>NC_045615.1:141074370-146074370 GCF_009829155.1 Mustela erminea | reverse complement strand
TGTCATAATATGAATCCTAGAATGAGAAATGAACCCTTTTTATTATTTTCTGTAAGGCATTTTGCAATTAGTCCATCAAAATCTCCAGTGTCATATTTCAACAGTATGAGAACTAATTTTTCATTACTTTGCACTGATCAATAAATTATTTTATCCTTCAGTAGTGCCTACTGAAAATTCTTTGTGCAAAACCATTTACAGTACATTAATGGAATTGTGAAAGATACAAAATAAAGAAACATTTCTGCAGAATGTTGCCTCTTCCATCCCTATCAAAGCTGCTTCACATAACACATACATATGCACACTCATTTTTGAGCAAAAAATTCAAATATATTAAATATTACATTATCTTTGAAGAACCAAAGACATAATGTACTTTTAAAGTTTACTGAACCCAACATTTTTACTTTACATTTTGCTTGACCATTGTATCTTTTTTTGTCTAATTCAGAGTAACATAAATTCCTTTAAAATGCTGTTCTAGGTAATGAGGAATAATCGATCATTTGGGAATTCATGAGAACAAGGACTATATCTGTGTCTATCACACTATCTAGTATAGTGCCTTGCATATTATAGATAGTCAATACACATTGTCTGAATAAATGAATGAGAGGAATAACCAGATCTCAGATTTGCTTCCAGAAGATTAATCTTTCAATAATGTATACAACAGAGTGAGGAAAATTAGAAGTGTGAAGCTGTACAGGAAACTATTTTGACAGTTAAGATAGTTGAGATCATTATAATAAGTATCTTGCTTATTCTTAATGCAATGCCTACTCTGTTTATATGCATAGGTTTCATAACTCCATTAATAACAATGCAGATAAATTTATTTCCTGAGTTTTAGTTTTGCTACTCATACTTTAACAAACACATTTGGCATCCTGTTCTGATATCTCAGGTACTGTTTTCTGGGGGCACTGAGTTCATATATCATCTCTGTTATTTTAAACTTCTCCATCAATACCACCAATGAACCATACCTAATGCCACAGACAAAACAAGATCACCAAAGAGCATTTACTCAATCACTGTCAAAGCCATTCTTACTGAAACTTGTTTTTGCTTCAATAGACAGGTGAGACAATCCTGACTAAATACTGAATTGCAAGTAGTTAATGTGGGAAAACTGGAGGCCAAAAAGAATGAAAAAAATTGCCAAAGTAGAAGTACAAATTAAGCCAAACTCCTTTTTATGTTGTGTCATTTTCCTGCTTTAACTATCTTAGAAGTCTGTTGAAATCAATTAATTTCTTCAAAATACAGCTCAAATGATGTACCTTCATGGTGACTAACATAACATAATAAAAATTTAAAAAACTATTTCTTTCCAAATATCTACTATTGCAATGTACCTCTCCTTCAACTTTTGATTAATTTACTTGAACAATCTTTCCTGCACACCTACCAAAAGTCAGTCACTATTCTGCATACTGGAGATAAAGCAGTGAACAAAACAGAGCAAAAATCTAATACCATGGAAACTACATTCTAATATGAGAGGCAGACAATAAGCAATTAAGGAAATAAAGTTTATCAAGTAGTGGTAGGAACTATGGAGAAAAAATAAAAGCAGAATACGTGGGTAAACCTTAATATAGAAGCCATGCCTCTTTGTGTAGTAATCATTTGTGTTTATGTCAGCAACATCATGGATAGACTGTAATAAAAGTCTGACTCAATGTTTTTTTGTTTGACTGCTGATAGCTTTAAGCCTCCCATCCCTTCTTCCCCTCTGTTCCACATCTGGGCAAGCTGATAAGGAAGCACATTCTTTCCTTTGGCAACAGTGGGAGTTTCAAATCATGCGAGCCCCTACCAGCGTGCAGGAATGCCATCACCCTTAACCATCACAGAAACCCCAAGCCTGTCTCTTTCCCTGCTCCTGCAAGCCCCTTTTTGGACCAGCTTGGGAAGACTGTTCTGCTCTCCCCAGGAAGTTTTATGACCCTTTGTATGTGGTATCATCAGTCTTGACATCCAAGTCAAACTTTCAGTAAGGGGCCATACTGATTTTACAAAATGGTTGCAACACTTGTAGACACAGATGAGGTGAAATATGAAACACAAGATCCTGAAGTATGAGGTATCCTGGTGTTTGGGTGAAGTAAGCATTCAGTCTTACCGGAATAAATATTATAAAGTATAAAGTGGTGGAAGATGAGACTGGAAAGAAGGCGTAAATATGCATGACTAAGATATGACAGACTTCCTGATGAGCACCTTGGCCAGGATAGCAAGGTTGATGGGAGCACAGGATTTGAAGGGAGAGAACCCTAGAATGGAACCTAGATAAGTGACATTGGGAGACACAACTAATATCAGTGAGACTTAATTCATCTCTAACAGGTTACAGTGCATGCAAGCTTGTATGCACAACATTATTTCTCCACAATACTGTCAGAATGGTTTTCCAAAATGCACAGACTTTTATGCAAATATCTATTTAAAGCATTCAAATACTTCTCCTAGCTTTCGGGAAAGTATTCAGGCACTATCTATGTCTTAGCTGTTTACCCAAACCAATCTCTTCCTGATACCTCATCTATTGACCAGAGTCATATTAAACTTTTTGAACCTACTAGACTGTGCTGTGTTCTCTTACACAGTCAGTACTAATGCACCAACTGATCCTTTGTCTAGTATCTAAAACAGTCCTTATTTGCTCTTGAAGTCACCGCTACAGTGACCCTTTTTTTTTTTTTAATTCTTCTCAGAGCACTCCACTCTCAGTCTGAGCTGCTCTTTCTTTATGCTGACACATGGTTTTTCACCATATTGTTTTTCATATTGTGTTAGAATGATCAACTTGTCCTAAGGAGTAACTACCTTATTCAAAAAACTGTATATATATATATATATATTTTTTTTTTTCTCTCTATTCCTAGTGCCTGACGTTTAATAAGTGGTAAATACAGTTTTGATAAATGAATGAATGGATGAATAAGCAATTCTGAAGTAACAAAATCAGATTTTGTTAACAACAGGATGTGAAGAATGAAAGACACATAGAAGAACCTTTTTCTTTTGAGAGTTCCAGAGTGGAAGATGCCAGGAATCAGCTTAGATGATTTTCTATCTTAGTTATAACACAGAGACTAGTTGGAATTCAGGGCTTCAGCTCAAAGGTGAGGTCAGATACAAACTTGTGGCTTTGAGAATCAAGAGTCTATTTGTACTTGGTATTTTAGGAATAACCAAGAAAATCTGCATGGAAAATAGAATGACTGTAAGCCATAGGAAATGTAGATATAAATATAAAAGCAAAGAGTGCCCAGTAAATTTGCCTGAGAAGAAATAGTATTATGTGTGATTATTAATTTATTGTTTGTTTCTTCTTCAGACTAGTAAGAGGGCTCCCCAGTGCCTGGACAAGGTTAGGTACAGAGTAGAATACACAGTAAATATTTGTAAAGTGAGTAATTTAATAGTGAGGTGAGAGAAAAGCTAGGAGTTCATGTTGTAGGAGCTAAGTTTTATATGCTGAGAAATTTTATTCATTTTTATGGTAAAATTAGTTGATAATGATGCTTAAATAGTATACACAAAATCTAAACCACTTTTAATGTGTAATTTATAATAAACTAGTTTCTTTGTCTCTTTGGTATTACCCAATTAATGTAAGTGGTTTTTTCCCTCCTCTTCTCTAATGGCGAAATATAATGGTTATTTTAGCACTTTGGCTCTCTCTTTCCTTTGGCCCTCAATTTTATTAAGAGAATTGTACCTTATTATTTATGTGAAGTTGTTCTCTAAAATTTTAAAGATTTTATTTATTTATTTGAGAGAGATAGAACAGAGCAAGGAGAAAGCACCAGTGGAGAGAAGAGGGAAAGGGAGAAGCAGACTCCCCGCTGAGCAGGGAGCTGGAGGTGGCGGTGGGTGCTTGATCCCAGGACCCCGGGATCATGACCTGAGCCAAAGGCAGATGCTTGACTGACTGAGCCACCCAGGTATCCTTATTCTCTAATTTTTTTTTTTAAATTTATATTCTGTATCTTAGTCATCGGTGATTAGGATGAAGCATATTTATTGTGTATAAGCTGTGTTTAACAAACAATAAAACATCAACATTCATTCATTTATTTTTTTTAAGATTTTATTTATTTATCTGACAGAGAGAGAGATCACAAGTAGGCAGAGAGGCAGGCAGAGAGAGAGGGAAGCAGGCTCCTTACTGAGCAGAAAGCTCCATGTGGGGCTCGATCCCAGACCCCCGAGATCATGACCTGAGCCAAAGGCAGAGGTTTTAACCCACTGAGCCACCCAGGTGCCCCCCAACATTCATTTATTATTATAAATAGTCTCTGAGAAACAAAGTAATACTTGTCATTAGTCCAATAGATGTCTTAAGTTTTTTTTTTTTTTTTTTAAGTGGCATTACATAATCTTTCAAAACAGGTATAGATGTTCTCTTCTCATGCACTTTATTTTATTTTATTTTTCAGTGTTCCAAAATTCATTGTTTATGCACCACACCCAGTGCTCCATGCATTTTAAATTTCTATGAATGTGGTTACTGTTATAGACTGAATGTTTATGTCTTCCCAAAATTTGTATGTTGAAAACCTATTCCCTAGGGTGATACTAAGAGGAAGCAGAACCTTTGGGAGGTAATTAGGCTTAAATGAAGTAATGAGGCTTCTTCCCTTATGAGTGAGATTTGCACCCTTGGAAAAATCATGAGAAAGTCTGCTTTTGGGGGGCTTTCAGCTATGTGGGGGCCCAATGAGAAGACAGCCATCTACAAACCAGGAAGCAGGTCCTCATCAGACATCGGATATGCTAGTGCCTTGATCTTGGACTTCTTATCCTTCAGAAATTTGAGTAATAAATATTTGTTTCCAAAGCCACCCAGTCTCTGATCGTTTGTTTTTATAGCCTGAACTAAGACAGTTACCTAATACAAACCTAGTCAACACCTGCCCTTTTCAGGTAAGGTGATTAGGCATCAATTTGCCAGGATACATTTGAGTTCATTAAAACAAACAAACAAACAAACAAACAAAAACAGCACTAGATAAACATGATAATTTTATCATGTACAGTATTTCAGTAAATACCTTGGAATTTATTCATGCCTCCAGTGTTGTGATAAATTGTTTTGTTTGAGTAGACAATCTTATTTTCATATATTATCTAAAATATAATCCTGTCATTTAGGTTCAGTTTCCTACATAGAAATTCATTACTATGCATAAATCTGAAATATTTTCATTGTAAATATTTTTCATTTTCTGTCAGAGCAAGGAAACAATGGAGGATAGTCAACATTTACTTTATTAACATTTTAATTAATTTAATTAATTAATCTTTAATAAAATAGAAACATTTAATATTTAAAAGTTTTTCATAGGTAAGTAAGAGAACTAGTAAATTTTAGTCCACAGTTACTTTATCATCATAAATTTTAGTGAATATTTTAATGAATAAATGTTACTTTCTTATTGAGTGTTTATTTTATGCTAAGAGCAATATGAGGAATGTAGAATATTTGATCTCTTTAAATCCTCACAAATGTCCCATAAGTAAAGAATTGCTATCATTTTTCTGATGAGGGAACTGAAGCCTAGAAAATTGAACATGCTTATTTCCCCAGCTCCCATGATGTAACTGGGATTGGTACAAAGTTCAGTAAGTACAGGCATCATTTCTGTTGGTTATTCGAATGTTTGTTTTGTTAACTTTCGGTTCACATACCTGTCTGTCTTAGAAGCTGATCTTGACACAAGGATTTGAGAGGTAGTAGATTACTTTGGAAGTGTGTTGCAATATGAACCTTAGACCTGGAAAACAGGTTGGTGCCTCAAGGTCTTTTTTGCTTCGGAGTGCTTTTCTCATTTTTTTCTTAAGTCACCCTCTGGTAGCTGGCAGTAGCCTGTAATAGTAGTGTGTATATGGGCAAAGTGCCACGGGTGCAAACTGCTTGGTGGCTGAAAATGTTTTCCTTGAACTTCTAAGTCTTCTTGACACTGGAAGTTGACTGTTTTGGTGGGGTGTACTGAACTCCTCCAACTGTGAATCACCTGAGAGAGGAGCTCTGCCTGTCCTTTAGGCGAGTTTTCCAACTTTCAACTCTGCATGTGTGATTGGTCAAATGTTCTGAGGAGCTCTGTGACTCCCTCACATAGTTGTCCCAGGGCCCTGGGTTCAGGAAGACAGCATGGTGAATGGGCTGATCGTGCTGACCACATGGTATTTCTTTCCTGCTATAGAATGAGATTGGATGGCCAAAAGAGTAATTATATGCTAGTTTTCATTGACTCTCACTTACATAGGACACAAGTTGATTTAGAACCCTTGTTAACCATAGTCCACTGTTAACTCTTGAGTTAACTCTTGAGTTTCAGGTGGATGTGAACCCACATGTCAGCTGTTACTTGAAGGTCTCTGAGAATGGTGTCACTTCTGAGGTTGGTGAGGGTGGCAATAAATATGTTTACCCTCTGAACCTCCTGCTGTGGGCTCTAAGAAGAGTGATACCACTTCCTCTGTAAGTTTCTTGCCATGGGTCAATCAATCAGTTCATCAGGATTGGCTATACCTTTCTCTTTTGGGGACTTTAAACATATTTCAACCAAATGGGACTTTTCAATTAATCTCTTCTTTTTTCTCTAGTCAATGTGTGACATTATCCTCTTCCTGAGCAGTTTTTTTTTAATTTTTTTTATATTTTATAAACATATTATATATTTTTATCCCCAGGGGTACAGGTCTGTGAATCACCAGGTTTACACACTTCACAGCACTCACCATAGCACATACCCTCCCCAATGTCCATAACCCCACCCCCCCTCTCCCAAACCCCCTCCCCCCAGCAATCCTCAGTTTGTTTTGTGAGATTTAGAGTCACTTGTGGTTTGTCTCCCTCCCAATCCCATCTTGTTTCATTTATTCTTCTCCTACCCCCTTAATACCCTCATGTTGCATCTCAACTTCCTCATATCAGGGAGATCATATGATAGTTGTCTTTCTCTGCTTGACTTATTTCGCTAAGCATGATACCTCTAGTTCCATCCACGTCCTTGCAAATGAAAGATTTCATTTCTTTTGATGGCTGCATAGTATTCCATTGTATATATATACCACCTCTTCTTTATCCATTCATCTGTTGATAGACATCTAGGTTCTTTCCATAGTTTGGCTATTGTAGACATTGCTGCTGTAAACATTCGGGTGCATGTGTCTCTTCTAATCACTACATTTGTATCTTTAGGGTAAATATCCAGTAGTGCAATTGCTGGGTCATAGGGTAGTTCTATTTTTAACATTTTGAGGAACCTCCATGCTGTTTTCCAGAGTGGTTGCACCAGCTTGCATTCCCACCAACAGTGTAGGAGTGTTCCCCTTTCTCCACATCCTGAGCAGTTTTAAACTATGATGAACTAGGGGTAGATATTCTTTTATGAATGGGACAACTCTTCTTGATCCATTCATGGGCCCCTTGGCTATCCTTCCCTGTAGCAGCCAAATGTGAAAGGAAAGGGAGTGAGCAAATTTAAGCTCTAGAAGAAGAGAGATCTTTTTCAGTTTCATTCAGTCTTATTTCTTCAACACTTAGAACACTGTCTAGCATATGGTAGTAGTTTAATAAATATTCATTGAATAAACTAATCTGATGAATCTTACTTGACCTGTATTCAATTTATATTAATCCTACTTTATGAAATATTTTCTCTCCTGTCCTCTGCTACATTCATCCTTCTATGTTTTGTTCTTTGTACTATGTAGCTACTGGTTTGTCTGTGGTTCCATTCCTCATTTCTTAGTCTAGATACTCTCTTTAAATGGGCTCACTTCCTGATCTGTCTACATTACTTAGCATCTATAAGATGACAACTCTGAAATGTGTTTTTCTAGCTTAAAACTTCATTCTAATGTGTGGATAGTATATAATGGATATCTCAACCTAGATATCAGACAGTATGTAATCTCAATACATTCAAACTCAACTCATTACTTTCTATCCATAACTGCTAATTTTCCTATGCTCCCTTCCTCAAATATCGGGTCAACAAAGCCTTTAACCTATAAATAAAAAGGAGACATTACAGTATATCTCATTAGCAGACTAAAAGTGAGATTAAGGAATATGCAATGAAAAAATTCTAATGTGATAAAAAAAAATAGTCTTCTCAATATTATGAAGGAAAGAGTAGGCTTGTCACATACGACATTTTCCTGTGGTACCCTGGCTCTAAATTTGAACTGAAAACTTGAAAAAGATAAGAAAGGGTAAGACTTAAATTGAAATGCCCAATGGAAGGGAGACCAATAATTCAGGGCTACTGAATTCATTTTATTGTGTGATATAATTTGCTCTTTTCTCATTTTATCTCAAAATTATATTTTCACAGTTCAGGAACAATTTAAAATACTCAATTGAATTTGATTTGATTCAATTAAACAAATAGTTATCTTCCAGGTACTTTTCTATTGCATGTGAATAGTACAGTAATCAAGACAGACATAGCTTTTATACTCATTGAAAAAGCTAGTAGTAGAGATGATTTAACATTATTCTTTCTGTGAGTTCAAACAGTGTAGCCTGCAAACTTCTCTCTCCTCCTTTTACCTATGTTTTCCTTTTTATGACCATTCATGAAACAGTCAATATGACCCAGGAAGAAAGTGTTTTGATTGTCAAGGTCCAGACCATTTACTCATGCCCGGAAACTGGAGTTGGCATTAATCCTACACAGATCACGTACAGAGCATAGACGAGGAATATATAGTTTCCAAAAGGAAGAAGAGCATCTGTTATCAGGAGTAGCAATACTGTATTGGGGCGGGAGAGGGGGGAGCACAATATATCTGCTTTGTTCTAACACTTCTATGGATACCCAGAACCTTCCTTCCCATGAACTTCCCATAAATTCCATTTAAAAAATATTTTTTTTAACTTAATGCAACTCTCCTATATACAGTTGAAATCTTACTCATCTTGTCCCCAGAGGAAGATGGCACATGCCTGCCCAGTTTCACATCCAGGATGATTAGCTTTCCTTTCATTCAGTTCCAGATGGAGCTCACCACAGTCCAGTAATCTGTGGAGAAATGATAAATTTTATAAACTCTCACACATCCAAAACACAATGGTACAGGATAATGCCAATAAAAGTTCTGTTTGGGGTATGGTACAGGAAAAAGAATCACAGTGTTCTTTCTGGTCAAGTATAACAGTCCTGAAGAGGAGTGAGTTCTGAGGAAGCCAACTTGGTTGTCTGACCAACTCAGGAGTTATCTCTTAAACTACTGACCACGTGTAAAATAAATCTGTGGAAGATTTTTCTTCGGGGCTGCATCACTTTATTATATTCTTCCAATTTATTTGGAGGACTGAGGATTTTCAATGAGAATCAATAAACCTTGTGACAGATGTAGATTTGTCCTTTGTCTTGCAATATAAGTTTTCAATTAATGTTAGGTTGAATTGAAGGACTGGCAGTTTGAATCCTGGAAATTCTCTTTCCATTGGAAGTATAATCCATGGTTATAGGGATTTTTGTTTGTTTTGTTCACTAATGTATCACCCAGACCAGTAATATTACAGTAGTTTGATAAATATGTGTTAGATGAAAGAATTAGTTCTTTCTTTCTCTTGTTCTACAAATTCTATCTCACTAAATAGCCTAAATGGCCTTTGAATTGTTCATTTCTCTCTGTCTCCCTTTTTCATCCTATTCTCATTCACTATCATCTGCTGTTTAAAATCCTGTGTGAGCTTACTAAACAATCCCTTTACCACAAATCTTGTTCCACTCCATTCCACTTTATACACAACAGCAAAGCTGTAGTTTTAAAACATGGATCAGCCCACATTGATCCTATTTTTAAGGGGTTTCCCAGTATGCTTAAAATCAAGTTTAAAATTCCTATCATGTCCAGTTCCTTTATTCCTCTCTATACCTCTGCCCTTCCATTCCCCTGACCTCTCTCTCTCTTGTTCTCAAGGTTGCAGTCCTTCTGAACTTCTTCTGGTTTGCTAAATATTCTGCAATCTTTCAAATTTGTTCCTTTCATTTGCTATTCATTCTGTCTAAAATATCTCTCCTGACCTACTCCCACCTCTCCTCCCTTTACCCAGCAAATTCCTAGTTGTTCTACTCATCAGGAAGATCTTGACAAGCTTTAAGTTAAATTCCCTTGGTAACAAACCCTTAAACTCAATTTAATAACACCCATCGCTCTTATAATTACTTGCTGAATGTCTGCATGGCGGACATCTGTTGTGTTAGCCTGTGCAGCCCTACTTCTGGTACAGAATCCTCCTTTCCTTTTGGGAGTCATCCATTCTACTGACATTTTCATTGCTGGTATTTTATGCAGGGTGTCCTGCATCCTGTGACTGGGCAGGGCACATGGCTCAAACCCGGCTTTGGATCTTTGCTTTTCCCTCTACTTTGTAGTTTCACAGCAGAAATAGACCTCTGCCTCAGGACGAGAGAGATAATTTGACCCCCTTCTCACTAAGCGGCTTCCAAAAATGGTTTTATAAAAAGGAGACAGTTATTATTAATATTTTTAAATCAGAGGCTTTTGAGGGAAGAATTTGAGAGATTCCTGGGTGCCACAAAATAGAGTAGTTTGCTCGTAAAATAAATTCAGATTTTTGAAATTTTAAGATGCAATGCTGTTTCATTTTTAATCCACTCCTCTTTTTAGCTTCTACTTGATAAAGTTTTAGAAAATAATTAGGATCGCATCTTCTTGCAGCATCCTCTTGCATTTAAATTCTTAGGATATAAAGTGGTACTGAACAAATAGTAATTACTTAGTACATATTTTAAATTAAGAAAAACCAAACGAATGAACAGTTTAGCATGTTTTTCTTTTTTATAGTTTCTTAGATACAGAGCAAGAAAACTCATTTTAGAGATTATTTTTCCATTCAGACAGCATGAGGATATTTTTGTTAAGATCCTAAAAAATATATCCACCATAGGGAAAGATTAGAATATTTTGAGATATGAGAAGTATCCATTTAACTGTTATAATCACTATCTTTATTTTCCAGGCCAGAACATATTAATGATAGATTTTGTAGAATGGATATGAGAAGCTAGATGGTTTTAAAGTCATCATTAATTTCATGGTTTCTCATTTATCACAGTAAGTCTGTTATATCCCATTTCCCATATTCTGTCATAAATGCCAATTCACTTAATCAATTTTGCTACTATGTAAAAATCTGGTTCTATCACAGATATCTATATGTTGTATTCAGATGTCAGATTGCATGGTATCTTTGAAATATACAGTACACAGGTCAAAAAGGATAGAATGCTTAGAAATCCATTTCTAAACCTCCCTTTCAAATACAGAGGAATATGATCACATAGGACAAAATATAAAGTTCCATAACAGCTCTAAAAATATAAGTGACAATCAAATATTTGTCAAAATCAGAGATGTTTTTAAACCAATTACATCACTGATTGGAACAGATTTTTTTAAAAAATGTCATCGTTGTTTTCCATATGTTCCATTTCTTTAAAAAATTCATACATGTAACATTATACACTGGTAAACTTAAGATTCTGTCTAACAATAGTACCTATGTTGCTCAAGAAACAAGGGAGCCATATCCTCCACAACTTTCCTTGGCTTTTTCTTTTTGGTCAAACAGAAATATAATTTTGAGATACTCTAATCCATATAAGCACTGAAGAAATTCCTCACAGTCACATTTTAAGAAAGTTACAAACACTCCAAATTATTCTCACCTTTAGAAGGAATGGAAACAGGAAATTATCTCCATAGAGTCATTTGGTTCAATAAATCATCTAATATCTCAGTCACAGGGCATCTCCTATTGAGGTATTACTTTCCAATGGGTCGCTTCTGGTGGCTCCCTCCCCCTTTTGTTTATCTTCCGATATCAGTCGGACATTCCCATTCTGCTTTACCTGCCCACTGGCATCTTCTGCCCCCGCAGAGATCCAGACATGTATAATTCTAATCTCAGGCTGATTTCATGGGTGAATGGAGTTCTTTGGTAGGTAATCAGCTCACTTTAGAGTACTGAAACTCTAAAGTGGTTAAAAGAGTGCCTCCTCCTAGTTCTCTGCCATCTTGTCTCCTCCATCTAATATCTCAGATATAACTGATATCATGTTTATACTCCATACCATCCCTAGCTTTTTAAGCTCTTCTGGAATTCTGAAACTTTTATTTCCAAGACTGACTTGTCAGCAGAATTTTGGTTTAAGCTACACTAATTGAGAGACATTAAGGGAGAATTGGAAGGTATATAAGAAGTATTATGCTTCCAGAGCGGTAGCAGATAGGACCAAGAGAAAACCTCAGATGCAATATTTATAGAGATTTAGAGTTGTGATCTTAGGCCTTTGCTCTGATGCTCATGTAACTAAAATTTTTGATACTGAGGCTCTAGTGCTTACTGATTTCATCAAGGCCAGCAGTGATTCTCAGTGTCCACTCTCTAGTGTTGCCAACGGCTCTGGAAACATATAATTCCCTGTATTGAATACCTATTTGTTAAATGTCTAGAGTCATTTGTTTCACTGGACAAATCTAACTAATGTGTACGTGCGTGTGTGTTTGTATACATATTTAAACATCTGTCCATATGTGTACATACACAGAGTGAAGATATCAGAGAAAAAGCCAACATTTCAAGCAGATAAGGCTAGGGTATCAGTGAACATTAAGGCCACTAAGTACCATTTGGAAGAGACCAAGTTCCACAAAATGTATTGAATAAAAATAAATGTGTGTTTATAAATGGTCTATAGCTTTTTTTGTTATGTCTTCCAACATCCTAAACTGTCTTTGATATTACCCTGTTGAAGCTTTAATTTTTAGTGAGAGCACTTGAACATACCTACTTGATTTAGCACAAATACAGTGCATTAAAAACAAAACAAAACACCAAAGAGGTACAACAGATGAAAAAAAATGTATAAAATTATCAAGGCAGTATGATCATATCAAAGAATTTTGAACTAAAAGAAATAATTCCAAATTATGTTGTCTCTGTAGGGAAAACATAGTTTTTTATTTTTTATTCTTTTAAATATTCTATATTATTCAAAAAACTAGAGATTTTTCAGTTCCACTTCAATTTAAAATATTGTAATATTGTGTACATGAAATACCTACTTCATGTCTAATTGCATAACAATTTCACAATTTAAGTATATTTAATAAATGTCTTTGATACAGTTCTAAGATTGCATAATAATAGGTTGAGTTATAATGGAAAATGTGCCAAAGTCAGGCATTGAATGAGGCTTGAAGTTACTGTGTTCTGCTTGATGCTGCAGGGTTAGTTAGGTTTGAGTTAAGAAAATTTAAATAGCATGAGTTAGGTAAAGTATTATACGTGGGCAAACATGACATATAACAACTGTAGTAAAAGTATATTAAGGTTTCCACTGTGAATACTAAACTACAATATTAAATGTGTATATTAAAAATAGAGCTAAAGAGGCAATAGGGTAATACCTACTTCATGGAGTACTTTCTTTTTTTTTTTTTTTTTAAGATTTTATTTATTTATTTGACAAACAGAGATCACAAGTAGGCAGAGAGGCAGGCAGAGAGAGGAAGGGAAGCAGGTTCCCTGCTGAGCAGAGAGACCGATGTGGGGCTCCATCCCAGGACCCTGGGATCATGACCTGAGCCGAAGGCAGAAGGCAGAGGCTTTAACCCACTGAGCCACCCAGGTGCCCCCGTGGAGTACTTTCAAATGCCAGTTCATTTTTTTCATTTTAATTTTTAATTAATTTTTAAAATTTTTAAATTTAATTATCTTAATTTTTAAAAATTTTAATTCAATTTTTAATTTTAATTTTTTTTATTTTTAAGATTTTTGAAGTTACTGTTATTTTAATAAAAGTAATTACTTTAATAAGTATGAGTAACTAAGAGTCTTTAAGAGAGAATTTGATTTTCATAAACATCTTTAAATTCAGTTTATCAATTTCACAGCCAAGAACTAAAATTAGTTACAATATTACCTATGGATACCCATGGTCAAGTCATGTAAGCTACTTTATTTATTTTTTTAAAGATTTATTTATTTATTTATTTGGCAGAGATCAGAAATAGGCGGGGGTGGGGGGAGCAGGCTCCCCGCTGAGCAGAGAGCCCAATGTGGGGCTAGATCCCAGGGCCCGACATCATGACCTGAGTCAAAGGCAGAGGCATAATCCACCGAGCCACCCAGGCACCCCATGTCAGCTACTTTAAACTTAGAGATTATAATTTTTAAATAAGAAAGGAAATATAAAGCAGTAACATTTATAATTTAGAAAGCTTCTCTTTCTTATTAATAGCCTGTGTCATGTTCGATTTTTATTTCCTTATAGGTGAACTCTAAGTTCTCGTAATCCTGAAACCAAGCTCCCCACAGGTTGGAGTCAGCTTTTCTGGCAGCTTCAAACCGTGTGCAGTGCCTTGTGAGTGAGAACAGAGTATGGGTTTCCTAGGGCTGCCACAACAAAGTACCACCTACTGGGTGGCTTCAGTTATAGAAATTTATATTCTTACAGCTCTGGAGACTAAAATTCCAAATTCAAGGTGTCAGCAAGGCTGTTTCCTTCTGTGGCCTCTCTCCTTGGCTTGTAGAGGACACCTTCTGGCCACTGTGTCCTATCAAGGTTTTTCCTCCTCCTGTGTCACAATAGCCCTTTCTTATGGGAACACCGGCTAGATTGGATTTGGGCCCACCCTAATGGTCTCATTTTAAATTAATTACCTCTTTAAAGGACCCATCACCAAATACAGTAGCATTCTAAGATACTGGAAGTTAGAACTAACATATAGATTGTGGGATGGTACAATTCTGTCTGTAACATAGGCAGCAGCACTGCATGATCGGATTTGCCTATCTCAGTTTTTTTCTATTTCCTGGATTTTTACTAAAGCTTCAATAAAATCTTGAGGGAGGGGGAAAGGATCTTATGTATACATATTTGGATATGTATTAAAATAGTTAACCTTGAACATAAGCAGAGCTCATATGCTTTCTACAAATGTGGTCCTTATGTTACCAGCAATACTTTATTAGTAAAAATTAGCAAAGAAGGTTAATTCACTCACATCAGATTCCTGGTTATGTCCCTGTCCCTCACCATTCACAAAATACTATGTTAAATTGTCTTTTCCAAATATTATGTTGCCTTTTACAAATTTAAGGTTTCTAGGGCTTCATATTTTGGGGGTTTCTGTGGGTCTCAGATTCCTACCTTTGTCAGTTTATTTGTTTCGTCACCGTAGGATAAGGGATTTCTATTTTAATTAGCAATACATGCTGCTATAGCTGGTGTTGATCTTTTTAATGCTGTTTTTGCACCTGTGTAATTATGGTAATAACAAAGCTGTTCAGTGCATTCTTCTCCTCTTTTTCTTGTCAAAGGATAAGGCTACCATTGATCTATGTTTTGGGGACAGTCCTGTGCTCTTGCTGGAAAACACTAGGCTTTAAGTACGTTAATTAGTAAGCTGTCCTCACCAGTTAGAAAGAGATAAAAACTCTCTCTCTCTCTTTTTTTTTTTTTTTAACATTTATTTATTCACAGTATTTCAACTGCTACTACGTGGTGAGTCAAAAAGTTAGATCTACTAGCTGGCAGAAAATTTCTCCTTCCTCTCCTCTTATGTAATGTATAACATGTATGATATTATGTATTACTATATCCTATAATAAATGTTTAATGTTTTTGTAATTTCTTCAGTAGTCATGGCCCGCAGGACTCCTGTGATAATAAAATAAAGACTGAAACCCATCCAGTTCAAAGAAATTGAGAAGAATTTACTGACTTCATGGAGGTCACCAACATGGTAGACATAACTACATAGTATTGCATTTAGGGTGGTTTTTTTTTTTTTTGCATGTTTTCATTTAAATTCCAGTTAGTTAACATGCAGTGTAATATTAGTTTCCGGTGTAAAATTCAGTGACTCATCACTTACATGCAATAGCATTTAGGGTACTTTTTGACAAAAATACAGTCTCTGCTGGAAGGTTTAGTTGAGTAATTCCAATTTCTCTGCTCTGCATAAGCATTTCCATTGGTCTTTTGGCTACTCTTCTCCCAGCTCCAGTTTGAGGTGGAGGGAGTTAATTCATTCATAAGTACCAGCTGTTGGTTTCCATTTCTCAAGTGGACAGAGAAAATTTTGGCCTCATGTGGAAGAGATCTATCTCTATGTATGTCCTTTCGCACTTATCCTGAATCAGTGTGAGTTGGTGACCCGGGTAAGACTTAACTTCTCTGGAAAGTCCAACACTTCCTCGGATGAGCTGTTCGTTGACCTGTTGGCCAGTGCATGGAGTTCTCACACTGAGGTATGATCTACAGCTGCAGTCAGGAATAAAGTGAACATTTCTTTCTCTTTTGGTTGGTGATTTTGGCTTCTTTATTTGGTTCAGAAATTAAGAGGAATGTTATGTATTGAATCTCTCAAACTTCAACTCCTTTAAAACTTCATTGTTTTTGAGAACATCTTTATCAATGTTTTTCCATCAACACAACAGCTCAAAGAGTTCTAGGTGTAGTGAGTGCTGGGGAGGGGTTCTCTGACAAAAGAGGGGAAGCAGAAGCAGTTAGTTATATAAGATGTGTATGTCCAGTTCAGAAATATTGTTCCTAAGAGGTTCCAACCAGTCAGTGTAACAACTTCTTTATTGTTGCTTTCTGGTGATTCAGAGGCTGCTGAGATCCCTGGAGAAGTTTGTGTTGGAGATGGCTGTTCTCAAAATCTTAATAGAAAGGCATCACTTAGACTAACGTACCTTGCATTAAGTAGTAAGAAACACACACACACACACACACATACATTGCATAAATCCTATAGATTATATAAAAGACAAAAGGTAAAGGTCAACCTTCTGTTAGAAAAGTTTATGAGATTTTTCACCAAATCCATCCATCCTTAGATAAGGGAAGTCATGATGTTGGTGAATCTAGAATGCTATATAATGTGGAGACTCCCGTGGCCAAGGCAGGATGAGTGTTAATGTTTTAAACCGGATGAATATAATCACCTTAACTCTATTTGAGTGCATGCTATTCAAGCTTACCTTAATACTCTCAATTTCTTATACTTAATCATCAATTTAATTCTATCTTGAAACTTCTCTACTGAGTATGGGTCTGGTACATGGAAAGTGCTTGATAAATGTTGAAACGAAGGAAAGGAAGAGGCAGGAAAGAGAGAGGAATGGAGGGAAGCATAGTAGTAGATTTTTATACGTATCTCTTTCCGTCACTTCTGAGTTGCTTAACGCAAAAATTAGCTGAAAAGGTTTATAAACTTAAGTGAGAGTTTGAAACCTCCTCAAATGCATACAATAATTATTTGCCCTGAAACCAAGCATATTCCATATACCTCAATAATCATTAGAGATTGCATTTTTGAGATCTGGTAGCTATTCCAGCTGAAGAACATGTGAAAAATATTTTAATATTAATTTGCCATATATGTTTCCTTCTTCACAGTTTAACATGCCATAACATCTTAAAATCGGTATATCTTTTTAAACATTGAAGAAAACCGAGTGAGTTTTCATTTTGGCTGTCAATATAATACATATTTCAGCAACACATTAGGAGATTCTTTCTCTGTGAATTATCCTTAGAGATTAAAAATAAAAATACGGTGGCATAGAAAAGCTGCCAAAGCACATTCTATGACTGTTCCTGGCTCCCAATCTATTTTTTTTTCCTATCCAAATGAAGCATCTTTCTGCCAGAAAGATACAGGTGTGGAAGCAGATCTCTCAGTCTGTGAACTCTTGGGTTTACATCTAAAAGATGTATCCTATTTTAGAATATGTATTGATGGTTCATAGAAAAAAAAAAAGGAAAAACAGAAGTGGATGTTCTTCTGAAAATGAAAAAGAAAAGAAGCAGATGTCACCCTTTTGCATTATAGAAAATGTCAGTGGGATATAGCTGAAATATAGCTACTCAGTTATGCTCAAATATTTGTGATGCAATATTGGGTGCAGTGATCCAGATACACATGTTGGGTGTTGAAAATAGATCTTAAATACAATCTGCAAAACCTGCACAATATTATACTAGTTCATAGTGATGTTTGGAAAAATCAATGTTTATAAGTGACTTGTGTTTTATGTTTTGCCAAGTATAATTAATGTGATGTTATAGTATTTTTGATGAACAGTCTAAAAACATTTTATTCCTGTGAAAAGAAGGGATGATTATAATAGATCCTGGCAGAGGGAATGTGAAAATATTCATATCAGCATCTCAAGATCATTTTAGGCTTAGTTGGAAATGTGTTCTTATTTGTGGAAAAACGTAGCAATGAAATTGTTCAATAGCAAATATCAGATTCATTAAATGTGATTATTTTTGATTCGATAGTCCTAGCCAATGAATTGCTTTATAAACAATATGTCTGTCCATATATTAAATTCAGCATTGCCATACGAATGAGTGCTATAGGCCAACTATTACAGAAAGTAACATGTGGGATCCCAAATGGTCCATGGGATGAAATGATGTCTTTTTAAAATCTTTAGTTTGAAGATATTTTGCTGGTTCAAAAATAAAGACAAATAGGGTTTTTATCTCTCTACTGTTTATTCACATGAGGTCATGGCATTTATTTGACACTCAAGTCCCACTGCTTTTGGTTCCCAATTTATATTTTCATTTTTTTATCATCCACTCATTCTCAAGCACATTGTTCTTTTCATCTTTACAATTATTGCATTTTCAGTAGTGTAGAGACTAGGTCAGGTATATACATCTATTAACTGTACAAAGAAAATATTAATGCTTATAATATCACAGCAGAGAAACCATAAAAACAGATAGAGGAGGAATTTACTCTTACCTGAGGGGATCAGAAAGTATACTTAGTGGAAATAATATTAGAATTGAGCTTGAAGGAAAATTTATTTTGACCATCAAAAATGTTGGCAAAATAATATCTCTGACAGAGGAAAAGAGGCTGGATAAAGATAGAAAAGTGAAAAATCATATTCTAGTTTGAAGTAAATTTCTGTTTTTTTGGGGGGGGTGGCAGAGGGCAGACTGGGAGATTAAATTGTAAATATAAGATCAAGATAGTGGAAGTGTGTTTGATGCCAAGATAAATAGGTTGTCTCAGCAAAAAATAGTGGGAAGAAAAAAAAGTTATAACTGTCTTTTATTTTAAAGGAAAGGAGCTCAGTAAACTAAAATCATATATTTAAAATTGTCAAAAGTATTTATAGAACTAATTGTGTTTGAACATATTTTTCCAGGAAAGGTCTATCTAAAAGCCAACCAAATATGTAAAATGTTTATTAGGGTTTTATTTTAACAATAGCCAGTTGTCCAACTAACCTGTTTATGTTTCTTGCTAGAGTAGAATACAAAAAATAAATAAATAAAAGAAAAAGAGTTCACTGCAAGGAAAAGATACAGTAACTGTTTTTCTTGAGTGTAAATGTGTTAAATTATATAGGCATGGTACCATCATAAGGGGAATTATGTGATACAGAAGAACAGAACTGAGAGTTCGGAAACGAGAGTGATTGTTATACAGCTAAGTTAGCTTAATTATCCTCATTTTTATTATATATAAAATATTGATTTCAGTTTCAGTGACTATTTTTGAATACACATATATAAGTAAAGATACTTTTACATAAAAGAGTACTTTTTCTGTTTGCTTTTGCCACAGTGAAACTTAGCATTGAAGTTTGCTAACATAAAAGTTTTTTACTGAACCTTAAGAATTACATAGATCATTGGTATTTTCAGTTTAATTAAAGTGAAAGCAAATTATGGGGTGCCTGGGTGGTTCAGTGGGTTAAAGCCTCTGCCTTTGGCTCGGGTCATGGTCTCAGGGTCCTGGGATCGAGCCCTACATTGGGCTCTCTTCTCAACAGGAAGCTTGCCTCCTCCTCTCTCTCCTACTTGTGATCTCTGTCTGTCAAATAAGCAAATAAAATCTTAAAAGAAAAAATGAAGTGAAAGCAAATTAGCAAATTTTCATCATTTCAGAGCCTTCTATCTCAAAGACTGGACATAATTCATTTTATTCCCTGTAAAGAAAGCCATGTCTAAACTAACAAGTACTTAGGGTTTATAAAGCCCAAATATAACCTGTTATACATTTATATGGGTATTTTATTAAAATATTTATTACCTTAAGATATACTTATTAGGATAATTTATTGATATATCATCATTCCTTTTCCTGAATATGAGCCACATTTTCCTTCTCCACCCCGAAGTGTGTCATTTTTGATTGGATTTGGGTTACTCTGACCTAAGGAATTTTTTCCTGGTATGATTTGTGGTGCTGAAATGGAGCATTTATAGGGTCCTGGGGAAAATGCCCCGAATAGTTTTGCGTTTTGGGACTTGAATCAGTCAGAGTCCCAAGCGGAAAGAGATGACTGACAATTGAGGATAATTCTTGCTGGATTTCTTGCCAAGGGACTAATCATGAAGGTGTGGATAAGGATGCAGGGACACCTCAAGGGACAGTGCGGAGACACAGGGCCGAGTAGTGCTCAAACTCTCAATTCTATTCAGTTTTTACTTTTAGCCTCGGCACTGTTTTTACCCTCTTTATTTCAAACTAACTGTAAGAACTCTACCTTACACAGTGTCTGCATTGATTCTGCCTTCGATAAATGGTTATTTGAATTGAACCAGATTAATAACACACATAAATCAAAACAGCTTGATTAAAGCCTAACTCACTGGAGGCTTAGTTTAACATATGTAAGATTTTTCTTCTAATAGTTGCAAAGATAGAACAATATTATTGCTTTATTCTGCTAAGACACAGAGAAAAATGTTGCCTTAGAGGATGTTTAAAATGTGTTTGCACATTTAGCATTCAAATAACCATCATAATATGGAGAATCTGTTGCTGAATCATCAGATATATACATAATGGATATATAAGACATCTTTTAAGGGGAGGCAGTGAAATCTCCACTGTAATACCCCAGGATTACTATTCCTAATTAGAAACACTCTGACTTATAAGTACAAAACAACAGGCTTGGCCCTCAAACACTGTAAAAAATTTGGTTATTTGTCTAATGCCAAGAGAAAATTTACCCATAATTAAATTTTATATTAACTATGTTGATAAAGTAGTTCTTTTTGTTTTCAAATTAAATCCTTTCCAAATTTACCCCAGCTCTCATCAGACACGTACTGTTTGTTCTGCTGTCCATTTAGTGAAGTAGATACGGCCTAGACATTTGGTGTTCAAAGTCATCCAATGTCTTTCCAACTATCTAATCTAGTTTTATGATTCATTAGCTTCCACTGAAGTCACTTTGCCTCTGTCTTTATTGAAAGATATAACTGGAAATGCTGTTGATATAATTCTGAATGTTTATTTGTATCAACTAATGTTTTATAACATTTAGTTAATTGATATTGGGTAAATATATGCCTTGATTACATATTTACATTCATTTTCTCATATGACATAGAGTTGTTTTTATTCTTAAATATGTTTTTGTGAAATTGATAATTGGATACACATTCATGCTAAATAAAAGCTCAGTGCAATGGAGATTTGATGTGGAACTTGATAAATTCTTTCAGTTTGAGGACATATGGCACAATGTCTTCTGTGATCTCTTACATGCTGGTGTAAATTGTCTGGACTAGTTCATATATTCTAGACATTGGAAGGGAACTGAAAAGTGATGTAGGTCATTGTTGGTGAAAAAAGTTTCCAACTGTAACCAAATATCTGTACTTTATCAGTGAAAGAGTCATAGAGTCCCTAATAGCTTTGAAACTTGATTTAAATTATGTTAAAGGAGTTAAAGGAGATTTTTGGCAGTGGAGTCCATGGTCAGGCACAGAGCAAAGTGAGGTATGAAGGAAGCAAAACGTAAAAATAGAAGAGTATCTCATTTTCTCACTGTTCTCAATTTACCTTTTCCAATTAAAATTCCTTTTTTATGAAACATCTTTACATTTCTATCCCTCCTTTTCTTCATTTTCACATTGCTGAGTATCCTTGTGTTTTCTAATTTATCTCAGTTTTTGAATCCTTTTCTTAGGAAATGATTTCATATCAGTCATTTATTTTTTTTTTTCTCCTATGAAAGACTTTCTCCCAATTAAAGGAATTACAGGGTGGGGAAAGATTGTTGGAGAAGCACTAAGATCTTCTCACAGCTTTTAAAATCACAACGTGTGGGACAGGTGCTTGCTGCACTAATGAGGAAAAAGTGGCCTTACTCTTGATGTGTGAAAAGCTCTAAGGACAAGATCAGCATACGTGCAGCAATTATCTCTCCTTCCCCAGACAGTGGAGAGAGTAGTGGAGGCTTTTGAAACAGGCAATTTCAATGCCAGATACTGAGGAATTACTTCTGACCACAGTAACACTTTAAATATAACACTTTAAAAAGAGTGTTGACACATTTATTACCTATATCAGAAATGATTGATCATTTGGGATGTTGAAGAAGGGTGCTTGGGAAAGAGAGCAAGTGTGAAATATTAGAGTACTTGGAACCTACAACAGGTAAAGGCAGAAATAAGTATTTATTTCACTGTAACAGGTGGTTAACAGAGGGTGGTCAAACAAGAAGTGGCAGTCAAAGAATCAAAATGTGTAAAAAGAGTAACTGATTGACATGAGGGTCCAAGGGCTCCAGAAACAAGAAACAGGAAGCCAAAGACAATCAAGGTGAAGGAATGATGGCAAAAGGGATACAAATCAAGATGCATATCCTCACAAGACTCAGAAAATGATCTGCTATTTAAGCTCATTTTTTCTGAATTTCATAATCACAAGAGCATTAGACATTTCCCCATAATCTCTAGGGTTTTTTTTACTTCCTCTATGAACAGGAATGCTTAAGAAAATTATGGACTTTATAAATATCATTCCAAGAGCAGCATTTTGCAGAACCTGTAAGGTTGATAAGGTGGCAAGCTCTCCAACTCATTGGAGGGTGTTTCAGTGGATGGGTTGAAGCTATTAACAGTGTTTGGATTCCTCTGTAAAGAGAAGAGATCATCTAGGTTATATTCTTCTGTCACTGAAATATTCTTTGGTGGATTACTGTTATGGCTGTGCCTTTATAATAACATTACTAACTGCGGGAGGTGGGGGACAGTATGGCTTTCCCAATGCCTAAATAAGAGAATTGCATACATTTTATTTTCTGTTAGTAATGAGAAAAGTATACTACATCGATGCAAATATACCAGACCAATACTTTACACATAGTTAGCCTTCAGTAGATATTTAGTGAATTCATTTGAATTGTACTGGAGATGGATTAAACACACACACACATGCACACATACACATTCCCAAGAAGAGAATTTTCTTTTTATAAGTCTGGTCCTTTATCACTAAATGTAATGTGTACAATTCAAGCTTAAGTGAAATATCTAGAATATACAGTAAACTGCTCCTCCACTCTTTCTTGCTATTCTTATTTTATATTTAATAGATGGAAAAACTGAAGCCAAGAAATTTAAATAATTCTCTAAATGTCTTACAGTTATTTAGAGTCATAGGCTAAATCCCTTTATTTCAAGCTAATATTCCTTTCTAGTTTTACTACAATACTTCAGTCAGTATATAAGCAAAAAATAAATAAATTTTTTTATTATTTATTACCATATTTTTCAAATGGTTTTCAAGTTGATGAAATAATAGCCTTTTCCCATCTTAAACACATAAGCATATATATCCTCATTTTTTAAAATATTTTATTTGTTTATTTGACACAAAGAGAGAAATCACAAATAGGCAGAGAGGCGGCGGAGAGCGGGGGGAGCAGGCGCCCTGCAGAGCAGAGAGCCAGATGTGGGGCTCAATCCCAGGACCCTGGGCTCATGATCTGAGCCAAAGGCTGAGGCTTAAGCCATTGAGCCACCCAGGTGCCCCTATTCTCGTTATTTTAATTTGAGACATGTTCTTCAGTATGGATTAATAGCATTAGTTATTTATTTAGTGGGCATAGTCAAGGTTAACAACATACATACTATTTCTAAATACTTTTGGAAGTGTTTGATGATAGGTACGGTCTAAGTTTATGACATTGGACATAAGGTATTAAATATCATGAACTCATGACGAACTCATGATATCCACCTTTTCTGGTGGATTTGAGGATGGTGATATGGGAGAAAGAAGTGGTAAGAGCTAAGTGTGTCACAAGAAAAGTCCTACTACTATGCAAGGGCTGACTTCATTTCCAGAGTACCTTCCATGTAAGAAGTGACTATTTCTGCCCAAGAGCTTATGAATCCTTTCCCATTGCCATAGCTCGTTGAAGCGGGTTCTTACATAGAGCGAATGTGTCCTCCATAGACATATAAAACAGGAAGGCGCTGTAGTGACAGAGACAGGGCTTCTTTTTTATTTATTTATTTATTTATTTATTTATTTGTTTATTTATTTATTTTTTATTTCCAGCATAACAGTATTCATTATTTTTGCACCACACCCCGTGCTCCATGCAATCCGTGCCCTCTATAATACCCACCACCTGGTACCCCAACCTCCCACCCCCCGTCCCTTCAAAACCCTCAGATTGTTTTTCAGAGTCCATAGTCTCTCATGGTTCACCTCCCCTTCCAATTTCCCCCAACTCCCTTCTCCACTCTAAGTCCCCATGTCCTCCATGCTATTTGTTATGCTCCACAAATAAGTGAAACCATATGATAATTGACTCTCTCTGCTTGACTTATTTCACTCAGCATAATCTCTTCCAGTCCCGTCCATGTTGCTACAAAAGTTGGGTATTCATCCTTTCTGATGGAGGCGTCATACTCTATCCCCAGGGGTACAAAACAGGGCTTCTTTTTTTCTTCTTCTTCTTCCATTTCTTCTTCTTCCATTCTTACAGTCAGTAACTATATCAGGAGGTAACTGTTGTCGACAATGAAGGCTGTGAGAGACATAAACATCCTGGAGTCTGGTAGGGTCAGAGCATAGTGGCATCAAAACAGAAGGGGGACAGTGCTGTGACGGTAACTGCCAGAAGAGCCTGCCCCTCAAATTCCCAGGGATTTAGGACTTGGTGATTTTGGTTTGTTAATTATTTTTAATGTGTTACATTAGTTTAGAATATTTAATAATTAAGCCAATAGAGAATTTCAGACAATCACACTTTTTAAATCTTATTCATAAGGATTAAGGGCTAGCCCTAGTTTCTTAATAAAAGGGTAACTGAAAGCACATCAAGATCCACTGAAAATCATTGTTTATTTGTGGCATTTATCTCTATGACATATATTTCTATGAAGTTCACGAGGGTAGGTCCTTGTATTTGTTAAAGATTGACTGTTCCATGCCTTGTATAGGACTTGACATCTGAAAGTCTCTGACATAATGAATGAATGAAAGATGAATGAATTACCTGGGCCAGAGTTACTCTTTCTTAATTAATCCTCAGGTTAAAGAAATCTCTAACCTTGAACATATTGTTAAATATATAAAATTTATTTGGTAAACCCCATAATTTATTTGGTCAAACCCAATTAGTGCTATATTCAAATAAAGGAATACAGGATGTGCAATTTCTGATACAGAGATAATTATAAAAATAAATAAATTATGAAAATAATTTTATGTGTTTAGTATAAATACATTCCCAATATTGCATGTACTATTCTTTTAAAATGTTGTTTATCTGAACTTCAAATTTAACTGGACATCTTGCATTTTATCTGGCAATAAGATTATTAGATCATTAAATTAAGAATTTGTTGGTGGTGGGGCATCTGGATGGTTCAGTCGGTTAAACATCTGCCTTACGCTCAGGTCATGATCCCAGGGTACTGGGATTGAGCTTTGCATCAGGCTCCCTGGAGATTGCTTCTCCCTCTCCCTCTGCTGCTCCCTCTGCTTGTGCTCTCTTGCTTGCTCTCTCACTCTCTCTCTCTCAAATAACTAAATAAAACCTTCAAAAAAAGAGATTTTTTGTAGTATTAAAGTCAGGTAAGTAAAATCCTTTGTGGTATGCTGCCTTTGAAAAGACATATTTCTATCCGAGTTTATTACGTGTCTCAGTCTATCACTCAGACATTGAGATACTTTCATAGATATTTTTAGATTGTGGAGGGGTTTTTACATTATTATGAATACTTGCTTTTCTCATCCGTTGATTTTCTGGTGCTTAATATGCTATTAATTATCATAACATTTTATAAAAGAACTGTTCTTTTTGGAACAAGAAAGGATACCAGAGACCATCAGGTTCAAAGTACCTTAAATTTGAAGTTCAGATAACATTTGAACAAAAATGTTAATGGAGCATACTCAGTGACAAAGGAGTAAAGGGATTTATTTGCAAGAGTTTACGGGTCTAGAGAGTGAAAGCCGAGTTTTTTACTCTATTTCAGTGAACTGTTCAACTCACTTCCAATAGTGGTTGCCTGAATAAACAAAGACAGGCTGAAATTTAAAAAAAAAAAAAAAAAAGTTTAATTAGTCTAATCAGATTCTTATCAAATATAGGGAGAAAGAAAGAGAAACAAAAATGTGTTTGGCTTAACCTATGCTCCAGAGTATGTGTTTCCTAATTTAATCTTCTCAAAATCCTGTGAATTAATATTAGCCCTATTTTATGTTTCTCAAAAGGATGAGAAAGTATCATTTCGAAGTTTTGAGAAATCATCTCCAAACACATCATTCAAGTCCAGGTTTGTCTCTACCCCAAAACTGTCCTTTCCTCTCCTCAGAAGTTGGCATTCTAACACATCATCAGCTAAGAAAGTGTCAGGTTGTGTGGAGGAATACAATGAACTGAAATTACAGGTATTTTTTCTGAATAGTTTCAGATGAAGAAAATATATAGAATTTGGCAAGGAAGACACCAGGAGACATCGTTGCACCAAGGAAACCTCATTTACTTCAAACAAAACAGGGCAGCTTTCCCTGGCTGTTTACACCCTACTACTACTATTAGTTTTGGAAGCGACTTCCCAAGCAATTTAATTTTCTTTCAATGGGTGCAAAAGATTGTTCTACATATTATCTTTTTAAGTCACCATTTGACCCAAAGAGTTAGCACCATTCATTTTTAAGTCTTTCCTTTGAAGTTGTCTTTGCAAAGAGCAAATAAGACCGTGTCACTTCCTGCTTAAAATCTTTTAGGATTTTTTAAGTGTTAGTGACAAAGTCACTTCCTGAGAGTCAACACTAACCATTTCCCACAGCCCAGACTGAAGCTTCTACACTTATGCCTATCCCTTTGGCATGGATGGCAATTGCTGGGTTTATCAAAGTTGTCTGCCTCCCACACTAAGTTTATTGAAGGAAGATACTGGCATGTTCATCGTTGTGTTTTTAACATCTTGTATGATCCTAGTGCTTAGAAAGTGCTCAAATTAGTCCGTGAATGAATACTAAAAGTGTTCCAGTTAACAAAGTTTTTATGCATAGACATGCCTAGTTTTTAAAGCTTCTTTTATGTGTTTCAACTAATAAGGAATAGTACTATTCGGACCTTGCTTTTAATTCCCAGCTGAGCATTAGCTTTATATATTTATTTTATTTTATATTTTTTATTTCTCTAAGGTAGTTTCATCTTTGACATGCATTCTCTTATTTTTCTCTTAATGTTGTTATATATACCTGGGTAGAAAAGAGTTATTAATGAAGCATCATAGGGATTAGCACTTCAAGTACAAGTTATTTTACATTTCTTAGATATTTCTAGACTATTTTTAACAACCGGCAAGCTCTTCTTGGGTCATTTCATTACATAGTCACATGAACCATCAATTTTGAAATTTGCTTTAGATGCTTTCACTATTTAGAAATAATCTTACAATGAGAGATTGTTTAATGATAATGTGACACCAAGTATATTGCACATATAAAGATAAGTGGAACATTTGAACAAAAATGTTAAATATTCTCTTTTGTACCTTGTATCCCTTACAAAAACACCCGATGAATTCAGAGTTAAGATTTTCTTTATAAGCAAGTAAGAATCAACACCGGTGTTGCTGTCAATGGCATTTATCTTTGTTTATGGTTTAGTTTTTCACACTCTGTGATATTTAAAAGGAATAATACTAAAAGTAAAAAGTTAAACTATATATGACTTTGTAAAGAATTCCAATAGCCCATCACACAATAGTGCATCTCAAAACACAATGTAGCTATTTACAAGCAGAACCTGATATTGAATGTGATGGGCCATAAAATACAAAGACAAATCTTAGTGGATAAATGTACAGTCTCCTCAGTTCTCAATTTCCACTTTGAAAAATTAGTGGCTGTTCAGAAATCTGGTTCCCTTCCAGGAGTGGGAGTTTTCAATTATTAGAGGATAGATCAAATCCTGTGATAATTTAGCATCAGCACATTTCTGATTGAAGGGTCTCTCCCATAAAGCGTCTGACAAGGTCAAGAGGTTTCATTCCTTGCTGTTTACTCACAATTGATTTCTTTCCTCACTTTGCATTTTCAAGCAATTAATATTTTTCCTGTACTAAATGTATTCTACTCCTTGTTTTTCCCCCGTCAAATTCTCTATTTCATGAGTGAAGAAGTGACAAAATTTAAAAAAAAAAAAGAAAATATGAAAGAAATAAGTTGAAGTGAAAAAGAAAATCAAACATGTTTCCTGTTTAAGAAAAAACACTTTTGTTTCATATATTTGAATTAGTTGGGCAACATTTTTAAAAAATTACTAATGCAATTTCCTCCACTCTCATTAATTCAGTTATATTTCTCATTTTTAATTACCTAAAGACTTTTTGATTTATAGCTTTGAAGCCACGTCTAATCATCTAGTCTACTATTTTAGAAATCCTTTAAAGATCACGTACCCTTAGACTCCAGCAAACATTAACATCTGGAGGTGAAAGATCTAGTGGAGGAAACAGCTATGAGAAAAATTACAAGGGCATGTAATTAAGTAATTAATGGGAGTTGGTGGTTTTCATTCTGTCTGTCTTATAGATAGATCTAGAGAGAATGAGAGGTAAAGTGAGAGAATGGAGAAAAAGAAAGTGAGAGATACGTACCTACCCATGGATCAAAGCACAGAGAAATTCTGACTAGAATGGAAATTACATGCAATCTGTTCATCCTTATTTCAATCTGAGAAAATGATTTTCATTTAGTATAATGAGAAATTTGAAGATCTCAAATCCGTATATGACAAAAAGCAAGTAGGTTATTTTGTCCCAATATTTCCTCCTATGTAGAGAAAGTGTTAGAAATAAAGCCAACATATGAGAATCTCTGTTCATTCTGACATTTTCCTATAAAAATTCCTGTGATGGACTGCTGCCAGAACTGACTTCCATGTTAAAGAAAAAAACAAAAGCAAAAAACCTAAATATATATTTTCTTTTTAATTAATGTTTTCTTCCAATTATCCAATGCTGTTGTTTCATATGTTCAATGTTACATCAAACTTTTATTAAATATGGGAAACATTTTTATTAAAATAATTTTATTTTATTCAGGATGGTGAATCACCTAAAGTACATTTTAAAAAATACTATGGCAGATTATTTCTGAACTTTAATGTAACAGAGCTGGCTCATTTTTATTTTCCCCAACACTTGGGATGGTTGGTCCTGACTCCAGATAAATAAAAGGAAATTTATATATTAAGGAAAACTTTGTCAGCACCAGTTTCTGTGGGATGCCACATTTATCATCTAATCTGATAGATTATTGACAAGCAAAGTAATAATTCTTTACATTTTTACAGAGATCAGAATAGAAAACCTCTCCTTCTTAGTGGAATCTATACACATCACTCAAATGCTCTGTTCTCATTTTCTCAAATTCACTCAGACCAAGCATTCCTTCTCCACTCTGAGGATGACTGTTGTTTTCACTGACTTAAATAGTTACTGTTGCATATAAAGCATCTATTGTTTATCATGGAAGTTGAGTTGAAAAATGTTGATTGGGAGATAATCCATATTGGGATAAAAAGAGAGGAAACCATTCAACCACACACACACACACACACACACCCCAATATTATTCTTTACTCTAACTACCACCTAAGGGGCTATGTACCTTAGACATCCACGGTACTATAAAGTCGGGATTATCGTGCTCAAATTAACCTTTCTGGGCTGGAGTCAGGGGAAAACAAAGCCCAGAGATTCTGGACGCTTTTCTAGATTCTGCAGTTTTAACTCTTTCAATACAATCTTTTGCTGAAAAAATCTTCCCAGTTCTTTTTCTCAGAACCTCCCCAGTAAAAGAGAGAACACAAAGCATTTCTAAAGAGATTGGGTGTTGCAGAAGAGAGGAAAGCAACTTCACAGAAGGTAGAAACTACTTAGGCAAGCAAATGATTGGATCAATGCCGGGGACTGTGAGGGCCCTGCTGGAAGTTAATATGAATGAGATGTTATGCTTCATTGACTAAGTTTACCTAATTCTTCTACACATCAATATTGCTTTTTATGATGCAGTTGCCTAACTTTGTTGCAATTTGCTATCTAATCTATAACGCTATTATTACCTTCAACAGTGATTGGGAAAGCAGCAGGATTTCTGCTCTGATTAAACCTTAATTATTAGACCACCTTTGCTATATGCACTGTGAGAATGTATGATCTCTACCGCCCGTATCGCTGCCAGCATCTTACTTCAAAGCAGCAGCTAAACACACCACATCTGTTTAAAAGCCAAGCTATGCTGGTTTTCATAATGAACTGAAAAATCAGAGGTTTTTTTGTCCCCTCTTACCTTAGTGTAAAGAGAAGCCTTTAGTTAACCACTAATATATTACACAATGCCACAGAAAGTAGGAGCTTCAGAAGTGAAAAATGTTCTGGTTTGTTTATTTTAGGATATAGCTAAAAGCTTGATTTTGTATTCTGTCGGTTTCTATAGTTAAAAGCTGCATTAATGTGGCTGAAATACTTTGAAGTAAGTAGAGATAAAACAAATCAGCAGGTATTTAAACTGAGGGTTATGAGGTGGAAAAATCACCACTTTCCCTTCAGGTAGAGGCCTGAAGATATATCTTTGTTAATGAGGTTTCATGCTGTCTTACTGGATCCTTAATCATTTAAAATGCAAATCCCAAAGAATGAAGTAAGAGCTATCATATATATGAGAAAGTGGCTGGTTTTTTTAATAAATGATTATGCCATCTGCTTGCTTCATCATCCTACTAACTGTGAAATTCCACCTGTGAAATTACATGAACTTGTAAACTACAAACAACACAAGAAGTCAGCAAACGCAGTCTCACTTTTCTTGGATGCCCTGCCTTCTTTCCTCAGTTTAAAGTGTTTGTTCATATGGCCAGGCACAGGGAAATGTAAAAATTATCTCTTCTGAACAACTGACATTCTGTTACCAACGATTGTTATAAGATTTTCATCATAGTGATTTCTGAATGAACTAGAAGGACATTTATAAAGAATTAGTTCAAAGTGACCTACTTTAGATATTTTGAATACTCAAAACAAAGAGCTTAGCCATGCCTGAAATTTTTTTTCTGGTAATTCTGTGTGAAATCAGGAATTCAGGAAGAGATCTTTGTTTGTGTTTTCAGTGAGCTTTTTTCAAGGAGAACTCAGGGTTGACTTACACTCTACTTTCAAAGTGTCCTGCCTGTGATGTATTTGAGAACTTTCTTGGTTTCTTTTCTGTCTTGTTTTTTAATTCTACTCCTAGTTCAGTTCATACCACAGTCTCTTTCTCTCCTGTCACTCTTAACAGTTACTTTTAGGTCTGTTTTGAGTCTTCACTTACCTTACTCGTACCCTTACCTTCGACTCTGGAACCATCATCTTTTCTATAGTCATTCTGACCTCAGTGAGGGCTGAGAAGATCATCTTCACTTTCATTGAAAATACCTTAGTTTCTCTCAATATCACTAACCCACATTAAACAACAAAGCAAAATGACATGAAGCAAGAAATAAACTAGACAAGAAAACCATTGCTAAAGCTGTAAAAGAAAGAAAGAAATACCGAGTCTCCACAGGAATATCCCTCTGGATCCACTAGCCTTATTATATGACCATGAATTCCAACTTCTCTGTTCTAAGAAACGTGATTTCTTTGGTCTTATAATCCTAAATCCTTTAGGACTTATGATTGATCTATCATAAGTCTTTAATATATATTTGTAGAATAATTGAACTATTAAATTTTCATTAAACTTTTTTACTATGCTTGTCCCAATATGACATATTAAGTCTTTTTTTAACTTATCATAATTTAAAATAAGTTAGTGAACTCCCTAAGAGAAAGATTACTTGTTAGTAACTAATTCCTTTTGGCCAAGTATATAGCTGTTTTCTAAGTCTTTAGAGAATAGAATAGTCAAAAAGCTATTTGGAATCAGGTAGGATACATATTATTGAATTGTTCAAACAAAATCAAAGAATGGTAAAAATTGAGGCTGAATAATGTCAGTATGACTGAGGTCATGAAAGGCCTTGTATTCCAGGATGACTTTGGAGTTCATTTTGATGAAAATGGACATTTATTAAAACATTGGAAATACAGAAATTTCTATCGCATTTGCAATTTTAAACGATCACTTATAATGCACTGTGGGAGAAAGAGTTGGCAGGGGCTGTACTGAAGGCAGGTTAAAAAGCTATTTGGGTCATGATGGTGAGAATAATGACTATGTATATGTGGCCATAAGTGTCAGTGAAGGGAAGAATATCTTAAGGAAGCAGCTGAAGAGAGAATTTGATTTAACATTCTGAGAATGTAAATAATAAGATTATGCCTAGCTTTTCAAAAAAATTTACAAAAGTCTCCAAAATTTCCCATTTACAGTGTTGTCCTGCATATAATGTTCAGCTTCTAAGTCTTAGCCTAATATGTCAATAGGTATTCAATCAAGGCAACTCACTGTGTTTTCTTTTATTGGTTTTTAAATCACATTATATTTGCATTCAGTGTTCTTTGCAAACTGGCTTTCAACACTCTGGGTGAATGACAATAAAATAAATCTGACTCCCTCCCAAAGTGAGATATTTATGTGTTTGTATACACACACACACATACACACACACACACACACACACACACACACACACACATACACGCACATTATTTCAAGTTTCCATATTATGCAATCTAATTTTAAAAACACTAAAATTATACATGTAGGTTATTCTGTACACTTTGATATTATTATCTAAAATCCAATGTTTCAAGTAATTGTATAAAGTAGTAATTATTTGTGCTTGTATATTGTGTGTGTGCATATTGGAGGTTTATTCTCCTTTTTTTATTTTATTTTTCATCAGTGTTCCTGACTTGAAATGGGAAGGTCTGCTTTTCTATTTACTTATTTTTTAAGTGTTCATAAGAAATATCTTATATCTTAAAAATTAGTGTGATAAATCTCTTATAATATGACAAATAGTAACCTATTTTAAGTACTTCTAAGAAAAAGAAGATGGAATGAATTAGTGCAAATGTACAATTATGTAGTTTATAAAATGCCATTTTAAAGGCTGGCTATGCATTGATTTTTGTCATATAATCCCCAGTACCATTTCCCCCATAAATTCAAAACCTTGAACTCTGATTCATAATGAAAGCTCAGAATTCTACAAAGTGGGTTATGTGAAGTAATAAGAAAAGCCCTATGTATGAATTATTTCTTAGTTAGAAAATTGCAAAACTGCTTCAAGCTACTTTCTGTAGGATGTCAGGGGAAGGAAAAAGCAGAAAAAAGACTGATATAAAGTTGTTTTCTTGTTTTCAATAAATAGAAATTGTTTCATTTTCTAGCATGATTCATGAATATATGTATTAAATTAGTAGTAACTTACTGTCTACTCAGCATATGTCCTGATGTGAGCATTATGGGAGCATAAACAGAGACTATCTCTCCTCATTAGCTGGTAGCATAGAAGAGGACACAGAATACTTATTGAACAAGAGAGATTGTCACATGCCATAAGAGACCCTGAAATATGTGTGTCTTTAAAATTTCAGAGGTAAAACACCATTTTGGGTTAGGATGATGGCGAAAGAAACCTAAAGGAGGTAAGTAACATTTGAGCTGATTCGTGAAGGATGAATACAGTCATCAGTAGGAGATGGAAAAGGAAAAAAAGAAAGTTTTCCAGTTAAATGGACAGCATGAAAAATAAGTGTTGGTGGAAGAAGTTGGGGAAAAAATCGGAAATGAAGTGATGGCAACATAATACTTGAACTTTGCAAATGCTATAAAATGACAAAAATAATGGAAAGATAGGAGAGTCATGGTGCCAAGGGTGACTTTCAGTGATAAACTAACGAAGTTAGACTAAAGAAATGGAGGTACACATGGGGAACCATTAAAAATAGTAAAAGCTGAACACAGAAGTGAAAGAACTAGAATTATGTTTTAGGATGATTTTGTGAGGAATGAGGAGAGAAATCAGAGGTCAAAAATAAGTTATAAATTTATCGTAGTATCTCGATGAGAGATCATGAGGATCTAAACAATAATGGTGATGATGTAAATTTTTATGAAGAAAATAACACCTTTTGGGTGGATAACTTCAGTAGAGTCTAAAATGAAGAATGTGTTGCCTTATATTTTCTACTGTGAAGAAGAAAACAGAATTGAGAATGCCAAATCTATGGAGGACCTGTATCTTACTGTGCATTGAGAGTTGTTACTTCACATAAAGTTTTGCTAGGGAATTCTCCATGCCAACAGGCCTCCATGTAATGTACTTTGTATTAAAGTGTCATATATCCTGAGTGGCAAAGTGAAGCCAGTGTGGGAAAGATGCAATATTCATTCATTCAATATTTTCAAAGATTTTATTTATTTGACAGACAGAGAGAAATCACAAGTAGGCAGAGAGGCAGGCAGAGAGATAGAGGGGAGAAAGCAAGTTCCCTGCGGAGCAGAGAGCCCAACGTGGGGCTCGATCCCAGAACCCTGGGATCATGACCTGAGCCGAAGCAGGCGCCCCTCATTCAATATTTTCAAATCATCCTCATTATTTAGCATTTTTCATAGGTGATTTGAAATATATTAATTACCAAAATACCAAACTTGAAAATCATTGTTTTCATATTTACCTAAGAGTTTTCAGGTATTGTATTTAAATTAACATGAACTGAGATGTTTTCTGAGGACCATAATGTTATCATGAAATGGTCAAAATAAAGTTCTTGGAACAGAAATTACATGGTACTCTCTGCCTTCTATAAGTCACTTCTTATAGGCCACAAATATTAAGTATAAAAAGAAACACATCTAATTCTTCCAAAAAACTATGCAAATTTATAGTACCATTCATAGGCAATGCTTGAGATATTTACTTTCTATTGTTGATGTAAAATTATCGTCATGTGTTAAGATAGTTACAATGGGCCTCTCAACTTATTTTAGATGTCTTCAATTTGGAGATTTTCTAATGCTTAAAAACTACATTTTAAAAACTCCTTTGCAACTAGGGTTCTAGATATGAGTCAGTTTTCACCCATTAAATGTGCTTCCCAAAGCTTTGGAAGTCAAAGCCAAGAAAGACTTTCTTCCTTCTACTCTGGCTACCTCGTTTCATTAGGAAGGCCATGGCTCTCTTGCTTCAGGATCCACTGCTCATTCTTTAGCTTTCCAGAGAAGTAGCAGCCTCTTGATCTTACTATTTACTTCATAGATTACGACTGTGGTGTGTCTCATTTCAGTTTTCTGCACCAAGGCTTCTCCAGTAGTGGAGAAGGCTTTATGGCTCACCCTGGAAGAGCCTTGTTTCAGAATAGGCTAATTCTAGGTTTGAACACTAAATGATAAAGCCTGTATTTTATATATATATATATATATATATATATATATATATGTTTTTAAATTTATTTATTTATTTGACAGAGATCACAAGTGGCAGAGAAGTAGGCGGAGAGAAAGAGGGAAGCAGGCTCCCCTTTGGAGCAGAGAGCCCTATGTGGGGCTCGATCCCAGGACCCTGAGATCACGACCTGAGCCGAAGGCAGAGGCTTTAACCCACTGAGCCACCCAGGCGCCCCTAGCCTATATTATATTGAAATCATATCAGTATGATTATCTCCAACTTCATCTCTTGACATTTTCTGAATTTGTATAAGAAAAAAAAAATCTGAGGCAGTATTTGCCTCAGCATAAGTAATTACAGGGTTTGGGAAATGAACTTCTTAAGAGTACTTTGTCTGAAACAAGGTTGCAAGATAGTTTTAAAAAGCACCATTAATTCTACCAGATGTGCATTTTTGTGTGGATGGCCATCTTTGTGTGTCCTTGCCCTGGGGCTCAGAGTTTCCTGGATTTTTTTTCTGTTTGTTTTGTTTTGTTTTTTGTACTCCTTCTGCAAGTTCCATTTTACTCTTCTCCCCTTTCCTTTATCCCTGTGTTTTCTCCTGCTCCTATTATTTTCCAGTCACCCCTATCCCCCTGTCACAATTCTCCTTCACTGTACTCCAATCAGTCATTTTATGGAGCGCTGAGATAACAGGTTCTTCTGGTTCAAGGCCTGAAAGGGCTGTCAGAATGGCCGATATTCTCTAAATGGATCCTCAAATTTTACTGATTTGTAGGGTGCCCAAATCACTGCTTTCTCTGAAGGTTCTTCTCCTCTAATACAATAAAATGTTGAGATGGTGTTCAGTCTTTCAGGTGTGTGTAAAAGAGCTTTATATAAACACAGACAAAGATGACAATAATGAGTGCTTTCAAGAACCTAGGAAGAAGTAATATAGAGGCAGTTCTCTAGACCTAACTGAACAGCAGAAGCCTCGTCAAAGAGTTCAGGAGGCAAGTGAAATGGTCCTGCTTGCTTACGGAATTCACTGATTAGCTTCAGGAAAGGGGCCAGGAAACTATGGCTATTTTCTCCTATTGCTACATAAGACCTGTTGTGAGGCAGAAGAAAGGGATAATGAGATCAGTGGGGAAACCTAACAACATAGACTTGTCAGATAAAAAGATGTGCCTTGAAGTTTTCTAATATGCGTTCTAGTTTATACAGTGTTTTGAGTTAGTTAATGTACCGTGTAAACTCAAGGCCTAGGGAGAAAATCTTCCATATAAATGTTGGTAAGATAATGTGCAAAACTCAGAGTCTTATCCTGTTACTTTTGAATGATATATTTTTATTCCCGTTACTAGAACGGTGTGTTTTATCACAATTATGGTATTAAAAAGAGAAGAGAAAGAGGAGATAACATATGATATGCAAATTAATGATAAACGTCCTTGAGAGGCAGTAAAAAGGCCTTTTCTGATCTACTTAGTATCACAAATTTTGGCTATTTTTATCAATGTGATCAAGCTAGTACTTGAGATATGTTCATGCTAATTTTAATTCTCAATATCTTTTAATCCACATTAATATTTAATGATTATTATAGATTATATATAATTCCTAATAGGAGACAATCATTCTATACTTTGAATAAATATTTTCAATTAAAATAAGTATAAAATATTCAGACAAAAATATGATGCATCTTCTGGATGGACCAACATCTGGCAAACACATGATGTAATATCCCTTTAGCTCTGGACATCACGGGCAGGTTTAAACCTTTAGCATAAATTCTCTGGAGCAAGAACACAGAAGAAGAAAAAGTTAATGGGATTATTGCATCAAACTGAATATTTTTATTTTCCTTTCTCTTCATTCTTTTCTCTTGTTACCAGTAATGAAACACTGGTGTTCACTGCAATCCTTCAAGCCTTTAGTTTGCAGTCCCCAGAGCTGGTTCAACCGTTTGCCTGTGGGAAACCTCTGCACCTCCAGCTGGAAATGATCAGGCTAAGAATAACACTTAGTACTAATTGAACAAATCCATAGCTTTCTTATTTTTCCTTCTTTCAACTGTCTCTGTGATGTTTTCTGATGGAGAGCATTTCTTAAAATTAAGAGCTTCTTTTGATATTTTATTAGCCAGCAATAAAGTGTGCCCATTTAAATTAAATAATCTAATAAATTTTGACATATGCACGTAGGGAAAAACCATTGACAGAATCAAGATAACTAACACAATCATCACCCTATATTTTTGTCATGCCCTTAGTAATTCCCCTCTGTCCACTTTATTCCCAAGCAACCACTGAATTAATTTCTTTCACAGGAGATTATGTTTCTTTTTGTAGAAATGTATATAGGAGACTTGTAGAGTATGTATACTTAAAAAAATTTTTTTTGGTTTGATTGCTTCACTCAGCATAATTATTTAGAGAACTATGTAGCATGTATCAAGAACTCATTAGTTTTTATTTCTGAGTGATATTCTATCAAACTAATATACCAAACTTTGTTTATTCATTCACCTGTTATTGGATGTCTGGTTATTTCCTGTTTGGGCTAATACAAACAAATCTGCTAGTATTTGATATGATCAGTGTTTTCAACATGTAACAATCCTAATACATGGGTAGTAGTATGTCACTGTGGCTTTAATTTTAGTTTTTTTTTTTTAAGATTTTATTTATTTGTGGAAGAAAGTGGGATCGATAGAGATAGAGAGCATAAGCTGTGGGGGTGGGCAGGCAGAGGGAGAAGCAGAAGAAAAATTTCTTTTCTACCACTGAGTAGGGAGCTGAAGACACAGGGCTCAATCCTAGGACACTGGGATCATGACCTGAGCTGAAGGCAGACTCCTAAAAAACTGAGCAACCCAGGTACCCTAATTTTAGTTTTCTAATAACTAATGATGAACATCTTTATATATCTTATTTGATAAAGTTTGTTCAAAACTTATGCCCTTTTAAAAAAGAAAATGGTTACCTTTTTAAATAGATTTTTTTAGTTTATATATATAATCATCAATATATTATATATAGATATAATATACATATTATGCTGAGTATTATATATATATATATATATATATACCTGATTTACAAATATTTTCTCCCACTCTGTGGCTTGTCTCTCATTACTTTAACCATGTTTATAGAAAAGTAGACTTTTTTTTTTTTTTTTAGATTTTTTATTTATTTATTTGACAGAGAGAAATCACAAGTAGGCAGAGAGGCAGGCAGAGAGAGGAAGGGAAGCAGGCTCCCTGCTGAGCAGAGAGCCCGATGCGGGACTCGATCCCAGGACCCTGAGATCATGACCTGAGCCGAAGGCAGCGTCTTAATCCACTGAGCCACCCAGGTGCCCGAAAAGTAGACATTTTTAATCTTAGGTCAACCTGATCTATTACTTTAAAGGGTTGTGCTTTTTAGTCTATCTAAGAAATCTTTGACTTAAAGTCACATAAGTTTTCTCAGTTTTTTTTTCCTAGAAGTATTACAGTTTGAGATTTTACATTTACATGAATAGTCAACTTTTAAATTTTTTAAATATAGATTGATACATGGATTGAAGTTTATTTTTGAATATGAAAATCCAATTAATCCAAGACTTTTGTGAAAAGGAATCAAGTATGGGATTTTGACAAATGCTTTTTTGTGTGTACATTGAAATGATCATGTGGTTTTATTGATTCATTTACATGGTGAATTATTTAATATTTGAATATTAAACCAATCTTGCCTTCCTAAAAATGACCTCACTGGTCATTGTAAATTATAAATTGTAAATTAGTTCTCTTGTATGCTGTTTGGTTTGGTTTGGGAAAATTTTGTTTTGAATTTTTGCAATAGTTTTGATAATGGTTATTACTCAGTTTTTTCCCCTGTAGTAATATATTTTTTTCTTGGTTTTTATATCAAGGGAATGGTCTCTTTATAGAATGAGTTGAAGTATATTCTTAGTCTGTCAACTTTTGGGAAGAGTTTGTATAGAAACTGTGTTATTTTTTTCTTATAAATGTTTACTAGAATTGGTTTCTTTTGTGGGAAGGTTTTCAACTACAATTTCTATTTCCTCATATATATGGTCCTGTTCAGTTTCTTCATCTCTTCCAGACTGAGACTTGTGTATTTCAAGGATTTTGTTCATTTCTGTTGTCTGATTTATTGTCATTTCCTGTCATACCTCATATCACATGAATATGTATAGAATTTGTAGTGATATCAATTCTCTAAATCCTGATTTTGGTATTTGTGTCTTCCTCTTTTTCCTGATGAATGTGTTAAAAGTTTATCAATTTATTGATCTTAATGAATCAAATTTTGTTTCTATTGATTTTTTCTTATTTTATTTTTCAGTTTGTATTTCACTGATATTCACTATAATCTTTATGGTTTCCCTTCCTTTACTCACTTTGGGTTTGATTTTGTAGTTTCTTAAGGAGCAGCCTAAGGTTAAAATTACAAATACTTTTTTTATTTTCTAATATAGTTCTAATTTTTTTACTGCCATAAATTTCTTCATGTTTGCTCTTTTTTTAACAGGATTTTATAAATTTCTATATGTTGTGTCTTGACTTTTATTAAGTTCAAAATATTTTCTTTTTTTTTTTTAAAGATTTCATTTATTTGACAGAAAGACACAGTGAGAGAGGGAACACAAGCAGGGGGAGTTGATGAGGGAGAAGCAGGCTTCCTGCCGCGCAGGGAGCCTGATGTGGGGCTCCATCCCAGGACCCTGGGATCATGACCTGAACTAGAGGCAGACATTTAACGACTAAGCCACACAGGTGCTCTTCAAAATATTTTCTAATTTTCCCTTTGATTTCTTCTCAAGTGATGGGTTATTTAGAAGTATTTTATCTGGTTCCTACATATTTGGAGATTTTTAAAGTGTATCTTTAAAGTATCTTCCTGAGATTACTAGCTGATTTAATTTCATTGTTGTCAAAGACTATATCCTATAGGACTTAAATCTTCTAAAAGTTTATTGGGACATACTTTATGACCCAGAATATGGTCCATTAAGATGGGACCATAAATGTTCTATGTGTATTTGAGAAGCATATGTATTTTATTGTTGTAGAACAGAGCACTCTATAAATGTTGGTCAAGTTAAGTTTGATACTGTTGAAAAAAACTATAATAACTGTATCTCTTTTCCTTTTTTAAAATTTTATTTTATTATTTTTTTCAGTTTTCCAAAATTCATAGTTTATGTACCACACCCAGTGCTCCATGCAAGTCTTTCTCTCTCTTGTTCCATCGTTATTGAGAGGAGGGTATTGAAATATCTTATATATTTTGATTTATCTATTTCTCCTTGTAGTTCCATCAGTTTCTACTTTAGGTATTTTGAAGCCTTGCTATTCAGTGCACACACTTAAGATTTGCAGTACTCTTTTTTTTTTTAAAAGATTTTATTTATTTATTTGACACAGAGAGAGAGATCACAAGTAGGCAGAGAGGCAGGCAGAGAGCGAGAGGAGGGAAGCAGGCTCCCTGCTGAGCAGAGAACCCGATGCGGGGCTCGATCCCAAGACCCTGAGACCATGACCTAAGCCGAAGGCAGAGGCTTTAACCCACTGAGCCACCCAGGCGCCCCAAGATTTGCAGTACTCTTGATAAATTGAGAAAATTATTGTTATTAGAGAGTCTTTAACCTTGGTAGCACTCTTTGTTCTGAAATCACCTTTGCTTTATATTAACATAACCACTCTACTTTCTTTTGACTTGTATTAGTATATTTTTCCTTCTTCTTACATTTAATCTATTTGTGTCTTTATGTTAGAGTGTGTTTCTTTTTATTTATTTGATTTTTATTGTGGTTAGAAAACTTAACACAAGACCAACTATCTTAACAGTTTTTAAGTACATGACACAGTATTGTTACCACAGACATAATGGGTTCAACAGATCTCTAGAACTTATCCACCTTGCAATAGCCACCACTTTATATCTATTAAACAGCAATCCCCCATTCTCCCTTTCTCAGCCTCTGGAAAATACCATTCCATTCCCCTTTCCTGTGAGTTTGGTGATTTTATATGTCTCATATAAGTGAAAAGTATGCAGTATTTATCCTCCTGTGACTAGCTGATTTCACTTGGCATGATGTCTTCCAGTTTCTCCTACATGGGAAGACTTCTTTATTTTTTAAGTTTGAATAATATTCCATTGTGTGCATATATCACATTAAAAAAAATATTTTATTTGTTTATTTGAGAGAGAAAAAGAAAGAGAGTGAGAGAGAGCACAAGCAAGGGGAAGGGGAGAGGGAGAAGCAGACTTCCTACTGAGCCAGGACCCTGATTCAGGACTTGTCCCAGGACCTCAGGAGTCAAGGCAGGTGCTTAGTCAACAGAGACCCCCAGGAGCCACCACATTTTTTAATCCATTCATCCATCAATAAACATTTAGGTTATTTCCATATCTTGGTTATTATGAAAAATGCTATAGTAATCATGGAAGAGCAGCTCTCTTCAAATTCTGATTTCAATTATTTTAAATATATACCCAGATATGGGATTGGTAGGTCATGTAGTAATTATATTTCTATTTATTTTTTATTTTTGAAAAGATTTTATTTACTTATTTGACACAGAGAGAGAGAGCACAAGTAGGCAGACAGAGGGAGAGGAAGAAGCAGGCTCCCCGCCGAGCAGAGAGCCCTACTTTGGGCTCCATCCCAGGACACTGGGATCATGACCCGAGCTGAAGGCAGATGCTTAACAGATGGAGCCACCAGGTGCCCCAATAATTCTATTTTTAGTATTTTGAGATGAGAAATTTCCAACTCTTTTTTTTTTTTCAGCGTAACAGTACTCATTGTTTTTGCACCACACCCAGTGCTCCATGCAATCCGTGCCCTCTCCAATACCCATCACCTGGTTTCCCCCAATCTCCCACCCCCCGCCCCTTCAAAACCCTCAGATTGTTTTTTCAGAGTCCATAGTCTCTCATGGTTCACCTCCCTTTCCAATTTCCCCCAAATCCCTTCTCCTCTCTATCTCCCCATGTCCTCCATGCTATTTGTTATGCTCCACAAATAAGTGAAACCATATGATAATTGACTCTCTCTGCTTGACTTATTTCACTCAGCATAATCTCTTCCAGTCCCGTCCATGTTGCTACAAAAGTTGAGTATTCATCCTTTCTGATGGAGGCATAATACTCCATAGTGTATATGGACCACATCTCCATACTCTTTTCCATAGCAGCTGTACCATTTTACATTCCCACCAACAGTGTACTGGGCTTTCAATTTCTCCCAATCCTCAGCAACACTTAACTATTTTTGTTCTTTGGGTAATAGCCATCCTAAAAAGAGTGAGGGGACATCTCTTTGTGGTTTTGATTTGTATTTCCCTTATGCATAGTGATATTGATTACCTCCCCATTTACCTGCTATTTGTATATTTTCCTTGAAGAAAGGTCTTTTCAAAGTTTTTTTGTCCACTTTTAAATTGGGTCTTTTTTTTTCAGTTATTTAATTGTTTCAGTTTCTTATATTTTGGATTTTAAAATCATTTTAGGTATATAGTTTGCAAATATTTTCTTCCATTCAAAACTTTTTTAAAGAAATAGTAAAATTCATTCTAAAATTCATTTGAAACAACAAAAGACCCAGAATAGCCAAAGCAAACTTGAGAGATAAAACAAAGCTAGAGGCATCACACTTCCTGATTGCAAAATATATTATAAATCCATAATAATCAAAACAGTCCTTCCTTCTCTTGATCCCAGAGTTCTTGAATTTCTTGGCTATGTTCCTTAACACTTAAATATTGTCAACCATTTTTTTTCATGTGTTAATTTTGTTTTCTCTTTCTGCATATGCTTGTTCTAGTTGGAAGACTCAAATTTTAAATATATTAAACCACTTAAAGTTGTCCCATAGAAGTCCCATAGATTTCTATTAATTTTTATTTATTCTAAAATTTTTTTTCTATTCTGTTTAATTTTTTTTATTTTTTTTATTTCCAGCATAACAGTATTCATTATTTTTGCACCACACCCCGTGCTCCATGCAATCCGTGCCCTCTATAATACCCACCACCTGGTACCCCAACCTCCCACCCCCCGTCCCTTCAAAACCCTCAGATTGTTTTTCAGAGTCCATAGTCTCTCATGGTTCACCTCCCCTTCCAATTTCCCCCAACTCCCTTCTCCACTCTAAGTCCCCATGTCCTCCATGCTATTTGTTATGCTCCACAAATAAGTGAAACCATATGATAATTGACTCTCTCTGCTTGACTTATTTCACTCAGCATAATCTCTTCCAGTCCCGTTCTGTTTAATTTTTAAGTATATTATTGCCCTCTTTGTAAGTTCATTAATCATTTCTTCTGCAATGGTTAGTAGATATTAATCCTATCTAGATACTTTCTCCTCTTGCACATTGTGATTGGCAAGGGTAGAATTTTAGTTTGGTTTCTTTATATACCTTCTATACTCTACTTAAGTTTGTGAACATATGGATAGGGCTACAATAACTGTTTTAATGTACTTGTTGGCTAATTCTAACATTTTTTAGTTCAGGGCAGGTTTCAATGGATTAATTTTTTATCATTATAAGTGATATTTCCTCATTTATTTATCTTATTTTTTATTGTATAAGAGACATTATAATTTTCAGCTTGTTTGGTGCTGGCTTATTTTATATTCCTATACAATTCTTAAGCTTTGTCTGGAATGCTGTTAGGTTACTTAGAAACAGTTTGATCTTTTTAGGTCCTGCTTTTAATATTTGTTAGGTGACACGAGAGCAGTGATCTCTGAAGGGTGAGTTATTCCCCCACTACTGAGGCAAGACCCTGTGTATGACCCTATGTTCATGTGTCCAGAGACTCTTCAGTATAAATTGCTGGGAACAGACACTATTCAAAGTCCTGCATGAATACCAAATATTCTGACCTAAAACCTGTTTGAGTGCTATTTTCCTTAATATGCTGATCAGTGGGCAGTAAATACTCATAGGGAACTCTCCAATTTCCTGAAATTATTTTCTCTGGACTGTTCTCTCTTCTGTAGTCTTTTTTTGTGATCACAAGCCATCTTGGTTTTTCCATATACCCAACTCTGTCTCCACAAATCAGGGAGTACATTGGAGTCCGTCTGGTTTCAGGCTCCTTGGACCAAACCTATAAACCATTTTGGCCTATATGTTTGAATGGCCACAGAGGTTTATCTTATTTGTTTCTTATCTCTCAAGGATTATTAAATTTACCTAAATACCAGTGGCTTTAAAACTATTATTTCATATTGCCTGTCCTTGTTGTTGCTTTAAGCAGAAAGTAAATGTGACCCCATTTACTTCAGCTTAAAGAGAAGTAGGACTACTACCTATAGGTTTTTGACCTTTGCAATTCTCGAGATCAGAGAGTATTAGAAACAATGGCATTTCTCTCATCTCCTCAACAATCTGTTCTAATACATTTTGAGCCATGACTTACATTTCTGAAGGACATATTTAATCCCAGTAGGATGGGTAAAAGTGAGAGTTCACAGTCCTTAACAGGTTCTTTTCCAAATATATAATTTTCATTATTAATTATTACTAATTATTATCAATGCGACTATAATGTCATCATCATCCATCTCATTAGGCATCTCTTTAGCTGGGTCATCACTGACAACTCTTTTCCATCATCTTTATTTATTGATTACCAAGTTCAGTCAACTTACATCATAATTTTTTTTTTAAATCTTTTGACTCAATATAATATCTAGAACCAAAATCTGGCATCATCTGTAGGCTGGATTGTAATATTTGTCCTCTTATCCATTCTTGTTCTTCTACTGTCTGTTCCTCAGGCTATAATTAAAGGCAAATTTTTGACACAAATGATTAATCATATTAGCACCTTGTTTTAAAAACATTATTGATTTCTTATACTCAGGAAAATATTAAAATTCTCAAAAAGACCCATAAAACTCTTATTTTTAAAATTAATTTAATTTTAATTTTAGTATAAAGACTCAATTAATTAACATGATATATTCTCCTTATTATCCTTACTAATCACAACTGTAATTTTATATTACTTTGTATGATTATTTGATTAATGTTTATCTTCTCCACAGTCTTATAAACAAAACATTTGTTTATATTCCAATTCTTGAAACTTATCATGATGCTTGACACATTTTAGTAATAACTAAAGATGTGTTGATTGAATTCTATAACTTATTATACTTATGCAATTATAATATAAATGTACCATAAATATAATAATAAAGCTATTTTAAATATTTCACATGCTATTGTGCTAAATATTTTACATATATCATCTCATTTGATACTTAAATTTGCTCAGTGAACTATTTTATATATATATATATAGTATATATATATAAAGAAGAAAAAGCTTGAGAGACGTTAAGGAACTTGCTCAAATAGCCAGCAGAAAGCAAGGTGGAATTTAAATGAAGATTGGTCTGGTTCAAAGATGTTCAGACTCTGTTACTATACTGTATTGTCTATTTCTCCTGTAAAAAGTCTGAGTAAACTCACAACAGCTTTTGCAGTTAAAACATGCATCATTTGCCATACACCTCTAGCTAATTTCTGGGCAAAGTTCTTAAGTGCATTTATTCTGCTATCATCCTGTAGGTGACAATCCACCTCATTGAAAGATGTTTAGGTTTTTCATAGATGGCTTTGATGTTTAGGAATCATGTAACGTGACATTTCTGACAGTTTTCCCAAAGCACAACAAATCAGAGTATAATGAGGGAATGATAAGAACAGGGTATTTGATTAACAATTCAAAGCCAGTGCCCAGCTTCAACTATATGCGGACCTCCAGAATTTTAAATAGAAGTAAAAAGCAACTTGAAATTATTCCATGTCAGTGTGGTATAAGGCTAAGGGATGCTATGACATGTGGTTTTTCCAGATATGTCGTTTATTAAATGAATGACCTTTATAGTGACAGAGGTAATATTGCCTCTCCTCATCCACTCACAAGGTTGGGTATATCGAATGGTAAATAAAATAGTCTTTAGAAAATGTTCTACAGTTGCTGTTGTGTTCTAATTTTTATTGGAACACCCTTAGGGAAAATAGACATCCATTTCAGAAACACAGTAAGGTCATGTAAGAAAGAAAAAGTCTCTAAATGGCTACATCCTAATTTACTAGTAATAATCCTAGTACTTTGCAGAAGTTTCTTCCTGCAAGTTCTTCTGATAAATGGAAGGATTTCTTTAGCTTGCCCATAATATACTGTTTCTGCCAGGATGACCATAATCTAAGTGTACTCTTGAGGCCCAAATCTGCCACTGTTAACTTCAGGAAATTCTAATTCAAGACATTGTCTGCCAACCATGTTTGTATTTTGGCTTGTTAGTGAACTTCCATGTTGCCAAAACATACTGCTAAAACCTTGACAACTCATGGAGCTGAGGCTCTGACTGCCTTCCTGCTCCTGCTCTGGGAGAAAACTCTGCTGTAACTGCTATTAATGCAGAATATTATGAAAGCTGTAACAGGTTTGCGGTGCCACTTAATTCTCCTCTGGTCTCCTTCCAACACAGGATATGCAACCAAAGAAAATAGTGAAATGGAAAATATCATGTTAACAAATGAGCAAGTTTCTGATTTCCCAGTAGAAAGATAGAGTATAATAAAAGCTAGATTAGAAAACATGGCTTTGACTTGATATTAAAGTGGGACCTCCTGCTTCTTATTTTAAAAAGAGTAATGGATTTGGATTCATTTGCTCAGATGTGCCTATATATTGTGAGATAAGACTGGTTCTGCTGGGGACGCCTGGGTGGCTCAGTTGGTTAAAAGTCTGCCCTCAGCTCAGGTCATGATCTCAGGATCCAGTCTTGGCTCCCTGCTCAATGAGGAGTCTGCTTCTTCCCCTCTCTCTGCCACTCCCCTCTGCTCATGTTCTCTGTCCCTCTCATATAAATAAATAAAATAAATAAAATCTTTGTTTGTTTGTTTGTTTTTAAAGAGAAGACAGGCTCTGTCTGCTGGCATACCCCCAGGCTGGCCAGCTGCGTGGATGACTTGACTCACCTTACTTCAGAAGGGAGAGAAAGTACTTGGAGGAACAAAAGCTGACAAAATAAGTCATGCCAGGTGTGCTTTGCCACATGGAAGTTAAGAAGTTAAGGTCGGTAAAAGCAAATCCTATGCATTAGCTTTACTACATATTGATAGAATTCTCGCCGTTAGTGGTAGGAAGTAGAGTTGGGCTTTCATCAATAACACCAGCAGCCCACATAACAGGAGGGACACATGAGAAGGTTAAAACAAGGATTACCCTCCAAATCTTATTTATGGTTAGAATGTCATCCAGAGGCCAGGACTACAACGTGAGGATATTGAGAGGGACACAGACATACCCCACTACACTATTACAGAGTTGAGTACTTGAGGATTAGGAGAGGAAATTCCTTTTCTTTGACTATACTCAATAAGGGATATTTCATTGTAAAACTTCCTGGGGAATATAAAGGTTTATAGTAAGAGGAAAACAACTCTTTGAATTCCCACACACATATACATGCAGTTGGGCTGGATTTGGTTCTAGAGTCAGGTATATGTTTGCCAGAAATGGTTACTTTATTTGATAATTTGAGACCCAATGCTAGATTGAAAGCAATATAATGTCTAGACTACCCCATCTCCTAAATAACTACTAACTCAAGTACACTTATTTTTAAAAGCTTCATGAATCTATTTTTATAATCTGTCTTGCACAGGTGTGTGGGGAGAATGTGAAGTGATATGATCATTATTAAGATCTTATACATTTGCTCTCAACCTGGAACATTCATCTTCTCCTACTCATAGACACTGATACACCATCGGACTCAGATTGAAATTTGTAACATTGGTTCCCATGGTTCTCAGACTTTCAGGTTTAGACTGGAACTCCACTTCACTAACTTTCTTGGGCCCCCAGCTTATAGACAGTAAATCATGGGACTTCTCAGCCTTCATAGTTGTGGGAACGAACCTCTCACAGTAAATATTTATCTATCATCTTACTAACTATCATCTATCTATCTATCATCTATCTGTCTCTATATCTCTATATAATTATGTATCTATATTATTGTTTCTGTTTCTCTAGAGAACCCTAGCTAACACATTTGGAAAACTAAAGCTTAGAGAAAAAAAAAAAAAAGACTTGGCCAAAATAATATAACTAATGAGTAATGAACTCAGAACTGAAACTCTAGATCCAAGGACAATAGACACTATTTACCTTTATCAGGAACATTGATGCCTTAACTGGGCATGATGAAACCAATTCCACTTACCAACAATCTCTAATTTCAAATTTCTTTTTAACAGTTTTTAAAAAGGTCTTTTATAGTTACAACACTGTAAAATAATCATATTATATGTATGTAACACAGAGCCAGTTATAAGGACACATGTATTACTTTGAGCACTCAGGATTATGGCTGATAAGAAATATCTTTTTTTTTTTTTCCCATTCAAAACCTGTGTTTGGCTTTCAAGCAATGGAAGATTATACATGCCTGTTATTCTTGCTTTAGACCTGGAACTAATTTCAAGGATATGACAAATGGATCTCACAGCTTGAAAGTTGCTATGTCTGGCATTAGACATAAAAATTTTGAAGAGAATTTATTGTCCAAGAAAACAGTAAAATTTGGACTATTGCAAACTAAGTAGAGATGTTAGGAGTAGCAGTAACTTCTCTTATTTAAAAAAGAAGCAGCAGTGGTATATTAGGACCTTATGGGTGTTATTTTTATTTTAAATATTTTATTTAGGGTTTGAGTCATATCATACTGTCTGGTATTTTTCCTTAAATGAGACATAGGTTAACTCTTAGGGGCAAGCTTAGGGGATACTGTGTATAAAGCAATAAACAAATTTTTTTTCCAATGGTACAGTTGACTGTTAGAGAGAACTGTAATATGTGAACCAGAAGAGAGCCTCCATTCTAAATTAAAATGTTGTCTAGGGGAGCCTGGGTGGCTCAATCAGTTAAGCATCCAACCATTGATTTTGGTTGAAATCATAATCTTAGGTCATGAGACTGAGCCTTGCATCAGACTCTGTACTGAGTGTGGAGTCTGCTTAAGATTCTTTCTTTCCTTCCTCTGCCCTTCCCCCTCACTCAGGTGTGCTCTGTCTTTCTCCCTCTTCAAAAAAAAAAAAAAAAAAAATTATTAGTCAATATGTGTGGCCACTCCAGTAACTCACAAAACTATCTATGGCTATACTAGGTAACATTGATTAGTGATCTACTTACTATAAAAGCCCTAGGAATTAACATAGAATTAAGAAGTTTGAAGATTTAATAAGGGTGTGGCTTTACTGATATGCCTTATTGAATGCTGGGTACTATACTAAACACCATCTGAATTAATTCATGCAAAACTCTGGTGCCACAAAGTTTGCATGTTTGTGCTAAAAATGTGACTAATCTACTAATGCCTTTCTTTGATATGAAAGCTCTTTGTCAGTAGTGAGCAAACTGAAATGGCTGTATGGGAGGCTTAGAAACAGCTGACTGAGGGCTGCAAGTTAGTTTGTAGCAGAAAAAACCACCAATGTTAAAGTCAGAGTTTCAATAGACAAAGACTGAGGCATAAACCTTAGCCTTTGTTTTCTTCTTATTTCAGTAGATGCTCTGCTCTCAGACCCAAAGACCTATCAAATACTGAAGAGTTAGTCTCCTATAAGACAACTTCTCTGGATGGTGTGTCAAATTATTGTTGGATGCCCAACCAGCCATGGGGACTGACACTTTAATTCCAGCTAGAAGAAATACCAGAACCAAGGTGAATGCATTTATCCACATGATGAATTGCAGATATTGTTTCAAGAAACTAAGCAGAATCTTGTGAGTGGTCCAGTAGAGATTATGAATTAACAGCACTTAGAAATGATGATTTCTGCTAAAGAATGATCATTAAACCTGCCTGAGATAAGAAGTGGCACTGGTAGACTAACACTAAGATTACTTAAAATTTTAAATGGCCCTTTTCCTCCATTAAAATCTTTAAACATATAACTTCTTTCTTGTTAATATCAATGATGTTATCCCTGAAAAAGAAAGCTAGAACAATGGTTCTTAACTAAGGACAATTTCTCTCCCAAAGGATATTTGGCAATGTCTGGAGATATTTTTGGTTGTCACGCCTGAGGAGTGGGTGTTGCTGGCATATAGTGGGTGAAAAACAAGGTTGGTGCTAAACTTTCTATAGTAGACAGTACAAATCTCCCATGAAAGGATTATTTAGCCCCAGATGCCAATATTACCTAGGCACTAAAGTAAAATCTACAGTATTTACATGTCATTACTGCCATTATCCACTTTATTTTTAAGTATCTGCTGGCATCTTTTAGGTAGATTAATAGCTAAATTGATAAAACAAGCTGCTTTGTAAACATTTTAAAAATGTTTTGTGTAAATGTTTTAATCTCTTTCTTTATACACACACATAGACACATACACACACTTCCATTTAGCAGAGTTGGAATTCGTGTTTGAATATTCATTTTATGTCCTATCAAGCCCATTAAATGATAAGCTTTTAAAAGTTTGAGCTGTCTTGTTCATATTCTCAAATCTTAACAAAAGTCTTTTTTTCCCCAAGATTAAATATGGATAAAATAGACAAATTACAAGGGTTTATGTTTTGTGAATGTTGTATTCAGATGGAAATAAACTGATAGGAAGCTAATGAAATAAGTAATATAGCATGATGGTTTACCTCATGATTTATACTTCCTTGGTTTAATCATATTTCTTCTACCCAACCAGCTATGTGAGATGTTGGCCAAGTTACAAAATGTCTCTATGGCTCAGTTTGCTCACACAGAAATGAAGATAATAGTTCCTATTATTGAGGTCAATATAAGAATTAACTGAGTAATACATTCCAAAAACTCATAACTATACCTGGGCACATAAATTTATTTGTTGCTATCTGCTTTCATTTTTCTTCCCAAATTCTTTTACAGGGTGATAAAATTTGGCAGAGTCCAGAACATTTGTCTGAACTCAGTGTTTCTCCCTGTATCTATAAGAAAGAAAAAAACGTGGAACTTTATTTTTCTTTGTATGAATTATAAATCAGAGTTCATAGTCATTGTATATTTCTTCCAGATCTGAGGCAAATAATGAAGAGATCAAGATTTCCTGAAGGTTGAGCAGGAAGATGCTAGTAAATTCTCTTAGAAAGGGGCTAGGTATGTCTATAATTTAGCTGGGGTTATTGTGAAAGGACCTACTAGATCCAGCTAGTTGACTAAAAGTGACGTATAGGTAAACTGCTCTTATAAGTTGATTGTCATTATTCTAACTGCTTGGAGAACTAGGAAATCTTGGGATGTGAAATTCTTCCATGTACATCAGTAATGGAATCATTCTCTACCAAGCATTCTACCAGTTCCCAGAAAGGAATCCATCACATATTCTACTTATCACTCATTTGCCACTGAGAAAGGAATCATAAAATAATGCTCTGAGCCTCACTGAACTCAAAAATCATGATCAGGAAGAGAAAATAATTACAGTTCATTAAGTGAAGATGTTAACATGAACAATGAAGACAAATGTTCAAGGCAGACATTCAGAACAAGTCTCTCCCTGAAGCACATTAAATTATAAAGACAAGATTCAATTGCAAGAAAATTAACAACAAACAACAACAAAAAATAATGGAAAAACTAAAAAATATTCACAAAGGTTCTCTGAAACAAAATTTTAAGGTCAGTAAATCAACTGAAAAAAAGGATTTTTTCCTTTTAAGAACGGCAATGTTATTGAGGAAGATTAAATAAATATATATTAACAGTGTGTTTTCTTTCTGTCTGTAATATATATGGAAATGAAATTCATGAGGGAAAAGTAAAAGATAAGGAGAACAGGTGAAGGAAATCTCATATGCAAATAACTGAGATGATAATTGAACATATGAGAATTGCCCTAAGCTTAAAAAAGACTTTATTTTTGAAAAATTCACTATCTTCTAGAAAACTTAATTGTAAAGACTTACACTTAGACATAATAGCAATATCCCTACTTTTCAGGGTAAGTAGATATCTTAACCAAACTTCAGGCCCAAAGAAAACTTTACTTACAGATATTTTATCTACTACTCCAGAAGACAGTGACAGGAAGAATATCTACAGACTACTGAGAGAAAATGATATCAATGCCAGAATCCTCTACTAAGTCACTATATCTATGGACTATCACCATCAAAGTGCTACATATTTAAACATACAAGAATTCAGAAACTATTTACTCCTGTGTACTCCAACCAAATATCGGTTGAATCATCATAGATATCTCAAGATATGGAAAATACATTAGGTGAACAGTTGTCAGCAAAAGTCTTAAAACTATTTATGCTTAAATAAAATAAGGTAATTAATTAAGTAATAGGTAGGAGGGACAAGATGGCAGAGAAGAGAACCTGTTTCCACTGGTCCCCTAAAGTGAGCTAAATATCTACTAGAACAGTCTGCACACCCATGAAATCAGCCTGAGGTATAAGATTATACACTTCTGGATCTCAAGGGGGGCAGAAGGCAGTGGAGAGGTAAAGCAGAGTGGCAACGATCGGACTCATATCAGAGGATAAAAGAAGGGGGTGGGAGCCACCAGAAGTGACCCATTGGAAAGTAATTCCCCAATATGAAAGTGCCCTGTGATTGGGGACCAGCAATAAGTTGGAGACTGGTTAAAAACACTCAAAAAGAGCCAAGATCTTAAGGGGCAACTGGTGGAATTGGGTGGTCAGGGACATGGACCTAAGCCCACAGTCGCAGGACAGGCTGCTGGTGACCACCCAGGCCAGAGAGATCCCGGTGGAGCCTCCCATCCGTGGTCCCTGAGCCCACGGCTTTCTGCTGCTTGCACCATCACTCAGGCTGGGCAAATCCCCATCAGTGCCTGAAACGGTCAGTTGTGGGTACTGGCCCGCAGTCTCCGGGTGCACAGACTTCCACAACCTGCGCAGTGGCAGAGTCCGAGTGCATCCAGCCCACACCTGAGAGAACCAGTGTAGTCTCAGATCGGGGTCCCTTGGCCCACAGCCTTACATGACCTGCACCTCCCCCAGGTGCAAATGCATGGTGTGTGGGCATGGACCCCAGACAGCAGTCCAGGCAATGGCAGTCACCTACATTTGGGATCACCCCAGACCAGTAGAGCAATACTGGTTTAGTCACCAGTTTAGTCATGGGGGTGCAGAAACAAGCGGGGGCCTCAGGGGACCACTGGGACAGTTGCTGATGGTGCGCACCACCTGTGGGAGGCTGTGGTCTTCAGTGGAGTTTGCAGAGGCAGAGTCTGTGTGTTCTGGACCACCCAGAGGGGTGCAGACTGAGGCTTCTCTCTGAGGTGAAGATCTGGGTACAGACAGTTTGCTTTCCACTAAACCTCTGAAAAAGCTGCAAAAAGTTGCAAAGAACAAAAACCTCCAGAGAACAATAGCCTGAAAAACCGGTTTCCACAGAGCCAAGCTCCTTGACACAGGGCAGGGCAACTCAGCACAGGCAGGACTGACTGAAAAACAATGAAGCAGGCCCCTCCCCCAGAATAAAAACCAAAAGAGCAAGAGGACAATGCCACAGGATCTCCACAGAAATGTAAAACCGTAATATCAGGGGAAAACAATATATTAAGCTCCTGTATTGCCCCCAAACCTGTATATTTCATAGATACAAATTTTCTTTCTTTTTTTTTTTCTAAATTCATTCTCATTATTCTTGTTCTTTTAATTTTTTTCAACCTACTTACCATTATAACTAGAGGTTTAATACAACATATTCCATAATAACTTTGTAACTTGAACTTTTTCCATACATATAGCTGTGTTTGTTTTTCTTTTCTTTTCTTCTTTTTTTTTAATACATATAGTTTCAAGGTAATCTTTTTTCCCTATTCAATACTATCCCATATATAAACCAGTTTTAATTTCCCTGTATCTCTGGAAAGTTGAATCATTTAACAAAGATAACAAAATTCACCCAGGAAGAACTGAGATAAGCTTCCTCACCCCCATCAAGGGTTTATAACGAAACTCCCATCTTACTTTTCTGTTAGTGTTTCTGTGTATTTGTTTTTTGTTTGTTGGTTTGTTTTGTTTTGTTTTTGTTTTTGTACTACATAAATCTTACTCATGGGATTCATTTTGGCTGGGTTTTTCTTTTTTTTTTCCCTTGTCTTTTACTTTTGTTGGTCTTTTTGTTTGTTCATTTTTGTTTATGTACCTTATAAATCTTACTTTGGGGGCTCATTTTGGCTGGATTTTCTCTCTCTCTCTCTCTCTCTCTCTTTTTTTTCTTTCTTTCTTTGTGGTGGTGACTTCTGATTGCTCCAAAACCTTCCAGGGTGCACCTTGCTAGATCATGGTTAATATATTCAGCTATACATCCCCTCAACCACCTCTTACCAAGATGACTAGGAGGAGGAACACCCAATAGAGGAAAAATTCAGAGACTGTACACTTTGCCACAGAACTATTGTCACAGAACTATTGGATATGGACATAAACAGTATGTTCAAAAGGGAATTCAGGGTAACAATTATCCAGGCAACAGCTAGGTTGGAGAAGACCATTAGTGGCAACATAGAAACTCTAAGGGCAGAAGTGAGGGCTGGTCTGGCACTACTAAAAAATGCTATCAGTGACAGAAGAAAGAGAAATTAAGGAGTCAATCCCATTTACAATTGCACCCAAAACCATAAGATACCTAGGAATAAACCTAACCAAAGAGGCACAGAATCCATACTCAGAAAACTATAAAGTACTCATGAAAGAAATTGAGGAAGACACAAAGAAATGGAAAAATGTTCCATGCTCCTGGATTGGAAGAATAAATATTGTGAAAATGTGTATGCTACCTAAAGCAATCTACACATTTAATGCAATTCCTATCAAAGTACCATCCATCTTTTTCAAAGAAATGGAACAAATAATTCTAAAATTTATATGGAACCAGAAAAGACCTCGAATAGCCAAAGGGATATTGAAAAAGAAAGCCAACGTTGGTGGCATCACAATTCCGGACTTCAAGCTCTATTACAAAGCTGTCATCATCAAGATAGCATGGTACTGGCACAAAAACAGACACATAGACCAATGGAACAGAATAGAGAGCCCAGAAATAGACCCTCAACTCTACAGTCAACTAATCTTCGACAAAGCAGGAAAGACTGTCCAATGGAAAAAGACAGCCTCTTCAATAAATGGTGCTGGGAAAATTGGACAGCCACATGCAGAAAAATGAAATTGGACCATTTCCTTACACCACACACAAAAATAGACTCAAAATGGATGAAGGACCTCAATGTGCGAAAGGAATCCATCAAAATCCTTGAGGAGAACACAGGCAGCAACCTCTTCGACCTCAGCCGCAGCAACATCTTCCTAGGAACAACGCCAAAGGCAAGGGAAGCAAGGGCAAAAATGAACTATTGGGATTTCATCAAGATCAAAAGCTTTTGCACAGCAAAGGAAACAGTTAACAAAATCAAAAGACAACTGACAGAATGGGAGAAGATATTTGCAAACGACATATCAGATAAAGGACTAGTGTCCAGAATCTATAAAGAACTTAGCAAACTCAACACCCAAAGAACAAATAATCCAATCAAGAAATAGGCAGAGGACATGAACAGACATTTCTGCAAAGAAGACATCCAGATGGCCAACAGACACATGAAAAAGTGCTCCATATCACTCGGCATCAGGGAAATACAAATCAAAACCACAATGAGATATCACCTCACACCAGTCAGAATGGCTAAAATAAACAAGTCAGGAAATGACAGATGCTGGCGAGGATGCGGAGAAAGGGGAACCCTCCTACACTGTTGGTGGGAATGCAAGCTGGTGCAGCCACTCTGGAAAACAGCATGGAGGTTCCTCAAAATGTTGAAAATAGAACTGCCCTATGACCCAGCAATTGCACTATTGGGTATTTACCCTAAAGATACAAACGTAGTGATCCAAAGGGGCACGTGCACCTGAATGTTTATAGCAGCAATGTCCACAATAGCCAAACTATGGAAAGAACCTAGATGTCCATCAACAGATGAATGGATCAAGAAGATGTGGTATATATACACAATGGAATACTATGCAGCCATCAAAAGAAATGAAATCTTGCCATTTGCGGCAACATGGATGGAACTAGAGCGTATCATGCTTAGCGAAATAAGTCAAGCAGAGAAAGACAACTATCATATGATTTCCCTGATATGAGGAAGTGGTGATGCAACATGGGGGCTTAAGTGGGTAGGAGAAGAATCAATGAAACAAGATGGGAATGGGAGGGAGACAAACCATAAGTGACTCTTAATCTCACAAAACAAACTGAGGGTTGCTGGGGGGAGGGGGTTTGGGAGAAGGGGGTGGGATTATGGACATTGGGGAGGGTATGTGCTTTGGTGAGTGCTGTGAAGTGTGTAAACCTGGTGATTCACAGACCTGTACCCCTGGGGATAAAAATATATGTTTATAAAAAATAAAAAATTTAAAATTAAAAAAAAAATGCTATCAGTGAAATCCAATCTAATTTAAATACTCTAAAAGCTAGGGTAACTGAGACAGAAGATCAAATTAGTGACCTAGAAGACAAACTGATAGAAAAGAAGTATCAGGAGGAGGTCTGGAACAAACAGCTTAGAAGCCATGAAAATAGAATTAGGGAAATAAATGATACCACGAAATGTTCCAGTGTCAGAATTATTAGGATCCCTGAGGGGATGGAGAAAGAGAGAAGACTAGATGATAGAGTTGAAAAAAATCTGCATGAAAATTTCTCTAGTCTGGGGAATGGCACAAGTGGTCATGTCCTAGAGGCAGAAAGGACATCCCCCAAGATCAATGAATCTAAAAAGACCTCCAGACACTTAATTGTGAAATTCATGAATCATAATTTTGGACAAGAGTTCCTAAGGACAGCTAGGAGGAAGAGATTCCTTACATACAGAGGAAGGTTCATCAGAATACATCAGACCTGTCCACACAATCCTGGCAGCCAGAAAGGGCTGGCAAGACATATTCAGGGAACTAAATGAGAAGACCATGTAGCCAAGAATATTTTATCCAACAAGGCTGACATTCAAAATGGATGAAGAGATAAAGAGCTTCCAAGACTGGCAAGGTTTAAAAGAGTATGTGATCACAAAGCTGGCACTACAAGAAATATTAAGGGGGGTTCTGTAAAAGAAGATAGAATCCAAGAGTGACATAAAATAGAAATTTACAATTTATAGAAACAAGGACTTCTCAGATAACATGATGCCAATAAAACTTATCTTTCAATAATCACTCAGTGTGCATGGCTTAAATGCTCCCATAAAAAGGCACAGGGTTGCAGACTGGATAAAATGATAGGACCTGTCCATATGCTGTCTACAAGAGACGAATTTGGAACCTAAAGACACATCCAGACTGCAAGTGAAGGGATGGAGAAGCATTTTTTATGTCAACAGGCCTCAAAATAAAGCTGGGGTAGTGATTCTCATATCAGATAAATTAGATTTTAAGCATAAGACTGTAGTTGGAGATAGGACACTATTCCATTCTTAAAGAGTCTATCCACCAAGAAGATCTAACAATTGTAAATATTTATGCCCCTGACATGGGAGCAGCCAACTACATAAGCCAACTGTTAATCAAAATAAAGAGTCATATTACTGTGAACACATTAATTGTAGGGGATCTTAACAAGCCACTTTCAGCAATATAGAGATCACCCAAGCAGAAAATCAATAAAGAAACAGGAGCTTTGAATGAGCATTGGACCAGATAGACCTCATAGGTATATACAGAACATTCCACCTTAAAACAACAGAATACTCATTCTTCTTGAGTGCACAAGGAACTTTCTCCAGAATAGACCATATACTGGATCATAAATCACAGCTCAACTGGTACCAAAATATTGAGATTATTCTCTGTATATTCTCAGACCTCAATGCGTCGAAACTGGAACTCAACCACAAGAAAAAATTTGGAAAGAATATAAACACTTGGAAGCTAAAGACCACTCTGCTCAGAATGTTTGGATCAACCAGGAAATCAAAGAAGAACTTAAACAATTCATGGAAACCAATGAGAATGAATACAATTCCATCTGAAACCTATGGGATAAGGCAAAGGCAGTCCTAAGGGGGAAATACATCCAAGACTCACTCAAAAAAAATGGAAAAAATCCAGAATACACCAACTCTCTTTACACCTTAAAAAATTGGAGAATCAACAACAAATTAAGTCAACCCCCTGCACAAGAAGGGAAATAATCAAGATTAGAGTAGAGATCAATGAGATAGAAACTAGAGATAGAGGGGTGCCTGGGTGGCTCAGTGGGTTAAAGCCTCTGCTTTCAGCTCAGGTCATGATCCCAGGGTCCTGGGATTGAGCTCCGCATCCGGCTCTCTGCTGAGCAGGGAGCCTGCATCCCCCTTCTATCTGCCTTTCTCTCTGCCTACTTGTGATCTCTGTCAAATAAATAAATAAAATCTTAAAAAAAAAAAAACCAAAAAACTAGAGATACAGTAGAACACATCAATGAAACTAGAAGCTGGTTCTTTGAAAGAATCAATAAGATCGATAAACCATTGACCAAACTAATCCAAAAGAAAAGAGAGAGAATCCAAATTAATAAAATTATGAATGAAAAGGGAGAGATCATGACTAACACCAAGAAAATAGAAACAATCATCAGAAATTATTATCAAAAGCTATATGCCAATAAGCTAAGCAACCTAGAAGAAATGAATGCATTCCTGGAAACCTATAAACTTCCACAACTGAATCAGGAAGAAATTGACAACCTGGATAAACCAGGATCTAGCAACGAGATTGAAGCAGTGACCTAAAACCTCCCCCCAAAAACAGGAGCCCAGAACCTAGCAGATTTCCTGGAGAATTCTACCAAACATTCAAAGAAGAAATAATACCTATCTTCATGAAGCTGTTTCAAAAAATAGAAACAGAAGGAAAACTTCCAGACTCTTTTTATGAAGCAGGCATTGCCCTCATCCCCAAACCAGGCAAAGACCTCACCAAAAAGGAGAATTTCAGACCAATATCCCTGATGAATATGGATGCCAAGATTCTCAACAAGATCCTAGCTAATAGGATCCAACAGTACACTAAAAAGATTATCCACCATGATGGTGGGATTTATCCCTGGGATGCAAGGGTTGTTCAACATTCCAAGTCAATCAGTGTGATAGAAAAATCAGTAAGAGAAGAAAGAAGAACCACTTGGCCCTCTCAATTGATGCAGAAGAAGCATTTGACAAGATACAGCATCCGTTCCTGATTAAAACAATTCAAAGTATAGGGATTGAGGGAAAAATCTATCCATGAAAAACCCACAGTGAATATCATCCTCAATGGGGAAAAACAGACAGCCTCCCCTCTGAGATCAGGAACACTACAAGGATGCTCACTCTTTTGACTGTTGTTCAACATAGTACTAGAAGTCCTAGCAACAACAATCAGAAAACAAAAGTAACTAAAATGTATTCCAATTGGCAAAGAAGAAGTCAAACTCTCCCTTTGCAGATGATATGATACTTTATATGGAAAACCCAAAAGACTCCACTCCCAGATTACTAGAATTCATACAGCATTTCAGTTATGTGGCAGGATACAAAATCAATGCCCAGAAATCAGTTGTTTTCTTATAGACTAACAATGAAAATATAGAAAGGGACATTAGAGAATTGATTCCATTTACTATAGAACCAAGAGCCATAAGATACCTGGGAATAAACCTAACCAAAGAGGTAAAGGATCTGTACTTGAGGAACTACAGAACACTCATGGAAGAAATTGAAGAAGACACAAAAAAATGGAAAACCTTTTCATGCTCATGGATTGGAAGAAAGAACTTTGTTAAAATGTCTATGCTGCCCGAGTAATCTACACTTTCAATGTCATCCTGATCAAAATTACACTGGCATTTTTCAAGGTGCTGCAACAAACAATCCTAAAATTTGTATGGAACCAGAAGAGATCCTGAGTTGCTAAGGAAATATTGAAAGAGAAAAAACAAAGCTTGGGGCATCATGTTGTCTGATTTCAAGCTCTCCTACAAATCTGTGATCACCAAGACAGCATGGTACTGGCACAAAAACAGACACATACACCAATGGAACAGAGTAGAGAATCCAGTTATGGACCCGCAACTCTATGTGTAACTAATTTTGACAAGGCAGGAAAAAATATCCAGTGGAAAAAAGACAGTCTCTTCAATTAATTGTGCTGGGAAAATTGGACAGCTATGTATAGAAGAATGAAACTTGATCATTCTCTTACACCACACATAAAGATAAATTCCAAATGGATAAAAGACCTCAACATGAGGCAGGAATCTATCAAAATCCTAGAGGAGAACATAGGCAGTAACCTCTTCAACATCAGCCACAGCGACTTCTTTCAGGAGATTTGTCCCAAAGCAAAGGAAACAAAAGCAAAAATGAACTTTTGGGACTTCATCAAGTTCAAAAGCTTCTGCATGGCAAAGGAAACAGTCAACAAATCAAAGAGGCAACCCACAGAGTGGGAGAAGATATTCGCAAATGACACTACAGACAAAAGGCTGACATCTAAGATCCATAAAGAACTCCTCAAGATTAACACCCCCAAAACAGATAATCAGGTCAAAAAATGGGCAGAAGACATGAACAGACACTTCTCCAAAGAAGATATACAAATGACTAACAGACACATGAAAAAATGTTCATCATCATTAGTCATCAGGGAGAGTTCAAAATCACATTGAGATACTATTTTACATCACTTAGAATGGCCAAAATTAACAAGACAGTAAAAACAAGTGTTGGAGAGGATGTGGAGAAAGGGAACCCTCATACACTGTTGGTGAGAATGCAAGTTGGAGCAGCCACTATGGAAAACAGTGTGGAGATTCCTTAAGAAATTAAAGTAGAGCTACCCTATGACCCTGCAATTGCACTACTGGGTATTTACCTTAAAGTGAAAAGAAGTGAAAAGAAGGGCCATCTGTACCCCAAAGTTCATAGCAGCAATAGCCAGAATTGCCAAACTGTGGAAAGAGCCAAGATGTCCTTCACAGATGAAGGGATAAAGAAGATATGGTTCATATATACAATGGTATATTATACCTCCACCAGAAAGGATGAATATTCAACTTTTATATCAACGTGGATGGGACTGGAGGAGATCATGCTGAGTGAAATAAGTCAGAGAGAGTCAATTATCATATGGTTTAACTTACTTGTGGAGCATAAGGAATAATATGGAGGACATTAGGAGAAGGAAAGGAAAAGTGAATTAGGGGAAATCGGAGAGGGAGATGAACCATGAAAAACTGTGGACTCTGAGAAAAAAACTAAGGATATTGGAAGGGAGGGGTTCAGGGGAGATGGGTGAGCTTGGTGGTGGGTATGAAACAGGGCAAGTATTGTATGGAGCGCTGGGTGTGGTGCATAAACAATCAGTCTTAGAACACTGAAAAAATTAAATTTATAAAAACTAATGATATGCTATATGTTGGCTAGTCGAACTTAATAAAGTAACCTATAAAAATTAAGCAATACTTACTGAAACAAAAGATGAAATATATACGAAAAATACATAATAACCTTAAAGTAAGGCATTTTATATTTTGATGATAAAATCAAGGAAGTAACAGCATTCTAAATAAAGATTTCATGTTGGAAAAGGATAAAACAGGAAAGTATTTAAAATGTTTCATTCTGATGGGAATGCTGTTGGTGAATAAATCATTTGGGTGAGAGTATAATTTGAAAGACTGAAGTCATATGGCTTGATTTATTATTGATAAGGAAGGGAAAGATCAGGCAAAATTGAAAAGCAGAATAGAACTTAAGGACTAGGAAAGATATAAGATGAATTTGCTGAAATGTAATCAGGCTGTAGCTATAACTGAGAAGCACAAAATCAAATGTCAGCTCTTATACTAAATGTGGATAGGCTAAATGCCTTGACAACATGTAGACATTGTGTATGGGTAACTGGGTGATGAACATTAAGGAGGGCACGTGATGTAATGACCACTGGGTATTATATATAAGACTGATGACTCACACTGACTTTTACATCTGAAACCAGTAATGTATTATATGTAAATTAATTGAATGTACATTAAAAAAAAAAAAGTTAAAAAGGAAACAAAAAACAAAGCAGACATTGTTAGATTGGGTGCCCTGGGTCGTGTGCCATTTGCTTTTGTGGCCCCTGAGCAAAATTTTAAAGAGCCACAGTGTGGCAAGTTCTGATTAGAATGTGAACAGACTCCTTTTCTAGGGAGTTTCTAACTTTGTGTAAGACTGCAATCACCAGCCTACTCCTGAATTATTTGAGGCCCAAAGGCCTAAAGGAAACTGGCTATTGGAACTTGATTATATTATAATATATCAGCTTGAATTTAGTCCTTGATGCCCTTTTTGAAATATAAGAAAGAATATAATTCCCTTGGCGATCTATTGGATTAAGTAAATTATGAGCCTGTGTTTAAACCCCCTGAGGGATGAATATTTAGCTGCACTCTATTTTCAGCTATGGGATTTCTCCTGCCATTGGCTTTCAGGATGGTGGGAAATGGTTTCTTCATTTTTGGTTCATATTTTGTGAATGAGAGTTTCCGCAAAACAAAACAAAACAAAACAGACGAAAAAACTATTTGAGTCCAAACTCTAGAATTATAAAATCAGCCCATTATAAGATTGGTTTATTGAGTAAAATACAATCAGCTAAATATCATTTATAAGAAACTAAAAAACAAAAGCAAACTAAACTAAAATCATGAAACCTAAGGCTTAAACAAATATATGCCAGCCAAATGAAAATAAATACATTATGCATACCAATATAAATATCAGATAAATTAGAGCTAAGAGTTAAATGTATTACATAAGAGAATGAAGGACACATATACACTAATTAATTTCAAAATCCACAAAGACATTAAAGATATATGATTCAATTACAAGAAGCCACATAGATTAATAAAAAAATAGTTCCAATTGCAAAAACAACTTCAAAAAAGAAGAAATGCGATAGCTGATTTAATATATCCTCTTTGGGACACCTTGGTGGCTCAATCAGTTAAGCAGCTGCCTGTAGCTCAGGTAAGGAACCCAGGGTCATGGGATGGAGACCTGAATTGTGCTCCCTCCTGAGCAGGGAGTCTGCTTCTCCCTCTCCCTCTGCCCTCCAGCTCACCCCTACCCTCCAGCTCACCCCTCACCTCATGCTTTTGCTCTCTTTCTCTCTCTCTTGCTCATGCATATGCAGGAACATGCTGTCTCTCTCATATAAATAAATAAAATCTTTAAAAAATATATAGACCCGTTTCACAGTGGGTCTAGGAAACAAGCCAAATATACAGAAAACCAAATATATAGCAATAATAGATGATTTAAATACTGTGTCATCAAAAAGCTTAAATGTTTATTTACAATCATTAGATATATGTAATTTTGTTATCTATAGAGAATTCCAATTTTTTTCTTTAACCATACATTACTTACATAAACCTATATACTTTATTACAAAGATAATCTTATACACTTCCAAAAGGGTAGATATTTTATAGGGTGTACTTAAATGAAAACTAAACATCACTAGTAGAAATATGATCAAAGAAAATATATGTATTCAAAAATTAATTATTCTCTGAAATAACCAAAAAGTATCACAAATGGAATACCAGAAAGTATCACAAATGGAAAGTAATTCCAAATCAACAGAATATAATGAAAAACAGAACTATTTAGTAAGCCTATGGAACTCAAAAATGCATTTAGAGAAATAGTTACCACTGTAAAGCTTCTTATAAAATCTGATTAAAATTAGATAAATTAAATATTTAAATCAATAAATTCAACCACAAACTAAATAAATCAAAGGGTTAGGAAATTAAGTTATTATTGATGAGATATAAAAAAATAGGACAATGATAAAATCAAATTCTTTTTTTATTATTTTAATTTTATTTATTTATTTATTTGACAGACAGAGATCACAAGTAGGCAGAGAGGCAGGCAGAGAGAGGGAGGAGGAAGCAGGCTCCCCGCTGAGCAGAGAGCCCGATGCAAGGCTTGATCCCAGGACCCTGGAATCATGACTTGAGCCTAAGGCAGAGGCTTAACCCACTGAGCCACCTAGGCACCCCCAAATTCATTTTTTAAAAGGCCAATATATCTTTGGCATGTTGTTTTGTTGTTTAAGGTTCTGTTAATTTTCTATCCACAGTCATTCTGCCCATTTTTGTTACTTACAAAATTTTTAATTTTTTTTTTTTTTTTTTTTACTGTCCTCTAAGTGATCAAGATATTTAGGAGCTGGTGAAACTTGATGAATCTAAAAAAACACTAATAAACAAACTCCATCATCTTGTAAAGACCTTGGTTAGTTATGGACCCAGGGCAACATTCTAGGAAATAAGAAGTGAGGAAAAGTCAACTTTGTGGCTTTTGAAAAAAAATTGTTTCTAACACAAGACACTGGTTAGGGATATTTTATCTTCTGCCTAAGGATACTGTAATCCATAAGAAATGCCAGAAAATTTTCCAGCCATTTGGAGGATTGATGGGAAGTCAGTGAGCTCAAAACCATCAACATCACCTGGAAACAAGTTGGGACTACAAAACCTTGTGCTCACTCCAGTCCAGAGCTACTAAAGCAGACACTCTGTGGTGTCACAAACACTCCAAGTGGATCTATAAAGGTTAAAGTTTCAAATCACTGCATTAAGAGGAAAAGCATCGTTCTAATGAGGGCTGAGGGCACATACTGAAAGAAACTGAGTCTTGATGATGTTGAGCTGCTGATTTAAGGAGACCTAAGCCTTGACATCATCATTCCAGAATTTTCCTTCCTTTCTCTCATTTTTTTCCCCAGTAAAATGAGGTTTAATACTTTGTATGATAATGAAATTCTAAAAGCCATGATTGGTAAGACAAATATAACATTATAAAGTGTTTTTTTTTTTTAATCTCATAGTTATCCCTTTGAAAGTCCACTACCAAGAAAACTTCTTGACCTCGAAAGAGCCAAACAAGAAAATGTTTAATAATAAGATCTTAGAGCCACAGTGATCTGTGCATGATTACTTGGCTTTTACACATTATTTATTTTTCTACTCATCTTTATCTTCTGTGTCTCCCATTCTGTAGAAAATTTTATTGCATCCATAAAGTTTTTTCACAATTCATAGTAAAATTCTAAGTAAAACAGGAAGAGAGGGAGAGTAAACAGCAAGTAATTAAACAAGATAAAATTAGTTTTTAAAGCAAAGTAGAAAATACCAGACACCATGATGAAATATTGCAGCCCTTTTCATTTAATTCAGGAATAAAATAGGAAAGCTTTTCCTCAACTAATATTATAATAATTTTTTACACATTTTGGAAAAAAGTACCAAGAGCGTGCATTTTTTGAAGAAGATAAGATTACACACTTAAGGAAAAAAAGCAATAGACTTTAGTTAAAAATAGTTAAATAAGAGAATTTGTAAACACAGTTGAATATAAGATAAATACAAAATAGTTTTTTTCTAACTCAAGCAAAGGCTATATACGGATGGAGATAAAGACAAACACACATGTAAATATATATTCAAAATAATGGTCAAAGATATAAGAACCCAAGGAATAAAAGTAATAAGAAATTTGTAGTATTTATGGAAAGGGAACACCAATTTTTAAGGACATTCAAACTACAAGAAAAAGTGGATAGTTTTATTCTAATTCTCAATGAAAAGATTTAATTTTAATTAAATTTATTTCAAGAAGAAAATAATCCTTCAAAAATAATATCTAAATGCAATGAAATTCCATTGATAATCCCTGAGGATAGTTTTCTAGATTCTAATATTAATAAGGAAGTCTATAGTTGCATAAACAATAAAATATGAAAAGAAAGAATCATGAAGGACTGATTTGACAAGATATTGAATTTTTCTATAAAACCACTGTAATTATAACATGATGTTGTCACAGGAAAAGTGAATTAGATCAATGTAACAGAATACATACTCCATAAAATTTAATATAAAAATGTTTGCATTTCAATTCATTGAGGAAAGGGGTTATAATGATCTCATCTTAATTGATAATCCATCTGAAAACAAACACACATTTTCTGGTTTTTTTTCAACTTTTTTTTTTTTAAATTTTTTTATTTGACAGACAGAGATCACAAATAGGCAGAGAGGCAGGCAGAGAGAGAGAGAGGAAGAGAAGCAGGCTTCCCGCTGAGCAGAGAGCCCAATGCGGGGCTTGATTCCAGGATCCTGGGATCATGACCTGAGTGGAAGGCAGAGGCTTTAACCCACTGAGCCACCCAGGCGCCCCCGTTTTCTGTTTTTTATTCTACTGCTATAAATGGGCAATTCCCAGTATATCAGAAATGTAAATACCAAGTAAATAAATTAATTAATTAATAACAAAAATTTTAGAGAAAATATTCTAATACTTGAAAAAACATGGGATGTTGATCACCCCCCGCAGCAGAGAGCCACCCCATGGTAATAGAGGAAAGGTATGCATATTCAGTAGTACAAAAATATGTACAAGTACAAGAAAATATACATTATGCTGATTCAAAAGGAAAATGATGAATGTTCCAAATATTTGCAACTTATCTGAAGTAAAGTTACAAATTCATATTTTTATTATACCCTAAGAAATAACTGAGAAAAATACAGTCTGGAGAAAAATTTGAAAAATCAAAAATAAGAAATTTACTATGAAATTTAAGAGAAGTTTCTCATCTTTTGTATCTGTAAGGAAAATACAAATTAAAGTAACAGGTAAGACTGACAATAGGAACTCTTTACATTGTGTGGGCACTCTCATATGTTGCCACGAAGTTCTTTTTTAAAGATTTATTTATTTTAGGGAGAGAGCATGCTTGCGCTGTGGAGAGCCAGAGAAAACAGACTCTAGGCTCAGGGTGGAACTTGACTCTGGGCTTGATCTCGTGACCTGACCTGAAACCAAAAGATAAAGGTTCATGTTTAAGCAACTGCACCACCTAGGCACCCCTGTTGCTGAGCAGTTCTTAACTACCGTATCATACTTGGAAAATTTAAAAAATAAGCATAATGTTAGCTTATAAAAATAAAATCACTATATTGTTCATATACACACACATAAATATATCATACAGGACTGTTTCTGTTGGCCAACAATTGAAAATATATGCTTTCTTGAATAATAAATAATTATCTTGATATTTTAATGCTATATTATATAGGATTGTTTCATCTTTGTTGCATAACATTTAATAGTTCTTTTTTTTTTTTTTAAAGATTTTATTTATTCATTTGACACAGAGAGATCACAAGTAGGCAGAGAGGCAGGCAGAGAGAGAGAGAGAGAAGAGGAAGCAGGCTCCCCGCGGAGCAGAGAACCTGATGCGGGACTCGATCCCAGGACCCTGAGATCATGACCTGAGCCGAAGGCAGCGGCTTAACCCACTGAGCCACCCAGGCGCCCCATTTAATAGTTCTTAATTTATTCAGTTTAATACTCCTCCAAACTAATTTCAGTGTCATTTCAGTGTCTTCCAGTGCAGTAATACCGCAAATTTGATTATTGTGTTAATCATTACATCTTTAAGACTAATAATTTACAATGTCTTCCCTTTCAGCAAGATGAAAATGGAATATAGCCACATTATAGTTCATCTTTAAGATGAAATATACCTTATCATATATCATTTGAAATTCCTTCCATAATGTTGGTGCCCAAGTTGTTTCTTGGTTGAATTAGTGAATATTTTTATTGTGAATATATTTTAACAACTAATTTATGTTGAGGATATGTTTCAGCATGCTTTAAAAAATATATTAAGATTAATAAGTTATATATTGGAGAGAATATAAATATGTTGTGATTTAAATTTTAGCTATGTATTTTATAAGGAGATTAGTACAAATTAAGTTTATAAATTAGTTTAATTGTATTCTAAAAATAGTTAATCCAGATTGTCACAAAACTGATTCAGCAAAGTCAAATACATATATTTTATTCTCATTGATATTTTTATAACATTACGTAAAAAAAAAAAAAATCTCACTCTGAGTATAAATGACTCATGTAATCATAGCTGTATCTCATTTGATTAGTTTAATAGTGTCTGAAATTGTGTGTCAGAAAGCTATTGAGATAATCTCAATGTGCTTAAACTTCTGCTAATATAACCCTTTCATGTTAGCATTTTCTAATTAAACTATGTTCCTATAAATCTCTTAAAAAAAACACATCAGAAAAACAAAAAAACAAATGGGCCTGTTATATTGGTGCCAACATTTTAAACTTTTTATTTTTTATAAACATATATTTTTATTCCCAGGGGTACAGGTCTGTGAATCACCAGGTTTACACACTTCACAGCACTCACCAAAGCACATACCCTCCCCAATATCCATAACCCCACCCTCCTTCTCCCAAACCCCCTCCCCCAGCAACCCTCAGTTTGTTTTGTAAGATTAAGAGTCACTTATGGTTTGTCTCCCTCCCAATCCCATCTTGTTTCATTGATTCTTCTCCTACCCACTTAAGCCCCCATGTTGTATCACCACTTCCTCATATCAGGGAGATCATATGATAGTTGTCTTTCTCTGCTTGACTTATTTCGCTAAGCATGATATGCTCTAGTTCCATCCATGTTGCCGCAAATGGCAAGATTTCATTTCTTTTGATGGCTGCATAGTATTCCATTGTGCATATATACCACATCTTCTTTATCCATTCATCTGTGATGGACATCTAGGTTTTTTCCATAGTTTGGCTATTGTGGACATTGTTGCTATAAACATTCAGGTGCACGTGCCCCTTCGGATCACTACGTTTGTATCTTTAAGGTAAATACTCAGTAGTGCAATTGCTTGGTCATAGGGCAGTTCTATTTTCAACATTTTGAGGAACCTCCATGCTGTTTTCCAGAGTGGTTTGGTGCCAACATTTTAAAACTACAAAAGACATTTGGAAGCATCTCTTTTGAAACTGTTACTTGATAAAATAAGATATTCAACTGAAGCACCAAGTGTAAAACCCTTTCTAAACTTAATAAACACTCATTAAAATTTTGCTAAGTTTAACTAAAGAAAATTTATATATAAATTCATATAGATAATTAATAGGAGAGCTAAGAATCTAAATTATATTTTTCTATTTAGAAGTCCAGTGTGTGTGTTTCTCAAATGTGCATGACCACAAAAATTAACAGGTACATTTGTTAAATGCGTGTTTCTAAACACTTTACCAGAGGCTTCGACTAACCCTGTAGGGTTATTATGTACCTGTTTATTATTGTGATCAAAAATCTTTGGAAAGAGCTGAACAATGGAGTTCCCATCAGTAGACTGAGATATTGCTAAACTTTAAATTTAACCTGATAGTCATACAAATCAGTTGCATCTATTATGTATTATTTTCTTCTCCACTCATTTTTTCTCTATAAAGACTGAACTCAGTTACCTGCCTTTTCTTTTTCTAAACAAGTCAAGAAATGCTATAAGCAGTAGGCTTTCCTTTCTTTTCTTTCATTTTTTTTTTAAAGATATATATATTTGTTTGAGAGAGAGAGAGCAGAGCAACTTAGAACAGAAGAAGGGGGTGAGGGCAAAGGGAAAAGCAGGCTCCCGCTGAACAGGGAGCCCAATGCAGGGCTCTATCCCAGGGTCCTGAGATCATGACCTGAGAATAAAACAGATGCTTAACCAACTGAGCACCCAGGTTCTCCAGTAGGCTTTCCTTTCTGACCCCACCCAAAATTAATATCTGTATCTCCTTTTCTAAGATTCTTAATGCTTCAGTTAAGCAAAAATTCACTTATGCTACTTAATGGGTTGGCTGCAAATATTTTAACTAATAGACATATGAGCATTTTATTTAACTTATAGGAAATGTACGATATAACAAAACTTTCAGTCTATTAAAGCCATCAAGTCTCTGAAAAAATAATTAAATATGCAATAAACATACATTAAATTGTCCCTCATTTATCTCCACTTATCAATGAGGACTTAGTATGATATTGATATAGGGTGAAGAAATGGTGCATCTAGAAGTGAATTCAAGTTTCTCTAAAACTGGGAAGGTAGTTAAACTGAGCAATCAGGACAGGAACAACCAAAGACAACTGAAAGAACCATATTGGTACATATGAACTTTGGAGGCATAAAAAATTTGTACCATTATATGAGTCAGGCCCTCTGCTGGGTGTTCTAAACAAATAGAGAATATAGTTGTTATGCAGATGATTGCAATTCAGTGAAAAATGGTTGTATTAACATTGTAAATACCTGGATCAAACTCATTGTTTATAAGACTTTTTATTAAAGATGATTTCTATAGGCTTCAACTTTATAAACAAGGTGAAAAGACATTTGTTTTAAAGATTTGCTATGGGGCACCTGGCTGGCTCAGTCAGTTAGGTGCCTGCCTTTGGATCGGGTCATGATTCCAGGGATGGAGTCCCATGTAGGTCTCCCTGCTCAGTGGGGAGTTTGCGGCTCCCTCTCCCTCTATCCCTCCCCACCACTTGTGCTCTCTTTCTCAAATAAAAAATAAAATATTTTAAAAAATGAAAAAATAAATATTTACTATGAAAATTAAACAAAACTACTTTTCTGAGTCTGAAGCTCATAATTGTAGCTCAAGCTACAACTGCCTTCAAATACATTTTTATAGATAGTCTCAAACTCAACTTGTGTCCATTATGGTATCTAAATATTATAAAATATATAACATAATATTGTACCTATTATATTGATAAAGTACCCATTATAGTTACTAGCACTAATTATTACAAAGATAATTTAGATTGTCCCAAACAATCAGACCACACAAAATAGGGATGACCAATTCAGTAGGGTTAGGGAAAGCTTCAAAGAGAATACAGACAAGTCTAGCTATGACAATGGATAATTATTTGTCAGCCATAGAGTGGGAACAAGAATTCTGGTGGGATGGAGGTTAAAGGAAATAGAAGCTCCCATAATTATCCTATGTGTTCTCTGTTTTTTAAACTTTGTTGTGTTTATAGACTGTGCAGTTTATATACAGTGGTTATTAAGACTTTTTTTTAATGTTGTTTTGTGGTGTGCATGTGTGAGGTGAGTGTGTATGTTATGTATGTGTGTGTGAAAGAGACAGTGACAGACAAAAATTTAACACTATTCCTTGATGACTAGTCAACAAATGAAAGCTAATTTTTCTCTTTTAAAGATGTATTCATTTATTTGAGAGAGAGAGAGAGAGAGTGGGGGGAAGGGTAGTGGAAGAGAGTCCTTAAGCAGACTCCTTATTGAGTGCAGAGCCTGATGTGAGGCTGAATCCCAGGACACTGTGGTCATGACTTGGACTGAAATCAAGGGCTGGACACTTAGCTGACTTAGCCACCTGGGTGCCCCCTCTCCTTTTCTTATTTTTCTTTTCACTTATTTTCTTTCCTTACTTAATTTCTTCTCATATCTTGGTATTCAATAGCATCCCCATCAGGCTCAAAGGCACTTCTATAATCACTAAGTGGATACTCTACAAGTGAGATGCTAGAGTATAACATATTATATCCTGATTGAATCTCATGGAGGACCTTAGTGTTAAAATCCTAAGGACCTGGCTTTTGTTTGTTTGTTTGTTTGTTTGTTTTGTTTTCTTTTCTTTTTTAAGATTTATTTATTTATTTTAGAGAGAGAGAGAGACATGTGTACAAACAAGCAGTGGGAAGGGCAGAGGGAGACAGAGAATTTTAAGCAGGCTCCATCTCAGGACCCTGAGGTCATTACTTGAGCCAATATCAAGAGTCAGACACTTAACCAACTAAGTCATCCAGCTGTCCCCCAAGGATCAGTTTTGAATAAAGCATGGCTGCTACAGATAAATGAAGGGGACAGATGACAGAGAGGTAGATTTCAAAATTATTCATGACCATACCTGATTATAATAAAAGCCAGTCTATTGCAGGTTATTCAAAAAAGCACTTGATAAGGCCATCAACACATAGAGATTTGTGTTCATAAGAATATGGCAACTCACATATATTTTGGATTAAAATGAGACATTTCACAGGATAAGAAGAACTTTGTTCTCTGAACTGCATAGTTCATATATGAAAATATATGTACTTATAATGACATGAGATAAATATTAACAATATTTATAACTGTTCTCTCTGAATAAAAAAAATAAGTGTGTTCCTGAAATTCAAATGGAGTTGTTGCACCAAAATGTAAAGGTTTCACTTATTTCCTGCAAAATTAAGTAGGGGAAGGGACTACAACTTATTTAATGTGAAGATCTTTAAAAATATTTGCTGATCAAATGTAAGTTTGAGCTCAGAGGCTCTGAACTATCATGGATGATGGTACTTATATATCTTCAACTATTTAAAAAATAGATTATTCAAAATTATATATTATATATATCACACACATATATACATACACACACACACACATACACACACATACATACACATATTTGTGTTTATTGAGATCTTCCAACTACTCATTTATTTTTGCAAGTGTAAAGGAACCATTTGAGCATACACAATTTTTACAAAGCTTTTTTTTTTCTTCTGGCTTATTTTCCATTGTAGGCATCAGATGTCCTCTTCTGGATGGGGCAGATTATTCAGGCCCTCTTATTATGACTAAAGCCTACAGAGACTTCTTTACAACCTGAGACAGCCTGTGGACAGTCTTAGGAAACCTCTTCTCTATCTTCACAGTTAAGATGTATAAAAAGGCTCTGAAAAACAATCTGAGAGTTTGGAAGGGGTGGGGGGGTGTGGGAGGTTGGGGGAGCCTGGTGGTGGGTGTTAGGGAGGGCACGGATTGCATGGAGCACTGGGTGTGGTGCATAAACAATGAATTCTGGTACACTGAAAAGAAATCACATAAATTTAAAAAAAAAAAAAAAGGGCTTATGCCTGTGTTTTCATTTGCTTTCTGCAGTGAAACCTATGGTGGCTTTTTACTGTGTCAATTTGGCTAAATTGGAGCTCTGTTTCACAGATTTCCTTCATGAAATGCTGTCAAATTAAGTTAGCCATAAGAGAAATTTGTGTAGGAGGAGAAGCAGCCCCATTTTGTATGTATGTATGTATATATGTATGTATGTATGTATTTTATGCTTTGAAGTTTGCATAGAACTAGGGGCTACTACTGCTTCCATACATTATTCATCTGTTGTTTGGGGCCAGCGGTCAGACCTGCAGCTCATTCTCTTCCCTTTGGATCTCCTCTTTCAAATTCCCAAATCCTGAGCCAATGGGTGTCCAGTTCCATAGTGAAGAGGGCCAGGTTCTCCTGCAAGCAATCCCTCTTATCCTAAAGTTTGGAGGAGGTAGGAGACAGATAAGGCTTCCAGTTAGTCCTTGCTCTCTCCCCAAGTATGCATTTACCTTACCTTTCCAGCCTGTAAAACTGAATTCAGACCTCAAACCAGAAGCAGAGGCCATAGCCACTAGACCTCTGAACCTGCTTCCACAAATGCACAAGGTCTGATCGTTATAACATATTTCAGTCTATACTACTGAGAGTACTTCTCCTTCTCTCTGTGTCAAGTGCTTCTCCTTCTCTCTGTGTCTCTGTGACAAAAGCTTTTATATCCAACTCTTTAGCTAGCAGTCCCATGAAGATACTTGCTTTTCTTTCATTTATATTAAAAATGAAATAATTGTCCAATTTTACATGTACAGCTTGTTACATAAATAAAATGAAAGAGGGTGCACATACAGACAGGATCTTAATTTAAAATAAAACCAAATTTTTCTGTGCTAAGAAGTATTGCTTCAAAGCTCTATGAGGAGGATTATCCTTTTTTTGAGAGGCAATCCAGACACGTGCCAGGACCAAGTTTAGAAGAAACACTCTCCACAGGACACTGGAAGAATATTGCTTTGTTTTTGTGAAAGGTAAATTTCTTTGTACCATATTATTATACTTTATATTATTGAGGAAACCACTGTTACTTTCTCATGGGAGCAAACTTATTCAGGATCTCCTAGGGTTTTGCTTTAGCACAAGAAAAAAATTGGGGGTTGACATTTGAGTCGTCAGCACCTTTCATTATTGATTACCCTAGGCTGAGTCATGAAACTGCTATCCTATCGATGATTCTGTCCCCACCCTTGGTCCACTGATGAGTAACCAAGTAATTCAAGGATCTGTCACATAAACAGAGTAGCTGCTAGCCCATGAATGTCATTGTAGGAAGTAGGAAAGTCATCCCTCAATGTTGGACAACCCCTAAATGGTGGATATTTGCACTTACATTTGCTTATGGTGCAATTATAATCTTTCTTAAAGATCATTACATTTTCTCTAACAAAGATGTTCTGCTTCAAAGAAGGGTGCCCACCATTGGAAACATTTTCTAACATTAGTGTACCTTGTTTATACAGAACTCTCCTATAGTTATCACATGTTTTATAGTTCTTTCCCCCCCCCCCCAAAATAGAGAATTAACATTTCATGCTGGCTTTTGCTAATATCTTACTTACTTACTTACAATTGATTTTTTCTCATTTATAAAATGTATCCAAGAGGGATGCCTGGGTGGCTCAGTCATTTGGGTGTCTGCTTCGGCTCAGGGACTGAGTCCCACACTGGACTGCCTCCTCTGCAGGGAGTCTGCTTTTCCCTCTGGCTGCCTTGCTGCCACTCCACTTGCTTATGCTCTCTCCTCTGTCTCTCTCTCTCCCTCTCTCTGACAAATAAATAAATAAGTAATCTTTAAAAAATTAAAAAAGTATCCAAGAAATCAGTTTACTGATGCACAAGGTAATCAGCCTTAAATACTTATTTGATATTTAAAATAAAACCTATTGAAAGAAATCCAACAGAATAATGACCCTTTCCTTCCTTCTTTCTTATTTCTCTTCTCCACTTCTCCCATCTTTCCTTCCTACCTTTCTGCTCCACTCTCTCTCTTTCTTCTGACTCTTACTAATTTCTTCTTTCTTCATAAGGAAAAAAAAAATTGTCATTTCTTTTTTTGCCACAATTTTTTTAATGAAAAACTTCTTTTGTTTTCAATTTTAAGCTAGGAATTTCTTATTTAACCTATCAGTATTGGTTAATTTCTTGTTTCTATCCAAATTCCTTAACTATGAAATTGACTTCCTATTGAAAAAGAAGATTATGTGAACCTCAAAATAATGATAAAATGTGATACATCTGTCAGAGCATGCTAATTTATAATTAGTATAATAAGTAGTATCTCTCTTTTTACTTAACTTATTTCTGTTTTAGTTTCCTCACTTGTACAATGGGGATAAAATTTGAGGACACATTTAAAAAGATACCTAGGAAATTGACCCTACATAATTAGTTAATTTAACATAAATCATGTAATTTTACTGTAGCCAAAAGATGACAATAGCTTATTTATATCTTTCTACCATGTTTCTGACTGAATTGTAAATATTCTTTTTTTTTTTGAAATTTTTTTTCAATTGTAAATATCTTTATCACTGAGGTGTGTTGATTGACTTGGGAGCAAAACACTCAGCAATTTAAAATTAGCCAGTTTTTATTTATTTAGGTTCTTTCTACTTATCTTTTATTCCCAGCAGGTAGGGACTTAATAAATCAATACATTTCAAACATATTTTACATTTCCCTTTTATATTTTTAAGTATTCATATTTTAAAATAATAGACATGATATATGTTGAAATATTTTTCTCCTCAAAGCTTCGAATCTATCTTAGAGTCTTATTAATACAGTGTCTATTGATAATTCAATGAAACAGATGGATCCCTTAAATTAGAAAGAATAGACTTTTCAGAATCTGCAAACATATTTCTCAATATATAAAGTGGAGCAATTACGTAACATAATTTTAGAAATAAATTTTGAAGGTAATCCTGATTTGCCTTTGCAACTAACATTTACTTAGAATCAGCCAACTGTACTTACAGTGCATTAATTTTTCCTTCATTATATAACTCATTCTATTAATGTATAAATGGAATATGCTTACATCCTGGTTCTACTTCCTGTTTAGATAGACCAAAATAAGGATGATGTCATACTGAGAAATACATATGCTTTCTCTTCTATTCATCCTTTTTTCAAGTAACTAACAATTTATTCCGTAAGCTGAGATAGTGAACTAATTTCTCTCATGGTTAACCCGTGAGTATTGTTTTCTCCGATCTCCACTGTCAGTGGCTCTCATTAATTACTGTTTGGAAAGGCATTGACTAAGGAACCAATTATTTTTCTGAAGAAAAAATTTGCAACAGAAAGTAGTATCTCATTTGCTGAGAACTATTCTTCATGTCATGCTCATTAACAAATAACTGGAATTTCTTTAAAGTGTTGTGTTAATTTGGTTATGGAAAGTTTTACCATATTTTAGGCCAGATGGATTTTTCTCCTCCCTTATCTATTTTTCCTCCAAATTAAATACTATTTTCTACATTTTTTTAATTTTCTACAAACTTGTCTCATATTTATGGATTTTGTTTGAATTAATGTTGTTCATGAAATAAAATATCCCTGGAATTTTCTTACACTGAATAAGTTAGTTTGTTCATAATCAAAATAGACTTAATTTGTTCTTATCCCTTAGCCTTTGTTGGATGCTGGGCTTCCTTCAAGTACTTGAGTGCTGGCTTTTTTTCCATGAAATTCATGTGCCTGCTGAGGTTTCATATACTAGCAAAAAGAAAAAAAAAATATATATATATATAATGGATTTTCTAACATTTGCAGCTCTATGATTTTAATATGTTATATCTTCCTTGTAGGCCATGCAAAGGTATATTGGATATTGAAGAATTCAGGGATCACAGGTGTCACACTCATAAGTAATTAGAAATTTAAGTAGTCATAAAGAATGGTAAGAAAAATACTTAGAATCATGTATCTGTTTTGCCTACAAAAAGATATCAAAACATTATGAAAAGGTTGGCAGCAAGTTTTTTTTTTCTTTTACTATCTTTACTGAGATCAAAATCACAAGTAGCTACATATGACAGAATGATATGTGAGGCACAAGAAGACATTTCCATCCAAAATCAGGATCTTTTTGTACATGACATTATGCTAGCTACAGCTACTTGACTTCCCAGTTTTTATTTTCATGTTAGTGACTTTTCCGAAGACATGACATTTGATTTATTTCTGTCTTATATCCTGTTTTTCTCTTTATATGTAATGCCTTTGTGGATTACTTTGCTTCTTGTACCTTAAATCCCAACTAGTCTCCACCATCGGTGATAATGATGAAAACATTTGGATGAGTAAATTCTGTGACATTTCTCATGATGAGATTCTGGAAGGAACCAAATTTCTTCTTCAAACTCCTTTCATTAAGAAATATTTTCCAAGAGGTGCTTTGTCTTGCCCAAAGGTATGTAGGGGCTAAGAGCAGAGGCAGATGTGGAACGTAGCTGGTCCTCTACCTGTTGCAAATGTTTCTCTATTTCCCATAATTATGACCGTGTGCTTCACTCCTGTGCCAGACTTTCCTTTGGTGTTGGCAGTGGGGCTTTGCCTCACTGGCTTTCAGTCAGCCGTCAGGGAACAGCAGCTGTCTCAAAACGTATCCGTCTCATCATTTCTGTCCTGTCAGCAGCTAACTTTCCCATTTCACTCTGTTATAATTTTTCAGGTCCTTTGCAGCATTCTGTGAAGGATGACACACAGACATAGTTGCACACTATGGGAGAAGTCCTGAGAGGAAAAGTTCATGGTTCAATATGCAACCCAAAGAGATATTTGTCCCAAGCAGTCAAACAAACAGCCTGACTCAGATCTAAGGCACAGGGACTAAAAGTGAGCTCGACTGAATAGGTAAGTAACTTGGATTTTTAGAAAAGAGTTGTGACACTCCAGGCTGGAGATATTTGTGGAAAGGTACAATGCTTTGTCAGGAAGCTATTCTGGTTTGCTCTGAACCCTACTAATCACCTCTGATGCAGACTTCCCATTGACTTCAAAGGAACATTGGCCGGGGTGGGTAAGAAGAGTGCTGAGAAAAAGGAAAAAGAAGTCCGTGGTGGTTGAAAGTCACATTAATCCTCCTTGATGATTCAGTTAGCCAAGTCAAAGGACAAAACAACAAGGGGAGATGCTTTAAAATAAATGGAAATAAATGTGGGAATAAAACAGGGACATGAAACGAACAAAATGTCTCTTTGGTCAGTGGTTTCTATTTTGTGAATTCTTGTCCTATTTTCAGTGTGTGTTACTTCTAAAGCTTAGTAAGTGTCCTTTCTTTGAGCTTCACATAATACAGAAAGGGAAGGGCAAAAGGTTTGTCCAACATAATACCCATGTGTGTTAAGTGTCACCTACTCTGAGTAGTTATATTATATTAGAAAAATTGTTTCTTTGTTCTTCATAATAAGATTAAACAGTTCTGGGCTATGTATTTAATTTTAGCTCACTTTATTTCTTTATGAATGCCTTAGTTAATTATAGTAATAGATATTAACTGCAGATACCCACTGAAAACATGAATAATTTTATGTCTTTTATTTTCAAATACATATATTTGAAATACATTTATTTGTGTATATGTGTGTATATATATGTGCATGTATACATATACACATACATATGTACACACATAGATATATTCCAACTGGAAGAAATTTCTCTTGTCAATAATCTGATTTACAGAGGACATAGAATTTATATAAATTGAATTATACTGTAGCCAAATTGCCTTTAACATACATATACTCTTTATGTTTATTACCTTGTGCAATATGTATTTTAAATTTAGATTATAAGGACTCGGGATTCTGTGATATGTAGTAAATTACTTGATCACAATTTAATTTCCTTAGGCAAGAATCACCATCATCTTTCCACAGATCTCACACATTATGAGACTGACGCGCTGCCTACTGCGCTAAGGAGGCACCTAGATCTCACACATTAAATTCTTCTTTCAAAACAAGTTAGTACAATTTAGACACACTCTGAAAAAGTTTTTAAAAAGCAAGGTGCTAATCACAATTTCCTGCCGATTACAACTATTATGTTATCACAATGAGCTTACTGGTTAGAATACACCAATTTTTGAAAAACTATATTGGAATACATATTGCCATCCTTCAAAATTATGCTATCATTGTAAGAAAATTATCAGCATGGGATTATAACTTTCAGGTTTCTAAAATCTGCCTCTTTATTAAAACTATTCTGATAGAAAAATTTACTTTTTGTTTTTTCTCAACATAATGAAAAAAAGACCCTTTCATTCGTTATTTTTCCCAGCAATATTAAGGTATAATTATTGTATAACATTGTATAAGTTTAAGGAATACAACATGATAATTTGATACAGTATATATGGAGAAATAATTTCCCCAGTAGGGTTTGTTAACTCCATTACCTCAACGTAATTATTTTCTGTGTGTGTGTGTGTGTGTGTGTGTGTGTGTGTGTGTCTGTGTGTCTGTGTCTGTGTGTGGTGTGTGGTGGAAACATATACGATCTAATCTCTTAGCACCTTTCAGATATATACTACATTATTCTTAACTATAGTCAACATGCTGTACATTAGATCCCCAGAACTTATTCATCTTATTACTGGAAATGTGTATCCTTTGACCAACACTTCCCCCAATTCTCAGCCCCTAGTCATGACAATTCTATCCTGTTACTCTGAGTTTGGTCTTTTTAGATTTCACATGTAAGTGAGATTATACAATATTTGTCTTTCTCTGAATGACTTATTTCACTTATTATAATGCCCTCGAGTTCCATCCATGTTGCTGCTAATGGCAGGATTTCTTTATTTCTCAGGCTGAAAAATATTCCATCATATATATTCACACACACACACACACACACACACACACACACACACACGGCATACCACATCTTTTTACCATTCTTCTGCAGACAGACACAGTTTGTTTTAATATCTTGCATTGTGAATAATACTTCAATGAACATAGGTTACAAATACCTCTTCATAAGAATGATTTCATTTCCATTAGATATATACCCAGAAGTGGGATTGGTAGATCATATGGTAGTTCTATTTTTAATTTTTGGAGGGAACTCCATTCCCAACAACAGTGTGCAAAAAGTTCTCTTTTCTCCCCATTCTCATCAATACTGGTTATCACCTGTCTTTTGATAATAGCCATTTCTAACGGGTCAGAAGTGATATCTCATTGTGATTTTGATTTACATTTCCCTGATGATTAGTGATGTTGAACACTTTCTCATGTACCTATTATATGTCCTATTTGCAAAAATGTCTATTCAGATACTCTGCCTGTTTTTAAATCAGATTTTTCTTTTTGTATTGAGTTGTATGAGGTTCCTTATGTATTTTTTTCTAATACATTTTGGATACAATCTCTTTATCAGTAGATGGTTTGCAATTTTTTTTCCTATTTCAGAGATCATCTTTTCATTTTGTTGATTGTTTTGCAGTGCATAAGCTTTTCAGTTGGATATAGTTACATATATTTATTTTTGCTTTTGTTACTTGTGCTTTGGGCATCAAATCCAAAAAATCATCGCCAAGACCAATGTTAGGAGCTTTCTCCCTGTTTTCTTCTAGGGCTCTTATGGTTTCAGGTCTTATGTTTAACTTTTAATTAATCTTGGGTTTATTTTTGTGAGTGGTGTAAGAATGGAGGTCAAATTTCATTCTTTTGTATGTTATTCTAGTTTCCCAGCATCACTTATTGAAGACACTATCTTTTTCCCTTTGAGTGTTCTTGGTTCCCTTGTCAAATATTAATTTACTGTATACACTAGGGTTTACTTCTGGGCTCTTGATTCTGTTCCATTGATCTACTCATCTGTTTTCATGTCAGTATCACATTTTTATTTATTATTATACCTTTGTAATAGAGTTTGAAGTCAAGAAGTGTAATGCCTCCAGCTTTGTTTTTCTTGAAATAGCTTTGGCTATTTAGGGTCTTCTGTGGTTCCATATAAATTTTAGGATTAATCTTACTATTTCTTTAAAAAAAAATGCCATTAGAATTGTGGTAGAGATTTCACTGAATCTAGAAGAGGTTTTGAGTGGTATGGACATTTTAACAATATACCTTCATCTGATCCATGAACACAGGACATTTTTCCATTTATTTTTGTCTTCATCAATTTCATTCATCAATATCTTATTATTTCTACTATACAGATCTTTCACCTCCTGTTAAATAATATATAATATACTTTTCCCTGACTTTCTGTAGGGTACTGTGAACATTTTGATTTTAGAATTCCATTCTGATTTATCTCTACTATTTTTAAGTGTATCTCTTTATATAACTTGCTTAATGGTTGTTCTGGATTTTTTTTTTGTACAAATACAACTTTTATTGTTATAATTTATATCTCTGTAACTAGGATCATTACTTTTCAACTTCAAGTCATGTGTAGAAAATTATATCTCCTTATTTTTTGTTTATGAAAAAGTTGATTTAAAATATTCTCTACATATATTTAGAACCCAATTGGATGGCGCTATTATTTTTTGCTTCAAACATAATTTAGGAGTCTTGATAGAAGGAAAGTCTATTGTAATTATTCATATTTTTGCTTACTCTCTTCTTCCTTCTTTCCTGATATTCCAAGATTCTTTCTTTGATTGTTTCCTTTCTGTTTAGATAACTTCCCTTAGCCATTCTATTAGGGTGTATCTGTTAGCAATAAATTTTCTTAGTTTTCATTCATCTGGGAATGTTTTGACTTCCCTTTTCATTTTCAAAGGATATTTATGTTGGACATTGGATGTTGGGTTGGTAGTATTTTCCTTCTGTACATGACACATAATGTATCACTTTCTTTAGCCTTCATGGTTTCCAAAGAGAAATCAGTATTATTTGAAATGTTGTTCCCATGTAATATGATTATTTTCTCTTGCTACTTTTAAGATTTTTTCCTTTCTTAGTTTTAAGAAATTTTGACTTTGACTATGGTCATGTCTTGATGTGGATTTCTTCCAGCTACTAAATTTGGTGTAAACTTTACTTCTTGTATCTGTACATTAATATCATTTGCCAAATTTGTGAACATTTCAGTCATTAGTTTTTAAAGTGCTTTTTCAGACTTACCTTTTTTCTTCCCCTTCACGACTTCAATGACGTGAATTTTTAAATCTTTTTCATAGTTCCCTAGGTTCCAGAGTCTCTGGTCATTTATTTTTTAGTCCTATTTTCTTTCTGTTCATTAACTGGGAAATTGTCATCATTCTTTATTTAATTTTACTGATTCTTTCTTTTATTTTCTTCATTGTTCACATGAGCTCTTATGTTTTTTAATCTCTCCTTTTTCAACTTTAACATTTTCACTGGGTTCTTCTTTATGTATTGTCTTTCTTTCCTCAACTTTTTATTCATATTCTTATGTTCAATGTTTTGTTTTAAGCATGTTTCAAATTTCTCTTTGAAGAATATTTAAGGCAGCTGCTTTAAAATCTTTGTCAGATAATTCTAAAATCTCTTTCATCTTGGTGTTGACATCAATTTCCTGTCTTTTTTTTTTTTTTTTCTTTTCATTTATTTATTTATTTATTTATTTTTAATTTCCAGCATAACAGTATTCATTATTTTTGCACCACACCCTGTCTTTTTTTTTAATTTAGTCATATCTCTCTGATTCTTGATAAGACAAGTGATTTTTTTATTGACACTTTAACACAAAGTGCCCCTACCTCCACTTTTTTGGTTCCTCTGTCAGGATCCACTGATATCTGAGGATAAGGCTCCTCATTACTACTTGGTACAGGTAAAATTTCTGGCTCTCACTAGATCTCCAATAAAATCTCTGGCTGGAAGAGTAAGAGTGTCTCATTACTGATCCATGGTTACCGCTGACACCACAGTTAGAAAGTGGCCTCATTTCTGGGTGGTGATATTGAAAGCTCTGACTCTGCACAAGATCTTCTCTTACACTGCCTCAGAGGGGAGTAGAAGGTACAACTTGTTATTGCCTGGTGGTGGTGTAAATCCAGACTCCCCTTGTCAGATCCACTGATACCTTAGGTCTTCTGGGAATAAAAGTTCTGACTCTCTAATTGTTTTTTTCTGACACCACTCTACTGTGGACAGGAGGGTTTGGGATGATATATTAGTCAAGATTCTCCAGAGAAACATAACCAATAGAGTATATATGCAAATATGTATATATATATTCATATTTCCTCAGTATATCTTATACATATCAAGTGTGTGTGTGTGTGTGTGTGTGTGTGTGTGTGTATGAAGAGATTTATTATAAGACATTGGCTCATATAGTAATAGAGGTTAAGAAGTCTCAAGTTTTAGAGTCAACAAGCTGGAGACCCAAGAGAGCCAATGATGTAGTTCCAATCTGAGTCTGAGGACCTGAGGACCTGAGAACCAAGAGAGGTGATGGTGTATTTACTGTTCAAAGACAGGCAGACTTGTGACCCAGGAGAAGTCCATGTTTTTGTGTGAGTCTGAAGGCAGGAAGATACTGATGTTGCAGCTCAAAATCAGTCAGGCAGGAGATGGTCCCTCTTACTCACAGGAAGGTCGGGCTTTTTGTTCTGTTCAGGCTTTCTGCTGGATGAAAGAGGCCATTCACATTGGGGAGAGCATCGTGCTTTACACAGTCCACCAATTCAAACAGGAAGATCATCCAGAAACAACCTCACAGACCAGATACACCCAGAATAATACTTGACCAAATGTCTGGGCACCCATGGCCAGTCAGGTTGATAAAATTAGCTTTCATAGGTGCTTTGTTATAACTGGCAGGAGCTGAAGTCTAGGCTTCCCACACAGCTCTGACAACATAGGCTGAGGTGGTGACATGGTTTAAAAAATTAAAAAAAAAAAAATGCTTGTGGTCTTTGGCAATAAGAAAGCAATTACTGTCTGAAAATTTTCTGTCCTTTTAGGCTGCTCACTTCTTATTTCTTTGGCTAGAAAAAGGCCTTTGCTGAGGAACTTACTGTTTGTGACTGCCATTGTTTCCTGGGGGCTGACATCTTTGGCTGAGATGTCTGAAGCAAAAAGAAAACTGAGGGACAAAGCCCCATGTGATAACATGGACCTCAAACCTCCCATCCAGTCTGCCTTTTTCTCTCCCCCTTCGAAAGTCTATGTTTGCTTTATACATAGTGCTGAAGTTTTTAGGATTACTTAGTTGGAAGAACAGAGAAAAGTGAATCTCCTCCATCTTCCTGAGAGCAGAGCACATGAGAAGTAAATTTTTAAAAGCTTCAAGATTGTGATCCAATCTACGCATCACAAGGTCAAGAAGCAGCCTGGCAATTATCACACACAAGTTTCTAAGCTAGCATTTCATCCTGAATTTTGGCTTTGTTTTTGATTACATTGACTAGACATTTGCCAAATTATCAATTCATACTGTGCTTTGTAGACATTGTCTTTAAAAATCACTTCAAATACACAATTGCTGGTCTCCAGTATTCATGGGACATAACATTTTTTTCTCATCTCTGTTCCTATGAGGCATACAGAAACATATTTGAAGTCAATTGCATAAGGTTGTTCTGCTTACATGTAAAAGCCATTCAAGAAATAGACCTTTTGGGAATTGAAACGATCTAGGCTATGCTGTTTAAAGCCTTAGGGGGAATGTGTTTCTATGCTTTCATTTAAAATCCTTGAAATAAATGAAAATGTTTCAAGCATAATTTTTTCAAGATATATTCACTTCTTTTGAATGTTCCCATGTTTTTACAGTGCATCATCTCTTAGCTACAATTTTCTCTGCAACAGTGCTGACTACATTTTTTAAAAGGTCAGAAGAATATAGTTATCAAATGAATAGTTTAACTGAGCCTGAAGATTTAGAACTTCATTTACAAATATTTAACTTTTATATCTAGTTGTAGTTTAAATTAGGATGCACTTTATGCCAGTGCTATCCCTCAAAAGGGTGAATTCATAATAAAACATGTTTTAAATATAATATTTGAATACATAATACATAGGACTATTATAACATATGATGATGAGATGATTTTATAATAAATGCATGCTTATTATAAGATGACTATTTTATTTTAAATCAATGTCATATCTCATTGAACCATCTAATGAAGAAGTTGTAAAATGCTGAATTAAATTTTAATAAGTAGGAAAGTATCAGAAGATTAATTTACTATCCTGGATATATCCAAATATCTCTTAGTCTTAAATGCTTACTGCTAGAGATGAGACTCACAGAATATACACTTCTGTTTAGATTTATCATTGAGAGGAGCCTAAAATACCATTTGGTAAATATCATTAAAAGTCATTTAGAATTTATTGTATATGTTTCACTCTGAAGAAATTTCTTTCTAGCACTTGGGAAGGGAATTTGGTTTACATAGTTGCTTTTAGTTTGGCAATTCCCCTTCATTTATTGGGAACTTACTCTAAATTAGACACCTCAAATCATTTAATCCTTACAATCCCGTAATACATGTATAATTTCTGGGTGAAGAAACTAAGGGCTTTGAATTAAGACAAGTCTCCAAAATTCTCTTTTGTCATGGCACACAGTTGTTTCAGTTCACCTTTCACATTTTTTATCCTGAATTTTGTATTCTAAATAATATTTCCATTCACTGTCTGAATTTTAATCATTTAAAATTTTTAACACAAAATGTCCAGCTTTATTTTCATATTCAAAATATTCTTTTTTTCACTTTGAAAAAATATCATTATTTAATTTAATGTACTCAGATTGTTCTTTGCTCCCCAATTCTCATGACTACTCAGTGTGGAACATTGTTTTCCTTATACATTGTTTAGTAACAGTGAACTTTATCTCTCCATTATAAAAAAAAAAGTATGTGTAGTTTTAATATATGTGAAATACCTATATATTTATAAAATATAGTTATACAGATGACAATTACATATATATGTATATATACATATCTATAACTTTTTAACAGTGCAGTAGAAATTAACATAGTTTTTGTGAGTTCTTTGGAGGGGCCACTTGAAGAATTTATTGTACCAAAAACGGGTGATACCGGATTAGGGATTCTCACTTTGAATTCAGATCAAATATTATTTGTCTAGAACTCCAGGAGAATCACAAAGCCTTACCCATGAAAATAGCTAAGTGTTTATGTACATAGTTCATTTTTCTTTGAGCTTGATTTTAGGTTGATCTTCCTATGTTCCTTGATTCATCTGAAATGGAGCATAAGCACATTCTCTTTCACTTGTCCACAGAGACTGTATTTAGTTTCCCTTTGATAATTTATGGACATATTTAGATTATTAGATTTACAATTATGTTATTAATAAACATGCAGGACTTGATAATTCATCTAGTGAGTTTTTTTCTCTTCATTAAAGCCAGGTATGGTCTAGACAGACCTTCTTTTTCAAAGCTCATTTTGGTTTTCCTTGTTCTGTTTTGACAGGGCATAAATCTACACCATGCCTTTCTGTGATATAGATTTTCCAACTTTATGTTACTGCTTAAGTTCTTCTTTTGCAAATGGATAGCATCTGGAGATTCTAATATTACTGGACATTCCATTTTAATTATATTATAATTAGCACTTCCTTTCAAATAAAGTGGTTTTTCATCATGGGCTGTTTACTGACAAACAATTGAGAAGGAATTTCTTGGCAAGGTTTTAAAATAGGGAGGATTTTGCTGGTTGTCTCTTTTTCTCTGCTGTTTTAAATTTTTATATATTTTCCATTTAATACTCTAGTCTTTCCTTCTTTACATTTAATTATACTGAAAGTTATTGATTATAATTCTTCTGATTAACAGCTATTTACAAGATGATGTACAGATAATTTTATACTTGTCTTAGAATAACAAACCATAAATACTTTTCACAAATTGACACTGAAAATGTGAGAACTACAAAATAATAGTGCTGTGATATTATATTATCTAAATGTTTTCTAAAATCCAAAGCAATTGGAAAATTTAAAAAGGAGTGTATGATTAGAGAGAAGTAATCCTAGTGGTTACTATAAAAAAATACTATTGAAGATTAGGGAATGTGTAATAATAATTTCTGTTTACCTCTCAACTTCTGAATCAATGACGTAAGACAGGAGTCAAACTTGTAGTGATAAGAAATTACGGCATAAATCTATAGCTAAATATTTTCTAATATATATCTCCCTCACCTTTTTTTTTTTTTTTTTTTTTTTTAATTAAGTTGCTCTAATCAGCAAGGGGCATCCCCAGAGGGACAGGAAGCTTAGTGAAATCAAGAGGAGGAAAAAAAAAATGTGCATCCTAAAGATAGGTGGACCTGAAAAATTCATAGAGAAAGCCTAGAAGGGCTGATTTACACAGGTGCAGTTTATCCCCCATATTCAGTCATACATCTAAGGTCTTCCGTGGGAAGCAGTGAGCCTTCCACAATATTCCCTCCGTGCTTTTCCTTCTCAGGGAATTTAGCCAATGCCTTTCCCTTCTATTGGAAATAGAGGTGTGAGCAGTAATATATTCTAGCAAATAACATTTTAGGAATGTAATTAAAGTTTAAAAGGCCATTGATTTTATTTAAGCCCTTAATATAACATCAAACATATGTGTTATCTCCTCCTAGGTAATGTAATTTGCATTTTAAGATGACTTTTTTGACAATGACTTCTTAACTGTAGGACAACAGGGGTGCTGAGAGTACTGCTGTGTACTTGCACTGTACAAAGGCATTTAGCCAGGAGTAGAATAGAGAGGTAAAATCTAGAACTTTCTATGCTCTTCAAACACTTCACCCATTTTGAGGCTGAGCCAGACCAGAGGAAGTGCTGCTGCTTCTTTTGCATTTGCACAAAGATGGTCTATTTAAGGCAGCGGAGGCCCTGCTTGACAAAAGGGGGTTAGATAAAGATGACCACCTAATATACTGTTTAAATATATGACTATCATTTTGAAGCAGATGAGACTTTTAGAGGCCTGTAAATCACATCTTGCAGGTCACTGTGTTACTGCTTAATAGTAGCCTTGATTATAAAGAACAGTGTAACATTTTAAGGTTTAAAAATAAGGGTTTTTTTTTTGTTTTTTGTTTTTTGTTTTCCTATTTGAGGCCTTGAGTTGTAAACAATCCTGAATGCAGTTGCTGTATGCTTTAATATGGAAACACGTCATGAGTACAAGTGTCCTGGTAGGTATAAAAGGGACGGCTTCCTGCTAGAATAAAACACGTGTTCCCTTCTGAGACATCCACACTCTGGTCGTGTAGCATAATTACACTCCTTAGAAACAAACTCAGAAACAAAACAATAGCTATCAGCTATCACTTTTCAATAAGTATCCAGCAAACCTTATGTATAACATTAAAAAGTGGCTTTCATTATTGTGGACTTCTATTTCTTTTTAATTGCTTCCATTTTTCTTGAGGTCATTAATATTAAAAAAATTCAATCATTGCAGTTACTTCATTTCCTTTTTGAGATTCTCAGATGAAAGAACTGATAAAGCTATAAAATATAAAGAATTATTTCCATATTGGAATAGTTTTTAAAGCAGGATTCTGAAATCTTGCTTTACATAGAATAAGCCTAGCCTCTTTTGATACCTAACAGCTGAAAAATTACTTTTGAGAAAATGTTCTTAGGTTCAAGGCTTTTTGTCTCCTCTGATAATTGCTCAAATGTCCATTTTTTACTTCATGTTTTGTTCTCTTGAGATTTTCCTTTCATTCTAATCACATGCAAAATTCTGAATACAGAAAATATGTTTTAAATTTAGAAATTTATTTCAGAAACACTGGCCTTTCTCTCTTTAGAGGGCAGTGTTGAAAGTGCTATTTTGCATTTGTCTTTTTTATGTATTTTGCTCCGTGAACCTCTGCAATTTAAAGTACTTCAGTTTCATCTTTACAATAATAGGGATTCATTTATTTGCAAGTTCTGATAAAAAGGTATTGTTGGAGATATTTTAAAAACACATATGTTAGAATGAATAATCTCATGTTTCTCAGACATTTAGAGTTACATCTAGAACAGCATTTATGCAAACCCAGTGTTTTTTCCCAAAGTCCTATATTATCATAATTTTAAACATTTCTCTCTGTCCTTTTTCTTTGTTTGTATGTAAAAACTTTTTACTGACCTTGGGTAATATATTAAGAATTCTGTTCTCTTGTTTGCATTTCGTCACTTGTCATTAACATTTTCATATGCTGTTAAATGCTCTTCAAAACCAGGTATAAAAATTGTCTTCTTGTCAGCAGATCAAGATACAAGTTTCTTACTCTTTAATGCAATGGCACAAGTTAGTTGATTCCCTATTAGGAAAATAACATTTTCTCCTCTCTAGACCAATTTTTCCAATGCTGATTCTAAACCATCCTCTTTCATATGTTGTTTGCATGAAGGCAATCCTGATCACATATGTATCAATAATGGAGCCAAAAGTTGAATAACTTGTTTTAAAGATACTTCCAGTACCACAAGCAAGTAATCCAGTGCCCAAATTACACTTGAGAATTTTATTTTTATTTTTATTTTTTTAAGTAGGCTCCACACCCAACGTGGGGCTTGAACTCACAGTCCTGAGATTGAAAGTCTCATGCTGCCCCAGGTCAGTCAGGTGCCCCGGGACATTTAAGAATTTTGTTTACCACCAGTGTAGCTCCTGTCTATGGTTAATCTCTTTACTTCATTTGTGCTCTTAAGACTGAACCCTGTCCTATTCTCAGAGGTCTTTGAAGATGAGGAAAGAGAACTAACCACCTCACTATCATCCCTACTTCTCTCTGATTAAAATAAATATATATACATAATCATTCTTATATGGGGCCCAAGTTCCCAACATTATAACCCTTTAATTCCACAGTAAATTTCTTTAAAAATACAATCCAGTCTTTAAGATACTACGTCTAATAGGTTTTTTAAAAGATTTTATTTATTTAACAGAGAAATAGAGAGAGTGCACAAGTAGGCACAGCAAAAAGGAGAAGCAGACTCCCTGCTGAGCAGGGAGCCCCATGCAGGGCTCAATCCCAGAACCCTGGGATCAGGACTTGAGCCAAAGGCAGATGCTTAACAACTGAGCCACCCAGGTGTCCCTTTCCAATGTGGGGCTTGATCCCAGGACCCTGAGATCATGACCTGAGCTGAAGGCAAAAGCTCAACCCACTGAGCCACCCTGGTGCCCTTAGATTTTTATATCTGAAACCCGTAATGATTTTCCCCTTCTATCATTTAACTGGAAAGAAGTGAGCAGAACGATGATCCTAACTTTTTCTACTTTGAAGACAATTTAGATTCTCAGGACTCACTGTTGTTCTATATTGGAGGTCTTTAAACAAAATGATTTCTGTACCTTGCACTTATCAAAACCAGATTACCCCTATAGAGATCACTTCCATGTGGCCTTTTGAATCCTTCAAATTTTCATATTTGGAGTGTCGCAAAGTTTGGAGATGATGTCAACTACCTCCTCACACTCCATCCAAATTTCAGACTAAGCCCATCTTTATGTAAAACCTTTACTGCTCTGAATCATGTTGATTGCAGCCCTATTTGTCAGAACAGGATCACATTTTCTATCCTCCGATCAGACTCCTGAGCTCTGCATATTCATCAGTTATTTCCCAATTAAAATAAAAATTAAAGTTTCATTTTTTCAAGATATTGTCATAAAAATGATTTGTAAGACTTATAAATTTGTGTATGAATAAATATTTCAATGTCTCTAGCTGGGAGTAACAAAGAGAAAAGAGAAAGGAGTTTTCTTTGCAGAGAACCTTAACATGTAGACTCCTCTGCTTCAACGAACTCCTTGCAGAGAGGTCACTTTTCTATCTCCTCCAACCTGATTCAGTGGATGTTTGCAGTGCAGGATCACGGTTCTTAAAATGTCTATACTTCATCAGTTAGAAGAAATATTTTCTCACATATTAGAGTTCAAACCAATCTTCTCACATGCACCTCATGCCAACACTTCACTGTTCCCCTGCCTCTCTAAACACCTCTTAGATCATTGGTACTTATTCAATTAAGTATGACTTTGAATAGAGGAAACATGGTTAATTAATTCTACTGCTTATTTTTATTAAAGATAAGACTTTTTTTTTTTTTTTTTGGCAGCAAAATTGACTCCAGTTTTTTATGGGGAACTTTCCATCTCACTCACATTCACTAACTCTACTTCACAGGCTACTACTCTTCTCAAATCTCAGAGTACTGGGGAAGCCCAAGAATCCAAGATGGGATTTTTGGCACTAATACTTTAAAAATCCAGGGGACACATCTTGTCCTTTTCTTTGTTATTTTTGGTCACTAATGATAATTTAATCTCTTCCCTTCACCTCTATTTTAGTACATCTCTTTCTTGGATCCAATTTGCTTTCCTTTCCTTTCCCTCCTTTCCCTTTCCTTCCTTTCTAAATGTTCCATGCTGCAATCTGTAACCTGCATTTTATTCTTAAAAAATTCACCTTTACTTTAAACGTCTTCCACAAAAAATATCCCATACTTCTTTGTCAGAATGGAAACATGTCATTCTTGACACCATGGCCTGAGTAGCCTTCTCAGTCTTTCTGCTTATTCTCTCCTCTGCTCTGGTCACTTCAGAGTTGAGAAGTCACGTCAGCACCTTCCTGCCTCTACAGCCTAATTTCGAATACCATTTACCACCCATGCAGGGTAGAAACCTTCACAAATTTAAAAGCCATGTTATTGAGGAATATTATCCTTTTTGTTTCCACCTCACTACCTGAGAAACTACCTCTCAGCTGTTGGAGAACTTGCCTCTTCTCTATCTTGAGAACTTCATGTGTCCCAGGTAATATCAACTTTATGAGGACACCAGAGATATCATTCTTGCCTCCTAATTTGCAAACTCCCTAAATTGTATATGCTATGAATTGAACAGTGTTCTCTCAAAAAGGATATGTTCAAGAACCTAATCCAGTACAACAGAATGTGACTTTGTTCGAAAGTAAGGTTTTTACGGAAGTAATCAGGTTAGATGAGTTTATAAAGGCAGGCCCTAGTCCAATATGGCTGGTGTCCTTTTAAGGAACATAAAGGGAAAATCATGTGAAGAGACATGGGGAGAAGATGGACACCTACAAGCCTGCAACAGAGATTTCCCTTCTAGCCCTCAGAAGAAACCAACCCTGCCAAAACCTTGGTTTCAGACTTTTGGCCCCCAGACCTATGAAACAATATACTTCTGTTGTTTAAGCTCCCCAGTTTGTGGTACTTTGTTATGACAGCCCTAGAAAACCAGACACTGTAACTATAATAAAAACTCTGCCCTTGGTACCTAATTTCCAAATCACAACTTACAACTTAACACCCATGACTCATGAACTTCATAGACACTAAAATCAATAATCCCATACCCAAAGATAATCTTTTCATACCCCAAATCTTCTCACTTGGTGTACGCTTTAACTCTATTAAGACCACTAGCCTTTGACACATTACTGTCAGTCAGTTCTCCTGTGTCTTCAATGATTCTCCATCTGACTTAGGCAAAAGAGTTGATCATTTCAGCTTCAGCTGTTGTCATTGTATTGTATCATATATTATATCTTATTTCTGTACTTTCTTCTCTCCTACTATATTTGAACTGACACAGTGCTGGTGAAAAAAAAAAATCACATAACTCCAAATGTGTTGCCTGTATAAATTTATAGTCCCAGACAGTTCTCGATTTTTATCCAAAAGTACTAAATCTCTATCCTTTTATTTCTACTCAACAATAATCATTCATCACTCATTTCAAGTATAACTTCAACTTTCTCTAGTCTCCTCCAACCTCTTATGCTCTTTTTACTTTCAGGAGATGACCTGTCTATTTTGATTGTCAAACACCATCATACGCAGGCTCCCAATATTTCTTCTAATCTCAATGGAAGTCCAATTATTACTCCCATAATAATTGTAATAACTGTAGCATCACTGTAAAATAACTACTTTGATCTGTATTCTCTATTTCTCAGTTCTACCCATTTACATTTCCATCAACTGTTCATTCTCTTTGTCATCAAAATTTTTCTTTCAGTTGGTTTCTTTACCATTAACCAACAGCTATTATATAATGCATCTACTTCTATCTTTAAAGTCCTCCACTTTTATACATTTCCACTAAAACCATTTTGTTGCAGGAAATTGTTCTCTTTTGCCTGAGTTACTCCTTCATCCTCCTAAATCTTCTCCATTGGCCAGTCTTGTCAACTATTCTAAACCAATCTAATATTCACTATATTTCTTGTAATTGCAATGATCCTAAAATATATATCAGGTCATTATTTTCCCATTATTTTAACCTATGGATATTCATTAAATTTAGTAGGAGGCCCATACCCCTTGGCATGTGTAACTTAAGCTTGTCATATATCTTGGCTTGCCCAAGAATCCCAATTTATACTTATTATACCAGCATAATTATAAATTATACCCTCACAACATTCAAAGCTATCCTGATTTGGATGATCAGTTATCCTCATTGTGGAACTTCTAATCCAGTTCTTGATACACAGTCAGTTCAACTTTCCTTTTTCTGATTTCTTTTTCAGAGAACACAATCATTAAAAAATTTAACAAATGTAAATATTATCCAACATATGTTTTTCTTATACATAAATTAGAAATATTAAAAAATGTCCCCAAATCAATTTCAATACACAAATGTATTGAATGCTTTTGTTTATATGATGTTGTCATTGAGATAAAACTTACATACTCATGCAGTTCACCCATATTAAGTGCAAAATTCAATGATTTTAGTATATTCACAGGGTTCTTCGTAGCTTCCTCTTCAGTTGTATCCTGACCTGTATGACGTCCAAGTCCCTCCTAATCAAATTTTGACAGCAAACTGGTGAATTCAAATACTTCTATGGCAATTTAGCCAATGAAAATTGGAATCTTTCTCCCATGAGGACAAACTGCAGTTGGCTATTTTGAGCTTGAAATCAAGGGAAAAAAAAAAAAAAAAGTAAGATAAATAATCACTGAGTACTGGTATCTTTTATTTTATTTATTTATTTATTTTTAAAAGATTTTATTTATTTATTTGACAGAGAGCGATCACAAGTAGACAGAGTGGCAGGCAGAGAGACAGAGAGGGAGACAGGCTCCCCACTGAGCAGAAAGCCTGATGGAGGACTCGATCCCAGGACCCTGAGATCATGACCTGAGCGGAAGGCGGCAGCTTAACCCACTAAGCCACCCAGGCACCCTGAACTGGTGTCTTTTAATTTGTGGTGTAGTTTTTCCCCACTGATGAAACCAAACCAGTGGCTGCTGATGCTGTAGGTGCTACTACTTTATTCAAGTCTCAGTTATATACTGCTAGTTTCCATAAGCCATCTGCCTTTTTTCACAAGGTACACAGGACTGTTGTACAACAAATTTGTTAGTACTAGAACTCTAGCTACTAATATGGCCTTAATTAAAGTGGCAATTTCTTTTTCTCCACTTGGTATCGGATATTGTTTCAAAGTAAAAACCTATGTGGACCCAGGCAAATCTGTGTATTGCCATTTAGTATGTCATTAATATTGACTGAAGGGCAAACTTATATGACTTCAGTTTTATGATACTACACAGGGAAGTATTTACCAGTCAGACATAGTATCCATCCCAATGATAAATTATTGTAAAAAGTTGCAACTACTTTACATAAAAATCTGTTCAAAAATTCCAATTTTCTTCCAATTTTTTTACCATAATCTGATCAATAATTACATCCCTGTATCATCCCAATCTAATTATAACCCCATTAGACTTCAACAATTTTTTTAGAATCACAGTGCATTGGTATCCTAGGTCAAGGAGTCCCAGAAATTTCATCTCCACTCTTGACCATTTTATTTCTGCATGGCTATACAGCCTTGAGAGACTTTGGACCCTTTGGCAATTCTCATTTTCTTAATTTGCCAAACCATCAATCTGACAGTGCAAGGTCATTTTTCTCATTACTCTTTTTTGGCTTTTGGATTTTTAAATTTCTTCAAACTAAGGTAAATAGACAGGATTTTCTTAGGGCTCTTCATATTGGGCTACCAGCAGGAACACCCATCAGTTCACACCGCCATGATGCACGAAAGCTTTTGTTTTGACCCCCCTCATTGTTGGCTTAATTCATTCCATTCCTTTCAATAAATGTTAAGATGTCCACTTTTCTGGGAAAAGTCCCTTGACTACTCTAATTTTTTTTAGCATTTCTAAGACTCTAAGAGGAACTGACACACCCAATATAATGACATCCTTTATCATTGGTTTATTTTGAAGCAGCTAGTTTACATAGGTGTTCCTGCAAAAGGGCTCCTTAATCATGCATCTGCCATGACCTGGGTAAGGGTCACATAAAGTGGTTGGACATCTAATCATCATAAAGCCAGTCCAGTTGTATATACACCACATCAACTGCTTCATCTAGGGAGTTCTACTTGGCATACACTAGGGAGGAAGAAAAATTCTCTTTCTCAAGGTAAACAAACTTTATAGCAGCCTTTATCCAATCCACCATGCTAGCTGACCCCTTGGGAACAACCGGATGGGTGTTTAGATCATATATAGTGATAAATAATTATTCTGTAGTAACCTGTGGATCCTGCATCACCCGAACACACATCTCTATTCTACAGGATTCAAAACTAAGAAGACTGCTTCTAAGCTAATCAATCTCTCAATGAATTTTAGTAGAGGGTTTTAGAAAGCCAATGACATCAGACTACAAAATGAGACAACTCTTTTCTACCATACACCCAGGTTTTAGTAGTTTCTTGGTTCTGTCAACCTCCATGTTACCTAGACTAACTTTTTGGTGACCAGAGGTAATGCAGGTGCTGTATCTTATTCAGCATAATTTATGACAGCATTTAAAAAAAAAAAATAGAACAAAATGCATTTAAGAAAAAGTGGGCTACAAACTGAAAACTAAAAACATCACTGGACGAAAATTAAAGAAAACTTGAAAAAATGAACAGTATGTTAATTTAAAATTTTAAAAATGTTTACAAAAGGAGGGAAAGGCCTTAAGGTAAAAACAAGTGTTACTGCTGTGTTTGAAAATTATTTGAATGTTTATTAATTATTGACACTGATCACAGCTATCATATATTCTTATATTGTTTGAATAGGCCTAAGAATATGATGCAATATTCTAAATCTCTCATATTTTATTTTTCTGATATATTGGTAGAACACTTTATCAAACATGCTGCCAATTGGCTTGAAAAAAAACTTTGGCCCCAGAATATTCTGGTAAGCAGAACTCAGGAACTAATTAATGACTGCATCTGCCTTAATGTTTTTGCACAATATTAGGAATTCTTTAATTTCTTAGCAACTGCTATAATGAAAAGTCAATGTCCTACTGTAACAAATCAATATAATGTTCTATAAAAATATAATTATTCCTATACCAGCATAACAAGAAAAATGTTTTCAATGACAAAATTGAAAGACAAGCTAAATCAATAGTGCACAATAGAAATGAGTGGAAATCTTTGAAGTGTACTCATCAGATTTCTAGTGTAGTAATCTGCTTTCTATATGGTGTGACAGACTGCTTCTTCCTCCTCTACATATGTAAATATCAGCATTTCAATCTTCTTAGGGTACCATAACAAGATATCACAGACTACATGGCTTATACATCAGATTTATTTTCTTGTAGTTCTGCAGCCTGAAAAGTTCAAGATCAAGGTCCAGCAGCATTCAGTTTTTGGTGAGAGTGCTCTTCCTGGCTTATAGATGGTTACCTTCTTGCCATGTCCTCACATGGCTTTTTCTAGTTGAGAGAGTCAAAGCGAGCTCTGTGGCATCTTCTAACTACAGTAATGCTATCTAGTCAAAGCCCCGTCCTGCTGATACCATTTAATCTTAGTTATTTCCCAAAGGCCCTATATCTAAATACAGTCATAAAAGGGCTTAGAGCTTCAAAATACAAATTTTGGGGGAATGCGATTCAGTCCATAAAAATCACACACTACCATTTTTAACTTGAGAATTTGCTGCATCTTTCAGTTACTTTCTTAAAATTTAGACTTATCTTTATCTATTTAGCTCAGGAAATCATTCTCAATTCTACCTCATGATTCTTTATTCCCATTTCTGCAAGGTTTGTTCCCCCCCCCCCAATGTTCATTCCTATTGGTTAATACCTGGATTTTATGTTTTTGTCTCATAATCTCATAATCTCTGGTGTCCTAATTATTAGCAAATTAGGCTGTTTTTCTGGCTTATTTTTCATTTTGATTCTGAATAATACCTTTTGGAATGCCCCATTTAATAGTGATACATAGCAGATTACTAGTAAAATCAAGATAACTCCAATAACCTACCAATGGTTCTGGGATACCTTATTTCAGTCTGGACTCAATGCCCAGAAAACTCACCAATTTGCAAAGGAGGATAAGAAAAGAAAATATTAGTTGATTATTTAATGTCTCTTCAGTCTTTTTAACTACTTTCTCTTTTTGTTCTTTTAAATTCACATTTGCACTGCCTCTGATTTTCCCATCTCTTAACCAGACTTGCTACTGTTTAGTCTTGCTCACTTTACAGCCCATATTGAAAGAATTATCTCATTCTTTGTCCACTTCCTCACTTTCTACTGACATTTCAAACTGTTGCTATTTCATCTGGTCAATCTGCTCTTTCTATGCTTAGCTTTTGATGTTAAACACAACTCATGAACATTTTTGTCTTTTTTTTCTTGTGAGTTTATTGTTGATTACTTTTCAAATTCATTTCTCTATTGTTATTGTGAAACTCTCCTCTTTCCTTCCTACTTTTTATCTGTCCTTTTCCAGAGTTCTTGGCTGAATCATTGTGTCAACTGTTAACTGTCATTCCTTCATGTTCTATTTTTGGTCTTCTGCTGTTCTTACTCCATTGACTCTCTTCAGAAGACTTCATCTGCATCCATTTCTTTATCTATCATGTATAAACTGATGGGACCAAATCCATATATTAAATCCAATTCCTCATCTTTATTTAGGCCACCTTGATCATATTCACAACTGACTAAACTGTTCTCAGATCCCAATCTCTTCCACCTCCCATGTTCATCATTTCATGCGAAAAGAACATTAACATAGTATCTGTAGTCAAACATTCAGAGACAATGCTGATCATGGTTCTTTCTCTTATGATCTGAATGCTTCTTTCCCTTCATAATTCATGTGGAAACCCTAATCCTAAAGGTACAAAGGAGAAGCTATTAGCATATGGGGACTTTGGGCAGTGCTTTAATCATAAGGATGGCAACCTCATAAGTAGAATTTATTTAAATAGGACAGACTGCAGAGAGCTCTCTAGCCAATTCCACTATGAGAAGCTACAAGAAGAAGTCTGACCCAGAAGAGAGCTCTCACTTGGCACTCTGATCTCTGATGTCCGTCCTCCAGAATGGTAAGAAACAGATTTCTGTTGTTTAAAAACTACCTAGTCTGTGGAATTTTGTTACAGAAGCCCAAAAGGACTAAGATACTCTCTTATAGTTCCTGAGCTAATCAATCACTAAGTTCTATTAATTCTGCTTCCCACATGAATCAGTCCAATTTAGGTAATTCTCAGTATTATTACCATGAAGGTTGTCATAATTTCTAGTGTACTTATTCACCTTTCTGTTTCTGTTCTTGCCTACCTTTAATTTCTTCCTTACTCTCTAACTCAAACTTTCTGATCTGATTTTTTTTTTTAATTTCTCTGATTAAAACCCTGTGTGTGACTCTAAGGACCTTCAAATCAAATCTCCTTGGTGTAACATCCAAGATTCCTTATGATCTGCTCATATTCATTGTTTCAGACTCAGTTCCTAGTATTGAGTTCTGATATTTTAAGCTCCTGCCATTTACTTGCCAGTTCCCCAACTGGATCACAGTCTCAGGTTTTCAGAACTTTTGAAATGAACTTTTGTTTGTTGGAACACTCTCTGACACTTTCTTCTTTTTTTCTTAATATATTTCTATTAATCATTAAAGACTCCTTTTAGATATTATTACCTGTTTCCCTATACCTAAAACTTTACTGTATACTCAACCATCTTGATTTGTATATATCTTGCAACTAGAAATTACCATAATTGCTTCTTTACTCACTAATAAGAATGAGGATGTATCTTGTCCATCTTTAAACCTCAACTTCTAGAATAGTGCTAGGGCAACATGGGTTGCCAAAGGCATAGATGTTAGCAAAACTCAGAAAATGAGCTCTAAATTTCCAACTGGGTTCAGAAGCTAAAGAATGCCCCATTGTGACTTCATCAAAATCAGAAGCTTCTGCACAGCAAAGGAAACAGTCAAAAAAAACAAAGAGGCAACCCACGGAACATCAGAAAGGATGAATACCCAACTTTTGTAGCAACATGGATGGGACTGGAAGAGATTAGGCTGAATGAAATCAGTCAAGCAGAGAGAGTCAATTATCATATGGTTTCGCTTATTTGTGGAGCATAACAAATAGCATGGAGGACATGGGGAGTTAGAGAGGAGAAGGGAGTTGGGGGAAATTGGAAGGGGAGGTGAACCATGAGAGACTATGTACTCTAAAAAACAATCTGAGGGGTTTGAATTAGTGGGTAGGTGGGAGGTTGGAGTACCAGGTGGTGGGTATTATAGAGGGCACGGATTGCATGGAGCACTGGGTGTGGTGAAAAAATAATGAATACTGTTATGCCGAAAATAAATAAAAAATAAATAAAAAATAAATAAAAAATTAAAAATTAAGAAAAAAAAAGAATGCCCCATTGTATTTTTCCAAAGTTAGTCACAACAGTATCTCTAATTCCACATGCTCTGCTAAAATGTGACTGTGGAACACCTCCCATCAAGTACTGTGGTGTATATTCCCTTAAAGTGTCACCTAGAGTGCTAGGAAGCCTCTGCCTTCATGGAATGCTCATGTTTGGAAACTTGATCTGTCTTATACAAAGTCCAGTTATGGTAAGGACATAACACTTTGTGAAAGCCAAGCCACATAGAGAGTCCTTGTGAGGGTACAGAGGTCCATAGACTTCTAGTCTTCCCTGCTAGACAAGTGACCAAACAATTCTTCAGGTAATTCTGGCTCCCAGACATCAAGTCATTGCTGGTCTTTGAGTTTTCCTACTATGGCAGACATTGTGTCAAGTCTATGACATCAGAGGCAACTAGTCCTGATGGTACCATTTCCAAATTCTTGATGCACATAAACTATGAACATAATAAATGGTTGTTGGCTGCTCGCCACTAAGTTGGAAGTGGTATGTTCCACAATAATGGACACTGAAACAAGAGCTATAATCAGTAAAAACAAATAATTCAAAATTTTATTTATTTATTTATTATTATTATTTTTTTAGATCTTTTTTTTTTTTAAAGATTTTATTTATTTATTTGACAGAGAGAGATTACAAGTAGGCAGAGAGAGAGAGGAGGAAGCAGGCTCCCTGCTGAGCAGAGAGCCTGATGCGGGACTCGATCCCAGGACCCTGAGATCATGACCTGAGCCGAAGGCAGCAGCTTAACCGACTGAGCCACCCAGGCGCCCTAATTCAAAATTTTAAAAAGGTACCAATTTATTATTCAAGATCCAAAAGGTGGGTCAAAGAGAACATATTATATATATCTTTACAACCTGAAAAATTAGGATTATTGTCAAATATTATAAAATAAGTGCTGCTTTGGGCTCCAGGTTGGTTCAGTTGGTAAAGTGACTGCCTTCTGCTCAGGTCAAGAACCCAGACTCCCAGGACTGAGTCCTACATCGAGCTCCCAGCTCCATGTAGTGTCTGCTTCTCCCTCTGACCTTCTCTTCTGTCATGCTCTCACTCTATCTCTTGAATAAATAAATAAATAAATAAATATCTTAAAAAATTAAGTGTGGCTTTAATATTCTTTCACATTTTCTTGCTATTTTTGAGGTATATTAATTTTGTGTAGGCATTGCTTTCCAAATAAATGTCATGTTGAAATTAATAAAAATTTATTTCTAAATTATCCAATATATGTATCAAGATAATATAATATGCTCAGAGAGCAGTTTATACACTTACTGATCTAACTATAAAAAACCTGCTAAGCTGCAGAAGTTTTTAACTAGTAAAAAGATAAAAAGCAACACTCAAAGATTTTGGTTTTGTTCACTAGTTAAGCTTCTATATTTTTCTCTTAAGAGTTGTCAAAGCTTCCAACTCTTTTGAAAGAGGCAGTTCAATATACCCCCCCCTTTCTAAAGATTTTATTTATTTATTTGACAGAGATCACAAGTAGGCAGAGAGGCAGCAGAGAGAGATGGGGGGAAGCGGGCTCCCTGCTGAGCAGAGAGTCCCATGCAAGGCTCCATCCCAGGACCCTGGGATCATGACCTGAGTCAAAGGCAGAGGCTTTAACACACTAAGCCACCCAGGTGCCCCTCAATATGCCCTTTCATAGGAAGGAAAAAATCATCTTGAATTTTGTTTTGATTTTTTTCAGTTCATTTTTCCATAAATGTATGGAGGCATTTTAATGTGAATAAAAAACAAAATTAATCAGTTTTTGTGTAAGTTTATATTTTTGCCTAAACTCAGAAGTTATCTTGTTTATTCAAACAAGAAGAAAAAAATAATACTCACCTGAGTTTTTCAAGTAACTTGCAAAAAAAAAGAAAAATATTATAATTTATTTGATCTGTAGATTTACAAAGACAGGATATTATTGCCTTTAGGAATTTAATTGCTTATCATTATAGGATAACATAGTTGTGTATATAATAATATGAATATTGAATAGAAAATTCTTTGGAAATTATTACATTGAATAATATAAATTATACATCATATTTTTAAATAAATATATCAAGACGTTCTTCTGGCTTTTAAATAAAAGACATCCTTTCAAAATTTAAGCTTTTAAAAATAATTTCAAGACAATATTTATTTGAAACAAAAATGAAGGGAAAATTTGCTCATTATCCTTCTGATACAACAAAATTTTTCTACTTTTATTGTCATTGTCCCTAAATATTCAGCAATTATAAATAGCCAAAATTCTGGACGTTGTAATTTTAGTAAGTTTAGTTATACTTACGGCATATTATTCTATGTTAAATATATCTATTCTTATAATTATTATTTGAAAATATTTCAAGCAATACCAATTTCTGGACAGATTAACTAAAATTAATAACAATTCACATAGGATTGAATATTTAAGCTGATTTTTTTCATTTTAAAAATATGCTAAAACATTTTTATACATATGGTTTTTGACCATTCTTTTGAACTGTTTCCTTAGAGTGCTTTCTAGAAGTGAGAGTATGTGTATCATCTGTGTAAAAGCTATTCATGACCCTTGACACATGTCAACGTACTGCTTTCTAGAATGATTAATCAAGGTCACTGACTTATTATGTGTTCCAGGATGACTATAGCTTAGCTATAAGCTCATATTTTTAAGGAATAATGTTAATTTTAAAGTATGTGAAATTATATCTGTTCTTATTTCATTGAAAATACTTCTCAAAATTTTTAAATCTAAAGACTTTACAAGTTGACTTTTTAATATAGTCTTTATATGGGATCTCAATGGTTCCATAAATCACATAGCTAAAATTTCTGGTTGTAGAGGCAATCAGAACCTTATCTGAATCTTATCTTTTTCATGTAGTTGCTTATAACATTCCACTTATTAGTTGATTTCATTTAATTTCAGGTCTGTTATCTATAAAATGGGAATAAAAATATTTACCATTTCCTTAGTGTCAAGAAGATAAAATAGGATAAAATTTACAAAGTTTTTTAACACACTACAATGCCTGAACAGAATGCATTCAAGAAATATTGCCTATTGTTATTATTATCATTATTATCATAATATTTCTGACTGTCAGACAATTTAGATTATAATATATTCAAAAAATGAATGGATTATAATATGTTCAAAAAATAAACATACATGGCTTGGGGTCACTGTATCCTTGGCACTTGGTACTTGGCACATAACTAAGTCTTCTGTACACAATTGCTAAATAATTTAAAAAGTGGGGGTCCCTGGGTGACTCCATCTACGTTCAACTCTTGATTTCTGCTCAGGTCATGATCTCAAGATTGTTGACATTAAGCCCTGGACTGGACTCCACACTGGGAATGGAGCCTTAAGCCTTAAGCTTGTTTCTCTCTCCCTCTAACCCCTCCACCACCCCTCTGAAAAAAGTGAGTGCACATACGTGATAAATATTAGCACCTCATGTATACTTATTAAAGTACTTTGTAATAAAGCTTATTTTTCAAATTAATTAGTCAATTTAATATGGCTGACATAGAAAAAAATTGATACTTAAAAGCAATTTTATGGAAATGATCTAATTCTCATTTTTAATCTACATGATTAATCTATACTTTACCAGGGATAAACTTACTATAAGAGCTTTATTAAACACAGATTGTGTACAGCTCTGTGAAGATTAGATCAGTATGAGAACTCCTTAAAATAATTTAGACTTTATCCCTCCAATCTTAAAATTAAATCTCTGCATAAAAATCCCACAACAAAAATTGGAAGTTTTAAAAATCCATAATTTCCAAAGAGAGTATGTCTAATTTTATTATGTTAGCCTTTTATGGAAGGCAGTTTAGCATTTATTGTTATCAAAAACTTAGTTGATAGCTGTTTTATTTGGAGTAGGTTTTGGATTCAGTCCAATCTATCTACAATTTCTATAAAAGCAGTGAAAATTACTACCATTGCAATTGCTTGATTGTAGTCCCATTATAATGGGATTAACATAAAATGTCTAGAGAAACATTTCAAAGTAATAAGTTTTACACAGTAATGCGATTTGTAGCTGTCGGTCACGAAAGAAATACTGTGCCAACTTGCAATATTGCATTAGAATAGGGTTTTCTAATTTAGAGCTTAAGATATTGTTAACTAAATACACTTGTCTTATCTCATTCTTAACTATTTCGGAGAAAGAAAAATGAATAAAGAGACAACATTATAACTACCGCTCTTTATGAAACATACTATTTAAAACAGAACAAGTTCTCATTATGAGCATTTTAAATGGATGAGAAAGAAAAGTTTCTTTTCTCATCTAGGTAATAAATGAAATATTCTGTAATTTTTAAAATAAATACCATATAGTGGCTAAAAGCAAATCATACAAAAATGTACCTAATGTAAAAATAATTTGGAGATAATTTGGAAAACAGTGCAATGATACATTTATAGGATATTTTATTCTAGGAATAAGTTGGATTTTTTTAAAAAATTTTTAGGTGAAGAGATTTAAATTATGAATACTTGGGATAGAAAATTTTATGATTTAGAGTTTAGAGCCATGAATGTGGAGGGTGAGAGGCAAAGAAGAGAGGTGAGATCAGAAGAAAAAGAAGCAAGACCATGAGAAAGAGTTTAATTACGGGCTTTGGAAGGTTTCTTCCAAACAGTGCACAGATCAGACAAGAAGAGTTAGCTTTAGCTGTTTCTTCTTGTTTAATTTCTGTGGAGGAAGGAAGAAAATCAAAGGATTAATAATGTCTTAGAATATATGTTAACATAGCTCAGCTAAAGGCCTTACTGTACTTTGAGGATTGTCCCAGTTAAGTAGGTCAGATAACAGGAAGAGACAAATGACTGATGGTGATAGGAAGAAAATCAGATAAGTCCAAGGCCTATTGAGAAGAACCAAAATCAGTGCCAGAGAATTGCTTCTTGCAGTACTAGCTGGGAAAGGAACCTGAAGTTAGCTATGGCTAAATACCTTGGAAAATAAAACTCTTAAAAACTGAAGCTAGAGTTATCTAATTGTAAAAGAAGTTTTTTTTTTTTTTTTTTTTTTTTTTTTTTTTTACTTAAAAAAAAATTCAGGTATAGTGATATTTGACAAAGCCTGGGAGTACAAGTTGTTTAATTTGTAATAATTTTAATCGAAAAATAGAAAGGAATCTTGGGGTAAAATGGCATTGAAAAAGTAATTTTTTTCTTAAAAAATTCTAGTAAGAAATGAAGATGAAGATTTGCTCAGGAGGGGAACAGAATTTTCTAAGCACAAAAACTTGAAGTTAATGAAATGAAAATTTGGTAAATATACATTAAAAAGGCAAATGATGCATATCATTCTGTGATGAAATGACTTGATACTTGATTTTTGCTGAATATTGAAACACTTTCTACATGATTTTATTTCATTTTTTATAAAGAATTGAGATATCATTTGTATTCACAGGCCTCTGTCATTATATAGTATGAAACAAACAGCATCATCTATGCACTCTTTTTGCCAAAATGGTTCATCTAAATTCAATAAAGTCCACACTTAATGTCTAATTTGGAGAAAATATAGAGGTTACAGAAGCAAATTAAAGGTCAAAGGATGAACAGGTTAATAATGATGTCATGACAAAAAATAAAGAGAGAGAGAAAGGTTCATGATTAAAAGATACTGAAGAGACATAATAAGCAAATACAATCCATTGTTCTTGAATACATACTGACTTAAAAAATTATAAAACACATTTTGAGGACAATTGACCAAATATGAATATTTTCTGGGACTATTATAGCTAATTTCTTTATCAGTAATGTTATTATGTGAATTCATGGAATATACTTTAAAACATAAAGCCATCTCCTTAAAAACATTGATCAAAAACTAAGGAAATTATTACAAAAAGTAAGAGAAAAAATCAACATCTAGAAAAGAAACTTCTGGATTTGTAATGGGCTTTCTCGGTCACATATAGAAATATCAGAGATTGTCAGCACCCCCATTTATACTATGAACTCACAGTTTTAGTGTGCTCTAGACAACTTCTGTGACTATTTGTATCTTTGTGGATTTTTTTTTAAAGGAAAGGGCCTCTCTTTTTACAGACCAGAAGTACTACGGAATTAATAACTCCTATAAGCTGCTTTCAAAATGTCAATAATAAAAATTAATACATTAATAGCACTGCTTCTTTGACCCAGAAGACAAATAGTGTTGTAGGTTTTATATCCATTCCCAAAAGTTTCCTGTAGGATTTAGTTTCCATTGTCCACTGCAGTAACTGGCTTAATAATACACTTTTGTCTGTCTTCCTTTTTTTATATATATATCTCCATTTCCCTGCAGGATTGCATTTGAGTCATTGTATCTAGGTCTGAATCTGTGGAAATCCAGAAAATATTTGGTACCAGACCTGGTCCTGATTTTCAGCCTGATACCAAATTCTCAGGATAGGATCTTGAATTGGATCCTGGGCTGGCCAGATGGAAAGGATAATTATGCTGCTGGTAAATGGGATGGTAAGACTGTATCATCCCTGGAATATTGTAACATCACAATTACTAGGACTCTCAACTATGGAGATTTGGGATGTGACATGTATACAAAATGCCTGGATAATGTAATGTGTCTAGAACTTGAGAGATATGGTAGCAATAGTAATGATAAGGCCTGAAAAAGTGGTTGGTTATATACTGTTCAACACCATAAATGTGCTGAAGAAAGAAGATGGCAGGATTAAGCTAGCCAGTCTTCAACCCAGAAACATGATGTGAAAGTCAGAGGCTCCTATGGCAGCATTTAAAAAGGAATTTACTTCCAAAACTGGAGCTCAGTTTGGGCAGAAAGTCAAACCTAAGATCTGATTGTGATGGTTATCAAGAAAAAGTTTTATTCACAATTGCAGTATGTCTGAGGCTAAAGTCTAGACACTGTCAGGGAAAATGTGGGGTCCTGGGACCTGGGGTGGGACTATTTGAGTACATGCACTTAAAGACTTTAAATACTCAGATTCTCTTCAGTCTATTGGGCTATTGGAAGTGGCCCCCTCAATTTCACTAGAAGAAATAACGACTATTTCTATCCTGTTGACTATGTAGAGCCTTGCCTGAGGAAGGAGACTTCTTCAAGGATATCCACACTTCCTCTCATGGCTTCTAAGTGAATAAGCAGTAAAGAGTCTAAGAAGGAAAATCATAGATGTACTCTCCCTCCTTTTGAAGAAAAAAAAAAATTTCTTATAGACATAACTGAGGAACCTAACCCATAAGTATGGCCGGAACTTTAAGAAAATATCCTGGAGTGGATTTTGAAGTTGCTGAACTTAGGGGTGGTGTGATAGAGTATCAGGCCAGATAAGGGAGATTTCTTTGATATGTTGTTATTCACAAGTGTGTCAGGATTTATGTCCTGGCAAGGATGTCTGGACCCAATCTTAAGGCATTACTGGGATGTCTATGTGAAGTTAAAAAAAAAAAAAAAAAAAAAGACAGCCTAGAGCAAATTAAATTTAATTAATAATTAAATTACTAATTAAAGAATTGCCTTGGCAGAATGATAAAGCATTCAAAGGACTCAGAAAGGTGGGCTCACTGGGATGGATTTGTTGTAGAAGACTAGAGAACCCACCAACTATGTTCTCCAAGAGGTTCCAGAAAAATCTCCCTTCACTAAACCAAAAAGAAAATGTTGGTAATGTGGTCACTGTCATTACTGAGAAGGTCAGTGGAGGCTGACCTCTGTATGCAAGGGTTGGTATCGCTTCATCTCCAGAGGCAGGGTAGATGTAATTAAGAAAATCCACAGCAAAAACACATTAGTGGCTTGGGCTACTGACCTCCATAGCTCTATGGTGATGGCAGTAGTTTTCTTATCCGGGTCACTTCTCAGATTTAACTCATAGCTAGAAAGGAAGTTTGGGACCCCTGAGGAAGGATTTTGTAAAGCCAAAGCCTGTGTACACAGTAGCAGTTCTCTTACAGAGGACGCAGAATACTGTCATATTTTCCCCACGCAGCTAGAGTGGGAACACATGGTGTCCAAAGGTAAAGTCCTGGCTGAGATCTGTCTCAGAGTGGTTCAAAGGGGTCCAAGTACCCACTCTGTGTTCCTTTACCTGATCCTGAAGGGTGAAATAGGGTTAAATGTACTATAATAGCTTTCAGAACCGTGAAACTAGTTGTGCACCCTATTCAAGATCTATATTGTAGAAAAGTACAGGTGGAAACTCCCAAAACAAGACCTTGTCCAAGAAAGAAATTGGAAGCTGCATATCTTAAGTAAATTGGCAGACATTTGTGCCTCAACTGAAGACTTGAAGTAGGTAACATGAAGGTCCCCATCATTACATGTCCAAGTTTTGATTATTATTACACTTTTTAGTTATACATGTGGGAGTCATTTAATTGTTAATAAGCCCTCGCAACTTTGTAGAGTAAAATAAAAATTTAAATGGCTTTATATGCTTATTTTATGTTACTGAGGAATAATGAGATTCTTACTTGCAGGCATTATTTTTAACTGCCGTTGAAGTAAAAATACAAAATCTATGAATTCAAGAGTTAAGTACCATTTTTGAAGATGGAAAATATTTTTCCATTTGTTGAATTTAAATATATAAGAAAGTTGAACATGCATTTGAAAATGTCTTTGTAAGGAGTTGCCCTACAATAGAGTGTAAAAATGATCAGCTTTTTCTTCTGAAGACCCAGAAATTCCTTATCTGTAGGTGACCTAAAAGCCAACTATTTTTATATGCAAAAACCAGTGCAAATGACTAACAGAGGACCATTGTGTCGGGCTGTACTTTTACAACTGCATTTTAACTTCTTGCAGAGTTCTTTAAGAATGTACTATAATGTGCTTTGCCCACATAGAGGAAAAATGCTCACTTCTATTCTTAGATGAATGTTTCATAAAAGCTCTTTTTTTTTTTTTTTTCTTGGAACAGCTTGCGGTGGCTGTACTCCAAATTAATTGTGGGTTTAATGGTGAACAAGGCTAAAATATGTCATATACCATTTTCAGAAATTTCCCTTTGTTCTTTAGATTAATTGATATTTTAAAAATATCTATTATAAACAAAAACTTATAAAATAGGAGCACCAGTTTATCAGGTGAGTAAATGTTTACCATGTCGGAGACATGGTTGGTTGCTTCGCACTCCTCTTCCTCTTTTCTAACAGAATCTTATATTGTTCAGGTAACCATCTCTCCATCACAGAACCTTGGGCAGTGGAGGACGCTAAGCGACTACCAGCTCTAGAAGAGGGCCCAATATTTTAGTTTTAATTAATTAATTAACTAATTAATTAATTAGAGGGCCCAGTAATTTCAAAGTTCATTGGTCTTCCAGGATAAATTTATTTATTTATTTATTATTTATTTATCTTTAAGGATATTTATTTATTTATTTGTTTGTTAGAGAGAGAGAGAGCACAAGCAGGATGAGTAGCAGGCAGAGGGAGAAGCAGACTCCTGCTGAGCAGGGAGCCGGATGTAGGACTCCCTCCCAAGACTCTGGGATCATGACCTGAGCTGAAGGCAGATGTTCAAACAACTGAGCTATATAGGAGCTTCTGGGAATAGTTTTCTTGTCTCTAGCGAAACTGTAGAAAGAGATGGTCTCCCACCCCACCTGACCCTAAATGGTGAAATCCAGAAGAACTTTTACTATTTTGGAACAGTCTCAAAGACTGTCAATACCTAGGATGTCAGACGGAAGATATGGAAAGGACAATCAACCTTAATCAAATTAAGTTTGCCATTTCTTCAAAGTGTGTGAGGCAATGTATTTTTTATAAAAGAAGGTAGTTTATAGCTAAACGAGCCATACATGTGAAATAACCACATATTCTGTACTACCATTTCTTATATTGCTCTTCTTTCTCTTTCATACCTTCCAGGGGCTTATGCGTTCACTTCCAAAATCAGTGGTGTCTTGGTGGCATTACACATTATTTAAGGAATCAAAATTCAAATCAGAAATCTTAGAATCCAGTGCTATCCAGAACTATTTTTCTCTTTGAAAAATAGTGAAATACAGCTCAATAGTAATTATAATGACTGATTGTCAATCTTATAATGTGAGACAAAATGTGGTAGGTAGTTTTCACGTGTGATTTTTATTTGACTCTCACAACCTCATAAGATTGGTGTTATTTCCTTTATGCAGATGAGGAAGCCCAAATCCATAGAGTTTAAGAAACTGGTTCAAAGTTAACTAGAGTATTAAATGGAAGAATTGGGGTTTGAACACAGTATCTGTCACTCTGAAGCCTTTAGAATTTCCTCAGTGTCAGACTTTAGTAAAACAGAGAACAGCTCAAGTTAGTGGTCATCTGGAATTCCAATTATTGTTTTGGAGGCAAGAAAAAAAGTTTTTTTTTAATTTTATAATTTTATTTTTATTTGTTTGACACAGCGAGAGAGGGGACACAATTGGGGAGTTGGGAGAGGAAGAAGCAGGTTTTCCGCTGAGCAGGGAGAACAATGTGGGACTCTTTCCCAGGACCCCGGGATCATGACCTGAGCCAAAGGCAGACCCTTAACAACTGAGCCATGCAGGAACTCCAGAAAAACTTTCTACTACTCATTTGAGGAAGTGGAGTGCACTCACCAAGTGTAACAAAAATGATAGCATGATATTATCCATATGTTTTTGCAATCAGGTCAAGAAACTAATAAGTTTCAACATTTCAATGGTTTATATCATTTTTTTCATGCTTACACTAGCTTTTTTTCTTTATAATTTTTAGTATTTTTTTAATTTTATTTTATTTTTTCAGTGTTCCAAGATTCATTGTTTATGCATCGCACCCAGTGCTCCATGCAATCCGTGCCCTTCTTAATACCCACCACCAGGCTCATCGAATCCCTCACCCACTCCCTTCCAAAACCCTCAGTTTGTTTCTCAGAGTCCACAGTCTCTCACGGTTGGTCTCCCCCTCAGATTTCCTCCAATTCACTTATCCTTTCCTTCTCCTAATGTCCTCCATGTTATTCCTTATGCTCCACAAGTAAGTGAAACCTAATGATAACTGACTCTCTGCTTGACCTATTTCACTCAGCATAATCTCCAGTTCTGTCCACGTTGGTACAAAAGTGGAGTATTCATCCTTTCTGAGGGAGGTTAATATTCTGTTGTACATATGGACCATATCTTCTTTATCCTTTCAACACCAGTTTTTTTTTTTTTTTTTTTTTCCTTTAAATTTAAAAGTGTAGATTGGCTGAGGCAGCTCTCTTCTCAGCTGCAAATCGGATTCAAATGCTCTCTACCTCCCTCCCTTTGGGGCCTGATTCCAATCTCAGGCATTCATGCTTTTCAGGCAGGTGGCAGAAGCACAGGCCTGCAAGGAACTCTTCATGCCTCTCAAACCTTCTGGTGAGAAAAGGTACACTGGTGTACCCAGCTGGCCAGTGAATCACATGGAAGCTGACAGTGGGGCAGGGGCCTGTACTACCTTTATGGTGGTGGCAGGGGTTAAGGGAAGAGTGAGTATTTGCAGAGCAATAATGTAATCTACCTTACATACGGCATATTTTACATATTAGCTACTATGTCTAAAAACTAATGACTCTCATTTTATTTAGTCTAGTTTCTTATAATTAACATATTGAATAACTTATGTCTGGACAAAAAAACATAAAAAAAATCTTCAAAGGGTATAAAATGATACCCACATCCCTACTTTTCTGAAGGAAACACTGAATTTTGTTCATAGTTACTTAACCTATCACATTTATGCAACTATCTAGTCAATTTAGAAATCTGATGTAGTACATATTAATCACCAGCCATAAAAAGTAAGACAAGTGGACCCTTACACATCCCCTTTCTCCCTTTCTTTGCTGTTGCATTTGAACAATAACCACCACAGCAAACCACTTACATATTGTATACATGTAATTATCTGATTTCAGTATCTCACAATTATGCCACTTAAGTGTTGTTTTGAGTCCAGTCGATTCTTCTTACATAAAGAATTCTCTGGTTAGAAAAGTTAGTGTGGCTGCTCAGTTCCATTATCTTGGTGGCTTTTTCTCCTCCTCTACTTCTTTGTATCCGGAGCTCGTTTCCGTCGTTTGTTGGGACTGAGCGAAGTCAGAGGATTTCATCTTTTTTTAAGGCTCTTCCATCCCTTTCCACATGTCCTGGCATGTCACCACACTGGCACTCTTGTGGCAAATGAGAGCCCAGGGTCCCCTTCTTACGCAAGTCTAGGGGTATTAGGTGATGTTATCCTTCAGTTAAACCTCACAATGGGCAATGTCCAGAACTCTGAAGCCCATTACCAAGAGGTTCATTTTCTCAGGAAACATCTGTCACAGCTTCTAGCATGATAAAAAATGAGTACTGTGTACTCGAGGCAGAAGAAATCAACAGAAGATATATTAACATTTCTATGTTACTGGTAATTCATGCTGAGTGGTTTTTTTTTGTTGTTTGTTTTGTTTTGTTTTGGTTCGCTTTTTTGTTTGTTTGTTTGTTTGTGTGTTTTAGTGGTAGTATAGATAAAGATGCTTTTTGCTATAGTCTTGGACCAAACTGATTAAGTAAGAATGGTCAGGGGGAAAAATACATAAAAGAAATTATTTTAGCCTACTAATTTGCACATGATTTCACCTGAAATTCTAGAAGAATAATTGCAAAGCAACTATTTTTTCCAATTTTTCTTAAAAAAAAAAATCAACAGGAAAATATAGTATGTGTAGTCTCATTTGCAAATAGATGAAATGTTGGTGAATTTTGTGATAAATTTCTCGATAAAGCTTGCTGAATAATTCCGTTTTTAACATCTGGCTCATTAGATACAAAAAGCTATATCATGGAATATAATTAGTGGATTATCCTACATAAGCCAATTAGATTCATTGTGCATAGTTTGTAATGAAATAATTGTAATTTGTTTTCAAATTCTATCCTAAAGTTTGTGCCATAGAGAAATTTTTAAAAACAATAACAATTAAATATAAGATTTTCAGATGGATAAATATTAAACAATTTTTGTCAATATTCCTTGATAGAATTTTTATGAAAAATAGAAAAGATCTGTTTATTCACAGTCATGTTCCCACTAAATTCATTAAGCAACTTCTCTTAATTAATATTTCATAGATCTGAGAATTCCCTTAATAAAAAAATTGATGTATTAGACAGTATAATTAAATTATCTTGTTTTTCACAAGATTAAGCATTACAAATATTTGTTTATTTTATTCATCTTTTCCAAATTTTATAATATTTTTGTATGATTAAACAAGATATCAGTGATATCTCACCTTTTCTTTTCTCTACCTTTGTCCCACTAGGAATTTTAAATGGCCAATAGTTATAACAAGAAAGTCCTAACTGAGATGTAGAAGGAAAGTGATGTGAAGTGGTGTGTAGTTGTCTTTGTCAGGAGGTGAATGATTTTCCACACCCTGTGGGAGATCTTATCAAGTACTGGACACATATCTACACGTTAAAACTATTAACAATGGAGAGAATTTATTTGGGGGTGGTTGTGGCATAACAGGAATATATTTAAAAGGAATAAACATCTTCACATGATCCATAAAATATCTCTATACAGAAAAAAAAATAATGGAGGTATGATCTTTTTTCTTAGGATAAAACACTATTCCTAAATCTAAAGGCAGATATAAAACAAGATTTCCATGGTGGCAGGTGAGAGCTTTTAGTTGAAATTTTAGGTTTCAAACTAATAGCCAATAGAATAAAGCCTTGTTAATCGATGAATTGATGATCTGACTTCTCAGTGGTCTGTTCAGGTTCATGAATTCCCGTCAACATTACTCCCAAGAGTGTTGCTAAACACTACTGTCCACTGTAGAACTTACCTTATTGGGAACCGCATGAATTATAGAGAGAAGAAGACATATTACAAACAATTTAATTGAAGTTCTAGCAAATATACTTTTTGAGAGATATAATAGTCTACTATATCCATCCCACACAGTATTTCAGTGTATATCTAATTATCACTAAGATTATTATTTCCTAGTTTCTACCAATAATATAGATTTTAATGTATTTCATACCATATTTTTAGGTCAACACTATATTAAATATCTTTTTGCCACATTTTATACTTTTCTTCTGTGATGTCCCTTGTTTTTCTATGTATCAGGTAACACCATGATGGTACTATCAAGATTATGGACAGATAATTCGTGTTGTGGGGCACTTCTTGTGCACTGTAGAATGATTCACGAAATCTCTGCTTTCTACCCACAAAAAGCCAGTAACAACCCCATCAGTAGTGACAAAGGAACTTGTCTCTCCAGACATTGCAAATATCTTCTGGTCGGGAAGGGCCAAAATGTCCCTTGCTGAGAACCACTGGTTACATACAGATTTTCAAGTTTGCCCTGATTCAGATAATTTCCTTCTTTTCCCTACCTTCATGGAACAAGTACCTCAATTGGTCACATAATCTATGCACTTAAAATCCTTGATTCTGAAGTGACAGGACCAAGTGAGAGGGAGGACAACCACTTTTTGTGGTCAGGCCTTCGTTCTTACTGTTAAATTCATTTTTGCATATTTTGAATAAAGACATTATATTACAAAGCCTAATCATGTAAGCTTCCATTGGGATAAAAGCCAAGTCGGTAATTAGTTACATCCTTCATTATTACAGCTAAGAAACTCAAGAAAAGTGGAGAAAATTATTCTGCCATGTTTAGAAAGTTCATAATCTTGGGCCTCAGTGCAAAGCTTCTAACAGGCATTGCATTCTATTGATGTCAAAGAATTTAATCCCTTCCACGTATCAGGTTTCGCTTTGTAAGTGTCATACGTGCCTTCCCATCTTTACAGGTGTTCTCAGAATTAATTGCTATTTTATAGGTAATTACCATTTATGTAATTAGATTAAGAAAGTCGGTAATTTAAAAGATGACTAGAATTGAGGAGTGACATTATGAAGACTGACACTGCCATCATCTTTCTTAAATTTTCTCAAACCTCTTGAAGGGTTGGGGAAAACAGGTGGAAAGAGAAGTTACTAAAATTACAGTCTGGTTTCAAAGAGCCTCAACTTTAAGATAAAGGTGCAGTAAGCCTTTTACTTTGTAATTCTCTGATATTTGAGCACCAGCATATGCTGGAACTGCTTCTTTTCCAACAAATGTGTGGTAGAGATCAGTATTGTGATTTTATTTCTTTGAGGAGTTAATTGATGGGCACTCTATACACTAATAGATCCCTGTCCTTTATTGCCTGCATGCTGGCTCCTGTCTGATGGGGCACCCCATTGTCTCATCCACCTGTTCTAAATTGACAGCCAAATGCTCTTTTCCCTGGGGCTTCTTTTCAAAATATTTGCTTAGAGGAAAGGTGACGCCTACTCCCAGTTTTGACATTCTAATAATATCCTTACTGAGATCTGGGGCCATTACAATGTCCTTTTAGAGGTGATTGAAGTTGCTATACTAATATATCCAGGAGTTTTCTGTTAATACACCCACATGGAATATAGAATGTGGCAAGGTATTCACTGATGAGAAGATTAATAAAGAATTTTAACATTTATATATATTGTATACATGATACATACTATATTATTGATAGATATATTTAACAGAAAAGTCTGTGAAATTATAGCAATTAAAATTTCAGAGTCCTTGGCTTTCTCAAAAAGTAGATTCTCTCTATAAATCTAGATATATAGGTACAGTACTGTCTAAATAAATAAAAAAGGGATTTTACTTTTTAAATTTCAATGAACAAGACACCATTCTAACTGTTTCTGTCTAATTTGTACTGAATTTTGCTTCTAGTTCTTAGCAAGCTGAACGTATTTTTCTTTTTGAAAATTAAGAGAGAAATAACACTGAAGGAACAGTTCTATGGACCTAGCAATATTTTACACTCTCTCCGGAAAGATATGAATATGAATTCATGTGTATTTGTTGTTGTTTCAGCCATATTTAAAATACTATTTTAGCAATTGTAGTAATTCCTTGCTTTCATCAAACTCCTTTCAAACTTACTTTGCCCTGTATTTTGAAGGCTACCAGTTTTGTGACAGCCTTGCTTGTGAAAGCAAGGCTGGCTTTACATGGAATTGAAATGTAGAGCCCAATGCAAAAATGATTAAGTAAATAGGGAATTTGCCAAATATGTTAGAGTATCATCCTCACAGATGGGCAGGGTGCCAGAAATCACAACTTTAGTTATCGATCTGGTTTAAAGTTCAATCTATTGAAAATAGCTTTGAAATACAAAGATATAATTAAATAGGGCTATATATTAACTTACTAGTCTCCATTCTTGAATAAGCAAAAATAAGGGATCAGACTCTCAAGCTAATAATCTTCCTAAGTTATGGGAGAGGGACATTTTGAAGTTAATTTAAAATTGCTTAAAAATAAGAAAGGATAGGGCGCCTGGGTGGCTCAGTGGGTTAAGCCGCTGCTTTCGGCTCAGGTCATGATCTCAGGGTCCTGGGATCGAGTCCCGCGTCTGGCTCTCTGCTCAGCAGGGAGCCTGCTTCCTCCTCTCTCTCTCTCTGCCTGCCTCTCTGCCTACTTGTGATCTCTGTCTGTCAAATAAATAAATAAAATCTTAAAAAAAATAAAAATAAGAAAGGATAGGTATTGAGGTGGAATACCAAGGACAAATAAAAAGCAGAATGAGGTCTTTGTTGGTAGTTTTAATGAAAAGAAAGTCAATATTGACTAAGCAAAATGATTTTTTATTTACTACCTGATTTAGGACACAGTTAAATCTCCTTCATTTGGAATACAAGGTCCTCTATAACACCATTCTTTCTGGCTTTCCATTGTAGAAGCGCACAAGGGAACCTATCTGTCACTTTATTTTTTATATCCCTCCCCCAACTTCAATTAAAAGGGAGTTAATTCCTGTACTAGGCGTAAATATTTCCATGACAAAATGCACAGCAGTTATCTTCTTTTTATTGCGTATTCTAATTATATTTCCTTTATTCATATTGAAGAACAAAGGAAATAATAGGATTTCATGATTTTGACAGGTGATCTTATATAATGCCAATTTAAAAAATTATGACATTTTATTTCTGCCCCTGGCTCAAGCTGTGATATAGCTGCACACGTAAGTACAAATAAGAATATAGTTATTTCCTCCTATTTATGAAGTTATATTTATTTAATATTTCTCACTTATGGAATTACTTCTTGGCCTTTCCCATATTTAAAGTGTCAGGTATTTTTACTCTGTACTTTGGAAAAGAATATAAAAGGAAAAAGAAGCTAAAAGATGAATCACTTTTAAGACTTTAATTTTCAAAACTCTGTATCCAGAAGGGAATAAAAAAGATATAAAACTTTTGAGAAAAAAATTAAGAGCAAGGATTCTGTTACTCCTGGCAACCGGCTCCTCACAGTCTCCTCCTACATACCCTGAGGAGAAGAAGATTCCCTGAGCAGAAAAAAGTAGAGTGAAGCAAGTGGTATTGTTAGAGAAAGGGGCTCTGTGCCCTTTTCTTTGGCCAAACCCCAGGTAAATTTTTGATTTTCAAGAATAAAGGAGACCTGTTTCTCATTTCCTGTGAAGAACCCTTGGGAGATAGTAGGAATGCAACTATCAGAAAAGTATATAAGTGATGTCTCTAGCCATGTAAGACCTAAAAAAATCAGACTGTCCCAAAACTTTGCCAGAAGATAGCTTTAAAATAGTAATTTGGGGGCACCTGTGTGGTTTGGTGAGTTAAAGCCTCTGCCTTGGGCTCAGGTCATGATCCCAGAGTCCTAGGATGGAGCCCCACAACGGGCTCTCTGCTCGATGGTGAACCTGCTCCACCCCCACCCCCGCCTGCCTCTCTGCCTACTCGTGGTCTCTGTCTGTCAAATAAGTAAACAAAAATCTTAAAAAAAAAAAAAAATAAAATAGTAATTTGTATGCCAGTAATGAAAACCAGTAAGACCAGTGGCCAGGTGCCCCTAGGTCCCTCAAACAGTTGGGCATTTGCCCTAGGCTCAGGTCATAATCTCCAAACCCTGCGATTGAGACTCAAATCAGGCTTCCAGCTCAGCAGCGAGTCAGCTTCTTCCTCTCCCAATGCCTTCCCCTTGCTTGTGTGCTCTCTCTCTCTCTGTTTCTCTCTCAAACGAATAAATAAATTAAAAAAAAAAAAAAGACAAGTGCTCATCTCAGGAGATACTAACATTTACATTATTAATTGGACAAATATCTGTCGAGTCTCTTACGTGCCATTTTTTTTTTTTTAATAGATAGTGAGGCACAGCAGTGATCAATGCACTCAAAATCTTGCCTTTGCAGAAATTACATTCTAGTGATAGCTGGGTAGGATTCAGAATGAGATATTCCTCCCTCACTCCTCAGGGTGATGTAAACCTTATAGAACTTGAACTGAGCCAACAGGGAAACAAGAGTCTGTGTATGTGAACACAGAGAATGGATTATGATAAAAATGACACCACCCAAGCAGATGTATGACAATTAAATTGTTCTAGAAAATCAAGTTATCAAATAATCAAGTAATCAGATTACAACTCATTGAATACCCGAGTTTGTATACTGAGGATTATATCTAGTCCTCATTATAGACACTACTGTGCTAAAAAACTATATGAATTAGACATTTCTGTTATACATTATTTTATGATACTGATGTGATCATTTATTAAGCACATTCAAGAAACACAATGCACAATGTAGAAAGTAGAGTGCATTCTTCCAATATTCAAAAACTTTTTTAACTTTTTCAAAAAATATATAAAATATTCATTTGTATTCAAAGTGAAAAGTCACAACATCAGCTCTTCAGAATTCCCCAAACTAAAAGGTATTATGTATTACATTAAGATGTTTTAAAGCCTAGTAACTTCTTCATATATCATATTTAGATTAGCATAATTTCATAATTTGGAAGCATTTTCTGAAAAATAATTCTCATATTGTGAATTGAGATTCTCAATTCTCAAAAAAAAACTCAATATGAGACTGATTTTTATTTTCACCATAGAAATGATGTTAGTTAGTTTTATCAAGAGTCTTACATATAATGTATAGAAATGACAAATACTTCTTTTAATTGAGGTGTACTTTATATACCATGAAACTATTCATTTTAAAGTATATGATTCACCAATTTTTATTTTTTAAATATTTTATTTATTTATTTGACAGAGAGAGACACAGTGAGAGAGGGAAGACAAGCAACTATCCCCTTTGTCTAACTCTGGGATATTTTATCACTACTACAAAAAGAAACTCTGGACCAAGTAGTAGTCACTTCCCATTCTGCCCTATGCTCATCCCCAGCAACCACTAATCTATTTTCTGTCCCAATAGACTTGTCCACTCTGGATATTCATTACAAATTGAATCACAAAATATGTAGGTCTTTATGACTGGCTTCTTTAGTTTAGCATAATATTTTTTTAGATTCATCCCTATTGTGGTGTATATCAATACTGCATTTCTTTTTATTGCATTAAGTATATTCATTCCATTGTATTATACCACAATTTATTTTTCTATTCATCAGCTAATGAGGATTTGCATTGTTTTCACTTTTTGGCTATTTTAAATAATACTGCTCTAAACATCCATATGTAAGTTCTTGTGGAAGCATATGTTTTTAATTCTCTTTGGTATATATCTCAGAGTCAAATTTCTGGGTCATCTGACAACTTGATGTTTAACTTTTTGAGAAACTGACAGTTTTCCACAGGCACAGTACCATTTTACATTTCTATCAGCAGTAGGTCAGAGTTTCAATTTATCCACATGCTCATCAACACTTGTTATTTTCCATTTATTTTATTATAGCCACCACCCTGGTGGGTGTAAAATAGTACCTTATAATTTTCATTTTCATTTTTTAACAACTAATGGTGTTGGGTATCTTTTTGTGTGTTTATTGACCATTGGTATATCATCCTTATAGAAATACCTATCTAAATTCTTTGTTTATTTTTAAGCGAGTTATCTGTCTTTTTATTGTTGAGATGTGAAAGATATTTATACATTCTGGATACTAGACTCTCATATATACATTTGTCTTTTTATTTTTTTTGATAGTGTGCTTTGAAGCATAAATGCTTTGCTTTCAATGAAGTCCTGTTTATTTATTTAAGTTGTTCTTGGTTATGCTTTTGTGTCGTACCTCAGAATCCATCAACTAACCCAAGGTCAAAAGATTTATAGATTTTTTTTTTCCTCTAAGAGTTATACAATTTTAGCAATCATTTGCACTTTTTTATTCTTTTTGTTTTTTAGCAATTTTGTGTTAGTTTTTATATAGGTTGTGAAATAGGGATTCAAATCCATTCTATTGCATGTTGATATCCAGGTGTCTTGGAACCATTTGTTGAAAACAGTGCCATATGCATTGAATGCCTTTGATACCTCCATCAAAATCAGTTGGTTTGCCTCTGAAATCTTAATTCAATTCCATTGTTCTTTATCTCTATCTTTATCTTTATGCCAGTTCTATGTTATCTTGATTACTCTAATTACTAGTTAGGTTTGCAGTTGGAAAGTACAAGTCCTCTAACTTTGTTCTATTGCAAGACTGTTTTTGTTAGCCTGGATTCCTTGAACATTCATATGAATTTCAGGATCAGCTTTTGTACTTCTAAAAAAAATAGTTTTTGGAATTTTTATGATGAGCGCATTAAGTTCATAAATCAATTTTTGAATTATTGTTGTCTTTATATTCTGTCTTCTGATTTGTAACCAAGATTGCATTTCGATTGTTTAGGGGTTATTTAATTTATTTAAACAATGTTTCATTTTAGTTTCTACTGTATGAGTATTGTGCTTGTGTTAAACTTATTCCCAAGTATCTTATTCCTTTTGATGGTAATGCAAATGGAATTTTCTTAATTTCATTTTCAAATTGTTTATTGCTGGTGTATCAAAGTATAACTTTTTAAAATATTCAGCTCATATTCTGTAAGTTTGCTAAGCATTTTTATTAGTTATAGTAGATTTTTGTGGATTTCAGGACATTTCATACACACACACACACACACACACACACACACACACATAATGCCATCTACAAATAGAAATAAATTTACTTCTTCCATTTTCTTCCTTTTCTTGCCTAACAGTCCTACTTAGACCCTACAGTACATTGAAAAATAACATAGGGATGCTTGGGTGGCAGAGTCCGTTGAATATCTGGTTCTTGGTTTTGGCTCAGGTTGTGATGTCAGGATTGGGAAATCAAGCCCTGGGTTGGGCTCCATGCTCAGTGACGATTCTGCTGAAGACTCCTTCCTTCTCCCAGACAGAAAGAAAGAAAGAGGAAAAAAGAAAAGGAAAAGAAAGAGAAAAGAGAAAAAGAGAAAAGGAAAAAAAATAACATAAATGTTGGCAAAGGTGCTCTGTTTTGCCTTGTTCCTGATCATCAGGGGAAAACTTTCATTCTTTCACAAGAAAGTATGACTTAGATTTTAAGGAAATTCTTTCAGGTTTTTTTTTTTTTTAAAGATTATTTATTATTTTATTTGACACAGAGAGAAACACAGAGAGAGAGAGAGAAAGAGAAAATGAGTGGGGGAGAGGATGCAGAAGGAGAGACAGAGGTCAACGTACCACTGAGCAGGAGCCCGATGTGGGACTCAATCCCAGGACCCTGAGATCATGACCTGAGTGGAAGGCAGACTCCCAACCAACTGAGTGACCCAGGAGGCCCTGTCTTTATGGATTTTTCTAGTGTTTTTATCATGAAAGGGTGCTGGATTTTGTAATGTGTGTGTGCACACACGTGCGCAAGTATGTATATGTGTTTTAATCCGTGTCTATTGAAATGAACTTTTTTTTTCTGTCTTGATTTTGTTAATATGTTATTTCTGTGATTCATTTTCTTATAGTGCACAAATCTTACATTCCTTAATTAGACCTAACTTAGTCAAGATATGTACGCTATTTTATATCCTTCTGGATTTATAATGCTAGTTTTTTGTTGAGAATTTTTGCATTTGTATTATTAAGGGATATGGGGGGCACCTGGGTGGCTCAGTTGGTTGGTCAACTGCCTTTGGCTCAGGTCATGATCCCAGAGTCCCAGGACTGAGTCCCTCATCAGGCTCCCAGCTCCACAGGGAGTCTGCTTCTCCCTCTGACCTTCTCCCCCCACTCTCTCTCACACTCTCTCTCTCCAATGGAAAAATAAAATCTTTTTTCTTTTTTTTAAATAAGGGATATTGGCCTATAGTCTATTTTCATGTAATGCCCTTATCTAGTTTTGGTATAATGGTAATACTGACTTTCAGAAGGTGTTAGGAAACACATTTCCTGTTCTCCTATTTTTTTGGAAATGTATAAGGATTAAGATATTTCTTCATTAAGTGTTTGGTGGAATTCACCACTAAGTCCTCTGTCTCACTAATCTTTTAAAAATTTGTATATATTAAGATTTACTCTTTATATAGAAATGTACTTTTTGTACATTTCTGAGTTTTGACGAATGCAAAGTATGATGTACCCCTCAGAATATTTTCATTGTCCTCACAAATTCCTTTCTCCTCACTTGTTTAACCTCTTCACTCACTCTCCCTAGCCTAGAACACCTAGTTACCACTAATCTGTTTATCCTTTCAATAGCTATGCCTTTTCCAAAATTTCAAACAAACAGTATGCTGCATTTTCAGACTGGCTTTTTTCATGTAGCATTTAACAATATGCATTTAAACTGCATCCAGGTCTTTCTGTAGTTTAACAGTTCATTTGCTTTTATCATTGAATATTATTTAATTGTATGGATTCCCCATACTTTGTGTATCTCTTCACCTGGACAGATATCTAGGCTCCTTTCAGTTTTTGATGATTTTGAATAAAATTGCTATAATTACGTATATGCAGGTTTTTCGGCATAAGTAAGCTTTAAATAAGTTTGGTAAATATTTAGGAGCATGACCACTTGATTCTATAGTAAGATGATGTTTAACTTTCTTGTTCACTAAAGTGGTTGTACTACACTTAATTCCTACCTCCAGGGAGAGCTCCTATTGCTTCGTATCTTCACCAGTAACTGGTATCCTTAGATTTGTTGTTGTTATTGCTCTGATTTGTATTTTAGTCTTTCTAATATGTAGGTAGTAATATTTCATTGGGTTTGGTTTGCATTTTCCCAATCACAAATATTATTGAATATTTTTTTGATATACTTATTTGCCACTTTTTTTTCAAAGATTTTTATTTATTTATTTGAGTGACAGAGATCACAGGCAGGCAGAGAGGCAGGCAGAGAGAGAGAGAAAGGCAAGCAGGCTCCCTGGTGAGCAGAAAGCCCGATGTGGGACTCGATCCCAGGATCCTGGGATCATGACCTGAGCCGAAGGTAGAGGCCCTAACCCACTGAGCCACCCAGGTGCCCCCTTATTTTTATGTGTTCATTGTCATTTATTGTTCATTGTCATTTATATGTTCAGCTCTTCTGACCATTCAATAATTTTCTTGCCTTCTCATTGTTTAATTTGAGGAGTCCTTATATATGTTGGATATGTTCTCTGATTTTATTATTCATAAAACTTGTATAATAATTATAATCTCATCAATAGAATTGTTGAGAAAATACATATAAAGATTTAGTAGAGTAACTGCACATACTAAGTCCCAAATAAATCTTTTTGGCTGGCAACGACTTTGTTCTCATTTTATCTGCCCAAAAACTACCACAGGGAGGAGATCAACAAAATGGGTCAAATTAATTAATGAACTTTCTAAAATAGGTGGGATTTAGGCTTAGTTGTTTGGTCATAACATTTTTTGCTTTTGTTTTTGTTTTTTAAGACTTTTATTCATTTATTTGACAACGAGAGACACAGTGAGAGAGGGGACACAAGCAGGGGGAGTGGGAGAGGGAGAAGCAGGCTTCCCATTGAACAGGGAGCCTAATGCAGGGCTTGATCCCAGGATCCTGGGATCATGACCTAAGCTGAAGTCAGATAATTAACGACTGAGCCACCCAGGCACCTTGTCATAACCTCCTTATACACTCTACATTTACATCAACTATTTTAAACTTTTTTTTTTTTTTTTTTAGATTTTTTATTTATTTCTTTGACGGAGAGAGACATGACGAGAAAGGGAATAAAAGCAGCGGGAGTCAGAGAGGGAGAAGCATGTTCCTCACTGTGCAGGGAGTCTGATGCGAGGCACAATCCCAGGACCCTGGGATCATTACCCCAGCCAAAGTCAGATGCCTAACAACTGAGCAACACAGGTGCCCCTATTTTGAGCTTAAACATGGTACAGTTAAAAACAAGATGTAACATCATGCCCACATGCGGACATGTCTGTTTATCTTTTTCTATTATACCTGTGGTTTTGTCATTCTATGTTATAAGTATCATAATATATGCAATGGTTTCCTCTATAAACATATGGTTTCCAGCAAATGGTATGTTGGAATAGATGTTTTATATTAAAATTCATAGTACCATGGTGATGAAATAATTTAAAAAACACACCAAACTTATGAACTTCTAAAAAGATATTTCTAAACATTTTCTAATAATTATAAAAATTAAGGGGTGCCTGGGTGGCTCCATCAGTTAAGCATCTGACTCTTGCTTTTGGCTCAGATCATGATCTCAGGATCATGAGATCGAGCCCTGTATTGGGCTCTGTGCTGCACGTGAAGTCTGCCTAAGATTTTTTCTCTCTCTGGCCCTCCCTGCTGCTCACTCTCTCTCTCTCAAAATTAATAATAATAATAATAATAATAAAATATTAGTTATTCTCTAGTTTTGTGCAAGCAAATCCTAAATCTTAATATTTAACCATATACTGAACACTTGCAATTATTTTAGAGTTTTAGTTTGCATGGTTGTTTCCTAGATAAAGTAGGGACAATTGAAAGCTTGGAACATAACACAAAACATTATAGATCAAAGAAAATATACAGTCAAATCAAGTTTCTGATTCCTAGCCTGTATCAACACAATAGTAAATAAGTATTTGGTAGAAAATGAACTGAATCAGTTTGGTGTGGATGGTGGTTCTTAATTAAGCAAATAGGTCATCTATCTAAGACTCTTCATGAAAATATATAAAAACACACATTTGGGGGTTGATAGGACAATGGGACGTAATCTAACACAATATCTTCATTTGAAATATTTAGTCATATAGAATCTGAGTACTGAATAATTTCAATGGTATAGTCCATGTCCAAAATTGCAGTTAATTAATTGCAAAAATGGTAGTAGATCTATGGTCTCCTCTTACACATTTTGTCCTTGGAAAGATGACTTCACAACTCAAATACTTTCATTAGTCTACTCTTTTAAGTTAACAGAAAAGATGATATATTTCCCAATAAGTAATTATGTTACTTTGCATGATATAGGTGGTATTTTAAAAAATGACAGTGAAGAAAATAGCTTCTTCAGTTAAAACACAAACAGAAACTTGTTTTTTTTTTCCTTTTGAGGATGAAATGCAATAAAAATTAATGAAGCATAAGACTGACTGCAAAGTGGTATATAGGTTAGGAGCATTTATTCTAGAGTCAGAAAAATTTTGGAAAGAATATTGCGCTGCCAACCACAACTCTGAGAATTTGTTCATAACTAATCACATTAAACCTCAGTGTTCTCATCTGTAAAATGTGGATAATAAAATTAGTACATAAATTTTTATGACCATACAGTGAGATAATGCATAGAAATCATTTTACACAGAGTCTAGGACATGATTAATGCTTTAAGTAACTGTTGCTTCTTAATGTGACCTAAGTTAAACAATCCTTTTTACGTCTTACTTAAGATAGGAAACTCAAGGACTTATTTCTGATATGTGTATATTTGTGTGTGTGTGTGTGACATGTGTGTGTATGTGTATACACATAATTTCACTTCATTCAAATGTCTATAACTTGTGAACATAGATATCTAAAAAGAAATATCATTACCACAATCTACTTCAAATTGAATCCAGAAACCTCAGTCCTTAGTGGTTAAGACATTAAATGTAAAATAATGTACAACTATCTTCTTTTGTCATTTATGTTTACATTTCTCTGCTATTTGCTTCGAAAAAAAAAAATTGACATCGTAAATAATTGACTGTTCCTTGAGCTAGAACAATCCTTAAAAGATTATCTGATATAATCACTTGCTTTAGTCTTGCTGGTAAACAAATATTTATTAGCCTCTAGAAAGTTCAGAGCACCCTGTATACTACAGGAATACAGAGCAGACTGTAGCTCCAAAAATAGTTTGTTACTGTTTCATAGGTAAGGAAACAGGTTCGTATAAATTAAATAACTGGACTAAGTCTGAGAGGCTAGAAAGAATAGTAGAGACTAGAACTTAGTTGCTACTGCCGTGCAATTGGTAGAATAATCTGCTTTGCAAATGGAGATTTAAGGTAACCCCAGTGCTTCATTCCGTGATGTTTACATGACCTAATACTGTTTATTGATTATACTTTATTAACTCCTGAGTATAAAAGAAAAATATTGTTTTACTAAAGCTTCTAAAATTTCTCTTAAAATCAACAGGAAAAAAAAAGTGTGCCTATCTATGTACACTATACATCATATACTTATATGTGTGTTATATACATGGATATATATGTGTATATACATATATACTTGTGTGTATATGCACATACATATGCATATGTTCCAACACATAGATCCTATGAGACAGTAGAGTGAAATTTCTGGGAACTAGGCAAAGCCCTTCTCATTTTACTATTCTACATGCTGATAAATGTAGAAATACTATCAAACCAGAGGATGCAAGGGCATTTACCACAAACAGCTACTAAATGGTACAGAAGAATTGTTATGGACACTGAGAAAGTAGCAACACCAATAAATATTGTACATTAAACCCCTAAAAGGTAATGAAGCTAGACATTGCCTGTTACTTTCTTCAGGCAAGATTCAAGTTGGAAGCAAATACCTTGTCATTTAAACGCCTTGTGCTGTACACTCTAAACCATAGGCAATATCCAGCAGTGAGATCATATTTAGGCAGTAAAAATCATTTGAATACAATTACTTAAGCAAGTGAACATTGGCACCTTTATCTAAATGACCAAATGCTAGAAATTGAGAAGAGAAGCCAAGATGGCTTTTCTTAAAAAAGGCAAACCGACAAAAAACACCACAGTATTAAGATACACAAAAAAACTGGTTTGTAGTTTTCATGTTCCTTGAAAGTTTTTTTTTTCTTTTTTCCTACAACCTAGTCTGTAGCTCTGTCTTTGTCTTCTGAAATACTTTGATGCTGCAAAGTTATTTTTATTTGAAAATAATTTTCCAGTATTATGCAAGAAATTTGTTTAATCATTTTTTTCTATAAAATGAAGCTCCTTTTCTTTATAAAATCTTTGTACACATGCTTCTTGACTTTCAATTCTGAAAGGTATGCCTGTACATTGTACAGCAGCACATGCGCTACTTTATTTAATAATAATTTCATTATTTTCTCAGAAAATGTTCTCACAACATCAAAAAGCTGGGGAAAAAAAGACTAATTATCAGTGATATCCAAATCTGGTACTTTTTTTCCATCTTTTTGTAGATAAATTATGTTAAACTGAAATTTCTTCATAAACTGAGCTTATATCTAAAGAATAGAAAAGTGTGGAGAATCTAGAACCTACAAATGGCAGACATTAAGTTAAGCTCTACAATAGAGCACAGGAATATATAATGATAAACATTTTTTGTACCATGAACTTCAAATTTGATACTTTATGAAATACAGCAAAAGAAGAGAATTTGGAGTTTTAAGGCCAAAATCAAGATATAACATTTTATTAAAATAGCTAGAAAAATCAAATAATTAAAATATTTTTAAAAATTAAAGGAAAAGAAAATGTCAATATGATTTTTGTTAGCTTACTTGCTGGAATGTTTTGATTATAAATAAAATAATGGGAAGTCAGTACAAAGCATAGTTATTTTATTCTCAAATCAAAATATACTGAATGGGGACACCTGGGTTGTTCAGTTGGCTGAGCATTTGCCTTCGGCTCAGGTCATGATCCCAGGGTTGTGGGATCGAGTCCCGTATCGGGCTCCTTGCTTGGCAGGGAGCCTGCTTCTCTCTCTGCCTGCTCTGCCTGTTCTGCCTGTAGCTCTTTGTGTTTCTGCTCTCTCTCTCTCTCTGACAAATAAATAAATAATCTTTAAAAAAAAATACTGAGTGGAGAAGATATTAGGAAATACCTTTTTTTTAAATCATAAATGAACATTTTTTAGTAAGCTAAAAAGAAATGCATCATATGTGGAACCTGATTAGCAGAAAAGAAGATCAGATCATTCCTGGACAATATTCAGAAACAGACTATTTCAGAAAGAGATGATGTCTGTTTTGAAGATGGGCAGTAAGTAAATAATTGATATGAATTCAAGCAATAGGTGCTCAGCATGAAAAATTATAGTGATCATTGAAAAGTATAGCAAGGAATCTAGAGATCTCATAACTGACGAGGAAGATCCTGTTAATCATTCTGTCTTAATAGCATTTTACCTGGGAACCTGGGTGGCTCAGTTGGTTAAGCGACTGACTTCGGCTCAGGTCTTAATCCTAGAGTCCTGGTATTGAGTCATGCATTAGGCTCCCTGCTTGGTGGGAAGTCTGCATCTTCCTCTGACCCTCCCCCTTTTCATACTTTTTCTCTCTCTCATTCTCTCTCAAAGAAATAAATAAAATCTTTAAAAAAATAGCATTCTAGCTACTGCCATGGAGACTTTGGGATCCATATTCTGGGGCAAGATTTTTTTTTTTAATTTTTTATTTTTTATAAACATATATTTTTATCCCCAGGGGTACAGGTCTGTGAATCACCAGGTTTACACACTTCACAGCACTCACCAAAGCACATTGGGGCAAGATTTTTAACTTATGTGTCAGATACATTTGCTATCACCTAGTTCTGATAGAAATCATAGCTCTTAGTAGCAAGTCATGCTGCATACCACATAATTCTATTTCTGGGCATTAGTAACTAGGCTTGATGCTACCTGGCATGTGCCTGTGATCCACAGAGTGCAAAGTTAACCTGACATGTCCTGCCTTAGATAGGTAGGCCAACCAAGTTCTTTCTGTGATACCTAAATTAAGAGATATCAAAATAACAATTTAGAGAGGATGCTATAACCAGAAAGTGGTAAGAAGAACAACCATGAGATAACATTAGGAAGTCATCATGAAAGACATACATTCTTACATAACCAGAGACACAATAAAGAAGGCTGTGTGGCTTTCACAAGAGTGAGAGACTCTCAGAGGAACTAGACCATCCCTAGAGTATACAAATTGAAGCCTTATGTATCTTAAAATTAATCCCCCTCTCATCTTAAGGCAATGTGAAAAATCTGTTTCTTTTTTATAGAAGTCTTAAATAGAGCAAGAGATCATGACCCAGAAATATGGGGAAGGGGAAAAAAGTAATATAAATGATGAGGCTTTTGGGAAACAAAAACAGAAGCTAAATACACAAAGAGGCAGAGATATCCAGTCCCTAAACTTTTAGGCAATGACCTACTTATGGCACCTCCAAGCCAAAGACAAATCAAAGTTTAGAATGGAAAAAAGGGAAGGATTATTTCGATATAAATCTCAGAATCATTTTAATTATTTATTTACTTAGGCCCTTGCCCTCCAAACTCTGGGAATTAAAAATCTGCTGAAGAAAAAAACTGAATTTACCATCAAATTTTTAAGTTGCGCAGGACTGGCTGCATAATTTGTGGGGGTTCAACTGAAAATGAAAATGCAGGGCCCATTTTCACAAAAGTATTAGGAATTTCAAAGGGCAAGAGAAGCCCACTGAACCAAAAGTACAGCCCTTCTTATTCAGGTTCCTGTGCAATTGCACAACATTTAAGCAGTTGGCCTTGAAGGAGAAGGATATTCATATCCGTTAACCTGGATTAATGACTTTACTAGGATATCACTGGTGTATGCCCAGGCTTCTTAATCCAATATCTTTATTGTAATTATGAAGTAACTTTAGGTCTAGGAATCCTTTGTCTTTGTTATTGTTTTTTTGTTTTTTTTCTTTCTTTCAAGTATCTACCTCCAGAAGAAACACAATATAGTTAGAGTAATGTCCAGGATATTCTGATTAACAAGTTCAAAATTCTGTTCATCAGGTTTCTTAAAGCTCTCTTAAATTCAACCAAATAAGAGCCTGAGATGAACTCAAGAGAGAACATGATCAAAGTAAATTTTTGTTATTGTTTTTGAAGAAAAAAATGGGAATTTCCGTCCGGTATCTATAGTATCTATTCCTCAGATATCCATATTCTTCTAATTTTGAAAATGCACTTGTTAGTTCATTACTGTTGGTCTTCAAAGATCAGTCTAAAATCACTTATATGTGCATTGAATATTTGTGAATAAATTATCCTATAATTTGCTAAGTCCCACTCTTAGATAAAACTTTATTTCTGCCAAGGATACCTTCCGGGTCTTTGTGAGTCATAGGCCCCATGTATTTGATTTCCTAGGTTCAAGTGGAATATTAATGTATATTGTTTGATGGCAATTTCTTTGAGGAGAGCATTTTGTAATTTGCAATCTTTATTGGTTCTGCGGAATTGAATTGTCATTTTCCATGCCTTGGCCCTTAAGAATGAAAATTATCTTAGTCAGAGATACCTGGGAAGCAGCCTAACACAAAACTCAATTGGTAACTATCTACAGAGACTAGAATCCTGGAAAAATTTGAGAGAGAAAAGAAAAAAAAAAGAAAGAAAAAAAGAAAAGAAAAGAAAAAAAAGAAGCTGGGAAGGAGAGAAATAAAATACAAAGTGGTATGTTACTAACATCTCTAAAGCTTCACCTGGAACACTAAACTGATTGCTTATTCACTGGGGATATCTCCAAAGAGGAGGGACCAGGGATTTAAGTACATGCCATCCCCTCTTTCCCTGAGCAAATATTACCCCCAAGATACATGAAATCCTACACATTTCCTTATAGTTATGCTCTCTTTTGAGAAGGCACTTAACATGTCTCAAAACATGGTGCTTTATTTGGGTCCAGGTGCAGAGGAAAGAGTCAGAGTCCCACAGAGCTAAGAGCAAATCTGGGAAAGTGAATAAATCAAGACTCATTATTTAGGGAGGGGGAATACACTGTACCTTGGCCATTTTTCTTCATAGGCAAAGTAACATTTTTATCTGTAATCTGAGTAAATTGTAATAGTCAATAAATACTTTTTACCACGAATATACTTGGGTCAGTTTTAATTGATTCATTTAACAAGATACTTTGGACTTTCTACTGTGTTCATTGGATCATGGAAGTGATATAAAGATGAATAAATCATGGGCTTTACTCCAAATCTTAATTAGTCTGTCTTAGAGTTGCTGCTCAAAGATCTGCAGGTACAAATTTACCCTTACTCAGACTGGCTCTTCAGAGCAGAAGGGAAGATGGAGAACACAGTGTGTGTGCAGGCAGGGGCGGGGGTGGAGAGTGTGGGGAGAAGGATTGACAATGTTATTATTCCTTGTTGTTGTTTTTTTTTTTTTTTGTTCCTTGCTTGCTTGCTTCTGATTTTAAAATAGTTTTAGGAGGTATATTCATTTAACTCTAGTGGCTAAGGGGTGCTATACTAAACCCTAATATAAATTTCAAATGATAAACCACATCATATTTTCATATTATTTGAGAACAAATCTTTCATCAAGATTCAGGAATTGTATGGTCAGGATTTACTTTTTTAATGTAAGTTCTAGACTCAACCCCTTCCTTACAACTAAGCTGGTTTTAGGCCTTACTAACTACTTATGGATTCTGCTCTATGAGCTTTGATAAAGGGACTATTAAGAATTGGGAATCACAGTTACAGATGCTGTTTATACTGAGTTTATACCGAAACGGTTGGGGTAGCCACTCCTTATTGTTATTCAAAGTTTAATAATCACTTTTAGATTATTAGTTCATTTGGTGTAAAAAGCAGATCCTTTTTGATGAAATGTTGGACTCTTAGTTACCTGTAGAGACGTATTATAAGGTAAGCATAATTACTGTATTAATTCCCTATAAGCGCTATTAAAACTTAACACAAAGGTGCCTGGGTAGCTCAGTCTACTAAACATCTGACATTGTTTCGGGTCATGATCTCAAAGTCCTGGGATTGAGCCCCCATGGGAATCGATGTTCAGCAGGGAGTCTGCTTGGTCCTTTGCCCCTCCCCCCACTCCTGCTCACTAGTGCACACACACGCACGCACTTAAGTTCGCGCTCTCTCTCTCAAATAAAAAAAATGAAATCTTTAAAACAAACAAAAAACTTACACAAATTTTGGTTAAAACAACACACTTTTTTTTTTTTTACAGCTTTAATAATTTAATTCCAAATCATCTCACTGGACTAAAGTTATCTAAAGTTATAATGTTGACAGCCACACTCTCTCTGAAGGTTTCAAGACTGAATCTGTTTCCCTAACTTTCCTAGGGTAGGTGCTATTCTCATTCCCTGGCTTTAAACCTCATACTGCATGGCCTTTTCTCTCTCTGCTTTTGTTGTCAGATGGTCTACTCTGTGTTTGACCCTCCTTTCTTCCTATTCAAAGGATGGCTGTGAATACATTAAGCCCATCCATATAAATCAGGATAATCTCCCAATCTCTAGAATTTTCATTTATCAACATCTACAAAGTCCCTTTCTGCCCTATGTGATAAAATATTCACAGGTTCTAGGGATCAGAATATGGACATCTTTGGGGCCACTAATTAGTTTACCACATTAACCACATTCAGAATAATAAGTAACTCCCAAGATTTACTATAAAGCTGCAGTAAATCCTTCTTACATCTGATTTAAATGGCAGAGTATCAGCTATTTTCCTATAACCTCCATTTATGTTCTGAGTAGTAAGTAGTCAGCTCTTATCAGACTTCCCTTTCACGCATCAATGAACTCGTGGCTCTGAACATCTCGTTTATTGGATTCATTAGCTGAAAGAGAATCAATAAAACAATCTGTAGAGTATGCTTCACTAATGGGCAAACACAGTTAGTTCTGTCATAGAATATTCTTACACTGAGAATTATATATGTAATTATAACTCTCTACTTCTTTGAACATATAAATATAAATAACTAAATCTCCAAAATGCAATCCCACTAAATTGGAATCATAATTCACTATCGTATATCTTCTCTCTTACTATCTTTTGATCTGTCTTTTTCCTCTCCTCTCAACCATCCATTATATTTTCTTTAACAAGCAACATGAAATTCCTCCTCTAAATTGCCTATGATATTAGCTATTTGATTGAAATTTTGTTCCAATGTCTCTTGCATTCCAAATTTGATCCTACAAATCTCTTCTGTTTCACTCCAGTGAAGTGAATTTTGTGGCTTTCCCTGATAAACCCTAGACCAAAATAAAAACGTGAAGACTTCTTTCTATGCTTGTCACAGCCCTTAGCTTGGCCATTTCAGGTCCAGGTTGTATATCTTCTGTGCAGCTCCTGGGACTGAAGTACATTTGGTCTTCTTTGGCTAGAAGAAACCTTTCGGTTTATCTCTTGTTCACTACAAGATATTCAGGCCTGGTTTGAAAGGCAAGAGTTTGTAGTTAATTTCTTAAAAATGACACCTGGGATGAATCTTATTTTTAGGAATTTACAATAAATTTTAGCATTCACCTTGTTTAAATTGTTCTCTGGTGTATTCTGAATCTAATGGGTCAGTAGTGTTGAGGAGATATATGGAGTGACAAAATGTGGTTCTTGGGGCTGTTGTATCTTGGCCAAACATAGGCCAGCACTGTTGAATAAAAATGTAGTAAGAGCCACGTTAAGGAGGAAGAATTTCCCGTCTCCGCCAAAGTCCTTCTAATTGGGCTAAGAAGCAAATTGACATAAGATAGATTAACAGGAGAAAATCAAATTTATTGTTGTACTTATGGGGAATCCACATAGACATGGAAATTCCAAAGACAGTCAAAAACTAAGAAAAAGTAGGAGGAGGTCTGGGACTTCAAAGAAAAGGAATGAGATTCACAGGACAATAAGATGAACAGATGTTTGGTAATTAGATGTTTGCCCTGCCATACAGATGGGTCACTCAGATAAAATTTATCTATGGTAATAACCAATTATGGGAGAGAACCCTAATTTACATTCTTCTAGGTAGATAAGAGAGGGGCAACAATCTTCTCGTGAGCTCACAGGGTCTCAGTTGCTTTCAGGTGCAAAATAGCCTACAGGCCACAGTGATTCATTGTCGGGGAGATTTGCTCTGAACCTTCTCACAAGTTATTCAAAATCTTATATATTGTTTAAAATTATAATATTTTTCCTATATATTTTGAAGTGTTATATGATCCAAAATAACCTATATTATGCTTTATCTTAACAAATACTGTAATAAAAGAGTATAGTTATTAAAAAAACATTTTTAACTATTTAAAACAACTCAATATTTATTTACCTCAGGAAGCTAAAATTGTATTAGGTCAAGTATTATTGGCTCTGCTAGTGACAGTCTTTGGAATATTTTGAGTATTCCAAAATGCTTTCCTATCACCTGTCTCATGAAAGGATAATGCCTAAGAATTTCATCATTAATTTTTTCTTTAAAGGTAAATCCAGTATGTGATTATAAGTTTGGTGTGAAATAAGTAATTGTAAATAAACTTCTAAAGGAAAATGTCCTACCTCAATCCTATCAACATTAGAGAACTACAAATACACACAAAATTTACAAAACTAATATATGAAATTTACAAAATTTTGTATTTTACAAAATATACAAAATACAAAAAGAATATAAACATATGTGTACATATATATGTGTGTGTATATATATATACACGCACACAAAATTTCCTTAACTTAAGGAGGAGGTGATCTTATATAATAATAGTAATGATAATACAAAATAATAACTGACACAAAATCAGTAATTATTAAACTCTTACATGTGCCAGATTATTCTTTATTTTTTAAGATTTTTTTTTTTTTTTTTTTTTGTAATCTATTTACTTGACAGAGATCACAAGTAGGCAGAGAGGCAGGCAGAGAGAAAGGGAGGAAGCAGACTCCCTACTGAGCAGAGAGCCCGATGCAGGGCTCCATCCCAGGACCCTGAAATCATGACCAGAGCTGAAGCAGAAGCTTTAACCCACTGAGCCACCCAGGCACCCCGCCAGATTATTCTAAGCACTTCATCTTGCTTCAGATTATTAAAAGACAAGAAAAAAATCATAAGGGAAAAATGGAGGAAAGAATGAAAAGAAACATTTATTAGAGAAGAGAAAAATCTAACAGAGGGGAAGGAAAAGTAGAATAAACTAGGAAGAAAATGTGCAAAGATAACACACATCTTAAGGCTTAGTGAAATCGGCATTCTCAGATCTTGAAATGAAGACCAGCTGCCAAGGCTGACACAGCAGTGGAGGCTGAGTATTTTTACAGCAGCCCCCCACTCTGCTTGGGGGGTGGGGCGCTCAGCAGCAAGCTGTGCTTACTGGCCAGACATAGCAAGGAGAAAGTCATCAATTACTCCCCATTCAACTCACAAGGCCAGAACCTGCCCTCTTGAATGTGTGTATAACTCCCTGCAACTGGAACAAAAGTTAGGTGTGTGTAACGGAGGGCAGGATTTGACCCCAGGAGGTTGAGTGAGAAATGATTGATGGGTTTGAACTCCAGTAGTTTTCCCTGCACTAATGGACTTCAGTAGGGTCCAAACTAGCCTCTAGAGATTTGGGTTCCTATTTTTTCCAATCTCTGCCACACTGTCCAACATTTCTTCCCCTTTCTCTTGCTCTCAATTCCTCAAAGTGCTGGTCAATTGAGTTGGCTGAGTGTTTATTATAGACCCATCTACTCTTAAGTAGTGTAAAGAATTTGCTTAGCAGATGTCAGAGAAAGATAATTACCATATGATCTCTCTGATATGAGGAATTTGAGAGGTAGGGAGGGAAAAAATGAAACAAGACGGGACTTCAAAGGAAGATGAACAGTAAGAGGCTCTTAATCTCAGGAAACAAACTGAGGGCTGCTGGGCGTTTGGGGGCTAGGGATAGGGTGGTTATGGACATTGGGGAGGTCATTGGGGAGGATACATTCTATAGTGAGTGCTGTGAATTGTGTAAGACTGATGAGTTACAGATCTGTTCCCCCGAAACAGATAATACATTATATGTTAGTTAAAAAAAAAAAAGAAAGAAAGAAAGAATTTGTTTAGCAATTCAGAAAATTAGGGAAAAAAATATTATATGGGCTACACTGTACACAGTACTCAATGAATGGAGGACAACAGAATTGCTACTCAAAATATAAAGCTATTAATATCTGTTTGTGATCAGGAGCTTGGTTCTTTTTTGGAGTATCATATAAAACAAACTCCATAGAGATGGCATTGAAAATATTTGCTAATTGACCTATAGTGCCAAAGTAATTATTATTGTTTTTGAAACATTAGCATAGAGCATATTTTCCTAATCTTATAATTGACTTGCCATTTTTAAAAGACCTATCTTTGACATATTTCACATTTATAGTTTAAAAATATTTATAAACATTTATTAAGCACTTATAATTTAATAGATTAAAATCTCTTCCTCACTAATTAGTATGGTCCAGGAGGCAAGATTGTGTCTGTTTATACTTACCACCGGCTATATGGGACTTATTCAGGTATTTATTTCTAGCACTTTCTTCTGATACATAGAAAGCACTCATTTTAAAAAATTAAATTAACCAATGGATAATGTATTATAATGCATTATTTCAAAATCTACCAAACATGAGCCACTTTTTTCCCGTTAATTTAAAGAACCAATTGCAATCATTTCAGCATTTGGAGACAGATGAAATTCTAGGAGAACACTATATCTGAAATCATTAGTTAAATAAGAACAAGAGATAAATCTATTTCTTTCAGACAAAGACTCTTTTATATCAGCTGGAACAAGCTAGTAGAAGCCTGGTCAAGGGTATGGCAATCTCTTCTGATTAATGAAGTCCAAAATCATTAGATGTGCCAGGGTTCAACACTTCAAAAAGAAAATAAATTGTGTTCCTTTGTCTTTGAACCTTAAAGGCAATTTCAGGGCTTGAGGAGATTCTTCTGTGGTTTATAGTAATATAAAGGCATGGGGCAATTCTATGAGTGGCTTAGAAGTACTGACCACTGTTATTTTAAATGTGTTAGTAAATTAAAGCAAGTTCTAAAATTTTGTTTTGGTGTTTGTTTCTCTGTTCTTCATGTATTTTTCCCCAGAATTAAAACTGTCCAAGGGTACCAGTATAAAGGCACAAGGTGCATGTGTTTTTTATTCTATTTTTGCTCTTTCTAAATATTGAAAAGTTATATTATCATTGTCTTTCTGACACTGGGCACTTTTCCAGGTATCTCTTTATTCCTCATTACACGTTTTGTGCAGGCTCAGTTTCCATAGACACCATGAGTGCATACAATATCCCTAGCAACTGTTCTCAGGTTTTTTTTCTTTTAACAAGACAATGTCACCATTTGCAAATGAAGTTGTGTCCCATTGTTTCAAGAGATGTATAACAGGTGCTTCTTTCTTTTAATTTTAATATTGAAAAATTCAAGAGATGTATTGATTGTGCCAAGTTGCTACACTTAACTACACTATGCATCCTTTTATTTTTAAATAGCACTTCCAATGTGTAGAGTGTTTTGCACAGTATGAACTGCTTTAGAGCTATGCAAATATTAATAAATGTCACTCCTCAACTCACTTACATGCAGCTAGGTTAAGAGTACATCAGCTTTCAACTACAGCAAAGACTGAGACAAATGTTTCAATTCAAGAGCAATGCATATTGAACACAGAGAAACTCACCGCATAGCAACCTTGAGCTAATTCAGTTTATCTCAATTCAGTGTAATCCCGCAAATATTTATTGAGTATCTACTTCTGGCAAAGGACTACGCTTGGCAGTTTTGTGTACATAGAAATAAAAAATCTATGGTCATTGACCTTAAAATTTTTGTTACCCATCAGATTAAACAAGCATGGACACAAATTCAAGATACTAGGCAAATCGTGATATACTTTCTTGCTAAAAATACAAATGAAATGCTTTGTAACACACAGGGGAGTGAGATTAATGCTGATAAAGACGTTTAGAATGATTTATTGGGAAGCTGACTTTGGAGCTGTATCTTGAAGGATAGATACAATTTAAACTGATAAAAATGACACCTGTTAAGGACAAGAAATACTTTGAATAATGAGAACAATGTGAATGTGTGCAAGAAGGCAGCAAATTAAAGAAAGCAAACAGTAGGGACCGCGGGGTTAAATGGCATGACTGTTACAAAGTGGAAGGAGTGGTGGATGATACAATGACATGCATGGCAAAAAAATGTATTTGTGGGACACCTGGATGGCTCAGTGTGTTAAAGCCTCTGCTTTCAGCTCAGGTCATGATCTCAGAGATCCCCATCGGGTCTCTGCTCAGCAACAAGTCTGCTTCCCCGTCTCTCTCTGCCAGCCTCTCTGCCTACTTGTGATCTGTCTGTCGAATAAATAAATAAATAAATATATATATATATATTTTAAGATATTTGAGATGAGATCAGGGTACCTATAAATGGTATGCAAACAACTCTGAAGAGTCCATTTGTATTTGTTTTTATTTTTTATTTTTTTAAAGATTTTATTTATTCATTTGACAGACAGAGATCACAAGTAGGCAGAGAGGCAGGCAGAGAGAGAGGGAGAAGCAGGCTCCCCGCTGAGCAGAGAGCTCGATGCGGGACTCGATCCCAGGACCATGAGATCGTGACCTGAGCTGAAGACAGAGGCTTTAACCCACTGAGTCACCCAGGTGCCCCCATTTGTATATTTTTTTAATCTTTCTTAGAACAGGGTTTTATTAAAATAGTTCAGGTACTTATTGTGATCATGTGTAACATTTTTTTTACTCAAACCACCAGACTCGTTTAAAACACAGACTTACATATTTTCAGAGACACAGATACCTGTTAAGATCACTATGATTTAAGCACTTTATAGCTACTTCTGTAATGATCATGTTCATTTATAAATAAATTCGGCACCCTCATTTCAGTAAAAGTTCTTACAGTATCTCACCTACCTGAATTTTATGAATCTGCAAATCTCCCTTATGAGTGCAGTTAAGCACTAATCAATAAAGAAAATATAGCTAGGTAAGAAAAATTGATGTCACACAGTCAGTGCAAGGGATTGCCTATTCCTTTTAACAAGGGGGTACATTCTGGATATTGCTTGAGTTCTATTTTACTTTATACACAGTTCTAATACGTGTGATTACTTGGCCCTTTATCCCAAAGAGCAACACATTAAGAGAAAAGAACTATATAAAGGGATCATTCCAGGTAAGTGAGAAGTGGATGCAGTCGAAAATTAAATCTAAGAATTATACAAATAATTTTTAAGTATTTGAATATGATAGGTAATTTTGTGGCTAGGCAAATAGTTGGAATGAGTCTTAAATGTCTAATATCATCACAAAGTATAATTAATAATATGTAATGCTCTATATATCCTAAAAGATATTATATTTCTGAGATTATTAGAAAAATGTCTTTCAGTTAAATGCTTAAAAGTAAAATCATTTAATAAGTACAAAGCTAAACATCAGATTTTGGAATCACATCATGCCTACTTCCAGATAAAAAACTATTTTAACAAACGAGCTTAAAAAAATCGGACCAGGTGGACTTACCTCAATATCTAATTTCACCACCACCACATATTTCCAGCTATGATTAGCATGTTGCTAAGACACACGGCCTGGTGGACTCCATTCAACATAAAGTGAATGAATGAGGGGGTAGATGTTGCGAGCTTCTGCTTTGTGGCATTAGGCTGTGTTCAAATCATTAACTCTATTAAGGGGAAACTACACAGTTGTAATACAGAGCTACTAAGTCTAAATGCATCTCCTGTCTCGAGCATTCAGAAATAAATGATAGGAGGAGCTGTTAACATGTGAACTTCATCTATTATGTCTTTTAATTACTGGAAATATCTGTGGCAAAATATAATTGGTTTGATTAGACTACCTACAGACTTCTTCCAACATCAGTGCTACAGTCAGTTAGAATGCCTCTGCAAAGAAGTTTGAATCTCAGTATACAACTTTTCTTCTATTATTTTTTTCTTATTATAACACTTTTTGGGGAGAAAATAGATGACAAACTGTAGGGGAGAAAAACAAACTTTTGTGGCATCCAAAAAACTTCATTTTGCTTCCCTTATTAGTATTTTGCAATTTTAATATTCTATAGTTTTAGAAAATGCAAATAATTATTTGCAGTATATCATCTAAACTAGGACAGAAGAACAAATACATGACCACACATGAATAATGTGTGAACTACAGTTATTTTGTCTGTTCATTTTTGTTTAAATATAGTTGGCATATAGCATTATATTTCACTTCAGGTATACACCATAATGATTCGATATTTGTATATATTGCAAAATGATCACCACAATAAGTTAATATCACCATATGTAGTTACAGAATTTTTTTCTGTGCAATGAGAACTTTAAAGATTTTCTGACTTAGCACTTCTCAAGTTTACAATACAAACTTATTAACAATAGTTGTCATGTAGTACATTACATCCTTATGACCTATTTATTTTATTACTGGAAATTTATACCTTTTGACCCCCTTCACCCATTTTACCACTTCCCACCCCACCTCTGGTAACCACTAAGCTGTTCTCTATAGGCATGGATTTTTTTCATTTTGGTTTTAAATTCATTTAAGTGAGATCGTATGTCATTTATCTTTCTCCATCCAATCTATTTTATTTAGAATGATATGCCCAAATTCCATCCATGGTGTTACAAATGACAAAATTTCATTTTTTATGACCAAATGTTTCATTGTATGTATATATTACATTTTCTTTATCCATCTCTTGACAGATGCTTATTTTCATATTTTCACTATTGTAAATAATGTTGCAATGAACATGGGGGTGCATATTTTTTTGAATTAGTGTTTCATTTTCCTTTGGTAGATACCCAGAGATAGAATTGCAGGATCGTATGATAGTTTTGTTTCTAATTTTTTTAAGGAAGCTTTATACTGTTTTCCAGAGTGGCTGTACCAATTTACATTCCCACCAACATTGCATGAGGGCTCCCTTTTCTCCACATGCTTATCAACACGTCACTTTTTGTTTTTCTGATAATAGCCATTCCAGGAGGTGTGAGGTAATATATCATTGTGGCTTTGATTTTCATTTCCCTAATGATGAATGATGTTGACAATTTTATCACATACCTTTTGGCTTTTTATATGTCTTCTTTGGCTTCTCTGTTTGTTTATTTGTTTTACTTGGGTTATTTGCTTTTCTGCTATTGTGTGGTATGAGTTCTTTATTCTTTATGTATTTTGGATATTGATCCTTTATTGTATATACAATTTGCAAATATTTTCTCCCGTTCCATAAGTTGCTTTTTCATTTAGTTGATGGTTTCTTTCACTTTGTAGAAGTTTTTAGTTTCATGAAGTCCCACTCATTTTGTTTTGGGTTTTGTAGGCACCCTAGATTATAGTGTCAAATTAAAAAAGAATCATCACTGAGACTGACTGATATCAAGGGGCTGGCCATCTACATTTTGACTGATATCAAGAGGCTGGCTATCTATATTTTCTTTTAGGAATGAATTTCTTACATTCAACTCTTTAATCCATTTTGAGTTAATGTTTCTTTTGCCTGGTTTAAATAGGAGTCAAGTTTCATTCTTTTTTGCATTTGGCTGTCCGGTCTTTTTTTAGCATTATTTATTGAAGAGGTTGTCTGTACCCCATTGCATAGCCTTTGTTATATATGATTGACCATATATACCTGGGTTTATTTTGGGTGTTTATTCATTTATTTACTTTTTAATCAGCGCAAAACAGTAGCAAATATTGGCAGACAAAAGAAATGTCAATGTCAGCCTATACATGGTTCATACACATGTTTTGCATATTCAGCTTATTTTTAAGTATTATTCTAAATTTATGTATGCATGCTTGATAGCTAAGAAAAATGAGTAAGATCAACTTATAAATAAAAGGAAAAAGATAAACATGTGCAGAAAATGCTTTCTTCTCACCTTACAGCTAGAGTTTCATATTAAGTGCTCTGTGCTCATTAGTACATAAATCTTCACACTTTTTGGATCTCTGGGCTGACGATATAGGTCATGGCCTTTGTCAAAAATGTGAACAGCCTTAAGCAATGTTACAGGCTTATGGAATATTGTGCACAAGAACCATGTTTTCCTTTCCTTTTTTTTAATTAAAGTCTGCCTGCATGATTACATAAGTACATTCTAAATTTCTGATTTCTGCCCATGTTTTGCCAGTAAGTGTATTTGTGCTTTAAGTGAGTGGGTTTAAATGACAGTTTGTGTTTCCTTATGATTCTAGTCATGCAGGAACACCTTACAACTGTATTTTGAGGAAGCAGAAAACTATATAGTTCTCCTTATCCAAAAATCCTTCACTAATTTCTTATTGAGCTGATTACAGGGATGTGATTTGCTGACAGATGATATTTAGCACATTAAACAAAAAAATACGTATATCTTCAAGTGTTCTCTCTTAAACTGTCAGCCCATATTATGAAGACTAGACACTGTAATGTATGATTTACAAACCATTAAGGGACTGAAAATCATTCAAACCCCAGCAAAGGGTTAGTGATGATACAATTACCATTTTGGTTCAGAATTCCTAGATTTAGAGCCCAGATAATTTCAGTACCCTACAGTGTTAATCTAATAACTGAAGAAGGATTTCTTTGCACACTGAAAAATGGTAACTATAATAATTGGAATCATCATACCCTAGACATTGTTACAGATGGAGCTTATGCCCAGGAAAGAAGGCTGGGTTCTTGTTCCCAATTACCCTCCTCAGGATCAGGTCTGGATCAACCTTATTTTGTAGCTTTCTTTTCTTTAAAAGAAAAAAAGAATATGGGCCTTAGATATTCTCCTCATTTTACCTTCCTTTCCCGATTACTACTTTGCTCTTTTGTACCTGAGTATCTGACTCCTACCTAGAGGTTCACATGCTGCTAAAGAATAGGAAGCAGGATATCTATTCCTCCCTTAATGGCTAGCTCTGAAAACTGAAAACTCACCCTTTTGTGTTTTTAAGAGGATTTAATGCTGGTAACTAAAAGATCATGAAAACTAGTAGATAAAAAAAATAATGGATAAAGCAAGAATCAGTTGAAGAATTATTTAGTCCTAGGAATATGAAAAAATAACTAGTTGGTCATTCCTGATTTTTACTTAGATTTTTAAAATGAATTTAGGTATTAGAGGAACTGTTAGGCTCTCTTGTGTATTTATAGCACCGGAAGCAACATCTTACACATCACGTGTGTTCAGTGAATAATTGTGTAATAGTAAAATGAAGACATACATAATGACTTATCTTCTCACAACTCTGTGCCTTGTTTTCCTTTCTATACATCCAGATTTGTTCTCCTTCGGGAATCAGCATACTGAACCACATCTAATATATATAAAATTTGATTTCAGGCCCATACCAAATATAAATTGCTATAATTTTATTATTTGTCCATTTACCTTTGTAATATTTTGCTTTCTTAAAAGGTTTTAGCTGACCATTATTTTAACATCTACTTCTACTGTGAGGCAATGCATTATTTTTTCTCCTATTATTCCAAACAAAGCTTCTACAAACTGTGTTCTTTAGAATAGTAAATGCAAATGATGTTTTATGAAAAGAGATTTTGTGGCCTGGTCATGAACCACACTAGCATAATTATAGTTCTGAAAGACCTGCAATAAGAGAGACTGTTTAACTATGTTTAAACTTGTTCCTTGTTCATATTTGACCAAAGACAACTTTTTCCCCGCAAACCCAATATTCCATTTCAATGAAAACATTGCCGCACAATTTTTACCCTGCTCTTAGGTAATAATGAAGAATACTTCACAAAAATAACTTTCTAACTTCTTCTAACTTTCAAAAGTTAGAAAAACATTTTCCATTGGAACTACCCATGTACTGTACATGCTTTGATGAAAAAGTTCATTCAAAACTTACAAGCTATATCAAAACGGTCTCCACTTTTTCCCACATCCCCAAGATTCTGAGGGCCTCCAATTCTGAGTTCATTTGCAGAAGAGAGATGAAGGCCCCACTCTGATTCTACAGATGATTCAAACCACATATACTAGGTCACCAGCGATAGTTACTTCCATGATTTCTCACTATCATGGATACCTCTACCCACCCCTCTTCACATACAGATTCAGATTTATATAATTACAGCTTACTAACAAACTATTAAGCATACAGTAAAAATAATATGTACAGTTCACTTAGAACAAAGGAAATCTATTTTCTCACAAAGTCTTAATATATTTATTCTCAAACAGAATTTGTCCAAATTTAGCTGAGGATCACTATGAAGAACACAAGAGGCTCATAAGCAAACTGATATTCCACAGGTGTTTACAGGAGATTCACAAAGGATCTTACTGATTTAAATAGTTCTGTTCCTTTGTACTGTGCAAATATGGGTGGAATAATATTAATATACATTTTGTGCTATAAGCTGAACTATAAAATTTAAAAATGTTTTAGAATGATAGATTTTAGGGAGAATTCTTACTTTTAATTTTCTATGATTTTATTTGACAAACTGAAAGCAATTAGAAAAATCTGAAAATATGTTCTAGTAAGGCTTCTATTGGAGCACATTTCATCATTAACATACATTTCTTACATTAACTCTGAGTATTTTCCAAATTAGAACTTGGGACACATGTACAGAGAAGACAAGTGTACTTTCAAAAGTTAGAAAAACATTTTCCATTGGAACTACCCTAAGAAAAAAGGAATATAATTATAGCGTCATAAAGTACAGATATAATTGTGAGTTCTACAATTTGCTGTAGTAGATTAGTCTCATTTAAAAATTAGTTACCTCCTTCAATATTTAACTCTCCTTATGACTTTTTTTTCATTAATCATTTAAAAATCACTGATAACTTTGTCAAGTTCTCTAACTACAAAATATGAATCACTTTCACTCATTGGGGATTTCTTTTTAGTAGGAAACAATTCCTAGTCTCCTGCCAAGTCCTTGAGGACTTAGCATAGCTCTGACATGTCATAGCTGTCGGCTTTGCTTAGCTGCCTATGCAGCAAAATTTGGCTGGTTATCCTGCTTACTAGTTCAGGAAGCTGACCACTAGCATGGCTATTGCTATTATAAAGTATCAAAGATTTGACACTCATAAATGATTTATTATGTGTGTGTGTGTATTTAATGGTAAATCTGGTAACTTCTCTTTCTCTCCCATTGAAGCTTACATTCGGGTTTGGGGTACAGTTAGTAACACCACACACACATATATGTATGCATGTTTGTGTGTGTGTGAGTATAGTAATATGTAGTAATGACAAATCCTTGAAACATTAACTAGATTAAGAACAGAGAGACTAAATGGGGAAATTACCATGACATTAGGTAACCAACAAATGCTCCTCTGAGGTAACATTAAAAAAAAAAAAAACAGAAAGCATCAATTAATGAAATGAAAGCGCAAACTATGTGATGATTTTGGACAACAGTGCTCAAATGTGGGCAACAGTAAATAAAGAGCCATTGAGAAAGAAGCAGCTGTAAGGAACAGCTGAAGATCCCTGTGGCATTTTGATTTTCTTATAGGAATGAATGGTCAATGCCAGTTTCCTATAGATATTATAGCACTGCTAAATCTTCAAAGAGTGTTTAGGTCTTCAAGGGAATAGCTTTGCCTTTGAAGTGAGAGACAGCAGCCCGGACAGTCTTTTTTGGTTCTGAATTATTTTCACATTTTAAATTTACTTATTTAATACCAGCATAAGAAACAGTAGCAACTTCATTATTACTGAGGCATTTGCAAACAACAAAACATTATCAATGCTATTTTTAGTATACAAAATAGGATTTTTGCTCAGAATATTTCCTATATTCGAATCTGTACCTTTAAGTTTGTTGTATATAATGTTTATAGTAAAATATTCTAAAATAAAAGAATGAATTGCTCTACAATAATCAGGATAGAGGAGGAAGAGGAAACGGAATGGCTTACTGCTTATGCATTTGATATTGTTAATTTATTATTTGTCGCCTCAATGTCCCCTGAGTTTTGATACTTGCCTTGCTTATTTTGAATATTTACTTTGTTATTGCATATCTCTGGATATCAGTCTCCAACGTGTGTGCACGAAGCATAAGCCTCATGATGACTTCTCCATTTTACACATTCCCTCCTATTCATAGTGACTCAGTTACAATCAAAAGAGAAGGCGTCCCACATACCACAGCATCCCTACCCATCTCTCACTAAAGACACTTTCCCACAGGTTCTAGCTCTGCTTCTTTCCTGTCTGCCATGACTAAACTCCAAGCTTTGGATGACTTTGTGTGGTTCCCTGGGCATACCTACCGTTGAACCTACCAGTACAATAAATAAAACCTTCCATTTCAATGTCTCTCCAAGCGTAATTCCACAGCCATGTTGAAGTGATGCTTAAATATTCCACAGAGGGGTCTTATGTCCCATTTACAACACAATATTGGACCTTATACAAACAAAGTGTTGAAATTAAAATAGTATTTTTATGAATAGATGTTTACCTTTGGACATGCAAACCAGACAATGATATTTGAGAACCTTCCAAATAATACATGTGTAATTGTATGCTTTTATATGATTAAGCAAAAAACTTCCATTTGATCTACAAGGCATTGAATGTAATTTGTCAGGACAGAGAGAGAAGAGAATGTTGCTCACGGGAGAGAGCAGATGGAGAGACAGATAGGAAGAGTTCCCGTCAAGTGGTCAAATCAGGTCAAATCAGGAAAAGCCTTCATCTCAGGCATTCCCCAGAAGCCCATGGTCAAGGAAGAGTTAGATGAGAAGTCAAAATGTAGTACTCATATAAGTGACAAAATAAATGCCAAGGCCACAGGGAGCAAGCCCTACAAGAATATATGCAACCAGGTCATGAGATACTAGAAATCCAGGTAAGACAAGTATCAGAAACAAGACAAGCAGTTAGGAAAACAGAGAGCAGTGAGAATGAGAAGTTGAAAAGACCATGATGCTTACTTCACATGGAAAACTTGCAAAGACTTTGTGCGTGATAATAAAGGCAGTCCAAGGAAATAGCCTGAATATGGTCTGAACATAGAAGTCAATGAGTTACTGTAGGACTACAGCAATCAGATTGGATTGGGGGATGTGTTATAAAGAGTAGTTTCTGACAAGAGGTGAACAAGCAAGCATGGATTTATGGACCGTTACATGAGGCTACAGGGAGCTGAGTTGTGGTCATGATGTACAGCCAGCCGTACAACTTCTCTGAACTTGGTGTTTACCAGTTACATTCCCTTTGGGGTATCTTTAGAGGAATCAGGATATGGCACTGTTTATTTAAGTGAGAGAAGACATGTATTTGAAAAAGACCTTAGAAGCATTTCTCTGTGACCTTAAAACAGTTTGATTCTTCTCAGTTCTACATGGAATGAAATTAGATTTTAAATCTCATTATTAAGATTGAATGCTTTACCTGGATTATTTGTGTTAAGGGAATGTAAATTCTCTACTCCCTTACTGGGTTTTGGAAAGCCCAGCTAAAGAAGTATACCTGCGGAAATGAGGAGGTTCTAACCTCATCAATTTAAGTGGAGACCATTTAAATAATTATGTTGCACCAAGTAATATATTCTTGTGTCCTATGAATCAATGCCACTTTTTTTTATGTCTTCTCTTTTCATTTGTATTAATAACTTCAATATCCCCTTATTAAAGTGACCCCCAAATATATCAAAGATTAATAATATCATTCCAGTGTATATTGATTATGATTGGATTCTTAATATTGTTATATGAAATAATATATAGTATGCAAAGAATGCATATTACCTAATTATTCATCTTTGGAATATATACTTTCGGTATATATATATTTTTTTTAAGCCATAAAAATATCCTCAAGAAAATCATAAATATTTGGATAATATATTAACTTCAATTTACTCTAATTTTACTCTGTTGCAAGCCAATATTTCCACTGTTAAAAATTGTAAGGTTTAATTCCTTGTGAATAAACTGTGAGATTGTTTTGCTTATGAGACCAGATATCCTATAATGGAAAAAAAAAAAAAAAGACACACACACACATTCCAAGAAAGCTGTGGGAATACAGGGAATAAGCATTAAACATCTACTGCATAATAGCACTCTCTTGGGCTACTTACAATCACTAAATCCTTACAACAGCCCTATGAGATATGGACCATTACACTCATTTTTTCAGGATAAGGAAACAGACATTGAGAGGATAAATTATCTGTCTAGGATCATAGAGTTGGGCAGCAGCTAGGTTGCAACATCCAGGTTTCTGTAAATACAAAGTTCATGCTTTTAGAGCTTCTATAGTCAGCAATGACTGTGTGGCCTCTGGATTCTCAGGCAAGTGGGAAATGGAGCAGATCAAATATGAACACTTGAGCAGTGGGGATGGCGGAAGGAGAGAAATAGCAGTCATCTGGAATAGATTGTATGGCAGTAGTTTTCTCTGGTCCTCCAACATTCAGTCTGTATATAGGGACAAGATGTTAAGTTCATTTTGGCACAGATACGAACTGGTCTAAGAGTTTTTAAAAACTAAAGCTGGTACAAGCAGTGAATTCTTGGACAGCCACTGCGGTATCCTACTTGCAAAAGTAACTGCAAATCTTCACCCATGGCATCCTTTGCAATGCTGCTCTTCACGTACTTCCATCAGAAATAAGAGTCTATTTACTGATCTCCTCAATATGCGCTGGCCTTATACACTGCTTTGTTCAAGAAAATGTGTAGAGTATAATGGTGTGCCAGTCCAAGAGTTGGTCTTAGGGAGACCAAGAATTGGATCTGACCAGTTCTTCATGAATAAGCCTAAGCTAACCTGTTCCGTCTGTCAGATAACTAATAACCACTTGAATGTAACTATCCTAAATAAGCCAGCCTCCACTCGCATCTCCTGTGGATAGCAGATGCAAGAGGAAACTCAGCTGAAAACAGCCAAGCCTGAATCCTATCATCAGGTGTGTCCAACCGATCCATGGCAATAATAAATGCTTTTTATTTTAAGTTTTGGCACAGTTTGGTATGCAGTGATAACTAATATAATTGGTGAACCATGTAGTTTGAAAAAAGTAACATATACTCATATATCTTACTTCAGGAAATTCCATGAATGTCAGTGGTTATTGGTGAAAGGTAAGATGGCTCATGAATTCTCTTCCTCTGTAAAGAACACACGCATGATGTTTGACATAGGCAGTATGTAATATTTTTTGATTATTATAATTTTTAACATGACTCAGAAATAAGAATAGTTGTCTGATATTTTAGACTTTCTCAGAAGTAAAAGACTAGGAGAAGACCATGGAGTTTGGTGGTTATCTCAACTGGAAATACTACATAGAAACTAACATTAAGAATAATTTTTGAAAAATGCAAAGATACAAAGATTGTATGCAAATGTTAAAATTTCACTGTATATCTAAACAATTCAATAATATTTCTCTCACACTGTACAAAATTGATTAAATCCTAGGTGCTCTGTGGTCTTAACAGCTAAAAAAGAAAATTAAAAAAAGGACATTTTCAACCTTTCATTTGTGTCCTACCTTTACAGACATGCCAATCTGAATGGGTTGAACTTGTCAGAAGTGTTAGGAATTTTGAAATGAAAAGTCTGGCAAGAGAAAATAGATTCAGTTTCTGCTGAACAGAAACATTTGAGAAAACGGGAAACCAGTGTTTCTATTGTTTGTCATGTAGATGTTAGAATTTAATGAACTGTTAGATGAAACTGCATCAGTTAGAAGGATTTTTATTTTCCAAATGTATGGATCATAAAATATTCTGCAAAATGTACACCACTGAGTAAAGTTATAGATTTACTTATATAGTTTTCTGAACTCTGCTTACCCCCCTCAAATTTTAAGGTATGTGTGATTTAATTCTTTTATATTTTTTGTGATTTAAAAAAAATAAAATAATATTATTGAAAAATGAACACAATTTAAGAGAAGAAAAACACTAAATTCCTCCAGATATAGGAGACATGATTATTTTAACTGAGTACAAATTTGAATTTCTAGTTTTCTGGGAGCTTAGGCATAATAAGAGTTATCAGGAACTTATTAAGATCCTACTATAGGGAGAAGAGAGCAAGATGGTGGAGAAGTAAGAGATCCTGTTTCAACTGCTCCCCTAAAGTAAGCTAATGATCTACCAGAACACTCTGCACACCCATGAAATCAGTCTGAGATGTAGGATTATACACTGCTGGATCTCTGAGGGCAGAAGATGCCAGTCAAGAGGTAAAGCCAGTCAAGAGGTATATCAGAATATAAACAGAAGGGGGAGGGAGGCACCAGAAGTGACCCATTGAAAAGTACTACCCCAATACAGACTGCCTTGTAATTGGGGCCCAGCATTAACTTGGAGTCTGGTAAAAAGCACTCAAAAGGATCAAAAGATCTTAAGGGGAAACTGGTGGAATTAGGCAGCCATCAGCATGGACCTAAGCCCAGGGGCCCAGGACTGCCACCACCGGAGACCAGCCCTGCCAGAGAGAGTGCAGCAAAGCCTCAAGGCCATGGTCCCTGAACCACCAGCTTTCTGCGGCTTGTACCAGTGCTGGGCCAGGCACCCTCTGCGTGTGAGGGAATCTGATATTTGCGCCAGCCGGTGCTCTCTAGAACCACAGACTTTTGCACTCTGTAGGCACACTGCATCACCAGGGACTGAACCACACTCCCCACCCATGCCTGAGAGTACCCTGTGAGGGCGCTAGCCACCTGGCACTAGGACCAGCTGGAAATCTGAACACTCCCACCCTGGGCTTGAAAATCTCAGCGTGCTTTGTCTGGTTTGCCACAATCCTGGCAAAAACAGCCAGTGGAAGTGAGCTCCCTGGACCAATATCATTCATGGTTTTAGTAGCATGAGGATGTAGAGACAAGAGGGCCACTTTGCACAACTCCTGACATGGTGGCTAGGGGCATGAACTGTCTGTGGGAGTCTCAGCAGATTTTGCAGAGGGGGAGTCTGTGTGTTCTGGACCACCTAGAGAGGAGCAGACTGAGGCTTCTCTCTGAGCCAGAGGTCTGGGCACAGAAGACCACGGAAAGCCACCAAAGAACAAAAACCTCCAGATAACAAAAGCCTGAAAAACTGGTTCAACAGAGCCCAGCCTCTTGATAGGGAGCAGGAGGACTCAACCCAAGCCAGCCTGACAGAAAACAAAACAAAACAAAACAAAACAAAACAAAAAAACCAAACCAAAACCAAAACCAAAAAAACATGGAAGGCTCGTCCCACAGAAAGCCAGGCTCCTTTGGAGGTTTGTCTTCCAAAAGAGAGGACAACCTCCACAGGGTCCCCATAAAACTTGTAAACCCCAATAACAGGGGAAAAGAAGATATTAAACTCCTGGTAGAGCCCTAAAACCTGTATATTTCATAGATACAACTTTTATTTTTAATTCATTCTCATTATTCTCATTCTTTTTAATTTTTTAAACTATTTACCATTACAATAAGAGGTTCAATACAACAAATTCCATAATAACCTTTTAACTTGAACTTTTTTCATACATACACCTGTGTTTTTCTTTTGCTTTTCTATTTTTTAAATATAAATATATATATAAGCTTCAAGGTAATCTTCTTTCCCTAATCAATACTACCCTTCTATATAAACCAGTTTTAATCTCCCTTTATCACTGGAAAGTTGAGTCCTTTAACAAAGATATCAATATACACCTAGGAATAATCAAAATAACCTTTTCATCCACATTGAGGATTTATAACCACCCTCCCATCTTTTTCTTCTGTCAGTGTTTCTGTGTATTTGTTCTTGTTTTGGTGTTATATAAATCTTATTCTTGGGGTTCATTTTGGCTGGGTTCTTCTTCTTCTTCTTCTTCTTCTTCTTCTTCTTCTTCTTTTTTTTTTTTTGTCCTTTACTCTTGTCAGTCTTTTCATGTGTCCATTTTTATTCATATAACTTATAAATCTTACCTTTGGGACTCATTCTGGCTGGGTCTTCTCTCTTTCTCTCTCTCTCTCTCTCTCTCTCTCTCTCTCTTTTTTTTTTTTGTTTTCTTTTTTCTTTCTTTTTGGTGCTGACTTCCAATTGCTCAGAAGCATTCCAAGGTGTACCTTGCCAGGATCACAGTTGATATATTGTTACACATCCCCTCAACCACCTGTCACCAAAATGACTAGGAGGAGGAATGCCCAACAGAGGAAAAATTCAGAGACTGTGCTCTCTCCATCAGAGTTACTGGATATGGACATAAACAGCATGTCAGAAATGGAATTCAGAGTAACAAGTATCCAGGCAATGGCTAGGTTGGAGAAAACCACTAGTAACAACATGGAATCTATTAGGGCAGAAGTTAAATCTGCCCAGGAAGAAGTTAAAAATGGAATCAATGAGATCCAATCTAATCTAAATTCTCTAAAAGCTAGGGTAACTGAGGTAGAAGGCAGAATTAGTGATCTAGAGGATAAAATGATAGAGAAAAAGAATCAGGAGGAGGAATGGAAGAAACAGCTTAGAAGCCATGATAACAGAATTAGGGAAATAAATGACACCATGAAACATTCCAACATCAGAATTATTGGGATCCTTAAAGAAGAAGAGAAAGAAAGAAGACTAGAAAATATAGTTGAACAAATTTTCCATGAAAATTTTCCCAAACTGGGGAATGGAACCAGCGTTCATGTCCTAGAGGCAGAAAGATCTCCCTGCAAGATCATAGAACATAGAAATACCTCGAGACACCTGATTGTTAAACTGATGAATCATAATTTTAAACAGGAGCTGTTGAGAGAAGCTAGGGGGAAGAGATTCCTTACTTACAGAGGAAGATCCATCAGAATAACTTCAGACCTGTCCACAGAAATCTGGCAGCCAGAAAGGGCTGGCAAGACATATTCAGGGCACTAAATGAGAAGACCATACAGCCTAGAATACTTTATCAAACAAGGCTGACATTCAAAATGGACGAAAAGATAAAGAGCTTCCAAGACTGGCAAGGTATAAAAGAGTATGTGACCACCAAGCCAGCACTACAAGAAATACTAATGGGGGTTCTGTAAAAGAAGAAAGAACCCAAGAGCTTCATAGAACAAAAATTTACAGAGACTATCTATAGAATCAAGGACTTCACAGGCAACATGATATCAATAAAAATGTATCTTTCAATAATCACTCTCAATGTGAATAGCCTAAACACTCCCATAAAATGGCACAGTGTTGCAGATTGAATAAAATGACATGACCCATCCATATGTTGTCTACAAGAGACCTATTTTTAACTTAAGGATACATCCAAACTGAAAATGAAGGGATGGAGAAGCAGCATCTTTCATGCCAGTGGGGCTCAAAAGAAAGCTGGGATAGCAATTCTCATATGAGATAAATTAGATTCTAAACTAAATACTGCAGTCAGAGATAAAGAAGGACCCTACATCACTCTTAAAGGGTCTATCCACCAAGAAAGTCTAATATTGTAAATATTTATGCCCCAATACAGGAGCAGTCAACTATATTAGACAACTGATAATCAAGATAAACAGTCATATTGATATGAATACATTAATAGTAGGGGAATCTTAGCACACTGCTCTCAGTAATGCGCAGATCATTCAAACAGAAAATCAATAAAGAAACAAGAGTATTGGGGCATATGTGTGACTCAGTGGGTTGGGCCTCTGCCTTTGGCTCAGGCCATGATCTGAGGGTCCTGGAATAGAGCCCCTCATTGGGATCTCTGTTCACAAGGAGCCTGCTTCACCCTCTGCCTGCCACTCTGCCTACTTGTGATCTCTCTCTGTCAAATAAATAAATAAAATCTTTAAAAAAGAAAGAAGGAAGGAAGGAAGGAAGGAAGAAAGGAAGGAAGGAAGGAAGGAACAAGAGTATTGAATGACACTTTGGACCAGATGGACCTCATAGATATATACAGAACATTCCACCCTAAAACAACAGAATACTCATTCTTCTCGAGTGCACATGGAATGTTCTCCAGAATAGACAACATATTGGATCACAAATCAGGGATCGACCAATACAAAATATTGAGATTATTCCTTGCATACTCTCAGACCACAAAGCTTTGAAACTAGAACTCAACCACAAGAAAAAGTTTGGAAGGAATATAAACACTTGGAAGCTAAAGACCACCTTGCTCAAGAATGTTTGGATCAACCAGGAAATCAAAGAAGAACTTAAACAGTTTATGGAAACCAGTAAGAATGAAGACAATTCCATCCAAAACCTATGGGTTAAGGCAAAAGCAGTCTTAAGGGGGAAATACATATCCATCCAAGACTCCCTCAAAAAAATGGAAAAATCCAGAATACACCAACTCTCTTTACACCTTAAAGAACTGGAGGATCAACAATAAATTAAGCCAGTCCCATGCACAAGAAGGGAAATAATCAAGATTAGAGTAGAGATCAATGAGATAGAAACTAGAGATACAGGGGCACCTGGGTGGCTCAGGAGGTTAAAGCCTCTGCTTTCAGCTCAGGCCATGATCCCAGGGTCCTGGGATCGAGCCCTGCATCAGGCTTTCTGCTGAGCAGGGAGCCTGCTTCCCCCTTCTCTCTGCCTATCTCTCTGCCTATTTGTGATCTCCATCAAATAAATAAATAAAATCTTAGGAAAAAAAAAAGAAACTAGAGATACAGTAGAACACATCAATGAAACTAGAAGCTGGTTCTTTGGAAGAATCAATAAGATCCATAAACCACTGGCCAAACTAATCCAAAGGAAAAGAGAGAGGACCAAAATTAATTAAATTTTTAATGAAAAAGGAGAGATCATGACTAACACCAAGGAAATAGAAACAATCATCAGAAATTATTATCGAAAACCATATGCCAATAAGCTAAGCAACCTGGAAGAAATGGATGTATTCCTGGAAACCTATAAACTTCCAAAACTAAATCAGGAAGAAGCTGACAACCTGATTAAACCATTATCTGGTAATGAGATTGAAACAGGGATCCAAAACCTTCCAAACAACAAGAGCCCAGGACCTGATGGATTCCCTGGAAACTTCTACTGAACATTCAAAGAAGAAATAATACCTGTTCTCCTGAAACTGTTTCAAAAAAATAGAAACAGAAATAAAACTTCCAGATTCTTTTTATGAAACCAGCATTACCTTGATCCCCAAACCAGGCAAAGACCCCACCAAAAAGGAGAATTTCATACCAATATCTCTGATGAATATGGATGCTAAGATTCCCAACAATATCCTAGTTAATAAAATCCAACAGTAAATTAAAAAAATTATCTACTATGACCAGGTGGGATATATCCATCCATAAATCCTAGAGAAGAACATAAGCAGACCTTCAACTTTTTTGGTAAAATAATCTTTGACCCAAAGCAGGGAAAAAAAATTATATATATATATCTCCAGTTGAAAAACGACAGTCTCTTTTAATTAATGCAAGGGTGGTTCAACATTTGCAAATCAATTAATGTGATAGAACAAATACTAAAAGAAGAGAGAACCACATGGTCCTCTCAACTGATGCAGAAAAATCATTGACAAGATATGGCATCCGTTTTTGATTAAAACCTTTTAAAATTTAGGGATTGAGGGAACATTCCTCAACTTCATAAAATCTATCTATGAAAAATCCATAGCAAATATCATTCTCAATGGGGAAAATATCCCTCTGAGATCCAGAACACAACAAGGATGTCCACTCTCACCACTCTTATTCAACAAACAACAAAAATCAGACAATGTAAAGAAATAAAAGGTATTCCAATTGACAAAGAAGAAGTCAAACTCTCTCTCTTTGCAGATGACATTATACTTTATAAGGAAAACCCAAAGGATTCCACCCCCAAACTACTAGTACTCATACAGCAATTCAGTAATGTGACAGGATACAAAAATCAATGTACAGAAATTAGTTCCTTTATTATACACTAACAATGAAAATACAGAAAGGAAAATTAGAGAATCAGTTCCATTTACTATAGCACCAAGAGCCATAAGATACCTAACCAAAGCGATAAAGGATCTGTACTCGAGGAACTACAGAATGGTCATTAAGAAATTGAAGAAGACATAGAAAGATGGAAGACCATTCCATGTTCATGAATTGGAATATTGAACACTATTAAAATGTCTGTACTGTCTAGAGCAATCTATACTTTCAATGCCATCCCAATCAACATTCCACCAGCATTTTTCAAAGAGCTTGAATAAACAATCATAAAACTTGTATGGAACCAGAGGACACTCCGAATTTCTAAGGAAATGTTGAAAAAGAAAAACAAAACTGGGAACAACATGTTGCCTGATTTCAAGCTTTACTACAATGCTGTGATCACCAAGACAGCATGGTATTGGCATAAAAACAGACACATAGACCAGTGGAACATAGTAAAGACACCAGATATGGACCTTCAACTCTATTGGTAAAATAATCTTTGACCCAAAGCAGGGAAAAAAATTATATATGTATCTCCAGTTGAAAAATGACAGTCTCTTTTAATTAATGGTGCTGGGATAATTCGACAGCTACATGTGGAAGAATGAAACTCAACTATTCTCTTACACCATATACAAAGATAAACTCGAATGGATAAAAGACTTCAATGCAAGGCAGGAATCTATCAAAATCCTAGAGAAGAACATAAGCAGTAACTTCTTCAACATCAGCCACAGCAACTTCGTTCAAGATATGTCTCCAAAGGCAAAGGAAACAAAAGCAAAAATGAACTTTTGGGACTTCATCAAGATCAGAAGTTTCTGCACAGCAAAGGAAACAGTCAACAAAATAAAAAGGCAACCCATGGAATGGGAGAAGATATTCGCAAATGACATTCCAGACAAAGGACTGATATCCAAGATCTATAAAGAACTCCTCAAACTCAACACACACAAAACAGATAATCACATCAAAAAATGGGCAGAAGACATGAACAGAGACCTCTTCAAAGACATACAAATGTCTAACAGATACATGAAAAAAATGTTCAAGACCATTAGCCAGCAGGGAGATTAAAATCAAAACCTGTTTGAGATACTACCTTATACCAGTTAGAATGGCCAAAATTGAGAAGACAGTAAACAACATGTGTTAGAGGGGATATGGAGTAAAGGAAACCCTCTTACCTTGTTGGTGGGAATGCAAGTTGGTGCAGCCACTTTGGAAGACAGTGTGGAGATTCCTTTAGAAATTAAAAATAGAGCTTACTTATGACCCTGCAATTGCCATACTGGGTATTTACCCTAATGATACCGATGTGGTGACAAGAAGGGTCATCTGTGGGGCACCTGAGTGGCTCAGTGGGTTAAGCTGCTGCTTCGGCTCAGGTCATGATCTCAGGGTCCTGGGAACGAGTCCCGCATCAGGCTCTTTGCTCAGCAGGGAGCCTGCTTCCCTCTCTCTCTCTCTCTGTGCCTGCCTCTCTGTCTACTTGTGATCTCTTTCTGTCAAATAAATAAATAAAATCTTAAAAAAAAAAAAAAGAAGAAGGGCCATCTGTACCCCAATGTTCATGGCAACAATGGCCATAGTCACCAAATTGTGGGAAGAACCAAGATGCTCTTCAATGGATGAGTGGATAAAGAAGATATGGTCCATATATACAATGGAGTATTATGCCTCCATCAGGAAGGATGAACACCCAATTTTTGTATCAATATGGACAGGACTGGAGGAGATTATGCTGAGTCAAATAAGTCAAACAGAGAGAGTCAAGTATCATGGTTTCACTTGCTTTTGGAGCATAAGGAATAGCATGGAGGACATTGGGAGATGGAGCAGAGAAGTGAGTTGGGGGAAATTGGAGGGGGAGACAAATCATGAAAGACTAGACTCTGAGAAACAAACTGAAGGTTTTGGAGGGGAGGGGAGTGGGGGGTTTGGTGAGCCTGGTGGTGGGTACTATGGAGGGTTCATATTTCATGGAGCACTGGGTGTGGTGCATAAACAATGAATGCTGGAACACTGAAAAGAAATAAAATAAAATAAAATGGAAAAAAAATCTCAAAGAAAACAACAACAACAATAATAATAATAATAAAAATGATCCTACTATAGGGGCACCTGGGTGGCTCAGTTGGTTAAACATCTGCCTTCAACTCAAATCATGATCCTTTGGTCCTGTGTTGGAGCCCCATGTTGGGCCCCCTCCTCAGCTGGAAGTCTGCTTCTGCCCACTCTACCTGCTTGTACTCTCTCTCTTTGTCAAATAAATAAGTAAAATCTGAAAAAGAAGAAGAAGAAGATCCTACTATATATTAAGCACTACTTTAAGCACATTATATATTTTCTTTCACTTACTCACAACATAGTAATCCCATGATAGAAATACAAAAGATTGTATATTCCATTTTGTAACAGAAGAAATACAGAATGTATAACCATATGGTTTAATTTGTATCCTGGCTTTGGCATTTATAAGCCATATTAACATTCTCTGATTCAGTTTCCTAATCATTAAAATAAAAGTAATAAATAACTCATTTATTCATTCATGCAATTAACATATATAGAATGTTACTTTATTTTAAGAAATAGCTCATATGTGTGTGTGGATGTGTGGATGTGTGGGAGTGAGAGAAAAAGAAAGAAAGCAGATTCAAAATAAATAAATGTGCCAAACATTTGTACTCATCTTCCAATAAGGAGAAAAATTATAAACAAACATAGAGATAGCTCACAGTCTGGTGGCAAAGGTAAATAATGAGACAATTAATTGACGGAAGTGGTATGGGTAGCTTTACCCTGCTGTATAACAAACTACCACCAACTAAGAGTTAGCATTTGAAAGGTGTATCCCAGGGCATTAGCAAGATAATGGAAGAGTAGGAGGCCTAAATTTCGCCTGGTCCTTGGAATTCAGCTAGATAGTCATCAAACCACTCTGAACATCTACAAACTCAACAAGAGATCGAAGAGAATAGCAGTAATTTTACACACAGAAAATCCATGACTTTCTGAAGATAAGATGTGTGGAGAAATGAATCCCAAGAGATATATGAGAAGATAGTCTGTGGCAGGCGGGGCCAGCTTCCCAAAAGTAAGTGAGCAGCAGAGAACAAAATTGGAACTTTTAGAATTCTGCTCCATGGAGGGACATCACTCCAAGTGGTTAAGCAAGGGGTAGAATCCTTACTGGGACAGCATAGTCTCAGGACCCTCAAAATCACAGAAAGATTAGAGGTGCTTGAGTGTGGCAGAGCTCCCAAGTATCAGAGCAGGGAAAGTGCCTGCAAAGATCGAGCTGAGGAGGGGGCTCTTAGCTTGGGGTTGCCATAAACTGACACAGGCCTGTGCTGACACAGGCCACTGCTCTTCAAGTGGTAGATCCGTAGAAACCCTCCCCACTTCCTCCATTAGGAGGTGTGGCACAGGAGCACACTGCAGGAATCTGCTAGGTTTGAGGACTCCAAATGGTGCTATGTGCCAGAGATAGAGATGCTCAGTTACAGGCTGGGTGAGCTTAGAGAATGGCCAGAAATCAGGGTGACAAGAGTGCTTGACTGCTTTTCCTTGAGAGCTCACTGAAGAGGGGAGCCTCCAGGGCTGGAGATTGGGAGGCTGCCATTTTCATTCTTGTCCTCCAATGCTGTATGGAAAGCTTTCAGTGAAGAAAAAAAAAAAAAAACAGAAAAGAAAAAGAAAAACTAACCAGAAGGAACCTGAGCAAATTACTTAACCTGGCCCCTGTTAAGGGCAGTACAATTCTGCCTCAGGCAAAGATATTTGAGCATCACCGCAACAGGCCCGTCCTCCAGAATATCAGCAAGAACATTTCTCCAAGACCAAGTTTGTCAATCAATGAGAACTGCAAAACACCAGTGCTGCAAAACACCAGAACTGCAAAACTGCAAAACAGCACATAGAATTCATGGCTTTTTCCCATGATTCTTTAGTCTTTCTGAGTTTTTTTTTTCTTTGATTTTTGTTATTTCTTCTTTTTCTATTTTAAAAAATTTTTCCTCTTTCCTATTTTAACCTATTTTAACTATTTTATCTTATCAAAACGTTTCTAAAAAATCTTTTTTAATTTTCATTTGTATAGTCATATTCTATCACTTCATTATATTTAACTTTATTTTTTTGTGTGCATATTGGTTTTTCATTCTTTAAAATTTTGGAATAGTTTCTTCTAACAGACCTAAATATACCCTAAATCTAGTGTATGGCCTTGTTCTAGCCTCCAACCTTATCACATTCTCTCTGGTTTTTTGTTTTTGTTTTTGTTTTTGTTTTCCTTTTCCAATGAACTTATCAATTCATTTTTTAAGATATTTTTAAAATTTCTTTTTACAGGCATATTCCATTCCCTTATCATCATATACCCATATTTATATATATATATAGATAGATAGATATAGATAAATCAGAGCAATTATCTATATATATATGTTTATATAGATATAAAAAGAAAGGAAATTCTATATAAAAGGAAATTATATATATGTATATAATTATATAAATAATTTCCTTTTATATAGAATTTCCTTTCTTTTTATAGAAGAAAGGACAAAAGAAGAAGGATAAAAGTATATGATTAGGCTGGTGACTAGAACAGATAAAAGATAAAAGGATAAAAGAAGAAGGATAAAAGTATATGATTAGGCTGGTGACTAGAACAGAGTCACATACTGGATTTTGGATATATTTTGTCTGTTAGAATAAACTGTCTCCCAAAGTTTTAAAGAAAGGAAATTATTTATATAATTATATATATATAATTTTAAAGAAAGGAAATTATATATAATTATATATATAATTATATATTTTTATGTAATTTTTATTAAATTTTAAAGAAAGGAAATTATATATAATTATATAATATAAAATTATACAAATTATATATATAAATTATGTATTTATAATTTATATATAAATTATATAAATTTATATATAAATTATAAATACATAATTTATATATATATATTCTTTAAAATTTTGGGAGACAGTTTATTCTAACAGACCAAAATATATCCAAATTCCAGTATGTGACTCTGTTCTAGTCACCAGCCTAATCATATACTTTTATCCTTTCTTCTTCCCCCAGGTTCCCCCTTCTTTCTTCTCCCCCCAGGTTCATGTCTCTTCTAATTTATTTAGGGTATATTTTTCTGGGGTTGTTGTTACCCTTTTAGCATTTTGTTCTCTCATTCATCTATTCTGCTCTGGAAAAAATGACAAGATGCAAAAACTCACCTCAAAAGAAAGAACAAGAGGCAATACCAACTGCTGGTGACCTAATCAATAAGAACATTAGTAAGATGTCAGAACTAGAGTTCAGAATGATGGTTATAAAGAAGCTAGCTGGGCTTGAAAAAAGCATAGAATATCATAGAGGATCCCATTCTAGAGAAAGAAAACCACTTTCAGGAGAAATAAAAGAACTAAAATCTAAGCAAGTTGTAATTTTTAACAAAGCTAATAATAAGGTGTAACAAAAAAAAATGGAGGCTCTTATTGCTAGGATAAATGAGGCAAAAGACAAAGTTAGTGATATAGAAGACCAAATGATGGAGAATAAAGAAGCTGAGAAAAAGAGAGATAAACAACTACTGGATGATAAGGGGAGAATTGGAGAGATGAGTAATACCATAAAATGAAACAATATTAGAATAATTCAGATCCCAGAAGAAGAAGAAAGAGATAGAGGGACAGAAGGTATATTGGAGGAAACTATAGTGGAAAACTTCCCTAGTTTGGGGAAGGAAGCAAGCATCAAAATCCAGAAGGCAAAGAGAATCCCCCTCAAAATCAATAAAAATAGGTCAACAACCCATTGTCTAATAGAAAAACTTACAAGTCTTGGACACAAAGAGAAAATCCAGAAAGCGGCTCAGGACAAGAGGTCTGTAATCTACAATGGTAAAAATAGTAGATTGGTTGCAGACCTATCCACAGAGACCTGGCAGGCCAGAAAGGCCTGGCTTCATATATTCAGAGCATTAAATGAGAAAAATATGCAGCCAAGAATACTATATCCAGCTAGGCTGTCATAGAAAATAGAAGGAGAGAGAAAAATCTTCCAGGATGAACAAAAATTAAAAGAATCTGCAAACCCTGAACCAGTCTGGAAGGAAATATTTAAAGGAATTCTCTAAGCAAAGAGAAAGCCTAAAAGTAGTAGACCAGAAATGAACACAGACAATATACAGTAACAGTCACCTTACAGGCAATACAATGGCACTAAATTCATACTTTTCAATAGTTACCTTGAATATAAATTTGCTAAATGTCCCCATCAAAAGACAGTATCAGAATAGATAAAAAAAAAAATTAAAAAAAAATAAAAAGAAAGAAAGAAAAGAAAAAGAAAGCTGGGGTGACAATCCTTATAGCAGATAAATTAGATTTTAAGCCAAAGGCTACAATAAAATATGAGGAAGGATGCTATATCATACTTAAAGAGTCTGCCCAACAAGAAGAGCTAACAATATTAAATATCTATCCCTATAACATGGGAGCAGCCAAATATATAAATAAATTAATAACAAAATGAAAGAAACACATCAACAATGATACAATAATAGTAGGGGACTTCAACACCCCTCTTCACAGAAATGGACAGATCATTTATGCAAAAGATCAACAAGGAAATAAAGGCTGTAAATGAAACACTAGACCAAATGGACATCACAGATATATTCAGAACATTCCATCCCAAAGCAACAGAATATATGTGCTTCTCTAGTGCACATGGAACATTCTCCAGAAGAAAGGACACTCTGGGTCACAAATTAGGTCTCAACAAGTACTAAAAGATTGGGATCATTCCGTGCCTGTTTTCAGACCATAATGCTTTGAAACTAGGACTCAGCCACAAGAGGACAGTTGGAAAGAACTCAAATAAATGGAGGCTAAAGAGCATCCTACTAAAGAATTAATGGGTCAACCAGGAAATTAAAGAAAAAATTTTTTAAAAATCATGGAAACATGTAAAAATGAAAACACAACTATTCAAAATCTTTGGGTTACAGCAAAGACAGTACTGAGAGGCAAGTATATAGCAATATAAGTCTTTCTCAAGAAACAAGAAAGGTCTCAAATACACAACCTAATCCTACACCGAAAGGAGTTGGAGAAAGAACAGCAAATAAAGCCAAAACTCAGCAGAAGAAGAGAAATAATAAAGATTGGAGCAGAAATCAATGAAATAGAAACAAACAAACAAACAAACAAAAAAAACAAAACAGTAGAACAGAACAACAAAATTAGGAGCTGGTTCTTTGGGAAAATTAATAAGATTGATAAACCCCTGGACAGACATTTCAAAAAGAAAAGAGAAAGGACCCAAATAAATAAAATCATGAATGAAAAAGGAGAGAGCACAATCAACATCAAAGAAATACAATTATAAACGCATATTATTAGCAAATATATGCCAGCATATTTGACAATCTGGAAGAAATGGATACATTCCTAGAGATGTACAAACTATCAAAACTGAACCAGAAAGAAATAGAAAGCTTGAACAGACCCACAACAAGTAAAGAGATTGAAGCAGTCTCAAAAATCTCCCAACAAACAAGATCCCAGAGCCAGACAGCTTAGCAGGGGAATTCTACCAAACATTTAAAGAAGAATTAATATCTATATTCCTGAAATTGTCCCAAAAAATCGAAATAGGAGGAAAACTTCCAAACGCATTTTATGAGGCCAGTGTGACCTTGATCCCCAAACCAGGCAAAGACCCGATCAAAAAGAATTATAGGCCAATATCCTTGATTAACACAGATGCAAAAATTGTCACCAAAATACTAGCCAATAGGATCCAACAGCACATTAAAAGGATTATTTAGCATAACCAAGTTGGATTTATTCCTGGGCTGCAAGGTTGGTTCAACATCTGCAAATCAATCAATGTGACACAATACATTAATAAAGGAAAGAACAAGAAACATACGAAACTCTCAATAGATGTAGAAAAAGCATTTGACAAAGTAAGCATCCTTTCTTGATTTAAAACTCTTCAAAGTGTCAAGGGTAGAGTGTACATACCTCAATATCATCAAAACCATTTATGAAAAACCCACCGTGAATATCATTCTCAATGGGGAAAAACTGAGAACTTTTCCCCTCAGGTCAGGAACATGGCAGGGATGTCCACTATCACTACTGCTATTTAACATAGTACTAGAAGTCCTAGCCTCAGCAATCAGACAACAAAAAGAAATAAAAGGCATACGAATTGGCAAAGAAGAAGTTAAACTCACTCTTTACAGTTGATATAATACTTTACGTGGAAAACCCAAAAGACTCCACTCCAAAACTGCTAGAACTCATATAGGAATTCAGTAAAATGTCAGGACATATAATCAATGTGCAGAAATAAGTTGCATTTCTATACACCAACAGCAAGGCAGAGGAAAGAGAAATTAAGGAGTCAATCCCATTTACAATTGCACCCAAAACCATAAGATACCAAATCTAATCAAAGAGGCAAAGAACCTATACTCAGAAAACTACAGAGTGCTCATGAAAGAAATTGAAGAAGACACAAAGAAATGGTAAAATGTTCCATACTCATGGATTGGAAGAACAAATACTGTGAAAATGTCTATGCTACCTGGAGCAATCTACACCTTTAATGCAATCCCCATCAAAATATCATCAACTTTTTTCAAAGAAATAGAACCAATAATCCTAAAATTTATGTCAAACCAGAAAAGACCCCACATACCCAAAGGAATGTTGAAAAAGAAAACCAAAGCTGGCAGCATCACAATTCCAGACTTTAAGCTCTATTACAAAGCTGTAATCATCAAGGCAGTATGGTACTGGTACAAAAACGGACACATATATCTATGGAACAGAATAGAGAGCCCAGAAATGGACCCACAACCTATGGTCAACTAATCTTCAACAAAGAAAGAATGTCCAATGGAAAAAAGACAGTCTCTTCAACAGACAGCGTTCGGAAAATTGGACATTCACAGGTAGAAGAATGAAACTGGACCATTTTCTTACACCACACACAAAAATAGAGTCAAGAGGGATGAAAGACCTCAATGTGAGACAGAAATCCATCAAAATCCTAGAGGAGAACACAAGCAGCAAATTCTTTGATCTCAGCCACAGCAACTTCTTCCTAGAAATATCACCAAAGGCAAGGGAAGCAGGTGCAAAAATGAACTATTGGGACTTCATCAGTATAAACCCCCTTTTTTTTTAAAGATTCTATTTATTTATTTGAAAGACAGAGATCATAAGTAGGCAGAGAGAGATGGAGAAGCTCCCTGCTGAGCAGATAGCCCAATGCGGGACTCGATCCCAGGACCCTGGGATCATGACCTGAGCTAAAGGCAGAGGCTTTAACCCACTGAGCCACCCAGGTGTCCCAGTATAAAAACCTTTTGCACAGAAAAGGAAATAGTCAGCAAAATCAAAGACAACTGAAAGAATGGGAGAAGATATTTGTAAATGATGTGTCAGATAAAGGGCTAGTATCCAAAATCTATAAAGAACTTCTCAAAATCAACACCCAAAGAACAAAGGATACAATAAAGAAATGGGCAGAAGATGTGAACAGACATTTCTGCAAAGAAGACATCCAAAAGGCCAAGAAATGCATGAAAATGTGCTCAACATCACTTGGCATCAGGGAAATACAAATCAAAACCACAGTGAGATACCACCTCATACCAGTCAGAATGGCTAAAATTTACAAATCAGGAAATGACAGGTGTTGGGGGGATACAGAATAAGGGGAAACCTCCTCACTGTTGGTGGGAATACAAGCTGGTGCAGCCACTCCAGAAAACAAAAAGTTGAAAATAGAGCTACCCTAAGATCCGGCAATTGTACTACTGAGTATTTACCCTAAAGATACAAATGTAGTGACCCGAAGGGACACATGCATCCCAATGTTTATAGCAGCAGTGTTTACAATAGCCTCACTATGGAAAGAGCCTAAATGTCCATCAACAGATGAATGGATAAAGAAGATGTGGTGTATAAATAAAGTGGAATACTATGCAGCCATCAAAACCACAGAATCTTGCCATTTACAATGATGTGGATGGAACTAGAGGGTATTGTGCTAAGTGAAATAAGTCAATCAGAGAAAAATACTTATCAAATGGTCTCGTTGATATGAGGAATTTGAGAAACAAGACAGAAGATCATAGGGGAAGGGAGGGAAAAATGAAAAAAAAAATTAAACCAGAGAAGAAGACAAACCATGAGAGACTCTTCATCTCAGGAAACAAACTGAGGGTAGCTGGAGGGGAGGGGGAAGGAAGGGATGGATGGGGTGAATGGTTGATAGACATTGGGAAGGGCATGTGCTATGATGAGTACTGTGGTTTATGTAAGACTGATTAATCACAGACCTGTACCCCTGAAAAAAATAGTACATTATATATTAATAAAAAAAATACTGCAAACTTGGCAGCTTAATGAATATAATTTACTGTCTTGCAGGTTCTCTGGGTTAGGACTCCAGGCATGGCTTGGGGAGGTCTTCTGTTCAGAGTCTCATAAAACTGTAATCGAGGCGTTGACCATACTGCTTTGTCATCTGGAGAAAGGATGCACTTCTAAGTCTTTTAGGTTGTTAGCAGAGTTAATTTCCTTGTAGTTGCCTGACTCAGGACCATAGATTTTTGGTGTTTCTTGCTACATGGACATCTTCAACATAGCTGTTTACTTCATCACACCCACAAAGAAAGGGTCTAGCTGTAGTCCGCTAAGACTTTGTCGTATATAACAAAACATAATCGCAGGAATGACACCATATCATCGTTACCATATTTAATTAGTCAGAAGTAAGTCCCAGGTCTTTCCGACACTCAGGAAAGGGGAGTTATTCAATGGCATGAACACTAAGAAGTGGGGACTTATTTCTCACAAGTGCATTCTTATTCTCTTACAAAAAGTTTGACTCCAAAGTATGTTGGAGAGAGACTTAAAACTAAAATGGAAATATGAGATTTGAAGCTTTAAAATATTTATGAAATTTCATCTTGTGAAGTAGAATGACAGGGAGGGGAAGAAACAGTATTCCAGGTAAGTCTTGTGAAAATTTATTGAGAGTAAGGGTAATGTATTATAAATCTTATTATCCCTCATATTCCCTTTAATAGTGCCCTGTTGAATAACATGATCAAAAGATATTTCACTATTTACTGAAATATTTTAATCTCTTGATTTCACATATATACGCATTTTCTACTTGACATTTAACATAAAGTAGTATTTACAACAACCACAATTAAAAATAAAAATTTAAAATGGCAAATAATTCTCTGATATCTTGGTTTAAAAGAAAAGTTCTAAGTTTACCAATGAATTGTTATACATCAGAGTTACTCATATTTTCCCTTTCTAATTTGTATTATGTTGTGTACAAGTTTTGTGTCCTACTCAATTCTTAAAACTTTTTGGGTAGTATGTATGTCTAAGTCATATGAGTACTTTTTTCAACTGCTCAATCCAAAGCTTTATATTTAACAATGTATTCCCAATCAATACTATTCTTGCTGAATCAGCTAAGGGATGTGACAAGCAACAACTTCAGTTTTAGCATTGATGATGCTGTGTTTGCCAATCACTAAGTCACTTTAGCCATGTTGCAGAAACTGACAATTTGCACTTTTCTTGTCTTTGACAGATAGACCTGTGTTCACTTTATTTAAAAGTTAAATCAATTTATTTAGATGTAAATTTGGGGTGCCTGGCTGGCTCTGTTGGAAGAGCATTCAACTTTTGATCTAGGGGTTGTGAGTTTGAGACCCATATTGGATTACTAAAACAACAACAACAAAAACTTTAAAAATTAGATATAAAGTTAAAATTAGAGGGTAAAACAGAAATAACGAGCTGTCAAAATATTTCTAATCTTTTAGATAATCACAGTAATATGGTACTTGCTTTGAAGAATTATGAATCAGATTATGACAGTACAACCTCTGAATGATATGCAGAGATGATCTGCTAACCCGAAAATAAAGAACTGTAATGAGAGGCAAATAAGCACTTATTTGGGATTATAGAATTGTAATCTGGGCAGCACAGATTTGGGTAGATACCCAAATAGTGTCTTGCTTGTGGGGTAAAAGCAAAGGCTTTTTTTCTTTTTTTTTTTTTTAATGAGGAAGAGGGGTCTCTACATGCGTGGAAGAAAAGAAAAACAAAGTTTTTTGTGGGTATTAACAAGCTAAGCTATATATGGGTTATATATGTATTGATTGATGACTCATTCTTCAGGAAGTCCACAACCATCATCAGTCTTGTAGTAAGTCGATCCGTTCTCTCACTAACTCCTCAAGCAATTGCTTCAGATTGTTGTTTAGATGTACAGAAGTGCTGGCCCATTTAAAAGTGGGTAAGGCAGTTTCTCTGCAAGGGCCAGTTGAGATCTGTTTCAAGATGGTTCCAGTCTTACCCGTTTTTCATAGGTCTAATAAAAATATCAATAAATGTAAACTATATTATTGTTTTTTCTTAATACTATAAACATAGTGTTTGGTAAAAAAGCCTTATGTGGGGCGCCTGGGTGGCTCAGTGGGTTAAGCCGCTGCCTTCGGCTCAGGTCATGATCTCAGGGTCCTGGGATCGAGTCCCGCATCGGGCTTTCTGCTCAGCAGGGAGCCTGCTTCCTTCTCTCTCTCTCTGCCTGCCTCTCAGTGTACTTGTAATTTCTCTCTGTCAAATAAATAAATAAAATCTTTAAAAAAAAAAAAAAAGCCTTATGTGTGCTTGCTCCCAAAGGTATTAAAATGTAATTTTTGTAATTAAATTACACAAATTATAGAAACTAAATCTTTTAGGGATGTCTGGGTGGATTACTCAGTTAAAACATCTGACTTTGGCTTAGGTCATGATCCCAGGGTCCTGAGATAGAGGCCTGCATCAGGCTATACCCTGTTAGAGGGAAGTCTGCTTGGCCATCTGCCCCACCCCTCAGCTCATTCTCTCTCTCTCTCTTTCTCCCAAATAAATAAAGTTTAAAAAAAAAAGAAAGAAAGAAACTGAAACTTTCAGTAAGTAAAACTGTAAGTTCTGGGTTTGGACCTTTAATACAAACCCTTACTCAGCCATTAGGAATTCTGTGGCCTTATGTAAATGAGTTAAACAGGAGTTAAACCTTCTGTTCTTCAATTTGTTCTTTGTAAATTTAGGATAAAAATATTATCTCTCATATTGTTATTTTGGAGTTTAAAGAGTTACTATACATAGAGAGTTTAAATAATGCATATGTAGAGTTCAGTGGGTACACAATAAATGTCAGTATTATTATTATTATTATGTCAAATTTTGAAGGCAGCCAATTTTTTTTTATTTCTAGAGAAGCATATATTTTTTCTTTAGAAATTTCAAAAATATAACTGATTTTAACATTACTAAATTATGCCTAAAATGAATTGGAGACCAATTGTGAGCATGCTATTATAGACATAAAAAAACATTAAGAAACAACGTATTTATTCTGCAAGATTTTTTTTGGATTAGTAATGATTTGAATAATAATGCCTTATTGTGTCATCTTTGAACAATTTTTTGAGAGATGTTTCTAAAAACTATAGCATTAACAAAAATAAATATCCCTATCATCAAAATAATATTATATTTCTAGTATTGTTTGCAAAAGTCATAGAATGTGTGACACGTCTCCCATTTCTTTTAATAATAAAACCTGATCCTAAGGGTTTCATTTTTTTTTTAAGATTTTATTTATTTATTTTACAGAGATCACAAGTAGTCAGAGAGGCAGGCAAAGAGAGAAGGGGAAGCAGGCTCCCTGCTGAGCAGAAAGCCCGATGTGGGACTCGATCCCAGGACCCTGAGATCATGACCTGAGCCAAAGGCAGAGGCTTAACCACTGAGCCACCCAGGTGCCCCCTGACAGTTTCTTTTAAATATAGTATATTCACTTTATCATTCATAAAATTATATATGCTTTAAAAATCAAGTTAATATTTGGGGTTACTTTGGAAATGTTAGTCTTCTTGTTTATTTATTCATTTCTTTTTTTATTGTATGCTATTATCTTAGCAGAGCCAATAGACAGGGTGGCTTGTTTCTGTGTTGCTGCAATGGGAGCAATCAAAATTGATTTTGCACTTTGTGTTGATATTGATTAGAAAAGAAACCTTGTAAATTTCCACAAAGTCTTTTAATCTACCAAAGTTATTTATGAAACCTGACTGATCCTTAGTATTTTCAAACATACTTAAGTCTCCAGTCGTGCTTTTTTAATTTACGCAGGTGGCTAACTCAAGTTATAGCAATAGTAAGATTTATATTAGTTTTATAACATTAGTTTTACAATTATGTGTATGTGTGTGCATCTATACAGAGAGCAACTGAGAGAGAGAAAAGGGATATATTTTTAGATGAATATAAGTACATCTAATAATCAATAATAAGTGTTTATAATTATAATTTTCCATAGACTTGTCATAGAGCACTCTTAAACAATATTAGATTGAGATGATTAATGAAAAAAAATGATGATTAATGAACATGACTAGATGTTTTTCTTTTTAATGTAGGAATTGTTTCAAATCCCTTGGAAAAGTTTCACTTATCTTCTTGGATTATGAGAAATAACTATTTTATGTTTTTATGGCCATGTATGTTTTCTTTTTCTCTGAATTTTCTCAGTCACAAATTTATTCCTTTTTGTATAAATATTTGAATGATATCTTCCCACCCCCGAGTTCTAAGATGGTGGAAAACACATTGAATCCCTGCAGTCAGCATCTGCCTGGCACATAGTAACTGCTCAGTAATTGACTGACTGAATGAATGAGTCAGGCTGTGGAATTTCCTATAGATGAAACTTGGGCACAAGCATTGCATTATCAGCATTCAAGCTCACTTTGATTAATTAAGAATGATGTAAGTACATGTAATAGACATTTTATAAAAAATGATTCAGAAATTAAACTGGAGGGATGCCATGCAAATAACCACTGCTATTGCTTCTTATTTCACTAAGAATATTAATGATGATTCTGAAATAAATTTTTTCCCAAAGATATTTTTTTTTTATTTTTTACTTTGAAAAAAGTTTGTATTTTAGATTTTATGACACATCTATTATAAATCATAATTGCCTGCCCAGTGGCTCTTTTACATAAGCCATTCTGCCTACAATCTAATCTCTAACACTTCCTATCAATGTGAAGAGCTTAAATCTTTCTATGGAAGGGAATTACTTAAAGGTTTGGATCAGAGGCTTATATTACCATATGATTGCCCCTAGGCTCTTGCCTCAAGCTAGTGCTTTCTGACAGAGACCTGAACTTTATAACTCTACAAGAAATGGAAAAACTGAGATCATTCATGGTGAAGTAAATCTTCCACTACTACAAAACACACACTTGCAGCGAGAATCATCCCATGTCCTGGCTTCTCAATTTTTAATATTGTATTAGGAACATTTACTTTTATAACATATCAAACCAATTCTTCTTTTAGGTTCAGGTGACCTCCAGAGGTTTATTTCCAAATAGAAGAAACCTGTACCTATTTTACACTTGAAGGATGTTAAATAATAAGTAGAAGTTTTCTTCTATTGCCACTCTTTTATCATACTAACATTCTAGTACTTTTCTCTCCTAAAACATGAAAATAAAGTCAGTTGAATACTCTAATTCATAAGTTGTCAATTTTTTAAAATTCAATACCAGAGTGTCTCCCTTTTCTTCTTTTAAATTTTTAGGGCGGCAAAACGAAAATAATACTTATCTGAAAGTAAGTAGTAAGTGAACAGTAGTCTAAATAATGGCAGATATGTTGTCTTCATTTACTTTCACATACATAATTATTTACTGGGTTTTGAGTGCTGGGGCAGGTGATAGTGCCAGAAAGGTAGGAAGTTGTTCAAAAAAAAAAAAAACACACCACATTGTTACCAAACACTGGCCTCAATTAGATAAAAAGACTATTTACTTAAATATCTATTATAGCAGTATTCAAATAGTATATATCTTAAGAAGAACAAGAAATATTTAAGCACTACATACTAACTGGTTAGGTATTATTCTAAGTTCTTTGGGTGTACTGGTTTGTTTGTCTTTTTGTTTGTTTATTTTCTAAGATTTTATTTATTTATTTGACACAGAGAGACGCAGCTAGCGAGAGAATACAAGCAGAAGGAGTGGGAGAGGGAGAAGCAGGCTTCCTGCATAGCAGGACCCTGGGATCATGACCTGAGCTGAAGGCAGACCCGTAATGACTGAGCCACCCAGGTGCCCTGTGTGTACTGATTTGTTAAATCTAACATAAGCTCTATATGATAAGTGGACATTCTGCTTCCCACTTTACAAATGAGAAAACTGAAATGCAAGGAATGTAAACATTTTATTCAAGGCCATATTACCAAGAAAGGAGCCAGGACTGGACAAGATAGATAGACTCCAGAATCTAAGTACTTGGTCAAATTTGGATTGCTTTTAGCATGCCGATAGGATATAGTGAATAGTTGATCTCTTGTATTTTGTGTCTTACACAGCCTCATAACTATACAACATTCAAGACCATGAGTATATAGAACTATTTCCTCATCTGCAAAGGTAGTTCCATATCCAGATGCAGAAAGTGAGAAAGAGTAGATGTGGTAGACGTGGAGGAGGCAAGTGCTTCCTAAAAGATGACTGAGAGGTAATCTATGAATAAAAATAAATTTAGATATTGAAGCCAAGATTTTTAGTGAATAAACATTTCATAGGTTTTTAAAATCTTCTTTTTAAGAAGATGGTTTTTAAGGTAATGGTTATAATCAAAGGCCAAGAGCTATCTGAATTCAAATTCTGGTTAGCTATATGGCCTTCTTATTAGCCATGTGGCCTTGGGCAACTTAATTAACCTCTCTGACAGCAATAGGACATCCTATTGTGAGTATTAAATAAAAATGTTTGTAACACATGTAAACACATGGCTACTTGTCTTTACACTAAGTTGGGATTTGTAATCTTTGTTTTAAAAATTTTGAAAGATTTTATGTATGTATGTATGTATGTATTTGAGGAAGAGAGAAACAGAAAGAAAGGGTACACAAATTGGGGGAGGGAGTAGGACAAGCAGACTCCACATGGAGCATCGAGCCCAATGTGGGACTCCATTTCACCACCCTCAGATCATGACCTGAGCCAAAACTAAGAGTTGAAGGCTTAACTAACTGAGCCACCCAGGCACCTCAAGGATTTGTAATCTTCTACTTTAAAATTCTTATATCTTACAAATTGTTTACAGTTTTTTTAAAATCAACTAAAACACACAGCAAATATTTTATATATATTGTATATAGTTGTATACCAACTATTTTAATATAATATATAGATCAACTACTTTATATAAGTTGTACCAGCAGTTAGATAAAAAGTCAAAAACGTGAGATGCATGGGTGGATCAGTTGGTTAAGCAACTGCCTTCCGCTCGGGCCATGATTCTGGAGTTCCGGGATTCAGCCCCACATCAGGTTCCCTACTCAGCAGGGAGTCTGCTAAACCCGTTGACCTTTCTCCACTCATGCTCTCTTTCTCAAATAAATAAAATCGTAAAAAACAAACAAACAAAAAATGCTTACTATTCTTAGGAGTCTAACATATTCATGATATAAATAATGCCATTATAGAGAAATATTATAGATTGTATTTATGAACATAAATTTAAAATGTATGAAGAAAATATTAATTGAATCTTGCAACTTATTAAAAATGAATTCTAATCAAGTGTTGTTTATCCCATAAAAGTAAGAAGAGACTTAAGCTACAATATATAGCAATGCAATATATCATTTTAATAAAACAACAAAGTCATAGTTAAAGAGATTAAAATAATTCATAATGACTCAATTCAACCCAATTCATAGCTAAAAAAATAATAAACAAACAAATAGGAACAAGTAAAAAACCTTCTCAGACAAGAAGAAATAGAAAAAAATATTTTCATGCTTGATAGAGAAACTTTATATATATTATCTTGAAAAACAAATATTCCATAGCAATGCTGACCATGTGTCTACTTTTTAATTTAGTATAGGAGCCTGTGATCAATGCTATAAGAAAAATATCACATATGTAAATATAAGAAAGGAAGGGGAAAATGTTATTATATGTTGATTATATAATCATTCCCTTAACAAAATAGAATGAGGGAAAAAAATCTAATAACCAAGATCAGCAAGTCCGACTAAATTCTTACACATGTGTTGGTGGAAAACTGTTTTCCTATATTTCATAGTTTTTTTATTAGCAGGACTAAGAATAAAATTGACATGAGACAGATTAATGGGAGAAAATCAGATTTAATTATGTATTTATGGGGTCTCCGTAAGAATATGAGACTCATAGGCTGTGAGGCAATTAAATGCCCCCCAGACCTAAGGAGAAGGTGGTAGGTGTTAGGGAATTCAAATGGAAGGAACACAATTCACACATGACAAGGAGTAAGTGGCAAACACAAGTTTTCCAGGCCATAGAGAAACAATGGGGCATACAGAAGAATTTTAACAGACTTTACTAAATTTCTCCCTGTCAGGCACATCTAGTTCATATGATTTTGTAGTTATCTTTGGTGGTATTTCCTTTCCTGGAGAAAGTCCATTATTTAAATTATTTTAGGCAATTAAGGGAAAGGTAAAAATTTCTTCTAGAGTCTTCTGTTTCTTAAAAATAATCAGCTTAAAATAATCCGCATGTCAAAAAGACACTTTTGGGGTGGCAGATTTTGTTCCCCTATACATGAAATGTTTAAAATTAAACTTATAGAAAGTAGCTAAGTTTTCCTAAGAGAAATTGCATGTATAAAATTATTACCTTAAAAAGCACGGAAAATATCTGTATGGATACAAATTATAAATTCATATTAATGTACATAATATATTGAATTATATATATGACGATGGACAAATGCTAGATTGTTCAGCAGATAAAGCTGGGAAAACTAAATTTCTCTATAGAAAAACAATAAATTAATACCCTGGTTCTGGACCCTATATAAAGGAGAATTCCCCCCAAAAATATCTGTATCCTGGAAAAATGGAAAACTTTTTACCCAAAGTACAGACCTTACAAAATGAAAATCAATAAACTGTATTCCATCCAAATCAAAGTTTCTGATAAAAGAAGGGCATTATCAACCAAGAAGATATTTTCAAGCTCCTGGAGACCTCTAGGCATCTCTTAGCAGGGAAATGGTTAAGTGAATTGTACTGAATTCATGCAATTGAAGCAATATAGCAATAATCTGCAATAGGCATACAGTAACAGAGCATTCAAATTGTTGAATGAGAAAAATGGGGAAAAAAAATAATGATGACCCTTAGTAGTATTTGTATATGCATAATCATGCAAAATGGCATTGGCTGCTTGTTTTACAAAGATTCATGTAAATTAAGAGCATATCTTAGATATTTAGGTACATGCCTTTTATTATTAGATATTTTATCTTAGATATTTAGGTACACACCTTATATTTAGGTACGCACATTTATTATTTTATTTAGGTACACCCCTTTCATTATAAGGGGAGGTGATGACAGTAGTGGGAAAATGCACTGGAGAAGAGATTGGCATGTTCCAGGATGACAAGTGATGTAGAAGAGTGCAGTCCCTCAGCTACCTACATGATTTTTTAAAAACAGAAATGTACAAAAACTGTCAAAGAAGGATTTATTCCCTAAATAGGATATATCACTCAATGCTTTCCTAGCATAACACTACTGCAAAATTAATAATAATAACTAATACTAATAATAATACAAGTATTCATTGAAAACTAAGTCTATTTTACCTATGTATAAAGAGTAAACTCTTATTTCCATTATTTATTGCATATAAAAGAATACAGTTTGCATAGATAATATTATGCTGCATTCATCTCAGTTTATTCTGTAAGTAGAGAGTGATCTTCCTATCAGAAAAGGATATCTTTTCTTAATTGCAAACAACAGCAGAAAATGCTAATCTTGCAGATGAAATGCAACTACCAGAAAGAATAAATGCACTGAACAGTCAGGCTATAAATGCACTGAAGAGTCAGGCTATAAAAACTAATGAGAAATTGCATCACTGATTAGCCATCTCATTATTCAATAAAGAGGTGGCAATTTGAAGAATGTAATCATGGAAAACAACATCATACACAGAAATAAACTGATAGTACTCTGATATACTTAGAGACAAGTCTTAGGGTGGCTCAGTGGGCTAAGTGTCAAGGCTCTTGGTTTTGGCTCAGGTCCTGATTTCAGGGTCTTGGGATAGAGCCCTGCCATAGGCTTCAGTTTCTGTGGAAAATTTGTTTGAAAATTCTTCCTTTTCTCTGCCCCCTTCCTGCTCTCTCTCTTAATCTCTCTCTCAAATAAATGAATCTTTAAAAAAGAAAAAAAAAAGACAAATGTTTAGCAGTTCTATGCAATGACTGTGGTTAGTGATAAGTGTTGGAAGTAAAAACCTAGACATCAAGCACAGGGCACTATCTTCAGAAGAATATCCAGACAAGGAATGTTTCTTTAAACATGCTAATTACAGTTTATTATCTCCTCTACTGGGGAGATACTGATAGAATTGTATCAGAGAATAACTTTATATATATATATATATATATATATATATATATACACAATTATATAAATATAATACATATTTAATTATTATATATATATAAATTTATATATACATAATTAAATATATATTATATTTATATAATTGTGTGTATATATAATTTAAGATTTTATTTATTTATTTGACAGAGAGAGATCACAAGTAGGCAGAGAGGCAGGCAGAGAGAGTGAGAGGGAAGCAGGCTCCCTGCTGAGAATAGATCCCGATGCGGGACTCGATCCCAGGACCCTGAGATCATGACCTGAGCAGAAGACAGCGGCTTAGCCCACTGAGCCACCCAGGTGCCCTTTATATATATATTTTAAAGTCTGTAATTATACTCATGTCTGCTGCATATTTTATACAATTTTGATAATGCTGATATTGACTTATCTGTCAAATAAACAAAATATTATTTTGAAACTCAATTTTTGACAATCCTATGTAGTTTTTAAAAATTTTAATGTAGTCCTACTTTTTATAAGAACTTTGTTTGATATGTTGTTAAAAAGAAAACCACAGGTCCCAAATGGTGTAAGGGCAAGCCATGAAACCGAAGCTTCATACCTATTCTAATTGCAATTTCAACCTCCACCAGAATTGTGAATTTTAATTGGTCAGTCAAAATTTTTTGATTAGTATCAAGGAGGTAATCTGTCACATGGGCCTACTCTATCCCCTGGCCCCAAGAAGATAAGGTAATCTGCATAAGTCCCCCTTTACTTCCCCCTGAGGGAAAGTGACCTTGCCTGGAACAATTCTTTTGTTTAATAAAACCTTCCTGCCCACCCTCCTTGCTATAAAAACCTTCCTCTTACACAACTAGGGGATGTTTTCTACTTGCTGATAGGATGCTGTAATAAAGCGGATTAGATCTTCAAAATTACTCTGTTGAATTTTTTTTTTTAAAGATTTCATTTATTTATTGGACAGAGATCGCAAGTAGGCAGAGAGGCAGGCAGAGAGAGAGGAGGAAGCAGGCTCCCTGCTGAGCACAGAGCCCAATGCAGGCTCGATCCCAAGACCCTGGGATCATGATCTGAGCTGACGGCAGAGGCTTTAACCCACTGAGCCACCCAGGTGCCCCATTTTTAAAAAATAGTATGTAAACTTACTTCATTCCATGGAAAGTAATGTCTTGTTTGTGTCTTATTTTCCATATTTGCTTTAAATTCTATCATTTATATACTTCTGTATTTATTTATGCAGGGCTAAATGTCTTCCTAGTCATTTTCCACATCAAGAAGCTCAGTTGTACTATTCTGGTCAAATATGAAGTTGGAGGAGAGCAAAATTTGCTACCTCAAAAAATGCCTTTTTGGCCTAAGAATTATTTTAAGTTGATTTTTTAAGAAATAGCAGCCATGGTAAACACTCTGAAAACTGAGAAGTTACCCTTTTGTATTTACATTTATAGGAGAAAGCTGTATTTGTAAGAGTTTCTTCTTGGCTATAACAGGAAGAGGGGAATGACCAAATCCCTTAACCTCATCAATGGAGAAGACAGAGATTTAAATCTGCATAGGTAGCCCCACCCTGCTTTACCATGCTTTGCTTGAAAACCTCCTATAATTGGATCCCCATCCTCCACCCCCCCACAACATCTTATTTTGTCTTTAAATGTTTTACATGTATTTAAGGTGATGGTTTGTGCCATTTGGGGGAATTGCTCTTTTCCTATGTTTCCTCCATGTTATACAGGGGTAGACACATTATTAAACTTATTACAATGGTCTCTCAGCCAAGAACCTAGAAGGGTGGAAGGAAAATTATTTTTCCTTCCCTATAGTGTTTTGCTATACAGAATTTATTTGGTATCAGACTGGATTCCAGAAAACTTATATTTTTAACTTTTGGGTAGCCTAATCTGAGCACTTGTGTTGTTTTATTTATATTATATATGCTATTTATTGTGTACTTAATATCATTTTGTATACTTTTATGATTTTAGGGGCACCTGGGTGGCTCAGTGGGTTAAAGCCTCTGCCTTCGGCTCAGGTCTTGATCCCAGGGTCCTGGGATCGAGCCCCGCATCGGACTCTCTGCTCTTCGGGAAACCTGCTTCCTCCTCTCTCTCTGCCTACTTGTGATCTCTGTCTGTCCAACAAATAAATTTAAAAAAAAATTATAATTTTATAATATTATGAAATTTAAAGTGTCCCTGTTTAGCAGTTTTCACAAGTAAAAAAAAAAAAAAAAGTTGAAAAAGCTTTTGAAAAATAAATATTTCAATAAATTTATATAATAGAAATGCATTTTTTTACATTTTTCCCAGGTATATTTATAATGAATTTTAATCCGAACGTCTTTTTCAGATATATCTCAGTATTTTACCTCAGGTTCCTTTCACTCTGTTTCATGATTAAATATGTTTATTATATTTTTCTTGGAACAAGTTCATTTCTTCAAACCTTTCCTCAAAAAGCAGACTTCCTATCCTTGATTAATCTCATAGCTCTCCTGTATACTCTCTTAGGGATTCGAATCATTGTTCTTCATTAGAGTCTAAAACTTGACATAGTATTTCAAACCTGATCTTATGACAACTTTGAGAAATGGATATACATCTTTCCAGATTTATTTATAATTCTTATACTTCTGTAAAATAGGCATCTGCAAGGTGTTCACATTGCTGACTTGCATAGAGGACTCTTCATGTTCTCCATTCTACCAGAATCATTTTCATCTTTTTAAAATGCAAACTGAGCATCCTAACAACTTGTCAATGAGAAACCAAAGCAAGTGTTGGCAGTCCTCTTTCACAGCACTGTAATGTATGAGAACGGAGTTTTCTTTTAGTAAGTAACTCCCTTGATAAAGTCTAAATTTCAACCTTCACTGAAGCTGTTGTGGAAATCGATCAACTGAATAACATCTTTAACAAATTTGTTATAGTTGAAAATAATGATTAGGAATATTCGTTTGATTTTTATTCTCTGGCTAAAATTTCAGATTGTGAAATGGAACCATAAAAATATTTTATTAGTTGATAAGTTTCTATAACAAGGGTCTAACTTAGAAAACTCGTCAATATTGCCTCTAGTTACCAGTCCAAGCTCTTTTTTATTATAATAATCATTTTCTATTGCATTAGAAACCTAGTAGTTTCTACAGACTCTCCTTTTTATGACTTCCTAGCATTTCTCTGGCGAAAGTAATAAAGTAACAATATGGAATATCTTTACCAATTATAAGACACTTAACTGCTAAGTTGACAAATATCATTGTATTTTTTAAATGAAAACTCTGGAGTATAATTCGTAGCAGAGTTTTCTATTTTGTAACCAAACTAACATGAGTTCCCTCCTTGATGAATCACAGATAGGAACTACACCAGATAGAGTTGTCCCAACAAAAGAAACTTTATTTTCAGCAAGTAAGAAGTTCACAGGAATAACTTCCAAAGCTGTGACTCTCCAGGCAAGGGTGAATGAGTTTCTTCTATTTAGGGTTAGGATGAATATTTAGATAGGGGAGACTTGCCATTGTATGTGGAGGAGGGCATAAAGTCGCACAAGCTCCTTAAGGAAACATGTACATACAAATATTGTATGTTATGTAAATAAAGCTTGCGGTCTTCTTTGGACTGATATTGTGGTATGATAACAAAGTAAAGGTAAATGTCCTAATCCATAGGTCACTCTAAGGTTCTTTTATGCAGGTATGATTTGGGGGTTAAGCTTAAACTTGTCTGAGCTGGCCAGAGCTCTTCCTCAGGGCAGTCCCTGTTGTGTGAGGGTTTGTTTTGATTTCCATCACAGGATATTAGGGCCACTGGATGTTTTGCCTGAGTTAAGGGATAAGCTGGAAAGAAGAACTTAAAGAAAAATGTGGGACAAAACTCTGTGGGTACTAGCAGGTGGGAAGTAAAGGTCAAGTCTTGGGGTCTAACTGGTGACAATCTTAAATGAAATGTGTTTTTTTTTTTTAATTTACTAGGTAAATACATGTTCAACAAATAAATTGTAATGTGGATTTTTTTCTATATTATATCATTATTATTTAGAATATTTGAAAACTTTATCTATATTGCTCTAGGAAATTTTGAGAACATTCAGATTCTGGGTGGTAATTATTTTGACCACTAATATCACCATAAAATAAGAGTGGTTATGAAATATATAAATTCTCTACTAAGGGAAACAATAACAATGCTGAGTGCATGATCACATTTTTGAATGATGCTATCTGGTAGAGTACGAGGACTGAGGAGTACTAAATTCTTCATATGCCATTTATAAAGCTCATATTTTTGTTTGCCATAGACACATATAATTTGTAAATCCAATATTCATATATGCATTTTATTTTATCTCTATCTCATATCAAGAAAATAAAACAGTTTTAGGTTTAACACATGGAAAACACTTGATAAAGATTCCAGTGGAACTAGTAGTCATATTTTTTTTTTTTTATTTCCAGCATAACAGTATTCATTATTTTTGCACCACACCCCGTGCTCCATGCAATCCGTGCCCTCTATAATACCCACCACCTGGTACCCCAACCTCCCACCCCCCGTCCCTTCAAAACCCTCAGATTGTTTTTCAGAGTCCATAGTCTCTCATGGTTCACCTCCCCTTCCAATTTCCCCCATAGTCATATTTAAGAGTCAAATCAATAAGGTCTTCTGGTGCAGAGAGCATTATTCCATTTAACAATACTGACATGGATAAAATAAGGTAGAAAGAAACATACAGATTATCTAGTTCAACCAACTTATTTCACAGATAAGAAAGCTGTTAGCTGAGACTTACCAAGGTTTGTTTATCTGACAAAAGTTGTTTGGCTATTTATTGGCAGAATTACAACCCAAACCTAAGTTTTCTGAATTTCAATCCAGTAGTCTGTCCACTATGTCATGTTAGAGTTCCATACAGTAAAAAAATAACATTATTTTTTTTAAACCCTCTAAGAAAGTTTTTTCTAAATACTTGGCTTATTATGTCAAAATAATTATAATGATAAGTTTGTTTACATAATATAGATTTGTAAATAACTTCATTTAATAAGTAGTATCAAATATTTGTCATTTTCAAGTAAATTTCCTGGTTAATTTTAAGTGAATATTTGAAAATCAATAAAAGGAAAAGGAAAAAATTTATTTTCTCTGATTTTTAAGAATCCAAATAAACTCTCCGGATTTTTTTGTGCACATAATATGCAGCAGGTACTGCATAAGACAGAGATAAGTATGGTTTATGCCATAAGTGGTTTTGTGAATTAAAGTAGGGAGATTAAAATTTTCCTAAAAACTTCTAGGGGCACCTGGGTGGCTCAGTGGGTTAAAGCCTCTGCCTTCGGCTCGGGTCATGATCCCAGGGTTTTGGGATTGAGCCCCGCATCGGGCTCTCTGCTCAGCAGGGAGCCTGCTTCCTCCTCTCTTTCTCTGCCTGCCTCTCTGCCTACTTGTGATCTCTGTCTGCCAAATAAATAAATAAAATCTTTAAAAAAAAAACAAAAAAGCTTCTAGACTTCAGTGAGTAAAGAAGAAAATGGGAAGGAAAAATCATCAAGAATAAATCACTGATGTCTGGTTTTGACTTGTGGATAATAGTACATTTAGGAAGAGAGAAAATAAAGAAAATTAAGCATAATTGGAAGTAAAAATAAGTTTCATTTTAGACATTGAGTTACCTGTGATTTATGAGTTGTTCAAATGTTGATAACAAGTACAATTTACAAATATGGATCTAAAAAAATAAAGTTTTGGTAGCCATCAGCATTAAGTGGTAGCAGGAATTTTAGATGTAGATGAGATCTCTTAGGATTTATATCTAAGTCAAGAATAACATAAAGCTAAGAATGAAGCTCTGTTCTACATTTATTTTTAAGTGTCAGATGGGTGAATGGTAACTTGAAAATGAAAGTAAATGAAATAAGGTTAAGCCAAGGAAGCAGTGATGTGGGCATATTATAAACCCTAGATTTACAGCTCGAAGGTCCTCTGTACTGATATATTTAACATTTAAGCTGGGGCAAAGGGAAATGCTATTTTTCTGCACGTGCTAAGGACACAGTCTCCTCTTTAGGATTTGTTTCTTTGGGTTTTGTTTTGTTTTTTAAATTTCCCAGGATTATGGTTTTAGGACTAACATGCTATTCTATGAGCCAAAAAAAAGACTGGAATATGTGATACCCACATGAGCTCCAGGCATTGACCAATCTCCACTCCCCACTCCACCTTTGTTCCACGTAGGTGTTCCATTACCATTCCTTTCTCAGACTGTGAATTTGAAGACCACTTGCGCCTTAATTACTAATCCAACTATTAATCTATGGTATCAGAATGAGGTGAGTGGGTGGTGTCTTGGCAAACTGCATTGACAACAAGTACTCATTTTGGTTGTTAGATTTCACAAAATTTAGGAAAATTACTTCAAGTGTGAAGTGTCAACATGGGCTTAAGAACAAGGTGACATGAAATTCATAGTCTAACTCTTCCCCATTCAATATGGTAGCTAGTAGCCACCACCTAGCGTAGCTATTGAGTACTGAAATTATATCTGATGTGACAAAGAGAATTTATGACTTTCTATAATTATAATGAACTATTTTTTCTTTTTTTAAATTGAAGTATAGTTGGCATACAATTCTATATTAGTTTCCATTGTACAACAGTAATTCCACATTTATATAAATTATAAAATGCTCACAAAATAATTAACTTAAATTTAAATTTAAAAGTAATATAAAGCTTTTAGGTATATTTAATAAAACTTAAATACAGGGGCGCCTGGGTGGCTCAGTGGGTTAAGCCGCTGCCTTAGGCTCAGGTCATGCCTGGGTGGCTCAGTGGGTTAAGCCGCTGCCTTAGGCTCAGGTCATGATCTCAGAGTCCTGGGATCGAGTCCCGCATCGGGCTCTCTGCTCAGCGGGGAGCCTGCTTCCTCTTTTCTCTCTCTCTGCCTGCCTCTCTGCCTACTTGTGATCTCTCTGTCAAATAAATAAATAAAATCTTAAAAAAAAAAAAACAACTTAAATACAGATGGGACACCTGGGTGGCTCAGTTGGGTGTCTGTCTTCAGCTCAGGTCAGGATCCCAGGGTGCTGGGATCAAGCCCCACATCAGGCTTCCAGCTCAGCAGAAGCCTGCTTCTCCCACTCCCACTGCTTATGTTCCCTCTCTAACTGTGTCTCTCTCTGTCAAACAAATAAAATCTTAAAAAAAAAAAAAAAAAACTTAAATACAGAATAATCATCTATGATAAATATATCATACCTGAAATGACATGTTGTGTATGAGTACACACTGGACTTTGAAGTTTTGATATGAAAAAATGTGTATATACATATGTGTGTGTGTATATATATATATACATGCACATATATATACATTGATAATATGATTGCATATTTAAATGACCATATTTTGAGTACATTGGGTAAAATAAAATATAAATACATAGTATATGAATAATACTAATCATATGATATATATTTACTATCATAATCAGATGCATTTATGTTGTATCTAATATGCTATATAAACTTATAAACATGTATAACATAAATATATGATATAGAAATGAAATGTATTATTAAAATAAAGTTTTCTTTTTATTATTTTTGAGATAACACATGTAGCTGGAATTTTATTTCTCCTGAACAGCACTTGTCTAAACAAAGGTCTATCACATGTTAGTTTTTTGTAGCTGCGTAACAAATTACCAGAAACTTAGTGCTTAAAACAGAGCAGGTTTATTTTCTCTTCATTTCCATGTGTCAGAGTACAGACACAAATCAGCTGTGTCATTTGCTCAGGGTCTCACAATCATGGTGATATTCCCATCTGGAGGCTCAACTGTAGAAGATTCTCCTACCAAGCTCATTCTAGTTGTTACCAGAAGGTACGTCCTTGTGTTAGTTAAGACTGTGAGCTCCAGTAGGTGGCCTATAGCTCTTTGCCATGGAGGCCTCTCCATGAGCTCTTTACAACTTGTCTGCTTGCTTCCTCAGAGGCAGCAGAGAGCAAGAGTAAATTTAGTGAGATGGAGATTCATATAACATGATCACAGGAGTGACATCCTATCACTGTTGCCGTAAAATGTGACCTAATCATAGGAGAGGAATCCATCACCCTATTCTATGCATTAGAAGCAAGTTACAGAACCCAATTACTCTCAAAAAGAAGGGATTACAGAGCATGAACATCAGAAGGCAGATGTCATTGAGGGTCATGGAAAGTTTGCTATGGTGTCACATGTCCAATTTATGTCACTAGGAGACCACACTGTCAGCCAACATATGAATTCTTGTCACTGAGTTTTCATCGTATTAATTATATTTAACTTCAACAACCTCATTGAAACAACTATACCTTACATAGAGTTATGAATGGAAATTAATAATACTAATTATGCAGAGAAAAAATAAAGTTATTTCCAGCTATTCCACTTGTTGGTTCACAACACTCTCAGGAGACTCCTGGGTTTGATTTAAAACCGCCCCCCCCCCAACATGGAGGGAAGGGAGAGGCCGAAGAAAGAGGCCAACCACTCTAGGTTGGTAGGTGGCAGGGTTTTTTGTTTGTTTTTTAAGATTTTATTTATTTATTTGACAGAGATCACAAGTAGGCAGAGAGACAGGCAGAGAGAGAGATGGGGAAGCAGGCTCCCCACTGAGCAAAGAGTCCAATGCGAGGCTCGATCCCAGGACTCTGAGATCATGACCTGAACTTAAGGCAGCAGCTTAACCCACTAAGCCATCCAGGTGCTCTGGCAGGTGGCAGTTTTAATATGCAAATGAAACTTACATATGGGGCTTTCTTGGGCATTAGGAACAATGGATCCCCACTCCTGCCTGCCAAATCATAAAATTTTATTAAGAGGTCTTAACTGGGTTACACTGTGCAGCTCTTCTCAACATCACATCATCAACTCAAAGCTAAATCCTTGGAGCAGCCTCTGGGAGCAGGAAATGCAATGGAACCACAGTCCAAGGACAGGGAAGGGGATGAGGAGCCTCTGAGTGCTGAGGTCCAACTTAAGGTCAACTGGCGGTCATGTCTTTTCAATGATGTTTCCCAACACTTGTTCAAAAAATGACATTCACTGTTAAAGACCATAAAGGTAAATATGAATACGTAAGAGGTTTTGAACTTAAAATCATATTGCTATTGACAGGAAACTAAACGCCATGTCTCTTTGGCAAACCTAAACTCAAATAATGGATATATTTAAATTGTATTGCTACTGCCTTTAACTCACTGTTTAGTTACTCTAAACTTAGTTTAACAGAACTTTAGGACAATTTTGTAGAAAAATTAATTTTCATATTAAGTTAAATCATCTATGTCTTTAACCCTCTTTTGCTAATAGTTATTTTGTGCTAATATAAATTTCTGAAGAGCAAAATTATGTTATAAAAGAACCATGTATAATAAATAAAATGATTTTACATGTAAATAGATCATATTTGTTTAGGAAAGATGAACAAATAATCTCACTATCTGAAATTATATAATGGAAGCATATTGTATACTGTATAGTTTTATTTTATGCTATTGTAAACATTATATTATAATGCAAGCATACATGGAGATATTGTGGGTTTCGTCCCGGACCACTGCAATAAAGAATATCACAGTGAATTGAGTCAAATGATTTTTGTTGGTTTCCTACTGGATACAAATTTATATTTACACAATACTATGTTCTATTAAGTGTGCAATAACATTGTGTCTAGAAAAGTGTAAGTAATTTAAAAAATACTTTATAGCTAAGAAATGCTAACCATCATCTGAGATTTTAGAGAGTCATAACCACTGATTACAGGTCACCATAACAAATATAATATTAATAATAAAGCTTGACATATTGCAAAAATTAGCAAAATGCAACACGGAGACACAAAGTGAGCAAATGCAGTTAAAAAAATTGTGCCTTTACACCTGATTCATGCAAGATAACTACAGACCTTCAGTTAGTTAAATAAATAAATAAAATAAATACAATATCCAATATCCACAAAACACAGTAAAGCGAAGTGCAATAAAATGAGGTCTGCTTGTACAGGTTTACTGTTTTCTGTGTAACTAAGCATTACTAGATTAAGTGGCATAAAACAATTGTTTTATTACTTTTTATAATCTGGTTTGTTAGGAAGTTGAGCAGGGATTGACTGGGTGGTTATGTTTTATATTTTATTAGTGGGGGCTCTTCAATTAGCTGCACTCAACTGGTGACTCGGCGGGGCTGGAACATCACAGAGAATGTTCTTTTATATCTGATGTTCCGTCTTCCTCCACAAGGCCTCTCCTTGAGGCTAGCTAGCTGGGGCAGTTCAACTTTTTACAGGACAATCGGATTCATGAGTGAAAATGATAGTCTAAATTTCTTAAGGCCTAGAGCTGGAATAGGCCCAGTATCATTTCTGTTGCATTCTGTTGGCTAAAAGGAGTCAAGATTTAGCTCAATTCGTGTGCTTCAATCTTACTAGAAAACCAAACAATAAAATCCTGAATGATTTGATAACTGCTTAACTATTTCCCCTCTGTCTTCTCCTTTCCCTAGACTCGAGAACTGTTTTCTTTTCTTTTCTCTTGCTTTCCTCCTTTTTTGCTTGCTTCCTTTCTCTCTCTTTCTTTTTCTCCCTTTGTTTTTTTCTTTCTTTCCTTTCTTCCTTCCTTTCTCTCTCTCTCTCTCTCTCTCTCTTTCTTTCTTTCTTTCTTTTTTTATAACTGCAGCAAGAGTTACTATCAAACTCCACCATTGGGCCAGAGACCTTGTGTTAGCAAGACTTGTCCCTTTTGCATGGTACTACCTACACTTGTGAGTCATTGGTCATCCAGTGGCCTCCACTCTAAGCTCTAACCAGGTACAGTAGAATTGGTATATTTTTATTGCTTTTCCAAAATAAAGCTTTTGCTATGTAGGACCTTCATGCTTGCTTCCTGTGCTTAGATCGCTCGTACGTGACACAGCATAAGGGTTACTGTTTCTTAATATTTCAAAGCCCAACATAATGTCACCTGTAAAATATCATCTTTAGCCACCTTATTTTTGTTGTTACTCTATTCAGTTCATGATTATCTTTTATTAATAATTTCCTATGTTATTTGTGATTATGCTCATATAAATACACAGAAATACATTTTTTAGTTCTTTCTTCAATTGTTCTTGGTAATTATCTGTCTGGTCACTCAGAATATAAATTCCAGGGACACCTGGGTGGCTCAGTTGGTTAAGCGACTGCCTATGATCCCAGAGTTTGGGGACTGAGTCCCACATTGGGCACCTTGCTCAGTGGGGAGCCTACTTTTCCCTCTGTCTGCCTCTCCCCCTGCTTTGTTCTCTTTCTCTCTCTGACAAATAAATAAGTACAAATCTTTAAAAGAAAAGAATATACATTCCACAAGACAGTAACAATTACAGTTCTATAAATTTTGTTTACAACATAAGTAGCATTGTTGTGGCAAATGATGTTTGTTAAGTATTTGTTGCATGAAGAAATGACAAGAAAACATCTTAATCCTTTCATGTTAAATGAAAAAAAGATTATAAAACTGAACGAGTGGAATGAATATTACACATGTGTGTGTGCATGTGTGTGTGTGCATGTGCATCGAGAAAGTCTGGAAGAAGAATCACCACACATCTCTTTGGATGACGGTATTATTTGATGAATATTTTTTTTTAATTTCTAGTTTTCCACTTGTTTAAAAAACTAAATACGGTTACTTATATAAAATGCGTTATATAACAGCAATTTAAAAACAATTAGAATTTAATATTATTTTTGTCATTAAATAATTTTCTTATAATAAGATTAGAATTTTGGTCTCATATTGCTCATGCTTTAGATATTTTGTATGCCAGATGATTCTGAACTTTAAATTCCCATGGCTTATTTTCACTTAAACCTTTTGTTTTTCTAAAGCATAGAAGTAACTCACTTTATGGTTTTATGTAAATTAAAGCTAATTAGGTTTGATCAATATATTAGTTTTCTTTGGGGATGCATTCTAGTAATTGTATAAACCATAGAGAAAATTAATACCCACATTGCCCTTGGCATAACACTTTCTCCTTTTGCTATTTAGTAGAAATGGATCACGTAAATGTTAAATTTGTGCTGTTCTGCTGACAGTGAAACTTAACGAAAGCCCCCATGCTATTAAGCTAAAGTTAAAAGAGTAGAGCTAAAGAAATTTCTCTATTGTAAGAGAAATGTGAGCTTTGCAGAAAGTAAATTGGCTAGGAGAAATTCAATGAGGTGCCATCTAAAATGAGTAGATAAAGTAAAGAGAGTGCTTTGTACAAACTGTGAGAAAGCAATTTAGATATTCCTGGTGATAGCTCAGATGCCTGGATGCCTAGAAGCAATCTAAATCTGCAACTACTTGGAGGATATTGAACAGGAACACTCTGTCTTGTATCATTTTTGTGTTTATCTTTGCCTGTTGATCTGCCATCACTGTTAAACATTCATTATTTATCCTATCATTCCCTTAAAAAGGGTAGTAGAACAAAGAGTTGAACTCCGAAGTCCAAAGTCGCTTTCATGCACAGGAAGTTTCTCTGTATATCCACTATTCATGAGCCCTGCTTCATTTGCCATTCTGTTCAAATGGGACTGAAAACAATATAATGAAATTACTTTCAAATCTTATTCATGTCTGTTTTGACATTATATATGTCTTGGCCGTCCAAAGGATTAAACTTCTACATTTAAATAAGTTTTTGTAAATTATAGATTTTTTTGGTCCATAAGTATGTGATCTACATATACTTATATGCATTTTTTTGTGTATGAACCCATAAATCCTCCTCCTCATTATTTATTATGTACTATCAACAGAAAGCATACTAAACCACTTTTATGCATCATCTAATTAATTTCTATAAACACCTAGGAGTTGGAAACTATCAACATAAGTGAGGTAGTGAGCCTCAGAGAACACTGAACTTGTCCAGACCTTGAGTGAGTAATGGACAAAGCTGATATTTGAAACCAGTTCTCCTTAGGCTGAATGCCAAATAAGTAAATAATTTAAATGCTAAAAATAAGATCATGAATGTGTTAGAAAATAGATAAATGTTTCAAATTTGAGGGGGTTAAAATGGCTTTCTAAAGCACGAAACTTCGCAAGAACATGTAATGATAGATTTGATTGCAAAAATATTTTTAAATGATTGGCAAAAAGCAAAACAATAAAATCAGTGTCATATGTGGCAAATAGCAACATTTTTCATGTATAGGAAACCAATGTTATCCATTAAAAAAACACTCAATAGAAACAGGGCTAGAGATATGTAAAAGACATTTGCAAGAGAGGAAATACAAATGAATCACTGATCTGTAAAAGGATGTTGGAATGTCTAGTAATTAAGTATGTAAGTTGCTCTAAATGTAAAAAAATCATTTTTCTAACGTATGAGATGGGTAAACATCTGTGAAAGAAAGATACAGAGACCAAAACATTTATTTAAAAAAAGTTTGCTTTCAAAAAGTTGGAAAAGAAGTTCAAGCTTTAAAAGCACTTGTCATTGGGGCATCTGGGTTGCTAAGTCAGTTAAGTGTTTGACTCCTGATTTTGGCTCAGGTTATGATCTCAGGGGCCTAGAATTGAGCCCCTTTTCAGGCTCCACACTCCGTATGGAGTCTGCTTATCCCTTTCCCTCTGTTCCTTCTCTTTCTGTCTCTTTCTCACTCTCTCTCTCTCTTTCTCATAAATTAAAATATATATATATATTTAAAATGATTTAAAAATAAAAGCACTTGTCATCAAATTAAAAAGACAAGTTATTGAAAAAATTAAAGCGCAGTAGAATTATTGAATACACTGAGTTTATAGTTAGCTGGTTTAAGATTAAAAGAAAAACAACCTTTTTCTCACATTGTCATCATTGTATCCTCAAAGATAAAGTATTTTCTTCAGATATGACCTTTGTGAAAATCAAGGATAGAGTTTTGTTTCATTTTGGTTTTTTTGTCTTTTTTTTTTTTTTAAGAGAACTAACAATTTATGGAAAATGCCTGGGATTTTTATTGAGCTTGAAGTCTACAACTAGACAGACTGACCTAATTATTTATAGTTTATCTTTCAGTGAAAGTGTTTTGTTTCATTTTGTCTTCTGGATGTGGGACATATTGTTCATGCTTATTCATAATGGATTCAGGACTCTGTCTACATTGTTTCCACAATCTAAACACTTGAAATAGGCTGCTGTTGTAAAAGAGGTAAGAAAGTGGATAAAATCATTCACAGTCAGTATAAGAACAAATCAATACAGTTTCCCCAGGTTAAATATATTATATACATATATATAATATATTCACATATTTATATGACTTTTAACCAGTTTTAAATAATTCATATATATACATACATATAACTATACATATATAGTTATATGTATGTATATATAAAACTTTTAACCCAGGAATTTCTTTCCAGAAACATGCAATGAAGGTTTGAACAAAGAAACCATAAAATATATAATATAATCTTATTGACATTGTCTACAAGATCCAAATATTGAATATAACTTCTTCATATCACTCGGTTTTTAAATTTCTGTTTATTTATTTTGTTATTTTATTTTTATTTTACAGAGGGACAGAGGACCAGGAGGGGCAGAGGAAGAGGGAGAGAGATAACCTTAAACAGTTTCCGAGCCCCGCAGGTAGAACTCACAACCCTGAGATCATTACCTGAGTTGAAATCAAGAGTTAGATGTTTAACTGACTGAGCCACCCAGGTACCTCCTACATGTCACTCTTAAAAAGAAGGTTTAAATGAATTTTGGCATATCTTTTAAATAGAATAGGACTTAATGATTCAAAATTATAATTTCAATCTCTTTACTGAAAAAAAATATATATAAAGTCATTGAAACATGTTGAAACATAGTTTTAGAAATATTGATACATCAGTATAGATATGAAAGCCTATACACCAAATGGTAATCATAATTAATACTGTGTAATCTTTCTTTAACTATTTTATATTAAGCATTTACTTCTTAAACATATAGAATAAAAAAAATTATTCTAAAAATATTTTGTTAGAAGTGTGATGACAGATTGAGATAACCCAAGATTAGAGAATCTAATCTTGCTAAAATTTAAGCTAAAATTTTATTCTCTAAATTTAAATAATGAAATTTATAATTTCCAAGTATTCCTCATTTTATTCAAATCATTTTTTGAAAACTTCAGACTTAAAATGAAAGTATCCTTTAAAAGTATCCTTTAAGGGGCGCCTGGGTGGCTCAGTGGGTTAAGCCGCTGCCTTCGGCTCAGGTCATGATCTCAGGGTCCTGGGATCGAGTCCCGCATCGGGTTCTCTGCTCCGCGGGGAGCCTGCTTCCTCCTCTCTCTCTCTCTGCCTGCCTCTCTGCCTACTTGTGATCTCTCTGTGTCAAATGAATAAATAAAATCTTTAAAAAAAAAAAAGTATCCTTTAAAAGTTAAATAATCTTTGCCAAAATTACTTCTTTTGAAAATAAAATATTAACACTTCGTGTTTTTCTTATGCTTCATAAAAGATGCTGTTTTGCTTCTTGCCAGTCTACTAAGAAGAACAATAATAATAAGTTTTTTAAAGTATTAGTTTCTCTTTTTATGCTTACAGAGAAAATAGTGAATTGGCCTGCAAAAAATTGCAGGTTTTTAAAAAACAATATCCTACATTTACCATTAGAAGTAGGAAAAGTGAAGCTAAAATGCCTAATAGGACTGGATAGAGCAATATTTTATTATAGCAGAAACATGCTATATGACAGCACGAGGACAGGTTCTTCTAATAGTCTTTCAAGAATAATCATATGCTTTCATTCTGCTCTACTCTGCAAATTCCTTCCTCTCCAGATGTCCAGATACCTCTTTGTTGCTTATATTCACTTATGCTTTCTGGACAAATAAAGGCATTGAGCCATAATATAAAAAATGAAACACATATTTTTATAAAATATTTTAAAGGATTTTTGTCCTTTTATTTTCTGTATTATGTTCCTAAAATCATAGACACCCCCTAAAGGAAAGTGCTTATATTCTTTCCGAACATTGCTAGTGACGAGTAGCTAATAGTGTGTTTTCTGATTTCCAGCTCTCCAAATCTGTTGCATATTTTTCTAAAATAGTTAATGTTGACATAATACATCTAGCTTTCCAAACCAGAAAGACTGGAGTGTCCCAGGATATAAGTCTAACTCATCGCCCCGGTAGATCATCAAAACATTTCCCACTGCGTTTCCTTTTATTTCAGCTATCATGTCATTGTTGAGACCCTCTTCATTTCACACTGAAATTTTGTAATAGCATCATAACCCGTGTATATGGACCCATACACAGACACGCACACGCACACACACAAACACACACACACACACACACGTGTTTTACAAGTATGTAAATCTGGCATCACCACTTTCCTATTTAAAAACTACTTCATTCCCAGTGGACAGTTAAATATTCTTTTAAGAAATTATTTATTTATTTATATTGAAGTATAGTTGACACACAATGTTATATTAGTTTCAGGTGTACATATAGTTAATTCAATTTTTTTTCATTTTATTTTATTTTATTTCTTTTCAGTGTTCCAAAATTTATTGTTTATCCACCACTCCCAGTGCTCCATGCAATAGGTGCCCTCCATAATACCCCTAAAACCTCAGTTTGTTTCTCAGAGTCCACAGTCTCCTACGGTTTGTCTCCCCCTCTGATTTTCCCCACTGCCTTCTCCTCTCAAGTAAGTGCATCTGTTACACTGTTCTCCCCACAAGTGTATCCACCATTTGTCATTGTACGACACTATTGCAATTCTCTTGACCAAATTCCTTATTCTGTACCTTTTATTCCCTTGACTAATTCATTCCACAATTAGAAGCCTATATCCCTCAATTCCTTTCACCCATATTTGCCATTTCCCCACCCCCCTTCCCCTCTGGCAACTATCAGTTTGTATTTATGGGTCTGTTTCTGCATTTTGCTTGTGTATTTATTTATTTTGTTTTTTAGATTCTACATGTAAGTGAGGCCACATGTTTTTACATGTATTCTTCTTTTTCTGTCTGACTTTTTTCACTTAGCATAAGACCTTCTAGGGCCATCCATGGTGTTGTGAATGGCAAGATCTCATCATTTTTTTTTTTTTTCTTTTTTATGGCTGAGTAAATTCCTGTGTGCATCTGCGTGTGTGTACCACATCTTTATTCATTCATCTATTGGTGGACACTTGAGTTTCTATCATATCTCAACTATTGTAAAAAAACGTTGCAATAGACAGGAGTGCATATATATATCTTTTCACACTACTTTTTTTTTTTTTTTTTTTTTTTTAGCTTTTTGGGGTAAATACCCAGTAGTGGATGCACTTTCTTGTTCTAATTCAAATATCTTATTCTTGTCCCTCAAACTCTCTATCCAACATCATTTTACTGTCAATAGTTTCTTTTAAATATTACTCTATTTCACCTCCTTTATCTATTCCCTTTACCATTATCTCATACCAGCGTTCTCAAGGGGAGGAGGGAGTGGAAGAAGAAGGTCTTTGCTCCAGGGGACATTTGAGAAAAAGACTGGAGATATCTTCCATTATCGGAGCAGGGGTGGGAACGATTCTAGCATCTAATTAGTAGCAGCCGTGGATGCTGCGAAACATCCTGCAATGCACAGGACGGCCCCTACAGCAGAGAATTGCCCAGTCCAAACTACCTGCCGTGCTGAGGTTGAGACACTCTGTCTTAGATCAGACCCCTGTCACCTCAATAACTCCAACAACGTGATACTTGCTCTCTCTCCATCTATCTACCCCCCATTCACATTTTTTAAAGAAGATTTTATTTATGTATTTGACAGAGAGAGAAAGAGACAGAGGAAACTCCAACAGGGGTAGTAGAAGAGGAAGAAGCAGGCTTCTTGCTGAAAGTGGAGCCCAACTCGGGGCTTGATTCCGGTATCCCAGGATCATGACCTGAGCAGAAGGCAGAGGCTTAATGACTGAGCCACCCAAGTGCTGCCCCACTCACATTTTCTAAGTGCCAACCCAAATGGTCTCTTTACAACTCAAATATGAGTCCATATTTTGTACTTAAGATTTTGACTGTTCCTGAGCATAAAGTCTAAAAAGTCTTACAAGAGTCTTCATGATTTGTTTTCTGATCAGCTCTTTTTTTCTGTCATCTTTTCCTTTCTCCTACAAAGCTCCAGTCCTAGTGAAGTACTTTCTATTCTATGAACAGACACCTTCTTTCTTTTCCTTCTCTGGGTTGCAGCATTTTAGCATGTTGTTCCTTTGACCTGATGCTGTGACACTCAAGTGTCAAGACTTGTTCCCTTAGGACAGGTGTCTGCCTCTGAGGAAAAATGGATTGTAGTCAAGAATAAGTACAATAACCTTTGTATGATCGGAATTTCTAAGAGAATGACTTGAACTATTTTGAAACCCAAAACGTAGTGCATTTTCTACATTGTTTGATTGATGTTCATTTTCATTGTTATTGCTGCTACTGTAACTGCTTTATTTAACATGCTGTAAGAATTTTGAGGATGATGTGCCTGGGTAGCTCAGTTGGTTGAGTGTAGGACTATTGATTTCTACTCAGGCCATGATCTCAGCGTGGAGTCTGCTTGTCCTTCTTCCTCTGCTCTTCTCTCCACTTCCTCTCTCTCTCAAATTAAGAAATGAATGAATGAATGAATGAATGAATGAATAAAATCTTAATTTTTTTTTTTTTTAGGACAAAGATTTATTTCGTTTTGTTTCACCTTGGAATCTGATGCTATCCTATCAAGGCAGAACAGCTAGAAAGATGTACTTCCCTTTATTTGCAAACTCCTTGGGATCAGGTGCCACCCTGCAAGTATATATTGAGTCATGGGTGCATTCCATCTATTTAATAACCAGGAAATCACAAAATAATAGAGAAAAAGATGGCAGGTCTTGAGACATCCAAGAATTCCTCCTGCAAAATTAAGGGGCAGAGCAGGGAGCCTGATGTAGGGACTGGATCCTGACATTCAGGGATCATGAACTCAGCCTAAGGCAGATGCTTAACTGACAGCCACCCAGGCATGCCCTGTCCTGCAAAGTTTGAGCCAGAGGGAAACCGATAAGAACAAGATATCTGGTGATATTAACTATTATAGAAATGGTAGGTCATAATGTTTTTCCTTTCACCTTATTTTCAAGATGTTGGCATGGGAAACAAGTCACTTAAATACCAATGTTTTTATTTTAAATTTTTAAGTATTTTTATGACAAAGAAAAACCAATTTTTTTTTAATCTCAAAGATAGAGTTTTGTTATTAAGAATAAAAATATTTCACTGACTACACAAATAGAACCCACATTTTCCATATATCATACTACTTGTTTTTTTTTTTTTTTAATAATACTGCCCACCTTCTCTTAGAATATTTCTAAATCCTCTTGTCTCATCTATCTAAGTAAATTCACAGAAGGCACATTTTTGTTTTCCTTTTATGGTACTGTGGAAACAAAGATCATGAAAATATACATCAGCAATATCCATGAAATTTTTAAAAATAATTACCATTTTCATGTTTAATTTCCAAAAAAAGAAATCTCAAACAGATGTTATTCCTTATAAAAAGACTTCCCACATTGGAAATTTGAATTTCTATGATTCTGCTGTTTCTTTCAGTTATCCACAGTAAAAATAGTCATTTCTAAAGGGGGGAAAAATAAGCTTTTATCTTATTGACATATTGAAAAGAGAAAATAAAAGGAGTTCAAGTTTGATTAAAAAAAAGTAATGTTTCAGAAAATGTGCAAGTTTAGTTCTTCTAAACACTAAAACCAAACATTTCTAAATGATTGCATTTAACTTTTCTATCTTTTAAAATTATTCCCTAGATAAAAGTAGGCGCTGGTAAAGCACTCCCCAAATCCACAGAAGCATTATTTTTCACTTATAAAACTCAAGTACTTTGTATTTCTTTCTTTTTTTTTTTTTCATTGTGTATTAAGAAGGATGGGAGTATTAGCTTTGAGAAAAGAAGAACTATTAGGTATATATGTTATGTGCAGTAGAAGTGTTTAAAATTGCATTTCTGCTTGTCTTTTAAAAAATGCCAATTTAAAAAAGTACCAAATGAACTTCATTCTAATTGTATCCTATTTAAGCAGAAATTTATTCAGGAATATTTAGAAATGATCTCTCTAATGGAAGGTTAGATCATATTGGTTAATAAATAGAATATATTACAAGGAAAATCAGTTTATTTAAGCTGTGTGTACTTGCAATATAGAATTACAGAAAAAGAGTGCATTTTCAGAAAAATATACATAATAAAAGAAGAATATGATAGATTTGATCTTTGATATGACACAAAGTCAATATAATTATCATCATGAAGGAGTTCATAACACAATGAAGATGTCAGTTGTGAAAACCTAGAGAAGGTGTGCTAAATTTTGTAGTGCAAGTATTTATGAAAGATGGTGGATTGCAGATTAAAGAAGCCGTAACTTCCTTTAGGGTGGGAAAAGAGTGGTGGTACCCAAGAAATTTTTTTCCAGTGTGATAGAATTAAAGCCTTCACTTAGACAAGGTGAAGACATTATGGAGACAATGTTGGCAGAGGTTAAGTGGGTGCAAGAGCAGGGGACAGTGGAAATCTGGGGGAAGGAATTAATGAAAGAAGCATAAGGTATATTGTAAGTGCAAATGTGGTGGGATAGAATTTGTTACTTGAAAGAAGTTGGAAGTTTATTTGAGATCATGTTTGATGGGTTTTGAGGGCTATACAAATATTATTGGAGCTTCTGACATGAATAATAGAGTGTCCTGTTACCTTTTTTAAGTAGGGTATCAGATGACTAAACGTTTGTTTTAGAAATTAACTCTTTTGAGATGGGAGGGATGGAGTACTGGGCTGAGAAGTTAATATCAAGGATAACAGGTAGGAGTCAGTCACTGTTCTTTAGACCAGAAATTAGAGGAGGACTGGCTGGAAGCCAGTAAGGATAATAGAAGAAGAACATATTTGGAAAGCAGAATAAACAGAATATTGGCTTATTAATGTAAAAGATAGATAAGAGAAAGAGAAGGAAGGACAAATGTCACTAAATAGTCCCGGTACGTTTGACATCTGGTCCTGGAGAACAACATATTCTAATCTCAGATAACTCCTCTGAAGAAAGTTACATGTCTTCACTTTCTTTACAAACAATTAAATTACCTAATAATAGAGACAATTCTACAGCAATCAAACTCAATGTCATAGAAGATTGGAATCCAACAGACAGAGAATTCAAATAGATCTTATAAAAGAAATTTAGTGACCTACAAGAATACTCAGAGAGACAATTCAATGGACTCAGGAATAAAATTAATGAATAAAAGGAGTACTTTACAAAAGAGATTGAAATCCTAAAAAGGACCCTAAACAGAAATTCTGGAGATGAAGAACTCAATAAGTGAGATGAAATATTCATTAGAAAGCACTGGAAATAGAGCAGATCAGATGGAAGAGAAAATTGATGAGCTGAAAGATAAGAATCTAGAAATTATTGAGATGGAAGAGAAGGGATTACTAAGATTTAAAAACATGAAGAATCCCTATGAGAGCTATTAGACTCCACTAGGGGACCTAAGATAGGAATAATGGGTATCCTAGGAAGAAGAAGAGAAAGAGAAGAGGGTGGAGAAGTTATTTAAAGAGTAATAGCTGAGAACTTCCCAAACCTGGGGAACGAACTAGACATAAAAGTCCATGAAGCTAATAGATTACCATACTATCACAATACTAGAGGACACTCTCCAACACACATTATAATGAAGTTGTCAAAAGTCAATGATAAAGAAAGAATCATAAAGGCAGCCAGGGAAAATAAAAGAAAATAACCTATCAGCAGATTTCTCGGCAGAAAGGATGCCTTCAAAATATTGAAAGGTTAAAAATTGCCAGCCAAGAATATACTACCCAGCAAACTTATTATTTTTTTTTTCAGATAGGAAGGAAAAAATAAAAGCTTTCTCAGACAAACTAAGGCTGAAGGTATTTATCACCATTAAACTTGTATTACAAGATATGTTGAAAGAAGCTCTTCTACCTGAGAGAAAAAGATAAAAGTACATGAAACTTTGAATAAGGTGATAAGCAGCTAGAAGTGTATTTTAGAATAGGATGTTGAATACACATGTACAGCATAGAATAGAAGGTTGAATACACTACACAGTATAAAGGTTGAAGGAAAAAGGCATTAAAAATAAATATAACGGGGCACCTAGGTGGTTCAGTGGGTTAAGCCACTGCCTTCGGCTCAGGTCATGATCTCAGGGTCCTGGGATCGAGTCCCGCATCGGGCTCTCTGCTCAGTGGGGAGCCTGCTTCCTCCTCTCTCTCTGCCTGCCTCTCTGTCTACTTGTGATCTCTCTCTGTCAAATAAATAAGTAAAATCTTAAAAAAAAATACATATATATATATATAAAACAAGGCACCTGAGTGGCTCAGTAGTTTAAGTGGCCAGCTCTTGGTTTAGGCTCACATTGTGATCTCGGGGTCATGAGATTGAGCCCTGTGTCAGGCTCTGTACTCAGTGGGGAGTCTTCCTCTGTCCTTCTCTGTCTTTCTGTCTCCCCTTGCCCCTCTCCCTACTCACAGGAGCATGCACACACACTTCCTCTCTAAAATAAATAAATAACTATTTTTAAAAATTAAACAAATAACTATAGTTATTATAATTTGGTAACAAGCTTACAACATAAAAAGGAGTAGTTTGTGACAAATTGAAAAGGGAAAAGGAAAATGACAGAACCCGTAAAGGCAAATGGAGATACATTGCTATCAATAGAAAAAGGACTATTTTATATATGAAATGTTTTATATAAAGTTCAAGGGAGCCACAAAACAAATATGTAGGATAAAGACACAAAACCATAAAAAAGGAGAAATCATCACAGAAAACCACCAATTTAAAATAGTAACCGAAACAAACAGAGAATAAACAAGGAGATACAAAGCAACCAGAAAACAAAAGATACAATGACAGTAGTAAGTCCACCCTAAATGTAAACAGACTGAACTCACCAATCAAAAGGCAGGGAATATCTGGATGGATCAAAAAATAAGACCCAACTTTATGCTGCTTGCTGGTGACTCATCTCAGTCATATAGTAAGATATAAAATCAAAATAAAGGGATGGAATATAATACTCCAAGCATGTGGTCACGAAAAGAAAGTGGGTTAGCCCTACTTATATCAGATAAAATAGACTTCAAGCCAAAGATGGTAACGGGAGACAAAGAGGGTCATCATATAATGATAAAGTGTTGTATAGATGGAATTTTCACAATGGACCACCCTGATCTGCACTTATGCAGGCAGGCTAAAGAATGCTGTTTGGAGACTTGTGCTGCATAAGTGACCTTGGGAGCCTGGTTAGCTGACATTAGCTGGCCCGCCAGGTGAGAATTTGCCCTTGGTCTGGATGCCAAGAGCTGTCAATCTTGCCTTACATTCCTTCCTGCTCCAGTCTGGGCTGGCCCCCCAGAATGGAATCTGGGAGGAGAGGCAAGCATACCTAGTCCAGGCTCTTTGAATATGTAAAAGCATGATAACACAGAAATATATCTCCTTCCAAACTACAAGTAGGCAAACAAACATTTAACTTCAGACCCTGTCATTTGCCCTACATTGGCCCTTATGGGGATGATTAGTTGGAATTCTCACCTGGAAGAGGAATGCTCTGTCCAGACCTCTCCACTGGGACTCCAGACTGGTTGTCTCCATGAGGCTTCACCAGCTAATGAGGATGGATGCTGTAGGGACCCTATTTGATGTAACTCTGTCTTATTCTCCTATACTGATTACTATTGCCCTCATCTATGCATAGATTTTCCCCTTCGTTCTCTTTCTATTAGATTTTTGTAATACAAATAAAGTATATGTATGTATGTATGTGTGTGTGTGTGTGTGTATGTGTGTGTGTGTTTTCCCCCTTGAAACTGAGAGTATGGCTACTGTGAATCTTTTCTTCAGAACGAATGGTCAATACATCAAGAAGATATAACAATCACAAATATATGTAATACTAAGATCTGATCAAAATATATTAAGCAAATACCAATAGATCTTAAGGGAGAAATAGATAACGTTACAGCAATACCATAATATTAGGGTATTTCAATACCCCCTATCAGCAATGGATGGATTGTTCAGATAGAAAATCAATGAGGAAATGATGGAATTGAACCACATTGTAGAACAAATGGACTTAACAGGTTTTATATAATACTGCATCTCAACAGTAGCTGCGTTTGCATTCTTCTCAAGTATGCAAGGAATGTTACCCAGGGTAGATCACATGATAGGCCAGAAACCACTCTTTGCAAATTTAAGAAGACTGAAATCATACCAACTATCTTCACTGACCAAAATGGCATGAAATTAGAAATTGGCGAGAGGAAAGCAGATCTTCAAATACATGGAAATTAAACAAAAACCCTAAACAACAAATAGGTCAAAAGAGAAGTCAAAAGGGAGACAAAAATTATCTTGAAACAAATGAAAATGAGAATACAGCATACCACATTTTGAAGCAGCAAAAGCAGTTCTGAGGGGAAAATTTATAGCAATAAATATATGTATTAAAATACCAGAAAGAGGGCACCTGGGTGGCTCAGTGGGTTAAGCCGCTGCCTTCGGCTCAGGTCATGATCTCAGGGTCCTGGGATCGAGTCCCGCATCGGGCTCTCTGCTCAGCAGGGAGCCTGCTTCCTCCTCTCTCTCTCTCTCTGCCTGCCTCTGCCTGCTTGTGATCTCTCTCTGTCAAATAAATAAATAAAATCTTTAAAAAAATAAAAATAAAATACCAGAAAGATATCAAATAAATAACGTAACTTTACATTTAATAAACTGAACAATAAAAAGAATGAATTAGCCCAAAATTAAGCACAAGGAAGGAAATAATAAAAATCAGAGCAGAAACAAATGAAATAGAGACATACACACAAAAAAAGAATCAACAAAACTAAATGCTGATTCATCAAAGAGATTAACAATATTGACAAACTTTTAGCTAGAGTAAATAAGAAAACTAGGACAAGAATCAAAGAAAATTAGAACTGAAAGTGGAAACATTACAGAAATACAGTGAATTATAAGAGACTTCCAAGAACAATTACATGCCAAAAAATTACATAATCTACAAGAAATGGATACATTTCTAGAAACACAAAACCTACTAAAATTAAATCAGGAAAAAATAGAAAATCTGAAAATACCAATAACAAATCAAGATATTGAGTCAGTAATTAAAAAAAACTCCCAACATGAGAAGTCCAAGGTCAGATAGTCTCATTGATAAATACTACCAAACAGTTAAAGAATTAATACTAGTCATCCTCAAACTCTTCCAAAATTTTGAAGAAGGAGCCTTTCCAACTCATTCTATGAAACCAGCATTGCCTTGATATCAATACCACTGTAAGGATATCACAAGAAAGCAAAAGAGCAGTATCCCTAGTAAATATGATTGCAAAATTAAATTTTTTCTTTATATTTTATTTATTTGACAGAGAGAGAGAGTGAGAGAGGGAACACAAGCAGAAGTAGTAGGATAGGGAGAAGCAGGTGTCCTGCTGAGCAGAGAGCCTGACGCAGGGCTCGAGTAACGACGGAACCACTCAGGTGTCCCTAGATACAAAAACTCTTATTTTTTAAAAAGATTTTATTTATTTATTTGAGAGAGAAAGATAGAATGAGAGAGGGAGAGAGCATGAGAGGGGAGAAGTCAGAGGGAGAAGCAGACTCCCTGCTGAGCAGGGAGACTAATGTGGGACTTGATCCCAGGACTCCTAAGATCATGACCTGGGCCACAGGCAGTTGCCTAACCAACTGAGCCACCCAGGTGCCTTAGATGTAAACATTCTTAACAAAATATTAGAAAATGAAATTCAAGGACACACTGAAATGATTATACACTATGACAAACGGGACTTATCCCTGGGATACCACAGAAATAAGACAACATTGTCCATATTCACCATTACTATTCAATATAGTACTGAAGTCCTCATTAGAGAAATTAGGCAAGACAAAGAAATGCAAGGCTTCTAGATTGAGAAGCAAGAAACAAAATTGTACGTATTTACTGATGATATGATCTTATATACGGGAAATCTCAGAGAAGATCAAAAAGCAATTGGAATTAATGATTTCAGTGAAGTAGCAGGTTAAAAATCAATTAATGGAAATCAGCAGTATTTCTTTACATTAGTGATGAAGCATCAGGAAAACTATCCCAAATCACAATAGCGTCAAAAATAATAAAACATGTGGGAACAAGTTAATCAAGGAAATTCAAGTTCTGTCTGATGAAAATGACAAGATTTTGCTGAAAGAAATCAAAGACACAAAGAAGTGGCAAGATACCTTGTGTTCATGGGTAGAGAATAAGTATTGTTAAAAAAGCCATACTATCCAAAGCCATACACAATGGCGATACACAATACACAGTGCAATCCATCAAATCACAAAAATATAAGAAACAATCTTAAAATTTGTGTGATACCATGAAAGACCTCAAATAGCCAAAGTAATCTTGAAGGGGAAAACAAAACAAAACAACAAAACAACAACAACAAAGAAAGCCAAGGATATCACATTTCTTGATTTAAATTATACTGTGAAACCTTAGTGATAAAGGTAGTGGCACAAAAATAGAAATATAGATTAATGGAAGAGAATAGAGAGCCCAGAATTAAATTCTGGCATGTCTAGTCACCTGATATTTGACAAGGGAGCCAAGAAACTCAGTGGAGAAAGGATAGTTTCTTCAACAAATGATGGTGGGAAAATTGGAGAAACAGCCAAAACAATAAAATTGGACTCCTGTGTCATACTACTTAAAAAAATCAACTCAAAATGGATTAAAAAAACTTAAACCTGATACTCTAAAATTCCTAAAAGAAAGAATAGGAAAGAAGCTTATCAATATTATCTTAACCATGATTTTTTGGGCATGACTTGAAAAGCACAACAACAACAACAACAACAACAAAAGCCAAGAGATGGGACGACATCAAAAGCAAAAACTTCAGCACATCAAAATAATTAACTAAATGAAATGTTAGCTTATAGAATGAGAGATATTTGCAAACTATGTATCAGATAAGGGGTTACTATTTAAAATATATAAAGAACTAAAGTGGGGCTCCTGGGTGGCTTAGTTAGTTAAGCATCAGGCTCTTGATTTTGGCTCAGGTCATGATCTCAGGGTCTGGGGTCAGGCCCCATGTTGCACTCTGTGCTCAGTGAGGAGTCTTCTTGAGATTCTCTCCCTCTCCCTCTGTTCTTCCCTCTGCTGTCTTGCTTTCACTCTCTCTCTCTCTCTTTAACATAAATATATAAATGCTAAAAAAAGAACTAATGTGGTATAATTAAAAATGATTAAAAATGACAGAAGAACTAAATAGACATTTTTCAAAAGAGGACATCAAAATAACCAATAGGCACAGGAAAATATGCTCAATGTCATCAATCTTCAGGGAGATGCAAATAAATACCACAACGAGATATCACCTCACACTCTTTAGAACGGTTATTATCAAAAAGACAAGAGACAACTGTTGACGAGGCTGTGGTGAAAAGGGAAAACTTACAAACTATTAATGGGAATGAAAATTAGTCCAATCACTAGTGAAAACAATTTGAAGTTTCCTTAAAGAATTAAAAAATAATTTACCTTATAACCTAACAATTCCACTTCCTTGGTACATAGCCAAAAGGAATTAAATCAGAATTTTGACAAGACATATAAACTCCCATATTTATTTCAACATTATTCATAACAGCCAAGACATGGAAACAACCCATATGTCCACCAGTGGATGAATGGATACTATAGATGTGGTAGAAATACACAATCAACTACAAGAAAGGAGGCTATTTTGATATTTGTGACAATGTGAATGCACCTTGAGCACATTATGCTAAGCAGCATAAATGAGACAAAGACAAGTGTTATATGATATCACTTAAATATGGGATCTAAAAATGTTAAGCTTACCAAAAAACCTCCAGAGAATAAAATACTGGTTCCTAGAGGATGGATGATGGGGAGATAAGACTGATGGTATGTAAAGTTATAAACTTGTAAAAAGTTATAAATAAGCCATAGAGATCTCATATACAGCATAATGAATATAGACTATAATATTGTACTATGATATAATGTGCTAAATGTTGCTTCTTTGGCAATCATATCACAATATATAAATGTATCAAAGTAACATGGTGTATACCTTAAATTTACAAAATGCAACATCAAATTTTTCAAATAAAAAAATTTAAAAATTTTACTATGGAGGCTTTTAAATTATAAAGTAAGGCTAGATTTATGTATGATATTCCATTTCTAAACCTATAATGCTTAAGAAACTAGAAAGAGTTAGCAATAGGAATTCCATTTTTACCAGGAATATTGTGGATATGAAAAATATTTTGTATTCAATGCTATCAGTTGAATGTTCAGAGATTACTCATGAAACTATTTTTATTTCTTAAAATGTAATGCCTATGTTTATGATTATAAAAGTAATACATACTTATAGAAAATTTTAAAAATTATCAATATATAAAGGAAAATAATATTTGACGTATAATCCCACCATGATAGCCATTAACATTGCATTACTAATTCTTATTGATCTCTCTTTATATTTAAGTCAACTGTCTTCTTCTATATGTATATATGCAGGTACGTATATATGTATTTATGACATATATATATCTCTTTCTATATATATATGTCTCTTTATTGATTGATCAATGCTGAGAAGAATTTGTCTATCGTCTAGGGCTACATACCAGTAAAATAGTGTCTCATAAGTTTCTACACTATGTTAAAGGAGTATGTTTGATTTAGAAATTTCTTAGTTAAAAAAAAAATGTTTACAGACAAAAATGCCACAAATACAGGGACTGTTTATGGTGGAGGTTTTTGTTAGAATATGCACTTTTTTGTAGTAATATTTATAACATATACAGATAAGAAAACATAGATACGAAATGGAGATCCACACTTAAAGTTAATTTAGGTAATGGAAATATTTCAAAACTTTAGTTTGAAAGTTAGTGAAATGTCAATTTAACATTTATTAAAATATTTAAGGGTTGGATGTCTAGATTGAAAATAAAAGACCTAAAAATGGATGTGTGCAATTTCCAAATTGCTCTGATAAGTGGGGAAAATTGCCATTAAAATTTATAGTTAAGGATTGGTTCCCTGGAGAGAGGCTCTTATAATTAGAGCTCTTTTCTTTTTAACAAGCGGAGCAGAAATGACATTATTAGGATATAATATTTTATTATTACTCTTGTCGTTGTTGTTGTTTTCAGAAATTTCAGAAATATAACAATATTTAACTTTTTACAGAAATTAAAATTATTAGTATTATAGATTTGAATTGTTGGAAAAATGAACAATAATATAATCAGTACTTAGCTCATGATCAAAAAGTAAAGAATGCACGGGATTTTATCTCTCCATCTAGTTTTCCTCCATAGTCAACTTCAAGCTAATTGAATTCTTCACAATTGTTGAATGATATTATTTATATTATGTTTAATTATATCATTGAATTTAATTATACATAAATTGCTATCTTATCTTTATTATTTTTAATCCTCTCACTTATTATTGCTATTAGACTAATTGCAGTGTTAACAGTACTAGCAAGTCATATATGAGATATGTCAGGTATTAGACAGGTTGGTTTAAAAAAAAAATGGTGTGGGGAGAGAAAATTGCCTTTATCATGAATTTTCTAAATAGAAACTACCACCTTGTGCTTTAATTAAATTGTAAATGTGTTCTTCCTTTGAGTCTTAAGTATTAACAGCTGGTGAGTTGTTGGGTTAGCAGAGCTATATATGGTAGGGGGAGCGGGAAGTTAGCCATTTTCCTATAATGTCTCATTAATTTTCAATACTTCATAGGTCACTTAACACACATGCGCATTAATGTACACATACACCGTGTACGCATATGCTCCTCTTTTTACTGGGACAAAAGTACTAGATACACATTTTGAAGTTGCCCAGAGCTGTATCTCCTGTAGAAAATGGCCAATAGTTTGTGGGCCCTCCCTGAGGCTTTTATTAACACACTGCTAGATCTCTATAACTGCATAGGGAGATGTTGCTGGTGGTCCAGCTGGCCAATTTATTGAAACCAGGACAAAACCCCAGTTTCTATTTAATTATCTGTGACATTGCAACAACCCTAAGAAATTGGGTTGCCTGGTAATTTTGCTGCTTTGCTGAATCTGTTACAAGGCGAAAATGGTGAACTCAAGAAATTCATTGGGTTATAGGCCTGGAATGAAACTTTAATGCCGACTTCATTCATCTCCCTGCCTTAATCCTAGGTCTGCAGTAAAGTAATCCTAAGAAGGTAGACATCTTATTTTTATCTTTAAGGAATGAGAATCTGCAATCTTATGGGGAACTCAAGTCTCACATCTCTCCATCATACCAGCCAGAAAGTTCTTTCAGGCATCTGTATAAGGTTTAGCCAAATCACGATTTTTTACTTCTCATTGAAAATGGATTGAACTTTCCCTGGTACAAGATCCTGCAAACTTAATGTCTACTACCAGGCTAAAGGCTAATGTGTCTTTTAAGTTTTACTTAGAGTCTGCCTGTTTAAACTCCTATATTAGTGATGTGGGAAAGTTCCAAATTCCATCGATTCTTTCCTGAACACTGTGTTTTAGCAGAAGCCCCTTTGTTGTCGAGATGGAGAATTATGTGAATAATCTAGGTTGCATCTCAATGCTAGTCTTGTCTTTTCTTAAAACAGTACCAAATGATTCACTGGTTGAAATATAGTTTTATCTAATTGAAATACTGGTCATAATTATATCTACCTTTTTAATTCTTCAAACTATTTGAACGTCAATTGAATTCCCTTTAGTATCAATTACTTTGGCTCAATTCATAAATATACATTGAGCACATCTATTTAAGTCCATTTAAAAAGTCTTTATTGTTATGTTTTGCATTGAATTGAGATGTGAAATTTGTTTTGAAAATCCAGAGCACTTAATAATAGCTACTACTTTCTATTTTGTAGAGCAGGGGACTAAAACTCAGAGTGATTAAGTAAATTGCTGAATGGCTGTATCAGGAAACCAAAATCCTTCTTTTACCTTTACATCATAATAATGTTTCCTACAATTTAGAAGTGTAATGAAAAATACCATTCTAATGAAAGCCATCTTTATTTCACTTTTTGAAAACACAGATTCCCTCCACTCTCCAAAAGCAGAGTGTTTCTATGAATACTTTCACGAGCCAAAATGATGTAAAGAAGCAGTTATCAGTAATTTATATTAAAATTTCCTAGCATTCCTAGACTCCCCCCAAAATAACATGTCATAGGCTTTTCCGATACCTCAGGACACACCTCGCTGATAGAGTCACAAAATAAATCAAGATAAAACACATAAGCTCACAGACACAGTTCCAGAACACGTCAGGTTGATGCTGAGTTTGGGGGAAGGACTTGGCGGCTCCCTCTCACTGCCCCGGGTATGAACTGCCTCTCTAATTGCTCCCTGCAAGACAAACCCTGAACACTATTTTCGGTTTTCACCTTTTTTTTCCCCCCATAGGTGAAACTTCTTTACAGATTTTGTATTTTTTTTTAAGTTTTTTTTTTTTTTTTTTTTTGACAGAGATCACAAGGATGCAGAGAAGCAGGGAGAGAGAGGGGGAAGCAGGCTCCCCGCTGAGCAGAGAGCCCGAGGCAGGGCTTGATTCCAGGACCGTGAGATCATGACTTGAGCAGAAGGCAGAGGCTTAACCCACTGAGCCACCCAGGCGCCCCTCTCTACAGATTTCTTTTGGTTAGTGAAAACAGATACTAATACGGTCTTTTGTAAAGGTAATGTTTCATAACATGAACTTTCCAAAAGTGAAGTATGACTATCCTTGGGTTTAGGAGGAATACATGTCTCTCGTCCCCAGGAGGCACATACCTAATGACATGCATTTAAAAATCCTCTCTACTGGAACAGATTTAGTTGTATCTTTGACTTACCTGGCCATGAAAATTAAAGTGTGTAGAATCCACAGCAATATACTAGGCTAAAGTAATAGCAACAACCAAAGCAACATGAAATAATGAACCAAAACCAGAGAAATGAAAGTGAACATTGAGACTTGGCCTGTATGTGTCAGTGTTGTCGTTAACTCCTCCCACACTCCTGACTATGGGTCAAGGAGCCGGAATGGATCCAGAGAGGAACGGACTGGCAACCACTGGGAGGGCAGAGAGGAATGTGCTTACAACTACTGGGAGGGAAAGCACGCAGCGTCCTGATGTTTGTTTGAACCAGTTGCTCTGTTGTTGTTCAGCTCCATCTAAACTCTAGAACGTTGCAAAGAGGAGACCTTTCTAGGAAGTCAGAAATAAAGATGGAGAGTCACTAATTACAGGAAGAAACATTGGGCAAACTCGGCTTTCCTATCCATTTTATTTTATTTATTTGACACAGAGAGAGAGAGAGAGATACCACAAGAGATGGAACTCAAGCACAGAGACTGGGAGAGGGAGAAGCAGGCTTTCCACAGAGCAGGGAGCCTGATGAGGGGTTCAATCCCAGGACCCTGGGATCATGACCTGAGCTGAAGGCAGACACTTAACCGCTGAGCCACCCAGGTGCCCCTTTCCTGCCCATTCCTAAGAGGGGATCTATGTTAATACTGAGTTTGAGCCAACAAGTGGAGAATCCAATGTTACAAACATTCTCTTTAACAAAAGCTGGTGGGAGGAATTATCTATATGTTTTTGAATAGTATTTTAAGTTCTGAAGGGAGGGGGATGATAGCAATCAATAATGTCTTATAAAACGAAGCTTCTCAACCTGGGCAAGACCCTGACTTACAATGGAAGGTATCATAGACAATTGCAAAATCTTTACTGGAGAATCTAAAGTATTGGTCCAAGAAATGGTGATGAGATATGCTGTATTAACTGTTACTCTGTGTGGCCACTGCATGGATGCTAAATTTCTATATCTGTGTTAAATTAATTGAGAATATGTAATTTAGGGTATTAAAACCAGTCTACAGGACAATAATGCTATACCTACCAAATTAAAATCTGTATAGATGTATATATGTGCTGCATATCAAGTCAATGATAGTATAACATAGAAAATATAAATGAACATTTTAAACATTAGGAAATATATGCCAGCACAGAGTGTATGTACTTAAAACAGTGTACCTAAAACTAAAATCTGATGCTAAAGCTGGAAAACCATTTGACACGAGAAACTATGTGTGACAGATTTGTGAATTCCTTGAAGAAAAAGCATTAATTTCTTGTAATTGTAAAGAAGTAATTTTATATTAGCCATTTTTCTTTTTGTTCCATTTATACTTTTTAAAAGTTTACTCAAATAGTTTGACGTGATAGGTTATACCTTTGGCATTGGTAGAGAATTTAATAAATACTATAAAGGTAAAAGAGATTCATTTAGCTACTATATCAAATGCCTTTATAGAAGTGCAAACAATGCTCAAAATTATAATCCCTGGTATTATATTGTACTTCCCTAGATGGTTTAACCATTAACTCACTTAATTCTAACTACAACCCTGTTGGAGGAGATCGTCAAGAGGACATGTCCTCCAGTTGATCTAAAAGCTGGATCCACACAATGGGAGGCCCCTCAGCCTTTCCTGTCCTTGGAAAGTATATTCTGCCCACTCTGTCCACGGTGGAAGCCAATTTCAAGAATGCAGCCTTGAGAGAACAATGTGTTGTTGAGTCCATTTAGGCAATATGCCGACTAGCCCTCGCTGAGCCCTCCACATAAACTTTAAGATTCTGGCAGGCAGGTGTGGAGAGATCTACTTGTCTGGGGCTTCCCAAGGGAAACCTCTTGTATGAGTTCCCTTGTTTACTCAACCTGCCACCTGCCAATCTGGGGTGCCTGCCTCTGCCTTCATCCTCTCCTACCCCTCCACGGGTGGGGGACCAGTTTCCAAATTAACCCTATGTGATATGTGCTAATATCATCTCCATTTTGCAGATGAGCAATCTTATTCTGTGAGGTTAGATAATTTTGTTCCACAGCCACCGAGCATAGAGTCGTCAGAGTATACTAGGCAGTTTGGCTGTAATGCCTCTTTATTTAATCACTACAAAATAATTCATTCCACTGGTGAAAAATCACACCCCTCCATGGATTGGAGACACTATAACTATATAACATTTAATCTAAACAGTGCCTTTAACCTTGCCAGGAAAATCTGTGTGGAACTGCTGGGTTGAAAAGAAAAATACAATAGAATGTAATGATAAAGTGAATTTATTCCTCCCACAACTGTCCTTTTAAACCTGTTATGTTTGGCGAGTTCCTCCCTGTCCGTTGGATGATACCTCGGGCAAGATCTATGACTTTTCTGTTCACTCTCTCAGACAAGAAAATGTACTCTGGTTACTTTAGGCACAATTAGATCTTATTTCTGAAGGATGGGGTTCAGGATACGCTACTTCATAATACGACACCTTGGCATAGTGAATATTTAAGCTGAAGAAGTCTGAGAACTGGTATATGTGGGAAGGACCCTCTGAGGCTCTTTGTCTTTCCGTGTAGGTCGTAAGACCCCCGTGTCTCTGAAGTAGGTCATAAGGCCCTTTGGGGGCTTGTGGACCACACTTTATCCAGAGGACACAAGTAGCCTTATTTCTAAAGACTAGGGGATGTTGAGAGAGGAGTTCAAATGATCAGACCTTGCTAAGCTTCGCCCAGTTTATCACCCTTAGCTCATATCCTTTTGCCCTATTCCATTTTTCTACGACTTTCTACCCTTCAGCAAATCTAGCATTCAAATGCTGAGGTTTAATAGCTCCATTGGGTTTTCATTTCCTTTTGAAGGTTCCCTTGTGACATATTAAATAAATGTGTATGTTTTCTCTTGGTAATTTGTCTTTTATTATGGAGCTCCTGCTGGGAACTTAGAAGGGTAGAAGGAAAAGATTTTTCTTTTTCCTCCCTTATGATTGTTAGAATATCCATTCTCATGTAATAATGAAAACGATAAAGATTTTTTTAAAGATTTTATTTATTTGAAAGAGAAAGCATGCATGAGTGGGGGTTGGGACAGAGGGAGAGGGAGAAACAGGTTCCCCACTGAACAGGGAGCCTGGTGCAGGACTTGATTCCAGGATCCCGGGGTCATAACCTGAGCCAAAGGCAGGCACTTAATCGACTGAGCCACTCAAGCATCCTGTGAAAACTGTAAACTTTGAAAATACCTGTACCTTCTCCATACGTCATAAGGCGTATGTCCATATGTCAGCTAGATGCCTGCTGTGTTTAGAGACAGTGGTCAGCCTCTTCTACATTTCTTTTGTTTTTCCAATTTTATAGAAACACTAAAATATGTATCAAAATGAAAGTATTGTATAGTGAACATTCATACACATATCCCTAGATTATACCACAAACCTTTTTCTTCTCTTGCTTTATCAGATGTCCATCTCCTTCACCCATACCTCTACGCATCAACCAATCCATCCCATTTTTTGATGAATTTAAAACTAACTCACAGACATCAGAACACTTCTAAATATTTCAGCATGCAGATCTTGGATAGAATTCAATATTTATAGGCAGTTATTTTCTTCTAACACCATTTTACACACAATGAATTGCACAAATGATAGTATATGCTTTCAGAGTTTTGACACATGCACATAGCCATGTAAAACAAATCAAGATATAGAATATTAACCATCATCGCCAAAAGTCTGGCCATGCCATTTCCACTCAACTCATACCTCTTGTAAGAGGGACTGTTCTGATGTTCTTAGATCAGATATTGCCTGAGTCTGTTTCAGAACTTGAAATACATGAAGTTCAATAGTATAATATCTTTTTATTGGTGAGCAGTATTTCATTGTATGGATGTACATCAGTTCAAAATACATCCACCTGTTAGTGGACTCTACTGTCCCTAGCTTTTAACCCTTGTGAGTAAAGCTGCTTTGGAACATTTGAGATCACATCTCTTTGTGTGCCTATGTTTACATTTTTTTTAAAGATTTTTTTTTTTAATTTATTAATTTGACAGAGAGAAATCACAAGTAGACGGAGAGGCAGCCAGAGAGAGAGAGAGAGGGAAGCAGGCTCTCTGCTCAGCAGAGAGCCCGATGCGGGACTCAATCCCAGGACTCTGAGATCATGACCTGAGCCGAAGGCAGCGGCTTAACCCACTGAGCCACCCAGGCGCCCTATGTTTACATTTTTAAGGGTAGTTACCTAGTACTGGAATTACAGGATCATCAGGTAAGTGCATGTTTAGTTATATAAGATATTGCAGAACTTTTCCCACAGTGATTGATTGTATGAGTTAGGTTTGCTCCACACCAACTTTTGGTGATATCTCAGTTTAATCATTCAGGAGGGTATGTAATGGTAGTTTACTATGGTTTTATTTTTCATTTTCCTGATGACTGATGATGTTGAACACTTTTACATGAGTTCGCCGTGTATTTTGTTTATGTGGATTAGAATGTTCTATGAAAGTCACCTGAGGCAAATTGCTGGATTGTGTTTAATATTTGCCTCATTTCTGCATTGTCTCTTCAGAATTTGTTTTTCCTCGCCCTTCTGCATGCTGTAGAATTTTTTTTCTTGTCAGAAGTTTGAACTGTTATTGTATGAGACAGTGGATACTGAGGTAAATATTTTGTGTTGCTTGTGACTCCCTTGATGTGGGCTGTGGGGACAGTGTCATTTGCAGAGATGTTTGTTTGTTTCCCCATTTTCTGCTCTCTTCTTGGCCTGGGATTTCCTTTTTGTGGTGTTGGCCTGGAGAGACTTTTTCAAACTCTAACAATTCGCCCAGCTGTGTTTCACTATTATATTTACTGAGTGACAGGTGACGGTGCAGCCGTTGGCTGATGTCCTTGGCTGGAACTGTGTCCCGCGTCTCCCTCGCACAGACCTCACGAGTGCCACGTGCCCTCTTGCCGCTGTAGTTCCAGGCCTGGTATGTATTCCTCTACATTCCCCTAGTGACCGCGCCGGGATTTGTTTTTGATTGTTCTGCTTTGTTTTCTGTTCTTTCCCCAGCTCCACTGGGTTTTCTCTAATGTTCTGAGAGCTCCAGGTAACAGTGTTTATTGCTTTTCCCTTATGGATTAAGGTCTGTGATGTGTGGGAATATGGGGGAAACTCTTTCCTGCAATGTTCCACGGGTGGGCAGCTCTTGTGTTCCTCCCCCCATGATGGAAAAAGCTTCTGGTTTTTCTTCAGTCTTTTCCATGAGACCCTGGTAGGGTTCCCGGAGGAAAAGTCTGCAAAACATATGACCCCACAACCCTGTATTTATTACTTCACAGGGTTTCACACTCTTATTTGACCTGTACCTTTTTATCAGTTAATGTTGAGCTATGTGGCATCTGTCCCAGGTACGCAAATGCTAGAGTACTCATATATTCGTGTGCCTGCGTTTATCCTGATTTCATGTGTGGGTGCACAGGAGTTGTTAAATTGAATTGTGTACAGTGTTGCCTTGTTGTGAAGGTAGGAAGAATATTTATAGGCCTCCCCACAACTCTGAACTGAATCTAGACGTCTCCCAATTTTATTTTTAATTATATATTTCTCAGAATGGTATTTCTTTCAAACTGTGTCATTATGCTTAAAATAGAGTTTTTGTATGTAGCATAGAGTTGCTTTCAATTCCCAACAATATTGTGTTTGTTTGTTTTAATTGTGGAGTAACCATTTGTATTGATGTCATTATCGATATGGTAGTTTGAATCTACCATCTTGCTATTTGTTTTTTATTTGTATCATCTATTTAAAAAATTTTTTTTCTTTATTCTGCCTTCTTTTGGATTAAAGTATTATGATTCCATTTTACTTCTATGTTTATTAGAGGCATGTCTTTAAGGTGGATGCAACTCTTTAGGTTGTCTTGAGGTTTATAGCACGACCTTTTAAAATGATCACCTTCAGTTGATACTGTGCTGTGTCACATACAATGTAATGACATTGATACAACAGTACCTTCCATTTCTCCCCTTATGGACTTTATGCTATTGTCACACTTTTGATTTCTCTCTATGAAATCCACAATACATTATTGTTATCTTTGTTTGAACAAGGAGTTGTAGTTGGAAGAGATATAAAAAATAAAGTCCTTATTCATGTAGCTACCAATTTTGACACTGTTACATTGTATATATCAGGTTTCCATCTAGTATGATAATCTGTGTACTTTAAAAACTATCTTTAACATTCTTGTAGTGCATTTATACAAGCTAGTAATTCATTTGGCATTTTGTATATCTGGAAAAGCCTTTATTTATGAAAGCTGTTTTTTGTTGGCTAAAGAATTGTTGATTGACAGGGATAACCCATACCCCTCCACTATTTTAAAGATATTTCTTCACTTTCTCCCAGCTTGCTTTTTTTTTTTTTTTTTTTTTTTTTTTTTTGCTATAAGAAATCATCTGTCATTCTTATTTTTGCTTTTCTGTTATGGATTGTGTCTTTTTGCTGTAGCTGCTTTTAAGATTTCTCTCTCTCTCTCTTTTAATGCCCTTCAGGGCAAAGGCCATATCCATTGCTCCTTACTGTTTCCCCAACATTGTCACATTGACTGATGTACAGTAAGTGCTTAATAAATAAATACTTATTTAATGGATAGAAGGCATATAATGCTTAGTATGGTGGTTTGCCCAGGATACGCTGATGAAAAAGAGTAGCCTGAATAAAATGCCACTGTATAAATAAAGATTAAGTTCCACTGTGAGTGACCTAAAACAAAAGCTAGACGTCTATACCTCTCTCATAATAAGGAAATTCAGATATAAGCAGCACAGTCTTGTTACGGCATCTCCATGATCAACAAGAACCCTAAGTCCTTCTATTTTCTTGCTTTACCTGCTATTCCCAAAATGTAGTTCACATGTCATGATGGCTACTTTAGCTCCAACAATCACATCTGCATTTTAATCTGTGGGAAGCAGTAAAGGGGCTAAGAAAAGGGGGGCAAAATGAATGTGGCTATTCCTTAGAGAAGGTTCCCAGAAACTGTCACATGGTACTTTCCCTTGAATGCCATTGTTTAGAAATTAGTCACATGGCCACACTCATTGCAAGATGGTAGCTAGAGATGTAGTCTTAATATAGATAGCTATATGACCAGATAAAAATCTGAGAGATGATTTCTTAGGGTAACAGATACATAGGACTGTTGTTGGAAGACAATTAACTGTCTCTGCCACAGTCACCAATGACCAACATCTATCCTCTTGCGGTTGTAGAGAGGAGGTGAGGCAAGTAGGCATCCATTAGTCAGCTGTTGTCACACTAGTGCTACAAACAAATGACTTCAATAGTCAAATGACTTCATAGTTCAGTGGTTGAAAAAGCAATAATTTATTCTCCATGATGCTTCTGTAGGTCAGCTAATCCAGAAGGAGCTGGGAGGTACTTGGCTCCTTATTATGGGCTGGGCTCAGATCTACTCCATATGACCCTTCCCTGTCCTCCCTGAACCAGGCAAAAGGGTCAGCATCTACGCAGGGAAGATTCTCACTGAAATAAAAGTTTTGTTTTGTTTTGTTTGTTTTCAAATTTTGAAATAATTATAGAATCATAAGAACTTGAAAAATTGTACAGAGAGCCCATGTACCCTCAACCTAGTTTCTTTTAATAGTTATATCTTTCATAATTATAGTACAATGTTAAAACCAGAGTCTGGCATTGGTATAACATGTATATAGAGGTCCATGTCATTTTATCACATATGTACATTCATGAACCACCGCTATAGTCAAGATACAACATGATCTCACCACAAACACCTCCCTTGATACTCTTTTGTAGTCACACTCATCCCCTATTCCCACCAGCTATAAACCCTGCCAACCATTAATCTGCTCTCCCTTTCCATAAGTTTGTCATTTTTAAAATATTATACAAATGGGATCCTACAATATGTGTACTTTTGAGATTGTCTTTTTTACTCATCATGCTGCCCTTGAGATTCACCCAAATTGTTGTGCTTATCAGTAGTTCAAAGCTGTGTGTTCCTGAGTAGGGTTCTGTGGTATAGATGCCCAACAGTTGGTTTAACCCTTCATCTGGTGAGGGACATTTTGTTGTCCCCAGTTTTACGATATTCCACATAAAGCTGCTACAAATAATTGTGCGGACAGCTTTGTGGGAATGCAAAAGTTTCATTTCTCTTGGATAAATATCCAGGGTTGCAATTACTAGGTCATATGACATAGGTCATATATGGTTTAACTTTTTAAAAAACTGCCGAACTATCTTCGAATATTATTAAGAGATCCAGTATATCCACATCCTTGTCAGCATTTAATGTTGCCCCTATTGTTTTATTTGAGCTATTCTAATAAGTATGTGAGGCTTTTCTCTTTACCAGTAGTTTTAAGTAGTTTATATGTGATGTGCCTGGTAGAGTTTTGTTTCTTGTGTTTGAAGCTGCTGAACTTATTATATTTGTGTATGTATGTATTTTTTTAATTAAGTTTGGAAAATGGTCTTTAGTGAGATGGTTTTGTCACCCTTTAATTTGGTAACTCAAACATACTTATTTTTAGATGCTTAAAGTTATCTCAGAGTTCACTGATGCTCTCGACTTTTTTCCCCAGAAATTTTTCTTCCTCTTCTTCCTCCTCTTCTTCTTCTTCTTCCTCTTCTTCTTCTTCTTCTTTAAACTTTGAAGAGCTTCCATTATTATGTTCTCAAATATAATAATCTGTAATGTTTAATTGGCCATTAATTCCAACAAGTGTGTATTTGATCTTGGATATTATGTTTTCTTTCCAGGCTTCATTTTGGGTATTTCTTTTTCTCTAATTTTCATAGAATATTGTTATAAATACTGTTTTAATTTCTTTTTCTGTTGACTCCACCATTTCTTTATTTTAATTTTCTCTTTATAGCACCTTTACTGAGATAATTCAAATATCACAAAATTTTCCCAATTAAAGCCTATAGCCCAATTGTTTTAAGTATGTTCAGAGTTATGTGAATGTAAATGGTTCTTGGTATATTCAAAGACTTATTGGCACAGTCTAATTTTAGAACATTTTCATCTCTCTAAAAAGGACCCTCACTTGTGTCAGCATCTGTTTGCTTCATTTAACATAATGTTTTAAAGGTTCATCCATGTTGTAACATGTAGAGACTTACTCACTTTTATTGCCAAATAACATTTTATTGTAGAGATATATAAAAATTTCTTTGTTTTAGTAGAAGAGATTTTAGGCCTTCTACTCTTTGGTTTTATCAACAGTGCTGCTGTGAACATTTGGAACAAGATTTTACGTGGACATATGTATATTTTCATTTCTAGGTAGATATCTAGGAGTAAAATTGCTGGGCAATATGGTAACACGATGCGTAACATTTGAGGAACTGGCAAACAATTTTACGAAGTCATTGTACTGTTTTCCATTTTCCTCACCAGTCCAGGGAAGTTCAAATTTTGCCACCTCCTCATCAACAGTTATTGTTTGACTTTTGGTTATGTCATCCTAGTGGAAGTAAAGTGATACTTCATTGTGGTTTTTATTTTCATTTTTCTAATAAGTAATGATGTTGAATACCTTTTCACGTGATCTATTTCTCAAGGGAAAAAAAAAATCCGATATTGTTTCAACGTCCTGAGAATCATTTCTCCATGTAGTCAACCTGATTTTCTTAGTTGCTTCAAGGAGAAAAAATCCTGCCTTTTTATGTCATCCTCCCCAAAAGTGGGATTACTATAATTTTAAACAAAGTGATTCTAATGATTTACAAAGCTTAACAGGAGTTACCTTACCTTTTTGATTGTTTTAAAACAAACCTAACAACTAAATGTATGTCTTGCAACCCAATCCACAGCAAAAGAAAAAAAAAAAGTGCTATACCAATGGGAGTGATCTGAATTACAGATTTAAGGCAAAAGATAATCAGGCAGACCCACAAGATTCACCTTTAAATCCACATTTATGAGTGTTTCCAAATGTCTCATTAACAAAAATAAGGTTACCATTTTGACCAATTTTTTCCACATGTGATTAATTGTTAACTGTAATTTTCTTAGCTAATTACTTAAATCACATACATAACATGAATATATTAGTAAGCGACCTATTGAAACTATAGCTTCAGGAAACTCTGGGTAAAATATTTCTGTGTTTCAAAGTGCTGTGGGTTGAATTGTGTTCCCACCAAATTCATACGTTGAATCCTTAACCACCTGGTACAGCAAAATGTGACCTTATAGGCATAGGGTTTTTATACAGGTAATCAATCTAAAGTGAGTTTGTTAAGGTAGGCCCTCATATAATATGACTAGTGTCCTTATAAGAGGGAAAATTTGGACCCAGACAAAGGTATAAAGGGAAGACAATATGAAGACCTAGGAAAAGATGGCTATCTACAGGCTACTGTAAGAGATCTAGAACGGATTCTTCTTTCACAGCTCTCAGCTGGAACAAAGCCAGCTGACATCTTAATCTTAGACTCTGAGCCTCCAGAACTGGTAATCAATAAATTACTATTGTTTCAGCCACTTTGTTATACAGCCCTAACAAACATACACAATGGAATATAAAATGTATTAATCTGTTTCAGGAACCCGGCACTCATTTCCCCTCCACTACTTTGTCCTTTGCCATCACTCAGCTAGACTTGCCTTTCATTTTTGTTAGTGTTGCAGTGAACCACAGAACAAATGTTGACTTTTCCACAATGCTGACACCATGCTAAGCCCCCATCTGCTCCTGACAGGTATTTTCTTCCCTAGACAAGAACATTTTACCCAGTGACAGAACCTAACACAAAGCAGTAACCTGCCAGAAGCTTTAATACGTCTATGGCAACAAGATAGGAATGCCATTTACTGCTAAAGTTCAAATCAACAATTCTGTAGAGGGAGAATAGGATGCTAAATTCCCAAATAGCTCTTTTAGCCAAAGAATAAAGGAGCCACGACACTTGTGTGTGTGTGTGTGTGATGAATTTTCATTGAAGAAAAATTCATTGAAGAATTTTTGAAACCATCTATATCAAAGGCTGTATTAACATTTCTTTCTTGAGTAAACTGCCAATATACTTCTGCTTACCAGAAAAAGCAGACATAAATTTAATAAAATAGATCAGAAAAGGCTTTCAAAGAGTAGGAAATCGGATATTTTTTTTGTCTCTCACATATATGTATGTCTACTTTCAGTTTTTATGTCTGTTATCTCTTAAAATCATAAATTATTTTTGTCAAGAATTCAGGTTTAAATAAGGGAATGTAGGAAGAAACAAAAGTTCTTTTTCTTAAACATGTTAAATATTTTATTCTTGTTTGTATGATTTCTGAGGAGTCCATTATAATTTTCATCCTTATTCCTCTAATGGTTAAGGTCGTCTTTCCTTCCTTCCTTCCTTCCTTATTTGTTTGTTTGTTTTGTCTGTCTTTTTTTCAAAATTTCCTTTGTCTTTGGCATTCAACTATTTGAATATGGTGTACCTTAATGTACCTTTTGGTGTTTATTTTACTCAGTTTTCTGAGCTTTCTGGATCTTTGATTCATTTTCTGTCATTAATTTTAGAAGTTTCAAGGCCATTATTAATTCAAATATTTCTTTTTGTTTCTGTTTTCTCCACTATTGTTCCAGTGAGGAATATAAAACATACTTTGAACTTGCTTTCCATTCTTGGATCTTTCTTTTACTCTTTGAATTTCAGTTTGTTAAGTGTTTATCAGCCTATATTCAAATTCAGTTATTTTTCCTCATTAGTTTCATCAATTGATGAGCCCACCAAAGGCATTCCTCGGTTTCTGTTACCATTTAAAAAATATTTCTAGCATTTCATTTCAATTTTTGCTTCGGATTTCCATCTATCTCCTCACATTGTCCATCTGCTTTTGCAGATGTTGTCTACTTTTTGCATTAGAGCCCTTAACATATTAATCAGGGTTATTTTAAATTACTCTCTAAAAATTTCATCATTTTTGTCATAGGAATCTGTTTCTGATGCTTGTTTTGCTTCTTCAGACTGGTTTTGTTTAAGGCTGGACATGATATATTGAGTAATAGGATCTCAGGTAAATTGGCCTCTGTGTAAAATTTTATACTAATCTGGGGTTCCTAGGTGGCTCAGTGGGTAAAACCTCTGACTTTGACTAGGGTCATGATCTCAGGGTCCTGGGATCAAGCCCCACATTGGGCTGTCTGCTCAGCAGGGAGCCTGCTTCCCCGCCCCCCTCTGCCGCCTGCCCCTCTGCCTACTTGTGATCTCTTTCTCTCTCTGTCAAATAAGTAAATAAAATCTTTTAAAAAAATTATACTAATATGGCTAGAATTTGATTTGTGTTTAATGTTTGCTGAAGTTATATATACCAAAGACTTCAAATTCCTTTAGTGTAAGTTTCATTTGTTTTCTCTGTTGACTTTGGGTTTTCCTAAGTACTTTTCCTCAAAAATTATGCTTTTTAAACTTATTTGAGCTGTGATCCACTGTTATGCTAGAGCTCTGTTGTTTTGGTAGTGAAGTAGAAAGGAAAGGATGCTTTCTCTAATTTGGTATCTCATTCCAGAGGACCCGGCGTGTGAACTTGACAAGACTTTGTTACCCATTCCTCCCCACCAATAGCAGAGACCGGAAGTAGAAACCGGAGTGGGAGAACTGACTTTCACCTAGCTGGAATAAGGTTCTGATGAAGCCTTCATTCCTGGAAGGAGGCCTTTAATATGAAGTGTGCTCTCATCCTATTGCGTGATTAATATCTCTCTTTCTCCCATCAGAACTGTAAGTGATTTTTCTTAGCTCTTTAACTGTGGAAACTTCGTGTAGTTTCTAGGGTAAAATCTATGAAAGTGCTCCCCTAAGACTGTGGCCCCAGGAGTTTTCCATTTATGCTGGTACTACTCAGGCTCCAGCAATTTGCCGAACTTACCATTTAAGTATTCCCATACATGGCTTCTGCACCAGATAAGTGGTTTCACTTGTGTCTTCAGATTTGACCTGTGGTATCAGTTCTCTGATGTGTTCAAGGAAAGCCATTGGTTTTTACTTTGTTTCACTTTTTCTTATAAAAATGACAGTGATATCTTCCAACCTCTTTTCATTTCAGAGTTGATATGAGAATTTAATTTAAACATTGAGAACCAGAGGTTTTCTCTTCTTTTTTCTTTCTTTTTTTTTTTTCTTCACAACGTATGATTGCAAGTTATAATGGCTGTGCTATTTAAGTTCAGATTAGTGTACATTTAAATATAATCAGATAAAAGGGTTTCTGACACTGTAGACAAATCTATAGTGCTACAGGTTGAGTATTCTAGGTACTTCTTCTATTTCCTCAAGCACGTAGTTTTGAAAATAGTAATGCAAATTATTTTGATTCTTTTTGGGAAATATGGTCTGTTTTAGTGCAGAGATGGAATGTTCCTCTAAGAAAGAAATTCAATGTTGACCAATTCTGACCAGTTTCATTTTTCCTTTAGTATAACAAAATTTCCCCCTGATTATCAATAAGCACTTTATTAATATTTCAGAGAACATAAAAATACTTACAACAGTTTTTCTTTTCTTTTTTTTTAAAGATTTTACCCATTTATTTGAGAGTGAGAGAATGTGACAGAGATAGAGGGCACACAGGCACAAAAAGCAGGAGCAGGGTGCGGGGGCAGGGGCAGAGGGAGAAGCAGGCTCCAGAAAGCCCATTGTAATTACAGGGCTTATCCCAGGACCCTAGGATCACACCCCGAGTTGAAGGCAGACACTTAATGAACTAAGCCACCCAGGCATCCCACTTATAACTGTTTTCTAAAGAAAACAATTTTATGAAACAAATATATACAACTTCTTTAGTTATTACTCTTTCTTTGTGTATCCTTATTTACATTTCTATCTCAGACAATACTGTCCCAGTTTTATTGTTTTTACAGATTTGTTATACCTATATGTGGGAACGATTGTGATTGAGGTGACTATTCATAATGCCCCTTATTACAAGTGTCCCCAAGTACACTATTCATAATGCCCCCCACCTTTTCACTCAAAACTTACTCAGATTTGGATGATAAAGTATTTGTTCACTGTCTTATGATCCATGTTAATAGTCATACTCGAATATTCCCTATATTACTGTGAATATCGTTGTTAATAAGATAGGTATTAGTCATCAACTGAATTGAAAATAATAGGACCAGTTGGAGATGTTGAAATGGAAATTTTGGTTTTTCAGAATTTCATCTGGCAAACTAAACAGTGTTCATTTAGACTGTAGTATGACACCTATAGGATTTTATATTTCAAAAATAAGGCAGACATAAAAATGGAGGGTTCCTCTATTAACTCTTCACTGGATAAAATATTTGCTTTAAAAGGGCACATGCTGGGATGAGCACTGGGTGTTCTATGCAACTAATGAATTGTTGAACACTACATCAAAAACTAAAGATGTACTATATGTTGGCTAATTGAACATTTAAAAAATTGCTTACATAAAACACCAATGAAAATAATTCCAAAAATAATTGTCCATTGCGATTGAAAAATCAGATTTAGGCTTAAAGATGTATCAGTCTCTGTAGCCAGTTTCAACAAGCATAGTAATTTATCACATGGACTATTTAAAAAGTAATATGTATTTTTAAATCAAGTATTTATGGCGGAATATCTGCAAAGAACATAGAAATTCTATGAAATGACAAAATTATTTAAGAATCTGAAATATAGGGATGCCTAAGTGGCTCAGTCAGTTAAGCGTCTGCTTCTGCTCAGGTCATGACCTGGGTCCTGGGATCGAGTCCCACCTCAGGCTCCTTGCTCAGCTGGGAGTTTGCTTCTCCTCCTGCCTGCCACTCCCCCTCTTGTGCTCTCTGTCAGATAAATAAATAATTAACAACAACAAAAAAGAAGCAGTACTCATTTATTTTTAGTTACTTTGTAAAGAAAAATTTAATATCACTTATATTCTAGATTACTCAGCTGTTTACCATTAGCATCATTATTTAATAGATTTTAGCTCAAGATTCTTCCTAGGTGTGCATAAAATATTCATTTTTATTACACTTTGTGCACTAACAATTTTACAAGTTGAAATTCAAATGAGGTTGCAATCAAAATCTCACCATATGAAAATTCAACTGCCCCATTTCATTCTAGGCAACAGTTCTTTAAAGCCCTTTCCTTTGACTGCAATGTTTATGTGGTTTTATGGCGGGGTCAGGGGGGTAGGTTGTGCCCTGCTGTTACTATGTTTGCTTTCTGCACTTTTTGACTCTGATGACCACAGCCATTTGTCTCACAAATTAAGTGCTGTACCTGCATTGATTTATCTGCTATTGCACTTGTCCTGGCTTAAATTTAATCATTTCTTATGTATGCAGCTTGTTGTGTTAGATTTCATGTATTTATCCTTCTTAAATGTATTTTGCCATGTATTGCTGAAACACCTGGGCACTCTAAAATGAATGAATTAAACAAATTTATAAATAAGAAACCTATCCATTTAGCCAGAAATCTATTTCCACACTAACAGCTGTAACCACCTGCTAAATAAGATCACACTTACACCTGACTCTGAATCAAAGAACTCACAAAATAAAATTTATTCATATTGTTCCCAATTCAATTTACTTAAAATCCTAACTTTCATAGTCATTACTTTATCAACATAGTTGTAAACCACGTTTTTCAAGTATTTTGAAGTGAAACCATAATGTTTCTTGGAGTACAGCTGCTAAATAGTGGTTTAAGAAAGTGCCTTGTGCTGAACACCTTCTGTGATTGGTGCTTTCTAAAATATGGAGATTGGTGGTGTAATGGCAAAGAACTCAATGAGTTCTTTAATCCTGATGGGAGTTTTATGGCTTATTCTCACATGCAGCTGTTCTAAGTTTGCAGTAGCATGATGATGAGGCTAAGATTATGGCTTTGATATGGAATTCTCAGGACAGGTATGGGCTTTGTTAACTCCCAGATGTTGGTAGTCAAAATCCTATTAGCTTCAAATCACAGATACAGCTTATCCTGGGGGCCCCTTAGTAAGGGCTTAGATAGGATCCATCCTGGAAGGGCTGTCTAGTAGAGCACTTCTTGCAGTGGGGATTTTTGTGCAACTAAGAGAAACCTGCTTCTAACTTCAGGCTGGGAAGCTATGCAAATCAACCAGCTTCACATGCCGTATTCTATTTCTTGATAACAGGGATGAAGGAAAATTGTGTAACATGATTTTTGTTATCTTTAATTATAATGAGGAAGCCCATAAGACAACTCAGGATAGGCCTTCCTGGTCTTGATGCCAGGCCCTTTATCCCTGAAAACATTCTCTCCAAGAGGGTACGTGCATTTTCAGAGATATTGCAGGTGACTGCAAAAAGACTTACAAGTGTACTTGATTTGTGGTTATAATTTATAATTTCACACATAAGCTGATATTCATTACTTAATATAAAATTCATTAGTAGTTTTCAAAAGTTTAATTGTGTGAAAATTACCAAAAAGGTTATATAACAAGACATATGGAAAAGTTGAAAATGATATTTGTAAACTATGCATCAGACTTTGGCAATTATACATCTCTTACTTTATTTTTTTCAATATAGTATTTGAATTTAAGGTAGAGGATTGGTACACATGTTTAGGCCAAAATATAACTTTGTCAAATAATGGAAAAAGCTTTCAGAATATAACATAATTTAAAAACTGGCTCTTTCTCAAATTGAGACCCCATGATAATAAATGAAAGTTGAGGGGATAGATTTTCTAAGAATTGTGAGAAAAGAACATGTTCAAAATCTGATTTGATAACTCAGCCTTATGTCAGGAGTATAACACCATTCAAATAGAAAATATGTGGTAAAAATTGAGGTAGGATTTATTTGCAGAATTTTTCTCTGTGCTCCATTCCATCATCTTGAATGACATAGTTTTCCTCTTTTATCTGGCTCTAAGAGAGATTTTGAAGAAATTTTTGGGGGAAGTCCTATTTTCCCCCTGTAATTTGAGTACACATTGAGCTGGTTTTAAACTATCAGTTATAAAAAGAGCCTCCAAAGTGGGCTAATGTGGCTTGAATCTGCTTGGCTTTGGTCATGTTTGGAAAACAATTGCCACCCTTCATGCACTTGGTAAAAGGTACATGATTTCCAGGGACTAGCTCCAAAATCCATGGTTGGACTAATAATAAAAAGTCATTTTTGAAAGATTATGCCCAAGAAGCATATGACAGATGCAAAACAACTCAGCAGAATGAAGGTAGATAAGAACTTTCAGATGCAGGAGAATTAAGATGACAAAAGTATTAGAAGTGTTAAACAATGAATTCAAGAAGAAACACTTTCTCCCATCATAAGAGTTGCAGTAGGAGGAATCCAGAGAACCCACTAAAACAATCAGAAAGGAAAGGGTAAGCTATCAACATCTGCCAAAGTAAGAGTTTTTATGCATATATTTGCAAATGACCAGTCTTAATTAAGAGTATATCAGCAATCTCTTGATGTGTAGCAAGCTACTCTAAAGCTTAGCAAATTAAAACAATAAGTATTTATTTATCATGACTTAAAATGTGAACCTGATAGTTCTTCTTGTGTAGTTGATGGGTAATAATAGAGTCCAGCTGGCAATTCTGCTCAGACTGGATGACCTAGGATGGCCAGATTGATTGGTAGTTGGCTTGCAGACAGTCAGGACAAATGGAATGACGTGGCTACACATCTCAAAATCTAGTAGGCTATTCCTGACACATTCCCATAGAATGTCACAGCATTCCTAAAGCATCCAGAGGGGACAAGCCCCAGTTCATAAATACTTTTGAGTCTGTATGTTTAACTACTGTCCTAATCCCCAAAGAAATTCACATGGATGACTTCTAGGGTCTGGCAGGGCTATGGACAAGAGGAGGGAAAATATAGTGACAAATTTTGCAAACATTTTATGAATATTTTCAAAGCAGTTTAAATAAGCAGGCCAAAATGAGGGGAGGGGGAAACCTTCAAACTTATGTAAAATATATGGTGTTGATTATTTTTGCAGAACTGTACTTTTCTAGTGACTAACGTGACTAATACTTTTATTATCAGAGAATAACGAAAAGTAAAGACACAGTTGTCAGATTTCATTCACATTTTTTTTAAATTAAATTAATTTATTTATGTTCAGAAAAACAGTATTCATTATTTTTTCACCACACCCAGTGCTCCATGCAACCTGTGCCCTCTATAATACCCACCACCTGGTACCCCAACCTCCCACCCTCCTGCCACTTCAAACCCCTCAGATTGTTTTTCAGAGTCCATAGTCTCTCATGATTCACCTCCCCTTCCAATTTATCCCAACTCCCTTCTCCTCTCTAAGACTCATTCACATTTTTGAGTAAGTACTAGTCTACCAAATGCATTTGAGTAGATGTGGAAAAGCAGTAAGAATGTTGTTTTATGACTAACTATGTTATTCAAATTCTCCTTTTTGATGTATTAGTCAGAGCTGAGTAGCAATCTTATAATAGAGTAGTCCCTTAAAACCATTGGATCTATCCCACAACTGTTTCATTTAGTCTACTCAATGTCAATAAAAAAATATTAGCTGTCCAGATGTAAAAATGAGATTAAAAATATCCTGAATATTTGGCCTCGTTGAAAAAGTAGAACATCTGGCTTCATACCTCAAAGAAACTATGGGCTGAAGGTATCAGCTAGAGAGGTTTCAATACTTCTACCTATTGAATCCCCACTCAACCCAAGGTCACACAACTAATGGTGGTAAGTACATACATACATATATACACATCTCGGTATGATTACAAAACCCCTTACTTCTCTTACAATACCCAGACCACACATATTCCACCAACCCAATCTCATCATGTTGATATTGTATAGAATTTTATTTCTCAGATTATATTATGCCCTCTCCAATTTTATTCAGTTTTTTTCTTTTTGAAATTATTAGTATTAGGTTTTTATTTTGTTAAGACAAATTTATGAAATTTATAAAATTTATTTATGAAATTTATGAAAGTATTTGACCACTTGCTTTATATATTTCCTGCAGAATTTTCTGGATTTTTTTTTTTTGTATTTAAGTTGTACATATAAAATAAATTTTTTCAAGTGGGTCTTTGGTACATGTGCTGAGATCTTGTGTTTTTGAGATTTTTGCTTAAATTGAATCCTAATATGTTTGTAACTAATTTAAATGTTCATATTGGTTAATACTTTAAAAGAACAACTTACTGTGTTTCATCTAAAATTGCAATTGAGAAATTTAATATCAACTTATTCTTATTTTTTAATAGCAGTTTATTTGTCATTTCTGGAAATTCATTATTTTGTATTGGTATTTTTACATGTACTGCAATTTTTTAAAAATACACTTTTTTAACATTAACACATAATGTATTATTTGTTTCAGGGGTACAGGTCTGTAATTCATCAGTCTTACACAATTCACAGTGCTCACCATAGCACATAACCTCCCCAATGTCCAGTCACCCCATCCCTCCTACCCCCCTACACTCCAGCAACCCTCAGTTTGTTTCCTGAGATTGAGTCTCTTATAATTTGTCTCCCCCTGGCTTTATCTTGTTTCATTTCTCCCTCCCTTATCCTAGTATCCTCTGTCTTTTTTCTCAAATTCCTCCTAGCAGTGAGATCATATGATAATTGTCTTTCTCTGATTACTTATTTCCCTTAGCATAATACCCTCTAGTTCCATCCATATTGTTGTAAATAGCACAATTTCTTTTTTTCTTGATGGCTGCATCTTCTTTATCCATTCATATGTTGATGGACATCTAGTCTCTTTCCACAGTTTGGACATGCACTACAATTTCTTGTGGTATGAGATTTTCTTAATTTCATTTGTTTGGTAAACCAAGAATGATTCATTTATAGATCCTTAGGTTTTAAAAATATATATCCCCATTCCATGGGTTGCCTCTTTGTTCTGCTGTTTCCTTTGCTGTGCAGAAGCTTTTAATCTTGATGAAGTCCCAAAAGTTCATTTTTGCTTTTGTTTCCTTTGCCTTTGGAGACATATCTTGAAAGATGTTGCTGTGACCGAGTCGAAGAGGTTACTGCCTATGTTCTCCTCTAGGATTTTGATAGATTCCCACCTCATGTTAAGGTCTTTTATCCATTTCGAGTTTATCTTTGTGTATGGTGTAAGAGAATGGTCGAGTTTCATTTTTCTACACATAGCTGTCCAATTTTCCCAGCACCATTTATTGAAGAGTCTGTCTTTTTTCCACTGGCTATTCTTTCCTGCTTTGTCAAAGATTATTTGACCATAGAGTTGTGGGTCCATATCAGGGCCCTCTACTCTGTTCCACTGGTCTATGTGCCTGTTTTGAGGCCAGTAACGTGCTATCTTGGTGAGCACAACTTTGTAGAAATGCTTGAAATCAGGCAATGTGATGCCCCCAGTTTTGTTTTTCTTTTCAACATTTCCTTAGCAATTCGGAGTCTCCTCTGGTCCCATACAAATTTTAGGATTGTTTGTTCCAGCTCTTTGAAAAATGCTGGTGGAATGTTGATTGGGATGACACTGAAAGTATAGATTGCTCTATGCAGTATAGACATTTTAATAATGTTCATTCTTCTAATCCATGAGCATGGAATTCTCTTCCACCTTTTTGTGTCTTCTTCAATTTCTTTCATGACTGTTCTGTTTTTCCTCAAGTAGAGATCTTTTATCTCTTTGATTAAGTTTCTTCCCAGGTATCTTATGGTTCTTGGAGCTACAGTAAATGGAATCAATTCTCTAATTTCCGTTTCTATATTTTCATTGTTAGCATATAGGAAAACAACTGATTTCTGTACATTGATTTTGTACCCTGTCACATTACTGAATTGCTGTATGAGTTCTAGTAGTTTGGGGATGGAGTCTTTTGGGTTTTCCATATAAAATATCATGCCATCTGCGAAGAGAGAGAGTTTGACTTCTTCTTTGTCAGTTGGAATACCTTTTATTTCTTTTTGTTGTCTGATTGCTTTTGCTAGGACTTCTAGTACAATGTTGAACAACAGTGTTGAGAGTGAACATCCTTGTTGTGTTCCTGATCTCAGAGAGAAGGTTGTCAGCTTTTCCCTATTCAGGATGATATTCTTTTTTTTTTTTTTTTTTTTTTTTTTTTTTTTTAGTTTATTTATTTATTTATTTATTTATTTATTTATTTATTTATTTATTTTTATTTCCAGCATAACAGTATTCATTATTTTTGCACCACACCCCGTGCTCCATGCAATCCGTGCCCTCTATAATACCCACCACCTGGTACCCCAACCTCCCACCCCCCGTCCCTTCAAAACCCTCAGATTGTTTTTCAGAGTCCATAGTCTCTCATGGTTCACCTCCCCTTCCAATTTCCCCCAACTCCCTTCTCCACTCTAAGTCCCCATGTCCTCCATGCTATTTGTTATGCTCCACAAATAAGTGAAACCATATGATAATTGACTCTCTCTGCTTGACTTATTTCACTCAGCATAATCTCTTCCAGTCCCATCCATCAGGATGATATTCTCTGTGGGTTTTTCATAGATAGATTTTATGAAGTTGGAGAATGTTCCCTCAAACCCTATACTTTGAATAGCTTTAATCAGGAATAGATGCTGTATCTTGTCAGATGCTTTTTCTGCATCAATTGAGAGGACCATGTGATTCTTCTCTCTTCTCTTAAGATTTGTTCTATCACGTTGATTGATTTGTGAATGTTGAACCACCCTTGTATCACATGGATAAATCCCACCTGGTCATGATGGATAATCTTTTTAGTGTACTGTTGGATCCTAATAGCTAGGATCTTGTTGAGAATTTTGGCATCTATATTCATCAGGGATATTGATCTAAAATTCTTTTTGGTGGCGTCTTTGCCTGGTTTGGGGATCAGAGTAATGCTGGCTTCATAAAAAGAGTCTGAAAGTTCTCCTTCTGTTTTTATTTTTTTAAACAGCTTCAGGAGAACGGGTATTATTTCTTCTTTGAATGTCTGATAGAATTCTTCAGGGAATCTGTCAGGTCCTGGGCCCTTGTTTTTTGGGAGGTTTTGTATCACTGCTTGAATCTCATTACTAGATATTGGTCTATTCAGGTTGTCATTTTTTTCCTGATTCGGTTTTGAAAGTTTGTAGGTTTCCAGGAAAGCATCCATTTCATCTAGATTGCTTAACTTATTTGCATATAACTGTTGATAATAATTTCTGATGATTGTTTCTATTTCTTTGGTGTTAGTTGTGATCTCACTGTTTTCATTCATACTTTTATTAATTTGGATCCTCTCTCTCTTCTTTTGGATTAGTTTGGCCAATGGTTTATTGCTCTTATTGGTTCTTTCAAAAAATCAGCTTCTAGTTTTGTTGATGTGTTATACTTTATCTCTGGTTTCCATTTCATTGATTTCGGCTCTAATTGATTATTTCTCTTCTTGTGTGTGGTTTTGCATTTGAACTTCAATCTGTTGTTGATTCTCCAGTTTTTTAAGGTGTAAAGAGAGCTGGTATTTGCAAATGACATGACAAAGGACTGATATCCAAGATCTATAAAGAACTCCTCAAACTAAACACACGCAAAACAGATAATCACGTCAAAAAATGAGCAGAATACATGAACAGAAACTTCTCTAAAGAAGACACACAAATGGCTAACAGACACATGAAAAAATGTTCATCATCATTAGCCATTAGGGAGATTCAAATCAAAACCACATTGAGACACCACTTTACACCAGTTAGAATGGCCAAAATTAACAAGACGGTAAAAAAGAAGTGTTGGAGAGGATGTGGAGAAAGGGGAATGCTCTTGTACTGTTGGTGCAGCCACTTTGGTAGAAAACAGTGTGGAGATTCCTTATAAAATTAAAAATAGAGCTACCTTATGACCCTGCAATGGCATTACTGGGTATTTACCCCAAAGATACAGATGTAGTGAAAAGAAGAGCCATCTGTACCCCAATGTTCAGAGCAGCAATGGCCACAGTCACAAAACTGTGAAAAGAACCAAGATGCTCTTCAACAGATGAATGGACAAAGAAGATATGGTCTGTATATACAATGGAGTATGATGCCTCCATCAGAAAGGATGAATCCCCAGCTTTTGTATCAACATGGATAGGACTGGAAAAGATTATGCTGAGTGAAATAACTCAAGCAGAGAGAGTCCATTTTCATGGTTTCACTTACCTGTGGATCAGAAGGAATAACAGAAGGAATAATATAAGGAATACCACAGAGGACATTGGGAGGTAGAAAGGAGAAGTGATTTGGGGAAATTCAGAGAGGGAGACAAACCATGAGAGACTGTGGTCTCTGAGAAACAAACTGAAGGTTTTGGAGGGAATGGTTGGGGGTTGGGTGAGCTTGGTAGTGGTATTATGCAGGACACGTATTGCATGGATCACTGAATGTGGTACGTAAACAATGAATTTTGGAACACCGAAAAAAATAAAACAGGAGTGCCTGGGTCGCTCAGTAGGTTAAGCCTCTGCCTTTGGCTTGGGTCATGATCTTGGGGTCCTGGGATTGAACCCCGTGTCAGGCTCTCTGCTCAGTGGGGAGCCTGCTTCCCTCCTCTCTCTGCCTCCCTCTCTGCCTACTTGTGATTTCTTTCTTTCTGTCAAATAAATAAATAAAATCTTAAATAAAAATAAAAATATATCCAATATATATATCCTATTTTATAAAATAGCTCAGTTTCCCCATTTTAATTTTTTTCTTTTTTAATAGTCATGTATTAATTTTGGTAATTGTGTATTTTATATCTCTTAACCCATCTTTTATTTACTTTTCTTTCATTTTTGTTTCTTCCTTTTATTTAAAAATATTACTTCAGGGAAATTTCCTCAATCGAGTTTTGCATTTGAACTTCAAGCAATTAATTAATTTTAGTATTCACTTTCAGGCAATTTCAGTGATAACTTAAAATCATATAAACTTGAAAATAAATTTGTAAACTATTTTACAAAATTTATTTTGCAAAAAATAGAGTATAAGTAGGTAATTGACAAATAATACCTTTACCATATTTAACAATTGTTATAATAATAAACAATACATCTATAAGGTGAGATGTTGTTCAAGTTTATGTAAAAGATTTGGGTATTAAAGGAAGCACATAGAATAATTCTGGGCACATATTAAGAACTCCATGTGAATCACATTATAATTACTATGTAACTATATAGTTATAAAATATGGTAGTAGCATGTTTATAAAATTGGGAGTATATTCAGGCTAAAATTTTAAGTCTTAATATCACTATAATATATATTTTATAATTTCTATATCACAACATAACAGATTTACCCCCTTAATTTTAAGCTATAGTCCGTACAATTTTCTGTGTCTGGAAGACTATTTCCTCTATTTACCAGGTTATTTGCTTCTCATCTTTGCCTAGTTTTCATGCAAGAAGTGTCTTCTGGTCTCAACAAATGTAAATTAAACTGCCTGTGCATGTTTTCTTATTACTTTATAATAGCTTGGTCATAACATTTATTAATGATTGGATACTAGTCTATTGATTTTTCTATGTACCATTAGAATATACTCTTAACTGGGAGCAGATTCAGTACAAATTTTAAAAATATAAAGGAAGAAGGGAGTGGAGGAAGAGGTGGCAGGAAGAATGGAAAGAAGAATCAGATTATAGGAGATTTTCATTTTCGTCCTTGTGGATTTTTTCTTTTTTTAACCTGTGTGCTCTGAGATTGTATTTCTGGTGCTGTGTTATTTCTGTCTGTTTACTATCCACTTGATACTGTGAGAATAAAGTCCTTTTGGACTTCTCCTTGGAGTAGTTGATAAATATGTCTAACTAAGAAATATGCTGAATGCTCTAATAATTTCCTGGTCAATACTTTGAATTTTTATTCTACCTGTTTTGTAGGAGTTGGAAGTCATACTCTTTAATCATTTTGGAACTGTCACTCTTCTACTTACTTTGTCTGATATTGTCTGATTGTATTACATGATACCAGTATATAGATTAATAACTACTATTTTATAACATTTTGTTTTTAATAATATTAGAATTTCTTGGCTCATTAGTTTTTTATTTATCATATTTAAGGTCTTTAAAGACTTTATTTATTTATTTGGCAGAGATAGAGAGAACGTACTAGTAGGCAGAGTAGCAGACAGAGGGAGAAGGGGAAGAACGCTCTCCACTGAGCACAGAGCCCAATGCAGGACACTGTGATCATGACCCAAGCTGAAGGCAGCCACTTAACCAACTGAGCCACCCAGGTGCCCCCATATTTAATGTCTTTAATAAAGACATGATATTTTACAGAAATGTTGAAATCTAATAAGACTTAAAATAAGTTAAGTTAAAATTATGAAAATATTTATAATATTTCATATGTTTGCAATATATAACAGGAAAGTCCATAGAAAATGTTGTGCATTTAAAGCATTGATTTGTAAGTGGAATATGTTTACATTTATTCTATCCATATGTGTGAAAAAGATAATGCTCACCTAAGCTTCAAAAAGTAATAGACCAGAGGCTTTCTATAGGAAATGAATTAATGGGTCCACTGTGCATGAAATCCCATTTTGTTAAATGAAACAAGCCCATCGGTCTTTATTGATCTTGTTGCTTTTAGATTGGTTATGCCTCCTGGTTTCCTCTTATTTAATCAAAGCTACTATGTGAATGTAAAAAGAAAAAAATAGTCTTGAAAACTTGCAACGGTCAATTGTCTTAAAATTAATTTCAAACTCTAACTGCCCCCAGATGTCAACACATCCTTACTTGATACATATATCATACTGAAAACAATATAATAATTAGGAAGAGATAAAGAAGTGATACAGTATCTATTTACATAAAAGCAGTGAATTGGATTGAATTTTACAGGGTTGAATTTTTATAACCAGGATTGTACATGGAGAAACATTCAAGGTTTGGTTAATTGAAAATTTTCACATGTGCTCACACATAAACATAGAAACACACACATTCATTATACATTTTAGGCCTTAACAGACTTAAATAAGGTGAGAAGAAATTACACTAATTTTTAAATTTATACTCAAAATGTGATAAAAGGGCATTTGTTGACTGCAAAATTCTGGCTTGCTCATAATTCTCTACCTTTTTCAAAATATTGTAAATTTTTAAAAACAATCTTTAGTGGATACTTTTCTGGACTCAATAAGTCAACCAAATTTAACATGGTAATATAGTTTCTCCTTAACTCTAAGTCTAAATTTATTAAAAATATATATACACATATACACTTAGGCATACACATATGCATATTTATAGTCTAAAGAATTTCTCCATCATGTCAGAAAAACAAAAAAAGTCACCATATGACTATTTTAAATTACATACTTAAAAGACAGTATTTAATCCTATTCCAATCTTCAAAAGGAACAACACAGGAGGAAAAATTACACTCATGATTTGGACCTTTAACATGGAAAATGATCAGGAAACTCATCTATCTTTTATTGTTTTTTTTTTTTTCCTTAAGAACTAATTTAAATTTCAGTAGTCCTCTTTTTAATGTTGCCATTGCACTAATTCAGTTGTCAAAGTTTTTCAGAACATGGTGCTTTTTTACATTTAAAAAATATTTAATTGAAAATTACTGTGCTATTTCTTTTTTTCTATTTCATCATATTTCAGTCTTTTTAAAAAAATATTTTCAGTGTTCCAGAATTTATTGTTTATGCACCACACCCAGTGCTCCATGCAATACATGCCCTCCATAATACTCACCACCAGGCTCACCAAACCTGCCAGCCCCCTCCCCTCCCAAACCCTCAGTTTGTTTCTCAGAGTCCATTGTCTCTCGTGGTTCATATCCCCCTCTGATTTCCCCCAACTCACTTTTCCTCTCCATCTCCCAATGCCTTTTACATGTTACTCCTTATGCTCCATAAGTGAGTGAAATCATATGATACTTGACTCTCTCTGCTTGACATTTCACTCAGCATAATCTCTTATGTCTCTTAGTCCCATCCTTGTTGATACAAAAGTTGGGTATTCATCCTTTCTGATGGAGGCATAATACTCCATTGTATATATTATTAATTTAACCTTTATAACAACTATATTGTAAAAACTATGAGGAGGTCAACAATTTCCATGCAAAATTCCTGGAAAATTAAGAGTGACAAATCTAACTTGGTCTTAACTATGAAGACATTGTCTTTATTTTAACCATTAACTAAGCTGAATATACTTCTGTAGTTTTGAGTAAAGTTTTTTTTTTTTAATAAAGTTTTTGAAGAAAATTTTAGTATATTTTAGAAATTCAGAATTTTTACTTTTATTAAATCACACATATAAGTTTCCTGTTTTCTTACTCATTTTTCTTTAACTTTTAATTTAACTCTGAATTGTTGAATTTTTGCAAACACTATATTGAATCATGGAAATAACCAACTGAAAGAGACACATGAAAATCTATTTCAAAAATTATTTTTACTATAAATATGAAGACCAGACTGATGGTTATCAGAGAGCAGAGGGTGGGGCAAAATGGCTGAAGATGAAGGTGGGAGATACAGGTTTCCAATTATGTAATAGGATAAGTCATAAGAATAAAAGGCACAGCATAGGAAATCTAGTAAATAATAGTGTAGTAGTTTTGTATGATGACAGATGGTAGCTACACTTGTAAGCGTAGCAAAATGCACAGAGATAATGAATCTTTATATTGTACACCTGAAACCAATGTGACAATGTATGTCAACCATATTCAAATAAAAATTTATTTTTAAATATTTTTGTATATAAACCATTTGAAATATTATTTCCCTAACATGCAGTTAAAATAACTTTAATTCCCATGACCAATGTGAGTTATGAATGTGTTTTTTTGAGTCTAAGCTCTGCATATAGTTTCATTTAAATATAACATTTATATAAACGTTTGCTTTAGTCTGAAATTCAGTGTTAATTTTGACAAATGGATATTTTCAAAATATTCCTTTTATCACTATTAATATTCTAAACATAAACATGAGAAATCTTTATGAGTTCTATTACACTATTAACTCTGAAATACTTGCTATATAACCAGCAAGCCTACTGTATGAGATCTGAAATTCTTATTCTTCTTTAAAAATTACATGTGTACCATCATTTATCCATCAAATGAGAATAGGAAAACTAGGTAACAAAGTAGTCACAAACATTAACTCTGAAAGTTAACTCTTTTTCTCAATTTACTTACTTGTAAAAAATATTTAACAGATCTATTTTTCCCTTATCACTTCCAATATTATTTTATTAAGAGTGCAGAGATTCTTTGAAAAAAAAGATTAAATTTTTACTTCATAATTCATTTTTCTACAGAAATATCCAATATATTTGGCTTAAAGGCTAAAAAATACACATTTATAGGTCTTAAAAAAAACAAATTTTAAGTCAAAGTTCCTGAATTTTTAATATATTAAACATTTTCATCAAATATTCATAAGTAAATCTGATGTATCAATTTATGACCTTCTTGATTGGAAGCAACCTTTTATAGCACATTTTTTTACATGTACATGTTAGTTGGGACTTGTCCTCTTGTAAGGGGAACAATCCCCTCTCCGAATGAGCTTATGCATTAAAAAGTAATATATACTGCCTCATGTAATAAAAATGTAAGGGTGATTATAGCTTCAAGCATCGGTTTATTCAGGACTCAAATGTGTCACCAGAATCCTTTCCCAAGCTTTTCATTTCTTACCCAGAAGTACCAGGTTTAAATCATCACAATATCCAGGTCCCTGTGTAATGTAGGATCTGATGACTCACACACAATTCCTTCTTGATTGCCCCCCATTAGGTCACATACCAATCTCAGAAGTTACCTCTGTGACTGCCAGAGTGGAATGATTTGAAGGGTTTAACATAGGTCAAAGATTACTCTCTTGGCTTTTAGAGATGCAGTCAACTTTATCGATAAGACAGGGACTGAGAGGTTAGTTTCCACTGGAGTTATACCAGAATTAGATGTCTAGGAGGATAAGAGATTCCAGAAAGCAAAGATGACTGGTAACCAAAATAGTCTTGATTTTCATTTTTATATCATTATCAGGTACTTAAGTTAAATATCAAAGTCTATCCATAGATCATTTTATATAATTCAAGTTTTAATTATGATATTTATTTAATTTTCCATTGATCTCTAGTGAAGATATTAAATAGGCATACCCAGTGCAAGGACCAAACACGCTCTCTTTCAGTACAAAAATATTAAACTACCTTGGAAAGTAGATATAGAGAGGGGTGTCTGGGTGGCTCAGTGGGTTAAAGCCTCTGCTTTCGGCTCAGGTCATGATCCCAGAGTCCTGGGATAGAGCCCCACATCAGGCTCTCTGCTCCGCGGGGAGCCTGCTTCCTCCTCTCTCTCTGCCTATTCTCTGCCTACTTGTGATCTCTGTCAAATAAATAAATAAAGATCTTTAAAAAAAAAAAAAGAAAAAAAAAGTAGATATAGAGGAATGAGTTTTCTGCACTCATCTCTCAGTTTCAACTTTTAAAAACTCACAGCAAATCATGATTCATCTCTATCCCAAAGCTCCCGCCATTAGTCCAACATCAGGACAGTTTTCATGAAAAGCCATAAAATAATTTTATCCACAAACATTGCATAATTTATATAATTTGGCCTATAATAATAGTGCAATTTTACTTCTAGGGGATTTTTAAATGTTTAAGTATGGTTATTCAATAGTCATAATTAATATTAAACAAAGCTGGAAACATTTATAAATTTTATACTATTTCTTCAAATTCCACTATAGTCTTTTTAAAATGAAGCCAACTCTGATTTCTGATCATGAAACATTTAAACTGGAAAGATACAACAAACAACATTAATATTTACTTGCCCTTTATGGTTCTCTTTGTTAATGGATTTGGAGTCCTAATGTCTGGAATAAATAAGTATTGCCAAATTCTTAGATGCTACTTAGATTTCTTTGAGCTGACAATTGCAGTTTAAACATATGTGCATAAAGATCACTTGAAATATATTTTTAAACATTTATTTTGGAAAATTAATATAAAATACTTCATCTTTATTACAAGTAAAGTGGCTATTGTGATTCACAGTTGTAATCCATTAGCTGTGTAGTCCCAGAAAAGTCATAGAAAGTCTCTGAGCCTTGGGCTTGTCTTTTAATAGAGAAATATTATGAGGATTGTCTGTAGAACTAAGAATATATTAAGAAGCTAGAAAAGTATCCAATTGGAAGCAGTTTATGAAACAAATGTATTTCAAATACAGTAGTTAAATATCTGGATTCATTAAATATTAATTAAAATAGTTCATTTATTATATAAATATACAAAATATTATCAAAATAATTAATTGTGAATAATGCATTAAAACATTTATAGTATTGGATGGAAAAGGAGGGTAAAGACCGTAGTGTTGAAATGGTCAAAGTTCTAACCATCTTTCTCATTTTCCATGAGGCTATTTAATTTGGAAATTCTAGTGTAAAAATGGTAGACATGAAATTTTCTGCTTTCAGCTCAGCTTCTCTCAGTGCAAAACTCAACCATATGCAATATTTTATTAAATGAATTATTTTAAATATTTTTAAATAATAAGAACAAAAAGGGAAAGAGCCATGAAAGTAAGAATCTTCATTTCTATAAGTATATTTGTATATGTGATCCATGACATTTGATCAATAAGAATGCATTAATAAAAATTCAGAAATGGAATGACCTCAACATTTTTATTGCTACCTAATTTTGTCAGTATAAAATGCAAAGCTCAGAAAGATTAATTTGCTTTCAATCATGTCCCTAGTATAAGCAAAAACTGCAACCAATCAACGAACAAACTAATTAAAATAAAACCATTCTTTTAACATGTATGCCACAACCAGTTTACAATGAGAATAACATTAACTAGTCCTAGAGTTTTTGTTACGCTCAAATGAGTTAATCAGGACATACTTACAAGTCCCTGCTCATAGGAAAATCTTAATATACATTTGAATCGACAATAGACATGATGAGGATAATGACCAAATGCTGCAACATGAGAAACAGTCCTTTCAAAACAGGAATCCCCCGTTATTGCCAGGATACATAATGCCAATGTATGTGGTAGTTTGCTTCATGATCACAAATTTCTTCCACCCAGTTTGCATGGTACTTTGCAATGTGGTTTGCTATTCTCATCCAACAGGCAAACCTTGTGATTTTCTTTGATCAACTAAATCTTTGGAACTAATACCATATAAGTTCTGGGGTCTAGGCCTCAAGAGACCCCTGGGAGCCCCTACATGTGATATCTTTAAACTTGCCCTGAGATGGCTGCTTTTGGAAGGCCACTAGCTTCATGGAGAATGAGAGGACATGTGGCACTCCCAAAATTAGCCAGTTCCACCTGTCAGGGTGATTGAGTCCATCTTACATATTCTATTATTCCCTTCAGATGACTGCAGTCACTCAGCCAACCAACAGAACTAATGAGAAACATTTTCATTGTTGTATAAACCACTAAATTTTATGGTACTGTGATGTATTACAATAGATAATATATACAAGACAAACTTGAAATTTCATTCATTTCACTGTGCCTATTTTAATAGGATTCTTAAAGTCTATGCATTTTATTTATTTATTTATTTATTTATTTTAAAGATTTTATTTATTTATTTGAGAGAGAGACAGAGAGAGAGAGCATGAGCGAGGAGAAGGTCAGAGAGAGAAGCAGACTTCCCATGGAGCGGGGAGCCTGATGTGGGACTCGATCCCGGCACTCCAGGTTCATGACCTGAGCTGAAGGCAGTCGTCCAACCAACTGAGCCACCCAGGAGTCCCTACTGTGCCTATTTTAATAGGATTCTTAAAGTCTATGCATTTATTTATTTATTTATTTATTTGTTTTAAAGATTTTATTTATTTATTTGAGACACACACAGAGAGAGAGAGAGATCCCAAGCAGGCAGAGAGGCAGGCAGAGAGAGAGAGAGGAAAAAGCAGGCTCCCTGCTGAACAGAGAGCCGGATGCAGGGCTCCATCCCTGAACCCTGAGATCATGACCTGGGCTGAAGGCAGAGGCTTAACCCACTGAGCCACCCAGGTGCCCCAAAATCTATGCATTTTAAAGCAGAAAATTATGCTCATCTCTTCTAAATATCAGTGACATCGTGAGCTGAATAAAATTCTATATTTTAGCAAAATGTTTACTTCTTCAGTCTGGCATGAAAGTAAGTTAATAATAAATATATATAATGTAACACTTTCTAAAAATCGCTTTTTCAACTAAAAAAATAGTTGAATTAAATTTAAAAGTTTTTTACTACATCACATAACTCATACCCGATTTCCCATGTTATTAATATTTTATGTTAGTAATTTACATATTTTAATTAATGAATCAATATTGATAAATTAAGGAAAGCCCATACTTTGTTCACTTTCACTTTATCTAATTTCCTTCTGTTCCAAGATTCTATTTTGGATATTACATTACATTTGGTCCTTATATCTCTATAGACTTTTTGCTTTTGACCATCCCTCAAACTTTCATTGTTTCTGAAGTTTAGAGAAGTGCTGATTACATATTTTGTAGACTGCCCCTCCATTGGAATTGCTCTGATGTTTTCCTTCTCATTAGTCTGGGTGATGTGCTTTTAGAAGAAAAGCTAGAGTTAACCATTTCAACATATATCAAGAGTAAATACTACTTATGGACATTGGGGAGGGTATGTGCTTTGGTGAGTGCTGTGAAGTGTGTAAACCTGGCGATTCACAGACCTGTATCCCTGGGGATAAAAATATATGTTTATAAAAAATTTAAAAAAAAAAGAGTAAATACTGTCAAGATGAACTATCACTTTTGCTGCTGAACTTGATCACCTGATAGTGTTTTTCTGACTTTTCTGACTTCTCCAACTGCAAAGTTGCTTTCCTGCCATGCTGCACCCTCATGTGCTTTTATATCGTACCCTGAAAAGAAGTCACTATGCACAGGCCAGATTTAAGGAGTGGAGAATTATGCTCTTCTGTCTTGAGGACAGAGTCCTGACAAAATATTTGGAATTTTTCCTCTGTACTTGAAGTTTGTTTCCTCTGCCTCATTCATCCATTTACTCGTGATGGTTCCTCAGCATGGACTCATGTATACTTATTTTGTATTTCGGGCTATACTCCAATTCTACTTTATTCATTTGGTTGCTCAAATTTTTCCAGCTTTGGCATTGGGAGCACTTTCAGTTGGCTTTTGCTTCTCTTTAATGTACCTATGATAATATAAGATTTTTCGTTTTCATTTGGTTTTTTGAGCATTATCTTATTTTCTGGTACTATAAGATATTTTAAGCTCATCTTGTGTATTTCCTGTTCTAATCCTAAAATCAGCCATTTTGCAAGGAGTCTTGCTTCCTTTTATTGGAGGATTTTATTTGAAAGCAAGTTCTGGGCTCCAGGTATAATTGTTGCTATTACAGGGTTGCTGTTTCAAGGTCCTCCCGGGTGACAGAACAAGGAATTATATATGCATGTACTAACATGTGTATGTGCACACTAATATAAATATTTTTATATGTAACTCTCTTTTTCTATATCAAGCTAAAATGAACCCACTTTGATATCTCCAACTCTAACTCATTTCTGCATGGATCTTCTTAGCCTTTTCTTACTTTCTACAAATAACTACCACCCAACAGTGAGAAAAATGACTCATCATCCATCATTCATTTACATTCAGTTACAGAATACGTGTATAATCATATCAGAATTGTTGACCTGTGCCTTTAGGGGAAATAGGTTTATTAAGTAGAGTAAAGTTGTTATGAACAACTATCTTAATTAACTTATGTATTGCCTTTGGTCTTAACAGATACAACTCATTCCAAAGTGACTTAGACTTAAGTTTGAAGCTTTTCTGCCACCCCTCTTAGTTGGTGAGGAAGAAATTTTCTCTGTTTTTTAAGGTGCTCTAGCTGGACTAAACAAATTTACATGAAACAGATTAATAAGAGAAAATAAAATTTAATATGGTACCTATGGGAATCCACACAGATGTGAAATTCCAGACATTCAGGCAATGTGAGGCTTATATGACATCTTGAGCTAAGGAGAGGACAGGGTCTGAGGATACAAAGGAGAGGATGATTATTAGGAAGAAGGTGAGAGAGGTTTAGAAAGTAAAGGTTGCCTTGTTGTGTAGATAAGTTTCTAAGTAAAGTGGAATCTCAGTTAATAGCTCTCTTCCTGCTACAGATACTCATTTCCCATGTAAATTTAGGTAGTTAAAAGGCAGATAAAGAGCCTTTCCTGAATTATCTGGGTTTTGGTTGCTTTTACCTCAAAGTAATCTTTATGTCAAAGTAGCCCATCTTGGGTTGGCCTGCCCTTGGGCCCTACAGGTTGTATCATATGTTTATAAAAGATCATTTTTTCACATACTGCATTTCTTACTGAGATCCCCCAAACTCCTCACTGATCTTTTTTTTTTTTTTTTTTAATTTGGTATACACAAAGTTCCACCCTTTGTGCTGTGGAGTTCTTTGAGCTTTGAGAAACTTATAATGAAAAATATCAACCATTATAGCATCCCATACAGAATAGATTTACTACCAGAGGAAAAAAAAATCTCTTTGCACCTGAATGACCCTCCCTTCTCATTTGAACTGCTAGTGACTTCTTATCTGACTACCATTTCTGTGGTTTTGATTTATTTAGAATCTCATATAATTGAAATCATATAATATATAGCATTTTCACACTGGATTCTTTATTATAGCAATATGCACTTAAGACTCATTCATGTCTCTTTGTGAATTGATAACTCATTTTTTAATCATTTTCTACTATTCCATCACTTAGATGTACATCCTATATATAGAATATTATTTATTTTTTCAACTATTGAAAGTTCCTGGAGAAGAATTTCTTGTCCCCTTTAAGATCCTTTTAGCCAGACTAAGAATCAAATTGATATGGGATAGAATAACAGGAGAAAATCTAGTTTAATTTTGCACCTATGGGGAATTCACACAGACATGAAAATTTTTCTTAATAATACTTTTTTTTTTATAAGATTTCATTTGTCAGAGAGAGTACAAGCGGGGCAAGCAGCAGGCAGAGGGAGAAGGAGGCTCCCTGCTGAGCAAGGAGCTACATTCCAGACTCAGTCCCAGACCCGAGGATCATGACCTGAGCGGAAGTCAGATGCTTAACCAGCCGAGACACCGAGGCATCCCAGACATGAAAACTTTAAAGACAGGCAAAATAGGATCTATACATCATCCTGAACTAAGGAGAAGAAGGTAGGGGTTTGAGACTTCAAAGGAATGGAATGCAATTCACACAAAGATGAAAAAGGGTAAATGTTTGGTAAATAAGTATTCAGTGGACCACTCAGAAACAACTGCACATGGAGGACTTTTATCAAACAGAACTTGCTAGGTTCCTCCCAGTCTCTCATACCTGGTTTATATCATAATGTAGTTATCTTTGGCAATACATCTCTTTCTGGAGCAGTGTCTAAAATTCTTTTTAGGCAGTTGAGCGTAAAGGTAAATAGCTTCTTCTTTTTCTCTCTCTCTCTCTCTCTCTCTCTCTCTTTTTTTTTTTCTGAATCTGCTGGGTTCTGATTGGGTTTTAATTCAAAATAATCTTTATGTCAAAATGGACCATCTTGGGGAGGCCTGACCCAGAACCCTCCATCTTGAGAGCTTTGGTTTTGGGTGATAAAACAGCCCTAGACATCCATGTGACAGTAGCCCCAAGTTTCACATCTGTTCAGTTATACCCAAAAGCATGATTGGTGGATTATACAGTAATATTATATTTATTTTTCTTAAGAGTTAACAAGTTGCTTTACAAAGTTACTATGATTTTTGTATTTACACCAGAAAAGAATGAGTGTTCCTGTTTCTCTACAATTTAGCCAGCAATTGTCAATACAATTTTAAAATTTTATCTTGGATAGTCTACTGGGTTTTATTATATTTGTATCTGACTCTTGTATACAGTTCTCACGAAAAATAATATCGGACATCTTTTCACATGCCTGTTTTCTTTCCATGTATCCCCCTTGGTGAAGCATCTGTTCAGGTTTTTACTCTTTTTTTTTTTTTCTTATTTTGATGCAAAGAAGGTGGTTGAGGTTTTTGTCTTATTTTGGGGTTTTAGGAATTTCTTATTTGAGACAGGAAATCTTGAACTGTCTGGAGTGGGAGAAATGGATTTCATGAGGTGGGAAAATTCTGTGATGAAATCCATTCTCCTGGAGAGCAAGGCTTTGCTTTCAAGAATGTTTTGCTTATTTCACAATAATACTTTTCTTACAGCCAGAGCCATGAGGGATGAGGGAGCAGGAATCTTTCTTTGCTTTTTAATCATCATATGCTTGTAGGGTTATTGGAAGTAAAAACCATGAAAGTAAAACCAATGAATCTGTGGGAGATAAAGCCCACGAAGTATGGGGGATTGCATCCCTTGGGGGTTTCTCACTCTTGCACTAGTCCGTACTAAATCTCCATCAGCTTGTGAGAATTACCACATAAGTATTCTTGTTATTTTGTGGCTCCAGTAGCTTCTGCTTCAAATAAACAGATCTCTCCTGTGACTCTCTAGATTTGCCTCTTCCTTTAGAATCTGAGGTGGTTTTCAGTGCTATCAAGTCAGTTTTCTGAGTAGTCCAAGAAAATTCATTGAATTTCAGTTTATCTAATTTATCTTGTTATAAAGATGGGCTTAATAAACTTTAAAGCCTTTTACATATTACAGCTGAAATCAGAAGTCTAGCATTGAAATTTTAAAGAAAAATACTGATACCATTTACCTAGTTGATAAAGAAAAAAATTAAAAAGTATTGTTAGAGTATAAAACATTTTATTTTTATCTATTAAAATATCTAATCCCATTAAAATTGTTCAAAATGCCTTTTGCACTCATAAGTTGGGTTATGTAGTTTTTATTAGATTATTTCCATTTGGACAATGAAAATGATTATTCATACAGTAATCATTAATAAGCTAAATTTAAAGAAACTGATTCTTTTAAGACCAACTAGTAATTATAGCTACTTGACTAGCCAAACTGAATAAATAAATTAACTTCAGTGTCTTTTTCATTTAAGGAATCCATTTGTGACAGCAATGCAAGGATAATATATGTTCTTGTAGTTTGTGATTTTTAATACCTTATCTCCATGTTGTCAAAACCATTTCAATAATTTTTTTTTCTTAAATGTATGTCTTGCAGAAGAATTACTGTGGAGAACATTTAGAAATGCATTGCTGATATTTACAGATTTATTTTTTATTATAGAAATTGTTAGTATTCAGATGTTCTAATTTTGTGCTATAATCTTTACACAGATAATTGCATGGATTAGAACTTTTATTAATTAGGAAAAATCCAATGATCATTGGACATCTTATAGGAAGCAGAAAGACTATACAGGTGAATAAATTTTGGCTTAAAAATTGAAGCTTATAAATTACAGCTACAAAAAAGCTATTCTTGAAATCCTTACTATAACAAGTTCATAAAATTTTATTAATTTATCCCCTGCAGGTAGAAATAGGTATTCTTTGTGCATTTATTAGTATCTTTGGTAAAACATAAGAAGAATGAACCAGAGTAATAACTTACATGAAACAGTTCTGATTACTGTGGGAGCTAAATGAATAGAGACCAGATCTTTAATCTTTGAATATTCATATCTACTGCATCATTACTATATGACATGTCTTTACTAAATGTTGATTGGATAAGAGAATGAACTGATTGAGCTATTAGAAAACATATTCCCTTTCCTCTAGCATAAAATGAGAAAATTATTATAGTAAACTTAGAGTTCATAAATAGTATCTTTATGAAAGTTAAAATACTCATATGTGCTATAATTATGAGAGCATACTAAGAGTTATGTTTCTCTAGAAAACATTAAATTCCAAAATTTACCTTTAATGTAAACAAAATGAAAAAAATTGGATCCCCAAAAAGTAGAAAGCTAAAATTTATGTAAGAAAAAATGATCATCAAACGCATGAAGATTTTCTTATGCAAAACAGTATGATGAACAAGAGAAGAAAATGATTAATATGGAAAGTTGATATTTTAAAATCTCTTAACAACTAAGAAAGCAAATAGATAAAAAAAATGAGTTAAGAAAATATCTTAGGACATTTTCTCTAAGGTATAAACTTATTTAACACCTTTCTTTTACTGGAAATAAAAGGAAATATCTTCCTGTGGCCACATAATCATAGACTTCTCCTATGGTAAAATATTCCCATTGTCCGTTTAATGTTATTAAGTATCCTAGTATGCAGTCAAGTGGGAGGAAAGTATAACCCTTATCTGAAATAACAACTATTATATCTGATATGATACTAAAATAAGAAATTCAGAGTTTGAAGTGACGATATTGGTATAAAAAGGGAAGGTTCAATGAGAGAAAAGAAGGTACAGAACATCCTATCATAATTCTTATTTTGTAATGTTCTCAGTCTGGTTACTAGTCTAACTACTATTTGGTATAATCCTGTTGTAACTGATGGTATAAATTTGATTTTGATAAAACCATTAATACTGATATTAATAATAAAATATATTGGAGAATTGAATTAAAACCCTCACATAATTTTTTTTCAATAGAAGCTTGTTGGATAGTAGAAGACCTAGAAATAGTTAATAATAGATTAATTGAATATAATAACTAATTTATACCTTTCATAAAATTCAAAATTTATAAAAATTGTCATGCTTGAAATGATCATGAAAAAAAATTGTGTTGATAAATTGAGATGTTTCTTTAAAGCAATATATGTACCTCATTTAATGATGCAAAAGATTACTTTATTTAATATTCTTTTGCTTTTCATATTGTATAAATTGTGAAAAAGATGACAGAAAAGAAGTAGTTCCGAGCTAATTAAAATGATGGTGTATTGGGGAGCCTGGGTGGCTCAATGGGTTAGACCTCTGCCTTCAGCTCAGGTCATGATCTCAGGGTCCTGGGGTTGAGCCCCACATTGAGCTCTCTGCTCAGCAGGGCCTGTTCTCCCCTCCCTCTCTGCCTACCTCTCTGTCTACTTGTGATCTCTCTCTGTGTGTCAAATAAGTAAATAAAATCTTAAAAAAAATAAGACAATTGACCAAGAGTCAGAGCTTGAATTGTAGAGATACTGATGATTATATTAATAGGAAAATTCTGTCTTTATCTTTGAACATGTCTAGATATCTGGTTGTTCTTATTCAAGGTAAGGACAAAAGAATTTATGATGTGCTGCATAAAAAGCCAAATCACCCTGGTGACTTCAAAGGTCAATTTCTTTACTAAATGTTTTGCAAACGGTCTATGTTCCAATTGTACCCATGGAATTTTAACTTATGGGGGCAACCAGGTGGTAACATGGGTCAAGGCCATTGAAAGAAGAATTTATTATTTATAGTTCTCCAAAGAAGGGAAGACAGCATGCCATGCAGGACTGAATGTGAGGTGAAGCACCAGGTTTGATCACAAAGCAGAAGGAACAAGAGGGAAAGCATGACCCAAAACTTTATTATTGAATTGGCTAATCTGAATAATATCTGTGGGCTCTGGGCTAAGTGGTAGTCTCTAGTGTTCTGGTTTGTGGTCCTGGGTTGGCTTATGGCAGAGGAAGAATTGGTGTGGTGTGTGAAAGTTGGATAGAAGAGGTGGTTGAGGATAAGGATGTAAACTTGGCATTGGTTGGTTTGCCTATGAAAGACCTGTCCACAGGAAATTGATATCTTGATAATTAGCTGGCCCTTGGTTGGGCAGTTACTTCATAGGCAACTAGACCTATCAAGTTGTCAAAACATAGTAAAATATAGAATGTTAAAAATGTGATTAATACAGTCTAACCTTCAGCTTGGAAAGACTGGCTTGATCAGGAGGCCAAGAGGAGATAAATGTACCTTCTGGAAATTTTTCCTTTGAGCTCTCCCAAATCTAAGATTCCTATAACAAATACTGATAAAGATAGTGTCTCAACCTGAAGACAGTCTAGTCTGTTCCAGTCCAGCTCCTTGAGTGCATACATATTGATGTCTCTTAGTTCTCCAATACTTTCCTTTACTCTCTTTTCTTGCACTGTATCAATTGCCTCTATTTTTTTTTTATTTTCAGCATAACAGTATTCATTGTTTTTGTACCACACCCAGAGCTCCATGCAATCCGTGCCCTCTATAATACCCACCACCTGGTACCCCGACCTCCCATCCCTCAGCCCTTCAAAACCCTCAGATTGTTTTTCAGAGTCCATAGTCTCTCATGATTCACCTCCCCTTCCAATTTCCCCCAACTCTATCAATTGCCTTTATTTTTCTTTTTTTTAAAGATTTTATTTATTTATTTGACAGAGAGAGATCACAAGTAGGCAGAGAGGCAGGCAGAGAGAGAGAGAGAGGAGGAAGCAGGCTCCCTGCTGAGCAGAGAGCCTGATGGGGGACTCGATCCCAGGACCCTGAGATCATGACCTGAGCCGAAGGCAGAGGCTTTAACCCACTGAGCCACCCAGGCGCCCTCAATTGCCTTTAAATAAAGCCTTAGGCAAGTATGTTTTGTGGAGTCTGGTAGCTCATATCAAATATATGAAATAAAGTCATTACAGCTCCACAGAATATTAAATAAAGTTTATGATAATATAAGTGAACTTAAAAATACAGAATTAGAAAAGATTTAAACTGAGAGTTTCAAAGAAAAAAAGAAAATTAAAGATTCTCAGTCTCATGGAAAAAAATCAAGCAATAAATAAAGTAATTGTGTAATTGGAGACCAAGAAGGAGAGAAGAAAGGAGTAGGGTGTGGGGTACAGAAAACAACATCAAAAACAACTTAACTACGGTTTAAAGTTTTTGCAAGTTTATTTATTTTTTTAAGTTTTTGCAAGTTTAATAAAAAACAATACGCTGAAAACCAAGAAGCTCATTGAAACTGAAATAAGACAAACAGCAAGGCATAATATATCTGAATTATGGAAAACCAGTAATAGAGAAAGTCTTAAAAGAATTTAGAGATAGATTAAATAATCCTGGAAATGAAAGATTCTCAGAAACAAAGTCAGAAGAAAACAGAATTGTATATTTAAAGAGTAGAAACAAAGATATAAACCAAAAAAAATAACATTTAACCTGTAATTCTCTATCTGGCCAAATAATCTTTGGAAAATGAGGTGAAATAAAAATATTTTTGGAAAAAAAAGAAAGCTAATAAAATTCACCCTTCGCCACTTCTACTACAATGAATAATAAGGTTGATTCTGCAGGTGAATGAGAAAGAATTCAAGTGGAAAATTAAGTATACACAAAGGAATAAAGAGTACTAAATAAAGTAAATCTATAAGAAAAGATTTAAAAGGAATTTTTGTAATTTTTGTTACTTTCAGATGGATTTGATTAAGAAATGAAAACAACATGTGATTTGTAACATAACTAGAAGTGACAACATAGGACAGGAGGTGAGAACTGAGGAATACAGGTACAGCAATATTAAAATAGACTGTTAAGTTAAAGATGCATCTTGCTGATCCTTTGAAGAAAATTGTTACAAAAAAATGAAGAGATTCAATAAATAACTCTAAAATGGAAATCAGAATTACTCAATCCAAACAATGTTAGGGAAAGAAAAAGTGGGGCATCTGGGTGACTCAGTCATTAAGCATCTGTCTTTGGCTCAAGTCATGATCACAATTCCACATCGGGCTCCCTGCTAGGCGGGAAGCCTGCTTCTCCCTCTCCCACTCCCCCTGTGTGTGTTCCCTTCTCTTGCTATGTCTCTCTCCATCAAACAAATAAAATTTAAAAAAAAATAAAAGAAAAAGAACAAAGAATGGATAGGGAAAATAATAGCCAGAGGGTAAACTTGAACCCAAACCTAGAGACAAATAAAACTTAAATGGTCTAAACATTCCAAATAAAGGGTAGATTGTCAAACTGGATAAAAAGCCAGATTGAGCAACATGATGTCTAGAAGATACATGTGTTAAATGTAAATAAGTAACTACGTAAAAAGTAAAAAGATGAAAAATATTATAGGATGCTAAGAATCATCCTAAAAAGATTGGATGGGTTATATTAATACCAGACCATGCATTCTTCAGGACAAAATATATTTGTAAAGAGAGATATTCATGATTATAAAAGAGATAATTCATCAGTAAGACAAAATACACTTAAATATGTAAATAAGTATGAACTTCTTGAGAGTTTCAAAACATATAAATCAAATACTCATAGAACTGAAAGGAGATATATCCACAATTTTAGGTGAAATTTGGAGCTCCTATTTCAAGTAGACAAACTTTAAATGGAAAAGGAATGTTAATCTCTATAGATCATATGTTAAGCCATAAAAATATCTCAGTAAATTTCAAAGAATCAAAATTAAATAGTTTATATTCTCAGACCACTGAGGAGTAAGTAGCCTAACATATCCAAATAATGATCAGTTAAATAATAGTTCTACATAGCCCATGGGCCAAAGGAAAAATCACAATAATAATTATAAAATATTTTTAATTGAAAAATAAATATCAAAAAGCAGTGCTTCAGGGGTAACGGGGTGTGTGTTTGTGAATATATGTGTGTGTATGATATATAATTCTAAAAATAAATATACTGAGTTTAAAAATAAAATACTAGGGGTACCTGGGTGGCTCAGTGGGTTGAGCCTCTGTCTTTGGCTCGGGTCATGATCTCAGAGTCCTGGGATCGAGCCCCGCATCTGGCTCTCTGCTCAGCAGGGAGCCTCCTTCTCCCTCTCTCTCTCTGCCTGCTTCTCTGCCTGCTTGTGATCTCTGTCAAGTAAATAAATAAAAATGTTAAAAAAAATTAAATAATAAAAGAAATATCCAATGATATATAATTGTATCAAAGATCTAAGTTTTACCTTAGAAAGGCAGGATAAAAAGAGAAAGCAAAGCATATAAAAGGAAAGAAATAATAAAATAACAATATGAAAAAAAGATAAAACTTATTAATCCAAATGATTTTTAAAAATCTCATTAAAATGGATAGTTTTCTGCTAGACTATTTCATGTCACCCAGGATCTTTGCAAGATTTAAGCTTAATTTTTATATATTTTCTATAACTGCTCCAGTATGTCTATTATTTTACTAACTGTGTATTATGTTTGTGAGATATACTCAATTTTTGTAAACCTTGATTCTCTTAAACATGTTTGAGACTGAAACTAATGGCAAAAAAACAGTAAAAATTCACACCAGCAATCTCAGAAAGAAATTAATTGGTCCTGCAGATATAGCAAACAACTTCTTTCCATTGATATAGAGCAATGGACATAGAAATGTAAACTGGTGCAGCCACTATTGAAAATAGTATGGTGATTTCTCAAAAAAATAAAAATAGAACTACCATACGACCAACAATTCCACCTCTGCTATTTATTCTAGGGAAATGAAGTCCCTATATTGAAAAGGTATCTGCACCACATGTTCACTGCAACATTATTTTCAGCAGTAAGAGCACTGAAGCAAATCAGTTGTCCATTTATGGTGGAATGGATAAAATGTGATGTGTGTATGTATATGGTTAATAACTACAGTGGTAATTATTCAGCCATAAAAAAAGAGGGAAATCCTGATATGTGCAGCAATATGGATGGAACTTGAAAGCTAAACAAAATAAGTCAGAAAAAGACAAATAGTGTATGTTCTCACTTATATGTGAAATTTAAAAATATTTTTATAGGTATAAGGGAGCCTGGGGGGCTCAGTGGGTTAAAGCCTCTGCCTTTGGCTCGGGTCATGATCCCAGGGTCCTGGGATCCAGCCCTGCATCAGGCTCTCTGCTCGGCAGGGAGCCTGCTTCCCCCTCTCTCTGCCTGCCTCTCTACCTACTTGTGATCTCTGTCTGTCGAATAAATAAATAAAATCTTTAAAAAAATTATATATATATATGCCAGAAGCAACCACAACATCCCATAAATGGGAGCTAATAAATAATTATGTGTCAAGAAACTACAGTCATTAGAATAGAGAAAGATCTCCTAGATACATTATTTAGTGGACAAGTGAAAAACAACATGAAACCATTTGTGTATGATTTTTAAATTTTTAAAAGGATATGTATCTTTTTCTTTTTTCTCCTTTGGACCATATTTAAGAAAGTATGAACCATTACAGGGGTGCGTGGCTGACTCATTTAGTAGAGCATGTGACACTTGACTTGGGAGTTGGAGTTCAAGCTCCACTGTGGGGGGTGCAGGTTACTTAAGAAAGTACTAACAGTTGCCACTTTTGGAGGGATTGGAGATTTGGGGGTCGGCAGATAGCAAGAAAGAATGTATATTGTATTCTATTTATATGAAATTCTAGAATAGACAAGTTAATGTAATATGACAGAAAGTTAAGTACTTGGCTAGGACAAATTGGATGACAGTTATCATGAAGGAAGATAAGGGAATTTTGGCGATAATGAATATTTTCTATATCTTATGATGGTAGTTACTTGATTATGCATATTTGTCAAATATATAAAATTGTAACCTCCAAACATTTGTATTTGAGTGTGTGTCAATTATACCCAAATGAAATTGGTATGCAGGTTATTAAGGATGTGCATATATTGAAGAAATTTGATACTATTTATAAATGTCAAAATATCACCTTGAAGACTGATGAGTGGAAAATCCCATAAGATAACTATAGATTTATCCCTTAGTGGCAAGTAAATTGCATTTTTATAATTTCCTAAAGATATATGTTTTTTTTTTCTTGGGGCCCACTGATAAATACTTTTGTGTTCCTCTGAAAACACAAGAAACACAAGAGACTATTTCAGAATCTCAGAAAACCCTCCTACAGTAGAATATAGTACTTACTGCTGTTTTAGATCGAGCAGTGACACCACAGCAGTTCTTACAATCCATTCAACTTGCCATCCCTTTAGAAATTGCTATCTGTTGCTTCATAGTCCAGTAACTTGGGCTTACTTATTTTTTTTAAAGATTTTATTTATTTATTTGACAGAGAGAGAAAGGGATCACAAGTAGGCAGAGATGCAGGCAGAGAGAGAGAAGGAACCAGGTTCCACGCCAAGCAGAGAGCCTGACACAAGGCTCGATCCCAGGACCCTGAGATCCTGACCTGAGCCTAAGGCAGAAGCTTAACCCACTGAGCCACCCAGGCAGCCCCTTGGTCTTACTTATTAATCAAGTCCTCTTTGGATCTGCTTTCGTGCTTGTATATTTCTACCACTCATGTCTTCTAATACGAAGGGCTTCTTATACATTTGCTTATACATTTTGTTGTCTATGTCTCATTTTTAAAATACTCCAAATATATAATTTTATTTTTTAAAATTATTACTTAATATGCTTATTTATTATGGTTGATGCCTTATTTATATTTGTTTCATTCCATAGATTATGTCTTAATGTAGACAGCGTTGTCTTCTATATGGTTTATGTATATATTAATATATACATTTGATTTTATATATAATAATAATAAATAATACAAATAAATGGGTAACGAGAAAGTTTAGAAAATAGCATAGCCTATTTGAAAATTCTCAATTTTTATGTAACTATTTGCATTGTAGTGAACTGATTTCACTTTTGAAATTCTTGTAAGGTTTAACTTTTTTGTATGATTTTTAGTAAGAATTACAAGTTATGCTGTGATATATCCATACAAATAGACAGATACACATAGATAAAGCTCACAAGCTTGTATAATTAAAAAAACTTATGTAGGCATTTTATATTATATTTTAAGTATATATACCTTTTATATAGGTGTATATGTATATACATATATATGTATGTATATATGATAGAAAAGTATATTTATAGAAAAGTGTGTGTGTGTGTATAATAGAAAGTTTATATAGGTTAATATATGAAAGAATAGAAAGAAAATTGAGTTTCCCAAATTAAAATAGTACTTGAACTTCTTTTGGAGGACTTTTGCAGTTAGTATGTGTTATATTTTCAATTAGAATAGACTCTGTAGTCTGAAATGAATCAAAATCATTATCAAAATATCTTTTAAAAGGATTTCTATTTGTATTGGATAATGCAACATCCCAAAAGCAAGTTGTGCTATTCCTCCCACCTTTTGCAATTTTATTTCAATGTAAATTATTTTTTTCATTAGAATGTCTTCTCTTTCTGGCTAGTTTCCATCAGCTCCTGTGAGTTTTGAGGATTCATACATTGCCTCCAATCCATGGAGCAAACATAAAAAAGAAATTAAACAACAGAAGCAGGCTCAACACCATATAAAGGGAACATCACTTTTGTTTAAGTAGTAGTTCATTATCACTCTTTGAAGTACTTTAAAAACATGCCTCAGTAATTTATATGAAGAAGGGAAGTATTGCTGAGTTCTTAACAAACTGAAAACTAAGGCTGAGAGTTTGAGTCTTTAAAAAAAAGAAAAAAATGTAATAAAGCTTGATTGTATTAACAGTCATCTCAAAGCTTATATTCTTTCTGAGTATGATACACAGCCTCACAAAATTCTATGTAAATGGTAGAGCTTTACATAAGTACATAGTCTTTGATTTATTTTATGCCAATTAAACTCAACAAACATTTATTGAGTCATAATATGTGTCAGACACTGTGAAAAGTGCTAGGGATAAAAAGATAAATATGGAACACTATTTGTTTTCAAGGACACATAGTCAAGGGATGAAGATAGTGATGTAAGTAAATCATTGGATTAAAATGTGATAAATGCAATTTTGCAAGTATTTCCAAAATAGAATATTGACACAAATCACAAGTCATCAACTTGAATGCATAAGGTATATTCTCAAAGAAAAAATGTTTTATATGGATCATAAAATAGGAGTAGGTTCTTTTTCCAGATGGGAGCAGAGTGAGATTGGGAGGTTGGTGAGGAAAGAAAAATATTTCAGGAGGCAGAACAGCATGTGCAAAACTAGAAATATATTAGACAGTTAAGGGAACTGCAGAGTTTTGGTCTTAATTGAAATGTAGACTATATTTATGTAACAAAGGCAAATTAGGCAAAGGAGAAATTTTTGTGCATATCTTATAATAGTCTAATAGGCTCTGACACAGTAAGATCCACTGAGAACATTAAAAAGAAACAAACAGGAGTAATATGGTCATATTTATATTCTAGCTCTTGAAGATATGGATTAGGGACAAAAATGGAGCTTATTTTACTTCAGTGGGAGATGATGAGACAATATGACTTAAGTTTTTAATCGTTAGACAGCGGTTGATAGTTAGAGATACTAACATAATAAAATCAATAGGATTCAATGACCTATGAGATGAGGTAGGAGAAAGAAAGGAGGGAGGTCTAGGGGGTCTCCTGAATTTGTGCGTTAAGTGATTAAATGGTTCATTCAAAATGGGAATATAGAAGGATGAGCATGTTGCAAAGAAAGATTTTAAATTGGATTTTGAACATGTTGACATGGAATCTATGCATTAAAAATCATTCTGATAATTGGCAGTTGATGTTTGCTGTGCATTTGTGGATGAAATTCTTGAACAGTTTACTGGATTTGAAAGGCTTAGAGTGTTGGCCTCCATTTCTTTAGTTTAAAATAGTACAATTTGATAAAGCAAATTATTTTTAGTTTGAATTATTAGTACCGTTTAATGTAGGTTTTTAGGTGATTATACTGACCATACCAAAAGGGAATTTTTATTGTCTGTTTTTATTGTTTAATTTTTCTTTTTGGTACATTGTTATAGAAAAAAAAAATTATGGGGGCACCTGGGTGGCTCAGTGGGTTAAAGCCTCTGCCTTCGGCTCAGGTCATGATCCCAGGGTCCTGGGATCGAGCCCCGCATCGGGCTCTCTGCTCATCAGGGAGCCTGCTTCCTCCTCTCTCTCTGCCTGCCTCTCCGCCTACTTGTGATCTCTGCCTGTCAAATAAATAAATAAAATCTTAAAAAAAAATTATGAAGGAGAATAGTATTTGTTTTCAATCACTTTGAAATTACTTGAAGCCATGTTACCTCAGGTTGGATTGGAAATAAAAGTAAAATTTTAGAAAGCCTGATGCAAGGGAGAAAAAGGAACATTTTGTTTCCATTAAAGCCAGAAATGATAGTTTTTAAAGTTTGATATTGGAATTATCTTCTCACTTTCTTCCCAAAAGGCAATTACATTGCATCCTGTGAATGCAGAAAAGTGCTGATTTCATCAAATTAAAATGTGACATTGAAAGACTTTACATGTAAATGTATTGCTGAATATTACTATTTTAAAAAGCAGAACTAAAGAAAGAAGTTGCCTGTATCTAATATAGCCATGCTCCCATTGGCCATAATATTAACACCTCATTTAACTGACAAAGTTAAGGAAAGGCTGAGTTCACTCCATTGCTACTGTTATTCAACCAGATATGAGTTTCATTAAAATCATTATTGGTGAATTTTATTTATATAAATCATTGAAAAGCAGTCTTTCTCCCCATGTACAATGTAATTTTTCTTATCTACCAATACATTATAGGCAAAGAGCAATAACCTCTCTCTTGACCTAACATCTGGAGGGAAAGCACAAATCTATTTTCATTCAGGATTCTTTAAGATTAAAAACTATGTCAGTAATTTGTCTAAAATCCTAAACGTGTCTTATTTTCCCTATGATGCATTGTTTTAAGTTATCAATGCTATATTAGTAGGGAAACAATCGTTTTAATAAAATAGTTTCATTTTTTAAATTTTATTTTTTTTAGTTTTATTTAAATTCAAGAATACATACAGTGTAATGATAGTTTCAGGTGTACTATTTAGTGATTCAACACTTATATACAATACCTGGTGCTCATCGTAAGCACAATCCTCAATCATCATCAAATATTTAACTCACTCCTCACACACCTTCCCTCTGGTAGCCATTAATTTGTACTCTATATTTAAGAGTCTGTTTCTTGGTTTGCCTGCTTCATGATCACTTGTTTTGTTTCTTGAATTCTACATATGAGTGAAATCATATGGTATTTTTCTTTCTCTGACTGACTTCATTCACTTAACATAATATTTTATAGCTCCATCCATGTCCTTACGAATGGCAAGGTTTCATTGTTTTTTATAGCTGAATAATATTCCACTGTGTGTCTGTGTGTGCAATATATATACATATACTGCATCTTCTTTATCCATTCATCAGTCCATAAGTAACTGGACAACAATACACAAAAGAATGAAACTCGACCACTTTCCTACACCATACACAAAATTAAACTCAAAATGGATTAAAGACCTAAAAGTGAGACAGGGAACCATCAAAATCCTAGAGGAGAAAGAGGCAGTAACTTCTTTGACACTGGCTTTATCTATTTCTTACTAGATATGTCACCTCAGGCAAGGGAAACAAAACCAAAAATAAATTAGTGGACTTCATCAGAACAGAAAGCTTCTGCACAATGAAGGAAATAAACAAACTAGAAGGCAACCTATGGAATTGGAGAAGAGATTTGCAAATCATGTATCTGACAAAAGGTTAGTTTCCAAAATATATAAAGACTTAAAAAACTCAACACCCCCTCAAACAAACAAACAAAAATCCAGTTAAAATATGGGCAAAAGATAGAAGAGACTTTCTAACCAAGACTTACAGATGGCTAACAGACACATGAAGAGATGCTCAACACCACTAATCATCAGGGAAATACAAGTGAAAACTACAATGGGATAACCCCTCATGCCTGTCAGAATGGCTAAAATTAACAACACAGGAAACAGCAGATGTTGGTGAGGATGTGGAGAAAGGGGAGCCCTCTTAAACTGTTGGTGGAATACAAACTGGTGCACTACTGTGGAAAATAGTATGGGGGGTCCTTGGAAAGTTAAAAAGACAACTACCATGCTATGATCCAGCAATTACACTAGTAGGTATTTACCCAAAAGATACAAAAATGCTATATCAAACAGATACTTGCATCCTGATTTTATAGCAATATTATCAACAATAGCCAAATTATGGGAAATAATTTCAAAACTATGAATTACATGTTATATTGCTGGAAAGTTATATCTGATTAAGTGAAGATAGGAATGTGAAAGTGCCTTGTGGTATCATCATAATGCTCTGATTGTGATTGAATTTCTTTAAGACTGAGACCTAATTATCTAGGTGTGCCTGGTACTCTGAAGTCATTGCAGGACACTTAACAGTCACAGTTGAAATTTATCTGTAGGAAGGAGACTGGCTTCCTTCTCTACAGTTTTTGAGGTGGCCCTTATTCTTCCAATTAAAATTAATCTTAAAAGTGTTTTCTTGGTTTGCTTTAATACTTTGACCTATCATAAAAAAACTGTGTAACTTGTATTGCAATGACTTATTTTTCAAATATCTGTTGTTTCTTCTTGATAAGTAAAACTGTTACCCAAATTATGGAAAGAGCCCTAATGTTGACAGATGAATGGATAAAGAAGATGTGGCATATATACGCAATGGAATATTACCCAGCCATCAAAAAGAATGAAATCTCGTTAACTGCAAGGATGTGGATAGAGCTGGGGAGTATAATGCTAAATGAAATAAGTCAGTTAGAGAAAGGCAAATCACACACAATTTCACTTATGTGGAATTCAAGAAACAAAACAGATGGACACAGGGGAAGGGGAAAAAATGAGAGAGAGGGAAGCAAACCTTTAGACATTCTTAACTATAGAGAATAAACTGAGGGTTGATGGAAGGAAAGTGGGAGAGGGATGGGCTAAATAGGTGATGGGGATTAAGCAGGGCACTTGTGTTGAGAACTGGGTGTTTTATATTGCTGATGAGTTACAAAATTCTATTTTTGAAACCAATATTACAATATATGCTAACTAACTATAATTTAAATAAAAACAAAAAAATAAATAAAATTAAAATATTCATGTAAAAAATAAGCAAAACTATTACTATTCATAGAACACCCACATAACTCATAATGAAATTACATAATGGGATATCTATACAACTATTGCAGATATTTGAGAAAGTACCCAAATAAACCCATTCCTTTTTTTTTAACAATAAATACATAAATAAATAAATACATTTAAATTGTTCTTTGTTATAAAAGTCAAAGAAACTCAATCTACACTCATGTCATTATGTGAGCATTATTATTTTTTTCTTTTTCCTCCATAAAACAATGCTTACAGTTTCTTAAGAAATCAGCAAGTATATCCATAGTCTGGAATAGAATCCATGAATTGCCTTAGATTTCTTTATCTAAGAACTACTCACAAATTGTCCTAGACATCCAATCTTCTCTTTAACAAAAGCAGAAACAACAAAACAAAAGTTGATACAGAAATCCACAATGAAAAAATAAATCCATTAGAGTTGAAACAGCTCATCATGTATTTTATAGTTTCTATGATAAGTTTCAAAATAGCAGAAGTTAAAGAGAAAAAAAAGAAGTCAAAATTCTCTGACACAGATCATCAAACAGAAAATCAAGAAGAAAACAATAGCTTTCAATGACACACTGGACCAGATGGATTTAACAAATATTCAGAACATTGCATCCTAAAACAGCAGAATACACATTCTTTTCAAGTGAACATGGAATATTCTCCAGAATAGATCACATAACTTATGAAACAAACCTTCCTAAATTCAGAAGATTGATTTAATACTATGTTACTTCTGACCACAACACTATGGAACTGGATTTTAACCACAAGAACTAATCTGGAAAGAAAACAAATGCATAGAGGTTAAATAACATGTTACAAAACAATGAATGGGTAAATTAGGAAATAAAAGAAGAAATTAAAAAGTACATGGGAACAATGGAAATGAAATAATTGTCCAAAACCTTTGGAATCAAGCAAATTGGTTCTAAGGGGGATGTTAATAGCATTATAGGCCTACCTCAAGAAGCAGAGAAGTCTCAATTAAACCACTTATTCTTATGCCTAAAGGAGCTGGAAAAAGAACAAACAAAACCTAAAACCATCAGGAGGAAGGAAATAAAGACTACCATAGGAGACATAAGGAACTATGACTATAGAACAGACTGAGGATTGCTGGAGAGGAGGTGGGTGGGAGAATGGAGTACGTGGGTGGTTAACATTAAGGACAGCACTTGATGTAATGAGAATGAAGTATTACATACAACTGACGAATCACTAAATTCTACCCCTGAAACTAATAATACCTTATATGTTAACTAAATTGAATTTAAATTTAAAAAGATGTATTCTAAAAAGAAAAGATTAGGACAGAAATAAATTATACACACACTAAGCAACAACAACAGCAACAACAAAAAATAGGTCAATGGAATGAGGAGATGGTTCTTTGAAAAAATCAATACAATTGATAAACCTCTAGCCTGGCTTACCAAAAAGAGAGAGAGAGAGAGAGAGAGAGAGCAAGCACCCAATAGATCACAAATGAGAGAGGAGAAATAACAGTCACCACAAAAATACAATTGTAAGAGAATATTATGAAGAACTACATGCCAAAAAATTGAACAACCTAGAAGAAATGGATGAATTCCTAGAAACATGTAACCCACCAAAAATAAAATCGGAAGAAGTAGAGAATTTGAACAGACTGATAATCATCAAAGAAATTGAATCAGTAATCAGAAAACTCCCAATAAAAAACAAAAGTCCATGGCTTCACAAGTGAATTTTACAAGCATTAAAGAATGTTAATACTATTCTTTTCAGGCTATTCCAAAAAAATAAAAACGTAAGGACTACTTCCAAATTCATTCTACAAGGCCCTGATACCAAAAACAGATAAATACACCACAAAAAAAGAGAAATATAAGCCAATATTCCTGATGAATATAGAGGCAAAAATTTTCAACAAGATATCATAGCAAACAAAATCTAATAATACATTAAAAAAATTCATTGACCATGATCAAGTGAGATTTATTCCTCAGTTGCAAGGGTGGTTCAGTATTTGAGAATTAATCAACATGATACATCACCTCAATAAGAGAAAGGAGAAACATATGATCATTTCAGTAGACACAGAAAAAGCAATCAACAAAGTATATCCATTCATGATAAAAGCCCTCAACAAAGTAGTTTAGAGGAGACATCCTCAAAATAATAAAGGCCATATATGAGAAACCACAGCTCACAACATCCTTAATGAGGAAAAACTGGGAGATTCCCCCTATGGTCAGGAGCAAGACAAGGTTGTTCACTTCTACCACTTTTATTCAACATAGTACTTGATGTCCTAGCCATAACAATCAGACAAGAAAAATAAAAGACATCCAAATCAGTTAAGGAAGAAGGAAAACTTTCATTATTTGCAGGTGACATGATATTACATTTAGAAAACCCAGAAGACTACACCAAAAAACTGCTAAAACTGATTAATGAATTCAGTAAAGTTGTAGGAAACAAAACCAAGATACAAAAACATGATGGATTTCTGTATGCCAATAATGAAGCAGCAGACAGAGAAATTAAGAAAACAATCCAATTTATAGTTACACCAAAAATAACAAAACATCTAGGAATAAACCTAATCAAAGAGGTGAAAGCCCCATTCTCTGAAAATGATAGAACGCTAAAGAAGAAACTGAAGATAATACAAAGAAATGGAAGACACCCCACACTCATGGATGGAAGAGCAAATATTGTTAAAATGTCTGAACCTTCCAAAGCAGTCTACACATTCAGTACACTCCTTATCAAAACACCAACAGCATTTTTCACAGAACTAGAATAAACAATTCTGGATTTCAACTTATATTATAGAGCTGTACGGTATGGTACTGACACAAAAATTGACATATAAATCAATGGAACAGAATAAAAAACTCAGAAATAAACCCACAATTTTACGGTCACCTAATCTTTAACAAAGCTGGAAAGAATATCCAATTGGAAAAAGACAGTTTTTTCAACAAATGGTGTTGGGAAAATTGGACAGCCACATGCAGAAGAATGAAACTGGACCACTTTGTTACACTCATGAACAAAAATAAATTCAAATGGATTAAAGACCTAAGGATGAGACCTGAAACCATAAAAATCCTAGAAAGACACAAAGGCAGTAGCTTCTTTAACATCAACCATAGCAACTTCTAACTAGACACATCTCCAAGGGCAAGGGAAGAAAAAAGAAAAAAAAATGAATTATTGGAACTTCATCAAGACAAAAAGCTTCTGCACAGTGAAGGAAACAATCAATAAAACTAAATGGTAGGTTATGGAATAGGAGAAGATATTTGCAAATGACATACCTGATAAAGGGTTAGTATCCAAAATATATAAAGAACTTACAAAATTCAACACCCAGAAAGAAATAACCCAATTAAAAAATGAGCAGAAGGGGTAACTGACTGTCTCCCTTGAGAAAGTATGCAACTTTTTTTTTTAAATTTATTTGTTAATTTATTAGAGAGAGAGAGAGGGAGAACACAAGTAGGCAGAGCAGAAGGCAGAGGGAGACAGAGAAGCAGGCTCCCTGCTCAGCAGAGAGCCTGACATGGGGCTCAATCCCAGAACCCTGGGATCATGACCTGAGCTGAAGGCAGATGCTTAACTGACTGAACCACCCAGGCACCCCAAGCATGCAACTCTTGATATCAAGGCCATGAGTTCAAGCCTCAATTTGGGCACAGAGCTTGTTTTGGGGTTGGGGGGGACAAGGCAGAGAGAAGGCATGAACAGACAATTCTCCACATCAGACATATAGGTGGTCAACAGAAACATGAAAAGATACTCATAATCACTTATCATTAGGGAAATGCAAATCAAACAACAATAAGAGAACACCTCATACCTGTCAGAATGGCTTAAATCAACAACTCAAGAAACAGCAGGTGTTGGCGAGAATGTGGAGAAAAGGAACTCTCTTGCATTGTTGGGGGAATGCAAACTGGTGCAGCCACTCTGGAAAACAGTCTGGAGTTTCCTCAAGAAGTTAAAATAGACCTACCCTATGATCCAGCAATCACACTTTTGGACATTTACCCAAAGTATACAAAAACACTAATTCAAAGGGATACATGCACTGTTATGTTTATTGCAGCATTAACCCCCAAGTATCCATCAATTATTTAGTGGATAAAGAAGTGGTGTGTATTTTTGCAATGGAATATTATTCAGCCACAAAAAAGAATGGCATCTTTTGCTAGAATGAAATCCATTTGCGAGGACATAGATAAAGCTGGGAATATTAAGCAAAGTGAAAGAAGTCAGTCAGAAAGACAAATACCATATGGTTTCACTCATATGTGGAATTTAGGACACAAAACAAATGATCATGGGGGAAAAAAGAGGCAAATCAAGAAAGAGACTCTTAGCTAGAGACTACAAACTGACGGTTAACAATGGAGAGGTGGGTGGGGTCTGGGCTAAATAGGGTATGGGCCTTAAGGAGTGCACTTGTGATGCACACTGGTGATTACAATAAAAACTTAAAAAAATTCTAAATCTCTAGGATTAGAGTGAGTGGTGTGTCTGTAACTATAAGACAGTGTTTTTAACCAAATGTACATGTCCCATGAACACAGTAATGAAACATGTATTTCCTTTCATAGAAAAGCAATGAACTGTGGCCATGATGTTCCCATCTCCCCTCATCATGTCCACAGAAATATATACTTGGCTGCTTATTCTCTACTTTTACATGAATAAAAATCCTTAGGGGCATCATTTTTTTGCTAATATTTCATAGAAGTTCAGTGACATGAGCAAGTCTCCCTCCATTCTTCCTGTTCACCTTTCCTGAACATAGTAATTACTCATCAGTACAAAAGTACGTCTTCTAAAGTAACAAAGTCCACAGATGCGTAGACATCAACTAATAATTTTCGAACGAAGGACCAACATTAGTGACACCAATAGAAAAAAGATTTACAAATAAGATACTTGAAAAATATAAATGTTTTTGTTTTAAGCTGTCCTTAAGACAAGGTAAGTCATAACTTTGAAACGTCTGTAACCCAAAACAAGTCCTTATCAGTTGGAAGAGAATAATTAGCTGGTAAAATTGTCTTCCTGAATGTGGAATCTAAAAGATTTTAATGTGGGGACACCTGAGTGGCTCAGTGGGTTAAGCCGCTGCCTTCAGTTCAGGTCATGATCCTAGGCCCCTGGGATCGAGTCCCACATCAGGCTCCTTGCTCAGTGGGGAGCCTGCTTCTCTCTCTGCCTCTGCCTGCCACTCTGCCTGCTTGTGCTTGCTCTCTTTCTCTGACAAATAAATAAATAAAATCTAAAAAAAATAAAAATAAAAGATTTTAATGTGGATACGGGAAAGCCAAATACACTATTTCATAAATGTGTTCTTTTCAGAAAGCATATAGATGCTTAGTCATGGGGAAAAGCAGATGGGTGGGAAAGTGGAAGGGTGAAAAAGAACTTTTGACTCATGTGTCTCTGAGGAGGAGTTTTTAGATGCTGGTATACTTCATGCAATTCAGAAAAAGTTCACCTCTGAACAATAAGGTCAATTTCAGTCAGACTGAAGAAGGAATGCCCAAAAAGTCTCAGAGTGCATGACATCTGGAAATAAAGAACAGTGATCACAAAGTCTTCCATATGAGTGTAGGTTGTCTCATAAAACAAACCGAATGAGAAAAGTTTTGGTATATAAATTTAAATAGTGTCAACAATTAAATGAAGCTGGAGGTTCTGGGTAAGAGATGGTAGTATTTCAGAAAGAGACAAACTTTGAACAGTTTAAGCCTGGTGGAAGCCAATGGTTTGGATAAATTATAAAAGTTGACCTGAATTTCTACTTTGCAGGACAGTAGCTACTTTATGTAGAACAGATCACATCTTAATGAAAAGTCTAATTTCAACCTTATAATGTATTACTGTTTTTAATACATCAATTGGGCGTGAATCATAGATTTCTGCAACTCACACACAGTTGATATAAATTTTACAAGGCGACCAGAGTTGCATGAGCCTAGAGATTTTGAATCAGGACAGTAAAGATTTTTATTTTTCCCATTTCAGGTTGTTCTTAATGGAAGGTGGGAGAGGCGACTGATACTATTTCAGATGTTTCATTTATAAATATCCAATTACTCGAGATTTTGTACTTAAAAAAAAAAAAAATTCCCCTTCAGAAGGTGGCCTAATTCATTTGAGCTGCATGAATAGCCTAGGGAAAGTGATTCAGATCATCCAGTATTAGAGTAAGTTCAAAGAAGCCGTTTTACAAAAGTTCTGGAAGAATAAGGCCACAGCCTTGCAGGGAGGCAGAGTTTAAGTACAGGCTGCAGTTAAGCCTAGAGTGCACAATAGGTCCAGACTCCTCCCCAGACAACAGGCTTACAGATGGGGCCTGTCAGAAGCAGAAAAGCGGTGTCTCCCCTACCCCATCCTTTCTCTTCTTGCTGCAAGATATAAAAGTGAATTTGTGTAGTTGCTACAGTCTTGCCTTTTTAGTTAGGGGTGTCATAATGGCGTGTCCCTCACGCAAGGGGGCTTGAAGGCAAGCAGGAACAGCAGTCGAGGGTTGTGCCCACGTGGCCAAGTAATACAAATTATTAAAATCACATGTAAATGTCAGGCTTGCTAAATGGATACCAACCCCAGGGACTGCTTCACTTATCAGTCTTGCACCAGATAACTTTTCATATGACTGACATAGAGTTAAGCTCTAATACATTACAAGCAAAATGTCTTTCATTCATTCATTCCTTTGTAGTTTCTTTTCGTGCTTGGAAAAGAAGGGACAGAAAGCCTATCTCCTTTTGACCAGCATGGTGGCAATAGAATTCAGTTAGTGCCACTGAGGGAAACATAAACTTTATTGGAAGAAATTAGTCCTGAGAAAGCTAACTGATCCTCGTCTCAGAGAACATCCTCTGTAAGTGACAATAAAGACTTTAATATATTTAGGGACACAGAATTGCATTACAGCTTAGTGGTTTTGTGTATGAAAATTTAAAACTCCCTCAACTTATTTAGCATCTAACCACAGATTAGTACTGTGTAATCATCACTGGTACAATTTAGACAGCACTCTCAGACATGTAATTTGATCCTCAAAAAAATTTTTTTTTTTTTGGTAGGGCAGAAGAGAGCTAGCTGTATCTCAGAGGTCATTCAGTACAGTTAGGCATTTAAGGTCTTTTGCTCTCATACCCGATATCAACTAGATGAAATTTTCAATAGAAAATCCTAGAGGAAGGAAACTTTTTTCTAAAAATCAAAATCAAACAAGAAAGTAGACAACTCATTTTACATGGTTTGTGTATCTCTAAGTATATAAAAATGCTCAGTAAATATCAGTGTTGATGATTTCTAATGTATAGTTCCCTAACAGGAAGGTATTTTTCTTTGTAGATATTATCACTTTGTGATTTCTTGTTATTTAAAGGAATAAATAATTTTATAATTATATATTATATAATTTTATAATTATAAATAATTTTTAATTTTATAAAATTATATAATTTTATAATTATAAATAATTTTTATAATAATTCCTTGTTATTTAAAGGAATAAATAATTTTTTCTACTTATATTTTCTTTTCTTTTTTTCTTTTCTCTCTCTTTTTGTTTTTGTTTTTTTGTTTTTTTTTTGGATATGCTGTAGAAATTTTAAAAAACTGCTAACTTTAGCTTACAGAGTGTGAGACTAGGATTCAGTGGTAAATAGATTGTGGAAGGAAGTAGCAATGAACCACTGTAATGATATATAAATTGTTCACAGGTGATAATCTATTAAACACTCTGCAGGAAAGTAGGGTAACAAACTGCAAACAAAATAAAAATTTTCAAAATAGAAACTAAGCAGCAGGTCACTAAAGTATTAATAAACTGAATTAAGAAAATGTTCTTAGGAAAATTAAGCTGACTATTTTGATTTTCTGGTCTTGATTTAAATTACAGAAATTAGGCCAAAAGCAACAAACCAAGCTGACCTAATGAAAAGTCATTTTGTAAAGTTCATACTGAGACTAACAAATATTATTTTTTAAATGTAAGTTTACTCTAAAAAGAAATTAATTTTCAAGAAAAAATGGTACTGTTATTTACAGCATACAGACTTTTTTTTTTTTAAAGAAGGAGGTCTGTAGAAGATTAGCAGACAGAACTATTAGATAAACCCTTTCTGCCTCACCAATAGTCTCTCCTCTTGCTAGTTTTTTTTCTTCCCAAGAGAGACATAGTGCTGTATATATGATAAAATATTCAATTTCCTAGAAAGTATTTATTTCCCCCCATAAACTGCAACTATATTTCCACACGGTAAACACTGCAATTGTAATAAAATAGATAGAGTTGAAATACAAATTTTATCAATCAGTGCAAAAAAATGTGTTTGGATTTTATATTATTTGTGTTTAAATAATTTCTGTTAGTAATATAGACTGAGATAGGTATATCCATTTCAGTAATGCAGGTTGCAGGCTATTATTTTAGAAGAAAAATAATTTATATTAAGTTATTTCTAAAATATTTTAAATTATTTGTCTAGAAATATAGTGCACGTATATTGAAATAATTCAGGTAATGAAGTCCTAGATTAAAAAAAAAAATCTCAAATTCTACCTATCAGAATTAAGTGTTGATTACCTTTTGGCTCATTCCGTTGCATTCTCTTACTTGTGTCTGTATTAACATATTGCTTTTTAAAAATTAGGATCCATGTGTATAGTAGTTGACCTTACTTTCTCACCTCATGTTATTTCATATATTTATTTCTATACATATTTTCATTACATAACTGTAGGGTTGTGATGTATTTTAAAAATCTGAGCTAATAGGGAATCATTTGTTTGGTTAAATTTTTCCATCATAAATAATGGTAAGATAAAAATTCTTACATGAGATTGTTACAGCAATAATGATACACATCTCAATGATGTTGATCAGGAACACAGATATTTGGAAGGAGACTGCATGGATTCTAACTCTAGTTTTACCTAATAACTAGTTGGATGATCTTGGGTAAGTTTGTTTGTTTGTTTTATGATTTTACTTATTTATCTGACACAGAAAGATCAATCATAAGTAGGCAGAGAGGCAGGCAGAGAAAGAGGGGGAAGCAGGCTCCCTGCTGAGCAGAGAGTCTGATGCGGGACTCGATCCCAGGACCCTGAGATCATGACGTGAGCCGAAGGTAGAGGATTAACCCACTGAGCCACCCAAGCGCACTTGCGCAAATTTTTTTTATCATCTTTCAACTAATAGAGCTTTTTACTAGGTAAAATTGAACTGATAACAATGTTTTCTTCATGGGATTGTTACAAAGATTCAATAAGTTTATATTTATATAATACATAGAACATTACCCAGGATATTGTGGATCATATATGCTCCATACAGAGCATTCTGTGTAAACCTTATCCTGTTAACTCTGGTAAATATCTTGTCCCAAAGACTTTTTATACAATCAAATTTTTTTAAAGATTTTATTTATTTATTTGATAGACAGAGATCACAAGTAGGCAGAAAAGCAGGCAGAGAGAGAGGAAGGGAAGCAGGCTCCCCACTGAGCAGAAAGCCCAATGCAGGGCTCGATCGCAGGACCCCGGGATCATGACCCAAGCCAAAGGCAGAAGCTTTAACTCACTGAGCCACCTAGGCGCCCCTCAAATATTTTTGATATATCTTACTAATCTCTTAAAGTATTTAATATAAATGTCCACCAACACTATGTGAGAATGTTCAGAATTCTGTACACATATCAGCATATTATTTTAATAATTACTTCCCTATATCTTTTTTCCCATTTTTCTGATTATAAACTAGTTTACCTTTGCATTGTATATTCTTTTGATATTTGAATTTATTCTCGTGTTTTCAAGGTAAGAAAGGAAAACATTTGTTAAGTTGTGATTTTATGTTTTCTTTCACTTATCATTTACAAAATGTACCTCATTTCCTTAGCTACAATTTTTAGAACAGTATAAAAAGTAAACTATGTTTTAGAAAAATAATTGAAAATAACTTGTTTCACAATTAGGGATTATTTGCTGTTTGACATGCTAACAAAATATGCTTCCATTATCCATCTTGTAATTCTTCTAAGTTTTTATTAGATAACTGTAGATTCACATGTACTTAAAAGAAATAATACATAGAGAGCACGTATTGCATGGAGCTCTGGGTGTGTTGCATAAAAAAAATTCTGGAACACCAAAAGAAATTAGAAAAAAAAAAAAAGAATACATAGAGGTCTCATGTGCAATCTTCCCAGTCTTCTACTCTAGTGGTATGTTGCAGGATTATAGAATATTATCATAACTAATATACAGATTTTGATGCAATACACAAATCTTATTCATATTTCTGAACTTTACTAGTACTTATTTGTGTGCTTGTGTGTGTATGTGTGTGCATGTTTGCATCTAGTTGTATATTATTTTTTTCTCATGTGTGTTACTGTATCCACCACCAGAGTCAGGAAACTGAGCAGTTCCATCACCAAAAGAATCCCTATTGTACTGCCCTTTTATACCCACGCTACCTCCTTTCCAGCCCCTTCCCTTAACGACCTCTAAAAAGCATTAAGTTCTTGTCCATTTCTAAAATTTTGTCTTGTCAAAAATGACTTACAATTGGAATCCTGGAGCATGTAAAATTTTGAGTTTGTTTTAATCATAATTTTCTAAGTGAGTTGTAATGCATCAATAGCTTTTTTATTGTTAAGTGGTATTCCATGGTATAAATGCACCAGTTTGCGCCACCAATCATCTGTTGAATAACATCAGAGCTAATTCCAGTTTTTTATATTACAAATAAGGATGCTATGAACATTTGTAGACAAGTTCTTATATGAACGTTAAGTTTTCATTTCTCTGGGATAAATGTTTAGAAATGCATTTGCTGGGTTGTTTGGTAGTTGCATGTTGACATTTATAAGGAGCTGCAAGACTGTTCTTAAGAGTGCCTATACCATTACACATTATCACCAGCAGTGTAAAAAGTGATTGTTTCTCCACTTCTTCAATACTAAATTTTATTAAAACATTTTTCAGGGAACCAGACTGGCTCAGTCAGTAGAGCATGCAACTCTTAATCTTAGGGTCATGAGTCCAACCCCCATGTTGGGTATAGTGCCTACTTAAAAAATAAATACACAGGGATGCCTGAGTGGCTTAGTTGGTTAAGCAGCTGCTTTTGGCTCAGGTCATGATCCAAGCATCCTGGGATTGAGTCCCATATTGGGCTCCTTGCTTGGCAGGGAGCCTGCTTCTCCTTCTACCTCCATCTGCCAGTGCTCACTCTCTCTCTCTCTCTCTCAATGACAAATAAATAAAATCTTTAAAAAAATTAAAAAATAAATACACAAAATAAATATATAAAATAAAATACTTCTTAGTCACAAAACTTCTGTAATTGTTTATATTTTTAATTGAATGAATTTTATTCATTTTCCTTTTACTAAGCAATCTTGTGTTCTTCAGGTAATATTACTTGGTTTGACTATACACTGTTTTTTGTTTTCCTGAGTTTATTTCTAGCACAAATGAACACAACAATATAAATATATGTACATCTTTTTTGGTATGTATTTATTTCGATAGGTTAGGCAACTAATACATTTAACTTCTTTTTCTGTGTAACTGAATGTCTTCATAGTACAAAATCCATCTGTTTATTCTACCTATAAAACTGGAGCATTATTTTAATAGAGAAAATATTTTATAGTTTTAGGTAATTTTTTTTCAACTCTTTAAAGGATGTTTGTCTAATTTAGTTGTTATTCTTTGTTGTATATTGTTTATGTCTGATATGTTTATTTACTATGTTTAATTTATTAAATTATTATTCCAGAAAATAATACATTTCACTGAGCTTTGAACCATGAAGATAATTAAATCTTTAATTTTCAGTAATTTACATAAACACCAATGTAACCTTGTGGTATTAGATGAAAAATTTGTCATTAGTGTATTTTTTGTGTGGAATCCATTTTCTCTTATTTAGAATTCTATTATGGTCTCAAGTTAGCCTATAATTTTCATCTTGTTATAATTTTAAATGTCTAAGATAAATTGGGGAACAATAGTTTTTGTGGTCTGCAGTGGTTTAAAATAAAATTAGAGTTACCAGTCCTCTACAATCTAATTGAAAACACAAGTGTGACCCCATCAAGTTCTAATGTCTCTTTCAGTATCTAGGCAAGTGGTCTTCTTCAGTTTATTTCTGAAATTGGTATTTTGCCAGAATATAAACCATTTTCTCTAAGTTTTCACTTCATGACCTAGAGTTACATGTAGAATTATTATTATTTTTTTAATATTTAATTTATTTTTATTTATTTATTTTTTTTATTTCCAGCATAACAGTATTCATTATTTTTGCACCACACCCCGTGCTCCATGCAATCCGTGCCCTCTATAATACCCACCACCTGGTACCCCAACCTCCCACCCCCCGTCCCTTCAAAACCCTCAGATTGTTTTTCAGAGTCCATAGTCTCTCATGGTTCACCTCCCCTTCCAATTTCCCCCAACTCCCTTCTCCACTCTAAGTCCCCATGTCTTCCATGCTATTTGTTATGCTCCACAAATAAGTGAAACCATATGATAATTGACTCTCTCTGCTTGACTTATTTCACTCAGCATAATCTCTTCCAGTCCCGTCCATGTTGCTACAAAAGTTGGGTATTCATCCTTTCTGATGGAGGCATAATACTCTATCCCCAGGGGTACAGGTCTGTGAATCACCAGGTTTACACACTTCACAGCACTCACCAAAGCACATACCCTCCCCAATGTCCATAATCCCACCCCCTTCTCCCAAACCCCCTCCCCCCAGCAACCCTCAGTTTGTTTTGTGAGATTAAAAGTCACTTATGGTTTGTCTCCCTCCCAATCCCATCTTGTTTCCTTTATTCTTCTCCTACCCACTTAAGCCCCCATGTTGCATCACCACTTCCTCATATCAAGGAGATCATATGATAGTTGTCTTTCTCTGCTTGACTTATTTCGCTAAGCATGATACGCTCTAGTTCCATCCATGTTGTCGCAAATGGCAAGATTTCATTTCTTTTGATGGCTGCATAGTATTCCATTGTGTATATATACCACATCTTCTTGATCCATTCATCTGTTGATGGACATCTAGGTTCTTTCCATAGTTTGGCTATTGTGGACATTGCTGCTATAAACATTCGGGTGCACGTGCCCCTTTGGATCACTACGTTTGTGTCCTTAGGGTAAATACCCAATAGTGCAATTGCTGGGTCATAGGGCAGTTCTATTTTCAACATTTTGAGGAACCTCCATGCTGTTTTCCAGAGTGGCTGCACCAGCTTGCATTCCCACCAACAGTGTAGGAGGGTTCCCCTTTCTCCGCATCCTCGCCAGCATCTGTCATTTCCTGACTTGTTTATTTTAGCCATTCTGACTGGTGTGAGGTGGTATCTCATTGTGGTTTTGATTTGTATTTCCCTGATGCCGAGTGATATGGAGCACTTTTTCATGTGTCTGTTCGCCATCTGGATGTCTTCTTTGAAGAAATGTCTGTTCATGTCCTCTGCCCATTTCTTGATTGGATTATTTGTTCTTTGGGTGTTGAGTTTGCTAAGTTCTTTATAGATTCTGGACACTAGTCCTTTATCTGATATGTCATTTGCAAATATCTTCTCCCATTCTGTCAGTTGTCTTTTGATTTTGTTAACCGTTTCCTTTGCTGTGCAAAAGCTTTTGATCTTGATGAAATCCCAATAGTTCATTTTTGCCCTTGCTTCCCTTGCCTTTTGCGTTGTTCCTAGGAAGATGTTGCTGCGGTTGAGGTCAAAGAGGTTGCTGCCTGTGTTCTCCTCAAGGATTTTGATGGATTCCTTTCGCACATTGAGGTCCTTCATCCATTTTGAGTCTATTTTTGTGTGTGGTGTAAGGAAATGGTCCAATTTCATTTTTCTGCATGTGGCTGTCCATTTTTCCCAGCACCATTATTGAAGAGGCTGTCTTTTTGCCATTGGACATTCTTTCCTGCTTTGTCGAAGATTAGTTGACCATAGAGTTGAGGGTCTATTTCTGGGCTCTCTATTCTGTTCCATTGATCTATGTGTCTCTTTTTGTGCCAGTACCATGCTGTCTTGATGACGACAGCTTTGTAATAGAGCTTGAAGTCCGGAATTGTGATGCCACCAACGTTGGCTTTCTTTTTCAATATCCCTTTGGCTATTCGAGGTCTTTTCTGGTTCCATATAAATTTTAGCATTATTTGTTCCATTTCTTTGAAAAAGATGGATGGTACTTTGATAGGAATTGCATTAAATGTGTAGATTGCTTTAGGTAGCATAGACATTTTCACAATATTTATTCTTCCAATCCAGGAGCATGGAACATTTTTCCATTTCTTTGTGTCTTCCTCAATTTCTTTCATGAGTACTTTATAGTTTTCTGAGTATAGATTCTGTGTCTCTTTGGTTAGGTTTATTCCTAGGTATCTTATGGTTTTGGGTGCAATTATAAATGGGATTGACTCCTTAATTTCTCTTTCTTCTGTCTTGCTGTTGGTGTAGAGAAATGCAACTGATTTCTGTGCATTGATTTTATATCCTGACACTTTACTGAATTCCTGTATAAGTTCTAGCAGTTTTGGAGTGGAGTCTTTTGGGTTTTCCACATATAGTATCATATCATCTGCGAAGAGTGATAATTTGACTTCTTCTTTGCCGATTTGGATGCCTTTAATTTCCTTTTGTTGTCTGATTGCTGAGGCTAGGACCTCTAGTACTATGTTGAATAGCAGTGGTGATAATGGACATCCCTGCCGTGTTCCTGACCTTAGCGGAAAAGCTTTCAGTTTTTCTCCATTGAGAATGATATTTGCGGTGGGTTTTTCATAGATGGCTTTGATGATATTGAGGTATGTGCCCTCTATCCCTACACTTTGAAGAGTTTTGATCAGGAAGGGATGCTGTACTTTGTCAAATGCTTTTTCAGCATCTATTGAGAGTATCATATGGTTCTTGTTCTTTCTTTTATTGATGTGTTGTATCACATTGACTGATTTGCGGATGTTGAACCAACCTTGCAGCCCTGGAATAAATCCCACTTGGTCGTGGTGAATAATCCTTTTAATGTACTGTTGAATCCTATTGGCTAGTATTTTGTTGAGTATTTTCGCATCTGTGTTCATCAAGGATATCGGTCTATAGCTCTCTTTTTTGGTGGGATCCTTGTCTGGTTTTGGGATCAAGGTGATGCTGGCCTCATAAAATGAGTTTGGAAGTTTTCCTTCCATTTCTATTTTTTGGAACAGTTTCAGGAGAATAGGAATTAGTTCTTCTTTAAATGTTTGGTAGAATTCCCCCGGGAAGCCGTCTGGCCCTGGGCTTTTGTTTGTTTGGAGATTTTTAATGACTGTTTCAATCTCCTTACTGGTTATGGGTCTGTTCAGGCTTTCTATTTCTTCCTGGTTCAGTTGTGGTAGTTTATATGTTTCTAGGAATGCATCCATTTCTTCCAGATTGTCAAATTTATTGGCGTAGAGTTGCTCATAGTATGTTCTTATAATAGTTTGTATTTCTTTGGTGTTAGTTGTGATCTCTCCTCTTTCATTCATGATTTTATTTATTTGGGTCCTTTCTCTTTTCTTTTTGATAAGTCGGGCCAGGGGTTTATCAATTTTATTAATTCTTTCAAAGAACCAGCTCCTAGTTTCGTTGATTTGTTCTATTGTTTTTTTGGTTTCTATTTCATTGATTTCTGCTCTGATCTTTATGATTTCTCTTCTCCTGCTGGGCTTAGGGTTTCTTTCTTGTTCTTTCTCCAGCTCCTTTAGGTGTAGGGTTAGGTTGTGTACCTGAGACCTTTCTTGTTTCTTGAGAAAGGCTTGTACCGCTATATATTTTCCTCTCAGGACTGCCTTTGTTGTGTCCCACAGATTTTGAACCGTTGTATTTTCATTATCATTTGTTTCCATGATATTTTTCAATTCTACTTTAATTTCCCGGTTGACCCATTCATTCTTTAGAAGGATGCTGTTTAGTCTCCATGTATTTGGGTTCTTTCCAAACTTCCTTTTGTGGTTGAGTTCTAGCTTTAGAGCATTGTGGTCTGAAAATATGCAGGGAATGATCCCAATCTTTTGATACATGTTGAGTCCTGATTTAGGACCGAGGATGTGATCTATTCTGGAGAATGTTCCATGTGCACTAGAGAAGAATGTGCATTCTGTTGCTTTGGGATGAAATATTCTGAATATATCTGTGATGTCCATCTGGTCCAGTGTGTCGTTTAAGGCCTTTATTTCCTTGCTGATCTTTTGCTTGGATGATCTGTCCATTTCAGTGAGGGGAGTGTTAAAGTCCCCTACTATTATTGTATTATTGTTGATGTGTTTCTTTGATTTTGTTATTAATTGGTTTATATAGTTGGCTGCTCCCACGTTGGGGGCATAGATATTTAAAATTGTTAAATCTTCTTGTTGGACAGACCCTTTGAGTATGATATAGTGTCCATCCTCATCTCTTATTATAGTCTTTGGCTTAAAATCTAATTGATCTGATATAAGGATTGCCACTCCTGCTTTCTTCTGATGTCCATTAGCATGGTAAATTCTTTTCCACCCCCTCACTTTAAATCTGGAGGTGTCTTCGGGCTTAAAATGAGTTTCTTGGAGGCAACATATAGATAGGTTTTGTTTTTTTATCCATTCTGATACCCTGTGTCTTTTGACAGGGGCATTTAGCCCATTAACATTCAGGGTAACTATTGAGAGATATGAATTTAGTGCCATTGTATTGCCTGTAAGTTGACTGTTACTGTATATGGTCTCTGTTCCTTTCTGATCTACCACTTGTAGGCTCTCTCTTTGCTTAGAGGACCCCTTTCAATATTTCCTGTAGAGCTGGTTTGGTGTTTGCAAATTCTTTCAGTTTTTGTTTGTCCTGGAAGCTTTTAATCTCTCCTTCTATTTTCAATGATAGCCTAGCTGGATATAGTATTCTTGGCTGCATGTTTTTCTCGTTTAGTGCTCTGAAAATATCATGCCAGCTCTTTCTGGCCTGCCAGGTCTCTGTGGATAAATCAGCTGCCAATCTAATATTTTTACCATTGTATGTTACAGACTTCTTTTCCCGGGCTGCTTTCAGGATTTTCTCTTTGTCACTGAGACTTGTAAATTTTACTATTAGGTGACGGGGTGTGGGCCTATTCCTATTGATTTTGAGGGGCGTTCTCTGAACCTCCTGAATTTTGATGCTCATTCCCTTTGCCATATTGGGGAAATTCTCCCCAATAATTCTCTCCAGTATACCTTCTGCTCCCCTCTCTCTTTCTTCTTCTTCTGGAATCCCAATTATTCTAATGTTGTTTCGTCTTATGGTGTCACTTATCTCTCGAATTCTCCCCTCGTGGTCCAGTAGCTGTTTGTCCCTCTTTTGCTCAGCTTCTTTATTCTCTGTCATTTGGTCTTCTATATCACTAATTCTTTCTTCTGCCTCATTTATCCTAGCAGTGAGAGCCTCCATTTTTGATTGCACTTCATTAATAGCTTTTTTTATTTCAACTTGGTTAGATTTTAGTTCTTTTATTTCTCCAGAAAGGGCTTTTATATCTCTTGAGAGGGTTTCTCTAATATCTTCCATGCCTTTTTCGAGCCCGGCTAGAACCTTGAGAATTGTCATTCTGAACTCTAGATCTGACATATTACCAATGTCTGTATTGATTAGGTCCCTAGCCTTCGGTACTGCCTCTTGTTCTTTTTTTTGTGTTGAATTTTTCCGTCTTGTCATTTTGTCCAGATAAGAGTATATGAAGGGGCAAGTAAAATACTAAAAGGGTGGCAACAACCCCAGGAAAAAATGCTTTAACCAAATTAGAAGAGATCCAAAATCGTGAGGGGGGAGAAAGGGGATAAAAAGAGGTTCAAAAAGGAAGAAAGAAAAAAAAAAAAAAGAAAAAAGAAAAGAAAAGAATTAAAAAAAAAAAGGAAAACACCTAAGAAAAATGTAAAAAAGAAAAAATATATATATTAGATAAACTAGTAAAAAATCGTTAAAAAAGAAAAAGGTAACAGTTAAAAAAAAAAAAAATTTTACCCGAAGGCGAGGGAAAAAAAAAAAAAATGAAAAAGAAAAAAATTAAATTAACTGCAAGACTAAAAAAAAATCACAGGGAAAAAGCCATGAGTTCCGTGCTTGGCTTTCTCCTCCTCCGAATTCTGCTGCTCTCCTTGGTATTGAAACCGCACTCCTTGGTAGGTGAACTTGGTCTCGGCTGGATTTCTTGTTGATCTTCTGGGGGAGGGGCCTGGTGTAGTGATTCTCAAGTGTCTTTGCCCCAGGCGGAATTACACCGCCCTTACCCGGGGCCGGGGTGAGTAATCCGCTCGGGTTTGCTTTCAGGAGCTTTTGTTCCCTGAGCGCTTTCTGTAGAGTTCCGGAGGACGGGAATACAAATGGCGGCCTCCTGGTCTCCGGCCCGGAGGAGCCGAGAGCCCAGGGCCGCACTCCTCAGTGCGCCCTCAGAAAACAGCGCCCAGTTACTCCCGTCTGCCTGACCTCCGGCCCCACTCCGAGCTCTCCGAGCCTGCGACCAGTTCAAGGTAACACCGAGCTGTGAGCTTACTGTCGGCTCTGTCTCTGTAGCCGGCTTTCCCGTTCCAATACCCGCAAGGTCTGCGACACTCAGACACCCCCGATCCTTCTGTGACCCTGCGGGACCTGAGGCCACGCTGAACCCGCGTGGGCTTCGCCCCGGTTTAGCCTCTGGAGTGATGTCCCTCAGCGGAACAGACTTTTAAAAGTCCTGATTTTGTGCACTGTTGCTCCGCCGCTTGCCGGGAGCCGGCCCCTCCCCCCGGGGTCTATCTTCCCGTCGCTTTGGATTCACTTCTCCGCCGGTCCTACCTTTCAGAAAGTGGTTGTTTTTCTGTTTCCAGAATTGCTGTTCTTCTTCTCTTCGATCTGCCGATGGATTTTCAGGTGTTTGCAATCTTTAGATAAGCTATCTAGCTGATCTCCGGCTAGCTGAAGCAGTCTCAGCCTGCTACTTCTCCGCTATCTTGACTCCTCCCTCCCATGTAGAATTATTTTTTTATTTTTTTCCACTGTCTTTTTCTTTAGTTATGCCATCTGTATGATTCATAAGTAACTTTTCCTTATACTGCTAAGAGTAATATGTTAATTATTATTTTTGATACTTCTAAATATACAGGTTTTGTATTATTAATTGATTTATATATGTCTATATACTGATAATTTATTTTATACATTTTTTAATTTTTAAAGGTCTTTCATTCTATCATTTTTGAGTGACATGTCATATTATAATCTATTTGTTACATGAAGAAATTATCTTAGTGATCTCAGTATTTTCATGATTTCATTATTTACTTTTAAACAGTTGGTCATTCAGAATTTAGCTAAGTATAAAATAGATGGTATGTATACTAATTCTTCACAGTTCCCCCAACTATGGAATTATTAACTGATAATTCATTTTCCTCCTTTTGAGTAGGTATATACATCATATATTTTATTCCCATAAATATTTTTATTATTTCAGGGCTTTTAAGTCTCTCCAAAATATCTCATATTTTTTGCTAATAATATACTTTACTTATTTAGGCATTAGATATGATTTAATACTTCTTAGTTATTTTTTATTATTCATATTTTCTATATGAATCCTAGAATGTAAAAATTCTTAATTTCTCTCTTTTCTATTTTTTAGAAGATTTTATTTATTTGACAGAGAGTAAGAGGACAAGAAGTAAGGGGCAGGAAAGGGAGAAGAAGGCCCCCCTGAGCAGGGAGCCCAATGCAGGGTTAACTCTGTCCTAGAACCCTGGGATCATGATCTGGGCTGAAGGCAGATTCGTAACAGACTGAGCCTCCCAGGTGTCCCAATTTCTGAGTTCTAAAAAAATATTACAAAGTAATAGAGCTTTTTTTTTTTTTTTTTGAAAAGATAAACAAAACTGATAAAATAGACCAAGAAAAAGTGAGGACTCAAAATAAGAAAGAGTAGATATTATAACTGATAATACAGAAATACAAATGATCATAAATAACAACTATGAAACATTATATTCCAAATAATTGGATAGCCTAGAAGAAACAATTAAGTACTAGAAACACACACCCTACAAAGACTGAACTGTAGGGGCACTGTGTGGCTCAGTGGGTTAAAGCATCTGCCTTAGGCTTAGGTCAGGATCCCAGGGTCCTGGGATAGAGCCCTGCATCAGGCTCTTTGCTCTTCAGGAAGCCTGCTTTCTCCTCTCTCTCTCTCTCTCTCTCTCTCTCTCCCTCTCTGCCTGCCTCTCTGCCTACTTATGATCTCTGTCTGTCAAATGAATAAATAAAATCTTAAAAAAAAAAAGAAGAAGAAGAAGACTGAACAGTAAAAGAAAAAAAAAAAAAAGAAAAAGAAAAAGTAAAGAAAATCCAAACAGCCCATGTAAGATTGAATTAGCAATCAAAACCTTCCCAACAAAGAAAAGCTCAGGACCAAACATTTAAAGAAGAATTAATGACAATCATTTTCAACTCTTTCAAAAAGTAGAGGGATTGGGAACCCTACCAAATTCAGTTCACAAGACCAACATATCCCTAATAACAAAGCCAAACAAGGACACTACAGGAAAAGAAAACTATAGGCCAATATCCTTGAAGTACATAAAAAACAAAAACTCTCAACAAAATATTAGCAAACCAAATTCAACAACACATTAAAAGACTCATATACTATGATTAAGTGGAATTCATCACCTGGATGCAAGGCTGTTACAACATAAACAAATCAATAACTGTTATACATCAAATAAATAGAATGAAAAATAAGTGTCATATAGTCATCTCAATAGATGTAAAAAATTCACAAATTTCAGCATCCTTTCATGTTGAATCAACAAACTGATAGGGAATGCATCTCATAATAATAAAGGCCATTTGTGACAAGTCCACAACTAATACCCAGCAAAAAAAATATTTAAAGCTTTATTGTCAACTAATCTTTGACGAAGCAGGAAAGAATGTCCAGTAGAAAAAAGACAGTCTCTTTAACAAATGGTGTTGGGAAAATTGGACAGCCACATGCAGAAAAACGAAACTGGACCATTTCCTTATACCACACACAAAAATAGACTCAAAATGGATGCAGTGTGAGAAAGGAATCCATCAAAACTCTTGAGAAGAACACAGGCAGCAACCTACCCCCTCACACCAGTCAGAATGGCTAAAATTAACAAGTCAGGAAATGACAGATGTTGGAGAGGGTGGGGAGACAAGGGGAACCCTCCTACACTGTTGGTGGGAATGCAAGCTGGTGCAGCCACTCTGGAAAACAACATGGAGGTTCCTCAAAAAGTTCAAAATAGGGCTACCCTACAACCCAGCAATTGCACTACTGAGTATTTACCCTATAGATACAAATGTAGTGATCCAAAGGGGCATGTGCACCCATATGTTTATAGCAGCAATGTCCATATTGGCCAAACTATGGAAAGAACATAGATGTCCTTCAACAGATGAATGGATAAAGAAGAGGTGGTATATATATAATGGAATACTATGCAGCCATCAAAAGAAATGAAATCTTGTCATTTGCAATGACATGGATGGAACTAGAGGGTATTATGCTGAGCGAAATAAGTCAATCAGAGAAAGACAATTCTCATATGATCTCCCTGACATGAGTAATTTGAGAGGCAACGTGGGAGGTTTGGGGAGTAAGGAAGGAAAAAATGAAAAAAAGTTGGGATTGAGAGGAAAACAAACCATAAGAGGCTCGTAATCTTACAAAACTTACACTGAGGGTTTCTGGGGGGAGGGGGCTAGGGAGAGAGTGGTTGGGTTATGGATATTGGGGAGGGCATGTGCTATGGTGAGTGCTGTGAAGTGTATAAGCCTGACAATTCACAGACCTGTAACCCTGGTGCTAATAATACATTATATGTTAATAAAAATTAAATATAGTTAAAGCTTTTTTTCTAAGATCAGGAATAAGAAAGGAATGCTTACTCTCACCACTTTTATTCCACATAGTACTGGAAGTCTTACCAGAGTAATTAGGCAGTTAAGAAGAAAAAAAAATAAAGGGGAGGGCATAAAAGTTGGGAAGGAAGAAGTGATTTTTGTTTGTTTGCAGATGGTCTTATTTTTAGAAAATCCTAAAGACTACTCTAAAATAAAAACAAAAAGCTATTAGAACTAATAAAAGATATCAGTTGTAGAATACAAAATCAACATACAAAATTCAGTTATGTTTTATACCCTAGCAATGAAATATTTGAGAAAGACAATTCCATTTACAAAAGCATCAAAAACAATAACGTACTTATGAATAAATTTAAACAAAGAAGTGAAAAAAATCTGTACACCAATTATTATAAGACATTGATTAGAGAAATTGAAGATATAAATAGGATGATATATTCATGGATTGGAAGAATTAATACTGTTAAAATTATCCATACTTCCCAAAGCCATCTATGGAGTCAGTGCTGTCCCTACCAAAATTGTAATGGCATCTTCCAGAAAGAGAAAAAAAAAATTCTAAAATTCGTATGGAATCACAAACGACCTTGAGTAGCCAAAGCAATCCTATGAAAGAGAAAAGCTGAATGCATCACAGTATTTCAAGCTATATTATAAGTCTATGGTAAACAATATAGTATGATTCTGTGATAAAAACAAATGCATAGACCAATAGAACATAATAGAACTACATGTCCATTGATGGATAAATGGACAAAGAAAATGTAGTATATACACACTATGGAATATTATTCAACCTTACAAAGAAGGAAATACTGTTATTTGTGACAATGTAGGTGAACCTTGAGGGCATTATATTAAGTGAAATAAGTCAGAGAAGGACAAATACAGTATCATCACACTTACATGAAGAATCTAAAAAAAAAATCCTCGTAAAAAGAGACTAGCATGGTGGTCATCAAAGGATCGTGGGCTGTAGGAAAACATGAGATATTAGTGAAAGAGTATAAACTTCCAGCTATAAACTGAATAGGTTCTGCGAATCAAATAAACAACATAATGATTATAATTAACTAAATGCTTGAAAGTTGCTAAGAGAATAAATCTTGATTTTCACTACACGCTCATGCACTCCCAGAGATAATTATATGAACATAAGGAGATGTTAACTGACTTTATTGGGGTATTCATCTCATGTGATATATGTACCAAATCATCATGTTGTGTATCTTAAATACAATATTATATGTCAATTATATCTCAGTAAAGATGGAAAAATTTTAAAAATATATTAATTAGAAATCTTTTGGAAAGAGGTGAGAAATAAATATGCCAGAAACATATTTCTACTGAAAGCAAAATTTAGTTTCTTGAAGGCCAAGGAAATAGGGAAACCATGACAAGTTTTACACTTCTCATTATGTCATAAGGCAAAATAAACATACTTTGTGGAAGGAAACATTTTCCTACATTAAAATCTATGTAAAAATCCATTAAATCATTCTCATATATCTTCATAGATTTAAGAGAATAAAAGAGCATGGATGGGTCTTGATTTTCTTTTTCAATCTGGTTTTTCATTTTTGATCAAAATAATAATGTAAATGATAAGATAAATGTTAATAAATTTCTTGATACTGATAATTTATACCCTATGGTCATGCATTAATATATTAGTTATTTAATGTGCTGCTAAATTTGGTTTGCTGATATTAAAATATTTGCAAAGATGTCCATGCATAAAATTGATATTGTATTTATTTTGTGTATAATAGATATTTTTGACCACAAATATTCTCTTCTTCTTATATCCTTTGAAATACTGCTAATGGAATCAGAATGATCCTTTTCCCCCCAAAATTTGATAGAACTGTCTTGATACATTTTGATGGGTAGTTCTTTGATAATTTCTATTCATTAGCTAATCATAATTGAATTATGTAGGTTTTCCAATCATTTTGCAATCAGAAGATTTCATTTTCCTGGAAAATTATTCATTTGTTCCATATTTCTAAATTCATTTTTATGGAGTGAACCTTTGATTCTTTTAATTTTCTCTTTATATGCAGTTATTTTTATCTTAGCTTTTCTTATTTTATGTTCTTTTTTCTTTATCGAATGACCTAATTATTACTTTATAAAAAAAATACTATATATGTATACACACACACATTTGTATGTATGTTTTTTATGCACATTCTGTCTGCAGAATATGTGTATGTGTGTATATATACGTATACACATGCTTTATATATACACACACACTTGTGTGTGTGTATATATATATGTATATACAAATACACATTTCTATGTGTATATTTATATGAATATTCTATTTTACTTCAAATGCATTAGCGATTGTTTTTTGGTGTTTTTTTTAAGATTTTATTTTTATTTATTTGACAGAGAGAGATCACAAGTAGACAGAGAGGCAGGCAGAGAGAGAGAGGGAAGCTGAGCAGTGAGCCCAATGTGGGACTCGATCCCAGGACCCTAAGATCATGACCTGAGCCAAAGGCAGTGGCTTAACCCACTGAGCCACCCCAGGCACCCAGCAATTGGTTTTATCCTTACTAAATCATTCTTTTTGTCTTTGCTCAAATAATTCCTTTTCACAGACAACTTTACTAATAAGCCTATTGAGACACCAATTCCATGGTTAGCTTCTTCATAGCACTTAACTCTTTATTTTATTGATTTATTTATTTTATGCAATAAATAAATCTAAATATCTATTGAGAACACTGTTGAAACATTAGTGTGTAGAATAGTTTTGCTTTATCCAGAATGTCATTTAGTTGGAATCATATATTAAGTAGCTTTTCAGATTTAGCAATATGCATTTAAAATTCCTTTGTCTTTTCATGGCTTGACGGCTCTTTTCCTTTTAGTGCTGGATGATATTCCATTGTCTTGATGTACCACAGTTTGTTCATACCTTCATCTATTGGAAAGCATCTTATTTGCTTCTAAGTTTTGGCAAACATGAAGAAAGCTGCTATAAATATCTACTCATATGTTTTAATGTGGACCTAATAAGAATGATTGCTGGATCATATGATAAGAGTATATTTAGTTCTGGGATGCCTGGGTGGCTCAGTGGGTTAAAGCTTCTGCCTTCGGCTCAGGTGATGATCTCAGGGTCCTGGAATTGAGTCCCACATCAGACTCTCTGCCTGGCAGGGAGCCTGCTTCCCCTTCTCTATCTGCCTGCCTCTCTGCCTACTTATGATCTCTCTCTCTCTGTGTCAAATAAATAAATTAAATCTTAAACAAATATATATATATATATTTAGTTCCATAAGGAGCCACCAAAATAATCTCTCAAGTAGCTATGGCTGTACCATATTTAGTATAATTTTTATTGATTTATTTCTCCCTGTATTATCTTTATTTCCTTGTAATTGAATTTCCTTCTTTCTCTCTTGCCCTCCCTTTTTATCTGTCTCTCTCTCTCTCTCTCTCTCTATATATATATATTTATACACACACACACACATCTATATACAGAGAGAGACATACATATACATGTATATATACACACATACCCACAGGAGATTTTCTCCAAATATCCAATGATTCATGATGACTAAGTAGGAGAGAAGTAATAAAAATTTAATTGAAATCTGTGATCTATGTATGGGGGAACAGTATGTTTAGTAGACTTTTCTCTAAGTGATCTAGTTTTGCCCTTTTGTTTAGATAACCTCAACTCTCAATATCTGTAGCTGTTTTCTCTTGGATTGATGATTCCCTAGAAAGAAATTTTCCAATCCCCTAAATTTAGTGTTGAAGTCTAACAACTCAGCATTTTTAGAGCTGAGAGGATGGGGCTCAGCTCTTAATTTCTAGTTTGTGGAATTTTATTCCATGTTCAGATATTGAGTAGAGTGCCCCATAGTCTCAGGTTAGGTACCAAAACAGCACAGCCTAATACAGGAATATCGACACTTATGATTTAGTAGGGGAGGTTATCTTCATCACAAACATAAAAGTAAGGGAGGTTGAATAAAAAAGTGAAATGACTATGGTCTCAGATAAAATTGTAGCCTAGACCTGATCCATAGGAGAGAAATGGTGGTGATCTGGAACATAAAACTCACCGTAGATTGATTTTGTATCTTTTTATCAGTAATACGTTGCATTCTTTCTTTGGGGGTGGAGGCAATATAACTCCCAGGCAACTTTGGGTTAGACAAAGGAAATTCTCCAGAGAAGGGCATAGAAATAAGCTATCACTGCTTCTGTGGGACTTTTTAATACAAATTTGTGTTAAATGCAGCTATATTTTGTCAAGAATCCAGTGCCTCCAATTTCTTAGACTTTCTAGGATTCTGTGTTGTGATTCATCTTACACATCAAATTCCCCAATTGCAGGCTTATGGTTTAATTTTCTTTGCTTTTCTAAGTCACTTATGACTTATTTGATTTCCAGTTGTAAAAGTATTGCTGTCATGCTCTATCTATTTTCTTTATTCTTGTATACTTTATACGCTTTTGTTCTTTTTATCCATTTTGCTTTCAGAGTGCTTTCAGAAAGGAGAGGTTGTAAACATGTGATTTAATCTGTTATATTTAAATAGAAGCCACAGTGGTTTATTTCTGCAGAGTATTCCTATTTAAGAAGAGTGCTCTAAGGAACATAGAATAAGAATGATACAGACCAAGATAATACTGCATAATAATTAAGATGTACTGAGTGCTGGGGTGCCTGGGTGGCTCAGGGGGTTAAAGCCTCTTCCTTCGGCTCAGGTCATGATCCCAGGGTCCTTGGATCAAGCCCCGCATCAGGCTCTCTGCTCAGCAAGGAGCCTGCTTCCTCCTCTCTCTCTCTCTCTCTCTCTCTCTCTGCCTGCCTCTCTGCCTGCTTGTGATCTCTATCTGTCAAATAAATAAATAAAATCTTAAAAAAAAAAAAAGATGTACTGAGTGCTAAAGCCTAATTGAGAATTTTGTATATATCATTTAATCCTGACACTATCTCTATATTTAGATGTGATATTCTGAGGCACTTATTAATATTATGTTCGGTTGAATAATCTGTAAAGTGAAGATAATAATACCATAAATATAGGTTCCTGTGAAGATGAAGTGCATACTCCATAACTTTAATTTATGAGTTTTAATTCTCAGAAGGATATAGTATAGCTTCCGGCATGTGGAATGTATATGTGGTTGGCAGAATAACATACCCTCCCCACCCAAAATGTGCATATTCTAAGCCTCCTGAGAATTGTAAATATTTTATGTTATATGATCAGGGGCAATTAAGGTTGCAGATAAAATTAAGAGTGTTAATCAGAAGATAAATAGATTATACTAGATTACCCAGGTAAACCCAATGTAACCACAAGTGTTCTTTAAATATGTCAGATGGAAGAAGTGGGGACAATGTAATGGGAAGCAAATTTGGAGTGATTTTTTCTAAGGGCTCAACTTGGTATTCCTGACTTAGAAGGTAGAATGACTCTCTCTGCTTGACTTATTTCACTCAGCATAATCTCTTCCAGTCCCGTCCATGTTGCTACAAAAGTTGGGTATTCATCCTTTCTGATGGAGGCAGAGAGAGTCAATTATCATATGGTTTCACTTATTTGTGGAGCATAACAAATAGCATGGAGGACATGGGGACTTAGAGTGGAGAAGGGAGTTGGGGGAAATTGGAAGGGGAGGTGAACCATGAGAGACTATGGACTCTGAAAAACAATCTGAGGGTTCTGAATGGACGGGGGGTGGGAGGTTGGGGTACCAGGTGGTGGGTATTATAGAGGGCACGGATTGCATGGAGCACGGGGTGTGGTGCAAAAATAATGAATACTGTTATGCTGGAAATAAAAAAATAAAAAAATAAATAAAAATAAAAATACATAGTCAGGTGCAAAAAAAAAAAAAAAAAAAAAAAAAGAAGGTAGAATGAGACCACAGGCAAGAGTCCCTAGAAACTAGGAATGGTTAAGGAAAGGGATTATTTCCTAGAGCTTCCAGAAAGAAACAGCCCTGCTGACAGCTTGATTCTGTCCAGTGAGGTTCATTCAGGTTTCTGATCTTTAGAATCTTAAGATAAATTTGTGTTCAAGCCACCAAATTAGTAGCAATTTATTGAGCAGCAATAGGAAACAAATACAGAGTATAATAAGTATTACATTTTATAATTTTAGTTTTAAAGATGAAGAAAATGAACAAAGAGACTTATATAATATTCCAATGGTCAGCTTGTAAATTTTAGAGAGAATATAAACTCCAACTATCTCAATTCCAAACTATTCTGTTCTTGTAACTATTATGCTAAAACTTTTAATGTTTGTTATACTGTAAGAAAAATCAAGAGAAAAACAGTTCAGCTTTTCTTGAAGTTTTTATAATTATCATTAATTATAGTGAAGTAATCTATTCTTATATCAAATAGACAGTTTTAATTCCAAGGGATCAAAAAGAATTTCTAATTCAATTCTGAAATCTGACTTGTAGGTACATTTCTGGCAAGTAAAAGTAATGGTAAAATAAATTATAGACCTAGCATGTTTATAGATACTTTTTGTGCTCAATAACCTTTTATTATATTAGATAATATAATAATTGTATATATTAGATAATAGTTTTATATTAGATAATATAAGAATGACAAGTATTTATCATTCTTCAATACAAACAAGAATATTTACATTTTAATTCCTAATATAGTTTACATGCTGTTATATTCATATACGAGTTCAGTAACTTCAGAGTTGAGTTGAATATATTCAAATTGAATATACTCAAGTTGCTTGATCATAGTTATATAAATACAAATATGTACAGATTTTAAAGTTTCTATTATAATGCACTGTTCATAGTATACAACCGTACATGTCATGAGTTTTTGTTTTGTTTTGCTTTAATGTGAAGAAGAGGAAATATGAAGTTTCTTTTTACTCATCTGTGTTTTGCTGAAATTTAGTCAAGTATAGCAAGAGCCTGTGTACTTGGAAAATAGGAACATTTCTGAGAAAAAAATGAGCTTAAGCATAAAAGAGCATCCAGTACATAGGTACTACATATATATTTGTTGAATAAATTTTTAAAAATGCATGTGCTAAGAACTGAATTGTGTCCCTTTAAAATTCATGTGTTGAGGTCCTATCCCCATGTGATGGAGAGGTGGCCTTTGGGATTTAGATGACCTCATTAGGGTGGACCCTCACAATGAGAATATTGTCCTTTTAAAAAGAGACACCAGAGAGCTTGCTTCCCTTCTCTTTGCCATGTGAGAACAAAGCAGGAAGAGGGTGCTCACCAAAACTCAACCATGCTGGCATCCCAAAGTCTCAGAATTCCGTCTTCCAGAACTGTGAGAAAATAAATTTCTGTTGTTTAAGCCACCCAGCCTACAGTATTTTGTTATGGCAACCTGAGCTAAGGCACGCACACAACTTCTGCATCAAAGGAGAGCACTTAGATTGATAGAATTATTTTATATACCTGAACTAAAAAAAAAAAAAAAAAGATAGTGTGAATTAGAAAAAAATAAATTTCAAGTGAAAAATGTTAGTAATTCAATTTTATTATTACTATAATAAAGATTAACCAATAGAATAATATTGACTGTATAGTAGTACATTAAAATTATATCTAGACATATATCTAAAGGACACATCATCAATGTTTTAGAGCTAAACATTTGTAGTGAATTAAGTCTATGTTATCTTCCCATTTATCATAATGATAAGTATGGCTATAATTTAACCTATTTTATGAACTCTCAAATAATTGTAGCAGAGTCTGCATATTCTACTTCACAGAAAAAGATGTGTGAAAGAAAACATTGTATAACAATTTGATGAGAACAATATGTTTTGAAGTAACACAAATACATACTCAATACTCAAGTTGTAAACTGGGTGATGGGCATTAAGGAGGACTTGTGATGTGATGAGCACTGGGTGTTAACACAAATAATGAATCATTGAACACTACACCAAAAACTAAAGATGTACTATATGTTGCCTAATTGAATTTAAAAATTTTAAAAAAGATGGGAGATAATGAGTACTTTCTATAATTAATTAAAATCTTTATATTTCACATAGAATAATTGCTTTCTGAAATAAGAGAAATGAAATCTCCAACTCAGCTATACAGCCTGACTGACTGGATTAACTGAAAACTTGCATTATATATCTATCTTTCTCAATGAAACTTGGCAGGAAACCACAATCTATGAATTCTCTTCTAGACAAGTATGTCTTATTTATGACAAACATTAGCAGATAATAAAAGAATCAAATACTATTTTTCAGAATGGAAGATAGATGTGATGTGGAGAAAAATTTCAACTTTAGTGCTGAGGACAATTATTAATATTTATTTGTAGTATAAGATCTTAGAAAAAGGAATCATTGAGAAGAAAATCAAATATTTAATATGGTCACCTGATAGAATATGTTACATCTCTACTTTTGCCAAAAGGAAAACATGCAACTGCTGCTTAAGGAAAATATATTGAAAAGGGGGAAAAGAACAATGTAGTCTCATTAAATTGAATTTAAAACTAAAAAAAAAAAATTCCCTCTATGAAAAGTATATAACATTCACACTTTTTTTTGGTACTTCATCTCACATTTGCTATTTTTCTCCTTACTCTGACTCCATCTCTTTCTCCCTCTGTCTCTCTTTCACACACACACACACACACACACACACACACAAGAGGCACCATTAACAAAGAGAACACGAGCATTCCCAGGACCTCTGTCATGCCATATATCAAAATCTAGTCTACATTTTTTGTTGTTGAAGTAAAATTGACATACAATGGTATATCAGTTTCAGGTTATTGATTCAATAATTGTATCCATTACTCAATGCTTACCATGATAAGTGTACTTGCTATCTGTCACATACAATGTCAGTACAATATTGTTGATTGTATCATTTATGCTAAACTTTTCATCTCATGACTTACTTATTTTATATCTGGATTTTCTTTCAAAGATTTTATTTTTTATTTATTTATGTGACAGAGAGAGAGAGAAAGCACACAAACAGGGGTATCTTCAGGTAGAGGGAGAGGGAGAAGCAAGCTCCCCTCGGAGCAAGGAGTCTAATGCAAGGCTCCATCCCAGGACTCTCAGATCATGACCTGAGCCAAAGGCAGACCTTTAACTGACTGATCCACCTAGGCACCCCATAACTGGAATTTGGTATCTCTCAGTCCCTTTATCTATTTGCTCATCCCCCACTCTTCTCCCTTCTGATAACCACCAGCTTGTTTTCTGTATTTGAGAGTCTGTTTGATTTGTTTGGTTGGTTTTTAGATTCTACTTGTAAGTGAAACCAAATGGTATTTGTTTTTCACTGTCTGACTTATTTCATGTAGCATAATACCCTCTAGGTCCATCCATGCTGTTGCAAATGGCAAACTCTCTTTCATTTTTATGGCTGAGTAATATCCCATTGTAATACATACCACATCTTTATTCATTCATGTATCCATGGATATTAAGGTAGGTGATTCCATATTTTGGTTATTTGTAAATAATGAACAAATACCCAATAGTGGAATTACTGAATCATGGTATTTCTATTTTTAATTTTTTGAGGAAACTCCAGACTGTTTTCCACAGTGGTTGCACCAATTTACATGTGCAACAAGTGTGTGTGAAGTTTCCATTTCCTCCTCATTCTCACTGACCCTTGTTATTTCTTGTCTTTTTGATCTAGCCATTCTGATAGGTGTGACGTGATGCCTCATTTTGGTTTTGACTTGCATGTCCCTGATGAGTAATGATTCATCTTTGCATGTGCCAGTTGGCTATCTGTATGTCTACTTTGGATAAAGGCTTATTCAGACCATCTGCCCACTTTTCTCATTATTAAGATGTTTGAACCTTTACATATATGGGATATTCGCCCCTTATCAGATATATAATTTGCAAATATTTGCTCCCATTCTGTAGGATGTCTTTTCATTTGTTGATGGTTTTATCTTCTGTGCAGAAATTTTTAGATATAATGTATTCACACCTGTTTATCTTTGCTTATGTTGTTTTTGCTTTTGGTGTTAGATTAAAAAATCATTGCTAACATCTGTCAAGTAGCTTACTACCTATGCTTTCTTCTACAAGTTTTATGACTTTAGGTTTTATGTTCAAGTCTTAAATCCATTTTGAGTTAATTTTTATGTGTGGTATAAGATAGTGGTCAGACTTCATTCTTTTGCTTGTAGTTGTCTAGTTTTCCCAATACCATTTATTGAAGTGACTCCTCATCCCCCACTGTGTATTCTTGGCTCCTTTGTCATAAATTAATTGACCACATTTACATAGCTTATTTCTAGGCTCTCTATTTTGTTGCATTGATCTAGGCATCTGTTTTTATGTCAATACCATGCTGCATTAATAGCTATATCTTATAATATAGTTTGAAATCAGAAAGCATGATGCCTCCAGCTTTGCTTTTAATTCTCAAGATTGCCTTGGCTTTTGGGGGTTCATACTCTAAAAAAAAATCTAATTAAAATTAGAATCTCTCTATATTTATAGTTGATTCTGATTTCTACCTTTTGTAGATTTTCTTTTACCTTTCTCATTACATTTTGTAATTTGTATTTAGTCTAAAAAAAATTGCTAAATAATTCTCACTATTGATATTTTTCTCCATACTGGTTTCCTTTTCTTTCATTGTGCTTTTGTAGAGGTTATTACCATGACTTGTTACTCTTCCTAATCATCCTTCAAATATCAATTAAGTTTCTAGCCTTCCTGAAGGAAGACACTAATTTCTCTGAATAAGTCAGATGCCCTGGATCTCACAGTACTATATCAAACCTACTCTTGAGAATTTTTATAAAAGTTGCAATTTATACTAGTAAATTGTAAAAGTGCTCTTTACACTAGTAGTTTTTAAAATATTACTCTATTTATTTCACTAAATTCCAAGGTTTGTGAGAACAGAAACCATGCTTGATTTTTTTATTCTTAGGACATTTCTAATATACTGAACACAGGACAGGTACAACAGTCCATATTTGTTGAATGGGTGAATAAACTGGGTTGAGCTACCATTTTATTTTGAAAGCAGAAGTGATTCATTTGATTTATGGAGTAAATCATAAGATATATAAGGAGATTATACTTTAGGTTTTCCAAGGTCTATATTTTCATACAATATGTTTTCACGAGGAAAAGTATGGCTAGAATCAATTGTGATTGTACAAATAGCTCACCACCAATATATTCTATTGTCTAAACATAGGGGATTATAAGATTAAAATTAATTTATAAGTATGTAAGCAGATCAAGCTATAGGTTAGCACACAGATTTTTTTCCTTTCATCATTTTTAGTCCATTTTAGTTTGGGCCTAGTCTTTAATATTCTTTACTAACATAGAAAGATAATTGTTGTTAAAAGTCCTATTTACTATTGTAGAACATTTCTATTGTTTTTATTATTATACTTACACAAAGTATTTTCAGTGTTTAAAAAATATTCAGATATTGCCAAAATTTTTTTTAAAAGTGTTCAAAAATTAGACACATAAGAACTGAATTGCCTTTTCTCAGCTCTTAGTTTTGTAACCTAAGACTAAAAATTACATGAAAAAAGCAAAGTGGGAATAATCTTTTTTTTTTTTTTTTCTAACAGAATGGAAATAAAGTCCTGGAATTATAATTTTGAAAATAACCAAATCCTTACTGATTCCAATGTATAAAGAAATGCTTTATAATTAAAAATAAGTTTTAGATTTTTTTAAAAATTTAGTCAGATGAGTCACTCAAATAATTTTACCTCTTTTGAATAAATGCAATTACTGCACTAGATATCTACATATAGATATGTTTTTGTTCATAAGATTATGATCTTAATTTTTTCCAAGAAAATCCTGAGGAATAAATATGTTCTTTGAGTTAGAAACTTTGTCTTCCTCAGCTTCACAATCAGATTTACAGTTTAAATTTTTCTGTTGGGTATATATACCAGTAAAATCGATTTACATAGCTATATTTCAAATTTCTTGATTTGGAAATGAGAGAATAAATACATGGCTTTTTCTGCTTATGATTTTTTGTACCTACTCACAAGAACAATTCAACAAATTATGGGCCACTATATAGACATTTTATCACACTTTGGGCAAAAAATACAGAGCTGAAGAGTATTACAGACACGTAGCAGTCTCAACTGTGAAGATCTAAAAAGAGGTGTAAAACTATGAAAATATCTGTAACTTCTGAAGTATACTGTTAAAGGAAGTGGTGTTAGAGATGTTGAGAACAGGATCAATCTCTCTGACACATTTCTGGGGGTCAGCAGAAATTCTGTGATACTCACACGTGGTGAGATGAAGATCAATCTCCCGTATCATAGTTAGTTGTGCTTCATTTTTTCATAGTGTCAACAATGTATTAAAATTTTAACTTTAAGGGGCACAAGAGATTTAAAAATAACAGTTTTGTATATCTAACATCCAGCAGTGTTTTTCTTTAAAACTCAGTAATTCTGGGCTGAATAATTGCAGAGAATAAGTGCAAACATTTATTGTACCCTGAGTAAGTCCCAGGCACTATGATGCACACTTAGAATGTCCAGTCTCTGCCCTTACTCCCTTCTCATTCTGAACTACCAAATAACATAAGTATAAAAATACAAGATAACATGTTGTACATAACAATACCTGGACATTATAAACAACCTAAGATATTTTCACACAAAGCTATGGGGACATGGAGAAAAGGAACCTCATCCAGCTTGAAGACAAAATAACAGTTTTTGGAAGGTTATAGATTTTTGTTGTTACTGTTGTTGTTTTTAGAAGAAATAAGGCAAAGACAATAGAATAAAAAGAGAACAGTGTGTGCAAACTGTAAAAAAAATCTGTGAAAAAATCTGGCACATTCAAATGAGTACAAGTGGTTTAGTATAATGAGTTATGAAATAAATACATGTGGGAGAACTAAGAGATGAGTAGAATTAAAAATTTGATGCCTTCCCAAGGGGTTTAGAATTTAATCTCAAGATAGGAGGTCATTACTGATGCAATTCAAATAGGGGGATGATAATAGATGTATATTCTGGAAAGATAATCTGGTCATGGCTTTTCAAGTATATGGGAAAGGAAAACTCTAGAGAAGGTTAGGAAGCTTCTGTATTAAAATTGCTGAGTGTTGGAAAACCAAAGGCAGAGGAAAGTAAAGTGAAAGACAAAATAATCATTTAAAAAGCAAGTTTATAAATTATAACTGATTAGATAAGAGATGACTAAATTAATACATATAAGAAATTATGTAAATGATATGTATTAAGTGCTTTATAAGAAAGGATATATGTTAAGTACTTTATAGGGATTGTCTCCTCTAATCCTTAAAATAGCTTTAAGAACAATGTAATTATATGCTAATTTTGTATATGGGGAGAAATACTCAGAGTACTGAATTATCTTGTCCAATTCCCAAATAACAAATCTTCAAATTTGGATAATCTGACATCAAACACCAGCCTCTTTAAATCTCCATTATATTGAAAACCTATTCAGAATGTTGGTTTGGGCAATAAGATAGATGAGTGTCATTCCTTAGAATAAAGATTTTTTTTTTTAAAGAAATGGAAGTGGGGCGCCTGGGTGGCTCAGTGGGTTAAGCTGCTGCCTTCGGCTCAGGTCATGATCTCAGGGTCCTGGGATCGAGCCCCGCATCGGGCTCTCTGCTCAGCAGGGAGCCTGCTTCCCCCTCTGTCTCTGCCTGCCTCTCTGCCTACTTGTGATCTCTCTCTCTGTCAAATAAAATAAATAAAATTAAAAAAAAAAAGAAATGGAAGTGAAAAGAAAGGTAATTCAGTTTAAGATTTGTTGAGTTTGACAAGTCTTCAGAGAATTCAACAAGGTATAAATGATAGAAAGTGCAATGTATACAACTAGAAAACAAAACAAAGAATCCTGCACTAAAATATCGGTAGTTTAATGACTTAGAAGACAAGTCATCTTCCTTAGAGAATTTATAGCACAAGAGATCTTGAATGAAATCTAGAGAAACAAAGTAACATTAAAGACATAGACTTCATATAAGGCAACAACACCATTTATGCGAAACCCTAATTGAAAACAATCTCTTGAAGATACTTTTTCCATGTAAATATACCCAATAATTACATCTTTATAGCAATTCAAAACAAATATATCTGTTTTCTATTATCAAGGATTCTTTTAATATTTAAAAGTAGCCATCATATATTACTTAGGTTTTTCATTTTCAGGGAATTCACCCATGATTATGATATAAATCTTGGAAATTAGCACCATTTTTGGATTAAGTTATTGACTCTAGAAAGCACCTGTTAAATATCTGTTCCTGGCTAGAGAAAATTACATTTATCTTTAGCATAGATCAGTTTATTAGATTAACTTTATTGAAAAAATTCAAATCTCCAAGTAAAATCAATAGGAACTAATGCCATTTTTGTTAGACTCAGAAGACAACCCAAAGAACAGGGTACTATCCATGAAGAGTATGCTTAGCGAGACACTGAAAGGCAGTCATCGTGAACATCCTAGAGTAAATCACTTGGGTGAAAATTCAGAATACAGAAAGGAGTTCGAGGCCTATTGTAGTGGTTTATTAAATTTTCTACTGTTGACCATATATATATAAAGGGTAAAGTTAAAATCAGTGTTAACTATGTTTGTAAAATATGTTTCTATTAGGTTCTATGGTATGTTTTTATTTGAACATTTAGTGCTGATACTTAGTCCTATTGTATAGTCTGATTTCTCTTAATTTAAAGTTTTCTTCATTTATTCATTAACAAATTCCAAGATATTTGCTATGCTAATAGCACTATACTGGTTACCAGAGACATAGAGATGAGTAAGATTCATATCTAAGAGATAAAGAAGATTTATTCCTCAAATTTACAAAACTGATTCACATTTTATTTTATGAGATTATTAACAGTTCATATTAAATATAAATCAATGATTTTAACTCATAAAATATAAAATTCTAAATAGTAATATTTTCTATATTATTAATGAAGTTGAGTATATGGAATACATTTGGAACTTGTTGCAACCTGCTACAGGTAACAGTTGAGCTGTATTTTTTTTTAAGATTTATTTATTTATTTTAGAAAAAGAGAGAGAGAAAGAGAGTGTGAGCAGGGAGAGGGGCAAAGGGAGATAGAGAATCCTGAACCAGATTCTCCACTGAGAGTGGAACCTAATATGGGGCTCAATCCCAGGATCCTGAGATCATGAACTGAGGCAGAATCAACAGCCTTCTACTTAACCAACTGAGCCACCAGGAGGCCTCCCAAACTGTATTTTTAAATCATTAACATGTCTTAATATAACACAGAATTGACACAAGTTTTAGTGTTTATCTCTACATTTTACCAAAAAAGAGACATAGCTTGGTGGTATATTGAAAACTCTGAATTTAAAAAAAAAAAAAAGCTTTATTTTTGCAGATGATAAATATGTTCCTGGCTATAACCCAAACTATGAAACTTAAAATATAAAGCTAAAAAATGGATTTTAGTAATTAGTCTGTTAGCATTAATATCAAATACCACATTAAAAAGAAACAGTAGCATTACCATAAAAGCTTTGACACATTTTTGATATTGGACAAAACAAATTATTCAAAAAGGCAATATATCATGATCAAAACTTTTTACTTATTTTGCTCTTCTTTCTGTACCTCAATAATATATTCCCAAATTGGTACTATCAAAACATTCAATAAGTATGCATGATAAGTTTGGAATTGTAAAACCACATAGTATTTATACTTTAAAAATTATGCCCAAGCAGTTATAAAGATTAAAATGAAATTATATAGTCCAATTACAAAAACTCCTTTTGTAATGATAATTTTCTTGCAGAACAACTGTTGTATAATAGCAAGGTTTGGTTTTTCCATTGTATTGCTTCAAGATTAATTAAAATACTTGTTCTAGTACACTACAAATGGGAATCAAACATGTCACTGATGAAGGTTGGTTGCATTGGTGATTATAATTATAATCATTCTTATCTGCCTTTTTCGTGGTCATAACTGCATAATTTACCTTTATTCTCATCAAGCCCTTCCAAATCCTACCAAAAAATCCACAACTATATAATAAATTCATATCAATGACTGCATCAACAAATAAACACACCACTATTTCTGAAAAACTTTATTGTAGCAATATTTTTTATCTGCTCAAATACGATTTGTTCACAAAAACAAAAATATATTTTGACAGCTGGATTTATTCAAATCATCTGTAATTTGAATCCAGATTTCTTAGTTTTCTTGACTCATTCTCTAAATAATTTTGCTTTAAATTTATAAACTTTTTAAAATTTTCTGTATTTTTTAAAAATGATACTTGTTTTAATTGGATTAATGAAGAATCTAACTCCTTGTAATATCATCCCATTCTCTTGCTGATCTCCACTTCTTCCCTCCCTGATTTTATCCCCCAGATTTCAGTCCTCAATTTTGTGCTCACCTTATTCTATATATATTGTGGATGACCTATCTACATGAGTGGGTCCAACTACTGTGCACATTGGTGTCTTAAAAAAAGCTCTAATTCAGAAACCTCCATATCCAACTGATGTCTCGATGTTTTTAAACAGATAAAACATAGTGGCCACAAAATTAATGTGTTCATATTTAATTCATCATCTTTTCCTCAGAGTAACCTTCCCTATTTTTCAGAATGTGCCCCAACATCTCACATTCTTCAAGACCACTTAGACTCCATACTTTTTCTTGCTCCTTAAATCTAATCAGTTAATATGTTGCCCAAACACTATCTCCTTAATATCTCTTAAAATTCACTCCATCTCTCCATACATAGCTATTCTATGGCCTTTGTTTAGGCTTTTATTATATTTTCTTGAATTATGAAAATCACCATATACCTTTTCTTCTCTCTTCTTTTAGAATTCTATAAGACCTATTCCTCTCCATAGGGAGTTGACTTGGTAACATGATATCAAGTGAAAAGAATGAAAAGGGAAGGGGAAAAACAGAGGCACAGGTGAGGTATCTAGCTGGTCACCACCGTGGAATGCCCCGAGAGTCTCAGAATTATCTGCTGGAAGAATAGAGGAGTAATTATCCAGTGGTTCTTACACTCTGGCCAAGGGTTGCTCCGTGGAGTATTTACTTCCAGAATTTCCAGGCGTATGCATGCATAAGTACTGAGTGGTTTGTTAGATAACCAAAGGCTTCAGCAGATTGTAGGATAGAAAGCAAGTGATACAGTGATACTGAGGCAAGATATTGTCCATTACACCCAATCAAACCTGTTTACGGGAGTAAGGATTAGAGGAGAGTTGAGAAACAGCCACAGGCAGGAACTTGCGTACATGTTCTTTCCATGACATAAATCTGATTATGCAGTGCCCATGCTTATGCATCTGCATGGCCTCCTAAAGATTAAGTTCCTTATCATAGCATACAAATATTCCCTGGGAAGTTGTACATGTCCTTCCAAATGCAAGTAAACTTTCTTCTTAACTGATCCTGTACCTACTAGAGTATCTAAAATAGGTAAATGCAGGAGCTGCTCATTATCAGTTGGTATAGGAAAAAGACACTTGAAGTAAATTCACCTAAAATGAATTAAAATTTTGTAAGGAACAGTGTCAATGGCAGTAGTGAAGTGGGATTTTGGGGGTAGATAATAAAAAAATGCATTACAATGAAACTGAACTAAAAACTCAGCTTACTACTCGTTTATTTTAGCAAGACAGCACAGGGGGCAGCTGTATTCTGATTCTTAAATACATTTTAAAAGTGCTACTATTTTGCATAGGTTTTTTTTCTAACAACATTTCTAATCATATGAAATTATATCTTTTATCACAATTATATTTACAAAAGGATAATAGTATATTTTTACTAAAATACAGGAAGTTTTCACCAGTTTCCCCAAAGAGCTTTGTTAAAGCTTGACTTCTAAAGCATTCTTTTAAAAAGGAAAATAACTAACATATAACCTTTATCACTATTGCCTTCTTTTTGTTAACTGCTCAACCTTTTACGTTCTGCACTTGGCAGTAGCTTTGTATGTGACTGGAATAGTCCACAAATATAATTTTATTGACATAATGAAAATGTAATTCTTGCAGGATATGCATTTTCACTTTCTAATTAATTTGCATTACATTTGCATTGCATTGACTAATGTTTACAGAACACTATTATAAGTGAACAGAGTTATTGATAGATAAAGAATTTGAGACGAAGAGCAGGGATACTCAGTAATGTTAAGTGGCTGGCAAGGGAAAGAGGGAGGTATTTTCTAGAGAATAATTTCATAAATTGTCAGTTCCTTAGTGATTATTTTCATGCTGTAGCAATTTTGTTTATCCTTAACCTCATAACTGTGAGGATTCAGAGAAAGATAATGAGAATACACTGTATATTTATCTTTTGTTCTTTTATTATTCTCAGAGGAGCCTTCCTGTTCTATTAAAATTGCCAGTGAACTCCTCTTTCTCCAATTAGACTGAATTTTCTGAGGTTAGGTAACCTTTTTTTAAATAATGATAAGGCAATAACAATAATAATTATTGATCTTGAAATTTATTTTTGGACAAGTTTTGTTAAGACATTTACTTGAATTATCTCACAGACTTCATGACAACCCTCAAAACACTGTATATTTGAGAGGTTATTATTTACTCCACTTTACATATCAGAAAACTAAAGTACAAAAGGTAAACACAAAAGTACAAAAAGAAAAGTTATTTTTTCAAGTACCTGCATAAGTGGTGAAATGGACATTCAAAATCTAAGCTGGACATCAGAATCTTGGTATGTATGTTTGCATTTATTTATTTATTTATAGATTTATTTATTTATTTGGAGAGAGAGAGAGTGTATGCCTGCAAGTAGGGGCAGAGGTAGAGAAGCAGTATATATCTATATATATACTATATATAGAGATGTCTGTATATATAGATGTGTGTATATATGTATATGCATATATGTGCATATATACACATTTTTCACAACTCTCTTCTTAAAAGATACAGTCCCTGAAGACAGGAATAAAAACAGGAAAAAAAATATATTATTTCTCAGGTGAGTCCTACTTAGTAGAGGCAATTCTACCCAAACCTTCCTTTCCTTACAATGCTTTAGTAAAGCATTTACAGATTAAATATTCCCTAGAGCTCTGTAGGATACAGAGAATCATCCACACAGTTGTATGTGATTTACAGGAATGTGCCCAAAAGGAAAGAAGACATGCAAAATCAAGAAGCACAGATGATGTAAGTAGAAGACAAAAAGGTAGCATTTTGGTTTATGGCTGAGAATCAAAACCCTGAAATTAGTAATATATGTTATATTCAAGTGAATCAAGAACTTTAAATTTCTTACAAAATATATGCTAGTTCTATAGTCTAACAATAATTTTAGGGATAAATATTGAGAATGCCTCAACTCCTTCATTAAATAAAACCTAAGTCCATTTTATTTATTGGTACGAGACTAGATTGATTTTTTTTTCATGGTGTTTAAGATTTATTGGAAAATACATATAATATATATGTAAATTGCATGCTATTTTTAAAATTTCTTTTCAGTGTTCCAGAATTCTTTGTTTATGTACCACACCCAGTGCTCCATGCAATCCATGCCCTCCATAATGCCCACCACCAGGCTCACCCAACACCCCAACCCCTCCTCTCCAAAACCCTCAGTTTGTTTCTCAGAGTCCACAGTCTCTCATGGTTTGTCTCCCCTTCCAGTTTCCCCCAACTCACTACTCCTCTCCATCTCCCCATGTCCTCCATGTTATTCCTTATGCTCCACAAATAAGTGAAACCATATGATAATTGACTCTCTCTGTTTGACTTATTTCATGCAGCATAATCTCTTCCAGTCCCGTCCATGTTGATACAAAAGTTGGGTATTCATCCTTTCTGATAGAGGCATAATACTCCATAGTGTATTTGGACCACATCTTCTTTATCCATTTGTCTGTTGAAGGGCATCTTGTTTTTTTCCACAGTTTGGTGACTGTGGCCATTGCTACTATGAGCTTTGGGGTACAGATGGCCCTTCTTTTCACTACATCTGTATCTTTGGGGTAAATACCCAGTAGTGTAATTTCAGGGTCATAGAGTAGCTCCATTTTTAATTTCTTAAGGAATCTCCACACTGTTTCCCAAAGTGCTGCACCAACTTGAATTCCTACCAACAGTGTATGAAAGAAATTGAAGAAGACATAAAAAGATGGAAAACCATTCCATGCTCATGGATCAGAAGAATAAACATTGTCAAAATGTCCATACTGCCTAGAGCCATCTATACTTTCAGTGCCATCCCGATCAAAATTTCACTGACATTTTTCAAAGAACTGGAACAAACAATCCTAAAATTTATATGGAACCCGAAGAGACCAGAATTGCTAAGGAAATGTTGAAAAAGGAAAAACTGGGGGCATCACGTTGCCTGATTTTAAGCTTTCCTACAAAGCTGTGATCACCAAGACAGCCTGGTACTGGCACAAAAACAGACACATAGACCAGTGGAACAGAGTAGAGCGCCCTGATATGGACCCTCAACTTTATGGCCAAATAATCTTCGACAAAGCAGGAAAAAAATATACAGTGGAAAAACGGCAGTCTCTTCAATAAATGGTGCTGGGAAAATTGGACAGTTATGTATAGAAGAATGAAGCTTGACCATTTTCTTACACCATACACAAAAATAAACTCAAAATGGATAAAAGACCTCAATGTGAGGCAGGAATCCATCAGAATCCTAGAGGAGAACATAAGCAGTAACCTCTTTGACATCGGCCACAGAAACTTTTTCAAGCTATGTCTCCAAAGGCAAAGGAAACAAAAGTGAAAATGAACTTTTGGGATTTCGTCAAGATCAAAGCCTTCTGCACAGCAAAGGAAACAGTCAACAAAACAAAGAGGCAACCCACAGAATGGGAGAAGATATTCCCAAATGACAGTACGGACAAAGGCTGATATCCAAGATCTATAAAGAACTCCTCAAACCCAACACACACAAAACAGATAATTATGTTTAAAAAAAATGGGCAGATGACATAAATAGATTGATTTTTTTTAATAGAGACAAAATCATATATCATTAGAACACTTTTTTAAAAAAATGATACTTGGTATTATTTATGAGAGTCAATGTAGGAAAAACTACTCAACAACATTTATAGAAGGAAAATTTTTCTGTTTGTTTCCACTAGATATATATATATATTTTTTGATGAACTGTAAAACCTATTCTTTTCTTTCACAGAATAGACAGAGTTTTAAATTGTAATGCTTTCCTCCCTCTTATTATCCAACTGTGAAAACATGTGTTTGTCTTATCCGCATAATGTAGGATGAGGAAACTTTGTTTAACGTATAGTGATTACATAGTAAAACATTCTGCCTCCATTTAAACAAAAGAGGAAAGTTGCCAAGTCATTTCCCAAAGACAACCAGAGTCATTAAATTAGAAACAGCTGGGGCAGACATATAATCATCTTATGCCACCACTAAAAAAGGAGGAGACAAATGAGGACAATAGTTCAGAAAAGTAGTTGATCCAAAACAGAAAGGGAATTCCAGAAAGGATAGCTTACTTTTAAATAGAGAAGGGCCAGTTGTTATGAATACAGGAAAACATGGACCATGTGGATTTTAAGTGTCTTATTCAGGACAGAGCTTCCCCAGGCAGCAATAGAGTTATTTCAACATTTCAGCAATGGAATTTCAATTACTTTTGTTCTAAAGTAGAAGTTACGATAGAGATTCTGACCTTAACTTATCTGTGAAACTAACTACATCATCCATATTAATTAATTAGTTAGTTACGCATATTTTATTTATGTGTTTATTTATTTTGATTTGATTCTTTGGCTTGTTTTATATTAGGGAGCTCATAAAATTTAAAAGTGAATTTGTTACTTTCTATTTTAATTACACTAAAGTTACATTTTCTTATATAATGCTAGTAAGCATAATGTAGTATATCCTTTGGGTGTTTGTTTTCCCATGCTCCAAGCAGTTATTGTATAAAGTAAATTATACCATACATGAGATCACAACCTAATACTACCACCAGTCACCTTTTAACAGAAACTAGCTGGCAATGGCTTTGTGAACATAATATTCTTTGAGATGCACATTAGGACCTCAGTCTTAGAAAGGAACTTCACATTTCCATCACCTCTTTGAGATTATTCTAACTGAACAATTGCAAACTTCTTCAGGTTAATCTTACATTATTTGCTTCCTCAAATATTTACTGCATGCTTAAGGATGTGCCAAGTTATATTTCTCATTGCTCGTGAACTTTAACAGTTCATGAAAAGAGACTGATCTTATCCAGTAGGCAATGTGATAAGCTTTGGAGAATATATTAAGCGATATTAATACAAGAGGATAACAACAACAGCTAGCTCTTTTGCTAAGTGCTTACTATGTGCCCAGCTTGATTATTAGTGCTTAACATCTATTAACCTATTTAATTCTTATAATAGCTATATCTGTTGACTGAAACAGAGTTTAAATAACTTGCCTACTTATATAAAAAGTGACAGAACTAAGATTCAGAAAGTGTCAGTTTAGCTTCAACACATCATAAACTGTGTTATATTCTACTCATTCTTCAGTAATCAGTCAAAAGCCTTCATCTCCTATTTTTAATTTAACATCAATCCACTGTGATGAACTATTATTGTGCACACACAAAAGTAGTGTAAAAACAGACCAAAGCCTCAGTGACAACTTTGAAAGTATATTTATTTCAATGCTAAAAAAGATTCAGGTACCTGACTTCCTATACAAAGTCTTAAAAAAACAAATGGAACAGTGGAGTTAAAAATGTGGCTTGTAAGTTAGATGCACTCAATTATTTCTATCACTTCTGATGTCAAAAAAAATAGGAAAAAAAGAAAGCATAAATCAAAATACAAAGTTTAATAATTCAGTTCTAATGAAGCAATTCGCTGAGAGTTTATTGATAGAAAAAGGCAGGATTTCTTATTTTAGTTCTAGAGAGAAATATAATAGTCAAGATTGTAATGCTAACTAAGGATTAGAAACTCTGTTCAGATAGCATAGAATGGGTACACAGGTCTGTGTTCATTTGATTAAAACAAATCCCACAGCTTATTGATCAGGAAAATGTTTCCAGATATGTCCAATAACAGTATGATATACTAAGTTAACTCAGTTTATTCTCATAATCAGATTCAAATGTTCAGACCCAGGTGTGATAAAATATAACATTAATTATTTTTATATCATTTAGGCAAGTGCTTTATAATCATAAAATTTCCTTTTATACTCTTATAGGATTACAAGCACAACCTTATACAACCTTAATTTGGGGTAATTGTCTTTAATTGTTGAATGTTTTAATGACAGTTGTTCATTTATACAAGCAAATGGTTTTTATTTCTGGGTCTTCCTGAAGCCTGGGACTGCGGGCATGTTCTCAGATTGTATAATTATGTATTTCCTCTTAATTTTATTAATTCACTTTTCATTCAACCATTTTTCACTCAACGCTTGAAAACATGGTGTTAAAATCTGGTGAAACTCACAATGCTTAATCTTGTTTTTGCCTTCTAATTATTTTATTACAAATAAATATTTTATTATTTACTATTTCCACCATTCAGAAAGAAGGGTACTAGGACCCCAGGGGATGGGGGTGAAAGGCATAGGATTTCTTCATTTAGTCATCTAAAAAAAGATAAACAAACTGTAATATTTTATTTAGATTAACTAATTAACCCACCAGTGGTCTTGAATGTATTTGGGCTTCATTGTAATGACTCAAATATAATTTATAGGGACAATAGAATGCTCTATTGGTAAGATTTGAATTTTGGATTGATATTTGGTAGACTAGTCTTCATTCTTGCCTTCTGCAAAATAAAAATACTATTACCTGTATTTTTTTTTCATTAACTGCATCAGATAAAATATATGTTGATTTTTATGCTATGATATAGAGATCATATAAGCTAATCCTAGTGAATATCTTCAAAAGCAAGACAGATAACCATAATTGGCAAAAAGAACCACTATCCTAAAAGCTATGGTTGGCATGTTATAGTACCAAAATTATGAGACCTTCTATACTGTGTACAGCATAGTTGATGGTTTTATATTTTCATAATCAGTCATGTTCATAGATACTATAGTAGAACACATTAGTTCACTCTTAGGGATTAATCTGAGAGAATTTCAACAAAAATGTGAAGTAGACATGCAAAATACTTTAAACTCTTTCATAAGGGTCCAGAATGAACTGCTTAAAGGACATCTGATTCAAGGCACTGGAGCACATTTAATCATTCTCTCTAAAAATACTAGTGAAAGCAAGGAAAGTATTAAGAAAAGGATGGAACAAAGAAGGAAATGGAAGAGGAAAGAGGAGGTTAAGGAAGAGGAGAGAAAACTGAATCCTCTGCTGCATCCTGGAATGACTACATTCACAGCTATCATAGCCTTTCCCAGCCCACTCCCATACAGTTTCTTTAGAGAGAAGACTACACATGTGGATAAGTTCTGCTATTTTTTAGAATAACCAAATGCAGGAACGATATCTGGCAGGGAAACAAATCCACACAACTGCAGAGGAAAACAAACATTCCAAACTTTCATCCTTTGATACACGTATAGGTAAGATGAATAAGGTCCAATATACATGTAATAGGAGATCAAAGAGGACTGGATCAAGATCGTGGTAAGTAGGGAAAATAATAAATATTATTTGTTTAATAATAAAAAGCAATAAAAAGTCCTGTGGTTTGAATAAAGTCTTTGCATTTTGCTTCAAAAAGCTCTGTGAAATACTAAGCAGTGAATGTTCTAAAAACTCATGTTCAACTAAACCCTAATGTTATAAAAATCAAAAGGAAATCTTAAAAATCAATAGAGATAAAAGGGAAGCTAATATGACTCAAATACTATCAACACTACATGCTCGCAGACCATAATACGATGTTTATCAAGTTCTGCTGAGTGATTTTAAACCTACAATGTAGAGCCAATGAAACTTTAAGAATGAGGACAGAACTCTAAAATTTCTAACTTGTATGTTTTACTACAATTCATTTTCCATGTATTCTTTCAAAACTAAATTAATCAGGTAGATCTTCTTGTAAAATATAAGAAAAAATAGTAAAATTAGAAATACAAAACAGCAATAAAATGAAATTAGAAGAGGATATCAAGGAGCTCTTGAATGAGTCTAGAAGAAATTATAAATCATCTTGTAAGCTTAATAAACAATCTGGAAGTACAAATAAGTAATATATTAACGAAATGAGGATACATGAGTCTTCTGATACATTAAAATGCATATTTTAAAAAGGAAGTGAAATTTTGGGAAGAAATATGGAATAAATGGGTCATGGTGATTGATAGTGATGTTCAGGTCAACTTTATCCTTATTGATATTCTTCCTACTTGATCTGTCAATTACTGAAAGAAAGGTGTTGAAATCTCATTTATAATAATGGATTCAAATATTTCTCCTTGAAGTTCTTTCAGTTTTGTGTCATGGATGTTGACACTGTTGTTAGGTGCGTACACATTTAGAATTGTTAGGCTTGTTGGAGAATTGGTGTCTTTTTCATTTTGTAAAGCCCCTCTTTATCCTTGAAAATTTTCCTTTTTCTGGAGTCTGCTTTGTTTGAAACTAATTTAACTTAGTATAGGTTATTTTTGATTAATGTCAGCATGATATATCTTCCATTATCCCTTTCTTTTATTCTATCTGGGTCTTGGTAATATAAGTGTGTGTGTGTGTATGTGTGTGTGTGTGTGTGTATATATATATATATATATAAATTTCTTTTAACCCACTGTGACAGTCTGTCTTTACTTGGTATATACAGACCATTATTTTTCTTGTTTTTCTCTCTTCTATAGTTTTTAAGTGAGTATAGTACTAGTTTGCTTGGGCTACCATAATAAAATACTATAAACTGGGTGGCTTAAACAACCGCAGTTCTGTAGGGTAGACGTTTCAAGATCAAGATACGGGCAGGGTTGGTTTATTCTGTGGCCTCTCTCCTTGGATTTCAGTCTTTCCTTTTTGATGTGTTCTCACTGTTTTTCTTCCATGCATATGAATCCCTGGTATCTACTTTTGAGTCCAGATTCTCTCTTCTCCTAAGGACGCCAGTCAGATTGGAAGAGGTCCCTTCCTAAAAGTGTCATTTTAACTTAGTCATTTCTTTGAAGGTTCTACGTCCAAATTCAGTCACATTTTGAGTTACTGGAGTTTAGACTTCGACATAATAGATTTAGGGAGTGTACATAATTCAGCCCATTGACAGCATATTATATGTTTCCATTTTCTCCCTTACTTAGGTATAACTTGTTCTTTTAAAACATGTTAGGAGTATAAAACATTTTTTTAAAGTAATCTAAATTTATCTTCAAATAACCGTATACTGCTTTACTTGAGTGTAGGTAACTTATACTCAACAAGCATTCCCTTAACTTAAGGGTGTTAAGAGTGTAGATAACTTAACAAAGCATTCCCAGTGCCTCCCTCCCATCCATTATGACATGTCTATCATTTATTTCACTTGTCCGTATGCTATAATAACCTAGCACATTGTTGTTATTATTACTTTAAATAAACCACTGCATTTTATTAATTTTTAAGAGATCTTATTTATTTGTCAGAGAGAGGGAGAGAGAGAGCGCGCACAAGCAAGGGGAGCAGCAGGCAGAGGGAGAATTGGAGTACCCTGCTCAGCAAGGAGCCTGATGCAGGACTCAATCCCAGGACCTTGGGATCATGACCTGAGCGGAAGGCAGATGCTTAACCAACTGAGCCACCCAGGTGTCCCAAACCATTATATTTAGGTCAATTAACAATAGACAAAATAGACTCTATCTTATTTTCAATTGTTTATTCTCTAATACTATTCCTTTCTTAAAGTAAGTAAGATTTCTGATTAATTTAATTTGTTTCTTCTTTTAAAACATCTTTTATCATTGATTGCAGGAAAGATCTGCTGGTGAGCACACCTCAGCTTTTATTTCTCTAAGTACTTTTTTTTAAGATTTTATTTATTTATTTGACACAGAGATCACAAGTAGGCAGAGAGGCAGGCAGAGAGAGGAGGAAGCAGGCTCCCTGCTGAGCAGAGAGGCTGATGTGGGGCTCCATCCCAGGACCCTGGGATCATGACCCGAGCTGAAGGCAGAGGCTTTAACCCACTGAGACACCCAGGTGCCCCTCTTAAGTATTTTTGCAAGAAGTATCTCTCTTTCAGTGTTCAAGAAAAATCCCATTGTAAAAGGATTCTGAGTCACTTTTTTTTTCAACATTTTTAATATTTCACTCCACTTTCTTCTTGCTTGCATAATTTCTTTTCTTTTTAAGGTTTTATTTATTTATTTGACAGAGATCACAAGTAGGAAGAGAGGCAGGCAGAGAGAGTAAGGGAAGCAGGCTCCCTGCTGAGCAAAAAGCCCAATGCTGGGCTCAATTCCAGGACCCCGGGACCATGACCCAAGCCGAAGGCAGTCTTCAACCCACTCAGCCACCCAGGCCACCCATGCTTACATAATTTCTGATGAGAAAGATACTATAATTTTCATCTTCATCTATAAGTATCTTTATGTTTTGCAATGTACTTTTAGTTGTAACACAAAGGTACTATAAAAAAAAAAAAGTACTTGTTAGGATTTAAACCTTCGTGTTAAATACGTGGTTTAGAGAAGGAAAAGATGAGCTATAGAATGGGAGAAAAATATTTGAAAAGCACACAGATAACACTTATATTCATGATACACAAGGAATTCTTAATTACTGAACAATACAAAACAAACAGCACAATTAAAAAGTGGGTGGGGCGCCTGGGTGGCTCAGTGGGTTAAACCTCTGCCTTTGGCTCAGGTCAAGATCTCAGGGTCCTGGGATCGAGCCCCATATCGGGCTCTCCGCTCAGCAGGGAGACTGCTTCTACCTCTTTCTGCCTGCCTCTCTGCCTGCTTGTGATCTCTCTCTCTCTCTGTCAAATAAGTAAATAAAATCTTAAAAAAAATGGGTAAAAAATCTGAACAGACATATCACTAAAGAAGATAAACAGATTAGAAAATAAGTATATGAAAAGATAGCCAACATTATTTATTATTAGAGAGTCACAAATTAAAACAAATGACATACTGGTAAAATGGCTAATATTGAACAAACTGATGATAGCACTCACTGGTGAGCATGCAGAGTGACAGAAGCTTTTGCTCATTGATGGTGGTAATTCTAAATGGTAAAACCATTTTGAAAGACATTAACAATTTATTACAAAGCTGAGCAGTCTTACCATCTAAGTAATTATTCCTTATTATTTTTTTAAGATTTTATTTGTTTATTTGACAGATAGAAATAACAAGTAGGCAGAGAGGCAGGCAGAGAGAGAGGGGGAAGCAGCCTCCCCACGGAGCAGAGAGCCGGACGTGGGGCTCAATTCCAGGACTCTGGGATCATGACCTGAGCTGAAGGCAGAGGCTTTAACCCACTGAGCCACCCAGGGGCCCCAGTTATTCTTCTGTATACTTAAACCATCTGAAAATGTAGGTATACTTGAAAATCTTCACAGGAATGTCATTATCAGCTTTATTTATAGTTACCCCAAATTGGAAGCAGTCAATAAGCCCTTCAATAAGTGAATGGATAAAAACATCTGTGGTATATCTATATCTGTGCAATAGAATATTATTCTTTAACAAAAAGAAATGTACTATTAAGCTACAAAGACACAGGTTCATCTTAAATGTATATGTTTAAATGAACCAGTCTGAAAACCATATACTGTTTGATCCAATTTATATGACATTCTAATAACGGCAAAACTACAGAGACGATAAATAGGTTAGTGGTTGCTAGTGGAGATAATAGGTAAGGGTTAAGTACTTGAAGCACAGGAACTCCTTTAGGGAAATAAAATTATTCTGAATGATACTGCAGTAGTCAATAAGTGACATTCTATTTGTGAAAACCTATAGAATTTTAGAGCATGAAGAATGAATCTTTTTTTTTTTTAATGAAGAGTGAATCTTTATGTAAATTTAAAAAGTTAATTAGGATTTGGTGGTAACCTTGTTTGGAATGAAGAAAGGGGCAACAATCTGTTTTAAATGTTGAGCCACTCTGAAGAGGGTGGGAAAAGAAGCACTAAACTAGGTAACTTTAGAAATGAGTGAAGTTTTTAAGTCTATCGTTGATGAAGCTATTTCTCATAATGCATTGGTTCCGATGCTGCTATTCACATGCACTGGGTACATGTGTACTGAATTGAGCAATGAATAAAGGAATGGCAGATGGTGAGAGGCAGGTTTCCCACTACTGGAGTGAGAGTTGATAGATAAGAAATGAGAGGAGGCTAGAAGGGCCCATGGTGTTATGAAAGCGAGTTGAAGGGATCCGAAGGAAATTGTGCTTAATTTAATATAGATACAGGTGGTTATATATGCACATATTTATATATGTTTGCATGTACCCAAGGTAGTATATGCACATACATTTCTCGTTCTGTCACCTGGAAGGGTCTGGAAGCAACAACACTAGAGTAGCAAAATGCTGGGAATGGCCAGCAATCCCCATAACAAAGGATGAAAGTTTACTCCAAACAAGTTGCTGTGATAGAAGAAGGCAAGGTGTCAACACTCAGAGACAAAGACCCTTTGTTGTTCTTTGCCCCCTGCTTTTATGGGCCTTCAGGATAAGTCTTTATCACTGTTTCTCAGGCAGTGATGTGTGACAAGGGGTCATACGGAAACTGGGAGGATCTGTTTGTAGGAAAGATATCATATGCTAATCCGCTTGTTCTACAAATTCTGCTAAGCACAGCCTAAGGGACAATGCAGACATCTCTTAGATCACAGGGTTCCTGTTTGGGCTAAGAAAGCTTTGGGGAGGGGTGCCTGGGTGGCTCAGTGGGTTAAAGCCCCTGCCTTCGGCTCAGGTCATGATCTCAGGGTCCTGGGATCAAGCCCAGCATTGGGCTCTCTGCTCAGCAGGAAGCCTGCTTCCCCCTCTCTCTCTGCCTGCCTCTCTGCCTACTTGTGATCTCTGTCTGTCAAATAAATAAGTAAAATCGAAAGAAAGAAAGAAAGATAGATAGATTTGGGGGAAAGCAACTCCCCATGCCATTCCTACGGCAACCTGGTCATACAGACCTTGGCCTTCCAAAGGCATCTGCCCTTCTCTGAAATCTTCCCTGGCCCCCAGCAGCTTCCATGTTACATTTTAACAAGCCAGGTATTATGATTTCATGCTCTACATTAACCCTAAGAGCAACAAACACACCTAGAGCCCAGAACTTGATTTCTAATAACATTCTTCAATGAAAGGGAGCAGAACTTTTTGGGAAAATGACTGACTTTAAAACTAAAGCGGAAAATACACAAACCTGCCTCTCTGTGTACTTGTGATTTCTCTCTGTCAAATAAACAAATTAAATATATATATATATGTATTTTAAGTTAGATAGTACGAGTTCTCTATGAAGTGCAGTCTGCTTGGTCAGAGAATGGGCTAAGGTGTCAGGTATAGAAGCAAATTCAGTTGAAAAGTTTCCCAAGGACTCCCACATAAGGGAAGTGTTAGTCTCTGACTTAACAGAGGAAACCTCCAGGGAACACTGAAGGTTCTTAGCTCTTAACTCCCCACAGAAATCAGTCCAAAGATGAACCAGTCCCGGACCTTCCTGGACCAATGTTTAGCATTTTAGATAAAATGCTACTTTTATTTATTTACCTTTCATTGAGTAAAATTAATACGACATAAAGGTAACCATTAAGTATGTTAGAGTGCCTAAATCAGAGTTGTTTGATACATTCAAGATGCTTGCAACTACCACCTTTATAGTTCCAGGATATTTTTATAACCCCATAAGGAAACCCCATACTCATTAAACAGTAACTTACCATTCCCCCTTCCTCTCCAGCCCACCCCCAGTCACTGACAACCACGAGTCAGCTTTCTATCTCTATCAATTTACCTATTCTGGATATTTTAGATAAATGAAACTGTATAAAATGCAAATTTTAGGTCTGATTTCTTTCACCAACTTTAATGTTTGCAAGGCACATTGACATTGTAGCATGTATCTGTATGTCACTCCATTATATGACTGAATAATATTCAATTGTATAGATCAACAACATTTTTTTTATCCGTTCTTTGACATTTGGGTTATTACCACTTTTGGCTATTATAAGTAGTGCTGCTGTAAACATTTGTGTATATATATATTTAAATACCTCTTTTCAGTTCCTTGAATGTAAACTTAGGAGGGGTATCTTTGGGTCATACGGTAATTCTGTGTTTAACTTTTTGAAAAAACTTCCAGGGATGCCTGGGTGGCTCAGTGTGTTAAAGCCTCTGCCTTCTGCTCAGGTCATGATCTTAGAGTTCTGGATCAAGCCCTGCATTGGGCTCTCCCCCCTCCCCCCCACCTGCCTCTCTGCCTACTTGTGATCTCTGTCTGCCAAATAAATAAATAAAATCTTTAAAAAAATAAATAAATAATAAAAACTGCCAAACTGTTGTCCAGAGTGGCTATTCAGACCATTTTACCTCCCCAATAGCAATGTAAAAGCATTCCAATTTCTCACATCCTGACCAATACTTATGTTCTTAAAAAAAAAAAAAAATACACACACACACACACACATACACACACACACTGTGATACGGTATCTCATTGAGGTTTGATTTGCTTTTCCACAATGACTAAGGATGCTGAATATCTTTCATGTCCTTATTGAGGTACTGTCTATTCAAGTCATTTACCATATTGGGCATTTGTTTTTGTTACTGAGTAGTTATAAGAGTTCTCTATATATTTTGGATATTAGACCTTTATTAGTTTTATGATTTGCTAAATATTTTCTCCCATTCTTTGGGTTGTCTTTTCACTTTCTTAATAGTGTCATTTGAAGAGCAGTTTTGTTCTCAATTTTTATGAAGTCTAGTTTATTTTTTTGTTTGTTTTTCTTTTTCTCCTTGTGCTTTTGGTCTCATATAAGAATACTAAATTCTAGATCATGAAGATATACTTCTATATTTTCAACTAAAGGTATTATAGTTTTAGCTCTCACATTTATGTCTTGGATCCATTTTTAATAATTTTTGTATATGGTATGAGGCTGGGTTAGACTTCATTCTTTTGCTAACTTTGGATTTACCTTGCTTTTCTTTTTCTGGTTCCTTAAAGTATACAATTAGGCTACTGATTTCAAATCAGCAGATTTTACGAATCTTTTCTTTGAATTTTTGAAGAAATCTTTTTCTTTTTCTTTCTTTTTTTTTTTCTTCCCCAGTATAAATGTTTATAGCTCTACATTTCCAAGTGAGCACTGCCTTCACTGCACGCCAAAAGTTGAGGTGTGTTGTGGTTTTGCTTTTATTTGTCTTAATGTATTTTCTAATATCCCCTGTGATTTCTTCTTTGGCCCATTAGTTAAGATTGAATCTCAAGTGTAACCCAAGCTTGTTCCAAATATTATTCCTTGCCCCAGACTGTTGTAACCAATATCTGTTAGTTTAAATGCTTCTGGCAAAAGCCACTAGGGAAGTCATCCTAGCCCAGGGAATGCTTCAAGTTAGGTGAAATAAATGCTTTGTACGGGTCATTGAGAAATGTACCAGATATATGGAGACCCATAAACACAGTTCTTTGAGAATAAGGTCCATGTTGCTTTCTCCAGTTCTAACAATCTGCACTAGAAGTGCAGCTACTGATTTTTAACTTTTTGAGGAATCTCTGTTTTGTTTCCCAGGGGCCTGAACCAATTTGCTTCCTCACCAAGGGTGTTCAAGAGTTCTCTTTTCTCCACATCCTCGCTAATACTTGATATCTTTTGTCTTTTGGATTATAACCATTCTAACAGGTGTTAAATGGTATCTCATTGTGATTTGGACTTCTGTTTTCCAGATGATTAGTACTATTGAATACTTTTTCATCCATTGTGTTGGACATTTATATGTCTTTTTTGGAAAAATGTGTATTCAGGTCCTCTGCCCATTTTTTAGTCAATTTTTTGGAGGGGGGGGAAATAAAGTTGTATAAGTTGCCTATATGCTTTGGATTTAATACCTTATTAGATATATGATTTGCAAATATTTTCTCCCACTCTATAGGTTGCCTTTCATCTTATTAGTTACTTTTGGGGAGGAATGGATAGAATTCCCTACTCCACCATTTTCAGTGATGTCATTCTTAAAATACTGTTTATAAAAATGAATACAGCTATAAAGCAGCACTCCACACTGAATCTAATTTCTCAGTTTGCTTGCATTTCCATTCATTTCCTGTTTCTCTCCTTCAGTGTAGGACCTGAAAGCAGAGAAGAACCCATTGTTTTAGTTTGTTTACAAAGAAACCAGTCAAAAGTCAAAATGTAGAACTGTTGGGAAAGGAATTTTTGATAGCTATATATCCTGAAGAATATGACCTAACCACAAATAAATGGACAGGGTAAACTAGATGCAAAGATACAGTCAGAGAGAGCAAGTAAATTACTTCTAAAATTATTCAGCACCCAGGAATGTAACTTCAGTCTTCTCTCCTTGCAAATGGCAATATAAGATAGTTAATTTTTTGAAGCAAACAAATCACCTTAATTGAACACAGTTTTCATTTTAAAACAAGTTGTAGAGCTTAAAGCTGAAGTCCTCCAGAGAAAATAGCCTTATGATTTATATCAGAACTGCTCAAATGCAAGGCAATTTGTGAGGTTGCATATGAATAATGCAGGGTGAGAACAGCACAGGAGGAAACCATTGAAAGAAAGTAAATGAAGTCCCTTTAAAATGGAATATATAGGAAACTATTTAATTTGAATTATTCACCAACACTTGTGATATTACAGGAATAACCATAGATCAGCGAATATTTCAATTTTTAAGATGGGGTCACGCTGTTCCTTTTATATATTTAAAAAAAAAAGAAATTCCCAGAGACCAAAAATGGTAAAGTGAATGAGAAGTGCATTACAGCCTATGAATATGCAGGGATGTGCTAGAGTTCACCTGAAAAGAAAGGAAGAATGGCCTTTGGAACTCTGTGACACACAGCTGGAGCTGTTGACTCAAGATCCACAGAGGCAGTTTCTGCCAGTTTAAGAGCATGTTCAATGATCAGCAGAAAATGCACCTTTTAGATATGTTTTGACTATTTCTGACTCTAATGATGAGCTGTATGTTTTGGAGAAATTCCAAGTATCTGAGTAGTACCTTATTTCCTTTATATATGGAAAAAAGATGAATGTTACCCCTTTTTCTTTTACATAATCCTAAATATACAGTGTTGAGTGGTTTAATAAGTAATTATTCCAAGAGAATCAAATGAGAAATTCTTTTAGGGTAGATCGTTCAGTAATGTTGGAATAACTGCATGATTAAAATACCATATAAAGCATTTGGTATTTACTCCATTAAAATCAAATAGAAAACCTTACCAATTGTCATATCAATTAATCCTATTTAATATTGCATATTATTTTTAGGTTTAGCAGGTCCTTAGTAATATACGCATTATGTTGTATTGACAATGTTTTGGACTCACAGAGTTGAAAAGTCACCTGATCTATAGAAGTTTAAAATCAATAGTATTTTAAATTTAGTAGTATAAGATTCTAAATGATCTGGGAAAACAGCCAGCTGACCAATATTAGAGTAAATGACTAGGCCTGGTATTTGTATGGAATATCTTTAACTAGAAATCAAGTAACCCTGGCTAAAATCCTTTAATTTAAAGAGATACTAGACCATGTTTCATAAGGAGATATGGAAACAGCATAAAACCATCTAGTCTATCCAAATATTTCTACAAACCAATAGCTGCTGAGAGGCTGCAATGTTGCCTAGCTGGAAAAATAAAACTGTAAAAAGTTATATCTTTTTGAGCAATATCATAGAGAATAACATGGATTTGTATAATGCGAGTTAAATGATGGAGGGAAATGAGAAACATTAAAATCATTCAACTAGATGGTACGTTAATATTCAGGCCAAGTCAATATTGAATTTCAGATTCTGGTGAACACTACTGATCAATAAAAATAAACGAAGCCCTTTCACTTTGAATGTATACGTCTGGTCTGTTAAGATAAACTAATTTGATTTGGCTGCTTTTAGCATTGACGTTAATTTTAGGCATGCCTTTTAATTGGCTAATGTTTGGTTAGCATTCTATACAGGAACTTCTTCCTCGTGTTCATATTTTGAGATCTTTGTACATGTCTTGGTTCACTAGACACTCTGACGATTCTCTAGAAACTCAATTTGTTCACCTGGATCTGGACATTTGGAGATGGCAAGGGTAGAGATGGGCCTTGAGGAGAATTTATAGAGGACTAGTCCAAAAGGACCAATATATTTTAGAGCTTCCAGAATGCTTTCTAATGACCTAAGGATTCTGGATATTCTTAGACCTAGTTTCAAAAACATTCTCAAATGTCATCAAAGTTCTTTAATTATCCATTTTTTAATGAAAATAACTTCAGTTCTCTGATAATTTCCATTAACATGCATGTCTCTCATCTTTCTTTGTCCAGTAATAACTTGAATAGATCACCTGTGAGATATCCAAGGCTACAGAAAAGTGATAATTTTACTCAATTTCCATCAGCTTGATATTAGCATTAAAGCAAAACTCTGGTAGGTCAATTGTCTTTAGTGTAGCTGTGAAACCTGACAATTCCCCATCAGTTCTGATTCCTATTATGGCAAAGTGCAAGAAGTCATGTTTAATGATAAGAATCTATGAATCTCTTTCTATCTATCATCTATCCATCCACACACGCATATATATACACACACTTATTTAGTCCTAAATTATTATAGATGTTGATATATATATATTATACTTAAACATAAAAAAGTGTTTTTTTTAGATAGGTAAGTTTCTTCTTATAGGGTATATAATGAAAACATGATCTTTACTATGTATAGTGTACAGAAGACCTCTTTGTATTAAAATATTTTAGGTTAGAGTGGCAAATCAATAGATAAAATCATCTTAAAAAATAGAGAATCTGTGATATCTGGATATGCTATAAAAATTAACAGCCCAATATGCTCTGTTTTCTCTTCAACTTATATAAGTTTTTCACCTTTCACTAAAAATTTCCATGGAGAGGAACAACTCTGAGTTAAGTCAGTTGTTTGATGCCTTGTTTTACCAGGGTTGAAAAAAAAGTTAAGAGCCCAGGCATTAGAAACTGATTACCTGGGTTTAAATTCCAGTCCTACAACATCCTAGCAGTATGATCCTGTGAAAAATCACTGAATATTTGTAAAATATGGTAATCATTATACTTAACCTTGGTGTCATTACTGAGATAAAATAAAATGATCAAAGGTTATCACTATGCCTAGAACATAATAAATACCCGAGAGGTGTTGTATTTTTAACATTCTATTTCTCTCATTGAAAATATATAATAATATTTTAAATTTTCAACAAGAATACTGATTTCCTATTGAATATTATTTAAAATTTACATTGATTACATTGTAATCAACTTTATTTATTTATTTATTTTTATTGCAATGCTTTCCACATCAGTCAATTATGGCTCAATTAACAGTACATGGCAGATCTCCTCAAAACTGAGTGACTTAAAACAGCTTTCATTTGTTCTCTCTCATGCATCTGCAGTTCACCCGTGCATCAGGTCATCTCTGCCTGACTTACCTGGGAGCACTGACTTATACTGGGGGGGAACTGACCTTGGCTTCTCCATATGCATTGGCCTCAAGTCTGCTTTATGTGAGGACATTACAAGACCCAAGTTGAAAGGAAAATTCTCCCAGGGCCATGATAGACTCACAAATGCCCTACTACACACACATAGTTCAAACCTTAATTTACATCACATTTGTTAGTATCTCACTGGCTAAACAAGACATGGTGACAACCCAATACAACAGAGAAGGGATGTACACTTTATTAAGGTGAGGGCAGCAGTGAATACCTTTAAAGAGTGTTCTAATCTACTATACTCTGTTACTTTGAAAACTGTGTAATGTATCAATTAAATTTTGAACATTTAAAAATATGTTGATAGCTATTAGTATGATTTTAATATTAATCCCCAATTTTCAAAGGGATTAATTGTTATCTCATAAATATTCCCTAATTTTTTAATAATCATTATCTCATAAATGTTCACATCAGTCATTCCAGGCAAGTGATACAAAATTGTGCACATTCTTTCCTCAATATCTAGTAAATATTCAGAGAGAAATCTCTGGGTCTATAATAGCCTGCTTGGGCTCTCAGAACTAAATACAACAGCCTGGGGACTTAAAATCAAACATTTATTTTTTTCACAGTTCTGGAGGCTGGAGGTCCAAGATCAGGAGACTGGCAGTCGGTTTCTTCTGGGGCTTCCCTTCTTGGCTTGTAGATGGCTACTTTCTTGCTGTGTCTTCACATGGTCATCCCTGTGTGCGTGTGTGTCTAGTATTTCTGTGTATGTACCTGAATTACTTCTTCTTATACAGATACCACTCATATTGGATTAAGGCCCACTGTAAAAACAAAGCAAAACACAACTTAATTTTAACTTAATCGTATCTGTAAAGACCTTATTTCCAAATACAGTTACATTTTGAGGTACTAAATGTTAGGCTTTCATTCAACACATAAGCATCGAGGAGACACAATTCAGACAATAATGGTATTTTTTAAAATATTTATTTATTTGAAAGAGAGAGAGAGTGCGTGACTAGGAGGGGTAGAGAGAGAAAGAATCTTAAGGAGACTCTGCATTGAGTGCAGATGTGGGGCTCAGTCTCATGACCCTGATATCATGACCAGAGCTAAAACTAAGAGTCGGACACTCAATCAACTGTGCCATCCAAGGACCCCCACAACATGATTTTAAATTTTAATATATATATATATATATATATATTTTTTTATGTGTGAGAGAGAGAGAGAGATCACAGGTAGGCAGAGAGGCAGGCAGATGCAGAGGGAGAAGTAGGCTCCCTGCTGAGCAAGGAGCCCGATATGGGACTCGATCCCAGGATGCTGGGATCATGACCCGAGCCAAAGGCAGCCGCTTAACCAACTGAGCCACCCAAGTGTCCCAGAGAGAAAGAATCTTAAGGAGACCCTCCTTGCATTGAGTGCAGATTCGGGGCTCAGTCTCATGACCCTGAGATCATGACCGTAGTTAAAACTAAGAGTCAGACACTCAATCAACTGTGCCATCCAAGGACCCCCACAGCATGATTTTAAATAAAAAAAAAAAATTTATATATATATATATATATTTTATGTGAGAGAGAGAGAGAGAGAGATCACAAGTAGGCAGAGAGGCAGGCAGATGCAGAGGGAAAAGTAAGCTCCCTGCTGAGCAAGGAGCCCAATATGGGACTTGATCCCAGGACACTGGGATCATGACCCGAGCCAAAGGAAGCCACTTAACCAACTGAGCCACCCAAGTGTCCCAGAGAGAAAGAATCTTAAGGAGACCCTCCCTGCATTGAGTGCAGATTAGGGGCTCAGTCTCATGATCCTGAGATCATGATCTGTGCCAAAAGTAAGTCGGACACTCAATCAACTGTGCCACCCAGGGGATTCCCACAACATGATTTTGATTTTTTTAAAAAAATTATTTATTTCTTTATGTGAGAGAGAGAGAAACAGAGAGAGAACATACACACACACAGCACAAACAGGGTGAGAGGCCGAGGAAGAGGGAGAAGCAGGTTCCCATGGGGCTGATTCCCAGGACCCTGGGATCGTGACCTTGGCCGAAGGCAGCCACTTAACTGACTGAGACACCCAGGTGATCCACAACAGTATTTTTAAAAAAACGTCTTTTAGAGGTTAGGAAACTCAAAAGATTGATCATTTCTGTTTAATACTGAGACATAAAGGAAAGGTATCTATCTCAACGGTCAGAGCAGTAGAGGTTTTAAATAGCAATGACGGTGCTGAGATTGAGATTCAGAACTGCGCTTCAGTCCAAATTCTACCACTAATTAGCGGATTTGTGTGGGCTTAAGTAATGATAATTGGATTTTTTTTAAAGTATAAGTAAATGCCACTGAAAGTGATTTGAAAAAAAATGGGGTATTTAAGCACAGACATTTGGGTCTACTATCTATTAAAGGAAGGTCTTAATAATTAGGGGAGTTACTTAAATGGCTTCTTTGAGACAGGCTATTTCACTACCACTCATTGTTTTCAAGGTTTATAAATCTAATTTTTCCTGGTTTCCAAAGATCTATGAACAATGTGATCAGTGTTTGCAATTTTTTTTTTAAATGAATAACACAAAATTAAATAGTATTGCTTTTGGTTTTTATCTTTCTTATTTAGAGTAACATATAAGTTTTTTTTGTTTGTTTGTTTTTTTCTTTATGAGCTGTGTTTCACTTACTATCCCTTTTTTGAATTTAAGGTTTTAAATGTGTAACCGAATCAGTTCATGTTCATGCCATGATCTCTGAGGCCAAGGTAAAATATCCACCATGCAATGGATGTCCAGCTCCCTGTCATTTTGAATTTCTTCCAAGATTTTTCATATTTTCAAATTTAACCACTGTATTAAACCTGTGGGTTTCCTCTCTTATTTGCTTTTTCTGAGTAAAAAATTGTTTCCCAACCTCTTCTGTACACGTCATAAAAATGATAGTTATTTTCCTCCCTATGGCCACCCTTCCTTTTCTCCCTTCCTTTTCTCTTTCTCCCTTTCTCTCACTATGTTTTTTCATTTCTTTCTTCATTCTTGTCTGTCTCTATACATTTTAACAGATAAATCAAGAGACCTGTGAATGTTGGGAGGCAGATAAGGGAATAAAGAAATTTGAGATCAGAAATTAGATGTTAACATTACTACTTACTGAGATTATTTGCTAAAAAATTAAATGAGTATGACATAACCTTTTTCTTTTTATCATAATCCTATCTGAAAGGAATAGTTAAAAGAAACATTCTGTAAAGCCAATTCAGTGTAATATTTTAGATACTTAGGAGTTAACATTAAATATTTTAACAAATGGTTTAAAATATAATTCACCTAAGTTAACCCTGGTTTAAAGACTCTTTGGGAGAATTATAATAATGAAGAATACATTTTTTCTCTTTCTCTTTGAGGGATTTCTTATTAGAGTTTAGGAAGTTAAATCTTAAACTATAAGAAAATAAAATGTCAAGCCTTGGTGAATATTTGATCTTGAGATAATAAATTAGAAGCAACTTCCTTATAGTGTGGTTTCCTTCCCATGTGTTCCATATTCTCTTCTCAGTATTACATCATCTATTCATATATCTCCTTATTCAAAATAAAGCAAAACCTCTACTGCAGGTAGAGGAAAAAAATGTGTTTAAGTATATATTAATATACCACCCATTGTGACATAAACATCTGAAATGCTTTTTTTGTTTGTTTGTTTGTTTGTTTTTTTGCTTGTTTGTTATGTCTACAAATAACTAGTATATATGCTGTGCCTTAATTGATTATTAAAGGATCTACTGTAAGTTTGAAATTTTCTTGTGTTTACTCTTCCATTAATAGCAGCTCTAATGTGTCTAAGATTATACAGATTTATAACTCTGACCAAGAAAGTCTGAGAGGAAAAATTTGGATTAAGATACCATGAATTAATTCTACATATTTTCTTCTTTTTAGCCTGAAACAAACAAAATGGAAAAAGAGAGAGAAAGAGAAAAACAAATTAGTCTGGTAATTGAAGATATTGGTTTGTTTTAGAATTGGAGTAATTAATCCTACCTTCCATAAAAAGTAGAAAAAAATTCTCTTGGCTTACATAAGAAAGCCTTAGTTATTGCTTACACAGCCTGACACAAGCCATGTGGCCTTTTTGGGTCACTTTTATGTAACAATGGCTTCCGATGCTAGAAGTCTTTCATTTTGTTGCTCCATTGTTCCCTAGGGCTCAGTGATTCTCTGCTTCAGGATGACTGGGGAGCCAGAAAGATCCATTAGGCTCTTCAGGATGTCTTAACGGTCAAACCTGAAAGTAATACAATCCTTTGCCCAACATTTTCTCAGGAAGATGTCAGTCACAGGGCCAAATTATTTGCAAGAGAGTCTGACAAGTGAAAAGAGCTAATGCTTTGGTGCAGTCATAATCTCTGCCAGTTTGGGAATGTTGGAAACCTACAAAAATGTGTTATGGAGATTGAGGTCAAAAAAGATCAACAAAGTCCTTTAATATATCAATAAAGGCAGAAATGACTGGGTTTAGGCCTAAGAATAATCTTATGTTCAACTAAGCCAAATTCCTTATATAAGTGAGTAAATGAACGCCCACTCATTCATTTCTTCTTTCTTCTACTTAGCATTCATTTACTAAATGCTTTGTGTATGTCAGGCTAGGCTCTCAGTTTATATATTGGAAATGAGATACCATTTCTGCTTTAAGGAAGTTCAGAGACTTTGGAGAATATCACTAGTTAACAATGCACATTTAATAAATGTATATGCAGGGTGCTGTGTAAGCATAAAAGAAAACACCACATTCTACATGAAGATCAGGATTCAAGACCTTGGAACAAAAAGAAGCAAGTTCACACAGAATCCTTAGGAAAACTCAGAACAACAGATTTGGATTGGGCAAACGAGAAGGAAACACAGGCAAACCAAATCCCATTTTAAGCGAAAAGTGAAACTGGAATAATCAAAGAAACTCACATCGTTCACAAAGATTACACTGAATCAGATGAAATGATTTGGTTAAACTCTAGAATTCAGTTTGTAACATGAAATTCAGGGTTGATTTCTAGAGTTCCAGCCCATTCCTCCTTCTTCTTAGAAAGATATATTGTAGGTAGGTTAAAAGCTTTGGCTGTGAAACTGGAATAAATTCTGTGTTCCAGTTTTAACTGTGTAAATGAGTTTTTTGTTGAGCTCTTATTTTTCTCATCCAAGAAATGGGCTTAATAATAGTGTGGGGTTCGGCTCAGGTCATGATCCCAGGGTCTTGGGCTTGAGCCCCGCATCGGGTTCTCTGCTCAGCAGGGAGCCTGCTTCCCTTCCTCTCTCTCTCTCTCTCTCTCAATCTCTCTCGTTCTCTGCCTATTTGTGATCTCTGTCAAATAAATAAAAATAAAATCTTTAAAAAAAAATAAGAGTGTGTATGTGTGTGTGTATATATATATATATATATAAGCTCAACAAATAACTCATTTACATAGTTAAAACTGGAACTATGTAATTTAGATTAGTTCTTGGTTTATAATAATGACTCAATAAATATTTGCATACATTCATATTGCTACCAGCTTAAGTATATAAGACATTGACTATTTATAAGGCCTCGATGATTTGAAGACTAATTCATTGATTCATTAATTCACTAAAACTCATTACATGGAAAGCTGAAGCCAAAGTCATATTATATTGGATTGTGTGGTTTATTGGTTAAAACAACTTTGGTTGTTCAGTGCCATGGCTGCTTTGACAGTTTGTCCAAATGATCAAAACATTTTAAAGCTATTAAGTAGAAAGTACTATATTTGCCATAAGTATCATGATATGGAACATTTAAAAAATATTTATTGAGATTTAGGTATAGAGAAGCAGTATCTTTTTCTTAGTAATCATGACTTAAGAATATGTTAAAAATCTATAATTTGGTTATACAAGGGTCTCTTTATAGATTGTGGCATATGGGCTATTAAATAAGAGTCCTGAGTGGCGATTCTAGAAGTGAAGCAGCAGTGTTTCATCATTACCTTACATTACAAGTTGCAATGAACTCATAAGAAGTGGGAATCTGTAAGGAGAAGATGGTTCAAAGAGTCAGACAACTTTGATTCTGAATTCTGACTGTACTATATATTAGTTGTGTGTCCTTCGGGTTGTTACTTAGAGTTCTGTACTAATTTCCTCCAACTTATTTTAATTTAAAGATTTATTTATTTGAGAGAGAGAGAGAGAGAGCAGGAGAGAGAGTGTGCATAAGTGGGGAGAGGCAGAGGGAGAGAATATCCAAGCCAACTACTGCTGAGTGCAGAGCCAGACTTGGGGCTCAATGTCACAAAACATGAGACCATGACCTGAGCTGAAACCAAGAGCTGGACACTTAACTAATGGAGCCATCCAAGCATCCTTAATTTTCCCCATTTTAGGAACAGAACAAAAAATTCATTCCATGTGGTGCTTTTTGTAAAAACCAAATGAACGATTTCTACATTTGTTCTAAGTACATGTCTTTAACATTATGACATCTCTAAAATTAGAATCAGTTTTAGCATAGGTAGCATGTCATAGTTTAATTGGTAATGTTTATCTTTTTTTCTCATGGATACATGAATTAATGATATATCTTACGATTAATGGATTTGATAAAGTAGAAAAATATGCGGTTCATCCTAGTACTTAAGGGTGACATAGGTTTTATTTTCCTTTTTTTTTTTTCCTGGTTCCTCTATGTCACAAATTATTTGTTCATAAAAGAAATTGTCTAAGAGCCTGTGCAAATAAAGTAAATGAACAATCAGGAGAATTACCCAGATATATAATAGAAAGCATAAAATTTTAGAAAAAATTAAGCTGTGCAGCAGAGATGTTTGGATTTCAATTATGAAGACAAAAGTCAGTTTGTATTATGAAATTATTTATATAAAGGAGGTAGTAACAGGTATTACAGGTATTACCTCTTTGAGGGATGTAATAGAAATGGTAACATCTTAGCATTAAAGACTCCTTGACCTTCTCAGGAAAGATTCATACTGTGACACCATGAATAAATTTAACTTCCTTTCTCAGCTGGTATGTGTGCATGTGTGTATGTGTGTGTATATGTGTGTGTGTGTGAGAAGAGAGAGACAGAGAGAGCATACATCTGTATGCCTAAATGTTCTTTCCCAACATCTAAAACATTGTATTCCCCATAATCTTAAGAAAAATCTTGAAACTATAAAGTAACTGTATTATAAGGGGGAAAGTCATCTTTCATTTAAAGTTAAAATTAGAAACATATTACAGTGGCATTATTTTTTAAACTTGCTTATGATATTTTAATCAGAGAACACTTAAAGAAGATTTTCAGAAATCTAATATTTAACACAGTTGAAAGCAGAGCCGCTCCTAAAAAAGAGATGACACGATCCAATATCATCTCATTGGTTTCTTCCTTATGACCTTTCTCCTAGGAGGAATCCAGTGAAACTGGCTCTTTGGAGCAGCCAGGAGACAATCTGCAAACAACTTCCACAAAGTATAGGTGAGTAGAGTATAAAACTGCATGCTATCCTGTAAAGTTGGAACTCTGTATTAGAATTTGAAAACTTAGTAAGAATGGTTCTAATATTTTTTATGATGATTTCATCTGTTCCTAATTTCAATAAAGATTCAACTACTATATGCATTCAGAAGAAGATAAGAAGATGTGTAAAATATTTTAGAATACTGTACCAGTTAAAGGAGTTATTATTGATTGATCATTCACTATAAATGTAGTTATACTTTATTTTGATAATTCAGAAGAAAATATTTTGATCCTGCAGCTCAATAACAAAATACATAACAAAAGCACAAGAAAAATCATTCATTGTCGGACTATACTTTGATAAAGATGATGGTATGGAAACTCTGCTTTTGAATTTAAGAATGGTATGAATTCTTTGAAACCTCAAAGCCATTAATACTGAATAGATAGTGATACTCTCTCTAAAGTATTAGCTACAGTTACTCAATATCCAGTTTACTTAAAAAATACTGCTTAATTTTAGTGGTGAGATTTCTTTGTAAAACAATAACCAATATACACTGAACTCTAATAGAAAACAAATATTTTTTACAGATTTGTATTTAATATTGGTACATGCCATGCTATACACCATTAGTTATTTTCCTTTTGTCTGCATTTTGGGATAATTATTTTTTAAAATATTTTATTTATTTATTTGTCAGAGAGAGAGAGCACAACCAAGGGGTTGGGCAGGCAGAGGGAGAAGCAGACTTCCCAGTGAACAAGGAGCCCATTGTGGGACTTGATACCAGGAACCTAGGATTATAACCTGAGCCAAAGGCAGTCACCCAACTGAGTGAGCCACCCAGGTGTCTCTGCATCTTGGTATTATTAACAGAATATCGTTTTGTAAGTTATCCTATAGGTGTTTACTAACATTATTCAATATCTGTCTTTCATGTGTAAAATAATGTATTTCTGCTTAGCAACTATTTGTTAACACTAAGCATACAAGTAACAGAGAAGAAACTGTTAGAAACTAGACTGCCAACATTCAGAATAATGAAAATTTTTAAAATTTGTATAATGCATATGATTCAGAATTTTTTATGAAAATCAGATGTAAAGCATTGATTTTTTGAAGGTAGTATTTGATCTATATCAAACAATATGTGTATAGATACCCATATATGAACATATTCAAATATATAAAATAATTCAACACTAGATACATCGTCTGGAGATATTTTTTTTAAAAGATTTTATTTATTTATTTGACAGAGAGAGATCACAAGTAGGCAGAGAGGCAGGCAGAGAGAGAGAGAGGAAGAAGCAGGCTCCCCGCCAAGCAGAGAGCCCGATACGGGACTCGATCCCAGGACCCTGAGATCATGACCTGAGCTGAAGGCAGGGGCTTAACCCACTGAGCCACCCACATGCCCCTGGAGATGTTTTTAATTACAAAATTAAATAATTTCCTATCACCTTTCTGTTTTAGAATAAAAGCAGTTTTTTCCCCTCTTACTGAAATATATAACATAAAACATTGTGTAACAATTGTATTGATTTCTTTATATATATTGTAATATAATTGTGATTGTAGCATTGGCACTCTATCATGGCATATAATTATCATTTCTTGTCTTAGTGGGAATAATTCAGATCTAATCTCATAGCAAGTTTGATGATTAAAATACATTATTGTCTATATTTAGTGTACCATGCAGTAGATCTCCAGGACTTACTTATCGACTAGTTGCAATTTGTACCCTGAAACAACATCTCTCCTATTCTTCCACCCCTCCCAGCCCCTGCTAAGCACCATTTTCCTCTGTTTTTACAAGTTTGCATATTTTAGTTTTCACATTTAAGTGATACCATATAGTAATTGTCTGATTTATCTCACTTAGCATAATGTCTTCAAGGTCATTCCACGTTATCACAAATGGCAGAATTTTCCTTCTTTCTCATGGCTGAATAATATTATACACACATGGGGCGCCTGGTTGGCTCAGTCACTTAAGCATTAGGTTCTTGGTTTAGGTTCAGATAATGACCTCAGGGTCTTGATATCAAGCACCATGTCCAGCTCTGTTCTTCACGGAAAGTCTGCTTGAGATTCTCTCCCACCCTCCTGTGTGCACACGCTGTTTCTCTCTCTCACTCCCTGTCTCCAATAAATAAATACATACGTACATAAATAAAACTTTTAAAAATATTACACACGCACATTTTCTTTATGCATTCATATTTTTTTGTTTTGTTTTTGTTTTTTTTTAATCATTTTTTTTAAAGATTTTATTTATTTATTTGACAGACAGAGATCACAAGTAGGCAGAGAGGGAGGCAGAGCGAGAGGGGGAAGCAGGCTCCCTGCTGAGCAGAGAACCGGATGTGGGGCTCGATCCCAGGACCCTGGGATCATGACCTGAGCTGAAGGCAGAAGAGGCTTTAACCCACTGAGCCACCCAGGCGCCCATGCATTCATATTTTGATAAACACTTAGCTTGTTTCCTTTTCTTGGCTATTGTGAAAAATGCGGTAATAAGCATAGGAGTGAAGATAACTCTTTGAGTAATGATTTCACTTCCTTCATATATATACCCAGAAGTGGGATTGCTAAATTATATGATAGTTCTTCCTTTAATTTTTTATTAGTAAAAGTAAATAAATAACATATGCATGCAGATACTATATAGTGAAAGAAATAAATTTTCTTTTTTTTCTTCATCTTAGAAATTCTCAGATATATGATGATAGGTGGCTGTGGGTAACAGAGTTAGTAATAAAGAGTTACTAACAGAGTTCGTAAAAGTTAGAGTTTCTGTATTATATTATTAGTGAAAACTTATTTATAAAATTATGTGAAATAAAAGTAACATCTTTATATTTAGTACTGTTAAATTTACTACTATTAAAATCAATAATTTAAGTATTTACATACATATTTACATATGCATAAATAAGGCAGAGGCACAAGAGAAAGGCATTAACAATTTAGAAAGAACAACTATGCATACGCATACATATTCAACAAGCATTTTTTTAATGGATTTCAGAGTTTATAAATATAGGGATTGTTTGGGATTAGAAAATAGGCATTAAAATAGAATATTATAAAGGCTAAAATATATGAGGAAATATTTAGAGATTTCCCAAATAATAGGATATGATAAAGTTGCTTTTTTCCCCTCCTATCTGGTATGTTTATTCTCACATGTTAAGCATAGAAGAGTTCTTTTCCCTTCTTTGTCCTTCTAACCACTAAACATAAATATGAATAGTTTAATATGAAAATGTGGTTCTATATTCCCAGAGATTTTTTATTTACTTTGCTTGCTATTTGAAATCTCTTAAAGAATTTAAATCTAAACAATAATTTTTATTGCTGAACACATTACTCTAAAATTAGATGAGAATTTTTTCAGACACACAAAATGACAATTCTTTTATTTTTGGTAAAATGCCACGTTATTTAAAAACAAACAATCAGAAAACAACAACAACAACAACAAAACATTAAAAAAAGCAACATTAATAGGTTCTAAATATTGTGTTACTTAAACATAATGGCTTCAAATACTATTTTCCTGGAATGAAGAGCAAGGCAGCTTTTTTCTGCTGTTGAGAAACATATTATTATCCCTACATGCTGTAGGCAATCCCTCTCTGAAGCAACCACATTCTTGTAGAGAGGCTGACTTGTTAGGATAGAACAGCTTTTGTTATACCTCATTTACTTCATTTATTTAAAAAAGTGTCACTAACAACTTTCTAGTCTTACAATATAGATGAAGGGGTCATTAAAATGAATTATGCTGGATTATTCTGGAGAGGTCAGAGAAACATCAAGGGTTGTATGCTGCCCTACTCTATCTTGAACAAGAATAATTACTTTGTGTGTTTTCCAAATAACTTCTCCTGATACATGAGATTTAGGGGTTAAAAATGCACCAAACTGACACCTGATAGTAGACTTCCAGGCTTCAGAACTGTGAGAAAATAAATTTCTATTGTTAAAGCCACCCAATCTATGGGATTTTGTTATGGGAGCCTGAGCAGACAAAGACAAAGGTTATATAACGTACCGGACAAAAACCTAACGCAATAATTAATATAATTATATACTCAGTTAAGAACTTACTTGCTATTCTTTGAGCAAGGGAGCACAAGAGTGGTCCATGGAGTCTCCAATGTCCCAGACTCAGGTAGAGGTGAGCAGGGTGAAGCAAGAGCCCGTGGCAGAGCAGCTAGCACAGAGGGTAGCCAAGAATGAGGAGGATGAACACTCAGTCAGCTGTAAGCCCCCTTCCCAGAAGAGCAACCAGGAGATCCAGGAGCTGGACGAGGATAAGAGTCCATACAAGAAGAAAGACACTCTGCTGGGCCCACGTAGCAGTGTTTGCTGACCCTAATGTACCCAGTGTTGTTGTGGCCTGCCTGACCCTGGTGTGTAGCCTGGCCCTGGGTCCCCTGGAGCTGGACCTGACAGGTGATCTGGAGAGCTTCAAGAAGCAGTCCTTGGTGCTGAAGGAGGGCAGAGAAAAATCTCTCTCCAGTGAACTGGGAAACTATGTCTGGCATGATGTACATCCAGCACACATACAGGGAAGGCATCAAGATTGACAAGACAAACGATCTGGTGGGAAGCTATGGGTCCCAAGCAGAGGAGTACAAGTTTCTGGCCCTCAGGGTAGAAACACCAAGGGTATGCTGGATTGTGGCAGGTACAAGTCCTGCTTCCCAGATGACAAGACTGTTCACCTCTCCTGGGAGTGGAATCTTACCATCAAATAGGAATTGGAGGACTGAGTTCTGGTCAGGGAGATGAGCAAGCCTTTGGACAGATGAATGACTTTTCTGATGTGCCCCACTCCCACTACCCCCACCCTCACCTCAACACCTTATCAGAGTGCAGACAGGTCGGCTCCCTGGCCAGCCCTCCCATCCCTCCTGGCCCTGCCTTCAGGACCCAACCTCCTTGATGGTCTCATCTTACTGCTTCTGCCTATTTCAGGGGAGTATTGGGAAGAGGGAACCTCCAGCACAGGCCTCCATCTTCCCTTCTGTAACCCTTCAGGTTCCTCTACCCGTCCTAACCTGATCCAAGGCCCTAGCTTTTCCAAGGGAATCATAGGGTGCTTAGGTCCCTGTGGGTCTTCATAGTTGCCATGAATCTTCCTTTTCTTCTTCTGGGGTTGGATGGGAGCACGATTGGAGGCCTCTGGGGGGCCAGCCACCCTCCTGCTTTCACCTGTCTTGAGTCAATTCAACTACAGCTGTGGGTAACCATCTAACCATGATGCCTTAACATGTGGAATGTGTGCGGTAGGGGCCGATATGAAACTCTAAATCCCTATGTTTGCGTGAGCATGGGGTCCCTTTTGGTCCCTGCCTCACTTGCAGTCCTGAGGGATGAGTGGGACATGCTGGTCTTACTCTCTTGTCCACCAGAAACTGACCAGCAACCTCTCCAGGCCAAGGCTATCGGGATGACTGCAGGGACTTGGGGAAAGCCAAACTGTCAAAACTGAAGGAGCTTCCATTCCCATCTGGAGGCCAAGTGTCCTCACAGCTATGTCCTCTTTGTTCCAGTGGACAACAGTAGAGCCCACAACCCCAGCAGACAGTCCTTCCAGACAAAGCCAATACCTGAGCCTTACTTGTCTACCTGGGCCTGTCGGCCTGGAGTTGTGTGCGTGGCTTGTCAGTATTTATTGCCTCTATATGGGCTGTCCTCTGGGCACCTGACCTGCCACCTCTCTCACCAGACTCGGTGGCACCATCCCTGCAGGCCCTTTTCAGATCCAGCCAGGACAACTGTGGGACTAAATGCCAAAGTTGGAGTCCTCCCCTGTGCCTCCCTCCCCCTTCCCTCCCCCTTCCTAGAGTGTACAGGAGCCTGACTTTGCTTCTCCTTTTCTACCAGGAAATAAATTCCTAAAAGGGCAGGGGCAGGGAAAGAAACTTGCTACCTCACATGGGAATAATGGCAGTTCCAAGTGTTTCTTAAGTATTTATTTATACCAGAGAACTTATAAAAGAATTAATTTAGATCAAACTAAACACATTCATGGATAAACATATTATTTTTATTTCTTTTTCCAAATTTTTATTCAGATAAAAGTTAACATAGGGGCAGCTGGGTGGCTCAGTCACTAAGTGTCAGCCTCAGCTCATGACCCCAGGGCCCTAGGATCAAGCACTTCATCCTACTCCCTGCGCTGCAAAGAGCCTGCTTCATTTTTCTTTTTCCTTTTCTTTTTTTTTTTAATTATTATATCTTTTTTCAGTGTTCCAAAATTCATTCTTTATGCACCACACCCAGTGCTCCATACAACATATGCCCTCCATAATACCCACCATGAGGCTCACCCAACCCCCCACTCCCTTCCTCTCCAAACCCCTCAGTTTGTTTCTCAGAGTCCACAGTCTCTCATGGTTTGTCTCTCCCGTCTGATTTCCCCCAAATCACTTCTCTCCTTCTCCCAATATCCTCCATATTATTCCTTATGTTCCACAAGTAAGTGAAACCATGAGATAATTGACTCTCTCTGTTTGACTTATTTCACTCAGCATAATCTCTTCCCAGTCCCATCTATGTTGATACAAAAATTGGGTATTCATCCTTTCTGATGGAGGCATAATACTCCATTTTATATATGGGCCATATCTTCTTTATCCATTCGCCCATTGAAGGGTATCTTGGTTCTTTCCACAGTTTGGCGACTGTGGCCATTGCTGCTATAAACATTGGGGTACAGATGGCCCTTCTTTTCACTACATCTATATCTTTGGGGTAAATACCCAGGAGTGCAATGGCAGGGTCATAGGGTAGCTCTATTTTTAATTTCTTAAGGAACCTCTGCACTGTTTTCCAAAGTGGTTGCACCAACTTGCATTCCCACCAATAGTGTAAGAGGGTTTCCCTTTCTCCACATCTTCTCCAACACTTATTGTTTACTGTCTTGTTGATTTTGGCCATTCTAACTGGTGTAAAGTGGTATCTCAATGTGGTTTTGATTTCAATCTCCCTGATGGCTAATGATGATGAACATTTATTCATGTGTCTGATAGCCATTTGTATATCTTCTTTGGAGAAGTGTCTGTTTATGTCTTCTGCCCATTTTTTGACATGATTATCTATTTTGTGTGTGTTGAGTTTGAGGTGTTCTTCATAGATCTTGGTTATCAGTTCTTTGTCTGTAGTGTCATTTGCGAATATCTTCTCCCATTCAGTGGGTTGCCTCTTTGTTTTGTTGACTGTTTCCTTTGCCATGCAGAAGCTTTTGAACGTGATGAAGTCCCAAAAGTTCATTTTTGCTTTTGTTTCCTTTGCCTTTGGAGACATAGCTTGAAAAAAGTTGCTGTGGCCAATGTTGAAGAGGTTACTGCCTATATTCTCCTCTAAGATTTTTGATACATTCTTGCCTCACATTGAGGCCTTTTATCCATTTTGAGTTTATCTTTGTGTATGGTGTAAGAGAATGGTCCAGTTTCATTCTTCTATACATAGCTGTCCAATTTTCCCAGCACCATTTATTGAAGAGACTGTCCTTTTTCCACTGGATAATATTTCCCCCTTTGTCGAAGATTAGTTGACCATAGAGTTAAGGGTCCATATCTGGACTCTCTACTCTGTTTCACTGGTCTATGTGTCTGTTTTTGTGCCAGTACCATGGTGTTTTGGTGATCGCAGCTTTGTAGTAAAGCTTGAAATGAGGCAACGTGTTGCCTCCAGTTTTGTTTTTCTTTTTCAACATTTCCTTAGCAATTCGGGTCTCTTCTGGTTCCATACAAATTTTAGGATTGTTTGTTCTAGCTCTTTGAAAAATGCCTATGGAATTTTAATTGGAATGGCATTGTAAGTATAGATTGCTCTGGGCAGTATAGACATTTTAAAAAATATTTATTTTTCTGATCTGTGAGCATGGAATGCTTTCCCATCTTTTTGTGTCTTCTTCAATTTCTTTCCTGAGTGTTCTGTAGCTCCTCAAGTACAAATCTTTTACCTCTTTGGTTAGGTTTATTCTCAGGTATCTTATGGTTCCTGGTGCTATAGTAAATGGAATTGATTCTCTAATTTCCCTTTCTGTATTTTCATTGTTAGTGTATAAGAAAGAACTGATTCTGTACATTGATTTTATATCCTATTACATTACTGAATTGCTGTATTAGTTCTAGTAGTTTGTGTGTAGAGTCTCCCTGTCCCACTCTCCCTCCACTGTTCCCTCCCTCGCTGTCTCTCTCTCTCTGTCAAGTAAATAAATAAATAAATTCCACTTAACATACAGTGTAATATTAGTTTCAAGGTGTGGAATTCAAAGATTCATCAAATACATGAAACACTCATTGATCAGGGCACCTGGATGGCTCGGTTGATTGTGTCCAGCTCAGGTCTGGATCTCAGGGTCCTGATCAAACCCTGTATTGGATTCCACCCTGGGCATGGAGTCTACTTAATAAAACAAAACATACAGTACTCTGTGTTCATCACAAGTGTCCTCCTTAATCCCCATCATTTTTTCTAATATTCCCCTGTTCTTCTCCAGTAACCTCAGTTTTTTCTCTATAGTTAAGAATCTGTTTCTTGGTTTGCCTTCTTTCCCCCCTCTATCTGCATTTGTTTTGTTTCTTAAATTCCACATATTAGTGAAATTATATGGTATTTGTCTTACTCTGACTGACTTATTTCACTTAGCATTATACTATCTAATTCCATCCATTCATGTCATTGCAAAGACAAGATTTCCATTCTTTTTATGGCTGAGTAATATTCCACTGTGTACATATAACACAACATCTTTTCTTTATTTTATATTTTTATTTGACAGAGAGAGAGAGATCACATGTAGGCAGAGAGGCAGGCAGAGAGATAGGGGGAAGCAGGCTCCCCACTGAGCAGAGAGCCCAATGTAGGGCTTGATTTCAGGACCCTGAGATCACAACATAAGCCAAAGGCAGAGAGAGGCTTTAACCCAATGAGCCACCCAGGTACCCCATAACACAACATCTTTATACATTAATAAGTTGGTGAACATTTTGAGCTCTCTCCATAAGTTAGCTATTGTTGATAACATTGCTATAAACATCACGATATATATATCCTTTGAAATCAGTATTTTTGCATCCTTTAGGTAAATACATAGTAGTATAGTAACAGGATGGTAAGGTAGTCCTTTTTTAACTTTCAGAAGAACCTCCATACTGTTTTCCAGAGTGACTGCACCAGTTTGCATTCCCATCAACAGTGTGACAGAGTTCCTCTTTTCTCTGCATCCTCCCCAACATCTGTTGTTTCCTGAGGTATTAATTTTAGCCATTCCTGATGAGTGTGAGGAGATATCTCACTGGAGTTTTGGTTTGTATTTCCCTGATGACGAGTGATATTGAGCATCTTTTCATGGGTCTGTTAGCCATCAGTAAGTCTCATTTGGAAAAATGTCTAAGCATATCTTCTGACCATTTTTTAGTTGGATTTTTTTTTTGAGTTGAGTTTATCAGTTCTTTATAGATTTTTGGACACTAATTATTTACCAGATATATCATTTGCCAATATCTCCTCCCATCCTGTAGGTTACCTTTTAGTTTTTCTGTTTCCTTCACTGTGCAGAAGTTTTGTTTTAGTTTGGTTTGGGTTTTTTTTTTTTTTTTTATCTTGATGAAGTCCTAGTAGTTCATAACTACTTTGCTTCACTTGACTTGAGTAAAGGAAGTTGCTGTGGACAATGTCAAAGAGGTTACTGCCTGTGTTCTCCTCTAGGATTTTGATGGTTTCCTGTCTCACACTTAAGTCATTCTTCCATTTTGAATTTATTTTTGTGCATGGTGTAGGAAAGAGGTCCAGATTCATTCTCTTACATGTTACTATCCAGCTTTCTGAACAACATTTGTTGGAGACTGTCTTTTTTCCCACTAAATATTTTTTCCTGATTCTTTGAAGATTAGTTGACCATATAGTTATGGGATGATTTCTGGGTTTTCTATTCTGATCTTTTGATCTATGTGTCTGTTTTTGTTCTAGTGCCATACTGTTTTGATCACTACAGCTTTGTAATATAGCTTAAAGTCTGGAATTGTGATGCCTCCAGATTTGCTTTTCTTTTTCAGGATTGCATTGGTTATTCAGGATCTGTTGTGGCTCCTTACAAATTTTAGGATTGTGTGTTCTAGATCTATGAAAAATGCTGATGATATTTTGATAGGGGTTGCATTAATTGTAGAGACTGCCTTTAGTTATATGGATATTTTAACAATATTTGTTCATCTAATCCATGAACACGTATTTTTTTTCCATTTTTTCTGTCATTTTCAATTTCTTTCACTGCTGTTTTATAGTTTTCAGAGTATAGATCTTTTTCCTCTTTGGTTAAGTTTATTCCTAGATATCTTATCCTTTTTGATGCACTTGTAAATGGGATTGATTCTTTGATATCCCTTTCTGATGTTTCATTATTGGTGTATAAAAATGTAACAGATTTCTCTGTACATTGATTTTTCTGTCCTGTGACTTTACTGAATTTGGGTATAAGTCCTAGCAAATTTTTGGTGGAATCTTTCAGTTTTCTATGTAGAATATCATATCTTCTGCAAATAGTGAAAATTTGACTTATTTCTTGCTGGATGCCTTTTATTACTTTTTGTTGTCTGATTACTGATATTAGGCTTCTAGTACTATGTTAAATAACAGTGGTGAGAGTGGACATCCCTGTCCTATTCCTGACCGTAGAGGGAAAAGCTCTCAGGTTTTCCACACTGAGGATATTAACTATTGGTTTTTCATTTGTGGCCTTTTTATGTTGAAGTATGTTCCCTCTGTCCCTACTTTGTTGAAGATTTTTATCATGAATGGATGTTCCCTGTCAAGTGCTTTTTCTGTATGTATTGAAAGGATCATATCATTTTTATACTTTCTTTATCTAATGTAGGTATAACACATTGATTGATTTGTGAATATTGAAACACCAGGAATAAATCCCACTTGATCATGGTGGGTGGCTCTTTTAATGTATTGTAGGATTCTATTTGCTAGTATTTTGCTAGTATTTTGTTGAGAATCTTTACATCCAAGTTCATCAGGGATATTGATCTGTAATTCTCTTTGTTAGTGGAGTCTTTGTCTTGTTTTGAAATCAGGGTAATGTTGACCTCATAGAATGAATTTGGAAGTTTTCCTTCCATTGTTGTGTTTAGGTATTAACACTTCTTTAAATGTTTGGTACGATTCCCTTGGGAAGCTACCGGGCCCTGGGCTTTTGTTTTTGGGAGATTTTTTGATCACTGATTTAATGTTTTTGCTGATTGTGGGTCTGTTCAAGTTTTCTATTTCTTCCTGTTTCAGTTTTGGTAGTTTTGTTTGTTTGTTTGTTTTGTTTTGTTTTTTAAAGATTTTATTTATTTGATAGAGTACAAGCAGCGGGAGCACCAGGCAGAAGGAGAAGCAGGCTCCTGGCTGAGCAGAGAACCTGACATGGGACTTGATTCTAGGCCCCTGGGATCATGACCTGAGCCAAAGGCAGATTCTTAACTGACTGAGCCACACAAGCACCCTCAATTTTGGTAGTTTATATGTTTCCAGGAATTTATCCATTTCTTCCAGATTGTCCAATTTGTTGGCATATAATTTTTCATAATATTCTCTTATAATTATTTGTATTTCTGAGGTGTTGATTGTGATTTCTCCACTCTCTTATGTGATTTTTTTTTTTTTAATTTACATTCCATCCCTTCTTTTGGTAGGTCTGGCTAGGAGTTTATCAATTTTTTTTTAATAAAGACTTTATTTATTATTTATTAATTTATTTAAGAGAAGGAGAGTGCAGAGGGAGAGTGAAAGAAAGAAGTCGACTCCCTCCTGAGCAGAGTGTCCCTTTTGGGGCTCCATCCCAGAACCCTGAGATCAAGACCTGAAGCTGAAGGCACACACTTAAGCAACTAAACCACCCAGGTGCCCTGGCATTTATCAAATTTATTACTCTTTCTAAAGATCCAGCTCCTGGTTTCATTGATCTGTTCTGTGTTTTGTTTTATTTTTAGTTTCTATTTCATTTATATACTCCTTTATTTATTTATATTGTTTCTAATTTTTATTATTTTCCTTTTTCTGCTAGCTTTAGGTTTTGTTTATTGTTCTTCTAGCTCTTTTAGGTGTAAGGGTAGATTGTTTATTTGCGATTTTTCTTGCCTCTTTAAGTGGCCTGTATTGCAGTATACTTCCCGTATGTGATCACTTTTGCTGCCTCCATGTTTTCGTTTTCATGTATTTTTTAACGTCTTCTTCATGTTTTCATTTTCATGTTTTCACATATTTTTTAATGTCTTTGATTTCCTGGTTGACCCATTTGTAATTTAATAGCATGTTGTTTAATCTGCATGCATTGTGGTCTTTCCAAGTTTTTCCTTGTGGTCGACTTCAAGTTTCATAGTGTTGTGGTCAGAAAATATGCATAGTATATCTCAATCTTTTTGTACTTATTAAGCCCTGATTTGTGACCTAGTATGTCATCTATTCTGGAGAATGTTTCATATGCACTTGAAAAGAGTGTGCGTTCTCCTGCTTTAGTATGAAATGTTCTGAATATATTAAATCCATCTGATCCAGTGTGTCATTCAAAGCCATTGTTTCCTTGTTGATTTTCTGCTTAGATAATCTGTCCATTGAGTTCTTCTTGTTACATAGTCCTCTATATTATTATATGGTGCCCTTCTTCATCTCTTATTACAGTCTTTGACTTAAAATCTAGTTCATCTAACATAAGTATGGCTACTTCAGTGTTCTTTTGACTTCCATTTGCATGATAAATGTCTCTCCATCCCCTCAATTTCAATATGCATGTGTCTTTAGGTCTAAAATGAGTTTCTTGTAGGCAACTTATAGGTGTGTGTGTGTGTGTGTGTGTGTGTCTTTTTTTAATTCATTCTGACATCCTGTGTCTTTTTATTGAAGCATTTAATGCATTTAATTCAAGGGAATTATTGATAGATATACATTTAATATCATTTTATTACATTTTTTGTTGTTGTTTCCTGGAAACTTCCTCTGTTCTTTTCTAGTCTTTGTCACTTTGATCTTTCTTTCCCACTCAGTGAGTTTCTTGCAGATCTGATTTAATGGTCAGGAACTCCTTTAGTTTTTGTTTGTCTGGGAAACTCTATCTCTCCTTCTATTCTGAATAATAGTCAATCTGGATAGAGTGTTCTTGGCTACAGATTTTTCCCATTCAGCACATGGAATATATCATACCACACTCTTCTGGCCTGCCAAGTTTCTGTGGAGAGATCTGCTTCTAACCTTATCTGTCTTCCCTTGTAAGTTAGGGGCTGCTTTTGTTTTGCCATTTTTAAGATTTTTTTCTCTATCTCTATATTTTGCAGATCAATATGTCTTGGTGCTGGCCTACTTTTGTCGATTTTGAAGGGAGTTCTCTGTGCCTCCTGGATTTAGAAGTCTGTTTCCTTCCCCAGATTAGGGAAGTTTTCAGCTTTAATTTCTTTAACTAAACCTACTGTCCCCTGTCTCCCTCTTTTTCTTCTGTGACTCCTATGATATGAATGTTACTATGTTTCATGGAGTCACTGATTTGCCTGAATCTACTCTCATGAAGTATAATTCTTCCTTATCTCTTTTGTTCAGCTTCATTATTTTCCATAATTCTGTCTTTGGTATCATTTATTCAGTCTTCTGGTTCTTCCATCCTTGTGGTGATTACATCTGGTTAGTCTTGAATCTCAGTTATTACATTTTTCATTCTGATTAATTTTATTTCTTTTATCTCTGTAGTAAGTTGTTTTGTTTTGTTTTGTTTTGTTTTTTAATGTTTCCCATGCTTTTCTCAAGCTTAATGAATATCCTTGTGTTGCCTTAAATTCTGGATCAGTCATATTACTTGTATCTCTTTTGATTGGATCTCTGGCCATAACCCTTTCTTGTTCTTTCTTTTAGGATGAATTCTTCCATCTCGACATGTCTTCTAAGTCTCTGTCTTCTTCTATGTGTTAGAAAAGTCTGTTATATTTCCTGCTTCTAAGAGTAATGGCTTTAAGATTTTATTTGTTTATTTGAATGAAAGAGAAAGAGGGAGAGAAAATAATTGGAGCAGGGAGGGAGGAGCAGAGGAAGAGGGAGAAGCAGGCTCCTCACTGAGCAGAGAGCCTGATGTAGGCCTCGATCCCAGAATCCCAGGATCCCAGGATCCCAGGATCATGACTTGAGCTGAAGGCAGATGCTTAACTGACTGAGACACCCATACTCCCAATAATGGCTTTATGAAGAAGAGGTCATGTACTCTCCAGAGCCTGGAACTTCAGGAGTTTCTCTGATGTGTGCTGTGTGCACTCTGCTGTTGTGTTTTGACAGTTCTGTCCATCAGGCCAGATGTCTGCACAAGCTCTTCTTGCTTACAGTGGGGAGTATTTGGAACTTGGCCAGAGTATGACAAGTTTTAACTAGGTGTGCTCTGTTCTGCTTGTTGTATGAGACCTGATGTTACTTCCATTAGAACTAATATCTTGTAGAAATCTCTGGTCTATAATTGTGGTGTGTGTGTGTGTGTGTGTGTGTGTGTGCGCGCGCGTGTGTGCTGTGTGTATTGGGGGTGGGGGTCTGCAATCTTCTGGGGACAGAGCCTACTGTGCTGGTCCTTAGGCACACTTGCCCAGGAAAAGCAATACCAGCAAAGTGCAGGTGGGTGGGGCTTGGTGGAAGCAGGTTTGGCACCAGTGTAGGCACTTTGCTGCTCACTGTAGTTGGTTTATGCTGAAGGACAAGAGAGAAAATGGTGCCATCCAGCTCCTTTGTCCCTGGAGAGGAGTCTCTGTGCATGCTGCTCTTAGAAAAGCACTCCTGGAAGAATGAATAATTTTCCCTTATGTGTCCTAAGCATTTTTCAGATTGTTTTTTTCATGCTGCCTGTCTCTGGGTTTCTTGCCTGCCTGGCACAGGGCAATGTACTTTGGACTCTATCTCAGCCAAGCCTGCTCACTTTTAAAACTCAATACTTAAGGGAATTGGTGTAGCAGGGATTCATGCTGGTCTTCTGGGGGAGGGTTTTGCTGGGCTGGGACTGATGTAGGTTTCACTAATAATGGCAGTTGTGCCAGAGCACAGGGCCATGGAATTTGGAGCAAAGCAGGCTAAACAGCCAGTGTCTAGGTTCACATCTTCAGCAGGTGTCTTTGAGCTTATGGTAAGGGACTGAGGAAGGATATGGCACCCACTGGGTCTTTTGTCCTTAGAGAGACATCTGTGTGAAGGCCACTTCTCACAGACGCACTCTTGGAAGAGGGAAAAGTCCCTCCCTGTGTGCTTTATGTGATCCTCAGATTGTTCTGTCTGCGTTTTCTCCTGGAGTAGGACAGTGCCCTTAGGACTTTGTCCCAGCCATGCACATTGACTCTAAAAATTTCGGTCTTTGAGCCCCACTGGTTGAAAAACCTTATGAAAATCAGGCCCTCTTGTTTTCCCAGTCAATGGTTTTGGAGAATTTGTTTTCCTTGTGTATTCTCTGTACTCTACTTTCTCTCCCTTCTCAGACACTCCTGTGCACAATAGTTTTATGTTACAGCATAGCAAAAATAAGGTTCAGAGTAACATGTCAGAATGTGTATTAAAATAGGGTGTTCTCAATTTCTTTATTGAGTTTATATAAACTTATAATTCAGGTTATCTTTTCATTATTATCAGTTTGTTTTGTGAGATTAAGAGTCACTTATGGTTTGTCTCCCTCATTAAAGAAGAAATTCAAAATATAGAATCTTTTTGAAACTCACATTGAAATAGGGCATTAATTTGGGGCACCTGAGTGGCTCAGTCAGTTAAACATCTGCCTTCAGCTCAGGTCATGATTGTAAGGTCCTGTATTGGGCTCCCTGCTTAGAGTGGAGTCTGCTTCTCCCCTTGCTCCTCCCCCTCATGCTCATGCTCACTCTCTCTCAAATAAATAAATAAAATATTTAAAAAGTGAAATAGGGCATCAGTTTAATTGAACCTATAAATATAGTTTAAATTCCTATTTAGAAATACTTAGGAGATATTTATTTTTCAGGGTAAATGTATTTTTATACTAAAATAATAATTACAACATCATGGAGAAATATTTTTTTCCTAAAATAATACATGAATTAAGCATGTTTTATTGTGTAATTGGATTATATGCAATATCTTGCAGGAATAGTACACATGAAATCAATTTATGATGAAACCATATTTTTTTAAAAAGATTTTTATTTATTTATTTGACAGAGATCACAAGCAGGCAGAGAGGCAGGCAGAGAGAGAAAGAGTGGAAGCAAGCTCTCTGCTGAGCAGAGAGTCCAGTGTGGGGCTCAATCCCAGGACTTTGGGATCATGACCTGAGCCAAAGGCAGAGGCTTTAACCCACTGAGCCACCCAGGAGCCCCTAAGCCATAAATTTAAAAACTACCAGATGAGTTGCCATTCTCAATGTAAGAGAAAGAAGAGTGGGAAAAAAGTGTAAGAACAACTTAGGAAATTAGAAATTATATATAGCATTGTGGACTCCACATATTTAAACTTTACTCTTCGGAATAATTTTGATAACATTCAATATAAGTCTGATCAATGTGAAAGTTACAAAGTGGCCCTTTGTATAACTAGGATCATACAATAATATACTGTAATTATGGGCTTCCTAAAAGGTATAAATCCAGAAGTATTCAGTGGCCCAGCAACATCCAAAGCAGCTTCAGATTCAGGACTGATCCAGCCCCAGAGAGCTCCTAATTATTAGAGCTCAGAAAGTTTCTGAGTATATAAGGTAATATATTTATTCTAGGTGTTACCTTATATACTCAGAAACTTATTGTCTTGAGAAATAGAGATTCCAGTTTATAGCTAACTGAGTTCTCAGTTAATGGTTGTTAATATACAGTATAAAAATGGTGATTTAAAGCTAAATTTTTGTTCTTTGACTTCAGATTATGTGAGTTGGAATTATCTAATGAAATAGGAGTCAGACTGACTTGACATTACTTTAGAGTTGCTGTGCTCTAGTAGGAAGATCTCTTTTTCAGAAATTTTTTCTCCTTTAGTCTGAAACATTTTTTGTTTCATGGGCTTTAAAGGATATGTTCTAGTAGTCTTTCAAAGTTATTTTATGATCTGTTCCTCAATGTGGGTTTGTGTGATGTTTCTTCATGGTTAGATTTGAGCTTTGCATTTTTAGCAGGAATACTGCAAAATTGATGCATATCTCTCAATGCATGATATCAATAAGTACATTTTGGTGTTATTATCCCAATGTTGGTGGTATTAAATGATTATTTGCATAAAATAGTAAACGCTAGGATTTTCCACTATGAACTTATTTTTCTCTTCATAATTATTTTTCATATCCTTACAAATTGTGTTCTGGTTTGTCTATCATTTGATGAGAGAATGATGTTTAAACTTTCAAAATAATATTATTGAATTTGTCTACCTTTTTGTCAATTATTTCTTGATTATTTATATCATCTATAAATTTTTTTTTACTTTTTAATGGTTATTTTTAAGTGAAGTGTAGTTGACACATTTATAATTGATACGTCTCTGACTAAGTCACTTTCTTTCATCATTAAATATTAGCCTTTAGCTGTGATATACTCCTTGTCTTCAAAGATAATTTGTCTGCTCTTATTATAGCCATTTCATTCTTATTCATAATGTTCGCAGAGTATTTCTATTTCTATTCTCTTACTTTACACCTGTCTGTGTTTTCATATTTAAAAAGTGCTAGTAGAAGAATGTTAATAAAGTTTGGTTTTTAATTTTATCCTGTCAGAAAATTGCTGCATTTAATTAACTTATTCCATTTATATTAAATGTAATTATGTTTAGGTATGTTGATCATTTTTCTAGATGTTTTCTCTTTGTTTTGTTAACCTTTATTGCTTTTTACTTGTCTCTTGCACTTTTGGGGTGTATTTTCATTTTCCTACTCCCATTTTAATTCTTATATTCACTTTCCCCCCATACCTGTTTGCATTACTTTTTCTTTCTTTTTTTAAAAATTTTTATTTATTTACTTCACAGACAAATCACAAGTAGGCAAAGAGGCAGGCAGAGAGAGAGAAGGAAGCAGGCTCCCCACTGAGCAGAGAGCCCGATGCTGGGCTTGGTCCCAGGACCCTGGGATCATGACCTGAGCCGAAGGTAGAGGCTTTAACCCACTGAGCCACCCAGGTGCCCCTGCATTACTTTTTCTAGTTGTTTTAGCAACTACACCACACATCTTAACTATCATATTCTATTTCCATCCAGTGTTTTATAACCTTGCTTAGAATTTAAGAACATTGTAACAATATTGTCCCCTCCAGCTGATTTCTGTGCTATTGTTGTCATGTACATATTAGATCCACCTATGTTAAAGACCCACAGTATACAGTTAATTTTTTTCTTTACCTATCATATTTTTTAAGATATTAAGAGATAAAAAGTAGAGTGGATTTTATATTTACCCATATATTAGCCATATCTAGTGTTCTCCTTTTAAGCCTGTGGATCTAATATCCACCTGACATCATTATCTTTCAGCTTAAATAATTTTCTCAAGCAACTAAGAAAAGATAAATCTAGTATCAAGCACTCCACATGGATATTTGTAGAAATCTTCATACTATTTTTAAATTATAAGAAGTGGGATATTTTTGAAATAAGAACTAAAGTCATACTGATAAAAGGGGTATGCCATCAGAAAAATAGATATGTGCAGATCATTTGAAATTATAATTAAGTTTTGTACTACTTGATATTGCAAAAATAAAAATTTAGCATTTGAAAAAAAAAACAACTCAGTACTGTACTGCTTCTTTACAAATGCACCCTCCATTCATTAGAGTACTAGCTAAGTTGTTGCAGCAAAGAAACTCAACGTACAGTATATTAATATTATATTAAATATTTCATGCTCCCAATAACAGCCTAACCATAAGCAACTCATGGCTAGTGAAAAATATCACTGTCCTTAAGCCATGGCTTCCAAGATTTTCTCAGTCATTGTTGACCAACAAAAGAATAAAGAAAATAGAATAAACAACTTTGTCTTTAAGAGTGTATTTTATATTTGCCTCTATCACTTTCACAAACATCTTTGGCTCTGAACTTAGTTATGTTACATGATAACAAACATTAAGCTATAATATAGGATAGGGAGTACAGCCTTTTATAAATAAGTAGTGTGTCTGGTTAAAAGTCAAAGGATCCTTGTAATAAGGAAAAAATCAATAATGGAGACAAACAGAAGACTATATCATATCCTTATACTTGCAGATTCATGTATCTGACCTTCCAGTATCTTACAGTGGTTGTATCTGGTTATTTTTCCTTTTCTTTTTCTTTTTTTTTCTTTTTTTTTTTTTTTAACGTAGAAAGAAAGGAAGCACTGTAGTACCATGGCAGGGTAAGAGGGATTTGGATTTAAATACTAAATTTCTTGTTCTAGATATGTAAGTGTTCATGAAAAAGTTACTGAAAATCTACAACTCCTATTTTCCTTATTTTTATAATGTCTATATGAGAATGGTACTCAAAGATTTGTTTTGAGAATAAAACATACCTGAATTATACTATAGGACTTTAATTACTGTAGTTACTCAAGATCTTCTTTCATTTCTTTTTCCTCATCTCGGCCCACCTCTTACCTAGTAAGCATTATGAAATTTTTAATCAGAGAGGCAAAGTTTGAATTAGCTAATTTTATTACCTGTTTTCCTGTTATCTATTGGGTTTTTGATGATATTAGTTAATTAATTATAAAATATTTCTGTATTAATTTTCTGTCAGTCTTATAGGTACTTATCCCAATTGAGCTAGATTTTTAAAATATGTTCAGACTCATACTTTTCAGTGCAATATGAACTCTGTTAATTATACATATTACACATAACCATCCTTATCAGCTTTAATAAAGGTGGCATTTAATGAAGAATATATCTCTCCTTGTATTTCTAATTCTGATATTAGTAAACACAGAAGAGAACACATATTTCCTCTTCAAAGAACCTATATTTACTATAGACAGTTGTTCTCAACTGGGATTATTTTACCCCCAGGGAAATTTGGTAATGTCTAGAAATATTTTTGGTTGTCACAAATTAAAGGAGATGTTATTGGTGGGTAGAGATTACCAATACTGTTAAACATCCCACAATACACAGGACAAGCTACCCACACCGAGAATTATTTAGTCCAAAATGTCAATAAAGGCAAGGTTGATAAACCCTACTACAGAAATATCTTTTGTTATTCTGTGGGCTATGACAGCAGTTTCCTGACAAAATGTAAGAAAACGAGTTTGGGTAACATAAATATGAAAAAATTATTATATGTTCTGTGAGAGTTTAACATGTATTAAAATAGATGTATTTAGGAGGAAGCTTGTCAAATGTTTTGAGTTACATAGCAGTAACAATGAGTAGTGTTTGTTGCAATTGATACAGCAGTTACTTATGTGCAGATAATGTCTCCTAAAATATTTTGAAAATCCACATTTCACCAAGCATCCATTCCATTCCATTCATTTCAAGGCAGAGATCATTACTGTCTTTTTTTTTTTTTAAGATTTTTGTTTTATTTGAGACAAAGAGCACATGGTAAGGAGGGGCAGAAGCAAAGGGGGAGAACATCTCAAGCAGACTCCATGAGAAGCATGCATCTAATGCAGGGCTCAATCTCAAAACCCTGAGATCACAACCTGAGCCAAAACCAAGACTCAGATATGAAACTGATTGCACCATCCATGGGCTCTGTTGCTTTCTCATTCATAGTTTGGTCCCAATTACCAGTTAAGAAGAGAGAACTACAACAAAATAATGATTCATGTAAGTATGAATTAGTTCATAAGTAAGCATAATTTTAATAATCCCATTTATGTTTCTTAGTTCAATAAAATATTTTTACAAATGATAAACACAAAAGCCAACTTAATAAGACTGAATTACAAACTCTGAAATTTTAAGGTTGATTTATTAACATGTTTTCCTTACTTATAGATCTTTGAATAATTATCAGCTACCAAGGAAAATTACTTTTATTTTGACCAAATGACCAAAGAACTTTTCAATGTTTCCCTGCTTATTGGGAGGTGAAGAATAGATATTAGAGCTATTGTACTCCTTGAAAACAATACCCCCACACTGGTGGCATTATTTTTCTATTGTCTTATGTGATAATATAATATTGGGCACTCCTGATATTATGATTACAGAGTTTCCTGTCATTAATGCATATGACTCCTTGTCATCCAATCCATTTGTCTTCAGAAAGAACCATCAGATTCATAAGATAATGTTCTGAGATCTCTCTTAGTATATTGGTCCTTACTGGCTACACCTAAAACCATAATAGTTTATAAACTTTAAGTCTTTGTGAAAAAGCATTTATTTAAAACATACCTTCCAAACATAGCAACATATCCCCTTGTCTATTTTGACATATGCTTAGAATGTTAAATTTCCTAGCCTTTAATATTACTGCTAAGACATTTTCTTGATAGTAGTTAACACAAAGTATATTAAGACTCAAGATTGAAAGCTTCATTTTTTTTACATACAATTATTTGAAGCCCTTTTTCTCTGATGTAACAGTGGTTGTCAAATATTTTAGCAAAAGGATTTTTTATTTGAAATAACATCTTATTAACTACATGTATATAAAAGGCACTATTGTATTCCATACTGTTTTGATTAAAAACATAATACAATGTTTATTGAACATCATGCATTGAGAATAAGAAACCTGTTTTGGCTTATGTAAAACCAATATCATGGGTTTAGATAAAAATTATAGTTATATCTCTTTTTGTCTAATTTAGTGCAACATATCAATGAAATGTTTAGATCCACAAACCATTTGTAAATAACTACATGTTTTTAAATGTTTTACTTTAACATCTTATTTTGTGGCACATTGTCATTTTCATAAAGCAAACACAGAAATAGTTCTAGTCCCAAACAACCCCACTCCCCCAAATGTAGTGGAACTTATTTCCCTTTACCTTAAAAATTAGCAATATTTTATGGCTGCCTCAATGAATACAATGTAGTGGAAATGACAATGTATAACTCTGAAGCTAGGTTAAAAAAAAAAAAAGAATATCACCTGAGTTCCAGGTGATAGTCATTATATTTCTAGAACATTGCTCTTGAAACCCAGTCCCCATGTAAGGAAGTCCCACTTAGTCCATACAGAGTCCCATAGTTTAAAACTGAGATGACCATCTTTTCAACAAGGATCTACTATCATTATGAGTGAACAAAACCGCAGTTGAATTTAGTTCCCAGGTTTCAATTCTTCTTTATGAGGCCCATCTATTATGAACCAAAAAGCCACTCTTGCTGTTCCTTGTCTTAATTCCTATACCACAGAGTTAGCAAAACAACAACAAAAAGTTGTCTAATACTACTAAGCATGATGTGGTAATGTGTTATGAAGTCAGAAAAACTTAAACGGATTTGGAGTCCCAGAATAGACAATGCCATAACAAAAAACTAAAAACATGTTTTTCAAGCTATGGTTCTGAAGAGCTTATGAAGTGAAGTATGATAACCTTCGAGGAAATAGTGAGTATGTAAATGAAAGTGCAAAAAAAAAATATTGTTGGAAATTAAGAAAAAGTGTTCCCTGTATGTGATGGCTAAAAGTGTAACAATACTGTTGACTGTGGTAACCTGGGAAATAAAAATGAATTAAATAAACCTAATGATCTAACCAGCAAGAAGAGACAGTGGGTGGAAAGTGCTGTTTGGCATTTTCTTGTTACTTATTGAATAACATGGAAGGGATCAGGTAAGTTAAATAAAGATCTGACAGATAGATACAAAGGAGCCAAGAAGTGATAGCTTTGAAAACAATACTCTTTCCTTTCCAGTCTCTTCACTATTTCCAAATTAAAAGACTTCAGAGCAAACATCAAATCCAGGATAGGACTATTAGATTCTTTGTTAGGATCCCAGAAAGAAATGGTCTGGTTGTCCTTCAGAGTATCATTCAGTGAGGCAAAGGCTCTATAAAAATTTTAAAGTCAAGACTCTCAGAAGTTAAACTTGAAATCCTAGAGCATCTGTAAAGGAGGCCAAAATAAAGAAGAGCTTATCTTGGGTGGATTTGAAGGTATAGGAATTTTGACTAATGGTTATAAATCAATTAGTAAGAAATACCAATTTTTTAAAATAATTTTATTAGGGAGACTACAATGGGAATAGATATTTGAGCCCCAAATTTCAAAGAGGAAGGAACATTTTGAAAATATAACTTATTTGCAAAATGACCTAATCCTTTTATGGAAAAGGAAGTATGACTCAGATGACAGACCATAAGTCCTGAGGTTGGAGCCAAGAGCTACAGTGAATCATTTGCAGGCAAGATGACTGATCATTAGTCAAGAAACTACCAACATATGTCCATCTGAGTGTATCATGCATATGGAGGAGAGTTCACTGTTGTTGCCAGAAGGTGGTTTGTGGAAGACTGTATTTTCAGAAAAGCATCACAGCAAGGTGTCGGTCTCATCTTGCAGAAAATTAGTATTCCCCATTAAAAAATAGGATGTCTCCTTGGACATAGGTAGGACTTTGTAACTGTTCAATGAAGATAGTGTGGTGAAACTGTGTTATTTAAGTCTAGTCTAACTAAGGCAGTACAATTTTCACTTGGCCACCCATTTCTCTCTTTGGAACATTTGCCTCTAGGACCCAGTTACCATGCTATGAAGAAGCCCAAATGAGCCAATGTGAAGATACCACATGGCAAAGTCCCTGTGCAGAGTAACTAAGACTCTCAGCTCAAAGGCATTATCAACCATTGGACCTGTGCAGAAATAAGACATTATATGATTCCAGCCCCTAATTTTCACATCATCTACTTGAAGCTCCAGATATTATGATGAAAGACAAGTTATCCCTGTTATGCCTTGTACAGATTCATGACTCAGAATTTTTGAGCATAATAAATTCATTTTACATGGCTTGGTTATGGGGTAATTTGTGAATCAGCCAAAGTAACAGGGATAAACTCCTTTAAAAATATAATCCAGGGGCGCCTGGGTGGCTCAATGGGTTAAAGCCTCTGCCTTCAGCTCCAGTCGTGGTCTCAGGGTCCTGGGATCGAGGCCCACGTTGGGCTCTCTGCTTGGCAGGGAACTTGCTTCCTGCCCCCCTCTGCCTACTTGTGATCTCTCTGTCAAATAAAATTAAAAAAAAATATTTAAAAAAATATATGTATATATAATCCAGAAACTTGGAAATATTTTTACCCCAGCTTTGTTGAGAAATAATTGACATGTAACACTGTGTAAATTATGGTATACATCATGTTGATTTGATACATTTATGTATTACAAAATGTTTACCACCATAGTATTAGTTAATATCTTCTTCCTGTCAATTAACTATCATTTTTGTGTGCATTATAAGAACAATTAAGATCTATTCTCTTATCAACTTTCAAGTATATAATGCAGTATTATTAGCTACATTCATAATGTATATACTAGATCCCAAGACTTTAATCTGATGACGGGAAATTTGTATCCTTCACCAATATCTCTCCATTTTCCCACCTCCTCCAACCCTTGGTAACCACCACTCCACTCTTTCTTTCTCTGAATTTGGCTTTTTAAGATTCCCCATAGGGGTACCTGGATGGCTCAGTTGGTTAAACATATAACTCTTGATCTCAGGGTGGTGAGTTCAAGCCCTGAATTTAAAAAAAAAAAAAATCCACATATAAGTGCTACTATTTAGTATTTGTCTTTGTCTGTCAGACTTACTTCACTTACCATAATGCCCTCAAGTTCTATCCCAGACACAAATGACAGGTTTCCTTCTTTCTGCATGGCTTAATAATATCTCATTGTATGTTTTGTGCATGTGTGTGTATCTCACATCTTTGATATGATGTATCTATCACATCTTATCCCTTCATCCATTGAGAGACACTTAGGTTGCTTTCACATCTTAGCTATTGTGAGGGATGCTGAAATGAACATAAGGGTGCAGATAGCTCTTCAAATGAATTGATAGCAATGTATAAAGCTTATTTGTTAGGTGTTTTATTTGGAACAAGTAAATAGTACCATCAGGCAGCTGAAAATTTTATTGTAAAAACCCTTGTCTTAAACTATTTATCATCTACTTCTAGCATTTCAGAGTTAAAAAGTTTTTTTTTCTCAATTATTTCTTAGCTCTACATTAATTTTAGCATCAACCTGTGGGCCTGTACTTACAGTTGTAAGCATGGTAATATTACTAAAATTTATTGCATCAAAAATAGCAATAAGATAAATAAATATAATATTATTATATTGGGGAAAATCCTTCTTTATGTTATATTTATATTAACAAAAGTGACATTTTGTTTCACTTCAACTATTATATTCATTTCTAATATTAAGACAACCAGCAATTTTAGATGTGAAATAGTAAATTCTGCCATGTATTTTCCGTATAATAACAAAATTGAAAATTTAGAAATTTAAGTTAATGTCTGAAAGATTGTCAAATTCTATTGGATCATTAAATGTACTTTTGGAGCGTACTAGCAATCTTCTCAAAATCCCCTGCTAGTACTTGAAATTTTTCCTAGTGCTTAACTATATTTTGACCACAGTTTTTTATTTTATTTTATTTTTAAAAATTTTTTTTCAGTGTTCCAAGAATTGTTTATGCATCACACCCATTGCTCCATGCAATACGTGCCCTCCTTAATACCTACCAACCAGAGCTTTGTATTCACTTTTTGTCCCCTTTTCTTGCTCTTACATGAGCACTGCCACTCCAGACAGATCTTTCAGAGCTTGCTGAAATCTGATCTCAATAGTAAAATATTCTTTCTCCTGTGTGTCCCACTTCTTTTATAATGCAATGCCCCTACTTTATTTACTTATGTGAATTTAAAACATAAAATCAAACAATCTGAAAGAATTCATACTGCTGTCCTGTATGAGACAAAGGTCGCATAATCTTGTTCCATAAATAATAAGATTTTATATATTTATTTATATCCTGGTTGTATTTTGAGACTACCCTAGTGGTATGTTCTTAGCAGTCAGGAATTTTAATCTTTATCTTGAAATTTCACCAAATTTGGATTTGGTCATGTTTTCTCCCAATTGTGTAGTTTTCTCTTACGTATTTGATTATTTATTTCATTCATTGCAAAATTATTAAATAAATTTAAGTGCTATAATAAAATTGCATGCACCACCATTTAAGATATTATTAGAAATATATCTTACATAAGAGAATAGGAGTTCTTATATGCACATATGTGTATGCATCTTCATATACATGCATATACATACATATATCCACATATAAAATATGTTGCTAAATACCTAAACATCATTTGCTTCAGAATGACTTGATGACCTATATTAAGAACTTATCAAAGCCCATGCATTAGGAATATTTATTTTTGCACAAAAAGTTTGAAAATTAAGAAGCAAGGAGGTTTTTTTGTTTTGTTTCGTTTTTTTGTTTTTTTTTGTTTGTTTGTTTGTTTTGGTGAGTTTCTTAATTTGAATTAATTTTTTTTATTTTTTATAAACATATATTTTTATCCCCAGGGGTACAGGTCTGTGAATCACCAGGTTTACACACTTCACAGCACTCACCAAAGCACATACCCTCCCCAATGTCCATAATCCCACCCCCTTCTGGGAGTGGTGATGCAACATGGGGGCTTAAGTGGGTAGGAGAAGAATAAATGAAGCAAGGAGGTTTTAATGTAGAATGTAGAATGGAAGTTTTCAGAATTTTCAAGAAGTGTAAAAATGATAATGAATACCCATAAAGCAATATTTTGTCCTTTTACTTTTTCTATTTTACAAGAATGAAAGCATGCTATGATCCAAGCTGATACACCTCTGCTTTGGCTAGCATTTGAGTATGATGTATGCACACAGATACACAAATACTTGGGTGATAACTGTATATTTTTCATAAATGGGCATGTTTAAGTTATACTAAAAATTACTGTGCAGAAGGTTGCATAATTCTTAAAGTTCACATTTATAAGAATTTCAAATTGATACATGTATATATAGTAATTTAACTTATATTTATATATTTAAAATTTCATTCATTTATTTGACAGACAGAAATCACAAAGTAGGCAGAGAGGCAGGCAGAGAGAGATAGGGAAGCAGGCTCCCTGCTGAGCAGAGAGCCGGCAGGACCCTGAGATCATGACCTGAGCTGAAGGCAGAGGCTTTAGCCCACTGAGCCACCCAGGCGCCCCTTAATTTATATTTTAAAAATATGAAAGAAGAAAATTACTCCCCTAGATGCGTCATGTAAAGAATGCAGTGGTCTCTAAGACTTAGTGTTTATTCATCAAGTAAACACTAATATTTAGAAAAATGCAAGAACCAATAAAACATTTTTAGAGGTATTATTGCATCATTTAAAATTTTATGCCTGAAGCCAGACTTTTATATTGTTTGTAGTGCTTATTATTTCAAAATACATAAAGGGAAACTGAGCACATGTTGGAAGACATAAAAGAATACGTTTGAAGATGTCTTCTTTATTTTTTATCTACATATATATATTTTTTAAGTGGACATTCACATGTTTCAAAATCTAAAAATATAACAAGGTCTATAATGGATAATTTATCTCATACCTTTATCAATTTATCTATCTATCTACCTATCTATCTATCTATATCTATGTATCAATCTTCCACCCATTCTACTGGTTTGGTTTCTCTGAAGAATCTTGATGAATACAGCCATTCAGCCAGATTTTGGATTGGCAAATTCTCTTCTATTAAGTTTTTCATTCAAGTTAAAGCACCAAATTGTTTTTTTCTGGTTTTGTTTTCAGGACTACTAGATTAGTTGAAGTATTTTAATATCTGTGTATATAAAAATATAATAGAGTGTATATGTGTCAGAACAATGACACTTCTGGAATAAGAGAGTGAATGATGATCTTATTTCCTAGTCTGCTTTTTTGCACGACTTCATTACCAATATGTCTTCATGAACTTCATAACTTCCTAAAGGAAACAAGTGAGCTTTTATCTGTGTGTTTTATAATATCTATGTTTGATTATTTGGGTGAATTTCTAAGTCTTAGATATGATAGTCACAAAGAGAAACTGATAAACAGGTGCTCAAGAAATTGCTTAAGTGAAGTCTCTTCTTCATCTTCATTCAAATGATATCCCAAAACCCAAACAAGTCTAATTTAATATGATTTTTGGAAAATCATTTGACGATTCTGTGATTCTGTTTACTTGATACAGACTATAATAGGGCCTCCTGGTGTCACCTTATGGTAGTGCTAACTTTGGTCTTTAAGAGGAGGGGGAGATTATAAACTGGTTTATCTTCTAAATATAATCATTTCTAGTTTGTTCTTCTGTTTCACAGCTGGTGTACATCCCAAGAGTATCTGAAAAGGGAATAGTACAATAGACAGGATATTTCTTTCCAAGGAAAATAATAATACATTTTAAAGTAAGCAAAACAATTTATAGTACAATCATAAAGGATTTTTTAAAAGTATGAAGGGAAAGTCCCATTTACCTAATAATCATTTAAATCAAATTTAAAATATTAAAATATTTTTATGACTGTATGACACTGAATTACAAAAAAAAAGAAAAATTATTAGACACAATGGATACACTTTTATTCCAAGATCATATTGTTTTTGGCAGCCATGAAGAAATGAATTGTAAAATCTTAGAATGGCATGAAAGTACCCTTTTAAGACTCATCTGTCATCTGTATTAAAACAATTTCAACTATGTATACTGGCACCAGGACTTCAGTTTGATATTATTTGGTGTACACAAGATTCAAGTGTTATCTCTAATCAACAGGACTAAACTTGATTCTTAGAAATCTAGATTTCAAATGAGGAATGTTACTGCTTTATAGTTTTAATCAAAATTTAATCAAAATAGAAAACTTTATAGTTTTAATCAAAATTTAATAAAAACTGGATAAATTATAATATTCCAACTATAAAAGTAAAAATATTAACTGGATGCCTATGTGTTTATAACTGCAAAAGAAACATATCTGACTGGTTTTATTTAAAAGTTAAAATTCTTGGGAGACCTGAGTGGCTCAGTTGATTAAATGTCTGCCTTAGGCCCAGGTCATGATCTCAGAGTCCTGGGATCAGGTTCTGAGTCAGTCCCCCTGCTCAATGGGGAATCTGTTTCTCCCTCTCCTTCTGCCTCTGTGCCCTGCTCAGGCAGTGTGGACTCTCTCTTTCTTTCTCAAATAAATACAATATTAAAAAAAATTAAAAAATAAAATTCTAATATAAAAATAATGAAAAAATTAAAATTAAGTGAAATATTTTCCCAGAGTTTATAATAGTATTATACTATATTTGAAAAAAAAAAAGAACATTTGCTGCTCATAGCATTTTTTACTTAAATAGAATCAGAATAGTTACATTTTCTGTAACTTCTGCTCTTTTGTCAAATAGGCATTTTTTCCGCAGCTCATGAGGAGTAAAAGAGAGAGAGAAGAGAAAGCCCTGCAAGCTTGCACTAAATTTTAAGTTAGCATTTTATTTTTTTTTAATTTTTTAAAAGATGTTATTTATTTATTTGACAGAGATCACAAGTAGGCAGAAAGGCAGGCAGAGAGAGAGAGAGGAGGAAGCAGGCTCCTGCTTTGCAGAGAGCCCAATGTGGGGCTCCATCCCAGGACCCTGGGATCATGACCTGAGCTGAAGGTAGAGGCTTTAACCTACTGAGCCACCCAGATACCCCTAAGTTAGCATTTTAATATGTACAATTTCATAATATGATTTTGTTTTATGCTTGTTTTAATGAAAGACTAATTTTTCATTCATACCCTGAAGCAACATAGTTGTGAAAGTTCTAGCTTTATTACTCAAATAAGTAAAATCAGATCTAAGAATGACTTACATTATTGTTCCTCAGCTTCCTAAATTATTTTTAGTTTGATCATAATAAAAGAATTGTAAAACATCTTAAATAATCAAAATATATCAAATATGACAAATTAGCATATTTAGCATACACAAAAGTACTTTTTCTGAAACACAAATTACTTAAAACCCATAAACTGTGCTTTAAATGTATATATTGCTTTAAATACATAGAAAATATTATTGGAGCCATGTGATTAAAAAAATAAATGTAGGGGTGGCTCAGTGGATTAAAACCTCTGCTTTCAGCTCAGGTCATGATCCCAGGGTCCTGGGATCGAGCCCCACATCAGGCTCTCTGCTCTGTGGAGAGCCTGCTTCCTCCTCTCTCTCTCTGCCTGCCTCTCTTACCTACTTGTAATCTCTGTCTGTCAAATAAATAAATAAATAATTTTAAAAATTAAAAAAAAAATAAATAAAGGTAAACTAACTCATTTTGTTTATAATTAACTATCTGGCAAATTTCATACCCCAGTTATTTTGCTTTATATTGTATCATTATTACACTTATAATAGATTTTTAAAATTAAGACTTTATTGTTTTAGAGCAGTTTTAGGTTCACAGCAAAACTGAGGGGAAGGTACAGAGATTTCCTGTATACTCCCTACCCCACCACATGCACAGCCTCCTCCATTGTTAACATCCCCACCAGACTGCTACATTTGTTATAGCTGATGAACTTGAATGACACATCTTAATTTTTCAAATTCAGTTTACTTTAGGGTTTCACTGTTGTACATTTTATAGGTTTGGACAAATGGGAAAAAATGTATCTATCATTATGGTATGGTACAGAGTATTTTCACAGGCCTAAAAATCTTCTGTACTCTGTCGATTCATCCCTCTTACAGCCTCCCCACTTTCCACCTCACCAACCCTTAGCAACCACTGGTCTTTTAGGTGTCCTAATAAATTTGTCTTTTCCAGAATGTCATATACTTGGAATTATATAGTGTGTAGCCTTTTCAGACTGGCATATTTTACTTTTTTAATATGCACTTAAATTTTCTCCATATTTTTTTATGGCTTGATAGCTCATTTATTTTTATTATTGAGTAATATTCCATTGTCTGGATGGACCACAGTATATTTATCCAGTCATCTACTGAAAGACATCTTGATTGCTTCCAAGTCTGGGCATTTATGCACAAAACTGCTATACACACCCATGTGTGTTTTGTGAGGACATACATTTTCAACTCCTTTGGATAAATACCAAGGAGTACAATTACCATACATATGGGAAAAGTATGTTTAGTTTTATAGGAAGCAACCAAAACATCTTCCAAAGCGACTGTACGGTTTTCCATTTCCTCCAACACTGAACATGTGTTTTTATTGCCAAAATCCTCACCAGCATTTGGTGTTCTTAGTGTTCTGGATTTCAGCCATTCTAATAGGTGTGTAATGCTATCTTATTATTGTTTTAATTTGCATTTCCCTGATGACAGATGATGTAGAGCATCTTTTCATATGCTTATTTGCCATCTGTTTATCTTTTTAGTGAGGTGTGTGTTACGATTTTTGGCACATTGAAAAAAAATCTGGTTGTTTTCTTATTATTGAGTTTTAAGAATCTTGTATATTTTGGATGAGTTCTTTATCAGATGTGTCTTCAGCAAATATTTTCGTCTGTGGTTTGTACTCTAATTCTTAAGAGAATTGTCTTTTGCAGAGCAGAAGCTTTTAATTGGAATGATGTTCAGCTTATCAACTCTTCCACGGATCATACCTTTGGTGTTTTACCTAAAAAGTCATTGCCATTACATTAAAAAGTCAAAAGTTACATTTGCTCCTGTATTATCTTCTAAGATCTTTATAGTTTTACACTTTACATTTAGTTCTGAAATCTATTTTTACTTTATATTTATGAAGGATGTAGGTCTGGTCTAGATCGTTTTGTTTTGCTTTGCATGTGGATGCCCAGTTGTTTCAGCACCATTTCTTGAAAAAAACTATTTTTGTTCCATTGCATTATCTTTATTCTTTTTTCAAAGATCAGTTAACTGTTTTTATGTGGGCCTATTTCTGGATATTCTATTGTGTCCCATAGATCTATTTGTCTCTACTTTTGTTAGTACCACACCACCCTGATTATTGATTATTGTGGCTTTACAATAAGTTTTTTTTTTAATTTTCATTTACTTGTATTGTATTACAGATGATTATTATACACATAAAGAATATGATGATTCTTGACTCTGAGCCAGTTTGCTGGTATGGAATGCAGTGGCTTAGTAGTTTGGTATTTAACTCTTTATTTTTCCTTTTCACAGCTTTACTGAGATATAATTCACATGGCATAGTATATTCAGAGAATGGTGCATCTGTTGTGGCAGTCAATTTCAGAATATTTTCATTTCCCCAAAAGAAACACTACACCCCTTCAACATCATGTCCCCGTCACCTTATCACCTCAAAGTGTGGGCAAACACTAATCTGCTTTCAGTTTCTGTAGACTTGTTCATTCTGGACGTTACATGTAAATGGGACCATAATAGCATGCAGTCCTTTGGGAGTGACATCGTTTAATTACCAAAATATTTTCAAGGTTGATTGGTGTTGTTACAATAAGTTTTGAAGTTAGTGTCAAAGTCCTGCAATTGTTATTTTCCTTCAATATTTTGTTGGTTATTCAGGCTCTTTCATTTCTCCCTATAAACTTTGGAATCAACTTTTTAGTGTCCACAAAATATCTTGCTGGGATTTTGATTGGGATTGTACCATCTATGTCAATTTGGAAAGAACTGACAACTTGAAAATATTGTGTCTTCTTATCCATGAACATGGAGTATTTCTTCATTTATATAGCTTTTTTTTTATTTCCTTCACCAGAGTATTGGACTTTATCTCCTATAGATCTTGCACATGTTTTGTTTGATTTAAATCCAAGTATTTCATCATAGAGGGTGCTAGTGTAAATGGTATTATGTTGTTAAACAATATATTTTTGTACTCCTTATCAAATAAAATGAACTTTAAATATATCTTTTAAAGCTTATACAAGTCTTATTTTTAAATTTAGTTATTATTCTCATTTTAGACAAGGAGAAATTAGAGGGATAAAAATTTCAACATTGCTAGAAATAATATGCATCACTACTTACTGATAAAAGCTATAATCAATGAACTAGACTGTGAGAACTCATTTTGCTCACCAAAAGCTTCAATACAATAAAGCATAAATTGTCAGTTCTCCAAAGGAAAGATAAATTATCAATGCTTTAACAAAATAAGATACTTGTTTTTCCACAAATATATAGATCAAATCAATTAAAAAACAGTTACAAGATCAAAAACTTAACATAGCACAAATAGAAAACTTGATATAACAGATATAGTGCACAAAATTAATGGAGAATACATGTCATTCCAAATGTAGAGAGAGTAATAAAAAATTGAATCTTAAACTATGAAGTAAGCATCAAGCATGTTTTAAAAATGTAATCATATCTATTAACACTGCACATATTATGCAGAAATCATACATAAATTTAAATTAAAACTAAAAAATACCTAAGAAACAAATTTTAAAATTTTCTAAATATTTCTCTTATTAATGAAAAGCAGAAAGTAAAAATTTTAAAACTGAATTAAATGGAAATATAAATTATCAAAGCATACTGTTTTAACTAATTTCAAAATAAAATTATATAACAACCTCCTGAGTATAAGTTGAAATGGAGTTATATGACAAAATCATGAATATTGAAAATCCTAAGGGATTGATAAAAATGATGCTAAAACTAACTAGTGAATTAATCAAGATCACAAGGTGAAAGTTCAATATACAAAATCAGTTGTGTTTCTATATACTTTTAATGGACAACTGGAAACAGAAATTTAAAAATACCAATTTTAATAGCACAAAAGCCCAAGAAATATTAAAGATAAACAAAAAATACATGTAAAATTCCTGTGAAAGCTACCAAATATCATTAAGAGAAATAAAATAAGATCTAAATAAATAGGCATATATACATACATTATGGCTGTGGACTAAAACAATCAATATTGTTGAAATGTCTATCTCCCCAAAGGAATTAGTAGTTCATAGATTCTCCACAGTCCCTCTCAAATTTCTAGCAAGATATTTAAATTGACAACATCAAGCCACAGTGAGATATCATTCTATAGCTAGCTAAATAGCTGTTTGTTTGCTTGTTTGTTTTTAAATAAAGGGAGAAAGTAACAATTGCAAATACTGGTAAAAATATAGAGAAACTGGATCACTCATATATTGCTAGCAAGAATGTAAAATTATACAATGATTCTGGAAAATATTTTAGAAGTTCTTTTTTTTTTTTTTTTTTTTTTAATAAACTAAACTTGAAAATGCCTTATGGTACAGTATTTGCATTTTGGGGCACTTATCCAGATAAGTGGAAACAAGTTCACAAAGTTGTACACAAATACTCAAAACAGATTTGCTCCTAATAACCATAAAACCAGAAGAAACACAGATACCTTTCAAAAGGTTAATGGTTAAGCAAATTATAGAGCATCCATACTGTGAAATACTACTCAGCGATAAAAAGGAACAAAACATTGAGACATACAAAACTTAAATGACTTTATGTTGAGAGAAAAAAATTCCTAAAGATTAAAAACTATAAGTTCCACTTATATAGCATTTTTAAAATGACAAAATTATGAAAATGGAGAAGGAATTAGTGATGTCTAGGGATTAAGGAAGTGGAGGTGAGATATTGGGAGGTGAGCACAACATGAAAAATCTTTGCGGAGATGTAAGTGTTCTATATCTTGGCTCTGTGAAAGTCAGTATACTGGTTGTGAATATTTTACTATAGTTTTGCAATATGGAACTGTTGGGGAAACTGGATAAAGTGTACATAGAACCTCTCTGTATTATTTTTTACAAGTGCATATGAACCTAACATTCTCTCCAAATACAATTTATTTTAAAAAAGTAAATATAACAAGGTTGTAGAATATAATAGCAGTAAGTGAAAAACAGTTACATTTTTATATATTAGCAGCAAACATTTGCAAAATGAAATGTTTTTTAATCCATTTTCTGTAATATAAAAAAAGGATATTATACCCAGGAAAAGAAAAACATATCAGGAGGAGCAAACAGGAACTTTAAGGACCCTTCTACAGTTTGTGTCTTGAGATAGAATGTGGGTTCATGGCATATATTTTACTAATATTCTTTAAACAGTATTATAAATAGGGGCACCTGGGTGGCTCAGTCAGTTAAACTTCTGCCTTAGGCTCAGTCATGATCCAGGGGTCTTGGGGGTCTAGCCCCAAATGGGGCTCCCTGCTTAGCAGGGAGTCTGCTTTTCCCTCTCCCTCTGCCCCTCTTCCCCTCCCCCTTCCCCCACTTGTATTCTTTCTCTCATAAATAAATAAATAAATAAACAAATTAAATATTTTAAAATAATTGTAATTAGCTTTATATTATATGATATTTCCCCCAAAACAATATATTGATGGCAAATATCAGAACCCTAGATTTCTATTTTATTCATGTTAATATTTAATTTTTGTTTTTTTTTAAATCTTACGTAAGGGATTAAGATTTCTCTAGTTTTGAAACAAAAATAAAATTTTTTGCAAAGATGCTTTATCCACTTTCTAACTGCCTTGTTTTCTCTATTTTTAATCTAGACTCCATTTATTAATGGCAACTTGTATTCATAATGATTGTAGAAATACACAAATAAATAGAAATCATTTTTCATTTTAGAAATACTTTAGTTTTTTTTTTTTTAATAGTCAGATGCACTTTTATGTCCCAGTGTCCTTCACCTAGAAATGGCAAAGGATATAATCTTCTTAAAGTACTTGATCTTGCCAGGATGATTTAATAAAGTGTCCTCGTTTGAAAACACGTATGAAAAGTTTTATCAATATTTCATTTATATAAAAATATACTACAAATGCCATTTTTTAGGTGAGGGGTTCTTAAAATTAGTATGCATATGATCAGCTATAAGTCTTGTTAAAAAATTATTGGACCAATTCTTACAGTTTCTAATTTAGTATATCAGATATGGATGGAACCTGATAATTTTTATTTGTAAGGTGTTACCAGAAGAACCTATCCAAAATCATTGGTGTGAGAGTCCGTTAAAATTTATTTATTTATATATGTATACTTCATTGTATATGTATATATGTAAATATATGTATCTGTACTGTATATATACATATAAGTATATCTATATATATGCATTTATGTGTGTCTAAATGTAAATATGCACACAGATACATACATAGATACATATATAGTCATATGTACTCCTGTGTGTATCACACACATACATGTACACAAACATAAACATGTGCATGTACCATACATCCATATAAATAGTGACTCATCCAATAAGTTATATCCCTTTTTGGTTAATTTTCAGTCAAACTAAACTTTTTCCTCTGTGTGGTCACTCATTGGAATGTTAGTGGGATTTATTGATCTGTTAAAAGAATTTACTAAGAGGCAGGAACTAAATGAATTATATGAATGACTTCTTTATAAATCTTAAAATCTTATTTTTATGTATAATAGTGCATTTATAATATACACAGAACATGTAAATCTATTTGACTTTTATACTGTGTTCTTTGTCTTACTAGTCTTTACCTCATCTGTCCTTTAATAATAACTTGACCTTTCCTGTAACTAGATATTATCACTTAACCTCTACTGCTTCAAGCCTCGTTGAAAAATTTCTTTAAGTTCTATCTTTTCTTACATCTTACTAAAGGAGTTTATTCCAAAAACCAAAACCCATATATATCATCAAGGAACTCCTCAGATCACCTTTTGTTTCTACTTCTCAGCAGGGCCAGCAGTAGTGGAGGAAGCAAAACCTCCTGCTAGTTAAGCACCAGCTGATGCACAGTCTACCTTCCTACCTTGTAGATGAGGCTCCAGATACTGATTCTGGGCAGGACCTTTGCAAAACAAACAAACAAACAAAAAACAAAACAAAAACAAAAGCAACAAAAAACAAGCCAGAAGGGCTTTAGTGAGTGTATTGATTTTAATCAAAATATCAAGTTATTTGTATATAGTGGGGATACTTTAATTGTTTTTGAATGAATTAGTATATAAATTGGCTGATATATACTAACTGTATCTGGAAATTTTTCAAATGAACACTGGATTTTAAAATCTAATTAAAAAGTTTAATAAATGGATGATCCATAAATATAAAACAAATCAAATTTCTGCCTTTAGGCAAGTGAAAGTCATTGCTGAAATATGTCCACAATTTTAAAGGCAAAACTTGTGTTTGGGTTTTCACACCTGGCTACAAATTTGGTCTCTTTTGTTGAGAATAAGAAAAAAATATTATCAGACATGTAATGAGTCAGAATAACAACCACTGAAAAGCCAAAAGGAATTTAAGAAGCAATTGTGATAAACAAAAGATAATTAAAATCAATAACTAAACTGTAGGAAAGAAGTAGAATAATAAAAGGAGATCAATAAAGTAAAAGTGTTTAAACGGCCTGTACTTAATATGATTACAAACAAATACAAACAAAAAAAAAAAATAAAAAATAAAAAATATATTGATCAAGAATACACAAAATATGAAATTTTGATCTAAAAATCCAATTATGTCAATTAAAACCTGCAGTAGGGAACAACAGAAACATATTAAAGAATAAGTGAAGTAATTCTTTCAAATTTCAAAGTTTAAAAATATTTCCTTTTGTCTGGCAAAATTTTTTTTTTCTGGCAATATAGTAATGCTTTTTACCCTATTCAAATATAATATGATATTCCTCAAGAATAAACATTTCAGCATTTAAATGCTTTCCACAGATATCATCCTTCCCGCTTCAGATCAGTTACCAATACCTGTATTAATGTATATTCTTCTATTTCTTTTCCCACATATTTTTCCAATGACCAATTATATAAGTAATTAAAATATTTTTAAGTTATTATGATGTGCTATGTAAGTGCTAAATAATGGAAAATTAAGTATGAATATGAAAACTTAATTTTAGTGTGCAAAACATCATTTTGACAATTCTCATAATCATTAAGAATAGAACTGATGAATGAAAAGAGAATTTTCTTATAATATAAACAATAATTTCAAAATATAAAATAAGTAGTATCACAAAATAACAGAAGAAATTAAAAAAAAACAATAAAATAAAATATAAAAAATTGGAGGAGGAGTCAAGATGGCAGAGGAGTAGGAGGCTGAGTTGACATCAGATAGCAGGAGATCAGCTAGATAGTTTATCAAACAATTCTGAACACCTACAAATCCAACATGAGATCAAAGAGAAGAGCAGCAATTCTAGAAACAGAAAATCAGCCACTTTCTAAATGATAGGATCTGCAGAGGAGTGAATCCAAAGCAATTGGAAGATAGACTGCAGGGGGAGGGGCCAGCTTCTGGCAAGCAGTGGTGTAATAGAGCACAAAATCAGAACTTTTAAAAGTCTGCTCTGCTGAGGGAAATTGCTCCAGAGGTTAAGCCAGTGTGAAGCCCAAACGGGGACAGTGTGGACTCAGATCCAGCGGGATTACAGAAGGATCAGGGGTGTCTCAGTGTCACAGAGCTTGTAGGTATTAGAGCAGGGAAGTCGGCTACAGAGACGGAGCTGAATGGTGAGCTCTCAACTTGGGGTTACCTTAAACTTTGATATGTGGCACACTCAGACCATTGCTCTGTGAGCAGGGACCCCACAAGATCCAGGGAGACATCCCCCCCCGGAATTGTGCAGGGATCTGCTGGGTTTAGAGACTCCAGGTGGGGCTGTGTGCCAGAGACAGAGATTTTTGGTCACAGTATGGGTGAGCTCAGAGCGTGGGCGGAGGCCAGGGAGATGGGAGAGATTGAGCACTTTTCTCCAAGGGCTTATTGAGGAGTAGGGCTCTGAGTTCTCAGCTCCTCTGGACCAGAGATTGGGGGGCTGTCATTTCATTCGTGTCCTCCAGAACTCTACGGAAAGCATTCAGGGAACAAAAGCTCCAGAAAGTGAACCTGAGCGGATTACTTAGCCCTAGCCCTGGTAAGGGTGGTGCAATTCTACCTCGGGCAAAGACACTTGAGAATCACTACAACAGGCCCCTCCCCCAGAAGATCAGCAAAAAATCCAGCCAAGACCAAGTTCACTTACCAATGAGAACAGTGGAACTATAGAGGAGAAAGCAAAGCATGGAATTCATGGCTTTCTCCCTATGATTCTTTAGTCTTTCCAAGTTAATTTTTTTTCTTATGCTAAATTTTTTTAATCTTTACTCTTTCCTCTTTTAACATTTTTTAACTAGTTTATTTTAACAATACCTTTCATTAAAAATTTTTTTTGAACCTTCATTATTATAGTCATATTTATCTTTCATTTTATCTAATTTTATTTTTTGTATACACATAGGGTTATTTCTTCTAAAAAAATTGGGGTGCACTTCTTTTAATAGATCAAAATATACCATAAATCTAGCACAGGTCTTTATTCTAGTCTCCAGGTTGAGAAAATTCTCTCCACTTTCTTTTTCTTTATTTTCCCAACCAATCTATCTTATCAATGCCTTTTTTAGAAAATTTAAAAAGTCATCTTTATAGTCATATTCCATCCCTTCAGTATGTTTACCTTTATTTTGTGTGTATATATATATATATATATATATATATATATATATTTTCATTCTTTAAAATTTTGGGATATAGTTTCTTCTAAGAGACCAAAATACTCCCAAAATTAAGTGGGTAACTAGTCCTATTCACAAGTCTAATATATATATATATATTTTTCTTTTTTCTTTTTTCTTTCTTTCTTTCTTTTTTTTTTCCCTGAACTTCTTTTTACACACTTTCTTCCCCCAATAATTTGTGGTCTCTTCTGATTTGGATAGAGCACATTTTCCTATGGTCTTTGCCTCCCTTTAAATATTTTATTCACTCCTACATATATTCTTATTTGGATAAAATGACAAGGCAGAAAAACTCACCACAAAAAAAAAAAAAGAAAAAGAAAAAGAAAAAGAGACAGTATCAAAGGCTAGGGACCTAATCAATATGGACATTGGTAATATGTCAGATCTAGAGTTCAGAATGATGATTCTCAAAGTGCTAGCTGGGCTCAAAAAAGGCATGGAAGATATTAGAGAAACACTGTCTGGAGAAATAAAGCCCACTCTGGAGAAATAAAAGAACAAAAATCAAACTAAGTTGAAATAAAAAAAAATCTATTAATGAGATGCAATGAAAAATGGAGGCTCTTACTGCTAGGATAAATGAGACTGAAGAGAGAGTTAGTGATATAGAAGACCAACTGATGAAGAATAAAGATGCTGAGCAAAAGAGAGACAAACAACTACTGTACCACGAGGGGAGAATTCGAGAGATAAGTGATACCATAAGACGAAACAACATTAAGATAATTGGGATTCCAGAAGAAGAAGAAAGAGAAAGGGGAGCAGAAGGTATATTGAGAGAATTATTATAGAGAATTTCCCTAATATGGCAAAGGGAACAAGCATCAAAATCCAGGAGGCACAGAGAATCTCCCTCAAAATCAACAAGAATAGGTCTGCACCACATCATCTAATAGTAAAACTTACAGGTCTTAGTGACAAAGAGAAAATCCTGAAAGCAGCCTGGGACAAGAAGTCTGTAACATACAATGGTTAAAAAAAAAATGGTAAAAATATCCTATATTGGCAGCAGACTTATCCACAGAGACCTGGCTGGCCAGAAAGAACTGGCAAGATATATTCAGATCACTAAACAAGAAAAACATGCAGTCAAGAATACTATATCCAGCTAGGCTATCATTGAAAATAGAAGGAGAGATAAAAAGCTTCCAGGACAAACAAAAACTAAAAGAATTTTGTACACACCAAACCAGCTCTATAGGAAATATTGAGAGGTCCTCTAAGCAAAGACAGAGCCTAAAAATAGTAGATCAGAAAGGAACAGAGACAATATACCGTAATAGTAACCTTACAGGCAATACAACGACACTAAATTCATATCGCTCAAAAGTTACCCAGAATGTAAATGCCCCATTCAAAAGACACAGGGTATCAGAAGAGATAAAAAACAAACAAACATCAATATGCTGTCTACAAGAAACTCATTTTAGACCCGAAGACACCTCCAGATTTAAAGTGAGGGGATGGAAAACAATTTAACATGCTAATGGACATCAAAAGAAAGCTGGGGTGGCAATCCTTATATCAGATCAATTAGATTTTAAGCCAAAGACCATAATAAGAGGTGAGGAAGGACACTATAACATACTCAAAGGGTCTGTCCAACAAGAATATCTAACAATTTTAAATATCTATGCCCTTAACATGGGAGCATCCAACTATATAAAAAATTAATAACAAAACCAAAGAAACACATCAACAATAGTACAATAATAGTAGGGGACTTTAACATTCCCCTCACTAAAATCGACAGATCAAGCAAAAGATCAACAAGGAAATAAAGGCCTTAAATGGACCAGATGGACATCACAGATATATTCAGAACATTTCATCCCAAAGCAACAGAATACACATTCTTCTCTAGTGCACATGGAACATTCTCCAGAGTAGACCACATCCTGGGTCCTAAATCAGGTCTCAACCAGTATCAAAAGATTGGGATCATTCCCTGCATATTTTCAGACCACAATGCTCTGAAGCTAGAACTCAATCACAAGGGGAAATTTGAAAAGAACCCAAATACATGGAGACTAAAGAGCATCCTTCTAAAGAATGAATGGGTCAACCAAGAATTTAAAGAAGAATTAAAAAAAAAATTCATGGAAACAAATAATAATGAAAATGCAACAGTTCAAAATCTGTGGGAAACAGCAAAGGCAGTCCTGAGAGGAAAATATATAGCAATACAAGGCTTTCTCCAGAAACAAGAAAAGTCTCCAATACACAACCTAACCCTATACCTAAAGAAGCTGGAGAAAGAACAACAAAGACAGCCTAACCCCATAAGGAGAAGAGAAATCATAAAGATCAGAGCAGAAATCAATGAAATAGAAACCAAAAACAAACAAACAACAACAACAACAACAAAACAAATAGAACAAATCAACAAAACCAAGAACTGATTCTTTGAAAGAATTAATAAGATTGATAAACCCCTGGCCAGACTTATCAAAAAGAAAAGAGAAAGGACCCCAATAAATAAAATCATAAATGAAAGAGGAGAGTTCACAATCAACACCAAAGAAATACAAACAATTATAAGAACATATTATGAGCACCTAATTATATGTCAGCAAATTTGACAATTTGGAAGAAATGGAGGCACTCCTAAAGACATAAACTACCACAACTGACCCAGTAAGAAATAGAAAACCTGAACAGACCCATAACCAGTAAGGAGATTTAAACAGTCATCAAAAATCTCCAAACAGGGCGCCTGGGAGGCTCAGTGGGTTGAGCCTCTGTCTTCGGCTCAGGTCATGATCTCAGGGTCGTGGGATCGAGCCCCGCATGGGGCTCTCTGCTCAGCAGGGAGCCTGCTTCCCCCCTCTCTCTCTGCCTGGCTCTCTACTTGTGATCTCTCTCTCTCTGTCAAATAAATAAATAAAATATTAAAAAAAAAATCTCCAAACAAAGAAGAGCCCAGGGCAAGACAACTTCCCACGGGAATTTTACCAAACATTTAAAGAAGAATTAATTCATATTCTTCTGAAACTGTTCCAAAAAATAGAAATGGAAGGAAAACTACCAAACTCATCTTATGAGGCCAACATTACCTTGATCCCAAAACCAAAGATCCCATCAAAAAAGAGAATTACAGACCAACATCATTGATGAACATAGATGCAAAAATTCTCACCAAAATACTAGCCAGTAGGATCAAACAGTATATTAAAATGATTATTCACCACAACCAAGTGGGATTGACTCCAGGGCTGCAAGGTTGGTTCAACATCCAACAATCAATCAACGTGATACAATACATTAATAAAAGAAAGAACAAGAACCATAAGATACTCTCAATAGATGCTGAAAAAGCATTTGACAAAGTACAGTATCCTTTCCTGATCAAAACTCTTCAAAGTGTAAGGATAAAGGGTACATATCTCAATATCATCAAAGCCATCTATGAAAAACCCACCACAAATATCATTCTCAATGGAGAAAAACTGAGAGGTTTTCCGCTAAGGTCAGGAACATGGCAGGGATGTCCATTATCACCACTGCTATTCAACATAGGACTAGAAGTCCTAGCCTCAGCAATCAGAAAATAAAAAGAAATTAAAGGCATCCAAATTGGCAAAGAAGAAGTCAAATTATCACTCTTTGCAGATGATATGATACTATATGTGGAAAACCCAAAAGACTCCACTCCAAATCTGCTAGAACTTGTATAGAAATTCAATAAAGTGTCAGGATACAAAATCAATGCACAGAAATCAATTGCATTTCTTTTTACTAAAAACAGGACAGAAAAAAGAGAAATTAAGGAGTCGGTCCCATTTACAATTGCACCCAAAACCATGAGACACCTAGGAATAAACCTAACCAAAGAGGCAAAGAACCTATACTCAGAAAACTATAAAGTACTCATGAAAGAAATTGAGGAAGACAGAAATAAATGGAAAAATGTTCCACGCTCATGGATTGGAAGAACAAATATTGTGAAAATGTCTATGCTACCTAAAGTAATATACACATTTAATGCAATCCCTATCAAAACCCCATCCGTTTTTTCAAAGAAATGGAACAAATAATCCTAAAATTTATATGGAACCAGAAAAGACCTCGATTGGCCAGAGGAATGTTGAAAAAAAAAAAAAGCCAAAGTTGGCAGCATCATAATTCCATATTTCAAGCTCTATTACAAAGCTGTCATCATCAAGATAGTATGGTGCTGGCACAAAAACATACACATAGATCAGTGGAACAGAATAGAGAGCCCAGAAATAGACCCTCCACTCTATTGTCAACTAATCTTCAACAATGCAGGAAGGAATGTCCAATGGAAAAAAGACAGTCTCTTTAACAAGTGGTGTTTGGAAAATTGGACAGCCACATGCAGAAAAATGAAACTGGACCATTTCCTTACACCACACATGAAAATAGACTCAAAGCAGATGAAGGACCTCAATGTGATAAAGGAATCCATCAAAATCCTTGAGGAGAACACAGGCAGCAACCTCTTCGACCTCAGCCACAGCAACTTCTTCCTAGGAAAATCACCAAAGGCAAGGGAAGCAAGGGCAAAAATGAACTATTGGGACTTCATCAAGATCAAAAGGGCAAAAATGAATTATTGCGACTTCATCAAGATCAAAAGGGCAAAAATGAATTATTGGGACTTCATCAAGTTCAAAAGCTTTTACGCAGCAAAGGAAACTTTTAACAAAACCAAAAGACAACGGACAGAATGGGAGAAGATATTTGCAAATGACATATCAGAAAAAGGGCTAGTATCCAAAATCTATAAAGAACTTATCAAACTCAACACTCAAAGAACAAATAATCCAATCAAGAAATGGGCAGAAGATATGGACAGACATTTCTGCAAAGAAGACATCCAGATCTTTTTAAAAAAACACAAAAAAACTTAAATAGATGCGATAGGAAGTGCTTGAATGGTGATGTGAGGAGTCAGCAAATCCTCTTACCAAAAAGCAATGAGGAAAACGACACACTTATCAAAAGTCACCATTTCAAAATTCTAGAGATTAATCCATTCAATAAATTGAAAAACAGTTATTCAAGAAAAACTTCCAAACCTTGCTCAGAGTGGTGGGTGTCTATGGAATTTTTACATAAAATCTTCCCTTTACTCATAACTCTCTACCAATTCTGTGGCAGTAGCCAAAAGGACTAGCAGCCTCCCTGCCACCAGAGAGGGCTGACTTCTTTCATATATAGCTCCAAGGAAACGTGCCATGCTCAGAGTCATTACTGAAAATAATAGCAATCTCATTGGCAACTGGGGAAGGTAGACATAGTTGCCTGAGTGTTCAGTACAGGTAGGAGCAAATAGAACATTCCAGATTTAACAGGAAGACCTGGTGAAAAAGGTGGTCATGAGGGTCTTTGATAAATTTTCATATATTACTTCGGATTTAGAAGGCTTCATGTATTCAAGACTGTACACTATTCAGGAGAAAGTTAAAAGTGTCCTTATTATATACTTATTCCTAGCTGAATATGAAACTGCACAAGTAGAAAGTAAAATCTGGGTCAGTCTTGTAAACTGTATGAAATATAAATACATGCTTCAATTCCAAGACTTGCTGACTCCAAGTGTTAAGTCCAACCTCTGACCAGTCACTGGCTAACCAATATGCTATGCTGACCTGCTAGTCAATCAAGAAAGGTAGTCTAAACATTTAAAAAAAGAAATTAAATGAGCAAAAACATTAATGGCTGTACAATATAAAGTACACAGTTTCTGCCGAATTGATTCAGAAAGGTCACTAAATAGACAAGAAACCAAGAACAATTTTTGTAAGGGGAACTCAGAATCCAGTGTTGTTATATTATCTAAAATATCTAGTTATCAATCAATAATACATAAATAAATAAAATATCTAGTTATCAACAACACTACCAACAAAATAACAACTTACAAAGAAACAGGAGAATGTGGCCATACACAGGAAAATAAAAACAGTGAATCATAAGAATGTCTGAGAGGATATAGTTATTCAAAATACACTTATTAAGACTTCAAAATAGCTACCATATATATGTTCAAAGAATCAACGAAACCATGGTTAAAGAATTAGACCAAGCTGGGCACCTGAGTAGCTCAGTGGGTTAAGCATCTGACTTCAGCGCAGGTCATGATCTTGGGGTCCTGGGAGGTTCTCTACTGGGCATGGGGACTGCTTAAGATTCTCTCTCTCCCTTTACCTCTGCCCCTCCAAACTCCATGCTCATGCACACTCTCTTTCTCTCTAAATTAGAAAGAAATAAGATCCCAAAGCTCCCCAAATTTGATGAAAAACAGTCATCTACACATCTGAAAATCTCAATGATCTAAACTCAAAGAGATTCATGCCTAGACACACTAAAATGAAACTGTCAAAAGAAAAAGAAAAATCTTGAAATTATCAAGTGAAAGGACTCATTCATTATTCATAAGGTAAAAGTAAACCTCAGTAAGATTTACAGCTAATTTCTCATCAGAAACAATGAATTCCAGATGAAGGGAAGATTACAAGAAGAAGGGGAGATTATGGATAAACTTGAAGTAATGCCTCAGCATTACAAAATGAATACTTATTTCCACAGTTGTTTCGGTGAGAATTCCTAGTTCTTTGGCTGAAATGTTTGTTTGTTTGCTTGCTTGTTTTTCACATTGCCGTATGGATATTCTCTCCCTCATCTATTTTGCTTCTTAATAATAATGATTAATGTCTGCTTCTGAAACTAAATGTTCTTTCATTTAAAAAAAGCCTTCAAAAATAATCAGTGCTGGTTAAAAAAGTATCTATCTAAAAATATATGTCTCGTTGTATAGTTCTTAGTTTCATTGAATTTTCTTGTTAGTAAATGTCATCAGAACATGCTAGGGATGCTAGATTTGCAATGACTCTGTGCCGAACCACCTACCTACCTTTCAAAACTCTGCTCAGGCTTAACAATTTTTTTAACAGTTACCAAGACTATCCTGATAATGTCACTATGTAAAGAGGTAAAACATAAGAGAGGTAACAAAGAATATAAATGTTATACCCGACTATATGTTAAGGAAGAATATATTATGTCAATAGGTATAAAAATTATAAAAATAACATTTCCCTTTATTTTTTTGTAATCATGATAGAATCAAGTAGCTCTCTATATTAGACCATGGATCATATGGAAAAAAAATAATTGCCTTATGGATTGCATAGAGAACATATCTACTTGGCCTACTATGTAATTTTTCTTTGTATTAATTTGTTTCATTTTATACAGATTCTTCTATTGTTTTTCTTTATTCTCCTATTTCAAAATGTTGGGGGAATTTTGGTTGAGTTTGATCTATTCTTCACTCTTGATAACTCTTCAAATAAAGTGATGAAATAATTTCATATTGAAATGAGACATACTGACAAATGAGTTTCACTGCAACTGAGATTTACTTTTTGTATTATGAAGAGATTGTGATAGGATTTATTAGTTAAATCCTTTAATCTTTATCTACTTCCACTATTTAAACAAGTTAAATTTGTCTTTTTCAAGACTTTTCTTCTCATAAATAAAAATATATGATATATAACATTATAAAATATGGAATATGAGTAGCAAACATATTTTCTGTTAATTTTCAATAAAATTTAACAATTAAACTATATTTTAAGTGAATAATCATTTTTGGTCCAGCCTATAAACATGTTAAAATAATGTGTTAATAAAAGTGTCAAAAATATTAAAAGGGAAAACAACATAGTCAAAAAAACTTTTTTTTTAGATATCCTACTATACATAAAATATGGTGTTAAGTTCTGGCATACACAAGATAATTCTTATTCTTCGCAATATCTAACTTTTTAAACCAAGACTATATATAAATTTAGGATGTCAAATATTAAGGTTAAACAGCCAATCAGTTTTTAAATTATTTTTAAAACGTATTCCCTTCCTTCGAGAATAGAAGAGTGAATGTCAGCCCCATGTCTTGATATTTTTAAATTCAAGTATAAGAGAAAATGTGTATTCAACTTAAATGGATACAACATTTTCTTCAGCAGAGAATCTAGAAAATTGTCAGGTGGGAAATATTGCAGGAATGCTTCACAGAGTTAAGTGAATTCCACAAAATTCCTACACCACAGTACTGCTCTGGGAATTTGTCCACAGATTCTGCAGAATGCAGGATGATCACAAAACAGCACATGTCTCAAGTTTGGCTGAAGTGAGTCTAAGTTGAGAATCTTTTCTTTCCTCATTCAGACACAGATATACCCAATATATCTGAGAACAGTGTTGCAGATACTTACACTTCCCAAACTTAGAAATAAGAGATTTGTGGGCTTTCTATGATTGGATTGAAACGTTCCTCAGCCGTAGCTAGATCAACTTGGTAGGTAGTGGTGTATTTTCAGTTTCAGATCAGTGGGTTTACTTACCATTAATATTTCTGTATATTTTATATCTCTGCTTTTTGAAAATTTCATTACTCTGAAACAGATTGAACATTAAAGGTGGTGTGTGTTATGAATGCATGTAGATTTCAGCATAGATTTAAGCCTTGTCTTCTTGTTCAGCAAGAAGTGCTTGTGCCTATCTGGTGAATTGGTGTGGAAGTCCGAGCTAAAGACTACTTGTGTGGAGGTTTGAGGCTCTCATAAAAGAACTCAAAGGAAGAGAAAAATAAAATAAAATTTAAAAAGAAGGGGTCTGAATACACAAAAGGAAAAGAGAAAACATGAGTTTGAAGACATTAGTCATTTGGGCATCTCCCCTCTAAAAGGAAAAAGGGAAGCCTGTCAGCAAACAGGAAAAAAAAAATTCAACAAAATGCTACATTTTAGGGCTTGAGCACAAAAATTTGGTAGTTTATATATAGGCTCTGACACTGAAGAAATAGTAAGACACTTTCCCATTTGTTCTACCAAAGAACTTATGGGTATTTTTGGTGCATCCATGGCGTGGTCTGAGAGACAGTGAATGGAGTGGTGTCCAGTGAGTGGTCAGAAGTGCCTCTGGAGGGCTTTTCTGCAGTGAACTGAACCTCAGTGAGTGACAGGAGTAACAGTACTCCACAAATGTGGCAGTAGCAGTCAGAAGACCACATTGTCTGGACTTGATCCACATGTGAGATAACTTGGGAAATCCAAGAAATTTAGGTGGAAAGAGCAGGGACCAGAAGGGAGGCTGATGTTCTATGTTAGCGAGTGGGGAAAGGGCCTGAGAAATAGAAATGATTTCTGTTAATAATACCCCACGGGCTAGTGAGGTCTGTGGAAACTCTACTCATGGCAGTGGTGCTGTTCTTAATCTGCTTTGACAGAAATATGAATACACACATACACTTCCACCTCCTCTGAGAATTACACACTGTGTATGGATACTTTGTATCCATACCTATTTTTATTTTACCTTTTTTTTTTTTTGTCACACATCTGCATTTTATCAGTTTACACATACTAAGCAGGGCTTATTTCATGTCCCTGTTTAATCGCTGCCTTCACATTCCCATGTTATGTTTCTGTCAGCAGTAAAGCCCTTTTTTGCTCCAAAAACTATAACCTCTAAACTGTATGTTATACCTCTTGTATTCATTTCTTCCAAATTGAAATCACTTTCAGGTCGGTTTTAACTAAACCGTTATCCTCAAACAGATGCAACAAAACTGATGCAGATAATAGGCATGTTTCTAAGTATTTTTTAACAGTGACATTCTATATTAGAGCTAGTAAATAGATCCAAGTGTTAGGTTTAATCTACAGTTGAATGTTAAAAAACAATTTAGGTACTCAGAAATTTTCTGAAACCATTTTCAGAACATATGTATAAGTTTATATTAATAAAATCATTTGAAATAAAATATTATTTTTCACATGCCATTATTCCTATGAAGTGAACTTGCTTTTTCTATATTCCAACTAGATTGGTCTAAACTGCCTATTTTTGTTGCAAAATAATCATATAGGATATGAATTTCAGACATTTCCAAAAGATCTATTAAAACATGACCCTTTTCTCATACATATAATAACATATAAAATGAGAGTGAGCTATCACAGCTGAAGTTTTCTCTGAATAGGAAGTTTCAATCATTGTTACTCTAACTCTTGGCAGATGTGGTATGTAAAATGACAGGCACCCAAAAATGAGCATGTACTAATTTCCAGAACTTGTGATCATGTTTCATTACTTGACAAAAGGAACTTTGTAAGTGTGATTATGGGTATTGGACTTACAATGGGGACATTATTCTGTATTATCCAGGTGGGACCAATGTTATCACACATGTCTTGTGAAGTGAAAGAGAGACAGAATAAAGATGAGACTGTACCAAAAAAAAGAAGAAAAAAAAAGTCACAGAGAAATATAAAATTGTTGGCTTTAAAGAAAAATGAAGGAGACCAAAGAATTCTAGAAATCTCTAGGTGCTTTCTGGAAACCATGAGGAAACAGATCCCCTAGAGTCTCCAGAAGGAAGCATAGCCACGATTTCACCTTATTTAAGCCCAGTATATTGGACTTTTAACTTACAAACTGTAAGATTGTAGATTCAGGTGATAGTATGCGACTAAGTTTGTGATAAATTGCTATAAGAAGTAACAGAAAAAATAGCAGATACAGTAATTCTTATGCAAACATTTTTAAAACAAAGTTGGTATATGTTATAATCATGTAGTAAATATCTAATTAAAATACGCTCCCCCATAGTCCCATGAATGTCACTACCTTCCAAGTTTAAAGAGGTGAACTTTGGGAAGTGATCTTAATTATGAGTAGTCCCAGTTTGACTTTTACATTTTACAAGACCACAATTGCTGCTGATCTCAAAATATAATGAATTTATCTCTATCAAACTCTTAACAGTTTTTTAGGATATTTCTGCATTGTCCCTATTTTAACATCTCTTTGCCAAAATTTTCAATTTCTTTTTTTTTTAATACTTTTTTCCATTGGAATAATGGTTCTTCTTGCCAGAACAGAAATACCCAGTAAGGTTTGAATATATATCCCTTTTTAGGGAGTAAGTATTAATATAGAATGCTATTACATTATATTTAGGATCTATTTTATTCCTATGTGGAGATTATGCTGGTTAGATTTAACTCATATTAGGCAGTTTAGTTTATTTTAATTTTTTTAAGATTTTATTTATTTATTTGACAGACAGAGATCACAAGTAGGCAGAGAGAGAGAGGAGGAAGCAGGCTCCCCGCTGAGCACAGAGCTGGATGCGGGGCTCAATCCCAGAACCCCAGGATCATGACCTGAGCTGAAGGCAGAGGCTTTAACCCACTGAGCCACCCAGGCACCCCAGGCATTCAGTTTAATAGCTTATGTAAACCTTCACTCACTACAATGTTGAAATTGAAAACCTACATTTTCCAGACTCCCTTTCAGCTAAGATTTTAAATGTGAATTAGGTTTCACCATTTGGATGCCGTGTAGGTGTAGCAAGATTTGAAAAGCAAGAGTTAAGCAGAAACTATCCTTCTGTGGCTTTTGGCTGTTACTACACTGGAGATTTAAGGGCTCCAAACAATAGCGTTGCAGAATTCAAACCCCAACTTTCTCATTAACAAGTAGAAGGATGCAGTGACTTAATCTGGTGTCTCATCTCTAGGGAGCAGCACTAGGAGCACATTTTCCTACTTCCTGAGTGTTGGGCTGTGTTAGCAAAGGCAGAGATTCTTGTTTCTGGCATATTTTCAGTTGTGAACTAAGAGTTAGTGCTCCTGGAGAAGGTCAGTTCTGTATATCCAGGAGTTATTCCAGGATACCAGGTTTAGGAGATGTTCCTCCAGCCTTGGTAGTGCTTTAGCAACCACATAATTTCCTGTATGAAATTTCTTCCTGTTTCAAACTGCCTATAGCATTTTCTGTTTCCTGCACTGATCTTTGGTAGAAAAGTCCACTCAGGAAATCAAAAGATATATTATCCGTAGAAAATTGCTGTGCTATTTGTGACAAAAACATGAAGTCTTCTCTATTATTAAATGGAGAATTAATTGGAAGGCAATTACAGTACCTTAATTACCAGACCTCTGCATCTATAAATTTATGAATATAATTTTTCCTACAATTTGGTTTTTTTTTTAATTTTTTTCCAAAGATTTTATTTATTTATTTGACAGACAGAGAATTCAAGTAGGCAGAGAGGCAGACAGAGAGAGAGGAGGAAGCAGTGAGCAGAGAGCCCAGTGCGGGGCTCTATCCCAGGACCCTGAGATCATGACCTGAGCCAAAGGCAGGGGCTTTAACCCACTGAGCCACCCAGGCACCCCTAATTTTTCCTACAATTTGAATATATATATTCATTTCAGCAGCAAGGATTATGCATATGCTGTCATCATTCTAAAGAATATATTAAATGAAAAAATGATTATTGTTCAACAATGCATCAAGTATCATTCTGCTTATGTACAAGGGAGAAAAATCACAAAATTGATACATATACATGTATGTAGGAACATATACATATTATATATTATGTAATGATATAAATCCATATATATTTGTCTCTATATCATTCTTTATCAATGTAGATATATGGAATATTCATATAATTATATATAGAGTAATATAATAAATATAGTAATATAAAATAATATGTATAAATTTAATATAATATACAATTAGATATACAGATTTATAGAGACAAAGATACCTAGATAAGAAATATACTAAATGTGAAATGACAATTAGATCTGCATTTTCCCAAGTTGTAGCCCAAATAATGTAATAGCTATCTCTCTAAATTTCAAGGCGATGTGTCTGAATATTCTGATTCAATCCATTCATATAAGTTCTGTCAGCACTTCCTAACTTTAATGGCACTTTCTTCCAGGAGTTAGTCTTTTATTTTAGTGGAGATTTATGAAATCTCTTGCACATAGTCATTAAAACTGAGACCACCTCTCACTGCAGCCTTGTCATTTAGTTTACTTGCTTTATTAGCTGGGCAAGGCACTGTATGTGGTAATTATGTCCTCAATAATGGAACCTACTCGGCACACATTAAATTTCTATTCAGAGTCACTCTTTTTGAATTTTAACATGAAGGGGTTTGCAAATAGGTAGGCACAGCAATTTGAATCTGCAAAATGAAGCTTTTATTGCACTGATGATATTTTTAGATCTGAAAAACTCTGTGCATTTAAACAATAAACTCTTTTTTTTATAAGATTTTATTTATTTATTTGACAGAGATCACAAGTAGGCAGAGAGGCAGGCAGAGAGAGAGAGAGAGGAGGAAGCAGGCTCCCCGTGGAGCAGAGAGGGACTCAATCCCAGGACCCTGGGATCATGACCTGAGCCAAAGGCAGAAGCTTTAACCCACTGAGCCATCCAGGTACCCTAAACAATAAACTTTTTTATACATCTTCTTAAGTCATATGTATTTTATATTTAGCTTTCACATCAGGGACAAAACTTATTAATCTCTGGAGAGAAATGTTTTTATCCTCTGAATCCACTCCCTAACATTAAGGTATTTCACAAACCTGTCTCTACTGTCTTTGAGTAATATATTTTTATACTAAATACTGGAGAAATTTCAGCGAGATGTGTCACTGCAATATCGAGAAAGCCTAACAGTAAGTGGACAAAATTTTTCTATGATATAGTTAGGCGCAGGAAAGGTGATTTTCATTTTGTGAGTCATGTTATTTAAAAAAAAAATCTTTGGTGAGTAAAAACTGTAAATTTAAAGCATTAATGTATTGATTCATTCATTCATTTCCGTGGACAGAAGTTTAATGATATCTCTTCCCCAACTTACTCTATTCACTACAGCTTTTAGCTTCTCATAGCTAATAACACTATATAACTATTTTATTCTGTGACCAACCATAAATTTATAACCAGACAACTGTCTGGAATTATTAGAATGTTTTATTTTTCCAAGATAGGTTTTATTAATGTACTTACACATATAATTTTTGTGTGAAGATGAATATTTGCTGTCATCTACTTTTTTTCATTTTTTACAATTTTTCAGTGTTCCAGAATTCATTGTTATGCAACACACCCCATGTTCATCTACTTTTCAAAATTTTCAAAACAAAAGTCTCATACTTACAAAAAGTTCTTTGAGATAAATTTATAATTTCTTATGGTTATTTCACTGATTTACTTCATAGAGAAGGTTATGTGAACTTCTACTAAGTCACTTGCCCCTTGTTAGATAATTTTTTTAAAAGATGCCTAAATCTTCATCAGTTTGGTTCACTTTCAAGCACATAAGTAATAATATTTATTAGCAGCTGATATTTTTTGAACTTCAAGAATCTGTCAGAATACAATCTCAAATTTACGGTCTACAACAGAAATTTCAAGTAAGAGAAACAATAACAATTTTCTAATTAATTATCTGTTATTTTGGACATTCTAAAATCTCTCCATAGATTGATCATTCAGGTTGTCAAAAGATTAGAATCTGGTCTACTTCTTTGACATCTTCCATTAAATCATGGCTTACACTTAGGAGCAGATTAAGAATTAAACTTTTGAGACTACTTGTTATATTTATTTTAATGATCTCTATTGAGTATGACTATGTTTAAAATATAAGGTATTTTAAATTATTTATCTTTATAATTTCTTAATTCTTCACTTTACTTAATCTAATTTAGTGTTAGTCTCCCAAAGAATTAAAATTTAAATGATTAATTTTTGATAGTATTGTACAATATATGATTGCACATTCTTTAATAAATAAATAATAAAGTCACATTTTTTAATAAAGAGTCCCAAAGGACTCTTTGGTAGCAAGGATACTTTTCTGTTTCACAGATAGATAAATGAGGTACCAAAAGGTTATTTGTCTCTTCTGAAGCCAAATAAATTAAAAAGCATATATGGTAACTGAAATAAAAATATTATATGGTTTTATTTTTGCTTATATGAGTAACTTCAGTACTTATTTTTTATGACTCATATAAAGCTAATACTATCCACATTCTTCTATTAAAATTAGAAACAAAAAATATTTGCTTCTACATTATCAATAAGGCTGAATAAAGACTTGTAAAACATTTTCCCTCTACTTGTCCTTTCTAAAATAAGAACAATAGCAATGAGTGTTTTATTTAAGAACACCTGACTAGGGTATAGGAAACTTCAGATGTAGTTCAACTTTAGCTACATTACATTAATATGTAATGCTTTTTCAGGCAGGTCACTTGGCCATAGTTATGGTTTATTTATTTATTTATTTATTTATTGGTAATACAGGTGAAATCAACTCTTTCTTCCACCCCTAACGTTCTACGTTTTGTTTTGTTTTTGTTTTGTTTTGTTTTTTATTGTGGTTGAGATCTTCCAATAATTCATACCTGGGTAGTTTTTCAAACTCAACTATAAGAATAATTTTTTTTTTAAGATTTTGTTTGAAAGAGTGAGAGAGCACATGCGTGCGTGCACACGCAGGCATCCTGTACACAAGTTGGGGGAGGGGCAGAGGGAGAAGCAGGCTCCCCACTTATCAGGGAGCAGAGATTTCAGGACCCTGGAATCATGACCTGAATTGAAGGCAGATGATTAATGACTGAGTCACCCAGGCACCCTTATAAGAATAATTTTGTATATACTTCCTTTCATAACATCTTTTAAAGAAATATTAACATAAATTAAGTTGTAGGTTTCAATCCATATTGAAAAAAATAACGATATAAGAACAAAACACAATGGCAAGTAAAAACACTAAGTGTCAATGACAAAAAAAATCTATTATCATATAACAACTTCTCCATTTTTACCTCTCAGCATGCATAGTTAGTATAGACACGGTTTTGTCTTTTTCCCTCTAGTTATGAGGTTATCCAATGCTTATATCCAACAACACTGGATACAACCAACCATAACAGTTGGTTGTGTAATTTTTGTATTTTTAACTACACAATATTTGATTAAGTAAATACATCATGGCTATATGTACTACATACCTTAATGTATGATGATTATCAGTTTTCTTGCAAGAAACATCTTTATGCATGTGATTGTTATTTTTTAGTTTTGTTATTTTTAAAACTAAGTTTCCAAGTCAAGAGTAGAATGACACTTTCTTGCAAATGATTGACACTTTTTAACAAATTGCTTAGAATTATGATACTAACCTTATTAATTTACATGTAGAACTTTACATTAAGGAAGTTATTTTGGAATAGCATTTATTGCAAAAGACCTACTAGTAAAATGAAATAATTCATGGCCCTTAGAAAGAACCTAGGAGAATTTGACAAAATTTGGAATTGCTACCATTTAAATACTATCTCAACATGTAGTTAACATATACTAAAAGTCAGAAAACTGTTTTTCTTTGGAAAATTATATATTAGATATTTCAGGTTTTGAGGGTGAGACATACTCTCTTGCAGCTACCATTGTAGCTTGAAAACTACTGTAGAAAGCATCTGTAGATAATGAGTAGACAAATAGGCATAGTTCTTTTCTATTAAAAATTTACAAGCAAACATAGATGACAGAGTGTATCTTGCCATCTCCCAATAAAGACAATGTCCAGTTGGAAGAGATCTGTTACTTTTTGAACACTTTTATGAAATCAAGGAGAAAATACATTTTGTTTATTATAAATGAAAAGAATTGGGGCATAAACAAAAGTATTCATAATTTCAGTGAATTTACCTAAAATTATCTTTTCTTTTTTCTTATTAAGTGAGATTTCTGCAGATTCATTCATTCACTTGTTCATTCACTCAACAAATGTTTATTGAGCTTTCCATTTTGTGCTAATCCCTGAGCTAAATATTGAGGTCTGTGAATAAGCCATTCAGTCTCTACCCACAGGGAGCTCTAGTTTAGGGGACGTATACATATTAACAGAGACAATTTATGAATAGTTTATATTCATGATCTAAGAAGACATAGAACATTGTATGAGACTAAGTAACTAGGGCTCTGCTTAGTTTAGGAATCAGTGTGAGTTAATAACCACATAATTGTTAATGTATGAGAAAGTCACTGATTTCTGTACATTGACTTTGTATCCTGCCACGTTGCTGAATTGCTGTATGAGTTCTAGTAGTTTGGGGGTGGAGTCTTCAGAAAAAATAATAATCTTTGACAAAACAGGAAAAAATATACAGTGGAAAAAAGATAGTCTCTTCAATAAATGGTGCTGGGAAAACTGGATAGCTATACGTAGAAGAATGAAACTCGACCATTCTCTTACACTGTACACAAAGATAAACTCGAAATGGATAAAAGACCTCAACGTGAGACAGGAATCCATCAGCATCCTAGAGAAGAACATAGGCAGTAACCTCTTCGATATCAGCCACAGCAACTTCTTTCAAGATATGTCTCCAAAGGCAAAGGAAACAAAAGCGAAAATGAACTTTTGGGACTTCATCAAGATCAAAAGCTTCTGCACAACAAAGGAAACAGTCAACAAAACAAAGAGGCAACCCACGGAATGGGAGAAGGTATTTGCAAATGACAGTACAGACAAAAGGTTGATATCCAGGCTCTATAAAGAACTCCTCAAACTCAACACACACGAAACAATCATATAAAAAATTGGGCAGAAGATATGAACAGACACTTCTCTAATGAAGACTTACAAATGGCTATCAGACACATGAAAAAATGTTCATCATCACTAGCCATCAGGGAGATTCAAATCAAAACCACATTGAGATACTACCTCACACCAGTTAGAATGGCCAAAATTAGCATGACAGGAAACAACATGTGTTGGAGAGGATGTGGAGAAAGGGGAACCCTCTTACACTGTTGGTGGGAATGCAAGTTGGTGCAGCCACCTTGGAAAACAGTTGTGGAGATTCCTCAAGAAATTAAAAATAGAGCTTCCCTATGACCCTGCAATTGCACTATTGGGTATTTACCCCAAAGATACAGATGTAGTGAAAAGAAGGGCCATCTGTACCCCAATGTTCATAGCAGCAATGCCCACAGTCGCCAAACTGTGGAAAGAACCAAGATGCCCTTCAATGGATGAAAGGGTAAAGATATGGTCCATATATATACAATGGAGTATTATGCCTCCATCAGAAAGGATGAATACCCAACTTTTGTAGCAACGTGGACGGGACTGGAAGAGATTATGCTGAGTGAAATAAGTCAAGCAGAGAGAGTCAATTATCATATGGTTTCACTTATTTGTGTAGCATAACAAATAGCATGGAGGACAAGGAGAGATGGAGAGGAGAAGAGAGTTGAGGGAAATTGGAAGGGGAGGTGAACCACAGAGACTATGGACTCTGAAAAACAATCTGAGGGTTTTGAAGGGGTGGGAGGTTGGGGGAACCAGGTGGTGGGTATTAGGGCATGGATTGCATAGAGCACTGGGTATGTTGCAAAGACAATGAATACTGTTAAGCTGAAAAGAAATACAAAATTAAAAAAAAAAAAACATAATTATGTGAAACACTGGGCTAGGGCACCTGGAGGGCTCAGTCAGTTAAGAAGCAGCTCAGGTTGTGGTCTCAGGTCCTGGGATCAAGCCCCACATCAGGCTCCTTGTTCAGCGGGAAGCCTGCTTCTCTCTTTCCCTCTGCGCCTTCCCCATCCTCCTCAGGAAGAGAGAGAAAGAGCACAAGCAGGGGAACAGCACGCAGAGGGAGAAGCAGACTGCCTGCCGAGTAAGGAGCCCTATGTGGGATATTCTAGGGTCCTGGGATCATGACCTGAGTTGAAAGCAGATGCCTAATAGGCTGAGTCACCCAGAAGTCCCTATTTTATATTTATTTATTTATTTATTTATTTATAGTTATTATGTTCAATTAGCCAGCATATACTACATCATTAGTTTTTGATGTACTGTTCAGACTTTTCTATAGCATAAATGATTAGGGAATAAGAGTAGTATGATATATCCATTGCTTTATTTATGTGACCATTTTTATTAGAATGACAGTCTTCACCAATTATCTAATTTTATACCAGTTATTTTAGCCACATTCTGAGAAATTACAAAGGACAGGAAAAATATATACCCATATTTAAATGTATATATATACTTCCAATCTCCTTGATATTTCAATTTGCCAGAGGTCCTTTAGGTGATCTTTAAGTAGTGAGATTAGTATGTCTAAGCTCCCTTTAAGCTTGTGACTAAGTCTGACTCTTTTAACTTGAGTAAATGGCTTAGGTGTTACCCCTTTAGAATGATGAGTAACAAAAGATGAGGACAAAGAGTAGCTCATGAAAGATGTTCTTTTAGAAGTTGCCTTAATTATGAATGTGCCGATAGACAATGAATTTATTTTTTGTTCTATAAAATTAAGTCATCTAAATGTCCACAGAGGGAGAAAAATCTGTGCTATAATACACTGAAATTATTATAGCTGTAAATCAACAAACCATGCTCACTGTGTGAAAAGAGACCCTTTCGTTTTTAAGATGCTTTGTATTGTTTTTCCTTGTAGTTATGGTTCTCTCTCCATATTATGTAATACTTTATGTATATAAGGATTGTTGGGGAATTATATAATTGTTCATTCCCAATTTAAAATGAGTCATTATAGTACCAATTGCCCACTTATAATAGTGTCCCTGTACATGCTCTTAATTTCTTTAAATTAAGCCCCAATGGATTAAAAGCAAAAGTTACATGTAACGGAACAAGAACAAAAACAACATCAAAAAAACCTTTAACTCCTATCATCCAAAGCAATAGGAGGAGACTTCAAGCAAAGTGGAATGAGAGAGGGGCCCCTTACAGTGTTACAATATTGCTAAACCTTCACAAACGCAATTACTGTCAGTCAAATGAGGCAAATGGGAAAAGTAATTGTACACTCTGTTGACACTGACTACTGCACCAAAGGAGCTACAACTAAATAGTAATTTGTATCTAAAATACTCAAACACATTTCCCCTGTCAAGAGTAAATAAGAATGCATTTTTTTTTCCCTGCAAGTTTCAAGTCAAGTACTATATGAGAGCTACATTTACCTGTTTTTTTTTTTTAAAGAGACATTAGAAATAAAAAAACATGTGGTGATAAAAAGGACAATATCAATAAAGTAAAAACTGACTCAAGTCTTAGATTTGCCATTTAATAGCTAGGGGATGTTAACACAAGTCACTTAATCTCTGTTTTACCTTAGTTACTTCAAATGTAAGGAATGGATCTAAATATATTAGAAATTTTTGTGAAGACCAAATTATATGATGAAAATAATGTTATTTTATGTAATTATAATGATAATCAACCATAAAAATACTCATAAGTTTTATATATGTATTAAAATATGCTTATATTCTTTAAAATTTGTCTTCTTATAGAATTTTTAGATTGTGAAACTCAATTTATTTTCATAATTGGTTACTCTCCCAGCCATATGAGAGAATGATAACTGTTGATCAATTCATTAATATTTTTTGTTCATTGAGTAGTTTACTGAGTACCTACAGGGTTTCAGACACTGTGGGAGGCAGTGAGATAGATTAGTCACTATTAGAAACAAAATTAAAGTCTTAGATTGATTTTCCATGGTGCCTTTTCCCAATATTTTAATTTTTTTTAGAATGCACAAAAAATTACAACCAATGCTTATTTGCCCTCCACCTTGAATGAAAATGTGTCACATTATTCCATAGTTGATTTATATTACACATATACATACACATACATGCACATATACACACATATATGAGTCATTTTGGAAGTAGCTTATTGATAGACTGAGCATTCACTCAATTTTTCAATATGCATCACCTAAAAATTCAGTAGCAATATATTGTTGCTCAAAAGGTAGCAATAATTCCATAACATTTTCTAACATCGAATCTATATATAAATCATTCCAATGTCCCCAAACTGCTTTTCTAGATTGCATTTTTAAAAATGAGGATCAGAATAGTTAAAAACTCAAAAAATTGTGTGTAGAGGAAACATACCTCAACATGACAAAGGCCACATATGTCAAGATACTGTGTTTGCTATTTTCAAAATCAGAAAAAGTCTTACACTCTATCTATCTGAAAACTATCTTGTAGAAGCTTCACTACTTGTTTTTTCTCTCAATTTGCCAAAAGTGTATCTTCCAACTTTTTAATTGTTTTACGAATAATTTTTTTCTTTGTGTTGAAAAGTCATTCATCAGGGGATTAATCATTTCTCAGATGATAACTAGGAAAAAACTGGTCATACTGTCATAAAAAGCTATGATTTTGAATAAAATGCAAATAGGGCCCTGCTTTTGTATTTCGAACATGTAAAAATTCAAGGTGATGATTCCTGAAAGAAGAGTGCTTATGAGGAAAGTCCCAATATTCCCACAGTCCTTGATTTAGGGATAATTACCTAAGCACAGTGATAATTATGAAATATTAAAGTCACTAATAGTAAAAATAAAATATAACAAAATTGTAATATACAGCTAAAGCAGAGCTTAAAGGAAATATTTTCTTTCAAACAATGATTATATAAAAAATGAACAAAGGTGTCAGATCAGTGACCTAAGTTCCTACCCAAAGAAACTAGAAAAGAAGATATGAAAAATAAACCCAAAATAAGTACAAAAAATTAAATGACCCACTGCAGTTTACAGACGCAATGCAATCTCTATTGGAATCTTGAGGTGTTTTTCACAGAACTGGAAGAAATAATCCTAAATCTAAAAAAGATCCCAAATAGTCAAAGCAATCTTGAGAAAGAAGAGCAAAACTGGAAGTATCATGCTCCCTGATTTCAAACTATCATAAAGTCATAGATATTAAAATAGTATGGTACTGCACAAAGACAGAAACATGTATCAGTGGAACAGAATAGTGTCCAGAAACAAATACATGTTTATATAGTCAATTAATCTTCAAAAAAGGAGGCAAGAGCAAGCATACAACATGGAAAAAAGTCTTTAAAAATGGTGCTGAGTAACTGGCCAGGTGCATGCAAAAGAATGAAGCCAGGGGCACCTGTGTGGTTCACTTGGTTAAGCTCCTGCCATCAGCTGAAGTCATGATCCCAGGGTCCTGGGACTGAGCCCTGCATTGGGTTCCCTGTTCCCAGGAGAGCCTGCTTCTCTTTCTGCTGGCTTCTCTCTTTCATTCTGCCTGCCACTCCCCCTGATTATGCTCTCTCTCTCTGTGTCAAATAAATAAAATCTTCAAAAAAAGTTGTTTTTCTTTTTTAATGAAGCCGGACCACTTTGTTATATCATATACAAAAATATGATACAAAAATAAAATGCTTTAAAGACTTAAATATAAGACATGAAACCATGAAATAGCTAGAAGGAAGCATATGTGGTAAGATCTTGGATATTGGTCTGAGCAATAATTTTTGGATCTGTCTCCTCAAGAGACGACAATAAAAATGAAAATAAACAAATGGGACTACATCTAACTGAAAAGCTTTGGCACAGTGTGAAGGAAACCATCAACAAAACAAAAGGCAATGTATTTATTAGGAAAAGATATTTGCAAATGATATAACCAATAAGGTGTTGTTATCTAAAATATATAAAGAACTCACACAACTAAATATCAGAAAATAAGCAATCCAATTTAAAAATGATCAGAGGAGGGGCGCCTGGGTGGCTCAGTGGGTTAAAGCCTCTGCCTTCGGCTCAGGTCATGATCCCAGTGTCCTGAGATTGAGCCCCGAATCGGGCTCTCTGCTCAGCGGGGAGCCTGCTTCCTCCTCTCTCTCTGCCTGCCTCTCTGCCTACTTGTGATCTGTCTGTCAAGTAAATAAATAAAATCTTAAAAAAAGAAATGATCAGAGGACCTGAATAGAAATTTGTCTAAAGAAGAGATACAGATGGGGTGCCTGGGTGGCTCAGTGGGTTAAAGCCTCTGCCTTCAGCTCAGGTCATGATCTCGGGGTCCTAGAATCAAGCCCCGCATCGGGCTCTTTTTTCGGTGGGGAGCCTGCTTCTCCCTCTCTCTCTTTGCCTGCCTCCCTGCCTACTTGTGATCTGTCTCTGTCAAATAAATAAATAAAATCTTAAAAAAAAAAAAAGAAGAAGAGATACAGATGGCCAATGGTGCATGCAAAGATACTCAACATCACTAATCATTAGGGAAATTCAAATCAGAAACCACAGTGAAATATCTCCTCACACCAGTCACAATGGTAGTACTTAAAAGGCAAGAAATAGTGTTACTGTGATGTAGCAAAAAAGGAAACTTCATACACTGTAAGTGGAAATGCAAAGTGGTATAGCCAATGTCAAAAACAGTATGGAGTCTTCTCAAAAATGTTTAAAAAATATAAGTATTGTATGATCCAGACATTTGACATTTGGAGAAAAGAAAAACACTAATTGGAAAAGGTATATGTTTACAGTAGCATTATTTACAATAGCCAGAAATTCCAGACTCAGCTGTTACATACCAACAAGTTAAGCCAACGGATCAGCAGCAGCAATCACAAGTTCCAGTAGCATCTAGTACCTTCTATCAATCCTCCATACATAACAGTCTTGGTCAATTTAGCCAACTTTAATATCATATAGGGAAGGCCATTCTGGAAAATGTACTTTAACAACATTGACACAGAACAAAGCCAATAGTGCCCACCTGTTGGCAATCTGAAATTCATAACCATCTCTTCTAATTTTACTTCCAAATTCAGACAATAGCAAAACCTTTCATTCCTCTACATAGTTCAATCCCAAATAAAATGAAAATACACCAAGTTTCTCCAAAATAAATATATGTTCTTTTTATCCATGTTTGTTAATGATCAGTTCTCTTCTACCTAAGTTGCCTTCTCCTTACTGTACTTAAAATACTCAGATATAGAGTTGACTACTATTAAAATCTTGTGTTAGCATGTAGGGAAAGAAGATTTTTAGGAAGTGGTAAAGTAGTTATTTAACATGTGCTCAAATGTTTTGATGTCCTCTACACTGAAAAACTATAAAATATTTTCAAACAAATAAATGAACTTCTTTCACCTACTTTAGGTTTTTTCAGTTCTGGGTTTTTACTCCCACATGACCAGAAGGGCTCTTGACATGACAGTTGACTTAAATGACTGACTTCTCAACTTTCAGGATTCTGCAAAAATATCATTCTTCAGCTATATAATTTCTAACCATAGATTTAAGTATGCTGTCCCTCAAGTTACACTTTCTCATTAAACTCTGCCTTTCCATCTATCCTAGGTTGTAGTTGTATATATTTCTAAATTTTTTTGCATATAATCTCTCAAAGTTGAATGTAATTTTCATGGAGTTAAAAACTATATATATATATTTTTTTTTTTTTCTGGTTGATTACAAATCCAGAGTAATACACAAAAACTGAAACGTAGAAAGTTTGCAAATATTTGCAGAAAGAATGAATCCAAACTCTTCTTCTCAACCTTTCTTACTTTTTTTATTTCATATATTGTAAGATTAAAATCTATTCACTTGATCAAGCTGTAAGTTTCATGACATCTCCTTACTTACCTTCTGACTTTAAGACTTCAAGACTTAGTGATTCATCATCCTTACTCTCTTTTGTGTTTCTCATCCTTTCTCTGCCATTACCTTAGTTCAGACCTCATTACTTCACTCCCATGTTATTAACTACACAACATAACAAGAAACTCTTCACATACTTTTCACCTAGTGTTGTACTACCCAATGGGTAAGTGGTGGGTACCACAAAAAACCAACAAACCTTAACAAAGTTTCTTGAAGAAGAATGAAAGCATTTCCTATATATTTTATTTGATATGTTTGCATCAAAATGTTTAATTTGGGTGAAAATCAAAGTTAAGTAATTTTTATAGATTTTTTAAAAAGATTTTATTTATTTGAGAGAGAGACAGAACACAAATGGGGAAGGGGCAAAGGGGGGAGAGGGATAAGCAGACTCCCCACTGATAGTGGAACTTGATGACTGTGGAGCTCAATCCCAGGACCCTGAGATCATGACCTGAGCTGGAGTTACACATTTAATGGATGAGCTATCCACGCTTCCTCTTATCAATTTTTTCAAATGTAATATAATAATAAAAAGCATGTTATCAGTAGTTACATTGTCCTAAGTCGAGGTTCTGATTCTGCCTCCTGTTAATTTTCTGTAATTGTCCTTTACATCCTTATAAATTAATCCATGTAAAACATTTAGATTAAGTGTTGCCTACATTTATTTATAATTATCAGATAAAAGCTTTGGTTTGTTTAGTTCCTAGGGTTTTAGTTCAACCTTGTATATCATGGCCATATTGTAGATTATAAAATAGTCCCCTAATAGACTCTCACAATATCAGAAATTACCTCTTTCATCCTGCATTGCAGTTATCTGTTTATTTATTTGATTCTCCATGAGATATGAAAACCTCGAAAGTAGAAATTCTCACTTCAGTCAGTACAGTTGCATAACTTTGCAGTTTCATCCCTTATATAACTAGCAATTTCACTGATATGTCCATCAGGCAGGACTAGAGGAATCCTGAGATGTAGGATGAATAAAAAATAAATAAATAGAGAAATAGCATCCAGGGTCTAATTTAGAAAAGAGGATCCATTTTGAAATTGAAGATGATATTAACAAATACTAAATTATGGAAAGAAGTAAAGCAAAAGGTCAGGAAAGAAAGAGTAGGAAAGGTCCTCATATAATATGCTAAATAAGAATGTGTTGTTTCAGTTCTGCTGTATTCATCTGACCTTCCCATTCCTGGGCTTACCATGATTGCTAAAGATGTTCTTGCCAGCTTTGGATGCCCTCAAGTATTAAGAAGCCCACCATGTGTGCAGTAGATGTTCACCAAATTTGGGGAATTGAATTATTAAGCAGAATTGTTATTTCTCCAGGCATTAATTCCCATCTGTAATAAAATAGGAAGTGAATTTAAATTTTTAAAGGTGTGTATCTCATATCTGTACTAAATTCTATAGCCCATCATTAATATGTTCACATTTACTTGAATGCTTTTTCATGCAAATTGCCACCTGCAATTATTACATTTGATAATAATGATTAATGTCAAAATTTATAAACAAATCTATATTTGGTAAAAAAGATATTAGCGGCATTTTCGAGCAGATTTTTTTCATAGAAAATGTGAATTCATATAAGCCATATGAAACGATTTAACATTTAAAAAAATAACATAATGAGCTATAGCATATTGAGTAATATGTTGACATAGTTTCTATAAATACTTTTAGTAAACTTAGTTTTGAAAAAATAAACATTAACCTTAATTATAGTTTTTAATTTTTTAGAGTATGCTATCTTTTGACAAATTTAAGACATTTCTTCTCATTTTTTTCTTAAGCTAGCAAGCAAGTGTAGTTTTTTTGTTTTTTGTTTTTTGTTTTTTTATCTATAGCTTACTGCTGCCTGTATTTAAACAGTTTCATGACCTAGCCAAAGTTACAGAACGTATCAGTAAGGAACTATGATGAAAATCGCAGGTTTTCATACATGGAAGCCTGCATTTAATGTTTACCTTAAGTATATATAAACTAAATCCAGTATTCGCCCATATAGCCTTAAGAAGAGAAAAAAAAATTCTCCAGATATTTCAGAATAATTTACAGAGTTTGTGTTTTTTTGTTTTTTTGTTTAATTTACAGAGTGTTCAATAGTTAAGTGCAGAGGACTGTCCCATATTCATTTTCTTCAGTCATCTCTAACGTTAAAATACTTTCACTGGGTACACATTGTGCAGCACAGTGTTTAAACCCTCGGAACACAATTTTGAGAGAGACATGGTTCCTTCTCTCAAGATCTAACTGAAAAATAAACAAAAAGAAATATTACATAAATTATTAAGTAAAAATGGGCCATGTAGATGTGCCTATGCAAAGTGTAAGTGAAAGAAGAAATGAGCTTGTTAAGATGATGATGGTCTAGATGATATAACTGATGAGGTTTTTTTTTTTTCCTGCTTTATTTGAAAAGGAGATGTTAAAAAATAGAGAATAATTTATTTCAGTCTAGAAGAATGATATGATAAAATCCACAAAGGCAAGTATGGACTGTTCCTCGGTATATACTGAGAAAAGTATGAATATCAATTTTGATGTAATAAAATTTGAATATAAAGGGAGATAAGATTGGCAAGGTAAATAAGGAACATATTAAAAATATATTTATAAAAAGACTTTATAAAAGACTTTAGCAAAGTATTGAAAAAAATTAAGTCAAAGATTGACATGAGTCAAGCAATGTTTTAGAGAAAACACTCTTTAAAATGTGTTAGATGCTTGAAGTGCCTGGGTTACTCAGTTGGTTAAGCATCAGATTCTTGGTTTTGGTACAGGTCATGATATCCTGTGTCCTTGGATAGAGCCCTGGGTCTCGCTTGCACTCACTGGAAGTCTACTTGAAGATTCTCTCCCTCTGTCCCTCTCCCCACTCATACGTTCTCTCTTCTTTTTCTCTCTTTCTTTCAAATAAATAAATCTTTTTAAAAATTATGTTTGATGTTAAAATTATTCTAAAATTTTAAAAAAGTATATAAGTAAAGGATGCTAGCCGATTGTGTGTAAGAAAAGGATGCTAGCTGAAGTGGTTGGGAAAAGTAGGACTAAGCAATTACAGCTGACTTATAGATGATGACAGAAGTCTATGGCAATGAGGATGAGAAAATAATCAATAGATATACTGAATCAGATATAATGCCTTGTTGTATATTAGGGTAAGTGAAATAAAAATAATCTATCCTTTTGAGGCTGAGTATCTAGTAATGGGCATGTTAACATAGACTATGGCTTATGTGAGGAGATGATAAATTGAATGCTGGGTGATCCTAAGGCACCCAGGTAAAATATAAAGCTGGTGAGTGACATTAAGTTATCTCCAAGTAGGTAAGATTTCAAGTCAAATGAATCAGTCAGCTTTATGAACAAAATCTACAATGCAAGGAGAACCAAGTGTATCTGATACCATTTCTTGAGTTCTACATTTATAGTCAGTAATAGGTTGAGTGATTTTTGTGAATTACTGGCAAATATGAGTACTCATGTCATGCATTATGTCATAATTCCCCATCTTTATAATTCACAAATCTTGCTAGATCTTATCAGTAGGCTCTTTAAAGCTAATTAAGTCATATATCTGGTTTTTTTTTAATTTTTATTTTATATTTTATTTTATTTTATTTTTAATTTTTTCAATTTATTTATTTTCAGAAAAGCAGTATTCATTATTTTTTCACCACACCCAGTGCTCCATGCAATCCGTGCCCTCTACAATACCCACCACCTGGTACCCCAACCTCCCACACCCCCGCCACTTCAAACCCCTCAGATTGTTTTTCAGAGTCCATAGTCGCTCATGATTCACCTCCCTTTCCAATTTACCCCAACTCCCTTCCCCTCTCTAACACCCCTTGTCCTCCATGATATTTGTTGTGCTCCACAAATAAGTGAAACCATATGATAATTGACTCTCTCTGCTTGACTTATTTCACTCATCATAATCTCTTCCAGTCCCGTCCATGTTGCTACAAAAGTTGGGTATTCATCCTTTCTGATGGAGGCATAATACTCCATAGTGTATATGGAGCACATCTTCCTTATCCATTCGTTCGTTGAAGGGCATCTTGGTTCTTTCCATAGTTTGGGGACTGTGGCCATTGCTGCTATGAACATTGGGGTACAGATGGCCCTTCTTTTCACGACATCTGTATCTTTGGGGTAAATACCCAGGAGTTCCCTCAGGGAGATTCAAATTAAAACCACATTGAGATATCACCTTACACCAGTTAGAATGGCCAAAATTAACATATATCTGTTTTATAATAAATACATTAGGACTCTACTTTTATTGATTGTATATATATTCTCAGCTACCCAAAATGATTATAGTAGGTAAGAATCATTTTATAATATCTCAGTTCAATATCCCACTTCAAATATTAATTTTATTGGGGGTTAGTAAGATCAAGCATGGGTGATGCTAGAAACCTAAAATAGCAAGAATTATTGCTACAATGCTCATCTTGAACTTCATTAATATGTCCTAATTATTATATTTCTCTTCATGTATTCTGGATCTCCTTTATATAATTATAATTAATAGTTCCTAGAGGGCTTATATCAAGTCTTATTCTTAGTAAGTTTCCAATTATTAACACAATGCCTTTAAAAGAGTGGTTGATCACCTTTCTTTTCTTTTTGATAGTTAAATTATGAATGACAGGGTGGTTAATAGAAAAATTAGTAATTATTAATTAGTAATATTCTGGGGTCCTCACATAATCAATTGTGGTCCATCAAAGCACTGTTGTTACTCCTAATCATTCTGCTTTGAGTTTTCCAGCTTAATTGACCATGAACCCCTATCTCCAATGCTAAATTATCTTCCCCTTGATTTGGAATATTGTTTATCTTTTTACTTGCCTCTCTGTGTTCTAATACTCTTCCAGAGTAGTAAAAGGAGCCCACGGACTAGAATATTGAGTGCTTTTGAGTCAATGCTAAAGATTGTAAACTGCCAACAAAGTTGGCAAGGTTAAAATGAAAAGAATCTCTCCTAGGACCTTTAAAAACAAAAACAAAAACAAAACAAAACAAAACAAAACAAAAATAACTTCTGGAAAGTGGTGTTATCCAGTCTCTCCTGGTAATATCCTTCTCATTCTGCCACTCCATAAACATAATGGATGTTATCTCAGAAAGAGGCTGAACTTGAGAGAAGCTTATTTGATATTCTGTTGGAAGGAAAGTCTCATGAGCTAAGTGTTGGGGAAAACAACAATGACAGACCTCACATGCATGTTTGAGACAAGCATAGGACCCTGGATTTCCTATGTTCTCTGAAGGTTTATTACTGTACAAGGACAATAAAACCATCTATATTAACAATTGCCAGGTTGAGTTTAATTCTAATATATTTCTAGATTTAAAATGATCACAATTAAAAAAGAAAGTGACAATGTTTCTATTACCGATAACCATAAATATTTTAGAGTGGATAGATGAATGACATGCCAGTATATGAGGAAGGTGATGTTATCTTGTAATTAAATAATCTGAATGATATCTAAATTCAAAAATCAATGTTTCAGAACTATATGGTGGAAAAAAATCTTTTTATGAACTATCTTTAGGCTCTAGATACATTTAATTTAAAACATTTAAACCACTCAGACTGGTTAAAAAGAGAAAATGAATTAATTCATACTTGTAAATTCCTACCATATACTGAATTATTTAGACATTTGATGACAGTCTCATGTAACAAGTCAAAAACATGTAAATGATTGTCAATATATCAGCTACATCTCCACTGAAATTAATTTAGCCAATAACAATATCATCTAGCAAATTTCATTTTAAATAATCCAGTCAGTGGAGATTCCATTATAGAATTTATTTTAATCATTATAGTTGTCCGATAATTTAAAAAATAGTACTGTAGATGCTTTCAAAATCCTGGACTCAATTTAAATTACTAAACATTTTAAGGTATCTTCTGAAGCATTTTAACTACTTTATACAATTTATATTAAGGCAATAGAAGTTTATAGTCACATTGAGACTGTAGAAAATAATGTATTTTAGACAAAACAGAGAAACACATATTTTTATTTAAAGATATTATTTTAACTTCATATTTAGCTTCAAAATGTGTCAGTTACTTACAATTACAAAGAAAAGGTTAAAAAATATAGGAGTACTTAAGTTTTCTTTGAATACATGCATCAAAATACAAACTGGTTTATCCTGTCGTTCACCAAAATCATATACCTCTTAAAGATCAGAAGTAAAAGCAGAACTAGTTACTGTATCCAAAAAGCAAATGAAGAATTATTTTCTATTTGAACATCAAATTAAGATGTATTTAAATAATGCTCTTCTCACAGATACCCCAAAGCAGTTTACTTATGCTATCATCACATATTTTAGACTTCCCATTAATTAGGTAGAATGTGCACTTATTATTTCAGGGAGCTACCTGGGTAGGACAGGACACTATCTGTCATTGGTAATAATATCACCGCAACTGATCCATTCTTGAATAAAAATTATTCTTGTGTAAATGAAAATTTATTTTGTCCCTTTGCAACATGAATATTCTCATGTTATTCATGATATGGTTCCCTAAATTTACTAGAGGTATGTTTATTTTTTAAGATATTAAATACCGTGTCTTCCTGCTAAAGACTGTAATCACTGAAAGAGTTCATTCAAGCCATAAATTGCTTATTTGTAAGCAAATGGAGCAAATTCATGATTTCAGTTACTGCTGTGGAATACAAACTAAATTGAACTCATAAAATGTTCTGCTTCCTATAAAATAGAGCAGTATAAGGCTATTGAGCTATAAGAAGAAAAAAATACTGTCAAGGAAACTTAGTCCAAAATGTATTACCTCTGCATATGCCATTTGCCTCAACATAAAACACAGATTTAGAGAAGAGGGAGACTTGATAGTGTTATATATTTATGAAAAGAATATCAAAGGTCAAAACATAACTGGGGAGGGTATTTCAAGATGGCAATGTAGGAAGACCCTTCCCACTTATATCAATGGATAGGTCATCCAGTCAGAAAAGAAATAAGGAAACATAGTCCTTAAATGACACAATAGATCAGATAGACTTAGTAGATATATACAGAACATTCTATCCCAAAGGAGCAGAAAACATATTCTTCTCAAGTAGCCATGGAACTTTCTTCAGGATAGATCATATACTAGGCCACAAAATAAATCTCAATAAATTTTAAGAATACTGAATAATCATCAACAGATGAATGGATAAAGAAGATGTGGTATATATACACAATGGAATACTATGCAGCCATCAAAAGAAATGAAATCTTGCCAATGTGGATGGAACTAGAGGGTATTATGCTTAGCGAAATAAGTCAATCGGAGAAAGACAACTATCATATGATCTCCCTGATATGAGGAAGTAGAGATACAATGTGGGAGGGTTGGGGGGTAGGAAAAGAAAAAATGAAAGAAGGTGGGATTGGGAAGTAGACAAACCATTAAAGACTCAATCTCAAAAAACAGACTGAGGGTTGCTGGGTGGTGGATATGGACATTGGGGAGGGTATGTGCTATGATGAGTGCTGTGAAATATATAAACCTGGCGATTCACAGACCTGTACCCTTGGGGATAAAATTACATTATATGTTTATTAAAAAGAATAACTTAATTTTTAAAAAATAATACTGAATAATATCAAACATATTTTAGGACCACAATGTTATGAAACTGGAAATCAATCACAAAAAGAAAAGTAGAAAAAAATCAAATGTGAAGTTAAACAAAATGCTACAAAACAACAAATGTGTCAGTGAAGAAATCAAAGGAGGTATCAGAAAATGCCTTGAGACAGATGAAAATGAAAATATAACCCACCAAAATCCATGGGATGCAGCAAAAGCAGTTCTAAGAGGGAAATTTATAGCAACAAAAGCCTACCTCAAGAAACAAGAAAAATCTCAAATAAACAATCTAATTTTATACATAAAGGAACTAGAAAAAGAGGAATAAACAAAACCCAGAGTTAGCTGAATGAAAGAAAAAAGATCAGAATGAAAATAAATGGGATCGAGACAAAAAAAAAATCAGTGAAACTAGTTCTTTGAAAAGATAAACAAAATTGATAAACTTTTCACTAGACTCAGTAATAAATAGAGACATTTTTCTAAAAAAAAAAAAATGCCATAAGGGTATCAAGAGACACATAAAAAGATGTTCAGCATCACTAGTTATCAAGGAAATGCAAATCAAAACTGCAAATCAGTCAGGCTAGCATCAAAAAAATAAGAAATAATAAATTTTGGTGAGGATGGAAAGAAAACAACTTCTTGGGCATTGTTGATGGGAATGTAAATTGGTGCAGCCAGTATGGAAAACAGAGATATTTCTCAAAAAAAAATTTAAAAATAGAACCACCATATGATCCAGCAATACTACTTCTGAGCATTAATCCAAATAAAAGGAACACTGATTTGAAAAGATATATGCACTCCTATTTTTTGTTTATTGGTGCACTATTTACAATAGATCATACATAGAAATAACCAATGTCCGTTGATGGATGAATGGATTTAAGATGTTGTACACACACACATACATACTCATACACACAAACACAACACATGCATTAGATTACTAAGCCATGGGGCACCTGGGTGGCTCAGTGGGTTAAGCCTCTGCCTTCGGCTCAGGTCATGATCCCAGGGTCCTGGGATCGAGCCCCGCATCAGGCTCTCTGCTTAGCAGGGAGCCTGCTTTCTCCTCTCTCTCTTTCTGCCTTTCTGCCTACTTGTGATCTCTGTCTGTCTAATAAAATAAAATAAAATAAAATAAAATAAAATAAAATAAAATAAAATAAAATAAAACAAAATAAAATAGATTACTAAGCCATAAGGAAGAATGAAATATTGCCATTTGTGACAACATGGATGGACCTTGAATGTATTATGCTAACTGAAATAAGTCAGAGAAAGACAATTACCATATGATTTCACTTACATGTGGAATCTAAAAAAAAACAAAACAAACAAAAATCAGAAACAGACCCATAAATAAATACAAAGAATAAACTGATGATTACCAGAAGGGAAGGGGTTGAGGATGGGCAAATGGATGAAGGGGAGTGTACCAGAAGGGAAGGGGTTGAGGATGGGCAAATGGATGAAGGGGAGTGTATCATGGCGGGAACAGAATGGAGTGAAGGTCTTGCCTGGAAAGTAATCATAGCACAGCTGGATTAGAGACTGACCAGGTAAGAGACTACACATTACAGAATGACACGTGCTGTAAGATATGTAGCAACTATGGTTGTGTATCTGAGAGGAATCTAGCATAGGCTAGAGAAGCGGAGTGATTACTTGTGAAGGCTTTCTGAAGGACAGTATCTGAGCAACTTCCCCCAAATGTATAGGGTATGAGAAGAGATGCTAACTGGAGAGATCATAAAATACCATGACCAAGAAGAGCCTGAGTGGCTCACTGTGTTGAGCATCTCCCTTTGGCTCAGGTCATGATCTCAGGGTCCTGGAATCAAGTCCCATGTCAGGCTCCCTGATCAGCGGGAATCTGCTTCTCCCTCTTCCTCTGACTTTCTCCCTTCTATCATGCTCTCTTTCTCGGTCTCTCAAATAAACAAAATCTTAAAAAGAAATACCTGACCAAGTTGTCTTAAAAAATAAGACCAGGGCGCCTGGGTAGCTGAGTGGTTTGAATGTTCAACTCTTGATTTTAGCTCAGGTCATGATCTCGGGGTTGTGTAATCAAGCCCCAGGTAGGATTTTACACTCATGCTTGTTATCCTTCTCCCTCTGCGCCTCCTCCACTTGCACACTGCCTCTCTAGAATAAATAAATAAATAAATATATTTTAAAATAAGGCAAATTATTTTCATACATATGCATTTGACAGGCTTTTTTTCCTGAGGAAATTGGGATTAAGATAAATTAGTACTTATTGAGATTGCTGAAGTACTAGTTAATTACAAATTGTACTTTACTCTTTGAAGGACTGCAGAGAAAGCTAGTGTGTGTCTATAATGACAAGGTAGGAAAGAATCATGAACGGCCAAATATCTGCCGTGGTACTCTAATACCGAAGACAAAAGACAACTCATGCCATCTGCAAGTTTAATATCTAGTAGGCAGAACAAAACACAGAGGAAATTAAATTAGTATGGCAGATTTAAATAAATGCCATCCTGTCTTCTATGATTCATTTACAAGTGAATGGGAAAGATTAAAAAATCTTTGGGGAATTCAGAGGACTAAGCAATTACAGCTTATTGGAGATGAGGCAGAGTTTACTGGAGAAACAGAATCTCAAAGGGGTCCGCAGCAAGACCTTGAATCGTTACTTATGTCTATGAATGCTTTTGTTTGTGCACATTAACAACACATTATGAGTGATTTGAGGATCAATTATCCTGCCTTAAAATACAGTTTGCTAGTAATATCCAGTCATTAAAATTAACCTCATTGAAATCAATTCACTTTTATTTGATAATTTGGATCAAGCTCTTAACTTTCCTTGGGTCATTTTGTTTTCATCTGCCATGGATTTTCCCATTGCATGTATATGTTCATGCTTTTATGCTAAAGATCATGAGATGAGATCTGTAGATGGAGGCAGGAAGTCAGATCCATTTTTTCTTAGGCTGTGGTTAAATAGGCATGAATGCAAGAAGACATATTGTTACCAGAACACTTGCAACAATAAACTTTTTTTGAAAGACGTATTTTCCAAAAAGTTGAAATCTACTTTTATGGTCAAGAGAAGAAAATAATGAATTTTTTCTATTCAGATTCTATTAAGTTGTCCATTTTAACACAATTTACTTCAAAAATATTTTAATTCTGTTAGCTTTAATTCCACTATTAAGAAAACATACTTTAGATATGTGTTTTGATCTATTCACTCTTAAAGTAATGTTATATCCATATGTTAGACATAATAGAGAAGATCATCCTGACAATAGAAATTTCTCAGTGCCTGGGGAAAGTTGATAGATTTTATGGGCATATTACCTTGTCAGACATTCCTGTGTGCTCTATTTATTTTTTATACTACTTTGGCTGAAAACCGTCCTGTCCCAATTATTTATAACAGTGAAGTTGAACAAGTTATTTGCTAACATCTTCTTTGGAGACACTTGGTAAATCTGAATAATTATGTCCAATAAAAAGAGTCCTTGGAATTGATAATTTACCATCAGCCATGGTAATAAAGATTAATGTCAGGAACTCATTTAATCTTAAGGCAAAACTGTCATTTAATTTTACTGACTTCTGTTCTCCTTGTATTACATAATGAAGCTATGGGTTAAAATCTTTGTACTGCTTTTTGTAAGATTTTGAATTGCAATTTTAATCTCATGTAAAATTATTTTTCCCCAGAAAAATGAGGAAAGTGTTTTAAAATAACCATATTTATTAAAACAAATAATATAGAATGAGGAATATTTGACTATAACTTTTCCTGGCAAATGAAAAAGAGGGTTTACTCCTTCCTACAATGGAACCCGACTGGCTAATGAATGTTGTAAATTACATATTCTCTCCTTCCAAAGAATAATAGTGATCTCATATAGCATATTGCATTTACTCTGAGATAGAGAGGAGAACGTGTTATAGTTTTTTGTTATATGAACAGAAAATTTTAAGTAAAATGCTCCTACCTGGAGTGTATAAGATTATGTAGTTGAAACACACACACAGACACACACATGCACAGACACACAGATACAGGCAAATACACACACACACACACACGGACCTGATTTTCTAATTTTTATTCTGAAAAAGAAAATACTCTAGTATGTAGATGACTTCATTATTTTTCTGTCCTTTCTTTCCCTCACTGTATAGTTTAATAATATGCATATGGTAGGATTCAATAGATACATGATGTTTGTACATTAATTTCTAATTAATAACATCTACCTTTTCAATATAGTTTTATGGATTTCAATTAATTGACTATGTAGAGATAGATAAAAACAATATTGAGAAATCTACAAATACATGATAACTACACTTAAATCTATATTTTTAAATTATCCATATTCTTATTCTTGGAGCATCCTTATTTATAATGGCAACCAATACTAAAGAAGAGCAATCTAATTTCAAAGATACAAAATCAAAAAAGGACATTTCTTCTAAATTTTTATACCTGTTCTTTTTCTACCTTGTTTTACTCAGTAAAAGGCATTCAAAGTAGAACAAATAATTTGTATCTTTCCCTTTTAAAATAATTTTTCACTGTTAAATCTATTAAGGGATAAAATATCTTTCAGGTTGCTGCTATCTTCTCATCCAGATGCAATCTGTCTCAACTCTATTCTTTTGAGTTATGTAATTGTTTCACTTCCAACTTATGCAATGTCAAAATAACTTCTTTATCTAGATATATTACTAGGAAAAACTCAAATTCTTATGTAAAATGCCATTCAAATTCAACATCGTGTCATCTGAGAAACCAGTTGGTTTATTATCACAGCCAGTGTTACAGAAGAGGGGGTTATATAGGCAGCCCTAGTTTTAGGAAGTGTTTCTTGCAAATTTGAACAATAGAGATGTAGTGAGAATAAGACATTAAAAAGAAGTTGCATTACTTCTTTTGTGAATCAAATCTATAATCCTTCATTTAAAAATATGTATATATATATATGTATATATATAAACCGATTTGATTTTTGTAGAGAAAAAATGTAAAAATTCAGATAAAACAGAGTTGCATATATAGAGTTTAATATGTTCAATGTGTGACAGATACTGTTCTCAGATCTTACATTGATTAACTCCTGAAGTATTTACAACTATTTTATGGAATAGTCACTATTATTACCCCCAGTAAGAAGATGAGTAAACTGAGACATCAAGAAGTTAAGTAACTTGAGTGAGTTTAGTCAACTGTAGAGTTAGGATTCAAATCCAGAAACTCTGTTTCTAGAATCTGAGCTTTTAAACACTGTAGGAAAAGTTTCAAAGAATATTTAACTATCAACTGAGAATATATAAACATATATACATATATATACACATATACACATATATTTGTGTGTGTGTGTGTATGTATGTTCATATATATATATGGATCTATTTGTGCATATGCAAATCTCTGTTTATACACGTATAGATACAGATATATACATATACATATAGGTATGCATGTATAATTATATATACCCTTTTTTTAATCCAAATGAGTTTATATTTAACAGTTAACCAGGATTTTGAATAAGAAATGCATGGGAGATATAAAATATTTACTCCAGGGAATTAAAATTCCCTGCTCTTGGTTAAAATAGCAGGGGGCATCCATGTTTATCTGGTGATTCTAAAGGAAAAGAAAGTCTTAATTTTTTAAAAAAGATTTTGTTTACCTATTTAAGAAAGAGAGTGACAGAGAGAACGAGAGGGGAGAAGGTCAGAGGGAGAAGCAGAATCTCCGTGGAGCTGGGAGCCGATGTGGGACTTGATCCCAGGACTCCGGGATCATGACCTGAGCAGAAGGCAGTTGCTTAACCAACTGAGCCACCCAGGTGGTGGAAAAGAAAGTCTTATAGCAATTTTAAGTTGAAAACATTATCACAATTTAGTAATTTAAACTGTGCAGTTCTATGTAAGCATTTTAAAATTTTAACATGATTTAATAACAAACTTTTTTACCTCCCCAGTTAAGGTCTTGTGTGGTCCGGAAACCTCAAGTAGGTTCTATCACCACTTATTGCAATTATTATTCAGTAACCAGTGATGCCTTTGAAGCAAGCCCATTTTTACCTTTGTGAATGTAGATCATCATCCTTTTCCTAAGGAGAGGAGTGAGATGGGATGACAGAAGCTTTTAGCATCCACCATTTTGTTATTTTTTCTATTGACTAAAGAAATTAAATGATCAAGCCCTTTGGTAACCCAGGATTATGTCCAAGAAAAGGATCAGCCAACTACAAGAAAACACAATCATAATGAATCATAATGCAAAAAAATGTAGTTTGAAATGTCGGTTCAGATTACTGGATCTTAAGTAATTGATTTGCATGAGTCCATGCAGGTAGCTTGCTAGGAGCTAAGTAAGGGAAGAACAGCTAAACAATCCAATCTATTCTTGTCTTGGCTGTGTTTTGGCAATTCTTGGTGGTGGTTAACTAATTTGCCTTCAATAGGAGTGGGAACAAGTTTGGTCCTGTGATTAATTAGAACTTCTAGCTACTAAAACTGATATTAGGAGTCCCCATTTGATTGGTGCTATTTGTGTTAGCCTATCCAAGAATAATTAACTAGGTGAATATTGAGGAAGCAAGAATTCACATTTAATTTCCCTGATCAGAAGTTCCCTGCAATTTTCCCAACCAGATCTGCCTTCCAGTCCACACCCTAACAGTCTCCTCCTTTGCCTTCCCAATTCCAGCAGTTGTAAGAACTTTAGCCTATCGTCATCTGAGACAGGAACATGGACAAAAGATGGAAACCAATAATCATCAGTTGTGTCATATGCAAATATATTCCTGGTTATATCTCTGTTCTTTCATTGGACTTTACAGAATGGAAATGCTTTATTTTTAGCAAATTCCTTTTCAAACATAACACTTCATACATACCCATAAAATGGACACCCATATGTGTAAAGATGTCTCCTTAATGTCACTGACCATAAAACTAAAAGTGATCAAAACTTCTTATTAATTACTTTTGACCCCAAAATACATTTTACTCTAAAATGAGCAGCAACCCCTCCTAATTATATTTCTTATTTTGGTATAGGCTCAGCCATGTTTTCCTATTATATTCAGAGACAACAAGTTTTCTATTAGACCACATTCACAGAGATACAAATAAAGCATTGAATATTTTAGGCATAATTGTTAGATAATATTATTTTTTTAGGATTTATTTATTTATCTTAGAGAAAGAGAAAGCCTGCAAGTACAAATGTGCAAGTGGGGGGAAGTGCAAAGGGAGAGACAGAGAAGGTAGAGTGGAGAACCCGACATGGGGCTTGATCTCACAACCCTGAGGATCATGCACTGAACCAAAATCAAGAGTCAGAGGCTTGACTAACTGAGATACCCAGGAATCCTGTTCAGTTTTAACATTATAATTACAGATGATTACAGATGTTGAAGAGAAGGTGTTGTATAATCCCTGTATTTCAGGGTTATAGAGGGCTGTTCAGTAAAGGTATATCAGAGACTCAGAATCACCATAAATGATGTAGAATAAGAAATTTATAGTAGAAATGAGAACTTACCAATTTTTTGAAGTGCATTAAAGTCTATATATAAGACTGATACTTTTGTTTCTGATACGGGACCTAAAGATAGCAAGCTGGTAGCTGGGTGCAAAAGATGGACACAAAGTAAGGGACCCCGGGGAAATGCTGACATTTTGGAACTCAGAATTTCAAACTGGAAACCACGTCTATCTCTAACTCAAATCTCAGTATGAACAATGGGCAGTGAAAGCTTCACCATGCAATGACATACCTACCCATTTGGCTCAGGATCCGGAGAACCTGAATGATGTGATTCAGCAGGAAGTAGAGGCACTTCAGTCCTGGATGCTGTTCCCTGGCAACAAGGGGAGCCATCAGGGCAATAGCAATATGTGAAACTGCAGCAACATGTGGGTCTGACAAACTTTCAGTGCAGCCGCAGCTCCTCTAGCTTTGGCTCACAGAGAATACACACCAAAGATCTCTTAAGATGTTTGAAGTTTCAATCTTATATGGATTTCTTACCTTCTTGATAAGGGGTCCTCCTCTGTATCCTTTCGGTGAATGCAGTTAGTATAAGATTGGAGAATTTGTGAGTAAGTCTTATATGACTACTCCATTATAGCTTTTCAAACATTCTAAACCTTTAGATACCTTCATCTATAAAATACCAAGGAAAATCTGTCATTTTATCTCCAGTGGTCTCTGTCTGTGGTCTGTTTTGGTCACCTAAGTTCAGTGCTAGAACTGTTTTCAACCCATCATGGTATAACATCTTAAAACAGAAAGTCTACTTAGTATGCTCATATGAAAGAATTCACTCCGTCCAATGATATATTTATTTCACTCTGTTTCAATACCAGTAGGATTCATCCCCATGCATACTGTCAGCATTTCTGCTAATACAAATTAGCTAAAGTCTTACAACCTTTTTCGTGCTTATTCTACCTTCCCATGTATTATAATTTTGGGTTTACCTCTTGTGGCCTTCCAGGACTCGAATCTAATTATAAGTTAAGAGACAATAAGAGGTGATGGGATAGTTATTAAAGAGTATCAAGAGTTCACTTCAAGTCAGATACTTTAGAGGAGGCCATTACAGGTATGCACCAAAGTTGAAGGTAAATCTATTTTTAATGGTAAAAACATTTCAGAATAATTTATGAGGTCAAAGTCCTCAGCTTCAACATACTGTGCTCATAAGGATCTGTACTAATTTTAAGTGTCCCTATTCTTCCAAATTGATATCTTAATTTTAACAAAAGACACCCGTGATGTTACAAATGTAATTTGTAATTTACTCACTTATAATTTAGAATGTAAAATTGTAATCTTACTTGTAGGATAAGACTTAGGTTTGACTTTTAGAAATCTTAATTCTATGGATACAGGAGATAAGTGTTCCCTTTTAGGAGATCATAAAAGGGTTCTTGTCTCTTACCTGGACCCAAAATTGAGATGAGATTTTAGTACTAAGCTTATCAGTCTATTTCCCAAACTACTAGCATACTAAGGAATCCAAGCAACCCCCTTGTACTCTTGTTATTTTCACTACTGGATTCTGTGGCATAGCCATCCAAAGATGCCTTCTGTAGCATTTGATTATAGATATCTCCAGATGATAATTGATGATAATTTAAATAACTCTTTTGTCAGGGAATGCCATGAACTACGATGAATCCAATTACTACTGGAAACAACCATTAATGTTTTCAAAACTAATAAGATTGACTAAACAATTCTATATAACCTACAAGAACTTCAGAGAACTAATTCTTAAGGTCTGATCCCTTAAAACCATTTGTGGTACCCAATTCTGTATGATTTCATGTTTGACCAGAGAATAAGAACCATGATGAATGGTATAAAGTAAGAGACTTTTTATAGGGATTAGGCTTTACATAATTATCAGAGAAGATTAAGCATTTTATTTAAGGTTGTTGCTTTTACATCTGATGTTGGACTTGAAGTCAAGGTCAGGATATGGAAAGAAATATTGGATGTCAATTTGTGAGGGAAAACAGACTGTAATTGGTGAGGATAACTGGAACCTATGAGATAAATTAATCTATGAAACTAATAAAAACAAAATAAAACACACACCTGTTACTCATTGCTTCCAGTTTTAATGATGTGAGAAACCTACACTGCAATCTGGGCACACTTTACCTAAGAGTTACACATGCGCCTTGGCTATGATGTGCAGAGGATGAAGCACAAGACCTGTCAAGAACCTTAGAAAACAAGGGTCCAACTGCTTCCCCGCACTAGCGAGGTAATGTAGTGCACTGATGAAAATTTACATAAGCTGAAAAAGATCTTGGTTCTACCTTGCCTTCAGAATACTTAAAAAAAAAAAAAAAAGAAAAGAAAAGAAAAGAAAAGAATGTCAGCTATTCATTTTGGCCTTGGCCTTCCAGATATCACACAAGTTTCTTTTATGGCTGACTTTATCCAGAATATATGAGAAAGGGAAATCTGAGAAATTAAGTTAGCAAAACTGACACAATGCAAAGTTACCACATTGGGAATAAGATTCCTAAGAGTACATCAGGAAGAACAGAAACCAAGTAAAAATACAAATTATTTCCCTTGTAGTGAGCAGGAGCAGTATTGGAAGACTGTTTGTCTTTATTGTCTTACAGCTAAGTTTTAAGGGAATCTGATGAAACACCAATTCATAAATGTGAAACATACATTTGAGTTCTGATATGCAAAGAAGCATAGGGATACATAAAAATATTTGAAGAAGGTCTGTAGACCAAAATCTTTACCTTCAAAGAGCTTACAATATACATCATTGCCTCATCTTCAGAATTGTTCTTGTACTCTATCCAGTATTTCCCATCATCATTACCAGTGGAGTTATACCAAAAAATGGGAAAAAAAACATCACTCTTAACTAGTTTTCACCTATTTACATGAAATGGTATTTAATGATTCTATTGATTTTGCTTTCAGGTTTGTTTATTTGTTTTTTTGTGTTTTAGGTGCTGAAATATGGAGAAATACCCAAGTGATACGAAATAAAATTTCATGCTAAATTCTCTAAGAATAGGAATCACATATAAAATTTCATGATTTAACATATAGATATATTAATGTACTTTGGATTAGTTAACACACTTTGTTGACTTCACAGTGGTGTGCATTTTTCATATGTCAGGTCTTATTGCCAACAAGAGATAAAATTGAGCTAGTGTGAAGCCATGAAAAATGTTGTAAACTGGAAATATTAAACTAACAAAGACAGAAGAAAGTTACAATGAGACAGTTAGCCAGCATATGGCTTCTCAATTTAGAATTCTGAAAAGGTTTCGTCTTCATAAATATTTATTATCCATGAGTCTAGATTTACTTTGTAGCAAAAAACAATCATTGAATGTATATGATTTATAAATCTTGAACAATCTATTCTTGAATTCACTCATCCTGTGCAGCTTATAAAATTGGTGGAAAACAAGATCTGTGCACCAAGAAAAAGCCATATTTGCCATGTTTCAGTGAAGAAATGCCATATGTCATTCACTAACTGAATATTTAATTCAATATGTCAGGCAAACAAATCCAAAATCAACAAGCAACAGATCTTTTTTAATTATTCAAAACAGATAATAGTTCTACTCATGGGTGGAAGCAATAATAACCCAATGAAAACAACCACTATAAAAAGACATTGCTGTTCTCAGTCCAGTTGTTTTGCTTTAAAAAAACACGTTTATTAAAAAAATCTTAGGATTCTGTAGATTTTTTTTTAAGATTGAATACAACTTGAGATTTTAACAAAATGTGCTTGAGCACAATCATCAAGAGTTAGTCACCACTATAATAAAAACAAGTTGCAGGTCAATATATCTCTGAAATATTTTTAAAACAATTCTGTTTCAATTTAAGGAAAGTAGCAAAAAAATAAGTGAAAGCAGATTTCTTCTGTTGGCTATGTTGGAGTAGCTTGTAGTAGGCATTGCTTCTGCCAAGAATAACAAGAAAATTCATAAATTAATTTAGAAAAAGGTTTGGTTCAAAAGAATCATAAAGTGACAAAGCAGCCAATGCTTCAGAAGCAAGATCCTTGCAAAAAGGGAGGCTCATGGAAGGTGGAAATAGAGAATCTGTGAAAGACTGAAGGTGAGGGATCTGAAAAGAAAGTAAAAGGACAAACGAGTTTTGAGGAGCCTTATGATTTGATCAGGAGGTCAAGAAAGAGGGGCCATAGTAAACACCTGAGGCTTTCTGAAGAGGCTGAACAAACTAAATGTACGTAGAGCCTTGAAAAGACAAGACACCTACCTTGACACCAGCAGTCACTGATGGGCTAGAGGTGATTCTCTCCACACTCCCTATCTGAGAGAGGAAAGGGATGACAATAGCTTCTTAAAGAGCTTTTAATTATTATTTTTTTTAAATCAATAAAAAATGACCAACTATGCCAAGAAAGTACCAAGAAAAACAAAGAAGAGAAGAGAAGAAGGAAGGAAGGAAGGAAGGGGAAAGAAAGCTAGCCATAGAAAATGTAGAGGTGGAAAGTTTTTCCTTCCTCCCTTCTAGGTTCTTTGGCTTGTCTAATAATTACATTGATATAAGACTGATTAACAGGAAAAAAGCCAAAGTTTAAATAATATGTATATCTCCTGCATACCTGGGAGAAACCCAGGAAAACTGAGTAACTCTGCAAAATGGCCATCACCTTAAATAACATTGTCAGCTAAAACAAAAGAAGATATTGGGGGGTGAGGAGTCAGTTATGGGACATTACCAGAAAAAGCACAGTAAATAGGGTAAGGTTGTTAAACAGATTTAAGTCCATGTCTTCTCTATTGATAATACTCCATGGGGACTGAGTCATCCTTCTTCGTTGGTATAGAGAGTTGACAGATACTCTTAGGAATGGAGATTTCTTTATAAATATAAATCCTTCTTATAAAAGCGTAATTTCTGCTCAGTTTTCAAAGCTTCAGTTGTATCTGCCCTTTCTTAAAAACAACCAACATAAAATAATCAAAATGCCATAGAGGTATATTTTGAGGGGATAAATTTTGCTCTCTTTTAATATGATACAGACACTTTGAAATTACTGTGTTTAAAATGTTCAAGAAAAAATATTCAAGAAAACAAATGACAAAATGCCATATTTCATTAGGGAAGTGGAATCTACTTAAAAACCAAATACATACACTAAGACTCTGCCACCTTCTGACAGTGCACGGGAGAAGAAATGAGGCACAAACAAGTTAGCTGTAAGAGAATGGGAGCAGGGGACGACAGTAGAAAAGACCGTCACCCTGAACAACTCCTCAGTTTTATATTTATTAGAAAGTGAGTAACAACCAACAAAGAAGTTGGAGTGGATTAACATTGACCATGAGTTTTGTAAATACTTAAGAAAGGCCAGATATCTCTGGTTACGTAGTCCATGACCTATAGTGAGCAAGCCCCAATGAAAGGATTGTCTGACTAACTGCTGATGCTGTCTGTGGGAAGAGGAGATCATGGAAAAGGAAGCAGGCAGAGTTCCGCCCTGAGTGAGCCAGGCATTCCCAGCTGTTCGGCTTTAGGCTTCAAAGACGTATATCCTTCTCTCCCCCAGAGGCCTATTGCCAATACATGATTTTCTTAAGGCTATATCCAAGCATGCTTGGTAACTAGTAGAATTCTTCACGGGTTATGTTTTAAGCAGTATGTTGTCTGAGGGACGGTTACAAACTAGGAAAGAAAATGAGTAAAATTTACAATTTAATATATGAGTTTATGAAGTCTATTAAGCATAGCTAGAGCCATGTTGAAGTTTACGGAAATCCAGTGCTCTCAGAAACCAGTGAAAGTTGAGAAATTTCATTGCACTTTTGTGTTTGGAAGAAAGGTTAACCAAAAAGAACCACTGTGTTTTCACATACTCCAAGATCCAACCTCAGTTTTTTTCATTGGCTCACATAAGGTCTGCCACTATTCTTCCTGATGATGCTTATAAGACTCACTGATGACTTCCTTGTAAACTTGCCTCTAAAAATCTCTAGTTCCTCCTCACTTCATCAAGATGGTCCTCATTAATATATTCTCCCTATCTCATGATCTGAATAAAATTATCTCCTTAACTGGCTGTATATTTTATCTTTTATAGAGAAAGCCAATGAATTGAAAAATAGATTAAAAGGAAAAAGAAAAAGGAAATATCAAAAAGAATGTAAAGGATATATACGGGAATTTGATAAAAAACATGTATGTATTTGGGGTCCCCAAATGGGAAGAACAATAGAAAAATGAGGCAGTCAACAATATTTGATGTTATAGATGAAGTATTTCAAAGTAGACAAAAATATCAATCAACATATCCAAAAAAGAACTACAAACTTGAGCAATAAAATTACAGTAAAAACACTGCTGACTCAGGGCGCCTGGGTGGCTCAGTGGTTTAAAGACTCTGCCTTTGGCTCAGGTCATGATCTCAGGGTCCTGGGATCAAGCCCCATGTTGGGTTCTCTGCTTATCAGGGAGCCTGCTTCCCCTCCCCACCCCACCCCCACCTGCCTCTCTAGCTACTTGTAATCTCTATCTGTCAAATAAATAAATAAAATCTTTAAAAACAACAACAACAACAACACTGTTGACTGAAAGGAAACCAGGATCAGAGTGGGTTAATAAATCCTATAGTCTGAGAGATAGTATTTCAAATTACTTGTTAGCTATAAAACTTGTTAGCTATAGGGGTTTATGTATACAAAAGGGGAAAAGGAATATAAATGCTTGAAAACAGTTCTACAAATACCCACATATCACAAGGTATGATTTGTTAGAGTTGTAAAAATTAAGATTTTCTGATTTACACATAGACTCAAGAAAGACCCTTATGTCCTCTTAATACATTATATTTCTATAGTATCTGATTGTTTAAAAATATTACTTGTATGCCTCTGCTTAATTATACTCTGATTCTCCCTGTTTCTGGAATCTCCTTGAGATGACTTGAGATGGTCATGGAAGGCTGACATCAGTCACCTACTAAGTTTTAGTACATAACAGTATTGAGGCATATTATATGAAACATGAAAATGAAAGACAAGAGGAACATTTAAATAAAGCCAGAAATAAAAACACACTACAATCAAATAAGCAGTAATTACAACTTACCTGATTTCTCCAAAGAAAAAGAAATGTAATCCAGATGACAATTGATATATGAATGTTTCAAATACTCTAAGAAAATAAGTTCAAACTATATTTCTACATTCTGAAGATACATTCAGATGTGAAGCAGGAATGAAGTACTCATCACTAACAGACCTGAAGTAAAAGAATACTCTAATTAGTCAGTCATGTAAAGTCTAGTTAATCACAAAAAGAAAATAAAAATGAATATATTAATAAAGGTGAGTGGAATGAAAATACTTGATTAATGAGTATTTAGAATTAGCTAAATTCATAGTTAAGTAAGGCAACTATGCGCCAGACTATCTCATCTGCTCATAACTTCTGACTCCATTTGAAAATATGACAGAACCAAAATGACCTTCCATTTTGATAACTGACTAGAGTGACTTACAGATCTGAGGAATAAGATATGCAAGTTATTATAGTTTTATTATAGCAAAATGACACACATTAGAACCAGCCAAAAAAAGAGATGCATAGGGTAACAATCTGAGAAGATTTTAAACATAAACTTTCTGATGTCCCTTCATCTTGACTAAACATGAAATATGTCTATTTATTTATTTATTTATTTAAAGATTTTATTTATCCATTGGACAGACAGTAGTAGCAGACACAAGTAGGCAGAGAGGCATGCAGAGAGAGAGGAAGGGAAGCAGGCTCCCCGCTGAACAGAGAGCCTGATGCGGGGCTCGATCCCAGGACCCTGGGATCATGACCTGAGCCTAAAGCAGAGGCTTTAACCCACTGAGCCACCCAGGTGCCCCGAAATAGGTTTATTTTTGAAGGCTCTCTCCATAGAAAATTTTCTTCAGAAAACATGCAATTGCCAGTCCCTTCTCTGTTGCTTTATTTATTCATTTATCTATTTATTTATTTATTTATTTTAAAGATTTTATTTATTTATTTGACAGAGAACACAAGTAGGCAGAGAGGCAGGCAGAGAGAGAGGAGGAAGCAGGCTCCCTGCTGAGCAGAGAGCCCGATGCGGGACTCGATCCCAGGACCCGGAGATCATGACCCCAGCCGAAGGCAGCGGCTTAACCCACTGAGCCACCCAGGCGCCCTCTGTTGCTTTATTTAGAAAATACAAATCTTCTCCCAGACTATTGTCAGTTTATAGAATAGGAATGTCTTTACAAAGGACCTGGGGCACATCCCTTTAAAATGAAATCATCAAGAAAGGTAATGCCCATATCTTCTGGGTTCTGTAGGAACTTCAATACCAATTTAGCAAACAAGATAGACTAATCACATTGACCAGGCTCTCTAATGTCTTCCAGTACTTTTCCACTAATTCACCCAGTGCTTAGAAACTCTTCTCCTTTTATTTCATGGAGTTGATCTCAGTGTCCCCTATGGCAGTAGCCTTGAACAATGTCTTCCTTGCTTTTTTATTCCATTTGGTGGAATTTTTCTTTGACAAGAAGGAAAAAGGAAACATTCCATGAAGGAAGAGTTATAGATGTATCTCTTTTAAAAACAGATGCCAAAGTCCCTAAGAAAATATTAGCAAGCCAAATATGTGATTTATTGAGTAAATAATGCCTGATGTTCCAGAAATAAAAATTTACCTGGTTATGTGAAAATTAATCAATATAATTTACTAAATTGATAGGGAAAAAAGGAGAAAAACATTGAAGTTTAACATTAATGAAAAAAAATCTTTAACAAGTAAGAATAGAAAGGAAATTTCTTAATCTGTTAAAAAGTAGAAGAAGAAAATATCACACTTACCCTGGTTTGCATTGCTTCAGAAGCAAAAGCAGAGGCAAGCCTCCAAGAGTAAATGGGAAGTAGTTTATTTAGGTGTTGTAGGGAACACCAGTGAAAATGAGGGAAATCAATACAGGGAAGGAACTCCATAAAGACATTTTTGAACTGGCTGCTACATGGGTGTTTGGAGCTTAATTCAACGGGGAAACTCTGGGAAATGCTTCAAAACACATGCCTCAGGGAAAAGAAGTAGTTATATACCACTGTGATTCAATAAGTAGTTAAGGGCTTCTTCCTTGAGGTGTTAATTTCCTGGCATTTGGAAGCTTACCAAATAGTTAGGTTTAGTGACTTTTAATAGAAAAACCCTCCCTATTAATTATACAGATATTGGTTGTTGGAATTCTAATGGACCACAATGCTGAGGTAAAGATTGTAGGATAAGGACAGAGTAGTTGCAGTGTTTGTTAACAAAGTGTAATGGCAAAAACAGTGAACTCTTTTTAAAGATCAGGGGTAAGAAAAACAAATTCTCTCTCTCTTTTTTTAAAAGATTTTATTTATTTGGGGCACCTGGGTGGCTCAGACCATTAAGCATGCCTTTGCCTCAGGACCTGATCCGAGTCCTGGGACCCAGCCCCTCCTCTGGCTCCCTGTTCAGCCAGGAGTATGCTTCTCCCTCTTCCTTTGCCTCTCCCCTTGATAGTGCACTCTCTCTCTCTCTCTCAAATAAATAAATAAATAACATCTTTTAAAAAAGAAGATGTTATTTATTTGAAAGAGAGATAGAAACAGGAGCAGAGGGAGGGGCAGGAGGGGGAAGAAGCAGATTCCCTGCTAAGTCGTAAGCTTGGATCCCAGGACCTGGGATCATGACCAAATGAGCCACCCAGGTGCCACAAAACATCTTCACTATTGACACTTTAATTCAACACTGAACTAGAAGTCCAATTCATGGAAATAAAGTAAATAAAATAAATGAAGTTAATTAATTAATTAAAATGTAAAACAAAAATCAAGTAAAAACATTATTACTTACTGATAACATTATTTAATAAGACAATATTTTAAATTATGCATTTTTAGAATTAATATAAGTCCTTAAGGTGGCAGAATACAATGTCAATATTTTCAAAATTAGTCACATTTTTATAGATAAGCCATAAACAGTGTCTTTGGTGATGTACCATTTTAAGTAATATATAAGCATCAAATGTCTGATAATGTAATGAAAGACATCTTACAAAGACAACTACAGAGTACTACTGAAAGATTTTAAAATTCTAAATAAATAAAATGGGTTCATGGGTTGGAGAAATCAAATAATGTAAAATGTCAATTATTCTCAAATTGATCTTTAGATTAACTGCAATCCCAAGCAAAATCCAACTGTTTGTCTGTGGATGATTGTAGAGAGAGGCAAATATCATTTGTAGTTTTAGGGGAAATGCAGTGGGCTAAGAATATCCAGAATATCTTGAAAACCAACACATTTGGTTTAATACTGACAGAACTACTTAATATAAGTTACATAATAAACAGAATGTGGTTTTAGAATAGACGATAATTTACTGGAAAACAATAAGGATCCCAAGAATAAGCTTACACAAATATTGACAATTGTTTTATGACAAATATTTATCGTAAATGAATTTGGGAAGAATACTGTTTTTAATAAATGGTGTTGGGTCAACTAAACTATGTATGAGGCAGGAATAGTGACTCTTTACAAACACAGTCAAAAAAATTCTCATGATGGAAACATTCTATATCTCTTTGATATGGTAGTTGTTAACCACATATGGTTGTTAAGCACTTGATTATATGACAATAATGAAACAGAAAAATTGAATTTTTAACTTTAATTACTTTTAATGTAAATAAACATACTAACTCTGGCTACCATATTGTATGTCTCTGTTCTACTTTGCATGAGTACATATACATATATTAAATAGGTAGTACATATAAAATGGAAAGAAAAAAAAACCCTGATAATATAACATAGGTGTATATCTTAATGTTCTTGAGAAGGCAAAGATTTCTTAAACAGGACAAAGCAGTATTGAGTATAAAGAAAAAGATACATTGGAATATACATAACATAAGACTTTTTTTTTTCTAATCACATTCACCCTAAAGTGTGAAAATGCAAGTCAAAGAGTCACAAAAACAATTTCTAAAACGTACATCTGACAAATGATTCAAATACAGGAAACATAAGAGACCATGTCAATATTAAAAAGAAAGCAAATCCAATAAAAATGGGCAAAAGGCTGAACAGGCACTTTATATTTGAAAAGATAAAATTAAAATTCCCAATGAATATGTGACATTTTTTTAACTACACATATTACCAGAGAAATGCAAATTAAAACCACATTGTATTTTTTTAAAGATTTTATTTATTTATTTGACAGACAGAGATCACAAGTAGGCAGAGAGTCAGGCAGAGAGAGAGAGGAGGAAGCAGACTCCCTGCTGAGCAGAGCGCCCGATATGGGGCTCGATTCCAAAACCCTGGGATCATGACCAGAGCCAAAGGCAGAGGCTTTAACCCACTGAGCCACCCAGGTGCCCCAAACCACACTGTATTTTAATCTTAAAAGGAATGGCAACAGTTTTTAAAGGAAAATTTGCCAATATTGGCAAAATGCAGAATAAATGGCACATTTATATACTTTGGAGATTAAAATTGACACAAACTATTTTAGAAAATTCTTTATCTTTTCCTATTATACTAGATTTATAAATTCCCTATGGCCCAATAAGTCCAATCTTAAACTAAAACGTGTGTCTGCACATGTTCTAGAGCGTTTATAATTGGATTATCCATATCAACCTCAGTCTAGATACGACTGAAATGAACATTCAAAGTGAAATCAATAAACAAATTGTGCTATTGTTAGGCAATGAATATCAAACAGAAATGAGAAAAAAAAGTGTTACAGCCTTTAATGATCTTTATAAAGCTTACAAGGTAATGTTAAGCTGTTGAAATCAGACATGAAGTATGACATAATGTAGGATTCCATTTATTTATAGTTCAAAAATATGTGAGCTGATCCATGGTGATAAAAGTCAGGAAAGTGTTTACTTTTATGTGTAGTAATAACTCATCAGAAGCAGAAAGGAACTTCTTGAGGGCTGCCAACATTCAAATATTTTATCATAGTGGTGGTTTCATTGGTGTGTTTATTTTGTAAAAACTCACTGAAATTTGTACTTATATTTAGACTAAAGTAAAATATCATTAAATTTTGCTTAGAAACAATAAGACAATCCTGAAAAACAGTTAGTGGAAGTACATGAAGAATGAATAACTGACACTAAAAGATGAATATAGTGATACAGTTAGTAAGTGATTTTTCTGAAGATGGATAATTACTTCGTTTCCTTTTATCTTATTTTCTTAAAACAGTGATTCACTGTGTTTTAGTATTTTGCTACTTTTTTTAAGTGATGTCTGTGAATCTATGGAGAATGTGAAAATAGTTTTTGTTTTTTGTTTTTTGTTTTTCCCTTGAGATAGGAGAAAAAATAGTATGGATGATGGCATTTCTTTGGTGTTTAGGATATATTTCAGGTCAGGATGCACATGATAAAATGAAACAGTACAAATATTTCAAAGATTCAACAAAAATTGATCAAAAATATGTTAAGAAGCTAATATTTATGAGACATTTATGCTAGCAAAGAAAGCGTAGAAGAGTATGATGAAAGATAACTATTTCCTTTCTGATTCTCATGCCCCTTAAGGGACTCAAAATTTCTGAAGCTCAAGATCTCCCCTCAGAGTTTCACGACAGGGTAGATAATACTCAAATTGCCTTGAGAATTGAGTGTGAAATGATTTTAAAGGACTGTACCACAGACATGGATGATACTGTTGTGACATGTTGTGACAAATGATGTGTCACAAAATCTGTTTTTCTTGTTGATTGGAGATTTATTTAAACTTTCACAATGGATTTAGTATCTCCCTTTAAATAATTACAGCCACCTCATTAATTCCACAATTCTGCAAGTATTAATAATGTTTCCTGCTTGTTATATGTGCTGACCTGTGTACTGAATATAAATAAATAAATAAATTATCACAGTAGTCAAGAGACTCATTCTCCTGAGAAGTCACATATATTGGTATTTATAGAAGAAAATGGGTGTTTTTAACCACTCTGGGAAAAAGAAAATGGGATATTAGAGGATTACCTTTCGAAAGGTGAAGATTGAGTCTTGTAGATAATTGGAGAGTGACTAAGTGAATTCTAGCAGGGAATTGACATGATCAGATTTGCATTTTTAATATCTTGTTCAGTCAACTGCAAAGACGATGAATTTGATTGGAATAAGAAAGATACTGGGAAAGCAGCTAGAATGTTATTGGAACAGAAGAAATAAGAGTCTATGAGGTAGTAGAGATAATGCGCATTCAGTATTTCTTTATGTGATATTTTGAAGAGATGAATCTTAAGTGACCTTTGTTCTCCAGCAGACTTCCTGTTATATCAGAATAGGTAGAATTGGAAGAGGAACAACCTTTTCCAAAATGTGTGATATTACAATAACTGTCTTAGACTAATTATGATTTCTTCCTTAAGACTGGGGAATATCTCACCTTCTCTGAATTCATTTGTACCTGACACCTGAACAACACTGAGTTCCCGCAAACTTAGAAATGGGGGCCAGGGAGGTTCTTGGATGAAGTTATAAATAGTGTCTGCTGTGGCACTGAAAAGTTAATAATTTCTTTAAAATAGTATCTTAAACTGTAAATAAGTTCAAGTTCATCTCAGTATTAGAGAAAATTTAACCATTTCTTATTTGGCTTCAACCTTTTTATACATTCATTACTTGGAATAAATTGAAATGGAATTAATTTCATGCATATAATGTAAACTCATTTTTATGCCCTTATTAGTCTTTAATGTTTCTCAATTTTAAATTATGTTAAAATTAATTTTTTTTTCTCTGCACGTGACTTCAATTTGATTAATGGCTTTCTCCCTATGTAAGAAGACTACATGATCACTTTTTAGTTAGGCAAAATAATTTGTATTTTTTTAATCTAAAATTGCATATTTCTACCAGCCTAGAATTCCTAAGATATCAACCAAAAATATATACATTTTATATTAGATTATCTTTTCTATGAGCCAAGAATTCTTGAGATATCAGAAAAATTGAAATATTTAATGATCTTTTCTTTCTTATTGCTTGTAATGGAGGTAGAACGAACATATAGATCTATGCTCATTCATTCTGTTTGTGCACTTGGTTCATGTTAATTTGCCTTGATGCCACTGTGGTTGGAAAAAGCTCCCAGTCTAGTGAGCCGCAAAATTGACAACTAACTGGAAATATATATTATTACAAGCCAAGAGTATGTTTAAGGAAAGTATTCCTGGTGAATATAAAAAAAACTGATAATGAAAACTTAGTTAACATACAGCATACCTCATGGTCCATCCAAAAAATGTCCCCTAACCCATTAAGATTCTATTACCCCATCAAAATTAGGACACTCATGTGTAGCATAGAGATCTTTGCAGAAGCTAAGCAAATATGAGAATAGCTTCCATTTAATTTTATACTTTCCTACCTCGAAGATTTCATTCCACATCATGCTAATCGAAGACCTCCCTTCACTTTCTTTTGTTTACTTTGAAGATACTTCCTCAATAATATCATCAGCAGATTGTTAGTAAGATCAGCAGTTTCTAAATTTATGGAATATTATAGAGGCATTAGTTTGTTGTCTTATTTATTGGGTGATGAAAATTACAATTGTCCCTGGGTCATATGTGTTCACTGCTATAGTAGAAAGAATATCTAATACTTCAGTTATATCATTTTTTTCTCGATCCTGATATATCAGTTATCACTGTAAAGTTTAAGTGTGGGGAGAGATAATCATATATCTGATTTTTTTTCAAGAATTTGTTAATTTATATGAGAGCGAGAGAGAGCATGCGAGCGAGCACGAGGCCAGTGCAGAGGGAGAGGCAGAGGGAGAAGCAGGCTCCCCACGGAGCAGGGAGCTGGATGCAGGGCTCAATCCCACGACCCTGAGATCATGACCCGAGCCGAAGGCAGCTGCTGAACTGACTGAGCCACCCAGGCGCCCCCATATATCTGATTTTGCCTTCAAGATGTTGCAGAATGTTTAACCTAAAATATCCTAGTGAAGGAGTTGAGCTATTTCGTCTTAATTCATTCAGGAAAAAAAGAGAGTCAACATACATTTTGAAGTTAGCTTTATACCTTGTATACCTGATAATGTATGAACTATACATACATATAATATTTATATATTATACACATAAAATAATTATACATATTCAATAATCATACATATGCAATATAAATGGTAGGAATTTTCAAACAAACTAATTATGACAAGTAAATAACATGGGGAAGGGATATGGAAGGAGAAGTATATGGTAGTCTTATCTTCAAACAAGTATTAAATATTTCAAAATTCTCTTGAAATATCATTTCAAATTTTCCTATAAAAAGAGACATTTGCACTAAAGTTAAAATATATACACAGATAATGGCAAAATTAAGAACTTGAAATCAGGGAAATTTGCTACATTCCAAGTCTGATCTCATTATTCATAGTTTTGTTATCTTTTAAATATCTGAAGCACTACCTGTCTGGGTTTCTCTGTATTCTGACAGGGCCTACAAGGCTTCAGCGAGTGTTTTTCCAACAAAGTCTCTGATTTTAATTGATATCATAGTATGAACCATTGATTTCCGGTATTCTTCCAAGAAGATATGATGTGCTGACAACGGAAATCTGATACTGCTTACTTCATCCCAGTAGTTATCCTGCCATTTTCATTAGTCTTCTTATATCATATTTAATTTCCTTAATAATTATCAGGTCTTGACAAGCATGGGACAATTCATTGTATTAGAAGCTATAAATAACTTTAAAATAATTCTGATATTTATTCGTAATGTATTGACTTATTTTAATCTGCTTCTCAGGACTCAAGAGTGTTATGGGTTTTATTTGAGATATTTTTAGAAACAACTATGAGGAAAAAAATACATGCACTCTTGAAAATAATAAAGAAAACTATCTTTATTCTAATAAATTCCAATTCATTGATGAGTTGCATATGACCATTAACTGCAGATGTTCACAATTATACAGTATATGAATATATTAAGCAGCTAAAAATTGTATTTTTAGCCTATTTGTAGATAGTTTTCAGCATTTTCAGAAACTCCAACCCTTCCCTATCTCCTTCCTCCAGCCCATTCTTAGAAGTCAGACAATATGAAACTTTGGGGTTTATTCAATTCTTTCTCTCCCACATTACTATAACTGAATTCTTCATTCCTTGCCCACTTTGACTCAGATTTAAATGAATTCTATTATGGTCAGGGGTGCCTGGGTGGCTCAGTGGATTAACGCTTCTGCCCTCCACTCAGGCCATGATCCCAGGGTCTTGGGATCGAACCCCACATCAAGCTCTCTGCTCAGCGGGGAGCCTGCTTCCTCCTCTTTCTCTCCCTCTGTCTGCCTCTCTGCCTACTTGTGATCTCTGTCTGTCAAATAAATAAATAAATAAATATTTAAAAAATGCATTCTATTATGCTCAGTATACATAATTAGTTCATTTGTTTTACATATTTTTTGATGGTGGGTAAAGGATTATTTTTGTATCTATTAATTATAGTAAATTATCAGATTATAATCACATTGGATATATAAGTAACTCCCTGTCATTTTTCTAATAGTGAATATGAATGAAAGGGTGAAATCCAACTTCATTTATTCACAGCAGTTCATTCATGTTCGTAATTATTCAAATGTTTATCAGTTTCTTGGGAAACATGGCATTCTTACATTTTATTCTTTATATAGGTTTACTAATAGTTTTCATGATGAGAAGGAGTTTCTGTTACAACTATGACTTTGAGAAAGTCTTCCCATACAGATTCATTTATAAAAGGAAAACATTTCTACCTGGTCACTATATTTAAATTCTCAGACCTTACTGGACAAACCATTTTAATATGTGTATATAATTTCAGTGTATCCTTACTGTGTGTGATTTTCTTGGTCAGATGAGTTTAGTGATTTCTTTAGTAAATACTCCTTTTAAGTCTGGACTTATATCCAATGAGAAATTACAGTTCTTTTCTTCATTGCTTTCTTGAAATTCCATTGAATTTAATTGACAGGGTTTTTTTTTTGCCAATTTCAGAATAAGCAAATATTTGGATATTAGCTTATTTGAATGCAAATTAACAGTGAATTCTTTCTTGTTTGCCTACAATTTGCACAAACAACGGCATTCAAAGAAGACTGGGATAAAAAGCAAACAACATGATGTTTCCATATTTCTAATATTGGCAAATAAAAGACAAAGAATGATTGATTTCTGTAAGTTGAGGAAATAAATGAACAACCAGAGTGGTAAAAGAAATATTATAACCAAACAAAAAGCAATCAAGTTCTTCAGGGTTGTAGTAGATTCTAAAGTCAACTAGTATGCATTTGTAAGCTCATTTGAGAAAAAAACAATTTGAAGCCTTTTCAGTTATCTCTATGAATGCCTTTTAGAGGACTCTTTAGTAATGTTTCCACAGATTATGATCCAGGGGAAATCATGTTTAAAATAAAGATTAAAGGATGAACGGAAGTTAGACTTGTAGGGTTACCTATATACAAAGTTTGTAGGCAACATGATACAATGTGGAAATATGTGGAGAGAATTCCATGCTGAGGAAGCAACATAAAAAAGAGATAGAATGACACAAGTCATGCTGTGAACAAAGAGTAAGTTTACTGGAATACAAAAAGTCAGAGGTGTACTTTTTATGTTTTGTCTTAAATCCTAGAGAGTAAAATATAATAATATAAAGTGTAGAAGTTTTTTGTGACTATACAGTAGAAACTCACATTATTGACATTAAATAAATGATAATTACAATAGAAATTGCATTCTTAGACAATAAAACAACTCAAAATTGCAAAGACCATCTCTGTATTTGACTTCCCTGGATATTTTACATTGCTTCCATGGCTAACTTCAGGAGTTATTCCTAGGTCACTTACATGTCTCACACTAAAAGACACTATCACAACAGAAGTTAAAACAAAGAAGAATTTAAAAAAAAAAAATTTTTAACAGAAGTTAAAACAAAGAAGAATTTTTTTTTTTTAAGCAAGTATATAGAACAAGAGGAAAACTCCCCCATCCCAAATAACTAGTTACTCGTTCTTATCCCTGTTGTTCTATAAAACTCTTATTGGGATGCATATCTTGTTTGTACTTCCTCCTGGACCATGGCTTAACTGGATACATTCTGTGGTAAGCAGCCACTAAGATGGCACCAAGGATACTAACTCCTGTTTTTTATACCCAGATATAATACCTTCCACTGAGTAAAAGCTTGGCTTATTGACCAACTTTTATGAATATCATATAGCAGAAGGGATTGAATGTAACTTTTTTTTTAAAGATTTTGTTTATTTATTTGAGAGAGAGAGAGAACGTGCAGAAGTTGGGTGAGGGGGGCTGAGGGAGAAGCAAACTCCCCACTGAGCAAGGACCCCCATGTGGGCTTTTATCCCAGGACCCTGGGATCATGACCTGAGCCAAAAACAGATGCTTAACCAACTGAGCCACTCAAGCACCCTGGATGTAACTTCTGAAATTAATTTATTAAAAAAAAAATAAAATGTGACTTCTATCCTGAGTGCTCTCATTTTCTTTTGAAATCATTTATCCTACGACAATCCTGGTCCCATTTTGTAAGTCATTCTGTCGAGAGGTCCCTATGGGAAGTGACCAAGGCCAGCAAACAGTTGTGTGAATGAGTTTATAAGTATGCTTACATGGTCAACCTCTCACATGGAACTAGTCTCAGCTGAAATTCTGATTGCTACTGCCTGAAAGCCTTGTGTCAGGTGTGCTCAGTGAAGTTGTGCCCAAATTTTTAACCCATTGAAACTGTAAAATGATCAATATTTTTGATTATGCCATGAAGTTTTGGAGTAATGTTTTAATTTAGAAATTTAGGTAACTGATTCAAAGTTTGGTACCAAGAGTGGAGTATCGCCATAATTGAAACTAAAATATAGATGTCTTTTTGCAACTGGGCAGCCATGAAAGAACAGAGTAAGTTGAAGCCTAAAGTACCTTGAAAAAGTTATTACTAGAAGCCTCGTAGTCTTTGAAGCCTCTTAGTTATTACTAGAAGCTTCGTAGTCTAGTTATTACTAGAAGCCTCGTAGTGGCCAGTATGGGCTTTCCAGAAAGTAAAGAAAATCACCTTAAAAATTGGAATAAGGTATCATTTTTAAATAGTAACAGAAATTTTAGATATCCTCTTGCTCCCAGGAATGAATAAGGTATAAAATATGCCTTATTGAGAGGATAATCTGAATAAGGGGTTTTCTTTCTTTCTTTTATTTATTTGAGAGAAAGAGAGAACACATAAGTGGGGGAGGGGCAGAAGCAGACTCCCTCAAGAGTGGGAAAGGCAACATCGTGCTCAGTCCCAGGATCCTGGGATCAGGACCTTAGCCCAAGGAAGACACTTAAGCAACTGAGCCACCCAAGTGTCCCTGACTAAGTGGTTTTCTAAGCAGTGTGGAAGGAACTGGCTCGATTCTTTACACTGCTTCTAGAAAAGTGTGAGATGAGACAGGTAAATTGAGGGACAGAGTGTTAAGCAAAAGGAGACAGGACTCAATGGCTCTAAAAATTCTCAAGCTTTACAAATGGCAAATGATGCTGAAAATAACAAATTGTTTTGAAGCAAAGATTAAATTCAAGACACTCTTTGAAAACTGTGGTCTAAAGATAAGATAAGAATCTTTCATTGAATCCTTTCTTGAAATCTCAGAATGATCAAAGATGGTGCCTTACAGCATTGAAATGGAAAACACCCTTTTAAGGATTTTAAGGATATGCTTTATGGGTTTCTCAATTGAAAAATAGCTCTTCCAAGACGCTTAAGGGTGCTAGACTAGCCCTCAGCTATCTCAGGAGAAGGCAAAAGTAGATTTGTGAATGTGGGTTTGTCAAGTAGAGTGAATACCAGTAAGATTCCCAGAAAAACTGAGAAGTTTTTAAAAGAATTATATCAGCAGAAACACCATTAGTGGTCTGAAAGGCACAGATAGAAGGGCACAAATGGAAAAGTGGCTGTTGCATGCCTCTACTAGCAGGTCAGAAAACTACTTACCTCCACACATGTGCTATTTTTGATGAAGAAAGTGTTATGCCCAAGTTTTCACGTCTGAGAGACCACCAAGGGAGCAAACACCGATGCACTCACACGAGGGTTTATTTAACAAGCTTAAGCGTGGGCCCAAGTATACCCGACACAGAGGAGTAGGGACTTGGACCCCGAGCTTAGTTAAGGCAGGGGTATTTATGGGTTCCTGTTAACTAAAGCAGGGTGGGGATTCCTGTTACTAAAGCAGGGTGGGGGTTTCTGGAACCAAAGCAGGGTGGGGATCTCTGGAACTAAAGCAGGGTGGGGCTTCCTGTTACTAAAGCAGGGTGGGGTTCCTTAGAACTAAAGTGAAGTGGAGGGTAAGTTCAGCCCTTGGGCAGAGGGGTCTGAAATGGCTGCGGGAGCTAAGATGGCTGTACTTATGCTAAGGCTAAACCTGAGGTGGGATGGCCTTAATTTTTCTCGGCCTCCACAGAAAGGAAGCATGCTTCCAAAATTTGAACTAAGAGCCATGGAGAGTAACTCCTGAGCGGAAGAACTGAGTTCTCATTAACAATTATCCAACATTTTCTTAGCTAGATTTCAAATCTGTTATGGATAAATGATTCCTCTGTGCTTACCATTTCCTTCCCTTTTTAATAGGAATATTTCTAGTGAAAATCCTAAGCCTATTTTACTGTGATATGTTTGTGATGTGTGTGTGTGTGTGTGTGTGTGTGTGTGTGTGTGTGGGTGTCACGTTGTCTCCTTATTTCCTAGGTTTACAAATTGAGAGGAACTTTACCTAAAGAACTATACTTAGAAAACTACATCAAAAAAGCCACATCTGACCCATGATCTGATTTAATGACAAGATTCTGGGCATTGAGTTGATGTTATAATAGGATTACTCTCTTGTGAGACTTTGAAGTATTGATTGAGAAGGATAATTTGGAGGCAGAGAGTGAATTGTGGTATTAATTTTCATTATAATTCTCAATGATCATCACTTTTGTGTACTCATCTTGTGTATTTCTGTGTATCCCTTGTGTATTCCTCTATCACAACATCCTATGGTTTGTCTTTGTCAATAATAGAATGTAATAGATGTGATATTACATAACTTCTGAATTAGGTTATAAAAGTCATTTTGGCTTCTGTCTTGGTAAATTGCTGTTTTTCTTTCTTGGATTACACATCTGGGAGGAATCCATTTGTCATATTATGAGCCGTTCTATGATAACTTCACATAGTAAGAAACTGAGGTCTTTAATCACCAGCCATTTGAGTGAGCTTAGAAGCAGTTCCCTATGCTACAAGCAAGACTTTAAATAACTATGATTTCGGGGTGTCTGGGTGGCTCAGTTAAGCATTGCCTTCAGCTCAGGTCAAAATCCCAGGGTTCTGTGATCGAGTCCCATGTTGGGCTTCCTGCTCAGTGGGGAGTCTGCTTCTCCCTCCTCCTCTGCTTCTCCCCACTGCTCATGCTCTCTCTTGCTCTTTCTCTCTCTCAAGTAAATAAGTAAAATCTTTAAATAAATTAATTAATTAATAACCACAATCTCAACGAACAATTTGACTCCATCCTGAAGAGAGATCTTGAGCCAAAAACAGCAAGTTAAGCTGACCCCAGATTCCTGAGCTTCAGAAATCTTTTGAGATGATAAATGTGTTTGTTGCCTACAGCCAATAAGTCTTGGAATAACTTGTTATACAGCAACAAATAACTGTAATACTCAAGATAAACAGAACCAGAGAAACAGAACCAATGGTGATATATATAAAAGAGATTTATTGTGATATTTGGCTCATCCAATTATGGAGGGTGAGATAAGTCATGATATCCAATTTGCAAGCTGGAGAACCAGGAAAACAGTAAAATCCAGTTAAGTGAATTTTAGGCCCAAGAATCAGAAGCTCCAATGTTTCAGGACAAAAGAAGATGGATACCTCAGCTCACTAAGAGAGGATTTACTCTTCCTCTGGCTTTTTGTTTTCTTTTGGTCTTCATTAAATGGATTAAGTCTCCCCTACCCTCAACACTGGTGAAGGTAATCTTCTTAACACAATCTACTGATTCAAGTGCTAATCTCTTCCAGAAACACCTTCAAAAACACACTGAGAGATATTTTTTATAAGCTATCTTGGTATTCTCTAGCCCAGTCAAGTTAACACATAAAATTAAACATTGCTATAACCATTAGAGATACTAATACAGCCAATTACAGAAAAACCAGAGAAGTAGAATTGTCTTGATATATTCCTCAAATGTAGGCATGCATTTAACTTTCTTACCTTTTCTGCTATATCTTTTCTTCCTTTTTTCCTTCCTCCTTCTATTCCTCCATCTCTCCCCACCTCTCTCCCATCTTATACTTCTTTTTGCTTTCCTCTCCTTTTCAAAATTTCTTCCTCTCTGAAAATATCTTTTGAACTTCTTCGGTGTGTCAGAAGCAGGAAATTCACCAATTACCAAGGCAAAAATACCTTAAACTGTTTGGATTCTTGTAGGGGGTATATATACAGAGTGCTTTACTCTAGTGAAGAAAATAGAATATAAATATGTATATACAGTAATAAATAATGTGAATTTAAATAGCAAAGCATTATGAAAATCAATACAACATGAGATGTTAGTTGTGGTAAGACACCTAGAGAAGAAGTTGTAGAAAGAGTTATCTTAATAAGTAGCAAATAAATTCATATCTGAGTAATAGAGAGAGGGTAATGTGACAGCCTTAAGAAAAAGTACTCAGGCAGATCCCTCTGCCTGATTATAATGTTCTCTCCCTTTAATGTAGTTGTGGTCATCAACAACCTCTAGGCCTTCCTTCTGGTAAGTGTTACTGGTTCAGGAATGAAAATACGACCTAGTCCAAATGATTCGGGATCTGCCTTCTCTTGAGCATGAACAAGAAAGCACATTACCTTATTTGTTGCTAGTGGTCTTTTTAAAATCATGAGAGATATCAGGCTAGGAAAAAAAACAGCATTGTGGGCAGCCAGATGTCAAATAATACAGAAGAGGAGTAGAGAAATCTTAATGATATTACACCCTAAGCCCACATATTTCTGAACCTTCATTTTTTTAAAAAGATTTTATTTATTTATTTGACACACAGAGAGAAATATCACAAGTAGGCAGAGAAGCAGGCAGAGAGAGAGGGAGAAGCAGGTTCCCTGTAAGAGCCCAATGTGGGCTTCATCCCAGGACACTGAAATCATGACCTGAGCCAAAAGTAGAGACTTAACCCACTGAGCTACCCAGGCACCCCATGAACCTTCTTTTTTAAGAGATAGCTAATCATATTATTTTCTAAATCATGTTGCGTGTTTACAGCATGTTTCTGTGATGTGATCAAAATTATCTATATACCTAAATCATTTTGGGTTCATTTATTCCACTTTTATAAATTTGTCATTGAAAAATATTATTTCTTGAAGTACATGATTATAAAAGATATCAACAGAATACCAAGAAATAATTTAAATATCTATAGAGATAAAATAAATACAATTATAAAAATTTATGTATTAAAATATAAACTATGTGACTTGTTATAATTTATTATTAAGTCTATTTTTTTAGAGAATTTTAAGTTTCACAGAAAAATTGAAGAGAATGTAGAGAGACTTCTCATATACCCCTGCCTTCATATATGCTCAGCCTCTCCATTATAAACATCCTCACCAGGGTGGTACATTTGTTACAATTGATGAACCTCTATCAACACAACATAATCAACTAAAACCCAAAGTTTGCATAAGAGTTCACTCTTGGTGTTGTATACTCCATAGATTTGGGCAAATGGATAATGACATGTATTAATCAGAATGGTATGATATTTTTTCACTCCCCTAAGATAATTATATTTTCAAAGTGTTTAAAGACAGGATATGATGCTCATAATATAATGCCTAAAAAGAAGACACAAAGTTCTATATATACACAGGGACATACATGTACACATGCACAGAAATGCAAATATTGGGAAAATATACAGAAATATTTATTAAGATGATCCGTAGGTTCTGAGAAATCTTTATATTTGGTATATTTTCTATAATGTCTGCTTCCCTAATTAGCTTACATTACTTTATAATCAGAAACTCAATACTATGCATAGGGAATACTATATTCACTAAACCTATCACAATGTTAACTCACTATTCGATTTAGTTACAAGTGTAATGGATGCCTTGCTAATAGTAAAAAGTAGGCTCATTTCTAATGCTCTTGTAGTAAAAATAAAATTAACTTTGTTAATTCCAACACTTACAAACAAATGATATTCATGTCATAATCCATCCTTTATTTCAATAATTATTTAATCACTTTGTATTTCACCTTGAATTAGTAAACACAGTCAGACTCTCATATAACTATTCTTATGGAAATAAGAGGGAACTAGAGAGATAAAGAAGTGGATGATTATTTTCAAGATTTTACTTAACATAGAAACATAAGCCATGAAACCTCTTAACAAGCTAAGAAAAAATGAATCAGCACATTTCTGAATATTATGCATATGTTTAGACCTCTCGTCTTTTGGCTAATATTAAATTATGATTCTTTAATGCTTTAATTGTCTGAAAATTCCTCCTGGGGAATTTTTGTCCCAGTTTTCTAAAATGATTTGGGAGTATAAATTTATAATTACATATAATTTTGCATATTTCATGGATATAAAAGTAAACTATATCAGAGCCTTGAAGTTAAAAAGATGAAGAAAATAAAGTCAAAGGATTAAAATATTAATAAGCAGAGGATAAAAACAGAAACCTTAAAAAATTCTATAACATTTACATTTCTTCAGAATAATTATTCACCCTAAAATGGAGTGATTCAGCGTGGTGAATTAAAAGTAGTTGCCTTTCTAAAATAACTTCTCTATATTGTCAACTTTATTCTCTTTGTCACTTAATGTTAATTCACCTTTGTGACACACACATACACACAATCTAAAGCACAATTTGTAAAGAAAAGTGAATAATAACCTTAAAGTTTTTTGCACCACAATGCAACAACTAAATATATAAAACAATTATTCAGAAATCAAGGATGATTGGAATAAAATGCATTTCTCTAAATTTCTCTATGACTGGTATGACCTACTAGACAAAATTTAACATTAGAACATTATAGTTTTTCAATCAGTGTATTTGATTTCATAAATTTGCACATACCCATAAAATTGAGATTCTCTTATTAGAGTATTATTTTTTTCCCCACCACAGTCAGGTTTAGTATCATAAGGTATGAAAGGTAACAAAGCCTAGAAGTTAGAACCATTTACACTAAAGTCTACCCTTGTTGCAAAAATTTTTCCTTCTCTGGGCCCCCTTCTAAACTGGTAGCCTTATAGTTCATCTAGTAAATAGGCCAAACAGTATTATCCAATTTGGAATATGTTCCAGAACCTGGTATGGATTTTTAACTACAAATTTCCTTCTTAGGAGTTAAGAGTTTCAATAATTTGTTCTATACATTGGCAGGTGATGTGAAGCATGCCCCAAACCACCAGACCCATAAAAACTTCACTAGTATGATGTACCTCTGAGCTGAAAATGTTTATTTCCCACCTTCTCAAAAATCTCTGTCTTACCAAGCCTTCCAGTATACTTGCCAATACTTGTACTCTGATCTGATTCATGGGTCAGTGTGATTCTTTGAATTGTCCATTATAGTCCAAGCCTCTTTGGATATTTTACAATATATTCCTAGGCCAAAACTATAAATTTATTCTGTTGTCCATCACATATAAATGTGAATTCTTCTTTTTCATTCTTACTCAAAGGAATGTAAAAGATTGCATATTCCTGATCAGTTTCAACACACCATGTGTCAAAGTCTGTGTTAAACTACTCTTTAAAAAGATACAACTTTTCATCTTGATGAAGTCCCAAAAGTTCATTTTCACTTTTGTTTCCTTTGCCTTTAGAGACATATCTTGAAAGAAGTTGCTGTGATTGATGTCAGAGGTTACTGCCTATTTTCTCCATTGGGTTTTGATAGATTCCTGCCTCACGTTGAGGTCTTTTATCCATTTTGAGTTTATCTTTGTGTACGGTGTAAGAGAATGGTTGAGTTACATTTTTCTACATGTAGCTGTCCAATTTTCCCAGCCCATTTATTGAAGAGACTGTCGTTTTTCCACAGGATATTTTTTCCCTGCTTTGTCGAACAGTATTTGACCATAAACTTGAGGTCCATATCTGGGCTCTCTACTCTGTTCCACTGGTCTATATGTCTGTTTTTGTGCCGGCACCATATGCTGTCTTGGTGAGCGCAGCTTTATAGTGAAGCTTGAAATCGAGCAACTTGATGCCTCCAGTTTTGTTTTTCTTTTTCAACATTTCCTTAGCAATTCGGGGTCTCTCCTGGTTCCATACAAATTTTAGGATTGTTTGTTCCAGCTCTTTGAAATATGCCAGTGGAATTTTGATCAGGATGGTATTGAAAATATAGATTGCTCTAGGCAGTATAGACATTTTAACAATGTTCATTCTTCCAATCCATGAGCATGGAATTCTCTTTCATCTTTTTGTGTCTTTTTCAATTTCTTTCAGGAGTGTTCTGTTCCTCGAGTACAGATCCTTTACCTCTTTCGTTAAGTTTATTCCCAGGTATCTTATGGTTCTTGGTGCTATAATAAATTGAATCGATTCTCTCATTTTCCTTTCTGTATTTTCATTGTTAGTGTATAAGAAAGCAACTGATTTCTGTACATTGATTTTGTATCATATCACATTACTGAATTGCTGTATGAGTTCTAGTAGTTTGGGGTGGAGTCTTTTGGGTTTTCCATATAAAGTATCATGTCATCTGCAAAGAGAGAGAGTTTGACGTCATCTTTGCCAATTTGAATACCTTCTATTTATTTTTGTTGTCTGATTGTTGTTGCTAGAATGTCTAGTACTACCTTGAACAATAGTGGTAAGAGTGGACATCTTTGTCATGTTCCTGATCTCAAAGGGAAGGTTGTCAGCTTTTCCCCACTTGAGGATGATATTCGCTGTGTATTTTTCATAGATAGATTTTATGAAGTTGAGGAATGTTCCCTGAATCCCTATACATTGAGTCATCTTAATCAGGAATAGATGCTGTATCTTGTCAAATGCTTTTTCTGCATCAATTGAGAGAACCATATGGTTCTTCTTTCTTCTTTTATTGATTTGTTCTATCATATTGATTTATTTGCAAATGTTGAACCACCCTTGCATCCCATGGATAAATCCCACCTGGTCATGGTGGGTAATCTTTTTAATGTACTGTTGGATCCTATTAGCTAGGATCTTGTTGAGAATTTTGGCACCTATATTCATCAGGGATATTGGTCTGAAATTCTCATTTTTGGTGGGGTCTTTGTCTGGTTTGGGAATCAGGGTAATGCTGGCTTCATAAAAAGAGTCTGGAAGTTTTCTTTCTGTTTCTATTTTGTGAAAGAGCTTCAAAAGAATAGGTGTTATTTCTTCTTGGAATGTTTGGTATAATTCTCCAGGGAATCCATCAGGCCCTGGGCTCTTGCTTTTTGGGGAGGTTTTGGATCACTGCTTAAATCTCGTTATTAGATATTGGTCTATTCAGGTTGTCAGTTTTTTCCTGATTCAGTTTTGGAAGTTTATAGGTTTCCAGGAATGCATCCTTTTCATCTAGGTTGCTTAACTTATTGGCATATAACTGTTGGTAATAATTTCTGATGATTGTTTCTATTTCTGTGGTATTAGTTGTGATTGCTCCCTTTTCACTCAAATTTTATTAATTTGGGTCCCCTGTCTTTTCTTTTGGATAAGTTTGGCCAGTGGTTTATTGATCTTATTGATTCTTCAAAAAAAAAATCTTCTAGTTTTATTGATGTGTTCTACTGTATCTCTAGTTACTATCTCATTGATTTCTGCTCTAATCTTAATTATTTTCCTTCTTGTGTGTGGGGCTGACTTAATTTGTTGTTGATTTTCCAGTTCTTTAATGTGTACAGAGAGCTAGTATTTGCAATGACACTACAGACAAAGGGCTGATATCCAAGATCTATAAAGAACTCCTCAAACTCAATATACACAAAACAGATAATTACATCAAAAAATGGGCAGAAGACATGAACAGATACTTCTCCAAAGAAGACATGCAAATGGCTAACAGACACATGAAAAAATGTTCATCATCATTAGCCATCAGGGAGATTCAAATCTAAACCCCATTGAGATACAACCTTATACCAATTAGACTGGCCAAAATCAACAAGACAGTAAACAAGTGTTGGAGAGGATGTGGAGAAAGGGGAACCCTCAACACTGTTGGGAAATGCAGGTTGGTGCAGCCACTTTGGAAAACTGTGTGGAGATTCCTTAAGGAATTAAAAATAGATCTACCCTATGACCCTGCTATTGCACTCCTGGGTATTTACCCCAAAGATACAGATGTAGTGAAAAGAAGGGCTATCTGTACTCCAACATTCATAGCAGCAATAGCCGTAGTCGCCAAACTGTGGAAAAACCAAGGTGCCCTTCAATGGACAAATGGATGAAGAAGATATGGTTCATATACACAACAGAGTATTATGCCTCCATCAGAAAGGATGAATACCCAACTTTTGTAGCAACATGGACAGGACTGGAAGAGATTATGCTGAGTGAAATAAGTTAAGCAGAGAGAGTCAATTATCATATGGTTTCACTTATTTGTGGAGCATAGGGAATAACACGGAAGACATTGGGAGAAGGAGAGGAGAAGTGAGTTGGGGGAAATTGGATGGGGGAGGCAAACCATGGGAGACTGTGGACTCTGAGAAACAAACTGAGGGTTTTGGAGGGGAGGGGATGGGAGGTTGGGTGAACCCAGTGGTGGGGATTGTAGAGGACACGTATTGCATGGAGCACTGGGTATGGTACATAAACAATGAATTTTGGAACACTGAAAAAAATTAAATTAAATTAAATTTTTAAAAAAATGCCACTTCCCATAAAGCAGCTACAATTAGGGGCACTGCTTGTTTAAGTGTGAAGTAGTCCATGACTTCTAACTACCAGGCTTTTGTATGTTTGTATGTGACATGAATCTAATAGGAGATCCAAATGGCATTGTGTATCCTAGCCAACAATGTAAAACCAGTATCTTCACCTAATAATTTCTGTAAGATCTGGGTATTCTCTTTTTCCTTAATGAATGGTTACTTGAGTACATTTCCATAAATCCATTTGCGGAAAGACAAAGGTAACAACTTTTCAGTGCATATGTCATGGAATTGCAGGGTATTTCAAAAGGGCCTGTTTAGTCCAAAGGGGTCCAGATTGGAGAAATAACTCAGGTTGAAAACATAGCTGAACAGTGACTTGTCACTGGAGTTTTCAGCTTCCTGACCATTCATCCTTGATGTCTTTTCATTATAGAAAGTAAACAGTATTCTTGTTGGCTATCCATCTGTCTTTCCTTGGGGGATTGCCATGTCCTTTTAATGATTTCATGTCTTTCTGCATGGCAGACCCTAATGGCTACCCTCTGATTTTTCTGTTTTATAATATTTGTAACCAGTTTGCTTCTGATAGATAAGTGCTACCACCTGGCTTCTTTTATTTAAGGCCTTATCATTCCTTTGCTATCAGGAAATTCAGTCTTATAACAGCAGCTCCTATGATCAGCCATGGCCTCCAGAGAGTAGTCACCACTGAGTTGCTCAGTGATACTGATATACTCCTTACCATCATGGTAAATGGATTCTCCTCTACTTTCTCTTACAGAACTTTGACACCTGATGGTTTTTCCAGCCTTCTAGAGCGTACCTGTTCTGGTACGCTCACATCTCAGAGCTTTTTGATCCATCAAACACCAGCATGCTTATATTTCAACTTTTCTTAGTATGATAAATATTTTTTTCCAAGTTCCCAAGATCCATATTGAAAACACTATTTGTCCTTGACAAAGATCAAATCCCTGGGATGATGTTCTCTTATTGATAAACTCTTCCTTACCCATCTTGATTCCTCCTTACATTTTGAAGCAGCAGCTTCAGCTCCATATATACTTCCTCATCTCCTATGGACACATATTAGTCAGGTCCTGCAGCTATCTCAAACACTAGTACATAACCCTTCTTAGCAGTCCTGGTACTTCCTGAGGAAGGCATTGAAAGTATTTGAAATTTGCTATTATTCTGGATTCCAGGAGGGGAATTGGAATGGGGTGCCAGCATAGTAACAGAAAATTTAATATAATACCTTTAACTCATCTGTACCCTCATTTGGTTTCTAAAAATACTTTTCTTGTGGTCCCCTAATTCATAGATGTCAAGTAGCAAGGTGGAGAGCAGGTGAATTCTATCTTTTGAAGGGACAGTAAACTATATCTGCAGGCCAATCTATTCCTGGGGAATCTGTAAGGTTCTCATTTGGATCTTGCCAGGTATCTTCAACCCAAGTCTAAGGGTTTCACCCCTTCTCTGTTAGATCCTGATTTTGACATCAGAGGCCTGCTAGAACTAAGAATGATAATTCTCTAAAAGATCTATTACATTTAGACTTAATCCTGAGTCTAGCCTTCTCTGCAGGAGATTGGGATTTCCTTGACTGTTGCCTTTCAAGACATTTTGGCTTGAATTGGTGATAATTTCTCTTCAGTATATCTGTGTTGCTTGGCAACAATCATTTCAAGTCAATTTTCCTTATAGATAACATTCTCTGGCATGCCTATCAGGAGCTAATGTCACTGTATATATTGGTACATCTCTTTAAACTATTATCCCATCTCCACTGATAAAAGTTTTAACAGTTGCTGGGTGAGATTCCTCCTCCACGTATCAAAATGAGATCCTCACTGCAAGATGCATAGTGAGTGATCTATCTCCAAAATCCCATATTAGATTCTATTTCTTAAGACCACTCCAGGCGCCAAATGTCTTAGACTGATTTCCCTAGAAATAGACTCTGGGACTGAGAGTTGTGCACAGGTGGTTCATTTAAAAGTGTCTCAGAACATGCAAGTAAGTGCAGGGAAGTAAGGATGGTAGGAGAAAGTGGAAAGAAGGAGAACCTGAACCATAATGCAGTTGCCACTGAGGCTGAAGCCTTTCCTATATGGAGCTATGGACCTGGGAGGATTCTCTGGAATTGTCAAAAATTGACACAAAGAGGCTGAGACTTTGTTTCACTGCTCCATCCCAGTACTTGTCACCCACCATTTTATGAGAAGGGACATAAACTTCACAAAGACAACTTTCTGTGTCTGAAGACAATTTATAGTGAGAAAAACATCTGTCAACTTTTAGAAGGTGCTGGATGATTTTGTTGTCCCTGAATAAGAGGACTGGTTGGAATAGCACAGATATACAATATACCATGGAACTTGAGAATCTAATGGAAAAGTTGGCTTCCTAGCAAAATGATAATACAATTAACCTAAGAAGTGGAACACCTGCTTAGGACAACCACTATAGAGGGATTTAGAAAGTTGATTTAAAAAGTATCATTAAAAGACAGTGGAATAGATGGTCTCAGATTTATGTCAATGAACACTTCAAAATTTTTATGGAAAAATTTGTGAAGAAGAACCACAAAAATTTTTTTTAAAAAGTAGGAAAGAGAATAATGAAAAAACCTATTTAATATGATTAAAATTGTATTTTTATAGAAAACAAAAATATATAAAGATATGAATAGACAATTCATAGAAGTTCAAGTAAATACATAAAATAACACATACTCATATATACTAATTATTGGAGAAATTACAAACTAAAGCAGCAAAGATGTAATTTGCCTCAGCAAACTGATAAAAAATTAAAAGCCTGACTATTCTAATGATTTTGACCCCTCCCCCCACCTTTGGCTTTTCTTTTTTTTTTTTTTTAAGATTTTGTTTATTTATTTTAGAAAGAAAAAGAAAGAGCGAGCATGAGATGAAGGAGGGCCAGAGGGAGAAGCAGACTCTCCGCTGAGCAGGGAGTCTGATGCTGTCTTTGATCCTGGGACTATAGGATCATTACCTGAGCCTAAGGTAGATGCTAGATTGAGCCACCCAGGCACCCGTATTTTTGACTTCTTACTCATGTATCTGTATGGAACCAGATGACTGGTCTGATTTTGTTAGAAGAACAGGTCTTTTCAGAGGTATCATTTCATCTGTCTCTTACCTGTCATGTCTCAGCCCTGCTGGCCTGTACTTTGATATTTTCCATGAGTTTTTACAATGCTTTGTGATCTTATTTCATAGGGAGGTGAGGAAAATAATTTAAGTTTCATGTCAGTCCTTAGCATACCAGATGATTTTATTCTGTTCTTACTTTTCCATAGCCTAACATTTTTATATTATATATTGCAAATATATTTTACCAGTCACCAAGTTATAATTTTTTTGGAAGTAATGAAGTAATTCAAGAAAGCAAGTGATTGTTTAGATTTTTTTTTTCTGAACATGCACAACAGGAAAATTTCTCAATATATTTTTCATGTTTCATCACTATGTTTGCATTATCTTTCTATCTGAAAAGACTGATTTTATTCTCTCAAGAATCAAAGAGGAGGAAAATCTATTCATTTATATTGACTAATATTACTTGGACAAGGAGCCATAATTTTACAAAGAATACAATTAGCTCATCAACTTAGATGAACTAATTTAGGATGAACTACCCAAGAGGCAACTAGTTCTCATCAGTCATGTAGACAAAAGTTTGTTCTTCAGAGATCAAGACAGTACTTTTATTTTGAATTCTCAGTAGTGGGAACATATGGCATACAAGTGCTTGTGATATTAGTTATATATTTACATTTTTAGCACAACAAGATATTTAAGAGTTGCACACTAAGTCCATGATTGCCATCTATGGTTTATTATCAATCCAGTAGTAAAACAGGTATTCATTCATAAAGGAAAAATCAATTATGTCTAATGTTATATTTATTATTTTTTGTTTCTTTCTACTTTAATTTCTTTCAGCTATGGGTATCTGATAACTTGGACAATCTTGACAATCTTCTTTAAAAATATTCTTAATCCTTCATTTCTGCTTATGGTTGACATCTAATTCCTTAACAAAACTGTTCATGCTTTTTTAAAATTTCCTTTAAAACAGCATCTGTTTAAACCCTTGTATTTTTTCTTCAGTTTTGTTGAGGTATAATTGACAAACCAACTGTAAGATATATGAAGTACATATGATGATTTGATACACATATGCACTGTGAAAGGATTTAAACATCTATAAACTCTAGAACATTTTTCCTGTGATGTATCTTACTTTAAAATGCATATATGATTAGGATGCCTGGGTGGCTCAGTTGGTTAAGCTCTTGATTTTGGCTCATATGATGGAGTCCCATGGTGGGCTCTGTGCTGGGTGTGGAACCTGCCTAAGATTCTCTCTCTCCCTCTCCCTCTATCCCTCCCCTTCTCTCTCTCTCTCTCCCCTTCATATATATATATATATATATATATATATATATACACACACACACACACGTATATATATGTATAGACATATATACACGTATATATTATATATATGAATGTATATGAATATATGAATATATATGAATATATGAATATCTACTGCCTTTCTGAGGCATTTCATCCTCTGAGAAATCTTCCTTGATGACTCACTTCCCCTTGACAATTTCTGATAACCACCCCATGGCCATGCCACTCATGTATAATTCTTTCATAATAATTTTCATAGTGCATTACAACATTTAGTTGACTTGTCTGATTTCTCTATTATAGTTGGAATTTTTATTTTTATTTTGATAGTACTAGTATCTGGGCACAACAATTAGAATTTGATAAGTAGTCAGTGAGTATTTTGAGTACTAGGATGAAGGGAAGAAAATAGGGTATTTAATAGCATACCTATGATTTCTTAAATGTGTACCTTAGATATATTCATTCATTTTCTTAGCCATTCTATTATATATTTCATATGCCAATGAAAAATAAATAAGAGAAAATATTTGAAGGCTAAATATATGAATGATAATAGCTACCTTGATAATGTTGATTTTAAACTTTTTAAAAAAATTTTACATCCTAATTGTTACTATTGGTGTTTTACCAATTAATAAAATGAGGTTCAGTGATGTTAAATGCTTAGCATAGTGCTAACCACATACATTCATTCAGAGAAATTAAGCTACTCCCTTACGGTCACACAATTAGTTTGTGTTTCAACTAGAATTTGCTTTCATTAACTTGGAACCTATAATCTAGGGTAAAATTTGGTAAAAGTAGAAAATAAATTTTGTTTGGATGAAAAAAGAGAAGAACATTTTTATAAGCAGTTAGAGTTCTAAGTAAGCTACACTAGATATTAATATACTATCAGCTAACCTGGAGCTAAAATTTAAAAGTTTAGTAGTCAGATGATGATAATTATTATTTTCTTATGCATTGTCCATCATTTCTGGGTTAGTCATACACTAAAAAAATACTCTCCAGGCTCTATCATCAAAAGTGCAAATAAAAAGGATTCTTTCCTTTACTAAAAGATATATGTTAATATTTATGTAGATTTTCGGATAATGCATGAAGTATAAATGTATGCACACACACTTCACATATGCTCACACACACACACACACACACACACACACAGAACTGTGAGCATATACAACTCTCTGAGACATACAGAGATCCAGAAATTTTTGTAAATTTACCTGAAGTGGCTAAACTGGTTTAAACGTTATCTCTCTCTTCCTCTAAGACCCCATTTTCTGGATTATTAGAATTCTTAGGTCCAAATTATATAGTAAAATAAAAGTATTAATCACCCAGTTGACTTCTAGATGGAAAAGAATCTTTAATTTCTTTGGAGTCTTCCTTTGTAAAGGACATTAATATGCTTTTTTGGTAACTTCAAAATTAATAGAAAAACGGTGGTCAAATAGTAGAAAATTAAAAAATATATTTTTGTGGGCCAAAAAATTGAGGAAAATTACATTCGGGGTTTATAATAAAAAGTATTTCTCTGAATTTTTTATTTTTCTGTATACTCCCAGTCTATTAATTATGAATAACATCTCTGCTCCTTCCACAGCTTGGCTATTGCAGACATTGCCATTCTGAACATTGGGGTGCTGGTCCCCCTTAACCTCTCTAACAGCTTTATCTTTGCGGTAAATACCTGGTCAAGCAATTGCTGGGTCATAGTGTAGTTCTATTTTTAATTTCTTAAGGAACCTCCATGCTATTTTCCAGAGTGGCTGTACCAACTTGCATTTCCACCAAACATATAAGAGGGTTCCCCTTTCTCTGTATCCTTATCATCATTGGTTGTTTCCTGTCTTGTTAATTTCAACTATTTTGACTTGTGTGAGGATAAGGGGGGCATGTGATATGATGAGCACTGGGTGTTATATGCAAATGATGAATTGTTGAACACTACATTTGAAACTAATGATGTACTGTATGTTGGCTAATTCAATTTAAAGAAAATAAATATCAATTATGAGTACAACTTAATTTATTATTTTAAGGCTATATTTTAATGGTACTTCTTGTATTTTATTATTACTATTAATATCTGTCATTTGTTGACTCTGAACATCTTTTCTTGCATTTCATTGTGGTGTACCATTGGTTATGGAGATTAAAGCCTGGGGTATATTTGTCTTAACTTTTCAGTATGTTATCTTACTGACTCATGTATCATCATTTTCATACAAATTCACTATAAAGTTAAAAAGTTTAACTGATATTTAGATAGAAAAAGTCAACGACTTCCAATTCAAAAAATCTTTAAAACCAAGTATAGAGAAAAGGTAGATAAATTAATATACTTTTATTATTTATTTTCTCAAGAAAATAATGATAAAATGTTCCTGGTTATTGGTCAACTTCCAGACTCTATGTTATCAGCCAATAGATAATGTTTTTAAGGTTCAAAGACAAAATTAAGACTAAAAACATTAAATAAAGTAACTAGAGTATATTACATATACTTTAGGTCATTAAATGACATTGAGATTAAGATTTCAATTTATTTTTTTATTTATTTACCAATTTATTTTTTAGACCTGCAGTATAGATAAAATTAACTAAAAAACAGGGACATGCCTCATTCTCCTTGAAGGTAAGATATGCCACGGTGTTAATATACATCTCAAATATTTAGAATGACATTCCAGTTCTCCTGGAACTCCTTCCTCACCATTTCCATTTTCCTAATTTTTGATGGAACCATATAGCTAAAATTTGTAATTATAGTAATAGAATATTTTCACACATCAGTATCTATTTAGATAATTATATACATGTAAGCAATTTTTTTCCTGTAGAATGTCAAAACATGTTTATGGTATACCACACATATTGAAAGCCATAGAAATCATAAGTGTACAGTCTTATGAATTTTTGAATACTGAACACATCTGTGTAAACCATACACAGATAAAAACAATACAAAATAACAAAACACCTAAAATTAAAACAATACAGAATATTACTAGTATCTCAGAAGGTTCCCCATGCCACTTTTTAGTTACAGCCTTCTCCTAAAGCGAACCAACCTCTGGACATATTGTAAAAGCTTTATTTTTCTTGTTTCTAATTTTACACATATTGAATCATCCAAGTTCCTCTTTGGCTTCTTTCATTCCCACTTTGTTTTGAGATCCATCTGTATTGTTGTATATAGATGTAGTTTTTCATTGTCATTGGTATATGTCATTTGACTGTGTGATTACATCACAATTTATCTCATTTCCACTGGTGGCATTTGGGCAATCTCAAGATTGGGACTACTGTGAATACTGTTTGTGAACATTCTCTTGCCAGTCTTTAGGTGGTATTTCGTTAGGTGTAAACCTGGGAGTAGAATTCCCAGCCTTATTTGAAATAGTCCCATTTCAAATATTACCAGCATTTTTTTCCAAAATGGTTGATGATTTTATACTCCCTTTAGCCGTATACATGAGAGTTCTTTGTTTCACCTCGTTTGAACTTGGTATTTTGAGCCATACTCTTGTGCATTCCCACAATGAATAATAAAATTTAGTCCCAGCTCCCTTACAGTATCCTTGTTTGTAAAATACCTATTCAAGTATTTTGTCTATTCTTCTGTTAGGTTGTGTGTTTTGTTCTTAGCTAAATTTGTAGTAGTTCTTTATTTATTTAGTATAAAATCCCTTATCAGATGTATGGATTGCAAGTGTCATCTCCATGTCTGTTACTTGCTTTATCATTGTTTTAATGTCTTTTATAGTTCAATATATAATTTTGTAATCTATATAGATACTGTTTATTGTATCCTATAATATATCTTTGCCTATTTTATGATTACTGATATTTTCTCTGGTGCTTTCTTTTTAAGCCTATTACTCTACTCTTACCCTGAGATCTTCAGTCTATACCAAATATGTTTATATTATGAAGTAGGAGTGAATATTTTTTTTTCTTTACACAAAATCTATCTGTCTTGTACCACTTACTAAAAAGTCTATCCATTCTGCATTCCAGTGCATGATCGCCTTTGTCATAAATCCCATAATTATATTTTATAATTCAATATATATTAAACATTTGAGATGACTGATTCACCATTATAGATATTTGAAGGGAAAGTTTTAAAGATGAAATAATAATAATCCTAATGAGAAAGTCATATTAAGAAATACGTTTAATGCAAGACAGACTAATAAATGTTATGACAAAATCATTACAGAAGTGCTAAAGAAGCACCAATGTTATTTCTAATAAATAAAAAAAAAAAGTTCTTTTGGTGCTCTTTGATGTATGATAATGGGCAAAGGCATGAAGCTAGTTGCCCACTGCAGCTTGATTAGGGTGCAGGTCTAGCAGGAGGTAGAAAAGCCACAGAGAATAAAAGATTAAATAGCATAAATAGCAGAGCATCAATGTGATGCCAAGCTTCTAGACTTACTTTGTAAGCTACCTTTGAAAACCTGTACTAGTTAAAATAATGAGAATTATGTTTTAGGGGAATTTCCAGTGGACAGTAGATTTCAAAGAGAAAATAGTAGAAACAGAGTGATCATCCAGGAAATTTTCCAGCTGACAAGTGGAGCCAATTGGCCAGGACACAGAAGTAAAATATAAAGGAACAGGTGAATTTTTAGAAGCATTTTAAGATTCTGAGGCCTTGGTGACTGATCAGCTGTGAGAATGGGAATAATGGAATTTCTGGTTTGAGCAACTGGTAGATTTAAGGTCATTAACAAGAGAGCACAGAATTAAGGAAAGTGCAGAATCCCAGAATAGTGGTGACCAGAGGACAATGACGGTCTCAATGTGACATTTTAATATGAATCAAATTTGGAAGAGAGCCTATAGTGATAGTGCAAAATTGAGATCACCTTCAGTGCTAATCCTAAAAATTAGAATGAGAGCATATAAGTCTAAGAGTATACATTTAATTTCAAACAAGAGTAAGCATGAATTGTTTGTTACTTTTCACCACTACGCTATATTTTTTTCTCACCAATAATTAAACATAACAGTTTGTTTCTAAGGAACGTATATTGGTATGTGTTTATGGAAGAGGGAAATGGAAGAAGCTGAAATAGAGATGGACTATATTTATCAGTGGAGAGTTGAGAGGAGACAGTTGTGATCGCAGAAGTAGAATTCTTAGTATTCTTAGAATTCAAGTTATTTTCCTGAACATTTAATGCCTCTCTGTACAAAAATACATAAAATTTGTGGATAGGTCTCAACATGTTGAATTGGAATCTGCTGTCATTTCAGTCTAATGCAAATTTCTCATGCTGATTCATAGCAGTGATGGAGCAGGTGCTGCTGCTATCTGCACATTAACGGATAAAAGCCTTCTCCAATTTAGTTATGACCTTTCATTTCCATTATAGAATGACACTTAATGGGCCTGTATTCTTTCTGCAAGTGGATAAAATGCAAACTTAATTTTTTTAAAGAAAAAATTAGCATTTGATCCAATAGGTCTTGAAAGAGATGATATTTGAAATGTTCAGGATAATTATCTTTTTCTGCTTATCACTAATTATTTCATTCTGCTTATCGCTGCTTTTGGTCTTAAATCAGTAGTTCTTGTCAGTGTCACATGAATAAATACCATGAAGTGGAAGTTGAACTTGTGACTTTCTTAAGAAATTTGAGGTAAGGGTTTGAAGAGATTTAAAAGGGAAACTGGCCTTTATCCAAGAGAACCTTACTTAAATCTGAATCATCGTTGGAACCATAAATTTGTAAGGCATTATTCTGATAAATAGGTTTTTCTGACACAAATTGTTGAATATCATGGTAATGCATTTGAGTCTCTCTCTATATATAGCTCACTTAAATCCAAGTTGTTTGTTTTTTTATTTTTCCCAAGAGTAATTTTAAAATAAGGTTCAAGTTATTTTATGCATTTAAATAGAGTGTAACAATAAATAAATAAATAAATAAATAAATAAATAAAGTGTAACATAAATAGAGGAATTAGAAGTGAACATTCATCCCTTTCTCCTCCCTCTTTCTCTTCCCTTTCCTTCCCAACAATTCAATTCAAAATAATGAGATGGACTAGAATAAGCATTAGTGCCTGAAGGTATGGGGAGCAGAGGTGGTGCAGAGCTGGGTGTCAGAGTGCAGGCAGGCTGAGAAAGTGTCCACCAATGGGCTTTGAAGCATAGTTTGGCATGGGGTATTACAGCACAAGTTAGTGTGCAAGCCTTCGACACAAGAGGCAGCCTGGTAGACGGTATCGGAGCCTGTGCATCATGAAAGAATATTCATGTAAGATGGCTCCCCAGCACAAGCAGCTGGATCTCGAATGCGATAAGAATATCATTCAGCATGTCAGGGGGAAGGACTGGCACAGAGTGTAGAAGCCTGAGAAGGGTGATGAGGGTGGCAATACAGGGAAGTAAATCATGCTGTGGAGCTTAATTTTGTCAAGGATAACAATGCATTAGAAGGGCAGCTGGCTCAGCTTGTTGGAGACAGAGAAGGCATTTGATTGGTAAGGAAACCCAGAGTGGGATGTCAGGACCCATGGGAGGGGTGGGTGTCCTCATGGTGGAGGGTTGACCCCATAGGGGATCATGGAGTCCATGTGTAGAGAGGAGAGCTTTCACGGGATAGGGACAGTCTTATTTGGAGCATCAGAATCCAAGCAGACAGATTAGGGGACTTTCTGGTGGGAGATGTCAAAACTTATTTAAAGATTTTAAAAAGTATCAATGGAGGGTATTAAGCCCATGCAGGTAAGCCTGTTGGCTGGAGTGTTTGAAGTAGACCAGAAAGGGGTAAAAAGGCAAATGGCATAAGAGAGGTACCATTTCAGAAGCCAGAGTCTGAGAGGTATAAGGTCATTCATACAGTGAGGCAGCACAGTTGAGAGGGTCTGAACCCAACTGGGGTGAGGAGGGCATTTACATGGGGTCAGCTATATGTGAAATGTCACAGTATGAGTGCTGTGAGAGGAGTATCCATACAGGACAGTGAATGTTGGTGTACAGTAGGGAAAAAGAAGGAAGAGCTTCACAGAAACTGAATTAAATGATCTAAAGGGATCTCCTTAGTAATAGGAAAATTGAAGCAATGCCACCTGATAGGATGAAATAAGAAGTCCCTTCTTACCAAAGGTGTATAACCTGTATCTAAACATGGGGAAACATCAAACAAAACCACACTGAAGGGCATTCTACAAAATAACTATCTTATAATCCTCCAAAGGTGTCAAGGCCATTAAAGTCAGGGAAAGTAAAGAGCTTTTCCAGATTGATGGAGCTTAAATGCGATTAAATACAACACACTAGTTAGAACTGGATTTTTGTGATAAAGGATATTATTGGCACAATTGGAGAGACATGAATGGAGTTTTAAGATTAGATGTTAGTAATGCATCACTGATACTTTTCTGATTCTGATGGAGGAATTGTGGTTACATAGAATATACTTGTTTAAGGAGATTCACATGAAAGAAACCAAGGATGATGTAGCACCATGTCAGCAAATTTTCTCAAATGATTCAGAAAACAAAACAAAACAAAACAAAATCTTAATTGCAACCAAATATTTGGTAATTTTGAGATAGTTCCACAATAAAACAAATGAAAAATTAGTAAGAAGCAAAGAGAAACCAAGGATAAAAATGAAATATTGTGGTAAGGGTAAAGATACTTTTAAAGATCCACCACTTATTAACTCTCAAATACAGTTTCATTGTTTTAACTAGAACAGAAGATGAATCTGATTGTTTTAAGTATATATTTTTTTATTAACATATAATGTATTATTTGTTTCAAGGGTACAGTTCTAAGATTTATCAGTCTTACACGGTTCACAGCACTCACCATAGCACATAACCTCCCCAATGTCCATTACCCAGCCACCCTATCCCTTCCACACCCTCCCCTTCATCAAGCCTCAGTTTGTTTCCTGAGATTGAGAGTTTCTTATGGTTTGTCTCCCTCTCTGGTTTAATTTTGTTTCATTTTTCCCCCCTTCCCCTATGATCCTATGTCTTGTTTCTCAAATTCCTCATATCAGTGTATCAGTATCAGATCATATCATAATTGTCTTTATCTGATTGACTAATTTCACTTAGCATAATGTCCTCTAGTTCCATCCACGCCATTGCAAATAGCAAGATTTTGGGTTTTTTGTTGGCTGCATAGTATTCCATTGTGCACGCACATGTGTGTGTGTGTATACACACATATATATATAACCTCTTCTTTATCCATTCATCTGTTGATGGACATCCAGTTTCTTTCCATAATTTGGCTATTGTGGACATTGCTGCTATAAACATTCGGGTGCATGTGCCCCTTTGGATCACTACATTTGCATCTTTAAGGTAAATACCTAGTAGTGCAATTGCTGGATCATTTTCAACTTTTAGGGTAGCTCTATTTTCAACTTTTTGAGGAACCTCCTTACTGTTTTCCAGAGTGGCGATGCCAGTTTGCATTCCAACCAACAGTATAGGAGAGTTCCCCATTCTCACATCCTCGCCAACACCTGTCATTTCCTGACTGGTTAATTTAGTCATTCTGACTGTTGTGAGGTGGTATCTCACTATATTCTAAGGCTCTTTGAGTCCTCCTCAAACTGTCTCTGAGTTTCACTCAAGTGCTGTAGGGTAGTGTGAGCAAATAATATCTAACTGATTTTTTAAGAATTTCTAAGCATGCTGATCCAATGTACAGAGCTATAATTTGTTCAGACTCTTGAATAACATTAAAGGGATATTAAGGCAATTTTCAAATAATCCTTATATTTTTGGGTAAGTAATTAATACCTTGAGTATATGATGATAATATATGAGAGTCTCTGTTTATAGACAGTTCCTAGGCTTAAGAATAAAAATTGATTTGGATATTTGTCTTCACCTTCACTAAAAGATCATGATTTTTATATAGGAAATAGAAGAGACGATTTCACATAGTAGAGAAAATACAGTAGAATCATGAATGCAGATGAACAATTTTGAATCCCAATTCAGCTGTTTTGTTATTTTTGTTATTTTTAAATTCTGCCTTTGGAAAATTATCTTATTGTCACTTAGCTTTCATTTATTCATTCATAAAATGGAAAAAAATCCAAACAGCAGAATTTAAAGATAATTAGTTATGGAGAGATGTACACACAAATCTATAATGAGGACATGTACAAAGAGATAGATTTGTATAGACATTCATATATGGAGGTACTTATAGAGAGAGAGAACCTGTGATGTGATGTTCTAGGGGGTGGAGATCGTTCTGTCTATCTATCTGTATAGATAAAGACACAGATAGATAGAAATGATAAATATATCTATCCCTTGGGTGTATCACATCACAGACTTCCACAGCTCGTATTTAATTGTTGCTATTTTTAAAGGCTTGAATTCTGAAAAATACTGAATGAGACTACATGTAGAGTAGCAGACAATTCTGAGCTCTTTATTAAAACACAATGATTGTTAAAACATCTCCCTGAAGTCTGTGTATGGGAAATCTATGTACAGGAAGGTGTGATTGAAATGACTAATACCCTAGCATGCTGCCCATTATGGTTTCTTGGGGACAGATTGGAAACTGATAGTTGAAATCACTCTCAGAGCTTATATGATGCTAGCTGGCCATGTGGACTTCCTCTAAAAATCATTTTGATTTATATTCAAACAAATGGTCAGAGTTGTGGATTTATGGATAAAAGTAACATTGACATGTACTTGAATATATACTTACCTTGAAGATATATACCTCACTTTAAGGTAAGAGTATTCTGATAATAGTATAGTAGTCAACACTTTGAAAATAGGCTTATGTTTTAAATTCTAACAAGGGAATTTGTTTTGAAAAAAATCCCTTTGTTTAAAGTCAATAATAATGTTTCAAAGTATCCAATGCAGAACATAAATCCAGATGCTTATATATTGAGCTTATAAAATAATGCAAGCCGGATCTATTCTGATGAAAAGCAATTATTTTCAGAAGATTAGCTAGAATTAGATACTAATCAGATTATTATGTTTATTATTAATGCATAGTACAGTTACACATTTTAAAATAAACAATTGACCATTCTTTTTTTAATTCATTTCTTACTCATGTATAAAATTAGATAATTTTTTTTTTTGCTTTTTTTTTTTTATTTCCAGCATAACAGTATTCATTATTTTTGCACCACACCCCGTGCTCCATGCAATCCGTGCCCTCTATAATACCCACCACCTGGTACCCCAACCTCCCACCCCCCGTCCCTTCAAAACCCTCAGATTGTTTTTCAGAGTCCATAGTCTCTCATGGTTCACCTCCCCTTCCAATTTCCCCCAACTCCCTTCTCCACTCTAAGTCCCCATGTCCTCCATGCTATTTGTTATGCTCCACAAATAAGTGAAACCATATGATAATTTTTAATTATATGCCAGAGTTTAGGGCATTAGGGTTCAAATAAAAATGTCCCTGACTTCAAAAACTTACCTATGTTCTGGAGAGACATTCCATAAACAGATATATAGAATCCATACATGTGCCATGAGAAAGATATGGAACATCCACAAAGTGAAAGGAGAGGGCTATGAGAGACATCACCACTGACCAGGGGAACAGATAGAAGATTCCAGGGAGACACGGCAGGGAAGATTCTCTTCCAAAAACTGCTAAGAATCTCATAGAAAGGAGAGAGGTTTGTAGGGTAATCCACAGAGAGAGGGAGGATTGAGGTAGGTGCAAAAGCACAAAGTTGAGAGAGGATCTTACAGTTAGGCAATAACAAGAAGTTTGGTTTAGCTGGATTGCCTGAAGGGATTACCTGAAGGCAGAGGAGTGATAGAAGGTACAGAAGATGAGTCTGAAGCATTAGGCAGGGTCAGTTCATCCTAGGTCTTTTACGGCACAGTAAAAATGACACTATGTAACTTTTCATCCAAATAAGGACATATCTTAAGATTAAATGGGGCACAATTAATGATAATGTTGACATAACAAAATTAAATCAAGACACTCTTCACCAAACTAGACAAATGATCACACAACCTGTTAAGAAAGTTAGGCATTATCCTAATGAGAAATCTTCTGAACGTTTTAATTGGGAATCAGATTTTTAAAGATTATCTTGTCTACTCTTAAGCAACAATTGTGCTGGAAATATGTACATAGATCTCAGACCTTTTACAAAATTGCAATAAACTGGGAATCATCTGGAGCAATTTTACATGAGCAAATTCTCCAGCAGCTAAAAGCCTGATGGGATTTGTGCCTTCAAATTGAAGAAAGTCAGATATATGGAAATGCTGCATCGCTTTCAAGGTCACCAGAGTAGTATTGGGAAAATTGTTGCACTGAAGGAGTTAATGCGGCTCTCAAACTGGCTTAAAGGGAATGTTTTGGGTAGTTAGATCCTGTGAAAAATCTGGCTTATCGTCACTGTTCTGAAAAACACTCAGATCCTAGAAATTGAAATTGTGTGAGTGAAATTGAAGAGCCCCGTGGTTTATACTAGAGTTGTCCTATCATCACATAACATTGTATTCCATTTTGTCTGTTTAGTACTGAAAATTCACAAAAGGCAAACGACAAAGTCAGTTCTTCCTATGTTTCTGCCAATGTTAACTGTAAGGAGCTTTCAAGTTTTATTTTTAAGGGGAAGAGAGAATTTGACTTGAGTTTTCCTCTGGTTGCTTCATTGCACCCATATAGCCAGCTCATAATTCACTGCTGAATCTTGATTTTAACTTTAAGCAATTAAACAGACTGTGAGTCTCTCAGTGGCATTATTTGAGATATCAGAAAATTTGGTATTGTTTTCCCACTTATTCTATAGGCACATTTATTCTGGTTTTCAGATTCAGTTGGTAAATTGGTTGGCTTCCTAGCTAGACACTTTCCATAAAGAAAGTTGACAAATTTACTGAATTTATGATCAGTAGGCGGTTTACAGATATGCCATATTCTATTTCACATGTCAAGAATTGTCAGAAACTTTTCCAAAGGCTCTATGAGAGGAGAAACAGCTGGTGACCCAGAGTTCTATTTCGCTAACACAAGTGTGAAGCAATTGAAGAAGCTTCTTCAGAAGTATGTTTTTAAAGAACCATGCTGCAGAAAATTACCATTATAGGCTGTTAGAGAGACCCCATCGTGACTCACAGGAGGAACTGCTGAAGAACTTCTGGTAAGAGTTTCTGAGATCTGTGACCCCCAGGGAGCCATGCCACTGACAGCTATGGGAAATGTCAGGAGTAGCAGAAAGAACTAGTAAGAGACATCAGGAGTAGCTGCAGAGAACAACTGACACATTTGCTGGAAGTGAATAAAGGCACTGATGAAAACTGCCGCCACTGAAAGAAGAAACTTAGGTAATCAACTGCTTAAGGGATAATTTTGGTTAAACACATCATAGATCTCATGGGGTATGAGACTAGAAACTCTTGTTGGGAACATAAACAGAACAAAGTCACTTGACTCCTTAAAAAGTATACAAAGACTCCTTATAAACCCATACAAAGATAGTGAATCACATATGAGTTTTACTTTATCAAAATTATTACCCAGCTTAGGAAATTTCCCCTGCTAGCGTTGTTCAATCTATTTACGTCTATGAAATCATTGTTAAACAATCAGGCATACCAAAAAGATTCACATGTGAAGGAAACAAGTCATTACTTAAATAGTGTTAATATAGTGTTATAACTCAATTTTACCTTCCAAAGAAATAGCTTTAATAACTTCAAACATATAAACCATTAAACTTAAAGTTATAGCAATAATAATTCAATTATTCTGATATTCAAAAACCTTTTCTTGTCTCATGACTTTTGTACTCATGATTCCTGTGTAGAGAGCATTCTTTTTCTCTGTACTGCCTGATTAATTCTTATTCATGCTTTTTGTGTCTGCTTAAATAACACTTCTTTGCTAAAAGTTTCCTTCACCATAATTATCTCTTTTATTTCTCGCCAAAGCACATATCAAAAATACATAAATTCATACTTATTTTTACTTATATTTGCTTTCACTAAATTGTTGGCTGCATTAGGCCAGGCTCATCGAGTTTTTTTGTCTGTCAGGGTTTACTTAATACTTAGCAAAGTGTTGGTCTGACTCGGTCCTGGGTAAACATTTATTTGACATATGAATAAAATATGATCACAGAGATGCTGCAGAAGTTAAAAATCATCTTTAGAGTTTTAGAAAAATATAGATGAATTGTAAGAATATAGTGCTTTTTGGTGAAATTGAACATTCTAGACCAAAGAGCTATGGGTAGGTGAAGCATGTTATAAAACAATGCTAGGGGGCGCCTGGGCGGCTCAGTGGGTTGAAGCCTCTGCCTTTGGCTCAGGTCATGATCCTGGGGTCATGGGATCCAGCCCCGCATCGGGCTCTCTGCTCAGCGGGGAGCCTGCTTCTTCCTCTCTCTTTGCCTGCCTCTCTACTTGATCTCGGTCTGTCAAATAAATAAATAAAATCTTAAAAACAAAACAAAACAAAACAAAACAAAACAATGCTAGACTCCTCAATCTTCAAATCCATAATTTCAACAGCCAGATGGCTTCCAAGAAACTTACCTGTAACTGAAAGAGAGAGAACTGCTAATAAATGGGCTGGACCTTCCTATAAAGGCCCTATGAAAGGCCCTATGAAGAGACCCTCTTACAAATATTTTACTGAAGTAGGTATGGGGTTTTGGATGACATCAACCTTTTCCCTTATTAAAATGTCCTTATTCTAGCTGAGGAAGACATAGTTGGAGGATATATGGTTTGGTCCCTCACCTTCAGCATCCTCCTCCAACATCCAAAATAAATATCATATATGTAAAAAAACAAATGAACAAAACAAAACAAAAACCCCTTTAATGAATTAATTTCATTAATTTTACTAAAATATTTAATAAAGACCTGTCTTAGAAGGCAGTGAAACAAAACGTGGTATGGGGACTGCCTCTACTAAGAAATAGGGGACTGTGAAGTTGTTGCTTTTCATGGGTTTTTACGTCCTCTTACTTTTATTAGCACATATTTTCCCATAAGAGCTTTGAGATTGAAACACTGAGTTGGATTTAGAACATTGAACAGCTGAGTTATTACTGAGGAAATACGATTACATTGAAACCACTAAAATAAATCATACATAGAAATGTATAAAAATGGATCTTTACATTTACATATTGGGGATGTGTCTGTGCCTGAAACCTGATCATGAAACAGTGAAGGTTAAAGAGAAGGAAGAGTGGTTTTCTGTTTTGTATTATTTTCATCCTGTGCTAGAGTTGTTGATTAAGTAATATTTTGAGACTCATAAAAGTCAGAAGGTGTAAGTAAACCAACCTCAGTTTGATTCTCCAGCCCCAATTTTTATGCTACTTATTTTATCAAACCACTCTTTGTCACCCATACAAGTTCATCACTTCCATAAAAAATAACAAAGAACACACACTTCAATATTTTCTAAAAAGGAAAATAAAACAAGATGAAAAAATCCCTCAACACTTTTTAATTCTTTTTTTTTATATTTCTCTAATTTTAATTCTAAAGGGGAATAGAGAGAAAATTCTAAATTATTTTGCATTTGCTCATAATTATAAATGTCCATATAAATGAGGTTACTGAAGAGGTTCATAACAAATCTGAAAAATCACAGAAGCATATTAAATAAATGCAGTCAATACTGGAAAGTATCTTATATGCTAATTACCAAGTTATATAAAATTTAAGCTAATTGACAATATACAATAATAAATGGAATTTTCTAAACTTTTATACATTTCAGGAGGTCACTTAACCTAGCAACAATTCAGGAAAAAAAGATTAATATGAAATATAACCATGATATAAATGGTACAAATATACAATTATACAATTAAGTTGCATTAAGAAAAGTATAATGTGGAGATCATGGGAAATATATTTCTCAAATTTGGTATGAATCAGCATATATCTAGATTGTTATATTTAGTTTAAAGATCCACATTTTAAAAATTATACTGTATAAACATGAGAGCTGTATAGATGGTGAGGGTTAGTACATTTGAAGGATTCAAGAATTATTAGCTTTTAAAAGAATAAGACTAAGGAGTGGGTGTCTGGGTGGCTCAGTGGGTTAAAGCCTCTGCCTTTGGCTCAGGTCATGATCCCACAGTCCTTAGATCGAGCCCCACATCAGGCTCTCTGCTCAGTAGGGAGCCTGCTTCCCCCTCTCTCTCTCTGCCTGCCTCTCTGCCTACTTGTGATCTCCGTCAAATAAATAAATAAAATCTTAAAAAAAAAAAAAAGACTAAGGAGAGATGGCTTTTTTCATATATTTGAAAGGCTGCCAATTCAAAGTACACAGTAACTCATTATCCATTGTTCTCAAAATCATTATAAGGATTGGCATATTAAAATAATTAGAAAGCAAATTCTTGCTCAAATTAGGAAAAATAATAAAAACCTTCAATGGACCTTTAACTTCTTGAACACAGAGCCGTATCTTAACACATCATTATGTCCTCTTTAGTACTTGGCACGTTGCCCTTCACATAAAAGTACCCCCAAAATTTATGTTGAATCAATGAGTGTATTAACAGACATGGCTGATGGATAATGAAATCATTGGCAGTGCAGGAAGTGCGCTCTCTACTGCAGAGAGTAGCTATGCGAAGGCTAAATGACTGTCAGGTTGGAGTGCAATGCAGGCTGCAGTTATAAAATACGCCGAGTTGTTGTCGTGCCTTCTAATCTCCATCTAAAACCCATCTTATGGGGAGCCTGGGTGACTCAGTGGGTTAGGCTGCTGTCTTCGGCTCAGGTCATGATCCCAGGGTCCTGGGATCGAGCCCCACATCAGGCTCTCTGCTCAGCAGGGAGCCTGCTTCCTCCTCTCTCTCTCTGCTTGTCTCTCTGCCTACTTGTAATCTCTGTCAAATAAATAACAAAAATCTTTAAAATAAATAAATAAATAAGTAAAACCCATCTTACTATTGTATGGTGTATTATGCTGTAAAACCATTTCTATTACAGGGAAGGTTGCCATATTTTGCTTCTCTGCACCTTAAAATAGGAAATTAATATTGGTTATGAGCACAGATGTTGACACAAAGTTAGAGTTGGTCTCAAACCTGGAATACCACATGAAGATGTATAATCTGCATAGTTTGGTTGTTTCCATCTATAAATGTGGATTATAACCATAGGAAACTTTCTAAGGTGTTGTGAGAATTAACTGAGATTACATTTTTAAAATCCCAGATACTACCTCTTATTAATTACTTTCTGATTTTATGGGTATTTTAAATTGTTCACTTGATGAAAATATGTGCTTATTTTTTATTATATTGTCATTATAAACCCATTTATTTAGATTGTTATTCCAAGGTACTTAGTAAAAGTGCTTTGTACAAAGCAGGTGGTAATTATATGAATGGATTCATGGACACTATACACGGGGTTTACAATATGACTTGAGATAGTGTAGATCAGCATCAACAACGACACACTTATGTGTCTCTTCTATGTCCACAGACTTTAGCAAGGTCTGAAGACTAAGTGGACCCTTAATAAATACCTGTACCATCAGAATCCCCTCTTTCTGCTTTACCATTTCTAAATTAGCTTTTACGTGGAACTGATTAAAACGATAGGGTAAAATGATTAAAAAGATAATGGGACAAAATTGCAGTAGAGACAAGGAGAGTTTTTTCAGAACTGAAGTCAGGGTTAATAGCTTGCTGGAAGTTTGATAAGGCAAGAGAAGGCAATAAAGTGTCAGGCCAAATGATGGCATACTTAATGGGAGACTATCTTAATCAAAAGAAGAGAAGGACTGTATAGTCTGAGTGGGAAAGGAAAAAGAAATTCAAAAAATGGGAAAGCCAAGGATTGGGGAAAAATATTTAAATCCGTGAGAGAAAATGGTGGATATTTTATATATATATATTTTTTTTTCCTGAAATTTATCACACCTTTCAACATGCTATCTAAAACTGTAGGGGGAGATGAAAGTACTTTGTAGATGTATATTAATAATAACACTAAAAATACATAAGCAAAGCTGTTAGTATGACTGATCATAAAGAACACTAGATTCTACCTCACCGTTATGCCAGCTAAAAGTCACAAAAATGTGTAATTATTAAGGTTTTTAAATTCAATAAGTTCTTAGTCCTTTTATCTGGAAACAGTAGGATGACTAAATTTCCTTTATCATTCAAAATCAGTTACTGGAAATCACTAAAGAAAAGGAAATTAAGCATTTCTGTGTTTTATATCATTAATAACTCTATGAGTAAAGTTTGTTTGAAAATAAAAGCACAAGTTTGAGAGACAGAAACAGAATGTGAACTCCTTCTGTTAAACACTGATTGAATTGATTGCTAATTTCCTGGATGGTGACAAGTCAGAATTTACAGTTGGATTTTTTTTAATATAGCTTACAGATTTATATCTACTTAAACATCATAGTTTCAGAATTTCTAACAGTTTGGGGAATTACTTTTATTTGCTTTTAGCCTCTGGATGTGCTCGCTTTGGCAGCACAGCACATATACCTTTAGCCTCTGGAAATCATGTCAGTAGAAGATTAGTATAGAATTGCCTACAGTAAGAGTATACATAGTCCTATGACCACGTATTTAAAATTTATTTAAAAGAAATGAAATATACAATGAAAAAATGCTCTTCAGAAACACTCAGGTTTTACAAAAGAGAAGAAGGATTGGTGCCCAATCAAGGATTCAGGTGAATTCAAAACGGCTTCAAATCTCAAAAAAACAATCTTTATTGAAACCACACCACTTAAGTCTTTTTACATTGTGCTACAGACAGCATTTTAACCTGAGATGTAATGATGATGACATAAACTCTTAATTAGATATTTTTTCCTAGCTCCTTCCAGTGGCTTTAGGAGGAAATTGATGATGCTAAATAATGAAACAGTGAGGAAAAGACTAGTACATGTGATTATAAAATAACATTCTTCTACTGCCAGGCTACCACTTTGAAACAAATCAGGTGTTTGAGAGGATCTCAACGATACAATTTCTCCCATTCTGTTCTTCCTTGAGTCACAAATACAATCCATAATAGTGAGATAATTTAAGCGAAGGGAAATCAAATGACGTCCACAACGGGCTTGGAAATACCTAAGAAATTACTTACAGTTATCACATTGAAATGAATGTTATTAACCACACATTTTCTATGTCACAATGAACATAGTTATATAGCAAAGAATGACTGTATATACTTTCTCTTTGCAAATGCATAATAAAGATTTATAATTCTTACAGTGATGAAAATGTCACATAATATTTCACTGGCAGCCTACTTAATATAAACATAGAAAACACACTCACTGAAAAGAAGCCTTGTGTATTGCATGAGAGAGAGCATAGTGATGGAAAAGTTGTGTTTCATGTTTGTGGTAGTCATCACATGAAAATAGGTGTGACAAAATTTCATACAATTACACAGTTACATAAAACTAACGTGATAAAATTTCATAGAGCTACAAAATAGACACACATACACGTCCACACACATACATCGAAGTGCACAAAAAAAAACATGCACATGGAACATGAATAAGTTCTATGGATTAGAACAATGTCAATTTCCTGGCTTTGACATTGTCTTATAATTTTGCGAGAGCCTCAAATTGAGACAAGCTTACGTCCTCCCTGTACATTTTTTTTGCAACTTCCTATGAGTTTATAATTATTTAAAATGAAACTTCAAGAAAAGGAGAAAGGCTTAACATAATATCTACCAGGAGCAAAACTTGAGTTCTTCTTCATGCCTTATTTTATATAATATCATTTTAAAATAACCAAAATCACTTATACACAGAAAAATTAGTATCGATACCATAAAAGCAAATTAATCAATGTTAAGTTTTGACAATCACTCTCATAATGTTATCCATTTCCTTTTCTTTCAGTTAGTTTTAGTCTGGTTTAAAACAAGGTCAAAGTTTTGCTTCTGGTGGATATTATCTTAAGTCTTTCTCCCTCCTTTTTGAAATTAAATAGGTGAAGGGGATTAAGGAGTTTACTTGTGATTGTCACCAGATATTGTTTGGAAGTGATGAATCACTACTGTACACCTGAAGCTAATATTACACTATGTGTCAACCAACAGGAATTTATTTATTTATTTATCATATTTCTATCTATCCATCTATCTATCTGTCTGAGAGGGTGCCTGAGTGGGGGTGGCAGAGGGCCAGAGGGAGAAGGAGAGAGAGAATCTTTAGCAGTCTCCACATACAGCCTGAGTCAGACAAGGGGTTGAATCTCACAATCCTGAGATCATGACCTGAGTCAAAAATCAAAAGTTGAATGCTTAACTGATTGAACCACCCAGACTTCCACCAACTCGAATTTAAATAAAAACTTTAGAAAAATTTTAAAAATAAGAATTCTTTCCCTGGAATTAAAAGCTAAATTAAATTCTGAAACTGAAACAAAGAAAGGAAAAACTCCCGCCTTTTATATATTTGAAGATTCACCAAATTTTCCTCAAAAGTCCATGTCAGTCTAATTTGAGATTAATCAGACCTATGTTGATTCCACCAATATTCCTGAAATTTCAAAGCATAACTTATTTGTGTTTTGGGGGCAGTTGGCAACAATTAAAGGATCTCTCTTTCTCTCTCTTTCTTCCTGTGTCCCTCTCTCTCTCTGAGTTTTTGGCAGGTTTCTCCTACATTATGATTATGGACTTGAAATTTGCTTTGGACACGGTTTAATTTTTTAATTCAGTTGTTTACTATTACTATTATAATCTAATTTTTCAAATTGAAATATTGACATGTTATTTATTCACTCCTATTTAAATGTCATTCATTTGTTATTAATATTTTCCTTATAAGCTTATAATTTCTGAGGACTAAAGAAAATATTTCATATAAAATGTCTAGCCCAAGGAATACAATAGTGTGTATATGTGTGTGAGTCCATGTGTTTGTGTGTATATGTGAGTGTGTGGGCAGTCAGGTTTCAATATACTATACAGAACTAGTTCTTATCAGTCTTGGATAGGTAAAGTTAGTAGGTTTGTCAACACAGAACAGAAAGAACCACTGACCTAAAATAGGCAATCACTCCTATTGGCAGATGTTATGGTTAATCTTAAATGTCAGCTTGACTCGGCAAAGGATGCACAGATAGCTGGGAACAGAATATGACTTGGTATGTCTATGAGGATGTTCCTGGGAGAGACTGTCATTTGTATCTAGATCAAGTAAAAAAGATAGATTTGAGTGGGCATACATCTAATCTGTTGAGTGCCTGAATAGAACAAAACGCTGGAGGAATAGAGAATGTGCTCTCTTTGTTTGAGCTGTGAGATCCTTCTGCCCACATCAGCCCACCTGGTTTTCAAGCCTTTAGACTCAGGCTGAATTATACCACTGGCTTTCCTAACCTTCTGACTTATACATGACAGATCATGGGACTTCTTGGTCTCCATAATCACAGAAACCATTTACAGTAAATCTCATCTTATGTATATCTCTATATATCCTATTGGTCTTGTTTTTCTGGAAAACCCTGACTAATACAGCAGAGAATAGTAATAATGAGTCTAAATTATGTATAGTACTATGCCTTTGTTTGAAATACCAAAACCAAATAAACAACAACAAAAAGATATTATTGCTATGCCTGGAAGCTCTCAACAAAACATTCAATAAAGGTAATTGATAAAACTAAAATCTTAAAAGAAGTGGAAGTAAAATCTGGCCTTTCTTTTAGTCCATGAAAATGATCTATGCACAAAATAAATAGCTATAGCAAGGTGCTGTACCAGTATATATATATATTCTTGTACCTCATAAAATTAAACAAACATACATCCCCATACAGTAGAGAGTTTTAGGAAAACTTCATGGAAAAAATGGAATTTAAAGATATCTGCAGGAAAAAAATTATTCTTTCCTCATTCCCTTTGATAAGAGACCAATGTATACTATGGTTACTCTGTTTTATTTTATTTTATATTTTCCTTTTCATTTCTGCTGTGATTGTACTCTATTTGCTTCAGGGAAGATGAAAATAACGTTTTTTCTCTATGAACTACAGTAGAGGACAAGTACACTTGCTTTACTGATGAAATATAAAGGACAAAAATGGTCAAAATAAGAAAAGCTAAAAGGGACGTAGCAAACTAATTATAGCCATCGCCTTTAGCAGATAGTATTTCACATTTATAGTGGATTCATCTATTTATCAATATAGCTATAGATTTTGGATGACCTATATTATTTTAATATGAAAAGATATTATTATTTCATAAATATATTTATCACATTTCCTGCAATGTGATTTTTTTATTGATTTTTAAATAGGAAGAACCAAGCTTAATGCTTGATAATATATCTTGCTCAGATAGATTTTTCTCTGCATATCAGATGGATTTGGACTCTAAGTTAGGATATTTGGTGGACTTAGATAATCCTTAAGGATCTTTTTATCATAATTTCTATAAACTGATTTTTTAGGTGGGATATAAAGAGCCATCATATATGAATGGATAGCACTGATGCATTGTTTTTAACTTTTAAATGATTGGAATGATTAAGGAAATACACCAACTGTGTTTCTTAGCATGATATTGTGCTTCTCAGACCAAACATGAGTGAAACAGAGAAGCAGGACATTGTCACTTTCTTCACAGAGTTTACACTTTACATAGGGAGACATGATTATCCCAGAGTCCCAGGATTGAGCCAAGCAGGCACGCAAGTCTCCCTCTCTTCCCTGCTCATACTGGCTCTCTCCGTCTCTCTTTATCTCTCTCTCAAATAAACAAGTATTTTTTTTTTAAATAGGGAGACATGATTAATATGCTAGGATCTCTATTTTCAAAGGACATCAACCCAACCTTGCCTTTCCTCCTACTCCCCAGTGACCAAATAGAACTGTTTTTTGACTCCTAGAAAAACAAGACACTGATCCTTGATCTTTAATTGCCAAACAGTGACCACTAATCTTTAGTGTACAACCATAGGTCACTCTCATTTTTCCCTCATCTCAGAGTAAGAGATAAATCCCTTCCTTATTTGCAGCCTGTCATTGACCCCTGATGCTGTTCCTTTTGGGAGTAAACTTCGAAAGCATCCCCGAAACATAAAAATATTTGTCATGTGCTCATTCTAGATACAATATTTTCTTTCTATTTTAAAAAATATTTTACAATATTTTCTTTCTTTTCCTTCCTATAAACTTTATGAGAAAGGAGTCTATGCTTATAGATAGACTTCCATAACTTGCTAATCAATATGAATCTTTTTTAAAAAAATTTTATTTATTTATTTGAGAGAGAGGGAGAACATGAACAGTGGGGAAGAGCAGAGAATGGGGGAAAAGTAAATTCTCCACTAAGCAGGGAGCCAGATGCAAGCTTGATTGCAGGACACTGAGATCATGACCTGAGCCCTGAGACAAAGGCAGATATTTAACCTACTGAGCTACCCGGTCATCCCTAATTAATGTGAATCTGATAAGTGGTCCCATTCCACTGATAAAATTGTTCTTACCATGTCATTAATAAATCTGTATTGTTGAGACAAAAGGAAATCTTATAACTTTATCATGAATAATGTGCTTGTACTTTTAGTAATATGTAAAATATTTGACCATTCCTTTCTTGAAACTCCTTCTCTATATCCTTTCTTAAACTTTTTCTTGGCACTGGTATGGCCTTAATTTAAACCATTGTTAATATCACTGGACTTCTATCTAAAACCTCTTGCAGTATCTACGCATTCTAGTCTTTTGTACACAACTTTCAGAATCTTTTTTCTAAAGTCAGATCTAATCATTTCACTTACTTGCTTGAAATACTTCAAGGATGTCTCCATAGTCTGAATGGTAAAAACCAAATACCATGCCAAATAAAATACTTTATGATCTGAACCATGTCTATCATTCCAGCTACCTCTCCCAAGACTCCCTTACATTTACCCATACTCAAGTCTTCTTAGACTATGTTTCACAGCCAAAGACATCAAACTATATAACAACTCTATTTTATTCATTGGAGAGTTTTCATTTCTTTTAATTTTATATCTGTTATTTCCATTTGGACCTCATTAAACTCAGTTTCTCAATAACCAGAAATATGCTCTATCAATTTTTTTATATCTAATGTCTTGCTTAGTGTGAGTTATACAGTACATTTAAAGTACATATACATATAATATATACTATACTAACAAACTACATTTATGTATATATATAATATTCAATTGATGTTAATGCACATAATGTAAATGGTATGCATAAAAATGAATTTTAATTCCTGATTTCTTTTTCCAAATGAAACTGCTGGTAGGATTATTTTGTCTTATTAATATAAAGTTGATGGCAAATTTATAGCTATAAATTAATATATTAGAGTTACAGCAGTGAAATTGCTGAGTGAGTGTGTGTATGTGCATTTTTATGGATATTGGCATATTTTTCTCTCCCAAAGAAGAATTTGTACAATGTACCTCACATTCCTAACTTTAATTTCTCTTCAAAAAACAAAACCTTGCAATTATTATACATAACAGTCTAACAGCTACTTTTTCTTAAGTTCATTTAAAGTTTGTACTTCCCTACTAGAAACATATATTCTTCAGTATTTTCTTAGATTTTATTATTGATTTATAAAAACTCTCTGTGAATAGTGGAATTCAGAACTTTTAACTTGTGCATGCTTTTCTTACAGTTAATCATTCATCTTCTTTTTTTTTTTTTTTCTGACCTTGATATATTTTGTCATATGGAAAATTGTGATATTCTTGAGTTTATCAATATTGGCCTTTATTGTTTTTGAGATGAGTTTTATAATTAAGGCTTCTCATATAAATGAATAAGTAACTAAATAAATTAATGAATTAAGTAATTACAGAGGTGTATAAGCACAGTCTGTTACTCAGGGTTCTCCAGAGAAACAGATCTAACAGATCAATAGAAAGAGAAAACAAAGAGAGACAGAGAAACAAAGACACACAGAAAGCAAGACAGAGAGAGACATTGATTATAAGGAATTAATGTTAGTTCTAGTCTGAAAGTTGGCAGACTTAAGATCCAAAAGGAGCAAATGTTTTAGTTCAAGTTCAAAAGCTATAAAAGACTTGTGACAGTAAAAAGCAGTCAGGAGGAGGAGTTCCCTTTTAGCCTTTTTGTTCTATTCAGGTCTTCAGTTGATTGGATAAAGCCTACCTATATTAGGGAGGGCAATCTGCTTTACTAAATCCATAATTCAAACTTAAACTCATCCACAAATACCCTCACAGACATATTCAGAATGTTTTTCAAATACCTGGGCACTTCATTAAATTAAATATTGTAAGATTAACTATTATAAAAAGAAAGTGTATATTTCTATGGCACAGTAAGTTCACATGGTCTTTCTAGGTTTAAATCTCAATTGCAGGGGCGCCTGGGTGTCTCAGTGGGTTAAAGCCTCTGCCTTCGGCTCAGGTCCATGATCCCAGAATCCTGGGATCGAGCCCCGCATGGCATCCGGCTCTCTGCTCAGCAGGGAGCCTGCTTCCTCCTCTCTCTGCCTGCTTCTCTGTGATCTCCATCTGTCAAATAAATAAATAAAATCTTAAAAAAAAATCTCAATTGCATATCACTTATGTTCTTATAATATTTCTTGCTATTTAATCTCCCTGGCCACAACTTTTATATCTGTAACACAGAGATAATATGAGTAATCACTATCCTATAGACTGTTGTGAAAACCAAATGAATTAATTTGTGTCAAGTGCTTATAGCCATACCAATTTGACACATAAGGGATCAATAAATTTTAGCAGTGATATTGTAAATTGCATATGACAGTAACCTTTACCAGGTTAGAATAAGCTCAAAAGTTAATTGAATATAGCTATGATATGTAAAGAGCTTGGAATTGTCACTCATAGTCCTACAACAAGAAAAAAGCTGAACAAATTAAAAATCAATGACTTTGCTTGGCCCATCTGAGAATGAAGGTTACAGAGCAATCCACTATTGTGAAATATGGAGAGGCAGGTGAATCTAGAAATTATAGTCAAAATTGGCTTACCTGAAGCAGAAGTTTCTGGAACCATAAGCAGGTCGGAACACTTTAATGGTGTTTTTGATAACCTATTGAAGGCAGAGTATAGAGAAGAGTGAGAGAGAACCTCCTGGAGCTGTAGTCTTCATGACTCAGACCTTCATGAGCTTATTCCAAGGTAAATAGGCTAACATGATAAAGGGCCCAGACAGACCCCTCCTGGCTCTGGCATTTCTAGTTTTTCATAACTAAGACCTGCATTTTAAGGGGGAAAAAAGACTTTAATAGAGTCTTATTCCTTGTATGGAAAGAGCACTTCTATTCATTTCTAGCCTATCTATCTCTTCTAAGTGGAGGATGGGGGTAGGCTAAGAGATGGTTGTCAAGGTCATAGCCTATTGATACAGATCTACTGAAAAACAGAGATTTAATTATAAGACTGCTTTGTAACACCATAAAGCTATACTGTTTTTCCATTTACCCAATCTTTACCACAGTAACAAGGATCTAGTATAATAACAGTGGATTCCTTCCTCTTATGAGAGGGAAAATGTAGGGAAGGAAGTACAAATTCAACACAGGAGATGAAAATAAAGTCACTAGAGGGATTTGAAGTCTCTGGCACCTAAAACCAAATACCAGGCACAGCTAAATTAACCTCAGCTAGATTAACACATGACCTCACACCAAAGGTCTATTTACTTATGTTCCTTGATATGTCACAATCAGCTTCAGAAGAGATTATAAGATATGATAAAAGGTAAATCAATAAAAAAATAGTTTTAAAAAAGATTAATAAAATTGATAAAACTTTAGGCAGGATAACAATCTAAAAAGGAAAGAAGACACAAGTTACTGATATCAGAAATGATACAGAAGTTTGTACTGCTGATCCCATGGACCAAAAAAGGATAATAAATATATACTATGAATAACTCCTTGATAAAGCACAAGAGATGGATGAATTGTTGTAAGACACAAATTATAAAAATGTACCCAAGGAGATATAGAAAACTGAAGATGTTCATATCTGTTAAAGAAATTGAAGAAATAAGAATCTCCCACAAAACGAAGTACTAGACCCAGAAAAATTTGTTGGTGAATTCTATCAGACATTTAGGGGAAAAAAAAGTGATGTTAGTTCTAAAAAAAATTATTCCAGAAAATAGAGGTAAGAAGAAGACTTTATTTAAAAAAAGAAAAAAATTATTTATTTATTTGAGAGGAAGAGTGAAAGAGATCACGAACAGGGGGAAGAGTAGAGGGAGAGGCAAACTCCCTGCAGAGAAGGGAGCCTGATCCAGATCCAATACAGGACTGGATCCTAGGATCCTGGGATCATGACCTGAGCCAAATGCAATCAACTGAGCCACCCAGGATCCCCAAGAGGAACATGTTTTAACTATGAGATCCCCATTACCCTAAGATCAAACACAGATAAAGCCATTACCAAAAAAAAAAAAAAAAAAAGAAAGAAAACTAAAGGCCAATATTACTGGTATTAATAGATGCAAAACCCTCAAAAATATTAGAAAATAACTCCAATAATGTACATTAAGAATTATACACACCAGCAAGTTAGATTTATTCCAGGTATGCAGGTCTGGTTCAACATTCAAAAATCAATGTAATCAACCACATAAGTTAAAGAAGAAAAATCACATGATCAACAATTGAATCAGAAAAAGCGTAAGAGACATGACAAGTTCTCAGGATGCAAGATTAATATACAAAATTCTCTTATAGTGTAGCAAAGCAAATTTGGAATTCAAAATTTTTAAAAATATCACTTGTGATAGCCCTTCAAAAATTAAATATCTAAGAGTAAAAGTTGTAAAGTATGTATAGAGTCTATATGTGGAAAACTGCAAAATTCTAATGAAAGATATCAAAGATCTGAATAAATGGAGAAACATTCCATGTGCATAAATTAGAATATACAATGTTATTATGAGGTGAATTATTTTATATTTTATTTATAGATTCAACACAATCACTATCAAAATTACAGCAAGCTATTTTAAAGATAATGACAAGATTTTAACATTTATACAGAAAAGACCTAGGATAGCCAATAAAATACTGAAGTAAAGGAAAAAAAAAACAAACATATTTAATTCCTAAAGACAATAATAAGGTCATAATTCCACCTATCAGGATATATCTATTCTGTCTACTGTTAAAGATTAACCCCTTTCCCCAAAAAGGAAGTGAAGTCTCTTTGATATCCTATAATTTAGTACTATGATATTAAATTAATAATACTTAAATACTATTATAACAGTCAACAATATTATCTTACATGATAAGAGGTCATAGATTATACTTTTAACATATGCTTTTTGTATCTAAAAACTTACCATCAAACTCAAAGTCACATACATTTTCCTCCTCAAATTTTAAAGTTTTGATTTTCACATTTAGGTCATTTAGACTTTGGTTTTGCACATGGACTTCCAATTGTTGCCACATTTGTGGAGAAGACTATCTTTTCTCCTTTGAATTGTCTTTTTTCTTTTCTTTGACTGTATTTGTTAGGGTCTATTTATAGGCTCTCTGTTCTATTTTATTTCTCTGTCTATTTGTTCATCAATACCATACTGCCTTTTTCACTGCACTTTATAGTAAGTTTAAAGTTGGGTAGTATAAGTCTTTTTTTTTTTTCTTTTTCTTCATGTTTTATTGGCTGTTCTGGATCTTTGCTTTTCTGTATAAATGTTATAATCTGTTATCTCTATATTTTTTTAAAGATTTTGTTTATTTATTTGACAGAGATCACAAGTAGGCAGAGAGGCAGGCAGTGAAAGAGGAGGAAACAGGCTCCCCGCTGAGCAGAGAGCCCAATGTGGGGCTCGATCCCGGATCCTGGCATCACTAACTGAGCGGAAGGCGGAGGTTTTAACACACTGAGCCACCCAGGCGCCCCAATCTGTTATCTTTAAAAGAGCTTGCTGGGAAATGTTCTTCAGAAGGCTGTATGTGTTCTGAATCAACATCTAATACATGTTACTATTTTTCCCATAGCTAGAATTCATGGGTCTAAGAATCAAAAGATAGAAATGGAAGTGGTACTATTCATTATCACCCCTTGGAACCCACAAGCAAAATTTTTGCTTCCTGTTCCCATGACCTTATGCTTGGTTAGCCTAGAGGTTTTAGTTCCAAAAGGAGGAATACTTCTACCAGGAGACAGAGCAATGACTTCACTGAATTGGAAGTTAGACTGCCACCAGACCACTTTGAGTTCCTCATACTTTTGAATCTGCAAATAAAAAAGGGAATTATTGTGTTGGTTTAGATAATTAATCCTAACTACAAAAGAGAAACTGGATAACTAACAAAACAATGGAAGTTAAGAAAGTATGTCTGGAATACAAGAGATCCCCTGTACTTCGCTTAGTATTATCACACCATGAAAAACTACAACTTCACAAACCCAATCCAGGCAGAACTATTAACGGCCCAGATCCTTCAGACATGAAAGTTTGGGTCACCTCAGGAGGAATAGAACCATGAGACGCTGAGGTGCTTACTAAAGGTAATGGGGACACAAAATGGTAGGTGAAAGAAGGTAGTTAAAAATAACAGCTATAGGGCCCCTGGGTGGCCAGTGGGTTAAAGCCTCTATCTTCAGCTCAGGTCATGATCTTAGGGTCCTGGGATTGAGCTCCACATCCGGATCTTTGCTCAGCAGGGAGTCTGCTTCCTCCTCTCTCTGCCTGCCTCTCTACCTACTTGTGATCTCTCTCTCTCTCTCTCTGTCAAATAAATAAATAAATAAATATTTTTAAAAATAAATAAATAAAATCTTAAAAAAAATAATGACAGCTATATCCCCATGACCAGTTACAGAAATTAGAATTATACTTGTCGTGAGTATTTCCTCCTCGTTTTATTATTAATACATTTGCATGTGTGTATATGTATTCAATATCTTTGTTTTCTTTCTTTTTATTCTCTTTTCATGTAACATAATATATGTTGACTTTTGCAATAGTTTTTAATTATTTTTAGTTTTATAGCATAGTATTTAAATTTAAATTTAAATTTAAATTTAAATACTATTAAATTTAAATTTAAATTTAAATAGGATATCAAAGTGACTTTAGTTCCTTTTGGGGGTTAAGTGCTCATTTTTGATAGTAGGCAGAGTAGATATATAATGTTAGATAGAATTATGACCTTGTTATTGTTTTTAGAAGTTAAATATGGTTTAAGAAGAGGTGTATGAGTGTTGATTTGATAAGGTATCTGTTTTGATGGTTAATTTTCCATGTCAACTTGACTGGGATATGAAATGCCCAGATTAAAATTATTTCTTAGTGTTTCCCTGAGGGTATTTAGTATTTGAACTGGTGGACTGTATAAAGCTGATGTTCTTCCCAGTATAAGCATCATCCAATCCTCTGAGGGCCTAAAAAGAGCAAAAAGACTAAGGAAGAGGGAATTCACTTTCTCTACCTGGGGATATCACTGTTTTTCGGTCTCTACTGAGATTTACAATATTGGTCCTTGGCTCTCAAAACTATACTACTTGCTTTCCTGGGTCTCAGCTTATATAGGGCAGATCCTGGGACTTCTCAGTCTGCATAGTGTCATGGGACATTTCCCTACAATAAATCTCTTCTATTATGAAACTGTCTTACTGCTTCTGTTGACCTCTAGAAAACCCTGATGAATACAATAAGCTTTTTCTTAAGAAGTAACCACTGAAAAGTTATGGCATAAAGAGGCATATTACTATATGTGTTCTACTCTCAAATAATTCAGGAAAATGTGCATGAATATATAAAAATGTGTGGATATGGTCACACATATATGTATTTATAATTATGTAATAACATTTATAATTTATTTGTATAATTTTATATATTTCTATGATTATATTACATACAATATATAATAATGTGATATATAATAATATATTATTTAATAATACATTTTAAATATGAGTGTGAAAATTGAGACATTGGTGAATCTGGAAATAGTTTAATAAAGTTATGTGCTAATTATATAATTATAAAAATATTCTTTGAATGAAACATGCAACTTCCTATAAATTTATACTTACTTCAAATTATATTTTATTTTTTAATTAAATTTTTATGTGAGTCACCATGCAATACATCATTAATTTTTAATGAAGTGTTCCATGATTCATTGTTTGTGTATAACAACCAGTGCTTCATGCTTTTAAAATTTAGTTGAATTATTTGGGATTTTTTCCCAATTGGTAAATTAAGGGTCAAGAATCAAACTTGAGTTTTCTGATTTGGTTCTAATGCACTTTTTGTCACACTTGAGTTTTTTTGTTGCATTTTCTTCTATAGGAAATACAGTCTAGAACAATAGGGGAAATGTTTTTAAATATGTTGATTTAAGACTAATCTCAAATTATTAAAACAACATTTTAATGAATATGGCAAGGAAGATTCATTGGGTAAAATAGCTTGAAATATAATTATATATGTATTGAAATCAACACAGAGGCAATCCTTTAAGAGTAAACATATTTGGTTAAATAAAAAAAATTTACTGTATTGTTAAATTTGACCTACTATATGGTTAGCAGCTGGAACTGAATGATTTACTGCCTTAAGAATGTTTATCTTGTACCTTATATGTATCTCATATAAGTAATCATGGAAATGAATAGTGATTTGCCCAAATAGTTTTAAGAACATATATATTCCTTAAAATCTTTTCAGCTGATATTCCATCTCCAGACAACTTGTTAATTTTGCATAATGTTTAATGTACTAGATTAACAAGATGCATAGTGTTATAGAATGCAAGACCCTTGATCTCTTTGAGTTAAGAAAGCACATTGTTCACTTATTCTACTGCACTCTAGTTTAGGGAAAGGATAAATAGATGTGACCTCAAGGGACCTGAGTCCTAATCCCAGTACAGCTCCTTTTACTTGTAGGGTCCATACTTGCTCAGTTCTTCCTATGAGATATTTTGCTAATTTATAAACTAAGATGTTAAGGTTAAAAATAATTTTGAGTGATGTCTGTTTTTTTTCTTTTCTTCCATCTTTATAAAATTATGTTTTAAAATTGTGAAAACAAAATGAAGATCAGATTCTCAGTGCGTGTTCTAATTGAATAGAATATAATATCTAGGTCCTCTGGAGTGTTACCTATTAATCCAAGCCTCTAAGGAAGAGGATGTTTGGTATTCTTGGTATGCTTTCTGTTATGGAGTAAGTGTTTGTGTCTTCTAAAACTAATAGGGTGAATTCCTAAAAACAATGTGAGGCTATTAAGAGATTATTAGTTTATGAGGGTGAAGTTCTTCTTATGAAGGACTTACGTGCCTTCATAAGAAGACACCAGACCTTGCTTCCTTTCCCTCTCTTTATCCACCAAGTGCGGAAACCAGGAAGAAGGTTCTTACTATTTCACCCAACCATGCTGACACCCTGATTTCAGAATTCTCAGCCTCCAGAACTGTGAGAAATAAATATTTTTTGTTGAAGCCACTCAGTCTGTGGTAATTTGTTATGACAACCTCAAATGAAAAAGACACTTTCCTTGTACATTTTGGGATTGTTTTTGTTAATGTAATTTAATTGATTTTCACAGCCTTTTTAGGAGTTAGACAAGTACAGGGTTCCATCCATTTACATTTTAGAAAGCTGAAATAACAAGGATGATATCCCCACATTTCTCATGGTCAGTGCAACAGACTTAATCCTTATTTTCAACTATATCAGAATACAGTGAAATCACCTGATGTGTGTGTTCATCAGGTACATTACATACACATCACATGTATGTGTTACATATGCCCCCATGTGTGAAACTAGGTATGTGGCAGAAAGGAAGATTGATAGAAATTCTACTCCTATGGCTTACATTATAACAAAGAGCAACATTTATGCAATAAGAACAGTATAAGGGCCATGAAGAAAAATAAAATGAAATGCTCTAAAGTAACTGGAGGTCTATTTATTTTAGGTAATGAGGGAAAGTTTCTGTGAGGAGACAATTTTAAATGTTAGATACAAGGATTTAAGGGATAAGCTATGCAAAGGTCTGGGTGGTCAGGTATGGAAAGGGGAGTATAGTGTTCTATGAATAGGGAACTGCTAAACCTTAGGTCTTAAGACAAGAATGAAAATGTTGAGTAGGATTAGGAGTGGGACAAGATACAGCTAAAGAGATAGGAAAAAAAACATATAATGTACCCTATTGCGGATTATAAGCACGACACTACATTTTAGCCTAGTATAATAGAAAACTTTTCAAGTGTTTTAGGCAATAGAATAATATCTATTTTTTTCAACAAGTATTTATTAACATTTACTATATACTATACACTAAACCTCATTCTATAAATTAGGAATATAATAATGACCGAAGTCAAGTCAAACTTATAAGATTTAATTTATATTTTAAGAAGACTCCCTTGTCTGAGTTTCAGGAAGTTAATTTTAGGATGTCAAGAATAGAAAAGGGAGATAGTTGGAAGGCTTTAAAAAAATATACTAAGGAAGGGGTGCCTACATGGCTCAGTTAAGTGCTGGACTCTTGATTTCTTTTGTTTTTCCACCCTTCATTGACTTAGGGATATGGAAATAGCTGAATCTTTAAATCTTAACTTTATTTTCAAACATGTGGAGAACTACCTTCATTTTTCAGTAGATTAGCTGCCAATTTCAAAGTTCTATGCACTGGAATTAGATTTAAATCAATCCAGTATTTTCTTCATTTAGCCGATACTCCCCAAACCAACCCACGTAAGTCCTACAGCACACCCCTTCATAATCTATTCTAGCTTCTAACAAGTTCATCTCAAGTTTGGGCAGAAATGAACATTGTGTTTATGAATATTAATTTTCACCTACGAGAATGGTATGTTACAAAACCAGACCCCCTTTCAGGATGGAAAGAATATTCGTCCAGCTTCTAGGAATGGTTTTGCTAACCTTCAGTAGCAATCTTCTCAGAAATTTCCTTTGACTACACAGAGTCATTTTATCTTCTTGGGCCAGCCTGCTTAAAATGACTAGTCTTTGTGGACGTATGTAGGTCTGGTCCCCTTACCATCTGAGGTAACTCTGAAGGACTGGCTGTCGTAGGTTCATGCATTCTTGTGGGGTCACCTGATGTATCGTGACTACATTATAGCCCCAATTTTTTCTCTGCCCAGTTTTCCTTCTTTTTCATACCTCCCATGTGTTATTTCTGAGAATATTTCTAGAAAAGTCCACCTATTGAGGAATCCAGATCCCAAAAGCATTAATGAAAATTTTACATTTGTCATTTATTTAAATAACTTTTTCTCTATTTATAAGCATCTCTGTGTAAGACATAAGGTGAAAACAGTTCCTAAATTGTGAACTGAGAAAGTGCCTCTCCAAATTAGCTGTAATTTTAGTAAGAACTATTAGTCAAAGGCAGTAGGCTCAGAATGTGTAGATTTTAATCAAAGGAAACCAGTAACCTAAGGGTTGGCACAATCATTCCTGCCTTGTCCTTTCTGGTCTTCTGTTTCTCTCACACGGTCCCTGATGACTTCCTCATTGTAGGTCTGTGGTCTGTGTGTTTGTTTTCTATTCTTCCAAAAGGATGGCAATATTGGGTAAGTAAACTGTGTGCTTGCTTGAGACTACAACTATCCTCTTGTCATTTGACTCCAGGAAATGGATAAGGAAACTCCAGGGAAAAGGTAGAGCATGAGTGTTTTTATTTATTTATTTATTCTTTCTAACAAAATGCAAGTTTTCTTTTTTCTTTTTTTTTTTTTTCAAAATGCAAGTTTTCTTACCTTATTTTCTGTGCCTCAGTTTCTTGGCTATTTTTAAAATAAGTTACAAAAACAATATATTTATTTTTTTAACATTAAATACAAACCCAAAGTGATATAAATACAAGATATTCAACAGGGGACATTTTTCTTAAATTTTAACATCGCCTTACCAGATGGACATATTCCAGAGTGTTTAAGGTGAAGTTATTTCACAAAAATTCTCTTGAGAAATTGTCAAGCTGGAAAACTGAAGTATATCAGCATATCTGAATATATTTTGAAGTTTTCTGCTATATAGGAAAAGCTGCCAAAATCAGGGCTTGGGGGAAAAAGATCTATAAATTTAAGGCTTAAACATATATAGGGATCCAACGTGTGATTTCACTTTTGGAATGCTGATAAAAATATACCCAAGGTAGATTTATGCCTGCACAATCTATAAGAATCAACCTTTGACCACGATATCCTTCTTGCCCTAAATAACCCTTCAGGAGAAAAAATAATAATAAATGTTAAATACTTAAGCTGTGGAGTGGGGAAGTGATGTTATTCCTAAGACATGAGGGGAGCTGTTTTATATTCCATGGCGAGTAAAGTTTAGTAGTAACCAGATTTGTAAGAAATTTGTAAAATGTTTCCTTGGGCTAATTTCAGTTAAACAAATACCTAATTTGTTGTATAATTATAATCAGTTAAATAATGCCACTCAACTACCATGAATAATGTAGTACATTTCATTCGTATGTGCTGCAATGAACTAATTTTCTTTGACTTCTCTCAATAAGCTAATTTTTGCCAGCTAAGGAAAGTTTCAAAAAGATTATTTAGATTTCAATTTAGAAATAGGAACAATGCTGAAAACATTTATATTATGAGGGTGAAGCTTTATTCATTATATCAGTTTTAAGATTTTTGAGAACAGAAGTTCTTTCCATTTTCTCATTTCATTCACCAATTTTATGTTCTTAAATTGAGTACTCTGATCATTTCTATGTGGCTGATCACCTCAATCACTTACAAGTTGAGATCTGAGCACTGGATAAGTTTATGGAATGGGCAATTTGAGTCATGAGGTAATCAAAATAACTGGACTGTAAATGATTGGTCTGGTTATTAGGTCATCCTAGCAACCAGATTGGATAACCCAATCAGCAATCAAATTTCTCTGCTCAACCACCCAAGCAATTGGGCAAAGCTAATCAAGGATCTCAATGACCAATTCCATGTGCTTCATAGACATCCGCTGTGTTTCTCATCATGTATAGCAGTACTGCTTGTATTTCTCTTTCTTTTCCTTGTTTTTGATGTCACTCATTTTTCTACCCTATTTATTTTATTGTACTTTGATTATTTTGTTTAAATATATGAGGGGATGCTTTAAAAAGTGACCCATTAGTTTAGTGTTTTAATGTCTTCGTATGATAGCTATTTATTTTACAACATTCTGGGGAACATTTAGCATTCAGAATAATCAAGATGACACTTTGTATCTAGTTGAAATTTACCCACTTAAATAAGAAGCCCAACAAGGCTGATAGCAGAACAAATATTCTGCTTGCTCAAGGGAGAGTATGGACGGTGATGCAGCACTTTAGGGATCTCAAGCAACTTGATCTTTTTCCTTCGTTCCCAGAAGCAAACACACTGACAACATGAAGTGATAAACTGTTACCATCTCCACACCAGGGACTGTCAATGTGATTTATCCTGAAAAGGTTTTGTTCACTGCAACTTTCAGCACTGGCAAGGAAAATGGAAATGCATCTTATGTTCAAACTATTACTGTTCTGCTAAAAGTATTTTCTTTACTCATTACCATTTTATTTTCACAACATACAAAGAAAAATGGATAGCAAGTAGAAAACAAAAATAAATAGGTACAAAGTGTATATGTGAATGTATATATTCCAATGGCCAGCAAAACAAAACAAAACAAAACAACAACAACAAAAAACCCTATTACCATTTATTAAGTTAATATAAGAAAATGGTTAGGTTCACCAAGACAATGATGAATAGTATCATCTTGTATTATTAGTTTCTCAGTGTTTACATCCTGGACTAATCTACATATTTTTTTTTTAAGATTTTATCTATTTATTTGACAGACAGAGGTCACAAGTAGGTGGAGAGGCAGGCAGTGAGAGAGAGGAGGAAGCAGGGTCCCTGCTGAGCAGAGAGCCCGATGAGGGGCTCGATCCCAGGACCCTGAGATCATGACCTGAGTCGAAGGCAGAGTCTTTAACCTGCTGAGCCACCCAGGCGCCCCTAATCTACATATTTTTATACATGAATGTTACCCTCCCAGTAGAAACTTTTTGTTCTAAGTAGGGTGCCTAGGTGGCTCAGTGGTTGAGCATCTGACTTTTGGTTTTGGCTTGGGTGGTGATTTTAGTATCCAGAGGTCAAGCCCCAAGTCCAGCCCCAGGTCTGTACTCAGTGGTTGTGATTCTGTCACTCCTTCTCCTTCTACCCCTCCCTCCTAAATTAAATAAATAAGTCTTTTAAAAAAAAGAAAGAGAAAACTTTTGTCATAAGTAGAGATAATTATTTTGAATTAATTTGGGCATGTTGCATTTTTTCAATTCTGTCTTGTGTTGGATCAAATTTGGTGAGGCATGATCACTAAAAAAAAATTCACATTCATTGATAAAGAAATGTTTCAAGAAAGCTGTGAACAAATGAATATCATTTTCCTGCTAAACGATTGTTTAGTGGCCTTTCATTAGTCATGAAAAGTTAAAAATTAAACATCATAGTGACTGACCTAATTGGTTCTAGAATTACTATTTCAGTCATGAGCTAGTTATAAAAAATACATTTTTTTTTGCTTGTTTTAGGTTCTTATTTAAATTCTAGCTAGTTAACATATGGTGTAATATTGGTTTCAGGAGAAGAATTTACATTGAACACGCAGTGCTTATCACAATAGGTACCCTCCTTAATGCCCATCACCCATTTAGCCAATTCTTGGTTCTAGAATCCCTCTCCAACAACCCAAATTTGTTTTTTATAGTTAAGAGTCTTATGGTTTGTCTCCCTCTCTTTTTTACCCCTCTAAGTTCATCTGTTTCTTAAATTCCACATATGAGTGAGATCGTATGGTATTTGTCTTTGACTGACTTATTTCACTTAGCTTAATACACTCTAGCTCCATCTATTTTGAAATCTAGTGATTTATATATTTTTTATTTTTTATCTGAAATTCCCAAACTATACATTTAAAATATAACAATAATATGCAATAGTAATATTAAAAATAATACAAAGAATAAAAATATTGCAAAAGCCTGAGATGAATTTGGGTTGGATAGGTGGCCATGTTTATTTTCAAAGCAACTTACTGAAGCTTGCCTCAGAGGTGACTACTTCTGGAGGATTATGATTCTGCCTAAAGATGAAAAGGGATATTGGGTTTTTTGCCTGTAAAATCAAAGAAGTGGTAAGGAAATAATTTCCAATAATTACGATAGTTCTCTGGAAAACAGAATTCCATGGACTATCTTGAAAAAAAAAAAACATAATAGCTGATCAATATTGGTTTTTAAGAAAGCTACTAAGTTAAACATCAATTTATCATCATTTCCACTCTTTTTTCTCACCCTTCCTTCCTCTGTCAAAACAGACACATACACATATCCCATGTGACTAAATGATCATTAATTTAAAATAATAATATGACTGTGGAGGACTAAAATAATCATAATGTCATAAATGCACATTTTTAAAATTTGCATTCATTCTGTATCTTTTGATCTTTTCAAATTCTCATCATATTTTAATCTGTTAGCTTAACATCTTAGAACATTATTCTTTTAATGCCATAAATCATAGTGAATTCTTTTTTAAAAAAAGATTTATTTATTTATTTGAGAGAAAGAGAGAAAGACGGAGAGCACATGAGCTGGGGGAAGGAACAGAGAGAGAAGGAGAGAATCTCAAGCAATCTTCTTGTGGAGAATGGAGCCCAGAATGGGGCTTAATCTCAGGATGCTGAGATCATGACCCTCATTTCAGGACCTGAGCCAAAATCAGGAGTCCAAAACTCAACTGACTGAGCCACTCAGGTGACCCTATAATGAATTCTTTTTATATACATAGTCACAAAAAAATTATTTTAATATCACATGGTTACCATAAACACTTTGTCAGATTATCTTTGAAAAATCAGTCAGTTGTATTAATATAGTATCCACCAGGAATTAAAAAGTTCAAGTTATTATGTCAAATTATTAAATGCTCTGGAAGGAATTATTGACTTCATAAAGGATAATTTAGCACTCTTTGTCACCATTTCAGACATTTTGTTTCTGTTTTTGTTTGTTTGTTTGTTTGTTTGTTTTTAAAGAAGTATAGGGAGGGACAGAGGGAAAGAAAGAGAAATAATCTAAAGCAGCTCCATACCCCATAGGCTCCTCGGGAGCTCAATGCAAGGGCTTGATTTCACAATCCTGAGATTATGACCTGTAATGAAATCAAGGGTGAGACCTTTAACTGACTGAGCCTCCCAGGCACCCCTTGTTTTTGTTCTTTAAAGAAGACTTTTGGAGCTATCTCTTATCCTTTTAATACCATGAGACGCTTGCATAATTAAGTGACTTTATTCTGTTATTTATTGCAAGGCAAGAGAACATATTTGAAAAGATGTAAGTGTATGATACATACATACTAAAAACAAATTTAAATGCTTCCAAAAAATTATGATAAAGACAGTAAGAATTAATCAGAAGAGTTTGTTGAATCACTTATGTTTTCCCAGAAAGGCATCCTAGAAATACAAATTATACTATCTGGTGGAAATTAAGTGAGAAAATAAAATTCAGAAAGGTGTGAAGATAATTAACATAAGTGGCTTTCTTATTAAAATACTTTCCTTTTCTTAAAATATTATAATACTTTTATCTCTTCTCATATAAAGATATTAGCAAATACTTATGAATTTTATGTAGATTGCCCTCATTATTTACCCTTGAATCTTTTTCAGTAAGATGTCCAAATAAGATCAGAAACATCTGAGCATGCAACAGCAACAACAAAATCATCTGATATATATCAGATGACTTCTTGGGCTATTTCTTTTTTCTTTTTTTCTAGTGATCCAAAATTCATTGTTTATGCACCATACCCAGTGTTCCATGCAATATGTGCCCTCCTTAATACCCACTACTGGACTCACACAACCCCCCACCCCTCTCTGCTCCAAAACCCTCAGTTTGTTTTTCAGAGTCCACAGTATCTCATGGTTTGTCTCTCCATCCAATTTCCCCCAACTCACTTCCCCTCTCCAACTCCCCATGTCCTCCATGTTATTCCTTATGCTCCACAAGTAAGTGAAACCTTATAATTGACTTTCTCTGCTTGACTTCTTTTACTTAGCATAATCTCCTCCAGTCTCATCCATGTTGATACAAAAGTTGGGTATTCATCCTTTCTGATGGAGGCATAATACTCCATTATATATATGGGCCATGTCTTCTTTAACCATTCGCCCATTGAAGCATATCTTGGTTCTTTCCACAGTTTGGTGACTGTGGCATTTGCTGCTATGAACATTAGGGTACAGATGGCCCTTCTTTTCACTACGTCTGTATCTTTGGAGTAAATACCCAGTAGTACAATGGAAGGGTCATAGGGCAGCTCTATTTTTAATTTCTTAAGGAATCTCCACAGTTTTCCAAAGTAGCTGCACCAACTTGCATTCCCATCAACAGTATAAGAGGGTTCCCCTTTCTCCCCACCCTCTCCAACACTTGTTTACTATCTTGTTGGTTTTGGCCATTCTAACTGGTGTAAGGTGGTATCTCAATGTGGTTTTGATTTCAATCTCTCTGATGGCTAATGATGATGAACATTTTTTCATATGTCTGCTAACCATTTGTACCTCTTCTTTGGAGAAGTGTCATTTTTTGACGTCATTATCTGTTCTGTGTGTGTTGAATTTGAGGAGTTCGTTATAGATCTTGATATCAGTCCTTTGTCTGTAGTGTTATTTGTGAATACCTTCTCCCATTCCATGGGTTGCCTCTTTGTTTTGTTGACTGTTTCCTTTGCCATGCAGAAGCTTTTGATCTTGATGAAGTACCAAAAGTTGTATTTTGCTTTTGTTTCTTTTGCCTTTGGAGACACATATCTTGAAAGAATTTGCTGTGACTGATGTCAAAGAGATTACTGCCTATGTTCTCCTCTAGGATTTTGATAGATTCCTGCCCCACATTGAGGTCTTTGATCCACTTTGAGTTTATCTTTGTGTATGGTGTAAGCGAATGGTCGGGTTTCATTCTCTGTACATAGCTGTCCCATTTTCCCAGCACCAGTTATTGAAGAGACTGTCTTTTTTTCTACTGGATATTCTTTCCTGCTTTGTTGAAGAGTAGTTGACCATAGAGTTGTGGGTCCATATCTGGACTCTCTACTCTGTTCCACTGGTCTATGTGTCTGTTTTTGTGCCAGTACCATGCTGTCTTATTGATCTCAGCTTTGTAGTAAAGTTTGAAATGAGGCAATGTGATGCCCCAGTTTTGTTTTTCTTTTTCAACATTCCCTTAGCAATTCAGGTCTCTTTTGGTTCCATACAAATTTTAGGATTGTTTGTTCCAGCTCTTTGAAAAATGCCAGTGGAATTTTGATTGGGATGGCATTGAAAGTATAGATTGCTCTAGACAGTATAGACAGTTTACAATGTTCATTCTTCCAATCCATGAGTTCTTCCACTTCTTTCACATAAATTCATGTTCTAGTCAATAACACACAATTATATTTAAAGTTGTAGCATTGGATCCAGAAATTGTTTTCATAAGAGTACATAGCCTATTCTATTTGGTTTTGTGCTGTGACTCTCAAACAAAAGAACAAATTCTTTAATGAGAGATGATTTATTTTTGCCTTTTTAATGGAAAATTTAAAACATGTACACAAGGAAAAGAGTAGTAAAGTGAACCCTATATAACCTTTACAGAACTTCAGAAATGATAAACTAATGGGCTATATACTTTCAAAAGCAAAAACAAAAACAGTATATTTTCCCATCTATCAATAGTCACAAGCTTCTTAACACTATTGAGCAGTGAATTTCAGAAATTTATCAACAAAGTGGCTGTCATGTATTCATACGTGATAAACCCAATGCTGTTTTTGTCCACAAGTCAGCAATGAAACAATAATACCTTATTACCAGTTTTCACAATATTACCAATATTCACATTATTCAAATTGTTCTATAAAAGTTTTACTTTGGGGGCTCCTGGATGGTTCAGTGGGTTAAGCCTCTGCCTTCGGCTCAGGTCATGATCTCAGGGTCCTGGAATGAAGCCCCGTATTGGGCTCTCTGCTCTGCAGGGAGCTTGCTTTCTCCTCTTTCTCTGCCTACCTCTTTGCCTACTTGTGATCTCTCTCTGTCAAATAAATAAATAAAAATCTTTTAAAAAAACCCAAAAAGCAGTTTTACTTTGGTCCACATGTTAGGGTTAGTTATTACATCTCAGAGTCTGTTTTAATCCTTTACATTCTTTTCCTTTTATTTCCTATAATTTTTTTTTGGTGTTGTTGTTGTTGTTTTTGTTGTAAAAGCCAGGTCATTTTTCTTCTAAAGTTACCCAAAATTTGTATTTGCTTCTCTATCTTATACCTTCACATAATTTTCTTTTGATACATTTCTTAAAATTTAGGATTTAAATACGGAGAAATGATTACTGAGTTTAAGACTTTGACAGAATTACTTCACAGATGTTACATATTTCTGTTAAAAGGTATAAAATATCTATTTTTTTTTTATTTCCAGCGTAACAGTATTCATTATTTTTGCACCACACCCCGTGCTCCATGCACTCCGTGCCCTCTATAATACCCACCACCTGGTACCCCAACCTCCCACCCCCCGTTCCTTCAAAACCCTCAGATTGTTTTTCAGAGTCCATAGTCTCTCATGGTTTACCTCCGCTTCCAATTTCCCCCAACTCCCTTCTCCACTCTAAGTCCCCATGTCCTCCATGCTATTTGTTATGCTCCACAAATAAGTGAAACCATATGATAATTGACTCTCTCTGCTTGACTTATTTCACTCAGCATAATCTCTTCCAGTCCCGTCCATGTTGCTACAAAAGTTGGGTATTCATCCTTTCTGATGGAGGCATAATACTCTATCCCCAGGGGTACAGGTCTGTGAATCACCAGGTTTACACACTTCACAGCACTCACCAAAGCACATACCCTCCCCAATGTCCATACATCCACCCCCTTCTCCCAAACCCCCTCCCCCCAGCAACCCTCAGTTTGTTTTGTGAGATTAAAAGTCACTTATGGTTTGTCTCCCTCCCAATCCCATCTTGTTTCATTTATTCTTCTCCTACCCACTTAAGCCCCCATGTTGCATCACCACTTCCTCATATCAGGGAGATCATATGATAGTTGTCTTTCTCTGCTTGACTTATTTCGCTAAGCATGATACGCTCTAGTTCCATCCATGTTGTCGCAAATGGCAAGATTTCATTTCTTTTGATGGCTGCATAGTATTCCATTGTGTATATATACCACATCTTCTTGATCCATTCATCTGTTGATGGACATCTAGGTTCTTTCCATAGTTTGGCTATTGTGGACATTGCTGCTATAAACATTCGGGTGCATGTGCCCCTTTGGATCACTACGTTTGTATCCTTAGGGTAAATACCCAATAGTGCAATTGCTGGGTCATAGGGCAGTTCTATTTTCAACATTTTGAGGAACCTCCATGCTGTTTTCCAGAGTGGCTGCACCAGCTTGCATTCCCACCAATAGTGTAGGAGGGTTCCCCTTTCTCCGCATCCTCGCTAACATCTGTCATTTCCTGACTTGTTGATTTTAGCCATTCTGACTGGTGTGAGGTGATATCTCATTGTGGTTTTGATTTGTATTTCCCTGATGCCGAGTGATATGGAGCACTTTTTCATGTGTCTGTTGGCCATCTGGATGTCTTCTTTGCAGAAATGTCTGTTCATGTCCTCTGCCCATTTCTTGATTGGATTATTTGTTCTTTGGGTGTTGAGTTTGCTAAGTTCTTTATAGATTCTGGACACTAGTCCTTTATCTGATATGTCATTTGCAAATATCTTCTCCCATTCTGTCAGTTGTCTTTTGATTTTGTTAACTGTTTCCTTTGCTGTGCAAAAGCTTTTGATCTTGATGAAATCCCAATAGTTCATTTTTGCCCTTGCTTCCCTTGCCTTTTGCGTTGTTCCTAGGAAGATGTTGCTGCGGTTGAGGTCAAAGAGGTTGCTGCCTGTGTTCTCCTCAAGGATTTTGATGGATTCCTTTCGCACATTGAGGTCCTTCATCCATTTTGAGTCTATTTTTGTGTGTGGTGTAAGGAAATGGTCCAATTTCATTTTTCTGCATGTGGCTGTCCACTTTTCCCAGCACCATTATTGAAGAGGCTGTCTTTTTGCCATTGGACATTCTTTCCTGCTTTGTCGAAGATTAGTTGACCATAGAGTTGAGGGTCTATTTCTGGGCTCTCTATTCTGTTCCATTGATCTATGTGTCTCTTTTTGTGCCAGTACCATGCTGTCTTGATGACGACAGCTTTGTAATAGAGCTTGAAGTCCGGAATTGTGATGCCACCAACGTTGGCTTTCTTTTTCAATATCCCTTTGGCTATTCGAGGTCTTTTCTGGTTCCATATAAATTTTAGCATTATTTGTTCCATTTCTTTGAAAAAGATGGATGGTACTTTGATAGGAATTGCATTAAATGTGTAGATTGCTTTAGGTAGCATAGACATTTTCACAATATTTATTCTTCCAATCCAGGAGCATGGAACATTTTTCCATTTCTTTGTGTCTTCCTCAATTTCTTTCATGAGTACTTTATAGTTTTCTGAGTATAGATTCTGTGTCTCTTTGGTTAGGTTTATTCCTAGGTATCTTATGGTTTTGGGTGCAATTGTAAATGGGATTGACTCCTTAATTTCTCTTTCTTCTGTCTTGCTGTTGGTGTAGAGAAATGCAACTGATTTCTGTGCATTGATTTTATATCCTGACACTTTACTGAATTCCTGTATAAGTTCTAGCAGTTTTGGAGTGGAGTCTTTTGGGTTTTCCACATATAGTATCATATCATCTGCGAAGAGTGATAATTTGACTTCTTCTTTGCCGATTTGGATGCCTTTAATTTCCTTTTGTTGTCTGATTGCTGAGGCTAGGACCTCTAGTACTATGTTGAATAGCAGTGGTGATAATGGACATCCCTGCCGTGTTCCTGACCTTAGCGGAAAAGCTTTCAGTTTTTCTCCATTGAGAATGATATTTGCGGTGGGTTTTTCATAGATGGCTTTGATGATATTGAGGTATGTGCCCTCTATCCCTACACTTTGAAGAGTTTTGATCAGGAAGGGATGCTGTACTTTGTCAAATGCTTTTTCAGCATCTATTGAGAGTATCATATGGTTCTTGTTCTTTCTTTTATTGATGTGTTGTATCACATTGACTGATTTGCGGATGTTGAACCAACCTTGCAGCCCTGGAATAAATCCCACTTGGTCGTGGTGAATAATCTTTTTAATGTACTGTTGAATCCTATTGGCTAGTATTTTGTTGAGTATTTTCGCATCTGTGTTCATCAAGGATATCGGTCTATAGCTCTCTTTTTTGGTGGGATCCTTGCCTGGTTTTAGGATCAAGGTGATGCTGGCCTCATAAAATGAGTTTGGAAGTTTTCCTTCCATTTCTATTTTTTGGAACAGTTTCAGGAGAATAGGAATTAGTTCTTCTTTAAATGTTTGGTAGAATTCCCCCGGGAAGCCGTCTGGCCCTGGGCTTTTGTTTGTTTGGAGATTTTTAATGACTGTTTCAATCTCCTTACTGGTTATGGGTCTGTTCAGGCTTTCTATTTCTTCCTGGTTCAGTTGTGGTAGTTTATATGTTTCTAGGAATGCATCCATTTCTTCCAGATTGTCAAATTTATTGGCGTAGAGTTGCTCATAGTATGTTCTTATAATAGTTTGTATTTCTTTGGTGTTAGTTGTGATCTCTCCTCTTTCATTCATGATTTTATTTATTTGGGTCCTTTCTCTTTTCTTTTTGATAAGTCGGGCCAGGGGTTTATCAATTTTATTAATTCTTTCAAAGAACCAGCTCCTAGTTTCGTTGATTTGTTCTATTGTTTTTTTGGTTTCTATTTCATTGATTTCTGCTCTGATCTTTATGATTTCTCTTCTCCTGCTGGGCTTAGGGTTTCTTTCTTGTTCTTTCTCCAGCTCCTTTAGGTGTAGGGTTAGGTTGTGTACCTGAGACCTTTCTTGTTTCTTGAGAAAGGCTTGTACCGCTATATATTTTCCTCTCAGGACTGCCTTTGTTGTGTCCCACAGATTTTGAACCGTTGTATTTTCATTATCATTTGTTTCCATGATTTTTTTCAATTCTTCTTTAATTTCCCGGTTGACCCATTCATTCTTTAGAAGGATGCTGTTTAGTCTCCATGTATTTGGGTTCTTTCCAACCTTCCTTTTGTGGTTGAGTTCTAGCTTTAGAGCATTGTGGTCTGAAAATATGCAGGGAATGATCCCAATCTTTTGATACCGGTTGAGTCCTGATTTAGGACCGAGGATGTGATCTATTCTGGAGAATGTTCCATGTGCACTAGAGAAGAATGTGTATTCTGTTGCTTTGGGATGAAATATTCTGAATATATCTGTGATGTCCATCTGGTCCAGTGTGTCGTTTAAGGCCTTTATTTCCTTGCTGATCTTTTGTTTGGATGATCTGTCCATTTCAGTGAGGGGAGTGTTAAAGTCCCCTACTATTATTGTATTATTGTTGATGTGTTTCTTTGATTTTGTTATTAATTGGTTTATATAGTTGGCTGCTCCCACGTTGGGGGCATAGATATTTAAAATTGTTAAATCTTCTTGTTGGACAGACCCTTTGAGTATGATATAGTGTCCTTCCTCATCTCTTATTATAGTCTTTGGCTTAAAATCTAATTGATCTGATATAAGGATTGCCACTCCTGCTTTCTTCTGATGTCCATTAGCATGGTAAATTCTTTTCCACCCCCTCACTTTAAATCTGGAGGTGTCTTTGGGCTTAAAATGAGTTTCTTGGAGGCAACATATAGATGGGTTTTGTTTTTTTATCCATTCTGATACCCTGTGTCTTTTGACAGGGGCATTTAGCCCATTAACATTCAGGGTAACTACTGAGAGATATGAATTTAGTGCCATTGTATTGCCTGTAAGTTGACTATTACTGTATATGGTCTCTGTTCCTTTCTGATCTACCACTTGTAGGCTCTCTCTTTGCTTAGAGGACCCCTTTCAATATTTCCTGTAGAGCTGGTTTGGTATTTGCAAATTCTTTCAGTTTTTGTTTGTCCTGGAAGCTTTTAATCTCTCCTTCTATTTTCAATGATAGCCTAGCTGGATATAGTATTCTTGGCTGCATGTTTTTCTCGTTTAGTGCTCTGAAAATATCATGCCAGCTCTTTCTGGCCTGCCAGGTCTCTGTGGATAAGTCAGCTGCCAATCTAATATTTTTACCATTGTATGTAACAGACTTCTTTTCCCGGGCTGCTTTCAGGATTTTCTCTTTGTCACTGAGACTTGTAAATTTTACTATTAGGTGACGGGGTGTGGGCCTATTCCTATTGATTTTGAGGGGCGTTCTCTGAACCTCCTGAATTTTGATGCTCGTTCCCTTTGCCATATTGGGGAAATTCTCCCCAATAATTCTCTCCAGTATACCTTCTGCTCCCCTCTCTCTTTCTTCTTCTTCTGGAATCCCAATTATTCTAATGTTGTTTCGTCTTATGGTGTCACTTATCTCTCGAATTCTCCCCTCGTGGTCCAGTAGCTGTTTGTCCCTCTTTTGCTCAGCTTCTTTATTCTCTGTCATTTGGTCTTCTATATCACTAATTCTTTCTTCTGCCTCATTTATCCTAGCAGTGAGAGCCTCCATTTTTGATTGCACTTCATTAATAGCTTTTTTTATTTCAACTTGGTTAGATTTTAGTTCTTTTATTTCTCCAGAAAGGGCTTTTATATCTCTCGAGAGGGTTTCTCTAATATTTTCCATGCCTTTTTCGAGCCCGGCTAGAACCTTGAGAATTGTCATTCTGAACTCTAGATCTGACATATTACCAATGTCTGTATTGATTAGGTCCCTAGCCTTCGGTACTGCCTCTTGTTCTTTTTTTTGTGTTGAATTTTTCCGTCTTGTCATTTTGTCCAGATAAGAGTATATGAAGGGGCAAGTAAAATACTAAAAGGGTGGCAACAACCCCAGGAAAAAATGCTTTAACCAAATTAGAAGAGATCCAAAATCGTGAGGGGGGAGAAAGGGGATAAAAAGAGGTTCAAAAAGGAAGAAAGAAAAAAAAAGAAAAAAGAAAAAAAAAAAGAAAAGAAAAGAAAAGAAAAGAATTAAAAAAAAAAAAGGAAAACACCTAAGAAAAATGTAAAAAAGAAAAAATATATATATTAGATAAACTAGTAAAAAATCGTTAAAAAAGAAAAAGGTAACAGTTAAAAAAAAAAAAATTTTACCCGAAGGCGAGAAAAAAAAAAAAAATGAAAAAGAAAAAAATTAAATTAACTGCAAGACTAAAAAAAAATCACAGGGAAAAAGCCATGAGTTCCGTGCTTGGCTTTCTCCTCCTCTGGAATTCTGTTGCTCTCCTTGGTATTGAAACCGCACTCCTTGGTAGGTGAACTTGGTCTCGGCTGGATTTCTTGTTGATCTTCTGGGGGAGGGGCCTGTTGTAGTGATTCTCAAGTGTCTTTGCCCCAGGCGGAATTACACCGCCCTTACCCGGGGCCGGGGTGAGTCATCCGCTCGGGTTTGCTTTCAGGAGCTTTTGTTCCCTGAGTGCTTTCCGTAGAGTTCCAGAGGACGGGAATACAAATGGCGGCCTCCTGGTCTCCGGCCCGGAGGAGCCGAGAGCCCAGGGCCGCACTCCTCAGTGCGCCCTCAGAGAACAGCGCCCAGTTACTCCGTCTGCCTGACCTCCGGCCGCGCTCCGAGCTCTCCGAGCCTGCGACCAGTTCAAGGTAACACCGAGCTGTGAGCTTTCTGTCGGCTCTGTCTCTGTAGCCGGCTTTCCCGTTCCAATACCCGCAAGCTCTGCGACACTCAGACACCCCCGATCCTTCTGTGACCCTGCGGGACCTGAGGCCACGCTGACCCCGCGTGGGCTTCGCCCCGGTTTAGCCTCTGGAGTGATGTCCCTCAGCGGAACAGACTTTTAAAAGTCCTGATTTTGTGCGCCGTTGCTCCGCCGCTTGCCGGGAGCCGGCCCCTCCCCCCGGGGTCTATCTTCCCGTCGCTTTGGATTCACTTCTCTGCCGGTCCTACCTTTCAGAAAGTGGTTGTTTTTCTGTTTCCAGAATTGCTGTTCTTCTTCTCTTCGATCTGCCGATGGATTTTCAGGTGTTTGCAATCTTTAGATAAGCTATCTAGCTGATCTCTGGCTAGCTGAAGCAGTCTCAGCCTGCTACTTCTCCGCCATCTTGACTCCTCTAAAATATCTATTTCTATGTTCTTAGGAGCCTTTGATAATCATTGTCCAAATTTATTAATCCATTATATGGTAGAAAATTCTTTCTTCAGTTATGAGAGAGAATATTTTTATAAAAAGAACTTTCCTCTCTTTATCTACTTTGCTACTCTTGGATAAAATTCATAAAGGAAAAACAAGATAAATGGTTCATCTCCGATAATTTGTCAGCTTTCCAAATAATGAGTTGGTTTCCTAGTATATTACAAAAGTGATCAAGAACCAAGTGTGTGTGTATGATTATGAATTTACGTGTTTAACATGTTTAATGCACTATATTCCATTGCATTTACAAACCTTATTGATGATCAAAATGTCCCTTCTTTAGTCAGTAGGAACTAATTTTATTTGGATCCTGTTAAAGTACTTCAGAAAAGATAGAAAACATAAGGGTGGGAAGATAACATTTTTAAACTAAATACTTGTCACAAAAACATTGCCTTAAGAAACTCTTGGAATTTAAAGAATGTAAAAGAATGCCTGAGATCACTGTAAGGAAGGCAGGATATAATGAAGATAATTTAAGGTAACCCTAGATTTCTTTTTTATACCACCATTCAGTGATATATATATATATATATCCTATGAATTCCTTAAGAAAGGAAAGTGAAACAAAAATTATGTGCACATTCAAACTATCATTCATGAAAGAAGTAATAGATATATATATTTTTTTGGCATACAGTAGTAGAAGATGTAGCTTTCCCATGTGTTCTTGAAGAAATATCTAAAGTTCAAACCTTAAGCAACTAATTTGTTAAGAAGAGCACTAAAGCAAAAAGAGTGAAGGTTACTCAAAATAAATTTAGATTATTAAATAAGAGTTTAAATAAAATTAATAACATTGTTATACTTTAAAAAGTTAATGTGCTAATTAAATAAGAAGATAAAGTAAAAATTATTCAGACACAAAGGGAAAGTGAAAGCGCGAGATAGTATCATTATTTCCCCAATTATATTGCCGGAAATAAAGGTAATTTCCATATAGTCCATAATCAACTATGTTGAAGAAAATTAAAGTAAAAGATAAGAAAGCCAACAGAACTAACTAAAAATTCACATTTTTTTTTCCAGAGGAAAGATCTATGAAAACAGTGGAAAGAAAATATACTATTTGTACCAATGCTCATATAGGAGGTTTGAAAGATACTATCTAAGAAAATAGAGTATTAAAAGGCAAGCTGGGGGCGCGTGGGTGGCTCAGTGGGTTAAGCCTCTGCCTTCGGCTCAGGTCATGATCTCAGGGTCCTGGGATCAAGCCCCGCATTGGGCTCTCTGCTCAGCCGGGAACCTGCTTCCTCTTCTCTCAGCCTGCCTCTCTGCCTACTTGTGATCTCTGTCAAATAAATAAATAAAATCTTTAAAAAAAAAAGGCAAGCTGGAAAATTAGATTTATGTTTTAACTACTAGTAAAACAAACAATAGAAACCAAACAATCTAGAATAATAAATGTAAAAATATTGAAAGAAAAAGAAAATTATTTTTTTGAATTTTTTAATGCTTTCAAAGAGGAAATTATAATAAACCTATAAGACACATTAAAACAAGGTCTATCAGTGGACATATTTAATCTGAACCCATCTATTAAAAGTTAGCTTTCCATCTTCTACATAAAAGCAAAAAGTCAGTTTTCCTCTGGTTCTGAAAATCCTTCAGAAAATATTGAAAACATAAAGATTGGGAAAGCACAGCAATGGAATAAATATTAAAAAAAAGGAAACAAAAATCAAAACAAAATAGAAACCATCATTATTCATTATGTTAAGTTCAGACAAAAATAATGCTTTTTAAAATGACACTTTGTAATAATATTTGAGGAACAAATTTTAATTATATAAAACAGTCAAGGATATCTATGTAACATGCTATAAAGCTTTAAATTACATGAAAAAATAAAAATCCAATAGAAGCATATTACTAATATATTTAAAAACAACTATGAGCTTTAATAAGTAAAATAAAATAAAATGAATAAAATCTAAAGGACATAAGATAACAGTTAAAAGTGCTGACTTCATTAAAATATACTAATATATGTATCTTGAGAAAAGAAAATATGCTATTATATTTCATCATAAAACAATAGCAAAATACTTAATACACTCAAAAAATAACAAAAATTAGAAATTTTGAAAACAACATTCTTTGATGACAATGCAGGAACAGTGATGATTACACACTTATCATTTGTAGATCAATTATTGCCTATCTTTTATAGTATCCTGGATCCAACATATTTTTCCTAGCCCTTTTTTAGAGAAAAAACAAAACACAATGCAACAAAACAAAAGAAAAGAACACACACACACACACACACATACACACCCCAGAAGCAATGGATTTTTGCTCTGTTTCTTGAGGCAGGATATTCACTTTTTTTTTTTTTTAAGGGCATAATATTCTTGAGATTCTAGGTCCTAAGTAGAAGCAGGTTTATAAGGCAACTATGTACAGCTTTGTTTTGAAGAAATAGGTGGCAGAAACAGTATTGAAAATAGAGAATGAAGAGTATCATAATGAGTTATTTTGGTTAGCACATTTTTCTTAGTATGTTATTCCTACATTTATTATTCATTCATTTTGTAGTCATCCTATGGAGTCAGGATGACCCCACCACCAAAATTTGGATTAAGTGTCAACACTGATGCTACCACACATATACAGGAGAGTATGAAAAATTTATTACTCATAAAATGAAGCTTTCTGGGGGAAAGTAGAGCAGGTTCTCAAGTAGGTCTGAAGATGACTTGAGAGAACAGGAAGGACAGACTGACTTAGGTTTTATTTTGTCCCAGGCAGGGACTCTGATTTGCTGGTTTGTATTTGCTGACACCAGTGGAGGGGTGTATGGGTTTTCTTAAGGCCTTGAGCAGATATGGAACAACAATTTTTGAATAAATAGTCAAATAGTCTCCATATTTTAATTTTTTAACTTAAACCAAAGGGCATTAAGCTAATGATATTAATAAAAGGAATTTAATAAATCTCTCCAAAAACTCTTGCAAGAGCTTGTAACCGTCCATTATGATATTTATCTATCCATAAGAAAACTTGAACATTCTTCACAAGTATCTCAGAGACACCAGAGCTATTCCAAATATACATCTATAAAATTTTATTGATATATTTTACTTGGAGGGTTTTGTGGATGATTCCAGAATACTATGGGAATGCCTGAAGTTATGAAACAACCTGTGTACTGAACAACTTAGACGACTATCATAAATTCCCCAGGGGAATCTAAATCCTAGTGTAATTCTGCCTCATATAGGTAACTGACTTAAGACACCTCCTACCATTCCAACATAATAGAGTTTCATAGTTAGTTTTTTTTTAGATGTTTAACTATATAAATATTACAGAGACATCAGTGATAATATGCAAGTCCATCATCTGGTTTTTTAAAATATTTTATTTATTTGAGATAGAATGAGAGAGAGAGAGAGAGAGCATGAGTGGGAGAGGGAGGGAGGGGGAGAGGGAAAAGCCAGCTCTCCACTGAGCAGAAAGACCATTGTGAGCTTTGATCCCAGGATCCTGGGATCATCTGCTGAAGGCAGATGCTTAACTGACTGAGCCACCCAGGTGCCCCCATCATCTGATGTAAACTTATTCTATTTTTCTGGTTTTATCATGTTTTATTACATATAAATGCACATAGACCAAAAGCTTGAGTAAATGAATTTGCCAGTTGTCTTAGAGTTATGACTTAAATTTGCTTCTTCATATTACCCATAAGTAAATATTACTTATTCATAATTTGTATTTTAATAGCATGGAAGAATTGAATGAGTATTTAACTTATAAACCTAGAATCCCTTAAGTGTGTTCACATAAATAGAGCAACTACAGAAACCATTTGAAGATTAACTTCATCCATTTCCCAGGCAGGAAGTTGTATTAAGAAGTTCCATCAGATGGATTGCATGAATAGTATTGATTTCATCTGTAGAGATACATATGAATAGAGTCACGATTTATTTTAATATTGTCCTCACATTTGGAAGTAAATTTAGTATTTTTTTCTTTACTAGATTATTTCTTAATCTATTATAATTTTCTATTTTTCCCAACTTCGGTATTGTGAATCTTGCTTATCTAAGTATACTCAAATCTACTACTATATGGAATTATAATTTATTTATATAAATTTCCATGGAACCAATTAATTTGAAAAAAAAAACAACATTAGATATCATACAAAAACAAATGTTTGGGAGTACATAAACACCATGCATAATTTATGGATGGGTAGTATTTATCTTTTTAAATACACTGGGTGGGTTGTATACTATACACTAAATGATAACAACACCCTCAATGTATGCTCAACTTAAACAACAATATGAATTTTTCTATTTGTCTTGTGGCCCTAATAGATGAGATATTCCAGAATGTTTGTTATCATGTGTTTAATGTAAGTTTAAGAAATTGCTTTTCCAGTGTCCTTCTGTTATAACTATTTCAATGCTACCTAACTATAAATAAATCTCATCATTCATTTTGCCTTTTATTTGTTGGGTACCACTGCATATTGTTGGAGAATATCATAAACATTTATTTTTTTTCCCCAAATAACTACTTCTCCCTCTCCCTCTCCCTCTCCCCCAAAGCAGCTAGGCTTTTTCTCAGTTGTTTATATTTATTTATCTCTTTGTCTTATTTGCTGTAGAATATATTTATTCCTTTTTTATGCTTTTTTTTCCTTATCCTTTGTAATTTTGCTTGCTAAAATGTTGGTCAAATTCTATCTATATAAGATCGTGTGTGTGTATGTGTGTGTGTGTATTCATTCTTCTGGCTCTGAAATGATTCCCCACCAAGACACAACAACCGGCACTGGAAAATGAGACTGGCTGCAGTTTTTAGTCACAAATATTCATAGTCTGAGGGGACGAGAACACTGCATAGCTACAGGAGGGTTGTACTCAGAGTGAATGCAGCAGAAATGGTATAAGGCAAACTTTGTAGTAACAAGGTGGCAGGGTGCCCTTTGGTTCCTGTAGGGGAATTTCACTGACTTGTTTTGAATAACATGGAGATAACCCATTAGATGTAGGACTTGATGAGGTATAACTGGTCCGGACGATGGAGGAACAAGCCTGGTAGGGAGACTTTCATATTGAGTGGGGAGCATATTTGGTGAGAACAGGGCAACTCATAGTAAGAACTTAGTGGCCCTTGTAGAAGCTAAAATTGTAGAGTAGTAGGAAGACTCTAAGCTTCTCCCGTCTCTCAAACACAGCTACATATATATCAGATAATTCTGAATACCCAAGAAATCGATTTCAGGACTAACAGAACAAAGTGCACAACTGGGGGGAGAAAGGGGACCACATTATGGAAGGTAGGGAGTGTAGAGACTTGGCTTGGGGATCACAGGTGTTCTGGAGAGGAGGGAGTACTGGTCACAGAGAGAGGAGAGAGAGAGAAAATGAGAGAGAGAAGGGAGCACACAGGGAATCAAACAAGAGCACACTTCCTCAAAAGCATTGACTAGGCAAATGAGAGTGACTGGTTTTCATGAGTTTTTACAACCATAGGGCTCAAAGACTGGAGTTTTAAGGGTCTGGTTATGCCAGATGTGAAGCCCTGAGGGTGCTGCAGTGCTTCTATAGAGAAGGCAGGCAGGTAACGCAACAGCAGATGACCCTATCTGAGGATCCCCGGAGATGCCCTGGGAGAGATCATCCTACCTTCTGGAAGTGCATCTGAGAGAGGCGGCATTGCTTCTCTGGGAACAAAGGAGCCAGCAGGTGCCTTTTCCCTTCCCTGTTTCTCAGCATACGTGCAGAAACATCTGCTGAAGACAGCTAACCTGGACTTTGGCTCTTTGCTCCAAAGCCCAAGTTCTTATATTCTGGTATGATGGCCCTTCTGGGTCAAATCTGCATTAATCTCAGTGCAGTGAGATCCTGCATCCCCGGAGAACCAAGACAGGTCTCCATCCCACCAGGTCCCCAAATTCTGTAGTTTTAAAACTCAGCCAAAGTGTACTGTGCTGCTCCACACAGAAAAGCAACCCATACAGTGTGAAAGCAATGATCTGTAGGATGCCTGGGACACACAGAGGGGAAATTATTTGCTCTTCTGGGAGTACTTCCCCAACAGCAACAAGCAGGTATTCCCCTCTTTAGGTACAAAGAAGATGGCTAGAGCCACTTCCTTCCTCTGCCCTTCATAATAAACTAACTTCAGTAAACAGCATAGTGCCAACACTGGCTGCCTAATTCACCCCATCACCCTGTGCTCTGCAGGTGCTGATTTTCTTGACAAGTGTACTTACGAACCAACATAGCAAATGCATCCTTCCCCTGAAGATCAGCGCAAACTCCCACATGTACCTTATCTACTGACCCTAGAGTTCTGCAAAGCTTCGGCTCTAGTGCAAATAGCATCAGATCTCTTTTAACAAGCACATCAGAGCACACCTAATTAAAACTTGCCATTCTCTGGACAAACACTCCCCACTGCAGGCAAGGAGAAACTGCAGAGGACTGATCTCAGGGATAGAGCAGCCATAATGCAGCAACAGAGTCCATGAATCATACACCAAAGACAATTCTTGAAGTACAGACCCTGGACATTTTATGATCTCTTTCTCATAAAGTCATTACTCTCAGGAGCAGGAAACACAACAGGCTTTCCTAACATAAGAATACAGAGACCTAACAAAAAGTCAAGACAGAGGATTTCATCCCAAAGGAAAGAACAAGAAAAAATCATGACCAGGGATCTAATCAAAAAGATATAAATAATATTCCTGATCCATAATTTAAAGCAACAATCATTAGGTTACTATCTGTCCTTAAGAAAAGCATGGAGGACATTAGGGAAAGACATATTGCAGTGATAAAAGAGTTTTAAAAAAAATCAGGCAGAAATGAAAAATGCAGTATCTGAGATTCTAAGCCAACTGGATGTAATGACTTCAGGGATGGAAGAAGAAGAGGAATGAATACTTGATCAAATGATATAGAAGGTAGAATTATGGAAAATAACAATGCTGAACAAAAGAGGAAAGATATTGGATCATGGGAATAGACAGGAAATTCAGTGACTCCATGAAACATAATGACATTCATATCACAAGAGTCCCAGAAGAAGAAGAGAGAGAAAAAGAGAAAGAAGTTTTATCTGAAGAAATTATAGCTGAAAACATCCCTAATCTAGGGAAGGAAACAGACTTCCAAATCCAGGAGACACAAAATGAACAAAAGAAGACCAAAACCAAGACATATTGTAGTCAAATTCATAAAATGTAGAGATAAAGGAAAAAAAATCCTTAAAGCAGCAAGAAAAAAGAAGCCTTTATCTAACGGGGAGAGATAAACAAGAACTACATGGGCAATAACCCCAATGAACATGAATGCAAAAATTCTCAACAAAATACTAGCAAATTGAATTGAACAGTACATTAAAAGAACCATTCCTCGAGATTATGTGGGATTTATTCCTGAATTGCAAGTGTGGTTCTGTATTCACAAATCAAGCAACGTGATACATCACATCAATAAAAGAGAAGATAAGAACCATATGATCCTCTCAACAGATGCAGGAAAAAGCATTTGCTAAAACACAGCACCTATTCATAATAAAAACACTCAACAAAGTAGGGATGGGGGGACATACCTCAATATCAAAAGCCATATACAAAAGAATCCACAGCTAATATCATCCCCAGCAGAGAAACCTGAGAACTCTTCCCCTATGGATAGGAACAAGACAGGGATGTCTACTCTCACCAGTTATTTAACATAGTACTAGAACTCCTGGCCTCAGCAATCAGATCACAAAAATAAATAAAAGTCATGTGAATCAGCGAGAAGTAAGTGAGGTTTTACTATTCACAGATGATATGACATTCTATGTAGAAAATCGGAAAGACTATGAAAAAATTCCTAGGATTGACACATGAATTTAATAAAATTAAAGGGTGCAAAAATCAATGCACAGAAATCAGTTGCATTTCTATATACCAGTAATAAAGCAGCAGAAAGAAATTGAGGAACTGATTCCATTTACAACTGTACCAAAAATCACAAGATATATAGGAGTAAACCTAACCAAAAAGGTAAAAGCCCTGTACTCTGAAAACTATAAAACATTGAAGAAAAAAAATTGAAGATGACACAAGTAGAAAAACATTTCATGCTTGTGGATCAGAAGAACAAATACTGTTAAATTGTCTATATTACACAAAGCAAACTACACATTGAGTGCAATCCCTATCAAAATGCCACCAGCATTTATCACAAAGCTAGAACAAGCAATACTAAAATTTGTATGGAACCACAAAAGATCCAGAATAGCCAAAGCAATCCTGAAAAAAAAAAAAAAAAAAAAAAAAAGCTGGAGGCATCACAATTCCAGACTTCAAAGCTATAGTGATAAACACAGTATGTATGGTACAGGTGCAAAAATAGACACATAGATCAATAGAATGGAATAGAAAACCCAGAAATCAAACCACAACTATATAGTCAATTAATCTTCAACAAAGCATGAAAGAATATCCAAAGAAAAACAGTCTCTTCAACAAACGGAGATGGGAAGACAGGACGGCAACATGCAAAAGAATGAAAGTGGACCACTTTCTTATGCCATACACAAAAACAAATTCAAATTGTATGAAACACCTAAATGTGAGACAGAAAACTATAAAAATCCTAGAGAAGTACACAGTTAGTAACCTTTTTGACAGTCCATAGCAACTTCTTCCTAGATCTATCTCCTGAGTCAAGGAAAACAAAAGCAAAAAAATGCTCATTTTGGGGGACTTCATAAAATAAATAAACAAATAAACAAAGCAAACAAACAAACAACAAAAAAAATGCAAAAAAGCAAAAGACAACTAAGGAAAACAAAACTAAAAGGCAACCTCCGGAATGGGAGAAGATATTGTCAAATGACCTATCTGATAAAGGGTTAGTATCCAAAATCTATAAAGAACTTATCAAACTTAATATCCAAAAAACAATCCAATTAAAAAGTGACAGAAGACACAAAGACATTTTTCCAAGGAAGACATACAGATGGCCAAAAGACACATGAAAAGATGCTCAACATCACTCATCATTGGGGAAATACACATCGAAACTACAATGAGACATCATCTCACACCTGTCAGAATGGTTAAAATTAACAATACAGGAAACAACAGATGTTGGTAAGGATGCAGAGAAAGGGAAATGCTTTTATACTCTTGGTGGGAATGCAAAATGGTGCCGCCACTCTGGAAAGCAGTATGGAAGTTCCTCAGAAAGTTAGAAATAGAGCTACCCTATTACATGGCCATTGCACAAGTATTTACCTAAAGGATATAAAAATACTGACTTGAAGGGATACATGCACCCCAATGTTTATAGGATTATAGCAGCATTATCAACAATAGCCAAATTATCAAAAGAGCCCAAATGTCTATCAACTGATGAACGGAATATATATATATAATCTCCACAAACAATGGAAAGGCACCAGGATAGATTAGTAGGTTAAGTGTCCAACTCTTAAATCACCACAGGTCATGATCTCATGATCTCATGATCTCAGGGTCTTGAGTTTGAGCTCTGCCTTATGCTCCATGCTCAACAGGGAGTCTGCTTGAGATGCTCTCTCTCCCTCTGCCTCTCCTTTGGCTCACTGTCTATCTCTAAAATAAGTAAATAAATTTACACACACACACGTGTGCACACATATGCACATGCGCATGCACGCGCACACACACACACAAAAAGACTGGAATATTACTCAGCCATCCAAAAGAATGAAATCTTGCCATTTGCAACAACGTAGATGGAGCTAGAGAGTATTATGCTAAGTGAAACAAATCACCTGAAGGACAAACACCATATAATTTCACTCATATGTGGAATTTAAGAGGAAAAACAGATGAACATGGGGGGAAAAAAAGAAGAGAGACAAACCATAAAACAGACTTAACTATAGAGAACAAACTTCTCCAGGTTTCTGGAGTGGAGGTGGGTAGGGGAGGGCTTAAATGGGTGATGGGTATTAAGGAACGCAGTTGTGATGAGCAGTGCTGGGTGTTGTATGTAAGTGGTGAATCACTAAATTCTGCCTCTGAAACTAATATTGCACTGTATGTTAACTAACTGGAATTTAAATAAAATTTGAAACTATAAAAAAAATACCTCAAAGACCTTTGGAGGCTGAAAGATTTCAGGGCAACATTTACAATTTCAGGCTGATACTGTATGTATGTGTCCTCAGTATCCCTTCTTTCAGTTTGTGTATAGATGAGAAGAATGGGGTTTAAATTTAGAAGACAAACTTTCATGAAATAGCTCCACAAGTGACTAGGTGGTACATGACTTCATTTTTTTCATTTCAACCTTGGCTATTCCTCAGCGTGGGTAACCTGTGCTACTGGAAGAAGAACACACCTGACCAACATGGAGAATCACCTGCCCTGAAGACAAACTGAGGTGTGATTGATGAGAAATCTCCATCCCATGATCTAGATAGCTTATACTCCTTCCGTTTGTAATGACCAACCCCAACATGTGACCAACCATGTAGCAAGAATAAATGAGAAAAATGAAAAACATGTCATGTTTTGAAACCATCTCTGCCAGTCGGTTACACACACCATTATATTCCTGGTCTATTTGCCCCAAATAGAAACCTGATTCTAGCCTGACTAGAATGGAGGTTATGAGACGGGGAACACCTGACATATATGCTGAGTGATAACAGTGTATGTATTGTGTTCTATTGTAAGTGCAACTCTAGAGATTATCACATCCCTGTAGGTGTTGAGTTTTTATCTGCTTTTTATAACATCATATTTTCTACAAATTAAAATAAGACATGACATTGTATAAAGTTTTTGAGAATTTTCCCAAAGAACTAATTATACATTTTTAACTAAGACAGACACAGTGGAAGCTATGGATCCAGAAAAGACTTACTTCAATGGAGTGTTTAACACCATGTTGTCATTGATACTAAAAAACAAACGCTTTTTAGGAGAAAACATGATTGGTTACTATGATGATGATGGTTGATTGTTTTCTTTGACCTAGAAATCATATGTTGGCTCATTTTAACTGAGTATAATTAATTTTAATGTAGATATTTTAGAGAAATTTAATATAATATTTCTTTACACATATTTCTTGTTTGTAAATTCAAAGGGAAATATTTTATCACAATGCCAGAAGAGCAGGACCACAGTCACAAAATGGCACTGTTTTTATGAAGTGAAAGATCAGTACATTTCTTGCATCTTGCTGAGAAAGCTTTGTTCCTCAAACTGATTTCAGAGTTACTCGTTTATCAATTTTCTTTAATTTACCACTGAGTCAAGTATTGTGGCTTTAAAATATAGGTATTTGAAAGTGTTCCATTTCCATTATGGTTTGGGCAAAGATAGAGCCTCAGGGGGCACATAAAATATCACCGAAATCTTATACTTAAATACAACTCATCCTCATACAACATCAACAACCATTGTGCTAAAATAACCTAAAATAAATAAAAGTCTCCTGTCACTCTCTCAATTGTACATGCTGTTTGTAAGTGGACCAATGCAATTAAGTATCCCAAATCATCAGGGTTTCAGTACACCATTGCATGAATAAAACATAACTCTTGGTGAAGTGAGTCTTTTGATGAAACTGGAAAAATTTTCCAAGTATAAATCGTGTTGCTGGGTCAATTATTGCATGTTCATGTTTTCACTCAATTGCAATGCTCACTGTTTTCCAGATTAATTGCTTTATTCATTCTAATTAGGTACAACAAGGTAAATTATGTTTTTCCAAATTTCTTACAATCATATGTACATCGTTTTGTACAAAATAATTTACATTTTTCTTGCCTTGAGGTGGACAGTTTAAAATGTGTGCCATCAAACTTGGCTAATGGTGAATATTCACTCTTAATAACAAAACTGGTGGATTTCTAGTTATCTTCTTTCCTTTGAAGTTCACAGTTAATTATTTCAGCCACGATAAGATTGTAAAACATTTATTAGAACTGATCACAATAGTTTTGACACTCTTCAGATTGGCTTTTTTTCGTAATATAAACTTAATCAGATGATTCAACAAGTACTGAGTTATTGTGTTGGCTTTATTGTCTTTTGTAGAAATCTACAATGTTCCATTAGTCAAAATTAAATGAAAACTCGTTGAATGTGTTTCACTCAATTTACTCTAATAAACATTTTAAGCATACACAATTTTTAAAAAGATTTTATTTATTTATTTGACAGAGAGGGAGAGTACAGGCAGGGAGAGTATAGGAAGAGGTAGAAGCAAGCAGGCTCCATGCTTAGCAAGGAGCCCAATGCGGAACTCATCCCAGGACCGTGAGCTGAATTATGACCTGAGCCGAAGTCAGACGCTTAACCAACTGAGTCACTCAGTTTTTCAAGGCATATAAAATTTTAGGTACTTTGCTAAGAACTGAAAATTTCAGATATGTATGACGTATTTTCAGCATCCTCAAAAATTTCACCATTTAGTGTAAGACGTACTTTGTGAACAAATAATTGCAATAGAGTATGGTAAGTCCTATCCTAACATTCAGGACAAGTATTTATGTAGCACAAAGAGGGGAGTTGGGATGTGTGACACTTCAGATGGCACTTGAATTTTATTTCAAAGGATAGAGAGCAGGAGCTGACCATGCTCATGAAGTCAAGAGGTGTTTTGCTCAGGAAGAAGTTACATATGAGAAATCAGGAAAGAGTACAACAGCACAAGTGTAAGGATGGTTATTTACTGAAAATCTGTGTTTGTCATGATTAGTTGATTTCGTTGTCTCAGAAGCACCAGGATTTTTCACCCATGTTTTAGAAAAAAATAACTCATCTTGAGAGCCAGGAAATAACCTTCCCAAGATTGCATGTGCTACAATTGCCATGTGTTGGTTGGGGGTTTACAGACCTCACTGTCTGAATGTAGAACTCTGGTCTTTCCACCTATGCTTCCTTCCAGGGATGACTCATTTTTGTGCTAATCTGCAAAGCATTTACATAGTTGTTATCTCATTTAGGGCTCTTAGCACTCTTTACAAGGCAATCACTCTTGTTTCCTCTTTCTCTGGGGTCTCTTGTCCTTCTGCTTCTGAGGAAAGTCTACCAAATAGTCAGCAGGCTTAAAACTTCTATATTCAAGGGGCCTCTGTAACGTGATCTGAAATTTTGTCTATTCGTGACACACATTTCCAAATTTAGGCCACATCACTCCTGATATATTAGGCTGCAACTTAAGACAGAAATCCTCTGTTCGGCATCCTCTTATAAGCTATGCCTTTGCTCTTGGCTAAGGTTTCTTTGCACTATTTCTCTTTCATTCTGTTGCACTGTGCCATCTGGAACCTTCAACTCATTGTGATTTTGTGAAATTCATTCTCTTAATAAATCCCATTCCTCTAACTCCACAGTACCATTGCTTTAGCACTTGTACTTCATATAACTCCCCTCGAGAGAATTGCTTTTACTGCAGCTCTGAAAAGGCGATTTACTCTTCTTAGAAGCCCCTTAAGAGTGGACCAGGAGGTGATCGGCAACATTTTATTTTATTTTAGCTCACATTGCTACAAAACTTTCTAAGAAGAGACATGTTACCTTTTGGACATTAATATCATCTTTACTAATTCAAAGTATCTGTATTTTTGTTGTTTCTCTGCACACTTAGAATAGTTACATTGTGTTTGTGACTCTTTATTGACCATTAATATCAATCACCTACCCTCCATTCATACATACTCTTTCATTTCTAACCTATTTAAACTGTATCTTCCAAATATTATCCACCTAAATCTCCCATTCACTGGATGATTTCACACATTATCATACATACAGATTTAGCAGTCAGATAAGAGTTGATACCATTCATGATATAGTTTAAAGAGAACCAGAAGAAGGATGCCTGAGGATAACCTCAGTCATTTAAGTGCCTGCCTTCACCTTAGGTCATGATAACCTTGGATGGTCCTTGGATTGAATTCTTCACTGGGCTCCCTACTCTGGGGAGCATACTTCTCCCTCTGTCCACCACTCCCCCTGCTTGTGCTCTCTCGCTTTCTCTCTCTGAGACAAATAAATAAATAAAATCTTAAAAAGAAAGAAAGAGAGAATGAGAACCAGGAGGAAAAAAAATGCATATTTGGCATTATATATACTACATTGCCTAGAAATACACCCTCTGTTTCAGGTAGATTTGTGTGAAATTTTAGTTTTTGTTTTCTCAAAGCAGCAGAAATTGAAAGAGGTAAGATAAAGACAATACAGCATAATTTTAATATTCTCAGAATCTTGAATATGAGGTTGCTTTGTAATTCCTGATATGCTGTTTACTGATAGTCCCCCTTTTAAAAAAAATATAGCTGACACAAAATGTTGCATTAAGTTTTAGGTGTACAACATAGTGATTCAACAAAGCTATACATTTTGCTATACTCACCACAAGTGTGGCTGTCATCTGTCACCATACAACACTGTTACCATATCATTGACTATATTCCTTTTCCTGTGCCTTTTATTCCTGTGCTTATTCATTCCGTAACTGGAACCCTGAGTCTCCCATTCCTCTTCATCCATTTTGCCCATCCCTTGATGCCTCTCCTCTCTGGCAACCATCAATTTGGTCTCAGTACTTACAGGTCTAATTCTGCTTTATAATTGTTTAGTCTTTTCTTTTTTTTTTTTGGTAGAATCTACATATGAGTGGAATTATGTTGTATTTACCTATCTCTGACTAATTTCACTTAACAGAACACCTTCCAGGTCCACTCATGTTCCAGAAAATGGCAGGATCTCATTCTTCCTTATATAATATGCCGTAAAATATGGATATGCACACATCTTTATCCATTCATCCTTTGGTGGACACTTGGATTGCTTCCATATCTTGACTATTTTAAATGATGTCACAATAAACATATGGAGGTGTATTTCTTTTCTAATTAATATTTTGTCTTCTTTGTGTAAATACCCAATTTTTGGATCACATGGTAATTTTATTTTTAATTTTCTGAAGAATCTCCATACTGTTTTCCATAGCACCTGTACCAATTTACATTTCTACCAACAGTGTATGAGGGTTTCTTTTTCTCCAGATCCTTGCCAACACTTGTTATTTCTTATCTTTTTGTTTTTTTATTTTAGCCATTCTGATAGGTATACAGTGATATCTTATTGTGGTTTTGATATGTATTTCTCTGATGATGAGTGATGCTGAACATCTTTTCACATGTATGTTTGCCATTTGTATGTCGTCTTTGAAAAAAAAAAAAATGTCTATTCAGTTTCCCTGCTCATTTTTTCAGTCAGATAGTGTCTTCAATAAACTCTACATGTAAAAGAATAAAACTGGACCACTTTCTAACACTATACACAAAAATACACTTGAAATGGATCAAAGACCTAAATGTGAGACCCGAAACCATAAGCAGAGAACACAGGCAGTAATCTCTCTGACATTGAATATAGCAACATTTTTCTAGCTATGTCTCTTCAAGGCAAGGGAAGCAAAAACAAAAATAAACTATTGGGACTATATAAAAATAAAAAGCTTCTGTACAGTGAAGAAAACCATCAATAGCAACAAAAAAAATGCAAACTATTAAATGGGACAAGATATTTGCTAATGATATATCATATATGGATTAATATCCAAAATATATAAAAAAATTGTACAACACCAAAAAAAAAAAAACTGATACCTTTTTTAGTCTACCATAATTTAATTCCCATATTGTTATGGTTATATTGTATCTAGTAAGTTCTTTAGAAAAAAATTAATTTCTAAGCTTTTTTTTTTTTCCTTGAGATTTTATTTATTTGAGAGACAGGGCAAGCAGTGGGGAGAGGCAGAGGGAGAGGGAGAAGTAGGCTCCCCACTGAGCAGGGAGCCCGATGCAGGGCTCCATCCCAGGAACCTGAGATCATGACCTGAGCCAAAGACAGAGGCTTAACCCACTGAGCCACCCAGGCACCTCAAAAACTAATTGCTTATAAGATTTATAAATAACTAGTTAATAAATGCATGTAATTTAATTAAAATGTTAGAACTCAATTATTTTAATTTCACTAATCTCAAGACAAAAATTCTCTATCAAAGTAAGTAAACTTTCCCACTTCTCTTCAAAGACTTAATAGCCTTGTGCTATTAGAAGTCTTATATTCTGTCATTAATTATATATACTATCCTACAGGACATTAATTAGTACATAATGAATTATTATAATAAATAATAAATACTAATAAAAATAAATGAGCAAAATCTATTCTGTAATGGTGTTTCCTTCCTTAATTTTATTGCTTTGTATTATTAGTTCTAAACAATTCAGTATTTTTCCGTAGGTTTCTCAGACATTAAAGAAAATTATTCAGAATCCACTAAATACTTAACTGTCTGATTTCAGTTCCTATTTCTTGCCACCTAAGCTCTTGATGTGTCTGCAGTTCAGTTTTCTGGCTTTCTTTCAGGGCCAGATATGGTAATTTCCAAAATTCTCCACTACTTACAGGAAGTGGGGGGCACTATATGAATGACCTGTGCACTAGAAATGTGCTTGGAGTCTTCCAGGTAATAAATAAGTTCTCAACAAATACTTTCTACTATAAACATCTTTATATTTCATTGAAAATAGTGACTCACAAAAGAAAATAGATTTTCAAGGATAAAGCTGGAAACTGACAAAGATGAGATTCAAATTCAGCTCTGATATTTTAACTAATTCACAAGTAGAATCAATAGTGACTATAAATAGGTTCCAACTTAGATCAAACTGGATTTATGCTTTTATCTGATATTTATGATTTATCTATCCACAAATTATGCAAATGAGAATCAAGCAATCACTTCATTGATGTGGCTGGTGTCAATCCATAGAACTTGAGATCCTATATTAATGATTCTTCCATAAATAGTCCAATTGACCACATTGCTCTACTATGTATGATTTATGTTAATATTTTGATAATCAATTTTTTAAAATAATTTAGCTTCTAGAACTATCATGTACAAGCAGCTTTTCACTCCAATAATCAGTTTAATATGTTTGTTCAAAATAATGAACATAAGTGTGTAGGTAGAAACAGTGATATATTCAAACAATCTTTCTTGTTTATTTTCTCATTTACTCCAATAAACAGAATCCCTTCTAGTGTACTTTACCAGCCACACCATCTCAAAAACAAATAGACTTATTACATATGTAATAGTTACTTAATATAGAATCTTACTCTAGAAATCTCAATCAGGTTTCATTTATTTAAAGTAAAGTACATTTGGGGTGGCTGGGTGGCTCAGTGGTTTAAGCCTCTGCCTTTGGCTCAGGTCATGATCTCAGGGTCCTGGGATCGAGCCCTGCATCAGGCTCTCTGCTCAGCGGAGAGCCTGCTTCCCAACCCCCGCCACGTCTGCCTCTGCCTACTCCTGACCTCTGTCTGTCAAATAAATAAATAAAATCTTAAAAAAAAAAAGTAAAGTACATTTATATCTGGTATGGAATATCCACCAACTATACAACATAATGTAAATATAATCTAAAAATGAAAATTACTTAAAAAAAAAGATTTTACTTATTTATTTGACAGAGAGAGAGGGAGAGAGCACAAGCAGGGGGAACAGCTGGCAGATGGAGAAGACTCTTCACCAAGCATGGAGCCCAGTACAGGATTCGATTCCAGGACCCTGGGATCATGACCTGACCTGAAGGCAGGTGCTTAACCACTGAACCACCCAGGCACCCTGAAAATTACCTTTGAACATATATTTTGGTGTTCAATTATTTAAGAGTTCTAAAACTATCATATGATCTCCCTGATATGAGGAAGTGGTGATGCAACATGGGGGCTTAAGTGGGTAGGAGAAGAATAAATGAAACAAGATGGGATTGGGAGGGAGACAAACCATAAGTGACTCTTAATCTCACAAAACAAACTGAGGGTTGCTGGGGGGAGGGGGTTTGGGAGAAGGGGGTGGGATTATGGACATTGGGGAGGGTATGTGCTTTGGTGAGTGCTGTGAAGTGTGTAAACCTGGTGATTCACAGACCTGTACCCCTGGGGATCAAAATATATGTTTATAAAAAATAAAAAAATTTAAAAAAAAATAAAAAAGATAAAAATAAAAAATTAAAATAAATAAATAAATAAAAATAAAATAAAATAAAACATTCAATGTCACATTTCTATGTACATGGCACCTTTATGAATAGAGGTTGAGAGTGGTTTCTGGCACATAATGCACATCAGTTTTAATTTGATTACTTTCTATCTGGTGCAGACCCACAGTAACTTGTCAGGAACAGCGGTTTGTAGACACCATCAGGTTATCTTTGCTACTAATGTGTACCTTATTTTTAATAGATTATGTGGTCATCCATCTCGTTAGGACATCCAAATATTATTTCAGTTTTCTTCGATCATAAACATCTATGCTTGTTCCATAAAAAAGAGCATTGCTTTTGAAACTGGTTTGATATTTAAAGTTCCACTATAGTCAGATAATTAGCTGCTGGCTTCCCTGATGCAATTGCATACCTGCCTGTCTGCCTGGAATCTAAATGAGGCAGTTAGTTGGCTTAGGTTGGCAACATTGAATGATAATTTAGCTTGTGGCTTTTTGTAAAAATAATGTGTGGACATTAATTTGCAAGTGATCTAATTTTGTTTTTTTGTTTTTAGCACTTTAGATGCATTGGTTTCTGTAGAATCACTTTTAACCCAGTAAAAATGAATAATTTATGATCCTTTATACCCCAACCTGATTCTTTATACCCCAACCAAATAATAGCAAACATCTACTGAGTACTTAATTTTGTGTCTTACTTCTAGTTGAGTTGTTTAGTTGTTTTTTTTTTTTTTATAGTAAGTCCATAAAATGGGTAATGCGATTCTTTTCAATTTTTAGATTAAACATCTGGGAAGAAGGTTAAGTAGCTCAGCCAATGTCACACAGCTAGAAATATCTGAAACTTGGATTGCTATGCAAGCAGTCTAACATCAAAGCTCCCTCTCTTACCCATTTTGTTATATGGCCACAAGTATATAGTGCTGCGTCCTAACTATATCCCAAGGTATGAGAGTGATGATATAATGGGTTTAGCAATAAGGCTAGACATTCTATCTATGGGAGTTTCATCTCATAGTATAAAGTAGTCAATACTGTAAATTATTATTTGGCATCAACTCCATGGGTCATGTAGTAACAAAGATTTCACAAAAAAGCATTTACAAATATAAAATTTCTTAAGAAAGCCTGGTGTTGAATAAAGTGCTATTTTTTCAGTGACATCATGTCTTCTTTTAAACAGACAATTATTCACAGAAACATCCATGGTAATTTTGTGAATAAATGTTAGAGAGGTATTTTAGGAATGCTAAATATCATTATAATTATTTGAATCCATTAGATTTAAGGTTGTTGAAAGGGAAAGAAAACAGTGTTTACTATAAATGAAAAAAAAATGTACAATTCAAAATATTGGATAAGGAAAAACTTACATTTTGTGTTGATTTAAATGACTGTCTAACTTGGGCAAGAGATATTTGTCTGGAAGCAAGCTGCCATCGTGAAAGCTATTTTGAATCCTATTTAACCTCCACTTACACTCCACCTTGACATTGAGCAAAAGCCAAGAAGACTGTTGCTCCTTTTCTTTTTTCTTCTCTCAACATTCCATCCTATCACTGAGTTATTATTAAAATTGTAGAAGTTCAATACATAGTATAGCTTTCTACCTTGTATGTTTTTAACCAATTGTTAAATAAGTTTTGGGGGACAGGCAAATGGTGATAAGCTGATAAGTTGTCAATCATCATTTAGATAATCTCATTGAAGAATAGAATGTTTGTCTTCAAAAGGACTGCCTTCCATTACTGGGGCCTCTGGCTGGCTCAGTCAGGAGAGCATGTGACTCCTGAATTCAAGGTCATGAGTTCAAGCCCCCCTGTTGGGAGTGGAACCTACTTAAAAAAAAAAAAAAAAAGACCAGCAATAACAACAGAATGACTGCCTGCCCTTACCAAATCTCAGGCCTCACCTCAAACTAGACCTAAGGAGAGTTCACCCAGACATAAGCTTATATCAGCAGAGCTGAATCATGTAATCAGGATCACTTCCTCATAGCATTCCAAAGTAAAGGGAAGAAAATTTCCCAGAGATCGGCCTTTCTTAATAGTTTAACTCCACATAACTGGATGTCACCTAAAAAATCGCATATTTCTACATGGGAAATAGCGAAGGAAAGAAAATACCTCCCCCCCTAAAAAGTATAAGACTTATACTCAACAAAATAAGAAGGAGTTGGTATGGGCTGCTTGGATGGCTCAGTCAGTTAAGCACTAAGCACTTACCTTTGGCTCAGGCCCTGATCTCGGAATCCTGGAATTGAGCCCTGCATTAGGCTTCTTGCTCAGCAAGAAGTCTGCTTTTCCCTCTACTGCCTCTCTCATATTCATACTCTCTCTCTCAAAAAAACAAATAAGATCTTAAAAAAAGAAGGAGTTGGTAAAATATTATCTCACACATTGTTGCATGTGCTATGGTAATAGAGATGGGATTGAATTTTGTTGAATTAGTTCTCCGAACAAGAACAAATGGACAGATGCCAGACTGAACCGTTTTAAGTACACAAAGGTTAATGAAAACTAAATTATTCCTGATCTCATGAATTATTCATAAAAGAGAAAGGGTAGGCATTTAACATGAGAACAAGTAAGTGACTACAGAACTAGCTAAACTCTGATGATCTTAGTAAACTAGAAATATTTGTTTGAGACTTCACCATATTTTAACAAAACAACTCTTACGTTGAAACCTGGTAATGGGTTATGATAATGTAATTTATTATTATTATAATGGTCTAAAATGAATATTTTCTTTGTAATTAAATTCTATCCTTTCTTTACTTCAAAAGATCTTCAGATCATCTGGTTATAGTCTATTAAAAATTTTGAATAGGAGTTAGGTGAATTGACCAAAGTAGGTCATCCATTTTGGTAAGAAATTTTCCATCTGTGTATTTAGTTCAGTATTATGCTATGCCTGGAAGCTTCATTTATTCTAAAAGTAAGAAGCCAAAATAATATGAAAAGATAGTCTGGAAAAAATACATTTTAGAAAGGTGAAAAAATCTTTGAAACTAGAGAATCCTTTGTAGACCAATTGAAAATTAGAGTAGCATGGAGAAATGCTACATAATAGACTTGTATTAAGAGTTTCAGTCATTTAATTCAAGTTGGCAGACATTTTTAAGCATTGTTGGGTGTCAGACTCTGGAAATTAAAAAAAGGAAATTCTTTGTGAGAAAGTTAAATACCTCGGAGGAGAAATGATAGATGGAGAGAGAGCAATAGAAATCGGTGAAGATTTCAGGTTTCTGGTGTCAAGACTGGATAAACAATGGCTCCACTATAGACAATAAACACAAAGACATACATATTTGGAAGGGAATTGAGCTCAGGTTTGGAAATGGTAATGCTACCTTAGGTATCCAGTACAGAGATTTGAAATTCAAGACAGAAATGAGATCACTAATATTGGTTCTGGAGTCATCAACATGACAGTTAAAATAAGTAGGAGAGAATGTAAATACCTAGGAATTAGAAGAGAAAGACAGACAGAATGTGTAAATACTAACTTTTGGAAGAAAGCATTGATTAAATACTGAGAAAAAAAAAACGAGAAAACCAAGGAGAATGGTGTCATGAAAGTTTAAAGAAATAGCTTCAGAGAGGAAAGGTCAAGGTCTTCAAGTTTAAAGAGAGGTACGCTAAGAAAAGGATGGGAGAAAATATCTGTTACATTTATCAATTAGTTAATTATTGGCGTTGACAGTTCAGATTTGGAATTATGGTAAGTCTGTCGCACTGTGGTTACTCTCCAACATAGGATGTTAATCACTACTGTGATTTTCTGTGGAAGTAAGCCCAGTTTGTTTCTGTGTCCAAAATAAACAACAGAATGTTTTATATTGGAAGTAAAACAGAAAACACTTTCTAACCATTTTGTAAAACTGCTGGGTTAGTATTTAAAATAATGTGAAGTTTTTCTGATAATGCCACTTCAACGTAATCTTTGGAATGATATTTCAGTTTTTTCCATCTGTCCTTATACTTCTTACCTATCAAATAGTTTATGATATCTGTTCTTTCTGTTTTCGAAGTGTATTAAAATGATTTTTTTTAAACTCATAATGCAACTAGAGAATGGCTTTTAAAGGACAACTAAAATAATGTGCAATCCTGGTGGATAAAACCAAGAGTGATCATTTCAGGACACAGTAAAAGAACTCATCAATTCTCTTTGAAAGTCAAAGACTGACAATTGCCATGAGCAAAATATCTGAAAACAGAAAAATACTCAATATACAATGTACTCATTTACAAAGCAGATTACAGGTATGAAATCTGGTACTGTAAGCAGTATTTTTGGCAGGAAATATATGTGGAAACCATGTTCACTTTATAGTGCACACTTGTTCCTTGGAGTTTTGTATCAATTCTGACACCTGGCTGAGGGCTGATTATTACTTATTGAATGAAATGGATGATCTATAAACTGTCCAAAGAGAATATAGAAAAATCTATCTGCTCTGAGAAAATCACAATTAACCATATTATGTTCTTTACCCTATTTATAACAGTTCTCCTGTAATGCCTAGGACTCCGAGGTCATTCCTCATTCCCTGTATTCTCATCCCCTAAAACCCCTCCCTCCCTCCCTCCTCTCTTCCTTCCCACCTTCCTTCCGTTCCTTCCCTCCCCTCCCCTGCCCTGCCCTTCCTCTATCTCTCTAGTTCATTAGTTAAGCTATCCCAACGCCCCCTTCTCCTGATTTTAACAAACCATTCTTTTGGTTTTTTTTTTTTTTAGATTTTATTTATTTATTTGACAGAGAGAGATCACAAGTAGGCAGAGAGGCAGGCAGAGAGAGATGGGGAAGCAGGGTCCCTGCTGAACAGAGAGCCCGATGCGGGACTCGATCCCAGGACCCTGAGATCATGACCTGAGCCGAAGGCAGAGGCTCCAACCCACTGAGCCACCCAGGCGCCCCTTGACAAACCATTCTAATGACATCTTTAACCCAGGTGATTTTTCATCAAAACATCCTATGTATACTTGAAAATTTTCTTTACTTTATTATTCTAACTGAAATATGGCTCTTCTTTGAGGACGTAACTTCCCATGCAACCCTTTACAGGAATGGACATTTGGCATTCTCAACATCTTATTCTACTGGCTGCCACTACTAGTTCTAATATTTAAAGCATTCTTCCTTGCTCTCTCTCTTTCTTTTTTTTTTTTTCCCTAAAATGCCCCATGTTTGAATCTTAGATCATCAACCATACCACTCTTTACCCATGAGTATAAAGACTAATCATCTATTTTCGCCTGGGTCATTCTTCTCATCTAGCCCTCACTTTCCCTTTCTCTAATGTTATGTGTTATTCCTTTATTCTTCCTCAGCCCCTCATTCCTGGTCAAGAGCTGTACCTAGGTCTTTAATTAATATCAGTTAATTCCTCAGTTATATTAGCCACATATCAATGATTCAGTAGCCACATTTACTAGTGGTTTATTATGGCTATATGAACTTTCTAATCACAGAAATTTTTACTGGGTGGCACTTCCCTAAACCATCTTATTCCCTATAACCATATCATCCCCATACCTAAAATTCCAAGGCCCAACTCTCCAGTTGCTAAGTTGTTTCTCTCTTATTTCTTCTAGCAACATGATTTCTATGACATAAATCAAATATTTCATTATAACATACAACATATCCTCATTTCCTTGATGACCTATGATTTATCACTATAATCATGCCCTTGCAAGCACCATCAAATTACTATTCTCTAGGATGGTCCGTCTCAGTTGGCAGAATTAAAAGACAAATGCAGACTTCTAGCAGGACTTGTGCAGCTGAACATGACTGGATAGCAAACAAATTTATGTGGAATGGCTTCACATTATAATCATGACCGTTAACTTCAAGTGGATCCTTTAAGCTTCTTGGGAAGTATTTTATATTTTCCAAATCTTTTCAGTCTGCCACTTCCTGAGATGACTATTTTATAACTTTTCTTTCCCTTGTCTTTCCTTTTCTCATGTTAATAGGAATGACTGCTCATGTTTCCAGATGATGTCACCCCTCTATTTATGCACTGTTTCCTCTCACCTAATCAAAGACATTGCTCCAGTGCTTCTCATCTTTACATCTCTAGAATAATGAATATTGCTATCAGTATACAAAACTGAAATAAAAAAAAAAACACAAAAAACTGCCTCAAAAAATAATATATATATATATAAAACCAGCAATAGATAAAGCCTTTCTTGACTTTATTTCTCTGTTCGCTTTTAAAACTTTGCACTCTTTAAAAATGTTTATTACTCTCTCCCAGTTCTTCCCCTTTCATTCTTTAATATATGAAATCGGTTCTAGTTATTAGAATTTTTGAAATTTTAATATAATTTTAATTTTAATATATGCAATCAGTTCTGGCTACTACCATTTCTAGTAACTGTTCTTTTTTTTTTTTTAAGATTTTATTTATTTATTTGACACAGAGAGAGATCACAAGTTGTCAGAGAGGCAGGCAGAGACAGAGGGGGAAGCAGGCTCCCTGCTGAGCAGAGAGCCTGATGTGGGGCTCTATCCCAGGACCCTGGGATCATGACCTGAGCTGAAGGCAGAGGCTTTAACCCACTGAGCCACCCAGGCGCCCCAGTAACTCTTCTTCTCATACTTGCTCACTACATTGCTAAATACAATGGTCAGTTTGTAATCCTAATGTTTCCTAACCTATTACCAACTTCTGATACAGTTTATCAAGCAGAAGATTTGCATTATTTGGTGTCTGGATCAAAACACTCTGTTTCTTTTCCTACTTCACCAACTTCTCTTTCTCCCTTTCTATTGAAGGTTGCTCCTTATGTCTTAGTCATCAACACTTTGTATTGTTCCAGTAGTCAGTCCTTGAAAAACCGATCTTTATTTTTATTAATCACTTAATTGTTAAGATATAGACTAATGGCTTTAAGTATCATAGATGTGATGACAAGTCCTATATTCTACAGACTAGACATCTCCTATGCATGAGTAATTGGCAAGTCTAAGTTAGCATGCTGAAAAGAACTCCGGATCTTCCTCCTTATTAATCCTGTCCACATTTTAGTGAAAATTAAATTAATTGAGCAACATTTCCCTAAACCTTCTTATTTCCAGTAACTACATTATCTCCATATCCTCAGTTTCAAATGTTCAATTCTCCGTTAGCTATGTTATTGCTCTCTTTTTCCTTCTAGTGACAAGACTTGTATGACATAAAACTCATGAAACAAAGAAAACTTTATTGTAGCCCACAGCACATCTTCATTTTCTTGCGAACAGCCACTTTCAGTAGCTCTGGCCAAGTAGCTTCGTATTACCTTGATTCCTGCTTCCTTTATTTTTGTTACTGTTCATATTCAAACAAGTGGTTAATCATGTTGGCTCTATTTTCAAAATGTGCCCAGAATCAGGAAAATTTTTGTTACATCTCCTGCTATTATCATGAGTAAAGCTACAAAGTGTCTTAACTGCATTGTTGTAATATCCTCTTAGTCTTCATTCTAATATTATTCCTTCCTATCCAATTCCTCATTCTATAAACAACACAGTAATTAAAATGATCCTGCACTTCATCTTCCAGTGGATTCTGTCGCATACACTTGTAAGAACCTATGTGACTGCAAGTTCTTCTTGTTATTGACTCTTTATCTCCATCTTCCTATCCAATTCCTCATTCTATAAACAACACAGTAATTAAAATGACCCTCTGCACTTCATCTTCCAGTGGATTCTGTCACATACACTTGTAAGAACCTATGTGACTGCAAGTTCTTCTTGTTATTGACTATCTCCATCTTCTACTATTCTCTTTCTTCACGTATTTTCCTCCAGCAATGCTGAACTATTTGCTGTTTTATGAACATATGAAAATACCTGTTTTAGAGGTTTTGAACCTGCCATATATCTGCCTGGAATACCATTTTCCCAGCTACCCACAATGATTCTTGCCTCATCTAACTCCACTTTGCTCAAATGTCTTCTCATCAAGAAGCATTTTCTAACCATCCCCCTTTAAAATATCAGCTCTTCTCTTTTTTCCCATACCCACATTTTATGCTCTCTTATTCTCCATGTCATCTGATACATTAGATGCTTTACTCGTTTGTTTATTTTTGTTTCTACCCCAACCTCAGAACATAACCTCCCTTGGAGGAAGAAGTTTTTGTTGTTTTTTTTTACTCTTCGTTTAGAATAATATCTCATATATAAAAGGTTCTCAGTAAATCAAATTTATAAATAACATAAGTATAAATATTTGATAAGAGAAACAGAAAGCTATATAACATTTCAAATTGAGTATTAAAGCAGCACGGGAGAAATCCTTGTCCCTTAGGTTTATCCCCTGATTCATCCGTTTTCCCTCAAAAAAGATTAACTTCTTTATGCTTCATAATCCTAAACTGTGTTCATAGAAAAAATAAAATTTCTCCCAAAAACATGATTAATGAAGAGTGAGTTTGCAAATAATACAAAATAATATATTATCTCCTTCACCTTCAGGCCCTTACCAGGTTAGCTTTAGGTTTCATTAAAAAAATATTTGTTATTAACAAGCACAATGAGTACAGATGTTTGCTAAAAAGCTTTACTTCCATTATCATGTAAATCCATAAATCCAAGTAACAGTCACTTAATCAAGGATTTATTAGACATTGTTTTTGAAGATGCTTTGACAGATAAGGATAATAAAAAATACATGTTTTATAATACTTAGTTTATTTAGTACATTGATATTTTAATGAACTCAAATAAAAGGAATATATAACTTATGTTATATATTAGCATATATATGTTATATGTTTACTTCTGATTAAAATTTTGGCTACATTAGAATATATAAGCTAAAGTATTATTTTATATTGTTTCATTTTTTATTGTTATTTTTCTGGTTAAAATATATTATATGACTTAAATTTGTTCAGAATGGTCCCTTTGACTTTCATGGCTTCATTTCTTCTTAAAATTTTTAACTTTTAAACTTTCCCCTGAACTTTCACTATTGCTGAGTAACAAGAATCAAATTGAAAAAAAACTCTTTGGGAGTGCCTGGGAGGCTTAGTGGGTTAAAGTCCCTGCCTTCGGCCCAGGTCATGATCCCAGGGTCCTGGGTTTGAGCCCCACATCAGTCTCTCTGCTCAGCAGGGAGTCTGCATCCCACCCCCTGCCCTGCCTGCCACTCTGCCTACTTGTGATCTCTGCTTGTCAAATAAATAACAAAATCTTAAACAACAACAACAACTCTTTGTATTTAAGCCTATTTATCTACACATACATACATATATAATCACATACATAATTATAAGTGCTACATGTCAACATTAGATGTGAGCTTTTTGAACTAAGATGGAAGATGTATGCTCCTTTTAAGAAGGAATATATATAACTTATTGTTATACTATTGATTTGAGATTCATTTTATCCTTTTCATTAGTATGTACTTAGATTCTTCATGGTTCCAAGTTCTTGCTTATTTCAATTAATCCTTATATGAATTTACAACTAATTTTCTAAAAGATACAGAAATGTATTTAAAGATAAGAAACTTCTATTTACTATAATTTCTATGTCTTCAAAGTAGTGGAAAAAAGGGAAGGATCCTGTATACTAATGAGGACATGAAAAGACAATTTAATAAAATTAAGATAGACATCTTTGTGTAGTAATAATTCTGTGACCTATCCATTCTAAAAAAGAGTCATAACACTATCTCTAATTTCCAATATTCTTGCTTTCTAAATCATTAATTGTGTTTAATTTTTTCTCTTTCCAGGCTTTTTTTTTTTTTTACTAATAACTAGAAAAATAAATGGCCAAAAGCCTGACATCATAATAGTTATAATTATAGCCAATTACTTTGGTGAGATAATGAATATTAAAATAGCTGAAATAAAGTAAAATAATCCAGTCACAATTTTTTATGTGATATCTTTGTAGAAATAAATAGCAACCATTTCTCTCAATAGAATTCATTTCACTATATGTGGAGTTATATATGAATATATTTATATGCATCTATGCATGCATGTGTCTTATAATTTTCTTCATTTTTACTTAGCTTATTCTTACAGGTTTGCTACGGAAAGTCCCTCCTTCTGTTTACTTTGGATAATTGGAGGTGATACTGGTTAATCCATCAGAAGTGGAGCATCACAAAAATAATATTTCTATAGTGTAATCCTTCTGAAACTGACCCATCAGCAAGAGCAACTTAAATTCATTTCAGAAGCAAATGTCACCTCCATTTACATTCAATATACTGAACAGATAAAAAAATGCCCTTCCAATTGGGTTGATGCTGAGGCATGGTAAAGTTTGAGAAATAATACTTTATGTAACACAAAAAAAGTGCTCATCCAGAGAACCTGTTTCCTTCTTTCTATAGCTCTGTCCTCTCCTAAGGTACCAACCTCATCTGTATAGTAAAAGCATTCCAGCCCTTACGACTAGGAAAGCACAAGTAGACATCAAACCCCCTCCTTGTATTGAAGACACACAGAAGTTGTAACTTCCAATTCTATCCAATTCCTATTGTAATAACTTAGTCATAAATCCTCAACTGGTGAAAAATAAGTTAGAAAGCAGGTCAAATGGGTAATGTGTGCCAGTGTTAGAAGTTTCAGGAAATTCTATAACCACAACAAAGAATGGGAGAATAGCAACACTTGTCACAGTAAGTTACAATAAATTCTTCTGTTTTTATTGTTATTTTGTATTTTTTAATATTTTATTTATTTGAGAGAGAGAGCACAAGCAGGGGGAAGGGCAGAGGAAGAGGGAGAAGCAGACTCCCCACTTAGCAGATTTTCCTGGGCAATTTGTGTTACTTCCCTACTTCTGGACTCTTCAGTGAGAGAGGAGAAAAGATCTCTCATGGCTGAGCCACTGGAATTTTTCTTTCATTTTGAAAACAACTTAGGCTGTTCTTGAAATAATGCACTGGTTCAAGAAAAAGAAATGAATGTAAATGGCCAGAAAAATAAAAAAAAATTTAAAAAGTACTCTGAATAAATACACTTTAGATTCAGTTATCAGGATTGACTTTAAGAAGGATACCACAGAATTGGACCACCAGAACATAACCGCCTCTTCTGCAATCATAAAATTACCTGTCTATTGAAAAATTGTTACTACAACTTCTAGTTTCAGATCCATGAGCAGGTGCTATAATCAGGAAGTATTCATGGTCAAGAAGCTTTTACTATCAAGAAGTTTGTAATGAAAAATCAAATATCTTCATATTGGACTTACTAGCAGAAACTTACTAATTAGCAGGGTGTAGCCTCTTTAACATTGCAGGGAGTTTGGGAAGAACATTGAGCACTGATAAACTCAATTCCTTATAGAGGGTGTGTGTGTGTTGCTTTTACAACAGCTTTTTAGATAATTTCCTTAGAAAGGTCACTAAACTCTACAAAACTTAGAGATAACAAGTTTGCTTAAAGTAACAACGTTAACAGTGGAGTAGGTGATTATTGCATATGAATAATTAAGATGAGTGACCAAAATAATCAACAGGAGGGAGGAAATGTGAATACTGTTCGAAGGTATCTGTACTATACACAAAATAGTATGCATTATTTGAAGATGAATTTAGGTTCTTTAAAAGTGTGTATTAGAGAATCTTAATATCTAAAATAAATGCCCAATACCACTTTTATCAACATGAGAGAACATAATCTGTTTTATTTCAATTATTTTAAATTTATGAAGACTTGTTTTATGGCTCAGTGTACAGTATATCTCGCTGACCACTCTTCCTTCACAAAGAATTATATTCTACAATTGTTGTTTGTTCTGGTCTCTACTAATTAATTTGAGTTAGTTGTCAGTCTTCTTGAAATTTTCTATGTATTTACTCAGTTTTCTATTTCGTCTATGAAATAGTGAACTCTCCTGTCCTTGTATTTCTGACTCTGTTCTTTCAGTTGCTAGTTTATATTTCATACATGATTTTAAGTTTTGATATTATGTTCATCTATATTTAGGTTTATAACATCTATTTTTGCTCTTGCTGACTTGATTTTACTATGGTGATTACTATGAAATACCTTTCTTATCTCTGGCAATATTGCAAACACTGAAGGCTACTGTGTCTGCTATTAATATAATTGTCCAGATTTCTTATGATTTGTATTTTCATAGAAATCTCCTTTTCAATATTTTTACTTTTAATTTACATATATTATTTTAAATGTTTATCTCTTCTTAATTACAGTTTTTAAAAATTTAATTGAAGGATTTAGTCCATCTATATTTAATATCATTTTTATATAATTGGAATTAAGTGTTCTACTTTGCTGTGTTTTCTCTTTGTATCAGTTTTGTTTTTCCTTTATTTACTTTGACTGTTAATTTTATGTGTCCGCTGGACCATAGGATGCTCAGATATTTGGTCAAACATTATTCTGGCTGTTTCTGGGAGGAAGTTTTTGGATGAGATTAAAATTTAAATGGGCAGGTGACATTCAGTAGCCATCCCGGGTGACGGACCTTCCAGCTTGGAACCATGGCCCAGTTTGTTCGTAACCTGGCGGAGAAGGCCCCGGCACTGGTGAACGCTGCTGTGACTTACTCAAAGCCTCGATTGGCTACATTTTGGCGCTATGCCAAAGTTGAGCTGGTTCCTCCAACCCCTGCTGAGATCCCTACAGCTATTCAAGCTTGAAAAAAATAGTCAAGAGTGCTCAAACTGGTAGCTTCAAACAGCTCACAGTTAAGGAAGCTCTGCTGAATGGTTTGGTGGCCACCGAGGTGTGGATGTGGTTTTATGTCGGCGAGATCATAGGCAAGCGTGGCATCATTGGCTATAATGTTTGAAAACCAATCTTTAACATCTGTTTATATGTGGCTTATTATTTGAGGGTTCTTGGACCATGTGTGATCAGACTGGTACTTGAATAAATGAAGATAATGTGTCAAAAAAAAAAAATTAAATGGGCAAAGCAGATTGTTCTGCCTAGTGTGCAGGGGCCTCATCCCATCATGTGGAGCCCTGAATAGAACAAAAAGTTGAACTTCCCCCAAAAAAACTTTATTCCACTAAGTAAAATGAGGTTTTTTTTGTTTTTTTTGTTTTTTTTTCCTTAACATATGTTATTTGTTTCAAGGGTACAGGTCTGTGATTTTTTTTTTTCCTGCCTTTGGACTCAGAATGATACATGTGTTCTATAGGTACAGGTTTTAGACAGCAGCCCCAGCTTTGGTTTTCTTCTGGGTCTCCAGTTTACTCACTCACTTTGCAAATCCCGGGATTTGTCAACTTCCATAATCCCATGAGCCAGTTTGTTATCATAACTCTCTGTCACTATCTCTGTCTTCTCTCTCTCTCTCTCTCTCTATATATATATATATATACACACACACGTATTTATATATTATATATATGATTTATGTTATTTTAAATGTGTATCTCCTCTTAATGATGCACAATTTTATTGTGATTTTTCTATCTTAATTGAAGTGTTTAGTCCATCTGTATATTTGTACACAGTTGACCCTTGAACAACATGGGGGTTAGGGACACCAAGCTTAAAGTTTAATTTTGACCTAGAATTAATTTTGATCTAGAATTATAATTTATACAATTATAACTCTCTAAATAGTAGAAAATAGTAGAAAATCTATGTGTAACTTTTGACTCACCAAAACTCAATTATTAATAGTCTGTTGTTCACTGGAAGCTTGATGGATACAATCAATTAATACCTATATTGTATGCTATATGTATTATATTATATTTTGTATATAATATATATTATACAATTATATATTGTATTCTCATAATAAAGTAGGCTAAAGAACATAAAATGTTACTGACTGAACTATAAAAATCAGAAAACACAGTTACAATATGGTACTGCATTTATAAAAAGAATCCATGGATAAGAGGAACTGCAAATTTCAAGCTCATATTGTTCAGGGGTCAACTATATATGTAAGTTGCATATATATAAGTTCTCTTTCTCTGGAGAACCATGACCAGTATCCCAACTTTCCTAACCTCATTTGTACTATTTGAGAAATGTTTTAGAATTCAAGTTCCTCTCCTTTATAACTTTATTAGATTTACTGTCTATATACCTATTTCTTTATTTCTTTATTATGTATTTACTTATTTTAGTAGTTGTATGAGCTCAAAACATGAATTTGGTGCATTCTATGTATGTTACAAAAACTTCTTGATTCTTCCCAACTCCTTCTTTCTGTTTCTTCAGTTTTAATAATCTTTCCTAATAATCGTATTTCCTTTTCTTCACATTTCTGGATTGCATGGAATACTAGCTAGTCTAGCCTTTCATGCTTTAAGGAGCTGAGATTTTGTCATTCCAGGCACCATAAACATAAGGTCATTATACTCAGTTGAATATACATCTCCTTCCTGAAATTCATTATCGTGATCATTTTTCAGATGTAAGCAAATCATTTGAAATATTGACTATGATACCTCTATTATGGTTCTCATATGCACCTGCACATATGTTTAATTTCTTTACCAGTGTCCAAGTTTAAAGTTTAATTTTGACCTAGAATTAATTTTGACCTGGAGTTAGAATTTATACAATTATAACTCTCTAAATGTGCTTACCATCACATAGAGATAGTTATGATTTCAATAAAACAAAATAAATTTAGTGGACATTTCACATTCTGGTTTTTTGTTTGTTTTATTTTTTAAATCCAAAGATTCAACAGAGATTTCTGAAAGGTAATTGTCATTTCAAATGACATCTCATTGTATAATACATGAGTTTTGAAACAGTTTACAATAGTACCATTATCCATAAAATTTAAGTCACACACACATTTTTTTCTTCCCCTGTGGACAACTGACTTTTAGTACATTATTCCTTCCATTTTTTTTCTTTTCTTTTTTTTTTTTTTTTTAATCAAGACCTGAGCTGAAATCAAGTGTTGACTGAGCCACCCAGGTCTCCGGATTATTAATTCTATTTAATGTGAGAAGTCTCTGAAACCTTTTGTTTCTGTTTACTAGTAACTGAGTACAGACACTCTAATACTCTCTTCATGCTTTTACATATCAGTTTCCACTGACATTAAACCTGCCATCATCTTTAATATGCTTTAATATGTCACATTAAGTAAAAAGCAATGGCAGGACCTTGTCAGTGGGGAAGTCGAGAGTTAAGCAGGCTTTATCATCCCATTTTATTTAATCTCCTCTGGGTAGAAACCCTCACTGAAGTGCTTTATTCCTCTGTGTCAGCCCCACAAGTCTGCAACTCTTTCTCTAGGGTTTCCTCTTCTAATACCACTCTATGTAATGTTGTCAGCAGAATCTTCCAAAGTTTCAGAGTTGATCATGTCATTCTCCTACTCTATCTAAAGTAGCCTATGACACATTTTTTGCCTGCAAAATAAGATTCCAGCTTCTGGTTCTGACAATGAAGTAGGTGCACAATCTTGTCATGACACGGCAGCATATTTTCCACTATGCTAACCTCCTTTTCCCTCTGCTGTATTCCAGGTAAACCCCCATCTGGAGCATGCTATCCTGGATCACTTCCCTGGTTTGCTTTTCCCCTCTGGATGGAATATTATTAATTTTCTCTGCATGTTGAAAGTTAATTTTACTTCCTTTCTGATGAAGCATTAGCTTGGTCTGGAACCAAAAATGGTTGGCTTTAGACAATTAAAAAAAATCAGAAATAAAAAACAGAGAGGATGAAATCAAACAATAAAAAGGAACAATTTATTATTTCATGCAACGATAAGATACAGTAGTGTTTCTTGAGCCACATCTGCCTACAGTTACAGAAACAATATTAGCAGACCAAACCCCTTTGGTCTTCTTCCTCTTCTTTTTATTCTTCTACTCCTCCTCCTTCTTTTCTAAACTGGCTTCACTTTCAGAGGAGCTCTATCACTTTCAGAGGAGCTCTGTGATGGATTTTTGGAATTGCAGGCTGATGGCCTCATCAGTGAGAGGGTGCTTGTATTTTGGGGAGCCAGAATGGACTGTCATTGGTTACACTTGGACCATATGCTCATCAATGAATGTACCCAAGGAAATGTGCACAGTTGATTGGCCTGGCCTTGGCCATGGGTTTATTCCTGGAGCCAGAAAATGGGACAAGAGAAGGAGGGAGTAAATCCTATTAAGACTGCATGGCCTGAAAGTGGATTAATGATGATTTCTTAAAAAAGAATCAGAGTGTTATTACTAGAAAGGAGAATATACACAGGCAAAAGGTAGATTTCATTATAGGTGACTTTTTGTAACATTCAGGAGAAATAATTTCTTTAAATCTCTTAGGACTACTTTCACCCAGTTAACGCATCCCATTTTACTGCCATTTTTGTATATAATACACATTTATGTTTTCTTCTAATATGAAAGATCTTTTTGGAAGTTTGGCTTTATTTTTTAATTGTACATGACACTTACCGTAGTATTTTATTCAAACACTCAGTATATATTTGGTTATTATATACGTTTTATTAAAGTTTCTCTAATACTTTTGTTTCACAATGAAGAATCTTACTTGTAAATTGTTGCATGAATGTATTCAGATACTATTGTAATAATGGAGTACAATAGCATGTTGACCTTCAGATATTTGAGTTAAGAAGCTTAAGGGAGGGTGTTTATAAGTGATGAATCACTAAATTCTACTCCTGAAACTAATATTACATTATATGTTAAATAATTGGAATTTAAATAAAAACATGGAAGGAAAATAAAAAGAAAGAAGCTTAAGGGCTCCTACACTTTCTTCTTTACCAGAAAAAGGTAGTTGCTTCAAAGTGTTAAGAGCTGGCAATAATTATATGTTGAATTAATGAAGAATGAGTTAACTTTGTAAAGAATGCACATGTTTCATGTAGGATTTTTTTTTTTTAATATTAGGGCTAGGTGGAAGTGTAATGACTTGTGAATATGTGAGACGTTCAGAGAACATTATGCTAAAGTCATAACTGATACAAGACATTGTAAAAAAATATGTAATAGCTGACTTGTTTCCAAGGGAGAGTCTAGGTTAGTGGTAGAGGATGTTCGTCGGTATTTTTGGTTTGCCTTAGTAATTACAAACAGCAGTTCTGTAACTCTCAAAAATATCTTGGTTCGCAATGATAATTTATGGTCAATCTATTTAAGCAATGTACCCCAGAATCCACAAGTCACAATGACATTCTCTATACCAGATGGCTCCACTTTTAAAGGATGAGAAAATATTAGACCCATGTGTATTTGACCTACATGAACCTATATAAGCCAATTCTCTAGTTCACATGTGAAAACCCTAAGAATATTCATAAAACCATGAACTTTTACTTACTTATTTTTGAGCATTTTTTAGATGGGTCATTTAATTGTTACTGCTTAATATTGGGGTTTAAAAATTAAAAAAAAAATACACACTCTTTGTATGTGCGGATGTAAATTTATTTCCAAAAACGGGAATAGCATCTTCCTATTTTATATAATTATCTAAATCTCTCTCTTTATGTAGATATATGTTTTATTATGAAATAAAACTTGTTTCTCTGTTTTTCAAGTGAAATACTGGGTCCCTGACCCGTTCATCTTAAGTGAGAATACTGAACTTGTGTCTCTAAACTTCATTTGCAAGGTTTAAAAGGAAGGATGAAAGAGATTACTCCTTTTGTGTAAGGTGATGTGATCTGAAGTTTTAATGTGAAAACATTGTTCTATATATTTAAAATGTTTTATAAATTATCACTTTACCCGACTCTTTTCAAGGGGACTGAGGACAAAAAGAAGCCTCATGGACATTGATACAGCATTGTTCTTATCTATTCATAGATGGGTGAAGTGAAAGGATCCTCCTATTTGCAAACTGTTCAGAACAGAGTATTTGTCATTATATATTCAAAAGCCTCATCACAGGAATGTGAAATATAAAATGTGAAATGGGCTTGACTGAAAGGTAAATCTCAAGTGGAAATTGTTTTTAAAATTTTAGTGAAGGCACACAAATCATTAAAGTCTGAAAATTAATTGAATCATTGCATATTCAATATACCTGATTTGTTGAAGAGGTTTACTGGTCATGTTGTTAATTATTATTAGGTATAAAATATAATAATTTACCATAATCAAGTGGTTCTGGGTCCAAAGAATTTTAGAGTTTTTAATTAGCGGAAATGGTGAAAAAATTACACTGAGTTTTGAGGCAGCTGTCCCTGAATGGACCTGCTAATGTCCAGCGTGTAGCTTTTTATTTAAACCCAGTTCACTGAGACTTTGAGAAAAAATTAATGTTAGACTATGTTCAGCTGGAGCCATGAGTCTACAGAATATTCCTACGTGTGGAAGAACAGATTTTCTGGAAGGGAATTTACTCTCCTCTTCTTAATTCCTCTGGAAAGCTACCAATAATGAGCCAAGAAAACTAAGGTTTAAAGACAACGTAAGAAGTATATTTTCTTAACTTTGAATTTGGAGATAGTTTGGCCTGCCTTGGAAAGTAGGGGAGACTAACGCATATCTACGAGGGTTCCATGAGTCTGGGACATACAAAAGTATCAAGCCTGAGTGGATGATGTCCACGGACTATGAATGACTCCCCATGTTATAGTTCTCTTTCGTTATTCCTGAATTTTCAGTAAAACTCATTATTAATTACTGTGGTATCACTGCTGTATTGTGGGAGATTAAAGGATATGGCCTGTCTCACACCTGGTTTGAAGACAGCGGAAGTTTCTTTATACCTGCTCCAAATGCTGCTGTGAGGGATTCTTGGGGGCAGGACTGTCCCTGTCAAGGAGAACAAAGATTTCCTGCAAGTCAAGACGGCAGGTGACAAGGAGGCTATACCGATACCAACAGAGAAACCTGTTCCTCACTTTCTGTGGATGTCAACATGTGGTTGTCTCAGAAATAACTAAGAAACTCTCTGAGGAGTGCTAATGAAATAAAGAAGGTAAATAATTTAAGTTTGAACAGAGGTTGGTGCACAGTTTTATTTTGGAGCTTCAGGCCTGTCCTGATGTGTCCGGAAATATGCTCTTTAATGTAGTGTCCCCCAGTATTTAAAAAGTGAGTTAAAATGTAGATGCATAATAGAGATGAAGCTCTTTCATCTCATTCAGAAGATCAATGCAAAGCCAGTCCTTGGTGCTCTGCCATCAGCAGGATAAAAGGTGAGCTCCATCTGCCAAGATTTAAGCCAAAGGCTCGCATACCTGGAAAAAAAAAAAAAATTAGTCCAACCCTCCACCACTTCTGGGTTATTGGGAGTAATTCTCCATAGGAAGCTCTACAGGGACACTATTCAGCCTTGAATTTGAGCAGCTTTATGCATTGTTAAAGGAACATAGGTATCAAAAGATTAAGCTAGTGTTGAAAAAAGTAAATTAAATATCTGCCATGGAAATTTTGGGATTACAAGGATTGTTTCCTCCATGTGTATTATTTTCAGAGACATTTTTTCTCACCTGTTGCAATGAGCATTTTACACTTAGGTCTTATATGGCTTTACTTGGACATAAAGTGCTAAAACTGTTTTTTCATAAAGTTCAGTATGGAATGTTCTAGAATTCTACTCTGTAAACACCTGGAGGAGACCACTGGTTGATAAAATAAAACAAAATACCAAAACATTGTGAGGTAATATTATCTGAAAGTTTAAAATTGTGATATGCTATTTTTTTACATTTGTCATAGAAAACTTCTTAAAAAAAAAAAAACTATGTCAAGTCCTTTGACAGTCTGAGTAAAATTAAAGACTATGACATGTGATGAGGGTGGATTTATTCTACATTGTGACAACCACTCTATAAATAATTTTGTTATGATCTATTCCTGATTTACCTTCCCAGACTTGACTTTTAACATTCCCTTTCTTGCAGTATATCATATAGTCCCAGTACACTTCCTTAAGTTCCTTGAATGATTTTTTTTTCATCATTTAGATTTTTCAGTTGTTTCTTTTACCTTTCCTTCAGCTAGCTATATTGAAAATCATAGGTTAGGTCTCCAGACATTTCTTCCTAGAAAACTTTCTTCCCCACTCCCAACTGTAGATCAAGTATTCCTTCTTTGTGCTTTTGCAATTCCTCGTACTACCTTTACCATCACATTCATTATCATTTTTATTCACTCATTCAGCAAATAATTAGGTACTATTTGTGTCATGCCAGGACTATTGAAAAATATAAGATCTCTATTCTTACTGAGATTACTCTTTGTGAGTAAAATATTAATATTAAATAAATAAAATAAGCAAATAGGACTATTTTGAAAACACTAATTATACAGTTAGTGGTTATTACTACTGGAAGGGAAAAAAACAGAACAATGAGAACAATAGCAATTAGTACAATTTAGTTTGGGTGGTCAGGGAAAATGTTTCTAAAGAGCTAAAAACTGGGTGAAGAGAAAGACCCACAAGAGTACATGAAATTGTTGTTACCAGCACAAGAAATAGCAAATGACAACATGCAAAGGTCCTAAGTTAAAAATAAGCTTGGTGCAGGGACAGAAGGAATAGAGAGAAAGTTAGTTTGGATCGGTCTAAGTAGCAATGATGACAAAGAGGTAGGGGAGAGAGGGGAGGAAATATGAAGCCTTCGAGGTCACGGTTAGGGGTTTGTATTTTATTATAATTATAATTTAAAAAATTGAAGATTTGAAACAGAGTAGTTATGTAATAGAGACAACCAATTTCTCTCTCTCCCTCTCTCCAAATTTTTGAAGGCACATCTCTGTCTTTTAGTTGGGTGTATGATTACTCAGATTTTCCAGTCTTCCTTACAGCTAGCTTTTGATATTGAAGTTAGGTCCAATGGCTTGGAAGGAAACCATTCTGGCAATTTCCAGATCATCTTAAAATTCAAGCTCTTTACTTTAAAACTTTCCCCCTCTTTTTACAGGTTAGACTGATCCATGAGCACATGTAACCATGCTGATGAGAAAAACACCTAGTAAAGGAAAGAACAACAAATGGAAGGAATCTGTATCTTTGAATGACTTTTAATTGCAGAGTCTCTCTGCCTGCAATATGCCAATGATCTTTAACTTCTATTTTATATGTATTTTGGAGGGTTTCTCTTTTCTTTTTCTTTCTCTTTTTCTTTCTTATGTGTTTTGTTACTTTTAAAAACAGCTTTATAATTTACACACCATACAATTAAGTCATTTAAAGTGTACAGTTTAGTGTTTTGTAGTCTACTCACAGACATGTGCCAACTTTACCAGTCAATTTTAGACCATATTCAGCACTTTAAATAGAAACCCTGTGACCTTTAGCTATCACACTCTTCTCCTACTCTTGCCCCTCTTATTTCTAAACAACTACTAATCTACTTCCAGTGTCTGTAGAGTCCTCTGTTCTATGCATTTGATATGAAAGGAACCATATAATGTGGTCTTTTGTGACTGATTTCTTTCACTTAGCATACTATTGTCAAGGTTTCTCCATCTTCAGCATGCATTATATTTTATTCATTTTTATAGCTGAGTAACATTCCATTTTATGGAGATATCATGTTGTATTTATCCATTTATTGATTCATGGATATTTGAATTGTTTCCACCTGTTGGAAATGTGAGTAACACTACTATAAACATTTATGTACAAGTTTTGTGTTGATACATATTTCCATTTCCTTTGGGTATAACCCTAGGAATGGAATGACTGGGTCATATTGTAACTCTACATTTAACTGTTTTATAAACTGTCAGTTGCTTTCCAAAATGTCTGTACCACTTTATATTCCTGCCAGCAGGGTATAAACTTTCCAAATTTCCACATCCTCACCAAACTTTATTAGTATCTGACATTTTTATTATAGTCATCTTAATGGGAATAAAGTGGTTTCTCATGAGGTGATGATTTGCATTTTTCTGATGATTAATGATTCTTGAGCATGTATTGACCATTGATATATCTTTCTTGGAGAAATGTTTATTCAGATCTTTTATCCATTTTTACATTAAGCTATCTCTTTGCTGTTGACTTCTTAGAGTATTTTAAAGACTTATTTATTTTAGAGAGAGAGAGGACAGGGGGAGGTGTAGAGGGAGAGAGAGAGAGAGAGACTCTCAAGCAGACTTCCTACTGAGTGTAGAGGCCCACACAGGACTCAGTCTCATGATTTTGAGATCATGACCTGAGCCAAAATCAGGAGTCCAATGCTTAACCAATTGAACCATCCAGGTGCCCCTAGTTCTAAGAGTGTTTTGTTTTGTTTTGTTTTATTTTTTTAATTCAAGTCCCTTTTTAGGTATATGATTTACAAATATTTTCTTCTATTTTTGACTTGTCTTCTACTTTCTTAATGAGATTAGGACATCATCTACTCTCTTAATATGTCCTTTTAAACACATACTATTTTTTTTGAACTTTAATGAAGTACAATTTATATATATATATATATATCTACTTTTGTAAGTTTGTGCTTTGACATCATATTTAAGAATCCTTTGTCAAATCCAAGATTATAAACATTTAGCCTTATGTTTTCTGCAAAGATTTTCACAGTGTTGTTTCTTTTTTTTTTTTCATAGTTAGCCTGACAAGAGACATATTGATTTTATTGACATTTTCAAAGAGCCATCATGTGGTTTTATTGATTTTTCTTTTTCCTGTTTTCAATTTCACTGATTTCTGCTTTAATTCTTACTGCTTATTTTCTTCTGCTTACTTTGGGTTTAATTTTCTCTCTTTTCTAGTTACCTACAGTTTTGAAATTTATTCATCATTTTATTTTTTTTAAAGATTTTTATTTATTTATTTGACAGACACAAGTAGGCAGAGAGGCAGGCAGAGAGAGAGAGAAAGGGAAGAAGACTCCCTGCTGAGCAGAGAGCCCGATGCGGGGCTCGATCCCAGGACCCTGGGATCATGACCTGAGCTGAGGCAAGAGGCTTTAACCCACGGAGCCACTCAGGCGCCCCTATTCATCATTTTGTTTATTTTTTTAAAAGATTTTATTTATTTTTTTTTGACATAGAGAGAGAGATCACAAGTAGGCAGAGAAGCAGGAAGAGAGAGGGGGAAGCAGGCTCCCTGCTGAGCAGAGAGCCTGATGTGGGACTTGATCCCAGGACCCTGAGATCATGATCTGAACTGAAGGCACAGGCTTAACCCACTGAGCCACCAGGCGCCCCCCTATTCATCATTTTAATAAACATTTTCTCACTTTTGCAAAGGCATTTGTTTATATCGTATTAAAAATACATAAAAAAGAAAGACCAAAACAATCTGTTTCTTGATTATTTATATTTGGCTTTCAACATACCAAGTCTTTAGAAGAAATTGGTATCACCTAAGTATAGGACTGTGTTTCCATGTATATTGATGAAGAAATGGAGGATCAGGGATAACCTATTTTGTTTAAGACTGTCAAGGACATAGACCCAAGATAATGCTCTTTCTACTAAATTATGTTGCCTCTTCCTAGTAACAAGGGAAATGCCTCCTTAGATAAACCTTTGGAGAGAATAAGTGACATGGTTAGAGAAAGAGAACATATAACATATATGTCCTTGGCTTAAAGAAAAGAATCAAAGAAATGTTAAAGTACATATTTTTTATTATCCTAAGTTTTCTTTTTAATTTTTTTTCCCTAGAACTACTTATTTTTCAAGGTCAGTTCCCTCAATCATATTTTTTAAAGAATTTTCTTTTTCTTTTTATTTCTTTTATTTATTTATTTTTTTCTTTAGAGAGGGAGGTAGGGATGCACAGAGGGAAAGGATGGGAGAGAGAATTTTACACAGGCTCCACACCGAGTATGGAGCTGAGTGTGCGGCTCGATCTCACAACCCTGAAATAATGACCTAAGCCAAAATCAAGAGTTGGATGGTTAACTGATTAAGGCACCCAGGCACCCCTAAACAAATTTTTTAATAAGCACTTAAATTTTCTAGGGATCCCCTATGTCTTAGTCACTAGAGACATAGGAAAGCTCCAAAAGGTACAATATTGGTTGTAATATCCAATCTTGAGCAAACAATAAACTCTACTTTTTTATATTTAAGTTATTTTTTTAAGCCCCAGAATCCTCAAAAGGGAAAATTTAGCCAAATAATGAGGCATTGATCAGCTTGCTAAAGGTTAGTAGAAGATGCGTAGGTCTCAGTGGTCCATTTAGAAATTTCTGTTTGACTGGAACCTGGAACTTTTATTCATTTATTTTTATTCATTTATTTTTATTTAATTTTGTTTCCTTTTTTTATTCATTTATTTTATATCCTTCTTTTATTCATTTATTTTTATTTAATTTTGTTTCCTTTTTTTCACATTTTTATTTAAATTCCAGTTTGTTAACATACAGTGTAACATTAGTTTCAGGTACACAATACAGTGATCCAACACTTCCATACAACACCACACACTTCACAACTTGCTCATCAATATATGGCCCTTTTAAACCAACATCAATGGAGACTTTAATATATAGAAAAGAATCAGAATGAATTAATAATATTCTGCTGCTGTTGCTGAGGAATTTTCTAACCTTACTAATAAAAACTCTGTATTATAACATCAAGGTGTAACTATTTGGTAGAAAAACACACACAAAAAATAGTATCCAAAGCTCTTGGCTCAAAAAGTCATACAAAAGCCTTAGAATTTCTTGATAGCATGCCTATTATCTGTTAAGATAAACTCAAAGTATCCTATTAAAAAGATAGTTTTCCAATTTTAAAAATGCTGTTACTCAGAAAGCTTAACTCTTTATTGTAAATAAATATATAGATGATAGATGATAGATAGATAGATAGATGATAGATAGATAGTAAGTGGGAAAAAAATAAAACCTTCTCTTTTAAAAATGGTATTTTGCCCTAGCTGACTTTTTTCTCACCCCATTGGGAGAAGAGCACCTTGCTGATATCCTTTGCTGTTACTGTCCATCACGTTTGGAATGTTGACATTTTCTTCAGTGAATTTGAAATCTTCTTTCTATGAGTAGAATTTTTTTTTCAAACATTTTAGAAGTCACTTATGCTTCATTTCTCTACTCTCAGTTTCCAGTCTTAAGGAAAGATGCAGCTTACCTTTTTCTGTTTTCTTCTGCGTAGCGCTGGAAGATCTTCTCACTGCCTGAATGGCTATAACACCTTCAGTCTTTGCCAGTCATGCTCCTCAGTTTTCCTGTCTGAGTAGAAACTGCTAAGGGTCTAATTAACCCATTCTAGTCACCGCCAAGAAGTTGTAACTACTACAGGAAGTGTATCTCTTTATCACTGATTCTGGAAAAATATTACTGAAACTACAGTAAAAGGAACATTTACATTCATTTACTACTGGATATTTGTATCTCAGGCAGGAGTAGCAGCCTTTTTTTTTTTTGAGTTCCAGCCTTTTCCATGGTAAGAAGATTTGAAGCCACTAGAAATGTTCTTGTTAATCCAGAATAAGAGTTCAACTTAGTCATGAAAAATATCAGTAAGTACCTTGTTATTTATTTTAAATGCATAAAATCAAAGAATGTTGAAACAGGAATTGACTGGAGAGTAAAGGTCTAATGTTCTTCTGTCTTCATGGATAAGGAAACTAAGGCAACTTTGATCTTATTCATCCTGTTAATAAGAATAAGCTGTTTCCTGCCACAGTGTATTGCTTCTCTTTGTAAAGTGGGACTTTAAGGATTTTACCACTTATCTTTAAGAAAGAAATGAAATATTTGAATATGTTTAATGATGAGAATTAAAATGAGCATCATTGAGAACTCTAAAAATTATTGAAAAGTTCGCATGTGATTATTTCATGGTAGAAAAATCACAGGGTGGACATGGAGGGGAGAAAAAGAATTGCATAGATTTTGTAAGTCTGTAATGTATAAGAAGAAACATGTTAGATAATATTTAGTTTGTTCACTTTGATTAGGACTCAAAATTAAGATTCTAAATAATTTATAACTTTAACAGGTATTTATTTATCAAGCTTTATATGTCAAGCACTATCTGGCCTTCAGAATAAAAAGCCTAGGTGCTCCCAGGGAGCTTAGACTCTAAAGGGCAACACATACACATACACACACGCAAGCACACATGGGTGCAAGTACGTTCTTTAAAAGTAAATAAGCAAGGATCTTAAGCTATTATATAGTTCTTTGCCATTTGCATAGGATTGAAGCATTCTGTATTGATACTTTGCTTTACCAAAGTATCTAGTGTCCAGATAGAAAGACTCCAAAGGCTTTTACATAATCAGACTAGCCTAAAATGATTAAAAAAGTCACTCTAGTTGATTTACTTTTCATTTCACAGTGTATTTTTAAAATAAAGAAAACTACATTTTTATTGAAAAAAGTAGTTTGATAGTATTCAGTATTTTATAGTTCACAATTATATTTTCTTGGGCTTGAATGAAAATGTACATTGTCAGTAAACATAATCTGCAAGAAATCTAAACTATGCTCTACTCTACTAAGTGGTAATAATAGTAATAGTAATGGTATATTAAAATAAAAATAGGTGAGTGCACTGACAATAATGAAAATATGTGAGTGTAAAATAAATACGTGAATGAGATCATGTCAGAGGCTGACAGATTTTTTAACAAAATAAAATGAAAGGATGCAATAGAGAGATACTGAGGTGGGTAAGTTGTGATGGGCTGGTAGCTATGAGGGCTGAAATTTTAGATTTGATGAACCATGTTATCTATGAATTGGAAGTATGTTTTGAGACTAGAATGATGGAACTGATTCAACAAAGCACAAACCCAGTTATCAGCATTCCAGGTGAAATACAGATTTCAAAGACTGTAAGATGAAAAAAGAAAAAAAAGCACGTCTTCTTTTAGAAAAAATGTTACTCTGGCTCTCTCATTGAGAGTGATAGCAGAACAGAGAGAAGAAGTTGGCTTGAGATGGGATTGGAGGGTTTGTCATAGACCATACAATATGTACAAGCTAAATGGTGACGGTTGAGTATGAGCCCAACTGAAATGGAAAACCATAGAAGATGTGCCATCAGGGCAATATTATTATCTGATACATACTTCGGAAAGATCAGTCTGGCAGTATATGGATGTGTTTTTACTTTTCTTTCGTATGGTTGATATAAACTGGCAAATGCATTCCTATGAATGCAATGTTTACCTTTTTCTCAATCTTTCTCATTCTTGTGTGTGTGTGTTTGGGTATCTATGTGTGTGTGGTGTTTTCCTGAATAATCTTTGCAAACCCCAGTGGAATACTTAATAGGCACTGGATAAGCAAGAGAATAATGGAATATTTAAAAATTCGGTTCAGTTTGATTTCCCACAAAGATTCCAGAGACATTCAGGGAGGGAAAATGGTATTTTCAATAAATGGGCAGGAGAAATGTGACTTTTCTTTGGAAAAACATGAACATTAAGCTTTTTCACATACTTACCTCAAAATCATTTAAAAAAGGATCAGAAATCGAAATGTGAGATGCAAAACAATAAAGCTTTGGAATTAAACTATGGGAAAATATCTGTATGATCTTTGATGGAGACAAAGATTTTTTAAACACGATTCAAAAAACACAAGCATAAAATAAACTTCATTGAGCCTCAAACATTTGGAACAACACTATGTACAGATAAATAAATGGAAAGACATGATAGATGTGACAAAAGACTCAAATATGGAATATATTAAGATTTCTTAAAAATCAGAGAAAGATAAAAGACCTGATTTTCTAATGAGCAAAAACTTAATACATCATAAAAGAGGGTATTCAAATAGCCAATTAACAATATAAAATGTGTGCGCGTCATTACTCCCAGTGAAATGCAAATGAATATCACAGTGAGGTTCTTCCACCCAACAGCTTAAAAATTGACAAGACCCATGCTACCAAGTATTGGTGAATTTGTGAAGCAACTGGACTCATATGTATCGCTATATGAGTGTTAAATGTATCAATATTTTGGAACACAGCTTGGCATTATTTAGGGAACTTAATTGAATGCTTACTCTATGACTAATAATTTCACTCTTAGGTTTATTAACAAGTGAAAACAGTGCTTATATTCAGCAAAGACATGAATATAAGAATAATTATTACAGCTTTACACTTACGAGACAAAATGGAATAGATTGAATTTCCATCAATAAAACAGTGGATAAATAAAATATGGTATTATAAAATGAAGCTATGCTTAGAAATAAAATAAAATTGATCTACTGATAGATACTACAGCATTGATGAATCTCAGACATTATTTGGAGAAAAGAAGCCAGAAAATAATCAGTATGATTTTATATATTTGAAGTTTAATAGCTGACAATTCTAATGGATTTAATTATAGGTCAGAATAGTGATTAATTCGAGGGTAATACTGATTGGTAGAGAGTAAAGGAAAACTTCAAAAAGGTTGAGTTGTACTATATGAAGACTTAGTCAGGAGTTACATTAGCGCATGTACATGTAAACATTCACTGAGAATGTGCACTTATGATTAGTGTACTTTTCTGTATGTATCTGATAGGTCAATAAAAAATAAACAAATTCACTTGAATTTTCACTTTCTCAAATTGCAAATTGATAGATACTTTGAGTAACCCTAACTGGATTTCTGTTTTGTTTTGTTTGTTTTTAAGGTTTTATTTACTTATTTGAAAGAGAGAGAGAGAGAGCGGGAGAGGAGTTGGGGAGAGGCAGAGGGAGAGGGAGAAACTGACATCTGCCTGAGCAGGGAGCAGGGGCTCCATCCCAGGATTCCAGGATCCCTAACTGGATTTCATAGCTATGTAACAGGATGAGCTAATGGCTGAAAACAAAATAGAAAAATGCCACTTCTGTTTGAAAGCTGGTATATTCCAATTTATTGTCATTTAAAAGAACAAAACAAAACAACAAAAAGCAAACAACCACGGCGGGTGGGGAGAACAAAACTGAAGAGGGACAGGTATGACATCAGTTTTTGCCTTCAGCAGTTGAGTGTGAATTTCAAGATCCAAGTTTGTTAACCACTGGCTTATTAAGCAACGTATGGTTGGAAAAACAGCCAAGATCATAAAGGGAAGGACAGAAAAGCTTTATTATCAAAGGAATCAGGGAAGGATAAACAAAGAACAGTACAGAAATATTCAAGATTACTCAACATCACTAGTTAATACAGGCAGAATATACTAAATTCTTGATCAGACACTTCAAGAAATTTCCCTTTATTTTCTAGGTACCAAATTAGTAATCTCCCAATCTTTAAAAACAGATGCTACCGTTAAGACTGTATTTCACACTGTTTTTTTTCCCCCCTGTATCTATGCTCGTTCACACTTATTTCCTTCAGAAATCTTGGATATATACCATATGGTCCTGGTGATTTATTGGACTTGAATCACTCTACTTGCTCTATAACTTTCTCATTTTAGACGTCAATCTTTGTCAAGGGCACCATCTGATGCTCTATGAAAACTGCCTTAGGAATAGAGATTTCCCCAAAGTTGTCTCAAGTATTCTAATATGAAAACCATTTTCTTTCTCCTTTCTATTAACAACTTTTGAAATTCTCCTGAAGGACTTAGAACTCTCATTGTGGCTCTTTTTTTTCTTACTGTGCATACCTTTTCAACTTTTCTTGGACTTTTTGTGGTTCTTATTGCAATTACCAGATTTGGATAACCTTCTGCTAAATGTTTAGCGTTGTTTGATTTAAATAAAATATGTACAATGCTGCACTTAATCCTTAGGAATTTGAAATATAATACAAGTAATAAATCAATTAAGTAATAGTGATTAGAAAAACAGTTCACATCCTCTAAGTTGAATTGGTTTTTATCTAAGAAAATTTTCTAAAGTCCTAAATATTTTTAAGTTATGTCTTCAAAGCTAGGGCAAATCACTAGTTGCAATTATAAGACAACTGAATAAAAATAGAACCCATGTTATCTAAGTGAAGTTATCTACATATTTCATTTCAATAATTATTTTAACACACTGAGTCTGAAATTTGCATATAACTATTTAAAAAGAAGGTTCTTTATTTTTATAAAGAAGAAAACAGATCTCCTCTTTATTCATCAATGTGTACAAACCAGTGTATTTCCATTTATACCATTCATAATTATCAAGCATCAGCAAAGATTAGATATATTACCTCTTCACAAGTGACTTGCATGTGTTTCTGTATTATTTGAAGTTTAAAAAATCATACACAGGGGCGCCTGGGTGGCTAAGGGGGTTAAAGCCTCTGCTTTCAGCTTGGGTCATGATCTCAGGATCCTGGAATGGAGCCCCACCTCAGGATCTCTGCTCAGCAGGGAGCCTGCTTCCCCTACTCTCTCTCTGCCTGCCTCTCTGCCTACTTGTGATCTGTCTGTTAAATAAATAAATAAAATCTAAAAAAAAAAAAAAATCATACACGTATTTATTTTGTGTTTAGTTTACCCATCAAGAGTGTGGGGTGTGGTGTGAGTATTGAGAATTTTAATCGTGATTTAACTCTCATTCCATCCTGATGGCCTATTAAATTACTTCCTGCCCACTTTCTTCTCTTTCTATTGATTTTTAAACAAATATAGCCATATATATCTTAGTTTAGGTCTATCAATAATGTTTACAAAAACAGTGTATCAGAATATTAAAATATGTTACAAAACTAATTTTAGGAACATACGGATGAAATCCAAGAGTGACTTCTACTCTCCTTGAATCCAAAGAAAATAAGCTTTAAAGTTACCCTAAATTCCTAAATGATTCAGCTTTTTTTTCCCCTTTGTTTATAGCCAGCTTTTGAAAAGAAGCATTACTGGTTTTTGTGTTAAAGATGCTTCCACATTACCACAATATTTTTTTAATTTTAAAGGGACATTCCTTTGGAATGTGTGTGGAAACGACACAAAGACAATGGGTGTTTGTCTTTCCCTGAAAAGTCTGATCACCTTAATCTCTATGAAGTGAGCTTAGTGAAGAGATCCACTTTTTGCAGGCCACCACTAATCAATCTTAGAAAGACAAACAGTGTATGATTCGACACTATGATTCCATAGTGTAAGATATCTAATATCATCAGACTTACAGAATTAGAAAGTAGAATGGTGGTTCTTTATGGTTCCCTATAAAAAGATTTATTTTTCTTCAATACGAAGAGGCATAGGATGGCCCTGAAAGTTTTAAGGGAGGAAGCTGGCATCCTTAGATTTGCCTTTGTGGATTATTACTTCAGCTACTGTGAGGCTGAAGTATTAGAAGAGGAACAAAGTGGATACAGAGAAGAATTTTTATAAATGCTGATGAGTTTCTAAAATGGTGATGCATATAGTCATAGGATGGAAATATAAGGAAATGAATATTGGGAGATTATAATCATTAGTACTTTGTGACAGATTGGGCATGGTAGTTGAGAGAGAGTGAGGTGACTATCATGACTTTCCAGTCTCTAGCTACTATTACCGTATGATGCGAGAGCCATTTCCTAAGATAAATAAAACATGAGGAGGGACATTTTGGGGTATGTAGTAGGAGAGAGATCAGGGGTTCAACCTCAGATGATCTGAGTCTTTTCTTGGCATTTAAAGAGATATGATAGGTCACAGGACATGTTACATCTGTGCCCCCAGCAAATGAAGTGCTTACTTCCCTGTGAAATTATATCCTGTCATATTAAGATTCTGTTGATACCTTTTTTTTTAATTACATATTATATTTGCTCTTAACTTACGTGTCCCTATATTGCTTTTATCATTTTATTTCTTCTCAACTAGAATGAATTTGAAAAAAATGAAATTACTTCCTAAGGGCCAACTTCTTTCTTTCCTTGCTCATCCTTTCAAATGTTTCAAGCAGTTTCTATGGTCCAAGAATGATGCTAGGAGCTTGGAGTATAGTACATGCACTAGATGGAGTTCTGGCAACAACCGGTCTTCCAGGGACTAGTGCCATAACTAGAAACCTGGTATTTTGATGATTTGTACTCTCCCGAACTCCATGCCAACTCCTAAACTGATATAGATCTGCCTTTTAACAGGAAAATAAGTGATCTCAGCAATAATGAGTAACCAGTGGAGGCAGACAGAAGAGGCAAGAAATTGAGGAAATGAGATCTGAGATGACTTAAAAGCTTCTACAATTGATCGAGGTGACATAGAAAATCTGTTTTTCCCCCTTTTTGGAGACCATAGATCCTTCGAACTCTGAATTGTCTGATACAATCGAAGCCAAATAAGTTAGGGTCAGGGTTCAATGCTGAAACTAAATTTGAAACAGTTTTAATCTACATCAATTTTTAATAAAAACCCACTTGATTTATATATTTTATGTACTCCAGGTGTAAGTATTTACCTGTTGTTCTTTAGAAGAGAATGACCTAGGAAAAAGTAAAGGAAAGTGGATTATTTCCCCATTATATATATATATTTTTTTTTATTTAATTTATTTTTATTTCCAGCATAACAGTATTCATTATTTTTGCACCACACCCCGTGCTCCATGCAATCCGTGCCCTCTATAATACCCACCACCTGGTACCCCAACCTCCCACCCCCCGTCCCTTCAAAACCCTCAGATTGTTTTTCAGAGTCCATAGTCTCTCATGGTTCACCTCCCCTTCAAAAAAAAGTTTAAAAAAGAGTTAAGAATAACACATAACTTAGCTTAAAGTACATGTTAATTCTGTTCTGTTATTAATTAGTTTTTGTATTCTAAATTGTATCATAAATTATAGTCTACATTAAAATATCTTTGTCTTATTTGATTTTGTTGATGGTTTTCGCCTCACATGCCAACATACTTCCTGAATTAGAAGAGTTTCTGTAGGAGACATCTTATCTTCCATTAAAAAAAAAAAAAAAAGTCTTGAGATGGCTTAGAATCACAATGAAACCACGTAGCAATACGTGAAACATCTTGTTCATCCAATGGAATGAAACATATGTCACAACATGGGACATTTGTACATTCATCTTCACCTCATCCCTACCGCCATAGTTTAGACTAATCAACTTTTACATTGTGGTCTTAAAAATCTCCATCTATCAAGTTTCTTCAGTTTCTAATAATCATAACTGTTGAATCTCTGAGTTTTTATTATATTACTTAAATAAACTAGAATAAAAAGGGTATTCCTCTAATATGTTGTAGCAAAATAATGATAATAATAAATAATCCCTAATGGAAGTATTGCCACTTTGAAAGGCCTTAGCAAAATTTTTCTCTATCTTTAGACAATGGAGTAGGCAGAGGCTGAATCTAATATGGGAAGAGAGCTTCACATGGATGCAAACTGGTTTATTCATCAAACTGAAGTTTTGGATGAGAGCAATAAATAAATCTATTCACCCCTCATCTTTAAAGGGTACCTGCAGTGCACTGGGAAATGACTTCAATAATTGTATCCAGACTTTCTTGCTTCAACTAGCACATTGAATATTAGTCCCTGTGGAACTTCTGCAATTACTAACTGTCATGCGAAAATTTCCATCGTTTTTCATGGGGAGAATGGAAAAAAATATATATAGCTGACTCGTTTAAACTGACAATTGACAGGCAGGTGCAAGTGAAAAGAGGAGGATTTGGGCTCTGATTATGGAATCATTTAGGGGGGCATTAGAATCGGGGGATGCATAGACTTTATAAATATTACCCCATCACTTCTTTTTTATAGCCACATTTATCATTTCGGAATAGGAATAATCACAAAATGCAATGCATTTATCAGTGTGTTTACTATAGTATTTAAGGATCGTCGCTAAAAATAAAACTCTTAAACTATCTCTTTTTCTTTTCTTCCAGAAAAGAAAAGCTCCATAAAGGGTTCTTTTGGGGGGTGGGGGGAGTTGGGAGTGGGTAGTGCAATTGCATTAGAAGGCCAAAATTACATTATTTAATTTGGGAATTTAGAACTTTGATAAATTAAACCAAATCTCATCTCTTGTTAAATAAGTTAAAGAAACACCATTTTCTCGTGACAGTTTCATTTTCAGGTGACATATAGGTATGATTTGAACCTAAGTTCTCCTGGACACTTTGTCAGGCATTCCCAGAAAGCCATTCCACTCCCACAATTGCTAAATGCATGAAATAATTTTGATGTCTACTTTTTTCTGTCAACTTTCCCACCCGTCATAAAGAATGTGCTTAATAAACTTAAGTTATATTGTAAAAATATTTCCTGGTATGAAATGGTATGAGAACCATTATGAGAAAAAATGTTGAATGAGAGGTAGCATGTTTATAGCATATATATAATACTGTAACCAGTACTAGTTGACCATGTTTAAGAACAAATAATGAATACTGTTTTTCTGAAAATAAATAAATTAATTTAAATTTAAAAAATTGAAAAACAAACAAACAAAATCTTTCTGAATAAAGAAAAAAAGAACATATACATGCATAACGGAGGATCAGAATTAGTTGCTTTTTCTATCAAATTATTCACTTCCTTATCCTATAAACTTTGATAAATAACTTGATCCCACTAGGTTTCAGCAGCCTACCTGCAAAATGTGAGACAGCACAATGTAATGGCCAAAAGGATACAGGTTGAAACCAGATCGTTTTTTGTCCAAATCAGATACTCCTTGTATCTGTTGAATAACCATGGTAGGAAATCACTTAATCTTCTTCTGCTTTGACTCCATATATGCAAAATGGGAACAGTAAGAGGAACTTCATTAAAGACAGAAACTTTGTTCTTTTAGAATCAGATATGACGAAGATACAGTTAGTGAGATACCTCCTGATCTGCCTCCTCTTATTTAAGTTTACAAAATCAGAAATATTTCTAATGATGTTTTAAAATCTTGGGAATCTAAATATAAAAAACTAGTTTACCACAACCAAATTTTTCATGATTAATCAATCTTAGAAATTGGAAACAAATATTGTATTCAAATATCTCAGTACTTTAAAGTACTGTCAGTTATGGAGCCATTCCAAATTAAAATTAAAAACAAATTTTAACTGTTCATGTTTTCATAATTACAAATATAATTGAATTATTCAATTTACTACTCTTTATCATGAATTAATAACCATTTTTCAATGCATTACATATTTTACCAAAGGTTTTACATAAAAATATGGAAATAATCAGGGAGATTTGTTTTCTCAAAGTTATAATTTTTGTGTTTTATTACCTCTCTCTATCTCTTTTTGTCTCTTTCTGTCTCTGTCTCTTTCTGTTCCTTCCTTTTGGTTTGGGGGGTGTGTGTGTGTGTTTTCTTTTGTTTTTTGTTTTTTGTTTTTGTTTTTTTTTTAGCACTAGATTTCAAACTAATTCTTGGTAATTATAAAATAGTTAGCCAAATAAGTTTTCTTGGTATGTACAACAGATAAATACTGTAATATGATTTCTACTAAGATATTTGAGAAGTTTTTCCATTGGATTAGAAACAACAATACAGAGAAGAAAATACAAGAATTTATTTCTTCATAGAATTATCACTTAGTGACCATAACTGAAAGCACTCACCTCACAATAAAAAGTCCATTACCTGTTTCTATCCCTGGAATTTCCTTAGTATTGTATGTTGAGAGGCAGGTGAACTTACTGAGAAACACAATTAGCTTCTCTCTGCTGGCATCTGGACTGGTACCAATTGTAGACAATAAAAATGCCACAGAAAACCAAATTCTAGGGGCGCCTGGGTGGCTCAGTGGGTTAAGCCGCTGCCTTCGGCTCAGGTCATGATCTCAGGGTCCTGGGATCGAGTCCCACATCGGGATCTCTGCTCAGCAGGGAGCCTGCTTCCTCCTCTCTCTCTGCCTGCCTCTCTGCCTACTTGTGATCTCTCTCTGTCAAATAAATAAATAAAATCTTTAAAAAAAAAAAAAAAAAGAAAACCAAATTCTATCTCTATTGTCACTTAATCTCTAACATAGTTCAAATTTTAACTACCATTAACAAAACTTATTTTAACCTTTAAAAGGCCTGATTATGCCTCCACTTACAAAAACTTGTTTTATGTAAGTTTTGAAGTAATAAGGTCTGTATAATTTTTGAAATATTATAATATATGTAATTGTATATTATTATTTTAGTCATGTAAAACATTGGTTTTAATTTAGAGTCACATTTTTAAACTAATTAAAGCAACTAAAAAACATAACAACAATGACATAAATAATGTTATTTTTAAATTCAACAGAATATTCTTCAGAACCACACTGAAGTATAAGGAACAAGAGATTACATGTTCTCTCAGGCAATTTTCAAGTAAAGTGAAAATTTATATTTCTTGAAGGGTTTATTCCTGGATTTTTTTTTCCTCATGTTTTCTCACATAATGACTATGATTTTAAATACTCCTTTTTTTCCAGGAGTATATATTATGAGCAGAAAGGAAAATGCAGATTAAATCAAAAGGTACACAAAAGCCAATTACTTTATTCTTTAAGCTTTCTCCACAAATTTTGCTTCATTTGTATTTTTCATTTTTTAATCTTTCAGTTTAAATGATAATGTTTCAGTTGTAATGGTAATGATTACATGAATTTTTTAATATCAGTGAAAGAAACATTGAAATAACATAAAATAAGAGTATTTTTAAAAGTTGAAATACATAAATGAAAATCTCAATTTACTTATTCTTATATATAATATTAAATATTTATCTTTAATTCAGCTTGCCTTTATTATAACTGATAAGAGTTATGGTTAATTATATTAAATCTGTGTATAATAAATATGGTTCCCAAATAACCATTATATGAAAATGAGAAAGCAAGCCACAACTATTTTTTAAATATCACCAAAGGTCAGTACAGTTTCTATCATATTTGACAATGAATGTATGTTGACTATAGAATTATAATCATTTTCAAATTAAGTGAAAATTCATATCTTGTTAAGGTAGTATTTATCGTAAAAGTGTTCCTTTCCCAATTGCTAGAGTTAATCTTACAATTAAAAATTAAAAGGGAAACAACAAAAGAGTGACTAGGGGATCAAACTGTGTTTATTTTATTATTTTTTTAAAGATTTTTTGATAGAGAGAGAGAGAGAATGAACACGAGTGGAGGCAGGGGGTCGAGGCAGAGGGAAAATCAGACTCCCCACTGAACAGAGAGCCCAACACAGGCTTGATCCCAGGACCGGAGATCATGACCTGAGACAAAGGCAGATGCTGACTGAGTCACCCAGGTGCTCTTCAGACTTTGTTTAAATTCATAGATTGGTTCTTAATGATTTTATAGATATAATTCTCCAAATTCAGCTTTCATAATAGTAGCAACTTGGTAGGATTTTTGTAAACATTACTGGGAAAAATTATGTAAAATATTTATAATGTATAACATATAAGGTATTCAACAGGTATGAGTTACTATTGTATATAATTCTTGCACTATAAGTTTTTCTATCCATGGAAATAGTTTCTCTCCTTACTTTCAAGACCTTATTCTGTAGCTCAGCAGTTTTATTGTTTATTTTCTTTAGGAACAACATATTTCTTTTTATCTTTATTTCTTGTTAGTTAATCTTAGGTTTTTCCATTGCAAGTGTAGGCTTTTATTATGTATTCAAGTTGATTAATGTTAATATAAAGAAAATACATGGATTTTCACATAATTATTCTATAATCATCTTTTCTAAATTAACTATGTAAGTCTAGTTTTTTGTAGTTGGTTGAGTTTCCACTATCTTTCTCTAAGCTTATTTTAGTTTTGTGTCTCTTATTTCGATGTTAAGACTTTTGAGAATAATATTAGATGAAATATATATAATGAGGCATCTTTATTCTCAATATAATGATAATGAAATTATGATTTCATAGTAATTTTGATATTTGCTGTTGAGCTGAAATAAATTTATTTACATGCTGTACAAATATTTCCATTCCTAAATGAATAGCCACTTTAAAAAAATCAGGAATATATACATTGAACAGGAATACATAAATTTTTAACACTTTTACAGTAGAAAATAATTGTTGTTATCCCTTATTCCATCTGTATATGCTTCACAACAGAGTGCAAAAAAACCCATAGTCAATAGTATTGACTAACTATGATCAGTATTAATTAGTGCATATTTGATTTAGATGTATAAATTGTATTAACAGTTAAACCAATAGTTAGAAATCATTTACTAAACTGTGATCAATAAATCACAGTTTATTGATTATAAACTGTGCCATTCTGAAATAAAACCTGTAACAATGACGTTTTTATATTTTAAGTAATAAGACCTCATCTTAGTGTGGGATGCTGAAACAAAATATTGTAGATTTGAGGGTTTAAGCAACAAAGATTTATTCCTTACAATTCTGGAGGTTGGGAAGTACAAAATCAAGGTGCTGCTTGAGTTTGGGTCTGAGGCGAGCCCTCTTCCTTGTTAGTAGATGGCCACCTTTCCCCTCTATCCTCACATTATAGACAGGTCTGTTTTTTCTTTTTCATTTATGGGCACTAATCTCATTATGGAAGTTTCACTTGCATGACTTCTAAACCTAGTTACTTCTCAAAATGACATATAAAAATCAGGGTTTGAACATAGGAATTTGAGGGGTAAGGGTGAGACACAAACATTCAGTCCATAGCAGAGCTGCAAACAGATTTCTTTATGAAAGAAGAATATTCCTAATTTTTTATCTAAATTTATAGCCATGATTTCCAGATTGTTGAAGCTATTGTGTTGTTAAAAAAAAAAAAAAAAAAAGGCGGGAGGAGAAAGAAAGAAAATCTATATGATTGGCTTTATTCAGGTGACATTTGGTAATACCTGTAGTCAATTTTGATTGTTACCACTGGATTGGGAAGTGTGTTACTAACTGCACAAATGAATCATCAGAGCCAAGGACACTGATAAACATTTACAGTGCACAACATAACCCCCTACAACAAAGAATTATCCAATCCAAAATGTCAATAGTGCCATTTGGGGAAATATCAATATAAAGAAAAATAAACTATAATTTGGAATGTCATTTTTGTCAATCTTATTTGAAGACTTCATAGAAATTTGAGATTAGTTCTGACAAAGTGACACATTTTTTTTTTCTTTCATTTTATGTTCTTGTAAGTATAAAGAAAAATAAACCAAGGGCGATTTCTGTAAATTTTTATTTACTTATTTTAACTAATTTTATTTAAATTAAATTAGTTAACATATGGTATATCATGAGTTTCAGATGTAGAACTCAGTAATTCATCAGTTGCATATAATACCCAATGCTCATACCCTCCTCAATGCCCATCACTCAATTACCCCACCCCCCCAACCCATCTCCCCTCCAGCAACCCTCAGTTTGTTTCCTATAGTTAAGAGTCTCTTGTATTTTTTCTCCCGCTCTGATTTATCTTAATTTTCCTTTTCTTCCTCTATGATCCTCTGTATTGTTTTTTAAATTCCACATATGAGTGAAATTGTATGATAATTGTCTTTCTTTGACTTATTTTGCTCAGCATAATACCCTCCAGTTCCATCCATGTCAATGTAAACAGATTTCATCCTTTCTATGGTTGAGTAATATACTAATATTTTACTGTATATATTTATACCATAAATTCTTTACCCACTCATCTGTCGGTGGATATCTGGGCCCTTTCTATAGTTTGGCTATTGGGGACATTGCTGCTATAAACATGGGGATCCAGGTGCCTCTTCTGATCACAACTTTTGTGTTCTTTGGGTAAATACCTAGTCACTACTCAATTGTTGGGTCATAGGGTAGCTCTATTTTTAACTTCTTGAGGACCCTCCATACTGTTTTCCAGATGAATTTTTAAATCTTGTGACTAGTTAAATTAAACTTTCCCAACAACTGCAACCCTTTGTACTTATAGGGTATGGTGGGCCTCATTCATATGTAGATTACCAGCCAAGGGTTCTCTGTGACCTACCTCTGAAGAAGGTGTCACACACATGAGGCATGGACAGTTATTGATTTTACCTTCATGTATTTTATTCTGTTACCATTTTCCAGGAAATTTTTTATAGAGTTTCACATAACACTTTATATCTGGGTTTTGTTCAAGTAGAATTTCGTGGTTGGAAAGCATTGTAGAGCAAATACTGAATCTAATTTAAAAGGAAACTGGAGAAGCACATGGGTGTTGGGAGAAGACTTCGAGTACAGTAGGTGGGATCACCTATTAAATTATATTTCACAAACATACTGTTAAGTGCTCAAATGATGGAAGCCTAGATTCTACATTGGGCCTTATCAGGGATGATAACTATGTCTATTTAGATAATTGCACACTAGTTGGGAATACATAGGAAAATGTAAGCTTGTAAGTGAGTTATGTTTAAAATGGTGTTAATAAGGTCAATCATGTGGATGCTTATAAATTTCCCTTATCAGGTTTTTGGCTGTCAAAATTTAAATTCAAGAATTCCTTATAATTGAGGGCATTCCCATGATAAGGAATTACTATTCTTTGACAAGTAAATTATGTTAAATTCAAAAATTGAGAAGTATAACTATGAAGATTTTTTTGCCCCTTTCAGAAAATAACACATTTAAAAGAAGAAAATCTTAGCAACTTACTAAATATAGTTTTCATGTATCTTAGATATTCCCAAGAAGTACATTTTTAAGTATTTTATTATCCGGTTAACTATTTTTTCAGACCATATGGTATTTGTATCTATAGTATACGAACAAGTACACTCTGAATAATTTTTTAAAATTATTTTCTCCATCTGCTTGTTCTTATTTTTTTAAATTTTCTCTCTAAAACATAATTTTAGAAAATCTAGTTTTTGTAAATTTGAGTGCATAAGAAACCGAATATCTAATTATTTAACAAAATCTGCCTATATCTTTTTTTGGTGGGAACAAGCAACTAGATGTTGTGTAAAAAGCCAGGACAATATTTTCTAACCCATTAATGTTAATGTAGCAGGTACTCTGTGTGTGTGTGTGTGTAGGTGTATAGAGCTGAGCCAGATAGGAAGATCAGTTTAGAAATGTTGCCCTTCCTTTTATCTTGAAATTCATCAATGCTTTTTAAATAAATTTTAACGCATTGCTCCATTAAAAACTATTCCCTTTTTGTCAAATTTATCCTCATGGATGTTTTTGTTGTTTTTTTCCCAATTTGTACATGATAACTTATTTAAGTATAATCTTGCACATATGTTGCTGTTATATATATGTGCAAGATTATACTTAAATAAGTTATGTACAAATTGTTGTATAATGATTTGTAACCAATAATTTTGATAATTTCACTTACTGATGCTGAATAACTAATGAGTGGTTTACCTGGAATTTCCTCTAGGGTTAAATATAAATTTCTTAGATATTTAACCATTTTGCCCCTCAAAAATGCCAAATTCATATGGCTTTACCATAATATATATGAATTCATGTTATTTGAGTTTCTGATACTAAAAAATGTGTTTCCTAATCTCTCCTTTCTATATCCTGTCAGTTTTACCATCACTTCAGAATAAATTATTTGAACTTCTCTTCTAGCTTCAATAATTCTGTCTTCCAGTATGTATATTATAATGACTAACGTATCCATTTAGTTTTTACTTTCAATTCCATATTTTCCATTTCTTACTTTTATGCTATTAAATCCTATTGATGATTTTTATTTGCTGAATTTCTTCCTTATTTTCAAGCTTCATTTTTATATCATGAAACACAGGATTCCATTTTTATTATCTGTGGAAGATAAGGTCGATATTTGAAGCATTCATTTGTCTGAGTCTGTTGACTTTCATTGGTGGTATATATGCTGTTTCTATGTATTCTTCTTCTTCTTCCCATTTATTATTATTATTATTAACATTGCATCCATGTTACCAAGGCTTTTAACTAAGGTTAAAGTTGGATTTTTTCCAGCGACAAATTTTGTTTTCTTCTGTCTGTTGCCTAAGAGCTCTTCTAATGCCAGAACGTAATCACCATTTCCACAGTGATTTTTAGAGCACATAGATGCCATTACTTCAACTGCTAACATATATAGTTACAGACTTCAAATGATTAATTGTCAGGGGTGGTCTTTTCATGCCTTTCATACCAATTTCAAGACATACAATTTTCCTTTGTTGTGGAAGTTTTATACCTAGGAGAAGGTGTGCTCTGTTTGATGATATTTTGTATTTTGGGAAAGATCTCCTATGTGATAAATGTGAGATCACATTTAGCTTTATTTCCTTATTCCAAAACCTCATATAACTCTAAATAAAAGAACACACAAGGTCTTCAGAGTTGGACAGAACTCAAGGGAAAACGGTGTTTTTAAAGTTTGGTCTTAGGGCATCTGAGTAGCTCAGCTAGTTAAACACTTGGATCTTGGTTTAGCTCAGGTCATGATCTCAGGGTCTTGGGATAGAGCCCACTGAGGGCTCTGCCCTGTCTGCTTCAGATTGTTTCTCCCCTTCCCCCACTTATTCCTTCCCATTCACAAAGTTTGCTCTTTAACAATGTTCTTTATTTTGTCTGAGGCTCTGTTCCTCCCAACTGGACAAGTTTTTCAAAATATTATTTTTACTTCTCCCTGTTTGCTTTAACTATTTTATTGTTGCGATCAGTTAAGTAGAGGGGATTCTCCTCTTTTCTCTCTCTTCCTGTTGGTCCCTAGTTAAACTTACGCAGTCCTATAGAACAGTTGTGTCCTCCAAACTTCGCCTTCGTAGTCTAACCTCAATCTATCCTTATCATAATGTAGCTTATTAAGCTTATTAAGCTGAACGTCTAAAATTCCCTCAATATTAGCATGGCTAATTCTGCTTCTGTTAAAATGACTATTAACACATTGACTGGCTCAGAGTATAAGATGAATTAGGTAAGGAGAAGTCAATAATTTTATAAAATTTAGGAAAATTGAAAAACTGGGCCAAGCTGCCTTTAGATGATTCACATGACTAATGAAATTAACCTTGCTATATTTATGCCAATGCAAGTTATAAATAGAAATGCAATTAGTGATATCTCACAAAGATATTAAATAGGCTGTGATTATTCTATCAGAAATCATAATGTTAATATAAGTAACAAAACTGTTGTTTTATGTCATCAAGAAAACAGTTCATCATGCTTCTCTACTGTCTGAGTGAAAGGCGCCAAGGGACTGAGTTTCAAGCTTCATCCATAACTCAGTAGAAAGCAGGTAGATACCACTTAACTTTACTCTGTCTCATTTGACCCCTTGGTCTAATGAATATAAAATGATTTTAACCCCAAATGGTGAAAGAACTGAATAATTCATAATATATCTCATAAAAAGGACTGGTAAGAAAAAAAAAATAATAACAATGGTGGGTTAAAACATCTAGCTAGTGATGTTTAAATAGAGAACTTTGCAGTTGGAGATAGATAGATAGATATTCTAAGTTAAACTGGTAGCTTAATAGAAGTTAAATTCTAAGTTAAACTGGTAGTTTAATAAAAGACATTATGATTTACCATAAGCACTTATAGCAGTAGTCAAATAATGTGAATAAATAGGAGTGGGAGGGCAGGGAGCCTAGGCTGTGTTTAATATTGACTGTTACTATTAACTGCCTCATTACAAGAAATTGCTTCTTTAAGTGATTTGTGAATAGTGGTTTCACTTTATAGAAGATGATGTTATTTCTAGCTTTCTCTATATGCTGTTTCTTAAGGTTGACTTAACCGATCTCTGGTATTTCAGCAATATTATTCCAAAGAACTTGTATTTTGAACAAGTCACTGCTTGTTCAATGTACTGTATCTTTTCACTCTGACTTAGTCTCCACAAGGTAAATCTTCTTGCAGCATTGCCTATGAATTGCTAGGATTTATTCATCCAATGAAACTGGAAAGTTAATATTCTTAGCGATGAAAAAAGTGTATCTTGGGATTTTTGATCCTTCTTAATCCTGATCTGTGTTTTCCTCAAAGACAGTAACACTGGACAACTCTATATAAAATAAGGAGGTAGCTCTCTCTAAAGAATTAAAATCCTTCAGTTCAAAACACTAAAGTAATTTTTTGTGTATTTGTTTTGTTTTCCAGTTTTGTAGTTGAGAGTTTTCCATAGCCCAAAGCAGAGGTAAGATCATTTTGTAGACTGGCAAACTTAACTCAATGGTGTCAGTTGTAAATGGTGCAAAGTAGAGAATTGTGCCAGTCTGGGCACATTCAATTAACTAATACAGAGATCAGTGAAAATCTTAACAGTATTTTAAGATGCAAAAGAACAACCCTCTTTAATCCCCACGAATGGTGTATATATTTTTTCTTATTTGTATTCTGCTGTACATGCATTATTTATTTTATCATAAAAATATAAAATCATCTATAATCTTTCTACTTACATCCTAAAAGACTATAATCTTTTGTGAATTTGTTGTGCTATAGTTCCACTATTCTCTTATTGCTATTTACATTGTCTATTTATGAAAAATTTTAAATGACACCATAATAAACATCTATGTTTTATTGCACATTTTGCTTATCTATTCATTTGATGGACACCTGGGTTGTTTCCCCTTTTGGCCTACTGGGGGTAATGCTATGATAAACATTGATGTAAGAATACCTGTTCAAATCTCTATTGTTAGTAGGCTGAATAATGTTCTTTCAAAATCCATAAATTAAAGACCTAAACCTTAATAGCTCAGCATGACACACAATTAGAGATTGGGTCTTTAAATGGTTAGGTTAAATGAGGTCATTAGAGAGGGACCCTTAGCCAGTATGACTGTTGTCCTTATAAGAAGAGAAGATTAGGACACAGACACACTCAGAGGGAAGACTATAGTGAGGACAGAAGGAGAAGATGACCATCTACAAGCCAAGGAGAGAGGCCTCAGAAAAAGAATATCAACCTTGCAGTCACCTTACACTTGACTTGTAGCCTCTAGAACTATGAAAAAAAACAGATCTTTTATTTGTTTGTTTAAGCCATACAGTCTGTGGTATCTTATTACCGCAGTCCTAATAAACTAACACACTTAAGTTTTTGAGGTATGTACCTAGGAGTGGAAAATCTGGGTCATGTGTTTATTTTATTTATTTTTATTTTTATTTTTTTAGTATATGTTTACTTATGCTAGGTCACATATTAACTATGTTTAGATTTTTGAGGAATGATCCATTTTTTAAAGATTTATTTATTTATTTGAGAGAGTGGGGAGAGAGAGCATACACACACACGTAGGGGAAGGGGCAGAGGGAGTGAGAGAGAGAGAAACTCAAGCAGACTTTGCACTGAGCATGGAACTCTGATGTGGGGCTTGAGCACTGGACCCTGAGATCATGACCAAAGTCAAAACCCAGAATTAGTCACTTAACCAACTGTACAACCCAGGCACCTCCAAGAATAATTCACTTTTTAATAAACATTTGAGCATTTACTCCATGCAAAGATTTTGAGCTGTGAACTTAAAAACCCTGGTGAATGCAACATTTTTCTAAGGTTATATTTAAAATATCAGAGAAATATAAAATATGAAGCTAAATGCAATGACAGAAATGTTTGAAAGATATTAAGGTTTCATTCACCATGCCCTTAACAACACTGAATGATTTTCTCTCTCAAATTTAATAGACAAAATGGCAACATGCCCTATAGTAGTATCTTTGTACAGTATGTTGTAGAAGAAGTCAAAAACTCCCTTTTTTAGCCATCCTCCTGTAATATGAAGGTGCATGTCCTCCCATCAAGAAATAGAAGCTACTTCTCTACCTCCTGAGTCTGTTTTGGTCACATGACTCACTTTGGCCAATGCTTTAGGCAAAATGATCCAAGCATTCTTGACAAGACTGCGACTATTTCTGTTGGGGTCCTTGAACAGAAAACTTAATTTAACCTTCTGGAAGATGAAAGACCGTATAGAAAACTGAGGCAGCCCAGTGAATACCTGGCCAACTGCCAGACACTATGTGAAGCTGTTAAGAATTATCCAGCCACCAGCCAGTCTGCTCTCTGAGTACCCAAGAAGCATGAAAGAGCCCTAGAGATTGCTCAGACCAAGCCAGATCAGAAGAATTGTTCAGCTGACCCTCAGAAACAGGAGCTAAAGAGCATGGTTGTTATTTTTAGTTGATAGAATGTTAGGCAACATTTCAAAGGCTACTTTGAAAATATTTCACATGATTATATTTCTTTTGCGAGTTAATTACCCTTTGTCCTTTTCTATATTGCTGTATCAGAGTATTCTGATCAATAGATTTGTACGTACACTTTCCTAGATGATAAAGGTCATTTTCTTCAGTATTCTGCCTCTGCCTTTAGTGAAAATAGAACACACTAATTAACTGTATGTTGAATGAATTAAAGAGCTATTTATAATCATTTATTTATAATCAATATATATTTACCCTTTGCTATACATAATTGGATTTCTAATAATTTTTCAATAACTTAATTCATTTTGAAATGTTTCTTATATGGAAAAACTTAATCTAGATACCTGAAGTGATACAAATGTCACTTCAAATTTTGATATTGGTATTAGTTTGCCTTTGTGAATGTGCTTCCATTAATCCAGCCTTCGGAAAATTATCCTGGTGCCAGAAAAACCAGAAAGCCAGATTAACCATGGGGTTCATATCTTCTGTTTCCCCTCTTTCAGGGGTCACTGTCCTGTCATTACCAATGTTTAGTGTTTGAAAACCATCATAAGTATATCTTATCTAATTTATTTTTAGTTGTTGAAGACAAAAGTATAAATCTAACCCTTATTACTTCATTTGATCAGAAGGAGAAGACCTGAAGAAAAAAAAAAGCATAAGAAATCTGATGTGAACATCAGTTAAAGTAGACTTCAGAGGAAAAAACACTACCAGGGATAAAAAAGAACATTCCATAATGATAAAGAAACAATTCATCCAGAAGACGAAGCAATCTTCATTGTGTGTGCTTTTAAAAATATAACTTTAAAATACATTCAATAAAATTTGATACAACTAAAGAGAGAACAGACAAATCTATAATTGAAAGATAATTTAACACCTTTCTAATATTATTTGATACAATGAATACCCCAAGATACCAGCAAGTATATAGACTAATTGAAAACAAAACAAAGCAAAAATAAGTGTGTGATGCTTATAATCAAATAGCTCCAAAATACACATTTTTAAAATACTTATGAAGCATTCAACAACATAGAATATACATACAATGAGCCATAAATCAAGTCTCAATAAATTTGCAAGATTTGAAATTATAGTAGATTCTCTGATCACAAGCATGTTAAGTTAGAAATCAATAAAAACAAGGTATCTAGAAGAACTGCTGTCTGGAAAATAAACAACACACTCTGCACAGTCAGTACAAATGTCACTTCAAATTCTGATATTGGTATTTTGTGTTTTTCTTTATTTCCAGCTTTACTATGTATTAAACACATATATTCATCTTTTCAAAACTTAAATTTAAAATTTTTGTATTCTTTCTGTCTTTATTTTCTACTTTTATTTTTATTGTTGCCATTCTTCCTTTTACTTCAACTATAATATATTTCTGTGTAGCCTCTTGTGGATGCCTAAATCATTGATTTTGTACCTCTTTTCTGTAATATAAGTATAGGAAATTATAATTTTTTTGTTTTATAAATCTCTAAAAAGCTATACATTTCCCACAAGTTTTGATATAGTGTAGTATAACTATGATTCAGTTCAAAGTATTTTTTAAGTATATTTTTAAATGTTTGTGTGTGTGTATGTGTTTTCCTTCAACTGATGGGTTTTGCAGAAGTGTGAGAGGCTGAAAAACACACTTTTGAGAGACACACACTGAAATATACCTGGGGATAAAGGGATACTATGCATCCTATTATAAGGAGGCACCAATAAGGCAATTATAGGGAAGTTTCAATTTACAGTATTTATTAATACTATTATGACAACTTTTCTGGAAGGCTGAAATTATATCAAAATGAAAATTTTAAAGAAAGAAAAGAAAGCTGTTAGTTAGACAAAAATATTTATTTTAGAAACAAAAGACAAAAATTTTTTTGTCTAAAAATTTTTTTAGACAAAAAAATTTATTTTAGAAATAAAAGAAACAAAAGAATAAAAGAATTTTCTTTTAGAAACAAAAGAATTTTTTCAATAACCAATAAAAATTGGTTATTGAAACCAATAAGTGCATTTCAATTTATTAAATTATCAATTTATTAAATTATTAAAACAGAAGAACTATTTGGTTACCTTCATTGTATAAAACAGTGTTAAAATTAAATATTTATTCCAAATGAAAGTTAATAATTTTTGACAACTAATAAATAGAAATAAAGTCTTTGTTTTGGTAGACTACATCTATGAGAAACATACTGTCATCATGTTTAGAGCAAAATATTAAAAGGGTACCTTTAAATTAAATATATATATAGAGAGAGAGAGATTAAGATGCCAGGTACCATAACAATTATTGAATGTTAAATTTAATATAATTGCCAATTAAATAAGGAAAATAAAACTAAAAAGTACACCAAAGGACAGATATCAGAGAAGATTAAGGTTCTCACTTAGTGAGAGTAATTATTTAAACTATTAAGAATAAATTAGGTATGGGGTGCCTGGGTGGCAGAGTCATTAAGCTTCTGCCTTTGGCTCAAGTCATGATCCCAAAGTCCTGGGATCCAGCCTCGCTTTGGACTCCCTGCTCAGGGAGTAGCCTGCTTCTCCCTCTCCCACTCCCCCTGCTTGTGTTCCTGCTCTCACTGTCTTTCTCTCTGTCAAATAAACAAATAAAATCTTTAAAAATAAAAGAACGAATAAGGTATAAAAGATGGCAAATTATAAGACAGCAATGATAAAATGTTTTTCTTATACATTATCATAGTAATATTAAAGGTATATAAGAAATTACTTTATAGTAGGAAATATGTGTCTACATATGTATTAACTGAGAATAAATTTAACAAGGAATATATAGAAATAATCTGTTAATGGTTACTAGACTACATAAGAGAAGCAAAAATTAAAATAATTACATTTAATGCATGGAAAATTCAATATTTAAATAATTCAATTGTTCCCAGACTATGCTATTAATTTAAAGCAATATCAGTCAGATTCCTCTAAGGTATTTTTTGGACCAGATAACCTGTTTCTATAGTTTATCCGTAAGACTAGATGGAATGGGAGTGGCAACTGCAAAGAAACTTATGAAAAGAGTGTAATATTTTACTAAGCTCATGATCCTTCTTTATGTTTACTAAGCATATGATATTTACCTAAATATATGATAATAATGTTAATTCAAAGCAAAATATTAATTCTGGAACAGAAAAGTTAAGTAATGGAGGAGAAGCATGAGACTAAGTATTATAGTTTAGATTTTGTTAAATTTGGTCTTTCAAATCAGTACATTCACATTATTTGATTATATTCACACCAGTTACATGTGAATGCATATGTCCAGATATTTAACAATTTCCCTCAGTAATGCAATTATATTTTTTGATCATTATCATTATTTTTTTTTCATTATTGGACCATATGACATGATATAACAATCTTACTTTCCTGAGATCTCTTGTCGAATTTAATTTCTGTTGGGTTTTTGTTATTAGATTTTCTGCATTCATACTTTTAAATGGTATTAATTTGGTGTATATGTGCATGAACTTGCTCAGGCACATGCATTTTTTTTGATGGGGGAGGGACAGAGGGAGAATCTTAAGCAGACTCCACACCCAGCACACAGTTCAACATGTGGCTCAATCTCACCACCCTGAGATTCTCACCTGAATGGGAATCAAGAACCAGCCCATTAAATAAGTCAATCAGAGAAAGACAATTATCATGTGATCTGTCTGATAGGAGGAATTTGAGAGGCAGGGCAGGGGTCCTGGGGAGCAGGGAGGAAAAAAATGAAGCAGGATGGGTTCGGGAGGGAGACAAACCATCAAAGACTCTCAATCTCAGGGAACAAACTAAGGGTTGCTGGAGGGGTGGGGGGAGGGATAGGGTGGCTGGGTAAGGGACATGGAGGAGGGTATGTGCTATGGTGAGTGCTGTGAAATGTGTAAACCTGATGATTCACAGACCTGTATCCCTGGGGCAAAAAATACATTATATGTTAATAAAATTAAGTAATTAGTTAATTCATTAATTATTTAAGAGAGTCAGACACTTAACCAACTAAGCCACCCAGGTATTCTAGACTCATGCATTTTTTGAAGTTAATATTAGATTTATAAAAACTAATTTCTAGTTATTTTTCCTGTGTTTCTTTTTGTTTGGGATCAATTTATATGTTAAGACAATTATGTGTTTTTTCTCTTACTTTCTAAAATATTAACTTTGGGTACAGAGACTTCATTAGGGGTAATTCTTTGTTAAACTTCTCATTGAATTCATTTATTTGTCTTAGTGTTTTAGAATTGATTTTTTTCTGGAGTCAGTTTTGATGTTTTTAGACTATATGATTTTAAAAAGGCTTTGAAAATGTTATTTTATTATTTACTTTGAACATTTGGTCGATTATATTTCTATATTTTTTTTCCCTGAATGAGCCTTCCATATTCTATTTATATCTTGAGCTTTTAATGTAGCTAAATATTTTTAACAAAATATTCTTATGATGTAGAAGAACCTCAATAGTCTGCCTATAATTCATATCATTAAACCAGTTTAAAGATCAAAGAAGTGAAAAGTCCTATTAGTTTATCATGAAATAATTTCTCCACACCAAGATACCAAGTGAGTGATGTGAAGTATAAACCAACCATCTGCTATATTTTATGTTTTTGTAATACACTTGTTTCCTTCATCATAATGCTAGAAAAAATTCTGTGTGCAGTCATTAGATGATTTTCTGGGCATGGTTCTCCTTCCAGATGTAATTTTATGATCATTCATTTTTTTGTTTCCCTTGCAATATACTCATTTAGTAGGAATTTGGTGAATATCATCTATGTACATTGCTCTGTACCGAAATTAATAATTTCAAAAAAAGTGTAAAATATGTTCTTTAGTTTCTGGCAATATTCATTGTTCATGGACCTCAAAGAAATAGATGAATGCAAGAAGAGATTGTAACAATATAAATTTATGTATAATACAAAGTATACAAATGTATGATACAGAAAATAAATATTATAAGTAACAGAATATACTTCTAAGGACTTAATAGAAAGATAATAAGAATCTAGACTCAAACTGGACATTGAATAAGTCAGTTTTGAAAGGGTAGGGGAATAGAGAGACAATTGGAAAATTAGGTACTTGAAACAAATATTTTTTAAGAAAATTACTCTTCTTGTTTTCATTCCAATGAAATTTTGGTAATATTTGCCCAATGGAAAACTAAGAGTTTACCGTGCAATAGTATATATGTATTCATAGGCCTTAACTGTTTTATAAACCAGAAGCTATATATTGTTGAAGTTGGTCTTTGTTTAAGAAAAACATGCATTATTTTAGTCTTTAGTCTCTCTCATGAATTTATTTTTCTTTTCAGATATATATATTGAATATCCATTTTATAACAGTTGAATATGTAGATAACTGAGCAAAGCCATGAATGAGAAAATTACTTTAGCTCTCATGAAATTTACATTCTAGCAAAAACAACAAAAAATATTTAGAAGATTTAGTATATAAATCAAATAATGGGTGTTTTATGACAGGAGATATAAACCAAGTCAAAGGTTCATAGAAGGTCACTTGGATATGAATGTGATATGCCAACATATGCATTATAGAAATATCACAGGATGTGTAGTGTGAAAAATACTTGGAAGAGTCAATCTTGGACACAGAAAAACATGCAAAAGGTTTTTGTAGAACTATAAGCAGGAGATAATGATGATTTAAAAATACAAGTGAGAAGTGAGTTTGGAAAATGAATAGATTCGGAAAACATTTGAGAGACATGCATTCTCTGGCCCTTATTGATTTATTATTGAGAGAAATGAAGGAAAAGGTGTAAGTAGTAATTTTCAGTTTTCTGGTCCCAAACTCTGCTAATCCATTGTCTGGCATAAGGAGCATTGGTTAATACCACTTAGGTGGCCAGCTAAAACTCTTGACTTGGTCAGGAAGAGGCAGGAATAGATAAACTATGGTCTGTGTGCCAGATTTACCCCACACCTATTTCTGTACATCAGGTTTAATTGAAACACAGCTATGCCCATCATCAGAGTTGAATATTGGCATCTGAAGCCATATAGTGCATAAAGTATAAAATATTACCCTTTAGCCTTTTATAGAAAAAGTTTGCTGATGCCAAGGTAAAATAAAACACCGATATCCATTGGAGTTCACATGGCTTTAGATAATCAGATGGGGTTACTAGATCCCTACCTCTGTATCTCTCAGCCTTGCATTTATGTTGCCTCCTTCTTTATCAGGCTCAGAAGCTTACTACACTAAGAGACAGAAAGATTGCCTCACCAATTTAAAAGCGGATTTTAAATAGAACAAATCATTCCCCCCAAACTGGCAAAACTCACAGAAGTTATTTGCTCCATCCAGACCTGGATCGTGTATCTTTAGAATCATGGATGGAATAAGACTTCAAACTCACTTGGAGTATAAGGCAAGATTTGGAGTCTCCAAAGGGAAATAATGGTGCTGTTAACACCCACACCAGTACATAAAGTTAAGGGAGGTCTAGTATATTGTGAACCAAGAAGCAGTAGATTTTCAAAAAAAAAAAAAAATAAATAAAATAAATAAAATAAAATTTGAGAAGAAAAATCTTTGAGGAAATTTTTTGAGAAAAATGACTGTTAATCATAATAACATACAGAAATGATACAATAATAAAATAATTCTATTATATAGTGCATATTTTGTGCTAGTCATAGTTTTAATATTTGGAAAACTTTGCCTATATTGACTATTTAATCTCTCACAATACTGCTCTGAGGTAAATATTATTATACTCTTTTTGTAGATGAAACAACTGAGTTAAATGGAAAATGTCTAGGAATAATAAGAGCCAAATAATACTATTTATTTACTACATGCCGGACACTTCACTAAGGAAGAGGAATAGTAAGACAGTGTTTCTTGTAATTCTCACTCCCGACAACATATAATTATTGATGAATCACTGCTCTGGGCATCAGGTGCTAAGCAATTTATGAAAAGAAAAAGTCCTTGTCCTCCTGGAAATTACAATCTACTATGACATAACAGGAAAAAGCTAGGAAATATTAGCTTTCAGTATCCATGTAGCATTAGCAAAATATAAAAATATGCTTTCCTTTTAAATAAATGCTGCATATTTATCTTGATTCTATATAGAAATGATCTATGAATTAATATTACACTGGGTACGCCTTCATCTTGCATGTCAGCATGAGTTTTGAGGGAAAGGAAGAGAAACATACATCTTTACCTACGATAAGATGTTTTCTCTACTGGACAGCAACCTGAAAAAGAATGAAACTGGACCAACTTCTTACACCACACACAAAAATAAATTCAAAATGGATGAAAGACCTAAATGTGAGATATAAAATCATAAAAACCCTGGAAGAGAACATAGGCAGTAACCTCTTTGACATGGGCTATAGAAAATTTTTCCTATATATGTCTCCTGAGGTAAGGGAAATAAAAGCAAAAAAATAAACTATTGGGACTGCATCAAAATAAAAAGCTTCTGCACAGTGAAGGAAACAATCAACAAAACTAAAAGGCAGTTTATAGAATAAGAGAAGATGCAAATGACATATCTCAATAAGGGGTTGGTATTTTTAAAAATGGTAGTATTCAAAATACACAAAGAACATATAAAATTTGACACCAAGAAACAAAAAATCCAATTAAAAAATGGGCAGAAGACATGAACAGACATTTCTTCAAAGAAGATACACAGATGGCCAGTAGATACATGAAAAGGTATGCATCATCACTTACCATTAGATAAATGCAAATCAAAACCATAATGAGATATCACTTCATACCTGTCAGAATGGCTGAAGTCAACAACACAGGGAAAAAACAGGTGTTGTTGAAGATACAGAGGAAAAAGGAACATTTGTGCACTGTTTGTGGGAATGCAAACAGGTACAGCCTCTGTGGAAAACCATATGGAGGATCCTCAAAAAATTAAAAATAGAACCACCTATGATCCAGAAATCACAATACTGGGTATTTACCCAAAGAATACAAAAATGCTAATTTAAAAGGATATATGCTACCCCTATTGTACTATTTTTTTGCAAAACTAAATTATGGAAACAGCCTAAGAGTCCATTGATTAATGAATGAATAAATGAATAATGTATATGTGTGTGTATATATTTATATCCATCTATCTATATATATATATGGAAAATTATTCAGCCACAAAAGGAATGAAATCTTGTCATTTGCAACAATATGGATGGAGTTAGCATTATACTAAGCAAGATAAGTCAGAGAAAGATGAATACCATATGATTTCACTCATGTGGAATTTAAGAAATGAAACACATGAGCAGAGGGAAAGACAGATCAAGAAACAGACTCTTAACTCTAGAGAACAAACTAATGGCTGCCAGAGGGGAAGTGGCCGGGGAATGGGGGTAGATAGATGATAGGGATTAAGTAGTGCACCTGTGAGGAGCACAGGATGATGTACGAAAGTGGTGAATCACTATAATGTCCACCTGAAACTAATATGTATGTTAACTAACTGGAATTAAAATAAAAACTTATTAAAAAAGTTTCCTCTGTGTGTATAAAAAAGGTAACTTAATTTTGTTGTTTCAGAAAAGTAAGATTAAAGTTGTTTGATTTAATAATGTAATTGATTTATTACTGAAAGCAGGGAAAGGGAAGATCATGAGTATGGTTTGTGATTATTAATCCTTGTAGAATGCTAGTGTTCTTCAGTTAACCCTTCTCTAAATAAGGTGGCATTATTAACCTATTTTATCAGCATAGAGATGCTAGTGGTCACCTGACTCCTCATATATGATAGGCTGCAAAACCCGAATTTTTTTTTTTTTTCCCCTTAAAGGCAGGACTTGAATTTGGTTGAATAATGCTAGAGCAACACACTTCTCTTCACTGGCCCATGCTGCCTCCACAAAATCCTAGCGCCTTCCATGGGTGCTGGTTGTTCTCCGCCTTATGGGAAGATGGAGGCTTTGCAGTTGACTCAGAGAAGTAGGAACTTACAGAGCCTTTTCTGGTATGACCAAAGGATGAGAGAGTGGTTGAAAACATTCTGCACAGTTGTAAGAGTAAGATCTTTGAACTCACTGTTTCATCATTCCCATAGTAAAGAATGGGAATTCTGGCAGAGTCTGGCTTTGTTCAATCTAAAACAAAGGCATGAATTGCAGCCTCCAGATGGGAAGCCTCCATGGGTTTTTCTGCCTGTGACACCTGGGTGCCCAGTGACTGTGGTCCTTTTTTACACTAATCAGATTACAGAGCAAATTGATGCGTAATAAGCCCTTAATGAAGGAGACGATTATGGGGAACAGACTTCATTTGTGAAAGAAAGCAAAAGCCAACTTTCTTAATGTCTGTTCTAGTGAGGAAAATACTGTCTCCACAGTCCTCACAGTTCAGGAAGTCACAGGCAGAGAAAGAAGCCTGCTGTTTGTGTCACGTTTGCATTATTTTCCAGTAAGACTATTTTAAATGTTGCAATAAAGTAGAAAACAATATAATACCAGCGTTTCAATAATAAAGATAGCTTACAGAAATAGTTAAGATTATACCTTGTTAGAGAAGAATACATAGTATTTTTGTTTCAAAATATTTAGAACATGCTCATTATGCTACATTAATTATATACTTTCTATTTGAAAATACATGTGACTTTCTATTTGATGATTATATAAGAAATAAACTTCTTATTTGATGATTATATAAGAAAATAACTTAAAAACAGAAAACAAGTATTTTGAACGTTTTTTTTTTCTAATTTATAAGTTACTTCCTGAGTATTAAAACCAAAATTTAGTCTTAATTGTGTTATTACATTAGTTTTTCTATTCGGTTATTTTAAGTTGTGTAAGCGATATCCAGAATTTACACAAAGTCTAGCAGAACTCTAATATATGTATTGATGTTCTCAGAAAAGAATATTAAAGAAAGAAGAAATTAATAATAACAATAATCATCCAGAATGCTGATTATATTACACTTAAAATGCCAAAGAATTGACACAATGATGTTTTATTTTAGATCGGATGATCTAATGAATCTTTTGTTTCTGTTTCAATCTTTTGTTTCTGTTTCCTAAACTAGATTCTTAAGACCATTCTCTGTGTAGCAGGTAGGGGTGTACAGAGTAGATTAAATAAAAACCCAGGATACTGCTTGCTAAACCTGCTTATTACAGTTCTCACTTGTAATCCAATCCAGGCAATTTTATATAGGTATGTGTGTATGTGTTTGTGTATGCGTCTGAGCTCTGTGTAGCACAGCTCAGTTTTCTTACTTCAGAAAAACCCCCAAACCCTAGTTTACTTATGGTATAATTATCAATATCACTGTCTCATAATTTGTTAATATTTAGATATTGATATAGATGTATGGGTAGATACAGATATTCTCTTCAAGAAATTTTCAGTCCATGGCACCAGAAGCACACAGAAAGGATGACTGTGTTTGTATTATGCATGTTAACACCACACAGGAATAACTCTAGTTCTAGTTCCCTGAAGCAAATTTAGGGAAGGAGGACATTATACTCTGCTAAACGTCATAAATTATAACTATCTTGGCAAATGGATTTGTTATATAAAGTAGTTAACGTGTTTCTCAGTGGATAGGTACCATTTAATACTTAACATTTTATTTTTCTCCTAACCTCCAACCATATTTTCTATTGTTTTTCCTGGGAATTGACTTCTCAATTTGGGGAACTGTCATTTTGACAGGGGTTAATGCCAAAGATCATCTTTGTGCATTTTACGAGAAAGTTTGAAGACAGCTGTGGTGGGATTTGCTTTATATTAAACTTAGTTTAGAGGAAAATGCAAAGCCCCAAGGTATAGTGTGAAAGCAGGACATTTCAAAGAACTGCTTAGCCGTTGGCCACTTTAGCATCTCTATGCTGATATTGCTGAAGTGTGTTTCTTTTTCTCTGCCATGAAAGGTATTAATTGTAAATGTTTCAGAGGCACTTTTTACAAAGTATAATCTTCTATTACTTTTTTTCTTTTAGTTTTCAAAATACAGAGAAATAACGATATAGTTTTATGTGACAGTATTTTTAAATGTTTTTGTGCTGTCCAGAAAATCATACAATAAAATCATCTTCTATTTATTTCAAGTATCAAAAATTTTACATATATACCAAACTATTTTATGCCATGAAAGTTTTAGGGTTTTCATACAGTCTTTACCAAAATAGAAGAATGTGGATATACGGAATCTCTCTAAATTGAAAAGGTTAAAAAATAAATAAATAACTGTGTGGCTTATGTAGTCCACACTCTCAGAACCCAGATATGGATGAATTAATCATCAATGACTAATATATATTTTGTATAGTCTGAATTTTATTAATTTGCATAATGAAGGGAACTTCAGCCTGTTGTAATCCATGGGAAATCAATCATCTCATGTACAGTGTTCACTTCCCAGCTTCGGAACTATAATGCCTGGAAATGATAAAGTAGTTCCCAGAATTTCAGTGTTAATTACAGTGTAGTACATCATTGAGGTCCTCGTTTAGGGGAAAAAAAAAAAAATCTTTCAGAGATCTGCATTACATCGCTGACCACTTCATATCCAGTGTAATTGTATAAGAAACACATTACTTTTTCTGATTTTGAGTTTACCTGTTTTCCTACTAACATATCAGAGGTATTTATCCCATGCTTTTTGTAAATATGTTTCTGGGGGAAAAAAAGTTACTTACCCCAACAAATACCTTAAAATTATTTTGGATCCCAGGTTAGGGTAGTGGTTATTGTGAAACTGGGCTGATTCCTTCTTCAAGGGCTTCAAGGAACACATATCCTCAGCTTATGAGAATAGCCAGATGGAGACAACTCACTGCTCTACCACTATACTGGGAACTGCCCTCAACCACAGAACTATGCAGCTGATGATAATGCCCTTGCGAGAATGTGGCCTGAGGCTAATTGCTATCCTGTGGAGGAGAGGGGATCTGAGAGTTATTTGGACAATGTCGAAAGCCCATCCCAACCCTAGAGCTCCTTATAGAACTACCTGAAACCTCTCTTGTTACCTATTCTTAGTCAGCTTCTCCCTCTGCCTAATCATGACTTCCTCAGTTTTTTACTGAAGCATATCTCAAAAGCACTCCAGAACAAACCTTCTGTCTGCAGCCCCCCATTTCACAGTTTGTTCCAGAAAGCCCATATAAGGCTCATATGCCTGGAATGGTGTTAGGAAGCAGACTCGAGAATGCAAATTTGGAGCTGGATCTCTTACCCATGTACTGGATATGCAAAATAGCACATGATGGCGTTGTGTGCCACTGGTGTGTCTGCTCATGTAATCCTCAAAGTTTCCTTATAAAACATTATTTTAAAATTAAGGCTTATGAATATTTCATATCAGTTATTCAGTCTTCTGGACAGCAATATCCAAATGAATCTTTCATACTGCTTGTATATAAATTCTATTTTTTGTTGTCAGATTCAAAAATTTATATTTCCAGCCATTCTAAAACAGGAAATACCACCATAAAAATAAATCATTTGAAAGGAGTCACTTTGGGGCGCCTGGGTGGCTCAGTGGGTTAAGCCGCTGCCTTCGGCTCAGGTCATGATCTCGGGGTCCTGGGATCGAGTCCCGCATTGGGCTCTCTGCTCAGCAGGGAGCCTGCTTCCTCCTCTCTCTCTCTGCCTGCCTCTCTGCCTACTTGTGATCTCTCTCTGTCAAATAAATAAATAAAATCTTTAAAAAAAAAAAAAAGAAAGAAGTCACTTTGCTGTCCCATTTTGATCATTTTTTACATGTAGAAAATATTATTACTAACACAACAATAAAAGTAATAGAAGCTACCATTTATCTTTGATACTCATTAAGAACTTTACATCAATTCTCTTACTTTTTAACCCTAATTTTGCAAAGAAATTTTTGTTATTGATAAGTAATATTCATTTATCTAATTTTCAAAGCGAATTGTGGATGAAAGTTTTAAGAGGAAAGACATTATCAAGGGTCCAGGGAAATTCCCTGGAACACAAAGTAGGGTGAGATATCAAGCAATAGAGGTTTTCTTTTTTTCTTTTTCTTTCTTTCTTTCTTTCTTTTTTCTTTTCCTGTGTGTAGACATAAACAGATGAAAAAAAAATTAAGGTATGATTTTTTTTTTTTTTTTTTTTAGAATCTCTTTTTCTTTCTGTGCTCTCCCATTCCCTTTCTTCTAGAATACTGGTGGAGTAAGGCAGAATAAAATAAACACAGGAGCTTTCCTACCTCAGTAGACTTTTCTTCCTATTATTTATTGCTCTATCATAAACTGCCCTGTTAAAATGTGGCCTGAAAGAAAAATAATTTATCTTGTTCATAAAACTGTATTTTGAGCAGTGTGAAGGCTTATCTATGTGTCAAGCAGGTCAGCTGGGGAAGGTCAACCGGGACCGGAAGTTCAGCTTCCAAAATGTCTCACACATCTTGGTATGGAGGCTGTCACCTGATGTCTGAGCCATGACTATCATTCAGGAGTCTCAGTTCCTCTCCAAATAGGAACCTCTACAAAGTTTCTTGTGTTCCTAATGGTGTGGTGGTTGAGTCCTAAAAGCTTGTGTTCCAAGAGACAGAAAATGAAAGATGCCTGTCTAGGACGTGGAACAAGAAACTGACACAACATAACATTAACCCTGTACCATTGGTCACGGCAATCACAGAGACATTTAATATTTAAGAGGAGACAGACCAAATTTATTGATGTGGGGAGGATCAAAAAATTATGACTACCAATAGACCACAAAACCCCTGGAGGAACCCTGGCATCCACTACAAAAACCAGGAGGCAGATATATGCAACGCTTTCCTCCTGGAGATGCTGGGGCACTGAAGCGTGACAGGGGGTGACTAGGAAGATAGCACCCATGCTCTGAGGTCTCTAGAAAGGATTGCCATCAAGTATTAAGTGTATTTTTTAATTAGAAACCTCCCCACAGGCCACAGTCTTGATGAATAGCTAAGGGGCCTCTTTCTTGGAAAGACTGAGCCCCTGAACCTATTGCCTCTTGTTGTGCCCTGGGGATGGTAACTGTTTAAGAACTCTTTTTCACTGGTTACTGTCCTTTGAGACCCACAAACATAAGCCCCATTGGCCAGCAGAGCCAAACAGCATGGAGGTGTCCCCTGGTAGCAGCCACAAAATCAAGTGCCAGGCAGGGTAATGAGCTCCTTTCTGGGTGACACTGATTATTATAGTCCCATGTGAATAGGAACACAAGCCCCCTGGTCTCCAGAGCCAGGTGATCAAGAGGCATCACCTGGGTGACAGATGTGAGAATCAGGGCACCGGATGTGTGTAAAGGCTTCCATTCAGGAGGTACTGATGCCCTGGAGCCCAGAGAGAAGAAGCCTTTAAGAGTTGTTTTTCAGATTGCTGCTGTTTTGTAAATCTCCAGACAGACCCTTATTGGGAGCCTTCCATGGATGTCTTAAGAGGGATGAGGTTTATGGCAAGATTGTGTGCCGGCTTCTCCTAACTGCTTTGATGTGATTTTCTCTACCTTTGCCAGATGTGTAGTAGCCATTCAGCGGACTTCAGGATTTTAAGAGCGAATTGTTCCATATGTAGCTGTAGACCCTCTGTGTCCATGGGAGGAGGTGAGTTCAGGATCTGCCTAGGTTGGAATCTTAAAATTAAACTTTTCCATTAATATCTTCATGGATCATGAATTTCCTGGATTGCCATAGACCTTCTGCTTCTAAATGTTATGCATGTGGTCCTTTCATCATCTGCCTGACCCCTGACTGGATCTACATTTGCCATCCCTGTTCTTATGCTATTTTGGCCAAATTCTAGATAGTCATAAAGGGAAACTGGTATGTTCTCTGCGAATATAATCCTTGGAAACTTGTGTCCACAGTAGGCTCCAGGACTCAGAGATCTTGTTATTAACAAATCTCCTTCTATGAGGATAGTCAGTAATCCTCATACACCAAGCTGATTGGAAATCTCATCTGTTGAGAGACTTGTATAACTAAATATGTAATCCCAATAATAAATGTATAGCAAATACTGAAAATGGTTTCCAACCAGGATTAGCCCATTTGGGTCTCACTGTATACACATTTTCTAAATGAATCCAGATGCCCATCAGTAATTATTCTACTAAAATCAAGATTTTCAAGATAAGGGTAGGCTTCAAATCATCTAACTGATTATTTTATTTTATAGATGATAAACTTGAAGTCCAAGGAAATTAAGTGACTTATCACATATTTATGATAAAGGTAGGACTGAAAGTTAGGTATCTTATTAACATTATGGATTTATTAGAATATAGCTTAATATTCCAGAACACCAACATTGAAACACCAAAACAACTTATGTGCCAATATCCTTCTAGCTTTTAGTACATAGATGGGCAATCCATTCCTCTTTATATAGAAATATATTTAGAACTAGTATAACTTTATTTGATATAACATTTAGTAGCCTTTTTTATAGTTTGCTATTCCAAAAAGAGAGTATAAATCTGTTTTAAAATACTGGCATTTCCCAGAACTAAAGTAAATCTGAAAAGCAAGTGTGTGTGTGCATTCTCTCCATTTTAGTATTCTCACATTTCCATGAAATCTGGAAAGCAGCTTTATGGAATTAATCTATTTTCTAATAACTTTAATTGAGACCAGAGATAAGCAAATTATATCTCCTTTTTATGTGTAGCAATAGGATGTCATGTACAGATTCTAATATCACAGAAAGTTATATCGAAACATCAGTGTCTCTGGCTACTTTACTTCTCTGCTTCTCTGGTCTCTCACCTCACATGGTTGTTTGAGGATTAGAGGTAATATATCCAACTCAGCTAGAACATCAAAGGACCTTAAGTGGTCTGTGTATTAACTTTCTATCATTGGTTCTCAGCAACTTTAGGTTTACCTAAGCAGACTGTGTAACTATTTTAAGATGCTAATATAGAAATATATACCAACATTAAGCCACATTAATAAATGGAAATACAGCACTTGAACAGCCACATTATTTAGGAAGAGCCAGTCCTGCATGCAGGAACAATATCTTTTACTTAGATGATGTCCTATGAGGAACAGATAATGGTAGTTATTAAATTGTAATGGCTTTAGAAATCACTGGAATTTGTATCACTCAATGAGGAGGTCTTTCTCAAAGACACAAGTTCTGACTGATTATCAATCCTTGAGCTAATACATCAGTAGCATGAAGTTCATTAACCCGTCGGGACATTTTAGTCTTGTAACACTGATGTTAAGTCTTATAATTATCACTGCTATTTGAAAGTATCAGGGAAAATCAAGTTCCTGATTGTGATTCTGGAGTCAACTTTTTCATTTTCTCTATTTTTAGTAGGGAAGAATAGTAATTTTAGATATGCATATAATTTTAAGGGAATCTTTAAGTCTTTTGAGTTGATTAGAACTGGATCTATGAAGTGACAATCAACTAATTGTACTTAAAATTGCTATGGTTTGTATTTTTATTTCTTTTAGATATTTTATTTATTTGAGAGAGAGCGCAAATGAGGAGGAAAAGGAGAAGCAGGCTCCCCCTTGAGCAGGGAACCCAATGCAGGGCTTGATCCCAAGACCCTGGGATCCTGACCTGAGCAAAAGGCAGATGCTTAAGGGACTGCGGCACCCAGGTGTTATGTGACTTATATTTTTAAATGAAGAATCTTTAAGTAAAAATAACTAACAAGTTAAATCTCCTATTATAAGCCTAATAACCTCAAGGTGACCAAGAATAATCCTTGGAGATACTAAAACTTTATTTTTAAAAAGTGGGAAAACTATGTGCCTCTCTAATAAGTAGGTTAAGATATAAATTCAACTTTTTAAATGGCAAGACAGAGAATAAGTATAAAGTCAATAAACTTAGTGAATATTGATTTAAAAATCTACTTTTTCTTTGTGTTTCTTTTCTCTTTGTGTTTCCTTTTTTATTATAAGAATAATGCAACATTTTCAACTCTCAAAACCCTTATACCAACAGTTCCTCATACACATTTCCTGCTAAATCAGAGTTTTGGAGTGTAATTAAAGATATTTAAGGCATAATACTTTACTTTTAAATGTAAAAAGGGCACATGGTGGCAACAATCTTTTTTTTCTTTCCCTAAATACTAAATTCTAAAAAACCTGGTAACTGAGTCTAAATCTTAGTTATGCCAGGTACTGTCTGGGTAAGTTTGTGCTAATCTATCCCTACTGTGACTCAGTAGTCAATGTTTATCAATTTTAGGAATAATAATAATATTGTTAGGGATAATTATAATGGTACTCCTACTGGTAAGAACAATATTTGACACTTCTCATTTTAAAGATTAGCTATATATCTCAACAGGTTTTTCTAGGCAAATGTTCTTGCTTTTGCAAGTGAGACCTTTCTCTTCATTTTTGTCTATAATTTGCTTCCCTGGTGTACAGAGCCAGAGTTTATGTGAGCTTTGAGGACCTAGTCTACCTAAGCAAAAGAAGACTTCTCTTTGCTTTGCATCCTTTTCCTGTAAGGCTGTAAAGACAGAGGGGTTTCTTTTATAGCAGGAATAGAATCCACTACAAATCACTCCAAATATGGAGAGTCTGAGAAATCATTTATCATAAAGGAAGACTATATGAGAATTGTGAGTTCAACAGAAAGAGGGATAAAAAGAGAAGTGGAAGAGAGAGAGAGAGAGAGAGAGAGAGAGAGAGAGGAAGAGGTAGATTTTTTAAAAAGTTTGGAAACCTTAATGTTTATAGTGATTTCTTTTCCTCAAGTAAACAATACACCCAGCGTGTGTCATGACCAATTTCTTCTAATGGTTTACAAATGCATTTTGGGTACCAGGCTTTTACTTCATGAAAACAGTGGAAAGGAACCTCTAATATTATACAGATATATTGTCCCTAGAGAGCAATGAATAATATGCAAATCTCTAAGCCAGCATTTTTGTTTGTTTGTTTCAGTTCCTAGTAAGGCAAAACCTTAGGAATGACTGAGTAGGCCTGTAAAAGATGCATGGCCTGAGAAGAAAATGTTGCAAAACTAGTCTTTGGATCCAGTCTGAAGGATTTCTGTCCCATTCTCCAGTTTGACGTCTGGACACCTGGTCCAAACCATCCTTTTGTGTCTGCTTTGACTGCAGTATCATGTCAATTTTGAGTTTGCCTCCAAACACTGATTTTTTTTTTTTTATTTGACTCTATTAATATATTCATTGGGTTGGCCTTTTAGCAATTTTCTTTTCCTTTTTCTGACCATGATCTCAACAGAACAGTGCTCGAAAGTTGACTTTGACAACTTGGCAACTGCCTTCCCTCCTACTTTACAACTGTTTTCTTTCATGGATCTTCTGTGGAAGATATTTCAGCGGGTTTCAGTGACACCTCGATTCTAGGAGAATACCAACATAAACAAGTTGGCCTAATGACTAGTGAATGAATTCCTTTCCAAAAACATTCATGAGCGCACCGGGGAAACATATACACTTGTTAGTGGTGGTCATTCTACGGTATCGAGAGTTACACAGAGCGAAGCAATCTGTGATGCCTGTAATAAAAGAGAAGGGTCATGGATTAAAAATGTTTTGCTTAATAACAAAGGATGAAGCAGCTACAATGTGGAACCTCCCCTGAAACTTGGAACTTCGTACCAGCAGCAAGCATTGCGCCTTCTCTTAGCCCTACCATGTGTCTCCATTTCTGCACCTTCCTGACCCCTGCCCACCCTCACATCCCATTCCATTCTAAAGCAGTAGGACTGGCCGCTGGTACTAAGGACTTGAAGTGTAGTGATTTTCCTTTGCAGATTGCATCAGAATGTCCAGAAACAAAAGCAGTGGTGTCACTGTGGCCATATCCAACTGCTAAATTACAGTTCCAAATCACTCACCCAATTACGCAGTAAGATCTCCCTCTATATCACTAACAAGATAACTTACCCCCTCTGGAGCAGATAAAGGAAATGCCTGCTCAATTTGCTTTTCATTTACATTTTTGTTGTTGTTGTTGTTTTAATTCCAACAAAGTATATATTCTTTTTTCCAAGTATTGTGACCATCAGTCTCAGATTTTAAAAATCTAGTGTCAATGCAGTTTATATCATGGAAAATTAAATTGATGGGTCCAATGAATATTTGTCAAGAATTTGACAAAATTCCTGTCTAAATTACACAGATAATAGAGTAAAATTAACTCTCAAACAGAATTCCCTGTGGACAAATTCCTGAAACCTTCAGAATTGGATTGAGATCATGTAATTATTTCAGAAAATGGAAAAAAAAATCGTTGTTAAGGAATACCTGCCTGTTTTTTTGTGGGTGACAGAGGAACTAATGATCTTTTCTGAAGTGAATCATTGCCATAAGCCTTGCTTTCTGCCAACCAACCTCCAGCTGCTTTCTTCGGCAAACTTTTTATTATGCTTATAATTTTTTTTTTTTTTTTTTGGTTTCTTGTCTGTTCAAGTATTAGGACTTAAAGCAACTATTTTTCCTATTGCTTTGCCATGCCTTGACCTCTCTCTTTACCTATGGCACAACCGGAGACTAAAGAGTAATATACGAAATACCGCATCGAATATTAACAACACTTTTCATTCATCACCTATAAAATAGATAGTGAAGGAAAACATCTAACTGACAGCTGACAAAGCTTTTCTTGTCTTCACTCCCATGGCACAATTCTAACAGTTGCAGTTTTCCCAGATGTATAGGGATGCTGACTGTGCTAGTTGACATGCTGTTCTTAGCAAAATGCAATGTGTTCAATCAAGCTGGTAGAGCCAGAGTCCATAAATTTATCATGCAAATGTGAGTGGGGAGAAAGCCTTCTCAAATGATGCAGATGCACGGGAAGAAGCCAGGTCTGGCTCCTGTTTCCAACCCTACAGTGTCAGTGTTACTGTTTCCCTCGCCTGTGGCCACATCTCTTACCACTGCTCAAAACACTGGTAAAATTTACTTAAAATGCAGGATTATCACAAAAGACTTTCCATTTAGGAAATGAGCACACGTCCACACAGGTTTTTCAGGCATGTTACATAGGCTACTACGTTGTTAGAAAATGCACTAGGGCAATACTTCCTGTCTTCACTGTAACAGAGGGAAAGAGGTGAAATATACATGAGGTGGTTAGAATACAAAACCGTAGTAGGACAAAACTTGAATTTCATAATAAAGTTTAACTACTAATAAACAATGACTATACTGTCTTCCAAAATATGGTTATTTGCCAAAATTCACATTAGTAAATATCAAATTTACAGACTACAGTCTCTCAAATTTGTATCTAAACTGCCCTAAAGAGTCTAAGAAAAACTTGATCACCAGAATCCTTATTTGTCTGAAATTAAATAAAAATAAATTTCAAATATATACAGTGGGCATTTAATGTATCATAGCAATATTTCTTAAATCCCTTTAGAAACATTTTTATATGTTTAAACCAGTGAGAATTAGAGAAATAATTGATTTGAATAGACTTTGCTAACATTGATATCTTGCATCTGTCATATGTCAGTAGGAACTATTTTTTTATATATTAAAAAATATATATTTTTTTAAATATATTTCTGTGTGTGTGGTGTTACAGTATCTCAAAAGTTTTCTTTTAATTCTTCACTAGAACTTTTTAATATAAGTAATTTTATTCCCGATTTTTCTTGGTTTTTTTTCTGGCTTTATACCTTCATCATTTCCATTCTGCTCTTGGGATTATCCACCAAGTTTTGTTTTGTTTTGTTTTCTCTTAACCATGTGGCATAATTTTATTTCTGTTATTTGTCCTAGAGTATTTAAAATGTATGTTCAGGGGTGCCTGGGTGGCTCAGTCATTAAGGTTCTGTTTTGGGCTCAGGTCCTGATCCCAGGGTCCTGGGATCAAGCCCCTTATCGGGCTCTCTGCTCAGCAGGGATCCTGTTTCTCCCTCTCTCACTCCCCAACATGTGTTCCCCTCTCTTGCTGTGTCTCTTTCTGTCAAATCAGTAAAATCTTTAAAAATAAAATAAATAAAATAAAATGTATGTTCATACAGAAACCTGTCCTTAAATCTTTATAGTGACTCTATTCACAATCACCAAAAACTGGAAAGACCCACATATTCTTCAACAAGTTATATATAAACAATCTCTTGGACCTCCATCGAATGGAATACTATTTAGTAAAAAGAATAAACTACTCTTACATACAACTTGAATTGATCTCCAAGACATTATACTAAGTGAACGAAGCCTGTCTTAAAAGGTTATATATTTATGACATTTGCATATTTACATGACATTCTGTAAACTATACACTTGACAGTCTTTGCCTGGGTCCACAGATAAAGGACATGTGATTTAAAAAATAAATTTTATGATTTTATTTATTTATTTGACAGAGAGAGATCACAAGTAAGTAGACAGAGAGGCAGGCAGAGAGAGAGGGGGAAGCAGGCTCCCTGCTGAACAGAGAGCCCGATGTGGGGCTCAATCCCAGGACCCTGGGATCATGACCTGAGCCGAAGGCAGAGGCTTTAACCCATTGAGCTACCCAGGCACCCCTAGGACATGTGATTTTAAAGGGATAGCACAGGAAGGTTTTTTGGGATGATGGAACTGTTTTGTATTCTTATTGTTCTAGTTGGTTATATCAATTTCTATATGTGTTATAATTCATAGAGATGCATGTTAAAAAATAAATTTTAAAATATGATAAAAACAACTTGAAGACCCAACAATGCAAGATAACTTTCACAGAGGCTGATGGGGATTTTTTTTACCCCCACTGGGAATGAGAAGAATTTTGTGGAAATTATAATAATCTTTAAATATTTGTAAGACTATACCAACAATGCAAGATAACTTTCACAGAGGCTGATGGGGATTTTTTTTACCCCCACTGGGAATGAGAAGAATTTTGTGGAAATTATAATAATCTTTAAATATTTGTAAGACTATCTTGTGCCTTATGCAAAATTTTCAAAATTAAGAATATTGGACTTATTTACAACTATTACTGGTTTATAGAATCTCACTTATTTGACTTTGGTATTGCACACTCTTATTATACCATTCTTTTTCAGCTCTGATTTTGTTAATTTAAAACCCAAACTTCTAGGTCAACAACTGCAATCAGTACTCCACTAATTTTAGATTATTAAAAGGATCCTTAGCCTTGTTGGCCATTCAGGGAGGTCACAAAGTTGAGGAAGGGAAGTGACTGGATTCTTTTTCCTCCCTCTGGTATTATAAGTCTCTTTCTGAGTTTATTTAAGTGACTGAGAGCTGCCAAGATCTTTCCGTTTGGAAATTGGAGATACTTAATGCTTGAGCACATGGCTCAACAACATTAACATTTTAAACTTGGCATCAGCCTCAGTCTCAGAGAAAAACAGCTGCTTTGCTAAGCACTGTTGAAGGGGGGACTGCGAGGGAAATGATCATTAAAAAGTTTAAAATAAGTGGAAATGCTATTCTGTGCTATCATTAGAAAGTTTTGTGAAATGTTAGCAGTTGAGGAAAACCTTACCCCCACCTTATTAGATATTACACTGAGTGGGATACATGAACGGGGGAAAAAAGCACAGTTGTTGACAATTGTATTAAAACAGAAATTTATGGGGTGTCTGTATGGTGCAGTTAAGCGTCAGACTCTTGGTTTTGGCTGGAGTGGTGATCTCAGGGTGGTGATCTCAGGGTGTTGAAATCAAGCCCCTCATGGGCCTCCATACTCAGCAGAGAATCTGCTTAGGACTGTCTCTCTTTCTCTGCCCCTACCTCCTGCACATGCACCCACATGTGCTCTCTCTCGCTCTGTGTCTCAAATAAATAAGCAAATCTTAAAAAAATATATATATAATGTAAACCTAATAATTCTTTGGATTCTTTAAGATGTGTTTCTGTATCTCAAGTCAAATATGTCAGTACACTTTTGAGGGGTATTTAAAAGGAGAGTGTTTGATGTAGCTTCCTCAACAATACCCCAGTGTCCTCACATCTAACCTGTTCATCTTGGGACATTTGCTCTGAAGCATTTACCCATTAAGGGATATTTCCTTTAAAGATTTGTTTATTTGAGAGAGAGAGAGTGGTGGGGGGACAGAAGGAGAAGGAGACAAAATCTCAAGCAGACTCCTTGCTGAACATGGAGCACAATGTGGGGCTTGAAACCAAGACCTTGAGATCAAGACCTGAACTGTAACCAAGAGTCAGATGCTCAACCTACAGCACTACCCAAGATCCCCAAGACTGGCATAAAATGTTGAGATGAGGAAAGATGACTCGCCTATTTCCCGTCTCTCATCCTGTCCTCTTCTTCCTCCTCCCTCTCTCCTTCACTCCTTTTCTTTCTTTTTTTCCCCCTTTTTAAAAATCTTAACACACGGTGCCTGGGTGGCTCAGTGGGTTAAGCCTCTGCCTTCGGCTAAGGTCACGGTCTCAGGGTCCTGGGACTGAGCCCCGTATCAGGCTCTTTGCTCGGCTGGGAGCCTGTTTCCTGCCCCCCACACATTCTCTGCCTACTTGTTTTCTCTCTCTCTCAAATAAATAAATAAAATCTTTAATAAATAAATAAATAAAAATAAATTTTAACACAGAGTGACATAGAAATTCAGTTCTATAATAATCATATAAACAAAAGATAAGGAAGAAATAAAGGGTTAAAACGAGTTAGAGGCAGTAAATCACAGTGAAATCGTATACCATTTGTCTTGTCTTCTTAACCGTGTCATAAGTTGGTCTCAAGAACCTTAACAGTTTCGACATAGTTCTTTTGTTTTGTTTTTGTTTTTAAGATTTTATGTATTTATTCGACAGAGAAAGAGAAAGAGGGATCACAAATAGGCAGAGAGGCAGGCAAAGAGAGAGAGGGAAGCAGGCTCCCCGCCAAGCAGAGAGCCCGATGCGGGGCTTGATCCCAGGACCCAGAGATCATGACTCCAGCTGAAGGCAGAGGCTTAACCCACTGAGCCACCCAGGCGCCCCATGGACATAGTTTTCTATATGCATTTTACATATAGATATGTCTCTGTTATTTGCTTTTTTGAATTTTACCTAATATAAAACTTAGGTTAGATGGAAATAAATATAGATTTTCATCACTGACTCAATTCATTCTCTATTTTGGCTTTGAGCCTCTTAACCCACAGCCAGTGTTGTTTCATTTACATTCTTTTGAAAATGTCTAGCATTATTCAGATTCTTTACTGAAAACTCAGAGTAAGGATGTCAATTCCTTCTCTGAAATCAGTGAAATTCCACCCACTCTCAGAAAGCATATGTGGCCTGTGAACACATCATCCGAAGTTTAATCACCAGCAATTTTTTTTTTTTAAGTAGCATGTTTGCCGTAGAAAAGAATAGCCTTTGATAATAGTTATGTCTGAAATACCTGTTCAAAAAAATGGATCACCATGTTTAGAATCTCTTCTTCTTATTTTTTTTATTCAAGTGCATTCTGGCAAATGATGAAAAAGAAACAGTGTTTACAAAACAGATGAATAGTTAATATCCTCCAGTTTTATGCTATCATTACTTTTGAACACTTATCACAGTCTTAGACAATCGCCTTTCTAAGGAAGGTTAATTCTATTTTTTAAAATATTTATTTATTTATTTTAGAACGAGAGAGTGGGAGCAGGGAGGGACAGGGAAGGGGGGAGAGAAACTCAAGCAGACACTACACTCAGCGTGGAGTCCCACGCAGGCCTCAGTCTCACAATACTGAGACCAGGACCTGAGCCAAAACCAAGAGTCAGATGCTTAACTGACAATGCCACCCAGGCAACCCAGAAGGTCAATTTTAGTTTTATAGTCATGTCGAACAAGAGCATTCTAAGGCTAAGATATTGCATGTATATTATATAGATACATATATTATATATATATATATATAAACAAAAAATAAATATCTCACTATAAAGACTGCAACTGAAAAGATAATCTTAAATATTGCTTTCTTTGAATGATTGTGTCACAACGAAATAATTCTAATATTGTGTTTATTAAGTTTTACTTTTTCTTTAGGAATAAAAACAATTTCAGGGTAGTGTTCTTATTTTTTCACTGTGTTATGTTTGGAAAAAAATAAGTCAACTAAAGAGTAAATCCTTCTTTTTTTCTCCTTTGTGTGTAATGGCAGTAGTAATTCAGTAATGCTGCCCTGGAAAGCTAATAAAATGTCATCCCGCTGTCTCCTTTGATCTCTGTCTTTTAGAATTATACTTTAAGAAAGACAATAGTATACAGAGAATTTCCAAAAGCAGTCAGGTTTCTAGCATTTTTATTGAAAGGAAGTTAGTCTCCCTTATTTTCACTGTGTATAAGTAGGTTTAACAAATCCCATTATGTACCTTCTATAGCTAATGTTTTGCTAGAGAATATCTCCCACTTTCTAATAATCATCTCATCCCCCTCTTCCTGTCACCATGTTAGGGAGAACAGTAACCCATTAAGTTTTGCTTTATTCATTGAGAAAAAAAACAAAATGCTAATGCAAGTTTTCTTGCCAGAATATTGAGTTTCAGTTTTTCCTATACTGCCATGCACCAATTAAGAGAATTCTTTCATGATTTATTACTTTCTTAAGCTTATAAGGAAAGTTTTTTGAGTTTTTGTTTTGTTTTATTTTATATGGTGAACACAAAAATGTTCATAATCTATAGTACTTCCATAGATTCCATTATTTTATGCTGTAACTACTCATAATTAGTGAGTACATAGAACTTGGTTACAATTATAAGATAACACAATAGGAGAGGGTCAGACTAAGTATAATTTATTCAGTCATCATTTTGCAGAAGGGTTTGAAGCTTAATTAGCTAGGGTGTACAGGCTGATCTAATGAGAATGACACTTAAGAAAGACCTAATTACTCAAAATGATTTCACTGGGACACAGGAACCACTGAACCAGGTAGAACTTTTGACCTTAATATGGTAAGAAAATAATCATAATAATTAATCTTATATTATATGTCATATATATACTATATATAGTATAATACATAGAGTATAATACAGACTATTGTATTATACCTAATAATCAAAATAGTTATTATACACATGAACTATCTATATATAGCATATATTTACTTTACATATAGTAGAATATGTAGTACTGTATATACTGCATATATACTATATATACTATATGTATACTACTAACTAGATAGCTCTCCTTATATATTATATATCTGTATCTCTATATATACTATATATCTATAAAGAGATATAGATACATACAAGAGTGTATAAATATATATCTACAAATATATTACACACAAATACTATATACTATATATCTACAAATAAATCTTTAGTTATATACCTACTTTATATTTATCTCTCTCTATATATATATACTTAGTAACTCCTTAAGCCATTTCCTTAAGATGCTTCATATCCCCTCTATAAGATAAGCATTTTTATCCCTGTTTTACAAAAAAAACTGAAGTGTCTTTAATTTGTAAAAACACAAATTTGTACTTCATTAACTGATGACGTTTCCAACATTTCAAGGTCATCTTTGCAGTTATGGAACGTGCGGTAGAATAGATGCAATGCTATGACACAAAATCTCGACCTTGGAATTTGCTTTAAATATAAGAAAGTATTATATCATGAGCTCAGATGTATCCATTAATGCATTCTGATAAACATCTTATATTGTATGCTGTGATATATAATGGATAAAATACCTGGGGTTTGCTGAATTTATTTAATAAGATATTCTATAATTTTGGTAGTTACCTAATATAATGCCGTTAAATCTAATCAACATATGTCATTATCTTTCTCCTTACATATATCAACAATATGAATTTGGGAGACTAAGTCCAAACCTTTCAACTGTATGGACCTCAAAAGTGCTTTTAAACATAAAATTAACATGTACAAAAATTATTAGTTTAATAACAATATGTGCAGCTATATTATGAGATTTTTCCATTTAAATAACTTCTGAAAAGCCATATTATAATTTTGATGCAAAATTGCCATGAAAAAATAATATCAAAAGATATATTATGATTTCAGATTTAATAATTGATCCTGCATGTAAAATAAATAACTTTTATTGTATGGAACAATTAATTTCTCTTCATAGATATTTATGTGTGAAATTAAATATTTCATACATTCATTAATTTTATAATTTTAGAAACTAGCCACTCTGAGGTGAACTAATCAACTTTTCCATTTGTGTAAAAGCTAATTCTTTAATGGGCAGTAATATTTTTCTCTGCCTAATGAGTCATCATGCATGCCCTGCATATTGAGCACTTGAAATAGTCTTTTTATTTTCATCATCATCAACAATATTGTACTGTGTCTGTCAGTATCAAAATTTTGATCTTCTGATTATATATGTAAATCCTTCTTCATTTTAACTGTGTTGTAAACATTAACATAATTTTACCCTTTAAAAGGCCAGCTATCATTTCATGAATTCATGAACTTCTGAAAGTGCCCTTGTTTGTTATTTATTGATTCTCATTAAAAGCCTGCCAAAATTTAGAAATGGGACCAATGTCTTGAGATAGAAGTGCAAAATGGCACTTTTATGACACTTGCATATGGATGCAATAAAGGAAGTGTAAGTCAGCCCACATATTAAGCACAATGCCTGTATTTGTTTGTACACTGGCAATTTTAGTATTTTTATGAGTGAGATGTGAAGCCACTGTGATTTTGCATGAAGAATCTGAGGCCAGAAACTGTAAAAGCAAACTGTTTCTTAAAACTGTAGCATATTGCTATACTTATTTTGCAGAAAATATGAAATATGAAAGAAACTTATTTTTCTATAAATGAAAAGATAATAATTTATTTCCTAGGAAAATACTATATATAAGGAACCAAATGAAATACATTATAAAATTTATTTAAATGAGCATATGATAAAAACTCAATACTTTTCTTTCAGTTAAACAAGTTTCATCCCCATACTAAGAGCTTCAACTCTATTATGTAATCATTGAACTTTTGATACAAATATCTAACCCCCAGTTGACTCCCATTGCATCCATATCACTATCTTTCCCTCACGTAAAATGTTAAGTAAGAAAAAAAGGGAAGCAAGTCATTTATTTTTCAAGATTATCCATGACCTTAACAGTAGAAAAGTAGGGGATGCCTGGGTGGCTCAGTGGGTTAAAGCCTCTGCCTTGGGCTCAGGTCATGATCCAAGGCTCCTGGGATAGAGCCCTACATAAGGCTCTCTGCTTGGCGGGGAGCCTGCTTCCCTTCCTCCCTCTCTCTGCCTGCCTCTCTGCCTACTTATGATCTCTATCTGTCAAATAACTAAATAAAATCTTAAAAAGAAAGTTAAAAAAAGTAGAAAGTAAAATTTTAAGGACATGGGGAAGTTCAAAGAACAGTTAGGTTTAAGAGTGATGGGCAGCTAAAACAGATGTGGGCAGTACCTAAGAGCAAATTAATTTTTCTAGGATTTTTAGCAACTAAACATTTACAACCTTAGTGTTGTTTCCATATCGATATTATTGTCAAACGAATTCTATTTTCTACCACCTTAACTTTTGACCTAGATCAATGCATGAATTTGTTGCACTGTGATCAATCATTATGATTGTTATTAGTAATTCTGTGCTTCATGGCAGACTATTGAAAATAACCACAGATTAACAAAAACAAAAAACAACAGTCAACTTAAGGAAAACCTATACTATTATAGTTAATTTCCTAGAGCTGTATCACATAGACATGGTAGGGCATTATGATACAGAACACTTGCTTCCTATAGATATATAAAGTTTCAGATTTAATAAAAATTTTTGAATCTAGTTTATTCTGTAACATTGAAAAATTATTAATTCTCTGTTGACCATAGTAGTGGTCAATCTTTTTGAGATGAACACATCTGTATCTCAGTAACTCTTTGGGCCCAAGAAGTATTTAGTTCATCATCAATTATCCTCATCATATATGTCAACATCATTCCGCAGGTTTCTGTATGATTAGAGAAAAGGATTACTAGCTGAATTTTCCACAAGAAATATTTTTATGCATTTCCTCTACTCCTAAATATGCACCCCGCTACACTCTGTATCAGTGTGATTATTAGATTTCCCACAAACCATATGCATTAATAGATTAATGCTGATGGAGACTTTTTCGAGAAGAACTCTTTGATTTCAAGCTTCCAACTCCACATCTCCCATCAACCAACTTAGTGTGTAGGAGTTGAGAAAGTAGAGGTGGTAATATCAGCTTTTACATATATATATATATATATGCTAAAGGTTTAATTTTTATAGTTCTTGGCATATGTTAATTACTTGAAGGCGATATTTCCCCCAACATGGCTTCTGACTTTCCCACTTTAGCATTTTCAACTTTAGCTCCATTAGTATTTCTTTTTTCCTCAGATAGGAACACTTCCCACCTAAGCACTTACCACAATTTTAGATGCGCTTCAACACATAATTAGCCTTTTGAAAAATAGCTTTAAAAAACTTAGAATACATTTGCAACTAAATGAACACGGGAAAAAAAAGTTATTTCCATTACAACTAAAGCAGTCTGAAAACTGATAAAAAGTCAGAAACTAGTTGTTAAAATTGTCTATTTCAGAAAAAAAATAATTTAACAATATATATAAACCTAAATTTTAATTATCTTTTGCCAAGCCACCTTTGTATATGCTATATGAAATATTCCTCTCTTTTAATGTGCATACAGAGATACAATTGTAACAATTCCCCCAAAATAGATATTCTTATTTCCTAGTGCTAAAGTTTAGCAAATTATGGTCAGTAGGCCAATCATTTGACTTTGCAAAAAAAGTTTTGTTTTTTTTTTTTAAAGATTTTATTTATTTATTTGACAGACAGAGATCACAAGCAGGCAGAGAGGCAGGCAGAGAGAGAGAGGAGGAAGCAGGCTCCCTGCTGAGCAGAGAACCCGATGCGGGGCTCGATCCCAGGACCCTGGGACCAGGACCTGAGCTGAAGGCAGAGGCTTTAACCCACTGAGCCACCCAGGCACCCCCAAAAAAAGTTTTATTGAAATGGACTCATCCCCATTCAATAACTTAGAAAACAGGTGACTGTTTTCTTACTACAACAAAAGAGTAGTTGTAATAGACAATTTATGAGCTGCAAAATTTAAAATATTTACTCTCTGGTCCTTTTAGAAAAGTTGCCAGTGCCAACACAGGAGTATGTCTTGATCAGAGTTTCTGAAATAATTTGTGCTATGATATATGTACATGCTGTATTAAAAGTAACTTCCACCAGCATAGCTGCTACAGAAGTTCTTGAGGTTTCTATTTCGCCAGCAGCTCTTAAAAAAGAAAGATGTAAAGATTTGCTTACTTATTTGCGAGCGTGCGTGCACGAATGAGTGGAGGTTGGAGCAGAGGTGGTGTCTTAAGCCCAGGCCCTGCTCAGCACAGAGCCAGACAGGGGGCTAGATTTTAGGACCCTGAGATCATGACCCTAAGATCATGACTTGAGCCAAAATCAAGAGTCAGAGGCTTGACAAACTATACCACCTAGCCACCCTAGATCCCTATTCAGTGCCACTTTTTGAGAACTCTTCAAAATCCATCCACTGATGATCTCCCTTCCAAGATTCTGCTTCCACACCTCTCGCTGTGTGTGCAGTGTGACACTAACTCTCTACAGCCAGTTGGATAGAAACATTTCCTCAAGTAGATAAAAACTGATTTTCTTCCTCAGGTATTAGTTATCCATGAGTGCTTAACCTATAAAGTGATCTACACTTGAAGGCAGAAGCTGTCATGTCAAAGATACAGTCTTGAACAATACATGATATTGAACAAATGGAAAGAAATAGCTACAGGGGAAAAAAAAGTAGAAGTGAAAAGACACACCAAAAGGAGCAAAGACATGTATTGAAAGAGAAGAGACATTGTCCTAATTCTAAAAAGAATTCCTAGTTTGAATTTTTTTAGGAGTCCAATCTATTTTGGTAGAAGAAATGTGAAGATACTGCATCGATAATCATGAAAAGAACATGACTTAACATAAAGAATTGGGTTTTTAAAAAGTGTTTTGACAAGTTATAAATACAGTTGTTAAATAAAATAATCCATATGAAAATTAGGGGTATAAAGTAAAAAAAAAAAAAAAAAGAAGATAAAAAAAAAAGAACAGAAATAATGAGAGAGAGAAAAGAGGAGAGAAAGGATGGAGGCTACATTACATGGGAGGTATGAGAGACATAGAAAATCATTTAAACAGGTTTGATATTAGAATTATAGGAGTTCCAGAAGGAGATAACCTAGAAAATATATAGTAAAACAGGCTTAAATGGTCAAAATCACTAAAATGAACTTTGGGCTTGATTTTCCTAAAATCTGAAAATTCCTAGAGCAAATGTATTACGTCGCCATAGGTCTTCGTTGAGTTACTAATTTGCTATTCATCTTTGTGGTATGACATTCTCTTAGTTGCCAAATCTAATCAGATTTATGATGCCAATAAACATCTTCCCAAACCCACACCATTTTTTTTCATGTCACTTGAACTTTTGAAATTAACATTTATGTGATTATGTGTTTGTTTGTTTTTACGAATACCTGTTTCCCTCATTCAACTCTGCCCTCCATGAGAATAAGGGCTATACATCAATTTTCAACAGGTTGTATGTTCCACACTTCTCATCAAGCCTAAAACACAATGTGCTTTGCATTCATGCAGAATCCTGACATTACAAAGAATTATGAATTACTGAATGATTTTTAATTAGGAATTGAAATAACTCTACTATTTAATATGTTTTGAGTGATATCTAAAGGATGGTAACTTCTGAACGGAAGGGCCATTTCTCTTCTGTAGAAGAAGAGAAGGTACATTAGCATGTACCTAATAGAAAAAAAAATCACTCAATTTATAATTTTACAATTAAAAAATCAGAAGCAACTGTTACTAAGGATATAAAAAGTTGGATTGTTCTATTTTGCCTATCCTATTTTAAATGCATTATTATATACAATGATCTTCTTTAGTATTCTTGGAGTATTAAAATTCCCCATTTATGTTTCTCTTTATGCTTTTCCTCCTATTAGAGGAGACAATCTGTAAATATTAATATTGTAATGATCTTTCAGATGAAAGAGGAAAAAGGGACTGCCATTGCCAAATTATTCAATCCACTTAAGGGGAAAATCAATTTTGTAACATGCAGGTGTTATAAATATGGTCACATATATGCAAATATCGGTGCTGTCTTATATCAAATGCGTGTGGTTACATACAATTAAATTGACATTGAAAAACAAAAGATTAACCATGAAATATTATGTGCAACATTACACAGTTATTCATACAACTGTTTTGCTGATAGAAAAAATACAGGAATGATAAATTAAAAAATGGATTTTGGGATTTCATTAAATGTGGAAGGAAGTTGTTTAGAAAGATCAAGAAGACCCCACATTTATGGGTTCCATCATAGTGGCCGTATGTTGATAGAAAGTAAAATAGGCAAGGCCACTATTAGGAAAAACTGACACTAAGTAAAATAAAGCGTGGTTTGATCAAGGAAACATTAGTAATAGATGCAAACCTTTATTAGTAAGCAAAAATGGAAATGTCTTTGTATTGGGGAATTTGAGAATATTTCACAGAGGATTTTGTATTTGAGGGTCTTAAATAATGAATAGAAGCTTTGCAGAGAAAAGGGGGTAGAATGCTAAAGAGGAGTGAAAGCATGTGTATAAGAATGGGATAAAGAAGTAGAGTGGTGAGGACCTTTATGAACTTGCTTGGAGAACCTAAAGGATTTGGTGAGTGTAATATAGGGTATAAAGAATGCGAATGATGGAAAACAAAGGTGAATGGGTTGCTATGAAAACTTAGAACAAGTAAAGAGGTACATAGTCATTCTATAGGGAACGTCATGTTTATATAAGACCTCAGAAAAAGAGTATTTTTGTTTAATGGATCATGCCTCTAAAAACGTCGAAGTGGGGAAAGACAGAAGAAAAGAGGAAATGGACAGAGACATAGTCAGCAGAATCTAGCAAGAGTCAAGAAGAAAGTGAGTGGTCTGACCAAAGAAGTGGCACAGCTCAGTTCGAGGAGAACTGCTTAGGAGATGAAATCTGCAATACACCATCGGTTTTAGTGTCAAAGTCAAAGTTAGCATAAATAAACTGAGTTTTTATCTTCATATTTCTAGGGCCTTATTAAAAACAACAACAAAAACTTTCCTTTAAGGTGACATAGAAACAGTCACCAAGGGCATTACCCATTATCTCATATAAATTTACAAGTAACAGTGATATTTGTGGTTTTTTTAGTTGTTCAAACAGTTCCTATTATTGAAAACAGATATTAGTAAACATCTTTAGGATGAATGAGTAGATAGATAAATAAACTTGACAACAGATTTCATGTACTTCCATGAAGAGAATAAATGGTTGTAATATTAAATAACTACAAGTAGGTCATATTCAATCTGTTATTTATAGGTGTCATATATTACTGTATGTTATTTTCATATTTTTCATATTTCTTATTTTCATTGGTTGATATCATTCTGAATGCAATTTCTATTGTGATATGATTATTTTAGTAGTACGTTTTTCTTCTAAATGTGATGTATATATAAGCACTGCCAAATAAGAGAAAATAAATTTTGCACTTCCTATGGCTAACCAACCTCAAAAGGTTCTAGTTTTAACCACTCAAGTACTTTCTCAAAATAACAAAAACAAATGCTTTTCTTTATCATTAACTTTTCAAAGCCTGCTGACTTTTGTGAAATCACTGCAGCTAGGCTCAAATGGTGTATGAAATGAAAATTTCCTGCCTAGCCACTGCACATAGGAAACATCATGACAATGTCTTGCAATCAATGTTCTGCTCAGTTATTTTTTGTAATACTGAGGTCATGGAGTAAAACTTACTGAGGAAGAGAAGAAGGGCAATCGAAACTTTTCTTCAAGTGTTATTTTGATTTACCCTTTTCTGCATACGCTTAATTGGAGATAGTAGATCAACCAGAAAACAAGTGCTGCATTCAACTGGAGTAGTTACGGATGCTCCAATCCCAAATATTGCATGTATATCAGAAATTTGTATATAAAAGTGTTCCCAGTTGGTGAGCACCAGCCACAGTTGTTATGCCGGGTTTAAAAAGCTTCGTGACCCCAGAGAAGGTTCTGGCCATATCTGTCTTTTGTGTCTTCACAACAGCAGCTTTGGAAAGTAGGCATTCTTCCTAACATATGTCTACTGCTTTTTATGTCTATTGCATTTTATGTAAAATGTGGATACAAACTGACTTGGTTTATTAAGAGATATGATAACAGCTATAGACACAAAACACAGCACATAAACTCCCCCATAAAAGTGTTCCTATTTCCTCTTGTAGTACTCATTTTATTTTCTTTTCATCTGTATAACTAGAATCCACTGATATATAGCAGAAGAGGTATCATATTCCATTTTTAAAATGTGCCTTTCCCAAAAAACAAAAACAAAAACACATAGACATGCCATATATTTATTCTTGTGTTTGCACTTTTTCTTATGAATTGCATTTATTCAATTTCCAAGGCATTTAGAGCGAGTTCGTTTTTGTTCTTCTTGTTGTTATTTTCCCCCTAAGCCAGTATCAGTATAGGTGCAGGGGTGACAGGAGAAGGCATTCATTCACTGAGAGCTTCCTTTGTGCTAGCAATTATTTTATGCACCAACAGAAGCTAGAACAGGTAGTCTTAAGCACTGTTTCAAAATGAATCCTTTTTTTTTTTTTGCATTTGACAATAAAGAGAAAGGAAAGATAAGCAGCAGCCTATTTACCTATGAACTGATTTTGTTTCTGTTGTTTTTATTTTTATTATTTATTTATTTATTTATTTATTTATTGTTCTGTGGAACTAGAGTAAAGAACCAGGATGTTAGTAATGCAGAATCACCAAACTTATTTTATGAAAAGGGTAATTGTAAAACCAGTCTGAAATTCAGAAGAAAATTACTAATATAAACTGTGGCTAGGTTCTCAGACAAGCTGATAAATGCCTAGTCTGTGGTATCATTTCACATTACTATTCAAAGAGGACTAGGATCAGAATTATGAAATATGACTTATAAAACTTAGAGTTTCCCACTTATCATGTGATTTTTTGTGACTTAATTCCTCCTTGTGAGTAGCACTATTTTAATTCCTATAGTAATCAAATATGAAAGCATTCTATATTCCAGAAAGTGCCATATAAATTGTATTGGTATCCTAGACCTATCATAAAACAACACAAAACAAAAACAAACAAACAAAACCCACACAAACTGTATAGATTAAAACAACAGAAATTTGTTTCATAGATCTGGAGGCTAAAAGTCCGAAATCAAGATGTCAGCAGGACCACACACCCACTGAAATGAGTACAAGAGTCATTCTTTGCTCTTTCTAGCTTCTGGAAGCATTCTATTCTTCCATCTTTGTATGGCATTCTCCCTCTGTTTCTCTGCCTTCACACAGCCCACTTAAAAGGACTCAGTTCATATTGGAGTGGATACCCCCTCAAATTCAATAGGTCCACTTTATAGATTGGGCCTCTTCCCCAATATCACCTCATCTTAATTAATTGCTACTGCAACCACCCTACTTACAAATGAGATCATATTCCGAAGATATGGACTTCCACATAACTTTTTCGGAGAGGCACAGTTCAACACATGACATAAATATTTAAATACTATACTGTTTTTTAGTAGTTAGAGTCTGATAATTTATGTATAAAATGGACTTTTTAGGGACGCCTGGGTGGCTCAGTTGGTTGGATGACTGCCTTCGGCTTAGGTCATGATCCTGGAGTCCCGGGATCGAGTTCCGCATCAGGCTCCCAGCTCCACGGGGAGTCTGCTTCTCCCTCTGACCTTCTCCTCGCTCATGCTCTCTCTCACTGTCTCTCTCTCAAATAAATAAATAAAATCTTTTTTAAAAAAATGGACTTTTTCAAGCAGAGAAAGACAACTATCATATGATCTCCCTGATATGAGGAAGTGGTGATGCAATATGGGGGCTTAAGTGGGTAGGAGAAGAATCAATGAAACAAGATGGGATTGGGAGGGAGACAAACCATAAGTGACTCTTAATCTCACAAAACAAACTGAGGGTAGTTGGGGGGAGGGGGTTTGGGAGAAGGGGGTAGAGTTATGGACGTTGGGGAGGGTATGTGCTTTGGTGAGTGCTGTGAAGTGTGTAAACCTGGTGATTCACAGACCTGTACCCCTGGGGATCAAAATATATGTTTATAAAAAATAAAAAATTTAAAAAAAATGGACTTTTTATCTTATTAGAAAATAAATAGCACTCATAGCTACTCATGGATATATAAAGTAAAAAATGTGCCAAAAGAAACAATTCTTTGTTCTGTGCCTACCAACATTAATTATATAATGAATTCATACTTATCACACGCTGTCTTTAACAAGTAAGGTTTGTTAAGAAGGTTTGTGTTGTACTTTTCATGTTTTTGCTTTTTTGTTTTTTTAACCTCATTTGATTCCTACAATAACCCTGTAAGTAAGAATCCATAAAACCATTTCAAATAAGCAAAGTGAAGCTCAGACTGGTAATAGTAATTCACTCAAAATTATAAAACACAAATAGCAAACTGGAAACTAGAACAATTTTAACTCCAAGTATAACAATCTTTTCATTAAAACAATTTTTCTTCTCATCCCATATATACTTTCTGATAGCCATCGTCCATTGCTCATTGACCAGCTTCACACTGATGGTGCTTTAAAAATATATATATATATGTATATATATTTATATACATATATATATATATATGACTTTATATTTCCCAAAACTCATGAGAAATTGTCTTTGCATCTGGCCAACATTAAAATGGGATGTGCTTAAAAATGATTGAGTAGGAACACCTGGGTGGCTCAGTCAGACTTGTGACTCTGGGTCAGGTTATGCTCTCAGGGTTCTGGGATCAAGCCCTGTGTGGGGCTCTGGGCTCAGCCAAGAGTCTGCTTGTCCCTCTCCCTCTCCCTCTGCCCCTCCCCCTATTCGTGCTCTTTCTCTCTCAAACAAATAAATAAAATCTTTTAAAAAATAAAAAATAAATGAGGAATCTGTCTTCTTGCTCCAATCCTTATGCCTATTTAACAGCATCACAAAGCACCTACCAATTCAGAACAAAAACTTGAGACGCATTCTTGAGTTTTCATTCATCACCACCTCCCCTTCCCATAATGAAGCAATAACCAAAGTCTAAAACACTTTCTCAGAGACTCTAGGTTTTTTTTTTTTTTTTTAGGATTTTACTTATTTATTTGACAGAGATCACAAGTAGGCAGAGAGGCAGGCAGAGAGAGAGGAGGAAGCAGGCTCCCTGCAGAGCAGAGAACCTGATGCAGGGCTCCATCCAGAACCCTGGGATCATGACCTGAGCCGAAGGCGGAGGCTTTAACCCACTGAGCCACCCAGGCGCCTCTCTCAGAGACTCTCTATTGCTCTGCAGGTCTGCCCTGTCAAGTTCTCTGTGAACAGTTACCTAAACCAGTGAAGAGACAAACTGATTTCATGTTAGCAACATTGTTTTTCTATTTCAAATGGATGCAACAACACAGTACCACCTGAGTTATTTTACTAAATATTATAGCACTTCACATTTTAAAAAATATGTATATGAATTGTATTTAACATAATTTAATATAATATCAAAATCCCTTAGTAATGAATGAAGCACACTTCATGGTCTGGTTAAATTCTACCTTTTCCATAGCTCTTTACTTCTTTACTCCCTATCCATCTGATGCAAATGTTTGCTATTTCCAAATTTGTGTTTGTCATGCTTTTATAATAATCATATGTTGACATTTATTATGTTGTAGACACCACTCTAAGCACTTTAAATTCTTTAACCAATTTTCATCCTTTCAACAACTCCCTGACGTTGAGGAAAAAATTATTTTTCTAATTTTAGTACATTTGTCAACTATATTATGGAGGAGTTAAATAACTTGCCTAAGACACACAGCAAAAAAGCTTCGAATGACAGTCTGCACCTAGGAGGCTGCTTCCAGAGTCCATTACCTTAACTACTTTACTAATATTTACCATACTGACATTGTTTAGGTCGTATTCTTTGCATGCAGTATTTTTTTTTCAATTTTTTTTTTTTTTAATCCCCTTCCCCATTACCATAAGGTTTCTTTGTCTCCCTGGCAAACTTCTTCCCATTCTTTAAAACCTGTTCGAATTACATTTCCTTTTCCAACCTAGTCTGTTCACCAAGCAAGAAAATATAATTTCTCTATTATAGCTTATACAATAACATATCCTGATATAACAACAATATTACAAATAGTCCACTCTATTGTTTAACCATGTATTCAAACTTTTGTTTGAGAGCACAAGGCCATAATAAATACAACATTACGCCATATCCTAACTATCTAGTGTGTATGTATTTCTTCTCATCAACTCACATGATTCTTGAGAATAAATGTTCTATTTTACTTATTATGATCTTCTTTAGACCTAATGTGGTGGATTCTAAAAATTTAATAACAAATTAGAATTAAACTGAGTACTCTATCCTTATTCTTCAGTGTAAATAAGGAACTATTTCATCTTTATAATTCAAAGGGGAAAAATGAAATATATTACCATCTGTGAAGTGGTATGAGAGAAATATTGTAAGACTCAGCAAATGGAATGGTGATAAAATGGTACCTATGTTTGTCAATATCAGAGAAAAGTTACTTTTAAAAGGTATATTTAATTTACATTAGCCTTTGAGATATAGTATATTGATTACAATTCTTATAATAATTTTGACCTAACACATTCTCATCACCAAAATTTATTGACTAATAAAAGTGGTAGAACTTTGATCTCCCTACCTTATACATATGGTAGAAATGAATGAATAGGCTTATATTTATTATGAAAACATAACCTGAATCTAGTACAGTAATATACTAAATTATTTGGATGTTCCTTGATTTGGGGATTTTCTTTTTTTTTTTAAAGGTTTTATTTATTTATTTGACACAGAGAGAGAGAGAGATTAAGCATGAGCAGGGGGAGCAAGAGAGAGAAGCAGACTCCCCTCCAAGCAGGGATCCCATTGTAAGGCTTGATCCCAGGGCCCTGAGATCATGACCTAAGCCAAAGGCAGCCTCCTAACTGACGGAGCCATCCAGGCACCACATTTTGGGATATTCTATCTATAATCTGTGAATTAAAAAAATAATAATAATAATTTCAGTGTTTTGCATGTCAACCAACTCATCCATGAACTCCAGATAACAGCTACACAAAATTGCAATTCGTTCAAACATGGTAAAGGCCAGCACACATTTTTAGATTTTAAAACTTTAAACGCTTTAAAGAACATGAAGTGTCACACTTCTGTCAAGACATGCAATTTCTCAAAGTAGTCCATCAAATATTGGAATTTAAAGCTGCTTGGGAAATTTCATTTAAGTAATGGATATATTACAATTACCACACTAGTTTAATATTCCGGGCCCTACACAAATTTTGAAGTAGAGAAATTTTCTTGGCCATCACCATCTTCAACTTTTGTAACTTTCTATTATGAAAGGATGTGATAAATAATATTTGTTTGTAGTGACATTCTTTTCAGAAATTTTAATAAGATGGCCTTGTAGTTCCCTAAATCTTTAGTATGTAAAGATAAATGGTGGTTTCTGATAGTAACAGGCGAGGATATTTTGGAAAGAAATCACACTCGATATCTCTCAAAATATACCACATAAATGGCTAATTGTCAGCTGGTCAACAAAACCCATGTTCTCTTTTTCTGTAAGATACTTCTTTTCTCTCCTTTAGTGGTTTGTGGCCACATGACAGACTCTGAGGTAATGGAATGAGAAAGAATGTAATAAGCATCAACTGTAGATCTGATACATAAAAACTTCTTTTGTGTTTTTCTGTACTCACTGCCACTTCTAGCTGACCTTGAAAACCATGTACTAAGGAAGGGAGATCTTCCATTAGCCTAGAACCCTTTTAAAAAGTGTGGAGAAAAAATACCTGCCAAACTGATTTGTCTCCAGTTATTGCATATCCTCCTTGCCTTAGATGCCCCTGATAATACACACTATATATAGTCTTTATATTTTCAAATGTTTATTGTTTATCTTATGAGAAAATGGGCTAATGCTAAAAATTTTATGCAAAAATATGCAGAGACCTCATTTTGACAGCCTCTACAGCTTGGGTCTTCATGTTTTATTGGATTGTATAGAGGAGGTGAGTCTAATTTTTATACACTTACCTTCAGTTCTTGTTTTACCTGCTCATTTGATATGCATATCATCATAGATACCTGTTTTGGGAATGGCTTTTGGTTTCCAAGAGCTGAGTATTTGAAGCCTTGTCCTCCTCACTCTACTTAGATGTACCTCATTCCCATTCTTAATTTCTAAAATCGAGTCCTTCTTAGAGTATACTATAACCATAGCTGAAAATAAAGACTTTATAGAAATTTAAAACAAGTCACCTTAAACCAATCACACTCTCAGAGTAATAATCACCACAGAATCAAAAGAATTTCCCTAATTTTAGTGTTTTGTCACCTTTTCACATTATGATGACATTGTTTGGAGGAAATGCCTCCTAAACTTCCAATTACAAATTTTCTAGGGGTAATTCTCAAGTCCCCTCTACCATTTAAACTTGGTATGTGATCTAAGCAGGACTTGGCTTTCACCTCAGAAGCAAAGTTTTGGCATTTTATCAATTACATCTTACCACAGTGGTGCAACACAACTGTTAGGTTAGTCACCTTCATACTGATAAGTTATCATATCTTTGTGTGGCAGTTGAGGACAATAAATGAAGATTCATGTGCCTCCGTTGACCTAAGTACTGTATACATACCTAACTGTCCAATAAGGTCTTTGACAATAATCACATGCTACCTTACATGTTAATAATAAAAACCAATATGTATTGATTGCTTAAAATGTGCCAGTTATATGCTAAGCATATCATGAAGTATCTTTTTTAATACTTGTAACAACCCTATTGGTTGTAGACTATAATTATCCCAACTTATAGGGTAGTAATCTTTCCAATAAGCAGATAGAGACAGAGCTATGTTCTAGTCCTAGATAGTGTGATCTCACATGAAGTTTTTCCTATGGCATTATACCAGGCTTTCTTATCAGGGTATGTTTTCACAACATGCTGCAGAATTACATAGACCATGAATTTTATACAACAAAAATGGGCAAACAGCATGAAAAACATTTTGCAGAGTAGGCAATGTGTAGATATTAAATAATTAAATACATGTCCAACCTTACTAATGATTATAGAAATACATAACACTGCCACAATTATTTGCATTGCTAAAATAAGAAGTAAGAAATCAGATCATGCTAAGATCAACATCAACATATATTCTTTTTTATTACTCAAAGTAGAAACTAATGTCTTTTAAAAAGATAGTTGATAACAGCATTCAGGATGCTTGTTACTTCTTCTAATCTAGAGAGAGGCCAGGGATGGGATAAGTGTAGAACACATAAGTCAGTATAAGTTCATGTTAATGTCAATACGGTATCCTCTAGTAGGTGGGCAAGACAGGATATTAACAGGTGTTTTTTATATTATTAAAAATAAAGAATTTATTTTAAAGCAGAAATGAAAAAGCACATGAGAACCTGTTAGAGGAAAAAGAAAAAAAATTAAAAAGACTTCTTTGATTCTGCAAAGAAAATGAGAGACCAACAAAGTAAGAAATGGAACAAGAGACTATATTTCATGGAAACACCAATTTAAAAATCATGCAATAAATAGGATTTGGATAGACTGTGCATTTTAGTATGGGAGGGACAGTGCTAATAGTTCAGTATGCAATGACACACAGACCCAGGATGAGAGATCTCATTTAATAATGCTCTCTCTCCATGCCCCAGACTTAGCACACACCATATGGCCCAGCCCCCAGTAACTTCAGTCCCATTTTCTCACATAAAGTCAAAATAGGACCTAATCATTTTACATGTGCACTCTGTCCTGAGGCTTTTCTACTGAAATTGGGTGAATCTCTCTGTGTGTATTAATGATTAAGAGTGCAGTTCCTGGGGTCAGATTGCCTCTGTTGAAATCCCAGGTCTACCATTTACTAGTGACCTAGTAAAACAGGGAAGATAAATGTTACTACTTTGTAATTTATTGTGAGAATTCATGAATTCATGTCAAAATCTATAAAATGTTTTTTGAACATCATTTCAAGCACAGCAAGTTTAACACTCATTAACTATAGTAATTTTAATTTTTTCATTGTATATACACACACATCTCAAAATAGTAGTTGACACAAGCTTTACATTTTTATTCTAATTTAATTTACTGAATTACATATATAAAATTTTAAAATGTGATTTACTGTAATCCTTGGGATTTATTTAGTAGATAATTAGCAGGTTTTTTTCAGTTGTGAGAAACAAAAAGGAAAGTCATAAATTTTTTCCTTAAAGTTTTCAACTTGGGAAATTTAGATTTTTGCCATTTAGATTTAGTGTTATTAATTTAAAATACTATTTACCTTATGGTCTTTTAATGATTGTCTTAGTTAAATTTATGAGCATAGTGGACTTTTTCCTACTATATAAACAGCCTTATATTTTTGTTGTAGAAACAATGTAAAAGAAACAAATTTAAAATAATATTAGCCTTGCTAACTTAACATAGTATCTACACTACTCACCTTCTTTCTTTATTTTATAAATATAAGCTGATAAATTGTAATACTTTTTCACAAACATAATGACTTTCTTGGAGAGTATAAACATGAGGTACATAGAAATGTAAATTTAATACTTAGGTCCATGCATGTAATGATAATGTCAATTTTTTAGGTAATACTTAAAAAGATACTCAGATACTACCAAGTACCTCTAAATTTATTATTTTTGAGCTTATTTTATTTATTCTATGGGCAAAAATTCATTATTTATGGTTTGAAACTGTCACATTTTCTCAGAATTGTCTTCAGAATTTATGATAAAAATAAGGCCTGAGAATGAGCACAGTAAAATTACATTGAGCTCCTTAGAGGTATATAAGCCAAAAATAAATGCCATGAAAGTGCATAGTGTCCTAGAATACTCTCAGACTAATGATAATCTGTACATATGATATAGATTTGTGGAAATCTTTCAAAGACTTCTAGAGAAGATACTTTAATATTCTGAGTACTTATCTATCTACATACATAATACAATTAATATGTAAATAATAAAAATAATATACAAATAAATATATATCAATTTATTATATCACTTATTAAAATTTATTAGAAGACCTATTTTTTTTGTTTCTTTATTGTTTTAGGCTATCTTAATCTTGCAGTTTTTATTTGTTTTGCCAGAGCAAAAGTTAAATTTAGCACACTTAAGGATTGTTGTCTTTCTTATATGTATTCCATTAATATAGGCTTTTTGTACACAAGCTCATGTGAATGTATCCTTAAAATATTACACAGCACTTATTTGTTAGCTATCAATTAATATGAAGCATCAGTATTCCTGAATATATATATATATATATATTCCCCCCCCAAATAGAAGACATAGGTGGCCAATAAGCACATGAAAAGATGCTCAGAATCACTAACCATCAGGAAATGCAAATCAAAACCACAATGGCTATCACCTCACAACTGTTAGAATAGTTATCAGCCAAAACCCAAAATATAAAAGTATCAGTGAGGATGTATAGCGCTATTGGTGGGAATATAAATTGCTGCAGCTACTATCGAAAATGGTATGGGAATTCCTCAAAAAATTAAAATAGAACTACCATACAATCCAGGAATTCTATTTCCAGGTATTTATCCAAAGAAAACAAAAACACTAATTTGAAAAGACCTGTGCAACACAGCATGATTTACAATAGCTAAAATATGAAAGCAACTTAAATGTCCATTAATATATTAATGGATAAAGATATAATATACAATGGGGATGCCTGGATGGGGTCAGTCAGTTAAGCATCTGTCTTTGCCTCAAGTCATGAACTCAGCATCCTGGATGGATCCCTGTGTTGGGCTCTCTGCTCAGCAGGGTGTCTGCTTGTCTTTCTGCCCCTCCCTCCTGCTTGTACCCTCTCTCTCTCTCTCAAATATATACATATATATTTTTTTTAAAGATGTAGTGTATACATACAATGACACATTTCTCAGCCATAAAGAAGAATGAAATCTTTCCATTCTCAAAAACATGGATGGACCAAGAGAGCATCATATTAAGTGACATAAATCAGGCAGAGAAAAACAAATAACAACTGTATTTATTTTATTTATTTATTGTATGTATTTTATTTAAGTAAATTATGTTTTATTTTTTATTTATAAATAAACTAAAAATAAATTTTGTATTTATTTTATTTTATTTTATTTTATTTTTTTTAAGCACTATTATTTTTTATTTTTTTTTCTTTAAAATTTTTAATTTTTATAAACATATATTTTTATCCCCAGGGGTACAGGTCTGTGAATCACCAGGTTTACACACTTCACATCACTATTTTTTGTATGTATTTTATTTGTGACATAAATCAGACAAAGAAAAACAAATCCCAACCACTTATACATGGAATCTAAAAAACAAACAAACAAACAAACAAACAGAAACAAACAGACTCATAGATATAAAAAACAAACTCATGGATGCCAAACCAGAGGGGGGCAGAATAGATGATATAGGTGAAAGAGATTAAGAGGTAAAATACTCCAGTTATAAAATAAATAAGACATGGGGGTGAAAGGTATAGCATAGGGAACATAGTTAGTATTGTAACAACCCTGTATGGTAACAGATGGTAAGCAGGCTAGCTATGGTGACCAATTCATAATGTATAGGAATAATGAATCCTTATGTTGCACACCTGAAAGGAATACAATATTGTACATCAATTATTCTTTAATAGAAACAAATATCTAACAAAGTAATAATGACTTTTCATTTTATCATTCAATTAACAGAACAACAAAGTTTCATAGAAGGAATTGTACTCTGTGTTGACTTCTAGATTCTGACCTAAACATTCTCATGTTCCCTGTTTTCTTTTTGGAAATATGAGAATATGTATCAAAGAATATTTAAACCAAATATTCTTCTAGGAGTTAATACACAAGACAAACTCATAGATTGCCAAAAGAATTTCTATCTGGTCACGTTACATACAGCATTACTAACTTAGGGGAAGAATTGAAAGTTACTTAAATGTTTCTAGTTTTATTATAGCCACAAAATTCTCCTTCTGTAATTAAAAAAATATTGAAAAGTGATATAAAACATTTGGCTAATTGTTAAACATAGTTAACAATACTGCATTTCTTAAACAACATCAAATTATTCAACATCTATAAAATAAATTATATTTCATATTTTATTTTTTGTAATTTTTCTCACTTTATATACTCATTTTTGGCATGATAACAAACCTTATACAGTAGTTCTTTATCCATGGTTTTGCCTACCATAGTTTTGGTTACCCATGGTCAGCTGTGGTCTGGAAGCAGATGATGCTCCTTCTGACAAGCTGTCAGAAAGTCAATAGAAGCCTAACGCTACATCATAGTACATACACTACTCACCTCACTTTAACTCATCATGTAGGCAACTTGTCATCTCACATCATCGCAAGAAGGGTAAGTACCTTACAATAAGATATTTGGAGAGACAGACCACATTCACTAACTTTTATTTCAATTACAGCATAGTGTTACAATTGTTCTATTAAAATATTATTAGTTATTGGAAATAAAAAAAATATATATAGTAACCAAGATCTAAAAAAAAAAAAAAAAAAAAATTCTCAAAAAAAATAATATATTATTAGTTATTGTAGTTAATCTCTTACTGTGCCTAATTTATAAATTAAACTTTGTCTTAGGTATGTGTGTATATAAAAGAAAAACATAGGGGGTGCCTGGGTGGCTCAGTGGGTTAAAGCCTCTGCCTTCAGCTCAGGTCATGATCCCAGGGTCCTGGGATTGAGCCCCACCAACATCAGGCTCTCTGAGCAGCAGGGAGCCTGCTTCCCTTCCTCTCTCTCTGCCTGCTTTTCTGCCTATTTGTGATCTCTGTCTTTCAAATAAATAAATAAAATCTTAAAAAAAAAAAGAAAAAAGAAAAACAGTATAGAGTTAGTATAGAATTTTTTTCATTTATTTATTTTCAGCATAACAGTATCATTATTTTTTCACCACACCCAGTGCTCCATGCAATCCGTGCCCTCTATAATACCCACCACCTGGTACCCCGACCTCCCACCCCCCCCCCCGCCACTTCCAACTCCTCAGATTGTTTTTCAGAGTCCATAGTCTCTCATGATTCACCTTCCCTTCCAATATACCCCAACTCCCTTCTCCTCTCTAACACCCCTTGTCCTCCATGATATTTGTTATGCTCCACAAATAAGTGAAACCATATGATAATTGAATCTCTCTGCTTGACTTATTTCACTCAGCATAATCTCTTCCAGTCCCATCCATGTTGCTACAAAAGTTGGGTATTCGTCCTTTCTGATGGAGGCATAATACTCCATAGTGTACATGGACCACATTTTCCTTATCCATTCATCCGTTGAAGGACATCTTGGTTCTTTCCACAGTTTGGCAACCATGGCCATTGCTGTTATAAACATTGGGGTACAGATGGCCCTTCTTTTCACTACATCTGTATCTTTGGGGTAAATATCCAGGAGTGCAATGGCAGGGTCATAGGGAAGTTCTATTTTTAATTTCTTGAGGAATCTCCACACTGTTCTCCAAAGAGGCTGCACCAACTTGCATTCCCACCAACAGTGTAAGAGGGTTCCCCTTTCTCCACATCCTCTCCAACACATGTTGTTTCCTGTCTTGCTAATTTTGGCCATTTTAACTGGTGTAAGGTGATATCTCAATGTAGTTTTAATTTGAATCTCCCTGATGGCTAGTGATGATGAACATTTTTTCGTTTGTCTGATAGCCATTTGTATGTCTTTATTGGAGAAGTGTCTGTCCATATCTTCTGCCCATTTTTTTGATATGATTGTCTTTTTTGTGTGTGTTGAGTTTGAGGAGTTCATTATAGATCCTGGATAACTAGAGAATCGATTCCATTTACTATAGCACCAAGAACCATAAGATACCTGGGAATAAATCTATCCAAAGAGGTAAAGGATCTGTACTCAAGGAACTACAGAACACTCATGAAAGAAATTGAAGAAGACACAAAAAGATGGAAGACCATTCCATGCTTCCATGCTCTTGAATCGGAAGAATAAACATTGTTAAAATGTCTATACTGCCTAGAGCAATCTATACTTTTAATGCTATTCCGATCAAAATTCCACCGGTATTCTTCAAAGAGCTGGAGCAAATAATCCTAAAATTTGTATGGAATCAAAAGAGACCCCGAATCGCTAAGGAAATGTTGAAAAACAAAAATAAAACTGGGGGCATCACGTTACCTGATTTCAAACTTTACTACAAAGCTGTGATCACTAAGACAGCATGGTACTGGCATAAAAACAGACACATAGACCAGTGGAAGAGAGTAGAGAGCCCAGATATGGACCCTCAACTCTATGGGCAAATAATCTTTGACAAAACAGGAAAAAAATATACAGTGGAAAAAAGACAGTCTCTTCAATAAATGGTGCTGGGAAAACTGGGCAGATATATGTAGAAGAATGAAACTCGACCATTCTCTTACACCGTACACAAAGATAAACTCGAAATGGATAAAAGACCTCAATGTGAGACAGGAATCCATCAGAATCCTAGAAGGGAACATAGGCAGTAATCTCTTCGATAGCAGCCACAGCAACTTCTTTCAAGATATCAAAGGCAAAGGAAACAAGCGAAGATAAACTTTTGGGACTTCCTCAAAATCAAAAGCTTCTGCACAGCAAAGGAAACAGTCAAGAAAACAAAGAGGCAACCCACGGAATGGGAGAAGATATTTGCAAATGAGTACAGGGTTAGTATAGAATTTAATACTCTCTGGTATCTGTAATTTTAGGCATCTACTGGGTCTTAGGACGCATCCCCCATGCATGAAGGGGACTGCCGTATGACTTGTTCCACTGAACCATGGTATGAGTGTTGTGGCAATTTTAAATGAGTCTGAATAATTCCTGCATCATTGATGATCTCATTTTAAAGTGTCATAATAGGTGTTAAAAGCAAGAGCTCTAGAATCAGACTTACTACGAGTTCTAAGATTAGTGACATTGGACAAGTTATTAAAACTTTCTATCATTTGTAAAATGGAAACTATAATAAGAATCATTAAATTAATTATTGCCATTGAAGCATTTGAATGGTACCTGGAAGAAAATGTGTCAAATAAATGTACTTATTATTTTTCTATATATCCACTAATATTTAATATTCTACTTACCTACTAATATTTAAAATATTTAAATATTTATACTAAAATATTTAAAACTAATATTGTGATGTCTGAAGTTTTTTTTACAAGCTATATATATGTATCTACCACACACTTACCTGAATGCCTAAGTTTACATCCTAAGTACAACAAACATTTTGTAAATATTGATCTACTACTTACTATTACTACTACTAGTAATACTTTTTTTTAATTAATTATTTATTTATCTGAGAGACAGAGATCACAAGTAGGCAGAGAGGCAGGCAGAAAGGGCAGGTGGAAGCAGGCTTCCTGCTGAGCAGAGAGCCCAATGCGGGGTTTGATCCCAGGACCGTGGGATCATGACCTGAGCTGAAGGCTGAGGCTTTAACCCACTGAGCCACCCAGGCACCCCTAGTAGTAGTATCTTTAATTATTCTTTCAGTTTTACAATCAAAACCACTCATACTCACAAAAATATGTCATGGAGTTAATAAAAGTTACGACTGACTTGAATCAATGTCTTCTGACTACTAATTCCATACCCTATCCTTCTCATTATACTTGCAGACCTATACAATTAGTTTTTAGGAACATTACAAAATGTAAACTTTTTATAAGCATTACAAAACCTCTGTAAATCTATGAAAAAAAATTGTAGGTTGTGACAAAGCTGGAAAGAAATAAACAATGGCTTTCTTTATTTTTTCTTAAGATTTTATTTATTTATTTGACAGAGAGAGAGAGAGAGAGAGAGAGAGATCACAAGTAGGCAGAGAGGCAGGCAGAGAGAAGGAGAAGCAGGCTCCATGCTGAGAAGAAAGCCAAATGCTAGGCTCGATCCCAGGACCGTGAGACCATGACCCCAGCTGAAGGCAGAGGCTTAACCCACTGAGCCACCCAGGTGCCCCAACAAAGGTTCTCTTTAAACAGCATAATAATATATGTTTCTTCAACTGAAAATATATTATGGATTCAAATGTTTTCACTTCTTAGTTCTTTTTAGGATTGTGGGAGAAAATATCATATCAGTATTCATTATAAAACTCCAAACCCGATAGCCATAAATGTTTCTTTGTAACATGTAAAATCTTTAAAAGCATTATAAATATTATAAAATAAAATAATGCAAGTTGCTTTAGACTAAGAACATGTCATTGCTAAGCAACGGGTTTGGGCCAGCACTTTTGTTTGTTTTTATAGGACGTGACTGCAGCATTTTTCTTCAAAAAATTATGTCCATATTTGCAAAACTCAACCAGGGTGAAGAATTTTCATACAAAATCTGAAGAGAGCCAACCATACTTCTAAAGTTAGCATAATAGGAATTTCAAAGGTAAATTCCAAATCAAAGACTTTAAATATCTCAGATTCTATAACACAACCTATGCAAAGCAAGATCAGTCAGTAGACTCCATTTCTCACAGCAGCTTTCAGACTGAACGTTATTTTGTGGGTGGTTATTCATTCTGTGTTGCCTATCTTCATGATATCATGTAGAGTGAGAAGGGAAAAGTGTGATTATAATCAGAAACCATAAGCAGTTTTATTCTTTACAAACATTATCACCTCACCAACAATATTTATTTTCTTCCATGTGCAAAGTTATGTGTATAGTGTTATGGTGCAATAAGTTATGAAGATAAGGCTCATGGCACAATATATACCCTTTGAAATCCACCACTTACCAGAAGACCTAAGGTACAAACATGTGACAATCCAATCATAGTAGTATGAGGTAGTAAGGTAATATGCACTGCTTAGGTTAAAAGGAGTGGGAGAATTAACAGGACATTAGAGAACAAAAAAGCAAGCAATTCTGGGTAGTTTGCTTTGGGTTTATATGTGTATATGTGTGAGATAAGAGATATTCTATGTTATGAGAATATACATATAAGCGTGTATGTGTATATATAACAATACTGCATATGACACACATATACACATATGTTTTGTGATATCTATGTATGTTCTGGTTTAGTTCCTTTCAGTTAAACTCAGCACTTCCTGGCTACCATATGTATACTAAGTATTTCTTGAGTGTACATTTGTAGGGTCCCTGGGTGGCTCAGTTGGTAAACTCATTGTCTAAAGCTCAGGTCATGATCCTGGAGTGCCAGGATCCAGGCCCACATCAGGCTCCCTGCTGGGCAGGGAGTCAGCTTCTCCTGCTGACTTCTCCCCTCTCATGCGCTCTCTCCCTCTCTCTAAAATAAATAAATAAAATCTTTAAAAAAAATTTAAAAATGTAAATTTGTAATAAGGTGAGGACAGGCGAAACTGATGAATAAATCTTTCAATTGTGTAAGCATCCAGCAAGAAAGGAAAAGGTAAAAGGTGGTTGAATAGATCTCCAGCAGAGGGTAACAGACCTTCTTTATTTCAGTTGTTTCTTTTTGTGCCTTCTAATAAAATGTCTGAGCTGGAGCTAGTCCTTGAAATGACATGAGAACCATTCTAACATCCAGTTTCCTGTTAATAAGTATAAATGGTTTTGTTGTAAAAAAAACAAAAATAGTTGTCTAAACTAGATAGCTCCCTTTTGCTAAATAGTTTGGATTTCATGTAAAAATGATAAAACTATATTTTTCATCTTTGTTTTATATTTATATTTTGAATGACCGTGCTTTGTCTGACAGAAACAGAGGCAGCCAAATACACTTAGACTAAGATCTTTAACTGAAAGCAATGGCTCTGGATAATTAGTTTATTTTTCTTTTCTTTTCTTTTTCTTTTTTTGGTAAACTTATCTATAAAATAAAGAAAAAAGTCTTATCTACTCCATTACATATTGGTTGAACTCAAGTCTGTAAATGAGTGTTAAGTAGTATACATATTTTATTCAGTCCTTTCAAGTTCATATCAAGACTTCATTATGTATGCAATATGTAAACTATGAGTCATATTATCTTTGACTTTCTCTCTGCTTTCAACAATGTGTGTGATATTTCTTCAAGGTGCTACTTGACAATGTGAGGATAGAGTGTTTTAGCCAAATACCTGTGGAGAAGGTGATGATGTCTTGTGCCTTCAAGATGGTGCCAGCAAGCTTATCATCCATCTTAATTTCTCACGACATGTTTATCTACTTAATTCACTGTGGCATGAAGGAGAGATGAAGATTGTATGCTTTAGATAAACTCAACAATATGCAATATCCTTTGTACTTCATTAGACCTATATATTAAAAAGAAAAAAAAAAGCAAGAAAAAAAAAAAGCCCTCTGTTATTTAAGTAGCAATTTAAGAGTTCTCTTTACAATTCATGACAGCAAACAGATTTCAGGAAGAAGCTTGTGCACCAACAATCATATATCAGAAACAATCTACTACATGAATACTCTCTTGCCCTTTAAACAAAAGTTTATATAACTTTGTTAGTGTTATTTTCACAACTCATTTTTTTTTTTAAATTCTGTGCCAAGAAGTACCATTGTGGGGGATTAAAATCCAATAGCATGAAAATATGTGGGAAGGATAGAAGTATGAGCATATTTTAAGTTAAACTATTACTTTAAACTGAAGACTAAATAATGTTTATCTATTGCTCAGAGAAAAGATTATATGCCATTTTTAGATGCTATATCTTTAAAGTCTCCAGAATTATGACAGTATCTAAATTTGTTAGTCCCAAGAGTGATACAAGTAGTTATATTCACCAAAATATAATATTATAAAACCTACAGATTTATTTTAATAAATGTATTTAAATAAATTTTAAGTGGAGTTTCATGCATGTTTTATCTAATATCAACTTCTTAGTAGTTGGGGGTTTGTGGTATTTGAATTATATCTAGTTCAATGTAATATTTTTAGGCTATTCATCTGTTCCAGATGTTCACATAGTTTTATTATCTATAATTTATATGTAGTAGGTTACCAGATGCCCCTACCCTCTTTCCATGGCACAGGGTTCCCTCCTCTACAGAGCAGCACTTCCTCCAGAAATAGATGCTGTTTTCCAAAGGATTGTATTGTCCAAGGCTTGTCATAGATACGCAAGAAATAAGGGCATGAGGATACCTTATATTTAAGCAATGCTATTTAATCAAAGAATCTTAACTGTTCTCTGGCTTTCAGTCACTGGTTTTCAAATCTTAATTTATTTTCTGAAAAATAAAGAGAATGAAAGATGCCTCTTTTTTAAAATGCCAAGGCAGTTAGCACAGAGTGTTGTATTAGTTTCAGGTGTACAATAGACCAATTTAGTAATTTCATTTGCTTTTCAGTGCTCATCAAGATAAATGTGACAGATGCCTTTTAACACTATAATTCATAGGTATGTGCGGCATGTCAATCCTAATATTTTGAAACATAATCTCATCACATAGAACATAAAATATGTTTTGATTTTTCAATATTTCATGTTAACAACATTATGGGGTTTATTTCTCATATGAGAAAACACACCAATGAACGTACAATTCCAAAGATGTGTTAGTGTCTAATTCCATCTTGTGAGAATTTGTAATGAAATGGAAAATAGATCGTTAAACTATAGAATGCTTCATGGAAGACAAGGTAAACTTGAAGGATGAAAGGTGGGTTGACATTGTTTTCAACAATCCAGCTTCATTATTTTAAACACGTAATACATCTATAATATTCGACCAAACAATTGAAATAAATGTTAATTTCTTTCTCTGGTTGTGTGTCCATGTCATGAATCGCAATGATTTTAAAAATTATAATGGAGGGATTTGTAAGAATCTGAACTGCTTGAGGAATGATTCACTCTTCAAGTTGGTAGTATTGTGTCTTACTCTCCCATGTATAATCCCAAAATATTTCACCATGATTAATGTTAAGATAGTGAGCCAACAGAAACAATAGTGATTTCCAGTTATTTTTTGCTATTATCATACAGGAATATTGCGATTTAGTACTATTATTTTTCTCAAAACTTAAATGAATAGAAATATAGTCTTTAACAAATAAGTATAAACTGAATGATACTAATTTCCTGTGCTATGGTTGTGGGTTTTTTTTCAGTCACGGTAGATTTAACATTAATGATAGCTTCCAACCTGATAGCTCAGCAAGTGATGACCTGTGTATATTCTTAGGAAAGTAATCAAAAAGGTACTAGGCATCTTCTAAAATAATACCTTACGCTTGTGTTTGAATCTAGAAATTCATCAAGCTGTCTACTTTTTATACCAGCTTACTCTATACTCTTTCTTCTGAAGTTCTGTTACATAATATGTTATTAGAAATTCTTGGTAACAGATGTGTTTACAAATTCATAGTCTTCCTAAATATATACATGTAATACAATCATTAAAGTATGTTACATACTCTAGTTAGCAAATTGGTTTTCTGCCAGGATATACAGTAGTAATTCTGAAACTTTTTCTTGTGTATATAAGGATAAGTTAATACAAAAGAGTATTGTAGATAAAGAGAACTAGGTTTGTCACTGTTGGAGAAAGAAATAATAAATATAAGTATTACTTATATTTCATTATTCATAATATTATAAGTAACAGAAGGAGACTAGAATGATTCCTTGTGATACGAAATTAGAATCAGAAGTATCAGTATGATACAAATATATTAAGTGATACATAAAATATTATATCTAGATACATAATATTATATATTATATTATAACTATTATATATTGATAGAGTAGTATGAATGCATATGTATGCAGTTTTGTGTGTATGAACATATACATAATCATATATATATACATACATGTTATACACACACACACACAAACACACACACAATTTCTATGCTGAATCCACTGAAAGGGCCTCAAACCAATGACACCCTAGTAGCAGTGAACACAACTACGGTCTAGATCATGGTTTCTAAATACCATTTTCCATTGAAAAGAACCAGAGCTACTAAAACAAGTACTTGATTCCAGAGCTGCTATAGTGAAGATACAAAGTAAAGCAAAAAATATTTTGTGTACTGGAAACATGGCAGTGTTCCAAAAAAAGTGAGATCATTTCAAAAGGACAAAGAAGCCAACTTGAAGAAACTACCAAAGGCCAAGCTGGACCATGTAAGCAACAAAATAAACTGTAGTATTGAATTATAACTGATAGAATAAAATAAATATCCATGAGTTTCATAGTTATATAAAATAGTAATTGAATAATAAATAACTGTGGGAAAGAAGGGACAGTTCTTCATTATATGAGAATTCAAATTTTAAAATATAGAAGGAATGAAGCAAATATAAAATCACTATTAAGCGGTGCCTGGGTGGCTCAGTGTGTTAAGCCTTTGCCTTCAGCTCAGGTCATGATCTCAGGGTCCTGGGATCAAGTCCTACATTGGGCTCTCTGCTCAGCGGGGAACCTGCTCCCCACCCCCCCGCCTGCCTCTCTGCCTACTTGTGATCTCTCTCTGTCAAATAAATAAGTAAAATATTTTTAGATTAATAATTACTGCAGGCTGGGGCACCTGGGTGGTCCAGCCAAGTAAGTGTCTGTCTTTGGATCGGGTCATGATCTCCTGGTCCTGGGATCAAGCCCTGCTTCAAGCTCCCTGCTCCATGGGAAGTCTGCTTCTCCCTCTCCTTCTGTCCCCCCAATTTCACTCATGCTCTCTCTCTCTCTCAAATAAATAAACACAATCTTAAAAAATAATAAACAATGAATTTTGGAACACTGAAAAAATTAAATTAATTTATTATTGTTGTTGTTGTTGTTGTTGTTACTGTAGGCAAACTCCACACATGGATGATAAATCAGTGACCAAAGTTTGAAAATTGGGTATCTTCATGATCTAAAAGTATCTTTTCCAATATATTTTTAATTATAAAAGGAATAATACAGGGACACCTGGGTGGCTTAGTCTGTTAAGCATCAGCCTTTCCCTCAAGTCATGATCCCAGAGACTTGGGAAGGAGCCCCACATTGGGATCCTTATTCAGCAGGGAGCCAGCTTCTCCCTCTGCCTGCTGCTCCCCCTGTTCCTGTGCTCTCTCTCTCCCTGTCAAATAACTAAAATCTTTAAAAAAAAAAAAAAAAGGAATTAATGGCAACTTTACCATGAAGAAACCTAGCAGACAACTTCAAATAGCTATCAAGGTTAACATCATCTGTAATAAACATGTTAAGTTCATGGACCACCTGATACCATGCACTAAAAAGGACATATCATCACTTCTGCTGTATTCTTGTCAAAGTCCAGAACTTGAGCCAAATCAGAAAATATCAGATAAATCCAAGTTTAGCAACATTCCACAAATAATTTATTGATCATCTTCAAAAATTTAAGGATCACAAAAGACAGGGAATGACTGGGAACAATCGTAGACTGGAGAAGATTAAGGAGACACAATGACTGAATTACTTCATAAAAGACATTCTTTGCAACTTAAAGAGTTATGTTATAAAACAACATAAGTGTTCAACAGTGGTATTGAATTTTTATAGATGAATCTTCTAAACATTGCTTGTATTTTTTTTTTTATGAAAAGATTTAGAAATCTTTAATCAAAGTATTCAGCAAATGCAACTCAAGAACAATTCAGCTTCCAAAGCTTTCAGGGAAATGTAATTATTGACAATCTTGCAAACAGGCAGACATTGTAATGTATCTCTGTAAAAAGCAAGGGAGCTAACAAATGTAATAGAGATCTCAAAGGATATCCTGGGATTTAACTTGAAATTACCAAGTTGCAATTTGTAATGTCTTAACTTCAGGTACAGAAAATATTTTAAAGGAATCCATATTTCTAAATGAATAAATTTATATTCTGTGGTGGAATTGAATAAAAATGAGAAGACTTTTTTTGCTGCATTAAATTGAGCAAAATATAAATAGTCCTAGAGAAAATGGATTTTTTTTATAAGAACAATTTTTGGAGAAAGGTAATTTGAATGGAGGCCAACAGTAAATTTCTATTAAAATAAATAATAAGATTGAAATATTTACACATTTAAATATAAAAATATTATAATTAAGAATATATTTGATTTCAGAGAATATGCTCTGAGCTTACCAAGTACCTCAGCATCTGCACAGTATTTATCAGTTAAAACTATTAATGTCAGCAGAGAAAACTTAGTTAATTGTGTGCATAATACCACATTTAGTAACCATAAAATTCAACTTTAAGTGAGATTTCAGGGAATTATATGAAAAAATATGGATATCTTGAAAAATGTACCCTTCAGAGAAACAATATGGTATTAGTGACATAGTATTAGGGATAGACACAGCTAAGAAATTTGGTGGCTATGCACCATAATTATTATACTCCCTATATTACTTTTAATGTTTGATTAATAAATGCATGTTTTATTTTAATGCACATATGTTGTTTTTATTACATTCTAAAGAATAAAAAAAGAAAACCTCATTTGAAACAGAAACAAAAACCCATAATTCCATTATGATAAATTTAATAAAATTAACAATAACTTTATGTTAAAAAGAAAAATAATTTTTTCTTAAAATAGTGCTTGAATAAATTACAAATTTGTTAGTTATTCTATAACTCTTCCAAAAAGTATAACATTTTTATGAACTTTGCCTCCCTTCCACTCTTAAAGTGCCTCTAATGAACAATATAGATTGTTTCATTAAAAAAGCTATTTAATAGATAGAGTATCAATTCTCTTACTGCAAACATACAATCCAAATAAGAAAGCAGAAATAAATAGTGTCCTAGATAAGAGGAAATGGGAGAGAAGTGCATCCTGCCGTGCTAGGATTGTAAGCCAGTACAAGACGGTCAGGAAGGTTATTTGGGCAGAGCACAAGGAACCCCGAAAGTTGAAAATGCTTCAGCTATGTGAAGAAAAGAGAAAGCGTTTAGGGCAAAAAGCACAAGAACAAAGCCAGAAAACATTTGGGAAACCCCAGAGATTGAAACTGATCAAAGACCAATGTCACTGGGTATTGTGACTCAGGAATAGTGGCATCAAGTAAAGTTGGATGAGTGGGCAGCGAACAGAGATGCCTTTTTCTAGTCTGGTTCTCTAGGAATTTTTCTCTATGATGGAGATTTTCATATAGAATTTTTTTTTTTTCTGAGAAGTGTTCTCGATAGCTTGTGTGAAATAAACAAGCACAACTTAATGTACAGAGTTGAATGGACGTGTGTAGGTCATATATCATAGATCATATATATTACAGATCATATGTCTCCTAGGAAATGGGTTGCATCATTGAGAGTGGAAAAAACTGGAGCATTATACGTTGCCTCTTACATGCTTTGGCTAAAAGTGAAACAAGTCAATCCCACCGACAGCCTGTTAACTAGAGTAGTAATTTGGCCCTACTCAGTTACATGGGATCTGGAAAATGTGTAAGAAATAGATAGACTGTTTGGTGCAGTTAGGACCACCATACAGGAAATAAAAGAATTATTCCATGTAATCAGTATCTATCTACATCGCCTATTGTAGCCTAATAAAGATATCAATGACATTTTTTAGGTGTCACCACACGTGAGACTAGCTTTAAACAGAGAACTACGTGTATAAGTAGAAACTCAATACATATTTGTTGAATAAATAACCTTGACATTGAATTGAATAAATGGCATTCCATGTATATTCATTTTGTATCAATTTTTATTTGCATTGTTATTTCAACATTCTACTCAGATTTCCTCCAAATGCATCCTCCTTACAAATTTTTGTTCCTCAAATCTTGAATTAACTGAAATACATGTTTTAATGTTTCAGCACCAAATAAATGTCTGAATAATTTGATAGAAGGAAGATGATGAATAGGTACATATGGTTTCTGCATGATGGTCATCTCTTCTTTTAGAAATATTACCCACATAGTATCTATTCTTTTTTTATTGTACCCAGCCTGAGTGAACTATCATATTTATTTCAAATATGTATTCAGAGACAGAAATATTACCAACAGCTTTCTTTACGATCCTGTTGGCCTTACCCTGAGATAAACTAGGGTCAAATTTCATTTATCACTTGACAACTATGAAGCTTATTCTGATCAATAGGTTGCAATAGCATCCAGCTCATCTATCTGAACAACCACAGGTTCCAGAGCAAAGACTGGAAGAGGACACGTCTGTTCTTTAAAACGACATACTTCCTGAAAGCTATGCACCGCCACAATATTTGCCTCTTTAAGTGTAGGCAACACTAATTTCAGGTGGTAAATCAGAATAGAGTTTTCCTAAGTGAAGGTGAGATAGGTAGGATTGGAGGGGAAGATGAAGGAGATTTGGGATAAGAGACACAACACTCTGGCATTCATTTAAAAAAAAAAAATAGCCTTGGTTTCCCAGATCTAGAGAAGTTTCCCTATGGCATGAAATTGCTTGGGAAATGGAAAAGTTTTATATCTTATTTGAAGTGATGATTGCTTGGGTATATACATTTACAAAAACTCATCAGTTGCCTGCATAACAGCTGTGCATTTCATCTTGTGTAAATTTTTTTTTTTCTCAAAACAAAATAGAATATAGCTTCTCTGGAAACTCCAAAAATTAAACCACATCAAAAATGTGAAAGAGGTAGTGATAACGATTCCTACAGCATTTTCATTTAATTTTCCAGTAGCATAAGTGCAACACCGAAGGTATTGAAGAATAATTATCAAAAGTAATAATAGTGACAGAATTCATATATTCTACTAATTATTCCAGTCACTAACAGTTAGTGTTCAGTTACTCCAAAGCAAAATGATCTAGTTCTTAGCATGTGATACACAACTATTCTTCTAAAAATGGATTTTTTGGGAGCACCTGGGTGGCTCAGTGGGTTAAGCCGCTGCCTTCGGCTCAGGTCATGATCTCAGGGTCCTGGGATCGAGTCCCGCATCAGGCTCTCTGCTTGGCAGGGAGCCTGCTTCCCTCTCTCTCTCTCATTGCCTGCCTCTCCATCTACTTGTGATTTCTCTCTGTCAAATAAATAAATAAAATCTTCAAAAAAAAAAAATAAAATAAAAATGGATTTTTTTTTATGATAACAATCAAATTCAGAAGGAGTTTGCTGTTTGCTTTCATCTGAAATAATGCCTTGCGTTGTCCAAAATTTATTCACATGGACTTTGGCTATATAACTAATTCAAAGACTATTATACTGTTACACTATTTTCACAATACTGAGTTGATAAAAACTAGAACATAGAAACGGATAGGTACCCTGAATGTCTTGGTAGTCACACATATGCAAGGAGGGTTAAAGTTAAATTATTTAAAATTGCAAAAACTTGCTGCATTAATAAAATCCTATGTTAGTATTCTAGGGACATTTTTGCATATTCTCTCAAAATTAAGGGAAACTGTGTGTATCTTCTATGTGGTTTTACTAAGATCCCATCTCTGATACGTTTGTAATTCACTTGCCAGTTTTGAGAAAGCCATGCAAGGTAATCATATGTGTTGCATGCTACAGTGCAAGTAAACCTTCCTATTGGCTTTTAAGGCTTTACAGATTCAATCGTCCTTGAGAGTTTGTGGCAGAAAGAGGTGCAATATGGACTCTGAAGAAAACTAGGGAAACAAAAATCATAACATTTTTCCCTTACTTTTGGAAAGGAAGCCATGCTCCCTTTCTGCACAAGTAACTCTCCTTTGAGAACATTATTCCTTTCAGCAATACTAAAGGAACAAATATAAATAAATAAAAGTTTGCCCAGTAGCTTCAGAGAGTCTATTTCATTGGAACAAATTAGGTCACAGTCACATCTCTGAATTAAAAAAATTAAAAACAGGCTGGGGAATTAGGCATTTTGATTAGCCATTTCTGAATCATATATGCCCGTGGAGCTTGGAGGCAGGTATAGAATCACCTGAGGCAAATAGAAGCAAGTGAGTGTTAGCATTAGGAAAAAACAAAACAAAACAAAACAAAAAAACCCACATATAAATAAATAAATAAATAAATAAATAAATAAATAAATAAATGTAGATCTGCTGCAGTTTTATATTTATATTTACCTATCATTGCACTTTCTCTGATTGGTAAGAACCAAAGTCATATCTGGAGATGCAAAATTGCGTCTGAAGTTGGAGTATGACCTTTTTATTAGTTTAATATCTTAAAGGTCAAAGGTAAATAAACTTTACTGCATGCATTCACAATGCTAAATATTCAAAGAAAATTTCTACCCACTTTTCATCCTTTTTATAACTCTAGGCCATACCAATACTTTTATCTTTCTTTTCTTTTTTCCCCAGAGAAGTGAGGAACATTATCCACATGTATTCTTTTATCATTTTATCATTTCCCCATCTCTTGCCGATCTCCCTTCTCTGAGGTCAGTGGTGTGGAACACTAATAACGGGTCTTGTCCTCACCTGGCAGATATTCCTACTTCTATAATTACGAACACATGAGATAAAAATAGGCATGGAATGTTATTGACAATCTATCTTTCATATTTTATTTTTTTGATTTCTTGCTATATACATCTTTAATTCACATGACTTTTTAACTTGTAGATTACTTTGAATAGTTCAAAGTAATATAGATGTAGGGAGTACAAAAAAAGGTAAATATATTTAATCAAAGCATAAAGATTTAAAAATTCCATCACTTCATTGAAATTTATGGAGAACAAACATAGCAATTATTTTGATTATAATTATAATTGTGTTAATTACAATAATCTGTACAAATTTTTCTAAAACCCAAAATCAAACCAAGAAATATCTTGTGCCTGATAAGATAGCTTTATTTTAACTTTAACTGTTTCAAAGACAATTTCTTACACTTTTATAAAGTATAATTTTTGTTTGTGAAAAAAAATAAGATCTCAGGGTCTTCACAAACACTGTAGCATGATTGTTGTACATGGTCAATTTAACAGAGTACCTTAAAATTGTTCTCTGAGGGTATGATTCTTTTTCAAGACTTTAGAACAGGATAGAAATAGAATGAACAAAATCTCCTTACTTTCCTGTTTTTATACCTAGAGAATAGGTTACATTATATATGAAATCAGCCATATCCACAGACTGGGCTGGAAGCTAATAGGCAATAAGATGATAAGAAAAAGTTATTTTTAAATAACAGGAAGCTTTGTTGGTACTGAGTAACATTTATTTTAAAGTGGAAGAAGCACTCTAGATTGATTTTAATAGCTGGGAGAAAGGCATAAGGAAAGGTTGCAGGAGATCAGCAGGAAGGAAATGACTGCTGATGAAGTTCATTCATTCTATTAGACTTAATCTTCCTTATTCCCCTTCATTTTCTCAGGAACGTTTTGAGGTTGCTGTTATTCAATATTTATTTCATGAAAGCTAAATCTGAATTAAGTAACTTCCCCAAAGGTTTCAGAGTTATAGAGGTCAGAATCAAGAAACAAATGGTGCACTGGGTGTGGTGAAAAAATAATGAATACTGTTTTTCTGAAAATAAATAAAACAATTTAATAAAAGAAAGAAAGAAAGAAACAAACAAACAAACAAACAAATGGTGAGTGCAATACTGTATTCACAGCTAGCACCAAACTTCCTTCTGAGGAAGAATGTTCTGGTTAAGGAAAATGTTCCTGTGGAGTCAATTGGGGTAGAAGACCAGGGCCTCTGGGAGTAGGTGGAGGCAGGAGCTCAAACTGCAAAAGAAAAACAAAAAATTTAAATAATAATGCTTTTCATTAAAAGAAATAAAATTGAGTGCCCACTTGGACAGTACTAGAAGGATACAAAGAAGATTAGCATGGTCCCTGCCCAAGGATGACACCCAAATTCATGAAGCATTCCACAGTTTTAAAAAAAACAGACAAAAAATTAAATAAAATAGAATTGGGGGATCACTGTTTTGGTATGCTCATGAAAGGAAAGACAAAAAAGGGAAAAAAAAGGAAAAAGATTGAAAACAGATTTCTTTGTAAAACTAGGTGCTATATGACCTAAAATTCAGAGAAGTCCCAGGGTACATGAAGAAATTTTGAGGAACAAGAATTGAGTACAAAGTAATTTTGCCTGTGTTCCTTGAATCCTCAGTCAAGACTAATGAACACTTGGTCAAGTTTTGCTATAGGAGTGCCTGGATGGCTCAGACAGCTAAATGTCTGCCTTTGGCTCAGGTCATGAGGTCCTGGGACTAAGTCTCACATTGGGCTTGCTTCTCAGTTGGAAGCCTGCTTCTCTCTTTCCCTCTGCCTACCATTACTCCTGCTTGTGCTCTCTCTCTTTTTATTCTCTGCCAATTAAATAAATAAATAAGTAAACAAATAAATATATAAATAAAACCTTTCAAAAAGAGAGAGAGAGAGGTTTGCTGTAGTTGTTGCAGTAGATTGGTAAAATGTGAACATGGGTCTAGATTTCAAACCTGAAATTTATGTGTGAACCAATCATACGTAAATGATAGGAAAAGTCTGCAGTTTGAGTCTCCTCAGTTCACAGACTTTTCTTCTTGTCAGTTTTCCTAGATCTTAGTCAGAAAGGGTTATCTAACATCTCTCTTTTATTTGACTTGTTTTCTTAGCTGAGCACTAAAGAAATAATTTATAGGAAAGCACAATTTAGGTGAATTTGGTCTGAAATATTACTGAAAACTTTTGGAAATTTAGTGTGAAATAGCAAAAATCCAGATAAATGTATTTTAAAAAGGATGAAAATTTATATGGTTCTATTGGTTTAAAATACATAATTTAAATTAAAGTGTCTCTAAGTAGAGACTATGTCAGCTTGTTTCAACAAATAGATAAAATAAATTTGTAATTAAGAGCATCTGCTTGGTTATAAAGACACATATGTTTTAGCCCATAAACTGAGATTATTCTCTTAAGTAACATGTTCCCTATAGTACTACTTGCAATTTGAGTCTCTTTGGAAAAACATGTCTAGATACATATTGAAATTCTGCATTATGTAGTGGTTGAGACTGAAGAGAATGTGGTTCAAATCCTGGCTCAGCAACCTCATATTCGTGTGGACTTGGGCAAATTTCTCACCTTCCCTGAGCCTTTGCGTGCTCTTCAGAATAGTGGGGTTTGGTCTATTTACTTCTGCCATTTGGTCTCTGATTCACAGTATCTGAGAGTATCTGGTGCTTATGCTCTGGCACCCAGCTGGGTTTTATTGGTTTCTTCATCACTGCCCTGCTATTTTAATGCTCTTTGGCCTCTCTTTCCCCATGTAGTATCTCATCTTTCAGGATCTTTCTAAGTTTCTTGAGCTTTTCACAGTATAGTGGACTTCGGGATATTGCAAATCCTACATAGTGACTGGTTTCCTGGAGACAGGAAGAGACAGGAAGTAGAAGTGGCTAGGCCAGTCAAGCACTATATGAAATGGCACAGTGCCAGCCCCACTGTGTTCTTTATTCGAGGACACAGAGCCTGACCAGACTGAAGAGTAGAGAATGTTTAGGACAATTTGATAAAGAATGGCAACGTCGTGTTGCAAAAAGCACTTCCAATGGATAATATGGTTCTGGACATTTTTAAGAAATATATCACGTGAGATAATGAAGCCTACCTTGAAAGGGCTTTGTGAAGTTCAGAAGATGTACCAGGACCTGGCACATACTGAGCATTCATTAAATGATGATGGTTTATTAGCGTGGACAGCTCAGTTTGGATTATCACCAATTCTCAGGTAGTAAAACTGAAGTTAAGATTAATTTAGAAAGTATTGTGATTTGAACATAGTGCTAAATCAAAATAAAGAGAAAGTTAAAATGACAGGATTCTAGTACAAAATACATAAACCCACCACAAATTTTATAAAACTATTAAAATTAAGTGTTGACTATCTGATGTAATGTATTGATATAAAATAAAGAGAAAGTTAAAATGACAGGATTCTAGTACAAAATACATAAACCCACCACAAATTTTTATTAATGCCATGCATTAACACTGTCAACTCTTATTTGTTGTTGCTCCAGTCTCCCCAGTAAAGCAGAGGAGTGGCCCATCCCAAAGCTACCCCACTTGTGGAATTGTATGAAGGGTCAGGAGATAGGTGTGGTTGCACAGGACCAGATTTCTATAGGAGAAAACTCAGAATGATGAGAACCAAGGAATCAGGAAATCCAAAGTCGTTTGGGAAGAACCAATTTTAGTTTTTTATGACAGAAAAATTCCATATTCCAGTAACCAGAGACAGAAATTGGAAACGGTGGTCATGGAGTTAGCAGTCTAACATTGGCTGGAAATCAGTGTAGATACACATGGTAACAGTGGGGGTGGAAGTGCCAGTGGGGCCAATTATTTTGAGTACCATCAGGTCTTCAGACTTACTTATATTTGATTGAAGATGCATTTATCCATCATTTTTAAAACCAACAACCAAGTTTTACACAGAATTTGGAATGACACCTGAGCTGATATAAATATTTGGCAAAATGATAGCCTCAGGGTTTAATCTATCCTATGTATGAATATCAGATAAACTGTCCTTTCAGTTTTGATTTGTTTTGTGACCTCTTTTTGATAATTTGTCAAAAGGACACCATGCTGAAAGAACAAAAATGAACCTGATTAACGCGAACTGTTCTAACTCACCAAAGATTGAAATGGTTGGAGTATGTTTATCTCTAATTTTTTCTGGTAAATCTGGGTAAATGAAGGATATTTCAGTAGCGTGAGTCACACTTATATTTATATCAGTACCTACATTTTTACTTTCATTGGCTTGCCACAGACTTAGGGAAGTAAAGCATTATTTGTTTCCAGTTTGGTGCTAATGTACATGACTAATGCACTAATAAATATTGCAAGCAAATCAATTGTACTTCCTAATAGCAAGGTGAACAGCAATAGCATTTTATGCAAGATCATAGGAGATGGAGCACTAGACATGAAAAGGGATGGTTCTAACCCTGACATTTCATTATTTCTTGGGATTTGTGCATCTTCCTTAATGTACAGTTAATGTAATTTGAGGTTATGAATCTTTTTTATAGTCTTCCCTTATATCTTTAAAGTTACAAATCTCAAGTTGTGACTAAAGCAGAAAGCATTCACAGGATTCTGACCGGGAAACTAAACTAACTCACAAATTTTCATTCTTCCTGGGGAAAATGTATAAATTCTATTTATTTTTCATTGGAATATATACTTGGGGTGAATAATGTTTGACACATATTTGTTGCTAATAAAATTCTCAGAATCTATCCCATTCAGTTTCATTGTTTCCGCCAGGGAAGCATGGGGTTGATATAACAAGAAAGAACAAACAAGGGAAATATTGGTTTTAGCCGTAAATGCAGTATGATTGTTCATCTCAGGACTCTCTGTGCCCACTGAGTTGTATTCCCAGCATTACTGAAGATGGCTTAGCACCTTATGTGACCAATTCTGTAAGGAAACCAAAAGAATGAATTCTCCTCAGAGACTTTGAAACATATACAAAGGAACATTTTCCATTCATTTAAAATCTGAATGAGACTAAAATTTTCTTCTTCAGAAAAGTTCACAGTTTTCTTTTTTATGGAAAATATGCAAATATTTTTCCCTGTGGTATACAGACTTATTGACGTTTAGGGTAATGTGTGTGTGACCATTAAGTAAAAGAGTTCCTTTGAGCCCTATATCATTACTGTTGAAATTCACAAAAGGTCAAAAGGGACGCTTGCACTTAAGCAAAGTCAGTTATGTTTAGCTCTCTACAGCAAGTGAAACACACACCAGGGGAAGTTGGAGACATTTCAGAAAAGGGAATTGGGAGGACTTCTTCTAGGGTTTGGGGTACTACTTGGTAAGTTTGTGGAGAAATTAGAGAAATAGGGACCTGTTCTGGGTTGGATAGTGTCCAAAAGTGGAGAAACGTGTTGATTTTATGATTTAATAATTTTTATCCAGGAGGAAAGAGGACTAAGTCAGAGCAAGATGTGGAGTTGTTCAAAAGTAATGATTGTTCAGAAAGAGGGCGTCAGTCATGTTTGAAGCTACATCATGGCCTTGGCTATGGCTTGTGGGAAACTACATTTACATTCTAAGGATCTGATTCTCAGTAGGGCTAATATTTACTTCTTCATTATATTGGAAAATACAGAAAAAAATAGGCCACATTTTGTCTCTTTCAGAAGTATGCATTTTTTTTAAATTTTTAATTTTTTATAAACATATATTTTTATCCCCAGGGGTACAGGTCTGTGAATCACCAGGTTTACACACTTCACAGCACTCACCAAAGCACATACCCTCCCCAATGTCCATAATCCCATCCCCCTTCTCCCAACCCCCCTCCCCCAGCAACCCTCAGTTTGTTTTGTGAGATTAAGAGTCACTTATGGTTTGTCTCCCTCCCAATCCCATCTTGTTTCATTGATTCTTCTCCTACCCACTTAAGCCCTCATGTTGCATCACCACAGAAGTATGCATTTTTAAGGAATTAAAAAAATCTTCAGAAAAACAGAATTAAAAATAAATCTGTTAGGAAACTTAGATCAAAACAGATAGATGGCATATAGATAAGGATATAAACAGGTATACAATATACAAGCATATATCTGTGTGATATATACAGACAGTCTCCAACTTAAAAGGTTTGTCTTGTAATTAATGATGGTGAGAAAGTGATATTCATATGGTAGAAACTGTCCTTTGAATTTTATATTTCGATCATTTCCTGGACTAACAATATGGGGTCTGATACTCTCTCGTGATGCTGGGTAGGGGCAGCACTGCAGCTCCCAGTCAGCCAGGCAATCACAAGGGTAAAGGTCTTCCACACCGGCAACCATTCTGTACCCATGCAAGAATTCTCTTTTGCACTTTCAGGACAGTGGTCAATACATTACATCAGATAGTCAACACTTTATTTTAAAATAAGCTTTGTGTTGGATGATTCTGCCCAATGGCAGTCTAATGTAAGTGTCCTGAGTACATGTAAGGTAGGTAGGTGAGGTGTATGATATGCAGTTGGACTTGTGATATTTTCAGCTTAGAATGGGTTTATTAGAAGATAAGTCTACCGTGAATTGAGAAGCTCTACAGATATTATATAGATGCAGTAAATAACCGATTATATATAACATAGCAAATCATCTATATAAATTTATGACTTGAGCTAGGAGCAAGGTATTTGCAGTTATAATGAGATTTACTATTATAATACTTTGGAGATTCCCAGGACCATAATTTGCTGCATGATTTAAGCTCTGTATTTATAGGGATTTGTTTTAGAGCTATTGACAGTTAGAAAATATTAATTCTAAATTTAGGAATAAGGAAGTTCAATGCTGAGCCTCAGGTACAACCTAAAATAAAATAACTCAAAGGACAATTTGAAACTTCCTGTAGAGAGGAAGACAAAGAGAAGATAAACAGGGCTCCAACTTCATCTGCTTTGATCAATCCTCACAGAGATACATATAATAACATCTGAGGACTTCTTTTCGGACTAAAATATCACCTTCTTTCTGGGCTTATCTTTTTTCTGCTCTCCCATTTTTCAAATTCCTTTTATCCTTAGTGGTCAGACACTGCTAATTCTACAATCTGACAGAGAAATCTATGTCTGAGGCAGTGAGAGTCAGCAGATTGGATAGACTTTTCAAAAGAGAGAGAGAGTAGTAGCAAAGCATCATCACGACATATGGTCATTCCAGAATGAGTTCCATAGTTGCAGGAAGATAATCTGCCTTTTCTACCATTAGAACCTTCGTATCTAGTACAGTGACTGATATGGTGTAGTATTCAAAGTATTAGTGATACAAATGAATAAATCCATGATGAAGAATCTGGGTTAATGTGTCATAATAAGACATGAGTTGTTGCAGTGATAAAAGATCCTCAAATCTCAGCAATTTCCAACAAGAAAATCTCATTTCTTATGTATGCTACATAACTGTCATGTGGACCTGTGGATCTCTTTTGCATTGACTACCTTCAGCAATTAGGCAGATAGAAGGACTTATGTCTGGGAAAATTGCTACTAATACTTAACAATTTTCTATGACATTTCATGAGTTAAAGCAAGACCAGAATTAACAATCAGGTGGAGAAGAATTAAAGTACTTCAGAAAAGAGAGAATATTTGCAAATGATCATGTAATATTCCATATTTGGCCTCACTAATATCAAAAGTGTTTGAAAATGCAAATCAGAAGGAGACTGATAAAATCTTGTCCTGAAAAAATTCTGACTAGAAATTTACTTTAGGATTTATCTCAATACTTTCAACTACCTTGTTATGAGAGAAGTTAAAGGATTAGACAAAGGCATTAATAGATTAAAACAAAATTCTTTGAAAACTGAGTGCAATCACTTGCATGCTAATAAATTTTGGTTTAGATTGATATTCTTTCATATTTATGGAAATAAATCATATAATCCTTTACTACATTCCTTGTAAAGACATACTAGTAAGAACGATGACACTTCAAAACTCCAAACTTCAAAGCAATTTGAGGGAATGAAACTCAGCTAATTTGAAAGAAGGAAAGCAGAGATATCCCACAGACAACATATTCAGTGTTTATATAATTCAAAACAGTTGTATCCTATTACTAAAGTAAATACCTCCTAGTATTTAAGTGTGACAGCCTCCAGGCTATCAGTAAAATTACTGTGAACCTGACACATTTAGTAAATCTCTTTCAGTCTTTCATAACTACAAGTGGTTGAGAATGAGGATTTAACCAATTTAATTTTTTTTTCTCTTGCTGCATTTTCCTATAAAGCAATTTCATTGGTGACACTGGTGTTCAACAATGAGAATTCAGTGAAGGCTGCTTGAGGTGAGCTTACTTAACAGGGTATTTAAAAATTATTATAGTTTTCCCATTAGAAGAGAATGCATTTAAAATGCTTCCCTTACTGTTAACATTAAAATGTTGCATTGAATAGCTGCTTCCTTCCAAATGATGTTCACTCTTAAAGACCTAAAGAAGCTTCACCTTTTGCATAACGCCCTTTCCATCCATTCTAAATCCCATTCATCTCTTTTTTTCTGTGCCACACCTTAGTGTGTGAACTATTGGTTTTGTTATTTTATAATGTGTACCATCTGGAATTGTTCCCAGGGTAACCTATCTCCTACAAAAATCATTTTTTACTCTCCTCACCTTTAATACACTGAATAAAGCTAGCAGCTACCACAAGCCTGTCACCTACCATGAGGAATTTAGTATACTAGACCTCTGATATTCATTAATTAATAATAAATCCTGTTGAGACTTACAGTTCCAAGCATCCTTCTATTCTCTTAGAATATGGAGATGAATAATACAGAGACCTTATATTTATAGTATCATTAATATTTAATAGCTACAACAGCTTTGTAAGGTTGGTATGATCTTCCTTTGTAGATGACATAAATGAGGTGGATGAGTAGGGCAGAAGTGAGTGACTTTTTCAGGTCAAGCTACTAGTAAGTGGCAGACTATGTTAGTTTGCTTGGGCTGCCATAACATTTGCTTTCCCCCTGTGGTAATGTTGACTGACTGTGGTCTCCCCGTTCAGCTTTTCTACCCCATTATGAATTCCTGCATGGTGGCCTGTGAGTCTCTTCCTCAAGAAGCCTGTTTGTGCCTTCATTTCTTAAACCATTCTATGAGGTATATTTGATACACCAAAGAAATGGACATATTTAACATACACAAGCTGATGAATTTGGAGATAAGCTTATACCCGGTGAAACTGTCAACCACACTCAATATGAAAAACATATCCACCATCTCCAAAAGTTTCCTCTTGCCTCTTTTTGTTTTTGTTGTAAGAACACTAAACACTTTTTATTAAGTTTTTAAGTGAATAATACTGAATTGTTAACTATAAGCACTATTTGTACAGCAGATCTCTAGAACTTATCTCATGTAACTGAAACCCTATAACTACAGACTAACAACTCTCCATTTCTTCTCCCCATCAGTGCCTGAATCACTAGTCTACTCTTTGTTTCTAAGAGTTTGATTATTTTAGATCTCTCGTATAAATGGACACATGCAGTATTTTCTCTTCTCTGATGGACATATTTCACTCAGCATAAGTCCTCCAGGTTTTTTGATGTTCCATATGACAGGATTTCCTTTTTTTTTTTTAATGCTCAACAATATTGCACTGGATATAGAAATCACCTAAATATCTATTAAATAATGAATGACGAAAATGGTCTTTCACTTTTAGTAGAACGGTTTTCCTAAAATCTTTCTCCATCTCCATCCTGAGTCATGGCAAAGCCTCTAGGCCTAACGGTATCTCCATCACTGAGGATGGGTAATCAAGCGACTTATTTCTCACAGCACCATAGGAGCAACAAAAGACACTTACAGATGATACATTTTCCTTGTTTCTCAAAACAAAACAAAATGATTTTTTAATGTTAAAGTGATCAAGAATTTTTTGAAGGATTGTAAACCTCCTTTTTTAAAAAGATTTATTTATTTATTGACAGAGAGAGACACGAGAGAGGGAACACAAGCAGGGGGAATGGGAGAGGGAGAAGCACGTTCCCCACCGAGCAGGGAACACAATGCAGGGCTCATTCCCAGGGCTCTTGGATCATGACTTGAGCTGAACACAGATGCTTAATGACTGAGCCACCCAGGCACCCAGCCGATGAATGTAAACTTCCTTGACTATACATTTATATGAACCTGTTGAATAAAATCAGTAGAAGAATTGTCGAATAAGAATAACTAGGCACAAGGGTACCTGGGTGGCTCAGTGGGCTAAGCATCCAGTTCTTGATTTTGGCTCAGGTCATGATGTCAGGGATTGAGAGTGAGCCCTACATCAGGCTCTTTCCTGAGCATGGAGCCTGCATAAGGTTCTCTCCCTTACTATCCCTCTGCACTCCCCCACTCCCTGCTCATGTGATCGATCTCTCAAAAAATAAATAAGTTAATTAATTAATTAATTAAAAATTTAAAAAAAGAACTATGCACACTTACTTCAGCCACGTCATTCTAAATATATACCATCATCATCATCACCATCATCATCACATATTGTAGACCACCCATCATGGACCACATGGCATAAACATTTTTCCTGCTTATATTTTATATATATATATATATATATGAAGGAGAAGAGATGGAGTAATAAGGGAGGGGAGAAAGAGAGAGAGGAATATTTTAAAGAATTAGCTCACATGATCGTAGAAGCTAGAAAGTTCAAAATTGGAAGCCAATAGGCTAGAAACTCAGGGGACAGTTGGTGTCACAGCTGGAGCCTGAAAGTAATCTGGAAGTAGAATTATCTTTTCCTTGGGTGACTTCACTTTTTTTTTTTCTTTTTTTTAATTAATTAAAAATTTTTTTTTTATAAACATATATTTTTATCCCCAGGGCTACAGGTCTATGAATCACCAGGTTTACACACGTCACAGCACTCACCATAACACATACCCTCCCCAATGTCCATAACCCCACTACCCTCTCCTGACCCCCCTCCCCCCAGCAACCCTCAGTTTGTTTTGTGAGATTAAGAGTCACTTACGGTTTGTCTCCCTCCTGATCCCATCTTGCCTCATTTATTTTTTTCCAACCCCCCAACCCCCCCACATTGCTGGATGGAACTAGAGGGTATTATGCTTAGTGAATTTTTTTTTTAAATTTATGTATTTATTTGACAGACAGAGATCACAAGCAGGCAGAGAGGCAGGCAGAGAGAGAGGAGAAAGCAGGCTCCCCGTGGAGCAGAGAATCCTACGAGGGGCTCGGGGCTCTGTCCCAAGACCTTGGGATCATGACCCGAGCTGAAGGCAGAGACTTTAACCCACTGAGACACCCAGGCGCCCCAGTTTTTTTCCTCTTAAAGTAAGGCCCATGCACATTGTGGGAAGCAATCTGCTTTACTCAAGTGGTACTGATTTAAATGCTCATCTCATCCAAACAGACAAACAAACAAAAAAACCTTCACAGAAGCTATTAGTTTTTAGTTTTTGACCAAATATTTGAGAGACATGGACTAATAAAGTTGACACAGAAAATTAACCATCACACAGAACATGATTTCAGAACCAGGTCTATCTCTCCAGAAAGTCTCAAGCTTTCCCATTTTAACTTGCTGACAGGCACAATACTTTGAATATAGAGGAATAGAGATACTATTGATTGAATGCGTAAAATAACAGATATTTAATTTTTTCTTCTCATTTTACATGGTGTTATTTATTATTCTAAGCTAAATTAGAACCTCAATGTGATAGTCGTTTTGGTTTGTCTTTTGATACTTAATGAGTGTTATTTGCTACCAAGACTACCCAAGTCAAAGTGATTATAATCAGTGCCAAAGTTATATTTTGATTGCAATAAATAGATCAAATGTTCATTAATATTGAAGCCAGACTGTTAAATCTACTGTTCTTTCCTCATTTACTTTTATTAGCATTTTAAAATTTTTAGATAAGGCCTAATTAATTTCAACTACATTCAGAGAAACTGGTTTTATTAGAATAAAAAACAAGAAATTATGAAATGTGCACTTTAAGGGGAGGGAAAAAATGTGTCCTGTGGGAGGAAGGCAGTGACCAACTAGGAAAATAATACTCATCCTGACTCTCCCATATTCATTCAAATATTTTGACATAACAAATTCTCCACCAAGCCCACCTTTCCTGCTAAGCTACTCCTTAAATTCTGCTCCCCTGAACTTTCCTGTGTTTGATGTTAAAAAATTAACTTATAACTTTCATCTGTGAATTTCTGCTGAAGGACTGTACTTAAATGTTTAATAGTCAATTTAAATATATCCAAATAAAGTCTCCCTTTCACAATCCATGTAGAAAACAAAAACAACAAAAAAATGTAGCTATTTCGGATAGCTACAGAGTTATTTCAGATAAATACAAGTAAACATAGGAACTATCTTTTCTTGATTGGAGCTTTTACACATCTCATTTTTTTTTTAAGATTTTATTTATTTATTTGACAGAGATCACAAGTAGGCAAACAGGCAGGCAGAGAGAGAGGAAGGGAAACAAGCTCCCCGCTGAGCAAAGAGCCTGACGTGGGGCTTGATCCCAGGACCCTGGGATCATGACCTGAGCCAAAGGCAGAGATTTTAACCCACTAAGCCACCCAGGCACCCCACATCTCATCTTTTTATGTAGAGCCTAAATATATTTGAATTTATGAGGTGTGGTGGGAGGCTTTTGGATGAAACAACTTTAAGCTCTTTAATATTTTGCTTTTATGGGGTGCCTAGGTGGCTCAGTCGGTTAAACATCTGCCCTCAGCTCAGATCATGATCCCATGGTCCTGGGATCCAGCCCCAGGTAATGCTCCTTGCTCAGCGGGGAGTCTGCTTCTCCTTCTCCCCCTCCCTCTGCCTAAAGCTCCCCTGCCTGCATTCTCTCTCACTCTATTTCTCTGTCAAATAAATTAATAAAACCTTTAAAAAAAAGTTTCACTCTTGTTTTATTTTATCCATATCTAAAAGTTTAATCATAGCTGAGGCCTCTTGTATACACTCAGATTAACAATGTATTCAAATTCCTTTTAAGTCTCATATTCATCTATACCTGCAAATGTTGATACATAATTTCCATTTGAATGTTCGTTTCCAATTTAAATAATATCATTGATTAAAAGAAAAATATCTTTGTTTAGTTAAATAATTATTTTCAAATTCAAATCTATTATATGCTTTACTTCATGGAAACATTAGAACACTATTGTAAATATCTAATGTCTAAGCTTGTAGACACTTAAAATATATAAAAGTGTAGGAAATACCATACTACATGCTCTGCTGGTTTAGATTGTTTTTAAAATTGTTGGTTTTAAAATGCATAGCTATTCTTCTTCTTCCAAAAAGGACACAAAATGTCCAGAGATCTAAAATCATACTTAGAGAATGATAAATCCAATCCATTCATAGTTAACACTTACCTGGGCTACTGGAAAAGAACAACCTCCACACCATTTTATCCTTGGGTGACTACTGTCTGCACTGTTGTCGGAAGGATCATTATGATCTGGAAATCTGACCACTTCTCTCCCTGCTTGTGCTCCTCAATCACAATTCACTGCTCTGATGATAGACAACAAAACTCTTAAGATCTCAAAACCCTAGGTAATCTCCTTCTTACCTGGTTCTTGAGCTCAGTCACCTCCTCGCCTTCTGTGCTTTATTCTCACTCATCTTCCACTAATTCTCCCCAGCCAGTATTGAACACACTCCCACAGAGGGCCCTGGAGTCTGCCGTTCCCTCTTTGGGGCACTATCATACACCACCCTTCTCCTTCTCTAAGGCTGCCCTCTGTCTAGCCCATCTCCCTGTAATCATCAGTTCTTGAGAAAATCCTCCCCACAACTCCTTGACTGGACAAAACCTTCCTATTATCCATTCCGTAGCACTATTTACCTCCCTCATGTTACGTACGACACTTAAAAGTTTCCATTTATTTGAATGTGTTGAATCCCTATTTCCCCCACCGGTCTACAAACTTCATGAGCAGAGAGACCATGTGCATCTTGAACATCAGTGTACATTTGGAATTTGCTATACAATCAGTGTATAAGTGCCTAGTAAATATTTTTGAAATAAAAATTAAATGAATGAATAGAGGTATGAACTGTGCTTATCTGGTTTTGTGTTGTGTGGAGGAACCATCGGAGATGAATAAAGTTCTCCAGAAATGATTTCCTAGAGAAGTTGATAAATGTAGGTTCAAAAAAATACCAAGAATTTTTTAGTTAGAGGCATAGCATCTATATTAAATATCAAGATTATATCTGTCATAATTGAAGGATAGGTAATCTTCTGAATGTCAATTATGAGACAGACTATGATAGTGATCATGTGGTTTAAAAAATACTCCTTGTGTCAGAGACTGATTTTCTTTTTTTTAAATTTATTTATTTTCAGCATAACAGTATCATTATTTTTTCACCACACCCAGTGCTCCATGCAATCCATGCCCTCTATAATACCCACCACCTGGTACCCCGACCTTCCACCCCCCTGCCACTTCAAACCCCTCAGATTGTTTTTCAGAGTCCATAGTCTCTCATGATTCACCTCCCCTTCCAATTTACCCCAACCCCTGATTTTCTTAATATTGATTCATTCCTTCTTTCTTTTAGTGACTTGGACCATGCTGTTTTACCAGCATATTAGATGGACTTATGACGGCCACATCTCCCAACCTCCTCTGTAGCTTCCTGTGGCCATCGAACTGATTCTGTCACTAGTATGTGAACACAACTATGGTGTGCAGCTTCTGAGTCTTGCCTTAGGGTGGTTGGGTGTTCCCTCTTTCCCTCTTCTAAAGGGTTATAATGTGGGTACAGCTGTAGTGTGCCTGTTCTGACTCTATGAATGAGGGAAAAACCCTATGGATGGTGAAGCAAGGTAGAAGGAAACCTGAGCCCCTGGATAAACTTATAGAACAGGGCTGACTCTTAGCCTTGAATAGTTCCCTCTGAGTTTTGATATAAGAAGGGGAAAAAAATGACTTCCATCTTTTTTAGTCTCTATATTTTAGCATCTCTTTATCAGAGAGCCACTTAGTTTATTTCCTAGCTACTAAAATACCTATTCAATTCTATGTGAATTCGTATGAATTTTAAGCTGTGCAGAAATAAAACTGAGTTTATAAATTGATATTCAAATTTTTGCAGAAAAAAATGGACCTATAAATGTGAGGAATGTTTCTTCTCTGGGTTTATGCTGTTTTATGTATAAGACTCTTTTTTTTTTTTTAATTGCTAGAATGCAGAGTAGATTTAACAAAGGACCTCATTGTTACAGCTAGCAAGGTTAATGGAGATGAAGGTTTTTCCTGAGGAGGGGGAAGAGGAACTGTAGCTATAGGACTACATGACTACATGACTACATGTAGGCTACATGACTGTTTGGGTGTGTTCAGTGATTTTTAAGTATTACCAGGACCAAAATTATTTTTGCTATGAGTCACTATGTTATTGCTTAAAGTTATAGCAGTGACATCAAGGCTATAATAACAATAAAGCAATACTGTGCCTAGCTAAGATGACGTGATTTCTCAAAGAAATCGCTGGTTAACATTGAATCCAGCATAAAAGACACCTCCCCAAAAGAACACCTTCTTACTCTTTCTTCCCTTCACCTGAACCCAGATAAAATCCTGTTGCCTCATTATTCTCCTAATCCATTTACTTGGCTTTCAACTGCACCATACAGAGCATAGATTATGATGTTCTATTTAATCTGAATCCTGCATAAACTTTAATGTCATATTTTTCCACATATTTCTTGATGACTATAAGTATGCAAAAAACACTGATCTCATTTTATAAATGTAAATAAACAAAGGGAGATAAATAGTCAAGATCAATTTAGGATTTTTTGAAAGATTTATTTATTTATTTATTCATTCATTCGTTCGTTTTAGAGAAAGAGAAAGTACAGACAGGGGAAAGGGCAAAGGAAGAGGTAAAGAATCTCAAACAGACTCTGAGCTCACAGCGCAGCCCTACATGGGGTTCAATCTCACAACCCTGGGATAATGACCTGACCTGAAACCAACATTCGGATGCTTAACTGACTGAGCCACCCAGATGCTCCTTAATCTAGGATTTGTTTTAATCTGCCTATTTTCTTTTCATGAAATGCTCTTCTGCATCTGACTTCTGACTTCTGACATACACATCTGACTTCTCCATCAGCTAAAATATCACTTTCACAGAGAGACATTTCCTTGCTAATAAGATATATTTCCATTATTCTTTATCATTGTCTCTTCACTTTTCCTTAATGGCACACAATAGTTTTTAGGATGGTTACTTGTGTATTTGCTTGTTTAACTGGCTCCCCCACGGACCTGTAAGGATCGTGAAAACAGGCAGTATGCCTCAATAGTTCACCACTGAATGTGTAGAGTCTGATCTAGTGTCTCACCAACTGTAGGTACTCAATAGACTTCAAACAAGCTACAAAAGGAAACAGGAACATAAGCTCCCAAACAAAATAAAAAGAAAATTAAAGATTAGTACACAGTTACAGTGATTTATAATGAGAGGAAATGAAAAACACTGAAAATGTTTTTACATATTTTGGATATAGTAAATTAAGGACACATGTCTCATACTGTTAATGACTGAAGAGATGCTCTAGATTATCTATAGGAATGAATTCTAAATAAACCTTTTCTAACATTGATCGATAGCAGTACATCTATGACCCTGATGATACGAGGATATTTTGTAGTTAATTGGGATGGACATTAGAAATATATAGAATCTATCCCCAGGGGTACAGGTCTGTGAATCACTGTGAAGTGTGTAAACCTGGTGATTCACAGACCTGTACCCCTGGGGATAAAAATATGTTTATAAAAAATAAAAAATTAAAAAAATAAATAGAATAAGAAAAAAATAAAATTAAAAACTTTAAAAAAAAGAAATATATAGAATCTATATCAAATAAGGGGTTTATCTATAAATAAGAGACAGAAATAAACACGCAGAGAGAACAAGACAGAAAGAGACAAGGAAGGAAAGATGATTTCCCGTTTCCTTACTCCTGTGTGTCAGTATATTTGATAGGTCTGGCAATGCAGCTTTCTTCATCCAATGGCAGAGACTGAATTTGACTTTTGGCATTCTCTCTCTAGATTTTAGCTCTTTACTCTCTTCCATCAGTGTGTCATTTTATCTGTAATTAATACCTGAATCCCATCTTTAGGTTTAATTGAAAGGAATTGGGTATGGCCAAGAGCGAGGGATGTTATCCCACTTTTATTGATAAATTGTAGCTTCAAATTATTATATAGGTCAATGACATACCTATGAAGAACCAATTTACAAATTAAGTATTACAGAAGTGAAAATCGTAGTTTTATGTTCTTTTCTTCTACAACATAATCTCTTACCTTCTTGATTCTTCATTCATAAATCATAGGAAATAGCATGTGGTGGATATTACTGTGATCTGACTTCCATCTTATATCTTTACCCAAGAACTGGCAAATGGAAAGTGTTAAAGGAGATTTAAGGATGCTATTAGGGCTTGTCTGCATAGACTGTTTATTGTCTCAATTTGTTGTAATTTGGATAGTGTATGCATCTATATCTAGTCTAGATGACTCTGCCTTCCATTTCTCTTTTTTTTTTCCTTTTTTAAAAAGCAGATTGCTATACAAAACATCTCAACAGAAACACATCTCATCAAACTGTATATCAAATTCTTATTTTACTGAATAAATTTGCTTCCTGGATTTTAAATGCTTAAACTGTAGCACTGCAGCTAGTTTTGGTTTTCAGAAGCTAGCAGAACAGGCATGCCTGCTGATACTGTATTTGATTTAGTAATAGAAACAAGTGGATACGATTTCTCTTGGAGAACTAGTTTAATGGTATTTATAGTAACATACGAATATGTTTCTAAAAACGTTCTGATTGATTCTTCTACATACACACACACACAAACCCAGAAAATCATTCAATATCATGAAATAATGTTTTTGTAAGCCTTCTGTGTTCTGTAATTCTTTTTCTCATCTTTCTGTCACTGTGGAGGTATTTGCATGAAAATAGTTTCTCTATTGCTAAGAGTTCATCTGTTCCTGCTGCTTATTTCTCACCTGAAGTCACAATTGTCTGAATGTACATCATAATCATCTCTACATAAGCCAATTTCAATGCCACAAACAAAAGATTATGACTTCAACTGAGAAATAAACAGCAGGAGCAGATGAAATCTAAAAACCAAATACCCCACTTTATGGAAATGTCCCAATTAATAAAAATTCAATTGAAAAGAAATATTTTAAGTTATATATCAGCAGAATTATCTCTCAACAGAAGTTTTTCAGTTTTTCATGGTGTTCCAATGTGCTTTATACTCAGGCTACTTAAACCTGGTTTATTCACTGTTAATTATGCCAGATGTCTTTTTATCCTTCTGTTTATGTTTAGCAGTCTGTCCCAATTCTATCATTTTTAATTATCTAAAGCCTTTGTGGTAAGATTCACATAGAAGTAGTAACTCCTCCTTGGCATCCATTGAAAGCAACTGAATAACGTAAGAAGACAACAGATGGGCATGATCTGCTTTGTGGACTCACATGGAGACTTGAATGAACCTTAAATACCTGTCTATTAAAAATAATGTTCCATATTTAGTCATAATTCCATGTACCATTTTAGCTGCTCTGCCATGATGCCGTAAATTACCATACTTCAGAGATTATCTCATACCCCTGGATATATTTCAGTTAGATTTCTTTTTTGGGTGGTGAAAGTATTGAATAGAAACAAAAAATAAGTCAATATACTCCCTACTGTATTATTATTTCCATAAAGTCAAAACTTTACAAGTTCATGAACATTTTCCTCTTAATTAGGTTAAGTAAATAAGCAAAATTTACCAGTTCATGAACGTTTTCTTCTTAATTAGGTTAAGTAACATTTGCTCAGCACCTTAAATTTGTCTGAAACAATCTAAACAACAATGTAAACAACAGAGACACCAAGAGAATAAGGCATATCTTCTTAAGAAGGTAAGTAGCTGATGAGTGCTGTGAAATGTGTAAGTCTGATGATTCACAGACCTGTACCCCTGGGGCAAGTAATACATAATATGTTAATAAAAATAATTTTTAAAAAAAGAAAGTGAAAAGTTACATATATACCCACACACACACACAAAAAAAAAAAGGAAAGAAAGTAAGTGCGCAAACAGCAAAATGAAGTTCAGTAGTTTTATGAGAAATGCATGCAGTTGATAAAAGTTATGAAAAAAAGAACTACCGAGGAGAGACTAGAAAAGCTGCCTTATATAAATATAGCAAGAATAGCTTCTTGAAAGATCAGTAGTCTTTAGTCAAGAGGAATTTGGGGGAGAATAAGGGAGGAAATAAGTAAGAGAGAACATTGTAGGCAAAGAGAGAAAATGTGAATCAAATGGAAAATCAATAAAGAAACACCAACTGAACAACATAGACCAAATGAACCTAAGAGACATGTATAGAGATATCCCGTTAACAGACAGCAGACAAATACACATTCTTCTGAAGCACACATGTGTATTCTACATGATAGATCACATGCTGTTATGCCATCAAACTAAAAAAAAAAAAAAAAAAAAAGAAAGAAAAAAGAAAGAAAGAAAGAAAAAAAACTTCACAGCAAAGGAAATGGTACATATGGGGAAAAGGCAACCTAAAAAATGGGATAAAATATTTGCAAACCATATAGCTGATAAGGGATTAATATCCAAAATATATAAGGATCTCATACATCTCAAAAGCAAAAAAAACAAAAAAAAAAAACCAAAAAACAAAAAACCAAAAAACAAAACAAAAAATACCACACAATGACCAAGTAATCTGATTTTGAAAAATGGGCAAAGAACCTGAGCAGACATTTTTCAAAATAAATACATACAAATGGTCAACAAATATATGAAAAAGTATCCAATGTCATTAATCATCAGGGAAAAGCAAGTGAAAATTACAATGAGGTATTAACTATCACCCACTAGACTGTCTACTATCAAAAAGACAAGAGAGATCTTTCTCTCCATTTCCCTTCCTCCTTTCTTTTTCCCTCCCTCTCTCTCTACATCTCTCTCTCTCTTTCTTTCTTTCTGGTCAAAAGACAATAAATATTGGTGAGGATGAGGAGAAAAGAGAATCCTTATACACTCTTAAATGGAATTTTAATTGGTAAAACCATTATAAAAAACTTGGAGATACATCAAAAATTAAAAATAGAACCACCTTGTGATCCATCAATCCCACTTCTGGGTATATACCCAAAGGAAACAAAATCAGAATCTTAAAGAGATACCTTCACTCCCATGTTCATGGCAGCATTGTCCACACTAGCCAAGATATGGAAACCACCAAAATGTCCACCAACAGATGAATGGATATAAAATGTGTGTTACATAAACAGTGTAATGTTATTGAGCTATTAAAGAGCAAAATTTTCTGACCCCTTTAAGGGCCCTTCTAGCTGGACTAAGAATCAAATTGACATGAGACAGATTAAAAGAAGAAAATAAAATGTAATAGCAGACATGTGGAGAATCCACACAGACATGAACATTTCAAAGACAGGTAAGCAAAATGAGGTATATATGTCATCCTGAACTAAGGAGAAGAGGGCAGAGGTCTGGGATTTCAGAGCAAAGGAAAACAACTCACAGGGCAATTAGAAGGAGAGCAGATGTTTAGTAATTAGATGTTTGCCCCCGTCATATAGTTGTGTCACTCGGATAAAATTTATATCTGCTAATGACACTTATTCTGGGAAAGACCCCAAATTTAGATTTTTCTATGTAGTTAAGGAAGGGGAAAAAATTTCTCCCAAGATTCTAGAGTCTTGATTACCTTCAGCTCAGAATAGTCTTCATGCCAAAGTGGCCCATCTGGGGGTAGTCTGCCCTAGGATTCTAAAAAGCCGTAAAAAGGAAGAAAATTCTGTAATTTGTGACAATTATAGATGAACCTGGAGGACAATATGCTAGGTGAAATAAGCCAGACCTAGAAAGATAAGTACTGCATGATCTCACTTATATGTGGAATCTGAAATCGTCAAAACCATAGAAACAAGAGAATAGAATGGTGGTTACCAGGGGTTGTGGGGAGAGGGATATTGGGAGATGTTCGTGAAGGAATACAAAGTCCAAGACTTACAAGATGAATAAGCTCTTGAGATCTAAGTTACAGCAAGTGACAATAATTAGCAATACTGTATTGTATACTTGGGATTTGCCAAGGGATCTTAAGTGTTCTCATCACACACACACACACACAGACACACCCACACATGCATGCACAGAAAAACAAAAGAAAGAAAATAATTAACGTTATGAGGTGATAGATATGTTAATTAACTTGATTATTTCAAGCTGTGCATCTTAAAATGTACAACTTTGTCAATTACACATTAATTAAAGTCATAAAAAATAAAATAAAGCAAATCAAACAAAAAATAGCTCCTTTCAGAAAAAGTATACAGTAATGAGAGGATAATCAGTGTCTTTCAACCTGGGGAGTTTGGGCTCTGAAAATCTTCATGGTAGGAAAATCTGCAGCTAAAGAATTTATAGTGAAAAAGAGAGCTAGAAAGATGGGAGTGATCAATGACCACAGGCTAACCTTTATAATTACTGCATGTGCCCTCAAATAAATAAAAACAGCAATAAAATTAAAAATAAATGTATTTTATATAGCAGAAAGGACATTTTAATAAAATAAAATCATAAAAATAAAATAATAAGACATCAACCTTACTGTAAATGTGCAAGATCCCTATTAAGACAAAAGAAAAAAAGCATCAATAATGAGAAATAGAACCAGATGATGGTCCAATAAGAAGGATTCAAAAGTATATAGATAACAACTCTTAACTCTAATCTATACATTTATAGCAAGTCCATTAAAATTTCAATTGATTTTTATTCTAAGAATAAAAATAATTGAACATTAAATGTCTAGTGAACCATGTATCAAAATTCTTTGTATGATAACAATGGCAGTGTGGTGTCAGCACCTAAACACAGAATTAAGTTTATAGAATAGACTGGGATGCAGAAACATACTTAGGAAAGTACATTATAATGACTGAATATACATCATTTGGAATCAAACTGGTTGCTATTCAATGTTTACTTCTTGATCTTGAGTGAGTCCTCCCTAACGCCATTTTTTTCTCTTCTATTCCTAAAATTAAAACAAAACAAAACAATACAAAAACAAACTAGTACTAACCCATAGGGATACTGTAGGAATATATTAGTGAATTCCTGCAGAAGACTCTGGAATGTAGCAAGTATCATGCCTTTCCTTTAATAATACCGATTGGAGGGCCACCTGGGTGGCTCAGTGGGTTAAGCCTCTGCCTTCAGCTCAAGTCATGATCTCAGGGTCCTGGGATCCAGCCCTACATCAGGCTCTCTGCTCAGTAGGGAGCCTGCTTCCCCCTCTCTCTGCCTGCCTTCTGCTCTGTCTACTTGTGATCTCTCTCTCTTTCTCTCTCTCTGTGTCAAATAAATAAATAAGGTCTTTAATAATAATAATAATATAGATTGGAGATGTTTCCATATCAATGCATATACAACTATCCTATTCTTTTTTTTTTAAGTTTTATTTATTTATTTGACAGAGATCACAAGTAGGCAGAGAGGAGAAAGCAGGCTCCCCACTGAGCAGAGAGCTCAATGCGGGGCTCCATCCCAGGACCCTGAGATCATGACCTGAGCCAAAGACAGAGGCTTAACCCACTGGGCCACCCAGGCGCCCCAACTATCCTATTCTTTTAGACGAATATTTGGTGTTTCATTTTATTTTATCAAGTACAGAGTTATTAATGCTTAATATGTTTCCAGTATTTAAATATTTTGGCAATATAAACAACGTTGCAATGAGAATTTTTCACAAGCTACCTTGTGAAATGTGTTAGTCTTTAAGACAGGTGATAAAGATTGAAATACTAAGTAAAATGGTCCCCCATTTTAAATCACTGCAAATCATTAAAAATTTGTGCAGAATTATACTATCATCCGATGTATAGGAGTGTATTTAATTTAGACACATTTCCCCACACTCTAAATGATACTTTCTATCAACCATATTGGTGAAAAGTATTTCTTGTTTTCATTTACATTTCTTCAGTTATGGACAGAATTGGCCATCTGTACATATGTTACTAGATAGTCTCATTGTTACTTTTTTTCTTAGTTTTGTAAATGATCTTTTTATAGGGCACCTTAGTGGCTCAGTAGGTTAAGTATCTGCCTTCAGTTCAGGTCATGATCCCAGGGGCCTGGGATCTAGTCCCACTTGGGTTCCCTGTTCCATGGGGAGTCTGCTTCTCTCTCTGTCCTTCCTCCCATTCATTCTCTCAATCTCTCTCTCTCTCTCTCTCTCAACTAAAAAAATAAATAAAATCTTAAAGAAAATAAATTATCTCTTCATATACTATTTTTGTTGCTCTTTTGGGTATTTTGTGTTTATTTTTCTTAGACTTTTTCCTGTTTGAATGAGTAGCACTCTTTTTAAAAGCTAAGAAAATTGGCAATTTATTTTGTGTGTTCAAGCATTATTTTTCCTAGTTTATTATTTGTCTTTTCATTTGGTTTTGTTATTATTTATCATTCAGAAAGTTTTTACCAATTGAAAACTCCCTAGGAAATATTTTATACACCATACTTCTGTGGTGGTGTTCAGTAGACCAGTTGGGAGATTTAGGCAATGCAAGAGGAGAGTATAATGAATAATATAAATGTATTCATGTATTCATGGCCTTGGAGATTAAAAATCACTTTGTAAATTATAGTACTTAACCTACTTTTTACAACTGACTTTGCCAATGTTGTAGGAAGAAAATTTGTATGGTAATTTGAATTTCTGATTTATTTTTTAGGTATAAGTTCAAGGTAAGACTGCAAACTTTGTTTAGAAGGCAAGATTTTGAATATTTATTTAGAAATGTCATAAGGACCTGATGGCATCTGCTCTTCTTTAAAGCATAAAATGAACTATCTGGTCTCCATATTTTAATGGCTTTAAATTAAACATTTTTAAACAACTTTAGTTGAATAATGAGTGAATGATATAATAAAAAAGAAGAGATAATTTCAACTAAAAAATATTGAACACTACTACCAAGTGCTTTAGGAGGAAGAAGGAAGGCTTACTATATTCCAAAAACATACACGTGTTTATGTTTATTTCTCATCCCTATGAAAACTGATGACCCAAAGTCATTCCTAACTTTCTTCATTTAACAAATATTTATTGAGTACCTCGTATATGAAAGCATTTTTCCTAGAACCAGTGCTAAAACTAAATAATAATAATAAAATTTTAAACCTCCTGCCTTCTTGAAAACTACAGAGGAATGAGAAGAGAAAGTTATAAATAATGAATTATCCAATTGGTTAGAAAGCTAAAACCTTTTATAAAGTACAGTACCTACTAAGTATAAAAGCTGAAATGTAAACCTAGGTTTTCTCTCACTCTAGTGGTCAAGCCCCTTTCTACTATATCACGTAATTGATATGTTAAAACTGGATTCCTCCTAAAACGAGAAGTTCCTAAAACTTTAACCTCTGTCTTAAATTCCCAGAGTACTCATGAAAGAACACAAAATAGAAGTCTCTTTGGGAGGGAACTGGAGGCCTTTGTAGTTTCAGCTATGGAATAGAGAGAAAAAAGAATTCAAGATGGTCATCTAAGTAGTTTGATTATATAACTTACCATCCAGTACAGCCTGTAAAATTGAAAGCGACCCTATTCATAATTATGCTAGACAACACATAGAATTCCACAAAACTTCCAGACAAATTTTAACAAATGTTCACTCTATTGTTCTTTGGGGCAAGATTTCTTGGGCTTCTAATCAAAGCCAGATTATATACAAACATGGAGCAATCTGCTTTTAATATTGCAGCATCAAGAAATTCTTTTTTTTTTTGCCCCATTTTATCATCCACCTGAAAGCTTCAACTTCTTAGGAGAAAAGCTATGGAGAAAGGCTTCTTGGTAAGGGCTAGGAGAATTCACTGTCTTATCATCTTATGGGGAAAATAAACAAGTGAACAATCTTACAAGCTTATACACACTTGGCTCCCGACATGTCTGATAGAGGTCACCGTGGGACCAGGTGGACTCCTGTTCACAATGCTTGAGTGGAGAATTTCATACGAAAATGTATAATATTAATAACACCAGGATAGTGTCATTACATGGATGACTTCTTTTAAATTTCATGGAACTTTGACTACCATAAGGTCTCAGTGTATCAAGAATGACATGTAATCTTCAAATTTTGATTTGTGGGAGATGCCACCAGGCGTCGTGAACATGACGCTGACCAACATCATCCCTTACCGTTTCCTGTCTCATATCACTCCAGGTCTGTCACTGCACATAGACACAAGGATTACATAAATGTGAAAAACCTTTTTTAAAGATATATTTAAATTTAGTAATCAGTAATGTAATTCAGGAAAATCTTTCATAAATACAAAACATTAACATGTGTAGATTCAAATACAAATATATGACACCTTAATTGGTGTCATATGTCACCTACAGTCTCTGAATTGAATTGGAAAGCAAGAAATAGAGTATATGATAATCCTTGCTATTAGTCAAAATTTTGTGAGTTGTCAGTGGTTCTGTAAGTCAACCACTATATTAATTTTCACAAATATGATTTGGATATGATAGTCATCTAAATCCCATATGCAAAATAATAGATCAACTGTCCTGTATCCATTGGTAACATAACTTATTCTTACTTTTGACCTGAAAAAAGGTATCTATATAAAAGTGATCAATTTTTAGTTGCTACTACATTGATTTTTTTTATTTAATTTAATTTTACTTTTTTCAGTGTTCTAAAATTCATTGTTTATGCACCACACCCAGGGCTCCATTGATTTTTGATTTGTACTACAACATATTGTGTAAATAAATATAGCCAAACAATTATGGTAAGTAAAATCTCAGACAGAGAAAGACAAACACTGTATGATCTCACTTATTTGTGGAATTCATGAAAAAGCCAAACTAATGGAAACAGGATAGAATGGTGTTTACCAAGGGCTGGAGGATAGTGGCAATGGGGCAATCTTGGTCAAAGGGTTATAAAATTTTAGAGATGTAACATTCAACATGGTGACCACAGTAATAATACAGTATCATATACCTTAAAGTTGCTAGGAGAATAAATCTGAAATACTCTCTTCATTAAAAAAAGTCACTTTGAAAGGCGATCAATGGCTTAACTAACGTTATTGTGGTTATCATTTTGCAGTATATACATGTATCAAATCGCCACACTGTGCATCTTAAGCTTACACAATGTTCTATGTCAGTTATATCCCAATAAAGCTGGGGAAAGAGGTACATAAAGTAAAATAACTAAACATTGAAATACATTTTTAAGGAGCAAATATGAAATAGTTTGATGTCCCTTTTAATATTTAAGAAAGCAAAATTATTTTTGGTTATATAAATTGTTAATTGAGCTCTTTGTCTGACTCAAAGTAATGTGGGTTAGGTAATTACAAATGTAAAAATATATGAAATCAAGGATTCTTGCTTTGTGTGTTAACACTAAGTACTATATAGATTTGCGTTCAAACATCATTTGAAGTACTACTTAATATATAACCAATAAAATGAATAAAGTTTTCAATGAATCCAACTTCAATTATGATCCCAGCATACATTAGCTTGGGCAAGGATAAAAACAATCATATGAATAATACATCAGAAATCAATTTCGTCAGAAAAACCTGAAAAAGTTGAATTTCTGATTTGCCATCTGAATATTACTATCTGTAAAATTTCTATAGCTCAATATTGAAGAGTAGCTTAAAAAATGACTATATAAATTTAAGCAAATATATAGCCCCAAATTTTTGTGTGGGTAATCCTGATGGACTGTCTTTGTAGCTTGCTAAATCAGAGCAAAATGTTTTTAATTCTATTTTTTTTAGAAAAAAATCATTATCACACTCTAATTCATGCCAAATCCCCCAAAAGATATGCTAGAATGAGGTATATATTTCTGAAATTATGTTATATGTAGAAAAGTGTCCATCAAGGGCACAAAATGCCTCCCTCTTGTGGCACATTATCTTTTTTTTTTTTTTTAAGCCTATAGCACCTGTTATTTCTCAGCATTCTCCCATCCAAGTACTAACCAGGCCTGACCTGCTTAGCTTTGAGATCAGAAGAGATCAGGCACGTTCAGGTTGGTATGATGTAGATGCTTTTAAACATTTTTAAATGGTATGCACATAGACAATATCTCCATTTTTCTGAAACTCTTTAAAGATATCAACTGATACTTTTAAAAAGTGTGAATGTCCAATCCAAAGATTTCCATAAAAAGAGTATTTGTGGTGCCTAAAAAAGTAAATAAGCACAATTAGATAGATGTTTGTTATTAAGGTAACCATACAAATATAACCTTGATTGTGTGGAGCCATTAAAATTATGATAGTGAACACGGTAGTAACATAGAAAATTTACGAAAATAGCAGACCACGAAATGATAGATGCACCGCATATTCCAGAATAACTTCTAATTTAATCTAAGAGATTTAAAGACGTGGTGCCTGTGTGGGTCAGTGGGTAAAGTCCCTGCCCTCAGCTCAGGTCATGATCCCAGGGTCCTGGGATCTAGCCCTGTATCAGGCTCTCTGCTCATCAGGAGGCCTGCTTCTCCTCTCTCTCTGCCTGCTTCTCTGCCTACTTGTGATCTCTCTCTCTGTCAAATAAATAAATAAAATCTTAAAAAAAAAAAAAAGAAATTTAAAAACATATTTCTGAGTTTAAGAAAATTTATCTATAAATTGAGCATTCAAATCAAACACTCCCCTAAAGAAGATAGATTTATTAATTGTGTCTTAAAGTAGACAAAGAAATATGTTAAGTATTCATTCACTTTTCCACTTTTTTTTTTAAGATTTTATTTATTTGACACAGAGAGAGAGAGAGAGTACAGGCAGGCAGAGAGGCAGGCAGAGAGAGAGGGGGAAGCAGGCTCCCTGCCGAGCAGAGAGCCCGATGCGGGGCTCGATCTCAGGACCCCAAGATCATGACTTGAGCCAAAGGCAGAGGCTTAACCCACGAATCACCCAGGTGCCCCATTTCCCACTCTTGTTTACTGTCCAGGACACCAACACAGTCTTTAGGTACTACCTGTGGATACAGAAGTGGTTAACAGCTCCTTACATTATTAGCGATTCCCTTTGAAATATGGGAACATTGATCACACCCAACGTTCTGCTCAAATGGTGCAAGATAAAAAAAAAAAATAGTGTATCAGAGAAAGGATGTACCAAGCTGTTTCTCAGTCCTTTGATGTTGTTCTCTCTCTTCCATGGTCTACAAAAGCAGAGGCAGCTCATCACTTGTCCTAGCCCAGATCCGATAGAGCAGCTTCCTTTTCCTGGGATCATCTCCACTGATTACCCATTTTGAGGAACTGGTGACTACTACTGCCTCAGCTGTTCTTCTCACGTAGGAAAACAAAATTTAACCAATATTAGAGTTCAATATATGCCTGTTATCTGGTCTCAAACAGATTTATCTCTGATATAGTTACTCAAAATAATATACTCCCAGTCAAATTATGTTTATGATGTATACTTTCATCTCTTTAGCATGAAGTAATCATTTTTAAAAAGTCTGTGCTGGTTTTCCCATGCAGAGGCTCACATTTGCCAAACTTTACAAAAGATTATTTATGAAGTTAGAATAAGTCTTATAGCAATGGTTAGGTTAGAATAGAATTACAGCAGGCACGGAATTTGGCGTGGGAAACCTCCAGGTTTGGATCTTGACTTTATCACTTCCTAGCTATGTGAATATGTGTAAAGCATTTCGTCTTTTCTGAGCCTCTAAATTCTCTTTCTTAAAATTTGAACAATAATATATAATTTGAAGAGAATTGCCAACAACACATAGAAGGCACACTCTGCATACATGGTAAATGATGGATAAAAGTTAGCTATTCATTACTTTAAGCTTGTCAATAATGTGACATCATTATCAACTTAAGAATAAGTCTAGAAGTTCCTAGCTGGCTCTGTCAGTAGAGCATGGGATTCTTGAGCTCAGGGTTGTGAGTTTGAGCCCCACATTGGGTGTAGAGATTACTTAAATCATTACAAATAAAATCTAAATGAAGTTATATAAAGTTTTTACAGTTAAAAACCCAGATAGATTCTTCTTCTACCCACTTAAGCCCCCATGTGAAGAATCAATGAAACAAGATGGAATTGGGAGGGAGACAAACCATAAGTGACTCTTAATCTCACAAAACAAACTGAGGGTTGCTGGGGGGAGGGGGGTTGGGAGAAGGGGGGTGGGATTATGGACATTGGGGAGGGTATGCGCTTTGGTGAGTGCTGTGAAGTGTGTAAACCTGGTGATTCACAGACCTGTACCCCTGGGGATAAAAATATATGTTTATAAAAAATAAAAAATTAAAAAAAAATATTTGGGGCAAAAAAAAAAAACAACCCAGGTAGAGTGTTTTTATAGATCATATATTTATTTTTATTTTGTGTCTCTTTAATTTAAAGAGCAATACAAATATAGATGTTATAAACAAGTCTTTTTTTTTTTTTTTTTTTTTTAAACTAAAGCAGAGCATCTGAAGCTAATACCCCCAGGAAATTGTATCTGTCTGGTAATATTTTTCTGAAGGGTCTCTATTCAAATTATGAACATCTGAAATTAAGAGACTCTGATTATTTTTTAAAAGACTCTGATTATTCTTGATATTCAAACTATTCCCTTATTAAATCTTGTAGGTATATTTCCCTACTTAGGAGTTCACCAGCCAAAGAAACAAGGAGGAATTAACCATTTAAAAAAAAAAAAATTAAAGGTATTATCTATCTGAGAAAGAGAGCGTGTGTGAGCATGAGCAAGGAGCAGGGCAGAGGGAGAAGGAGAAGCAGATTCTTCATGGAGGAGGGAGACCCAAGTGCAGGGCTCAACTGCAGGGCTCAACCCCAGTACCCTGGGATCATGATCTGAGCCAAAGGCAGTCACTCAATGAACTGAGCCACCCAGGTGTCCCAGAATTAATCATTTTTAATTGAAGGAATAATTGTTAAAACAAAAATAATATCTGCAACATGCAAACAAACAAAAGCCCAGATTAAGGTGACCTCTTTGAATGCAGGGCCTTAATCAAAGATTGTTGTCACCCTAGTATTTTGACATGGTGTTGTGAAAACTAATGAGAGACTGCTTTTTCCAATTACTCACAGTAATAAATTCAATGCAACAACAACAACAAAAAATTGGAAGAAAACAATATAAAACAAATATTCATATTAGTACATAACACACCCACATCAGAGTAGGGGTAAACAGGTCAGGATATCTTAACATCTGGGTTTGTTCTTCCGTCAGGCATTTGCATGCAGGTTGGATCTAATCAGCTAGCTCTCATCAGAGCAGGTTCCAAAACCTTCAGCCAGAGACTACTTCCAGGTTTAGGAGAGCAAAAAAGCACCACAAAGCTGTGAAAGCTAAGAGTAAAATTTTTATTCTAAGCAAAACCTAACATGAGAGTCCTAGACATGGCTAGTGAAGATGTTGGTTCTGCTTCCCCACCACCCATCAGTATGAGAGTTTAAGGTTTTATGTATGTATGAAATGTGGAAAACTGAGTTGATCTGATCTTAGTAGACATGATTAGTGTCTATCTCACCTTGCTGCCCCCTTCGGATTGGCTGTAGGTTTTATGAGTAAGTAAACCCAGCAATACTGTTTCACTGATCCTCATGAGAGGTAGTTTGCATTACTGCCCTTAGGCACCACTTGTGGCTAGGAAATATGACTTGGAGCTGAGCTTTAATCAGACAGACACCGGCTGAAGAATGTCCTTTTCTGCTGTTATTGCCCACTTCCCTCACCCCTCATGTCAGGTGTCCGAGGTGCAACAAGGAAGGGGAATGAAATGGTGCAATTCTCATAGGAAACTGATGGTCAAATCTATGGTTTCTAGCTATGACAGCAGCTGTCTCTTTGTTTGGATCAGTTTTAACATCTTGATAAAATGAAAGATAGACATTATGAAAGACACTACTTTCATATCTATATGTTAGTCCTAGAAAATAAAACAGTTGTTTCAGCTCCCACTGTAGGAAGCAGGGTGATAACAACAAAGTCAGCTATTAACTGTGTGTTAGGCATTAGGCAAAATAGAAGATCTTTGTGTTGGGTAGAACCTCAATTTCAATATTGTTTTTATTTTGAATGTCTACTATTTGCCAGATATCTTGGTAATCATTGGCTGGTTCACAAACTAACATAGGCATAGAAAGTCAAAATGAAGAAGTATATAAAAACAAAAGAGGGTTTGTCTTGTACAATATCTGTTAAGATATCACCTTGATAATTATTTCTGAGAATTAAAACCATTATTCAGGGAAGTCATATCATCTCACAAATTTATAACCAGTCAATGTCCATTTGGGTTCATGTCTATGTATGTGTATGTATATCTATGTCTGTATATAGTGTGCATTCTTGGAAAATATGGGAGAATCTCTGCAATTTGTTGCAACATTAATATTCTTTGTTTGACATTCATTCACTTACTCCTTACACACATATGAGTATCCACATATACTAACATATATATATATATATGTATATATATATATATCTGTATATATATGTATATACTCAAGCATTTACTTGTACATTGAAATATTTACTTAACTATATATTACACATATGTATTTATATTTAGTTTTATGTATCAACCCTCACACACACACACATTTAAAAGCATTATATTTTGTCAGATAAAAATGTACTGAGTTTAATTAAACCTTTTGTAAATATGTATTTCTGTTTGAAAGAACTTTCATATCTTGCATCCCAGAATACTGGACAATTAACATTGGACTACGTAAAATTTGACTACAATTGGAGGATTGAGTTAGGTATATGTCTCTAAATAGTCCTGTGTATTTTAAAGCAACACCTCCCAGTTTCAAGAGGATGAGGTAGTCTGCCAGTGAACTAGTCCTTCTCTGTCAGTTACCATAGTGACCAGGTCTGAGAGCACAAAGATTTCACTCTCATGGATTCAGCATCAGCAGTGGGACCTCCAGACACCTTGTCATTTTCTTTTACATATCATCACATTCTTTCCCTTCCTTGGAGAACTTGAACTGAATTAGGAATAATAAGGAGTAATTTACTTGAAATTTTAGAGGAAAGTTTTAATTAACATTTTAAGATCTGGATCTATTAGAAAGAATGAAGGGTTAAAGTAGTAGTTGGAAATCTTTCTCAAGGAAACCACTTAGTTTAGTCCATGAATGTATGCACTAAACTGTTGAAACAAGCCTCAAGATTTACAGTAAGGATTGTTTCTCATGCTAAAACATTAGTGTTTCCTTAAAAGTCATGTCCTAAGACACTAAACAGGTTTCTCATATGTTTGGTCCCATGTGCAAAATTGGGAAGACTTGGACCAGGTCAATAACTTAACTTCAGACATGTATGTGTATTAACAACAGACTTCTTGTTGGATAACAGTCTGTATTAACAACAGACTTGATGGATAACAGATTCTAAGATAGTAAAGAGAAATTTTTGAGGGAAAATCACTTTAGGAGAAGAACAAATCTTGCCAGGTAAGTTAGACTCAACATCAGATACTCAGGGCTGGGATGGAGAGCTACAGTTTCGTACCCCTGTCTTTCCCTGGAGTAGCCATTCCCCCTTCAAAGTAAAGAGCTCTGTCAAAGGAGACTTTTCCTCTTTGAAGGCGGCTTCACATTGAGTCCTGGTTCTTTGAAGACATGTGCTGAAACAAAGCTGACACATTCTACTTATTTAGGGTGAGCACTCTCAAAAGATACAGAATGAGAGAAGAAGGCAAGTGAGGCAGAGAAAGGAAAAAGAAAATTGAAGTTGGTGTCTCAACCAAACTTAGGATCACATTAAAAATGTGGCTGATCACTCAATCATACTGGACATCTTCAGATAATGTAATGGATTTCCTGCATCTCAAACAGTCCATGCAGGGAAGGAAAGGAAACCAATGTATTTGTTAAGTCGTCTTAACAAATTGGTGGTCCCCCTCTTCCTCCTCCTCCTCCTCATCCTCCTCCTCATTTTCTTTGATCAAAGAGCGCCCAACGGAGCATTTACTCAATCATGTAATCAGGGTGTGACTTACATCTGGGAAAGCCGGAGCCTCTGGTATCTGATCTGAAGTTGGTGTGGTTCCTGCTACAATGGATATCATCTGTCCAGGCCTAGTTTTACCTCTGAAGGAATCTAAATATTCAAGATACAGCCACTTATAATTTCCTAAAAAAGAAAAAAAAAGCAAACAGCTTTGGCAAAAGATACAGTCACTGCTTCTGCCACTGGTCCTAGAGCAATACTTTCTATTCATCAACAGTCTCCTTCACCACCCATTATGGACTTTACTAGAATGATTCAGACCTTCATCATGAGGTGCATATTACTATAGTTGCCCATTTACAGCTGTCGCTGGGCAGATAATTCCAGGAAATAAAGCAATGAACTCCTGTGCTACAAACATACCTCTTTTCTTCCATTACATATTCACAACCCTATCTTCTCAGTTAGCAGAGTTATTACATCAGCCTATAGAGAAACTATTATTCTACTACCTGAACTGTTGACAAGAGAAGTCTAAAGTGACCAGGTAATAAGCACAGATTCCAATTCAGTGAAACCTTACAATACACTCTAATAGAAGTGTTGAGTTCTTTGGAACATGGGCTTCATATCTAGCAGAGTACACACGTGCTGAGATGAAAAGTACAAATTCCACAAGTAGGTGAATGAGAGTGAAAATGGAAAAAGGCCATCCTATTTTATCCTTTGATTCCTACACTTATAATTTCTCATTGTGGCGAAGATACCATACTATATCGTCCATTTGGACATTATCGTAACCCTTTGAAGTGATTTGTCCAAGCCACAGAGTTAGCTGAGGTAAGCTTTCAGTAGGCCCTTCTTTTTTTTTTTTTTTTTAAAGATTTTATTTATTTATTTGACAGAGAGAGATCACAAGTAGGCAGAGAGGCAGGCAGAGAGAGAGGAGGAAGCAGGCTCCCTGCTGAGCAGAGAGCCCGATGCGGGACTCGATCCCAGGACCCTGAGATCACGACCTGAGCCGAAGGCAGCGGCTTAACCCACTGAGCCACCCAGGCGCCCCTCAGTAGGCCCTTCTGATGTTTTTATAAGTCAGCTGTTTCAGGGTGAAGAACTGTGTGATATATATGACATAATTCTATAGTTCTGAGCACACTAATCCACTCCTTTCTTATAAATGTCTCTTAGTTCAGGGCAATGTGTGGGATACCATCATGGCAGATCAACTATTCTTCTTTTGAGATTTTATTTATTTATTTGAGAGACAGAGATAATGACAGAGAGCATGAACAGGGGGGAGAGGAAGAAGCAGGCTCCCTACTCAGCAGGGAGCCTGAGGTGGAGCTTGATCCCAGAACTCTGGGATCACGACCTGGGCCAAAGGCAGACACTTACCTGAATGAGCTACTCAGGTGACCCTACATCAGGTACTCTGAACACCACTGACAAAAGGCACTGGTAAGCCATTGTACCAGAAAAGATATTTCAATATCCGATTACATATCTATTCTGTTAAAGATGAATTCTCTTTGAATATGGAAATCATAAAATTTTAACACACTACCACCTAGTCCATGGCAGGTCTCTCCAAGGTATTATGGTATCTCAAGAGTTCAGCTTCAGTTGATATTACTAGCAGGTTGACAATGTCAGGATCTAGACCAGATGTGGTGAGAGAGAGAACCTGCATTGTTGGCAACACTCAGAGTTCCATCCCTGACACCATTTCCACTCTACTTTGGGTCCGTTCTCAGTCTAGGGTAAGCTGAAAAGAAAAGCTGTGATCTCCACAGGTTGAGTTATCCTGTTCCTCTGGTTTTTGAGAGCCTCATCTGTGTCAGATGATCTCTGGCGTTATGTGAGAAACAAAGATCCACGTGTACAGCTCCTTAGGTTCATTCACATAATTCTTGTCCAAGTCCCAGGCACCAGTCAAGTTATCCTCCATGTCCCAGGCATCAAAGCAAATCCATATCTTAACTTCCTTTCCTTTCACAGTATATGAACAACCAAATATTCTGCTAGCAGTGCCATGGATTGTATTTCCTTTCACCTCTGTCATCAGGACCCATTTATCTAGGAGCAGTACTGTAGCAGCAAATTTGTCCAGCTTTCTGTCACATTATGTGCCCATCTTTCTGTAAAGTCTCACATCCTTTCTTCTTCCTTCAGTTGATCATTGAGATCATCCCATGAAACTATGTTCGTGGCACTGTTGTGAAAGCAATTGGTGATATGAGCGTATAAGACAACTGTTCATAGTTATAAGCCAACTGTGTCTTCATTTCTTCTGCAAATGCTCAGGCCAGATTTGGATTGTATCACTACCATCACGTAACACATTGCTGCTGTGTCTGCCTAACCTTACGCACTGAGGAACTGGATGACATAGAACTCAGGATGACTAGCCAAGGTTACCTACTCAATTAGTGTATCAGTAGCAGAGGCTCATTCTCTCCATGAGTACCAGCAGTTCTCTTCTCAGGAGGATATCATCTGTTTCAGGACCCGAGGAGGCTATTCAGTGACATTCCTGACTCCACATGCCATTGTTATTCATCACAGACAGATACCTTTAGCAAGATTAAACTATTGAACCTTACATCCCAAGTGAAAGAGCAGCTTTCCCCACTGCCTGAACGTTCTTAGGTGGAGTCTAATTCTGGGTCTCACTTAAAACTGACAGCTGTAAGAGCCACCCAATAAATTATGTGGAAGAGTATAATAAAATCTCAAGTGGTGTGCCTCTATCTTAGTGGCAAGAGATGCAAAGTTCAACTATTCATCTTGTACCTTAAAGGGATAGCATAGTATATCCCAAAACGCTAACTTCCTAAAGAAGTGGACAAACCCTTGTGGGGTTTTTGTTTGTTTGTTTGTTTCTGGATTTTTTTTTTTCTTGTATCTACTATCATAACTATGTCTTTCTATGATGTCAATAGAATTTTCCAGTTTCTTCTCAACAAGTCCAGTTAGTATTATTCATGAATATAATAGGCTAGCATAGTATTCAGGATTATATAGTTAAAGACTGCAGGACAGTTAACTTAGATTTTTGTTATATTGCTTTTCTTGCTATGGATCTGTAAACTTTTTCAATAATCTCTGATGGATCAAGAAGAATATTGTCCATGTATAAATAGTCCCATGCCAGGTGCCAAGCTTGTATAGTTGTATCAACAATACTACATTTAGCAAAATGACTAAAATTGGGGCCACCACCTGAGTGAATTTACATATTATTCACCATGATTCTTTTATGGGATTTTTCTTCAAACATTTTTCTTTTTTTTTTTTTCCTCGAAGAAACCAGTTGAGAAATTTGATTGATGATACTGTGTTCACTATCATCCATGCAAATTTAAGTTTATGTTGATATTGATAATCTTTGTATAGTTCAGGGTTTCCAAATCACTTTGGTTCTACCATGAAGAGGGCCGAAATTCTAGATAGGTTTGTCCCATACCAAACAAGTGTTAAAGCTTCTTGATCTCCCACTACTTTGCCTTCAAACTTTATCTCATCACAAGTAAATATATGTGAAAACTTTCATAATTGTGTTGTCATGCATGTCATGAATTTTGACCTCAACAGTTAGCACAAGCTTCACAGAGAAATTTAGCTGACTGCTCAGGAAAAACCATCTTTCCATTCATAGCGGAATGTCAATGACCCATTACTGAAAAGTGTATGCTGAATTTACTTTGTTTTACCAGAGAACATTTTCCACAAGTGTAAGAGATAGGAATTGAAAAGATAAGAACATATAAAGACTTTTACAGGTCTATAAATTTAAAAACACATTTGAAGCCAGAACTTTTCATACTATTCTCTACAGAACCTCTAGAGCCCAACCAATCCCTTTGAGGCTGTGGAGGGGAGTACCAGCAGGTGGAATGAGCTGGGCTCTCAGATGTCCAATCACGTTTGAAACTGAACAGCTTCAGCGTATCTGCTTTGAACATCAGACAGACTAGTCAGATTTTATCTTTAAAAGGGATTTTTTTGTTAATGTTTTTTAAACCACTGATCTGATCTAACTTTTTAATGTTCACTTTAAGTAATACATGTACTCCAACCTAATTTTCAAAGCTTATATGTCATAAAATATGATATATCCAAAATTAGCACATATTAAATCTTTCCATTAAAAATACTATAGTGGGGACACCTGGGTGACTCAGTGGGTTAAGGCCTCTGCCTTCGGCTCAGGTCATGATCCCAGGGTCCTGGGATCGAGCCCCGCATCGGGCTCTCTGCTTGACAGAAAGCCTACTTTCCCCTCTCTCTCTGTCTGCCTCTCTGACTACTTGTGATCGTGGTCTGTCAAATAAATAAATAAAATCTTTAAAAAAAATACTATAGTATTTTGTTTTTGTCACCAAGTTTCCATAGTCTACTCTTATTTTTTTCTTATTCTTTTTGCTGTTTTCTACCATTTCTTTATCGATACCTTTTGGAAAAAAACCTAACCAGTTAAGTCAATAATCCTTAATTCCTGGGACGATGCTGATATTTCTTGTGTTTCAGGCAATATCATATTGGCGAAGTAAAGGTCTGGTTATGTGATGTCTATATTTTAGTATATCTCTTACCTCATTTTTTCCCTCTGATCACTAGGAGAATCACACATTTCATGGTATATAGACAACTTACTCCACTTCCCAATAAAATTCATACTGTGTTTTATTCTTCTGGGAAATGTTTTTAAAGTAATAAGTAATAAATGACAAATATTCAACTATATGCCTCATTGCCATCCATCAGATAGCACAGAAATTTGTTTTCGATAGAAAGAGCGGACTTAAACTTAGGAGAGAGTCATGGGAATAATGATTATGCTTACATGCTTGTCCAGATACAGCAACATTCCACAACTCAGTGAGATTTTCTCCTGAGAAAGATACACATAAAGGTCTCTATAAAACTAAGCACAACATGAATAATGTTGCATGCAAATCCATGAGACTGACAGATCAGTTTAGAATGATATGTCACTGAATTAACAGTGGGACAAGGGAGAAAGTAGCTAAATTAAACAGAGAGTGAAGCAAGTAACCCACTCCAAAGTTCAGATAAAAATAAGCAGAATTGAAAGCTTTGCAGGAACAAAATTGCAATGGGCAGAAGAACAAATAGAATCTGACATTACAACTTTCTGTGGCCTAGCTATCTGTAGCTGGAGCTATCAAAAGATAGTACCAAGTCTCAGTGAAAAAAAATAAAGTGACTAAGCTTGAAATTGCTGTAAAGCCAATAATTTGAAACAAAATCAGTTAACAAGGCTGAGTGTCATGGTGATTTGCTATCATCTCTTAAAATTTGCTCCTGGTAGATATGTTAAAAGGAAAAGTAACTGAGATGAAAGTCAAATGTCCCTTAAAGTTTCATTTTTAACTTAATGACAAATAGCCCAGCTATATATATATATAAGCTTTGTTAAGTCATTTAGCTTGCCTGATGTTCTTTGTCTAAAATAAAGGTGCTGGGCAAAATGGTAAAGGTCTGTTCTGTTTTTAGCTATCCTCATATATATATATATATATGAATTTAGAAATCCAGGAATAGGGTGCTAGGTTTGATTCCAGCTCCACCATTTATTATCTTCTTAATTTTTCTCTGCCTCGTTGTCCTTTCTCATCAGTTGTGGTTAATAAAGATATCTACCTCACATGGACATTATAAGGGGAAAAAAGGAAATAATGCATGAAAAAATTTTCAATAAAGCCTATTGGGAAAGCATTCACTGTATGTTAGCAAAAGCTGATTTACCAAGAAGTTAATATAACTTAAGCTGTGGGATCTTTATTTGCTGTGGTTCCTTCAAATGTCCTATACCTGAATTATAATTAAAATGTTGCATTGTGGGACACCTGGGTGGCTCAGTGGGTTAAGCCTCTGCCTTCGGCTCAGGTCATGATCTCAGGGTCCTGGGATTGAGACCCACACCAGGTTCTCTGCTTAGCAGGGAGCCTGCTTCCCCCGCTCTCTCTGCCTGCCTCTCTGCCTACTTTTGATCTCTCTCTCTCTGTCAAATAAATAAATAAAATCTAAAAAAAACAAAATAAAAATTGCATTGTTTTTAAAGAGCACCCAAATATTGAAAAAGCTTCAAAACCTCACAAAACTAAAAAGTACCAATTATTATTTATTAATTATAAAATTAATATGTAAAAATGCAATTTATTCAATTAGTTACTTACAAAATAATACTTATATTAAAAAGTTTGGTATAGCTAACAAACAAATTGATCATCTAGAGAATTAACAGAGTATATGATTTGTAAAATCACTATTTCATTATAAAAATGAAAGTGATTTCAAAGATGTCACTGCTTATTTTAAAGGAAATCAAGTTGACTTGATTAACTAAGTTGACTAAGTAAGTTGACTAAGTTGACTAAGAGTTGACTAAGTTGTTGGTCAGCATGTTGACTAAGCTGTTGATAAGTTGACAAAGAGTTGGTCAGCATGACTAAATGAGTACACTTTCTCTTTTTAAACACTAGCTTGTGGTTACCATTGGGAAAATACAAGACTAGGAAGGAAGGAATCTTCATATGTACTGGATAACAAAAAAGTCAAGTTGTTCTAATGAAATACATTTCTAAGGAGAAAGGAAAAATTATATTCATCCTTGAGTTTGAAGTTAAACAATTCTGTCCATCTTTTACTCCTGAATTACACAGAGTTTTGTGTGATGAAAGATAAAAGTAAGCTTCTTATGCTCTTAAATTCTTGTTCTTCTCCCACCTGCAAACTTCTTAGGGCAGAATTCAGAAATCTTAAGTCTCTGAGGAAATTAAACATGATATTGCTCAGATAAGGAAACCCAATGGAGCATATAGAGTAAAAGGTAAATCCAGGAGATACTAGGAAAAGCAGAATGGCCAGGGTGCAGATGTTAATGGGAAAGGCTCTGATTCCATCCTCTCTATTGCTAGAGATTTAACAACCCCAAGTTCAGTGTTTTTTCTGTTTTTACCTGTCAGAAAGTTTCCTACTCTTCCTATCTCAAAGAATTAGCTGTCAATATCACATTAGAAAGTGTGGACCACATCATTCTGTTGTAAAATCTCTGCAAACTAAAGGTTAAAAAATTACCATAGAATGGTTTAAAATGTAACCTCTTACTGTATCTTATTGACAGACCTTTATTTTCTCAAAATATTACTGAAAAAACTTTACTTTTTCACTGTATGATTTAAAGCCTGGATATCTCAAATAAGTTTACAAAATGAGTTCATTGTACATTTACCATCCAAGTTATATAATTGGAAATTGGCTCTGCTTTTAGTGTCTGATCTTGGGGAAGTTACTGGAAATGCCATGCCATTACAAGTGACCAGATTTCATTCTTTTTATGGCTGAATAATATTTCATTACATACGATTTCACTGTATTAGTATCATCTTCTTTCTCCATTCACCAATTGATGGATTCTTGGTCTGCTTCAATATCTTGGCCATTGTAAATAATGCTGCCATAAACATAGGGGTGTGTGTATCCCTTTGAGTTAGTGTTTTTGTATGCTTTGGATAAATATCCAGTAGTACTATTGCTGGGTGGTAGGCAGAATAGTTGCATTTTAAAAGTTTTGATGAAACTCCTTACCATTTCCACAGTGGCTGCACCAATTTGCATTCCCACCAACAGGGCAAGAGAACTATCCTTATTTTTAACATCTTGGTGTATACTTTTTACATGTGATGAACCAATATGGATGCATTATTATTAAGTTGATAGTTTATGTTACGGTTCATTCCTTCTGTTGTACAGTTCTGTGAGTTTGTTTGGCAAATGTATAACGACATGTATCCACCATTACCTTATGATACAGAATAGTTACACTGCCCTAAAAACTCCCTGTGCTTCACTTCTTTCACCTCCCTCTAACCTCTACCAACCACTTATCTTTTACTCTCTCTATATAGCTTTGCCTTTTCCAGAAATGTCATATAGTTGGAATCAAAACAGATAGACTTTGGGCACCTGGGTGGCTCAGTTGGTTAAGCAACTGCCTTTGGCTCAGGTCATGATCCTGGATTCCTGGGGTAGAGTCCTGCATCAGGCTCCCAGCACAGGGAGTCTGCTTCTCCCCCTGACTTTCTCCCCTCTCATGCTGTCTCTCAAATAAAAAAATCTTACAAAAAAAAAAAAAAAAAAAAAGCAGATAGACTTTCAGACTGGCTTTTTCACCTTAAGATTTTCTCTTTTAATTAAAAAAAATTCTCAAATCTGGTTTATGACATTTTGTCCTCTGTCTTTATCAGTTGATACTTTTTATTTTTTTGAGATTTCAGTTGGTTCTTTTTTATTATTATTATTTGTTAGTATTATTTACATAGTTGGATTTTTAATTTCTTTTTCTGTTTTGTCACTAATCATGAGAACATAAATTTTATAATAGCATTATGTTTTGAAAGTTTTTGAATACCTGTTACCGGTTTCAAATTGCTAATCATCCATATAATTCAGACATGATGAAAATGCTATGTGTGAATTAATTTTTATCCTAACTATTTTACTTTAGAATGTCATTGCATAAAATGCAGTCAAAAATGTCAGAAATAAAATTCAAATCACCTATTTCAATAGGTATGGACCATAATTATAAATATTTTTAGAGATATCCCTTCTTAACATTAAGAATTTTTATTGTAATTAGGATTGGTTTTCCTTAACAGCTTTTCATATGTAATTTTCTCATAATATTGAATCAGGTATTTCAAATAATTTTATTGATATAATAAATACATAGCATAAATTCATCCATTTCAATTGCACAATTATTTTGGTAAGTTTACCAACAGTCACCAACATTTGGTTTTAGAACAGCCAGGCAACTACTAATCTACTTTGTCTCTATAAATTGCCCTTTCTGAACATTTCATATATATTGAATTATACAGTATGTGCTATTTTGTGTCTTTTTTAACTTGCCGTAATACCTCAGAGGTTATTCCATACAGCAAAATGTAATTGATATTCTATTCATTTTTATTGCAAGTAACATTTCCTTGTATAGACATATGATATTGTGTTTATCCATTCACCATTTGGATTATTGTGGGATTTTTTGTTTTGTTTTATTTTTGCTATTATGATAAATGCTGCTATGATCATTTAATTATCTTTGTACAAGTTTTTGTGCAGTGAAGTTTAAATTGGATTTTGGTAAAATAAATAATTTAAAGACTTCAATGTTAAGACAATTAATTCTAACAATGGTGATTATACATAGTAAATTATGGCTAATTTAGTTATTTATTAATGGGCTTGAGTGTTCTACTATGTGACTAGGAAGCCAACTAAAAAACATTAACTCTGCATTTTTGTGGATAAGAGATCATGTATTATTTTCTCAAGAATCAAGAAAAAGACTGAAAAGATTTTCTCTCCTTAAGAACTGTTGTGAGAGAGTTTACAAACTATAAGAAGTAACATTTTTAAACTTTCTTTTCTCACTCTGTGAGGGTATCTACTTATCAATTGCTGGAAGGCAGCACTCCTTACAGTACCTAATCCATGAAAACAAGATGAGAGAGATAAAATAAAAATATAGAAATACATTTTCTTGCTTTTGCACTTTGAACTCAAGAGAAGTTGAAAAAACAAATTAAAGTCCTAGGATATTTAATGATGCTTATATTATGGGACATTATATATGTCTAAATATATATTTCAGGTATATTCTAAAATCTTACTGAATTTTTTGACAAACTTTGCTTTTTTGTGTAAAAAAAGCATTAAGATTAAAACCATACTTTAAAGGAATTAGATAGCACACACAAAGCATAGTACATTTTCCAATTGGAAAATATTATTACTTATTTTACTAAAAAGTAAAAACAAACACATACAAAATAACCCAACCAAACAAAAATATTTCAAAAGGCTTCATGTTTTTGAAATATTCTAGTGGACTATTGCTTACAACATAAAATGTTAATAACTCATATTTTTTGCTTCATATTTTGGAGAACATCTTTGTTCTAAGATCTTCTATTAATTAAGCTTCAGGTAATTTTCATAACCATTTCAAACCATAACCTTTTCAGGTTTTCAAAAAAAGAAAAAAGTTATGTAGTAAATTTTTAAAAAATATTTCTTAATAAATGTAATTCATGACCTGGTGACTATTAAATGTTAAGTAGTTATCACTCACATATAATAAAATGTGGCATCTAAGACCCAAATAGCTATGGAGATTGTGTGCTCAGTCATTGTTCCATTCATAGTTCTTTGTCCTCTATTTCAGCTAGCAAAGGATTTGAAAATACATATTCAGGCAGACATGCCCTCCTGCATGTTTTCAGGAATATACCTAAACATATTTTAAGGGTCAAGATAGAGTATGTTTTAATGTGTGGAAAAGTAACATGCAAGTACCAGTGGCTTTTAATAAATATTTTCTTCTTTTTCTTGCCACATGACTCAGAATTCTGCACTAGACACTCCTGGATCCTGGTGGAAATGCTCTGACATCCCAATATCCATATTTCAATCCTTCAAGTATTTCATCCTTCAAATATCCATAGGGAAGGGGAAGGGAAACCTGGGAAGTTGAGTATGCCTCATATCCATTTTATGGCCATAACTTACTTGAAAGCTATATCCAAATTCAAAAGATTGGAAAGGTTGGATCCTCTCTGTATATGGAGGAAAACTGAATAATGGTCAGTATCATTAATTTTATTCTCCTCATTGACAAATGATACATTTCTCATTTTCTATGATTGGATTTGTGAGATCTTATTAGAAGAAAAAAAGAGAAAAAAAAAGTGAACAGTTTGTGCTTTTCAGTCATTCCAGTGATAATTTTCTGTTTGACAAATGTAATGGTGCCACCATTTTAGCACCCTCGTTTGATGAGCTCTCAGTCTCTTGACTTATGATTTAGTAGTTACTACATGGTGACTGAAATTTATTGGCAAGGATGACAAGTAAAGCACAAAATTTATATCAACCATTTCTAATCATCTTTTGCAACTAGAATGAATTTCGAAACAAATACAATGTATGGTCTAAAAGCCAAGTGTTAAGCAGCATGGTGTATTCATTTCATCTTTTCTTCAGTCTTTCAACAATATATTAGTGAGTGTGCACTGTGGTAGATTCTAGCAAAACAGATGAGAGAGATTCTGGCAAAACAAAGGTGAAATCAGATGTTATTTCTGTTTCATATGGATTATATGAGTGAGGGAAGGGTCAAAATTAATCAAATGACCACACAATATTAACTTTAGTTGAATGGAAGCTAGAGATACTTTGCAGAAGAAATAATATTTGATGTGATCTAATTTGTAAAGAGAAACTAACCAGAGAAAGAAGGTGGGAGAGAGAGTTTATTTGACCCTATTGCAGAAGGAAATATCATGCATGTTATAAAGTTGGAAGAAAACACTGTGGATGAAGGGTAGAAAGCAAAAGGGATTTTGGAACCTAGGCCAAATTGAAATGGTTGCCACAGGAAAATGACTAGATCCCAAAGAACTAGGTAATAATTGAACTTGGGGCTAAAGGTGAAGAAATCACTCCTAGGTGTCATGGAAAATGAACTGGCCTTAGATTGAGGCAGACTGCTCCATAGTTTTCTGACTCTTTTTCTGGACAAATGTGTTGACCTCTGGAGCACCAATCTCTTATGGACATGATGGTGATGATGACATTTACTATAAAACTATTGCTAACATGACAGAGAACGTCTTATGTGTCCAGCCCATTCTAGACTGTGTTAGAGATCTCCAGAAAATAGACAGCACCATGGAATATGATTTGCAAGAAATTTATGAAGGAAAACATTGGTTAAGGATATAAGGGGAGTGAAATTAAAAGAAGTCAGAGACAGACTTCAGACTGTGATGATGTCTAACACATATGCAAGAACAGGGAAGACAAGAGATTTGAACAGAGAGAATCTTACTGCAGTGCAACTCCAAGAAAGTTGGAGGGTAGTCAGTCAGGGTAGTGGTAGTTCTGGAGCCAAAGTTTCCCAGTGAAGGATTCCATGTCTTAAAGGAATAAGCTTGCAGTACCATACCCTACAGTACTCAAAAGCCGATATGTGCAAGAAGCCTATGAGAAATGTGGTCTCAGCACAAACACATGGTGAATCCAGAGAGTCAATAGCTTGAACATCAGTCAAGCATGTTACCCACAAGAGGACTTGAACTGCATATTTTTATGGCTGCCATTATCCCTCCGCCTTGTGCAATGTAGATATAATTTGCTTCACACGTTGATGGAGGTTTGTTTTTTTTGTTGTTGTTGTTTGTTTATTTGTTTTTCTTTTGTTTTTTTCCCTCTATGTTTCACATGAACTTCTCTTTCTAAGGGGAAAATGTGAAGGAGAAGTCTTATAGGACAGACAATCTCTCTTTGCTACAATTGTGTGCAAGGTCCCAACTGGTATTCATTTATCCTTCCTCTATTATCCATTCTAAATCCTTCTCACTCTAACCATCAGGTATCACCTTGGCAGGTTCTGATGGCTTATATAGTCCTGTGGCCCAAACCTTCATTACTAAAGTGTTTGAGTCCATGGGAATCATGCATTCTCAAACCAGACTTGCTATGCATGTCCTTTTAGTATAAGTAAATACCAGAAGGCAACAGCAGATATCACATGGGTTTCATACTTATTCTTCCCTGTCCCCATTGTATAAAAGCAGTCACACCTCCTCCTTATGATCAAGGTCTATTATCCTTGTGATGACATCAACTCTTCTTACCAGCTGGTCCCTGGACACAAGGACTCTAATGTGCTTTAGCAACAGCCATAGGTTATAATCCAGTGGAGCACTTGCTGGGTCCCCTGGCAAAAGTATACTTCTTTGGGGACCAGGACTTTCAGTCATGCAAACTCTGTGGGTAAGAAGCAGAAACCACTCCATGGTTCATTAGGACTGATGGTAAATGAAGCTAGTTCTGCTTCTACTCCTTGCCTGGAGGACCCATATAATTGTCCATTGTGAATACATCCTTATATAAAGATCTCTAATTTAATGCACCATACGGTATCCTAAGGATGTCATCTTATTCTTTCAGAGGGTTGCCTCTGAATTGGCACTTCAGTTGTGCCATTTCAGTTCTCTATAAGACCAACTACTTCTAGATGACACAATATTTTATGATATATATATCACATTTTATGATCCCATGGTCGTGTTTTCTCTCACATATCTCCTTCACTGTAAAGTAGATTATCTGACTAGATACTATGTTTTGTGCATTACATCCTCATGGAATACAAATTCCCTAAGACTTCAAATAATGCTGCTGATTATGGATCTGTGGGCAGGAAAGATATTCAATATACAAAATAGTTACCTATTCCTCTGTGTATTTACTGTTGGTATTTCTAGTAAAGAATGTGTCCCATTATAGCCTTATTTTCTGCCACCATGTTCATTTTGTTCATGTGCCCATTATGCGAGTCCAGAGTATACAAGGGTAATGACTCACTAGTATTGATTGGCCAAGTTATTTTGCCCAAATTGTTGTTCAATGTCTATTGTTTTCTGGGTAGTTACTCATGGCCATTAATGTATGATACAAAAATTTTCACTCTTTGTGCCCATTCCTACTGTCCATCTACTGATGGATCAGACCCTGATCAGATAACCAAGCCATTGGCCACTGCCCAAGAGTCTCTGTCTCTGTCTCTGTGTCTCTATCATGCACTCTCCTTGGACCATTTCCCTTTCTACATAAAGTAAATGAGTAATGGAATACTTACAATTATAACTATTGGGAAGATGGTAATTCTCCATTGTCTTTCAAGAGTACTACCTTTTTTTTCAGCTTGTATCACATGGAAAGTTAAACCATCTATAAACTAACTTTGCTCATTTTCCTTTCCTTCAGCTCTTTATAGATACTACTAATTGCAGTAGTCCACATTTATTCTCCAGATCCTCCCATCTTCTACAGATACCAAATGGCAAAATAAATGCATATATGGTAGGCATTAGTATTTCTGCATTATTGCCATCTTTAATCATAGCACTAAAATCTACTATTTTCTCTTTCTCCTTCCAGGACACTTCACTGATTTAGATTTATATTTTGGCCAGTGTGTGAGGGGAGTAGTTTTGGAGATGCCCATTTGGGATTTTCCCACCACAAAAGCCTTTACCCCATAGACCAAGAACCAAATGTGGCAGTTATTCCAACTGCCAAGGAATATAAATTCCCATTACATACCAGAGAATGGAGAAATAACCACTGGGTGAGTCCATGCATGCAGTGGGCCTAAAAGGCCATGCTTTTTATATCATACCATGATGTCTGCCAACTGTGCTTCTAATAATGATGGTAATGTAATAAACAGATATATGAATGTTACTAAATGATGTTATTGGTGCCTAAGAAATCAGGTTCTCAAAAATTACTGGTTTTTTTCCTGTGAGCAAAAATGTAACTGGCATGCTATTCTAAAAGGAGGTTTATTTGATTCTTTGGGTCTTCAGATATTACTAACATCAATCTTTTTTTCACTCAGTGTTTGTAATGCCTGGATATTCTCTTGTTCCCACTGTAAACACCTGTCCAAATGACCATGCATCACTTTGCAGTAGACTGGAGAAATTATCATAGTACACACTTGCGGTTGTGTTGCAGGACCTTTCTTCCAAGGGACTCAGACACTTCTCCAGTCAGAGTTCTGGATGCAAAAGTCAGGTTTGGTCAAAGTATTGAGTAAGGGATTATGACTTTTCATCGAGAAAGCTACCTTCATCCCCCTGATCTATTTTCATCTTTTCCCAGTTGTAGATGTCAAACACCACCCATCCATTTCACCCCACCTGCCACCACACTCTCTATATTATTTTCACAACTTACTGTGTGTCAAGCACTTTGAATGCCCCTCCACTCTGCCATAGTTAGAGTAGATATAGTATCCTGGCTTTTGATTGTTTAGCACTGTCACTTTTGCCACTTGGTTTCTATTATTCTAAGTCTATATTATCCTTATCAATATCATCAAACCAGGCTCATCAATATCATCAAACTCAGGGTTAACCTGCAAAGAAAAGTCACGATTGAACTTCTTTGTGGTGCCAGCGCTCCATTAATCAGTGCATTCTCATAGTCTTACTGAATAATTACTATGTCCTATAGGCTTACCTGTGGAGTATTGTCTTCTGTGAATCTTCTGGACTCACATATACTTCCATCCCAGCATGTCTACTACTCTCAGCTCTATTACTCTACCACCTGCCATAAGTCAAGAGTTTATACTTCAATCAGTGTTGACCATCACTTTTCCCACACTTCAAGAGCCTTTACAACAGTGAGTTTGCCCCAAGGTGTGGGGTTCTTATTTCAGTATGAAGTCTGGTAACCTGAGAAAGTGCCTCCAAATCAATAATTTCTTGTTTATCAAGTCTTACATCCTAGGTTAGGTAATCCAGTATGCTCTAAATAAGTCTCAGGGATACTCTTTTAGCTCCTATGAGGAATCTTTATGTAATCATTGCAGTTCCTTTGGTATATAGTTTCCTCCTTCTCTGCAAATCCATGTCTGAGTTTTCCAGGGATTTAACCCTAGTTAGCCTGGAAGCCAAAGAGAAGATGACGACAACTTATGAGTGTAGCACTTATGTAGCACTTCTTCATCTGCTCCTCTGCCTCCTTCTCTTCCTCCTCCACTTCCTCCTCCTCCTCCTTCTTCTTCTCCTTCTTTAAGGTTTTATTTATTTATTTGTCAGAGAATGAGAGAGAGAGAAAAAAAAAGAGAGAGAGCTCACAAGCACAGAGAGCTGCAGGCAGAGAGAGAAGCAGGCTCCCCATTGAGCAGGGAGCCTGATGCAAGATTGATCCCAGCACAATGGGATCATGACCTGAGTTGAAGGCAGATGCTTAACCAACTGAGCCACCCAGGCTTTCCTGTGTAGCATTTCTTGGGGAGAGCCTTCTGTAGCATCTTCTAGTGTTGGAGGAATGCTGACTCTAGGAATTAGATTGGCAACTTCTGAAGCTCTCAAGACAGGGAAACTAAAGGGAACCCATGAAAGAAAGAGCTGCTTTTTGTTTTGTTTTGTTTCTTTGCTTTTTTCCTGCTTCTATTCTTGCTGAAGCCTGCACCTCTACCTTACAAATGCCTTAATGCATGTCCTGTAAAGATAAAGGACCTAATGATAATGATTTCTTTGGAATCCATCAGTACAATAGATAATATCTAAGGAATGACCAGGTAGGGTCATTATGAACATTCTCCAACACCACAGACTCTACATGCTTTGATGCCAAGATCCCAGAGTTCCAGGGGTTAAGTAACTTATGGGGGACCCCTGGATGTTCATTCTTGTTTGAACAGTTGCTGGATGCCTGAGAAGACATTAACATCAGATCACCATCCTCCATAAAAACTGCAGACCTCGGGGCACCTAAGTAGCTCAGTGGGTTAAAGCCTCTGCCTTCAGCTCAGGTCATGATCCCAGGGTCCTGGGATTGAGCCCCCTATCTGGCTCTCCTCTCAGGGGGGAGCCTGTTTCCTCCTCTCTCTGCCTGCCTCTCTGCCTACTTGTGATCTCTGTCCAATAAATAAATAAAAACTTAAAAAACAAAACAAAACAAAACCAAAAAACCTGCAGACCTCCAACAAAGACAAGACTCCTGTTCCTTTTCCTTTCAGAATCTCCCAGATACTCCTTCCATCTGTGTCTACTCTCTCTGTATCTCCAGTATACTCTGCTCTCATTGTCTGCTGGCTTGGTTTGATTTCCATCCTGCTTGAAGCTAAGGACCCTACTTGACTGGTTTGTAGAACCCTGACTGTGTCCTCGGACCTGGCCTGCCTATATGACTCTGGGGGTTTAAAGATCTCTCTAAAACTAACATCTTTTGGTCCATTCATCCCATGTTCCTTGGTCCCCAGTTCTAACAATAAGGGTCTGACGTTAGCATAATGACCTACTTTGGTTGGAAATTTAAATGTCACAGTAGCTCTGTTATTCTATCTGGGCCTCAGTCTGCTACTTGGCTGTGTCTAGTCATCCATTTCAGGTGATAACTGCCTCTTTGTAAGTTACTAAAGAGACTCCCTGACTTTCATGTGTAGCCTTTAGTTGCTAATTAATGACCTTCAGTTTCTCACTATCCCTCTACAATATATCAACACAGCTCAGCTGTAGCCATGGATTCTATTATACCTGTAGGTATTATTTCCTTCTATGATATTGTGATTTACAATAAGAAATACTTATATCTAGTCTTCATCTTTTCTGGCAAAGAGCTCCTAAACTAAGGAATTTCCTAAGTAATAGGAGTGAGCAAGGTGTCCTTTGTTATGTTAATAGGAGACTTTTGGACTCCACTTAAGGAGGGGCTGGTTGCTAGAGGAACCAATCACCTGATTAGAAGGTTGGAAGTTTCAGTCCTACCCTCCTGACCTCCAGGGAGGGGAGAAGAGCCAGCAATTGAGTTCAATCATCAGTAGATACTGATTTAATTAATCATGTCTATGTTATGAAGCCTCCTTAAAAACCCAAAAGGATGGGGTTTGGAGAGCTTCCAGGTTGGTGTAGGCATGGAGATTTTGGGAAGTCCCATGCTTGGAGGGAGCACAGAAGCTCAGCCTGTACCACTGACCCTGACCTATGCATCTCTTTCCTCTGGCTGTTATATAGTAAGTAATGTTTCTCTGAGCCACTCGAGCAAATTAAACCCAAGCAAGGCATCCTGGGAGCTGATAGGTGATGGGTCAGAAACACAGATAATAAACTGGGCTTGGGACTGGCATCTGAGGTGGGGACAGTCTTGCAGGACTGAACCCTTAACCTGTAAAATCTGATGTTATTTCCAAGTAGATAGTGTCAGAATTGAGTTGTGTTGTAGGTCACCCAGCTGGTAGCAGAGCATTGCTTAGGGGGAAGTGGGGGAACTGTACCCCCAAGCACATATATTGGAAATCAGAACCCACTTACCCCTGTATCTTCAACATCTGGAATCTGCCTATTGGAGAATTTCCCTCTTTGTGGACATCTTTTTCAGGCCACCAACTGTGAAATCTTTAGTCATGGGAACATCACCAGCTGGGGCCTTCTGATTTCATGTAAGCATGCCTGTTTTCTCAGACCACTCCTTTCAATGCTTCTGTTTGTTTGGTTCCTTTGGGAAGCATATGCCAAGATAAAATTCACATGAGTGAATGATTGCAAGAAATGTGGGTCAAGGATAAAAATAAGGGAAAGGAAGGTGCGGACAGCCTTTAGCTGCAAAGCTGTCATGATGCTGAAAGAGAGGAGGGAGAAAGGAGGTTTGAATAGAGGGAGTCTCAGAGTGCAGTGCATATTCAAGAAAATTCTGGCAAGATCCCTGGGGGGTCCTAGCGCTGAAGCCACTCATCAGGTACGTCCCACATCTCAAACAAATGCTCCTCATTTGTACCCCAGGGTGCTCATTCATTGCCTGGAATCAACCCAGACAAGCAGTGCTGGGGAGTGAATATGATGAGAATCTAGAGGGACAACAGATATCCCTCAATTAATTATTCAGGGCATCCAAGTGGAGGCACTACCAGGTCAGCTACACAGCCTCTCAATACACAGTAGCTATTCTGTAGTTCTTCAAATAAAGCATTTTCAGGTGCTGCAACTTACCAGGTCCTTAAGAAGCAAGATTAGCATATTGACGACTGGTAGGTAGTAATTTAAGTACGCTTCACTGGCAAAATGAAGTTTGGTGTTTGACATGTTTAATCTGTTCAACTGGTTCAAATACTTTGATCAAAAAACTATTTGTGATTATATATACAATAGTAAGTAAACATTTATTGTTGGAAAATGTTACTGCTAAGGAGAAAAATCACATAGCAAAACAGTTGAATCAGCAGCTATGTACATACCTGACTGAGGTCTGGTATCAAATAGTTTTTAGTGATACTCATTTAAATGAATAAACAGTATTCAAATATTCAAAAATTAATGTGACAACCCTTTTTCTTTCCTTAAAGATCCCACTGTAGTTAAAACACGATTCCATTAAGAATATATATAAACAGGGGTACCTGGGTGGCTCAGTCATTAAACATCTGCTTTCCGCTCAGGTGATAACCCCAGGGTGCTGGGATGGAGCCCTCATCTGGCTCCCTGCTCCATGGGGAGCTTCCTCTCCCACTCCCCCTACTTACGTTCTCTCTCTTGCTGTGTCTCTGTCAAGTAAATAAAATCTTAAAAAAAAAAAAAAAAGGAGAGAGAGAATATATAAACAATTGGAGTTAATGGATCCTCTATCTATTTTGGTTCATACTCCATAGCAAATTGTAGATAGCCATACCTTACTGTGGCCCAGTTTTGAAGATTACTGAGTCATAGAGACCAATGGTTATCATGGTTATCTTCCTCAGTGATTTGTGTGACCACTTTGATTTCCCATAATTCTACATATTACAGGCCATATTTTTTAAACAAATAAAATCTGAATATTCTAAAATATTTGTCTAGATTCCTAGACTTTAATGAGGAACACCAATGTTCTCGACATTACCTTCACAGTTTAATGCTGCGTGGCCTTACGGATTTCTCTAGGCTCAATTCCTTCCATTTTACCTTTCCTTTCCTCTGTATCATTTGTACTGGTCTTCTCTCTGCTCCTACAAAATGTGCCATACAGTATTCTGTTATCCAACATTATCCACCCTTCCTGGTAGCTCCATAGGGAACAGGAAGCATGCTTGCTTTTTGCAATCATTTTGTCAGTGGTCATTATTTTCTTACAAAGACTTAGTTTCCCTATCTCAAACATTCCACAAATAACACCTTTAGTCTACAGTGAATCAAAAATACTGAATCTTTTATTTATTAGGAAACAGTTATAAATAGTAGGAAGTGGCACATAGGAAGGGACAGTGCTTCTAATCACGGTCTTTCTTATTTCCTATGTGACCTAATCCTTTACTTCTTTGACTACACATTTGCTGAAAATAACAGTTTACAGAGTTGTAAAGATGAAATAAAATGCTTTATTTTAACATAATTTGTAAATTATTAGTAGAGTTCATGAAACCTTTGGGATCTCATTTTTCAGAATAGGACAGGCATTTAGTAAATGTATTTTGAAATGGTCTAAATGTTCAATTCAAATGAACCGATGTTAGAATGACCTATGTGATTAAAATATCAGGAAATTTCACTTCATGTTCTATTTAAGGCGTTTTTAATTTAGCTTATAAGTCAAAACAGTTATGTGTATTTTTTCATTGTATATATATGTAGACAACAATAACAATAGTTCTTTAAATAATTGTGCTCTGATCTAATATTTAAGTATGCTATTTTGTTACAAAATGTAGAAAGTATTAAGCTAATGAAGTAATCCTTCTTAAATATTCCGATATAGGTATTCCATGTTTTGCTTTATTACCTTTTGGTCATTTTCTTCTAATGTATATGAATATATACAGCATTCATAAATTACTTTGGAATTATTCCATTGTATACCAATCCATTACCTTTAAAAAAGGAATCCTTTTTGTGTGGGTCATATTGTTCTACCACATTCTGAAGAAACCCAAGTGCATTTCATCTATGTCCTCTTATATTTTGAGGATGAGATTATGGTATTTGAAATAATATCACCTAAACATGGGGTATTTGTCAGAGTATCCTCCTTTCCAGCTGCAGTTGTCTGAGACTTTTGGCTTTCCTGTTTGGTGAAATGGTCTGTTAAGGAGACTAAATCATCAGTAGCCCAATGTAATTTCCTGATAATCCTCCTCACCACCTCCCGCCAGGAGGGCATGCTGGATTTCCTAGAAAGTAATCCATTGGTCTCCATGACACATATTGGATGTTTTGAACTTGCTTTGTCAAAAATGAAGCTCTTGTTTTCCATTCAAAAGTTCTTTGATTCAGTTATCTCTTCCACAGTGTGTTCTAAGAGGATCATAATTTTCATTTCTTTAGGGGATGATTAACTCCCCCTCCCCCCCAGACCCAGGTGGCCTCCTCTTTGTCTGAGAACCACCTAGCAAATTGGTTCCAGATATCACTTTCTTAGTACCTCATTTTTCACCAAATCATGTTAAATTCATTTGGGTGAAGTGAAGTCTCACATACTTTCTCACATCTTAAAGTAAATGTATGTCAGTAGAAACTGGGCTGTCAATCACAGGTAGTAAAAATAGGGGATCTATATATAACCTTTCCTGCACGTGTGTGTGTGCGCGTATGTGTGTGCGTGTGACACAAGGCATCACATTTTAAGATAAAGGTAAAACGTGCCAATATCTAGAATGAGTTGGGCCGCCTTCTGCTTTCATTTATGGGCATCTTGACTTCATCAGGAGTGATAGACACATAAATAAAAAGCAGAATTTGGCCCATTGATTTTAAAGCCTTTGATCTCCGTTGAATAAGCCGAGTTAATTCACTTTTCCTCCTATCAACACACATGCATCATTTTAAAAAATGTTTGCATTCCTCAACAATGTCCAGAGGACAGACCAGTTTATGTACTGCTGGCTCTTATTTGACTCTGACAGTCACTGACCTCGTCTAGGTTTTAGGTTAAGTGCAGTGGATAGCTTTATTTGCTGGTATCATGGATGATTGCTCTGGGAAGAAATAAAACAAGGAAATGAAGCCAGGATTCTGTGAGAGCTGCCTACAATTCACAGCATGTAGTCAACTGACGGAAACGAACATTGCCTTTTCTCACATTTTCCAACATTTTATAGTGAACAAATGTGAAAGTAGAGACTTTCTTTTTCATCTATATAAGAGACCTTTATTTATAGCACTAACGCTTGATGCAGCCAAACCTTTTGAAAAAGATGATGCCGTCAAACAAATCTGAACAACTGGAAAAATTAAACTTTAGAAAACAATGTAGCTCTCTCTTTCCTGGTTTAAACGTTTGAGAATCAGAATAACTTGTTAAGGTTAAATTGTTGGTCAGAGCAAAGCAAAGGCAATTTTAAAATCCGATTTCAAAAACAAGAGATGCCTGGGTGGCTCAGTGGGTTAAACTTCTGCCTTTGGCTCAGGTCATGATCTCAGGGTCCTGGGATCGAGCCCCACATCAGGTACCCTCCTTAGTGGGGGAGTTTTGGGGCCTGGGGGTTTAGGGGGTGGGAGCTTGGGGGGGGTGGGAGGGTTCTGGTTCTCCCTCTCCCTCTGCCTCTCCCACTTCCTTCATGCTCATGCTCTGTCTCTATCTCAAATAAAATTTAAATATATATATATATATTTACTAGGCATTCTAATAGAGCTTCTAAAAATCATCTTGTTCTTGGCAAAATTATGGTGTGTAGTGGTAATAAAGTAATTCCTGGAACCATAATGACTTTATAAAAATATAAATTAAAATATGCTAGCAAGGAAATAGTTCAGACTTTCCTCATTGGTGGGTTTTTTTGTATAGAAAAAAAAAAATCATTCTTTAATTCTGCTCCTCTAACAATGTTTAAAATACAGCTGTGAAATACAAAGTGCTTACCTTAGGAAACTTCTCTTCCTCCCCACCCCACTACTCTCTCTTTCTCTCTCTCTCCATCTGAAATCCAAATTAGATCTACTTCATTGATTAAAAATATTGCTTCTCGTGATTTGCCAAAAACTGTATTCTGAAATTTAAATTAGGTTAAGTATTTTGTAGCAGACTGCCATAATAATTTTCTAAAGCAATAAAATCAGTTATCAGAATTAATGATACATAAAATTCATTTTATGATTTTACTTACATTACCTTGCATCTCTCTTTTTATCTATTTTCACAAGAGCTCATTTAATCCTTGTAAGGTGGGTCTGCCCTCTCCAGTGACCCTGGATGTGGCGGAGAAGCCAACCAGATTCAATATAATGTTTTGTATATATTCGTATTGGTATCCAGAAGTGGCGGGGAATATACACAAGGAATAGGATAGACTTGGTAGCCTGCTATCTCTGCAAATAGGAAATCCCCCTAAAGTGGCAGTTACCCCGTAAGTGGCCTTCCCTGGAGCTATCAGTGATGGAGTAGCTGGTGTTACCTGCTGCGTGAATGGAGCAGCTGCCACTTGAAAAATCAAGGGATGGGCCCCTGTAGCGTAATGACCCTCTTCACAGAAATGCTGAGGACAGAGCTCTCCTTTGCTTTCCTTGTTAGCCTACGAGGACAAATGAAATCTCCTTTACTTAAACTATTGAGTCCATCATTCTTTCTGTCATTTAGCCAATCAGTCCTTCCCTAATTAAGCAGGTATGAAGCGCCTGCTGTGCATAGGCACCGGGCCGTTGATTGGAGCGCCAGAAGCAGAAGGCTGGGTTTGTTTTCAGGGAGTGTGTCTTGTGAGGAGACAAACATATAATCCTCTAGGCAGGAATTAAGTTCTAGGATAGCACAAATGAAAGAGTCTAATGATTCTACCGAAGATGTTCACTTAGGAGATTCTTCTATGTTTCAGGAAAGAATAACAGTTTTAGATGCCTGGTTGGCTCTGTCGTTGGCTCATTGCTGGGAAAGTATGGCCGAAGAAACAGGATACAGCTGTGGTAGCTCTTCAAAAGTAACTTAAAACATTCAATTTGCTTAGAAAAGATTGGCCTCTAGGTCAAGAGATTTGCAGGTCCAGAAAGTGTAATTTTGTTTTGCCTGAGTTTATAGGAGTGTATCACAAACCTCTTAGACTGCGGCCGGGGTTCCTCAGTATTCTAAAGGAGACCAAGACAGAGAGCGATCTGAAGAGCACGCCGGCCTGCCGCACCCTACTGACCATGCATCTCCTCTTTCCTTTTCCGTTTAGCACCTTACCTCGCATTGTAACCTTGTCTCATTCTGTTTCAAGCTCCACAAACTTCTATAGAGCAGTGCTTTTTAATTTTATTATACCATTAATATGGACACTTAAAGATCTCTTGAAGTGTATATTCGGGGTGGGCCTTGAGATTCTTCATTTCAAGCAAATTCCTAGGTAATACTCATTCTCAGCTCAAGTGACAGATAGTACACCCGTTTATTCTCATCTGACCCATCATATATAAAGAAAACACTTTTATTTATGTTTTCTTTCATTTAAAGGTAACTATAATTGTGAAAACTGTACATATTTTTCAGACTTCTGGTGGAAGATGTTTTACATGCATGATTGGGATGATATGAAAGCACTGATTTTCACTATCTTAAAGAAACAAAACAAAACAAAACGAAACAAAACAAATCAAAAACGTGTGGGACACCTGGGTGGCTCAGTGGGCTAAGCGTCTGCCTTTGGCTCAGGTCATGATGTCAGGGTCCTAGAATCGAGCCCCGCATTGGGCTCTCTGATTAGTGGGGACCCTACTCCCCCCTGCCTCACCCATCTACCTCTCTGCCTACTTGTGATCTCTGTCTGTCAAATAAACAAATAAAATCTTAAAAACAAACAAACAGGGGTTCCTGGGTGGCTCAGTGGGTTAAGGCCTCTGCCTTTGGCTCAGGTCATGATCCCAGGGTCCTGGGATCGAGCCCCACATGGGGCTCTCTGCTCAGCGGGGAGCCTGCTTCCTCCTCTCTCCCTGCCTGCCTCTCTGCCTACTTGTGATCTCTGTCTATCAAATAAGTAAAATCTTTAAAGCAAACAAAAAACAACAACTTTTGGACAAAATACATCGAGACAAGAAGAGTCTCATGTATTCAATTGAATGTTTGGAAATTAGAAGATCTTGAACTTCTTGTTCAAATAGTCCTCTAGATAACAGCATCCATAAGAAAATAATACTTTGACCATTTCAATTTTAATCTTCCTCTCCGGTTCATTTCTGCTCTATTCTTCCATGGATCCTTAGCACCCAGCACAGTGCCCTACAATGGATAAACACGCCATATTCCTTTTATCCATGAATTAAAAAAAAAAAAACAGCAAAAAACCACATAACTGCCTTCCTAACCTCTTCTTCCTCTTTTCTCAATAGGTCACTGATTCCTTAGCTAAGAGTTAGGACTCTGATGCTGCAGATATGCTCTGAACGTGTTTTGATAGTAGAATCCTGAATTGGGAATAGAACTAGAATATAACAGAAAATACGGTGTGCTTCCAGGGAGATCAGATTAACTGTTTTTCTCTCTTTATGTAGAAATGTCCATCTGATGGCCATGAAAATACAGATTTTCTCTGGGAGCAGAGAGATGGTTGGGTAGACTATGTATCATAAACACTTAAATTCTTAAATATTAAAATAGAGGGCTTGTCCTCAAGGACACATTGGAATACTTAATCATTCTGCCTAAATGGGTGAATAAGCGCTGTGCACTTACAGTAATAATCAGAGAATAGTGTAATTCACACATTGATTCAAACAATAAATCCTATGGTAACAGAATGTGTATTATTTAAATTGCCTGAGTCTACACTGCTGATCTTAGACTGTGTAGACTACCGCAGCTTATTTTTTTTTAACAGAATGATATAGTTTCTATAAAATGTTAGAGGATAGAAGTCATATCTGACACATCTTAAGTGTATTCTTGTCACTTAACACTATAACTGAAGCATTCATGATTAAAGTATATGTTGTTCACAGATGAGTGAAGGAATGAATGAGCCATTTCCATAAACAGGTTAGAAATAGCAGGTTAGAAATTGTGACATAATGAAGTTTAAATATACCTAAATAATGGGTGCTGCTTTTAGGATACATAGTCTGAGAGAAAAAATGTTTGTTTTTGTTCAGGGTTGGCTGAACAAATTGTTAGATATATTTCTAAACAAAACACGCTAGTTAGTTCACTCATTAAGTGTCTTAATTAGAAATACATTAAAATTAAATCTTGGAACAAGTACAAATTCACCATATTTTACTAATTTTCTCCTATTGTGCAATTATGAACTTTAAATATTACATTTATATATTTTGCTAGACTGTAGAAATACTGCTAGAATAACATGATAACTAATCAAATATTTTTTATTATTTTTCTCTGTACTCAAATACAGAGAAAATAGAGTACATAGCACTTCCAATGAACTGGAAATCTACCCAAAATAATTATTTTTGGTGGAATTTTACTCAATTAAATTTTTTTATGGAAGCCTGTACTGGCATAGCAAGAAAAATTTAGCTGTGTATTTCTTTACCTAGACATTTTGATTGTACTATTTTAGTTTAGAAAATAATCTAAGTGGGTGCCTAGGTGGCTCAGTGGGTTAAAGCCTCTGCCTTCGGCTCAGGTCATGATCTCAGGGTCCTCTGCTCGGCAGGGAGCCTGCTTCCTCCTCTCTCTCTCTGCCTACCTCTCTGCCTGCCTCTCTGCCTACTTATAATCTGTCAAATAAATAAATAAAAATCTTTAAAAAAATAAAAAAAATAATATTCTAAGTGAAGAACTATATAGTTCCACTAATAAGATTTGCTACATTTTGAATGCCCCCAAATTTAATGGTTCATCAAGGGAGAATTACATAAAGAAATTTAAAAATGTGCCCATTTAATAGAATGCTTCACATTTATTTTAAAAAATTGATCTCCATATGCTGCCATAGAAGGATGTCCAAGGTATAATTGTTAAATGACATAAAAATGTATTAGAGTTATATAGCATTTTATTTTTGTAAGGTAATTAAAAATTATCTATAATTTTCCATTTGAAAAAGTAAACAATAGTTTTATATTTTACTTTATATATAAAAAGGAATGTTTTCCTTTCAGAAAATATATATATATTCTAACAGCAACATCAAACCTAAAGCTATAGGTATGTAGAAGCTTTGTTATATCAACCATATCAAGATGAATTTTGATAAATACTCTAAATATCTTTTTTTTCCTAAATTTTGTTCTATTGTTCAGAAAGAGTTAGTAACTGTAAAGATTCAATTTATTAATAGAAGTGCATGTGTTGTTTGTTCTAGGGACCATGAATAAAATTTAAAAACAAATGTAATCCATAGACATGAATTTGTTCCTACATGTAATAGGTAGTATTCACTAGGACTCCTGTGTCAGAATTTTTTTTTTTTTTTTGAGAGAGGGAGGGGTGTGGTGAAGTGGGAAGTGGGGGTGGGGGAGGTAGGGGCAGAGGGAGGTAGAGAAACCTAAGCAGACCCCTTGCCCAGCACAGAGCCCAATGCTGGACTCGATCTCCATCTTCAGATCACAATCTGACCTGAAATCAAGAGCCAGGCACTTGACTGACTGAGCCAACCAGGTGCATGTGCCTAACTTTCTAACTTCTGGGGTTTCCTTCCCTGTTTCCCAGGGGAGGGGATTCTAAAGCATAACATTACTAGCTCCTCCCTTCCTCCTCCCCTTTGTAGCCTCCCTTAACTCATTCCCTTTCAAAAGATGAGTGACTTATTTGGCCACTGAGTTTGAGAGCAGAAACTTACACGAATAGATGGCTTGTTATTTCTTCTCTTTTCTCATAGGTAGAGGTAATATACCTATGATTGGGGAGTGGTATATTAAATGCTGGGGTTTGTTATCAAGAAAGCAACTGACCTGTAGATAATTGGCTTTATCAACAACAAAGCTTGGTTTCACATCTTCTTTACTCTTTCAGTCACAGTTCTCATTTAGTTCAAACTTGAGATGGGAGAGATGGATATTATGTATGGTTTCCCTATGCCATGACAGTTGTCTGATGGAATTCCAGATATTGAAAATATAGCTCAAAATTTCCCCCCCAAAATCATGTTATGTTCTGTTTTTGCCAGTTTTGTCTGATTATAAAACAAAAAAATATAAGGGGTGCCTGGGTGGCTCAGTGGGTTAAAATAAAAAACACATCAATTGAAATTTGAATAATTAAAATTTTTATAAATTAAATAGAAGACATATAATAAAATATAAAAGATTATAAGAATGATATAGCTTATTTTAACACTTACAAGCAAATATAGCTAACATTCTGTCATAGTATATTGGGTTCTTAATGACTCTTTAAAACATTTATGATTACCTAAAAATATGTTATATATTTTTGTTGTCAATTAACAACTATGGTATTAACATTTTCCTTGTTCATAAGGTGCTTATAACAAGCTTAATTTTAATCATTCCATTATCAGTGGTGTAGATGCATCACATTGTTTTCTTTTAAATACCCCTTGTATTAAGGATTTATTTTTAACTTCTCACCATTGTATGTAATGTTGTTAAAAATATCCTCATGCCAAAATCACTGTTTCCATTTCTTTCCTATAGACCTCATACAAGGAAATTTCCAAATGCAAATTTACATAAAAAACTCAATTTCCAAAAAACAAAAAAAAAGGAATTTAAATTTTCACTGAAGTGAAAAATTTACAGGTTTTTTGAAGAAGCTTTTTTTTTTAACAAAAAAAGTAATAAATGGTCATTGTAGAAAAATTGGAAAAATATAAAACCACTGAGACTGTCCAACAAATCTATATTAAGATATAAAAGTTTTGTATTCCTTTTAGTTTTAATATCAATGTGAGCTTCCTGCCTAACTTTCCTATAGACAAATATAGATAAAGTGCAACCCTCTAAATGAGGTAACTGCAATTTCCTGATTGCTGTTTCTTCAAGATCAGTTAGTGGGACATGCATACATATTTCACATTGAATCCTTTAGAGTGTTCATCTTAGGAACTAACAGAAGTATGTCTGAAGTTGTGCTACTTCAAAGGGAAAATCTGGGTCCAAAATAACAGTTGCAAAAACAGTTTCTGTGGTTTTATAATCTTTTGCTCCCTAATTCAGATATCTCAGAGAATTCATGGAGACCACTATTGAGCATCCCTCTGAGTCAGACACCTAGGGTATGTCCAGGAGCACGTATGGCATGTATGGCTCTCCTCAATCTGGCATGTTGGGTGATATCCCTCAGCATTGCTGTCACACAAAGCATTAGCTATTTGCTAATATATTCAACCATCACCATGTTTCATATTTATTAAGTACTTTCAAATTAAACATTTCAAAGATCTCTTGATTCTTCCTCCCTCTATGAATGTATTTCTTAAATAATACTTTCCACCCCAGGGAGAGATACTACTATCCATCCAGTTGCAAATGTCAAATCCAAGAGATCATTCTTAATTTCTCTGGTTTTCTCACTCTTGACATTCCAAACCACATCATATCTTGTTTTTCCCCAAAACATAGTCTACATATTTCCACTTCTTTCCAGTTTCTCTGCTATGTCCCTGGTCTAAGTCTCAACCATATCTCCCTTAGACTTCTGGAATAGTGCCTATCTGGCCTTTCATTTCTACTTCTCCAGAAAACTCTTCTACACTGAAGCTCTAGGGATCTTTTGAAATTATAGATCATGTCAAGTAACTGTGCCCTCCTCAAAATCCTTCCATGTCTCCCCATTGCAAGGATATTAAACTTTCTATATCTAAACTGCAAGGCCCTGTATGAGTGATACCTTGCCTGAATTTCTGATTGCATTTCATAATGCTGGTGAATTAAGCTTTCCCATTCTGCTTTGCTCAGATCCTTGAATAGCTGACTCCTTGACAATTTAAATTAAAAAAGCATCCTTTTAACATATCTGTACAAGGATTTCCTTCCTACTTGATGATGCTTTATAACATAGTAATTTCATAATTATCTTAAGTAGAATAGCAAATAATATTTTTTGAAAATTTTATGAAGAGTAAATTTTCTGAGTATTTCTTTGTGAACAACTCTCTCATTTGCATTAAAAAATGAAAAATAAATTGCCCATATTAAAAGTTTCTGGAGAAAAGCTTTCCTCACAAGTATTATAGATATAAATTCCATATGTCCTGGCACTTAGTCTTTTAGAGAAACACAAAATTTTTTCTTTTATTGAAAAAAACCTGTATTTTTCATTTTTGATTGAAGATTTCTAAGGTAGTTCCTAATTATTAAGTTTCTAAAATGGCATGTTCTGATAATTCATAATACTAGAAAGTCTTCTTAATATATTTTGCTGACTTTGTTTTTATCTATTCCTGAGAAGTAGCTAAAAGAAATAGGACATTGAGTTCCCTCTAGTTCTGCTGCTTCAGATCTATCAACTTCTCCCTCATCAGTTTACTTTTTTTATTGCTTTTTTTCTCTGTGTTCCAAAGGTTTGATTGGGAATCATCAGATATTGGTTTTCTGTTACGATTTTTTTGTTTCTTTGTTTGTTTGTTTGTTTATTTTTGTTATTCCTAATGCAATCTACTTCAACTTTCCATATCTTTGTTTTCACACACACACATGCACACACACTATATCAAACTATACATATGCATGTGTATGCATTTCTCCTTAACTTCATCCTTTTTGAAAAAATTTTTGCTACTTGCTGTTTTTATTTAAATTCAATTAACATATAATGTATTATTAATTTCAGAGGTAGAAGACAGTTATTCATCAGTCTTCTATAACACCCAGTGCTCATTACATCATGTGCCCTCCTTAATGTCCATCATGCAGTTAACCCCATCCTCCCACTCCCCTCTACTCGGGTGACCCTCAGTTTCTTTCTTAGTCTCTTATGGTTTATTTCCCTTCTGATTTTTCCCTCTCTTATCCTATGGTCCTCTGTTTTGTTTCTTAAATTCCACATGAGTGAGATCATAGGATAATTGTCTTTCTCTGATTGACTTATTTCAGTTAGCACAATACCCTCCAGTTCCGTCCATGTCATTGCAAATGGCAAGATTTCATTTTTTTTATGGCTTAGCAATATTCCAATGTGTGTGTGTATGTGTGTTGTCTATACCATCTCTTCTTTATCCATTCATCTGTCAATGGACATCGGTTCTTTTCATAGTTTGTCTATTGTACGATATTGATTCTATGAACATTGGGGTGCAGGTACCTCTTAGGACCACTATATTTGTATCTTTGGGGTAAATCCCTAGTAGTTCAATTGCTGGGTCATAAGGTAGCTCTATTTTCAACTTTTTGAGGAGCTTCCATATTGTTTTCCAGAGTGGCTGCAGCAGCTTGCATTCCCATGAAGAGTATAGGACGGTATCCCTTTCTCTACATCCTCGCCAACATCTGTCATTTCCTGAGTTGTTCATTTTAGCAATTCTGACTGGTGTGAGGTGGTATTTCACAGTGGTTTTGATTAGCATTTCCCTGATGCTGAGTGATGTTGAGCATCTTTTCATGTGTCTGTTGGCCATTTGTTTGTCTTTTTTGGAGAATTGTCTGTTCATGTCTTCTGCTCATTTCTTAATTGGATTACTTCTTCATTGGGTGTTGAGTTCGATAAGTTCTTCCTCTTTTTTAAAGATTTTATTTATTTATTTGAGAGAAAGAGGTGGTGAGAGAGAGTACAAGTAGGCAGGAGAAGGAGAAGCAAGCTCCTCATCAAGCAGGGAGCCTGATGTGGAACTCAATCCCAGGTCCCTGGGATTATGACCTGAGCAGAAGGCAGATACTTAACTGATTGAGCCATCCAGGTGCCTGGAGTTTGATTAGTTCTTTATAGATTTTGGATACTAGCCCTTTATCTGATATGTCATTTGCAAATATCTTCTCCCATTTTGTCACTTGTTTTTTGGTTTTATTGACTGTTTTCTTTGCTATGCAAAAGATTTTTATTTTGATGAAGTCCCAATAGCACATTTTTGCCTTTGTTTCCCTTGCCTGTGGAGACGTATCTAGCAAGAAGTTGCTGTAGCCCAGGTGGAAGAGGTTACAGCCTGTGTTCTCCTCTAGGATTTTGATGGACTCCTGTCTCACATTTAAGTCTCTCATCCATTTTGAGTCCATTTTTGTGTATGGTATAAGAAAATGGTCCAGTTTCATTTTTCTTCATGTGGCTATCCAATTTTCCCAACACCATTTGTTGAAGAGACTTTTTTCCATTGGATAGTCTTTCTTGTTTTGTCAAAGATTAATTGACCATAGAGTTGAAAATCCATTTCTGGGTTCTCTACTCTGTTCCATTGATCTATGTGTTTGTTTTTGTGCCACTACCATACTGTGATGATGATGACAGCTTTGTAATCTAACTTGAAGTCTGGAATTGGTACCACCAGCTTTGGTTTTCTTTTTCAGCATCTCTTTGGATATTTGGTGTCTTTTCTGTTTCCATACAAATTTTAGGACTATTTGTTCCACTTCTGTGGAAAAAAAAAATAGTTGATGGTGGTTTGATAAGGGTTGCATTGAATGTGTAGATTGCTCTAGGTAGCATAGAATTTTAACAATATTTATTCTTCTAATCCAAGAGCATGGAATATTTTTCCATCTCTTTGTGTCTTTTTCAGTTTCTTTCATAAGTATTCTGTAGTTTTAGAATACAGCTCCTTTACCTCTTTGGTTAGGTTTATTCCTTGGTATCCTATAGTTTTTGGCATAATTGTAAATGGTATCAACTCCTTAATTTCTCTTTCTTCTGTCTCAGTGTATAGAAATGCAACTGATTTATGTGCATTGTTTTTATATCCTGCCACTTTGTTGAATTCTTGTATGAGTTCTAGCAATTTGCGGGGAGAGTCCTTTGGCTTTTCCATATAGAGTTACATGTCATCTGTGGAGAGTGAGAGTTTGAATTATTTGCTGATTCAGATGCCTTTTATTTCTTTGTGTTTTCTGATTGCTGGGGCTAGGACTTCTGGTAATATTTTGAGTGAAAATGGTGATAGTGGACATCCCTGCTGTGTTCCTAACCTTAAAGTAAAAGCTCTCAGATTTTCCTCATTGAGAATGATATTCACTGTGGGCTTTTCATAGATGGTTTTTATGATATTGAAGTATGTACCCTCTATCCTACACTGTGAAGAGTTTTTTTTTTTTTTTTTTTAAGATTGTATTTATTTATTTGACAGAGAGAGATCACAAGTAGGCAGAGAGGCAGGCAGACAGAGAGGATGAAGCAGTCTCCCTGCTGAGCAGAGAGCTGGATGCGGGGCTCGATCCCAGGACCCTGGGATCACGACCCGAGTCGAAGGCAGAGGCTTTAACCCACTGAGCCACCCAGGTGTCCCATGCTGTGAAGAGTTTTAATAAAGAATGAATGCTATACTTTATCAAATGCTTTTTCTGTATCTATTATGAGGATCGTATGGTTCTCGTCCTTTCTTTTATTAATGTCATATATAGCATTGATTTGTGGAGGTTGAGCCACCTCTGCAGCCCACTTGGTCACAGTGAGTAATCCTTTTAATGTACTGTTGGATCCTATTGACTATTATCTTGGTGAGAATTTTTGCATCCATGTTCATCATGGATAATGGTCTATAATTCTCCTTTTTGGTGGGGTCTTTGTCTTGTTTGGGGATCAAACCAGATAATGTTGGCTCATAGAAAGAGTTTGGAAGTTTTCCTTCCATTTCTATTTTTTGAAACAGCTTCAGAAGGATAGGTATTAATTCTTTAAATGTTCAATAGAATTCCTTCAGGGAAGGCATCCAGCCCTAGACTCTTGTTTGTTGTGAGATTTTTGATTATTGCTTCAATTTCCTTGCTGGTTATGCATCTGTTCAGGTTTTTTATTTCATCTTACTTCAGTTTTGGTAATGTGCAGGTCTCAAGGAATGAATGAATGCATTTCTTCCAGATTGCCTAATTTGTTGACACATGGTTGCTCATAATATGTTCTTATAACTATTTGTATTTCTTCAATATTCATTGCGATTTCTCCTCTTTCATTCATTATTTTATTTATCTGGGTCCTTTCTCTTTTCTTTTTGATAATTCTGGCCAGGGTTTATCAATCTTATTAGTTCTTTCAAAGAATCAGTTCCTAGTTTCCTTGATTTGTTCTACTTTTCCATTGGTTTCTATTTCATTGATTTCTCCTCTAAATCTTCATTAATTCTCTTTTCCTGCTGGATTTAGGCTTCATTTTCTGTTCTCTCTCCAGCTCTCCTTTTCTTTTATTTTAAGATTTTATTTATTTATTTGGGAGAGGATGAGAGTAAGAGAGCACAAGCATTGGGAAGAGCAGCAGAGAAAGAGGAAGAAACAGACTCCTTACTGAGGAGAGACCCTGATGTAGGGCTCAATCCCAGGACTCAGAGATCATGACCTAAGCCAAAGGCAGACACTTAACCAGCTAAGCCACCTGGTCACCCCTCTCTAGCTTCTTTAGGTATAAATTTAGGTTGTATATTGGAGACCTTTATTATTTCTTGAGAAAGGCTTGTATTGTTATGTACTTCCCTGTTAGGGCCACCTTTGCTGCCTCCCAAAACTTTTAAACAGCATATTTTCATTTTCATTTGTTTCCATGATTTTTAAAAATTCTTCTTTAATTTCCTTGTTTACCCATTCATTCTTTAGTAGGATGCTCTTTAACCTCCATGCATTTGAATTGTTTCCAAATTTCTTCCTGTGATTGAGTTCTAGTTTCAAAACATTGCAGCCTGAAAAAGTGAAGGGAGTGATCCAAATCTTTTGGTACCAGTTGAAACCTTACTTGTGACCCAGTATGTGATCTATTCTGGAGAATGTTCCATGTGCACTCGAGAGAAATGTTATTCTATTGCTTTAAGATGGAATGCTCTGAATAGTTCTGTGAAGTCCATCTGGCCCAGTGTGTCATTCAAAGCCCTTGTTTCCTTATTGATCTTCTGCTTCAATGATTTGTCCATTGCAGTGAATGGGGTGTTAAAGCCCCCTACTATTTTCTATTATATCTATTTCTACTATGCATTTCTTTAATTTTATTATTAATCGGTTTATAAAACTGGGTGCTCCCATGTTAGGGGCATAAATATTTACAATTGTTAGATCTTCTTGTAGCATAGACCCTATAATTATGATATAGTGTCCTGCCTCATCTCTTAGTACAGTCTTTGGTTTAAAATCTAATTTGTATGATAGATTTGATTGCTATTACAGCTTGCTTTTGATGTCCATTTGCATGATAAATGGTGTTTCACGCCCTCACTTTCAATCTGGAGGTGTCTTTGGGTCTAAAATGAGTCTGTTGCAGACAGCATATTGATAGGCCTTGCTTTTTTATCCAGTCTGATAACCTCTGTCCTTTGTTTGGGACATTTAGCCCATTTACATTCTGAGTAACTATTGAAAAAGATGAATTTATTGCCAGTGTATTACCTATAAAGTCCCTATTTCTGCATATTGTCTGTGTTCCTTTCTGGTCTGTTACTTTTGGGCCCTCGCTTCACTTAAAGGATCCCTTCCAATATTTCTTGCAGGGCTTGTTTGATGATCACAGATTCTTTTAGTTTCTTTTTGTCCTGGAAGCTTTTTTTTTTTTTTTTTTAAGATTTTTATTTATTTGAGGGAACACGAGTGAGAGGGAAAGAGAGGGAGAAAGCAAGAGAGGAAAAGAGAGAAAGCACAAGCTGGGGAGAGAGGCTGATTGAGAGGAAGAAGCAGACTCCACACTGAGCAAGGAACTCAATGTGGGGCTTGATCCCTGGACCCTGGGATCATGACCTGAGCTGAAGACAGACCCTTAATCAATTGAGCCACCTAGGTGCCTCTGTTTTGGAAGCTTTTCTTCTCTCCTTCTATTTTGAATGTTCATTCTTGAAGGATAAAATGTTCTTCACTGCATATTTTTCTCATCTAGTACCCTGAATATATCATGGCAATCCTTTCTGACCAGCCAGGTCCCTATGGATAGGTTAGCTTCCCTCATAAGTTATGGACCTCTTTTTTTTTTTTTAAGATTTTATTTATTTATTTGGCAGCCAGATCACAAGTAGGCAGAGAGGCAGACAGGGGAGGGAGGGGAAACAGGCTCCCTGGTGAGCAGAGACCCTGATGCGGGGCTCACTACCAGGACCATGAGACCATGACCTGAGCTGAAGGCAAAGGCTTTAACCCTCTGAGCCAACCAGGTGCCCCAGGTTATGGATCTCTTCCTGAGCTGCTTCTCTTTGTCTCTGAGAACTTCAAGTTTCACTATTATGTCTCAGTGTTGACCTATTTTTATGGATTTGGAGGGAGGTTCTCTGTGCCTCCTGGACTTGAATGCCTGTTTTCTTTCCCAGATTAAGGAAATTATTTGCTATAGTTTGCTCCAGTATAGCTTCTGTACCCCTACTCCCTCTCTCTATTTCCTCTTCTTCTGGGATCCCAACTGTTCTAATACTGGTTTGCTTTATGATTATCACTTATCTCTCAAATTCTCCCAGTAGTTGGGAGAATTTGATCCAGTAGTTGTTTAACTCTCTTTTTCTCAGCTTCTTCATTCTCCATCATTTTGTCTTCTATATCACTAATTCTGTCTTCTGCCTCATTTATGCTAGCAGTTTGAGCCTCCATTTTTGGTTGCATCTCATTAATAGCTTTTTTTAAAATGTTGACCTGATTAGATTTTAATTACTTTATTTATTTATTTTCAGAAAGAGATTTTCTAGTGTCTTGTATGCTTTTTACAAGCCGGCTAGTATCTTTCTATCTAATCATTATTCTGAACTGTAGTTCCAACATCTTATATTCACGCTGATTAGGCCCCTGGCAGTCAGTACTGCCTCTTATTCTCTTTTTCAAGAAGACTTTTCCCCATATTTTCATTCTGTCCAGAGAACAATAGATAAATAAGAGAAGAAAACACTAAAATGGCAACAAGGACCCCAGAGAAATATACACTAAATGAATTAGAAGAGATCTGAATCTGAAAAAATAAGTAATTAAACAAATAAATTAATTAATTAAAGAGAGAGAATATAATCACACAGGTGGACAGAACAGAGCAACACACTGGATTCTGTGTGTATTTGATCTGTTTTTAGAAAACTAGATCCCAAAATTTTATTGAAGAAAACTTATATATGTACTAAAAATAAAATAAAATACAATAAAAAGATAGAATAGAACCATAAAAATTAAAATTAAAAATATTTTTTAAAAAAGAGTGCATAATGTAAGAAATTAGTTGAAAAAGGAAAGAAAAAAAATAAAATTCAAAGACTAAAGTATCATGGGGGGAAAAACATGAATTCTGTATATATTTTCCCTTAGCCACTAGAGTTTTATACTTCTGTATGATTGGTTAATTTTATCTAGGCTGAATGTTCTTTCTGATCTTCAGGGGAGGGGCCTGTTGCTTTGGCTCTCAAGTGTCTTTGCCCCTGACATGATTGCACCACCCTCGCCAGAGGGCCAGGCTAACCAATCTGTTGTCAATGTATATGAGAAATAAAAATATTACTTTTTAAACTCCATTGATATTAGAGTTTTGGATATTATTTAGGTTTTACAAATTAGATGGAGAAGTCTTTAGCCACATGGAGTAAGAAAGGTTCCCAGTTGAGATTTTTACTTCCAGGTAGAGTTACTTATGGCAAGAGAGGCAGGAAACAGATATATTTACTAATGAGAATCCTTACAAAGGGGCCACGGTCCTGGAAATCACAGCTTTGGTAGCAATTTCCTGTCGTTCCCAACCTATGAAGTGGCGGAGGTGGCAGGCACATTGGTCTCTGGGTCTATGGTTTGTTTCAGAAAATAACTCTTAGAAATTCAGATTGAAAAGTGTCAATTTATTCCTTTAAAAGATGCTTTGAACTCATTATCTCTTAATAAACCTAATTCTATTTAAAGTCTCTGGCAATAATCCTGTTATTTGTAAGTTACTACTTTTTTATGTTTAGTAATTGTTACCACAAAGGCAATGAAGGCAACAACACAGTTTCTAAAGAAATTGGGAATCCAGAATGGTTAACTGACTGAATTGGGGTTTAAGAGAGCAAAGAAACTATCACCATTAGAGAATGAAAAACTGGTAAAACAAATATAGATAAGAACACACTTATTTCATGACAGCATACCATTGCTGGGGTATGGTACCCTTGCTATAAACCACCAGGGAAGGAATGGTTTAAAACAGCACTATCAGTCTCTTATATGGAAATTAATGTATTGATAGGTATACATAGAGACTCTAATGTGATCGAGACATTTTGGTGTATTCAAATTAATCTGTATATCCCCAAACTTCTAAATTCCATGAGATTCTTCTGACAGCAGAGGCTGCCTCTTCACAAATGCAGTGAAGTAATTCATGCCCTGAAAAACTTGTAATGACATCATTTGCACTATTTACATTGACAATCTCTTCATGCCCCATTCTCTCATCTTTCCCTAATTACCTCTAGATTTATAACTATATTAAATTGTAGCTTGCATAAAAAATTGTATGCAATTTGAACTCAAAAGGAGAAGACTTACATACCAAAATAATTACCAGATCTAAATTAATTTATGTCAGTGTAAATCTTGAGCCTGTGTGTGGAAGTAGATTCAGAATGCTCTATGAGAGAAGAGTTTTATATTTAACTGAAATTGGCTTCATCAGTAAGGGCATACCGATTCTTTATCAAAGGTGCCAACTCCCAGTTGTTTGACCAACATCTGGACTCAATGTTGGTCAATGTTAAATTCAGTTGAGTTGGTGGAAATTGTCTGGTATAATGTTGGGAAATTGTTTGTTATAATGTCCTGAAGGTCACACATGGATTTTTGGTTCATATAATCTGATTGGTAAAAGGTGAGAAGCAGAGCAGATCCTCTTGTAATAGTGCCAATACCCTGGCAGGCACACTAATGGCATTTACTGGCTGAAGAGTCCTTATCTTGAGATACTTTTAGCAGGATGTAGCTGATGTATTTAGGATCATTTAAGTTAGCACCTGGAATCTATTAATCTTGGAAATCTTTCAGGAATGGCTCCATGAAAAACGTCACTTAAACTTTGTAACTGTTGGGAGTACAAATTGAAGTCATTTCATAACCAAAATAGCTTCTTTTAGAATAACACACATCACTAAGGGACCTCCCATGTTAAATCAGGGCCAAGGAGCATCCTAACATGAAAAGCAAGATCTAAAGAGGATTTTTGGTAATCCAGATTTCTTCAGCTTTCCTCTGGGTTTCACCATTACCTGCAACCTTAAAAGAATTACCACCATTTGATACAGGATAAGACCGTTGATTTTCATTTGGTACTCTGGTACTTTGTATTACCTCCACACCATTGGCCCATACTGGGATCTGTGAGTAACAGCCACTTGGAAGGGAGTCTGGAAGATTTAGTTTGAATTCTGAATGGCCTGATAGTTCACTAAAACATAGAGGATTCACTAATAAGGAAGAAGAGAAGCCTATATATTGAGGGAGTTCACTGTCTCCAACACAGAAGGTAGAGAGAGGGAAATCAAAGATATTTTTAGGGGCTTCTGAAGAAGGATAATCATGCTAGATCAGAGTGACTTGTTAGACTGATGGCTTTTGGATGGTAGATGGACTCTGAGCCTAAATTTGAGTGTCTTGGCTGTGATCCCCCTTCTTCCTTTGTTCTCTTCTTCCTTGGTTTTCTTCCGTCACCATCAGGGCATTGCTTCCATATAACTAAGACTTTGTTCATTGGCCACAATTGATATACCTCTGGTATAGTAGCACTTTAGCCATTTGTTTTCATTCATATTTCTGAAAACTGAAAGGTAGTTTTGAATAAAAATTTATCTCTGTGGAATCCAAAATAACAAAACAAATGAATAAATAAAATAATACAAAACAAACTCTTAGAGAGAAAATGCTATTGTTTACCAGACGGGAAAGGCACCGTGGGGCGGTGGGCAAAGATGGATAAGGGAGGCCCACAAAATAGTAATGGATAATAACTGGGCTTGAGGCGATGACTTTGTAGTATTATACAGATACAGAATTTTAAAGCCGTCCACCTAAAACTTCTATTAAAAAAAGAAATTCTCATTATGCCCTGAATGGCTTTTGGTTTTGCTAATACAGATTTTCAAAAATTTCGACTCCTATTATATAATGTCTACTTTTAATACAAGTTAGGTTTCAGGAAAAGTTTATTCAAATTCTTTATTTTCACCATAGCTTTTAGTGTACCTTAAGGTAGTTTGGTTAGATTTTAAGCTCCATTTGTAAATTTGATTCAATGAAAGAAAAAATAATGCATGACAAAGCTCTCTAAAGTGTTGATATAAATCTCTGTGTAAGAACATTTGGTAAGCATGCTTATAATACTAATTTATCCATTTATTAAAACTTATCTTTTAAGGGCTTTTATATTTTCTATCAAACCAAGATGAAGAACCCTTTATAATTGTCAAATTTTCCTTGTCACATTACATTTGTCATAAAACTTCTGTGTCAAATCCCAAACCACACCAATCTTAAATTCTTAAACATCTAGAGAATGAATGAGGTGACTTACCAGGGTTTGTACAGGTGTGATAACAAAGCCTGGAGGAAATACATTTACCCAACAATACAAGAAAGAAACTAGACCCCAAGAAAAATGTCTTCAGGAACCAAACAAGGAACTGTATTAGGATATAAGATAATAAAATAAGTTTATAGTCAATTAAAAACAATCACTATGTGGTGTACATGAAACTAAAGTAACATTGTGTCAATTATACTTCAACTAAAAGAAAGAAAATAGAAGCCAACCTAAAGACATTAAAAACATATGAATAAACAATAGATACTGTCCACAAGCTACTAGTCTATAATCTTTAATCTCGCCATCAAGATTTGGGTAAAGGAACGTGAGCCATTGTGTTCGCTTTAAGTAAAACATGGAGTCACAGAGCAAATGGGGGAAGACGCTGTTTGACTAAGGTCTGCACTGGAACAGCGAGAAGGCCACAGCATCAGCAGACACTGCAGGCAGGCAGACCATGCTCAGACCCCACATCAATGCTTACAACATCAGGATCTGGCATCTTTCCTGGCAGAGATCCCTTTGGGTATTGTTAGAACACTGCGTGCTGGCAGTAAATTTGGTGGCACCTGTGGCCAAACAATTTCCTTTGTTGTTCATAGTATCAGAACTGATCATTGATGATGGTAATAGAAAAGATGAACATGCCTTTCTTTGTGTACACACTTTCCAAGACTTACATGTATTGACACTAAATTCTGTGACCTTAACGCTCTCACTCCAAATCACATATGGTACGTGTTGAGTTAAGATTCAAACTCAAAATCTGTGTTTCTAAACACTAAGCTATGCTGATGGACAGTGTATAATTAAGGAAACATGATAGAGATTTATAGAGAATTCCAGAAGGATTTGGAAATGTTAAGGTTTATCAGGAGTGAGGATTAGCATAGAGAGGAGGTGGCATCACCAGAAAAACCAAGCATTTGATGGGACCTTATTTTCACTCCTATTGTAGTTCTTGGGAAACCTAGGTTACAGATTAATTTATCTAATGTTTTATCTATTTATTTATCTACTTTGTTAATATTTTATCTAATCCATTTTGTCAAATGGATTTGCTTAAGTAACTCAGAGATGAAATGTATGCCTCTGAATGGGATCTTGGCCAAATTTCAATTATGAATTTCAGATATTTCCCTTTGTTTTTTGCAACATATCCATAGGAAAGATGTAAAAGGAGCGAGGTTAACATAGATATACTTTTCAACAGTTTGCAGTTTAAAATTCTCAAAAGTAAATACACTTTCTGAAAACTGAAACAATATTTATGTAAATAATATTGCATCTGGACACAGGTACAAATTTTTTTTTTCACAGTACTAGCAGATGACAATCAAGTCCATCAGATATTAGCTGCATGGGAATTATGTTATAATTGTAAAGAATCCCAGATTCCAGATTCTGTAATTAATCTGTTGTTTTAAAAATACTCAAATTTATAGACCACATGTTAGACTTATGCTGAAGTTTTAATTGCCCAGTCACAAATATTAAACTGAGTTTCCATCCTCATTAAAAGCTTTCAAAGTCTCAGCTCCTAGAGAAGTGGTATTTAAACTTAAAAATCACAGATCTCTTACTAATTATTAACCACTACTCCCAGTATAAATGTTAAAGCAAATGGTAATTATAAGCAATTATCCTTACATGCTATACATTTTGTAAGCATAGTTAGAATCCTCAAAATATAGATCTTTAAAAAATAGAGGAGATAATTTTTTTATCTTGCTAATCACAAGAACTTCAGAGCACTCTTAAATCAGAAAATGAACTACAGACAGTAGTTTTTAATGAATAAAGAGTTTTTAATGAATAAAAATATTCATTCTTAAATATAATGGATATAAATCCCTATTTTTGATAATCTGATTTTTTTATAATTTTTTATAAACATAAAATATATTTTTATCTCCAGGGGTACAGGTTTGTGAATCACCAGGTTTACACACTTCACAGCACTCACCTTAGTACATACCCTCCCCAATGTCCATAACCCCACCCCACTATCCCAACCCCCCTCCCCCCAGCAACCCTCAGTTTGTTTTGTGAGATAAAGATACAAACGTAGTGATCCAAAGGGGCACGTGCACCCGAATGTTTATACCAGCAATGTCTACAGTAGCCAAACTATGGAAAGAACCTAGATAATTTGATTTTTTTTGTCCCAAATTTTGTCAACCTCTTACCAGATGTGATAAAAGCATCATGCTTTGTCTCATGGTATAGCAGATAAAGAGCTTTGATTATGTGTTAATTATCATATTTGTTTTGTTGTTGTTGTTGTTATTTATGATTTTGAATCATTGGTCCTTTTTTTTTAAGATTTATTTATTTATTTATTTGACAGAGATCACAAGTAGGCAGAGAGGCAGGCAGAGAGGAGGAAGCAGGCTCCCTGCTGAGCAGAGAACCCCTTGCCGGGGCTAGATCCCAGAACCCTGGGATTATGACCTGAGCCGAAGGCAGACGCTTCAACCCACTGAGCCACCCAGGCACCCCTGGTGCTATTTTTAATAGGCTGTTTCTTTACATGAATGTTTTAAGGTCATTATCCAATTTTGAGACTTACTCAGTTTAAATGAGCTAATAGAATCCATAAATCATGTTATCCTGCTATATGTACACTGCATTTATTCAGAATACATTGAAAAAGAAGAAACTACTAAGAATGCTATTTTTCACCTACTGCCTCTGGAACTTCACTCTTTCTCAGGGGTAACATCCTATTAGGTACCTTACATATGACCTTCTGATGTATAACAGCGAGAAGGAGTCAGTCTTGACACCTTTCGTTTAATATATTATATTATATACATAATAATATAATAATATATAATATTATATAATATAAGTATATTACATATAATATAATATATTATATTACATATTGAAACAGCTAAATTTTAATATTAAACTTAATAAAGCATAGATCTGTTTATATTTTTAAATTAAAACTTGTATTAAAATATGCATTTCTCATTTTAGATAACTGCTATTTAGACCATTAGAGTGCAATAATTTTTAGTTATCAGTAACGCACACCAGAAAGACAATAAAAAGTAAACATTTTATATTTTAAATATCACTTTGAATTATGTTGAAACAGTATTTTCAGTAAGCTATGTGGTCCAATCACTCTGAGCAGTTTTTTCAGGTCTTCTGCCTAAATAAAAAACAAATAATTAACAACATATATTGTGCTTTTAAATTTTTGGAAGTCAGACATTAAGTATCAACAGAGTATAAAAAAGATTTATGAAAGCAGTGTCCTTTCTAATCATATTTTTATTATAAATTTTATTTACTTTGAAACAAATAGGTTTTACATGTTACTTTTATAGCATTCAATTCCCACTCTCCATGTTTAATGTAAGATATATAATGGAGGGTTTCGTTTGTTGTTTTTTAAACCAAGAGTCAAGTAGATAACATATTCATTAAATATTGTCCGCTTGCCTACTATGAAAAACACAACTTGTTTTGAGAGGTAATGTAAATCAGTAAATCAGTAAAACTGATGTAAATCAAACTATCCATGGCAGTTTTTTTTTTTCTTTTTATCTTTTGACTCTCTTCAGCCATTTTTCCCACCTCATAACCCCTGCCTCTGGTACCCACCAATCTATTCTCTGTATCCACGCGTGGTGTTGTTGTCATTTTATTTGTTGTTTTAGGTACTATTAGAGAGATTATATGATATTGGTCTTTTTCTGTCTAACTTATTTCACTTAGCATAATGTCCTCGAGGTCCATCCATATTCTTGCAAATGACAAATTTCATTGTTTATATGGCTAACAATATTTCATTGCATGTGTGTGTGTATCTGCAATTTCCTTACCCATTCATCCATCGATGGGCACTTAGGTTGTGTCCATTTCTTGGCTATTACAAGTAACGCTGCAATGAACATAAGAGTGCAGATAAATTTTTAACATATGTTTTTGTTTTCTTTGGATAAATACCCACAAGTGGAATTGCTGGATCACATGGTAGTTCTATTGTTATTTATTTATTTATTTTTAAAGATTTTATTTATTTATTTGACAGACAGAGATCGCAAGTAGGCAGAGAGGCAGGCAGAGAGAGAGAGGAGAAGCAGGCTCCCTGCTGAGCAGAGAGCCTGATGTGGGGTTCCATCCTAGAACTGTGGGATTATAACCTGAGCCAAAGGCAGAGGCTTTAACCCATTGAGCCACCCAGGCGCCCCTTATTTATTTTTTTAAAGGAAATTTCATACTTGTTTCCTCAGCGGCTGCCCCAACTTACATTCCCACCAACAGTAAAAAAGGTTATCTTTTCTCCACATCCTCACCAACACTTGTTTCTTCTTGCTTATTCATTCTTATTTTTGTATTACTTATACTACGTATGAGGTAATAGCTCACTGTGGTTTTCGCTTGCATTTTCCAAATGTTTAGTAATGTTGAGGGTCTTTTCAATGTACCTGTTGGTCTTCTGCATTGCATCTTTGGAAAAATGTCTATTCTGACTTTCTGCTCATTTTGTAATTGGATTGTGTTTTGCTGTTGAGTCATATGACTTGCTTATATATTTTGGCTACTAGTCCATTATCAGATACATGATTTGTAAATATTTTCTAACATTCTATACACTGCCCTGTCGTTGATGATTTCATTCACGATGTAGAGCTTTTTTAGTATGATGTAGTCTCACTTATTCTTGCTTTTGTTGATTTTGCTTTTGGTGCCAGATTCAAAAAAATAACCACAAACATGTATGTCAGTGAAAGACCAAAAGAACCCCCCTGGCTAGAAGTGCATTTTTATCCTGTTAACCAGCTAGTTTCGCTTCTGTACAAACGTTTGCTTTTTCACGCACGCGCTAACTGGCCGGTTCTGCTTCTGTAAGACTGCTTTGCTTGTTTCGCGCGCGGGCCCCCTGAACCAATCCGCTGGCGCCAGGTGTGTCATCCAATTGTGGGGCTGAGCTGATTGGTTGACAGTTTGAACAGACATACTTGGCCAGCCCCACCCTACCCGAAACTTGTTTGTATCAGTCTATAAAAACCCTGTACCAACCCAGCTCTAGACCTCTCGGCGTTATAGGCAACGAGCGGCGCAGAGGTCCAGGTTCGAACCTGCAATAAACGACCCTTGCTGCTTGGCTTTGACTCACGTCTCTGGTGGTCTTTTAAGGTGGGAGTAATACTCTGGTGGCATTTCATCAGGGAGTTTACCACCTATGTTTTCTCCTAGAAATTTTATGGTTTCAGGTTTTATGATCAAGTCTTTAATCCAGTCTGAGTTAATTGTTGTGTTTGGAGTAAGATAGTGGTTGGATTTCATTCTTTTGCTATGGCTGTCCAATTTTCCCAACAGGATTTATTAAAGAGACTGTCCTTTACCCATTGTATATTTTTGACTCCTTGGTTATAAATTAATTGACCACATATGCATGGATTTGTTTCTGGGCTCTCCATTTAGTGCCAATGACCTACACGTCTATTTTTGTACAAATACCATACTGTGTTGTTTTATTTTATTTTTAAGATTTATTTATGTTAGAGAGAATGCACAAGTGGGGAGAGGAGCAGAGGGAGAGAATCTTTTGAGCAGATTCCCTGCTAAGGATGGAGCTTAATGCAGGGCTCAATCCCAGGACCCATGAGATCAAGACCTGAGCCAAAGCCAAGAGTCAGATGCTTAACCATCTAAGTCACCCAGGCACCCCTACCTGCTTTGATTAGTATGACTTTATAATATAGTTTGAAATCAGAGAATGTGATGCCTCCAGTTTTGTTCTTCTTTTTCAAGATTGTTTTTGCTCTTTAGGGTATTTTTGTGATTCTGAACAAATCTTAGGGTTTTTCTATTTCTTTTGAAAAATGTCATTGTAATTTTGAAAGGGATTGTATTGAATCCATACAGTTTTGGGTAGTCTAAACACTTTAACAATATTGATGGTAACAAATCATGACCATAAGATGTTTCCACTTATTTGTGTCTTCTTCAGTCTCTTTCATTAAAGTGTGTAGTCTTCAATATACAGATTTTTCACCTCCTTTGTATAATTTATTTCTAGATATTTTATTTTTGATGCTATTGTAACAGGTAACTTCTTTATTTCTCTTTCTGATAGTTTGTTATTGGTGTATAGAAATTGATGGGGTGTCTGGGTGGCTCAGTTGGTTGAGTGTCCAACTTCTGATTTCAGGGCTGTGAGATAGAGCCCCAAGTTGTGCTGTGCATTCAGCAGGGAGTGTGCTGAAGATCGTCTCTCTCCCTCTCCCTGTCCCCGTCTCCCCACTTGCATACTCTCTTTCTCTAAAAAAAAAATAAATAAATCTTTAAAAATGCAGTCATTTTTGTGTATTGATTTTATATCCTGCAACTTTACTGAATTCATTTATTAATTCTAACAGCTTTTTATATAATCTTTAGGGTATCTATATAGAATATCATGTCTTCTGCAAATAGTAACAGTTTTATTTCTTCCTTTCCAATTTGAATGCCCTTAATTTATTTTACTAGCCTAATTGCTCTAGCTAGAACTTTCAATACTATGGTGAATAAAGATGTCAAAACTGGGCAACTTCGTCTTGTTCCTGATCTTCGAGGAAAACTTCCTGATTTTCACCAGTGAGTATAATGTTGGTTGTGAGTTTGTTACATATGGCCTTAATTATGTTCCCTCTATACTCAGTTGGTTAAGAGTTTTTATCATAAGTGAGTGTTGAATTTTTTAAGTGTTTATAATGTATCTACTGAAATGAGGTGATTATTATTTTTGTTCTTCATTTTGTTGCTCTGGGTGTATCACATTGACTGATTTGAAGATTCTGAAACATCCTTGCATCCCCCAAATAAAAAGCACTTTATTATGTTTTATGTTCCTTTTAATGTATGGTTGAATTTAGTTTGATAATATTTTGTTATGGATTTTTGCATCCATGTTCATCAGGGATATTGGTATTTTTTTTTTTTTTTTTTTTTTTTTTGCCCCTGTGGTATCTTTATCTGGTTTTGGTATCAAGATAATGCTGGCTTAATAAAATAAGTTTAGAAGAATTCCTCACTCTTTTATTTTTTGTACCAGTTTGAAAGGAACAGTTTAAATATTTGGTAGAGTTCATCAGTTAAAACATCTGGTATTGGACTTTTGTTTATTGTGAGGTTTTTAAGTACTGATTCAATCCCTTTATTAATAATTAATCTCGGGGCACCTGGGTGGCTCAGTGGGTTAAAACCTCTGCCTTCAGCTCAGGTCATGATCTCAGGGTCCTGGCTTGCCCACATTGGGCTCTCTGCTCACTGGGGAGCCTGCTTCCCCCTCTCTCTGTGCCTGCCTCCTACTTGTGATCTCTGTTTATCAAATAAATAAATAAAATCTTTAAAAAAATTAATCTGCTCAGATTTTCTACATCATCATGATTTAGTCTTGGTAGGTTATTATGTTTCTAGGAATTTATCCATTTTGGTGGGTTGTCCAGTTTGTTGCATGTGATTGTTCATAGCAATCTTTTATGATCCTTTGTATTTCTATATTTCTGGCATTAGTTTTATTTCCACTTTCATTCCAATTTTGAGTCCTCTTCCTTTTTATCTTGGTGATTCTACCTAATGACTTGCCAAAACAAACAAGCAAACAAAAAATAGCTCTTAGTTTTATTAATCTTCTTTATTCTCATGCTTCTTTACTCTCATTGCTCTAATCTTTGTTACTTCTTTCCTTGTACAAACTTGAGGCTTCATTTGTTCTTTTTCTATTTCTTGAGGTGTAAAGTTGCATTGTTTTCTTGAGACTTTTGTTGTTTCTTGAAGTATGCATTTATTGTTATGTTTTAAAGTCTGTTTGGTTTGATATAAGTACCCCAGCTTTCTTTTAGTTTCCATTTGCATAGAATATATCTTTCTATCTCTTCACTTTCCATTTGTATGTGAGTCTCCTGTAGGTAGTATGTAGATGTGTTGTGTGTGTGTGTGTGTGTGTGTTTTAAATCCATTCATCCACTGTATGTATTTTGGTTAGAGCATTTAGTCCTTTCACATTTAAAGTAATTATTAATAGTTATGTACTTACTGACATTTGATTAATTGTTTATTGGCTGTTTTTGTAGTTCCTCACTTCTGTCTTTTCTACTTTTGTGATTTGATGACTTTCTTTAGTGATATATTTCTTTCTCTTTCTTTTGTGTATTTAGTGTTTTTTTTTTTTCTTTTTCTTTTTTTTTTTTTTTTTGTGGTTACCATGGGGCTAACAAATCATTTATATCTATATCAGTCTATTTAAAATTGATAATAACTGTTGGGTCGGGGGTTCCGGGAATGCAGGAGGAACAAGAGAAATGACCGCCGGGCCGCCATCTTCCAGTCCACCCCCCCCACCACCTTCCTTAACCCTGGACTCTCCCGCCAAAAGGGTGTACGCCCAGGTCACGTCTCCATAGGTAACCCAATACCTATGGGTGGGGTGGGAAACAGGAGTATCAGGAGCCCTCACCCCATACCCTCTGATCACCAAATATGGATGTGAGTCCATGCCCTGCCTTGGCCCGATTAAAGATCCCTGCCAACTCCCTCCCAGTGTGACTTCCCCCATTCCCCTTTCTGGAGTGGAGGAAATTCACCGGATTAAAGATCCCTGCCCACCTCTTCCCAGCGCAACTTTCCTGGCTCCCCTTCTCCGGAGCCCTGAAACTTCCCTGGAGAGTGCCTTTAATAAATCTTGCCTTGCGCCTACCTTGCCTGGTGTTGTGCTTACTTCGCCTGCAAAACCTTACAGTAACTAAATTTGTTATCATTCTAAAGCTCAACATTTTTACTTTCACCCCTCACATGCACACATTTTATGTTTTTGATAACTTGTTTTACATCTTTTTATCTTGTATGTCCCTTAACTAATTATTATAATAGTGGGTTTTTTTTAACTACTTTCGTCTTTTAACTTTATATTAACCTTAGAAATGATTAATATACTACCTTTACTATATATTTACCTCACCAGGGAGATTATTTTTTTCCTGTCTTCTTATTATCAATTAGCACCCTTCCTTTTCTTTTTCTAATAAAGTCCCTTTCACATTTCTTGTAAGGCCAGTATAGTGTTGAACTCCTTTAGCTTTTGCTTGTCTGGAAAAGTTTAGCCAACATCAATTCTAAATAATAACTTTGAAGATAGAGTATTCCTGGTTGGATATTTTTTCTTTGAACACTTTGAATATACTCTATCACTCTTTTGGTCTGCCAAGTATGAGTGGAAAAGTCTACTGATATTCTAATGAAGGTTCCATTGTATGTAATTAGTTGTTTTTCTTTTGTTGCTTTCAATATTCTTTCCTTGTCTTCAACTTGATATTGTGATTATAATGTGTGTTGGCAGGTTCTGTTTGGGTTTCTTATTATGAACTCTTGAGCTTCCTGAATTTGCATGTCGTATCCTTTCCCTAGTTAGGAAAACTTTCAGCCATTATGTCTTCAAGCAAGATTTTTCCCCTTTCTTTTTGTCTTCTTCTGGGACCCGCATAATGAATGTTAGTCCATTTGATTTTGTCTCACAAATCCCTTATGCTATGTTCACTTTTTTTTTTTCCTTTTTGCTGTTTTCATTGGGTGAATTCTGCCTTTTCTTCTAGTTGACTAATCTGATTCTTCTAGTCGGCTGTTGAATCTTTCTAGCTTGTTTTTTAGTTCAGTTATTGTATTCTTTAGCTCTGTGACTTCTATTTGGTACTTTCTTATTTTTTTAATCTCTTTGTTGAAGTTCTCACTATGTTAATCTATTCTCTTCCCAGGTCAGTGGGCATCTTAAGGGCTATAACTCTGAACCCTTTATCAGGTAAACTAAATATCTCTGTTTCATCAAGTTTTTTTTTTTTTCCCTCCCCTGAAGTTTTGTCTTGTCCTTTCAATATTATAGTGAAAGAGTACCTAAAAGTATGAAAGTCATCTATAATGGTGATGAACTAATCTAAATTTTTTAAACACAAAATGAATTCTACTTGAATGGACTTCTGTGATTGAATATATTTACAGTATCCACATCTGATTTATATTTCCTGAATTCATCTGCATCTTCAAAGGTGGCACATTGTGAGCTATTTAACAATAAGGTTTTTGTTTCTTTGAAGGTATCATATTTTCAATTTCAAAAGCATCATGTTTAAAGGAGTTTTTATTTCAGTTTTATGGAGTAATGAAGGCACAGGGATTTTAAGGTGTCATTGATAAACTACTGAGACTCTTAACTAAATCACATTTTCCACTGGAACTTAAATGTAAATTCAAATAATTATTCTATGCAGTTTTCTGGGTCTACTAGTTCATAATAGTCATTCTATGGTAGTTAAAGATATCACAGTCATAGTACATTCCCACACATTCACTTGCCAATGCATTCATTTTCAAGCACTCTGTGCACAGTGATAAGAGGTGTTTCCTATCTCATATGCTAAGTGAGCTGCCCCTTTAGCAAAAGACTATGTTAGGGGAATTTGTTACAGGAGCTGAGTGCATCAAGATGTGAGTGGAATGAAAATGGAGATGTAGTTTCTATCAATGCCTGAAGTCCAATTAAAATAGAGTTCCTTCAGAGGAAAGGAGTTATTATGCATCATTGATATTAAGATAGTTGACCTATTTTTGGAGAGAAATAATAGGTTTTAAAAATGCTATAGGCCTTAAGACATTGGTTTAACTGTTGTTTTATCTGATCCACTGCTCATGTCTCTTCTAAGTTTATTCATAGAGATAGGGGCTTACCTTGTACTCTTTCTCAAAGAAATGAAGTTCTGTTTAGAAAAGCAAGGAAAGGACATTTCTCAGTGGTAATACAAGGTTATAGTCTTAGACAGTTTGAGTGAAAAGATCAGGGCATCTATATAACTAAAATATGATGGGCAGTATCCTGGAAAATCTGTATTTAAGGCCTCCAATTCCAAAGGTTTTGAGCATGAGATTCTTTTTTTTTTTTTTTTTTTTAAGATTCTATTCATTTATTTGACAGACAGATATCACAAGTAGGCAGAGAGGCCAGCAGAGAGAGAGGAGGAAGCAGGCTCCCTGCGGAGCAGAGAGCCCGATGTGGGGCTCGATCCCAGGACCCTGAGATCATGACCCGAGGTGAAGGCAGAGGCTTTAACCCACTGAGCCACCCAGGCGCCCCCAATTCCAAAGGTTTTGAAAGGCAGGTAGGAGAGGACATAACATGAGGAAATGTTTCTACCAAGATATTTTTTTAACAGGTGAAAATCTATTACTCATGGTCATCAGACTTCTGAATCACTTAGGATCTATTTATTTTCAAGAAATAGATACCTACTTAAGTAGGCTAAATAAAAGAAGTTTACATTTTCACATATTAAATAGTCCACATATGGAAAGTTCTAGAGCCTATACAGCAGCTGAGCAAATTAGGCCTCTAGGTTCATTTTACTGATGCATTCATGGATTACTTCTTTGGGTTATCAAAAGTCTGCAGTAGCCTCTGAAGATTATTTCTTTATTATAATAACCTAAAAAGAAAGAGGGCAAGGATATTTATCCTTATGTATCTGTTTTATTTGGAAGAAAATGTTTCCTAGAAGCTCCCTATGGTGCTTCCTTTTATAATTCAGATGACAGAAGTTGAGTCATATATTCTTAAGCTAATTATTTGTGCATTGGGATGGGGTTCCATAACATACATATATTAAATACGATTCATTCTGTGGGACAGGCATATGATCAAAGAGACAAGGACCAAGTGAGCATTTGTTAATGGGTAGCTAATCAACATGGTCTAGTCCATCATTTTATTTATTTATTTATTATTTTAATCCCTGACTCTCATCCTGTATGCATTGGAAGTAACAAAAATTATTTCACAGGTTTCATTCATTGTTTCATTAAGCACAAATTGAGTTTGTGTGTGGGGTGCTACAAATACAAAAATTGTTTTGAAACCAAGCTAGAAAGCTCATCTTACTCAGTCTAAGATGGCAAGGCAAGATTTGAAAAACAATAACAACAAAATGTTTCCTATATGAGGAGTCTAAATAAATATTGTCCATTTGAGGGTCAAGCAAAGAAGAAAAGCAAAATTAAAAAGGACACAACAACAAACAGCCAGTATTGCCTGTAGGAACTGTAAGGAGGTTCATGCTTCTGAAGAGTGTAGCTCAAGGCTAGTGGTTGCTGGATAAAAGGTAGTATATTGCCTTTCTTAAAACTGACATTATAGAGTTATAAATTAATGAATTGTTATGAACTGAATATTTGTGTCCCATCTAAAATTCCTGTGTTACAACCCTAACCCTCAATGTGATGTATTTAAAGATAGAATCTTTGGAGATAATTATATTTAGATGAGGTCTTGAGGGTAGAGTTCTCAAGATGAGATTATGCCCTAAAAGAAAAGGTCAGAGATGTTGCCCACCCTCACCCATCTTTTCCTACTCTCTCCTTACCATATGAGGACACATTAAGACTGCCACCTGTGAGCCAGAAACAGAGCTCAAATCAAGAATCAATGAGCCAAATGATCTTGGACTTCCCCACTACAGAACTGTGAGAAAGATATTTCTATGGTTTCTCACAGAACTGTGAGAAAGATATCTCTATTGTTTAAGCCACCCAGCGTATGGTATTTTGATATAACATCTGGAGCTCAAATGTGAATATATAAAAACCTTGGAATATTTGAATAACCTACATAAACTTTAAAGGAATCAGAAGCACAGCAGAGAAGTCAATTAGCATCAATCTCAGAACAGAGTCATAGACAAGAAGCAGAGCACAGAAGTCAATTAACCTCAACAAATGCCTTAAGGACAGAAGAATGAAGGGAATCTAAATGCTTATTATGAAAAGGAAAACAAGCCGCTTATGTAAATATTTAAGAACCCATCAAGGCAAAGAACTCTAAGATCACTGCACTTCAGTGGTATTCCAGAGAAAGAGACAGAGGCCGTATCAGCCTCCAGGAAATTGCAGAGATGAAAAATAAGGAGACCACTTATACTTCTTCTGGTAGATATTATAGTGTGTTGGTTGTGCAGGAGGTGGAGTCACTGCTAAGAGATCTGAAAGGTGGTTACTTGTCTCAGGGGCAAGCTGAGTTTTGGTTAGAGCAATCAGTTTAGTGGCAGGTTCCAAGAAGCAGTGAAGGTTTGGGAAAATTTGCTAGGGAGCCAGATTAGGAACCAGTCTAGGGACAATATGGCTCTCTTTTTGAGAATTTTCTTTGGTGGCTATGCTGTAGGTCAGGCTAATCTGTGTGGAAGCTCTTAGATTTTATAACCCTTCTCAATTCCAGGTAACTGTGGAATCTTACATACTTGCAAGAAAGACACGTAGAACAAGTAAAGTTTACATGTAGAACAAGTAAAGCTCTGGTAGCCTCTCTTTATTCAAATATTGGGTATTTCTAATTTACTAAAAGGGAATAAAATATATTTATGCTTACTAAAATGTATTTAAACAAGATTATCTTTTTTGAATACTTTCTAAGAAAGATGGGGAATAAACCAAATCCTTGTCTATTACAGAACCCCAGGATGAATTTGAAGCACTTACTACAGATGGATGTGGTAGCATTTGGACAACATGTGTACTGTATTTGGACAACATGTGTACTTCCTTAAATCCAGATTGAGTGGTATATGACCTGTGCAAACTGAGGTACATAAAATTTTTTCAAGAGGTTATTTGAACATGTATTGATTCAAAGTTAGGCGCACTCCAGAGTAAAGAGCTAAGGAAGCATTTTTTAAGAGAAGGAAGTAAACCATGAAACTTATTTGACTCATTATAGTTTAAGCACTTGCTTTATTTTGGGAACCCTACTTGGATATTTGTAATTGGTTGCTCTTCAATTTCACATTCTTTTTTTTTTTTTTTTTTGTAAAGATTTTATTTATTTGACAGACAGGGATCACAAGTATGCAGAGAGGCTGGCAGAGAGAGAGGAGGAAGCAGGCTCTCTGCTGAGCAGAGAGCCCAATGCGATGCTGTATAGGCTTGGATCCCAGGACCCTGAGATCATGACCAGAGCCTGTCAGAGGCTTTAACCCACTGAGCCACCCAGGCCCCCCCAATTTCACATTCTTGAATTCAAATGCATTGACTCTGGCTTAGATTTTGGTTTGCTTATATAAATTACCAAAACATTAGAAACACCTTACTCCAATGGCCCCTTTATTTAAATTACTTTAACAATACAATGCTATCAATAACAAAACCAGAAATTTTGCAATTTACTTGCAAATATTCACAATTGTAATGTGAGGATTCCATTATTCAATTCATTTTATACAGAGGATATATTGCAAAACTTTCAAGAACTTTATAATCCATATATTAGTTTACTTACAGTGTGTTCCAAATATTTCATTTATAAATCACAAATTAATACCAAAACCAAAGCAGTTTCATTCAAATGTAGACTATATGTTGACACAAATGGTTTATTTTTATTGATTGTTATACATTTTATTCAGATACACTTGATATTTACTTTGTACTCTACTTTTATTTAACTTTACCCATTTTTAAAAATGTGTTGTTTTATTTAACCCTTGATTTGAAGTTATATTTTAAAAATAATGGCATTAAATGCATTACATGATGTAGGAAAGACCTTAGGGGCTGGAAGTCCATGGCCAAGAAAGAATTCTTGAGACGTTTTTGGTGCAAAAGGTGGTTTTATTAAAGCATGTTGACAAGACCCAGGGCAGAAAGAGCTGCCCTGAGGCTATAAGGAGTGGCCCATTATATACATTCAAGTTGAGAGAGCTTTAGGGATAGCCTAAGTCCCTAAGGAATTTGGAAGCAAAGTTTCCAGGACCTTGAGGGGACTAGCCCATTGTTGGGAAAAGGTCATTTACTACTGTCTAATAAAACCCCAGTCATGAGCCCCTTCAGATATATATCAGAGGGTCACATGCTTGGAGGATGATTGTAACATGTATCTTGTAGGGCAGAGACAAAGGAAGTTTCCAAAAGAATGTTTATATGTTAAAGTAGACTTACAGGATGGGGAGGGCAAGGGGCAGTTAGGCTAGAATTAATTTTCTTTTGCCCTTAGCAGAGTGTCAACATCAAGACAATGGAGTCCCTAGATGAATGTCACTCTGCCTGTTTCAAGGACTTGTCAATGGGCTGTAGGTAGTAAGGAAATTTAATAATTTCTCTTCTGCCTTTGTTTCCCACATCATTATGTAGTGAAGATAGATTATTGTAAACAATCACTTTATAAAGTGCCTCTTAATATTTTTTTTTAAATTGTATTTTTCTAGCAGTTTTGTGTTCATAGCAAAATTGAGAAGAAGGTATTGATATTTCCTTAGCATTTCCTGTTTGCATTCCTGCATAGCTTCCCCCATTGTCATTGACCCCCACCAGAAAAGTACCATTGTCACAACTGATGAACCCACATTGGCACATCATTACCATGCCAAGTCCATAATTTACATTATGGTTCATTCCTGGTGTTGTTATATTCTTTGGGTTTGGACAAATGTATAAGCACATGTATTCACTAATAGAATATGAGAGTGAATGGTTTCACTGTCCTAAAAACCTCTTAATCTCTTGTTTTACAAAAGAAGATATGTTCATGCCTTTTGTTCTTACTAGTGTAATTCCAATTTACTGTGTTTTTGCTCTCTGAATATAAAGCAATTTAGAAAACTACTATGCCCTTCCAGAGCTTAAAGACAAATTTGGAAGACTTGTTGTCTAGCTCACTATTTCTGAAAGTATTTCTTCTCCAACATAAGCAGGTAAGTCCTGAAGAGGGAACAGATGGTGGTAGGGGCATAAACAGGGTATAACTGATTTGCATGGGACTACCTGAGCACATCACACCTTTGACCCTGTCTTGGAGAACAGGAGAAAGGAGTTTCAGAAAGCATTTTCTGTTTCCTGTCACAGCATTATTAATCATCTTTCAAGTCCTATAAATTAACTTCAGCTGGTTTCAAAAGATAGTCTTTATCTTGTAACGTAGGCCATGTAAATGTCTCTAGATCAAAATCAGGCTCATAATCACTCTGTAAAACTATAAAGTCTGGGTCTTTCCTCTGAAGGCCCTTTTCACTTGTCAAGGTGATAGGTGACCTGATTAATTAAAGTTAGGTCTTTAGGGTAAAGGCTTCTGACTTTATTCATTGCTGTAAGTCTTGATTTAATGGCTGTCAACCTTCAAAATATCAGTTTTCTAGATCTATAAAATTATATAAGTTAAAGATATATCTGGAAAATTATATGTGAGTGACTTATAATTAGATATATTTTGAAATGCAGAATAAGAATCTGATTATTAGTGTAAATAGTTTTCTTCTGTCAGCTTCGGTTATATCAAAAGAAGTTTTTGGATCTCAATACAAATTAAAATTAGAAGCATGGAAAATGTCTTTTTTCAAACAAAGGGATAAATGTTTCTTTTTTTTTTCTTCTAAGAAATGAAAACAATATAATTTTCATCATGTTTTAACTGATGGGTCACAAAGATTTAAAAATGTTTAGAAAAAAATTAAGTTTTAAAACTTTATGCACATTTTCAGGTTTTCTTCCAATATCTGAGGGTTAAAGTCATATTATGTTTATCTAATAATCCCTAAGAATGGAGGAATAAACAGATTTTTTTTTTAAGATTTTATTTATTTATTTGACAGACAGATCACAAGTAGGCAGAGAGGTAGGCAGAGAGAGAGGAGGAAGCAGGCCCCCCACTGAGCAGAGAGCCTGATGCGGGGCTTGATCCCATGATCCTGGGATCATGACCTGAGCCGAAGGCAGAGGCTTCAACCCACTGAGCCACCCAGGCGCCCCATAAACAGATTTTTCTGACAGGATTTGTAGGGTTAGCTGAGTTTTGCAGGAATTACACAACATGGAAACCTCTTAAACTGTTTTGTTTTTACTATTTTTATAGAAGTGTTTGCAATAAAATAAAAGAGGCAGCTTCTGTTGAAGAAAACACATCATTATCAAGCTCTTTATCCATGATATCATTTGTTCATTGGTTTCTGCCAGTGTATTAGTTTCCTAAGTAAATATTTGGTGCCTACTTTCTCTCTTCAGACTTTCAGTGTATTTATTATGTAGACATGAACAAGGCCTACCTGCAGTGTGCTACTGAACACTGCCTAAAGAAAGTGTGAAATTTTAATTATCATAATACTTCCTGAATTTTGACTTTTAAACAGAATTTAGTTAATAAGCTATTATATGTATCCATCACTGGTTCACGTCCCACAAAGCTAAAACACAGCTTTCCAGATAGAATCCAGAACTATTTTGTTATAGCTGAAATAATCACCCTTTAAATTGCCAGTTAAATAGATTATTACGTCAGAAGAGATATGTGGCTGAGAAATGTATAAACAAATGTGTTGAGCTAACACAAACTGTAACAAAGGACTGAATCTTAAGTATCAGCTACATAGTCTCTGTCTTTCTTGTAGTCAGTTAATTGCCTGCGATTCTGCAGTACTGTGCTAGCTTCCTTTCCAGTGCATACATAGTGAACGACTGAATGAAAAAGATATGAACACATGAGTAAATAAATTAACATTAGTATAAAAAAAAATTGAAACCTCAGGTCATGATCCCAGCGTCCTGGAATCGGGCTCCCTGCTCATGGAGAGTCTGCTTCAGCCTCTCCCTCTGCCCTTCCCATCTGCCTCTGCTTTCTGTCTCTCTCTCTCTCTCAAATAACTAACTAAAATCTTTTTAAAAAAATTGAAATCTAATTTAATGTAAATGACTATTCAAGTGTACAATAATATATTTGTAGTGATAATTTTTCAAAAAGGTTGCATAGGTAGTAAAATGTGTACGTATGCTTATTTTTTAATCCTAAATTGTGTGATGGAAAAGGAGCTAATATTTATTGAATGCCTTGTTAGGTTTCTTGGATGGAAAGTAGATAGATCTAATTAATCAACCTAAAAGTAGGGAGGAGGGAAGGAGGAATGGGAGTTTGTTAACTATAAGAATACTATTAATCAAATTTTATTAATTAAAGTTTGAATTTTAACCATAGAAACCTATCTAGCTTGTACAGTCAATAAACCTGGAAATCAGCTTCTTGCCATACTTGCTTTGGACTTTTTAAAAAAGTGATTTCTAATATTTTGTGTATTAGAGTGAGAAGGCAGCATTCATTCCCTTATCTATTTCTTGTTAAATAATTGAAAACATGAATGTGTTTTTCCTTCTCTTTAAAGTGTCTGATTCGGAAATATACTGATTCTTAAAATTAGCCCAGAACTGATGTCTCAAATTAAGTTCTATTTAGTAAACTTCATAATTCATATAATAAAGGATAATGCAATATTCCTTCACCCATTAGGTAAAATATTCTCATGGGCTTATATTCTGCCATTAAAGGGTTACATTAGAAGATCGCTGGTGGGAAGCTCAGTGGATGCATGGGGGGCGGTAGATAGATGCTGAGGAACTTCTGTTGCCAAATTTTTGATCCCTATAGCTCTTCATGAAATAATGAAAAGTAACTGTCAAAATGTATTGAGCATAATCCAAAGACACTTTTATTTATAAACCGATCATTTTAATACATTGATATAATGTAACAAATACGTATTTATGGGCTTTGGTCCTAGACCACTGAATTTCAAATGCTGCCTTTCCTACTTGTGTGGTATTTGTTCGTAAGTAAATTACTTTAATTTCTCTGAAATAATCTCAATTTATATATAAGATAAGGAAAATCATACTTAAGTCTTAAAGTCATCATGAGACTTACTTGAGAAAAATGTGTAAATTGACTTCTACAGTGCCCAGGTCTCAGTAAATATCCTGTGAGTTGTGTATTGGTACATATACACATTAATGTCTACAGATTTTTTTTTTTTTTAAAGATTTTATTTATTTATTTGACAGAGAGAGATCACAAGTAGGCAGAGAGGCAGGCAGAGAAAGAGAGAGGAGGAAGCAGGCTCCCTGCTGAGCGGAGAGCCTGATGCGGGACTCGATCCCAGGACGCTGAGATCATGACCTGAGCCAAAGGCAGCGGCTTAACCCACTGAGCCACCCAGGCGCCCGATGTCTACAGATGTTAAACCATTGGCCCAAATCATGTTGTTGATATGTTAAGCTTTTAACTCATGTCAGATAATAGTCTTCTTCTGCCTCTGTAGGTGATTTTTCACTACTTTCCATAGGTTTCTCTAATTTATGAACTTGAAAATTAATAAACTTGAAGATTGCATTTAGGTAAGTCATCCATCTCTGCAATAGGATTTTTTCTAGCCATTTTAGATTATCACAGGTTATATAAGCATAAGTTTTTTTTTTTTTTAAAGATTTTATTTATTTATTTGACAGACAGGGATCACAAGTAGGCAGAGAGGCAGGCAGAGAGAGAGAGGAGAAAGCAGGCTCCCTGCTGAGCAGAGAGCCCGATGCGGGGCTCGATCCCAGGATCCTGGGATCATGACCCAAGCTGAAGACAGAGGCTTCAACCCACTGAGCCACCCAGGCACCCCAAGCATAAGTTTTACTTTTGAAAATAATGAGGAAGATTTTCAGCAGGATACATGTTCTAGCAGTTTTTTGTATGTTCCAGTACTTGAATTTTATTTTTCAGATCCTTAAATTATTATTGACCAAGTAGGAAGGTAATTATCAAATGTAATCATGTCTTCTTAGAAGGAGCACTTTAAAACGCTTCTTTTAAAGAAATAAGTGCAATTTTAAACTCCCAGATTACTTCATTCTTTGTCTCTGTTACTTCTATTTGATGGGGGAGGGGAGAGTTTTATTTTCTCTTGTTAGAGAATTTTTTTCAGTATTTCCTGGGAAGGAAATGTGGTTGGAGCTTAGGATAGAAGAAGGGTATAGAAGCTATGCTAAGTTCCCAATTATGAACGCCATTAGGAACAAAAGTAAAAGAAGAAAGGAAACATCTGTGTTGATTTTTACACAATTCAAAAGTCTCTATAATGAAATAAATTAATAACTTATATCTTCCATTCCAAGTTGTAATTCTGAAGAGCTATTGAATTATACTTCTCTTAATCAGAAGTAAGACATATAGTTAAATAGGTAAATTTTTCTTTTTGTCTGATATTAAAAAAAGATTGGTTTCTAATAAATGTGAGGAATTAAAGGATTGAATTACCATATCAACAGTGAGAGAAAAATAAAAGATAATATGGTCTACCTATTATTATGAGATGGAAATTGCTTTTGTATGCAGCTTAACTCAACTCAACTGATCTCTTTTACTAAAGCAATAGTTAACTTAATTTACATTAGGTTAGATAAGAGACCTAGATGGTAAAAATACAGAGAATGGAATTATAATCTATTATCAAGGGACTTCTAAAAATATTAAGTTGGACAATCAAGGACTTTTTAAATTTCATCTTTAACATTTATACTACATATGAAATTATGAATAGATATATCTCAACAAAAGAATAAAAACAGATGAAAGGATTAAAACCTTAAATATAATACTTTTTGAACTAATAATTGTAGATAAATGATTTACAGTAATAATTTTTATTATATGTGTACAATATACAATTGTAGACAAAAGATTTATAGTAGATAAATGATTTACCAGGGAATAATAAGTCCACAGATCTTTTAATATGTCAATGTTACCAACAATGTGCTAAACATTCTTAAAAATTTGCAAATTCCTGACTGATCTTGTTTGGTTGATAAAACTTACTGCCTCTATTATTATTACTATCTGCATTCCTTTCTAATTCCATGTATAAATATAACACCTAGTTTCTTTTTACTATAGAGAATACACAAAACATTTGTAGTAGGAACATGATTATTCATCAGATAGAAATGTTAATTCTATCAATTTTCTATGTGCTTGAAACATCATTAGGTAGAAAGCAAGCTTGATAAATGGGACCATGAGAATAGCTGGTTTTATATAGAGGTAATTTTGCTCTCCAGACTACACTCTGCCCCTTCTTTATTAAGAATCTGTTGAACCGTTGGGTTTATCCCTATGAACATAGAGCATAGGGATATGAGCTATCTGAACATGGCATAAACTGACACTTCTCTCTGAAATTTCCCATTTACCCTAAGATGGAAAATCATATTTGTATTATTAAAAGTAATAGTTAGCAGTGGTTATAGGTATGAGATTATTAATGAAATATGCATACATTTATAAAATTATTTAGATGCTAGGTTGGATTTGTATGAAATCTTGCCTCAGACTTTGGGAAATAGGTATTTCCTTCCTCTGTACCTCACCATATATTAATATTAAAGTTTTGAGAATCCCTCAGGAAGCTTAATTAGCAATATTGCTCACTTTTATATAACTCTCTAAAGGGAGTACACCTTCTGTAACCTCCTTTCCACCCCATGCTCTGCTGGAGAGAGGGACGCTGGTGGTAGTGGTATATAAAAGGGCAAAAGAAAATGAATTATACATGAAAATGTTTTTGCCAGAAAAGATAAGTCATTCAAAGTCATCTTTATAATTCTTTTAAAATTTGACAAATTTAGATATGGCAGCGTCAGTCTTTCTCTATTTTATTCCAATATTGAAATATATTTGCTCAATTAAAATAATAAACTATTCAAATATTTTCCTCTTAAGGCTGAGCTAAAGCAAAACCCAATGATAGAATGTTATTTTTTTTATCTTTTAGCTCTTGCTGTTTAATTTGTTTATTCATACAAAATAATGAAGAAATCAGATATCTGTATTATTTTGGGAGGTCTATCTACATTAATTTTACTTACCAAAAAACTTAAGATTTTGCCTTCATCATTTATGTTGACTAATAATTTTCCAATTATTTTAAATAAATTACAACCAAAATTTAGAACACTGAAAAAAAAGTGTAATGCTATTATAGAACAGTTAGGTTAACTTACAAAGTAGATCTTCAAAGGTGAAAACATTTCTAAAATCTAACTGATAATAGCAGAGAGAAAACATATTTTAACCACAAAATTTATATTATCTCAAGATTCTCTATAACAAGTTATTGTATATATAAATATATATATTTTAATTTTGTTAATTGCTACTTATTTAATATGATGGTTTGTTAAGATGTAATTTTTATTATATGTGCACAATATACAAAGTAGATTTCTGTTCCACAGTTTTCTCATTTACTAAGCAATGTGTTTACTAAGATGCCATGCAGTAGCAAAATTGTATTTGTGTTGCATAGCAAAAGCAATTTGTTTCGAACTTTGAACTTTCAAACTAATTTATATTAGCAATCCCAGTGGTTTCAGATGTTTTATGTGTACCAGAGTGAACTTCCAAAAGGCTTACTAATTAATTCTATGAATTAGATTAAAAACTTAAATTATATTTAGAATTAATGCAACTGATTTTCTCTATGAAGAATATAATGTTAACAGTATGATTATTCTTTGTAAACTTCAGCTGCAATGAAGCCAACCAATTAACATCTATCGCCTCACTTGCATGCATGCACACACACACACAAAAATGAGCAGGATTATTTCAGAAACATTATTTAAGTGAAAAGTCTTGTTTCTTGTAGAGATACATATGAAGATAACTTCTACAGTTGTACTTGTTATCATGTTTTAACACACTCTTATGTAACTGATTGGATGAAGCCCACCTCCTTTACTGAATTACTCAAATTCTACTCATTGAAATGTTAAATCTTATCCAAAAAGTACCTTCAGAACAGCACTCAGACCACTTTTTGACAAAATATCTGGGCACCTTGGCCTAACCAAGTTGATACATAAAATTAACCTTCACAAGGCCACTGAATGAAGTTGGACTGCTACAACAAATATAGAATGTATTTCCAGAAGAGTACAATGTATTCATTTTTTCAGATGACTGTTTCCTTCAGTCAGGAAAGTAGTTTTGCTTGAGGAAATGGGAGGCATAGATCTTATTCTATTGTTTTGAGTAAGCATTGGCAAACTGAGGGCCAAATCTCATCAGCCACCTCTTTTGTACATAAAGTTTTATTGGAACACAGCCACACCCATTAGTGTAAGCATTGTCTACAGCTGTTCTCATGCTACAGAGTTCAGTAGTTGTCACAGAGACTGTGTTACCCAAAGCCTAAAATATTCACATTTTTATATACAGAGAATGTTTGCCAATATCTGGCCTAGAGTCAAAACTTCCGTGTATTGTCTGAACTTCCTAGAATTTAAAAATATTAAAAAAATAATAATAATACAAAAATCCAATAAGAGAAGTAAAGCCAGTTGATTTAAGGAAATTTTTGTCATGTATTTACTTTGTCAAATAGTGAGAAATTACTTCAGTTGGTGTAGAGTTATATCGTCAGTAATTTTGAGGTAATTATAATATGAGTTAGAGTGAAATAGGTATGAGAATGACTTGGTACCTTTAGAAATTACAGTCGAGGTTTTCAAGGGAGTACTTTTGTATTTGAGGTGTTACCGCTTGTTGCAAGAAGTTTACTAAATATTAAAAAAGCCACAGTTACAGCTCTCAAGACTTATAAAATATATCCTTGGAACAAACCACTGAATTATGCAAACTACGTGGGTTTTAAAGTGTGACCAGATAGGCTGTTAGGAAATTAACTCTCAACCAGTTTTCCAGTTGGAGGCAACTTACGATTTTTAATCGCAAACTCACCACATCCCACTATATTTTGCATAGAGAATAATGTATTCAATAATTTTGGCTTCAAAGGCTAATATGGTCATGAAAATTCAGTGTTTGTAGCCACTCAAACTAATTGTTCCATTGAAAATATAATGAAGAAGCCATAAAGGAATTTCATAGATTTTTCAAAGTGCTGGAGCAATAAATGATCCCTCATGGTTCCTCTTTGAAACATTATTTTCTGTGCTTCACAGCTCTTACTAACAGAATGAGAAATATTCGGATGTATTTATGCATCAAAGGAATATGGACATTCCTGGCCAAGGCACAGATGGTGAGAATTAAAGTTCATTCCCAGGGACAAGATTCAATATATGAATACAGAGAAGCTAATAAATGATTTAAAAGGGTGAAATTAACTGTAGAGTGTGAAATCTTTCTAAGAAACATGTGAAGCTCTAAAATACTACCTGGTGATTGTCTAAATGCATTTCATATATATTTTTTAAGAACAGATTACATTTATTTTTAAGGCATACAATTGTTAATGCTGGTGTTTGTGCCATCTGGAAAGTGATAGACAAAATACTTATGTCAATGTGGATCAGGAAAAAACAGAATTACATTAAAATAAAAGATTATGTTATATTTGGTATTTTAGCTAACCTGTTGTTAAAGACAAATATTAACACCCTTCACCAAATCAATTCCATTCTATTAGAAGCATCTCGTCTGTGTTTGGGTCGTTAGCATTTTGGTGGCCATATTTAGGCAAAAGCTTGATTTTTTAAATTCTGTTTTCTGATTATTTCCAAAGGTAAATTGTTAATTCTTATATGAAATAACATATCATTTATACTTTATTTTTAACATGTCCTTTATAAGTATATGTTACCCACAAAGCTAGACATTTGAGACTTTGGTTTTGTAAAGGAAGAATAATACTTGGGGAGGACAGAGTTCTAGGGTGATCCCCATGAATGAGGCCATTGAATAATCCTGGCACTTAATGTGATCAGACCTCTGACTATATAGGCTATCACTCCCATGATTGTTATGTTATATGACACAAAAAATAATGAGACATTTTTAGAGAATGGAGGAAAGTTAATTAATTAAAAATAACTGAATTTTCTGAATGCAGAAGAAAAAAATAGAAAAAACAGTATAGAATCCATAACTTGTTTTTATCAAATTACTTAACTTAGCTATAATTTATAAGATAAATTGTCAAGACCACCTTTTAGTGAAAGAATTGAAGGTAAATTCTGAAAATACATCATCAAAACTTTTTCTGTATTTTGAGTAAAACTTTAAAGAGAATACCCTATACTTGCTTAATAGCTCTAGATTTTTTTTTCTTCTGCTATTAACATGTTCTGTTAGATTGGTTTCTCCCATGAGTGATAATAAAACGAAATGTAGAAACTGTTTAGCTATAGAGTATCTGCTCCTGCATCATTGTGATGAACACAACTTTAATTAGATAAATTAATAGCTAAGTAGCAAGCACATTGCTTAAAACTGTAAATATGCATATGCATACTCTTCATTTTTTTATTTTATTTTATTTTATTATTTTTTTTTATTTTTTTTTAAAGATTTTATTTATTTATTTGACAGAGAGAAATCACAAGTAGATGGAGAGGCAGGCAGAGAGAGAGAGAGGGAAGCAGGCTCCCTGCTGAGCAGAGAGCCCGATGCGGGCCTCGATCCCAGGACCCTGAGATCATGACCTGAGCCGAAGGCAGCGGCTTAACCCACTGAGCCACCCAGGCGCCCTATGCATATTCTTCATACAAGGGTGGAGATATACCTTTACTATGGATAATTTTGTGGCATTTTATTTATATTGCAGATGATCAAATAGTTGCAAGCATAATAACCATTTCTATGTTTATTGCCTATGTTTTTAATATACATTTTTATGTTTTTATATTTATTGAAATATAACTTTTTAAAAAGATTTTATTTATTTATTAGAGAGAGAGAGAGTGAAAGAGAGAGAGAGAAAGAGCACAAGCAGGGCAAGTGGTAGAGGAAGAGAGAGAAGCAGATTTCCTGCTGAACAGTGAGTCCCAATCAGGACATCCCAGGACCCTGAGATCATGACTTGAGTCAAGGCAGCGGCTTAACCCACTGAGCCACCCAGGTGCCCCAAAATACAATTTCAATAGTAAAAACTGGAAGTTATAATTTGATTTTAGTTTTTTCAATTTCATTTTCTAGTTCTTGGTTTGAGGTGTGCATGTGTGTGTGCATGTGTGTGTATATGTGTGTGTTTTACAGAAGAATCAATCCATGATGGATAGGTTGAGAGAATCCAGTTCTTCTTCATGGATGGTTTGTAAATCAGTATGCAAGATTTTAAGGACACAATTTTTTCAAGTTATATGCAGAGTATTTTTTTAAGAAGTCATATCCAGATATAACCCTTTAATACTGGGCTGACTCAAAGACTGAGATAAGTTTGAGGTGTTAATAGGGGTCATTCATAGATTTAGTTGTGAAAAGCAGGTAAGAATGGAGTTATGAGTTATGTTTAACGTGTATTACAAATAAGCCCAAAAGAAAACAACTGAAAAGCTAGAGAAATAAATATCTTAAAATACACTCAAAGGTTATTTCGAATAAAATGTCAAAGGCTATCCAAAGAAACACTGACTTGCACAAGATATTCTCTGTTGAGCTCCCCTCTTAAGGGGCCATGTCTAGCATTTGCAAGAGAGATTCATAGCCTTGCCTAAATACCAAAAGAGGCATAATGATATAAATGAAGAATGTTCAGTTACCTTTACTTGGCTTTTGGAAAAATTCAGTGAAAATATCAAGTCAATTTGAAGATCACTAAAGCACTGGTTCCTTGAGGAAAAAAGATGTTGGTGGAAAATTCTTGGTGATTCTTACCACCATGAGACCCCCGTAGCCCTCTCAGAATAGACATGAAGGTAGCAGGAAAAGAGGTGCTGATTCAGTTGCTAGACATTAAAGATGTACACTCTTAGAATGTCCTGAAAATCTAAGTCTTTACTGTTAAAGAGTCATTTTAACAGAGAAAACAGGCAGTCTCAAAGGACACTGCAAAATTTACCAAACAGGAATCATGAGGACTTCCCAATAAAATGGGAGGTCAGGGATTAGAACTAAAGTTTGTGCTGTATGATAAGGATTAATATCTAACATGAGCTTTAGAAGTTAAAAAAAAAAAAAAAAGAAACAGAAAAAGAAAAAGAAAAAAAAAACTGGTTAGAAATTTGACTGCAGATATGACATTATGGACCTACAACAGTTGTTCTAGGTTGAGGTGTTAAGGTTGAGGTGTTAACTAGGGTCATTCATGGACTTAGGGGTGTTAATAGGTTGTTCTAGGAATTCTCTACTGAACTCACTTTGACCATCAATTCATGGCTGAATGAAGGGCAGTCCAGCCTGTGCAAGATCACAAGTGGTTTCTTTGCATGTGAAGTCTTTAGGGTGAAAGGCAGGAATCACAATCAAATATGCCAAGTAGCAAATCAGGATGGAAAATTCCAAAGATGACTCCAATCAAAGGAAATACATGGCCAAAAAGAGTCAAAAGAATGGACTAGAATTACATGTAGGCAATAAGAGAAAGTGGAGAAATCATAATATTAATAAGAAAATAGCAGTAGCAACAGTAAGACTTAGCATAAATTAGTTATACCTACTAGGCAAAGTCCTAGGCACTTTCAGTATATTCATTTAATACTTTCCACACAATTATGAGATGAACCTTGTTATTACCATTTTTTTTTTTTTTTTTTTACAGATGTAGAGACAAATACAGCAAGGAACAAACTTGTTCATATTCAAGTCGAGAGAAGTTGTTTAGGAGATATGTTTATTATAGTTATGCTTAGGAAGTATGCAAGACTCATTTAAAGGATGAACAATGAAGCAGGTAGACCAGATATTTGAATTTAGGTTGTAAAAATGTTTGAACAGCATGCTAAGTAGTTTGGATTTTATTTATATTTCTCTGCTCAGTATTTCCATAACTCCTTTAATATGAAAAAAAGAATGGCTTAATGATTAGATTTTTTAAAATTGCATTAGCTACCATGAGGGTTCATGATCCCTACTCGAACATGTTCATGCAGAGTCTGGAAGACTGTCAAGGATTCCTCTAGAGGGGATCCCTACACTGGGTGAGATAGTCTAATACCTTCCAAGAGAGAAATTTTAAGAACTCACTCTGAGCCAAAGTACTTATGTCGTTCCAACAAATAGCCACTTCTCTGCTTAAATACAGGACTGACTACAAATTTTTAAAATCCCACCCTGTGTTATAACATAGCATGGTATGTGGGCTTTTACTAAAAATTTAGATGAAAATCATCTACTCAGCTACCCCCTAACCTTCCGTGTATTTTGACTTTGCTTAAAGGAACATTTGATTAATAATTAAACTGAACTCCAATTACGTGTGTGTGAAAGAGATGTGATAAACTGCAATTTAACTTTCATTTTCTAATCCAGCCAGCCATTACTGGTTGTTAAAAATTGATATATAAATTGAAAACTTCTTATCTTTAGTTGTCAAAGTGCCTTGGCATCCATTTTCAAAATGTTGACGTTCATGGAGATAGTAACCAGAATGGATGAAACAAATTTTTGTCTTTTGGATTATAAAGAGACTTAATACAGGGAGGTAGTTGGACATTGAGTCTAGTTTTGAGCTTTCTGTGGCTGAAGCATGATGTAGTTTTATTTAATAGGAAATTATGAACAATTTCAGGGAGCATTAGAAAGATTTTAGAGAGGGAATTACGGATTTGCACTACATCTATGTATCGATGGTAATTAGGAGAGCAGGAGTGAGCTTTCCTAAGAAAAAGAATGCAGAATGAGTTGGGGCAGTGGGAGGGAACATTAGCTAGAGGGCACAGTGGGAAAGAATTAGTGTAGAGCCCTTCCTCAGCTGGAGAGGGGGAGAGGTGTTTGAGGTATACCATGGAATCCTGGGAGTTACAATGTAAAGGGATTTGTCCCATAGACTTACCTGGTCATAGACTTACGTCATTTGAAGTTAAGCGGGCCAGGTTAAATCATGGTTTTACCTTTCCAATATACGTTTTAGACAAATATATGCCTGCCTCAGTGACTTGCATTCTTCCATTAATGTACTTTCCCAGATGTCTGCATTACTCTCTCCTCCTTTCTATTAGGTTTTGCCTGAGGTCTTATATAATAAATAGCAGCCCCATCAGTTCCACTCCCTGGAACAGCTGCTTAGTTTATTTCTCCTTAGAAATAGAACACTGTTGCACAAGATGGTAAAGATGTGTGGTCAAAACACACAGCTAGTTAGAAGTTGAGGCAGGGCTACAATCCAAGAGGCCTTTCTGAAATAGCTGTATAACATTATACGCCCGCTTGAAGTCTCAATTCCTTTGCTTGTAAAATGGCAGTGTGTATAAAATTATCTAGTTCATGATGTTGCTGTAACTGTCTACTATCAAAATCATGATCAATTAACATGTTAATATTAGTTCATCAATTTACCACTCAGACCTGATTTTTCATCTTTAATAGTAATTTTTTCTTTTTGTACCAATAACATGGAATTAAGAACATTGTCTCTGGAACCAGAATAGCAGGGTGAAAATCCAGGCTCCAGCATGATATGGGATAGAGTTCATTTACTTCTGGACCTAGAAAACTCTAGCCTTATCCCTGGGGATGCCCACATATCTGAATGTGACTATTGACTAATATAAGGGCAATGGGATTTATGATGTGCTGTTTAAAATCTAAAACCCCATTGGTGACACGCAGAGCTTCTGTGTTTACTGATGGTTTTCACCTGACCTAAGTACTTAATCTGCCTGGTTTGACTAGCTGATCAGAAGGGCAGAAAAAGACCTGACTGAAACTCCTGCCCTCCGGAGCAAGAATTCAGAACATAGATCTGTGTGGTTTAATCCAGAAAAACAAAAATGTCCATGTCTGCATAAGGACCCTGGTGAGATTTTGCCTAGATGATTCTCATTCTCAATGCTTGCCTACACTCTCTCTCATTCCATAGTTTGTTTTTTTTTTTTTTTTTTTTTTTTTTTTTTTTTTTTTTTTTTTAGGATGGGATGTGCAGGCTGGATTTATTTTATTTTTTTTTTATTTTTTTTTTTTTATTTCCAGCATAACAGTATTCATTATATTTGCACCACACCCCGTGCTCCATGCAATCCGTGCCCTCTATAATACCCACCACCTGGTACCCCAACCACCCACCCCCCGTCCCTTCAAAACCCTCAGATTGTTTTTCAGAGTCCATAGTCTCTCATGGTTCACCTCCGCTTCCATAGTTTTAAATAAAAGCTTTGCTGTGGATATGCTCTGTGGAGCATGACAAGTCCTTTCAAATACATAAATTTATGAAATTTTTGCAAACGATAATTACCTGTGTGTTGTTGAACAAGTTAAATTGTTTTTCTGGGCCTTAGTTTCTCCTCTACTGACCAAGGAAATCAACAGTTTCTCATATATAGAAATTATGAAAGTGTAACTTAAATTTATCTGTTAATTGCTCAGAAAAGTGTATGATATATAGTGAGGAATAATAGTTGTGACTTTTGTACATTTTGATTATTTAAAAGCGAACCTTTCTGCATTAGTTTGAATATGTGCTGAGAATAAAGAATATTCAAGGTTGAACTTGCAGTGTAATATTGAAACTTCCAAAAGAACATTTGAATGTCATCATCTGATTGGATATTTTTGCTAAAACTTAAAAATGTGAAGTATCATATATGCATAACTAAAATTCCAAACTTATAACAATATATCATATTTCCTACACAAAATGGACAGTGTAGGAAATGGAAAATAACCAATTATAAAAATGTCAATTGATGGGACGCCTGGGTGGCTCAGTTGGTTGGACGACTGCCTTCGGCTCAGGTCATGATCCTGAAGTCCCAGGATCGAGTCCCGCATCGGACTCCCAGCTCCTTGGGGAGTCTGCTTCTCTCTCTGACCTTCTCCTCTCTCACCTTCTCACTCTCTCTCTCTCAAGTAAATAAAAAAATAGAAATCTTAAAAAAAAAATGTCAATTGATAAATGATTTTTTGGAAGCAATGTCTTCTTACAAATGTAATAAAAATGAGCAATTGTAAAATAACAAGTTGTTGAACTACCTCTCAGACTCGTATTTATTCAGAGCCTGCCCACTCGCTAACCAACTATAACTTAAGAGTATGCATTAACCTCTCTGTGGTGCATAATGTGACTCAATTTCCTCCTTTATAAAAATAGGAAAAATAAGAGTGTTATTTTCACAATTATGCTGAGAATTGAAGGAGATAGTCTCTGTAATACATTAAATGCTAAATCAATACTGTATTTTTTCATTTAAGATTAGTGATCAGATAATTCTAGAATAATATAATTAAAAATGTGATTTTTCTTAAAGTTATCCATTTATATTTTGAATAAAGATACAGTGAGAAAATACCCATTCTATACCATATTCTATACCGTATTTATTCTATACCATGTTTCAATTGTTTCCAATTGTTTCCAATGCTTATTATGGAGCAGATAGTCTGCTAGCTTATGGGCATATAATATTGAAAAACAGAATCACAGTCCCTTTTAAGAAACCAATTAGTCAATAACTTAAAATTAATTATTCTGATAGGAGAAATGCCCTGCAGCAGTCTCATATCTGGAAACATGCACAACTATCTGAGCAATGCACGAAATAAGCTCAGAGAAATACTACTTTGAGAACTGAAGGAATTTAATCCTGTGAACTCCAGAGCAAAGAGTTTGTATAAATGACTAGAAATTTAATATAGGTTTATTTCACAGATTGAATGGAGTTCCCAAATGTCTGAAGCATCCATTGATAGCTAATAGTTTCATAGCTCAACAAGGAACTAACTGAGAGTGTCTAAATATAACACATAAATAACTCAAGTGTTATGTCATTAAAAAACGTGTATAATATCCCACATTTTATCTTACCATTACCATTATGTCTAAAGAACTTCTATTAGAAATTATTTTAGGGCACCTGGGTGGCTCAGTGGGTTAAGCCTCTGCATTCAGCTCAGGTCATGATCTCAGGGTCCTAGGATCAAGTCCCTCATCGGGCTCTCTGCTCAGCAGGGAGCCTGCTTCCCCCTCTCTCTCTGCCTGCCTCTCTGCCTAATTGTGATTTCTCTTTCTGTGTGTCAAATAAATAAATAAAAATCTTTAAAAAATAAATTATTTTAAAGCAGTTTTGCTGGAAATAAATTTTCTTAGTTTTTCTTTACATGCCATTGTTGTCATTTTTCCTTTATTCCTGAAGGATATTTTCACTAAATATAGAATTATGGGTTGATTATTCTTTTAGAATTTCAAGAATGTTGTTACTTCCTCTAACTCCTGGCTTCTGATGAGAAATGCTGTCATTCAAGTTGTTGCTACCCTATAGTCTATGTATCATGGGTCCCTCTTTTGCTCTCAAGATTTTTCTTTATTTTTGGTTTTTGGAAATTTGATTACCATGAGTATGTGTCTGGTTATTGATGTCTTTGGGCTTATCCTACTTCGGGTTTACTGACCTTCATGTATCTGCACATTTACAACTTTAACATTTGGAAAGTTTTCAGTCATTATTTCTTCAAATATTTTCATCTGATTACTTTTCCTCTTTTCTTTCCTTTTTCACAATTTTAGATCTTTTGTTTTTGTTGCTCCACAAGTCATATGGAGCATGTTTTCTTATTGTTGTTTGAAAGAGAGAGAAAGGAAAAGGGGGTGGAGGGAGGGGGAGAAAGAGAATCTTAAGCAGGCTCCAGCCCAGCACAGAACCCAATGTGGTACTCAATGTCATGACCCTGAGATGATGACCAGATTTGAAATCAAGAGTTGGACACCTAATTAACCGAGCCACACAGACACCCCTTTGGAATATATTTAATTCATTTGTTTTTTAATCCATTTTTACAGTTCAGATTAGATAAATTTTTATTGATTTATCTTCAAGTTTGCTGATTTTTGTTTTCCTTTTGTCTTCTCCATTTTGCTATTGAGCTCTCCAGTAAGGATTTTATCTGCTTTTGTTTTGGTTTTGTATTTTTCAGTTCTAAAATATCTTCTAAATTCTTCTAAAGTTCTTCTAAAGGTATAATTAGAAAATACAAGAATCCTCCCTTTTTTGCGATCTTTTATTCAAAGTAAATCTAAGAGTGTTAGTAATTGCTTATTGGAGCATTTTAAAGAATGTGGCTTTAAAATACTTATCAGATTATTCCAACAGCTGCACCATGTTGGTGTTGGCATCTGTTGATTATCTGTTCTCATTTAAAATGAGATTTTTTTGGTTCTTCTTATGATGATTAATTTTACGTTGTACCTTGGCAGTTTAACTATTGCGATGAGACCCTGGTTCATATTTAACTGAACTACTTTAGCAGGCAGTCAATCTGACTGGGTTTTAGAATGCCATGTGTTCAGGTTTTATGGGCTCTGGTTCACATGGAAATTTGATTTTCAAAGTTTTGTCTCATGGAGTGCTGTGTGCCAACTGGAAGTCAGTTTGAAAACTGGGCAGTATTCCATAGCATTGATCAAAGCATTTGTTGTGCTATAACCCATGGCTTATAACCCAGTCTCTTCGTATAAAACAAACAAACAACAATAACAATATAAGAGCATGTAAAAACTAGTAAAATCTGAATGATGTCTACAGTTTAATAGTAGTGTACTAATTTCATTTTCTTGTTTTTATAAAAATAAAGTTTAAGGGAACACTGTACTATTGTTGCAACTTCTTAGGGAGTCTAAGAATTAAAATAAAATGTGTAAAAATAAGTAAGACAATAGAAAAATTATGTCTGTGTGTATATATATACTTTTAATAAATAGAGATCATCTGATGATAGATAATTGTGAGGGATGGTATTGGGGAATAATAGATTTTCCTGTAAAAATTATATAAATTTTATTGGTTCTTTTATTAACCTTCAGTTGAGATATAATTATGATAAATTACCCTGGCTTTGGTGTACAGTACTGTGAATTTTGATAAATGCACAGTCATAATCAATAGCTTAATCAAAATATAGAATATTTCATAATTCTCAAAGATTACCTTATTACTCTTAGTAGTTAATCCCTTGTGTCCCTTCTAAATCCTGGAAAGCACTGATTTATTTACTGTCCCAACATGCATGTGTTTTCTAGAATGTCACTGAAATGCAATCATGGGTCATGTAATTTTTGAACCTGGCTTTGTTCACCTAGGATAATCCATTTAAGATCATCTACATTGTTTTATGTATCAATAATTTGTTCCTTTTTACTGCTTGGTAGTATTCTATTATATGGCTGTATCTCTCTCTCTCTCTCTCTCTTTTTTCTTTTTCTTTTTTTTTTGCCCATTTACAACTTGCTGAACAATTTGTTTCCTGTTTTGGGTGGCCATGAATAAACCTGATACAAATATTTATATGTAAGTTTCTGTGTAAGCAGATGAGTTCATTTCTCTTGGAAAAATACCTAATAGTGAGGTTACTGAGTTATAAGGTAAAACTCTTTCACTGTATAAGAAATTGCCAACCTCTGGGTTGTCTGGGTGGCTCATTCAGTTAAGTGTCTGCCTTTGGCTTAGGTCATGATCCCAGAGTCCTGGAATTGAGTCCTACATCCTACATCAGACTCCTTGCTCAGCAGAAAACCTGCTTCTCCTTCTACCCGATGCTCCCTCTGTGCTCTCCCTTTCTCTCTGACAAATAAATTTTAAAAATCTTTAAATAATTGCAAACCTCTTTTGCAAAGTAGCTTTGTAATTTTGAATTTTCATCAACAACACTTGTGTGTTGCACTTGGTTCTTTCACTCCCCCACATTTGGAGTGTTTATTTTTTAAACTACTTTAGTAAGTGCATTATAATTTCTCAGTATTGTTTTGATTTCCATTTCCTTCATGACTAATGATGCTGAGTATCTTATCAGTGCTTATTATCATCAATGTATATTTTTTGGAGATGTGTCCATTCAAACCCCTACCCATATTTAAATTTGATTATTTCTTATAATTGAGTGTTGATAATTCTTGACATATATAGAATATATGTCATTTTTATATGCTATCTATATATGTGCTGTGAAAATATTTTATCCTATTTTGTGTCTGATTTCATTCTCTTAACTGTCTTCCAAATAGCAGTTTTAGTTTTGACAAAGTCAAATTTACACATTTTATTCTATGTATGTTTCCTGATTTGTGTGTATTGTCTTTAAAACAAACAAAAAAAGACTAACCTGACTGTAAAGATTTTCCAATGCTACCATTCAGAAATTTTGTAATTTTAGGTTTTACATTAGATTTGTGATCCAGTTTAAATTAGGTTTTCTATATGGCTTACCATGGTACCTCTGTTAGATCGGGACAAGTGAAGTTCTTGTCCCACTTAGAGGCTCTGCACCACTGCACCATCCGTCCACATTTTAGAGCTCCCCTCAAAATGTTCAAAGTACCCCTTAGGTGCCTGAGACAACCCACAGGAACCTTGGTCAGTATTTCTCCCCTTTGGGGTACTCTCCAATCATTTAACCCACCAATTAGGTCAACCAGATTCCTTCCCTGAGAAACTCTGGCACTTGTGACAATAAGGTAATTCTGGGATGGGCCTCAATTCCAAAAGGACAGTTCGTAAGTGAATCACTTCCTGGCTGGCACAGTATTTCTTTCACAGGATTGTCTTAAAATGATCTGTCAATTAACATGTTGTTGACATGTTGATTTGGACTGCCCCAAATCACTTATGCCGGCAAAGACCCTGACAGACCCCCTCAAAAAAAAAAAAAAACACATACACACACACACACACACACACACACACACTGCCAGTTCCCTGTATATCCACAGAGCAGACTTGTACAAGACAGAGGTCAAGACCTGTAATTGTTCCAGCACTGTTAAAAAGTCTATCAATTTTCTATAGAATTATTTTTCTTGGGAATTAATGGAATATAAAAAGTGGATTTATTTCTGATCTCCTTACTCTGTCCCATCAATCTATGAATCAATCTGTCCTTTTAACAATACCATGCTATCTTCTTTATTATAAATTTGTAAGTCCTCTAATTATGTGGATGTTTATTCCAGTTCTATTTGGTTTTTGTTTTTGGTATTCTAGTTCCTTTGCTTGCCAATACAAACTTTAGACTCAGATGGTCTATTTTTATTTAAAAATTGTCAATTTATATTAAAAAGTATTAGCATTTTATTGCAAATGCATTTAATATATAACTAAATTAATTGCATTTAATTTATACCTTAATTAGATGGATAATTGATATCTTTACAATATTGAGCAATACAATCCATGAAAAAAGAATATTGCCCCAGTTAATTAGGTCCTTTTAACTTACCATATGAATGTTTTATCATTTAAGTGAAGAGGTACTGTACATATATTTAGTGTTTCATATTTTCTTCCAATTTTGCTGTAACTTTTAAAATATCTAATTTTCTTTTTTTTTTTAAAGATTTTATTTATTTATTTGACAGAAATCACAAGTAGGCAGAGAGGCAGGCAGAGAGAGAGGGGGAAGCAGGCTCCTCGCTGAGCAGAGAGCCCAATGCAGGGCTCAATCCCAGGGCCCTGAGATCATGACCTGAGCTGAAGGCAGAGGCTTAACCCACTGAGCCACCCAGGTGCTCCTAAAATATCTAATTTTCAATTGTTCTTTACTACTATAAAAAAGTGATTGCATTCTATAAATTAATCTTATTTTTAACATCCTTGATAATCTAGTTGTAAACGCTTATAATAGCTTTTGTTGTAATAGTTTTTTTTTTTTTTTTAAAGATTTTATTCATTTATTTGACAGAGAGGGATACAGCGAGAGAGGGAACACAAGCAGGGGAAATGGGAGAGGGAGAAGCAGGTTCTCCTTGAGCAGGGAGTTCCATGCAGGATTCAGTTCCAGGACTCTGGGATCATGACCTGAGCCCAAGGGAGGTGCTTAACTGACTGAGCTAACCAGGCACTGCTGTAATAGCTTTTTTATAGCTTCTTTAAGATGTTTTACATAAAAAACTGTGAATTTTCATAGAAATTTGTGAATAAGAATAATTTTTATCTTTTTTCACTCTTTATCAATTTTAAGAATTTTTATTTAATTCCATTTGCTAGGACTTTTAGTTCAATATTTAATAAAGAGTGGTCTTTGCTTTGTTCCCAATTTTCAAGGAAACATTTGGTGTTTTACCATGGAGGTTCCTGTTAGTCGTAGATTTTTCAAGGATACTTTTTATCATGTTGAGAAAGTTCAAATTAATTCACACTTTTTTTATAGTTCTTTAAATCATAAATTTATGTTGAACTTCATCAAATGCTTTTTCTGTGTTATTTGAAATAATTTTACTGTTTTTCAGTTTGTAGTTATAGACTACATATAGACATTGATTTTCAGATGTTAAAAGCCTTAAATTTCCAGAATAAACTCCTCTTGATCATCATGTATTATCTGCTCTTTTTCTGGTGCTCTGCATTTCCTCCATGCAGCCTTGTACAAGGTATAGGTCAAGACTGATGTTTTATCTGGATTTGATCTACTAATATTTTTATTGAATTTTAAAAAATTTATGTTCATGAAGAATATTGTTTTATAGTCTTATCATAATTTCTTTGTTTATTTTGAGCTCAAGATAATTTTTGTCTCAAAAAATCAATTGGGGGACGCCTGGGTGGCTCAGTTGGTTAAAACATCTGCCTTCGGCTCAGGTCATGACCCCAGTGTCCTGGGATCGAGTCCCACATCGGGCTCCTTGCTCGGCAGGGAGCCTGCTTCTCCCTCTGCCTCTGCCTGCCACTCTGTCTGCCTGTGCTCGCTCTCTCTCCCTCTCTCTGACAAATAAATAAAATCTTTAAAAAAAAAATCAATTGGGATGTGTTCCTACTTCCTCTACTTTCCAGAGGAGATGATATAAAATTGGCATTATTTCTTCCTTAAGTATTAAGTAGAATTAATTAGTGAAGTTATCTAGGCCTAGAGATTTGTCAGAAGGTTTTAAAATATAAATTCAATTCTTTAACAATCAAACAAATTAGGTTTTCTATTTTTTTCTTGAATTAATGTTGATAGCTTCTATAATTCTGTAATTCTATATTCTATAATTCTATAATTCAAAGAATTTATACACTTCATACATGTCAACATATTGGAAAAAATGTTTCTTATTATTACTTAGTTTCCTTTTAATATCTTCAGAATCTTTGGTGATAATCTGAATTTCATTCCTAATGCTGGTATAATTTGTTTCTTTTTTTCTTTTTTCTCTCTTGAAATAATATTAGATTTATGGAAGAGTTGTAAGAGGGTAATCTTCACCCATCTTCCCCTAAAGTTAATTTTTTTCATAACCTTAGCATGATTATCATAACTAAGAGATTAATATCGGTACATATTATTAACTGAAATTTTGACTCTATTTGGATTCATCCAAATCTGCTACTAATGTCTCTCTTTTTTAAAAATTGTATTTATTTTATTTTAAAGAGAGTGCATGAGTGAGGAGAGGGGCAGTGGGAGAGGGAGAGAATCTCAAGAAGACTCCATGCTGAGCATGGAGCCTGATAAGGAGTTTGATTTCACAACCCTGAAGTCATGACCTGAGCCAAAATCAAGAGTCCAATGCTTAGCCAATTGAGCTACCTAGGCATCCCTCCACTAATGTCTATTTATGTAATTCCAGGATCTAACCCATATGCCCATGCAGCATGCAATCGTCATGTCTCCTTGGTCTCGTCCAATCTATGGCAGTTTCTGAATCTTTCTTTGTTTTTCATGATCTTGACATATTGAGAAGTCCTGATCAGTGATTTATAGAATGTCCTTACATTTGATTTTGGTGTTTCTCATAATTAATTAGAAGTAATTTTTTTTTTTTTTTTTTGGTCAAAAATATCACAAAATTAGTGTGCCCTTGTTGGTCCATGATATCAGAGGTATATGTTGTCAATATGTATTACTGGTGATGTTTGGCCATTCCTATATCCTTGTGCCACAGAGGATGTCTTCTCTGTTAACTTGACCCACCCTCAGTGTTAAGCTATTGTTTTTTATTAGTCATTGCTCACTAGTAGGGATTTAGAGATAGTAGCCTGGTCTCAAAGATAGGGTTTTCTCTGTTGTTTTTTGTTTGTTTGTTTGTTTTGCTGTTGTTGTTGTTGTTGTTTTTCCCATCTCCCTAGGAGAGTGAAACTTTGTGCCTTTGGTGGGCCTTCCATAGAAGAGAGCTTGCTACCCTAGAAATTGGAGAACTTTAATGATACTGACATGGAATCCTGAGCTCAGGAATGTTTCTTGCCACTCCCAGGTTTGTAAAGTGTTTTCCTTCTGTTTCTCCCCCACTCACAATCAGACTTTACTTGTATCCTGGCTACAGCAGCGTTTGCTGCTCCTTTCTTTAGCTAAGGCTTTTTCTCAGTGAGACAGAGTTCAGGCAAAGGGTGGAGTTCTGAACCTTTTCAACAGCAGCAGTAAAATCCTTCCTCCAAGCATTGAAGGACAGAGGTTTTCTTTGCATTCATTTACTACCACCAGCTTTTGTTGTAGCATCTAATGGAGATCTATAAAAGAGAGCCTGCAACTAATATTTCCACTTTTTTTCTGGGGTTCCAAAAGGTCCTATACTGTCACTCTAAACCATACTCTTCTTCGTCACAATTATTTATTTATTTAAAGATTTATTTAAAGATTGAATGATTGATTGATTAATTTGGAGAGCATAAGTGGGAGGGGCAGAGGGAGAGAATCTGAAGCAGACTCCGTGATGGGTACAGAGCCGGACGATTGTTTAAAATATTTGTTCAATTTATTCTTATCCATCTATGTCAGCCATGTCTTCTTCCCATGTTCTGTCACACATGAGCCAGTCTCTGGTATCCCTTCTTTCTTGGAGGGCTTTATCACTCCAATTTTATAGTTCTTCCAGGCTTTTCTTAGTTATAGATTGATTTTTTTAAACAGATTTCTATATTTGAAGAGAAAGGTAACTCTGTATTCTCTTTAAAATTTATTTTAAATACGGTTATAATTGGAAAAATACAACCTAATTTTGATAATCTTAAATAAAATATATAGAGAACTTTGATTTTTCATTCTTACCCAATCTTTTGATATAACAACTAAGATACCACAGATCTATATATCAAAGACAAGAAGTTGTCATGAGATGAATTTGGTAGAACACGTTGGAAGAAATTATCTGCAATCACAATACTTTCTTCCATATGCATGGTGCTCCAATAGCAGTAAGATTCTCACCACTTCTTTTCCCATTAATCACTCCTCCCTAGAGTAACTATAGTGAGCCGAATAGAGATTTAGGAAGAAATAAATGGCATGCATAGCCCTGGCTATTCTCTTTATCTTAGAATCTACGTGCCAATAGAAATTGTGGATTTCCTCTGCTTCTCAGTGCTACAAATATCACTCGGTCAGACTATCTACATGGAGCCCACTTCTTTGGCCTAACATTATTAGTAAATCGGTGAATATAATTTCTTAATTGAGTTCAGTTAAGAGGCCCATTTGGAGTCCATACTAACTACATTTCCCAATCCAACTGGTCTCAAAAATAATGACCATATTCTATCCTTCACCTAACCAGTCATTCTTTGAATTCTTTTAATTTTTTAGAACCTCATCAGGGAAGGTCCAGGCCTAGGACTCAGTACCTGATATTACTATTTATGTACAAGTATTTCTGGAGTACCCTAGGAAACACCAATATCTTTTGCATGACCGGAGATAACTGTTGAATAGAACACAAAATATGATACAAAACATACCCAAGGAGATATTTTTTTTGTGGAGCCTAGACATGTGGGTTTTGGCCTTACACTCTAAGATTTGAATAGAGTTTTGACTTTAATGATTTTTAGTGACATTTGGACTACAGGTTTTAAGCCTTGGCCTATGTGGCATTTTGCATTTGATGATGACTCCTGTTAATGGAAGTTTTGTCCACTGTCTTGAATAGCTATGTTTATAAAAGCAGAGAGGTAAGAAAAAGTACTTGAATCTTAGGGAAGATGTCGGATTCCTCAGGAATGTCAAAAGCAGATACATACAGGTGAATGGGTTTAAGTGAGTATAAGCCGAAAAGGAAAAAACAAACAAACAAACAAAAAATAAGGGAATGAGTGGCTTGTACAGGGGCTGAGAAAGCCTCTTAAATATATCACAGTGTTACAGGCATGTTAGTAAGTGGGCACAGATGAAGAGGGAGCATAATCATAAAAACAGCAACAGTCATGGGAGACCTCTCCAACACTGGCCCTATAGGTGGCTAGATTGTAGTGACAGTCCCAAAGCCACCCTTGCAGGCTCAGGCAGTGTCATTTTGTAGGCTGTTGCTAGCTTGCAACACAGGTGCAGGATTTCCTGGGAATGTTTGGCTGAAGCAAAAATTTGATTGTAAAAAAAAGATGGATATTTCTAGTCTTTTTAAGCATTTATGTGTTGAGCAATTTCTACTGCAGTTAAAACGTAAGGCATCTGAGTTTGCTTGTTCTATAGAGCACAGGGGAATTTCTAGCTTTAAATTGTTAGAGCTAGGCTTATGTAGACATGACTAAATACACTGAATCAAATTCCATTCTGCATTTGGGGCCGTAGAGGATTCTGTGGAGGGATATAGAGACTTGTCCACAAGCCCAAGAATGAAAAATACTCTACAAAAATATTAGAGTATATTTTAAGGCAAGAGAATGATAGTAAGTAGGTATGCAGATACTGCTTGTGCCCAGAGGAATTATTATTGAGCAATTTATAGAATTGAAAATCAAGGGAAAAAGTATTTTGAGGAGCTCATAACTGAAGTTTGGTTCATACAAGGCCACCCCACCCCCAGTTTCTACGCCTCCATGGCGCAGGCTTCAAGTAGCAGCAGCTCTGGTTCTGAAATATGCTGAGTATGATTCTCCAGCTGAAACAAATGTGAGAAGCTTGCCTAGGAGGCAGATTTCATAGAATGGCTGGCTTCTAGATGTGGCAAATGTATTGTGACAAAATTGAGTTCTTGTTGGGACTTTTCCTAATTGAATGTTAATGAATTCATCATGGATTCCAGACAACTGGCACAGACTGCTTGGTGTTCCAGACTGCCTGTCTATTTCTGGGTTTTGACTAAAGCCAAAGACTTACTTCTGTACTCCTTCCCTTGTATAGGAATGAAACTCTGTCTTGGACGTTAGTAAAGCTAAGTACTGGGTCCTGGAGTGTGTAGGATCAAGATGGATTTGTCACCCAAATTTGGTCGTTATGTGGTTAGTCCTCTAATGATCTTGTTTCTTAATATTTTGGTTTCTTTAAAATGTGAATGAGTCCATTGTATAAATGTATATTAATTTGTATATCTATTGACCAGTTGGTGAACATTTAAATTGTTTACAGTTTGAGATTATACTGTTGAAAACAAAGAGCAACATTCGTCTTAAAAGGGGAAGATGACAGTGTATGTATGTTAATACTCCATTCATACAAAATTCTGGAAAATCAGAACTATAATATTAAAAAGCAGTTGAGTGGCTGTCAGAGTTCTGGGGTTGACTGAAGAGTGCTACAGGGAGATTTTGGAATGATGGAAATGTTGTATATCATCATTGTGGTCACATGACTATACATACTGAAAAATTCACTAAGTTGTACACCTAACCTTGGCGTTTAAGTATATAATTAGACACATTACAAACTTCATGTTGAAACAGTACAAGTCAGAGACTTTAAAGAAAATTTTCTGTTACCAAACAAAACAACAGAGAATCTAGCCATGGAAAGAACATAAGCTTTGATATGGAATCTATGTGGGACTCCAAAGAGAAAGGAATTGGGAAGAATAGTTATAGATTACAGGTTTGGGCTTTGGACGTTTAAGAAACAAAATTATATTTTGAATTTAAATAAAAAAATTATTTTAAAATTTAAGAAACTAATATTTAATTTTAATTTCTCTCAGAGAATTGTCAGAGTATAATAATTTTGGTCAAATACTAATATTTAAGGTATCTTAAACTATACGGTTTCCATTTTAAAATTTATTTATTTATTTATTTGTATGAATTAGTTGAGAGTCTATACTGGCCTCTTAGTTCTTTGGGTTTTTTTGTTTTGTTTTGTCTAGTTTTTAAACTCATACTGTCTGAAAGAGTTTGATAAGATTAGGATGAGCTCTTCCTTTAGAATTAAATGAGCCTTGATTGTTAAACACTTGTACACTAATATATTCCAAGGACCTCAAGTAAGGTTGGGATCAAAATTTTTGGATTAATCTATTCTTCTACTCAATTTAACCAAAAATGTTTTCCCTCCACATTTGTATTTAGGTACCATTATTTTAATTTGTTTTTATGTTCTCTTTTTTAAATTCTCAAGTTCAATAGTTTATTTTCGCTCTTCCTGTTTGATAATGAAAATAGTTAAGCCTCCAAATTTACCTTTAAATATAATTTAGGCCATATTCCATAGATTTTGAAAATGTCCTAGGCTCATTATAGTTATTTTCTAAACATGCCGCAATTATGCTTTTGCTTTACTGCATGTACTCTGAATCCCTTTTCATATAGCTTTGCACATTTTCCCCATTATTTTTGTTTAATTGCTTGTGATGTAGTTTCTACTATTTCTAATGTTCCTGAATTTATAGAGGTCTTCTTTGTCTTTCTTGTGTTCTTGACTTAAATTGAAATATGTCTATTTACTTTTGAAAATATCTCTGTTTACTTTTTGTCTGTTTGCCTTGTCAGAGGAGACAAATATGTTTTTTGGGGTTTTTTTGTTTTGTTTTGTTTTGTTTTTTGCCCTTTCTTCTTGCTTTCTAGCATTATTGTTTTGTTTTGTTTTATGTATTTTGATACCATTTTTTAAAATTTTTAAGTGAATTTACTTTCTGGCATTAGTGTTATGTAAAATGTATGCATTTGAATTTTTCATCTCTTCCATTGTTCTACATTCATGCTTTTAAATCACTTGGTTTTAGGTATAAACCACTATAAACAATATACAGTTTAACATAATAACCCTATGTAGTTCTATTTAATTTTATAAGCCTGAATGTGAAGTTATTTCACTGATATATATTGATTTGGACTAAAATTTTGGTTTTATTTCCTCATCTTACTTGATTTTCTGGCTTTTAATGTTTCCTGGCAATTGCCTTTGTTTACTAGCATGTACTTTATGATTAGTACTATTGTTTCATTTAGATTTCTTTGTGCTAGTCTGGATATTATACAGTGCTTTCATCCTATTCACAGAACTTTACGTACAGGTTAATATGTCTTTATATTTCTTGACTTATCAACCTCAGATACCAAGCAGAATATTACCAATTCTTTTTTATTAAGATTTTATTTATTTATTTGACAGGGATCACAAGTAGGCAGAGAGGTAGGCAGAGAGAGAGAGGAGGAAGCAGGCTCTCTGCAGGGATGCAGAGCCTGATGCAGGACCCTGAGATCATGACATGAGCCGAAGGCAGAGGCCTTAACCCACTGAGCCACCCAGATGCCCCACCAATTCTTTATAAAAACTAAAATGAGGGTGCCTGGGTGGCTCAATTGGTCAAGCAACTGCCTTCGGCTCAGGTCATGATCCTGGAGTCCTGGGATCAAATCCTGCATCTGGCTCCCTGCTCAGTAGGGAGTCTGCTTCTCCCTTTGAATTCTCCCCTCTCATGCTCTCTCTCTATCTCTCAAATAAATAAAATAAAATAAAATGAGTCTTAAAAAATAAAAACTAAAATGATGATTTACTTCTACCTTCTTCTACTACCTTTTCAAATCACTTCCATGTTTGAGATTTTCATCTCAGACATTTTGTACATAAATTGTCATAAGATTTTCATGAGGTTTCAGTTTACAACATAACTTCATATCTGTAATTATCTGTGTTAATTTAACACAATTGTATGTTTATAACTACCTTCAGTGTTACCACCAGCACTCTGATACAGTTCTGTTCTGATATTTGTAGTTTTTATTTCTGCTAATTGGTCAGTTGTCTAGAGGGTAACATGAAGTAGATTTTATTTGGAAATTATGTCGAGTCTATGCTTCCACAGAGAGGTTGGTTAGGGACTACTGTCAAAAATATTTAGATATTTGCTTGACTACTAGCATTTGTTTATTAATGTATCAAAATATTTGTTGTTAATCTATTGACTATTTCCTTTCAAATACATTTCCAGATGCTGAGTGTCCAGCAGTGCAGTGACAACCAAGACCTCAACCCTAATTGAGCTCCCATTGCATTGTGGATACAATAAACAGGTAAACAAATAAATACATAAGGTATACACAAAAAATATCAGCACACTGGGTAGGGGTATGAAGAGTATACTATGTAGGGAATATTAAGGCAAACCATTGATACAAAAATGCCACATAAGTGTTCACCTAAAAATTTATTGATTTAGAACAGTAATTGACCTGTAATCACATGATGGTAGGTTTACCAGGGGGCTGGTCGATATAGGCTGGGATTAGCTGGACAGGCTTTAAGCTGCAGTTTGGGCTCATGTCTGCCCCTTTATTATATTCTCTGGACCATTGAGTGGGGGATTGGAAGATGCCAGTGAGAGGCCTGAATACCAAGGCATAGATAAAATTCTACAGGGATGGAAGAAGCTTAAGAGAAACAACAGGAAACATGTCATATCTCTTGATGTTAAGCATAAATGTTGTACACTGCCTTTTTCTCACATACGCCTGGGGCCAAAGTGAGTCTCATGGTCAAATCCTTATCGAAGGAGCAGAGAAGTAAATTCTATCTCTGGGGGCAAGAACTACAAAGTCCCACGAACAAAGGCTCTGAACACGAAGAAGAATGGAGAATTGGGATCAATGTAAATTTTACCATAGTCAAATTTCTTTCAATCTCTCTCTCTCTCTCTCTCTCTATATATATATATAGATATAGATATAGATATAGATATATAGTTGAAGATCCACATTTTCATTTACTTCATTGAAATTTTCTTCTTCTTGTTTTGAGTATTTCCTATTTCATTGCCTTTGTTCTTTTCAGGTAATCTAGAATACCACTCTTCAGATCTCCTTGTCCTTAATTATTATGTTCTTTATATAAACTGGCTGGATTTATTTGCCATTTGTTTTTACATTACATATGATTTTCTTAAGCCTGTCCTCCATTAAACTGATTTGTCTTTCTACACTATTGATTCTCCCTTTTCTGCTTCATTTACACTTGATTGTATCCAATTGTGTTATTTCTCCTTAATTTATTTCCTTAGTTAGCCTGGCTCAATTTCATCATATTCCATTATCTTTTTTTTTTTTTAACATTCCCATCACTTTAATTATTGTGAAATGGTAGAGTGTTTTGTCTAAATGTGTGGCTATTCTTTTATTATTTAATTTTATTTTTTCAGTGTTCCAAGATTCATTGTTCATACACCACACCCAGTGCTCAATGTAATATGTGCCCTCCTTAATACCCACCACCAGCCTCACCCAACCCTTCACCCCTGCCCTCCAAAACCCTCAGCTTGTTTCTCAGAGTCCATAGTCTCTCATGGTTCATCTCCCCTTCCGATTTCCCCCAAGTCATTTCTCCTCTTCTCCCAATGTCCTCTGTGTCATTCCTTATACTCCACAGGTAAGTGAAACCCTATAATTGACTCTCTGCTTGACTCATTTCACTCAGCATAATCTCCTCTAGTCCCGTCCATGTTGATACAAAAGTTGGGTATTCGTCCTTTCTGATGGAGGCAAAATAACCCATTGTATATATGGACCATATCTTCTTTATCCATTTGTCTGTTGAAGGGCATCTTGGCTTTTTCCACATATTCCATTATCTTATCTTTCTTTCTTTCTTTTTTTTAAATGGAGCTCCTGGATGTTTTCTGTTTTGCTTTGTTTTTGTTGTTTGTAACTAAGAGAATGAATGTTACTCTTTTCTAAATATTTTCTTCCCAATTTTTCTTTGTCTATTTTTTATGTGATATCTGTATTTTCTTCCCATTTAGTGCATTTTATTTGCATGTATCTCTTTCTTTTTCTTTTGTTTGTATGAGGGCAACTCTATACAAACCCAATTCTTAATAGTTAATGGTGGCACAATGCATGGTGTTCTCAGGAGACCCCCTTTTCTTTGTTTTATATATAGTCTTCCAAGTCTTAGACAAATTATAACCATATATGAATGTGTCCTGAAAGTATGTTTTGACTGAATTGCTTAGTTATATACTAAGTTGCCCACTTCACGTGTTATTCTCATGAAATTACTATTTAAATAAATAGATTTTTTTACATTCCATTTGAAGCCTACCTCTCCCTCTAGCTGTCCATATCATTAATTGGTAGCCTTGTCAACTCAGTCTTCAGGCATCCTCTTTTAATTGGGATTAAATAGTAGTTTATCTGGCAGGTATCTAAGTTTGTAGTGTGAGGTTATGACCATTTCCTAGCATTTAAGTATAGATGACTTTTTTTGTCTTTTGTTTTGTTCTGTTTTATAACCTCCTTTTGGTAAATTATGTTGTTTCCAAGGATTATGCTGCCTACTTTCCAGAAGTTTAGCTAGTTTTTAATTAATATGAAGACAGCTATCACTCAGATTAATTCCTATGGGAAAATCAAAACTTTTCTCAAATGGAAAACAATTAATAACACTTTCTATAAATAATTACTCTAATTTTTGCAGAAATAATATAATTAGCTTTTTATAAATTTACAAAAAATAAGCTGCCTGTCAAAAACCTCATCTCTGTAAAGGATGCACACTAGTTTATCTTTGCTTGCTACAGCAATGTTATTAGGAGACTCTAAGCTTGTATTAGAATGGCAAGACCAAAATAGCTGATTTCTCATAATTTTTATAGCTTATTTAAGTAGTCTAAATCTGGGGTGCCTGGGTGGCTCAGTGGCTTAAAGCCTCTGCCTTCAGCTCAGGTCATGATTCCAGGGTCCTAGGATGGAGCCCCACATCGGAGTCCCCCATGGAGCTCTCTGCTCAGCAGGGAGCCTGCTTCCACCCTCTCTCTGCCTGCCTCTCTGCCTACTTGTGATCTCTGTCTGTCAAGTAAATAAAATCTTAAAAAAAATTATCAAAATAGTCTAAATCTATGCAATGTTGAAACTTATTTTGCTTATGAAGCTTGTATTAGTTTCCTGTGGCTGCTATTACAAATTAACATCAATTGGGGACTTAAAACAACAGGGTTTTTTCTTTCACAAACCTGAAGTCAGAATTATGAAATCATCATCACTGGGCTAGTATCGAGGTTTACATAGGGCTCCCCTGTAGGGGAGGATCCAGCCCTGGTCTCTTCCAAACATCTGGTGGCTGGGGCATTCATGGTGATGTTGCCATGCACTCACTACAAATTTCCAAACTTCAAAGCCAACATCTCCAATTCTTTACTCCATTTTCAAATCAGTTCTTCTGAGTGTGTGTGGTGGGTGGGGGGTTGGCAGGTGTGGTGTGGTGTGGTGTGATATGATATGAAATCTTCCTATAATTCCCTGAAGGATACATATAAATGTATTTAGGATCCACCATTATATACCAGGTTGATCTCTTGTCTCAAGATCCTTAATTAATTATATCTTCAAATATCGTTTTATTAATTATTTTATTTTATTATTTTTTTTTCCAAAAAGATTTTATCATGTACAGAGTAGAGGGGTTTCATTTCTTCTTGGCTGCTGCTTTCCTCCAGGCTGCCAGGATGTTGTTCAGCTCTTCTCTTCCTCTTGGCACAGATGTGTGTCTGCACCTGGTTCCTGATGAACTTAAGGGCCAGCTTATCCTTGGAAACATGAGCAGCTCCATAGCACACCACTCATATGCGACTGAGCTGCACATGGTGGGGTCCTTATATTCTTCTCTGAACTGCATCACTCTCTCACATTTTCAGGTTATTATTTATGAATGTACTTTCTAATTTGAACCAATTTTTTTTTTTAAGATTTTATTTATTTGTCAGAGAGAGAGAGGGAGCAAGAGCGAGCACAGGCAGACAGAATGGCAGGCAGAGGCAGAGGGAGAAGCAGGCTCCCTGCCGAGCAAGGAGCCCGATGTGGGACTCCATCCCAGGATGCTGGGATCATGACCTGAGCCGAAGGCAGCTGCTTAACCAAGTGAGCCACCCAGGCGTCCCATATTTTTTTCTTTTTATTAACATATAATGTATTATTTGTTTCAGGGGCGCAGGTCTTTGAATCATCAGTCTTACACATTTCACAGCACTCACCATAACACACACCCTCCCCAATGTCTATCACCTAGCCACCCTATCCCTTCCACACTAACTTGAAACAATTTTCAAAAAGGTTTAGCTTAGCCTATTTTATTTCATAAAATATGCAAGCATCACTGTTTTTATTTCACATGGAAATAATTTATATTATATATAATAATATCATACTGCATGCCAAATGTTATAAACATTGCCATTTTATATATATATATATATTTCCTACTCATATAATTTTCTTTATAAATAATTTTTTATCCTTATTTATAGTAACATTATGAGTGTGTATATATGTGTGTGTGTGTATTTATTTTTAAGCTACTCAAATGGGCTTGAATACAGAGCAATGTAGCTTGTACCTAATGAGAATTTTTAAAAATAAAAGCAAAAAGCAAAAAAAAATCCATCGCTGTCACCAAAGAGCACACTTCTTTTAAAAAAAAATTTATTGAGCTAGAATTACATGTAATATTATATTAGTCCAAGGTGAACAACATGATTTTATATATATATATATATAGCAGAATGATTGCCACAAATAAATCTAATTAACAATCACCTCATATAATTACAAATTTTTCTTGTAATGAGAACATTTAAGATCTACTCTCTTAGCAACTTCAAATATACAATAAAATATTGTTAAGAATAGCCACCATGTTGTATATCACATCCCTAGGACCTATATCTTGTAATAGGAAGTTGTAACCTTTTATCTAAAAACAAAACAAAACAAATCAGTAAAACCCAGCAACAACAACAAAAAAAAACATGAACTCATTGATAAGAGAACAGATTGATAGTTGTCAGAGACTAGGGGTAGATGGTGGCAGAAATGGGTAACAGTAGTCAAAAGGTAAAAGAATACATTTCTCATATAGAGTTTTTGTTGCTGATATTATTTTAGAGAAGTGACTTGGAATCACTTAATATTAGCATTTGGAAATGTTAACATTTTAGCTTAAACATTAGCAAATTTCATGACTGAATCATGAATGTGTAGATAAGGTTAGGGTCCTGCAACAGAGAAAACAAAGAAAAAGGGTTTATATATTTGCTAAATTTATATAATTCCCTTGTATCAAGTCGGTAACTGTCTTTGATTCTTAGGTCTGTGCATTTTTACCAGTCTTCACTATTCGGGTCCAAATCTCTATTTTCCATTCATTATTTAGCACTAACCTAACCAATGAACTGAAGACACAGTGAAAACACTGAACCTAAGAGTACATTTGCCAACTTCCACCTCTTAGCATCATGTTAAAAATAACCTGTTTTTGTGTTTGTTTTTTGGCTATAATGATGACAAAGTTGTATGAAACATAATAAATTCCAAACTACTTCCTGTGAAAAGCAGAAATGCTTCTTCTTGCTCTGCTGGCAACCAGGACAGTGTTCCCAACCATGTACAAATAATGTTTATGGAATTCAGGAAGTGATGGAGCAATCTCATTCTGTGAGCCAGACTGAATTGTGGCGTGGACAAGACCGCAACACAGTCACATTGCTACCAGCGATGACAACTGCCCCTTCCGCAATGACAACCCTAGACATGCATTTAATCACAGAACTCCTCCCACTTCTGGACACTGTGCCATCAAGAAGTAGCTCCTGCTGCCTTAGAAACTTCTGATAACCTCCAGCACAAGCACACATCCTGTCGGAAGCCTACAAGCCCCTCCCCCTGTCACTCTGTCATCATGATGTCCCATGCTTGTTCTGTCCTGTGCCCTGCTTTGCTGCCGCAAGTTCACTAAACTTCATTGTCATCATCATTACCTATCAGTGTGTTTCTTGTGGCATTTGAGCAGTGGGCTTTCACAGTGATCCATCAAAAATTGAACATTTTTTTCAAAAATAGGTTGCCCATAACTTCATTTTCATTGAAACTTATCCACAGCAAAATTTCGTATCACATTTCAAATACCCTTGCATTGTCATTTGTGTTGTTCATACATATTCACATATTTCAGTTCTGCTTCTTATCTACTTCCATCAAAGCAGAGGACAGTACTTCATTTTTATATCTCCTTTGAAGTTAGGCATGTATCTACTTTTTGCTCAGGTTAATGCAATGACTCTCTAATGAGAGTCAATTGTGCACAGAAACTTTCAAAAATTAATTGTACTTAACCACTTACTTTCCCTGCCTTCTGTCCAATTTTGAAAGCATATATTCATACAAACCCCCTCACTCCACAACCCTGAGGGACCACAATGAAAAGAAAAGCTCTTGCTCTTCCTGACCCACACTAGATATGGAGCATAAATAAAAATAAGCTGTGAACATGTTCGGCAGCCAATAAATATTTGAAATCACCAGGCCACCTAATTTATCTTGACTGATACCATGCACAACTGAATTTGTGAATAATTTTTGGTTGTGATATTATAACATGAAATTCCTAGATAATTCAGAACTTGTCATTCATAACTGAATTTCATTATTATGTCAATGACAAGTACCTCTATTTATATTGCAACTTCTTCTTGATGTTTCAGAAACTCATGTATTGGTCAAAGGTTTGACTGTTTTTCCATGCATTTTGGCCAGTCACTTCCACAAATGTCAGAGTCATATTTACTAAGAATTGGTTAATGTTTATTTTTAAGCTTCAGTGTAATTTTAATTTGAAATTTATTTTAAATTATTATAGTTGTAAATGAGCAAAAACAATTACAATTAAGAAAAGTAGCTGTTTTTAAATTTCTGTTTAGTCTATATAATTAATAACAGCTTGAGAGACTATGCATGTGCATTTATGTTGTATATGTGTATGGATTATAGAAATTTATACTTGAATTAATTGATTTGGTAGCATTGTAGAAGATACATTAGTGAAAAACTCTGATGGAAATCTCTGCCCTCATATAGCTTACATTGATAGTAGAGAAAAGCATAAAGAAAAAAAGTAAAAATACAGTAAAATTAAAGAAGAGGGGACCAGAAATTGAAGGTACTACAATTTTAGTTGATATCATCAAGAATGCAAAACCAAAAGGTGACGTTTGAGTAAAGGTCTGAAGGAGGTGACTGAGTAAGCCTTTGTAATCACTTTTATTCTTGAATACTATGCAGAGGCATTAGAGTATTTTGCAAGAGAGGGATGACAATCTGATTTATGCTATATCAGCTTTGCATTGGCTGCTCAATGGGTAATATTTGAGCAGACTGGTAGAAAATATATTAATGGATACATAATATAAAAGTATTCCCTTGGACAGCTAACCCCAACATTTAACCTGCCTTTTTTCATTAAGTTAAACACTTGAGTAACTCATCATATATTCCAATCAATAGCCAAGACTTGCTGGAGACCAAATATTTGAAAGAGACATCCTATTTTAAATTATTAATTATCCTTGGCTCACTAATCTTTATTGCTTTAATAAAATAAGTCATCAGAAAACATTGAATTGATCCATACTATCCCCTGAAATGTTCTTTGCAAGTTGAGAACATAATGCTATGCTCTTAATTTTACTGAGTATAGAAAAATCATCCATTTGCATAAAATTTATGAATTTTTTGCAAAATCATAACTAAACATTTATAAAGTAGGGTAGAGAAAGGATAGAAAACAACAAATCCACAGTGTATGCGTGTATGCTAAATTGTGAAGGAAAAAACAAAAAAGATAAATAGGAAAGAATGCCATGAGAAAATAAGGATGGGGGTTGAAATTTTAGATAGAGAGGCGAGGAGAGGCTATATTTAGAGAATGACTTTTGAGTGAAAACCTGAGGGAAATGAGATGGCTGCCATGTACATATAAGTGGAAAGAGAAGTCTGACAGAGAAAACGGTAAATGCCCTCAAAGAAGAACCTTCTTGGAATGCTCAAGAAGAATCAAGAAGTCAGTGAGTTGGAGTTAAAGGAGAGGGAAGGGAGATAAGAGACATAGGACTTTGAGAAACAAACTGAGGGTTTTCGAGGGGAGGAGCGTGGGGGGATGGGTGAGCCTGGCGGTGGGTATTAAGAAGGGCACGTATTGCATGGAGCACTGGGTGTGGTGCATAAACAATGAATCTTGGAACACTGAAAAAATAAAATTAAAAAAATAATAAATAAAAAGCATAAGAATCATCCTGATTAGAAAGTGAGTGGGGCAAGTCATGTTAGAATTTATAAGAGTTTGGCTTTTACTATTAACGGAAACTCAGTGGTTTGAGACAAATGAGCGACATGACCTGCTCTGTACCTAGACAAGATCTTTGTGGCTGATCTGTGAAGAATAGATAGAGATGAAGATGACTTAGCTATCATAGCAATCTATTTTTTAATTGAGATATGATTGATTTAAATATTGTGTAATCTTAAGGGATATAACACATAGATTTGATACATTTATATGTTACAATATGACTCCACCCTAGAATTAGTTACTACCTCCATCATGTCCCAAAATGATCATTTCTGCTCTGTGATGGGAATCTTTAAGATGTGGTTTCTTAGAAACTTTCAAGTACATGATACAGAGCTGTTAACTCTAATCACAATGCTCTGCCTTAGATCCCCAGAACTTATTCATCTTCTTTTATTTTTAACTTACTCATCTTCTAACTTCATGTTTGTGCCCTTTGACCAATATCTAAGATGAAACAAATAAATGACTAGTTTTGACAACTGAATTACAAATAGGATTTTGACTGATGCTATTTCAAAATTTTCTTCTCTGTTCCGAAAAACAGCTGACAGACTGTTTCAAACCAAAGCCAATATTTCAGAAGTTGCAGGCTGGCAATCTAAAGAACAGATTTAGCCTGTAGATTTATTTTGTTTGGCGTGGAACTGTTTTTAGCCAACATTTAAAAATTGGGAAAATTCATATAAAATATGGTCTTCCAGATTATCTTCAAATGTCAGACACACTGGCAACAGTAGGCCCAGCATCAACAACAGGACCTGGTTAGTGTGTTCCTGATTTACACAAGACCATGCACTTTTCAGTTTCCATAATCCCTTCCCAAACTTAAGTGTAGTAGCTCTAATGCCAAGGCTGACGGTAACCGGCATTATGTCATTACATTTTCCCTGTTGTTTTTCTTATGATGTAGAAATATTCTTCTACACAAATATCTCTCTAAATGGTGACAAAATAAAAGATATGGAGAAGGTGGCTTGTCTTGATTTTTGTTTTCTCAGTTTATGAATAGTTAAGCTTGTGATCTCTATAGATATTTTACAAAATTTAATTATCTTGTATAGGTAAATAATTAAGGGAACATATTCAATTGAGTTAAACTTTGATATTAGGGAGAAAAAATCACACAAAAATTCTATCACTAACAAAGGCCACATTCTAATGTGTCCTTCTTTACATCCTGAAACTGGTAATGAGAATTATTATGGGTCTGGAGGTCTTTTCACTTGCTAGAACTATTACACTTCATGGCTCTGCCTTAAGTCAAATGTTCATTTGCATTCCCACTCTTCATTGAATTATATACATATTTACATAAATTCTAATTGTGTATACTACTTGTTTTTTGCCTTTAGAAAGAAAAATGTTCATAAAGATTAGCACATTCTGAAAGAATATACTGGTTTGATCTCTTATAACATAACATTATAAGGTATAATATTAAATTATATACAGAGAATACATGTGTGTATATGTCTACTTACTGAATACATTTGAATCCTGTGCTATAAGGAATTCAAAAAAAATGTGAAGAATTATTAGTCCCTTAAATATCATACTTCTCTGGATGAGTTTTATGTTCATGAGGGAGAACAGGGCATAATGGCTATTGCATATTTAGGAGACGGATAATTGGCATTCAGATGATTGAAGGATGGGAGAGGAATTTCATTAAATACATTATAGCACATTATTACCACCTAAAGTGATAAAGAACAAGAGTTCTGGCTCTCAAGGGAGGTAGATGTGGGTTCAAACCCCAGACTTGGCCATGAATATGTGGATAATTTAAAAGAAAGAACTTATACACTTTATGGCCAGTTTTCCTCATTTATAAAATGAAAAATGATACTAATAATAGTTCATATAGTTCAATAGTAGAACAATTCAATGTTATTTTAGAGTCTTTATATTTATTATTCTAAAAATTTTGTATTGTTTGAAATTCATCCAGTGGCCCTCGATATGGTGCTGACAAGTGGGAAAAGGTATTGTAGAATATTTATTTGTTATTAAAAATATAGGTATTTACTTGAAATTTTACACCATAGCAAAGCAATTATAGTATTTAAGATTCAATCCCCCCTACCCAACTGACACAACTAGTAAGATGTGGATCCAGTATCTAGAAATCCAAATTTATAATACAGGTCAAGGAAAAAGCATCAAGGCTTTGGTGGTTTTGTCAGATAGTTCTGGACATTGTGATTTAGTAATATGAAACCATTTCAGTCTTCTATCATATACTAAGTCCAGGATGTTTACCTGACAAATGGCCTATATAACACCAAAAATACTTTTAAGATTCAGGTTATAAAACAGAATGTACAATATGGATCTTCTACAGTCAGGGTTCAGGTAGCCTGGATTTGTACTTGACTATGTGACACTGGGAAAACTACTTATTTTCTCTATGCCTAAGTTTTTCCTCAATAGTTGAATAGTGAGAGTGGTATGATTTATTTGATATTTCTCAAATAAAATGAAATTATTTAATTGTTTTGTGTAGTCACTGGTAAGTCTAGGCTTAGTAAATTATGACAATCATTACTACATCGGCACTGGAAATACTAAGCATACATAATGAGATAGTGATATATGCTGAATTACATTCCTCCAAAATTCATTTGTTGATGTCTTAACACCTAGAACCTCAGAATGAGACCTCACTTAGTTGTAAATAGAGTGATTGCAGATGTAATTGGTTAAGGTGAGCTTGAGGTGGTGTAAGGTGGACCCCGAATCCAATATGGCTATTGTTCTTATAAAAGAAGAAATGTAGAGACAGACATGCAAATGGATGGAAAGCCCTGTGACAAAGAAGGCTTTAAGAAGGGATGATGTAATGAAAGCCAATAAATAGCAAAGACTGCCAGCAAATCACTAGAAGCTAGGAGTATCATGGAACAGATTTCCCCCTCAAAGCTCTCAGAAGGAACTCTGCCAATACCATGATCATAGATTTCAAGCCTCTACAACTGTGAGACATAAGATTTCTGTGGTAGAACCCATCCAGTTTGTGGCATTTTGTGATGGCATCCCTTGCTAGCTAATGCAAATGGTAAGTAGTAGTTGCCACTAAATACGGAAATGATGAGAAATTTTCATTTTCTAATTTATGTCACTTTTGTCAAAATTTACAACATTAATATGTATTGCTTTTAATATCAATATATCTTAAAAATTTAACATATATATTTATTTTACAATTTAGAAAATAAATAATAACACTGATTATATGTCAGGACTATCATATACATTACATTTGGACAATATTTATTTTATTTATTTATTTTGTTTTTATTTAAGTATTTTATTTATTTATTTGACAGAAAAAGAGAGATTACAAGTAGGGAGACAGGCAGAGAGAGAGGGGGAAGCAGGCTCCCCACTGAGCAGAGAGCCTGATGTGGGGCTCTATCCCAGGACCCTGAGATCATGACCTGAGCAGAAGGCAGAGGCTTAACCCACTTAGCCACCCAGGTGTCCCTGGACAATATTTATACATGAAAGTAAAATTTCTTTGATTGGAGTTAAAGTGAGCCTGTAGCCATTAAGAATGATGGGAGCTTAGAGACCCCACAAGGAATGACAGTTCAAATTCCGTAATAATCATTGTCATGGCTCAAAACAGTACATAGCAAAGCAAAACATAACAGACTTCTTTATGCCATATGTATGACAAACATCTTAGCCTTCAGATAGTCTCATTTTGACTTCTTAAGTATCAGTGTGAGATTAAGAGAAGAGAGAACCCAGGTTTTCCAGAACACATATGGGTGGACTTAACATGGAATTTGCTCTATGACTGACAGTTTAAAAAGAAAAAAAAAAAAAATGGATGGACCAGGGCACCTGGGTGGCTCAGTCAATTAAGCATCTGCCTTCAGCTCATGTCATGATCCCAAAGTCTTGGGATCAAGCCCCATGTCAGGCTCCCTGCTCAGCAGAGAGTCTGCTTCTCCCTCTGCCCCCTCACTCTGCTCATGCTCTTTCTTTCAAATAAATACATAAAATCTTTTAAAAAATTGCTAGACCAATGCTATTGTATTAATAGAAAAGCCAGAAAACAGTGTAATGAGGATATTGGAAGAAATGTATATCATCCACAGAGCTTTTTGTCCATTGGTCTAATAGCATCATATTAGTCAATGAAACAGACACAGATATTGCTTCAAATAATTTACATATAACTTAAGTCCTATGATAGGAAATGCTATTTATATGATCACAAGTCTATAAAAAAAGAATAAAATTTTTTTGTGGACCTCATGCTATTGATCATGTTGAAAGCACTTTGGCATTTTAATGTGGTATTTTGAAAACACACATCTTCTTAAAGTGAATGTTAAATAATGATGTGAAAGCTAACATTTTTCTTTTTATAACATGAATAGTCAAAAACAGTTATTATAATTCCTCTTTAGACATGTTACTCATTTTAATTTATCCCAAGTTTAGTGAACTATCGTATCTTTTGTTTGCACTATTTAACCATAAAAATATGATACAGCTCTCTTCCTTGGAATTGTTGTGAAGAATTCCTAAAGCTCTTTGGAAGAGTCTCTGGTGGCTTTTACTAGCTCTGTTTTATTTATTTATTTTTTCTTTGTAGAACCTCCAGCTAACAGCTGACTGCATAACCTTCTATACTGGCTTTGGGTACTCTGAAGGAAATCAATATTGTAAAGGTTACACTACTTGGCCTCATTTTAGCATTACTTAAAGCAAAGAAAGGAACCGAGAAATAGGGTTTAAGATTAAGGTCTCCTCACCAAACATCTTGCTAGAAAAGATTTGTGCAGTCTCAAAAATCCAGATATGTAAGTGGTATAAGCAACAAAGAAGACTAAAATTTCTGGATCCAATGTCAGTTTATTTCTTCCCCCAGCTTTGCCTCAGCAGCTGAACTGGACAAATTCATGTTACTGAATGATTATGAAATTAAATGGAATTACTTATTAAAAATAAAATTATTAACTCAAGAATTGTGAATAGTCACCACAGGAGGCAGAAAAGATGAGGCTGAAGAGAGAAAGAAAAGGAGAAAATTTCTGACCTGAGAACTGCCCTTTCGAATAAAATAGTATTGTCCTCCTTTGTAAGTCTTCATTTTCTGAATTTTTAAAATTCCCTCAACTGTAAACTTAAGTGCATACTGTTGTAATGGTGAAATGGAGTGTTATTATTACCTGGAGCTATAACATTTTCCTTCTAAAGAAAGGCCATCTTGCCCAAGAGAGTTTGAAAGCACTAGAATTTCTGCTTTTGTCTATTGTGTCATGACTTGTGTCACAGAATCTAGAACATCAGTTATAAAGAGACATTGCATTGTAGAGCGGCACTTGCCACCCATCTATACCCTTCGCATTCATGATGACATTGCTCTGTTCTATAGGACAACTCAAGTTTCTGTATTATTTTACTTTGCAGATTAATTTCAGCTCTTAATTCACCAAGAGACACTAACTGCTTCTAAAAGGAATGAAAGAAGCAAGGCACCAATCAACAGCTCCTTCCATCTGCTGGTGTCTGCTTACTTACTAATTCAGTGGTTGAGGCTGACTGGTCTATAACTTAGAAAATCTTCTAGTCAGGCTTGCCCCATGCTAACCAATGCTCAGGGTTCAGATTACTTCTTTATTTCATTTAACATTAGGCAAACTGCTTCCAGTTATTTTATTTGTTTTTTATCTCCTCATTACCCACAAACCTCCAAGATTAGAAGCACAATGCCTTATTACACATTATATCACTGAAACATCCCCTCTCCCCAAAGGAAAATATTTGCTGCTGTTAAAGTGTATCCTTGGGGCACCATAATATTAAATATCTCACAGAAAACTCTAAGGTTCTATTACGTGCATGATATACTCCTAAGAAAACGTGTAGGGTAGAGATGAGTATTAGTTACTGATTCCTCAGATTTTATTCCTACTTCATAAATAAATCCAGAAGAAAATTAAGACTCTCTACATTTTGAAAAAAAAGGATATAGTGCATTAAAACATGGTAAATCAGCATAAGAAATTATTGGTGTATATTAATCAGCCAGAGTGAGAGTTTAATGTTAGATTTAAATAGACTCATTTAGCTAGAATATTAATATAATTACAACAGGAATAATAAATTATCTGTTATCTTTAATGACAGGGATATGTGATATTATAGTTAATCAAATATTTGGATTAATGCTATTGTGCATATCATGTTTTTTTTAATCCAAACACAGCATATTAAAAGTGTTGTTAAAATCACGCCGAAAGAAATTTAACAGATAATGAGTCAGATAGCATCAAGGTGTTCACATTATCATTATTCTAAATAAATGCTGAAATTCTTGTTAATAGAATTTTGATGACTATCAGACTGGGTGAGAGAGGAGTGAAGGAAATACCTATGTGTTCCAGTGCTAAGCATTACAATTTCAAATCCACAATTGTAATAGGCAATTTCTTAAGTCCAGTGAAAGTCATTTATTCACTCATTCATCAAATATTCATTGAACATCAATAATGGACCAGTTGGTTGGGTAAGAGCTATAAATATAATAGGGGACTAGACACAGTCACAATCCTCAAGAGGCAAACAGTCTAACAAGCAATTTAAGCAGGTATGCATATTAGCTATCACACAAAGGGCCCCTTTCACAGCCCTGCAGTGTAATAGAGAGATTCATGCAGCCAGTAAAAGGAAAAGTTGAAGAGCATCCAGGCAGCCTTGATGGCAAAGGCAATGGACCAGAACTGGAAAAACATATTCAGAGAGGAAAAAATGAAGTTTCCTATCTTAAAAGGCCAATGTCTTAAATTATAAAATTGTTTAATTATGTTCCTCTTAAAGTTTGACATGATTAGAAAAAAATAGCTGAATGGTATTGAATCAATATCATACTATTGACATTGAAGAAATCATTATTTGCCTCAGACCCTGTAATATCACCTAAAAATAAATTATATGATTTTTAAAGCGAAAAAGAGTTGCCTTTATAACTTTTGTTAGTTCCTTCTCTCATACTGGAGACAGATAAGACGGTTCCAGCTCCTGATCTCAGACTACAATTCCTTAATTGGCATCTTAAAGTGACTACACTGAAATGAGAAACTTGGCAAGGGCATTCCAGAAAATTTCAAAGTATTCATTCCTAAGTGAATCTGAATACATATATGAGACTGCACGGAAAACTTCCTATTAGTTTGGAAAACATATTAGAATGGGGCTACAGGGCCTATAGATACCGCTTGAACTACTTCTGTCATTATATATAAGTATATTTATATAAATTTAAAATATATTTTTAATGTCTTTAATTACATATATTGTACAGGGTTTTTTGTTTTGTTTTGTTTTGTTTTTGAGAAAGAGCACAAGTTGGAGGAAGGGGCAGAGGGAGAGAATCCTAAGCAGGCTCCACGGCCAGTGTGGAGCCCCACATGGGGCTTGATCCCATGACCCTAAGATAATGATCTGAGCAAATATCAAATTAAGAGTTGGATGCTTAACAGACTTATCCACCCAGGTGCCCTCTTTTTTGTATTTGTTCGTTTGTTTTAAGAAATGTTCCATGGTTTTTATATGCTGCATAGTTTTTTAGTTTATGGATAGGAAACATAACATTATATTGGATTATAAGATTCTTGCTATGAGCCTCAGTGTAGAGTTATCTGATATGCTAAAATATGTTCAAGTTAGATCAACTCACCGCTTATAGAAGTCACATGTAAGATTATGGGGAAATTTTATTGCAAACACAGTGAAGGGATAGTTTGTAAAATAGACTCTGAATATTTATTTTGTTTGGTTTTCATCATGTAAGTTGAATCTTCAACAAGTATTTACATTTAAGAACTAGTTTTCAACATTGAATTATAAGAAAGTTTCATTTAAAATGAGGATTCTTGGGGCACCTTGTCAGAGGCAGGCCCCTGGCCAGGGCGGCCTCCGCCATTAAAAGATGGCACCTGGCGAGTTGCCAGGTTAGGATTGCCTCGTGAGACTAAGCGGAACGCCCAAAGAGGAAGTAAACAGCATTGGTTGCTAGCGAAGTTGTTCGTTTAGGTGCACAGCCTGATTCGCTCCCTCCTGTACCCTGCTCGCTGATTGGTCATGTAAGCGTATATAAGTGTGTAGACTTGCGGAAATAGAGAGAAGATACACCTGAACTGGGGCTTCTTGTCGTCCTTGTGGGTTGAGGGCGATAGCACATGGGTGGCTCAGTGGGTTAAAGCCTCTGCCTTCAGGCTCAGGTCATGATCCAGGGTCCTGGGATCGAGCCCCGCATTGGGCTTTCTGCTCAGCAGGGAGCCTGCTTCCCCCTCTCTCTCTGCCTGCCTCTCTGTCTACTTGTGATCTCTGTCTGTCAAATAAATAAATAAAATCTTTAAAATAAAATAAAATAAAATAAATGAGGATTCTTAAATTTTTCTTAACATATAAGGCCTATGTGATCTCATGGAAACTTTGGGCTATTACTGGACAGTAAGTAGCTGCTTCTCTAGAGCTGGGAAAGGAGAATAGACACCTACTTTTGTTTTGTTTTGTTTTGTTTTCAATATTTTAGTTATTTATTTGAGAGAGAGAGAGTGAGGCAGAGAAAGAGTACGAGAGGGTTGGAGGGACACAGGGTGATAGAGAAGCAGACTCCCCACTGGGTAAGGATCCCAATGTGGTGCTTGATCCTAGGACCCTGTGAATCATCACCTGAGTCAAAGAAAGACACGTAAGGGACTAAACCACTGAGTGTCCCCAAGGACACCTACTTTGAAGTGAAGACTCATAAGTACAAAATTCATTTGATATTCTAGAATTTGTGTTATTTTTTTTAATCTATGGTTTTAATTTATGGTTTTTTAAAAGGTAATTTTTTTGAGAAATTTTAAGTTCACAAAAAAAAATTATGAGGAAGATAACAGATATTTTCCATATTTTTCCTGCCCCTACACATGTATCATGTCCCCCATTATCAACTTTACAAACCTATTTTGCTACAATTAATAAACTAGAATGACACATTATAATCACCCAAATCTGTAGTTTACATTACCAGGCTTCTTTTACTTAGTAATATGTATTCAAGGTTCTTCCATGTCTTCTCATGGCTTGATAGCTCATTTCTTTTTAACACTGAATACTATACCATTATCTGGATATACCACATTTTATTTATCCAGTCACCTTCTGAAGGACATCTTGGTTGCTTCCAAGTTTGGGGAAATATGAACAAAGCTGCTATAAACATGCATGTGCAGCTTTTTGTGTGGACATAAGTTTTTAGCTCCTTTGGGTAAATTCCAAGATGTGCAACTGGTATGGTAAGAGTATTTTTAATTTTGTAAGACTGCCAATTTGTCTTCTGAAGTGCCTGTACCTTTCTGCATCCCTACCAGCAATGGACAGGAGTTCCTATTGCTCAACATGTTCACCAGGATTTGGTGTCTTCACTGATCCAGATTATAAACATTCTAATAGATATGCAGTGGTATCTCCTTGCTGTTTTAATTTGCATTTCCCTGACGACCTTTGATGTACAACACCTTTTTTTTTTTTTTGCCATTTACATTTCTTCTTTGATGAAATAAAGTTTTCTGTTAAAGTTTTTTGTTCATTTTTACAATCAGTTTTTTTTTAATTTTCTTATTGTTGAGTTTTTAGAATTCCTTGTATATTTAGTAACAGTCCTTAATCAGAAGTTTGTTTGTTTGTTTTTCAAAAATTTTTTCACTAGTTTGTGGCTTGTCTTATTAATTTGGCATAATCAAAGTATTCGGTTGGTTGATTGGTTGTTTTGTTTTGTTTTTTTCATAATGAGGTTCAGCTTCTGAGTGATTCCCACCGCCCCCCCCCATGGATCCTGCCATTGGTGTTGGATCTAAAAAGTCAACATCATGCTCAAGGCCATCTAAGTTTTCTCATATGTTATCTCCTGTGAGCTTTATAATCTTTCTTTTTACATTTAGGCCTATGATCCATTTTTAGTTAATTTTTGTGAGGGTGTAATATGTGTATCTGAATTCATTCTGTTGCATTTGGTTGTCTGATTATTCTGGCACTATTTGTTGAAAATACCATATTTCTTCCTATGGACACCTTTGTCATATATATGTGGGTGTCTTTCTGGACTTTCTATTTTATTCCATTGATCTATTTGTCTATACTTACACTAAAACCACACTATATGGATAACTGCAGCTTTATTTTAAACCTTGAAGTGAAATAGTGTCTGTCTTCCAACTGTGTTCTTCTTAAACATTGAGTTCACTATTCTGGTTTTTTGCTGTTGCATATGAATTTTATAATCATCTAGTAGATATCCATGAAGTAACTTGAGTAGATTTTGATTGGGATTGTGCTGAATCTATAAAATTGAGGAGAATTGACATGTTGACAAAATTGAGTCTCCTATCCATGAACATGGATTATCTCTCCATTTCTTTAGTTTCTCTGTTTTCATTAATCAGACTTTTCCTCATACATATTTTCTAAATTTAAAAAAAAATCTATCTATCTAGATAGATAGCTAGATTGATCTAAGTATTTCATTTTGGGAGTACTAATTTAAATAGTTTTATGTTTTTAATTTCATGTTCCATTTGTTCATTACTGATATATAAGGAAGCCATTGACTTTTATGTAATCTTGTATCCTATAATCTTGCTATTAAGTGCTTATTAGTTCCAGGAGGTTTTCTGTCAATTCTTTTGATTTTCTGTGTAAATGATTATATGTCATCTAGGAACAAAGAGTTTTATTTCTTTCTTTCCAATCTGTATACCTTCTATTTTCTTTTCTTGTCTTATTGCATTAGGGAGGACTTCTAGGACAATGTTGAAAAAAAAAAATGGTGATGAAGGAAATCCTTACCTTATTCCTGATCTCAGTAGGAAAACTTTGAGGTTTGATGTAGTTGTAGGTTTCTATAAGTCAGCTTTTTCAAGTTCAGGAATTTCCCCTTATTTCCAGTCAAATTAAGAGTTCTTAATTTTGAATGGAGTTGGATTTTGTCAAATGCTTTTTCTGCATCTATTGATAAAATTATATAATTTTTAATTTTAGTTTATACATATGACAGATTACATTAATTGATTTTTCTAAATTTTTAATCAGCCATGCATACTTGGGATAAATCCAATTTGGTTGGGGTGTATAATTCTTTTTACATATTGTTAGATTTTATTTGCTAATATTTTGTTTATGAATTTGATCTATTTCATTAGAGATATTGGTCTATATTTTCTTTTTTTTTAATGTCTCAGTCAGATTTTGGTATTAGAATCATCCTAGCCTTATAGAATAAGTTAGGAAATATTCTGCTTCTAGCCTCTGAAAGAGATTATAGAGGATTGGTGAAAGATTTTCCTTAATGTGTAGAATTCACCAGTGAATCTCTCTGGGCTTTCTGCTCTCTGTTTTGGAAGACTATTAGTTATAGATTTAGTTTCTTTAGTAGATATAGACCTATTTTATTGTCTCTTCTATTTCTGTGAGTTTGTGCCTTGTGCTTCTGAGTCTTTTAAATATTTAATCCATTTCCTCTAGATTATCAAATTTGTGGGCATAGAGTTGTTCGTGTCATTCCTTTATTAATGTTTTAATACCAATAAGCTATGTAGTGATGTCTCCTGTTTTCATTTTTGATATTAGTAATTTGCATCCTCTCTTTTTGTCTTAGATAATCTGTGTAGAAGTTTATCAGTTTTATTGATCTTTTCAAAGAATCAGTTTTGTTTTCATTAATTTCTTCTATTGATTTTCTATTTTCAAATTAACTGATTTATGCTCTAATTATTATTTCTTTTCTCCTTCTTCCTTTGGATTCAATTTACTCTTCTTTCTTAATTTTCTGAAGGTTGAAACTTAGATCATTGATGTAATATTGTTCTTTTTTTCTAAAATACAGATTCAATGCTATAAAGTTCCCTCTAAGCCTGCTTTCATTGCATTTGTTTGTGTTTTAAAGTCATTTAAATTTTATTTCTACTTCATATTCTAGCTTTTTTAATGAAAATATAATCTAGTAAAATTAATACAGGATTCTTATTTTGTTTCTTTAGGTGCTGCTAGCATGCCTTATGCCACATGACCCTAAGGACATAAACACCTCAGGTAAGAAAGAAACTGCTAAATTAATAGTTATCAAAGCAAATAATTATGCTTAGAAATTTGGCTTGGGGGGAAGGATATATATACTTATTTTAGGTTTTCAGAAAATGTCTTACTTCTCAACAATTACCTGTTGTTCTTATACTATTTCTAAGCTATCTTGGTGTCCAAGAAAATGATAAAGTCAAATGACCAACAAGTTGCAAAATTGGAAGAAACATTTGCTGCATAATGTGAAGCTCAGACTCAAAAGAGTATGCATAGAACATTTTAGTGTACTCTGTAGATCCAAATTTCTTGGTGTTATGTAATATATGTCAGTGAAAGGGAATAATACAATAACAATATTGAATATTTTGAAAATGGACCTTCTTGTAGGATAACATTTGTTAAGAAGTCTTTTTTTAGAAAAAATCTATTGCTGACAAATGTTTTTTAGCTAACCTGAAAATATGTTTGTTTTCCTTCTGTATTGATAGTTTTCCCAGGTACATGATTTTATATTGACACATATATTCTCTTGTCACTTTGATGTTATCAGTGTAGCGTTTTATATGCTGTTGATAAAAGTGCCATCAGTCTAATATTCATTTCTTTTTATGTGATTTGTCTTTTTTATTTGGGTACTTCTAGACCTTGTCTTTGTCTTTGATATTCCTTAGACATAAATTTCTTTATTTTGCTTGGAATATGATGTCTTTCATGAAATGAAAAATTTATATTCTTCATCAATATGGAAAATTCTCACTACATTTTTTTAATATAGCTTCCCTATTGTTTCCTGTATACTTTTCTTGAGCTCAGGTTAGATATATGGTTTACTTTCTTACATTGCTGAGTGTTCATCTAACCTCGGTTTCATATTTTTCTCTTTCTTTGGGTTGTATCGTAAGTTAAGACCAATCCACCAAGTGTTTCTACATTGGTTTCTAATTAAAGTGTTTAATCATTTTTAAAGTATTCTCTAAGATTTTATTTTGTTTTGTTTTGTTTTTATTTTGATGGCCACACTTGTAGTTACAGGAAGATGCAGTGGATTTATTTCTAAATCTAAGTATGCAGTAACCTTCTGAATTTTCATTGTATCTTCTTCTGGCTTATTTAAACATGATATATGCATTATTTTTACAGCTTTATAATCTGCACTTAATGCTTCTAATTTTGAATTACTTCAGATATATACTTATTGTGTATTGTTTTTGCTAACTTGTGCTTATAGTGGATAGTCTTCTCATGGCATTTGTTACTGTGGTTTTATTGTAAATTCACATTTACTCTGTATAAATTGTGAGATGTCTACATTGAGGGATGCCTTCTTATAAGGGTTCAAGACCAGAATCCCATTCTCTGTGGATTCATTCATATCTATACATTTGTTTCTAGAATTGTTAAGAAATTAGAAAAGTTATGGTGTCTGTATTCAATACCACTGTAATTTTAGCTTCTGTCTTATTTATTCTGTTTTATTATTTATGGTTAACTTCCTTATATCTAATAAGTTTTTAAAATATTTTTAAAAATATGTTTGGTATATATAGTATGTATGTTTTTGTTTTTTTGTTTTTTTTTTTAATTTTTAAAATTTATTTTCAACATAACAGTATTCATTATTTTTGCACCACACCCAGTGCTCCATGCAATCCGTGCCCTCTCCAATACCCACCACCTGGTTCCCCCAACCTCCCACCCCTTCAAAACCCTCAGATTGTTTTTCAGAGTCCATAGTCTCTCATGGTTCACCTCTCCTTCCAATTTCCCTCAACTCCCTACTCCTCTCTAACTCCCTTTGTCCTCCATGCTATTTGTTATACTCCACAAATAAGTGAAACCATATAATTGACTCTCTCTGCTTGACTGATTTCACTCAGCATAATCTCTTCCAGTCCTGTCCATGTTGCTACAAAAGTTGGGTAATCATCCTTTCTGATGGAGGCATAATACTCCATAGTGTATATGGACCACATCTTCCTTATCCATTTGTCCGTTGAAGGGCATCTTGGTTCTTTCCATAGTTTGGTGACCATGGCCATTGCTGCTATAAACATTGGGGTACAGATGGCCCTTCTTTTCACTACATCTGTATCTTTGGGGTAAATACTCAGTAATACAATTGCAGGGTCATAGGGAAGCTCTATTTTTAATTTTGTTGAGGAATCTCCACACTGTTCTCCAAAGTGGCTGCACCAACTTGCATTCCCACCAACAGTGTAAGAGGGTTCCCCTTTCTCCACATCCTCTCCAACACATGTTGTTTCCTGTTTTGTTAATTTTGGCCATTCTAAGTGGTGTAAGGTGGTATCTCAATGTGGTTTTAATTTGAATCTCCCTGATGGCTAGTGATGATGAACATTTTTTCATATGTCTGATGGTCATTTGTATGTCTTCATTGGAAAAGTGTCTGTTCATATCTTCTGCCCATTTTTTGATATGATTGTCTCTTTTGTGTGTGTTGAGTTTTAGGAGTTCTTTATAGATCCTGGATATCAGCCTTTTGTCTGTACTGTCATTTGCAAATATCTTCTCCCATTCCGTGGGTTGCCTCTTTGCTTTGTTGATTGTTTCCTTTGCTGTGCAGAAGCTTTTGATTTTGATGAAGTCCCAAAAGTTCATTTTTGCTTTTGTTTCCTTTGCCTTTGGAGACATAGCTTGAAAGAAGTTGCTGTGGCTGATATCGAAGAGGTTACTGCCTATATTCTCCTCTAGGATTCTGATGGATTCCTGTCTCACGTTGAGGTCTTTTATCCATTTTGAGTTTATTTTTGTGTACGGTGTAAGAGAATGGTCGAGTTTCATTCTTCTACATATAGCTGTCCAGTTTTCCCAGCACCATTTATTGAAGAGACTGTCTTTTTTCCACTGTATATTTTTTCCTGTTTTGTCGAAGATTATTTGACCATAGAATTGAGGGTCCATATCTGCGCTCTCTACTCTGTTCCACTGGTCTGTATGTCTGTTTTTATGTTTTTATTGATTTTTTTTTCCCTCAGAATATCTATACTACCACACTTCCAGGCATGGTGTTTTGTCATATTGATGATTTCTTCTCAAATATTTGCTTACTAATTCTTACCTGCTAAAGTATGTAAAATAGGGCACCTGGGTGGCTCAGTGGGTTGAAGCCTCTGCCTTCGGCTCAGGTCATGATCCCAGGGTCCTGGGATCGAGCCCCGCATCGGGCTCTCTGCTCAGCAGGGAGCCTTCTTCCCTTCCTCTCTCTCTGTCTGCCTCTCTGCCTACTTGTGATCTCTGTCTGTCAAATAAATAAATAAAATATTTAAAAAAAAATAAAGTATGTAAAATAGAAATACTAACTCAATAAAATTTATGCCCAGCTTATATGACCCTGATATTTAATGAAATTTAATATTTGATTAAATATTAAGATCAATAGTTAATTTTAAATTAAATATTAAAATCAATATAAAACTTTTATTATTAATGTTCATATTCAAGTTGTAATATTGTATTGATATTTTTACAGAAAATATTTAAATTTTACATATACACATACATTTTACATATATATGTTTATATATAAATATACATCTATAAATAAGCTATTTCTCCAAGTATATAAAATTGATTTATTTAGAGAATGCAATCTCCAATGAAATTTGAATACATATCGAAGTGTTTCTTAAATAAGTACATTGGGCCAGCAAGAGTATAATGTAGAAAAATAGTAAGGTATAACCACATTGTAGCAATGGACAAAACTTTAGTTACTTCCTGAATACTAAGACAAGCTAGAAAAATCCCAACCTGGGTTCCTAGTTAAATTAATTAAATGCAAGCATGGAAAAACCCTCAAGTTGGGCATACATTTATAAATTCTGTAAAACACTCATATTTAGAGTCTACCTTATTAGAAAAACAGATAAGACAAGACTTTTCAGGAATATATCTATGCCCTTGAAGGAAGGATGTATTTAAATTCTTACATCGTTTATCAAATGGATATATTTTTTACATTCTTTTGTTTCTAAATAGGCATTTCTTTAATTACTTCAAAACATTTTCCTAATATAGCTAGATTCTTATCTGTTTTATTCATGAAATATATTATGTAATATTTTGAGGACAAGTTTTTACACAATGTTCTTGAATATATTGCAAATGTATTATGAGCAGGAAACCTGTAAGGCATTCTCCCAATTCCCTTCACTTATTGATGGAACATTAGGCATTCTAGACAGAACTGAATGCCAATAAAGTAATACTGTATTATATGTCTAAAATTAATTCATACATGATGATTAACATAAGTAATCTTAGAGAAATGTTCACATGATTGTATATCATCATCTTAAGCTTAAGTATTGCTCAAAATTATCCTGAGTTATTCATACCTGAATTTTCCTAAAAAAGTTCATGGTTCATGGAATTTACTAACAGATAATAGGAAGAATAAAAATTAAGTGTCGTGGTGAATTTTTAAAAATATTTTTATTTATTTATTTGACAGAGAAAGTGAGAGTGCAAGCACAAGGAGGGGGAGCTGCAGTGGCAGAGGGAGAAACAGACTCCACATTAAGCAGGGAGCCTGACACGGGGCTCAATCCCAGGACCCTGGGATCATGACCTGACCCAAAGGCAGAGGCTTAACTGCCTGAGCTACCCAGGTGCACCATGGTGAATTCTTTTAGAACCAGAAATGGTGCCCAAAACTACAACCCACGTTAGAAAATAGAAACCAGAAGTTCAAAACAGAGTTATTGAGCAAGATGGTTTTGTGCCTTACAGGATATTAGTGACCCTATCCCCTAGTCAACATAGGCCAGTAACATTCCCCAGTAATCATGAGGAAAAATAAAAGATGGTTTTCCTTACTTCCAAAATTCCCCAGAGGAGTGCCACTCCAATTTAACAATAAATAATAGGAATACTTAATTGAGTTTTGCACTTATGTGATTTTAGGTTCTTTCCTCTCAAATTATCTGTCATATACTAAAATTTCTGTATTTTTCCTAAACATATGATCTTCTGATAAAAATTTCCTCAATCACAAAGTCTCATATCCCCAATTTTGCACAGTTCTTTGAAGACTAATTTTTGGAGTTGATTAATGTTGAATGTAAAATATTTTTAAGATGAACATTTTGTACTTTATCATTTTTATTAAAAGATGATGCTATGTCAAATTATTATTTTTACCATTAGTAAATCTTTCTTTTTTTATTACTTAATTCTTCAAGGTATACATATTGGACATATTTTCTTCTATAATTTTAATACATTTATTTTTTGTCTACAAATTGTTTACAATTTTCTTTGTTATTTAATTTTGTTATCTTAGTTTTTCATGCACACATATGTGGGTGTGTGTAAAAGAGATAATTTATGCATGTCATTAAATGTTCCTAAAGAATTAAATAAAATTTCTTGCTAATAGTGATAAACTAAATAATAATTTTAAATATTTTATTTATTTATTTGAGAGAGAGTGTGAGAGCAGAAGAGCATGAGTGGAGGGGGACAGAGGGAGAGGGAGAAAGAGACTCCCCTCTAAGCCCAACTTCATGGGGTTGTAGCCCAGGATCCTGAGATCATGACCTGAGCCAAAGGCAGATGCTTAACTGACTGAACCACCCAAGAACCCCCAAACTAAATAATATTTTAATGGAAGTATAGTTGACATACAACATTATATTAGTCACATTATTTTGTACAAAATAATGATTCAATATTTATATATTATTGTGAAATGAAATGATCACCACAGTAAGTGTAGTGTTAACATCCATCATCATACATACTTATAGATTTTTTTCTTGTGAGAACTTTAAAGATATACTTTAAGAACTTTCAAATAAGAAATACAGTATTTTTTAAAAGATTTTATTTATTTATTCAAGAGAGAGAGCATGAACAGTGGGGTAGGCAGGAGGAGAAGCAAAGTCCATGCTGAGCAGGGAGCCTGACACTGGGCTTGATCTCAGGACCCTGAGCCAAAGGCAGACAATTAAACTGACTGAGCCACCCAGGTGCCCTGGAAATACAGTATTATTAGTTACACTTTCCATGCTGTACATTAAATTCTCATGATATTTATTCTATAACTGGAAGTTTGTATCTTTTGACTCCCTTTACCCATTTACCTATCTGTTATTCTCTGTATCTGAGATATCTATGAACTAAGCTTTTATTTTTTTTTTTATTTCTTCTTCTTCTTTTTTAATTCCACATTATAAATGAGGCCACTATTTCACTTGGCCTAATGTCATCTAGGAACATCCGTATTATCAGAAATAGCAAAATGTCATTCCTTTGCATGGCTGAATAATATTCCAGCATGACTCTGTGTGTGTGTGTGTGTGTGTGTGTGTGTGTGTGTGATATTTTCTTTATCCATTCAGCTATTGATGGGCACTAGATTATTTCCATATCTTGCCTATTATAAATAATGCTTCAATAAAAATGGGATTGCGTATATTTTTTCAAGTTCATGTCTTCATTTTCATTGGATAAATACCAAAAGAATTTCTGGATAATATGGTAGTTCTATTTTTAATTTTTTGGAGGACTCTCCATACTGTTTTCCATAGTGAATACATTAATTTACACCCCTACCAATAATGCACAAGGATTATCATTTCTCCACATTCTTACCAACACTTGTTATTTCTTACCTTAATTATAACTATTCTAACAGATGTGAGGCAATATCTCATTGTGATTTTGATAAGCATTTCCCTGATCATTAGTGATATGAGCATCTTTTCCTGTATCAATTGGCCATCTGTATATTTTTGCAAAAAATGTCTGTTCAGAATCTCTGTCCATTTTTTAAACAGATTCTTTTTCCTTTTTTTGGCTCCTGAGTTATATGCATTCTTTATATATTAGATATTAACCCTTTATAAGGTATGATTTGCAACTATTTTATTCCATTCAGTAGGTTACCTGGTCACTTTTTTGATGGTTTCCTTTACTGTCCATAAGCTTTTTAAATTTGATATACTTCCGCTTGTTTGTTTTTCCTTGTGTTGCCTTTGTTTTTTGTGTCAAATCCAAAAAAATCATCATCAAGACTGAAGTCAAAGAATCCATCCCTTGATTTTGTCTAGGATTTATATGGTGTCAAGTATTATGTTTAAGTCTCTACTCCATTTTGAGTTTGTCAAGTTTTCCCAATACTCAGTTGAAAAGATTGTCCTTTTCCCATTGCATAGTCCTGGCTTCTTTGCTAAAATTGAATTGGCCATACAGGTGGGTTTATTTCTAGGCTCTCTGTTCTGTTCCACTGATCTATGTGTCTGTTTTTATGCTGACAATACACTGTTTTATTTACTATATCTTTGTAATATGGTTTGAAATCACCAATTTGTTCTTTTTCAAGATTGCCTGAGTTGTTATTCATGGTCTTTTATGGTTCCATATACATTTTTTGATTGTTTGTTCTATTTCTGTGGAAAGTAGCATTGGAGTCTTTTGTTTTTTGTTTTCTTTGTCTTTCTGTTTGTCTCTTGGCATTGCAATTTTGTTAAAAATTACGTTGAATCTGTAGATTGCTTTGGGTACTATGGCCATTTTAACAATGCTATTTCTTCCAACACATAAGCACAGAATATCTTTCTATTTATTTGTGTGTTCAATTTCTTTCATCAATGTCATAGTTTTCAGTGTATAGTTTTTTACCTCCTTGGTTAAGTTTATTTCTAGGTGTTTTATTCTTTTTGATATAATTGTAAATGGGGTTGTTTTCTTAATCTCTCTTTTTGATAGTTTGTTATTAGTATATGGAAACAGAACAGATTTCTGCATAATGATTTTTTATTCTACAAATTTACTGAATTTATTTATTGGTTCTAAAAGTTTCCTGGTAGAATCAATAGATTATTTTTTAATACCATATTTTCTACTGTGTTTTGGAGATTGTTAGATATTGCCAATTATCAAAAAGTCATATATAATGTACAAATATTTTCATGAATTGAAGTATTCAATTAACCCAGTGCCAACCTTTATTCTTAAAAAAAAGATTCTAGCATAGGTCATGTTCATATTACTTAGAATTTCTAGTTTTAAATGCAAAATCAACAAAAGAATGGTAAAAATTATGAAGTGACTAATGCTTGCAGATAATACCTGCATGTGGAAACTTGGATCTGTACAAATTCACAGATAGAAAAAACTCAGTGGTACTGAACTATATATAGCATATATATAGTTAAGTAATGGTTAAAATCCAAGGTTTTAGAGCGCCAAGAAAATAAAACCCCCAAATTCTTAATGCTAAAGATCAAATTAATTAGTTGGAAATCAAACACTCTTGACCTTCTTAGTTAAAAGTACTAAAAAAATGAAGTCTAAGCTTCATTATCTTCAAGCTCGTATTATGTTCATTTTTAACAAGAGAGGTTTCTCTGTCTGGAGCGATGTGAAGTTACTTCAGCAGTTACAGCCCAGAGTGCTTTCTGCCCATAATGCCCATATTTATATCAGGATCTTTTAGATATTAAAGGATATTTTATGTAACATACTTTTCAATAATTCTTAAGACACCATAGATTACTATAACATAATCCACACTGACAAAGTTTAGAAAGCATGCCAACTTTTCATAGAACTTATACTGGGAAAATTTATGTTTCCAATATCCCATTATTGGTGTTAGCTAAAATCATAACAAAACTCCAAGGACTCTAAGAACATTAGAGAATGCAAAGAAACCAAACCTTCAGTTTTTTCAGGATCTAGGCAATCTGGACCAGATGTCCAATGACTTCAGTTTTCTTCCTTGATCCTGAAGGCAGATTAAAAAAAAAAAAAAAAGTCTACCTTTATATTAATGGCTGAATTTGAATGTCTTAATCTCCATTAAATAATTACAAAAAGTTAGATTTGGCAAATTTACCAATACATTTTTAAGAACTGTTTTAGGAAGTAAAAAAATAAACTTGGCTAGTTCTATAAATACAGATTAATTTTGGTGACATTATTTTATTTTAGTAAGTTACTTTTCCTTCCCTTTTAAAACACTAAGATTTCTTTTTTTCTGATAAACTCTTATTTCTTGTTCATGTTTTCAGGTCCATCTTTTTAATTCTTTAATAATTTTGAATACACTAATATAGTCAGTAGTTGATCTTTCTAATAAGAAATGGCAGAGCATAGTAGTTAATACCAAGAATGCCAGAATTTGAATATGTAACTTTAACTTCATATGTGAAAAGAGGAAATACTCTAAACTTATCTATTTGATTTTTCTCCTTTGGAAAATCAGAATACCGCCAATATGTTTGTATTTTTTGAGAATTAAATGTTAACACATGTGAAGAGGTCTGTGACACAGTGCACAGGTATCAAAGTATAGCTATTCTCTTAATTATATGAAATACATTAATTACATATATAACATATTGGGGCATCTGTTTCTGTTGTGAGTTCTTTCTGCTTGTTATTATTTACAGTGGTTGGTTAGTTGGTTGGTTGGTTGGTTGGTTGGTTGGTTGGTTTTGTTTCATTTCTATGGTTTGTGATTTTTTTTTTTTCCTTAGTAGCAATGTCAGGCGGTGCTTTGCTGATGGAAAGGAACTGTAGTCTAGCCTTGAAGAGTGTGCCCCTCAGCAGGGCACTGTGTTCCTTCTGACATGGGCTCCAGTGAAGCCATTTTTTGGCTATTACATAGCCTGCACTGCTTGTGGAAACTGTAGCATTAATTCGTACCTCAAACCAGCAGTGTTTGTGCTGATGATTTTCATGAACAACTGTAGTTTTATATATAAAGCATGGGTGAGACAAAGATGTGCCCTGTCATTTCTCTTGATGGATGATGTTTTATTCTACTCCACAATTTCTTGAAAAAAGATGGGGTCTTTTTAGAATTTTATATTTAATACAAGTTCTCAGTTCTCTGTATTTTGTGCAGTCCCAAGGCCTTTCCTCTAGATCTTTGAATATAAGCTTCTCAGTTTCAAGGATTGATAAATGCCTCCTGGGCAGCTGAGTATCAATGCAAGATAAATTCTCTAGTTTCATGCTTGCTCTTTATGTTTTGGCCTTTGGGTATTTACTTAACTTCTTAAAACCGCAGCTATATGTTTAGAAGAATTTTTATACATATTTTATCAAGCCTTTTGACATGTGGTGGGAGACTTATTTTAGATGAATGGAATGCAGGTAGTGAAAGTGAGGATCTGACTTATCCTTTAGAACAATGTTTCACACTGGGGTGTAAACATGATGTGGCAAGAGTAAAGATAAGGTGACCAATTTGGAAGCTACAGCTGTAGTCTTAATGAAAGATAAGGATGACCGGAACTGGTTTTTCCACAGCAATGATTAAACGTGGTCAAAATAGGGATACATTTTAGAAATAGAGACTATAGGAGTCACTGAAAGATTAAATATGGGTTGAGAAAATAATGAAAATAAAGTGATTTCTAAGAGTTTGTTCTAAAGAAAAGTGTAGATGGAAATGTATTTCAATTACTCAGGGCAAAATGAGAGCATCACTACAATCTCCAATACTAGGGCTAGTTGGGGCACCTGGGTGGCTCAGTGGGTTAAGCCGCTGCCTTCGGCTCAGGTCATGATCTCAGGGTCCTGGGAATGAGTCCCGCATCAGGCTCTCTGCTTGGCAGGGAGCCTGCTTCCTCCTCTCTCTCTGCCTGCCTCTCTGCCTACTTGTGATCTCTCTCTGTCAAATAAATAAATAAAATCTTTAAAAAAAAATACTAGGGCTAGAGATACAAATTGACTAAATTTGGTCAAATTTGATGACAAAAGTGTGCAGTAACATTGAAAGGTGGGTTATTTATACATGGTGTCCTCAGTTGATGAAGGTTCCAATAATTAAGATAATTAAAGTGGCAAGAGAAGCGGATTTACAGAGAACATTGACAGTCAAATTTAGTTTTAAGCATGCTGAATTTCAGATGCTTGTGGGGCAATCCCATGTATATTTTCAGATCATTTTTTTTTTAAAGGATTGCAACCCAGGATAAAGTTCTGAGGTAGAGATAGAGATTTTGAAGGCCAATTTACATTTATCGTCCAAGGTTCTGAAATGTAATAATAGATGAACATTCTGGGGCTTACTGGATACATTTTACAAAGTCAGTAGCACTTAGAAAACAAGTAAATAAACCTATATCACAATATCCTGAAATTCCAAGTCTCTCCTCACATTCTGGGTTTGTTTTACCTGTAATTTAGCTTTATTTATAACGTCTATGCCTTGCAATAATGAATTCTATTAATACGTATTTGAATTTTAAACCTTGACTTCAAAGACTATTCTCCTGTGGCAAGTAAACTGATTAAAATTAAGACCCTGAAAATTCCTTTATTAATCTGTCGCTTAGATGCTTACGTTCAATTTCTTATATTATGTAACTTTGCTTCCAGGCTGAAATCTGCAAACAACTACAGCACCATAACTGAACTTTGGCTAAAACAGAGGAATTTATTTTAATGATCCCCATATTTTCAAATTCTTCACTTGAAGTATAGGGCACTCTCTGGAGAGCAGAATCAATAAACCTTGAAGAATGCATATGGAACATTATTTAAACTAGGAGCTGAAGGGAAGCTAGCAGATGCTAAGGAGCACTGAGGGTGAACTGCAGAAATCTGCTAGGGACAACAGGCACATAAATGAAACATGTATCCACAGGATAGTAACTGTGGTTTAATGAGAAGAGTGAGAGACGAAAGAACAAGATGCTGGTAAGGGACCTCTGTCAGTGCGTAGACACAGAAATGGTGTAGTCATTCATTCATTTAACCTGATGATTTTACTTTCTGGCTCTGTGCTTGGTTCTAGGGGTACAGGGGTTGAATAAGATTTGGGAAGGAATACTTATCACTGTGATATCATCTAGGCACTCACAGTAGCATTCAGGGGTGCTGGGGAAGCCAGAAGAAAAACATTCAGTGCAAATTAGTGGGTTAGGAAAGGCATTCATCCCCTCCTCCAGGAGTTTAATCCTTCAAGGATATATTGGAATTAGGCAGAAAATGGGAGAAAACAAAACAAAACAAAACAAGCAAACAAACAAAAACAACCTTCAGGGTGTCTGGGTGGCTCAGTGGGTTAAAGCCCCTGCCTTCAGCTCAGGTCATGATCCCAGGGTCCTGGGATCGAGCCCTGCATCAGGCTCTCTGCTCGGCAGGGAGCCTGCTTCCTCCTCTCTCTCTGCCTGCCTCTCTGCCTACTTGTGATCTCTGTCTGTCAAATAAATAAATAAAATCTTAAAAAAAAAAAAAAAACCTTCAAAGCAGAAAGAAAGGCATGTGCAAAGTCATGAAAGCAAACAACAAGTGTTCTTAGGATTTGGCTTATCCACTGTTGTCTGTTATGGAGAGAAGAGGAGGGAAGCAGAGAATAATGAAGCAGGAAGCATTTTAAAAAAGGCTTGATATATGAATGAGTTTGTGTGCTCTGCCCCAAAGTTGGCATCTTAATTTGAAGGTGATGGAAAGGCAGAAGGATGACATGAAGAGATATGTACTTTGGTATCAGAGAGTTCATGGAGGGTGACGAAATCTGTGTTGGACTTTATAAACAACACTCACATTTAAGAGGCAATGGTAAAAAGGATGTGTAGGGAGAATTTGCAAAGAAAACAACTATTATGCACTAAAATCCCTAAAACTCCTTGACATTAATCATAAGTACTCTCTGTCAAGATGTTTCTTCCTAAGAAAATGTATAAATATTATCTATTGAAATAAATAGAATAACAAAGAATAATTAAATATAAAAACCAGGTGTAGTCTTTAGTTAGCTTTTTCAATGTGTAGCTGTAGCCACAATGTCTAGTGAAAATTTAACTCTTCAGGAAAGTTACATATCAAAAACTATTCTCCACTAACTGCTTGAAAAAGAAAGGCCAAGATATCACATGTTTCAATAACTAACAGGATTAATGCAGTTATTCCTAAACTGAACTTTACATATATAGAAATCTAACAAGTAACACATATTTTATCAAAAATACTTGATATTCTGCCTTTGTTTCTTAGAAACCTTTTAGGAGATATGATCTGCTCACCACCTTTTAAACGAGTGCAAAATAATAGTAACTGATACAAAGTGGCCAGTGGCAGCAAAATAAATGAAGGTATATGTTTATTGTTATTCTTTTTCTATGTCCAGTAATTAAAAATTACCTGTTCTGCCATTAACCTCTACATTGTAGACTGGCTTATATTAAAATTAAATATTGCATTCATTTATCTATTTACATCATTGTATTAATAAATATGTCTTGAGGGTTTTAACAATCAGTTACTTAACTAGAAATCAGGATTATGAAGGTAAAGAATCCATTATTTATTTAGTGGATAATTATTTAGTTACAGAGAAGCCATACAAACAGAAACATAATAAAACGCAGTTAATGCAATGACATCAAGCGATTACATACAAGGACACAGAGCCTTGGAAAAGTTGATGTCAACCCAGTAGGTGGGACAATAGTCAGCAGATGTTTTCAGAGTAATGTTAGTATGCCTGTACTAAACCAAAGCAAGAATATGAATTTAATAGGTAAAAGTGTAGTGAAAAGAATATTCCAGAGGAAAATTTACTAGAATTTTATAATGTAGACAGCCAGGAAATGTTGGCCTTTTTAAAAGAGCAATCATATATTTGTTTTACTTTGATCACTCCAGTGGCATTGTGAAGAATGCATTTGAAAGTAACAAAAGATAAAAAGCAGAACGGTTAAGAAAGTCCTCTAGGAGTCCAGACTAGAAAGAATGCTCAATTCTACTGGAAGTACCAAAGAAGGTACAGGTCTAGGAATGCAAAGTTGGTGAATTCTGAAAAGCATGCAGCCAGTTCAAAGTAGCAAAAGTGGAGAGCAGTTAGATAAGGTTGAAGAATAAGGTCAGAAGAGTAAAGGAATGAATGAGAAGCAAGCAAAGCAACATACATAGAGATACATACAGATGACAATTCTAAATAACTGTATGCTGCTATATTTGAAAAACTTAGTGAGATGCACAAATTCCCAGAAAAAAGCTGGAACAAAAATGACAGAAGAAAATCTGATAAGCTGTATATCAATTTTAGAATTTTCCGACAAATGAACCTCAAAGCCTATGTGGTTTCAACTATGAATTATACAAAAATTTAAGTGATAAATAATACTAATCTTACAAAAATCTTCCAGGAAATAAAAAAGTGACAACATAGCACAGCTCGTTTAATAAGTATTGTATACCATCGACACCAACCCCCGAGAAAGACATTATGAGAAAATTACACACCAATATGATTCATGACTATGGAGGCAAATACCCTAGACAATATATGTTAGGAGAGCAAATCCAGAGATATATAAAAAAGATAGTTGGGGTGCCTGGGTGGCTCAGTGGGTTAAAGCCTCTGCCTTTGATTCAGGTCATGGTCTCAGGGTCCTGGGATCAAGCCCCGCATCGGGCTCTCTGCTCAGCGGGGAGCCTGCTTCCTCCTCTCTCTCCCTGCCTCTCTGCCTACTTGCGATCTCTGTCTATTAAATAAATAAATAAAATCTTTAAATAATGATACTAGACACAATCACCAATCATTTAAAAGTATTAATAAATTCACTTCATAAAATTGATGATTATTTTTCTTAAATAGACATAGTTAAGAAAAAAATGCAATTTGTTCAATGGTAGAAAGTATTTTAACCCATATATTCCATGAAAATCATATCTCTATATAAAGCATTATTTTAAAGCAATATAAATATCAAGAACCTGGGGTGCCTGGGTGGCTCAGTGGGTTAAAGCCTCTGCCTTAAGCTCAGGTCATGATCCCAGGGTCCTGGGATCGAGCCCCGTATCGGGCTCTCTGCTCAGCGGGGAGCCTGCTTCCTCCTCTCTCTCTGCCTGCCTCTCTGCCTACTTGTGATCTCTGTCTGTCAAATAAATAAATAAAATCGTAAAAAAAAAAATCTGTGATAGATGACCAGTGCTACAGAGAAAACGAAAAGCAGAAAAGGGACCTAGGGCACATAATGATTGGGGTTTCTGTGGTCTCATTTCATTCTCCCAAACATCTATTATTTTAAATAAATAAATAAATAAATAAATAAATAAATAAATATCAAGAACCTGGTTTTTAAAAGGTTGAGAGACAGAGAGTCACTTCCCAGCTATGCAATTCTAAATAGCTTATAAATATGGAGAAGAGTTCAACTCTTGTATAACCACAGAAATGTCAGTGCGTACTCACCTGAATGTTCAATAGGAAAAAAGAAGGAAGGAAGGAAGGAAGAACGGGAAGGAGGAGGAGGGAGGAAGAAAAGGAAAAAAGATTCTAACAAAGGTGAGAAAAATTTGGAGCAACAAGAGCCTTCATAGACTATTTGAAGGAACATATAAATTGTCAGAATTTCCTTTTGAAAATTATTTCACATTCCCTACTAAAGTTGACCATGCCAATACTTCATGAAATAAGTCCACTTCTCATTCATGGGAACAGTTCCGAGATTTCCATAGTGGACTATTCACGGGAACACTACAATAGGCCAGAAATTGAAAACAACCCAAACATCCATCCACCTAGAGTGGATTAGATAGATTGGTATATTTGGATACAATGGAATATAATAAAAACAGAGTAAAATAATAGTTTGCACATACTTAGCGAGCAAAACAAACCTGATAGAGAATAAATAATACATGCTGGGGGGGGTGGGGGGAGAAAGAAAGAAAAAGAATTGCATGCAGGATGATTACATTTATACTAGCTTCAAATGCAGGCCAAATTAAGCTATAGTTTTTAGTGGTATATTTAAATGTGCAAGGAAGTTATCTTTATCTAGGTTCTGGTTGTGTGAATTCACTTTTTCATATATCATTGGGCTGTACATCTTTGTTTTATGTATTTTCTCTGGGCTATATTTTATAATGAAAAAATATTAAAATCTATTATTGAGATATAAATAAATTCTTCCTGTTTTGGTCCTATATATTATTATTATTATTATTATTATTATTATTATTTAAATTTTATTTATTTTTAGTATAACAGTATTCATTATTTTTGCACCACACCCAGTGCTCCATGCAATTCATGCTCTCTATAATACCTATTTTTTTTTCAAATAGTTTAATCCTATTCTGAATGACCCTAAGTTTGGTCCTACGTCAAGTAACTTGACTACTCAGAAACTTCTTTTTCACCAATGGAAAGAGTAATATTGATAGTTACTCTACAGTTTTATTATGAGAGCTAAATGACAAAATGTTAGTAAAAGAACCTGGGATAGTGGATTTTTCTTATGTGTTAAATTCATTCTTATCTCAACTTATTTTCTCTTCTAACCATCTGTATCATATCAAACAAATTCACCATCATCGTCAGTCTGTCCCTGTCTCCTCTCTTTCTTTCGGCCACTTTTCCATCTCTTCCTCTTTCTTTCTTCTCCTGCCTCTACACTTCAATAATGATAAAAGCATATCAATTTATTATCAAAATATCTAAATCTCCCTCAACTTCCCTATTCATTCTGCTACAAAAAGTTTGAAAATAATTTCAATAATAAGGGGGAACAGGAAAGTAGCATCAGATTGAAGAGACATTACTGATATGAAAGCTGGAGTATTTAATAATTAGGAGCAAGTTCAGTAGTGGAAATCCTTTAAGTGAATAGGTGGAGAAAGTGGTATTCTTTGGATATACTTAGGAACAGAAACATGCTATGTGAAATAGTTAATAAATTTAATTGGGATATTGTATATTTGATATGACTATCAGGATAGAATGCCTAGGTATGTGATGGGATATGCAGATTTAAAGGATAGTTGAAGTGTAGGTAAATATTTGGAAGTTATTCATATAAAGATAGCTATTGAAACATCATATGCAGGGGTGCCTGGGTGGTTCAGTCAGTTAATCATCTGCCTTTAGCTTGGGTCATAATCCCAGGGTCCTGGGATCAAGCTTCACATCAAGCTCCCTGCTTAACAGGGAGCCTGCCTCTCTCTCTCTCTCTCTCTTGCACATGCATGCATGCATGTCTACTTGTGCTCTCCCCCTCTTGCACTCTCTTTCTCAAATAAACAAATCTTTAAAAAAAAAAAAAAGAAAGAAAGAAATATGCAAACCAGGTCAACTGTGTACAACAAATAAAATAAGAAAAACACAAAGCCAAAAATAAAACCTATGCTATATCAGTCTGAAATCATTATTCACTGGAAAAACTATCAGTGAAAGATTATATAGAAACTAGTTTTTAACCTACTTGCAAGCTATTAAGTTAGCCTGTCATGATCTCACATTTCCTTATAGAAGATGTGAGACTTCTGGCACAGACGAAAAAGGACTTTGTATTCTTGTCAGTTTCCCTTGCCTCCTTAGTCTCATGGGGATGATATAGAAGAACACCCAGGTGGATACAGCAGAATTTCCATCCATAAGAGAAAGGATAAACAAATTGTGGCAGATTCATATAACAGAACCCTCTATAGCAACAAAAAGCACATATTTCAGATATACACAACAGCATTGTTGGATCTTAAAAGCTTTGCACTAAGTGACAAAAGCCAGACACAAAATATTTTTTAATGTATGATTCATTAATCTGGCATACTAGATTAGGCAAAATTATAGCAAAAGCAAACTTTAATGATTGCTAGGTATTGGGGTGGGGTGGTCCACTGCGTGCAAAGTATGAGGAGAAACCCACTGGGGGTGATGAATGTATTCCATATCTTGAGTATAATGGTGTTTATGTGCAGTGTTTTCTATATAAAAGTCAAATAGTTATATTTTTATGACTAGTGAGTTTGTTGTATGTATATGTTGTCAATTGATTTGTGTTCTCCAAAAGAAGATATTGAAGTCCCAACCCTAGTAACTGGTCATGTGACATTGTTTGGCAATAGGGTCTGTGTTTGCTGATGTGATCAAGATGAGATCATGGTGGATAAGGGTATGTTCTAAATTCAGTGATTAATGTCCTTATGAGAAGGCTATGGGAATGCACAGGATACAGAGACATTCAGAGAGAATGTCTACATAAGACAGGCAGAGATTGGAGGGAAACAGCTATAACCCAGGAAATGCCAAAAACTGCTGGCCATGGCCAGGAACTTAGAGAGGAGCAGAACCTCCAGAGGGAACGAACCTTGCTGACATCTTGATTTCAAACTTCTAGCCTCCAGAACTGCGAGAGAATAAATTTCTCTGAGCCATCCAGTTTATAATAATTTCTCATAGCAGTCTGAGGAAATTAATATAATGTATTTTATTCCAGTAAAGCTGACTTTTGAAAAATGACAAGGGCATATTGTGAACAATATACGTAAACCACATAATGAGGTATCATGTCACTCTAATTAGTACCGAAAAGCTTAGATAATGATAAGTTTAGAGAAGAAAATAGGTGTCACAAAACCGATTCAATTATCTGATTTTGAGTTATGGTATGCAAAATCAACTTTTATTTATTTATTTATTTTTACTTTTTTAAGTATGGTTGACATGCAATGTTACATTAGTTCCGGGTGTGCAACACAATGATTCCACGAGTTTAGACATTATGCTGTGTTCCCACAAGTATACTTACCATCCCTCCCCATATAATTCCTATGACAATATCGTTGACTGTTCCTTATGCTGTGCCTTTACTTCTGTGATTTATTAATTCCATAACTGGAATCCTATACCTCCTATTCCCCTTCAACCATTGTCCCCCTCTTCTGACAACTACCAGCTTGTACTCTATATTTATAGGTCTAATTCTGCTTTCTGGTTATTCTTTTTTTTTTTTAGATTAAATTTATGAGTAAATTCATATGGTATTTATTTCTCAGTCTGACTTACTTCACTTGGCCTAGTCCGCTCTAGGTTCACTCATGTTATCTGAAATGACACAATCTCATACTTTTTTTATTTTTAAAATTAAATACAAAGTTGCATATTAGGTAGCATACGCTAACTGATATCATAAGTGTGCTCTACATGGGTAACATTTTTGCTCCTCTAATAGTAATGGACAGGTGAAAATGTTGTCAGTGATCCAGCTTGATGTAGACTCTGCCATATTCCACAGTTTGTTTCCTGTGTTTCCTGTAAAGAACTGCAGAAGAGCACAGGTGGGAAAGCTTTATGAGCCAAGACTGGAATAGGTGCCAATCACGTTCACACATAGTTCACTGGCTGTAACATAGTCACGTGACCACACATAACTGCCAAGGAACCTAGTAAATTTATTCAGCTGTGAGCTAGCTCTTGGAGAAATATTGCTTCAATTTGAGATAAACAAAAATTGAGTATTCTCAGCTAGGGAATCTCTGAGAAAGCTCATTACTGCTGTTCCACATTAGAGCAGGCAATAACACAAGCATTCTATAGCAGCAGTACTTTAATTAGCCTTCATAGAGCCACTGACTCTCCACACCCTAATCCAACGTGGGCATCTTAAAATGCAAGCCTCTTCATATCGCTCCTACGCTTAATACTGTTTGATACATATTCAATGTTGATTTAAGGGAACGTACTTACTAAGTTCTAGAAATTCTAAAATGATCTGAGCTCTTCTTGTATTTCCAAACTCATCTACTTTCAGTCCTTTACTTATATTCTTTCCTTAAGCCATTTTGATCTTCTTACAATCCCTAAAACTCATAGTGTTTTGTGTCCTACACTATCTACAACCCATCATACTTTCTCTCATCTCTTAGTGTTCACATATCTGAAATAATTTGCTTTGCTTTCCTTCTCATTACATTCTTATACTTTTCCTATAATTTAGGTCTAATCTTAAAAATCATTTCCTTAAGGAATCTTTTTTCCCATCTACTCTTTTTTTTTTTTCCCAAACCAACATAGAATGTATTATTTGCCTCTGGGGTACAGGTCTGTGAATCATCAGGCTTACACATTTCACAGCACTCACCATAGTCCATACCTTCCCCAATGTCCATAACCCAGCCACCTTATCCCTAACTCCCTACCTGACAGCAGCCTTCAGTTTGTTTCATGAACTTAAGAGTCTCTTATGGTTTGTCTCTCCCTCAATCCCATCTTCTTTCATTCTTTCCCTCCCTAACCCCCACAATGCCCTGCATCTCAAATTCCTCATGTCAGATAGATCACATGATAATTGTCCTTCTCTGATTGACTTATTTCGTTCAGCATAATACCTTCAAGTTCCATCCATGTCATCACAAATGGCAAGATTTCATTTCTTTTGATGGCTGCATAGTATTCCATTGTATATTTATACCACATCTTCTTTATCCATTCATCAGTTGATGAACATCTAGGTTCTTTCCATAGTTTGGCTATTGTGGACATTGCTGCTATAAACATATGGGTGCATATGCCCCTTTGGATCACTACATTTGTATCTTTATTTTCCCATCTTCTCTTTTACCCCTTGGCGAAGTTAGTTTTCCTGGGGTTTAGACTTATATAATATCACATACATACTCCTTTAAAGCACAGGCATATAAATAATTATTTAAATAAATATAATATTCCTTTTTTAATCTGTGTTTCCCAGTAAGAATCACAAAAGGAGTGATTGTGGCAGTTTTGTTCTTCACTTCCTATTTCAGTGATCATAACATAGTAGGTTGTTAAAAGATTAATTGATAGAATCGCTTACTATTGATGGAAGGGTATCTAATTATATCTTTTTCAAAATTCATATTTACTTGGATTAAGAGACACATAGTAAGGTAACCAAATAACTATATTATTTTTGAAAACTAGTGAAATCCATGAGGTAGCATACCACCAGTGATAGCATACAGCAGCACACATCTAACATCACTTTGCTTCATAATCAGGTGTACAATTAAACTAAAGAATGGAAATGACAGGGGCTTGCTATTCAGTATAGAAGTGATGGATTTTTAAGATTCTATTAATACTTTAAATATGTTAATTGTTATACCCATATAAATTTTGCATTAAGGAACAGACATGTTTCCCAGATATGCAACTGATTTCATATTTCAACACACTGAAAACACCTATCAACCCTACCTCCCCCTACAAATCAATAGTGGCCTAATTAGGTCTGATGGAATAAATAACTCAAAACAATGAAAACTAAAGTTTGGTGTCCTAAATTGCAAAATTGTGTTCATTTAAAAATTCTTCATGCTTTAAATATGCATAAATATAACAGAATGTTCAAGGTAGAATTTTATTAGGTATTGTTCTCCAGAACTTGTTACTCACAAATCATAAGAAAATATGTCCAGAATGTGCATGAACAGATAAGGCTTATCACTAGTATAAAAAACACCATTTATCATGAGATATTCTACTGGGATATTAAGAGGATTCCCCATATTTATGTGTTTTCTTGTATATCCAATTAATATAAAATATATTGAATAAATGTTTAAGTATATTAAGTTTTACATTTAGAGAAGTATGGCAAGAAATTAGCATCGGATCTTTTATTTTTTTTTTAAGATTTTATTTATTTATTTGACAGACAGAGATCACAAGCAGGCAGAGAGAGAGGAAGGGAAGCAGGCTCCCCGCCGAGCAGAGAGCCCGATGCGGGGCTCGATCCCAGAACTCTGGGATTGTGACCTGAGCCAAAGGCAGAGGCCTTAACCCACTGAGCCACCCAGGCGCCCCAACATCGGATCTTTTAAATCACAATAATCTTATCTGAATTCCAGCTTAGACACTTAGTTGTGGTATGACTTTGGGAAATAGGTTGGTATCTAGAAACAAAACTTTTTTTAACAATAAAATAGGGTCATCAGTAGATGAGTTATAGAATTCTTAGGGAAATTAAATGAGAAAACGTTTTAATAAAAACTTCAGAGGTATGTAGAAAATATATCTTAGATCCATTCTGTGTTCTCTTGGCTTTTCTTCTAATGTGCATGCCTTCATCTTATTAAATAAAGTTGAAATAATCCTCAATGTTTTTTACCCCTTTTACTAGTTTCCACTATCCAAAATGTCCCCCAAAATATTGATTTATTTTCCAAACTTTTATTTTTGTCTCCCCCACCTGCCTTCTTCCTTTTGCTAATTCATTCACATAACTTTATGTCATCAAAGCATGTCAATTTATTTCACATCTTTCAATGTACACTCCTTCTCTGTTTTTTTTTTTTTTTTTTTTTTTTTTTTTCCGGCAGTTAATTTGGTCACTTAAATTCTAGCCTATGGACTCTTTCAATATTTGTGAAGATAGGGGCGCCTGGGTGGCTCAGTGGGTTAAAGCCTCTGCTTTCTGCTCAGGTCGTGATCCCAGGGTCCTGGGATCGAGCCCCGCATCATACTCTCTGCTTAGCAGGGAGCCTGCTTCCTCCTCTCTCACTCTCTCTCTCTCTCTCTCTCTCTGCCTGCCTCTCTGCCTACTTGTGATCTCTGTCTGTCAAATAAATAAATAAAATCTTTAAAAATATATATTTGTGAAGATAGAAAGAGAGAACTAAAATAACATTCATGAACAAACTGTAGGGATTTTAGGAAAGGGTAGCATATTAAATAGGAAGGTAAATGGTGATATAATCATTGATGGATTTGAATCAGGAATGATTTATTGTGAATGATAATAGACTTCATTGTAGATATATTACATTTTACCCAATCTGATGATGCCACATGAAAATATCTAATGTTTGGTTTTATATATAGTGTTAAGTTAAGGAGGAATATCTGAAATACACATTAAAAACTTGGTGGTAATTATTACAATTAGATCCATGAAAGTCAGAGATGCAAATTAAATACTGGTTCTAAATAAGCAGGCAGTAAAAGAGGAACCAACGAAAAGATAAGAATGAACAGAAAAGGGTGTATTCCTGAAAGACCAGAAAGAAAACAATTTCAAAGGGCAAATCACTAGTAGTTTTACAAGATTAAGTAAATTAAGCTCAAAAATTGACTTGGATAGGAAATGATGCATATGTTGGCAACTTTTACTAGTCTTCTGGCAGAAATCTGTTTGAAGAATAGCAGATAAAAATTAAGAGATGAAAAAATAGACTCTAAACCTTTCTTTCAAATCCATTGGCTCTAAAAGGAGTAAGATAAAATATCAAATAGAAAGGAGAAGAGGTTCCAGATAAATTTTATTTCTTTTACAAAGAGAGGTTGGAAAATGTTTGTAGAGAAATGTGAAAAAAAAAATAAAAACTAAAAAAGTGAATAACCAATAATGCCAAGATCAAGAGCAGATATAGTTATCAGATTAAAATGCAATAGATGCAAACAATCATATAATTCTTGCCTTTGAGATGGGAAGAAAGGATTTGAGAATGATAGACAGAAAAGAGAGTTGTAGAAGCAGGGGAGAGCAAGTCAAGTTTTAGGCCACATTGTATCCCCAAACCAGAATGATCATTTTCATATTATCTTTAAAATTTAAGTGCCCTGAGGGCAGTGTTTGCTTGTTTGTTTGTTTGTTTGTTATTCACCTGATGAGCTCACTGCTAAATTCCTTCTGTTAGACATACACTGACCATGTATGGGTCATTAATATGTAAATATTACATGAGTATGAATTTTGCAAATATTAAACTAGTGAATGTCACTGAATTTTCCTTCTGGTTAAAATGTAAAAAGGTAAGAAAATCCTTCACTTCTGTTATGACACCAAGGAAGATCTGGGTACAATGAAATCATATATATTTACGGTACCATCAATGAAAAGCACATGCAAGAGATACTAGAAAAACTTGAGTAGAGACATTTGAGGAGTGAGTCACAGCAGCTGGAGGTAGAAGCTCCGTCTTGGTTAGGTAGGACCTTGCTGGGCAGAGGAAAGACCAGACAATCTATTATTAATGAGAGTGGGGTAAATCAAGACAAAAATAATTCTAAATGATGACTAAACAAAAGAATAATAAGCTTAATTTAGCAGTTCTCCCCTTTCCTAAACTTTGCCAGGTGAATTTCTTACCAAGGGCATAGAGTTGTACATTCTTGTAGCTTCTTAAACCTGGAGACCTGCTGACTCCAAAGAGGCCAAATCCTCTTCTGGCTCAAACACTGATGTAAATCAAAGAAATTAATACCCAGAGTTGTTGCATAAGATTAGAGTTGGGCCAGCAAAGTGAAACTCAGCCTTTTTAAAGCCCAGTTTAAAATCAACTCAAAACTTGATGAAATTTGAGTGATTTCTTCAATTAGCTACTGGACATTGAAAGGAATTTATATTCTGTCAACAAATATGGAAAATTGGTTTTAAATTATACTTTTCTTCAATAAAAAGGCCAAGTGTGAAATATTTAATATACTTTAAATTCCTTGCACAAACTTAAAAAAACAAAAACAAAAACAAAATCTACAGAAGCAACACCTTTACCAATGTATTTAGAATGGTCCAAAATGGATAGGAAAAAAAATCATTTCTTACAATCACTGAGATGAAAACTGTTTAGAATGATGAAGAAGTTTCAGACAAAAAAGAAAAAAAGATAAAATATCTTTAAAAAGCAAATAAATTTTTAGAACTGAAAGTACAGTATCTGGAGAAAAATTGCTGGCTCAACATCAACATAGACACTATGGAAGGAGAGTTAATGAACTTGAAGTTAGTTGATAAAAATCATTCAACTAAAGAATATAAGTAAAAAGATGCTAAAACAGAAATGGTTTTCAGTGACCTTGGGACAATACTGTACTGGAAATATAGAGATTATTCAGAATCCCACATAGTAGTAGATAATTTAGCAGAAATAAAATGTTGTAAAAATGTTGCCCCAGTCCTTAAATCTTAAAATTGTGGGTTAACCCAAGCATAATTAATTTTTTGTAAAGCCCACAATGAGGACACTAAACATCATAACACTGAAAACCAAAGATTAAAATAAAAATGATTAAAACAGCTAGACAAAATATATATAAGGCATAAAGATAAAGATATATATTATATATAATATAGAATGTTATATTTAGGGGTATGTGTATATATATATACATATATATGTATATATATATATATGTAATTTTATCATTTTGTAACTCTTTACCCAATAAAAATAGACAGACTTCAGAAACAAGGACAAAAAAAAAAGTAAGAAATATAAAAGCTGAGAGATATTGACTCAGCAGAAAGCATTCATATAAACACTATTGTTTTGTTTTGTTTTGATTTTTTTAAAGATTTTTATATATTTATTTGACAGACAGAGATTACAAGCAGGCCGAGAGGCAGGCAGAGAGAGGGGGAGGAAGACTCCCCGCTGAGCAGAGAGCCTGATGTGGGGCTCGATCCCAGGACCTTGAGACCATGACCTGAGCTGAAGGCAGAGGCTTTAACCCACTGAGCCACCCAGGCACCCCTTGTTTTGATTTGTTAAATAAAAAGATGATTTAAGGGCATCTGGGTGGCTCAATTGGTTAAATGTCTGCCTTCAGCTCAGGTCATGATCCCAAGGTGGTAGGAAGGAGCCCCAGTCAGGCTGCCTGCTCAGCAGGGATCCTGCTTCTCGTCTCCATCTGCCCTCTCCCCAGCTTGTGCTCTCTTTCACTCCCTTTCTCGCTCAGATAAATAAGTAAAATCTTAAAAAACAAGTGATTAAATGACTTTTTAATCTTAAATCTTCTTTTTAACTTTAACAAAGTTAATGTTATGGGAAAACTATAAACTTTTTAACAAGTACGGAAACATTAGATATCATTAGGGAAAAAATAAAAACAAAAAACCCCTACTTTGTACCAAACACCATATGTAAAATTGTAATACTTGATAGATTATAAACTTAAAAACAAAAGCTAAAATAATAACACTTACAGAAGCAAATATAGGTGCATTATTTTTACCTTATTTTCACAATCTACAGGAAGGCTTTCTCAGAAGAAATGTTAAAATATCTTTGTTTTTTTCTGTTAAAATAAAATAATATGAATAAACATAAAAAGTATTTCTATTAAAATGAGAAATTGAACTCCGCTAATATTGAACATTTCTTCATCAAAGAATTGGTGAAAAAATGAAAAAGTAAACCACATACTGGGAAAAATATTCATATGAATATATTTGATAAAAGACATATCAAAAACATACAATTTTTCTACTTGTGTAATAAAAATTAAAGCAACTTGCCTTGCTCTGTAAAAGCATAAAAACATTCTAAAACATGGTGGCTTAAGACAAGTGTTTTATTCCTTCTCCTAACTCTGAGAGTTGATGTTACTGAGATGGGTCATTCTGTCACTGTGCTAGCAGCGAGGCTGTCCTCCATTGGGTAGAATGCCAAAGATAACTCATGCTCCAGTCTGGTCCTCTGTGTCCCTCCAAGTGATTGTTCTCTCTGTGTGGCATCTCATCCTCTTGGCCTCTCTTTCCAACAGGATAATTGGCCTTTGCACATGGCGTTTGACATGCTAGAGCATCAAAGCAGAAGTTTCCAGGTCTTCTTTAAGTTTCGGTCTAGAACTGGTAAGGTATTACTCATACCACATTCAATTAGTTCAAATGTGTCCTGACCATCTAGGCTTCAATGTGGGAGGGAAAATGAATACCAAGAGGGGTGTTTTATGGGGAACCATTTTTGGAAACCAGATGCCACACAATCCAATTAACAAAATATGGGCAAAGACTTGAGCAGGCTCTCACTAAAGTATCCATAAGGACAGCCAATATGTGCATAAACATTGCTCACCATTATTAGTTACAAACCAAAGCCCCTATGAAATATCATTTACACCCACTAAAATGGCTAAAACAATACCAATCATTGGGAAGGATGTGGAGAAACAGTTACATTCATACACAGCCGGTGGAAGTTGAAAATAGTACAAACATGTTGGAAAACAATTTGGCAGCTTCTTACAATAAAGTTTTATATACACCTACTTTATGAACCAACAGTTCCATAACGAGACATTTAACCGTGAGAGGTAAACAGATATCTTAATGAAAAGATTTGTAGAACACATGTTTATAGCACTTCTATTTCTAATAGCCAAAACCTGGAACAACCCAAATGGCTACAAGAGGTGACTATATAAACAAACTGTGGTGTACTCTAAACATAGAATACCACTAAGCAATAAAAGAGGAAAAACAACACCTAACACACACAAGAAAATGGATGAATTTCAGATCATTGTGTTGAGCAAAAGGAGCTCAACACAAATAAAGACATACTGTACAGTTTTACTTACAGAAAGTTCTAGAACAGCAAGATAAAGCTAGGCATTAGAAATTTGCATCAGTGGTTTATAGGGGTGGTGGGGAAAGAGCAATAGTGACAGAACTTTCTGGGGTGAATGATGGACATTGGTTATATTTTTCTAGCATTTAAATCTTGATTAGGATGAGATATATATATATGTAAATGCGTGTATGTATATGTGTGTATATATACATACACACATACATATTTCAGAACTTATATACCCTTTGCTTAAAAATCTATCTATTTTATTAACACATTTTATCAGATATAAATAACATTGATTTAAAATCTCATGGGCATAATAGTCTATTTAATAATCATTAAAATAGAATGTGTTGAGGACATTAAACTATATTTTCATTTGCAAACCTGACTATTCTCATATCATTTTTCTTGCATATATCTGTGAGACAGACATAACAGCTAAAAATTCTAATTATGGCACCCAGCTTTAGGAGATAAAATTATAATGAAAGGCTCAAGAAAAACTTAGGAAAGTGTATCTCCTAATATATGGAGAAAATACCTGAATTTACTTTTCAGATTTACTTCTAATATCAAATGGCAGTGATACAGGCTATATTAACCCTTCATTAACTTACAACTGAACAAGAAAATATGGGAATTTATATAATAGTACTGTATGAAGAAAAGTAGTGCTGCAAGTATTTTCATAGGTCTCAAACAAATTGTTTGAGAAATTCTAGAATAAGTTGTCTGCACCTATGGAGATTCTTACATTAATAGGTCAGTAAGAAGGTGACTAGCCAAAAGACATTTTCACTTAGGAAATCATTGTAGAGTACATAATAAACTGTGGAGTGCTTTCTCTGCACTGCCTTCAGCAATGCAAGGGGGCCAGAAAGGTGCTAAGCAGCATATGCAAAAATATAAAATAATGTACTGAAAATTACAAAGAAGGATTTACAGTCTCTAAAAACTGAAGCAAACCTGCATTTCTTTTGAAGATGTGTTTGTATAATTTTACACATTATTCTACATAGAGAGGTATGATATAGAAATGAAGGCTTGAGGTTTCATGTCCAAATATCCCTAGAAGTTTCTTTGAATTAAATTTTTAGCATCATTGTTAAGTCTTTCTTAAAATCTCCCCTTTGGGTTTTCATGAAAAGAAACTTTTAAAGCTTTGGAGTGGATAAACAACAACTCTTTGTTGTTAGGGAAACAGATTTTACTTCTGCTTGAAAGATGCTTGGGAAATCTTCATTCCACACTTGGTTTTTCTTTGTGTTTTTACCTAGAGATTTTTTATTGTTCTATTCTGAGAGGAAGCTTTTAAGAGCACTACTTTAAATACATGGTGAATTAATAGATGCCTCTTTTTTTTAAGTAAATGTGCTTAAATTCAGTTAGTAACATATTCCAAACTGCTACTGAGGCATGGAAAATATACATGGCCGTGTGTGTGTGTGTGTGTGTGTGTGTGTGTGTGTGTGTGATGATGGTGAATAATCAAGTAACTTACAAACAGCGTATCCTGTAGCCATACAATAGTTGAAACATTAAATTTAATAATTTGTCAAGTTTTCCAGCCGTCTTAACTAATGGCTGGATATTGTTTAAAGTCCATTCAGTCCAACTTGAAACCGAGCCATGTATATAGCCAGTAGTTTTCTTACAGGAAGATAGAAAGTCAATTTGAAAAATATTTTCATAAGCATAAATAGTGAATGAGTGAGATTGAATTATCAACTTAAAAATGAGAATTAAAATACATATTTAACTGTACTATGAGTAGATATAAATTATTAGAATTGCATAATTCTATAAAATTAGAACACTTAATAACAGCTTTATGATGCATTATCCCAGGGAGGACTTATTATTTACTTTGTATTTATTTCTTCTATTGGGTAAATTTGTCCATACTGGGCACATAATCATAAATTTATCTGTCTCAGCCTTCAATTCTTTCCAACTTTGGAGATACTTAAAAATTTAATTTTTTAATTTTTAAGAAATTATTTATTTATTTTTGGAGATACTTAAAATTTTAAGTATTTTTTTAAATATTTTTTTAAAAGATTTTATTTATTTGACAGACAGAGATCACAAGTAGGCAGAGAGGCAGGCAGATAGAGAGTGAGAGAAGGAAGCAGGCTCCCTGCTGAGCAGAGAGCCCAATGCGGGGCTCGATCCCAGGACCCTGAGATCATGACCTGAGCCGAAGGCAGTGGCAATCCACTGAGCCACCCAGGTGCCCCAATTTTAAGTATTTTAATAGGAAAAGTTTCAACTTATTTTCACAAAACAATAATTACTTGGCTAAGTTTAATTAAACAAGAAAACTCACCATTCACTAGGGCTATTTTGCCAATTTGCCCCACTATCCACACATTGTATATAATTTTACTTATGTTACCTTTTCTCTCACACATCTCAGGGACTTTACTCCTACTGGAGAGACTAAAACCCTGAAGATTCAAGGGACATTACTAATTTTATTTTCCCCAAGGTCACATTAAAAGAAGCATTATTTCTGTTTTGCTTCTATTCTATCTCTCCTCCCTCTGAGGAATCATTATTGACAGTAATAAAGCAACAACAACAGCAAAATAAGACTTCTTTTAATAGGAATAATATATTCTCATGAAACCTGGATAATGTAGAAATCATGAGGAAAAAAATTATTTGCGTCATCACAGACAAACTTAGATAACAGATGAGAATTAGTAAAATGGAAATATCTGGCCACAGATAAATAAGTAGTGAATAAAAGGAGAGGAGAACCTAAGTGGAACCTTAGATTGGTCTGTGGTTTGCCCAGGTGACCTGGGGAGTGGCTGACAAGATTGAGAAGCACGTCAGAGAGATAAGCATCCAAGAACTGAAACTCAGAAAGGGGTATCTGATAAGGGACTTAAGGATGAAACACCATGCAATGAAGAATCCCTTCTCAATGTACCGTCTGTCAGTAGATGAGGATGGCACCATCCCTGGGAACTGCCTACCCACCCTTTTTCTCCTCATTCCCTTCCCCACTTGGTGTGTCCAGGAGGTAGAGGGGTTGTAGGGGGAGTAAAAACAGAGCTATAACCCATTTTACTATTTTATTTATGGTGGGTAAATAGGGGACATCTCAACTAGGCGTTAAACATCTTGCGTTAAACATCTTGGACGCTGGAGTAACAGACACAGCTTCACAGGGGAAGCTGAAACACACTTGGGAGTATCCCTGATGACCTAGTAAATGATAAGGTAAAGGATTTGGAACCTCTTAGTCTTACGAGCCCCGGACTTCCGTTTTCTGTTCATACCTAAAGCTAAAAAAGTGATAATTGCCCCAGGAAGGGCAGATTTTCAGTAGTGGCCTGGCTTTACCTTAACAAATAAACAGTGACAGTTTGAAATCTTTTTTTATGTTGCTTTAGTTTATGATCTGTAGAAATGAAATGGTGACTTAGTGTTGAAAAGATAAGAGTCATTATCATACCTTCCTGCACCTCCACTAGGATTCCAGACAAAATTCACTCAATTCAGGAAATCCACACATGTCAAATTTTATTGGAGATAACTTTCTTGGAGATATCTACGTGAGTCAAGGGAGGTATTTTAAATTTCTACGACCAGCGAGGCCAGCCTCATGCATTTCATTTAAAAATGAAAATTGTGTTCTCCCTGCTATTGAAACTACATTTTCCACTTTCTTGTTGACTTCTCTGATAAAATGAATTCTAGGCCTTGATGTGCAGAAGTTAGGGGTCAGAAATAGGAGAGATAACATATATACATATTGCTTGAAAAAGCAGCGTATTCCTGAAAGCGAGAACCCAGGTCTGGGAGACTCACCAGTTTGCTCAGTGCAGCACAGCTGATGATCCGAACATGCTTGTGACTAAGGCACTCATTTACAGAAGTCAAAGAGATGGGTCAGCTACTGACAACCAGAACTACCAAACTTCTGAACCAAATAAACAAGAAGTTTATATGCATTTGCAGCAACGATGAAAGCAAACAGAGAAAGATAGAGAAGCTAATCAGAGGAAAATTATTTCTGAAGTCAGAACACCATACTGTGCTAAATTATCTTTTCTGGTTGTTGCGTAATGAATTTTAAATCAATAGTTCTAGTGTACACTTATATATAAAATTTTCAGTAAATGTATTTTACTTTTTAACATTGTGGATAAAGCTATTGTAGCAGAAAATTGCAAATGATTCAGAAATGGAAAAGAACAGATGAGAATTCTAAAAACCTAACAAAAATAGAGTGGTAGGGTTTTGGTAGGAAAGTATAAAAGAACTTTTGTGAAGAGAAACATTAATGTTGCAGCATGTGTATCATTCGTGTTTGGGGTATTTGAAACATTTCTTTCTGACTCTTTGACTTTTTTGACTTACAGTGATACTGCCATACATTTGTTTTCTCTAGGTTAAAAGCAAATTCTCAAGAAGTGTGACTTCTCCTCTCAAGATTTTTATTGGGATCCCCCACAAAGGGCCCCTCTTTGCAACAAAAACCTTTGTCTCATTGCTTTCCCTGACACTTCTATAAGATTTGTTTTAGGTCGTCTCTCCCTCCTAATTTTCTTGTGCTCCTAAATTCTTCTCAGTCAAGACTGAATGACTGGGGATTATTAAGAAAGAGAGAGGTAAACCCTCTTTCTCTACCTATCGAGCAATTAGTAAGTTTTATATGGTTGGCTATTTGATAATTTCTTTACAAACCATATGTCATATGTGTGTGCCATGTATGGGGAAGATGTATGTATTTGTATGTACATGTGTTTGTGTATTCTGTCTATAGTTATAACAATCTAATGTCAAACTTACCATCAGATAGAGAGAAAATCTGCCACATAAGTTAGCTGTATAATATTTAGAGACCAGATTTCTGACTGTTGTCAAAATAACATCAGTCTTTCAAATCAACGTCTTTTCTTCTCTCTGATCAATTGGTGTATTGGAACCGTGAAATTTATTCAAAGGACCCTGGTTTTCTATCTCAAAGCTATGATTAATTAATAGTCTCAGCCTTAGAATGGCATTAATTTCCTTTGTCTGGAGTCACATACTTCACAAACACTCACATTTAATTTCCTTCAGTCTATTTATCTTAGAAACGACGGCTTCCAAGTAGTCAAGATGACTGATTTAACCAGTAAGAAACATGTGTCATCGTTTAACCAGTAAGAACATGTGTATGGGGTCATGCTCAAACTCATACTTTTGTCTCTAGCCATGTCTTTGTACACAAAGGAGCCAGTTGGAAATAAAGCCTGTTGTTTTACTTACAAATAATACTGGTATGTGGCCATAGCTTCAGACAGTCTCCTAAATGCCAGCTATATATTGGCAATAAAAACAGAGTGGGTACCCAACCAAATGTGTACTCTCTTGAATATGCATAACCTCTTCATCACTGAAGAGTTTGGCAGTATCAAAAATTTGGATTCTAAAATGACATTCAAAACCCGCAAAATCATTTTTCATCAAAAAGAAAACCAAGATGGCCATTTAAGTGGAAGATCAGAGTATAAAACAATGAGAGAGATTCACAATAATGAGGAGAAAAAAATACTCATGGAAAGATGAGAATAAAAAAAAAAAAGAATCATGTAAAGTTAGAAAGCTTTTTGATTGAGATTAAGACATTGAACACTTTATATGGGATCAACGTTGCAGGACCATGAGCGATATAGAAATAATAGATACAAACTGAAGGGAAGTGCAATAAACTTTGAGAAGAAAATTGATGAAAAAAAGTCAATTGAACGATCAAGCATAATATTGTGAACTAAGCACTAATTTGTGTGCTGAAAGTATTAAAAAGCTTTCAGAGATGAGGAGATCATGAGGACTGGTGTGACAGGACAAAGTTTATGGCAAATGTTGAAACCAGGATGGAAGGTACTTGTGGAACAAATACAGTGAGACCCGGTTAAGAAGAAACAGGATGGACTTTGAAGCAAGAAGGAAAAGGAATGGTAGTGAGCTTGTAGATTTTTTTCCTGTGGCCACTGTAACAAATTGCCGCAAACCAGATGGCTTAAAACAAAGAAATTTACTCCCATTCTTGTGGCCAGAAGTCCAAAATTAGTATCACTAGGCCAAAAAGTGTCAGTAGGGCTGCATTCCTTCTGTAGGTTCTAAGGGACAATCCATTTCTTGCCTCTTATACTGTCCAGTGTTAGGGCATCCTTGGTTTGTGGCTGAATCACTGTCATCTCCGCCTCTGTAGCCACACTGCTTTCTCCTTTGTCTTCTGTCCCCTTACCCTTGATCTTCTCTTAAAGGGATCCTTGTGATGCATTTAGGGCCCTTCCACTTGATCTGGGATAACCTCTCCATCTCAAGATCCTAAATTTGGTCATAGCTGCAGAGATCATTTTCCATACAAGGTAACATTTACAGGTTCCAGGAATTTAGAATCTAATCTTCAGAATCTGGGGCCATTTTTCTGCCTAACCCAGCCTGACAACTCTGGGAGAGAGCAAGGAAGCTGAGCTCATTAGGAAACTGAAGAAGTTTTATTGAGGAAAACAGAAGCAATAAAACTGGATAAAATGCTGAGGTGATCTTAGAAATGACCTTGAAGCCCCTAGTAATTGACAGCTGATAACATAATAGATTAGCTCCCAATCTATTTTGTCCAGAATGTTCTTTTATAATAATACATCATCCTAGAAATTTCCTCTTGCTATTTTTAACTTTCTAATTTTTTAGTACTTTATTTTAAAAATACTTTGAGTATTAGTGTTTAAAAAACACATAAGGGGTGCCTGGGTGGCTCAGTGGGTTAAGCCTCTGCCTTCGGCTCAGGTCATGATCTCAGGGTCCTGGGATCGAGCCCCACATCAGGCTCTCTGCTCAACAGGGAACCTGCTTCCCCCTCTCTCTCTGCCTGCCTCTCTGCCTCCTTGTGATCTCTCTTTCTGTCAGATAAATAAATAAAATCTTGAAAAAAAACCCATAATCTTATTGTACTGATCCATTATAAAACTGTATACTCAAGTGATATAGTTAGAACACATCAGTCAATATGAACTTTTTTTTAAAGATTTTATTTATTTATTTGTCAGAAAGAGTACAAGCAGGAGGAATGGCAGGCAGAGAGAGAAGCAGGTTCCCTATGTGGGACTTACCCTGGGATCATGATGTGAGCTGAAGACCAATGGTTATCCAGATGAGACACCAGGCATCCCTGAAATTTTCAAGTATGTATGTCACTGCCATGGTGAACATGCTTGATTTTAAATGTTATCACTTCTAGTTCATCATCTCTCAAATGCTGCTTAAAATACCACTTAAAGATTTTAAAATTATTATTCTCATTTTATCTGCTATCTGCTCTTATTGTTAATGATATAATGAATTGAAAAAGAGAGAAACACATGTTTTAAGCCTACCGTATAAATTTAAATATAAAAACTGCTTTGAAAAATAGAACTGTTTTGGGGACGCCTGGGTGGCTCAGTGGGTTAAAGCCTCTGCCTTCGGCTCAGGTCATGATCCCGGGGTCCTGGGATCGAGCCCCGCATCGGGCTCTCTGCTCGGCGGGGAGCCTGTTTCCCCTCTCTGTCTCAGCCTGCCTCTCTGCCTACTTGTGACCTCTGTCTGTCAAATAAGTAAATGGAATCTTAAAAAAAAAAAAAAGAAAAGAAAAGAAAGAAAAATAGAACTGTTTTGATCTTTTTAAGTGAAAATTAAAATAAAGATGGACTTGAGAAAAGTAAGATACTTTTTTTTAATTTTGTAAAATGTTATTACTCTAGCATGACCAAATTTTTCTCCATAGTTGTAAAAGAAAAGACTTCAAAAATAACCTTTTTAGTAGCCTCCTCATTTTATGAGAGGAATCACAGAGTGTTCAATACTTCCTGTCAACTCCAAAAACGAGTAGTCTGGGAATTGTATTCTTCATTTTGCCATTAAACTGTAATCCTTCATTTATGAAGCTGTGCTTTTAAATAATGTGTGTGTTTGGATGTAATTGTATTTAAATACAATGATAGAGAACTTCATGAAATGTATTCAACTTAATAAGATTATGCCAAGTGTACATCACTTGATCGCTGTATTAAATAATTCATGAGCTCATTTGTTTAACAATCACTAAAAGTTAGCAATATTTGCCACATTCAGTCCCACCAAGGGGATTCGTTTTCAAATACTTGATTTCTTTGTTAATATATATTGCATATTGATTTTTATTTTGTTTCCATGCACACTTTTATAATAGTAATCAAAAATAAAAGACATTTCATTTGCTGTAACATATTTTATTATTTTTTTTAAGATTTTATTTATTTATTTGACAGACAAAGATCACAAGTAGGCAAAGAAGCAGGCAGAGAGAGAGAGTGGAGGAAGCAGGCTTTCCGCTGAGCAAAGAGCCTGATGCGGGGCTCAATCCCAGGACCCAGGGATTATGACCTGAGCTGAAGGCAGAGGCTTTAACCCACTGAGCTACCCAGGTGCCTCTGCTGTAACATATTTTAGGCAATAAATTTTTCTCTAACCATTCTCAAATTTTCTCTAAAGTTTGTTCGATGTAAGAAAAGTCACTGAACCAAATGTTGAGAAATCAGAAAATGTAGGCCAACTGATTTTAATTAAAAATAAATTACAGTTAACACTAATTCTAAGAGCAAATTTATTCTATTAGCAATCACAACATGTATCAGAAGAAAATTCCAGAGTAATTACAAACAAAAACAACAAAATTTTCTTTCTGATATTTTGCTCCAATCAAAGAAAATGAAATTTTTTGGAGGATAAGATTCTTTCAGCAGTTTGCGAAATCCAGATAATTAGCATAATATTTCATTTGATGTTTGACTATTGCTTTTAAGCTATTTGCTGTAAAAATAAAAGCTATTAACTGCATGATGCAGGGCAAAAGATATTTTCAGTGAAAAGACTACGGGAAATCAGCTTTAATACAGGGGAGAAAAACTTTAAGTCAAAACAGCATTTGAGTTCTAGTTGAAATGTGTGCATTTTGTGTTTTTTAAGTAAGTTACCATTTCAGAGCCTTGTTTAAGTAGTCTTGTATAAAATAAGGAGATAATATGTTCAGTTGTTTTTGGGACACTAAATTGATCCACTTAATATAAATAACTAATAATTATCTAAAGCTGATTGTGTGACAGACACTATGTGAAATGCTAACTACTGTATATGTTCACTTCTTTAATCCGCATAATGACTCAGTGAGTAACATACTAACATATATACTATTTTATGAAGAAGACAGTGAGATACATAAGGGAGTAAATAACTTGCCAATGTCACACATTTATTAGCTGGAAAGAGGCAGAATTAAGGCTTATGCAGTTCTGCGCTAGAGCCCTTGCTTAATAGAGGCATACTTTGTTTTATTGCATTTTGCTTTATTGAAATTGCAGATATTGCAATGTTTGTTTGTTTCAATAAATTGAAGGTTTGTAGCAACTGGTTATTAATAAAGTTTATTAGTGCCATTTTTCCAACAGCATTTAATCACTTTGTGACTCTGTCTCACCTTTTGGTGATTCTGTTACTATTCCAAACTTTTTTTTATTGTTATTTGCTACAATGATCTTTGATGTTACTATTATAATTATCTTGGGGCACCATCAATCACACCCATGTAAGACTGAACTTAATCAGTAAATGTGTGTGTTCTGACTGCTCTGTGGACAGGCCTTTCCCCCATTTCTCTCTGTCTCCTTTGGCTTCCCTATTCCCTGAGACACGGTAATGAAATTAAGCCAATTAATTCTACCAAGTCTTCTAAGTGTTCAAGTGAAGAGTCACATAGCTCTACTTGAAATCAAAAGCTAGAAATGATTAAACTTAGTAAGGAAGGCATGCCAAAAGCTGAGATAGGTCAAAAGCTAGGCCTCTTTTGTCAAACAGTTAACCCAGCTGTGAATGGGAAAGAAAAGTACTTGAAGGAAATAAGAAAAAGTGCTACTCCAGTCAAAACACAAATGGTGAGAAAACAAAACAGTCTTCTTGCTGATATGGAGAAAGTTTTGAGTGATCTGGAGAGACGGTCAAACCACTTACAACATTCCCTTAAGCCAAAGCCCAATTTAGCCAAAGCAAGGCCCTGACTCTTCTTCTCTGAAGGCTGAGGGAGGCATGGAAGCTGCAGAAGGAAAGTTGGAAGCTAGCAGAGGCTCCTGAGGTTTAAGGAAGGACGTTGGCTCCATCACATGAAAGTACAAAGGAGGCAGCAAGTGCTGATGTAGAAGCTGCGGCAGTTATCCAGGGTGTGTGTGTGTGTGTGTGTGTGTGTGTGTGTGTGTGTGTGTGCATGTGTAATTGTATCCAGAAGATACTGTGAAGAATGTCAAAATGACAACAAAAGTTACAGCACTTTTTATAAACTTAGTCGAAAGAGCAGTGGCAGGGTTCGAAAGGACTGACTTCAATTTTGAACAAAAGTTCTACTTTGGGTAAAATGCTATCAAACAGCATCAGATGCTTCAGAGAAATCATTCATGAAAGGAAGAATTGATCAGTGTGGAAAAATTCGTTGCTGTCTTATTTTAAGAAATTGCCTTAGGCACCGTGACCCTCAGCAGTCACTATCCGGGTCTGTCAGCAGCCATCCACATGGAAGCACAATCCTGCACCCATGAAAAGATTGCCACTCACTGATAGATCAGATGATAGTTAGCATTTTTTAGCAATAAAGTATCATAAAATTAAGATATGTTAATGATTTTTTTAGACATAATACTATTGTACATTTAATAGACTAGTTTAAACATAACTTCTATATACTCTGGGAAACTAAATAATTTTTTGACTCACTGTATTGTGATATTCCCTCTATTGTGGTTGTCTGGAACCAAATCCTCAATATCTCCAAGGTATGCCTGTAACTTAATAGCTTAATACCATAACAGTAAATTGTCTCTCTAGAATGTATCTAATATGGAACCTGGAGTATGGCACATGCTCAATACGTGATAGCTATTTCTTCAAAACTTTTGACTCTCATCCATGTGTCTATTAGTTTTGGACAATCAGTAATCCTTTCTAGGCCTTAACTTAGTCATTTATATGATTAAAAGAATGAATCTCATTGTTTCCTCCTAAATCACAAATTCTATGATGATGACATTATATTATGTTCATATAATTATGTGCAAAAGATAATGAATTGTTTTCAATAAATTAAATATGACAATTCTCCTTTAACTACATCAGAGTACATAACTAGAAGCATTTTTTTTTTATGGTGAATACTTTTAAGTCAGGGGTAAACCTTGATATAATTACAGTAGACTTATGTAAAATACCTTTCACTTTTCTTAGGGCACACCATTTAGCACAGTTAGTGCTTGTCTGCACCTGAGTAACCCATATTTTTTAAGTTAATGAATTCAAAAAAATGGTTCTAGATAATGGCATCTTCACATATGAATAACTTGACCTTTAGATATTTTATCTCTGAAAAAATACATTTTGTTACATAAAATAAATTTCACCTGCTTCAACATTGCTCCAAAGTTTAGTCAAAACAGTTTGGTGTTTTGTTATGTTTTTCCTGAAGTCTTCCCAGTCTAATTATAATTAAATTTAACAAATGCTTATTGTAATTTACTCTATCAAGTACTAAACTGAGCGGGGGTGGGGGGGGCCAAAAAACAGGGCCCAGTGTCCAGATTCTCAGAGCTATAATGGCATAACCATATATATGCACTATACAAAGCAGAGGGATTTAAAGTAAGTGTGTGTTTGTATATGTGTAGGTGTTGATTAGGAAAAAAAGAAAAGCAGAGGTTATAAATTGCTGACAGGTCCAAATAACTGAAGATGAGATTGAGATCAATGAGGCACATTACACAGGATTTTCACTGACAGCAACCGCAGGAGATAGAATCATGCCCAGTAATCTGGAATAATAGCCATTACTTTTAGAAAGTTAAAAAAAAAATAAATGAATTTTTTAAAGTTCTTCAACCTTGCTAAAACTTAGAACCATGCTTAAAAGATTAAAAGGGGAGAGAAGAAGGAAAAAAAAAAAGCAACAAAGAGCTCTTGATCAAAGACTTTTGATCAGACAAATTTTTTAAAAGCAGTTTTGAGTCAAACCAAAGTCAAGTCTGACACAATTTTAAGTTCTAACTACAGATCTGCGATGGAAAATATATATGATTGTCTGGGATCCATTTATACATAGAGTTGATAGATCATGGTATCAGTATAGTCATGTAAATTTTTGTCAAGTGCAGAATGCCTAATACCTTAGAAGACTAAAAAGTCTTTTCTTCTTGGAGAGGTGATCTGACAGTACAAAGAAAGTTATAAAATATAAATAATATGAAATATAATTCATTAAATATAAAATATAATATTTAAAATATACATAATATAAAATATAATAATATAAAATACAAAGTTTGCCTAACCTGGATTTTAAAGTTGCAATAATGTCCTGAGCTTCCCAGACATAAAGTCAGCTTGTCTATGGGGTAGTTGTTTTTATTGAAAGGATGGATGCAGTTATTAGAAATCCCACTTGTTTTTCTTTTTAAGATACTACATATTTGCTGATATAACAGAGACCCTAAGATTCAAGCTGATTTTTCTCTAATGCAATGACATGAGAATAACCTATGCTATGCAAGAATGATGGGCTAGCATCATGGTGTCGTAGACAGAGGCTCTCGGACTGTGGCTCTGCCATCTCTACAGCACAGCCCTCATTTATGTGAGGTGATTTGTTGTCATACTCGTACTCTCCTAAGGAAGATGGAGAAGAAAGGAAAAGGTGGCGGGGCTGTTCTCCTAGGAATAAAACCTGAAATTTCTACTCACTGATACCTCTCATACTCTACTGGCCAGCACTGTCTGTGGCTGCGCTTAGTCGCGAGGAAGGCTTGAAGAACGTCGTCTTAGTCAGCTGCCCTGTGCCAAGCTACAGCTTTTATTTTCTACAGAAAAACAGGGAGACAGATACTCAGTGGAAACTAGCAGTTTCTCCCATGACAATTCTCACATTGTATTGAAAGTGGTTTTTCTTGGTAATTCAAAGTCTTTGACGCTCAGGAGCTGGCCTGTTTAACTTGATAATTAGATGACACCTTGCAGTTTTGCCAGCAACTCGGAACCAAGCCATTCCATAAATGTTCACTGTTCACTTCAGCTGAGGGAAATGCAGTCGGTGTTTGCGAGAAAGGACTTTGATCCTTTTCTACGGTCTATCCCGGGACACATTTGGAGATGTAATCACAGGTACAGTAACTTTGAAAGTCACTCTGGACTCTGAGGATAATTTTTCTCCCTATTATTTTATAGAAACATAAAATATAAACAAAGATGACTTATCATTATGGGAATTTTTACAGGGGCTTCTCACATATTTCCCACTCTCCCTCTCTGGTGTTCATTGATTGAATTGTACCAGTTGCTTAAATATAAGAGACCAAAAAATAACAGTTTTTAATACAATCAGAAAACTAAAAGGAAGTGTAATACCTGTGATTGTCAAGGGGCTATAATAAGACCATGTGATGGTCTCACATAACCAAGACCCAGAAAAGTAGGTGTGTTCTAATTTGAGAAGTGATCTTCTAGGCAACTATGCAGAACTTTTAGTCCATGAAGATCTAACTAATGGTTCTCATATAGACCAGCTTGAGATCTTTTTTTTTTTTTTTTTAAAGATTTTATTTATTTATTTGACAGAGAGAGATCACAAGCAGGCAGAGAGGCAGGCAGAGAGGAGGAAGCAGGCTCCCTGCTGAGCAGAGAGCCCGATGTGGGACTCGATCCCAGGACTCTGAGATCATGACCTGAGCTGAAGGCAGCGGCTTAACCCACTGAGCCACCCAGGCGCCCCGACCAGCTTGAGATCTTAAACTAAAAACCGTAATTCTGAAAATTAAGACAATAGTGACAAAATAAATGGGAAAAAAAAATCCATCAACCTCAGGACCCACTGGACCTGGTAATTTGGTAGTACTTTGTGGGATCTGGCAATATCCCAGGTACAAACCAGACCTAAAGCTAAAATTGTGGTCTTGCTACTTATATCGACAGAGTGATCTTTTACAAACTGGGCTTCTCATGTCTGCCACTTTGCTAGAAGACAGTGGATTCCACTTTCTTTAATAATAAAATCTTCCTCTTAGCCTTCAAGCACTGCATGCACTTTTGTCCTTCTCCTTCTCTGACTCTATCTCTCTTTCTAGCTTAGTTAACTGTCTCCATTTGTTCTTCCTGCTAACTCTGGAACACGACAGTGGGCTTGGCAATTGTTGTTGCCTCTGCTTGGAATATTCTTCCCAATATCTATACAACTTGCCTTCTCGCTTTAATTTGTCTCTGCCCAAAATATCTCCAAATCAGAGAGACATTCCTTGACTAGTGTATTTAAAGTAATACACTCCTGGCATTCTCTGATCACTTAGATAGATGTATTATTTTTTCCTTCTTACTATTCATGCATTTAATTCATTGTTCATCATTGTGTTTTGTCCCACTGAATGTCATTCCCATGAAAGTAGGGAAATTCTATGTTTATGTTCATTGCTGAAATGCCAAACTTAGAACAGTATCCAATGATATGTGGACCCTCAGTAAATATCTGTTGAATAAAATAATAAAATACTGCGGCAGAATTTCTAATGAAAAGAAATAGGTAGTTGAACAAAGCTTCCCTTGATATTGAAGCCAACTGGTTGATTTGGCGAATGTGCTAGAAAAAATCATGACTTGGCACCCATCCAACTAAAATTTTGATTTTTCATTTGGTCCTGGTGTTATCCCATGGAAGGCTTTAATTATTCCTGCTTCACCTAACAGTGACACATGTAATCCACGGCATATGTTTTTATTTTTGTTTTCAAATGTGATTTTAAGCTGAACTAACTCTTAACCATTTTATATGACAGAAGAGAGGGCTTTATATCTAAGACCAGCATCTATAGAAAAACAGGCCCATGTAATTGTCAGAATCCTACACGGCTAAGAAAGTGCTATGATAAATGATGTACCCCAATAAGAGTGGATAGGCCTGTAAAATGTGCAAAGAACTATCCTGTGACAATATCCCGCTGATTATGGAAAAGAACCCTTCCCCTGACTCTTCACAACCAACCTCTCTCATTTTGATCTGCAGTGTGTAACTGAAGGGCACGAGATGCAAAGAGCTGGTGCTTCAGAAGGTTACATTTTTTTTTTTTTCAACAGTGTACTTCCACTAACAGAGAGCAAGGGAGAATGGAGCTGTTACTGTAGCAAAGAATTCATAAGAATATCAGTTGCGGGTTCCCTAGGGACACACTAGCAGAAAATTGCAAGATACCATTTCAGTAAGGGATAAAAGTAATTCCAGAAGGTAGGGAGAAGCCAGACAGCCTCTTGATTCATTTATCAAAGTGCCTGCAGCTCCCATTTCAAGTCAGGTAAAACAACAATAAATATTTGCAAAGTAAATTAATCTGTACCCAGAGCATTTTAATAAATAAAAGGTCAAAATAACACAGTACAGAGCTTTCAGTTCTTGCCAAATTCTGTGAGATTTGATTGCAAAGGAGAAAAAAAATAACATAAAGGAAATAAAAACACAAAGAACTGTTAGAGAAAAGGCAGCCCTATTCATTTTATATGTAATCTTGGAATTCAATTTGAATCATAAAACAGTCACATAATGTAAATTGCAGCAGGTAATTAGTAAATAAAACATAGACCTATGATTCCCATTTTGATTAGTGGTGGAAAGAATAAAAGAAGATTTAAAAATGCTTAAGACCAGAGGAGTTGAATGTTTATTTTACTAAATTGCAGTGGAAGTTAGAGGAGTTTCTGGTTGTAGAAAGAATTCTTCAAAGGAACAAGCTAAAATAATTGCTGTATTTCTATGTTCATCCGCCCCCAAACTGAGGAAACGCACATTTTCTTAAAAATGTGCTGAACCATTTAACAAAAAAGATTTATTCTGCAGCAACCTTTGACTTTTTTTTTTTAAAAGATTTTATTTATTTATTTGACAGTTGGAGATCACAGAGAAGCAGGCAGAGAGAGAGGAGGAAGCAGGGTCCCTGCTGAGCAGAGAGCCCGATGTGGGGCTCGATCCCAGGACCCTGAGGTCATGACCTGAGCCAAAGGCAGAGGCTTTAACCCACTGAGCCATCCAGGCACCCCTGACTATTTTTTATTTACTTATTTTCTATAAAAAATCAAAAGAGTTTCCATAATTAGAGTTTGACATCAATAATATTAAACATAACATTTATCCGTTTAAGAGGCCATGAAATAAAAGTCTAGAGCTCTATGAATGGTTAAAAACAAAGAGCCTCAGACTACTGCATGTTTTCCAGTTTTGCTCTAGGTATCCTCCTCAGTCATACCATCTCAAGCCCATCCTGTGTTAAAATGAATTTGGTTCCTGTTGTGCCCTTTTTATTCCTTTTTTTTTTTTTTACATGATTAACTTCAGTCAGTATTACCCAAAGCTTAAAAGAATTCTCAGTCCTTTATACCCACCAAATCACTCAAACAATCCTGTTTATATTTCTAAAATTATCTCATTCCTTTTTGTTGGTATCTAATACTATTGCACCAATTTGAGTCTCATCATTTCTCACCTGGACTGTTAGCGTCGCCCCCTAAATATCCCTACCTCTGGTTCGGCTACACTCAAATCAGTTGTCTTTGCTCAGGATGGTAAAATGGGCCAATGTCAGACCTTGAGCTCTGTTAGCGGTTCCCTGTTAGAAGTTGGAAGTCCTTCGACCTAGCATTCTGTCCCTCTGTGCCCTGGGCCTGTGCTTCCTCTCCTGCATCCTCTCTGCCCTCCATGCCCTATATACTGTATTTCCTATGGTTGCATAAGCATCCCATGATCTTTATGGCCTTCTTGACTCAAATGTTTTAAGCTATGGGTGTCATGTGTTTGGTACATAACATGATTGAAATTGATAAGAGGTTAAGAACAAGAAGAATAGCCAGTATGACAGTTCTTTGTCTACACCAGGCCTGTTCCGAGCAATATACACATGCAAATGAATTTAAGTCAAACAAGAGATCGATGACAGATGTACTATTATTTTCCCCATTTTATATATAAGGGAACTGAAGCCAGTTTGTTCTAATTAAGTTACTCAGCCAGTGCCACGGGGAGCTGGAATATAAACCCAGGCAGGCTGGTTCCAAATTTCATGCTGCTAGATTGTTGGTTATTTCTACTTGTTGTTCTAAAGCCAAACTTAGAATTCCATCGCCCCCAAATACTTTCCATTATCCATGAGATAAAATTATCCATGAGATAAAAGATCTACTACAGTTTTTATACATTGAATTGTTTCCAATGACATCAAAGCAACCTATTACACTAGAGGCTCTATCAAAGAAGATATCAAATCTGTTTCATCCAAAAACCTCCAAGCACATAAAATAGTTGACAAATATTTGTTAAACGGAACTTCCTTATTATACAAATGTTTTTATATACAACACATTTACATCAAAATCTGGAGTTAATATATCTTATTTTTCTGGTTTCTCCCTTGATAGTTTTATTTAATTGGATCAGATTTTTATCTTGTGTAAAATTATAATAAAAATTATACCTACCTCCTAGCATGCAGTTGAGAAATAGTTATGTAATATATACATTTACCACAAGATAGATAGACACTCCACTAATAGATTGACTATGCTTATTTTATCCATATTCTAAGTAACTTTTTGTCATAGATGTCAATTATGAGTTTAAATTATTTAATTATGAGAATGTTCCAATATTGGTTTTACTATATCTATCTATCTATCTATCTATATACATATATATATCTTTAAAAAGTTCTTCAATACTTTTAAATCAGGGATACCGGTAATTTAGACTTGCCGTATTTTTTTTTTTTAAGATTTTATTTATTTATTTCACAGACAGAGATCACAAGTAGGCAGAGAGGCAGGCAGAGAGAGAGGGGGAAGCAGGCTCCCCGCTGAGCAGAGAGCCAGATGCGGGCTCGATCTCAGGACCCCGAGATCATGACCCGAGCCAAAGGCAGCAGCCCAACCCACTGAGCCACCCAGGTGCCCCTAGACTTGCCATATTTTGATGAGCCCCGGGAAAATTGCTGGAGTGTTTTGTTTGTTTAATCATGGTTGATAGCTTAAAGTCTTTAATAAGAAAAGTATAAGGAATCTCTTGAGAATGAGGGCATATCCTGAAAAAAAAAAAAAAGGCAGGTATTGCTCTAATAGCAGAAATTATAGGTAACATTACCTTTTCAGGTAAATTAAGTTAGTCCAATTCTTCTGGCTGCTACTTAGGAATTTTCACTTCTAAGTGTTTAATACTTCCTATATACTTGATAGAAACTTTCCCTGTTGGAAGAGTTGTGAGAAATGATTTGTACTAATGTATGTAAATAATATCATCTTCAAAAACCTGTGCACACATGCACAGCCATGCTCACAAGCACAGAATGAAGACATGACTTGAACCAGCATTCCTGAACTGAATCTTGCTTCTAACTTTCCTCACTTCCAGCTCCAAAATGTCAGCTAAAGGATCTAATAATTTTTGCCTTGTGCCTGCCAGCAAGTTCCTGCTAGGAGGATTTAATATCAGACAGCTTCCTTTGTATTGAAAGTTATTTCCTAGTAAAGATCACATATTTGCAAGTAGTTCAGCTTCACTACTATCCAAAATCCCCATTTCTATATTCTGTTCTGTTCTCTTAGATCAGAGAACCCATAATTACTAATGCCATCACAGTTAGATACACATTTTGTTTGCCTGAAAAAAAGAAAAAATTGTTTCCTGCTGTCCCAGTGTTTGTCCTGTGTTGTTGTTGTTGTTGTTGTTGTTTTTTTGTCTTTTCACCTCAGGCTTTTTCTTTTTACCTCTACTCTGCAGACTGAACCTCAGGTAATGACATCTATATTATATCACATTATTCTATCTCTATCTGTCTTCATACAGATGCACAATATGACTATTTAATAACTGTAAAAAACAGTCAACTTTTGTTTCGCTCTATATTTTCAGACTATTGATAGTCCAAAAATAGGAAGAACACATAGAATTACACGGTGTTCAAGTTTGGACCTTTAATTTATTTTTTAACAACAAATTATTATCCTTATTTTTCCTGACATTCATTCAGGGCTTTTATCTCTTACAATATGCACTTGATTAAAAAACTTCTGACGTGGCAATTATTTTGCATTTTTGTCATATCACTTAAATACTTCTAGGAAAAAAATGATTAGTCACTCAAAGCATAAGTATGTAGTGTAATCAAACAATAGTATAGACACAAAACAACACAGAAACATACTTTTTTTGCATGTAAAAATAGGTTTAAAATTATGTTTGATATATATATATATATATATATATATATATATATATAACTTTTCTAGTAGGAGACTGGAAGAACCATTGTTAAAAACATGATTGTCTTTTGAATAGAAAATTAAAAGTTAGTATAAAAATCAAAGAAAAACCCTTCCCAATAAAAAAAACTTTCCCAAAGAACTTTCTCTATTGATTCTAAACACAAAAGATCAATTGGCTGATTTAAAATCTGTCTACCACTTACCCGGATGGATTGCATAAAGAACAACAACAAAATAAAACACATATACATACAAAAAGTACATTTTGGAAGAGTAGACTGCATATAATTAAATTCTATAGTGTTAGTACCTCTTTCCAAAAGAGCATACGTTTCCTAGAAAGTTCATTTTCTGGAAGGCACAAAACTAGTTATCTATTCAGTGTATATATTTTTATAAATTCTCTAATATGTCATTTTAAAAGGAAAGAATTATTTTTCTTCTCAGAATAATTAAATGTGATAACTGTACCAAATACATTGAAATTAAAGAAAAATAATTTCAGCATGAAATAACGGGTTGAAAGAATGTATACATTTCGTGAAAGATTTTCTCTATTATGTTCAGATTTCAAATTCTGCTTTGGAAATATTATACATTTATTAAATGTATATTTTTGTTAAACACTGAATGAGTTTAATTCCATTTGTTTTGCTTAATATTCCTTGGGAAGAAAACTAAATCATATTCCTTCACATTCATTTTTCACAGATATTTGTTGTTTTTAATATTCTCAGGAACTGTAAATTTTAAAGACAGATTTCTCAATATTCTAACTTGAGGTGATAATTTAAATATGTTTTAAATTTGTTGTGTTGAAATAGACAAATTCGATGAAAAGTAAAGAGGTCAAAATACACAGTTCACTGAAATGAAGAGGTAACACATTCTGAAAGATATTAACTGTGCATAAGGTTTTTTAATATTCAGATACTAAAAATGCCTCATTTTCTCTTTTTTGAGATAGATGAGGGATATTTACAAGATTGAGATAAAACATAGGTTATACTATCTCAGGTTTTGGTTTTACAGAAAACACTTCTTTCTACTGGTAGGATTACTCACTACTGCCAGAGTTTGCATTTTTTTTTCTTTTAATATAAGATCTTATACTCAGATATCTGAATAGATTAAAGGAAGTTGGTTGTTTTAGAGGCAGTGTATCTAACATATATACATGGACATTATCATTGGGTTAGCTACATCAACTATAATGTGTTTTGTCAGATTCAGTTTTTTATTCAGTTAAGATAATCTATGTTACAGTCTCTCTTCAGCAAAACTAACCATACATTTCCTAAAGCAGCCTTTGGGAAATAAATTGGAAACAAAATAAAATTGTAATGCTCCGATGTTTAAGCTTCAGTTAAACTGTATTTTTCTCACCATAAACAAAAACAAAACAATAGTGTATTTCATTTGTCAAGTTTTAGCTGAACTTCATCATAATCTTCAACATGAAGGATAAAAGATTTTCCACCAAAACCGTTTGAGTATCAGTATCTTACGGAAAATCAAAGCAGCCAACTGAACAACTGGTTGATGTCTTGTGAATTTATCATATCCAGTTAAATTATCTTCTTCTACTAACTTGCTCGCCGATTTTATTGAATACATAATTTCTGAAAATTACACAATGAAGTCGGCAATCACCATGATGAAATACCTCCGACTATACAGTTTTAAAACCTCATCAAGGGCTCCTGGGTGGCTCAGTGGGTTAAAGCCTCTGCCTTCGACTCAGGTCATGACCTCAGGGTCCTGCGATCAAGCCCCACATCAGGCTCTCAGCTCAGCAGGGAGCCTGCTTCCCCCTCTCTCTCTGCCTGCCTCTCTGTCTACTTGTGATCTCTGTCAGATAAATAAAATAAATAAATAAATAAATAAATAAATAAATAAATAAATAGATATCTTTAAGAACCTAATCAAAGAGAAAGAAAAATACTAAGGGGAAAGAAGACCAATCAGTAATAAAGATCTGATCAAAGTGAAAGTTTTGCCAATATTTTGGTAAAGGAGCCAAGATTAGCTAATCATAAATTTCAAAAGATATATAAATATTTTCCCTAACCATTATAACCAAATTTATAAAAGAAATTTACTTAACTACTAAATAATATAATTTTAAAGCACTTTCATAAATAAAGGGGAACTGTTTTCATTTAAGGAAATATGATTTCATTATTCTTATCAGAAAGTATATATTAATCAAATTATTTGCCTTAGATTGAAATTTTAGCAGAGGGACTCCTGTGTGGCTCAGTTAGTTAAGCAGCTGCCTTTGGCTCAGGTCATGGTCCCACCAGGGTCCTGGGATCAAGTTCCACATAGAGCTTCTTACTCAGCAGGGAAACTGCTTCTCTCTCTGCTTGCAGTTTCCCCTGCTTGTATGTGCTCTCTCTCTCTCCCAGACAAATAAATAAATAAAGTCTTAAAAAAAAATTAGCAGAAAACCAAAAACCAAACCAAAACAAAACAAACAACAAACAAAAAAGGAATGTAAAAAACATGTACATTTGAACTACTAATCTAAGGTTTGCCAATAATTTTAGCACCTATTAAAAGAGTTAAATATCCCATTTATTTCATTCATACTTCTTTTTTGGGGACATGAGAGGAAGTTTTAATATATTTTTTAGACTTTTACTTTTCTACTAAGCATACTTATTTTTTACTTGGGACAGTTTGTTGTTACCGGAGTTCACATTTTCAATTTTAATACTTGCTACTGAGAAGTATTTCACCTATAATAGACTGTTCCTTTAATCAAATAATAATGTGTGTGTACACTTTATCCTAAAAATAAAAGTAATTTTCACAATACTCTCAGCTCCAAACATAAACTCTCTGGAGATTTCTTCAGATAGACTATGGCAGATTTAGACACAGTATAAAGAACACTTCTATTCATCTAGTCACAAAAATCTTCCCATTCAGTATGTAAAAAAGAAATTGAACTGAAAGTTTAAGTAAAATTCCTTCCATTGTGTTGCTATTAGACTGATGATGGCTAATGCTGATATTATGGATAGAAACCATCTAACTTAAACTGATCAGTTTTGTTTGATATAATTTATAACATGCATGTGTGAGAGAGTATGCGTTGTGTACTGTTACTTTTAAAACAATTACTGATTGTTGCTGGAGGGTTATTCCAGACATTCAAAGGATAACACATATAAATACATAAATAAAATATTTCCTCATACTGTAGAGATGTGGAAGACACTGAAAGCATTGAAGTAGTTTGAGCAAGGGAAGGTAATAGGTTGGGAAAGATTTGTCTGAGTAAAGGGTCATGGTAGAACACAGATCAATTAAAACATGTATGTTTTGCTTATTAAATATAGTATCTAGCTCAAAGAATAATGGAAAACACCTTTGGGTAGGTATGAATGAGTGGATTTTTCAAGTCTGTAAAGCTAGAAAAGATTTCAATGCTATAAGCAAATCACTAGTAAAAATACAATGCTGGGTAACTTTGGTGTTAACTTGTCACTATTCACATTGAAATAAGAAATTTAAGTAGATGTTAGTGGTTAGTATTTAAAAATTCTAATATCATTGATGTGTCTGACATAAAGAGAAATAATTTCAGCTGTCCTACTCTTTAACTTGATGGAATAAAAGGCCAACATATAAAATGACTATGCCTTTATAAAAGCAGGTTATCCCCAGACACTTTGAATTTTTAGTGAACACAAAATTACTTTTTAGGAAAATAAATAATTTGGAAACAAGAAACTGGATATTTATAGTAGATTTAAAAAAGTGCTTAAAAAACAACTTGAATTATTCTGGATTAATTAATATCATTTATAAATATCCCCTTTTCTCTAATCATCAAGTTATAATATTTATCTCATTTAAGAAATATATACAGAGAACACTTATTCTGACAGTTGTAGAGTAAAAAAGATCCACAGACTAACTTTCATTTCTTCAGGTACCATTTGTACAAGAGAAGAATTTTGCAATCATTTTTTCCACATCTCTCTCAGTTGACTTTAAGTTCCCAAATCTTACATTAAAAAATAAACAATGTTATTAATTGATAGATTGGTTCATTGTCTTTATCTTTTCAGGCTTCTGTAACAAAATACCATAGAATAGGTGGATTTTAACATTAGAAACTTATTTCTACAAGTTCTGGAGTCTTGGAAGTCCAAGGTCAGGATGCCAACGTGATTGGTTTCTGTTGAGGGTTCTCCTCCTCCGCCTCACAGACTGCTGACTTCTACCTTTATAACTTTATAATGCCTTACACTTATGGCTAAGTTTTAGGGCAAAAATGATATAAGCTTTTTAGATTCAAGAATCTGTTTGCATAATTACCTACATGTTCATATTCACTCTTAATTTGGGGAACAATTGAAATAAAAAGTTCATTGGAATTCAATTTCAATATTAGGAATGTTATAGCAATTAAAATTATACATGCATAATTTTAACTAAATTAAAATTTGGAAGACTGAGGCATTTACTGAAGCTTGATGTTTGCTTATAATTGTCATTACATAATGCAAATACTTATATTTTTAGCGATGGCTGAAATGAAAGAAGGCAGTTAATGAAGACCAGTTGCAACCTCTACATGTAAGTGCAATTGTTTGATCACTGAGTTGGCCATCATGTAAAAATTTTTTAAAATGTGGTTTAATTTACTATCTCTTGAGGGACTTATATGATAAAGTTTAGATCAGTTCATGGCTATTCAAGATATTTTTGATACTGAAACAATATTTAACTGGTGATTAATTAAATAAATTATCTGGTAATACATCTTATTTTAACACAGGATTTTTAGTGGTTGGTTGGTTGGTTGATTCTACATTGAGATGGGAGTTAATCCTTAAAGAAATGAAATTTGATGAAAGAAAAGCTGAATTATTGAAGGTGAATATTAAATGGTTTAAAATGTTAAAAATGTTTAAAAATCTTAAAATGTTTAAAAATAGACAGCCATCATATTAACATAATTCAAGATGACTGTTGTTTTGACTGTAATGATAGCAACAAAAGTTACCAGCAGCCCATGATTTGCCAATGACTTCCAGGAAAGAAAAGGACAGTTTTTACATTTTTATCACAAAATCCACAACAAATCTAAAAGTAAAGATTTATGGATAAACATTTTTGATTGTGAGACATATTTAAAAGCAATTTTATCATTTGTGTTTGTACTTTGTTTTCAATGCGGAGGCATTTGTGCCAGTTATGTTGCCACTGAAAATTGTCTTTCATTTCTTTAAAAAAAAATGCTCAAAATTAGTTTTAAAAATGTTAAAATTACAAGAAAAAAGGCAGGAAGAAAATAGGCTTCATGAAATTGGCTACTATTATATGTTTCTCTTATGATTTTTGATGTAATTTCAAACTTTATCAGGTAAAAAAAGAATATATCTTAGCCTGCTTTAAGGAGAAAGAGATACTTAGACTAAGTCATAAATTTATAAGAATATTTTTAAAAATGTATTATAAGAAATAAATGTGACGTTTCTCTCTCTTTTTTTAATGATTTTATTTATTTAGAGTTGGGAATGGGGGAGGACAGAGAGAGGAAGAGAGAGAGTCTCAAGTAGACTCCCTGTTCAGAGAGAAGCCAGAGGCATGGGGCTTGATTTCACGACCCTGAGATCATAACCGGAGTGAAGTCCAGAGTTGGACCCTTATTCGACTGAGTCACCCAGGAATCCCAACTTTAAATAGAGCTCCAATGCCCAAAATGGTAGCTTTGTACACTTAAACTTAAACTAATAAACTAAATTCTTCTGAAATTCATTGAGTCACACCAGACACACTTCTTTTCTTTTCTTTATTTTTATCTCTTTATTTTTTTACACTAGGCACATTTCAAATGTCCCATAGTCACATGTGGCTAGTAGCTAGCATACAGCATTGAAGATACAGACAATTTTTCTCTGAACAGATCTAGAGAGTGTCTTCAGAAAATATGCACTTAAGAATTGCCTCATAGAAAAGTTTCACATTTCTCATTTTTAAATACTACTTTCCCCCCCATCACTAGCTTGAGAGAAACACAACTTAAGTGTTTTATAGGGAAGTGAGAAAGTGAATATATTTATCCTTTTTTTTTTTTCTTTTCATTCTTGATGACAGTAATACCACATAACCATCTACAACAAATAGAAGGTTACAAACTGGTTTTTGTTTCTTGAAAAACTGAAATTTGTGAGCATATTAATACTGATTTAAACCTCTCTATGTATTGTTGGCACTGAGAATGTTTCTCTCTCCCAAAACCCCATTAAAATTATAGTAAAGGGATTATTTGAAATAGAAGAAGACTTAAATCAACAAAGTGGGAAAAACAGAGCAAGAGATGCTAATCATAAGATTTTGGTATCTGACAGGTAGATAAATGAAATACAGTAGATCTAAAACTGCCTATAAGCCCCTAATGATAATGGCAAAACAATACAAATTGTACCAAGTAATACTCAAACATTTCAGGAAAGAGCACCAACATTTGGGCTGAAACATGTACACGTGAAAAAATTAATGAAAAAAAAATTAAAATTGAGAAGGCTGTCTAATACACAAACTTTGATCTAACTTTACAAGATATATCAGAGTCAGCAAAAGGAATATTTAGTATTTTTTAAAAATATATGATAGAAATGGACATTTTTTTCCATACATAAAAATCAGAAAATGTAACTCTAATAAATATTGCAGTAAATAAAAAATAAAATGCTGATAACATATGGCAAAATACATTTTTTGGAAAAATACTATAGAATTGGTATTAAAGAGTATGTAACATAAAAAAAGAAAGATGTATATAACCTAGAACTTGATTAAAATACATGAATATGTACCTGGAGTCATTATAATACTTAAACCCAAAAAACCAGGTGTGCCTGGGTGGCTTAGTCAGTTAAACGTTTGATCTTGATTTTGGCTCCAATCATGATCTCAGGTTCATGATCACAAGGTTGTGAGCTTGAGCCCAGATCCCTTTGCCCCCCACCCCCGCCAACTCACATATATGTGCTCTCTCTTTCCCCCCCTCTCTTAAATAAAGAAATGAATGAATAAACAAACAAATAAATATTTAAAAACAAAATCACAAAAACCCAGCACCATGGAGCATGAAAGGCATAACTTAGAGCAGGAAAATATTTCCATCACACATACACTTTTGTTTCCCGAGAGTGACACTGGATGTAATTTTTTAGCTCATTCTGTTATGTAACCATGTAATTGGATGTAAAGAGATTTAGATTAGTGTGGATTAGGCAAGTGGTAGAGGTCAGTGAAGACCTCTGAAGAGAAGCAGAATAAACAGTTACTATCAACTTAGGTATTAGACATGGTCCAAGATAAAATCATGGATTCTATTTCCCTGATGGTGTTTTCCTTCCATGTAGAAAAGTCACCTTTCTCCTGACTTCTCAGGCACCATTACTCTGGTGTTCTTTGAAAGCCATAACTGTCTTCTTGTTTCAAAATTTCCATTCCTTACCACTAAGGAAAACATGTTTCTTCCGGGCTCTATTTCCCTCAGGCCATCTCCTGATTGCTAAATTGGTGGTCCATTAATTTGACAAATGAAGACATCACAATGCTAACTCAAATTCATTTAAGCTTTTGGGCATCCAAACCGAGTTTATAACAGATCCTACGGGGAGTATAAAGAGGAGGTGTGAATCTAATTTTCCAATGGCTAAACTAACTGGATTGGATGCCATTCCTTTCTACTCTCTCACATTAGATAAAGCTAGAACCTGAAGGGAATGGTCCTCATTAATGCATTTTATTTAAAGGGTTAAATAACACACAGTTTCTTCTCTTAGAGTTATTATAAGTTGACTGTTGTAATGCAAGCATTTATAGTTCAATTTTAGGAGTCAGATTAGGCTAGGGTCTTTCTCATAAGTATTCTTTCTTAAATTTAGCTGTTGGCTATATATTGATAATTTAATACTTGTCTTTTGTCTCTTAATGTTCACACACAGGCAAACCTTTACAATTATGAATCATTATTCACAGTTTAAATAACTGTATTCCATAAGTAGTGAAAAAACAGCCATTTGTAGATTTAAGTAGTGACTGGTGTGTGTGTGTGTATGTTTAAATATTAACATATAAAAGCTTTTAAGTGCCTACAATTTTAGAATGACATAATCCATAAATTTGACATATGTCTGTAAAATTCCAGTGCATTATCTCTTTTTTTAAAAAGATTATTTTTAAAGATTTTGTCTATTTATTTGACAGAGAGAGAAAGAAAGATCACAAGCAGGCAGAGAGGCAGACATAGAGAGAGGAGGAAGAAGGCTCCCCATCAAGCAGAGAGCCCGATGAAGGGCTTGATCCTAGGACCCTGGGATCATGACCTGAACCGAAGGCAGAAAGTCAACCCACTGAGTCATCCAGGTGTTCCCAGTGCCTTATCTCTTACCAAAGTGATAACTTGTGCCTGATGAAAGCAGATTTAAAGTAAATCATTAACATTTCCATAGAAAATGTAACCATAATCTTCTGAATTAATTTATTAATTCATAGTGCTTAGCTTAGGCACCATCTAGAAAGATCTTTAGACATTTGCCTAAAGCCTTTTGAAAAGAATCACATTTTATCAGTTACTCAGCATAACCCACCACAATTATCTAGAACTGTTGCTCCAAACTCTGTTATAATCTGGAATGATTTTCTGGAAAATTTATCATTGCCACAGTCAGTTAATGCAAAGAGAGATCAGCACATACGACAGAACTTTCTTCTTAGCAGTAAGTAGCAAGAAAGCTTTTCTGTTCCCATTTAGTACTCTATCCTAATTGTAATTAGCTAATGTAAAAAATCAAAAGATTATTTCTATTTCAAGTTAACATTTTTATATGATTATTTTATTATTTTCCTATATCCTTTTGAATATCTTAAGTCCATGGCAGAAGAATAGATAATTTAAAGGATCCATGAAAGGAATGAGAAATAAACAATTAAGATTTTGTTATTAAGGAGTTACTAGAAAAATCAACCCCAATTGTCATATTATTAAGTATGATCTAGGTAATTCTTACTTCATAAGGAATTCCAACTGCTGATGAACAAATGAAGTATCTTGATTTAAAATTTAGAAGTTTGTCGTTTTGCATTTGTTTGGTATAGCATACCCTGAGCACTGCTAAATATTGATGTTGCAGATCATTTAGTCCATAACCTTATATCTTTTCCCAGGTTAAAATATATTCTTGCTGAAATATAATCACTGGGCCATACCACTGGTTGTTTAATCTGGAAGAAAGTGAATTTTCCCATTTTCTAAGGCTGGGTTGATCAACAGCTCTTATCTTCTTCCTTTGTCATGCCACATTTTGCTTTTCCTACTTCATAGGATAGAGGAACTAGGGACTGTCCATAATTTTTCCTATAATATCAAGTGATGCATTACTTTTAACAAATATATGAAGCCTTCACTTCTCAAACCTGCTGGAGTCAGCAGAACTTTAATTTTATAAACATCTTCAGTTTTTAATTTACTGTAAAATATGGTCCCGGAAGACAGAATTTTACTGTCACTTGAATGCCCTCGTACAGGCTATTCTATTTTTAAGTATTTTTGGTGTCTTGCTAAATAATTTATTGGTTATTATAAAAACGGGATAAGCCTTTATAACGAGCTATCTGAGTGACCCATCAGGCAAAGACAGATTTGGTTTTCAAGTGTGAATGAAATTTTGACAAATACCCTGAGCAAATAATTTGTATTTTTTTCATCTTAAGTTTTTTTTTTTCCTCTCCTGTTTCTGAAACTCAACAATGGCCTCTTAATTTTCTTTTCACATAATTACCTAGTGAGAAAGACTATATCTCAAAAATTATCCAACTAAATCTAAATAGTTCCTTAGAACCTAGTCTCTATTATTCTTTTGTAAAGTAACATGAAGTTCCAGGATCTTTCTCTTCTTAGCGAGTGGGAAACCATGCTTGTGGGATGTACAACCCAGGCAAGCATACCCTGTAGAAAGAATGAATAGCAAATCACATAAATTAGGGGACTAACACTATTGCTGAGATGAACCTACAACTTATTTTAAGAAATATATTTGACATTTAATAAGTTTATTGGAAGCCCCAAATAAACATACTTGTTATTTTTCAAAAGATGGTTAAAACTTTGCACTCTGATTTTAATTATAAGCAGCAACATAGTATTCTTCAGAATAAGAAATAATAACATATCATTCAATAAGAAACATAGGTCACAAACTGTATAACTATGTTATTCAATGCTCCAAATATTAACTTTCCAATAACAATAGTTCACATAATTGTACTTATTCACACACAAACAAAGCATCTGCAGGAGATAGATAAGTAAGACTTCATAAAAAATTGTGTGTTCTAAAATGGAACTACAATTTATAGTAATTTCAGATAATGGTAGAGAAGCAGGATGGATATAATTTAGTCAAACATTCTCATTCTGAAGATAAGGGAAGGAGCTCTGAAAGAACTTAGTATGGGGGGGAAATGGTAGATCAAACTAAAATTCAGATCCAGTGCCTATAGTTCCACATCCATATCGAGTATCATAAAAACGTAACTTTTAAACATAGTTCTTGTTGCATATTTACACTGCTTTTAAAGAAATTGAGGCATGGGAAAATAAATAGTTTGCCCCCCTGAAAAAATAGCTAATAACATAAAGATATCACCTGGAGGTATTTGGCTCAAAAATCTGTGATCTTGAGACTCTAGATTCATTAACAATGTACAAACTTAGAAAGAACATCACTCACAAAACTACACCAGTAAGAACAAATCCCTGGACAATTTGCAAATACACAGATTCACTTTAAACCATCCATAATTGTAAGACAACCTGCTAACGCAACTCTAAACAAAGGCAGGCACCTACAAGGAAGTGAGCATTTGTTTAAACTGATAAATGCCACAGGCAGTAGTGAAAAGAGATCAGCCAAATGAAGGATGTGTGTAGGATATGGAGTAAATATGAAACCCCACTAGTTGCAGACACACTGGGAATTTCCAGCCACTCTCGGGCTTTTCTTCATATACCTCCATCTAAAGTGTTCACAAATTGAAGGCTGAACAGAACAAGGAATGTGTTCCTGGTGATGCAGACAGAAGAGAAAATTAGCTTCCTTCGGAATAGCACAAATCCCACTTGGGACTATTTTGTCCTATCTCTACAATGGAGCAAATGCCTTGAAACTAAAGAAAGTATTAAAAATATATATACACACACACACACACACACACACATACACACACTATCACAGTTCTAGGACAATGGTGGAAATTCCCTCCAGCTGGGGGACAGAAATAGAAAAGACCATGTACCCCTGGCCGAGCAGAAATATCAGTGCTATGCCTAGACCCCCTGCTGACTTCAGGGTAAGATCACTGAGAAATCTTCTCCCAGTCCCCAAACCCAGGAATAGTGCCTACCTAAGACATATAGTCAGAGCTGGAGAACATCTCACTAATCTCCCCACCAGACTAACAAATGTTGACCAACAAGTCACAGTAATCAACTGTTGGAAGAGGACATGGAAAGGGATCCTTTCTGAAGCAAAAAGCAATTCCTAATGCTGAGGACAGACAGAAATTAAGAAAAATCCTCAGAAAAACCAGTCCCTGTTACAAACACAAGATAACAATAGAGGAGTTTACTGATGTACTGAGAATATCCATACCCATAACAAATCCCAGATCAACTATTTTTTGTACATGGTCTAAACATTCCACACTAAAGACCTAGCAGAAAGGAAGTCATGCCCGTTTCTATGCATAAAAACGGTTTGCCTCATTTTCTCCTGTCATACAAAAGCCATCTTTGAAAAACAAACAAACATAATGTAAGATGTAGAAGAAAATCAAGAGGACAAAACACATTGTAAAAACCAAAGAAATTAACAAAACCAAACACAGAATGAGATAGATGTTGGAACTATCAGAAAGGGATAACTATGCTTACTGGTTAATATGTTAAATGCTAAAAATAGTAAATAAAGAGTTATGATTAAATAGATAATTTCAGCAGAAAGAGGTAAAATATAAAAATATCTAAAATATCGCCATCTTAAAACTATAAATGGTGGTAAAAGAAACCAAAGAGCTAAATAGGGAATTAGTACTAAGTATAATTGAATTGTCGTTCTCCAAGAATTTATATTTTGAAGTCCTAACTCCCAGTACCTCAGAAGTGACTATATTTGAAGGAGCCTTTAAAAATATAACTAAGTTAAAATGAAGTCATTAGAATGCGCTCTAGGGCAATATGACTGATGTCCTTAAGTGATTAGGGTGGAGAGATGCACATAGAGGGAAGACCTTGTAAGACAGAGGGAATAGACAACCATTAACAAGCCAAGCAGAGAGGGGAGACAAGATGGCGGGGAAGTAGGAGGAGGCACTGTTTCAACCTGTACCCTAAAGTGAGCTGATTACCTACCAAAGAACTCCGATCACCCATGAAATCAGCCTGAGATCAGAATTATACACGTCTGGATCCCTACAAGGGCAGAAGACGCCAGTGGGCAGGTAAAGCGGAGTGGGAACGTAGGACTGATATCGGAAGATAAACAAAAGGGGGAGGGAGCCACCAGAGGCGACCAGTTGGAAAGTAATACCCCTAATACGAGAGAGAGTGCCCTGCATCTAGGGACCAGCATTAACTTGGAGGCTGGTTGAAAGCACTCTAAAAGAGCAAAGGATCGCGGGTGGGGGGGGGGAATTGTGGGAATCAGGGCGGCTAGGGACAGGGGCTTAAGTCCCCGGTCCCAGGACAGCCTCCCCTGGTGCTGAGCCAGAGAGAGTGCGGCAGAGAAACCAGGTCTTGGTCCCTGAGCCACCAGCATGCCTAAGAATGCCTGGGGTCCAGCTCCTGTGAGGGACTGGGAGCCACACCAGAAGGCAGAATGTGCGAGCCCTGCTACAGAGCCTGAGATGCACGTGCCCCTCATCCTCCCCTGAGAGAGGTGCGCAAAGGCCCAGGCTGGTGCTTTCGGACCTGCACCCCACTCTCAAAGCCTGAGATGCACGGGCAACCCATAGCCTCCCCTGAGAGAGGCATGCACAAGCCGAGCACTCTTAGACCCAGAAAGACCAGGCATTCCCAGCCCCAGGACCAGCGGGAAAATCTCAGTGTGCAATTGCTGCCTGGAACCTCTCTGGTGGTCTGGAGCTGCCCAGACAGCCACTGCTGCCTTGGTTTTGGGTACAAGCAGAAGATCCTGTGTCCCCAGGGACTGCGACTCGGAACCTGCTCTGCCAGCAGCCAAGGGGGAATTTATATGGGCTCTGCAGCACCCACAGAAGAACAGACTGAGGCTTCTCTCTGAGAGGGAGGTCAGGGTGCAGTTTGCTTTCCTCTAAATCTACAAAAACCATCAAAAGCAGTCAAGGCGAGAGGGAAAAAGAAAAAAAAAAGTGAACAAACATAAAAACCTCCAGAGAACAAAAGCCTGAAAAAAACGGTTTCCTCAGAGCCCACCCCCTTGAGGCGGACGGGAGGACTTAACTCAGGGAACATCATTGACTGAAAACCCACGTGGCAGGCTCCTCCCCCAGAAAACCAACCAGGAAAGAAAAAAAAAAAAAGTCTACAAGAGAAGAACCACCACTACTTCATAGGACAACTTTCATTTTTAATTTGTTCCCACTATTCAAGCTCATTTTTTTATATAGATAATTTTTTAACCTATTTACCATCACAGTGAGCTGTCCAGTACATCAAATTCCATAATAACTTTCTAACCTGAACTTTTTGATACATACACCTGTGTTTTTCTTTTGCATTTCTATTTTTTAAATTTCTTTTTTTTTTGCCCATATATATATATATATATATATGTATATATATACATATATATATTTTTTTCTCTTGTCATATACTTTTATCAGTCTTTTTGTTTGTCTGGTTTTGTTTGTATACTTCATAAATCTTACCTTGGGGCCCATTTGGGCTGAACCTTCTCTTTTATCTTCCCTTTCTTTCCTGTTTCTCTCTCTCTCTCTCTCTCTCTCTCTTTTTTTTTTTCTCTTTCTTTTCTTTTTTCTCTCGTTTGGGTGGGGAATCCTGATTGCTCAGAAGTGTTCCAGGGTGCACCTTGACTGCACCACGGTCGATACATCCAGCTATATCTGTTCAGTCATCTCTCACCAAAATGACTAGGAGGAGGAATGCCCAACAGAAGAAAAATACAGAGGATGGACCTTCTGCAATAGAGCTAACGGCTATCAACATAGACAGTATGTCAGAAAGAGAATTCAGGCTAACAATTATCCAGGCAATAGCTAGGTGGGAGAAAGCCATGGAAGACCAAACAGAATTGATTAGGGCTGAACTGAAAGTGATCAGAGATGATGTTCACAATGTTAGGGCAGAGCTAAAAGCTACCAGGGATGAGGTTCACAATGCTCTCAATGAGCTCCAACCTAATCTAAATTCTCTCAAAGCTAGAGTAACTAAGACAGAAGATAGAATTAGTGATCTGGAGGACAAACAGAGAGAAAGGATCAGGAGGAAGCCTGGAACAAACAGCTTGGAAACCATGAAAACAGAATCAGGGAAATAAATGATGCCATGAAACATTCCAACGTCAGAGTTATTGGAATCCCTGAAGGGGAGGAGAAAGAAAGAAGTCTAGAAGATATAGTGGAACAAGTTCTTCATGAAAATTTTCCCAATCTCACGAATGGAACAAGCGTTTATGTACTAGAGGCCGAACAGTCTCCACCCAAGATTATAGATTCCAAAAATATCAAGGCACCTGATAGTCAAATTGAGGAATCATGATTGTAGGTATAATCTCTTGAAAGCCCCTAGGACAAAGAGGCCCCTTACTTACAGATGAAATCCCATCAGAATAACGTCAGACCTGTCCACAGAGACCTAGCAAGCCAGAAAGGGCTGGCAAGATCTATTCAGGGCACTAAATGAGAAGAACATGCAGCCAAGAATATTTTATCCAGCAAGACTGACATTCAAAATGGATGGAGAGATAAAGAGTTTCCAAGACCACCAAGGCTTAAAAGACTATGCAACCACCAAGCTAACACTGCAGGAAATATTAAGGGGGGTTCTATAAAAGAGCAAAAGTCCTAAGAATAGCATTGAACAGAAATATAGAGACAATCTACAGAAAGAAAGACTTCAAAGGTAACACCATGTCAATAAAAACGTATCTCTCAATAATCACTCTCAGTGTGAATGGCCTAAATGTGCCCATAAAATGGCACAGGGTTGCAGATTGGATAAAACGACAGGGCCCATCCATATGTTGTCTACAAGAGACCCATTTTGAACCTAAAGATACACCCAGACTGAAAGTGAAGGGATGGAGAAGCATCTTTCATGCCAATGGGCCTCAAAAGAAGGCCAGGGTAGTGATTCTCATGTCAGATAAATTATATTTTAAACTAAAGACTGTAGTCAGAGATACAGAAGGACACTACATAATTCTTAAAGGGACTATCCACCAAGATGATCTAACAATTGTAAATAACTATGCCCCCAATATGGGAGCATCCAATTACATAAGAAAACTGTTAATCAAGATAAAGAGTCATATTGATATGAATACATTAATAGTAGGAGATGTTAACACACCTCTCTCAGAAATAGATCATCAAAGCAGAAAATCAATAAAGAAACAAGAGCACTGAATGACACATTGGACCAGATGGACCTCATAGATATATAGAAAACATTCCACCCTAAAACAACAGAATACTCATTCTTCTCAAGAGCACATGGAACCTTCTCCAGAATAGACTACATACTGGGTCACAAATCAGGACTCAACCAATACCAAAAGACTGAGTTTATTCCCTGAATATTCTCAGCTCACAATGCTTTGAAACTGGAGCTCAATCACAAAGAAAAGTTCAGAAGGAACTCAAACACCTGGAAGCTAAAGACCACCTTGCTTAAGAATGCTTGGATCAACCAGGAGATCAAAGAAGAACTGAAACAATTAATGGAAACCAATGAGAATGAAGACACTTCAGTCCAAATCCTATGGGATACAGCAAAGGCAGTCCTAAGGGGGAAATACATAGCCATCCAAGCCTCCCTCAAAAAATTGAAAAATCCAGAACACACCAGCTGTCTCTACACCTTAAAGAACTAGAGAATCAACAACAAATCAAACCAACTCTACACATAAGAAGGGAAATAATCAAGATTAGAGCTGAGAACAATGAGGTAGAAACCAGAGATACAGTAGAACGTATCAATGAAACTAGAAGCTCGTTTTTTGAAAGAATCAATAAGATTGATAAACCATTGGCCACACTAATCCAAAAGAAAAGAGAGAAAGCCCAAATTAATAAAATTATGAATGAAAAGGGAGAGATCACAACTAACACCAAGGAAGTAGAAACAATCATCAGAAGTTATTATCAACAGTTATATGCCAATAAGCTAAGCAACCTAGATGAAATGAATGCATTCCTAGAAAACTATAAACTCCCAAAATTGAACCAGGAAGAAATGGACAACCTGAATAGACCAGTATCTAGTAACGAGATTGAAGCAGTGATCAAAAACTTCCCAAAAAACAAGAGCCCAGGACCTGAAGGATTCCCTGGGGAATTTTACCAATATTTCAAAGAAGAAATAACACCTATTCTCCTGAAGCTGTTTCAAAAAATTGAAGCAGAAGGAAAACTTCCAGACTCTTTTTATGAAGCCAGCATTACCCTGATCCCCAAACCAGGCAAAGACCCTACCAAAAAGAAGAATTTCAGACCAATATCACTGATGAATATGGATGCTAAGATTCTCATCAAGATCCTAGCAAACAGGATCCAACAGCACATTAAAAAGATTATCCACCATGACCAGGTGGGATTCATTCCTGGGCTACAAGGATGGTTCAACCTTCGCAAATCAATCAATGTGATAGAACAAATTATAGGAGAAGAGAGAAGAATGACATGTTCCTCTCAATTGATGCAGAAAAATTATTTGACAAAATCCAGCATCCGTTCCTGATTAAAACAATTCAAAGTATAGGGATAGAGGGAACATTCCTGAACTTTATAAAATCTATCTATGAAAGACCCACAGCAAATATCATCCTCAATGGGAAAAAGCTTGCATCCTTCCCGTTGAGATCAGGAACACGACAAGGATGTCCACTCTCACCACTCTTGTTCAACGTAGTATTAGAAGTCCTAGCAACAGCAATCAGACAACACAGAAATAAAAGGTATCCAAATTGGCAATGAAGAAGTCAAACTCTCTCTCTTCACAGATGACATGATTCTTTATATGGAAAACCCAAAGACTCCACTCCCAAACTACTAGAACTTATACAGCAATTCAGTAACATAGCAGGATACAAAGTCAATGTGCAGAAATCAGTGGCTTTCTTATACACTAACAATGAAAATACAGAAAGGGAAATTAGAGAATTGATTCCATTTACTATAGCACCAAAAACCATAAGATACCTGAGAATAAACCTAACCAAAGAGGTAAAGGATGTAAACTCGAGGAACTACAGAACACTTACGAAAAAAATTGAAGAAGACACAAAAAGATGGAAGAACATTCGATGCTCTTGGATTGGAAGAATAAACATTTTTTTTAAAGATTTTATTTATTTATTTGACAGAGATCACAAGTAGGCAGAGAGGCAGGCAGAGAGAGAGAGGAGGAAGCAGGCTCCCCGCTGAGCAGAGAGCCCGATGTGAGGCTCCATCCCAGGACCCTGGGATCATGATCTGAGCCGAAGGCAGAGGCTTTAACCCACTGAGCCACCCAGGCGCCCCAAGAATAAACATTGTTAAAATGTCTATACTGCCTAGAGCAATCTATACTTTTAATGCCATTCCGATCAAAATTCCACCGGTATTCTTCAAAGAGCTGGAGCAAATAATCCTAAAATTTTTATGGAATCAGAAGAGACTGCGAATCACTAAGGAAATGTTGAAAAACAAAAATAAAACTAGGGGCATCATTTTACCTGATTTACTACTTTGTAGTAAAGCTGTGATCAGCAAGACAGCATGGTACTGGCATAAAAACAGACACATAGACCAGTGGAACAGAGTAGAGAGCCCAGATATGGACCCTCAATTCTATGGGCAAATAATCTTCGACAAAACAGGAAAAAAATATACAGTGGAGAAAAGAAAGTCTCTTCAATAAATGGTGCTGGGAAAACTGGACAGCTATATGTAGAAGAATAAAACTCAACCATTCTCTTAAACCGTACACAAAGATAAACTCAAAATGGATAAAAGACCTCAACGTGAGACAGGAATCCATCAGAATCCTAGAGGAGAACATAGGTAGTAATCTCTTCGATATCAGCCACAGTAACTTCTTTCAAGATATGTCTCCAAAGGCAAAGGAAACAAAAGTGAAAATAAACTTTTGGGACTTCATCAAAATCAAAAACTTCTGCACAGCAAAGGAAACAGTCAAGAAAACAAAGAGGCAACCCACGGAATGGGAGAAGATATTTGCAAATGACAGTACAGACAAAAGGTTGATATCCAGGATCTATAAAGAACTCCTCAAACTCAACACACACAAAACAGACAATCATATTAAAAAATGGGCAGAAGATTGAACAGACACTTCTCCAATGAAGACATACAAATGGCTATCAGACACATGAAAAAATGTTCATCATCACTAGCCATCAGGGAGATTCAAATTAAAACCACTTCGAGATATCACTTTACACCAGTTAGAATGGCCAAAATTAGCAAGACAGGAAACAGCATGTATTGAAGTGGATATGGAGAAAGGGGAACCCTCTTATGCTGTTGGTGGGAATGCAAGTTGGTGCAGCCTCTTTGGAGAACAGTGTGGAGATTCCTCAAGAAATTAAAAATAGAGCTTCCCTTTGACCCTGCAATTGCACTGCTGGGTATTTATCCCAAAGATACAGATGTAGTGAAAAGAAGGGCCATCTGTACCCCAATGTTTATAGCAGCAAAGGTCGCCAAACTGTGGAAAGAACCAAGATGCCCTTCAACAGACGAATGGATAAGGAAGATGTGGTCCATATACACTGTGGAAAATTATGCCTCCATCAGAAAGGATGATTACCCAACTTTTGTAGCAACATGGACGGGACTGGAAGATATTATGCTGAGTGAAATAAGTCAAGCAGAGAGAGTCAATTATCATACGGTTTCACTTATTTGTGGAGCATAACAAATAGCATGGAGGATAAGGGGAGTTAGAGAGGAGAAGGGATTTGGGGGAAATTGGAAGGGAAGGTGAACCATGAGAGACTATGGACTCTGAAAAACAATCTGAGGGGTTCGTAGCGGTGAGGGAGTGGGAGGTTGGGGGAACCAGGTGGTGGGTATTGGAGAGGGCACGGATTGCATGGAGCACTGGGTGTGGTGAAAAAATAATCAATACTGTCATGTTGAAAATTAATTAAAAAAATACAAATAGAAAAAATATAGTTAAAAAAAAAAACAAAAAACAAAAAACAAAACAAAACAAAACAAAAAAAACAAGCCAAGGAGAAAATCCTTGGATGAAAGCAACCCTGCTGAAACTTTCATCTTCATCTCCCATCTTCCAAAACTGTGAGAAAATTAATTTTGTTTTTTAAGCTACCCAGTATGTGCTACTACATTATGGCAGCGCTAGCAAACTAATACGTGCACCACTTTTATGGATTTGAAAAGTCAATGTTACTAAAATGCCAATTTTACTCAAATTTGTAGATTCAACACATTTTTTATTAATAGGGTTTATATATATATTGACTAGTAGGGTTTATATAGATATTGACAAGCTGATACTGAAATATATACAGATCATGAGAGAACTAAAATGTTCACTATGATTTGAAAAAGAACAAGTTAGAAGACTTGTGCAACCTGATTTAAATGTCTCCTCAGTAAATGGTGTTGGGAAAACTGGATAGTCATATGCTTTAAAAAAAAAGAAAAGAAAGAAAGAAATTGAACCACTATCTTATGCCACTCACAAAAATTAACTCAAAATGCATTAAAAACTTAAATATAAGACATAAAACTATAAAACTACTAGAGGAAAACATAAGTAAAAACCACCTTGACAACACTGGTTTTGGCAATGATTTGTTGGATGTGACTCCAAAAGCACAAGCAACAGAAGCAAAGAGAAACAAATGGGACTATATCAAAATAAAAAGCAAGGTACAGCAAGGAAGATATCCTTAAAAATGGAAATTCCCCTTACAAATGTAAATGTTTCTTCCGAAGGTTAACTTTCACTCAGTTTTCATAGCTTCACCTATGTCTGCTATTTCTTAAAAATAACTTGCTTATAATCAGTATGACAAAGAGACTTATTTTGGGGTGGTGGACTTTTCTCTCCTTCAACACATTTATACAACAATGAGTTATCATGACCCATTTATTCATGTGACTAAAATAAATTAACAAGGGGTACCTGGGTGGCTCAGTCAGTTAAGCATCCAACTGTTGATTTCTGCTCAGGTCATGGTCTCAGATGGAGACCCACACCGAGCTCCCCACTGAGCTTAGATCTTGCTTAATATTTTCTCTCTTGGTCTCCTTCTACCCCTTCCCTGCTCTCAGTCTCTCTCTCTCTCTCTCTGTATCAAAAATAAATAATAAAATAAAAAAAAAACAACTGGTTGTTCCCCAGAAAGTTAAATATAGGATTATTAAATGACTCAGTAATTCCACTCCTAGGTATATACCCAAGATAAATAAAAAACATGTTCACAGAAAAACTTGACATGTTTATAGCAATGTTATTCATAATAACCAAGAAATAGAAACAATCCCAATGCCAATCCTCCAAGAAATGTGGTATATGTATACAATGGATTATTTTTGATTTGTCAATAAAAAGCAATAAAGCCTTTATAGTAGTACAAAAAAAAAGATATAAAATAAAATGAAATAAAAAGCTGACAATACTAAGCAAGGCTGTATAGCAACTAGAACTCATAGATTGCTGTGGGGCAATGCCTGTGTGGCTCAGTCAGTTAAGCCTTCACTCTAGTGTTCAGCTCAAGTCATGATTTCAAGGTCTTAAGATCAAATGTCAGGAAGGGATCTGTTTTGAGCAAGGAACCTGCTCAAGATTCTCTCTCTCGGCCCTTCCTCTCTTGCTCTGGTGTTCTCTTTCTTTAAAAAAAAAAAAAAAAAAAAAAAAAAAAAAAGTTTGCTAGTAGGAATGCAAAACATATTTGAGAAAACAGTTTTTATATTCTCTTACAAAGTTAAACACAAACATAAAGTTACGTGATCCACAATCCCACTACTAGATATTTACCCAGTTGAAATGAAAATCTGTGTTTTCATAAAAACATGTACATGATTTTTAAAAGGCACTTCATTTATAATTGTTCACATCTGGAAACATCCCAACTGTCCTTCAACTGGGAAATGAGAAAATATACTGCATTAAACCTATGCAAAGGAATTTTACCCAAGAATATAGAGAAAAAAACCACTGACAGACCCAACAGCATGATTGAATCTAAAATGCATTATACAGTTTAATAAGGCCGACTCGAAAGACTATAGACTATGTGATCTCGTTGTATGATAATTCTTGCAACAGCAAAATTATTGAGACAGAAAACAGCTAAGTCGTCCTGAGGGACCTAGAGTGAAGAAACTGTTTGATTACAAAAGGGTGACCAAGGCTTTAACATTCCCCTCAAACTGCTTAAGCTTTTTTTTTTTTTTTTTTAAGATTATTTATTTATTTATTTGACAGAGAGATCACAAGCAGGTAGAGAGGCAGGCAGAGAGCTGGAGTAGGAGGCTTCCCACCTAGCAGAGAGACCGATGTGGGGCTCTATCCCAGACCCTGAGACCATGACCCGAGCCAAAGGCAGATGCTTTACCCACTGCACCCCCTGGTTCAACTTTAGACCCCTTTCTTCCTGCCTATATACACCAGACTTCCCTTCCCTTGGAGCCTTTGCTTTAGAAAACTTTCTGTTCCAAATGCTTTCTCTGTCCCTTTGAAATGTAAATCTTCTCCCAGCTTCTTGCCAGTTTTACAACCCAGGGACAACTTTCTCAAAGAGTTGGGAGCCATCCATTTGAAATATAATCATTAAGGAAGAGCCCCTATCTCCCAGTCTCTGCGAAAGGGTAGGGGCACAACTTTGACAAGCACTCAGTTAGCAAACACAGATGGTCTATTCTCATTGACCAGTCTCACCCCAGCATGTGTCCATTAGTTTAGTCCAGCTCTTAAAAAACTCCTGCCTTTTGTTTCAGTGAAGTTATGTTCAATCCTTCTGCCTCTTGCAATAGTGCTTACCTCTACTGTAACGGTCTTGAATCGATATTTTCTTGCATGTTTAACTCTGTTCAGTGCAATTTTTCTTTAGCAAAAGTAGCAGAGAAGTTTTTCAGGTGGTAGAACTATTCTTTATTTTAATTATGGTTGTAATTTTAAGACTGTCCAGATTTGCAGAACTGCATACTAAAAATAGTGAAATTGGCTGAATGTAACTGAAATATTAATTTTTAAGTATGATTTTTTAAAAAAGAAACTTGAGCTATTAACTACTATGCAATATTTGTTTTAACCAAAGGACAAAGATTAAGACTAAGATAAATAATTTTGTTAAAGAACAAAAGTTCAAGTGAGTAAATTTGAAGACCAATTCATTTTATTAAGCAATTCATGAATCAGGCAGCATCCCATCTATCAAGTAGAGGGGAGCTCCAAGAAATTGCATAACATGAAGAAGGAAGAAGGGCTGGGCAAGGAAATTATATCAAAGGCATGGTCATTTTCCCTTGGGAAGACCAGAGTGTCTTATTATACAGATTACCCCATTTTGGTGACTTGGCCTTGTATAAGTGAGTCTCTATTGAGTCTGTGGGATTTTTTTTAACCTATTTATTTGTTGCCCTATAAAAGTCTCATTGTAATTTAGTAAACACAAAGACAGTAGCAAAGGAAGATAGTAAACAGAAGAAGGACATGGAAGATTTCCAGAGAATGTGATATTGAAGTTGAGCCCAAATGTTAAGTTGAAATAAGCCAGAGGTTAGGGAGAGAATAGAGTGTCCTAAATGCTTTTGAGGAACTTAAAGAAACAAGTTTGACTAGACCAGAAGGTGAGAAAAGAATGCAGAGTAATGCCCTATTTAATGATCAAAAGGAGAGAATTCACAAAACATAATTAATTACCAGAAAAAGAAGGACTTTTAGGCCTAAACTTGGAAGAATGAAGAAATGGTTCACTTAAAATTACAATGGTCCTAAGGTTCTATTGCACTCAGAGATAGTATTTCTCTGTACCATATCAGACAGGGGATCCCCAACATCTGCTTGATTACATTGGAATAACATGAGATCTGATCTATCAAACTAATGATGTGATAATTTCTTGACCATTTGATCAGGTAGAAATGGAAGAGACTGATATGCGGTCTCATTCTTTATTTATTTCACTGATTTATGATAGTCTAAGTAAATAGAAAATGTGTTGTATAAAGCCATTGTAATTAGCATTAAAATTCAGAGTGGAAGGGGCGCCTGGGTGGCTCAGTGGGTTAAAGTCTCTGCCTTTGGCTCAGGGTTCCAGGGTTCTAGGATTGAGCCCCGCATAGGGCTCTCTGCTCAGCGGGGAGCCTGCTTCCTCCTCTCTCTCTCTGCCTGCCTCTCTGCCTACTTGTGATCTCTGTCTGTCAAATAAATAAATAAAACCTTTAAAAAAAATTCAGAGTGGAAGAATATGCTAAATGAAGGTAGCATCTTTAAAGACAGGGACAGTCTTCTTTCATGCTTTCTGTAATGCTCATGGTTGCCAATAGCAGGGAACTTCAATGAAACCAAGAGTTTCCGTGCATATTCAGTCAGGTCAGCTATTTGAAATTAAATATGACTTACCTATGTCATGGAATGCTGTTAAAGAGACAGTGCAACAATATGCTCCATGAAAGATGCCTTTGGACAGAAAATGGTCAAATATCTTTAATAACTTTGCCTACTACATGTATAGCGGAGACAGGCTTACTTTTTAATTCTATTTCAAGATTCACATTTTCACCTTTAATGTTTCTGAAAGATAATACATCTTATAATTATGTATATATATAATATATTAGCACCCATTTGTATTAGGTATAATTAACTGATGATGAATCATATTTCACTGAATTTTATAATTGAGGAAATAAAGTGTTTGTACCAAGCCTTTTGGTAAAATCTGGGCCTTGGTGATAAATGCAAATTGTTCACCTCAGCTTTTGTTATATTTGTAGTCTTACGGAGGAAAATACCATGAAACAACAATCTAAATATAACCATGTAATAAATTAAATACAGCTGTATTAAATACAATATTTTGATGAAATATTCATTCATCAAAAGTTTATTATCTGCAAAATGCCAGTTGTACTCTAAGCCCTAGGGACAAAGAGTGAAAAAACACTATACCCCCTGTCTGAGGGAGCTATTATCTAGCAAAGGAGAAAAGTAATAAAATATTTTTTAAAAAATAATTAAAGTAAATCAAAGTAATGACTAAAGGTTTAAAGAACACCAAATGGAATAAGATGCAAAAGGGTAACAGTGCGGGGGGGGGGGGGGAAGAATGTTGGAAGGGTAATTTAAAGTATGTGCTCAGTAAAGGTTTTAGTACCGAGATAAATTTTGACTGAAAAAGGTATAATATTACAGAACCAACCATAGAAATGTGTAGTACAGTAAACCATAAACTGTAGCCTGTGGACTAAATCCAGCTTTCTATAAACAAAGTTGTACTGAAAACAGCTTTGCCCATTTGTTTACATTGTCTGTAGCTGCCTTAATGCTCAGACTTAAGAGTTCAATAATTAATTAGGACACAGCCCATATGGCTCACAAACTGCAAAATATTTAATATCTTTCCTTTATAAGAAAAGTTACTCATCATGGTCTTAGAGCAGAGCCATCCCACTGAACTAAATATGATAGAAATATTTTCCATACTGTCCTGTTATCTATTAACCATGTGTGGCAATGAACTTTGCAATATGACTAGTGTGACTCAGAACCTGAACTTCTAATTTTCATTGATTTGATATCAAAGTTGAATATCTGCATGTGGCTTCATGGCTACTTTATTTCACAGACTAGGTCTAGAGCAAAAACATTTTGGACATAGAGAATAACAACACAGCCTACTGGAATGGATCCCTCAAATTCCTACAAAAGAAAGATGGTCAGAGTATCTGACATGAAAGAAGCAAGGGTAGAAATTCAAGTGTGAAAGGTCGATAGAAAACTGATTATAAAATCTTGGAGCCAATAGTAACATTTGGATTTCAATCTAAAAATGATAGGAACTCAATGTAGGCTTTTAAGAAATGGTGTAAAATAATTTTCTTAATTAAAAAATATTATTAGGGCTTCTGGATATGATAAAGAAAAGTTATAGATTGTTTTAAAATATAAAATGATAGACTTAATATTATCTTAGGGTCAGGGAACTTTCCTGAGGATGTGTATGTTGAATTGGAAATTAATTAATTAATTAATTAACCTATTTTTAGAGATTTTATTTATTTGTCAGTGAGCTAGAGAGAATGCACACAAAGAGGGGAAGTGGCAGGCAGATGGAAAATCAGGCTCCCCACTGAGCAAGAAGTCCAATGCGGGACTTGATCCCAGGCCCCTGGGATCATTACCTGAGCCAAAGGCAAACACCCAACCAATTGAGCCACACAGGCATCCCTAGATTGGAAATTTATAGATGAATAGGAAGCAGCACATAAAATACGGGAAAACAGTATTTCAAATAAAGTAAGCAGCATGTGTCATGACAGGCCCTGAGGTGGGAGAAACATGGCACATTCCAAACCCTGTAAGATCAGCGTGACCAAAAGATAGAGAAACAGATAGAGAATAAGTAAGAAGATGTAAGGGAACTAGATCATAAATGTCTGGACAAGGATGTTAACAATACCAGCTTTATCTTAAGAGCAGTGATAAACCAATTTTGGGGGTACCTGGACGGTGCAGTTGGTTAAGCATGCAACTCTTGGTTTCAGCTCAGGTCTGATCTCATGGGTTATGAGGTGGAGTCCTGTGTCAGGCTCCTCCTGCTGTGAGGAGTCTGCTTGAGATTCTCTCCCTCTCCCTCTGCCCTTCCCCCCACTCATGCTTTCCTTCCCTCTTTTTCATAAATAAATAAATAAAATCTTTAAAAAAACACATTTTTTTTTCCATAAATGTCTCTCTCTTTCTTGATGTTGTTGTTTATTTTTTGTTTTTCTCAACTGGCTGAACAATGGCATAAATATATCAGCAATTTAAAATAAAAGTCTGAATCATTCCTTTCCATGTCCACTAACCACTTATGGATCATGGTCATTAAAAAGATGTCTAGTCTGATTTGAGATGTACTAAATACACATTTAGTTTCAAAAAGTTAGTTTCATCAAAAAAGAATATATTTTATTAATAAGTTTCATACAAATGGCATGTTGAAGTGACAACATTTTAGATAGATTTAAAACTATAATACAATTAATTTGAACTTTTAAAAAATGTTCCTAGAAAATGTCAACTTGCATATGTGGTTCATATTTGATGTGTGTAGTATATTTCTATTAGAGAGCACTGATCTAAATCAGTTATAACAATTACCTACAGGGGTGGCAGTAAAGTGAGGTAATTAAAAGGCTTGCAATTGGGCATCCAGTTAAAAGGAGCACATGTATCAGAATACTTTTGATTCTTAATGGGGCAGAGATATTTCCTCTGCTGTCCTCTAGGATGAGGAGGTAACTGCCATTTTAAGATTTGGTTTGCTTCAGCTAGAGCCTTTGCGAGAGTCAAAGTTCTGTGGACAGTAATTGTGATCTAAATATGATATCTTTTTTTAAACTAACTTTAAATATTAGGGTTTTGTTTTTGTTTTGTAAATGGGTGGGGTGCATGTGTGTGTTTGTGTGTGTATTTTTGTGTGGTGTTTATTTTTTTTTTTTCTTTTCCAAAATTATCTATTTTGTGGAGGTAAATTTTCTTTATCTGTCTTACCTGGTCAGGTATTAGTGTTGTTGGTAGGATTTCTCATTTCAAAAATTTGTATTTTATATTTCCAGGGGATGTTTAGCTTGATTTTGCAGAATGACTCTCTCCCTCTGAACTGCCACTTCAAGAAGCAGGCAGGTACTACCCTCCTGCTTCAAATAGTATTTTCAGGCTTTGTGATCCCCCCCTTTTTTTAAAGATTGTTTTGATGAGTTCTAGGTTTCATGATAATTAACTGACTTGATTTCTCCATCAACTAAAGTGATTTTGGCCTCTTTTTCCAGTTACCATGTGTTGCAGATTTTGTAGTCTCATATGTCTGCTTCTTCAGGCTTTACTACATCTCCTTTCCTGTTAATTTCTGTACACAAAAGGGATTATTTTATTTTTTAGAAGAACTAATCCATTTGATGTGCTTATTACTCATATAAAATTTTTAGCTATTCCTTTTTCTTATGCAAATGTCAAATTGTGCAAAGAAACATTCCCATTCCTCTTATGACCAACTCAAAATATCATAAGTTCCAGACTCTCAAATAAGACAAAATATACTTACACAGAAAAATATTTTACATCTCGATTATGGATCTTGTAACAATTTTCTCATGACCAATTTTTAGTCAATTCCAAACCTTTTGGGATCTTTCTAGCTGAGGAATTCAATATTACCAATAAGGAGAAATAATGGAATTCTAATAAACCTTGTTCATCTAGAAGACTGATAAATAGCTATTTTGGTTGTTCACACTCCTATTCCTTGTATATGACGAAAATTTCCAAGTGGAAATAATGTCTCTGATGCTACTTGTTTTTCTCTTTTTTCTGTTTCATAGATTGTTTTTTATTCTTCAGGGAAATGTTAAACTTTTACATTTGGGTTAGAACCTATTCCTTTTGCAACAGGTAGCAGTGATAAATGCAGGATCGAGGTAAATTGTAAATCAATAGGATTGGGACAAAGACAAACTATTTTGTTTATTCACTCATCTTTCTATGAACATTTGGAGTGTTTCCACCTTCTGACTATTATGAGTAATGCTACTATGAATATTGCTGTACAAATATCTATCTGGTCAAGCTTCTACTCTCAATTCTTCTATATACCTAGAAGTGGAGTTGCTGGATCTGTGGTGATTCTGTTTGATTCTTTGCTGAAATGGCATACTGTTGATGACAGCAGTTACACCATTTAACTTTTATACCAGCAATGCATGGGAGTTCCAACTTCTCCATTAACATTTCTTTCTTTTTTTTTTTTTCTTTTAAATAATAACAATCCTATTGGACATAATGTGGTACCTCATGAGGGCATGTATTCAGTATTATTTGAATTTGCTTCTGGGTACTCTATCTCCGTGTCTTGTGTTTAAAGATAACAAACTTAATAATTAAATTGGTTATTAAAATATCACCCAATTTTTATAATGGTTTACCCTATGTCTGGGGTTTGGGGTTTTATGTGTGATATGTGCTGTCCTCAGGACCAGTGCCCCACTTGTGTGTCTATCTATGGGATTTATTTTCTTCCGAACCCAGGAAGAAAAAAGAAAAAAAGAAAAGAAAGAAAAGAAACTGATTCAATAACATCAGTTAAAATACTTTATCTTACTTAGCTAAATTTTAATATCTGATGTTGAGAAAAAATTAAAAGTTAGATATTGTTTCCTGTGACAAGACTCTTCTACTCACATTTTCATCAATACACTTTGGGTTCATAAACAAGTTCCCCCTGATCAATCTGTAGCTCTGGTAGATTTGATCATAGTCATGTTTGTTGAGTATTCATTATTTTCCTGGTTTTGTTCTGTATACTTGTAGATATCAGTGAAGTTGGCTACACCCCACTCTATAAGATAGTATTATTATCCACTTTTTTAGTTAGTACAGTGAAAAACAAAGAACTTAACTTGCTCAAACCACAAATCTATTAGTGGAAATTGAGGAATTTGACTTAGAAAGTACAATTGTAGAGTCTAACTCAACTAATATTTAGTACTATAACATCATATAAACTGAATTAAGTCAATGTACTGGGTCCTTACACATATATATCAGTTGATATCTTATCTGAATTTACCTTTTTTAATCATTATTATTCGTCATTAATTATTCATTATTTGATTATCCATACAACACTGAATATTGGGGAAAATGACAGTCTTGGTGGAAAATAATTTAGAATACAAAAGTCTTTGGATAATATATTAAGCAATTTACATGTTACTCAGGAAAAGGACCACAAAGACACAAAAGTAGCCATCAACCTAGTTTAAAAATTTTGCCATCCCTGTTATGGCCTGTCATCCTATCATATGCTATTTATGTAGCTAAGCAATTGATTTAGTTACTGTATCAATTGTCAATTTATTTTCATTGCTTCTCAGCTCGAAATGAACTGCATATTCTTCAACAGACTCAGAACCCCTAAGCTTATTCTTCCTTGAATACTTTCCCTTATTCTTAGGGTATCACATAGAGTTTTCTTACATCTTGTACTTACTCTTTTATTACAATTAATAATTCTTATTTTCAACTTCCACTGTCAACTGATTATGTAATTCTCTTTCATGAGTGGACCAGTACTATTTTGGTTACAGTTGCTGGTGATGTAGGTAATGTATGATAGGAGTCATGCCATGTTACCTAGCACATGGTCCCTCAGTAACACAAGTTTGTTGATATACACATGACCCCAAATTTTACCAAATTATAGTTATATAATCTTTAGTTTGGTTTTATATGTAATTATTCCCTTTATATTTGAAAATTCTACCTCTGGCTCACAATTCAAGGATCTAGGATAAGAGTTTTAAAAGATAAAATATGAGTGATAAAAGCATCTCACAATAATCCATGATTTTCTAATGATGAGAAAATTTGGATAAACATCTTACCCAGAACCCTCAGGGAGTGCTTAGGAGTGGTACAATTATTTTCATTTTAGTATTGCTGCAAACTAATGAATGAACAAGTGAGGGTCATATATTCTTCTCAATATACTATGTCAGATAGTAAAGAGTGCAGGAAAGGGTATTTTGAAATTCAGAAAGGCAGTATTTCCTAAAGGTAGCTGTCTTTTTCACTTAAAAGAACACTGTTTTAATGAGTGAAGTATAGCAGCAGAGCACTCACTGTGTGCTTCCTTCAGGGAATGTTTTCAATTTAATTAGTGTGTAGGATTATAGATTAGGAGACATTAAACTTAGTCTATAATCTCTTCTCAGTGGTGACAGTGACTTTCCCTGTCAGTCACATACTCTTTTTAACTTCTTGGAGCTATAATTTGAGATAATGAATATTACTGGTTTAGGAAATTCATGGATTATCTCCCTTATGTCTTTGAAACACAGGAAAACTACATCAGATTGATAGAATAGTTTGCATCTAACCCTCCAGATATTAAGCTATAAGCCATGATGGTGTGGAATGTGTGTGTGTGCATATATATGTATATATCTATATAGATAGATAGATAGATAGATAGATTTTATATATATATATTTAAACCCTCATTATTATAGTCATATTTTATCCTTCATTTTATCTAACTTTTACGTTGTATACATATAGTTTTTTTTTTTAATTTGAGATACAATTTCTTCTAAAAGATCAAAATATACCATAAATCTAGCATAGGGCTTTGCTCTAGTCTCCAGCTTGAGCGCATTCTTCCCCCTCCCCTTTTTTTTTACTTCTTTCTTTCTCCCTCCAACTTATGAATTCCTTTTTTAGAATTTTTTTAATTTTCATTTTTACAGTCATATTCTATTCCTTCAGCATGTTTACCCTTATTTGTGTGTGTGTGTGTGTGTGTGTGTGTGTGTGTGTATTCTTTTTTCTTTCTTTAAAAATTTGGAAGGTAGTTTCTTCTAAGAGACCAAAATACACCCCAAATCAAGTGGGTGGCTCTGTTCTATTCACCAGTCTAATATATATATGTATTTTTGAAAATTTCTTTTTACCCCCTTACTTCTCCCCCTGGTTGGGGGTCTCCTCTGATTTGGTTAGCATACATTTTTCTGGGGTCTTTGCCACCCTTTTAGTACTTTATTCTCATTCATATATTCTTACCTGGATAAAATGACAAGGCAGAAAAACTCAAAAAAAAAAAAAAAGAACAAGAGACAGTTCCGATGGCTAGGGACCTAACCAATACAGACATTGATAATATGTCAGCTCTAGAGTTCAGAATGATGATTCTCAAGGTGCTAGTTGGGCTCAAAAAAGGCATGGAAGAGATTAAAGAAATCCTGTCTGGAGAAATAAAATCCCTTTCTGTAGAAATAAAAGAACTAAAATCTAACAAAGATGAAATCAAAAAAGGAATTAATGAGGTGCCGTCAAGAATGGAAGCTCTTACTGCTAGGATAAATGAGGCAGAAGAGAGAATTAGTGGCGTAGAAGACCAAATGACAGGGAATAAAGAAGCTGCACAAAAGAAAGACAAACAACTACGAGACCATGAGGGGAGAATTTGAGAGATAAGTGATACCATAAGATGAAACAGTATTAGAATAATTAGGATTCCAGAAGAAGAAGAAGAAAGAGACAGAGTGACAGAAGGTATATTGGAGTAAATTATATTAGAGAATTTCCCTAATATGGTAAAGGGAACAAGCATCAGAATTTTGGAATGCACAGAGAACCCTCCTCAAAATCAATAAAAATATTTCCACACCCAATCATCTAATACTAAATCTTGCTAGTCTTAGTGACAAAGAGAAAATCCTGAAGGCAGCTTGGGACAAGAAGTCCATAATATACAATGGTAGAAATATTAGACTGGAAGCAGACTTACCCACAGAGACCTGGCAGGCCAGAAAGAACTGGCATGATATATTCAGAGAACTAAATGAAAAAAATATGCAACTAAGAATACTATATCCAGATAGACTGTCATTGAAAATAGAAGGAGAGATAAAAAGCTTCCAGGACAAACAAAAATTAAAAGAATTTGCAAACACCAAATCAGCCCTACAGGAAATATTGAAAGAGGTTCTCTAAACAAAGAGAGAGCCTAAAAGTAATAGATGAGAAAGGAACAGAGACAATCAATATGCTGTCCACAAGAAAATTATTTTAGATCCAAAGACACCTCCAGATTTAAGCATGGTAAATTGTTTTCCACCCCCTCACTTTAAATCTGGAGGTGTCTTTGGGTCTAAAATAATTTTCTTGTGGACAGCATATTGATTTTTTTTAAATCCATTTTAATACCCTATTTCTTTTGATTGGAGCTTTTAGTTCATTTACATTCAGGGTAACTATTGAAAGATATGAATTTAATGCCATTTTATTGCCTGTTAGGTGACCATTACTGTATATTGTCTTTGCTGCATGTTTTTCTCATTTAGTGCTCTGAATATATCGTGCCAGATTTAAAGTGAGGGGGTGGAAAACAATTTATCATGCTAATGGACATTAAAAGAAAGCTGGGGCGGCAACCCTTATATCAGATAAATTAGATTTCAAGCCAAAAACTATAAGAGATGAGTAAGACACTATCTCATACTCAAAGGGTCTGTCCAACAATAAGATCTAACATTCTAAATATCTATGCCCCTAACAAGGGAGCAGCCAACTATATAAACCAATTAATAAAAAAAAATAAAAGAAACACATTGACAAAAATACAATAATAGTAGGGGACTTTAACACCCCAGGTTATCCAAGCAAATGATCAACAAGGAAAACAGAAAAGGATCCAAGAAAAAGATCAACAAAGAAATAAAGGGTTTAAATGACACATTGGGCCAGATGGGCATCACAGATATATGCAGAACATTCCATCCCAAAGCCACAGGATACACATTCTTCTCTAGTGCATATGGAACATGAATAGATCACATTCTGGGTCACAAATCAGGTCTCAACTGGTACCAAAAGAATGGGATGATTCCCTGCATATTTTCAGACCACAATGCTCTGAAGCTAGAACTGAATTACAAGAGGAAAGTTGATAAGAACTCAAATACATGGAGGCTAAAAAGCATCCTACTAAAGAATGAATGGGTCAACCAGGAAATTAAAGAAAAATTGAAAAAAAAAATCATGGAAACAAATGAAAATAAAAACACAACTGTTCAAAATCTGTGGAACACAGCAAAGGTGGTTCTGAGAGGAAAGTATATAGCATTACAAGCCTTTCTCAAGAAACAAGAAAGGTCTCAAGTACACAACCTAACCATACCCCTAAAGGAGCTGGGAAAAGAACAGCAAAGAAAGCCTAAATCCAGCAGGAGAAGAGAAATCATGAAGATCAGAGCAGAAATCAATGAAATAGAAGCCAAGATAACAGTAGAATTCTGTTAATTAATTCTTTGAAAGAATTAATAAGATTGACAAACCCCTGGTCAGACCTACCAAAACGAAAAGAGAAAGAAGGACCCAAATAAATAAAATCATGAATGATTGAGGAGAGATCACAACCAACACCAAAAAAATACAAACTATTACAAGAACATACAATGAGCAACTATATGTCAGCAAATTTGACAATCTGGAAGAAATGGATGCATTCCTAGAGATATATAAATGACAAAAACTGAACCAGGAAGAAATAGAAAAGCTGAACAGATCCATAACCAGTAAGGAGATTGAAGCAGTCATCAGAAATCTCCCAACAAATAAGAGCCCAGGGCCAGAAGGCCTCCCAGGGGAATTCTACCAAACATTTAAAGAAGAATTAATACCTAGACTCCTGAAACTGTTCCAAAAAATAGAAATGGAAGGGAAACTTCTAAACTCATTTTATGAAGCCAGGTTACTTTGATCCTAAAACCAGACAAAGATACCATCAAAAAAGAGAATTACAGACCGATATCTTTAATGAACACAGATGTGAAAATTCTCACCAAAATACTAGCCAATAGGATCCAACAGTACATTAAAAGGATTATTCACCACAACTAAGTGAGATTTATTCCTGGGCTGCAAGGTTGGTTCAACATACAAAAATCAATCAATGTGACACAATACATTAATAAAAGAAAGAACAAGAGCCATATGATACTCTCAATAGATGCAGAAAAAGCGTCTGACAAAATAAGCATCCTTTCTTGATCAAAATTCTTCAACGTGTAGGTATAGAGGCTACATACCTCAATATCATCAAATCCATCTCTAAAAAACCTACAGTGAATATCATTCTCATAGGGAAAAGCTGAGAGCTTTTCTGCTAAGATCAGGAACACAGCGGGGATGTCCACTATCACCACTCTTATTCATCATAATACTAGAAGTCGTAGTCTCAGCAATCAGTCGAAAAAATAAAGGCATCTGAATCAGTAAAGAAGAAGTCAAGCTCTCACTCTTTGCAGATGATATAATACTTTATGTGGAAAAACCAAAAGATTCCACTCCAAAACTGCTAGAACTTGTACAGGAATTCAGTAAAGTGTCGGAATATAAAATCCAAACAGATAATTCAGTTGCTTTTCTGTACACCAACAACAAGAGAGAAGAAAGAAAAATTAAGGTGTCAATCCCATTTATAATTGCACCCCAAACAATAAGATACTTAGCAATAAACCTAACCAAAGTGGCAAATAACCCATACTCAGAAAACTATAAAGTACTCATGAAAGAAATTGAGGAAGACACAAAGAAAAGGAAAAATGTTCCATGCTCATGGACTGGAAGAACAAATATTGTGAAAATGTCTATGCTACCTAAAGCAATCTACACATTTAATGCAATCCCTATCAAAATACCATCAATTTTTTTCAAGGAAATGGAATAAATAATCCTAAAATTTATATGAAACCAGAAAAGACCCCGAATAACCAGAGGAATATTGAAAAAGAAAGCTAAAGTCGGTAGCATCATAATTCTAGACTTTAAGCTCTATTACAAAGCTGTAATCATCAAAACAGGATGGTATTGACACAAAGCAGACTATAGATCAATGGAGCATAATAGAGAGCCCATAAATAGACCCTCAACTCTATGGTCAACTAATCTTTGACAAAGCAGGAAAGAAATTCCAATGAAAAAATGACAGTCTCTTCAACAAATGGTGTTGGGAAAACTGGATAGCCACATGCAGAAGAATGAAACTGGACCATTTCCTTTCAACACACAGAAAAATAGACTCAAATGGATGAAAGAACTCAATGTGAGAAAGGAATCCATCAAAATACTAGAGGAGAGTACAGGCAGCAACCTCTTCAATCTCAGCCACAGCAACTTCTTCCTAGAAACATTGCCAAAGGCAAGGAAAGCAAGGGCAAAAATGAACTATTGGGACCTCCTCAAGATCAAATGCTTTTACACAGCAAAGGAAACAGTCAACAAAACCAAAAGACAATTGACGGAATGGAAGAAGATATTCACACATGTCATATCAGAAAAATAACTAGTATCCACAATCTATAAAGAACTTCTCAAACTTAGCATCCAAAGAACAAATAATCCAATCAAGAATTGGACAGAGGACATGAAGAGACATTCCTATAAAGAAGATATCCAGATGGCCAACAGACACATGAAAAAATGCTTAACATCACTTGGCATCAGGGAAATACAAATCAAAACCACAATGAGATACCACCTCATGCCAGTCAGAATGGCTAAAATTAACAAGTCAGGAAATGACAGATGTCAGAGAGGGATGGAGAGAAAGAGGAACACTTCTACATTCGTGGGAAGGCAAGCTGGTGCAGCCACTTTGGAAAACAGCATGGAGGTTCCTCGTAAAGTTGAAAATAGAGTTACCCTACAACCCAGCAATCACACTACTGGGTATTTACCTTAAAGATACAAATGTAGTGATCTGAAGGAGAACATGCACCCAAATGTTTATAGCAGCAATGTCCACAATAGCCAAACTATGAAAAGAATCTAGATGTCCATCAACAGATGAATGGATAAAGAGGTAGTACAATGGAATATACTATGCCACCATCAAAAGAAAGTAAGTCTTGCCATTTGTAACAATGTGGATGGAACTAGAGTGTACCATGCTGAGCGAAATAAGTCAATCAGAGAAAGACAATTATCGTATGATCTCCCTGATATAAGGAATTTGAGAGGCAAAGTGAGAGGTTTGGGGAGTAGGGAAGGAAAAAAATGAAACAAGATGGGATTGGGCGGGTGACAAACCATAAGAGACTCTTAATCTCACAAAACACACTGAGGCTTGCTGGGGGGTGGGGGTATGGAGAGGGTGGTTGGGTTATGGACAGTTGGGGAGGGATGTGAAATGTGTAAGTTATGTGAGGGTATATGTAAGTGTTTTTTTTTTTTTTAAGATTTTATTTATTTATTTGACAGAGAGAGATGACAAGCAGGCAGAGAGGCAGGCAGAGAGAGAGGAGGAAGCAGGCTCCCTGATGAGCAGAGAGCCCGACGCAAGGCTCGATGCCAGGACCCTGAGATCATGACCTGAGCCGAAGGCAGCGGCTTAACCCACTGAGCCACCCAGGCGCCCCGGGTATATGTAAGTTATGTGAGGGTATGTGAAGTGTATAAGCCTGATGATTCAGAGACCTATACCCCTGGGGCAAATAATACATTATATGTTAATAAAAATAATTAATAAAAAATTTTCCAAATCATTGATCATCAGGGGAGTGTAAATCAAAACTACAATAAAATATTACCTCACACCTGTCAAAATGGCTAAAATTAAAAACACAGGAAACAATAGACATTAGTTTAATATGCATAAAAAGGGGAACCTTCTTACACTATCAGTGGGGATGCTAACCAGTATAGCCACTGTGGAGAACAGTATGGAGGTTCTCCAAAAAGTTAAAAAAATAACTACCCTACAACCCAGCAATTGAATACTAGTAGGTATTTACCCGAAGGAAAGAATACTAGTTCGATGGGGCACATGCATCTTGATGTTTATAATAGCATTATCAACAATAGTCAAATTATGGGAAGAGCCCAAATGTCCATTGACTGATGAATGGATAAAAAAGATGAGAGGTGTGTGTGTGCGTGTGCATGTGTGTGTGTATGTGTGTGTGTGTGTGTGTATGATATATTACTTAGCCATTAAAAAAAAAAAGAATGAGATCTATGCACGCTTACCATTTATAATGACGTGACTAGAACTAGAAGGTATCATGCTAAGTGAAACAAGTCAGAGAAAGAAATACCACAACTTTACTCATATGTGGAATCTAAGAAACAAAAGAGATGAACATAGGGGAAGGAGAAAAAAGAGAGGAAGGCAAACTATAAAAGAGACTCTTATCTATAGGTGACAAACTCGGGGTTGTTGGAGGGGAGATGGGCAGGGGATGGGCTGGATGGGTAATGGGGATTAAGGAGGGCTTTCCTTATGATGAGCACTGGGTGTTGTCTTTAAGTGATGAATCACTAAATTCTCCTCCTGAAACTAATATTATGCTATATGTTAACTAACTGGAATTTAAATTAAAAACTTGAAACATAACAACAAAGAAAAATACAGGCTGTCTCTGTATACTACTATGAGATGGGGTCCAAAGTTTAGTATTATTTTAAAATCATTGTGGAAAAAAGTGTGTATAGTTAATATAATGTAAAAAAGGAAGTGTCTTAGTTCATTAGGGCTGCTATTAAAAAAAGTAATGTTTAAGTGAATGTTTAAGTGAATGACTTAAACAACAAATAGTTATTGTTAAGTGAATGTTTAAGTGAATGACTTAAACAACAAATAGTTATTGCTCACAATTTAGAAGACTAGCAAGTCCAAGATCATGGTGTCTGCAGATTTGATGTCTGGTGAGAACCTGCTTGTGCTCATTGACAGTTGTTTTCTCACTGTAACCTCAGGTGACAAAAGGGAACTGGGGTCTCAGTAGGGTCTCTTTTTTTTTTTTTTTTAAGATTTTATTTATTTATTTGACAGACAGAGATCACAAGTAGGCAGAGAGGCAGGCAGAGAGAGAAGGAAGCAGGCTCCCTGATGAGCAGAGAGCCTGAAGCAGGGCTCAATCCCAAGACCTTGGGATCATGACCTGAGCCGAAGTCAGAGGCTTAACCCACTGAGCCACCCAGGCGCCCCAGTAGGGTCTCTTTTATACAGACTAACCTCATTCATGAGGGCTCCATTTTTCTGACCTAAGTGCCATCCAAAGACCTAGATTAGGTTTTCACATAAGAATTTTGAGGGGATACAAATATTCAGTGTGCTGCAGGGATGGGCCACCTACAATGCATATGTAAACACACATATTTATGCATTTTTACTTACATGATAAAAAAAGAAAAAAAAATGGAACAATAAACCATAATATTAGGGGTTAAATTATATACAGAGAGGGAAAAATTACTGTGGAAGTGTGTAGAGATAGAAACTAAATTTTTCTGAATATACTATTTTTATAGTTTTGCTTTTGAAACCAAGAAAATATTTTATATGAAAAAGGTTATCTTCAAAAACAAAAAGTAAACTAAAACAAATCAACTTAACTTTATATTGACTTGGCATACCACAGAGAAAAACTCTTTCAAGTGACTTTGAAATACAGTAATCTAACTGTACATCTTAGTGTGATATGAATTAAGGACCAAGAGAACTGCAAAAATAACTTATGTTTTCAGAATTTGTATCATTAGTGACAGTTCTGTGATTATTATTCTGAGACAGTTTCATGTGCATTTTGAGGAAAATAAATGGGTTATGGTGGTGTTATTGTGAACTAGGATTTTGACTGAAGGGAAAAGGAAAAACAGTTACAAGATCAATGAGAATAAGTAACCTCTGTAATACAGAATTTGCACTGGACATGTTAGAAGATACTCATAAGGTATTTTATCTTTTATATTATGTCATGTACACATCTATGTGTGCATGTGTGTATGTGTACTGATCAAACACCCTACAGTTCCAATCATCTTGACTGTACTTATGACAGCTTTCTTCCTGAGCTGCCTTTTCTTAGAGCATTTACTTCAGAAAACTCAGTTGTAAATGCTATCTCTGTCCCTTTGACATGTAAATATCCCAGCTTCTTACTAGTTTTACAACACTGGGGTGTCTCTGAGGACCTGGTAGCCATCCATTTGAAATGTAATCTTCAAGGAAAGTCCCCCATCTCTCAGTCTCTGTGGAGAACAACTTGGATAAGCATGCTTTAGCAAAAAGATATCCTAGTGACATTGACCAACCGATGCAATATCCTTCACTTTCCTACTAGCTCACCCCTTGTTTTTTTATTCATCAGAGATTTGTGTTCTACCTCTCTCCTAGTATTGCAATAGTTCTGAGTAAAGTCTTTTGCCTGTTTAATTTCTGTAACTTCTCTTTGGCCACACATACACATGCATGTACACACACACTACATACAAAAATTTCATTTCAAATATTTTATTTCCTATTTCTAAAATGCTTAGAAAAAATGCCCAGTCTGATAGCAACGAGTAATTCTAATATGCATATTATAGTTCTAAATATCATTTTCATAGGGAAAAAAAGGAACAGAGAGACCCCTGGAGAAATGGCATGTAACAAGCAAGTACCGCAGAGAAAAGTAGCTAGTAAAGACACAAATGATGCCAAAAGTCTCAGGAGCCAACTTGATGTGACCACCCCATGGACCAACAGTGAAACAATTTAAGCATTTAAGAGTATTTGGTTAAGACACAGCTAATATGTGTAATTTAAGAATCCATCATGTATTCAAATCCAAAAACAAACAGGAAAAGCAAACAAAACAAGAAAAATGAAAGCTTTCTTTGGTCACATTTGGTGAAAGCTATGGAAACAGCTCATTATTTTAGAAACTGGAAAATAATAGGAAATAGGTATATATGATTTCTTTCTTTTTTTTATGATTTTTTAAAGAGATTTTATTTATTTGACAGAGATAGATACAGCAAGAAAGGGAACACAATCAAGGGTCTGGGAGAGAGAGAAGCAGGCTTCCCACTGAATAGGGAGCCTGATACAGGGCTTGATCCCAGGACTCTGGGATTATAGCATGAGCTGAAGACAAACACTTAATGACTGAGCCACCCAGGCACCCCGATCTTTCTATCATCTCTGCCTCCCTTTCTCTCTCTGTCTTTGTTCATGTATGTGTATATCCCGGCTTAATAATTGATAAGGAAATGGGACAATTAAAATAGTACCATATTACAGGGCACCTGGGTGGCTCAGTCAGTTAAATGGCAGACTTGACTTCGGCTCAGATTATGATCGTAAGGTCCTGAGATTGAGCCCTGCGTCAAGCTCTGCACTGGATGTGGGGCCTGCTTAAGATTCTCTCTCTCTCTCCCTCTTTCTGCCCATCCTGCACCTCTCTATCTAAAAAGAAAAAAAAAATTGTATCATTTCGCATCCTGTAATGAGTTAATAATCAATGTTTCCTAAAATAATAAGAGATGGCATTGAAGAATTCTCTAATAAAAAGTATAAACATCAGTACATCAAAATTGGCTTTCAAAATGGCCAAGTGGGGCTCTTGGTGAACTACTATCCCACAAAAATAACAAAAATACTGAAAAATCACTAAAATCAACTGTTTCAGAACTTGGGGATTTAACCAAATCCACAGAATAAACTGAAAGGTGTTTATCCAAAAGAAACAACTGAACCTTGGTAAGATAGCTGTGTCATGGCATTTCAACTTGTGACTACTTCTCATACTTTCCTCTTTAGCTCTTTGTCACAGTAGCTATGAAAATCAGCAGACTCACAGCCAAATGAGAGGATTAACCTCTTTCAGAGCTCCATTAAAAGCTATATCCCCAGACTGCGATGAATATTTTGTCCAAACTAGCAACAACCTGGAAAATCTCCATTCTCAAGGTGTTGTGGCTATTTGATATGACTCAGCTACCAATTCAGTGAAAAAAGAAAGAAAGAAAGAAAGAAAAATAAAAAGAAAGCTCTATTTCCAGGGCTTTGCCAAAAACAATAGCATTGTGCTGACAAGATTACAGCATCCACAGTACAAGGATCCAAGCGAAGAAATAAAGAGCAGAGTTCCAATAAGGATAATTAGGTAAATATTTGTTAATCTGGCCTTCTATCTGAATTGAAGTGTAATTACTTAAAGCAGTAATTCTGAAACCATGTTAATGATATAGGAAATTTAACTTGTCTGGCAATAATAGCACAACAGAGTGGTAGAGAACAGAGGTATACTAGAGCAAAGCTTCTGCATGCCACTGAATTAGTATAATATTAAAAAGAACTAGTTGGGGTGCCTTGGTGGCTCAATTGGTTTAGCGTTTGCCTCGGCTAACTGCACAATCCCAGGGTCGTTGGATGGAGCCCTGTATCAGGCTTCCTGCTCAGGGAGGAGTCTCTTTCTCCCTCTCCCTCTTCCCCTGCTTATGTTCTCTCTCTCTCACCCACTCTCGCTCTCAAGTAAATAAGTAAAATCTTTTAAAAAATTAAAATACAAAAATAAAAAGAACTCTATTGATTTAAATTTATATGCTAATTGTAATCCTTAGGATAACTGTCTTAGTTTACTTCAGCTGCTGTAGTAAAAATACCATATAGACTAGGTACCTTATAAACAACAGAAATTTATTTCTCTTAGTTCTAGAGGGTGGGAAGTCTGAGATCAAGATGTCGGTGGATTTAGTGTCTGGTAAGAGCCTGCTTCCTGGTTCAGATAACCATCTTCTCTCTGTCCTCACATGGCAGAAGTGGTGAGAGGTCTTTCTGGGGCCTCTGTTACCAGAGCACTAAATCCCATTGATGAGCGCTTCACCCTCATCACCCAAACACCATCCAAAGACCCCACCTCTAAATGCCATCACATGAGTGATTAGGTTTCAGCATATGAATGTTAGGGGAGACACAAACATTCAATCTAAGGCATCTTGCCCCTGGCCTTCCAAAATTCATTTTCTGCAAAATGCATTCATTCCACCCCAACAGCCCCAAATGTCTTAACTTGTTCCAGCATCAACTAAAGTCCAAAGTCTTATCTAAATATTATCTAAATCAGATATGGGTGAGACTCAAGTTATAATTCATCCAGAGGCAAACTGTTCTCTATCTGCCATCTGTGAACTTGAGAAATCAAGTGTGCACTTCCAAAATACAATGGTGTGACAGGCATAGGATGGACATTTCCATTTCAAAAGGAAGAAAGAAAGAAGAATGACAAGGCCAGAGCAAGTTCAAAATCCAATGGGGAAAACTCCATTACACTTGAAGGTTTTAGAATATTCCTCTTTGCTCAATGCTCTGTCCTCTAGACCCCCTGGGGTGGGGTTCTACCAGGCATTCACTGAAGCAGAAAGAGAAATCTTGCCCCAGGGCTTCATAAGGCAGAGATTGGGTTCCCAACACACTGAAATATCTGCTCTCATAGCAGTTCTCTGACTGGGTCTTTTGGCTCTGTTGGGCACAAGCCACACTGTACCAGAGACCACTAGAGCCACAGTGGCAGAGGAACACAACACCAGAATGTGGGGAATGGAGGCTGCCATGTGAAGCTTCACTAGACAGGGTGCACCAGGGAGTGCAGACAGAGGTCCCACAGGCACCAGCAACACTTACTTTGAAGCCACTCTTTCCCTGGGACTTTTGTGCTCTGGACCTTGGTGAGAGTAGCAACCCTGATGATTACTGAACCCCTGGATGGGAAAGAGGGTTATTCTTATATTGTCTTGAACAACAGTTCCTAATTTTTGTTGAGTTGGTCCCCTGGGCATATTCTTAATATTCTTTTCTGAAGAGGTTTTCTGATTCATTTCAATATGGATAGGCTGAGAACATATGAAATGTTGAAAATCCTTTTCCTTTTTGATTAACAATTCCAACCTTCAATCATTCCTCTCTCCTCATGTTATACTACAAGTGGTCAAGAGAAATCAAGCCACTCCTTCAGCACTTGCTTAGCTATTTCCTTAGCCAAATATCCAATGACATCTTTCACAAGTTCTACCTTTCACAAAACACCTGGACACAAACACAATTCAGCTAAGCTCTTTGCTACTTCTTAATAAGGATTCTCTTGCCTTTCTTGTCCCATAACATGTTTCTCATTTTTGTCTGAGACTTCATTAGAACAGTTTTCACCACCTAGATTTCTATCATCATTCTGTTCAGGACAACTTAGTTTTTTGTTTGTTTGTTTGTTTCTTTTTGTTTTTTGAGAGAGAGAGAGAGAGAGAGAGAGAGAAGGAGAGAGAGAGAGAGAGAGAGAGCACCCCAGAGTGGGGAAGGACCGAGGGAGAAGTAGGGAGAGAGAAAGAAAGCACACCAGTGGAGCAAGGGGCACAGGGAGAGAGACAGAATCTCAAGCCGACTCCACACCCAATGCAGAGCCAGGCTTGAGGCTTGATCTCATGACCCTGAACCTGAGCAGGAACCAAGAGTTTCAGCAACATATAAGTAATTTCTACTTATATCTATTTTTTCCTCTAAATTGAGAAACTTTTCCAAACATTTAATATATTTCCTTAGTTATATATTATGTTAGCTACTTCACCCAAATATTTAATAGTTTCTGAAACTTATTCTGAACTATTGGCCTCAGTCTATCATATTTCAGCACCAAGTAGTTCTAAAAGTATGTTATGCAGTCACATCACATTTCTTGGCTGTGTGAATGTGGACAAGTCACTTAACTGCATTTTAACATAATCCCTTTGTGTTGAAAATGGGAGGGAATAGTAGCCTACCTTATTGATTTGTGGGAAGACAAAATGAGTTAAATATGGAAAACACCTGATAATGTCACCTGTTACTACTCTTTCTGGCTAGCTCCTTGGATCCCTTTTGTTATTTCTATTGTCACTGTCAATCCACCTAACAAATATCTTGGCATGTCCCCTATTACAGATGCTTTCATAGTAGATTGCCAATCCCTAAATGTCCTTTACCTTATCTCCTTGTATCTTTTTTGAGGTACTTATTGAAAAAATATAATACTAACAATATCAAATAATTCTATTATCTCATAGACATTGATTTTCCTCTTATGCCCTAGCCCCCCTTTCAGGTTTCTCTGTATCTAATTATCTCAAACAGCATTTTTAATTTATATGTTCTATAACTAAAACTGTTGGAAGATCTAAAAATTATAATAAATCTAGCATACATTGGACTTCAGAGAAACATCAGAGAGCCATTATGTTCTACTTCTTCAATAAACTTAGAGTGATAGCCAAAACAAAACAAAACAATTGAAAAAATTTACAAAATGCTTGTAAGCATAATTCTTGGCTAATTTACTCAGTTGCTCTATCATGCGTACTTATAGAGTAGGCAAAGGTACTTTACATGTTGCATTTATTTTATGCACATTTATTATACTCATTAGTTTAAGTGGTTATTAGGTTTTTATTATTTAATTATTATAAGGAGTGATATTTGAACAAGTCTGACTTTGAGTCTGTCCTTATGAAACTCACTAACTGACTAGTGGAGAGATTTTTGCATTTGACACTTATTATCCATATTTTATATTGAGTTTACGCTAAGGACTAGATTTTTAGTTCAGATGTATATAATTAGAGATCTCAGTTGGTCTCAAATATATTAATATTTTCAAGGATTTCAATATTTTCAAGGATTCTGACAACTAGGTAAAAAGAGGTCTGGTCATTGAGGGTGGATCTTGTTGTCCTTTCCTGCCTCAGACAAGAACTTTGCCCCAGAGTAAGAGGTCTCTGTGTGAAGCATAGACATTATTACTGCATATATTAGGAAATATTTAGCTTAGAAAACCTGTCTATTTGTACTTCAGTTTACATGACCTTTCTGAGGGGGCCATGCCCGTAATCCTTAGTTTCTGGGTTTGTTTCCTACAAGCAATTTTTAATAAGAATCATTCTGTTAAGAATATTCAATTGGTAAGTATATACATTCTAGCAAAAAAAAAAAAAAAATAGTTTGTTTATAGTCAGAAGTCCAGTTACCACAAACAAGGAGATTAAGTTGGATGACTTGCCTTCTTTCTTTTTGCCAGCACTGCCCCTGTGACACAGGAAGCAAATGGATCACAGATCATGTATTTCAACTTTATTTTCACCTTTCATATTTCCAGATTACATGAGAAAAAAATGTGTGAAAAAGTATTCAGCCACATTACTTATCTCAGAAAAGGAGCATGGTTGATATGGTAACTTTACACTAAAAATATATGTATAGGTTCCTATTAAACTGCATTGCAGTTTAATTTTTTATTTGTTCATTTTTCAGTGTATCTTTTCCTCTATTTGACTCAATCTATGGCCATTCAGGGAATAGTGTATCACTTTGGTCAGATGTATTCTAAGTAGTATTTGTTAAAAAGAAAACTTAAAAAAGGAATGAATCTTCAAAAATTTTGCTGACATGAAATGTTGGTAAATTAAGCATCAAGAGCACAATACTTTTTATGCTTTCATATTTTTGCTGTGTATTGTTTTATTGCAGAATATTTTATTATAATAGCACTCATTTCTGAGATCACACTTACTTTTATTACTTCCATGTGATTGGAATATATTACATAAGTAAAACTTGACTTATTAGTGCAAATAGATATATGCATGAGTATTTCTAAATGTCATTTTACTAGAAGTCTATGTTTTATATAATTTACAGGAATGGCTCCCTAAAGACAAATCTCATAAACTTTCATTTGCACAAATCTTCCTTTTCAACTGACAAGATAATAGGACATCACATCTTTGCAGACTGCACAATTTTTAAATGTGGGAACAAGGAGTGGCTAAAGATGAACAAAACAGAAAACCAATGCACATATATAGGTAAAGTTACTAAGGGAGATATAAATGTGAAAATAGCTGGGTCACGGATTCTCAAAGTTACTGAATCCATGATTGTGGTTTCTTATATTTTATTCATGATAGATAGGTAGATGATATATAGATGATAGATGATATTTAGATAAATAGATAGATAGTTAAATAGAGTGTTGTTCTATGCTTTTGTTATTTCCTCACTAATACTTCACTCCAGGGAATAATGCCTGAAAAACAGTACAATATCCTATTCTTTAAGATAGATTTTTAAAAAAAGATCTAAATAAGTAAGTGCATGTTTATTAAAAACAGGTATTTTCTGGGGTCCCTGGGTGGCTCAGTGGGTTGAGCCTCTGCCTTCACTCGGGTCATGATCTCGGGGTCCTGGGATCAAGCCCCACTTTGGGCTCTCTGCTCAGCGGGGAGCCTGCTTCCCCCCCTCTCTCTATGCCTGTCTCTCTGCCTATCTGTGATCTCTGTCAAATAAATAAATAAAATATCTTTAAAAAAACAGGTATTTTCTTTGTCTTCTAATTTTTAAAAAATTGAGATAAATTCCATCCATCATAAAACTCACCATTTTGGGGTGCCTAGGTGACTCAGTGAGTTAAAGCCTCTGCCTTTGGCTCAGGTCAGGATCCCAGGGTCCTGGAAGAAGCCCCACATCTAGGTTCTCTGTTCAGCAAGGAACCTGCTTCCCCCTCTCTTTGCCTGCCTCTCTGCCTACTTTTGATCTCTGTTTGATAAATAAGATAAATAAATAAACAAATCATGATAAATAAATAAAATCAGATAAATAAATAAAATCTTAAAAAAACAAAACAGCACCAACAACAAAAACAGCTCACCGTTTCGAAGTCTAAAGTTCAGTGTTTGCTGTTTTTTTCTTATTATTTTTTTATTTTTTTGGTCTTTTATTTTGTTTTATTTTACTATTTACAAGGCTGTGCAAACCTCACTACTAGTTAATTCCAGAGTATTATCATTATCACAAGAAATCTTTACATATTAGCAGTAATTTCCTTTTCCTGCTTCTCCACAAATCTACTTTTTGTCTCTATAGAATTGCCTATTCTGGACACTCCATATAAATGTAATCTAACAATACCAACCTTTCACTAAGCATAATGTTTTCAAGGTTGGTGCATGGTAGTACATATAGAAGCATCTCATTCCTTTGTATTGGCTGGAAAATATTCCATTGCACAGATATGCCGCTTTTGTTCATCCTTAATCAATTGAAGGGCATTTGGATTATTTCTACTTTTGGAGTATTATGAATAATGATGCAAATGCTTACTTGAATTAAATAATAGTATTTTTTAAAAGATTTTATTTATTTATTTGACACAGAGAGAAATCACAAGTAGGCAGAGAGGCAGGCAGAGAGAGAAGGGGAAGCAGGCTCCCCGCTGAGCAGAGAGCCTGACACGGGGCTCTATCCCAGAACCCTGAGATCATGACCCGAGTGGAAGGCAGCGGCTTACCCACTGAGCCACCCAGGTGCCCCAAAATACTTAACACCTTTTAAATTTCTTGCTTAGTTGCTTTTTCTGGAGTCCATCTTTTGAAGGAAGAGCTGTCTTCTATTCTACTAACCTTTCTTTCCCTAATATCTAGAACTCTATCTTCAACATTTAAAAGTACTCCATATTGGGGTGCCCGGGTGGCTCAGTGGGTTAAAGACTCTGCCTTCGGCTCAGGTCATCCCAGGGTGCTAGGATCGAACCCGCATCGGGCTCTCTGTTCAGCAGAGAGTCTGCTTCCTCCTCTCTCTCTGTCTGCCTGCCTCTCTGCCTACCTGTGATTTCTATCTGTCAAATAAATAAATAAAATCTTTAAAAAAAAGTACTCCATAAGTAATTGATGAAAGAAATTGATTGAGATATGAAATAATTATTAAGGAACAATAATATTTAAGAGTTTTATTTATAAAAGCCAAAACATTGGTATAATGGTTGGTCCTTTTAACCTCTTATTTTTGAATGCTTGCTTTTCCTAAATGCAGTCCATTTATGAGTCATCTCTTTGTCTCATAAGAGATGTTTCTTTAGTATTTTAGTTATTGCCATATACACCATGCCTTTTTAATGTAAGTGATAACTCTTAATGGCTATGGTCATAAAGTTCTTAGATAATTTACAGTGGTTCATGACCCTCTAATGCTGTACCCTACCCAACAAAATTTCCCTAATGTTTAATTACTTTTGTGAAATTTAAATACATTTATTTACTTAAATGAATTTTTTTTTTTCTTTAGCAGGGCAATGATGAAGACAGTGTTTTAAAAAAACTGATTTGGACAATACTGTACTTTTAAAACTTTTTTAATGAGAAACTTTTCAGTGTCACATTTATTTGCAGAGTGAAAGTATGTATTTATAATTCCTCACCAAAAGCTCTCAACAAAGTTTTATCCTGTGCTTTTTAATTTTTTAATTTTATTTTAATTCCAGTTAGTTAACATACAGTGTTATATTAGTTTCAACTGTACAGCATAGTAATTTAACACTTCCGTCCATCACCTGGCGCTCATCACCAGTGCTCTCCTCAGTCCCCACTGCCTGTTTCACCCATCAATCCCCCCACCTCCCCGCTTGTTCTCTACAGTTAAGAATCTGTTTCTCGGTTTGCCTGACTTTCTCTTCCCCCTTCCTTTCCTCTTATGTTTCTTAAATTCCACATAGGAATGAAATCATAGAGTATTTGTCTTTCTCTGACTGACTTATTTCCCTTAGCATAATACTGTCTAGCTGTATCCATGTCCTTGAAAATGGCAAGAATTCATTCTTTTTTTCTGGCTGAGTAATATTCTGCCATGTGTATGTGTCTCTGTGTGTGTATCTCCACACATACCACTTCTTCTTTATCCACTTATCAGTCAATGGACATTTGGGCTGTTTCCATAGTTTGGCTATTATAGATGGTGCTACTATAAGCACAGGGGTGTGTGTATCCCTTAGAATTAGTATTTTTGTATCCTTTGGGTAAATACCTAGTAATATGATTATTGGGCCATATGATAATTCCATTTTTAATTTTTTGAGGAACCTCCACATTATTTTGCACAGTGGCTGCACCAGTTTGATTTCCCACCAGGAATGCAAGAGTTTTCCCCTTTTTCTACACCCTTGCCAACATGTGTTATTTCTTGTGTTGTTGATTTTAGCCACTCTGAGAGATGTGAGATGGTATCTCACTGGGTTTTTTTTGTTGTTGTTTGTTTGTTTGTTTGTTTGTTTTAGATTTTATTTATTTATTTGTTGAGAGAGAGTGTGTCTGTGAGTGAGGGGAGAGGGGCTAAGAAAATCCCAGGTAGACTCTTCACTGAGCAGGGAGCCTGACATAGGGTTCCATCCCACAACTCTGAGATCACAACCTGAGCTGAAACTGAGAGGAGGATGCTTAACCAACTGAGACACCCAGGCACCCTCCTCATTGTAGTTTTGATTTGCATTTCCCTGATGATCAGTCATGTTGAGGATATTTTTATGTGTCTGTTGTCCATCTGTATGTCCTCTTTGAAAAAAAAAAATGTCTGTTCATATCTTCTGCCCATTTTTAAACTAGATTATTCATTTTGGGGTGTTGAGTTTTATAGTTTCTTTCTTTCTTTCTTTGGATACTAACCCTTTATCAGATATGTCATATCCAAATATCTTCTTCCATTATTTAAGTTGGTTTTTAGTTTTGTTGATTGGTTCCTTCACTGTGCAACAGCTTTTTATTTTGATGAAGTCCCAATATTTTATTTTGGCTTTCCTTTCCCTTGCCTCTAGAATGGCAAATTGCTACTTTTTGCTGATGTCAAAGAAGTTACTGCCTGCGTTCTCTAGCTTTTTAGTTTCAGTTCTCACATTTAGGTCTTTAATCCATTTTGAATTTTTCAGTTTCGTGTAAGAAAGTGGTCCAGTTTCATTATTTTGCTTATTGCTGACCAGTATTTCTAACACCATCTGTAAAGACTCTTTTTCCCATTCAATATTCTCTCTTGCTTTGTCAAAGATTAATTGACCATATAGTTGTGGGTTCATTTTTGGATTTTCTTTTCTGTTCCATAGATCTGTGTGTCTATTTTATGCCAATACCATACTGTTTTGATCTCTACAGCTTTGTAATATAACTTGAAGTCTGGAATTCTGATGCCTCCAATTTCACTTTTCTTTTTTCAGGGTTGCTTTGGCTATCCAGGGTCTTTTGTGGCTCCATACAAATTTTAGGACTGTTTGTTCTTTTTCTGTGAAAAATGCTGTTAGTATTTGATATACTTAAAAAAAATTAAAAGACCATCTGCAGAAGGCTAGATAAGAAATAGTTTATAAATAATTCACAGTAGAGAAACATCATATTATAATACCAAAAGCAAATTAGAGTTAAAATTAGAAATTAATTTGCCAAGATGTCACTAGCCTATTCACAAGGTGTTTCTTACAGCCCACTTACATCCTTTCTCCTTTCTTGAACCAATATTCCTACTTAGTCCATTTTTTTCTTCCTACTCCATATTCTTTTAAAAATATTATGTAGAGATTTTAATGATGGCTTTCTTTCACTGTTTCCAAATGTGCTCTGGGAGGTCTTGCCTGCCATAGTAACTGTACTTTGAGAAAATGAGGGATGATTTAGGAAATAAATTGTTAGGAGACCTGGAAGATGGGGAAAAAGAAGGAAAGGAGGGAGAGAGAGAAGGTCAAAGGAAGAAAGGGGATTAAGGTCTAAAATAACTTTGAAATATTGATGTCATATCAGGCTGACCTCTAGGAGAATGCAACTCATAGGCTTCAAAAGTAAATATTTTTCCTGAATGAATAAATGTATAAATATCTTAGAAACTTTGAGTGTCACTCTATTCCATTAGCCTCTCTTGGAATTCTGCAAAACTCCATTCAGTTCTTCCTTACACCAAATGTGTGAGTTGGAGCTTTTCTGATCCCTAAATCTTTTGGAACTCCTAAAATAGACAGACTTCTCCAGAGCATACCCAACTCAGAGAAATTGATATTTAGATATTAAACTACTAAAAAGGGCAAAACACCCAAATCAGGGAACACAGAAATAAATTTATAATGTGTTTCCAACCAATAAGAAGATACTGAAAAATTTTCCTATTAGATCATCCACAATAAGTCTTACTTTTTGTTGTTGTCAGCAGAATGAAAATTGATTCATACTGTCTATATATTAATAATGACTATATTTATTTTATTTTATTTGGGTTTTTAGCCACCCTGGCTGATTACAATAAATGAAAGAGGATATTGGTATAAAAACAAACATATTGTACCACAAACAATTTTTAGACTTTCTAGATACTAAAAGGAAATTCTGTGAAGCATGTTTATTGAAAGTGTATACAAGAATTACTCCTCAATACAATTTTCCTTTCTATCAAGATTATTTCATACATGTACCAAATGTGTAGAACGTAGTTTTTAATTATAAAGAGTATTATTTAATTTTAAGAAATCCAATTATATTTTATGTGCTACCCCAAAAAACAATATACACATTTCCAAAATTGCAAAGTTAAAAAGGGAAGAAATTTAATTGACAGCATCAGCAACATCAACACTGCCTTTTTACCAAAGTTTGAGTTTCTCTCAAACTTGCATGACATATTGGATTGCCTTCATCTATTCTGTTTATTTTCCTCTGATGACACTATAAACAAACCAACACATGGCCAAATCAAATGCAAAAGTTCTCTACTCTGATGTTCTGTACTCTCATTCAACTAATCTAATTCTATTGTTTATTTGTACCTGCCATCCATTTTGAATGATGTGTGCTGTGCCATTGTGTTAGCTGTTTTTTGTTCAATATTTTTATACAACCCCCTCTGCAGTGGTGATATTATAAAGTTACAGAATGTGAAAAGTGTAAAGTTCTTGAGAGCTCATTTTGGTGCATCAAGCACTTATTGCAAAGTTGCAAGAGTTAAATATAGACAAAGATGATTTCTTCCCTACCATTTTACATGCAATAATTTATTAGCTCAATCACTTGTCAAACATTTATTATGAGCCAATTACTCTTCTGAAGTAGAAAAAGAGACAACATAGTCTCTATTCTTATTAAGTTCAATGCATGGCCATAGAGGCAGTTATAAAATTAAAAGGCAATTCAGCTCAGTAGGCACAATGATAAGAAAATGCGCAACATATTAAAGGAACAGAAAGAAAAAAACACCTTGCACAGAATGAAGAGGACCCGTTATAGGAAAAGTTTTACAGAAGAGTAATTTAAGACATTCCCTGCTAAATTAGGAAAGTAAGGAGCGACATCGTACCCAATGAGAATGCCCTTCAACAAAGCACAAGGAGTTCTGTGTCATTTGTTCTGAATAAATTGGCAGTATGATTTGTGTGAACTATTACCAGACCTGGAATATTCAATACCTAATCTTTGTCTCAGAGAAATCTGAAATAATTCTAAGGCAATGGAGGAAGCAATGAGTTTAAGAAATGAGTAACATATTAGGTAATATATTATAAAATATGAGAGAAATATTCTTTGCCTGTTAGATAGGTGTGAATATTATAATAGAGAAGATAAATGAAAGGATTTCAAGAGGTAAAGATTCCAATGAATTCATTGGATTTGTTGAATGGATTCCAATGGATTCATCCAATCCACTGATTCCAATGAAGACTGATGTTTAATTTGATATAAGAATAATATAAGAAAGAAAACATTTAATGGGACCTTTATGGGCTTGAGTGAATGTATAGATGGTGATGGTTTTTAAGTAAATTAAGAAAGACAGAAGAGTGAAAAGTTTGGAAATTTGAGGATGGGTGAAATAGGTGAAGGAGGTTAAGAGGTACCAACTTCTAGTTAGAAAATAAGTCATAAGGATGAAAGTACAGCATTGAGAATATAGTCAATACTATTGTAATAACTTTGTATGGTGACAGATGGAATTACACTTACTGTGGTGAGCATTTCATAATGTATGATCATTGACTCATTATGGTGTACACTTGAAACCAATACAATATTGTATGTCAACTATAGTTCAGTGAAAGGAATAAAAATAAGAAAAAAATGTTTGGAAATCTGGCGTTCAGTTTTAGATGTTCAGTTTTAATATCTTACTGGAAATATCTAGTCAGTTGAATATATGGATCTGGTGTGCAGACAGAACAGAGATGTAGATACAGATTTGACAGCATCAGTGTTCACTGATTCTGGTTCTTGGAACTGTGAGTTTGGTTGAGGAAGCCCAGAATGAGTGGCCAGGCAATGTTAACCAACTCATGTGTCTTAAGAATCTGAGCATATAAAGAAAATGAAGGTAAAGACATGCACACACATAGTGGGATTACTGTGGACTGAATTGGAATATATATTCCCTCTCTCTGTGTGGTGACTTATTTCAGTTCTAGCCAATTTTGGCATAAAAGCGTGTGGGCACACATTGCCATACATGCTAAGAGGAGTTGGAAATCAAAACTTTTGTGAAAAAGTTTTATAAATGCTAGCCCCTCTCTCCCCCCCATAAAAAACAATCCCAAATGTGTGTAGACTAAACAAAATATGACTGAAGAACAATTAAGCCCATACTGGTCATCCACTGAAGTCACATCTAGTAAAAGAAGATAAAAGGACAGGAAATAGAACAAAAGGGTACCCCAATAAATTAAAAATTAAAAACTAGTGAAAATTTTCTTGTTTTTCTTCATAATAGTCCATTTTCACCCGATGACAATACTATATACATCCAAAGTGAAAAGAGACTTCTTGTGGTTCTATAAGCAACAGTTTTCCCTAAGAAGATTTGTGATCTTTCAGTTGAGACCTGAGGACATCTCTTGAAACTATGAAAAAAAAAAAAAAACTGTAAGTTAAAGAGAATCACTGGAACTAGTAAGATTGGGGATGTCAATTTTTATAAATAAGGAAGGTGTTGGATAGTTACTATATATTGATTCTGGCCTAATTTATGTTTAGGAAAAAATGTATAGTGCAACAAAGAGCTCAAGATTATGGTTTTCTCCACTATCATTCAATAGTCAAGGTTTGGGAATGGAGAAGTGAGATGGTTGTGGAATCTAGACATAGTTTTATATAAGAATGTGTGCCAGCAATATAAGAAGATAGGTTCATTGAGGGCATCACAGCAAGACTACTTGATGTATTGAATTATTAGGGCTTGGCCAGAGGGATATGAATTCAGGAGGGAACTTACTTTCTTTAACCCTTATATGAAGTTTCTACCTCACTTAAAAAATACACTAGTGAACTTGTGTCAACAGATTAAGTCTTTTTAAAAGTAGTATTATTTTGCTGATAATTTAGAAAATGCAGAAATTAAAAATTACCTGTAATTCACTGCCTGAAAATAAAAACATTAATGTTTCAATGCATTTTATTCCAATCTATGTAAATGTGCTTATGAAGTGTGTGTGTGTGGGGGGGGGGGTGAAGTAGAGAGGAGAGAGCTACAGAGGGAGAAAGAGGGAGAGGGAGGGAGAGATGGCAGATAAAGATGGCTACATGTGCACAATATTTTATTTTGGTAATTTCCCTTTTAAATTAATATTTTATTCTGAATATTGTCCAAATAATTAACATTTTAAAAGCATGCTTTATGAATGATTGCATATTATTTATAAAATGAAGCATATTTGTGTGACATTAAAATTATTATAATATTAATGTTTATCAATATTATTTTAAAAAGCACTCTTCAATTTACACCTTTCACTCATTGATGATTTTATCTTTCACTTTCTAATAGGTAATTAGAAGGATTATTGTGCCAAATGTTATCGCCACATTCACATCTTGGTACTATTCTAAAAATGATTTTCAGAGAGTTTGGAGTTTTATTAGGAAGTAGAAAGCTTAAGACTCTATTAACACGACTGTTATTAAGGCAGATTGAGTACTTATATTCTACTTATTCTCAGTTTCTCTTAGGATTTTCTGTTTTGTTGAAGTTATATTTTCTCTCAGATCTACAGCTTCTTCCTTGACTTTTTGACATAAGGAAGTTTTGGTCCCTACTGTCCTTTAATGAAGTTTTATTTATATATTCATTTATGTATGTATTTTTTTACTTTATGTCTCTTTCTTACTAGACTTTAAGCTCCAAAAAAAACAGGAAACACAACCATCTTACTTAAATTTTAGTTCTAGCATCCAGCATAGTCTAGCACATAGCAAAATATTAATATTGATTTATTCAATAAAAGAAAGAGGAAGGGCTAAAGGAAGAATTAGCAAATTTTAAAAAGCAAAAAGAAAGAAAATGCAAATGATTACCCTCTCTAACATTTACTTTATGGTGCCTATTGTTCATTTTAAGCATTCGGGCACTGTAAGTCCTCCCTTACTTTATTACCAATTGTTATAAGGAGTGGCAATATGTAAAATTGTATCAAAAGTATAATAGTCGTGGAGAGAGGGGTGGCAAAATGAAGGCATTAAATAATCAGAATAACCTCCTACTACAATATAACTGCACACGCCAAATAGAAAATAATGAATATCCCTTTAAATGAATATTGGAATATGCAATAAAGATAATTCCCCTAGAGAACTGAAGACCAAATGTTATAAATATGTGCTGTATTGTTGGAGGCAGTGGTGCGGTCTCAGTATTCTTTAGACTTAGGATCTCATATCCATGTAAAGTTAAGCAATAAGACTTTAAAGCAGGTATCAACAGACTCAAACCACAGAGAAAATATGGCTAGTCTCCTTCTGTTTCTGTACAGTATATGACCTTATAATTGGTTTTACAGGTTTACAAAGTGTTTTTTTTTTTCTTTTCTTTAAAGAGGAAAGAAGAAGAAGACAATACAAATTTGACGACATGTGACTCTCACACAGAACTTAAGTACTACCTGGTCCCTTCCAGAATCAGTTTGCGAGTCCCTGATTTAAACACAGGCAAAGCAGCAGTTGAAACTGACTCTAAGATCATATATCTAGGACCTAGAGGGGTTGTAATCTCTGGCAACTGGTGGAAGAAAGTAGCTGGAAATAACAAGTAAGCTTGCCTCCTTTGGGCTAAAACCTGGAAGGAAAAAAGAATTCCTTTTGAAAATTTCTAAGTATGGGTCTGCCTTCAGTTATCTTTGGGGCACAACTAGGGAATGAGTATCTATTTCTTTTTTCAGGAAAGATGAAGTAACAAGGACTAAATTCATTGCTCTGCCTGAAATAACTTACAAAATAAGAAGAAAATATATAAAACTTATGTTTTAAATACCTTCAATAGCAAGCAACAAAGGGCAATGATTCATTATTGCTGGGGGACATAGACTAAAGAAGGCAGACTCTGTGGTTGTCCTACTGCAACTACCAGATAGAGTGTTTGGTCACCAACTAGGGAAGAGAAACTCAGGCAGAGCTTGAGCGGCGGGTCTGGAGAGTCAAAGGAGTATAGGAGGAGTGAGTACTGCACACACACAAAGGCTTCTACAGAGGCTTCCCCTCACTCTTCAGCAGGGGACTCACCTGTAGAGGAAATCTCAAGTGCTCAAGAAAGAACCACACAAAAGAAGCAGAAGGGAGAATCTCAAAAGTTCACATTTCTTTTTTCACCAATTCAAGTGGAAAAATCCATAATTAATGGTGAACTAGTTAGAGTACCGTGGGTGGTGGGGGTATTGCCTGAGTAATGGGGAATAAATTATTCCGTATAAAACACAGCCTGATTGGAAGGGGAGGTGAACCATGAGAGACTATGGACTCTGAAAAACAATCTGAGGGTTTTGAAGGGGTGGGGGTGGGAGGTTGGGGGAACCAGGTGGTGGGTATTAGAGAGGGCACAGATTGCATGAAGCACTGGGTGTGGTGCCAAAACAATGAATACTGTTACGCTGAAAAGAAATAAAAAACAAAAACAAAACAAAACAAAACAACAACAACAACAACAACAAAACACAGCCTGAGTCTTGTATAGAAAGATTAAAAGTAAAAACTGAAAGGATCAATTTCCAAGTAATTTAACTGCATTCCAAAACAAACCTCAAGAATATTCAGAAAAATAAAACAGTAAAATATTCAGCTTGCATTAAGGTAAAATTCAAAATGTCTGGTGTCTAATAAAAAATTTCCAGGCATATAAAGATGAAGGAAAGTACATCCTGAGAGGAGAAAAAAAAAATCAATCAAAATTTATGCAGGAATGGGATAAATAATAGTATTATTGGAAAATGATATTAAAATAGTGAACTATTTTCACACACTGAAGATGCTAGATGGAAAATTGAGCATGCTAGGTAGAGGAAGAGAGACATAAAACGGGGGCTGGATCAACATCTAAATGCGTCTAAATGTCTAACTACCTGGTCTAAAATGAAAAATCCACTGGGTGTGATTAACAAATTAGATATTGCAGAAGTAAAGACTGGTAAGGTAGAAGATATAGTGATAGAACCTATCCAGAATGATACTTCACTGAGGAAGAAAAAAAGAGAGAGACTGAAATATGAATGCAGTAAGGTGAAGTAAAGACTTTTCAGAATAAAAAAGCTGAAAGAATTCATCACCAGCAAACCTGTACTTTGAATAATTTCAGAAGTATTCAGGCAGAAGGGAAATAAGACCATGTAGAAATCTGGTTCTACATAAAGTAATCAACAGAAAAGGGAAGGATCACTTTTTTTTTTTTTATCATTTAAAACTCTTTAAATAATAAACTATCCTGGGATGTGACATGATAAAATTCACCTATTTTTTTAACCCACCCCCCACTCTCCTCCCTTCTGATAAACCATCAGTTTGTTCTCTATAGTTAAAAGTCTGTTTCTTGGTTTGTCTCTCTCTCTGCCCTTTGCTCATTTGTTTTGTTTCTTAAATTCCATGTATTAGTGATATTCCATGTATTAGTGATATATAATACCTGTCTTTTGCTAACTAACTTATTTTGTTGAGTGTAATACTCCCTAGCACCATCTATGTTTTTTACAAATGGCAAGACTTCCTTCCCTTTTTCTGGCTGGCTAATATTCCATTGTGCATATAACCCACATCTTCTTTATTCATTCATCGGGTGATGGATACTTGGGCTGTTTTCACAGTTTGGCTATTGTAGATAATGCTGTTATAAACATCAGGATGTATGTGTCTCTTTGAATTAGTAGATTTGTATTCTTTGAGTTACTACCTAGTAGTTGAGCAAGGGACAGGTGAGGCTAGGTAAAAAGAGATTGATAGGGAGCTACCTCATAAGGCTCACACAGAGGACTATGTGACCAGGCTCACAGAAATCCCAGATGTGGAGAAATGTTATAGACAAGATACTAACCAGAGAGAAGGGAACATAACAAATCCATCTTGTTCTAAATATAGAGGAGATATTTTACCTGATAGTTACAAATCTACCTTGTTTGTTCTAAATATAAACAAAATATTCACCTGAAGTTACAAATCCACCTTGTTTGTTCTAAATAGAGACGGGATATTTGATAGTTACAAATACATCTTGTTAGTCTTAAATGTTACAGACAAAATACCAAGTTCTCTTGTCTGTTTTCTATAAAAGATGAACCTAAAAAGCCCTCAGTGGCAACCCATTCAGGACCCCTCTCACTCTAGAGAGCTTTATTTTCTTTCTTTTATCATCCTTCCTTAGTAAACTTTCACTTTAATTCACCCTTTTGTGTCCACAAGATTCATTCTTCAACTCCCTGAGACAAGAACCCTGCAGCAGTGTGATTGTTTTATCCTAAGGTAGTTTTATTGTTAACTTCTTCAGTAACCTCTCTACTGTTTTTCACAGTGGTTGCACCAGTTTGCATTCTCCCAACTGTGCAAGAATGTTTCTCTTTCTCCACATCCTTGCCAGTACCTGTTGTTTCTTGTGTTGTTAATTTTGACAGGTATGATGTGATATCACATGGTAGTTTTCATTTTATTATTTATAATTTTATAATTTTTATTGAATTATTTAATTTAGTGAGGGGACAGGGGCAGAGAGAGTAGGAGAGAGAGAATCTCCACTAGGTATGGAACCTGATGCAGGGCTTGATCTCAAGACCCCAAGATCACATCCTTAGCAAAAATCAAGAGACACTTAACCAACTGAGCCACCCAGGCACCCCTCATTGTAGTTTTGAATTGTATTTCTCTGATCATGAGTGATGTTGATATCTTTTCACATGTCTGTTGTCTTCTTTAGAATAACGTCTTTTCAAAAAATTTTTTTAAAGATTTTATTTATTTATTTGACAGAGATCACAAGTAGGCAGAGAGGCAGGCGGGGGGGGGGGGAAGCAGGCTCCCTGCCAAGCAGAGAGCCTGATGCGGGGCTCGAAGCCAGGACCCTGGGATCATGACCTGAGCCGAAGGCAGAGGTTTAACCCACTGAGCCACCCAGGCACCCATCTTTTCAAATATTTTTTAATTGGACTACTCATTTTTGGGGTGTTGGATTTTATAATTTCTTTATATATTTTGAAAATTAACTCTTTATCAGATATATCATTTGCAAATATCTTCGCCCATTCTATGGGTTGTTGTTTAGTTTTGTTGATTGTTTCTTTTGCTGTGCAGAAGCTTTTTATTTTGATAAAGTTCTGATACTTTATTTTTGTTTTTGTTTCCCTTGCCTTGGGAGACCTATCTAGAAAAAAAGTTGCTAGGACGGATGTTAGAAAGGTTATACCTGTGCTTTCTTCAAGAACTTTTATGGTTTCAGGTCTCATTCAGGTATTTAATGCATTTAGAGTTTATTTTTGTATATGGTGTGAGAAAGTATTTCAGTTTCATTCTTTTGTATGTTACTGTCCAGTTTTCCCAACACCATTTTTGGAAGAGATGCCTTTTTCCCATTGGATATTCTTTCCTGCTTTGTTGAAGATTCATTGACCATAGAGTTGTGGATTGATTTCTGGGATTTCTGTTCTCATCTGTGGATCCATGTGTCTATATTCGTGCCAGTACCATTCTGTTTGATTACTAGTTTTGTAATATAACTTCAAGTCTGGAATTGTGATGCCTCCAGGTTTGGTTTGCTTTTTTGAAATTATTTTGGCTATCCAAGGCCTTTTGTGGTTCCACACACATTTACATTTGACATTTGGTAGGCATTGCATTTAATATTTAGATTACTTTGTATAGACATTTTAACAATATTTGTTCTTCCAGTCCATGAGCATGAAATGTTTTTCCATTTCTTTCTGTTGTCTTCAATTTTTTTCATTAGTGTTTTATAGTTTTCAGAGTACAGGTCTTTCACCTCTTTGGTTAGGTTTACTTCTAGGTTATCTTATTTTTCTTGGTGCAACTGTAAATGGGATTGATTCCTTAATTTCTCTTTCTGATGCTTTATTATTGGTGTATAGAAATGGAACAGATTAAAAAAGAGAAATGCAACAAATTTCTGTATAACGGTCTTGTATCTTGCCAGTTTATGTATCAGTTCTAGCAATTTCGTGGTGGAGTCTTCTCAGTTTCCTATATAGAGTATCATATCATCTGCAAATAGTGAAAGTTTCTGTTCTTCCTTGTTGATTTGGATACCTTTTATTTCATTTTCTTACCCAAATTGCTGTTGGTAAGTCTTCCAATAGTGTGGGAAATAAAAGTAGTGAGAGTGGACATCCCTGTCTTGTCCCTGACCGTAGAGGAAAGTTCTCAGTTTTTTTCCCGTTGAGGATGACACTAACTATGGCTTTTTCATATATGGCCTTCATTATGTTTAAGTATTGTTATGACTAAATCTACTTTGTTGAAGGTTTTTATCATAAATTGATATTGTACTTTGTCACTTGTTTTTTCTTAATCTATTAAAATGATAATGTGTTTCTTATATTCTCTTTTATTAATTGGATGTATCACATTTCATTGACAGATGAAAGATTACTCCAAACTTTGCTGTGAAAGAGAAGGGAAGGCAAAGGGGTCAATGCTCAGAGATGAAGACCTTTGCTCTTCTTTGTTTCCAATTTTGTTGATCCTTTAGGATAATCATAAATCCTTATTATTGTTTCTCAAGCATGTGATGTGTGACAAGGGGTCTTACTGGAATTAGGAGGATCTGTTTATGGGAAATATATGATATGCTAATCTGCATGTTCTAAGAGTTCTGCTAAACATAGTCTACGGGACAATGAAGACATCTCTTAGATCACAGGGTGGCTGTTTGAGCTGAGAAAGCTTTGAGGAAGGCACCTCTCCATGGCATTCCAGTGGCAGAGTGATCATGCAGGCTTTGGCATTCCAAAGGGCTATGCCCTTCTTGGAAAGCGTTCATTGCCCCTGTTGGCCTCTGTGTTACATTTTAGCAAGCCAAGTATTATGGCTGATTTCATGCTCTACATTAACCCCAACACACATTGATTTATTTGCAAATATTGAATGATCTATGTAACCCAGGAATAAATCTCGCTTAATCAAAGCAAATGACTTTTTTAATGTATTGCTGAATTATGTTTGCACGTATTTTGTTGAGGACTTTTGCATCTATGTTCATCAGAGATATTGGCTGGGGGTTCTCTTTTTTTTGTGGTATCTTTATCTGGTTTTGGTATCTGGGTAATGCTGGCCTCATAGAATAAATTTGGAAGTTTTCTTTCCTCTTATACTTTTTTAGGCTAGTTTGAGAAAAATGATATTAACTCTTCTTCAAATGTTTGGTAAGATTTGCCTGTGAAGCTCTCTGATCCTGGACTTTTGTTTGTTGGCAGATTTGTTGTGGTTGTTTGTTTGTTTGTTTTTACGGATTAAATTTCTTTGCTGGTTATCAGTATATTCAAGCTTTCTATTTCTACCTGTTTCAGTTTTTGTAATTTATATGTTTTTAGAAATTTATCTATTTCTATTTCTTCTAGTCTATCCAGTTTTTTGGCATGTAGTTATCCATAATATTCTCTTATAATTGTTTGTATTTCTGTGGCATTGTTTGTTATTTCTCCTCTACCATTAGTGATTTTACTTCTTTGGGTCATTTCTTTATTCTTTTTGATAAGTCTGGCTAGAGATTTATCAATTTTATGAATTTTATCCAAGAATCAGCTCCTGGTTTCCTTGATCTGTTCTATTATTTTGTTTTTGTTTTTAGTTTCTACACCATTTCTTTCTTTTTTCTTAATTTTTTTTCATATCATTTATTTCTACTCTAATCTTTATAATTTCCTTCTTTCTGTGGCTTTAGGCTTTGTTTATTATTCTTTTTCTAACCTCTTTATGTGTAAGGTTAGGTTGTTTTCGAGGCTTTTCTTGTTCTTGAGGTAGGCCTGAATGATTATATACTTCCTTTTTAGAACCACATTTGCTGCATCCCCAACAATTTGGACCACTGTGTTTTCATTTTTATTTGTTTCCATGTATTTTTTAGTTTCTTCTTTTATTTCCTGGATGACCCCTTCACTGTTTAATGGCTTGTTATTTTATCTCCATATAGTTCTTGTCTTTTTAAGAAATTCACCTTTAAAAATATTTATTTGACTTCAATATGATCATTATCAGATAGTTATTGAAGTATTTTATTTCATATTTGAGGCAAAAAAACCTGTATTATCATAGACAAGATAAAATTGCACAGGTTTATTATAATTTAATGTTAAAGGAAGTATATTGTGGACAAGGATATTGGTGAGAATAATTTTGTTACATAATAAAAATGAACCTTTCCCCAAGAAAGTACACAAGGTACACTAGCTAGTACTAGTTACTTGGTATTCTAGCTCTTGGTAATTATTTTAACTTCTGAATGTCCATTATATCACCAAACATTTGGTACTAACTCTAATCTTCTGTTAGGGAAAAGTCAAGTTTCATGTTTATTTTATAATCTACAACTAGTAGATGGCTAATATACCTAGTAAATGCTTGTTATTTTTATGCTACTAATATTAACACTTACATAGCATATAAAAGACTTTGAAACATTATCACATATAATGTCTGTTTAATAGGTTTAAGAATTAATATAGCTAAAATATCACATTTATAAGAAAACTAGAAATTTGAAAATTTCCTAGATATCTGATGGTATAAGAGATTAGTTTTTAACTTGGCAATGATATGATTATTTTATAAAAATATGTTATTATTTTGAAACTTATTCTAAAATATTTATGAAAAATAATAGAATTCTGATATTTTCTACAAAAATATCTTGAGGTAAAATTTAGAGATTCTATTAAAAATAAATAGTTTTTGAAGCTGGATAGATATAGATTAAAGAAACGTTACCTACTATTGTATAGATTTGAATATAATATATAGTTTTTTAAAAAAGTTTGGAAGATAATGTTATATACATTCTGTTTCCTAAGAGATTAAATTGTACAAGAACCAAAAAGAGATGAACATCCAAAAATTCTATGATAGAATCATTTTTGCTAGATTTAATTGTACATTGTTGTCTTAATGGTTCAAAAGTTGCAATGAACATAAAGATGTTACAATGTCTAGAAAATTCTAATATAAAATAATTTAACATGCTTTTGTCCACCATTCTCAAATATTTTTATCACTGAACCATTTGATCATCATGTTAGTAGCTATTTATATCCCAAAGAAAACACTAAGAGAAGCTTTAATTTATGACATATCACCACTTGTTTAGCTATTGAACTTTACTGTTACCCCTCACATTAGAGAAAAATGTGAAACAGTATGGGCTTTGTTGTCAGATAGCTGTGGTGTGGAAGTCTAGAGACCAGTTGCCAGCTTTGAAAATTTGTTAAAGGTAATTACTATCTCTCAACCTCATTTTCCTCTTCAATAAATTAGATACAAAAATAAACACTTAGAGAGTTACTGTTAAGATTAAGTGCACTGCCATGTGCAATATTAATAATGGTAAAATTTACTCCTAAAATTTATCATTTACTAAGAAATGTTATTTAAGGTAATAAATTGGCAAACTAAGCTATAAGAAAAAATCTTAAATTATTTAATTTTTTGTGCATATAAAATGATTAAAATTGACTTACCACAATTTTATTTGAAAGATAAATGTTATATGTGTGATAAAGAAAGCTAATGTGAACTTAAGCCAGTTACTGTCTTTCTGATTAAAGAAGAATGTATTTCTACTGGGAGATATATACATCTGGAAAACAGAGCACTGTGTCTGTTTCTAAATGCAATAGTAGAATAATCACCAGGAAGGTAAGAGGGTCTATAAATATAATAAGCTGCAATTTTTCAAATTAGACATCTTTGGCACAAATAGAAAAAATTGGTAAAGATATGAGAAGTCTTCATAGAAATGGGTAGGGCTACCGTATAGAAAAGAGATTATAGTCAATCCGTATTGTATCAAATTAGAAAGAATAAAATGAGACTCTTTCCTAGTCCTTTACTTTACATTTCCTTAAACAGTATTTCCTAAATGTATGGTATTTTAAATTTGGGAGACAATTTGTACACAGATAACCCCCATATGTCTTAAATATAATTATGCTCATAATTTGAAATATTATGGACTGTTAAAATAATATTGTTTTTCCACCAAACATTAATTTCCTCCTATTCCCTTAGTTTAGACTTAGCATGCTGATTTCATTGTAATGTCCACCTTTATCCTATACACATCCAAAGCATAAGACCATCTCTCAAACCCAATGGATCACATTTATAAGGTAAAATCCTATTAGAGTGGTTCTATTTTCCTTGCTTATAAGTAACAAGGAATAAACTCAGTGATGACTCCTTAATTATGTAGGTATTTGGTTTAGATTTGACAGATGGGCAATACACGTTTGTGATTTTCTTACTCTTTTGTCTGCCTCTAGACATAGTTGTGTATGGACAAGTTCTGCTTCACCTATGATGAGAGACTTCCAGGCTGAGGGCAAAAATGACTTACTTAGGGGGGCCTGGGTGGCTCAGTGGGTTAAAGCCTCTGCCTTCGGCTCAGGTCATGATCCCAGCGTCCTGAGATCAAGCCCTACATCGGGCTCTCTGCTCAGCAGGGAGCCTGCTTCCTCCGCTCTCTCTGCCTGCCTTTCTGCCTACTTGTGATCTCTGTCTGTCAAATAAATTAAAAGAAAAAAAAAATGACCCACTTAGGACACCAGAGAGGAAAGATGTAAGAAACTTTGTGTTTCATATTATTATCACTGAAGCACTAAATCAATCAGCCCTCAAACCTGGCCTGGCTTTGGAGGTCCTATTATGGGAGATACATGAAAAAATGTATATCTTTCAAGATTAGTCAATTTGACAGGATGGATTGTTTTTGTCACTTTCACCTAGAGTTGTGCTAATTGTGGGAAAACAAAAATAATAATACAACAATCTTAAATGTCCAATCAGTGCATTATTTTAGTGATAATATAATACTCTAGTTCTGTTAAGTAACATAAATTGTCACAGATACACAGTCATATTGATCACATGTTAATCTGCTAAAAAATCACAAGATCAAAATTACCAAGCCATAGTATGAAACAATTCGCTTCTAGACTATATCTCATTAATGTTGAAATTATTCCAAAATGTAAATAAAGCCAAAGATATTGGGAAAATACTAATGTGAAATTATCACAGTTTACTAGCAAACTATGCTATATCAGTTAGAATTCTTGATAAAGTATAAGTATGATGCATGAGAAAGTAACTATTTCTTGTTTATTTGGATTAATATTGTCTTATTTTCTCTTATAATACCAAGCTCTGTATTTTTCTTCTTCCTAAGAGATGTTTCTTTAGAAGTTCTTCGGAATTCTCCAAAAAGATATAGTAGAGAGGTACAAAGGAATAATTAGGTCTTATATGTGTTTCTCCACATTTTATTTTTAAAATGTTATGAACTATTCATTATAAGAAAAGGATTATTCATTTAACTTTCCACTGGCAGAATTACATAAATTTCAACTAGAGTTTCTAGGACATATTACTGAGAGCTAAATTTTTCAAACTGGTAATGGAAGAACATGAAAGAAATCTCTGTACAAAGTCCTAAAAACAAAATAAATTCATAGCATTCTTAAAATGAGCATCTTAATCCTACTTTTTAAGTATTACACCTCATAATGCAGTTCAAATAAAAATCCTGGCAGAGAAAAAATAATAATAGAAATAATAATAAGAGAGTTGATATATAGAAAAGAATTGTGTAAAGTATTTACACAGAGGATTCTTGACAAAAGAAAAAAAATAAAATATTCTTGCATAATGACTGAAAATTTGAATTGTAATAACTTATAAATATTTTCACATAATAAATATCATCCTGTAACTATGAGATATCTGTAACTATATTCAAAAGTAGCTCACAAGATCATTTAAAAATCTCTCCCATATGAAAATATGAAATTTTCCTCAAGGCAGAAATATTTGTGATTGTTCTGGTATTCTTACCTTAGCATACAATGTCTATTTACTAAGCCAAAACTTTTGCTTAGGCAAGATCAGAAAAAAAATAATACAGTTGAACAAACGTTAAATTATGAATGACATATGAAATTAATTTCCCTATAGAACGTGGCAATCATTTCAAAAGAGAGAATGGGGATTTTAAAAAATTATATTCATTTTTTTGTTATATAGCAAATGATACTTTTCATATCAAGGAAGCCAAAAGAATGGCTATTAGAGATTTGTCATACTCAAATGCATGTTAAACTTTATGTGAATTGAAGATACAAAAATAACCTAATTATTTCGAAGATATTCACTAAATAGAAAGATAACTGGTATTTGAACCGGTTGATTTGTCCTGGAGAATTGACCATTAAAGTAATGGTAACACCTAGACATAGAAAAAATCAAGTATTGTTTTCAGTGCAGTGTGCTATTTTTTTCCCTCGCATTGGAAAACAAGAAATATGGATATGCTCAATAAACAGCGTTCTCAGAAATGTGGGAATCTTTCATGCTTGTAAGCTGTCACAGATGCTTTTTTTAATTTCACTTGTACTTGGGGAACTGATGTAAATCATTAAAAAAAAAAAAAAAAAAGAGGAACTCAGATTTCTGCTTCATGTTTCAAGGAAAGCAGACCTGCTGCTCCATGTATTTAGGAGTGGTTGTTATGGTGAGACAACACCAACAAAAATGAGGCTAATAGTAACCTGGGAAAGAAAAAAAATGAATTGTTCCTGGATTTGCTTTTTGATTCCCCAGCTACAGCTGGATTGATGATGCTAAGCTTTTAAAACATTCATAGAAGGAAACACTTGCTGTTCATAGCAGGGAACCACCTATTTTTATGCCTAAATAGTGCCCCCAAAACAGCATTATATGGTGTATATAATATATTTTAAGAGTCCTGTTGTAGATATTGTTTCCATTAAAAAAATATCAAATTCTATCATAATCAAGGGCCAGCAGCAATTAAAGCATCAAGCAGGCAACTTATGGGAAATTTTCACCAATATGCATTGAAAAAAAATACTTCTTAAAAAAACACACACACTAGTAAAATGAATTCTCTTTTTCTTCATATATATAAAGTTAAAACTAATTTCCCAAACTAGAAGAGCCTTTAAGGCAATTAATGATGACTATGAAATCCTTAGATGATTTAAATTAATTCAAGCCTTTAGGTTAGAACTTTATATATCACTATCACTGCTTTAACCACTACTGGGTTTTCTCCAAGATCTAAGCAGCAAAGACTTTTGTACTGCTCTGAATTATTGTTTTTAGAATTAAAAGACTCTCATGGCATATAATGAACTTACAGCTGTGGCTTCTGATCTCTGGAGTTCTAAATAATTTTTCAATAAAAAAATCCCTTATAGATTTATGTGTTTTCTTTAGGTGTTTGGAAGACATCATAAATTTCCATTTGTCTATCTCAGAGAAAGCATTTAGTAGCTTTCCCAAATCATCAGATTCCTCCCCAAAAGTACATCTTTGGTGACCAAGAAGAGACCCAAGGAGCTCACCTAGAGATCTGGTGAGTTCCCATGCTTACCTGTATTTTCTATCACTGGCTGCATCTTTTAACTTTATTAAAGACTTATGAGGATAAACACCATGGAGTCTAGTAAGACTTTTCAAACATTCAACCCAATGTAATCAATGTAATACTGACTTATAATGAAACACCATTTATTTTTTTCCCATGTGATTTGGCATTTTTTTATTTTAAATTTTTAATTTTTTTATTAACATACAATGTATTATTAGCCCCAGGGGTACAGGTCTGTGAATTGCCAGGTTTACACACTTCACAGCACTCACCATAGCACATACCTTCCCCACTGTCCATAACCCAACCACCCTCTCCCTACCACCTCCCCCTGGCAACCCTCAGTTTGTTTTGTGAGATTAAAAGTCTCATGGTTTGTCTCCCTCCTGGTTCCATCTTGTTTCATTTATTCCTTTCCTACCCCAAATCCCCTACGCTGCCTCTCAACTTCCTCATATCAGGGAGATCTTATGATAATTGTCTTTATCTGATTGACTTATGAAATGCCATTTAAAGATAAACTCATAAAAAGAGTTGCATTTTCTTCATCTGGAAAATTAGAAAAATAATATAACAATTTATTTTAATTTATTTACTTGAATTCTGTCTGCAGACTTTTTCTGAAGAGACAAATAGTAAATATTTTTATCGTTAAAGGCCATATAGTCTGTAACGACAAATAGTAATTACTAAACTTTGCTGTTAATAATGAAGGGAGCCATAGATAAAATGTAAATGAGTGAAAGGTCTTCCAATAAAACTTTATCTACAAAAATAGACTCGATGGGCTCCCTGCGCAGTACTGTGTCCACACCCGGCATAGAGTCAAACATTATGCAAAGGTAAAATTTTAGCCATCAGCTTCATATCCACTCACATTTTATATATATTCATCCTCATGTGTTGAGAAAGGTAAGTTCTATTTTTTTTTCAGATGTATTATGTGAAATTTTAGGGCTGGTAGGATTTCCTAGTGTTCAATGTTTACTTGTGGAAAAAAATAAGAATGGTTCTAAAAGGTAAAAGTTCCAACTCGAACCTTAAATTTCAATGTGCTTTTGAAATATAAATGCATCCATCTTCTATACTTTAAATCTATAATCATATTTAATGTTAGGCTTTTTTCAAGGTCTTCTTTAAAACTTGTCAGGTTAATGTAATTTGTATACTAACATAGAGTACATATATCCATTTTCTCTAAGTTTCTGATAGCTGCCAAAATGAAAATATCATTATGATGTGGAAATTGACTTCTATCATATAAAATAAATCATAATATTTTCAACAATTATTCTAACAATAGTTATTGCAGCATTGCGAAAAATGACACTGATTTGATTCTTTTGATTCAGATTTGCATGCGCTATCTTTATGTAATCAAGTAATATTCTAGTCTTTTTTTTCTTTGAGCCATGCAATGAAGGCAAGAAAATTAAAAGAACACATACATGAAAAGTTAAAACACATTATCTTTATAAGTCCTCAGGTGGTGAAATAAAAATTCAAAAACTTTGCTTTTTTACTTCTTTCATTTCAATATTATGATAGTTTTACAGAGAAATCTTTTAAGTCTGAAGATTCCAAAAATTCATGTATATTAGATACATAGTGTCAATAATACATACATAGTCAATTGATACATTAAAAACTTTTGAGTACTGGTGAGTTAAAAAGGGAGAATAACAAAAGCATCCATATATTCATAAAAATGAGGTAATGTGTCAAGAGAACAGATGTGAGTTATAGCTATTTAAGGTAAAGATTCAGCTTTAATTAACACTACAGAGGAATCTACCCAAATCATTTTAACCAAATGCTTATGTACCAAGAAGTTTGTTAGGTGTATATCTGTTGTACAATTTATAATAATCGATATCCATTTTACATTTCATAATAATATAGTTTTTATGTCAATGTGAGTGCCTAAATATTAAAAAGAATTATGGAACTAAAGTATAAACAAAAGCAAACCTACTATGAAACAGGAAAATCTGACATTCTACAGCTTTATCTCTAACTTTTTATATTTAATAAATATTTCACATAAAGGTCTACTTTCTTGGTCTTTAGATTTAGTTTTTCTTTTGAAGTTAATTATTTTGCTTACATATTAAATGATCTCACTTTCTTTGTCTCTGACTCTTATATATGAAGGAAATTAATTTCTCACTTTTTCCCTAGAGGATCCTTGTCTTCACCCCATATCACACCTGCCTCTCCCTTTTAACTGGTGACCTTGATTTATTTATGTGGAGTCACTGGTAATGAATGATGACTGACCTCCTAGGTTGAATACATGCTTTCCTCTGTTTCCTGGGGTATTATTAAGTGCAAATGTTTTCTTTGTTTATGAGTGAAAAGTGGGAAAATCATTGTGGCTATTCCCTGTAAAATGTACACTGCAGTAAAAGGACTTGATGTTCTTTTTCCTTTCTGTCCACCTTCGGCTGATTGCAGGTGGAGACTTGTTAAGAATAAACCAGGGTAAAACTTGAGTCCACTGAGGTGCAATCAGTTCATTTTACGAAACTTCTTTTATTTGAAATTTATGTCAGGAAACAAAAAAGATAAGAGAATATATAATATCTGTGTAGAAAGCAAGACAATGTCAAATCATTCCACGACCTTGCTCTACCCGCATTTACTATCAGAGGCTATATATGAAAGGTCTTGAAAAACTATGAAGACTTGCTACAAATATATAATGAGTTCTGATTTATTATTATTACTATTATTACCTATTATTCTTTCACATAGCTCTTGAAGCTCTGCTGACTGTGCATTTTTTCATCCAAAAGAAAACTTATTTCTGCACCTCATTTGAATCAAGAGGCAAGGAATCTAGTGTCTAGAACATACTAAAACACTTGTTTGTGGACTTGTTAACTCTTGTTACAGTCTGACACTTCTGTCCAAATATTTTCAGTCTTTTCTATTGCACTATGCTTTCTAAGGAAAAGAATAGAACTTCAGCTAAAAAAGTTTGCATTTATGCCAAACAGTGGCTGTGCTAATACCAAAATATCTCCTATGTGACTTGCATCTCTATGTGTGGGAATAGGAAAAGTTTCTAGTAAAGACCTTTGTTGTGTACTTTCAGAGTGCGGTATACTTCAGAGTTTTAAGAAAAAGCTTTGTTTTTAAGACAAAACAAAATATACAAACACATAGGTCATTTAGGTAATGGAAAGAAGCCTGAAAGATCAAATAAAAATAAAAGTAAACTTGATTCCATTCCTCTGATTCTTGATGGAAAAAATGAAATTCAGAGATAAAATTTGCAAGTTAGTAGTTAACAAGTAGTTAGCCAAGTTGTGAAACCAAGCCTGTCTTAAAACAAAGAATGTTCTTCAAATGTTTTTCATGACTCACAGCCTAGGCAGGGTGGTCATCTATATCATAGAGACCTGGTCATTAGTGAGTCCTCTATTTCATTTGATTAGATGTGGTCTAAGTCATGGCAATTGGTTAAAGAGGAAAAACAAAAACATAATAAAAAAACGTTAAAAAAATAATGTACTATATGTTGGCTAATTGAACATAATTTTTTTAAAAAAGATGACTTAAAGATAGAGATCATGATTTTGAAATTTAGTCTTCATGACTCCACAAGCTGATTGAGAGACGTTCAGCAATTCATTTAAACTCTGTTGTCAGAGTCTTATATTACATGTGAAGTGTAATAATATTATTTGAAGGTAAATAATGATAATCCAAACATACCATGAACTCTAGAGTATCCATAAATATTTGTTAAAAATAGTTACTAACTCAAATGGAAGAGTTATAGTGGAATATTAAAGCAATTGATTTAAATAAAAATAGAAAGGAGAAGGGCAAGGATAGAGTATGTAAATAATTAAATATCATGATAGTAAAATTAACTATATTCATATAAATAATATTTATATAAAATGGAATGCATGCTCTCCTTAAAAATGGTGATTATTTTACTGGATTAAAAAAGCAAGATCCAACTATATGCTATTTACAAAAGATGCACATAAAATATAAAGTTGCAGACTTAAAAACTTGAGAAGTTATACTGTGCAATAACTAATCATGAGAAAGCAAAAGTAGATCACTTTGATACTAGAGAAATTTGATCTGAGAGAAAAGAATATGAACAGAGATAAATGATTTTATGACACTGAAGGCACCATTCATCAAGAAGTCATACAAATGTTAAATGTATATATTCTCATTAATGGAAAATCAAAATATAAGAAAAAAATTACTTCATGAATTATAGGCAGAAATAGCAAGTCCATAATTATAATTAGAGATTTCAAGACTCTTCATCCAGTAATTGAAAGAAAAATAAGTGGGAAAATATTTACCAAGGATAAAAAGATCAAAACATACAATACTATTTCTGCCCTAACTCCTAAGATACAAAAGAATGTAATGCTTCCCAATAAAAAGGTTGAGTTACATTTTTCCTGTATATACATTGAAATATATGTAACATTTTATTTTGCCATACTTAACAGTAAGCTCAGTTTTTGTATGCCCTTAATGATTCAAAATATATTTAAAAAAAGCACTTATGAATATCATTTTTAGGTTACATTAAAAAATAATCTCTCTTAAAGTTATCCCTTTTATAAAATGCCTTTTATTCAGTGTGGAACACATGAAAAGCCTATGATATATATATATATATATGTGTGTATATATATATATATATATATATAATTTTTTGTGAAATTGACAAACTGAAGAATATATCAAGGCTCTATGGCCCAGATGTGTCTGCAGGACTCACTCAGCTCCTAGTATAGTACCTGATCCACACAAGTATTTTATTTTTCTATAAACAGTTTCAGTGATTAGAAATTAATACAATTGTTTCTTAAAGGTTTTAGTCGATAAACTAAGGGAAGAAGGAGTAAAAAAGATAGGTTGCCATGCCCCAACATGAAAAATAATTGTTAGTATAGAATATAAGTTGAGTATTATTAAAGTTGAGTAAAGTACGTTGACAATTATTAAAAATAAAAATTTGAAAGAGGTGGGATAAGGTGCAGGGATAAGATACAATTGTAACTCCACAAAGAACTGAAGAGAGATTTAAGAATTAAAAAAGAAATGGATGCTTAATGTACTTACGCAGTGTTAGGTAAAGTTTATATAAACTTAGAGTAAGATTATAATGGAGGCCTGAAATTTCAAATGTGACCCCAAAGCTATAAGCTTTGAAGTATAACATTAAGTAATAAATCATCAACGTAAAGCATAAGAAAAAAAGAAGGAAATGAACAATTTGGAAATTATTCACTTAGAAAGTAAATGTCAATATTTTCTTAAATAAAACTGAACTGTTAAATCAGTAAGATTAGTTCCCTGACAGAAAACTGAGTAAAAAGCATAAACTGAGAAAAGAAGGATTATGTAAAAATCTGAAAAACTCCTCAGTATCTGTGGAATCAAAACAATCCAAATTTAAATAGCAATGAGATATTTTGATTTCTCAGATTATCAAGGATTAAAGTGAATAAAAATGTACATTTTGTTGAAAATGCACGTGTCATTCTGTTCTAGTTACCATTACAAAGATGTCATAAAATGAGTGGTTTGTAAACAACAAATATTTATGTTTCACAGCTCTGGAATCTGGAAGGTTCAAGAGGGATAGCTACCGCAGATTCAGTGTGTGGTGACAGCCTGCTTGGTCACAGATGGCCACTTATTGTAATCTTGCCTAGTGGATGTGGTGGGAGAGCTCTGTGGGATCTCTTATCTGAGAGCTCTAATACCATTCCTGAGAGCTCCACCCTCATGATCTAGCTCCTCCCACAGGTCCCACCCCTGAATACAACCACACTGGGTATTAGGTTGCAACCCATGAAGTGGGGTGGGGGGGAACACAAACATTCAGTCCTTAGGAGTGGAAATTGAATACTGTCAAGCACTTACTTGTCATATGTTAGAAATGCAAATGTGGAAATACATGCCAATATTTATCTGCTTCCCAAAAGAAAGAGTGGCAAGGTACTGGAAAAAGAATATGATTTCCTTACAAAATTTACATAAACTTTGGCCCAGCAGTTTATCTAAAGGAAATTATCTGAGAAGTATGCACAGATTCAATTTTAAAATGAATTCACTAATCACAACCACTATGTTCTCTTTCATTTGTGAAATTCTATATGCCCAGCAGTGTTCTTGGTGCTGGTGTTACCTTGATAAAGATGTATGTATAATAATATCTGTTGCTACATTATTTATAATATTGAAATAATGGGAGCAATCTAAATATTAACACAAGTACACTGATTATAATACATATAGGAATGCTATTCAATCCCTAAATGATGATATATGTATGTACTTAAAAGAATAAAAAATTGTTCTATTTAATAAAATAAATGTATTTGAATATAAATGATGCAAATAGTGAGATTTCCTATTTTGTTAAAAATGTGCATTTGTGGTGTATGTACAGGAAAGTTAACTTTCCATGTTTTTTTTTTCTCATCAGTCATTTTATTTATGAAATAATGACCAAGATTTGCTTACACAATTAAGAGAGAACTTTTCAAATAATGTAAAATGCAACTCTTGATTCACAACATACTTGAATTTCTTATATTAGAATGGCTTTCAAAATGACCCATAATTTTGTTTTTAATTAAGGGGCTCAGTTCAGTCTCAAACTGAATTATAGGTTTTTTTTTTTAATTTTTTATTTTTTATAAACATATATTTTTATCCCCAGGGGTACAGGTCTGTGAATCACCAGGTTTACACACTTCACAGCACTCACCAAAGCACATACCCTCCCCAATGTCCATAACCCCACCCCCATTCTCCCAACCCCCCTCCCCCCAGCAACCCTCAGTTTGTTTTGTGAGATTAAGAGTCACTTATGGTTTGTCTCCCTCCCAATCCCATCTTGTTTCATTGATTCTTCTCCTACCCACTTAAGCCCCCATGTTGCATCACCACTTCCTCATATCAGGGAGATCATATGACAGTTGTCTTTCTCCGCTTGACTTATTTCACTAAGCATAATACGCTCTAGTTCCATCCATGTTGTCGCAAATGGCAAGATTTCATTTCTTTTGATGGCTGCATAGTATTCCATTGTGTATATATACCACATCTTCTTGATCCATTCATCTGTTGATGGACATCTAGGTTATTTCCATAGTTTGGCTATTGTGGACATTGCTGCTATAAACATTCAGGTGCACGTGCCCCTTTGGATCACTACGTTTGTATCTTTAGGGTAAATATCCAGTAGTGCAATTGCTGGGTCATAGGGCAGTTCTATTTTCAACATTTTTGAGGAATCTCCATGCTGTTTTCCAGAGTGGTTGCACCAGCTTGGAGAAAGAACAAGAAAGAAACCCTAAGCCCAACAGGAGAATTATAGTTTTATTCTGAGAACATTGCACATATATTTTTGAAAGTCTATACCCGTGATTCTAATATACATTTCCAAATAAGGAACACTTAGTAATGGATATAAGCAAAAATAACTGTTTACTACTGTCTACTGTTGGGCATTTTGGGAAGAAACACAAAGGTTTCCTGTGTCTCTTATTCTCAAGGAGTTTACTTCTTAATGGAAGAATGGGGGACGACATAGATGAATTTGCGTAAATCAGGACAGATACAATACAAGACATAGTTACATTTGCAGAAATTGTCTTCCAAGTGGAAGTTTCAGAAGACTTCACGGAAATCATGTGGTGGAGACAATATAATGTTTTAATTGAAGGGGATGTATCATATGCAAAAGCCTAAATGAGAAACAGTGGGGAAAATAGTGGGACTAAGCAATTCAGTTTAAATGAAGCACAGGACTCTTAACCGTGAAAGCTGAGATCAAAGCTTAGAAAAACTGTCTACCCTCAGTTTGTTTTGTGAGATTAAAAGTCACTTATGGTTTGTCTCCCTCCCAATCCCATCTTGTTTCATTTATTCTTCTCCTACCCACTTAAGCCCCCATGTTGCATCACCACTTCCTCATATCAAGGAGATCATATGATAGTTGTCTTTCTCTGCTTGCAAAAATAATGAATACTGTTATGCTGGAAATAAAAATAATAATAATAAAATAAAAAAATTTAAAAAATAAATAAATAAATAAATAACTTTAAAAAAAAAAAAGAAAAACTGTCTAGAGGAAAACATGGAAGCCTGGAATATCCATTTTATTAATTCAGATTTCAGTCTATAGGCAGTGAAGGTTTTATTGACAATTTGGAAGGGAAAATTGACATGAAGTGAGATTATTTTTTTTTTAATTATGAAAAAAGACCATTAAATAATTAGAGCGGAAAGAATTAAAGACACAAAACACTACTGGTTTTGGCCAGGCTTTTAATATGCAGTTCAAGAAGCATTCTGACTTTCAGATCAGTCTATTAGCATTTAATTCTCCAGAACAGCCCACATCAGACATCCAAAAATATAATCAACCCTCTGATCTTTAGATAAAGATAAATTATAATGAAAAAAGCATTCAAATATCTGAATTAACTCTATTGGGTTTGAACATTTATATTCACAGGGATTTCAGAATTTCCCTGTGCGTGACATAGAAGAGTGTGACAAGAAAATAGTACCACACAATCAGTCTAGAACCAGGATTATGAGAGAGAACATCAACTCTGAGAATTTCAAGAAGAGATAAGCAAGTTTACATTTCAGCATTTAAAAACAATTCCAAAAAACATTAATTAATTTCAGAAATCCAGAGAAAGTAATAGTTTAAAATAACAGATGTGTGTGTATTTTTGTACAACCCGAGACTCAGAATCTAAACAGAAACAATGAAATGTATCCCAGTATTTAAGCCAGAATTGATTTAAATGCTCTTTCTTTCTAGTCTTTGTTTTATTATCAATAAAATAAAAATAAATGAGTTAATGTAAGTAAGAAACTTTGAACAATGCTCAGATTATGGTAATGTTCAGTAAGTGTTCAGTATATATCATTTTATAATAGGGTTCATACAATCCACATTTGTTTCCAGAATGTTACCTGCAAGTATTTTACAAGAGCAATATAAAGTGGATAAGAGAATGACAAACACCACAATCTAATATAAGACACCACACATACACACACACATACACACACACTAAAGAGGCACAACAAGTCCTATCAATTTCTACCCACCTTTTCCCAGGTAGAGATTGTAATCTATAACAAGTGTATATATAACAATTTCATTATAAAATCATATTAATAATTTTTTAAAATATTTAATTTTTTATTTGACAGAGAGAGAGATCACAAGTAGGCAGAGAAGCAGGCAAAGAGAGAGGGGAGGAAGCAGGCTCCCTGCGGAGCAGAGAGCCTGATGCAGGGCTCAATCCCAGGATCCTAGGATCAGGACCTGAGCCAAAGGCAGAGGCTTTAACCCACTGAGCCACCCAGGCACCACTTAATAAATGTTTTTATTTGGAAAAACTATTTCTTTCATTTTATAAGTATGTATTAATCAGAATCTCTCAGCGCTATATGTTTTCTCTTAGTGACCCAGAGAAACAGGAACTGATTCTCCTTCTAGTGGCTAAAAATAGAGTTGATTTCCCAAGAGATACACATTTCTAAATACAAATAACCACAGAGACCTAATATAGTATTTGATATAAAATAAACAGTAAAAACTATGAACAAAATAATATATACTCTGAGTTAAATAAGGGAAAAATCAGTGTCCTAAAGCAGCGCAAAAATGAGTCATGAAAAAGTTGAATTGTATTATGCATGTTTGAAAGATGGATCCAGTAAAACTCTGACCCCTGGATTTTCCAACCTAAGCAGGAGATGCTGTGTAAAATTACAATAATTTCTGAAACAACTTTAAAAAAAAAAAAACACTTTAAGACTTGTGGAACCTGATGAACCATATCTTAAGGTAAGTAATTATTTTACCAAACCACGTGGAAAACACTGGATTAAACAAAGGTACCACAGGGGTTTTAGCTTAAGGATTTTTCTTTCCATAGATCCTGAGCTATGTTTTTCCTGAACTGAAAGTCACATTGAGTTGTATTCAAAGTTTCTACACAAGAGACAAACGTTTTCACTTTTTTGATCAGTTCCTTAGAGCAAATGAGTATTCCTTCAACAGTCATTTAAACTGGATTATAAAATGAAACTAATTTTTTAAGTACAATCTGTATACTTGAAACTTGATATCTCTACCCTCCTTCCCCCTTACTCCCATTGAAAGAGTTGAAATATTTGCATTCTGTACATTTCATTATATTTGGAATCAGAATCAGACAGATCCTTTGCTTTTACCTCTCATGTAAATCACTTGAGTGTAATCCGATTTAGGTAGCCACACATGAGATGATTTCTTTTGCAGTCAAATTTTTTGCCACACTGATAGATGATGAACTTTATAACACTGGAAATAATAATTCAAAGAAATGGAGATTTTGCAACACCATTCCAATGGTCTAATTTCAGTACCTGGTGTTTAGAGGAGGTGGGAATGGGCTTGTAGGGTCACTTTTTGACAGGACAGAAGCTGAATATTTTCAATTCCTCATACAGTTGAACAGTGACAAAGGAAAAACTAAAGTGGGAGGGTAGAAAGCTGAGTTCATGAAGTATGAAGACATCTCCCAACCCCAAATCTTCAGGAAAATTTAAGTTTACAAAATGTTCGCAGAGATACCATATCTGAAGTATGGACTAGAGTGTCCCAAAGCAAGAAAGCCCTAGCTACCATCTGCCTTAGGTAAGACTTTTGGTGCTGGGGATACACATTCAAAACATGAAGGCCTGAATGACTCAGTCTGGACAATTTCTCAGTTTAGGTGAGCAGTTGTATTCTTTGAGCCCCAATGTGAGCCTTGACAACTCTAGTATCTTTCTATTTCTACTAGAAAACCATCTTTGGTTTGGTCCCAACTGTTTTTAAGGTACTAAGGAGAGCCAGAGATGAATAAAAATGTCTCATTTTGAATAATAAAATCTGTTATGGAGTCATCAGAACATACTGGAAAGAAGACTAATCTGTATGTCAATGGTAGTTCCTAACTTGAAAAAATCCTTATTGGCAAATTATGCAAGGGGAAAAGAGAAAAAGACTTAGATATTAAGAAAAAGGAAATAAAAATGCATGTGTAGCCAAAACACATAGTTTTCCAGTACAGGACTAAGATAAAATTGAGACAAGGTATTGGTCATCAAGATATTTAGTTTGCTTTCTTCTTAAAAGAATAGCAAACATGGGGTGCCTGGGTGGCTAAGCAGGTTAAGCGTCTGCCTTCCACTCGGGTCATGATCCCAGGATCCTGGAGGCTGCTTCTACTTCTCCCTCTGCTGCTTCCCCTGATTGTGTTCTTTCTCTCTCTGTCAAATAAATAAATAATTTTTTTAAAAAAATATTGGGAACATAAATATGTGTGGGGGGGATTAGGTTGTGGAGGAGGCAATACACTGAGTTTCCGTATGGTGTTTTGTTAGGCTCTGTCAGGAATTAAATGTTTATTTCTCCCTAAAATGTATAAGTCAAGGGCACCTGGGTGGCTCAGTTGGTTGGGCGTCTGCCTTCGGCTCGGGTCATGATCCCAGGTTCCTGGGATCGAGTCCCACATCGGGCTCTCTCCTCCACGGAGAGCCTGCTTCTCCCTCTCCCCCTGCCTGCTGTTCTACCTGCTTGTGCTCTCTCACTGTCAAGTAAATAAATAAAATCTTAAAAAAAAATGTATAAGTCAAAACCCTACCCCTAATAGTGATGGTTTTAGGAGGTGGGATCTTTGGCAGGTGATTAGAGTCCTATTACCTCGTGAGGGTGGAGCCCTAATGAGTGGCACTAATGCCTTTATAAGAGGCTGCAGAGCCCAGCTTCCAGTCTCTTGTTTGTGAAGTCTTCCGAGGTAGGCCATCTGAAACCTGGAAGCTAGAGAGGGCTCTCACTGCAACTCTAGGGTGTTGACACCCTAATTTTGGGCTTCTCATCCTCCAAAACTGTGAGAAATAGTTACTATTGTTTTTAAATCATTCAGTCTACAGTATTTTTGTTTTATAGACCTGAAGGGACTGAGGCTCTGTTTGGCTTTGATTTAGAGATATTATGGATTAGAAGTGAACATTGCATTGTCCCGTGTTTTAGTGGAAACTCTATAGAGTGTCTGCCTTAGCAATGCTCAATTAAGAAGGTTGAGAAAAATTAACACATTCGTTTTCTTTTAGAAATACTGGAGTTAAAAAAAAAAAAAAGAAAAAGAAAAAGAAAAAGAAAAATACCGGGGTTGTTGGAATCGTTCTTGCTGTAGGCTTTACCCAGGAATTTGGTGTTAGTATCTAAATGCCAGTGCCAGGAACTCAGCTGAGCTGGGAGAGAGAGAGCTCTGTGGCCAGGAGCAGGCAATTAAAGCAAGAAACAAAAATGAAAAAGGCCTTTCATCTCTCACTGAAATGATGTAAGCAAGAATCTAAACCAGGAGGAATGGCCAGCTTCTCGCATTTCATTTTCCTCCAAGAAAGGAAATACCAATGGAGGGGTAGTTGGGTGATCTGCACACATGCCTAGATGTTTCATTGTTGAGGATGTCCGGGACAAAAGGCTCTGGCAGTTTTATGGACTCTGGAGTGCTAAACCCTGGGTAGGGTTGGAAGAGTAAGGACTGAAGGCACGGGGTACTGAGTCAGAGCAAAGAAACTGTGCTCCACATTTCCCTCCTCACCCCAAAATAGTAAGTCTTAGCAGAGGCTTCTGAAGAAGCACTAGGCCAAAGCCTTCAGATAGAGACCCAGCAATGAAAGGACCTGAGCTAAGAATGTAAATATGCAAGATTCACGACCAGCCAGAGGGGCACGAGACCCTGGCTGCCACTGCCCTCCTCAGTCGGGGACAGCAAAGCACTCCTTGTGTTGGAGTTTAGTGTGGGGAGCAGCTGTCCTTCAAAGGTCTGCTGGATAAAGCCTTCGTAATCGCCTATTAGAGCCAGTCTGAAAAATAGGGTGTAGGTTTTTAGCCAGGAGCTGAACTCCTCAGCCAGTGTTTTTCATCTGAATAATAAGGAGATTAATTGCAATTGCTTTTACCTATTTCATAAGAGTATTGAAAGATTTCTGGGAGATACTGCGTATTCAGCTATAAGATCAAACGACGAGTAAATATTACTGTTTATGGAAAGACATTCTTACAATGAAAGAGTCCCAAGAAAATGAAAAGCTAGTAAAAATACTTTTGGTTTCATCAATAGATTAACATGATTCATTTTTTTTTTAATTTTAGAAAAATAGGAGTCCCCGAGAAAATAAAATGTAAATTGATCTACAGTTACGTTAAAAGTCAAACCAATCCTGATGTAGTGAGTCCTAAAAGTGAAAAAGATAATCAATGAAATAGAAAGCAACACACTAGAACTATTTTAACTTTTCAGTTACCACCTAAAAACCAGAGAAACATTTACTTGTTGGAGTAGTCTTCATTGAGACTGTGACTGTAAGATGGATTTATTTTCTGAGGATATAGAATTTGAAGTCTACAGAATTGAAATTAGTATGACAAGCTTTCAGGAAAACACAACAGATCACAATTGCTGGTTTCATTCCTGTCTTCCTGGAAAGCTTAAAAAACAGATGAGAGGAAGCACACTGGTAAAAAGAAAATCTAAATATAGTGTGTATATAGGTTTATGTATATAATTTTATTGATCTTCTAATACATAAGGGAAAGAATCCTTTCTTTGCATTTCCCTGCTATAACTACCTGATCATTTACTTACCTGGGGATAAAAGCAAAGTCTTGGCAGATATATGTCTTAGGACATAGCTTAGGTTTGAATCCAGTGAACAGAAAATCTGTTGAGGGGATACCTGGGTGGCTCAGAGGGTTAAGCCTCTGCCTTCAGCTCAAGTCATGGTTTTAGGAACCCCACCTCAGGCTCTCTGCTTAGCAGGGAGCCTGCTTCCCTCTCTCTCTCTTCCTGACTCTCTGCCTACTTGTGCTCTCTGTGTTAAATAAATTAAAAAAAAATCTTAAAAAAAAAGAAAATCTGTTGGAAAAATTATATATATACATATATATGTATATATACATATATAATAATATGCATATTATATATATATATATATTAGACTATATCAGACTATATCATGCTCAGAAAATAGACTAGACCCAACTCAACTATTTAACAGAGGAAATAATTTATCTAAATTTCTGAGTAAAAGTTAAATGAACCCAGTTCCACACAAAAAGACAAATAGCCATTCCTTCCTTCCATAGCTTCATAATTGCCTCCTCCGTATTCTTAAAGTAATACTTAAATTGAATCTTACATATCACAATGTTAGATTTTACATTTTAATAAATGCAACATAATTTTAAGAAAAGGAAAGGATAGTATAAAGAGTAATGTTTTGGGTCAAATGTAGAGGAAATACTAAAAAAGCAGAAGAAAAGTAGTGTCATACTTTATTTGAGATAATTATTGTTTAGTTGAAAGTGAAAGAGAGGTTTTATGCTGTTGTAGCAAATGTGGTGATAATATTTGGTAGGGCTTTGTATTTTAGGGACAAATTCATTAAGTTCTGGAAGCCAAGATTATATTAAGTGTCCATGGGCAGAAACCAAATTTAATTTGTATTAAATGAATAAAATCCTAAGTTTACATGATATGATGGAACCACTGCTTATTAGAAATGGAGATTTAGAGGGGCACCTGGGTGGCTCAGTTGGGTAAGCATCAGACTCTTGTTGCCTCAGGTCGTGTTCTCAGGGTCAGTCCTATGTCAGGCTCCCTGTTCAGGGGGAGTCTGCTTGAGATTGTCTCCCGCTGCCCCTCCCCCCACGTGTGATCATTCACTCTCTTGCCACTCCCTCTGTAAAATAAATAAATCTTAAAGAGAAATGAAGAGGGGAGACTGGGTGGCTCAGTGGGTTAAAGCCTCTGCCTTCAGCTCAGGTCATGATCCCAGGGTCCTGGGATTGAGCCCCGTATTGGGCTCTCTGCTCAGCAGGGAGCCTGCTTACCCCTCTCTCTCCGCCTGCCTCTTTGGCTACTTGTGACCTCTATCTGTCAAATAAAAAAATAAATAAATAAATCTTTAAAAAAAAGAGAGAGAGAAATGAAGATTTAGAGAACATGACCTATTCGACTTTTATTGTATTAATTTAAATAATGAGAAAGACAGACTTATCCAGATGTTTATGCTGTCAGTAAGAGGGAAAAGAAATGTAAGAAAAAGCTACACTTATATATTTTTTGTCTTTAACTCGCACCAGTTTTCTTTTTCTTTTCTTTTTTTTAAGATTTTATTTATTTATTTCACAGAGAGAGAGAGATCACAAGTAGGTAGAGAGACAGGCAGAGAGAGAGGGAAGCAGGCTCCCCACTGAGTAGAGAGCCCAATGCGGGGCTCGATTCCAGGACCCTGAGATCACGACCTGAGCTGAAGGCAGAGGCTTTAACCCACTGAGCCACCCAGGTGCCCCACGCACCCGTTTTCTTAATAAGATACATTGTGTATTAAAACATTTATTATAGAGATAACTGTGTGACTCAGTCAGTTAAGCATTTGCCTTTCACTCAGATAATGATCCTAGGTCTGGGATTAAGTCCCACATCAGGCTCCTTGCTCAGTGGGGAGCCTGCTTCTCTCTCTGGCTGCTTCTCTGCCTGCCTGCACACGCTCGCTCTCTCTCTCTCTCTCTCTCTCTCTGACAAATAAATAAATAAAAACCTTAAAAAGAGCGCCTGGGTGGCTCAGTGGGTTAAGCCGCTGCCTTTGGCTCAGGTCATGATCTCAGGGTCCTGGGATCGAGTCCCGCATCGGGCTCTCTGCTCAGCAGGGAGCCTGCTTCCTCCTCTCTCTCTCTGCCTACTTGTAATCTCTCTCTGTCAAATAAATAAATAAAATCTTAAAAAAAAATCTTAAAAAAGTGTAATTGTTTAAAAAACATTTATTATAAATCTATTATATGATATATAAGTGTTTTTTTTTTAAAAATTAACTCAGTCTTAACTCTTCTCTTGGTTACAAGCAAATAAAAGTGCCTATTACCATTGATACCTGGATACCTTTAAATATTATGCTCAGGGGATATTTACTACTTAAACTAAATAAGAAAATATTCAGTTGTCAACCCAACAGTGATAGGAGTACTGCTAAGGGAGTTTCTATTAAACTTCTCTTTTCTTTATCAACTGATGATTTCTGTAGGCAGCATTTTTTGTTATCTGTAGTGTGGTCCGCAACTGATGATTAAAGGCCACTTTGATTGATGATTATTGAAAATAATTAGGTAAAAAATTGCTTTACCTTGGGGTGCCTGGGTGGCTCAGTGGATGAAGCCTCTGCCTTCAACTCAGGTCATGATTCCAGGGTCCTGGGATCGAGTCCTGCATCAGGCTCTCTGCTCAGCATGGAGCCTACTTCCTCCTCTCTCTGCCTGCCTCTCTGCCTACTTGTGATCTCTGTCTGTCAAATAAATAAATAAAATCTTTTTAAAAAAATTGCTTTACCTTTATTGTGGACCCTCAGGTCATTCCCTCTGTCAGTCTCTCAGTCCCTCTGAGTGTGTGTGTGTGTGTGTGTGTATACACAGATATGAAGATGAAATACAGACTAAGGGGTACCTGGGTGGCTCAGTGGGTTGAAGCCTCTGCCTTCGGCTCAGGTCATGACCCCAGGGTCCTGGGATTGAGCCCCTCATCGGGCTCTGTGCTTAGCGGGGATCCTGCTTCTCCCCACCCTCTCCCTGCCTGCCTCTCTGCCTACTTATGATCTCTCTGTCAAATAAATAAATAAAATCTTAAAAAAAAAAAAGAAAGAACTACAGACTAATTTTTGTCACTCACACACTCATGCCCAGTGGTCAAGTCAAGACACCAAAATGTACACGTTAGTACATATAAAGAGGTACCCTATAGGAGGATACTGGGAATTAGCCAGATTAAAAACTAATATAACATTTTTATTGAATGTCATACTTTTGACTCTATTAAGTTCAGGAATTTCTAGTATTTTATAAAGCAACAGAGTTCTCCAAAGTGTTTACGACTTAATACATATATGTTCTTGATTCATATCCCCTCTAAATTTTTCCTCTCTTAAATTTTCTCTGGTCCTTTTTAAAATCCATTTATTCTTTCAATAAATACTTCTCTTCACCTACCTAGTACATGACTTTCAGAATACAGGCATGGCCAGGCTGTGATTCCTATTATTTAAGAATAGTTATAGGGGCACCCGGGTGGCTCAGTGGGTTAAGCCTCTGCCTTCAGCTCAGGTCATGATCTCAGGATCCTGGGATCGAGCCCCATATCGGGCTCTCTGCTCAGCAGGGAGACTGCTTTCCTCCCTCTCTCTGCCTGCCTCTCTGCCTACTGGTGATCTCTCTCTGTCAAATAAATAAAATCTTAAAAAAAAAAAAAGAATATATTGTTTTTGACTCTACCACACAATGCCTTGGTCTCTTTCTTAATCCTCCAAATTCATCTTGCTCTACTGAACACTTAAATATTTGCTCAATATTTCCCTTTTTCTGTAGTAAAATTTTCTTTTTATAAATATTATCTGCTCCTTTTCACTCATCTACCTGACTTTAATCATAATTTATAATGCTGATAGATGAGTCTGAAATATTTAACTCCAAGGTCAACATCCTGAATTCTAGAGTGACTTATATAGTCAAACCTTAAGTAATATGACCATTCTGGTCCCATACACCTACAGAATTAACTACTTCTAACATTACAATGTTAGAAGTATATAATTGTGGGGGCGCCTGGGTGGCTTAAAGCCTCTGCCTTCGGCTCAGGTCATGATCCCAGGGTCCTGGGATTGAGCCCCACATCGGGCTCTCTGCTCAGCAAGGAGCCTGCTTCCTCCTCTCTCTGCCTGCCTCTCTGACTACTTGTGATCTCTCTCTGTCAAATAAATAAAATCTTAGAAAAAAAGTATGTAATTGTGTGTGTGATGTGTGTGTTATGTGTTTACATTCACAGAGAAATGAAAGATTTATTTAAGATATATAGAAAATACATTACATAAATGTCATTTTTAATAAGATTTTTTTAATATAAATGGTATACTACTTGTGAAACAGGCTCATTTCATTTCAAATTAATTAAATTAATACTAATTAAATTAATAAATTAATAAATCAAAATATTTAGTGGCCCCCAAATTATTTCATCAATGGGCCTATAAAGCAGCTTTATTCAAACTATATTTTCAAAAACATAAATATTTTCCTAAACATTGAATAATTCTGAAGCAATATTAAAGTGTGTGTACATTAATTTTCTGAACAAGCAAAAATCTCTAACCAGAGTATTCTTGATGCATTTTTATACAATTTAACCATTTCCTTCCATACATATGTTGAATACTATATTACTGATAGTTCAATGAAAAAGTATTTTTCTATTAAAATTTATGAAAAATGATTTAAAATGTGATCTAATTACTACTATTTTTATTAAAATATAATAAACATGCAGTGTTACATTAGTTTCAGGTGTGCAATATGAGTCAACATTTCTATACTTTTCTCAGTCCTCATCAAGATAAGTGTATTCTTTTTTTTTTAAGATATTATTTACTTGACACACAGAGATCACAAGTAGGCAGAGAGGCAGGCAGAGAGAGAGAGGAAGGGAAGCAGGCTCCCTGCTGAGAAGAGAGCGGATGCGTGATCCCAGGACCCTGGGATCATGACCTGAGCAGAAGACAGAGGCTTTAACCCACTGAGCCACACAGGCGCCCCTAGAGAAGTGCATTCTTAATCTCTTTTGTTTTTTTCATCCATCCCCTCTCCTACCTCCCCTCTGGTAAACACCAGTGTTTTGCTCTGTATTTCAGGATCTGCTTTTTTGTTTCTCTTTTTTTCCCTCTTGTTTTGTTTCTTAAATTCTACGTGTAGCAAATGGAAACGCTGCATTCTTTTTTATAGTCAAATAATATTCTATTGTGTATGGATGTATACAGGTGTGTGTATGCGTGTGTGTACACTGCGTTTTCTTTATCCATTCATTTATGGATGGACACTTGTGTTGCTTCCATATCTTGGCTATTGTAAAGCTGCAAAAGACCCAGGAGGTGCATATAACTTTTTGAATTTGTGTTTCTGTTTTCTTTGGGTAAATACCCAGTAGTGGAATTATTTGATTATTGGATATTTATAATTTTGATTTTCAAGGAAACTCCCTATTATTTTCCACACTGGCTGTATCAGTTTGCATTTCCACCAACAGTGCATTAGAGTTTTCTTTTTCCTTTTTTCCCAGATCTCCACCATCACTTTTTATTCTCTTTATAAATTTAGCTATTCTGACAGGTGTAAGGTAATACCTCATTGTGATTGATTTTGATTTACATTTTTTTTTTATTTCCAGCATAACAGTATTCATTTTTTTTGCACCACACCCCGTGCTCCATGCAATCCGTGCCCTCTATAATACCCACCACCTGGTACCCCAACCTCCCACCCCCGTCCCTTCAAAACCCTCAGATTGTTTTTCAGAGTCCATAGTCTCTCATGGTTCACCTCCCCTTCCAATTTCCCCCAACTCCCTTCTCCACTCTAAGTCCCCATGTCCTCCATGCTATTTGTTATGCTCCACAAATAAGTGAAACCGTATGATAATTGACTCTCTCTGCTTGATTTACATTTTCTTAATGACTGGTGATGTTTAGCATCTTTGCATGTATCTGTTGCCTATATGTATATCTTAGAAAATTTCTATCCAGATCCTCTGCCTGTTTTTTAGTTGGATTATTATTTGGTGTTGAGTTATAGACATTCTTTATAGATTTTTTATATTAACCCCTAAAGGATATATCATTTGCAAATTTCTTTTCCTATTCAGTAGGTTGCCTTTTTGTTGAAAATTTCTTTTCCTGTCCAAACCTATTTATTTTGATGTAGTCCCAGAAGTTTAGTTTTGCTTTTGTTTCCCTTGCTTGAGGAGATATATCTAGAAAAATCTTTCTACAACTTCTGTTGTAGAAATTACTGCTTATGTTGTCTTCTAGGAGTTTTACAGTTTTAGGTCTTACACTCAAGTCTTTAATCCTTTTTGAGTTTATTTTTGTACATGGTGTAAGAAAGTGGTCCAGTTTCATTCTTTTGCATATCATATCACTGCACAGTTTTCCCAGCATCATTTATTGAACAGACTGTTTTTTCCCTACTGTAAATTCTTGCCTCCTTTGTTGTGGATTAATTGACCATATAAATGTAGGTTTGTTTCTGGGTTCTTTATTCTGTTTTATATATCTATGTGTTTATTTCTGTGCCAGTGTCATACTGTTTTGATTAATACAGATTTGTAGTATATCTTGAAATCTGGAGTTTTAGTACCTCCAACTTTGTTCTTTTTTCTCAAGGTTGTTTTGGCTATTCAAAGTTCTATACAAATTTTAGTATTATTTGTTCTAGTTCTGTGAAAAATGCTCTTGGTATTTTGATAGAGATTGCATTAAATCTATAGTTTGCTTTAGGTAGCATGGACACTTTAACAATATTTGTTCTTCCAATCCCTGAGCATAAAATATCTTTGAATTTGTTTGTATCTTCAATTTTTCAACATTTCATCATTTTCAGAGTACAGGACTTTTACCTCCTTCGTTAAGTTTATTCCTGAGTAGTTTTTTTTGTGTGTGTGTGTGAAAATGTAAATGGGACAGATCCCTTAATTTCTCTTTCTGCTTCTTCATTATCAGTGTATCAAATGGAACAGGTTTATGTGCATTGATATTGTATCCTACAACTTGACTGAATTCATTTATTTGTTCTAGTAGTTTTGGTGAAGTTCTAAGGGTTTGCTCCATACTATATATACATGTCATCTGCAAACAGTGGAAGTTTTATTTCTTCCTTACCCGCGTGGATGCCCGATACTTCTTTTTCTTGTCTGATTGTTGTGGCTAGATATTCTAGTACTATGTTGCATTACATTGATGAGAGTGGACCTCCTTGTCTTTTCCTGATCTTAAAGAAAAAGCTGTGTTTTTCACCACTGAGTATGATGTTAGCTGTGAATTTTCTTTCCACATAGCCTACATTATGTTGATGTACATTCCCTCTAAATCTACTTTGTTGAGAGTTATCATGAATAAATGTTGTACTTTGTCAAGTTCTTTTTTTATGTCTATTGAGATTATATAATTTTTATTCTTTTTTCCTTTTGACACGTATCACATTGATGGACTTGTAAATATTAACCCAGGCTTGCATAACAAGAATAAATCCCACATGATTGTGGTCAATTATTTATTTTAATGTATCATTCAGTTTGGTTTACTAATATTCTATTGAGAATTATTGCATTTATGTTTATCAGAGATATTGACATGTAGTGGTTCTTTTTTTTTTTCTTCTTCTTTTTTTAATAGTGTCTTGGGTTTTGGCATCAGGATAATGCTGGCCCCATAGAATGAATGGAGGCTTTTATTCCTTTCATATTTTTTGGAATGGTTGAGAAAAACAAAAGACCAGTACCAGATGACTTTACAGGTGACTTCTACCAAACATTTAATGAAGAGTTATTCCTATGATGCAATTATTTTTATTATTTGAAATGCCTATAGTTTTTACATTTCTATTTTATGGTTAATAAATTTGAAATTGTCAGCATCTTTATTAAACTAACCTTTGCAGATTATATTATTTTTTACTAATAAATTATTCTATAGTTGTTGGAAGTACCTCATATATTCAGAGCAAGGTTAGTTAAATACAAGGCTTTTACATATATGTCTTTAACATACAGATGTGTAAATACATCAACCCAACTATTTTCTTGGGTATTGTCTTTTGCCAGCTTTTTTCAACAAACTCTTTTATAGATAAAACTTGTTAAGTAAGTCTTATCAGCTTTGATTCCTTTAATATTTCACTAAATTTTGAAGCTGCAAAACATAGGTCCTCTTAAATCATTCCATGGAAAATAAAAATTAAAAAAAAATTAAGATGCATGTTTCTAAGCAAGCTCTGTGTTCATCATCAACTGTTTTTTTTTTAAGATTTTATTTACTTATTTGATAGAGATCACAATGGGCAGAAAGGCAGGCAGAGAGGCAGGCAAAGAGAGGTGGGGGAAAGCAGGCTCCCTGCTTTGCAGAGAGCCCAATGAGGGGCCAGATCCCAGGACCCAGGAATCATGACCTGAGCTGAAGACAGAGGCTTAACCCACTGAGCCACCCAGGTGCCCCTATCTATCATCAACATTCTTAAAATTAAAAAAAAAAAAAAGCATGCATATTTTTCATTTAATATGCAGAATTTTTAGCTCTCTGATGATGAAAAGATTTATTGCAAAATGAGGTAAAATTACAAAAACACTATAATAAATATTTGTAGATTACCACTGTGCAATAAGCGATGCAACCAATTGAGTGATCATCTGGTCTTCATTGCCTCTATGGGAAGACTGACTACCCAGCTTTTAGTTCTTATACTTTCTCTTACACTTAAATTATATTTTGCTGTATTTCCCACTGTATCAGCTGTGGTCTGATGGCTTTGTGCATCTTCCTGATTTTAACCTTCAACAAAACGAAATGGGCTGATAAACACTATATCTGACAAAGGCAGTAACATCAAATATGTCTTCCACCACCATCTGAAAGCATATGAAAGTGTAGCGATCTCCATCATCTTTTTGGCAAGCAATCTGTTTTTCAGGTCCATATACTTACCTGAAATATTGCTGGTCATTTAAATTATATTTGATCTCATGTTAAGGTAAAATGCTATTCACTGAACATGTTTTTTTTTTTTACACATTAGTAAATGAGACGATAGTGTCAGATGGAAGTATGGGGTGGAGATCTACCAAATCCATATAAGCTTATTTTCATACAGCTATTAATAATATGTTAACAATGAAGTATTTGGAAAATATTCTACACTGGACAGGCTACCAAGACAATAGGTATCAGGCAATAATAAATCAGGCAAGTTAAACTGAACGGTCAAACATCTTACATGGATATTTATTTCTCACAATTCATATCAAGATCTACATCATGCTTCTAAAATATATTTTAGTATTTTATTGAATAGATGTATCCAAATTTTTTTAAACTATTTTGTCATTGGTATTTAGGATCCAAACTTAAGCAATTAAAAACAATGATTTTATATTTATCCTTGCAAATATATATTTGTGCATTGTGGGTTTTAATTGATATAGAAGCAATAAATGGCCCTCAAAAGTGGCTATGGGCCAGTTAATAGTATCAGCAGAGCATGAGAATCCTCTCTTCATAACTGATAATATCAAAGTTAATATTTCCAATATAATAATTATGAAAGCTCATTTTTAGGTATAATTAAGATATAACATATTAGCTTAAGGTGTCAATACAGTTATTTCCTCTTTGTATATATTGTGAAATGGTCAGCACAATAACTCGAGTTAACATTGATCACCATACACAGTTGTAATTTTTTTCTTTTTTGTGATGAGAACTTCAACATTTAGTCTCTTAACAACTTTTAAGTATGCAGTACTATAATAACTATAGTCACAATGCCATAAATTACATCCCCATGACTTATTTTATAATTGGAAATACTTACCTTTTGACCACACCCCCTCTATCTTGGGTGGTGAACCAATCTGTTCTTTTTATCTATGAGCTTGGTTGTTGTATGGTTTTTTACTTAGCATTATACCATAAGGATCCACAACCTGTTGGGGAAGATTTCATTCTTTTTTCTGTGGTGGAATGATATTCCATTTTACCTATGTGCCACATTTTCTTTTATGTTCATCAGTTTTCAGACAAAGGTTGTTCACAACTGTGGTGATGCAGGCTTTTGTAAATAATGATTCAGTGAACATGGGGATGCATATATCTTTTTGAATTAGTGTTTTTGTTTCCTTCGCATAAACACCCAGAAGTAGAATTTGGATCATATGGTAGTTTTATTAATTTTCTCAGGAACATGCATACTGTTTTCATAGTGGCTGCACCAATTCACATTCTCACCAACAGTGCACAATTGACCCATTTTCTCCACATCCATGTCAACACTTGTGATTTCTGGTCTTCTTGAAAATAGCTATTCTAAGAAGTGTAAACCAGTATCTTGTTGTGGTTTTGATTTGCATTTCCTTGATGACTAGTGATGTTGACATCTTTTCATGTACTTTTTGGCCATCTGTATATACTCTTTGAAAAGATATCTATTCAATCCTCTGCTCATTTTAAAATCAGATTGTGTTTTATGGCTTCTGTTGCTGTTATTGAACTGTGTGAGTTCTTTATGTATTTTGGACATTAACCCCTTATCTGATATGACTCTCAAATATTTTCTCCATTCAGTAAGTTGACTTTTCATTTTGTTGACGGCTTCCTTTGGTGTGCACAAACTTTTTAATTTGATGTAGTCTAACTTGTTTGTTTTTGCTTTTGTTGCCTTAATGTCAGATCCAAATAGTCCTATCCAACATTGACCTCCAGAAGCTTGCCATCTGTTTTCATCTAGGAGTTTTATGGCTTTAGGTCCTACATTCAAGTCTTTGTTTTTAGTTAATTTTTGTGTATAAGAAAGCAGTCAGGTCTCATTCTGTTGTATGTGGCTCTCTAATTTTCTCAGCGCCCCCATTTGTTGAAAAGACCGTTTTTCTGTCATTGCATATTCATGACTCTTCTATTATAAATAATTGACCATATATGTGTGGGTTTATTTCTGGATTCTCTATTCCGTTTTTTTGTTTGTTTATTGTTTGTTTGTTTGCTTGTTTTATCTATGTGTGTGTTTGTATGTCAGTACCACACTGTTTTGATTACTATAGCTTTGTAATATAGCTTGAAGTCTGGGATTGTGATGCCTCCAGGCTTTTCTTTCTCAAGATTTATTTGGCCCTTCTGTATCTTTTATGATTTTAAACAAATTTTTAAAATGTTTGTTCTATTTCTGTGAAAAATACCATTGGCATTTTGAGGGATTGCACTGAATCTGTAGATTTATTTGGGCAGTATAGACATATTGATATTATTAACTCTTCCAACTAATGAGCATGAAACATCTTAGAGTTTTAGTGTACAAGTCTTTTATCTCTTTATGTGAATTCCTAGGTATTTTATTTTTATATAATTATACATACAATTGTTTTATTTCTGTTTCTGATGGTCCACTATTAGTGAAAAGAAATGCAACAGATTTTTATATATTGATTTTTATATTCTGCAACCTTACTGAATTATTTGGTCCTAATTATTTTTGGTTAGGGTTTTCTATATATAATGTCATCAGCAAATAGTGACAATTTTACTTATCCCTTACCAGTATGGATACCTTTTATTTTTCTTGCCTAATTTCTCTAGCTAGGACTTCCAGAACTATATTAAGCTGAAGTGCTGAGAATGGACATTCTTGTCTTATTTTTGAATTTAGTGAAAAGCTAAGAGCTTTCCTTTTCTTTCTTTTCTTTTTTTTTTTTTTTTTAAGATTTTATTTATTTATTTGACAGACAGAGAGCACAGGTAGGCAGAGAGGCAAGCAGAGAGAGAGGAGGAAGCAGGCTCCCTGCCGAGCAGAGAGCCTGACACGGGGCTCGATCCCAGGACCCTGGGATCATGACCTGAGCCGAAGGGAGAGGCCTCAAACACTGAGCCACCCAGGCACCCCAGCTAAGAGCTTTTCATACTGAGCATGAATTTACTATCGGCTAACACATATGATCTTTATTATGTTGAGGAGTGTTTCCATTATACACACTTTGCTGAGAATTTTTAAAATCATAAATGGATGTTGAATTTTGTCAAATGCCTTGTTGCATTTATTTAGTTGATCATATGATATTTATCATTTATTTTTTAATGTGGTATTTCCCATTGATTAATCTGTGGACGATCATCCATCCTTGCATCTCTGGATTAAATTGCACTTGATCATGATGCACGATCCTTTTAAAGTACTGTTCAATTTGGTTTGCTAATATTTTGTTAACAGTTTTTGCATCTATCTTCATCAGGGAGATTGGTCTGTAATTTTCTTTTCTTGTAGAGTCATTGTTTTGGTATCAGAATAACATTGGCCTCTTAAAATGTATTTCCCCCTTGTTTGTTTGTTTGTTTAGACTTTGAGAAGGATTGGTATTAATTATTTTGAATGTTTCATAGAATTTGTCAGTGAAGTCATCTGGTCCTGGGCATTTTTGTTTGTTTGGGAAGGTTTTGATAACTGATCAATGTTCTAACTAGTAATTTTTCTCTTCAGATTTGTTTATTTCTTCATGATTCAGTCTTGATAGGTTACACATTTTTAGGAGTTCATGCTTTTTTGGTTTGTTTCAAATTTGTAGGGCTATATTTGTTCTTAGCAGTCTCTTATGATAATTTGCATTTCTATGACATTAGTTGTAACCTCTTTTTTGTTTCCTATTTTGAGTTCTCTCTTTTCCTTTTGAGTCTATGTAAAGGTTTGTTAATTTTATCTTTTCAAAGAATCAGCTCTTAATTTTTATCTTTTTCAGTCTCTATTTCATATATTTCCACTCTGATTTTTGTATTTCTCTCCTTTTGCTAACGTTGAGTTTTGTTTGTTCTTGTTTTTCTAGTTCTTTATGGTATAAAATCTGATTGTTTATTTGAATATTTTATCGGTTTTGTTTTTTGAGGTAGGCATTTATCACTATGAACTTCCCTTTTAGAACTGCTTTCTCTTCTCTTTTTCTTTTGATATATATGTGTGCGTGTGTGTGTGTGTGTGTAAATATATGGCTATATAGATATAGATATAGATGATATAGATATAGATATAGATATAGATATAGATATTGATATCTATATATATATCAGTGTCAATGGCTAGCAAAAATTTGTTGAGCATGGAATGGTTCAGGACTCAGACACCTAATACAAAATATTAGTCAGCAACCAAGGAAATGAATTGAATCCTGGTTTAAGTTATAAATTTGTTGGTAATATTTATAGCATGTTTTTTACCAAGGACCATATCTAAAGTTATAGATTTAGAAAGCCATCTGCCAGTGATTAGTAATGACTTAAAATAAAGAATATTTTACTAGCCATTTATAAATATTTATCCTAAGTTTAAGTTAAACTTTAAATAGAAGGTGAATTGGGCGCCTGGGTGGCTCAGTGGGTTAAGCCGCTGCCTTCGGCTCAGGTCATGATCTCAGGGTCCTGGGATCGAGTCCCATATCGGGCTCTCTGCTCAGCGGGGAGCCTGCTTCCTCCTCTCTCTCTCTCTCTGCCTGCTTCTCTGCCTACCTGTGATCTCTCTCTGTCAAATAAATAAATAAAATCTTTAAAAATAAATAAATAAATAAATAAATAAATAGAAGGTGAATTTTATAATAAATTTGAATAGCATTAGTGTTATTTGTGAATTCACACATTTATTGATCATTTTCTATGTTACATGTTCTATATTAAATACTGGAAAATATAACATTTAAAAATAATATAGACACTAATGGGAAAGAAAACATTGATTTGGAGTGAAAAAATACAGCATGATTTGAAGAAATGTAACCAAGATTCTATTGAAATCTGAGAATTAGAGGAGGCTTCTTCTGTGGTGAGGTTTAAGCATGAGCTAAGAAATGAATTTCCTACATAGCCAAGGGAGAAGATAATGGAAAAGCTCTACTGTAGAAAGAAACGATTTGTGAAATCCTAAGACAGGACATTTACTACCCATAAGAACAGATTGTAACTGAAAGTTCACTAACCCTAAGAACAGATTACAACTGTGGTGAGGAATAAGACTGGGCTTAGACCACCAGGGATTTACCAGCCACATTGAGAATTTTGGAATTTATCCCAAGAGCAAAGACAAGCCATTTAATGATTTTAAGCAGGAGAGTGGCATCATTAAATTTGCACTAAAAATTAGTGCACACATTGATTTTTAAAGGACAAGAATAGGTTTAGAGAATCAGTTAGGAGGTAGTTACTATAGCCTAGGGGAGATCTAATGATATCTTATGATCACATTAGTTTATTTTTGTCTTCTAACATAATATTTTAAAAATATTTTTTTATTCTCTTGTTTCATTCTTTTAGTTTGTCTCCTTTCAGTACTTAATCTTTTAGATACTTACCTTAAGTAGACTTAAAAAGATAACCTGTCAATCATTAATTAATCTGCTTTAAGCCTCATGTTGCCCAAATTTGAATTTATGGAGAAAATTATTTAATTTCAACTCTGGTCTAGGAAAGTGAGTGACTTTGAAGGATATATTAAAATAAAATGAAGACCTTAATTAATGTATAAGCTACTGGTGAACGTCTGCCAGCAGTATGATTTGTAAAAGAATGATGACTCCATTTAACAATCAATCCAGTAACATAAATCGGAATTCAGAACCTAAAATGGGAAATAAGTAGTTAAGATATTTTAGACATAAAACAGATAAGTGCCAGGGACATTACATTTATTTTTATGTCCTAGCTCATGTATAAAGTCTAAATTTCTATTTTAAAATCTATTTTTCCCTGCTAAATTCTATTTCTTCAACTTGTTTCTTTACTCTGAAGGCATAGTTATTGTTACATTTTATAAATTAATGACAAATGAATAAATGTGTCAGATACTTTTACAGGACTGTGTAATTGATTATACACATAAGGCTGTCTGAGACCGTGTGTTTCTTATTCTCAGTCTTTCAATATATGATTCTATCAGAATGTAGAAATGTGTTTAAATCTGTTTGTAAAGAAAGAAGACTTGGTTGTATTAATAAGAAATCTATTACAGGGTAATAAATTCTTTCATTAACCATTAGAATTTAAGTTTATAAATACATTTTTTAAAGACAATATAAAATTGATATCCATTTTACTTTGGACTGGAATGTCTACTTTTTCACCATTCTTTGCTTATAGAATGTTATATATCTAATAGCAAACAAAACAGTAAAACTCAAATTAAGTTTTAAATTAATTTTTAAACAATACTATTAGTCCTACATGTTTTTATAGTAAAATTTCATGAAAATCTTTCAAAAGAATTAGAGTAAATGTAGTATGTTTTTCTTCAAGTTTAATTTTTGCCCTGTGATTGCAGGACCAACCCTCACTCTTCCCCATCCTGGATTCTGATGTGTGACATTTCCTATATGACTATTTTCACATTTTTATAGTATTCTGGATTAGACAATGGATTTTTTTTTCTAAAGTAGAGATGTATATTTTGTGCATTAATACTTAAAAGAGATTAGTTGACTTCACACTATGTATCTAATGGTGTTACAGAAATAATTATAAAAGTTTTTGTTTTTTTTCTCCCAATCTGCCAACCACATATGGAAGGTAGAGGAACTCTATAGATTAGTGTGTCGTCAAATCTCAGTTCAAAAAAATATCAGGTTTATTATATAGAAAAATAAAACCGGGGGTGTCTCAGTGGCTCAGTTGGTTAAGTGTCTGCTTTTGGCTCAGATCATGATTCTGGTGTCCCTGGATAAAGCCTCACATCCATATCCAGAGAGTCTGCTTCTCCCTCTCTTTCTGCCCCTCTCTTTGCTCATGCACACACAATGCTCTCTATATCTCAAAAAAAAAAAAAAAAAAAGTCATTGTAGTTATAACAGTTTCAAAGAGAATGTTCAAGTTTTTATTTAAATTCTAATTAGTCAATATACAATGTAATACTGGTTTCAGGAGTAAACTTTATTGATTCATCATTTACATATCATAAGTGCTCTCCCTCCTTAATACCCACCTCCCCTCCAGCAACCCACATTTTTTCTTTAGTTAAGAGTCTTATAATATGCATCTCTCTCTTTCTCTTTCTCTCTTTTTTCCTGAATCGTTCTTTTAAAGATAAAGTAGAATCCTTCACTTGAAGGAGAATGAGTTGATTCCCCATAAACAGACCAATCTGTAAGCAGCAAGGCTGTAAAAATAATTTGAATATGATGAATTTAGAGTATCATTTATAGCCTGGTATCACTGGAGCAGACCAGGTATTTAAAGTGATAATATGCGGTAGTTTGGTGTATCTTTTTAGCGTTCATTCAGAGAAACCAAACCACTAGGGTTTGACCCTAATTTGGATAATGGTTAAACGGTCTCTATCAGGCTACTCTTTCCATCTGGTTCTAGAACTAGCAAACAGTCTGCAGGGCAGACATTTGATAGGGAAGATACAAAGGAACCAGAGAAAGCAAGGATAATCTGGACCCTGCAAGCCTGATTCTGAACCCATGAAGATGGATTGCAAACTGATCGTTCAATACCCCAATCCTCTGACTTAAATGAAAGAAAGCCTACCAATGATTTATGAAGGAGATAGATATAGGGAGAAGCTAAGTTCATAAGCTTACTTATTACTTTAAATTTTGATTATATCTAATAGTTGGCTCAGTGACTACTTTATGTATATTAGACCAAGAACATTATTTAATAATGCTGTAAACCAAAATTAGTTTGAAAAAAAAAATCCTACTTGGCTTTAGCAAAATGAAATATAAATATTTCTAAAAAGTTAATAAGCATGATTTTCAAGTGAATCAATATAAAGAATAAAAATGTGAGGCAACATCTGTATAGACAATTATGTACTAAACTAAAGGATATTGCAAGAAAATGAACCTTGTAATGTCTATATAAATATATTGTCGAGGGCCAACTCCTCAACCCAAAAAGATTACTAGAATAACCAGATGATGAAGTGAATCCATATTTATGGGATCTAGTGTAATAGAGACCAAAATAATCCAAATCTCAGTAGGAGAAAATCACTGGAGATTACCAGCTGGGCTCATGTGGCTTAAAGTGGGTCACTGAGGGTCACTCAGTAGGTCACTGAGCCAATGAGCCCAGCTTCATTTTTTCATGAATATTTCAGTCAATGTTCATGAAAAAATAATTTAGCTTTGGTGGACTCATCAAAGATAAGGTCTTGAGATGAATTTTGATAACAATATTTTTTGACATCACACATATTATTGTGAACTATTTGTTTAGATGAATGAATAATTTAGATAAATTCATTTACAAAAGTTTTCTATAGCAAAAAGTGATTTATTGGTTTATACCATCTATTTGGTCAAGAATTTTCTGGAATTAAGAGCTGTTATGTTGACACAGATGATCTCAATTTTCATCCCTGATATTTAAATATGTGAATACATGGTTAAACATATAATTTATATATATTCATAATAAATTATATAATTTTTCAGGTTATTTATATATCTCAGTATTTTCCAGAATATTATATATTGTATAGTTTTCATTGTATACATATATATTATATAGTTGAATTTTTAGAGTTCTTTGTACATTCTCGATAAGTCCTTTATCAAATGTCTCTTGCAAGTAATTTCTGTAGTTGCTTGCTTGTTTCTAGTTCTCTTGATGTTGTCTTTTGCAGAGAAGAAGTTTTAATAAATTCCAATTTATCACCTATTTTTTTCATAGATCATGCCTTTGGTGTTGTATCTAGAATTATCATCACCATGCCCAAAGTCATCTGAGTTTTCTCCTAGGTTACCTCCTAGTAGTTTTATAGTTTTATATTTTACATTTAGGTCTGTGATCTGTCTTGATCTAACTTTTTTGAAGGGTAATAGGTTTGTGTCTTGATTTAACATTTTGCATGTGGGTGTCCAGCTCCAGAACCATTTGTTGAAAAGATAGTCTTTACTCCATTATATTGTCTTGGCTTCTTTGCCAAAGATCAATTAATAGTATTTGTGTAGGCATATTTCTGGGCTCTCTGTTTTGTTCCATTGATCTATTTGTCTATTCTTTTGCTAATAGCAAACTCTCTAGATTACTGTAGCTTTATAGTAAGTCTTGAAATTAGTGTCAGTCCTTCAACTTTGTTCTTCAGTATTTTGTTGGCTATTCTGTGTCTTTTGCTTTTCCATATAAACTTTAGAATTTTTTTTGATAAACAGAAAATTACTTGATTGAATTTTGATTGGGATTACTTTGAATTTATACATTAAGTTGGGAAGAATAGACATCTTGACAATATTGAATCTTCATATTCGTGAATATGAAATCTCTCCATTTATTTAGGACTTTGATTTTATTCATCATAGTTTTGTAGTGTTCTTCATATAAAATATTATATATACTTTGTTAAATTTATACTTAAGTATTAATTTTGGGTCAAATAACTTTCAAAGCATTAATTTTTTAAGTCCTAAAATAAAATCTGGGTATTCATGAGGAAAATTTATGCCCTTGCCTTTTTTATCTTCTAGAGGCTGCCTGCATTCTTTGGCTTTTTGGCCAAATTTTATATCTCCAAATCCAGAATTATAACATATCCCAATTTCTATCTCTCTTTCTCAGTTTTTTTGTTTTGTTTTGGTTTTGTTTGTTTTTGTTTTTGACAGAGACATAGCAAGAGAGGAAACACAAGCAGGGGGCGGGCAGTGGGAGAAGGAGAAGCAGGCTTCCCACCAGCAAGGAGCCAGATGCAGGGCTGATGACCTGAGCTGAAGGCAGATGCTTAATGACTGAGACACCCAGGCATCCCTGTCTTTCTCAGTCTGCTCTCTTTCTTGCTCACTCTTGATTCTTACCCTCTCATCTTCCTTACATAATCTCTATATAATATTGGATTATTATTGTTATTACTGGATAATCCATGATAATCTCTCTCTCTAATGATCTTTAACCTAATCACCTTTATAAAGACTTGTCATATTTGGGGCCATTGTTCAACAATATACTAAGTCTTCTAGTTTACTAATCATCTGCATTATATAATGTTCTATTTATCCCATTCAAAATATTTGTCATTGCGGAGGAGTCAAGATGGCGGAGAAGTAGCAGGCTGAGACTATTTCAGCCAGCCGGAGATCAGCTAGATAGCTTATCTAAAGATTGCAAACACCTGAAAATCCATCGGCAGATCGAAGAGAAGAAGAACAGCAATTCTGGAAACAGAAAAACAACCACTTTCTGAAAGGTAGGACCGGCGGAGAAGTGAATCCAAAGCGACGGGAAGATAGACCCCAGGGGGAGGGGCCGGCTCCCGGCAAGCGGCGGAGCAACGGTGCACAAAATCAGGACTTTTAAAAGTCTGTTCCGCTGAGGGACATCGCTCCAGAGGCTAAACCGGGGCGAAGCCCACACGGGTTCAGCGTGGCCTCAGGTCCCGCAGGGTCACAGAAGGATCAGGGGTGTCTGAGTGTCGCAGACCTTGCGGGTATTGGAACGGGAAAGCCGGCTACAGAGACAGAGCCGACAGTAAGCTCACAGCTCGGTGTTACCTTGAACTGGTCGCAGGCTCGGAGAGCTCGGAGCACGGCCGGAGGTCAGGCAGACGGGAGTAACTGGGCGCTGTTCTCTGAGGGCGCACTGAGGAGTGTGGCCCTGGGCTCTCGGCTCCTCCAGGCCGGAGACCAGGAGGCCGCCATTTGTATTCCCGTCCTCCGGAACTCTACGGAAAGCGCTCAGGGAACAAAAGCTCCTGAAAGCAAACCCGAGCGGATTACTCACCCCGGCCCCGGGTAAGGGCGGTGTAATTCTGCCTGGGGCAAAGACACTTGAGAATCACTACAACAGGCCCCTCCCCCAGAAGATCAACAAGAAATCCAGCGGAGACCAAGTTCACCTACCAAGGAGTGCGGTTTCAATACCAAGGAGAGCAGCAGAATTCCAGAGGAGGAGAAAGCCAAGCACGGAACTCATGGCTTTTTCCCTGTGATTTTTTTTTAGTCTTGCAGTTAATTTAATTTTTTTCTTTTTCTTTTTTTTTTTTTTCCTCGCCTTCGGGTAAAATTTTTTTTTTTTTTTAAATGTTACCTTTTTCTTTTTTAACGATTTTTTACTAGTTTATCTAATATATATATTTTTTCTTTTTTACATTTTTCTTAGGTGTTTTCCTTTTTTTTTTTAATTCTTTTCTTTTCTTTTTTCTTTTTTTTTTCTTTTTTCTTTTTTTTTCTTTCTTCCTTTTTGAACCTCTTTTTATCCCCTTTCTCCCCCCTCACGATTTGGGATCTCTTCTGATTTGGTTAAACCATATTTTCTTGGGGTTGTTGCCACACTTTTAGTATTTTACTTGCTCTTTCATATACTCTTATCTGGACAAAATGACAAGGCAGAAAAATTCACCACAAAAAAAAGAACAAGAGGCAGTACCGAAGGCTAAGAACCTAATCAATACAGACATTGGTAATATGTCAGATATAGAGTTCAGAATGACAATTCTCAAGGTTCTAGCCGTGCTCGAAAAAGGCATGGAAGATATTAGAGAAACCCTCTCGGGAGATATAAAAGCCCTTTCTGGAGAAATAAAAGAACTAAAATCTAACCAAGTTGAAATCAAAAAAGCTATTAATGAGGTGCAATCAAAAGTGGAGGCTCTCACTGCTAGGATAAATGAGGCAGAAGAAAGAATTAGTGATATAGAAGACCAAATGACAGAGAATAAAGAAGCTGAGCAAAAGAGGGACAAACAGCTACTGGAGCACGAGGGGGGAATTCGAGAGATAAGTGACACCATAAGACGAAACAACATTAGAATAATTGGGATTCCAGAAGAAGAAGAAAGAGAGAGGGGAGCAGAAGGTATATTGGAGAGAATTATTGGGGAGAATTTCCCCAATATGGCAAAGGGAACGAGCATCAAAATTCAGGAGGTTCAGAGAACGCCCCTCAAAATCAATAAGAATAGGCCCACACCCCGTCACCTTATAGTAAAATTTACAAGTCTTAGTGACAAAGAGAAAATCCTGAAAGCAGCCCGGGAAAAGAGGTCTATAACATACAATGGTAAAAATATTAGATTGGCAGCTGACTTATCCACAGAGACCTGGCAGGCCAGAAAGAGCTGGCATGATATTTTCAGAGCACTAAACGAGAAAAACATGCAGCCAAGAATACTATATCCAGCTAGGCTATCATTGAAAATAGAAGGAGAGATTAAAAGTTTCCAGGACAAACAAAAACTGAAAGAATTTGCAATCTTGAAAGGGGTCCTCTAAGCAAAGAGAGAGCCTACAAGTGGTAGATCAGTAAGGAACAGAGACCATATACAGTAACAGTAACCTTACAGGCAATACAATGGCACTAAATTCATATCTCTCAATAGTTACCCTAAATGTTAATGGGCTAAATGCCCCAATCAAAAGACACAGGGTATCAGAATGGATAAAAAAACAAAACCCATCTATATGTTGCCTCCAAGAAACTCATTTTAAGTGCAAAGACACCTCTGGATTTAAAGTGTGGGGGTGGAAAAGAATTTACCATGCTAATGGGCATCCGAAGAAAGCAGGAGTGGCAATCCTTATATCAGATCAATTAGATTTTAAGACAAAGACTATAATAAGAGATGAGGAAGGACACTATATTATATTCAAAGGGTCTGTCCAACAAGAAGATCTAACAATTTTAAATATCTATGCCCCCAACATGGGAGCAGCCAACTATATAAACCAATTAATAACAAAATCAAAGAAACACATCAATAATTATACAATAATAGTAGGGGACTTTAACACTCCCCTCACTGAAATGGACAGATCACCCAAGCAAAAGATCAGCAAGGAAATAAAGGCCTTAAACGACACACTGGACCAGATGGACATCACAGATATATTCAGAACATTTCATCCCAAAGCAACAGAATACACATTCTTCTCTAGTGCACATGGAACATTCTGCAGAATAGATCACATCCTCGGTCCTAAATCAGGACTCAACCGGTATCAAAAGATTGGGATCATTCCCTACATATGTTCAGACCGCAATGCTCTGAAGCTAGAACTCAACCACAAGAGGAAGTTTGGAAAGAACCCAAATACATGGAGACTAAACAGTATCCTTCTAAAGAATGAATGGGTCAACCGGGAAATTAAAGAAGAATTGAAAAAAATCATGGAAACAAATGATAATGAAAATACAACGGTTCAAAATCTGTGGGACACAACAAAGGCAGTCCTGAGAGAAAAATATATAGCGGTACAAGCCTTTCTCAAGAAACAAGAAAGGTCTCAGGTACACAACCTAACCCTACACCTAAAGGAGCTGGAGAAAGAACAAGAAAGAAACCCTAAGCCCAGCAGGAGAAGAGAAATCATAAAGATCAGAGCAGATATCAATGAAATAGAAACCAAAAAGACAATAGAGCAAATCAATGAAACTAGGAGCTGGTTCTTTAAAAGAATTAATAAAATTGATAAACCCCTGGCCCGACTTATCAAAAAGAAAAGAGAAAGGACCCAAATAAATAAAATCATGAATGAAAGAGGAGAGATCACAACTAACACCAAAGAAATACAAACTATTATAAGAACATACTATGAGAAAATCTACGCCAACAAATTTGACAATCTGGAAGAAATGGATGCATTCCTAGAAACATATAAACTACCACAACTGAACCAGGAAGAAGTAGAAAGCCTGAACAGACAAATAACCAGTAAGGAGATTGAAACAGTCATTAAAAATCTCCAAACAAACAAAAGCCCAGGGCCAGACGGCTTCCCGGGGGAATTCTACCAAACATTTAAAGAAGAACTAATTCCTATTCTCCTGAAACTGTTCCAAAAAATAGAAATGGAAGGAAAACTTCCAAACCCATTTTATGAGGCCAGCATCACCTTGATCCCAAAACCAGACAAGGAACCCATCAAAAAAGAGAGCTATAGACCAATATCCTTGATGAACACAGATGCGAAAATTCTCACCAAAATACTAGCCAATAGGATTCAACAGTACATTAAAAGGATTATTCACCACGACCAAGTGGGATTTATTCAAGGGCTGCAAGGTTGGTTCAACATCCGCAAGTCAGTCAATGTGCTACAACACATCAATAAAAGAAAGAACAAGAACCATATGATACTCTCAATAGATGCTGAAAAAGCATTTGACAAAGTACAGCATCCCTTCCTGATCAAAACTCTTCAAAGTGTAGGGATAGAGGGCACATACCTCAATATCATCAAAGCCATCTATGAAAAACCCACCGCAAATATCATTCTCAATGGAGAAAAACTGAAAGCTTTTCCACTAAGGTCAGGAACACGGCAGGGATGTCCATTATCACCACTGCTATTCAACATAGTACTAGAGGTCCTAGCCTCAGCAATCAGACAACAAAAGGAAATTAAAGGCATCCAAATCGGCAAAGAAGAAGTCAAATTATCACTCTTCGCAGATGATATGATACTATATGTGGAAAACACAAAAGACTCCACTCCAAAACTTCTAGAACTTATATAGGAATTCAGTAAAGTGTCAGGATATAAAATCAATGCACAGAAATCAGTTGCATTTCTCTACACCAACAACAAGACAGAAGAAAGAGAAATTAAGGAGTCCATCCCATTTACAATTGCACCCCAAATCATAAGATACCTAGGAATAAACCTAACCAAAGAGGCACAGAATCTATACTCAGAAAACTATAAAGTACTCATGAAAGAAATTGAGGAAGACACAAAGAAATGGAAAAATGTTCCATGCTCCTGGATTGGAAGAATAAATATTGTGAAAATGTCTATGCTACCTAAAGCAATCTACACATTTAATGCAATTCTTATCAAAGTACCATCCATCTTTTTCTAAGAAATGGAACAAATAATTCTAAAATTTATATGGAACCAGAAAAGACCTCGAATAGCCAAAGGGATATTGAGATAGAAAGCCAAAGTTGGTGGCATCACAATTCCGGACTTCAAGCTCTATTACAAAGCTGTCATCATCAAGACAGCATGGTACTGGCACAAAAACAGACACATAGATCAATGGAACAGAATAGAGAGCCCAGAAATAGACCCTCAACTCTATGGTCAACTCATCTTCGAGAAAGCAGGAAAGAATGTCCAATGGAAAAAAGACAGCCTCTTCAATAAATGTTGCTGGAAAAATTGGACAGCCACATGCAGAAAAATGAAATTGGACCATTTCCTTACACCACACACGAAAATAGACTCAAAATGGATGAAGGACCTCAATGTGCGAAAGGAATCCATCAAAATCCTTGAGGAGAACACAGGCAGCAACCTCTTCGACCTCAGCCGCAGCAACATCTTCTTAGGAACATCACCAAAGGCAAGGGAAGCAAGGGCAAAAATGAACTATTGGGATTTTATCAAGATCAAAAGTTTTTGCACAGCAAAGGTAACAGTTAACAAAATCAAAAGACAACTGACAGAATGGGAGAAGATATTTGCAAACGACATATCAGATAAAGGACTAGTGTCCAAAATCTATAAAGAACTTAGCAAACTCAACACCCAAAGTACAAATAATCCAATCAAGACATGGGCAGAGGACATGAACAGACATTTCTGCAAAGAAGACATCCAGATGGCCAACAGACAGATGAAAAAGTGCTCCATATCACTCGGCATCAGGGAAATACAAATCAAAACCACAATGAGATATCACTTCACACCAGTCAGAATGGCTAAAATCAACAAGTCAGGAAATGACAGATGCTGGCGAGGATGTGGAGAAAGGGGAACCCTCCTACACTGTTGGTGGGAATGCAAGCTGGTGCAGCCACTCTGGAAAACAGCATGGAGGTTCCTCAAAATGTTGAAAATAGAACTGCCCTATGACCCAGCAATTGCACTATTGGGTATTTACCCTAAAGATACAAACGTAGTGATCCAAAGGGGCACGTGCACCCGAATGTTTATAGCAGCAATGTCCACAATAGCCAAACTATGGAAAGAACCTAGATGTCCATCAACAGATGAATGGATCAAGAAGATGTGGTATATATACACAATGGAATACTATGCAGCCATCAAAAGAAATGAAATCTTGCCATTTGCGACAACATGGATGGAACTAGAACGTATCATGCTTAGCGAAATAAGTCAAGCAGAGAAAGACAACTATCATATGATCTCCCTGATATGAGGAAGTGGTGATGCAACATGGGGGCTTAAGTGGGTAGGAGAAGAATCAATGAAACAAGATGGGATTGGGAGGGAGACAAACCATGAGTGACTCTTAATGTTACAAAACAAACTGAGGGTTGCTGGGGGAGGGGGGTTGGGAGAAGGGGGATGGGGTTATGGACATTGGGGAGGGTATGTGCTTTGGTGAGTGCTGTGAAGTGTGTAAACCTGGCGATTCACAGACCTGTACCCCTGGGGATAAAAATACATGTTTATAAAAAAATAAAAAATAATAAATAAATAAATAAATAAATAAATAAATAAATAAATATTTGTCATTGCATACATTGTAGTTTACTTCTCTAGAAATTGATTTCATGTATTTTTATACACCTTTTATGTTTCTACTTAACGTACTCTAGTTTCTTAAACATGAAATAGTCATAAATCATTTTATATCCTTGTCTACTAATTCTACTAATTTTAGCATCTATGCTATTTCTAGGTTTGTATCAATTTTTTATCATTAGAGTGTGTGTTTTGCTACTTCTTTGCATGCCTAATGATTTTTGAAAGAATGCCAGACATTGTATATTTTACCTTGTTGTGTGATACATATTTGTATGTCCCTATAATGAGCTTTATACTATGGGATGTAGTTAATTTACATATAAACAGCTTGATATTTTCAGGCCTTGATTTCAACATTTTTATGCAGGACCAGAGCAGCATTTACTACAGGACTAATTTTGCTGCATTACTGAGCTACATTCTATTTAAATTCTTTTTTCAGTGTTCCCTGTGAATTATGAGGTTTTCAGTCTGGCTAAGGGAAATAGGAACAATTCTCTCCTCTGTTTGAGCTTTGAATATTTTATTCTCCAAATCTTCCTGATAGTCTTTTTCTTGGCTTTACGTATCTTCACACAAACAGGTTGATCAGTCCCCAGCTGAAGTGGGAGAACTATCTTGAGGTCTCCAGAGTTCTCCCTTAATAGCTCCTTTAAGTTCTTAATAGCTCCCTTAAGTTCTCCCTTAATCTCCCTTAATAATCTTTTCTGTTTTATCTGCTTTGTAAACTCCAGCTACTTTAGTCTTTATTGACTTCCAGTTCCATCTTCAAATCAGGAGATTTTCTTATTTGGTCATCCCTGTCATCATGTTATAGTCTAGAGGCTCATTCTAAGCAGTCATCTCTGACATTCTGACATTGTAGTTCCCTTCTTATTTGTTGCTATTGTTCAAATTACCATCTTTTGTTGGTGGATAATATTAAAATCAATAAACTTGTTCTATATTTTCACAGTGACTAATTTTTTTTTCTTTTCAGATGGAAGAGTAAATATTGCCAGCATTACTCCATATTAGCTAGAAGTAGAATTAATTAATTAATTAATTTATTTATTTATTTATAGTGCCTTTGAATACCATAGCATCATAGACTGTTGGAAGCTGGAAGGGACCAACCAGATGTTAACAGATCTGTATTCTAATGACTCTATTTCAGTCACCAAGGGAATTTTTTCAAAGTCTATGTGTCTGAAACCTATCTAGTCTAAATTAAGTACAGGGGGAGGGATGAAAAAACATTCTGAAAAGCTTTATTAGTGATTTGTTCCTCATTCCTGGTTAAACATCAAAATTTACTCCAAATTCCTAATTTCAGAAAAAGAAAATTTGAGATACTTGTCTAAAGATAAAATTACATCATTAAAACCCAACACATTAGTTAGTGGCTAAGTAGAGTAGGAACCAGGCTGAAGTCCTATTTTTTTTTTTAATGAAATTTTTTGTATATACCAATACTATTTTATAAAACATCCAATTATTTTTAAATCGTTCTTGTTGTTTTAGTCCTACTAAAGTCTGAAACTAGGGAAGTTTAAGAGAAATGAAGAAATATAAACAAAGAGATTAATATTTATCCCACATTTCTAAGGATATAATCCAAGCACACACTTTCCAATTTCATTGCCCTTTCTGCTAGAATTTCTCATTTCACATTAAGACAATTTATGGGGAAAAAAAACAAGGGATCAGCAATGAATCCAAGCATTTTATCCATAATTCTTGACTGTGAAAGTGTACACAAGCTGAACTTTATGACCTATTCAGAGATGCCTTTATGCCTAATTCACTTCCTTTCACTTATAAGGATTTCAGTGACTATTTTTAGAGGATCAATTAATTTCCTAATTGAAAAGCATTTTCATATATCTTTTTACCTCCATATTTCCAACTGCTTTTTTGGGGCATTCTTCCTCATGAGATGCTAAACTCAGTATTATAATGGATATTTCTAGTCCCTTTCTCTCAATTTTACATACGATGTTCAAGTGGTACTTCTAGAGTCCTTTCTTCTTCCCCACATCTTTGATTACTTACCATTGGACAAATTGCCAGCATGAGGTGAATTATGATTTTAGTTGTGAACGTTGTTTGCATTTTCCAAAGGAAACATGCAATTTTGTTCTTTTGTGTACTTAAATGGTGACTCGGCATTTCCTAAGTAATTTTTTTTTTACCATAAAAAGCTGTCTTAATTCTATACTGAAAACCAATTGGCACAGATAAAAGAACATTGCTAATAAAGAGTACATCCTCATACACAAAGAATTGCCACACACAAAAACACAAAACAAACAAACAAAGAAACAAAAACAAAAACAAAAAAACACTGAAAGAAGTCTACCTGAGTAACATTGTTAGGTTTTCTCATGAAAGTGTTTAAACATAGTTCATCTGTATTATAAACCAACTTTTGTTAAATAAAGAGGCAGGAAAATGTGAACAAAGTTGGTATCTCATTGTAAGTCAAGGAAATCTACAATAATGTTGATTTATATTGTAATTAAAATAGATTTTTTAAAAAAGAAACAAGTACTTTTAAGGCAAATTTCAAGCTTTTTCAAGAGCTTTAAGCATTTTATTATCCTGTAAAGATCTTAAATTTCCAGAGAACTCTAGGAGTGATTAATTTTATTATCTTAAACAGAAATTCTTGTGAAAATTGCAGGGTTTTTTGTTTGTTTGTTTGTTTTTTGAGAGAAAGATAGGAGGAGCAGAAGAAGAGGGAGAGAGGGAAGAAATCTCAAGTAGACTCTATGCCCAGCCGACATAAGGCTTGATCTCATGACCCTGAGATCATGACCTGAGCTGAAATCAAGAGTTAGATGTTTAACCAAATGAGCCACCCAGGAGACCCTGAAAATTGTATTTAAAGTAAAACAAGATAAATATTCTTTCACTAGCAACGTCCACTTTTATTTCTTTAATGTTAATCAGCCTGAAAAAAGTAAATAAATATTTATGAAAGGAAAGCATGATGTTTTCTCCAAAATAAAATTTAAATATACTTAAGAATCTAACAAATTTATTTAGATAAGAATTAACATCTACTTTGATGAGTACTTTCTCATGAGTACTTTTTTGATATGAGTACTTTCTTGATATTTGCATTTTGAAATAATTGAGTATAGAGCACAAATTTCCATAATATCTCACCCAGTTATACTTCTAGATTTCATGCGTGACATTTAAGCATGAGTTCAGGAGGGGATGTAAGTAAGCATTCCATATTCTAAAAAAAGTATGTGCTCTATAGTCAGGGGGGTGGAACTCTGATTCCATTTCTGGTATGTAGAAATTTAACAGCTGAGGTCATGAAATCTAGAGTCAGAAACACATAGGTTTATAATGCTGTTTTGTTCTTTTGTGTTTTTATTAACATTAGTAGAAAAAAGTACAAGTAGATAAGTTTAACACAATTCCCAGAATATACAAAATTTTCAGCACAATAACTACTTTTGGATTAGTTGTAGAATTGCATTAGCTATATGATCATGTGTATCAAGATGCTATGAGTTTGCATGAATAAGTATATTTTAATGAATAAGGGGTATAGTGTCTATATTAGTGGATTTTGAGAACTCTTAATGGGATAATGTCTGATTCCTAGTTTGTGGTTTTTCTACTATCACATGGGTGATAGTGCATATCTATTTAATTTGAGGCAATTCACAATTTTCAAAATCCATAATTTGGGGGACACCTAGGTAACTCAGTCAGTTAAGTGTCCAACTCTTGATTTCAGCTCAGATCATGATCTCTGGTCAGGTCATCATCTCAGTGTCCTGAGACCCAGCCCCATGTGGGACATCATGCTTCAGCAGGGAGTCTGCTTCTCTGTCCCCTCTCTCTCTTTCCCTCTCTCTCTCACTTCCCCTCTCTCTCCCTATGCCTCTTTCCCTGCTCATATATATAAGGAGTAAATATTTTTTACTATGTCTCAAATAAACAGTAAATCTTTTTTACTCCCTGTCTCAAATAAATAGTGAATCTTTTTTTTTAAAATCCTTAATTTTCACAATCACAAGATAAATAAAATAATAAAGGTATTTGAAAGTAATTAAGATAAAATGCTTTAACCTTAATGGTTAAAGCTTGTATCTGTTTACTCATTTCTATATATACATATCTATATCTATATATCTATCTAGTCTTCATGCCAGTTAAGGACAATTTCACAGATTTATTTATGAAAGGTCCTTCCTTCCTAAATAGTACAGACCATCAAATCTCACGTCTGCTGGCTCTATTAATGGCATTTCATTTCAGTTTGGATACATAAAACAGGAGTTATATAAGACTAAGACTACTCAGAAAAACAAAACAAACAAAAGGAAAATAAATAAGAACAGACACTGTTTTCTATTTTGTTAATACACATAATGTTATTTTTATACTTATTTTATTTGGATATAATTCACATATAACATTTTCAGGTTTCTATGATAATGAGTCAATATTTGTGTGTATTATTAAATGATTACCACAATAACTCTAGTTAATATCCATATATTACATCAAAAACTTGCCATACATTACAAACTACTTCTTGTGACAAAAACTTAAGATGTATTCTTAACAACTTTCAAATATGAAATACATATATGTGCATATATGTACACACATATACACAAATTTACATACATATACATTTATGTGTATTAGTATCTATATAGATAAGATTTTATGCATTGATGGACATTTAGTATGTTGTTATATCTTGGCTTTGTCACTACTGCTGAGATAAACATAAGAGTGCATGTATTTCTTCAAATTCCTATTTTCATTTCCTTTGGGTATATACCCAAAAGTGGAATTGCTGGATCATATCCCAATAGATGCCAGTAGATGCCAATCTACTTTTACATTTGAAGGACCCCCATATGTTTTTCCATAATGGTTACAGCAATTTACATCCCCACCAACAGTGTGTAAGTGTTTGCTTTTCATTACATTCTTGCTATCTCCTGTTAACACTTATCTTCTTGATGATTGCCATACTAACAGGTGTGATGTGATGTTTCATTTTGGTTTTGATTTGTATTTCCCTGTTGAGTATCATTTCACTTACCTGTTAGACATTTTTCCAAATAGGACATTAAGGTAACTAGTTCTTCTACAGTCTTAATCAGATTTCTTATCTTTTGTTAAGTTGTATGAATTCTTTACATATTTTAGATTTTTATTTATATATCTTAACCCATTTCCCAATATACAGTTTGCAAAAATTTTCTCTCATTTCTCTCATAGGTTATATATATATATATATATATATATATATATATATATATATATATATATAGTGCTGTGAAGAAGCTTTTGAGTTTGATATAGTCCAAATTATTCATTTTTGCTTTTGTTGATGTTTTAGTGTTATCTAAAATAACACTGCAAAGATCAATGTTGAGGTGCTTCTTCCCTAGATTTTATTCTAGGAGTTTTGTGATATCAGTCTTAATGTTTAAGTGTTCAATCCGTTTTGAGTTAATTTTTGTGAATGTTGTGGGACAGTCTTCCAATTTCATTTTTCTGCATGTGTTTTTTCAGCTTGTCCCAGCACCAATTGTTTGCAGAGGCTATACTTCCCTCTTTGGTGTCTTGGTTCTTCTGTCAAGGATTAGTTGACCGTATATGCCAAAATTTTATCTGAGCTCTCTGTTTTGTTCCACGGTTTTATGTGTTTGTTTTCATGCCCCTACCATATTGTTTTTATTACATGGTTTCATAGTATAGTTTGAAATTAGGCAAAATGGTAGTTTTGGCTTTTTTGTTGTTGTTGTTGCTTTTGTTTGTGTTTTTCAGGATTAGTTTGGCATATGTAAAATGCTGGAGTAAAAACAAAAACTGGCGGCAGAGTGGATGTAGGTGTGGACTAAATGCCTGGGGCTTGAGTGTGCCCATGGCCCAATAGGCAGATCTTCAATTGAGAGAGATCCAGCAGCCCTCCTTGAGTGTACATCTTGTCTTCAGTTTTCTTCATCTCTCTTCTGCCCTTTCTGCTCCGTCTTCCCAATTATAGAGGCCCCTTCTCAGAAAAAGAAATAGGTCCTTTCTGGCTGCAGCCCATGTGACTTGAAATACTTTCATTGACTACTTTCACTGTGCACTTCCTTTGTTAGAGTGGTCACTACTGCTGCTCTATCTCACAACTCCCTTGACACTATAGCCGCCCCTGTGGTCCAAACTACCCACTTAGAGATGTACAGATGGATGGATCTCTGCTGTCCTAGTGCACTGTGGAGAGGTACTTTTGTTCTGTTATGGATGTCCAATTGCTTGTAAATCAAAAGGGAAAGAAAGGAATGACTCACACTACTATGATGTTGCTGTCACCAAGAGATTCATGATTTATAATTCAATCTCCTTGGTAATAATTGGTATGTTTGGATTTTCTGTTTCATGATTCAATCTTGATAGTTTGTATATCCAGGAATTTATTCACTTTAGGTTGTCAAATTTTTTTGGCATATAACTGTTCATTAATAGTCTCATGATCCTTTGTATTTCTCTCATATCATTTATAAACTTCCATTTTTATTTTGAGGTTTCTTTTTCTTAAGTTTAACTGATGGTTTTCCCATTTGAAATTATAAACAAAAGAATCAGCTTTTAGTTTTATTTATCTTTTCTATTTTCTTTTAGGTCTATCACTGTTTTCTGCATTTCTTTCCTTCCACTAACTTTGGGCTTTGTTATTTCTTTTTGTTATGTGCATGAAGACTTATAAAGACTAAATACACAACCCCTATTATGTTGCCCAGGAATAATGCCTGATTTTATAAAGTACTGTTTAGTGCTAAACTGTGTTGCAAGCCAGGCACATCCAGTAGTATCAACACTTGTATAGTTGCCATTATTGTGAATTAGAGATATTTAACAATTTATAAATATTCAGAATTAATAGGTGGTAGAACGAATTCTTAACAATTTGACACCGCAGCTACATTTAAAATCACTGTGCTGTATGATCATTTGTTATTTTTGTATAAACTGATTTATTTCTAAAACTTTATATCTTTTTAAATTTTTTTATAGTTAATCTGTTCTTCAGCAATGATTTTAGTATATCATAGTTTTTTGATGTTTTTAGATGTTTTTAGAAAGATGACTTTCTAATACATCTGTTAGGATTTGGTGATTTCATCCACTTTTGATGTTCTGTTTAAAATATTCTACAGATGCCTCCATTGTGGTCTGTCATTTATGTTCTAAAAGATATTCTAAAAGATACGCATGCATGTTTGTTTTGTTCTTATTTTTTACTTAATTTCTTAGTTATTGTTTTGTTGTTTCTATACTTTTTCATGTTTCCTTTAGCTTATTATTGTTTGGGGTTTTTGTTTGTTTGTTTGGTTGGTTGGTTGGTTTTGTGTTTTTGACCAAACTGTCACTTCATGGATTCTTACTAGAAATAGACTATCACTTTCTGGAGTTCTCAAATTCTCTTTTGAGAGAGAAATTTGCAATTTAATAAATATACAGCCTCCTTTGTTCAATAGGATTGAACGCCTAAATGCTGTAGCTATGAATTAAGAGTATCTGATCTTAGATTATGGAGAAGCCTAGAACTTGTAAGGAGTGTAAGAAAACGGTATCAACTTTTAGAATAAGTGAATATGAATAACTAAGTCCTAATCATGTCTCATTAATAAAAATATAGCCATTAGGACTGCAGTAAAGTTTCTTTGCTTAGTTCTTTAAATAGCTAACATGGAACAGGAAAAAATTTTCAAAAAAATATTTAGTAACTTTTTACACTGTTGCCATTAAAAATGTCCCTCAAATTATGCTGAGTGAAATAAATCTAGCAGAGTAAATCAATTATCATATGGTTTCACTTACTTGTGGAGCATAAGGAATAACATGAAGGACATTAGGAGAACGAAAGGAAAAGTGAAGGGGGAGAAAGAGGAGGGGGAGATGAACCATGAAGACTGTGGACTCTGGGAAACAAACTGAGGGTTTTAGAGGGGAAGGATGTGGAGGGATAGGTGAGCCTGGTGTGGGTATTAAGGTATTAAGGACGGTATTAAGGAGGGCATGTATTGCATGGAGGACTGGGTATTATACATAAACAATGAATCTTGGAACACTGCATCAAAAACTAATGATGTATTGTATCATGACTAACACAACATTAAAAACAAAATTCTCTCAAAAAATGCTTTCTGAATCCAAATGTTCCTTTCAATTTTTGATCAATTTAATCTTTTGTATATATGGAGGATAGTAGCTTATATTTGTTAATTGATTCATTCAATAGATAATCACTGCCATCTTATTATAAGCCTACCATGGTACTAAATAATGGGAATGCAGCCATAATTAAAGCAAAGAAAGCACCTTGTCCTCGTGGAGCTTATATTCATTGTGATTGATTAGTTTTTATGTGCCATAAATTACTTTAGGCAACTGGAATATATTGAAATCAGCTTGTATAATGCCCATGAATTCTCTCTATATATTTACTCAATATTATTATCATCAAAATAAAACCATCTTTGAGTATGTCAGTATTCTATTTTGGTGAGCCTAAATGTTCTCTGAAATAAATGATATAATCTCTAACAGAGTACTGATCAAATTGTTTTACTATCTACAGATTAGTTCCTATCACATGTGAAACATAAGTACCCACTATAATCATATAAATTGTATTAGAAAGATACCTCTGTATTTTATATGTATTCGTTAGTCAATTGGTTAACTCCAGTTTCTCATGTTGTCATGTACGAGCAAAAATAGATAAATGCAAACATCTGCAAATATATTTAAATAAGACTATTATAGCTTTATTCACTTATGTTAGCAGTGGACCCCAAAATTTAAATATATAGTGATAATTAATAAACCACAATATACATTCAAATAATACAGATATCAGTGCCTCAAACAATCACATGAACTAATTTAAAAGTAACTGTAATAAAAATAGTTTACAATTGTAGAGTATACACACACACACACACACACACACACACTCTATATATAATATATAATTTATATATATATATAATTTATATATATATATATATATATATAAAGATTTATTTATTTATTTGACAGAGAGAGGCAGTGAGAGAGGGAACACAAGAGGGGAAGTGGGAGAGGGAAAAGCAGGCTTTCTGTTGAGCAGAGAGCCAAATGCGGGGCTTGATCCCAGGACCCTGGGATCATGACCTGAGCTAAAGATAGACACTTAACCACCTGAGCCACCCAGGTGCCCCTGTAGAGTATATTATTAAAAATGATTTAAGTGCCAGAAGAATTTTTAAAAGGCAAATAATACTAGAAATTCAACAAATTATTTTGAGATAAATGCATTTGTTTTTCTGAAATTATAACAATTTTTAGAACATAGCATTTTATAAAAATACCAAGAATCTTGTTGCCTGGTTTTAAAAAGAACATAAAATGAAACAGATTAATTAAACTTAGCCAAAGACACACAGTGCTAACAGAAACATTGTAAAACTACAGATAGACCAATTTTACTAATACTTCATGATTCTGTAAAATGTCTGCATTCCTAAACAAAAAATACGTCATAGGAAGAAATTAATCATATTACAAAGTATAAACATATTTGGAAAAATATATCAATCACCTCTAATTTTAAACATGTAAACTATATAAATAGAAATTTCTCTGATAAAAATGCTTCTGAAAAATAGGAAATCTTATTTAAATATAGGCAAATTAAAATTTTATTTATAGTCAGGAACACAGAAATGCCTACTACTACCATTTTTGGAAAATGTCTTTAAGAAACAAGTATAAGATTTTATTTTTCTAACTTTTAAATTTTTAATTTCAGTATAATTAACATACAAAGTAATGATTCAGCAGTTTTATACATTTATTTTATTTTATTTTATTTCTTTCCACTGTTCCAAAAATGCATTGTTTATACACCACACACAGTGCTCCATGCAATATGTGCTCTCCATAATACCCACCACCAGGCTCACCCAACACGCCAGCCCCCTCCCCTCCCAAACCCTCAGTTTGTTTTTCAGAGGCCAAAGCCTTTCATGGTTTTTCTCCTCCTCTGATTTCCCCTAACACTTCTCCTCTCCATCTCCCAATGTCATCCATGTTATTCCTTATGCTCCACAAGTAAGTTAAAACTTTTGATACTTGACACTCTCTGCTTGACTTATTTCACTCAGCACACTCTCTTCCAGTCCTGTCCGTGTTGATGTAAAAGTTGGGAATTCATTCTTTCCGATGGGGGCATAATACTGCATTGTATATATGGACCATATCTTCTTTATCTGTCCATCCAGTGAAGGGCATCTTGGTTCTTTCCACAGTTTGATGACTGGCCATTGCTTCTATGACCATTGGGGTACAGATGGCCCTTCTTTTCACTATATCTGTATCGTTGGGGTAAATACTCAGTAGTGCAATTGCAAGGTCATAGGATAGCTCTATTTTTAATTTCTTAAGAAATTTCTACACTGTTTTCCAAAGTGGTTGCACCAACTTGCATTCCCACCAACAGCATAAGAGGGTTTCCCCTTTCTCCATATCCTCTCCAACACTTGTTTATTGTCTTGTTAAATTTGGCCAATCTAACTGGTGTAAGGTGGGTATCTCAATGTGGTTTTGATTTGAATCTCCCTGATGGCTAATGATGATGAACATTTTTTCTGTGTCTGTTAGCCATTTGTATGTCTTTGGAGAAATGTCTGTTCATGTCTTCTGCCCATTTGGGGGCATGGTTATCTGTTTTATGCGTGTTGACTTTGAGGAGTTCTTTATAGATCTTGGATATCAGAACTTTGTCTGTATTGTCATTTGCAAATATCTTCTCCCATTACGTGGGTTGCCTCTTTGTTTGGTTGACTGTTTCCTTTGCTGTGCAGAAGATTTTGATCTTGGTGAAGTCCCAAAAGTTCATTTTCACTTTTGTTTCCTTTGCCTTTGGAGACATATCTTGAAAGAAGTTGCTGTGACTGATCTTTAAGAGGTTACTGCCTATGTCCTCCTCTAGGATTTTAATAGATTCCTGCCTCACACAGAGGTCTTTTATCCATTTTAAATTTATGTTTGTGTATAGTGTCAGAGAATGGTCAAGTTTCATTCTATACATAGCTGTCCAATTTTCCCAGACCATTTATTGAAGAGACTGTCTTTTTTCTAATGCTTGTTTTTTCCTGCTTTGTCAAAGAATATTTGACCATAGAGTTGAGGTTCCATATCTGGGCTCTCTACTCTGTTCTTCTGGTCTATGTGTCTGCTTTTGTGCCAGTAACATGCTATCTTGTTGAACACAGCTTTGTAGTAAAGCTTGAAATCAGGCAACGTCATGCCCCCAGTTTTGTTATTCTTTTTTAACATTTCCTTAGCAGTTCAGGGTCTCTTTTGGTTCCATACAAATTGTAGGGTTGTTTGTTCCAGCTCTTTGAAAAATGCTGGTGGAATTTTGGTAGTAATGGCTTTGAAAGTAAAGATTGCTCTAGGCAGTATAGACATTTTAACAATGTTTATTCTTGATTCTTCTGATCTTGATTCTTCTGATCCATGAGCATGGAATGGTATTCCATCTTTCTGTGTTTTCTTCAATTTATTTCATGAGTGTTCTCTAGTTCCTTGAGTACAGATCCTTTACCTCTTTGGTTAGGTTTATTCCCAGGTATTTTGTGGTTCTTGATGCTATAGTAAATGGGATCGATTCTCTAATTTCCCTTTCTATATTTTCATCATTTTCGTATAAGAAAGCAACTGATTTCTGTACATTGATTTTGTATCTTGCCTCATTACTAAATTGCTGTATGAGTTCTAATACTTTGGGGATGAATTCTTTTGGGTTTTCCATAGAAAGTATCGTGTCATCTGTGAAGAGAGAGAGTTTGACTTCTTCATTCCCAATTTCAATACCTTTTGTTTCTTTTTCTTGTCTGATTTCTCTTGCTAGGACTTCTAGTACTATGTAGAACAAGAGTGGCTAGAGTGGATATCCTTGTCATGTTCCTGGTCTCAAAGGGAAGGCTGTCAGCTTTTCCCCATTGAGGTTGATATTCACTTCGGGTATTTCATAGAGAGATTTTATGAAGTTGAGGAATGTTCCCTCTATCCCTATGCATTGAATCGTTTTAATCAGGAACAGATGCTGTATCTTGTCAAATGCTTTTTCTGCATCAATTGAAAAGAACATGTGGTTCTTCTCTCTTCTCTTATTGATTTATTCTATCACACTGATTGATTTGTGAATGTTGAACCACCCTTGCATCCCATGGATAAATCCCACCTGGTCAAGGTGGATAATCCTTTTAATATACTGTTGGATCCTATTAGCTAGGATATTGTTGAGAATCTTAGCATCCATATTCATCAGTGATATTGATCTGAAATTCTCCTTTTTAGTGGGGTCTTTGTCTGTTTTGGGGATCAGAATAATGCTGGTTTCATAAAAAGAGTCTGGAGGTTTTCCTTCTGTTTCTATTTTTTAAAAAAAGCTTCAGGAGAATAGGTATTATTTCTTCTTTGAATGTTTGGTAGAATTCTCCAGGGAATCCATCAGTTCCTGGGCCCTTGTTTTTTGGGAAGTTTTTGATCACTGCTTTATTCCCATTACTAGTTATTGGTCTATTCATGTTGTCAATTCCATCCTGATTCAGTTTTGGAAGTTTATAAATTTCCAGGAATGCATCCATTTCATCTAGGTTGCTTAACTTATTGCCATATAACTCTTGATAATAATTTCTGATGATTGTTTCTATTTCCTTGGTGTTAGTTGTGATCTCTCCCTTTTCATTCATAATTTTATTAATTTGAGTCCTCTCTCTTCTCTTGTGGATTAGTTTGACCAATGATTTATTGGTCTTATTGACTCTTTAAAACAAAAACAAAAACAAAAACAGTTTATGGTTTCATTGATGTGTTCTACTTTGTCTCTAGTTTCTATCTCAGGAATTTCTGCTCTAGCCTTAATTATTTCCCCTCTTATGTGTGGGGTTGGCTTAATTTGTTGTTGATTATCTATAAGGTGTAAAGAGAGCTGATGTATTCTGGATTTTTCATTTTTTTTTTTTTTTGAAGGAGGCTTGTATAGCTATATTTCCCCCTTAGGACTGCTTTTGCTATATCCCATAGGTTTTTAACCAAAGTGTCTTCATTCTCATTGGTCTCCATGAATTGTTTAAGTTCTTCTTTGATTTCCTGGTTGATCCAAACATTGTTAGGCAGGGTGGTCTTTACCTTCCAAGTGTTTGAATTCCTTCCAAACGTTTTATTGTGGTTGAGTTCCAGTTTCAAAGCATTGTGGCCTGAGAATATGCAGGTAATAATCTCAATCTTTTTATATAGGTTGAACCCTGATTTGTGATGAAGTATGTGGTCTATTCTGGAAAAAGTTCCATGTGCACTTGAGAAGAATGAGTATTCTGTTGTTTTAAAGTGAAATGTTCTGTATACATCTATGAGGTCCATCTGGTCCAATGTGTCATTCAATGTTCTTGTTTCTTTATTGACTTTCTGCTTGGATGATCTATTACTGAGTGGCATGCTAAGATCCCATACTATTAATGTATTCATATTGATATGACTCTTTATCTTGATTAACAGCTGTCTTATGTAGGTGGCTGCTCCCTTATTGGGGGTATAAATATTTATTATTGTTAGATCTTCTTGGTGGATAAACCCTTTAAGAATGATGTAGTGTCCTTCTTTATCTCTGACTACAGTCTTTAGTTTAAATTCTAATTTATATGATATAAGAATTGCTACCCCAGCTTTCTTTTGGGGCCCATTGACATGAAAGATGCTTCTCCATCCCTTCACTCTCAGTCTGGATGTATTCTTAAGTTCAAAATGGGTCTCTTGTAGACAATATATGGATGGGTCCTGTCATTTTATCAATATGTAACATTGTACTGTCTTATACAATCTGTAACCCTGTGCCATTTTATGGAGCCTTTAGATCTTTCACATTGAGAGTGTTTATTGAAAGATACTTTTTTAATTGACATCATATTGCCTGTGAAGTCCTTGTTTCTATAGATTGTCTCTGTAAATTTCAGTTCTATGACACTCTTGGGTTCTTTCTTCTTTTATAGAACCCCCCCTTAATATTTCTTGTAGGACCAGCTTGGTGGTCACATACTCTTTTAAACCTCACTGATCTTGGAAGCTCTTTATCTCTCCATCCATTTTGAATGTCAGCCTTGTTGTATAAAGTATTCTTGGCTGCATGTTCTTCTCATTTAGTGCCCTGAATATATCTTGTCAGCCCTTTCTGGCTTGCCAGGTTCCTGTGGACAGGTCTGATATTATTCTGATGGATCTTCCTCTGTATGTAAGTAATCTCTTCCTCCTAACTGCCCTCAGGAGCTCTTGTCTAAAATTATGATTCATCAGTCTCTCAATCAGTGTTTTGAGGTCTTTCTGGATTCGTTGGTCTCAGGAGGTGATCTTTCTGCCTCTAGGACATGAATGCTGGTTCCATTCCCCAGATTGGGAAAATTTTCATCAAGAATTTGTCCGCTATCTTCTAGTCTTCTTTCTTTCTCCTACCCCTCAGGTATCTCAATAAATCTGATATTGGAACATTTAATGGTGTCATTTATTTCCCTAATTCAGTTTTCATGGCTTCTAAGCTGTTTCTTCCAGGCCTCCTCCTGATCCTTTTTCTATATCAGTTTTTTTTTTTTTCCCTCTATAACACTAATTCTGTCTTCTGCCTCAGTTAACCTGGCTGTTAGAGAATTTAGATTAGATTGGATCTCATTGAAAACATTTTTAACTTCTTTCTGGGTGACTTTCACTTCTGCTTTAATTGATTCCATGTTGTCATTAGTGGTTTTCTCCAACCTAGCCATTGCCTGGGTAATTGTTACCATGAGTTTCCTTTCTGACATACTGCTTATAGCCATATCCAATAGCTCTGATGGAGAGGGCACAGTCTCTGAATTTTTCTTCTGTTGGTTGTTCCTCCTCCTAGTCATTTTGGTGAGAGGTGGTTGAGGGGATGTGTAACTGAATATATCAACCATTGCCGCTTCCAGCCTGCGATGGCAGAAGAATTAGGCACAAACAAGTAAGCTGCAAGAGACTGAGAGCAGGGGACAACTGTTGAAAAGGACTGCTGCCCTGAGCAAACTCCACAGTCTCACTTTTATTGGATAGAAACAATAGCCAACAGAAGGACTGATGAAGGTCAAACGTAATCCCGTCTTACAGACAAGCAAGGAGGAGGATAATGTTTATAGTTAAACAAGCACATTCAAAGGACTCGTCTAACTAACAACGGGCACTTCTGGGAAGAGAAAGAAGCTATAATGGAAAAGGGAAGTGGGTGGTTCTTGTTCCACCCTGAGCTGACCCAGCGTTCCCAGGTGCTCGGCTTCTCTGAAGCAGGTGGCGTTCTGCCTTGGGTGGGCCGGGTGTTCCAAGCAGCCCGGCTTTGGTGAAGGGGCGGCCGTCCACTCTGGGTGGGCCCGGCATCCCCAGCTGCCCAGCTTCACGGTCGTATATCGTCCTTCGCCCCAAAAACCTGTTGCCAGTATATGTATTTCTTAAGGCCTTATCTAAATGTGCTTGGCAACTAGTAAAATCCTCTAGGGGTTACAATTTAAGTAACAAATTGTTCTGAGGGGCAGCAGCAAACCATGATCCAGGCAAGGTGCACCCTGGAATGCTTCTGATCTACCAGAAGTCACCTCCAAAAATACGGAAAAAAGAAAAAAAAAAAAAAAAAAGAGAAGACCCAGGCAGAATGGGCCCCAAAGGTAAAATTTATAAGGTATATGAAGAAAAACAGAGAAAGAAAAAGACATACAAAAGTAAATGAAAAGACAAAAAAAAAAAAAAAGAAAAAGAAAAAAGAAACCCAGCCAAAATGAGGCCCAAGTATGATTTATATAATACCAGAACAGAAACAAATACATAGAAAGACTGACAGAAGAAAAAGATGGGAAGTGGTTATAAATCCTCAATGTGGGCTAGGAAGGTTATTTTGATTCTTCCTGGGTGTATCTTGATATCTTTGTTAAAGGACTCAACTTTCCAGAGATAAAGGGAGATTAAAACTGGTTTACATTTAGAGGTAGTATTGATTAGGGAAAGAGGATTACTTTGAAGCTTATATCTATATGTATATTTTTAAAAAATCAAAAAGAAAAAGAAAAACCGGTATATGTTTGAAAAAAATTCAAGTTAAAATGTTATTATGGAATATATTAAACCTCTAGTTGTAATTGTAAGTAGGTTGAAAGAATTAAACAGAACAAGAATAATGAGAATGAATTAAAAATAAAAGTTGTATCTATGAAATATATAGGTTTTAGGGTAATATCGGGAGCTTAATATATTGTTTTCCCTGATATTGGGGTCTTACATTTTTATTGGAACCCTTGTGGTGGCTGTCTTCTCATTCTTTTGGTTGGATTTCCAGGGAGGGGCCTGCCACATTGCTTTTCAGTCACTCTTGCTTGGGTTGGGTCCTTCTGCCCCCTATCAAGGGGCTGGGCTCTGTGGAAACCGGTTTTCCAGGATTTTCTCTTGAGGTTTTTGTTCTTTGGCAGCTTTCTGTGGCTTTTTGGAGGTTTAAAGGAAAGCAAACTGCACCCAGACCTCCATCTCAGAGAGAAGCCTCAGTCTGCTCCCCTCAGTGGTCCAGAACACACAGACTCCCCCTCTGCAAATCTGCTGATCTGTGCAACATCCCAAGGCAGAGCACATCCCCAGCCACCATCTCAGGGGTCACTTGAAGCTCCCACTTGTCTCTACATCCTCATGCGAAAACCGAGACGATATTGGTCCAGAGAGTCCACTTCTGGTGGTTGCTTTTGCTGGGACTGTGGACCTCAGGTTGCCAACTCGGGTGATCGCACTGAAGCTGTGAGAGTCTAGACACTCAGCCAGTCCTAGAGACCTCTAGCTAGCTCCAGGAAGGAGCTTTTTCTGTGCTGGTGGGGAGTGGGTCAGACCCCAGTTGTGTAGTGTGTAAAAGTTCTAGAGAATGCAGGCTACCATCATCAGACCCCCTCATGTGGGGGTGGGAGTGTGCCCAGCTGAGCCATGATGTAAGCTGTGAAACCCTGGGGGCTCAGCCACACTTCTCTGGCATGGGGTGATCGCCAGTGGTGGCCATCCTGGCTCCATGGGCTTAGGTCTGTGCCAGTGACCACCCAATTTTACCAGTTGCCCCTTAAGATCTTTTGCTTTTTTTGAGTGCTTTTAACTAGACTCCAGGATAATGCTGTTCCCCAATCATAGGGCACTCTCATATTGAGGTATTACTTCCCATAGGGTTGCTTCTGGTGGCTCCCTCTCCCTCCTGATTATCCTCCAGGATCAGTCATATCATTCCCACTCTGGTTTACCTCTTCACTGGAGTCTTCTGCCCCCATAGTGATCCAGAAGTGTACAATCCTACATCTCAGGCTGATTTCATGGGTGTTCAGAGTGTTCTGGTAACTAATCAGCTCACTTTAGGGGACCAGTTGAAATAGGTCCTCCTACTTCACTGCCATCTTGCCCCTCTCCCCCAAGTATAAGATGTTTTGCTGGTAGTTTGATTTTTACAATGTAGTTGCTGAATATAAGATAAACATAATTTTTTAGTATCACAATTATAAGAACATTTAAAGAATATCCAACAATTAAGTTTATGAAAAATTTATGACCATTATGGGTCATACTTGAATCTTAATAGACAAAAATCTGGAAAAAAGGCAACTGTGAATTACATACACAAATGGTAATACACAGTGTTATAAAAGCAGGCCACAAACATGTAGCTTACAATTATGAAATTTGATCAAAGCAAGCAAATAAGTGGATATATTTGTATAAATTTCTGTATAAATATAAATCAATAAACAGAATGATATAATAATATGTTATAGAATACATAGCTCACCAAAATGTGTCATATTGTGGGTGGCAGGTGGTGATGAGAAATAGTTTTGCCTTTTTTTTTATTAGAAATTTTTACTTCTTTTTTTTTTTTAAGATTTTATTTATTTATTTGACAGACAGAAATCACAAGTAGGCAGAGAAGCAGGCAGAGAGAGAGAGAGAGGAGGAAGCAGTCTCCCTGCTGAGCAGAGAGCCCAATGCAGGGCTCAATCCCAGGACCCTGGAATCATGACCTGAGCCTGGAATCATGACCTGAGCCGAAGACAGAGGCTTTAACCCACTGAGCCACCCAGGCGCCCCAGAATTTTTTACTTCTTCTAACAAGAATGTTTTACTGTTATAATCTGCAAATTTTTAAGATTTATTGAAGGCAAAATTATTTTATATAATCTTGCCGAAACTATAAACAAATGCATTTTGAAACATATTTAAAGTAATTTTGTAATGACCTTTCAAGGCATGCATCCTTATTATAATATATACAAATTTATATCTATCTATCTAGATAGATAGAGAGGCAGTGCTAAAGAGAATCTGCAATTTCTTCTGAGCTCTCTTCTCTTTAGAGTGCTTTGTCATGAGGGGAAAGGAAATCTTGAAAGAATAAAGATTTGCTTTTATCTCAAACTGACAAGTGATACACATAGTAGGGAAAGGAACAAACAATTGCTAGTGATGAAAAAGCAAGAAATGAAGGACCCTTTTACTTATTTTCATTTTTTAAAAAGAATTATAATATTCTACATTTTGCAAGTTAGAGTAGCATAACTGAATAGATATTCTGAGAATAGGTATTACCAATAAGTTAAAATTTTATGATGTATCTGCACAGTAATAATACAAAATGTAATGCACTGTTCACCTGTTTTTATGTAATTAGCCATTTACTTTTTAAGATCTTGTAAGTCTGGCATTATTGTTTCCAACATTTATTGCATACAATGAATAACACTAACAGTTACTGAGATTAAATGCTTGTTAATTACATACATTTAAAAAATTACACAATTTGGATTTGAAAGTAGCAAATTTTGAGGCTCACAGACCTAATATTTTGAGGTCTATTAATTGTGTTTTTTTTTTTAAAGCTCAAAATTAAGCCCTAGTTTTAGAAAACAGAGTAATTAAATTATTTGTAGGAAAGAAAACACTTGGACTATTGTTCAAATTAAAACATTTCCTCCATCACAAGCTTAATCATTATTTTGAGAACTCACAAGCTTAACAGAGTATAATCAATTCTGGAACATTTTCACTATTGGTACAGTATCCTACCCAATTTAGGTTCCTGATAACACAGATAAAAAACAATTACAGCATCACTTGGAAAATCACACAATTTTTATAACACATATTTCAAATAAAATTAAAGTATTTAAAAACATCATTTTTTAAATTTGTAATATGCCCAATAATTAAGAATGAACACAATTATAATAAATAGAAGTCTCATCTTAAATTATATTTAATCCCATTTGGGTGTGTATCTATATGCACTAGTATGTTGTGGATTATTATTTGCTCTATATAAATATGAATAATTTCTTTGGAAAACAAAATTAGTTTGTCTTAAAAGTACCTAATTATTTCCTTCAAAATTATTGCCATACCGAGATATATGTAAAATATATTTTTTCCCAAACTAGAAAAATATGAGAGAATATAAAGGGATTCCAAAAAATGTATTTAATATTCTTCCCATGAAAATAATTCTACCAATACTTTCACTTCTCTTTCTGTATGAATATATATGTTTGTATGTTTTTATATTTATATACACATTTATACATATTTGCATATATACATATTCTCTATATTCATGTATACTATTTATGATCATACTGTGAACTAATGGAAAATTATTTGGAGTACACAAATTACATAGGTCAGATATGCTCTTTTAAGAAATTGAAATCATTAATAAAAAAATCAAATTTCAAATGTAATTTTTGCACTGGTGAGTAATTAATCTACAAAATTCACTGGAGCATTTGGGAGTAAAATCTAATATTGAACTGAATGAGGATCACATGAATAAAAAAAGACTCATACTTGCAAAATAGTGTCAGCTAGGTAATTTTACATGACTTCAAATTGGTTTTGTCATAAGCTGTCAAATACTTCTGAATGAGTAAAGAAGAAATTCAGTGAAAACGTGACAAAATATGATTATTCCAGAATAAAATTCCATATTAACATTATTCATAGAAAATTCTCAATTCTTATGTGTATATTTTAATTTTTTGTTGAAATCAGTTAGCAATTTGACTAAATCTTATCTTTATCAGTTTACTGTCAGATTAATCAATTATTTTATTAATGTCTCAAAAATCAAGCCTTAAAATGCACATTTTGTGCTTTGCTTATGAGGAACCCTTAGGTTCCTTTAATACCTTTCAGTAATTTGTTGAATTTGCCTATTCTTTAATTATATAATATAACCTTGCTTTCTTTTTATGTTGATATTCTACATTTAAACGACGGATGAGTTAACCAGAGTGAAGAAAAAAGGGTTTTCTTCCTAGAGAACAGATTTTGATAAGAATTTATGTGGCTTCTGATGTTTCTTTCCTTTTTATGTGTGTTTTTATATTCCCTTAATCATTTGACTTGGCAGGCTACTTGAAAGAATTAAAGCATGACCATCTTCCCTAATACTTAGGAATGCAGTATGTGGCTTAGCATTTTCTTCTCTTTTAAAGTGGCATTAAGCTTACAGATTTTCTAGACTTAAAAGTCATAACATCCAAGAAAATTTCAGTATATTTTACATCTTCTTTAAGCGGATTAAATGACAAAACACAAGAATTCTCTCATAACAACAATTAAAAAAAAAGATGAAAATGCTGAAGCAAAAAAAGAGACTTGGAATATAGATCCAATTGGCTCTACATGTAAATGTAGAAGTTTGAGAGGAGAGAGTGTTAATGACGAAGTAAATAACAGAAGACATTTTTTATAAGCTATCAGAGAATTGCTTTTCTCTTGAAAAGTTTGAATTATAAAATTAAAAAAGTCTGTACATATTCTTGTAAAATTCTTGAATTCTAAGGGTAAAAAGAATACCAATATGACAAGAAAAAAAAAATAAAAACACCTAAGACAGAAAGAAATGAGACTGTTATCTTAGTTCCTAAAGAAATACTAAAACATGGAGGGTAAAACAAGAGCAATAATAGCTTATTAAAAACAAAAAGCATTAAAAAGCCAATGACAAGATTCAGCTAGGAAGAATAATTTGAATATGAAGTAGAAAATTAAAGATACAGCCAGAAAAGTATAAAATTATATATGACAGAAACTATATTATAAACCTAAATGTAACATTATATAAATAATAGAAATGATAACTTGCTAAACTTGTGTTTATGGTTGGAGAATTAACTTTCATTCTGAAGTGGACCCATTTAATAGAAAACAAATAGGCATTATACAATTTTCCAATACACTTATCATTCTGTCTTATTTATCAGGGTATATTTGATGAAAAAAATCATAAAGTCACTTGTGTAATGGCAGGGAGAAACAAAAGTGACTAAATATTCCAAAAAGGTAGATATTTTATAGGTCACAATCTTTGATTCAAATCTAAATAGAACCAAAATAATGATACATCTTATGAAATTAATATATACCCAGGTAGTATTTGTATACTGAAATGAAGATAATGTGAAACTAAGAGTATTTAAAAAGCAATAAAAAGAATAATTCATCAAAGAAAAAAGTCCAGTAAAAACCAGGTTCAAGGGAAAATTTTTTATATGCCTTTATTATTTGATGTTTTACATTTAGAAAAAATAAAGAATAAATAAACATAAACTAAAAATTGAAATTGATGATACAGATAGCAAAGTCAAGGATGGTAAAATAGCCCTGGGTATATTTTGAGTAAGAAAGAATAAGATGAACAAAGTTATGAGTAAGAATAAGAAAGAAATGTCTTTAGAAGTACAGTTAAAAAGAATGAAGAGATTACTACATAAAATGCTATGGTAAATTATTGAAAGCCTATAGAAAATAGATAATTTCTTAGAATTTTAAGTACCTTAAATTGACCCCCAAATTAGCAGAGATTGCAACTAGCACAATTAGAAAACATGAGGATTACTTAAAATCTTGCCTTGTAAAAAGAACCCAAATTAGAATGTTACATCAGATTTTTAGAATATTTGAAAAAAAAAATGTCCAGTTTACTTACATTAGTCAAGACAAAAGGAATATAACAATTCTTCAAATCATTCTAGTAAGCCAAAAAAATTTTCATCGTAAAAGTTTTAAAAAACTGTATAAAAATGACAATTTTTCTAACAGAAAAATATTTTCACATGAAACACTCAGATGATCTAGCAAAATAACAAGATCACAAGATGCTTGATAAAGCATGCTTTATTCATATTACAGAAACCTAATTAATTAAAAATTATCAGCATAATTCATTAAATCAATAAAATCAGATTTCTTTAGATAAAAGTTATACTTCATTCACAAATAAATGGAGAAAAAAGATTATTTTTCTTTATAATCTAGCAATAAGTGCCATTTAGTGGAGTTAGATAAAACATTACTTGCACCTTGGGGAAAATTGCAAAATAATTAAGAATAAATTAAATGTGAAACTGGAAAAAGAAAACTACAAAATCTTAGTAACATGAGAATATGATAATAGATATGCCGCCTTTGTAATAAGAAGATATAATATCATAAAATTTGTTACCTCAAAATTGATGCAGTACTAATTTATAATTAGAATCCCAATGGAAATTTTTCATTTAAATCAAATAAACAAACTCAAATCTTATGAGGGGATAAAGTTGTCCCTTGCTTCTAAATTATGCATATCATTTTCTACACTTACTTAGCTAAAGAATTGTCAGAGCAAGTATGAAAAATAGTGAAAGATGTGTCACAAAACATAATACAAAGATTTTAGAAAGACACCAGTAGTGTTATAAAAACTGATGAATCAATTTTTCAATCAATCTGATGAATCAATCAGAAATAAATCTCAATACAAATTCAATACTATCATTTAAAATGGAAAAGGTAAAATTCAATGAAGAAAAGAGATTATTTAATAATGGTGCTCAAATTAATAGCTATATCTCTGAAAGGAAATAAAAAGAATTCTATCTTTATCATATGCAAAAATATATTCCTGATGGTTTAAAAACATATATTTGAATAAGTAATGAATGTTTTTCCAGAAAATGTAGAAAAAGCAGAGGAGAAATTCTTAACCAAGACTAGTAACTTAGATGCTGTGTGTGTGTGTGTGTGTGTATGGTTCCTTATAGTTTAGCATTAAATAGTATACTTTAGAGTGAGTTTAATTAAAGTTTGATATAAAGTATAAGATACTTTATATAATACCAATATGCAGCCAATAGATTTTGAAAAATTTAGTAATGTGTAAAATAAAGTATTTATATCTATAATATGCAGTGAGCTTTTATAAAATTATAAGAAAATATCCAATATAAATAAGTAAAAGAAGCAGGTGATTTTTTTTAAAGATTAAGTACAAGTAACAAATCATATTTAAAACTGCCCATATTGATAGTAGCCAGGGAAACACAACTCAAGTTGAGAAAAAAATCATTAAACTATAAGGGAAAAACAAACTCTAGTATCTAATACAAGCTTGGAATGTGAGCAAGTACTAGAGTCATAGATTGTTGGTAAAAGTAAACTGATAACTTCTCTATAGATTAAAAGTTCCCGTATATTTTAACCCATTAAGTCCACTCCTTGAAAATCTATACTGTAAGCATTTTTTTTAATTAGTAATGTATGTGTACAACAATATTGTGTTTTCTATGGTGTCAGAAAACTAATGAGTGAATACCATAAAAAAGGTGGATGATATCATAGTCCTCCAAACCATAATATGTTACAGAAAAAAGTTAATATCATTTTACCTTTTTAGCATGGTTTTCAGAGTTATTGTGCTGTGAGAGGAAAACCAAAATGCAGAAAACAAATATGTATGTACGTCTTTAATACTTTCTAATATGAATATATGAACTTACAAATAGGAATATTTATAAAAAGCTATCCACAACCATAGATAGATACAAGGCAGTGCCTAGTAGGATTCAGAAAGAGAAGCAGAGGGAAAACTTTAAGAATAAAGCAAAACCAAACAATTGTCTAAAAAGATGTGTTTCCATCTGGCCAGTTTGCTCAGTTGGTTAGAGCATGGTGCTAATAAAAATATGTATTTCCTATTACATACACATATGAACACATGTGTATATATGTATATATGCATGATATATATAACATTTTTTGTTTAAATTAGGAAACTGTTCTTATATATCATGAAATTGTGAAATAGATACTAGAAAAATGCAAAATTTTTAAAGTCTTTTAGTCTAGTTTTTAAAATTTAATTAAATCCAGTACAGTTCTACATTTGGAAACATAATTTTATTTTGTCTTTATTCTGTCCTTTGTTATTACCAAAATACCTCTTCTTAGCTCATAAATCATATGCCCATGTTCTCTCAGGTTGACAAGGTGATTTCAATTTCTATGCATTCATACATTTGTTTCTATCTCCATAATTCTAAAGATTTTTGTCTGTTGTTCATAAGTTCATACATAATTTTGCACACTCTGATGATTTTTCCAGAAAAGTACTTCTTAGACTATGAAATAATTAGCTAATGTAAATGTGAATACTGTACAATAGATGTGCATGGATACAATATCTTTATTGGAATTAAAAAGCTTACTATAGGCATGTATAAATTTGTTTATAGTAAATAATGACTGCTTTAATGTGCTAGGAAAATTGTCAAAATTTAAAAAGTGTCTGGATTCAACCCAGAGCCAATAATAATTTTATTTCATTTCTGATGATAAATATTTGAGTTGGATTATTAATTAGGTTATTGCATTTCCTTTCTCTTTACCTTTATGATTGATATGTTGGTTCCTTTATTAATTCATTCATTTACTGAAATTGACTTAAGTATTCTGAGATGCACCTTTATGGTCCTTCATTTTATTGATGTAATAACTTGGTGACCTTGAGCTGCTGTACTTGTGTGCAAGGTAAATTCAAGTTGTGCTTAGACAAATTCTGTAAAGCAAACTGAAAATTCTTTAAGGTATTTATAATGGATAACATGATGTAGCATAAATTATAGTTAGATTTTATTCATTTTATTAAAATATTTTAGACTCATGGATACTGTAATCCTTTTAGTTTTTTAAATTTTAATTCCACTATAGTTAACATCCTGTGTTATGTTAGTTTCAGGTATACAATATAGTGATACAACGATTCCATACATCACCAAGCACTCATCACAACAAGTGCACTTCTAAATCCCCATCACCTACTTAATCCATCCGCACCCTTAATTCCCCTCTGGTAACCATCAGTTTGTTCTCTATAGTTTTAGAGTCTGTTCCTTGGTTTCTCTCTCTCTCTCTCTCTCTCTCTTTTCCTTTGTTCGTTTCTTTATTTCTACATATGAGTGAAATCATATGGTGTTTGTCTTTTTCCCAAACTGACCTCACAGCATTATACTCTCTAGCTCCATTCATGCTACTGCAACTGGAAAGATTTTATTTTTTATGGCTGAATATTATTCCTTTGTATACTATCTCTTCTTTATCCATTCAGCTATTATAGACTGCTTCCATAGTACGGCTATTGTAAATAATGTTGCTGTAAATATTGGGATACATGTATCCCTTTGAATTAGTGTTTTTGTATTTTGGGAGTAATACCCAATAGTGCTATTGCTGGGTCATAGGGTAGTTATATTTTTAATTTTTTGAGGAAACTCCATACTGTTTTCCAGAGTGGCTTCACCAGCGTGCATTCACCTCAACAGTGCCACAGAGTTCCTTTTTCTCCACATCCTTGCCCAAACTTGTTTCTTGTGTTTATAATTTTAGCCATTCTAACAGGTGTGAGGGATATCTCATTGTAGTTTTGATTTGCATATCCCTGGTGACAAGAGATTTTGAGCATCTTTTTATGTGTCTGTTAGCCATCTGTATGATGTGTTTGGAAAAACGCTCATGTCTTCTACGCACTTTCAGTTGGATTATTTTGTTTTTGGGTGCTAAGTTTTATAAGTCATACTAACCTTTATCAGGTATGTAGTTTGCAAATGCCTTCTCCCATTCTCTAGGTTCCCTTTTAGTTTTGTCAATTATTTTCTTCACTGTGCAGGAGCTGCTGCTGTTTCTTTTCTTCTTTCTTTTTTTTTTAATGTAGTCCAAATAGTTTATTTTGGGCTTTTATTTCCCTTGCCTCAGGGGACCTATCTAGAAAAATTTTGCAATGTCAGAGACATTACTGCTTGTGCTCTCTTCTAGGGTTTTTATGGTTTTATGTGTCACATTTATGTATTTGATTCATTTTGAAGTTTATTTTTGTATATGGTTTAAGAAAGTGGTCTGGTATCATTCTTCTGCATATAACTGATCAATTTTCCTAACACTATTTGTTGAAGAAATTTTTCCCATTGGATATTCTTTCCAACTTTGTAAAAGATAATTGACTATATAATCATCAGTTTATTTTTGGGTTTTCTATTCTGTTTCATTGATTTATGTGTCTGTTTTTGTGCCAGTACCATACTGTTTCGATCAATATAACTTTGTAATGTATCTTGAGGTCTGGCTTTTAACATTTTTAAAAAATCTAAATTACAGCTTGAAAAGCATCTGAAAATATTGTGCCACTTAAATGAAGCAACGTATGCCCAGTGGCTCAGTTGGTTAAGTTTTCATACTCTTGGTCCTGGCTCAGGTCTTGATCTTGATGTTGTAATTTCAGCCCCACACTGAGCTCTGCACACAGCACAGAGTGTGCTGGAGATTATCTCCCTCTTCCCCCACCTCGCCCCCGGCTCTGCTCTTCCCCTATTCATGATTTACCTCTCTTTCTCTCTCTCTCTCAAAAATAAATAAAATCTAAAAAAAAAAAAAAAAAAAAAAAAAAAAGGAAAGGCAGCAAAATCTTTAATTGGAAAAAGTACAGGTATTTTTATAAACATGGTGAAGTAGTCTCCCAATATATTGGTCAGCTATTAGCACATTGTTGATTATCAACATGAATTTTAGTTTCTTCTCCCCCTGCCACCAGATAGAATTTGTTGGTATTTTTAAATTTTAGCTGAAGTCTGTAAGAATTTAGCTTCTTTAACACTTAATCTTAGGTTCAACTCTATGTAAATTTGAAGTGCATATAACTTTATACATGTGGAATCTAATATAAATAGACATTTATATAAATTAGTCATAACTAATATTGATTGAAGGGAGAAAAAAAGGAGTTGGTCAGCTAAATGGAAATTGCTTTCTTCATTGTAGCAACATTCTAACCAGTGAAGAAAATGATATTTAAAAAAAAAAAAAAACTTCCTACTTATCTACCATTCATTGTGGACATCAAGACCTGAGATTGGTGATGGGTCCATTTATATTGATTTCTGATTTATATTGCTTGAACATACTTTAAATTGAGCAGTCATCAGTACATGTATTAATAGTTTGGTAGAGTTCTAATTCTTAATAATTCTCTGTGATGAGACCAGTCTTTCCTTGCCAGTTAAAATAGCTTTGCTTTTACCTGAGTCATTTAGTTCTAAAGAAGTGTGTGTAGGGGTGCCTGGATGGCTCAGTGGGTTAAGCCTCTGTCTTCAGCTCAGGTCATGATCTCAGAGTCCTGGGATGGAGCCCTGTTTTGGGCTACTGATTCAGCGGCGAACCTACTTCCCCCACCTCCAACTGCCTCTCTGCCTACTTGTGATCTCTCTCTCTCTGCCAGATAAATAAACAAAATCTTAAAAAAAAAAAGTTTGTGTAGAAAAACTAACTTTGTTTTTCAGCTTCCAGGAACTAGAATAACCTGTACATTTTTAAAAATATATCCTCTCTAACCCTAGAAGGTGAGAGAGATAAACACTGGTCTGTGAAGTATTGGATCACTGCTTTCCTCAAATTACGAATTTAGCAATGTTGGAAAGTGGATGTAAGAAACTTGAAGCTCATTTACATACCTTTTTTCCACAAAGGGTCAGAAAATATCATTTGCTCATACTAGGAATTCGTGTTTGTTGGAAGGTTTAAATGTCTTCCTCTGAAACCTCTATCAAGTCACTCCCATGTCACTGACACGAGGCTTTGGGTTTTCATACTCTCAGATATGAAGGTTCAATGCTGTTAGGTTTCAAGAATTGATTCATGTTATGCAAAATAAGATTCTAGTTGACATGTTAAAAGGAAAATTCACAACCTGAAGAATGGATTCTCATATTTTTTATATTTTAAATACTAGTTATATTCTTTAGCATACTCCTTTCTCAGTATTTGGGTACTTGGAAAATCAAGTTTTTATCAGAATGTTGCTTAATGGGCAAGAAATTGAGAAAAAGATATAGTGTTTTTTTTTTTTATTTTCCTGTGCTGAGGCACATTCGATGACCTCTGATTATTCTAAAAAAGAATATATTAAGTACCTTATGTGTTTAACAGATTACATTACACTCCCTTATTCAAAGCTTGTTTATTAAGCTAGTTTATTATGGTGAGATAATGTTTTGTCTACCTACTAGAAAAAAGCAATTTAAAATGCAACAGAGGCAGCTCAACCCTGAAAAGATTTATATACTGTTTATTGGCAAGTTTAATTTTCTCTGTTACACAACAGAGGAAGAAGGTGTGATCAGTTATTGAAAGTTTAAAGAGCTATATTTTCTTGGTTGATTCAAGTGAAGTGTGTAACTGTGACTCTAACACTATATGCATAATTCAAGTCATAAAAATGTTTAAAATATTACTCCTATTTGAATCTAAACTGTTACATAAATGCATAGGCCTTCAGCTTGCTAATGAAAAGGATAGGCAAAAGCAAGTAGTTTAACATTTTTTTTTAATGTATAGACTCTTTACCACATGCTTTATATGTACTTTTACATGCATTATAGCACTCCACTGTGCTTCAGACTCTTTCCTTCTTTTGTGCTTGCAAAAATCCTGTTAGGTTTTTGAACAGGTAAAGACACTAAAGTTCAAAGAAATAAAAACTACATTTTTTGAAATTATTATCCATACCCTTCGTCCCAGGTGCACATATACACACGAAGTGTCATTCACAAACATTACTGTTTCCCATTCTTTTTTTATTTTTCTGATTTCTTTTCAGTGTTCCAGAATTCATTGTTTATGCACCACACCCAGTGCTCCATGCAATACGTGCCCTCCATAATACCCACCACCAGGCTCACCCAACTTGCCACCCCTCACCCCTGCAAAACCCTCAGATTGTTTTTCAGAGTCCACAGTCTCTCATAGTTTGTCTCCCCCTCCCTTCTCCTCTCCATCTGCCCATGTCCTCTGTGTTATTTCTTATGCTCCACAAATAAGCGAAATCATACAATAATTGACTCTCTCTGCTTGACTTATTTCACTCAGCATAATCTCTTTCAGTCCCATCCATGTTGATACAAAAGTTGGGTATTCATCCTTTCTGATGGAGGGATAATTCTCCATAGTATCTATGGATCACATCTTCCTTATCCATTTGTCCCTTGAAGGGCATCTTGGTTCTTTCCACAGTTTGATGACTATAGTCATTGCTGCTGTGAACACTGGGGAACAGATGGCCCTTCTTTTCACTACATCTGTACCTTTGGGGTAAATACCAAGTAATGTAATTTTAGGGTCATAGAGTAGCTCAATTTTTAATTTATTAAGGAATCTTCACACTGCTTTCCAAAGTGGTTACACCAACTTGCATTCCCACAACAGCATAAGAGGGTTCCCCTTCTCTACATCCTCTCCAACACTTGTTCACTTTCTTGTTAAATTTGGCCAATCTAACTGGTGTAACTGGTGTAAGGTGGTATCTCAATGTGGTTTTGATTTGAATCTCCCTGATGGCTAATGATGATGAACATTTTTTCATGTGTCTGTTAGCCATTTGTATGTCTGCATTGTAGAAGTGTCTGTTCATGCCTTCTGCCCATTTTTTGACATGATTATTTGTTGTGTGTATGTGTGTTGAGTTTGAGGAGTTCTTTATAGATCCTGGATATCAGCCCTTTGTCTGTATTGTCATTTGCAAATATATTCTCCCATTCCATGGGTTGCCTCTTTGTTTGGTTGACTGTTTCCTTTGCTGTGCAGAAGCTTTTGATCTTGATGAAGTCCCAAAAGTTCATTTTTGCTTTAGTTTCCTTTGCCTTTGGAGACATATCTTGAAAGAAGTTGCTGTGGCCAATGTTGAAGAGGTTACTGCCTGCGTTTTCCCTCTAGGATTCTGATGAATTCTTGCCTGACATTGAGGTCTTTTATCTATTTTAAGTTTATCTTTGTGTATGGAGTAAGAGAATGGTTGAGTATCATTCTTCTACACATAGCTGTCCAATTTTCCCAGCACCATTTATTGAAGAGACTTTTTTTTCCACTGTATATTTTTTCCTGCCAATTGTTTTTGTAATTTATTTTTTTAAAAATTTTATTTATTTTGAAAGAGCGAGAGAGCAAGTGAGCATGAGTTGGGGGAGGGACAGAGGGAGAAGAAGAAGCAGACCCATGCTAAGCAGGGCTCCTGGACCCTGAGATCAATAACTCAGTCAAGGACAGATGTTTAGCCAACTGAGCCACCCAGGCACACTTGTTACTCATTTTTCACATATTTCTATCAAAGGACCCAATAATTTATAATTTGAGAATTTTTATAGTATGAGAATTATCACAATACTGTATATAGTACATGTAATAGTACTTTTTTTTTAAGAGACTGTGCATTAGTAGATGGAGGGCGGGGACGCAGAAGAAAAGAGAGAAAGAACCTTAAATAGGCTCCACACCAAGCACAGAACCAGATGTGGAGCTCAAGTTCATGACCCTGATATTATTGATTTGAGCTGAAATCAAGAGTTGGTTGCTTAGCAGACTGAAGCACCCAGGTGTCCCAGTACTTACTTCTCTAATAGATTCTAATACCTCTCTTTAATAGGTTCCCAAAGATGTGAAGACTGAGTTAAAGGATGTGAACTTATTTTTACCTTATATTGCCAACACTTTTTGAAAGTAATAGAATAATCAATATTGATGAAGACTTATTGAACTAAGTTTTCAAATGTGATTGATTTAGTAGGCAATAGGAGGCTATATCTGTTTGTTTACTTTTATGAGTGCATATTTTTGCTTATGTTACTGATTTTTAAAAATGAATGAGTTTATAAGAAATGCATTAAATATATTTCCTCAGTGATTGATACATTTTTGATACACTAAGGTGAAATTATGTATTATAATTATGAATAGTTTCTGCATAATAATTTTTCTTTGACTATTTATCTCTATAGAATTAAACAATATTGTTATTTTCCAATGTTTATAATATATTCCTTAGATAAAAGAATAGTGTGGCAAGGTGTTCAGCTAAATATTTTATTCAAAGTTCCTATTCTTCAAATAGGCTTTTCTGAGTTTTCTCTGATATTATAGTTTGTTTATGCTTTTCTAAATAATACTCACAAATAATGGATACCATTATACTGTGTGTATTTGTATTGTGTTTATTCATGTCTTAGTACTACATTTTTATTTTAAGTGAATTTAAATATATCTGATAGAAATACTCTAAAAGCAAGTTAATTTATTTTATTTTTTTTTTTACTTTTTTTTTTTAATTTATTAATTAATTTATTTATTTTTTTTATTTCCAGCATAACAGTATTCATTATTTTTGCACCACACCCCGTGCTCCATGCAATCCGTGCCCTCTATAATACCCACCACCTGGTACCCCAACCTCCCACCCCCCGTCCCTTCAAAACCCTCAGATTGTTTTTCAGAGTCCATAGTCTCTCATGGTTCACCTCCCCTTCCAATTTCCCCCAACTCCCTTCTCCACTCTAAGTCCCCATGTCCTCCATGCTATTTGTTATGCTCCACAAATAAGTGAAACCATATGATAATTGACTCTCTCTGCTTGACTTATTTCACTCAGCATAATCTCTTCCAGTCCCGTCCATGTTGCTACAAAAGTTGGGTATTCATCCTTTCTGATGGAGGCATAATACTCTATCCCCAGGGGTACAGGTCTGTGAATCACCAGGTTTACACACTTCACAGCACTCACCAAAGCACATACCCTCCCCAATGTCCATAATCCCACCCCCTTCTCCCAAACCCCCTCCCCCCAGCAACCCTCAGTTTGTTTTGTGAGATTAAAAGTCACTTATGGTTTGTCTCCCTCCCAATCCCATCTTGTTTCATTTATTCTTCTCCTACCCACTTAAGCCCCCATGTTGCATCACCACTTCCTCATATCAGGGAGATCATATGATAGTTGTCTTTCTCTGCTTGACTTATTTCGCTAAGCATGATACACTCTAGTTCCATCCATGTTGTCGCAAATGGCAAGATTTCACTTCTTTTGATGGCTGCATAGTATTCCATTGTGTATATATACCACATCTTCTTGATCCATTCATCTTCAATAAATGGTGCTGGGAAAATTGGACAGCCACATGCAGAAAAATGAAATTGGACCATTTCCTTACACCACACACAAAAATAGACTCAAAATGGATGAAGGACCTCAATGTGCAAAAGGAATCCATCAAAATCCTTGAGGAGAACACAGGCAGTAACCTCTTTCACCTCTGCCGCAGCAACATCTTCCTAGGAACAACGCAAAAGGCAAGGGAAGCAAGGGCAAAAATGAACTATTGGGATTTCATCAAGATCAAAAGCTTTTGCACAGCAAAGGAAACAGTTAACAAAATCAAAAGACAACTGACAGAATGGGAGAAGATATTTGCAAATGACATATCAGATAAAGGACTAGTGTCCAGAATCTATAAAGAACTTAGCAAACTCAACACCCAAAGAACAAATAATCCAATCAAGAAATGGGCAGAGGACATGAACAGACATTTCTGCAAAGAAGACATCCAGATGGCCAACAGACACATGAAAAAGTGCTCCATATCACTCGGCATCAGGGAAATACAAATCAAAACCACAATGAGATATCACCTCACACCAGTCAGAATGGCTAAAATCAACAAGTCAGGAAATGACAGATGCTGGCGAGGATGCGGAGAAAGGGGAACCCTCCTACACTGTTGGTGGGAATGCAAGCTGGTGCAGCCACTCTGGAAAACAGCATGGAGGTTCCTCAAAATGTTGAAAATAGAACTGCCCTATGACCCAGCAATTGCACTATTGGGTATTTACCCTAAGGATACAAACGTAGTGATCCAAAGGGGCACATGCACCCGAATGTTTATAGCAGCAATGTCCACAATAGCCAAACTATGGAAAGAACCTAGATGTCCATCAAGCAAGTTAATTTAAATGTTGATTTATTTTCTTTTCTAGATGAACTTTGGAATAATTTTGGAGAATCTTAAGATAAAATCTTCTAGGGTTTGGATTAAAACCCTTCTAGGGTTTGGATTAAAATGCACTAACCCTAGCAGTTACCCATCTCTGCATTATCCAGTTTTCAACCCAACAATATAATGTATCTCTCCATTTATTCAGATCTGTTTATATTACTTAATAAAATTTTATAGCATTCTTTATAGAGGTTATGTTTCTTGGTCCTATTCCTTGTTAAATATAGTCTGTGATATTTTATAGTTCTTGTAGCCAAACTCTTTATTGTTTACTGTTGGGATTCTTCCTGGTAGATTGTTATATGTTACCCCTGGAATCACCTTTTATTTGTCTTTGGGGCTGTTCTTAACCACACACACACACACACACACACACACACACACACACACACACACATATGTAATGAGTCCTAATACTGATGAATCTTGAGATTTCTATTTCTAAAGGTCTGGCATTCTCAATTAAAAAAAAAAAAACTGAAGAGCAGTGGAATGTTTTGAGGAGACTATAAAAGAAAGATGGTATCAACTATAGCTTAAAACTAAAACTTTCAAAGCTATTGTGGCTTTGAGAATCTGTTCAGCAAATTTTCAGTGGTGTAACTCTTTCACTTGGAATGCTGTTTTACCCCATTTTAATTTATTAAACCTGACCCTTCAAACCATGCCTCAAGTAGCCTCTACATTAAGTCATCTCTGTTAACCCTTCCCAAGACCTCCTACACATCCTTAAATTCTCTCTACTGAATTTATCCATATCTTTCATTTTAGGTATTTCTATGCATTTTCTCTTCTAGGTTGGCAAAATACTAGATTATTCAATATATAAATGAATAGCTTAGGGAATATGTCAATAATAAGTAAGTTACCTACATAAAATGATCTCTGACCAAACTACAAATATTTTCTTAGACAATGGATGCTATAGAGCAGCAAAGAGGAAAGCTTGCTGGGGCACGTGGGTGGTTTCGTTTGTTGAGCATCTGCCTTTGGCTCAGGTCATGATCTCAGGGCCCTGGGATAGAACCCAGCATTGGGCTCCCTCCTCAGAGAGAAACTGCTTTTCTGCTGCTCCTTGCTCATGTTCTCTCTTGCTCTTTGTCTCTCAAATAAATAAATAAAATCTTAAAAAAAAAAAAAAAAGGAATGCTTGCTATGGTTGAGGCTTCAGGTGAGCTCTATAAAACTTCCATTGAAGAAAATATTCAAGTTACACAAATTTAATAACTTACCACTATGATCTATACCATACATATTTTTTTCTAAACAACTTACATATATGTATTTGCGTAACTCTATTTGGGGCTATCTTTTATTGCAACCATTTTACAGGTCTGAGAACTGAAGGAAGAGGGTTGAAGTCACTTGCTTGAGCACAGAGTTTCCAGAAAAAAACAAAACAAAACAAAAGAAGATTAGAACCTAGATGGTTTAATTCTATAACTTGCTTTTAGACAATAACTTCTAATATATGGCTTTAGCACACCTTGTCAACAAAAAATGATAGGTGTTTTCTTTTGTATAGTGTCATCTATTATAATTGGTGTATTAAATATTATTTGATTAACTCCTTTTCAAAAGCCTTTGATTGGTTCTTTGCTAATCTGTGATTGCTTTATTTGCAATAGATTGTATAGTCACACTTGTTACTACTTTGAACAAAAAAAGATAAAAATCTGAGGACTAAAGGATTACATGAAACTGCTTGCATTATATATATATTTTTTAATTAACATATAATGTATTATTTGCTTCAAGGGTACAGGTGTGTGAATCATCAGTCTTACACAGTTCACAGCACTTACCATAGTACATACCCTCCCAATGTCCATAACCCAGACACCCTATCCTTCCCCCAAACCCCAGAAGCCCTCAGTTTTTTTCCTGAGATTAAGATTCTCTTATGGTTTGTCTCCCTCCCCAGTCCCATCTTGTTTCATTTATCCCTCCTTTCCCCCCACGATCCTCCACCCTGCCTCTCAATTCCTCATACTAGAGAGATATGATAGTTGTCTCTGAATGACTTATTTTACTTAGAATAATACTCTCTAGTTCCATCCATGTCCTTTAAAATGCCAAGATTTCAATTTTTTGATGGCTCCATAGTATTCCATTGTGTATATATACCACATCTTCTTTATCTACTCATCTGTTGATGGACATTTAAGTTCTTTCCATAGTGTGGCTATTGTGGACATTGCTGCTACAAAAATTCAGGTGCACATGCCCGTTTAGATCACTACATTTGTATCTTTAGGGTAAATGTCCAGTAGTGCAATTTCTGGGTCATAGAGTGGCTCTATTTTCAACTTTTTGAGGAACTTCCATATTGTTTTCCAGAGTGGCTGTACCAGTTTGCATTCCCACCGACATTGTAGGAGGGTTCCCTTTTCTCTGCATCCTTGCCAACATCTATCATTTCCAGACTTAATTTTAGCCATTCTGACTGGTTTAAGTTGGTATCTCACTGTGATTTTGGTTTGTTTTTCTCTGATGACAGGTTATGTTGAACACTTTTTCATGTGTCTGTTGGCCACCTGGGTTTCTTCTTTGAAGAAATGTCTGTTCACGTCTTCTGCCCATTTCTTGATTGGATTACTTGTTCTTTGGGTGTTGAGTTTGAGAAATTCTTTATAGATTTTGGTTACTAGCCCTTTATCTAATATGTCATTTGTGAATATCTTTCATTCTGCCAGTTGTATTTTGGTTTTGTTGACTGTTTTGTTGACTGTTTCCTTTGTTGTTTTGTTGACAGTTTCCTTTGCTGTGCAAAAGATTTTGATCTTGATGGAGTCCCAGTAGTTCATTTTTTCCCTTGTTTCCCTTGCTTTTGGTGATGTTTCTAGGAAGATGTTGCTGTGGCTGAAGTTGATGAGGTTACTTCCTGTGTTCTTCTCAAGGATTTTGAGGATTCCTTTCTCATATTGAGGACTTTCATCCATTCTGAGTCTATTTCATGTGTGTAGTATAAGGAAATGGTCCAGTTTCATTCTTCTGCATGTGGCTGTCTAATTTTCCCAAAACCATTCGTTGAAGAGTCTGTCTTTTTTTTCCATTGGACATTCTTTCCTACTTTATCAAAGATTAGTTGACCATAGAGTTGAGGGTCCATTTCTGGGCCCTCTATTCTGTTCCATGGATCTATGTGTCTGTTTCTGTGCCAGTAACATACTGTCTTGATGATTACAGTTTTGTAATAGAGCTTGAAGTCTGGAATCGTGATGCCACCAACTTTGGTTTTCTTTTTCAACATTTCTTTGGCTATTCAGGGTATTTTCTGGTTCCAAATAAAGTTTCAGATTATTTGTTCCATTTCTTTGAAAAAAAAGTGTTATTTTGATAGGGATTGCACTAAATGTGTAGATTGCTCTAGGTAACATAGACATTTTCAGTATTTTCTTCCAATCCATGAGCATGGAAAGTTTTCCCATTTCTTTGTGTCTTCCTCAATTTCTTTCATGAGTACTTTATAGTTTTCTGAGTACAGGGTCTTTCCCTTTTGGTCGGATTTGGTTTCTTATGGTTTCGAGTGCAGTTATAAATGGGATCAATTCCTTAATTTCTCTTTCTTCTGTCTTGCTGTTGGTATAGAAATGTACCTGATTTCCTTGCATTGATTTCACATCCTGACACTTTACTGAATTCCTGTATGAGTTCTAGCAGTTGTAGAGTGGAGTCTTTTGGATTTTCCACATAAAGTATCATATCATCTGCAAAGAGTGATAGTTTGACTTCTTCTTTGCAGATTTGGATGCCTTTAATTTCTTTTTCTTGTCTGATTGCTGAGGTTAGGAATTCTAGTACTATGCTGAACCCTACTATGCTGAATAGTAGTATTGATAGTGGACATCCCTTCCATGTTCCTAACCTGAGGGGAAAAGCTCTCAGTTTCTCCCCATCGAGAATGATCATTGCTTTGGGTTTTTCATAGATGGCTTTGATGATATTGAGGTATATACTCTCTACCCTTACACTTTGAAGAGTTTTGATTAAGAAAGGATGCTTACTTTGTCAAATGCATTTTCTGCATCTATTCAGAGTATCATATGGTTCTTGTTCTTTCTTTTATTAATATATTGTGTCACATTGAATGATTTTCAGATGTTGAACCAACCTTGCAGACCAGGAATAAGTCCCACTTGGTTATGGTGAATAATCCTTTTAATGTACTGTTGGATCCTATAGGCTAGTATTTTGGTGAGAATTCTCGCATCTGTGTTCATCAGGGATTTTGGTCTATAATTCTCCTTTTTTGATGGGGTCTTTATCTGGTTTTGGGATGAAGGTCATGCTGGCCTCAAAAAATGAGTTGGAAGCTTTTCTTCCATTTCTCCTTTTTTGGAACAGTTTCAGGAGAATAGGTATTAATTCTTCTTTAAATGTTTGGTAGAATTCCCCTGGGAAGCTGTCTGGCCCTTGGCTCTTGTTTGTTGGGAGATTTTTGATAACCGCTTCAATGTCCTTACTGGTTATAGTCCTGTTCAGGTTCTCTGATTCTTCTTGGTTCAGTTTTGGTCATTTATATGTCTCTAGGAATGGATCCATTTCTTCCAGATTGTCAAACTTGCTTGTGTATATTGTCTCATAATATGTTCTTATACTGGTTTGTATTTCTTTGGTGTTGGTTGTGATCTGTTCTCTTTCATTCATGATTTTATTTATTTGGATCCTTTCTGTTTCCTTTTTGATAAATCTGGCCAGGGGTTTATCAATCCTATTAATTCTTTTAAAGAGGCATCTGCTAGTTTCATTGATTTGTTCTAATGTTCTTTTGGTTTCTATTTCATTGATTTCTGCTCAGTTATTTATTATTTCTCTGCTCCTCCTTGGGTTAGGCTTTCTTTGCTGTTCTTTCTCCAGATCCTTTAGGGGTAGGGATAGAGGTAGGTTATGTACTTGAGACCTTTCTTGTTTTTTTTTTTTTTTTTTAAAGATTTTATTTATTTATTTATTTATTTGACAGAGAGAGATCACAAGTAGGCAGAGAGGCAGGCAGAGAGAGAGAGGAAGAAGCAGGCTCCCCGCTGAGCAGAGAGCCCGATGCGGGACTCGATCCCAGGACCCTGAGATCATGACCTGAGCTGAAGGCAGCGGCTCAACCCACTGGGCCACCCAGGCGCCCCAAGACCTTTCTTGTTTCTTGAGAAAAGTTTGTATTGCTATATTCTGTCCTCTCAGGACCTCCTTTGCAGTGTCCCACTGATTCCAAAGAGTTGTGTTTTCATTTTCATTTGTTTCCATAATTTTTTTTTCCAATTTTTCTTTAATTTCCTGGTTGACCCATTCATTCTTTAGTTGAGTGCTAAAGAATTTAGCATTTTAGTTGGGTGCTCTTTAGCCTCCATATATTTGGGTTCTTTCCAAATTTCCTGTTGCGATTGAGTTCTTGCTTCAGAGCATTGTGGTCTGAAAGTATGCAGGGAATGATCCCGATCTTTTGGTACTGGTTGAGACCTGATTTGTGACCCAGGATGTGCTCTATTCTGGAGAATGTTTCATGTGCACTAGAGAAGAATGTATATTCTGTTGCTTTGGGATGGATGTTCTAAATATATCTGTGATGTCCATCTGGTCCAGTGTGTAATTTAAACCCTTTATTTTCTTGTAGATATTTTGCTAAGATGATCTGTCCATTTCAGTAAGGGGGGGGGGTGTTAAAACCCCCTACTCTTTTTTTTTTTAAGATTTTATTTATTTATTTTACAGAGAACACAAGTAGTCAGAAAGGCAGGCAGAGAGAGAGAGCGGGAAGCAGGCTCCCTGCCGAGCAGAGAGCCCAAAGTGGGGCTCGATCCCAGGACCCTGAGATCATGACCTGAGCTGAAGGCAGAGGCTTTAACTCACTGAGCCAGCCAGGTGCCCCAAAGCCCCCTTATTATTGCATTATTGCTAATGTGTTTCTTTGATTTTGTCATTAATTGGTTTATAAAATTGGCTGCTCCCATATTAGGGGCTTAGATATTTAAAATTGTTAGATCTTCTTGTTTGACAGACACTTTAAGTATGATATAGTGTCCTTCTTCATCTCTTATTATAGTCTGTGGCTTAAAATCTAATTGATCTGATATAAGGATTGCCACCCAGCTTTCTTTTGATGTCCAATAGCCTGGTAAATTATTTCCTACTCCCTCACTTTAAATCTGGAGGTGTCTTTGCATCTAAAATAAGCTTCATGGAGACAGCATATTGATTGGTCTTGTTTTTTATCCATTCTGATACCCTGTGTCTTTTGATTGGGTCATTTAGCTTATTTCCATTCAGGGTAACTATTGAAATATACAAATTTAGTGCCATTGTATTGCCTGTAAGGTGACTGTTACTGTATATTGTCTCTGTTCCTTTCTGGCCTACTACTCTTAGTCTCTCTTTTTGCTTAGAGCACCCCTTTCAATATTTCCTGTAGGGCTGGTTTGGTGTTTGCAAATTCTCTTTATTTTTGTTTGTACTGGAAGCTTTTTATTTTTCTTTCTATTTTCAATAACAACCTAGCTGGGTATAGTATTCTTGGCTGCATATTTTTTTTTCTTGTTTATTGCTCTGAATATATCATGCCAATCCTTTCTGGCCTGCCAGACCTCTGTGGATAGGTCTGCTGCTAATCTTTCTACCAGTGTACATTATAGACCTCTTGTTTTGAGCTGCTTTCAGGATTTTTCTCTTTGTCAGTGAGACTTATAAGTTTTACTATTAGATGACGGGATGTGGACCTGTTTTTTTTTTTTTTTTTAATTTTGAGGAGTGTTCTCTGTGCCTCTCAGATTTTAATGCTTGTTCCCTTTGCCATGTTAGGAAATTCTCTACCATAATTTATTACAATATACCTTCTGCTCCTCTCTCTTCTTCTTCTTGGATCCCAATTATTCTAACATTGTTTTGTCTTATGGTATACTTACCTCTTAGATTCTCCCCTCATAGTCCTGTAGTTGTCTTTTTCTCAGCTTCTTTATTCCTGATCATTTGGTCTTTTACATCACTTCTACTTCACTAATTATCTTATCTCATTTATCCTAGCAGTAAGGGCCTCGTTTTTTTTTTTTTTATTGTACCCCATTAATAGCTTTTTAAATTTTAAATTGGTTAGATTTTAGTTCTTTTATTTCTCCAGAAATTGATTTTATTTCTCTAGAAAAGGATTCTCTAGTATCTGCTTTCTTTGAGACCACCTAGCACCTTGATAATTGTCATTCTGAACTCTATTTCTGACATATTACTAATGTCCCTATAGATTAGAACCCTAACCATCAATACTTTTTTTTTTTTTTTTTTTTTTTTTTTTGGTGGTGAGTTTTTCCACCTTGTCATTTTATCCAGGTAAGAATTGATGAATGAGGGAACAAAATACTAAAAGGGTAGCAACAACTCCAGAAAAAATATACAGTAACCAAATCAGAAGAGACCTGAAACTGGGGGAGAAAAAAGGAGGAAAAAAAGAAAGAAAAAAATACATGGATATATTAAACTTTGAATAGAATAGAGCCACCCACTTGATTTTGGGTGTATTTTTGTCTGTTGGAAGAAACTTCCTCCCAAAATTTTAAGAAAAAAAAAAAACTATATCTATATCTATATCTATCTATCTATCTATCTATCTATATATATATATATATACATACACAAAAATAAAGGTAAACACAATGAAGGGATGGAATATGACTGTAAAGATGAAAGTTTAAAAGGATTCTAAAAAAGTAATTGATAAGAAATTGGTAGAAATAGGGAAAAAAAAAAAGAGGAAATAATGTGATCAGGCTGGAGACCAGAATAAGCCATGCAGTAGATTTAAGGTATATTTTGATCTATTAGAAGAAGCCATATCCCAAAATTTAAAAAAAAGGAAAACATATATGTATACAAAAATAAGGTTAAATATAATGAAAATATAGAATATGACTATAACAATGAAAATTTTAAAAGATATTGATAAGATAAAATAGTTAAAAAACAGTAAAATAGGAAAGAGAACAGTTTTTTAAAATAGAATAAGAATTTTTTTTTTTAATTTAACTTTGAAAGACAAAAGGATCATGGGAAGAATGCCATGAATTCTATGTTGCTTTCTCCTACCTCTGGAGTTATGCTGTTCTCATTGATAGATGAGTTTGGTCTTGGCTTGATGTTTTTGCAGATCTTCTGGGGGAGGGCCTGTTGAAATGATTCTCAAATGCTTTTCCCTTGCCAGCAACCATGCTATGTAAACTGCTCAGTTTTTCTTTTGGTAGCTTTTGTTCCCTGAATTGTTTTTGTACAGCTTTGTCAGATGGGAATGAAAATGGTAGCGTTCTAATCTCTGCCCTATGTTTACCTCAGAGAAAATCAGCCAATCCCTCCCATTTCCCTGTTCTCTGGCTGCACTCCAAGCTCACCCAGCCTGTGACTAAGTGTTTCTATCTCTGGTGCATGGCCCCATTTGGAGTTTCTAATCCCAGCAGATTCCTGCATCACACTCCTCTTCTGCTCCTCCCAGAGGAGGAAGAAGGGGTTCTCCCTCGATCTACCACTTATGGGGTCCTTGCCCAAAGAGCAGTGGCCTGACAGTGCCTTAGATCATTGTTTAAGGTAACCCTGATCTGAGAGTCCACTCCTTGACTCTGTCTCTGCAGCTGGTTTCCCCACTCTGATACCTGGAAACTCTGCCACAGCCAGATACCTGTGGTCTTTTTATGACCCTGCAGTTCCTGAAACCACACTGGCCCTGCAAGGGCTCCACCCTCCTCTGTAGTGATGTCCCTCAGTGGAACAGACCTCTAAAAGTTCTAATTTTGTTCTCCACTGCTTCACCACTTTCCAGGAGTCAGCCCCTTCCCCCATGGTCTCTCTTCCCATATATCACCTTGGTTTCACTTCTCTGCATGTCCTACCTTCCTGAAAGTAGCTGGTTTTCTGTTCCTAGAATTGCTGCTCTTCTTCTCTTTGATCTCCTCTTGAGTTTGTACATGTTCAGAATGTTTTGACAACTATCTAGCTGAGCTCCTAGGACCTGATGTTATTTAGGTCTCCTATTCCTCCTCCATCTTGCTCCTGCTTGCATTATATCTTAATGCACTTAACCTGGATTAATAAGCTATTTCTTTTAAAGTCTAACTAAAATTTTTACACCTTTTTTTTTTTCCGGGCTCTTTTGAATGAAGTATATTTTCAAGAATAATAAAATACCTTAACAAAATGCTGTATATGCATTTTCCAGATTCAAAATTATTTGCATTTTTTTCCAGTTGCTTAATGTGAGTAATCAATTACAATACCAGGTTTATATACCCTTAAATATTTCAATATGCATGTCTTATTGCCTAGGCTATTGCCTAGGCTAAAACACTTTTGGTTGAGTGAAAGTTTAACTTGGATGACAAAGACCCTAGAGTTACTTGCATATGTAATTAATTGGGAGGTAAGACATAGCAAAATAGTTAAAGACTTAAAGTAGTTCAGTTATGCACATTTATACTTATAAAGTTTCTTTGATATCAAATAAACATAAGAACAAATTGAGTCCAAGAAAATAGTAGGTTACTGAACATCACACAAAAAATCATATGAATTAACAATTTGGTGAAGTATTAGGGAAGTAAATTATTTTTATAATTACATGTTCTTTATTATTAATCATGAACAAACTATAATATAAAATACTAACACTCTGGGTGCCTGAGTGACATAAACAGTTGAGCCTCTGACTTGGTTTTGACTAAAAGTTATGATCTCAGGTTCATGAGATCTAGCCCAATGTCAGTCTCCTCACTCAACATGGAGTCTGCGTAAGACTCTCTCTCACTCTGTCCCTCCCTTCTGTGCACTCTCTCACACAAGCTAACTCTCTCTAAAATAAAATACTAACACTCTTTAAGCCTATGTGGTTATTACAATAGTTGTTACATGCAACATTTGTACAGAAAATATCGAAAAAGCAATCTTTATTTTTTGCTTTAAAAAGCTCATATTTGAGTATATGTACTAGAATAAATATGTACTAATATATCTTAGTGTATTTTTGACTTTTGAAACTTCAAGATTATATCTGAAAAAAGTTCAAAATGTTTAAAATAGTTTTCACTGCATTGATACAGGCACTCTTTAATTTAGAATCTGTGTAGTTAGTTATTGGGACATATTCTTCAATGCATCATGTTTGGTAATGTTAGAAAATTAGAAGTTTAAACTGCAATGTAAAAACTTTAGCCTCAGTTCCAACATAGATTTTGAAATTACTCAGCTCTGTAAATGTTTTACAAAAGGTTGGTCTCACCTTTTTACTCATATGCCTAAAACTACAAAATATTTAGTGTAGTTCACTATAATGTGAATATGTTTTCAAACACTTTTTGTTGAAAGGATTTTTTTTTTTTTTAACTATAAAGGACAGTCCTGCAGTCCCTGTCAAAGTTACCTGATTCTGTAGCCAAGCTCTTTTCTGGAAGCATAGATAGCAACATGTAGAAACAGGTATTATAGCTATATGGACCTTACATTTTTTTAGTCTGTCTTCCAAATTATCCATAGTAAGTATAATTATATACACTATAACAAAAATCATTAGAAATTAATTTCTTAAATAATAGGCAAAGGATATCTATCTTTCATCTCAGTGATATAAGAAATTTTTAAAGACGACCACAAAGAGAACAAGGCTAGAAGCAAAAATTACCATGATTATCTACATGAATAACTATGGCAGATAAGTAGCTAATGCCAGCCTGTGCTTTCTAACATGCAGAACCTCAAATTATGATACAATTATGTGTTTATTTTAATTATCTAACTTCAATAGTAAATATTGCTTAAAATGCTTACAAATGTACAGATTTACATACAAATATTGGTGTTGTACCTTGCTTATTTGTGTGGAATTTAAATGTGAATTTTTATAATCCCTAGTTATCAGCTTTTAGAGGACGTAAGATACCCTCAAATGTTGTAATAAGAATTAAATAAACTATTAGATATGATAGAAATACAAATAAAAATTAGGGAATAGATAAAGCCTAGGATATTAGTGTTAAAAAATTGTGTGTGTGTGTGTGTGTATATATATATATATATCTATATATATATATGTATATATATATATATATTTTTTTTTAAGATTTTGTTTATCAGAGAAAGAGAAAGCCAGTGCACAAGCAGGAAGAGGAGCAGGAGCAGGAGAGGAGCAGGTAGAGCAAGAAACATATTCCCCTGCTTAACAGGGAACCCATGGGGCTCCGTCCCATGACCCTGGGGTCATGACCTGAGCCAAAGTTAGATGCTTAACGGACTGAGCCATCCAGGTGCCCCTGAAGTAATTGTTTATATTCTTTTGATAAGATATGAGTTATGAGTATAAAAGAATCTACCAAATATATATGTTAGTAGAATTATGGCCTCCAACATTTTTAAATAGTAAATCATAGGTTTTGGAAAATGTTTATTTTGTTTAGATGCAGTAGTTCTCAAGTATGGTAACACTCCCTTAAAGGGCATTTGGGAAAGAATTGTAACATTTTGGTTCTATTCTTCCAAGTAAATGTAATAAGTATGAGGGCAGGGTCAGGAACAGTAATCTTTTTCTAAAAAGAGGGGCATTCCTATATAATGAATAATCATCTCACACAAAATGCCAAAAACTTTCCTATGAGAAACACTAATACGTTGTGTGTGTGTGTGTGTATACACACATATATACATAATTTAGAAGTGCTGTGTCAAGTAAATGTCAGGAGTTAGAATAAAATATAAAATATCTCCATGGAGCTATAATACATGAGAAACTGTCAAGACGAGATAACAGGGAAGAATTGCAAGCTCTAGGTAGAGACAGTGTGATGTGGAACTGCCTGGAAAGTGAAATGAAAGAAAGTTGTTTTAAAATGACTTGTTTTAAAATGCAGCCTTTTCTTTTCTGTAATGAGGAGAAGTCAAATGACTCTGTAAACTGTAATACTTAACACATAGTAATTCCTTAATCATTGTGCATTAATGATAATAATGGTTATGGTTGAAATTGAAGGCAAAATTTAAAATCAACAAGGAAATGTGAATAATATAGTCTACCTTAAAGTGTCATATGGAAAAGTCTTCTTAGACATTTTTACAATAGAACTGTGCCTTGAAAAGGCTTTATTTAAGGAGTTGATGCATCCCTTGGGTTAATAGAATTTATCTAACTATTGAGATTGTTTGAAAAGAAATTAGCCTTGCTTTATTTTACCTAAACCAAGATTTTTATTAGCTTTAACAACAACTGTGGAGAATAAGTAGAGCAAGAATACCAATGTAATTAATCAAGGACTTTTGGTTGGTTGGTTATCTTAGTTTTTTTTTTTTCCTATACTTTCCTTATCTGCCCTTACTGCAGAGTCACTCATGGGTTCCCATTTTTCCCATCTCCCGGAGAACAACCTGATAAGGATATTAAAACGAATCTCAGCTTGTTGGAAACATGATCTATTTTCCAAATTTGGTGAGGCTTTTTATTAGGAACAGCTTTAAAGTTTCGTAACACTGCATACTTATATTTTATAAGGCAGTGTTTCTCAGTCACCAAACTTCTTTAACTGCTGTGCAATGCATGCTTTCCCAAATACTGGATAGCAGGTCAAGGCTGACTAAGCCTAATGACTTACCTCTTAGAAAACATCAGAAAATGATGATATCCTTTATAATCTTGAAGTTTGAGAAATATATGCATAATCTTTTGAGGATTTTTTTTTCTATCATAATCAAGCTGTGGAATGTTCAACTAGTTAGCATAGTGCAGAAATAAAAGCTTATATGTAACATATCTTTAACATACACAGGAAATGTTCATTTATCTATGGGGCTGGCATTCCATGGAAGATAGATTTACTAATGAAAAAATTTAAGAGGGGTAATAAATAAAAAATATTTTTTATTTATCGTTTTGAGGAAAAAAAACCAGGTATTAACAGCTCCTATTTTGCTATTAAGGGAGAAATATATTTTTAAAACCAATGTTGATTTTTTTGGCAAAATCTATTTCTAGGAAAAGAGCCTTGGTCTTTTAAGTGAAGGACTTAAACTTTGGGGTTGGAACTTTTTTTTTTTTTTAAATCTTGAGCCTTAAAGACAGCATAATCTATTTAAAGTAAATGATATATCATAAAGTTAATGGCTTTTCTGGTGGGAAAACCTTCCAGTGTCTCTCTGATGTAGCAGTGATCACAAGTAGAGTTTAGTGGGGTAAGGTAAGCACATAATTCCAAAGTTTTTCTACCATTTCTCCCCTAATTTTAGATTAAAATACTCTATATAGGAATAAAATTCCAAGTACTTGGTCTAATAGTGCCTATTTTTTCCTGTCACCGAACATACAATAATGTTCCATAGGCTGAAATCAAACTAGAAATCCAGTACTAATGAATAAAATTCATTAGTGCCCTAATTTATATAAAACTTATATACAATCCCAGATATCTGAGGTGGTAAATTTTAACTAATGTTTTATTTTTCCTATAATATAATCTCTGCCTCAACTATAGTTACTTATTTAAAAGACATATTCATGGATAATATCAAACTATTGAGGCCTACCTGGACTTGTACTTTCTAAGCCCACAAATTTGATCTACAGTAGTGAAAATCCAATCTCAATATAGTTACAACTCACTGAAATAAAAATACAAGATCCAAATTTATAAAAGCACTAACAATTTAAGCCATCTCCTTAGTTTTGCAGTACATGCTAGTTTACACAGGAAATGCAACTCAATTTATTTCTCAATGTTTGTTTGTTTGTTTCAGGTTCATTCATTATTAAGCATCCATCCATCTTTACCTTCTAAGTTTAAAGCAGATTGAGACAAAGACAGTTACCAATAAAATTAAGAGTTTTAGTATTGATGTATTAATAAATGAAGATTGAGTACTTAGCATACTTAAATTGGCCACAATGTACTTCCTAATATTTCAACCCAAATACATATGATCATTCTGTGAAGAGCGAGTCTGACTTTTTCTTTGCCAATTTGAATACATTTTATTTCTTTTGTGGTCTGTTGCTAAGACTTCTAGTGCTATGTTGAACAACAGTGGCAAGAATGGACATCCTTGTATCCTTATATACTGTATGTGGAAAACTCAAAAGTCTCCACATCCAAATTACTAGAACTCATATAGCAATTCAGTAAGGTGTCAGGATATAAAATCAATGCACAGAAATAAGTTGCTTTCTTATACACTAACAATGAAACTTATACACTAACAATGAAACTGTAGAAAGAGAAATTAGAGAATCAATTCCATTTACAATTGCACCAAAAACCATAAGATACCTTGGAATAAACCTAACCACGGAGGTAAAGGATCTATACTCTAGGAACTACAAAACACTCATGAAAGAAACTGAAGAAGACACAAAAAAGATAAAAAAAAAAATTCCATGCTCATGCATTTGGAGAATAAACATCATTAAAATGACTGTGCTGTCCAAAGCAATCTATACTTTCAATTCCATCCTGATCAAAATACCAAAAGCATTTTTCAAAATTCTGGAACAAACAATCCTAAAATTTGTATGGAACCAGAAAAGACCCTGAATTGTCAAGGAAATGTTGAAAAAGAAAAACAAAGCTGGGGGCATCACTTTGCCTAATTTTAAGCTGTATTACAAAGCTGTGATCATCAAGACAGCATAGTACTCACACATAAACAGACACACAGACCAATGGAACAAAATAGCCCAGATATGGACTTCCAACTCTATGATCAACTAATCTTGACAAAGCAGGAAAAAATTTTCAATGGATGAAAGACAGTCTCTTCAATAAATGGTGCTGGGAAAATTAAACAATGAAGAATGAAATTGGACCATTCTCTTATACAACACACAGAGAAAACTCAAAATGGATGAAAGACCTCAATGTGAGATAGAAATCCAACAAAATCTTAGGGGAGAATATAGGCAGTAACCTCTTCGACATCAGCCACAACAAGTGCTTTCAAGACACATCTCCAAAGGCAAGGGAAATGAAAGTGAAAATGAACTTCTGGGACTTCATCAAAGGAAACAAACAAAAAAACAAACAAAAAAAAAAAGAAAGAAAAGAAAAGAAAGAAAGAAAGGAAGAAAGAAAGAAAGAAAGAAAAAAGAAAAGAGGCAACCCACAAAAAGATATTTACAAATGATACTACAGACAAACGGTTGATACCCAAGATCTATAAAGAACTTCTCAAACTCAACACCCAAGAAAACCACCTAATCAAGTCAAAAAATGGGCAGAAGACAAAAGCAGACACTTCTCCAAAGAAGAAATACAAATGGCTAACAGATACATGAAAAAGTTTTCGTCATCATTAGCCATCAGGGAAATTCAAATCATTGAGGTTAGAATGGCCAAAATCGACACGGCAAAAAGCAACAAATGTTGTAGAAGTTGTGGAGAAAGGGGAACCCTCTTATGCTGTTGGTGAGAATGTAAATTGGTGCAGCCACTTTGGAAAACAGTGTGGAGTTTCCTCAAAAATTTAAAAACAGAACTACCCCATTACCCAGCAATTACACTACTGGGTATTTGCCCCAGAGATATACATGTAGTAAAGAAGGGCCATATGCATCCCAATATTCATAGCAACAATGTATCCAATAGCCAAAATCTAGAAAGAGCCAAGATGCCCTTCAACAGATGAATGGATAAAGAAGATGTGGTCCATATACACAATGGACTATTACTCAGCCATCAGAAAGGATGAACACTCATCTTTTGCATTAACATGGGGACTGGAAGAGATTATGATAAGTGAAATAAGTCAAACAGAAAAAGTCAATTATATGGTTTCACTTATTTGTGGAACATAAGGAATAGCATAGAGGACATTAGGGGAAGGGACAAATGAAGGGGGAGAAATCAAAGTGGGAAATGAACCATGAGAGACTGTGGACTCCAGGAAACAATCAGAGGGTTTTAGAAGGGAGGGGATTGGGGGGATGGGTGAGCCTGATGATGGTTATTAAGAAGGACATTTTTGCATGGAGTACTGGGTGTTATATGCAGACAATGAATCATGGAACACTACATCAAAAACAAATGATATATGCAAATATTGAATCATAGAACACTATATCAGAAACCAATGATGTACTGTATGGTGACTAACATAACACATAAAAAAATATATATATGATCACTCAAAACTTGAAGCTCATTATTTGCAAGGAGCAGAGTATACCACTGTTAATCTTGTGATGCAAAAGCACACTTGATCTCCTTCTTTCCCTGGTAATGTGAAGAATCTAAAGTGCCCACATTGAACATCTAAGTGGAAAAGACCTATATTATGTTATAAAGATGACCTTAATTATGAAGTATTGAAAATGTTATTTGGGTTACAGAAAATGTATTAATTCATCTAAATAATATTAGGGCTCAACTATGTACCAACTTCTCTTTTTCATGTTTGTATTTTTGTCTTTGTTTATTTGTTTGTTTGTTTTTTAATTAAGATGTAGCAGAAAACTGGGAAAAGATCCCTACACGCATTCAGTTTATATTCTAGTGACAGAAAGATACATATTGTATACATAAAATAGAAAGCATGTGTATGCCAAGTGTCAAGGAGGAAAAAAATGAAGTTTTGTATGATATTATGTGATATCTCCAAGGAGAGGTGAAATTACTGTCATCGTGGCCATGGAAACTCTCACTGAGAAAATGATCTTTGAGTGTAAGCATTTAAGATAGTGGGCGGAATAAGCCCTAATGATATCTGGGAATAGCAACTGTAAAGACTCTGGAGAAGCCACTTGCATATTGCCAGAAATTGGGAGGAGACAAGTACAGAAGGATAAAGTGTTAGTTCTGTTGTTTTAGGCTATACCTCCTAATTCACATAGTACCTTAGAGGATGAGAGAAGAACTGATATTCTCTGAAAAATAAAGAAAATGAATTGTAAGCAGGGAAATAACATGGCTTGACTTACTGCTAGGTTAATAGACTAAAGAAGCATAAGGATGGATACATAGAGACATATTGGTAGCCTGAAACAGAATGGTAGCAATAGAGATGTTAAGTAGAGATGTTGATACGGTCTTTATATAAGTCCAACAGCATTAACTGGAGGATATTTGTTTTTGAGAAAAAGGGAAGAGAAATGTATCTTTCTTTTTTATTTGAATGAGGGCGTAGCCATGGGGAAAAATGCAAAATGAAAGAGTTGATTGAAGATTAATGGAAGGTAAAATAATCATTTTTTTCTTTAGAAAAGTTTTAGAAGCTTACTAGACACTCATGAATAATTTTCAAGTAGTCAGTTGGGTATGTAATTCTAGAGAGTCTAAGATGCCTTATTTAGAAATACAAATTTAGGAATCATCAATAAAATGATGCATGTAAAGACATGCTATTAGATGACATCTTTTAGGGAATTAGCATAGCTATCAAGATTAAAAGACCAAAGAACAAATCTGGAGAAACCCAGTGTTAAGAGAATGTGCAAATAAAAGTGATTCCACAAAGGAGTCTGAGGAAAAGCAACCCAAAGAAATGATGGGAATTTAGAGTCCTGGAAGCCATGTGCAGAATGTTTTGATAAGAACATTATACTACGTTCAAACAAGATAAAGATTGAAATTGATTACTACATTCAACAAATAAAAACATTTGTTAAGAGCGATTTTGGGTATGGTTATGGTTGCAAAAGTTATTTAAGTTCCAAGAGAAAAAGGCAAGATAAATTTGAAGCATAATCAAAACAACAGAAACTTCTTCCCATAACCCCAACTGCTGAGCTAACTAAGTTATAAATAACAAGAAAGAACACTTCTGGAGGTTAAATAACTGTACACTGAAAACTACATCATAGATGAAAAAAAAAGATGATGATACAAAGAAATGGAAAGATATTCTGTGCACATAGACTAGAAGAATTAATATTGTAAAAATGTCCATATTACACAAAGCAATATACAGATTCAATGCAATACCCACCAAAATTCACAGAAATAGAACAAGCAAGCCTAAAATTTGTGTGGAACCACAGAAGATCCTGAAGAGCCAAACCAATATAGAAAAAGAACAAATCTAAAGGCATTATTCATTAATTTCAAACTATACTACAAAGCTACAGTAATAAACATCATATGGAACTGATATATAAAAACAGATCAATGGAACAGAATAGAGATACCAGAAATAAACATGCATATATGTCAATATATGTCAACTATGACCAAAAAAGCCAAGGATATAGATGGGGAAAGGTTGGCCTCATCAATAAATGGTATGGAGAAAACAGTCACATACTAAAGAATGAAACTGGGCTGCTTACACCATACACAAAAATTAATCCAAAATGGATTAAAGACTTAAATATAAGAATGGAAACCATGAAACTTTTAAAAGAAAACATATGTGGTCATCTAAGAAAGGCAAGAAATAACAAGTATTGAAAGAATGCAGAAAAATGGGAACCCTTGTGCACTATTGAAATGTAAATTGGTGTAGTCACTATGGAAAACTGAATTTTTCTCAAAAAATTAAAAATAAAACGGCCATATGATTCAGCAATCCCACTTCTGGGTATTAACCTGGAGAAAATAAAAGCACTAATTCAAAAAGATAGTGTTCATTGCAGCATTATTTACTGATATCCAAAATATGGAAACAACTTACATGTCCATTAGGGGATTAATGGGTAAAGCAAATGTGGCATATACATACAATGGAATATTGTTCAGTCACAGAAAAATGAAACTTTGCTGTTTGTGACAACACGGATGAAACTTAAGGTAATTGTGAAAAATTATATAAATGGGACAAAGACAAATTCTATTATTTGTGGAATCTAAAAAAAGCAGACTAATGATTTACCGTATGGTGACTAACATAATAAAAAAAAATAAAAATAAAAAAACAAGTGGACAAACAAAATAAAAATCATAGCTACAGAGAGCTGAATGCTGCTTACCAGAAGAAATGTGATTATATAAGTGAAGGGGATTACAAAGTACAAACTTTCGGTTACAAAGTAAGATATGGGGATATAATGTAGAGCATGCTGACTATAGTCAATAATATTGTAAAGCATACTTGAAATTTATCAAAGGAGTAAGTCTTAAAAGTTAACTTTTTATGATGACATATGGTAACTAGACTTACCATAGTGATCATTTTGTAATGCATACAAATATTATGTTGTATGACCTGAAACCAAATTAATGTTATATGCCAATTATCCATCAATTAAAAAATATTTAAGAAGGGATACTTATGTGACAGAAGTGTACAAATATGCAAGGAAAGTTTCCCAGTAGATTTGGAGACAGGTCAATAGGAAATATAAAAATTTCTCCACAGGGATGATAATTGATTACAAACATAGGAAAGAGTATAAAAGAAACACAAGAGACAGTGAAAATGTTTTATCATGTGTATAATTGGAATAATGAAAGAGTTGAATAGAAATAATACATGAAGAAATAGAAGTAGCAATTTTCAAAACCTAATAAAGGACATTAGCCTAAAGATTCAAGTTACGAAACCCCAAATAGAGAAATAAAGGAAGAAAGGAAAGAAATATCTATCAGTAAAATTTTCAAAAAATCATACAAAAAAAATCTCCAAAAGCAGCCAAAGAAAATAGATCAACAAATTGTAGTGTATTCATTCAAACACTTATACATAGCAAATTCATGAAAGAGTCTCACAAAATGCTGAACATAAGAAACCAGAAATGAAGGAGCATGTACCTTTGTTTAATTTACATAAAGGAAAGATAAACTAAGAATAGCATCTACCTCTGGATAAACTAGGGATAGGATGGCCCTCAAAAGGAATTTCTGGGGTAATAGTCTAGACTATATTTCTTTATGCAGTTTGTAGTTCTATCTATGAAGCTTGATTTGGTCCCATACTTACAGTTTATATATGTATACATATGTTTTACCTAAAATATTTTACAACATTTCTATCAGTAGGGGAGGGGATAGAGAGTAACAAATTTCTCTTTGTAACTCTCCTATCCCACAATTTTTTGCCCCAAGAGTTTCTGACATTCTGAGTGTACACATTTGGAATAGTATTTCAAATGGGGTAGTTAAGGTGAGATTAAAAGCCTCCTTTGGAATTTCTACTAATTTAGATACAGCATGTAGGGCTACATGCATTTGGCATTCTAAGCAGCATGAAAAAGCTTTTTACAAATCAAGAAATATAGAACAGTTTTAAAATTCAAGCAAAAACAAAAGCATGAAGGTCATCTATAATGTCAGAGACATTATGGCAATTGTGGTGATAAGAAATGATCTAAATTTGTACATAAAATTATACTTTATGAGAAATATAAGATGTTCCCTCAAGATTCCTGTCCCCTGGTGTATATGCTCTTTATAACCATTCCCTCTTGAGTTCGGGTGGATATTGTGAATCTGAAGGTATAAATACTTTATTTAAGGTATATTTACTTTATTTAAGTTACATCATTTCACAAGGTATTGGGATAAACTGCTCCATAATTATGTTATGATATATAAGACTCTGTCATAGTAGAATTAGACAAAAATTACTTTGCCTGCCTTGATGTAAGCTACAGTGTTATATGAGGACCTATGGTGGGAGGGTGGCAAAGAAACAGGTAGTCCTTTCTTAACAGCTTGCAAGAAAATGGACTTTTCAATACAAAGACTACAAAAAAAAAAAGGCAAAAAAAAAAAAAAAAAGCTGACATTTAGCGACCTTGGAAGAGGACCTAAAATCTGAGCTGAAAACACAGCCAAATTTTTGATCTAAGATTGATGAGAACCTTAACAGAGGACTCAGATAAACAATATTCAGATTCTTGACCCAGAGACACTATGAGATAATAATTTTTTTTAATGCAACTGTGGCAATTTGTTATTCACCAAAAGAATAAGAATATAATATAACAAAGCGAAAATAAACTTTTGGGAGTTCATCAAGATCAAAAGCTTCTGCAAAGCAAAGGAAACAGTCAACAGAACAAAGAGGCATCCATCAGAATGGGAGAAGATATTTGCAAATGATACTACAAAGATCTATAAAGATTAATAAAGAATTATAAAGATCTATAAAGAACTCCTCAAACTCAATACACACAAAACAGATAATCATGTCAAAAAATGGGCAGAAAACATGAACAGACACTTCTCCAAAGAAGACATACAAATGGCTAACACACATGAAAAAATGTTCACCATCATTAGCCATCAGGGAGATTCAAATCAAAACCACATTGAGATACCAACTTACACCAATTAGAATGGTCAAAATCAAGACAGTAAACCACAAGTGTTGGAGAGGATGTGGAGAAAGAGGAACCCTCTTACACTGCTGGTAAGAATGCAAGTTGGTGCAGCCACTTTGGAAAACAGTGTAGAGATTCCTTAAGAAATTAATAGAGCTACCTTATGACTCTGCAATTGCACGACTGGGTATTTACCCCAAAGGTACAGATGTAGTGAAAATAAGGGCCTTCTGTACCCCAGTGTTCATAGCAGAAAGGCCACAGTCACCAAACTGTAGAAAGAGTTAAGATGCCTTTCAGCAGACAAATGGGATAAAGAAGATATGGTCCATACACACAATGGAATATTATGTCTTTTTCAGAAAGGATGAATACCCAATTTTTGTATCAACATGGATGGGACTGGAGAAGATTATGCTGAGTGAAATAAGTCAAGCAGAGAGAGTCAATTATTATATGTTTTCACTTGCTTGTCAAGCATAGGGAATAACATGGAGGACATTAGAAGAAGGAAAGGAAAATTGAATTGGGGGAAATCAGAGGGGGAGAAGAGCCATGAGAGAGTGTGGACTCAGAAACAAACTGAGGGGTTTGGAGGGGAAAGAGGTGAGGGGTTAGGTGAGCCTGGAAAAAAAAAAGAATACAAAATAAAGGAGTATAAATTTGAGGGAATGTATATATTCTCAAGCAAATGAAGTTCTTCATTAGATGTGCTATGAAAGATGGAATCTTACAAAAGCTCTTAGTTTATCAGTTTGCTCATTACTCATATTTTGCAGTTTCCTTTTGCTTTTATAACCTAACTTTACCATATCAATTTTTAAAAACTAGCTAGATGGACACATTAACAAATTCAGCTGTTTATAACGGCCAATAACTTATGAAGTGGAGAAGTATGAAAACTTTATGCAACTGATAGGATTCATAATGGGTTGTTATAGTCTCACCCAACTAAATAATCTCTCTTTGTTGTTTGAATATCAACTAAATGGAATAAATAAGCAGTTGCAGAGAATAATACAAAATGATAGAATAGCAAACAGAAACAATAGAATCCATGAGAAAACAGAAGCCTTAAGTGTAAGTGTGCTATAGAGATTAATAGAATACAAAGAAGAAAAAAAATATGGCTATAGTAATAAACAGTGAACGAACTAGGTCATAAATAGAACAACCTGCTACTGATGGGGCATTACACTGGCTTTCATATTCCAGAATCCTCCATAGTATGCCAAACACTATATAAAATTCAGGTTCATAAGAAGTCTAGCTTGAAGTTTCTTAAACATTTCTCTGCACAATCATTCAGTGAATCCCCTTTAACACAGTCAGTAATTTGCTTTCTGTAATTCAGTAGAATACAACTCAATACAAATTAAACTGTGGGCAAAAAGGGCAAACTAGATGATTAAGCAATTAACACAAGCAGAAAAACAGATCATAAATCAATACATGGAATCCAATCTTTTGTCAAAAAAAAAAAAGCAAATTTAAGCAAGCATGAGAGAATTTTAAAGTTTCAAATTAGCAAAGATGTAAAAATAATATAGTATTAAGGTTTAGTAGGTGTGTGATTAGGTGGTCACCTTTATAATTTGGGGGGTTATAAGTTACCAAAATAATCATTCCACATTTGGCCTAGAAATTCAAAAGACATGAATTGATACAAAGGGCTGCACACTCAGAGTCTTCATACACAGGTCAAAGAGTATGAATAGACTGTTAAGCATAAGGAAATAGGAAATAGTGGAAAATTCATTAATGAATCCTGACTAAAGGGATTTAAATTTAATTATAATGATATTTTGGGAATGATGTCAGTGAATGGCAAAGTGGAGACCTCAAAAACTCTTGTCATCTGTAAAAACAGCAAGAACACTAGAAAGAAATTTGTTAGAGTCACCTCTTCTAGGACTCCGGAAATTAACCAAAGACTTATCAGAATCTGAGGCTTATTTATTCAAGGAAAACTGCTGAACCTCATTTTCAAAAGGAAATTATGTCACTGAAAGAAACAGGATATGTTTTCCCATATATGGCAAAAAAAATAAACACACACACACACACACACACACACACACACACACAAAGAAGGAAAAGAAAGGAGTCAATATAAACTGTCCCTGAGGAAACCCAGATGTTTACAAAAATTTAAGCAATGATTTTGATCATATCCAAAGAACAGAAGGAAATAGCCTACGAACTTAAGGCAGATATGGGAGTAATATTTCACCAAATAGAGAATATTACAGAAAACAAAAACTACAAAACAGAACCAAAAGAAGTTCTAAAGTTGAAAACTACAATAACTAAAATTTAAAATTTCATTTGACATCATAATAGCAATGCTACATACATAGAGGGAACAGTAAGCCAACCTGAAGAGTCAGTTGAGATTATTCAGTCTGTGGAAGTTGTTTTGTTTTTTTTTTTTACTGAAAATTAATAAAGTCCCAGAGTTCTATGAAAATTAAGTGTACCAATATGGTAGTACAATGGGAGTTCCAGAAGGAGAAGAAAGAAAGGGATGGACAAAAAAAAAAAATCTGAAAATTTACAAAATTTAGTGACAAATATTAATCTATACATCTATGCTATTCATTGACCTGTGATTAGGAGACATTCAAAGAGATCCATAACTAGATGCTTTATAATCAACATCCAAAGAGAGGACATAGAATCCTGAAAGCACAGAAAAATGACTCCTCCCATTCAGGAGCTCCTCAATAAGATTTACAACTGATTTCTCTTCACAAATTATGAAAGCCAGAAGCAGTGAGATGACAAATTCAAAAGTTTGATAGAAAAAACAAAACAAAAAAACCTGTTGATCAAGAATTATATATTCAAATAAATATTTTTTTAAAAATGAGGGAGCAATTAAGACCCACCAAAACAAAAACTAAGAAAAATAGTCCCTAAATCTTCTATAAAAGATATCATATAGGGGCTCCTTTTGGTTGAAACAAGAAGACACTAAACAGTATCTCAAATTTGCTTAATAAAGAAACTAATAAAGGTAAATAAATGATAGTGTAATTGATTTTTGTAACTGCTCTTTCTTCTTATCTGATTTCAAAGACAACTGCATAAAACTATAATCAGAGATATGTTTATAGAAGTATGGGGTATAAAAATGTAATATATATTAACATGAAAGTGCAAAGGAAAGAAGAGGGAATGAAGCTGTATTGGAATAGATTTTTCTGTCCCATTGAAATTTAGTTGCTATTAATCTAAACTAGATTGTAATCATTTTAAGCAATCACTGAGCATACACAAAATATATAGTAAAAGAAATGACAATTGTGTTAAATTGGTATACTAGAAAATATCAATTTATCAAAAAGGACAGTAATAAAGGAATAAGGAAATAGAAATATACATAAGATATATAAAAGTCAATAACAAAATGACAGATATAAATTGTATCTGTGTCCTGTGAATGGATTTAACAATACAATTAAAAGACAGATTGGCACACCATTCTACAGCAGCAGAAAACATACTCATTTTAAGTGCAGTTGGAATGTTCACCAAAATAGACATTGTGAGGCCATAAAACAAATTTCAATACATTTAAAAGGGTATAAATCATACAAAATATGTTCTCTTGCCACCAGTGAATGAAGTTGGAAGAAAATTTAAGAAAGTCAAAATAATGTGAAATTTAAGCAATAATGTAACCAATGCATCAAAAAATAAATCACAAGGAAAATTAGAAAATAAGTGTAAATAAATAAGAACAAAAATGTATCAAAATTTATAAGATGCAGCTAAATTTATGGTTGCAGAAAAAATTATAATTCTAAACACATAAGAATGTTTTCAAATATTAGTTTCCATATAAAGAAACTAGAAAAATAAGTATTGGAACAGAAATAAATATATTATAGAACAGAAATAATACAGAATAGCAACAAAACCAGTTAGCTTTCAGAAATTTGAAACATCAACAAATTGACAAGGCAAGAAAAATGTGAAAAGACACATTTTACTAAACTCACAATTCAAATAAAGGAGGTTATAGAAATAAAATCATTGTTAGAGATATGAGGAACAATTTTTTGCTAGAAATTATATTAGTTAGATAAAATGGATAGATTCTTAAAGGCAAAAACTATAGAAATCAACTAAAAAAATAGAAAATCTGAATAGAACTACAGGAAATTAATACAATAATTTCCACCAAGAAAATCTCATGACTAGATTTCTTCCCTAGTGAATCCTACCAACTCTTTAAGAGTAAAAATAATCCTTCACAAATGTTTACAAAAAACAAAGAGAAGAAAACTCATAACATGATATAAATATTACTGTTAACTAAAACCAGATAAAGACATTTTAAAGAAAACTACAGATTATCTCTTATGAATATAAACACAAAGATCCTCAAAATAATAAACCAAATTAAGTTATACATAAAGGGGTTATGCAACATGACTTACTAGGATTTATCTAAGTAATACTAGGGTAGTTTAACACAAAAAATAATCATTGTACTATACATATTAATATACTAAAAGATAAAGCATTTAACAAAGTCAACACTCTTTGATGATTAAATGCACATGCACACACACACACACACACACACACACTCTCCCTGAACTAGGAATATAAAGGAACATTCTCAACCTAATGGAGGCCATCTACAAAAAACAAACAACAGAGTCAGAATGATAAAAGACTATAAGCTTTCCCTCTATAATTTGAAACAAGCAAAGATATCTGCTATCACTACGTACTCAAGATTGTGCTGAAGATTCTACCCAGGGCAACTGGGAAGGAAAAGAAAAAAAAAAAAGTCATTCAGGTTGAAAAGGAAAAAGTAGAACTATGTCTTTTTGAAGATTACATGATATTATATATTGAAATTATTAAGAAATTCACATAAATACATATAATTAGAAATAATGAATACTGCAAGTTTGAAAGATACAAGATATGAAAGTTAACTATATTTCTGGAGTACCTGGATAGCTCAGTTGGTTAAGCGTCTGACTGTTGGTTTTGGCTAATGTCATGATCTTGGGATCCTGTGCTCAGTGGGGAGTTTTCTTGAGATTCTCTCTCTCCTCTCCCTCACCTTTTGCCCCTTCCCCTCACCCATGAGTGCTCTCAAATAAATAAGCAAATTTTTTTTTTTTTAAAGTTAATTGGGGGTACCTGGGTGGCTCAGTGGGTTAAAGCTTCTGCCTTCAGCTCAGGTCATGATCCCAGGGTCCTGGGATGGAGCCCCACATCAGGCTCTCTGCTCAGCAGGGAGCTTGCTTCCTCCTCTCTCTCTGCCTGCTTCTCTGCCCACTTGTGAACTCTGTCTGTCAAATAAATAAATAAAATCTTTTAAAAAAATGTTAATTGTATTTCTATACACTGGCAATGAATAATCACTGAAAATAAAATTAGAATAATTTAATTTAAAATAACATCAAAACCAATACATTACTTAGGAATATACTTAATAAAGTATAAGATTTCTATGCTGAAAATTACAAAACATAGGCAAAAAATTAAGATCTAAGTAAGTGTAAAGATATCCTACATGGGGCACCTGGGTGGCTCAGTGGGTTAAGCCGCTGCCTTCGGCTCAGGTCATGATCTCGGAGTCCTGGAATCAAGCCCCACGTGGAGCTCTCTGCTCAGCAAGGAGCCTGCTTCCCTTCCTCTCTCTCTCTGCCTGCCTCTCTACCTACTTGTGATCTCTATCAAATAAATAAATAAAATATTTGAAAAAAAATTAAAAAATAAAGCCTCTGCCTTCAGCTCAGGTCATGATCCCAGAGTCCTGGGATCGAGCCCCCCCATCGGGCTCTCTGCTCAGCAGGGAGCCTGCTTCCTCCTCTCTCTGCCTGCTTCTCTGCCTACTTGTGATCTCTGTCTGTCAAATAAATAAATAAAACCTTAAAAAAAAAAAAGATATCCCATGTTCATGGAGTTGCTATTGTCAAAAAGGTAATACTCCCAAATTGATGTATAGATTCATTGCAATCTCCATCAGAATTTCATTTGGTCTCTTTGTAAAAATTGGCAGGGTGATCCAGAAATTCATATGAAAATAATACAGAATAGCTAAAGAAACTTGAACAACCACATTTGAGGACTAATACTTCCTTATTTCAAAACACTACAAAGTCATAGTAATGAAAATTTTGTTCTCCTAGGATAAAGATAAACACATAGTTCAACGGAATAGAATTGAGAATCTAGAAATAAAGTTGTATGCATCTATGGCCAGTTGATTTTCAACAGAAGTTCTGAGATGATTCACTAAGTCAAGTATATATACATATTTTTAAACAAATGGTATTGGGAGAACTGGCTTTTCAACTGTAATTTTGGTGACTACCTTATACTATATGCAAATTTTAATATTAATGAACAGCCTAAATATAAGAGCTAAAATTATAAAACTCTTAGAAGAAAAAATAGTTGTAAATCTTTGTGACTTTGCATTAAGCAGTGGTTTCTCAGATATGACACAAAAAGCTCAAGCCAACAAAAGCTGATAAATATGATTCGTATTTCAAAGGACACTATCAAGGAAGTTTTTGAAAAGACAATCCACAAGATGGGAGAAAATTTTGCAAATTATGTATTGGATGAGAGTCTGGTATCTAAAATACTTAAAGAATTCTTATAATTCAACAATTAAAAGACAATCTAATTTAAAATGCAGAATGTATTTTTTCCTTTACCCAAAAAAGATATACAGATCACCAAGGAGCAGATGAAGACATGTTAAACATCATGTTATTAAAGAAATGTAAGTCAAACCATAAAGAAATACCACTTCATCCCACTATAATGGCTATAGTGATAATTTAAAAGAAACAATAATAAGTGCTAACTAGAATATAAAGTGAATGGAAATCTCATACACTCCTTATTGAAATATGAAATGGACCAGCCACTTGGAAAACTTTTTGGCTTTTCCTCAAAAATTTTAAGCACAGAATTTACTTGATCCAACAATTCTGGTCTTAAGTATATGTCCAAGAGATTTAAAACATGTCCATTGAAAATAACTTCTGCAAAACTGTTTATAGCAGCATTATTCATAATATCCAAAAGTGAAGATAACCTAAATGTCTATCAAATGACAAATGGGTAAATGAAATTTGATTTATCTATACAGTGAGATCTTGTTCATTATATAGCCATAGAAAGGAATTGAGAACCAAGACCTGCTATAACATGGATGAACATTAAAAAAGATTATGCTTAAATGAAGGGAGACAGACAAAAAAAAATATGTCTTTTAATCCTTAATAAAGAATAGATCCTTCATTGTGTGCAGACTGAATAATGTCGTATGCAAAGAGGGGGGGGATGATAAGGCTTTCTTTGAAGATTTTCCTTTTCGATGACCAAATATATGTCTCCCTTTTAATTTGGCATGGACTGACACTGGGTAGATTCTTACTCTGTGTGCATTTAAACCAATGTTTATGGTGCACCTCTATTTGCAGTCCTTCAAGGAGCTTATAGATTTTTGGGGATCCCAGAAAATATTGTATATAATGATATGTATATGATATATACAAATATTATCTATATATGAATGATATATGATACATTGATATATATGAATTAGTAAATGTGTCAAGCAGCAAATAATACTTTGAGAAGAATATATATTACAGTAATTTAAGAGTGGAGAGAAGCTGTTAGTTGAGATTTTGTCAAAAGGCAGTGATAATGGGACAGAGAGCAATTTGTGTCAAGGGAGTAAGCAGTGACTATAGATGCAGCAATGGGAAATATACCTTGTGTGTTATAAAAACACTGAGGATGAATTATGGGTCTTATGAAATGTTCTAGTGGGGAGAAAATTTTAGATAGATTGCTCTACTTCTTGAACTTGGGGCTTCATTAAGGATTACTATACATATACTCTTTATACACTCAGCATTTCTATTATAGCAGTGTTTCTCAAAGCTGAATAATATGTGGACAACCAGTGTTGACTATTTTCTTATAATGTTACTTGAATATGCATAAATGCAACATTTAATGCTTCTAGATTTTGAAGAATAGTGAATCAAATCAAGTGTATATGTCAAATATGAATAAAAATCTTATCATTCAAATTAACAGCATTAATATGATGAATGACATTTGAAAATCACTGCTGCTGACATAACTGATAATAGGTATTTCATCATGAGCTCTTAATTCTGGAGGTTTCTATAGTTGTGTGACACAGTATACTTCAATTCTCCCATTTCTTTTCTACACCTAAAATATAGTTTTCTGAACAGGACATTTTTTTTTTTTTTTTTGTCCTTTACTGTGACTGAATGTACTACAAAGGTAGAATATTTAACTCAATGTTTTTATTATTAGTTCAGGAAAATTAAAGTAGCATGACTTAATGGCCACACAGAAACATGTGATCATCGAGATTCTTTTTCAGTATTTATTAAAAGGCGATAATACAGAAAATTCTGCTCCACTTAATTTTTTTCTTCTGGTTTATTATATTAAAAGCCACAATTTTTAATCCTAGAGATCTTGCAGAATTTCACAAATATGCATATGGACCTCCATTTTAACAAATAAAGCTTTATAGTTATATATGTTTAGATATGTATTTAATCAGTTATTTGCACAAAATTGCTGAGAACATTTAATATTTTCCTAGCAATAGAAGATTCTAATCCTGTTCTAATTTTGGAAATAAGAAAAAATGAAAAGAGAAAAATTGATAAATTTAGTGCTAAGTATTTTGATTTTTAAATATTAATAAAATATTAAAATGGAGATGTTCTATATATAGAAAATATAAGGAGCCAATTGCTGCAATGACAATATATGTTTCTTTGTTAGGTTTACTCTATTTCTAAGACATATGTGAATATCTTCATTTTAATATAACAGCCACATGTTATCCCAACATAATTCCCTCTGCTTTTCTCATCTCCTTATAACAAACCCTAGAGAATCATTTGTTTCCATTGATTCTACTCATCCTGTACTTGACTCTTCTCCACAAGCCTGAAATTTACATATAGTTTTGTCAATTTTCTTTTTTTCCTTCCCCCAAATTACTAAAATAAAATATTAGTGCTATAAAGAATTACCAAAAGGTATAAGGGCAACAAATAAATGAAAGGACCATTCTAGAAACTACTGAAAATCTAAATTGACAGCCCTTAACTAGCATGCTGTAATGAAAATCACTTGCTCTAATTTACTTATACCCTTAGTTGTATTCCTGGTTCTGAGACTCGGCAAATTCTCACCATGAAAAGGTAATCACACTCAGCCCTTCCTTTTAAAGTCTCCATAGGGGCCTGAGGAGATCTTTCTAGCATAGACCAGTAAGATTCTGCTCCATTCTAATGGGTAGAAGCCGTGAAATAAATCTCACCCAGTAACCAGGACATGCTTAAATTCTGTACTATGTAGCACATTTTACAGTATTGAACTATGCTAAAATTCATGTAAAATGTAGTTTAGTGCTCACAAAATATGAAAAATCACATTCACCAACACATTAAAAGGATCATTCATCATGATGAGTATAATTATTCCAGAAATGCAACAATATCTGTAAATCAATATGATATATCACACTAAAAATGAAGAATAAAAGTCATATCCTCTCAATGTGTAGAAAAAGCGCTAGGCAAAATTCAACATCCATTCAACATTCTGATAAAAATTCTCAGTGAACTGGGTTTAGAGGGAACATACCTCCACCACAGAGGAAGACCACATAGGAAAAACCCACAGCAACATAATATTCGGTGGTGAAAAACTGAGAGTTTTCCTTTAGGACCAGGAACAAGACGAGGATGTCCACTCTCATCATTTTTATTCAACATAATACTGGAAGTCCTAGTCATAGCTGTAAGACAAGAAAGAAAGATAAATGGCATCTACAATGATAAGAAACTGTCACTATTTGCAGATGACATGCTACTATACATAAAAGTCCTAAAGACTACACCAAAAAGCTAATACAAGTAATAAATGAATTTAGTAAAGTTATAGGTACAAAATTAATATACAGAAATGTGTTGTACTTCAATACATAAATAATGAAATATCAGAAATTAAGAAAATAATTCCATTTAAAATTATACCCAAAATAATAAAATACCTAGAAATAAACTTAACCAAGGAGGTAAAAGACCTGTACTCTGAAAAATAGAAAACATTGATGAAAGAAATTAATGATAACACAAACAGATGGAAAGATATTCCATGCTCATGGATTAGAAGAATTAAAGTAATTAAAAGCTTCATACTACCCATGCAATCTACAGATTCAATGTCATCCCTATCAAAATACCAATAGCATTTTTCACAGAACTAAAATAATGTTAAAATTTATATGGGAATACAAAAGATCCCAAATAGCCTAAACAATCTTGAGGAAGAAAACAAAACTGAAGGTATCACAATCTCAGATTTCAAGATACACTACAAGAGCACCTGGGTGACTCAGTCAGTTGAGCAGTCAATTCTTGATTTTGGCTCTGGTCATGTTTTCTGGGTTGTGAGATTAAGCCCCAAGTAGGACTTCATGCTCAAAGGGGAGTCTTGGACTCTCTGCCTATCCTCTCTCTCTCTTCCCACTCTCTGAAATAAGTATTTTTTTTTTTTTTGAGGTTAATCAAAGCAGAATGATACTGGCACAAAAAGACAAATAGATCAACAGGACAGAAGTAAACTCATGCTTACATGGTCAATTAACCTATAATTAAGGAGGCAAGATTATACAATGGGAAAAAAGAAGGTCTCTTTAATAAATGATGCTGGGAAAACTGGACCAGTCTCTTATACATAAAAATAACTCAAAATGGATCAAAGATTTGACCTGAAACCATAAAAGTCCTAGAATAAAATGTAAGTGGTATTCACTTTGACACTGAACTTAGCAACACTTTTTTCAGATATGTCTGAAGTGGCAAGGGAAACAAGAGTTAAAAATAAACTATTGGTACTACACCAAAATAAAAAGTTTTTTTTTTTTAATAAAGAGCTTTTGCACAGCAAAGGAAACTATCAACAATACAAAAAGGCAACCTACTGAATAGAAGATTCAGTAGAATCTTCTAAATGATGTATTTGTTAAGGGGTTAATATCAAAATATATGAAGAACTCATACAATTCAACATTTAAAAAATCTGATTTAAAAATAGAGGAGCTAAACACATTTTTTTCAAAGAAGACATACAAATGGCCAACAGACAAGTAAAAAGATACTCAACATCTCTCCTAATCAGGTAAATATAAACCAAAGCCACAATGAGATATCCTCTCACACCAGTTAGAATGGCTTGTATCAAAAGACAAGAAGCAAGTATTGGAGATAATGGGAAGAAAAAAGGAACCTTACGTATTGTCGGTGGAAACTGGTGTAGCAACTGTGGAAAACAGTATGGAGGTTCCTCAAAAAATTAAAAATAGAACTACCATATAATCCAGTAATTCCAGTACTATGTACTTACCCAAAGCAAATAAAAGCAAAAAAGATATATTTACCCTTTGTTTATTGAAGCATTATTTATAATAATCAAGATATACAAGTAACTGAGTGTCCACTGAGAAATAAAAGGATCAGGATCTATATATACATATTCCATATATGTACTTATATATGGAATATTACTCAGCCATAAGAAAGAAAAAAAGTGTGACATTTGCAATAATATGAGTTGACCTAGAGGTATTATGTTAAGTGAAATAAGCCAGTCAGAGAAAGACCAATACCATATGATTTCACTTAAATGTGGAATCTAAAAAAGAAAGCAAAACAAACAAGCAAACAAACAAAAAACAAAACAAAAAGAAAAGCAGAACAAAGTCCCATAAATACAGAGAACTAGTGGTTGCTAGATTGGAGGGAGCTGGAGAGATGGGGATATGGGTCAAGGAGAGTAGGAGGTACAGGCTTCCAGATACAGAATAATAGTCTCAGAGATGAAAAGTACAGCACGGGGAATATAGTCAATGGTATCATAATAGCACTGTATTGCGACAAACGGTATCTACACTTGTGAACATGACATAATGGTAGTTGTCAAGTCACTATGTTGTACACTTGTAACACATGTAACATTGCATAACAACTGTACTTCAATAAAAATGTGGAAAACTAAAAAAATTAACGTATCTAGAATATCACTTCCAAATAAGAATATAAAGCAAGCACTCCAGAGTCTTTTTAAACAATTATTTTTTTCTGTATTATCCATGTACTATAAATACACTGAGAGGAAATGCAGTTTTTATATATTCTCATGTCTCCTAAATTATGGATAAATATTGAATTTTAAATAATAATAGCAATGAGCATAGTTAATATTTACAAAGTTAAAAATGAAATATCATCCTGATGGTGTTTCCAATTGTCCTTTTGTAAAAACATGGGAATTTTTTAATTCAACAGACTGAATAAAATTAGCTCTATGTTGCTATCCATACAACACACCTTCCCTATTGGAATTTTCAATTTCATTTTTCATGTGAATGGCATTAATAGGGGTTTTCAAACATTTTTGACAACTACAATTGGCCCTTAAACTCTTTTCATCAAAGTGTCACCAACACTCAAATTTGCATATAAATTTCTGTTCTCCATCATATAACATGTGAATGAATAAAATAACTGTTTGCTTTTCAGTTGGATAAAAGCATTTCAGGTGAACTGGATGTATTATGTTGATAGCAAGATACAGAGGACAGTTGCTGGAGAGGAGCACCATAAAAGCACCTCTGGGAAGGATCTGAATGTGTTTTCAAGGGTGACTATTCCACACAGCTAAGACACCAGCAGCCATGGGAAGATCCACACATTCCAGTAAACAAATTTTCTAAATTACCTCTTTACTGCATGCCTCTTCCATTAGCACAGCCACCTCCTTGTCATTCACACGGATGTAATGATCACTTCTGCAGCATTTACACCCTGAGCCTGACTGGCTGGTTGCCTCTTACTCTGTGGCAAGATTATTGATTGCAGAAGCTTATTAAGCAAGTATGAGGCAATAAGCCATGAGAGCTGTTGATAATTCAAGAGGCAAAGCTAGTAATTATATAGGGATCAGGAGGATTATTACATATGTGGCCTTGGTAAATATGACTGATTGCGATTGCAGTGCTGTGATGACTCTTTGAATTTAAATGTATTATTATTGATTTTTTTGTTTTTATTGCATTTTAAATTGACATATTTTTAATGCAAATAGTCCCTTCTATCCAATTGCCAGATCCTGCTACTGTAACTTGAAGATTAATGGACATGTGCATCAGTTAGGGTTTCTACTGCTCAGTCCAAGACAAAGCCATTATCTTTTTCTTCCAGATGTACTTTTCTTTTCATTGCTTCTGAATGTAACACATGTTGTGCATCAGAATTTTGGGTCATTTTACTTTTCAGCTATTGGACTGTTATGCTGCTTATAAAGATGCCAGTTAAAATCACTAAATAACATTAAAGTGTCTTACAGTTTGCACTCAGTTTGACGAGGTCCTCCTGCTCTTTTCTTTTGTAAGTTATATTTGTCAAGGAGACAAAATTTTCAAAAGGTAAAATGTGATAAAATTTTATGGAGAACTGAATAATGCCAATAGTCTGAAATTTGTACTTAGAAAAGCAAACCTAGATAGTAATTGATTATTTTATATGGTCGATATTGTGATTCCTTGAGGTATTCTAAACTGAAGAGGTAAAGAAATGTCAGTTTTCTAACATAATGATCGAAGATTCTGAATGGGGGAAGAAAACTATGTATTTTACTGTATGTTCATATTTAGCACAACTTCAGTTCACTTGAAATATGCACAAGATAATGAATTCACATTCAGAATTCTGGAGGTTTGCTGACAGACAGAGATCACAAGTAGGCAGAGAGGCAGGCTGAGAGAGAGGAGGAAGCAGGCTCCCTGCGAGCAGAGAGCCCAATGCTGGGCTCAATCCCAGGACACTGGGATTATGACCTGAGCTGAAGGCAGAGGCTCTAACCCACTGAGCCACCCAGGTGCCCCAGTTTGCTAGTTTTAAAAACAGAGATTGTAATGTCCAACTCCTCCATGGAACAGATGAATAAGCAGATCCAGAAAACATAAGAAACTTGGCTGAGGATATCCATTACATCAAAGTCAAAACTAAAATAATTATTGTTATATAATAAATATTTATATAAATAGATAAAATATTATTACCATTCTATTGATGGTCATCATTTATTGACTATATCACATACACAAGCTTTATATTATTCCAGTACTAAAACAAATTAATAAAGTAGGTATTTTTATAATCTATTTGTACATAGAAGGGAACTGAGGTTAAATAAGCAATTTCCCTGAGGATAGATTACTTATAAAAGGAAGATCCAATACAATTAATATTTAGCTAAAACTTGTCTTTAATCTCAGCACTGTTAATCTCTGACTCTAGTATTGTGATTTTTCTCTTTAAGTGCATGTTATTAATTCATTCACACATTCAGGAGATATTGAGGGATTACTATATGATAATACAGTTGTAGACTATAATGCAAGAAACATGAAGAAGGGATCTTATCCATCTATATCACCACCCTATCCATAATCAAGGAAACAGCAAGAATACCTAAGCCACTAGAGTTTAAAACCGTTATAGAGCTATCAAACTTTAATGATGTAAAGAGATAAATAATAGTAATGACAGATTTTATATAGGAAAATGAAAGGGATGTGAGTTAGTAAACTGGCCTGAAAAATGAGGAGCACTGAGTCCAGTGGATATTAAGTTTCTTGCAGCATATCTAAAAGGAGATAGGAATTAGATAATTGACTATATATGCCTAGAGCTGTACTGTCCAATATGGTCTCCACAAGTCACATATGGCTATTTAAATTTAATTAATTTAAATTAAATACAATTAAAATTCAGTTCATCATTTAAACTTGCTAGATTTCAAGAGCTAAATAGGTACATGGGACTTCTGCCTACATTACTGGACAGTACAGATATGGAACATGTCAGCCACTGCAGAAGTTTCAATTAGACAATACTGGTTTAGAGTTCAGAGAAAAGGTCATATGTAAAGATACGAATTTGGGAATAAAAAAATGACTAATGTTTCCTTTTACTTGAGCAACTGATTAGATAGTGGTACCTATTTATGAGATGGGCAAGTTAGAAAAAAAAGAGGTAGAATGTAGATTGTGGATTGAAAGGTTTCCATCTAAAGAATATAAAATTGAATAATATATTCAAATATTTAAAATAAGATAAAATGTAATGGAGAATAGAAGGAAATTTGCAAGTAAGAATGTCAATATCAAAGTTTAAATACTATTTATTCTACTTTGCAAAGAAAATAAATCCCTCTAGTATCCTGAATAGATAGTATAATTTTTGAAAATCTATTGAAGATTTTTTTTAGTTTTGTCATTTCCAATTCATATAGTTCTGTTCCTACAGATCCAAAATATCCCATGGATATTAAACCATAACCATAAACATCTTATTCCCATTCCTAGGATACTTGTAGAGTCACCCATTCCATTTCCACATATGCACAAGAATCAAAATTTCTGCTGATAATTAAGATTAGAAAAATTTAGTTCGATCACCTAAACCACCCAAGTAATTCCATTTTAGGAGAAAAAATTGACTGCTTATACAAAATACATATATATCAAATACATATATTCTTTCTTTGATCTTATGCATCCTTCAAGATTTCTCTTATTCTTCCACCCAAATATCAAATCTCTACGATTAGCAAGTGCAAGATTCAGAGTCCCAGACCTTAGGGTGCTATACATATGCTTTTATATTTAAATTACATTATTAAAAATGTTAAAAAGTCAAAACTATCATAAGATTAGTTTTTGCTTTCTCTTTTTAGTTCCTTCTTATTTCTATTTTTTTTCTAATTAATTTTATTTTGGATAGTACATCTTGCTATTATAATACTGAAAATGTCTTAAAATAGGGATGACTTGTTTTTTTTTTGAAGATCTTTTGAAGGTAATAGCTGTTGTGTGTGTAAGTGTGTGTAATCACTAAATCACTAAAGCCAATGCAAAGAACACAGGGCAAGAAAGCAAAGGTTGTATAAATGGGTCAGAAAAGAACCATAAGTGACTTTTAATCTCACAAAACAAACTGAGGGTTGCTGGGGGGAGGGGGTTTGGGAGAAGGGGGTGGGATTATGGACATTGGGGAGGGTATGTGCTTTGGTGAGTGCTGTGAAGTGTGTAAACCTGGTGATTCACAGACCTGTACCCCTGGGGATAGTGTATTATGCCTCCATCAGAAAGGATGAATACCCAACTTTTGTAGCAACATGGACGGGACTGGAAGAGATTATGCCGAGTGAAATAAGTCAAGCAGAGAGAGTCAATTATCATATGATTTCTCTTATTTGTGGAGCATAACAAATAGCATGGAGGACATGGGGACTTAGAGTGGAGAAGGGAGTTGGGGGAAATTGGAAGGGGAGGTGAACCATGAGAGACTATGGACTCTGAAAAACAATCTGAGGGTTTTGAAGGGACGGGGGGTGGGAGGTTGGGGTACCAGGTGGTGGGTATTATAGAGGGCACGGATTGCATGGAGCACGGGGTGTGGTGCAAAAATAATGAATACTGTTATGCTGGAAATAAAAAAAAAAATAAAATAAAAATAAAATAAAAAAAAAAAAAAAAAAAAGAAAAGAACTTGGTAGACTCCTAAAGAAAATGAAATAAGCACGAGCAAAATCTACTTGTAAATAAAATATTTGGTAAATATTCTTCTTTCAACTAATGAAAGTATTTTAATAATTGGATATTTCTTTCCCAGAACATTCCATTCTTTGTAAATATTGAGATAATATAATTTAATTCATTGTTGTGATTTATATAAGCCACATAGCCCCTTCCATGCTAGAGCATCCAGTAAGTACCACTCATTTATAGATAGATTAAAGGTATGAATAATTATTATATATTCTTTGGGCTTATCAAATTCATGGCAATTTCAATTCAACACTGAATGCAGGCATTTGTATTTAGAGCAGATCAACATTGTTAATTATTTATGAATTCTGTAATTATTCTTCCTGAATATTAGCAAGAAAGACATAAAGCAAATAAATTCAACTTTAATTGTTTTCATACTTATTTGTGAACAATTATTTTGATCAAATCCAAGATGCTTTTCAAAGTCACCTGGTGTAAATTGCATAATTTCTAACTAAGTGACAGAGCAATTATACCTGTTCTTAAGTCTTTGATACCTTTGAAGGAAATCACGTTGCCAGTGCATGCTTCACTTCACCTTTGATTTAAGATCTAACAGGACAGGTGTGCCTGGGTGGCTCAGTGAGTTAAAGCCTCTGCCTTTGGCTCAGGTCATGATCCCAGGGTCCTGGGATTGAGTCCCACATTGGGATCTCTGCTCAGCAGAGAGCCTGCTTCCTCCTCTCTCTCTGCCTGCCTCTCTGCCTACTTGTGATCTCTATCTAATAAATAAGTAAAAAAAAAGGTCTTAAAAAGAAAAAGATCTAACAGGACACACATGTCTTGCTTTTATGAGTTTTGGGTATGCTGTAATATGTTTCCATTAAGCATGGAAGGATTCAGGCTTTTCATTTATTTTCATGTTTAGTCACTTCCACTTCCCCATTATGAATAAATCAGCCTGATAACCAAAATTATATAGATCTTATGTATCAGCAGAGAAGAGGTGCAGTCTTAGGACAAAGGAGTGGAGGTTTTACTAAGATGGCACACTTTTAGGGGTGCCTGGGTGACTCAGTCAGTTAAGCATCTGACTCTTAATTTCTGTTCCAATCATCATCTTAGGATCCTGAGATTTAGTCCCACCTCCAGCTCTGGGAACTCAGTGGGGAATCTGCCTGGGATTCTCTCTCTGCTCCTCCCCTCTGCTCTCTCACTTTCTTTCTCTCTCTCTCTCTCTCTCTCAAAAAAAAAAAAAAAAGAGAGAGAGAGAGAGAGAGAGAAAAGAAAAGAAGAGAAGAGAAAAGAAAAAAGAAAATAATAGAAAAGAAGAAAGATGTCACACTTTTAGAAGGGAGCCAAAGACATATTCTGGCCAAATGCTAAGTGTATGAAAATTAAGGTCAATATCTACCATTGTCATTATATTGTTAGTGTAGACTGAATTGGTGGGATACAAGAATAAATCTAAAATTGAAGATAATTATTTTTATAACTGTATTACTAAAGCTTTGATAGACAGATTTTTTTTTTTTAAATTTGAACTATTAGCATGGGCACAGTAGTTTTTCAGCAGAAGAATCACCTAGATGCTCTCAGAGGTCATTATACTTCACAATTGTGCTACAAACAGGTGTTGTTCATGTTCATTTGCTATTGGTAAAAGAGCACAAGGTTTACTTTTGGCTTACTTTTTCATGTAAACGAAATTGTTAAAATGATGCTGGTGACAAGTTATTTCATTTATCTTTAATAGCAGGTAATAGAGACTATTTTTGTCTTCAGGCTTTGAATTTGAAGATTTGATGATGGTGGTCATGATGATTTGATATTTAAGTTCAATGAACACAAACTGAAGAGTTTTGCCCAAAGAAGAGAAATTTTACCAAAATTGTTATCCTATTTTTACACACAACCATTTCTTTACATAATTACTTGAAAAAGATGCTGTTATACCATGATCTAGAAATGTGGCATTAGAGTAATTAATACTCAAAAATACGAAATAATTTCTGAAGTTTTATCTGTATTATCTTCCAGTAGAAGAATAAAGGGGATTTTTAAAAAATAATTATTTTAAAGGGGGAGGTATGGAGAGGAGGAGCAGAGGGAGAAAGAGAGAGAGTCACAAGCAGACTCCACACTGAGTGCATAGCCCAGTGCCAGTCTCTAACTCATGACCCTGAGACCACAATGTGAGCCCAAACCAACAGTTAGAGGCTTAACTGACTACATGCCCACATGCCCAGAATTAAGGGGATTTTTATAGCAAGTAGCAAGTCAGAGTTATTTTTTCTAAGAGGCTCAGCACTTCAACTATTTCATTCAAGATTCTGGCAAACTAATTGGGTTAATCTAAAAAATCCCTTTAACTACTGAAAACGTTGATACTCATTAAAAATAATTTAGAGAGGGGCACCTGGGTGCCTCAGTGGGTTAAGCCCCTGCCTTCAGCTCAGGTCATGATCCCAGGGTCCTGGGATCAAGCCCCGAGTTTGGCTCTCTGCTTGGCAGGGAGCCTGCTTCCGCCTCTCTCTGCCTGCTTATTTGCCTGCTTCTGATCTCTCTCTCCCTCTGTCAAATAAATAAATAAAATCTTAAAAAAAAATAATTTAGAGAGTTGGTTATTGGTATAATCTTGCTATTTAGTATTGATCTTGTCACCTTACACTAAAAAAAATTCTTTGATTCAAGCATCCTTTTATACATTTTTAGTTACTTCTCTATTTTTTAAAAATACCTTTAACATGATAGAAAATTTCAAAATTAGTTGAAGCAAAATGACAGAAGTGGCCCACTAGTTTTTGCATATGGTCAACAATTCTCATATTCACTTTTATATTTCCATTCTGAACATTCAATTAAGGTATATTGGGGCAGTTATCCTTCCTATTTTAATAAATTTTAACTACAAGATTTTGTCCCACTGCTATTGAAATTTACATGCATATTTTCTTCACAGACTTTCCTTCCTATAAATATTTATTCAATCAGATTCACCATGATTTTGGTGTGTTATGCCTATACTATATCTTGTACCAGCAAGTAAAGGAAAAGCAATGATTCATCATGGTGTTGGATTTAAGATAGAATTCTGATGGTTTCCCTATGTCTAGATATATGATGAATAAAACAAAAAGTAAGACATTTAATGGTTTTAATAACCCTTTGAGACATAGTAACATGTAATTAAAGGAAATGTTCTAGTATTCTTTTTCTTAAATTTCCTAAGAGCCATAATTTTAAACCAATATTGAAAATTCTTCTTCTGCAAGTGCTGAAAATTGTGGTAGTTTCTAGCCAATTATTTGACAATTTTTATTTAAAATTTGAACTACCAAAATGACAAATTATAGAGAAATGTCTTTTTGAGCAGTTTTTAAAAATTTGTTTGAAATCCAATTAGTGAGAATAAAGTTTGTGTTGGAAAACATACTTTTTTCATATATATATGATTGATATTATTGACATTAGGGATTTATCAACTTACAATGTCAAAAAGTTAGCCTTATAAGATGTGAAGTTTTAAATATAATTTTTTGAAATACTTATAGACTATGTAGAAATATCTAATTTAGAGAATTGTTCAAGAGCTATTTTGATATTGCAGAAGCTAACATCCCAAGCAACTATACAAATTAGTTATACTATATTTTAATCACTGTAATCTTGTCTGATATTAATAGTTAAAAATCAGAGAGATTTATGGACTCAAGGATATTTTTCTAATAGAAATAGTACTGCTTTAATAATAATTTTATCAATCTATTTCTATATTAAAATATTTAGTATTAATATTAACATTATGTCCAATTATATACATATATGCATAAACAAATACACAAACTGATAGAAATTGAATATGTAGAGAATACAATGGGATTTTTCAATACAAGTCATGTCTAGAATATAAAATTAATATTAAGGTAATTACTCTAATAAAATATCTTTTTCATAGTACTAGGATTACACAGCTTAAATAGGATATACCTTATGAGGTCATTTTATAATTGATCACATACAAGATTTCTATTAATGTGATTGACATACACATTTAGAACTTTACATTGACATACACATTTAGAACTTTAAAGGGCAAAAAAAATCTAACACTGAGTGATAGATTGTATCTGAATACCAAGAATGAAGCTCATCTCTGGTGTACTAATAAATAATCAGGTACCTACCAATAACCAAACACAGGATGAAAACTCTTATTTTACTTAAACCTAGAACTATCTGATGCTTAAGTCAGAAATCCAGTTTACTACTCTACTGAGGATATAAACACACACACATACACACACACACACACTGTTTATTGAGTGCGTTACTGATTAAACACTAAGTTAGAAATTGTATATGCTTATTATATAAACTTTTCATAACAGCTTTAAAACTTGAGCATTATTATGTGAATTTTAGATAGGAGATAAATTGATTAGAAGACTAGTCAGTAGCCAACTCAGGATTGGTAAACAGATCAATATGGCTGCAATATCCCTGTTACATCTTATTTTATAACACCTGTATTATAATTTATATGGTGAATAAACATATGGGTAGTTCAATATATTAATATGATAAATTCACAGGAGTAATAATTTCTTCACTAGTGATCTATATATGATCATTAATGCAGACAATCTTGAAGAAGAAAATAGATAAGTAACATATAATATCACTTTTTATAAAAAAGATTTTATTTATTTATTTGACAGAGACCACAAGTATGCAGATAGGCAGGCAAAGAAATAGGGGGGGAAGCAGGTTCCATCCCAGGACCCCGAGATCATGACCTGAGCCGAAGGCAGAGGCTTAACCCACTGAGTCACCCAGGCACCCCGTAATATCACTTTCTTATGAGTGGCCAAATTGTATCCCTCTTAAGTAGAAACACCATCCTGCATGGGAGACATGACTTGGTCTCCTGTTTGTAAACTGTCAATTAATGAATCACTTTAATATGTTTACAAATAGTCTTTTGTGTATAACCAACAGAAGACTTAACAGGAGACATAAATTTTGATATACCTAATCAAACCAAGCATAAGAATAGAAAACATGAAAATTTTAAATATAGATTATAAATTTAGTGGAATGATAATATACCAAATAGAGTCACACTTGCAAATCTGTCTCCTAATGTAACCTTGACAGACCATAGTGAACATACAAAAATCCAGGCTATGGAAATCAGTGGATTTCCCTAGACAGCACAGACCATGCTCAGTATATGCTAAATATGACAATGAAGTTTGTGTTTGAAATGTGGTTTTGTGAACAAAACCTGACTTGGCTTCTAACTTTCTTTTAAAAATGCTGCTTCTAATAATAATAATGGGAAAAAAATGCTGCTTCTAACCTAGTGATTTAACATATTCAAAGATTTTGCAAGGGTGCTACTCAGAGCAAAGCTACTTTGTGAGAAATCTAAAATTCCTAGAGGTCAAGGCTGAAGCATGTGTGTCTTTTCATGGTCTTGTTTTTATCCTAGGTTACAGAATTTGTTTGGATTATGTTAGAGACATCAGTATCCATGCTGATATCTACTACACCATTTTTTTTTTCAATTTAGAAAAATGCAGAGGTATTTGTACATACCCTTGATGTGTAGGTGACTCAGAAGCAAGTCAAACTGATGGCAATTCCAACTCTGATATCTTGGTTCAACTCTAACTGATGAGCTTTATGTTAGCAGATTCCATCTGTTAATATAATCACTGGATCCTTTTATTAGTTCTGAATCTGAATCTAAATCATAGTGATAATTTGTCCAATATTCATTCAGTTCAGTCATCACTGACTCCTTAATCTTATTCTCTACTCTTCCTCCTCTTCCTATTCTGATAGTAAATCTTCAATAATATATTTCCTAGGCATAGCTTTGATATTTTACTTTTCATGTTACTATGAAGTATTTTATGTTATTTTGTAGCTAAAAAATTAACTTACCCAGAGTCACACTGACATCCCATGCACATAGGAAAAAAAAATAATAATAAAGCCAGTATAGCTATATTCCTATCCAAAGTAGACTTGAAAACAAACACTGTAACAAAAGACAAAGAAGGGCAATATCTAATGATAAAGGGGTCAATCCAACAAGAAGTTAAAACATTTGTAAATATATATGCACTTGGGGCACTTGGGTGGCTCAGTGGGATAAAGCCTCTGCCCTCGGCTGAAGTCATAATCTCAGGGTCCTGGGATCAAACCCCGCATTGGGCTCTCCACTCAGTTGGGGGACTGCTTCCCTTCCTCTCTCTCTCTGCCTGCCTCTCTGCCTACTTGTGATCTCTGTCTTGTCAAATAAATAAATAAAATCTTTAAAGATATCTATCTATCTATCTATCTATCTATATATATATCTTTATAGATATATATCTATATATCTTTAAAGATGTATATATATATATATATATATATATATATATATATATATATATACACTTAATGTAGGAGTACCTAAATATATTAAGAAAATATTAAAAACCAAAAGGGGAAAATAGATAAACACAATAATAGTAGAAGACTTTAATATCCTATTTACATTAATGGATAGGTCATTCAGACAGAAAATCAGTAAGGAAATATTGGCCTTAAAAAAATTAGACTAGGTCAAATTAGCATATATACAAAACATTCCATCCAAAATCAATAGAATACATGTTCTTCAAGTGCACATGGAACATTCCCCAGAGTAGATCATATGTTAGGCCACAAAGGTAGTCTTAATTAATTTAAGGCAATAGAAATTTTTTTTTTTTATTTTTACCCCAAAGATACAGATGTCGTGAAAAGAAGGGCCATCTGTACCCCAATGTTTATAGCAGCAATGGCCACGGTCGCCAAACTATGGAAAGAGCCAAGATACCCTTCAATGGACGAATGGATAAGGAAGATGTGGTCCATATACACTATGGAGTATGATGCCTCCATCAGAAAGGATGAATACCCAACTTTTGTAGCAACATGGACGGGACTGGAAGAGATTATGCTGAGTAAAATCAGTCAAGCAGAGAGAGTCAATTATCATACGGTTTCACTTATTTGTGGAGCGTAACAAATATCATGGAGGACAAGGGGTGTTAGAGAGGAGAAGGGAGTTGGGGGAAATTGGAAGGGGGAGGTGAACAATGAGAGACTATGGATTCTGAAAAACAATCTGAGGGGTTTGAAGTAGTGAGGGGGGGTGGGAGGTTGGGGGTACCAGGTGGTGGGTATTATAGAGGGCACGGATTGCATGGAGCACTGGGTGTGGTGCAAAAATAATGAATACTGTTATGCTGAAAATAAATTAATTAATTTAATAAAAAAAGGTGATTGAATTTATAGCAAGTATCTTTTCTGAATACTATAATATAAAGCCAGAAAACAATTATAAGAAGGAAATTGTAAAATTCAGAAATGTGTGAAAATTAAACAACATACTGCTAAGTAATAGATGGGTCAAAAAGATATCAAAACAGAAACACCTTGAGACAAATAAAAAATACCTTGAAACAAATAAAGATAGAAATACAAAGTACCAAAACTTATGGGATGCAGCAAAAAAGAGTTCTAAAAGGGACTTCATAGAGATAAATGCCTAGCTCAAGATACAGGAAAAATCTCAACCTAACTTTATAATTTAAGGAACTAAAAAAACCCAACAAAGCAGAAAAACAAAATAAAAAAACCAAAAAAATGAATCCAAAGTTATTCCATGGTAAGAGATTTAGATCAGAATGGAAATAAATAACTAACAAGACAATATAAAATACCAACAAAACTAAGAGCTATTTCTTTGAAAAGGTAAAATTGTCAAACCTTCAGCTAGACTCACCAAGAACAAAAATAAAAGGACTCAAAATCAGAAATGAAAGAGGAGATTCTACAACTGATACCACAAAAATACAAACTTATAATTATGAAATTAATGGACACAAAGTTGATTCTTGAGCTGTAAAAAGGTAAATAGAATGTTTCATATTTTAGGGGTTTATGAAAACTAATTGTATGTTTGTATATTCCTTTAGCCTCACAGTAGTCCATGTTCTGGAGGTGTAGTGATCTGATTTTTTTATTGTAATTTATAAAATTTAGGATTGAAAATGTACTACGTCAATGTAGATAACTTCATCTACTACAAGAGCAAGGGTCGGCATACAAAATCTAATGCACTTATTACTGTCTCTTTGAAATTTTTTCTTTAAATCCCCCAAAATGCAAATATGGCCAGAAATGCTTTCTCTTCTTTATATGTGTTGTGATATGTCAACTTATCACAAATTTAAAGAGAAATGTACTTACTAAACATAATAGTTTCCAGAAATTTATTTCAGTGGGTGTTTATATTTCGGATACTTCTTGCTTTTTCTATTCTAATAAAAACTATTTTTCACACTCTACCCTAAGGGGGAATATTTTTCAAACCCAAGCATTGCTTGGCTTTGTCTCATCATTCGTCTGCTCCAATAGCTGGCATATAAAACCAATGCACTTAATTATAGCATTGAAATCTTGCTCCTTCTTGGCTTAAACCTATTAATCCAGTTTTTTTTTTATTTTTTTTTTCTTATAGAAATTGATCATAGGTGATTTTAGCTTTATCACTCAGAACAAAATGTATTCTAGATACCAAACTCCATTCCCTTAGATACCTAACTGGAGTATGTTTAATAGCAAACACATTTAGGAAAAGGTAGACAGAATGAACTCTTTTTCTTTTCTATTTCTATTGATGTGTCCTGGACTTCAAAACACTCAAGGTGAAGTTCCGTCTTAGCAGCCTACGTTTCCCAATTCATTGAAAATTTCTCCTCTGAAAGACCTAAACAATAACACTAAACAAAATCCAACTATTACCCTACCATAAAATGGATCCGGTCCCCTTACTCAGCAATTTCAAATGACTCCCGCATTCTACATAGTCACTGTTGAATAAACCGCTGCCTCCTTACACCGAGAAACTGAAACTGCATGCCATTCGTACTTGAAGGTTTGGGACTTAAACCTCTATTACCAAGTAAATGTTTCTACTTCCTAACAGTGATTTTCTCTGGTCAAATTACTGATCTGTTTAAAGATCTCCTAGACGTTGACAGCCACAATTCTAACATAAAATGATAACCTGTGTGACCTTTGATGAATAGGTACATAATAAGCATGAGGATGAGACTTTTTCACTAAATCTTGCAGATAAACAATGAATGCAGATAGTGCCCAATGTCTGCTGTGGCAAAACCAGGAGACACACACACACACACACACACACACACACACACACACACACAGAGAAATAATAAATAAATAAAAATAAAGAAATATGTGTTTCACAGAACTGATCACTCTCCTTGATATGTGGCTTTATATCTCCTGAGATCATTGACTCTATGCCTTCTTCCTGATGCACGCTTCAATTCCTGATTACAGCTTGCTTTTTCCCTTGGTTCACATTTTTTTTTTTTTTTCACTCTTTGCAATTCCAGTCCTCTCATGACTATGTTACACTTTGCCCTTCTTGGCATCTCCCTTCATATGAATATAAGCTGGCTTCTTTCAATTCTTTGCTTGGCAAAATATTATCACATGGCTTTTATCCTTTTTGTCCTAAATACTTAAATATTCCAAGTGTCAATTAATTTGAGTCAAAGTCCTACTGGTAGATGCTTTCAGTAGCAACAATGCTAAGTTTTTTATTTTCTTTTTGCAAATTTAAAAATTATCAGAGGGGCGCCTGCGGGGCTCAGTGGGTTAAAGCCTCTGCCTTCGGCTCAGCCCCGCGTCAGGCTCTCTGCTCAGCAGGGAGCCTGCTTCCCCCTCTCTCTCTGCCTGCCTCTCTGCCTACTTGTGATCTCTGTCTGTCAAATAAATAAACAAAATCTTTAAAATAAAATAAAAATAAAAATTATCAGAGAAAGTCTGCTTCACTTCTTAGCTGTTAACTATTTAAGAACATACATTTACCTTTTCAATGCAACAGAGTGATGCTAAAATCATATGCACATTGTGATTAAGCAATTGTTGATGCAATGTCTAGACTCAATAATACAAGTTTGAATTAGTTTGACCAGATAGTTCCTGAAATATTCTAGGGAAGACATGTTGAACTTCCATAAAAAAATGAACTATGAACATTAGTATTAAAAAGTTCATAATATGAACAATTATTAACCTTTTTGTTTTGGCTAAATAAATCAAAGATACTTAATGAAAAATAATTCTAAAGTTAAAAGTATTTACTAGCGTGCTTTTGAATTTGAATGCAAAGTATTAACATTTTCAGAAAAAGATTTTCATAAGTAATAATTTTATTTTACTAATATTTATCAAAATTCATCTTAATATTTCAAAAAGTGCTAATAAGTATTTAGTTGCTAAAATGGTTCTTTTAATTTATGGGATTATTATTGTTGGGACTATTTTTATGATGGGTTTTGGTTTATAAACATTCTATAAGAATGCACTTTTTGGTATCCATTCTTATTTCTGTAAACATAGTTGTCTCTCATTCAATTTGATTTATAGACTCTCTGGGATCTTTCCCAATACTAAAGATACTAGTGATCACTATAAAATAACAAAAGATATAAATTATCTGCTTTGCACCTCTAATTAAAGCCCCGATAGTTAGCAGTTTAAGGTAGTCCCAAATGATATATAAATATAAATCTCTGTTTTAGCACTTTATAAAAAACTGCATTGTGTATGATGTATATATTTTATGTCATGTTCTCAAAATGCAAAAAGACTGATGCTATTTGTTGCACTAATAGGCAATATGTGAGGGTTCAATTATAATTTACCATGTGACTATTTGTCAAGTTCAATTGTTATTCTAGATTGTTTTAATTAAGGTACAGTTTTCCATTTAAGGAAATCAAATTTGGCTTTTTTTTTTCCTTAAACATTCCAGTTAGTAAAAACTAGAAGACCTAATAGGAAAGAAATCTTTTTTATGCATTCATGTTGTCACTGACATAGAGAAATAGCTGCAAATATGAGAAACTCATTAGATTATTTTGGCCAGCCATCTGTCTTAATAGCCCTCTTTTATAGGTGCACAAATGCAACTCCATGACTGAATGGTGAAATCAAGTACATGGGAATACAGGCCCAAACCTTTCTTAGTAAGAACAGAGTTTTGTTTTTTATCTGTTTGGTAGAAGCATAATTACACAGCTTTATTCAATTGAAAAGGATCTTTCCAGTTCTAAACTAACAAATATCCAGTCTACCCCAAATACTAACACAATGAGTACTTCCTTATATAACAGACAACACTTAATTTTCAAAAGGAAAAAGTTTATTTCAGCTATTTCATGCTACTTTTATTGATTAATTTATCATCACCTTGAGCTTATTATGTCTAAATTCTATTTCATATCACACCCTCTCCATTATCCAAACCCACTATTTTCAAAGTCATTCTTCTATTAAATGCATTTATATGTTTTAAGACTGAGAGACATGATTCAAAATTATTATTTGTATTCTTTTTCATCATCTCTTAAATGAACACTACTAAGGAATGTTTTATTTCTAGAACCTAAAATTCATATTAATATTATAAATTTTGGTGATCAGGTAGCACTTTTTTTCTTCTCAAAAATTATATAGTAAAATTTTAGATAATATTTCAATGCAGGGTCTTCTCAGGACATAGCTATTAAATGAACAAATACTAAAATAGGAAAACAAGACAAAAAACAATTCAGCTTGTTACTAAGATCTGACCATTACTGAATATAAACCTTGAGACTTCTTAGAAATCACATTCAAAAGTGTAATGGTCCTGGATTAGGGACGTTTGTTTATTTTGTATTTATTTAAGATTTATTTATTTACATTAGAGAGAGAGAAAGAGAGCACACATGAATGCAAGTGAGCAGAGGGGAGGCAAAGACAGAGGGAAATAGAAACCTTAGCAGACTCCCCGCTGAGTGCAGAGCCTGATGTGTGGCTAGATCTCATAACCATGATCATGACCTGAGCTGAAATGGAGAATCAGGAGGCTAAACTGACTAAACTGCCCAGGAGTCCTGGGCTTAAGGATTTTTAAAAATATTCTGAATTGTGTTATTCTGATAGTATGATACAAATTTGGGATTACTCTCCAATTTAATTGGGCATTTATTCTATTTTTCTTGTTTTTTTACGTTTTGGATAACTAAGAGCTGCCATTTTTCAATTTAATTTAAAATTATTTTATAATATTTTTCTTAAATTCTGTATTTTACTTATCTATTCAATCTATCTTGATGTGAGGTAGACATAAATGCATCAAGCACAGGAAATTTATTCTACTATAATTAGTGATCAAGCATGACCAAGGAATAATATGAATCAGTTTTTAGTAAGCAACTAAATTGAAGGACAAGCTGATTCATGTATTCATTTGAACAGTGTACTTGCTTAATATAAATACTGCCAATGAACTTTCTATGATTTTTATCCTACTCAATAATTATTTAAGAATTTTTAAATGACACATCTTTGATCATATCAATTTAATGCTGAAACAAAATGAAAAATTTCTAGCTAAAATTCAATAAGTTATAAACATATATATTTATGAACACATGAAACATTTTTATAACTCCATTCATTTCTTGATTTGTTGTTATATAACTATATTTTCTGCTCTTAGGATATTTGTAGAACATGTAGCCAGATGGTTTATTTTAAAGGCAACATCTAAACAGCTAATGCTTGCGGTATAACTATTGATCATAATCATGGCTTATGTAAAGATTTACCACATTATTAATGAAGAGGTCATAGTTCAAATATTAAATACAAATTTGCCTCTAAGTTCTATAAACATAAATGTGACAATAATAATATCTTCTTGCATTACATCTATCCAGAAAATTTTAGCTTCTATTTGATAATGTGTAAACTAAAGTGCTACAGTGAAAATTATTGATTGGCAAAGAAAACCCAAATAAAAACAAGTCAAAGTGGAATGCTGGAAGGCATGAGATGTCTTACGCAACTCATTTATCAAGCTTACACATAACTATCAGTGATAGTATATTATATTAAAATACCATATCTATCTAGCCACTACATTAGTGTAATTTGAAAAGCAACAATTTGCCTTCCATCAAACTTGACAATTATTTCTGTCGTATGTTTCTATCTTCAAGTCATGACAGTATGATTTTGATAGTGAAACTTGAGAAAAAGAACATAAAATTTAAAAAGGAAAGAGAGATATACACTGAAATATTCTTAGAATAAAAGAAACAGTTTTTTTCAACTTTGAAAACCATTATATGCATACATATGGAATTCAAAACATCTTAATTCACATTTCATCCTTATTTTTAAATGAAAACAAAAGCATGGAAGATTTAAAAGTTTATGCTATTATAAAAAGTTGAATATCAAGACATAAACCTTAATTCCTTTTCATAAATGTGTTCACCGGTTTCTTGAGTATAGTATAAATAGGTGTATTTATTTAAATGATTTTACTATATTACTTAAAAAATTTTTATCTATCACATATATTGCAAATAGCACCTACGCATGAATACTGACACACATACACAATAATTTCTTTTGACCATTTGCTTTTTTTGTATTTTAGGGACTTTGAAGAGTATCAAAGTATGAAAGTTTCATTTAGTTAATAGTATTATTCTTTTTTTAATAAATCTTTCTTATTTTTTAAGATTTTATTTATTTATTTATTTGACAGACAGAGATCACAAGTAGGCTGACAGGAAGGCAGAGAGAGAGAGGGGGAAGCAGCTCCCTGCTGGGCAGAGAGCCCGATGCGGGACTCGATCCCAGGACCCTGAAATCATGACCAGAGCCAAAAGCAGAGGCTTAACCCAATGAGCCACCCAGGCGCCCCAATTATTCTTGATATTTTGACTAATGAGAATTAGTTCAAACCCTAAGTATATGTAACTCTTTCAAAATTTAAGACTAGACTGTCAGAAATTTTTAAAGTAGAATAAAAATGTTCAGTTCATTAAAATTTTCTGTGTTTTTTTAAAGTTAATAATTACATTTATCTTTTATTCCCCTAGAAATAAACTGCCTAGCATAGGTCTCAAAATCTCACTACTTTAAAGTCTGTAGAAGAATCTATTTGTCCCTCTTGCACTATTTAAGCTCCTAAAGGTTAATATTATGACTCGTTAATATTTCACCTGATAATTAGTACATTATCAGGAGAAGATAAAAATCTGAAAATTAAAATTAAATGATCCCACTGGAATGTTTCTAATTTATAATTTTTGTTTGTGTGTATGTGAATGTCCTTGTGTATCTGATTTGCCCATTTTATGCAGTTCTCTACCACATATATGAGGCAAGGTCTCAAAGTTTTTCTCATCAAATAGTTATTAAACTATTATTTGGGCAAATTGACTTTTGCTCCTTTTTAGCAAGATCCAGACTTAAATTTGCTAGTTTGAGGTCTAATCAATACTGTGCTAACTGCTCCATTAATCCTCCCTCACTGTTCTTCTCTCTCATCTTTCCAGAAAGCTGTTCACTATTGTTACCTCACAGTAGATCATTGATTTTCTAAGTAATAATTTCAGAAGCTTATCACTGATTTTTTCCTTTTCCTCAGCTTCAGAATCCAATCAAGTTTGGGGACCTAAAACTCATTTCTGATTATGTAAAGTGGACTATTCTGTAGTCCAACTTAATGAACAAAGAAAAAAAAAGGAAATAAAGAAGAAAAAAGACTTAGTCACCACAGTTTCCAAATAGGAATAATTAATAGAGTTTATAATACTTGGTTCCATGGATTAAAACGATTTGGCAATTCCTGAACATGAGCACTCTGGAGAAATTTAAATAATTTCCTTGTTGTTCAACAAACATGGAGCATGATAAAAATGTATGTGGACACCAAACAAGCCCAAAATTATAATTATAAAGAACACTTTTATAAGCTGAAACTGATAGATTTTAACATGAAAATGTCAGAATTAAAACACTAGCTATCATCTAGTAGCCTAAGCCTTGCCTTTTATTCTGACTTGAAATTCATATGTAGAAAATGACAACTTATTTCTAAAGCATTTCATATACATAGGAAAGGCATGCTGTTGATTGGCTTATTTTACCCATGTCTGATTTCTAAAAATGTTCTACAAATTAGCTCTTTGAGATTTATCAGCTTAATTACACTCCTTTGTATTATTTTTAAGCTTAATACCCTTCATATTACCTGCCCTACATTATAATATTGACTATTGTGGCTTATGGATATAAAAGTTCCCTGTTATTTGACAGTTTTACCAATTATCAATTCTGTACTTTGTAGGAGAATAAGAGTCATGCTTTAAGGAATAAAGTGTGAAAAGTCTGGATTCTAAGCCTAATTCACCTGCTCAAGTTTTATCCCAGTACAGCTGAGAGATTTGACAGGTGCTTTTGGTCTACATAGTAGGGCAAGGCAAGAAGTAAATATAAACAGATGTCAGTTGCATTATGGCCAACTGAGCAATTCCTCTTCACTATACCTTTAATAAAAGGTAGGGAAAAGACTTTTCAGTTAGTAGCCATCTGATTGTTTAACCTAAAAGGAAAAAAATGGCTATTGGTGTACTCCTTAGCCAGTATTCTGGAGGGAAAAGAGTCCCAGTTTATAGTGTTTGCTGAATTTTGTGGTGTAAATCCTCCCTACAATGGCTAATTTCAAGCTACCAACTGTTTAATTACTGGCTTACAAATTCTTGACCAATCAATAGGGGATCACATACTGTCAACATTCTTTAAAATGCAGACATTAAATTTTACCTTATTTTAAATCTTAAAATAAAATTTTAATAATGTACTTTTCCATAAGACATTTTGGATATCTGCATGTGCATGGACAGATACACTCATGCAAACACTCATACACATCAGTGAGTTGCTCTGATTGATTCTCTTTAGCTACATTGCTAAACCAGTAAGCTCTACAATTTATGGAATATGCTTACTCTAGCCTAAGGAAAGATCAAATATATAATAACTGCCTTTACCAATCCTTCGTCAAGCTACCAGCAATGTAATAAAAATATTACCATTTTTCTTTCTTGCTAATAGGTCAAGCTTATTAGTTTCACTGAAGTTCTTAATTATACAGATTATACTTTTCTATATAGATTAAATTATTAGTAATAAGTGATCACATATTTTAAAATATTTAGGAGACTGGGTATATTCATGATTATACTTGTTATCAAATATCACCAGTTAATATGATAAACAATTCAATCAATGGCAAGCTATTTGAATAAATTTTAAAAATACATTTCTTATCCTTCAGTTAGTTTCAATTCTAACATTTTATTTTATATGAATAGGTAATAATTGTTCTTCATGCAGGATCCAGTCCTTAACTTCTCAGGAATGTTCAAGACAATGAGTTTCTATGGAGAGAGCTTTGTAGTGATTCTTAATCTTGACTGGGAAGCTACAGGTGCAAAAAAACCCAAAACGTACTTCCCAATACAAACATGGATGCTTCTGGCACCAAAAATAAAGAGAAAATTGGAAAAAATAAAGCTGTCTAACCCAAAGAAATAAACAACAACAACAACAAAAACCCGCAGCTTTTATTCCACGCTACACCATAATACTGTCACCTTTGTTCCTCAACACTGCTGGGTACAAATGCAAAAATAAATTATGTCTTCCTTCTTACATAATAATTTTAAGTAGAACTAACATAAGTATGTTAAAATTTAAAGTGTGTAGAAGTGAAAAAAATAATGGGTCAAAATTTAACTTTTAAAATAGATTCGTGTGCATTTACACTATACACAAATATTACTGAAGTCAATTGGTTCCTGAAAGAGTTAATAGCTAAATAGCAACAATCCTTAATCAACCCTAAATATAGATATTATGTGGGCTGCTACTTTGTTTTCATTTTAATTTGCTGATTAGGCTTTCTTTCAACTAAATCAGCCAGCCCTTAAAAATTACTATATAATAAGAATAATAGCATTTTCAGTATTGCAAATCTATTTCTCTCCCAGTTCATCGACAATTATGGAGGGCACATATTGCATGGAGCACTGGGTGTGGTGCATAAACAATGAATTCTGAAACACTAAAAATAAATTAAAAAAAAACATTTTTTTAATTAAAAAAAAAATAAAAATCTACCTGATAAAGAGTTTGAAGTAAATGTCATAAAGATGCTCACTGGATTCACAAAAAGCCGGGGGGGGGGGGTGAGATAAACTTATAAAAAGAAAGAGATAGAAAATAAAATGAGAACTCATCAGTGATGAAGAATTTAATAACTGAATGAAAAATATACCAGAGGGACTCAATAGGAGATTAGAGGATGCAGAATTAATTAGTGATTTGGAAGACAGGGTAAGGGAAACCACCCAAGTTGAATAGCAAGAAATGAAAAATAATTTTAAAATGAGGGTAAGTTAAGGAACCTCTGAAACAACTAACATTTACATCAATGGATCCCAGAAAGAGAAAAGAGGAAGAACAGGAAACAGACTTGAAAAATTAATAGTTTAAAATTTTCTTAATCAGGGATGGGATACAGACAACCAAATTCAGGAAGCATAGAGAGTGTCAAACAAGATGAACCCAGGAGATCCACACCAAGACACATAATAATTAAAATGTCAGAAATTAAATTTAATGGAAAAATCTTAAAAGTAGCAAGAGAAAAGCAAATAGTTACATGCTAGGGAAACTCCCTAAGGCTATTATCTGACTTCTCATCAGAAATTTGGAGGCAGAAGAAAGCAGCATGATATATTAAAAGTGATGGGGGAAAAAAGGAGTGGGGGCTTTACAACCAAGAATACTCTGCCCAGTGAGATTATAATTGAGAATTGAGAGACAAAGTTCCCAGACAAACAAGTTAAAGAAGTCCATCACCACTAAACTGATTTTGTAAGTGATTTTAAAGGGACTTCTTTAAGAGAAAAAAAAAAAAAAAAAGAGAGAGAGAGAAATGGCCATAATTCATGTAATAAAATTATGAAAGAAAAATATTCACTCTTAAGAGCAAACATAATAAAGGTACCCTGCTTTTTTTTTTAACTAAGAAAAAGCAGGGTACACAAGTACATATAGAAGATTCTCCAGGATAGATCATATGATAGAATTTCTGCCTACTTGTGATCATCAAATAAATAAATAAATAAATCTTTAAAAAACAAAAAGAGAGACAATATTAGAATACTTGGGATTCCAGAAGAAGAAAGAGACAGAGGGGCAAAAGCATACAGGAGCAAATTATACTAGAGAATTTCCCTAATATGGCAAAGGGAACAAGCATCAAATCTGGGAGGCACAGAGAACCCCTCTCAAAATCAATAAAAATAGGTCCACACCCTGTCATCTAATAGTAAAACTTTCAAGTCTTAGTGACAAAGAGAAAATCCTGAAAGCAGATTGGGACAAGAGGTCTATAACATACAATGGCAGAAATATTAGACTGGCAGCAGACTTATCCACAGAGCCTGGCAAGCCAGAAAGGACTAGCATGACATATTCAGAGCACTAAAGAAGAAAAAAATTCAGCCAAGAATACTATATCCAGCTAGGCTGTTATAGAAAATAGAAGAATAAATAAAAAGCTTCTAGGACAAACAAAAATTAAGAGAATTTTCAAACACCAAACCAGCCCTACAGGAAATGTTGAGAGGGGTGCTTTAAGCAAAGAGAAAGACTAAAAGTAACAGACAAGAGAGGAACAGAGACATTATACAGTAATAGCCACCTTACAGGCAATACAATGGCACTAAATTCATATCTTTCAATAGTTGCTCTGACTGTAAGTGGGCTAAATGCCCCAATTAAAAGACACAGGATATCAGAATGGATTTAAAAAAAAAAAAAAAAAAGACGCATCAATATGCTGTCTGCAAGAAACTCATCTAAGACCCAAAGATACCTCCAGATTTAAAGTGACAGGGTGGAAAACAATTTACCATACTAATGGACATCAAAAGAAAGCTGGGGTGGCAATCCTTATATCAGATAAATTAGATTTTAGGCCAAAGACTATAATAAGATATGAGGAAGGACAATATATCATACTTAAGGGGTCTGTCCAACAAAAAGATCTAATAATTTTAAATATCTATGCTCCTAATATGGGAGCAGCCAAATAAGTAAACCAATTAATAACAAAATCAAAGAAACACATTGGCAATAATGTAATAACAGTAGGGGGTTTAACACTCTCCTCACTGAAATGGACAGATCATCTAAGCAAAAGATCAATGAGGAAATAAAGGCTTCAAATGACACACTGGACCAGATGGACATCACAGATATATTTAGAACATTCCATCCCAAAGCAAAAGGATATACATTCTTCTCTAGGACACATGAAACATTCCCCAGAATAGATCACATCCTGGGTCACATATCAGGTCTCAAAGAGTACTAAAAGTTTAGAATTATTCCCTGCCTACTTTCAGGCCACAGTGCTTTGAAACAAGAGCTGAATCACAAAAGGAAAGTTGGTAAGAATTCAAATACATGAAGGCTAAAGAGCATCCTACTAAAGAATGAATGTGTCAACCAGGAAATTAAAAAAGAATTGAAAAAAAATCATGGAAACAAATGAAAATGAAAACACAACTCTTCAAAATCAGTGGGACAAAGCAAAGGTGGTCCTGAGAGGAAGGTATATAACCATACAAGACTTTCTCAAGAAATAAGAATGGTCTCAAGTACACAACCTAACCTTACCCCTAAAGGATCTGGAGAAAGAACAGCAAAGAAAGCCTAACCCAAGCAGGAGAAGAGATATAATAAAGATCTAGCAGAAATCAATGAAATAGAAACCAAAAGAACAGCAGAACAAATCAATGAAACTAGCAGATGGCTCTTTAAAAGAATTAATAGGATTAATAAACCCCTGGCCAGATTTATCAAAAAGAATACAGAAAGGATCCAAATAAATAAAATCATGAATGAAAGAGGACAGATCACAACCAGCACCAAAGAAATACAAACCAGTATAAGAACATGTTATGAGATACTATACACAATCAAATTTGACAATCTGGAAGAAATGGATCCATTCCTAGAGACATATAAATGAACAAATTGGAACCAGGATGAATCGGAGAACCTGAACAGGCCCATAACCAGTAAGGACATTGAACCAGTCACCAAAAATCTTCCAACAAACAAGAGCCAAGGAATAGATGGCTTCCCAGGGGAATTCTACCAAACATTTAAAAAAGAATTAATTCCTATTCTCGTGAAACTGTTCCAAAAAAGTAGAAATGGAAGAAAAGCTTCCAGCTCATTTTTTGAGGTCAGCATGACCTCAATCCCAAAACCAGACAAAGACCCCATCAAAAAGGAGAATTACAGACTAATATCCTTGATGAACACGGATGCAAAAATTCTCACCAAAATACTAGCCAATAGGACCCAGTAGTACATTTTTTAAGATCTTATTTATTTATTTGACAGACAGAGATCACAACTAGGCAGACAGACAGGCAGAGAGAGAGGAAGGGAAGTAGTCTCCCTGCCAAGCAGAGAGCCCAATGCGGGGATTGATACCAGGACCCTGGGATCATGACCTGAGCCAAAGACAGAGGCTTTAACCCACTGAGCCACCCAGGTGCCCCAATCCAACAGTACCTTAAAAGGATTATTCACCACAATCAAGTGGGATTTATTCCTAGGCTGCAAGGTTGGCTCAACATATGAAAATCAATCAATGTGATAGAATACATTAATAAAAGAAACAACAAGAACCATACGATACTCTCAATAGATGCAGAAAAAGAATTTGACAAAGTAAGTATCCTTTCTTGATCAAAAGTCTCCAAAGTGTAAGGGTAGAGGGTACATACCTCAATATCATCAAAGCCATCTATGAAAAACCTAAAACGACTATCATTCTCAATGGGGAAAAACTGAGAACTTCCTGCCCCCCACAGGTCAGGAACACGGAAGGGATGTCCACTATCACTACTGCTATTCAACATAGTACTAGAAGTCCTAGCCTCAGCAATGAGACAACAAAAATAAATTAAAGGTATCGGAATTGGCAAAGAAGGAGTTAAACTATCATTCTTTGCAGTTGATGTGATACTTTGTGTGGAAAACCCAAAAGTCTCCATTCTAAAACTTCTAGAACTCATACAGGAATTCCCTAAATTGTGAGGATATAAAATCAATGCACAGAAATCAGGTGCATTTCTATACACCAACAGCAAGACAAAAGAAAGAGAAATTAAGGACTCGATCCCATTTATAATTGCACCCAAAACCATAAGATATCAAATCTAACCAAAGAGGCAAATAACCTGTACTTGGAAAACTATAGAGTACTCATGAAAGAAATTGAGGAAGACACAAAGAAATGGGAAAACTGTCCATGCTCACGAATTGGAAGAAAATACTGTGAAAATGTCTATGCTATCTAAAGCAATCTACACATTTAATGCAATCCCTATCAAAATAACATCTTTTTTTCAAAGAAATGGAACAAATAATCCAAAATTTATATGGAACCAGAAAAGACCCCAAATAGCCAGAGAAATGTGGAAAAAGAAAACCAAAGTTGGTGACATCACAATTCCAGACTTCAAGCTCTATTACAAAACTGTAATCATCAAGACAGTATGGTACTGGAACAAAAACAGACAATGGAACACAAAAATAGATCAATGGAAGAGAATAGAGAGACCAGAAATAACCCATCAACTCTATGGTCAACTGATCTTCAACAAAACAAGAAAGAATGTCCAATGGAAAAAAGACAGTCTCTTCAACAAATGGTATTGAGAAAGTTGGACAGCCACATGCAGAAGAATGAAACTGGGCCATTTCCTTATACCATACACATGAAATAGACTCAAAATGGATGAAAGACCTCAATGTGAAATTGGATTCATCAAAATCCTTGAGAAGAACATAGGCAGCAACATCTTCAACCTCAGCTGCAGCAACTTCTTCTTAGAAACATCACCAAAGGCAAGGGAAGCAAGGGCAAAAATGAATGATTGGTACTTCATCAAGATCAAAATCTTTTGCACAGCAAAGGAATCAGTCAACAAAACCAAAAGACAACTGGCAGAATGGGAGAAGATATTCACAAATGACATATTCAGATAAAGGGCTAATATCCAAAATCTATAAAGAACTTATCAAACTCAATACTCAAAGAACAAATAACCCAATCAAGAAATGAGCAGAAGACATGAACAGACTTTTCTGCAAAGAAGACATCCAGTTGGCCAACAGACACATGAAAAAGTGTTCCATATCACTCGGTATCAGGGAAATACAAATCAAAACCACAATGAGATACTACCTCATGCCAGTCAGAATATCTAAAATTAACAAGTCAGAAAACGACAGATGCTGGTGAGGATGTGGAGAAAGGGGAACCCTCCTACACTGTTGGCGGGAGTGCAAGTTGGCACAGCCCCTCTGGAAAACAGCACAGAGATTCCTCAAAAAGTTGAAAATAGAGCTACCCTATGACCCAGCAATCGTACTACCGGCTATTTACCCTAAAGATACAAATGCAGTGATCTGAAGGGCACGTGCACCTGAATGTTTATAGCAGCAATGTCCACAATAGCCAAACTATGGAAAGAACCTAGATGTCCATCAACAGATGAATGAATAAAGAAGATGTGGCATATATACACAATGGAATACTATGCAGCCATCAAAAGAAATGAAATCTTGCCATTTGCAATGATGTGGATGGAACTAGAGGGTATTATACTGAGTGAAATAAGTCAATCAGACAAAGACAGTTATTATATGATCTCTCTGATATGAGGAATTTGAGATGTAGGTTGAGAGGTTGTGGGGGGTAGGGAATGAATAATTGAAACAAGATGGGATCAGGAAGGAGACAAACCATATGAGACTCAATCTCACAAAACAAACTGAGGTTTGGTGGGGGTGGCAGGGTACGAATAGTGTGGCTGGGTTATGGACATTGGGGAGCTTGTGTGCTACGATGAGTGCTGCAAAATGTGTAAGCCTGATGATTCATAGACTTGTACCTCTGGGGCAAATAATACATTATATGCTACTAAAAAAAAAAAAAAAAAAGAAAGAAAGTGAAAACAACACAACTAAATGGAAAGACATACCATGCTCATGTATTAGAAGAATTATTATTGTTTAAATATCTACACTACTTAAGGCATTCTGCATTCAATGCAATCCCTATTGGAATACCAATAGTATTTTTCATAGAACTAGAGCAAACAATCCTAAAACGTGCATGGAAAATGTCCATAAAAGACCATGAATAGCCAAATCAATCTTGAGGAAAAATCAAAGCTGGAGTTCTGATCCCAGATTTCAAATTATATTTCAATTCTGTAGAAATAAAAAGGTTGTACTACAGAAAAAGACACTGATCAATAGAACAAAATAGCCCAGAAATAAATCCACAGTTGTATGATCAAAAGAAAAGGCAATTTCTTTAATAAAACTGTTGGAAAAACTGAACAGTACATGCAAAACAATAAAACTGGATCACTTTCAGATATCATATAAAAAATTATCTCAAAATGGATTAAAGAATTACTAAATGTAGGAACTGAAAACATAAAACTACTAGAAGAAAATATATGAGCAGCTCTTGGACATATGCCTCAGCACTGTGTGTGTGTGTGTGTGCGTGTATATACACACACACACACACATACACATATATATATATATATATTATATATATAATATATATATAGAGAGATTTTTTTTATCTCTCTGTTCAGCAAAGGGGGAAAAAGCAAAAATAACAATTAGAAGCACATTAAACTAAAATGTTTTAGCACAGTGAAGGAAAGCATCAACTAAATGAAATGGCAACCTCAAGTTTTTTAGGAATATTTCATTTTCAGGAAAAGGATGTTAAGGACTGTGTTTGACTTGTCAGTTTATGGGAGAATGAGCATATAACACAGGTGTTTCAATGTTGGAAACTTAGTTGGGGGGAAATTCTGCATGTCTTCCTGCATCTAAGTGCCAAATTATATTTTGTAAACATACACTTAATGAGAGACTGGACACAATATTTCACAAAAACAAGGAAAAAAATGAAATGGCAACCTAATGAATGGAAGAGGATATGTACAAATATAAGGCGCTAACATCCAAAATATATAAATAACCCCTAGACAGCAATACCAAAACAAATGTGATTAAAAAATGAGAAGACCTGAATACACATTTTTCCAGGGACATACAGATGGACATACAGATGGCCGAAAGACACATGAAAATACATTCAACATAGCTAATCATCATGGAAATGGAAGTTAAAACCACAATGAGATATCATCTTACATGGCTAGTTTCAAAAAGATAAGAAATAGGAGTTGTCAAAGATGTGTAGAAAAGAATTCTTCATGAACTGTTGGTGAGAAAGTAAATTGGTAGAACCACTATGGATTTCCTCAAAAAATTAAACACAGAGTTGCCATATGATCCAGTAATTCCAGTTCTGGGCATTTAACTTAAGAAAATGAAAACACTAATTGAAAAGATATATGTGTCCCTGTGTTTACTGCAGCACTATTTAAAATAGTCAAGGTATGGAAGCAACCTAAGTGTCCATTCATTGACAAATGGATAAAGAAGATGTGTTATAGGACAGGGAAGATGACAGCAGAGTAGGAGGACCCTAGGCTCACCTCATCTTACAACTAGAGAACTCTGAAATCATCATAAATACCTCAGAAGTTGACCAGAGGACTGGCAGAACAAACTCCACAACTAAAGGTAGAGAAAGGGCCACATCAAAGAAACCTGGAAGTGCAGAGACAAAGTTTGGGAGGGAAACGGGTCATGGCTGCTGAGGTGGGGAAGGAATCATGGTCGCAGAAAAAGGTGAAAGATAGACTAACACACAGGGGAGCACAGGCAGAAAACAAATTCCCATAACAATTAGCTTGGAAAGCAAAGAGAGATTGAATTTCACGGAGCTCTTAGAATCAGCAGGGCTTAAAGCCTGGAGTTTTAAAGGTCAGCAGGCTTAGCCTGAATAGAGCCTGCAGGGCATTGTGCTGCTCTTAGAGAGAAGACAGGCAAACAACCTACAGACATAGTCTGGAAATAGCTATCTGAAGAGCACCTGGAGCTCACAGTGGGGGAGGTTAATTGCTCATCTCAGAGCATGTCCCAGAAAATCACCTCCAGGAACAAAGAACTGTCAGGTGACATTTCCCTCCTCAGCCCCTCAGCATAAGCACAGGGATATGTGTAGGAACCAACACAGTTCTGACACATTACCTAACTTGGTTATGTCAACTCCAACCCTCAGTTCTAGTGTAATTGCCCCTCCCAGTCAAGCTCTCCTCAGTCCCAGCAATGGGCCTCCTACCCCAGACTAGCTCAAACCCCCACCAACACTGTATCTCTTGACCTGGGAGTTTTCCAAGGCCGCAGTTCCAGTGACAGTGATGACAGGTCTCATTGCACAAGCAGATCAGAGTACACCTATTAAGACACAGCACATTCAGGCCAAGGACCAAACACTGCCCACAAAGTGACAAAGAAACTGACTAGCTGGAAGGATAAAGTAGCCAGGACACAACTGCAGAGCACATACAACATGCACTGGAGACATTCTCATAAGCATCAGGTCCTGGGGAACAGGGGACACTTCACTTCAGGGTACTACAGAATCTCTTCTTTGTAAGGCCATTACCCTCAAGAACAAGAGACAAGCTGACTTTCCTAACACAGAGAAACAGGCACAGAGACTTAGACAATATGAAAACATAGAGTAATTTGTCCCAGATGAAATAACAGAATTAAGCCATATCCAGAGATCTAAGTGAAAGATATATAAATAGCATGCCTGGTAGACAATTTAAAGTACTAACCATAAAGATTCTCAGGGGACTTGAGAAAAGAATGGAAGGCATCAGTGAGATGCTTAACACAGAGATAAGGAATAACATAGCAGAGATAAAGGATCAAAAATGAAATGTGAAAAAAAAAATGAAATGAGAAATACACTTCATGAAATGAATAGCAGGATTGAAGAAGCAGAAAATGAATGAATGACCTAGTAGACAGAAATAATGTAATCAAGATGAACAAAAGAGAGAACACAGAACAATGAAAAATGAGAACAGACTTAGGGAACTCATTGACTCCATCAAACAACATCCATATCATGAGATCCCAGTAAGAAAAGAAAGAGAAAAGGGAGCAGAAAATTTATTTGAAGAGATAATAGCTGAAAATGTCCCTTGGCTAGGAGGCACAGAGATCCAGGAGGCACAGAGAACCCCCAACAAAATCAACAAAAGCAAATCCATACCAAGACATTGTAATGTAGTGATAATGGGGAAAAAAAAAAAAAAAAAAAAGCAGAAAGACAAAAGACACACATTAAGGGAATCTCCATAAGGCTATCAATGGAGTTTCTAGCAGAAACTTTGCAAACCAGATGCAAGTGGCAGAATATATTTAGAGTAAATATTAGCAAAATTCTGCAGCCAAGAATACTCTATCCACCAAAGCTATCATTCAGAATAAAGGAAGAGATAAAGAGGGTGATGGGCATTAAGGAGGACACTTGATAGAATGAGCACTGTGTGTTGTATGCAACTGATGAATTACTGAACTCTAACTCTGAAAATAATGATATAGTATATGATAATTAATTGAATTTAAATTTAAAAGGACCCCACCCCCCCAAAAAAAAGAGTTTCCCAGAGAAACAAAAACTAAAGGAGTTCATGACCACTAAAGACCTTGCAAGAAATATTAAAGGAGGACAACTGGGTAGACCAGTAAGTTAAGAGTCTGACTCTTGGTTTCAACTCATGTTGTAATCTCAGGGTCAGAGATCAAGCCACATGTCAGACTTTGTGCTTAAAGCAGAGTCTGCTTGAGATTCTCTCTGCCTCTCCCTCTGTCCCTCCTTCTGTCTCTCTCTCTCTCTAATAAGTAAATAAATATATTTTTTTTTTATAAGAAGTAGTAAAAGGGACTCTTTGAGTGGAAAGAAAAGACTAAAAGTGACAGTTTGGAAGTAGAAAACACAAAAAGGGTAAAAATGAATATTTCCATAAAAAACAGTCATGGGTCTCATAAAATAAAAAGATGTAAAATAGGACAGTACATGCCTAAAACATTGAGGGGAGGGGAGTATAGAATAGATTCAAACTTAAATGACCATCTATTTAATATAGACTGCTATATGCGAAGATGTTACATACAAACCTTATAGTAACCACAAATCAAAAACTACTAATAGATATGCAAAGAATAAAGAGAAAAAAATCCAAATATATCACTAAAGAAAACCAGTAAGCCATGAAATAAAAAGGATCAGAGAAAAACTTTAAAAATAACCGCAAGTTTCATTTATTCTTCTCCTACCCACTTAAGCCCCCATGTTGCATCACCACTTCCTCATATCAGGGAGATCATATGATAGTTGTCTTTCTCTGCTTGACTTATTTCGCTAAGCATGACACGCTCTAGTTCCATCCATGTTGTCGCAAATGGCAAGATTTCATTTCTTTTGATGGCTGCATAGTATTCCATTGTGTATATATACCACATCTTCTTGATCCATTCATCTGTTGATGGACAGACCTGTACCCCTGGGGATAAAAACATATGTTTATAAAAATAAAAAATTAAAAATCTCAAAAAAAAATAACCGCAAGTAATAAAATGGCAATAAATATATATATATATATACATCAAGAATTACTTTGAAAGCAAATGAACATTCTAATTAGGACATAGGGTGATAAAATGAATAAAAAATATATACATATGCTGCCTACAAGAGACTCATTTTAGACCTAAAGACACAGGCAGATTCAAAGTTATGGGACAGAGACACATTTATCATGTAAATGGATGTAAAAAAAAAGCTAGAGTAACAACACTTATATTGGATCGCATGGAGCACGGGGTGTGGTGCAAAAATAATGAATACTGTTATGCTGGAAATAAAAAAAAAATTTAAAAAAAATAAAAAAAAAATAAACAGACAAAGAAGGACACTATATAATAATAAAGGGGAGAATTCAATAAGATATAACAATTGTAAACAGTTATGCACCCAAGATGGGATAAACCAAATACATAGAACAGATAATAACAAACATAAAGGAATTAATCAATAGTAATAAAATAATGGAAGGTGAGTTTTTTTAAAAGGTTTTATTTTATTCTATTTATTTATTTATATTTATCATCTTATTTATTTATTTTATTTATATTATTTTTTAATTTTTATAATATTAATTATATATTATTTATATAATATATTATTTAATATATTATTTAATATATTATTTATATAAAGTATAAAATATTATTATATTTTATTTTTAATGTTTATTTTGTTTATTTTTTTATTTTATTCATTCATTTATTTATTTATTTTTGACACAGAGATAGAACGTACAAGTAGGCAGAGCAGAAGGCAGAGGGAGAGGGAGAAGCAGGCTCTCTGCTGAATGGGGAGCCTGATGTGGGGCTCGATTCCCAGACCCTGAGATCACGACCTGAGCCGAAGGCAGCTGCTTAACCAACTGAGCCACCCAGGCGCCCCATAGCAGGTGAGTTTAACTCCCACTTACATCAGTGGGCAGGTCAGGCAACCAGAAAATCAAGAAGGAAACAATGGCCTTGAATGACGCATTGGACCATTTGGTTTTAACAGATATGTTTAGAACAGATATATTTCTAAAACAACTGAATACACATTCTTTTCAAGTTCATATGGAACATTATCCAGAATAGATCACATATTAAGCCACAAACAAATCTCAAAATTCAAAAAGATTAAAGTCATACTATGCAGAAAAATAAAAAAAAAAATCTGGGAAAAATCACAAATATATGGAATTTAAATAGCATGCTACTAAACAATGAATGGGTTAACCAAAGAATCAAAGAAGAAATCAAAAATTACAGAAACAAATGAAAATGAAAACAATGGTCCAAAACCTTTGGGATACAGCAAAAGTGGTTTTAAGAAGGAAGTTTATCATAGTACAGGTCTATATCAAGAAGCAAGGAAAATCTCAAACACCCTAACCTTACACCTAAAGAAGCTAGGGGAAAAAACAAACAAACAAACAAAACACAAAACTAACAGAAGAATGGATATAACAAAGATTAAGGAAGAAATAAATGATATAGAAACTAAAACAAACAAACAAGAAAAAAAAAAAACACAAAAAAAGAGTAGAACAGATAAATGAAACCAGGAGCTGTTCTTTCAAAATATGAAATTCATAAACCTCTAGCCAGACTCTAAAATAGAAAGGGAAAGGAATCAAGTACTTAAAATTATAAATGAAAAAAGAGAAATACCAAACAATACCAAAGATATTCATATAATTGTGAGAGAATATTAAGAAAAACTGTATGCCAAAAGGTTGAACAGTCTAGAAGAAATGTATAAATTCCTTGAGACATATACCTACCAAAACTGATGCAGAATGAAATAGAAAATTTGAACAGGCTAATTACCAGCAAGGAGAGTGAATTAGTAATCAAAATCCCAATAGAAGTCCAGCACCAGAGAGGTTTATAGGCAAATTCTACCAAACATTTAAAGAAGAGTTAATACCTATTCTCAAACTATTCCAAAAAAATAGAAGAGGAAGGAAAACTTCCAGATTCATTCTATGAAACCAGCATCACCTTAATAACAAAACCAGATAAAGACACCACTAAAGTAGAGAACTATAGTCCAATATCTCCAATGAATACAGATGCAAAAACCCACAATAAAATGTTAGCTAGCAAACTGAATCTATGAAAACATTAAAAAAAATAATTCTTACCACAATCAAATGGGATTTTCCCAGGATGCAAGAATTGTTCAATATTTATAAGTCAATCATTGTGATATATCACATCAATAAGAAAAAGTATAAAAACCATATGATCATTTCAGTAAATGCAGAAAAGCATATGACCAAGTACAACATCTACTCATGACAAAAGCCCTCAACAAAATAAGTTTAGAGGGAACATACCTAAATATAATAAAGGCTATACATGAAAAATCCACAGCTAACATCATATTTAATAGGGAACAACTAAGAGCTCCCCCCCTAAGGTCAGGAGCTAGACAACAATGTCCACTCTTACCACCACAACCAGCATGCAGAGCCTGATGTAGGGTTCTTGATATCATGACCTCCTGAGATCATGACCTGAGCTGAAATCAAGATTCAGACATTTAACCAAATAAGCCATCCTGGTGTCCCTTTTATTCAACATAGTATTGGAAGTCCTAGCAATTAGACAACAACAAACAAACAAATAGACAACATACAAATTGGTAAGGAAAAAATAAAATGCTTTGTAGGTGACATGATAATTTATATAGAAAATCCTAAATTCTCTGCCAAGAAGTTACTAGAACTGATACATGAATTTAGTTAAGTTGCAGGATAAAATAAATCAATCTGCAAAAATCTGTTGCATTTTTATATAATAATAATGTAGCATCAGATAAAGAAATAAAAAAAATAACAATAGTATTGACAACTGCACCAAAAATAAAATGTCTAGGAATAAACCAACTAAAGAGGTTAAAGACCTGTAGTCTGAAAACTATAAAAACACTAAGAAACTGAAGAAGACACAAACAAAATGATATTGCATGCTTATGGAGTAGAAAAACAAATAATACTAAGATGTCTTTATTACCCAAAGCAATCTACACATTTAATGCAATTCCTATCAAAATATCAGCAGCACTTTTCACAGAACTGGAATAAATAATCCTAAAATTTATATGGAACCACAAAAGACCCTGGATAGCAAACTAATTTTGAAAAAGAAAAGCAGAGTTGGAGGTATCACAATTCCAGACTTCAAGTTACATTGAACAGCTGTAGTAATCAAAACAGTACAGTACCAGCACAAAAAAAGACAAAGTTCAATAGAACAGAACAGAAAACCCTGAAATAGACCCTTGATTATATGTTCAAGTAATCTTCAGCAAAGCATGAAAAAATATCCAATGGGAAAAGACCATCGCTTCAATGAATAGTATTGGGAAGACTGGTTAGCTATATGTAGAAGAATCAAACTGGACCACTTTCTTACACCATACACAAAAATAAACTCAGAAGACATTACAGATCTAATTGTGAGACCTGAAACCATAAAAATCCTAGAAAAGAACATAAGCAGTATTGTCTTGACAGTGACCATAGCAACATTTTTTCCTAGATTCATTTCCTGAGACAAGGGAAATAAAAGCAAAAATAAACTACTTCAACTACATCAAAATAAAAGAGCTGCACAGTGAAGGAAACAATCAACAAATTTAAAAGGCAACCTAGAGAATGGAAGAGGATACTTGCAAATGACATATGATAAAGGGTTAGTGTCTAAAGTATATAAAGAACTTATACAAATCAACACTCAAAAAAACCCAAATAACCAATTAAAAATGGGCAGAAGAAATGAACATACATTTCTCCAAGGAAGACATCCAGATGGACAACAGACACAGGAAATGATGCTCAACATCACTTACCAGAGAAATGCAAATCAAAACTACAGTAAGATTCCACCTCATACCTATCAGAATGGTTAAAATAAAAACATAAACAACAGGTGTTGTTGAAGATGTGGGGAAAAAGTAACTCTCTTGCACTATTGGTGGGAATGTAAACTGGTGCAGCCACTATAGAAAACAGTACAGAGATTCTTCAGAAAGTTAAAAATAGAACTACCTGGGGCACCTGGGTGGCTCAGTGGGTTAAGCCACTGCCTTCGGCTCAGGTCATGATCTCAGGGTCCTGGGATCAAGTCCGGCATCGGGCTCTCTGCTCAGCGGGGGGCCTGCTTCCTTCCCTCTCTCTCTGCCTGCCTCTCTGCCTACTTGTGATCTTTCTCTGTCAAATAAATAAATAAAATCTTTAAAAAAAAATAGAACTACCTTATGATCCAGCAATTACACTACTGAGTATTTGCCCAAAGAATACAAGGACCATAAGTCAAAAATGTTCATGCTCCTCAGTGTTTACAGCAGTGTTATTTACAATAACCAAATTATAGGAGCAGCCTGTGTGTCCAATGATAAATGAATGGATAAAGAAGTGATACAGATGACAGATAGTAGATAAATAGATTGATATATGATAGACTATTATTCAGTCATAAAATATAATAAAATCTTGTCATTTGCAATGACATGGATGGATATAGAGACTATAATGCTAAGTGAAGACAGAGAAAGACAAATACAATATGGTTTCCCTAATGTGTGGAATTTAAGAAACAAAACAACTAAGTACAGGAAAAGAACGAGGAGGGGAGAAAAAGGAGAGAGAGAGAAAGAAGGAGAAAGAGAGAGGGAGAGAGGGCTAGAGGGAGACAAGCCAAGAAATAACCTCTTAACTATTGAGAATATACAGATGGCTACCAGAGGACAGTAAGTGGAGAGAATGGGTGAAACAGATAATGGTAATTAAGGAGTACATGTTTGATGAGGAACTCTGGGTGATTTATGGAACTGTTGACTCACAATATTGTATACCTGCAACTGATATAACACTGTATGTTAACTATACTGGAATTAAAATAAAAATTAAAACAAAAAAAGAAGAAGATTTGGGGCACCTGGGTAGTTCAGTCGGTTAAGCATTTGCCTTTGGCTCAGATCATGATCCCAGAGTCCTGGGATTGAGCCCCACATGGAGGTCCTTCATCAGTAGGGTTTTCCCTCTCCCTGCTGCTCTGCCTACTGGTGCTCTGTATCTCTCTCTCTGTCAAATAAATAGATAAAATCTTAAAAAAAAAAAAGACATGGTATCTATGGTATCTATACATGATGAAATGTTATTCACCCATAAAAAGAATTAAAACTGCCATTGGGTACAAGATAAATGCACTTAGAGGTGATTTTGCTAAGTGAAATAAGTCAGACAAATATAAATACCATATAATTTTACATATAAGTGGAATTTAAAAAAAAAACTAACAAACTAGTCTACAAACAGAAGCAGAAGCTGACTTATAAATACAGAGAACAAACTGACAATTGTCAGCAGAGAAGGGGATACAGGAATAGGCAAAAGATGTGGGAATTATGATCTACACAATTCCAGTTATAAAATAAGTCATGAGAATGAAAGGTACAGCATACAGAATATAATCAATAATATTGTAAGAACTTTGAATGGTGACACATGGTAGCTACACTTATCCTGGTGAGCATTTTGTAATGTACATCACTGTCAAATCACTGTATTATACACATGAAATTAGTATTGTATGTCAACTATCTTATTTTTAAGAAGTCAGTACAGCCAGAAAGTTACTTTTCCAAATTATTCAGAGTAACACCTAAATAATATTTTGGTCTTTACCAAAAAAAAAAAAGTAGATCTTTTAATATGAAAATTACTTCATAAATAAAGTTGACATGAGGACCAAAAAAATGCTTTACTGATTAAAAAAGTCCTAATCCTCATCTGAGCTTTCAGCTTAGTTGTAATCTTTTGGCTGGTGAAGTCTTGCCTTGATGGTAGGCTGCTGACTGATCAGGGTAGGGTCATGGCTGCCGAAGGCTGAGTTGGCTACAAAGCAATTTCTTAAAATGAATCAACAGTGAAGTTTGTTGCATTGACTTTCTTTCACAAAATTTTTCTCTGTAGCATGTGATGCTGTTTGATTGCATTCTACCCAAAGTAGAACTTCTTTAAAAAATCAGTCAATCCCATCAAATCCTGCCTCTGTTTATCAGCTAAGTTGATGTAATATTTTAAATCCTTTCTATTATTTCAACAATTTTCACAACAATGTCAGAAGATTTCATCTCAAGAAACCACTTTCTTTGCTCATCCATAAAAAGCAACTGCTTATCCTTTCAAGTATTATCATGAGCTTGCAGCAGTTCAGTGATATCTTCAGGCTCCACTTCTAATTCTCTTGTTATTTCCACCACATCTGCAGTGATTCTTCCACTGAAGTCTTGAACCCCTCCAAATCATCCATAAGGATTGAAACTGTCTTCTTGCAAACTCTTCTTCATTTTGATATTTTGACCTCTTCCCATGATTCACAAATGATTCTAATGTCATCTAGAATGGTGAATCCTTTCGGGAGGTTTTCAACTCACTTTGCCCAGATACATTAGAAGAATCGCTATCATGGCAACTATAGCCTTACATTATGTATTTCTTAAAAAATAAGATTTAAAAGTCAAAATTACTCCTTGATCCATGGGCTATAAAATGAATGCTGTTATAGCAGACAATGTTGAAAACAACACAAATCTCAATGTAAATTCCCAGTAGAGCTCTTGGGTAACCTGGTACATCATCAATGAGCAGTCATAATTCAATAAGAATTCTTCTTCTTCTTCTTCTTTTTTTTTTTTTTTTTCATGAGCACTAAATTCAACAGTGGGCTTAAAATATTTAGTAAACCATGTTGTAAATGGATGTGCTGTCATCCAGGTTCTGTTGTTCCATTGCAGGGCAGGAGCAGAGTAGATTTAAAATAATTCTTAAGGGTCCTAGGATTTTTGGAATAACAAATGAACCTTGGCTTCAACTGAAAGTCACCAATGTATTAGACCCTAATAAGAGAGTGAGCCTTCCCTTTGAAGCCAGACATTGACTTCTTCTCTGGAGCTATGAAAATCCTAATAGCATCTTCTTCCAGTAGAAGACTATTCCAGCTATACTGAAAATATGTGTGTAGTGTAGCCATTTGCACTAATTATCTTAGCTGGATCTTCTGGATATCTTGCTACTTCACCTAGCACTTTGAAGTTGGAAAGATGGCTTATTTCTTTAAACTGCAAAGACTAATCTCTGCCAGCTTCATACTTTTCTTACCCAGCTTTCTCACCTCTCTCAGCCTTCACAGAATTGAAGAGACTTAGAACCTTGCTCTGGATATAGCTTTAGCTGAACTGAATGCTGTGGCTGATTTGATCGTTTATCCATACCACTCGCACTTTCTCCCTAACAGCAAGGTTATTTCAATTTCAGCATTCACGTGTAAACCAGAATATTACTTTTAGTTTCCTTCAAGAATTTTTCCTTGGCATTCACAACTTAGCTAATTGTTTGGCACAGGAGGCCTAGCTTTCAGCTTACTGCAGCTTTGACATGCCTTTTTCACTAAGCTTAATCATCTCTGCCTTTTATTTATTTATTTATTTATTTATTTATTTATTATTTATTTTTTATTTTTTTACAAAAGGGAATTTTATTAAATGAAAGAGAAATCTGTTTGATGGATCAAATACAAAAACAGATACATAAAAACTTTACATCCCATCTCTTAGAGGAGGGAGGGCCTGTGCTGGGATAGGTCACCTGTGCCCTCCAGGGACTTTTCTGAGCTCTACACATGTGCCATGTGCCTTCTGGAACCCTTCCCCACTCACGAAGCTCTGACTGCCATCATGTTATAAAAGTCACTAATCATAGATAACCATGACAGATACAATAATGAAAGTTTGAAACATTGTAAGAATTACCCAGATGTGAGACAGGGACACAAAAATCATCAAATGCTGTTGGAAAAATGCGGCCAATAGATTCACTCCATACAGAATTGCCGCAGACCTCCATTTTTTTTTTTTTTAATGTAGTATCTTCAAAGTTTGATAAAGTGAAGTGCCATACACCAAGGAATGCCTGTACTCTGTGTTATCATACATTATTGCAAAAGCATTAAACATGTTTGTGCCACTCTACTGGGAGATGACACCTGAGAAACCATGTACCTAGTGTCTCCTGGACTTCTTTCCATGGATCCTTTCCCTTAAATTCTCACCTGTATTCTTTAAATGTAACATGTCATACATAAATAAGTTTTTCTAGCTTCTCTAAGTCCTTCTAGTGAATCACCAAGTGTGAGGTAGTCTGAGGGATCTCGACAGAGACTCTAATGGAAATAAGTAAGAAACATGCAAAATCCGATGGGTGTAATATCAGCATAAAGATGAGAGACTATGGACTCTGAAAAACAATCTGAGGGTTTTGAAGGGACGGGGGGTGGGAGGTTGGGGTACCAGGTGGTGGGTATTATAGAGGGCACGGATTGCATGGAGCACGGGGTGTGGTGCAAAAATAATGAATACTGTTACGCTGGAAATAAAAAAAAAATAATAAATAAACAAATAAATAAATAAAATTTAAAAAAAAATAAAAAAAATAAAAAATAGGAATAATTATGCAGGAATTAAAAAAAAAAAAAAAAGAATTGAAAAGAAGAATGGCTAGGAGTAGGAAACCAAGTAAGATAAATGAGTATATTTGACAGGTTCATCCGTAAACCTGACACAAATGAGGGAAAATGTTAGGGAACTGTATGATAGGTCAATAGCAATGTCCCAAATTGAAAGAGAGGAAGAAGATAATTTAAATATAGAATATTTTGGTCAAGAAATCCAGGACAATATAACAAGTAGTAAGATTTGCATAATCAGAATACCAGGAGAAGAGAAAAATATTTGAAGAAATAAATGAATACGGTGCAATTGAGTTATCAAAGATGGAGCAGACATGAAATGCCTCCAAGTTACTTATATTTTAGAAATAATGTGAAGAAAAAAGGCAGTAAGAGACATGGGAAAGAAATAGTTTGGTGTGGCTACTTTAGATATGTGATAAGGAATTCACTTCAAATGCACAGTATAATTTTTAATGCATATAGGTTTTCCCTCATGTGTCTTCATACATATAATCCTCAATGCTAATTATCCTGCACTTTGAAAACTTAAAAAATTTAGCTCATATTAGAATTAGGATAGAGGTTATCTTGGGAATACAAAACAAAAACAGAGATTAAGTTTTTCCAACCAGACACGGTTTCTTGATCTGTGTCTTATACACTTTTATGTTTTAAGTGCCTAGTGTAGAGTTCACCGAGTAATTGATAACTCCACAAATATTAAGAAAGGTAGTGAAAGGTCTTTTTAAGCCAAAGTCTTCAGAGAAAATAGGTGTTAGGTGTCAGGGGTATGTTTCCTGTTCATCTAATTTTCCAATCACTGTTATCCATAAGTGTGCAGATAAATTTTAGGTGTTAGTATACTGACATATTGTGCCTAATTGGTTTCATATGAGAATTTGGTGACCAGCAAAAATTTGATTAGATGTTGCTATTTTGCTTCAAACAAAAATTTCCTTCTCAAGTAATATTTCCATGTACATTAGTTCAATAGAACTCAAAGGTCAAGAAGGGTAACATAAACATGACAGTAGGTAAGCTTTTTATCCTATCAGGTCCCAATGTTATCAATATATAGGTCACTTATGACAATATAATGATTCTTATTTCTTATGGTTTTGTTTTATATCCTTTTGATAGATGGAATTCCTGGATCTACCTCTACAGTTTCAAGCCATCACACAGTTTAAGAATAAAATGTACATTAGGGTGACTACATTTAAGACTGTAGCACATACTTGAAAGTTAAGTGTAGATCTTAAAAGTTCTCATCACAAAAAAATAAACCATAACTATGTATGGTGGTGGATGTTAACTAGACGTATTGTGGTGATTGCTTTGCACTATATACAAATATTGAATCATGAGATTGTATGCATATGGAAAGCTAATATGATATACCTCAATAAAAACATTTTACTGGGAGAATATAATAGTAGATATAGAAAAGAAAATATGTTTGAAATAACTGAAGATAAAAGAAGTATTCATGGTGATTCACAGACCTGTAGCCCTGGGGATAAAAATATATGTTTATAAAAAATAAAAAATTAAAAAAAAAGAAGTATTCATAATAGAGAAGAGAAGCATGCATGGAACAGAAATGAAAGAATATAAATCAGAGTAATATAAAGTTTTAATGTTGACTTACATAGGCATGGAAACTAGGATAAGGAGGTCTATACTATTTCATAATAATACCAATACAAGAATAAAGCATCAACAGTCTACAATAAATTTCTAGGTATTATGTCCTAAAATATAGCTAAGTGGGCTAGGAACACCATTGGCTTAATCTGTAGAACTCAAAAACCATTACAGTATTTAGTAGATTAGTATTCAGATTCACTGTGAGTGAGTGTGTGTGTGTGTATATGTGTGTGTTATATCCTTATATACAAATGGGTATGTCTAGAGATGTACTAGATTTTTAAAATAGCATATACATTTATAAATTAAGATCATAACACACAGTTTTTATATTGTTTTTTTCACTTAACACTAAATTTTATTAAAATTACTTTAAATCTTTATTTTTCAAAATTACCTTATGGTCCATCATATAGATGCATACTACCATATTAAATGACTGCTTACTTTGGAATACTGATTTAATCTCCCTTCATTTTTTAGTTGTAAGCATGCAACAAACATCACTGCACATGCTGATAAAACATTTTCTTTACTTTTTTTCAGGAAAGATTCTTAAAAATAGAAATACTGGGTCAAGCATACAACTACTATAAAGAACCATCACATATAATGAAAAGTTGCTTTCTAAATGTTATTTCTACTTATAGGATGGTATTTTGAGACGAAAATGATACGAGTTCTTAAGAAAGAGCACTGTGCAATTTTTTAAAATAATAGATATAGCATAAAGATAAGGTTATGATGGAAATTCGTGCTTCTTTTCAGTCCGTCTCATATGTGCATAAGTAGAGAAGCATCCTAGAGCCTGCTATTTGGGTAACAAAAACAAGAGAACGATTCTTCCCATTTTACAAAATTTTGAGGTCTTGAGCTTTCTTTACAAAACTTCTCCTTCATTTGCACACATCATTACAAATATGCATTGGGTCATTTCTTGGCTCCTTACAGTCATTGTAGTGTTATGCTATTTTCTTCTTTTCCCCCCTATGTATTATCTTGTATTTTTCTGCTGCTTCTTGGTAAATGCTGTTATAATGTGAATTCCTTTCTGAATGGTATAGAAGAATAGTTTCACTTGTTGAAAAGAATTCAAAAGAAATCTCCATTTTGAAATCAGAATATCTGCATATGACAATTACATATGGCAAACTTCAAATTCAGCATGAAAAAGTGCTTTCTGAATATTCAAATTGCCCTTCATTTTATTCAAGTATTTGTATTATTTAAGGATGGATACATCCTTGAATAGCATTTAGTAATATCAAATGAATATGAACTTTTTGTTATTGCATATACATAAAGAGGAGCTTTAACTGAAAGATGCTTTGTTCAAGGAATACTTTTTTACGGGGTGCTGCAGCATTTATTTGAATGTGTCTTCTGTTGATAGGATACTTTCAACTGGAAGACTCAAGAAAGATAGCTGCATCTAAACATCTATACACTTGGTGCTAATTTTATCATTTTTCAATAAATTCCCCACATTGCAGCACGAGAAATCATTTAAATTATATTTGATTATGTGATACTTCTGATTAAACTTTCCTGTGGCTTTACAAAGCACTTAGACAAAAGACAATCATGTTAATACAGCTTACAAGCCCTGGGAAATCAAGACTCTTCTTATTATCCAAGCTTCTTTTTTCTTGTATTATCCTGTACCTCTGCTCACATAACTCACTCTACCACCTTTACATACCACATACTATGTACAATTTTTCATCCAGGCATAATTATCCATTCTTATGAGGCACTAATTTTCCAGATTTCTGGTTATTTGTTTATAGAACAGTTTTCTCTAAGTTATTTATGTCAGTATTACCCCCTTTATCTTCACTTGGCTAAATCCTACTCAACTTTTAGGATTTAGCTTACATTTCAATTCTATTAGAAAGAAAATTTGATTGTACACATTTGGAATAAAACACTTTCCTGGGGCACCTGGGTGTCTCAATTGGTAAGTGTCTACCTTCAGCTTGGGTCATAATCCTAGGGTCCTCAGATGGAGCTTCACATTAGGCTCCCTGCTCAGCAGGAAGCCTGACTCTCCCTCTCCCATTCCCTTAGGTTGTGTTCCCTCTCTTGCTGTCTATCACATAAATAAAATCTTAAAAAAATAAAAAATTAATAAAATGCTTTCCTATGAGGGCATAATTCTATAGCCATTCCATCACAGTATTGATATTATTTTAAAATTGCACCTTATAATATATAAACTGTTAGACCAAAAAGCCTATTGATGACAGAGGAAGCAGCTACCATATGTCCTAACACTATCTGGCATATATTAGCACTCTACAAATCTTATTTAATGGACGAGTATAGCAATGAGAAAATGAATGGTTTGGATTCTATAATTTGTAAAATTTATAAGAATAAGTTGTTTAGACTAGAAAATTCACTTTATGATAGGAGAAAAAATAGTCATTTTGCTATATAGTTAACAGTAAGATATAAGAAGTGAAATGCTGATATAAATGATCTATTAGGTCTTATAGGGAGAATGAATACAACTCTGAACTTCGGCCAAGAGAATTCCATTTTTCTCAGCTCACATCTTGATTCTGCTTTTATTTCCCTAAATTCTATTGATTTTCTTGTGTTTTCCAGCTTATTCTTGATATCTATATATACACATGTCTTTCTTATATCTAAGTACTGCCAGATTATTATAGGAGACACAAATGGACATCAGGTTGGGCACAAACATGGAAACTATTTCTCTTACGACTTCAAAAGTTAAAAGCTATTCTTACTTGTTCATTTGAAATTGCTTTTGATGGCAATGGAGCAGAATAAAAAAAAAACTTACTGTAAGTATTTCCTGGCCTCCTTACTATTTTCTTCTTTCCCTGTGTATTTAGGTTAATGCGGAATTCTCAACATAGGGTATATAGAAAATGTTGGGGTCATATTGACCAAAAATATGATCGAGACATAGCTACAAAATTCCTTCTGGGGAAGCTCAATGTTCTATTTCAATCCACTACTATTATGTCAATTCATTCATTCATAAACAAATTTATTCAATAAATGTATACTGAGTTTGTCAGAGTTAAATATCATAATGGGTGCTAATTTCCTTGATTTTGTCCATTGTTTTTAGAGAAACATCCAAAATATTTCTCTTATATAATGCCGAGGGCTGTAATATCCTCAAATCTCTCCAGAATTTTCACTTAACCATTCTTCCCCTTACTCAATGTGCTCTAGCAATTATGCCCTCTTTTCTGTTTCTCAAAATGGGCCAAGATTTTGGCCCCTTCTTGATGATAACTCATGCTCTTTATTTAGAATAATTTGCTCCATTAAAAAAAAAATGATTGGCCACTTTATACTCTTCACATTTCTATTAAGATTGTACCTTTTAAACTATCCTTGACCACCCAAACTAGAAATGTTCAACCCAATTTATTATTTAATTACCCATGCATTATCTTCATAGCTCTTATCTATACTCTGTTTCTTTATAGGACGATGATCTTTTATTCTGTCTCTGAATTATGTAAGTTCTACAATGTCAAGTTACTTTATTCTCCATATCTCCAGAGACTGAAACAGTATTAAAAATTAATAAATATTTCCCTGATGCCGAGTGATATGGAGCACTTTTTCATGTGTCTGTTGGCCATCTGGATGTCTTCTTTGCAGAAATGTCTGTTCATGTCCTCTGCCCATTTCTTGATTGGATTATTTGTTCTTTGGGTGTTGAGTTTGCTAAGTTCTTTATAGATTCTGGACATTAGACTGGAAGAGATTATGCTGAGTGAAATAAGTCAAGCAGAGAGAGTCAACTATCATATGGTTTCACTTATTTGTGGAGCATAACAAATAGCATGGAGGACATGGGGACTTAGAGTGGAGAAGGGAGTTGGGGGAAATTGGAAGGGGAGGTGAACCATGAGAGACTATGGACTCTGAAAAACAATCTGAGGGTTTTGAAGGGACGGGGGGTGGGAGGTTGGGGTACCAGGTGGTGGGTATTATAGAGGGCACGGATTGCATGGAGCACGGGGTGTGGTGCAAAAATAATGAATACTGTTATGCTGGAAATAAAAATAAATAAAAAAAAATTAATAAATAAATGAATAAGTAGATAATGAAAGAATTCTACCAATAAGCAATATTCTTCTTCCCCAGAGATCTCCTGAGAAATGCTTACTCTGAGACATTTCCAAACTAAACAGATTATCATCAACCCCATTTCAAGGATGTGATGTAGACCAACAGCATGCTGCCCTCCGGAGTGATGCTATTAAAGTCAAGGGTCTAGGTATTTATTCTAATCAAATCACTGCCTACACATTCCTGAGCATCATTTACACATCTTATTTAATATCCTTCCTTCATATATGTCTTTAAATATCCTAAGAAAAGGAAAACACCAAAAATACTCCTACAACCCAAATTTTCAGATTATGTTTTCATCTTTGTGTTTTCTTTAGTCCGGTTTTTAACTTTGTAGTATGTCAAATGATGACTCCTCTACTTCGATAAAACGATTTTGTACATTCTCCCTGAAAAACCAGCTGAGAAATAGATGTTGAAAATGAGAATTTCTACTCACCAACAAATTTTCCCCCTAAGAAAGCCCAAATCCCAAATATCACAGTTTGTACAGAAATCTATTTTGCTGGTGACAGGACTAGCCTTTGAGTATTCCATTCATCACTTCCTTAGCACAGAACTTCTCAGCACTGGAGCCTTTTTTCTTCCACAGTGACAAAATAGATGTTGCTGGAATCTATGGAAAATTGGGTCAGTAAATCAGGAAACACTGATCTGCTTTAAACAAAGATCAAATTTTGAGTTCTTTTAAGTACTTCTAACTCCTCAGGCCATAGAGTGTGAATTACAGTTGATGGGAAATCTGACTTTTCCCCTCATTTCTGATACCACTATGCCCCCTAGCTTTTTATCAAATCTATCATCTAATGAAATGTTTACTAAGTCCAAAAGGAGAACTTTCCACCAAGTAGTATAACTCAGTGACTGAAAGAAAGTATATTAGAGGTCTCCAGGCTAACAAAATCAATAGAATCTCTTTCTCCAAATAGTTTCTATCAATAGACAGAAAAATAGAGTATATGTATTCATCTACAACCATATGAATATGAGAGAGGAAGAGATTTATTAGAGAAATTGGCTCACATGATTCTGGAAGTAAAGAAATCCTAAGATCTGCCAACAGCAAGAAGACGACGTAGCAGAGGCAATGGTATAGTTCTAGTGTAAATGTGAAAAGCAAGAGAACTGATGGTCTAAGTTCTAGATAGAGTCCAAAGGTAGGAAAAGACTGAGGTTCTAGCTTGAAGACAGTAAGAACAATGGGGCACCTGGCTGGCTCAGTTGGTTCAACTTAGGCCATGATCCCAGGGGTTCTGGGGTTGAGTCTCAAGTTAGGAAAGTAAAGGAAAAAAATACTTAAATACAGTAGTTTTCAAAATGTGGGGAAAACATTATAGTAGCCAGTGTAGGGCACCACTTAGATTTTTTCATTCAGGATGGAACCTGTGGTGAGAATTTTAACTGCAAGGTGCCTGGGTGGCTCAGGTCATGATCTCTGGATCTTGGAATTCAGCCCCACATTGGGATCAGGAGGGAGTTGTCTTCTTGCTCTCACTCTTCTCTCTTTCTCTTAAATAAATACAATCAATTAATTCACCAATAACTGATAACTCATTATGTTATTAACTCATTCAATAACCTATAAAATTTTCAAATAAATATGAGATTTTAGTGAACATGAATCCAAATTTATTTCAAGATATTTCAACAACTATAATATGCTAGAAAAAACATGTTGATTTTATTGTTGATAAAATTCCAGGTACCGTTATACTTCATTCCAGGTATATTATGTTATAGCACACACACATAATTGATGGAAATGTTAAATTTTAGTAAAAGAACAGTAAAAGTATAGCTGTATTTTTCCCATCCAGTTTTAACACCCATGTTAAATATCATGCAGGAGTTTTCAAGGACTCTAGAAAAACTATTGTGCAAGGATCCCAGATGTTGGTAAAAACTTATGGTCAGTCTTAGGTCAAGTTTATTTTACTTGACTTGTTAATCCACAAAATATTGCCTAAAACTGCAAAAATTTATCCTTGACTTTTTTTTAATTTATTGTTTCTTTTTTCTTTTTCTTCTTTCTTTTATTTTTTTTCCATTTTTGGGGAGTACTAAATATTTACCTACAACTGTCCTTAAGTTTTAGCATGAATATTATTCTTGCTTTGTAGTTTATAAATATAATTTTCTTCAAAAACTAATTTATAAATTGTGTTTCAATATGTAGCTTACTAAGTTGCTATTTTTATACTCCACTTGAATTCCACTCTGTTGCTTTCTCTAAGACATACATAAATACACATATACATACCTTATCTCTTTAATTTCAGGGATTATAGTCACTTTTGTCACTTTTTAGATAAGAACCCAAAGATTAGTTTATAATCAGTAATTTGCCAGAGAACGGCCGCAACTACAGCAATATCCTTCAGAAAGAATACATGGATATGGGCACATGTCTGTGATTCATCAGTCTTACATAATTCACACTGCTCACCATAGCATATACCCTCCCCAGTGTCTGTCATGCACCAGTTCTCCAGTCAAGTCAAGCTGAATAGCCTGGTACCATGTTTATGAGTCTGTTGCAAGTTGCTATTTGAGAGGCTACACAATTTGAATAATGGCATTAAAAAGGAATATATAGAGAGATTAAAAGCAGCTATAATTTGCTTTTTATAAAAGCATGAATAATTAAGAAACTTGATTACTAAACTTTTCCTATTTGATTATATACAACTTGAATAATGTTTGAGATGTGACCTCAGATCAACAAAACCGGGCATTCATATGAGCAATCAAAATTAGATTGCATGGAGCTCTTATTTCTGACTTCTGCTTCATTCCTCTTATCAACTTAGCACTTAGAGTTTCATCCTCATTATTCACATTTAGCACATTAAATTTGAACCACATGTCTCTTATTAGCATCTATATATTCTCTGAGGATCATTACAACATCCACACCTCACAGTTGTTTGACAATTTAAATGAAATAAACTTTTTCTATTTCTATTTCTATTTGGCCATGCACAGAGTTACAGCATGTATCTAGTCACCATTAGGAACTGAGATGTTGGAAAACATCAGCTTGTGAATGGTCCCCTCTGACTACAAAATCTTTTATCTTTATGCATCTCTCTGCCTTGGAAACTTCAAATCATTGCCATTTTGAACTTCAGTCCCTGGATTTTATCCTAACTTTTTAGTCAGTCTCTTTCTCCTGACTCCTCTTACTATTCTAGACTATTCATGTTTTAATTATTTCCTCTCTAGAAATCTTAACTCTGTCTTATTAAACTCTTTCTTGATGTTACATCAAGTAGTACTAAATTGTTTTAATCTTATAGGACACAACCATGCTCCTGAGCAGATTCTGTAAAATCATGTTACCCAATATTCACTATGATTGTGCTGCTGGAAGTACCTTGACTAATAAACTAAGGGCTTCTGTATATCAATGGTGATGATGTTTAATGGGGATCAGTGATCATTTTCAGGAGGATAAAGCTGTGATAGAAGCAGTATCTTGTCACATATAAAGTCTGAAACTGATATAACAAGTGTTAGTAAATAGTCAAGGAAATCAACTTAGCATCTTCTAGAATAGTCTAGAAATCATGATTATTTCTGTATAGTCTAGGTATAGAAAGCCATATATTTATGCTTATATCTTCTAGAGAAGATGCCATCAATGTCCTAGTAATTCAAAACTCTGGATGTCGTAGTCTTAAATCTTATAGAACAGTTCCTGAGTTATATTTATAAGGATGATAATTCTGTTGGAGAGAAGGCAAGAGAGAACTGAAAACCCCACACTATATGTTTAACTGGAAGTGGAAGGGGAAAACATAACAGAATATCAGCTAATACTCTGAAGAATCTGGTTTAACTTAGTAAGGATGTAGATGTTATGTTTTTCAGTTCATCTCTACCTAGAATCATAAAGAGAAAAATGTCAATCTGAAATCTTCAAGAATATTGAATAGTTTAAAACCTGAAGTCATTTCTGCCTGTCAAGAAATAAATTCTATATCACAGATACTGAATCTTACAGTTTTTTTTTTGATGAAAATATTTCTATTAATACCACAACACAAATTTCATTCCAAAGAGGAAAAATAGAATCAAGTTTTCATGTAGTGGACACTGAAAGAACTTTGCTCAAGAGAGGTGAACTTCCTAGAATCAGAGCCTGACATCAAGTTTTGGTACCTCAGAGGGAAAAAAAAAATGTAGCTGTAGATTTTGATATAGAAATAATCAAGCTTATATGTAAAGTCTGAACTTTGAGAAAGTACAATGTAAGAGTCTATAATCATATAAAAACTTAGTTAAGAAAATGCACCTTCTAACTCAGAAGGGCAAAGAATATGGGGCAATGTTTCCTTTGCAAGAGTCAGCCAGTAACAGAAATACAATAATAAAAAATTCAAACATGGAACTTGGGAGAACATTTTACCTTTTGAATTGCTGAATGAAACAACCTTTTGGTGAGAAATATTAGGATTCCACCATTTTGCTATGTACTCAAAAATATTAGTTGTATGTAGAGGGCAAATGGTATTAAATCATATCATATGGTTTATTAATTCTAAAAATAAGTATCCATATGGGCCGAACACTTAAAAATAATCTAGAGTACATACATTGAGGTTAGGCTTAGACACACACTTTTACTGTTACATGATGTTTATCTTAAAGCTTTCAGAGTGCAGCTTACTTAAGGAAACCATATTTATGTATGTGTATGTTTGGTCATCTACTATACTTTATTTTTTAATATTATATTTGTTCATTTTGGAGACAGAAAGCATGCATGAGCATGGGGAGGGGATAAGGGGTAGAGAGAGGGACAAGCAGACTCCACACAGAGCATAGAACCTGAGGCTGCCCATGCCAGGACCCCGAGATCAGAACCTGAGCTATGATGTTCAACTGGCTGAGCTGCTGAGGTGCCCCATACTTTACTACACTTTAAAATAAATACAAAACTTTTACAATTATAATATTCATTTCCATAGTTCTATAAATAAGGACTACTTCTGATTTGGCATGACACATTTAAAATGCTTTTGCACATCCATCCAAAAGCCACTTTAATAAACACATTGTGATAAATGAAATGGAACAATACTAAATTTAGCTATAAGACAATACATGTAAGAGGTTTTGCATATTAAGTAATGTACAAATTTTACTTCAAAATAAAAATTCAAGCATCCACCTTAATTTGGATAGGGTCATGTTAATTACTTGGACAAAAATTACTTCAGTGGTTAAGAACAGAAGAATAATTCTTGTGAAGTCTTTTGTGTCAGGGACACAGTTAACATCTACTCATTAAATGACTTTCTTTAATAAACAGCACTATTAGTTTGAGATGTTCAACATTTGACTGTAAATAGTTATAATTGCATGCACAGAAATTCATCAACAAGAGGTGTGGGCAACTTTTGATGGTCATGTTTCTAGCAATTAACAGTAAAAATTTCATTGTTTATTAACAAAGTTTCTCTTAATTAGTGGTCCAATTATCATCCTATTTAATGCACTAGGTAAATTCCAGCTGCATAATAAATGCAGCTACTATCAAGGACCTGGTAATTCAGAAAGAAAAAAGTTAAATTTATAGGTGATCAGAAGAAAAAAATTGGGAGCTCAATCATATATAATCAAATCTGAAAAATTCTCCAAACATAAGGAAAGTCTTCAATTTGGCCCAAAAGAAAACACGATTTCATCCTACAATATATGGTAGGAAACAACTTCTAGGACTTTAGTGTTTTTATCATAGTGTATTTTGACTTTTTGTTCTATTTTTTTTTTTTTTACTCCCAGAAAATTTTATTCACTATAGAAATGTGAAGTCTCTCTGGCTTTAACCTGATTCTTTTTTCCAAGGATCTTGGAGATATGGTTACATTGAGATTTGGGTCTTCTGCAAGAAGAATTGGATTAGATATCCTGAAAGAGTTTTGAATTTTAAGATTTTGGAGATGTGGGCAATGCCTAGATACTATCCCAATTGAAGAGGAGCTGTCCCAAATTTAGAAAAAAAAAAGGAAGACAATCTTTAGGTTTCATGCTTAGGCTTCAAGAGGGGATTATAGTTCCAATAAATTCATTTTAAAGAAATGAAGATTAAAAACATGTGAGGTTATTTATATATGCATATTTTAAAATATCTGATTAGGGGATAAGGCTTAAGAAGACTATGAAACACAAAGCACCCTTCTCAATTCTCCCAATGGCTATTGTGGGCTACAGTGGCCTCATCCATCATGGAACAATAGTTTATACTTACTTACTTTTCTCCTTTAGTCCTGGCCCTTTTCTCCCCATCTACTGCTATGTTGGTCAGAAGTCCCAGTGGTTTGTACACTTAACGTTTGTGTAGGATATTTAGTAAAATAATTTCTAAATAAAAGAGAATTTGGAAGATAACATTAATTTGAAGTTTTGAGAAAAAAGCATGTGAGGAAAAAATGGTGTTAACTGTGGCATGACTTAGGATCTCAGGCCATGAGTAACAAAACACCATCTGCTCTTTTAGCTCATGCCATGCATCCACCCAAACATGCTCTTTATCTGGCCAATCTATCCTTAGAGTTCAGCAGAACGTTCCTTTCTTAAAGAGATTGCCTTGATTTTAATTAATTAGACATCCTTTATTATTTCTCCTAATATGGTATATTTTTGATCTTCAGTTATAATCAGCAAACTATACAAATGTTTGTTAATGTATTATTGACCACTTCTTCCAACTGGACAGAAGGTGTATAGGTGAGAGAATGTACCTATTTCTTTTCTAACATCCATGGTCTAATAAAGTCTTTCTAATTGAAACACATGGGAATGAGAATTGTGTGTTTGTGTGTGTGTATGTGTGTACATGTGTGTGTGTGAGAGACAGAGAAAGAGAGAGATCTAACCTGAAATAATCTTTAACATTTTTTAGCCCAATTAAAAAAACCTGCTCTAATGTAAACATTGCCTCCTCTGTCTGGTTCCACAACCAGCAACAACATATATACCATTAGTTTTCCTAGTCTAGTTCCTAGAGCACTTTTTTCAGTTTCATCTATTTTTGTGGCTATGCGATGATAGCTTGTTATGATCAGCCTTGCTACACTATTCAGCATTGGTTGCAATATGGTCATGCTAAATATGGACAGGAGAATCAATCTCTCATCATGGCTTCCCATATTAGACCCCTTTCCCCATTCTAGCTACCACTAACCTAGTAGGTATAACTTCAGAAAATTATCTTATTATTCTTGATAACTTCACATAACGTAGGAAACATTTTCAGAACACCTTCAGCAATTGATTCAGCTTCTCCAGTATTTGGGGTTTGTATGAAGACCGAATCCAAGTTTCTCTTTTACCTATAACATTTATCTGTATGGTCCTATAAACTAAACCTATTATGATCACTTGCTGTATCATCAATTGAATAAATACAATAATGTATTAATTTATACTTTGCCAAATTAGATAAGTAGATAATACTTAGATTACGCCAGCCACTTTTGCTACGTGTTTGTCATAGAAAAAAGAATCTTCTCAGTGCCCTAGTACCTTAATGAAGGACATATAAACAGATAAATTATATAATCCTATCGATCTAAGATTTAATTAGAAATTGAAGACTAACCACAAAGGTTGAGAAGAACTCAGGGGGATGCAAGCTTAATCTGAAAAATACAGAATAATAGCTTTTCAAGGGTCAGGGTTCTCAGGAATATATATAAGGCAGAGGTTAAAAACCACAAAAGAAAAGCACAGATGATGCAATAGTGCAAACAGAGGTTATAAAACTATAGTGATACCATAATATAAAAATTATGGGGTAAACTATGGGCAGTGGGAGATGAATCATGAAAAGACCATGGAGTGATTGAAGATTTTTAGACAGGAGAATAGTATAAACAAACCCCTCCATTAGAAACACACCATCAGCAAAAGCAATGAAGGAAGTTACCTGTTGGGCTGGGAAAGAGACCTCAACAAAGGGGTGAAGGCAATGAACTGCAACAGTCTGGGTGGAAATGTTAAGGCTCTAAGACATGTCTGTAGTGTGGGAATGAAGAAGATGCCATGCATTTAGACATATAAAAGGTGGGGCGCCTGGGTGGTTCAGTGGGTTAAGCTGCTGCCTTCGGCTCAGGTCATGATCCCAGGGTCCTGGGATTGAGCCCCTCATCGGGCTCTCTGCTCAGCGGGGAGCCTGCTTCCCCCTCTCTCTCTGCCTGCCTCTCTGCCTACTTGTGATCACTGTCTGTCAAATAAATAAATAAAATCTTAAAAATAAAAAAAGAAATATAAAAGGTATTTGTTTATAAAATTTGTGATAGTTAGAGAGGGAGAATGGAGGTGGGATGAGGAAGACAGATCAGATCTCAGTTCCCTTACATGAAAAAGAAAGTGGGCAATAATAATGCCAATGATAAAATAAGGAACAAAGGTTTTTCTATCAATATGTATTTTAGCATTTTTGTTTCTTTAAATATGTTGAATTTGAGGTGTCTGAAATAAGCAGGGATAGCTCCAATAGCCAAATAGACCCATGCATCTGTGTTATAAGTATAAATGAGAATTCCTAGGGCAGTGGCATCTAGGAATAGAACATAAACACCCAGCTTATTCAGAGAAAACTTGCAAATGGAATATGAAAAGTTTGGTGAGAACCAAGCACGCAGAAAACATACATATTAAGAGCACAACATAGGAAGGATAGCTACTAGAGCTGAGGTGGCCTACTATATGGAAGGACACCAGACTCAAATTCTAGGAATCCACTGGAGAAACTGATTTCTAAGAGGAAGCCTTTAATTCAGGACTACAACACAGTAGTATCTAAAAATTCTCCTCATTCTTAAAATCTCAAGTTCAGATTCCCTTTTTCTATAGATAGTATTCACAGATCACAGAGTGAGATGTTTCTGTTCTCCAAGCTCCAAGGCTCCAACTGTGTTATCATGGTTTAAAAAAAAAAAAAAAAGAAAAGAAAAGAAAACAAAAGAACTTGTGTAAGAGTTTATTTTACACTTTCCCAAGTTAGATAAGAACACTGGAAGCAAGGGTCATGTTTTTTGTTTTGTTTTTTTTTTTTGTTTTCCTATCTACAGTGTTATTGACTGTGGATACCTTGTCATGGTTAGTCTTGCATAATATTTGCATTGCATAATATATGTACAAGCATAATATATGCAAAAATGGCACAATATTTGCACGTTTTGATTTTGGAAGTCCATTTTATCATAAGCATAAAACAAACCCGATTGCTTAGTAGATCTTTTGCTACACTGAAACTGTGTAATACCTCAAGTGAAATAGTTTGTGTAGAAATGGGTACTTTCCCATGGTGAGCTGGATTTGAGGAAAAGGAAAATCTTAATGCAGAGAAAATTTTAATTTATTTATGTAAACCAAGGCTAGTCCCAAATTTGTGTCACCAGCCAAATTCACATGAAATAAAGATCAGTGTAAAAAGATACTGGAGAATTTCTAGAACTGTTATAAATGGTTTTGATCTCCCTACACCAATAATAATTTCTAAACACATGCAGGAGATTATCTTAAACATAGACATACAAATGCTTTTCTCCTCTAAAATCTGAACCCTCATTAGACTAGGATTTCTGAGACTTACCTAGGGATCCTTAGGACATGGGTAAATTGTCCCCATTGAAAGTAAACTGCAGTCATTTTTGATTCAAATATTGGAAACTTTGTTACTCCACCAGAAGAATAAGAAAAGGATTCTACCATTGAAGAGTGACAGAACTCAAATGAGAATCATAGAAGGAGAAAGGCAAAAGGAAAGGGGTGTGTGACTGTAGAGGAGCAGTTTATCTCAATTAACCATTACATAAATTTAAGAGAGATCCCTTAATCCTAGGATTATTTGAGATTAAAAATTTAATTAGTTTTTATCCTTAATAAAGATAGTACTTAAACCTTTAATCCTAGGATCTCTAAGCCAATTAACAAATAAATCCCCAATTTTCCTATGAAGGAAAGTACACATATTTACTTCCTCATTTACAGTTTGGACCACTGTGGTACAGAGAAACATCCTAAGTCACACTCTGAAACAAACTGTCAGCAGGACACATGGTCTTTGTTTCGTATGTCAGATTTATAGAAGTGCTTTACTGACCTAATTATTAAAATAGCATATTATTAAAAATCAAAGCATTACTCTTAAGTATTAGAATTTTGGCCCATGATACACTGAGTTTAACTCTTGACTCTGCAAATGTTATAATATGGGATCTTTCAGGGTTTTCAACATCTTAAAACTTTAGTTCCTTCATATAAAAATAGAGCTTATCTTCTTCAAAGACTTTTGAATTGAATTTTGAATTGAAAATTCAAAATTTTGAATTGAATTGAATTGAATTTTTGAATTGAAATTGAATTGAGATAATGAATGATGATAATGAATAAATTAGGATAATGATATTGAATGTGATAGCAAGAACACAGTAGGCAGTCACTAAGTATTAGGTAGTATAGTACTAATAACAAATATTAACAGATAAGAGATAGAACAGCTGAAAATGAAGATGAGAATTTAAATGTAAGTATTTATAAATTTAAAAAATAGGAAGCATATATTTATGTATATATGTATATGCTTATATCTAGCTTCATATTGGTATATCTCTATAGAAGGAGGTGGATATAAATATAGAAAAAGGTGGGGTGCCTAGGCATCTCAGTTGGTTAGGCAGCCAACTCTCTATTTTAACTCAGGGTGTGATCTTGGGGTCCAAGATTGAGTCATTTTGCCTCTGCCCCTCCCCCCACTGGTGTTCTGGCCTATTCTCACTCTCAGATAAGGAAGTCTTTAAATATAAAAACAGATATGGATACAATTACACCCACTGTTAAACTGTTTCAAATGTAAAGAATCTGAGAAGAATCTTAAATAAGTGAAACTGATTTCTGGCTGGTACAAAATACCAAAACCATCCTTAACTCTGAAAGTTCCTTCTAAACTCTGGGCAGCTGCATTAAAGAGGGAAGGATTAGATAAAATGGAGGTCTGCTAATGAAGGGGCAGTATTAGAGGATTCCCATGTTATTAATCATGAGAGTTAAAAAGTTTACATAGCTATCCACGAAGGTCTAAGAAACAAACTCCACAGCAAATAAACTCATCAACTATCTAAATCCTGGAAATAAATTAAGGCACAGAAAAAGTCTGAGAATTTATAACCACAACTTTTCGCTGTCATGCTTGCATTCTTAATCCATGCTTTTTTGTGTAACTAAAGAATAAACCTCAGATAAAGAATTGAATTTAAAGTGATTTGAGTCTGAATCATCTTCATGCTACTTTCAGAAGTTTTGTAACTTTACTTCAAAATATGCTTCAAACTATTAGATAAAATTTCAAAGAAAACAAGCTTAGAGTCAAAAATCAGAGTAAACAGAATTGTGAAAAATTCAGACAATGGGATTCATTTGTGCAGAATGCCTGCAGATAATATGTGTAAAGAATAAAATTAAAATGATAAAGAAAATCAGGTGAAAAGTAAGAAGCAAACTTATGGATATAAAGTATCATTGTAATAATTAATCTCAATGTATATAGATCAACCAGCTGATTAGATAGAACTGAGGGCAGATTAATAAACCACAGGTAATATAATGGAAGTAATTAACCATGATTGTTTTAATGTCCTCATACTTTTAGGAAAAGATTGTTTATAGTCATCCTATCAGGTAAGTTCCAGAATTGATTTTATTTATTTATTTGACAGACAGAGATCACACGGAGGCAGAGAGGCAGGCAGAGAGAGAGGAGGAAGCAGGCTCCCTGCTGGGCAGAGAGCCCAATGTTGAGCTCAATCCCAGGATCCTGGAATCATGACCTCAACCAAAGACAGAGGCTTTAACCCACTAAGCCACCCAGGCACCCCCAGAATTTTTTTTTTTTTTTAAGTCTCAAATAAATCAATGACCATTTGTGTCAGTGATGAATTTTCTGAAATTTAGCCAATCAATGACAACCCCATAGATTAAGGGTCTGCAAATCTACAGAGGACTCAATCCAGTGAGCATGCTTCTAAGTTTATAGCAACTTACCTCGCATTTTTATAGCTAACATAATCTCTCCCAGATGCTTTCCAAAACCTCAACACTTTACTCTTCTCAATGATATTTTGCTTATTTAGCATAGCTTTCGCTAACTTAAGGAAATGAATTCAGTTATCTAGTTTCAGATATTCAGTGTATGTTGCTGTCTTCAACATCTAGAATGCAAATTAGAAAGAGGTAAAAAGAAAGCAAACAAGATAAATAAACTATGTGAAAGATGGAGTGAGCATATCAATTACTAGAACTAGAGATCTTGAAGGAAAGGAGAAGAAAGAATAATAAAGTGTCAATAATCGAGAAATTAACACTGATATTTTTCAGGACCCTAATCTTGAGATCCAAGAATTCTAACACATACCAAGCAAGAATCATTTTAAGAAGTTTCACACCAAAAAGCATCTCAAAGAAACACACAAAACCAAAAAGAACACAATAGAATCAAACTAAGAAGGAAAAAAAAAATCTATGAGAAAATGGTAACAATAGTCCAGAAGTGAAAATATGGATATCCTAAGTATTCCCAAAGAAAATGATATCAATATCTAATTGTATATGAAGTATATTCCTCATGTTAAAGATACAATGTTTAATTCTCATGATAATAAACAATAATTGGTTAATAAAAATCTTAACAAACCATTATTGTGAGATTTAAAACTACTCTTGAGAGTTGATAGAGTAAGGAGATGAAATTAAAACACCAAACTCAAAAGATAGAAGTGGCTATACATAAGCTTGATCTAAAAGACACAAAAAATACCTAACAAATGTAGAATCAACACTTCTTTCCCCAAAGCATTTATTAAACATTTTGAAAAATCAACCATATCGTAAGATAGTGAAGCATTTTTGAAGAAATTGCTAATATTTAGAACACATTATCTGATCACATTCAGTAAAGTTTGTATTCAGTTATAAAGGATACTTAGGAAGAATGTATACATTTGAACATCAAAAAACAAACTACAAGATTCTAAACACAGTAGAAATAAAAATGTAACAAATGAAAATGGAAGAACTACTTAACCTAACATGCCTGTTTTTGTTTATGTCTATAAATCTGTTTCTTACTCCATCTAGAATGCTTTTTTTCAAAAAAAGTCTGCTTTGGTTTTTTTATTACTTTTCTCTACACTTAGGTTCAAAACTCATTTGAATTATTTCTTCAGTGTGCATATATGTTTCATTTTTCAGTACATTTACCCTGCTGTTTTCCCTTTCAAATGTTGACTTAGTAAACATAGGCAATAATACATTTGTTATTCAGAAATCTCATGTTTTTAGTATCCTATGAATACCATTAAATGCTATTTATCATCCTGTGTATCCAAAAATATAGAAAAAAAAGAGATCATGTGCCTGTATTAAACAAGAAAACACAAAGAAAAAAAAAGAAAAAAAGTGGTAGTCATATTACTGCAAATATAAAAATCAAACCATGATTATAGATGGTAAACAAAAAGGTAAACAAAGTTCTTAAAGAACAGAAAAAGAAAATAAAAATGAAACCTAGATTAGTACATTCAATTAGTGAAGCACTGACATAAACACTGGAAGATGTCTATAGCATTAAAAAAAATAATTCTCAAAAAAAAGTCAATTCTCCATTGAACCTGTTCACAAATCAGGTGCTTGTTTTGAAACAGCATTTTATCCAGGAAAAGAGATGATTCTATTCTATCCAAAAGATTGTTTTTGCTGACCATACAAGAGAAATGCTGACCATTGTGAGACATCACAATGTTAAGACAAATGTTAATTCCAAAAATTGAAAGCCAGTTTTCAAGCAAGCAAAGACTTCTTGGCATTTATATTAAAAAGTACAAATCATGGTTCTAGAATATGCTTTTTGGTTTTTCTCCTTTTGCAAATTCAAATTAATATGGAATAGAAGATAACTTCTTAGAAACCTCTGTATTTTAAAAGTACAGTCTATATCCATATTTTTGTGCACAAATCACTTCCAAAGAGAAAAATCAATAATGTGCTTTGACACTTCTAATGGATGGCCACAGTGATGTTTTGTTAGGAAAGACTCTGGGAATCTTTAAATTAATTTAGTTGTACAGACATGGTAAAATCCCTTTCTCTTCTGTCTTCTGTTTGTAGAGTTTCATGTGAGCAAAAACAACATGTGAACACAGTAATAAGGCATAAAAAGTAGAAAAACAATATTTGGAATTTTCTCTAATTCAGCAGTTTAGATAATATTGTTAAGTGTTTCATTGTTGTGCAAAGAGAAATAAAAATGTAAGATTGTTTAAGATGCAGATATATCTATATAACTACTTTATACTGTTTCATTTCCATCCAGTAACAAATGAACATTTAAAGAGCATAAACTTCCCTTAGGGCTGAGATGTATTATAAAATACATTTAATTTAAAATGTAGTTTCTCATCTACATTTCTGTGTTCCTTTTTGATAAACATTCACTGATTTAATTCCAGAAGAAGGAATCCATACTGCTTTACACATTAGTGATACTGAGTTGCATGTAATATCTAGAATGGTCATTTATATGAAAGTAAGAAACCTAACTTCCTTTCAGACAATATTCATCTATACAAATTTTATAAGATATGCATGATTATTTGAGAGATTATATTTTTTATTGATACTATGATTTTTTTCTTTTTCTTTTTTTTTAAGATTTTACTTATTTATTTGACAGAGAGAGATCACAAGTAGGCAGAGAGGCAGGCAGAGAGAGAGGAGTAAGCAGGCTCCCTGCTGAGCAGACAGTCGGATGAGGGGCTTGATCCCAGGACCCTAGAATCATGACCTGAGCCAAAGGCAGAGGCTTTAATCCACTGAGCCACTCAGGCACCCCGATTTTTTTTTCTTATACTCTTTCTTCTTGGCCATCCTGTGACAAATTGAGTGAGTGAATGTGTGTGTGTGTGTGTGTGTGTGTGTGTGTGTGTGTGTGTGTATTAGCAAAGGAGAAAGTATTCTCATATTAAAATAATGATACTGAAAATATTTGGGGAGAGGTGCCATGTATATAAAATGCCTAACCTGTTTTCTACAGTAATATAATTGATCAGTTTGGAGACATACTAGCATATAAAGATAGAAGTTTGGAATTTTCAAAGAGATTAACTGATGTTTGACTTGCCTGATTTTGTGTGTGTGTGTGTGTGTGTGTGTGTGTGTGTGTATGTGTATAATTATTATAACACTAAGTAAGTAAAGAATGATCATTTTTAGTTTCATTAGTAAAGTTAAGCAAACAGGATAGAGTGAATTATAATACCCGAATAGTATCCATACATCTATGTCAGCCTGGCTTATTTTGTCTAGGAACTGTCATAAAAGATGTCCTGTTCTATTTCTCTCGAATGAATAAGTAGAAAGTATGCTTTTAAATCTAATTATCACATGAACTGAAATAAACAGTTGTGAAAAAAGTCAAGATTCATGAACTCTTCACAGGATGAAATAAAAACTAAGGCAAAACTGGAGTATTGGGGAATTCCACTTTCAATTTAAAAGCAGCACTGGTTTGGAAAAGGATGAAACCTTCTTTCCTAACAGCTATTTATATAGACCCCTTCCAATATCGCACCCCACCCATCTGCTTTAAATGTTTGTCACTGGAATACAAATTAACAATGTTATGTGGCCGCTGAAATTCTAATGAAAGCCTATCCTAGAAAACAGTAGATTTCTGAGTACATAAAAATACTTGTTCCATACAATCTTGTGCTAATAAAAGCATATCAATGATGGGGGGTTCAGCTTGCTATATTTCCTAATAGACAACAACTGAGAGATTGGAGTACTTCAGTGATTACACAAATATGCACTGAACATCTACTAGAAAGCAGACAGCATGCTAGGTAGAGTCTCTTACACCGCAATAAATAAAATACATTTCTGTCTTCAAAGAATGTATATCATAGACAGGATACAGGGAAAAATAAGTAGGCTGATATGGGTTCTTAACTTCATTAATTCTATCATTCACTCACTGAATTAATACTCCGCTTAACTACCATATACACTCACTGTTGTGGGGAAGTAAAGTTGAACCAGAGCATTATCTAACGTGGGAAATAAATCACGTGCACAAATGAGTTACAACCACATTAAATATGGTCAGCAATGGTGAAGTAGAATTGAAACAGATGGGGAAACAGGAACAGCAAAGTTTTTAAAGGAGTTCATGAGAGCAGCTGGAAGTAACCCATGAAGAATGCATATCATTTTGTTAGGTAGAAGCTAAGTTTTAGCAGCGGAAGGAATGCCAGAGGCAGAGTTTCAATCCTTGAAGGGAAATGATAAGAGACATGAGCTGGAGGCAAGGAAAATGAACAAAGAAAAAAGAAGAGAAAGAGACAAATAGATCCTATGTATTTATATTGTCTCCATATTTACAATATCAGAAATAGTAAACTTGATAGAATTTTTAAAAGAGAAAACAATACTGGAGAATTAGTTGATATTCCAGAAGACAGTTAAGAAAAGGGAAAGAATTTTTTTGCTACGAAGGAAAGTAGAAGTTGCTAACCATACATGCATAGGTGAATTTATCTGAGAAGAATATCCCAGGTGTTACATTTGCTGCTGAGAACCACTTCTGGTAAATAAGGAACTATTTGTGGCTACTTAGTGGATTGCAAAAATAACTGTAATAATTTCAGCTTGCTTCCCATTAAGGGGTGAAGAAGTCCAGTTTCATGTTCCTTCTCTTGGAACTCCGGAATGTTCAGAAGCCTGCTGGAGATTGAGAGACAAGTAGCAAAGTCATCTATGTTGCCATGGCCAACAACAGCCTGCTAACATAAGGATAAGTGCTGAAGCTGCGTGAACGAGCCCGACCAAGATCTGCTGAGTTCCCGCAGATGGAACGAACAGCCAGCCCTGTTGGCTAAATAAAGTTTAGTGAGCTAAACAACATGTTTAAGGCCACTGAATTTTGGGGTGATTTGTTGTACGGCAAAACCTAACTAAAACATACCCATATAAGCACCTTTCTTTATATATTTTTTAAAGATTTTATTTATTGATTTGACAGAGATCACAAGCAGGCAGAGAGGCAGGCAGAGAGAGAGGAAGGGAAACAGGCTCCCTGCTGAGCAGAGAGCCCGATGTGGGGCTCGATCCCAGGACCCTGAGATCATGACCTGAGCCGAAGGCAGAGGCTTTAATCCACCCAGGCGCCCCGCACCTTCCTATATTTTGAAAGTATTTTTTGTTCCCATATATTCTGTCTTCTCATTTCCGGAACTCCACAGGATATAACTCATCCTTGCTGCATGTGAGACTTTTTCACATGCTTGTTGCCAGCTCTTGTGCACCTAAGATTTTTCTTATACAGACAGGCCATGGGTTTAACGAAAAGCAGACCTCTAATATAAACAATGAAAGAAATGACGTTAGGAGGAACTGAAATCTTCTCGGTGAAATTTTTCTTGGGTACTTGCGAAAGGAATCCTGAAATAGATGAGAAGATAAATTAACCTGAGTCCAAGACAGAGACGGGAGGAAGATAATAGAAACGAAGGTGCTTCATCAGAAAGTGACTGTAATGAACCAAAGAGAGCAGTCAACATTCAGCGTAAGGACACTAATGCCACACAAATAGGAGCCTAGAATGCCTAGATTTTCTCATGGTTGACACAAGATGAATCTAAATGTTATGTAAAACTCAACTATTTCTGAATGTTAGCAATTAATTCAGTTTAAAATTGTTTGGGAGTTCTAATAATAGAATTTTGTACAGTTGAACTAAATTTTTGAATAATAAGTGTATATGTATGTGCATATTAAAACAGTATTATGTGCTTTGTGATTATATAAGGCTCTGGATTCTATAAAGGAATATAAAATTGAGCAGAGCTCTTTGGTAAGTATGTTCTAAAATGGAATGCATTAGGCATTATGAGTCTAGTAGATGATGCATTTAACTGCTTGAGTTTATTAGTAATGTTTCATTACCACTTTTTTGTTTCTTCTAGGAGAAAGAAAAATAGTAAAAGAAGTGTATAAAATAATAAAGCTTAGGTAAAAGGCTGCTTGTTGTTTTTGTTTGTAATTTGCCAAAATGAGCAAGTAAAAGACCACTCAATAAGTCATGCATGTTTAATGGGGCTAACATAAAAATTTTATAAATTAAATCAATTTTTAACTTTCTGTGTATCTCAGATGATATCACATGATATCAATTCAAAATATACATATAAACCATATCTCAATAGCTAAAGTAAAGGTTTAGAATATTTTAGAAAAGAAGGAGGAAGAAGAAGAAATAGAAACATTTTGTAACCAGGTCACTGGATATGGAGAAGACCGGGCATGCATGTTGTGTCGGCATAAAAAAGTCACATGCCTCATGGGTACATGCAACCTAACCACAGATCCTACTTCTGGATTTCCTTTTCCTTTTCATATGCACACATGACAAAAGGATTTACAGTGATATTTTGTTGTGTTCATAACTGATCTCATTGCACTCTGGGACACACAAGGAGACATGTTTGTTAGTAACCCCCAGGTTATTGCTATTTGGGCAATAATCAGAGGCCTTGGGGGAATGCTCTCAAGACCAAAGGTAGCCATGACGGAAATGAATATTTGTCATATTTATAGTTTCAAATAGCTACCACAAGCAATTCAAAAGTAGAGATTCTGTTATCAAATTACCTGGTACCAGCATAATATGTAAACTCTCCCTTCAGTTATAAATGCCTAAATAAGACCTCTGAAAACAAGAGAATTGAACACAGCAAAAATAAACTTTGATAAAACTGATTTGGATTTCAGGAAAATACTAGTAGAATATCCCTGAACATATATACATACGTAAAAAAAATGTTTTTCCTTAACAAATAAAAAAATGGGGCGCCTGGGTGACTCAGTGGGTTAAAGCCTCTGCCTTCAGCTCAGGTCATGATCCTAGAGTCCTGAGATGGAGCCCCACATCGGGCTCTCTGCTCAGCAGGGAGCCTGCTTCCCCCTCTCTCTCTGCCTGCCTCTCTGCCTACTTGTGATCTCTGTCTGTCAAATAAATAAATAAAATCTTTAAAAATAAATTAAAAATATAAAACACATAACTAATAATGAGCAAAACCAAATTAATTAAAAAGAAAACAGGTCTGGGTTTAACTTTTTAGGGTTAACTCTAACTGATTCTGTGTTACATTTTAGATTTTAAAGGTAGGAAAAATTTCAGCTAGCTGAAGTTGAGATTTGCTTGGATGGAGGCAAGAAACCTCTATTAATTTTGTCTTTCTCAAAAATCAGTAATTAGAGTTTCAATCTTCTTTACGGGAATCTGAATTCTTTTTCTTTCTGTCCAAAAAGATAAACTTCCCTTGGTCTCTGTCATATGATTTACAGGTTGTTGGCCTGAGACATTGGGGCAGCAAGTCAATAATCTCTTTTGAAAATACTGCTGAGACTGGGGATCATCTAATACAAGGCATTCATTCGGAATCAATCCACTATTTAGGAGCAATGTTCCTTTCCGTTGCTAGAGCCACCACCTGGGATAATTTCCCTAGAGCTTCTGATAGTTTGTCATCAGCACTCACTAGAGGATAAGGAATAAAAGCCTTTAAGCCTGTGAGGAATGGTTGGTATATGATGTTTCAATTCTCTTGTTTCAGCATATGGGAAAGGGGGAAACCTATACCTGTGCTGGTAAGAGGCTAAGAAGAAATGGGGTGAATCATAAATGAATAAAAAATTATGCTCTATCAGCATGCTCTCATCTCTACAATCCAAGGCTTCCTTTTTAAGTTTGCTAATGCTGATAGTATTCTTACACTTAACTAGTTTACTACTCCTGTCTGCTAAATATACAGAGGAGTTGAGAAATAACAAAAAATCAAACCACAATATCAAAGAAAGAAATTAGAGATCTTTAAGGTTTTTTGTAGTTTTGTAGGGTTCATTTGTAGTTATAGAAGCCCTTGCTCAGATTTTTAAAAACATTATTTTAGACCTCGCTGTAAGAAAATTGGTTTTCTGGTTACTCTTCCTGTAAGAGTGTAAAAGGAACAAATTAGATAGAGCATTGCTCTTGCCCTGATCACTGCAATAGCTTTAGGAATTATGGTGTCACAGAGCTCAAAGTAATTCCTGATACTCGTCAAAATGACACGAATCAGAAAGACAAAACAAATGAAAAACACTGTTTTAAAATGTTTTTATCAACATGGCTTGAAAAAGAAAATATTATGCTTAAAAACATAAGCTCATGTTACATGGAAAGTTCACAAAATGAATTTAGGGACAAAATTAAATATAGTCAAGTATAATTTTCATAGCCTAAATGGCACCATATATAATTGCAAAATACTGGTTCAACATTCAAACATTAAGCATTGACTTAAAAAACATCACTTTGTGGGCAGAAAGGAAGAAAATGTTGTGAGGAGAATATATATGAATATTTAGTGAATATACTAAAATAAATTGAACTGTACACTTTATTTTTTTTTTAAGATTTATATATTTATTTTAGAGAGAGAACAGGCCTGCAAGCAGGGTGAGGGGCAGAGAAAGAGAAAGAGAGAATCTCAAGCAGGCTCTGCACTGAGCATGGAGCCCAACACTGGGCTGGTTGAGATCTGAGCCAAAATCAGGAGTCAGACGCTCAGCTGACCCATCCAGATGCCCCGGATTTATACTTTAAAATGGTGAATTTTTTTTGTTATGTAAATTTTATCTCAGTTGAATTCAAAAAAATAAATACATAAAATGAAAGCAAGAAAACCTGAAAAAAAAAATCACTTTGTGAACACTCCAAATCCATCTATTGTGAGAACAAATGAGAAATTTGATGACACTATTGAAAGCATACCACAATATAAATACTGCAATAATAATCCTTATGTATAGAATCAATATTATAGTTAACTTACAACATACTCAGATTTTACTTAATTTTAATAATTATACTTAAGAAAGTTTGCCATTAAATATTCTGAGAAAATAATATATATCTAACAGACCAGGAATCTCATAGTAACTAGGAAGGTAATAATGTTTTTTTAATTACATACATCAGAGCACATTTTTAAGTCAATTATCTTTCACATATAGATCAATAAGTATTATGTAATACCAGACTGCAGTTCCTTGAGACCCAATCACCCAGACTCCAGGACATTCACATTAGGAGGCATTATTTTATGTTACTAAATAGTAGTAAGGACTCCTGATTTCAGATTTCTTGAGTATATGGATTAAAATCCTATTTCTTTTTTCATTTACAAAGTTCATTGGTTGCCAAGCATTAGGATGCATGAGTATCTTCTGAAAAATTTCCTGAAAATTCATATTCTTGGGCCTATGAAAGAATTTCTATCTAAAAAGGAAACAGAATATGAAATGGAGAATCTCACACATGCTCCCTCAGAAGAATGGAACTTAACTGAGAGACTAAGTTCCACTAAATGCCTGAATAACAGAAAATCGATTCTTATCTCTTGGCCCATGAACATTCGCCAAGAATCTCTTCTCACCCTCAAGCCAATGAAATTATTACTTGAACTCTCACTGGGCTTTTCCCTGCCTAAATTCCTTTTGCCCATAAATAAAACTCACCCCGAAACTTCGGTGACTCACTGGTAGCTTGCTATAGCGTGTGCTTCTAAAATGTAATTTCTCTCTATTCCCAAATAAACTCAATTTGAATTTCTGGTAATCTGAACCAGCCACAGTTTATATCCTTTATTTAGGTTTACAAGCCCTTTGACCCCAAGGAGTCCTAGACAAGTCAGGATTGGGTTCTTAGAAATCAGCATTTTAAGCTGTATTCACAGGAATTCTTGGTGCAGAAGTCAATAGTTAACAAAAAGCTCTTCTAGCTGGGCCACTTTGGAGTTAAGGAATTACACAGGGCCTACTTTTTTTTTTAAATAATTTATAAAATGCAAATAAAACTAGAGCCTATCTCAAGGATTTCTTTTAGCACTAAGTAAAATAATCCATGAAATGGATATAGAACACTGACTTCATTGTACCTAGCATAAATGCAGCACTCCATTGAAGTCACCTATCTGTGGTTCTGGTCACAGTAACTGTACTTCATGTGTGGTAGTAAAAGTAACAGATGAAGTCACCCCCTTTCTTTTCAGACAGTACACATTTATGTGAAGGGACTTTAGGGGAAGTTGTATCCCAAGGGCAGTAATAGGTTTTTGCTGGGGCAAAAAAATAAAGGAAACATTAAAGAAAACACCCTTGATGGGTGTGGGGAGAGAAGGCAGTTTGTTAACCTGGCTGTAGACATTCTGGACAGCTTAATGATGCAGCTGGAGGTATGACAACAGTAGGTATACACATTTATACAGAGGAATCATTGATTAAGGTGTAATCTACCATAGTTTCTCATTCTTTTGCTGCTACCTTTGATTTCCTTATTTTCATTCACTCTCACCCCCACCTGCCAAAATTCCAATAGAAGATTAACCCAACTTTTTGCAATCTAAAGGTCTATATTAACACTTGTGGAGCAAAGTCACCTAATTACACAATATCAACACTGTTATTAAGAGTAATCATGCAAGCTTATTATTTATATTGACTAATCACAGTCATAGTCATTAGTCACATTGACCCCCCCCAAAAATATTAGTAAGGTTCATGATAAAATATATTTAAAGGCTTAAAATCAAAAGGGGAGTTTAGAGAATCTGATATGCTCTAGCAAGGTTGTGGATTTTGTCTCTGAACACTTTTTTATTCATCCAGGTGGGAAGCACAGCCACGGATAGATCTGGGGTAAATATTTAAGCTGCATAACCAGAAGAATTTCCCCCCAAATAATTCTCATTAGAAATACCTCAGGGAGGAAATAGGATTGCTTCAACTTGTCATATAGCCATCCATGTAGTGGTTCAATAATGATTATTATAATAAATGAAAGTTAGGACCTCTCTAAAACTGTATTATATTCCGCTATTTGCTTTTCTACATCACACTGTAAACTCCACCAGGAAAATCTTGTTCACCATTACTCCTTCCACACCTAACACAGCATCAAACAAATAAGTGCCCAATACACTATGTTATACCATGAATGTAAGGATTCAAAGCTTTTTGCAGTTATGATTCTGATAAATTCCTATTTGTTTAAAATATATATATTTAATTTGTGAGAGAGACAGAGAGAGAGAGAAAGCACGAACAGGAGGAGTAGAAGGAGAAGGAGAGAGTCTTAAGCGGTCTCCACTCTGAGGATGGAGCTGGACATGGGGCTCAACCTCATGATCCTGAGGTCACTGCCAGAGCTGATACCAGGAGTCAGATGCTTAACTGATTGTGCCACCCAGGCGCTCCTGATGAATTCCTACTTGATAAAATTTGATTACTTCATGAAAGTCTATAATCTCAAAACTGACCAGTTGTATTTTTATTTCTTGTATTTAGGTCCTCCTTCAAATGATTTAACATTTTTTTAAATGCCTGGATTATTATAGTTTCATGTCTGTAACGTCATCATCGACTTAAGCTCTTCTCAGAACTAAGCTATGAATCATTATCATAAAGAGGACATGTGGATCCGATGGAGCACTTGTTAGGCAAAAGGCTACAGGCACATGGAATAAAAAAGCTCAACAATAAAGCTAGAGTAGGAACTGAACATACTTGACCTATGTATTTTTAATGTTTTCCAAAGCCAGAGGAGATCGAAACATTCCATTTGACTTTTCCCTTCTATCTTCCATTAAGATTTCTTCACAGGAATCTTATAAAGCAAAAAGTAGCACATGGGAAAAAAAAAATGCAAGCATGTAATAAGAATGTGTCTCTTGCCAGTTAAATTATGCACCAGCTTAGATTTCTCATCATAGAACAAAAAGTGGTATTTATAGCAAAAATCTCTAATGACTTCAGAAAAGAATGAACAAATCATAACATAATGTAAAGAGTCTTAGTTTCTAAAGTGAGAAAAAAAGAATTCCAAATTCAAGGAAAATATAAAAAGCCATTATTTATACTTTCGGAAAATGGACTAAGAATTTTTATTGAGAGTTAATAACACTACTAATATTTAAATTATATTCATACATTCAAAACAAAAACCATATCTGCCGAAAGTATATAGAGACATGCTTTATCTTAAATATGCATTTTTTAAAGATTTTATTTATTTGGCAGAGAAAGATATATCACAAGTAGGCAGAGAGTAAGAGGGAAGCAGACTCCCTGCTGAGCCGACAGCCTGATGCAGGGCTCGATCCCAGGACTCTGGATCATAACCTGAGTTGAAGGCAGAGGCGTAACCCACTGAGCCACCCAGGTGCCCCCAAATATGCATTTGTGTAACATAAATATGTGTTTGTGTAATATATATAAGAATGTATATTTATAAAGTAACTTGTGCCTAAAACATTATTAACCAATAGTATATTTACAAAATCAAAAAACATATGTTTATGTATAGGTTACAAAGATAACCTGATTAATATTGATGTTGACCTTAGTCTTAAACGTAGCCATTAAATTATTTAACACTTACCAAAAACTGATAGTGAAAATTTGTACATGTCGTATAAGAATCATTTAATTATATTATTGCTACTACAGCAAGGTGTAAATTGTAATTTCCATAATTATAGGCTTCACTCTGCTGTAATTGTCAGTGCTGATTGAATGGCTATTGAAATAACTGATCTATGATAACTCAGGATGGCCATGAATCGGCTGTTTTAGGCATTTAAAAGCTAAAATGTTCCAGCTTTGACACGGAGGAGTTGATTCTCATTGAGACTTTAGTAAAACCACCCTAGATGTATTTAACAGCATCAAACATCTTCCTAAACTCATCAATTTAATTCATTAAAAGTAAGTCTATCTGCAATAGAAGCCACTGGTCTTCTGACAGTCTTTGTGGGTATGCAGAGTCTGATTAATCCTTCCCCTTTGATATTTCAGAGTTAGCAAGGAGTTTGAACTCTCCTAATCAATGATCTATGGCAGCTACAAAGGTGAGCAATCACATTTCCAATGAGGGAGCCAAAGGGAATTTAACCTGTCATTCATTCACTGTCTAGCTAAAGATACATTTTAGTCAATGACCTCATAAGACTGACAAGTTTTGAAATGCTACAGAAATTTCATAAATTGCACAATTTCTCAATTCTGAATTAATAAAATAATAGGTTTTCATTTAAAAGTAAAGAGTTGGGCGCCTGGGTGGCTCAGTGGGTTAAGCCGCTGCCTTCGGCTCAGGTCATGATCTTGGGGTCCTGGGATCGAGTCCCGCATGGGGCTCTCTGCTCAGCAGGGAGCCTGCTTCCTCCTCTCTCTCTCTCTCTCTGCCTGCCTCTCTGCCTACTTGTGATCTCTCTCTGTCAAATAAATAAAATCTTAAAATAAATAAATAAATAAATAAAAGGAAAGAGTTTAGGGTGCCTGGGTGACATAGTCGGTTAAAGGTCCACCTTTTGATTTCAGCTCAGGTCATGGTTTCAGGCTCTTGAGATACAGCCCCAAGTGGGCCACACTCAGCAATCATAATTCTCCATTTAAGAAACACAGATAAAATCTCTAACTATGGAAAAACAAAATATTGCCTCAAACATCAGCTGTGTAAAGTTAATGTACATGGTGGGAAACTTACCATTACTCTCAACAATAATTTTATTGCCAATTTAGTTATGAAACATCTGAGAACCTCCACTTTCCCAAAGAAGGCAAATCTGTAAAGCTTAAAGAGAAAGTTTCTTGTTTATATAAACTTAAAAGCCCTGAATTTTCTTCCCCCCTCCCAATTTCTACCCCTTCCTATAATTACACTAATTTGCTGCTTCTCACAACTCTAAAAAGTTGACAAAAAAAAAAAAAATGCATTATACAGGATCACTCAGAGGGGACATTTTTTTCCTTAAACCTGAAAGCATTTATTTTGATATTTTACCAAATCAAAGCAGTCTCAAAATTTTTAGAGAAGAATCAAATGTTACCTATCGTATGGCCTATTAAACGTTACTTTAGAAAGGTTTGGTAAGTGCTAGTTAAGTGCTCTGCTGATTTCCTTTATTTTTCCTGAGGGTTTATGCTTGCTTCAAAGTAACATCACCTGAATACCATAATACATTTAATGTTTACTATTTTTTTTCCTGCCAGTTCAGAAACATTCTTATCTGAGTCTGAAAGGACATCTAGATCAAAAGTAAATGCTATCAGATCGTAGCACAAACTTACCCTTTTAAACTATTAGTAACTTTCTAAAAATACCAGTGAATTGATTTAACTGAAACTAATTTAAGTGAAATTATAAAGCCCTACAATCATTCCCAATGAGTATGAGCTACATAGGAAAAAACGAAGTGCAACAATACTATTTCTGTTGAATTTTTATAAATGAATATTATTTAAAGCCATTTTAAATGAAGTCCCCAAAGCTGTATTTCATTACGTTTGATTTTAAAAACATACCCTCCTTTTACAGAATAGCATTTCAAAATATACTTAGTATTACTGACCCATTATCCAGGAGGTATTTACAGAGAACCTATTACAAGGCAGGCATTCTGTTAATTACTGGGATATGACATTAAGATGTGTACAGCCCCTGTGCACACAGAGCTTATTTTCTACAAAAGACAGACCATTAGAGTGAAAATAATAAATAAAGGTTGATATACTTCAACTGAGGAAGTATAAAATGCTATGAGAGTTCACAGAATGAGCATCTAATATAGTCTGGGGGATTATGGATGCCTAGTAATTATAACTCCCCAGTATGTGTAAGATAGCAATCCGGTTATAGATCACTCGTGTAAGTTGCCCTTTTAGTTTTTATTGCTAGTTACTTCCCACTGTTCTATTTCACTGATTACTGAATTATGACTCCGATAACTCAACCTTACCTCTTCTTCAGTACATGGTTGGCAGATGTCCAACTGCTAGTCCGTGCATTTCTTCACCTCAAGAGGTTCATCTGGATCTTGAAGGCATCCTATCCATCACTGCAGTGAGCCAAAAGTGCAAAGCAGTTCCCATCTCTGAAGAACAGCTTTCAACCACTACCAAACGGTGGTCTTTATATCCTCAGCTCCCTTCCCCTCTGCTGAGATGATTCTAAATCAGATGTTCCACACTGGGTGCCAGAGTTGGGTTCGTCAGATTAAGCTTATTTTATCTACAAAACCACTTTCTTGACTGTTAACACTTTATTATCTGTGTTATCCTTCCAGATTCATTTCTACATCCCCCTACATATACTTCCTGGGACTCTCCAAGTAAAGTCCTTGTATTGTAATACTTTTTGGTCTCAGTGTATACTTTTTGATAAATCAAAAATAAAATAAACTTTAAACCAGGGACTGTATGATCCCACCAATTCAGCCATTTTCTGTGTGATCCTTAGTGATAGGAATTGGTTAAATTGTCTACCACTTCTCATGTATTGTTTCTATATTATTAGTTTTGATACTTGAATATCACCCGTGATCACTTTCTACATAAGGAATGTGTATGTCATTAGCAATGAAATAATGGTATTAATTTTCTAGGAAGGAAGACTTATATGAATCAATTTTTTTTCTATTTAAAAAATAGTAAACATATAGTAAAAATACATATATGAGTTTGTTGTTGTTGTTTATATTCTAGGGGAACTGAAGAACTAAAGTGAGAGATTAGTGAAAGCAGGGTGATAACTTTTTGTTCACTACTCAATCCCCAGAGCCTAAACGTAAGACTAATACTTAACAAAAATTAATATTTTTGTAAATGAATGTCCTAAGGTCAAAGATTTGACAGTCATTGAGACTGTTTCTAAAGAAAGGAAAGCACGGCAGGATTTGAAACTATACGATTGGTCATTTTTGTTTCTTTAAGAAAATGTGTTGTTTATCAGTGTTAATGAGTATACAACATGAGAAACATTAGGTGTCTCAAACAGATGAAGAATCTACTTGAATACAACACAGAGATCTCGTTAAATAATTATCAGATTAAAGGGGATTGTGATTGATATCACCTGTAAGACACCATGAGCTCAAAGAGAAAAGATACATGCAGAGCTCATGCTGTTTCCTATGGTGCAGTAGTAGTTAGTGTAGCAAAAGGTTACTGCCATTCATTTAAACAAAATGGGCATTTTATGTACCTTCACTGTCAGACAAGATGCAGTTGAGCAATGCTTTTGTAGAATATTATAAAAGGCATGAGTGATGCAGGTGGGGGATGAGGCAAGGAGGGAGAAAAAGATATTTCATCTATTGATAGCCAACCCCAAGAGAAAAGCTATTCTCTTTCTAGCATAGTACCAAGTGACTTTTCAAATGACCCCTGCACTTTCTCCTCAAAGAAAATCTTTCTAGGTGGGCAATTCAAACATTTATTACAGTCTCAAGAGGGAAATAAAAAAAAAAAAGAAAGAAAAATATTAGGGCTTCCTTGCAATATGCTCTTTTACTCTCCTTAGAACAAAGGGAATTACTATATTTACTAAGGAAGGTATGGGTACCCTGTTTGGGAAATATAGCTATTTCCAGTAACAAATCAATCACTAATACTTTTTAATTAACCTCCTGGGGTGGCCAAAGGATTTAAATGATTTTTGAGCTTCTTCTCTAAAATTTTTACTTAAAATTATAAAGGTTATGTTTTTGGAAATAACTAATTGATTTATTGATTTTGAGCAATAACAATAATTAATTACCATGACCTAGATGTTATTACCTTATACTAGGACATGAGACTTGTCAAATAGTTTGGATTTACCTAATTTTATCCTCAGAGTAAAATTATATTAGGGCACTTGAGTGGCTCAGTCCGTTAAGCATCAGACTCTTGATCTCAACTTAGGTCTCTGTCTCACGGTTGTGAATTCAAGCTCCACATTGAGCAACACACTGGACATGGAGCCTACTTAATTTTTTTCTAAATTATTATTTCTAGGGGTGCCTGGGTGGCTCAGTGGGTTAAAGCCTCTGCCCTTAGCTCAGGTCATGATCCTAAGGTCCTGGGATCTAGCCCTGCATCTGGCTCTCTGCTCAACGGGAGCCTGCTTCCCTTCCTCTCTGCCTGCTTCTCTGCCTACTTGTGATCTCTGTCTGTCAAGTGGATGGATAAAATCTTTTTAAAAGTTATTATTTCTATTACCATTTTAAAGATAAGGAAAATTAAGTCTTAGAGTGGTTAAGTAAATATTTCAAAGCTAAACAACTTAGAGAGTTATGATCATTACCTAATTCTACTTAGAATAAGTATAAGACCACATAAATGATTTAACATTACCTGGACTCATAAAAATATTTATTTTATTTATTCTTCTAAAAGATGTGAGATACCTAACAGTCTTTGGGTGAAGTTTAACCAACCATGTGCAAAATTACTTCTGCTAATTCACCCCTGGGACAGAAGAAATTTCAGCAACATAGCAGAATGTGTATATCACCATCTAGAAAGGCATAAAAATATTGTGAACAGAAGACAGAAGTGGGTGAAATGTTCTTTTCTGTACTGGCACCTAATATGGAGAGGAAAGGGGTCTAGTAGAAGACTCAATTACTTCATTACATGCTTTCCTTTTGTTTTGTTTTAACTCTGGAAGGCCAATTGAAAATCTGTTCTTTATTTAGAATATTAGATATAAACTTTCTTTACTGGTTTCATATAGGAAACTAAAACAACTTAACAAATATCAAATTAAGTTTAAACAAACTATAAAAAGAGAATTTTTTTCTTATATTTGTCTTTCTTTGTCCCATTAATAAATGATTAGTTCAGAATAATAGGTAAATGTTTGATGTAGGTATGTAGAAAATAAATTCCAAAAGACTAAACTTGTCACTTAGGGAATTAAAGGTAATGAGGCCAGCTGCTTCCTTTTCTGGATCTGCTTCTTAATGACAAGAACATCTTGATTGATGATGCCACAGCCGCAATTACATAACTTTTTATTTTTGAGTGAGATAGAACTGCAAGGGAATTTTACTGGTGGAAGGTTCTCAGAGCCCAAGAACCCCTGGACTCTATTAACCAATGCATTTAATAATCATGATGCTAAATGAAGGTTTGTGTATATGAATCTTTTCTCATGATATCTGACACTTAATATAAGGCCAATAACTTTTGTTATGATTACTATAACTAATTGAAATAAAACATACTGGTCATAGTCAGGAATATTACTAAAGAATGGACAAAATATTGAAAGAATAAGAATAGTAGAACAATTGAGGGGGTTATAACCAGAAGACTCAAAAAAAAAATGATGAGGTCAAGTTGGAATGGATTAAGAAACTTTTGAGTTACATTGGAAGAAAATACCTATGATGTAGCTTGATGCCAAACACATAATAAGGATCTAAGTGGGTCTCCTTCAATACGCGAAGCTGGGCTACACAGATGATGTGGGTATGACAGTACCAGGAGAAGCAAATAACCATTGTTGCTGTATTTAACATTGGCCATGAAGGAGGATGGTGAGAACATCTGTTGAGTACTAAAAATTCCACAAGGAAAATTTTTGAAAACTTCACAAAAATAGTATATAAGCTCTGTGCTTAGAATTATTAAAATAAATTATCAAATGATAGTATTACAAATTATCCTCAGTAGCAATGAACTGTATATGTCTAAGGAAACATGTAGCTATTAATGAAGCTTTCCAGTAAGCTCATATTTTAAAAGGACATTAATAATTTAAAAGAAAGTCATATAGAGAGAAGCACACATGAAAATATGACATGAGCCTTTAAGAAGTGTCAACTATATAAACTTGTCAAGTGATTTGTATTAAGGAAAAATATTCAGAAAAATGAAACAATTGAACAGAGAAGGATAAAGCAATGCTTTAAGAAAATCAAACTGAATTGGATTATTTGTTCTTTGGGTGTTGAGTTTGCTAAGTTCTTTATAGATTCTGGACACTAATCCTTTATCTAATATGTCATTTGCAAATATCTTCTCCCATTCTGTCAGTTGTCTTTTGATTTTGTTAACTGTTTCTTTGCTATGCAAAAGCTTTTGATCTTGATGAAATCCCAATAGTTCATTTTTGCCCTTGCTTCCCTTGCCTTTGGCGTTGTTCCTAGGAAGATGTTGCTGCAGCAGAGGTTGAAGAGGTTGCTGCCTGTGTTCTCCTCAAGGATTTTGATGGATTCCTTTCGCACATTGAGGTCCTTTATCCATTTTGAGTCTATTTTTGTGTGTGGTGTAAGGAAATGGTCCAATTTCATTTTTCTGCATGTGGCTGTCCAATTTTCCCAGCACCATTTATTGAAGAGGCAATCAAGATATGGGCAGAGGACATGAACAGACATTTCTGCAAAGAAGACATCCAGATGGCCAACAGACACATGAAAAAGTGCTCCATATCACTCGGCATCAGGGAAATACAAATCAAAACCACAATGAGATATCACCTCACACCAGTCAGAATGGCTAAAATTAACAAGTCAGGAAATGACAGATGCTGGCGAGGATGCGGAGAAAGGGAACCCTCCTACACTGTTGGTGGGAATGCAAGCTGGTGCAGCCACTCTGGAAAACAGCATGGAGGTTCCTCAAAATGTTGAAAATAGAACTGCCCTATGACCCAGCAATTGCACTATTGGGTATTTACCCTAAAGATACAAATGTAGTGATCCAAAGGGGCACATGCACCCGAATGTTTATAGCAGCAATGTCCACAATAGCCAAACTATGGAAAGAACCTAGATGTCCATCAACAGATGAATGGATCAAGAAGATGTGGTATACATACACAATGGAATACCATGCAGCCATCAAAAGAAATGAAATCTGCCATTTGCGACAACATGGATGGAACTAGAGCGTATCATGCTTAGCGAAATAAGTCAAGCAGAGAAAGACAACTATCATATGATCTCCCTGATATGAGGAAGTGGTGATGCAACATGGGGGCTTAAGTGGGTAGGAGAAGAATAAATGAAACAAGATGGGATTGGGAGGGAGACAAACCATAAGTGACTCTTAATCTCACAAAACAAACTGAGGGTTGCTGGGGGGAGGGGGGTTGGGAGAAGGGGGTGGGATTATGGACATTGGGGAGGGTATGTGCTTTGGTGAGTGCTGTGAAATGTGTAAACCTGGTGATTCACAGACCTGTACCCCTGGGGATAAAAATATATTTTTATAAAAAATAAAAAATTAAAAAAAAAAATCAAACTGAAGAAAAAAGGGAAGACGATAATTCAGATGTGTCTGTTGGAAGTTTAACAGAGACTCCTATCTAAGCAAAACATCACAATATATAGACTGATTGTATTCAATACCACTGTGGACTTTTTGTTGAGTTAGCTTAGAAAGAACTAAAATTAACAACAGAACAAAAGCAAAAACAAAAACCAGTTAATTGATTGCTGGAGCATCACTAGGGGCTGTGAGCTGCATTCACCTGGAGTAGAATTTCCATCATACTGAACTGAGGGTAAAGGGATGTAAGGATGGTCTGGATTGTGACTCAAATACCCAGGCTCTTAATATTCTTACCAATTTTTAAGTGATCTTGTTCAATAAATGTTCCTTATTTCATTGTATGCCCATAGAAACATTTCCAGAGATTTTAGAGGTTTTTTTTAAAATATAACTTTTACCATTTTGCTGGCATCTACAGAGTTATTCATGCTGAAATGTGAGCAGTAAATCCTTTAAATGAGTTAGCTCTTTAAAAAAAAATGTAATCTTGAAAAAAGCACCTGATTCTTTTAATTCTTAGCCAAAAATCAACTCTTCCAAACCCCTGGTAAGACCTTCTAGACTTTCTGTATTCATGAATTTGCCTAGTCTAGATCATCTCATATAAGCATAACATGCAGTATTTATCCTTTTGTGTCTGGCTTATTTCACCTAGCATCATGTTTTCAGGATTAATTCATGATATAATATATATTAGAATTTGATTCCTTTTTAAAGCTGAATAATATTTCATTGTATGTATATACCACATTTTGTTAATCCATTCATCTGTTGATGACATTTAGGTGCCTTGTAACAATGCCTGCTACTTTTCCCATCTGTGTTTCTCATTCTCCAACACAGATTAGTAAGTCCTTCAGATACCCCCAGACAGGTTAAAGGAGACATACAAGATATTTTGCAATAAAAGTCTGTTTTACTCCCTCCTGTTGGAAGGGAGTAACCAGGAACCAGGAACCAGGTTGCTGCCATTTAGGAATAAGACTATCACTGCATCAGGGAGGGGACAAGGGCGAGTAAAACACCAAAATTTCCTACTGTTTTAAAGATAACTTTTCTTGATTTCTACAAAGCTTTGTTTTCTAGAGCTCCTAGAGTCTTAGTTCAAGCATATGGTTGCTTTCTTTGATGGTCCTATGGAAGAATGGGTGTTTGGAGATTCCTCATCTGCATTTTTGCTGATGTTACTCCCCACATATTTTAGGTTAGACATTGTATCACCAATGTGTTAAATAAAAGGGAAATAAACTCTTCAGTATTAACACAAATTTTTCCATCATATCTTGGTAGCTCTTTTTCTCTAGGAGAGAAGGCAATTTTGGGCTCAGTCATTCCTTCTCATTGAGTATATGTGGGTTTTGGTAGGACACCATGTTAATGATTCTCCTTAAACGAAGGATCTTCTGGGAGTTCTTGCCTATACAGGAACTAGAAGAATAGATTGTGGTATCAGGGTGATATATATTAAAAAAGAATGGGTATAGGGGAATCAGAGCAAGAAAACCCTATAACAAGCTCAGACCTATATGTCTCCACTCCTTCCCAATCTTACTACACCTTAGTTTTCATTGTTTCATTTAGTTTTAGGACTGGGAGATGGAGTAGGAGAAGGTGGATCATCCAACTACTCTTAGCTTGATTACTTGATTTTTCTTTGAGCTATAGAACATTTATTTAATAGAAATAGAAAAAACACTTAATAGAAAATTCTGTCCCCCAAGGTAAAACATTTTGTCCAGTGATATCTCCTATGAGTTTCATAATTTTGGACTTTACATTTGGGTCTGTGATCCACTTTAAGTAAATTTTTGTGAAAGGTATAAGGTTTATGTCTAGATCCATTTTATTTTTATTTTATTTTAGAGGGAGGAGGGGCAGAATAGGAGGGAGGGAGAGAATCTTAAACAGGCTTTATGCCCAGTGTAGAGACCCATACGGGGCTCAATCTCACAAACTTGAGATCATGACCTGAGCTGAAATCAAGAGTCTGGATGCTTAACTTACTGAAGCACCCAGATGTGTGTGTGTGTGTGTGTGTGTGTGTGTGTGTGTGTGTGTATTATTTATTCCAACACTATTTGTGAAAAAGACAGTCTTTACCTTATTTGTTGCTGTTGCTCCTATGTCAAAGATCAGTTGACTATATTTATGTGGACATATTTCTGGGTTCTCTATTCTTTTCTGTTGATCAAATTCTCTAATTTTTACCAATACCATATTGTCTTGATTCACTGTCACTTTACTATAATTCTTGCAGTAAAGTAGTGTTAGTCCTCTATCTGTGTCCATCACACAGTTTTGGATATTCTGGATCTTTTGCCATTTCACATGAACTTTATAATTAGTTTGTCAATATCTGTAAGACAACTTCCTGGGATTTTGACTGGGTTTGCACTGATTCTAAAGATCAAGTTGGGAACGAGTGACACCTTGACTATATTGAGTCTTCATCTCCATATTCATAAACATTGAAAATTTATCCATACTTTTAATTTAGGGAAATTCTCATTAATTATTCTAAATATTTCTCTGTTCCTTTCTCTTTCATCTACTTCTGGCATTCTGAATGCACACATGTTATATCTTTTGTAGTTGGGCTACAGATATTCTATTTTGCTTCTTTTGGTCTTTGCATTCTTAGCTTTTCAACTGAGGATTCTATTGATATATCCTCAATCTGGAAAGAAATGGATGCATTTCTAGAGATTTATAAACTACCAAAATCCAGGCGCCTAGGTGGCTCAGTGGGTTAAGCCGCTGCCTTTGGCTCAGGTCATGATCTCAGGGTCCTGGGATCGAGTCCCACATCGGGCTCTCTGCTCAGCAGGGAGCCTGCTTCCTCCTCTCTCTCTGCCTGCCTCTCTGCCTACTTGTGATCTCTCTCTGTCAAACAAATAAATAAAATCTTAAAAAATAAATAAATAAATAAATAAACTACCAAAACTGAAACAGGAAGAAAGAGAAAACCTGAACAGACTCATAAACAGCAAGGAAGTTGAAGCAGTAATCAAAAAATCTCCCAACAAACAGGAGTCCAGGGCCAGATTCCCAGGGGAATTCCTCCAAAAATTTGAAGAAGAATTAATGCTTATTTTTCTGAAACTGTTTCAAAAAAAAAAAAAAAAAAGATGAAGAAGAGGAAAGAAAAAAGAAAGAAAAAAAGAAAGAAAGAAAGAAATGAATGGGAAGAAAGCTTCCAAACTCTTTCTATGAGGCCAGCATTACTTTAATCCCACAACCAAACAAAGACCCCATCAAAAGGGAAAATTACAAACCAATATCTCTAATGAACATGGATGCAAAAATTCTCACCAAAATACTAGCTAACAGGATCCAACAGTATATTAAAAGGATTATTCACCATGACCAAGTGGGATGTATTCCTGGGCTGCAAGGGTGGTTTAACATCTTCAAATCAATCAATGTGATAAACAACATAAATAAAAAAAAGGGCAAGAACTATGTGAGCTTCTCAATTGATGCAGAAAAAGCACTTAACAAAGTATAGCATTCTTTCTTGATTAAAACTCTTCACAGTGTAGGGATAGAGGGAACATACCTCAACATCATAAAAGCCATCTATGAAAAGCCCACAGTGAATATCATTCTCAATGGGGAAAAATTGAGAACTTTCTCCATAAGGTCAGGAGCATGGCAGGAATGTCCACTATCACCACTGTTGTTCAACATAGTACTAGAAGTTATAGCCTCAGCAATCAGAAAACAAAAAGAAATAAAAGACCTCTGAATTAGCACTCTTCACAAATACTTTTTGTGGGAAACCCAAAAGATTCCACCCTAAAATTGCCAGAACTCATACAGGAATTCAGCAAAGTAGCAGGATATAAAATCAATGCACAGAAATCAGTTGCATTTCTATACACTAAAAATGAGACAGAAGAAAGAGAAACTTAGGACTCAATCCCATTTATAATTTGCACCAAAGACCATAAGATACTTAACCAAAGAGGTAGAGGATCTGTACTAAGAAAACTATAGAACAGTCATGAAAGAAATTGAAGAAAGCACAAAGAAATGGAAAAAAAAATTCCATGCTTATGGTTTGGAAAAACAAATATTGTTAAAATGTCTATGCTACCTAAAGCAAGCTATACATTCAGTTCAGTCCCTGTCAAAATACCATCAGTTTTCTTCATAGAACTGGAACAAATAATCCTAAAATTTGTATGGAATCAGAAAGGACCCTGAATAGCCAAAAGAACTTTGAAAAAGAAAGCCAAAGTTAGTGGCATCACAATTCCAAACTTCAAGGTCTATTACAAAGCTGTGAACATCAAGACAGTATGGTACTGCCACAAAAACCGACACACAGATCAATGGAACAGAATAGATAAGCCAAAAACGGACTCTCAATTCTATGGTCAACTCATTTTCGACAAGGCAGAAAAGAATATCCAAAGGAAATATCTCCTATCTTTAAAGATTAGAACATACTTTTCTTCCTGAAATCATTAGTGACTATTCCTTAGGTCTTTGGTACTCTGAACTAATTGTAACGTTCAAGGAGATGAGAAATATAGATCCTCTTTGCTAATTTGTGATTTTTTTTTGGCCTTGAAGTACATGGACTCTTACTAAATGATAAGCCACTCACCAATGCTAAATTGGGGTTTCCTCAACAATAATAAAAGAAATGAGTAAGACTCTCAAAAGTAGAAGGGAATATTGCCTATATATATATATATATATATATATATATGCTTGCCTGATTCACTAAAGCCCTGGATTATTGCTTTCAGGGGCACAGCACACAGTAGAAGTGGCTTTATGTATATAATCATGTTCAATAATAAGACTCAATAAGGTTGTCAGTTAAAAAAAAAAAAAGTCTTCTGTTATGTTAAAGAAGCTATTGGCCGGTGGGATGAAAAAATGCATAAAAAAATGAGAGTTACTTTGATGTTCAAAAAAATTCAAAAGATCCATTAACTCAATAGATTTTCTTAATTTTAAACTAGTAGAAAGGAAAAGTATATCAATAACATCTTGTGCTTATAATTATCACATACAATTGGCCCTTATGGAATGAGGTAGCCAGGGATACTGATTCACCATGCAGTAAAAAAATCCATGTAAAATTTTTGACTCTCCAAAAATTTGACTACTAATAGCTTGCTGTTTATTGGAAGACTTACTTGTAACATGAGGGGTTGTTTAACACATACTTTCATTTCATATGTGTTATTTATATTGTATTATTATATTATATCATATATTTTATTCTTAAAGTAAGCTATAGAAAAGAAAGTGTTATTAAGAAAATTGCGACTAAAGAATCATTGTATACTACATCAAAAACCAATGATGTACTATATAGTGGCTAAATAAACATAACAAAAAAAAGAAAATGACATTTCAAAATAAGAATTTAAAAAAAAACTGTAAAAAATGCTAATAGGTAAATCTGAGTAAAGGCATGAGTATCCCTTACCATTTTAATTCTTACATCATTTTTGTAAACTGAAATTATTTCCAAATAAGTTTTCTTAAAATAAAAAAAATCGAAAGAGGAAAAATGCATTTATAATACTATACTGTATTTATTTTTAAAAAATCATGTATAAGTTGACATGTGAATTTCAAATCTGTGTCATTCAAGGGTCCACTGTAGTTATGATATCCATATGTATATTCATATCTATTTTTCTACTGATTTACATATGAAACCCAAAAAGCCATGTAAGACTCATTGAATAATTACTACTATGCACTATTTATGTTATAAAATTGGACACCTTAATGAAACTATGCTAAAATCTTAAATGGAACTTTGGAAAGTTCCATTTGGGTTGAACACCCAGAAAGTTTTATCTTATCATACTAAATCTAAACAAAAATAAATCATTCTGTGAAAGTGCTAATGTGACATTAAACATGACCTTTTAAGCAACTGATTGAAATGCAAGTTATAAAAAGAAAAAAGCAGTAAGCTAAATAATGTCACATCAAATAGTATATCAATTTATGTCAGTTTCATTAGAAATGCTAAAATAAGTTTTGGTTTAATGGTTTATTAATTTAGAATATATGTTCATATGATCCTACATGTTTGAGTTATAAGATTTCTCACTTAATGAGTAAGAAATTTTCCTCATGCCCATATAATTTTGACAATAAATAGTTAACATACCGCTATGTGTTGCCTCAGGTCCCAAGCATAATATTTAAGTGAGACTAGAATTAAGGTGATAAGCCGAACCTTCAAAAATCACTGAAATGAATATATATGGAAGCCCAAGTCATATTTTTTCAATTCAGGACTACCTTAGATGATATCAGAGATAACCTTTATTATAGTTAATCTTAGGAAGCTGCTAAATACGCAATACCCCCAGAAAAGTTTCAGAAAAAGGTGTAAACCTAATCAGCAACTACGTGTTTACTGAGAAGGGAAAGAGGCACAGTAATCAGAACCAAAAATGTTGGTTATGAACTGTAGGAGAAGATTTGCTAAAGCATTATTGTTGACCCAGGGAAGGTCCTCTGATGCTTCTAAGGAATTAGTCCCTGGATTGTTAAAGAGCTGAGCCTAAGTCAGAATTTTTCCATTCCATTCTATTCTATTAAATTGATAGCTTGTATATCCCTGAATAGATTATTGTAGATAAATAAAGTGTAAAACGTTCTAGCAATCTTACTCTTTGATCCATCTATTATTTTCTGTGCATTGACTCCTTCCTGTTATCATTGATCAACTAGACTTTTTCCTTCTCAGTTTAGTGGTATAATAATGGAGACACATAGACTAAAAACTACATCTAAAGTTTAATGCATATTGACTTAGATATGAGAAAGTATATCTATCTATCTGTATATATAACTATATCTATCTATCTACCTTTCTGTAGTTATATACAGATATATACAATTTAAGGTCAGTTACCATTCTTTTATTTAGATTGGATCTATTGGTAGGGCACCTGGGTGGCTCAGTGGTTTAAGCCTTTGCCTTCAGCTCAGGTCATGATCCCAGGGTCCTGGGATCGAGCCCCGCATTGGGCTCTCTGCTCAGCGGGGAGCCTGTTTCCTCCTCTCTTTCTCTGCCTGCCTCTCAGCCTACTTGTGATCTCTGTCACATAAATAAATAAATTCTTTTAAAAAAAAAAGAGCGCTTTTAGCTATAGAATGAGTAAGTCATGGGGATAAAAGGGACAGCATAGAGAATATAGTTAATACTATTGTAAGTGTTGTATGGTGACAGACAGTAGCTACCCTAGAGGTGGACAAAGCATATAGAGAATTGGAATCACTGGGTTGTACACCTGAAACTAATCTAACATTGTGTGTCAACTATACTTGAAAAAAAAAAGTCTAATAAAGTCAGTGAGTCAGGTCAGGTGCTGGCAGCTCATCATAATTGAATGAAGTTGTAACTCATAACTAAGTATAAGTCAATGGAGGAAGAGGTAGGTTCTATGGAATACTAGCGAGATATAATCTGTCCCTAATAATTTCAAATTCAGGACTTTTTATTTGTTTTTAACTTCATGATACTTTTCTGATAAGACAATGTATATACTTTCTGGTGAAATGTTCCTGATATGGTGACATTTTTCTATTTTAATGAGTTTTTTGTAATTGTAATTTAGAGAAAACAAATGGCGAGAGTGTAGATGGCAAAAATGAGTGAATACGTAAATATATTTCGATCCCTTTATAAAAAAGGTATGCTACCATTAAAATATTTATTAAAATTTGAAAGAAAAATTAAGAGCTAAATGAAAGGCCACATACAACAATTTATAAATACCATGATTTTTAAAACTGTGAAGAGGGAGTGACATCAACAAAATAGCAAAAAAGAGTTTTCTACCATCTTCCCCACAAAAGAACATAAGTTTTTAAAATGATCTATAGATGAGAATCCCTTTGCAGAAACCCAAAAGTCCAGTAGAGAAGCTCCAACACACCCTTGGAGCAAAGAAAAATCCGAGACAGACATGCTGGGTAAAATAATGATTTCACTATACATGTGTCACCCTTCCCCTATGGCAACAGTGCTCAGTGCCAAGAGAGACCTATTTGGCTGGAAATTTCTCCCACAGTGGAGAATAAGAGCATGCAGTTGAACACCTGATACTAAGAGTGCTGTATAACTGCTGTAGGGTGCGGGAACTAGGAGAACAGCAGCCATGAATCTGAAGGCATCAAAGGGACTGATATCCTACTAATTATTTGATGGATTCCATCAGAAGATAGGCCAGGCAATGCTGGTATACCTTGTCTGTGGATTCCCACAACTGTAATATGGGCATTCCCAATGTTGTGTGAATCCCCAATGCTATGTGAATCTTACCCACTCCCAACACATGGCTGTCTCCTTGTGCATACTCCCAAGGACAGTGAATGTGAGCTTCTGCATTTGGCTAATGAGTGTGCATGGAAAGTTGGCCTGACTCTGGGGGATTGGAAGAAAGCACACAAGCTTAAGCATTCAACACTGGCCTATGAAAAGCAAACAGGAGACTATCAGTAACAGGCCTGATTGCAAGATTAAGAAAATACCACCACCACCATTACCACCCTCCCCCACCAACCTTGTCAAATAATAAAAATACTATATCTGGTAAAACTGTCTCTCAGACATGAAAGGGAAAAAATTCAATACTAATCCTTCTCAAACTCTACCGAAGAATAGGCAAAGAAAGAATATTTCTAAAGTCAATTTATCAGGCCAACATTACCTTGCTACCAAAACAAGACAAGAATGCCACAAAAAAAAAAAAAAAAGAAGAAGAAGAAGAAGAAAATTATAGGCTGATATTCCTGATGAACATAGATTTTAAATGTTCTAAAAGAATAAGGACCCTGAAAAACAAACTGAGGGCTTTGGGGGTGGGAGGGATGGGGTAGCTGGCTGATGGGTATTAGGGAGGGCACTGGGTATTATATACAGCTAATGAATCATTGAACATTTCATCAAGAACAAATGGTATACTGTATGGAGGCTAACATAACATGCATATATACACACATACATACATACATATATAAATAATATTAGCAAACCAAATTCAACAATACATTAGATGTATCATACACCATGATCAAGGGGGATTTTCTCCAGAGATACAAGAATGATTCATCACAAATCAATAGATGTGATATACGGCATTAACAAAATAAAGGATTAAAAATCACATGATCATCTCAATAGATTCATAAAAAGCATTTGATAAAATTCAACATCCATTTACGGTAAAACTATCAACAAAATGGGTGTAGAAGGGACATATCTCAATATCATAAAAGTCATATATGACAAGCCTAGAGCTAACATCATTCTTAATGGTGGAAAGTTAATATCTCTCCCTCTAAAATCAAGATCAAAGCAAGGTTGCCTAAAAACAAACAAGATTGCCTACTCTTGTCATTTCTGTCAACATAGTACTGGAAGTTCAGAAGAAATTAGGCAAGTAAAAGATATAAAATGTATCCAAGTCAGAACAAGGGAAATAAAATTGTTTCCGCTGATGACATGATCTTATATATAGAAAATCTTAAAGATTGTACCAAAAATATGTTAGAACCAATAAATGAATTCAGTAAAACCTCAGGATACAAAGCAAGATACAAAAATCAACTGCATTTCCAAACACTAACAACAAACTATCAGAAAATGAAGAAAAAAAAATTACATTTTCAGTAGCATCAGCAATAAAATAGAATAAATTTAATCATGGGTCACCTTTACAATGAAAGTTTAAGATATTAATGAAAGAAACTGAAAGAGACGCAAATAAATGAAAAAACATCCCATGTTCATGGATTAGAAGAAAAATATTGTTAAAATATACATACTACCTAAAGCAATGTACATATTCAATGCAATTGTATTTATTAAAATACATATACTACTCAAAGCAATCTACACAGTCAATGTAATCCCTATCAAAATTCCATTGGCATTTTCCAAAGAAATGTGAAATACAATCTTAAAAGTCATATGACACCACCAGAGACCTTAAATAGACAAAGCAATCTTGATAAAAAAGAGAAAGCTGGAGGTATTACACTTCCTGATTTTAAAATATATTTCAAAGTTATGATGACCAATCTAGTGTGGTGTTGGCATAAAAATAGGCACATAGAACACTGGAACAAAATAGAGAGCCCAGATATAAATTTGGGTATATATTATCAACCAATATTTGACAAGGGAACAAAGAACACACAATAGAGGAAAGATAATCGCTTCAATAAATAAAATTGGGAAAACTGGATATTCACACACAAAAGAATGAAAGGGGATCCCTTTCATCATTTACAAAATTTAATTTAAAATGGACTAAAGACTTACATTTAAGAACTTAAACCATAAAATTCCTAAGAGGAAACAGAGGGATAAAATTCTTTGATGTTGATCTTGGCAACTATTTTTTTTTTTAATTTGGATTTGAAACCCAAAGTAAATGTAAGAAGAGCAAAAATAACCAATTGCATCAAATTAAAAAGCTTCTGCACAGCAAAAGAGGTGGTCAGTAAAATGAAAAGGCAACCTATGGAAAAGGAAAAAAATACTTGCAAGGCATATATCAAATAAGGCATTAATATCTAAAAGAGAAAAAAGTCACACGACTCAGTAACCAAAAGAAAGAAAAGAAAAAAGAAGAAAGAAAGAAAGAAAGAAAGAAAGAAAGAAAGAAAGAAAGAAAGAAAGAAAGAAAGAATCTAACTAAAAATGGGCAGAGGATCTGAATAAACATTTTCCCAAAGAAGACATTTAGAGGGTCAAAAGATACATGGAAATGTTCTTAACATCACTTATGATCAGGGAAATACAAATAAAAGCCACAATGAGCTATCATCTCATATAGTATAGTCTTTACCAAAAATACAACTGATAACAAGCAGCTCTGAGGATGTGGAGAAAAGAGAATCCTTGTTGAAGTTTCCTCAAGCAATGAAAAATAGAACTACCATATGATTAAATAATCCCACTTTGGGTGATAAAATCTGAAGGAAGGGATATCAGTATATAGCTAAGAAAGATCTGCACTCCCATGCTCATTGCAACATTATTCACAATAGCCAAGATATGGAAACAATTTGTTTGTTAATGGATGAGTGCATTAAGATGTGGTATATACATTCAATGAAATATTACTCAGCCATAAGAAAAAAGGAAATCTTGCCATTTACAACAATATGGATGAATCTAGAGGACATTATGTTAAGATAAATTAGTCAGACAGAGAAAGACTATATGATCTTAATTATTTGTGAATTCTTAAAAAAAAAAAAAAAAAAGGTTGAACTCACAGAACAGAGTAGAAAAGTGGTTTCCAGGAACTGGGGGTTGGAGGAGACTGAGAGATCTAGTTAGAGTATAAGCCTTCAGTTTTAAGATGAATAAGCTCTAGGAATCTAACGTACAGCATGATAACGATAGTTAATATTTTTTTCATACTTTAAAATTGTTAAGAAAGTAAATGTTAAGCATTTTCAACACACACACACGCACACACACACACACACACAACTATCTAAAATGATGGATGCATAAGTTAACCTGATTGTGGTCATCATTTCACAAAGTATACATATATCAAATCATCATCAGGTTGTACACTTAAATATATGCACAATTTTTTTGTTAATTAAACCTCAATAAACCTGAAAAAATAAGAATACCAATGTAAGCAGGTGAAAATTTGCATAAATTAAAGGCTAAAAAAACAGAAATACTGACTTCTATTGGGGTTATTTTCTCTCTTTCTTCTTCTGTTCTTATTTTTTTTAATTAAAAAAAATATTTCTCAACTCATATACTTCTCTGTTTTCACCACATTGCTCCCTGTTCTATTGTTTTTAATTCTCAAACTTTAGAGCAGCCTAAAGATTCTACGGCAGGCCTCTGCAGAACTGCGGCAGAAGCCTTTTGGATCTGGGGGTAAACCCTTCCATCTTGCAGATAACAACTCTCCCTCTGAGGACAGCTTTTGGCCTACAACTAGGCATTAGTAGAGAGTGAATACTTAACCACGGATCACAAAATTTCAAGCAATATGATCTATCTATCATTAACTTGATGTTATCTGACTCACCAACCCAAAAATATGGGCATGTAAAACAGTACCCCAGCATCAAATGAAGTGGTAAATACATGTTTGGACTTGAATAGGCCCCGAGGACACAAACAATTTATATTAAGAAGTGGCCCAAAGTCCAAGGGTCTCCATGCATTCCTTGAAAGTGGACAGCAGCAACACTGTAGTCCCTTCTCAGGGATATCCGTCAAGGTCCTTGGTTAAAGGGAAATATTCCCAGTGGGCAGAACTTCAAGAAGTTCACTTGATTATGCACCTTAATTGAAAAAGAAACGGTCAGATATGGAATTACATAGCAACTCAAGGGCTGTGGTCAATGGTTTGACTGGATAGTCAGGTACAGGATGGCAGTATAATAAAAAATTGGGGGACAAGGAAATTTGGGGAAGTCGTATGTGGATAGTCTTCTCTAGGTGGGCAATAACATGAAGATATTTGTATCCCATGTGAATGTTCACCAAAGGATGACCCAGTAGAAGAGTGTTTTAATCAAGTGGATGCCAGTCAGCCTGTTCCCCAACCATCTCTGTCATTGCCCAGTGGGGTCATGGACAAAGTTGCCATAGTGTCAGGAATGGAGGTTATACATGAGCTCACAATGTGTATTTCCACTCACCAAGGTTGAATTGGCTATAGCCATTAACACGTGCCCAGTATGTTAGCAGCAGAGACCAACCCTGAGCCTCCATATGGCCGTCTTGCCTATAGTGAACAGCCAGTAACCCGGTGGTGGGTTGGTTATATGAGATTGCTTCCATCATGGAAGGGTCAGCATTTTGTCCTTTCTGCAGTAAACACTGTATAACAGTTTGCCTGCTCTAAATGCAGTACTTCTGCAAAACTACTACCTGTGGTTTTACAGACTGCCTTATTCCCTGTCATGGTATTCCATATAGCTTTGTGTGGACTCAGGTAACTCTCACTTCACAGCAAATGAATCTTTTCGAAACTATTGCCTATTTCCTATTGGATTATCTTGTTTTCTTCTTAAGTTTCTATGGTTATTTAAATTTCTGAATACAATGTTTATCGAATAGCTTATAAAAATTTCCTCCCAGTCTATTACTTGTGTTTTCATTCTCTTATCAGGGGTTTTGGAATAGCAGAACATTTTTAATTTGTGGAGTTCAGTTTATCAATGTGTTTTTTTTATGGGACTGTGCTGTATTGAAGAATTATTTACCTACACAAAAGTTAAGAAAAGTTTTTTTTCCAATATTAACTTCTAGAAATCTTATAGTATGGTTCTTACATTTAGTTCATAAACCATTTTTAGTTAATTTTAATGTAGAGTGTGAGAAATTTGCAGTTTGGTTTTTTTGTTTGTTTTTTGGGGTTTTGGAGGGTTTTTTGCATATGGATATGCACTTATTTCAGCACCATTTGCTGAAATTCCCTTTGTACTTTGGTCAAAAATCAGCTATTCACATCTGTGTGGGAATATTTTGCTATTCCATTGATTTATTTGACTATTTTTAAATCACACCACATTGTCTTGATTAGAACAGGTTTATAATAAGTTTGCAAGTCAGATAGCACAAATATTCTAAATTTACTCTTTTTTTCCAAAGTTGTTTTGGGTATTCTAGCACATTTGAATGGCTGTATGAAATTTAGAATCAGTTTGTTACTTTGTACAAAGTAGTTTAATAATAATTTGCCAGTGTAAATGTCTTTCATATATGTTATAAAATGTATTCCTAAATGTAAGCCCTCCATATTTCTTGATGATATTGTAAATGTTATTTTTATTTTATTTTATTTTTAAGATTTTATTTATTTATTTGAGAGTGAGAGCAAGAGTATGAGCAGGGGGAGGGACAGAGGGAAAGAGAGTAGCAGACTCTCTGCTGAGCAGGAAGCCTGGATTTGGGGCTCAACCCCAGGAACCCTGGGAATCACAACCTGAGCCAAAGGCAACCACTTAATCAACTGAGCTACCCAGGTGCCCCTGTAAAGTGATTTTTAAAATTTCAGCTTCTGATTGTTTATTGCTAGCATACAGAAATTATTTTTTTTAATATTGGTATTGCATCCTGGAAGCTTTCAAAATTTGTTAAATTTATTAATTCCAGTAGGTTTATTTTGTAGATAGCACTGGATTTTTTATACGGGTGATTATGTGATTGTCAAATAATAATTTTACTTTTTCCTTTCTAATCTGAGTGGACTTTTACTTATTTTTTTCTTATTTAATTGAATAAAACCTCTAGTACAATGCTGAATAGAAATGATGAGTACTGATACTCTTGTATTACTCCTGATCTTGGCAGGGGTGGAGGAATATTTCAGAATGCCACGATTAAGTATGTTGTAAGCTGTACATTTTTCCTAAATGCACCTACCAGGCTGAAGAATTTTCTCTCTATTTCTAGTTGGCTGAAATTTTTTACAGAAAATGATGTTGGCTTTTGTGACGTAATCATTTTGCATTTCCTGAGATGTTCATATGAGTTTCTTTTTGTTTGTTTGTTTTTTGTTTAAGTCTGCCTTGTTCTACCTGGGTTCTCCTTTCCTGAATTACAGTTTGGACACTCCCTCAAGACAATAAATTTGAGCAATGGTAAGGATACACTTGTTCTTTCTCATCTCTCAGGAATCATTGCCCTTCAAAACCTGATGTCTGTTGTCTTAAGAAACACTGATTCCTAATTTTACCTGTTTTTTTTCCCCCTTTGTTTTGTGGTTGTTTTTGATGGACGAGTAAGTCCAAGTCTTGTTACTCCATCTTGATTGTGTGCAAAAACTCCCCATTGTCTAGATATGTTGAGATCACACTATAAAGTTATGCCAGATCTGGTATTACAAAGCCTGTTTCTGCAATAAGATCTCCATATCTTGAAAAGATAAACTGTTGCCACACGTGAAGTAGTTTAAAATAATATGATTTAGTGTTTAAGAAAAGTTTAAAATTAAAATCAACAACCCAAGAATATTTAAAAACATGGGAATAACTTTTGTGAATATAGAGACTCAATTATTTCATATAAAAAATACATCTGACTCTTATACATTGGGTTCTCCAACAAGATGACTCTGGAACACAGCTGAACATATAAGATGTTTATTAAGAGTCCCTTGGAATCAATATCTGTGTGTTTAGCAATGATGAAGAGCAGGATTGAGCAGAGAAATAAGAAATGCAAAAGAAGCTCCATTAAATCCTTGCCTAACCCCACTGAGAACTCAGAAACTAAAATGTTGTTTGCTTTATGGTGAGACAGCAGCTGGGGTAATCCCTGTATGGAAAGAACCTAGATGTCCATCAACAGATGAATGGATCAAGAAGATGTGGTATATATACACAATGGAATACTATGCAGCCATCAAAAGAAATGAAATCTTGCCATTTGCGACAACATGGATGGAACTAGAGCATATCATGCTTAGCGAAATAAGTCAAGCAGAGAAAGACAACTATCATATGATCTCCCTGATATGCATTAGAAATAGCTGAAAGAAATCTGCAGATAAACCACCTGGCAGCAGGGGCAAAAGTCTTTCTCCAAAGGGAGATCGGTGCCCTGAATCACCATGTTCCATCACAATGATATAAACAATAGAGGAAAACATGACTAAGTGACATGTGTATATTCTCCAGTGTCCTAGATAACATTAATTTGAGTATATATGCTCTATTATATTTGTTAATTGGACAAAATCAAGTAATTTGGGGTGCTTGGGTGGCTTGGTCAGTCAAGCATCTACCTTCGGCTCAAGTCATGATCCCAGGGTTCTGGGATTGAGTCCCACGTCAGGCTCCTGGCTCAGTGGGTAGTCTGCTTCTCCTTCTCCCTCAGCCTTCCCCCATTTGTATTCTTTCTATCAAATATAATCTTCTAAAAGATAAAAATAAAAATAAATAAAATCAAGTAATTCCAATTTACTTATTTTTATTAGATTAAATAAAATCTATAGATCAGCAAGGCACATAATAATAATCTCTTTAACAGAAAAAAGCTGTTAAAAAAGCTGTTACTTGTCATCACTGGTAAGGCATTTTTCAAAATAAAAATAAGTCATAATTCTCTGTAATCCTTTAGAAAGTAGACCTTGGCATATTAAAAAAAAAAATATGTTCTGTTGTTAGAACAGTATGTTTCTGACTCCTACTACTAAAGGAAGTGTTTCCAAGGACCTTGAGAATTACACTCTGAAATGCACTTGTCTATTGATTGACTAATCAAGACCCTTATTGAAAACAAGTCAAATTTTGATCTATATACTCCGTACTGACCTTCATAAATCAAAACAAAATTGTTCCAGAAACTCTCAAGCATACCCGCACTTTAAAACACATGCACACACACATACGCACACACCGTATTCACCAGTTCAGTTGGCAATAACTGCCTTATAGTCCCATGTCAGTGCACCTGCAGTCATGCATTGAGATAACATTCAGCAAATTTCTTGAAAGTAAAAAAAGAGACAGAGTCAAGTAACATAAATAACAATCCTCTAACTTTTCTCTACACAAGTAGCTTAGTGTCCGATAGAGGAGACAACAGCTGTAAACATTCAGGGGGTGAATAACACCGATCTACATATCCACGGCTTCTCTGGAACCATTTATTTTTCTACTTTGGGAAATGAACTTTATTTAGTAATTTGCTGAATTCTAAAATACTATAGATGAATAAGTCTGGTATATTATTGGCAAAACCAAAAGGAGATGAACATTTATTGACAAATTCTTGTGCATGACTGTTTGAATACTTAAATCTTAGTATTTTGCACTTAAAATTCTGTTGTTTGCTTAGATGTACAAATTTTCCCACACAATTATTCATTCACCGTCAAAATACTATTTGCTTAATAAAAGTATATTTTACATAATTTCAAACAATATTTTAGAGGGTAAAAGTGTCAGCTTTTACAGGTAGACTAATTCCCAGCACTGTTAATTACATAATTTTTAGTGGTAGAAGAAGTAGTAATTGGCCTCTAAATTTTGGGTCACAGTTCTCTTCCCTAAGTTAAAAAACAGGTAGAATATCATCAATGTGTTGTTGTTTTGTCTTGTTAATGCTTCATTTAAAAATAATTATAATCCACAAAAATTAGAAGGGGAATAAAGTGATTATATTCTTTCATTAGATTTACCAAATTGTTAGCATTTTACTATATTCTTTCATTATTCTCTCTCTCTCTCATTACTTATACCTTTGTTTTACACTTACATATCCTTCCATAATATTTCTTTGCTATTTGGAAGTAAGTTGAAATCGTCATTTCAAATTCAAATATATCTGCATGTAACCAGGAAGAACCACTAAGAACCGATGCATTCATCGATGAATTGAACATATCATCATATCGAATAAATATAATATTGATAAAATAAATATCTAAGAAGTATGGTCCATATGAAGTGTTCCCAACTGTTCCATTAATGTCTTTTTAAGTTTTTTTCATCCATAATCCAACCAAGTGTCACTCAGGGCATATAATTTTCGTGTCTCTTAAATATGTCATGTACTTATAGTTCTCCCTATAATAGAATAAGTGGTGGATCCAAAAAGATATATTATGTCCAAGAACCTATGAATGTGACCTTAACTGGGGAAAAGAAGAGTTTTGTTTGTTTGTTTGTTTTCAAGTGTAATTAAATTAAGGATTTAGAGGAAAGATCATCTTGAATTATCCATTGGACCTAAATCCAATGACAGTTAGCCTTGTAAGAGATGGAAGAAAAGACTTGAAGTAGAAGGCTATGTGAAGACACGAGCCTAGGCTGGAGTGATAGCACCACAAGCAGACAGCTGGAACCACCAGATGGTGTATGTGACAAGGAACCATACTCCCGTAAAGTCTGCAAAGGAAGCAGGGCTCTGAGGACATCTTGACTTTGAACTTCTGGTCTACATAACTGTGAGAGGACAAATTTCATCGTTTTAAACCATGAATTTATGGTGATTTGATAGAAGAGCTCTGGGAAACTAGCATACTCCCCACCTTCTTTCAATTCAATACCATATTTCATGGTATGGGCTATTACATTTATTTCAAACCCTTAACTGTTGTCTAGCAGAATGTGGCTAGTGTACATTTCCTTTATTATTAGAAGTCATTGTTATTTATCTCTAATGTTCGAGATAAGACTTTCTGGTAAGAATATTGTATGGGTTGTGATGTATGTAAATGCATCACAACAGTAGGAATATATTGTAAGTTTATTATACTATTATTATGCCAAGTTTTTAAATATACTTTTATTATGGAATAGTTTGGATTTATAGAAAAGTTTCAAAGACAGGTCAGAGTTACCATATAATATTCAACTCAATTGTGCTAATGTAATATCTTATATAATCATGGTGTATTTATCAAAAGCCTAAATTAATATTCATATGCTACTCTTAATTACACTAAAAATTTATTATGATTTAACCTTTTTTTTAATTAAGGTCTTTTTTTTTTCTGTTCAAAGATACAATGCATTACACATTGCATTTAGTTGTTATGCCTCCTTAGCCTATTCTCTTTTGAAGAGATTTGATCAGGTATGTTTTTGAGAGCTGTTCAATTTGTAGTTCTCTGATGTTTTCTCATGATTATACTGGGGTTATTAAGTTTTAGAAAGTATAGTATAGAGATATAGAGATATATACAGTGTATAGAGATAGAGACTATCTGGGGAGAAATGAATAATTATATTAACATTATTTATTATTTGTGATATTTATATTGATTGCTCGGTTAAGATGCTGACAATTTTCTCCAATCTAAAGTTACATTTTTCTCATTTTATATTCTTTTTTTGGAAGAGAAATACTAAGTCCAGCTCATACTCAAAGGAAAGGAATTAAGCTCTACCTTCTAGAAGAGGGATAACTTATCTATTATTTAAATTCTTAAATAGGAATGACTTCTCCCTTTTTCCTCACTTTTTAATTTTGTTGATCATTTGTCTCACTATGATGCATGCACAATTATATTAATACTTGGGTGTTAAACCATTACTACTACTACTTCTTTTTTTCAATATTTTATTTATTTGAGAGAGAGTGTGAGAGAGAGAGAGGATGTGCGCATGAGCAGGAGGCAGGAGGGGACATAGGGGTAGGGAGAGGGACAAGCAGACTCCAGGCTAAATGCACAGCCCAACTGAAAGGGCTTGATCCCACAATCTTGAGATCATGATCTCAACCCAAACCGAGAATCCACTTAACCCACTGAGCCACCCAGGAGCCACTTATTACTCCTACCTCTGCTACTGCTACTATTTCCTCAGACTTTCAGATTTAACTATTGGGGGTTCTTTCAGGTTGGCTCCTATGCTCTTTGTCATGCCCTGCTGTTTTGTTTTTGAGCATATTTTTAGTTTCTGGCATAGTAAGATGTTCCAGACTAATTTTCTATTTTCTTTGCTGGAGTTCTAAAATAAGCCACTTTTCCAAGGAGCACTGGACACTTGTATTAAAGAATGGCATGTAGAAACCAGCATATAGATACTTGATGTGCTTTTTGTTACATGTATCTCCCTATATAGCTATAGATAGAAATAGATTTTTAGCCTCTATCTGAAAAAAAAAAAATACGCACACATACACATCAAAATGAGTTCATATTGATATCTACAATTCTAATTGCATAGAAGAGTTCATTTTAACCTACTCACATTTTTATATTTAAAATTTTATCTAATTTGCAAACTAGTACTCTAAGATTGAGAAACTTGACTTTGATATTTTAATTTGTTCAACCTTATACAAGCAAAGTGATTTCAAAATTTCTAACATGTGTCCTTATGAGTGTATGTATGGGTGGTGAAGTGGGGGGAACTTACATTCTATATTACAGGGATTATGCATATTTTCTTTTGTTAATAGCCTTATAGAATCCAGCAAAAAAACCACGTAATTTTCTGAATTTATATAAATCAGTGATATTGTAGTTATCCTGGGTTGGGGGGTAAAGACAGACACCCCATCCCAGTCTCACATGGTTCCAGTGTTGTGATTGATGACACTATAGATGTACCAAGAGGGTATGAAGAAATTTATTATTTATGTAATAAGGCTTTCTGGGAAAAACAGAGCTGATATCTAAGTAGGTCCAAAACTTCCTTCTGATAGAAAGGAGAAACAACCGTGTGTGTGTGTGTGTGTGTGTGTGTGTGTGTGTGTGTAGATGTGGGTATTTAGGGGGTCAGGCCAGGTTGAGAATTCCTGTATGATTATAGGCTGAAGCTTACTTGGTTTTAAATTTCTATTGATGTCAAAGAATGGAAATTGTGGACTTTTTTATAAGCTTGTGTGAAAGTAGGATAAAATGGAAAGACAGAATAGTAGGGCTTGAAAGTGGTCAGCAGTTTAATGTCAAAAATGAATTCAGACTTTAGTTACCTCTTTTTTCCTGTCCCCCATATTGACATTATAGCATACATTTATAGTACAATTGTACTTTATCCCAGGATGCCCCAACATCTTCATAGACTTTTTTTACATATATTCTAGTTCATTTTTCACTGGTTTCTCTATCATTTTACTTTAATCCATCTATATCATTATATATAAAGTGGGTTTCATGCAGACACCATGCAATCAGGTCTTTCTTTTTATCCATTTTAAATTTGTCTTCTTATTTAGATAATTTTGTCATTATACACACACACACACACACACACACACACACACACACACAAAATATAACATTTTATCTACTTTAAGAGTATGATTAGTTGCATTAATTGATGTGATATTGTGATTATTAATAAGAAATATACATTTACTCTTTGTCTACTTTCTTGGCACAGAACTCCTAAAACCCTTGGAATTTTTTAAGTGGTGAGAACAATAAAGGCATCCTTAATTATGTTAATGAGTTGACTTTTGGATGACCCCTAGGTAATTTAAGGATTGAGACTGGTTGCCAGGGGAACCAATGTTGTGATTAGAGGGTTAGAATTTTCAGTACCTTGCTTCCCCATATGTCTAGGGAAGGGAGAGGAGCTGGAGATTGAGCTCAATTACCAGTGGCCAGTGATTTAATCAGTCATGCCTACGTAATGAAGCCTCCATGAAAACCCATAACCCGTAGGATTCAGGGACTTTCCCAGTTGGTGAACACGTGCAGATTTGGGTAGAGTGGTACACTTGGGAAGTGCGTGAAAGTTTCTCACCCTTTCTCCATATCTTGCCCTATTAGTTTGTCTTCCATCTGGCTGTTCCTAAGTTAAATCCTTTCATTAAAAAAAAAAAAAAAATGGTAATCTAGTAACTAAAATGTTTCTCTAAATTCTGTGAGCTGCTGTAGCAAATTAACCAAACCTAAAGAGAGGTCCTTGGAACCTCTGTTCTATAACCAATTGATTAGAAGCACAAGAAATAAGGTGGACTTCTAATTGCTGTCTGAAGGTGGTAGGGGGAAAGTCTTGCAGAACTGAGCCCTTAACTTGTGGGACCTGACACTATATCCAAATATATAGTGTCAGAATGGGGTTGAATTGAAAGACACTTAATTATCTTTAATTGAAAGACACTTTCAATTACTGAAATTGGTCAGTATCATAATTACATTCTAACTGTTGTACAACTATTACCACTAGTTACCATATCACCCAAATGGGAACTCTGTACCCATTTATTAAGCAATAACTTCTCATTCTCTGTCCCCCCAGTCCCTTATGACCTCTACTCTACTTCCCATCTCCAAAAATTAGCCAATTCTAGATATTTCATGTAAGTGTAATCACACAATATTCATCTTCTTGTGAATGGCTTATCTCACTTAGCATAATGTTTTTAAGTCTCATCTATTTTACAGCATCTATCATAGTTTCATTCTTTCTATAACTCAATAATATTCCATAGTATGTATATACTGCATTTTATCTATCTTTTAATGTGTTGATGGATACTTGAGTTGTTTGCATCTTTTGGTTATTATGAGTAATGTTACTATGAACATTGGTATATCACTATCTGTTTTAATGCCTGTTTTCAAAAATTGAGACTATTTACTTAGAGGTAGAATTGCTGGGTCATATAATGATTCTATATTTAATTTTTTGAAGAAGCACCATTTTTTTTTCTTTTTGCCAGAGTAGCTACTTTACTTTTAACTATTATTAATATAAATAGATTAATACCACTATTTGTTATTTTTCTACTTTCTTTGGATTAATTGGACAATTTTTATGATTCCACTTTGTGTTCTTTTGACTTATTACCTAAGTCAAATTTATTCACTCATTCATTCATGCACCCATTCATTCATTCATATTCAACTATTTCCTGAATACTTAATAAGTCCCAGGCTTATAATTAGTCCTTGTCTAAATGCTGAGAATAAAATGTTTAAACAAACATGCACACATTTGTTGCTCTCATAGAGTTTGCAAAATAATGGAGGAATTGGATATAAATTAAATAATATTATACATGTATAAGTATATAATTTAAGAAGAGGAGATGGAGAGAAGAGAGTTGAGGGAAATTGGAGGGGGAAATGAACCACAAGAGACTATGGACTCTGAAAAACAATCTGAGGGTTTTGAAGGGGCAAGGGTTGGGAAGTTGGGCCAGCCTAGTGGTGGGTATTGTGAAGGGCACGTATTGCATGGAACATTGGGTGTGGTACATAAACAATGAATTATAGTACACTGAAAAGTAATTAAAAAAATTAAAAAATTAAAAAAAAAGAAGAGGCAAGTACCTGAAGGAGAGGAAGAATATATATCAGAAGAAATAAATTGCTAATCTTACTAATGTTTAAAATTACTTCCATGGGATTTACAATATACCTTTAAAATGCCTTGAGTCCACCATTAAATAGTATTCTATTTCTTAGTGTAAAAATCTGAAGACAGTATATTTCTAATTCCCCCACTATCCCTTGTACCATTATTATCAAACATTTCAGTTTGATATACACTATAAGCATGTATTTTTTTTTACTTTTATTGCTTTAAGCTATCAATAATTTTTAGAGTAATTAACTACAATAACAGCATCTATTCTATTTTTAACTTATTCTATTTTCAACACTTCTCATTTCTTTTTGTAGGTACCAGTTTTGACCTATAGTATATTACTTCTGCCTGGAAAAATTCCAATTTAAGCCATTAAATTTGTATGTAATTTGTTACACAGTAAAGAAAACTATAACATCTACTGAGATGATCATATGACTTTTAATTTTCTTTTGTTAACACAATGTATCCATATGATCATCATAATAGATGCAGAAAGAGTTTTTCAACAAAGCATATCATCCATTCATGATTAAAAACTCTCCCTAAGTAGGTATAGAAGGAACATATCTCCACATAATAAAAGCCATATATAAAAACCTTTTGTTTCTTGTGTTTTTGATTTTAGGGATTCGGACAATGAGATACCACCCTCATGCACTATTGGTGGGGATGTAAACTGATGTAGTCACTGTGGAACACAGTATGGAAGTTCCTCAAAATAAAACTGCATTTTAATCCAGCAATCACACTACTGAGTAATTAGCCCCAAAATATGAAAAACATTAATTCTAAAGGATAAATACATCTTTTGTGTTTATTGCAGCATTATTTACCATAGCCAAATTATGTAAGCAGCCCAATTGTCCATCAACAGGTGAATAGATAACAAAGACAACAAAACAGACAACAACAACAAAGTATACACAGACACACAGACACACACACACGAATATTATTCAGTCATAAAAAAGAATGAAATATTGCCATTTACAACAACACAGATGCATCTGAAGAGTAAAATGCTAGGTGAAATAAAACAGTGAAAGACAAATACTATATGATTTTACCCATATGTAGACTCTAAGAAACAAAACAAATTGACAAAGGAAAAAAAAAAAAAAAAGAATAAACCAAAAACAGCTTCTTAACTATAGAGAACAGACAGATGGCCACCAGAGGGCAGGTGGGTTGGGGGATGGGTGAAATACATGAAAGTTATTAAGAGTGCATTTATCTTGATGACTCTGAGTAATTATGGAATTGTTGAATCACTATATTGTAAAACTGAAATTAATTTAACACTGTATGTTAACTATACTGGAATTAAAATACAAATAACAAAGTAGATGAATGCATAAGGAAGAGGTGGTATGTGTATATGTGTATATATATAAAAGAATGAGATCTTGCCATTTGCAACATGTATGGACTTAGAAGACAAAATACTAGGTGAGTAAGTCAGACAGATAAAGACAAATACCATATAACTTTATTCATATGCAGAATTTATGAAGCAAAACAAACTAACAAAGGAAAAAAGAAACAAAAAATTTGAAATTTGAAAAAAGAAAACAACAAATTTGTGGTTGCCAAAAGGGAAGTGGTTGAGGGGGATGGGTGAAAGAGATAAAGTGATTAAAAGTACACTTACCATAATGAGCACTGAGTAGTGTATAGACTTGTTGAATCATTTTATTGTATACCTCATATAACACCAATATAATATACCTAATATTACACTGTATGCAATTATACTTCAACTAAAAACAAAATTATATTTTTAAAAAGACTAAAAAGAAAATAAAAACTGGTTTTATCACTAGAACTATCATCCTTTCCCAACTCCCTTTTTCCCAGATCCAAACATTGTCTACATTACTATTAGAATTATTCTTCTAAAATATTATTCCATTTCCTTCCAGATTTGGTTATTTTTTTCATATTCTGTTCCTTGAGAATGACAGCACCATGAAGTCTTTGCCATAAGCCAGAAACCACAAAGTAAACCTAGGCATGGCTCTCTCCCACACTACCTATGCAATTCTTTATTCAGTTTCTTCAGTAATAATTTCTCTTAAGAGGAAAAAAAAAACACCTATATGATTGTAGTTATGAGAACTTCATATACATATGTCAAACTACCCATTTCATCATGGCCTATGCTCAAGCCACACTGTGTTTTCCACAATTTCTCAAACCAGTTATGTATTATCTAACTACAAAAAAAATTATTCTGCCATGAACTATGTTTCCACCCATCCTCAGCTCCTTCCTCTTGGTAAATCTTAATTATATTAAGATCTAAGTTTAATGCACATTTCTTTAAAAAACCCTTCCTGACTTCTATCATTTATTTATTCTGATTTATACTGTTACAAAACTTTCTTCCTTTCCATCAGAGTACTTATCTCTTTTTAAATTATATTTTATATGTATATATTTATAAGATTATTTAATTCATATTTGATTCATCCATTAGATTGACAACTGTATGAGAGCAACAAATATGTGGATGTTTGCCTAACATTATATTTTAAGCATTTAAATAGTTCCTAGAACTTATTGCATATTCAGGAAATAACTTTTGAATAAATACTTATGAATGGATTTTCAGAAATCTCTGCATCACTTTACACAACTAATAAATAAAGCCCAAACGAGCCGAGTTTGGAATTAAAGAATTTTCTGCTTTCATTGCTGGTCATTTCTCCATATTCAACCTCTGCAGAACCATACCAAAACAAATATCCTTTTTAAAACACGCCCACATGTATGTATATGTGAATATATTTTTCACTGTGACACCTATTTTGTGAAGTTTTCTATATTTCCTCTTCCAAAACCCTACCACTCCCCAGCCCCCAACAGATATACTCAGGCACATAAATAGAGGCAGTGGACTTTTTGGTCCATGAATATAACCGCATTATAGAGATGTGCATGTGATCTAGTTATGGCCAATATAATTATTCTGGTAGTAATTTTTTCTTCTTAATTTGTAAGCTTTTTGAGATGAAAGAACATGTATACTTTCTTGTAGGTATCCAGGATCTAATGAATTGCTTGAGCTATAGATGATTCTCAGTAAATGTTTTCTGCATTAATGAATGCCTACATAACAAATATAAGCAAATCCAATAGATTTTCCATAGTCGTTAAGGGTTTTAAAATGAAATTATAGATATGTGCACCTTTATAAATTCATGTTATACTGCAAATGTCGTTCCCTTCTGTATCAATAAAATATGACTTTTATATACAATAGTGATAAACACTTCATGGTACTTATCAGGTAATAAAATGTGTTTTGCAGTGTTCCACTTTCATCTTGATGGATGCAAACAAAATATACAAACTATTTTGAGAATTTCCACCCGCCATTCTTGTCCTGTATAATAGCTTTTTATTGATGAACGTGGTCACTCCAGAGCATCTTAGGTCAGGAAATGAAGATGAATTACATACATATTTGACAGTGCAGAATGGATTTAGATTAATAAATATGTTAGCATTAGCATTTAACTAATTCTGGTAAAAATAGGTTTTAAACTTTTTTTTTCTAACCAAGATAGCATGTGCCTCTTTGGGAATAGTTAAGAAGGATATTTATATATGATGATGATGGTGATGAGGACATTTACAAGAACCCCCAAATATTGGTCATTTTAAACGTGTTTCACATACTACAGACCTGAGCTCATTTAATCCTATAAAACATAGAGCAAATTTGGGGCTTAAAAATATTAAGTTCTTTGAACAAGAAGGTTACATATTTGCTTTCAATGACTAATAAAAAAGAGAGAGAGGATATGAACCCACCCTACAGGACTTCAAAGATGCCGTTTTTAACATTTGCAGTGCTAAGAACCAAACCAACTTAGTGACTTTCAGAATTTGGAGATGAATGTGTATACAAGAATACTAATATTATCACAGGAAGGACAATCACTGAATAAATGATCTTAATTACATTTGAAAAGAAAACATTAATTTGTTGCAATTGACATCCAAAGTGTCCTTGACATATTGTTTTATTTTAATTTGGATAATTTTATAGAAATCCCGGAACAACTGGATGAAGGCAAACAGTGGAAGAGTTCTATTATTTACACATATGTTCATCTCAGAGAATTTATTCCTTAATTTCATATGACTAATCTCTTCAAACAAAGATCAATTTCTTAACTCCATTCTAATCTATCACCGAAGTCTGAATTCTAATAATAATCACATGCAATTAATTAATATGAAATGGATTTTTTTTATTATTAAATACTCTTACGTTGCTTTACATCTCAGTCCGTGTTGGTAGGAAACCAAGTTTTCTAATCCATAAAAAAGCAGAATCAAAAGTGACAGTGATACTGATGTAAAAAATTGTTACAGTACATACCCAAGAAATCAGGCTCAGTATAGTTTGTTTCTGCCCAGTACATACTGTCACGAAGTCACTTTGATTGCAATAACTCACCCCAATTCTATACTGGTGGTGGTTGCGTGATTGAAAGAACTTTTTGGCCTGCTAGACCAACTTTACTGCATTGTTTTTATAGTATTGAAGAATCTAGAAATTGACTGAGTCCTATGGGACTTCACCCCATCGATTCCTTACCAGTTCTCAAGTTGCCATTTAAAAGAATATTCGTCTGCATTTAAGAAATAAAAAGCATGTTTCATAATTTTTCTGGGTATATTTCTCATGTAAATGTCATTTTCACATATCCCATTTTATGTTCCCTAGCACTTGTTTGTATTTAAATTAAAAAATAACCAAAATAGACAGAGATAGAAGCTAATTATTACTCTGCACATAATGATCCTTAATACTTTTGAAGAGAATTTTCTTCTTCTATCAAGCTTTGGTTCTTTCTGTGTAAAGAAACTATATCAACTACTGATGTTTACCATTAATTGTTTGGCTACACTCCACTCAGATAATTCATCCTGCTTCCTGTGAGGACTGAGTTGCTATAGTTAATCAAAATCCTCACATACAGGGAAAAACAAAACAAAAATATGGATACAAGAAGGACAAAATCAGATGTGTATGAAGTAATGAAACATTTCCTCAAGTAAATCATTTGAAAAAATCATTGAAAAAGTCTTTGGGTATATATGAGAAAAAATGAACAAAAAGGCAACAAGAGCAAAACAGCTTACAGTTTAAAAAAAATAAAAGCAGGTGAGGGTGGAAAGAACCATGTGGCCAAAATAGTGAGTGAAGAAGAGGCAAGGGAAAATGACACTAAGCTGGCTGAGGAGAGGTTTATGAACTACTAAACTGCAGACTTACATTACCCACATTAACAACAAACACCTGGGTTAGAATATGCGGCAGGAATTACGGCCTTCTGGTTATATGATCTGCAAGTTTCATTATGTTATTTTTTTTAAAGATTTTATTTATTTATTTGACAGACAGAGATCACAAGGAGGCAGAGAGAGAGGAGGAAGCAGGCTCCCTGCTGAGCAGAGAGTCCGATGCAGGGCTTGATCCCAGGACCCTGGGATCATGACCTGAGTCGAAGGCAGAGGCTTTAACCCACTGAGCCACCCAGGGCCCTCATTATGTTATTTTTAAGTGTTTTCCAGGATTAATAGCTAAAAAAAGAAAACTCATTTATAATATCACTTTTATTTTTATTTAAATGGCAGCTCAACAAAAGAATAGAAAAAGTAAAAGTATTTACTTAATTATATGAAAAGTACCATTTTATTTTTGCATGAACTTCTTCAAAGAATTTAAGCCTTGACATATATACCAGAACCTTGGTTTCTAATATAGTTTTGACTGACTGAAAAAAAAAAATCCATATTGTTTGCCTGATTAGATTAATATATAACCTAGATCAACTAGGTAGTAGAGAAAATGAACACCTCCTCTCTCAAAAACAAGTCCGCATCATGAAATGAATAGTTAACATTTTGAGTACCTAATATTTATCAGTGTTATTTTACCTTTAGATCAATATATGTCCCTAAACATTTGATGGTTCAGAAACATTCTCTACACCTCTAATTTATTAATTCTAGTATTCATGTTTTATTTTTCCTGCTTGTGTGTTTTTTTGATCAAACAGAGGGACTCAGTCTTCAATAGGATGCAGCCTTTAGTTCATTTGTTGGAGTAAACTATAACCAAAAAATTAATGGTAGACATCAGTAGTTGATATAATTTTACTACACAGAAAGAACCAAAGTTTGACAGATGAAGAAAATTCTCATGAAAATTCTTAAGGGCCATTACATACAGAATAATAATTAGCTTGTATCCCTGTCTCTCCTGGTTATGTGTTAATTTATGTAAACAAATACTAGGGAGAACATGAAATAGAATATGTAAGGATGGCATTAAACATAGGAAATGACCCCAGAGATTATTTAAATCACAAAGGATTTTACTAGTGCTCTATTAACACTTATAAATACTAGTGTTCTATGAGCACCTTCTTTTTTAAGGCTTCAATTCATGTTGAATTAAGTGTGATAAAAGATTCACATTCATTTCAGAAGTGATTCAGTCTTCCTTTTTCATGTACATATCTTAGAAAATCATATTGGACTCCTGGAGAGATAGCAAGGCACTTCCAACATTTCCCTTTTTTATAGCATCTAAGTTACACAGAGTTTTATCTGCAACTCTTGGGACTCAACTGTCCCAGTTCTGCTGAAGGTATATGATGGCCTGTCATGGTTCAAAGACACTATTTCTGATAAGTCACTGGTTTCTGCTTTTTCTCAGAAACTCCATACCACTGGGACTATACTGAACAGCACTTCATTGATTTAGTAGGATGTCATCTCTAACGTAACAAAACTGGAAGACTGAAATTGCAGGGCATCAGCCACAGTTCAAAAAAATGATGTCTTAATATTATAATCTGCATACAGTGATATTAAAATAATTCTCGGCAAGGGAGGGTGTCATGGTATCTCCCCCACTCAGTTTTATTGATTCTAAGGTATTTTGCAAAATGTCATTTGTCTAAGTACAAAATTTAACCTAGTCATGTGTTTAAAAAGTAAAGATTATTTGCAAAATAACAATTAAAAGAAAATTTCTCTTTTTCTTCCACCTTTTTTTCCCTTGAAGAGGCCACGTAGACAGTATGGAGAAGGAGACTGCCATTCAGCCAATGACATGGTGAGGCTGAAAAAGTGGAGTGCCAAGGAATTGATGTGGGACTGGGACTGAGCAGGCTGTGGAGTCGAGGAGAGAGCAGCCTGGCCCTGAGGGAGTAAAACAGTCAGGAGATTGGAGTATCTAGGAGAATAAGTAACTAAGTAAATATACTGAGATATTAGAAGCCAGGATCTCACTATCAAAGAAAGGATTTACAAAGGTAAAGGCGACAAAATCTTGGATTGGCCTTGATTGTATTGTTGTGAAGAGATCTCTGCAGATTTACATATAGAAATCAATGTATGTATGTATGTATGTATACATATATAATATGTATGCTTCTATGTAGTTAGCTTTGAAATCTAGAGGGCCTGGATTCTATGATATCTCTGTAGCAACAAGAACACTAAATGCATAGATCTTCTAAATAACATCTTTTGCTAAAAAGAACCAAGGTCCTTCAAGAAATGACCGAATGGTTAATTTCAAGAAGGAAAAGTACAAGATGAAACTGGAACACATGCTCATGATAAAAATTAAAGTTCACAAAGAAATATAGAGATGTCAAAAGAAACCCCCCAAAAAAGTAAGTTTGAAGAGGTTCCTACTGACCAAATCTAGGGAAATTTGAACATAATATGTGTCAGTAGTAATGTAATGACTTCCATCACATTGGATAAAATTATAATTCATGATCTCATCGAAATACAAATAAATAAAAATATGATCCTTATGCTATAGCCAAAATACATATAGGAAGAATGAGAGAAATAGAAAATAACCTATTATAGTGGATGTTGATTCAGGCAGGGTGCATCACTATTATAGAGCTGGGAGGTGGAAATTTGATGATAGCATATTAAGGCAGACTCACCATAATTTATCCTCAAACATTTAGAAGTCGCTCAAGTTAAAACCATGACTTTTCAGTAGAAAAATTTTAGGGATAATTTTGCAACTTGGCCAGCTAATCAGAGAGGTCCAGCTTCAGTGGAAGATAAGATGTTCTGTTCCCATGATGTGGAGATGCATAGAAAGCCACAGCATCCTTTTACAGTATTCCTCCCAAAAAGTCATGAACTGACTGTACATATAAGGCAACATTCTACAGAACCAGATTAAGGGAAATCCTGCAGATAGAAGGCCTTAAATCCCTTAAAAGAGTCTGGGTCATGAAAGACTGCAAGACTGGGGAAATATTCCAGCCTGAAGAACAATGCAGAGACATGAAAATGCAACATGGGACCCTAGATTAGATTTGGAGAAGAAAAGAAAAAGAAATATTGTTGCACTGTTAGCAAAATTTGAATGGGATTGGTAAATTGCTTGATAAGAGTATATTTATTTCAATTTCCAGATTTGAATGACTTTTTTTCTGGTGTAAATTAATGTCTTTGTTTTGTACAATATAAGCTGTAGTATTAAAGACTGAAGAAGCATCATGTTTGGAACAATTTTCAATGGATCAAAAGGGAAGATGGTAACAGGTGCCCACCGGTAATTCTCCATGGGTCTTTGCATTTATATATACCTTGAGAAAGATTTTATCCCATCCTGTCTTTGCAAGGCTGTTTCTAGAACAAAGAGCTGTGGAAGATAGAGCTAATGTCTCCTTCTGCTGGGCAGAGAGGTTTATTTTATGAGTAGGATAGCAGAGTTAATGTGTCTCTCCTCTGTAAAAGCTGAACAGGTTAAGGTGGCAGTCTTCTTATAAAATGAAGATATTTCAAAGTTTGCAATTACTCAGTTGTAATTAAGACCCACTGTGTGTGTAACCATCCATCTGGGTCTTTCTTTTCATCATCCTTGTCACCATCCCCATTGTATGGGGCAAGAGGAACCAATGGGGACAACCTGTTATGTCTTGAGTAATAAAGTTTTAATGAGTTATAATAAACACTCTGACCCAGGTCTCTTGACATCTGCCAGTCTATGAGGCTATGGCAAGGTAACTTGTTTGCTTGTAAGCTGGATAAAATCTCAGAACCTTCATAATTCTTGACATTTATATGCAGTGAGTAAAAATGGTGATTGAATAAATGTGGTAAAATAGGATCAACCAGGTAATCTGGGTGAAAGGCATATGAAAGCTCCATTACCACATTTTTATAAGCACAACTATTCTGCAATTTTTATGCCATTTGAAAATCATTCCAAAATATATTTCTATAAATAAAAGCCATTTACATTGATTTTATTCTAAAATAAAATTTCTTCATTTTTAACTAAATTTTTTTAATTTTCAAGAAAGATCTTTTTAAAGATTTTATTTATTTATTTGACAGAGAGAAATCACAAGTAGGCAGAGAGGCAGGCAGAGAGAGGGAGGAGGAAGTAGCCTCCCCGCCAAGCAGAGAGCCCAATGGGGAACTCCATCCCAGAACCTTGAGATCATGACCTGAGCGGAAGGCAGAGGCCCAACCCACTGAGCCACCCAGGTGCCCTCAAGAAAGATTTTTTAATATCATCTAAATTTAGAATTATTATTTAGTCTGCATATATGCAGGCCTTATCTATGTCCCAAGTAGAGCCAGATCAGTCAGAGCAAAATCAGTTCTCATTTGGCCTATAATATATACAGTATACTAATTTTCAGTCTGCCATTTATATTTTCAAAACTAATCATCTTTCTACCATTCAAAGTATAATGAATATCTAGAGACTTGCAAATATCAATGATCATCTGGGAATTTATCTGCATTTTAAGTTTTTTATAAACATATAACATTATTTAAAAAAAAAAAGGCTGCACACAAGCAAAACACAGATGCAGGTAGAGAATGAACTGTCTTCTACAATGATAGCATTTCAATTTTTTCGTCTTTGTAATCACCCTGAATTATACAGACAAATCTTTAGATATTTTCATGATGTCATAACTTTTATAATAAAAAATATTGCTTTTAGAAAATATACCCTAAACATTAAATGTGAAATATTTTGATTTAGTACTTATCAAGAGTGAAATATCAAATGTGACAATAAAGTAATTAAAAATGTGGGGTCTGAAGGCAGAACAGAATTTGACCTTGTGCCTGTTACTTAACTTCTTTCATCTTCAATTTTCTCACCTGTACAATGAGGATACTTATAAGGCCATGGAAAGAAGAAATGTAATGTATCCGGTACACAATAAGAATTCAGTATACCATCTTTTAATCCTCCTGCCTATATTCCCCCTTTTTTTTTTGTATATGAGAAATACATATTCCAATAGTGCTAACGTTCTGCCTTCTTATAAAATATAATTTCCTTAGAATAAATTCCTTAGTTGGCACGGAAAGAAATCTTTTTCGTTCCCTGGGTCTCTTGCCCCAAATCTCCAACTTAACTGAATGCTCTGATAGGGCTGTGTAGAAGTGTAGTGTAAAAGAATGATGAGACATTAAGTTAAAGAGAAGGATAAGCCTGGGCATGTAATAGTCCATAGAATGGCTGTTCTGATTTTAAACCTGTCTTTTTATCATTAACAAAAATATCATGCAGCATTTGTCACAGAACTAGAACAAATAATACAAACAAATTGTATGAAATGACAAAAGACCCCAAATAGCCAAAGCAGTTTTGAGAAAGAATAACAAAGCTGATTGTATCACAATCCCGGATTTCAAGATGCACTACAAAGCTATAGTAATCAAAATAGTATGTTACTGTCACAAAAACAGACACATAGATCAATGGAACAGAATAGAGAGGCCAGAACGAAACCCACACTTATATGGCCAATTAATCTACAACAAAGGAGACAAGAATATGCAGTGGGGGAAAAGACAGTTTTTCAACAAACGGACCTGGGAAAACTGGACAGCTACATGGCACTGGACCACTTTCTTACACCATACACAAAAATACCCTCAAAATGAATTAAAGACCTAAATGTGAGACATGAAGCCATAAAACTCCTAGAAAAAGAAGAGGCAGTTATTTTTTTGATGTCAGTCTTAGTAATATTATTCTAGGTATGTCTCTTCAGGCAAGGGAAACAAAAGCAAAAATAAACTATTGGGACTATACTATTGGGAATGGGAGAAGATATTCTCAAATGATATATTTAATAACATCCAAAATATATAAAGAACTTATACAACTTGAAACCAAGAAAACCCAAACCCAAATAACCCAAGCAAAAGCTAGATAGAGGATCTGAATATACTTTTTTTCTGAAGGAGACATACAGATGGCCAACAGACACATGAAGAGATGCACATCACTAAACATCAAGGAAATATGAATCAAAACTACAATGAGATATCATCTCACACCATTTGAGGCTAGAATTGCTAGGCTCCGAAAGAGAAAAAAACCACAGGTGTTGGCAAGGATGTGGAGAAAAGGAACCCCTGTGCATTTCTACTGAGAATACAAATTGATGCAACCACTCTGGAAAATAGTATGGAGGTTCTTCATAAAATTAAAAATAGCACTCCCATACAATATGGTAATTTCATGACAGTGTATTTGCTCAAAGAAGATGAAAAGACTGATTTGAAAAGATATAAGCATCCCCATGTTTATTACAGCATTATTTACAACAGCCAAATTTCAGAGGCAACTCAAGTGTCCATTGACAGATGAATAGATAAAGAAGACGGAGAATATTCACAATGGAATATTACTCAGAAATACACAAGGGAATATAGTCAGCTATAAAAAGGAATGAGATCTGTCCATTTGCAACAACACAGATGGACGTAGAGGCTATTATGGTAAATGCAGTAAGTCTGACAAAGAAGGACAAATACAATTTGATTTCATTTATATATGGAATCTAAAAATAAAACAAACAAACAAACAAACAACAAACAGACAACACAGAGCAAGATCCATAAATACAGAAAACAAACTGATGAGTGACAGAGGAACTGGCAAAATGAGTGAAGGGGAATGGGAGATTCAGGATCCTAGTTATGGATTAAATAAGTCACAAGGATAAAAGGTACAGCATGAGGAATATAGTCAAGGAATGATGTATGAGGATGTAGGTGTATGGGTGTATGAGTGTGCATATATATATATATAAATATATACACACACATACATATATATCATGCAATTTTCTTTTTGTTTCATATGGATATATAGTTTGTGTATATATGATCTGCTCTTTATCTTTTTTCCTTACCTTATTATGTATTCTTTTTTTAAAATATTTTATTTATTTATTTGACAGACAGAGATCACAAGTAGGCAGAGAGGCAGGCAGAGAGAGGAGTAAGCAGGCTCTCTGCTGGGCAGAAAGCCCCATGTGGGGCTCGATCCCAGGACCCTGGGATCATGACCTGAGCCGAAGGCAGAGGCATTAACCCACTGAGCCACCCAGGCGCCACTCATGCATTCTTATTTTTAGAAATTACTTCAGTTTTTATTATTTTAATGTGAATTATCTCTTATTCCCAAAACATTAACATTGCCTTTCTCATTATTTTTCCTAAGAGTCAGAGAAAAAAAATGGTGATAGCTTTATTCTTCTAGTCTATTCTTCCAATGTATGCCTGCCTTCATAGATTTTGATTTTGTGCCTCTGGAGAGGCACGAGGGTGGCAAACAATGCTATCCATTTTAAATTAAATCAATTACACATGTTAATTATAGTTCTATCTTGGGAAAAAATTCACAATAAATTTTTCAGGTGTAAAAGCAGGTGCATGTCAATATATTTATATTTATTGACTTTCCTGACTACCCTTTGAGTAGAAGGCAAAGTAAACAGAAGAGAACTTCAGAGAGTTTATTATAGAGGTAAGTGAAATCCATTTCTTTTGCTCTCAAAACAAAATAAATGAATTATGTTAAACTCAACTTTAGATATTCCCTGTATCTGCCCTTAATTCTCAATATTCTTACTACTGCTATTGTTTAGATTTGAATTATCTCCCGGTATTTGTACCACCCAAGAGGCCCGGTGCTCTCTCTTCACCAAGATTCATCTATAGTGCCTCAGATGTACCTCTCTATATCATATAGATATCTATATCATCTATATCATCTATAGATGTTTATATCATCTATATCTTTAATCATGCTATCGTACCTTCTTGTATGTCCTGTGTTGCCAGTTAGTTGGACATTTTTTTTTAAACTTGCAATGAATGTGTCCCTATTCCCTAAAGAATATACCAATATCTGACTGTATGAGTTTCCTAAATTTCTCCTGCTATACTATAAAGATAATGAAAGCACATTTAGTGCTTAGAGTTCCTGATATAGACTAGTGTTCAACAAGTGTTAGAGATCATTACTGCACACACTTAAATTAGAAATATTTTGCATTTTGGAGTTGAAATTTGAACAAAAACAACAATAATAAGCTTTGGATTAAATTTAAAATTTTATAGTAACCTCTATGTCTTTGTGCTCAGGTATTTGTGGTTTGCTCAGGTTTTCCCTAAACCCCTAGGCCAGAATCCCCACAAACTTGGAACATGCCCAGATGTGTCTTTGGGGAGCCTCCTTGGGTACTTCAGAGAAAGTTTACTTATAGGAATATTCAAGACACAGTAGGCAAAGTCTTGACTCAGACTCAATGTTACTTTCCTTCAAACATAACTGAAGCTTTCATGCTTGAATGCCCTGTTTGTAGGTGATAGGAAATCTCCAATATTGGCAATAACTTCTGTATAAGGACAGTAAGGATTTATAACCTGCTACATTATATATAAGAAAATGTGTTCCCTGAGTTTACTTAGCTTCTTAATAAGAAGCACACAAATGTTAAAAGTTAAATATACTTTAAAAATCCCAAGGAAATTTAATGGATCAATAGCTATCAATGGTCTTAATTAAGATATGCTCCTTGCCTCATATAGAACAGTAAGATTCCAGAATGAAAATAGGGGCTTTATTTATTAAAGAGCTCATCATTTTTCTTGCTTCAAACATTAGCCAATATTTAGCTATTAGCTATGAAATACCTTTGACAAATTCAACTATTCAATAGTACAGGAAGTCTTTGCTGTAAAGCAAGTCCTACAGAACCCTAAGTAAAAAAGTTCCCTTTGAAATAGATTTTCTTTTAGACATACAAATAATATAATTTGACATGAGGAAAATAAATACCTTCCAAACAGCTCAAAATTATTTCTCATGCTCTGTAAGTCCATTCCCTGACTCTTAAAAAAATGGATAATCTAAGTATCTTCAAAGCCTTAAATGTTTTATGCATCAAAAGTTAGAATTACCAAAAAAAAAAAGTTAGAATTACCTTATGAATTTCAAAAATACTCTATTTTTTACACACTAAAAGTGAGATTATTTAGACTATTAAAGTAAGTCAGCAAACTGTATCAATTAGTCTAACTTTAAAAGCATTATTCTCAGAGTTAAATCTTTTTTTAATACACACTCCCATGGGTGACTTCTACTAAAATCTCTCTCCTTTGCAAGGCTCTTAAGTGTTTTTCACTTACATTCACCTTTAACTTACCAAATCATTTTTTTTTTTTTTTTAAGATTGATTTTCAACTGGAAAGTAGAAAGAAAGAAGGCCATGGATACACATAGAGAATGAGAAAGTGAAGAAGGAATAAAGCGAAATAGGAAGAAAGGAATGAAGGAAGGAGGGAGAGAGGGAAAGAAGCAGGTGAAGAAAGAGAAGGGGAAGGAAAGATTACGAGTATGGATCAAATCACGAGCGAAGTGCTTCCCAATTCAGTGTGTTTAATCTTTCCAAACATATTAACACATTCCCCACTACAACTTTACAGTATCAGGATTCTGAGTATAAGAAATCTGTACTAGGGGCACCTGGGTGGCTCAGTGGGTAAAGCCTCTGCCTTCCGCTCAGGTCATGATCCCAGAGCTCTGGGATCAAGCCCCACATCGGGCTCTCTGCTCGGCGGGGAGCCTGCTTCCTCCTCTCTCTCTCTCTGCCTGCCTCTCTGCCTGCCTCTCCGCATACTTGTGATTTCTGTCTGTCAAATAAATGAATAAAATCTTAAAAAAAAAAAAAAAAGAAATCTGTACTAAAAAAAAATTATATTTCAAAACCAAAACTTCAAATATGATAGTTAACAGGAAGTTGTACTCACCAATTCAGAAACACTGCCATCTGCTGACCAAATAAAATGGATATGAGTTTTGCATTTGCCTTTAAATGTTTAACCAATAACACTGTAAACTTTGTAATGCATATTATAAAATTTGTATTTAGTAACAAGCCACTGATATAGAGAGACCAGTTTCCAAATATAACCAAATCTGAGAAATCTAAAGTATGAAAAAGTACAAAAGGGAATATTTTGGTTTATATCAAAAATAAAATTAGGGTTTAATTAGTCATCCAAAATATGATAAATATTTGTTCTGACACTATCCACGATTATGCAGCAATTAACAAATGTTTGAGCATTAACTCAAACCACAGCATTTTTCTAATTTGCAGCTCTGATGTAAGAGATTTCTTCTAAACTTTCATTATTCACTGGAAGTCAATCTCAACACTCAAGAACTTTCATCATTTGATGAAAGCACAAAGTGATATGACCAGATTCTTAAGGGTGGCTCCATTTCCTTCTTATTCCTTCCTTCTTCCCACAATAATCAAGGAAAGTAGGTAGGAAAGTACAGATTTTAATGGACCTAGGAACGAAAGACATAGTGTTTTCTGAGAGATCACGTTGGGAAAATATTGTGTTATTTCCATGGTTTATAAAAGTGATAAAAAATGACCAGCAATATTTCTTTCTATGAGTATCACTGATTTAGGGAGTCTCTTACTTGACCTGCTCTTATGTACAAGGTCTGATTTGATAGGATGTGGAACTAACAACATAATAATTCTCTGCATAATTTCTCCCCTTTTTATATTCCCAGTGTTATCTTTTGTCATACTAGTCTTGTACTTCTACTCCAGTTACAGGAATTTGTATGCCGCTCAAAGGAAACTTTACATTTCATCTCTGTGCTTTTGTTCAAGTTGGTACCTGTGTCTATGATGCAGTTATCTTCCTGAGGATGTTCTGACCGACTAACACCGGGAATGCTGGTATTTTTTTTTCCTCTCTGTTCCCAGCCTGCATGTGTATATTTACTACCATACTTACTATGAGCAAATGTTTTCTGTTTGTCAGTCTGTCATCCTTGCTTCACAGTGAATCCATCAAATGAGGGATGTTGACTTATTTCTCTCCAGATTACCCATGCCTGGCATGATACTTTATGAAGAAAATTTTTAAAAATGTCCCAATATTTTAGGGACTCATAGAATATTTCCCTATTCTTCATCATTGCTGCAATGACAGACATGTTTCCATAGAAATTATTGAGAGCGTGTTGGGTTTGGTAGTTTGGACTATTCTGTTATATATAGTTTAGTATATTTTCTTGTGATTAGAGCTTGCCCTGTCTCAATGAGGTTGTAAGCACCTTTTGGATTTGAATTATCTCAGACTGTATATTGTCCCCTCAAACTAAACATTGTTGGGGAAGCCAAGTAAATTCTTATTAAATATTCCGGTTACATTTTCTCAATTGCATTAATAAAAACAAAGCCACAATGTGAATAACAATTACTATACAACCCAAGGATTCTAAAAGTGCAAATGAAACAAAGAGAATGAAATAAATCCAGGTGAGGAAATTCTTGCTTCTAAGTGAATCTCAAAGTATTATTAGGAATACACTTAATTTACACAGGGATTCTCTATAGTCTGGGGAGAAGCAGGAAATGTTTAATCAGTCTGGTATCTAACAAACTGATCCAGAACATACTTGTTTTTTTCCCCCTTCATTTTTAAAACTCCATATGGGACCCTAATGGGAAAAACAATAAAGAGAAATGAGAAACATATTGATGATTCTGAATTATAAAACTTAAAGAGAGGGGTGCCTGGGTGGCCCAGTTGGTTAAGTGTCTGTCTTCAGCTCAGGTCATGATCCATGGGTACTGGAATCAAGCCCCACGTGAGATTCTCTGCTCAGCTGGGAGCCTGTTTCTCCCTCTGCCTCTCCCTTCTGCCTCTTCCCCTGCTCATGCTCTCTCTCCCAAATAAATAAGTAAAATCTTCAAAAATAAATAAATAGGGGTGCCTAGGTGGCTCAGTTGGTTGGGTGACTGCCTTGTACTCAGGTCATGATCTTGGAGTCCCAAGATCTAGTCCCGCATCGGGCTCCCAGCTCCATGCAGAGTTTGCTTCTCCCTCTGACCTTCTCCCCTCCCATGCTCTCTCTCATTCTGTCTCTCCCTCTCTCAAATAAATACATAAAATCTGTAAAATCAATCAATCAATCAATCAATAATAAATAAATAGTTGAACATGAAAATGGCCTCTTGCAAAGAGAACGTTAAGAGACTAGTTACTTCCTAAATGCTTGGTCTTTGTGTTTATACACTGAGCTACATTTCTAAAAGTTCTTTAAGATAGGAACATCACATATTAATCAGTTTATTCTCTTAATACTCAACTTCAGTGTTTCCGGAGTTCAGTACTGAGCATTTCATAGAGGCAAGTAAAGAGACAATTAATACAATGTTCAGTGAGAAGTATGGTAATTTTTTCTGCCTCAGTGTGTCTTCCTTGCCAGGTCAGAAGTTCTTACTTCTACATCATGGAACCAGATATCAATGACATTATCATTAAATTCTATTAAAATTTATATTTATCTAGGAAGTGCTGTAGCCTTTCATATCCCCCACTTTAAGCAAATTTTTAATACTTAGATTAACTTGAGAAACTTGCTTATGAATACTTTAATACTTAGATTAACTTGAGAAACTTGCTTACTGTCCAGGGGAGTAAATATATAGTGGTAACTTTCTTTTTCTCTTATTGTAGTAAAAACAATTGTTATTTATCCTCTTAAAATTTTTAAGTACACAATACAATATTTTCAACTATAGGCACAACTTGTATAGTACACCCTTAGACATGTTTGTTAAGATTTATTTATTTATATTAGAGAGAGAGAGAGAGAGAGAGAGCACATGCATAGGGGTAAGGATAGAGGGAGATGGAGAGAGAATCTCAAGCAGACTCTGCTGAGTGTGGAGCCTGATGCAATGCTTGATCCCATGACCCTGAGTTCACTACCTGAGAAGAAACCAAGAGTCAGGCACTGACTTCACTGCCCAGGCGCCCAATCCCTAGAATTTATTACAAAATCTTTGTATCCTTGGAATAGGCTCTCCCCATTTCCCCTCCCTCCAAATCTACTCTCTATTTCTGTAAGCTGGACTATTTTAAATGCCTCATACCAGTGGACTCATGCAGTATTTGTCTTTCTGTGACCCGCATATTTCATTTAGCATAATGCCCAACAGGTTCAGTCATGTTATCCCATATGACAGGATTTCTTTCTTTTTTAAGTCTGAATAGTAACAAACCATTTTACAGATATACCACATTTTCTTTATCCATTCATTGATGGGTATTTATATTGTTTTCACATCTTGGCTATCATAAATAATGTTACCATGAACATAGGGGTGCAGAAATCTCTTTGGGATCTTGACTTCAATGCTTTTAAATAAATACCCAGAAGTGGGATCAATAGATAATATAGTAGTTTTAGTTTTAATTTTTTGAGGAGAAAAAAAATTGATAAACTTCAACACTCTTTTATGATTAAAAACTTTCAATAAACCAGGTATAAAATAAATTTACCTTAACATAATAAAGGCCATAAATGACAAGTCCACAGCTAATATCATACTCAATGGTAAGCTCTTCTTCTAAGATTAGAAACAAAACAATGGTGCCCACTCTCACCCTTTCTATTCAAAACAGTATTGAAATTCTAGACAGAGGAATTAGGCAAGTGAAAGAAATAAAAGACATCCATATCAGAAGGGAAGAAGTAAAATTATCTCTTTTTGCAGATGACATGATCTTATATGTAGAAAATTCTAAAGATTACACACACATACACTCACAAACAAAACCTACTATGATAGATAAAATTAATAAAGTGGCAGGATATAAAACCAACATATAAAGATCAGCTGAGTTCCATATTCTAACAATGAACTATCTGAAAAGGAAATTCATGAAACAGTTCTATCTATAATAACATCAAAAAGAGTAACATATTTATAATAAACTTAACCTAGGAAGTGAAAGGCAAACAACCTAAAAACTATAAAACATTGATTAAAGAAATTAAAGAAGACACAAAGACTTTCTATGTTCATTAATTAGAAGAATTTATTTTGCTAAAATGCCCCTACTACCTAAAGTAATCTACGTATTCCATGCAGTTGGTATCAAAACCCAGTGGCATTTTCTTTTTTTTTAAAAGCTTCTTTTTTTTTTTTTTTTTTAAAGATTTATTTATTTATTTGACAGAGAGAGATCACAAGTAGGCAGAGAGGCAGAGAGAGAGAGAGAGGAGGAAGCAGGCTCCCTGCTGAGCAGAGAGCCCGATGCGGGACTCGATCCCAGAACCCTGAGATCATGACCTGAGCCGAAGGCAGCGGCTTAACCCACTGAGCCACCCAGGCGCCCCCCAGTGGCATTTTTTATTAAAAAAAAAAAAAAATACTAAAACTCATATGGAAAAACAAAAGGTCCCCAATAGTCAAAGCAATCTTGAGAAAGAAAAGTAAACTGGAAGGCATCAAAGTTCCTGAATTAAAATATATTATAAAAGTATAGTAATTCAGAGGGTATGATACTGGCGTGAAACAGATATATAGACCAGTGGCACACAATAGAGAGCCCAGAAATAAGTCCATATATATAGAGTCAATTGATCTTGGAGAAGGATGCCATGAATACACAATAAAGTAAGGACAGTACCCTCAATAACTGATGGTAGTTAAATTGATTATCCACATACATAAGAATGAAATAGAGTCTTATACCACAAAAGTCAACTCGAAATGGATTAAAGACATAAAATTAGGGGCTAAAACTGTAAAGCCCCAGAAGAAAATACAGGGGAAAAATGGCATGACATTGGTTTTGGCAGTTATTTCTTGGGTATGACAGCAAAAACATAAGCAACAAAAAACTAGAAAGTGAGGAGCGCCTGGGTGGCTCAGTGGATTAAGCTGTTGCCTTCGGCTCAGGTCATGATCTCAGGGTCCTGGGATCGAGCCCCACAGTGAGCCTGCTTCCCCCTTTCTCTCTGCCTGACTCTCTGCCTGCTTGTGATCTCTCTCTCTCTGTCGAATAATCAAATAAAATCTTAAAAAAAAAAAAACTAGAAAGTGAAACTTTCACACAGTAAAGGAAACAATTGACAGAGTGAAAAGGGAACATACAAAATGGGAGAATATATCTGTAAAACATTTATTTGATAAGGGATTAATATTGAAAAAGTTTAAGGAACTCCTAGAAGTCAGTAGCAAAAAAAAAAAAAAAAAAAAAAAAAAAAAAAAAAAAGAAAATGAATAACTTGATTTAAAAATGGGCTAAGGACTTTATAAACATTTCTTTGAAGAAGGTATACAAAAGGTCAGCAGTTATACCATCAGGAAGATGCAAATCAAAACTATAATAAGGTATCACTTTATACCTTCTGGGATGACTATTAGATTAAAAAAAAAGGATAAGAAAAAAAAATTAACAAGTGTTGACATGGATCCAGAAAAATCCTTGCAGAGAGTTGGAGCCCTTGTATACTGTTGATAGGAATATAAGATGGTACAGACATTAGAATAGAGGAGAAAGTTTCAGTACCATGGGGAATGATAGCATATCAAATCAATGAATCCCAAACACAGAACAGACATTGGGTGAAAGGACAAAATGGAGATGCCTGGAAAGAATAATTTTATTGGGCATGGAAGATATGGACATAGGAAAAAAGTGTTACTAAAGAACTGGTTTTACTCTTTCCAAGCTCTATAGCCATCCATACCATCTAATCCCTATTCGTACTGTTTTTCTATAAGACAGTCAGTAACTGTATATTTTAATCCTTAATAAATCACAATTCTAACAATTATTTAGTCCTATTTTACAAAAAAAAAAAAGCCAAGCCTTAAGAAGCAAATTATGCACACCATCATAAATTCCATTAAGTAGATCCAGCTGATCATTTATTGATGTTCTTTTTCTCCTAAATTCAACATAAACCTATTGTACTATGCATAGTGTGGTGCTTGGGAACATGCTCTCTAGAGTTAGATTGCCTTGTGCACAGCCCAGGTCTTCCACTTGTCCCCTGATGATCTTGAGCAAATTATTTAATCTCCTTGTAGAGATAATTAAACCACTTTGGAAAAGATTATAGTTGACCCTTGAACAACATAGGAATTAAGAGCACCAAGTACACATTTAGCCAAAAACCCACATATATCTTTTGACTCCCCCAAAACTTAACTACTAATAATCTTCTGTTGACCAGAACTCTTATCAATAACATACACAGTTGATTAATACATATCTTGTGTGTCATATGTACTATATACTCTATTTTATTATTTTTAATGTTTTTAAAGATTTTATTTATTTATTTAACAGAGAGAGATCACAAGTAGGTAGAGAGGCAGGCAGAGAGAGAGAGAGAGGAAGTTAACAGGCTTCCTGCTTAGCAGAGAACCCGATATGGGGCTCTATCATAGGACCCTGGGATCATGACCTGAGCCGAAGGCAGAGGCTTTAACCCATTGAGCCGCCCAGGTGCCCCTATATACTCTATTTTATAATAATGTAACATAGAGAAAAGTAAATGTGAAATCATAAGAAAAATACATTTATTATTTATTATTATTTTATTTATTAGCTATGTGGTATTTATAAAAATATCTGCATATAAGTGGATATGTGTACTTCAAAAACCTTTGTTGTTCAAGGGTCAACCATGTTTGACTGCTCGCTTTTCTATAAATAAATAAATAAATAAATAAATAAGGCTGATAATCCACCTATCTTGCAGGAATTAATACGTACGAAAGCAATGCCTGGCACCATATAACCTTTTAACTACCACAGTAGCATTTCTATGAGTATTTTAAGAGATAAAATACTGAAAAGGAAAAGGCATACCAAAAGGAAAGGGTAAAAAATCATGGCTAATCATGTTTCAGTCAATGTGATGAATGTTAGAAGTAAATTTCTTCTCATCCTTTGTGATCTGGTTTCCCTTTAGGATTGCTTATTTCGTTTTATTCCCTATACTCTTTCAGAACTTCAGAGTGTGGGAGTAAGGGGGGAGAAAACAAAGAATGAGCAAAAGAAATCAAAACCACTTACCAGGACATATTGGTACAGAAAACAATCACATAGATCCAGTTGTCTTTAGGTAGTTAGTCCCTGGAAACATATTTACATGCATATACATATACATATACATATACATATACATATACACACATAAACACATATGTATAAGTATATATACACACATAAACATATATGTATATGTACACATACATAAACATATATGTATATGTATATAAACATATATGTATAAGTTACACAAACATGTATGTATAAGTATATGTACATATACATAAACATATATACATAAACATATATACATAAACATATATGTATATGTATATGTATATGTATATGTATATGTATATGTATATGTATATGTATGTATATATGTTTCCAGGGACTAACTACCTAAAGACAACTGGATCTATATGATTGTTTTCTGTACCAATATGTCCTGGTAAGTGGTTTTGTTTTCTTTTGCTCATTCTTTGTTTTTTCATATACAGTGTATATATACACTGTATATGGTTTTCTTAGCTTATTGTGAGATTTAATATCCTCAAAATGGTTTTTAAGAGAGACAGAATGCAAGGAGCAAGCAAGAGCAGTAGATAGCAAGCTTCCCCCGAGATGCAGAGAGGTAGCAAAAGAGTGAGGGAGAAGAAGAAAAGGAAGAGTGCATGTAGATGACTAAAGCAGTGGTCCCAAAGCAGGGCTGTGATATTTTCAAAATTCTGTTTATTTCTTTCACAAATGCTTCCTTGTGTATTAAAAATTTGAAATCACACACACACACACACACACACACACACACACAGACACACACACAAAAGTCTCTGAAAACAAAAATGTCACCCCTGATTAGAAATGGCATAAGAAGAAGCAGAAAAGCTTTACGCTCAGCTTGAAATCTTGGAGAAAAACCTTTCAGGAGCAAAAACAAAACATAGCAGAGGAAAAGCAGATTAGTGTGACTTCAGAAATGAGTTCCAAGACTACTGAAGCACAGTGTATTAGCTTTATGACGAGAGCCATTAGCTCTCCACGGACAGGCAATATTTCTAAAGAGCTACACTGTGCAGAGAAGATGTGAGGGATCTAGGAACAAAGCTCTGCTTTCTCACAAGTTATTAACCTCATTTATACCACTGAGTCCCTATCATTATGCTCATTGCCCTGACATGGTTCAGTGCATTGATATTTTATTCAGCAGGGTGCAAATTGTGACGACAGAGACAGGGAACCCCAGAGGCTTGGCTGCAATTGCCTTTGTTATGACCAGCTGCACCTCAGATGAAAGTAAACGTTTAAGTAACAATTCTGGGAAAGAATTCCCTAAAAACATTTTCACAGTCTTTTATCCTGAGGCCAATTCACCAACTATCTGTTTATAAACCTCTGCAGGTTTCAAGTTCATTTTTTTTTTTAAAGCAGTTGTACATTTTCATTCTACAGCACAGGCAAACAGAAGTTGTGTGATTGTAAAGTCAATGTGGATCTTTCCATTAGCCTCTTTTTTTTTTTAATTTCCATTAGCCTCTTTAATGAGAAATAGCTTTTCATAAATTTGGAGAAAACATTCATTGGGATGGTAAGTGCTTTGGAAGTGTCGAGAAGGTAGCATTTTAGTTGCTTAAAAACAAAAACGAAGAACAATGCTCTTCCTCATTTGAAAACTATCCTTCTAAGATAAATACCATTTGTTCAGATTTGATTAGGATTAATGAATCCAAAGGACTGTGCTTCTGATTTCACCAAAATAAGCAACATGTGTCTACTGACTGAAATAAAATTAATTACAATAATTTATTGAGTATCAATAATGATCTTTAGTGAGATATCATTTTAACTCTTATTAAGTAAAAGATCATCTTTAAGTATAAACACAGTAGCAGATATTTCCTACAGAATATAACATAATGGAAAGTGAAGAGGTTTCCACTCATTGAAAATTCTTGACCAATCATATATAATACAATTTTTAAGATGTCACTGGTATAGATAGTTAGCCTTGACTTTTGGAAATGGCCTTATTTAAAGTTCAAGTATTCCTAAAAGAAGGAAACTTACATTTCATTACAAATTAATCTAAATATTTGCATTCATGATAGATACTGAAACCAGACTTTTTTTTTTTTAAGATTTTATTTATTTATCCAACAGACAGAGATCACAAGTAGGCAGAGAGGCAGGAAGAGAGAGAGGAAGAAGCAAGCTCCCCGCTGAGCAGAGAGCCCAATGTGGAGCTCGATACCAGGACCCTGGGATCATGACCAGAGCTGAAGGCAGAGACTTTAACCCACTGAGCCACCCAGGTGCCCCTGAAACCAGACTTCTGAATAGAAGGAAAACATTACATCTATACAAGACATTACAACTTGAAAACTAGTAAGACAAATTTACATATATCTAATGAAAAGACATATGTGATGAAACTACAACATGAATGATTTAGCATATATTGTGCATAATATTGAAACAGTTATAAGTGCCAGTATTTCGTTTTGAAGGAAATCACAATAGGAAAAACAATGAAACTATGTTTAATATAGTTGAAATAAAAATATAAACTCATTACTCATATTATGAAGAACTTGAAATTAATTTACTATGTATATAATATATCTTAAAATTTTAATATAAATTACTAACCATTAATAATTCAGCTATTTATTTTGGCTTTAAGCCACTTTGTCTTTTGGTTCTTAGAACTGGACCAATTTGGCTTAAATGTTTTTTCTGCCAAATTTAGCTCTCCTGTGTGTGCATTTTTAGGTAGTCTTTTCACAGGTGTTTCTCTGCTCCACCAACACAACTACTTGAAGATTTCCCTTCCAAGCTAACAACAACAATAACAAAATCCTCTTCACTGAAGGAAGGGAGTTAAAATGGGACAAGAAAATTGGTAAAACTTAGTGGCTAACATGCAAATGAGAAGTCTGTGATGAAAGTCCCAATGATGGTCGTGCGGCATAAGTGAAAGAGGGGAGGAATTAGTGAAAAAGCAGAGACTAAAGAAATTCTCTCTGCAGTATCTGAACCAATATTGCACGGCCACCACCAAACAGAGGTATCTCAGCCCTTTAAACTATCATGGTGTAATGGAATATTGGAATACTAAAAGGTCCTTAATATGACCATTAATCATAAAACTAACTCTATGAGTTGGAAAAAATATAGCTGAACTTGAAGAAACTACAGCTACAGTTCCCTTAGGTGGTCAAGGGTCAAGAAGCTCAGCCTTCTCTTTCCTAATAGAGGGTCAAGAAGAATTTGATGTCTATCTAGTTAGAGATGCAATGAGGGCACCTTGATTTATGGTTTATTTATTTTTGTGTGTGTGTAATTCCTCCCATTTTTTTTTAAGATTTTATTTATTTATTTGACAGAGAGAGAGAGAGAGAGAGATCACAAGTAGGCAGAGAGGTAGGCAGAGAGAGGGGGAAGCAAGTTCCCCACTGAGCAGAGAGCCCGATGTGGGGCTCAATCTCAGGACCCTGAGATCATGACCTGAGCCAAAGGCAGAGGCTTAACCCACTGAGCCACCCAGGCGCTCCTCCCCCCATTTCTTAACTCATCTCTATGTCCTTTGAAACTTCTTAACCATCCATCCACATTTATGCAACTTGTTTTTTGTGTCAACAGCCAAACTCGTCCTCCAGCAGGAGAGACAGTGAGTGAATTCTCCCCCTGCAAACAGGTTATATTTAATTGGAATGGATTCTATGGCTTATCCAAGAAAAAAGGCTTTTAGAACTAAAGAGGTTCTTGAGATTTCATAAACAACTAAGGCTCAAAACTGCCAGTCTTTTGTGTAAAAATTAAATGAGCACAATCAGCTGATAGTCAAAGAAAATGCCCTGTGCCAATTAAATTCATAATTGCTTATTATGACTGAGATCTAACAGAGCAAGTTTTAGAATTTCTCTATTTGAATTGTGGTTAGACAATAGTTATATAGTCGTGTGAAGTGAAAGATAGTGAAGTGACTGAGAGGAATTTGACAAAAGAATATACATGAGCTATGATATAACTCTTACAACAATTTGGATTATTTTATTTTACTTAAAAAAAAAATCCCTGTGAAGTAAAAAGGAAAAGAAATCAAATAGCATCAAAGAAAATACATTTTTAATATTAAATTTCTCTGCAGTTCTTTAGCTGACCAAATAATATCAACATGCTTCTATATGTTATATTAGATACGTTTTGATTTTACAAAGTCACAACCCCTGGTTTTTTAGAGCATTTCTAACTACTTCAAGATGTAGTCAACATAATTTATGCAACATTCTCCAAATAGGCTTAACTTAAGATTTTGAAGAGATTTCTAAAGTATTTTTTTTTAAGCTAAAAAAATGAATTTAATGGTGATTGTTTAGGAAATCACTTGGGAAGAGAAGAGGCATGTTTTAATACTGATCATCATGGATGATTATATCACAAAGTAATAAAAATGTTACTGTTAATAATGATAATAACACATTCTATTTATTGAATATTTTCTTGGTATTGGCAACTTCATACATATTTTCTAATTAATTCATCACAAAATTTCTCTGATAAAGATTATTTCCTATTCCATAGATAAACTAAAGCTCAGAAATTTTGAGCAAATTGCCCAAAATTATATGATAAATTTGGAATTTAAACATATGTATATATACCACAAATTTAACTCCTTCAACCAAAGAGCTATATGTAGTCTTTTAAAAAAATACTGAATAGAATGGCCAAAAACATCAACAACAACAGCAAGATTGTTGTGAGAAGTACAGGGAAAGAAAGAAAGAGAGAGAGAGAGAAAAAAAAGAAATGAATGAGTGAATTTGGGTAAAAATTCCAGTACAAAAGCAAAATTTTAAATTCATTTTTGTAGTCTGAAAAAGTTCATTAAACTTCCTGTATACTATTTTTGGCATTCAGGATACATAAGTAAAAAAAAAAAAAAAAAAAAAAAAATACAAGAACCCTACAACTGGAAAAATAGAGCGCCATTTACTGAAATGAGAAGACAGCTCATTGCACATAGAATAAAAGATACATTTTCACCATAGTCTCCAAAACCCCAAGGATAAGGCCCTGCCTGCCCACCTCTGCAGCCTCAAATCTCACAATACCCTCTTTGCTCCCTCAGCTTCAGCTACAGTGACCTTTTCCCACATCCTCAAAAACACAGTGCTCTTGTCTATCTGAAGGGTCATTCCACATTCTATTTTCTCTATCTGGACTGTAATTTCTTTTTTTTCCCTTCTTTTTTTTTTTTTTAACATCTTTAAGGACACAGGGTAGATATTTCTTATTCAGAGAGAACTTCCCTAAACTCAAGTATAAATATCCCCCACTTCCTTGTTTTCCTCCTATTTTGATCATTTTCTATCTTTTTATCATTTTCTCTATATTATGTAACATTTTCATATTTTTGCTTACTTATTTAAAAGTCATAAAGAGTAAAAATGTCTATTTCCCTCTTTGCTGTGAATCTGCTGTATTTCTTAGTGCTTGGTATCTGTCATACAGTAAATAAATATTTGTTAAACATTTATATTGATGAACCTATATTGTTGTACAGTCTCCTGAGAGTTAGATCATCCTCCTCCTGCCCTATATGTTTGCATTTTATAGAAATTTTTTGTAAAGCAGTTATTTAACATAAATCAATTACTCCTTGATTAAATAAGTTATGGAGAGACATAGACTAGTTTATATTATAGACTAGTTTATAAACTGTATATACTATATCTTTATACAATAACACCAAGTTAATCTTTTAAAAGGACTCTTCCATAGTCTTAATTTGATGTGAAATTTTGGGATTTTTACATGGTGAGCATAAAGTATACTGCTGAATGATGATTGCCTTCTCAGTCAAGTAAGGTTTATTGAACAAAAGGTATTTGTAGTAATATCCAGAAAAAAAATTGAGTGCTGTGAAGTGTGTAAACCTGGTGATTCACAGACCTGTACCCCTGGGGATAAATATATATGTTTATAAAAAATAAAAAAAATTAATTTAAAAAATAAATAAATTAATTAAAAATAAAATAAAATAAAATACTTCCTGATACAACAGAAAAAAAAAATGCTATTCCTAGCATCTGCTAAAGATCCAGATATGGAAGAATTTCACACTCACTCAAATAACAAGAAAAATCTTTGAAAAAATTCTCAAAATCATATTTTTTTAACTTTATCAAAAATCTTTAATCACAAGGCACTCAAAAACAATGTAATCCAAGAGCATACAAGCCCCATCAAAGAAAAACTCAGACACTAGCTCTGGCTTACTTGGGCAGAGCATGAAAAGAAGATTAAGCGCACCAGAGAAGTTAAGCTTTTTAAAACAAATTTCTAAAATTGGAACAAAGACTGGTAGAACAGTGTGAAATTCCTGGGAATTTCAGAGCCAAGTGGAACTTGTACCATTCAAAGGGTTTTATGTATGGAGCTGAGTACATGCTCACAAGAAAGATTCATGGTAGAACAAGATACCAATTAAAGCTTCCCTCAGTGCTGCAGGCCCTAGAAAGGGGGTGATGAGGATGGGGGAATGGGGCAGTTACTACAGAAGGAAATGCAGAAACAACTTGGATCCATCACCCAACTCCTGTGTAAAAAAGGGGTAAAACATTGGAGGTAAGACAGAAAACCTGTTACCCTAAGGTATACATAAGGACCTATAGAAGCTAGAAGAAGGGAATAAAAAAAATAAAATAACCTTTATACTGCTAGACAAAGGTAGGAACTATCTTAGGCCTGGACCATAAAAGACCTTCTACCACTAGAGAAGAGGCTGAATCACAGAAAGTCATATTTCTGAATCCCCAAAAGGCCCCCAAATCTGCCCAATTTTGCATCTAAACCAGCACAACAGAAATCACCCTAGCCTAAAGCAGAATTAGTGGAAATACGTTGTATGTTTATAGCTTATGCAGAAATAGCAGTTATGACAACAATAGCATTAAGGATCAGGGGCAGGGATTAAAAATGTCCCACTGCAAGGTTCTTATACTACACATGAAGCAATATAATATCATTTAAAGATATATTGTGATTAACTAAGGATATATATTTTAACCACAAGTTAAGAACTGAAAGCAAACAAATAAATAAAATGTATGTGTATGAAGACAATAGTGTAGAAAAAAGTGAAATAATGAAAATATTCAATTCCAATGAAGGCAGCAAAAAGCAAAATAAAAATAGAAGAAAGAAATCAACAATAGATAACATCAATAGAAAACAATGAGATAGAAGATTTTAATTTAAACATATCAATGATTTAATTATATGTAAATGGTCTAAAATGAATTAAAAGAAGGATGTTACTAGGTTGGATGAAAAACTCAAACACGACTATGTTATTTCTAAACTAACTTCATGTTTACCATAAATATCTGTGTGTGTGCATAAAAGTAAAACATGGAAAAATAAACAGCATACAAATATTAATCAAAGTAAATTTAAAGTGATTATATCAGATGAAGCATATAAATGATATAAATATTACCAGGAAAAGAGACACTATATAATTCTCTGACCAAGATGATGATGTAAAACTAGAAATGAATTATGTAAAGATACCTCACAAATATTTGAAAATAAAATACAACTCCCTAAAACCCATGTGTCAAAGAGAAAATTAAAAAGAGGAATGATAAAATATTTTGAATTAAGTGACAATGAAAACATACATTTCAAAATGTATAGAATACTACTTCAATGAAAGATGGCAGAGTAGGAGGACCCTAAGCTCACCTTGTTCCATGGTTATAATACCCATATCAATGTAAATAACCCAGAAAATGACCCAGAGACTGGCAGAACAGTATCTCTACAGCTAATGTAGAGAGGGGGCCACATCAAAGGGTAGGAAGGGTGGAGACATGGTCAGGAGCTAAAGAGACCCATGGGACTATCCTTGGGAAGAAGCAATACCATGGAATAGAGAGAGAAAAGAAACAGACACTTAAAACAGGCACTCCAGGCATGGGGAAAGCAATCCCCATAACATTTGGCTTTGAAAACTAGAAGGACATAATTTCACAAGTTTTTACACTCAATGGGGCTTAACAACCTGGAACTTAAAAATCAGTAGACTCAGCTCTGGGAGAATTAGGAGGACAATAGGGAACTGAGTCACTACCCTTAAAGAGAGAGCAGGACAAAAATCCCTGTGGAGATACAGCATGGAGGCAGCAGTTTGAAAGGTACCTGGAGTTTACAGGTAGGAGATTTGTTTACTAATCTCAGAACATGTGCCAGAGAGGCAGGGATATTGGGAATCTTCTCTAAGAACAAGGGAGCTAGTAGATGCCACTTCTCTCCTTATCCCCCTAGCCTAAACAAACAGACCCCTGCAGGAACCAGTGCAGGTTAATATTCACAATCTAAATTGTTAACAGCTCACCCTGCACTCATGTTCTCCTGTGGACATGTCCCCTTCAGCCAGGCTGGGTTCCAGGTGCCCTCCCATAGCAGACTCGCAAAAAACTTGCTAACACAAGAAGCCCAGCCCCTTTGGACCAGCCACATTCTCCAATATGCTCTTGGCCAAAGCCCATCCAAATTGGTAGCACAAAACTGGAAACAATGCAATCAGTCACAAAAGGGAGCAATGCCACTCCAAATTAATACCTGTCCTGGGAAGAGGGAATCATAGTTGCATACACCATTCAACTGCAGGCCTAGCAGTGGGCTATGGGGAGACATCTAGTCTAACTGCAAGTCTACCCACCAGCAAGAGCTTCAGGGACAACACAGGAAAATTCCCAGTATCTCAGTGCTAATACATATCTGGCAAAGGCTTGGTCTAATCCCACTCAAGATCAAGGTGTCCCCAGACTGAACCCTGCCCACAATGGGCATAGAGAGCTATCACAGGTAATTGAACTAAAGGTAAAAGTGGCTCAGTCACAAAAGTAAGGCACATGTAACACACAAAGGAAATACCCCTGAAGCACTAGGTTCTAGGGGACAGGGAACATTGAACTGCAGGGCACCATATGATTTCTTTTTCATGAGGCTATTGCTTTCAAGAGCAGAAGAAACAGCTGACTTTCCTAACAAATGGAAACAGACATAGGGAATTGGACAAAATGAAGAGAGAGAAGAATATGTCCCAAATGAAAGAAAAGGACAAAATTACAGCAAGAGAGCTAAACATAAGAGAGATAAGTAAAATATGTCTAAAAGGGAATATAAAATAGTGGTCATGAACAAATTTACCTGACTTGTGAGATGAGCAGAGAACCTCAAGGAGAATGTTAATAAAGACATAGAAAAGATAAAAAAGAAACAGAAATTAATAACTCAATAAATGAAATTAAAAATACACTAGATGAAATACACAGCAGACTAGAGGAAGCTGAAAAACAAATCAGTGACCTGAAGGACAGAGTAATGGAAAGTAATCAAGCTTATCAGGTAAGAGGAAAGGAAAGAAAGAAAGAAAGAAAGAAAGAAAGAAAGAAAGAAAGAAAGAAAGAAAAAATATAAAATACGCAGTCTTAGAAAATTTAGTGACAACATCATGCAATACATAACATAACATAAGCATAATAACATTCATACAGATGTCCCAGAAGAATAAGAGAGAAAAAAGGGAGCAGAAAATTTATTTGAAGGAATAATGACTGAAAAGCTCCCAAATCCAGGAAAACAAAACAAAACAAAACTAAACAAACAAACAAACAAAAAAAACAAAGAACAGATATCTAGATTGAGGAGGTATAAAAAGCCCCAAAAGAAAGTCAATCCAAGGAGGTCTACACCAAGACACACAGTAATCAAAATGGCAAAAAGTAGAAGGAATTTTAAAAGCAGCAAGAGAAAACAGTTGGATACAAAGGAAATCCCACTGAGGCTATCAGCTGATTTTTCAACAGAAACTTTAATTGCCAGAATAAAGTGGCATGATATAATCAAAGTGCTAGAAGAAAAAATCCTGTGTCTGCCTTGTTTTTCACTATGGTGTATTACCAGTTATAATTTATCTTTCTTCCACAATATTTTCACACAATACCTCATATTTATTTCCACCCCCTGTCTCCTAGTTTATACATTTATTACATTTCATCTTGATTCTAACAATTGTCTGTGTCAAGTCTCCAATGATTTCATTATTATCTGATCAAAAATTACCAATGCTTCTTCAATATTTTAAAAATAAATGCAGTTTCCTTGGTTGCAATTGAAAATTCCCCAAGGTTTTGTGTCAAATTATTTCCAATCTCTTTCTCCAGTGTCCACCTATAGATATCCCACTTCCCAGTTCAATCATTTAAATATCTTTGTCTGCCTGCCTCACTTCCACCACATATTCATATTGATACTTGTATTTGACATTCCCTTTCACCCTTCGTTCCGCCTAAACAAATCCAGTCCTTTTTCCTAGGCTCATTCAAATGTCAACTATAACAAAGTTTTCTCTGCTACACTACAAAAAAATAATTTTATGCACATTTCAGTCCTCTAATAATTTTGTGAGCCTAATTATCAGGCTTTTTAACCAGTTTTTTTTTTTTTTTTCCTCTGCTTTCCTGACCACACTGATTGGTCTGTGTATATATACTTGTGAAACACACTACACTCTCAGGTCACAAATTATTATTTCCAGGATGGATATCTAACCAAATATGAACCTCTCTAATAGGAATCCTAAATTTGGGATTAAAATATGAATTCTTCAATTTTTTTTTTTCATCTCCTTCAGTGACAAGGCTGGCACATCTTCATTAGAAGTCTTCTGAGCTTTATTTATAAACACAAGGAGGCTGTCATTCTGAAAGAATGAAAGGAACATGAAGAGAAAAACATATTCAATAGAGATATTATCAGGTTTTTCAAAATTTCTGTTCATACCTAACATCTTGTTTAATTCCTTAACTTCCATTAGTTTGGTTTTTTGAATTAACATTTTTTTTTATTCTCTGATTCTCATTAAGATTGTGTTGCTTAAAGCTAAAACACTTGTAGATTAAAGAAAAATAAGAAAGCTGTCGGTGCCCGAGCGGCTTGTAGCGCATGCGCGGTGATGTTTCTGGGCTCCGCCATGCCCACTCGTTGCCTCGGCCGCCGCGGCCTCAAGCCGTCGCCGCCGCTGGGTGGCGATGGTGCGGAGCTGCTCTGGCTGGGCCCGCGGGGGGCCCCGGGTGCCACACGACTTTTTCGGTGCCCGAAAGTAAACACACCATTAAGATGGCGGCTGGATGCGAGCCAGTTGGCGGAACTTAGGATTTTGTATCTATGTGGCTGCGAGTGATTGGTTGTGCAACCTTGGTATATATAGACATGCACGGGCGGGGGAGAAGAAGATCCCAACAACTACGCAGAAATAAAGCTTGCTTCGCTGAGGTCTCCTGGTCGTTCTTGCTGGCGAGAGCGACAAGTGGTGCCGAAACCCGGGAAACCCGAAACCTACACCGAGGAGTTCTCAGTGAACGCAACGATCTGGTAAGTGTGCACAAAATTTCAGATAAGAAAGTTCCTAAGTATAGGATGAGAAGTGAGAAAGTTCCTAAGTATAGGACGAGAAGTGAGAAAGTTCCTAAGTATAGGACGAGAAGTAAAAGGGTTCCTAGGCATAGGACAGGAAATAATGGGATCAAAGTTTACTAAGATGGGAGGATTACTGACGGAGGTGCTTAAGGCTAACAGCACTCCGCTAGACTCTAACCATAAAACGGTTAAAAATGTTATCGAGGAGCAGGTCAGAGAAGCCTCTAAGGCAGGATCTAGCAGAGGGGGAGAAAATTCAGAGGAGAGCTCCTCTGAAGATGAGCTTGGGGAAGCCATGACACACTTAAAATTAAAAGAGGAAGTCCCTAACGAACCTTTAAAGGGAAAGACATACAAAGAAGCCGGGAAAAAATATGACTCCCTAGCGCCCTCTGTCAGAAGGTCAAGAATTCCTACCCCTGAATGTAGGCCTATAGCGCCACCTGCAGAATGGCCGCCACCATATAACACTTCATGCTCCCGAGGGGCATGCGGTTGTCTACAATGGAGAAATGCAGGATGGAGGGACATTACGGACTTTACTAAACCCTCCCCTCTTGCATACCCAGTGTTAGAAGATCAAAATCAACAGAGGTTTCATCAACCACTAGACTTCAAACTTATTAAACAGTTTAAGGAAGTAGTCACTACTTATTGGCCACAGGCTGCTTATACACTTTCACTTTTGGAAGCAGTCGGTAGCATGAACCTTACCCCAGACGATTGGACTAACATGGCAAAAGCAACTCTGTCTGGCGGACAATACTTGATATGGAAAACTGCTTGGCAAGAGTATAGCTCAGAAACTGCCCGGTGTAACGCTGCGTCAGGGAATCCCCACTGGAATATTGACATGCTCATGGGAGGAGGTCAATTTGTGGGACAAAACAATCAGATTGGGTACCCCCCAGGGGTGTATGTACAGATAGCAGCTGCAGCCACTAGGGCTTGGAAGACCATACAGGGTTCTGGCGATTTGCAGGGACAACTTTCCAAGGTGTTGCAGGGGCCTAATGAACCCTATGCTGACTTTGTAGATCGTCTGCTCCAAGTAGCAAGGCGCATATTTGGGGATGTGGACCAAGCAATGCCCCTTGTTAAACAATTAGCCTATAAACAAGCAAATAAATGATGTAAAGAGGCTATCCGCCCTTGGAAGTCTAAGGACCTGATTACATATATCAAAGTGTGTCGAGACATCACTGATACAGTTGTTCAGGGCCAAGTTGTGGCAGCAGCAGTAGCCCAAGGGATAAGAAGTTTCAATGGAGGAACCAGGAGTTCTTCCAAGGCTTGTTTCCTTTGTGGAAGGGACGGTCATCTTAAGAGGGATTGTCCAAAGGGTAAAGGACCTCCTAGACCAGTCAAGCCCGCACCTGGGTTGTGCCCTCGTTGCCGTAAAGGGAATCATTGGGCTAATGAATGTAGGTCCCAGAGAGATATTCAAGGAAATCCCCTGCCGCCGAATAACTGGATTCAATCCAATTACTCAAAAAACGGGAAGCAGGGCCCCGCGCCCCGGGGCCCAATACAAATTTATGGGGCACTAACGCAAATGCCCAGGACATGGTATCCTCCCTCGGAGAAAGGCGCACAACCTCTGGATCAGCAAGGCTCGATATCAGAGCAGCCGCCCGAATGGTCCTAACTCCGGAGATGGGCATTCAAGCATTGGCCTCCGATCTAAGAGGGGGCCACCCTCATGGTACTGTAGGTTTATTACTTGGCCGAAGCTCCACTTATCTCAAAGGTCTGATAGTTCACCCTGGGGTAATAGATTCAGATTATAAGGGAGAGATCAAGATACTGGTGTCTTCACCAAGGGGAGTTACTGCAATTAGCCCAGGAGATCAGATAGCTCAAGTTCTCATACTCCCTAGCCATCATGAAGCCTTTCCCAGTAAAGGAAAAGAAAAAGGTACGAGAGGTTTGGGGTCTACGGGAGTTGACCTAACATGCCTGACCCTGGATATGACTGATAGGTCCATAATTACCCTCAAGGTGCAAGGAAGGAAATTTTTAGGGTTACTGGATACAGGCGCCGATAAGAGCATCATCAGCCAACAAGAGTGGTCTCCGAGATGGCCCCTAACACAAGCAAAACAAACACTCAGGGATTTAGGAATCACTCAAAGTCCTGATCAAAGCACAGCTACCCTTGAGTGGGAGGATGACGAAGGCCATAGGGGAACTTTTCAGCCCTATGTCTGCAATATTCCTATTTCCCTCTGGGGACGAGACGTTTTGGAACAGATGAGCGTCCGCCTGACAACTGAAACTATATACAGCCCCCGATCAATAGCTATGATGCAAAAAATGGGATACATACCAGGAAAAGGGTTAGGGAAACTGGAGCAAGGTAAAATAGACACCATCCCTTTCACCTCAGAATATAAGGGGCAAGGCCTGGGTTTTCGGTAAGGGCCACTGAGGCAATGAAAATAACGTGGAAGACAGATACGCCCTGCTGGGTGCCTCAGTGGCCCCTTACTAGCGAAAAACTATCAGCTGCTAAAGCCCTGGTACAGGAACAGTTAGAGGCGGGCCATATGAAACCTTCTACCTCACCTTGGAATACACCTATCTTTGTTATTAAAAAGAAATCTGGTAAATGGAGACTTTTACATGATCTTAGAGAAATTAATAGGCAAATGCAGAACATGGGACCAATACAGCTGGGATTACCCATGATAACCGCCTTACCGAGAAACTGGCCATCAATAGTGGTTGACATAAAAGATTGCTTTTTCTCTATCCCTCTGCATCCTGAGGATACAATTAAATTTGCCTTTACCCTACCTTCTATTAATCATGCAGAGCCTAACCAAAGATATGAATGGACTGTCCTCCCTCAGGGCATGGCTAATAGCCCCACTATGTGTCAATTATATGTTTCTAAAGCCATACAGCCTATTAGAGAGACTTACCCTGATTTAATGTGTTACCATTACATGGATGACATATTGTTGTGTGGATCTGACTCTACTACAGTTTCGGAAGCCTTAGTAATGTTACAAAAGGAGCTAAATTCATGGGGGTTAATTATAGCCCCCCAAAAAATACAGGCTTCCAACATCAAAGACTATTTAGGCATGAAACTATACAATACCATGGTAAAACCTTCAAAAGCCTCCATTAGAACTGACAAATTACAAACTCTCAATGATTTCCAAAAGTTATTGGGGGACATAAATTGGATCCGACCCTACCTGAAAATAACTACAGGACAATTACAACCATTGTTTGATATTCTGAAGGGTGATGCCTGTCTAGACTCTCCTAGGAGCCTTACTCTGGAGGTGAAACAGGCTTTGAAAATTGTGGAGGACAGGCTTGCCTTGACTTCAGCAGATAGATGTGATCCTAACCAGATAGTCCAAGCCATAGTGATTCCATCCCCTTCTTCACCTACTGGAGTGCTATGGCAAGGTGGGCCCTTACAATGGCTGTACCTCCCAAATACTCTTCCTCGGATAATCACAACATATCCAGTTGCAGTAGCCATGCTAGTTAACAAATTGATCACTGTTTGTATTTCTACTCCTGGAATCATACCTGACAATTGCATCGTGCCGTATACTAAGGAACAGATTCGCCTACTATGTGCTACCCTAGATGATTGGGCGATACTGACCACCTCTTACTCAATAGAATTTGATAATCATTATCCTTCACACCCACTTATAGAATTCACAAAGGGTATTGAATTCATACTACCAAAAATTAGTAGATCGACACCACTAAAAGAAGCCTCTACTGTCTTTACAGATGGAAGTAAAGAGGGCACAGGAGCTTATATCATAAATGGAACTATGACCAGTCATAGTTCCTGCCAGGTCTGCTCAAAAAGTAGAGCTACTAGTAGTGCTCCTAGTGCTCCAAAGATTTTCAGACACTCCCCTAAATATTATTTCTGATAGTCAATACGTGGTAAATGCAACAAAAAATATTGAAACAGCCATCCTCTCCTTAAGTGATTCACCTATTCCATGGATCTTAAGGCAACTACAAGAGGTTGTGCAACTGCGCACTGCACCATTTTTTATAGATCACATCAGAGCCCATATGAGCCTACCAGGACCATTATCCGAGGGCAATGCTCTAGTAGACCACAATAGTCGTTTCCAACTTATTTGCCCTACCTTAGAACAGGTGAAGCTGTTCCATAGCACATGGCATGTGAATTCTAATACCTTAAGATATAGATTCCATATCACCAAAGAACAGGCAAGAGATATAGTAAGGACCTGTGGGAATTGTGCCACATTACTCCCTCAGCCTTCCTTAGGGGTAAATCCCAAAGGCCTTCAAGCTAATCACCTATGGCAAATGGATGTCACACATGTACCTGAATTCGGGCAACAAAAGTACGTGCATATATCAGTGGACACTTATTCGGGTATCATAATGGCTACTCCCCTCATGGGGGAGAATTCAAAACAAGTCATCACACACTGCCTACAATGCTTCGCAGATTGGGGTATCCCAAAACAAATAAAGACAGATAATGGACCTGCATATACATCAAAATCTATCCATCAATTCCTAAGTCAATTTGGTATAGTCCATACTACAGGTATACCTTACAATCCACAAGGTCAAGGAATAATTGAACGCGCCAATGGCACCTTCAAACAATGCTTACAAAAAATAAGAAAAGGGGGAATAGGGGATGACTACAAGTCACCCCGTGATCTTACATCTCTCACCCTTTACATTTTAAATTTTTTGTCCTTGGACCATAATGGTACATCTGCAGCGGACAGGCATGCGGCGGTTACCGAACGCACTCTAGCTCAGGCAAAGTGGAAGGATATACTCACGGGCCAATGGAGAGGCCCTGACCCGGTCCTAAGATGGCACCAAGGTTCTGTTTGTCTTTTTCCACAGGATGCCCAAGTGCCTATCTGGGTGCCGGAGAGACTAATTAGAAGAATCGATCAACATGGCCCGCCCCGTCCTGATGCTCAGCCTGATAGCGATCCTGGCGACACCAGCATCCCTTCAACAGATGCACCAATGGGCAATAGTGAAAGCCTGGCCGTTCCCCATGCCACTGACGAATGAGTCCGCCATCCTCCCTCCTGTATACCTACTTTCATTCCCATGCCCGTTTCTGTAAATCCTAACAATTCGACTGTATTGCTCTCAAGACATAAAAGAGACTTTGGGATCACTGCAGCCATTATTGCGGCTGTAGCAGCCTCCGCAGCTGCAGCAACTGCAGCGGCTGTAGCTCTCACCACATCTGTAACAAGTGGACATTCTCCAGAAACTATTGACGACCGGATGCATCCAATCACTTTCTGGACTTTGCATAACCTCCGTGGCCTATAATGACCTTTTTATTGCTGCTAATCTGTCGAAAGAGTTAAGCAGATAAGATTGCCATAGCTCCATTACGGGATTGGGTATCTGTTGTAAATCCTTATGTTCCGCCGTTTTGCATCATTATGTAAACAACAATGTAGACAACAGTTGGCGCTAGTACAAGCTTGCATGGCACTGGAAGCTGGTACATTTCCCCAAATCTGGCTGGCAGCGCTAGATCGGTAGTCAATGACGGGTAAGATTGGATGCATGCACATAGCAACCTAAGCCATGAGTTCTCCAACCAGGGGGAATTATCCGATTACGGGTAAGCATGTTCATGGCAGCTGACAACCTAAGACAGGCACGATCTCCTGCCCTTGCATGCCTAATATAAAAGAAAAGGGGGAGATGTCGGTGCCCGAGCGGCTTGTAGCGCATGCGCGGTGATGCTTCTGGGCTCCGCCGTGCCCGCTCATTGCCTCGGCCGCCTCGGCCTCAAGCCATCGCCGCCGCCGGGTGGCGACGGTGCGGAGCTGCTCCGGCTGGGCCCGTGGGGGGGGGGGGGCGGGCGCCGCACAACTTTTTCGGTGCCCGAAAGTAAACATGCCATTAAGATGGCGGCTGGATGCGAGTCAGTAGGCGGAACTTAGGATTTTGTATCTATGTGGCTGCGAGTGATTGGTTGTGCAACCTTGGTATATATAGACATGCACGGGCAGGGGAGAAGAAGATCCCAACAGCTACGCAGAAATAAAGCTTGCTTCGCTGAGGTCTCCTGGTCGTTCTTGCTGGCGAGAGCGACAAAAGCATTCCAGGTACAGAAGGGAAAATAAGCTTTGGCTTTATGGTTTTCTTATTACTCCTTCAAAAATTTGTTTCATCAAAACTATTTCCTGCTTTTCTTTTTATTCCTCTCAGACACATTTTCACAAAAGCACCAATTCCACAGGTAAGGTCTTAACATTAAATTGACTTCTGGAGAGAAGAAAGGAGAAATGCTGAAATTTCAGTAACTAAAGCAAAACCATACATTCTACAACAATCTTAAGATATTGATTGGAAAGGAAAGAAAAAAAATACTGGCAAGAAGACACCAAATTATAGAGAAATTTGTCTCGTACAAAGGTGGGTGTGGTAAGATGGGATGAGAATATATGTTTTATTTATATTAGAGTTAAAATAAAGTGCTGATATGAATCTTTTTAACCAATTATAACTTATGGAACTTGAAATATTGAGGATCAATCCTACATGTGATGAGAGTAAAAGACAATACAATTTTTTTTGTTTGTTTGCTTGTTTGTTTTTACCAGGCAAAATGGAGAGTCATGAGTCACCCAGAATAAGTATAGTAAGATTCTGAGGTGAATTCAAGTTGAGTGCAATACCAATATGGCAATATTCCCTCCCAGTTTTAATCTGTTGGTGTCTGGATGATGGAAAACTGTTGTGTATTTTTGTCTAGAACAATGGGTATTAAATACAAAAAGTATCAAACAAACAAATAAACAAACAGAGAGGGGCAAGATGGTGAAGTAGGAGACCCTGTCTCATCTCGTCCCCTACATGAGCTAATTATCTACCAGAACACTCTGAACACCATGAAATCAGCCTGAGATGCAGGATTATACACTTCTGTATCTCTACAGGGTCAAAAGACTGCAGTGAAGAGGTACAGTATATGGGGACCCATTGGACTGATATCAGAGGATAAACATAAGGGGGCAGGAGCTATCAGAAGTGACCCATTGGAAACTAATACTCCAATATGAGAATACCCTGTGATTGGGGACCAGAATTAATTTGGAGTCTGGTTGAAAACACTCAAAAAGAGCTAACAATCTTAAGGGGCAACTGGTGGAATTATGTGGTCATGGGCACAGGTTTAAGCTTACAGACCCAAGATTGGCCACCACCAGCGACTACCCAAGCCAGAAAGAGTGCAGTGAAGACTCCAGGCCATGGTCCCTGAGCCCCTCAGTTTCCAATGCTTGCAACAACACTGGGTGAGGTGCATTCTTGCCAGCATGCGTGTGGTCGCCAACCAGCACTCTCTAGAACCACAGCCTTTTGCACTCTGCATGTACACTGTATGACCAGGAACTGAACCACACTCTCCACCAGTGCCTGAGAGAGCTCCATATGGGTGCTAGCCGGTGGTCTGTAGGACTGGCTGAGAGTCTGAAAACTCCCAGCACAGGCTTAAAAATCTCATCTCTCTCTGGTTCAGATCTCTCAGGTGGTCTGGATTCCAGACAGCAGTCGCAGCAAAAGCAGCTACTGGAAGCAGATTCCCTGGACCAGTATTCTTTGTGGTTATAATGTCACAGGGATGCAGAGACAAGCAGGCACTCTGGGTGACTCCTGAGATGGTGGCTGGGGATGTACTGCCTATGGGAGGTTGCATGACTCAACGGAGTTTGCAGAGAGGGAGTCTGTGTGTTCTGGAGCACCCAGAGGGGAGCAAACCAAGGCTTCTCTTTGAGGCAGATGTTTGGGTCCAGTTTGGTTACCACTAAAGCTGCAAAAACCCATGAAAGAACAAAAACCTCCAGAGAACAAAAGCCTGAAAAACAAGTTTCCACAAAGCCCAGCCCCTTAACAGGGGTCCGAAGAACTCAACCCAAGCAAGACTGACTGAAAAACAATGTGGAAGGCCCCTCTCCCAGAAAGCCAGCCAGAAGAATGAGAGGACAACCACCACAGGATCCCCATAAAAACGTAAAACCCCTATATCAGGGGAAAAAAGATATTGAGCTCCCAGTATTGCCCTAAAACATGTATATTTCATAGATACAGCTTTTATTTTTAATTTATTCTCAGTTCTTGTTCTTTTTAAATTTTTTAACCTATTTACCATTACAAGAGGTTCAAGACAACTTATTCCATAATAACCTTTTAACTTGAAATGTTTTCATACATACACCTGTGTTTTTCTTTTGCTTTTCTATTTTTTTTTTAAATATACATGTAGATACAAGCTTCAAGGTAATCCTCTTTCCCTAATCAATACTACCTCTATATATAAACCAGTTTTACTCTCCCTTTATCTCTGGAAAGTTGAGTCCTTTAACAAAGATATCAAGATACACCCAGGAAGAATCAAAATAACCTTCCTTGCCCACATTGAGGATTTATAACCACCCTTCCATCTTTTTCTTTTGTCAGTGTTTCTGTGTATTTGTTTCTGGTATTATATAAATCTTATACTTGGCATTCATTTTGGCTGGGTTCTTTTTTTTTTCCCTTGTCATTTACTTTTCTTGGTGTTTTTGTTTGTATACCTTATAAATCTTGCCTTTGGGGCACATTCTCGCTGGGTCTTCTCTCTCTCTCTCTCTCTCTCTTTTTCATGTCTCTCTCTTTTTCTCTCTCTTTTTTTCTTTTTTCTTTTTTTCTTTTGGTGACTTTGATTGCTCAGAAGCATTCCATGGTGTATCTTGCTTGGATCATGGTTGATATATTCAGCTACATATTCCCTCAACCACCTCTTTCCAAAATGACTAGGAGGAGGAATGCCAACAGAGGAGAAATTCAGAGACTGTGCCCTCACCATCAGAGCTATTGGATATGGACATGAATAGTATGTCAGAAAGAGAAGTCAGGGTAACATTATCCAGGGAATGGCTAAGTTGAGAAAACCACTAACTACAACATGGAATCAATTAGGGCAGAAGTGAAAGTCACCCAGGAAGACGTTAAAAATGCTATCAATGAGATCCAATCTAATCTAAATTCTCCAACAGCTAGAGTAACTGAGGCAGAAGATAGAATTAGTGTTCTAGAGGACAAACTAATAGAGAAAAAGGATCAGAAGGAGGCCTGGAAGAAACAGTTTAGAAGCCACGAAAACAGAATTAGGGAAATAAATGACACCATAAAATGTTCCAGTGTCAGAATTATTGAGATCCCTGAGGGGGAGGAGAAAGAAAGAAGACTAGAAGATAGAGTTGGACAGATTATCAATGAAAATTTTCCCAATCGGGGGAATGGAACCAGTGTTTGAGAACTAGAAGCAGAAAGATCACTCCCCCAAGATCAACGAACCTAGAAAGACCTCAAGACAATTAATTGTGAGACTGAAAAATCATAATTGAGAGCAGCTAGGAGGAAGAAATTCTTTACCTACAGAGGAAGGTCCATCAGAATAACATCAGACCTGTCCATATAAACCTGGCAAGTCAGAAAGGGCTGACAAGACATATTTAGGGCACTAAATGAGAAGAACATGCAGCCGAGAATACTTTACCTAGGAAGGTTGACATTCAAAAGGGATGGAGAGATAAAGAGCTTCCAAGAACAGCAAAGTTTAAAAGAGTATGTGACCACCAAGCTGGCACTACAAGAAATATTAAGAGGGGTTCTATAAAAGAAGAAAGAACCCAAGAATGTCATAGGACAGAAATTTACAGACAATGTATAGAAACAAGGACTTTGCAGGCAACACGATGTCAATAAAAAACTTCTTTCAATAATCATTCTCAACGTGAACAGCCTAAACACTCCCATAAAATGGCACAGGGTTTCAGATTGGATAAAATGACAGACCCATCCATATGTTGTCTACAAGAGAACATTTTGAATCTAAGGATACATCCAGACTGAGAGTGAAGGAATGGAGAAGAATCTTTCATCCCAATGGGCTTCAAAAGAAAGCTAGAGTAGTGATTCTTATATCAGGTAAATTAGATTTTTAAACTAAAGACTATATAGTCAGAGATAAATAAGGACACTACATCATTCTTAAAGGGTCTATCCTCGAAGAAGATCTAACAATTGTAAATATTTATGCCCCTAATACAGGAGCAGCCAACTATATAAGACAACTGTTAATCTAGATAAAGAGTCATATTGATATGAATACACTAGGGGAACTTAACATGCCACTCTCAGTAACAGAGAGATCATCCAAGCAGAAAACCCCATAATGAAACAAGAGTGTTGAATGATACATTGAACTACATGGACCTCATAGATATACACAGAACATTCCACCTTAAAACAACAGAATACTCATTTTCTCATATGCAAATGGAACTTTCTCCAGAATAGACCACATACTGGGTCACAAATCAGTGCTCAACCTATACCAAGAGACTGAGATTATTACGCACATATTCTCTGAAACTGGAAATCAACCACAAGAAAAAGTTTGGAAGGAATTCAAACACTTGGAAGCTAAAGACCACCCTGCTTAAGAATGTTTGGATTAACTGGGAAATCAAAGAAGAACTTAAACACTTCATGGAAACCAATGAGAATGAAGACACTTTGGTTCAAAATCTATGGGATATGGCGAAGGTCGCCCTAAGGGGGAGATACATAGCCATCCAAACCTTCCTCAAAACAAAACAAAACAAAAAACTGAAAAATCCAGAACACACCAGATCTCTTCACACCTTAAAGAACTGGGGAATCAACAACAAATTAAGCCAACCTCACACACAAGAAGGGAATTAATCAAGACTGGAGCAGGGATCAATGAGATAGAAACTAGAGATACAGTAGAACACATCAATGGAACTAGAAGCTGGTTTTTTGAAAGAATCAATAAGATCAATAAACCATTGGCCAAACTAATACAAAAAAAAAAAAAAGAGAGAGAGAGAGAGAGGACCCAAATTAATAAAATCATGAATGAAAAGGGAGAGATCATGACTAACACCAAGGAAATGAAAACAATGATCAGAAATTATTATCAACAGTTATATGCCAATAAGTTAAGCAACCTAGATGAAATGGATGCATTCCTGGAAACCTCTAAACTTCCAAAACTCAATCAGGAAGAAATTGACAACCTGAATAGACCAATATCTAGTAACAAGATTGAAGCAGTGATCAAAAATCTCCCAGAGAACAAGAGTCCAGGACCTGACAGATACCCTGGAGAATTCTACCAAACATTCAAAGAAGAAATAATACCTATTCTGCAGCTGTTTCAAAAAATAGAAACAGAAGGAAAACTTCCAGACTCTTTTTATGAGGCCAGCATTACACTGATCCTCAAACCAGGCAAAGATTCCACCAAAAAGGAGAATTTCAGACCAATACCTGATGAATATGCTAAGAATCTCAACAAGATACTAACAGGATCCAACAGTATATTAAACAAAAATTGTTTGAAATCCAGTGCAAGTACCTTTCATTTAGCAATGCCAACAAAATCAGAACACAGGGCCACCAAGTATACCTCTCAACAATGTCTAAGTTAGATTTGTTTTCAAATGGACAAATTACCAGAATGTTTATATACGTTGCTTACTGTGCAACCAGTTATATCAATTCACAACCCATTTTCCATCATTACACTATACTGGAGGATTTTTAGGTTTGGTGGAATGTCTTTTCCCTACTGATGCTTGAAAAAAAAAAAAATAAGATGAAGCACACACACTGTTATGAGATAATCAATGCAAATAGTTATGAGATAAAAATAACATATAGACTCAAATTCACAGAATTATTGAATTTAAACCTTTTCTTTTAACAAAGAGTTTGGGGAGGGTTTAATTTTACCTACATCAAAGTTATACACTAGGTCAATCTTATACTACTTTATGAGCACAGTATTAATACTTTATTAATAGTTTATGAGCACAATATTAAATATACCTCATAATAGAGGATATAGATAGATAGATCTTCACTCTAGTTATCTTTGTTGTAATATTAAAGTTCAGCTATTCTAGCATATTTTCTTGAAAATGATATAAAATGAAAAATACCAGATTTTTATGGGACTGAATAGTTGTCTAGGTGGTCCAAATTACTAAGTCACACTCCAAATGGACTCTTACATGCATTAATTTTTTTCATTCAAGCAATAATCATTCTAAAATAAAACCAGAATAAAAGAAAAGTTAAAATGCAATGTCTCATTTAGTAAACAATAAATAAAGTAAATAAAGTTGTGCGAGTCATCTAATATTAAATTTTTTTAAAAACAGTATTTAAGGGACGCCTGAGTGGCTCAGTTGGTTAAGCAGCTGCCTTCGGCTCAGGTCATGATCCCAGCGTCCTGGGATCGAGTCCCACATTGGGCTCCTTGCTCCGCAGGGAGCCTGCTTCTTCCTCTGCCTCTGCCTGCCATTCTGTCTGCCTGTGCTTGCTCTCTCGCCCTTTCTCTCTGATAAATAAATAAAATCTTTAAAAAAAATAGTATTTAAATAATAGGTTCTTGACAGTTTTTATTAACTTTGTTCACCTATTTGCAAATTGGTATTTGTTTATTCATTTTTTATAGCAGCATATAGAAAGTCCAGTGTAAGTTGTTAATGGCTTATGCACATTTATACAACAGAAGGGCAATATAATTGACCACCAGGAAGCAAAAAAGAGAAAACTGAACGTAAAGAAGGAGTCAAAGAAGCTGGTTATTCTATGAGTTTGAAGAGCAGTTACAGCGAAATAAATGAGGGAGATGGTTGGAGAGAATTTAAGTCAAAGTCAGGCAGTAGAGTAGCTGAATTTATTATAGCAAAATGGTGCAATCCTGGATGTTGGAGATGTCTTAGGTAACATTATGGGGATGAGTGGTAAATGTACATTAATGGTAAAGGTCACTTGATACGAAGATGGAATGCAAAAGGAGGAAAATGACAGTATAGAAATATGATAAGTTTACATTTTTTCAGTTTAAAATTCTAGCATACATTTCAGTAAAATTTCATCTCCAGATCCTTCAAATATCATAACCTCTGCTATATGCCAAACATTGAGCTAAGTGCTTACGTACATCACTTCACTGAATCCTCACAATTACCAAAGAAAAATACCGCTACTACTCTCAGCTTATAGATGAGAAAACTGTGGATCTGAAAATGTGAGTAATCTTGTCCACGTGGCACAAACAGATGTAAGTGATAAAACAGAGTTCAAAGCCAGACAGACTCCAGCGATGGTATTCTGAAGCACTGATGCATGATACTATTATCCAAAAATAAAGCCAGAAAGAAGAGATCTTATTGAATACGAAGAACAGAAATATCAATTGTATTTAAGTATATAAGGAACATTTCCTGAAGTGTTTACTCAATTTTGACTGTTACAGATCCATTAGCAAATGTAATTAGATCTAAGAACATTGTCTAAAGAAAATGCACACACATACGTATTTTAAAAATGGTTTGTACAGTCTCTTTGAAAGGCTAAAAAATAACAAATATGAGACATTCATTAAAATGATAGGCACACAGAAAAATATACAATTTGAAACATTTGGGTAAAATACTTAATACTTTATGAAACATGGGAGATTTGTCTATGAAACTGGCTACATTTTTTGTAGTCAATTTGGGCTTTAAGGATTTTAAAATATAGTTGTGATCAGAATTAATGAACCCTGGTTGACAAAGCCATCCACAGAATTATGATATTCTTTTATGTGAGACATGAAAATTCTAAACATCCTGTACTCTACTCAGGTTCTGTCTGGCAGAGGATTACCATGAGACACCTTTATGAGTTGTTTGAAAATTTCTTTGCAAAGGTCAGTTCCCCACAGGATTGATATTGGTAATTGGCTCAAAAGCAAGCCACCTCTCCAAAATGTGCCACTTTCTGTCTGATTAGAACTTAGAGGCCAAAACAAAAGAGAGTTTTAAATGATCTTTGTTTCTAACACAGACTTATTCAGAGTCAGTTTCAAGGGCACATGAATCCACATTCCTCAGCATATTGTTCTGAAAATTCTGTGGTGAGGCAGGGTTCTTACCTTGTGAGAATTACAGATTTCTTTTTAAGTTAAATTTGGCATTTTTAGAGCTTATTATTTGCTTCCCTCTGGCAGCTGCCAAATTGCTGTGAACATTACTGTGTCTGCCATCATTGGTGACATACTCTGTAGGTGACCTGTCAGGAAATGTTGGTCTCAGACTACACCCTAATGCAGGTTTAACAATCAGAAGAATCCTACACTTTAATAAAACATTAAACACATTCTTGGCAGCATGAGGACGAAAGCAAGACAGTGGTAAACTCTGAGAGGTCTGTGGCATTCTGAGAGAATCAAAATGAGAGCACTCCACTGATTTTGTAGCTCAAGACATGGTCAAATCACTGTGCAACTGATTTGTGAAAATATGTATCTACTAATGACCAAAATGGTAAATGTATTTATAAGAAGTCATAGATGATGCAACAAAATCAGAACACGGGGCCTTGGTGTTTCACCAATACCTTGTGAAAGTTGCAAGAATAGTTCAGTTCTATTTTCATTCTTTCCAGAAAAATCAGAGAAAGGAAAATACCAATATGTTTTTCCTTCCTCTTTTATATCACGTAGATTATACGATATTGCATGTCAATTAGTACATTCCTATCTTATCTTCCAACAGTTTCTAGGGAAACCATAAGAAGAAAAGAAGATAGATTTAAAAATGAGAGGAAAGAAACTGAGCCTGAATAAGAAAGTATGAATGAACGATCACCTACTTGTGCATTATTGTTATTAGCTGTGTGGAACAGTGTGGAGGCCCCAGACAAAAGTGAAAACAACAGTGAAAGTGATCTTTAAGACTTTTAAATTCATCAAATTTATTTACTCAGTTTTAAGCAAATGGTGGGAATAAAACAACAATACAGCCAAAGTATCTCCCTGAGACATTTATAAACACCTAGTACATCAATCAGGCTGTGTGGAACTACAGTCTGGGATTATAATTTGAAGTAATTAGTGTAGTTCAGAGTGACTATAATTAATTATAAAAAATCTAATCATTGATATTGACTTTGTTTTGGGAAATACCAGGCCAGGAGTTGGGTACATGGTCTCATAGAAAATGGTCATCCAATTCCCAGATATTTCCAATGTACTCATTCATGTATGCTTAAGACAAGCGTCCTGGAACTGAAAATATGAATGCTCTGATTCTTATGTGGTTATGGAACAAATATTGCCTGTATTGGTTTAACCATTAATTCATTAATCCATTAACTTCTGGTGCTTTTGTAGGCTTCTGATTATAATTTTTCTGACCAGGAAACTTTCTTCTGGGGAGAGAATATACTGATCTCACTATTAAAACAGCTTAGTCTCCTGGATAGTTTATTTTCTCATTACAAATTACTTTATTTATTTTTAAAAATTTTTTAAAGATTTTATTTATTTATTTGACAGACAGAGATCACAAGTAGGCAGAGAGGCAGGCAGAGAAAGAGGGGGGGAAGCAGGCTCCCTGCCGAGCAGAGAGCCCGATGCGGATCTTGATTCCAGAACCCTGGGATCATGAACCGAGCTGAAGGCAGAGGCTTTAACCCACTGAGCCACCAAGGCGCCCCACAAATTACTTGATTTTAATTATGGCTGGATTATAATACTATTCCATGTGAAGTTGGATAATATGACTTCTCTCCCTGGGAATCATTTACAATTTCAACTTTTGGAAAAAGAAAAGAAAAGAAATTTTCCGTGTTTAGAAGTATCAAGTCAAATTCTTATAATATGGTTAATTCCACATCATATCCTCCATGTTGAGAGGTACATTACCAGACAGACGGTGAATTCAGTCAGTCATCTTCACGATCCTCAGCTTTTGTAAACTAGATTAAGTCAATTTGACCATTTACCATATTGACTGATTTGGGTAGATATTCATAGACTTCAGAAATTAGAGATGAGAGTCTAATTCACCTCTCTCGTAATCTCTCTACTAGGTGGAGTACCAGGTGACAGCAAGTTGCTGTATTAATTCTGTACCAGCAAGCAGGCCAAACCTATCATGCAACTTATTCTTGTGAGCTTAGCAAAGTAGTAGATTCTCCTAAGTACATGATTCAAGGCACAAGCAATGGTATTTGCTGTCACTGGTGATTCTCCCTCCCTAAAGTTATTCCCCATCCCATTTTGCTACTTTGTTGTAGGCTGCTGCTACTGCCCCAGTCCTGGCCTCCCAGAGGGTTGACACAAGCAAAAGAGAAAAGGTTACCTTACAAATTACTTTTACCTGTCTCAGTGAGGTTGGGGGATTATTGATGGAAGAGCTAAAATTGATTCTGATGGAAGCAGTTTAGGAGACAGTGGCATTTTGGGGATCAGTTGCATCCAGTTGGCTAGGAGTACAATGGTATCTAGAGCGAGCTCAAAGTTGATACTATGCTAACTCCACAGAGCTAGCTTCATCAATGTCAGCCCTTAGGCAGAAAATTGTGAGCTGACTTCAATCTTCAATATCCTTATTTAGCATGTCAGAGAAGAACACAGTGAATTTTTGTTAAACCAATTACCACCCTCTAGCATAAGCTCATATGTTGATACAGTAAAGTTCTTTTTAGCTTTTAGGGATAAACTGTGTTAGTACTCCTGGGGCCAATCCTGGGAGATTGAAAGGGTTCCCTGACAGGGGATCCTCTTCTGCTCTCACACCAGCCTGGCAAAGAACAGCCTCATGGAGGGTTCATCCCATCATCATCTTCTTGATGCAATGATCCCTTCATGGCTTTTCATTCTTTCTGTTTTGCTATTTACTATCCTGGGAGGAAAAATAAAAAGTTACTAAAAGGATTGGTGGTAAAGAGCAAATTTTCTACTTCCACAGATCATTCTCTCACGTTGTGGGACATGCTTCAGCTGTGTTTGATAAACAAGGATCTTCAATCTTGGGCATTTGGACGTTGGATGCCGTTCCGCTGAAACGTCAGCTTCCTTCTCTTAGGATCTTTTGGGCTGTCACTGGTGATTCTCCCTCCCTAAATTTACTCCCCATCCCATTTCGCTTTTGTTGTAGGTTGCTACCCCTGGCCCAGCCCTAGCCTCCCAGAGTGTTAACACAAGCAAAAGAGAAAGGTAGGAAGGTCCTTCCCACAGTCCTGACTCTGCTTCTCTTCTGTCATCATCTCTCCCTCACCTTCACCAACCTGCCAGCAATGAGCAAAGGAGGCTAAGTAAGAGCATGCATTCTGAATCAGAATTGTTCAAGAAAGAAGTAACCATTTTTAGAGTGTGTATTTCTATGTCTATTAGGTAACCTCTCTGAGATAAGGAGATGTAAGCCAGAAAACACACATTAATGTTGGACGCTGTTTACTGAAGAATTTCAAAGTGAATTAAGGCAATATAACACTTTCATTACATGTCATTTTCCATTTTAAATACATAATATTATGTACTAATATGGTATAATAATTTCTTGAAAACATCTTAAATAGTCTTAGGAGTTGGTTCAGATGTTTTAGAATGGAGATTGATAGTTGCTACCATCAGCTCTTCTGGTTTTAAGATTGGTCAAATATGGGGGGTACTTAGATTGTTCAGTCATGAAGTGACTGCCTTCAGCTCAGGTTATGATCCCAGGGTCCTGAGATCTAGCCACCCACTGGGCTCCCTCCCAAGCAGAGAACCTGCTTCTCCCTCTCACACTCCCCCGCTTGTGTTGCCTCTCTTGCTGGGTCTCTCGCCATCAAATAAATAAATAAAATCTTAAAAATAATAATAATAAGATTGCCCAAATATACAAGACAGCATGCCAATATGAAAATCACCAAAATAGATTATGCTTGCTTATTTACATTTATTTATATAGTTCTTTCTTTTTTTTAAAGATTTTATTTATGTATTTGACAGACAGAGATCACAAGTAGGCAGAGAGGCAGGCAGAGAGAGAGAGGAGGAAGCAGGCTCCCCGCTGAGCAGAGAGCCCGATGCGTGGCCCGATCCCAGGACCCTGAGATCATTTATATAGTTCTGATTAATTCTTAATCCAGAAAGATAAACTGATCAACTTTTTATTTTTAGTCTTTATAATGCAGTTACTGCTTAATCTAAAATAGTCTCCATCTTTCCCATACTTTAACACATTCACAACATATAGTAAAGGTCTTGTATGTCTGTAATAAACATTTCAAATAACAGCAAAATGATACTAGGGATTTTGTTTAGAGACATTGTGTAATTTTAACAATATTAAAAATAATGCAAAAATGAGACTAAGAAGCTTATCCAAACCAAATTGTAAGCAGCTATGACCAAATTAAATTCTACCTTTGGCAACTTATTCAAAACCTTACATATAGGATCCTTAGTCTGCGTTGGCCTTTCCATTTTGCAAAATAAAGTGTAAGGGTTAGAAAAGTAATATGCCTAAGGCAAAATCACTTCTTTAGTGGTAGAGACAGTATGCAAAACTTGTCTGATTCCACATTTAATGGTTTTTCACCTGTGTTTTAATACTTCCCAGAAAGTCTAAGTCAAACTGATACAAATATTTATGCTCTTGTTTATAACTCTGAAAGTATATATACTATGTTGCTGTGTTTAGCACAGCTCATTTGTCAAGATACTATTTGCTATATATTGCAAAAATACCATGTCAATTCTTCATTTAACTTTAAAGGATATTAATCAATGGGGTTACTCAGTAAATAAATCCCATAAAACTTAGTAAAAATGAAAAAAAAAAGTAAAAGTTAATTGACAACAAATTCTTCTATAGGCTTTTATAAACTAGTTGAGGCTATAACTAAATACAGTTCTTAATAAAAAAAAATTCACTAGGATAGAGAAAAGGCAAATAATTAATCTCTCTGTTGCTTCTCTGTTTTCCATGGATCTCTTTTGTTTCTGTATATCTTTCCAGAGAAGCACTGATAGCCTTTGCTTGGGTTTTTCTTTTAGGGTTGTTTGTATAGCCCCACACTGGGTGGATGGCAAGATTGTTGACTGTGCAGTATAATAAAGATCATGTCTCTTCTGGAAGAAAGATTGGGCAGTTTTTCTTCAAATCCATTGTTAAAGATTTGGGTTTCCTGAAGTCAGGGTTTCTTATGATGTAAACCTACTGGATATACAACATCCACCTGGGCCTCTTCAAGTTATCCATGGGACATGGAGGTCAAGGGGAACAAATGCAAACATAAAGCTCAGGATGATCATTGTGCCATTAGTAATAAACTCACTTTATCTCTGACCCAGGAGTCTTTGACCTCTGCCAGCATCCATGAAACTGTGGAAGACTAATGCGTGAGCTTGCAAGTAGCTTACAATTACAATTACCTTCACAATTATTGACAGTGTCATGACTAAATCTCTATGTTTTTCTTAGCAGAACTATATTATATGTACCACAAAAAAAAATTAATCTCCCAAAGAGAAGAACAAAATATAAATGATAGAACCATTTGATGTACTCTTTCTAAAAACATTTTTTAGATTTTTACTAAGATTGTCTTAAATCTATATCTCATAAGTCAAAAATTAAACTCTGACTTGTTTTTGAATGTTTAAAATTATGAAGGTGAAAAAAATTATCCCATTTCTGTTGGGTATATCCAGGAGTGGAATTCTGATTAATAGGACATGAATATGTTTAGCTATGGTAGATGCTGCCAGCCATTTTTCCTGGGTGGTTTAGTGACATTACACTCCCAACAGCAATGTATGAGGGTTTATTTATGATACCTTAAAAGTGAAAACAACACAAATACATTTTGAATTAGAGGAAAGCAGAGGGAGACCATATTTCCAATATAAATGAGTCAGTATCCCCCAGAGTGTAGGAAACATCACAAATCTCAACTTGTAATCAGAAATCATGTCATCATAGCTAACTTCAAATATTTACATTGTTATAAATGGACATAAATGCAAAGAATTTCATATTTAGGAAATATTATATGACTTTCTTAAAAATATGCATTTGTTTAAAAAATGAAATGTTACAGATTTAATTTTTTTTTTTTTTTAACAAATACAACCACTCCTGGGATGCCTGGGTGGGTCAGTGGGTAAAGCCTCTGCCTTTGGCTTAGGTCATGATCTCAGAGTCCTGGGCTAGAGCTTGCACTGGACTCTCTGCACAGCAGGGAGCCTGCTTCCCCTATCTCTCTGCCTGTCTCTCTGCCTACTTGTGATCTCTGTCTGTGATATAAATAAATAAAAATATTAAAAAAAAAAATACAACCGCTCGTCCATGAGTGTGCTATTAAAATACATGGTTGTTAGTCTCCAGAGATGGCCCCAGAAATCCATCCTCTTTTAGAATCTGTAAATAGGTTTGAGTAATAGAATGCAATGGAAGTAATGTTCTGGAACTTACTGAGCCCAGGCATTAAACGGACTGACTGGCAGCTTCTATTTCCTATAATCTCTCCAGATCCAGTCCCCATGCTTTCAGAAGCATAAGCCAAATAAAGAGGCTACATGAAACATAACCAAAGCACTATTTTCAAAAGCTCTAGGTAAGCTTCAAGCCAACAGCTGTATGAACTATCTGAGTGAGCCATTTCAGATGGCCTTGTCCTGTTGATCTTCCAGATAAATACAACTCAACTGACATCACTTACATCACAAAAGTACACGGGCCAAACTCAGTCACCCTATAAAACCATGAGGGATAAAAAAGTGGCTCTTGTATTAAGCTATTAAGTTCTGAAGTGAGTTGTTATTTGGTAATAGGTAAACAAAATAATAAACATATCTGTGTTTATCAAGCTAGAGAAATAAGGGAACTGATACCATTATATGTATGTAGGTACACATATCAATCTTGGATTAACATTTTTTTAGTGTTCGTTTTGAGTCTCTTGCTGGCAACATCTAATTAAGGAACACTGACAAGTGTCCATGGGGAGGCAGTATGATTACTCTCAGCATGATAAAAACTGATTTTCAGGCCAATAACTCCCTTTTCAATTGCCATGTAATACTACACTATTTGCATGTGCTGAAATTGATCTCTATGCATTCAGATGTTTCTTAGATTTTAAATAAAATATGCATTCAGATGTTTCTTAGATTTTAAATAAAATCAGAACTGGAACTATATGTCAAACCTGATGATGATTAAGCACCAGAAGGCAGTAGCGGTATCACATTTCGAGACATCAAGGGACATTTCCTTGACTGGTATTCGATGCTTCTTTAATTCTTTCCATGATGGAGCAGTTTGAGCCATAGTGTCCATTTCTCCTGGGGAAAGAGAAGAGGCAATTCTTGATCTCTGATAGTCAAGCCCCTAGGTGAACACATAAGGTGAAACATTGAGAATATGATTTGATATATAAAAAAGAAAAGAGAAGACAAAAAAGAGAAAGAAGGGGAATGGAACGGGATGGAGAAAGGGAGGGGAAGGAAAGTGAGCTGAAGAGAACGGAAGGGCTGAGGAGGAAGGGAAAGGAGGAAAGAGGAGGAAAGAAGAAGAAACTGAACTGAAAAGATATATATATATGAATACATGTATCAGACATGAGGGTCTACTTTCTGTGAACTTCAGGGCCTACCAAGTCAAATACAGAGCGGGGTAAAGGATAGATTTGAGGGTCAGGGATGAGAGCTTTGTACTTCTGATTTGCAGAGAAGAACCCAAGTTGTTGACAAGGTTCCAGAGATTTCTGTTATTGAACCAGTCAAGAAAAGAGGAAAATAAATGGAGGCAGGTGAGTCCAATGCATCCTCAGAATGCAGTGGTTCTCACCTGGGGAGACTGCTAATGCCTGCAGATTGTCTGATTGTAGAGACCCATGGTGGTGGCGGTGGTGGTGGCGGTGGTGGATGGAATCTGGTGGGTACAGTATTAACAGGGATACTGTTAATCTCCCTACAGGGCATAAGACCACAAAGAATTATCTAGACCAAAGCGTCAACAGTGCCAAGGCTGAGAAATCTTGTCATTGAGCTCATTCACATCCCAAGTGTGCTGCCGACAGCCGTGAAATATAGAATACAATTGGCAAGAGTAACCTAAAGGTAATGAAGAGCTTTATACAACTTCACTCTTTCCTTCAAGGGGGCTGGGAATAATGTATTTTTCTTTTATATCTAAAAAGGTAAGACAACAGAGAAAGAGAGACAGAGAGAGACAACCTGAAAAGAGGTTACGTTTTTGAACAGGAGAGAATGCAACACCCTATTGTGTAAAGCAATGCTTGAGAATTGGGGGAAATGATGCTCAGTGATGGACAACATGGTCGGGATATTCCTGACTCTCCCCACTGACTGTTGCATTATGGGAAAGTTTCATTTCTAGTCATGCCCTTAAAAAAAAAAAAAAAAAAAAAAAAAAAAAAAAGGAGTTGGGAGAAGTTCTTACTTGAATTCAAGTTTACCTGACCCACAAAATGAGTCTGATCATGAAATTACATTCAATTTTAGAAAAATTAAATTAAATGTCTAGCACCAGGAATTTGTAGAGTAAGTATCACATCTGCTTCTAAACTATCACATTTAGAGTTGAAAGGAACGTAAGCAGCTCCGTGAGTCACTGGTCTTTGCTATATCTTTCACTTTCTTAAAAACAGATTGAGGGATATTGATGGATAAACATTAAAAAAAAAGTTAAATCTAGGACATTGTTGAATATGAGAAACAATCCATGTTTAAGAAGACCTGAGGTATGAAAATGAAAATATAGGGTTGGCAGTATTAACTGATCATTAATTAATTAACTAATTAATATTTGATTAAAATTGTACATGATTTTCTTCATTATATTTATTCCACTAGCATTTTCTATGTGCTTATCTTTTGCCATAGATCATTTCTTTGCCACCATGTTATATGTGAAATGGAAAAGAAAGGATACTAGTGAAATTGCTTTCAACTCACTGAAATATATTTCTTGAGGGTCCATTTACTTCTAATGGAGAGCGTTTGCAAAGATATGTGACTTTTCAAATGGGAGGATGGGGACCAGAGTGTGAAGTTATAGTTTCTCTGTGGGCTAGGAAGGAAATAAAGTCAGAAGAGGGTGGCAGACTTTTGGAATAGAGAACTCAAACCAGCAGGTCAGAATATAAGAGTGGCAGAGGTGGAGGGATAGGAGACTGTGGCCTGAAATATTCAGAGCTCAAGATTGGTGGATAAAGCTGCTCTTATTGATAATAAGGTTTAAACCATGGCAAAGGGCAGGCAGTACAGTACTGAAATAAAGTGAAGGAAAAGATATCAGAGAAAAGAAGACCAAAGAAAGTCAACTGATGAAGATGTCTATGTATTCTAGCAAATTACAGTTAATTGTATCACTTTATGCCTATTAAATAAAACATACAATATAAATTTCTTTTAAAATTTTGTACCCGGAAATTTTTTATTCTTTTTTCTGAGCTAAATTCTCTGAAAGAAAGAAAATTACAGGGTTGCCTGAGTGGCTCAGTTGGTTAAGCATCTGCTTGTAGCTCAGGTCATGATCTCAAGGTCGTAAGATATAACCCCAGGAGCCCCAGTACCCCCAAGAACCCCAGGGGCCCCATGTTGGGCTCTCTGCTCAGCAGGGAGTCTGCTTCTCCCTCTTCCTCTGTCCCTCTCTGTTCCTCTGTTCCTCTGTCCCCGCTCGTGCTCTCTCTTTCTCTTGTTCTCTCTCTCTCTCAAATAAATATTTTTTTTAAAAAAAGAATGAAAACTGCATCCTAGAATCATTGTGGGTTTTTTTTCTCTTTTACTACCATAATAATAATAATAATAATAATTCTACAAAGTAAATGAGCAAGAAAGAGGAGAAGGAAGAGGGGGAGAAAGACAAAGAAAGAGAAAGAGAGAGGGAATGAGGGGTAGGGAAGGGGCATAGAAATGGCAACATCCCTTTTCAGGAGTCCACAGCAGGCTTAGATAATGAGTCATGATAACCCTTCCCTCTCAGCCTGAGTACAGCTGAGATTTCTTCTCCAGCTGGTACTCTAGAAATCGTTACCAATTTATTGAAAGTGGCAAGTGAGACAAAATGTATTTTCTATTCTTATTATAGATGGATCAATTTTCTTACCTTTTGAGAAATTAGCAAACAAAAATTGATACATAACTATAATTATTAACACATCCATTCACATCTCTGTCCTCACAGGTTATTAATGGATAAAAATTCTTTCACATATTCAGGACAGAGAGGTCAAAATGCACTGTGTGATATGCTTGAGATACAAAGAATAATATTATTCTGGTTATGGAGGAACTTAAAAACTGGTGTAAATAAGAGGTGGTGAAAAAGACAGGAAAAGAGTTGAGAAATAGATGGAAAAGGAGGTACTGCTATAGGAGGAGGAAGAGTAAGGAAAGAAGAGGTTATGCTTGCACAAGTTAGATTTTGGGGAGTTGGCCAAGGCAATAATGACCGAGGAAGTGGATGTTGGGGTGGCAAGGATATGGGGGAGGGAAGGGGACAACTGAACACCAGCAAGTGGAAAATACTGCAATTTCAGCAATATTTGGGGAATACGGCTCTAATTTCTAGAACCGTGCTTGGCACATAGTAGGTGTTCAATAGTATTTCTGACTGAATCCTGAGCAAAATGATTCTGAAGTAATTTCCAAGGTGAAAGGGAAATTGGGATTTAAAGATGGCTTTTCTTTGTTCACATAGTTTTACACAATGAGTTTAACACTGTTTTTTACATTGAGAAATATTTCAGTAGGTATGAATTTTAAGTTTTTAGTTATGCATAACTTTCATTATCATTTCATAACATTGTCAAGCGGTTGGAGAAGGAATTTACTTTGCTTGAGGCCTGGCTTAGTTCTGTCTATGTATTCTGCTGCTGGGTAGTCAAGCATATTTTTTTTAAAGCTATTTCATAGTGTTCTTCAGAATTGAGCAATACCCTGGGGAGCTGTCAAAGCACTGCCTGAGGTGATTTCATATGTTTGTGCTTATAATTGTGAAAATGTAACTGCAGTTGCACAGCATGAATTTGTACTGGGACAGGTCTGCATAGTTTTACATCTCCTGCAACAGTACTCTGCCATTCAGTAGCAAGAGAAGATGGGGTGGGCATGTGAGTCATAGAAGCTTGGTAATTATTACAGTGGGCAAAACGGAAAGACACTTGGGAGAAAAAGAGTAGTACTAAGGACAGCATTGAAATAGCAGTCTGGGCAAACCTCAAGGAGAAGGCAAATGGAAATGAAAAGTCTCAGTAGTTGAGTGTATTAAACAGAGTATCACCCTCCTGCCCCATTTAGTGGTTGACCGCCCTCAGTTGACCACCTCTAAAGGCATAACCCTCAGGCTAAGAGAACTCAACCATCTAAGTCATGCCCCTTCCTCTAGGGAAGCCCACTGCCAAAGATCAGTGCTAGAAAACCAGGATGGTTCTTGGAAACAAGTATGGATGTGGCAGGGCAATGACAGCCTTTCCTCAGGGTAGGTCAATCTAAAGCAACACACCCAACTTCTCATGGACTGGCTAAGGCCGATTTGACTGTCTCAAAATTCAGCTCCTTCCCCTGCTCAGTCCTACTTCTTTACTTATCCAGTATGTATTGAGGGCAAAGACAATCTCCAATACTACTCTTCCCTATGGTAGTCCTGCATGCATGCCTCTATTGCAAAGTCTGTTTTCCAAGGAACCTGAACTAATACATTCAGTACCAAGATTTATCCGATGAATCAGTCTCTAAGGATATTTTGTTGACTGGCTGACAATAAGGACCTCATCACTGGTAGTGGGTAGAGCTCTAAGAACACCTGGCATGCTGTAGCAGGACAGTTGTTAAAACATTTATTGGTGGAAAATTGATATAGGACATGAGTCCAATGCAGCATACTGGTGGTTGCAATATATCAGGCCTTCAACAGGTTTAGGACATTCAAATTATAAGGGCAATGGAATCAAATAGCTATGGTGAGTGCCATTGATGTTTTGGAGAAAGAAAATGAAAGGGTGAGGGTGATTAATCATCAGTTATAGCTGTTTTAGCAATACTGGCTAAAAGTCAAAGTGACTCCTTGGCAGCATACAAAGAAATACTTATCTCCCACATTTATAGGAAGATCATAGGAATAGCAGAGCTTCAGAAAAAGATGGATTCTCAACTCAGCCAGTCTGTTCCACCAAAGTCATAGTTCTAGTTGAGAAGAAATAGGACACTGAGTCTTAGGATGTGAACATCTTAGTGTTCTTGGAAACTAGGAAACTTTGCATCTCCCTAAAACTACTAGGTATGTGAAATAAGTCACTCTTTTTCTTAGAGGCCATAATTCCTGCTTTGATTAGAGGTGATGCAAAGTCCATAGGTTCTAATCCCACTCCCTCTTCTGATCACTAGACTGTTAACTTTGGGTATATAACAACATAATACAGTTAGGGGAGTGCTGAACCTTCTAAGAGAAGAAAGGGTCTATATTCCAAAGGAGCTGTAGGACCTAGACCACACAAACTGGAAGAAGTTTTGAAAGTCTATATAATACTAGACCCCAAAGGAGCTATAGTTATGCAGGTAGAAAATGGGGTAGAAAAGAGAAACCATATTGATTTGAGAGTATTCTTCCAGTATAAGGCTTTAATACCCTAGGAATATGTATCCAGTATCCAAGATTTAATACCTTGAGAAGCAAACACTGACAATGCCTGTTGGAATCTTGAAGAAAGCAATATACCATATTAAGTGCAGCAGATATATCACTGGCTACCCTGGTAGACAATAGAAAAGAGGTCAAAGGATTACTAGAGTAGCTATACTTTGTGAGACCAGAAAACCCATCAACTAATTATGCTCCCAGAAGAGCCTAGATGATATCTCATTTCACAAAGTGTTAAAACATATGCTAGTGAGAGTTGCATGGGGGTAACTTTGTGAAGATCAAGGGTGGTTTTACTCTTGTAGGTCAGGTTAATGGTAGGTGAAGCTGTAACAACTGCGTTTGCTGAAAACAATGGGGGTGACTGGACTTTGACATAATAGAAGTCAAGTGTCTGAACAACAGGTGGGAATCAATATCAAATGGGTGGAAAGTTTGGCCTGGCAGCTAGGAAAGCTTGATCCACAGATTGCTAGCTATGAAAATAGTAATGACAATATAAGGGCAAGTGAGATAAGCACAAAATAAGCATATTATTCAATTCATAAAATCATAATAGATAAAGATTGGATGATCAGAAAACTCACACAACAATCCCAATAAAAAATCAGACTCCCTAGCCCAATTTCTGGATTTAAGCCAGTTTTTAGACCTGAAACCCACTGGAGAAAAAAGAGGCTAGATCTTCAGGAGGACAGACCTATAACTCTGTAGCAAGTGCATACTGTTTATCCTGCCACTAACAAAGACCAAAGTTGATAACTTCATATAATAACAGTTCCTCAAGATCAATAAGCCACTTGGTGGCAAGTAGCTGGAGTTTGACCCCTTCCCACCAAGAAATGGTATTTATCTCTATGCCTTAGCCAGCATGTTAGAGGGCAGTGTTAGATATACAAACATAGAACCTTCCATCACATCTGATTGCACTAAGGAACCACTTGAAAGACAAAGAGGTAGGACATGGGGTCCAATGATCCTGCTATATAACTTACCTTTCAGAAGCTGCAGAACTTACAGTGTGTTAGGATGTGGGATGATGTCATTAAGGTACAACTCAGGCTCCAGGTTAGAGGATACTTGGCAAAGTTGAGAAGCCATCCTACAAGGGGAGGGAGAAATGTGTATTTGTAATAAATATTTGTATTTATAAATTATATAACTATAAAATAGGAACATTACATTATTACAGTATATATAAACACATATATGTATTATATCATCATATGAATGTAGGTATATATATCCTAAACCAATCAATAATAATTATAAGATATTCCCAGGGAGTAGATACCTGGTTCCAGGAACCAAGTGGTAGAAGCAGTGGTGACGCTGCTCACTATCACTCCCAGTGGTCCAGCTTGTAGAAAGTTGCATCTTGCCTGTACAACTCTGGGCTATTCAGATCTAGTGGTCTAAATCTTCAGATTTAGAAATCTGTCATGGGAGAGAAAATCCTTTCACAAGGACATTGAGCTCAAGTCCTAATGGAGTAGAATCCAGTCATTTCTGGATCCTTCTGCCATGAGTGCAAGTGATAAGAAGAAAAACACCTTCTAGACATAATTGTCCCTGATTATCAAGAAAAGGGAGATCTGCTGATATATAAAGGAGGCAAAAAAAGGGTATGTCTGAGACTTTGTGATCTGCTTAGGTTGTTCTCGATCTACCTTGCTTAATTTTAAATGTTAAAGGGGCAAATGCATCACTCATGGCTTGGGAATGTTATGGTCACAAGAAATTCAGACTTCTCAGTGATAGGGGCCTGAATCTTCCAGCTGGTAGGTCACTTCACTCAGCCAAGCTATGAGCTCATGTCAGCCATAAAACACAACAGAGTAAAGGTGGCCATCAGAATCAATGGTGACCTTAAAACAAGCTGCAACAGCAGAATGTAGTTTCCCCTAAAAGTTTTCTTATTTTTAGCTTCTACAGGAAAATGACCAGAAACTTAAAGGAGCATTTCCCAGAACTTTCTCATGAAGAAATTGAACCTAAGTCTGGTAAGAGGTACACTGTAGTGGATATAAAGTACATCACGTAGCAGTTCTCTGTAGGATTTAGGAACTCCCACTGGTTGCTAGGATTAGAGGCACTGAACAGATCTTAGGTGAGCCCTTCTCTGAGAATTATTCTCAGCCTAAGAAGCCACATCACACATGGTCCAGCTACTTGCCCCATTGCAGCTTACTTCTATAGAGGTGGTGTGCCTGTATAATACTGAGGCCTCCATATTCAGGGCAAAACACATTCTGAAGAGAGGCCAGATATGCTGTAGAGACAGTCCACCTGAGTATTTGGTGTCTTTGCTTTACCTCCATCTCAGTTTAACTTTCCTGCACAATCTGACATTTTTCATTCTCCCTCATTGGATCCTGGGGGATGCCTTAATAAACTTCCTAAGTACAAATCTCCACTTTAGAGTTTTTTCCTGGGAGTTCAGATTTAGATAAGCAGCCCAAAAGCAGGCTAATTCACATAATTATCTTACTCCATTTAATCTAAGTTTTATCAATGTTAACAGGCACCATTATTTCATACCACATTTAAAAAGATTCCAATTAAATAATTACAAATACTCTTTTAGTTATAAGTTTCACTTTATTTTTGTGAACTTTTTAAAAAAAGATTTATTTATCTGAGATAGAGCATGCATGAGGGAGCATGAATGGGGGGTGACAGCACAGGAGCCATCTTTTAGACTCTTTTAGACTTGTTTAGATTTAGGCTTTTTAAATCAAATATCCTTATCGATTACTCATAAAAAGGAAATATAAACATATCATTGAGGAAGCAGTACCCAAAATGTGTTTTCATTTCAGCTCTGCCTCTTCTGATTCAGTGTTTGGCACCATCATCATTGTTCATGTTTCTTTGCATAATATTCTCTTTCATGCCACCAAGAGCTTAGCAGATACAGCATTTCTCTAAGGACCATTGCACTGCTCTCTCTGGGATTTCCTTATATGCCACCGACACTCAAATTGCAGGTTTTGTTACTGGTGCTTTTCCATTTACAACCTTTTCATATCTGCAGAAAGAGATGTTAATGAAGTAGGTGACATACAAAATCTCCGAAAACAAAACAAAACAAAACAAAGCTGGGTGCATCACGTTGCCTGATTTCAAGTTTACTACAAAGCTGTGATCACCAAGACAGCATGGTCCTGGCACAAAAAACAGACATATAGACAGAGTGGGGACAGAGTAGGGTCAGATATGGACCCTCAACAATATGGTCAAATAATCTTCGACAAAGCAGGAAAAAATATACATTGGGAAAAAACTCAATCTTTTCAATAAATGGTGCTGGGAAAATTGGACAGCTATGTATAGAATGAAACTCAACCATTCTCTTACACCATACACAAAGATAAACTCGAAATGGATAAAAGACCTCAACATGAGGCAGGAATCTATCAAAATCCTAGAGGAGAACATAGGCAGTAACCTCTTTGACATCGACCACAGCAACTTCTTTCAAGACATGTCTCCAAAAGGCAAAGGAAACAAAAGCAAAAATGAACTTTTGGGACTTCATCAGGATCAAAAGCTTCTGCACAGCAGTAAAGGAAACAGTCAACAAAAGAAAGAGTCAACCCAGGGAATGGGAGAAGATATTCACAAATGACACTATAGACAAAGGGCTGATATCCAAGATCTAAAAAGAACTCCTCAAACTCAACACACACAAAACAGATAATCACATCAAAAAATGGGCAGAAGACATGAACAGACATTTCTCCAAAGAAGACATACAAATGGCTAGCAGACACATGAAAAAATGTTAATCATCATTAGCCATCAGGGAGATTCAGATCAAAACCACATTGAGGTATCACCTTATACCAGTTAGAATGGCCAAATTTAACAAGAAAGTAAACAAGTGTTGGAGATGATGTGGAGAAAGGGGAACACTCTTACACTGTTGGTGAGAATGCAAGATGGTGCAGCCACTTTGGAAAACAGTGTGGAGAGTCCTCAAAAAATTAAAAATAGAGCTACCCTATGACCCTGCAATTGCACTATTGAATATTTACCCCAAAGATACAGATGTAGTGAAAAGAATGGCCATATGTACCTCATTGTTCATAGCAGCAATGGCCACAGTTGCCAAACTGTGGAAAGAACCAAGATGCCCTTCACTGGATGAATGGATAAAGAAGATATGGTCCATATATACAATGGAGTATCATGCCTCCATCAGAAAGGATGGATATCCAACTTTTGTATCAACATAGAAGGGACTGGAGGAGATTATGCTGAGTGAAATAAGTCAAGTAGAGAAAGTCAATTATCATATGGTTTCACTTACTTGTGGAGCACAAAGAATAGCACAGAGGACATTGGGAGATGAGGAGGAGAAGTGAGTTGGAGAAAATCAGAGGGGGAGACAAACCATGAGAGACTGTGGACTCTCAGACACAAACTGAGGGTTTTTGAGGGGAGGTGGTTGGGGTTGGCTGAGCCTGGTGGTGGGTAGTATAGTATGGAGAACATGTATTGCCAGGAGCACTGGGTGTGGTGCATAAACAATGAATTTTGAAACACTGAAAAAAAAAGTAAAATATTTTTTTTAAAAAATATAGGACATAGTAAACTGAAGAAAAAAAGATATATTTAATAGTAGTATAAACATTTTTATTGTAGGTCATTAGCAGGAACATATTTATACATCTAGTTTTATGTTATGAGCGTTTACAGGAAATCACTTTGCTATTGAGTAGAGGATAGTCAAGGAAAGTGAGAAAAAAAAAAAAATTAGAAGGTCACATTTCCTGGTCCCAATATGATCCTAAGAAACTCTGCTTACCTATTGTGTTAATTACAGAGAACTCTTTAAATCTGAATTCTTTTTTTTTTTTTAAAGATTTTATTTATTTATTTGACAGAGAGAGATTACATGTAGGCAGAGAGGCAGGCAGAGAGAGAGAGGAGGAAGCAGGCTCCCCGCTGAGCAGAGAGCCCGATGCGGGACTCGATCCCAGGACCCTGAGCCGAAGGCAGCAGCTTAACCCACTGAGCCACCCAGGCGCCCTTAAATCTGAATTCTAATGACCTGTTATTTCTTCAGAAATATTCTGCTCCATGGAAAAACACCTAGGTTACTACATCTAAACTAAGTTCAAGGGCTTTTGTCTGTTTCTTTCCCCCTCACACTTCTTTGTTTGGTATGAATATAGGTAATTTAGGCCCAGGTAAGAAGGATGTGGTTGAGGCATGTTTTGGAATCTAAAGATAGATATAGAGGAGGCAGCCCAGATTAAAAATGGCTCATGTAAAACCAATTAATAACAGCCAATTATTAAGGTTAAGTAAATAAAAAAATAATCAGAAATTAGGGAGGGTGTGTGATGTAATGAGCACTGGGCTGATGAATCACAGACCTGCCCCCTGAAACAAATAATACATTATATGTTAATTATAATAAAAAATAAATAAAATAATTAAATGAGTTGATATACATAGGAAGAAAGGAAAGAAAGAAAGAAAGAAAGAAAGAAAGAAAGAAAGAAAAAAGAAAGAAAAAGAAAGAAAGAAAGAAAGAGAAAATGCAATACATGGCATGAAGCAAGGGACTGGAAAAAATTCCAAAGGCAACATTCCCAGACATGAACAGGGCTCCACCAGTCAAAGTGAGCCTAGATGCTGCTCCAGGAATGAAAAGAAGCTAAACAAGAGGCTGAGGAGGTGGGGAGGTGCTTCAGGACAGAGAAAGCAGAAACACATTTCTTGGAGCACAGTCAGAAGCATACACAGTGTTGGACACAGCATCCTCTAGGGATCTGGCTCCTGGGCAGCCCACCCAGGGCCCACTCTTTCAATGAGGGGGTGGAGGCCTCTGAAAGGGAGATGGATAATGACTGTAAAGCAAACACTATTACTACCAATACCCAAAGTGTTAACAATACTGCAGCTTAAGCAGTAAGCAACCATAGCAACTAGGACATGCCAGTGCAGATGCCTGCAGAGCTCAGAGGGGTTTTGATGGATGGGAGAACATCTCTTCAGTTCAGAGGGATTCACACTCCCTCATTTTTTCATTTAAAAAACATTGATTGAACACGATCCTGTGCCATACACTTTCTAGGTGCTGACATTAAAATTTAAAAAACAAACAAATAAAATGTAAATGTTCACCTAAAGCCATCCCTAGGTAGCTTCAAACTATTCACAGGAATCAGCAAATTTGCACACACGCTTTATCAAATGGTACGCATGAATGAGCATTGAACTCTGAAAAGTATGTAGGCATGAATCATACCAAATTCCTGGCACCTGTTTGGGAATTGTTTTGTAGTGTTCACTGATATTCTGCATGTACCTATTTTTTCCCCCGGGGGTGTACGAGCTTTATGAGAGCAAGATCTCCAGTTCATTCTTTTGTCTTTGTCTCTCACCGAGTGAAGAAGAGTAGAAATTTAAAAGGGATGAACAAGTGCTTGATAGTTAAAAAAAATAAGTTAATTAATAAATAACAGAAGTAGATTCCCATAAATGTGAAGTCATGGAATATTCCTAATGGCAATTTGCATTGAAGAAATGAGGGAGTAGAAATCTATTATCTGTGGATTTTCAAGTAGTTCAGTACATAAAGTTCTCATTTTAAATATGTAGACAATTATTATACATGACTCATTTATATGTAGCTGTTTTGTATGTCCCACAGCTGATCCATTCATACTGATTACACTCTAATTTAATCAAGATTGGAAAACCAGATGGTTTGAAATTTACTCCATTAATAATCCATTTCAAACAGTTGACTCATATGTATATAACATTTTCCTATCTTTTGTTTGTCCTAGTTATTTTTATAATTAGACACTTATATTTATTCACCGAATTCTGGGGAGAATAGAGAACAATCTATCACCACTAGTTTTAAACCAAGTTTCATAAAAAGCCTTTATGTCCTTTGATATTCTGTTGTTCAACAAGGAAAAAACAGAGGCCAAAGATTGTTTCTTTAAACCTAAGCTCATAGGTGTCTTTCCCCAGGAGGGTTTTGCCTAGTGCTTTATTACCAAGAGCTCCAAGTTGGAACTAGCTTCCTAGACAGAGAAAAAACACATCACGATCCCTCTTTCATTTTCTTAGTACTCTTGAGCAATACTCCGCTCTGAAGAGAAGTTCAAAAAATTCTGTTTGCTCGCAACTTAATCCAATTTATTTTTAGTAATGTAGAGATGGTAAGATTTCGGGCAGTAACACAAATGCCTGTAATTGTAATTATTAGAAGTTTCCTAAGGAGGACAGAACAAATTAAATGCAGCAAGAAGACAAACAAACTTTCCATGTGCATGTAATAGGAAGACCTGGGTCTAAAGGGTGTATTATTTCACTTGTATTTCACAATGCATGGCTTCTTCTACAAATATTCCTCAAGAGATTTTATTTGGTTAAAAACAAAACAGAACAAAACAAAACAAAACAAACAAACAAACAAAGAAAACCACCAGTAGCTATCAAAGAAATCCATGTTGCATGTAGCTATTTCATTTTTAAGATTCTATTTTTTTCAATGTTTTCCTGCTGTGTGGTTTTGTATTCATCTGTGTGAAGCTACAAAGTTTCAAATGGCAATAGGCTGTGAGTACCAGGTGAATAACAGGGTTTACAAATTAATTTGATTTTACTTTTTAGGAAAGTAATGTTGACTACCACATACCAGTTAACTAATTCAGCATCTTTCTTTCTTTCTTTTTTTTTTTTTTAAACCAGCACTTTGAATTAAGTTGTTTTGTAAATGATATTTTTTATTAAAATGGAACAGGGGCTCTAAATGGATTCTAATATTGTACAATCTGGAAGATCATCACTTTAAGTATCTGGCATCCTTAAATAGAAACATATTGATCAGACAATATCCCATACATAATCATAATGTTCTCAGGAAAAGGTCTTTCCATAGCAGATAACAAAGATGGATGAGACAACATCCCCTCTTGGAGTTCTTTAAATGCTTATCCATTGTGAAATACAAGTGAAACAACAAAGATGGATGAGACAACATCCCCTCTTGGAGTTCTTTAAATGCTTATCCATGAAGAGAGCTTCAATAACTAAGGGACCAGAAAGGTTGCATGAGCATGGTAAAAGCTACCTTTATTTAAAATGCCATTGATGTAAACAAAATGGCTAAAGATTTCCCCCTACCAACCTGCCACTAAATTTACTGCATTTCCTTAAGCCAGAAAATACTCCGCTTTCAATATATACAAAGTGATTTACATGCTTTCTGCTGCAGATGGTGTCAGTCTGGGTGAACATATAAATAGATGGGGCACATTAAAATTAGAATTATCCTAGGAGTGTTCAAAAATGGACCACTTATAACAGTGTCACTGGGTGTAAGCGAACTACAAGAAATAACAGGAGTCTGGAGCAAGGAACACCAAAGTGGTGGCTCCTAGAAGCAAGAAGGAAGGTATACCAAAAGGAGGAGAGCCTTGAGAGGAGCAGTGACCTTCAGGGAAGAGACAGAACAGGCATCCCCTCAGTGTGGAAGCCAGGGAAACAAATTGATGGATATACTCAGAAGTGTGGCTCTGCTCTTCTATTTTTTCTATCGTGGAAGGAGGCAGCTGCTGGCAGGAGGCAATCCCTCCTACCTACTCTTAAGATGAAGGCAGTACTAGACTTAGTAGGGCAAGATCAATGGGGGAAACCCATGGCTTGAGGAGGAGAATTTCAGCTGAAAGAGTGTTAGCCAAGCTATCCCATATCCCAATGGGATAGCCAAGCTATCCCATTTCCCTTTATCAGTAATAAAGTTGCTATTCTGATCTCCAAAACTTTGATTCTTGTCTCTTTCAAGTAGTTTTGACTCTCGATAGACTAAAAGGGTCCCATTTATTGGGCCTTTCTAATCTCCAGAACACCTAGTATATTGGGCTTGGAACATGGAGAATCAACAGGGGGGGTAAAGTTAAGGTGAGAAGGCACAAGCAGGAACAGATAATACCTAGAGCAGCCCGAAGTGGGGGCTGTAAGCTTTAGTGGAGCTACGGCAAACAGAGTATTGTGAGTTTAGGATCATGTCGAATTTTCAGATTATAATAACTTCTCTTTTGCTGTTTGTGTTTGTTTCTTTTTATAATCATGCATTGGTTTTTAACTGATGTGACCTGGATGACTGACTCTAAAACTCAGTCACATGAAATTGTGACCTTGGCAGCTGACTGTAGCAAAAGGCAGCCATGATGGTCCAGACCAACCACGGGATTGGTTGTGCCCAGTACAAAATGAAAATGGAGACTTTCTGTCAAAAATTATTAAAAACTTTAAGATAGTGATAGCAGAGAATTGTACTAAGCACAGGAACCTTCTGAATGTGGAACCCTGTACAATTATTTATTTATTATTATTATTTTATTTGTTCATTATTTATTTATTATTTATTTGTTTGTTTGTTTGTTTTTATTTATTTGACAGAGAGAGAGAGGGAGAAGCAGTCTCCCCGATGAGCAGGGAGCCTGATGCTGGATTCAGTCCCAGGAGCCAGGGATCATGACCTGACATGAAGACAGATGCTAAATTGACTGAGCCAACCCAGTGTCCCAGCTCTGTGCAATTTACACAGGAACCACCACACAAGTGGGTTTTAGCAAACAAGAGGCAGGCTACACTGTATGCATGAAGTGGGGACCATTCTAGGCCATAAGAAAGACATGTAGGCTGCCACGCTAATTAGTTTGTTCGCCAACTAAGGTAGAACATAGAGGAAAACCCTGTGTATTAGGTTAGAGATGACTTTTTATTGCTGTTGTCACCTTTTGTATGTTTTTTACTTCGATTATAAAGCAGAACTTGAAACTACAGAAATGGGTATGTTCCACTGTAAAACAGGCTGGATGGGCTGTATGTACCATGTTCAAACTCCCAGTGTCACCCCTTGCATTAAGCAATATCAGGGCCTAGCTTCAATAATAACATGCGTTCTCACTATTGTTTTAGATTTCAGAGACATAAAATGTGCCTTTAACCAAAGGTATGTTATATTTAAAAAAAAAAAAAAAAACAGAGAAATGAAAGCCACTGTTTTAAGGAGAATAAACCATAATCTTAAGTAGATTTAGGGAAAACAAAACAAAACCAAACAAATAAAAGGAGCACACCTAAAATTAAAGAAGACAATTTTAAGGGCTTTGGCAGAACATTTGGTTTCTATGCTTTATTTTTAAAAATGCCTTAAAAACATATGTTTCAAAATTATCTCAAGCACAGGAGCGCCAGAAGATTGAAAACAAATTGAAAAAAAAATGTAGACTGATAAAACAAGAAGGAGAGAGGAATTTCTCTGAGATAACAATTAATTTCTTTGAATTAAAATGAAATAAACAAGTAGAATCTCTGGCTTCTTACTGATCTTAAGCTATTAGAAAAGCAGGGGTATTAGTGTTACTACAATGGAACAGGACATCAGACACCAAAGAAGCATAACAAATAATATGAATAAGATGTCAGAGAAATGACTTACAAATAGTACCAAAGGGAACTAATATCTTGGCAGGAGGAAGGAGCATTCTCTACAAACTGCAGATCAAGTGTCCAGGGTTCTATCAGCTGGGAGCTGACCCTTAAAAACCAAGATACATAAAACAAACAGCTCCAAAAGTTGGGTATATTTGAGAGGAAAAATTCAGAGAGATCAATGTAAAATAATCGAAGAGTAAGTGGGTGAGTTTTAAGAAGTAGTTACCAAAGGGTAGGTCAGCAGGTACTGCCTTTATCCTGAGGTGATCATACAGAAACTTTATGGAACTGAAATTAAGACAAGACATAAGAATAAAGAAACCTATTAGCTTCTCTGAAACTGTATAACTTCCTAAAAACTTCTTCTAGTCTTAAGGCTGACTTGAAATCCCTAATGAAAAATGTTTTAAAACACAGGCATTGACATTTTTAAACCCTACTAAAGATATCTAACAAATGAATTTCACTGACCTTCCTGTTTATATTTGCCTTATCTTTTCATCTAAAAAGCAGTGTTGATGGAGTGAATGAATTAAATCTAATGCTTGAAGAATGCCGGAAGTATAAACTTGGGATGTTAGAATAGGTATTAATTAGGGAGAGGGATAGAGAAAGTAAAACGTTAAGTAATTACATGCAAGGGCATAAATAAAGTTAAAGTCTTCCTCAGGATTCAGACAAAATCACAAAGAGATTTTGATAAATAAAATGTATTTATTTCATAAACTTCATATTAAGCACTCACTCTGGCAATGATGAGTATAATAGACTGGTTATTCATTGCACTTGAATGTTCCAATACAATTTGTAATAGTTAATGGGCATTCACAATAACATGACTCCTCTGTTTTCTAATTACACAAAAGTGATGACTGTTTTGCCTGTATCTTGCCTTTTTTTTTTTTTTTTTTTTTTTTTTTTAACCACTGAGGATAGATGCTTCTAAGCTGCTCCCAGATAATATATTCTGTACCTTATTTCTGCAGTAATTGGTCTCCTGAATGTTTCTATGTTTCTGCGGTCAGGATTTTTTTCTTTTTTTCATGCAAAATGTTACATGTTGTTGAGCATATTCCTTTGTATTATCCTATATTTTAAACTTTATTAAATGATACCACAACACCACAGCAAGGTTTCTTTTAATAATCAAAAGAAATTCTTGCTCACTGACTATTTCTAAAAAGAAAGAAAGGAAAAAGAAAAAGAACATTAAAATAAAGCTTCTTTTGTTTCTTTTAGTCCTTTGTTAGAAAAATTTCTGATTTCTTCATGTGTTTTTACAAAGCTAAATAATGCTTATGGAAGAACACATCCTTTTACGCAACCTCCTGCTAGATGACCCTCTCTAGTTGTGTGTCTCGAAAAAGAAACCCTTTTTATTTTGTAAGCCACTTTTCACCTCTGCCTCACCAACCCAATCAACTTGGAAAATATTCCTAGCACTAGAAGCTAAACATCAGTTGGTAATGCTGTAAATCTCTTTTATTTTTCAATGTATTACAATAATCCTCTGTCTTACTCAGCCTGTCTGAGAAGAGCATCTTTTATATCCAAGGATATACATTAAATCAATTTTAGCTGGGAACAAGTATGCTTGAGATTTACCTGTGGTGGCCACACTTAAAAAGTTTCTACTGATGAACTTCTTGCCAATGTCAGGATAGAAAACAGTCCTTAACATAGGGAGGGTTTGTTTGTTTGTTTGTTTTTGAAATTCATTCTACTTTGTTATACTAAAATTTACGATAGGAGTATTAATCAGTGCCTACCATGTATAAACCACTACCAAATTCAAGACCTTGTGATAGACTCTGTGTACTGAGTTACTTTTCCACTGCTGCACAACAAACTTCCATAAGCCTGAAACAGCATACATGTATTATCTCATGTGTTCAGGGTCAGGAGTTAGAACATGGCTCAGGATCTCACATGGCTGTAACCAAGATGCTGCCTGGGGCTGTGGTCTCATGGGAGGCTCAGGATCGACTTCCCAGCTCACAACCTTGTAAGCAGAATCCATTCCCTTGTGGATAATAACTACTGACATCTTGCTTCTTCAAGGCCAGTAGGAAAGCTTCTCAGCTGCTTCTGGATTTTTATACAGGACTCCGCTGATTAGGTGAGGCCCACTGGGGATCATCTCCCCTTTCATTAAATTAAAGTCAGCTGATTAGCTTTATATCTATAAAATTCCTCTGCACCTGCCATATAATGTAACCTATCATAGCAGGGACATTTATCATATTCCCAGTTCACATACATACCAAGGGCAGGAGAATATATATACACTAGAAGGTAGCCCAGCTTAGAATTCTTCCTACCACAAGTACCTTTCCTATAGTGGTCAAAGTAGCTGCAATAAATGTTTTTCAAATATGTAATTTAAATATGAATATAAATAGGTTTTTGCACACCCTCAATTTGAGAAATTTGTAAAAATATGTATGCATACATTTCTGTTAGGCATGCATGAGCCCAAACAGCGCTGGATTTTTGCTTACTATATCTATTGCAAAGATATTTTTATTCTCAACTAGTGAGAGATAAAGGGATGAATTATGTAAACATCTGGATCCTTTTTTCCCCATCCAAAGCAATTAGAAATAACCAGATGTTCCTTTAAATTAACTCCTTGTTAATGTAGTCAAACCTGAGTATCTGTATTTCAAAGACTTCTACATTTTAAGAAAGGAAAAAAAAATATTACAGTCATTAAATACACTGATTAAGCAATTTATTTCCTTTTTACTTTTATCTTTAATAGGTTGTAGAAGATATATTAACATAAAAATGAATTAATAAGGAAAACAATTTTGAAGACAGAGTCAGTTAAAGAAATATTCAACATTTATCTTACCTTAAGAAATTCAGTTCAGATTGGAGTTAGGGAGAGTGTGAATAGACTGACCCTAACTAAGCTCACCTTGTCCCACAGACACAGCTAGACAACACTCATATCAGTGTAAATGACCCAGAAAATGATCCACAGATGGGCAGAACATGATCTGTAACTAAAGGTAGAGAAGAGGCCACATTGAAGATGGTAGGAATGGAGAAAATATGGTCGGGCTCTAAAAGGACCATGGGCCATCCATGGGAGGCGATGGAGAAGAGAAGATGAATTCCCATAACATTTGGCTTTGAAAACTAGAGGGTCCAAAATTTTATTTTAAAGATTTTATTTATTTATTTGACCAGAGAGAGATACAGCAAGAGAGGGAACACAAGAAGGAGAGGGAGAAGCAGGCTTCAGGCAGAGCAGGGAGGGTCCAAATTTTGTGAGGTCTTACTTAAAGCCTGGAATTTTAACAGTCAATTAGCTCAGCTAGGGAAGATCCCTGAGGGCAAAAGAAAGCTCAATCCCCAACCTTAAAGATGTAGCACAACAGAGACGTAGCTAGAAGGAGCAATTTGAAAAATGTGGGGAGCATATGGGAATGAGAGTTATTTACTAATCTTAGAGCCTGTCCTTAAGGAACAGGGTTCACTGAGATACTTCTCCAGGAACAAAAAATACACTGGGTGCCATTTCTAACCCCCTGCCCCCCAGCATAGAGACAGGGCCACCCACAGGAACCAGTGGGGTGCCAACACTGCCTGTGGCAGATCTGCCCTTTTCAGTCATGCTTGCCTAAGTCCCTGCACTGTGGGTCCCCTCTGCCAGAAAACCACACACCTTTTCAGCACCTTGCTAACATGAACTTTGTGGGTCCTTGGTCCTGATGGTGGCTATGGTGGTGGTGGCAGCCCTCTCCTACAGAAGATCTTCAAGTACCTTGTTAAAACTGTGTGCCCCTCTGTGGCCAAACCAGTCTGGCTGAAGCACATCTATTCCAATAGACTTTTGGCCAGAGCCCATTCAAACCAGGGCCACAAGACTGGCAGTGTGCAAGCAGCCCCAAAAGGGGTCACCACTCCAAAGTTATTCCTGCCCTGGGGTGAGGAGAAGATAACCACACACATCACAGGCTGTGACCCCAGCAGTAGGCTGAGAGCAGACAATCTGATTGCAGGCTCTGTCTTCCAGTGAAAACTTCTCAGGGGACAATATAGGAAAAATGCCCAGCTGTTTAGTGATGTTGCATCTCTGGAAATGCCAGGTCTGACTAAACTCAAGCCAAAGATAGCTTGAGACTCATCCAGCAATACCACAGGAACCAAACACTGCCCAACAAAGAGAGCCACTGCAGATGACCCTATTGAGGGAAAAAACAGCCAAGACCCAACAGTAGGTCACAGGCAACATATACTGGAGACATCTCTGAACCTCTAGGCTCTGATGAATAGGGGACACGGCACTGCAGGGCCCACAGAACCTCTTCTTCACAAGGTCATCACTTCCAATAACAGGAGAAGTAGGTGACTTCTCTAGAAGAAACAGACACAGAGACTTAGACAAAATGAGGAGACAGATGAATACATACCAAATGAAAAACAGAATGAAACCACATCAAGAGACCTAAGTGAAACAGATATATGCAATATCCCTGATAGAGAATTTAAAGTGATGATCATAAAGATACTCAGTGGACTAGAGAAAAGAGTGGAGGACATCAGTGCGATCCTTAACAAAGATATAAGAAGGAACCAATCACAGATGAAAAAATAATTAAAAATAATTAAAAATACACTAGACTGGGAAGGCTGGGTGGCTCAGCTGGTTGGATAGCTGCCTTCAGTTTGGGTCATTATCCTAGGGTCCTTGGATTCAGTCCGATGTCAGGCTCCTTACTCAGTGGGGAGACTGCTTCTCCCTTTGCCTGCTCCTCCCCCTACTTGTGCTCACTCTCTCTCTCTCTCTGTGATTTAAAAAAAAAAATATATATATATAATATATATACATATATACACTATATGTACATTAAATATATATATGTGTGTGTATATGCACACACACATATATACACTATACAGAATACATATCCGGCTAGAGGAAGCAGAAAAACAAATCAGTGACCTGGAGGAAAGAGTAATGGAAATTAGTCAAGCTGAACATGTAAGAGAAAAAAAATATGCAAAATGAGAATACACTTAGGGAACTTCGTGACACCATCAAGTGTAATAGCATTCACACCATAGGGATCCTAGAACAAGAAGAGAGAAAAGGGGGGCAGAAAATTTATTTGAAGAAATACTAGCTGAAAATTTCCCAAATTTGGGGATGGAAACAGATATCAAGATCCAGGAGGCACAGAGAGCGTCCAATAGAGTCAACCGAAGGAAGTTCAAGCCAAGACAGGCAGTAATCAAAATGGCTAAAAGTGGCAATAAAGACAGAATTTTGAAAACAGCAAGAGAAAAGAAAGACAGTTATATACAAGGGACTAGCAGATTTTTTAGCAGAAATTTTGATTGTCAGAAGAGAGTAGTGGGCTATACTCAAAGTGCTGAAAGAACAAAATCTGTAGCCAAGATTCTCTATCCAGCAAAGTGATCATTTGGAATAGAAGGAGAGACACAGAATTTCCCAGACAAACAAAAGTAAAGTAATTCATCAGCACTAAACCAGCCCTACAGGAAACGTTAACAAGGACTCCAAGGGGAAAAGAAAGACTATTAGCAGGAATAAGAAAATCAGGAAGCACAAAAGCAATAAAATTAAGTATATTGGCAAAAATCAGTCAAAGAGCTAACAAAATAAAAGGATGTAAGTTATGACACCATATATCTAAAACTTGGAAAGAAGAGGAATAAAAATTGCATTCATGCTTAAGCAATTACCAACTTAATAGAGAGTGCTGTATACAGAGATTTTATATGCAGACCCGGTGGTAACAACAAATCAAACACCAGTAACAGATATGCAAAAACTAAACAGAAAGGAGTTCAAGTATATCACCAAAGAAAGCCAGTAAACCACGAAAGAGAGAAAAAAAGAAAGGATCAGAGAAAAACTATAAAAACAACCACAAAACAAGTAGCAAAATGGCAATAAATACATATCTATTAATAATTATTTTGATTTAAATGGACTAAACTCTCTAATCAAAAGACATATGGTTATGGAATGTATTGAAAAAAGAGAGAAAAAGGAAAAAGAAACCAAAGAACTATCTATATGCTGCCTACAGGAGACTCATTTCAGACATACAGGTCCATCAAGATTGAAAGTGAGGAGATGGAGAAATATTTATCATGGAAATAGATATCAAAAGAAAGCTGGGTTAGCAATACTTATATTCAACAAAACTGAATTTAAAAAAAAGGTCGTAATAAAAGACATCATATAATAATAAAGGGGATACTCTGCACAAAAATATAACAAATGTAAATATTTATGCACCCAACATGGGAAGACCCATATACATAAAACAGTTAATAACAAACATAAAGAAAGTAATCAATAGTAATACGATAGTAGAAGTGGTCTTTAACACTCTGATTATATCAATGGATAGATCATCCAAACAGAAAATCAACAAGGAAACAGTGGCTTTGAATAATAAACTGGACCAGATGGACTTAACATATATATTCAGAACATTCCATCCTAAAACAATAGAATATACATTCTTTTCAAGTGCACACAGGACATTCTCCAGAATAGATCACATATTAAAACAAAACAAGTCTCAAGAAATTCAGGCCATGCATCTTTTCTGAACACAAAACTATGAAACTAGAAATCAACCACAAAAAAAAAAAAAAAAAAAATCTGGAAAGACCACCAAACTGGAGGTTAAATAACATGCTATACTAAACAATGAATGGGTCAATCAAGATATCAAAAAGAAAGGACATGGAGAGAAATGAAAATGAAAAGACAGTGGTCCAAAATCTTTGGGATGCGGTAAAAGTGGTTCTAAGAGGGAAGTTTATAGCAATACAAGCCTACCTGAAGAAGCAAGAAAAGTCTCAAATAAACAACCTAACCTTACATCTAAAGGAGCTAAAAAAAAAAAAAAAAAATGAAACACAAAACCAACAGAAGGAAGGAAATAATAACGATTAGAGCAGAAATAAATTATATAGAAACCAGGGAGAAAACACACACACGCGCGCACGTGCGCGCGCATGCACACACACACACACACACACACACACTAGAACAAATCAAAGAAACCAGGAGCTGGTTTTGTTTTTATTTTCTTTTTCTCAAAAGATCATCAAAATTGATTTTTAAAAAAAGACTCAAATAAACAAATCAAAAATGAAAGAGGGGAAGTAACAACTAACAACACAAAAATACAAATGATCAAAAGAAAATATTGTGAAAGATGATATGCCAGCAAATTGGACAACCTAGGAGAATGGCTAAATTCCTAGAAACATATGGCCTACCAAACTGAACCAGGAAGAAGTAGAAAATTTGAAGAGACTGATGACCAGCAAGGAAATTAAATCAGAAATCAAAAAACATGCAACAAAGGTCCAGAACCAGATGGCTTCAAAGGTGAATTCTACCAAACATTTAAAGAAGAATTGACACCTTTTTTTCTCAAACTTATCCCAAAACTTTGAAAAGGAAGGACAACTCCTAAATTCATTCTGAGGCCAGCATTACCCTAATCCCAAAGCCAGAAAAAGACACTACCAAAAAAAAAAAGAAAAAAAAGAAAGAGAGAGAGAGCATGTGCATGTTACAGGCCAATATCTCTGATGAGCATAGATGTAAAAATATTCAATAAAATATTAGCAAACTGAATCCAACAATACATTAAAAAAATTATTCACCATGATGGACTAGGATTTATTCCTGGGTTACAAGTGTGGTTCAATATTTGCAAATCATTCAATGTAATACACACTAATAAAAGGAAGGATGAAAACCATAGGATCATTTCAACTGATGTACAAAAAGCATTTGAGAAAGTACAATATCCATTAATGACAAAAAACTACAATAGAGTAGGTTTAGAGAGAACATACCTCAACATAATAAAAGTTTTATATGAAAAACCTACAACTAACTTCATACTCAATGGGGAAAAACTGAGAGCTTTTCCCCTAAGGCAGGAATAAGACAAGGATGTCCACTCTTACCTCTTTTATTCAACACAGTACTGGAAATCCTAGCCACAGCAATCAGACAAGAGAAATTAATAAAAGGCATCCAAATTGGCAAGAAAGAAGTAAAACTTTCACTATTTGCAGATGGCATTGATATTATATGTAAAAGACCCAAAAGATTCCACCAAAAACCTACTAGAACTGATAAAAGAATTCAGTGAATTTGCAGGATAAAAAATAAGTATACAGAAATCTTTTGCAAGTCTATCCAACAGTAATGAAGTTGCAGAAAGAAATTAAGAATAAAATCTCTTTTACAATTGTACCAAAAATAATAAGATGCCTAGGTATAACTTTAACCAAAGAGGTGAAAGTTCTGTACTCTGAAAAGTATAAAACATTGATAAAAGATACTGAAGATAACACAAATAAGTGGAAATATATTCCTTGCTCATGGGTGGAAGAAAAAAAATTTAATGTCTAGACCACTCTAAGCAATCTGCATATTTAATGTAATCCTTATCAAAATACCAAGAGCATTTTTCATAGAATCAGAAAAAACAATCCTCAAATTTGTATGGAACCACAAAGGATCCTGAATAGCCAAAGCAATCTTGAAAAAGAAAAATAAAACTGAAGGTGTCATGATTCCAGACTCAAGTTATATTACAAATGTTTAATAATCAAGACAGTACAATACTGTCACAAAAACAGACACATAGATCAATAAAACAGAATAGAAAGCCCAGGACTAAACCCACAATTACATAGTTAATCAATCTTCAAAAAAACAGGGAAGAATATGCAGTGGGGAAAAAAGACAGTCTCTTCAACAGATGGTGTTGGGAAAACTGGACCAGTTTCTTACACCATACACCAAAATGAGCTCAAAATGCATTAAGGAAGTAACTGTGAAACCTGAAACCATAAAACTCCTAGAAGAGAGCACAGGAAGTAATTTCTCTGATATCAGCCATAATAGCAACATCTTTCTAGATATGCCTCCTGAGGCAAAGGAAACCAAAGCAAAGAAATAAACTATTGGGACTACATCAAAATAAAAAGCTGAAAATTAAAGTGAAAATTAAACTAAATGTCAAACTAGAGGCAAAACTAAAAGACAAATATACTGAATGGGATAAGATATTTGCAAACAACATACCTGTTAAAGGGTTAGTTCCTATATATCAAGAACTTACACAACTCACACACATAACACACACACACACACACCCAAATAATCCAATTAAAAATGGGCAGAAGACATGAACAGACATTCCTCCAAAGAAGACATACAGATGACCAACAGACACATGAATAGTATTTATCCAAAACACACAAGAACACTAATTTGAAGAGATATATGCACCCATGTGTTTACTGCAACATTATTTACAATAGCCAAATTACAGGAGCAGTCCAAGTCTCCATCAATAGAAGAATGGATAAAGAATATTACAATACATATTGCAATATTATAGAGCTGTAACAAAAAATGAAATCTCGCCCCTTGCAACAACATGGATGGGTCTGTAGAGTATAATGCTAAGTGAAATAAATCAGAGAAAGACAAATGCCTTATGATTTCAGTCATATGTGGAATTTAAGAAAACAAATGAACAACAACAGCAATAAAAAAGAGACCAACCAAAAAGAGACCAACCAAAATAGAGAACAAACAGGTGGTTACAGAAGGGAGGTGGGGGGGTTTGTGAAACCCAGGTGAAAGCAATTAAGAGTAAACTCATTATGATCACTGAAAAATATATGGAGATGTTGAATCACTGTATTATATACCTGAAACTAACAGATGTTGAATCACTATATTACATACCTGAAACTAATATAACACTGTATGTTACTACACTTTAATTAAAATTTAAAAAGAAACAAATTCAATTCAGCATATAATTATTTAACATCTGATAGATTAATGGTAATATCACTTTTCATTCATATGTTTTAAGACTTATAAAGCTTTTTAAGAACATTTTACTTTATTTAATTTTCACAGGATAAATTAAGAATTGTGTTGAGGCATAAAAATTAAAATGACCAATATTCTGTATTTTGAAATGTTACAAAAATAAATTAGAATAATATTTTCAAAGTCTTATCTGTCTACCATCAGCACGCTTCTGAATTTGAAATGGATATTTCTTGGTAACTATAGTTCATAGAATCATCTAGAATTCAAATTTTCCCAGAAAATCATTTAGTCATTTTTTTTTAATTCAGGATAGAACAGACAAAATAGTTATTGCACATTCTCTGCAAATTAAAATGTTACTTAAATATGCTTAAATATGTTACTTACTTGGCTTATCCAATAGTTCCTCTCACTTCCTGAAATTTTTATCTTACTGATTAAAACTTTTCAAAGAATAGAATTTGTTTGACTATGGAAGAGATTTCTTAAAATATTCATTTTAACAATTTAGAAATATAAATGAGTTCTTTCATACTCTGTTTACCTTGATAAAATAATTCAGGCAGCTGGGTCCTTAAAAGATCATGGATTTTGTTGGCAGCTGGAGTTTGGTGTGAATCACAATTTTATCATACTCTACCTGATAACATTCAGAAAGTTATTTCTCAAGACTCAATTTCTTTTTGTATATACCAAAAGCAAAACCTGTTTCATGTTGTCAGGAAGATTAAAAACTTCCTGCTTCTGAAAAGTCTAGCATAATATCTGGTTCATAATATATGCTTAATAAATGGCCTTCCTGAGCACCTGTGTGGCTCAGTTAAGCAGCTGCCTTTGGCTCAGGCTGTGATTTCAGGGTCCTGAGATTGAGCTCCACATCAGGGCTCCCTGCTAGGAGGAGGGAGCTTCTTCCTCTGTCCCTTTTCCCTGCTTGTTCTCTCTCTCTCTCAAATAAATAAATAAATTCTAAAAAAAAAAAAAAAGAGAGAGAGAGAGAAATGGCTTTTCTTTCTTAATTTCTTTCTTCTTCACTCCATCCTTACTTTTTTTTCTTTTTTAACACCTTTATTGAGACATAATTCACATATCACCAAATTCACCTATTTAAAATATGCAATTAAATGCTCTGAGCATACTCACAGAATCTGACAGTAATCATCACTATTTAATTTTAGAAAAACTTTTTCACTTCAAAAAAGTAACTCTGATACCCACTCTGAGCCTTCTTCTCCCTCTCCCTCTACCTCTCCACCCTGCTCACTCTGTCTCTCAAGTAAATAAAATCTTTAAAAAAACAACTAAGTTATATTTAAAAAAAAAATGCTTCTGTGCCTATCTATGTACAATGTTTTGTGTGGATATATGTTTTCCTATATGGAAAAAGAGATATAAAAGGAGTGTAATTATGATATATCATATTATAATTATATGCTTAACTTTTTTCAGGAACTGTCAAATTGTTTCCCAAGTAGTTGCACCATTTTACATTTCAACCAGCAATACATGAATATTCACTTTCACACATCCTCACCAAAACTTGCTATTATCTCTCTTATTGATTATAGCCTTCCAAGTGGGCTATTTCATAATGGTTTTGATTTCTATTTCCCATTTTTTTTTAAAGATTTTATTTATTTATTTGACAGAGAGAGAGAGATCACAAATAGGCAGAGAGACAGACAGAGAGAGAGATGAGGAGAAGCAGGCTCCCTGCTGAGCAGAGAGCCCAATGCGGGACTCGATCCCAGGCCCCTGGGATCATGACCTGAGCCGAAGGCAGAGGCTTAACCCACTGAGCCACCCAGGCGTCCCTCTATTTCCCATCTTTAAAAAGATTATTCATTTATTTGAAAGAAAGAGAGAGTGCAAGCAGGGGTATGGGCAGAGCAGAAGGGAGAGAAGAGAGAATCTCAAGCAGATTCTCTGTTGAACATGGAGCCCAGCAGGGGGTATCCTGCCACCATGTAATCATGACCTGAGCTGAAATCAAGAGTCGGACCTTAACCAACTGAGCCACCCAGGTGCCCCCATTTCCCATTTTTTTTTTTTGAAAGAATTATTTACTTAAAAGAGAGTGAGAGGAGGGAGAGAGGGAGAGAATCTCAAGCAGACTCCCCACTGAGCACAGAGCCCAACATGGGGTTCAATCTCTCTAGCTATGAGATCATGACTTCAGCTGAAACCAAGAGTCAGGTGCATAACTATCTGAGCCACACAGATGCCCTCCCACTTCCTATTTTTTTTAAAGATTTTTATTTATTAATTTGACAGAGATAAATCACAAGTAGACGGAGAGGCAGCCAGAGAGAGAGAGAGAGATAGGGAAGCAGGCTCCCTGTTGAGCAGAGAGCCTGATGCGGGACTTGATCCCAGGACCCTGAGATCATGACTTGAGCCGAAGGCAGTGGCTTAACACACTGAGCCACACAGGCGCCCTCCACTTCCTATTTTAATTGAGTTGTCATTCTGTTATTTCACTGTAAGAGTTCTTTATATATCCTGGATATCAGTCTCTTATTAGATGTATGATTTGTAATTATGTTCCAATTTTGTTGCATTTTCACTTTTTAATACACTTTTGTAGAAAGTTTTTAATGTTTTTGCAATCAAGTTTATCTACTCTTTCTTTAATTTCTTATGTTTTGTTTTTGCTGTTATACCTAAGAAATTAACACCCACCTAAATTCATGAAGATTTACTTCTACGTATACTTCAAAGAGTTATACAGTTTAGGATTTCTATTTACGGTCTCTGACCCTATTCGAATTAATTTTTGCATATAATGTGAATAGTCCAAATTTATGTTTTTGTAGTAAATATCTAGTTGTGTCAACACTGCTAACTGAAAAGACATTCTTTCCCCATCAGATCTGGTACCCTTGCCAAAAATAAATTGACCATAGATGTTTGGGTTTATTTCTATACTCTAATTTGTACCCCATTGATCTCTATGTCTATCCTGCCAATGTCATATATTCTTGATTTTCATTTCTTTACAATCCACTTTGGAATCAGGAATTCCTAACCTCCCAACTTTATTCTTCAATTTCAATAATATTTTGTTATCAAAAATGGGTCTTTTGCATTTTCATGTGAATTTTAGTAGTCAGAATGCCAATTTTTGCAAAGAACACAGCTGGAATTCTGATAGGAAATGCACCAAATCTGTAGATTAATTTGGAAGTACTGCCTTCTTAATGATATTTCAGTGTAGAAGTCTTGTACTGCTTTAATTTATTAATTAGTATTTTGTTATTTTTGATGTTATAAAAGAAATTGTTTTAATTTCATTCATTTTCACATTGTGCATTGATAGCATATAGAAATACCATGAATGAAATACTATGAATGAATTCTTATAATTTCTTTTATTTTGTTTTTGGCAGATTCCTTGGGATTTTCTATATACAGATCATGTCACCTGCAAATAAATGTAGTTTTATTTCTTCTTTGCCAATCTGTATTCTTTTCATTAAAGGCTCTGGTTCTTTCCATTTTCTAACAAGGCTTAAGCATTTGTTACGTGTTAGAAACAGATCATTTTGAAGCATATGAAAAATAAATAATTTTGATTTCCTTTATGAATTGCTAGACCCAGCATGGACCAGAATGAAAATGAAAAGCTCCTAGAGGTGGCATTCTTATGGAGACCCCCATGCTTCTTGGGGTATTTACCTCCAAGAACCCAACAAGGTTCTCATGGTGAAAATCTGGTCAAGTTCCCTTCCTAACCCAGGCTTTTAGGGAGGGAAAAAAAAAAAAAAGTCTCAGAGTATTTTCCATAACAAATGGAATACAATTCTCTAACAAATTCCCTAACAAATTCTTCTCCACAGGAGAAGAATTTACCAGAGTCTTGTACTACCTGGGGTAAGGGCATTTCTACCACCTTTTTTTTTTTTTTTTTTTTTAAATCAGGTTGCTACCTAATAAAAATACTTCTACCACCACTCCTTTCATTCTTTTCTCAACTAAACCACTGAAAGCACTTACAGAAGTTACAGCTCAGGAACACAGACCCACTAAGAGACTGAGATTTAATCATTAGATTATAAAATGTTTTTGTCCTTTAAAACAAAAATATATTGGAACTGAAAAAAAGCTGCAAGACACAGACTCTCTATGAGAGTACTCAGTAAAACCCAAATCAAAAGGTAAGATGGAAATAAGGACACAAAAGGAATTTGAATTCCCTGGCCTCTACATCCCAGATTCCTTGTCACAGTCACATAAAACTTCACAAAAAAGGCCTTTTCACTTCAGTTTCTTTACCTGATACAATATACCTGGCTTTAAAAATAATAATTTAAAAAGTTACCAGGCATGTCAAAAGCCAAGAAAAGAATATGTTCTAAAGAAATAAAACAAGTATCCCAATCAGATTCAGTTACAACACTGATTTTGGAATTATCAGGAGGAAATTTAAAATAACTATAATTAATGTGTTGTGATTTTTAATGGAAGAGGTAGACAACACATGAGAACAGATGAGCATGTGAGCAGACAGACTGGAACTCTAATAAAGAATCAAAGGAAATGTTAGAAATCAAAAACATTGTGACAGGATTGAAAAATCCTTTTGAGTGAACTATGTCAGCAGACTGGAAACAACAGGAGAGAATCAGTAAGCTTGAATACATGTCACAAGAAAACTCACAAACTGAAATGCAAAGAGAGAGAGAGACTAATAACATGGGTGTATCAGAGACACAGGAGCCAACAGAAAGAACTCCCAATGGCCAAAGCTGGAATATGTCAAGCAGAGAAGTTGACTTGGTATTGCATTGTAACCCAAAGTATAAAAATCAATATTTGGTGAGTCCATATTGACTCCCTGACATAAATAAATGATTAAATAAAAATGGGGAAGAGAAAAATTTCCAGTGCAAAAGGAGTTCAAACATTCTTTCAGATACTCCATCTTCAAGGACGTGGAGCAATAGAACACATTGCCCATTCCTTAATTATGAGCTCTGCATAGTGACTTCCTTCCAAAGAGTAAAGTATGTAAAGTGGGATAAAAGAGCAACTTGATCATGGAGAAACCTGATAAACATAACCTCAGTCAGGTAATCGAAGTCAATACCAACAGGGATAACTCCTCTTCATATGATGTGTGATGTTGTGATGTCATAAAATGTCATTTTACCTACCTCTGTAAACCTTTCTTTCAAAAATTATAAACTCAGTTTAACAATGTGAAAAATGTTAGCTAAATCCTAGCTGAAGAATATTCTGCAAGAAACCTGACCAGCACTCCTCAAAATTGTCAAGGTTCATCAAAAATAAGGAAAGTCTGATAAACTCTCACAACCATAAGGAGCCCAGGGAGACATGATAACTAAACAAGAGAGTACCCTGGATAGGATCTTAAAAAAGAAAAAAAGATATTAGATAAAACTACAAAAATCTGAATTAAATATGAACTTTAGTTCATAGTAATATATCAATATTGGTTAATTAATTAATAACAAATATATTAATGTAAGATCTTAGTAGGGGAACTGGGTATAGCATGCATAGGAATTCTCTGTTACCTTCACAACTTTTCTATAAGTCTAAAAAAATCTAAAATTAAAAGTTTATTAAAACAAGTAAAGATTTTAAAATGTATACCTAAAATTAATTTAACAGTATAAGTTACCCATACCTGAATTAAAATTAAAAAAAAAAATTGTATAACTTTTTCATCAAATCTTTTAAGTAAAATTCTACAAATTAATCAAATATTATTTAGGGATAACATATTTAAAAATTAAAAAAAAAAAAGGGCTGACCATTACATTTTCCTAATTAATTAAATCCAGTTATATTCAAGTATCACAGTGTCCTTATGTTTGCTTTTCTCTCTTGTCTCTGTCTCTTTCCTCATATTAATCAAGTAAGAGATATGGAGGAGGTATATATCTTAAGTCTAGTTATAATTGAGTTATCATTCAGGCAATTAACATATCTAGGAGATAACCAATGTGTAAAAATTAAATTAATCCTAGACAACAGATGTTCTATATGTTTTACCATGCCATAGCAAATCAACACAGCCTTAGCAGAGTAAAACCACATATATGTAGTCTCACAGTTTTCCTGGGTCAAGATGTGGGCACAAATAAGCTTGGTCTTCTTTTAGGTCTCATAAGACTTTAGTTAACATGGTGACGAGGACCATAGCTCTCATCTTGGACCCAGCTTCCTTTGCCAAGCTAATTCAGGTTGTTGGAAGAATTCAGGTCCTTGAACCACTTTGAGATTTCCTCTTACTTTACAGCTCTCAGCAGGGGCTACTCTCAGCAACTAAAAGGGGCCTGCACTTCCTTGCCACCTAACTTCTATAGCATTCCACCACAAACCAGTTTGCTTTCTTCCCAGAGCAAAGCTATCTCTCCTCCAAATCTCCCTGCAGTCTGGTAATATGAAATCCTGTATAAAGTAAAATAGTCTTGAAAGTATTATATAACATAATTAATCAAAGGATCCACCATCTCATCATATTCACAGATTCATCCACAATGCAAAAGAAGAAATAATATAAGGAGTATGTACCAGGGAAGAGAAATCTTACGGACTTCCTTAGAATTCTGCTTATCACAAATGTTACAGAGAAAAAATAACACAGAACGTGAAGTGTTTTCCTTATGTCCTTCAGATCTCTATCATACTGTATTGGTTCTTACATTAAATACTAAATCATTTATGTGGTTTTTAGTCCTCAGCAGATAAAATGTATCAGATTTACAAAATGGAGAAATAGAATATGAACCGCTTATGAGATAACAGAAAAATCAAGGGAGAATGAAAGAAAATTATACTCAGGAACCCAAAAGGCTAGCTACTCCGGGCAGTTAGCGCTGTGGGGGAAGTGCCTTTGGGATTCAGTCTTCTCATTATGGCAGTTTTGAGTTCCTATTAGGCAGGAGCTTAGAAATGGGCTCCACTGGTATTATATGGCAGATTATAGGACTATGGAACTTGGTTGCTTGATACATCGTTATTAGTGGCAGTTGGAAACTGGTAAAAAGCAATTGTAAAAATCAAAGACTAAATTTTCTCCATTAGAACCTCCCAAAATATAACCACTCTTCACATTTTTCTCTATATTCAGACACATTAATACATACAAACCTACCAAATGTGTTTCATTAATTACTACTCCAGGGTCAACAAATATTTAGGAAATTCTTGTTATATATCAGCAATTAAATACTAATCAACCTCAGAAAAACACTATGAGGTAGGTTTTCTTCTTCATATTTTAGATATAAGTTACTGAGTTTGAGGAGTTTGACTTCACTCAATCAAGCTCACACAGCTAGTCAGTCGCCTGGGAACCCTGCTCCCAGCACAGGCCCTCTCTTCTCCATATCTTTCTTTTGGGGGCCTAATGTTGCATAAATTAGATGTCACTGCACAAAAACATGATAGGTGTCTTCTAGTACAGATGCAGAAAAGCAACCATGCAATATTAATAGCACAAGCAAACAGATTCTAACTAATTATGAAGCTGACATTGTTCTTTTGGATGCTTAGACTAAGAGCTTCTGGTTTTGTAACTGAAGTGTTAAGGGGCCATATGTGTTCATTCTTGGGGTAACACTAGCTAGTTTTCACCTTCTTCTAAAGTCATGGCTTTTTAAATTTTTGCTCTTCAGGAAGTTTCTTTTTGTCTTTTTGGTTGTTTTTTTTTTGTTGTTGTTGTTGTTCGTTTGTTTGTTTGTTGTGTTTTACATAACTCCATTTCCACATTTCTGCAATAAGACTAGATGGTGATATTTTTAGGGTGGCCAAGCAGTTTAAAATACTGAAGGTTAAATGTAAGCTAATTCCAATTATAATATAAATGATGGCCTTAAATTTTAAATTTCCTCAAATATCTAGCATTTGTGAAATTATTCAAATTTCCATTTTAACAGTATATTATTTGTGTTCATCACAATGAAATAAAATATGAGTGCATGTATCCTGGCATAATAATAATACCTATCTGTAAGATTAGTATTATTATTATGCCAGGATACATGCACTCATATTTTATTTCATTGTGATGAACACAAATAATATACTGTTAAAGTTGCTGGGGGGAGGGGGGTTGGGAGAAGGGGGGGTGGGGTTATGGACATTGGGGAGGGTATGTGCTTTGGTGAGTGCCGTGAAGTGTGTAAACCTGGCGATTCACAGACCTGTACCCCTGGGGATAAAAATACATGTTTATTAAAAAAAAAATTAAAAATAAAAAATAATAAAAAATAATAATACCTATCTGACTGAAAAATACCCTATATTGTGTTTTTGTTTTAATGTGTTTGGAGTCAAAAGACTGGCCCTTCCTTTAGTTCCCTTAATTAATACTTATGAACATGGCCTTCAGCTTCATAGTTGAATCCTAGTTCCAACTCCATCACCAGCACCTGAAAACATTCTTTTTAGGTATAATATACTATATACAAAATGGAATTATAGAATTATCTAAGAATCACTAGTTGATGTGGAAGGTCCCAAGGACCTAATACCTACCTAAAATTATTTGACTATTCATATCTTGTCTCTCCAGTGAGCTTTGTTTCTGTGCTTTCATAATTGAAGTTCTTTAAATTTATCTTCTCAGGGCTCTAGGAATGAGATGATTTGATTACCTTAGTTTAATGTAGCCGAAACAACCAAGTAAGTAAGAGGGTTAATTAATTTTTTTGGAATCCAAGAATTATTTTTAAATTGATTTTAAGGAAAATAAGCAAAACCAAAACTGCTTGAACTGCATAGGACGATTTTAAGAGCACTAACTAATTAGATTATAAACCTGTTATGGCTTTGTTAGTTTGTAGAAATCTCCAAACCCAGTTGTATAGTAATGAGCCATCATTGTATGCCTAAATCCATAATTTGTAGTTAATGATTAACTAAAAATATGTTGTCAGATATGCACCCTTATCATTTATGATAGGGTTTTTGGTCATTTATTTTTGAATTTATATTTTATATCTTATGGATTTTATTTTATTTTTTTTTTTAAAGATTTTTATTTATTTATTTGACAGACAGAGATCACAAGTAGGCAGAGAGGCAGGCAGAGAGTGAGAGAGGGAAGCAGGCTCCCTGCTGAGCAGAGAGCCCGATGCGGGACTCGATCCCAGGACCCCGAGATCATGACCTGAGCCGAAGGCAGCGGCCTAACCCACTGAGCCACCCAGGCGCCCTATCTTATGGATTTTAAAATCCCTCTCTCAGACTTTATGAGTCTTATGTAAATTTTCCAAAGACTCTTATAAGAGGTGATTTCAGTGAGTTGGATACTTATAATAGAAAGACTTGTGATGTAAAATAAGAAAACTAAGCAAAATTTATTCAAGGAATAGTCAAGAAATCCATTAAATTATTTTAAATTAAGTCTCCTTCTAAGTCCCTTTTATAACAAGATAGGAAAATTGGAAGAGTCCACTCATAGTTCTTAACTTCAATAATAGTAACATAATTAGACATTAAGTGCATCCTGATATATTATATAGAGGGAGTTAGATGATATCAAGGAGTTATTGGGTGGTTTTTGTTTTTTGATGTGAAATATTATTCTGATTAGGTTATATAGGACAATGCCTTTGTTTTTTGATATTCATATATTGCAGTATTTTGGGGTATATAATATGAAGTTATTTTAAAATAGAGCAAAGTAGATGAAGTAAATATAATGAAGGAGATCATTAGAAGTAGAATCTAAGAATTGGCGATTTATCAACTGTAGGAAGAAGAGTCAAATGTCATCCAAATTTCTGCCTGGAAAAATTAGGTAGCTAGAAAGACTTTTAATGTTTTCCACAACATTAAAATTATCTTTTCAGCAGTATCTAATCCATAACTGTTTTCAGCTTTATTGAGGTAGAACTGACATCTAATTTATAATTTTGTTTGAATAATTGTATTTTCTGAATTTTCAAAAAAAAAATGTTATTGTAACAGTCATCAGTTTTATAACTAATGTTCTGAATAATATTTACCCAAATTGCTATCTACATTGAAAAAGAATGTAAACAAAAGTCAGATATAATTTTTTTTTCTATTTCTTCCCTAAATGTAAATCTTTAAAGTCTAGTTAATTTTTCTTCATGAATATAAGGAGATTTTATAAAGAGCCCCATATGCCTCAAATCATAAAGCCTGCATCAGTCTTACAAACGTACTAAATCAATGTAGAGCAATTCAGACAACTAAACTACCACAGTGGAAAGTTGTGTAGCCTTGACTAGTTTTATTTGAGTAGTACAGTGTATTGATTGACATTTGAGAAATGTAGCATTCAATAACTAACCTCCTGAGAAGATAAGAAATAGCCTCAAGTTCAATAACACCCATCTGGACCAAACTGGCCTTTTGCCTCAGATTTATCCTCAGAAGTTTGCATTTTGGTCTTAGGTTGATTTGGTTATGTGAGGAATCCTACATTTTAATAAAGTGCAATTTCATCTTTTAACATTATTACATTTGTAGTTGTCGTCTTCAGAATTTCCGAACACACAAGTTATTATTTAGAGATAATTTAAATTTTCTTGGTAAGTTTTTAGCTCATGGGAATATAAATCATGTCCTACATCATCACTTAATGTCTTGACTGCTAAAGCCTCTCTGTATACATGGGTAGAGGGGATAAAGACCAGCATAAATTTTTCCTCTCACCACTCACTAGTGACTGGAGCACCATTCAAGATTCTTTTCTATTCTTTATGTGCTTCTCTAGCCAGTGATGCTGGGCTTTGGAAGGAAAGCATTTTACTGTTCCCCACCACCACCCTGGATCTCTCTCTATTTCTTTGATTGTAAGAACCACAAAAATAATAATGATTTAATGAGTCCTTAGTATACACCAACTTCTGTGTTAAAGCATATGGCAAACATTATCTCTTCTAATTTTTTTTAAATATTTTATTTATTTATTTGACAGACAGAGGTTCACAAGTAGGCAGAGAGGCAGGCAGAGAGAGAGGAAGAAGTAAGCTCCCCAATGAGCAGGGAGCACGATGCAATGTGGGGCTCGAAGTGGAGCTCAATCCCAGGACCTGGGATCAATGAGGTAGAAACCAGAGATACAGTAGAACATATCAATGAAACTAGAAGCTGGTTTTTTGAAAGAATCAATAAGATCAATAAACCATTGGCCACACTAACCCAAAAGAAAAGAGAGAAAGCCCGAATTAATAAAATTATGAATGAAAAGGGAGAGATCACAACACCAAGGAAGTAGAAACAATCATCAGAAGTTATTATCAACAGTTATATGCCAATAAGCTAAGCAGCCTAGATGAAATGGATGCATTCCTAGAAAACTATAAACTCCCAAAATTGAAACAGGAAGAAATTGACAACCTGAATAGACCTATATCTAGTAATGAGATTGAAGCAGTGATCAAAAACTTCCCAAAAAAACAAGAGCTCAGGACCTGATGGATTCCCTGGGGAATTCTACCAAACTTTCAAAGAAGAAATAACACCTATTCTCCTGAAGCTGTTTCAAAAAATTGAAGCAGAAGGAAAACTTCCAGACTCTTTCTATAAAGCCAGCATTACTCTGATCCCCAAACCAGGCAAAGACCTACCAGAAAGGAGAATTTCAGACCAGTATCACTTATGAATATGGATGCTAAGATTCTAAAGAACATCCTAGCAAACAGGATCCAACAGCACATTAAAATTATTATCCACCATGACCAGGTGGGATTCATCCCTGGGCTACAAGGATGGTTCAACATTCCCAAATCAATCAATGTGATAGAACAAATCAGTAAGAGAATAGAGAAGAACCACATGGTCCTCTCAATTGATGCAGAAAAAGCATTTGACAAAATCCAGCATCCGTTCCTGATTAAAAAGCTTCAAAGTATAGGGATAGAGGGAACATTCCTGAACTTCATAAAATCTATCTATGAAAGACCCACAGCAAATATCATCCTCAATGGGAAAAAGCTTGCAGCCTTCCGGTTGATATCAGGAACACGGCAAGGATGGGATCTTGACCTGAGCTGAAGGCAGTGGCTTTAATCCACTGAACCACCCAGGCACCCTCATCTCTTCTAATTTTACAAACACCCTGTGAGGCAGGATATTAGTTTATACATGAAACTAGTTTTTAGATTAAAACAAAACAAAACAAACAAGCAAAAACAAAAAACAGATGTTCATTAAGATCATCTAACATGACCCAGGTCATATAGCTAGTAACAGAATGCTCCAAACTTCACATCGCATCCCCCTAATCCTAAACTGCCGACCTCTCCATTATTCCCATATTTCTTATGTATTAGTTTTAAGTAAATAATGGCTAGACACAATTCAACATTGAAGGGGATAGTAACAAGAGGGAGAGTGAGATCGGCAGTAACAGAGCTTAATCTTTTTGCATGCTTCTTTTGTACTAAACTCCATAAAAATTATAATCAGTTATAGCATTAGAAAATATTGAACTCATCTAAACACTTTAAATTATTTAAGACAAGGAATAAAAATGTTCTCTATATAATTAATATATAGCAAATGTTTTAACTCCTTACTAACACTTGTTTTCCCAAGTGCTGTAAATGACAATATTATTTGGAAAAAAAAGTTTTTTGTAAATAAATCCATTCCCTTGAAACCTTGGATATTAAATCTTAAATCTTGAATTTTAAAACAAATTATTTCCTAAGATATATTTTCTACTATAGAGCAACTTCAGAAATTTACTCAAACTTTGAAATTTGGGAGAAAAAGCTTTTAAAATATACTGACTGTTGAAATGGTACTTTGTAGGAAGACAGACATATTACTACATTTAAAATTATTGTCTGAATAGATGTAAAATAAAACACATTTTGGAACACAGAAGGCTGACATCAAGAAAAATAGATATATGCATTCAGAGTTTGTTTTAATAAATGACAAAATTTCTATACACTAAAGCAATTCATTGAAGAAAAGTATACCACGTCTAAATAGATATTGATTAAAGTCAGAAGCATAAAACTGGCGCTCCCATAAAGGGCAGAAGGAAACTACTATAGAAAACAGACAGGACATGAAGATATGATGGACAGATGGGAAGCATAATGAAATATAAATGGAATACAATAGAGCAGAAAAATGAAATGTTGAAAACATATGTAATGATTAAAAATAGGAAAGCCTGTAATAAAGCAAGGACGCATTCTTAAAAAGGGTGTTTTAAAGGGAGGTGCTGGTGACCCGGAACCAGATAGGAAGATAGAAATCCGTCAGAGAGCATGTGAGATTACTGAATCTACTCAGTGTTAGAATGAGTTAAGTTACATGCGTTGATCACAATCTTTAGGACTACCAACTTCATCTGTGGTTTGTGACACCAGAAGCCATGCCTATATAATGTATCAATGCCTTAGAGAACTTTTTGTAGAAGTATGAAATGAAACTTTTTTTTTTTTTTTGGTTTATCATGCTTAATTGTTAAAGATATATTTCCACCTGAAGTAATACAATTTAAAATACCTGTTGTTCATTTTTGTTGTGGTGGTTATCTGAATGTTTGGTCACTAAAAATTAATAATGCTAGATCTTTATAACACTACTTTATATAGAGTTTTTTTTTTTCTTTCACTAACTCCAAAATATTTCCAATCTATAAATAAAACAAAACAAACAAGCAACATATTCACAAGAGCTTCCTGGCTCCTCCTTTGTTAATAGCAAGCCAATATTTGTTAAATGGTAAACTCAGTTTTTCTTGACCCTTTGTGCAATGTTCCTGACTTCCAGGAGTCTTCACTTCCTGTATAGCTGGTTTGCCCACTGGGTTCTCAGGTTCTAGGCTTGTAGTTAGGATGTAATAGATGTGCTCTGAGTCTTACTGCCCCTGGAAATAATGTTCCAGAAAAACAAAAAACTCATTTACAATCAAAGAACTTACAATCATCAAAATTTTTTAACTGAGATGTTGTAATGATATTTTTAAACTATAAGTAATCATAAAAATGAAACGTTTTCCTCATTAATCCCCCCGCCCAGAAAGCAGTTCTGATTCCATATAAGTCAAAATGACATAATGAAGAACTTTTGTACTATGAAATCTGAACAACTTGAATTCAATTCTATATAGACTTGAGTAAATTCCTGAGACTTTAGATTTCTCCTCTGTAAAATAAAGAAAACTATGGAGATTTCGAACATTATGTGAAAGCTTCCAGTATAAAAGAGAAAACAGAAAATTCTCCAGTTGAGACTAAACTAAAATTTCCCTTACTAAGACACTTACTCCTCCTTTTTTGGCCAAGTTTTCCAAAGAACAGTCCTAAATTCATTTCAATTCAGTTTTTTATTATTATAAAATGATTAACATTTAAAGCAGTAGTTATGGACTACTCTTTATAGATGGAAAAGTAACACTCTCATGGATGTTGAGGCGTAAGCAAGGTCACATGAAATGTAACTGAGAACAAGATCTCTAATCTCATTTGCCAATTCCTATCACTTTCTGAAGATGAATTTTTTAAATTATGATGAGAAAATTTAACGTCCTAAACAAATATTGAATCATGTACAAATTCTTCTTTAATAATTTGGTGAAACAATAGAATTATTAAACACTTAATTTCACTATTTATATAGGAATTGGTCTTTTTTTTTTTAATTTTCAAAACATAATGAACAACCTCTGAAGAGAGAGCTGTTCCATCTGTCCAGAATCAGCTTATTTAACTTAAAGATTTTATTTATTTATTTGTTGGAAAGAGAAAGAGAAAGAGGACACTCTGGGGGAGAGGCAGGCAGAGGGAGAAGCAGACTCCTGCTTGATCAGGGAGCCCTATCACAGGACCAGGGCTCAATCACAGGACCCTGCAATCATTTCTGGAGTTGAAAGCAGATATTCAATTGACTGAGCCACCCAGACGCCCCCAGTTTTAGACATTGTTTTATTAAAATAAACTTGCTTAAGTAAAGTAAATAAATAATTGAGTAAGTTAGATACATATCAGGGAGCTTTAGTGCTGAAAACAATGATAGAAACTTTATTTGGTGTGTTTCAGGCCCCAGAAAAAACTAGACACTGAAACTGAAATATTTTATGAATCTACACAGCTGTCTATGTCTTTTATCTCATTTTCTCTAGACTAGTTTGGTTTCTTATCTCTTCATTCTACTCATGCTTCCTTAGAATATTGCCAAGCACACAGTAAGCATAATACACATGTTTGCTAAAATAAAAATTAATACTTCTTAAATATATCTCTTTTTCTTTAGTTCATAAAGATTCACAGAATCCAAGTTTCATTTAAGAGGTCAAATGATAGTAATCTCAGATTGACTTCTCTGAATCCAAATTCCCAAGAAAAAATCTGATTGGCCTCCTTTAAGTCATGTGTCCTCTCCTTGTTAAATATACTGTGCTTAGCAAGCAGAATCAAGAAACACACACATAGACACACAAAGCAATGAGAAAGTGATGTTTACTACAGAATGTAATGAGATGTTCTGTCTATGTACTCCATCAGTACCCATGAGCCATGAGCTATGCAAAAGTAGAAAATATGTAATGGGAAGAAAAAGAAAAAATGTACTGGGTCTCTCTCTCCCTCTTTTGTGAGTTTTATAAATCAAAGAAATCTTTTAAGTAAATTGTGTCCATAGTATTGAGTGCAGAGAGCTATCACAAATTGTAACAGCAATAAACAGAAACTGAGCCCTTGAAAATCTACAGCTTACTTCAGTTATATCAACTTTTGCTCAGTGTATAAAATTATATTAATGTTTAGCTTGCACGCTGGTAACACTAATTTGTGTGTGTGTGGGGGGGTGTGTGTCTTTAGGTCTATGTGTCTCTGTGTGTGTGACTCCCACTCCTTTACAATCACAAAATCTTTTCATTTTTGTTTCAGTCATGTTCTTTCTCTTTTTTAGGCTCTTAGTACATTTTCATTTTGGGGGTTTTTGTGTGTTTTTTTTTTTTTTTTTTTTGGTTATTGTTTTTTAGCCAGAAACAGTTCTTGAAAACCCATTTCCTGCCTCCACATTCTTTTTCACAGCTGGATATTAATTAGACCTTAGTGTCTGACACAGAAGTCATTTCATTCTGTAAGAGGGGCCTTTTCTGGTTCCCTAAGTCTATCTTGGATGTGTCAGTGTTTGCTGCCATGAAAGGAAATTCTGATTGTTGTTTTATTTTTCATTATGCCTTTCACATGGTTGTGATTTTAGGACATGAGAGCCTGGCATATTGCATGAACTCGGAAGGTATCTGTTGAATACATGAATGAACAAATCTGGAGAAAATATTTCAGTCATAATTCCTTATAGGGAAATTCAGGGAAAATAGCAATTCATATCACTGAACTTTAGGCATTCTATAGAATTAAGTAACTATATAAAAACAAAGTTTATCAGCATTATCATGGCATTCATTGGTTCAATGAACTACTTTCTTGTGCTAGATACAATATGCTAAAATTTTTTATTCATTCTTATTTACTTTTTTTTTTAATTTTAGTCCAGAGTTAAAGCCAAGAGGTAGTGTTAAGAGTAGATTTGAATAGCAGTCATTCCTTGAATTCAAAATCTCTACTCTTCATCAGTAACTAAGACCTTTTTTTACTAAGTCAGGTTTATTATGCCTCTTAGAATGAATTATTTCTCAGGAGATACTTTATTCCCCTTGGAAAACAGACATTTGCCCAACATTTCCCTAGATTTTGAGGTATGTCTAAATGCCAACAATGGAAACACACTGAATATTTCTCTTCACTTCTTTATGTCTGTGTTTGTTTGATTGAACTTTCTTCTTTTCTTAGGTCTCCTAAGTCTCAAACAAATAACATTTGGTCAGTCATAGACCGAGTATATCCAGACATATAAAACCTCAGAAATAAATAGAAATTCTAGAATGTTATTAAATTATAATCTCCTACTGGGCTATGATATTTTAATAAAGTTTAGAATCTGGTTGTAAATATATGATATGAGGGCCAGTTCATAAATGTATCGAAGACAAACAAAAAGAACAAAACAAAAGAAGAGGAGAAAATGTTATGCCTCAATAATGGGTCCATGATTAAAGGAGCGAGACTGATACAAAAGTGAAGGTCAAGCAAAGCTTTCTTTCATACCAAGCATCAAGAATCTAACTGAACGTTCAGGGCTGCACCTCTTACAAGAGAGGGCGACCCTTCTCTGTTTCACAGTCTAGCTTTTAAGGGCAAAGGCCATGTGGTTGGGCCTGGCCACGCACAGGTAGCCAATGAGATTGTAACACACACAGGAAACTCCACAGTGATGCTAGGTGACCAATTGAGTTACAATTTAACCTAGTAGACATTTGACCCAACCTATTACACCTTGATTAGGATTGGCATCAAAAAGGGTTCCCTAAGGGTGGGGGCCCCTACTTCTTGGTAACTAGGGAGACAGTATACAACCCCCTACTGATCGGATGTCTCCACCTGGCCTGACCCACCCTTGTGTCTGGGCTTTGTTACCTGAAGCTGGTTTCCAGGACTGGCTTTAAAGTGAATGCCCTGGGGGAAGGGAAGCAGGGACAGTTTAACTTTAATGAAAGTCTCTTGCTAAATAGGTCCTTACAAAAAGAAAGTATGGAAGGAAGAAAAAAGAAGAAAAGGAAGGAAGCTAAAAATAAATAAATAATTAGAAATGAAACAAAAAACTGTCCATTCCAACTGTTAACTTCTTAGAAGCAAGTATTATTCTGTATTCTTGTGGCTTACATTGGAGAAACTATTGCACTGTGCTTGGCACATCAGTTAAGGCTCAGTAAATTTTCAATCATTAACTCTGGAAAGTTAATAGACTTACACATTGTTTCACTCAGTAAACATTTATAGAAGGCTTGTTTATATTTAGTCTCCCCAATACATTTTTTGAGGAAATAGGGTTTTATAGAAAAAGGCCAGTGTGCTTCTAAGTGGAACTAGCCAATATGCTTTAAATTTCCTTAGACATTGATTCCAATAAAAATAAATGATTGAGTAAAACATCTTTAATACAGGAATCATTGAGTAAGGTATCTGAAAAATAGTCCCTCATTCCTAGTGAGGTATACCGTACAGATTCTAAACTCTTAAGACCATGATTAAACACATTTAGATTTTAAAAAAAGAAGAAGGAAAGAAAGAAGAACTCCAAAACTGTTTAAGAGAGGATAAAACTGATTAGTTATGAGCAGGATTATTTTAAAAAATCAAAATAATATACCTCAAACATTGTACTACATATCCTTAGAAATTTATGGGCAGCACAATAGAGTTTTATCTAGAGCAGTTGTTTCCTGACCTGATTCTTAGTTAGAATCCTTCACGGATCATGTTAAAAATAGACATCTGGAGATCCTGGAAGGCTGGGGATGGGGGTCTTTAAAATATTGTAAAATAAATAAATACAAAGAAGGAAAGAAAGAAAGAAAGAAAGAAAAGAAAAGAAAAAAAGAAAGAAAGAAATGCAAGCTCCCCAAGTATTCCCATAATCAGTCAGATTTAGGAGGACCTATCACTCAATTATTTTCTGTAACATGTTAGCAGCACAAGATATAAAATAAATTGCCATGCTTTAAGTAGTTTCTTTGTCCTTTTGTCAATTAGAAAAATTCTTAAAATACAATTTTTTAGTTCAAATATTTCAATCAAAACACACTTGTCTTTCAAATTTTCAATATCCCCTAATTCTCAAAGAAAAAAGTAAACAGAGTCTGGGGAAGGAAATATACGATAGGTGCACCATTGACTCAATCTTGCCTGATTCTACTTCTAAGCTCAAAAATTCATTTTCAATGCACAAGTCTGAACATTTGAACAGTTTCATCTTGAAGAAATTCAGACTGGAACATTGTTAGAGGAATTACATTCCACTGTAACTCTGGTTTCCTTTTTTCCTACCCATGAAACTACTCACTCCTACAGTTAGACTAGAACACCAACTGGTCTCCAGAGTTCAAGCAGTTTTATGAACTGTAGTCTGGAAAACTGAGATGCCCTCTCTATTTCTACACATTGATAGACATTGACTATGAAAGGCTCCCAACAGAGAAGTTAAGAGGTGGCATGAAGACACTGTAATTCCAAGAACAATTGAAACATTTTGAAATGTGAATTAGATATACTTCTTGTATTAACCTCATGACCTAAGGACCAATCCCTCCTTCTAGACATGGTTTTTTTCTGCAGGGAGGCTGATGTAATCAACAAAATACTGTCCTAACAATTCCCATGTTATGGCTAGTGCTTTGTCTCTTGGGAAACCCCCACATTATTTGCATATAATATTATCCTCTTCACTTTCATAATTATAGCCAGAGAAATGTAGTATGCAGGGCAGAGATACATAAGTACCTGGAGGTTTGGTGTTTAACATGTATTCAGATAAATTGTTGACCGTCACAAACAATTTATCTGACTTTCATGAAAGTTAAATATAAATATAAAACCCACTAGAATAAAACTTTGCATATAAAATGTCCAAATTCTAATAATTAGACATAATATGGGAAAATCATGAGGGCCATGAGAGTACAATTTTTGTACTGATTTAGTACCAATGTTTACTTTGAGAATTATAGATTATTTATATAAATATATGTGTGCTTATTGAACTAAATGTATTTTTCTTATGCCATTAGAACATGAATGCCTTTAAAATAGCAGAAAATAGCCAATCACTTTTTCCTCATCCAACTTGGGAAGCTGAATAGACGGAAAACAAATATATATCAATATTTTCTCCTAAATATCATTCTTGTACACTTTACATCAATGATCACTATGGGATGTAATTCCACTTCATTCCAATTCTCTTTTAAAATATTATTATCTGTATATCCAGGCTTCCTTGTGGACTCTGTCTTGTTCCTGATGTGAGAGCATCAAACATGCCTGGAACACAAGAAGCACTTAATAAATAATTGTGGCATGAATCAATGGATTTAACCAAGATCCTATATTTGCAAATGTTTGCTATTTTCAATTTCATAATATCAAAAACTCACATGTGATGACTACAACAGCTTCACGGAACACAGACATGATTACTTTCTTAAGGTTAATTCCTAGCTGCAGGATAACTCGTAGAATAGTTCTTACTGCTTTTAATATTTACACACGAGCTGCAGTCACCATTGAGATATAAAAAAAGACAATCTACATGAAAATAGCATTTTGAGAGGAGCTGGTTTCAAACTGAGAGCTGAGACTACTGTATGTCTTTTGTATTTCTAATCTGATTTACTGGTTTCACTTAATCCATGGTCCTTTCAAACTGGGGCATGCAGAGATGAAGAAATGAAAAGGTCCCTGCACTGCATGTTTAGATACTGAGCCGAGCCTGGTACTGAGTAACTTTGCCAATTAACACCTGGGCTAGCAGTTCAGAGGAGACACAGGGCACTATTGAACCTTTCAGGCATCCAGTGTTTGGAAAGTTAAAAAAGATTAAACGTTTCATTCTCAAAATTATATTGAGTTTTAAATAAATTGAAGGCACGGTGAGGGGTATAATGTTCTGCGTCTTTGAGAGACCCACAGTCTTGTGTTTGTTTATTTCTTGCTACCCCCTAGATGAAGGTTTTGATGTTTTGTATTAGAGCTCTAATTTTGGACTTCAGATGGAGTTCAAGTTACACCACTTAGCGTAGCAACAGGGTCTCAGCTGAAGTGGTGCGAACACTCATTGTGTATCAGTTACCTGGAAAAGAAGCAGGGCTTTTAGAGGAAGAGTCTGGTTGGGCTGCATTCAGGTAATCTCACTTTTTGGATCTTTGTCACAAAAACATCAGGGAAGAAGAGAGCAAAGAGATGGGGCAGAAACTAGACGAAAGCAAACCTTGAAAGACACCTACAAAGCAGTATCAGCTTTTTGAGGCATCAACAAATTTACTGCGTTGCAATAAGAAAAGGAATAGGGCCTTTCAGCCCTGAGAGCAAGCTCTCGGTCCTAATGTAATACACTTGTTCCTTTTAAGCCAGGCTATATTTATCCTTCTTTTCTCTTTGATGCCTTCTCTGTTCTTTTTTTAATATTAATGAAAGTATATATTTATTTATTTGCTTGTTCACACTCATAGGCTGCCTATGCTGAGCTGAAATTGAACTAAGAGTAGAATTAAGGGACGAATGTATATTAAAACTATAAATTGAAAGTGACATGCTGTTGAGGTACCTTCATGTGGGAGTACCAGGTATCAAAGTGTATGGACGGCAAAAAGCAATGGTTCACTCTGGGAAGTATTAGGTTGTTGATTAACGAGATGTCCCTTTACACTGAGAGATTCATTTACTAAATTTAAAGCACAGAATAGCTAAGTCTTATTATAAAAGCTGAGGCAACTGTTCTTACACATATAAACATGTATAAGGACAGTAACAAGGAAATGGACGGTAATTGCTATAATCTAAATTACATTTTAGTGACACGCACTTACAGATTCTTAATTGATTGATGTTCAGTGTGTTTGGTATGTGTTTCCTTTCATTCCTCTGTAAAAATGACTAAAATGGATTGTTTTCGTACTTTAACAAAGAATAAACTAGGATAAGTTTATCCATTTATTATGAGTGTGATATTTTCAAGTTATGTCCCAAAGGGCAATGTTGGGACAGTCTGATTTAGCTCTTGAGAAGCATTCCTTAAATGGCGTAGATTGACCCTTGGTCCATCCCATTCAGCTGGTGAGAGAAAGAGGGCAGCAAAATACAGACAGGGATGAGGAGGGTCCAAATAGTCTGGCAGTCTACAGGGACTCAGGGACAGAGAGTTTGGTCCTTAAAGATAAATGCTCGTGTAACTTCTGGGTTCTCTATGAGATACCAGAGCTGAGAACAGAGCTGTAAATGTTTCAGTAGGGTGACTCTGTGAAAGAAGATGAGGAATCCTAGAGAAACCGGACTGCAATGCAAGTATGACCCAAGGGAAGAAGAGATTGGGGAATGTTGGTAGAAGTGTGCTAGACCACGATGGAGTCTGAGGAAGGTTTGACGAGGTCTTCAGAATCCTTCAAACCAAAGTTTGCTTTTAAAAGGGTCCTGTGGGGGTGCCTGGGTGGCTCAGTGGATTGAGCCTCTGCCTTCAGCTCAGATCATGATATCAGGGTCCTGGGATCGAATCCCACATCAGGCTCTCTGCTAGACAGGGAGCCTGCTTCCTCCTCCCTCTCTCTCTGCCTACTTGTGATCTCTCTCTGTCAAATAAATAAAATCTTTAATAAACAAACAAACAAACAAATAAATAAATAAATAATATGGTCCTGTTTTCCCAGAAACTTGCTGCCTTAATGTCCTGCCCCCATCCATTTCTTGTCTGGGGGCAGCCTGCAGGAAGCATGCTGTCAGGGCTAACAAGGCTGTGGATTTCAGGGTACAGCCGCTGGGGCCCTTGGTCCACACTGCTACCTGTAGCTGGAGCTCTATGAGATGCAATAAAAAGGAGAGGAAAGTTATTTAAGAGTTTTTGTTAAATATGTACTAAATGCTTTTGATAAGGGTTTAATGTGAATTATTATATTTAATGGATATAGTAATCCCTCAAGGTAAGTACCACGATATCACAATTTTAAAAATGAGGAATCAGGGGCACCTGGCTAGCTCAGTTGGCTAAATGTCTGCATCAGGCTCAGATCCTGAGGTCCTAGGATTGAGTCCCATGTTGGGCTTCCACATTGAGCAGATAGTCTACTTCTCCCTCTCCCTTTTACCCCTCCCCCCACTTGGGCTCTCTCTCTCTCAAATAAATAAATGAAATATTAAAAAAAAAAAAGAGAGAGAGAGAATCTGAGCTATGGAGAGGTAAATAATTGGCCTAAGGCCATAAGCTAGTTAATGGAGTATAAGCAGGAGTCAAAGAAGGTCTGACTCCCAAACCCATGCTTTTAACTTCTGGAGTTAAGCGGTTGACAAACAATGAAAAAACAAAACAAAACAACAAAACAGGTGAACAAGAAGGTATAGGGAGAAAATAGAACAATAAGAAAGAAATTCATGTCCATTCTTACAAGTGCTAAATCCTTTAGTCAGTTTAAGTGAAAAAGAATAAGTAAAAACCTGGTGATTCACAGACCTGTACCCCTGGGGATAAAAATATATGTTTATAAAAAATAAAAAATTAATTAAAAAAAAAAAAAGAATAAGTGAAAAGAAGAAAGTTCCCAATTTTGTTTTTTTCCTCCAAAGTACTGATTTGCTACTACAGTCTGTGGACCAAGTGGTGGAATCTATCTCTTGTTAGTCTCCCACTTAAACTGTGGTTAAATATAAAACATCTGTGTGGAATGGACTATGAGGTTTTGAGGCCACTCCTAAAATGTTTGAAGAAATGAAATGTGTCTGGATGATGCTATCAGTAGTTTTCTGAGACCCTTCCTTATTTTTAGTATTAGTATTATACCAAAAGGAATTATGGTATTATACCAAAAAATTATGCTAAATAGTTTAAAAGACTGCTAAAGTATTAGTCTAACTCAAGGCATCATCTTGTCTCAAGCAGACCTTCCATGGAGAGATGATATGAAAACAAAAATATAAACCCGGAACACATTTTTAGAGGTAGAGCTATCCTACCTCTCTAATATATAGTTAAGAGGGTGGTTTTTAAATAGGTTATAACAAAATAATACTTATTTTAATAATACTTATTTTAACATGTCAGAAATAAAGATGAACTATCTTTTATGATAGAAAGTGGTAAAATTTACCTATCCTTTGCTAGACATTGAATGTTTGATTGAGTTATAAATAATCATAGATAAGTAAAAGCATATTGAATGTGATCTTTTAAAAAGAAGTTTTGAGTTATCTAAACTAGAGAACAGAATAGATATACAAGCAATTACAATGAATTACAGGACAGAAGAACAATGGCTAGCTTTTAGAAAAACTAAGAACCAGGAGGAAGCTCTACAGAGTATGACTGAAGGTACACTCTGACACCAGCTTGCCTAGGTTTGAATTCTGATGGTTACAGCTATGTGCTCTTGGACACTGCGCTTCAATCATCTATACCTCATTTTAATCAACTCTAAAACAGAAACAACAGTTAGTATTTAGAATTGTGTCTAGCACATAGAAACAATTGATGAATAATTTTTTTGAAATAATTATCAGCAATAAGGAGAAAGGGTTAATGGTGAATTCTAAATCGTAGTGAAAAGGATGGTCAATGCTAATCATTTTTAAAAGGCTAACCTAACACTACTTTGTTGAAGATTTCTCTGGCTGCAACATCTGTCACCCCATTGATCGCCAGGGTTGATTCGGCTGATCTGGCTGGCTAAGCGGGGGTCCCCTTCCTCCCCTACCGCTCCATGTGCGTCCCTCCCCAAGCTGCGCGCTCGGTCAAAGAGGACGACATTCCTCGATAGAGAAGAGGACCATTCTTTGGTCAAGGGTATACGAGTAGCTGCGCTCCCCTGCTAGAACCTCCAAACAAGCTCTCAAGAAAATACTTTTAAAGAGAGGTAATAGCAATAATAATGTATTTAACTGATGACAATGAAGTAACTTGGATATTTAACAGTTCTTTCTATAAATTTTGGTGTGCTTTTCATACCAAGATTTTTTTTTTTTTCCTGGCTCTCAAGAAAATTACTTTAAAAAAGAAAAATAAAAATCTATATCTATTTCTCAGAAAGTGTCAGTAATATCTTATTCATAGAATATTCAGTTCTGGGTCTGAATCATTTTATTCATGAGAATAAGTAAGGGCAAATGCTAATTGTTATTGAATATATGGATATCTTCAAGACCTTGTCGGTGTCCTCTGGGAAAAGACCACCAGATACACACAGGTAGTCAAACAAAGCTGAGTTTATTACTTGTTTCAATGAGAGAGATTATACACTATGGGGAACAATGGATCATCTCAAACATAAAGGTTTTATAAAAGATTGCTATGGGCTTTGGCATTGTATAATAGGTGATTCAGACAGGTGATTCAAGTGTGTGGTCTTTATTCTGATCAGATGCTGTCAGGAAGCAGAAGCAATTCCATGACTTAATATTTTAATATGTATTTTCTGTAAGACAGGAGGAATGAAAAGAAGCTACGTTCCCAATTGGTAAAGCAGCAGCAGACACTCATATGTGCGGCTTGGTGGGGGGAGGTTTGGTACATTGGCACCTTATACTGTGAATTTGCTTTTTTTGTGCTCGGACAAAATCACACCATGGCCTTGTTTTTTGATTAATTTCAGTGCAGACACAGAGTGTCCTTTCTAATTTTCTTGTTTGTGAGATTATTTATGTTCAAAAGGAGAACATGGCTATATACTGGCCTAGCTGTGAATACTTGGCCAACTTCTAACAAAACCAAAGTCTAGATATTGGTATTAGATCATTTTCCTGGTGTCAGAGGAAGCTTTTTTCTTTCTCAAACCCAAAGAGAAAAATCACAATATCATATACCTAAGTGGTCCATGCATATTAGTTACTGCATAACAAATAACCCTGGGATTTAGCAGCTTAGAACAATGAATATTTGTTATCTTGCAGTTTCTGTGAGTTAGGAATTTGGAAGTGGAATAAGTGGGTGATTGGGACTCAGGATCTTTTTTTTTTTTTTTTCCTTTAAGATTTTATTTATTTATTTGACACACACAAAGAGAGAGAGAGAGGGAGAGAGAGAGAGAGAGAGAGAGCACGCACAAGCAGGGGGAGTGGCTATCAGAGCAAGAGGGAGAAGCAGTCTCTCTGCTGAGTAAGGAGCCTGATTCAAGGCTCAGTCCCAGAACCATGGGATTATGACCTGAGCCTCAGGCAGAGGCTTAATCAGCTGAGCCACTCAGGCACCCCAGGATCTTTTATGATGTTATAGCTACTATGGGGGTTGGGGCTACAGTCATGGGAAGTCTCAACTGGAGTTAAAGGAATGGCTTCCAAAATAATTCACACACATGGCTGTTGAGAGATTGTCTCAGTTTTCCACCCTGTGGGTTAGTCTATAGGACTGAGTGTCCTTACAAGGTGACAGTTTACTTGCCCCAAAGAAAGTGATCCCAAAATACAGAATGGAACCTGCAGCATTTATATGACCTACTGTTGGAAGTCACATCTAATTTTTGTAACATCTTATTGGTTATTGATATGGTTGATCTCTCTCCAGAAATCACATACTGAAGTCCTGATCTCCAATGTGATGATATTTGAAGGTGAGACCTCTGGGAAGGAATTAAGTTTAGATGAGGATATCAGGTAGAATCCTCATAATGGGCTTGGTACCCTTAGAAAAAGAAGAAGAGACCAGATACAGCAAGAAGACTGCCAGCAGCAAACTAGGAAAAAACTCTCAACAGCCATCAAGTCTGCCAGCATCTCTCCATCTCCATAACTGTGAGAAACAAATGCTCATCGTTGGAGCTACCCAGGCTCTAGTTTTTTGCTAAAGCATCCTGAGCTAAGACAGTTATCCCCATCAGTCCAGCTCATTGTGAGAGGGAACTATTCAAGCATGTGAATAGCATGAAGCAAGGTGCGCTGACAGCTATCATAGAGGCCCCTTACTATACACGTTCCAAAGTAAACAGTACCGGAAATTTGTACTATATAGTCTGTGGCATACAGCAATAGATATTTCCCCTTAACAAAATGACTGAGTAGAAATCACAAACCAAGTAGCATATAGCAAAGCACAGAAATATAGAAACAATAGCAAAAGAATATTTCTATAGTGATAGGATGCCCCTATTTTAAGTAGCCTAGAGGATTTATAATATAAAGGATGATGATGTTTTCCATGTGCTACAATGAGAATTGGGGCAGACAATAAAGGAGACTGTCTGGGGGGGATTGCCTTTACTACTGACTTTATTATGTCAGTAATGAGCAAAACTGAAAAACTTCATATGAGAAATAAAAAGCTCCTGAAGAACTTAGGCAACTGACTTAAAGAAATACAAGTTCTTCTGATGGCATTTACCATTCTGCCACCCATGCCAAAGGTTTATATTAATAGTGTGAGTATTCAGCATTAAATTCTGACAAAGGAATCCTGGACCGCCCAAACAGAAATAAATTTTCTTCCCGCTACTTCCCAAAACTGAAGATGTAAAGAAGTTGCAATTGAGCTACCTGAGAGCAAAGAAAACATTTTAAAAGAATATAGTTGAACCAAGAGCTTATCTCAAAGGACACTGAGAAATCTTATTATTCAGTAAAATGGGGGAAGTTATAACATACTCACTTTCCTAGTAAATATATTACTGCCATAACTTGAGAAATAGGAAAACCCAGTTCAATGGGAAAAATTATTCTCATGAATTCTTGAGTGCTGAGGTGAGATGATTTTTAATGTAACACTCTTTAAATATGTAAAATAACAAAATTTGATATAAACTCATAGCTCCTATAAAGAGATCAAAATAAAACATGTTTTAAAATAGGACACAATAAAGCACTTAATGTTTAAATTAAGAGAAGATGGTGTTCATAAGGGGAATCACTTATGAAATAAATATTATATGGCATTTCATAGCTCTGGTTACCATTAAACCCAGCACACGTGAGAACTGCGTGCCTTGGGATAACTCAAATCTTTCATCACTTCCTCCACATAGACCACACATGTATCATAAAAATTTGAGTCTGTCTCTTCTTTTGACAATAGCTTTTTGGAGTTAAACTATTATCACTGTCAAAGTAATTATAAACAAAGATACAAAGAAGATAGTACAATGGCATGATTTTAATTAACTATGGAATGCTGATACAAGATCATCCAACACACACACACACACACACACACACACACACATGCAGCATGTAATGGGTGTGTGTGTGTGTGTGTGTATTTAGATTAGTATTAAATTAAAATACACAAATTTGGAAAATAAACAAATAAACCTTGATGACTCCTAAGTAAGTCTTTCAGAGAAAAATTGGGGGGGGTACTTTTCTTTTGTTTGAATTGAAGTGAAGGTGGGAGTAGGTGAGAGTCAAAATCTCACTGAGGAAAGAGTTATTATTAGGCAAATGTTAAAGAGAAAGTTAGAATAAAATATGTTATAATAGAGGCATTACACACAAAAATGGCCATGAGATTCTATAGCACCTGGACCTGGCAAATATCAACAACTGAGGTCTAGTACCAGAGTCCAGTTTTACACATACATATGTTTCTTTTGTGGGAAGTGTATTGGTTGGGATTAGCTATTCTGCAAATTCCATACACGTTATGATCTGTGAAGAAATTTCTGTTGAGGGTAAAGGGTAGAATCTGCAAACAGGGACTGCTTGAAAACTTATTAGATTTATACTTAAAAGAAAACCAGTTCCATTTAACAGCAAAAGATACTGTATATACAGAATACCATGACATCTGTTCTTTGTGAAGCTATTAAATTCCAGAATTCTAGAATTGTATTTTGATGCTCTGTTTTCATTTTAAATTCAAACAACAGAAAAATTGAGAACCTCCACACTTTTCCTTGTTATTTGTAACATCCTGCTAACAAACCATATCCCACTGTTCTAAATGACAATGTAGTTACAACTGAGAAGAGTTCACAGGCCAGAGCACCTGTCAGAATTATATCAAACCAGCATCTAGCTCATTTGCAATGGGGAAAAAAAAATAGGAAAATCCAGAACAAGTCTTTTCCTCTTCCTTTCAGAAGGTTATGTATTTTGAGCCAGAGGAACTGCACATTTTGAAATCTTTCCTGGCAGTCACAATCTCCAGCTTTGTCTAGGACATACTCTAATATGTGTCACTGAAGAAAGGGGAAAAAACTGTTTCTGATAGAGCAACACTGACATAGAGGTACCCTCTTATAGAGAAGCCTGCTTTGAGACAGCAATTTCCTTTTTCCAGCACTGTAAGGAATCTGGAAACTAATTCGACATGAAACACGCTGTTTACTTATAAGTGTTCTGATTCTGAAAGCCTAATGTGCAGTCAAGCAACCAAAGAGAAAAACTTAAAAGATAAGCAAATCTAAGTACATGCAATTATTTTTGATGGCAAGCAGGTGTCAATGTGGTTTTGTTGGTTTGTTTTGTTTTGTTTTGTTTTTGTTTTTCTTGTAATTGTCACTGGTGGTGGTTGTGGTTGTTGTTGCTGTATTTGAGTTGAAATCGTCCTCCTTTTGAGAAATATAAAGTGTGATTTAAGCATTCATTCTGCTAGCCCTATGTTTTAGGATGATAAGTTCTTGCACCCTGTGTATTTTGTGACAATGAAGAAAGCAAATGACTCAAGGGAGTGAGATTTTGTGTATTAGCTAACTTAATTTTCATGGTTCATTTTTAAGGAATTGGGAAAAAAAAACTTTAAACTGGGCATACATATGGAAGTCTGAAAAAAAAAGATATTTTAACCTTTTAAACATATTATGAAGAGAAATGAAATTCTTAAAATGGATAATATGTACATTCATTTGTGTAATTCCTTACTTCTATGCCCATTTCATTTCAAAGATAAATCTAATAGTGTTCTATATTCACATAATGTGCACATAATATAGAGTTAAAACTAAATTTTAATATTCAATTCGCCATTATTCATATTACCAGCATTGGCTCATAAAATCATTTTATACCCTTATTAACCAAATCAAATTTCACTGTAAATCAAGGAGTTACTTTAAAAAGATACATTCAAATTTCAGAAGCTCTTTTCAATTATTATTAAATTGATAATAAATATAATAATTGTTCTTTGACTTATACCTAATAATGGTTCTTGGATCATACCTAATTCTAAGTTTTCTGATACTTCAGAGGGTATACATCTTTTCAAGAGCACCTAATATATTAATAAGGAGTGGCTAAAATTATCAGGGATCTGAATGAAATATTATACATATTTTTCCATGAATTATACCATTGGTGTTTACTGAATCAAGACAATTACTTATAATTATCTTTGGAACTGGAAAGTACAATTATACCTTATTTATACACAATTACCTGGAAAAACTTTATAGAAATAAAATTTTACACTTTAAAAAAAATATTTTATTATTTGTTTGTCAGAGAGAAAGAAAGAGAGCACAAACAGGGGGAGTAGGCAAGGCAGAGAGAGAAGCAGACTCCCTGCTGAGCAAGGAGCCCAATGCTGGGCTCAATCCCAGAACCCTGGGATCATGACCTGAGCTGAAAGCAGACACTTAACAGACTGAGCTATGCAGGTGTCCCAAAATCTTATACTTTCAAGCAGCAAAACATTTAAGAAGTTGATTACTTCCATTAAAAATGCATTAGTGCAGCCACCTGGGTGGCTCAGTTGGTTAAGCAACTGCCTTCGGCTCAGGTCAGGATCCTGGAATCCCAGGATCAAGTCCCACATCAGGCCCTCTGCTCATCAGGGAGCCGGCTTCTCCCTCTGCCCCTTGCCCCTTTCATGCTCACTCTCTCTCTCTCAAATAAATAAAATCTTTTAAAAAAAAATCATTAGTGCAAAAATTTCTGTATTATCTTAATCCAAGTACAATAAATTCTAAATAATACTTTCTGAGAATAACAGGTTGCTAAACCACATGTTCTCACCAAGGCATGCTATTTTAGAGAAGGCCTGTAACTTTCCTGGTCTTGGTTTCCACATATGTAAATTATAACAGCTTCTATAAATAATTTCTGTACCTCTTAAACTGTGTATGATTTCCATGATACCACCCTCCCCCTTCAGAGATGTCTTAGGAAACTTCATTTGAAAGAAACCAAGCACTATATTTCCATGGTGAAAATATTCCAGAATAGTGAGAGCATTTACTGAAGACTTAGTTATGTCAGATAACGTTTTAAGGAACTTACATAGATTAATTTGATTAATCCACATAGCAACTCTTGTGAAGTAGGTGCAATTGTTACCTACAGTTTACAACTAAGGAAATTGAGATCTGCAGAGTATAGGAAACTTGCCTGAGTTCACACAACTAGTAAAGGGAGGAAAAATCTGACTCTAGAGCTGCTTTATATAACTTCAGTGAAAATAAAGAGACACCTTTTTGGCTGTCTATGTCACTATCACACTATTTTAATTCAACAAATTTTAATTACTTCCAATTATAAAAGGTGCTATGAGAGATCTATTGACCAAAAGCTATCTTTAATCTTCTGAATATCACATGAGTTAGTGGAGCTATGCTAATGCTATATTGTGAAAAGAGGTCTGCACTAGGAGGTAGAGATCTTCCCATGCCTGATCCCATTACTTACTAACCAGGCAACTTTGGGGAACTCAATTACCATTAGTATGTGCCTCTGTTTCCTCAATGTATACTCTGTCTAATCACACAAGCCTTCTCATTTTTCAGATATGCTTTCTCAAAGATTAAAGGAAATTATGTGCTCTGTAGGGCAAAGGTGAATGTTAATTATATTCTGATTAATAACAGTTATTTAGTTACTAATAAACACAATTCTACAAAGTGACTTGATGTGACTTAAACTGGGAAATTCAGATATATTCTGAATCAAGATGGTTGTCTTTCCTAAAGCATTTAAAGTGAATTACTTGAACTCTCCAAGACTTGTATTTTATTCACATACTGAAAGCAATTAAACTCATTAACTTGTATTTTGTGAATCTTGGATGAAACATATTATGAAAACTTAAATTATTATAATAGTTTCAGATTTTACCAAACATATACATATATGCACATATTAATTTCCTGGCATTTATGCCATGCCATGACTTTCTCCAAAGGCCCCAAGGCTTTTCATAAATTTGAATTTAATTTCATAGGTGTTAATTTTCACAACCGAAGAGTCACAGAAGCACCGGCAATTTTTTTTGGTATAATTCTACTGCAATATAGGTATCTAGTAATCTGCAAATGCATGAGGATCACTTCAAAGTAAACTGAAAATCACTGTGCAAATGTTACACATGGCAACCTTGCAGATATTGGAAGACAACTGTCATGTACTTTCTAAATCTTCACTTTTTCCTGCAAGGTGCTCAATGCCTTTTTATCAGTGATCAGACTGCCCTAGATTTCAGACCGTTACCCTCCAGTCACTTTTCCGAACACATGCTCTGACATGTATAATTTCTACTTCTTTCTTTTTAATATAGGCTATAGAAACATTGACCTATCTGTAATTTTCTTTCCACAGCATGCTCTTTAGCCTGCCATGCTATCTTGGTACAGAAAAATTTGCATTGTGCAGTCCAATAGTTATTTACCATAGAAACAACACTGATTACATAGATAAACTAAACTAATGGTTCCTTTCAAAGAAAATGGTTGGTTCTTACCCCAGTGAGAAAAAAGTATATTACTATACACATTTCATATACTTCTCTACCCACAGTATAGCTAAATAATGAAGTCAATGAAGAACTGTCTTTGCCACAGAATTCTCAGTGCTGCAGGTGTTTGAAAGCATTCTTTGCAACCCAAAGCCAAAATTTCTTGCTCAGTTCCAGATGCCAGCCAGATTTTGGATAAGAAATCAATTGATTAAAGTAGCTTCATCATGATGAGGAAAGACCTCTCAATACCATAAAAAAAGTATATACTCTTATGGTTTCCCCAGTCTTGGGGAAAGTGAAATATCCAGTTATTTCAAGGACTATACACCGCAAGTCTGACTTCTTTTGGAACTAGGAACCCAAAAAGCTATCAAAACTGTTTTATTGTGAGTGAAAGCTTACAGAGACTGAGTAATAAATGGAGTCCTGGCTAAGATCCTGCCTCATGGTGGGTTCACAGCGTCCATGAACCAACAAAGTAATTATTTCCCCAGCCCCCAAATATATATTTGGAATGGATTATACTTAGCAATTAGAGTAACTACCACATTGAGTTCTTAGACTATGAAATAAGATAAAAACAGGGGTGCCTGGGTGGCTCAGTCGGTTAAGCAACTGACTCTTGGTTTCAGCTCAGGTCATGATCTCAGGGGTTGTGGAATGGAGTCCTGCATCAGGCTCTGCACTCAGCAGGGAGTCTACTTGTAAAAGAATCTCTCCCTCCCTCTGTCCCTTCCCTTACTCCCTTTCTATCTCTAATAAGTAAATATATATTTAGGAAAAATAAAAAAATAAAAAATAAGATAAAAGTAGATTAAGGTCATCAGTAAAGACCTAAAAGATACATGACTATGTCTGTAATAGCTTCACTTCATTTGCCACTATGGTTCCTGCAGAAACTAGATGATTACTCGAGATGGCTGTAGAACTCTGCAGGCTTAGCCAAGCAGAAGTCCTAATCCTAGCTGCTGCGCTAGTCATTGTATTTGTAATAGAGCACATTAGTAACGTCTTATGTGCGTGTAATGTGATCACTGACTTGGTAAATACTCTCCTTTCCATTTCACTTAGATAAGAAGACAAGAAACAGTTTGCATTCATGTGAGATGGACAACAATATTCATTCATAGTTTTGCTTCAGATTTGTATTAACTGTCCCACTCTTTGTCACAATATAATCCAAAGAAGTCTGGACCATTAAGAGCTGTGTTTTGCTGGTATCACTTAAATGTAAAAATTCAGATGAGTCTAGCAAACAGGCATTTTAAGATGGAGATATTTTGTCCTGCTTTGAGCCCAAGAGGGTGAAAATGTATGAGTAAGCTGCATGATAAGATGCCCACACTGTGTTTGTGGCCATATTGGGGAAGGGATCCTTCATGACCAGTCGAAGGAGGAGAAATAATAATCTGAGGTTGATGCTCAGGGTGGAAACAAAAATTGAATGGCAACTGGCTTCAGCTACATTCAAGAGTTGTCTTGAAAGATGACAGAAATGAAAAATCTTCCCAGTAGACATAACTGTAACAGTGTACATAGTCTTCCACATTGAGCAGAAGAAAGGTGGTCTAACATGAGGGTGTATACAGATTCCTAGACAGTGGCGAATGGATTGTTGATGTGGTCAGGGGTCTGAAAGGAAAAGAACTAGAAAACTATTTGGAAGGAAGAATAAAACCCTCCATTCCCTACAGATGTCCATGTCCTAATTCCTGGAACCTGAAAGTATGCTAGCTTACATGTCAAAAGGGACTTTGCAATGTGATTAAGTTAAGGACCTCGAGATGGGGAGATCACTCTGTACTATTTCAGTGGGCCTATCAAAACATATAAATTCTTAAAAGGAAAGAAACTTTGTTTGATTATGTTGAGAGGGAAGTAATACAGTGGAAAACAATAAGAGGAATGTAACTTTGTTGGCTCTGAGGATGGAGAAAGAAGGCTACAAGTCAAGGAATGTGCAAACCTCTAGAAATTAGGAGAAGCAAGGAAATAGGTACTTCTTTATTTTCCCTGGCTGTTTTCAGAATGGAAGCAGCCCCGCTAAGACCTTGATTTTAACCTAGTGAGACCAGTGTTGGACTTCTAGCCTACAGAGCTACAGAAGAATAAATTGTATTCTTTACACTGTTGAGTTCGTGGTAATTTGTTACAAATGCAAAGAAAATTAACACAATTAGAAGACAAGATCTGTGATACAAGCATGCGCATATGTGTGTGTGTGTGTATGTATACAGTAGGAAGATTTTTGTAGTATACATTAAAGCTTATTAGAAAACATTCACCACAATGAGGAACTGAACACTCACAAAATGACTTGTCCAGCTGATGTTAGCCAAGCTGCTTCATCCACCATTCAAGAACTTACCCTCTAGGCACACAAAAAAAGGTCAAGGTGGCAGAGACAGAGGCTATCTAGGAAATCAACCACATGGATTCTTCCTAGCTATTGCTGTGTCTAAATGTCCAAGAGTCCAGAAAAATATCAGCACTGGACCTATAATATGGCAATATTCCACAAGAGAATGAACCAGTGACTAGATAGTATCTTGATGATATTGGACTCAATCCAGTTTGGACTCAGAAGTCCATCTTCTGAGACAGAGATACATTTCTGAGCAAGCATTTGCCTTTTCTGCTTTCAAAGAGTGATCCAGAACCATTATACAGAAGCTTATAGAATACCTGTTATTATTATTCCTAAGGACCCATTAAGGAAATGTGTACTTCCTCTTCCCACACCCCTGGTCTCTTCAAGTTTGGAGATCCCAGTTCACAAAGTTGACATATTCTTTTAAGAAAGCACAGCAGGGGTCTCACTGGACTGTAAACTACAGGTTACACCAGGGATTTTAGGACTCCCTATATCCAGGGACCAATAGGTAAAAATGAGAATCACTCTACTGGCAGAGCTAATTAATCCCAGTCAGCAAAAAGAAATGGGGATTCTTTTATAAAATGGAGGAAGAGGATGTGTGAAACTCAGCTGATACATCTTGGTGCCCCTGATATTGTCTTGTCCTATTCTAACTATGAATGTACATGTATTAAAACTCCATTATGAAAACAAAGTAACCTCTTGGGAATGAGGTTTTAGATCACATTACTTAGTAAGCTACCAAGACATACTAAAGTGGTAACTAATCATTAGTGAAATTTAGCATGGATAGAGGAGAAAACGGAAATTCAGAAATTTAACAAGACCTAGGGAAGAAAGGATATGTAGAGTTGTAACCCAAGACAATTCAGTGACTAAAACCAGATTGGTCCATTAACCCCTGTCAGTGTTTTCCTTCAAGAAGAGAGGTCCATGGATGGGAGAGCTCTGGGGATAGCTATTCCCAAACTTGCACGTAATATAGATCTTATTCAAAAGGGAATGAATTGTAGCATCCCTAAACTGTGGGGTTCTGGTCTCTGCTTCAGGGAGTGTAACCAACCAACAGCCCTGGGTACTTCCCTTGAAATTCACAAGTGTATCCCCACTGATGACTATGGACTACTTCCAGCCAATGACTGAGCATGCAGTCCTGTTTTTCTGAAAAATGGAACACCTCTGTCAGGTGTCATTTTGACTTGGAGATTCCCTACCAGCTTGATCAAGGCCGTGTTGTAGTCTGTGATTCTTCCAATTCAATCATGTTTCCTTTCTCCCTTCCTAGGGGATGAATTTCATGACAGTCTCAAAATTTTCCCACTCCCTATGTCTCACTTTCCTTTTCTCCTGAAAAGTATTTCCTCCAATTAATGTTTTATACACCTAATCCTGTGTTGGTGTCTTCTTCTCAGAAGACTAACACACTGTGTGTGAATGTACACACATACACAGGCACATATGCATATACATTCACACACACACTTCTCTACTGTTATTTTTTTACCCAAAAATATGATTTGGAAATCTTCCATATTAGTACCGTAGAACTACTTAATTTTGTAAGACATGTGCATAATATGACCTTGTATAAATGTGTTAGAGTTCGTTTAGTAAGTTGTACTGATAGAAATTATATTATATTCATTATTTTATTACAATAGACTTGATCTATGAGTTTCGGTGCATACACCATAAATTGAGATTTGCTAATATCTATTACTATATATTTAGCATAAATTTGTGGAGGTGCAATTGCTGGACAGGACAGATTCTCAGTTTTTAAATTCAAGCTTTCCTTTCTGTCTGGAAAGGGTATGGAATTATACAATTAGGATTTTCCTTTCTTCCATTATTTGATTTCTTGCTTTCATAGACACCCATTATTCATAAGTCAGAACACTTTGGATCAGTTTTCAAATCAATCATTTTCTCTCAAATCCCTTTTTGGTCATTATTCATTTCCATTCTTGTGTCCAGATTTTTGTCCACACCATTAACTGTGTTTGCTCAGCAGGGCCTGGTCTTTCTGCTGCGTGCAAAGTGCTGTTCATTTAGAGAACCTCCCAAAGTAAAAAGAAGAACAGGAAATAAGTACACATTGTCACTTAAGGTGAATTAAGCAAATCTATGACACTTAAACACCGTATATGAGGACAACTCCAAACGTTACAGAGATCAAACAGCATCAGAGAATTGAGGGAGCCATCCTGTAGCTTCAGATCTGTGATTACAGACCTCAGACAAAGTCAGCAGAAGGCAGTTCTCTAAAGGAGGTGCACCTACTTTTGTCCACACAACGCTTGTGGACTAGGTCTCTGCCTCACTGTTTGGAGCATTCCAATAGTATTGTCAGTACTCCACTTTTATTCTTTTCTTCTTAAACACATCTCTATATTCTCAGCCAATATGATTTTCTAAAATTAAAATCTTATGACTCCATGTTCCTGAAAATTATTCCATGTCCATAGGCTCCAATTTAATCTGCCCCTAGCCTGCCGGTTCTAGAGGTTATCCTATTTTCCCTCTACTTCCTCATACTCCTCATTTTTTTTTTTTTAAAGATTTTATTTATTTATTTGACAGAGAAAGATCACAAGTAGGCAGAGAGGCAGGCAGAGAGAAAGAGAGGAGGAAGCAGACTCCCTGCTGAGCAGAGAGCCCGATGCGGGACTCGATCCCAGGACCCTGAGATCATGACCTGAGCCGAAGGCAGCGGCTTAACCCACTGAGCCACCCAGGCACCCTCCTCATTTTTAATTCATGGCCCTATTGCCTTTATTTCCTCTGACTGGAACGTTCTTTCCACTGCCTTTTGCATGTCCAATTGGTGTCAAGTATGGTCCTTCTCAAAACAATCTTCTCTTTTCCCTGGTATGTAAAATAGCTGTGTTAAGGTTGAGGAAATACAGACTTTCAGACAGTACAAGATATTCATCTATTTTGAACGTATATAGTTTCTAAAGAAGCCACTATCCAATACCAACTGATTTTTTAATAAGAATTAATAATCTCAGTTTTATGGGTGCCTGGATGGCTCAGTGGGTTAAGCCACTGCCTTCGGCTCAGGTCATGATCTCAGGATCGTGGGATGGAGTCCCGCATCGGGCTCTCTGCTCAGCAGGGAGCCTGTTTCCCTCTCTCTTTCTGCCTGCCTCTCTGCCTACTTGTGATCTCTGTCAAATAAATAAATAAAATCTTTAAAAAAAATAATAATTTCAGTTTTATGTTTTTGAGACTTTCTGATACGTTAGATTTTCCAACTAATGTGATATTTTTTCTCTTCTTCTGAATAATATTATAGAGACATTCAAAACTTTCAGAAAGTTCTTTAATCAGTTTACTACAAATTAATCTGTTTTTCTGCTCTTAGTACTGATGTATACCTTACATTAACCATAGCCAAAAGCAATACACATATAAATTCAAGCAAAAGAAACTTTATGAAATGAATATTTCCTTTAAGAAATAATTTACCAAGAGTAGTTTTAAAATATCTTATATATTTAAATATTTTAAACAATTTTATGGGCGCCTGGGTGGCTCAGTGGGTTAAGCCGCTGCCTTCGGCTCAGGTCATGATCTCAGGGTCCTGGGATCGAGTCCGGCATCGGGCTCTCTGCTCAGCAGGGAGCCTGCTTCCTTCTCTCTCTGCCTGCCTTTCCATCTACTTGTGATTTCTCTCTGTCAAATAAATAAATAAAATCTTTAAAAAAAAAAAAACTATTTTATAAATCCAGAGTGTTTTTTCTATTGTTCCCATGCATTATGCAAATGATTAATTATGGGTTTGTAACATGTTTTCTTTATCAGAAGAGAGAATACATTTTGATCTACTAGTAGTAACTGGCACTATAGCAGAATATACATATTTCAAGTTCCTTACTTCCCTGCTTTAGTAATTAATACATTTATTTCTGGTAAGGAAGTATGTAAGACCATGGTCTACCAGCACTCATTGTAAAATGAAATCACTTTTATTTTTTTGGTGTTGGTTTTTGAGTATGTGTGTTTCTATGTGTCAATGCATGTGTATATGAATGTAATTTGGAATTTTTTTATGTTTTTATTTTTTTTGTTTATTGTTTTTATTTTTTTTAAATGTACTATTACTATTTCTTGTGAAAAGAAGTTTGAGGGGATTACCTATTTGAGGGGATTTGCTGCAGAAGCTAGAAGTTCTAAGTAAGTGGCTCAAGAGAACACACTGCAAAGTTTACCACATTTGACTTTAAACTGAGTAAGAAAGGAATGCTTATCCACTAGCCATATGAGTCTTCCATCACATGGACACATGAGTGTCCCAGCTGGGTATCTAATATTCTTTTTGGGAAAATGATAGGGACCTTTCCTCCCTGAGAGGACTACTCACTAGCTCATTTCAAACACTAAGCAACACCTAGGCATACCACGGAATTTCAGTCTTTCACCTTGGACAATCAAAATCTCAATCCCCAAAAGAACCATTAGATAGTTGATGAGTGGTGGAAGAAGACTGTCAGAGAGCTTTTCATCTGTTCCAGTGGTTGCTAAAATGAGCAAGTTCAATGCAAAAGTTCAATGCAAAAGTGTTTGGGAATGGAAGAGTAATGGAAATTAGTAGAAATTATATTTCTAGAAAACCTTTTCAGGTTCTTCACACCCCACTACCACCAAACAAACACATTCCCCTAGAGAACAATTGTGTAAGATATTAAATCAAATGATACTATAATTGCTAACTACCCATGTTACCTACTACAAGATTTGGTCTTCATCTAGATGATGAACACATTACTTGTCCACACTGTGCTCAGGAAGTAGTTTTAAGCATCCATTTAGAAGACACAGTACAATGTATATTTTAATGTTTAAGTGTCCTGTTATGTGTCTGTAACTAATCTTACATAAAGTTAAATATTACTCAGTACTTGGTTTTTATTGAAACATAACTGATGTATTAATTTCAGGCATAACATAATGATTCTGTGTTTGTATACATTGCAAATCATCATCACAATTAGTCTAGTGAACATCTATCTCTACATATTTTTTATTGTGAAAAGGGCTTTGAATGTCTAATCTCTTAATAATTTTCAAATATGCAATGCAGTATAAATAACTATAGTAACGATGATGTTCGTTACATCCCCATGTCTCATTTGTCTCATTTAAAACAAGTAGTAGGTGCATATTTATTGAAATGATGAATTCTAAATGATCCAAAATTTTATTAGGAAATTTTAAAAAGAAGAAATCATGTATTTTAATGTTTTAATGATCATTTTTTACATATAATTTCTTAATTAAACGATCTAAAAAGATTTAGAGCGTATAAAAGTATAGATTTTGTTTCATCATAAAATGATCTTTTTAAAATATAATGATTTATTGATAAAAATTTTAGGTTACAAATCTCCTGGGGTAGATGAAATCTAAAGTTTTTGAACACTGATAAAGATGATGAAGATAGAATTTGATATGCTTGGAGAGTCCCACTTTGTTCCTGTTTTCCTGATTTTATTAAAATCACCCTCTTTTCACCCTCAAAAGTGCTGTTTGTATGGGATGCAATATGGTTGCTCTATTTTTAGCCTTTAAAATGCTATGATATTCCTCCTACCCCATTGTCTTCATCACCTCCCTTCTAGGCTTCCTCTTCTTTCTGAGCTCCCCAGAGGACATCAGTTCTTCTAATTTCCTTCTACCTATTTTAAACATATTTGTTTTGGCTGATAATTTAGAGAGAGTCTCTTAATTTCATTTCTCTGCAATTTGCTGTCCTGCTTTGTAATTCAGAGTTCTAATGTTGGGAAAATTTAAGATGATATCAAATCATGTGTAAAAAGTGTATCCATTCTACTATATATTGGAGCTATAAATTTTGAGACATTCCAATAAATTAACACATTAAATTTCAGGGATAAAGAGGTCTACATTTGCATAGTGCTTTCTACTTTATAACATGCTTTCACGTAAATCATGTCACCATGTTCTTTTATGTGAAAAACATTTATATCCTACAACCTCTCTGTCATGATGATCAAATAAATGTGTCTCTTTGCCAATGTTGAGCGTACATTCTTGGCAAATACTATCCACCCAAAAGCAGAAATTTCAGCTTTCCCTTAGGAGCCCGGCCTTACTGCAGATATCTGAAATGGCATTCAAGTTCTCTTCAGCCTCACAGCACTTCAATAATTCATCTTCGTTTTCACTGGCCACTGCCCTTTGCTCGACCCTCATAAAAACCTATAGTTTCTATCTTCTTTCTGCTGAAAAAGCAACTCAAAAGACAAACATCAAAGTCTTTACAAAAGGCTTGTTATTCATAGCATGGTATGAGACAATATCCCATTTTTCCCCACTGCTCTAAGGAAATATATCTAGGCCCATCCACATACCAGTACTTAGTTCAATTACGCTTCCAAATCTGATGAATACCAGTTACAGGAAAATCGTCCAGTTCTTCTGGATAATGCCTGACATATTTTAAGGTAGCCTATTATTCAATAGATAATATATTAAAAGTAATAGGGTATTTTCTAAATTTCTATTTAAAATCCTAAAACAGAATTTCTAAGTTTAAACTTGATTAAACCACATCATTCTAAATAAGTTCAATTTATTCTTAATTTTTACCCAAAATAGGGATGCCCAGGTGTCTCAGTAAGTTAAGCCTCTGCCTTTGGCTCAGGTCATGATCTGAGGGTCCTGGGATCAAGTCCCACATTGGTCTCCTTGCTCAACAGGGAGCCTACTTTTACCTCTGCCTCTGTTCTCCCCCTGCCTGTGTGTTCCCTCTCTCTCTCTCTGATAAATAAATAAAAATCTTAAAAAAAAAAAAGAAGAAAACAAAACAAACAAAAAAAACCCTTTACCCCATATAACTTTTCTCTATAGCATATCAGAGTTTTGACCCCAAACATCCAATTTCATTGTGATAAAAATATTTACCAACATTTCTGTTTCTTCACTTTCTAGGCACACAATAGAATCTGTAAAGGTTAGGAGTAGCCAGTGAAAAGTGAGCTTCTATAGGCAGTCTTTAAAGGTTAATGGTATACATTCATAGAGTCTCTTCCTTTCTATACCAGGCCATATTCCCAAGAGTAAAGTTTCAGTCAGCCTGAGTCCTCATGTAAGGACACTGTTAGATATGTAGCATAAGAGAAAAATAAACATGTGTTGTTTTAAAACACCAATATTTTGAGGGTGTTTGTTACAGGCCCATAATATAATTTATCTTGTCTGATTCATTAATGAAAATGAAAATTAATCATGTGTTGCAAGGAGGGTGTAGTAGGCTGACTCATGGCCACTCAAATATATCAGGTCCTCAGACCCAGAACCAATAAATGTTGTAAGAGAAAAACGTCTTTGATGATGTAATTAAATTAAAGATCTTGAGACTGAGAGATTATTCTGGATTATCCAAGTGGGCTCTAAGTTCAATCAAGGAAGACTTACAAAGTCAGAAGGTGATCTTACACAGACATATGGAGAAGAAATCAATATGGAACTGGAGCAGAGAAAGATGTGAACATGATGGTCTTGAAGATTGGAGTGATGTGACTATAGCAAGGAATACCAGTAGTAAACAGAAACAAACAAACAAACAAACAAACAAACAAACAAAAAGGAATGGATTCTTCCCTAAAGCCTCTGAGAGAATGTCTTTTCTGATACCTTGATTTTAGTGCAATCCTATTGACCGGACTTCTAGCCTCTAGAGATGTGAAAAAATAATTTCTGTTGTTTTAAGCCATCAAGTTTGTGGTCATTTGTTATAGCAGCTCTGTAAACCTCTCTGTATATATATTTATATAATTTATAATAATAATTTATATTTATTTATAATTGATAAATAATATATTATAAGTAACAAATATTACATTTATATATATATTTATTTATCTCCTACTGGCTCTCTTTCTCTGGAGAACCCTGAGTAATACAGGTTTTCTTTTGTCTTTTTTTTTTTTTTTAATATTTTACTTGTTTATTTGAGAGAAGAAGTGGTGGGAGGAGTGGCAGGGCAAGAGGGAGAGAGAGAATCCTCAAGCAGACTCCCAGCTGAACACAGAGCCTAAAATGGGGCTCGATTCCAGGACACTGAGATCTTGACTTGAGCTGAAATCAAGAGTTGAATGCTTAACCTACTGAGCCATCCAGGTTCCCCTGAGTAATATTATCTTTAAAATAGATTTTGTAAAGGAATGTCCTGTACCTTATTACCTGGCCAAGCAGAATTGTGATGTAACACTGAGCAGGGGCATCACACCAATGGCCCACTCTCCCTTTTCATGTTTCACATAGCTTTTCCACCACTTATATCTTTTTTTTTTTTTTTCCCAAAAATATATTCAAGAGTATCACTGTGATGTTTCTGGATAATATCCATGTTTTTACCCTCCTACTTTAGTTTTGTCTGCTTGTTTGTTATACACCTGTTCTTATATTCACCTGAATTTGCCTTTCCTCATGCAGTTGGAGTTGGATTGTGAAAATAGCAAGAGGTCTAGATGGAAGGAAGAAAACCAGTTTTCTAGTCCCATTTCCATTGTTTATTAGTGCTCCGTCTTACGTATTAATTTCCTCATCTACGATACATAACACTTGACCTGTATACTTCCCAGGATTGACAGGATAATTAGATAAAAAGATGTATGCTAATATAATTTACAAATACCCTTATAAATCAAGAGAATTAGTTATATTACCTCAGGGCTCTGTGCTTTGCTGCACCATCAAAAGTCAGCTCTGATATATTAACTATTTAATAATTTCTACAAATTCTAATAATGGCTATTAGAATTTATATAATTCTAATTATCTAAGTATATCCAAATATATATATATATGCACATATATATTAAAAAACATGTATATATATTCAAATAAAATTAAAATAAAATGATTAAAGAGGGAGAACAGATTTTGTTCATGTAAAACACTAAGGGTTTTCTAAATTGGATGATACATCTTATAGATTTGTTCTTTTCATCTTCAAAATTTTCTTTTCATTACTAATCCTCCTTTCACTGCCATCTATATTCATATATATCTCTTAATTTGACTAACTTTTAACTCTTTCATATTCATAGATTTTAATACCAGAGAGGGAATCTCATTAAAAATAATTGTTGCATCTGTTTGTTTCTCCTTCATCTGTCTTAAAGACAAGTTCCATCTAGCTGTAAGAAATATCTATAGTGCTTGTCCCTTTCCTTCAAATTTCACTGATAACTGGCACATGAGAACACTGCCGTAATTTCACAGAAAGCCTGCCAACTATGACATGAGAAAAAAATACAAAGTATATGCTCTTTCTTGCTATAAAAAGCCCAAGGCCTAATGACATTCCTAAATGCATGGAGAAAGCAAGTAATGACTTGACTGCCAATAGGTGTTTATTGTCAGGAGTTAGAGGAAATGGTCTGAAGATGTCAAGAGGAGAAACCTCCCTCCCGGGCAGGGCGTTCTTCTGCTTAAACACACACAAACACGCCAGCTATTCTATATAACAGTTACTACTGCAATCCTTGGACTCTGCAATTTCAGGATGACAGAAATCAAGAGAAACCTTTTCCTCACCAACTGAAAAAAGTAGAAAAGAACAAAACACGTATCCCTTGCAATTTCTCTTCATAAAAGTAAAATACAACTTTGTATTAAATGATATTTTGTCCTTCTTTCTCCTGTATACTAATTTCTATTCCTTTCCGTCTCTTGTTTTCACCATCATTTTTTTCTATCTCTATCATCATCAATATTTATTGTCTATATTAGCCACCTTTCCTACATACAATTATGCATTAATTTACATAACTTAAAAACTCATCTTTCTCCCCTGAACATGGCTAATTTCCACCCTTTTGACATTTTCTTTTTCACAGTGAGGAACCACTGATGATTTCTTTGTTGATCTGCATATTATTGCTGGCTATCTGGAATTGTCCATAGGAATTCCTGATGGGGGGGGGGAATGGTAACAGATTTAATGGGGAGAACACTTTCTTAGAAAAGTCTCAAGTTGGACTGACTCAGCATAATTTTGTCAGAAAGGATTCACAATACATTTTTTTCCGCCAGGCATTATTTTCTCCTTTCCCTGGAGATCTGGGAGTTAGTTACTGCCTCTAATTCACAAGCCTGGAACCTTCTTTCTTCTCTAAGGCTTTATGATCTCCCCCATTCATCAATTATCTTCTGGTTTTGTAGCCCTTCGTTTTATTCTAAATGGCTTTTTTTGCTCACTAAGTACTCTCAATGAGCCATGTCAGATTTTGATTAATGTTTCTACATGCATGCTTTAATGTAAAATGAAATTTGGTGTGTTTGAAATATTTCTAGTTTATTTTGGAGATGAAAACTTAATTTTTTTGAAACAGGTCATATTACACATATTCGCTTTTTGCAACCACTAAAGAAAATATAGTGTGAAGAACCAATGTGAGGAAACTTCTAAGAATTTAAGACTTTATCCTTAAAGGTACAGGCAGCTATGAAAGGATTTTGAGTTATGAAAATTTACAATCAAATACACATTTTGCTAAAATCCCCTTTGTGTTCAGTGAAATACGGGGATGTTTTAAGAAGTGAAAAGAGGGCCTCCAGGTGGAATGCCGCTGAGGGATCAAATGACTAATGAAATCAAACAACAGAGGTCATCAGTAACTTTTTAAAAGATAGTAGAGGGGCACCTGGGTGGCTCAGTCAGTTAAGCATCTAGCTTTGGCTCAGGTCACGATCTCAGGGTCCTGGAATCAAGCCCCATGTCAGGCTTTCTGCTCAGTGGGGAGTCTGCTTTTCTCTTTCTGTCTCTTTCAAATAAATAAGTCTTTTAAAAAAGACGGGGGGAAGGTAGTGGAGGCAGATACAAATGAAGTCAGATAAGAAGGAAATGAGAGGCAAGAAAAAAATGTGAACACAAGTCTAACTTGAATCATAAACATTGAGCTTCACACCCTTTAATCAATTCCCAAACTGAACGAGTTAACAGACCCAGCAGCCTTTGAATGAAGAGGAGAGGGAGATCCCTTGAAGAAGGATCCCATTGCCCTGCCAAAAACTTATGCTGTTCATCTTTCTCCCAGCCTTCCCCAAAGGGACTTACGGCTTTTTACCTAAGTGACTATGTAATGGAGGAAAGGAAATAATCAGACCTTTTGGGGATTGCTGAGCACTATCTCTGAACTGATGCCAATTACAGGAAACCCAAAACATCACTGTTGCCTACCAGTCAGAGAAGGTGTTACGGAGGTCACTTACCACCAGAGTTTTAGCTCAGCTCCATCTCACAGTAAGCCCAGTGCTTCCCCCAAACCCATCCCAGTTATAGAATACAGAATTAGAGACACACTCAACAATGAGCAGATTCCTCACATCAGGGTTTCTTCTTCTTGATCTCTTCACCTTGTACACTCAGTTCACATTTCAATTCTGCAAGACATTATTTCTGATGCGCTCTACCAGATTAGGTTAGATCTCCTTATAATGTAATCCCATAGTAATGTCTCCATTTCTCCTTTATGCCATTTTTCTTCTATAACATTTTAGTTATTTGCTATTTTTATGCATGTCATATCTACCAAACTGTACACTCCAAGAGGGCAGGGACCTGTCTTATTCATAGCTACACTGTAAACATCTGCACAGTTAGTTTCAACAGGGAGGACATTTAATCAGTGTTTGTCAACTGGTTTCAGCATGTATCATTTCAATCATTTCATATAATCTGCGGCCGTGTGTGTGTGTGTGTGTGTGTGTGTGTATTTATAACAGATACAGATTTTTATATACCTATACCTATTTTTATAATAGGTATAGAAAATCACTTTATATTTTATTTATTTATTTATTTAAAGATTGTATTTATTTGTTTGAGAGAGAGACAGAGATTGCCACAGATATAGAGAGAGAGGGAGCAAGGAGCAGAGGGAGGAGCAGGCTGGCATCATGACCTCAGCCAAAGGCAGATGCGTAACCTTAACTGACTAAGCCACACAGGCTCTCCAATCACTTTCTATTTTATTCGAAGCTTCCTGCTTACTGCTCATTACTCTACTGTATCTATCTTACTTTTTTGCTCCTATTTGTAGTTGGGAAATGGTTCTTCTCTTTTTTCTCTTAGATATCTAATAGACTTAAGAGCTAAGGAGTCTTGGAAAGCTGATAAGGAGGAAAGCACCTGAAACAATATAAAAATTCTGTAAAATATTGTATCCATCTCTTTCTCTCAGGGCAAAAAGTTTTGTTTGTTAGGTTTAGCTTTTCTAATTATGTCTATTTTTTTATGTCTATCCATTTATGTCCATTTTTTTTTTTTAGGATCCTATCTATCTACCTACCTATGTACTATCAATTATCTATCAATCTATCCATCTATCTATCTATATAATCTGCCTATCTATCTATTGCTTGAGCAGGGGGAGAAGCAGAGGAAGAGAGAGAGAATCTCAAGCAGACTTCCTGGAGTCTGACGCAGGGTTGAATCTCACAGCCCTGAGATCAAGACCTGAGCAGAAATCAAAAGTAGGATGCTTAACCAACTAAACCATCCAGTGCTCATGTTCAAATTTGTTTTTAATTTTAAACTCTTTCTTATTTATCTTGTAAGGTCTCATCTTTTCCTATGATAATTTTTTACATTGATTCTTTTTAATAAAAAATAATTTTTCAGCTGATTTTAACCTCCATATTACCTTGCTATTGTATAATTCTCTCCTAGTGTATTGTGTGCTGAATCCTGTGATGTATTTTGTATTTATACCATCTTCTTATAGGAAGAAATTTTTCCCTTGCTTCTGTTTTTCTAATGATGAGGCAAACTGAACTATCTTAAAAAGAGGATACTCTTTTAGTCAATAGTGTGCATTATGTTCAATAGCAAATGAACAAGTTAACAATATAATTTTAAATCGATTCAAATAATTCTTCTCATTGTAGTACCTAACATAAAAACTGAGCCTCTGAATTCAGCCTCAACAGGTAATTTGTGCATATTATCAATATTTCTACTTATTTTCAGATTACATTATTACATAAGGACCTTCAGACTTAGCTAAATAAACTGAGCTGAGCTATTAGCACACTTGGAAAACTTCATTTGTTCCTATTCTCACTGCTTTCAAAGGAAGAAATGTTAAAATATTACCACTATTTGGAAGAAATATCTGAACATCATTGATATCTGGTTTCAGAAAAAGTAGCAGTGAGTGCATTGATGGAACCTCCGTATTTAAGTCATTGTAAATTTTGTGGGAATTTACAATTTACAAAAAGATTGTGATGCATTGGTCAGGTTGCTTTATAACCATAAATTCCCTCTTTCCTATAGTCCAAATATAGCATCAGAAAACTTATCTTTGAAGTTTAGCATTTCCAATTATAGCATTTAAAAAGTGAATATTCTTCGACAGAGAATATTCACTTTTTGAGACTCACATAGTATAGACAACAGATTGCATATCATAACTTGTAAGTGGCAGAATTTATCTGGTGCTTATCTCCAAAAGAAACTGTTCCTTGTTAGCCAATACATGTTTGCCTATTATTAGTGGCACTTGTAACCTTCATTAAGAAAATATAACTAACATTTTGTATTATATAAAATATAATGTGAATTAGTTCTGGGGTTCCTCTAGTGAAAAAAATATAAATTTCTATCACTGCTTGGTAATGCCTGATGAACATAATTTCAACAAAGTCAGATAAATTGACAATTAAATAGAAATGCTAAAATGTTTTAGTGCGATTTTGACTTTTTATTTCTGTCTCTTTTTAAAGAGTAGGATAGCTCTGAAGATAAATTGTATTATTCCATGCCTACTGTTTGGTTCCAAACTTAGAATATAGTAGACAGACAAGAAATGTTTTATTATGAAATCTTAATCATTTGTTCTCTAACTCCAGTATGCATTAGAGGTGATAGGTACTCATTATTTATTTATTTATTTATTTTAAAGATTTTATTTATTTATTTGACAGAGAGAGATCACAAGTAGACAGAGAGGCAGGCAGAGAGAGAGAGAGGGAAGCAGGCTCCCTGCTGAGCAAAGAACCCGATGCAGGACTCGATCCCAGGACCCTGAGATCATGACCCAAGCCGAAGGCAGAGGCTTAACCCACTGAGCCTCCCAGGAACCCGGTACTCATTTTATTTAAAATGCAGATTCCTTACTTTCCCTTCAGAAATTCTAATTCTGTAATTAAAAAACAAATCTTATAATTTCAATCAAGACAATCTTAAATATAAGTGTGTATGTACATATATTTATCTATTGTTTATTTTTAATATTCTTAAAAATTTGGACTTACGCTTCTCTCTGTGGGAGACATTTACTCTTAAATATCAATTTTAAGACCTCCCCATACCAAGCATTGTAATTTCTATATCTTTTAACATTTTATCTTTTTGAAGATGTGAGTGAAAGGTCAGAAAAGACTTCCATTTCTCTGTAAAGAATCTTATTGTGGGGGTGCCTGGGTGGCTCAGTCTGTTAAGCTTCTGATTCCTGATTTGGGTTGAGGTCATGACCTCAGGTGGTGAGATGGAGTCCCACACACACTGGACTCCGTGCTCAGTGAGGAGTCTGCTTTAGGATTCTCTCTCCCAGGGCGCCTGGGTGGTTCAGTGGGTTAAAGCCTCTGCCTTCGGCTCAGGTCATGATCCCAGGCTCCTGGGATCAAGCCCTGCATTGGGCTCTCCGCTCTGCGGGGAGCCTGCTTCTTTCCTCTCTCTCTCTGCCTACCTGCAATCTGTGCCTGTCAAATAAATAAATAAAATCTTTAAAAAAAAAAAAAATTCTCTCTCCCCCTCAGCCCCTCCCTCACTTGCTCATACTCTCTCTAATAAATAAACAAACGAATCTTAAAAAATCAATGTTTATTTCAAATTAAGAGAATTAAGTTAGAATTAGGAACTTCAAAGAATGGTTTACAGTTTTTTGTTTTTTTTTTTTTAAAGATTTTGTTTATTTATTTGACAGAGATCACAAGTAGGCAGAGAAGCAGGCAGAGAGAGAGGAGTAAGCAGGCTCCCTGCTGAGCAGAGAGCCTGATGTGGGGTTCGATCCCAGGACCCTAGGATCAAAAACTGAGCCAAAGACAGAGGCTTTAACCCACTGAGCCACCCAGGCACCCCGAATGGTTTACAGTTTTAATTTAGAGGCAATGATATATGTATTCCCCAGAAATCAGAAATAAGTTTCTGTTTCAGGCTTTGCTGCTGACGATCACCACATACAGATTATTAACATTCCAGAGGCAGTATGGTGCTAAGGTCAAAGAGCTTTGCCCAAGTGAAGAGTGTGCAAGGATCTCAAGTCCTGAGTCTCTCATTGGGGATGTTTCCTGGGGCAGTTGACATCTCCCACCTTTGCTTCCTTGGGAGATAGGAGGAAACTTATCTAATTTCCTCACAGAGCTGTCTAAAGTACTAAATGAATTAGTAAAAGTAAAGCCTTTGGTGAGGTGCCTCACATAATGTGGACCTATTTTATGCTCTATATTTTAATAGAGTACTTATTAACTCCTTTTTGGGGGGAAAAAGCTTCAAATAATTTCCTGCTTGTAGATTTTAAAAAGATTTTATATGAAAAGAGAAATTCTGAGTATCTGACATCTCTTCTTATTCCCTTTAGCATGTTTCCTGATTGTAATCTTCTTTCCTGATTTTGAAGAGTATACACCCAATAAAAGCACACAAACATACAGACTAATCAAGTCCAGCTTCATCAGGAGGGGCTTCATTCTCCCACATAAACCTGGTTCTTCTGATTTTTTTCTCATAAACATTATCTGTGGCTAGATATGAAAATAAATGGCCCACATTTTCATGTGCTTTAAATATGTTCTCCCTAAAACATGCGAATGAATTTGTTACAAGGGAGATAAAATTCTACCCCCAAAAAAATTTTTAATGGTTCAATTGTTTCCATACATCACAAAGTAAAAGACACTAGACTTTGAGACTCGAGATGATTCTTTGAGCAGCCTTCCTAACAGAAGTCTTGGTTCTTTACAGTTTCCCATTCACTATTTCATGTTAATACAGAGGGCAACAGTTGCTAGCTAAGGAAAGCCAGATTGAATGCAATTCCTGCCCACCCCACGCCCTCACAAATGCTTGCTACACATCTCTATTTCAAGTAAGAAAATTGCATCCTTTGATTTAAATGTTTCCTGCTGAGATGCATAAGAATAAAAGCAATACTGCAGGAAGGCTACCAACAGACTATTTTGTCATCTACTTAGCTTAAATATATCAGTAAGAACATAAAAGCATTTTTTTTTTCAATTGCTTAAGTCAGAGTAGAAATGTTCCTTCTGTGGATTGTTATACTTTTAAAAAATGTATTTTCCCAGAATACACTGGACATTTTTGATAGCTTTGTCTAAATTTTTCATACTCATCAATACCAGTGACCAAGAAAATGACTTTCTTACATTACTATAGATTCTTTCTTAATTTAACAAAATTTTAGGCTTGGATGTAGCCATCTTACATTGTTCAACTTTCTCTCTCACTCTCTCTCTCTCTCTTTTTTTTTTTTTTTTTTTTTTTTTTTTAGTTTGCCATTTAACAGATTGTTTTCTTTCATTTGGGGGTAAGGGTTTACTTTAATTAAAAAAAATTATATTTCTAAATGATAACTTTTGAAGTGTCTGGGTGGCTCAGTTGGTTAATTATCCAACTCTTGATTTTGGTTCAGGTCATGATCTCAGGGCTGTGAGATTACTAAATCAAGCCCCATGATGTACTGCGTGAGTAGCCTACTTAAGATTCTTTCTCTCCTTCTCCCTCTGCCCCTTCCCTCTATGCTTATGCACCTGTGTATGCTCTCTTTCTCAAAAAAAAAAAAAAAAAAAAAAAAAATATATATATATATATATATATAGTTTTTGCACCTTATCTCTTTGTGATTTCAATGTCTTTATTTTCTTCATCCTTCCATTTTTCTTTTAACCTAAAAGGATTCAAACACACTCTGAGTGCCTTGAAAAGAGAAGCCTGGTATAAAAACCACTTCCAATTTTTGTCTAGTTGTTTAAAACCAATTTGTTTTTACAAATGATTGGATGAGAAAGACTTCTACTCATGAGTGGCAGGGAAATGATATTCCTATACATTTATGACCTACACAAGTACAGTATTTTAGTATAGAAAGTTGGTACAAACAACAAATTATTTTTGAAGAATGGGATTTTCAGTTTGGGTACAGATAAGAGGTAAAAGATAAAAACAGATTTTTTCCTTTTGTAAAAAGTAATATTACCAACATTAATTTAAAAATGCTCTATTAAATCAAAGATGAAGTAACTGTGGTAGATACGGTAGTTTCCTCCCTATCTGTCAAACTTTTTCTAGTGTACCTTGCTAGACTGCATTCACAATAGAACCAAAAGTTGCATTTCGTAGGCTCCTTTTGGATAAATTTCTAGCATTCATTTGAAAGATACTTACGCAAGTTCTGAATTCAGACCAGAGCTAAATGGGGAGTACAGCAGCAAAGTAGCATCCATTTTATTTTTGTGGTACAAGCAAACGGGAACTGACTCCAGGACCAACAATTCTGAGGGCTCATTCCTCATTGTCCTTGCAGCTAAGATATTATTCATACCATCAACAGTTCTTTTTGGACATCTGTCATTGAAAACACTTCATGATTATGACAGAGGTAGCAGTTACCTTGTTTGGAGAGTTCTGCCATAAGATTATGTAAAACTCACACAAAATTTGTTCTTCCAGCCCTTGGAACAATGTTGTAGGCATCTCATTCCCAGCAGCAAAATCCACTCCGATTTAAATAGCTAGAAATGTTTCTGTTATCTGTGAGCTCTAAATAATATGATGATCCATGAGAATTAATAGTTATTGACTGAAATGATCTGTTTTCATTGCAATGTTGCTTGAATATAATAGCATACATAAACTTCCTTCATCTGAAGGATTCTGCTAAAGAAAAAACTTTCACTGCATTTACAACCTCCCTGAGTTATGACAGGAATACAAAAATACATCCTAGAAATTATGTTCAAACCCTCTCATTTTTCACATGTGAAAACTGAATCCTAAAAAGTTTATGCAATATGAAGAAACAAAAATAAATTTTGAATAGTCAAAGGAATTCAGACTTAGAACTCTTAACAGCTCTTATCTTCACACTTAGAAAATAATTATAGAAGAAAGGATCAAACCAGGCAAACAGGAGGAAAAGGAGCTCAGAAGAGTCTTATTGGGTGCCTTTCCTCCTTTCGAAAAACTTTTGTAGGTGTATCAACAGAAGTTACCTATCTCCATTTGGTGAAAAATTAGTCATACATTCTTTTAAAATGTGGGGGAAAACCTAATTACTTAGAAGATGTTCGAAAAGTGTAACTGACTCTGCAGTAATTCTCTTCCCACATGTCTTCCTCCTGCTTTGCTACTTCTACCTTTTTATGTTCTTTTGCTTAGATTGTTCTTTCTTGCTTTTGTAAGGTAATAGTCACATCTAAATTAAATTTCTGTGCCTTTATCAAAAGTGTCGGTATGCATGGCAATAATCCCTATGCAATTCACGAATGATCGTGTTTCCTTCTTCAACATGATCAAAATATAATAGAGAAACATACATTGAGAAAACTATGCTCTGGTATGAAAGAGTCAATACCATTCTATTGAATCCTAAAAGAATCATAGAAGACTGACATGAATCAATTGGTAAGAAAACACATGAAGAAGCAAATGCATTACCATTTGTGTTTAGGCAAGCATTCACTCATCATCTATCAGTATGTAACTACCATCTTAGCCTTTAGGTTTTATAGAAAGGGAAGGTAGTACATGAAATAGAGAAGTTACTAATTTTTAAATTTTTGAATATCTGCTAATGTATCCCTCTAAAGTATTTGTATTCTTTATATAAAAAATATGGAAATAATTTTCCTATAAATATTTTCAGTTACTTTTAACCACTTCATAATGCATAGACTCTCTAGGCCATATTTTTACTTGAATTTAATGCAAATTTGTTTTCGTATTTCCAGGTTAAATTTTCAGACATATACCAATATCAGTATATCAATACTGACACACTCCCCCCGCATGGCTCCTTGTATTACATTATACAGTAAATTCTTTCTATTTTTATAATTTAAAATATTGGCCATAAAACTAATGTTTGTTTGTTTTACATTTTTGTTTTTGTTGTTGTTTTAAATTTTTAACACAATCACAATACAGTATGTTATAATTTTTTAAAAAATATAATTCAAACCTTCTGGTAAACTAATTTAGCTTTGAAAACATTACATGATGGGTGTTTATTGAGTTGCAGATATTTATAGCTAAGCAATTCCTTATTTTTTAATGAAAAGTCACTGATAAAGTTCATGTGTGTGTGTGTATATATATATATGTGTATATATGAAAATGAATCTTCACTAAACACCCTCATACACATTCTCACACATCAATACATGATCAAAAACAACCAGAATAATCCCGAGCACAGTATATGTTAAAGAAAATAGCAACAACAAATCTCATAGCAAATAGAATGTCATGTTACTGTTCAGGAATGATCAGAAACCAAAGTTTTTATTTCAAGTGCTTATGAATACTATTCACTTTTCCTTCAATAATTTTTATTTGGGCTGTACAGATACTCTAAGTGTCACACCCTTCAAGAAAGTGAGCAAGAAATACAGCCAACTCTGTACAGTGCCTCTGGGAGAGGCACTAAACAAATATCCTTATTGTCAAAAAGAAGGAAAGAAATGTCTACTCATATACATAATAATTTAAGTCTTACATGGATAAGCTTTCCATTATAGACTTTAGAACACAATGATTCATTTGACATACAACATTGGTGAAATCTTTTCACCAACACTATCAGTGACTATTATTGCATTTATGATCTGATGGAATCAATTAATCTCATATTCTCTTAAAGCTAATATAGGAGGGAGAGAAAGAGTTTTCCTAGCAAACAAAATGAATACTTACTTAAGAGAAAAATGTTTTATATATTTAGCAGATCTCTTTTCAGTTTTGAATCTTTCAAGCTTTTTTTTTTTTTTTCCTCAAAGTTTAAGCTATTTGTAAGTCAGGATATGAAAAATAAGGCCTTTCTTTTTAGGTTAATGATTTCAAAGTTCTAAAATTCAGGTTACCTTTTAGAATTATTTCCAATTCTCTTAATGTTAGTCAGTCATTTATCACCATATAGTACAAACCTGAGTATAAAATATTGACAAAATTCATGTGCTTTATGAGCAATGCAACTATTTACTGGAAGAAATCAAACCACAAATGACTAAGACACTATTACATACTGAGATTATGTATAGACTGCGAAAACTGTGATTGAAAAGCAATTTTGGAATCAGCATTTTCTGGTATAGTAATATATCTCTTTATATCAATTCTACCTTATATATCATCTCTACCATCGAAAACAAACCTCTCTGAGGCATGACAGCACCTGATACAGTCAGGAAATTTGTGCTGGAATAACAAAACTGCATTGATAAATAAGCTTTCCATTTTAGTGACTTCTCAATTTTTACAGTTATTTTTTATATCTGTTTCTGACAGCAAACTTAGTGTTGCATAATTAAAAAGATTAAATGCATTGGCTGATATGACTTTGAAAGACATTCAATTAGAACTTTATAGAGTTTCTAAGCAAGGTAGGAAAATGTGACACTGATATATTTTCAATCTGTGCGGTTCCCAAATATTTGAGGAAAAATGATCAGAATGTTCAAGGCCAGTAGAGAAGAACAAATGCACCAGTAGCAAATCACAACATAAACTCTGACTGGAATTAAAGTCAAGTATTTTTGTCTGCTCTCTTTTTCTCTTAATTTTTCCCCTTTTCTTTATTTCCCCTCTATTCTCTTAGGTGTTCAAAAATGTCTTCAGACATTTGACTTAAACAGATAGGCAGTGATGAATTCTATTACATGCTCTTTTGTTTCATAAAAACAATAACAATTATGAGAGACAAGGCAAGAAAAATATATTATTTATAGAGATACATAGAAAAGAAAAGAAAAGAGAAATTAAAAGAAAAGTAAAGTAAAAAGAAAAGAAAAGAAAAAGAAAGAAGAGCAGAATCCCTCTGCTGCTCAATTAAATGTTGAAGACGGTGGTGATAATGATGAGAATGATGATGGTGATGATGACGATGGAAGGATAAGGAGGAGAAAAAATAATGCCTATTTTTTTGAAAATGCCAGGACTGTCCTAGCACCATTAGCTACATTTTTTTTTTTTAAGTTGATCATTATAAAAACCCTATGTGGATGGTAACATCATGATGGTCAACATTTTCCGGTCATGGTTTTTGAGACAACTTTTTGAGGAAAAACAAGTTTAAAAAATTAAATACTATAATTATGAGAAGTAAGCGTAGAGCAAACAATTTCTTAATTCTCTTTCTGTGCATTCATCTATTTTACAGTATTATTGAATGCTGATCATGTGTCAAATTTTTTTAGCATTGTGGATGCATCGGTAACAAAAGAAAAATGTTGCTGACATTGAACTTACCTTTCAGTGTAAAGCAATAGAAGATAAACAAGTAAAACAGCTACTTCAGGAACCAAGTTCTTTAGATAAATGGTACGTTCTAGATTTGCAGCAGGGAAAATGCAAGATGCATCTGTAGTATCTTATACTGCCAGAATGTAAGGAAATGTTCAACCAACCAACCCTAACCAATCAACAAATAAATCTAAGCCCTCAAATGGACAGGTGTTAAAGGGATACCAGGGCCAGCTTGAAAGAGCTTTAAAGGTGGAACAATTTGGGCAATAATGTTCAAATAATGGTAGTATTTTACTCTAACCTTCAAAACAAAATAAATATTACAGTTTATAATGGTATAAATAAATGGTTAAATAATAAATAAGTGGAGGACAAGAGACACATTTTTCCTTACAAAAATATTCTAAAATAGATCATATGTAGATCATCTCCCTTTCAAGAGGTAGAGCTTAATTCCTCTTCCGTTAAATGTGATCTAGACATGGAGATTTGATTAGAGTTTAGAAAGGGAAAGTTAGTGATTTAAAAGGAATAAATATGTGAGAAACCATGTTCACCACATATTCAAGGTTACCATCATCATGAGTCTGCATCATGTTGGTACCCTGCATCTATGATATGAGGCTACAGAAGTGCTCATCACCTCTATGGTATTCTTCTTCAAATCCATAACCCTATTCTGAATATTAGAAAACAGCAGACAAACCTAAACCGAAGAGCATACTATAAAATACCAGACTAAATTTCTTCCAAAGGGTCAAGGACATGAAAAACAAGGAAAGAACTTCAAAGATAGGAAGGGCTAAGGAGACATGATAACTAAAAGTGTCATGGTATCCTGGATTGGATCCTGGAACAGAAAAAAGGGATACTTGTGTGAAAGCTAGAGAAATGTGCATAAATTATCTGGTTTAGTTCATGTTATTATACCAAAGTTAAGTACTTAGTTTTGGAGAACTCTCATTATGAATGAGGCTAACACTGAATGATGCTAAGGGAAATTTCTACTACCTTTGCTACTTTTCTGTACATATCAAATTTTTTCTAGAATAAAAAAAGGTTGTATATATTTTCTAAATGAAATACGTTTCTCACATGATGACAACTGCTGTGGAGTTAAATAAAATTGGGAAAAGTACTAGGGAATGCTTGGTCACAAAAGCTCTCAGTGAGGCGGTAACACCAACAAAGACGACACAAAAAGGAGGAAAAATAACCCATTCAGACATCTGCCAACAGGAAGATAGAATAGCCATAGCTAGGGTCCAAAGTAGAGAGTGTTTCTGATGATTTATTCATTGTTAACAACTCATTATGAACTTAAAGAAAATAAATTGACATTTCACACCATGACTTTCGTTTTCTTTAGGTCAGGCTTTACTTAAATAGAAAATGCATATTGAATCAGTTGTTTAGTTATATATGTATATTTTTTAATGTGGGAGTTGAGGTTGAACTATTTATTAAAAGTACTTTTTGGCTTCTTATCCTTTCTCAAGTTTTTATTTAAATTCCAATGCAATATTTGACCACTGAATTTTGAATTAAAAATAAAATCCTTTGAATTATTCTATTTTTAAATGCTGTCTGAAATTATATCCTTTACTTTCTGAACATACATATGCATATTTTAAATATTATACTGTAAAGAGCCATTTATCTTTAAAATAGTAACTCTGAAACTAATGAAATGATAAACCATCTGGCATAAACATGGATTAGAAGTGCTTGTTATCTGAGTTCCGGCTGCTTCAAAGCTTTACATATTTATTCAATAGCCTCTTCAGACATCTGCCTATTAATGTATGTTAGAAATAGTGGTTAATGAATATAAGAACATTCATAGTAAGTACTGGCTAGCATCTCATTTGACTAAATTGACTTACTAGTAATTGCAGTTTTATTCTTGGTCCCAGTGGCTATTTTTCCTTTAGGTATTAATTGGTTATCATTTGATTGATGAAATAATTCTGTTTATATTCTTGTTATAACTATTCTGCAATGCCACCTTTATAGGCAAGTTTTGCATTATCCCAGAAGCTATAAAACCTCCTAAATTAAAGTATTTGTATTCCTAATAAACCCTTACTTCAGTTCAATTCTAAATAATAATTATAGAAAAGTAGTCCATTCACTCAAAAATTACAAATCTCTGACAAAGGATACTGGAACAAGTGAATAACCAGATATGAAAGAATGAAACTGGACCCTTACTTACACCATATATATAAATTAACTCCAAATAGACCAATGACCTAAAAATATGAGCTAAATTATAAAACCATTGGAAGAAAACATATGGGCATAGATCTTTTCATCCTTAGATTTGGCAATAGATTTTTGGTTTGATACCAAAAGCATAAACAACAAAAGAAAAAAAAAAACAACAGATAAACTGAACTTCAAAAATTAAAAAAAAAAAACTTTGTGTATCAAAGGTTGTTAACAAGGCAGTTAAAAGAAAACCTCAAGAATGGGTAAAATATTTGCATAGGATTTGCAGAAAGTATTTGTGAAAGTATAATTGATAAAGATTTAATATCTAGAATATATGAAATACACAACTCGATAACAAAAAATTAAAAGACTCAATTAAAATTGGGCAAAAGACTTAAAAAGACATTTCTCCAAATAATTTATACAAAGGTCCAACAGTGACAATAAAAGAAATTCAAGATCATCTGTCACTAAAGAAATGCATATCAAAACCACAGTGAGATATCACTTCACATCCAATGGGATGGCTATGAATGAATGAATGAATGAATAAATAAATAAATAAATAAAGAAAGAAAGAAAGAAAGAAAGAAAGAAAATAAGTGTTGGTAAGGATATGGGAAAATAAGAACCCATGTATATTACTGGATAAAATTGCGTAATCGTTGCAGTTCCTCAAAAAGCTAAATGCAGATAATGGTTAAACATTGATTCAGCAGTTCCACTTCTAGGTGTATTCTCAAGAGACATGAAAATAAGTACTCAAACAAATACTTATTTCTGAATATTCATAAAAGCAGTAGTCGTACTAACCAATAGGCAGAAACAACCCAAATGTCATCAATGGATGGATGGTAACAAATCTTGGTACTAAAACAAAAAAACAAAAGACAAAACAAAAAACACAACAAATTTTGATATTTCCATGCAATGGAATATTAATCATCCACAAAATAAATGAAGTACTGATACATGCTACAACTTGGATGAACCTTGAAAACAGCATGCTAAGGGAAAGAAACCAAGACACAAAAGGTCATATAATGGATAACTGTTTTTATATGAAATCTGCAGAATAGGCAAATCTATAGAGATGATTAGCAGACTAATGGTTAATAGGAGACTAGGGAGTGATTGATTAATGGATATGAGGAGTTCATCTGAGATGATGAACAATTTTGCGACTAGATACAGTGGCTACATAACACTGTCGATCAACTAAATGCCACTGAATTGTACACTTTAAATGTTACTTTTAAGCTCTGTGAATCTCTAATTCAATTTAAAAATTAGAGATCTTGAAGTATGGTTCTGAGTTGACATTTTATTTTGTGATTTTTTGGTGATTTAATTTTTGTGACTTTAGTTCAAAATATTACCTACAGATTGAGAAATAATAGCCAGTTTTCAGGGCACCTAGGTGGCTCAGTGGGTTAAACCTCTGCTTTCAGCTCAGGTCATGATCTCAGGGTCCTGGGATTGAGCCCCACATCAGGCTCTGTTCAGCAGGAAGCCTGCTTCCCTCCCCCGCTCCTTGTGCTTACTTGTGATCTTTGTCAAATAAATAAATAAAATCTTTAAAAAAAAATAATAGCCAGTTTTCCAAGGAAGTAACAACATCCAAAATAACCAATTCAATTACCAATTTAAATGCCAAACTCTGTTTGCATTGAGACAGACTGATTTTACCTGTTTTAGATTATGTATAAAATATTTATTTCAGCATTGATCACCAAAATCTATCCAGCTTAAAGATAACTATCTTAAATTTCTCTCTTGTCTGATGCTACTCAAAACAAAGTGAGCTTTTGGGAAAAAAAAAAATCCATCTACAACAGATGAGTCTTTATTTTGTCACCACACACTGAGTGTCCAAGAACAATTAAATATAGGTCAAACTCAAATATTTGGCCCCAGATAGAAGAGAAGATAAAGAGAAAACTGACCCAACAAGGAAATATCCTTCTTTAACTCATTTGTATCAGGTTTCTCAAGAGCAGCTATTCTGCCTCATTGCTATTTAAAAATTGCTGGTATATGGTACACCTAGGTAGCTCAGTCAGTTAAGCATCTGCCTTCAGGTCAGGTCATGATCCCAAGGTCCAGGGATCTGGTTCCACATCTGCTCCTTGCTCAGCAGGGAGCCTGCTTCTCCCTCTGCCTGCTGCTCCCTCCCGCTTGTGTGTTTACTCTCTTGTTCTCTCACTATCTGACAAATAAATAAATAAAATATTTTTTAAAAAAGTAAATAAAAACTGCTGGTATTACAATGCCTAGGGATGAGAAAGCACTTCCTAGTATTTATTCGATAAACTGATTAAAATTTTTGCTGAATGAATTTGGGGGAAGGATATTAGTAGAAGGCAGAAGTTCCCTAGTAACTTATTAGAATGTGGGGGTACAGGACTGGAGGATATGGCCCTGTGTCATGTGCTTAAGCATTCCTTTGGCTGATTTGATATTTAAGGAACCTAGTGTAAAAGTTTTTTTTTTTCTTTTCTCCAGGTTTAACCCTCTTCTATGAGGTGCTAATCTATGGGCTTGTATCCTCAGTACTATTGCTATTGATACAAATGAGCTTTTGTCCCTCATGACTTGCTGGGTACCATTGCCCCATTTGTCGGTCCCATTTCTTCCAATTCTAGAGATATCCAAACTACTGTGTCCTGTGGAAAAGTGAGATTGTTAACACTCTTTTCCATTGGGTCATAACCAGATTTCATGGGCTTTAATGTCTGAAAGACATGTTAGTGTTCTAATACTTCACTTTTGGTCACACCACTTCCCCTAACCACTTCTCTCCCTCTTAGCCACAGGACCTTGGGAATTAGATCCACTATTAAATTGGAAATGTCCTTTCTGTGTGACTCCTAAGTGTTTGATTCAAATATAACTGTGCTGATATTTTTTCCTTAATATTTATCCCTAATAAAAGGCCTCTCAGTCCCTCAGCCTAACAGATTTTTCAGGGCCACATGTACCATTTCAATAGTGACAAGGCTCAGGACCCAGTTTCCCTAAAACATCATTCTAATTCAGTAGAGAAATAAAGGTACTTGCCCAGGGCATCTTGTAAATATAATTTTCCAGTAGTTTCAATATAGCAAGTGCTTTTGAGGATTTACTTATAAAATTGTTTATAAAAAATAAAAAATTTTAAAAAATTTTAAAAAATCACAGGGGAAGGCAGAGAAAACTGAAAAAAAAATTGTTTTAGAAATGGGATCTCTCATCAGCTCTAACCTATTATTTTTAGTGTGAATGGTTAAAATTGTTAAAGAGAAACTCAGTAAAAATAAAAAAAAAAGAGTATAAAAGAAAGGAAATAAAACAAGGGGGAAAGGACTGAGATTTAGTATAATATAGAACAAGGAGTCAAAAGAGGTGAAAAGAACAACCCTAAAGTCCAAAAAGTCTGTAGAGATCTTTAAGATACACAGACACTCACAGACCCAGACCCAGACACACATACACACACTTGTAGAGCAAAGAGTTCATATCTTATGAGAGTTCCAAAAATATCAACTTATCTCAACTTGGCAAAGTGTTTTCTATTTTTGCATGATAAATTAAGGATTATAAAACTTTTGTACATAGAAATAATTTTACACTTGGCATTTTATCAAATAATTTATCTCAAAAGCACCTCTAAAATGAAGGTTTGTCCTTTCTAAATATCCCAATATTCAAAGTTTAATACGATATAAACTCTGTCCAGGTTGGCACATCTGCTTTTTCCCAATACACACTGTCCATTTTTTTGGTATTGTTTTTAGTAATAGTTCAACTTAGCTGAGTACATCTCAAATGGCTCAAATCTACATTGCTCACCTTCTTCGAAGCAAAGTTTAGTCATGTGATTTATTATGATCAATGGTAAATTGAATAAACAAAAATATAAGAAAATACCTTTCCTTAAACCCTGAAGATGTCATATCTGCCCTGAACTATTTACACTTTGTTACAAGAAAGAGAAATAATCTTCTTTCTTGTCTACCATCATTTTCCTTAGGTCTTTGTTGCAATAACCAATACCTAACTAATTCAACAGACAATAGCTAGGAGAGTTTTAGAAATTTAGTTTCTGGAATTAAAGAGTCCATGACTACCACACACACGAAAACTGCCTTTAAAAAATTTGGTAGCAGGGGTACTTTAATTTCACAAAATAAATCAAATACTTTCTTATGTTCTTGGATAAGTAAATGCAGGTCTGGATACAAATGTTGGATACTGAGTTGCTATTATCCATTAGGTATACATTATAACTAATGAAGAATGTTAAAAACACTGTGACTGATAAAGTGTTAAGATATAAAAATTCCCCTGTATGACAAGGAAAGTGGAGTTTTCTCTTTGTAATTAGTCAGATTATTTATCTAAAAAAAATCCCTTTGGGTCTAACATTGAGTCTTGGATTTAGGTGAATGATAGGAAGGACTTGTTCTCTGGAACTGAAAACCTCTGAGGCTCTTTAGTGCAATACGAAGGCACGGGAATTTCTTCCTTTATTAGAGAAGTAAGGCAAGCCCCTTGATAGATAGATATTAAAATCTACAAATCCAAATGTAATCATTTCAAAGGATTCTCTAATTTACCCTCTATGCTATGTTTCTCATGTTTGCAAAGTGCTCCATAAAGCTTTACTAAACCCTAACTTGGTTTCCAAGAAACTTTGGTGTATTAAGAATGAACTGCCCTTGGGGCACCTGGGTGGCCCAGTGGGTTAAAGCCTCTGCCTTTGGCTCAGGTCGGAATTCCAGGGTCCTGGGATCAAGCCCTGCATTGGGCTCTCTGCTCAGCGGGGGAACCTGCTTCCCCCCAGCCCCCCGCCTGCCTCTCTGCCTACTTAATAAATAAAATCTTAAAAAAAAAAAAAAGAATGAATTGCACTTAAATGATATTGAGCTAGTAATCAGCTTGAAGATATGAAATATGAGATAATAAAGATGAGTCTACAAAATTCTAGCGTAAACAATATTCACAGCACCCACAGATAATGGCAGAACATATAAGCATTACTTGAGACCGCCTGGAAGAACTCGAGGTTGTAAATGACAAGAACGTTGGACTTTCTGCAAAATGAAACAAGAACAGGTGAAGAAAAAAACCATTCACGTGTAAATCATGTTTAGACATCTGAATAATTCTTTTTTTTTCTTTTTTTTAAAGATTTTATTTATTTATTTGACTGAGAGATAGAGAGACAACAAGAAAGGGAACACAAAGCAGGGGGAGTGGAAGAACACAGAAGCAGTCTCCCTGCTGAGCAGAGAGCCCAATGCACGGCTAGATCCCAGGACCCTGAGATCATGACCTGGGCCTTAAGCAGATGCTTAAGGACAGAACCACCCAGGCATCCCGAAGCTCGAACAATTCTTAAAATAGCATTAGGGTCTTACAAACATAGAAACCAAATTTTCTCCAACTATCCAATGTAATAACCCTTTCTTGTTTTGATCTCTTACTCTCTTTAACATCCTTTTGCTTTCTTTTAAGTTGATGTTGAGCAAAATTTTAAACTTTTCTTCTGTTGTACTCTCCTCCATTTTTAATAGTTTATCTTCTTTAGAATCCTAATTGTTTTTGTTATGTGGATTACAAGCTGTGGATCAGATCAGTTTTGAACAGAGAAAAGATTTGCTTTGGGCATGGTAATCCCAGAGCAAAGAATATGATCAAGATAGAATGAAAATCTTAACTAAAAGGCATAAATTGTTAAGGATCTGGAGCAGTTTGTGATTGGAAGTCTTCTACTCCTCAACATAGTGGAAGACAATCACTGTCACAAAACACTGTAAGAAGACTTTCTAGAATAGCTTCATTTAGTATTACTTATAGCTGGTCTAAAGGGAACTATGCACAGCAATTTAGATGCATTTATTTTTTTATATAAAGACTATTAAGCTGATGAAAGGGTGTTTACAGTAACAAATTTCTTAGCAAAAAAGATTTTTAAATGACTGTAACATATTTAAAATGTGTAGCTTAGTGTTTTGGAAGTGTTTTAGATAATTGTTGTGCTACCTTTATTGGTGGAAGCCAAATATTGAGCTACTGTATAGGTGAGGCAGTCTAGGTGGTCTACTTTTTAATTAATCAGAGTAAAGCCCCATAGCCATGTTTTATATTTGCTGGATTGAGCTTTCTACCCCCATCCATTCTTGGCATAAGAGTCTCCTCCCATTTGAGATAATTGGCCAAATCAGAATAGTATATTACAGAGGCATCCTTAGGAAGATGAGAGAATAAAACAAACCTTTTAACAAAATTAAATAGCTTAGAGAGGCACAATCACCATTAACAAGAAAACTATATGTACTATTCTAGTAAACATTTCATAATAACACCAGAATTAAAATAGTCATTTCTATATATGCCATTTCTTCACTTACAGAGACTTATGAATATTGCATTCCATTTTCTCATAGGGGAAAATAGATGAAGCCAATTGATAAGTGCCTGTACCAAGGCTGACCTCAGGAAGAGAAAAGGGTAACTCCGAGGCAATTGTAAGAAGAAAACAAGTGGGTAGAGAGAGAAGAGATGCCGAAATGACTATGTAGAGGGTTCAGAATAGTTAGCACACACTGCAATGGACAAATCGATACCCCGTAAGACTCAACTTAAAAAAAGGGATCCATAAAAGAGAGGGGGAAAGGTCAAAGCCCACTACACAATGTCATGTAATTCTGAATCTCATCTGTCACAGACTTTCCATATCTGGTTATGTCTGGCTTATACGGGAACTAACTTACAAAAAGGCATGGGTTGCATTTGGCTTTTCACATCATTCTTCAAGGACACTTCAGGATTCACCCAGCTCCATTTCAAATTGGCCTCTAAATTTATTCTTACTCAGAATTACACAAGCTCCATTCTATGACCTTACCTGTGAAATAGCTACAGGTTTTTTTTTTCTTTTTTAAACCAATTCATATAACCTATTTTCTCACACAGTCTGTCTAAAAAATAGATTTTTTATTCTCTCGACATCAAAATTTTACAAATCTTTTTGATCTATAAGAGATACAGACATTTATTAAGTATAAGACAATATCCTAGGCATTATTGATAGAATTAACCTTTATTCCTTTATTCTATTATTGGCTCTTTCTACCTATTTTGATTATAAATCAATTCCACTAAAATCATTCATTAATTTTGAGACTGTAGTTTTAGGAAATTGTTTCTGATCATCCAAGATCATGGCATATCTTTTCATTTGTTATGTTTTATTATTTATTCTTTAAGATAATATATGCGTTTTTCATATAAGGCCCATAAATGTAATTATTATATGTTTCTAAGAATTTAATTTTGTGGGGCACCTGGGTGGCTCAGTGGGTTAAAGCCTCTGCTTTCGGCCCGGGTTATGGTCCCAGGGTCCTGGGTTCGAGCCCCGCGTCGAGCTCTCTGCTCAGCAGGGAGCCTGCTTCCCCTCCTTTCTCTCTGCCTGCCTCTCTGCCTACTTGTGATCTCTGTCAAATAAATAAATAAAATCTTTAAAAAAAAAGAATTTAATTTTGTAATTTCTTTTATTAAGTATTCATTATTACAGAGTATATTAAGAGCATCTGACTCATAGAGCTGTTGCAACTAGTTGTTGTTAGTTGTTGCTAGAATTTATAGTTGTTGCTATAAGTTAGAATTTATCAACTATTGAAAACAGTAACTAGCACAAACTATCATGAAAATGTAAATCAAATGATATGAACCCTTCATCAACTTGTAGCTGTAATAAACTATCCTCATCAATTTTTCAATAGAGAATGATTTATGATATGAACCCTACATAAATGGAGTATACTGCTGGATATTTTTCTAATATTAAGAATTTTGTGTCAATATTCATGTACACTTCACATAAAATTTCGTTCCTTTTTCCTTTTTGGTAATAAATTTATGAGGTCTTAGTGTTTAGTTTGTGCTGGTCTCAAAATTACATTGGGAAAATTTTTATCTTTTATGGTCTGTAATTTGTGAATAACATTGGAATTAACCACTCTTTAAAGGTCAGTTGATCCCAGCTCTGAAACCATCTTTTCCAAGGGCATTTTTTAAATGGTAAAGCTTTAGTCACCTTTTTGGTATCTCTAGTGGGCTAGTCAAGGATTCTTACTCTTGGATGAATTTGTTTTGCCAGGAAAGTAGCCATTGTCCCTTAGTGTTCAAATTCGTGGTCAAGGTCTTAAATGCAGTATTCTCTCAGAAATTTTTTAATGTTACACACATCAGTTATTACTCTTTTCTATTTTTTGTAAATCTTTTTATCTGTTTGACAGAGAGATATAAAGAGAGCACAAGTAAGCTGAGCGGTAGGCAGAGGGAGAGAGAGAAGCAGGCTCCCCATGAGCAGGGAACCTAATGAAAGGCTCATCTCAGTATCCGGAGATCATGACCTAAGCTGCAGGCAGACGCTTAACTGACTGAGCCACCGAGGCACTCGGCTACTCTTTTCTATTTTTTATCTCCGCAAATACATTATCTCTAATTTCTAGTCAAATTTGTAAGACAAGACTTTTTTTGTGATAGTCAACTTTTTAATGAGCCAGAATTGGGATTTACTTTTAATTCTATTGATTTTAGCTTCATTAATTCTCTCTTCATATCTTTGTTTTTCTAAAATTTTACATTGAGTGACTGGTTATTTCATATTCATTTTTCTTTCAGAGTATATATAGCTTTGATTATGTCTCATTGATTTTGGTATAAAAAACGTGGGTGTCTCTTAAGTGCCTTCATATTCTTATCCCTGTCATAATGAGATACAGTATAGGCAAATTCTTCATCCTTATTTTCCAGCTTATGAATTCACATTATGACTGTGTCCTGTGGAACACTTATCTTGTTTATTTCATGATTTATTTCCATGGACATGGGTTTCATTTGATTCTATTCTATTCAACTAAATTTTATTGTCATTTTTTTTATCTTTTATTTTTATTTATTTATTTATTTATTAAGATTTTATTTATTTATTTGACAGAGAGAGATCACAAGTAGGCAGAGAGGCAGGCAGAGAGAGAGGAGGAAGCAGGCTCCCTGCCGAGCAGAGAGCCCGATGCGGGGCTCGATCCCAGGACCCTGAAATCATGACCTGAGCCAAAGGCAGAGGCTTAACCCACTGAGCCACCCAGGGGCCCCAATTGAGTCATTTTTAAAGAAAAATGTTGCCTTCTCTTATCTCTCCAAATAATTACAACACATTTATTTTTGACTTAACATTAGATTTTTCTATATTACTTTTACTTAATAAGATTTGTGTTTTACTTGAAAATGTTGGTTTTCTCTCTCTCTCTCTTTTTTTTTTTTTTAAAGATTTTATTTATTTATTTGACAGAAAGAAATCACAAGTAGGCAGAGAGGCAGGCAGAGAGAGAGAGAGGAGGAAGCAGGCTCCCTGCCTAGCAGATAGCCCAATGCGGGACTCGATCCCAGGACCCTAAGATCATGACCTGAGCCGAAGGCAGCGGCTTAACCACTGAGCCACCCAGGCGCCCTCTTTTTTTTTTTTTTTTAAGTGAGCTCTTTATACCCAGCATGAGGCTTGCATTTATGACTCTGAGATCAAGAGTCAAATGTCTACTGACTGAGCCAGCCAATCACCCCTTCTTTTTCATAATGTTTTAAATACTGGTATGCTGAATTTTTTTGAGTGAAAGATTTGTTTTTATTATTTTTGTTTTCTGTTGGTTTTTAAATCTCATAGTTCATCTCTCTTTTTTGCAGTTGCCTTCTCCCGGCCTTCCAGATTCTGGGTCTACAAGAAACTTTCATAATCTCTTTAGAATTACTGCACTCTAGTGATTTGGAGTTATTACAGATGACATCACTAAGACTGCATTAAGTATTGTGTTTGACATCCAACATTAGCAGGTAGCATGGTGTTGCACAATTCTCTGCTCTTAGTGCCGGCAGTTCTTGGTCATGCTGCTTCCAAGAATGAAGAGGTAGAACAGATAAAAAGTGGTGGGCAGCCAAGCAAAGTTTATTGAGCAGGAGTATGGGGCCGGGGTGGGAGAAGGGTTGCCCTGGGAGTTTCTAAGTTTAGGGGGTTTTATGAGCTCTTTAGCCCAACTATCTTAAGCAATCATGGTCTGCTGAGTTATGCTAGTCAGGGCTTTGGTCACATATCTGTTTACCTATTATGTTAATGTCAATGTGCTGATGGTCTTTTTTTATTGACATGTGGAGACCTATGTCTTAACTAGCCCTTGCCCATGATATTGACAAATGCTTTGTGGTTAATCGCCTTATTTTAGGATGTTTTGCAGAAGTCATTTCTGCAAAGGCTGCAAAGCAGAATTCTAGTGTGCTCCTGTCTAAGTTACAAGACAGGATGTCAGTGCTCTTTTAATCTTAGTAGTCCTGACTCCATATTTTCTTGCTGGGGACTCTGGCCCTGACTACCTAACTGTCCAGCTAACTCCTAACAATGAGAGCAGAGGTCCCATTGGGGAGGGGTGTACTAGCTCTGGCTTTACATGGTACACTTGCATCCACTACCTTGTCATTTGACAATTCTGAACCCTCTTTATCTTGTAGAAAACAAAATTTACTGCCTCCCACACATGATTCCACACACAGAACCCACCATATTAACTTTCTGTTTTATTTCTTACCCAGACAAATTAACTACTTATGATTGTGTTGGTTCTTGTTTTTGTTTTTGTTTTTGTTTTTTTCTTTTTTTTCTTTTTCTATTTTAAATCTTCCATGTCATCACTATATCTTTAGAGAATGGCAGAAGTATGAACTCTCTGTATCATTTTTACTGAAAGCTTTTTTGTTTGGTTGGTTCAATTATAATAGCAAAGAAACAATCTGTTCTTCAAAGTTTGGTAAATATGTTTACATGTGCTCCACTGCTAAAAAGAAAGCACCAAGTTAGACTTTTACCTTGATACGAGGAGCTTTTACTGTATTTAAATTTACTTTAAAAAAAAAAAAAAAAAAAAGAACAGCAGGCTGAAAATGGCATCACTTAGGTCACCAAGCCAGGGTTTAACCTCAAGACAGTTTCAACCTCTCCCAGAAATTTAGTTTTAACCTGTCAATCAGGAATTTTCTAATCAGCAACAGTGAGGTAATCTGTCACATGGACCCTCTCAATTCCACAAAGGAAGATGAAATCCATCTGCATGATAAGAGCCCTGCTCTTCTCCCTAAGGGAAAGTGACTTTGCCTGACAAAGTCCTCTTTCCTTTTGCTAATAACTTCCTTGCCTGGCTCTTCAAAACCTTTCATTTTGTACTACTCCTCAGAGCTACCCTCTATTTGCTAGAGGAGGCTGTGCCCAATTTGATTCATGAATTCCTTTAAAAAAGTGAATTAGATCTTCAAATTTACTTAGGTGAATTTTTCTCCATTAACAATTCACATTATTGCTATAGTCTAGTTTCTAATTTTTCTCAGGTTATATTTGAAATTTTTACTTTTATGGAAAATCACTCCACAGATTTTAAGATTTACATTTTATATTGATATATTTTTTATTCAACTTATTTTTTTTTAAAGATTTTATTTATTTATTTGAGAGAGAAAGAGAGCATGTAAGCAGGAGGAGCAATAGCGGGAGAGAGAAAAGCAGGTTCCCCCCTAGCAAGAAGCCTGATGAGGGGGCTCCAAACCAGGACCCCTGGGGTTATGACCCAAGGTGAAGGCAGAAGTTTAACTGACTGAGCCAGCCAGGTGCCCTATCTTTCTTACTGTCTTTAAGCTAGGACATGCGTCTTCTACTTCACTCTCTCTGAATTCTTCTTAAGCAGTTGTGGAGAGAGATGAAGTGCTTTTTTAGAGTGGCTGGGTCTGGGTCTAGATTGCTTTTAACTCAAAATAATCTTTATGCCAAAGTGACCTATCTTAGGAAAACCTGCCTTTGACCCATACAGAAGCAAGGTAAAAATATATATCTGGGCTGTCATTTGGAGCTGAGAATCATTGTACATTCACTTTGTTTAATTCTCAAAAACATCTAACTAAATAAAAGAGTTTTTAGGTATTTTCAGGTCATGTCATATCCTTTAATTACAATCATCATGATCAAAATAAAATAAAGCATTCAATTTTATTTGTTTGTTGTCTATACGTAACAAAGCACCAAGATTCACCCAGATAGCCTAACATTTCTCAGCCAAAAGAACATGTATTCACACTTGACAGTGTTATTGAATGTATGTACTTAGGAAATTTGAAAATTCTGCAACCTAGAGCATGCATTCTTATTTTTAGTAATTTATTTCATAAAAGTTAACTTTTTTGAATGAAAATTTTCTATTAAATAGTGCATGCCTTGATATTTAAAAAATCTTATATATTTATGTATCTGTAACTAACAATTCAAGCTATTAGACTATACCACATAGAATCACTGTCTTTATCTGGCTGCTTCTCTATAATCCTATTTTAAAGTACTAAAAAAAAGTATTAGCTGCAAAAATTCATAATGTTTTTAACTTTGGGCTGACAAAATATTGTCAAATAATATGAGATCTTTTGGATGTAAGAAGACTGAAGTTGGAAAATAGATCTCAGTGTCCTTTATTGGGAATGTTTCTATTTATAAAAGTTCCTGTGATTTTCTCTCAAAGCTATATAAAAGTGAAGTGAAAGTGATTGTGAAGATAGAGTCGAGTCTTAGTAGATATGAAATTGAAATTGAGAATGAGATTGAAAACATGTTTTATTTTGTTTTGAGAGAAGCAGAATCTAGGAATATATACTAAGGCCCATAGTGACAAATAAAATAGTATTAAAAGATGTTATGAATAATCATATTTATACAATTACATAAGAATGGAGAAACAAAGTCTCAGCAACATATAGCCCAATAAATAGATTTGAAAGCAAGATGGACATATATGGGGGCGCCTGGGTGGCTCAGTGGGTTAAGCCGCTGCCTTGGGCTCAGGTCATGATCTCAGGGTCCTGGGATCGAGTCCCACATCGGGCTCTCTGCTCAGCAGGAAGCCTGCTTCCTCCTCTCTCTCTCTCTGCCTGCCTCTCTGCCTACTTGTGATCTATCTCTGTCAAATAAATAAATAAAATCTTTAAAAAAAAAAAAAAAGATGGACATATATGTAGTTAGTACCAGATACATATTATGGAAGGTGTAATGTTGATTCAAGAAATATACCAGGCTATTGGGACCAATCCTGCTGACATCAACTTAGAATGCAGGAATTTTTAAAAAATCTTAAATGCGTAGCCAGAGATGAGAAGGTAGTAAGTAATTATTATGATATAAGCTAAGATAAAGTAAGATTTCTGATAAATCAACAATACCAGTTTTGATACATTTTGTGAGATACCAAAAAACTAGCCTAGAACTCTGAAAGTCTACCCACTATTCTTTCAAAACACACACCCCAAAGACTGGAAAGACATTTTTTATGTTGTTGAATAAAGGAAAATATGTTCCAGAGAAACTGGAGCCAAAAGCTGGCATTTCCAGTCCCAATTTATGATACCTATGGGAGCCAATTAAAACTTCCAGTTATATACTTGATTAAATTGACACCTGACTGAATATGGCCCTATTTACTTGGCAGAAACAAGTGCGTTCTCTCTGAAAAAACAAATACCTTTATCCTTTATCCCAGTTTCCCCCAAAAGCCCTACAAATATTTTTAACAGTTTATGGTGAAAAAAAAAAATCCATGAATGCACATAAACATGGAACCATAACAAAAACCAGCAGTAATAAAATAATAACAGACAACAGAAGCAATCTAATTTATTTTTTCAGAGATTTGGATTACCAATCACAGCTTAACTTAAAAAAAAAAAAAATCATTCTTTACTTAAAGACCTGAAAGCTGGCTTAAAAGAAATAGGATACTATGGCACTTCAGCTCCTAGATGAGAAAAAGAATCAAACAATATGTCCACAACATTCAAAAGACTAATGTAAGTTAAAACAAAAAACAGCCACATATAGACATAGCTAAGGAGGCACTTGGAAAACTGAAGAATAGGTCAGAACCAATTACCCAGACATCAGAGAGAGACAAATAGAAAATAAGGAAGAAATGTTAAGAAATATGAACCAGAAAGTTTTTTATTATTATTATTATTATTATTATTATTATTATTTTTAATATTGGAAATGTTGAAGGGAAGACACTAGGACAAAGGCAATTGCTTCAGGATATAATGAGAAGAAACAATGACCAGAAACTGAGTTTGCTATAAGCAAATAATTCCTAAGGAAAATTACAGTGTCTGTCTTAGGTAGAAGGAAAATAATCACAGAGAGAAGAAACTTAAGACTTCTCAGGTAGAAGGCATGGAATACAAAAAGAAATGGATAAAAATCTGGTAAACATAAAGGGTACATTTATCAGTGGAAATACACAGTTCAGAGTTAAAAATAGTAAGAGTGTTAATATGTATTAGAGAAGGTACATACAACTTGAGTGGAAGGCAAACTGAGTTAAATTGCTCAGCAATTATCACTGTTCAGGAGGATAAAGCTGCTGATTGACTATGATGTTGATAATTTTAAAAGTCATGGTGTGATTTTTAGAGTAATTACTAAAAGAACAGGAATAGCTTTCATAACTTCAAAACAAAAAGAAAAAACTGAATAAAAAATAATCAATTTGAAAGAAGGTAAGGAGGTAGAGAAAAAGAAGCAAAGAATTAGGTGAGACAAAAAAGAAAACACAAAGTGTGCTTCGAATTCACTGTTTTCTACTTTAGATTCCATTATTACCTTTTTCCATAAGTTCAGGTTAGTTTTATTGTTCTCATTTTAATCTCTTGAGTGAAACATACAATCTTTCACTTTAGTACATTCTTGCTAATTAGTAAAGAAAAAAGGGTTACTTTGAAGAAATGATTATCTTTAAAGAAATCTAATTATGGTTTTGATTTTTCTTATTTTGTCAGTTATTTATTATTACTGTTCTAAAGTTTTCCCCGATGAATATTTTATTAACTGCAAGGTTAAAGTTATACTACATTCTAGAAAATACCTCGTATGGTTTCTGCTTTTTATAATGTATTGACTTTTTTCATAACCAAATATGAAATACATTTTTATGAAAGTTCTAGAACAAGCTGTGCACTACATACAGTATGAATTTTAAATGCTGTCATTATCACTGTGATGTAATTGGACTAACTAATTCTATTATTGAAATTTGAGCAACATACAACTGAATCCCACCTCTGTTCTCATTTGCTTTCTCCTTGATTCCTATTCATTAAAAAAAAAAAAAAACAATATTTACCTATTTATATGGGCTTTTATGATTTACAGAAAGATTTTTGGTTTTTCTATTTTTCATGAGTTGTTTACCTCATTAATTTCACCAAACCTATTTTGAGAGAATATTTAATAAATGGTAGGCCTGTTATTAAAGTTTAATAACCTGCTTAACATGACTCCTAACAAAGGAGGACAGAGTAAAACAGAGAATTAATAATGAAGCATGTGGGTTACCTCCCATGCCCCTCTAGAGTTGCAATCCACTCTACCCTGCACTCTGAGAGGCTGACTATGTGCACTCCCTGTACCTCTCTTTGCTCCCCACCATCACTGGGTTGCCGAAAATAATCAGACCTGCAGGAGACCAAGTGACAGAGAAGTAGAACTTGGATTTATTTTACTCCAGCAGACCCAGATCAGCTCGTGCTCCAGGGGCTTTAGGGCTTTAATAAGGGAATGGAAGCAGTCAGGTTCCAAGGGCTATGCTGACTGCTGGTAGGTGGGTTTAAACTGGGGGAGAGGAGATGCATTAGGCGGGAATGGTAGTGCAGACAGCCTGTGATGGCTGGTAATCTCTTGCTCCCCATAGAACTTCTGGTTATCTCTAGTTTGTTAGTAACTTTCCATCTTCTGGGGCCTCCTGGCCTGGGCCTGCTCTGGGTAGTTTTCCTTTTCCACTTCAGATCATGCCTGCCCAGTGGAAAGTACCAAATGGAGATCAGACAAAGGAACAAAGTGAAATAAATGGAAGATGTCCTTCAGGGTTGCTTCCAGGTGGCTCCATCCTGCTGGAAGGGTCACAGCTACTCTCCAAGTAGCCTTCCCTTCTTCCCTTGAGGCTAGAGAGTATTTATTTTGAAGGGCTGTTCCTAGCACAGTGTCACTACAATAGCCTTGGAAGTTTCCTCACACCATGACCACAGCTTTTGCACATAGCACCTGGGGTGCCTGGGTGGCTCAGTGGGTTAAAGCCTCTGCCTTTAGCTTAGGTCATGATCCCAGGGTCCTGGGATCGAGCCCTGCATAGGACTCTCTGCTCGGGGAGCCTGCTTCTTCCTTTCTCTCTGCCTCCTTGTGATTTCTGTCTGTCAAATAAACAAATAAATCTTTTTAAAACATAAATAAATAATAAAAAACAATAAATAAATAAAAACAGAATTTCTATTCAAACCTTGGATGTACCATCTGTTTCTGGCTAGGACTGATGGATATACCAGGACATTTTCCTGCAAACCACTGGGCCTCATGGAAACTGTGAATCTTAGCCATCAGTTTCTTGGTAATCAATCACTTCCATGTTTGCTGAGAAGATTTTTTTTTTTAAGATTTTTATTTTTTTACTTGATAGACAGAGATCACAAGCACAGAGAGGCAGGCACAGGGATAGGGGTAGCAGTTTTCCCACTGAGCAGAGAGCCTGATGCAGAGCTGTTTCCTAGGACCCTGAGATCATGACCTCATGCTGAAGACAGAGGCTTAACCCTCTGAGCTACCCAGCCACCTGAGAAGACATTTGATTCAAACCCACCATCTGGGGCTTTCTTTTTAGTATGGGGAATTAAACAGTCACTCCCACTTTTCGATGGATTCTAAATTTAAGTATTACCATTATCTCAAACATATATATTTTCTAAATAATTTTAATTCTTTTTAATGGTGTTCCTATGTTAAATTATAGGAAAATTAAAAAAAAAAAGAGGAAGTAAAGTTATCGTATGGCAAAGATCAACATTTTAGCAAAGTTTGGGGAAAGAAATTTGCCATTTAAGGTCTCCAATTAAGTAATCAGACAGAATAAGATGGGGGAAATAATGGGTTAAGAGAAAAGAAATCAATGGGAGAGAAATAAAAAAGCTTCCAAGTATTGAAGGAAAGGAAGAACTTGTTAATACAAGATAATGAAAGTCCATAGAAAGAACTGCTGAGGATGGATAGCTGCTTTTAACAAAGTGAACAATTTAAAGCATGAATGGGAAGAGATTAATTTTTTTTCAAGGGCAACATCATTAGTATTCACAACTTATAATGAAATGAGCACACGGCAGCTCAACTAATTATGAGTAGGACTGATTCTGGTTGGAAAAATTGTTTTTTATTAGATAATTTAGAAACAAATAAGTTACCCATGTACTGATAAGTAAAAGATACACCAAGGACTCCCTGCTCTGATTTTAAAAACAAAAGAGATTTCCTTTTAGAACCCATATTTATAGGCTTTATGCTTCACAAACACTTTCAGGAATTTACATTTGAAGGGGAATCTAACAAACTGGAAAAAAATGACAAGTGTTTTGGCTTTCATTATTTTTTCTTTTTTTTTATATAGTAGAAAGGCAATTTGATTATTTCAGGTAGCTTTAAATCTAGGATAAATGAGATAATACATGCATATGAAATTAGCAATCTGACATTCAGTATTTTCAAAATATATTACATTCAAAATATATTATATGTTTTAGTGAACATAGCAGACACTTAAAAAAGTACTTTTTCTTAAATAGTTATAAGGACTTCTATTTGACAACATCTCCAGTATTGGAATAAACCAGCCTGAAACAGAAACAGCTCTATGTCTGCCATCCTCATCTTGGGCCACAGAGAACCAGGAGGCCAACATTTATTGTTCAATCACACATCCATTTCATTGATAAACAGGATGATTCCTGTGGATCAAGTCTGTACATTAGATGTTTCAAATCATTCTCCTTAAAACATTTAGAGAAAATACACCCTGACCACATTAAATTAAAAAGTATGTCTCTAACGATGGCCAGTTTACAACCACCGTAGGAACTTGTTGAGGTAATTAAGAACAATTATATGACATTTTAACCGATTTCTAGATCACAGCCAGCAAGGTTCATTTGTCTCTGAAAAATCTAGGCACTTGCACGCAAAGGTGTCTATTGTGGGGGTGTGGGTGCGTGCACACTCTCATTTGGGCATACTTGCAGACCTGTGGCCTGAATTACAGGAGGAAAGGACTAATAGAAAGACACGTGATTACAGAAGACACACAGTGAATAATCGAGGCTCTGAAATCAAAATGGGAAAATGTCGGTGTGCTGGCGTGGGGGGTGGGGCAGGGAATAAATGACCTTTCTTGTATGTCAGACTCTTAAATGCAGACAGGGATGTATCATGCTTTGATTACATCATTATTATTACTATAAATTGTAGTTTTAACATCAGCCACGTGGTCTATTTTGATTGTGTTCCTCTTTTTGTATTCCTTTGCATTTTTCTAGTGTTCACAAAAGCTTAGCATATTTTCACTTAGCTGTGTAAGCGTTCCAGGTAGGTTTTCTCCCAACCTTCTTGGTCATAAAATTTTTCTCAAAATTATGAAAAGTACAAATCTGACTGATTTATTTCCTGGTAGCATGAGTCCTGGAGTTACCAACCTTCCTGCTCCAAACAGTATCAGTGGCTCCTGATGTCAGTCTCATGCATGTCTTTGGGGGTTTATGTTGCCATTATTCAAGAAAATCCCTTTGCCATTTTTCTGTGTGTGTGTGTGTGTGTGTGTGTGTGTGTGTGTGTGTTAGCCTCCCAAGTCTTAGTTGTACCTTGTTTTCATGGAGCGTATGTATCTCTAGGAACTTCTGGAAAAAGCATACATAGGAAGAAGGTTTGAAATGCCACATGTCTATAATACCTTTCCATTCCCTTATATTTATGGTATGTTAGATAATGTACAATTCTAGATTCCCTAAGAACTTTAAAAGCATTCTTTTTTAATTCTCATGTCCTGCATTTCTCTTAATATGGTTTTGATTTTGATTCCTTCATATTGTAATATTTTTGTTATTCTTTGCTCTCGATGGAAGCTCTCAGAAACTACTCTTGATATTGGTGTTCTGACATCTCTTGTTTTATGCGCTTTTGTATGTACCTTTTAAGATTCATTTTATTTGCTTCTACATAGATCCATTCAATTCTGAGAAATAGTCTTATTATTTTTAAATAATCTATCTCCTCTGACTTTCTATTTTTCTATAAATCCTATGAACAGATATTATATCTCCAGGGTTGAGTGTTTTTTTCTTATATTTTTTTCATACATTTTCATCTCTCTTCTCTTTCCCCCACCTTCCCCATATTCTGTTTTGTGGAATTTTTCAGAAACCCTTTCATTACAAAGAGGGTTATGCTGGTAAATATTTAACAACCAACTCTGTGGCAAAATGTGTTCATGTCAATGTGCATGCATGTTTACTATAACTTTTATTACTGATATAAATGATATATAGTATGCATCTTACAAATAATAAAATATAAAATATATTAATTTTGAATTCCAAATAGCAACTGATACTCACAAAATGCTTCAGCTGATTTTTGCAGCTTATATTTGTATTAAATCTATGACTATAGTTTATAAAACATTATTCTGATATGAACATTATTTGACATATTCATTTACTTTAATAAGTAAAAAAAAGTGGGTGCCTGGGTGGCTCAGTGGGTTAAAGTCTCTGCCTTCGGATCAGCCCTGCATCTGGCTCTCTGCTCAGCGGGGAGCCTGCTTCCTTCCTCTCTCTGTCTGCCTCTCTGCCTACTTGTGATCTGTCAAATAAATAAATAAAATCTTTTAAAAAAAAAAAAGTAAAAAAAAGTGAAACAGTAAAGATATGTGTTGGGAGTCTCAATCATTATTCAACGACATTATTATTATTCAATCATTATTCAAAGAACCAGGAAATTCTTTTCAAATACTAGAAAAATAGTTCCTCAATTTTTCATGTTCTTCATAGTATAAAAACATGACAATTTTTCATTGCTATCTACATCTTTAACATTTTATCTATCATTTCAAAAATGTAAACATTCTACAAAATAATAAATCATGTCAAGATTTATATTGTTTACCAGTTTCTATGACATAATTATTCCCACTGTGGCCAATTTCAAGCCACTAAACTGAGATCAGTGAATAGGTATGTGAAAAGGGAGGTGCTTTAATTCATTATTAGCAAATTAATACAATTGCTTTAAATACCTTTAAATTAATTATTAATTATTTTAAATAAGCAAATTAATACAGTTGCTTTAAATAGAGTAAAATGTAATAAAATAACTAGGAAGATAGGAGTTTAAGATATCTTTTATCTTTCTAAATACAATTTATTTAACTTCAAGGTTATTAATGAACATTTAACCCCAGGTCACAAAATGTCACAAAGATTTAAGGAACAGCTCTCACCAGCTGGCACAGCTGCCTCCAGGAAGACACTGATACCAATATTTCTCTTACTTTTTCATTTTTAAACATTTGAATTTCAAGAACTATTAGGTGTTTTCTAAAGGCTCCTTTATAGTAGTATTATTTTCTGTTTTATGCACACATATGTAACTGTTAATTATATGTAACATATATTCTAGTTATTTTATTACCTTTTTGTTGTTGTTGTTCCAGCTATTGTTGTTTTTTGTTTCATTTTGCTCGTTTTGTTCTTGGTCTTATGTATTAGAGATTTTTGACAAGTATCTGGAGATTCCTGTAGGCTCATAGATCAGGGTCTCAGGATCTCTGTGCGCAGGTATAGGGATTGTTTTCTAAAAGACTTTATACAGTGATGATATAGCCAGTAGCCTTTTTCACATGAAGATCTCACTCAGTACAATTCCTCTGAGATCCAGCCAAGGTTTTATAGATAGCAATAATTTGTTCCTTTTTATTGCTATTGGTGCTCCATGGCCTGAATGTACCAAGTTTAACCACTGACTCACTAAAAGATAATTGAGTTCATTTCTAGTTTTTGGCTATTACGAATAAAACTGTTATGAATATTTGTGCACAGATTTTTGCCTGAATGTGGGGTTTTATTTCTTTCAGATAACTGCCCTGGAGTGTAACTGTTGGGTCATTTGATAATTGTATATTGATTTTCTTAAGAAACTGCCAAACTGATCTCCAGAGGGGTTATACCATTTTACATTCCTACCAACAATATGTTTCTCAGCATCCTCACCAGCATTTGGTGTTATCAGTATGGTTTTAATTATTATTTTAGCTATTCTAATAGGTGAGTAGTGATATCTCATTATGGTCTTAATTTGCATTTACTTAATGATTAATTATGTTGAACATCTTTTCATGTGCTCATTTGCTATCTGTATATTCTCTAGTAAAATGTCTGTTCATGTATGTTGCCTATTTTTTATTTGGATTTCTTTTTCCTTTTGAGTTTTTAGGGTTTATTAGATACTCTAGATTATTAGTCTTTTGTCTTATACGTAGTTTGCAAATATTTTCTCCCAGTCTCTGGCTTGTCTTTTTATCCTCTTCAAAGGGTCTTTTGTAGAACCAAACTCTTTTTTTTTTTAGATGATAGATTTTCATTTAAATGTATATAGATTCCAGTTTCTCTTTAGTGTAGTAAGACCTGGCAACACTGGGCCATGACTATCCTGGCACCAACAGAAACATTAACTCATGTCTGCCCCAGATACAAGAAAAGAGGAGAGTGCTCCCCTTCACGACAATGCTAATCATACTTGGATCCTAATATCTTATTTCAGTTTACAACCCTAAATCCTTCAGTTTAGATGGTCTATACATAGAAAGCAAAGAAATTGATCAAGTATTTTTGTTCATCATATCGCTATTAGACATTATCATATGAATTAAAATGAGCTTTATTAATTCTGAAATAAGAGAATTTAAGTTATGGAAATGAAACTTAAATAAATAATAAAGAGAAAAAGAATATTTTAAAATATATAAAGATTTTTCATACAGGCCACTCAGTAATAGTTTTAACATTACCTAGTATACTACCACAATTACTGTTTTTTAAAATCTGTTTTCATTTATATCATTATTCTATTGTTATTTAATCTCTTACATTGTTATTTGGTATTGATTTTTTTAAATCCATTACTCCTATTCAGTGGTTTTTCCAGAAGTCAATATAAGTATTTTCAATTTTCCAACTTAACAAAAAATGTCCAATTCCTCTCTATTTACTTCAGTCTGGCTTTTATCAACACTACTTACACTGATTTTTTTTTTTAAGTGACCAATAAACTACCCGTTTTCAAATCTAATAGACAATTCTTTGCCTCCAATTCCCTCAAATTTCTGGTGATATTTAGTACAATTGACTATTATTTTCTCTCTTGAAGTTTATACTTTACTTATGTGACTCTTTTTTTTTCCCCTATTTTCTTGCTGACTCCTACTCTAAATACTGTTGAACTGTTCTTTAGGAAATATTCTGCTCCCTATTCTTTTCTTTTTCTTTGGAGATCTAATTCACATCAACTTGCAGCAAGTACAATAGTGATGACTCAAATCTCCAGCCCCATACCTCTTCTCTGACCTCTGAATTTACCTGATATCTCCAAATTGTATCACCTGAAAGTGCTTGACCATACTCTTTTAGCTTCCATTCACTGTCATCCCAGTCAATAGACTTCACTTCTCAAATCTAAAACCTGACAATCCTGATTCCTCTCTCTGTTAACTCCCACATTCAACTCATGAGTTCTACTGATGCTGTTTCTAAGTACATAACTCAAGTCTACTCATCTCTTACCCAGGTTCTTGCAAGCTGGTGCCAAATACTTATTATGGTTCCCTCTTTCTCCCATACCCACAATTCATTTCTTCCATAATAGCATTTGTGTTCCTAAAATGTCCCTTAACATGACTTACAAGACAGAATGATTTATCTAATCTTTAGCTAGCCCCCCAAACGTATTTCCTTTGTGCCTTAATTTTTAGGCACATATACCTTCATTTTGGCTCTTAAAGATTCTTCTTAAGAATTCTATATATGGACTTTATTTCTTCTATTTTGTTTATAATTATCTTTTCCTCACTATTAGAAGGACTACAATCATTTTATCTTTCCAAGATTAAGTGCTATCAGTCATAGAAACTACTTCCAAACATCTCTTTTTTAACTTTATGGCATTTATCATAACTTACAATCATTCTATTAATATGATGGTTAATGAAAAACTTTTCCAATTAAAGATCCATGGATGAAAGAACATTGTCTGCCTAATACCTCATTGATTTTTCAACAATTAGCCCATTGCTTAACTTACAGTAAGTTCTTTTCAATATCAATTTAATGAAAATAGCACTGTTTTGTCATAGATGAATGTGACATTTTATAATATCATATTCTGTATTCTAGCTATTAAAGAGTAAATCCATGTGATCCTAACATTATTTATTGGTAATACCACTCCGTATTAAATAACTTTTAAGTAGAGGGAAGTCATAACTGACAATATAAAATTATGGCTTGAGCTTTCATTGATCTGTGCTTGTGTTAAACTATTCATTGGCCCAAAGAGCCATAACTAGAAACCAATAGTAGTTAAAAACAAATTTATAATTTTATAAGTCGAGAAAGGAAAGCAATGTCTTGGAAAACTTGGTCTAGCACACTCAAGTCTACTGTGTACCATTGTATAATGTCTCTAGAGATAGCAAATTATTATTGTTTTCTTTGTGGAAAAAAACTTCTCTAAAGTTCATAGATTTAATTCTCACAATTACTGTCTTTCAGTCGTGACTCTGAAAATGTAAAGAAGGTACTATTTTGAGGCATCACTGGGAATCATACCCATCAAGTTGGAATGTAGCCTACAGAATTTCTTATAGGTAAACAAATTCTTTTTTTTTTTTAAAGATTTTATTTATTTATTTGAGAGAGAATGAGTGAGAGAGAGCATGAGAGAGGAAAAGGTCAGAGGGAGAAGCAGACCCCCCAAGTTGCTGGGAGCCCGATGTGGGACTCGATCCTGAAGTCCGGGATCATGACCTGAGCTGAAGGCAGTCGCTCAGCCAACTGAGCCACCCAGACGCCCAGGTGAACAAATTCTAATAATCTTTTAAGATCATCTTATTATCTTTCCTAATATCCAGTCTCTGCATACATATGAGTTTTATTATTATCTACACATCAATAAATATTTTATCATTTTTAGGATCATTCTTTGGAAGAATCACTTTATCATGTTATCAATATCTAGTGTTTAATAAGATAATAGTTTGGAGCAGAGGAAAACTATGGCCCAAGGGCCAAATCTGATTCACTGCCTGTAAATTTTCATCAGAAAAGAATGCACTCTCATTTGTTTTTATAATGTCCATGGCAGCTTTGGTGTTACAATAGCAGAACTGAATACTTACCAACAGAAATTGCATGGCTCAGAACATCTACAACACTCTCTGGCCCTTTGCAAAAAAATGTTTGCTAATCCCTGGTTTACAATACTAGCCAGGTCCCTCACATGTTTGTGCCTCAGCTTCCTGGGCTTTACTAAGGAGTGGGGCTATGTGAACCCCAAAGTCTCTGCCATCTCATATTCCTTGATCTTATGGTTACTAGTTTAGCTGTGTCTGGCTTTATAGATCCAGACTACATTAACATTCTTGTCAATAGTATAAATTTATTTTTCTGCTTTTTCCTTTTCTGCTATGAACACATTAAATAAATATGGTCTTCTTTGCAGAACAAATATTAACTGCAAGAGGAATAAAGAATCAATATTTTCTGTCTCCGTTTTTCATTTTTCACAAACAGGTAAGAGGGACATCTCAGATGAAGACAGTGAGTGAAGACAGTGAGTCACAATTCAGGACATAATAGCTGGCCTACAGTTTTTGTTTATTTTCTTATCTTTAACATCTTTGGCAAAACAGACTGCAATCAAGATGGCACTCAATATCAATATCTATTTATTTTATTTCAGTCTGTAAAGAAATTATCCTGTTCATCATAGGTAATATATTTTAGTTATGTAAGCACAGAAATTGCTTTTAGCAAACCTGCTTCTAAGAGGTGAAATTTTATATACACAAAGTGACAGATTAATGAAGTTGATCAGTGATAAAATGGAACACTTATAAGATTTCTATATAAAATATTTGTAAATAAAAGGATCTTGAAATTCATGACAATGCAAAAATGGAACACCAAATTACCGATTTTCAACTTTTTTTCCTTTGCACACTTAATTTTCAAAAGACAATAAAATCACCCATTAAATTATGATGGAGGAGACTATTTATTATTTTTTTAATTTTATTTTTTATAAACATATAATGTATTTTTATCCCCAGGGGTACAGGTCTGTGAATACACACTTCACAGCACTCACCAAAGCACATACCCTCCCCAATGTCCATAACCCCCCCCAACCCCCCTCCCCCCAGCAACCCTCAGTTTGTTTTGTGAGATTAAGAGTCACTTACGGTTTGTTTCCCTCCCAATCCCATCTTGTTTCATTTATTCTCTTACCCCCTTAACCCCCCATGTTGCATCTCCACTTAGAGGAGACTATATTAATATAATTCTCCATACTTTATATGCATGTGACCCTAAAACAGTCGCTTCTTTGTTTTGTTTTAAATAGTACTGAATGAATGGTTTGAAATCTGGCTTGATTAGATCTGATAGCTGTGGTCCTATAGCTCCATGTAAGGACATGTAAAGACATGTCGATCCATGAGGGAACAGCTACACCTCAACAAAGAGCCAAGAGTCAGAACAAAGATTTCTTAAAGTGAAGTTTTAAAACCAAACCAAACCAGGGGCACCTGGGTGGCTCAGTGGTTTAAGCCTCTGCCTTCGGCTCAGGTCATGATCTCAGGGTCCTGGGATTGAGCCCTGCATCTGGCTCTCTGCTCAGCGGGGAGCCTGCTTCCCCCTCTCTCTGTCTGCCTCTCTGCCTACTTGTGATCTCTCTCTGTCTATCAAATAAATAAATAAAAATCTTTAAAGAAAAATAAAATAAATAAAACCAAAACAAACAAACAAAAAAACAGTATCTTTAGTGTATAGGAAAAAAAAAAAGAAGTAACTTTTCTTACTAGCAACTGATTCAGCATGTCATTTTGACACTCTTTAAAACAAAGTTTTAACTGCTTTTTATTAGGGCAAGAAGTATACTCTAAAAATCTTCCTTCTGTGATATTCAAGAGTTAGAACAGTTATCTCCAAATAGGACGGGTTTCCACTAGGAAGACACTGACTTCACAGAAATGCTACTCAGACTTGTTTGATTCAGTGCTGCTTTTTGCTCTTCTCACGGTGACTATTTTATCTAGTCTCTTCGCTTATTCTTAGATGAACAATGTTTTCTCTGACAAGCTTTGGATTCCTCTAAGAGATTAGAATGATTTAGTGCAGAAGAGATTGGTACTTTGCTGCCCTTAAGAAAGGAAGATGCAGATGTGAATGACCTTAAAGGTCTTTGTCCAAATCAGCTTCTTTCCCCCCTCCTTCCGTTCCTGCAGGAGGAAAATCAGTCATGTCTACACAAATCCCAATTCCATTAACCTTTCAGCTACTGCCGAGACATAGTTGTACTAAGGTCCCTAACATTATATATGTCAAGAATTGGCTGGCATGTCCTTTATAAGTCTCTCTTGTAATATCTTGACTATTTCAGGTAGTTCATAGTTCACTTACCTCAGAATATTAAAGTGTGGTACAATTTGTATTCCTGGAATTAATTCCTGAGCTTGAGGTTCACTGGAGGGGTGAAAAGGAACAATAACACACTCTCTCTCACACACACACTTTATGTTTAGTTCATTTATGTTCTGTTCTTATAAATTCTCTATGCTGCAAATTCATAGAAAGACAATAAACAGGAGGGAATATTACTCCTGAAGTCTCTCTTGGATTTGTGTAAATTGAGTCCTAATATTGCACAGCATATTACAGAAAGTATGAATGAAGACTCTAGACATCAGACTGATCAGCTCCTATCTGAGCCTCACTTTTTATAAAATGTGTTAGTTTGGGAAAATTAATTTTTTTAAAGATTTTATTTATTTATTTGACAGACAGAGATCACAAGTAGGTATAGAGACAGGCAGAGAGAGGAGGAAGCAGGCTCCCCGCTGAGCAGAGAGCCTGACTGGGGGCTCGATCCCAGGACCCTGAGATCATGACCTGAGCCGAAGGCAGAGGCTTTAACCCACTGAGCCACACAGGTGCCCCAAATTTGGGAAAATTAACTAACTTTTCCATGCATCAGTTTCATCAAATATGGGGAATGGGACTAAACATGACTAATACAGTTATTGTGATGACTGAGTCAATATTAGCCTAGAAATACTAACCACTCATTAAATGCTCACTGTGTTATATTTAAGTATGGATTACTCATAATAAAAAAGACTGATAAAATTAATATAACTTATTCTTAATAATGGGTAATAAATACCAATTTTAAAAGTTTAAGAAGTAAATAGACTAGAATCCAAAAGGTAAGATTTTTGAGACTACTCCAAAGTTAATAATATTTATTATAACTAAATTATATTAAATTTATTTAATATATTTATTTAAATTATTTAATTTATTTAAATTATATTAAATTTATTATGACTAAATTATTATTATAAATAAATAATATTTCTTATAATATTAATAATATTTCTTATTTAAATCTGATAAGATTACATTACTAGGCAGATTAGAGAACCCCAGATCATCCTGAGCTTACAGGGAATGTACATATCCATCACTGAACAAATGATCAGATGAACTGTATGGAGGGAGGGGAAAAGATTCACGACAGAAGGAAAAGCTGACAAAGTAGACCAGGGAAATATGATTTTTGCAAATATCCTATTGAAAAGGAAAATTATCCAGGGCAGGCCCCATTAGATAGAAATTTAGTAAAAAGAGCAAGAGATCACCAGGAGCCCACCCTGGGAGCAAGAGAAAACCACCATCTTTGCTTCCGTAAACAGGCTTCCCTCCACAAGCTTCCCTTCCACTGACCACTGTTCCTGCCCTAAACCAATACTATCCCCAACCCCAGTTTAAACCCACCTAGCAGTAGTCAGCATAACCCTTGAAACCTGACCCCCCTGTATTCCTCTATAAAACCTCTGGAATCCCACTACCCCTAGGCCCAGAATTTCCAATGCAAGCTCAACTGGGTCCACTGGCATAAAATAAACCTGAGTACTACTTCTCCAAGTATCACTTGGTTTCTCGCTTGATTATTTTTCCACAACACTATAATCCAGTATGTGATCTCTTCTTTTTTTTTTTTTTTAAGTAACATATAATGTATTATTTGTTTCAGGGGTACAGATCTGTCAATCATCAGTCTTACACAATTCATAGCACTCCCCATAGCACATACCCTCCCCAATGTCCATCACCCCGCCCCATCTTCTCCTCTGCTACATTTTGAAGGACCATTCCCTTATTGAAAGCAAAACAAAACCTTCCATTGCCTGTACTTCATGCTACCATAATTTTCTTCCTCTGAATACGAAATGATTTAATATTAAGATCAATATTGAACTTTTTACCTCCTAATAACCTTCTTTTCAATCTTAACATATTTATTGAAATTGCTTTCTACACGAACGCTGTTTCTCCAAAATCAAATGAAATTTTTAGAGTTTTACTGTTTCCTTATGTTTTGTTCTCATTTTTTAACTATCCATGAGTTGTCTAGGCAACAGTTCATCTTGATAATCGATATTCCTAGTGTTGATGTTAATGTTACTGTTTCAAGTTAGTCTCTCATCCTGCGATTATTGTTACTCTTTCTCTCTCATCATACCACATGTTTTTCCTCCTAGAGAGTCCAAAGTATAGGCAGCATCCACCAAGGGTATGAATGTAATAGTCAGTGTTTTGTTTAACAAATATTTCCCTTGAGCATTGTATAGCATCCTGTAACTACATCTGTCACATCTATGCAAAGGACTAGAATGTCCCTGGCCCATTAGGAGGGAGAGTTCGCAGTGTGACAGAGTGAAGGAAAGGCTGTGGCTTTGCTCCCTTTAAGAAAAGAAGTTGTGGGGGCACGTGGGTGGCTCAGTCCTTTAACCATCTTAATTTCAGCACAGGTCAGGAGCTCAGATTTGTGAGATTGAGACCTCTGCACTGGGTTCTGTATTGAGTGTGAAGCCTGCTTAAGATTCTTTCTCTTTCTCCCTCTACCCCTACCCCCAACATGTACCCAGTCTCTCCCTCTAAAAAAAAAATTAAAAATAGAAAAAAGAAAGGAAGCTGCAGATGTGAATGATCTTAAAAGTCTTTGTCTAAATCAATTTCTTTTTTTTCCCTTTCTTTTTCTACAGGAAGAAAATCAGTCAACAATAATCAAGTAATGGCCCGTATTGCCTCAAATTCAAATCAGAACGCATTATCTACCATGTTCCCTCTTACAGCTAATGGTTCAACAGTTATTTATGCAATAGAAATTCAGTTTACTCTAAATGTATATCCTACATTAAAGCAAATGTAATTATTGCTATTACGGGATGAACTGTATCCTCAAAAATGATATGTTGAAGTCTTAACCTCCAGTACCTCAGAATGTGAACTTCTTTAGAAAGAGTCATTGCAGATGTAGTTAATTTATATGAGGTCATTCTTGAGAGGACGAGCCCCTATTCCAGTAGGACTAGTATTCTTTTTTTTTTCCTAATTTTTTTAAAGATTTTATTTATTTATTTGACAGAGATCACAAGTAGGCAGAGAGGCAGGCAGAGAGAGGGGGAAGGGAAGCAGGCTCCCTGCTGAGCAGAGAGCCCGATGCAAGGCTTGATCCCAGGACCCTGGGATCATGACCTGAGCTGAAGGCAGAGGCTTTAACCCACTGAGCCACCCAGGCGCCCCTGTGACTGTATTCTTATAAGAAATGGAGAGACAGATGTACAGGGAGAATGTCATGAGATGACAGAGGCAGAAATTGTAATGATTAAGCTGCAAGCCAAAGAACACCAGAGATTGATGACCACCACCAGAAGCTAGGAAAAGACAAGAAAAGATTCTCCCTCAGAGGCTTCAGAGGTAACATGGCCTTGACAACACTTGACTTTGGACTTCTAGCCCCCAGAACCAGGAGACAATGAATTTTTGTTGCCTTAAGCTATCTATTTGTGGCGCTTGTTACGGCAGCCCTAAGAAACTAATATATTTTGCACTACTCATTTTTCAATCACAAAATAGTTTTGAGTTTACATGGTATTCTGGACATTTCACTAAAATTATCTACTTGTTCTTTTTCTTTTTTTGAAGACTTTTTTTTTTTTTTTTTTTAATTTGACACACAGAGAGAGAGAGAGACAGCAAGAGAGAGAACATAAGTAGGGCCAGTGGCAGGGAGAAGCAGGATTGCTGTGGAGCAGGGAGCTGATCCCAGGCCCCTGGGATCATGACCTGAGCCAAAGGCAGTCACTTAATGACCGATCCACCTAGGCACTCTGAAATCTACTTGTTCTGACTACAATTATGATTTTATCTATTTTTTTTTGTAGTTTTATCAAATTTTGGTGCACGTAGACTGAAACTCTAACATTAGGTGCATACATGTTTAAGATTATTAGGTCTTTTTGATGAATTGACTCCATTATTGTTATGAAATGATTCTCTTTATTACTTACAATAGTCTTTTCTCAAGAATCAATTATTCCAGATTAGTTTGATTAGTATTAGCATGGTATGTCTTTTTCTATTATTTTAATCTATTTATGTCTATATATATATGTGTGTATGTATGTGTGTGTGGATAATACACACACACACATATGTATATAGATTTTTTATATATATATATATATGTACCATATATGTACATATATCTTAGAGGTAACATGAAATAACATTATGCCTTGCATTTTAATCCCACCTGACAATCCCTGTCTTTTAATTAAAGTGTTTAGACCATTTGGATTATTATAATTTATTTTAAATAAATCATCTTGCTGTCCCATCTGTTCTTTTAATAGTTTTTATTTTTCTGTCAAATCCTACCCACAGCCCGTTTTTATAATCTTAGAACAACAACAACAAAAAGGTTCTCACCCTTTTAAAAGGTTTTAAATAGGTAAAAGGGATTAAGGAGTATATTTGTGATAAGCACTGGGTGATGTATGGAAGTATTGAATTACTATATTGTAGACGTGAAATGAATAGAACAGTGTATTTTAACTAGCTAGAATCAAAGTAAAAATTCAAAAGATTTTAAGCAAAAGAAAAAAATAGGCAATAGAGAAGAAATGTGTTCTTCAGAGACTGTTTACTCTCTGTCCCTTTATAGAAGCCTCACAATGCATTCTTGTGATGTTCACTTTAAACAATGCATTAACTTTTAAAGAGGTTTAATTTTTTGATGTCTTCTAAATACACCCACATAGTCACTATTTCTGCTTCTCTTCATTCCTTTGGATAAATCCAGATTTCCATTTAGTATTATTTCCTTCTATTTGAAAGACTATTTTTCTTGAAGTGTGTGTCTGCTGGTGATGGATTCTTTCAATTCCTTCTGCTTTTGTATCTCTTCAATAGTCTGCATTTCCCCTTCATTTTTGAAAGGTGCTTTTCCTAGGTGCTCTGTACTATAAAGATGCTCCTCACTGTCTTCTGGCTTGCAATATTTTCAAGATGTCTGCTGTAATTCTTGTACTCATTCACTTGTATATAACCCCCCAGATTGCTTTGGGATTTTTCCCTTTATCACAGATTTTTCTGCAATTTGTTGGAGTTTTCTTTTTTTTTTTTTTTTTAAAGATTTTATTTATTTATTTGACAGAGAGAGATCACAGGTAGGTAGAGAGGCTGGCAGAGAGAGAGAGAGGGAAGCAGGCTCCCCGCTGAGCAGAGAGCCCGATGTGGGACTCGATCCCAGGACCCTGAGATCATGACCTGAGCTGAAGGCAGCGGTCTAACCCACTGAGCCACCCAGGCGCTGCTGTTGGAGTTTTCTTCTTGTTTGTTATGATTAGTGTTCTTCAATTTGCTTCTGTTGTACTTATCCTCAATTTTGGAAGACTTTTGGCTCTTCCTTTTTCAAATATTTGTTTTGTCCTTGACCTTCTGAGGAAATTTTATATACATACTAAGTTGCTAATATACATATCCCACATCACCACTATGCTTTGTAGTTTTCATGTTTATTTGTTTGATTTCTAGTCATTCTTTTTAGTATCTTTCATGTATATAATTTATACTACCTTTTCTTATGTTCCTTAATCTTATCTGCAGTAACTAATCATTCATCCTATCTAGTGTAGTTTCATCTCGGTCATTGTAGTTTTCATCTTTAGAAGTTTGATTTGGGACTTTAATATTTTTCATGTCTCTAATTTACATGCATAATTTTCCCACTAGCTTTGTGAGCCTGTGGGAAACAGCTGTACAGTTGACTTTTGAATAACATGGGCTTGGACAGCATGAGTCAACTTATACATGGATTTTTGTTGATAAGTACAGTAAATATACTATAAATGTATTTTCTCTTTATTATGATTTTCTTAATAACATTGTCTTTTTTTTTTAATTAATTTATTTTTTAGAGAGCATAAGCACATTTGGGTGGGAAAGGATATAGGGAGAGTGAGAGAATCTTAAGCAGGCTCCATGCCCAGCACATAGCCAGATATGGGACTCAATCCCAGGACCCTGATATCATGACCTGAGCTGAAATCAAGAGTCAGACACTTAATGACTGAGCCACCCAGGTGCCACTAACATTTTCTTTTCTCTAGCTTATTTTATTGTAAAAATACAGTATAGATAGATAGATAGATAGATAGATAGATGTAGATATAGATATCTATACCTATATATATATATATAGATAGATATAGATATTTCACCCGAAATATGTGTTAATTGACTGTTTATGCTATTGGTAAGACTGCTAATCAACAGCAGGCAATTAGTAGTTAAGTTTGAAGGAGGTCAAAGTTTATATACAGATTTTTGACTGCATAGTAGGTAAGCATCAGTAACTCTGGCATTGTTTAAGGATTGGCTGTATCTTTCTTGAATTTTCTTTTATGCTTATTCTATTATGTTTATCATTTGTGTCACTTTTGATTAATTGATTTTATCCTCATAATAGGTTGTATTTTTATACTACTTCCCATGCCTGGCCATGTTTAATTAGATGACAAACATTGCAAAGTTTACCTTGTTGGCTGCTGGTTATTTTTGCATTCATACAAAGATTCTTCAGCTTTGTCCTGAGAGGTATTTAATTACATATTAACAGTTTGATCTTTTTGTAACTTTTTTATGTTTTGTTGTCATTAGGACAAAAGCAAGATTTATTCAATGTCTAATTTTCTTCTACTACTGGGGAATGATCTTTCTGAATAGGATATTTGTTTCTCTAAATTATGAGTGTAACCTCTGCCTGGTGGGAGCAAGAAATATTCCCAACCTATTGGGGCTACAGATATTGTTCCCACTAATCCTCCTGGGAGACTTACCGCCCAATCCTGGATTGCTTCTTTACACCTAGGGGCCAATTAATACTCAGTAATTACTCAAAGAATATCCTTTGAAAACTTTCAGAGCTATCTCTCTAAACAATTCCCTCTTCTCTGATACTTGGGCCTGCTAATTGCGTCTTCATTGATTTCTCCAAACTCTTAGCTGCATCTCTTCCTGTGAAGGAGACCCCCAGGCTGCATCTGGATTTCTCCTTTCTGCAACATAATTTCAAGATAATAAAGTGGATAAATGGTCTGTTTACCTTATTTGATTCCAGATCCCAGGTATCATAATCCTTTACTGCCTGATTCCATCCATACACATCTTGGGGGTTTGCTTTTTAGCTGTTTCTAGCAGAAGTATTAGTCCTACGTAAATAATTCCATCTAGCTTGGATATGATGTTTCCCAATATTCTACTTTGAGTTTATTCTACAGTATGTTATTAGTGTAGCCATGAAAAATATTATTTTCAGATTTATATAACATATGTATGTTATAATCCAGGCTATTAAAAATATAATAACACTCCTAGAATATTCAAATGAATACTGATCAGTTCATAGGTATAAGAAAACTACCAAAGGCCAAGGAAATCAAGGTATAATTTAAACATAATAGATGTAAGAACACATACGGTAACTTAACAAATAGTATACTAATCAATATACAAATGCAACTGTGGTTTGAACAAAATCAATGGTTAATGAAACTAAAATTATTAATCATTGAGAAAACGGAGTACAGAGCTAAAATGTAAGATATATATATTTTTATTTTATTTATTTTATTTTTTTTAATATTTTTTTTATTTATTTTTATTTATTTATTTTTAAGATTTTATTTATTTATTTGTCAGAGAGAGAGTGAGCGAGAGCGAGCATAGGCAGACAGAGTGGAAGGCAGAGTCAGAGGGAGAAGCAGGCTCCCTGCGGAGGGCAAGGAGCCCGATGTGGGACTCGATCCCAGGACGCCGGGATCATGACCTGAGCCGAAGGCAGCTGCTTAACCAACTGAGCCACCCAGGCGTCCCGATATATATATTTTTAAATCCTGAGATAAATATCCCTGTCCTCTTCTGTGCCTTTATGCAATAATAGAGAAGAGTAAATTTGGAAATATGGTTTATTTATTAAAAAAGCACAACTGGGTATGACTACAATTTCTTTATAAATGGTTGAAAGTATCACTGAAATCTTGTTTTGAAATTATTTAAAATCAAGAATATTTATGTAATCAATTTTAAACTGAGTTTTGTTTTATGAAATATGGATGTTACTATATACACGGATATAAAAGTGAGAGAATTCAAATTACATTTTAACATTCATTAAATTTTAATATGAGTCTGCCTTTTTCAAGTTTTTTTAAGAATTTTTAAATATTACGAACTTTATTGTGTTTCTTTTGCTTTGAAATTATTTCATTTTTTCCCCTAAAAATGATAGTGTTTGAGCCTGTTGAACATATATTTTCAGTATTTCCTTTCTCTTACCTAAGTCTTTCTTCTAATTTACAACTATCCAGAAATACCACCTACATAAAGCTCATTATATAGAATAAAAACCATAGTGAAGGGTTTGATATTAACCCAGAAAGAGCATACATTTGTTATGTCAAAAATCCAATCTTATTTCATTTTCAGTAATATTTGATCCAAGTTGTCATCATATTCTGATTTCATTTCTAAGTCCTAAGAGTATAAGGCTAAGCAACGTTAAAATTCTAAGAATTGCAGACTCCACAGGTAATTTTTATGACTAAATATTTACCAGATAACCCATTACATATCTCTCACACATACTCATAGCACCATCTTGATTGATTTTAAATAATTAAGTTTAATCCATAAAGTACTTTTGGTTGTGATAAAAGTATTAATAGTATGGAGATAATTACAGGTACAATATCATCTCCTTTTTAATTCATCCACTGATTCCATAAACATCTTTTGAGAATCTACATTGCCAGGAATACAGTAGGTACTGGAGATCCAAGAATATCTTGAACAGTTTTTTTAAATTCATGTCTCTTGCTTTTAGTGAAGAAAAGAATTTTAAATGTATTCAATCAAGTATGGAAATGTTGACATAAGATCATACAAGACGTTAATGGAAAATATTTCAGAGTGTCTAACCTTCTCCTAACCTTCTCTGGTAGAGTTAATGAAGTCCTCACTGAGGAAGTGATCATTTTTATCCACGACAGAAAAAAAAAAAAAAACCAAAAAAAACCCAAAACCAAAAAACAAAACAAAAAAACAAAAAACAAACAAACAAAAAACAACTATTTCCTGATTATGTGGAAAAAAGTTATTAAAGAAGCTTTGAACAGTTCTTGAAAAAAAATTTTAAAAAGATTTTATTTATCTATTTGACAGACAGAGATCACAAGCAGGCAGAAAGGCAGGCAGAGAGAGAGTGAGAAGGAAACAGGCTCCCCATGAAGCACAGAGCCCAGTGTGGGGCTCTATCCCAAGACCCTGGGATCATGACTTGAGCTGAAGGCAGAGGCTTTAACCCACTGAGTCACCGAGACACCCCACAGTTCTTGAAAATTTTAAAACAATAAAACAGTATGAAAACTTAAAAACAATGTACTTAAAATAACCACCATAAATATTTCAATGATAAATTTTTAACCACTTCCCTTTATTTCATGCTATTAGAGTCTATGTAATAATGAAAGAATTAATAGTCTCAATTAATATTCTCAATTATACTTAATATAGATATGCATGTAAACAGATGGAAAGAATGTTTAAACTTAGAAAGTCAAAAGGAAGAAATAAGACCACACTTACTATTTATTTCTTTAATATCTTAAAAATGTTCCCACTTTTCTGTTGCCTAGCTATCTTCATATTAATTCATAGCATCCTCATCTCTTCCTGTATCATTGTCATAACATACTAACTACTCTCCCTGGATGCAATCTTCACCAATTCCAATTTATTCTGCACTTTGCTGTATTTTTCTGAATTGCAAAGCAAAAAGTATTTCCCCCCACTATCAAATAACCTTAATAAGTCCTCATTATTTGACAAATAAAAGTCAGACTCTCTAAGATGATCCAAAGAGCTCATTAAAATCTGGATCAGAAGTAAATGGATGGAAAAATAAAAAAAACATATTCATCCTTGTATTCTCAAATGTTGGAATGGTGACTCCCATAGTAGGTGCTCAAAATTGTATGTATTTGATGATTGGACTTTTAATGGATAAGGAATTTTCCTTGTGGGATTTTTAATGGATTGTTTTTGTGAAGAACAATGGCAAGATTGTTACTGTTGCAGAATATGAATGGAATAGTTCATCTCTGAGCCAAGCACTGAGCCTGGAATATAGTTTGTGCTTTACCAGCATTTAATAAATAAATAAGTCGCAATAAGTTTTCAGACATCCAGGTAGATAGATGGTGAATAAGTGTAATAAAGCAGTTGTGTGTGTAACACCAACTGCCAAACAATAATCAGGGACAAGACTTAGGAACTGAGGGAAATAGAAATACCTATAAGTAAGTAAGGGAGTGTGTATCATGGCAAGTGTTTTGGGCATGGAATAACAGGGTACAAATGTGAAAGAGAATGAAATCTAGGTTGCTCATTAAAGTTGCCACACTTTACAGAGATTATCTCTCTCTGGAGATATATCTTTGACTATCTCTTTAGGGATTGGTGGTTTAATTGGTTAATGTAATTACATTTCTTGAGAGTGATAACACATTTTCAGCTAACATATTAAAAAGGTCGGCTTATCTGGGTAAAACCAATTCATTATTGTCCATTCTAACCAGCAGAGGTTTCAGGCAATTGGACAAAACCCACATGGATATTATTGCAATTACTGGCTGAGGATACTTAAGTGTAACTCAAGGGACTTAAAGTAGCCAGACACAATATGAATGAGTAATGCAAGGAAAAAAAAAAAAAAGATGATTTTACTCAAAGTAAATTGAGCTTGACCTGGGAGTGTACTGCCTAAAATATAAAATAAAATAGTCTGTACTCCAGACATAGTACCATCTACACAAATGCTGCCCCGGAGAACTCCAGCATAGGTAACTCTTTACATTTATTCAGGTCCCCTATGATCTTATATAGAATAGCACTTCTCTCACACTGTGTCATCTTTTCGTGTCCTAACATATGTTGAAGTTGCTTTTGTTACTTGGCATTGTGTCAAACAACTGTATGAGTACCAGGCCTCTTTAATTTTATACACTACTGTCTGACCAGTAACTAAAATAGCATCTGGGGTAGAGTAAGTGTCCACTCAGTAACTGCTGAATGAATAAACAGGTGAATGGAAGCTTTCAGAGACCTAACCTCTCTACTTTTGATTAATTTCCATCACTATGAAAACTGGAGAAAGATACTAAGCCCAATTTGGTAGTTAATACATGACATGAAAACTAGGAGATACAATTGTAGATGGAAGGGAACATGTTCAATATCACAGAAGGTCAAAGAAGCTTGGGAGCCATACCTTCAAGGATTTGATAGCCCTTACAATATTTTTCATAAGTGAAGTTCAAATCCCTTGAAAAGATCTGTTTATTCCTCTGAGAGATCACCGGCATCATCCAAGAAATTTTATATCAGTCTTAGAGTCATCAGAATTTATGTTACTTTTGACATGGATACTGTTGTATTTATAAAAACTTCTACTCTACAATTAGGTTCATTCTAAACCTGGTCAATCTTCTAGGTCACAAGGATGGTCTTTTAAAAAATTTTATAACTTATGCAACCAGTAAAGTTATCATCCCACAAGCACATTTGGATAGCAGAAATTTGTCTGTATGTTTGATCTCTTTTCTTCCTAACAGTTCAATATGCTGGAAACAGGTATGCTAGAGAAAAGCCAAATAATAAGGTAAGTCTGCCTGTCATAAAACTGGCACTGTGTTTTCATCATTAAATACAAACAAAGAGCAGAACAGGAAAGGGTGAGAAACATTCTCATATATATTAATTACTACCCTATTTAACTGCTTTCAGTAGAAAATACATTTTAGAATTGTTTTCAACAGATGATTTCAAATTTTTTGTTTCTTAATAGGTAGTTGATTCTGCCTTTAAATATATAGAACTTAAAAAAACAAGCCACCTGGTATATTTTATTTACTCAACTTCCAAAAGATAAGATTTTAATATGACAAGATTTGAAACACAATAGTATACTGTTACCTTGTCTTGTGATTAGAAAACTGATTTATAGCTATTTATGAAATAGTTGGGCAGTAACCATCATTCTGATAGAACTTTTTGTAAATTGGGTATCTTCAAAAGTGTACCTGTTATAATACTTTTTATATAGGCAATGCTAGTTGAGCTTTCAATAAAACCATTACCTAAGCAAAAGAGAGAACATTCAAATTAACATGATTTTTAAACATCACTTCTCCTTCATTACATTATTTGCTGCATTACACTGAAGTGAGCTCATTTGACTTCTTACAACCTGCAAAGGTATGTTCACGAATCTCTCCTTTATTTAAAAAAAAGGAAATCATTCTCATGATAGATTTTTATGTCAGTTTCAAAATGCCTTCTAATTGTCAAATGTATTTAAACTTATGTACACCTTAATTTCCTGTCCAGGACATAAATAAACACTTTCAATGAATAGATTAATGGAACTACTGTGAGCAGTTCAGAGTTAAATTCCATTACATTCCCTAAGTGTTAATCAATTAGTCATTTTCATTAGCTACAGGTCATAACCTTGCACTGGCCCCAAAGAATTCAATCCCTACTCTTAAAAAGCCAAAATATGCTTATTAACTCGATTTGATAAAATGTGTCATATCTGAGGCTAATTTAACCTTTTCCTTTTCAGTCTTACTCAAATCCTCTGCCCTTGCCCTTTGGGCATGCACGAAAACTTAGGTCTGTACCTCCACCCATGACATGTGAGTAAGCGTGCTTCTAACAGCTGGCATGGGCTGTATACTAAATATTGTACCTATCAAGCTTTTACATGTTTTCATTTTGAAATTTCCATTTAAATGCAAATTCTGCCATTTAAATAGAGTCCTCGTGTGCTTTATTACACTATAATTACTATTTCCCATCTTCCTGGGACTAACTGCAAGAAAGGCCATAGGTCACTTTGCTAGCCCTCTAAAAGTGCAATTGAAATCAGAAAGTCATCATCGCTAGCGTTTGTGAGTGACACCCATTTGTTAAGGGAGACCTGAGGGACTGATTCAAACAGTGCCCTAAAACCTGTCCTGTCCTGTGATTTACAGGAACAAGAACAAACAAAGCCCACAGCTACAATTTCTTTAGGTCCATGTGAATTAAACAGCTGAGCCAGGATTTGGCACAAATAAATAGCAATTGAAATGCTGCCCTCATTTTGAAAGGAGACACATGCCAAGATACAAGCTAATTCCAATGTCAAGGGACAAGCAGGAAACACAAATATATTTAGGTATTGTCAGTTCTTATTGAACAAAAAGCAATCAATCATGGGTTCAACTTAATATAAATGTTAGAACTAACATTTTTTATAGAATTATCAATAGGATGGGCACAAATATAAAGATATACATATATTTTTTAAAGTCCTTAGGAAATACAATAAGTTATAGCATTCTTAGGGGCACCTGGGTGGCTCAGTGGGGTAAACCTCTGCCTTCGGCTCAGTCATGATTTCAGGGTCCTGGGATCAAGCCCCGCATTGGGCTCTCTGCTCAGCGGGTAGCCTGCTTCTGCCTCTCTTTCTGCCTGCCTTTCTGCCTGCTTGTGATCTGTGTCTGTCAAATAGATAAATAAAATCTTAAAAAAGAAGAAGTTATATCATTCTTAATATTTAAGTCTTAGCATTTAATAAAACATTTAGTAAAGCCTTGAAATTATATTATTCATAAGTGCATTTTGTGGCATACACATTTGTGTGTGTATTTTGGTGGGGGAGGGGGTGGATTGTGGATGACAACTAGGAAAAAAAAAAAAAAAAGGTTGATTTCTATAGGCAGGTATCTCCAAAATGCTTGTTCAGTTTACTTGAATCTCTTTTTTTGAGAGGTTATGTGGTATAGTAGAAAGAATATGGATATGTCAATCAGACAAACATGAGTTCAAACAAGATTACAATTACCAAATTGATGTCCTCCAGCAAGGTATTTAATCTCTGTCTCTCTAAAATTGGAAACTGAAACTATAAAATATCTCAGAAGTTAACATATAGAGGCAGAGATACATAGATAGAGGTAGAGAAATAGGTATAGATATGGATGGCTTGAGATAATAACATCATTGTACACAGAACACATAACTTCTTCAGACACCCAACATTCTCATGATTCGGTTCACAATCATTATGAACATGCATCACTATTTGAACACAGGAAAAAGAACCACCACTTTTCTCATATCTTCTTGATTCCAAAGCCTATGTAACAATAATATGTTTTCAACCCCATTCATTGGGTTACAAATCCTGGGACCCCGAGTACTGAAGGAGCCAGCACAACCATTTATATACAGGGTAGGTTCAATTTCAGTATCCCTTTAAAGTACATTAAATTACCAACTAGACATACATCCTTTGCTACTTTTGCTCTTACCTTGACTTCTTGTGATCTTGTCTCTAAAATAATGAAAACTAAGTTTCACTTTCTTTATTTTTTAAAGATTTATTTATTTATTTATTTATTTATTTATTTATTTGAGAGAGAGAGAGAGAGCGAGCAAATGAGTAGGGAGAGGAGCAGAGGGAGAGAACTGTCAAGCAGACTCCCCGCTGGGTGGGGAGCCCTAGGCAGTGCTCCATCTCACAACCTAGGAGATAGTGATCTGAGCCAAAACCAAGAGTCCCATCCTTAACCAATGGATCTACCCAGACAACCTCAAGTTTCATTTTCTTTTTTTTTTTTAATTTATTTATTTGACAGACAGAGATCACAAGGAGGCAGAGAGGCAGGCAGAGAGAGAGAATAGGAAGCAGGCTCCCTGTTGAGCAGAGAGCCCGGTGTGGGGCTCAATCCCAGGACCCTGGGATCATGACCTGAGTTGAAGGCAGAGGCTTTAACCCACTGAGCCACCCAGGTGCCCCTCAAGTTTCATTTTCTAAGTTGAATTTTAAAATCATACTTGATGTAATGAAATTGTGGAGGCAATTTAAATGTTACTAACATGGCTCTGAGTTTGGTAGTCACTGGTCCATGCATTATGTCAAATTTGCTGTATCAACTATGCCTATTTTTTATTGTCATCTGGATTTATTTCTCTTATCAATATTGAGATAGTTGTTTCTAAAGTGTTCTAATGATTACTCTAGACTTCGTAACTTTTTATTCAGCTAATTCACTGAAATTCAGAATGCACTTGTGAGAATACATGATCCTTTTAAAACTCAGAGCATTCCTCAGCATGTGATAAAACTATTGAGTAATTGATATGCTATTAAAAAAGTCAATTAAAAATCAAATTCTCTCTTTAGTATAGGAAAAAGAATTGAATCGCCCAGCCTCCATAGTTTTAACCATCTGGCTCTACTTATAAAGCTGATAAGGCTGTCACTGAGGAGACTTTGGGGGAAATTTTGGTAAACCAGGCCATAATTATGTTAAGCAGTCTACTTAATGTGTAAGTTTGGATTAACAAAAAGTGTCATTCCTTGACTTAAACTCTATTCATGATACTGTCTATAATTAGTTGAGTCCTATAGGTTTCAATGTTCCTTACAAACTTTTCATTAAATTTTCTCCTTGGATATTGTTTTGGAGGAATTTTTACTTCCCAATTCTAGAAATTAACTACATGGACCAAATATGTATTTCCATATAAAAAATAAATATTCTTTAAGCCTTGTATGCTGTGGAGTTATCTTTACCCTTATTCTATTTTCTAGACAACAATATTTGAGCTCTGTAAATTGTTTCAGAATGTCAGCAGAACTCAATTGCTTTTGTCAAGATATTAACAGTATCAGTAATTGAATCTTTCTCCTCTGCATTCATGGTGCTGGCTACATTATGACATCTCTAGTTTCTGGCAGGGCACCAGATTATTGCTTAGCTTACTTAAACTTCAAAAAGTGGAGCACCTGTAGAAGTCTCTAATTTCATCCATTGCATTTTAGGATTTATTTATTCTTTCACTTAACACCAATATCTCTTGAATGCCCACTTTAATTCCAGGCACTAAGGCAGGTATTGGGGTTAGAGAAAAGGACAAGTTGGATAATTCTCTGTCTTCAAAAATTCTTAAATTTGGTGGAAAGGATGAAATACAAAAATACATACATACAAATGAAGATATTTCATGATGTGGGCTGTAAGTGCCACAAGGGAATAAGAAGAGTAAAGTGAAAAAGTAGCATAAGAGGGTGTGGGAAAAATAGAGATGGAGTGTTCTGAAATGACTTTTACAAAGAGCTGACTTTTGAGAAGACACCTGAAGAAGGTGAGGACCTTTGCAAGTATTTGGGGGAAAGACTTCCAGACACAGATAATAGCAGGGGAGAGACCTTGGAAGGGTATTTGTTATGTTCAAAGAGAAAAAATGCTGGCTGATTGGAGCTGCATGTGCAAAGGAAGAGATCAATTATTAGTGAAGTCAGGGGTTGCCACACACTAAATTAAATGGGACCTTTGAAATACAAAGAAAAGACTTTGAAATGTGATTTCTCTGATAGGAAATGTTTTCAAAAAGAGGACTTGGTCTACTATATTGAAAATTGACTTATCAGTAGTGTGGAAAGAGTTAGGCCCGTTGAGCTTGTTGCAATGGCTCTGGACAAGGGTGGTAGTGGTGTGGATGGTAACAACAGAAGGCCAAGTAGTTATATACAGTATATAGATATAGATGATATAGATATAGATATATAGATATAGATATAGATATATAGATATAGATATAGATAGATATAGATAGATACAGATATATAGGCTTATAACATATAACAGCCCTTTGGTTTCCCTAATCTTTGATTTCTTCTTTTCTCTCTCTCTCCACATAATTTTCATCAGTCAACCATGCTGCTTCAATCTTTAAACTATAACTAGAATCCAGCTACTACAGTTGCTTTACTGATACCAACACAGTTCAAGCCCATCGTGTTCTTTGCCTGGACGAATGTCTCCTTCCTGGCATTCACCACCATATTCTCTGTTGGCAACACAGTGCTCAGAAAGACACTGCTAATATCATTAGGAAAGATCATTTTGCTTTTCCACTCAAATCTTTGAAGTGGTGTGGTTTCACGGTTTTAACTTCAATTTACTTCTTTGTATACTTTCCCAGCTTACTCCACTCTTGTGTCTCTGGATTCCCTGCTGTTTCAGAAACACACAACTCCGATCTTTACCTTAAGAGCTCTGTAGAGAATTCTCTTCCTCACACATGACCCCCTATCTTATCCTTTCACCTTATTTCAGTGTCATTATTTCAGGTACATCTTCCCTGATTGACAATTTAAAATTATACTTCTGAAAACCTGAAGTTTTACCCAACTTTTCTGTTTTATTTTACTCCATAATATCTATATAATCAATACATTCTGTTTATTGGTTTTCTTATTGTATGTCAATGTCCCTGTGGTCACAATTTGTGCTGCTCACAAAACTCATCCAGCTCTCAATCTCCTGGATACGTGGGAGGATTCCACTTCCGGGCCCTTTTATGTCTGGTGGAGATCATGTGACTGGTTCCAGTTAAGGAGCGATGAACGAACGATAGTGCTATGTATCATGGCTGCCTGGGAGCGAGCGACCACTCATATGAGGCTCTTCATCGTTGACTTTCCCTCTCCCTCTGTGACTGGCAGAAAGAAACGACAGGGGCTACATCATTGGCCTTGATCATAGAGTGAGGACCGGTAGAGCAGAGCCTCAGCCAAGCTACAGTACAGATTTCACTAGTATTGGAAATAAACCTTTATTGTTTTTAATTTCTAAGAGTTTGGAGTTATTTAATAGGGCAGCATTACCTAGGTCTACGTGGTCAGGGATTTTTGTTTTGTTCTTCTCCTTGTTGCTAAAGATAGCAATTAGAAGAGTATCCTGCTCATAGTAACTTTTCAAAAAAAAAAATGCTGAATGAATAAATTAGAGATTCAGTGACTACTGATTGCCAGACTATAATTACTTCTCTGTGTAGTCAAGAACGGTTGCTCACTGAACACACTACTATTAACTATCCAACTTTTTAGGTTCTAAGGATAAAAAGTTTTCCTTTGGAATATCTATGAGATTATAATGCTGAATAACATTTATGATTCGGAATGTTTATTAGCCTTGGGGGATTACAGGACAGCCAAAGCTTTTCCTGGAACTTGATCTGTGTAGCTATACTTTGAACAACAGTGAATACTAATGGGAAGAAAGGCTAGAGAAAATGAAATGAAACGAAATGAAATGAAATGAGAAATTAGGAATGTCTGCCAAGTGTCCTACATTTGGTTTTGAGATATTATCCAGAAAAAAAACTTTGTTCAATGCTATAATTCCTATCGAGGAAAGATAGCCTTCTAGAATGCAGGACCTCACTTTAAATCAAGAGATAGAGAGGTCCTTGTCCTGCCCAGAATTAAAAAAAAAAAAACAAAAAAAACAAAAAACAAAAACAGAACAATAAATAAATAAATATGAAACTCAACCAAACAAACAAACAAAACGAAACATCATCTAGTAGGGGAATACTGCACAGTGTACATAGGCTGGATCATAAAGTTACTCTAGGGTAATTTTGAGGAAAAAAATTGTTAAAGTAATGAGCTGTAAATACCATAGCTATCACTAGAAATCAAGCATAGTTTATGATCTAGCATGGCTGTGTAAATGATTCTAAGTAGTCAGCCCTGTGGGAATAGGAACAGCTTGCAGCAGCTGGACACACGGAGAGGGAGCTATTAGCTGATAGTAGAAACCATTGAGAAAACACCGGGAATTATTCAGTTGCTTATTGAAAAGTTATTAGTAGAATCAGCAATTTTGTTTTTTCTCTCTTATTCAGAGTGCTTTTTAAGGTGCATTAATTTCTGATATTTCATTAAATTTTAAGCAGATGCCCAAAAGATGTTATTACAGAATGATGACCAAAACCATTACTAACAATGTCTAGTGTGGGTAACAGAAAGATGTTAGAATTTTAGAAAACTTCACAGATCTTGCAGATCTAGAAATCTTCACAGAATCTAGAAAACTTTGCATGCTTTGCCAGCATGAGCCTCCCTCTAAGAACAGATGACCTCACACATATAAACCCACAGCCAAGGTGAATATAGTGTCCTTTTTTTCCCCTGAGTAAAGTGCTAGGTTCAGATATCCAAAAAGTATAAGTACTGATGGGGGCTGTACTTGAGAACCAAAACTGAAGTTTGTCCCTAGTTTTCCATCAATATGCAATATCCCGAAGAGTAAGTATCAGACAGTCTTGATCTCAGTTATATGACAATTAGGATCATTCTAACTTATGTCAAGAGACAAAAGCCACTCGGGTCCCTTTTATCTTTTTTGTTGTATGAACTTCTTGAGCAAATTTTAGAGATTTTCAGTAACTCAGTCTTACTGAGTTAAATTGTGGATTTCTCTTCAGTTCTATGCCCCCCTCCCCCTGGTTTCCAGGTTTTTCATTTGTTTCATTTCACCCATTTGTTATTTGTCTTGTCTTTTTTGATTGTTTTGCATTTCTGGATGTAATTCAGGGATTCCTTCAGTACTCTGCCTATTTCTACGTTTCTTCCTCCCAAAGGTCTCAAATGAGTATTGACAAGGTTAAGGATCTCCCTCTTGACTCAAGTTGTTTTATTGCACTGGAGGACTCTGGGCTTGAGTCAGGTTTCTTCTGTCATGGATGTACCATGTGTGTTTTCCCCTATGACCCTGGATAACAGGACCTTTGTTATAACAGAGGCATAAGCAGTGACATTTCATAGGGTTCTAGTGAGCCATCTGTTTTAAAAGACTGTGACTTCAACACACTGCATGGTAATTGCCTTTCCCAGGAGTGACAGCCCAACAGGCCATACGTTGTAGGCGGTCTTCCCTCTGAACACCCCATGAAATAAGGGGCATTTCTATTTGAGACACTACCAACTGTCATGAGTAAGAACGTTTTTCCTGAGATTAGTGCATTTCATAATTTATGCTACAATTAAGACATATAATTTAAATTGAGATGCACAGATAAGTCTGGGTCATGATTCACAATCACACTTTTAAAAGAGCAACACTTTTATACTCCTTTTTTCACCAGTTACCAAAACTTCTGACTCAGACAGATTAAGTCTGTAGCAGATGCTCAGTAAGGTGCAGGCCATGCAGCACAGAACAACAGAATTGAAAGGGCAAGTTTGAAGAAAGCCATAGCCAAGAGGATACCCATGAGCCCTATCTTAAATTTGGTTCACACATTGAAACTGATGACCCTACACTGTATCAAGAAGGTATGGGAAGGTTTATTACCTATACAATAAAGTTTTCTAGACAGAGCAGGGCTGGCTCTGAAGCTGGTCTGAAAATGGCTTGAGAGTGCTGGTAAAGGAGAATGGCTTGTTTTCTATGGGGTTTAGTGCACAGGATGATGGTCCTGGCTCCCTCTCTGGCTGGGGTTTACATGGATTAAACTTCCTGCAGGCACCAAAGGAAGGAGAACCTGGGCTTTCTTTTCAGCTTGTTAGATTTGAAGCAGAAACAGATAAGGGAGTGGTTAGGCTGAAACCCATCAGTCTTCAAAAATAAAAAGTCCAGGGGCACCGGGGTGGCTCAGTGGGTTAAGCCTCTGCCTTCAGCTCAAATCATGATCTCGGGGTCCTGGGATTGAGCTCCGCATAGGGCTCTCTGCTCAGCAGGGAGCCTGCTTCCCTTCCTCTCTCTCTGCCTTCTTCTCTCTCTGCCTGCCTCTCTGCCTACTTGTGATCTCTTTCTGTCAAATAAATAAATAAAATTTAAAAATAAAAAATAAAAAGTCCAGTTAGACTCATTATTATACTCAGCCAATTTCCATTCCTTTTGTTTTATTTTCTTTCCCAAACCAAACCCCATATATTCAACTCATGGCAAACAAACTCAGCACAACAGCAAAATATATAATAATCCAAATTGTTTCTCAGTATCTCGGGAGATAGACCATCCAGGTCACTATTGGCTCTCAGTTGGACTACATAACTGGTCCTTGGTTTCTCTTCCATCCTCCTAAGACCAAGCAAAGCTTGGCAATTATATCAAGAAAAGGGAAACAACGAACGGTAGATAAAGCAGGAAATACTGGATACAGAAATTAGAAGCTTATAAAATGTTCAGAAGAGCCCTAAGGAGCGGGTTTTAGGCTAGATCATAGAAAATTACTTCTAAAAATATACAAATGACCCAGCAGATGGGCTACTAAGACCTACTCCTGAAGCTATGATTTAAGAACTGCATATCATCAATTTATAAAATATGGTTGTTGTAAGGAATTTAAGGAGTAATCCACAGAAAATACTCCTATCACATTGTCTGGAACATAGTAACAATGATGGCTTACTTATTTTTGCTAATTTTTCTCTTTGCCATCCATAGTTTAAATCACATCAATGTTTTATGGTATCTATTATTTTATTTTCTTAATTATGAAATATTAACTCTTGTCTATATTTTTAAGAGAATATATCCCTTCAGTCACATTGCTTTATTTCTATTTATTTCAATAAAATATATTTCCAAAGTATTTTAGCTTTGGAAATCTAACTGTAACAAATCAACTCCCTAAAAGACTACTTTATTGCATCATATGCTAATTTCTATACGCTGATTCACTTTATGGATATGGACCTGATTTTGCTGGAGAATGATGTTAAATATATATATATATATATATATATATATATATATATATATATGTGTGTGTGTGTATATATGTAGCTAAAAAAGTTTATAATTCCAATATTCTTTGTACTTTCAAAAAATGATTCCTGATAAATTGAACCATAATCTATGTATTAAAAGAGACAGCATACTGGAACATACTTGTGACCTTGTTTACAAAAATAATATAGGGTTTGGAAATCAAAATACCTTCTGTATGATATCGATGAACGCCTAAATCCAAATATCTCCACACTTTTAAAACCATACATGTCAACATGAAAAGCAAACAAATCCATATATTACCAATGTCTGGAGCATCAGTGGGACAGAAACTTCTACTTCTATGTAGACAGACAGATAAACTATCTGAAACCATTAGGGACATAAGATTTTTTTCTCAAAACATCTGTTATAATGAATGGAAGAATATAGACTTGGGACTTGCCTGGTTCTTCTACTTAAATTATGTTGAAAATTCTAGGTCAGCTACATTCTATAGACTTACATACATTTAGTAAGAGTACCTTATAAACAGTGGACTTTAATTTAAAAAAACAGTAACAGCTATTTCTTGAAGCAGGCTGGATTTTTCTGACTTTTCTTGAGAAATGAAACAATTTTGAAGAAATCTTACATTTTCTTTCTTGGAGAATGTTAAAATTTTCAGAATAGTATTTTTCTATCTTCTATAGCAATTATGAATCATATCTACACATACATCAAACTGTCACTGAGATATAGAAGTTATATCTTTTACTGAATATCATATTTTTGCAGTTTATATCATCTTGGATATTGTGGCAAATTACAGATTATAACAAAGTAACTGGCCCCCTCCCTGCAAATATCTGTAAACTTCTCAAGTACTGAGTAACCAGCTAAATTAGCAAATCCAGAAAGAGAATTACATTTTCTTGATATGTAAAATATACTTCAACTTCTGAAGTTTCATTCCTGAATTCAAAAAAATGTAATTCTAATTTCATGTTTAAAAAGAAAAATTTACATTTAAAAAAGGCCATATTCTAGTCTCATAAGCAAAAGAGTGTAACAAATTTCTGTGAACAATGTGGATTCTAGTGAAATTAACTGAAGTTCAGAAATACGTGCACAAGTTCTGATCTCCTCATAGCTAAAACAGAAAGAGGGTTGCTGCTAAGAACAAAGTGATATTTGAAACAAAAAAGGGCATGAACACATTATAAGAGGGTTACTCCTAGCACTCTACAAAAACTAAACATAGAGGGTTTAGTACTTACATTGGATGGGTTATATATGTGCAAAGACCTTTCCTGGAAAGCTCAGTGGATGAGAGACTTGCACATTGCTTCCCCAGGAGGCCAGGGTTTTCAGCGTATAGTACAGTGTGGACATTCCTCCATGTGGTGCTGTGGCTTTGTCCTAGGTGGAGTTCAGACTCCACTCCTTGCTCTTAATCTCAGTCAAGTAATTTTACTCTCACTGTTCCTCTGTTTCTTCAGTGTGAAATAAGACTAATATATTGCGTATGAGTTATGGAGATTAAATACAATATTCTGCATAGACCATTTTACATGGTGGCTGGGATACAGAAAACTCAATGAATGGTACAATGCTAAGTGTTTCATTTAGAGATTATAGTATTTGAATGCATTCTCTTTATTGAGAGGAATTCAGTGTTATTTTAGTTCTAGCATATTGTTTTCTTTATTTTATTTTAATTTAAACATATTTTAGTATACTTATAAATTAAATATTCTTATTAAGTTTACTGTCATTGACAGGCAGACACCTTATTTGTGCTATATTTAAAAGAAGTCTTTTTTTTTTTTTTTTTGCTGTTAATACCTCTGTTAGCATAAGAGACTTAATTTTTCCTTGCTTTGAGGTTGTCTTCGGCACAGTGTAAATGTAATTTAGGTAGTGCATCATGTCGATATTTATAGAGTATATTGAATTTTATGATCTCATAATGAAATGCAAGCATATGTAATCCAATAAATTTAATTTGGAAGAAAAACACACAGGCACAAATACACAATGCTGCTTTACATAGCCCCAAAGAAATGTTTCCTGCTTGCAAACTAGCACCTAAGCATTAGTGACAGTCAAATAGTATGAGTATGAGAAAACTAACAATTTTCTATATCACAAATGGAAAATAATGAATCCAAGACTATAAATATAAATAATTAAGCTATATCTAGATTATTAACAATGAAAATATATTGTTAAATAGTTTTGCTGAATACAAGCAGACATGAAGGATACACGCACAGTTTTGGTCTTTGAAAGTCCAAGTAACTTAACAGAGTTTCATTCTGGGTTCAAAGATCCTTTACTGCCAGGTATGTAAGGGTGCCAAAGAACATCAAAATATAACCAGCCATTTTGACTTTATATAGAACTATGAATAGCTCAGTTACTAACTACTGCAATTAGAGTTTGTTGGTTTGGGCAGGCTTGACTAAGTTCTCAAGCAAAGAACTAATAACACCCTCAAACATGATCATGCTATCCTTAAAGTTGGAACCTACTCTAGTATAGTGGATTATAGATTTTTTTTTACACACATTATCTTATTTATACAAAGCGTTATTATTTTTCCTTTAACACTATGGAAACCAGATCTCAATAGATAGCATGTAATATCTTAGTTTTCTCAACAAGCAAAGGATGAATAAGCCTAAACTTCTAACCCCACTCTAAATTTGTTTCCTCTGTTACCTTGCCATTATTATAGCTAACAAACACTAGACAACTTTGCTATGTGATGTTGAAAAATATGTCATAATTTTCCTACTGTTATGTCTGAAATAGTATCTTTTCTTTCCTTAGATTCAGAATCTTTGGGGGAGGCAATCACAGATAAGCACATTTTTGTTGTTGTTTAAAGACTTATGTATTTATTTATTCAGAGAGACAGAGAGGAAGGTGGGAGAGGCAGAGAGAGGGAGAAAGAATCTTAAGCAGACTTCATGCAGAGCATGGAAACTGTTGCAGGGCTTCAGTCCCATGACTCTGAGATCATGACCTGAGCTGAAACCAAGAGTCAGGTGCTTGACTGACTGTGCCACACAGGAGCTCCAGATAAGCATATTTGTAATGAGAATGTTTCTTAATGCAAAGAAATTGTTAAAAATATTTATTATTTTTATTTTATATATTTATATTATAATAATAAAAATATTTATTATTGTTAAAAATAAAAGATACAGCTATGTATCTCTTTCAGATTATAATAAATAACACTCTTCTTTGTTGACCCATGATACTGGAAAAGCCATAATACCATGGAAGACCAGCTACCAGTTTGCCTTACACAAAAATTCTGAATATTTTGACCCATTACTTTAAGTTATTGCTGTTTATAAGTTAGTTATCGTTTTGATGCTAGAGATAAGTGGCAACTTTCAACTCATTTTTCCTCTGAGGAATCCAATTATTCCCTGAATCTGAGAAATAGAACCATAAGAATTGCTTATTTTTATTCTTCAGTAATTATAGTAGAAAACAAAGAGAAAAGAGAAATGAAAGTTATTTTTCTTCTCTCAGTCCTAGAACAAGCTGTGCACTTCCTAAACTGCCTCCTAGGCTCTTAACGAAGAACAGTGGCAGGCCCTAGGAACAGCAGTCTTTAACTAGGAAAGTTAGAGCATGTATGTCTGACCATGTGACCAAAGTTTTCTTTACCTAAGTCCTCAGCAGCACCAAAGAGGCTTCTTACTAAAGAATAAAAGCAATCTTTCCACATTCTTAAATTTCATTAAATTCTCCCCTCTCTAAGACTCCACTGTGGAAAGAGCCAAGATGGCCTTCAACAGACGAAAGGATAAAGAAGATATGGTCCATATATACAATGGAATATTACTCAAGCATCAGAATGGATGAATATCCAACTTTTGCATCTACATGAGTGGGACTAGAGCAGATTATGCTGAGTGAAATAAGTCAAGCAGAGAAAGTGAATTATCATATGGTTTTACTTACTTGTAGAACATAAGGAATAACATGGAGGACATTAGGAGAAAGAAAGGAAAAGTGAATTGGGGGAAATCAAAGGGGGAGGTAAACCATGAGAGACTGTGTACTCTGATGAACAAACTAGGGTTTTAGAGGGGGGATGGGTGAGCCTAGTGGTGAGTATTAAGGAGGGCATGTATTGCATGGAGCACTGGGTTTTGTACAAAAACAATGAATCTTGGAACACTGCATCAAAAACAAATGATGTATTTTATGGTGATTAACATTACACAATAAAAAATTGGTTGTTTTAAAAAAAATAAATGATGTATAACAAAGGAGTTCAGCATATATAATGATATATATATATATATAAAGACATAGAAATAAGCAATAAGAATGCAAACAACAACATAAATATGGGGAAATGCTCTGTATAGTCACTTTATAAAACTGAATATAAAAATAGGCATACACAATCTGAACATTGTTCAACATTATTCATTGGAAGAACTCAAATGTAAACAACTATACACCTATTAAAATGGCCAAAAGTAAAAAGAATTACAATGTCAACATTGTCAAGGATGTGGAGCAAATGGAATTCTCAAACATTGTTTTTAAAAACATAAAGTGATAAAACTACTTTGGAAAAAAGTTTGGTATTTTCTTATCATTTAAACATATCCTTGCCATACAACCCAGCCAGTCTATTCAAGATGTTTATCCTACAGAACTGAAAATATTGGTCTACACAAAGACTTTAACACAGGTTTTCTTAGCAGCTTTATTCTTAGTCCAAAACTGGACATAGCTCAATTGTCCAGATAAAAAGATTTTTGCATAGCTAAAGAGTAGACCACTGCTCAATAACATAAAATCACAAAATAGTGATGCAGGCAACAGTATGACCGAATCTCAAAAACATTGCATTGAGCAAAAGGAACTGGATACATTACACTCAAACTGTGTAATTCCCTTTATACCAAATTATAGGGCATAGCAAGCTAATTTTACTGACAGAAAACCCATAGTTGCCAGGGGTCAGAGTCAGGTTGAATTGATAGAAAATAGAGATATATGTGGTGATACAGATATTCTATATCTTGATTATTACTGTGGTAACTTGGCTGATTACAATTACCCAATTGAATTGAACTTTATACTTAAAATGAGTACACTTATTATGTGAAAATTATCTCTCAATAAAGTTGAATAAAACTATAAAGAACTGTAGAAACATTAAGTGGACGTAATAAAGAGGCAAAAAGAAGGGAACTACCAAACTAAATTAGAAAGCTACTATGAGATGACTTTAACTATACCATTCACTTGATGTGTATGATCCGATGGAGATTCACCCAGTTTCCATACAGTTGGCACCTGCAGTGTGGAAGCATGAATGGAAAAAGTACTAAGTGCAAACATTTTCTTTTAGGTAGTCCCCCCAACTCTAATCACTCTCAGTTTAATTTGAAAAAAGCAACTGATAGAAGCAATCCCTCCTCTTCCTTCTCTGCTTCCCTCGCTCTTTCTCGTACAGTTGAGAATTTAGCAAAACCTGTCCATCATCCCATTCCTCAGCATCCATCTTGAGTGGCTAAGTGGCCTGCAGTGGCCTTGGGATGACCCTAGCCCTTCCTGAAAGTATATGCCCAGGTTATCAGCTCTCAGAGTCACAAGAAGTTTCCTGATGTGATTCCCTTGATGCCTCTTGTGATAAACAGTCTCTCCTGTCTCCCAGCTTTTTCACCTTGTGCACTCCTTAAAGAAGATCCCCTTGGAGCTTACAGATTTTCTGTTTTGAGTTAGCTAATTCAGACTTTATTTTACCTCAAGGCACTCCACCTATGCAGATCCTATTAAAGGCATGGACTCCAGATCCTGCTGCTTGCTCTTTGCCTGTACTCTGCCTTGACCTCCCTGTGTGGCCCCTGGCCTTTTTCTAAGACCTGTAATATGCTTCTCTATTTCACCTTCCCTTGCTGGATTTTGTTGAGCTTGTAGCTTATCATCCAACATCTCCAGGGCTCTACTTAACAAATGTTAAGTTAACAAAAATTCACAACACACACACACACACACACACCCAGACACACACCTCCAGATGCTCAGTGAATTAGTGATGAATGGAGAGAAAGAAAACAAAGAAAATGAGCAATTAAGTAAGGTGAGGAAATTCTTCAGGTGCCAAAGAAAGAATATGGGCAAGAATATCTCCAATTCAATGTATTAAGAAAAATATTGAGCAAGAAAAACTGTCTTAGATAGTTCCCTTAGAAACAGATATTGAATAAAGATTATAACAAAAGACACTGAACATATACCCAAAGCCTTGTTGAATTACTACAAGTCTACATTTTTTTCTTCAAATATCCAAGTCTTTTGTGCTATTGATTACATCTGAGCTGGGCTAATAATTTAACCAGAGTAAGTGAATCTCAGTCAAATTATTTCTCCAAAGCTAGGGATGACAGGGCACTACAGTTCTTTCCTTCTAGACGAAAATCGAAGGAACACTAGAGTTAACAGAAAGAGAAAGTAGAAGGTGCTGGTAATTTCATTTAGTTCAACCTGCTCACTCTGCAAGTGAGAAAACTGACATTCAGAGGAAGAGAAAGAAATCAAGAGGATAATGATAGAAGAGATACAATTTCCCTAAAGGCACGCCTTATTACTAGGGCTTATGTCAGAGTCCAGAACTTCTGATTCCCAATTCAGTATTCTTTTTACCACACCTTGGGACACAGTTTACCAGGAAAATAGTTGTGTTTTTCATCTAGAATAACTGACACTTTAAAGCTATTATGGAATTTTCTACAATATTTACATTAAGCCCTTAATTAGCAATGTCTTTGTGCAGATTTCTTTCACAAAATTAATTCACTAATATTCCCATTCACATATATCTGTAAATTAAATCTGATAGACACTGGCCTTACTTCATGCTGTTAACAATTAAACCTTTGAGAGTCTCTGTAGGAGCCTATATGGTCCTTGAAGAAACTGTACAATTGAGCCACCTAGGTGCCCCAAACCTTAAGGGACTTTCTCAACCTTACTTAAGCAAATGCCTGTGTAATCTTGTTCAATGTTTGTATCAATGATACCAGGGGTTTTGTACTTTACCTAAGCTGTTGTCAACTTCTGTAACATGTTGTATAAATGTGAATAAAAAGAACCCTAATTCTATTATTCTTTATTTCTTACCCATTTCTGAAAAAAAAAAGAATATTTTCATTTGTACTGAAAAGGGAACATTTTTCACTAGTGAAAGAAACACGGAGATTATGAAGTCCCTTCACTCACATAGTACAGGCAATGAACTCTTTCTCACTCTTCACTGTTACATGTATAATTTATGCTTGAGAGATTTTGGGATTAATGATAAGAAAATTTATAAGAAAAATGTCTATGACATTAGTAGTAAGCTATGCTTCTATCAACTGTAGTGTCTGTTTCATGTCAGGGACAAGCTATGAAATAGAAGATTTCCCACAGCATCTTTCTTTATCTAAGTATTTCAGTTTGAAAGAAAATAAGAGCATCTATGTTTTATCAAGGGTGCGGTTGATTTTTTTGCTATATAGCAAGAAAGAATCAACTAATTTCAGTAAAATTGATAACTCTGATTTATAACTAATCTTATAATATTGTTTTATAATAATATGTTAAAGCTTATATCTCTACCAGTATAATTTTAACTTCTTGAAAGTAAAAAAATTCTTCATATTTGCATAACGAGTTTCTTGTACATACAAGACATTCTAGTAATATGCCTTTTTCCCCCCCAAAAAACTAGATACACATGTGGGCATTTGTAAAACAAAATGCCTTGCAAAACTGAGTCAAATTCCTCATAACATTATGCTCATACTTGGCCAATTTAGGGTGGTCATTATTTTAGGCAGTTTGGTGTTTCTTAATGATATATACGTATGAATATATTTATTTATGAATCATGTATGGCACACTGTTGCAATAATAATTCCTTAATTTGTTCACATCTCCCTGTATTAATGCACCTGAGTAGCCCCTAATACACTGATTCTTATGTGCTACAAATTTGTCTTGTTTGACCAGAGTAGCAAACACAAGACAACAGTGAGATTGAAAGTGCTTTAACACTGATCTTTGCTCTGTCACTGCTCTTGGAATATTGCCATCATGTAAATAATTGCAGGCTAGCCTGCCAGATGACGAGATCAAGTGAAGTGATACCCATTTGGGAAGTCAAGGCCAACATAAACCAGTTGCTCCACACAACCCACCAACTCTTCACAGATAGGTGAGCAGACCTAGCTGAGATGAGGTGAATGGGGTCCAGATCAGAAGTTTCAACCAGCTGGGTCTGAGCCACATTGTCGACTTGTAGAGATATAAGCTAAATACATAGTTGTGTGCATGAGTGTTTGTGTGTGCGTGTGTGTTTGTGTGTGTGTGTGTATTAAATCACTGCATTTTGGAGTGGTTTGTTATGCAACTGATATTATCTGAAATATATCCTGTCTTCCTCAACTGATCACAAATTTTATTAGGCAGGAAATTTATCCATCTTGTTCTATTTATATCTCCAGCACCCAGAATAGTGCCTGATATACCACAGATTTAAAAACAAAAACAAAAAACAAACAAACAAAAAGAATGAATTATAGTGCATGAAAGAATGATTTAATATTATCCTGTATTTGATCTTGGCTAAAATGTTGAGAAATGATTATTATTCTGGATTCTTACGGTTCTTATCTGTCACAGAGGAATCGATAGCCATATGCTTAGTATGTATTATTGTCTTTAAATTTTTTTTTCTTAATTATATCCAGAATATTTCCAGAGACATGTATGTGGTGTTGATAAGAAGTATAGCTTCTTTGTTAATTGTCTCAGGTTCCTTATTCCATTACCGTGCAGGGTGGGATAAGGCAGAGAGTGTGCTACAGATGGAAACTGCTCTCTTTGAGTGAAAATAAGAATACTTTCTTCCAAGAACAGAATTAAGGTTTACATGGCATAACGTATACGGGAAAGCATAGTTTATTTAATTGTTTAATATAGCATATTATTCACTACATGGAAAACCACTATACAAATATAAACTAATCACAGTTCACCCTTGAACAATGGGGTTTAAACTGCAGGGGTCCACTTTTTTTTTTTTTTTTATAAATACAGTAATGTATTTTCTCTTCCCCATGACTTTCTTAATAACATTTTCTTTTTTCTAGCTTACTTTATTATAAGAATACAGTTTGTAACATTTACATAAAATATTTGTTATCCAACTTTATGTTATCAGTAAGGTTTCTGGTCAATAGTAGGCTATTAATAATTAAGTTTAGGGGGAGCCAAAAGTTATATGTGAATTTTTGACTGTGTGGGGCTGGCACTCCTAACCAATGCATTGTTCAACAGTCAACTCTACTGATACTCTAAGAAATGTAACAGTTTGCATTGTTAAAATTTTCTTACATATTAAAAATACATAATTTCAATATCAACTTCTTGATGGATTTTTTTTTCAGGTTACTTGAATTGCACATGCTATTTTTAAAAAAGATTTTATTTATTTATTTGAGAGAGAGTAAGAGACAGAGAGTGTGTGTGCAAACAGGGTGAAGGAGTGGGTGAAGCAGTCTCTGTGCTGAGCACTGAGCCCAATCTCACCACCCAGAGATTATGACCTAAACTAAAACCAAGCATTCGATGCTTAACTGATCCCGCCATCCAGACACCCCATCACATGTTATAAACTCAGAGCAGCTACAGAGCAGCTACAGATTATCTGATACTGGCAGGAATATACCAGGAAGATTTTTTCCTGACATTCCTATTCTCAGTTGTCAAAACATTTGTGCAGTGATCTTTGACAACAATATTCCTGGGTGTGAGAACACAATTTGCATAAGATGGCTGTTCTCAGCCCAGAGTTTGACTTGTTATTTTAATTTGGGGTACATGTGGTTTGTTTTCTGATAACCTTTTGTGTTCTTTTAACTCTTTGGACTTTTTATATAGTAACGTCCATAAAAGACTTAGGCTTGAATCAATTTAAATTTGAAAGACAAAAAGGAACCAGGTTCCTTGCAGTGGAGATAGCCAGGACTATAGTTTTGAAAGAGCCTATCACTCTTCCCAAGAACTGCCAACAGCTGTGGTCCAGACTGAAATAAGTATGCAGAAAGGACACCATTTAGCTATGACACATATTATAAAAATGTAGATGGCCTTTACACTAAAAGCCTTCCTCGGTTTCCTTCACATGTAGTATCTTCTACGTGGATACCAAATATATGTATAAGAACGTCCATGACACTACTATTAATGATAGCCAAGTAGCTGGAAACCATATAAATATTCAACAACATTAGAATAGATAGTTGTATACTCACTGAATGAAATATGAAATGAAATGATATAAAAGATAGAAGATGAAATGGCAAGATAACTGTCAGCCTTAGGGAAGATACAAGGGAAAGTGATTGGAAGAGGAGACTAGCAGGGTCTTCAAGAATGTGGGCAATTTTTCATTTCTCATTGCAGTCTAATTCCAGGAAGTGGTCTTAAAATTTTTATAAATTCTGTATTATTTTGATTATATTTCCTAGTCATTTTTTTATGGTCATCCTACTTATTATTTTAAGAAATATTGATCAGGCACCTGGGTGGCTCAGTGGGTTATGCCTCTGCCTTCAGCTCCAGTCATGATCCCCAGGTCCTGGGATCAAATTCCACATCACGCTCTCTGCTCAGCAGGGAGCCTACTTCCCTCCCCCACCCCAGCCCCCACCTGGCTCTCTGCCTCCTTGGGATCTCTCTCTGCAAATAAGTAAATAGAATCTTAAAAAGAAAGAAAGAAAGAAAGAAAGAAAGAAAGAAAGAAAGAAAGAAAGAAAGAAAGAAAGGAAGAAAGAAAGAAGGAAAGAAAAAGAAATATTGGCCATTTACTCTCTTTTTGAAAGATTTATTTATTTATTTTTGAAAGAGAGAGAACATGGGAGGCTACTGAGGGAGACAGAGAAAGAGAGAGAGAGAATCTGAAGCAGACCCTTTACTGAGCACAGAGCCCAATGTGGGACTTAATCTCAAGACCCTGAGATCATGACCTGAGCTAAAATCAAGAGTCCAACCCTCAAAGGCTCAACCAACTGAGCCACTCAGCTGTCCCTCACTTAATCTTTTTATCATCATGCATCTTTCTAGATTCTAAAACTACAGATATAATTAAACAGCAGACAAAAATCACAGCCCCACATAACTCACATACTAGTCAAAAATAAAAACAAATTCAAATCGATAAATTATAGATTATAGTAATAAACAAAACAGGTAAAGTACAGAAGGTAGAAAAGTGTGTGTGTATCAAATGTGTTGTTTTAATAGGATGGTTCTAATCTTGAATAAGAAGACATTTGGTCAAAGACCTGAAGGAAGCAAGGGAGTGAGCTCTCAGGTATCTGGAGTAAAGACAGTCTAGGTACCTGAAATACCAAGTGCAAAGTCCTAAGCTGAGAACATGCCTGGACTCTAAAGGACTAAGAAACAGCCTGGAGGTCACTGTTGGAGCAGAGTGAACAAGGGGAGAGTAACTCAGAGGAGTAATGATAGCCAATGCCCGTATTCTTACTTAAAGTCTACAGATGACAGCAGCTACCATGCCTAACTTGTCTTAGGACCCATATGAGTTAAGGTTTTTATCCAAGATTAAAACCATATCCTCTGAATCCAAATTCAGAAATTTTCCTATGAGACAGGAGAACCTGTAAATGTATACTCAGAAACAAGTTTGAGAAAACAATAACCTTAGAGAAATAATGAAAAATGAGGGAGACACAAATACACTAAGGTCAGTCTATATACAAATGTACAAAAAGGAGAAATAGATAGACAATGAAAACTGAAAAATTAAAGTTGATCATTTTGATGTCAGCCCTAGTAAGATTCAAAAAGTATCATATCAGTAAACAGTTGCTTTGAGGACATGAGAATGCAATATGAGAGCAAAATTATCTAATGCTGGCTTATTAAAAATATAGTGCAAACAACCTGAATTTTATTTTCTCATATTTACGTATGAGAATTTACATATGTACATACATTATTTACATATATATTATATATACATAAATATGTATAAATATTAAATATACATATATTTTTTTTTCTGCTTGGGATGAGGAAAGGTATAGATATAATGAATGTTGAAAAGGCATTGAATCATTTTTCTCAATATACCTATATGAATAACATGAAGCCAGTTAAACAGTTATTCCTAGGAAGTACTGACTATTGAAGCAAGGACAGTCTATTTTAAATTCTTCTATCATATGCTTCAATGTACCCTTGTATATGCCCTGTAAGTGCAAAATATACCAGAGGAAGGATGTGTCCTAGTGTTCAACTAAACTATTTGGATAAACCAGCTGCCTAGTAAAATCCTGACTCACTTCGTCTTGGAAAAAACTGACACTAATTTTTAGATGATTTTGATAGTAGGGATTAATTGATCTCTTACAATTAACAGTATTTGAGCTAACTCAAATGACTGGGATAATCACATAAATGATTTTAAGAGTGAGTTGGGTATAGCTGAATTTCCAGAGACACTATTATTCTTTCCCCTGTAGTATAATAAAATAATTTCAAATAATTTTCATTTTCTTTAAAATGATAAACAACAAATGTAAGGGGAAAGAAAGGAAAAACAACAGAAACCAACCTTCCATTTTTCAGCATGGCATATTCTTGATATAAGCACAGCTGCTGCTGCAGGCAAGCCTATTACAAATGCAAGTAAACTCATTTTTCCCCACAAATAATATTTTCATTAATTTCACAGTGTTTCAGGAATAAATCACATTGTACTAGATCCTTTGGAGCTTCAAAGAAACAAAACTGGCCTTCCTAAATAGATTATTGACCACAGCAAAGGTTTGTCAAGTATTAGTTTCTCTGTTATTATGAATTATGGGTTTTCCCTTATTCCTTTATAAAATGATATTATTAGGCTGCTCATAATCACTATAATTCATATAAAATTACTTACAGCATAGTTTTTATAAGAACAAGAAAATTGGGAGATGCAGCAAAATTAATCATCTTAAATTCAAGGAAAGATACTGTGTTTCTTCACATAGTATGTCTATGACATTTAGAATATTTCAGTAGTATGAAAATGGGATTTGAAGGCAGGAAAGTCAACTTCACATTCCTGTTTATTCACAGTTGTGTGACTTTGAGCAAGCTACATAGTCTCTTTTAGCCCCCCTAATTCATAATAGAAAGAAAAGAGATGAAAAAATAGTTACAAATATTGACAGATTTGTGGTATGGTCCTTAGACATTGAAGTGGTTTCCTTATCTGCTCTGGGTTTCTTGTTTTTATTTCATTTTGTTTTGTTTGGTTTTGTTTGGTTAAGTGGCATATAAAAATCATGTATTCAGAATGAAATAGTAAGGAGACAACTTATGCGAGGTCTGATGATAGTTGAAGGAGACTGAAATACTCATGGAAAGTGGAAAACAAAACATTTAGAAAAACAGTTGCTTAGTGGAATCAGAGACCAAGTTGAAATTGTTGATAATTTATAGTTGTAAATATGCTCAATTGATTTTTCCCTCAGAAATACTCTGAAACCCAACTTTGGGCAACACAATGCAGACTATTAAGTTATCCAGGTTTACAGTTTTGTTATTTGATGTAGTGAAAGGACAAGGGAGAAGTGGGGTCAGAGAATGAGTGACATGACTGAGTGCATCAAAACTGGGAACACAATAGAACTCAATAAGCCAGTAATTCAAAAGAATTTGGTAAACAGTTGTAATGGGCATAGGTTTACAAAGAAATTGAGAAAACAATAGAAAGGTAAGGTCCTAAAGCAAAATGTCTGATTTCATGTTTTGTTTTGTTTTGTTTTTGTTTGTTTGTTTGTTTTGTTTTTTGTTTTTGTTTTTTTCCAGGTAGAACAGTATAACAAAAGGGCTGTCAGTATGTAATCCTGGATCATCTGGCCAAAGTGTAGAGACAAGAAAAGTCATGGTATTTAAGATGTTTGGAAAACTGAGAGGCTAGGCTTTTTACAAGACCTCTATAGAGATTTCATATTGATTTTGAAGTCCTTCATGATGGTTGGGGTTTCCACAGAAAGATGATACACTATACTCTATTTTCTGAATTTGCTGAAGGGTGAAGAACATATGAAGACATTCTACGGGTGACATGAAAGTGAGGGTGGTAGAGGCAAGTTGCACAACTCACAAAGAAGTGAGGATTTTATAATAGAGTAAAATTATAATGTTCTGCATTTGGTCAGGTGGAGGAAGGTCAGTAGTAGCTAGGTCAGTTGGAGATTTCTAATGTACATAAATATCATAAGATCCATAGAGTGTGAGAAAATTTACACTTTTTCAACAGGTGGAGGTGCAATTAAAGTAGGACCTTCATTGAGAATCTGATTTTAGACAAGACAAGGCAGCAGAGGAAATATCTAGTCAAAAGACTGAAACAAAATACACTTTATTAATTTGGATCAGGATTGAGTTTTGAAAGAAATAATGAATGATTGGCTAAGAGGAGAAATATGAGGAGTATCCTTATAAAATATCTAAGAAGAAAAACCTTTCTTCTTTGAATGAAGAAAAATGGTCCTTGTGGATTCAGTTACAAAACAGATATATGCCGGGTTGCCTGGATGGCTCAGTGGGTTAAAGCCTCTGCCTTGGGCTCAGGTCCTGATCTCAGGGTCCTGGGATCAAGCTCTGTGTCAGGCTTTCTGCTCAGCAGGGACCCTGCTTCCCTTCCTCTCTCTCTGTCTGCCTCTCTGCCTATTTGTGATCTCTGTCTGTCAAATGAATAAATAAAATCTTAAAAAAAAATAGACATATGTCATTTTATCATATTCACTTTGTTGTATGTTGTGGATACTGCTTTTTTTTAAATTTTTTTTTATTTTTTATAAACATGTATTTTTATCATGGGGACTTAAGTGGGTAGGAGAAGAATCAATGAAACAAGATGGGATTGGGAGGGAGACAAACCATAAGTGACTCTTAATCTTGCTTTTTTTTTTTTTAAACAAATTAAGGGTCTTTGATAATCCTGCATGTGCAAGTCTATCAGCAACACTTTCCCAACTGTATTCATTTGCCTCTTCTTTTTGTGTCACATGATGGTAATTCTCTCAATATTTCAAACTTTTCCATTATTATTATATTTATTGTGGTGATCTATAATTAGTGATGTTTGTTGTTGCTATTATAATTGTTTTGAGGTGCCACAAACCATGACCCTTCTGGACAGAGTACTTGATAAATGTGTGTGTGTTTGGTTGCTCCATTGAATAGCTGTTACCCCATCTCTCTCTTTCTCTTCAGGCCTCCCTATTCCCTGAGACACAACAATATTGAAATGAGGCCAATTAATAACCTGCAAGTGTTCAAGTGAAAGGAAGAGTAACATGTTCCTCACTTTAGATCAAAAGCTAGAAATGATTAAGTTTAGTGAGGAGAGTATATAGAAAGCTAATAGACCAAAATCTAGGCCTCCTGCACCAAATAGTTAACTATATAATGAATGCAAGAATTTCTTGAAGGAAATTAAAAATGTTACTCTGGACAACATGCAAATGATAAGGAAGTGAAACAGCTTTATTACTATATGGAGAAAGTCTGAGTGGTCTGGAGAGAAGATCAAACCAGACACAATATTACCTTAAGCCAAAGCCTAATCCAGGGCACAGCCCCAACTCCCTTCCATTCTGTGAAGCCTGAGAGAGGTGAGCAAGCTATATAGGAAAAGGCTGAAGCTAGCAGAGGTGGGTTCATGAGGTTTAAGGAAAGAATCCAGATCCAGAACATAAACATCCAGGTCCACAAGTTGAAGCAGCAAGTACTGATGTAGAAGCTGCAGCAAGGTACCCAGAAGATCCAGCTAAGAGAACTCATAAATGTGGCTACCCTAAATAACAGATCTTCAATGTAGACAATCTATTGGAAGAAGATGCCATCTCAGACTTTCATATCTAGAGAGAAAAGTCAGTGCCTGGCTTCAAAGCTTCAAAGACAGGCTGAGTGTGATGCTCAACTGATGTTCAGTTGAAGCCGATGCTTTATTTCCCATTCAGAAACTCCTAGGGCCTTTAAGAATTATGCATTCTGCTTGTGCTCTAGAAATGAAACAAAGCTGGAATGTCAACACATCTGTTTATAACACAGTTTACACTATTGAGACCTACTGTTCAGATTCAGCAAAAAGATTCCATTGAAAATATTACTGCTCACTGACAATGTACCTGGTCGCTCAAGAGCTCTGATGAAAATGTACAATGAGATCAATGTAGTTTTCATGCCTGTTAACACAACATTCATTCTGCAGCCTATGGATCAAGGAGTCATTTCAACTTTCAAGTCTTATTAGTTAAGAGATATATTTTTAAGGCTATTGCTACCACAGATAGTGATTTCTCTGATGAATGTAGGAAAAGTAAATTGAAAAATATTCTGGAAAGAATTCAACATTCTAGATGCCATTAAGAACATTTTTAATTCATATGAAAAAGTCAAAATATCAATATTAACAGGAGTTTGGAAAAAGTTGATTCCAACTCTCAAGGATGACTTTGAGGGGTTCAAGACTTCAGTGGAGGAAGTAACTGCAGATACAGTAGAAACACTGAAACAACTAGAATTAGAGGTGGGTCCTGAGGATGTAACCTAATTGCTACAATGTTATGATAAAACTTAAACAGATGGCAAATTGTTTCTTGTGAGCAAAGAAAGTGGTTTCTTGAGTTGGAATCTACTCCTGGTGAAAACGCTGTGAACATTATTGAAATCCCAACAAAGAATTTAGAATAGTACATAAATTTAATTGATAAACAGTAGCAGAATTTGAAAGGACTAACTCTAATTTTATTTACTTATTTATTTATTTTAGACAGAGAGAACATGTAAGTGGGGAGGTGGTATAGGGGAAGGAAGAGGAAGAGAGAGAATCTCAAGCAGACTCAACACTAAGACAGAGCCTGAAGCTGGGCTCCATCCTACAACCCTGAGATCGTGAACTGATCCCAAACCAAGAGTCAGACGCTCAACTGACTAAGCCACCCAGGCACCCTGGATTGACTCTAATTAAAAAAATAATAATAATAATACTGTGGGTGAAATGCTAACAATCAATGTTACATACTCCAGAGAAATCATTTCTGAAAGGAAGAGTCAACGTGATAAGCTTCACTACTCTCTCATTTTGATAAATTGCAATGACCACCCTAAACTTCAGCTCCACCACTCTGTTCAGTGAGCATCCATCAACAACGAGCAAGAACCTCCAACAGCAAAAAGATTATAACTCAATGAAAACTTAGATTATGGTTGGCATTTTTTTTTCTGGGAAAATTAAGTTTATTGAACTCATGCTTGGTGAAATCTCTCAAATCTATTTTAGAAATGAAGTCATGCTTTTTGTTTTTAACTTGTATTAGTGACACAGTCTAGTCATTAAATTTATTTATAGTACTACAAGTTTTTATTTAACAATGAATTTTTTCATTAACATGTAATGTATTATTTGTTTCAGGGATACAGGTCTGTGAGTCATTGGTCTTAATACAATTCAAGGTACTCACCATAGCACATAACCTCCCCAATGTCCATCCTATCCCTCCCCACCCACCATCCCCTCCAGCAACCCTCAGTTTGTTTCCTGAGATTAAGAATCTCTTAGGAGATTCTGCCTGCCCTGTCCCATCTTGTTTCATTTTTCCCTCCCTTCCCCCAACAACCCCTCACCCTGTCTCTCAAATTCCTCATATCAGAGAGATCATATAATAATTATATTACTCTGATTACTTATTTCACTTAGCATAATACCTTCTAGTTCCATCCATGTTGCAAATGGCAAGATTTGGGGTTTTTTTGGATAGCTGCACAATATTCCATACCACAGTCTTCTTATCCATCTATCTATTAATCTAGGCTCTTTCCATAGTTTGGCTATTGTGGGCATTGCTGCTATAAACATTCGGGTGCATATGCCCCTTCTGATCCCTATATTTGTATCCTTAAGGTAAATACCCAGTAGTACAATTCCTGGGTCATAGCACAGCTCTATTTTCAACTTTTTGAGGACCCTCCATATTGTTTTCCAGAGTGGCTGCAGCAGCTTGCATTCCCACCAACAATGTAGGAGGGTTCCCCTTTTTCTGCATCCTTGGTAACACCAGTTGTTTCTTGACTGGTTAATTTTATCCATTCTGACTGGTGTGAGGTGTTATCTCACTGTGGTTTTGATTTGTATTTCCCTGGCAAGTGATGTGGAGAACTTTTTCATGTGTCTGTTGGCCATCAGGATGTCCTCTTGGCAGAAATGTCTGTTCATGTCTTCTGCCCATTTCTTGATTGGATTCTTTATTCTTTGGGTGTTGAATTTGATAAGTTCTTTATAGATTATGGATACTAGCCCTTTATCTGTTATGTCATTTGCAAATATCTTCTTCCATTCTGTCAGCTGTCTTTTGGTTTTGTTGACTATTTCCTTTACTGTGCAAAAGTTTTTGGTCTTGATGAAGTCTCAGTAGTTCATTTTTGCCCTTGCTTCCCTTGCCTTTGGTGATATTTCTAGGGGAAAATTGCTGTGGCTGAGGTTGAAGAGGTTGCTGCCTGTGTTCTCCTCAAGGATCTTGATGGATTCCTGTCTCACATTGAGGTCTTCATTCATTTTGAATCTATTTTTGTGTATGGTATAAGGAAATGGTCCAGTTTCATTCTTTTGCATGTAGTTGTACAATTTTCCCAGCACCATTTGTTGAAGAGACTTTTTTCCACTGGACATTCTTTCCTGATTTGTCTAAGATTAGTTGACCATAAAGTTTAGGGTCCATTTCTGGACTCTCTATTTTATTTCATTGATCTATGTGTCTGTTTTTGTGCCAGTACCATACTGTCTTGATGATTACAGTTTTGTAATAGAGCTTGAAGTCTGGAATTGTGATGCCACCAACTTTGGTTTTCTTTTTCAAAATTCCTCTGGCTATTCTGGTTCCAAGTAAATTTTAGGATTATTTGTTCCATTTCTTTGAAAAAAGTTGATGGTATTTTGATAGGGATTGCACTAAGTGTTCAGATTGTTCTAGGTAGCATAGACATTTTCACGATACTTGTTCTTCCAATCCATGAGCATGGAATCTTTGTATCTTTTGTCTCTTCCTCAATTTCTTTCATGAGTACTTTATAGTTTTCTGAGTACATATTCTTTGCCTCTTTGGTTAGATTTATTCCTAGGTATCTTATAATATAGGGTGCAATTATAAATGGGATTGACTCCTTAATTTCTCTTTCTTCTGTTTTGTTGTTGGTATATAGAAATGCAACTGATTTCTGTGCATTGATTTTATATCCTGACACATTACTGAATTCCTGTATGAGTTCTAGAAGTTTTGGAGTGGAGTCTTTTGGGTTTTTCACATTTGACTTCTACTTTGCCAATTCAGATGTCTTTTATTTCTTTTTGTTGTCTGAGATGGTCAGCATTTTTTAACAATAAATTATTTTTTAATTAAGTTATGTACATTTTCTAGACATGATGCTATTACACAATTATTAGTCTACATAAACATGGCTTTTATACTCACTGGAAAACCAAAATATTCAATTGACTCACTTTATTGCTATATTTTCCTTATTTTACTGCTCTGCAACCAAACTTGGAATATCTTTAAGGTATGCCTCTATTCCTAGAAAGAATATTCAAGACCCAAAGAATTCAGCTATAGCCTAAAGGGAAACTGGGTCATAAGTTATAGGCAGGAATTGATCAGAAATTACATAAGTTTTTAAGTAGAGATGAGTTCCAGTAATGAGCTTTCTTTAAAAAAAAATGCATTATAATTAAAAAACTAAACAAAACAAAACAAAACAAAGAAAACTTGGGCACTCTATGTGGTGACTGAACATAGATTTTAAGGTCAAAAAGACCCAATTTTCACATCTATCTCTGGCACTTTCTAGCTTTGAAAAGTTCAGTAAATTACATATTTTCTCTTAGCTTCGGTTTGCTCTTCTCTAAAACTGGAGGGGACTGCATAGACAAAGTTCATTCCCCAAAGTCAAATAACCAGCAAATAAGATTATGAACCTAGATTTTCTAAATCCAAATTTTATTCTTTCTGTTCTGCTATATCACCATCACCTATGGTTAAATATCTAGAAAAAGTGATAAAGAATTCACGATTCATATGCTGGATTTGGGAAATTCAGGCAAGATTTATGTTAGTGCTTATCTCTACCAGCTGTCTTTAAATCACAAGGCTAAACACAGGCAACAGTTCACTTGGATTTTCCATTTTGGTTTCTTAAAACATATTGCATGAAGTTTCTGCAAGTTTCTGCACCTTGGTTTAAAACACAGTTTAGTCAGTGGCAAGGACTAACTCTTCCTTGCAAAGAATCTAAACAAGTACTAGGCATTTCTACAGTTTTCCATTAACTATGCTACATGTTTAAAATATAGTTAAAGCAAACCTACAAAAGCGGCAGAATGTGAAGAGATAGGCAGGGCCACTTTGCCACCACAAAAGGAAGCAGATGGAGAATCATACAACTAGAAAAAATCAGAGCCAGCCAGAGAAAATAACAGAGCCAGCCTGATGAGAGTAGTGCCAGTGAAGAACACAGACAGATTACTAAATTCTATCGGTGCAGGAACAAGATACTAAAGACAGGCCACGGGTGAAGAATTACTCTCTGGGATAGTTAGATCATGGTTAGATGGTTAGATCCGGGATGGTTAAGAAAGAAAGCCTGTGAACAAACTACTGTAAGGGCACTGCCCAACATCTGTATTACATCCTCTGACCTGAAGTCCTTCCCTCCCTGGTACTCAGTGATTGATACTGCAAGTGTCCCACACTTGCTCCTCATCAAACAACTATAGTAAACCTAAGTAACAGTAAATCTGCATGATCTTGATAATATAGAAGCTTTCTATTTCTATTCCCAATAAGTAACTCTCCAGTTGTTAACAATGTTTACTGTACATTTTACATACGTGTCTTCCATTTTAACTGCTTAAGTTTACTGAAAGGACAAAAAGAGTCAACAAATATTTCTAGGTGGATTGATTGAATTATCATGTATGAAATGTAGGCTTCTAATTCTTAGTTTTGCTGCCAGCAGAATATCCAATAAACCTAAAATATAGGTTTTTAATCATATTGAAGCAATTCCTAACAACAAATACAATTCTGCTCTACTTTGCCTACCAGAGAGCCAATTTCTTAATCTGTGAATTCTTTTAAAAAATATAGAGAACTGACTTTTCCTTCTATACATATTACAACACTCATGACCTTCAATGCTTTTCCAACTAAATTGCTAATTCCAATTAAACACGTAACCTTCTAAGATTTCCAACTAAATCTACACAGATTATGACACACATAACCTTCTGTACTTTCCAACATCCCAATAAATGTTTGGGGTGATTTCTTCTCTGATTATAAAACTCAAATTCCTACTTATCTAGGGAACACAAAGAACCAGAGCAAAGTATACCCTGAAAACTTATTACACTGTTCTGTGGAGTCTATTCCACTATTGTGATATAAGTATGAGTTTCAAGTAATGTTGATTTTTAGTTATTTTCCTAATTACAAAGTTAACTACTATTTAGCAAAATTTTGCACTTCTTAATTGATATGTAATCAAATTTGAAGCGAGAGGAAAAAACTAATTGATACATAGAATTGATTTTGTTTTCCTCTAAATGCTATAAAACTTTCTTCTCTAAAGCCTAAATTACTTAAAACAGCAAGTTAATACTTCCTTGAACTTCATTTTTTTTCAATATTTTTACACTAATAAACAACATTTCCTCCTACTTTACGCAGAAAGTGAGATTATCAAATTTAAAATTCAATTTTTGTTTCCATGTATATATATACACACACATATATACACATAAATGTATATATACATTATATATTATATATACATTATATATACATTATATGTGTGTGTGTGTGTATATAAATACAAACACACTCAAAACCATCTCTATCTCCTTACATCTTGTTTCAAATGAAGGAATATATTTTTTCTTTTTATGATCAGCATAAATCTTTACATTTAAGAATTTGCCTTATAATTTATCCTTTCTCTTATTCTGTTTTCCTCTGATATATTTTTTTCAGTTTATGAACATGATTAAAGCATATTTATCCTAGATGTCTCCCCAACTTCAGAACTTGTCTGGATGTATTTTAAAATAATTTATAATATATGGTAATGAAAATAGCCTATTATTAGGATACTAAATAATTGCTACTACTATGTATATACTTAATCTAAAATACAAAGTATCTTGAAAAATAACTGAAACCACAAGGGCAAGAAAAATGACTCTTTGGGAAAACATATTCTTCAGTTTCACATTATTCAAAAAATAAATACCAGGTGGATAAAGGGAGGCAAATATATATGTGAATATATATGCATGATCTGTTTGAAGAAAAATTAAAAAAAAAACCCTCAATGACAAATTCCACTAAAAAATAACACACGTTTTACAACACAATTTTTCCTGACAAAAAAGACACAATACTAAAAATTAAAAGATTTTTTAGGAGTAAAAAATAAAGAAAAAAGATTCAGACAGTCCATTAAATGATGCCTCATTTGTCAGCTGGCAGAGTTGTGTTGTGTGTGTCTTTACAAATTTGTAACAATATTTTCTATTTAATTAATGCTTAACATATGAATGAGTGATCTTAAAATGAATAGATTTTTCACTGAAGGAATTTGCCTACTATAATTTGCAGGTGATTTGATCTTGTATGCTACATTTTCTTGATATTGAATGAAGGATTTGGTTCAAGAGAAATCTCTATATCCAAAGTACTTGATTTTTCCATATAAATCTTACAACATTACAACATAAAACTGTATATTTTCCCTGAACATAAGGAATAAGGCTAATGAGTAAAGTATCAGGTAGACTGTGTGACTCCAACACTCAGACACATGTGATACTTGATATGCATGTGGTTTTTAACAATTGGACAATATTATATAATTCAATTTCTTACTTTATGTCTACTTCTAAAATTTAGTAGGAAACAGATAAAACTGTCGTATATTACTTCTCTTTAGGATGTTTTGTTTAATGAATGAAATGTCTGAACTTTTCTCAACCCTGTAAAAATATCTCTGCTTTATTATCCAATAAATAATGTGAACCTTAATATTACCAGTTTAAAAGAAATGAGCACTTAGTCCTTTACTTAATTCAAAAGTGTGCAATTTTTTCTAAAGATGTTACCTCTACCTGTTTATAATGTTTTACATGTCAGAATAAAGCAAGAATAGAACTATGCTATATGTTTTCTCCTGAGATGTTTTTCTGTGAAAAAAAGAGCAATAAAAAAAAGTTGTCCAACTTTCTGGAAGAAAATAGCAGCCATAAAATGTGCTATTTCATTTATAATAATTCATCAATTCAAATTCATCAATTTATGAACATAAGATTATAAACCAAGCACTATTCCAAGAAGCTGGAAATAGAACAGTCAAGAAAACGGACAAAAATCCCTAATTTGTGATGTTTAAATTCTAATGGGGGGGACATAGGTATTGAACAAACCAGTAAAATACATCAACTTCTCAGGTAATAAAAAGAAAGCTATAAGAAAGAAATGCTGATGATGGGATAGAAAAGAGGAGGTGATTTAAAGTAGGAACATCAAGGATGTTCCAAACAAGACATTCCAAACAAGACAGTTGAGCAAACACTTGAAGGGAGGGAGAGAGAAAGCCATGACTGCAAGTGTCACTACAGAGTGAGAAAAACTGCATAGACTCTCAGGACAAATGAATGAATGAATAAATGAATGAGTGAATGAATAAATAAAGTACGCCTGTGTGTTCATACAACAAAATGAAAGTCTTTGGGCAAGAGTGGAATAAATAAGGGTGAACATTCTGGATAAGGTCAGAGAGGTCATCAGGCTTGCAGGAGAAGGGATGGCTGGAATTTGAAGATCATTCTGAAAGAGAGATTAAAAGGACTGAGCAGTCTGAGCAGAGAAGTCACACAATTGGGACTATTTAATCATATCATGCTGGCTATTCAACTGAGAGAACAAAGTGTAAGGAACAGGAACAAGGTGAAGATTATTACAATAATCCTCCTGAGAAATGATGGTGACTTGGATTAAAGTGGACCACAGAAGGTAGTGGGAAAGAGTCACCATCTGGAAATTTTTGAAAGTATACTGATTGGGCAGGTATGATTTGAAAGATTATGGGATCAAGGGTTACTAGGAATATTTTGACATGAACAAATTAGAGTTTGGATTTGGAAATTATCAAGAAAATACCCAGAATTTCATCTGGATTTTTTTTTTAATTTTTTTAAAAATTCTTTTCAGCGTAACAGTATTCATTGTTTTTGCACCACACCCAATGCTCCATGCAATACGTGCCCTCCTTAATACCCACCACCTGGCTCCCCTAACCTCCCCCCCACCCCGCCCCTTCAAAACCATCAGGTTGTTTTTCAGAGTCCATAGTCTCTCATGGTTCATCTCCCCTTCCAATTTCCCTCAACTCCCTTCTCTCCATCTCCCTATGTTATGCTCCATAAATAAATGAAACCATATGATAATTGACCCTCTCTGCTTGACTTATTTCACTCAGCATAATCTCTTCCAGTCCCGTCCATGTACTAGCATGGTATTATGGCCTAAAATACATGTGAATAATGCAAATAGGGAAGCAATTTATGGATGTCCCTGTTTATTTTTCTCTGCCTTTTAGATGCCAGTGCAACCTGGCTATTGAACACAAACTAGAAACTTAAAGGAATGCAGACAGCCTAATAGTTTCCAAGAGTTTCTCTAGAAATTATTAGATTGTGACAACACAAATTATGTTTTCATGTAAGCACAGAGATGTTTTCTGAAATTTCATAAGGAAAATTTATTTAAAAACATAAGAATTGTCGTTTTAATTGTAGTACCTCAGTCAAGCCAAACTTGGTGAATTTCTATGCATACAAATGAATTGTGAGGAGAACTTAAACATATGGGTGGACAGAAGTATATATAATTATTTTAGCTTTTGGAAAATGTTGTGGATTTTTGTATTTTTTTTGTAGAAAAAATGATAAAGGATACTGAGGACAGGATGGAAATAAAGTTCACTATATTTGAAAGTGTTCAGGGATAAAGTAAGGTAGTATTGCATTTCCTCACAACTTCTCACTTCCTGTTTATATTAAGGGTGTCGTGTGGCTTCCTTTAATTTGAAAGACAACATTTCACATGCTAAATGATGAAAGAGGACTCAACTCAGCTGATACTTTGTAACTGCATTGTTACCCATCAACAAAATCAACTTAAGTCAGTAGAAAAACAGTAATAATTTGTAATGCCAATAATATTGTTTTGGGAGAAAAACTGGAAGATGTTACTTATAAATATTATCTGAACTCACAATTAATGATCTGAACTCATAAATGAATGAGTCCTATGCAATGAAAAAATTCTTGGCACGTATCACAATTCATTGTCAACTGAGTAGTCTAATAACCACACATATATTATCTGAGAGGCCCCAAACCCTCCCTTCTAATCTTTAAGAAGAATAGACTAGCTTTTTTTTTTTACAAAATGGATTTGCAATGGTATGTTTTATTCAAAGTTTGTCAGGGTCACTTTAATTTTCCATTTATAAAGTTATTGCATTATTGTAATGTGATTTTTCCAGATGAGAACCGTGACAATTCAACAGTTCTAGGAGAGATATCTTTATCATCTTTAGAGTAGAACAGTTGGGTCCTTTCTATTTCAAATGACTACTAAACCTTCTGATAATGAAAGTTAGTATATGAATTCAAGTTGTCTTTAATAACTCTTGCACAGAAGAAAAAGAATCTATTCAATGATACCATTTTTCTTTCCTATCAATATTTTTATTTATCATTATGTAGACTTCTTTCATTTTTCTAAATCACTAACATCTTTATATGTCTTCTATTTAAAATAAGTGCAGGAGTGCTTGGGTGGCTCAGTAGGGTGTCTGACTCTTGCTTTGGGCTCAGGTCATGATCTCAGGGTTCTGAGATCCAGCCCCGCACTGGGCTCCATGCTAAGTGTGGAACATGTCTAAGATTTTCTCTCTCCCTCTGCCTCTGCCTCTGCCTGTCCTCCCCACTCTCTCTGTCTCTTAGAAATAAACAATTACATACAGGATTTCTACCTTTGATGTTATTAATATTGCTGCCTAATCACAACGATCAGATACTAAAATTTAAGTTATTGATTACCACAATTGGCTTTACTGGTTATGAGATAAGGCTCAGGAATAAGTATTTGGGAAAGCTTTCCTAGGTACTTTGGATACATAGATATTCATGTTTGGAAACTACTGTTCTGAAGGACAACGATGAAGACATTTAACTTGAAATGAAGAAGTGTGTTTATGTTAATGTGCGGAAACATCAACAAGTTATTTTAAAATCCCTATTCTAGTTCTATTTCCTATTTTCTCTGTTTTCCAGCAGGCTGCCTTCTAGCTACATTTTGTGAGAGGAATACATGTGTCACCAGTCTATCTTGTCCCTTCATTTAAGGATAGTAACTATTTTTGGATCTAATTTACATTCATTCATGACTCTTGATCTCTGGAACTTACAGTTTAGATATAAGAGATAGAAATAAACATATAACCTAATAATTATATGATGTGTCAGTAATAAAGACTGTGGGGCGCCTGGGTGGCTCAGTGAGTTAAGCCTCTGCCTTCGAGTCAGGTCATGATCTCAGAGTCCTGGGATCAAGCCCCGCATCAGGCTCTCTGCTCCGCAGGGAGCCTGCTTCTCTTTCTCTCTCTGCCTGCCTCTCTGCCTATTTGTGATCTCTGTCTGTCAAATAAATAAATATAATCTTAAGAATAAAAAGACTATGAAGAAAAGTAGAGTCATCTTGGAATAACTGATGGAAAATGCCACCATTTAATGATGATAGAATTGTTTTTCAACTCTGAAAAGTGCATGGATCAAAAGCTCTTCCTTCTTATAGTATACCTTACTATTTTTTAAAAGATTTTTATTTATTTATTTGAGAGAGAGAGAGAGAGAATGAGGGAGGAGGGGCTGAGGGAAAAGAAGAAGTGGGCTCCTGTCTGAGCAAAAAGCCCAGTGGAGGCTCCATCCCCCTAGAATCATGACCCGATCTCTAGGCAGATGTTTAGCAGACTGAGCCACCCAGGCACTCTTATACATTATTTTTTAGTTTGAAGATATTCACAAGACTGTAAGAATTATAATTTAAGAAGAAAAACAGTGTGACTCTTTCACAATTTATAAATGAAGTATCTTGATTTTTAAATGTAATATTAAACTGATGCTTATTTTTTATTACTTTCTCTATGCTTAAAATTATTTAATATTACCCCAATACTTTTTTTTCTTTTTTTTTATTCAAGCATTTACTTTATGTGCTCTGTATCATGTTAGATCACTGGGCTCTGCTCTCGGCTAGGGATCATGATTACAGCATAATCCACATAGCTAAGTGTTTAAGTAAGAATCTTGGCTGTGCAGATTACCAATTCCATAAATTTAAGCAAGCTGCTTAAGTTCTCTGCATTTCACATTCTCATCTATAAAATACACATAAAACTATAATAAAATAATGGATATTTTGAAGGATTCAGTGACATAATGTAAGTTATGCAATTACAAACAGCCTGGTACATGGCAAGTCTTAAATAATTATTAACCATCCTTATCATGTGAGGATATATAATTATAAAACTGCTTTCAATACTTTTATAATCTAATTAAGAGATGTCAATACAAAATATTATGAAGCAATCAGCAAATGATAAATAATTGACAAAATGAATTAGAAGAGAAAGATGATATGGTGAACATAGTACTGGGTTGACAGAACTGTAACAAATCCTGCACCTTTTTAGGGAAGGTTATTTTACATATGGACTAAGCAAGTGTATTTGTTTGCTTGGACTGCCATAACAAAGTACTATATACTAGGTGGTTTAAAAAAATTATTTTTTCAGAGTTCTGATGTTGACAGAGTTTGTTTGTTCTGAGGTCTCTTTCTTTGACTTGCCGGTGACCACCTTCTTATTATGCCCTCCTCATATGGTCATCCCTTAGTCCGTATGCAGTTGTTTCTTTTTATAAGGACATTAGTTTGAATTAGGGCTCTCCCTAATAGTCTCATTTTAACTTAATCATTATTTTTCTTTTTAAAATTAATTAATTAATTAATTAATTTGTAGAGTGAGTACATGAGTGGAGTCTAGTTAGAGGAAGAGGAGAGAGAGGATATCAGACTTTGTGCTGAGTGTAGAATGTGATGCAGGGCTCTATCTTACAACCCCAAGATCAGAACCTTAGCTGAAATCAAAAGTTAGGTGGTACACCAACTGAGCCAACCAAGGGCCCCTAATTTAATCATTCTTTAAAGGCCTTATCTTCAAACAAAATAATATTTTAAGGCATTGGGGATTAAGATTTCAACATATAAATTCTGGTGGAAGCACAATTTTGTTTATAACAATAAGTTACTGGAACCCAGGAATCCGTTCTCTCATTTCTAAAATGCAGATGATGTTATTAAAGTTGTATATATTTGCAAGAATTACAAAAATTTATGTAGTGCTTTTAACATAGTGATCATGACTTACTGGTCAATAGGATTAGCACCTCTATCAGAAAATATCCCAAAGGGGAATTGAACACTCATTCATGGTTAATTTAAAGAGGTTTTATTTACAAAGGAATAACTGCAAAGGTGTTAGTGAAGTATATAAAAAAAAAAAAACACAAGGGAAAATGTGTCTAGTAGTCTAAAGTTGTTACCATCCCTAGCCATTAAGACATGAAGGAAGACACAGGTTACTAAAACCTGGAAAAAGTTAATATATTGAGCAAAGGAATAAATAAATATCTCTACTTCAAGTTCTTTCTTCCTTCAGATTCAATGGCGAGTTTCCTCACTGGTGGAACCCAAACGGAATCCAGAGATTATGGGAGCCTTGATGACATGGTCCAAACATGTCAGTCTTTCAAGGAGGAGATCGAAGAAGAAAAAATAATGTTTTTGGAGGAGTAACAAGAATATAAATAGCATAGAATATTTGACTATTAGAAGAGAGATAGAAGAATATCCTTAGTATATTTCTCACACTCTCCTTCTTCATGGATAGATACAGACATAAGTAAATACAGATATGAGTATAGATATGGCATATGTATAGATGATGATATAGATTTAGAGAAATGTAGTAATATAGATTTTCATTTAGATATAGACACATAATCTACCTTAGCTTTTTTCTGAAATACCTGAAAGTATATTTCAGATATGCTTCTTTACCCCTAAAATTGTGTAATTCTTAAGAACAAGGGCATTATCTTACATAGCCACACTACAGCACTACAATATTACTATTATCCATAGAGTCTATATGTTTGTTACCAGTCACTCCATTCCTCTATAGCATTTTTCCCCTCTGACCCAGGATTCAGTCAGTGTGTGCCCTGAATGGAATGTCTCTGAAACACTCTGCATTTCAACAAAGAGCATTTTGTCTCAAGCAAAACTGTCTCCAGTTTTCATGCATTTGAAAACCATCTTAGATTTCCATTGCTGATATACATATGATTTTGTAGTTTATATCATTTATGGCTTCTCATTTAGAAATAAGGAGTCAAGAAAAAGTTCTATGTGCTCTAGAAATAATATTGTTTGAAATGGTCACCAATTACCTGGAACAAGACTGTTAATTCAGAATCTTTACATGATCATCATAATCAATTATGTATTTTGCCAAATCTGTTAATAGAAGAAATAACAATGAATTGGAGCAAATATTCCTTTTACAACTCAAACCTGCAAATATTTTTAAGTGTCCATGTTTTGTTAAAACTTATTTAGGATATGATCTAGGATGCAGAATAATAGTTATTTAAGATCTCAAATTGCACAGAGATCATGTTTCTGTCATTTTTCTCTAATTTAAATATGAATGGTCTTGGTCCATGTTATTTTAGAACTAAATCTTCTTTTCCATACGTATTGGACTGAAGTTTATCCGCAATTATGCAAGATACAATTTTAGTAGAATATTTAGTCATATTAGGGAGCTTGAAAAAAGTGATGTGTTTGAAGTACAAGTTTCTTACACTACTATAATTAACTTTAATAGAAAAGCAGTAAAAAGCAACAAAAGTCTAAAAATAAAGTTTTATAGACTTACATTTCATGTTTTTCCCTTAAAGGACTGCTATCTTGTTTGGACACACGCATACACACACACACACACACACACACACACATTACAAAATTCAATGCACTTAGTTTTGCCTTTGGTACATTAAGCTCGACAAGAAACATACTAAAACGTGGGCATTAATATCCCATGGGGACTCAGTAAAAAGACTTTTAAGAATAAAATATATATGCACTCTTTTTAAAATCAAAACTCCATTAGATGACTCTTTATTTTTAAAGCCTTTAGAAAATCACTTTCTTTATCAAGTACACCTGAAAATATACTCATTTTGAAATATAACAGTGGAGACATTAGTTTTCAGAAATCAGCACAAAATCTACTTAGAATAAGTATGTACACATACGTAAATTACTTTTGTTTCATTCACAACTATGCCAAAGCTATATTTAAATAGTATTTGTAGTTAATAAGATTTATCAAAAAACTCTATATTCATTTTTTTCTCAGAATTCAAGAGATAAAAATGAGATGAATGATGAAAATCCATGTGAATAAAAAGAGTAATGGCACAAAATTTAATGTATTGTGAGAATTCAGTAAGCTGGCTTACCTTGATAAGCCAGACAAAGGGTGTACTTTCCCTCTAAATCCCATCCATCTAAACTATGGGAAGAAACAAGATTATCAGCAGGTCCATTACTCTCTTAAACTTTAAAAGCCCTTCATGCTGAAGAACAGCTATTCATTAAAATTTCTACTACCTAGAAAGAGAGGAAAACCTTCTGTCATATTTGCAAGGAATATGTCTGTGGTGACACCAGGATTATAATTTAAGAGAGATTGTCACCTACATGCAACAATTGACTACACTGAAGATTAGGGTTGAGAAGGAGAGAAATATAGAAAGGGTTTCCAGCATCCTTTCTTGGTTAAGTCTCCTTAACCTTGAGTATCTTAAAAATAAATTGTGTGTTGATTACTTTAAATCCATAAAAACAAATGAAAATATTTTTTACAGAGTTAAAGAAATACATGAGAAACTTTGAAATATTATATGAATCTCTAAAATAGTAAAGTAGAATGTAAACATGTTTATAATTGATCATATTTGTCACCTATAAAATTGGCTGATTTACTGACATGTTTTATAAAGTATATGCAATAGTCTGAACATCATTGCTAACTAAATTTGTACCTTATTGCTTCCATATTTAATCAAAATTTAAATGTGTTTATGTCTCCATATAAACTACACATGAGTACCACACTTCTGTATTAAAAAAAGGCATATCCTTACTTACAGTCAAATGAAGTTTTTTATAATCAAAATAGTATTTTTAGAAATTTGTTATGGTGTAGACTATATATCAGATTAAAGTCTATACATCAGATCTATATCAGACCTATACTTACATATCAGATCAATATGAAAAATATACAGCTCTATGAGTGCTCCTTGGGGAAAAAAAGAATTTAAGTGATTATTTCTTTTTTTTAAGATTATTTGTTTATTTGACAGAGAGAAAGATCAAAAGTAGGCAGTGAAGCAAGGCAGAGAGAGACAAGGAAGCAGGCTCCCCACTGAGCAGGGAGCCCAACATGGGGCTTGATCCCAGGACCTGAGATCAGGACCTGAGCCCATGGCAGAGGCTTTAACCCACTGAACCACCCAAGCACTCCTTAGGTGGTTATTTCAAAGGCATCCAGTAGCATTTTGGTCAATAGTGACACTGCACACAGTTGGTATTAGATGTTTCTAACTCACATGAATGTTGGTGCTGGGATGTTTGCATTCCATATGGAACCAGTCTTCCAAGGGCAGTCTCTCTTAAGTTTTATCAGAGAATAAACAGAGAAAAAGGCATTCAATTTCTTAAAAAATTCTATAAGTTTGATTGCTTTAATCCCTTAAGATATTTTTACAAACGTGGAGTTGAATATGTCTGTTTCATTCTGCTTTAAGATGTATACTAAAGTTAACCTGGCAGTATTTGTATTAGACCATTCCCCAAGTAAGCTTTTCAAACCAACCAAGAAAAAATATCCATTACATAATATCAATTACTTTTCATAGATTGAGCTTTAGTGCTATTTAATTGATGATTGGAGAGTCACTCACTTCTACATTGAAAAGAAACCCTGAAATTTCTAAAGATAACTGTTTCCACCATATTTATGTTTTATGACTCATACAACATTTATCTTTGATTTGTTGTATGACTATATTACATAAAAGCAATTAATAACAACATGAGGGAGACTCTTGTAAAATTGCTGTGCACATAACCCAATTTCACAACAGCTTTTTTAGTCATTAGTAACTGCTTACTCAGAGGCCATACATGGCATACGTTAATATCAAAGAGCCTCAAGTGTGCTCCTCTTTTCAATCTAATGTTAAAGTCTTTAATCAGGTTCATTTCCTTGAACCCTCCAACCAATTACTATGTGTTCATCTCTATCCCTACGCCAAGACTTCCTGTTTTGACACAGATCCCTTTATCAAGCTGCTACAATTATACATTTCAAATCATCCGATCAACTTTTAATAAAGTCAGTGACTGATAAATCTGGCCATATTAAAATTAAGAACTTCTATTCATCAAAAGAGAATATTAAAATCAAAGAAAAGCAAGTGTTGAGTCAAATAATTCTGACCTATAAACCAAGAAAGACTCATATTCAGAATATATAAATACCATTTATTTTTGTATATATATTATTTACATATATATATATATATATATATTTGTGTGTGTATGTGTGTGTGTGTAGTTTCTCTGGAGGACCCTAACTAATACGGCTAATATTCTACTTAATCTCTTACCTTGCCTCCCTGCTTATCATCCCCTTTTTCTCCAATCCTTTCTCTCAAACTGTGGCCTTTTTTTCCTATTTACACATCTGAATATTTTATCCCCTTGCTTATATTTTTAGCTTTTTAATAATCATATATTGATATTATAACAGAATAATATTTGGATATTGAACATTTTGATATTATAACAGGATAATATCTCCTTTGCTTTAATTTACTAATTTATTCATTCATTCATTCAACAAATGTTTATTGCATATTTACAGTGCATTGTGCTGAACAAATAGGTTATAGCAATGTACAAGGCAAGGCAAAATCCTTTTCCTCATTGAACTTACATGTAGAGAGATAAATAGCAACCTGATTAATAATAAAATATGTACTATAATTTCAAGTACTAACTAATATTATGAAGAAAAAGAAAATGTATAAGTGGATTGAATCTAACAGAGGATTGCCATTTCAGATGCAGTGGTCAGGAGGCACCTGTGCAAGGAAATGATAAGTAAACAAAGACAGAATATAGTCAAATCACTGTATAATAAAGAAAGAATTCTAAGTAGAGGTACAAGTAGTAAAATGTCTTTTTGATTTATGATAATACTGAGTAGCAGTGGGAAATTATGATCATTGCAATACTTAGAAATGGGTCTTTTGGGGTCCTATATGGAAAACCAAAATGCAAGTGGGTCCATACTATATTTGCTATCCCCATATCAATTTTAGGTATTATACACAGTTAAATTGGCAAAGCCATACATAAAACAAAACACAGGTGCGGCGTCTGGGTGGCTCAGTTGGTTAAGTGTATGACTCTTGGTTTCAGCTCACTATTCACTATTGTGAGATCACTATTGTGAGGTCACTATTGTGAGATCAAGCCCCATGTAGAACTCCACACTGGGCATAGAGACCACTTATGATTTTCCCCCTGCCCCTCCCCACCAACACCCTCTCTCTTAAGAAAAAAAGAAAAAAAGGAAAAGAAAAACACAGACAAATATCTTCATGATGTTAGTACAGCAAATACTTTTTTTTTTTTTAAGATTTTATTTATTTATTTATTTGACAGACAGAGATCACAAGTAGGCAGAGAGGCAGGCAGAGAGAGAGGAGGAAGCAGGCTCCCCGCCAAGCAGAGAGCCCAATGTGGGGCTTGATCCCAGGACACTGAAATCATGACCTGAGCCGAAGGCAGAGGCTTAACCCACTGAGCCACCCAGGCGCCCCGCAAATACTTTTTTTAAAAAAGACACAAAGGAGGGGCGCCTGGGTGGCTCAGTGGATTAAAGCCTCTGCCTTCAGCTCAGGTCATGATCCCAGGGTTCTGGGATCAAGCCCCACATCGCATAAGGCTCTCTGCTCAGCAAGGAGCCTGCTTCCTCCTCTCTCTGCCTGCTTCTCTGTCTACTTGTGATCTCTGTCTGTTGAATAAATAAAATCTTAAAAAAAAAAATAAAGACACAAAGGACATGAAATATAAAGTCAATGACTGATAAATCTGACCACATTAAAATTAAGGACTTCTAGTCAACAAAAGAGAACATCAATATCAAAGAAAAATGAGTGTTGAGTTTAATAATTGTGACCCATAAACCAACAAAGGCTCATATTCAGAATATATAAATACAGTGATAAATCAATTAAAAGCAAGTCACCCAGTAGAAAAATGGGAAAATTTCTTAAAAGAGCATTTCATAATGGAGAGAATCCAAATATCAAATAGCATATAAAAAGTGCTTAGCTTCACTTGTAATTAGGGGAATGAAAATTAAAATCAGAATGTTAGATACCACTCCATACTCACAAACATTAAATGTCTAACAAAACCAAGTGTTAGAGAAAATGTAGATTGATATAATGCTGTTGGAGTATAGAATGATAATTTTTATTTGCAAAAGAGTTGGGCCCATTTCCTCAAAATGAATATCTCTAGTTGAATACGATTAATTTAATACTTTGTTATATAATCTATAGTATTGCATGCCTATGTGTAGCAAGTTAAATGTATAGAATATTTATAACAGCATTATTCATAAGTACCCCAGCTGGAAACAAACCAAGTGTTTGGTAGGAGTATGGATTAATAAATTGTGTTGTATCTATACAATGTTATAGCTACAATGAGAGAAGTTAGAGAAAATAATATGTATATCTAGCCTCAATATAGATAAAATTTAGAAACATGATTTAGCCACCCAAAGCCAGAAAAAGAGCAAAACAAAACTGCATGTGGGTGGTGTGAATGTACAAATTTACATACATTTTTAAAAAGCACTAAATTTTGTTTATTGATACATAATTACACAAGTATAAGAGGTATAAAGAAAAACATAGAAGTAATTATCACAGATATCAGAGCTGAGGTAACTTCTATGAAAGAAGAAAGAAATTATGACCAGGAAAACACACATGGGAGCTTTCTAGAGGTATTGGCAATATTCTATTTCCTTAACTAAATAACGGTTACATGAATTAGTTTTATATATTATTTAAGATGTACATTTATGTTTCATAGATTTTATGTTATAGTCCATAGTAAAAATATTATAGCTTGAGTGTAAATGTCTCATTCTGAGTGAAATGGGGTGCTATTAGATGGCTAAGAGGAGAGGAATAATACGACTTTCCATTAATTTAAGTAATATTTATTGACCAACTTAAATATTCTAGTTGTTTGTTTAAAGTCCATAGAGAAAATGATCAAAAGATCTGCTTTAATGGTATTTACACACATGTGTGCTTGTGTAACCAACATGATACATATGTAAGTTATGTATTACAAAATTTGTTTATTATGATTCGAGATAGGATGATGAGAGCAAATACAAGATGGGAGTTGCCTGGTTAAATGGGATGGATATGAAAAAACTTAATGTGTTAGCAAACACTTGCACAAAGTGAGGGGAGTTAGACATATGCTGCTTATAGCCAATGCAGATCCCAATGCAGAATAGAATAGTGGTCCCTGAAAATATGTTCAAATCCTAACTCCTGTAGCTATGAATGTGAAATTATTTAGAAATAGATCTTTTAGGAGTGCCTGGGTGGCTCAGTGGGTTAAGCCTCTGCCTTTAGCTCAGGTTATGATCTCAGGGTTCTGGGATTGAGCTCCACATCAGGCTCCCTGCTCAGCTTCCCTCCTCTCTGCCTGCCTCTCTGTCTACTTATGATCTCTCTCTTTGTCACATAAATAAATTTAAAAAAATGCTTAAAAAAAGAGAAATAGATCTTCTGTAGTAGCAATTGAATTGCCAATTTCAAAATGAGATAATCCTGGATTTAGAGTGGGCCCAACTCTAATGATCTTTTTTATAAGAGAAAGGAAGAAAGATCTGGGGCACAGAGATACCCAGGACAGGAAACCATGTGAAGATAGAGCAGAGACTGGAGTTACGCAGTACCAAACTGAAATAAGCCTGGAATTACCTAATGCTGAAAGAGGCATGGAAGGATTTTCCCCTGGAGTCCTCAGTAGGACCTAAGCACCTAGACACTTTGATTTCAGAATTCTGGCCTTTACAACTGTGAGAGAATTGTTGTTTTAAGCCACCAAGCTTGTGTGTGTGTGTGTGTGTGTGTGTGTGTGTGTGTGTTTTAAAGATTTATTTATGAGAGAGAGAGAGAAAAAACATGAGCGGGGGAGGGGCAGAGAGAGAGAATAAGAGACTCTCAAGCAGATTCCTCGCTAAATGCGCAGCCTGCCGCAGGACTTGATCTCACAACCCTAAGATCATTACCTGAGCCAAAACCAAGATTTGGACATACAACCAACTGAGCTACTCAGGCACCCTTTGTGGTAATCCTTTATAGCATCCCAAAGAAATTAATACAAGCAGCATTTGGGGAATGTGAATGTTATTTCTCATTCATTTGCTTAATTTTTAATATTTGCTCATCTCTCTAGATATTGAGGGTGGAAAGCCACTAGCCTGTGAACATCTTAAGTCTTCACATTACATTGAGTATTTTTCTGTATATATCTACGTAATTCAATAAAATATGAAGTATGAATACACAGGAATAGTTTCTTATTTATTCATTTATTTAATAACTGAACATAATGTCATATAAAATTGACAATTGAAAATTGAAGAAAACATACTAAATTTTGATTTTTTAGATCTAACCCTATGGAAGTAATAATTCTGGTATATTCTATTTCAAACATTATATCCATATATTCAATAAGATGATAGTGAACATAAACTTTTAGTATCTTCCTTTTTAATTTAACTATGAACATTTTATCATATAATTAAGCAATTTATAAGACATGATTTTTAAGTGGAAGCATTGTGTTTCATTCTTTGAATATAAAATAATTTATTTAGCTAATCCTCTAGTTCTGAAGTTCAGTTTTTTCCTAGCACTTTACTATTGTAAAAACTACTATAATGATACCCTTACATATAATCCTGTATATAGTCTTTATAATTTCCATGTAATGAATTCTTAGATTTAGAATTATTCTGTCGGAAGTTATGGCCCTTTAAAAGATCCTGTTTCATCTCATCAAAAAGCTGTCCAAGAAGTCTGTTTCAACAGAAACCAACTCCAAAAGTAGTGCGTGATGGGGCAGCATGAAAAGTTTCAAGAATAGTTTTATAATCCATTCAAATCCCTGTTGTATCACATAGTCTTTCATTTTGGGAAGATAATTGACTATTCATTTTTTTTTTAAACTTGGAAATTGGGGAAATAATACAACTGATCACGTAGAATGGCTTTGAGGCTTAAGGGTAGTTTATGGAAAGTATTTTAACTCAATGCCCAAAATATGAGTAATCTCTCAATAAGGGGTTATAGGATATGTCTGAAAAATTGTTGCTCTCTGACACATATTACTGTAAGTACCTGTGCCCTGGTAGTCTGCTGCCTAGCCCTTGGTTCTATATCACATCTTTCCACAGTATACACTGAGAGTGATATTCTACTGGAAACTTTTCTAGTTACTCTCAAGTGCTACTGCTGCTTCTTGGTTAGTAAACTGGCCCAGGTCTCAGCAATACAGCAAATCTCATCGCCCATTCCATTGCTACCTCATGTTACTCTTTTCTGTGTGGGTCAGGTAATATCATGCATACCAATCTTACTTTTTTTTTTTTTTAAGATTTTACTTCTCTGTTTTAGAATGGTAGAGGGAAAGGGAGAGGGAAATTTAAGCAGACTCTATGCTGAGCACAGAGCCTAACACAGGACTCAATCTCATGACCCTGAGATCATAACCTGAGCTGAAATTAAGAGCCAGACATTCATCTGACTGAGCCACCCAGGTGCCCCTAATCCTACCATTTTCAGAGAATTTTCATATAATCTAGTAATTTTCACAGTGTAGATACCATTCAGTACTTATTACATGAATAAATGCCAGGAAGTATTTTCATATATTTGGAAAACTATGGCTAATGTCTTTTTTTCAATACTGCATGCCATATATGCCAAGTATCTGAATATTTAGTATATATAAATATAAGTACATTATACTACATTGTTAAGAGGAGCTACATTTTTTTCCTGATAAATACATTATTAATGGAATAAATGTACTAAGGCAAGTAGAAAGCATTCATATTTCAAACGAAATTCAAAATAGTGTTTTTTACATCCTTGAAACATTTTCCAAAAAGGTAGGAAAAAGCAATATCTAATTTTAATGACCAAATAATCACAGATACTTTCTCAATTCTTATGGTTTTAGCAGGACTGTGTTAGATAACAAACACTAAAATCCAAAAGAAGAGAAGACCTTTGCCTGCTGTATGATGATGCTCTAAACCCAAGCACATTAAAACAATTCCAAAGCAATCTTTTCATTTTCAAAAACACGTATGCAAACTAAAATCCATATGGTAAGCAAAAATATTTGTGACTGATTTGAAGGTAATAACAGAGCAGGTTAATATATATAGAAATACTGACCATCATATATATATTGAAATCTTAGCAGAATAATGGCTTTCATGTTCTCAGCAAAATGAAAGACCCACTCAGCATTACTAAGCAAACTAATTACTAAGCAAACTAATTACTAATTACTAAGCAAGCTAATCACTGCAGAATTGTTACCAGAAACTTAAAGCATTGCCCTCATAATTACTAAGGTGATACCAAAGGAAAGAGAACTAAAGAAAAAAAAAACTGGAAAAAAAGTGATCAAAATCAAAATGGCTTCTATAGATTTTTTATTTTTTAAGGGAGTAGAGAGAAGCAAGTGGAAATAAAGCCTTGATAATCCTGAAGTGTATTCTACACAGTCCCCAGTGGAACCATGCCCTAATTGAATACAGAATGAACATTCATTAACACATTCTTCATGGCTTTCCCTCCCTCGACTGACTCACTCTTCTCACTCACTCATTTCTGCTCCTTCTCAGTAGCAATCTCCAGAAAAGTACTCACAAGCAGCATCCCCCCGCATACCACAGACAAGAAAATGTGTTAAATTAATATGTGGACACAATTTTTAAAAAAAAAAACCCTCAAGGAAGATAAGCTTGGAATTCATTCATTCTCTCCTTACCCAAATATTGAAACCCATATAAATGACATATACATACATACATACCTATATTTATCTCCATAAACTAAATAGTACCTGGGTATCAGAATTACGATTCTTCATTTGCACGCACTCTCTTCCTACATGTCTTTATTCTTGAATATCTCTACTCTATGCCAATCTGTCTCAGTCTGGTCCATTTTTAAAAAATCCATTCTCAAATGCTATTTTCCTCACCCTGTCAACTAGATGTTAAACACCAACACTTTGTGTCGTATCTCTTTAGAATACATTTACTTGTCTGTGGTATGTCGGGGGAGAGGATGCTGCCTGTGAGTACTTTTCTGGAGGTTAATACTGAGGAGAAGTAGAAATGAGTGAGCAAGTAGAGTGAGTCAGACAAGGGAGGGAAAGCCATGAAGAATGTGTTAATGAATGTTCATTCTGTATTCAGTTAGGGCATGGTTCCACTGGGGACTATGTAGAATACACTTCAGGATTATCAATACACTTCAGCACTGTATTGCAAACTTGCATCATCCATTCATTCAAGAAATATTTACAAAATCTTGACATCTGACAAGGATAAAGCCAGACTATGCAGATTAAGAATAAGCAAAGCAGACACAACCCAGGTTGTCATGGAATTTATAGATTAGCGAGGAAATAGATATCACTGGCCGTATCATAAGTGTCATTTTTGAAGAATATAAAGTTATGGCATTAAGTAGGGGACCAACTTTGTACACCATTACATAATCAGTTCTTTCTCATTAGGAACTCTGTTTTATGCATCAACATCAAGCAACTACCATAGTATCATGTATACAGTATATAATCTCTAAGTATTTGAAATAAAAGAAGTTGAAGAGTTAAGAGACTATCAAGTAAGGTAAGGGACTTACTGCATACAAAGGCGTTATTTGCTGACATATCAGGTAAAGGGCTAGTATCCAAAATCTATAAACAATTTATGAATCTCAGCACCCAAAGAACAAAGAATCTAACCAAGAAATGGGCAGAAGACATAAACAGACATTTCTGCAAAGAAGACAACCAAATGGCCAACAGACACATGAAAAAGTACTCAATATCACTCAGCACCAGGAAAATACAAATCAAAACCACAGTGAGATTCCACCTCATACCAGTCAGAATGGCTAAAATTAGCAGTCGGGAAACTGACAGGTGTTGGTGAGGATGCAGAGAAAGGGGAATCCTCCTATACTGTTGGTGGGAATGCAAGCTGGTGTAGCCACTCTGGAAAACATATGGGGGTTCCTCAGAAAGTTGAAAATAGAGTTACCGTATGACACAGCAATTGGACTACTGGGTATTTATCCTAAAGATACAAATATAGGGATCAGAAGTGGCACATGCACCCCAATGTTTATAGCAGCAATGTCCACAATAGCCAAACTATGGAAAGAGCCTAGATGTCCATCAATAACACACACACATACACACACACGCACACACGCACATACTATGCAGCCATTAAAAAAACAAAAACTGTAATCTTGACATTTGCAAAGACATGGATGGAACTAGAGGGTATTACGTTAAGTGAAATAAGTCAGTCAGAGAAAGACAATTATCTTGTCTTGCTCTCTCTGATATGAGGAATTTGAGAAACAGAACAGGATCATAGGGGAAGGGAGGGAAAAATGAAACAAGATGAAACCAGAGAGGGAGACAAACCATAAAAGACTCTCAATCTCAGGAAACAGACTGGATTGCTGGAGGGGAGGGGAATGGGAGGGATGGTGAGGCTGGGTGATGGACATGGGAGAGAGTATGTGGTATGAGGGGTGCTGTGAATTGTGTAAGACTGATGAATCACAGATCTGTAACCCTGAAACAAATAATACATTGCATGCTAATTAAAAAAAAAAAGGTATTATTTGCTTTCTTTGATCCTATCAATGAAAAAATGTAAGCAGTTTTGGGTGATTAGTTTAAGTGTGTTTTTGGTATGGTTTTACTGTCAGCTCAGGTGGCATAGCAGAAATAGTTTTTTTTGATTCTTAAGGTACGTTTATGTGTAAATGCACATTTTTGTGTGTGCTCTACTTAAAATTTAGTATAGATTTTGTCATTGATTTTTGAAAAATGGTCTACAGGAATTTCTATTTAAAAAGCTAAACCACATATGTAATGGAAATTGTTGCAGAGCCTCTACTATATTCCTCATTATATCATCCTTTGAATTAAAATTGAGTTTATAGCACTAGGTCAATACCTCCCTACTAGTAATTAGAATTGTTTGGGCAAAAGGTCAAAGTTCTAGACTCCAGATGATATCATCCATAAAAATTATGTTTTCAATTTTTTATGTGTTACTAGAAATATGAGAATCAAATTTTATAACGAGATTTCCTTTTTTTTTAATAGAAAATAACCTGCTAAACAATATCTTCCCTGAGACCTTTTTTGTTCATTGTCATGTTTTATATTTTCTAAGCTACAATATTCAGGAATGAACAAAAGTAATGTATTTCTCCTTTGAGTCTGGAAGGCAGATCATATGGCTATTGCTAGAGCACAATCACAGGGTAGTAAAGGCCTGAACTAATTGTTAATACCAAAAGTTTCAGCACTTCAACTTTACTTTACTTATTGTGAACCAATGCTTTTGCATTAAGGCCCATATGATACTATGCTAGTGCCATCTTTTACAGTACTTTCAAGAGTATAAAGTTTGTGACTCGTGGATGGATATTTCCATGTTACAAAAATTTCCAGTGCTCAACTTTATGTTCTCTCCCTTTTGATCCAACCACCTCTAAACCTATTACATGCATATTCCCCCATTATACTTGCATTAGTGAGCAAGATCCTTCAGCTCCTTTAATGTGTAGTCTCTATTCCCCTTTAACAAGTCAGTCCATCCCTCCACTGTGATACTGGGATTCACATATGGTTTTCCTCTGGTTGCCAGGGTAGGAGGTAGCAGTAAAAGCTAAGGACAAGCATTGCCTTATGACACTTCTGCAGGATTGCAAATCAAGGGAGGTCAATATCTTTTAAGATACTGATTTTAAGTGAGCCATTTTTGTTGGCACAGTGGGGTTCAGGAGAATCTGGGTTTCTAAAAATCTTAACTGTTTCTATCCAGTAGCATACATCCCAACTCATACAATCTCATTCCTTACTTATCTTCACCCTGACTTTGGTGTAAAAGAATACAACCTTACTTAAAGTTCCAACACTCTTATAATTACCCTGAGCCTTGTCTATCCTGTCTGATCATTAATTGTAGGAAATCAGTTTCTTTAAATGCTGCCAAGGAAACAATCTCTCATATTTTGCTTGAATTGTTGATTAATTACACTGTGCCTCTCATTATTTCTCTTCATTGAACCAATAACATTAAGTAACTGCCACTTAATTCCACAATTCTAACAGTCACTACTTCTTGATACTTGTCTAGTAACATCTGTATTGTGCAAGACTGTATTTTTTCTTTTTCCCCAAAAAGTATCCCAACCAAACTCCTCACAGCTAAACATTTCAACAATGTCACTGCTACAGCATTCTAGTAGCTAGTGATACTTCACCTTTTGCCAGTAATAGGGTCTTTATTGCTTGCTGACTTATTGCTAGCCAACTGACAAATGAACCATATCTTAAATCTCATTTTTGAGTGTTTCTAGAACAACTTCTGGTGTCAGCTCTCTTAGATTCATTTTGTTGAGACAATGAAGCAGGTTCTGTGCAAAGAGGTTTATTGGTGTAAGCTCTTGAATAACACACTTGTGAGAAAGTGAGGAACAGTAGAAGTTGATATACAACATGTCAACTGAGGTCTCAAGTGATCCATTTTGGGAATTGTCCAAAACTGAGGCAAGAGAACGAGGTTTTTTTAAATTTCTACATCAACCAGGCTTTTCAGTGAGCCTTCTCTGAGGGAAACTGTTTCCTATAGTGGTGGGGGTATTGGCCACACCTATGAGCCATCAGCAGGTGATAATCCCAATACCTGGAGGGTGAATGAGTTTCCCTATAGAGGAGATGTGAACAAGGAGGAAAGAGAATGTCTTAGTCCATTCAGATTGGTATAACACAATACCAGAGACTGATAGCTTATAAAAAACAGAACATTACCTCTCACAGTTGTGGAGGCTGGAAGTCTGAGATCAGGGTATCACCTTTGTTGGGTATGTGCCCTCCCATGTCACAGATTCTCCATATCCTCCGATAGTGGCAAAGCCTTGGGAGTTCTGAGTGATCTTTTTCATAATAGAAGTAATCTCACTGATGAGGATTGAGCATCCCCCAATGACCCCATCTTCTATACCAGCATGGCAAAGGAAACAACAGAGCAAAAACATAAGTTACAGAATGGGAGAAAATATTTTTTAAACCATTTATCTGGTAGGCAGTAAATCTCCAAAATATGTAAGAAACTCCTAGAACTCAATAGTAAAAAATAAATAATCTAAATAAAAAATGGGCAAAGAATTTGAATAGACATTTCTCAAACAATATATACAAATACCCAGTAGGTATATGGAAAAGACACTTGTCATTAATACAGGAAATGCAAAACAAATCAACAATGAGGTATTATCTCACAGCTATCAGAATGCCATTTATTTAAAAAAAAAAAAAACATTTTGTGTCAACCATACTCAGAAATAAAAACAACCCACAAATGTTGACAGGAATGTAGAGAAACTTAAACACGTGCACATTATTGGTGGGAAAACAAAATGGTGTAGCCAGAGTGAAAACAGTACAGAGGTTCCTCAAAAGTTTTTAAATAAAATTATCATATGATTCACCAATCCCAGTTTCAGATACTAATTCAAAACAACTGAAATCAGGATCTTGAAGAGATATTAGCATTCTTATGTTCACTGCAGTATTATTCACAGCAGTCAAGATATGGCAACAGCATACATTTCCATTGGTAGATGAACAGATAAAAAAAGTGTGATATATACATATGATGAAATACTTTTTAGCATTTGGAAGGAACAAATTCTATAGTAAGCAATGACATAGATGAACTCTAAGGACATTACTCCAAGTGAAATAAGCCAGCTACATAAAGATAAATACATCAAGATTTTACTTACACAAGGCATCTAAATCATCAAATTCATAGAATCAAAGAGTAGAATGGCGGTTGCCAAGGTTTGGAGGGAGAGGGTAATAGGCCATTTCTAATGGAAGGCCATGATAGTTTAGTTAAGCAAAATGAATAAGCTCTACAAATAGGCTGTATAATGTTGTACCTATATTCAACAAAAATGTATACTTAGAAATAATAGACTAGATTTCATGTGTTATCACAATAAATATAGAAAAAAAATTAACTAATATAGATTGAAAAGGGCTTCCAGAACAAATGCTCCCTCCCTTCCAATTAAAAAAAAAAAAAGACAGTATTCATATTTGACACTTGTGCAATGGATTCCTTTGGTTGAATAAAAAAAAAGGAAGGGTTTGGTGTAATTCCTGATGAGGTTTGTTACCTTTCATGCCATAGTTTGTGAAGTGTAATTGTTGATTGCCCTTTCAATTGTCATAGTCAGGCAGAAAAAAAAAAAAAAAAAAAAAAAAAAAAGAATAAATTAAAATACAAACAAACTAGGTTAAGCAAAAAAAAAAAAAAAAGAAAAGAAAAGAAGTATATATATATATATATATTTTTTTTTTTTTAAACAAAAATTGGGGGGACACCTGGATGACTCCCTCAGTTAAGCAACCAACTCTTGATTTCTGCTCAAGTCATGATCTCAGGGATATGTGATAGAGCCCTATGTCAGGCTCTGCACTCAGGGTGGAGCCTGCCTGAGATTTTCTCTCTTCCTCTTCCTTGGTCCCCACCCCTGTTTGTGCTCTTTCTCTCTCAAACAAAACAAAACAATACCCTAAATTTGTAAAACCTCTTATTTATATAGAGTTCTAAATTTAAAAAAATATTACTTTGCTTAATCCTTTTAACAACAATGTAAGGCAGACAAGCTAAACTGTATTAGCCCCATTTTGCAGGCAAGAATGGAAACATTATTCCCATATTTAGTAAAAGACAGACATCATTTTAAAATAATTTGATTTCAGAATGCTTTAGTAAAAATGTTGAATTTATTAAATTGATATGTGGTTCCTATGAATTCTCAATTTTCCTAATGAAACTTCCACAGTGTTCACATATTAAAATATTGGTAAAAATTGAAACCTGCTTTTTATTTTAATATTAAGCATCAAAGTCACAGTTAACATTTTAAAATTAACATTTTAAAAATGTGTGGTAAATGGGAATGGATTACCAAAGAAATTTTTCCTGTCAATGTCCTATCTTCTCATGTCTAGATTCATTTTTGATTAATTTATGTACAGAGTATGTTAGACATATTATAGTGTGTTAGATTATAAGATAAGGAGATGATAAACATTTAAATCATTTGTATTTGAAACAATAAATATTCAAATTAACATCTTCTGGCTCCTCCAGCAACTGATAAAGTTAGCTGTTATAAATGTTTTATCTTAACCATGGCACCAGGAAGAATATTAAAACTTATTTAATGACATCGTCTGATGAGAGTAAACTTGAACAACACTGCATTATATGAAAAACAGCACATTTGTTTTGAGGGCACTTTTTATTGCATTTTCTTACAGTGCATTTCTTTTCACTTTCTTTTAGCAGTTAGCAAGAGCAAAGAAAAACAAAATGTTCTATATTACCTACACATACAGTGGCACCCCTCCCAAAAGACTTGCCTTTGGAATAAAATTCCGATGAGGTCATTGGAACTCATTTTTTTGAAAATGGAAAACATGAAAAATTATATATGTCTAGGATTACATTTTTTCAATTAGCAATAATCGCACCTCGGATAAACCTCATTGGCTACGATACTGCCACTGCGCAAAGCTAGGATTACATTTTTTAAAGAGAGATCATTTACTTACCTGTTATCTTTTAGCTTAATTAAAGAAATTACACAGTTTTCACAAAGAGACATATTTCAAATACAGGCCATGGGAGACATCTAATGGGTCCAATATAGGTAAAAATTCTAATAAAATTTACTTCTTAAATTAATTTTTAGGGGTACCTAGGTGACTCAGTTGGTTGAGCAACTGCCTTCAGCTCAGGTCATGAACCTGGACTTCCAGGAATCCAGCCCCACATTAGGCTCCTTCTCGGTGGGTGTTTGCTTCTCCCACTGCCCTTCCACCTCTCATGCTCTCCCTCTCTCATTCTCTCTCTCTCTCTTATTCTCTCTCTCAAATAAATAAAATCTTTAAAAAATTAAGTTTTATTGATAGTTTGTGATCTAAGGGAATCCACTCACTTGCTTAAGTAAATAAAAATGTATATATATTTGCCATTAAACAAACAACTTCAATTTCTTCTCTTGTTTCAGAGAAACATTTTAACATTTTGGGTCCCCTCCCCCCCAGGAAATTCTTCACTGTGCTAAAATCTAAAGTGTAAGTATAGGGGATAGTATAATAAGGCTCTTGAATACTGGAGCACATCAAATCAGATTCTAACTGGTAATCTGGAAACACAGGTGGTTCCATACTCTAGAGACTTGGAGGAACCAAATCTGGGGCAAGGCAAACAAACTCACAAACTCAAACAGATGCATTTCATTGCAACCATACTTAAATAAGAATCCTCGAGAGTGTGAAAAATGACTAAAATAGATAACCCAACTTTTCTATTTTATGGGATCCAAACCAAGTCTCCCCTCTCATGTCCTCTAACAATTCATGGAGGTGTTTGGGTGCAAGCTGGGAAACAAAGAAGCAGGGGATAGAGTGAAAAAGAAATCTTGAAGTACCAAGTCATCTTTAATTTGAGAAATAGACCAATTTTTGTGGTGCACATTTTGACGTAAAAATCACTCTTTCTAATTCCACAAAACAAATTCTTATGCTTCCCATGGACTTCTACTTGTTCATTCACTCTCTCTAGATAATCTGAGAAAAATTTATTATCCTCAGTTAATGCAGGTGAGAAATTTTGGAGTGACTTACCTGAGTGATCCTGACTTAGGGTCTTTTTGACAGGTTTCTGTCAAAATATCAGCCAAGGCTACAGTTAACTGAATCCTGACTGGACCAAGAGATTTGCTTCTAAGGTGACTTACTCACATGGATGAATAATTGATGATGACTCTTGGTGGGAGGTCTTAGTTTCTCCCAAATAAACTCCTTGATTATCTGTGTAACCTGGCACTGTCTTTCCCAAAATGAGCAATAAGAGCAAGAACCAGGCAGAGCTATACTGTTTATAATCTAGCTTTCAAAATCACATTGCTTCACCTTTCCCAGATTATGATCATTAAAAGAGAGTCATTAAATCTGAGCATATTCAAGGGAAGGGAAAGAAAACGTCATCTTTTAAAGAGTGGAATATCAAAGGATTTGTGAATAAATTTTAAAACCAGCACATTCACTGATTCAGCACTGGGTCTGTCCATTTATGCATTCAACAAACATTAACAAACCATTCCATACCTTCAGGTGATGGGATGAATTTTCTAAAAATAATAGTACAACATTGATACTTCCCTCCTGGTTTAATAAGGAAATGAGAGTTTGCAATGAGGATTAACAGTATTGCCCTTCAATTTGTCTCCCAAAAGTAAGATAATCTTACCCAGCAGAAATCCAATTCAACAATTCATTTGTATTCATTATGTCCTGACATTGAAATACAAAAATTAACAGTTTCTTATGCTCCAGTTTTGATCAAGAGATGACCAAACAAGGTATAAGGACATATATTTGTTAATGGGAATTATAAGAAAAGTCCTTTATTGGCTTCTATCCAAACTTCATGTTAATCTTATACTTACATAATCTTCCTCATTTTATAGTAAGTCCTGGAGTCAGATTCTAAAATATTAAATAATCATAATCACCCATAATCATAAGAATTTATTAATCTAAAAAAAAAATTACCCATTTGAAATCCAACCAAAGTTGGATTCCAAAGTTTATGTTCTTTTCACTTCTCAGTGGACATAAGTTGAAAAACAAAAAAAGTTGGAACACCTTCAGCTAATAAATTATTTAGCCAAATATTTATTTTAAAACATTGTTTCTTACTTACTGAAAGAACTTTTGAGGGTGCCTGGGTGGCTCAGTAATTTAAAGCTTCTACTTTCGGCTCAGGTCATGATCCCAGGGTTCTGGGATCAAGTCCCGCATCCCGCATCTCTGCTCAGTGGGGAGCCTGTTTCCTCCTCTCTCTCTCTCTCTCTCTGCCTGCCTCTCTGCCTACTTGTGATCTCTATCTATCAAATAAATAAATAAAATCTTAAAAAAAAAAGAACTTTTGAAACCAAATCTTGCCCTCTCCTTTGAAGCATTTTTCTAAAATGCTGTTATCCAAAACTTATAAAATGCACACTAATTAACTCTTACCATCCTAAGTATCAATAGATTTTAATACCTGATGAAATTTATCTGCAACTTATCTCTGAGTAAAGACAGACAGAGAGATCAAAAATAAAGTGAAGCAGTAAAACATTAACAGAGATTAAGTGAGGACTGTCTTAAGTAGTGAATTGTCCTGAATTCTGTTTAATCATCTCTGATCAAATTTAAAAAATCATGGTGGCCCATTATCTCTCTAGTTCTTAGATGATTCTTTTTTTAAGGTTTTTATTTATTTATTTGTTTGTTTGTTTGTTTGTTTGTTTATTTTTGTCAGAGAGAGAGAGAGAGAGCGCACACAAGCAGGGGGACCTGCAGACAGAGGGAGAAGCAGGCTTCCTACTGAGCAAGGAGCCTGATGCGGGGTTTTGCGGGGTTTTATTCCAGGACCCCAGGATAATGACCTGAGTCAAAGGCAGACACCCAATTGACTAAGCCACCCATGCATCCCTTAGATGACGTCTTCTTTTTTTTTTTTTTTTAACTTGAAGATGTTTCTATGGAGATGGGCCAGTTTATCATGGCAAAAGCAGAATTCTAAAAATTTTGTATAACTGATTAAATCTTTCTATTTAGAAGATGTCTAAATCTTTAAAATATATCCATTTTATTCTATCTTATAATATCCATTCAGTGTTATTTGTGGGAATGCAATGTCATGTATGTATATCTAAAATGTTTGTAACCAGATTACTCCAAATACATCAAGAAAAAAAATGGAGTCTCCAACTGTTTGTATAATTCTTCTTCTTTTCTTTCTTTTTTTTTTCTTTCTTTTTTTTAAGATTTTATTTATTTGACAAAGATAGATATAGCAAGATAGGGAACAAAAACAGGGGGACTGGGAGAAGGAAAAAGTAGGCTTCCTACCAAGCAGGGAGCCTGATGTAGGGCTTGATCCCATGACCATGGGATCATGACCCGAGCCAAAGGCAGATACTTAATGGCTGAACCACCCAGGTGCCTGAAGTTTGTATAATTCTAAGAGAGTATGAATTTGTAGTTTTCCAGAAAATGTAAGCATTTAGGAACATATATGAACACATATGAACATGTAATTCATGTTAAAACAAGTGCCTAAAATTTTAAGAAGTAATAAAATTAGTAACAACTATTCATTGTATTTTAATTTTAAATTCCTCAACTTAGAACATTTATCACTTTTATTTATCAAAACAATGAATGACAATATATTTCTCTGTACAGACAATTGGAAGATAATTTTTTTCTTTATAGATATGAAATCTTTTGTTATTTATTGTTATAGTTAGCATAATAAAGACAATTATTATTTATATTTTAATACCTAAGTGAGATGGATTAGGCATGACAATAATTGCCAATTGAACAATAACTGCAAAACACAGTTTTTATTCTCTCTTAGGGAAATGATCTACTCTAATTTTTGTAACTCATTTCATAGAACAAAGAATATACAGCATTCTGATAGTTTACTGACCTTTGTTTTTTCTCCGGAAATCTAAAATATCAGCCAAATAGCCATTAAAAGTAAACATGTTGAGGTAACCAATGGAAGCAAGCTTCTCTTTATCTAACCAATCATTTATTCATTCATTATTCACATGTGCCAGGTCATGTAGGAATATTTTTGGTAAGTGTAACATACAGGTGCTGAGTGTTTGGGGGTATAAAATCTAGGAAAACCCACATCTCAAAAATTTAAGTAATTTATTAAATATTTACACTGAAGCAGATTTTTTTTTCCTGAAGGAGTTCTGATAAAAATTATAAGTATAAAAACCACTATCAACAGAAGAGAAAAACAGAGGTTACTTTAAAAAAATAAAAGAAAATATATCAACTTTAATTTTTAACCCTGTCATTTTAAAAAATACACAAGTGTAGGCTACATTGAGATAAACATACCAGCTCCTACAGCAATTTTTAAATAAGTTACAGTTTCAATTAGCTTTAAAATTTCTGGGTCGAAAGACTCTGTGATTATAAGGTAGTGTAAAATATTTTATCTATCTGGGGTGCCTGCATGGCTCAGTGGGTTAAAGCCTCTGCCTGCGGCTTGGTCATGATCCCAAGGTTGTGGGATCAAGCCCCGCATTGGGCTCTCTGCTCAGCAGGGAGCCTGCTTCCCCCTCTCTCTCTGTCTGCCTCTCTGCCTACTTGTGATCTCTCTCTCTCTCTGTCAAATAGATAATAAAATCTTTAAAAAAAGTTTAAAAAAATATTTTATCTATCCTTATAACTTAATCTTTGGTCTTCTTAACTGAGTATATATCCTCACTTTGTGAAACTGAAATTAGGCAGAAGGAAATGTATTAGAAGTAAAATGAGGGACAGGGAGGATAATGTATCACACAAATGACAAAAAGACAAGAACTCAAATTTAGAAACACATAAGATTCAAGGCAGCTACAGGGTTTAGAAGGAATAACTGTATTAATGGCTCCGTGGCCACCAGTACACCATCCAGATACTGTCACAATTTTTTTTTATAATTTCTTTTATTTTTGTGTGTATGTTCCAAAATTCAGTGTTTATGCATCACACCCAGTGCTCCATGCAATATGTGCCCTCCTTAATACCTACCATCAAGCTCACTCAACCATCCAACCCGCCCCCAAAAAAAACCCTCAGTTTGTTCCTCAGAGTGCACAATCTCTCATGGTTTGTCTCCCCCTCTGATTTCCCCCAACTCACTTCTCTCCATCTCCCGATGTTCTCCATGTTATTCCTTATGCTCCACAAGTAAATGAAACCATATGATAACTGACTCTCTCTGTTGTCTTATTTCACTCAAAATCTCCTCCAGTCTTGTCCATGTTGATACAAAAGTTGGGTATTCATCTTTTCTGATGGAGGCGTAATACTCCGTTGCATATATGGACCATTATCTTCTTTATCCATTCATCCATTGAAGGGCCTATGGTTCTTTCCAGTTTGGCGACTGTGGCCATTGCTGCTATACCCACTAGTGCAATTGCAGAGTCATAGGGTAGCTCTATTTTTAATTTCTTAAGGAATTTCCACACTGTTTTCCGAAGTGGCTGCACCAACAGTGTAAGAGGGTTCCTCTTTCTCCACATCCTCTCCAACACTTGTTGTTTACTGTCTTCTTGATTTTGGCCATTCTAACTAGTGTAAGGTGGTATCTCAATATGGTTTTTATTTGAACCTCCCTGATGGCTAATGATGATGAAGATTTTTTCATGTGTCTGCTAGCCATCTGTATGTCTTCTTTGGAGAAGTGTCTGTTCATGTCTTCTTCCCACTTTTTGATGTGATTATTATGTTTTGTGTGAGTTGAGTTTGAGGAGTTCTTTATAGATCTGTCTTTTGTTTGTGGTGTCATTGGCAAATATCTTCTCCCATTCCGTGGGTTGCTTCTTTCTTTTGTTGATTAATTCCTTTGCTGTGCAGAAATGTTTGATATTGATGAAGTTCCAAAAGTCCATTCTCACTTTTGTTTCCATTGCCTTTGGATACATGTCTTAAAAGAAGTTGCTGTGGCAGAAGTCAAAGAGGCTACTGCCTATGTTCTCCTCTAGGATTTTGATAGATTCCTGCCTCACATTGAGGCATTTTATCCATTTCGAGTTTATCTTTGTGTATGGTGTAAGAGAATGGTCATGTTTCATTCTTCTATAATAACTGTCTAATTTTCCCAGCACTATTTATTAAAGAGACTGTCTTTTTTTCCCATTGGATATTTTTTCCTGCTTTGTTGAAGATTATCTGACCATAGAGTTGAGGGTCCATATCTGGGCTCTCTACTCTGTTCCACTGCTCTATGTGTCTGTTTTTGTGCCAGTAGCATGCTGTCTTGGTGATCACAACTTTGTAGTAAAGCTTGAAATCAGGCAACATGATGTCCCCAGTTTTCTTTTTCTTTTTCAACATTTCCTTAGCAATTCAGGCTCTTCCAGTTCCGTACAAATTTTAGGACTGTTCGTTCCAGCTCTTTGAACAATGCCAGTGGAATTTTGATTGGGATGACATTGAAAGTGTAGATTGATCTAGGCAGTATAGACACTTTAACAATGTTTATTCTCTCAATCCATGACGTGGAATGCTCTTCAATCTTTCTGTGTCTTCAATTTCATAAGTGTTCTGTAGTTTGTTGAGTACAGATCCTTTACCTCTTTGGTTAGGTTTATTCCCAGGTATCTTAGGGTTCTTGGTGCTATAGTAAATGGAATCAATTCTCTCATTTCCCTTTCTATATTTTCATTGTTAGTGTATAAGAAAGCAACTGATTTCTGTACATTGATTTTGTGTCCTGACGCATTACTGAACTGCTGTATGAGTTCTAGTAGTTTGATGGTGGAGTCTTTTGGGTTTTTCATATAAAGTAACATGTCATCTGCAAGGAGAGAGAGCTTGACTTCTTCATTCCCAATTTCAATACCTTTTACTTCTTTTTGTTGTCTGATTGCTGTTGCTCAGACTTCTAGTACTATGTTGAACAAGAGTCGTGACAGAGGGCATCTTTGTCGTGTTCCTGATCTCAAAGGGAAGGCTGTTCCTCTCTATTCCCCATTGAGGATGATATTCGCTGCGAGTTCTTCATGGATAGATTTTACGAATTTGAAAGTTCCTTCTCTTCCTATACTTTGAATCATTTTAATCAGGGACAGGTACAGTATCTTGTAAAATGCTTTTACTGCATCAATTGAAAGGACCATGTGGTTCTTCTCTCTTCTCTTATTGATTTGTTCTATCACATTGATTGATTTGCGAATGTTGAACTACCCTTACACCCCATGGATAAATCCAACCTGGTCATGGTGAATAATCTTTTTAATGTAATTTGGATCCTATTAGCTAAGATCTTGTTGAGAATTTTAACATCCATATTCAACAGGGATATTGGTCTGAAATTCTCCTTTTTAGTGGGGTCTTTGCCTGGTTTGGGGATCAAGGTAATGATGGCATGGTAAAAAGATTCTGGAAGTTTTCCTTCTGTGTCTATTTTTCGAAACAGCTTCAAGAGAATAGGTATTATTTCTTCTTTGAACATTTGATAGAATTCTCCAGGGAATCCATCAGGTTCTGGACTTTTGTTTTTTGGGAGGTTTTTGATCACTGCTTAAATCTCATTACTAGATATTGGTTTGCTCAGGTTGTCATTTTCTTCCTGATCCAGTTTTGGAAGTTTATAGTTTTTAGGAGTGCATCCTTTCAGCTAGATTGCTTAACTTATTGACATATAACTGTTGATAATAATTTCTAATGATTGTTCCTATTTCCATGGTGTTAGTTGTGATCTCTCCCTTTTCATTCATAATTTTATTAATTTAGGGCCTCTCTCTTTTCTTTTGGAGTAGCTTGGCCAGTGGTTTATCAATCTTATTGATTCTTTCAAAAAACCAGCTTCTACTTCCATTGATGTGTTCTACTATATCTCTAGCTTCTATCTCATTAATCTCTGTTCTAATCTTGATTATTTCCCTTCTTGTGTGTGGGGCTGGTTTAATTCTCTTGTTGTTGTTGTTATTGTTCTCTTGTTGTTGATTCTTTTGTTCTTTAATGTGTAAAGAGAGCTGGTGTATTCTGGATTTTTCAATTTTTTTTTGAGGGAGGTTTGGATGGCTATGTATTTCTCTCTTAGGACTGCCTTTGCCATATCTCATAGGTTTTATACCAATGTGTCTTCATTCTCATTTGTTTCCATGAATTGTTTAAGTTCTTTGATTTCTTGGTTGATTCAAACATTCTTAAACAGGGTGATCTTTAGCTTCCAAGTGTTTTAATTCCTTCCAAATTTTTTTCTTGTAGTTGAGTTCCAGTTTCAAGGCATTGTGGTCTGAGAATATGCAGGGAATAATCTCAATCTTTTGGTATAGGTTGAGCCCTGATTTGTGACCTAATATGTGGTCTACTCTGGAGAAAGTTCCATGTGCATTGGAGAAGAATGAGTATTCTGTTGTTTTAGGGTGAAATGTTCTGTATATATCTATGAGGTCCATCTGGTCCAATGTGTCATTCAATGCTCTTGTTTCTTTATTGATTTTCTGCTTGGATCACTGTCTATTACTGACAGTGGTGTGTTAAGATCCCCTACTATTAATGTATTCATATCAATATGACTCTTTATCTTGATTAACAGTTGTTTTATGTAGTTGGCTGCTCCCATATGGGGGCATAAATATTTACAATTATTAGATCTCCTTGGTGGATAGACCCTTTAAGAGTGATGTAGTGTCCCTCTTTATCTCTGACTATAGTCTTTAATTTAAAATCTAATTCATCTGATATGAGAATCACTAGCCAACTTTCTTTTTAGGCCCATTGGCATGAAAGATGTTTCTCCATTCCTTCAGCAGATGGACAGGTCCTATTGTTGTATGCAATCTGCAATTCCATGTCATTTTATGGGAGTATTTAGGTCATTCATGTTGAGAATAAATACTGAAAGAAATATTTTTATTGACATCATATTGCCTGTGAAGTCCTTGTTTCTATAGATTGTATCTGTAAATTTCTGTTCTATGTCACTCTTGGGTTCTTTCTTCTTTTATAGAACCCCCCTTAATATTTCTTATAGGGCCAGCTTGGTGGTCACATACTCTTTTAAAACCTACTGGTCTTGGAAGCTCTTTATTTCTCCATCCATTTTGAATGTCACCATTGTGGGATAAAGTATTCTTGGCTTCATGTTCTTCTCATTTAGTGCCCTGAATATGCCTTGCCAGCCCTTTCTGGCTTGCCAGTTTCCTGTGGACAGGTCTGATGTTACTCTGATGGACCTTCCTCTGTATGTAAGTAATCTCTTCCTTCTATCTGCTCTCAGGAGCTCTTGTCTAAAATTATGATTCATCAGTCTCACAACCAACTGTCTCAAGGTCTTTCTAGATTTGTTGGGTCTTAGGGGGTGATCTTTCTGTCTCTAGGACATGAACATAGGTTCCATTCCTCAGATTGGGAAATTTTTCATCGAGAATTTGTTCAACTCTATCTTCTAGTCTTCTTTCTTTCTCCTCCCCCTCAGGGATCCCAATAATTCTGACATTGGAATGTTTCATGATGTCATTTATTTTCCTAATTCTGTTTTCATAGCTTCTAAGCTGTTTCTCCCAGGCCTCCTCCTGATCCTTTTTCTCTATCAGTTTTTCCTCTAGGTCACTAATTCTATCTTCTGCCTCCTTACTCTAGCTGTTAGAGAATTTAGATTAGATTGAAACTCATTGATAGCATTTTTAACTTCTCAATTTAGAGATTGCATGTTGTCACTAATGGTTTTTTCCAACCTAGCTATTGCCTGGATAATTGTTATCCTGAATTTCCTTTCCAGCATACTGTTTATGTCCATATCCAATAGTTCCATTGGAGAGGGCACAGTCTCTGAATTTTTCCTCTGTTTGGTGTTCCTCCTCCTAGTCATTTTGGTGAAAGGTGGTTGAGGGGATGTATAGCTGAATATATCAAGTGTGATCCAGGTAAAGTGCACCCTGGAACACTTCTGAGCAAAGGAAGTCACCACTAAAAAGAATGAAAAAAAAAAAAAAAGAGAGAGAGAGAGAGAGAGAGAGAGAAAGATAGAGAGAGAGAGAGGAAAAAAAGAGAGAGAATATCCAGCCAGAATGTGTCCTAAAGGTAAGATTTATAAGGTATACAAACAAAAACAGGCAAACAAAAAATTGACAAAAGTAAATAACAATAAAGAAATAGAATCCAGTCAAAATGAACCCCAAGGATGAGATTTATATAACACCAGAAGAAAAACAAATACACAGGAACACTGACAGAAGAAAAAGATGGGGGGGGGGTGGTTATAAATCCTCGATGTGGGTGAGGAAGTTTATTTTGATTCTTCCTGGGTGTATCTTGATATCTTTGTTAAAGGACTCAACTTTCTGGAGATAAAGGGAGATTAAAACTGGTTTATATATACAGATAGTATTTATTAAGGAAAGAGGATTACCTTGAAGCTTATATCCATATGTATATTAAAAAAATAGAAAAAGCAAAAGAAAAATGCAGGTATATGTATGAAAAAAGATCAAGATAAAAGGTTATTATGGACTATGTTATATTGAACCTTTCATTGTAATGGTATGTAATTTAAAAAATTCAAAAGAACAAGGTTAGAACAAATTAAAAATAAAAGTTGTTATCTATGAAATACACAGGTTTTAGGATAATACTGGGAGCTTAATATCTTATTTTCCCTGATATTGGGGTTTTACATTTTTATGGGGCTCTGTGTTGGTTGTCTTCTCATTCTTTTGGCTGGCTTTCTGGGAGAGGGCCCTGCCACATTGTTTTTAGGTCAGTCTTGGTTGGGTTGAGTCCTCCTGTTCCTGATCAAGGGCCTGGGCTCTGTGGAAACAGGTTTTTCAGGCTTTTGTTCCCTGGAGGTTTTTGTTCTTTGGCTGCATTTTGTGGCTTTTTGGTGTTTAGTGGAAAGCAAACTGCACGCAAACCTCTGCCTCAGAGAGACGCCTCAGTCTGCTCCCCTCTGGTTGGTCCAGAACACAGACTCCCCAACTGCAAACTCTGCTGAGCCGTGCTACCTTCCCACAGGCAGTGCATGTCCCAATCATCATCTTAGGGGTTGTCCAAAGTGCCCGCTTATCTCTGCACCCCCATGCCACTAAAACTCTGAGTGATATTGGTCCAGGGAGCCTGCTTCCAGTGGCTGCCTTTGCTAAGACTGCTGTTTGGGGTCTAGACCTCAGGGTTTTGCAGGTTGCTGCCTTCCTGGGAGAGATCCCAACCAGAGATAGCACGCTGAGATTTTTAAGCCTAGGCTGGAAGTGTTCAGGCTCTCTGCCAATCCTAGAGGCCATGGGCTAGCACCTGCATGGACCTCTCTCAGGCATGGGTAGGGAGCAGGGTTCAGACCCTGGTCATGCAGTGCATGCAGAGCATAAAAGGCTGTGGTTCTAGAAAGCGCTGCCTGGTGAACACATCTGAATCCCTCATGCATGGTAGCGCGAGTGCGCCTAGCTGAGCACTGGTGCAAGCAGCAGAAAGTGTGGGGCTCAGGGACCAGGAACTGGAGGCTCCACCACTGCACTCTCTCTGGCACAGGCAATCACAGATGGTGGCCATCCTGGGTCCATGGGCTTACACCTGGCCTATGACCACCCAATTCCACCAGCTGCTCCTTAAGACCTTTTGCTCTTTTTGAGTGCTTTTAACCAGACTCCAGGTTAATGCTGGTCCCCAATCACAGGGCACTCTCGTATTGGGGTATTATTTTCCAATGGGTCAATTCTGGTGGCTCTCCCCCGCCTTCTGTTTATCCTTCCATATCAGTCCGATCTTTCCCCTCCGCTTCATCTCTTCAATGGAGTCTTCTGCTTCTGTAGAGATCCAGAAGTGTATAATCCTACATCTCAGGCTGATTTCATGGGTGTTCAGAATGTTCTGCTAGATAATTAGGTCACTATAGGGGACCCGTTAAAACAGGGTCTCCTACTTCCCTGCCATCTTGCCCCTCCAGCTGTCACAATTTTTTTTTTCTTAATTTCTTTGTCCATCTAGTGATGAATCAAAATCCAAGAATGGAGTATAAATTTGACAATTTTGGGGTGATATGTCTGTCTCCTAACTTGGGAAATATATTTTCCTGATCTACACTTTCCAGGAAACCTTTAGTTGGGTTACTCAGTTTACCAAATTCTCCATAAACTTTATAACTATACATTTACTGCTTTTTTTAAAAAATTTTTATTTATTCATTTGACAGAGAGACACAGAGAGCATAAGTAGACAGAGCAGCAAGCAAAAGGTGAGAGAGAAGCAGGCTCTCCACTGAGCTGAATGCCTGATGTGGGGGCTTGATCTCCAGATTCTGGGATCATGACCTGAGCTGAAGGCAGCCGCTTAACTGACTGAACCACCCAGGTGTAGCCATTTACTGACTTTCTCACATGAGTCTGCCATCTATTTCATCCCTCTGTCTTCTACAGATGTTCCTATAATTCTGTTTTGACCAGGATTAGTTTGTCCTTTTTTCCCCTTTAATAGTTCTCCCCAATCTTTGCAACTACATCAATAAATTCTCTGTGTTGACAGCTCTCATTATCTCACTATCAGTCGCTGCATCCAACCTCTCAGTCTTATTGAATGATGATAAATAACTCTAGGAAATGGTAATGTTTGTGGCCAAATTGTTACTTATATGCCTGGCACACAATTAAGACTGAAAAATATTTAAATATTCTTAAACAAAATATATTTGAACATTTTGGTACACTCTGTTTCACTTGCTGTCTAATAAAATTGTTTCCGTTTCTAAAAGATGAATATTTTTATATATACTCTGTCTCACTGTTCTTTACTTGACCAACATTCCCTTTAATTTTTGACTCAGAGCTATTTATCAAAGGAGTTCTAAATCAAAGTTGCTGATGAACTACTTGATTAACAGAAATAGTTTAGTTCTAGTTGACATACCCCCAAAACAAATATTCACTTGAATGAATTACAAAAAAAAAAAAATAAGATAATGAACAAAAATAATGTATTTCTTAGAAGAAATACTTCCCCAAAGGCCACAGTTCTTTGCTTGGATATGAAAGAGGCAACTTTTGGAAACTCAGGTATTTTATTTTGGCTGCAATACTCATTCATATATTTGCTATTTTTATAGACATACACAAGGTTCTAAATTATAAGTGGCCATTAGTTTAAGCCAAGTCTAATGTGACAATTCTACTTAACTTTTTAAGAAACTATCCCTGGTCTAAAGGTATATCAAACTGGTTTTTAAAACACACAGGAATGAGAAATAATCTCTCAATAATTCTCATAAAACTACAAAAGTTCCTTCTTAGTTCTTTAAGAAAGAATGATATTGGGAAAGTAAATGAAGGACTTGGCAAATTAAATTAAGGATAACATTGCCCGGAAATGAACTATTGGGATTTCATCAAGATCAAAAGCTTTTGCACAGCAAAAGTTAACAAAACCAAAAGGCAACTGACAGAATGGGAGAAGATATTTGCAAACGACATATCAGATAAGGGGCTAGTGTCCAAAATCTATAAAGAACTTAGCAAACTCAACACCCAAGGAACAAAAAACCCAATCAAAAAATGGGCAGAAGACATGAACAGACATTTCTGTGAAGAAGACATCCAGATGGTCAACAGACACATGAAAAAGTGCTCCACATCACTCGGCATCAAGGAAATACAAATCAAAACCACAATGAGATATCACCTCATACCAGTCAGAAAGACTAAAATTAACAAATCAGGAAATGATGGATGCTGGTGTGGATGCAGAGAAAGGGGAACCCTCCTACACTGTTGGTGGGAATGCAAGCTGGTGCAACCACTCTGGAAAACAGCATGGAGGTTCCTCAAAATGTTGAAAATAGAACTACCTTATGACCCAGCAATTGAACTACTGGGTATTTACCCTAAAGATATAAACGTAGTGATCCAAAGGGGCACATGCACCCGAATGTTTATAGCAGCAATGTCCACAATAGCCAAACTATGGAAAGAACCTAGATGTCCATCAACAGATGAATGGATAAAGAAGAGGTGGTATATATATACAATGGAATACTATGCAGCCATCAAAAGAAATGCAATCTTGCCATTTGCAATGAAGTGGATGGCACTAGAGGGTATCATGCTTAGCGAAATAAGTCAAGCAGAGAAAGACAACTATCATATGATCTCCCTGATATGAGGAAGTGGAGATGCAACATGGGGTGTTACGGGGGTAGGAGAAGAATAAATGAAACAAGATGGGATTGGGAGGGAGACAAACCATAAGTGACTCTTAATCTCACAAAACAAACTGAGGGTTGCTGGGGGGAGGGTGGTTGGGACAAGGCGGGTGGGGTTATGGACATTGGGGAGGGTATGTGCTATGGTGAGTGCTGTGAAGTGTGTAAACCTGGTGATTCACAGACCTGTACCCCAGGGATAAAAATATATGTATATAAAAAATAAAAAATTAAAAAAAAAAAAAAGAATAACATTGCCCAGGACTGTTTGTGCTAATCAAGAAACTTGCCATTCTGGATGGCATTCATGGATCTGATTTGTAAAAGGAAGGTACTTTCCAGACCATAGAAATTTCAGTCATATTTTTTATTTTTTTTAAGATTTTTATTTACTTATTTATTTGACAGAGAGAAAGAGAGAGAGATCACCTTAGGCAGAGAGGCAGGTAGAGAGAAAGGGGGAAGCAGGCCCCCCGCTGAGCAGAGAGCCTGATGCGGAGCTCCATCCCAGGACCCTGAGACCATGTCCTCAGCCAAAGGCAGAGGCTTAACCCACTGAGCCACCCAGGCTCCCCCAGTCATATTTTTTTTACATAATTACTTTCTCTAAGCCTATTTTGTACAGACTAGGAAACACATGTACTTGATTAGACAGAGCAGATGTGAGGATCACTATTCACCTTTGTAAGTGTGTCCTAAAATTTATACATATCAAAGCCCGGTGTACTCAGATTTGCAAAAGTCTAGATTCCCATTCCCTAACTGAAAAGATGAAAGAAGAACAATAAAAGCAAAATCTCAAATAATCACATAATCATGTTAAAAGAGATTCTCAGTCAGATCTAATCCTGTCAAAACTGGCCAAGAGGCATTAGTCACTTAAAATCATATAAAGTCAGTCTCCCTTGAGGTGTGTGAAATAATCTGTACAGAATTTTTTAACCTCTCCTTTTACCACCCTCATATAAGAATAGAGTTTATTAGAATTAGTTAAAATTGGAATGCCACAGCGATCTCTTTAACTTCCTTTTTTCTCAGGAAATTTTGTGGTTGCACAGAGCTGAGCAAAGAACTTAAAGGAACAAGAGTAATTACAGAGAAAATCACTTCGGAGAGAGGCACCTAGCTTAAATCCACTGAAGAACCTAGTGTAAAGGTAGGTCAGAAGTACAGACAGATCAGTAGAACAGCAAATCAGTTAAGTCAATGAATAAATAGATACGTATAGATTTAAGTACCTAGGTTTGTAATGTTTTCCAGATAATATGCAGATATCCATCATGACATCTTCCTTATTATAAAGCAGGAAGAGAGAACACCAAAAATGCATTAATTTAATGACTTATTTAGTACTCATTAATCAAATAAATACTCATTAATTTCTATGCACATGCAATGCTTTCTACTAGATAAAGAAATGCAGTGTTGAACCAAAAGCACTAAATGTATTCTTCCATGGACATTACATTTTCATGACAAAAGACTGAAGGAAAACAAATGGCACCCAGGCACTGGTGCATACACACACACAACAGGTAGTGAAATACAGATATTAGATATGTGATATGCATAAATAGAAGTATACTGGGGTATAAAATATACAGTTGTATTAGATATGTTTGTATATGTACATATGTGATACTGTGTGCATAGGTACATATACATCTTTGTGTGTATGCATGTGTATTTAATAAATATATCCGAGTGTATGTGTCTATATCATAGTATGCATCAGGTAGTAGCAATTCCAGTGATGAAAAATAAAGCAGGTTAAAGGGGACTTTGAGTTTTCTTTGGGCTGGGGGTTTGTTATTTTACATACAAAAGTCAGAGAAAACCTTTTTGTTGTGGTATGATTCGATCACAGAATTGAGTGGGAGATGTTTCAGATCCTATGTATATAATGTTAAGAGCTTTTGATTTTTGTCTTGAACAAGATAGGAAGTTATTGGAGAGTTCTGAGAAGAAAAATGACACAGACTGTAGACGCCTTCTGCCTGCCTTGTGGAGAATAGACTATAGGGTGAATGTGCAAACAGGGAAACCAATTGGGGACCACTGTGACAAATAGTCCAGCCAAAGGTGCTGGTGACTTGGGGAAGACAGGAACCTTATAAATTGTGTACCTGTGTATTTTTTTTGAAGTTCTGAACATTCACTGTACACTACTGTGGTATAACATATCATTTTACATCTTATGCCTTTCCTTTCTTCCCTGGTTCAAATCTGTATGCTAAGATATTTCAGCCTCTCTATACAATTCCTTAAATATCTAATGCTGAGATAAATTATCTTATAACCTATTATATAAACCAAATCACATTTAGCCTATATTTTAAGAATATTATTTCTATATGTTAAATATGTAATAACAGCATGATCTTCGAAGGTAGAAATAAAAGAAAAACAAAATCTTATTTAATTCTACCAGATCTTGGCATTAGCACTCTTTTGTTCTATATATATACATACATATATGTGTGAATGATTTTCATCACTATATAGAATGTATTCTTACTTCTCACCTACATATGTATATATTTACACAAACCTATATATAAATAACTATTTTAGTTTGAAAAACAAAATTTATGGTGTGTAATATTTCATTAAATTTATACAGCATTTTAATATTTTTATATTAATTATTTTATTCACTAAATATTTACTGAATGTCTGTAGTAGACAGGGCTATTGGCACTTGGAATACATCAGTCAAAAAAGCTTAAAAAACAAAACCTCTGCACACATACAACTTTCATTTCCCATGCTAGGAGGTAGATGATGAATATAAACATAGCAAATGAATAAATTAGAAAAAGTATGTTAGGTGGTGATAAATACCCTGGAAAAAAAATGGCACTGGTTACAGTGAGGCTGAAGGAAGATGTGGTGGCCAGAGTTGTTCTCATTGAGAAGGAACTTTTACTTTTTTTCATTATAAAAAGACGTGTGAACCTTTTGTTCACAAACTCTTATCTAAAATTTGAAGTTTTTCTTGGATACATTCCTAGAAATGGAATTAATGGGTTTAAGAGAAAGACTTTTTAAACCGACTTATGCACATATCAGCAGAGTTCAAGTTATTATTTGAATGTTCCTTGATAACTAGTAATCCTTAATCACTTAAAATACTTTATTAATATTTAACCACTTTGTCTTTGGATTGTTAATTCTGGCATTTTCATTTGCAATCCTTGAGTAATTTGGATGTTCCCCCAAAGATGTCAAGTATTCCAATTTACTATTTGGTAAAATGACAATTTCGGTATCCCTTGCTTGCTTTTCTAAAATATTTTATTTTTCTAATTTTGGGGTTCATCTGTGTACCCCACCCTTTTATTTTTTTGCAGGGGGTCTCTTTAAGAGTAGAATCAAGAATTAAAATTTTGAGACTTTATTTTTTTAAAGAGGCTTAGGTTTACAACAAAACTAATGGGAAGGTGCATAGATTTCCCATGTATTTGTCCACTTTTGTTAGAAGGGTATTAAATTTTCCATTATGTCCGTAGAGTTTTCCATATCTTACAGTTGTATCAGCTTTTGCTTCCTGTATTTTAGATGCTGTTCCTAGGTACATACTCAATTTCCCTGCTCTGAAGTCTGCTGTAGAGAACTCCCACTTCCTCTGATTAGTGTTAGCATGGGGCATCTTTCAGTATTCCTTTATTTTAATCTGTATGTGTCTCTGTATTTAAAGTGGGTTCCATGTAAAAAACACATAGATGATTGTTGTTTTTCAGTTCACTCTGAGTTTTAAAGGGTGTATTTAGATCATTGATATTTAAAGTGACTACTGATATAGACAAATTAATGACTACTCTATTTATTGCTGTTTTATTATTTCTTGCCCTTCCTCTTCACATTTTTTTCTCGCACCATTTTTATGCTTCTTGTAGTTCTGAGTATTTTATATGACTCTATTTCCTCTACTTCCTTAGTATATCAATATATTTCTTTTTTTTAGTGCTTTTTTGTTTGCTTTCAGTATTTGTCCTAGAGTTTGCAATATACATTTATAGCTAATCCAAGTTCACTTTTAAATAACCTATGCTGCATCATGGGTAGTGCAAATTACTTATAATAATAAAATATTCCTAATTCCTCCCTCCTGTCCCTTACATTATTACTATCATTCAATTCATTGATACACAAGCATAAATATGTGCATAAATATACATAATTGAATATAATCTCACTATTATTATTATAAACACATTGTTAACTGTTAGATTAATTAATAAAATTAAGTTTCTATCTTACTTTCACTATTTCTTCTAGTGTATGACTTACATAATTTTCTTTCTCTTTAAATAAATTCTTTTAACATTTTTTTTCAAGGCAAATGTACCAGCAAAAAATTCCTTGATTTATTTATTTATTTATTTATTTATTTATTTTGAGAAAGTGTTTATTTCTCTTTCAGTTTTGAAGAATAATTTCACAGGTACAGAATTCTAGGTTGGTGTTTTTCTTCTCTAGTCCTTTAAATATTTCACTCAACTCTTCTTGCCTGAATGATTTCTGAGGAGAGGTCAGACATAAATCTTATCTTTGCCTCTTTATTCATAATGTGGTTCTCATTTTCCTTCTTTCATTTTTTTTCTTTATCTTTGATTTTCTAAAGTTTTGAGTACAAAATGTCTAGGATTTGCTTCATGTAATTTTGAAAATCCACTTTACACTTTTAATAATTTATCTGTAAATATTTTTTGAGATCGAACCTGAAACTTTTTTGTAGAAAATAGTTCAAATGAATTCAAGAAAAACAATGTCTAAAGAATATGACAACAAGGGTGGAAGAAATCTATATGTTCATATCTACTCTATTTTGCTTCCCACTAAAAGCTTATGTTTGAAAGTAAATTAGGAAGCATACAGGAAAGTATTATTTTACTTTATTTACCAGAGATGTTAGATAACAATTTCACAAATAGCCAAAGACTCCTTGACTATTCTAGAAATAAACCTTAATCATCAATCTAGATGTTAGTGTATTTAAAGAAAAGCTTGCAATACTATTCCATGTCATTCAGAAAATGGATTTGGTTTTATTGACGTACATTATCTTCATACTCATAAATATTGGAGGCATTAGTAGGTAATGCCTTCATGAAAAAAATACTGAGAAAATATTGTACTTATATTGCTAATTTTCAAAATATGACAGATAACCAGAATTGCAATTTATCCCTTGATTATGTGTAGCCACACATATTCTTTAAGGTGTAGTGCCCATATTACTTGTCTCCTAAAGCGTACTGCATTTCTTTTAGCATAGAGAATATCTGAAACAGTATGAATTACACGACATTTGTGTATAAATCCTCTTTGGGTGACCAAATGCTTTTGTTATTTTTGTCATTATTATAATTGTAAAATTTAATATGCCCTGACATATTTAGCTCAACAAAATGGGCTTCAAATGATTTTAAAATACATAATTTCTGTTTGTATTTAATTCTAAATCTTCCAGAATTAAAACTGCCACCTTCTTTATTTTCCTTTAAGGTACTGAATAGTGTCTGGTTTTTGGGTACAAATATAAATGATAAGCTATTTTCTCAAAACTCTTTATCAAAATAAGGTCTACCTGCTGAGATAATTTCAGACTGGCATGAAGAATAGAACGGTTACCAGCAAGTCACTTATCTTTCATGATGTGTGTTGTAACTATTCTTTGGCTTAAGATAATTTGGAAATGTGAGGCTTACTTATTTGTGTGGCTCCTTTTAGCAAAGGAGATAAACTTGGAAGACAGTTTCCATTTGTAAAAGCAGGAGGAAGTACAGAGAAATTTTATTTTTCTTAAGATTTTATTTATTTGACAGAGAGAGAGAGCCCAAGCCCAGGGGCAGGCGTGGTAGGCAGAGGGAGAAGCAGACTCCCCACCAAAAAGAGAGGCCAACATGGGGCTCCATCCCAGGACCCTGGGATCATGACAGGAGCTGAAAGCAGATGCTTAACTGAATGAGCCACCCAGGCACCCCATGAAAATTTTTAGTAAACATTGTTAGTCTGAAGAATGAATTGGTACTTAATTGATGAAATACCTGTGTGCATGTATAAAGAGAAAAATCATACACGTTACATAATTAGTTATATACATTACATGATTGGCCTAATTTACTAGCTTTGATTTCTTTGTTCTTTAACATATTATGCTCACTTTAATTTAAATGAAGTGGTTTTTAAGGTTTAGCCAGTCAAAGCAGAACGTCCTTGGTAATAACTTTAGGGTTAGAAACTCAATACTGATGTTTGAACCAAGCACACTGGCAAACCTTCCAAGGAATTTTATGTCTCCAAAGAATGCCATTGGAAACACAAAGTAATAGTGGAAATAATCAGAAACAGCCACATCTTGTGTTTTAGAGAGGGCACATATTTATAATGATAAGAGTGGGTCTCCTATAGTTCAGGTACTGTTCCAAAAACTTGACATAAATTGAGTCATTTCATCCTCATAAGAACCCCATGATATACTCACCATCAATATCTTACAGGCAAAGATACCAAAGCAGAGGGCCAAATAACTTACCTAAGATCTCTTAGCAGACAAGCTCTAGAACTTGAGTTTGACTCCCATCTCAATCCCCAGTCACCACACTACATCAATGTGGTACCTTCTACCATCTCTGCATTCACAGCTATAGGAATGTGATCGAATGTATCTCATTTATAGCTAGATGAGAACAACTGCTTCATTGACAGTGATTGATGTTAAAAATTTGATAACAGGACTCTTGAAGATACTGGTTTCTTATGACCATAGAAGTCACTGATAGTAAGAGGAGTTATATTTTTAGAAGGACTAAAATATAAATAAAAATAAATATCTTCTCACACTTTAATGGCTAGATAAAAATTATGTGGTATGTACATAGGATTTTTTTTTAATCCAAAGTGACCAGTTCTCTGGTTTCCTTTTAGCATTTTTTGATATGTGAAAATTTGGCCTGAAGAGGAAAGGACAAAAATATCTCAGCAACTATTTCTCCAGCTTGCATCTCCTTTCAAAATGCCTTCAGGCCTACAGGGGCAGACCTTTCTTTTCTTCTACAACATCTTGATTTACTTGCCTGTTTTTGACACACAATAAAACTACTATAACTCATTATAGACTATATAGGTAACTTGAAGTGTCCATTATGGATTAATAAAATAGAATTATAGTTGAAATACTTTTTTCACAAAAATTCCAAGGCAACATAGTAGCAGTGGTATAAATCTATCAAACATAGGAAAGAAATAGTATCAATTCTTTTTATTAGTAAGGAACATTTTGTAGCTCATTTTATAGATACCAAAACCAAATAAAGCTAAGCAAGAAAAGGGGTGCCTGGGTGGCACAGAAAGTGTCCAAATGGTCAACATTTTTATTGTTTTATTCTGGAAGTGTGTCTTCCAACAAGAAGAAAAGGAGTACCCTAGGGGACAAGTTTACTTTTCTTTTTCTTTCTTTTTTAATTTATTTATTTGACATTTTGTAGCTCATTTTATAGATACCAAAACCAAATAAAGCTAAGCAAGAAAAGGGGTGCCTGGGTGGCACAGAAAGTGTCCAAATGGTCCACATTTTTATTGTTTTATTCTGGAAGTGTGTCTTCCAACAAGAAGAAAAGGAGTACCCTAGGGGACAAGTTTACTTTTCTTTTTCTTTCTTTTTTAATTTATTTATTTGACACAGAGAGAGAGAGCGAGAGATCACAAGTAGGCAGAGAGGCAGGCAGAGAGAGATGGGGAAGCAGGCTCCCCGTTGAGCAGAGAGCCCGAAGCAGGGCTTGATCCCAGGACCCTGAGATCATGACCTGAGCCGAAGGCAGAGGCTTAACTCACTGAGCCACTCAGGTGCCCCTAGGTTTACTTTTCTAAGTAATTCCACTGATAGTGGGAAAGCGAGTGTTAGTTATATTAATTATACAGAAAATAAAGGAGCCATATTTTCATGAAAGGCCTGACTATAGCGTGTTATATTTTAATCTCACAAGGCACAGTTTGTGTTAAAAAATATAGAAATATAGAATGAAAAAAGTTTTTAAAAAGCTTAATCTGGGGGCAGGGAGGGTCAATAGTTGATACATTTTCTTCATGAAAGTACACAATTGTACCACAAAATTCAGGTCATGCTGTCACAGGTGCTCCACATAACTAATCATCAGGGAAATCAAAACCAACCATGAGCTATCTCCACCGCTGTTAGAATGGCTCTTAATAAAAAGACAAGTGTTGGTAAAAGGAAAACTTGTGCACTGTTTGTGAAGTGTGAACCAGTCCAGCCACTCAAAAAAATAGCATGGAAGTTCCTCAAAAATTAAAAATATAATACATATGGTCCAGTAATTACACATTTGGGTATATATTCAAAAGACACAAAATCCCAGTATGAAAGAGAAATCACCACTACACTATACTCATTGCAGCAGTATTCACAGTAACCACGTAAGACACAGAAACCACGTAAGCATCCACAGACAGATGAACAGTGAAGAAAATGTTATATATACACACACAAACACACACATACGATGTAATATTATTCAGACATTCGTGAAAACAGAGGGGGACGGTGAGTGAAGTAAGTCAGATAAGCATTGTATAATCTCACATATGAAACCTAGAAAACAAAAACAAAAACAAAAACAAACTCACCATATTTGTGGAGGTTCGGGCCCTGGAAAGACTATGCGACACAGGCCCCCCAGGTGAGAGCAGGAGCAGACTGAGAAAGCAGGAGACAGAAACACATGTTTCTGTGGCATGTTAACAGAGGCAAGCCCTCAGCCTCCCCTGCGCCCTTGCCTAGGACGCAGTGCGTGGCCCCATGCAGCGCTAATTGCGCAAGACAGGCTGGAAGAAGCAAGGTCAGCTCCAGGCTTGCTCAGGCCGGCAGAAGACACCTAGAAAGTGTCTCATTGGCATCAGGGATATGGATGCAGCCCAGCGGCTGCCCGGTGAGTTTCTGAGGGCCTAGAACTAGAGAAGCCAAGGCACAGCAGGTGAGGCTGGACCCGGTGTGTGGCACCTGCTGAGCTCTGCAGAGACCAACCCCCTCCCCCCCCCCCCCAAGTGGGAGAGGGGAGAAAAACCTTAAACAACCATCTGTTAGCCCAAAGTGGCCACAGGTATCTGGAAGTTACTGTTTTATTCTGGAAGTGTGTCTTCCAATAAGAAGAGAAGGAGTACCTAATGGACAGGTTTCCTTTTCTAAGCAATTCCACTGACAGTGGGAAATGAGTGCTACATTATATTAATTATATGGAAAATAAAGGAGCCATATTTTCATGAAAGGCCTGACTATAGTGGGTTACGTTTTAATCTCACAAGGCACAGGCTGTGTTAAAAAATATAAAAATATAGAATGAAAAAAATGTTTAAAAAGCCTAATATGGGTGGGGCAGTCAATATTTGGTATATTTTCTTAAAGAAAGTACATAATTTTATCACAAAATTCAGGTCATGCTGTGTATACAATTTCTGATCTCAGTTTTTATATTGAATGCCTTATTCTGAGCATTTTTCCAGTTCCTTAAATATCCACTGGCTATACCTTGACAGTTATTGTTTTTTCCCCCAAAACCAATAAATAAATAAATAAATAAATAAATAAATAAATAAATAAATACTTCATGTGTTGAAGTCCCATCCCTTAGTACCTCAGAATGAGGTGCATTCTCTATATTTGGAGATAGGGTCTTTATAGAGATAATTAAGTTGAAATGAGGTAATTGAGGTGGGCCTAGACTGACTTGTGTCCTAATAAGGAAAGGAAATGTGGACACAGAGAACTGTGCAGAGAAAAGACAGTGAAATGACACAGGGTAAATATAGCCATATAAACCATGGAGAAAGTTGGGAACGGATTTTTCCCTCAGTGACCCCCAGAAGGAGATGACCATGTAGACACTGAGAACTTGGATTTTTTTACCCTCCAAAACTGTGAGAAAGTAAGTTTCTATCATTTAAGCTATTCAGGAAGTGGTACTTTCTTATACCAGCCTTAGCAAACTAACATAGGCATTTATGAAAAACCTACAATTAGCATCACACTCAATGGTGACATACTAATTTTTCTGTAAAATTGGGAAAAAGACAAAGATGCCTACTCTCTACTTAAGAATTATATAATTATAATTATATATTAATAATTATAAGGGAGACAAAGATGTCTATTCTACTTAACAATTATATAATTATAATTAACAATTATAACATAGCCCCCAGCTAGTGCAATTAAAGCTACAAAAAGATATAAAAGTCATACAAGTAAAAGAGAAAAATAATCTCTTTATTAATAGATGACTTCACTGTGTATGAAGGCAACTCTGAAAAATCTACAAAAGAGCTATTAGACCTAATTCATGAATATAATAAGGTCAATATAGAAAACCAATTATATTTGCCTATACTAGCAATAAGCATTTGAAAACTATATCATTTATAATAACATATAATTTTGTAATATGTGTGGATAAATCGACCTAAGTTTGGGCAAGACACTGTTGAATCTGCAAAACATTGCAAGAATAAAAAACATATAGCTATAAATGAAGTGATATGCTATATTAAAGGACTAAAAGATTGTGCAGTGTTAAGATTTCAATTCTCCAGGAATTGGTAAAGATTTAACTAAATTCTGATTAAAATTGAATTATACTTTTGTAGAAAGTATAAAATATTTTCTGAGATGTATATGCAAATAAGAAGGAACTAGAATAGCTAAAAATTAACATAAAAGAAGTATATAGTTAGATGATTTACACTTTGAAGCTCACTGTAAAAATACAGTCATTAAAGCAGTGTGGGATTCAAAGACGATAAATATACAGAGTAGTGGGACAAAATAGAGAGCTGAAAAATTAACATATACCTATTAAGTCAAATGATTTTTACCAGAAGTGCCGAAGTCATTCAACAGAAAAATGATCATTTTTCAACAAATGATACTGGATATAACTGAAGAAAAGAAGAAATGTAAACATGGTGGACTTCAAAAATTGCAACAGAGGGGTGCCTGGAAGGCTCAGTTGGTTAAGTGATGGCTCTTGATTTTGGCTCAGGTAATGAACTCTAGGTTGTGAGTCTGAGCCTCTGTCAGGCTCTGCAGTCAGTGTGGAGTCAGCTTGAGATTCTCTCCTTCTCCCCCTGCCCCTTCCCCTGATCACGCTTGTTCTTGCTCAAATAAATAAATAAATAAATAAATAAAAGTCTTTTAAAAAATTGCAGAAGAACACTTGGGGAAAAACAAGCCAGTGTTTTGACACTGAATTAGAAAAGATTAAAATGAGGTGCCAAGAGAATAAGCTATAATTTAAAACAAAGATGAACTGAACTCCACCAATTTTATTTTATTTTTTATTTTTTTTATTTCAAAAGATAACCTTAAGGAATTGAAGATCCAAACACAACCATGAAATTATATTTACAAATATAAACAGGTAAGTAAATGACATCCAGAAGAAGAAAAACACTTAAAACTCAATGAAAAGGAGATTTAGCCATAAAAATGACTGATATTTAACAAAAAAAATACATAGACAGTAAATAAATACATAAATATGTAATTAAAATGTTTAATAATTAGAGAAATTCTAATTGAAATGCTTATGAGATGCATCTACATGTATCAAATAATAGTTCAAGTTTTAAAAACTGATAATAGTAAGTGATGGAAAGGATGCAGAGCAAAAGAAATAGTCACACACTGAAAAAGTTTCAGAAAAATGTGTTAAGTTCCACAATTGGGGGAAAATATCTGAAAAACAAATAAACAATTATAGTGTATTCTATGCCATCTATAACTCATATATTTTAAAAATTGAATCAAATAAATTTCTCAGCATAAATTTCATACTACAGAGAGTTGAACACTTGGGTGCTTCCCAACTATATTTGAGAAGAACCAATCTGGGAAATAATAAAGCATATAAATAAAATAGAATTACATTAATAACTATAAAAATATAAGCATTAGTTTATAATTATGTTGTTCCATATAAGCATGGGATATAGGTGTATCAAAAACTCAGATATGATACAAGGATTTTTGTAAATACTCTGCTGTTTGGTAGGCTTCTGGAAAATGGTAGGCTCAAGATTTCCTACATATTATCCGAATCAAATGGTTTAAATTACTCAAATAGACTATCTCTGCATTGAATTGTCTTTGGATAGCAACATATACCATTTGACAATTCAGGGAAAGTTAGCTTTCACCATTTACACTTACAATATCTCAAGTAGTGGATAGCCAGAGTCAAACAGTAACATTAGATATTTCATACAAAATCTATGAACCCATTAATATAAGGTCTTAGGAAGTAATGGGGACAGAGGTTAGAACGACTTTTATAACAAACTAGCATTTTGTGTCATGAAGTTATAGAGCAAATATAAACAATGCTTTACTGAATTCTAAAACCCAGACTTCCTTCCAATTTTCATTCTCCACCATGCTTCAGAAACATCCATTCAAATACTTAATGCTTTTTTGTAAGTTAAATGTCTTCCCAATATTCATGAAATGAGCTTTAGCAGCATAAACTAGAATGCATAAATTAGTTTGTGATTTATGTAAAGTACAAAATAGCAAATGTTTTCTAAATTAGGCCACTAGTCTCTAATGTAAACATATTAAAATGCTGAAAAAAACATCCATTTTATTCATTGTAATGAAAAGGACATTGTTACTATATTTTGTATACAATTTATTATAACTCGAATAATAAATAATTCCTTAGAAAGAGATGTCATCTGAAAAGAGAGTAAATTATGTTTCTAATTTTTTTATATATTGCAATTAAGTGTGAGTAAAAAATGTCTGCTTTGTTCAAAATAGGGTAGAAATTATTGTAGCAAGTTAAAGAACATATGTAGCTGAAGGAGTTATCTCTATTTTTTTCTTCATGAATGCATAACATAGGTGTTACTATCTACCAGAAACACAGTAGCTAATCGTTTTTCTGTTAAAACATCTTGAACAAAAAGTCAAGAAACCTAGCATTTATGAACCATTTTCTATTTATCAGGCACTGGATATAATTAAATGTTGTTTATCCCATGTAACAATCTTACAATGAGAAACAGATATTCAGGGAAAAGAAGTTACAATCCAAATATGCAGCTGGAAATTGATAGAGCTGAGTTGTGAAACCATTGTCTGTCTGATTAAAAATTTCACATTTTTTTCCCAGGATGCCATTCTAAATTCCTACAATAAGCCCCCACTAAGCTAAAACTCATTCATGTTAGAGTGTTGGCATAAATTTAGATAGCAGTGTACTGACATAACAATAGACATCCAAGTCAAAAATAGTTCAAAAATTCACATAAATGTTCAATTGATTTAAAGAAACATCAATTCAAAAGGAAATAACTGTCTTTTGAGCTTATAATGTTGAAAAAATTGGATATAGATATACATAAGCAACAAAATATATTTCAAAATTAATTAGACACATAAAGTAAGAATTATAATTAAAAAACTTCTGAAAGAAAATGTAGAAGAAAATCTTTGAGATCTTGGGTTTGGGAAACAATTTCTTAGACTGTACATAGTAATTATAAAACCAAAAGAAAATTGAACTTCACCAAAATAGAAAAAGTTTTTTTCTTAAAAGACAATATTAAGATGGTGAGAAGGAGAACCGCAAATTGAGAGAAAATGCTTGCAAAGCATAGAGATAAATTACTCCTGCTAGTTATATAAAGAAGTATTACAAAAAAGTATCACAACTCTAATGGTGGTATGACAAAATAATTTCATGCACACTATATCCAAGATAAACCAAAAGTCAATAAACATGTAAAATATGCTTAAAATAATTTGTCATTAGAGACACGCAAATTAAAACCATACTGAGCTACTTATTTCATATCTACTGTAGTGACTATGAAAGAAAAAACAAAACAAAAACTTAACAATACCAATTATTAGCCATGGTTTGAAGCTATTTGAACTCTTATACATTTCTTGTTTTTTAATTGAATAAATCTGACATGTGACATTGTATAAATTCAAGATGTACAGCAGGTTACTTCAATATGTTTATGCATTGTAATATGATGGCCAATGTGGAGATACTTATGTTACATAATTATAGTACAATATTATTGCCTATATTCATTATATTGTGCATTAGCTCTTTATTATTTGCTACTCATTTTTTAATGCATTCTGATGAGAATTCAAAGTGGTACAGCCACTTTGGAAAACAGAATGGCATTTTCTTATAAAGCTAAACATATTTTCCTCAAACAATCTTAAAAATCCTTTCATTAGAAAGGAATATATATGATCACACAAAAATTTGCACTTTATTGTGCATAGTAGCTTTATAATAGACAAAAATTGGAATCAGCCAAATGTCTATCAATTTGTGATCAGATATTTGTATTTAATAGTGTATTACTTATCAATAAAAAGGAACAAGCTGCTAATATATGTACCAACTTAAAATAATTTCAGATGCTGAATACACAAAATTATATATTATGCAACTTAACTTATATGAAAATTTTTAAATGATAAACCTATAGTAGAAAAAAGCAAAACAATGGTCAGAAGCTGAATATGTGGAGAGAAAATTTATGATAAATGAGCATGAGGGAATTTCATGGAGTGAAGATAATGTTTTACATAAGGATTGCCATAGTGTTTATACAACTGTAGACATTTATCAAACTCATTGAATTATGTACTTGAAATTGGTAAGTTTTGCTAAATGTAAAGTTTATATATAATACTATATATTCTATAATATAATACTATATACTATATATTATATATATATTATTTATATATAATATAATACTATATATTCTATAGTATATAATACTATATACTATGGGGCGCCTGGGTGGTTCAGTAGGTTAAAGCCTCTGCCTTCCACTCAGGTCATGATCCCAGGGTCCTAGGATCGAGCCCCGCATCGGGCTCTCTGCTCAGTAAGGAGCCTGCTTCCTCCTCTCTCTCTGCCTGCTTCTCTGCCTACTTATGATCTCTGTCTGTCAAATAAATAAATAAAATATTTAAAAAAATACTATATACTATATACTCTATAATACTAATCCAAAAAAAAAAAAGTGAGGATGACTATGCTCATAGCTAATGACAGTGTCATGGGAGTTTAGATAAGGTAAATTCAACTTCCTACAAGAGATTTGAATTTTCAGAAAGGTCCAAGTCATGGAAACAAAAGACAAACTCCAAGAATACTTTCTCTTTTAGAAATCAGAGACTGACATATTAATTTTATTTTATACATAAAGTCTCTACATACAGGGAAAATCAGATAAATAAAAGCCATTTTAAGTGAAGTATAAAGAGAGATTTAAAAACATGTTCCTGGAGCACCTCAGTGGCTTGGTCAGTTAAGCATCTGACTCTTGATCTCTGTTTGGGTCTTGATCATGGGGTCATGAGTTCAAATCCTGTTTTGGGCTTCAAAATGGGTGTGGAGCCTACTTAAAAAATAAATAAATACATAAAAATAAAATAAGGATATGTCCGAAGGCACCTGGGTGGATTAGTCAGTTAAGTGTCTGTCTTCAGCTCAGGTAATGATCCCAGGGTACAGGGATTGAGCCCTTCATTGGACACCCTATTCAGCAGAGAGTCTCCTTCTCCCTCTTGCTCTCTCTCTCAAATAAATAAATAAAACCTTAAAAAAATATGTTTTTAATTTGATGTCTAAATAAATGATGGAGACAGGGAAATTTCAAACCTAAGAAACTGTTGTTATGAAGTTGTTTCAAATTGAAAGAAAACTTGGAAATTTTCAGAGAATATCACCATGCATAAATTTGTTCCTGTGGTTCTTTAATCATCTATTCTATTCTATTCTAAGGAGTAATGACTGCATTGTTTCCAGTTTTGCCTCTGGCAGGATACTGGACTAGATATCATAAAAATATCTCCATTTGCAATACGATTAGAATATGGATACTCTGTAGCACAATTGCACATATATTGTGACAGGAAAGTGAAGACAATGTTACGAAAAGACAGACAATGTTACAAAGAAAGAGAAGGCAGGTAAGAAAAAGGTAGAGACAGAGAAGGAATCTGCAAAGAAGAAAAAAACAAGGAAAGGAAAGACGAGGGGGGAAGGAGAAGAAAGATGAGGAGAAAAAACATTGAATCAAAATAAGAATGAAGTGAGCAGTAAACAAACACTTGGTTTGAGACTGTGCCCAGGCAGAAATCCTGAAACCCATAACTGGAGCTTCAGAGTATTACAAGTGGCCTAGAATTGGCTATCCAGAGGAAAATAGGAATCTAAGGCCACATTGCATACCTAAGCATAGCACCAAAGACATGAAAGAAGCTGGCTATTTAGTCCTCCCTCACACTTACTGAGATCACTTCTTTGGCCTATGCAGAAATTGGACAGCTTTGGTGAATAGCATTGGATTATCAAAACAGGTGGTGACTCCAATTACAGCTGCTGTTCCAGATTTTGTCTCTTTTATCGAGCAAATCAACATAGCCCTAGCACATGGTATGCAGCTAATGAGCTGGCAATGCTGTTTCCTCTATGTCATTTAACACAGACTACCAGAAGCAGTTTGGATAGCAGGAACATCTCCCTGTGTTACATAGCACCACATCAATTCTTTCTATGTCACCATCCAGATTGGAGTAAATCTGATTGTTTTTGTTGTTTTTTGAAGATTTTATTTATTCATTTGAGAGAGAGAGAGCGAGAGGAGAGAGAGGTAGAGCAGGAGGGAGAAAATCTCAAGCAGACTCCCCGCTGAATGTGGAGCCCAACATGGGGTTCAATCTCAAGACCCTGAGATCATGACCTGAACTGAAAGCCAGACAGTTAACTGACAGAGTCATCCAGGCAGCCCAAATCTGATTGTTTTATTATTTTATAGGATATCTAGGCTTCGTGGATGTTCTCATGCTAAATGAACCTAGTGAAGAGGCAGTAGCAAAAAATCTTCATATACTGCATGTATGACAGAAAATGAAATGTACCTTGCACAATCCAGACTTCCATCTCAATAGAGTTTCTACAGATTCAGGGTTTAAGTCATATTAAGAGATCCCTTCATGATGAAAAGGGATGATAACTGTGATGAAAACTATGATAATGGTTTCAGAATTTAGTAAACTAACTTAAAAATCATTGAATATATGTTTCTCTTTTTTTTTAAGATTTTTTATTTTATTTATTTATTTGTCAGAGAGAGAGCGAGCGAGAGCAAGCACAGGCAGACAGAGTGGAAGGCAGAGTCAGAGGGAGAAGCAGGCTCCCTGCGGAGCAAGGAGCCCGATGCGGGACTCGATCCCAGGACGCTGGGATCATGACCTGAGCCGAAGGCAGCTGCTCAACCAACTGAGCCACCCAGGCGTCCCTGAATATATGTTTCAAATGGATCAGTATTGTGATACAAAAATTATACCACAATGAATTTTTTAAAAATATCCTTTCAGAGCGAAAGATAAACACTGTGATACTTATGGCTAATAAAGAGTTACTACCTTTATTGGGCCCCTAGGGAATTTGTAGATAATACATATAACGTCATTTCAATATGCTGTGTTGAACCATTTTTAAAGTAGCTCATAAGGCAACCAGTTTGGGTTGGAACTCAGAAACAGTTTTGAAGAGGATTCAAATCACAATGCAAGATGTTCTATCAGTTGGGCCTATGAGCTTGAAGATACAAGTGTCTGTAGCAGATAGTGATGTAGTATGGAGCCTTTGCTAATGTCAATAAGAAAATCACAGCACGGAGCCTTATGGCATTCTTCTTGAGACAAGTATTCCTTGGAAAGCCATCTAGAGTTGCTAATGTTCTCTTACAGAAATCATGGAACCCAGAAAGATGATTGATGATGATACTTGTCATCTATGAAATGGCTGGTTGCTAAGCCACCAAGCCATACAGTTGGGCATACGCAGGAGCATTTCCTGCTTGAGGTTTGTTATGTATGATAGAGTTTGAATAGACCTTGAAAACACAAGTAAGTTCCATCAACAGAACACAGGTTCTCAGAGCACTCACCTTTTCTTTATCACTTTTCCTTTTTACATGTATTTGCATATTGTTAAGAATATGTAGGTTATACTCTAATAAGAGCAGCTGCAACAACTGTAGTGGCTTATGATAACAAAGATAAATACCATAAAGTAAGATGGCAGAAGTAAGACCAAGTGTATTACTCATCGAAATAGAGGTAAATGGTCTAAATTCACCATCTTAGAAATGCAGATTTTCATATTGGATATGTGAAACAAATAAATCCAGCTAAGTTTCAAAACTTGCACACTGCGAACATAAAAACACAAGAAGATTAAAGTAGGAAATGGAAATAAGCTTTAAAACTCAGGATTATAAATACCACCAGGCTAATAATAATAAAAATACTGAGCTGCCATATTAATAGCAGACAAAATATATGATAATATTTATGTTATTAAAGATAAGAAACAGTATGTAATGATAAAAGTCTCAATTTTCCAGGAAATTTTAGACATTCTAAATTAGATTCTGATAATACAACCTAAAAATAAATACTGTAATAATTTATGAAAATGCAATGAAGAATTGACAATTTGCTGCCATGATTTCGTATCAGAACCTACCTTTCTCACTTAATGTAAATAATATAAGTTCCATAAAAGCAGAAGCTTTTGTTTCTCAGTTCACTACCATATCTTCGTTCCTTGTGCAAAATGCATCCTTACCTTCTATGATATACAAAAACACATTAGCGTATCATGCTTAGCGAAATAAGTCAAGCAGAGAAAGACAACTATCATATGATCTCCCTGATATGAGGAAGTGGTGATGCAACATGGGGGCTTAAGTGGGTAGGAGAAGAATCAATGAAACAAGATGGGATTGAGAGGGAGACAAACCATAAGTGACTCTTAATCTTACAAAACAAACTGAGGGTTGCTGGGGGAGGGGGTTGGAAGAAGGGGGGGTGGGGTTATGGACATTGGGGAGGGTATGTGCTTTGGTGAGTGCTGTGAAGTGTGTAAACCTGGCGATTCACAGACCTGTACCCATGGGGATAAAAATACATGTTTATAAAAAAAATAATAATAAAAAAATAAATTAATTATTTAATTTTTAAAAAACCACATTTAGTATAAACATATTTAATTCAAACAAAAGATATGAAAATCAAAATGTGAAAACCTTGTAATAAATTATCAAAGAATAGTGTAGAAATGATTAAGATTTTTTTAAAAGTTCCTCTAATGAGTAAAAGGTTGATAAACTGATATTAAAAATAAATAAATGCAGGGGTGCCTGGGTGGCTCAGTGGGTTAAAGCCTCTGCCTTTGGCTCAGGTTATGATCCCAGGGTCCTTGAATCAAGCCCCGCATCAAGCTCTCTGTTCGGCAGGGAGCCTGCTTCCTCCTCTCTCTCTCTCTCTGCCTGCCACTCCGCCTACTTGTGATCTCTGTCTGTCAAATAAATAAATGAATAAAATCTTTAAAAATAAATAAATAAATAAATAAATGCACACATATATCAATATAAACTTCTGTTCAATCCATTAGATTGTCACAGGTCACATGTTATCCAAAATTGTAGTTTATCTATACATGTTCAGCATCCCAAATGACAAAATAACCAATACAGAGAACAAAAATCAAAGAATGCATGGAACCACAGTATATTATAAACTTTAGGAGGACTACATACTGGCTGCATGCTTTACTCACCTTAATGTAATTTCTAGAATCAGGGAAGAAAAGATAAAGGATAAGAGCCACAATAGGGAAGCTGGTTCATAAATGGGGTGTTCAGAGCAATGCCAAAGTAAAACCAGACCAATCTCAGATTGACAGATAACCAGGATATCTTTTGTTCTTTGGCATTTTACAGAATGCTCATCCCTTAAGGGTAAATATATTTAAATGTAAATAACATCAACATATGCTGAATCTCAAGAAATAGAACAGTGTAAATATTTTATAGCCAAATCTATAAGTAATGGCTAGGAATATCTAAATCAAAATTATTTTCACATCTGAATTTTTCCTAGACTACTTTCCTAATAAATGACACTTCTTTTACAAAATAGCTTTTGTTTGCTAATACACTTCTAATATGTAGCTCACATTTTCTGCAGTGTTACAGAAGAAGAAAAATCCTACTACCTGAACACAGTCCTCGTGTTTAAGAAAGAATGTGGGGATCAATTTTTATTTTATTTTTTCCACTTTTTGGTCTCAAAATCATGATATATTGAGCTTCTTTTTTATTTTATTTTATTTATTTTTAATTTATTCATATCACAAGTAGGCAGAGAGGCAAGCAGAGAGAGAGAGAGAGAGGAGGAAGCAGTCTCCCTGCTGAGCACAGAGCCCGATGTGGGACTCGATCCCAGGAACCTGGGATCATGACCTGAGCTGAAGGCAGAGGCTTTAACCCACTGAACTACCCAGGCACCCCATGAGCTTCTTTTTTAAAAGAAATAAATAATCTAAAATACAAAAACATGTTAGTAATTTTACAGATACATGACAATTAAATACATACAAACACACAAAGCACAAGATATATGACAAAGCACATGACTATAAAATACCTCTATATTATACATTAAGTTCTAGATTAATTATTCAATATGTTCGAGATTAAACACAAGGAGATTAAAAAACAACTTCTTTGTAGGATATATATCAACTATTAAAAATGAAAACCTTAAAGTCCTATTATCCATTTTAAAAGTATGTTAACAAAAAGTGCTACCAATGAACTATATTCTTCGTTGATATCTAGTTTCTTTTTGCCAGTGATCATTAAATGTCCCCTCTCATACCATTTTTTTTATACATGTAGAAATGGTTTGTTTTCAGCAGGCATATCCAAGATACACTGAACATTTCAAATTTTAATTCTCCTCTTGATTATTTGGTATAACACTACAGTCATTGTAATGTGCTCATTAGACATTCATGCAGGATCTCTGTGATAAACAGAACCATGAAATTATGAGAGTCCCCCTTTTTCTTGGATATATGCATACGTATGTGGTTTTTGTTTTTTTTGTTTTTTTTTTTTGTCTTGAGATAGATAATAATATCCCATTTTGGAAAGGAAATATCTAAGGTCATTAAGATGATATTTGAATAAGTACTCTTCCTGGATGATCTAAGTCTTATTACAGATTTCAGTTGAGTTAGTGATGGGTCCTTTACAGACTTCTTGCTAAATGATATAATGATAGAACTATAATGACATATGATGGTATAATATATATGCTTTTAATCTGGTGTTGGAAACTTCATGTGAAATTAAATGAATTGAGACACAGACCTTACGCCTTTTATAAAAATCTACTCAAAATGGATCATAGGCCTAAATATAAAAAATGGACCATAAAATTTCTAAAAATAACATTGGAGAATGGAGCACTGGGTGTTATATGTGAACATGAATCTTGGAAAACTACATCAAAAACTAATGACGTACTATATGGTGACTAACATAACATAATAAAAAATAACAAGAGAAAATATAAATAACATTGGTTTTGGCAATGACATTTTAGAATACAACACCAAAGTGCAAACAGTAAAAGAAAAAAATGGTAAATAGGACTTTATTTAAATTGCATACTTCTGCTCTGCAAATGACACTTTTCAGATAAAGAAAAAACAAGTCACAGATTGGGGGAAGATACTTGCAAAAGACACACCTGATAAAGTATTTATATCTCAAATAGGCCAAACAAACAAACAAACAACAACAACAAAACCCTTAAAAACTCACCAATAAGAAAATAACCCAATTAAAAATGGGCTACAGGTCTGAATAGACACCTCACCAAATAAGGTGTAGGAATGACAAATAAACATTTGAAGAGGAGGTCCACATACATCAACAGGGAAACATAAACTAAAAGGACCATGAATTACTACTACATACCTATTAGAATGCTTAAAATACAAAACACTGACAATATCAAATGCTGATGAAGATGTAGAGCAAAAGGAACTCTCATTTACTGCTGGTACAATGATAAAGTCACTTTGGCAGTTTCTCAAAAAGCTAAGCATAGTCTTGTCAGGCAACACCAAAACCATGAGTCAACAACTTATTACCACACTCAAACCTGAACATGAATGTTTATAGTAGTGTTATTTATAATTATCCAAACTTTGAAGAAACCAAGATGTCTTTCAATAGGTGAATGATAATTAAACTGTGGTATATCCATATAATGGAATATTGTGTATATATACAACATCTTTAACCGTTTGTCTATCGATGTGCTGCTTCCATAATTTGGCTATTATAAATAAAGCTTCAATTAACATAGCAGTAAATGCATCTTTTTGATTTAGTGTTTTTGTATTATTTGGGTAAATACCCAGTAGTGGAATTACTGGATTATATGGTAATTCTAGGTTTAAGTTTTTGAGGCACCTCCATGCTGTTTTTCACAGTGACTGCTCTAGTTTGCATTCCCACCTGCAGTGCATGAGAGTGAGCGTAGGGTCCTCTTACTCTGCCATCTTCCCCAGAAGTCCTAAATTTGTTTTTAATACTTCTGTCTTCCACTAGACAACATAGATTCTTTGACTCCAGTAATTTTCTCAGAACTTCTTTCTACTGTCATGAGAAAACTTTAGATGATTAAGAGTACTTTCCTGTCACTTTTTAGTTTCTGCAATGAGATTTGAGGAAGTTTGTGAAGCTCTAGGGTTTATACTTCTCAGTCCAAATAAATGATCCCCATGTATCTAGTCTGAACAATATGGAATTATTTTCATATGGATTGATCTAAGAATGCTATCTTAATGGTACTGATCTCCAAATCTATTACACATACTATTTATAATACCCAGATCCCTCAACAAATATTGACAATATCAGTCAAGAGTCTGGAATTTTCCAAATATCAAATATTTGTTATTATATGGAGGATAAAACAAACAAAGAATTATCTACATATGTATAAAATGAAAAACTTAAAATACATAAAGATGTCCAGTTAATACAGAGAATGCACAATGATGAACTGTATTAAAGAATTATCTACCCATTTAATGTGCTCCTGCTATGAATCATGAGCATGTGGAAAATAGGCAAAACAATTTTAATTAGTTGTCTCAGTTGTTGATGGTCCTTTTCTACTTTCTGATATTCAGAAATTAAAATACGATCGTCTCCTCAAAGCACATGAGGTTTCTAATAATATTGTTAAATTATTACATTTAAGGTGATTTAATGTACAATTTATTGTCAATTTCCCATATTCTCTCTCATCATCTGGTTTGAGACTTGCCTCAAATGTATCAGTCTAATTTTTAATATTCACCTTTATTTTTTCAATCCACCTATCTTACCACCTACTCAACTTCTTAGATCCCTTTTGGTGTCTTGATAAACCACTGAAATCTGAGCCCAAAATCTACACATGCTCCTGCTTTTATAAGGGATTTTTTTTCAATTTGTACTATATGAAAAGACATTTTAACCTACTTTGCTGTGTTTTTTAAAAAAAAATCCTTTAAAGCAGGAATTGGAACAAGAGTAACTACTGAGAATTAGCCTAAATTCATGGAAACACTTAATTTTTCTGGATCTGACTTTAGCTCTAGGGCAATGCTTTTGACAGCATATGGTTTAGATTTGGCATAAGAGTGGAAGCATGCTGAAATCATCGCCTTGGGATTCACAGTCCTTTAATACAGAAGTGTTCCAGTTAGATTTGGTCAGAGATCACAGAAGCATATTTCCAGAGAATGCTACAAGGCGTGAAATGTACTAAAGAATACAGCACTGAAACCCCAGGATCGCAATTCAGCAACTGTTATTAGGCAGCCTACTATATTCCAGATAATGTATTACACATTGGAGACATGACGATTTTGAGGTTTTGGTCCCCTATTATAATTACAACGTTGACCTAATTCTTTCCTCAAACAGCCTATATTATAAAGGGACAAGAGATACCTAATAACAGAATGTAAAAGTACAAGCCAGACAATTTTGCTAAAAAGGCTACGAGAATCAAGGGAAATAAGCTATTTGCTCAGACAGTGGGGGAGAAGGAAGGTATTACAGAGTAGTTGACATTTAATCTGTGACATAAAAAAATGAGCATGATGTTTCTAGGAGTGGGCGATGACATTTCAGGTAAATGGAGAGATAGGTGCCAAAGAAGGGAGATGGGAAATTGCACGGTCAGACAACATCATTCAGATGCACTAAAAATTATGTGTAGGCATGCAATCAAGGATATGGGAGTTAAAAAGACAGATTTGTATCAGTTCACTAGTAATACATTATAAGGATTGATGCCTACCTTCAAAATCCTTTAAGCCCTGATCAGATAAAGGCGATTTTTGGTTGTAAGTAACCCTAACTACCCCATAATCACAACAATGCATTCTATAAGGAGATAACACTATCCAAGGCCTCAGTTTATCTTTATAATATCATTGTCAGCATACAATGCAAAATAAACAGGCATACAAAGAGATGAGATATCCTAATTGAATAGCAAGAATACATAGAAGTGGACTTATCAGGTATGGAATCTAAAAAATTATATGTTAGAAGGAAAAAAAAAGACAGGAGAGAGAATTCTCACAGCTAAATGGAAACTATTTTAAAGATTTAATGAAAATTCTAAATTTAAAAAATTTATAGGTAAATTTATTCATCTAATAGATGGGTCTAATGTAGATTAGACATAGCAAAAAGATTTTCAGCAACTGAAATATAGATAAGAAATAGTATGCAAAACAAAGGACAAAAAGGCAAGTTAGAAAACCAGAAAAAAATTGAGAGAGGCATAGGCAAAAGAACTCCTAGCATAACATACTGATAATCTATCTTTAAAAAGAAAAAAAGAGAAAGATTGAAAAAGAAATATTTGAAGAGATGATGGCTCAGAGTTTTCAAAAACACAAATAACAGCACATTATAAAATCAAGAATGATTACAAACTTAAGAAGTATAAGGAAAACCATATTTAGGAAGATTATTAGCTCTAAAATGTAAAAACAAAGAACATCTTCAAAGCAGCTAGAAAAAAAAAAAAGACATATCTGCAGAGGAAAAAAAATAAGTTGAAGTGATAATTAGCTTCTCAATAAATAGAGTAATCGCAGGGTGCCTGGCTGACTCAGCTGGTGGAGCAGGCAATTCTTAATCTCAGGGTTGTGAATTTGAACCCCACATTGGGTGTAGAGAGTATTTGAAAGAAAAGAAAGAATGCAATTTCAGGAGCTAGAAACATATGTAATAAAAAGCTGAAAGAAAGTAACTGTCAGGATGCCTGGGTGGCTCAGTGGGTTAAGCCTCTGCCTTTGGCTCAGGTCATGATCTCACAGTCCTGGGATGGAACCCCATATCAGGCTCTCTCTGATCGATGGGGAGCCTGCTTCCCCCTCTCTGTCTGCCTGCTGCTCTGCCTACTTGTGATTTCTCTCTCTGTCAAATAAATAAATAAAATCTTAAAAGAAAGAAAGAAAGAAAGAAAGAAAGAAAGAAAGAAAGAAAGAAAGAAAGAAAGAAAGAAAGAAAGAAAGAGACTGTCAACCTAGGATTCTCTACTCAGTGAAAAATATTCTTAAAACCAAACCAGACTTCTGCTTCCAGCTAAACTGCTATTTACCTGGACTACAATTTCTCTGACATAAGAAATGACCAGAAAAACAAAACCAAATTTATGAAACAGTTGTCAAGATCTACACATCATGCAACAAAGGAGAGGCATCCCAGAGAGAGAGAAAACAAATAAGGTTAGTCCTATGATTGGTCCAGAGTACTGCTTTGAGACATTTCTAGGTTGCAGCATAGGAGGTGAACACACGCAGATATAGGCAGACTCTCAGAATTTAGAAGATAGAGTTTAGGTGCACTGGGGTGGCCCAGTGGCTAAGTACCTGCCTTAGGTTCATCAAGCTACCACTTGGTGAGAGTCTGCTTCTCTCTGTCCCCCTGACATGTTCTCTCTCTGCTTCTCATGCACTCTCTTGTCTCTCATAGATAAATAAAATCTTAAAAAAAAAAAAAAAAAAGGAGATAGAGCTTAGGATTCTGGGAATATAATGTAACTACAGAAATCTAGACAGAGTGCCAGAGATTGGAAAGCTCATAGAGAAAACCAAAGATCTGTAGAGGGTCCTCCTCAAATTTCCAGCAAAGAATCATTAGTGCATGCATGTGAGAAAACTACTTGTTGTGGGGGAAAAAAAAAATCCAAAAGGATTAGAAGAAACATATCTGACATTTACACATAATGGGTGTGCCTATTTTCTCCAGCCAGATGGGAAAAATCTCATAATTCATTTGGCATTGGGTAGAGTGCACAGAAAAGTCCTGCTTCAGCAGCACAAAATAATTAGGTCAAGATTAAACACTGATTGTCTTCTGCCAAATAAATCATAAAAGCAGGACATGAAAAGATCCTAATGATTCCAAGTAAATTAACTGTGTCCCAGAACAAAACTCAAGAATATTTGTAAGAATACAAAAGTATCGGGGCACTTGGGTGGCTCAGTGGGTTAAAGCCTCTGCTCTAAAAGTTCAGGTCATGATCCCAGGATCCTGGGATCAAACCCCACATAGGGCTTTCTGTTCAGCAGGGAGCCTGCTTCCCTTCCTTTCTGCCTGCCTCTCTGCCTACTTGTGATCTCTGTCTGTCAAATAAATAAATAAAATCTTAAAAAAATATATATATAAAAGTAAAGTATCTAGCTCCCTAGTTCCTAGCAAGGTGAAATTCACAACCTAATCAAAGATTATCAGGTTTAGGAAGAAGCAGCAACATTATTTAAATTTAAGAGAAAAATCAATGAATCAAAGTTGACTAAGAACTGACACACATGTTAGCTTTAGCAGATAAAGATATTAAGGCAGTTATTGCAACATAATCAATATGTTAAAAAGTAATGTTGGAAACACTGAAAATATTTTTTAAAGACCCAAAATAAAGCTGAGAGACAAAAACTTCAATAACTAAGAAGAAAAATGCGTTGAATATATTGAAGTCAGATAGGAAATTTCAGAAGAAAAAATAGGAAATGATGATACAGTAAAAGAAACTATCTAAATCAAACAAGGAGAGAAAAAAAAATAAAAATGAAGAGTATCAGAGACCTGCAGGGCAATTTCAGGCACCTGACCTATGGGTAATTGAATTCCCCCACAGCATACGATAGAGGAAAGGGACAATAAAACATTCACTAAAGAAAAAATGGTCCATGATTATCCAAATTTGATGAAAACTATAATTTCAGATCTAAGGAGTTCAATGGAACAAAGTGTATCACTTGAAATGATATGATGTTAAATATAAACAACAAACCTTAAAGCTATCAATTAAAAAAATTTATAGTTTATAAGCCAAAAATGGAAATTAATTAGAATCATGAAAAACAAACAAACATCTCAATTTAAAACCTAAAGAAAAAAACAAACAAAAAAATCTTTTAAAAAGAAGACAGGTGAAAAGGAAAAATAAGGAATAAATATGGGGCAAAGAGAAAACTAGTAGCAAGATGTTAACTGTATCAATAGTCACACTAAATATAAATATATAATATATAATATAAAGGCACAGGTAATTTAAAAGTAAAATAATGAAAAATATATACCATGTGAACTTCAAAAAAAGAAAACTGGAATAGCTACAATTAATGTAAAAAACTAGGTTGTAAGACAATATTGCCAAGGATAAACAGATGCTCTATAGAGATGAAGAGATCCATTAAACATTTCTATCATAGGCACAGGTATCTGGTTAATTAATAGTATTAAATATGGCTATATATTAACATGTCATGATACCTATGAATCTAGTTATATAAATTAATTATATTTCTACATTAAATTAAGGACATATCTATAGATTATTTTATTATAGAAATGGAAAATTACAAAATAATTGTTACTAAATATTCATGTTGGTGCAACAACATAGATGAACTTTAAAAACATCATAGAAGTAAAAACAGCCAGATCAAAAAACAAACAAACAAACACATATTGTGTGGTTGCAATTATAAAAATTTTTTTAAAAAGGTAAAATTAATTATCATGAAAGAAAGTAAATCAAAGGTAGTCGGGAAAAGACATGTCAGGATTGACTGCAGTGAAATATAAGAATACTTTTTTAGGTGCTGGTGTATATCTTACATCATGGTAGTTGGAGATATATATATATATACACACACACACATATATATGTGTATATATATACAAACACAAACATACATACATATATGTATATATGTACACATATATACATATACACACACACACACACACACACACATATATATATTCACTAAAATTCATTGTATTGTATGGTTAGAGTATTTCCATTTTATTTCAGGTAAACTATATCTCAATAAAATGTATTAAGCCATTTATGATATTATAAAAGGAGGGTGTTGGTTTAACAAGATTGAAAGCTGTTGACTTCAATCTTCGTATTCTGAAGCACTTTTTTAGCTCATTTCTTTCTCTCGTTTATGTCCACCTCTTCTTTTCATCACTAGCAGTTGGTGGAAAAAGTTATTTTCCTTTCTTTTTTTACAACATCATCTATTTCCTTCCCTACCGAGCTACCACCAAACAACAAAGTGCACATCAAGGTGTTGTGTTAAACAAATGCAATTTTCTGGACAAAGAAAACTTCTGCCACATGCATTAAAATTGAAATATTTTGCCCCCAATGATATAAAATAAATTAAAAAAAGAAAATCAAAGCTGTCTTAAGAAGTTTTGGTTTCTACTTCTTTATGTATACATAAAGAGAAGAAGGTTTTATTACTGTCATTTTTAGAAGCAGGTGATGACAGAATGTTGGTAATTTATACAATGTGAGGAGTTTTGTGCTTCATGACATGAGATGTACTCGTGCCCCACCCCTCATTGTGATTAGTAACATTAATTTTCAAAATGGTTTTCAGAACAAGAAGGAAAGCCTGCATATGCAGAGAAGAGCACACATGTTTAATAGAGATCTCCATTCACTCATTCACAGACACTTTCAGCTCAGCAGTGTTCCTTTCTAGATTGAGCTTCTCAAGGAGATGATTATCAAATCAGAAAATGATGTCCCAGGTTTTAGCCTGGCATTTACAAGAACTGTTGAATATCTGTGATTGAAAATAATTGCAAAATATCTCAGAATGATTGCTGAGTCAAGCTGTGCTGTATCTGTCACCAAGTTACCACACATTCCAGATTAGTTTATACTTAGACTTTTCTCAAATTATGCTTCTGGGAAATGGAGTAATATATATTTGATTAATGTTATCATGAGTGAAAATTCTGACATTCCAAATAAAATGAAACATTTATTAAAAAATAATATAAAATATTAGCTACATTCTTTTCTAACAGCCAATGGGTCAAACGAACAAACCAATCACAAGTGAACCTCATTTTAGTTGAAAATCTAATGCAATCTCATTGGCAGCTGACATTGTTTTGGAAAATACCATGTGCCTGGAGTACAGAACATCTCCATGCTTTTCATCTTTAAAAGTACTTCCTAACAGAACTTAAGAGATTCTGGGATGCAACTACTAGTAGGCAAAGAAATTAACATTCTCACTTACCTGTCTTAGGTTTTATTTATTAGTAGCATAAACCACTGAGTGGAAAGGCAGAAATGTTTAACATAAATGTGCTGAAATCCTTGTATGTTGATAGTATCAAAATATATATGTTGTGTATATATGCTTAAATCTGTGATGCATATTTATTACATGCAATGCCAGTACCATTGATATCAGATGCATATGATATATATATAATATATGTAATTGAACATATTGTAGTATATGTTTTATATGTATGTGTGTGTGTGTTAAAATGTATCTTATATAAGTTTTCAATTCTTTTTATTCCATTGCATAAATGTTTAGCTTAAAGCCAAAAAATCAATAATTGATTTAAGCTAAATCAATGTTTAGCTTAAAGCCAAAAAATACCCAAAGGGGTAACGAGGATGAAAAATTAAGACTTTTATTTAATATTTGTTGTTTCCTTTAATCTTCTTAAAAACACTGGGAAATAAGTACTAGAATGTCTATTTTTCAGGTAAAGAAAAGAATATTATAAAACAGTTAATAAATAGAAGAGAGGGCTTTATACTTATGCTTATAGATTTCTATTCTGAGCTATGTAAGTACAGAGTATAGCATATTAATTAAATAGCCTTGTTATCCAAGCCAAATGCTTCATTCTTATAAATTTCAAGCAATTGAAATCATCATGGCACTATTTTCCGACTCTGAGATAATCAGAGCCAAAGAAGTTTAGTCAGGATGCTTAATACATCTAAAGATCCATTAACAAAAATAAATGTACCGATGCCAATAGCAGGAAGTCATAATCAAAAGGCCAAATTAGATACTACTGAATGTGTCAGCATTTCCTGCACTTATCATAATGACAATGTTTGTCACCTGATTATATAGCAAAGATCATATAAATAGTTCTTAAAAGAACTAAGGAGCATATGCCAAAAAAATAAGTCAAGAGGTCCTCAGAAACATACATAATTACATAAACATATACATTTTATTCATTGTATTGCTTTTATGGGTTTGAGTTGTGGTAATTTTATGAAATTGTTTTATAAGATCTTAGCTCGTGGCTATCAGAATTTATTTTAAAAAAAAAGAGTTAATCCCTTTAAAAAAGACACCTTCAGGGGTACCTAGATGAGACTCAGTTGCTTAAGTGCCCACCTTTTGGTTTCCGCTTCAGTCCTGATGCTGGGGTCCTGAGACATGGGGCTCCATGCTCAGTGGGAAGTCTGCCAGCTACTCTCTGCCCCTTCTTCTCCCTCCACCCACCACTCACTCCCTCTCTTTATCTCTAAAATTAAAAAAAAAAATCTTTAAAAAAACATATTCTAGAAAAATCAGTCTTAGGAAAGTTCATTTCATATGTGTCCTATGAACTTTGTCAAATCTTTCACATCATAGTTATTGTTATACTCCTTTTTCAGATAAGAAACCTGAGGCTAAGAGACAGTGTGTCCTCTTGGGTCCAGTGTGACTGAAATGTTGAGTTGAACTTGAATCCAGGTTTTACTTCTCTACAGTCAGCAGCTTATCCAAGGTAACATAAATAAAAATAGAACCTTATCTTTTCCTTTCCTTCCTTCCATTCCTCCTTCCTTCTACCTTTCCTCCTCCCTCTTTCTACCCTCCCTTCCTTCCTTCTTCTTTTCTTGCATCAATCCTTTTACTGATGACATTTTTGCATCCTTAGAATAATATAAATAGATAAACTATATTCTATATTATAGTCATTATTTACTGCGAAATAACTCTTCCATTCTAATGGTTGTTCTCTATTTGGAATCTGAAATACTCGTAAGTTTAACTGTAAAAGCCTTAAAATTCCTAACTATGTTTACTATAAATGTATTCAACTGGAAGTTGCAATCAGAAGATGCTCCAAATTATTTATGTCACTGAAAGGGGTACTTGCATTCCCTGGCACATAGTAGGTACTCAATAAAATACAATTTAGATATTTGAACTCACTGGAGCTGCTTAAACATAACAAGTCAGCTTCAGCTACCATTACCTGGTTGACATAGTGATGACAATGGGATATAAACTAGAAAGCATTAACTGCCTCTTAAAAAACATAAATTGGCTGTAACAGAAAGGAGCAAGCTAAGGAGCAAATACTATCAAAATACAAAAGAGAAATCTCAAAAGCCATTGATTTATTATATATAGGCCTTACATTTATGTCAGTGAGAAAAAAGGAAAGATTAATAGCTATATATATTCTCAAGTAAAGGATGCTACAAAAATGCACTGCCCCTATTGTCATTGATGAACAATATACTTGACAACTTATTGAGCTTAGTGAAATATCAATTTCTATCACTAGTAAGGAATGAAAGTTTTCAGCCAGGGGCAAAATCAAGCTTAACCACTGCAAACTGGTTGAATAGATTCCATTGAATGTTTCATGCCTTGATTACAAAAATACTTACACGAGAAAAAAAAAAAGTTAACTATAAACTTGTCATTATTATGAGTTTGTTCTTAGCGTTCTATAAATCTGTCTCAAAGGAGAAATGAACGAAAAACTACACTCACAAAAAATTCTATCCAAATGATTTTGAAAAGTTAAAAAAGGGAAGCTGTTTTTTAGATGTTAAATTCAAATATGTTGTGATTTAAAATAAAGTTATACTTGTCTGATTTGTTTTTATTTGGTTATAATAAAAAACTCCTACTCAATATTCTATGTGTAGAAATGAAATTGGTCTATATACCTCCAGAGATACCTTTTTGCTAGATTAAAATATTTCTATAAATTTTTCCTTCAAATTTTAATACTTTCTGGCAAGGAAAGAGGAAAAATGAGAGTTGGTTTACTTTTGGTCAGTTGGTAAGATAACATGATTTTTTTATATTGAAACATAAAATATTGATTACTTAACCATATCACTGATAGTTCAGTGATTCATGGCATACTAGTAATGTATGAGTCCTTGATCTCTTTATTCACTTTTAAATGACAAATGTGAAATAAAAAGACTCATATCACCATTTTGATCTTAGCAGGTTCTGTTACTTTAGGACACTCGCCATACAGATTGTATGAGCATGATCATGAATTAATGTTGGGGTGGAATAAATATCTCAGTACAACATACAGTCTTTAGAGAACAAGAGAAAATACACAGGTCAATACTTTTCAAATTGTACTCTGGGAAGACCCTAGTGGATATGCCTCACAGATACCTGTCCTCACTTACCAATGCACAATGGGAGCAAAGTAGAGGGGCAGAGATCCTTTCTCCTACTCCCACTTCAGTCAGAATAGGTGCCCTCTACCTTTTTTGTATATTTACATTTTATATATATTTAAAACTTTTTAAGAAATATACCTATATATAATTTTTAGCAAATTTTTGAATATTTAAAATATTCACATATTTAATTAAATATCTGAATCTGAAATCTGAAAAATATATATTTAGCTAGATTATAATTATTATAAATGATATATTAGTAATTCTCATTCCTTAAGTTCTTTTCAAATATCAGGATTATACCCATATTCTCTTATCTAATTTTGTCCCAACAATGAAAAAAGACACTATTTTTTCCATTTTCCTAGTGAAAAAAAATTGAGGATTAAAGAGTTTTGATAATTTGTTGAAAATTTCACTGCAATTCCAATGCATGTCTCTCTGATACTATTTTTTAATATTATTAACCATTCTCCTATTACATATCATTTAAGGACATAACCCAACATTAATATGACTAAGAATTATTATCTGGTTATGAATGAGAAATTCATAGTAATATATAATAGTGATTATATGATAGAGAAAATCTAATTATAGTACAAACAGATGGAGCCTAGTGGCTCTGGAACTTAATTGCTTAAGATTGAAACTCATCTTTGCCACTTAAAGCTGTTCCATAAGTTAACATAAATAAAACCTTTAAAGAGTATATAGTATAGATCAAGTATTCCAAAAATATTAACTATTATTAGGAAAATTTTTGTGGTGATTGTTGCATTATGCTTAATTTATTTAATTATTTCATATATTTTTAAAGATTTTATTTTATTTATTTGTCAGAGAGAAAGAGAGAGAGCGAGAGTGAGCATAAGCAGGGGGAGCAGCAGGTAGAGGGAGAAGCAAGATTCCCCCCAAGCAAGGAGCCCAATACCAGACTCCATGCCAGGACCTCAGGACCATGATCAGAGCCAAAGTCATACGCTTAAACTACTGAGCCATCCAGGCATCCTCATTATACTTAGTTTAATAGGTTTCCAAGTATCCAGGGGTAGGAACACTACAAGAACAAATTTTTCCCCTAGTCTTTTATATGCATTGCGTAGACACTACAAGAACAAATTTTTCCCCTAGTCTTTTATATGCATTGCATAGACATTTTATGAATAGTGAAAGATTCAAACAGCCTCAAAAAGCCTTTAAATTGAGCTTGAATTTCTAAGGCTGTGAAGTTGTCACTCTTATACCTTTAAAAGAAACATTTATTATGGAAGACTTCATTTAGATTTACTTTGAGTGCAACTCTAAAACACAAATGAAATCAGAATCCTCCTAACATTTCCTTCAATTGATTCATTAAGTATTGATTCACAAAGTTTTATATAAATTGAAATCACTAATTTTATAGAAATCACTGATTTTACAAAAATAGAAATCACTGGATTTTTAATTGCTTTTTTTTGTAGTTTCGAGTATTTATTTATTTGTTCATTTATTTATTTTTGTAGTTTCAAGTTTTATTTAAATTCCAGTTAGTCAACATGTGGTGTAATATCAGTTTCAGGAGTAGAATTCAGTGATTCATCACTTATATATGACACTCAGTGCTCATCTTGAGTGTCCTCCTAATACCCATCACCAATTTAACCCATCTCCCCCCCCACCTCCCCTCCATCAAACCTGTTTGTTCTATATAGTTGAGTCTCTTTTATGGTTTGCTTCTTTCATTTTTCTTTTCTCCTTTGTTCATCTGTTTCATTTCTTAAATTCCACAGATGAGTGAAATCATATGATATTTGTCTTTCTCTGACTGATTTCACTTAACATAATATACTCTAGTTCCATCCACATTTTTACAAATGACCAGATTTTATTTCTTCTTTATGGCCGAGTAATATTCCATTATATATAATATATGGAATATGTATATCATTTCTATATCTATATCTACATCTATATATCTACATCTTTATCTATAGATATATACACCAACCACATCTTCTTTATCCCTTCATCAGTCAATGGACATTTGGGCTCTTACCTTAATTTGGTTATTGTTGACAATGTTGTTATAAACATTGGGGGTCATGTATCCCTTCCAATCACTATGCTTGTGTCCTTTGTGATAATACCTAATAGTGAAATTGGTGGACCGTAGGGTAGTTCTATTTTTAACTTATTGAGGAAACTCTATACTGTTTCCCACAGTGGCTCCATCAGTTTGCATTCCCACAAATAATGTAAGGGTTCCCCTTTCTCCACATCCTAACACACAGTTGTTTCCTGTGTTTTAATTTTAGCCATTTTTGACAGGTATGGGGTGATATCTCACTGAAGTTTTGGCTTGTATTTCCCTGGTGATGTTGAGCATATTTTCACATGTCTGCTCATTGTCTGTATGTATCCTTTGGAAAAATGTCTATTCATGTCTTCTGCCCATTTTTTAACTGGGTTATTTATTTTTTGTCTGTTGAGTTTAATAAGCTCTTTATAGATTTTTAGATACTAACCCATTAACAGATATGTCAATTTATATTCTCCCATTCCAAAGGTTGCCTTTTAGTTTTGTTGACTGTTTCCTTCACTGTGTAGAAGTTTTTTTTATCTTAAAGTGATCCCAATAGTTCATTTTTGCTTTTGTTTGCCTCTGGAGACATATTTTTGTAAGAAGCTGCTATGGCTAATGTCAGAGAGATTACTATCTGTGTTTTCCTCTAGGAATTTGATAGTTTCCTGTCTCAGGTTTAGGTCTGTCATCCATTTTGAATATTTTTGTGTTTGATGTAAAAAAGTGATCCAATTTCATTGTTTTGCATGTTTTTGTCCAGTTTTCCCAACACCATTTGTTGAAGATACTGTCCTTTTTTCTGTTGGATTTTCTTTCTTGCATTGTTAAATATTAATTGACCATAGAGTTGAGAGTCCATTTCTGGGTTCTCTACTCTGTTCCATTGATCTATGTGTCTGTTTTTGTGCTGGTACCATATTGTCTTGATTACTAAAGTTTTGTAATATAAACTTGAAGTCTGAAATTGTGATGCTTCCACCTTAAGATTAAGTGTGGTATCTCTTCTTATCAGTTTAATTGCTAATTTTAGTTCTCAGCACAACTAATTCTTAAGATAAAGAACCTAGAGATAATACCTGAATAACACTGTTCTGGATATAAGAAACTTTAGTCCTATAAGTTCCCTAAGATATGTTGAGTTATGATTTCTCCTTTGCTCAAACTAATACTTGATGCATTTCTAAATGTTCTGAATCACCTACATCCAGGTTTAGGTATAGAAGTGAAGGGAAACAGGGATTAATAAGTTTAAGTGTTATTCATGTGGATAGATGCTTAAGCTACTACATGTCTATAACATCATGAAATTTCACTTCTGTTATAAAAGTTTATCAGAAAAAAAGGCAGCTCCATGTGAGTGAAATTTAGTAGAACATTAGTTACGTACAATCAGTGGGAGTAATGAGAAGGCATGGACAGAGGACAAATATAAGCCCAATCATGGATAAAGACAGTCTTCACTAATCTCTTGATTATTGGGGAAAGATTAATTGGTTATATCCCAGCAGGCAGCTGATTCTAAAACAATAATGAGGCTTCAGTTGATTGCTGCTATTTTCCAGCCATGCGGTCCAACACCTTTGGACTGATCCATATTTGTATCTGATGAGAATGGAGGAGGGGGAAGTAAGAGGTAGGAGGGAAGTAAAAAGAAAGAACTGGCAAGTTATAATCAGCTCTAATCGGATGCTGCCTAATCATGGAAGAACCCCTCTGTGTCTTAGCATAGCCAGTTTGCATTCCTTAAGTATTCTGTGGGTAGAGAGTTTGCCCTGTATAAGAATGCAAAATATTGAGTCATTAATGTATAGGACAAGGTAAGTTGTAGTCTTCTGAATTCTCAGGTATTCACACATATATGTATCCTACTTTCAAATATAGACTCCACTGGTAAATTTATTGACTTTAAAGTAACTCATCTCAAATTCCCTTTTTGTACATCATATTTGCTATACTAATACACTACAGGCAATTATAAATAATATGTAACATACAAGGTTCTCCCGAGCCAATAATAAAGTTTTATATTTTTCCCTTAAAACTCTTAATAAATTGGCAAGTCATTAAATCATACATCAAAGAAAACACTTATTGATCCACTCAACAAATAGCAATCATCTCTCTACTCTGCTGCCAGGATCTATGTTACAAGGCAGAAACTGGGATAAATAAAAGAACTATGACCATAATTTTATATAGATTAATTTTCTGGAAGAGATGACAATATCAACAATACATGTGAACAGACATGTAAATTAAATACAAATTGTAATAAATGAATTATGGGAAATATGCTGTAAATAGTTTGAAAAAAAATGTAAAGATTTACTTTGGATAGACTGATTAGGAACAGACTGTCTCAAAAAGTTTCACTGTGGTGGAGACCAAGAGTATGAGATGGAGCTCATATGAGAAAGATCAAAGGAAGGAAAAGCATTTGCAAAAGTTCTGAGGATCTAAAATGTTTTACACTTCTAAAATCTTAAAAAATACCAGTGAGTCTGAAGTACAGAGAAATAGGCTGAAATTTTGCCCAATATCAAGTTCAGGGTGTCAAAAACTAGATTCAAGTGCAATCAACAGACATTTAAAGATTTTAAGCAGGAATTAACTCAGTCAGATTTATATTTTAATGAAATAATTATAGTTGCTGTGGCAAAGGCAAGGTAAAGAACGGGAGATAGAGTTTAAGTAGGAGATTAGTTAGAAAATTATTTATTATGGAGAGACATGATGACCTCTGCTTGTAAGCACATGGCAAGAGGGATAGGCCATTGTGAAGTCCACATTGTTTTCAGTTAGAATCAATATAAGTTACTGATTGGTTGCAAAATGAGGTAAAAGGACTCCTCTATTTCCAGCTTGAACCTGAAGAGATGGTGGTGTCATTTCCTGGGATGGCACAGGCTTAGGGATAAACACGTATATTTTTATCTATGCATGTGTTGTACTTCATGGTATGTGTGTTGTTTAAGAATTAAGAGTTTAATTTTGGACATACTTTTTTTAAAAGATTTTATTTATTTATTTGACAGATGGAGATCACAGGTAAGCAGAGAGGAAGGCAGAGAGAGGAAGGGACAGACTCCCTGCTGAGCAGAGAGCCTGATGCGGGGCTCGATCCCAGGACCCTGGGATCATGACCTGAGCTGAAGGCAGAGGCTTTAACCCACTAAGCCACCCAGGCGCCCCGGACATACATTTTGACTTTTTTAAGAAATAAGGGGAGATATTACGTAGAGAGCTGAAGTTGAGTTTCTGACATTAAGATAATGGTGGAACATAGGTATTTTGGAATAGTCATCTATTATGAGCATGGATGAGATCACCTATGGAAGCAGTGGAGAATATGGAATAAATGAGAAATTTATCTTTCTTTCTTGGCAATGATAAAAGTCAGTCACTGCTCAGAGACATAAAGGGAATTCAGGATTGCTATGCACAATAATTTTTTATTGACTTAAACACCTCTTCACACTTTCCCATGGGTACACAAGCATTCCTAAAATCCTTGCTTCTGATTTAGGGCAAAGTTAAAGGGTACAAATACTACATAGTAAATATGCACCCAAAGTCTAAGCCCAGAAATTTCTTCCTTACTAATCTTTTAACATACCTATACATGTGCTGAAATGTATCATTTGTCCGTATGAAGTTAAACATCTTTCAAAGAAAATTAAAAAATGGATCTCAAATAGTAATATCAATGATCACTGTAAGTGGTTTTTTTGTGTGTTTTCTCAATTTATTCAAAGGGAAAAACTAATAAAAATATTATATATTAGGTTATAACTTATATATATATATTATGAAATTGTGTTTCACATGTTATATTTTAAAATGTTTTGTAAGGTATCTAATGTTTACAATGCTCTTCAATTCTTCAATTTTTCTGTTACAGATTATTTTATATGTGCTATGGTGAGTGCTGTGAAATGTGTAAGCCTGATGATTCACACACCTGTACCCCTGGGACAAATAATACATTATATGTTAATAAAAAATGAATTATAACTACCTCTATATAACCACTTGTACATAAACTCTTTAAGAATTAAAACTTTTTTACTAGACAAAAAAAAAGATATATATATTTTTTTAATTTTAGAATGAAGGTGTGGATCTAGTTCTCAAACATTGCTGATCACAGGATTTATATGGTAAACAGTATTTTTTTAAGATTTTTATTTTATTTATTTATTTGACAGAGAGAGAGAGAGAGCACAAGCAGGCGGAGAGGCAGGCAGAGAGAGAGGAGGAAGCAGGCTCCCTGCTGAGCAGAGTCCGACGCAGGGTTCGATCCCAGGACCCTGGGATCATGACCGGAGCCGAAGGCAGAGGCCTCAACCCACGGAGCCACCCAGGTGCCCCAATATGGTAAACAGTTTTAAAAAGAGTGATTTCAGATGCCAAGATCAGTACTGGTACTGTGGAACAATTATTGATTAGAGAATCCATAGCCATGTTCCAACATATTCCTTAATTGTTTGATAAAAATTGTTCTTGTCATTGACCACTCAGGCATACAGATATAAGGCAAACATAAATGTTTAATAAATATCCTTGAAGTTATATCCAAAAATCTTAGACAGAAGTTCTTGGAGGCATGTATTTGCCCTGCTGTTTACTTTACAAAAACTAGAGAGGACCACTTTGAAGGGATTATGTTAAACTGCTTTTGTAAAAAGTTGTATAATGTCTGTTTGCGTGTGTGAGAGAGAAAGAGACAGTGTGCGCATATGTGCTCTTAGTTTGTAAATCCACAGAATAGAGTAGGTCTCCCAGTACTTTCTTCTAATCTCTTCTCCCTAGAATTTTATGTTTGTCCAAACAACATTCCTTTTCGTCTTTGCCATATGTGCATAAACACCTCTGGAGTTTGATAGAGAAAAGAAGGGAAAAATTTAAACTAGTAAATAAATGCAGTTATTTTTTCCCCCTAATACTCTGCTTGCTCAAGTTGTCAAGTGTAAAACTTGAAATGTGTAAGAGTTCATGATTATCTGGTATCTTCACAGTTTGCCTGAAATGAAACTATTTTCACCTAATCACAGTCATAGCCCACCTCCTTAAATGTGTTCCATACATCACTTCTACTGCTGATTATTCCCTAGGCAGTAACATAGAGTTTTCCTAAATTTTCTGTCTCTAAAAATATATATGCCCAGTGAAATCCCCAAAACTGTTAGAAAACAAATAGTGGGTTATTCAGCTGTCACCCTGACTTCTATGCTCTTCTCTAAGAGAATAATTTTCTATTATTTGTCACAAGTATCTTACTCCCTAGAAATAAAAATTTTCCTTGAAGTGTGATTCTATGCTCCCTCTTGAAGTTAATAGAACTTAAAATTTTGTGTTGAAGGGCATAACTTAAGTGGTGAATGCCATGTCACTTTGCTAATACTATTAGTCTTCTCCCTGTCTTTATTGCATTCCTATTTTCTAACTTTTTAAAATTTATTTTATTTTTTTAACTTTTTAATTTTCTTATAAACATATAATGTATTATTAGCCCCAGGGGTACAGGTCCGTGAATCGCCAGGTTTACACCCTTCACAGCACTCACCATAGCACCTACCCTCCCCAATGTCCATAACCCCACCCCCCTTCTCCCAACTCCCCTCCCCCCAGCAACCCTCAGTTTGTTTTGTGAGATTAAGAGTCACTTATGGTTTGTCTCCCTCCCAATCTCATTTTGTTTCATTTATTCTTCTCCTACCCCCTTAATCCCCCATGTTGCTTCTCTACTTCCTCATATCAGGGAGATCATATGATAGTTGTCTTTCTCTGCTTGACTTATTTCGCTAAGCATGATACCCTCTAGTGCCATCCACTTCGTTGCAAATGGCAAGATTTCATTTCTTTTGATGGCTGCATAGTATTCCATTGCGTATATATACCACCTCTTCTTTATCCATTCATCTGTTGATGGACATCTAAGTTCTTTCCATAGTTTGGCTATTGTGGACATTGCTGCTATAAACATTCGGGTGCACGTGCCCCTTTGGGTCACTATGTTTGTATCTTTAGGGTAAAAACCCAGTAGTGCAATTGCTGCAATAGTCATAGGGTAGTTCTATTTTCAACATTTTGAAGAACCTCCATGCTGTTTTCCAGAGAGGTTGCACCAGCTTGCATTCCCACCAATAATGTAGGAGGGTTCCCCTTTCTCCACATCCTCGCCAACATCTGTCATTTCCTGACTTGTTAATTTTAGCCATTCTGACTGGTGTGAGGTGATATCTCATTGTGGTTTTGATTTGTATTTCCCTGATGCCAAGTGACTGGAGCACTTTTTCGTGTGTCTGTTGGCCATCTGGATGTCTTCTTTGCAGAAATGTCTGTTTATGTCTTCTGCCCATTTCTTGATTGGATTATTTGTTCTTTGGGTGTTGAGTTTGCTAAGTTCTTTATAGATTTGGACACTAGTCCTTTATCTGATATGTCGTTTGCAAATATCTTCCCGCATTCTATCAGTTGTCTTTTGGTTTTGTTAACTGTTTCCTTTGCTTGCAAAAGCTTTTGATCTTGATGAAATCCCAATAGTTCATTTTTGCCCTTGCTTCCCTTCCCTTTAGCAATGTTCCTAGGAAGATGTTGCTGTGGCTGAGGTCGAAGAGGTTGCTGCCTGTGTTCTCCTCAAGGATTTTGATGGATTCCTTTCGCACATTGAAGTCCTTCATCCATTTTGAGTCTATTTTCATGTGTGGTGTAAGGAAATGGTCCAGTTTCATTTTTCTGCTTGTGACTGTCCAATTTTCCCAACACCATTTATTGAAGAGACTGTCTTTTTTCCATTGGTCATTCTTTCCTGCTTTGTTGAAGATGAGTTGACCATAGAGCTGAGGGTCTATTTCTGGGCTCTCTATTCTGTCCCATTGATCTATGTGTCTGTTTTTGTGCCAGAACCATGCTGTCTTGATGATGACAGCTTTGTAATAGAGCTTGAAGATTGAAGCTTGATGCCACCAACTTTGGCTTTCTTTTCCAATATTCCTTTGGCTATTTGAGTTCTTTTCTGGTTCCATATAAATTTTAGAATTATTTGTTCCATTTCTTTGAAAAAAATGGATGGTATTTTGATAGGAATTGCATTAAATGTGTAGATTGCTTTAGGTAGCATAGACATTTTCATAATATTTATTCTTCTAATCTAGGAGCATGGAACATTTTTCCATTTCTTTGTGTCTTCCTCAATTTCTTTCATGAGTACTTTATAGTTTTCGGGGTATAGATTCTTTGCCTCTTTGCTTAGGTTTATTCCTAGGTATCTTATGGTTTTGGGTGTAATTGTAAATGGGATTGACTTCTTAATTTCTCTTTCTTCTGTCTTGTTGTTGGGGTAAAGAAATGCAACTGATTTCTGTGTATTGTTTTTATATATTGACACTTTACTGAATTCCTGTACAAGTTCTGGCAGTTTGGGAGTGGAGTCTATTGGGTTTTCCACATACAGTATCATATCATCTGCGAAGAGTGTTAGTTTGACTTCTTCTTTGCTGATTTGGATGCCTTTAATTTCTTTTTGTTGTCTGAGTGCTGAGGCTAGGGCTTCTAGTACTATGTTGAATAGCAGTCGTGATAATGGACATCCCTGCCTTGTTCCTGACCTTAGTGGAAAAGCTTTCAGTTTTTCTCCATTGAGAATGATATTTGCAGTGGGTTTTTCACAGATTGCTTTGATAATATTGAGGTATGTGCCCTCAATCCCTACACTTTGAAGAGTTTTGATCATAAAGGGAAGCTGTACTTTGCCAAATGCTTTTTCAGCATCTATTGAGAGTATCATATGGTTCTTGTCCTTTCTTTTATTAAGGTATTGTATCACATTGATTGATTTGTGGATGTTGAACCAACCTTGCAGCCCTGGAATAAATCCCACTTGGTCGTGATAAATAATCCTTTTAATGTACTGTTGGATCTTACTGGCTAGTATTTTGGCGAGAATTTTCGCCTCTGTGTTCATCAAAGATATTGGTCTGTACTTCTCTTTTTTGATGAGATCCTTGTCTGGTTTTTGGATCAAGGTGATGCTGGCCTCCTAAAAGGATTTTGGAAGTTTACCTTCCATTTCTATTTTTTGGAACAGTTTCAGGAGAATAGGAATTAATTCTTCTTTAAATGTTTGGTAGAATTCCCCTGGGAAGCCCTCTGGCCCTGGGCTTTTTTTGTTTGGAGATTTTTGATGACTGTTTCAAATGGGTCTTTTCAGGTTTTCTATTTCTTCCCGGTTCAGTTGTGGTAGTGTATATATCTCTAGGAATGCATCCATTTCTTCCAGATTGCCAAATTTGTTGGTATAAAGTTGCTCATAATATGTTCTTATAATTGTTTCTATTTCTTTGGTGTTGGTTTTGATATCTCCTCTTTCAATCATGATTTTATTTATTTGAGTCCTTTCTCTTTTCTTTTTGAGAAGTCTGGCCAGGGGTTTGTCAATCTTATTAATTCTTTCAAAAAAACCAACTCCTAGTTTCGTTGATTTGTTCTATTGTTTTTTTGGTTTATGTTTAATTGATTTCTGTTCATATCTTTATTATTTCTTTTCTCTTTTTGGGTTTAGGCTTTCTTTGTTGTTCTTTCTCCAGCTCCTTTACGTGTAGGGTTAGGTTTTGTCGTTAAGACCTTTCTTGTTTCTCGAAAAAGACTTGTATCGCTATATATTTTCCTCTCAGGACTGCCTTTGTTGCATCCCACAGATTTTAAACTGTTGTGTTTTCATTATCATTTATTTCCATGAGTTTTTTCAATTCTTCTTTGATTTCCTGGTTGACCCATTCATTCTTTAGAAGGATGCTGTTTAGTCCCCATGTATTTGGGTTCTTTCCAAATTTCCTCTTGTGATTGAGTTCTAGCTTCAGAGCATTGTGGTCTGAGAATATGCAGGGAATGATCCTAATCTTTGGATACCAGTTGAGACCTGATTTATGACCCAGGATGTCATCTATTCTGGAGAATGTTCCATGTGCAGTAAAGAAGAGTGTGTATTCTGTATTCTGTTGCTTTGGGATGGAATGTTCTGAATATATCTGTGATGTCCATCTGGTCCAATGTGTCATTTAAGGCCTTTAATTCCTTGTTAAGCTTTTGTTTCGATGATCTGTCCATTTCAGTGAGGGGGATGTTAAAGTCCCCTACTATCATTGTATTATTGTTATGTGTTTCTTTAATTTTGTTATTAATTGGTTTATATAGTTTGCTGCTTCCATGTTAGGGGCATAGATATTTAAAATTTTTAGATCTTCTTGGGGCGTCTGGGTGGCTCAGTGGGTTAGGCCACTGCCTTCGGCTCGGGTCATGATCTCAGGGTCCTGGGATCGAGTCCCGCATGGGGCTCTCTGCTCGGCAGGGAGCCTGCTTCCCTCTCTCTCTCTCTGCCTGCCTCTCCATCTACTTGTGATTTCTCTCTGTCAAATAAATAAATAAAATCTTTAAATAAATAAATAAATACATAAATAAATAAATAAAATTGTTAGATCTTCTTGTTGGACAGAACCTTTGAGTATGATATAGTGTCCTTCCTTATCTCTTATTATAGTCTTTTGCTTAAAATCTAATTGATCTAAGGATTGCCACCCCAGTTTTCTTTTGATGTCCATTAGCATGGTAAATTATTTTCCACCCCCTCACTTTAAATCTGGAGGTGTCTTTGAGTCTAAATGAATTTCTTATAGACAGCATATTGATGTGTTTTGTTGTTGTTGTTGTTGTTTTGTTTGTTTGTTTGTTTTTAATCCATTCTGATACCCTGTGTCTTTTGTTTGGGGCATTTAGTCCATTTACATTCAGGGTAACTATTGAGAGATATAAATATAGTGTCATTGTATTACCTGTAAGGTGACTGTTACTGTATATTGTCTCTGTTCCTTTCTGATCTACTACTTTTAGGGTCTCTCTGCTTAGAGGACCCCATTCAGTATTTCCTATAGAGCTGGTTTGGTGTTTGCAAATTCTTTCTGTTTTTGTTTGTCCTGGAAGTATTTTATTTGTCCTTCTATTTTCAATGATAGCCTAGCTGGATATAGTATTCTTGGCTGCATTTTTTTTTTCTCATTTAGTGCTCTGAATATACCATGCCAGTTCTTTCTAGCTTGCCAGGTCTCTGTGGATAAGTCCACTGCCAATCTAATATTTTTACCATTGTATGTTACAGACTTCTTTTCCCAGGCTGCTTTCAGGATTTTCTCTTTGTCACTAAGTCCTGTAAATTTTACTATTAGGTGATGTGGTGTGGAACTATTCTTATTGATTTTGAGGGGGGTTCTCTACCTCCTGGATTTTGATGCTTTTTCCTTTTGCCATATTAGGGAAATTATAATAATTCTCTCCAATATACTTTCTGCTCCCCTCTCTCTTTTTTCTTCTTCTGGAATCCCAATTATTCTAATGTTGTTTCATCTTATGGTGTCATTTATCTCTTGAATTCTCCCCTCGTGGTCCAATATTTGTTTTTCTCTCTTCTGCTCAGCTTCATTATTCTTAGTCATTTGGTCTTATATATCACTAATTCTTTCTTCTGCCTCATTTATCCTAACAGTAAGAGCCTCCATTTTTATTTTTTATTTTTATTTTTTTTAAGATTTTACTTATTTATTTGAGAGAGAGACAGTGAGAGAGAGGATGAGCGAGAAGAAGGTCAGAGAGAGAAGCAGACTCCCCATGGAGCTGGGAGCCAGATGCGGGACTCGATCCCGGGACTCCAGGATCATGACCTGAGCCAAAGGCAGTCTTCCAACCAACTAAGCCACCCAGGCATCCCAAGAGCCTCCATTTTTAATTGCACCTCATTAATATCTTTTTTGATTTCAACTTGGTTAGATTTTAGTTCTTTTATTTCTCCAGAAAGGGCTTTTATTTCTCCAGAGAGGGTTTCTCTAATATCTCCCATGCCTTTTTAGAGCCCAGCTAAGACCTTGAGAATCATCACTCTGAACTCTAGATCTGACATATTACCAATGTCCATATTGATTAGGTCCCTAGCCTTCAGTACTGCCTCTTGTTCTTTTTTTGGTGGTGAGTTTTTCTGCCTTGTCATTTTGTCCACATAAGAATATATGAAGGAGAAAATAAAATACTAAAAGGGTGGCAAAGACGCCAGGAAAATACGTTTTAACCAAATCAGAAGAGACTCACAAATTGTGGGAGGGGAGAAAGGGGATAAAAAGAAGTTAAAAAAAATAAAAAAATAAAATACAAATAAAGTAAAAATATAAAAAAGAAAGAAATATATATATATATTGGGCTGGTGACTAGAACAGGGTCACCCACTTAATTTTGGGAGTATTTTGGTCTTTTAGAAGAGACTACCTCCCAAAATTTTAAAGAATGAAAAACATATATAAGAGTAAACACAATGAAGAGATGGAATATGCCTATAAAGATGAAAAAAATATTTTTTTAACTTCTAAAAATGGAGTTGATAAAGTAAGGTTGGTTGGGAGAATAAAGAAAAAGAAAGTGGAGATAATTTGCTCAGGCTGGAGACTAGAACAAGTCTGAAGCTAGATTTAGGGTATATTTTGATCTAGTAGAAGACGTTGTACCCCTAATTTTTTAAAAGAAAAACCCTTTCAGAAAGTGGTCAATTTTCTGTTTCTAGAATTGTTGCTCTTCTTCTCTTTGATCTCCTGTTGTATTTGTATGTGTTTGCAATGGTTTGATAAGCTATCTAGCTGATCTCCTGCCACCTGATGTCATCTCAGCCTGCTACTTCTCCGCCATCTTCTTAACATTTTTAAATGAAATATTTCAAGCAAAAACACCACTAAATATAATATAATCAATGTACAATAACACCTAAGTCTATCAAATATATTTTCATCTTTTTAGTTTCCTTTGTTTTTAAAGAAATAATGGATAACAGAATCAGTGGAAGTCTTCTCTATATCCTTTCCAATCCCATTGCTACTCATTTCCTCTAAGTAGACTACTAATATGAATTTAGTATTTAATATTCCAAATTCCACATTTATATTTATATGTGCATACATGTATGCAATATATAGAATTATAATATATATGTTATATTTTATTTAAATAGGAAGATGGCACAGATGGAAGCCACTAAACTCAGTTTGTCCTGCAGATACAACTAGGTAATACCCACATAAGTGTAAATGACCCAGAAAACAACCCACAGGCTTGCAAAACAGACTCTCCACAGCTAAATGTAAAAAGGCCATGTGAAGAGGGTAGGAAGGGCAGAGATACTGTAAGGAGCTAAACAGACCTGTGAACCTGTCTGTAGGAGGGAAGAATGTTGCAGGTGCAGAAAGGGGAAAGAAACAGACACCCCAGGAGTGGGAAAGACAAATATCCATAACATTTGGCTGTTAAAATCAGAGGAGCATAATTCTGACCATGACCTATAATAAAGACAATATAAATTATACCATAATCCCTCTAAAATATACAAACACTCATACGCACAAACTAAAACAAAATATTCATGGTATAAAATTATCCTCCTTGTTTGTGATATACCCTGATATGTTCTTATGTATTTTATTTTTATTTCAGGTAACTTAATATAATTACCTGAAATGCTGGTCAAGACCTATTAATTTGATTTTATAACCAGCAATGAGGTTTTAAGTTACAGTTGGAAAAACACTACCCAAGAGTAAACTTAGAAGAGAAATTGTCTGTTCTTGTGGTATACTTCAAATTTAGGAAGTGTATTACAGATAAATTCTTCTAATGTAAGGCAAGGTAAGGAATTTTACCACCAAACAGGACTAACCTAGAGACGGAATATGAGAGGTAGAGAAAGAGAACATGAGAGAGACCTTAATGCTAACTATGTGACTTGTACAACCCAAATGAATGGGTCAGCTGTTCATTTTCTGATTGAATTGAAGTAAGTCTTTTTCTTACATTAAACAATTTCTTGTCAAAATTTTGAGAACTGATTGCAAACAGACTTCTTTTGTTCCACCTGTCCTTGAAAATAGCTTTCTTATCTAAACCTGAAGACCTACCGTATCTATTATAGAACCTATCCTATTTCAAATGTTTTCCATTGAACAGCACTTTCTTTCTCTTCAACTTAGCAGAAACATACTTTGTTTTGCTGCTTTTTTTTTTCCTGAACACCACACTTGATCAGAATTCTGAGTTCTCCAGGTGTCATTTTTCTTGCCAGATAATATTAATGCAGGTATTTCCATTGTATTCTACAATAAAACTAAGAACCTATTGCCCAGAACAGTAACATTTTCATTAGATTAGTAGTTTTGCACTTGAAATGGAACACACAGTAACATTTGGCTTTGTCAGGAGGCAATACAACATACAGCTCCAGTCACATTTTCTCCCTGTGAACTTAAATCTCCACCGATTACAGACACAAGAAGTATAATAGTCTACATTCTGACAAATAGGTATTATGTAAAGTCTCTATATATCAACCCTGTGCAGAATTACTTTGATTAATTTACATTCACCTCCAGTAAATAGTAATTCCCTATCCCATAAACAGGGATTTACATGTACAATAGAGCAATAGAAAGGTATTGTCAACATCTTGATCTCATGGTTCTGCAATTCATGGGTTTTCTCAGGCAATTCTTTTAGCATGTCTATCATATTGTGATTATACTTCTGGAGAACAGGTGGCATGTTGTGAAAAGCTATATACCATACAGAAATACATCAGTTCAGATAAAACAATGAATCATTTTCTTTAAATTTCTCAGTCCTTCTTATTTTAATTTGAAACAATTTAAATGAATACATTAGTTTTCCAGGTATACTGCACTAAAAATGTACCATATTTCTCACCTGAAAGCATAAACTTTAGTGACATCCTAATCATTTTTACTGCAACCGATGCTTGTGCTATAAACTGAGGATTGAATAGTAGGTGGAAAATAAACAGCGGGAGCAGATGAATTCCTAAAAACAAATGATCTCTATTTGAATGCAAATATCCCCATTAATAAAGAATGAGGGAGGAAGCGTTTTAAAAATCAGTAATATATTAAAGTGAATTATTTCTGAGCAGGTTATTTTCCAGCAGCTCTTTAATGACCTGTTTCTTCATATGTTGGTAACTAATTATTACATATATTTTGTATGTATTTTTAATATCCATAAACTATGGATTTGATCTTTATTTCTTGTCAGTGGATTTGAAAATAATTTGCAGAAACACATTTAAACTGCTGAGTTTCATGCTAAATAGGAAACAATGGATTGAGAACTTAATTTACTCTTCAAACTAGAAGATAAATGATAGTCTTTAATATAATATAATGAAAATGAGGATTTGAAAAGCCCATATGTGGCCTTCTTTAAAAATCCAAGAAGGTACTAAGTTTTACATTGGTAATTGATGATGGACATCAATCTTGCTGATCAAAACATAATATCTGTTTGATTTTTTAAAAAAGTTTTATCTATTAGAGAGAGAGAGTACAAGTAGGTAGAGCAGCAGGCAGAGGGAGAGACAGAAACAAGCTCTCCACGGAGCAGGGAACCCCACACAAGACTGGATCCCAGCACCCTAAGATCATGACCTGAGCCAGAGGCAGACACTTAATTGACTGAGCCACTGAGCTGCCCATCTGTTTGATATTTTGAAGGTACTACATTCTGAATAAAGAGTGGATCTTAAAACAAACAAACAAACAAACAAAAACAAGAAAACTGGAATTATCACTTTGTTAATTGCATATATTAAGTAGGTGACAAAGAAGGAAATAATCATATTAAATGTTAATATTGTCTTTGTTTTGGTGATGGTGCTATGGTAATTCTGCTGGCTTTATGACTCTTTATTACCTAACCCCAAACCACATCTTTTATCCTTGATCTGTGTCTTGTCCTTTCCCAGTTTGTTTTTTGCCCATGCGGCTCTTTCTTTGGATAATGCTTTTTCACCTTTTCTCATACCTGCAGACTGCTGTTCATCTTTAACACCCAGGGTCAAAGGTAACCTTATACTGGATTCCCTGCCTCCATTGGCACAGTTATTTCCACTGATTCAGTGATCAGTAGATGATTCAGTGATCATTGGTTCAATCATGAATTTATTAGAAGATTCACATCTCACTTTACATCTATTTTTATTTCTGCCACATAGTTTTGAATTCTTGAAGTATTTCTTTCTTCTTCAGTTATTTGGCTACTCTAAAGGTTACAAGACATTCATGAAAGAAATGGAAAAAGACACATAATGGAAAAGGTATCTGTGTTCAAGGAGTGAAAGGCAGTATGTATATATGAAAATACTACCAAAAGCCATCTATAGATAGATCCAATTCAATCTATATTACAATTCCAATGGCATTTTTTACAGAAGTAGAAATCTTGATCTTACAACTGCCTATTTCACTCCTTGCTTATAGGTTTACTCCCTGATCATCTCTTTAATCTAGATATATCTTGTCATTTCTTTTTTAAAATTTTTTTTTATTTTTTTATAAACATATATTTTTATCCCCAGGGGTACAGGTCTGTGAATCGCCAGGTTTACACACTTCACAGCACTCACCAAAGCACATACCCTCCCCAGTGTCCATAATCCCACCCCCTTCTCCCAACACCCCTCCCCCCAGCAACCCTCAGTTTGTTTTGTGAGATTAAGAGTCACTTATGGTTTGTCTCCCTCCCAATCCCATCTTGTTTCATTGATTCTTCTCCTACCCACTTAAGCCCCCATGTTGCATCACCACTTCCTCATATCAAGGAGATCATATGATAGAGCGTATCATGCATATCTTGTCATTTCTACTGCCATAATCATAGTTCAATTTATCATCATCTCTTAACTGGACTGGTTTAATAGTCTCTTAACTGGTATTCACCCAGGTAATCTTGCCTTATGTACTTTTTCTTAACACAGAGCAGCTGGACTGAAATATTAAACTCTAAATCTGATATGAAGACATCACAATCAGGAGTATTTTAATTTAGTTTAATAGAGCTATTTCTTTGCTATGCAAATATTTCTTCAATGGCCAAACTGTCTTCCTAAGGAAAAGTATTCAAGAGGGAAAAGAGTTTTATTTTACTGAATTAAAGAAATGCAATAACTATTCAAGTAAATGATTCTCTATAATGTGTTCATATATCCTTCTCTTATAACAATACTTGATGAATCTTTCACATGCACATTTGAGATCTTTATATTCTAAATACCCATGAATGCTCTAAGAGCCCTCATTTCTTATCCTGTAAATAAGTGGGATTTTTTTCTTTGGAAAAAATATTGCACTGTAGTCACATCAATATCATTAATACTTAAAATGTCATTTACATTTGTAAGCAACCTGAATAATTAAAAAAATGCAAATTTAGCATACTTAGGAGTAATAACTTTATATGTAAGTTTTATGAGCTGAATTTCATTACTTATTCATAATATACTAACAATTAAAAAAACAAAGTACTGTAACAAAAAAGTAAAAGTCACTACATAAATAAGTGGCCCTATGGCAATTTAAGCAGAATGAGATACTTTCTTCTTATCTCTTGGGGAAAAGAATTTTATCTGGGAAATATTCACTGTTTCCAACCAAAAGAAATTATCTTCGAATACAAATAAATTGCTGAATAATTTTAACTTACTATTAACTAATACTCAATTATTAGCTATGCTATAAACTATAAAAATATCAAATTTTACAAAGTTGCTCTTAGAGTTAGATGATAGTCTCTCTTTTTTACTAACTTCAATCTAAATTTTATGCATTGTTATGCAACTTATTATTTGATTAACATACTACCAGACTGAAGCTAAATAAGGAACAACAAATACAGTCCCTTATATTTTTAAACCAATTGGGTTTCATTATTAAGGTTAAAAATCACTTTAAACATAAAACAGAAATGCATAGTTAGTTTAAAACCTTATCAACTTGTAACAGTTATGTGCTCATTTTTAGTGCAATTCAAAAAAATTCCCTTTATTCTTTAAATTGTTTCCTAGAAACTACATCAGGTTACATAAGAAACCCTATCACTTCTATGTTCTAGGCTATTTTCTTAACACTCATTATATTTAAAATTGTAATATTTTTACCACTTAATAAATTATTTCTATCTCCCATCTGCCTTCTTCTTCTCACTAACAAGCATTTTTCTGTCAGGAATAATACCTGCAAGGGGCACCTGGGTGGCTCAGTCTATTAAGCATCTGACTCTTGATCTCAGCTCAGGTCTCAGTCTCACCATTGTGAGTAAAAGCCAACTTAGGCTCTGTGTTGAGTGTGTAGCAAACTTTAAAAAAAAAAAAAAAGTTTTCAATTTCTTCTCTACACAAACCTCCCTTGAACTTTGAGTTTGATCAAAAAATAAAAATTCCAGAGGGTCATGATTAATGGTGCACACATTTAACTGTTTTTAAATTTAAAACTATAGAGTTTGACTGATTGTCTCAATTACACCTAGTTATTAGGTATTAGAAGAACTGGGTCTAGAATCCAGGTCATCTATTTCTTAGGACAATGTGCACAAACCCTACAGATACCTGACACTTAAAGACAGCGATTCTATTAGTGTTCCCCTAAAATTGTGCCCAATATGAAATTAACCCACTCTTTTCTGTCATTGATTGGAAAAAACTTCATCACAGCCAAGATGTGGACTTTAAAATCTGTAGTAGATTACTTTTTGAGTTCTTTTTGTCAGGTGCAGAGTAGTACACACTGTAGAATTTTCAATAATAAGTCAGAATAAGAAAACAATGAATTAATAGTGACAAAAATATATTATAAATATTTAAAATACATGTCTTTGATATAGATCAATTATACTTAGATTAATTAAATAATATAATGTCTTGGACATACTTTGTTTATCTTTTAACTCATCTTGGAACAAATCCAGAAGAATAAGGAAAAGTGGTACTATTATATATTCTCTTTTTACTCCATATGTTTACTGCTTTTAGGATCTTGGAAACTGTTTATAGAGAGTGGGGGAGGGTGGAGGAGGATAATCCAGTAACTTTGCCTATTTTGATAGCATTAAAAGGATCTATAAGTTATTTTTTTAAATTTCATTGATGAACTACTGATACACACAATATGGACATTTCCCAAAAAACACTCTGCTTTGAAAAACAAACAGACTAAAAATAATGCATATTCTCAACAACTGGTAAGAGTGTTCATGAAACAGCCTAAAACAGAAAAACTAGTGAATAATAATATAAAACTTATCAGTGATTGCTTATGTTGTGGTGAGGCATGATGATTGGCTGCAATGGTATACTCATTGTGATGGAAACATTTTATGCAGCACCTCAGTTATAGTTGCACGACTATATATTTTTTTGAAAAGTCATCAAACTATACACTTGAATGTGTACATTTTAATGTATTTAATTTATATACCTTAATTAGTGTTTATATAAAAAGGGATTCTAATTTTCAATATATTTTGGGAAGATAGCAGGTAGAAGAGTGATAATTATAATACAATGCAAGATGCTAAAATAAAACTTCCTCCTAGGGAAGATATTTATTGAAGTGAGCAGATGAAACTTCATAGAACTTGAACAATGGCAAGGGTCTGAGAGTAATACTTATTACAGAAGCCAGGAATGTGGTTTAGAGCTATCACAACAAGATTCCTGGAGAGCTTGATTAAAGAATGTCTAGAAATTTATATTCCTCACCCATTTCTCCTTCTCTCCTCCTCAGATGTTTGCCAAAGAGCAGATGACATAATTATAAGCATACCTCATTTTATTTTGTTTCACTTTATCATGCTTCACGGATACTACAGATTTTACAAATTGAAGTCTTGTTGGGGACCCTGAATCTGAGCAAGTCTATTAGTGTCATTTCCAACAGCATTTGCTCAATGCATGTCTTTGCATCATTGGTAATTCTCACAATATTTCAAACTTTTTCATCATTATTATATTTGTTATGGTTATCTGTGATCAGTGATCTTTGATATTACTATTGTAATTGTTTTGAGGCACCATGATCCATGCCCATAAGACAACAAACTTAATTCTTTTTTTTTTTTAAAGATTTTATTTATTTATTTGACAGAGAGAAATCACAAGCAGAAGGAGAGGCAGGCAGAGAGAGAGAGAGGGAAGCAGGCTCCCTGCCGAGCAGAGAGCCCAACGCAGGACTCGATCCCAGGACCCCAAGATCATGACCCGAGCCAAAAGCAGCGGCCCAACCCACTGAGCCACCCAGGCGCCCCAACAACAAACTTAATTCTTAAAGGTTGTGTGTGTGTTGTGTGTGTTCTGACTGCTCCACTGACCATTGATTCCCTTCCCCATCTTTCTCTGTCTCCTTAACCTCCTTATTCCCTGACACACATTAACAATATTTTAATTAGGCCAGTTAATAACCCTGCATGGTCTCTAAGTACCTCTAAGTACGTTCAAGTAAAAGGAAGAGTTGCACATCTCTCACTTTAACCCAAAAGTGAGAAGCAATTAAGTTTAGTGAGGAAGACATGTTGAAAGCCAAGATAGGCTGAAACCTAGGCATCTTATGCCAAAAAAGTAGCCAAGTTATGAATGCAAAGGAAAAGTTCTCAAAAGAAATTAAAAAGTGCTACTCCAGCAAACACAACTGGTAAGAGTGTTCATGAAACAGCCTTATTACTAATATGGATAAAATTTGAGAGCTCTGGAGAGATCGAAACAGCCACAATATTCCCTTATGTCAAAGCCTAATTCAGGGAATGGCCCTAACTCCCTTCAATTCTATGAAGACTGAGAGAGGTGAGGAAGCTATACAAGAAAAGGTTGAAACTAGCAGACATTGGCTCATGAAATTTAAGGGAATAAGCCAGCTCCAGAACATAAAGCACAAGTTGAAGCAGCAAGGGCTGATGAAGAAGCTGCAGCAAGTTCACCAGAAGAACCAGCGAAGAAAATTCGTAAAAGTGGCTACCCTAAATAACACAGATTTTCAATGTAGATAATCTTTTGGAAGGAGGTGTCATCTCAGGCTTTCATATCTAGAGAGAAGCCAGTTCCTGGCTTCAAAGCTTTAAAGACAGACTGAGTCTCTTATTAGGGGTTAATGTATCTGGTGACTTTCAGTTGAAGCCAGTGCTTATTTACCATTCAGAAAGTCTTGGTGCCTTTAAGAATTATGCCAAATGTACTCTAGGTTGGAACAACACCTCTAGATGCAGAAATATACATCTCTGGATGTGCTCCAGAAATGGAAGAAAGCCTGAATGAAAGTACATCTATTTATAACATGGTTTACTGAATATTTTAAGTCCATTATTGAGACCTACTGTCAGATTCAGGAAAAAAGATTCCACTTAAAATATTAATGCTCATTGATAATGCACCTGGTCACTCAAGAGCTCTGATGTATATGTACAATGAGATCAATGTAGTTTTCACAGGTGTTAACACAACATTTATTCTGTAGTCCATGGATCAAAGGAGTCATTTCAACTTTCAAGTTTTATTATTTAAGAGATATATTTCTTAAAGTTATTGCTTTCATATATAATGATTCCTCTGATGGATTAAGGCAAAGTAAACTGAAAACCTTCTAGAAAGGATTCACCATTCTAGATGCTATTAAGAATATTTGTGATTTACAGAAAGAAGTTCAAATATCAACATGAACAGGGGTTTGAAAGAAATTGATTCCAACCTCCATAGATGATTTTGAGGGATTCAAGACTTCAGTAGAGGAAGTAACTGCAGAATTGGCGGAAACCCCTATTTGGAACTACCTGAGGTTCTTTCTGGATACTTCAGATTCTACTAGTTTCTACCATATGGAGATGTTATTTTTGAAAGTCAAAAAAATTTAACCATAACAACTGTACAAGGCTTCACCTATTTTTTTCATATTCTAAAATTTCAGATTTACCCTAAGTAATTGGAACATATAGGACCACATTTTCACATTTTCATTAGACACAGAAACATTTTTTATTAATTCTGTAATTTCAAAAAACTGAAATTCAATTATATGTGTATATGGTGTTTAATCATATATACAACTTACTGCGAACATTTTGGTATATTTTATTTTTATTTGTATATAGGTTATTTATTGACTCATATAACACTTAGAAAATTGAGATCATAATTTCTGATTGATGGAATTCACAAAACTACTTATTTAAAGAGGATTTTTTATTTTTAGATTATGAAATCTTCTCAGAATATTTTATGATTATTACATATTTTACCAAAATGTCAATACTGGTTCTCCATTTGTCTGAAATGTTTTTAATATCTGTTCATTATAGAATCTGCAAAAAGGGCATTTTGAGGATGGACTTTTCTGAATATCCCAGAGCTTCCATTTTTTCAGCTTCTTATTATTCCAAGTTCCTGTAATCATATGCACATACATGCAAAATATTCCAATGTGCTAGTGTCCTAAAATGTCTTCTCCTATGATGATTTTTCTATATGACCATGGCCTATGGTAAAAACAAATATTTAGGTAGCATTCCATAAAAAAACAAATACTCTGTCTATAGATTAAAGAGAAGAAAAGTAATTATTGAAAATTTTGTTAAGTAATTATTTCAATCCACTGTCATCTCTACTATCAATTCCAAACCACCAGTACAAAAGGTCTACAGATGTATTTGCTACTAACCTGACTTAAAGTTTTTTTTTAATAAAATAATGATTTAAATGAGATTGAAATTTATGCATTGAATAAGTAATGGTTTGCTAGAAGTTGTATTTGTTTGTTTGTGGCACCATTGATAGAATAATAGAATTTCTAAAATATCTGCATTTGATTAAAAGTCCTAAGACAGGATTTAAGTCAATTTCCCCTTTAAAGCATTTTATCCTCTCATGACAAGGTTTTGGCATTTTGTGTGTGTGTTTTGTTTGGGGTTTTTTAGGTTTTTTTTTTTTCTCTTTTCCCCCACAAACAGTTGTGCTATAGTGTTATTTATATTTCAGTCATTGTGTTTTGAAGGAAGTCTTGGGCTTGCATCTAATATTCATAACTAACTAGGTCTAATGACCTCTGTGAACCTCTGTTTCCTCATTTATAAAGCAGTGATAGTATTACCCTCTCAGAAAGTTCTTATGAGCATGAAAAGAGGTTTTATACATAAATATCTAGCATATATAATATACAATGTATATATATTTATATTTAAATATATCTACCCATCTGTCTATTCATTTATCTATCCATCATCTATCTGGCACAAATTGTGTGATCAATAATAGAAGTTATTATAACCTAATTCCCATCATTCTCTTAGTTATTTGAAGTATCAGAATAGGAAAGAAATTCCTACTTAGTGGCTACTGTTATCCCTTGAATAGAAGAAAAGTTGTCCTATGATAAAGTAAAATGTCAAAATGGTAAGCAAACCTGGTGCTTTAAGATTTAACTTTATCCTTCAATGCATTTCTGAAAACAAAGTAAAGGTTCTATTCCTTCCCATAGAACCAATGACATGGGGATGTTCCAAAATGACTAAGCAATCCACAGGTAAGTGGAATATTATGTATTCTAAAATGACTCACTGACACATGCTGTGTCTATTCTAAGGTACCACTTAAAGGTAGGTTAAGGGGCGCCTGGGTGCAGTCAGTCAAGCATCTGCCTTTTGCTCAGGTGGTGATCCTAGGATTCTGAGATCAATCCCCTCATTGGGCTCCTTGTTCAGTGAGAGCCTGCTTCTCCCTCTCCCCACCACTTGTGCTTTCTCTCGTTATCTCTATCACTATCTGTCTCTCTCAAATAAATAAAGTCTTTAAAAATTTAAGTGTAGGTTAACTTCTTAATACAGTTAGAAAAAAATTTTTAAATACTTTATTTACTTATTTGATAAAGATTACAAGTAGTCAGAGAGGCAGGCAGAGTTGGGGGGAATCAGGGTCCCTGCTGAGCAGAGAGCCTGATGTGGGGCTTAATCCCAGAACCTGAGATCACGACCTGAGCCAAAAGCAGAGTCTTAACCCACTGAACCATCCAGACACCCCTACAGTTAGAAAATTAATCAAAGATTTTACATTACTGAGTTACCATAGAACTAAGATGCATACACTTTCATATTTTAAGCATTGATTATATTATAAAAGGCAACATAAAAATACTAACTCAAAATTGTCTGTATAGAAAAAATATGCAAGCAAATATTCTCATATAATATTAAACAAAGGTAATGGAGGCATGTTAAATGTGAAATTATCATAAAAGATTCTAATACCTTCCATCTTTCATTTGGTGGGATAAGGGCACTGTTATGTGGCACAGGGCAGGCCTTACAGCAAGAAATACTGTATTTGAGTCAGAATAACATTTTAATTATATGTTTTAAAATAAAATAAAACATATATAAAATAAAATATACATTTAAAAATATTACTAGGTAATATTCCATTGTATATATGAACCACATCTTCTTTATCCATTCATCTGCTGAAGGGCATCTCATCTCTTTCCGTGGTTTGGCTATTGTGGACATTGCTACTATGAATGTTGGGATGCATGTGGCCCTTCTTTTCACTACATATGTATCTTCGGACAAACTGAGGGATTTTGGGGGGGAGGAGATGGGTTAGTCCATAGTCTGGTGATGGGTATTAAGGACAGCAAGTGTTGCATGGAACACTGGATGTTACACACAAACAATGAATCATGGAACACTACATCAAAAACTAATGAGGTACTGCATGGTGAATAACATAACATAATATAATAAAAATAATAATAATTTAAAAAATTAAAAAAAAAATAATCTCTCTGGTAGCAGTGGGGAAGATGAATGAAAAAGGGTCAAAATTTTACTAGTGACCTATTTAAAGACTACCAAAAAATGATTCATTTTATTTGAAGTTTATATTTCAATTTGAATTCCAAGTATATTGTCTTGTCTACCAGCCACCTCTTGACTTCCAAAACTATTGATCCATGCTTCAACATGGCACCCCAAAGTCTGCATACTATCCATATCTTCAGAGACTTTGCTAGGAAAATAGGAAAATGGAGGAAACTATGAGAGAGGAAGAAACAGAAGAGGACAGAAGAAAAGGGGATAGAAAGATAGATAGGGAGGGTGTCTGGGTGACTCAATTGGCTAATATTTGAACTCGATTTTGGCTCAGGTCATGATCTCAGAGTCTGAGATGGAGCCCTGCACAGGGCTCTGCTTTGGGCGTGGATTCTGCTTAAGATTCTTTCTCTCTCCCTCTTCCTTTGCCCTTTCCCCATCCCCACCCCAGCTCATGTATGCTCTCTCCCTCTCTCAAGAAAGAAAGAAAGAAAGAAAAGAAGGGTAGAGAGATGGAAAAAGAAAGGAAATGACAAAGAAGGAAAGAAGTTGGAAAAAAAAAAAGAGAGAGAGAGAAGGAAAAGTAAAGTGGGGGAGAGGTAAAGATATAAAAGGGACAGCCCAATAACTTTTGGAAAACCTAAAGTATTTCGGAAACTTGATATTTTGCACCCAAGACTTTGAAGTAACAGCAATCATTTTAGTGAAAAAACAACTCTTCTGCAGTTCCTAAAAATCACAAACTGACCTAGGCATTGAGAATACATCTGACTGACACTGAGAATAGGAATAACTTAAAGAAATATTTTGAAATTAAGTAAGAATTTTAGACTTTGAACTCATAATAGGAAAAAAAAAAGGATTTTAATTCTTCAAACATTGGTGTCACAGTTAAACTCAGAGGGACATATTTTTAGTTTTAATTTCTTCTTTAGAAGTTGGTATTAGAAACACATTTTCAAGATCTTTTCTTTTCACTCTTATTATTGAAGTGCCTTTAACTCTTTGTTTGTATGTCTTACAACCTTAAATAAGCAGAATGCCTCATATGTTATTATGGACAACGTAGCTGTACATAATTTGACATAAATAACAGAAGTGTGCTTACATGTATATTGTGGAAAGTAAGCGTGGTTTGTACTTGAGCTAATGAATATTCTCTTCTGACTCACATTTGAATTTTATAGGGTAGCATCTAAATTCCTATTACTAGCTTTAGAAGGATGTTTATGAGAGAAGTAAGGAATATAAAAGTGTATGAATGTGCAAGCTGGGCTGGTTCCCGAGACTACTGGCCTTAACCTCAAAAAAATAGTCACATCCTTGGTCATGAAGGTTATGCCCAATGAGTTAAGAACAAAATTTAGGCAAAATTATTAGGTAACATTTCTTCTCCAGAGCTGCTAGTTCTTTTTTGTCAAGGGAGCTTTATGGGAGGGTGGAATGGCAGGCTTGTTTGAGAAATATAGGAAAATAGCATGCATGGCTCAACTCCATCATTTTTTTTTCTTCCTCTGAGGAACCAGTCTGTCCAGTGATAGCATACATCGTGTACTTGTTTTTCACAGGGTTAACGTGAATACGTACATAATTTGTTATAGTCTAGGGTGCTGCTAGCAGACTTATGTGGTTTTCTCACCAAATTATATCCTAAATTAATTATATTAATAATGTAGCTAATGTTGTGGCCTTCATCAAATTTAAAAAAAAGAAAAAAAAAGCATTAATGGTTAAATTGCAATTGAGTTCGAAATTAAAAAAAACAAACAAAAATACCTAAAACCATGCATGCATTTAAGAATTAGTGGTATGACTCAAATGGTTCGTGTACTTAATAATTAAAAACAAATTTAATTACTAATGGTTAAAAGAAGATAGTAATTAAACCTTAAGAATACCTCTATTTGAACAATAACTCGAATTTAATGTATCAGTAATTGTGGGATAAATGTACCTTACATTTGTAGAGTCCAGTAAAAAAGAAGCTAAAATTTAATGAATTCAACAACTAACTCAATGCTGGAAAAGAATAAGAAAATATGAAGAAAGTAGTAATAAGAAGATAACTTAAGAATAGAAGTCAATTAAATAAGGTATATTTTCTAGTACAGATTATCAATAAAGCAAAACATATTGTATTGGGAAGACTAATAAAATAGATAAACCTTTAAAGATATTTTTGGGGGGTGCCTACAAAGTATTTTTCATAAGTTCCTTAGGCAACATTAATTTGCAAGCAGTTTTCAAGCCCACTGCCTAAAAGTAAGACATTTCTTAATTCTATATAAAAATTAAACATCTATATTTATCAAAGCACACCATGAAAATTAAAAGATATGTTATACATTGGGAGAAAATAATGTTAGTACATTAATATCCAGATGATACAACAAACTTCTAAAAATTAGTAAAAGCTATAGATCAAGCAATACCAAAATGGATGTGATACATGAATAAGCCTTTCACAAAAGAGGTAACACAAATTATGAATTCAACACAAATAATTTCAAAAAAATGTTCAATATCCTTATGTGTCCAAAATACAAATAGATGTCCTAATGCATTTATACCCACCATATATTGTTGAATAAAATATTAAAAACTGGGCCATAATAAATATTGACAAGGACCAGGTATAAGGGCAACATCTAAAAAGCTCATAGGAGTACAAACTGGAAAATCCACTTAGAAAATTTATTGGCAATAAATAAGTTTGAAGACAATCTTATCTCATTACCCTACAAAATATATTTTCAAAATATATTTGATCTATATGTATTCCATTTAATATCTATCCTTTCCAGATAAAAATAAAGATACAAAAATAAAATTTAATCTGAGAAGAGATGCTTCACCTATTCTTTATTCTTCCTTTTGACTTTGCTAAGGCTTTATCAAAATACAATAATGACATCTTTCAACATGTCTTAGGGTATATTTTCAATCAGGAAGCAAGAAGATTTTTAAATTTCATCAAACATAGATATTGTGTCACTGATGAATGATTACACAAAATGAATGATTTCTGACCATTCTTCATGGCTAGCAGTTCTAGAAATGAAAATCTAAACTGATTTATCACAGAAATCTTTCGTAGTGATTGACGCTTCTTCTTCCGTCTCCCCAAAACTTCACCTATAAGAAATGTAATAAGGGTATTCATTCCTATTTAAAAATTTCTCTTCTAATTTCAACAATAATATATTTCCCTCAAAACTTTTAATTTGATACATGATATTGTATGCTTGTAACTCTTTAAATAAATCAGTATAGTGAAAACAAATCAGACCACATAGAAGTTCTGAGAATTAAATGTCAGAATGAATGGTATTAAAAATAATTTTTAAATATGTAACATTCTCTTTAAGTCCTTAAGAGTGTTGTAGATGTCCTCGATTTAGTAGATGAATATATCTCCTACTTTTTATAGAAAACAATCTATCAGGTATATAATTATCTTTTTTCATGTCATATACTTAGCTACATCAAACCACCCATCTTAAAAATCAGTTTCAAAGCCCATGTTTCATTCTATCACTCTACATATCTCCTTTGATAAAGATATACAGAAGAACACACCTTATAAGCTTTGGATATTTCTCATTTACTTCTCAGTTTGTGGCAATTGTACTTCTGTTTGCTTCATCTACCAAAACTCTTATAGGTGTTATTACAAGTAACAGTTTCATTGACAAACTCAGTCGACTCTTTCAAGTCCTTAATTAACTGGAATAGTTGAAGCCTTTTCAAGTATTTTTCCTTGACATACTCTTCTACTTTGGCTTTTTAGAAAAGTTAGTCTTTGTTATTTGACTTTGTGTATTCTTATTCTATATTTCCCAAAATGTTTCTTTTCCCCATGATAGTTAATTAAATATCACTGTTTTAAGATTATGAACTCCTTTACTATTAATTAACTATAACACTGAGTATGATATTGGATGCAGATTTTTTTTTTAAATTTACTAATTTATTTGAGAGAGAGAGAGAGCATGAAAGGGGAGAAGACAGACTCCTTGCAGAGCTGGGAGTCCAATGTGTGTCTCAATCCCAGGACTCCAAGATCATGACCTGAGCCGAAGGCAGTATCTCAACCAACTGAGCAACCCAGGTGCCCTTGGATGCAGATTTTTTTATAAGTGTTATTTATCAGGTTGAGAAATGCTTTGCATTCAATAGAGCTCTCTGAAAACCTACCAAATACCACTTTGAAGTGCCTAGAATAAAAAAAAAAAAAAAATCCCAAATAAACTTAAGTTACCTCCACCCACCACATTTTATGACTTTTTTTCTTTCATTTATAATCAGCCATGATGAAAAAAAACAGAACAAATATTGTTTAGGAAATATATTTAAATCATATTTTATCTAATGAAATATGCATTATATCAGTGAATTATGAGCAAAATATATTGCCCTTCTGCAATATCTAAATATCCCCCGTCTTGCACCTATGGGTATTTTTGTAATATTCTTCCACACTCAACACTTTGTCAAATAAAAATTTCTAAGACTGCTCCTGTGGTGATAAAACTCAAATGCCAGGGGAACAAATGCAATCACAGGATTTAATTCAAATAATTTAAATTCTGTGGCTTCAAGCCACTTGTCCTATCATGAGTGACATCATTGCCAAGTACGTAGGACAGGATACGAAGCAAAATGAGCCAATCTTAGTGGGATACAATATCAACCACTGACATAAAAAAAAAAAAGTGTAAGTATATATTCTTAATATTTACGACAGTAGCTCATCTTAAATATATGCATTTCTTTTAAAAAATTGTTTAATACTTGAATATTCTTTCAAGTAATTAGAAATTTGTAATATGCTTTTAAATTCTTTATTTTTACTGCTATTACTAAAAGAAGATCCCTTAGGCTAATGAGAATTCTGAAAGCCCCAGGTGCTATGCCTATTTTATAATGTTATTTGATAAAAGCAGTATAATCAATAAATTCCCTGAGTAAATATGCTGATTTTTGTCCACATGGAGGGAAAATTAAATTTTGTACCCCATAACATAATCTTTGGCCACTGGCTGACATTTAGATCCGACACCTTCATATCCCTCCCAATTACACTTTGCCCCAACTCATGATATCACTAAGGAGAAGAACCGATAAGGGCTATGATCAGTGATAAGGACATTATTAACCGAAGGTGATAGCTTCTGGCATGCAGAAGAAAGGGGTTTCAAACTGTTGAGTCTCGGTGACATGCTAGGATGGGTTTATTCAATAATGTTGTAGTTATAAAATCGCCCAGCATCTACCACCCTAATCTTGCTCTGGAATGGCTTGGCTGCAATGCTCAGATTTAGAGAGAAATTATGTTCTTTGGCCATTCTTGGAGTGCCCTTCCTTTTCCCCTATTTTAGCAGTGGAGTATTAAAATACAAAGTCAAAATATTAAACTGCGTCCTTTGAAAGGAGGAGGTAAAGTGCTGATTAGGCTCTGTTGTGTGAATAGAAGGAAACTTTAAACTCTGTATCATTCATGTAACGTAGAAAATCTACCCAAGATTTTAGAAGTAAAAGAATACTAAAATGCTTGTTTGTGGAGTATGTCTTTGGGCACCTACCTCAGGAATTTATGGCAACAAAAAAATAGGACAGAAGGCAAACAAGCAAAGGGAAAGGTAAAAAGGAGAGAGAGAGAGAGACCAAGAATCAGACTCTTAACTCTAGAGAACAAACTGATGATTACCAGAGGGGAGGTGGTGGGGGATGGGTGTAATATGTGATGAGGATTAAGGAGTGCACTTGTGATGAGCGTTGTATGAAAGTATTAAATCACTATGAAAGTATTAAATCACTATGTTGTACACTTGAAACTAGTATAATACTGTATGCTAACTGGAATTGAAATAAAAACTTTTCTTTTTAACTTTTTATTTATTTTTTAAGATTTTATTTATTTATTTGTTAGAGAGAGTGAGAGAGAGCACAAGCAATAGGAGCAGCAGGCAGAGGGAGAAACACGCTCACCACTGAGGGAGAAGCCCGGTGTGGGGGTCGATCCGAGGACCCTAGGATCATGACCTGAGCCAAAGGCAGACACTTAACTAACTGAGTCACCCAGGAATCCCTAAAATAAAACATATTTAAGAAAACATTTAGGGGGGCGCCTGGGTAGCTCAGTGGGTTAAAGCCTCTGCCTTCAGCTCAGGTCATGATCCCAGGGTCCTGAGATCAAGCCGCATATCAGGCTCTCTGCTTGCCAGGGAGCCTGCTTCCCCATCTCTCTCTCTCTCTGTCTGCCTCTCTGCCCACTTGTGATCTCTGTCTGCCAAATAAATAAATAAAACTCTTTAAAAAAAAAAAAAAAAGCAAAGAAAACCTTTAGGAATAGCTGCATGCTTAAGTCATTGAAATTATGTTGTGAATAAATTTTCTTTGAGATTACAAAAAAGATTTCTGAACATGGGTCTTGGTATATTTTCTACATCTCTTTCAGAATCCTAAGATGTCATATTATCCACATCTTAAATGCATATTGTTTCAGTTCCTGGTTTACTTGTCACAAATCCGTCACATAAAATATATTTTCTGAATGTAGATCTTTTTCTGAATGTAGATATTAACAAAACTATTTTCTTGTGGTATTTGAAAGGTAAGGTTGAAAGATAAATTAAAGTTGAAAGACAAATTTAAATATATTCATTATGTATGTAATGTTAGAAAAGTCCCCATTAGTAATACTGCTAATAGTATGATAGTTAATAAAGTGTCCTTGAATTCATCTTCTTACTTAATTGTATTTATATCCCTACATAATGAGGTTATATGGATAAATTCACAGATGAAACTTCAACCCAGTCTTTCCATTCAAAACATTTTTCTGGGCTCACAGCCATACCATAACCTAATAGGCAATTTAGATATAAAAATATATTGTCAGATATTCGGGCACTAAAATCCAACCTAGATAGGATTCAAAAGCTGTGACACAATGAAGAGAGACAGAAGGTCAGGTATATGTATTTGTAGTGTAGCTACAGTGTGTGTGTGTGTGTGTGTGTGTGTGTGTGTGTGATAGAGAGAGAGAGAGAGATATCAAGTGCAAATGAATGTCAGCCTAAGGAGAAGAAACAAAAAAAAGACAAACTATTAGATACACTTTAAAAAAATTATTTAGTTATGAGTCATTTTCTTTTATTTTTTCTTCATTCACTTGAATCATTGTCTATCCTATATCTATTAAAGATTAGAAAATCTGAATAATCATACCAATTTCAAGTAAAGATGAAAGGGTAGTATCATATCAGTTCTCAAATTTGGGTAATAGGAATTTCGCAATTGATTGAAATAAAACTCCAGGATTGTTTTATTTATTTATTTATTTATTTATTTATTTATTTATTTATTTGACAGAGAGAGCACAAGTAGGGGGTGCAGCAGAGGAAGAAGAGAATCAGTCTCCCCACTGATCAGGGAACCTGATGGGGGGCTCAATCCCATGACCCTGGGATCATGACCTGAGCTAAAGGCAGATGTTTAACTGACTGAGCCACCCAGGTGCCCCTGTTTCCAGTTTTGATGGTGCTTAATGAAACCTCTATAAATAATAATATACAGGGTGTTATAGTTACATAAATTTTCATTTTTCATGGACAATACTTAGGACTGGGATTAGCATGGTAAATTTATCATTACATTTTTTAAGAAACTGGCAAACTGGGACGGTACCATTTGGCATGTGTACCAGCAATAAGAGAAGTCAGTTTCTCTGCATCCTCACAGCATGTGGTTTACTACTACTACTACTACTATTACTATTACTACTACTACTATTACTACTACTACTGTCATTTTAATTTCGGTTTTGAAACCTTGTAATAAATGTGTAGTGGTATCTCATTGTGGCTTCAATTTGCCTATCCTCATTTCTTTATATAGGCTTATTTGCCACGAATATAATTCCTTTAGTGATGTGTCTAATCATTTTTTTTTTGTCAATTTTAAAAATATGGTTTACAGGAGTGCCTCGGCAGCTCAGTCAGTTAAGCATCCAACTCTTAAGCTTGACTATGGTCATGATATCAGGGTTATGAGATCTAGCCCTACATCGCTGTGCTGGGCTCCACACTCAGGGGGATCCTGCTTCTCTTCTTCTCCCTCTGTCTCTTTCTCACACTCATATACATGCACTCTCTCTCTCCTTCTAAAATAAATAAATCTTCAAAAAAATTTTGGTTTACAATAGCCAAGATACAGAAGCAGCCCGAGTATCCTTTGAGTGATGAATGGATAAAGAATACACACACACACACACACACACACACACACACACACACACACAGGAATATTATTCAGCCATAAAGAAGAATGAAATCTTGCTATTTGCAACAACATAGATGGAACTAGAGAGTATAATGCCAAGTGAAATAAGTCAATCAGAGAAAGACAAATACCATATTATTTCACTTCTATGTGAATCTAAGAAACAAAACAAACAAGAAAAGGGAGGAAAAGAGAGAAAGGGACAAATCAGGAGATAGACTCCTAATTATAGAGAAAAAACTGATGGTTACTAGAGGGGAGGTTGTGGTGGGGTGGATAAAATAGGTGATGGGGATTAAGGAGTGCATTTGTTTTTATGACCCCTGGGTGATATATGGAAGTACTGAATCACTATATTATACACCTGAAACTAATATTACACTGTATGTTAACTAATTCGAATTGCAAAAGATAAAAGAAAAAAATTGAAGAAAAAAATTGGTTGTTTCTTTTTTCTATATTGAGTATTTTAGGGTTATTTATCTGAAAGACAAATATTCTACCAGATATATATTTTGAAAATTTGTCTTTCCCAATATATGGTATGTCTTCAACCTCTTAAGAATGTTGCTTGAAGACCAAGTGATTTTATCATTTTTTGTAGAGTATGCTTTGATACCATCTAAGACATATTTGCTCATAGAAAGGTTACATAGATTTTTCTCCTATATTTTCTTCTCTTGCACATGCTTCAGATCATTTTCCTCTTTCTCTTTCTTTTTCCCCTTCTCTTTCCCTCTCCCTCTGCCACTTTTTTTCCCTCTTTTCTATTTCCTCTTTTACTTCCTTCTCGTTTAGTTTTAAATTTATATTTAGATCTATAACTTATTTTGAATTAATTTTTGTATATAAGTAACACATAAACAAAATAAATAAAAATAAAGTCAAACTTTAATTTACATGTGGATGTCTGAATGTCAGAGCACTGTTTATTGAAAAGGCTACCTGTTATTCATTGACTTGTCTATACAACTCTGTCAAAAATCAATTAACAAATATATGTACTTCTATCTCTAGACTCTATTCTGTTCAGTTGTTCTATGTCTATCCTTTTGGAGATACCACACTGTGATTATTTCAGGTTTATAGTGAGTCTTAAATAAAGGAATGTGTCTTCCCATTTTGTTTTGTTCTTCTGGAAAAATTTGCCTTTCAAGATAAATTTAAGAATCGAATTGCTAATTTCTAAATACTCTTGTTGGCAATTGTATTGAAAATATAGGTTGATCAGAAAGAACTGTTTTATTAGCAGTATTTACTATTTTGATACATGAAACTAATGTATCTCTCAACTTATTTCTATTCTTTAATTTCTTTTATTTATGTTTTATATTTTGGACCACAGAAGTCTTGTGTATTGTATTTAATATTTTAACCTTATATTAAATGGTACTTTAAATTTTATTAATATAAAAAATTCAATTTATGTAAATGCACGATAAAAATACAAATCAGGGGCGCCTGGGTGGCTCAGTGGATTAAGCCGCTGCCTTCGGCTCAGGTCATGATCTCAGTGTCCAGGGATCGAGCCCCGCATCAGGCTCTCTGCTCAGCGGGGAGCCTGCTTCCCCTTCTTTCTCTGCCTAGCTCTCTGCCTACTTGTGATCTCTCTCTGTCAAATAAATAAATAAAATCTTAAAAAAATACAAATCAAATTCCAAGTATATTTTATAACATTTTATATATTTACTTTTTTGCATGTATTTATTTGCTTATTTATTTTTTAATTTTATTTTATTTTTTCAGTGTTCCAAGATTCATTGTTGATGCACCACACCCAGTGCCCCATGCATTTATATTTACTTCTTATCCTACAAACCTGCTAAATTCATTTATTAACTCTAATAACAATTTAGTCATTTTTGATAATTTTTACAAAGACAATCAAATAATATGCAAGTAGAGACAATTTTATTTCTTCCTTCAAATCCATATAACTTTTGTTGATTTTTCTTACCCACTGCACTGGCTAGGACCCTTAGTACAATATTTAATAGTACAATCTTTGGTTCCTATACAGAAAGATTTCCCTCTGTTAAACATAGGCTTATTGTAAGTGCCTTTTGTTAAACTGAGGAAGTTCTACTCCATTTTCTGTTTGCTGAGAGATTGTGTATGTGTGTGTATGTGAATGTAAGAATTTAAAATTTATCAAATGTACTTTTTGTATTTATGGAGATGTTAACATCGTTATTCTTTTTTAGTGTGTTGATATGGTAAACTACCTTAACTGGTTTTCAAATGTTAAACCAACCTTGCAATCTCCGTATAGTCTGTGATGTCTTATCCTTTTAACAAATTGTTGGAATTATTATAAATATTTTGTTGAGGATTTTTACATTTATATTAATTTAAAATATCAATCTGTAGTAAGTATTAGAGAAATGCTCATAAAATAAAAGTATTATAGATGAGTTTTTTCTAGAATTGGTATTATTTCTTAAGTGTTTGGGACATGAGCATCTGGGCCTAAGTTTCTTATTTGGAAGACATCTAAATAGAAATTTATTTTTAAAATAGATATAGGAATATTCAGCTTATCTAATTTCTAAAATAATCATTTGTAGTTTGTGTCTTTAAAGAATTGTGTCCAGGGACGCCTGGGTGGCTCAGTTGGTTAAGCAGCTGCCTTCGGCTCAGGTCATGATCCCAGGGTCCTGGGATCGAGTCCCACATCAGTCTCCTTGCTCGGCAGGGAGCCTGCTTCTCCCTCTGCCTCTGCCTGCCTCTCTGTCTGCCTGTGCTCACTCGCTCTCTCTCCCTCTGTCTCTGACAAATAAATAAAATCTTAAAAAAAAAAAAAAGAATTGTGTCCATTTCACATAAGTCTTACATTTATGACCATTAAGTCATTTTTAATATTCTGTTATCATCCTGATAATGTCTTTAGGCTTTTCAGTGATGTTCTTGGTTTCATTTTAGGGAGTGATAATATATATCTTCTTTCATTTTCCCTTGGTCATTCTATTATTATTTTATCAATTAAAAAATTAAGTCAGAGGCACCTGGGTGCCTCAGCTCAGGTCATAATCCCAGGGAGCCTGCTTCCTCCTCTGTCTCTCTCTCCCTGCCTCTCTGCCTACTTGTAATCTCTGTCAAATAAATAAATTAAATCTTTAAAAAAATTGTCACTGTTTCATTAAATTTCAAAAAATTTTCTCTGATTTTAATTGCCTTGGTTTTTGCTCTCTTTCATTTATTTCCTTCCAGTTTTGTTGAGTTAACTTGTCCCCTTATTTATAGCTTCTTACTGTGTAAGTCTGTATCATTTATTTGAGACCTTTCTTCTTTTCCAATGTAAGCACTGGATGCTCATACATTATATTTGAAATCTCTATTGATTTTTTAAAATATTGGATTATATGAATATATGTAATAAGAATTCAAAAATAAGACAATATCATATTATAACAAGTACTTTTCACCAAATTAAGCAATCTATTCAGAAATATGTACAACTTTACAATTTATGGTAGAACTTGGTGATGTTATAAGAAACTTGAATGGAACTAAATAGCTAAGGTTTTGTTTTGTTTTCCTAAATAAAGGAGCAAAGCTAGAAAGCTTAACAATACCAGATAAAAAGATACCAGAGTTTTAGTAATAAATATAATGCACTCTTAAAGTAGAAACATCCAAGGAGCATAGAGGATACAGAATACACTTGTGTAGAAATGGGATTCTGATTTACAGCAGGGATATGTTTATAGATTATTGAAGAGAGAAAGAAATATTATAGTAAAATTGGGAAAAGTAGCTCATTATTTTGTGAAAATATATCTAAAACATTTATTTACATTAAATAAAACCTGAAAAGGAAGAATTTCTAGTTGTTCAAAAATGCAACTGTGGGGCGCCTGGGTGGCTCAGTGGGTTAAGCCGCTGCCTTCGGCTCAGGTCATGATCTCAGGGTCCTGGGATCGAGTCCCGCATCGGGCTCTCTGCTCAGCAGGGAGCCTGCTTCCTCCTCTCTCTCTGCCTGCCTCTCTGCCTACTTGTGTTCTCTGTCAAATAAATAAATAAAATCTTTAAAAAAAAATGCAACTGTGAGCTTTGCTTCTATTTTTCCTTTGGTTTGGAATTATTTTCTGCTGGATAGTTAGGTGAAGTATATCTTCTCTATTTTTGGTTTTCTGTTAAATATCACTTTCTTTGATCTCCCTTCATAAAGTACCACTCTCTACTATAGCTCTTTATGTAACTACCATGCATATTTCTTTCTTATAACTTATAAACACCTTGCATATTTTAAGTTTATATGTTTGATGATTGTCCATATCTTCACAAATATGTAAGTTCCACTGAAAACAGGGGTTGATTTTTTTTTTATTTGTTTGTCTGTTTGTTCATCTATTCATCTCTTTTACTTAAATTCTTAACATTGAGGCTGGTCAAGATAGCACTCAAAAACATTATCTGTAGTGTTAATTAATAAATTATGATGTACAAACTAGTGAAATCATAGGGGAAAAGATTAATTATTTAACATGGAAAATTTGTTATGATGTTATAACAATAACTGGTAATGGTCTGGGAAATAAGAATTGCAATATCTAGAATAACAATACAGTAATATAATATACATTTAATCCTGAAAACAAATTTTAAAAAGATAGGAAATATATTAGAAAAATGAGCAAAAGATATGAGTGGCCAATATATGAAGATAAGTATAAGAAAATTATTTAATAGTGTTCTTAAAGTTATAAAAAATACAATTTAAAGCAACACAAATAGAATTTCAGTTCCATAAGATTAGAATAAAGTTTGGTAATTCTAAATATCTGCAATAAGTTGGATATTTGAGAATACTTTTCCTTTCCTGATGTGAGTAGAATCACCTGCAGATAAATTTGGAAATATCTATTGACATTACTATGAATTCTACACATTCTAGCTGTGTTAAATTGCATTTATATCCTGAATAAACTTAGAAACTTACCTCCTATTGAAATGTTTATCACAGCATTGAAAGAGTTAGCAAGAATTTGAAGAGAACATACCACGTTTATCAACAGAAGTAAGGATAAAATAGTGTTCTGGGTAAGTAAAATGGAATATCCTTTCAAAAACCAAAAACCACTAACTAGATGTGCATAGAAAAATAAAGAGCAAATTTAGTGTTAAATATAAGCAAAATATGATTCATAATGTAATACTGGTTATGAAATTAAAATGCAATTCAATACTACATCTTAGAAGATATTTAAATATCTAGGCCATATCTTAATAGACTAAAATAGGTAATATGTGGATGGGGATGGAATTGGGTCTATGGATGGAAGAAACAAAACAAAATTTTTGAGTGAATAAATGAGGGTCTTTGTCTACGCTAATGATAACCTGAGGTTTAGTTTGATTCAGCATTTTTTATCTATGGTTTTACATTTTTTTTAATTATTTTTTTATTTTTTATAAACATATGTTTTTATCCCCAGGGGTACAGGTCTGTGAATTTTAAAGAGAGTTTATATATCCAAGGCAAAGAGAGACAAGCTCACATTGATAACATACCACAGAGTGATTTAGGTGAGAGCTTGTGATGTGTTGTGTTTGATCACTGTGGGAGAAAGATCACTACATTGAAGATGAACATATCAGTCCACGTTAGATTTATGACTCAACCCATCAAGCCACTTTCAAGCTATTCCAATCATCACTGAGCAAAATTCTGATTATAATTGGCTAAGCAGTTAGACTGGAATATAATAGGAAATGCTAATGGGAGCACAAGTGTCTTATGTGCTTATTATCATTCTTTTTAAATAAGAAATATGACATTCATATTTTAAATACATCTCTTTCTATTAAATATACCCACCATTAAGGCCTTGAGAAGCTTATTTTTCTCTGGGTGAAATAACCACTGATTGTCCAGGCTTGCAATGATAAAGAACAGACCCTGGAATTTTGGCCATCCTTTGAGCAAAGCTGCCTTTTTCCAGGAGAGATGTTCCCTTTGATTTCAATATCTCTGTTCCACTTAGGACACCATTCTCCTCTCTGGTTTGTGAGGCTGAAGTGGGGGTAATGTAGTCATTACCAGAATCCACATTAAACTAGCACTTTAGTAGCCACTTTACATCTGATTGGGAAGGGGGAGGGATGTTTAAATGAGAAAAAAATATGAGAGAACAAATACGTTCCTGTATTTCATAATTATATTTTGCACAAATCTTGCCCAATAATTTATCTTTATATAAGGACTACACTCCACATATCCTTATTCAACATGAAAATGTCAATTTATTTATATTATTCCAATATTACAAAAAATATAGAAAAATAAGTTACTAGACACATGTGAAAAAAATGGAAAACTTGCTGTACTGGCCCAAATTCCTGCATAGACATAATTACAGAAAATTATTTTTAGAAGGGATAGTCACTCTTCAGTTTGCTGAAATAGTTACCTGATACATTTAATTAACTTAAATTACCTGTTAGATCCCTGTGGATATTTGAATCTGTGACTCGTATTCAGACCATTCTTTTAATTTCACAGGTGAGAAAGTAGAGTTTAATTGTGATTAGAGACAGGTGAGTTCACAGAAGATGGTGGAGATGGAGGGTGGCTAGAAAAGAAGTCTTCGGAGTTAATTTATTTTTGCACTGGGCACGGTGATTTCCCCCATTATGACAGCTTGAAAAATATAAGCAGTATCTTTTAATTATTCTAACACATAAACTATATTTTAAAAAAATTAAATCTTCCCAACATTGTCATTCACCTTTTTTTTTTTTTTTTAAATATCATAAATTCCCTTGGCCTGGGCACAAGTGCCAATTGCATTCAAATAATTTAATGAGCAGTAGAAAGACATTCTGAATTTCTAAAATTCACAAAGATTTCTAATATTAACATAATGAGAAGTAAATTATTCTAGTGTTTAATGATCAATGAAATTAATTTTTTTAAAAGCTTGCTTCATGTCCAGAAATATATCAATGAGATCTAGAACTCAGGTTTTGTATTTTGTTTAGTTTTGCAGATGAAGGATTATGCTGTACCTTTTTAAGGACATTAATCTTATTTTTTAAAGTTTTGACTATAATTATTCCTACTTGAGCCTTAGTGCCCAGGAAAAGGTAAAAACCATTCTTCCCAAAACATAGCAATTCACTTCCTTTTAATAGAAGCAGTCATCTTTCCTAAACCTGTGCTCTTTCCTAATTTAATGCCTAGGCAAACCTAGGTTACAGATAATTAAGTATCTTACCCAAGTTCACAAAGCAATTCAGAGTGCATGAAGCAAATAAACACACACTAAAACCTTTCTCATAAAGCTCCCAGCCATGGCTCCCAGACTTCCCAAGGATCGTATTCTTTTTGCTTCTTCTGGAGTCTCTCCCCACCCCCTGAAGTACATCTCCCATAAACCTTTCTTTTGACTGGTTTGCAGATATGTTAATTTCTCTTTCAGCTCTTATTTATTAGTAAATGATATAATGAGATGATACTTAACTCTACAATGATGTCATTTAGCTTTGAAATATGTTTAGATGAATTCTGTATTAAAAATGGTCTAAAAAGTAACATTTTATTGTATTGCATTATGACCAGTCATTAGGTTTGGTGAATTGGTCCTTTTGCTAATGTTTGTATTAAATTAAAAACACTAAATTGAGATAATCAGGCATGACTCCTGCATGAGACATTAACAATAGAATGCAGGAAACAAAGCTGATACCACTGCACTATAACCATTCAAAGGGGAAAAAAAGGCTGCAAGCAATGTATGATAATTTCAGTTTCAGTTTCTCTGGAAAGAAAAATGTATTGGCTCTATTCTAACTATATTAATGCAGTATAGCATAATTAGGAAAAAACCAGAAAGGTAAGTAATTATATTCAAGTCAACGGAAAACCAATGTTCTTATAGAACCATTATTTTCAAATAATGAAAAGTGTGTTAACTATGAAGCTCTGCTGCTTCAACTTTTTAAAAATAGAAGATGGAAAAAAAAATAGAGTAAAGATAAACCCATAATAGCTTAATCCCATGGCATGCCCCTAATAGATACAAATCTACTAATAATGCATTTGCCCTTGGGAGCTTTGAAAAAGTTTATAGTACATGTTCATGCCAACAGAGTCATTTCATTCATCTGTTACCATTTTGGTTGTTTTCCTGTCTACTGACTTTTAATAATTGAGATTGTATATTGTGCCCACTCCTTTCTCTGCAAACATTGACCCTTAGCTTCTATGGCACTAGCCATCTGGAACTGTCTGTCCTCTTCTCTTCACATCACTGGAAACCTAATTCACTGCTTGCTAAAGTACAAAACTCCCATTTAGCTCAGTAGGAGTTTAAAGAGAGATGAGTGGTAGAATGAACACTCATGATCTCTTGCCAGTTTTGAAACAGAGCCAAAATATTACCATTCTTGTTTGCCATGTTAAGAATAAACACCCTGTCAAAGGAAGTATCAAATTAATAATATCATATATTCATATCATATATCACTTTCATATCAGCCAATTGGAAACTATCCATCTAGATTGCATTTCTCTGAGAAGTAAGAATTATATATTTAAGCCACAGTTGCAATGTCTCCATCCTATGATCAAGGCCAGCTCCAAAAAACCACTACATCACAGAGGGAAGTACTAGAAATTGTGTGGGTCAGAAGAGGAGTCCCTTGTAATTTACTAATCACAATTATGTTTTTTAAATTATTTTGGATTTGGGGAAGGGAGACATTCTCATGTAATAAGACATTCTATAGCTATTTAGAAATAATTTTTGACAATACAGTTAAGTTTTTCAGTAACCCACAGTAAGAAATAAAATCAGGCCTCAAAGGAAGAAATAATCTTCAGTTCATCTAAGGATTTCAGGGGGGTATATCTTAAAGGGTACTTAGAATTCATAACAGCTCTATAACACAAGTCTCTTTACCCTAGCACACAAATATGTTATCAATTATAAATTATGAAATAAACTAATTCATTGTGTTTCACACTTCTTGTTCTCCCTACCCCCCCTTTTTCTTTCCTCCTTTCTCTCTCTTTCCCCCTCCCTTCCTCCCATGCTCTCTTGCTCTGTTTCTCTCTGTGTGGCCAACCATAGAATGTAAGAGGTCAGGAAAAAAAAATTTTTTTTTTCCAAAAATGTCTTTCTACGTCCATGGGCTGATGTGGAGTAGAGTGATTAATCAGGGAAAATTTAGAATAATTGGAGGAGGAGACATTTTTATGTATTCAACTATTGTCTGATAAATGAAAGTGAAGATTCTTTATCATGTTGAGATATCTTCTTTTCTGGATATTTATTGGAGAATAAAAATTACCACAGGTTCCTGGCTAACTTCATGTAGCCTCCATAATGAAAAAGAAACAATATAATTACTATTAATAATGTTGTGGCTCTTTGGTACTTATTTGCATTGAAACTATATAGATCTTGTCCCTGTTCCCTGAGGAGTACCATTTAATGCTGGTTATGTAATTATTTGTATGCTGCACCCATAAGAGTGCCACCTATGAATTCTGCCTTCCACTGAGTCTCTCAAGGGTTGTTACTGTTCTTTGTTGATGATAAGCACAAATTCAAATCTTACCCAGAGTATGCAGGAAAATATGTATAATTATTTTCTGTTTATGTATATCTACTATTTGGATTTTTTAAATCACAAATGTAGAATAGCACATCTTCTAACCATTTTTTCTCTTGAAATCCTTAGACTGTAATTACTGCATTATATAGAGATGATATAACTTCTCAATATTGGTAGAATCATAATACTATCACCACTTAGGAAAATAGGTGAGGAGATTGTTGGAAAATGTAAAAAGAACAGTCCTGTTTCCTCAGCATGTCCACTTACTAGGCATAAATGGAGCTCCTCCCAGGAGCTCCTCCCACCATCACTGCATGAATCAAAAGCAAACATCAAGCAAAAGGTTCATGGGCTTTGGAAAGCTATGTTCTTGAAAATCCTCCGAGGAAACAGATATGACTTGAGTGAGTAGAGTCTATTGAAGGATTGGAATAATTTTTCTGGGTGTCAACCATAGAAGACTTGCAGAATCAACATGGCCTTTCACCATCTTTCCTTCTTTGGGCAGTCATAGAATTGAGGAAGGATTGCAGTCAGAACACACATGAGAAAGATCCAGTGCATGGGCCCACATGCATGACCACATAACTCAAACCCAAAGGCTGACAGTGGACTTTTGGCAGCCAGAGTTAATGTCCTCTTTTTTGGCTCCTACCTCAGGATAATGAGAAGCAATAACCTAGGAATGGAAATCTTTCTCAGGGATATGACCACTTTAAGGAACTTAAGAGTTACTTTCTGTCAGGCTACAAGGAGAGTAAAAAAATATTTATGGTATGGCCAGGTTTTGCCCAGCTTTCAATTTTATCACATATTTTTTTAACATATTTATTTCTTCTCCATCCATTTTTATATTTTAATTTTTATATATTTCTAAGTAATTTCTTCTCCCATTGTGGACTCAGACTCACAACTTGAGACCAAGAGTCTTATGTTCTTCTGACTGAGCCATCCAGACTCCCCTTTCCATCCATTTTTAGACTGAAATGCTGTAAAATTCATTAGAAGACTCTATTCCAATGAATTACACTGAGATTGTCAGTAGAACACTAGTAAAGCTATTTGTTTTCCCTCTGCTTTCACATGGGCCAGACTCAAAGTTTTTCTGTATTCTGCTAAAGCTCACTTAAAGACAATTGGCAAAGAAATTTCAGCAATCTAATATTTACTTGATAAATACCTTAAGAATATAAGGTCCTGGATACAACAGGTACAAAAGGTTACTCAGCCAGTTTGCTCCCATGTAAAATATACTGTTATTCTCACAATTTGGAATCTCTGGACTTAGACTGTCTTCTACCTACCTAATTTAGACAAGTCCACATATAGAAAGTTGTCAATGACATCTTCACCTTTCACTATCTAGTATTGGGATCCCTCTGATTGAAGATGTAGAAGCACAGTTAAAAGAGATGGCTGCCTCAGACGTTGCTTGAGATCCAGAAGTTCAGTGTCATCAGAAATAATTTTCTTTGTCGTTACTTTCATCTGTGTTGGTTTGATTATCAGACATTTGAGGACTTCTGGCAACTGTGGACTTATATTACCTTTACAGTTAGCAAACTCATTATTAGAAAATGAGAACATCTTTTTCTCATTATTGACACGTAATTCTCCACAAATATTCATCCTGACAACCTTGGACATTGGTCTTATTTGACCCAATTGCCACAACCTTTGAAATGAAAACAAAAATCTTAACGATAGAGAGCTATGTTATGTACCCAAACATGAACATATGTGTGTTTGTGGAGGGAAAGTGTTAATACTTAATGAATCACATGAATGAACTAATTGAAGAAATCATGGTCTTGCACAAAAAAAAAAAAAAAAAAAGGCCAGTCTTGAGAAAGAAGAACAAAGCTGCAAGTATCAAATTACAGATTTCAAGATATATTACAAAACTGTAGTAATCAAAACACCAGCATAGAATAGACACATAGATCACTGGTATAGAATAGAGAGCCCAGAAAGAAGCCCACACTTAAGTGGTCACTTAATTCCCAACAAAGAAGGCAAGAATATATAATGGGGAAAAAGGCAGTCTCTTCAAAAAATGGTGCTGGAAAAACTAGACAGCTATGCACAGAAGAGTAAAACTAGAATACTTTCTTACCTCATACACAAAAGTAAACTCAAAATGAATAAAGATCTAAATGTGAGACCTGAAACCATAAAATCCCTAGAAGAAAACATAGGTAGTAATTTCTTTGACATCAGCCATAGAAACATTTTTCTAGATATGTTTCCTCTGGCAAGGGAAACAAAAGCAAAAATAAACTATTGGATTTACACCAAAATAAAAAGCTTTTGTACAGTGAACAAAACTGTTGATGAAACTAAAAGGTAAACTACTGAATGGGAGAACATATTTGCAAATTATATATTCAAGAAGAGGTTAGTTTTCATACAAAAAGATCTTACACAACTCGATACCAAAAAAACCCAAAATATATTTATCCTAAAGATACAAATGTAGTTATTCAAAGGGGCACGTGCACCCAAATGTTTATAGCAGCATTGTCCACAATCGCCAAATTACAGAAAGAGCCTAGAAGTCCATCAACAGATGAATGGATAAAGAAAGTTGATATATATATATATATTGCAGCCAACAAAAAATCCACAAAATCTTGCCATTTGCAATGACATGGATGGAACTAGAGGGTATTAAACTAAGTGAAATAAGTCAAGCAGAGAAAGACAATTATCACAGGATCTCTCTGACATAAGAACTTTGAGAGGAAGGACAGGGGGTTGTGGGGGGAAGGGAGGGAAAAATGAAACAAGATGGAACCAGAAAGGGAGACAAACCATAAGAGACTCTTAATCTCAGGAATCAAACTGCTGGAGAGGAGGGGGGTCGGAGGGACAGGGGGGCTGGGTGGTGGACATTGGGGAAGGTATGTGCTATGGAGACTGCTGTGAATTATGTAAGACCGATGATTCACAGACCTATACCGGTGAAACAAATAATATGTTATATGTTAACAAAAAAAAAGAAAGAAAGAAAGAAAGAAAGACCAAACTCAAAAACAAGCAAACAAAATAATCTCATTAAAATGAGCAGGGGACCTGAATAGATATTTTCCCAAAGAAGACATACAGATAGCCAACAGATACATGAAAAGATGCTCAACATCAGTAATCATCAGGGAAATAGAAATCAAAACCACAATCAGAATGTCTAGAAGAAAAAAGAAAACAAATAACAAGTGTTGGTGAGGAAGTGAAGAAAAAAAGAACTCTAGGCACTCTAGGGAGAAATACAAATTGATGCATCTACTATGGAAAACAGTATGAAACAGATTCTTCAAAAATTTAAAAATAGATGTACCATATGTTTCAGTAATTCCACTACTGGGTACTTACCCAAAGAATATGCAAACACCGATTTAAAAAGATATATGCACCCTATGTTTATTGAAGCATTATTTATAATATCCAAGATACAAAAGCAACCCAAGTGTCCATCCATAGATGAATGGATATAGAAGATGTATATACTTCAGTAATATTTAATAAGATTTAAAAAGAATAAGATCTTGTCATTTGCAACAACGCTGTTGAATGTTTAGGGTATAACACTAAGCAAAATAAGTCAGACAGAGACAAACACCATATGATCTCACTGATGTATAAAATTTTAGAAACAAAACAAATGAACAAATGCAGAAAAAAATAGACTGACTCTTAAATTCAGGGAATGGAATGGTGGTTTGCAGAGAAGATATGGGTAGGGGATAGGTGAGATAGATAAAGGGATTAAGAGTACACTTATCACGATGAGCACTGAGAAATGTACAGAACTGTTGAATCATTATATTAGGCACCTGAAACTAATATAATACCATATGTTAATTATACATCAATAAAAAAGGAAATGATGATCTCAAGGAGGAAATCAAGAACCATTTGCAGAGAAATTGAATAGATACTAGGTTTTTTTATTGCAACAAATCTCCATTGTAAGAACTTAAAGTGTACTATGATAAGTCATGTGAAATTCTAAGCAATATATGTGAAGATTAAGGATTAGGATGAGCAGTGTAAAAAGACCTTCTAAGTTCTATTTATTATTGCATTGGTCTACTAGTATTAAAAACGCCTATATTATTTATGTAGTTTTCATACTCCCTTCAGAAGTGAATTGTAGAGCCTGAGAAAAGTGGAGAAAGGGCTTTACTTCACTTCAGAGAATTTGTGGAATTAGCTCTCTTATGTACTAATAAACCCTCAAGTGAACACAGGGAGTGGCTCTCCATAAGTCTTTCAAGGTATTCTTAGGACTGATATGCACATGGATAGCACATTGTCTCATACCAAAATTTTGTTATGATTTTTTTGTGCTATCCATGATGACCAATCCCAGATTCTATAATTTATTATCAGATTGAAGAAACAGTTATTCTAGTAAATCAAGTATTTCACACACGAAATTATCATATTTTTATATTTGAATATTTACCAGTTAAAAGATGATAAAATATTTTAATAGTATAAATATAAAGAACACTTAATGTGATAATTCATATGGAGAATTTTTTATGCAAGCTGGACATTATTACCAGTATATTATTATTATTTGTTTGGAAATATGACCTCTCCATCTCACTAATCCACATATGTCTCTTGAGAAGTCATTCCATTGTTTCAAAATGCTGATATCTAATCTAGAAAAATACCAATGATGATATCTAAACTAAAGAAACACTGTTTATGTCTGTTTGCTTTATCTTTGAATAAATCTTTTTTTTCTGTAAGTAACTGCAAGCTTTCAAAGTGTACTTTTAATAAAATGTAGTGACTCTTATTGATGGGGAATACATTCTAAGACTCCCAATAGATGCCTGAAGCTATGGATAGTACCCAATCCTATATATACTATTTTTCTTTTTCCATGTACATGCATACCTAACATAAAGTTTAATTTATAAATTAGGCACAGTAAGAGATTAATAATAATTAATAATAAAATAGAGTAATTATAACAATATACTATAATAAAAGTTATATGAATGTGGTCTCTTTCTCTCTTTAAAAATATATTCCCGTGTGTTATTCACCCTTCTTGTGATCATATAAGATGATTAAATGCCTATGGGATGAAATGAAGTGAAGTGAATGATTTAATAAGCATTGTAATGTATTGTTGGGCTACTGTTGACCTTCTGACAATACATCAGAAGGAAGATCCTCTGCTTCTGAATCACAGTTGACTGTAAGTAACTGAAAGTATGGAAAACAAAACTCCAAAAAGAAGAAACCTACTATATACCCAAAGTTTACAGAACAATAGAACCATTATCATGAAAATAAGATTTCTTCCCCAATACAATAGTATAGAGATGTCAGTTAATAAAGAATGCTTCATGATAAAATGAGAATATAACCAGTTTCATCTTACTAAAGTTGCACACTGTTTTCTTTAATTATACAAGCATTAGTATCTTTCCTTAATCTTGTGAATTCCTCAGTATAAAATTAGATGCTGCTAAGGATGCAAAATAAGCTATTAAATTTCTCCACAGAAAACAAACAAATGGAAATATTGTAAGAATATAAGGGCAGATACAGTAACATAATAATTTTCATTAAGGGAAATGCTAATCTTCAAATCTTTTCTTCCTCAACATCTTCCCTCTTCTCCTTAGAATTCACACACAGAATGCCTATAGCAGAATTTTAACTAGTTGCACATTATGATCTGCTCCTCAGAGCAGTAATAAAGACACATGTGTGTATACTTCTTGGGATTCTCCAATTTTCATGTATTTGGATAGCCAGATTTCAATTTTATGAGAACTACCTTTTAATGTTTTTGCTTTGGCTTTTCAGTTACTTTTTTTTTTTTCCCCCTCTTAATAGAACCAGTTTAGCTTTCCCACACTCTCAGAAGTGAAGGTCACTTGTTGTGTGGTTGGCTCTACAGCGTAAGTCTCTACTACTTCACTCCATAGTTGGCTCATTTGCATTATTTTCATAATCTCACATGTCTTCATTCTTCTTTTTAAGTTAAAGACTCAGTCATATTAATATTGACTAACAAATATACATATATGTCTATTGTGTGCCATTATTTTAAAAAGTTATTTGATTTCAAATTGGAAGAATTTGTCTTCTGAGAAGTTTTGAGGAACTATACTCTTTGGTCTTCCTCCTCCAAACTGGCAACACCAAACAAATCATGAGAAAAACATCAGAAAAGTGCAAGTGAAGGGACATTCTACAAAATACCTGACAAGAACTCCTCAAAACTGTCAAGGTCATCCAAAAAACAATACAAAACAAAACTCAAAAAACAAAAACAAACAAAAAAGGAAAGTCTGAGAAACTGCTATAGCCAAGAGAACCCTATAGAGATAATAACTAAACATATTATGTTACTTGGAATGGGATCCTAGAACACAAAAAGGAGATCAAGGAAAAATAAATGAAATACAGACTTTAGTTAATAATATATATCCTAATTGGCTCATTATTTGTAACAAATACACCATACTGATAGAAAATGTTCATAGAAGAAACTCTGGAGAAGACCTAGAAACTTTCTGTACAGTTTTTATAAATTTTCTGTAAATCCAAAACTGTCCTAAAAATTAGTGATGGGTATTAAGGAAGGCACTTGTTGAGATGAACACTGGATATTGTATGTAAGTGATAATCACTAAATTCTGTTTCTGAAAATAATGTTACACTGTATGTTAACTAGTTGGAATTTAAATAAAAACTTGAAAAAATTTTAAAGCGTATTAAAAGTAATAGTAATAAAACAGTCTAAAAATTCAACATTATAAGAGAATAATAATGATGTAAAGTGTCAAAGCAAATGTTAAGAACCTTCATATTGTATCATTAAACAAAATAAGATGTAAAGGGGGTGCCTGTCTAGCTCATGCAGTAGAGCATGTGACTCTTGATCTCAGTCGTAAGTTTGAGCCCCACGTTGAATGTGGAGATTATTTAAATATAAAATCATAGAGGAAAAAAAAAGTGTAAAGATAAAACGACAATGACTTTTAAATTATTTTTTAAAATTTATTTATTTGTCAGGGAGTAAGAGAGAGCACAAGTAGGGGGAGAGGAAGAGGGAGAATCAGGCTTCCCTCTGAGCAGGAACCCCAATGTCAGGGTCAATCCCAGGACCCTGGGATCATGACCTGAGCCAAAGTCAATTGACTGAGTTTTCCAGGGTCCCTACAATATTTGTCTGAAGTTTAAATTTGCAAAATATTTTGATTCAAAAACAAAATAATCATATCTAATAAAAATCTAATAATCACAACAGAAGTAATAAAAATAAATGATGGCTGGCTTATGCAAAAAGAAAAATTCAAAACAATATAAACATAAAAGCTATGCTTTGGGCTGAAGCTGAAAGTGCAGGGTGAAAATGTTGCTTCCTTCATGGGGTCCCTGGGAGCAGAGATGGTCAAACAGGTATTTCCAGAGTAAAATGCCAGAAAGAGAGATTTGGAGCCAGTCTTTAATTGATGCCAACTTATTTTGCAGTGAAAGAATTTATCTTTCTAATAGTAAGTTTTTTTTTTTATTTTTTATTTATTTATTTATTTATTTATTTATTTATTTATATGTTTTTTTTATTTATTTTTATTTCCAGCATAACAGTATTCATTATTTTTGCACCACACCCCATGCTCCATGCAATCCGTGCCCTCTATAATACCCACCACCTGGTACCCCAACCTCCCACCCCCCGTCCCTTCAAAACCCTCAGATTGTTTTTCAGAGTCCATAGTCTCTCATGGTTCACCTCCCCTTCCAATTTCCCCCAACTCCCTTCTAGTTTTTTAAATAAATGAGCATTATGGGTGAAGTTTATACCTCAACCTTAACCAGCAGAGAAATCTGTTTGTTGTGGAAGGTCAAAGGAGGAAAGCACTTAGTTTATGAACATGCACTGTAGAATCTTTGCAGCTTTCTCACAAGTAAGCACATCCTCAGTGAGGAAACTAATGATGGATTTTTCAAACTTCCCCATAAAAATACATACATAACATCTATGAAACATTTACAACCTCGCTTGTATCCATCAACTTAGTGATCTTATCATCACAAGGAAGTGAATTTAAATGAAAAAATTTGCTGAATTGTTTCACTACTGACTGCTTTAAATTTTTTTTTTTAATATTTATTTCAATGAGAGAGAGAGCGCACACAGGGGAGAGTTAGGAGGAGAGGAAGAGAGAAGCTCAACTGAGTCCATGCTGGGCTCAGAGCTCACACAGGGCTCCATGTAGGGCTTGATCTCACCACCCTGACATCAGAACTCTGCCAGAACTCAAGAGCTGAACACTAAACTGTGCTACCCAGGCACCCCCCTGACTGCTTTTAAGAGCCTATATGTATGTGTATTATATTACATTATTATAGTCTATGTATGTGTGTGTACATATATATTATTATTTTGTAATATATTATCATTATATGCTATATAATATATTATATATACTATATTATGATAGTATATAACTATATATCATAATAAAATATGTGAAAAATAGTTAAATATATAATTATAATAACCTAATAAGTGCATTGAGAATCAAGAGAGTTATATGTCTTTGCCTGAATATGACATTTGAGTTATTCCCAGTCAAAAGAAAAAGCTTCTAGTACAACCAACTTCCATCATTCTACTCTGATGGGAGTTCATATGCAGATTTAAATTCTTTCCAATCAGTTTAAGGTTGCTTTATGACCACGTATAACACTTACTAGGCACAGCTACATAGTCTTTACAACTTTTGAAGTATATATATTAAAAGTATTAGTCATAAGGAATTAATAATAAATGATAAGTCAACAACATAAGAAAAAAAGTGATATATTTTTTTGAAAAGTGAGAATTATACTTAAGCTTTGTTTTATATTCTGTTTTATTCTTTCTTTAAGAATATATTAATATTTCTCTCTAGTGTCATCTAGGGTGGATATTATAAATTCACTCTAGGATTACTTATTTCAGTAGCATGTAGCTGATAATGATGCTGACTCATCCTTATAACATTCTTCTAATCTAGTGTAATGAATGCTTAATTTTTAGAGATGTCTTAATGACAAATGCTCATTCCCTGGAAACTGCATTAAATAATGGAACTCTTATATTAAATATAAGAACTCTTGAAAATTATCATCCAATAATGATGATGAATTCTGTTGAGGGTATGTGCAATATCCAACACTTATAGCTAGTTATTGACACAATTGTATGGAACCCAGGCTTCTAGCTATCTATATTCATTAGAACACCAGTTTTATTTGTAGCCTATACAGAACCAATAAATATCCTGCATATTTTTAAGCATCTCAGTTTCATACAAAAATCATCTAATAGATGAAAACTCACCAAAAAATGGTAATTTATATTCTATTCTTCTTATAAATGATACAACGGAGATCAGAAAATAACTATGAGCTGCCATAGAGAGCAGAATTTCTCTCTAGCATCATCGAGGGACTTAAAGGAAGAGAAAAAGAGAATTAAGAATGAAACTGGATCAGGATGCCCGGATGGCTCAGTCTGTTAAACATTCAAATCTTGATCTCACCTCAAGTCAAGTCATGATCTCAGGGTCATGGGTTTAAGCCCTGCATTAAGCTCCATGCTGTGTGTGGGGCCTGCCTAAAAAATAAATAAATAAATAAATAAACAAATAAATAAATAATTTAATTAAATAAAAAGAAAGAAATTGGACCAATCTCTTACATGACACACAAATATCAACTGAAAGTGAATTAAATGTAAGACTTGTAACTATAAAACTCCCTCTTTCAAGTGAAAAAGTGAATTAAATATAAGACTTGCAACTATAGAACTCCCTTTGTCAAGTGAAAGTAAATTAAATGTAAGACTTTCAACTATAAAATCCCCAGAAGAAAACACAGGCAAAAAACTCCTTGGCATCAGTCTTGGCAATGGTCTTTTGTATATCATACCAAAAGTACAGGTAACAAAAGCGCAAATAAATGAGTGAGAATATCAAACTAACAAGATTCTACACAGGAAAGGAGACAAATCCACAAAATGAAAAGGCAACTGGAGTGCCTGGGTGGCTCAGTCAGCTAAGCACCTGACACTTGGTTTTGACTCAGGTCATGATCTTAGGGTTGTGGGATCAAGCCCCAGCTTGGGCTCTGCACTCAACACAGGGCCTACATGTCCTTCTCCCTCTTTTCTCTTCTTGATCTCAAATAAGTAAATAAAATCTTAAAAAGAAAAAATGAAAAAGCAATATACAGAAAAAGAAAAAAATACATATATATGTGTGAACCATGTATCTGACAAGGGGTTAGTATCCAAAATATAAAAGGAATGCATACAACTCAAAAGCAAACAACCCAATTAAAAGTGAATAAAGGTCTGAATAAACTTTTTTCCAAAGAAGACACACAAATGGTCAAATGATATAAAAAATGGTGTTCAGTATAATTACTTAGGAAAATGTAAATCAAAAGCTTAATGCGATATCACCTCATAATGGTTAGGATTATTATTATTAAAAAAAGACAAAAAATAAGAATTATCCAAGAGGTAGAGAAAGGGAACTCTGTGTACCATTGGTTGGAATGTAAATTAGTATAGCCATTAGGAAAACAGTATAGAAATTCCTTTAAAAAAACTAAAAATATATCTACCATATAAACAGCAGTCTCTTTCCTGGTATATCTCAAAATGAAATGAAATCAGGTCCTTAAAGAAATAGCTATGCTCCCATATTTTTTGCAACATTATTCACAACAGCCAAGATAAAGAAACAATTCAGTGATTGTCAACAGATGAATGGATAATGAAATTTTGGATTATATATACAATAGGATATTATTCAGCCTTAAAAAAAGAAAGAGATCCTACCATTTACAACATGCATGAATCTGGAGGACATTATCCTAAGTGATACAAGCCAAACATAGCAAAAAACTACATGACCTCCCTTATTTGTGAGAATCTAAATAAACCAAATATGTAGAAGCCAAGAGTAGTATGGTGGTTACCAGGGGTGGGGAGAAATAGGAAATGGTGCTTGGTCAAAGGTATAAAATTGCAGTTATACAAAACAAATACCTGTCGAGATCTAATGCAGCATGTTGACTATAGCTGATAATACTACACTGAATACTAGAAATTTACTACAGAGCATATTCAGGTACTCTCATCACACAGAAAAAAATGACTAAATGTGGGGAGATGATATGTTAATTAGCTTGCTGCAGTTTTCATTTCACTATGTGTATGTATATCAAATCAACATGTTATATCCTTAAATATATATAGTTTTTATTAAAAACAAAATTTAAAAGGAAAAATTGAGTAATTTTCAAAGGAAAAAGTGAAAAAAAATCAGGAAGATAACATTTCAATTAATCAATATTTATCACTTAAAGAGCAACACAAATATGAAATGGAATGAGTGAGTTCCTATGCATTAAATTATATTAAAATTATTATGGGAAATTGGCTTTTAGCTCTATAAAATTTGAACAAAACATTAAAAAAAATCCAGAATTCTTTTTTTTTAAGATTTTATTTATTTATTTGACAAACAGAGATCACAAGTAGTCTGAGAGGCAGGCAGAGAGAGAGGAGGAAGCAGGCTCCCCACTGAGCTGAGAGCCCTATGCGCAGCTCTATCCTAGGACCCTGAGATCATGACCTGAGCCGAAGGCAGAGGCTTTAACCCACTGAGCCACCCAGGCGCCCCACTCCAGAATTCTTAATACCTTTTAACCTACTAAGTAACTTAGATGATTTAGTATCAACGTCAGCAAACCATTTCATACTCATGAATACATTTTACTCCTCAGGACAGCTCTATTCACTGCAGAAATGTAAGCCTAACAGAACCAGAGAGAGTAATATCAAAAATTAACTTTTGAAAAATGAAGATTATCATAAGAAAAACTCAGTAAGAAAACCATTTAGGATCACACAGGAATCTTAATGAACAAGTGGAACATTTTGTACAACTTGAACAAATTGTTTCTTGGGTCAAAAAAATCAGATGGGATAAATGAAAAGGCATACTAGACATTGCTTTAATTATTGAGAAAGAAAAAATTCTAAATTTAAATGTTTTCATTTCTTGTAACTTTCCCTCAGAATTGAGACACAATCTCCAAAGACCAACGAAAAAGTTGAAAACATGTTATTTATTCTCGCATCAGTATTAGCCTAGCTGTACAGCTTACAAAATAGAAGTAAATGTTTCTGAGGCTTGTTATGAGCATCTGAGAAATTCTGCTCTTTGTGTCCTGCCCACAATTATTTTATGATCTCTGTCAGATCATTTACTCTGGAAGGGCATCTATGAATCTCTCCTGGTTATTTTTTTGCCCAGGTATATCATCCAGCAAAATACTATGTATTTTAGTCTTAAATTTTCTTTGATTCCATGTAAGAAAGAGTTCTTCTGGTGCTTATGCAATCCTGTCCAATGCTTAAATATTACTCTATCCACTTAGCTTCAGACCAAAGTCTCTTTGAGCTTTCAATATACTCATCCGTCAACTATATCAAAATAAACTAAATTATGTATCTGGAACAAATGAGCTTAGAAGCAATATCATTTACCAAAAGAAAGTAATGATAAAGAATTGAATCAGCAACACAAATAAATTAGTGTAACTAATATATGATTCAAATTATAATCATTGTTTCCAAGTAAAATACTGAGAGATATTAACCAATAACAAAATTTAAGATGTATAATTTCTTCTGATAGGTTAAAAATCAGCTTAATATAATTTAATGTAACAAGCCACATGCCACCAGGTATGTGATATCTTTATGAATATCCTGAGTCCTTTTATAGTGAATTGATTACAAGACTGTTCCATTTCCTAACAAATCATGCACTAGATATAATATCTTTATGTCTAGAAAGAATTGAAAAATATTTGAAAGTGTCCACTTTTCAAGGGAAATTATTCAATAGTTTATAGGTTCTTATTTAAGAACAAGTAATGATAAGGAATATATATATTCAATATAACTAATCACAGACCAATGCTTTGATGGGCAATAACAATTTCTAGTATTTCAAGCTACAATATCTGACTCTGATTCTAATTGTTACATCTAGCCATGATTTTTGGTATTTATAACTATAACATCATTTTTATACATGTTTGAGGTACATGAAAACTATTTCCCAATTTCATGCAGTTGGAAGTTGCAATGTAACTAGTGTTGGCCAGTGGGTTGTGTTCAGAGGTCATGTTTATTGTCTCCTAGACAAAGTATTTAATTGTCAGTTGAATGCCTTCTGGAATTCTGTAATCTGTCACACTGAATGGAACTTGATTCAGTGATAGGATAATGAAAGCTTTCCTAGGTTCCATTATTGTTACATGGAAGATAAGTATCTAGGAGTTTGCCTAGAATTTCACGAGTGAGAAGCAGTCTTCAGTGTGCCATAGCTGAGATTTTTGAACTGTTATATAACAAACTATATTCTAACTTATCCTGATAAATATAACAGACAAAGAGTAACTCAACTCATTTGTCACTTAATCAACATTACGGTATGGTAACTGTAAATCAATTTATAACGATGTCATTATATATCTTTGGGTACAGACATATTATGTGTTATAGTACAGATACATTATATGTTAAAATTAAACTTATATTTTAAATATATTCATTTAAAATACAAGCAATGGGGCTCCTGTCTGGTTCAGTTGGTAGAGCATGCAACTTTTGACCTCAGGTTGTGAGTTCAAGCCCTACGTGTGGTGTGGGGTTTACTTAAAATTGAAAAAAATTTCTTAAGGAATCTGTACACTGTTTTCCAAAGTCAGATGAATTGATAAAGAAGATATGGTCCATATATACAATGGAGTATTAGAGTATTATGCCTCCATCAGAAAGGATGAATACCCAACTTTTGTATCAACATGAACTGGACTGAAGGAGATTATGCTAAGTGAAATAAGTCAAGCAGAGAGAGTTAATTACCATATGGTTTCACTTACTTGTGGAGCATAAGGAATAAAATGGAGGACATTGGGATATGGAGAGGAGAAGTGAGTTGGGGGAATCAGAGGGGGAAACAAACCATGAGAGACTGTGGACTCTGAGAAACAAACTGAAGATTTTAGAGGGGATGGGATGTGGGGTTGGGTGAGCCTGGTGGTGGGTATTAAGGAGGGCACATATTGCATGGAGCACTGGGTGTGATGCACAAACAATGAATTTCAGAACACTGAAAAAAATAAAATTAAACTAAATTGAAAAAATTTGAAAAAAGAACCATATTTATAAATAAGTAAATAGATAAATAAAATACAAGTTATGAAATCGTCACAAAGTGATTTATACAGAAAAAAATCCATAAGTAAAATGGAAAAACTGTGCTTCTCAACTTTTGCTGACAATTTTGACTTATGTGTCAGTATCATCATATGTTTTTGTGAAGGGTACTTGCGTTTTACATAAAACATGCTTTACAGCTGGAAATGCATGAATATCAAAGCATTGCATTGAGGCTTTTATATAACATATCTTGGTTTTTGTTTGTTTGTTTGTTTGCAGTATTAGCAGAACATAAAATATTCCAAATGATTGTGAAAAAACAAACTTAAAAAAAATAATTCTAATAATACAAAATATTTCAAAGTTCATAACTAGCAATATCTTTGCTTAAAAAAAAAATCCTCAGAACTTTAGGGGGTCACAAAAGCCTGTGAGTCACTGTGATGTTGAATTAAAATATACCCTGAATACAAACTTTAGCTGTGAGATTAGAGTATTCAAGATAACTGTTATTTTCCTACAGTGAAATTACTTGATGCCATAAAACATTATGGCACAAATACTGTTCATTAATGTCACTATAAAGTGAACTTTACTGTGGAACAATCAGTACTACTTCTTATAATATCTAGGCTTAACATTACTAATTGCATCACTATAAACCAATTTTACAGTGAAATAAACAGTAGAGATAATGCTGTCAGCCTTTGCTATTAAAGCCTCAAATAAAAACACTAATATATTGTCTGACTATATCTCCTACAAACTGGTATGCAAAGACCAGGTGGAAAAAAAGCCAGGATAGGCTCGTATAGCTCCTTACAAAACAATCTAGTCAGGGTCTGTCTCTTTTAAATGTTTTGTATCACTTCATTTAACAAATATCTGAGTTTATTTAACATGAAATGATGGCATACAGCAATCACAGCATTCTTTCCCAGAAATAGAGAAAAAGCATATGTCTTCCCCTAAGTCAATATTTATTTGATTGGAAAGAACCATGATAATTACTTATTGATTTAGAAATTGTTTAGAGTAATCCTTTAAAGAATCTATGTCAAAAGAGAACGTAAGCCTTCAAAAAGATGTCCAAAGCTCACATTCTTTCTAAAATCCTCTCCACATGGGAACAAAATTTAATTTAAGACACATGCATGGGCATCTGCAACACATTGGTCATTTATTAAAAACAGAGCTCCTTACTTATAATGTAAAATATTGATTTACGGTTACTCATATTTTCATCATTTGTGAGATGCAGTTATATTTCAATTATAAAATGAAAAAGCACACTATTAAATACTACTTAGCTTGCAAAACTCTTGAAGGCAAAAGAGCATTAAAATAGCTCCACAAAAATTATGGCAAGTTTTGCTCAATACTGGCTATTCTCGGGGAAAGTCAAGACAATCACCATACCTACGGTGGACTAAAATGTTACGAAAGAGCAAGACATAACTCTTAAAAGGTGAAGTCTATTAAAAAGCAAGCAAACAAAAAGCAAGGCATGTCACATTATAGCCTCAATGGAATGCTCTGATGTTCATCATGCATTCTCACCTTTAAGTGTGTTTTATTTAAAAGCCAAAGTACTCTTCACAAAAACACATCACATAATCCTGACAAGGAAAACGAAACTGTCAGTCAGAGAAGTTGAGAGAATCCCTAGTGGTCAACTTAGCTTAGGTTTTATAAAATGAGCAAAGCTCATTCATTCTTTTTTATTTTATTTTATTTTTTAAAGATTTTTTAAATTTATTTATTTGGCTGAGAGATGGAAAGAACACAAGTAGGCAGAGTGGCAGGCAGAGGGAGAGGGAGAAGCAGGCTCCCCACTGAGCAGAGAGCCAAAGGCAGGACTCTATCCCAGGACCCTGGGATCATGACCTGAGCGGAAGGAAGCCACTTAACTGAGCCACCCAGGCACCCCAATCCATTCTTTTTCAATGGTAAACCACCAGTCATACAACAGTCAACTGCAACTACTGTCTGAGGACAGAGGAGAAAATAATTCTGGGAGCAACTGCTGTGGAAGGACATTGAAACATAGTCCTATACTCATGGGGATTACAGATTATTAATTTTATATCTTTCTTCTTTAATAGAGGTGTTTACAGATAAAAATATCCCATTAAGTATTGCTTTTGCTGTATCCCAATAGTTTTGCTATGTTGTACTTTCATTTTAATTCACCTCAAAGTATTTTCTAATTTTCTTCATGATTTCTTCTTGGACCAATTGATTATTTAAGTTAATTACCACGTTATTGTGGACTCCCAAAATTTCTTTTTATTATTAATTTCGAATTTTATTCTGTTAAGATAGAAGAAATTACTTTGTATTAATTTCAATACTTCCAAGTTGCTGAAATATACTTTATGACCTAAAATAACGCCCACCCTGGAGAATGCTCCATATGTATTTGAAAAGAATGTCTAGTTTATTAATGTTGAAGAGTGTTCAATAAGAAACCTGTTAGGGCTACTTGGCTTATAATATCTTATAGTATTATGTTGTGTATATTATGAATCACATCTCTCTTCTACAACCTGTTTTATGTGTTATCTATTTTATATTTTTTCAAAATTGTCTGAAAAGTTGAAACTGTGTGTTTTTTGTTTGTTTGCTTTTGCAGCTGTTTTTCCTTTGGGACAGTCACTCAGACCTCTGAACACTTACATAAGAGTTCAGTGTCACAATGTCTACAGAAAGAGTTGAACTTTTATCACATGACCTATATGAATAAAGCTATTTTTCTCACTCCTAATATTTTGATTATAAGAAATCAAAATTCTAATTATGTATATATTTTTTAAAGATGTATTTATTTGAGAGAGCACAGGTAGCCGGTAGGGCAAAGGGAGAATCTCAAGCAGCCTCCTAGCTGAGCAGGGAGCCCAGCATGGGCTTGATCTCACAACCCTGAGATCATGACCTGAGCCAAAATCAAAAGCCCGATGCTTAAACAACTGAGCCAGCACGCCCCCCTCTAATTACATTTTAATTGTAATAAAGATTTTCTATCTTATAGCAATAAAATTATAACATTTTGTAAAATTAAATGTTTTAAAGTCACAATAAATAAACCAAGAAAGTATCACAATATGCCTTTATTATCACTCAAAGACTTCTTCTAACCTAGTATACTCTTTTCTTTTCTTTTATCATAATAAACTTCTAGTCTGATTTATCTTTTTTTAATGATTTTATTTGTTTGACAGAGAGAGACACAATGAGAGAGGGAACACGCAGAGGGGGAGTGAGAGAGGGAGAAACAATCTTCCCACCGGGTGGAGAGCCTGATGCAGGGCTTGAGCCCGTGACCCTGGGATCATGACCTGAGCCAAAGGCAGACACTTAATAACTGAGCCACCCGAGGGCCCCTGATTTATCCTTTCTTTGTCCCTAAAATTTCCAACCCATTCTCCTTTGCATATAGATTCTGATAATGAAACATCTGTCTGATAATATCTACTCTTACCTGACCTATCTCTTACTCAATAGGCATTTCATTCCTGGCTTCTCTGAAGTTCCTCTTTTTTTTTTTTTTTTTTAAATTTTTTATTTTTTATAAACATATGTTTTTATCCCCAGGGGTACAGGTCTGTGAATCACCAGGTTTACACACTTCACAGCACTCACCAAAGCACATACCCTCCCCAATGTCCATAACCCCACCCCCTTCTCCCAAACCCCCTCCCCCCAGCAACCCTCAGTTTGTTTTGTGAGATTAAGAGTCACTTATGGTTGTCTCCCTCCCAATCCCATCTTGTTTCATTTATTCTTCTCCTACCCACTTAAGCCCCCATGTTGCATCACCACTTCCTCATATCAGGGAGATCATATGATAGTTGTCTTTCTCTGCTTGACTTATTTCACTAAGCATGATACGCTCTAGTTCCATCCATGTTGTCGCAAATGGCAAGATTTCATTTCTTTTGATGGTTGCATAGTATTCCATTGTGTATATATACCACATCTTCTTGATCCATTCATCTGTTGATGGACATCTAGGTTCTTTCCATAGTTTGGCTATTGTGGACATTGCTGCTATAAACATTCGGGTGCACGTGCCCCTTTGGATCACTACGTTTGTATCTTTAGGGTAAATACCCAATAGTGCAATTGCTGGGTCATAGGGCACCTCTTCGACCTCAGCCGCAGCAATATCTTCCTAGGAACAACGCCAAAGGCAAGGGAAGCAAGGGCAAAAATGAACTATTGCAATTTCATCAAGATCAAAAGCTTTTGCACAGCAAAGGAAACAGTTAACAAAATCAAAAGACAACTGACAGAATGGGAGAAGATAGTTGCAAACGACATATCAGATAAAGGACTAGTGTCCAGAATCTATAAAGAACTTAGCAAACTCAACACCCAAAGAACAAATAATCCAATCAAGAAATGGGCAGAGGACATGAACAGACATTTCTGCAAAGACGACATCCAGATGGCCAACAGACACATGAAAAAGTGCTCCATATCACTCGGCATCAGGGAAATACAAATCAAAACCACAATGAGATATCATCTCACACCACTCAGAATGGCTAAAATCAACAAGTCAGGAAATGACAGATGCTGGCGAGGATGCAGAGAAAGGGGAACCCTCCTACACTGTTGGTGGGAATGCAAGCTGGAGCAGCCACTCTGGAAAACAGCATGGAGGTTCCTCAAAATGTTGAAAATAGAACTGCCCTATGACCCAGCAATTGCTCTGAAGTTCCTCTTAATTTCACCAGAGCACACATGACCTCTCACGTCTAAACCTTGACGATGGTTTTACACTTGAGACTCGTTACTGTTACTTTAAAGGGAAAAAGAAGAAACACAAGGAATTAAAGCCAACAATTAGTTCTGTGAGTTTCAGAAAACCAAGTAATTCATGTATTTCTGATTGATAAAATGACTATATTAATAACTACATTTGGCTGTCAAAAATTTAGAATGAAAGAATGTGAATAAATATGATTTTCAAATAATTAATAATGAAAATATATTAAGTTAGTAATAGAATGTGATATATGATCTATCTGATCACATTTTATATTTGTCTATCTGTTTTACCTATCACTGTGAATTACATAAATATTTGTTGACTTATTAGATGATAAATGTTATTTTTATAAGTAAATAAAGTGAAACATTTGTCTAAAGTTTCATTATAAGTTGAATCCCTTAGGACTTATAATTGAATAAGTTTATTCTCTTAAAATTTACATATGTGAATATATATACACACACACACAAATATATATATATACATATATAATATACATATAAGAATAAAATAGTATTCCAATTTAGATTTCCTACCTCGTGTTATATAAGTTAAATGTTAGTCAGAAATTTTCATTTGTAGCCATCAGTACAGTTATAGATGGTCCTACGTTCTAGTTCAGTATGATAACACACACAAGAATGATAGCCTGTAAGCATCAATGGGATTTTTCATGAACAAAAGAAAAGGAGAAAGGCATTGTTGACCTCACATTTTGTCCTTCTTACTGTCTCGCACATGGACGTGAAGCCAAAGCCATGACACCCATCTTCCAAACATGAGGTAACAATCATAGTACCAGAAAAAGGAAAAGGAATGCATAGCAGAATTGAAGGAGTTTGGATTATTGATAGTATAAAGCTGCTGCCAAATCAGAAACTATCTGCCTCGATATATCCTGCAATATGAGCTAATTAAAAATATACTTTATTAGTGATCCCATAGTTATTTTGTTACATGGAGAGTCAAGAATTTCTAACATATACAGGATCTATCACAATAATGTGAACTGAACAATGATAATATCTTATGGTATATACAACTTTTAACCAAGAACAAGTTACAGAGATTATATAAGCCAGTCCAAAGATGTCTTGTATGAAATACACTACAATGTTGGGGAAATAACCATAATCTTGAAGGAGGTCTATGTTGAAGAATCAGTCACACTGGAAGGTGAGATGATTGTGTACATTATTGTACAAGCCAGAGCACTTTTGGAGTGAAGAGGTCCTCTCAATAATTACACAGTATAAAAAGTAAAGCAAACTGTTGGGGCGAAACCAGGATATACGGTCTCATTAGTTTAGGTCTAGGGTTCTTATTCTGCCAGGATACCGTCAATGAAAAATATAGATTGTTATCTGAGAAGTAAATATATGTATCTTTTATCTGGGCCATAAATAAGCCTTTTTAAGAATAAGAAGACATCAACAAACTAGAGTGTTCTGCAAGTCCTTGTGCAATGCCCAGCCCTTTTTACCTGTTAACAGTTTGTGATCCAGGTAGCTCTTGTTCGTTTCCATGATGCATATATTGACACATATTTGTTCTGCTAAAGATTTGAGTTCTCATGATAATTACGTTTATTGGTGGATATTGCCCTCAACAACTGAGGAAAGTGAATATTTCTGAAAAAACAAGCATAACAGATAAAGCAAACTATTAAGCAGATGACAATTATAGGTAATTCAGTAACTTTATATAACAAACACCCATTACCCAAATGTTGTAGTTCCATATTTAAAAGTCGCATGGAAAATAGAAGACAAGGAAAAAAAGTAATTGCTGATAGTTCATGTTGATTGCTCAGCCCTGACTTAGCACAGACTGACAAGACTAAAGATTCCAAATTACTGTTGAAACGTACCTTCACCCCAAATCCATTGATTATGTAATTTCAACTCTATTTTATTATCCTGATATAGGTCACTAAATTTTTAGAAATTAGGTAAACATTTTGAAATTAATAATGCTTTCAAATCCCTTACATAAGTGTACATCAGTATTTTCCACTGATTAACACTGACTCTATAATTCAAAAATAGAACGCTTATTTTATTGTACAAAGATCTTCAATATATCACCAAGTTATAGTTACAAAATTGAATACCTGAACATTCACAATGTAGGTCTTGTAAATTATACCTTGATTCCCCCCCACCACCCCAACCAATTCTGTGAATCTTCCTTGCATTAAATTATTTTCCCCATTTTCCAAAATGTCTTGAATAGGGCGCCTGGGTGGCTCAGTTGGTTGAGCAACTGCCTTCGGCTCAGGTCATGATCCCAGACTTCCAGGATTGAGTCCCGCATCAGGCTCCCAGCTCCTTGGGGAGTCGGCTTCTCCCTCTGACCTTCTCCTCTCTCATGCTCTCTCTCACTCATTCTCCCTCAAATAAATAAATAAAATCTTAAAAAAAAAATGTCTTGAATACTCCTTCTTGATTTTCATGAACCTTAAATGTTTAGTTTTTATTCATCTGTATTATAGCTATTTATATGGTCTCCAAAATATTATTCTAAATAATTAAATTCTAAATGCAAATATTTAAAAATAAAGCAAGTATTTTCAAAATGCCCATTTTTCTATTCCTAAAATGAAAGGACCTCCATCAGTATATTTTTTGGAAGTGATGGGTTTTTAGTGCAGCTTTATCTACTTTCTTATTAAAGAGATACAGTTTAGTCAAGTAGTATTGTATTTATTTATTTGTTAATCTTGATCTGACTTTGAAATGTTTATCAACACTCTTGTCACAGTAAGATAAGATTATTACAGGTCCCTCAGCTGGCTTGCCTGATAAGAGTTTGTTTGAATTCCAGTTGGCAAGGAATCTTTTTGTAAAAGAGGATAATTCTTTCTCACCCATATTTCTGTCTGTCAGAAGCTTTGCTTTCTTTGTCATTTGCTAGTGCCACAAAGCAGCCACTTCAGAATTATCTCTCCAGCTTAAATCCTTTTAGGGCTCCAGTCCAGTATATTTAAGAAACTCCCAGCTTCCTGCTGTGAAGAGAGAATTTTCTGTTTCTGTTAACGTGTAGAGTTTGAAGAGACAAACCTTTTTCGGTCTTACACATGCAATCTTTGGGAACTTCTATTACTTCAAGTATGTACACCATAGGATTTATCTGCACTGTAGAGGGTCTCTATGTCTCTGTGTTAGCTCAGAGCGGTGAGTGCTAGCTGAAGTGCTATTCACTTCCACTCCACAAAGAACTTTGGAGAAGATAAATACAAATTTTTGTCATAAGATTCCTAAGAAAAAATTAAATAGAAAATCAGGTGAAAGGTAATAACTACTCATAATTTCAAGTTTTTATGTTCGGTTTCATGTTCGCCTAAGTAATGTATTAACAAAACGCGTTTCTATGGGACAGTATAAATAATAGAGGCCTGAGAACTAGATTTAAGATAATTTCTTATTCTCCTTTGCCACTTCCTGGCTATAACTTTACTCAGCAGCCCCATTTCAATTTCATCTAAGTGTTAGAATGCAAAAGTTTCAAAAGCCCTTAATTCTACTAGTGTCATCATTTGTCTCATCACTGACAAGCTACCATTCAATGTGTGACACCCTCGGACATAGGGAGACACTTGTGAAAACCTGAAATATAACCTATCCTACAGACAGGTTATAAGAAAAAATAGACTTCAAATTAGGTGAAACAATAGCTTTTTCTCTCATGAAGGAATGTCCACAAATTTTACTTAGTATATCACCCAAAGAGTCCACCTAATCTGGCCTTAACCTGGTCTTCGTTTTTATTTTGTTCTAAGTCTTCTTTGTTAATATCCTGTCTTTATTTGTGTTCCTCAAATCAGTCAGACTCATGACTCCCTTATGATCTAGTACCAAGTCCCAGATTTCAGAACCTTATAATCACCAAAACTTCTCTAATTTCTGTACCTTTTCCCGCTACTTAGAGAATCATCCCATATACTTAAAATAAATTCTGTGTTTATTGTTAGCTAATATCAGTTACTGCTGTCTACAATCATTGCAACTTGAGCTAATGTAAAAATTGATATTTCATATAAAGTGGTTTTATGAAAGACTCTTAAATGTAAAACCAACCAAACAGAGTGGGTGGAGGTAGATAAATAAGGAGGATTTCTCCATCTGTAGATAGTAAGACAATTGTGCTTGTTAAATTGTTATGTTGTACATATATATATATATATACACACACATATATATACACACACATATATGTATATATACATATATACATGTGTATATATATACACATATACATATATTAATTTAGTGACATAAGCAAATATAATTTTCTTGATTTGTAATGAAATGAATATAAATACATTATTTATATATATCATATATGAATTTATATATTTATAAATAAAATTATATTTGCTTGTGTCACTAAATTGATATCCTAAAATTGTATTTGCTTATGTCACTAAATTAATATCTGGGCCAGAGACTGGCCCAGAGATTCCACAGTTCCATGCCACCTGAGGACTGAGGGAATACACATCTCAGCATACATGTCTTAATTCCAGAACACTGTTGGAGAACTTCGCTATAGAAACCTGATAGAAAAATATTAGGATACTGGAATGCTTGCCTGCTTCTTATACCTTCTACAAGATTTTTCTACAAAAGGGCTGCTTTCCTCACTGGCCTACCTGAGAACAAAAAGGAAGAACAAAGGGAACCATTCATGTATTTGACTCCACTAAAAAATGCCATTTCTGCTGAAACCAGTTATTTATGAATGCAGGGGTGAAAGAATCCTACCTCTTTGGATTATAAAAGCTAAAGCCAGTGCTCCCTGGTAAGAGCAGAATGAGACAAGGCAGAGACATAGAAAACTCAGTAGGATGTAAGACGAGCACTCAGGAAGATGCACAGAAATAGAACTAGTCTGAATATTCCTGGTCTTTCAAACTAATACTCTAGACAACCAAGACCCCCACTTCCTCCTCACTTCTCTCCCTCAAAAAAACAAACAAACAAACAAACAAATCATTGGGAATACTATTCCCTGAAAAGCATATTCATGGAAATATAGCCATGACAAAGGCAAAGTAGATCTTCCAATCAGTTGGGTTTGCTTACAGTTACACTTTGCTTCATGGCAGAGCTGAAAACAGAATCCTGTCACTAAAGTCCAGGGGTTGTAGAGAACCCCAACTGCTTTCTGAAATAGAAATCCCATAGGTAGGACTTAGGTTCAAACAATCAACAGACAACCGTTTTTATGGTGTTGCATTGCCATAGAAACCAGAAAAATGTAAAAATAAACTTTATTATTACTCTATTATTAGATCAAATTTCAGGCTGTCATAAACATGACAAACGTAATATTGGCTACTAAAGCTGTATAGTATCCATTAGGGAAATGCTCCCCAGTGTGCACTCTCATGCGTCCACTGAGAACCCCATGGAAAAAGAATCTCTGCAGTCACAAAGCCTGACCAGGGGTCTCTCACTCAACAGTAGATGAAGCACAAAATCTTGTTCAACAAGCTATATATATTTTTTGACTGATAGAAACCATAAAATAGGATCCTTTCTAGTTCTATCTAAACAGGAGATTTTTATATAGTTACAGTATCTATAATATATATGCATATGTGTATTTTTGACATAGGCTATAGTAACATGATAGGGCCACTTCTAGATAGAACTTGAAGGAATTCATATAGAACAGATATATTGTTATTTTGGTCTTCAGTGCAGTTGTTAAATATTACTGTGAAAGCCTATCTTTGGGGCTCATTCATGACTGTATATTAGATCGTTTCATTAAAAGTGGGGGGATGACCTTCTTTAAAAATATAGTAAGAGAAAAATATGCTTATGTATGTTGGTCATATGAGTCGTGCAACCAAGAAGTAATAAAGTAATATGTCACTACTTTTTTTTCTGCTAGCATCTCTATCCACCAGTTTCTATTTATAGAACTTACTCTCCTGACCCCTTAGAGTTTGTAATGTGATCAGTATTGGGAAAATCATAGCATCCAAGGCCCAGGACAAAATGATCAAAGATGTGCCTGTACCTTAAGTCATGACAACAGGAGTTTATCCATAGAATTTTCTTCTTTCCTTCCTTAGATACCCAAGAAAGTATTCTTCTTTCTCTCTGATAGAAAGCGTCAAGATAATAATTCAACAACTCCCAAGAACTCTGCCAAAAAATATATACACAAAAGTCATGAATATCAAGAATTAAAAATCAGGAAAATGATTCTAATAATAATCCAAGTATTCAGTCCCTGACTGTCTTAAGGCTGCCCTACTTCCTGAAACTCTGTCCTTAATTTTCTGAGTTATCCAGGGCTCTTTAAAAAAATTGTGTGTGTGTTTAAATCATTCTCTCTTCAGTTGAATTGGGTTTCTGTCACTGAATAATGCAGTTAACTTCCAATTCTGACATGCTTAGATTCTATGATACTATGTTTGTCACTAGAGACATACCCAAGACTACCTCAATATTCAATAAATATGAAAAGGTTAATAATCAAAGGCAGTCCTTTTATAATTAAATTTTTCATTGATTTTTCAGGCTGTACAATATTTAATGATTCAATCATAACAACCATCTGAAATAGCTATCTGTAAAAATGAAAGTGATGAAAACATATGATTAAAAAATGATTTCCTGTCTATATTCATCTTCCTTGATCCACTTAAAATAATTTATGAGATTAAGCTTCATTGGAATAATATAGTTGACTATAATATTAATTTTCACTAAACTAATCTTTATGAAGGACAAGATCACATCTATTTTGTTTAACCCTGTATCATATAAAAGACATCCTGTTAACATTTCTAGAACTCAAAAATTATTTTTACTCTGCTACTTGCTTTCTTGTCATTCTGAGTTTTGACCTCTCTTTTCTGAGCCTCAATTTTCTCTTCTATAAAAATAGCTATGGGATAATGTTATGTTTTAAGTATTCAATGATGTTTTCAATCTCAGAGTACAGACAGTTGGCAAAGATAAGCTAATAAGGATTCACAGACCCATCTACCACTGAATATGTGACCTAGAACGTGTTACTTGACTTTATCTGTACCTCGTAAGAAGGTTGTGGTGATTCCCTTTTATATTCCCCATCTCCATCAGCCTCGACATCAAAGGTTTGTTTCTTTGCCTCATGCACCTCCTCAAGAAAATAATTTCAAATAGTGAATATGAAAGCATAGAAAGTTAAATTACTATATATCCTGTGTAATTTTATATGTTTTTACTTTTATAAAAATAGTTTAAAAAGAATTGTTATGTGATTATGTGTTATAAATTATATGTAAAGCTTCATATTCCTAAAATTAGTATTACTGATTTCTTTTTACCTGTATAAATGTAAGTTGATATACCCACATAATATATGTAATATATATACCCATAATCCATAAATAAGAATAAGACAAGATTGACAAAAAGTCTTTGGAAGAATGTTTAAGAAGATGGAAAATACGATGGCATGAATAAATAAGAACAACCTCCCATTTTTAAAACTTGAGAATTATTTGTGTGCATCTTTTTAAATTATTATTTCAGTAGAGGAGATATAACTAGAACACAATTCCTATATAATCTACATACTGAAGAATTCTGAAAGATTGGGAGTAGAATGAATTATCAGTGAGCAAACAAGAACAAATGTAATAGAGCTAGAAAAGCTGGATAAATTTTCTTTTCTCTTCATCTTGAATTGTTGATTGGAGACCAAACATAGAAGAATAAGACTGGAAATGGAGAGACAATTTATGAAGGCATAATGTTAGTCTGGTCTAGACAGAGATGGGGTAGCCTGGGACCGACTGGAAGGTAAGAGTGAAAGTGTTGAAAAGTAAATAAATAAAAGTTTTTAGAGATACATTTTGAATGTAGATCAAAACAGAACTTGCCATTGGATTGTGAGTTAGAGATGATGGAAAGTGAAGAATAAAGGTTCATTCTGTGGTCATGGCTTCATCAAATACGTAGGAAGCTCGTATGAGAAAGACTGGGAAAAGAGGTTGGGATGGGAAAAGGATATATAAACTTATTTTAGCTATCCTCTAGTGAAACATTTAAATAAAGAGATATATTAAGTCTGGGACTCGGGGGCAAAAATGAGAGTTGACATATGAATTGTAAATTATGAGTATATGAAGTATTTGAAGCCAGGGAACAAATGTTATTACTAATGAGAGAGCACTGTCCAGGGAGAGAGCAAGGATTAATCCTTAGGTTACTCATATACTAAGAGATCTGTAGGCGGAAAAAACCCAAGAGAAACTTCTAGTGTCCTGGGAGATGGGAGAAAAATTAGGATAGTGGCTTTTCCCAGAAATCAAGTAAAGAAATTGTGTCATGGATAGTGTGTTCAAAATCTTTTAGAAGTCAAATCATGACACAGTGACATAGAATTTGCCATTGGATTTTTTTTTTTTTTAATATTTAATTTATTTTTTCTTTTTTTTTTTATTTCCAGCATAACAGTATTCATTATTTTTGCACCACACCCCGTGCTCCATGCAATCTGTGCCCTCTATAATACCCACCACCTGGTACCCCAACCTCCCACCCCCCGTCCCTTCAAAACCCTCAGATTGTTTTTCAGAGTCCATAGTCTCTCATGGTTCACCTCCCCTTCCAATTTCCCCAAACTCCCTTCTCCACTCTAAGTCCCCATGTCCTCCATGCTATTTGTTATGCTCCACAAATAAGTGAAACCATATGATAATTGACTCTCTCTGCTTGACTTATTTCACTCAGCATAATCTCTTCCAGTCCCGTCCATGTTGCTACAAAAGTTGGGTATTCATCCTTTCTGATGGAGGCATAATACTCTATCCCCAGGGGTACAGGTCTGTGAATCACCAGGTTTACACACTTCACAGCACTCACCAAAGCACATACCCTCCCCAATGTCCATAATCCCACCCCCTTCTCCCAAACCCCCTCCCCCCAGCAACCCTCAGTTTGTTTTGTGAGATTAAAAGTCACTTATGGTTTGTCTCCCTCCCAATCCCATCTTGTTTCCTTTATCCTTCTCCTACCCACTTAAGCCCCCATGTTGGCTTTGAAAATAAATCCTTGGGAAAATTGACAAGAACATTTTCAATAGTGTGGTATAAATTTTATCTTTATTTAGAAGGTAAAAGGGAGAAGAATGATATATAACAGAAGTCAGTAGATACCGAAAACTTTCTTGAGAAAAAAATTTTAACATGGACAAGATAAATAAGGTAGGAATTTGTTTCATGAGAAGGGTTTATAAATTTTAACATTAAGTGTGAGATAGCTTTGTGTGCATATATTTATACACACATATGTGTAAACACACACGTGACCAAACATGTATGTGTAAACAACATATAATAAATATGTTTATATAAATATATAATACAATAAACATATATATGTAAATGCATATATAAACAGACATATATAAACATACATCTTGAATAAATCTCACCTCATCACTAAGCAATTTTGTTCCTCATTTGTTTGTGTGTATACACACACACACACACACACACATTAGCTGCTGAGGTCAGATTTATTCAACATAAAACAGTCCCTCCTCTTGACTAGACCTCGTACAAAATTTCTCTTCATAACATTAAAAAAAAGGCAAATAGAAGGAAATATACAATTGAAGTCCCATTTTGAAGCATTCCTCAAGTAAGCCAAACAATTGGAAAAGCATGTCTTGAATAAAATACATGATAGCTTTTCTCAAACTTATGTAAATGCTCAGCAAACTGTTTCACTTCTGGGTGTAATATTAATTATGTAAGCCTACAAGAGCAAATGATTTACAAGGCAATTTTTTAAGAATCTTACTATTTTCTTCTTGAAATAGTATGATTTTTGCTCTAAATTAGCTCTGGATATTACTGTTATTTTTCTTAAGTAGATATGGGAAATATACACTGGACAAAAATGTAAAAATAAAAATATATGAAATATTTAGTTTATCAAAATAAATGGAAGTAGCACTGTCTCTTGTTTTCATTAAATTAATACTGGACATGCCCATATGTTGAAACCTTGCCTTTATACTGCAATCTATTCAAATAATTGACTTCAAGGAGATTCTGTGTTTATCAAAATATATTCACAAGATAGAATCACATGCCAATTATATTTAAGCATCATTCTCAATTTTAAATGTTATGTTCATAAACATGATTCATATCAGGTAGAATTCTTATAAGAGGTGAAAATTTGGCATCAGAAAAGTATTTTAAGTGGCACGTAAATTACCATTTAGCTTTCAAAAATCTAATTAACCAATATCTTTGGCTGAAAGTACATATTAATTAGGTTGACTTATCTTCTGATATTTAAGTCCAAAATATTTTGTTCTTTTTCCTCCCATAAAATACAAATAATTATAAGTTCCAAAAGATTTTATTCTTTTTATGACCTCATCACTGTTTATAGCTGATCTATATTAAATAATATAGTTTCTAGACAAGTGAAATATGTATTTTCTTTGTTTTAGAGATGAATAGTGATCACCATATACTACAAAAAATCAATATAACTTAGAAGAAGGTCTCCCTCTTTACACAAATTTGCAATGTATTTAGTCAAAGGATACTACAAGATAAACAATTTAAGCCAAGAACAATTTAACTTCTGTATTAATCTAGATTTGAAACATAGAAAAGATTTTAGGAAAGGGGAAATACTGTTTTCTCTCTGATATTTTGTATTGATACTCTTTTTTACATGTAAACACAATTTACAAAGCTACTGAGAGTTTAATTTTCCTCTGGTATATTTACCATAAACATACTTAGACTTTGATATCTTTGTCAAAGAAACAAGCTTGTGGAGGAACTTTCTCAACCTAATAAAAATTGTCTATGAGAAACTTATAACTAAAATCATGCTTTATAGTGAAAGACTAGAAGTTGCCCCTCTAAGATCAGATATAAGGCAAGGATAACTGCTCTGAGATAGTCTATTCAAAGTAGAACTGGAGAATGTAGCTAATATAATAAGGCAAGAAACGAAAGTATTGTATCCATAAATTTTAATGGTGGTTTGCCAGTTCCTATTTAGTTTTCAGTGTTTTCTTGACTTCTTTTGTGAGTTCTCCTATGACTCAGAATACTAATTATATGGTTTAATTTCCAAATATTTGGGAATTTTCCCCAATTCATTTGTGCTGATTCTTTTTAAATTAACTGTATCTTGTTCAGAAAACATTTTGAACTATTTCAATCTTTTTACATTTTTTAAGACTTGTTTAATGGCCTCTCTTATGATTTGTCATGGAGAATGGTTCATATGTGTTTGAAACGAATTTTTATCCTGTGTCACTGGAATAAGTGTTCTAAAATTAGTTGAATCAAGTTAGTTGATAGTTTTACTTTAGTCAAGTATACTTAAGGATATTTTATCTAATCTATCAAGAATCAAGAGCAGAGTTAACAATTGCAACCACAATCACTTAGTTATTTTTCCTTTCAAAGATGTCACCTTTTACTTCATGTAATGTGAAGCTCTATTGTCAAGTGCATGTATGTTTATATTTGTTATATCTTCCCAATATATTGACCTTTATGTTATTGTAAAACATACCTTTATATCCCTAGAATATAGGGATAGAAGTATTTGTTATCTTAAAGTTTATTTTATATGATCAATTAATATAACTACTCCTACTCACTTACCATATTAAAATGTTACATATTTTTTCCATTAAAATACTTTTAAACATATTTGGAAAAATAGTTGGATCCTACTTTTATTTTATAGACAATATCTCAGTTTTCATGAGAGCGTTTTGTCTAACCTCATTTAATATATTCATTCCTATGACTGTATTTATGCCTGATATTTTGCTGTTTATTTGCTATATTGTTTATATCTACTTCATTTCACAAACTGTTTATATACTAAATTCACTGTGTTAAACAAATATAATGGTATACAATTCTAATTCTGCTGACATTTTACCTATATTTTTTATTTGTTTTCTTAGTGGTTTCTCAAGAAATTACAATATACCTCATAATTTATCACTAATTCAGATAAATAATTAAAAAAATACAGTAACCTGGGGCCCCTAGGTGGCTCAGTAGGTTGAGCATTTGACTCAAGTCATAATCTCAGGGTCGTGAGATGGAGCCCCACATTGGGCCCAGCACTCAGCACAGAGTCAGCATGAGATTCTCTCCTTCACCCTCTCTCTCTGCTCCCACACCCTGCTCACACACTCTCACTCTCTGTCTCTCAAATAAATAAAGAAATCTTTTTTAAAAACACAGCAATCAGGGGGCACCTGGATGGCTCAGTGGGTTAAAGCCTTTGCCTTCAGCTCAGGAAATGATCCCAGGGTCCTGGAATCGAGCCCCGCATTGGGCTCTCTGCTCAGCAGGGAGCCTGATTCCCTTTCTCTCTCTCTGCCTGCCTCTCTGCCTACTTGTGCTCTCTGTCAGATAAATAAATAAAATCTTGAAAAAAAATAAAAAAATAATAAAATAAAAAATACAGCAATCTTGCTCAAATGCACTACTACTTCTTTCCCTATTTTTGTTTTATTATAATTATACACAGTATTTATTTGTATTATAAACCCACAAAAACAGTGTGATAGTTATTGCTTTATATCATCTGTAACCTTAAAACATTAAGTTAAAATTTTTGAAAATATTACATGAACCCTTTTATGTTTTCCAATATATTACCATTCCCTTTGTTGTTTTATCTTTTCCTATGGATTAGAGTTATTGTCTGGTGACATGACCAATTAGACTAAAGAAATTCCAATATTATTTATTGTATAAAAAATCCCATAGCAACAAATTCCCTCAGTGTTTTTTTTTTTTTTTTTTAAATTTTGGGAATATATTTATCTTGTTTTTATTTCAAAAGGTTTTTTTGACTGATATAAAACTCTTGGGTAGCAATTATTTTCTTTCACAACATAAAATGTTCTTTTGCCTTCTGAATTAATTTAACAATAGTTTCCATGTATGGAAATATAAAATGTATAGCTGTTCTTTTGAATATGATGCCATTTTCCTTATAAAAGTTTTACTTGTCTTTGAGCAGTGATGCGTTTAGAGTGAATCATTTTGTGTCCATCCTACTTGGGATTCAGTGAACTTAGGTATTCATATTTTTTTTAAGAAATTAAATTTGTTGTATCAGTCATTACATCTTCTAATATGTTTTTTTCTTCCCTTTTCTTCTCCTCTGAGAGTCCCACTACATAAATATTTGTGTGTTTTTAAATTTTATCCACAGATCTGAAGCTCTGCATTTTTGTCTTCAAATGTGCATTTCTTTCTGTTGTTCAGGTTTTGTAATTAATATTGATCAAAATTTTAGTTCACTGATTCTATTAACTGTCACTTTAAATGTGTTTAGCATGATTCATATTTATTATAATAATTTGAAGAATGCTATCTGTAATTCAGAAATAAATCAATATAAGGGAAAGTTTATCCATAACATCACAATTACAGGAGGATTTAATTGGGAAATTGTTACTTTCCCTTGAAATTTGAAAAGATACTGCTCAATTTTGCTAATGCTTCTAAAAATTTGGAATTTTGTCTTACAATGGAATAACCTTTCTTTTTTAAGATACTAATTATACACTTTACTTGGGTGGTAAAACCATATTTTAATAAACATTTACTAGTAAGTACATATATAGCTTAGAAAGACATTTATTCTCTTATTTGTAATAATTTTATCTTATTTTTTAAATAGATTTTGGAGAATCTTCAAAGATTCTCTATTTGGCCTATGATTAAATACTTATGGTAGAAAGAGACTAACTCTTAGAGTAATAAATCTGACTGCAGACATGAAATCCATTAGAAAGTCTTTACTGATACTGAACCAAAATATTAGTACTTTTGAATTTCACCTGTAAATCTTTACTTGAGCTTCTGTGACCATATATACTTAAAAAACAACAACAACAACTTGATTTTACAAAGTAGACAAAGATTTTGTGTGAGCAACAAATCTTTTGTATCTCCTTTTCATTTCAAAGTATTTGCTACTATATTAGTTTTTCTTTAAAAGATTTATGTATTGCCAATAGCAAGGGAAAGGGAACATAATAATCCAGGAGGTGATTTTGTCAACAAAGTGAAACAGAAGATTCAACTCCCCTTTTATGAAATTTATACAGTTGTTAATGTAGTCTATTATTCTATTATTACATTACCTGCATTGGTAAACACAACTTCTTTCTTCATATAGATTCAAAATGAATCTAAGTACATTGGCTGGTTTCTAAAAACAACTGTAATAGTACTTTTGCAAATAGTGTCAAGAAATTCTTTTGTATTATCAAAAGAATTGTTAGTGACATAAATCTTTCCATCTGTGTGTATCTCAGTTTAAGTCTTGAATTATTTAGCAGAATAAGGACAGGAAAGATTATTTAAAGAGTGAATTATAGTAAAGAAATGCATACCTAACTATTGTCTCTCTTATCTGCATTATAATTATAGGCTTGTAAAAGGACCAGTCCACAAAAGAGAAAAAATGAACAAAAGTATATACAGAGCATATCTGAGTGTTGGCAAACATACCAAGCCTGTGGGCTTCCACCCACTGTATTTACAGCCAATATTTTTCAGATCATCTTCTGTCCTTAGCCCTCTGAAATATGTTCCTTTAAAAATTAACAAAAAATATGCCTTTGTTAAATCTGAAGAATAAATCAGCAATGTTTGAAGCACGTTAATTTATTTTGATAATTTCTCTACAACCCACTTGTATTTTTACTTGGGTTAATTTACTATTTAATTATTCATAGCCTGATTGCTGTTGATTGGACTTCCATCAAGGTACTCATGAAAATATATATATACATATTTTAGAGAGGTGCCATTTCTTTAGAAGTGGTGAACAGTGTTTTAAATGTTTACTGTACAGTCATTACTCACAACAACCCTTAAGTGCAGGGATTATAATTATTTCTATTTCATGGATAGAATAACTGTAGCTTTGAAAGGTCATTAAATACGCAATTTTTAAAATTTTATTAATTTACTCAGTGACATTATTAAGTGATAGAACTAATTTGAAATCAATGTGCACTGACTCAAGAGTCTATGCTCCTAACCACTTTTGTTATTGAAAAACATGTACCATTTTTCTTTATGATTAATTCGACTTTTCAAATGGAAATAAACAAATCCAGTGGTATCTTTGGATTAAGATGTATGTTGTATTATTGAAGCACCGGGTCACTCAATAAAGAGAAGAAACACATTTCTGTGTTTATTCTGTCTATAAGCAATTGTGGCTTTAAAGTGAATTCATTTATTGAAGAGACTGTCTTTTTTCCACTGCATATTTTTTCTTGTTTTGTCAAAGATTAATTGACCATAGACTTGAGGGTCCATATCTGGGCTCTCTACTCTGTTCCACTGGTCTATGTGTCTGTTTTTATGCCAGTACCATGCTGTCTTGGTGATCACAGTTTTGTAATAAAGCTTGAAATCAGGTAACGTGATGCCCCCAGCTTTATTTTTGTTTTTCAACATTTCCTTAGCGATTCGGGGTCTCTTCTGATTCCATACAAATTTTTGGATTATTTGCTCCAGCTCTTTGAAGAATACTGGTGGAATTTTGATCGGAATGGCATTAAAAGTATAGATTGTTCTAGGCAGTATAGACATTTTAACAATGTTTATTCTTCCGATCCAAGAGCATGGAATGGTCCTCCATCTTTTTGTGTCTTCTTCAATTTCTTTCATGAGTGTTCTGTAGTTCCTCAAGTACAGATCCTTTACCTCTTTGGTTAGGTTTATTCTCAGGTATCTTATGGTTCTTGGTGCTATAGTAAATAGAATCGATTCTCTAATTTCCCTTTCTGTATTTTCATTGTTAGTGTATAAGAAAGCCACTGATTTCTGCACAATAAATGGTGCTGGGAAAACTGGACAGCTATAAGTAGAAGAATGAAACTCGACCATTCTCTTACACCGTACACAAAGATAAACTCAAAATGGATAAAAGACCTCAGCGTGAGACAGGAATCTATCAGAATTCTAGAGGAGAACATAGGCAGTAATCTCTTCGATATCAGCCACAGCAACTTCTTTCAAGATATGTCTCCAAAGGCAAAGGAAACAAAAGTGAAAATAAACTTTTGGGAGTTCATCAAAATCAAAAGCTTCTGCACAGCAAAGGAAACAGTAAACAAAACAAAGAGGCAACCCACGGAATGGGAGAAGATATTTGCAAATGACAATACAGACAAAAGGTTGATACTAGGATCTATAATGAACTCCTCAAACTCAACACACACGAAACAGGCAAACATATCAAAAAATGGGCAGAAGATATGAACAGACACTTCTCCAATCAAGACATACAAATGACTATCAGACACATGAAAAAATGTTCATCATCACTAGCCCTCAGGGAGATTCAAATTAAAACCACATTGAGATATCACCTTACACCAGTTAGAATGGCCAAAATTAACAAAACAGGAAACAACATGTGTTGGAGAGGATGTGGAGAAAGGGGAACCCTCTTCCACTGTTGGTGGGAATGCAAGTTGGTGTAGCCTCTTTGGAGAACAGTGTGGAGATTCCTCAAAAAATTAAAAATAGAACTTCCCTATGACCTTGCAATTGCACTCCTGGGTATTTACCCCAAAGATACAGATGTCGTGAAAAGAAGGGCCACCTGTACCCCAATGTTTATAGCAGCAATGGCCACGGTCGCCAAACTGTGGAAAGAACCAAGATGCCCTTCAACGGACGAATGGATAAGAAAGATGTGGTCCATATATACTATGGAGTATTATGCCTCCATCAGAAAGGACGAATACCCAACTTTTGTAGCAACATGGATGGGACTGGAAGAGGTTATGCTGAGTGAAATAAGTCAAGCAGAGAGAGTCAACTATCATATGGTTTCACTTATTTGTGGAGCATAACAAATATCATGGAGGACAAGGGTTCTTAGAGAGGAGAAGGGAGTTGGGGTAAATTGGAAGGGGAGGTGAATCATGAGAGACTATGGACTCTGAAAAACAGCTGAGGGGTTTGAAGTGGCGGGGGGATGGGAGGTTGGGGTACCAGGTGGTGGGTATTATAGAGGGCACAGATTGCATGGAGCACTGGGTGTGGTAAAAAAATAATGAATACTGTTTTTCTGAAAATAAATAAATTAATTTAATTTAAAAAAATAAAGTGAATTCATGACACAAAATTTTCCTTTAAGATTGAAAGTTAAAGATACACAAAGTAACCCAAAACTGCTTTGACATACAATTTTATAAAACTATGTAATATTGGGCACTTGTGTGGCTCAGTGGGTTAAGTCTCTACCTTCAGCTCAGGTCATGATCTCAGGGTCCTGGGATCAAACCCCACATCCGGCTCTCCGCTCAGCAGGGAGGCTGCTTCACCCTCCATCTCTGCCTACCTCTCTGCCTCCTTTTGATCTCTCTCTCTCTGTCAAATAAATAAATAAAATCTTTAAAAAAATGTAATCTCACATAATAGAAACATGAGTATATTTTAGAATTCATCAAATAGGGAAAATATAAAAATGAATATATGTAATGATACACAACAAACTGTTAAATTTGTTATATATAGGACCAAGGTGGTGGGGAGTGATAGATAATGACTTTCCCTTTTATTTTCTATGTCTCAAATTTATTAAAGATTTTTCTGTGTGCCTCTAATCTTTTTAATATTAAAATTAAAAATTTAAATCAATGAATACAAATGACTCAAGGGAACATGTTAAATACCTATAATACTTAGAGGGAACAAACATATTTCTTAAGTGGACTCTGTCATAGAACATGGCATTTCTCTCCATTTTTTTTAAAGACTAGTTTTGTTAATTGTAAGATTTTTTTTAAGAAATTAGTTAATTTTGTATAGATTTTTAAGTCAAGGCATGCAGAATGAATAAAAGCAAGAATTATATGAAATACACATAAAATAAACTTTTAAAAATATCTTACAAATGTATTTTTTTCCAAATAGTTTCATTCAGTCTGTGAGTTGACTAATGAGTTTCTTTTCAATAGAAAAAGTTTCAATTTTAATGAAGTACAGCTTATCAATTATTTCCTTCATGGATTGCTCTTTGATGTACCTAAAAAGTAGATGCCATAGTCCAGATCATTTAGATTTTTTCCTGTTTTATCCCAGGAGTTTTAGAGTTTTACAGTTTTCATTTAAATCTCTTCTATTATAAGTTAACATCTGTGAAAGGTGTACAGCCTGTGTCTAGATTCTTATTTTTATTTATTTTATTTTGTGTGTGTGTGGATGTCCAGTTGTTCCAGCACCATTCATTCCATTATACTGCCTTTCACTTTTGCCAAATGTCAGTTGACTGTGTGTATGTGGGCCTATTACTAGGTTTCCTGTTCTGTTCTATTGATCTATTTGTCTGCTTTTTTCACCGATACTATGCTATTTTATTTCTTATAGCTTTATAGTAAGTCTTGAAGTTCGGTGGTGTCAGTCTTCCAACTTTGTTCCTTTCCTTTGATATCGTGTTGACTATTCTGGGTCTTTCGCCTTTCCAAATAAACTTTAGAATCAAGTTTATTGATACCCACAAAATAATCCCAAAATTTGTTTGGATTTTGATTGGGACGATGTGCATAATCTATAAATCAATTTGAGATCTTGAAATTGAGTCTTCCTGTCTACAAACATGGAATATCTCTCCATTTATTCTGTTCTCCTTTGATATCTTTAGGGTTTTGTAATTTTCCTCATACTTGTGCTCTTTTCCTCATACTTGATTACTTGTACTCATTTTGTTAGATTTATATTGAAGTATTTCACATTTTTTGGTTAGTTATGTAACACTTGTTGAATTTTTTAAATGAAAATTCTACTTGTTCATTGTTGGCATATAGGAATGTAATTCACTTTTTTATATTAACTTTGCATCCTGCAATTTGCTATAGTAGCTTTATTAGTTCCTGCAGTCAATTCTTTTTGATTTTCTAAATAGATAATAATGACACCTGCAAACAAAGACAGTTTTTCTTATTTAGTAAACTTTCTATTTTCTGTACTTACTGGGACTTCCAGTATGATGTTAAAAGGGAATAATGAGAAGGGACACTCTTGTTCCTGATCTTAGTGAGAAAACAGAGGTTCTCAGCTTTAAGCATGATAGGTTTTTATAGATTGTCATTAGTTTTTAAGATTTTATTTATTTATTTGACAGAAAGAGATACAGCAAGAGAGGGAACTCAAGAGGGGGGAGTGGGAGAGTGAGAAGCAGTCTTCCCCCAATGCTGGACTTATCCCAGGATCCCGGGATCATGACCTGAGCCAAAGGCAGATGCTTAATGACTGAGCCACTCAGGTGTCCCTATAGATTGTCATTATTGAGCTGAAAAAATTCCCCTCAATTCTTAGTTTACTAAGAGGTATTTGCTCTTATTTTTTTCTTGTCATGAATAGGTGTTGGAATTTTGTCAGATGCCTTTTCTGCATCAATTTACGTGAACTTTCTTTAGTCTATTGATGTAATGGATTATATTAACTGATTTTTGAATGTTGAACCAGATTTGCACATCCAGAATAAATTCCAGGTAGTCATGGTTGATAATTTTTATTATATATTATTTGATCTAACTTCCTAATATTTTGTTTAAAAATTTTACATACACATTCATAAGAGACATTAGTCTGTAGTTTTCTTTTCTTGTAATGTCATTATTCAGGTTAGGTATTGGAATAATCAAGTCTTCTAGAACAAGTTAGGATTTTTATCTTTTGGACAATATTATGGAGAAATGGCATGCTTTCTTCCTTAAATGTTTGGTACAATTCACCAATAAACTCATCTTTACTTGGTCCTTTTTGTTTTGAAAGGTCGCTAATTTTATATCCAATTTCCTTAATAAATATAGACCTATTCAGAAAGTCTATTTCTTCCTCTGTGAGTTTTGGCAGATTGTATCTTTCAAGGAACTGGTCCATTTCACCTGGGTAATCAAATATGTGGAAACAGAGTACTTCATAATATTCACATATTGTCCTTTTAATATCCATGAGAAAGACACTGGTGTTCTTCCTTTCATATAACATTGGTTATTCGTATTTTCTGTCTTTTTTCCCTTGGTTAAATTGGCTAGAAATTTGTTTATTTTATCAATCTTTCAAACAACCAGCTTTTGCTTTTCATTTTATCTACTAATTTCCAGTTCTAATTTTGTTGATTTCTCCTGTAATTATTATCTCTTTTCTGCTGTTTACTTTTAGTTTGCTCTTCTTTTTTTTTTTTCCCCTCTCTAAGGTGGGAAAGCACGACTCAAAGCACTACTTTTCCTGTATTCCACAAATTTTCATGAGCTTATTTTCATCTTCATATAATAAAGAATATTTCTAAATTTTTGTTGAGATTATTTTTGACCCTGGTATTTAGAAATATGTTGATTAATCTCTGTGATAATTAATTTATGTGCCAACTTGCCTGGTGTTGGTGGGCCCACACTATTAATTTTTTTTTAGTTTGTCTATGGGAGCTTTCCAGATGAGATTAGCATTTGGAATAGTGGACTCAGTCGATTATTCTCCCCCATGTAGATTGACATCATTCAGTCCATTGAGGGCCTGAATAAAACAAATGCTGAGGCAAGGTGGAAATCACCTCCTTTTTCCAGCCTAACTGACTGAGCTGGGACATCTCATCTTATCTTCTCCAGCCCTTGAACTGGGAATTATACACCATTGACTCTCATGGTTCTCAGGACCTCTGACTTGGAGAGAATTGTATCTCTGGATTTCCTGGTTTTCCCGCTTTAAGACATTAGATCATGGGATTTCTCAGCCTCTGTAATCACATTAGCCAAGTCATCATAATAACTAAACAAATTTCTCCTGCTAGTTTGTTTCTTTGAAGAACCTCAATGAATACAATCTCTGAGTATTTGGGGATTTCCTACCTATCTTCCTTGATTTCTCATTTAATTCCCTTTTGCCTGGAAGCAGACACTGTATGATTTCTAATTCTTAAAATTTTGTAAGCTATGCTTTATGGCCCCAGATGGGTTTTGTTTTGTTTTTGTTTTTTTGTTTGTTTGTTTGTTTTTGTTTTTCTCTGATATCCAGTTGACTGGTGGTACGTTTGGGATAAACTATGTCCTCACTAATTTTCTGCCCACTGGATCTAACTAGTATTTATAAAGAATTGTAATCTCTGGCTATGATCATATATTTATCTATTCTTGCAATTCTATAAGCTTTTGTCTCACATATTCTGGCACTTCATTGTTAAATTTATACATACTAAGGATTGTTATGTCTTCTTGACCTCTTCATCATTATCTAATACCCCAGTTTGTCCTTGATAAATTTCATTGCTCTGAAGCCCATTATGTCTGAAATGAACATAAATTCTCATGCTTTCTTTTGATTATTGCTAGTATGATATATCTGTCTCTATCCATTTCTTTTAATCCATAGTTGTTTTAAAATTTAAAGTGGGTCTTTTGAAGATAACATATAATTGGGTCTTGGTTTTTTATCCAATCTGACATCTCTGTCTTTTAAATGGTACATTTAGGCTACTGAGTTCAAAGTGATTAGTCACATGGTTATATTAATATGTTTCATATTGGTTACTGTTTCCTACTTGTTGCCATTTCTCTTTGTTCTTAATTTGTCTTCTACTGTTTATCTGCTTTATGGGGTATAATTAACATTTAATATTTTTTCCCTCACTTTCTGTATTTTATCTTTCTCTTCCTGCTGCTCCCCTCCCTCTCTCTTCTTCTCCCCCACTTTCGCCTTCTCTTCCTTCTATTTCTTCCTTTTTTAGTGGTTCCCATAGAATTTATAATACAAATAATCCAAGCCCTCTTTCAAATAACACTACACCATGGGTATATATGTGTGTATATGTATATATATATATATATATTTTTAACATGTCTGTGTATTAAGAAATTTCAAAATAATACTAATTCCTTGATGCCATTCCTTGTACCATTGTTGTCATTCTTATCATAAATAGATGTATGTATAGATATAAATCTATATATATAATACCATTTTATACTTCTTTCTCTTATTCAATTTCTGATGCTTCTTTTTCCCTTATACAGATATGAGTTCCTCGCCTCTACTATTTTCATTCTCTCTGAGGAAATCTTATTAACATTTCTTTCAAGTGAGGTCTACCCTCTACTAGCAAAAAATTCCCTAATTTTTGTTTTTCTGGAAGTTTTTATTTCTCCTTTACTTTTGAAGGATAGTTTTGCAGGATACAGAATTCTAAGTTGCTATTTTTTTTTTCCTTCCTAGTACCTAAGATATTTCCCTTCAGTCTCTTCTTGTTTGTAGGGCTTCTAAGGAGAAATAATCATTATTTTTGCTTCTCTATTGGTAGCACATTTTCTTCCCCCTGATTTCTTTCAAAATTTTTGATTTTCTGTAATTCAAATCAGATAGGTCTAGAGATAGTTTTTGTTTTTGCTTTTTGTTTGTTTGTTTGTTTTATTCTGTTTAGTGTTCTCTGAGCTTCCTTGATCTATGGTTTTGTGTTCAACATTAAGGAAATTCTCTGTCATCATTCCTTCAAATATATTTTTTTGTATTCTTTTCTTTTTTTCTGTTTCTGGTATTCCCATTAGATGTAAGATACACATTTTGTAGTTGTCCCACAGTTCTTGGTAACTCTGGTGTTTTCTTTTTTTTTTTTTTTTCTTCTTCTTCTTTTTAATTTTTTTTCTTTCTAGGATTTTTCCTATCTATGTTTCAGTTTTCAAAATTTCTATTGTTACAACCTTAGGCTCAGAGTCTTTCTTCAGCCATATATAATCGTTTCATAAGTCTACTAAAGGCATTCTTTGTTTCATTCACTCTTCTTTTAGTGTTTTTGGTCATTAGCATTTCATTTTAGTTCTTCCTTAGAATTCCCATTTCTATGCATATATTACCCATCTATTCTTGTATGTCATCTACTCTATCCATTAGCACACTTAATATATTAATCATAGCTGTTTTAAATTCTCAGTTTTAAAATCCCAATATTTCTGTCATATCTTGTTCTGATGCTTACACTGTCTTTTTTTTTTTTAAGATTTTATTTATTTATTTGACAGAGAGAGATCACAAGTAGGCAGAGAGGCAGGCAGAGCGAGAGAGAGGAGGAAGCAGGCTCCCTGCCGAGCAGAAAGCCCAATGAGGGACTTGATTCCAGGACCCTGAGATCATGACCTGAGCCGAAGGCAGCGGCTTAACCCACTGAGCCACCCAGGAGCCCTACACTGTCTTTTTTAATTGTTATTTATTTTTGCCTTTTGGTATGCCTGGTAATTTTTTCTTGATACCCAGACATGACATAATACTATTTAAAAAGAGCTGTGGTTAATAGGCCTTTAGTAACATGATGGTAAGGTGTCATGAGATGTATTCTATTATCCTATGATTAAGCCTCAGTCTAGGATTCAAAAAGTATCTCTGAATCCCAAACTTCATAAATGCTTTATAGTTTTATTTTGTTTTGTTTTGTTTTCCTCCCTTAGGATAGGATGGCTAGAGTAGGCTAAAGTAGTGTTTATCCCGAATCAGAAGTCAGTCAGTCTCTGAAAATGCCTGAATAGTTTAGGCTCTAGTAAAGTAGTTTCCCTTGGGGCCAATACTTTTTACAAAAATTCTCTGGAGTATTTCAAAATGGTTCTTTTTCTCTTCCCTCTGCCAAAAGCAGGGGGCAATTTTGCTGATATTCACTTTGGAAACCTGATCAATTGCCTGGAGATAAAACTCACAAAATTGAGGGCATCCCTCCCCTCCATGACTTGGTTTCCTGGAGTTTTTAACTCTCAGACTTGTCCACAATAAGTCTTCAGCAGCATGTCAATTACACTTTGGCTTTCTTATATCAACATTATTCCAACAGAGATTTTTGTTTTTACTTGTTGTTAGGACAGAACAAGAACTTCCAGGTTCTTTACATAATGGACCAGAATTCAGAAACCCCTTTTTATTAGCTTTATTACATTCTACCTTGTTATAAATCTTTAAGTTTTGAGTATATGTGACTAATAAATAAACTGCTGTTGTTCTCATCTGTCAAGTGTCTGGTGCCATGTGTTTATAAATCCTCATGAATCTAGAGTGGAAATCCCCCTAGTAACAAGGGTTAATTCTTTAAATATTATTCATAATATTTAAATATAAGTTCATTTATTCCTATTATCCTGAAAATAGACAAGAGATTTATGGGGCATAGATAAATTATTATCCTTATTCTCAGTAATAACTACATTTTTCTCCATTTTCCCCAATGTTATAAGAGGTGGATGTCATCCTATATATGCTGGGATTTGTACTGTAGATGAGGATCCCCCAAAATTTAGGTTATTTTAGGAAACCTATTTTCAATTATTTTTCTTTTCTTTTTTATTTTTTTCTTTCTTCTTTCTTAATAATATGTACTTTAGATTGCCCTTTCCTATGATCTATATCTATGTTAACTTTAATTCATTCTTTCTTTCTTTTTGTATATATGGATCATTGTATCAATATTTTTTAATCTCCTGTGTTCTCATTGTACTTTCTATCGTGTCTATTCTCTTTTGTATTTCTTTGCATTTATTCTTTATTTATTAATTTTTCCTCCTTTCTTTTCATTTTATCAGAATTCATTTCACATTCCACTGTTGTTCTATCATAAGATTCTACTTCCAATTTAACTGTTATTTGAGTTTCTGGATGTTTACCATTTGTGCTACTTCATAAGTCTGACTGCTTCATTTTAAACAAAAATATGTTGGAAATGTTGTTATTGAAGCCTTTTATTAATGAGATTATATCATCTTTAGAATTGTTCTACTGATTTCTTAAAATATATTGCCCAAGCCTACTTCTGTCGACTTTTGAGTTTTCCTTTTCTAGCAATTTTGTTGGACTGAATTAATTTTCCTGTACTAATAGCAGGAGGTTTCAGTGGAGTGTAGAAAGAGGGGAGCTTTCAGGCTTCACAGTTTCAGGTCTCCCTCTGTCTGTTATTACAGTGATAATTCATGCCACCTCTGTGTAGCCACCCCTCTTGTGACCCTTAGAACCTTTTCTATTTCATGGGGACTTCTACTGATAAGTTGGGTTTTCTTTTATATTTTTTTTACAGTGTGCTGTGACCAAGAGACACAGTCCTTTCTTCAAATGTGAAGCAGTCACTTTTAGAAGATGTATTTGGTAGAGACCATGAGATCCGTCACCTCAAGGCACTCCCACACACTTTTGCACCTTCTTTCTTCCCAATTCACAGTAAAAGAACTATACTTACTACAGATTCCTATCAGGATGAGGTTTTTTTGTTTTCTTCTGGAAGTGAATATGTACTAGAGAGATCTGAAATATGCAACCACAAACTTTACCTCCTCAAAGTACTTCCTTGACTTCCTATGTGGTCTCGATAGCTGGCTTTGCTTTTTGGCCACATTTTTACCACATATGAAATTTGGAAGCATTTCTGTGTCCTAATTTAGCTGAGAATGTAGTTTTGAAAATCTTTTTTGTTATCCTTGATGACCTAGTTGGTTTTCTGAATGAGAAGTGAAGAAATTAAATCCAAATCTCTGCCTATTCTTACCAAAGATAAAAGATTTTGCTTAAAAATGTCTCTAAAATATACATTTTAATTTTAGTACACACTTTCATGTAGTTTAAAGATTTTTATATATATTATTCAGAAGAAATTTGATGTATCCTTATCTTTGGAATGGTTTAGAAAAAAATGAAACCAAAGGCCAGATATAGATAGAACCCAATTATTCTCAACAGTCTATTACCATGCATGTATATATGTATGTAAGAAAATTTTTAATTTCATTAAAAAGAAAGGAGTCTACCTAGATCATATTTATAATATTACACTTAAAATAAAATATCCAATTAAAATTTGTACTATTAGGATAAACATTGGAAGTTACATAGTGGAATAAAGAGAGAAATCTAGTTATATTAATATAGTATATTATGTAATATACTATATTAATATAGTAATAGACTGCTGAGAATAATTGGGTTCTATCTATATCTGGCTTTTGGTTTCATTTTTTCTAAACCATTCCAAAGACAACAGATTTAAATTTTTTGGCAATAGGATATGTGAGGCAATAATATTAAATTATTAAAAAGTTAAATGGCAGACATAGATAGAAATATAAGTAAATTATGTAATACTTTAAATAATTACCATAATAGCTTGGAAATTTTTTCAATTCACTTTCTGGAAGAATAGTGGTAAAATCCATAGTATCTCCAGAGGCAGGCAGATAAAGCATTATTGGCAATACTAAAACTAAATATTAAAATGTAATTATATATAAAATAGAAATATTTTGTTTTGTATATGTGTATATATATGTATATTATACATATATATAAAATACCATGGTAAACATAGTACCTTGTGTTTATTTTGTGCTGTATATTTTAGTAGTAAGGATTCTTTATGTCTGTAACTCTCAACATTAGATTTTTTTCATATTTTAAAAGACTTCACTGCTCATTCAGAGAATAGTAAATTGTTATTTATAAATTAATATTATGTTGATGTGCACAAAATATAGAGAGCTACCTAAATCAACAATAACATAAATGAAATTCTGTAAAACACCTAAGATGATGAGACAAAAACTGTCATCATCTAAATATAAGTTAGGACTAAGAGAATTTCTAGAAAAATTATTTGTAATACTATGTAAAAACCATCTGTCAGTGCAGAGGTGGAGCTTAGACAAGATATGACAGAAGGCCTAAGAACAGATGAATAATATTGAACTCCATTTGATTGTAGATGCTGAAGTTTACTTAAAATGAGAAAAAGAACTAAGTTGTCTAAATTTAAAGCAACAATGGCTTACCTTTCCTCAACCCTAGTGTCCATTCATCTGCTTATGAGCCTAGGAATTGGTTACAATTTGGTCTTGTCAAGAAGTATAGTTCCTTTCTTTCTGGTCATTCAGCGTGTTTGGAGTTGGGAGAGATTCTATGTTATTCTTTTTTACTCTTTATGAGGTGAAAATGTCTTGAATTTCATTTTATTTGAGTATAGTTGATATACAATATTACATTAGTGTCAGCTGTACTGCTATACAGTACAGTAGAGTGACTTGGCAAGTCTTTGTTATGGTATATTCACCATGAGTGTTCTCACCCTTCATTTCAACTTTATTTGTCCTTTTACTAATTAATTTAGATGAATGAGAGAAGCATCAATAACATTTTAAGAAGTTTAAAGAAGTCAGGAATTTAAAGAACATCTTTAAAACATTTAAAGAAGTCAGGAATTAATGAGTTTTTTCCAACTTTATCACTCCAAAGTGGGATTAGATAAAAACACTACTACTGAGGCGCCTGGGTGGCTCAGTGGGTTAAAGCCTCTGCCCTCAGCTCAGGTCATGATCCCGGGGTCCTGAGATCGAACCCTGCATTGGGCTCTCTGCTTAGCGGGGAGCCTGCTTCCTCCTCTCTCTCTCTGTCTGCCTCTCTGCCTACTTGTTATTCTCTGTCAAATAAATTAATAAAATCTTAAAAAAAAAAAAAACCTCACTACTACTGATAAAATAAAAGAACCCCATTTTGATTTGAAATTAAATCTCACACAATTATTTAGAATGTTATTTAATCCATATGAATATTTCATTCTCTTGGTTTGTCAGATAGGCATTGTTCAGGAGATAAAACAATTTCCCAGGAATTGCTGAATTACTTGCCTATTATCACACACAGTATAATAAGAAAATGAATTGAAAAATGAACTTGACTTCAGAATTCTAGCTCAGAATTCAGATCACCTTAGTGATTTTTGAAATCATATTACTATAACATATGATTTGTTTTGGGTACTATAAAGTAGCACTATCTTAATTTGACAATAATTTGCCCAATGGGATTATACCACATGCATAAATATTATAAATAACTTGAATATTCTGTTTACTTCATTTATCAAATAAATATAGTTTTACACATAATCTTCAGATAGTTTACAAGTACCTATTAGCATTTTTTAATAGTGCTGCTTTTCGTACCATCACAATATTACCCAGCACCAAAAAAAAATCAAAGACTCTATTTTTCTTTGTTTTAGGATTGTCTGGAGAATAGAGGTGCATGGCAGCTATTAGTTGCACAGACCTTTTCAAAATTTGTCACATCTGACATAAGCATTACAGTAGGGATTGTAGCAGGGTGATGGGAATTCCATTGTTACAGCTTTCCTGTCTCTTGGCAAAAGCAGTACTTCTCCCTAGAGTTTATAGAGTGAGGAAAGACAGAGCTTTCACTTCAGAAAGCACAGGATTTTTATCCAACTGACTCCACTCTAAACTTTAATAAAGTTTTTAAGACTATCTACCAATTCTCTGCCTGCCATATCTTTTTCCAGAACAATGTGGAGAAAATGGTGAGATGTATAATATGATTATATATTTGCCATGTTTTAGTGATATGAAACATCTTTCAAACACATTTCATAATGTCAACTTACAGGAGTTCTTTAGATGGCAAAGAATTTTAAATTAGAAAAGATTTTAGAGATTGTTGGTAAACTCACCTACATGTTAAATAGTTTCCCTAAAGTTTTACAATGTATCAGTGACAGGGTTATGAAAAGAAACTTGGTGTCCTGACTCTAAGTTAGCTTTGTAATTATCCCACAGTCTGCTCATTTACTAGCTACAAGTTGCAAAAACCGTTGAGGAAACCATTAACAAAATGAGAAAGTAAGTTAATAACAAGGACTTTTAACTTAAAGATAAAAGATAGGTAGAAAAATCTATCCTGGGAAATATTCCTTAAAACACATTTCATAACTTGCTTTAACCACAATGGATGGCAGAAGATTATCATAATATTGTAATTATAAGTATTACTATATAAGGTATGAAAGTAGAAACTTGTCATGCACAAGAAACCTCTTCCCAAACTAGCAAAGAAAATCCCAAAATATAATTATCCCTGTATAGCAGATAAATAAAGAAGAATTATTATGAGAATGAGCTAAGTGATCTATAATGCCATCTAATTTCTCATCATTAGATGTTAATGTACTTATGAAGTCACCTATAAATAATAAAAGACTGCACATGTTAAAGCTTCAGAAAAGACTCTACTTACTCAAGTGTGTTCTTTAATGTATTACTTAATGAAAGCAAAAATTGGAAAGTATTGAATTCACATTTTATATATTTTAACATCAAAAAGTAGACTATTCAGTGGATTTTCAATAAAATTTCTAGTTCCTTTTTATAAAATTATTTAAAACCCTAAAGGAAGGGGAGTCTGGGTGGCTCAGTCAAACATCTGCCTTTGGCTCAGATCATGATTCTGGGGTCCTGAGATTAAAGACACATCAGACTCCCTGCTCAGTGGAGATCCTGCTTTTGTCTCTATCCATCTGCTGCTCCCCGTTTTTTTGTGTTTTTTTTTTTTGTTTGTTTGTTTGTTTGTTTTCTCTCTCTCTCTCAAATAAATAAATAAAATCTTAAAAAAGAAAAACCAACCAACCAACCAACAAACAAAAACTAAAAGGAGAAAACATTGCCTGTTTTCTTTCCATTATCCAAATTTGGATGCCTTTTCTTGCCTACCACCCTGTCCTTCCACTTCACCCTCTGCTTAAATGTTGATTTTTTTTTTCAAGGCCTTATTCTCAACTTTCTATAGCTTATTTAAGTAATTTATTTCTGAACAAGGTTTTAATCTATTGATACTAATGGAAGCTTACCACTTCCAAACTTTAATTTGTAGCTAGTTTAGTTAGTTTTACTATTAAAGTTTGACTTTTTTTTATGTTTACCTTATTTTTTAATATGTTCAGTTAGTCGCTGTATAGTACCTAATTATTCCTTGATGCAGTATTCAATGATTCATTAGGTCAGTATAACACCCAGTGCTCATCATAGCACATGCTCTCTTCAATACCCTTCACCCTGTTATAGTCTCCCCCTCCTCTCCTTCCCTCTGAAACCCCCAGATTGTTTCTCAGGGTCCATAGTTTCTCATGGCCCATTTCCCTCTATGATTTCTGCCCCCTTTAGATTTCCTGCCCTTCTCCTCTGGTCCTCCGTGCTATTGCTTATGTTCCACATATGAGTGAAACCATATAATTGTCTTTCTCTCTTTGACTTACTTCACTTGACATAATCCCCTCCAGTTCCATCCATGTTGATGCAAACGGTGGGTGCTCTTCCTTTCTTTTTTTTCTTTTTTTTTTAATTTTTTATTTTTTATAAACATATATTTTTATCCCCAGGGGTACAGGTCTGTGAATCACCAGGTTTACACACTTCACAGCACTCACCAAAACACATACCCTCCCCAATGTCCATAATCCCACCCCCTTCTCCCAAACCCCCTCCCCCCAGCAACCTTCAGGTTGTTTTGTGAGATTAAGAGTCATTTATGGTTTGTCTCCCTCCCAATCCCATCTTGTTTCATTTATTCTTCTCCTACCCACTTAAGCCCCCATGTTGCATCACCACTTCCTCATATCAGGGAGATCATATGATAGTTGTCTTTCTCTGCTTGACGTATTTCGCTAAGCATGATACGTTCTAGTTCCATCAATTTTGTCGCAAATGGCAAGATTTCATTTCTTTTGATGGCTGCATAGTATTTCATTGTGTATATATACCACATCTTCTTGATCCATTCATCTGTTGATGGACATCTAGGTTCTTTCCATAGTTTGGCTATTGTGGACATTGCTGCTATAAACATTCGGGTGCATGTGCCCCTTTGGAACACTACGTTTGTATCTTTAGGGTAAATGCCCAATAGTGCAAATACTGGGTCATAGGGCAGATCTATTTTCAACATTTTGAGGAACCTCCATGCTGTTTTCCAGAGTGGCTGCTCCAGCTTGCATTCCCACCAACAGTGTAGGAGGGTTCCCCTTTCTCCGCATCCTCGCCAGCATCTGTCATTTCCTGACTTGTTGATTTTAGCCATTCTGACTGGTGTGAGGTGATATCTCATTGTGGTTTTGATTTGTACTTCCCTAATGCCGAGTGATATGGAGCACTTTTTCATGTGTCTGTTGGCCATCTGGATGTCTTCTTTGCAGAAATGTCTGTTCATGTCCTCTGCTCATTTCTTGATTGGATTATTTGTTCTTTGGGTGTTGAGTATGCTAAGTTCTTTATAGATTCTGGACATTAGTCCTTTATCTGATATGTCGTTTGCAAATATCTTCTCCCATTCTGTCAGTTGTCTTTTGATTTTGTTAACTGTTTCCTTTTCTGTGCAAAAGCTTTTGATCTTGATGAAATCCCAATAGTTCATTTTTGCCCTTGCTTCCCTTGCCTTTGGCGTTGTTCCTAGGAAGATGTTGCTGTGGCTGAGGTCGAAGAGGTTGCTGCCTGTGTTCTCCTCAAGGATTTTGATGGATTCCTTTCGCACATTGAGGTCCTTCATCCATTTTGAGTCTATTTTTGTGTGTGGTGTAAGGAAATGGTCCAATTTCATTTTTCTGCATGTGGCTGTCCAGTTTTCCCAGCACCATTTATTGAAGAGGCTGTCTTTTTTCCATTGGACATTCTTTCCTGCTTTGTTGAAGATTACTTGACTGTAGAGTTGAGGGTCTATTTCTGGGCTCTCTATTCTATTCCATTGATCTATGTGTCTGTTTTTGTGCCAGTACCATGCTGTCTTGATGATGACAGCTTTGTAATAGAGCTTGAAGTCCGGTATTGTGATGCCACCAACGTTGGCTTTCTTTTTCAATATCCTTTTGGCTATTCGAGGTCTTTTCTGGTTCCATATAAATTTTAGAATTATTTGTTCCATTTCTTTGAAAAAGATGGATGGTACTTTGATAGGAATTGCATTAAATGTGTAGATTGCTTTAGGTAGCATAGACATTTTCACAATATTTATTCTTCCAATCCAGGAGCATGGAACATTTTTCCATTTCTTTGTGCCTTCCTCAATTTCTTTCATGAGTACTTTATAGTTTTCTGAGTATAGATTCTGTGCCTCTTTGGTTAGGTTTATTCCTAGGTATCTTATGGTTTGGGGTGCAATTGTAAATGGGATGGACTCCTTAATTTCTCTTTCTTCTGTCTTGCTGTTGGTGTAGAGAAATGCAACTGATTTCTGTGCATTGATTTTATATCCTGACACTTTACTGAATTCCTGTATAAGTTCTAGCAGTTTTGGAGTGGAGTCTTTTGGGTTTTCCACATATAGTATCATATCATCTGCGAAGAGTGATAATTTGACTTCTTCTTTGCCAATTTGGATGCCTTTAATTTCCTTTTGTTGTCTGATTGCTGAGGCTAGGACCTCTAGTACTATGTTGAATAGCAGTGGTGATAATGGACATCCCTGCCGTGTTCCTGACCTTAGCGGAAAAGCTTTCAGTTTTTCTCCATTGAGAATGATATTTGCGGTGGGTTTTTCATAGATGGCTTTGATGATATTGAGGTATGTGCCCTCTACCCCTACACTTTGAAGAGTTTTGATCAGGAAGGGATGCTGTACTTTGTCAAATGCTTTTTCAGCATCTATTGAGAGTATCATATGGTTCTTGTTCTTTCTTTTATTGATGTGTTGTATCACATTGACTGATTTGCGGATGTTGAACCAACCTTGCAGCCCTGGAATAAATCCCACTTGGTCGTGGTGAATAATCCTTTTAATGAACTGTTGAATCCTATTGGCTAGTATTTTGTTGAGTATTTTCGCATCTGTGTTCATCAAGGATGTTGGTCTATAGCTCTCTTTTTTGATGGGATCCTTGTCTGGTTTGGGGATCAAGGTGATGCTGGCCTCATAAAATGAGTTTGGAAGTTTTCCTTCCATTTCTATTTTTTGGAACAGTTTCAGGAGAATAGGAATTAGTTCTTCTTTAAAAGTTTGGTAGAATTCCCCCGGGAAGCCATCTGGCCCTGGGCTTTTGTTTGTTTGGAGATTTTTAATGACTGTTTCAATCTCCTTACTGGTTATGGGTCTGTTCAGGCTTTCTATTTCTTCCTGGTTCAGTTGTGGTAGTTTATATGTTTCTAGGAATGCATCCATTTCTTCCAGATTGTCAAATTTATTGGCGTAGAGTTGCTCATAGTATGTTCTTATAATAGTTTGTATTTCTTTGGTGTTAGTTGTGATCTCTCCTCTTTCATTCATGATTTTATTTATTTGGGTCTTTTCTCTTTTCTTTTTGATAAGTCGGGCCAGGGGTTTGTCATTTTTATTAATTCTTTCAAAGAACCAGCTCCTAGTTTCGTTGATTTGTTCTATTTGTTCTATTGTTTTTTTTGGTTTCTATTTCATTGATTTCTGCTCTGATCTTTATGATTTCTCTTCTCCTGCTGGGCTTAGGGTTTCTTTTTTGTTCTTTCTCCAGCTCCTTTAGGTGTAGGGTTATGTTGTGTACCTGAAACCTTTCTTGTTTCTTGAGAAAGGCTTGTACCGCTATATATTTTCCTCTCAGGACTGCCTTTGTTGTGTCCCACAGATTTTGAACCGTTGTATTTTCATTATCATTTGTTTCCATGATTTTTTTCAATTCTTCTTTAATTTCCCAGTTGACCCATTCATTCTGAAACTATTATGCCATCTCTTTCTGGCCTGCCAGGTCTCTGTGGATAAGTCAGCTGCCAATCTAATATTTTTACCATTGTATGTTACAGACTTCTTTTCCCGGGCTGCTTTCAGGATTTTCTCTTTGTCACCGAGACTTGTAAATTTTACTATTAGGTGACGGGGTGTGGGCCTATTCTTATTGATTTTGAGGGGCGTTCTCTGAACCTCCTGAATTTTGATGCTTTTTCCCTTTGCCACATTGGGGAAATTCTCCCCAATAATTTTCTCCAGTATACCTTCTGTTCCCCTCTCTCTTTCTTCTTCTTCTGGAATCCCAATTATTCTAATGTTGTTTCATCTTATGGTGTCACTTATCTCTCGAATTCTCCCCTCGTGGTCCAGTAGCTGTTTGTCCCTCTTTTGCTCAGCTTCTTTATTCTCTGTCATTTGGTCTTCTATATCACTCATTCTTTCTTCTGCCCCATTTATCCTAGCAGTGAGAGCCTCCATTTTTGATTGCACCTCATTAATAGCTTTTTTGATTTCAACTTGGTTAGATTTTAGTTCTTTTATTTCTCCAGAAAGGGCTTTTATATCTCTCGAGAGGGTTTCTCTAATATCTTCCATGCCTTTTTCGAGCCCGGCTAGAACCTTGAGAATTGTCATTCTGAACTCTAGATCTGACATATTACCAATGTCTGCATTGATTAGGTCCCTAGCCTTCGGTACTGCCTCTTGTTCTTTTTTTTTGTGTTGAATTTTTCCGTCTTGTCATTTTGTCCAGATAAGAGTATATGACGGAGCAAGGAAAATACTAAAAGGGTGGCAACAACCCCAGGAAAATATCCTTTAACCAAATTAGAAGAGATCCCAAATCGTGAGGGGGGAGAAAGGGGATAAAAAGAGGTTCAAAAAGGAAGAAAGAAAAAAAAAAGAAAAAAGAAAAAAAAAGAAAAGAAAAGAATTAAAAAAAAAGAAATACATAAGAAAAATATAAAAAAGAAAAAATATATATATTAGATAAACTAGTTAAAAAACGTTAGAAAAGAAAAAGGTAAAAGTTAAAAAAAAAATTTTACCAGAAGGTGAGAAAAAAAAACAAAAAATGAAAAAGAAAAAATTTAAATTAACTGCAAGACTAAAAAAAATCACAGGGAAAAAGCCATGAGTTCCGTGCCTGGCTTTCTCCTCCTCTGGAATTCTGCTGCTCTCCTTGGTATTGAAACCGCACTCCTTGGTAGGTGAACTTGGTCTCGGCTGGATTTCTTGTTGATCTTCTGGGGGAGGGGCCTGTTGTAGTGATTCTCAAGTGTCTTTGTTCCAGGCGGAATTGCACCGCCCTTACCAGCGGCTGGGGTGAGTAATCCGCTCGGGTTTGCTTTCAGGAGCTTTTTTTCCCTGAGCGCTTTCCGTAGATTTCCGGAGGACGAGAATACAAATGGCGGCCTCCTGGTCTCTGGCCGGGAGGAGCTGAGAGCCCAGGGCCCCACTCCTCAGTGCGCTCTCAGAGAACAGCGCCCAGTTGCTCCCGTCTGCCTGACCTCCGGCCGCGCTCCGAGCTCACCAAGCCTGTGACCGGTTCAAGGTAACACCGAGCTGTGACCTTACTGTCGGCTCTGTCTCTGTAGCCGGCTTTCCCGTTCCAATACCCGCAAGCTCTGCGACACTCAGACACCCCCGATCCTTCTGTGACCCTGCGGGACCTGAGGCCACGCTGACCCCGCGTGGGCTTCGCCCCGGTTTAGCCTCTGGAGCGATGTCCCTCAGCGGAACAGACTTTTAAAAGTCCTGATTTTGTGCGCCGTTGCTCCGCCGCTTGCAGGGAGCCGGCCCCTCCCCCCGGGGTCTATCTTCCCGTCGCTTTGGATTCACGTCTCCGCTGGTCCTACCTTTCAGAAAGTGGTTGTTTTTCTGTTTCCAGAATTGCTGTTCTTCTTCTCTTCGATCTGCCAATGGATTTTCAGGTGTTTGCAATCTTTAGATAAGCTATCTAGCTGATCTCTGGCTAGCTGAAGTAGTCTCAGCCTGCTACTTCTCCGCCATCTTGACTCCTCCCCCCCCGCCGTGCTCCTCCTTTCTGATGGCTGAATAATATTCCATTGTGTTTATGTACCACATCTTCTTTATCCATTCATCTGTTGAAAGGCATCTTGGCTCCTGCCACAGTTTGGCTATTGTGGACATTGTTGCTATGAACATTGGAGTGGTTTTGCTTCTTTTCACTACTCCTGTATCTCTGGGGTAAATACCCAATATTAAAATTGCTGGGTTGTAGGGTAGCTCTATTCTTACCATGGAGGAAACTCCATACTGTTTTCTAGAATGGTTGTAGCAACTTGCATTCTCATTAGTTTCTACTTTTTATAGTTTGGCTCTATCACACAGATATGAATGGGAGTGTTTAAGAGTTTTATCATACTTTTGATAGGAAAGCAGTTTCTCCTTCCTTAGAGAGGCAAGAGTCATGACCATTTAGCAGCCTAAAGAGGATCAAGAGGTTGCCAAAGGAGAGGGATTTGAGAAACAGTAATATGAAAATAAAAATTCAAGAGCAGAAAGATGAAAAAACAGAAAGAAGGAAAATTGTCTAGAAAATATCTTATATGATTATTTATTTTTGAAGTTTGTTCATTTTTTAAATTTTCAATCCAATAAGGGCAGTCTTCCTGGTTTTGACTCAGTGTAAGGTATTGGGAAAAGTTGAAAGATGGTAGGAATGAGGAAGGGGGAGACAGGAGTGGGATGGGGGAAGAGAGAGAGAAATTTTTATTTAGCTTGAAATTTTCTATATTAGACAGAAATGTCATCAACATTCATATTTTAAATAAAGACAAACATCCATCTGAACTCTAGCTTTAGAACATTAGTTTAGTTCTTTAATTTTTATATATTTGACATTCTATACCATGGGATCTATTTACCAACTGTCAAATACAATATTAATACATCATAAATATTTCTATGCAAGGAGAGAAGATGACCACATTGGGGAGGTGAAGGATAATAGCTAACATTTTAGAATTAGATGTGCAAGGTAATATTTTATCATTTGGCATGTTTTATGAATTTCATCCTCACTATAACTTCTCTGAACTAGGTGCTATTACTATCACAATTTTATAGACATTAAGGCAGAGATACATAGAAAAAATATCTAGAATATAAAAACCCAAATGAACGCCTGAGAACCAATGTATTTGTAGTAAACTCAGAATATAGAAGCTATCAACCCATTCACAGCAAAACAAAAATCAAAAAAAAAAAAAAATCTTATATTTATTCCAGATTTCCTAATTGTGTCAAGGTTTGTTTAAACAAAAATGTACCATGCTTAGCACACAAATTCAATGAGATAATTTTAAGAAGCTCTGGGTTCTGTAAAGTTTAAATAAGATTGAATTAATGGCTTACAGATGGAAGGGCCCCAGAGAGTCTTTGTACTACTTTTTAAATGTGCAGATAAAGAACCTGAAACCCAGAGAGTTTGAATGCTTGCTCAAGTCAAGGAGCTAGTCGATGGTAAAGCTTTGATTATTTTAGATTTCCCAACTCAGGATCATAGATTCGGCACTCTTCTACCTCCCAGATCAAAATGTGGGTTGAAGAATACTCTAGGTATTCAGTAAAAAAAAAAAAAAAAAAAAAAGAGAGATTATAATTTAGCTGAAATGTTTCATGAAATCTGTTTCCATTCCTCCAAATGAACATTCCTTGCAAAATAAATGTGTATATAAGTTATAAAGTTTCTTTAGAATATTAATTTAATGTCATGTATCAGAATTGTTTTGAAGCCCTAATTGAATATATTTATAACACACTTTAAGACTGATAAAAATTTGATATTAAAAAGAAGTGACAGAACTCTGGGTTGTCAGTAAAAAGGACTGTGTTTAATTCCTAGATTAATGTTTAAATGAACTATATTTTCTTATGGAAGTCAATTTGCATCTCTAAATCTAATTTTCATCATACACAGACCAGGATATTTGACTTTAATGATATTTATTGTTTTCTAGCACTACATTTTCATACTTTTGCTTGAACTTTATCTCACTCCTTTTGCAATTTGTTTTTAACTGCAAGCTATTTTCTTTTTAAAGTAGGGAGACCAGATGTTTGGACCAAAGAGATAACAACAACAATAAAAAGTCAATGGATTACAGAGCACCACCATCTTTCAAAGGTAAGCTATCAGTATATCCCTTTGACATCATACTTCACAATCATTTGAGTAGTCAGAATATTCAAGTATATGCCTATCATCAAGGTTCACTGAAACGTGTTAGAAACAATACCAAGAAAGAGAAGCAACAAAAATAAAATGTAATAAAACTCTTAGCCAAGAGAAAATAGAAGAATAACTAATATCTTAGAGATTTTAGAATATTTTATAAAATGTAAAATAAGTATAGTAAATGTAATAAATATAGTAAAAAAAAAAGTATAGTAAAAAATCTAGGTAGTAGGAGTAAAAGTCAAATTAAAGGACAAAAATTCAGAATGGACTCAACTGAAGAGTAAATTATTGAGTTGGAAGAGTACACTAAGAAAGATCTAGGAAGACAGAAAGAATATAATTATCAGAAATGAAAAAGAGAAAAATATATATGATGAAGTAGTGAGTGGAATGATTGCGTACTTTGGATTGAGACTGTTAGGAATTAAATCCTAGCTTCTCTTAATATCTGCATGAACCTCGACAAGTAATTTTTAAAAAGACTTTCTGCTTCTTTTTCATTTTTAGAATACTAATAGTAGTAGTAGTAGTAGTAGTAGTATAGCTATTTCTTAGAAATATTGTAGGGCTCCAAAGTTAATATATGCAAAGTCCTTAAAAAGGTATTTGACAATATTGATTGCTTGGTAAATGTTAGCTAACATCCATACTGTAAGGGTAAAATTATGACATTTTATCATGTCCCCAAACATAATAGACTTGATAGTAGGCCTGGTCTATTGTTTTTAAGGGCCTTCTGACTCACAGAATTGTAGACACAGATCTCTAAAATAAACTCAAGAGCCCCTCAGGAGATCCAGGAGCCTCTCACAAGGAGATAAGAAGTGTTTAAAATTGCTCTTTCTCCTGTTCTCCCTAACTAACGTGTGTGAAATTCTGTCTAGACTTTGTAGACTATTTTGCAGACTGCCTACAATGTGCATGGTGCTATAGATATGTACCATTTTGTAATAAACAGCTTTCTTTCTTTTCCCTGTTTTGTGGAGATAATTCTATCTTGATTGGATTTTTATTTTCTCAGCACCATATTTTCAGACATTTCAATAGCAATTTAGTAGAAGTTCTGGAAAAAAAAAACACTAAAAAAGTGAATGAGTGGAGAAGATAATAATAAAAAAAATCAATAGAAGAAAGATGCCTTTAGCCAAACAATTAGAATTTTCAGATTAAAAGGACCTAATTAGTATCTCTTTAAATGGAAAAAAAAAAAAAAAAGCTCATACTTAATTTCACTATATTGAAATTTAAGAACACTAGGATATAAGATTAAAGTCTAAATATTCCCAGACAGGGGAAAAAAAAAATTCTGTAGGAACAAAGATAGAGTATTATCACAAGTTGACAAAAGTTAATCAAGGATAACAGAAACAGGCCAAGTTGAGAGAGAAATCTATGATGAATGGAATAATGTGGCATCTGAGTATACTTATTAATTCTTTTTTATCTTAAGGACTGGTAAAAAATATTTTATGAAGGTTGACTAAATTAGTTTCCCTTATATTGGTATGACCTTCCATTCTTATCTCACTTTTTTTCATTTCTGACGATATATTTCATCTACTCGTGTGTCTCTCAAATCACTTTTTCATCCCCCCATCAGCTCTATGATTCCTCAGATCATTACTTTCAATATTAATTCAAGAAAATTAGACTCTATAATTAGGGAAAGATAAATTCTAAATTAAAAAAAAATCTCTATCAATTCACTAGATGTCTTCATTTCCTTCCTCTGGAACAAATATCTATACAGTGTATTTTACTATGTACCACAGAGTGGTTTTCTCTTCTATTTGTGTTGTGTTCTAGTAGTTTTTCTCTTGTCTGTGTGTTTCACACTAATTTATGATTATGTTTTGTCTGTTGAAGTAAGAAGTAGTGTTTTTCCAGATTATCTTTTAGGGAGAATAGACTTGGGATAGCTCAGAGCTGAAAATAGATTTCTAATTATGTAGAAATATGCATGCCACAATACCTGTTAGAAGCTCTCACGTTTTTCTTTTATTTGGAAAATCTCTGTTAACTTTTAATCATTTAAGATGCATTTTCATGTCACTGCCATACATACTTTTAGTGGACATATGTTTCTTGGTCAGTATCCATTCCTTTAGGGAATCAGCCTTCCTGAACTCCATATGGTCTAAGATGATGTGTCAATTATCATCTCTATCATTCTCAAAAGGGACGCATTATCCCTATGGTCACAAAATTATTTCAAAGAAGAATATCTGACCAAAGCCAAGTCAATTACATGTTTTCCTCCCAGGGTTGGAAAAATAGACCTTCTCATTCCCATATATTACAATGTAGATTGCATTTGAATTTGGACCATCTGAAATCAACTCCCTTACTGCATCTAAAGAGCATAATTAAAGAATGAAATCTACATGCAGGCGAAAGAGAGAACATGAATGAAATGAGTAATGGAAATTTGACAACATTGCTTGAACTCCCAGTATCCAGCTGCATCTTACACTTGTGGGTTTCTTAATTAACTCAGCTTTCTTTGACTTGCATCTGAGAGATTCTCAACCAAAACAGAGATAACATCTCAAATTTACCTAAGAGCCTAAGACTGAGAATTTCAGTAATTCCGTGTACATAATGCATCCACACTTACTTATCAATCTATTTGTTTGAAACATTCTTTTTCCTTCCAACATTGTAGAACAAACATTAGACAACAGACAACATGTTAAGTAGCCACCTATATTTCACAATCTATTATCTTTTCACTAAAACAAGAACATAAATATACTACTGAAAGATAAATTAAATGATATAAAATAATGAAACACACCACCAATTGATCATTTAGAATTACTACTTTCCCCTTTCCTTCGAAATCATTTAGTTACTAATGATTACCATCCTAAGACATTGATGTCTCAAGATATATTGTGGTGAGTGGAATTTTGTTGGAAGATTTCTTAGAGTGATTTACCTGCTACTTTTCTCACCATTTGATACAGTAGTCCAATTCTTAATAGTAACAGCTTATTTCTTTCATGGTTTGTAGTATCAATAAATATCATTGAAATACGGACTAAAGAGGCAGAATTTCCAGAGATTCACTTAATACGCAATTAATCCTGAGGTCATAATTGGGTGTTTCCTCAAGGGATACCTCCTTATATATAGCTACTACATAGCCCTTTCCTTATATATAGCCACTACATAGCCCAGATATACTAGGAAAATATAAACTCTAATTTCTCACTTGCTAGCTTTTCTGTGTAGAGTCTTTCAACATGTGTTCTTGATTTATGGGGTTTCAGCCTCTTAATTCCATAGCTAGTCATGCCCTGTATGTTCTTGGAAGTGGCCCAACAAATTTATCACCCTTGACCATGAGACATAATCTTCCCCCACCTCAATGTATTTCCCAAGACTAAAGTTCCTAAACTGTCTGAACTCCAAGCATTATAGATTTTTCTATGGTTTATATATATGATCTTCAATGGGAACACAACGATTTACCCTTTCCAAATTGGTTTCCCTAGTCTTATAGATAACATGAGATTCTTAAAGAATACACAAGTAAATGTAACATTTGGCAATGTTACATATAGAATCAATTATCTATTCTTGTATTTGAGAACTTTTGAAAATACATATTTTTTAATTTTCTGCGATATATTGTCAGATTTGTTCCAAATACCCCTGCCTTTATTCAGTTCTGTACTTACAGAGACTCCCCTATTAAAGAAGTTCTCTTCTCACCCAATGACTTTAAGACTGGCTATGTGACTTGCTTTAGAAAAAGAAACATGCACAGAAGGGACATAAGCCATATCTGAACCAAAGTTCCATGAGGAAGATTAAGGTTTTTCTTTCAGTCTGGACCCTGAATGAAGACTCCATAAACAGAGCCAAATCTGACCCATACCAATACATAAAAGGAGCAAGAAATAAACTTTTGATATTGTTATAATTTGGGGCTTATCATTATAGCACAACTAGAGAACACTAACTAATGTATTCATAATACTTAAAATTCCAAGTGATTTATTTTTGGTGTCTGAAACTAATTTGGAAATTTCTTGGCAATTGTCTCTTCCAATATTTTCTTTTCTTTATAAATATTTGCTTAATTTCACAAATTTTAATTCTTATAATGATTAATGAAAATTTTAGTTAATCTTCTAAACTGTTCTGATTAGAAGAATCTGCCCATTGATTCTTTAAAGTATTTTGAACATAGCTGCTTTCATTTACTATTAGTAATAAGGGAGGTCTTTAAGATAATGTGACCATTGGTGGGCCCTTGAACTGGATCCAGAAATTGGCAGCCCCTCTTGCCTCCCCTGTCCTTTGAATGCCTGTTCTGCTTACATGCTCTGCTCTAAGAAGCTGCACTGAGAGGCAAGGATACAGCCTTGAGATAGTAATGTGGTGGTGAGACTATCTGGACCATGTACATGAATGAACTGAGTCAAGGCCTTTAAATAAACTTTTACAATTCTGGTAGGCAGGTGCAGGAATCTACTCATTTTTTTTTTTTTTAAGATTTTGTTTATTTATTTGACAGAGAGAGACCACAAGTAGGCAGAGAGGCAGACGGGGGGCGGGGGGTGGAGTAGGCTCCCAGCTGAGCAGAGAGTCCTATGTGGGGCTTGATTCCAGGACTCTGGGATCATGACCTGAGCCGAAGGCAGAGGCTTAACCCACTGAGCCACCCAGGAGCCCCAGGAATCTACTCATCCTGCAGCCATCCAAAGACAATCCTTATAAGTAAGTTCCCGTGCTAATTAAACCTGCTACCTAACAACCTAGACTGTCTGCCTCTTTTTTCCATCTCCCCAGACCTCCACATATAGGGACCAGCTTCATATGAAATCCAGAAGTGTCTGAGGTCACAAAGCAACAATAACAATTAGAACATTTTTCAGTATGCTTCTACTCATTCAGACTACATTATTTATTTTTGCAATTTACACTGTCTCAACTAAAATATCTAAGAATTAATATGCCTTCAGCTTCCTGTATTAACATTTTCTGTTCTATATTCTAGATTGTCAGAAAAGTGGTCCCATGGACTTCCCCTTTAATATATAGGGACAGGAATAACAATATTCTAAAAAATATTAACTGACTTAAAGCTGCAATAGTCAGGGCAGTTCTTTGGAAAATAAATGTATCTATTTTATATCTATTTTTTTAACTTATTTTGAAGATTATTTTTACATCCAATTTCATGATGTTAAAAAATCAAAAGACCTACATTTTATTCAATTTTTTTGGTGGCTAATTACTGAGTATCCTCTATGTTCCATAGGTTATGCTGTTCTTGAATTTGTATACAAGAAGTTTCTGAGAAATATGAAAAGTCATACATGAGTCAGTGATTAATTTATAAGGTTCAGAGATTAACAAAATTTATGTAAGTATTAAGAGGCACCTTTCATTAATTCATCCACTAATGTATATGTCATCTTAGACAAGTCATGTAAGTTCTATATAGCTCAGTCTTTTCAAATATAAAGAAAGACTATGTTGTAAAGCAAAAGCAAATGGATATATCTATAATACATTCTAAAATATGAGCACTACAAAACAAGTGCAAATTATCAAATTAAACAATTTTTACTCTGGATTTTTAATAGTAATCTGTAAAAGATACAACATACTCCTGTATCTTTTATAAAGTAGTTTTGATTGTAAAGGCTAAAAGGCTTTCTTTTTTTCCTTCTAGATTCTTTGGCTAGCCTAATAATTAAATTGACATAAGACAGATTAAAGGGAAAAATTATTTAGTATGCACAGGAGCTCATAAAAATTTGAAACTCAAAGAAGTGACCAAAGCAGGCAGCTTTTATACCATTAGGACAAAGAAACAATAGATTTGTGAAGATCTGATAAGACAGAGAAGTTTGGGCTTGGGATACTGAATTACTAAAGAAGTAACAAGGTCTGTTTATACAGCCTTCTGGGCCTGAATTCCTATCTCTGTTGATAAGGATACCTCATTTCCTCCTGGTACAGGATGTACCTCCTGGTACATCTTTCACATGGGAGATACATTTTCTGCTTTCAGGGAGGTAGAGGATGCTCTGAGTGTCCTTGCATTGGCTGTTTCTTAGTTAAATTTAGTTCCAAATAACCGAAGAACAAAGTGGCATATTTGGGGGAAGCCTGCCCTGAACCCCATCACAACAAAAAGTATACTGGAGAAAACAGAAATTGGATTATGAAAATTCTTTCTAGTCCTGTGTGTGTACATGTGCACATCCGCACACAATTACCTTTAGTCTATAAAGCATTCGTTTTCTGGAAACTGCCCTATAGACACACAACTCTCATTATCAAATCATGAGTACTATCACAGCTGCTCATGTCAGTATTAAAATGATTAGGTTCAAATAAGTTTTGCATGTGTAAAAAATAAGAGATTTTTTTCTCTCATCTCTGCCAAGTTTCTCACTAATCTACCCTCATTTCATTTGAAGTATGTCAAGATAAAGCCATAAAAGGTAAAACTATGGGTTTAACTTCCAGCTGCTAGTCCAAACATAATAATTAGAAAAAAAAATGTGAAAGAAGTTTCAATTTGTTCTCAGGTTTGTAGTACAAGTGGATATGGGATAATATGTTAAATGTTTTAATATGGAGCTGGGCACCTGGGTGGCTCAGTGGGTTAAGCCACTGCCTTCGGCTCAGGTCATGATCTCAGGGTCCTGGGATCGAGGCCCGCATCCGGCTCTCTGCTCAGCAGGGAGCCTGCTTCCCTCTCTCTCTCTCTGCCTGCCTATCTACTTGTGATCTCTCTCTGTCTAATAAATAAATAAAATCTTTAAAAAAAAATATGGAGCTGATATTTTAATCACTATATATGTAAATATATTTTTATATGATGAATACACAGATATGCATATATGTCTATTATTTATTTATGCATAACACAAGCATACAATCTGCACAAATGGTACGTACAAGTTGTTATATTTTTATTCATGGTAATATTATTGTGCAAAACCCATTTTCCCTAAGTAAGTAAGATGTTTTCCCTTTCTGAATATATGTCAATACAAAATTTTCTCAGACCATGCTATTTTCCATTCTTCTAGAAATGAAATATAAGTGACCTGCTTAATTGGGAGGGTGTGTATCAAAGCTACCTTTAATTCTACAGTATCGCTCTGCATTCTCCAGATTGTTTCACATCCTTGTCATTCCCTGGAAGATTTGAATGACAAGTCCAAATGTGGCCATTTTAAATTTTGTATAAAGAGAAGGAAAAGCAGACAATTTTATGAATAGTTTTTCTTCCTTTCTGTAATAAATGGGGCATGTGTATTTGTGCAGCCCAGTTAAAGTCTGTAATTAGAATGACATGGATGCATCAAGGAGGATTTAGCAAACACTAAGAAACTGCTAAGTGCAGCTGAAAGGTTTATGAATACCAAATTAATACCCACTATGGAGCCACCTTTAAAGTCACATTTACTGAGGGAAATGTAAACTTGCTGAATGTTATTGAGAAAGCAAACATTATTTCAAGCTCCAGGCATGCAAGTACAGAACATTAATAACCACCTATTTCTAGCTTTAATCCATGCAATTAAAAAGGTCAAAAGTGTTAATGTTGATAAAGGCTTCTTGGAAAGAGAAGTAGTAGATGAGATTCTAATTATTAATCATTATCAAGAAAAGTCCTGACAGCAATTACCGCACCATCCTAAAATAAGTATCTCAGAGGACTCCAAGAACACAAGCACATTTTCATACCCAAACAAACTCAAATTTTACATTATTAAAGATGCAAGGATAAAGATGTATTTCATACATCTAACGCAATAATTATGTTAAGATTTGTAAAACATCTTCACAGATAGAATATGTTTGGTGTGAATTATATTAAATAGTACCTCATTTTTTTTTTTTTACTATTGATGTGTTCTCTCAGAAGACGCACTCTGCAGAGGGCACAATATTTGCAAAAGCAATCAGATATTTGATTTGAGTTTATTATTATTGTAATCTTTTGGTGATAAAGTGGCAAGATTTCCATTTTAACACAGAAAATCTCAGGATTATTATAAAATTTGTGCTTACAATAAATCTCCAATTTAGAAAAGGAAAGGAAACATTGAAATGTTAAAGTAAAAATATGACTCAGAGATGAATCTGAGAAACTTAGAATTGGGGGATATTTTTAAAATTTACTTATTAGTAATTTTGAAGTTTTTGAAATGGAATAAAAAAAGATATTTAGTAAAAACATGTACAGTCATTCATCAATTCATTTACCTAGTGAGTCCCTACTATATCCCAGTAAGTGTACTACACTACTGGGATAATAAGTGTATAGTAAGGCACTACACTATAGTGTGCCTTACTATACACTTATTATACTTAATAAGTGTATAGTAAGGCACTACACTATAGTGTGCCTTACTATACACTTATTATACTTAATAAGTGTATAGTAAGGCACTACACTATAGTGTGCCTTACTATACACTTATTATACTTAATACAGTATATTAATATTGAATGTCAATAAAATAATATTTTAATATCAAGATCTAAATAAAAATGCTGGCTCAACCTTCATTAATTCAACAAATATTTATATTAGTCACTGTGTTAATTTCTAGTAATTAAAAATAAAGATAAGACCAATTCCTTATTCTTAAGTAGCTCTAGTTTCCAGTGCTGTTCATTATAACACAATTATTTCAACAGATGTGTGTTAAAATGTTGAGAGCCCAAATGTTACTGTGCCCTAGGATATCTATGAAAGACTTTGGAGGCAATATCAGGTAAGTAATGCAGTATCAGATGAGTAATGTCAGCAGAGATGTGAAAACTCTGAGAAAGTATAAACTTAGAACACTAGAAATAACAATAATAACAAAAATAAAACACTAACAAAAATTATATATATATTATATGGCAATGGAATTATCACTAAAGTCAACATTGTTAAAGAAAAAAAAAATCAATGAATTTGAAGATAGGTCAATAGAAGTTCCCCCAAATACAGTGCAAGTAGAAAAAAAGGTAAAAAAAAAAAAAACAGAAACAAAAACAAGCAAACAAAAATGAAACAAAATTCCCACACTATCCAGGAGCTGTGACACACTACAAAAGGGATTAATATATATGTAATTGGAACCTTGGAATGAGAAAAATATTTTATAAACCCATTCTTTATTTCCATATTTTTCTGTCTTAATGTCCAATATTTATAAAATATAATTTTAGATTAAAATTATTTCTTTATTGTCTCAATTTAATAATCACAGTAATATTTAAGAAACTGTGACTTAAAACCTATTATCATTATTAGAAAACATTAACTCTAAAAGGAGAGTTCATTATACACTAAGGAGCTAGGTGCTAGAAGTTTAACGGATTTTCACATGAACAAAAGACAAAAGTATAAATGGGGATTATACTTGGAAATATATATTTTGATTATATATAATAGTATTATACATACTATTTCTAATTTATATCAAAAAAGTGTTTTGGCTTTATTACCATTATACTTGATGATTAGTCAAATGCAACCAGATAATTTCATTAAATGTAAACAGAACATCCAGAAATGTTCCAAAAATGTTTAGAAAATAGATTCATTGAGTAGAAAGATAATCATAAAATCTGTTAACTAAAACTCTCTTTTCTAGACTAATTAATAGGCACATAATTCCATATTAATATGCATATGATATAAAATACTATATCAATTATAATTTTGTGGGCACCTGGATGGTTCAGTCAGTTAAGTGCCAACTCTTGCTTTTGGCTCAGGTCAAGATCTTAGGGTCATGAGATCAAGCCCCACATAGGGCTCTGGACTCCGTGGGAAGTCTGCTTGAGATTCTCTCTCTCCCTCTTCCTCTGTCTCCCCATGCATGCTCTCTCTCTCTAAAATAAATAAATAAATATTTAAAAAAATTTAATTTTTATCTACTCTAATAGTAAGTTAATTTTAAATATTAAAAGAATACCCAATTTTAGTGCATTCTAGTTGCCTATGCATTTTTGTCCTTGTTCATATTTATTATTCTTAAATAATTTTTCTGTACTGTAGATTCTATCATCTCCACATCTCTCAAATCATCATTTTTGCTTTCTTCTTGTTGTCATAGCCAATTGAGAACAATAATTTTTATTTTAACAAAATTCATCACGATATGTGTAGATGTGTGAATCAATAGACATGTGGAATATTTGCAGAAACGCATTTTTATACAGACAATAAGAGGTGCATTTTTCAAACATTTCTCATATCCATTGCTTCATATTCATCCTACTAAATTTTGCTAAATAAAGATAATTGTAGTGTACTAAGAAACAAGCGGCATGAGATTTAATAAGTTAGGAGTATCCTATTTGTACTTCATACCAAAGCTGTTGGGCTTTTTCTCCTGCTTTCAAGTCTGAAAGAAAATGTTATTTTAACACTGGTCTTTTTCTTCTATCCAGTTCTTTAGGACTTTTATTATTTCTTAACTTTTCTATTAAGATTCAGTGGCTCCTGAACATTTGTCTGGATCATAGTACCCATTGTCTCTGCTGTTGTTGTAGCAACTTACCTTGATCCTTGTACTAATATTTTGTGCTTTATTATTTTGTGTTATTTCAGTCGTCATGTGATCTTGTTTCTACTCATTGCTATGAACAGTATAATAGCTCGGAATACAAATATGTGAGAGAATAAAAATATTGTGTAAGGCATAAGTAACTATTGCAGAATACATAACCCACATGGTACCATACTATTAATTAGAATGTGATGCATATGTGCACATTACTGGTGATTTCCAGCACATGCCATAAGTGAAATGAAATCAGTGAATGAAAAAAAGAATGTTGCATATTATTGTAGGACATCGGTAAACGATTTTAGCAATAAAACTAACATTATTTGGGGTTTATCGGGGTTTTTTTGTGCATACTCAAAATTCTATTTTAACCACTCAGTACTTTGGAACTTCCTTCATAAGGATATTCATTCCAAAGGCATGTAACTGAAAGCATAATAGACAGATATCTTATTTCAGCTCAAATGAGAGCACAATCCAAAAAAAAAAAAACCCACAAAAATTTACAATACAGTGAAAAAAAACTGAACAAACTGAAATTTGATTACTTACTTTGTGCTCATCAGAGTCCTTGGTCGCAGGGCGGATCCCTTCCTGTAATCTAGAGAGACAAATGAATCCAGAATCACAGTCATGGACTGTTTATCCTGAGCAGAAGTCACTGAAACCATAAGCTGGAAGAAACATTTTAATACTAATTTTGCTTTATTATCGGAGGCTAGGTGAGCTACCTTAATAGTAAAGAAATCCCATTAGTGACAGTCTCTGTAAGGACCCCATACTTTTATAGGTTTCATTGCTAAGAACCCTGTCACATTCTCATGATTTAGAGTGAAGAAAGATGTCCTCCTGGGTATGGCAGGGCTAGGGATAATGTAAACATTGTGAAATATATCTAGAATATTCTCCAAAACAAAAACCTACTCTCCAGAGCAAAAGATTTTAACAGAGCCTTCTATCAGCTGAGATAAGGGAATTCCTCCCAATGTAGACCCCTCTAGTCTTCCTGTCTCACCAACAGAGGAAAACAAGGTAAGAAACATCTCTGAAAGGCACATCTCAGGCAAAGAGGCCCACTGAATGACTGAATTTTAATCATAACAGGATAGGATACCTCCTTCCTTGGCCCCTCACACCACAACAGGACCCAGCATAATAAAAGCAATGACAGCTGAAATGACTGCAAAATTCACTCTATCTGTGGAGAAGGCCATAGAAAAGTCTAAAGAAAACGGAGGAAACACACACACACACACACACACACACACACACACACACACACACACTAAAATTTGAAGCCTTTGAAGCTTTGCTACAAAAATAATTTTTTATATTTTGTAGCAAATAATTTTGCTACAGTGAATAATTTTCAGCTCTTGACTAGATTAACATAAGACCTCACACTCAAGGCCTATTTTATTCAATGCCTTTTATCTGATGCATCATGTTTGGTTTTTAAGAAAAAAATCACAAGATATGTCAAAAGGCAAGAAAAAACAGTCAGAAGAGTAAAAACCAAGCATTAGAACTACATTCAGCTATGATCACATTTTGGGATTATCTGACAAGGAATTTAAAATAACTATTGCTTATATGTTAAGGACTCTAATGAAAACAATAAACAACTTGCAAAAGCAGATGGGTAAAAGAGCAGAGAGACGGAAACTCTAAAGAGAATTAAAGAGACTAGAAATAAAAAACTGAAACAGAACTAAACAATGCCTTTGATGTTCACTTTAACAGACTGCATGTGATGAAGAAAATAATCAGTAAGCTTGAAGACAGGACAATAGGCACTTCTTGAATAGAAATGCCAAGATTAAAAGAAAAAGAATCATAGTTTAAAAAAGACCAAATACCCAAAAATCATGTATAACATATATCTTTATAATACTAAAAGGATAAGAAAGAGAAAAGCAGAAGAAATACTTGAGGTAATAATGGCTGAGAATTTTTCCAAAATTAATGATGAGAACACTGAATTTCGGATTCAGGTGTTTCAGAGAATACCAAGCAGGATAAATGCCAAAAATATATGTAACTATGTTTATCATATCCAATATGCATAAAACCAAAGCAAGGAGAAGTCTTAAAAAAATCCAGAGAGAAGTGCCACTAAGACATATAGGATTTAAGTGAATATGACTAAAAAATATGACTGTCTTTGGTCTTGGCAATATTTTGGATATGACATAAAAGGTACTAGCAATGCAAAGAAAAACAAATAAGTAGGACTACATCAGACTAAAAACTACTTCACAACAAAAGAACCAACCGACGAAATTAAAAGGCAATGTAAGGAATGGGAGAAAATATTTGCAAATTATATACGTGATAAGGAGTTAATATATTTTGGATATTATTTTGGATATTAACTGAATAGGAAAAAAAAAAGAAGAAAGAAAAAAGGACAACAAATAACCCAATTTAAGTATGGGTGAATGATCTGAATCTATGTCTTCCAAAGAAGACAGGGAAATAGCCCAGAGATATATGAAAAGGTGTTCAGCATCACTGCCATTAGGGAAACACAAATCAAATCACATTGAAATATCACTTCACACCTATTAGAATGACTACTGACAAAGAGATAAGAGATAAATCTCTGCCAGCATGTGGAGAAAGGGAATCTTGGTTCACTGTTGATGGCAGTGTAAATTGCTTAGTCACTCTGGAAAACAGTATGGAGGCTAATAAATAAATAAATAAAATGGAATTGCCATATGATCCAGCAATTCCACTTCTGGGCATGTATCTGAAGGAAATGAAATCACTAAATCAAAAAGATATCACCACCCCCATCTTAATTGCAGCATTAACTTAAATTAGCCAAGACATGGAAACCACCTAAGTATCCAGGAATGGATGAATGGAAAATAAATTTACACACGTGTGTATGTGTGTGTGTGTGTGTTTGTGTGTATCTATATATATATGGACTTTTTTCCTCTGTCAAAACAATTCAATTGTAGAAAAATATTCAGTTGTAGAATTCAATTATACTAGTAGAAATGAATTTATGAAACTTTTAGAAAAAAATTAACATTTCAACAGGTAATTAAGAAAAGAGTTTACACTATTTAAAAATTAATATTTACAAACCCTCTGTTTTCTATTTTAAAGCAATTATTCTCAAGTGTATATATATATATATATGTATCTCATATATATATAATACATATATATACACACAAACACTGGGATATCATTCAGCCTCTTATGAGAACATGGATAGACTTTGAGGGCGTTATGACAACTAAAATAAGTCAGAGAAAGACAAATACTACTGGTACACTCTCATTTATAAGTGGAATCAAAAAAAAAATAATTGAACTCACTGTGTTTGCAGTAGCTTAGGCACTGGAAAGAACACTCTACATAGGCCCCACCAGGCAAGGTCAAAGACAGAAGACAGAGAAATAAGATGGAGACAAAGACACAGAGAGACAGAAAGAAGGCTGTGTAGGTCAGCATGCTAAATAGTCTGACCAAGCAATCGTTTAGTATCCCATGCAAATTTTTCTATACTTAAATTTTAATTCTACTGGACTTTAAACTCAGGAAGCAGCTATGGTGACTAAAATTTTATTTTCACACTAACTGAAAAACCACAAAGATAGGACTCAAGTATTAAATATGTGTATTAAATATCTACATATTTAATACTTGTATTAAATAACATATATTAATTACATTTATTATATAAATATATAATTATATAATATATATTAACATGTATTAATTACATTATATTAAATACATTAACATGTATTAAATAACATAGAAATGACTTAATCCCCAAAGAAAGATGCATGTTAATAAGAAGTTTGAAGAACAAATGTTAAAGTACCTTCTACTGAAATAACAACAGCAGATTTTAAATTTAAATAATGAGATACCTTAAAAAATATATTGTATTATGTAGTTTGATGTATGTGTATATAAATACCTATATAGGTATACTAACCTTAACTCCCGTTAATGTCCAAAAATTTGATTTATATTAATAAATTACTATTTATGAGTATTATTAGAGAGATAAAGTAGATTAGTGGTTGCCAGAGGATGAGGGGAAGGAAAGTTGGGGATGGAGTATTCTTTGGAGTGATTAAAAAGTTTTGAAATCAGAAAGCTGATGATAACACAAAATTGTCAATGTACTAAATGCCTCCTCATCAAAACTCTTATTTATGGCCACTGACATTTAAATTTCATAGAAGTTTTATGTGAAAAATTCTTTTTCTTCTGATCTTTTTTCAAACTTTTAAAACATAACATCCATTCTTAGTTGGAAGTCCCTATAAGAACAGGCTGAGGGCTGGATGCTGCCTGGTCTATTTTGCTGACTGCTGGTCTGGAGACAAAACATTTCTAATTTTCTGGAAATAAACTCTAGTCGTTGGGCAAGTCACTAACTCCTCTGTTTTCTCTATATATGGAAGTTCCTCATGTTGGGGAAAACAAGCAGATCACTCTAATTTTTGCTGAGCCAGTGCAGCTGCAAACTGATTCTCAAGTATTATTGAACTTGCAAATAATTGTTTTAAAATAGAAAACAGGGAGTTTGTAAATATTGATTGTTAAGTAATGTAAACTCTTTTCTTAATTACCTGTTGAAATGTTAATTTTTTTCAAAAGTTTCATAAATTCATTTCTACTAATATAATTGAATTCTACAACTGAATATTATTCTACAATTGAATTGTATTGACAGAGGAAAAAGTCCAGATCATTCAAAAATAACCATCTTCTTCCACCTCCTTTCCCATTACAATTGTTCTAGATTTTCTGTGCATATTGATAACTATCACTTGTGAGTGTTGTATTTAATATATAATGCTATAAATACTTCTTTGCAACTTGGTTTTCTTGTGTATATCTCCTTGCACTTCCCCTTGACAAACATTTCAGTGTATAATTACATAGGTGGGTGAGTGATTATTTGAATTAACTTGTTTGACTATAAGATCAATGAAAACAGTATTACTGACCATATAGTATAGTGATCGCCACGCATTCGACAATTTCCTCTTTTAAGGGTTCATTTTGTACTATTATATATATATACAACCTTTTATTGATGTACACTTGAATGCATATACCACTTCTACTGATATGTAATTTGTGTTATTTCAACAGTTTTTATCACAAACAATGGTTTCCCAAAAACTGTGGTAAAAAAATAATTGCCTTTCAGAAGTCGATTTAATACTAGGAAAGAAGGTAAGGACATTTTATAACAATACTATTAACAGGCCTTTCTTGTTGATATTGTTTTAACAATAATACATATACAATTTCTCAATGTCCCCTAGCATACGAGGTGATTCCCATCATATGCCTTTCTAGCTTCTCGCTTCTCTCTGGAGCCTTGACATTGAAGGGGCAGGTATAATATAAAGCAATTGATTATCATGCTTTATAATTTTGGGAGACTATATAAAGTTGAATAGACTATATAAAGTTGAATAGAGGTATTCAGATAAAAGTGCTGAATCAAAACAAGTATTACTTGAAAATAAACTTGACCTCATGATGCAGCATTGTTTCCATAAAAAGAAGCTTGGAATTTAATTACAGAAGAGAGTATTTAAGAAGTTTCTGGCAGAGGCCTTTTACAGATGGTTCTTTGTGAAAACACCTAATTTGTTCCACACCAAAATGTTTCTTTAGCAGAGTTAAATGAAATCACAATAGTAACAAACAAATATGAGCCACAACTAGAGATTCTAGATTCAAAGTCAGGTGGTAATTTTGTCTGATTGAAAAATACAATCGAAATGCCTAAGCCCATTCAAAAGCACCTAAGCAAGAAAAGTAATTCAAACCAGTGACTACAGACACATAAGAAACTGACATGTCTCCACCTACTGGCTTTCCACAGTGAGCTTATAAATGAGGTATTTTGTGGGCAAGATTTTCTTTTTTTTTTTTTTTAAAGATTTTATTTATTTATCAGAGAGAGAGAGGGGGAGAGAGCGAGCACAGGCAGACAGAATGGCAGGCAGAGGCAGAGGGAGAAGCAGGCTCCCTGCTGAGCAGGGAGCCCGATGTGGGACTCAATCCCAGGATGCTGGGATCATGACCTGAGCCAAAGGCAGCTGCTTAACCAACTGAGCCACCCAGGCGTCCCTGTGGGCAAGATTTTCAATTAGTCCTAGGAAGCTTCCAAAACTCTGTCTTTATGTTTGGAAGGTACATAATATGGTCTACTGTATATGGAAACAGTAACCAAAAATGTACTACCAACTATGATACAAACACAATGATAGATATTTAAGAGTTAAGTGGCACTTGATTATTTGATCGTGTTACATATCTTATTGCCCAAATTGTGTCTTATTAAAATTAAAATGTATATTTCAAAAAAAAAACTTAAGAAGAAAAAGCATTTGAAGAAAATGTAATTTTTTTTTAAGGATTTTATTTAGTTATTTGACAGAGATCACAAGTAGGCCAAGAGGCAGGCAGAGAGAGAGGGGGAAGCAGTCTCCCCGCTGAGCAGAAAGCCTGATACAGGGCTCAATTCCATGACCCTGGGATCATGACCTGAGCCGAAGGCAGAGGCTTTAATGCACTGAGCCACCCAGGTGCCCCAAGAAAATGTAGTATTTTGATTATAAAATGGAAAATATATGTTTCACTTGGTTTAGACCAAAATAAAAGGCTCAGAAACATTGCAAATATTAGAAGTTATATGCAAAATATAGAACTTCAAGGACAATTTATATAACAAGTCATTTCTGTTTAATAAAACTTACTTAACTGCAGTCTAGTCTTTGTGATATTCTGAAATGGAGCATTCATAATTTGGCTGAAGCCATTAACATACCGAACTCAGATTAAAATGTATGCACAATGTCTCAAAAAGCTTACTGGACTGTGTACTGATTGTGAATCTAATAGTTATGAACAATCAAGTATGTTTCAATTTATGCATAACTCAATTTAAATTTCTTAACCTTTCTGCATAATACTCCATAGATTTGGAATTCATGTTTTAAAATAAACCTAATACCTTTTGTTATGGTTGTCAAATATATTTAGATTCCTTGTAAAGTATTGTCAAAATAATAAAAAACAATGTCGACTATAAAAATGCATTTTTTTCTTCAAAAATGATAAAGTTATAGAATATACCTGGTAATTCTGAAATGTGGACATTTATTTGGACATTTATTTCAAATTAGATATTATTAATGGGGAAGACCTGAAATTCAGGGCAGAGAAATCCCATTTTATAAGAAGTTTTTTTATTTATATTTAAGATCAAATTATATTATAATTAAAATTAATAATGTTTGAAATTTTTCAGTACTTTTTTTATTTTAAAAGTACTCGAGTACTGTTTTAAAGTTTCAGAAAATTATGAGAAAAATAAACAAGAGCAATCTTACCATTCAAAGGTAATCATTGATGTCATCTATAAAATACTGACAGACTTTGTGTGCTTCTTGTTTCTTTAATAATAAACATAATAATATGTCCAACTCTGTAATCCAGGTTATTAACCTGACATAATATTGTGTACCTCTCTTCATATTAATAATTAATAATAATAATAATAATATATGAACAATTCCATATTATTCAAGATTCTTTTGAGTGTGATACAACCACTCACCTGATAAATGCTAAGGGAAAGAACTTATTACTTCAACCAAATCGTCAAAAAAATTCAGTGTGGGTAGCTGATTCTTAAGGGTAACAACAACTTAGCATGTAACTTCTTCCAGGATTTCCTATTCAAGTCTTCTCTGTGATTCTGTCCTATTCTTACTTTTTACTGGACTTTTCCTACAAAGAGGATATCATTCCCATAGAATTTTCACAGCCCTACTCTGACTGGCATCTTCATCAGGTAAGACTGATTAAAACAGGAGAGGCAAGTTTCCCACCAGAAGGTTGTACTGTGTCCATATGGTGGTGTTGTGACCAGTCTAACAGTAGTTACCTTTTATCTTTAGCCACTATTACCTTAGCCTACAATCGGAAAGTCTTCTTGCTAATAACCTTTTTCTTTTTTTTTTCTTTTTAATTACATTCAGTTAACCAACATGTAGGTTTTTGATGTAGGTTCAATGATTCAATTGTTGGATAAAACATCCAGTGTTTATCACCACATGTGCCTTCCTTAGTACCCATCACCCGGTTACCCCATCCCCTCAACCCCTACCTTTCTGTAATCCTCAGTTTGGTTCCCAGAATCCAGAGTCTCTCATGGTTTGTCTCCTTCTCTGGTTTGTTCCCACTCAGTTTTCCTTCCCTTTCCCTGTGGTCCTCTGTGCTATTCTTTATGTTCCATATATGAGTGAAATCATATGATAATTATAATTCTCTGCTTGACTTATTTCACTTAGCATAATCCCCTCCAGTTCCATCCATGTCAATGCAAATGGTGGGTATTCATCTTTTCTGATGGATGAGTAGTATTCCATTGTATATATGAAACTACATCTTCTTTATCTATTCATCTACTGAAGGGCATCTTGCCTCCTTCCACACTTTGGCTATTGTGACCATTGCTGCTATGAACATTGGGGTGCATGTACCCCTTCTTTCCACTACATCTGTATCTTTGGGATAAATACCTAGTAGTGTCCTTTTCTATTCTGCCCCAATGAACCTAAATTCCTCACAAGCTACCACAGTTGGCTTTTTAAAATATAAATTATTTTATGGGCACCGGAGAGGCTCAGTTGGAAGTGTTCAACTCTTGATTTAGGCTCAGGTCACAATCTCATGATCTCATTGGTCATGAAAGGGAGCCCCACAGCAGGCTTCATGCTCAGTGGGGTGTCTGCTTGTAGATCTTCTCTCTCTCACACACACTCTCTCTTTATATATATATATATATATATATATATATATATATATATATGCATATGTATATGTGTGTGTGTATATATATATATATATATATATATATATACACATATATATGTATTTATATGGTGTAAATCACCTCTCTTAAAATCTCCCAATCGTTTTCCTTTCAAGAAAGAATAAATCTGAAATCCTTACCATTAACTGACATGGTCATAAGTGATCTGCTCCTGCATACCTCTCTGGTCTCTTATTCTTCATACCCCAACCTCACTTTAACTCATGTTCCTCCAGTAAAATAATCTTCTATCCTTTTCTCATATACATTAACTCTTTTCAGGATTACAAATTCTTAAATCATGGCCTTTGTACCCATGGACACACCAAGACTCTTTTGAGAAGCCCACAAGGTCAAACCTATTTTTATTATAATAGTAAGACTTTATACGTCTATTAAGTTTTATTCTCTCACCACTAGCAAGAATTTTTCATGGTAGAATTTTCAAAAGTCTACATAAACTATGATATCCCACAGACACCTTCTATCAAGGCAAAGATTAAAGAATTTTGAAAAATGTACTACACTGACATTCTTCTGCATAGTTATTTTGTTTTGAAAATTATCATTGTTAAATTAAAATATTATATTTTAACATGTAAGGAATGTATTATTGTTTGTAAATAAACCATTAAAATAATATTTTTTCTTTGTCAGTTTTTATTTCTAATATGGTAAATAGTGATAGATATAGCCCCACAAAACAAAAGTTCTTTGAGGTCCTTACTGATTTTTAAGAATGGAAAAGTGATCTTAGACCAAAAAGTTTGACACTACAGCATCAGATCTTTGAGTTTATTTCTGCTTAAAATATTCTTTCCCAAAATTTTTACATGACTCTTTTACCAAGCTGTTTCAATGGCCCCCTTTTCAACATTCAGATCCCTTCTTAGATGTCAACTCTTCTGAGAAGCCCCTCCAGTGATAAAGCAAAAGAGAATCTCCATTATTTATAAAAATATGTTTCTTTGTGTTAACTGAATGTGGTATATATTTCAAATCAGATTTTATGAATCTGAGATAGCACCTAGTATAAAAAGTACAAGAAATCAATTTTCATGGGCAAATCAGATTTGTGAGACTTTGATGGTGGTTCCTGGTCCTTCATTCCCATGTGAGATACTCTTTCTCTAACCCAGAATAATAGATGAGTTCTCTAAGTGAAGTACATGGTTGCTTCTCACAGGGAGCATCTTGTTTATGATACCACTTTACACACCAAAGCATTGCATAACTGACATGGCCTTTTCTAGGGATCCAGACCTGAAAAACTTGCAGATTCTAGATTTGTTTACCATGAGCAATCTTATTTAGTGACTTCCTGTTAAAATTATTCCATGTAAATATTCTCTTCATTATTAGCCTGTGTGTTAGGGAGTCTCTTTATTAACATATTTACAAGGAGATTAGATTGGGTCACTTACTTTCCCCAGTGCATCCCTCTCTTTTTTTTTTTTTTTTTTATATTTTGTTTATTTATTTGACAGAGAGAGATCATAAGTAGGCAGAGAGGCAGGCATAGAGGGAGGGGAAAACAGGCTCCCCGCTGAACAGAGAGCCCAACGTGGGGCTCTATCCCAGGACCCTGAGATCATGACCTGAGCCAAAGACAGAGGTTTAACCCACTGAGCCACCCAGGCAACCCCATCCCTCTCCTAATAAGGACAGAAAATGACCAGGTCAGCTACATAAATATCTTTCATCCAACCACAAAACCTTAGTTTTTAGGATAGAAACCTACAATATGCTAAGTGTTCATTACTGTGTGTAATATGAGTGACTGGAAACCATATTTCAATGTTCTTTGAGTATTTCACTATGTAATTTAATAAAATTTATGCCTTTTTGAAGACAATTGGGGACCTTTACATAACATTGTGGTGAACATTATTGCAGATCTTTCTTGGTATATTTACCTAGGTTTTCCTTATATTAAGTTCTAAAACGTGGAGTTTTGGAGGCGCCTGAGTGGCTCAGATGGTTAAGTGGCTGTCTTTGGTCCAGGTCATGATCTCCAGGTCCTGGGATCAAGTTCCATGTCCAGCCCCATGTGGAGATCCTTGCCCAGCAAGGAGTCTGTTCCTCCCTCTCCCTCTGCTTGTACACACTCTCACTCTCTATCAAATGAATAAATAAAACCTTTTAAAAAATAAAAAGTGGAATTCTGGATCCAAAGGCATACGTATATCACATTTTTAAGCATGCAACAAAACTGCCATTAGAAAGATTATACCACATTGCATCCCTGTTAGTAACACATAAAATTCTCTACTGCCACACTCTTATAGATATTTTGTAATGACAGACTTTAAAAGTTGTTAACACTATAAGCGAAAATAAAGCAAGTTTTTAAAATGTGTATTTCCTTAATAAATACTAAGAAAAACATGTTGCATATGATTAAAATCCTATTTGATTTTTATAATGATTTATTTCTATATATTTCTCTGTATTTTCTCTATATTTTTCCTTTCTAGTTTTAGACATACAGTTTAACCAGCTGAGGGTGTGTTTGCATATATATACATATATATGTATACATATGTACATATATGCTTCCTCCAGATTTATAAGCACACATATGTATTTTCACCTGTGTTAAGAATTAAATATGCATAATTCTGTACACATTCATTGGTTAATATTTGATTTCCTTGGTACAATGACCATCATTCTGTGAACTTTTGACTGTGAATTATGCCATGAAATATGGCTTGTTATTGATATACATTGTCATCACAGGGTAGCTCTTATATGATTATAAGGTCCTGAGTTATAATTCAGCTCTGAATTCTACACCCATAATTATACAGAACATTTTTAGCTCTTTCAAGTAGATTATTTAAATATTTCAATGTATTCCTGAAAAAGTTTTTTTCTGCAAACTTTTAGAAAGATTATGCTTCTGTTCTTCTAAGGCTTAAAGTAGAAGTCATAAATCAATGTCTTCAGGGACACAAAGATGGTTTTAATGTCTAAAAAAAAAAGTAGCATGATGAGGTGTATTGCCAATGGTGTCCATGTAAAGGATGTTAAGTCCAACTAAAGACAAATTCATTTTGTATAATTAGTTTTGATCAAACAAAACCTATTTACTGGCTGAGAATCACTACAACAGTTCTCAACCTTTAGAGAATGAAAATTCTATATGTTTAATGAAGACTATCAAACCTTATTAACTTTGTAGAATAAATTCCTCTTTGCTTTAAATATATAGACATGCACACACAGACATGTGTCCATACTGCACAAGAACATATATATGTATGTATGTGCATATATATAAATATTTTTGCTGTTTAAGTTAGACATACAGTTTTTTGGTCTTAGTATTCTGTATATGCTGGAGTTTTGAAATTAGCAATAACAAAACAGACTAAAACCTTAGGTTTAATAAAAATTTGAATGTAAGTCTAGCTTGAACCCGACAGAAGAATTTTTGTATGATCTACATTTGTCTATTTGTTTAATATATTCTTTCCCAGCTAGAATGAGGGAAGAAACCAATTGGAAATAATTAATGTCATGTGTTAGTATCTCTCTATTTCTTCCTAGGATATTGTTCTCTCAATATTTGATTTTCTTTGGAACCACCTCATTTAATGTAAGTCATTTTTCTTACATTTATATATTGGTTTTTTAATGATATTCTTCATGGAAGCTATTCAGAACCTATTTATGAGATATCAGCTTGAAAGTACATGAAAAAATGTGGTATCTCTAGATGCTAAAACATTTGTGTACTTTAGTTATAGAACCTCTCAGTTAGGTGCAGCTTAAGTTAGAAATAAGCTGACATGTCTCAAAAGAGATATTCTCTTTTTCTCAGGAATTTGAAAAACTTGCTATAAACTTCAGGTATTCTGATAATTAACATTGGAAATAAACTTGTTAGAAGGGTTAAATAGAGTTCCTTGTATATTTTTCTTGAAAAGCCCTTAATGATTAATCTTTTTCTTGTGGCCTAGGAATGGCATAATCATTGGTCTGTGGTATATAAATAAAAATACATCCATTGATCTTTGGCTTTAACAATAACTACCGGCAGAAATAGAATGTCAGTGATTTTGTTTGATATGGCATTTGTCTTTTTATTTAAGATTTTATTTGTTTATTTGGGAGGGAGAAAGAGACAGCACACACCAGCGGGGTCAGTGGGGAGAGGGAGGAGCAGACTCTGGGCTGAGCAGGAATACCAACTCAGGGATCCATCCCAGGATGCTGGGATCATGACTGAGCCGAAGGCAGACACTTAACTCACTGAGCCACCCAGGAGCTACCTGGCATTCATCTTTTGAATGTGATATCAAATGAGATACAATAAAGACTTCTACATTTTGACAGTGTTAAGTAAAAATGGAAATAAGTATAAACATAAAAGAAAACACAAGTGTCATGTAATTAAAGCAAATGAATAAAATAAAATAATAATCATAAAGAGATTTGACTCAATAATACTTACAGAATTAAATGTACCAATTTGGTCAATGTTTATTAAATAAGTTAGATATTCTAGCTTATTCACTGACACTCATTTCTTTACTCTTTTTCTTTTTTCCTTTACTTGGTAAAAGATTTTAAATTTATGTTACTAAGGCAGGATTTTCTAATTAAGCAAAGATTAATTGATCCTTAAAATGTTGCACATTTAAAATTTTCTAATTTGGTGTTTGTGGGCAAGAAATTTTTTGAGAAAGAAATAATTTGGAGGATACTTTCAGATTTGGTCAAAAATAATGAAATAGATCCAGTAAGCTGGAGATCTGAACATTATTTTGATAGATGTGGGAAATAAGGGCTGCACCTGCCTATCTAGGACCTGGTTTTCATTGCTTCGCTTGCACTGGCTTTCAGCCATTTTCAACCATGGTATGAATGAGGTATATAGTTAACATTAAGTGACAAGGTCACTACTAATGATGTCCTGGAGGGCAGCCAGTCTAGTCCTAAACTCTGAATTAGCCATGTGGAAAGAAACGAGCATGAAATGTGAAAAACTGCTGCACCTAAATTCAGTGATAATAATCCAAATAAATATTTATCTTCTATGCTTTATAAAGCACATTAACATATAGACTTTATTGTAATAGTCACAATTAAAATAATGAGTAATTAACCATGCTTACAAACTATAAAATTCATTTTCAGAAGCAAATAGCATGTTTGAGGTCAGACATGAAAAAAAAAAAAATCTTAGCAAGACAAAGAGAACGAAAAAGGAAGCCCTAAGTGATCACTTTGAATTTAAAAGTGATAGTCAAGGGATGCCTGGGTGACTTAGTCCATTAAGCATCTGCCTTCTGCTTAGGTCTTGATCTAAGTGTCCTGAGATCAAGCCTGAGATCAATACGCTAGGATCCCATCTGGGATCAAGCCCCATCCCAGCGTCCTGGGATCAAGCAGGGAGCCTGCTTCTCTCTCTCCCTCTACCCCTCCCCCACCACTCGTGCTCTCTCTTACTGCTCTCTCTCAAATACATAAAATATTTTAATTAAAAAAAAGTGATAGGCAATACAAAATGTCAAAGTACCCCCATACATATAAAACGATAGTATTGCAGAATGGAGTTGGGTGTGGGGGGAGCAAAGAGTAGATAGTAAATCTGGCAGTAGATGCCCTTTATAATTCTGTTCAGATGTATGATTCAGTAATCCCTTGATTCAACGGTCTGTTAAAGAAAAGTTTATGATAAAATAAAAGTGATACAAATTGACTTAAATCACTAGCCCTTGTCTTCTTCAAGCCTGATAGCTGCTCTTGACTGTTAACTACCTTTTCTTTATGGCCTTATGGAAAACAAGTGCGTCTTGCTCTCTCACTAAATAATGACTTACCTACATCGTGAGCTATTAATTTCTTGGTCTCTTAATTTCCTTTTTTGTGGCAAAATGGAAATCATTTTTTTGTCCCTTTCACAGTGACTTTACAAATATAAATTTAAACTTTATACTCTATGGATTTTTAATGATCATTCTCTTTAGTTCCTACTCGAAGCTGTCCCATTCTTTCCATTTCTATCATAGGTTATATAATGTTTGATCTAAGAGAACCCCCAGAAACACTGAAGGCTACTTGCTTACAGATAAGACATATTGGTCAAAAGATTAATCCTTACCCTGTCACCCTAACAATTCAAAAGAAAGAGCACTCATATCCTACTCACTATGGTACCGCTATTGTTTGCAGAATAGCACTGAAAACCAGACAGCTACTTCATAAATTTAGGTCTTTTTTTTTTTTTTAAAGATTTGTTTGTTTATTTTAGAGGGGAGAGGGGCAAGGGCAGCGAGAGAATCTCAAGCAGACTCCCCACTGAATGCAGAGCCTGATGTGGGACTCAATCACACGATGCTGTGATGGTGACTTAAGGTGAAATCAAGAGTCAGATGCTAAACCAACTGAGCCACTCAGGTGCCCCAGGTCTTATTTTTTCTTAAGTACTTGTAATACCTAACCTTTCTTCAGCTCATATCAAGTAATAGTAGGGTGACTACTCTAAATTCATGCTAAAAAGAGAAGAAAATGTATTATTAAATAATGCAAGGCTAATTATCTAATTCAAAAATGAATGCACAGGCTTATTCTTGATTGTTGAGTTGAGTGAGCCCGAGCATAAAGGGCACTCAACTCACAATTTAGCAAATGAGAAAAGATACCTCAATAAAACCCCTAAACTGATCATCTAAAATATTGTATATTTACCAATAGAATATGTAATATGTCACAGACATATTTCAGAATAATCATGAATATATGTGATCTATAACAATAAAATATATATTTTATATCAAGATAGAAAAAGTAAATACACTATATATTTTTTTTATTTAAAGATTTTACTTTTTAGAATAGCTTTAGGTTCTGAGCGAAATTTAAAAGAAAATAAAGATGTTCTCCAAATACCTCCTGACCCCACACAAACATAGCCCTCCCCATTGTCAACATTCTCACTGGAGAGGAACATTTGTTAAAACTGATGAACGTATACTGACACATAGTCACTCACTGTCCATAGTTGACATTAGAGTTTATATCTGGTATTGTACATTTTGTGGATTTGGAAAGTTGTCGCATGGCATGAGTCCATCATTATAGGATCATTTAGAGTATTTTTCAAAGTCTGAAATATCCTCTGTGCCCCCACCTTATTTAATCCCTCTCACCTCCACCCCTGGAAACCACTGAATTTTTACTGTCTCCCTAGTTTTGTCTTTCACAGAATATTATGTAGTTAGAATTACACAGTATACGGCATTTTCAGATTGGCTTCTTCTGTTTAGTAATATGCCTTTAAGGTTCCTCCCTGTCTTTTCATGCCTTGGTATTTCATTTCTTTTTGGTGGTGAATAGTACTCCTTTTTAAGGTGTGTCGATGTGATGTATTACATGAATTTATTTTGGAGAGGTTTTTAAAAATTTTAATTCCAGTTAGTTAACATACAGTGTTATATTAGTTTCAAGTGTATATTATAGTGATTCAACAATTCCCTACATCACCCAATGCTCATCGCAAGTGCATTCCTTAATGCCCATCACCCTTGACATGGCCTTGTTCTGTTCTTCCATTTGGGATAAATTTATCTGTCTTTTCATTTTGTCTAAGTCTCTGCCTGTTTCTCTGTGTTAGAAAAGTTAGTTATGTCTCCTATTCTTGAGGGTAATGGCTTTATGAAGATGTGGTCCTGTAGTGCCCTGCCACGCAGTGTCCTTTGTTCCCTAGGGTGCTTCCATGAGTGTCTCTAGTGTGTGCTGCTTGTGCTCCACTGCTGTGTCCTGGCTGCCTTATCCTTCAGGCCAGTCACCTGCAGAGGCTCTTTGCCTCTGGTGGGCAGTGTTTGGGGCCTGGCTTGAATGTGGCACATTTTAACTAGGTATGCGCTGGTCTGATTGTGAAATGAGAACATGTCATGACCATGGCCAGAACTGAGGCTCCATATTACTCCTCAGTTGGGAGACACAATATGAGCAGGGGTTTGGTCTGGTGTTCTGGGGGAAGGAATCTGCTGCACAGGAACTGAGACCAGCTTGACTGGAGCACAAGAGGGCAGCACTTGGTGTAACCAAGTTAGGTAATGAATGTTCCCATGGTGCTGGGTCCCATAGTGGCCCTGTGCTTATGCTGGGGATGGGGGAAAGAAATGGCGCCACCCAGTTCCTTTGTTCCTGGAAGGATCTCTCCATGGATGCTGTCTCCCTGGGGCACGTCCCAAGATGAACAAACAACCTCCCCACTGTGAGTCCAGGGCTCTTCAGATCACTGTTTCCATGCTGTATATCCATGCATCATTTGTCAGACTTCTCTCAAAGAGCATCACAACACCCTGTGGTCTCTATTCCAGCTGAGTCTGCTGACCTTTAAAACTCCAGGCTTTAGAGCCCTGCTCGTTGCAAGAAACTATGAAATTCCACCCCTCTTGCTTTTCACGCTAACTGCTATGGGATTAATTTAGTCTGTGTTAGTCTCTTGCCTTCCGCAAGGCTGGGGCTCCCTCCCCACTGCAGTGGTAGCATTCATTTCTCTCCCAAACCATATCTACACTCTTCCTACCTTCTTTAATGTGACCTCTTCTCTACCATTAGTTGTGGAGTTTGTTCTGCCATCTTCAAGTCATTTTTTCGTTTTTTAAGGATGATTTGACAGTTATCTAGTAATATTCAGGGGCCAGTTGAGCCTAGGTCCTTCTACTCTGCCATCATCTTCTAATCTCTTTTTAGTAATTGATTTTTGAATTTTGAACAACTTTTGCATACCTGAGATAAATACAAGTTGGTCATAGTGCATAATTCTGTTTATGCATGATTGATTTGACTTCCTAATACTTGTTGAAGAATTTTTGAGAATTTTTGCATCTTGGTTCATTAAAGATAGTGTTCTGTATTTTTTTTTGTTGTTTTTTTGTTATGTCCTTGTCTAGTTTTGGTAGTAGAATAATGCTGGCCTCATAGAAATGTCCTCTGGCCATAAATTCCTTCAATTTCTGTCTGTCTAAATAAGTCTTTATTTCACCTTCACAGGAGAAATATTTTCACAGAATACAGAATTCCAGGTGGAATTCTGTATTTAACCTCTCAAAATTTAAATTCTGTATTTAACCTCTTTTCTGTATTTAACCTCTCAAAATTTTAAGTATTTCACTTCACTCTTCTTGCTTGCATGGTTGTTGAGAAAATATTGGATGTGTTCTTCCCTTTGCTTCTCTATGAGTAAGGTACTTTTTTTCCCCCTGTGGCTTTTTTCAATACTTTTTTTTTTCTTTTACTCTATCTTTGATTTTCAGTAGTTTGAAAATTATATGCCTAGGAGTAGTGTTTTTGGAATTCATCCTGTTTAGTGTTCTCTGAGCTACCTAGATCTATGGTTTGGTGTTTGGCATTAATTTGGGGTAAATTCTATCATTTTTTTCAAACACTTTTTCTGTTCCCTTCTCTTTATTTTCTGTCTAGTATTCCCATTACATGTACGGTATGGCTTTTGTAATTCTCCCACAGTCTTCAGATATTCTGTTACATAGATAGATAGATAGATAGATGATAGATAGATAGATATCTATATATTTTTTTGTCTTTACATATAGATAGATAGATAGATATTTTTTGTCTTTATTCTCTTTGCTTTTCAGCTTTAACTTTCCACCGGTACATCCTCAAGCTCAAAGACTCTCCTCAACAGTATCCAGTCTACTAGTAATCCACTGTGATGAGTAATTTTGTGGATTAATTTGGGCCAAGGAATGTACAAATGGCTTAGATCCACCCCCCTCTTCTTTTCCTGAATGTGTCTGTGAAGTGACTCTGAAAAAGATAAGCTTTTGCCTCTGTAGCCTTAGTAATTAAAATTCACCCTCACTGGTGTGGGCTGGCACCATCCAAATTGTTGAGAAATTGAATAAAAGCCAAAAGCAAGAAGCAAAAGAAAAGGCAAAAAAGGTGGTGGGAAGGGAAGGGAGGAAAGGAGAGGAAAGGACAGGGACGGCAAAGGAAGGGCTAGATCATGGTCTCTCCTTTTGAGATGATAAGTTCATCCTTTCTTGCTCTTGGACACTGGAACTCATGGTTCGTGGGCCTTCAGACTTCCATCAGTAGCCCTCCCAGTTCTCAGACTTTCAGCCTTGGACAAGAAGGTACGCTATCAACTCCCCTGGTTCTCAGGATTTTAGACATGAGCTGAGTTATATCACCAACTTCCCTGGTTCTTCAGCTTCTGTAAGGCAGATTGTGTGACTTCTCATCCTACACAATTATGTGAGCAAATTTCTGTAATAAGTCTCCTCTTATACATACCTCTATGTCTTTTGCTGGTTCTGCTTCTCTGACTAATACACCAGTCAAAAGCATTCTTTGTTTCTTTTGTAGTGTTTTTGGGCCTCTAGCATGTCTAATTAGTTCTTTCTAGGATTTCCATCTCTGTTTATGTTGCCCATCAGTTCTTACATTTGTCTATTTTATACATTAGAACCCTTAGTATATTAATCATAGTTATTTTAAATTCCTGGTCTGATAATTCCAATATCTCTGCCATGTTTAGTTCTGATGCTGGCTTTATCCTTTCTAGTTGTGTTTTTGCCTTTTATTAAGCCCTCTAATTTCTCCCTCATAGCCATAGTTGAAGTACTGGGAAAGAGGAACTTCTTTAAATAGGCCTTTAATAATTGGTATTAAGATATAGAGGGAGGGGAAGTGTTCTACAGTTCTGTAATTAGATTTCAGTCTTTTAGTGAGTCTGTGACTCTGGACTGTAAACTTTACAATCATGTCTCAGGTTTTTCTCCCCCCTAATGTGGGCCAGGATGGCTACAGTATGCTGGAGTTAGATATTTCCTTTTTTCCACTTGGCAAGATAAAGCTGACTGGCATTGGAGAGTTCTATTCTCCCAGGTCAGCAAGGCTCTGGTTAACAAAGTAGGTTAGGCGAGGCTCTGGTTAACTAGTTTCCACTTAGGGTGGCCTTTAGGAACAGAATTCTATGGTATATTTAGAAATGTTTTCTTTTCTCTTCTCCTTGCAAGATGCAGGTGGGGGATTTTTCTCAAATGTTTACTGAGGGAGCCTGGTTGAGCTCATGGAGGTAAATCTCACAAAAATTGTAGGAACCCCCTTGTGACAGGTTTACCCTGGAGGTTTTAATTCTCAGAGTTTTTAATTCTCAGAGTAGTAGCCTGCAGCAATTCACCAATTTTTTTTAGACTTTTTTAAAAAAGATTTTATTTATTTATTTGACAGAAAGAGAGAGATCACAAGTAGGCAGAGAAGCAGTCAGAGAGAGAAGGGGGAGCAGGCTCCCTACTGAGCAGAGAGCCTGATGCAGGGCTTGATCCCAGGACCCTGAGATCATGACCCAGAGCCAAAGGCAGAGGCTTAACCTACTGAGCCACCCAGGTATCCTCACCCATTTCAGTTCAGTTTTTTTGTACCTGGAAGATCCCATAGCAGCTTCCACTCTTGAATCTCTGTTCTGGTAAGCTGTTCCTTCTTATATTGGTCTGTCTGAAACTCTCATCTTCTGCTGAGCTGTTTGTTGTGCATCCTCTTCTCTCTTATGGATCTAAGAAGAGTTGTTGGCTTATCAGTTTGTTCAGATTGTTACTTGTTAGGATGGTGGGGTGGTGTCTAAGTTCCTTACATGCTGACCCAAAACCCAGACCTCATTTATTTTTTATAACATAACTAATAATGTTCTCTATAATCTGTCTCTATAATCTGATTAGAGTTGTGTCCATGCTCAGGCCATACTTATTCATGTTAACGTTTAGATTGATTTCTATGTGTTGTGACACACATTTTTAGTTTTTTACTTTCTTGCTGATATTTGGTGTTTTGAATGTTGGAGTTAATGACTTCTATCTTATTAACTGTAATTATTTAAAAATGCAGCCAATGTAAATGTCTCTCTATCCCAGACCCCATAGGTATATATAACTTAAAATCTATTGCTCTCCAAAGTCTGTAGCCCACGTGTTCCTTTTCTTGTTTCTGTTTCCTTTTCCCTCATTTGGCTTAGAATATTTTAGAATTTGGCTGTTAGATCTGGATTATCAGGGACCTGACCATAAGAAAATAAGAATGTTGCAATGGAACCATGCAGAAACAATGACAATTGTCTCTAGTACCATTCAGCATTCAATCCCCCAAATACTTTGTTCATTCCATGCAAATAAAGGAATGAAGTTATAGCTCCATATTTCAAAGAATTTGGAATACAATAGTGGAATAAAAACAGGTGCGTATTCCTATAACAGAATGTCTTTTAAAATGTGGGCCAACAAGGTACAAAGTGTTATTCAATTTAATTCAAGGAACACTGAGTGTATTAACAAGCACTGTGCTGCAGGCTGGATGGAAAATGATGTTTTCTTAGCAGCTTTCTGTCTAATGAGAGAGACAGGAAAGTAAACAAACCATTATGATACACTGAGAAAAGTGCTATGATAGAGGAATGTTATAATAGTTCAGAAAAAAAAAAAAAGAAAGAGAATCACATCCCACACACTACTCTATTATAATGCAGGTTTTTATTTTTATTTTTTATGATTTTAGAATAATAGAAAAAAACTTCTAAAGAACCTTAATGAGAAAAGTTGCATTAGATATTTGGTGGAATCCAGAAAAATGTATATATGTTGACAAGTTATTTTGCTAAAACTTAACGCTATTGAGAAGTGCAAACTCAGGCAGAAATATTCTCAAAGACTTTCATCTTTTAGGCTAGCCTCAATTCTCTCTAAAATTTCTTTGGTCAGCAAAATTCTATTAATCAAAACATAGAAGTTTACACATTTGCCATGTAACTTCTACAAAAAGAAAAGTCACAATGTTAACTATAATCAAACACAAAATTTTAGAAGCATAAACACTTAGAGCAGGAGGATTTGGAATAGCCAAGCTGGAGAAGGCTCCTATGTGTTATTTTAGTCTCTCAGACTTTCGTCTTTAAATTACACTGGACATAGGTCTAATAAGTAATACTTGACATAATTCAGTGAATATATTTTTACATTTCAGAATTTATAAAACAATTTAACACAGGTTTCCTCATTTCAGTTCTATAAATACACTTTGCAGTAATCATAATTCCAATTTTAGAAAGAAGAGGAACAAAGATTGTAGATTATAAAAAACAGCAAGCTGGCTAAGTCACACCCTGAGCAATGTCTTCTAATGTCAAGTTCAGCATTTTTCCTAAAACATATCAGCTCCCAGCAAAATATCGGTTCTGACTTATTTTTACCCATAATCTATAAGTTTTCTGCAGAAATATCTATCTAGTCTTTCCCATTTTACCATTAAACTCTTCAAAATATTAGTTGGAGTAGAGATTTTCAATACATAAAAAAGCTCAAATAAATAAAAGTTCTAAATAAAGTACTTACTTGATGCCCTCCCAAAAGCTTTGCATTAATTTCATGTAGAGTTCTCTTTTAACAGAACTTTGCATTCATTAGTTTAAAAATTTATGTTTATGACCATTCATCATACCCACATCCTCCAATTTGTATCAAGTATTTTAAAAAATCATTTGATTGTTTAAGAATACTTAAACAGAGGTCTAAAACAATTAAACTGAATAAAGATATTAAAAAATGGCTTAAATGACGCTGAATAAGTTTGTGTTCACACCATCAATCATTGGTAAACATTTATATTCTCTAATTTAAAAATGCACTTTCAGTGAGAGTGATATTGCTTCCAAGCAAACAAAAGTTAGTTCTTGGAGTATAAAAATTGTTAGATATTATAAAGATGTGAAGTCCTCCAAAGAGCCACAGTACATAAACAGATATACAGTATATCTTTGGTACTAAATGTTACAGAAGTGAGCAATTAGAGGGAAAAAAAATGGTCTAAAAACACTAGTAGGGGAAGGGGACAAAAATGAAAAAAAGGTTGAGACATACATTCTAAAGATTATGTCTTGGGGGGGGATCTCAGCATTCTCTTTTGTAAAAACAGAGGTGGTGGTGGTGACAGTCAGAGGGGAGAGATTACTTAAATTGTTGCATGTTATGAAATGGAAAAGAGAGATTTAATACAGAGGTCCATGGTACAGTTACCACTTTGCCACAATTCCAAACCAAAACTATGCTTTAAAATTGTTTAAATTCTTATAAATTGGTATCTAAAGAAAAACAAATTGAGATCTCTCTGAGATCTCATTTCCTACATTCCTTTTGGTAGATTAGCAAAGTGCTATTTAAGCACTTTGTTGAGCACTATTTAAGCACTATCTAAGCACTTCTGTTGAGTTAGCTCAACAGAAGAACTAATAACTTCTGGTTCTAGTGCCAGAGCCCTTTCTTTCTTTCCAACGAACCACTCCTTGACCTCTGAAACTTTCATTACCTCTCAGTCACCTAGATGTTCCCTGCCACCTGCACTTTCTATTGTGTAAGTGATGAACAGTTTGGGGGCTGGGGTCTTCTTCTAGATTTAATTCCATACTGTGTCCCGCCTGATAACATCCAGACGAAACACAACCATGACTTGAAGTGATGCTTAGCTATTTACTACTTATCTTTATACCAGTTAATGTACATATTCATTCCTGAGACACGAGGGGGGGGGGGACATGTTTACTTATAGAATGCTGCTCTAAATTTCACTGTAGTGTTAGTAAATATACAGAATATTAATTGTATTGCTTTTCTAAAATTAAAAAAAAATTCTTAATTTCAAAAATTATCTGGCCCTAGGGTTTCAGACCAAGATGACAGGCCTGGAGAAAATGCAAAGTTTTGCCAGGGAACTTGAGATAATGCACTAAGGTCTCTGAGTGCAAAATAGGAAAAGTAAGAAATTATTTCTGTGAACAGTAGGTTTGCGGTTAAAAATGACACACCAAGTCTGTGTGGGATGAACCTTAGAAACGATTTCCTTAAAGCTATGATCCTTTACTGCATAACCTGCAGCCTGAGCACCTTCCAGCTTGTAGCGTTTGTTGTTTGGCTTTAGAGTTTCCTTTGTAGCCAAGCTAGATTGCTCCCCTCCTGAAGCCAGCAGTCTTCCACAATTGACTGGTAGTATTTGCTATACAAATCCTCTGATTCCTTTAGTTTTTGAAGCAAGTGGGTTTTAATAATTTTCCCATGGGGTTAAAACCCAGTTGTCCACAGCATAGCTGGCTTGATAGCATAATGTATTGGTCTTCACTCCCTTTTGTTTTTGTTTTTTTTTAACTTTTGTACTTCTTTATGGATGTATACTACCTCTTCCAAATAAATTATGTGTGCTTTTTTTCTTACTTGATTAAGTACTGGGGGAACTCAAACTAAAACAAGGACTTAGAATTTTTCTAATCTTCCCTAAGAACTGGAGTTCTTTGACTGAATCCCACATAGGGGTCAGGGCATCTGTTACTTAAAATTTCCTAATGCTGTCTGCCTGCCTGCCTGGCTTTCTAACTACTTGCTTTTACATTCTTTATTATGATTTTCCATTAGTCAGTTAATGGCTTTGCAACATGAGCTTAAACCAGTACTATTCCCTTCAAGCTGCTTGATTATTTGACCTGTTGTCTAATTTCATAACCTACTGAAAATTATGATACAGCAGCAGGATTAAACATCTATCAAGTGTCTCCATTGGATCCAAATACTTTTCTATGTCAGACTATCTTAGTTTCAACAGCACAGACTCAAACCCAACAACAATCAGTCTGTTTTTTTCTACTGTAATTAAGTGGGCTGTGTCTAGACATGTTCTGAGATAATAAGATCTTATGAATCATGATAATTATCATCATCATAATAAAAAAGTTATGGAGGACTTACTAAGTGCCATGAACCTTGCTAAATGCTTTACTGTTGTGTCTCATGTCTATGAACTAACTCTGTTTATCATCACACTGAGACCTTAAATAGTGAAGTAACGCACTCAAGGGCATTTAACTGGGAAGATGTAGACTAGTAGTTTGTCCCCAGGACATCTGATTGCAGAATCTAAGCTTTTAACCGCTATACTGTGATACTCTCTAAATTCTTTCAAAGGAAAAATAAATTCTCTCAAACTAAAGGATTCTTTTCCCTTGGAAAAAGGTCTTATCCCAGTGTTAATCATTAGATTCCCCCTTAACCATGACTTCAGGGCCCTAAGATACTCTTTTTATTCAGGAAATGCCAAGATTCCCCAAGTTGGTAGTCTATAAATTTTCTATTTTCTTGCCTCTACTTACTTTCGTTTATCAACAGCCATAATTGAGCAAGAGATGTAATTACTACTAAAACTCCAACTTTTGAACATTTGCATTATATGACTCATGATGAATAACACAAGTTTGAAGCAATCTTAAGACATTTTAAAAAGGAACTAGACAAATATGTCATTAAAATCAGGGCTTATTTTATCTCTCAAGACATTGTTGTCTTACAAATGTTTGTTTAATAGTTTAATCATTATAAGATGGTTGTGTGATTAATATCTACTTATTATTTAAATCCTTAAATGGAGCTTTCCTTGCAAATAACCTCCCATCCAAACACAGATATTTAACATACAGACGCATAATGAACACTGAAGCTATCATTGCATGCCTACCTTGAGACTGGAGTTTTACATACATGATAAATCCTCCCAACAACCTTGGAGAATATAGATTATCTACATTATCTTTTTCAGAGAGACTGAAAATGAGAAGATTTTGACCAATAGCTCAAAGACAACTGCTTTTAAATTAAGAATTCAATTGGTATCTTAAGTTTCTTTTTCTCCAATGTTCCTATTTAAGAAAAGAACTTTGTGATCAAATATACATGATAAAAATTCCATTTTAATCATTTTTAAGTGTATAGTTCAGTAGCATTAAATATATTCACATTGTTGTGAGACCATCACCACCACCGAACTCCAGAACTTTTTTTCATCTTTTCAGATTGAAACTCTGCATCCACTAAGCAATAATTCCCCATTATCCCTCTCCATAGCCCCTTAGAACCCCTACTGAAATTTCTGTTTCTGTAAATTTGACTACTTTAAAAACTTCATATAATTGCAATCATACAGTATTTGTCTTTTTGTTACTGGCTTATTTCACTTAGCATAATGTCTTCAAGATTTCAACACATTGCGGTAAGTTTCAGCTTTTCCTTCCCTTTTAAAGCTGAATAATAATCCATAGTAAATATGTATTACATTGTGTTTATCCATTTGTTTATTGATGCACACTTGGTTTGCTTCCACATTTTTGGCTATTGTAAATGATGCTGCTATGAACATAGATGTGCAAATATCTGCTCAAGTCCTTGCTTTCAGTTCTTTTGTTTTTATACCCAGAAATGGAATTGTTGGATCATATGAGAATTCTACAGTTAACGTTTTGAGGAAGTGCCATCTTGTTTTCCACAGTTTTTGCCATGTTACATTCCCACTAGCAGTGTGCAATATATCAATTTCTTCACATGCTCACCAATACTTTATTTTTTTTTAATAAGTCATCTACATGGGTATGAGGTGGTATTTTCTTTTGGTTTAAATTGCATTTCCCTCATGATAAGTGATGTTAAGCATCTTTTCATGTGCTTGTTGCCTATTCATATATCTTCTTTGGAGAAATATTTATTCAAGACCTTTGCTCATTTCTGAATCAGATTGTTTGTTTTCTTAATTCTGAGTTGTAGTTCTTTATGTATTTTGGATATTAATTCCTTATCAGATATATTATTTGCAAATATTCTCTCCCATTCCATTGGGAGAAATGGAATCTCTTGACAGCATCCTCCGATACACACGAAACTTTTAATTTTGATTCCAATTTTTCTATTTTTGTTCTTGTGTTGCCTGTACTTTTGGCTTCATATCCAAGAAATCACTAACACATCCAAGACTTTAGCCTTCCTGTACAACTTCACTATTTTGCTCAGGCCCATGGCACTGGCAGAATAGGCAAGTGTCATGGTCTTTGTACTGCCAGAAAGCTCCATAGCCACTGATAAGACCAGACGTGGCACATTAAACAGTACAAGAAAGTTCATTTGGGCACAGCCCTGAAGGCCAACCCTTATGGAGACACTTCCCATGCAAGGGAATTGTGCTAGAAAAAAAATAGGGGTTGAAGCCAAACAGCCAAATTTTTCCATCAGAAAGTATGTAAGGGTCCAGCTGATCAAGAATGGCAAAAATAAATAAATAAACTAATCACAGCCTTTGTACACAATGGTAGTTGAAAAAAAAATTTTTATTAATATAATGTATTATTTGTTTCAGGGGTACAGGTCTGTGATTCTTCAGTCTTACACAATTCATAGCACTCCCCATAGCACGTGCCCTCCCTCCCCAACATCCTTTACCCAGCTACCCATCCCTCCCACCTTCCTCCCTTCCAGCAACCCTCAGTCTGTTTCCTGAGATTAAGAGTCTCAGAAAATGGTTTGTCTCTCTCTCCAGATTCATCTTGTTTCATTTATCCCTCCCTTCTCCTATGATCCTCTTTCTTGTTTCTCAAATTCCTCATATCAGTGAGATTATATGATAATTGTGTTTCTTTGATTGACTTAGTTTGCTTAGCATAATACCCTGTAGCTCCATCCACATCATTGCAAATAGTGAGTATTTTGATGGCTGCATAATATTCCATTATATATATACACCACCTCTTTTTTATCCATTCATCTGTTGGTGGGCATCTAGGTTCTTTCCACAGTTTGACTATTGTGGACGTCACTGCTATAAACACTCAGGAGCATGTGTCCCTTCAGATCACTACATTTGTACTTTAGGGTAAATACCCAGTAGAACAATTGCTGGGTCATAAGGTAGCTCTATTTTCAACTTTTTGAGGAGCCTCCATACTGTTTTCCAGAGTGCCTGTACCAACTTGCATTCCCACCAACAGTGTCAGAGGGTTCCCCTTCCTCCCTGTCATGGCCAACTCCTATCATTTCCTGACTGGTTAATTTTAGCCATTCTGACTGCTATGAGGTGGTATCTCACTGTGGTTTCGATTTGTATTTTCCTGATGCTAAGTGATGTGGAGCACTTTTTCATGTGTCTATTAGTCATATGGATGTCTTTGCAGAAAAGTCTGTTCATGTCTTCTGCCCATTTTTTGATTGGATTCTTTGTTCTTTGGGTGTTGAGTTTAATAAGTTCTTCATAGATTTTGGATATTAGCCCTTTATCTGATATGTCATTTGCAAATATCTTCTCCCATTCTGTCAGCTTTTAGTTTTGTTTACTGTTCCCTTTGCTTTGCAAAAGATTTTGATCTTGATGAGGTCCCAATAGTTCATTTTTGCCCTTGCTTCCCTTGCCTTTGGCAACATTTCTAGGAAGAAGGTCCCATGGCTGAGGTCAAAGAGGTTACTGCCTGTGTTCTCCTCAAGGATTTTGATGGATTCCTATCTCACATCAAGGTCTTTCATCCATTTTGAGTCTATTCTTGTGTGTGTTGTAAGGCAATAGTCCAGTTTCATTCTTCTGCATGTAGCTGTCCAATTTTCCCAACACCATTTGTTGAAGAGACTGTCTTTTTTTCACTGGACATTCTTTCCTATTTCGTCTAAGATTAGTTGACCATAGAGCTGAAGATCCATTTATGGGCTCTCTATTCTGTTCCATTGAACTATGTGTCTGTTTTTGTGACAGCACCATACTGTCTTGATAATGGCAGTTTTGTAATAGAGCTTGAAGTCTGGAATTGCGATGCTGCCAATTTTGGTTTTCTTTTCAACATTCCTCTGGCTAGTCAGGGTCTTTTCTGGTTCCATATAAATTTTAGAATTATTTGTTCCATTGCTTTGAAAAATGTTGATGATATTTTGATAGGGGTTGCATTAAATCTGTAGATCATCCCATGTAGCACAGACATTCTCACAATATTTGTTCTTTTAATCCATGAGCATAGACTGTTCTTCATTTTCTTTGTGTCTTCCTCAATTTCTTTCTAGAGTACTCTATAATTGAATTTTATTGAGGAAAATGAAATTCTGGTTGCTGGATTTGGTTGCAGATCTCATGCTCCTGGTGACTCAAAATAGCCGATGTTTTTCTTTTGGTCTTATACAAAGACAAGAAGAAAAGATAATTATAAGTTTTGATGGTGAAAACATGTCAATAATAAATTTTTATAGGCCAAAAGAAAAATATAATACCATTAAGCTATCTCTATTTTCTTTTTTTTTTTAAGATTTTATTTATTTATTTGACAGACAGAGATCACAAGTAGGCAGAGAAACAGGCAGAGAGAGAGAGGAGGAAGCAGGCTCCCTGCTGAGCAGAGAGCAGAGAGCCCGATGTGGGGCTTGATCCCAGGACTCTGGGATCATGACCTGAGCCGAAGGCAGAGGCTTTAACCCACTGAGCCACGCAGGCACCCCTCTCTATTTTCTTTTAGCGGGATTATCATTTTATTAATTTTGGCCATTCTAACTGGTGTAAGGTGGTATCTCATGTGGTTTTGATTTGAATCTCCCTGATTGCTAATGATGATGAACATTTTTTCATGTGTCTGTTAGCCATTTGTATGTCTTCTTTGGAGGAGTGTCTGTTCATGTCTTCTGCCCATTTTTTGATGTGATTATCTGTTTTGTGTGTGTTGAGTTTGAGGTGTTTTTACAGATCTTGGATATGACCGCTTTGTCTGTAGTGTCATTTGCAAAAATCTTCTCCCATTGAGTGGGTTGACTCTTTGTTCTGTTGACTGTTTCCTTTGCTGTGCAGAAGCTTTTGATCTTGATGAAGTCCCAAAAGGTCATTTTTGGTTTTGTTTCCTTTGCCTTTGGAGACATGTCTTGAAAGAATTTGTTGTGGCCAGTGTCAAAGAGATTACTGCCTACGTTCTCCTCTAAGATTTTGATATATTCCTGCTTCACGTTGAGCTCTTTTACCCATTTTGAATTTATCTTTGTGTATGGTGTAAGAGAATGGTCTCATTTCATTCTTCTACACATAGCTGTCCAATATTCCCAGCACCATTTATTGAAGAGACTATCTTTTTTTTTCACTGGATATTTTTCCTGCTTTGTCAAAAATCATTGACTGTAGAGTTGAGGGTTTATATCTGGGCTCCCTACTCTGTTCCACTGGTCTATGAGTCTGTTTTTATGTCAGTACCATGCTGTCTTGGTGATCACAGCTTTGTAGTAAAGCTTGAAATCAGGCAACATGATGCCCACAGTTTTGTTTTTCTTTTTCAACATTTCCTTAGCAATTTGGGGTCTTTTCTGGTTCCATACAAATTTTAGGATTGCTTTTTCTAGCTCTTTGAAAAATGCTGGTGGAATTTTTTTTTTTAAGATTTTTTTATTTATTGATTTGACAGACAGAGGTCACAAGTAGGCAGAGAGGCAGGCGGGGAGTGGGGGGGGGGAGCAGGCTCCCTGATGAGCAGAGATCCCAATGCAGGGCTCAATCCCAGGACCCTGAGATCATGACCTGAGCTGAAGGCAGAAGCTTTAACCCACTAAGCCACCCAGGTGCCCCTGCTGGTGGAATTTTGATTGGGATGGCATTGAAAGTATAGATTGCTCTAGGCAGTATAGACATTTTAACAATGCTTATTCTTCTGATCCATGAGCGTGGAATGGTCTTCCATCTTTTTGTGTCTTCTTCAATATCTTTCATGGGTGTTCTATAGCTCCTCAAGTACAGATCATTTACCTCTTTGGTTAGGTTTATTCCCAGGTATCTTATGGTTCTTGGTTTTATAGTGGAATTGAATCAATGGAATTGATTCTCTAATTTCCCTTTCTATATTTTCATTGTTAGTGTATAAGGAAGCAACTGATTTCTGTACAATGATTTTGTACCCTGACACATTACTGAATTGCTGTATGAGTTCTAGTAGTTTTGGGGTGGAGTTTTTTGGATGTTCCATATAAATTATCATGTCATATGTGAACAGAAAGAATTTGAGTTCTTCATTGCCAGTTTGAATACCTTTTATTTTTTTGTTGTTGTTGTATGATTGCTGTTGCAATGACTTCTAATACTATGCTGAATAATAGTGGTGAAAGTGGGTATCTTTGTCATGTTTCTGATCTCAAAAGAAAGCTGTCAGCTTTTCATGTGTTGCAGAGGGTGTGGAAAAAGGGGAACTTTGGTGCAACCACTTTGGAAAACAGTATGGAGATTCCTTAAGAAATTAAAAACATATGCTTCCATATGACTCTGCAATTGCACTACTGGGTCTTTACCCCAATGATATTGATGTAGTGAAAAGAAGGGCAATCTGTACCCCAATGTTCATAGCAGCAATGGCCACAGTCACCAAGCTGCGGAGAGAAACAAGATGCCCTTCAACAAATGAATGGATAAAGAAGATATGGTCCATATATACCATGGAGTATTATGCCTCCATCATGAAAGGATGAATACCCAACTTTTGTATCAACATGGACAGGACTGGAAGAGATTATGCTGTGTGAAATAAGTCAAGCAGAGAAAGTCAATTATCATATGGTTTCACTGACTTGTGGAGCATGGACGACATTGGGAGATGGAGCAGAGAGTGAGTTGGGGAAATCCTTTGGAGGGGGAGACAAACCATGAGAGACTGTGGACTCTGAGAAACAAATTGAGGGTTTTGGAGGGGGAGCGGGTTGGGTGAGCCTGATGGTGGGTATTATGAAGGGCACATATTGCATGGAGCACCGGTTGTTGTGCATAAACAATGAATTCTGGAACACTGAAAAGAAATAAAAATAAAAATGAGGGTTATAGTTTTAGCTCTAATGTCTTTGATGCATCTTGATTTAATTTTTGTATATGGTCTGATGTACAGATCGAAATTCATTCATTTTCATATAGATATCCAGTTTTCTCAAAGCCAATTGATGAAAGGATTATCTTTGCCCCATTTAATAATTCTGGTACCCTTATGGAAATCATTTGACCATATACTATTCTGGAATAGTTTATTCTGGAAGTTCTATTTCATCTGTCCATATGTTTTTTCTTACGTCATATTTTATATGTCCATATGTCTGTATTACACTGTTTTGATTCCTTTGTAATAAGTTTAAAATCCAGTAGGGCGATGCCTCCAACTTCATTCTTTTTAAGGTTGCTTTAGTTATTTAGAGTCCTATGAGATTCTACATGAATTGAAATGTTTTAAAAATATTTTTGCACAATCACTGGGACTTTTATATGCATTGCATTGAATCTGTACATTATTTGATTATATTGACCTCTTAACAATATTAAATCTCCCTATCAATGAACACAGGAAATAAACTTCTTATTTATTTTTGTCTCTAACTTATTTCAGCAACATGTGGTCTTATCCAGTGTTCAGGTTTTTGGCCTCTCTGGTTAAGTTTATTCCCTAGAATTTTATACTTTTTGATGTAAATGGAACTCATTTCTTAATTTTTATTCAGATCTTGCATTGCTAGCCTGCAAATATCCAACTAATTTCTGTGTTGATTTGGTGTTCTGCAAATTTGCTGAATTTATTACTTCTAACAGGATTTTGGGGGAAGATTTTTTATGATGGCATATCATTTTGTTATATTATACTGTCTCTACTATTAGCTTGAATTGCAGTCACTATCTATGCAATTCTGGCAAAGGGATAACTCTTACTTGTTTTTTCATCTTGGGACTATGAAAATAATGATGAAAGCAACAACAATATAATGTGATTAAGAACATAGATTTTGGCAAAAGTTAATTTTGGCCTTTTACTTTACTTGCTTTGTTTCCCTGAGCATTTTTATTTATTGAATTAACCCATGCTTACCTAGACTTATCAAGTACAGTCACTTACTTGCTGGTGCTTAATGTGTGAGTCTCAGACTTCTATTACTTGGGTATGATCAAAAGTTGTAAGAATTCAATAAGGTGAATCAACACAGTGTCTGGCTCATACATCAGTAAATGTTAGAAAATGGCATCTCACAGTATCCCCACATTAAGTGGAATAATATATGTGATAATACATTGTGATTCAGGAGACTCTTATAATAATAACTCTTATAATAATGATAAAATATAATATTTTTTAAAGCATGCCTTCTTTCATTCACTGCCCCACGAGGAAGAAACCTTATCCCACAATATTTCTGCAGGAATAATGAGTTCCTATCCCTGGAAGACAAAAATGAACATTAAAATGCTCTGCTTTTGCCTTCTACCATCGGACCATTAAGAATCACCCACTGATCATGAGAAGTCCCATTATCTCTGCAATCCCTCTGTCACTACTAGCACATACTTGTAGCTACTTCATGTGAAAGCTTTATAACACATAGTAATTCAGCCATAGTTTAATAAGGATGAATAAGTTTAGATTTGTAAAGGACTTAGAATGCTGCCTGATACATAGACAGTATTACATAAGCATTTATTCAATAATTAAGATAGTTATGTAGAAAGTCACGATGCAAATGCTGTCTTTGTGTCCTGCTTAAATGGTGTGATTTTATGGTTATGTCTTATACAATATTCATAAATATCACATCAGTTAAAACACCGATATTGATGAACTCCTCAGTGTTAAGCATGTGATAGTTACCTGTGGGTCTACCTCTGGTTAGTGAAGCAGTCATTCTGAAACAATAATTAAGAAATTTAAGAGGAAGATTTGGTCATGGCAGGACACAGCAAAGCCTTAGTGTTACCAAAATGAAACTTTGGTGTTACAGTTACTAGAGGACTTAAGGAACTTCATTCACTTTACAATACCTGCATAAGCTAAAATTATGTTTGGTGTGGAAGTAATCTCAGCTCAAAGCCTTAAGGTTTAATAGGATGTTCAGCTCACAGAGTAGTTTATGAAGACAGACAGTGATCTATTTGGAATCACCTACATGCTATGAAACTGAATTATGAAATGTATACTTGAAAAAAGTATCAGATTAATGTGAAGAAATGACAACATGAAGAAGGAAGTCAAACATCTCCCAAGGATACAGTTCAATGAGTTCTTAAAAGAACATCCTTGCTGGTATATAAGTTATTCATCCCTTCCCAAACTAGTTGCCTTCCAGAAATTCAAAAAATAAAAAATAAAAATAAATCTGAGATCACTTGTATTAAGAAAAGGGATAACAGATGGTCATACCAAAGTTGATTTTTTTCTATGAATATGGGCACAATTAACTTTGGTGATTGTTCAGTTATTAGAGCACCTATAGTGAGCCTGAATGCTAGCATAGCTAAGTGGAATTGTATTTTTTATTTGTTTTATGATAGTCTTTCATGTTTCTATAAGAAGAAAATGAACCATAAAAATGAAATGATTAGAATGAAAGGTAAGAATAGTCATCAAGAATAAAAATAAAACAATTCAAAACATTTTAACTTATGTGACATGAGAATCATGTGTTTTTGAATACGCCTTAAAATTAGAGAAGGTCTTACATTCTTTTTTCCCTGAAATGCAGGCCTAACTACTATGTTGTACACAGCAGTCATTCCGTTTGAATGTAATTAATGGTAACATGTTTATTGCTATAATTTTTTTCTTCTAAGAATTATAACCTAACTTCTGCATTAAAAAGATTTATTAAGTCTCCATTTTATACAATGTCTACAAGTAAATATGGTAGTTTCTCCATTACTACCATATTAATCCATCTAAAGACAAAGTGAAAAATTATTGCTTTATGAATTGCAATTGTAAAAAAATGAGAATAAAAGCAGGTTAAGATAAAATAATCATAAAGAGGGGCGCCTGAGTGGCTCACTGGGTTAAGCCTCTGCCTTCGGCTCAGGTCATGATCTCAGGGTCCTGGGATTGAGTCCTGCATCAGGCCTCATCAGGCTCTGCTCAGCAGGGAGCCTCCTTTCCCCTCTCTTTCTCTGCCTGCCTCTCTGCCTACTTGTGATTTCTCTCTGTGTGTGTCAAATAAATAAATAAACTTTTTAAAAAATCATAAAGAGAAAATATAAAATGCTATACCAAAGGAAAATAGTTCCAAAAAAATAATTAAAAAAAAAAAAAGGCCATGAATCATAGGGTTACATAGAGGAAGTAAAGGTGATCATTATAGGAAGACGGTATACAAAGATCACCAAAATGGTCTAGTCATTCACTGAGTATAGAAAAATAGAAAATAAAATTAAGACACGCTAGAACAAGAGGGAGATTACCCAATATGGTATTCCTTTTGATGGCTCCCATCATATCAACATAAAGTTAGTTACTTCCTTGTGGCCCAAAGATTGTTCACAGTCTGGCCACTGCTCACTTTATTCTTTCTCTCACCAGTCCCCTCATCCTACGTGTGACCCATGTCCATGATAAAGCAAACACACCCCACATTCCAATTTTACTGAAATGCAGGTTACTGTCAATATTGGTTCTCCAATCATGTAGTCTCAGACTATCATGTTATTATACTTCAATTTTCTGTACCTGAAATCCCTTCTCTTTCTTCTTTTTTTGTTGTTTCCTGGCTTCAGTTCTACTTCTGAGTTTCTTGATGGCAGGAGCTCTGATTGACTCCTTCTTGTATCCCAAGATCAGGCCACAGTTTAAAGCCTAAACAAGTTAATTAACTAAAATACAAGCGTCCTAGGGTGCCTGGGTGGCTCAGTCAGTTCAGTGTCTGCCTTTGGCTCAGGTCATGATCCTAGTGTCCTGGGATTGAGGCCCACCTCAGGCTTCCTGCTTAGCAAGGAGTTTATTTCCCCCTCCTCTTCTGCCCCTCTCCCTGCTCCCTCTCTCTCACATGTTCTCTCTAATAAATTTTTAAAAATAAAAAAATAAAATGCAAGCATCCTATCAAAATTATTGAATAAGAAAAATAAAAGATAGCAGAGAGATCAAAAGTATTCCAATAGATATATAACAGGATTAAACTTAAAAAATAATGTATTATAAGCTGAAAGAGGGCTTTTATGTTGAATTACTATTGTGTATTTGGTGAAATGTCTAGGAGGAAAGATTAAAATAATTGCATATAAAGAAAAAAACACTGAGTTCAAATTAAATACTAGAGAAGTCCCATATCTGCTATTAATCAATTACCTGGTGACGGAAATAATACATATCTGTACCATTATGAAAAAATCTCCTATACGCCCTTCTTCATTCTATTTGAGTTTATATCACATCTCAGTCAAGATTACTATTGATTTTTGCTGTCATAAGTAGCAAGAAGTTTTATAAGCCATAATGTGGTTGATAAATAGAAAATTGTAAACATTTCAGTTTTGATTATTTTCATGTACTTTACTTCAATATAAAATATGGTCGACAATACATTATATGGAGACAGCAGCACGGTTAGCAAGAGGTGTCAATAACTGGTTGGAGATCCGTTTTTTACATCTGGTAAGTTTGACATTCCTCTTACACTATGTGGGAGTCTTTTGTGTTGCTCACGGATAACCCGTTTTCCATTCATTCTAGACACATGGAAGACTGAACCTGATGAATTCCTTAAGTTTGCATGTTTGTAATACTAGCTATTGAGGTAAGAGAGGGAAATGCCACTCTATTTCCAAACTGTAACTTTTTTTTTTTTAAGATTTTATTTATTTATTTGAGAGAGAAACAGTGAGAGAGAGCACGAGCAAGGAGAAGGTCAGAGAGAGAAGCAGACTCCCCGTGGAGCTGGGAGCCGGATGCGGGACTCGATTCCAGGACTCCAGGATCATGACCTGAGCCGAAGGCAGTCGTCCAACCAACTGAGCTACCCAGGCGTCCCTCAAACTGTAACTTGCAATTCCCAGTGTCATGAACTCCTGAGTTATCTTTCCCCTGCTAGGGTGATTGTGGGAACATAGCTCAGATGGAGTTTCATCATCCCTGTCCCTAAATAAAGACAAGAAAATAAATAAACATCCTCTCATGCTATCAACACACAAAAAATGAACTCTGTTTGTCTTAAACCACCAAAATTTTGAAGGTGTTTAAGTCCACGGCATAACCTAGTTTATCCTGATTATTAGAGAATTTGGTTCACACATTTGAAATGCTGACATATATAAAAGCCTAAAATATGGGGCATTAGATTAGGTATTAAGAGGCAGATAGATAATGAGGTAAATTGTTAGCAAAGGCTTGAAAGGTGGGAATCAGGAACAGTTTAACAACGAAGTTAATGAAACAGACTTCAAGCACCCCACTTACAAAGGTCCATCCAAAAACCTTAGGAGAAAGTCTAGTAATGTTTTACAGGGACTTTACAAGCAGACATATTTGCAAGATGTTCTGACATCAGTACTATAATCTCACTTTATTAAGACCACTGTCTCTTTTTACTCTACCTCTCCATCACCTTCTTCTTCAAATTGAAAGGAATTAGTGTTACGACAATTATTTCTAGTATTTGTCTAAGGGGGAATTGAGTTGGAAATATACTTAGTTTGAGTATAATAGAATATAATAACATAACACAATTTATAACTTAGTCTTGTTAGCTGTACCAGAGGAGAAATGCTTTCTAGAATATTCCTGCAGCTCCATGTGTCAATTCACCTGGTAATGTGCAACAGGAGTATGTCCTCTAGCATCTGGCAGCAGAAGAATGTGAGTTGTTGAGGAGTAACAAGATCAGTATTATGGAGCTAGAAACAAAAGTATTATGGAGCTGGAATGTTTTTTCCAGTTTTCCAATTATAAAATTGTAAGCAAAAGATTTGGTTTTTATAGAAGCCAAGTCAAAACTGAAGTTCTCTCTTGTATGTTACTTAGGAAATAATGTGATGCATATAACTATAAACACACAATACACTTTTAAGTGGAATTATAGAATTCATCAGCATTTCCTTATTTTGAGGGGCAAATGTATGTACCAGTACATTACAGAAAATGTAACACGTTCTCTGTAGTGTTACACTAATTAAGTATGAAGGGCATTAGACTGAGTTGGCTCTTACGTCTTAATGGCCCATGTAGGCAAACCAAAATCTAAGCCTGTAAATGCCTCAAAACTAAGGACAACCAATCACAGACAGACAGTTAGACTTTAAGCTATAGCTCATCAAAAAGATCCTTGCTCCTTGTTATGTGTCCAAATTATCGATAATTTTAAATTTTTATTAAATTTTATTAAATTTTACTAAATTTATTATTATTAAATTTAAATAATACATTGTTAAATTTATTTATTATTTATTAAATTTAATAAATTTAATTTTTATTAAATTTCATTAAATGTACTAAATTTTAAATAATTTTAAAAAGGATCTGCTATGTTAAAGGAAAGACATACTCTTCCATTCTGTGAAGGAAAATAATAATATTAAAATTCATTGTAATATTAAAATGCAATAAAATATAATTAAAAGGGCAGAAAAAAATTCATATCATAAGTAAGATTTTAAAATTTTGTGGTGCTTCTGGTATTTATCATATTTTTATTTATAATTATTTTGTGATTTATCTTCTCATAAATACCTAATTTTATATTTATAATTTGGTTTTATTTTTACTTTATTTATTTATTTATTTGAGAGAGCATGAGCACAAACAGGGGGAGGGGCTGAGGGAGAGGGAGAAGCAGACTCCCAGCCAAGCAAGGAGCCCAGTGCTATGTGGGGCTGGATCCCAGGACACTGGGATTATGACCTGAGCCAAAGGCAGATGATCAACTGACTGAGCCACTCACATGCCCCTTCATGTTCTTTTTTAAAAGAGGACTTCTCAGCTTCTTCCCTGAAAACTTCAACATATATCATCATACTAATTCACACTTTATGGCAGAAAAACTTAGCAAAACTTGGTTTTGACCATTTGGGACCCAGATAATATCTAATAAACTAATAACACTGGGTGTACAGGTTGAAATACAAAATGTTAATAATGTATGTTTGTTATTGGCCGCATTTGGTAAGGTATTGAGAGAGATGAACCCAGAAAATGACTGGCAATAATGATGAAAACAGACAAAACACTTCAATTCAGAGTCCTGTGGGTTTGAGAAAAGAAACTGTTATTCAACCACAGATAATAAAAATGTACCACTTAAAACAACAAAAAAAAGATATCTGTGAATGAATTTTCAAGGCAGCTTTATTAGCAATAGACAAAACCTAGAAACAACTCAAGTGTCTATCAATAGATAAATAAAAAATTTTTATACATCCATAAAACCAAATACTATGCAGCAATAGAAAAAAAATCATGCTAAGTCTAACAAACAAATTCTATTTATGTGAAACTATAGCCAATATTTACTGTAGTCACGAAAACTCTATCAGTTGTTGCTTGGAGATAAGGAACAGAAGAGAGGTTATAAACAAAAAGGCATGAGGAAGTATTTACAGGTGACGAAAGATGACCATTATCTTGATTGTGGTAATGTTTTTGCAGGTGTACACAAAGGCTGATTAAAAATTCAGTTTTGTTACAAGGATCAAATCAAGAACATGGCCAACCAGTCATTGTTTAAAGGATCTGATGGGATGGAATTAATGCCCAGAGTATCTCACAAATGGAAACATATATATCTGTCACAGAGAAAATATATTGCATGAGTGGATTTCCCAATGAAGCCTGAGAGGATTAAGGTACCTAAAAATAAATCATATGGGAGAGTGAGGGAGAGCAAAACAGAAAATTATCTTCAATGTAGATACAAATCTTTAAAAAATAAAATGAGAATTATTCTAGAAAAGAACTTATATATGGCCTTGAGTATATGTTGCTGATTTGGAGTCAACTAGATGATAAGTCCACTAAGGTTTTAGCAGAGTAACAGTACCAAAGAAACATAGCATAGACCCTAGAGTAAAAATGGGTCTCGGTCTGAGGTGTAAAACATTCCTTGCTTGCATACTCATAGCATGTACAACACGAAGAATGAACCCTCGTGTAAACTCCGGGCTCTGGACGATTATGATGTGTCAGTGCAAGTTCATTAGCTATAACAAATGTACCACTCCGGTGAGGGGTGTGGATAATGGGGGAGGGTATGCATGTGTTGCGGGCTGGGAGCATATAGGAAATTGCTGTACCTTCCCCTAAATTTTGCTGCGAGCCTTAAACTGACCTAAAAAAAGAAATTTTAATTAAAACAAACCAACAAAAATTCACAACAACAAAAACAAAACAAAACAAAATAACCTTCTACAGTCAGGCTGTCAGCTTAGAAAGCTGCTTACCTTCTTGTAACTCCCATCCCCCACCCCCACTCACACACAACCTGGAAAGCACGTTTCACAACATTGACTTTCTCTGTAGTGTTACATTAAGGAGGACATTAGACCTGAGGTGCCTCTGATGTCTTGATGGCCCATGTCAGCAAAACAAAATCTAAGCCTATAAATGCCTCAAAACTAAAGACAACCAATCACAGACAACTAGACTTTAAGCTATAGCTCATCAATAATTTCCTTGCTCTGCTTCTGCCTTTTCTCTATAAATATCTCTCACTGAGCTCCTGTCATTGCAACATTCCTAACTACTTCCATTTTGCCGCTGCCCTGATTGGAATTGATTTTGCTCAAATAGACTCCTGAAAATTTTTACCATGCCTCAGTTTATCTTTTACAGTAGCCAACAATATTATCTTTTCATAAATGCACGCACACAAACACACACACACAGAACAGAAAAATCAAACACGTAGTGGGACAATGGTGTGACATGACAAAGAGCCTGTTGATTTTCGTCTCCAGGGTTTGTGAAGGGTGGACTGGCGAGCAGCAGCATCTTAAGGAAGGGATACCCTCAAAGTACTCCGAGGAGCGGAAGAGAGAGAGAAAGTAATCTAGCTTTTCTTAGTAAACCAAGTAGTGGATAAGCTGATTCTCTTTGCCCTGCCTTTCAAATACACTAGCAAAAGGATGCAATTTCAGTTGAGGTGAATCCTCTTTTAGGATTCACATTTAGCCCTCTTAGCATAGCCCTTTAACGGACAACACTCCCTCCCTTCACTAACTGTATACATGCTCCCACACACAAGCCAGTGAAAGACGACAGTGGTATTTGTTTCATTCCTTCACTTATGAAATATCAGCACATGTTCATTGATGTTAAACTTTTCATCAATTATAAAATGATAGATTTAAGGGTACTTTTATGACTTCTACTTAGATTAAAACACATAGAATATTCATCACACCATCTTATACAATATCATTGACACTTAAAATGTATGCTCTGAAAGAAGACTGACTCTTTGGACATTCAGACTGTAATATTTACTGGCTGTATGGCTTTGGGGACATCACTTAGCCATGTATGGCTTCAGTTTTTATCGATAAAATGAGCTCAAGAATATTATCAACCAAATTGTTGTTATTTAGAGGATTAAATGAAGAAAAAAACAACAACAACAATTTTATGGGACCAGCTCAATGTCTGGCACATAAATGAGCCCTCAGAAAGACATTATTGCTCTTATTACATAAAGAAATCGGGTTTTTAAGTCATCACAATGTTTTTTAAAAAGCCTCAGATATAATAAAATAAAAATTATCTTTGCCTATGGCTTGCGCGCGTGCGCGCACAGACACACACGCACGTGTGCACACAAAAGGGCCTAAAACTTTTCTTGGGAGAATAGCACAGTTGCATAGTTCCAGTTTTTCATGGTTTCTTCAGAAAACTGCGATCTGAAGTTTTCTTTTTATGAGTTATTCTGAAACTATCAGGAGGGTGAAGCGTTAATTAAAAAGGGTTTGTGTGTGTGTGTGTGTGTGGTTTTTTTTTTTTTTTTTCTTTTTGTAGAATATCTCTCCTTGGCCTAAAGCCAAAAGATCAGAAAAAAAGGACGATGCAAAGAAGAGAAGGTAGCCCAGTACTGATGAATTTCTAATGAACATTGAGTGTCAAGGGGTCAGGCAACAACAGTGTGAGGTGCCATAAATAATTTTACTCACTTGAACCTGTAGCCACTTACATCTTTCATGTTTTCTTCAAAAGTAGATGTTTGTAGGTTTTGAAGAGTGAAAAACTATCAGTTTATAATTCTGTAATTGTATAATATAATCCAACTAATGATTAAAAACAAAAGATGTATATCAATATAATTGTTTTCCCAAAAACTTAGTAAGTGGTAGAAACAATATGATAATAGCAGTGCTTGCAGATAAAGGGGTGAAGAGAATAAGTCAAATGAAACAGCATTGTTAGCTTTGGTTGGGACTGAGTCAGGGAATAGAGTTTAGGATATTTGGAAGGAATTTTTGTTCCCTCCTGTGTTTTGTTACCTTTTAAAAAAATTTTTTTAAAGATTTTATTTATTTATTTGGCAGAGAGAGATCACAAGTAGGCAGAAAGGCAGGCAGAGAGAGAGAGTAGGAAGCAGGCTCCCTGCCGAGCAAAGAGCCCGATGCGGGACTCAATCCCAGGACCCTGAGAGCATGACCTGAGCCGAAGGCAGAGGCTTAACCCACTGAGCCACCCAGGCACACCGACCTTTTTAAAATTTTTATTAGTGATTATTATCATTTTATAAAGAGAGAGAAGGTGAATCCCACAGAAATTCAAGAAGGTCCATAACAAAGCTAAGCTGTTGGACAGATCTGAATTAGAGGAAACTCTTGGAACCTCAGAGTCAGATTTTGTGAATCTTCTTTGAAGTTTTCTCCATTTTCTTAACGCATTTATTCCATATCTCTTCTAGCAATTCAACCTGGTCCTGAACTGCAGGAATATGATCTGTTATACAATGTTGCCTCCCAGCTCCGCATGGGTTGGAAGAAAGCAATCTATGAAATATTCAAAGGTGCCAGAAATTATTTCCCATATGTGGAAATTTTGAGGCAGTAAATAGAGAGAAGTTGTATATAAATTAAGAAGGGCAAGATAAGAGGTGAGGCCTTTCCTTAGGAGGATATAGAAAAGTCAGAAACAGGGACGCCTGGGTGGCTCAGTCAGTAAGCATCTGCCTTTGGCTCAGGTCATGATCCCAGGGTCCTGAGATCCAGTCCTGCATCAGGCACCCTGCTCAGCGGAAGCCTGCTTTTCCCTCTCCTGCTACCCCTGCTTGTGTTCCCTCTCTTGCTGTGTCTCTCTCTGTCGAATAAATAAATAAAATCTAAAAAAAAAGAAAAGAAAAGAAAAGAAAAGAAAAGAAAAGAAAAGAAAAGAAAAGAAAAGAAAAGAAAAAAGTCAGAGACAAAGAGTAATTATTGGGGATGCCTGGGTGGCTCAGTTGGTTAAGTAACTACCTTTGGCTCAGGTCATGATCTCAGGGTGCTGGGATCGAGCCCCACATCAGCTGCCTGCTCGGTGGAAAGCCTGCTTTTCCCTCTGGCCTCCACCCTTCTCTCTCTCTCTCTCTCTCTCTCTCTCTCGCTCAAATAAATAAATACAATGTTAAAAAAGAGTGTATAAGGTTAAGGCGGTGAGTTTATGCTAGTGAAAATAGATTCATATTCCAAAACAAAACGCTGATAAAAAGATGTAGGTTTTCTTTTTCTCTTGCACAAAGAAGTATCTTAACTCACTGTTTCCAATTTCTCTCTTCCCATTATTTCTTCAACCTACTCCTTTTAGGCTTTTACCCTCACCTTTTCACCTCAAAGAGGTTTGTTTTTTGTTTTTTGGTTTTTGTTGTTGTTGTTGTTGTTGTTAAAGTTAGCAATGACCTCTACTTTCCTCCATTTCACAGCTTAATTTCAGTTGACATTTATTTAACTTATCAACAGCATTCAACAAAATTGATCAAAAACTGACTTCTTTACTGCCTTTTCATAGTATTACACACTTCTGACTACTTTTTCCTCCCTGGTGACTCCTTATCAGTTGTCTTGCTGCTTCGTCCTCATTTCTGTGACCTCATTTCACTAATGTCGAGATACTGGGGCTTTCATCCCTCAGATGTGTTTAGTTTTTTAGTCTGCTTATGCTCTTAAGGATCTCATACAATCTCTGTCTCCCAAATTTATATATTGCCAACCCAAACTACTCTTCTGAAATTCAGAAATATACATATGCCTCACTATTCGGCCCTTCAACTTGGATGTTTAATAAAAACCTCAAAATTAGCATGTCTAAAAGAGAGTTTCCTATCTTCACCCTTCAAAATTGCTATGCTTATATTTCTCCATCTGAAATAATGACAATTCTATCCTGTCAAACCAAATGACTTGGACTCTTTCTCATTTGCTTACATTCTTCATTTAGTTCGTTAGCTTGTGCTATTATTTCTTTATTCAAAATATTTCTGGTATCTAAGCACTTCTCAGCAACTCCACCATTACCTCCCTGTTTAAACGCACAACAATCATTTATCTGGATCACTGTAAGAGTCTCCCTCACCTGTTTATGCAGCCCACTGTCAAGGCAGCAAAGTGTTTCTCTTGAAGACTCTCTAAGCCATGTCTCTTCTCTTCACAGAATCCCCTAGTGCCTTCCCATCTCACTCAGAGTAAAAGTCAAACAATGTACAATTTTCTATAAAGCTCAATCGAATCCTTTATAGGCACGTTGACCTTTTATCCCCCTACTCATTCCTCTCCAGACACTGTTTTCTCTGCTTTTCCTTGAACTTGTCAGATAGAGGTACCATAGTGGGTTGTCTGCACTTGCTGTTTCCACTGCCTGTAACACTATTCCCCCGTCATCCACATCACTTTGCTCAGTTCTCAACATTACCTTCCCATCTTTGCTCAAATGTTACTCTCCCAGAGAGCGCTCCCTTCACTAGCTAGCCAAGTCTGCAAGCTCCCCACTTCCCCAAACCCTATAGTTTGTTTTGTCTTTTTGTCCAAAGCATTTATACCATTAATGCACTATATAGTTGATTTTAGTTGTTTATATCCCACTATTTCAACATAAACTCCTTCAAGGCAGGGGTATTTATCTTCTTGTTTTTATCTGCTGTGTTCCTAGTACCTACAGTAGTGCTTGACTCAAGGTAAGACTTAATATGTCATTGTTAGATGAATGGATATTAGATGCCAAATTATTGTATCAACAACAGTATAGGAATTCAGATCAAAGTACACTGGGGATTACCAGGATGTCCCTATAGATAACATGGTACTACATGTGGACCTCAAACGACGATGGTATACACATGAGGAAAACAGTAAGCAAAGGCACCAATATGCCAGCCACGTGTTATAAGAGTTAATATAGCTATCCACCTGGAATAGGTGATTTGTGCTGAATAATTCTAAGAAATCATTTTATAAGATTGTTTTTGGCCAGGGATCTTCCCACTAGATAATTTTGACTTTAAGATGTCTTTCTTTTATGAAAAACAAAACAAAATATAAATTACCTTCTCAATGCTGAGAAAACTTAATGCTGAATGATTAATCCGATGCTTATGTTAAAATTTCCAAAACTTTCTAAAAGGTGATCATTTTGAGAGATGAAAAGCAGCAGCAGCCCTAGAAATCTGTAAACGAAATTTTGGCTGAAGTGATGTCTCATTACCGCTCTAAGATGAGTGCATTTTCTTCTGTGTTTGTGTCCTACCACTACCTCCTTGTGTTTTACCATTTTAGTGCACACAAGAAAACTTCCAGTTGCTGTATGTGAAACTCTTTGCAATTTCTGGTTGCTCCAACTTGTTCTACCTACATGCAGTTGATGAAGAATTAATGCAATCTTCAAGTAACTCTCAACTAATGACTATTGGAAGCTGGTGTATAAATGTTTCAGCTGTTTTCTCCCTTTGGTGGGATAGTTCTGAGATGCATTCTTTACAACAATTCTCAGAGTTCCCCAGTAGGATCATGTTAAGGGTAATAAATCAGTCAGAGAGAGACAAATGCCATATGAACTTACTCATATGTGGAATTTAAGAAACAAAACAATGAGCAAAGGGGAAAAAGACAGAGAGAGACAGATCAAGAAACAGGCTCTTAACTCTAGAGAACAAACTGATAGTTCCAGAGGGGAGGTGCGGAGGGGGATAGATTAAACAGGTGATGGGGATTAAGTAGTGCTCTTGCTGGTGATGAGCACAGGGTGATGTATGGAAGGGTTAAATCACTATAGTGACAGATCATTGTACATTTACTACATGGAATTAAACTAAAAACTAAAAGATAAATAAAAAATTAAATTAAAAAAATGAACACCGTGATCACTTGTCCAATAACCCAACATATTTTCTGCCTTCCCTTTCCTGTCTCACTTTCTTATTGCTGTACAGGTGTCCTGGATCAGTTCCCAAATATATTATTCACTTTTCAATACTCTTACCTTAGTGCTTGCTACTCAGAAATGCTGTCTTTCAGGGAAATCTAGATATTTTGTGAATATAACAGAACAAGTCCAATGAGGTATTGAGTATATCAGCTGTAATTTTCATCAATGATTCTTCATCTATTTTAATCACTCTATATTGTTAAATTGGGTGATCATGTATACATCAGTGAGTGCCTGCCACAAATACCCTGGGCAAATACCACTTTAGAAGTGGCAGAGAGGAAATGTGTGCTAAAGAAATTAGTAACCTACACTAACAAAAACACAGCAGGCAAGTCTGTTAAAAGCTTTCTCCTCTTGTTCTGACCCTTGCTACCTCATTTGTGAAATTCAGTTTCATTATATCATCAAGTGGCATGGACATAGGCCAACAGGCCACATGGGGTAAATATGCACATTAAAGTCTCAACACTACCATTGTAATTAATACTTTAAACATCACTAGAGTCCTTTTATGTCATTTCCCTATTTTTGCAATTAGCCAATTATCTTAAAATATAACCATATTTTTAATTTCCATTTTACCATAAGTTCTCACATATTTATTTTTCAGACTTTTGAATTCTAATATAAGAGATGGATCAATTCCTACTTATATTAATTTTTAATGGGAGGTACTTATCATCATCCCCATAAAGAAGATTTCATTCTTAATTATTTGTCTTGGGATCATTACAGCCCCGTGTACTTTTATCAATAAAAACTAAACTGACCTATATACCAAATAAGGTGGTTTAAAAAAATTTTTTTTCAGCAGATATATACAGGTGTGGGGTGCCTGGGTGGCTCAGTGGGTTAAAGCCTCTGCCTTGTGCTCAGGTCATGGTCCCAGGGTCCTGGGATCGAGTCCCACATTGGGCTTTCTGCTCAGCATAGAACCTGCTTCCCTTCCTCTCTCTCTGCCTGCCTCTCTGCCTACTTGTGATCTCTCTCTGTCAAATAAATAAATAAAATCTTTAAAAAAGAAAGAAAGAAATACACAGGTGTGTGTGTGTAAATCAAACTTGAGTTAGGGAAATTTCTTGTGCTTTCACTTTTAAAATACCACTCTTGAAACTTTCTGCATAGAAAACTGGTCAAACTTACACTCATCATTTGAACAAGAAAAAGGAGATAATTAGCAAACACTGCATCAGTTTAGTTTAATAAAAACTAACTTAGCATAATGGTTTTATGGGCAATGTTCTTAATTTGAAAACAAACACCTCTGACTAGTGATTCTCAAGGCCCTAAAGAAGAAAAGGGTACCCTAACATTGAACAAGTGAAGCTATCTTCCATAAAGTATTTTGATTTCAGAATTGATTGCTCTAGAGCAGTATTTCTAGAATACAACAGAAAGATAAATGAGAGTAAATTCAGGATGCTCATAAAAAAACAAAACCCATTGTTAAAAAAAGAACCCTCTTTTATCTTATTATAAAATAGGAATGCAGTGATGAAAGAACTGTTAAAAATATGCAGGGCAAATTTAAATACTCTATATTACTACTACATAGATTAGAAAATCCAATATTTCACCATAGAACATTTCAAGGTGAAAATTAAAAAAAAAAAAAGATAAAAGATTCATAAATTTGGAACAGTTCAATTTTTTTAAAAAATATTTTATTTTTTTTCTCACTCAGAACATTTAATAATATTATATTTTATGAGAAAGAAAATAATTTGGTAAATTTTTGTATTGATTTTAATACTTTATTAAGATATCAATTATTTCATTGAGAATTTAAAATCTGTTTAAAATTTTTTTAAACTTTCTAGTATTTTGTATACTAGAAATAAAATCTTCAAATAATTCCCTGTAAAATATTAAAATGATAGAAGCATATATATCTCTTTTACAGAGCTTGTATGTAACTAGATTTCATTTCCATAAAAATAGATTTTCATTAAAAATTTATTCATCAAATACATTTGGGAAATAGTTACAATAACTAATACTAATTCCCTGAATTCAGAATTTGTAAAACTTATTTATGAGCTTATATATTTGGGAAATTTCAAGAAAACATTGTAACAGGCAAAATCTTTAAGTTTATTTGATAGAAAAACTTTCTTCTCCTTCTCTAATTCTCACTGCTGCTGAACAATTCAATGAAATACTATAGGAATAAAAATATTTATAAATAGAATGACAAAACCAAAACAATATTTTTGAAATATAGACCACCACCCATATGGCAGCATAGAGAGTAAATTAGAACTATAGAATACGACCACCACTAAAAAGTACAAAAGATTTGACAATTTTCTTTGCAAGTCTTGCTTAGAAGTACAGAACATTACTTTGAAATGGTGGAGAAGTTGATACCTAATCTCCTGGTCTCTATTTGGGATATAACTGAAATGAAGACACAAGTTTGCAATGTTGACGTTTTAGCTAGAGGTGAAAATTTATTTTTTAGATAAGTTTATACTTAGATTTGCTCACTATATGTGTTTAAAGTTAAGTGTCACAATATTATCTCAATATATCTATAGGCTGGAAATCATTAGGATGCACCATAGCTTTGTCGTTACACACCCACACGTGTGTGTGTGTGTGTGTGTGTGTGCATCCAAATATGTTTCATGTAGTTTGTGCTCAAACTCTCCTAGGCACATGGTTCTCAAAGCATAAACCCTATTGACTTCCAAACTTGAAAAGAATTTCATCACCAGAAGTTAATTTTGAATAGGAAGAATTTTATATTTGTTTCATTTAATAGACTATACTGTAATGTAAAAAATTATAGAAGTGATCCAATAATGCTGTCCCAGTAATGAAACCTACACATCTCTCTACATTAGCTTAACATATACATACAATTATATAAGCACATATGAACACAAATATAATATGTGAATCTGAGGATAATCATTAGAAATGAGGGAATCAGCTTTTTACTCAATTCTTATAATTACTTGTCTGATAATTACATTGAAATCAATGAAATACTATATAAAACTGTTTTGATTTGCATGTATAGATCCCTAAATCTTGGTACAATCACCCATTTGTTAATTAATTTCTAAAATATGCATGGAGGGGTGCCTGGGTGGCTGAAGTGGGTTAAAACCTCTGCCTTCGGCTCAGGTCATGATCCTGAGGTCCTGGGATCAAGCCCCAAATCGGGCTCTCTGCTCGGCAGAGAGAATGCTTCTTCCTCTCTCTCTCTGCCTACCTCTCCGCCTACTTGTGATCACTGTCTGTCAAAGAAATAAATAAAATCTTTTAAAAAAATATGCATGGACTGAATGTGGGAAAATTATCCATACTGAATTCATATTTTGTGTACTAAGAAATGGGAACAGGACATTTCTTGCTTATTTCATTATCTGGGTGGTAGCACCAGAACCAGGTAAGATATTGTCAACTAAACATTTCCTAACAGTTTCTGAAATCGATCAAGTTTTGAAATCTAAAAATGCTCTCTTATTTTAGGATTTAAGACCATGGAAGAACAAATTCTTCCAGACTTCTCTGTCAGTAAAACTGTTTTACTGAGCTTATGATAAACTTGGCGCTATTTGTCTCATAACATATAAATCAGATCTAACCTCTGATGGAAGATCTCAATGACCTCAGTCTCCTGATAGGGATAAAAATAACAGATGGACTGTAACATTTTGAAGAATGATATAAATGATGTTATATCCCCAATATAACTTTGAAATCTGCTCCCATTTGGCAAGATCAAGTGCAGTCCATATTTTCTTTGAAAGCAATCTATTTTTAAGCTATCACATGCTATTTGTTATTGTTTCTGAAAGATGTTTAAGAGAGTTTCACCCAGGATATATTAGATGGGTTCTTAGTTTAGAGACATTTAATTATGAAAAAAAATTAATTTATTTTATGCCTTAGATTATAAAGGTAGAAACTACCTGCTATCTCTGGATTTCTCACTGAATATTAAATTTTTAACATGAGATAATTTGAAATTAGGAAGAATATTCCACACTCAGTTATTTTTTGAAAACAAAACCTTAAATGGTGATCAAGTCAATTGCTAATTATATTCTTGCCCTGGACCATTTCATAGTTATGTTGAATAAAAATACAGGTTTTGTGGTTTAGATCCATCATTTTTGATAACTTTATGTGGTTCAAACTATGCTTTATTTTCCCTAACACACATCATCTGTTACATTTCAAATCAGTTTTGATGTAGAAAACGAGAACAATAAACATGATTATAATTAGGGAGGGTTTGTTAAATGTGCTTTAATAGGTCCTATTGTGAGATGTGTCTGGTGTACAAGCAGAAATCAAGGCTAGCATACTGAAGAAGAAAAGATAAACAAACCCCATGGTTAGTGAGTAGATATAGAGCTTGAAATTGTTTGGTCTAGGAAGACATCTAAAATACAATTTGGTACATACAGAAAATGTAATTAAACGATAATTGCACCGAAGCACAATGAGTGTGGGATAAACAGCTTGTGAATCAATAAACCATGAGGCAGCAGGCTGAGGTATTTATTGATTTATGATTCATTTAGCTCCAAGTTTACTTCATTTCTAATTCAGTTGGAACTACTATATTATCCTTCATTGGGAGAGCTGGGTGGAGTGATTTTATCATTTTATATGAGGAGAAGATTATCTGAATTAATATTTTTTTAGTTTTATGTGAGTACACACACTCCTTTGAGTTTTTCCTATTTACTTACCAAATCTATAGGCTATGATATATGACTATACTAAAATTTATATTTTTACATATTAAAATTGACATTAAAATTTGGAAATTTTAGGACAGCCTACATCTCTGATAAATGAAAATCCTGTGCTTTCATTAATTTAAGACATGAGTATGGTAGAGTATTATAACACACATTCCATCATGGGTCCTAACAAAAAAGCTTTCTGCACTTGAACCTAAGAAAACTGCACATTTTAATAAACTAGACATTGTTATTGTTGTGAGGGAGTGTCATTATTAGCTTCTAAATGGGTATTTTTTTTACATTTATGTTTGTATTTATGTTGCATTAATGTTGTTACTCTGAACACCTTCAAAGATGAATCCTAAGTATTTCCTTCCCTTCACTGATCTCAAGTAGATCAAAAAACAAAAATTCAGCTCTTCCCTCCAGGAAGCATCAGAGGCAAGTCACTAAATAAGAACATTTTCTAAATCATTCTCTCTGAGAGTATGTGCAATATGTAGGAAATATAGTCACTGAATACTCATTACTGGTCACTTCAAAATAATAAAACTATTGTTCTGTTCCATCACAAAAAAGCTGTCAGGTTATCAGGGAGGATACTGGAAAAATGAGAAATTTGTGGAGGTGATGAAGACCTTTACAGTTATAACTGAATTTGTACAGCTAAATACTTCTCAAATAAACAAAGAAAAAGCACAGGGGCACCTGTGTGGCTCAGTTGGTTAAGCCTCTGCCTTGGGCATGGGTCGTGATCTCAGGGTCTTGGGATCGAGTCCCAAGCCCTGCATCACTGGGCTCCCTGCTCAGCGGGGAGCCTGTTTCTCTCTCTCTCTCTTTCCTTCCACCTTGGTGGTGCTTTCTCTCTCTCTCTCTCTCTCTCAAATAAATAAATAAAATCTAAAAAAAAAATAATAAAGTACAAGGCTTACTACTCACAAAGGGAATACTTATAAGTTGATGATGTGCCCTTTGACCCAAATTGTAGTTTCTACCATTTATGGTTATCATGTCTTACACATTTAAAAAAATATATATTGGTATTGTCATCAGTCTTAACCTCACTAATCACTTAAATGTACCTCCATTGAGTAGAGTTCCTCCCTAAGTGAAGCACATCCATTACAAAGATATTCTGGGATGCATCCAGATACTTGATTAAGCACTGGCCAGCATATGACATGACACCTGTTCTGGCATAAAGCATTCTCCTGCTATCTCGCCAACTGAAGAATAAAAAGCTATTTATATTTAATACTGTGACATCCTCAACATAAGCACATTCACTATTCCTCTTTCCCCACTGGGAATATTTTCTACCAAGGGAATAATTTTTGATTCCCCATTCATAGAGCTTACTACTGTACAATGGTGTCTCTGAACTGAAAAGTGGATGTACTAGAAGACTGTTTTAGTGCCTTGCTTTCTCATATGCAGTCCCCCGTATGGTACTTAGGAATAAAATGCTGAGCTTTGTTGCTTGGTATTATAAAACGGGTTCTTGTGCCTTGAGCATGTGCTTATGTGACATAAAACAAAATATTATATTTTAGCAGGAAACATGCAGTTGATTTATGAGCAATGGTGGCAGATATTTTGAATAAATTAGTTTCCCACAATGAATGTTACTAGAAAGATGATTTGCATGTGAAACTAAAGTGGCAACAAGGGTTATCCTATACCTGAAAATATAGGTATGATTGGCTAAGACATAAAACCAGTGTCAAGTTATAGGTTGATATAGTTCTTGAGAGGTTTTTATTTGCATGGTTATCCCTATCTCTGAGCCACTGTGCCTACTAAATGGGTTCTTTTGTGGATCTCCTCTTCTTCCCAGAAACCCTGTGTCCTGCTTCTGCACTGCACACAGGTAGATATTAAAGTCAAGTTCCTGTCTCAATTCTATTATATCCTGGTACGAGTGCACACATGGGTGCAGAGACGTGTATGCATGCGCGTGCACGAAACCACCTCCCCCACATTTTTGTAGTGAATTTACCAACGTATGGTCAAGAAACATAAATGAGGATGTTAAGTATTCCTGTTCATAAAGCAGTAAAAACAAACATCAAACAAGATATGAGCTATCCAGCAGCCTTTTCTAAGAATTTTAGTCCTTCTCCTCTTTCAACTCTATACTAAAGAGAGAGAGAAAAACACATTTCAACCAAAGCCAACTCATTTTGTTAAGGGCAATTATCTGTAATCACATAATATTATCTTATATATAAATATATAGAGACATTGTAACTAGAACATCCATATTTAGCAAGAGTAAATATATCCTCACACTTAATTCAAATATGATTTTTTAAAAAATTTTATTTATTTATTTGACAGAGAGAAATCACAAGTAGTCAGAGAGGCAGGCAGAGAGAGAGAGAGGGAAGCAGGCTCCCCGCTGAGCAGAAAGCCGGATGCGGGACTCGATCCCAGGACCCTGAGATCATGACCTGAGCCGAAGGCAGCGGCTTAACCCACTGAGCCACCCAGGCGCCCCTCGAATATGATTTTTTAAAGTAAGATTATAAAATTGGAATCACCTAGTCTATATCATATTGTATCCCTTTCTCTTTAAGTTGGTGCATGCCCCTCCTGTCCATATATATTTCTACTAAATATGCATATGTTAACAGAATATATTTAAGTATATTTTATAAACATAAATAAATCATAACATAGCTTGAAAATTCTTTTTCAACCTGCTTTTGTTCACTGAACCTATTTCAAGATCCATCCATTTGAATCATCCATTCCAATAGAGCTGGTACATTCAAAATTAATTGTGGAGAGCATTCCATTGTATAAAAAAAAAACACACCATTTATCTATTTTCCCCTACTGATGAATGTTTAGGTAGATTCTAGTACCTATTACCAGAAATGTTGCAGTGACAGCATGTGTTCATGGATCACTGTGTAGTTTGTATTTGTGAGACTTTCTATGGGATATAGAAAACCATAGTGTTTATGAACATTTAATTCTATCGTATATTGCCCCACTTCTCTCTAAAGCTGAGACGAAAGGTTGCCCTTCCAACGGGGTACATGTTTTTGCTTTTTTGTATCTCAATACTGACCTCCCAATTTGAAATTCTTGTCTTCACGATGGACGTTGAAGGATGTTTGTTTTAATTATCATGTGATTGCTCAGTGAGGTAAAGAAGATTTCAGTATGTATTGTGACCATTCTGTTTTTCTCTTCTGTGAATTTTTTGCATCTTTTGTAAGTATCACGTTAAGTCATCTTTGTAACTGTATATAAATTGGAAACTTCAAGAAAAGTAGACTATGCTAGACTGGTAATATATTATCTGGGTAGAAGGGTTTACTTAAAGAATCCCTCAGCAACTTTGGAAATTCAGACTTCTCTAAGAATACTAGATTAGGGATCTAAAGTTCTCCCTTTTTTCCCTAACCTGTCAGATTGTTTCATCTCTCTTCTAATGTCTTTTATGTAGATGCCTAATCTTATCTGTGAATAGTTAAACAAGGACATAGGTATATATTCCAAAATGAAACTCTTGAAGAACAACCACAATAACACACTCAGACCACTGAGAACAAGTTTATCTCATTTTACAGTAAGCACCCTTATAAAAGGAAGTCAGGCTAGGAAAAAATGTTATATCCTAATACGGGATATTTCTAGGAACTTTCAAAAGTTAGCCTTGAAAATGTGGAACTTTTTTTTTTTTTTTAAAATATATACTGACGCTTACTCTCTCCCTAGCCCCATTCCAAACATACATAAGTATTTGGTTTATGTGCTAAATAACCAAGTAACAAAATGTATTTGTAGGGTATGGAGATTGCGTCTGTATACCACATCAGTGTAAAAGATGACACCTTTAAGTTCTCATAGAAGGAGAAACTCCTAAGAGTTTTCACTCTAGGCTACCTTACCAGTGTGAGAGAAGAGTGTTATTTACATGGAGTGAATACTAGAGATGGGGAGAAGAAAGAAGAGTGCCAATATGGAAGATGGTCAAGCACTTGCTTCAGAGTAGCTAGGGGCCACCTCTTACCTCTTTAGGCTTCTGGGAGGAAGCAAGTTATCTTAGTAAAATTCAGACAATGAATCTTGCCTTGTTGTGTAGTCAGAGTCCTAGATTAACACATTATATTCCTTTATTAAAAGCAAAATACCTTCTTAGTTCTGATTTATCCTTCTAGAAGTACAGTAAGAGGAGCCTTCATCCCCTTCAAGGCTAAAAGTTGATGCATGTGCCATATAACATCTCAAAACGAATAAATTCTGACCCTAACACATACCCCTGAGTTCCTGGAGGAATTATTTAAACATCAAATTTGGCTATGTTATTCCAAATGGTAATCATTATTCTCATGCAATGACCTTGAAGTTTCTGCATTTATCTTTAAAAAGTCAATTTCAAAATAAATGAATCAATATGTATCCTTGATATAGTATAATGCTTCAAGAATTTAGATATATTTTCCTTCAAGGGATTAATTAATTAATCAATTGCTTTTATAAATATTTATCTAATATCTAGTCAGGAAAACTGCTAGGCATTAGAAATACAAAAGAGAATAACTTAAGTGTGATCCTTGCCCTCAAATTATCATGGTCTATTTAACGAGCAGTACAAAAAAGAAATGCCTGGAAAACAATTAGGTAGGATTTTACCAAATGCTGAGTTTTTCCAGGAACAGAAATTCATATTAAAATGAATTTCAAGTATCAGCTTACATAAAAATCAGAATGCATCAAGCATACATGGTAAGTACACATGAAAATTGCAATATCTAATGCAAGAATTCAACTATCTATAAGGTTATACAAATATACATATTTAACAACCTAAACATATTTTTTAGAAACCATATTTTTTTAAATATTTATGTGATTTACTGTTGCAGGAATGTTTCGTGTCTTTTTAAACTTCACATTGTATGTTGAGTTATGAGAGCTACAGTGTAGTAAGTGTACTGCACTTATAAAATATTTTCCTTCAAGGAGCTTAACCATATTGGCAGTTTCCTAGTGAGAGGAAGCACTTAAAAACTTCAGATAAATGATGTCAAGAAGTAATCATTAAAAAACAAACAAAACAACTGCACTCATTATGTGTCAGATGGCTTCTACGGATAATGGAACGGGTGATCACTGAAGTTAACATCTCTTCTCCCTCCCCCCAGCGTTAGGAGGTGGAGGGTCAGTAATGTATTCTCCAGACTGAGAAGTTACTTTAATACTGAAAAATGAAGCCAGCCACACCATACCTTGTACAGAGCTTTAGTTGACAGGGCAATCAGGTGGGCCATGCATATGATCCCATGCAGCTTCCCCATTCCTACCCCGCCCCCAGACCGTACTCCCCAGCTTTAACGGAGTGAGGGGCATGGTGGTGAGGTCACAGGGTAGTTATCTAAAGTGGCGCCATCTGTGCTCCAGAGGATCTCTAGGAGTTCATGTAAAGCATGCCATCTGTGCGCCAGAGGGGAGAACAAGATGGCGGTCCAAAGATGGAGACAGTGTTCTCAGCACTCTCATACCCCACCTTTAAAAGAAGCACCTTCAAATATTCCATTTCTTTTTGTAGTCAGGAACAAGTGGGGTAGGTAAATATAACAGTTGTGTCAATGACTAAGTAACACCGAGTACCCAGTGATATTGTGTTATATAAATATTACAGATGTGCCAGTTTTTTATTGTTTTTATTTTAATTAAGTGTTATGTCAGTTTCAGGTGTATCATATAGTGCTTTGGGAATTCCATTGGTCACCCAGTGTTCATCACACAATTGTTCTCCTTAATCCCCATCACCTATTTCACTCATCCCCCAACCTGTCTTCCCTCTCGTAACCAGCCGGTATTGACAGAAAACAAGTTGCCAGTTGATAAAGTCTACCATTTAGCAAATATTTCTTGAGATATCAGTTCACTCTGTGTATTTTGGCATGTAGGTGGCACAAATAAATCTTGTTTATAATTTTGAGCCCAGAGTGGCATCATCTCATGTTTGTGCTTGGACTTTCTTTACTCTGGTTTTCATTTCTTAATGTATAAATGTTTTATCTTAATAGTATCATGTTGAATGATCAATATTTTGATCAATATTTTGATCAATATTTTAAAATTAATACTATCTGATAATTTCTTGAAGAAGTTTGTTAGCACTTCTAATTTCGTATTATATAGAAGGCTTTATTGTGTAATGCCACTATTTTTTATATGTTCAGTATTTTCTTGTGACTTAAGCACATAATGAAAGTATTTTTCAACTGAATGTAAAATGAAAAAAAGGGAAATACAAGTTGATATAGAAATTCTTACAGCAAAAGTTGAATCAGCAGGGACTGTAAGTGCCACGTTCAAAATATATATCTAATATTTACTACAGTATATAAAAACTCATTATAGCTAAGCAACAGATGCAAGCTAAAATGGACTAACACATACTTAACATAAATTTCAATGGCAGAAAATCTTGCTGCCATCAAACCTAAAGTAATACAGAGGGTAAAATTTTTTTCTAGACCAAAGAATGCTTTTTAAATGTATAACTTGTCTCCATTACTTTTACTATAACCTACTGACTGTCTTCAAAATTCCAAGTACTGAAATCAATTGAGGCATTTTATTTCATTTGTTCCTTCTTCATAAAACAATCAGATAAGATTAGTTTTTATTTGAGGAATGGAATATCTGTGATAATATTAATATTTGAGTCTGGATATGAAGAGTAAATATTTTGGTCTTTAGAAGGATTTATGCCTTAAATGAAAAACAAATATTCAGTTAATTTTATATAATATAATCATGCAATAGAAAATACCATAAAATTGTTAAAATTCAACTAGCAGTTATTTAAATTAATTTTAAGGCCTTTTTTAAAAAATTATTAATTTAAAATCCATCACATGTTCTAACATTTATATGTTTTAATTTATCACATTTCTTGGAATGTATTGGTTATTTTTTACCCTACTTCCTTTGTGTGTAGAGCATAATAATCAGTGAGTTATGATTACTAAATAGTAAATTATTAATCTGCATTTTAAAAATAACATAATTACATAAATTCTAGTAATGTTTCAGTGGTTGATTTACTTAATTCAATACATAAAACCAACAGTGTTTCCTCATTATCATTATGAATATCTAATTGTTTTGCTTCTTCTTGGAGTCTCAGTGCAAGTGATTATCAAAAATATATCCGTGGTGAATTTCCGTGCATTTTCAAGTCTAAGTAACTTGAAGAATGAGCTGTTTACGAGCGCTTGTCCTTTACAGGCTTACTTCGCCAAGCTGCAATTTACTATTTCTGTCACATTTTCTGAGTTATGATGTATTTTAGCGTGTGGAGTAAGAACCTTTTTCTCTAAAGCCACAGGAACCTGTGGTTCTAAACGAACTCTACTGGTTCTCATTACTAATACTCCTGTGCCTCTGATGGCCCACATGCAAAAGGAAGATTACCTTATGCAGCTGTCGTGAGGGTTAAATGCTTGTGCAGTGTCTAGCCCACAACCTGACTTCTAATTAATTTTCCAAAACTATTTTCTTATAAAATGTAATAATACTGGACAACTTAGATTGACATTCCATTAGTTCACACTGAGATGCCAGATCTGCTTACAAAAAGGCAGTCATGTTATTAATTTGACATATGGAAATGAAATGAAATGGTTTGGGAACTAAAGTCTCTAATCATTTGACTCCCTGGATGAAACTTTGTCAATAAGAATCTCTGCAGGTATTATGAATCAGATATTTGAAAATGACAGGAGGAAATACATGTATCTGCCTATAGACAAATTATTCTCATCAAAATAATAGAAAAACTATTTTTATAAAGGAGTTTATGCTGTGGAGTTTGCTTTGAGTCATGTTTTCTTTCCATCAAATTCTTTCTCTGTCTCCTGTTCAGTGGAAAAAATTGGGCGATAGGTATTAAAACTACCAAGTATTACACATAAGTTCAAGTACATGGATTCACCATTTTCACTCCTAATGTTTCCTAATATTACTGAAGAGGATAGAGCATTAGAAGAAATCTATTAGACAACTGAATGTCAGTGATATAATTAATTTCTCTTTTTAATGTTAAGTAATATTTGATAAAACAAAAATTATATGCTGATTATAATTTTCCTATCTATATAATAGCAAATATAGGTATAAATATAACTTCTCTGAGATTATTAGGGATATAAAATTTTAAATTAGGAAGTAAAGAGACTTCAACTTCGAATTCAGTGTCATAGGTCTGACTATATCCCTTCTCTCTCCTAGCTCCTCCTGGTTCAGTATTAGACTTATTAAGTACATATGCTGGAAAAGGAAACCTTTACCACCACTCTCTTCCAATTCTGGGTGCACAGAATCTGAAAACCCTTCATAGGCAAATTTTAGGATTAAGGATACCACATTAAAAATATCAATGGTACGGTTTTCCTGTTTGATTTATGATTATTTCTATTAGTCCCACAACTTTTACACATAATACATATTGATTTAAAATACAGGAAATTACCATTGTTACAACTGAATATTTAATGTCACTCTGTCTTGTGCTATCCATAAATCCTAGGTGATTCCTATATTCAGGCCAGCTCACAACTAATTTTTTTCAAATTTCAGTGATTGGGGAATTTTAGAAAATCAAGAGATAGAGATAAGTTCAAGGATTCTCCATGTCATTTTTTTTCTATATTCAAACCAATATCCAGCAACGTTAACAATCATCTGTGTTACTTTCAGCCTTCTGATTTCATATGGAGAGTATCCTTTGTGCTAATATTGGAGGCAGTTAAATCATGAGGATAAAGGAATATGAAATAGCCTGGGGATAATCTTCCGTAGGGATATAGATCATATTCTTTAAGAATTATAGGTAATGTTCTCAAGTCTATATATAAACTTTCCTGAGGCTGAGAAGGAAGATGATTTCCTGATGATGAATTCTCTTTGGCCTCATGGATTAATCCCATTAACATAGCAATAGGCAAAGTCCCAGGTGTGACAAAAATATTAACATTTTCCTAAATAGATTAGGAGCAGATATTTAATGGGATGAAACTGCAAGATCTGAACAAAAGAACAAAAGGAAGGAAAATAGAAATATGTACATGCAAACTTCCTCATTGCAAAAATGAAGACAGGGGACACTTAAATATCAAAGGAAAAGTGATACCTGTGATGCCTTGTTTATGAATAATAATTATAAATTCATGAATAATTAATAATTTTATTTCCATAAGAAATAAAATCTTTACATAGAGAGACCAAAAGTTTCCAGTCTCTAGAGATGGAGAGTTTCCTAAAAATCCCCTACTATATAGTTGTGGATTCCCCTGGATATAACAAAATTAGACTTGTATTACCTAATTAAGCCTGAATTTTTTTTTTTTTTTTTTTTTTTTAATTTATTTTTTTTTTATTTCCAGCAGTTTTTAAAGGTTTCAATTCTTCAGATACATGAGAAGTACACCTCTTCATCACCATAGTGGTTAAGAAAGGTAGAATATTTTCTACATGCCACTTGATGGTGGCCTCCTAGCTAAACGCAGCCCCCTGTGCCTTCAGGTTGTCCCTCAGGCTCCTGGGCTCCCTCACTCTCTCACACTCTGTCTGTCCCTATCTTCTCTTCTATGGCACTTCAATGAGCATAAATTAAAATTTACCCGAGGAATTATTAAATTACAGAATTAAGGGCCCACATGCCAAGGTTCTGATTTAGGGTGGCTGCTTTGTGGCCCAAGAACTTGAATTTTTTAAAGACTTTCTTTGTTTGAGAGAGAGAGAGGGAGAGTAAGAGCCTGGAGAGGGGCAGCAGACAGAGGGAGAAGCAGACTTCCTGCTGAGCGGGGAACCTGATCCAGGACTCCATCCCAGGACCCCTGGATCATGACCTGAGCCAAAGGCTGACACTTAACTGATTGAGCCACCCAGGCACCCCAAGCATTTGGATTTTTAACAAAACTTTCAGGTGATTTTGCTCAGTTAGCTGCTGTTATTTTAGGACAGCAAGCCCTCCGCTAGAGCAGTGCACACAACTTTGTCTCCTCTCCCCAGGTAATTGTTCCCCGTTGGTCTGCTAGTTTTCTGATCTCCTCTAGTGTGCACACTAGTTCTTGGTGTTTAATTTGTTTAAGATATTTCTTTCTGCTGTGGAGTATTCATGAATATTTTACCTCTTCTTACCTGCCTATTCAATTTTCCAGAGTGCCACTGTACCCATGGCCAATTTTTCACTCTTTTCAAGTCCTGATCCCATGTCCATGATCTCACTTTCTTTAGATATCTTAGCTTTCTATTTTCCCAAAATGTAAGGCCTATTAACAATAAACTCCCTCAGATTCTCTTACCCCCTCCAACAGACTATTTCACTAGCTCTTAGCAGATATTTAAACATGAGATATAGAAGAAAGTGCTTCTGGGGGGCCAGGCTGACTCAGTCAGAAGGGCATGCGACTGTTGATCTTAGGGTTGTGAGTTCGAACAGCATATGGAGTGTAGAGATTACCTTAATAAATAAAAACTAAAAAAAAACTAAAAAAAAAGAAAGAAGGAAGGAAGGAAGGAACGAAGGAAGGAAGGAAGGAAGGAAGGAAGGAAAGAAAGAAAGAAAGAAAGAAAGAAAGAAAGAAAGAAAGAAAGAAAGAAAAAGAAAGAGGTGCTTTACAGTTTTCCAAGGTTAGCCTCCTCACATATTTTCTTGATCTTATATATTTTGTCTCTTTCCAGGGATCTTGTTAAATCAATTTTTAATGTAGGTTTTTATTTGACAAATAGTTACTGAAAATGTTCAGTGAGTCCAAAACCAAGACAAGGAAACTCCTTTCACAAATTTAACTTTCTCTTGCCCATGAACCTTTAAAAAATCAGACTCAAATTTCTGTCACAGTATAAAATACTTTCCCACCTTACTTCTGTTTCCCAAAGTGCATAAATTTCCCTCACTCTTCCTGTTTGGAAACTTGTAAGAGCATTCCATCTCTGTTTTCATCATCTTTTGCTACCCAATTGGCCACACAGTGCTGTTGCCATTTTTCTGTTTGATCCTGGCTCTTAATCACCACTTCCCTACACCCTCCTTTGTCTCACGGTACCATCTGATATTTAGGCAAACCTTCATGAATTTACTGTCATAATTTCTGAGAGGTCAAACTTCCTATAGCATTTTAGATTTTCTCTTCTCATTGTCATTCCCTAATGCATGATTGTGCTTCTGTGCTCTAATTTTTGAGATTCCCAAAGTTCTGTCCCTAACCTCAAGTTTTCTTCCTAAGATTTCTCTCCCTGGACAATCTCAACCATAAAATAAATGCAATTATCTGTAATTCAGAAAAGTTATATCTATTAAAGGAAATCCTGTAGGTAATGTTTATCGCAGTTTCTGGCATATGTAGTGCACTCATAATAGATATTAATAGCTATGATTGCTGTGAATGTTAATAGTAAATCATTATTGTGATTACTTCCAAAGCTCCATTGTCTTTCTAAAGCTCAAATATGGATTTTCTGTTTTTACCGCTTATACCTGAAAGGCTCATTTGTGAGTCAAACTTAATAAAAGCAGCTATGCGTAAAATGCTATCTGTTATGTCTTCATCAGTTTTGAGACTCCCACTACTTGTATGGTTTTCCATCATTACATCCTTTCTTTTGATTCCTTAAATACTCTGTAATAAACTCACAAGTATTCAGTTGGAGGAACAGATTGCATTTTTCCAGTGTACCTGGAAAATATTTTTTCCAAAAAAACATTTAACTCCAGATTACTACCATATGGGGGGACTAAACCAGCTTGTTCATGTCCCTGACTTAATAGCACAGAAGGGAATCTTGTTGCTGGAATATAGCTTATGCTCTCCGAGGAGATTTTCTAATTGAATACCATATGGGATCTTATTTATAGAAGTGTTCTGAAGGACATCTAAAGGTACCAATTTTGTGACATTTAAAATGTTTTCCATTAATATAGTTTTAATTTTGTTCACCTCACTGGAGAAATTGATGGGTTTGATATCTAAGGGTAATCAAAATATATAGTTCCTTGTTCTTCTCAATATAAGCACATGTATATTTTGAACTGTTGGACATTAATTCATTTAAAAACTCTTTTTTGAGTTGTAGGCTAAGGGTCTAACACTGAGCCAGTCACTAGAAATTAATTGACAGACATGGACCTTTTCCATGTAGCAAAATTTGCATTCTGTTGAAGGAGACATACCAGTTACAACTACCAAGTGGTCAGTTACATAGCTGAAGTACAAAGTGTTATAAAAACAAACAAAGACACTTTTTGCTAGATTTACAAGGTTTTATTCCCCAAGACACAATCTAAGGTGTTATCTAATAGATAAGAAAAAACAAATAATGAACTATTATCTGTATAATGTTCCTGAGAGCAACTTTATGGTTCTGATACTAAAACTCTTTGTTACCAGAGTAAAAACAGCCATACCAGCAATCAGCCCAGGCCTGTCAACTGTACCAATATGTGGAGAAAAATTAATGTGCTTCAGATGTTCAATTAACTGCACTGAAATATTTTAAGGTATAAACTCAAAACTTCATTTAAGTTTAAAGACTGGTTCTTATGAAATACTTTGAAACAGTCCCTAAACTCATTTTTTAGTTTAGTTTTTAGTTTCTCTGTTCCAGTCCCAACTCTGTTGTTCCTTCAGGGAGTTTTTGTGTTTGTTTGTTTTGTTTTGTTTTTTATTAGAGAATGGGGTTAGAAACAAAGTTCTAGGTGAGCTTGTAGCTATTGAGGTGTTACTATTTCTAGGCCCTCTGAGTGGACAAAATTAGGAAAAAAAAATATATGTATATATATACATATATAATGTATATTGTATATATAATATATAATTATGGATATTATATATAATATCCATATATATCCATATATATCCATTATATCTTGAGCTAAAAAGAGTCCATACTGATGTCTCCAACTCTATTTCAGTAGAACATGGCTCTTTCATTCTTTTCTCTTGCCTATCTACAATGTCTCTTAGAGTGAGAAACCTGATTCCAACCATTCACCATCTACCGTCCTTTTACTTGTTTGTTCAACCCCAGTACACATGGAGAGAACTTTCAGAATTGTTAACCCATACCCCGATGAGAAACAGCTTTAGCAACTAGGATACGGTATTTTTGGAAGATCTCTTTCTGTTCATTGTTACAGTTTCCAATGGAAACATCATTTTGCAAAGTTATTTAAGTCAGTTCCCTTTTTTTTTTTTTTCCAGTCCCCTTTTTTAATCCACCTTCTTCGGTGAGCTTATGGTCTATACTTGTAATACAAACTGATTTTTTTTTTTTTTCTTAACAGTCTGCATTCTATCCTGAAATCCCTGAACTTCTGGTCATTTTTTTTTTTAATTTGTACACATTAAAGTTAACTATCTGTGAAAGTTTTATAGTTTTACAGGTTTTGCAAAATGTATAGAGTCTTATGTCTACCACCTCAGAACCATAAATAATAGTTTCATTATTCTAAAAATTAGCTTGCGTTGTCTTTTAGTCAACTACTCCCCAATTCCCTAACTCATGGTAACCACTTACTTCCATCAATATAATTTTGTGTTTTCATAAATGTCATATGAATACATTTCTATAATAGGTAGTTCTTTTGTATCTGTCATCTTTCTCTTAGCAAAAGGAATTTTAGGTTCATATTTTTAGAAAATTTTTATTTATTTGTTTGTTTTTTCATATGGATATACACGATTGTTCCAGCATCATTTGTTGAATTTGTTGAAAAGACAGTTACTTCTCCATTGAAATGACTTTGCATCTTTGTCAAAAATCATTTGTGGGTGCCTGGGTGGCTCAGTGGGTTAAAGCCTCTGCCTTCGGCTCAGGTCATGATCCCAGGGTCCTGGGATCGAGCCCCACATTGGGCTCTGTGCTCAGCAGGAAGACTGCTTCCTCCTCTCTCTCTCTCTGCCTGCCTCTCTGTCTACTTCTGATCTCTGTCTGTCAAATAAATAAATAAAATCTTAAAAAAAAATCAATTGACCATATTTATGTGACTTCATTTCTGGGCTCTCAATTCTATTCTACTCATTTCTGTCTATCCTTTCACTGATACCACACTGCCTTGATCACTGCATCTTCATGGTAATTTTCAAAACAGGGTAACATGAGTCTTCTGACTTTGTTCTCTTTTTCAAATTTGATTTGGCCTTTCCATATAAATTTTAGGATCAACTGTTCAAAAATATAATGGTGGGATTTTTGTTGGGTTTGCACTAAATCTTTAAATAAAAGTGGGGGGTATTGAAATTTTAACAATATTGAATTTTTAAATGCTTGAATGAGGTCTATCTCTCAATTTATTTAGATCACCTTTTATTTTTTCCATCAGCATACAAATTATATACATGTTAGATTTATATTTCAATATTTAATTTGCTTAGTGCTATTACATATTTTTATTTCAAATTTTGTTTGTTCATTGGAACGCCTGGGTGGCTCAGTTGGTTAAGCAGCTGCCTTCGGCTCAGGTCATGATCCCAGCATCCTGGAATCGAGTCCCACATTGGGCTCCTTGCTCAGCAGGGAGCCTGCTTCTTCCTCTGCCTCTGCGTTCCATTCTGTCTGCCTGTGCTTGCTCTCTCTCCCTCTCTCTCTCTCTGATAAATAAATAAAATCTTTTAAAAAAAAAATTTTTGTTTGTTCATTGCTGGTGAATAACAATATAATTGGTGAAGAGGTCAATTGACTTTGTGTCCTTTGACCTCTATAAACTCACTCCACTGTTAAGGCTATGGGATAGAAATATATCATCTAGGAAGAATATATGTTTTCATTTACTAAATAGTGGTAGAATCTTTTAATCTTTCTTGTACAAGTCCTTTTTTAATTTAATCATAATAAACTTTCAAGGGATGGAAAAAGGGGAACCTGTCCAATTAAATTAATATTATTTGCAAATTAATAAAATGTATATGGATTGTTTATTCAAAAAAATGGAGAAATAGTATGTTAACTAACTGGAATTAAAATAAAAACTTTAAAAATGGAGAAATAAATAAATATCATGCCACCAGAAAACAGTAGTATAACAATTCTGAATAAAATAAGAGCATGGTACAAATTATTTATAGTGTTCTCAAAAAAGAACCACATATATATATATATATATATGTTCAAAATATGTTAAATCTTTTTCTCTGTATTTGCTAATGTATTTTGAGACTATTAATGATTGACATACATATTCAATCAGATTATGAATTTGGGTAGAATAAATTTGGAGAGCATTATTGAAATAATGGCCTAATGTAACTCTCTGACATAAGCAGTTTGGATAGCTTCCCACAGTGTTCAGTCCAATACCATGATTATTAAACAATAAACCACTAATTCTAAACTAATTGAAGATAATGTGAAAGAATTGTATTTACATTTTGGTAAAATAGTTTGCCAGGTTAGATATCTGTGGCAAGACTTAAAATTTAAGTAGGTAAATATATAATTTCTTGAAATATATTCTATTTACATAATCATAAATGGAAGTAAAAAAATGAAGTTGAACCATAAAAAGTATTATGTTCATAAAGTAATAATAAAGTAATAACCTTGAATGCAATTAAATGTTACTGTTTTATAGCAACTAAAACTGTATTGAGTAGAAAAGTTAGATTTAAAATTTTTTCAGTTGGATCAGAAAATTATATATATCATAAAGCCAAAATGGCTAATTTCATAGTTTCTATTTTGAAAAATCTTTTTTTTTTGGAAAATCTTTATGTAAATGTTTATAGATATAATGTGAAGTGAACATATAATTGTCATTTAATGGCATTAATACAAGTAATTAGTTATGATCATGGATATTTTAAGGTATTTAGTTATTATCAACTATCCATTATTATTAATTTTGTTATTTCTCTTTAAGCTTAGAATGAAGTAGCAATGGTATTTTTTTTCAAAGGCAAAACACACATATCACACAAAATTCAAGGGCAAAATTTTCCTTATAAATAAAATGGGTCAAATTGATCCTGCCTTTTTCTTTACAGAATTATTGTGAGGTGGGGGATGTATTATGAGTGGCTATGAGTATAATATAATTGAAGAATTAGTGGCAAAATATGATTTTGCAGCATTAACCAAAGTGGATCTATGTACTTTTTTGGCTATGTTATCCTTTAACTCCCCTTCGTTTATCCTGCCAGCCTTCAAACATTCAAACTTGGCCTCCATTCCCCAGAGAAGTTAGACCACAGCTCAGATGGAAATCCAAAACAAACAAACAAATCATGCTGTGGCATTCCAGCTTCCAAAGTCAAGGGCCTTCCAAAAATAGCAGTTTGGACAGACCACTTACCTAACCTCTTGTCTTGTTGACTTTCTTATTCTCTCCTGGGGTCTGGGAAAGGGATATAATCAGAAATGAAATTGAAGATTTTTATTTCTGAGGTGGGACTCAGAACAATCTTAATGCCCTACTCCTATCAGACCAAACTTTGAATTTGGTAGGAACAAAACCATAGACAGTTTTGGGTGTCATGAATTGAATCAAGCTTGTTCCTATTGCTAATCTTGGACTTGGCAAGCAATGGAATTTTAGGTCTCCACTGTATTAGGGTGCATCAGACAAATAACACCAATAGGAGATTAAATAGATAGATAGACAGATGCATAGATAGATATGATATAGATATAGATAAGAGATTTATTTTCATAATTAGCTCACACAGGAAGTATGAGAAGTACCACAATCTGCCATTTGCACACTGGAGAAACAGGAAAGCTGGGGGTAGAATTCTATTCAATCCAAAGGCCTGAAAACCAGGGGAGCTGATAGTATGATTTCCAGTCTGAGATCAAAGGCCTGAGAATCAGAGAGCTACTGGTATAAGTCCTGTATTTCCAAACAGGGGACAGAAGTTATGATGTCCTAGGGGAGGGGAAGACAGATATCCTAGCTAAAAAAAAAAAGAAAAACAATCCATTCTTCCTTAGCCTTTTTTTTCTATTCGGGTCTCCAATGAATTGGGTAATACCTGCCCACATTTAACCAAGCTAAAAACAAAACAAAACAAAACAAAACAAACAAAAAACCCTAATCAAATGCTGATCTTTTACAGAAAAACCCTCACAGACATACCCAGAAGTAATATTTTACCAGCTATCTGGGCATATCTTAGGCCAGTCAAGTTGACACATAAAATTAAACAATAGACCTAGTACCACCCAGTGGCAAATTTTAGTGGATTAGGCATGGTTATAAATTGCATCGGAGGCATACCATCAAGTATTTTTCTAGACTCTCTAGTCCTAGAAGGTAGCTAAATTTTTTAATTTCTCTGATACATAGTTATAAATGTATCAAAAAGAAAAAGAAAACCAAAACATCAGTGAGAATTTGCTACAGTAGAAAGGAGCATGGACAATTTGCCTAGGAACATGGATATCTTAATGGCTATCAATGGGAAAGTTTGAGAATAACCATGAACCAGATGGGGAATGTGATTTTTAGCAAATGACTGCATAGACCAACATCAACCAGTGTCAGGTAACTCCTCACATTAATGCCCTAAACCCTGAAACTTAGATGTTATCCCAGGAAAAAAAGAAAGAAAAAGAAAGAGGCAAATCCTGAATTTGGAAAGCATATGTGAAATTGACAAATATTATATTTTCTGCCATCAAGTTGACTAGACATTTAAAATAGAGATTAAGTTAATTTATAGAACAACAAGAGTCCTTTATATTTCACATCTCAATATGTATGTTATAACCTCCATGCCAATTCAAGCAAAGACATGAACCCTAAGAAAAAAATTGTCCTGCAGAGTAAATGTTAAATTCACAATAAAGAAATTTTTTTCTCACATTTAGCAACACTTTAAAACAGAGAGAAAATAGATATTCATATAGATATATAAAAAATGTGTAAATGACTTTTATCTAAATTGTCAAGTAATTTAGGACGCAAGATGACATATTCTTACTAAAATTTGTACAGTGCTGTATTGTATGGATACCTGCATTTTACACTGTTAGTCAAAAATACCAGTTTTGTATTTTACCCTGTGGTTTAAGTTAGGGAAACAATACTTAGAGTCAATAACCCTACTGTGAGTCTTCATGTGTTTCAGAGATGGGCCTCACATTGAATTATCATCATAAACTCTGTTATGAATTACACTTGGATTCTAGAAGTTTCTTAAGTCACTAAGTATAACCAAGTGATTTAAAAACAATTTTTGTAGTGATATTTATTCTGTACATGATATTATATACATGTAGTATGTACATGATAATTGTAAAGAATTGTCTACAAAACCCAAGTATCCAGTATTGATTCAAAACTGTTTATTTGGCTGAGATATTTAAATTTATTTCATGTTAATAAATCCAGACTTCACTCTCCCTACATTAAGATAATACAAAAGTGAACTAACTTTAGAAGGAGCAGTCAAGGATTTTAATGATTTTTTTCGTACTCTGTGACTTAAACAGAGACTAGTAGTTTCTACTGCCTTTATGTACCAAACTGGGTATACTAAAATCACAATCATAAATTCCTATTCCCTGATAGTTGTGCCATGAAAGTGTCCCAAACTGCTATGATTGCTATTACACACTTTAAAATGATTAAATCTATGTTCAAAGTTCCTGCACAAATAATAACCTCTGATAAATCTAGATAGATTAGATAGATGATAGATATATAGATATAGAGTATATTAATATAGATACATGAAAAACATAACTAATATTTTATTTTTATTTCAACTGTCAAGTAACAAGCAAAAATGTATGCAAGACTGATCTATCAACCTACTGATCAATCTGTCTATAACTAAAATGCCAGTTTTGCAGGAGTGATAGTACCCTTGATTTATTTTCTTAAAGTCTTTTTCATTTCATTTCTGAAAAAAAAATTTTTTTCAGCTCTAAAGTTCTATGATTTGTTTACTATTACCTACTAGAAGACCTTGAGAAAATCAGTTTTGTCAGCTGGAATGATAATCTTAATTGGGGGGTAGGTGATTTTTTCCATCAATAGAAAACTGCTTGACATAATGATAAAAGAACCATTCTAGAGTCAGATATAATTGAATTTGATTGCCAACACCAACAATGCTTCTTAGCACTATGAGTCTGGCAACATACTACTGTAAGAAAACTTGAAGTTTCTCATACATAAATTTGCCATATATTTTTATTGTGCATGAAAAAGAATTAAGCTTAATGAATCACTCAGGATTGACACTCAGTAAGTGGCAGCTATGGTTATGGTTATAGTGTCAGAATATAGTGATTAAGTATGTCAAACAGTATCTAACAATAGGTTTTCAATAGATTGCTATTGAGTGAATTGAGAAAATCTAGCAATACTTGTATTTATGGCAAATACTATTTTAAGAAGATTTCATTATAGCTAGTTACTTTTTAAGAGACAGAACTTAACATGAGTATATTTAACTACATGTGAATTATGCTATCAGGGATCTCTATTCCCACCTCAAAGGTAATGTTGGGAGAATTTAGGAGCTCTAGTAAGTTTTTTGAGCTCCTTGGGGGAATAGTGCCACAGAAATACAAAAGGTTATTTGCACATGGATCACTAAAGTGCCGTGGGGACCCATGAAATTCTATCACAGCTGGCCTGCTATCACTGTAGAATGACATTAAGAATTGACTATTCTGGATGAATGCAAGCCCCAGTGCAATTTGGGTTAAAAGATAGAAGAGTCAAACCACAAGGCCAAGGAAGGTATTCCCTGAGAAAAGAAAATCTTTTCTGAATGTTCTGCATCTCATATCTTAGGAGTAATGAACAGCTTTATCATACTCTGAACTACCAAATAACCAGATTCCAATAATCGCTATTCTATCTAACAGTCAGATGTAACACTTCAAAATCATATCTACCTCAGTGGGTAAATTCATTTATGGAATTGTTCTGAAGTCTTTATAAAGATTTTTGTAGGCATGCCAGCTAACTAGATGGCCATTAGATCAAACTTTTTCTGTTGCATACATATTTTAACATTCCTTTTCATACATTTGCAATTTATAGGTATTAGGCTTTTCTATATTCTGCTATGACACACACACCAAAAAAATGACCAATGATACAATTCTACTATGAAAACTCTTTTTACACTAGCCATTACTAGATGATAGTAATTACACTTAAAATTACTCATAAGATCATAAAAACACACAACATATATCTTATGTGTCCCCTCACTCTTTTGTCATAGGCCTTAAATTGCAAAGTTTATATTGCCAAGCCAGGTGGGGATTTTCTACACAAAAGAGGAAATCTCATTTCTCTACACATGTTTAGCTTCATTACCATTTAGTTAATTAGACACAGATAAGGAAAGAAAAGAGATTCAAGAATAGCTGAAGTATACAATAGTTTATATTCAAACTGCACCCAGTTGCAAGTTATTAGGCAAGACTATATCAACTACACATTTTAGAAACATACTTTGTTACTTTTAAGATCACAAATCAAAATGTGGTATGATCATGAGGAAACATTGTAGGTCATAAAGAATATGTTGGAAATACTAAAAATGTGGACTTGAATAATTATAGCTCTTTAAAACGGGTAATAGCTTGAAGAAACATTCCATCCATCAACATTTATACTGATGGTTCCTGTCTCAAGAAAACTGCATAAAATATAGTGTCTCCACCAGATATCAACAACTTCATCTGTGAAATGCAATAGGTATGGGGCTTCTGCTTCTCTTCTGCTGTTATCATCGAGATGTTCCTTCCTCCTGCCTTTACCGCAGGATTAGCTGAGATTGCCTGGACCCACACTTGGCCATTATATCTTGCTCAGTATTGATCTGACCTTGCAGAACTGAGAGGTTTACTGCCTAAGTCACTTCAAAATTCTAACCTCTGCCTCATCTTCATCCTCCTCATCCTCTCCTAAACTCTCCTCTTTCCAGGTTCTATGAAGATATGTTGCTGCCATATACTGCCCAGGAGAGCCTAGAACTGATTTTACTCTGAAATGTAGTTAAATTCGTTTGCCTTTATGTGCCAAGTCCTAACTTTAGTATCTTTATGCAACTTTGTTTTTTTTCATCCTGGTGTAAGTGAACATGGACATAAGGAAAGTTGTAGCATTGCCGAAAGGTTTTCTCCATGTGAAGTATTTTCACTTGCCCCACCCCTACCACTTCCTCCAACCAAACCTGGGAAATAAAAATGATATTGTATTAATGTCTCATATTAAGGAAAATTCTGTTAACTATGTTCTCATCTATAAAAGGCCAAGGAAAGGAAACATTAACAAACAGTGGCAGTGGGAAAAAAAATAATTATGTCTTTTTTTTTTTTTTTTTTAAGTAAGGAGGAGATAATAAAAGAAAGAGAAGGAATATCTCAGATTATCTTGGGATTTAAATTATTCTTAAAGGACAAATTCACTTAGCATCCCAGGCTGAAACTATAAAGATAGCATTCTATAAACCAATGTTAAGTCTTGCATTAATTATTATAACTCATATACTATTCTAAGTTATATGTCTGATTAGCACAATGCTATTTTAAGAACCATGGAACCAAGCAGTTCTAATGCATGAATTCTTCTGAGACTAGATCGTTTTGATTTCAACACATATTATGTTATTTGGGTAAGAAACATCAAACATTTAACTATTTAATAAATACTAAAGAGTTTGCTGTGCACTGAGAAGAATATGCAAAGCAGATAAGTCCCTGCCTTCATGGACCTTATAATACTGAGGGAAAAAAAAAAAAAAAAACCAGAGATAAAAGTTCTAACTAATATAACATTATATATGCCAGTCATATTATTTAATATGTTATTTAATCAAGAGGTGCTTACTCTAATAACCATTTGAATACTGAGGCTTGTTAAACCACATACTTAGCAAACATTAAATAGGGCTTGTGTTTCAAACCATCAGATCTTGGACCATGTACTCTTACCACAAACCACTTTTTTAAGCTTCAGTTTCCTCTTCTAAAAAGTGAGGATGATAATATTAACTACTCCATATGGTTATTGTGACATTAAATAAAATAATCTATTTAAATGGCCCCACACAGTGCTTGGAACACAAAAAGTGCTTAATCAATGTCATATAGCATGATTGTTACTTCCATTACTGAAATGTTAAGGGAATTGCAGACTCATTACAACAAATTCTCAGGGAAACACAGACAAAACTGTAGAGATAATTCTTAAGATTTCTTACCACTTACACCCAAATCTTCATCTCAGATTGGCCTTTTGGGAAATCTGTATGGGAACACTTCAACCAGTAACCTGATGTGTCTTGTCATAGTTTCCTCTTTTGCAAAATTGAGCTGATAATATGTGCTTTTCCTCTCTCACAGTGTACTCAAAATACAACTTAAATAAGGCAGGCTCCCTCTCCTTTGGAAAACTTCCTCAGGGAATTTCTGTTGAGATATATATATATGCTGTATATCTTATACCAACATCTTTACTTCACTCAGACTTGGTTTATACTGAGCTTCAATTGGGATATTAATCTATATTTATTATATTCATTCATTCATTTATTTGACAGATTTTTGTAGAATGCCTTTTAAATCCCTGACCTAATGCTAAAATAAATAGTGAACTGATCTTAGTCTTAGTTTATAAAGAATATGTAGTCTATCCATAAAGACTGATGAGGTACTGGAAAATGACAACGTGTAAAAACAGGGTACTAGAAAGTCTCATTCACTATTCTGTTAAGACCAAATACAAAAGGTTCTCAGGAAGATGCAGGAATAAGAAAAGACTTCTTCGAAGAGACAATTTCTAGATCAGGAAGAAAGTAAGAACTAGCCAAACACAAGAAGATAAGGAGAGACAAAAAGCATTTCAAATATTGGGACAGGCAGAGGAAAACACCCAAGCCCCAAACCCTCTGAAGAGCACTGAGATAACAAAGTTCAGCAGTTCAACTTCGATGTCATGAATACTGACTTCTGGGAAATTAAATAATTCATGGGGTATCACTTTGAAAAGTAAAATGTGTTATATAAGTCTAAGGGATTATTATCTCTAATAAATTCTCTCTAGTGGGTAAAAGTGAAAAAAAATACAGGATTAAAAGTCTATTTAATTTCAAACACATTATATTTTTTTTCCCTAGGCCATAAGCAAACCATCTAGTTAATTTTAAGTGTTTTTTTTTTATTATTTCTTCTAAATTCCCCCTTTTCTTTTATACTGTGATATTTTGGCACTGCTCTAAAAAAAAAAAAAATAGATTGCATATAACTACTTCTCCCATAGGGATTTTCTAAAATCTAGTTACATTTGTATTCGGCCCAATTATCTAGCAAAAAGAAATGTTATGAGTGCTATACACATTTATTCAGGGCAACGTTGTCATAACTGTATAAGTAACAATCAAAAACCCATACATGATAGACTATCTCACTGATACATAATTTAGAGAAAGATCAGAGAGGAAAGTGAGGGAACTGACTCTCTCCTGAGAGAAAAGTCAGTATATCATAGATTTCCAGCCCCATGGTTAGGAAGTGCCTTCTGATAATGAAGTAGTACAGGAGAGGATACAGAGCAGAAATTCTGAACACCAGTCCCTTAATAGGCTACACCAGTATCCCCTGTGTGGCTTAAAAATATAAGACCTTTCCCTTTGAGATGCTGATTCCATTTCTAGGTCTGGATTCCTACTGTAAGATCCAAATATTTATAGTTTTAAAACAAAAGATTGGAAATACTGAAAAACTTTTGTGAAAGCTGCAACATTTAAAACCCTTCAGGTTTAAAACATACTTGAGCTTTGATAGCATCAAGACTATCTCCACTTCTCTACTGCCTGTTGGTAGGAAGGAGCCATTCTGTACTTGTGAGAATAAAGTTTCTGGATTTGAATCATTCTCCCAGCTAAGGACTGATAGGTCTGAAAAGATTTAGTGATAATATTTAGGCCAGTCGTAAGCACATGCTATGAGAATTCTGTTCAAGGGAATGCTCTGGAACTTTCTGGGAGAAGAACCTTCTTTTGGTTTCTATTGCTGAAGATAATGGCTCGGGACTCCACACAACTACAAGTGGTTTATTCATAAGGGGCTCACATTGTTTTTTGAGATATGCAGAGATGTCCCTTTGAGAAGGCATTTATTGGTTAAGAAAATGAACACAGCTTGATACATCTTTGAAATGGTAGACTTTGTAACTGTGTGGAGGGGGGATGACTTACTATAGCTACAAGAGGAAAATAACGATGAGGGGAAAGTCCAACAATAACAATAAAACAATTCTAAGACAAATTTATCATTTATTATAATTTCTATCACCAAACAAAAAAGAATTAAATAAGGAAGATATTTTAGCAATGAGGAAGACAGGTTTTCATCACTGAGCTGAAAACAACACGAATGTTGGAAGGCTAACATAGCTTGTTGAAGTTTGATATATTTAAGTGTGGGGGAGGAAAAAATAATTTCTCTCTACCCTTTAAGATTCTTGGATGAGACCCTCCCCCCATCCCTGTAAGAAAAATACAGATTAACAAGAGAAAAGTAAACAAGTTTAATAATGTGTATTTCCTCCAGGAAAACTGAGTAACTCCCTGGAAGGGTCTAAACCACCACCTTAAATACCATCTTCAGCTAAAGACCAAAGACAAGTGTTATATGGGGGTTTGTTAATGGAAGGCCACCAGCAAAAGCACAGTGACAGGTAAGGAGGATGCGGTTGTTCTTCAAGTTTCAGTCCACGGATTGATTCTCTGTTGAAAGGAGTGTTTAGACATTTAGTTATCCTTCTCTTCTGGGTCCAGAGAGGGATGCTTCCTTACACATGGAGATTCCCCTTACAAACGCAAATGTCTTTTAAAAAGAGTAACTTCTTGGGGCACCTGGGTGGCTCAGTGGGTTAAAGCCTCTGCCTTCAGCTCAGATCTTGATCCCAGAGTCCTGGGATCGAGCCACATGTTGGGCTCTCTGCTCTGCAGGGAGCCTGTTTCCTCCTCTCTCTGCCTACTTGTGATCTCTGTCTGTCAAATAAATAAAATCTTTTAAAAAAATTTTAAAAATTAAAAAAAAAAGAGTAACTACTAACTGGTTCAGAACTTTTCCTGTGCCTGCAGTTTCCTAAAAATAACCAACTCAAGATAACTATTATGTTAAAAAGACATATTTTGAAGGGGCAAATTTTGCTCCCTTTCATAAGGAAGTCAGTGACCATTAATTGTTTCAGTGCATAAGGTCATAAAATTGCAGTGGAATTCGAATTTTAGTTCAGTGTAATTCAAATACTATGCATGGCTTCTTCCATGTTTCCAAGAGTGTGATTCTTTGAATACTCAGAGGATAAAGTTTATAGCATTGAGGTCTGCAGTCTTTTGATGTCATTGCCCTAGTCCTTAAATGTATATTCAGAAATGATATACTATTGTATCAGATGATAAAAATTGAGGTAGATAAGACTTCAGTAGGAGACTATATGTTAACTTGAGTAAGAATTGGATATGCTTAATGTTTGCTATAATGTTGACAGTACCAGAGGCTTCAAATTCCTCTAGTGTCCTTGTTTGTTTGTCCCTAGTTATTGCTGGGCTTCCCTGAGATCCCCTCACGGCAATCACCTATTACATGAGAGGTGGTAAAAAGAGGAGAAGAGGAGGCTTTCTGTCATTTTATAATGAGATCTCTGTCTTTGATTGTTTCTCTGTGTTCTGACTTTCTCTTATATATTTCCAGTGCTCTTTGTCCTTTCTTCCCCATCCTTAGGTGAGACAGACAGGCTAAAGGGGTTGTGAATAGGAAGAGATTCTTTCCTCCCCCAAGTGACTTAATATATTAGTAAGTCTTTTCCCCTGGAGAGAGTAAACCCTGTTTATAGAGAAGGTGGCAGGCTTTCACAATTTCCTCTTCCACTCCCCCAGCTAGAGCTACAAGTGAGAGGATCTTTTTTCAGGTCCTCAAAGTGAAAACCTAATGGGGCTTCTGGTGGCACAAGCCACAAATTTCGGCCCTCCCTAAGGCTCAGGCCTCTAGGACTTCCTTACTCTCATGCTAGCCCACACTCCGTTTCAGCAACCCATCACAATTTCCATTTGTGTGTTTCTAGCAGTTATGACTCTAGCAACTTCTGCTTCACATCAACAAATCTCAGCCTTCACTTTTCAGATTCACCCATCTCTCACTATTTCCCCATGGCAATTTGCCCTACAACGTAAATTCCCCTATGTGTCAAAGAAAAGCTGTCGATTTTCCATTTGTTCAGCTTTCCCTTGTTTTGAGGATAAGAGTGACATTTTTCAAGATCTTTATGTGCTATAACTAAGACATTAAGTCCCCTTTATTAGGATTTAAGATACATTAACTTAATGATTACTGACATTAAACATTTTTGATGTTTATTTTTTACTAAGTATATTTTTATTTCTCCAAGTATCTGTTCAATTTCTTTGCTCATTTTTCTTGGGTTATGTTATAGACTGAATTGTGTCTTCCCCAGAATTCATATGGTGAAGTCTTAATACCCCCTACCTCAGGGGTATTGTATGTGATTTGACTGTTGTGGTGACTGTTGATGGTGAAGTCAACTATGAAGTTGACTGTATGTGATGATCCGGTGTTTAAAAACCTTCCATTAAAGTTAAATGAGGTCATGAGGGTCAGTCCTAACCTAGTATGACTGATATACTTATAGGAAGAAATTAGGACATAAACACAGAGAGAAGGATGACCATGTGAGGGCATAGAGAGAAAGCAGTCATCTGCACACCAAGGAGAGAGAGAACAAGAAGAAACCAAACCTGCAGATACCTTGATTTTGGATTTTTAACCTCTAACACTATGAGAAAATTAATTTCTGTTGTTTAAGCCAGCCAGATTGTAGTATTTTATTGAATAGAGTCCCCTCTAAAAGTAATGTTCACCCAAAACCTAAGAATGTGATTTTATTTGGAAATAGAGGCTTTACAGATGTAATTATTTAAGAATCTCAAAATGAAATTATCTTGAATTTAGATGTAGCCCTAAATCCAATGACTGGTGTCTCTGTAGTGAAAGGAGGGGACAGAGAGACACAAATAGAGTAGAAGCCTGTAGAGGTAGAGACAGGAACTGGAGTGATGGGAAAGGTTGCCATCATCTATCAGCATCCAAGAGGGAGGTGTGAGACAGTTTCCTCTCCAGAGCCTCGGGAACTAACCCTGCTGACATCTTGATTTCAAACTTTTGCCTTCTAGAATTATGACTGAATAAATGTCTCTTGCTTTAAGTTACTAGTTTATGGAAATTTGTCATAGCACCTCTAGAAAACTAAAAACATTTGTCTAAATAAATTTTTAAATTTCTTAATGGGTAACTCCAGTCATATTTTCATATTTCATTGTCCAAAAACGCATGTCAGAAGTTGTTATCAATCAACAGGCATAAATATGTAATTCCCTCTGGGAGGGACAGTGAGTATTTAGGGATAATAAATGTAGTCTACCATACTCAAGTTTGTATTTTTATGTATAAACATTTAATTATAAACATTAGTACTTCTGTACTAATATGCTATGGATATGTCAGACATACAGAAACTTCTTGGTAAAGTTTTTATCAAACCTGATCATATTTTTCTTATTTTAGCCACGTAATATTTTCAGTGGAGAAATTTTAGTAAGTTTTCTTGTCAGTGCCATCATTTCTTTTTATACACTTGCGTTTACATGAAATATTTCTTTACATGAATACGTTTAAGACAGTCTTGCATTGTGAGATATGTAAATCCACCTAATCTGGAACACATTGCAACAGGCTGCAAGAGAATAAAGAATTCAATTGTCACTGTGCCACACTCCAGGCCTCCCACACGACTTGAAGTAGCTTGCCTATGATATGTGGCCATCTCTCACACAGACTGAGACCAAGGCTTGTTGTTTCCAGATTTAAACAAATTGTCAGAAGAATTTGTGGTATTCTATCTCACACCAACTATCCTTTTCACACCTTGACAATGTTTTATAACCCAAGTTTGGACACTCTTCCCCCCGAAAGGAATTTCAAATTGCCTACCTTATGAAATCTCTTATAAGATCAGTTTCTGTCCTGCTCCTTATTTCTCATTCTGGTCGATGCTACCAAAAACTAACTAACTAAATAAAAATTAATAATAATAATAATAATGACATAAAATAAAATAAAATAAATCAAATCAAATCAAGACTCAAGAAGAAACAAAGGAAAGTCCATCTTCAGTTTATGTTTCAGATCATCCTTTGTAAATGATTTAGTATTCAAAATTTTCTCCTCAGAAATTTTCTTCTAGTTTTTAAATTTTTAGAGTGGCTTGTTTTAATAGTTTTAGGATTTATTTCACAGATCATACAATTCTATTTAAAGTCCTATTCAATGCTTGTACTATATTAACAGAGTCTAAAGTCATCAGCACCATGTTATTTTCAAACATTTTTATCATCCTCCCCAAAGTCACGTTTAGACATTTGTAGTCACTGCCCGTCTCCACACCCCCCACTCCCAGGTCTAAGCAACCACTGATCATCTTAGTTTCCCTATAGATTTGCCTATTCTGGATGCTACATGTAAATAGCATCATGCAATATATATTCTTCTGTAATAGGCATATTTTATTTAGCATAGTGTTTCCAAAGTTTATTCATACCAAGGGAGGTGTCAGTCAGTCTTTTCTATTGCTGTATAATATTCCATTAAATGAAAAGACCACCTTTGGACACTCAGTCAATATTTGGTGGTTATTAGGTTGTTTCCACTTTCTATTATGAATAATGCTGCTATGAACATACATGTACAAATACTTATGTGGCCCTACATTCTTATTTCTGTTGAGTATAAAATTAAGAATGGGGGGCGCCTGAGTGGCTTAGTGGGTTGGGCCTCTGCCTTCAGCTCGGGTCATGATCCCAGGGTCCTGGGATCGAGCCCCGCTTAGGGCTCTCTGCTCAGCGGGGAGCCTGCTTCCCTGTCTCTCTGCCTGCCTCTCTGTCTACTTGTGATCCCTGTCTGTCAAATAAATAAAATAAACTCTTAAAAAAAAAATTAAGAATGGAATTGTGGGATCATAGTGTCTCTGTGTTGTTTGAAGTACTGCCGGGCTGTCTTCCAAAGTGGTTGTACAATATTATATTGCTATATATGTACATAAAAATGTCTGATGGTTCCAATTTCTCCACATCCTCATCAATGCTTCTGATTATCTGTCTTTTTTATCATACTCATCCTAATGTGTGTGAAAGTGTATCCCATAGGTCTGATTTGCATTTCTGTAATAGTTACTGACTTTGAGCATCTTTTCATGGCTTAGCAGATATTTGTATACCTTCTCTGGATAAATATCTGCTCCTATTTTTTCCCATTTTTAATTGAGCTCTTTATCTTTTTAATATTAAGTTATAAGTATTTTTATATATTCTGAATATAACTTCCTTATCAGATATATGATTTGTAAGTATTTCCTCCTTTCTATGGGCATCCATTTTACTTTCTTGACAGTATATGTTGAAGAACATAGCTTTTAATTTTGATGAAATCCAATTTGTCGGTTTTTAAATTTTATCACTGTACTTTTAGTGTCATATCTAAGAAATCATCGACTAATGCATAATCATGGAGATTTACTTCTATGCTTTCTTCTAAGAGTATTATAGTTTCAGCTCTTATGTTTAGGTCTATGATCCATTTGCAGTTATTTTTTTTTGATATGTAAAAAGGGGTCAAAATTGAGGTATTTTGCATATAGATAACTAGTGTCCTCACAACATGTGTTGAAAAAAAATTCTTTGCTCTATTAAAATATCTTGACATCACTTTGAAAATCACTTGACAATAAATACCTGGTTTATTTTTGGACATTCAGTTTTATTCCGTTGATCTATATATCTACCCATAGTCCAATGGTGCATTAGGGATTGTTTAGAATCTGTAGATCTACTTGGGCGTATGTCATATTAATAATACTGTCTTCTGATTCATGAGTACAGATTTCTTTCCATTTTTTCATATATTTTAGAAGTTTTCTTGACTCGTCTACCTGTCTCAGTTGGTTAAGCAACTGCCTTTAGCTCAGGTCATGATCCCAAGATCCTGGGCTCAAGCCCTGTGTCAGGCTCCTTACTAAACAGGGAGCCTGCTTCTCCCTCTCCCTCTGCCTGCTACTCCACCTACTTGTGCTCTCTCTTTCTCTGTCAAATAAATAAATAAAATTTTAAATAAATAAATAAATATTTAGAAGGTTTCAGACTATGAATAATGCCCTTCTTTTATTAATCTTATTATTATTATTCTTTTAGTTCTAATTTTGATAGTATTTTGACACATCTGGATATTAAGTATTAATGTAAAATTTATATTCTGGACATGGAAGCATACACAAATACATATACATATACAGTATACCCTTACTAAGTTATAACCTCGTGTTTTTTTTTTTTGTTTGTTTTGTTTTTACATCTCTCAGTAAGCTACATAAATGATTTGAATGGAGAATAAATTGGATCAAGAACAAATTCAAATGAACTTTATTTTAGGGGACTTGATGATAGGAGGCTAAATATAGCAGCTGTTGATACATAGCTTTAAGCAATTTAAAGATGGAAATCAGTGATTTGTAATTTTTTAATTATTCAGCTAATGGAATTACTCAATTAGTGGAATGTAAATATAGCTGTTACTGTTTGCAATAACATTTTGTGTGGCAAAGGATGATAGCTGATCTGAGCAAAATATTCAGAAGGAAAATGAGTCAAACAGGAATCAATTTTATGTCTTTTCCTCTGGTGGACAGAAAAAAGCCTCACTAAAATATATACATTTTCTAAGCCCTGGAACAAGCAAATATTGAGGTCTACACCAAAAGATTACCTTTCTTTGGAAAAAGATGTCATTAAGTTAAAAATCTTGAAAGGAGAAGGCCATCCAGGTGGGTCGTAAATCCAATGATAAGAGTTCTTAGAACAACAACAACCAAAAAAAAAAAAAAAAAAAAAAAAAAAAAACAGAAGAGGAGAGGGAATATGAAGACAGGGTAGAGATTGGACTAATATGGCCACAAGCAAAGGGAAAAGAATTTCAATAGCCACCATCATCAGGGGAAAACAGGAAAAGATTTTCTTTTTGAACTTTTACAGCAAGTGTGGACTTAACAACACCTTGATTTCAGAATACAAAATTATGAAAAATGGAATTTCTGTTGTCTTAAACCACCAGGATAGTATTGTCACAACAGTTCTAGGAAATGAGTACATTTCCTCTCTAATATTTGATCTAGATGGATCCTAACATTTTTATTTTCAAATTTATTATAAATTCTTAAAAATATTTACTATGAGTCTTTAAAGGATTAATAGCTACTTAAATTTTACCAAAGATTTTTAGTATTTTATAAGAATTATGAGTAGCAATATAAATTTGATTTCCCAAGGATAAGCACTTTGTTAAAATGTGGTAAAATTCAAAATTTGAAAAGATATTTATACATATACATGCAAGTTTTAGAATGTATGAAATTCACAGCATTAAGAAATTACTTAGTATTATGGGACGCCTGGGTGGCTCAGTTGGTTAAGCAGCTGCCTTCGGCTCAGGTCATGATCCCGGCGTCCTGGGATCGAGTCCCACATCGGGCTCCTTGCTCAGCGGGGAGCCTGCTTCTCCCTCTGCCTCTGCCTGCCATTCTGTCTGCCTGTGCTCGCTCTCTCTCGCTCTCTCTCTCTAATAAATAAATAAAATCTTTAAAAAAAAAAAAAAAAGAAAAAGAAATTACTTAGTATTAACAAAGATTGTGAAACATTAATCAACAGATTCTGCTGGCTGGCCGTGGTGTGTCAAGTTAACCCAGGCAATATTTAATCTGTAAGCAGAATATTAGTATCTATAAAAATTTAGTCATTTATTCACACTAGAAACACTTGCCAGCTTGTTAACTAACTCCATCTTCAGGCTTCAGATTATCATAATATTGATGGCTTCCATAAAAATAAGATTTTGAAAATGTCATTGTATGCAGTCTTTAGAAATCTATGCCATTTGTACCTTATTATAAATGTATTTCTTCAATAAATAAAAGTCTGGATTCAAATGCTTAAAATAAAATAATCTTAATAGAACAATAAAAGAAAAAGAGAAAAGTACATTATTATTTTAGATTTTTATATTAGTTAAGTAACTAAAAATACAAATTCATTTGTCTTAATATTTTTTCTTTGATTTACAGATTGAAAGCAAACTTAAAAATGTGCAACTGTCTTGACATTTATTCATGTGAAACATCATATAGAAATACTTTAGACCTCTTTAAAAAATTGAATTCTAATTACATAGAAAAGAATGATAATTTTGTAAAAAATGTCTCCCTGGCTAGATTTCCTTCCTATCTTCCATAATACTTAGACTAGCATAAAAATATGATGCTCCAAGAGAAATTTTTGTGCTAAATATTCTTGGGGCACCTGGGTAACTCAGTCAGTCAAACATCCAACTCTTGATTCCAGTTCGTTTCATGATCTCAGCGTTGTGAGATGTTGGGTTCTGTACTGAGTCCAGAGCCTGCTTAAGATTTTCTCTTTCCCTCTCCCACTGCCCCTCCCTGCCCTGCTTGCTCTCTCTCTAAAACTTAATTAACTAATTAATTGTTTATTAATGTGTATTTCCTTTTCTTAAAGCTTATTGCAATGTAAAATGAAACTGAAAAGACTATGTGGAGAAATGAGCATACTTTGATCTTAAAATCATAGCTACAATCTCTTCTTTGTTCTGTGTTCAGAGCTCTGAACCCTGGCCCAGCAAATCATATAAACATACAACCCAGCGGCATTCTACAATAATGAGCAATCACTTTAGATGGACCACATACAGCATGGTTTTCAATAGACTTTCCCATTACCCTCTGGGTAATGTTTACAAATCTCCACTGAATTCCTTCCTCTCCACTCACTGGAACTTCCTTCTTCTCTACTCTTAAGCCTCTGCACCCCAGCACTCATTCTTTCTTTCTCCTGCTCAGTATATGAAAGATTCTGTTATATTAAAGCTCTAATGAAAATCCAGGTTATGTCTATTCTTCACACATTACACACTCTCTCTAATCTCTTTCCTTCCCAAATTGTTTTTTCTGGTAAGTCTGGGTACTTTCAAATTTCTGTCATCAGAGTTCTGCTGTGCCATGTTGGTTACTCACTCTTAAATGTGAAATACTACCCACATGTTCACAATTCCCAATCTGCATCTCCAAACTGACCTCTCTTATCCCTTGCAGGTTCACATATCCAATAGCCAACTGAATTTCTTCATGTGAGTATCTCACAAACAGCATATTCAAAAATAGCTCGTCATAGTTGCCATTAAAGTTCATCTTTTTCAGGTCATTTCAACCTGGTGACCCAAGTACAAAATAATGCTGGTAACCTATACCCCTCTTTATCTCTAAGTCTGCATTAAGTCTCTAAACAAGTCTTATTTCACTTAATAGACTTAAAAGTTGATTTTTTTAATATTCTTTCTGCATCATAGATTTTTGTAAGGATTGACTGAGATAATGCAAAGTGCTTAAAATGCAGGCTAGTTGATGACATAGTATCAAGAAATGTTAGTTGCTATCACTATAATTTTTGGCATAATTACTATTTTTTTTAATGCACTGAGTGGAGTTATTCAAAAACCTGAACTAGGCAGAGAGATAGCCAAAGTAAAGCTAGGTTACAATAAAGGTGAAATGTAGTGGGGAGAAATGGATGGTTCAATGTTATTGTATCATAAAGTCCTTGCCAAAAAGAAGACAGAGATAAGTCTGGGAAGATAAGTTAAGGCCCAGAAAGTGGTGCTCAGAAATCCATAGTAATAAGTGAGTAGAGGAAAATACGAAAATCTCAGTGAACAGGGAAAATACCTGGAATGACATGATAAAGTTTTCCAAAATGTGTTCTTCCACAAAAGCAAAGAGGACAATGGCAAAAATGATTAAGATCAATACTTTCAAATTCTGGAAGTCAACCAAAGGTTTGGAACAATCTGAAGGTCATTTATAAAGAATTACTAAATCTTGGTAAGAACAGTGGCTTTTTTTTCGAATTTCATATGCCCTGTTTTCATTGTCCTCTCCCCAGTTTTATTCTAGCCTTGAAACTAGCAGCCCAGTAGACACTGGAGGTGAGAAGTTTGGAGCTTATGAACAAGCCTCATTCACAAGATTTGTCTTTAAGTGATCTGATTAAGATTTTACTCAGTGGGAAAGCTCTGTTCTCTTGTATTTTGTCAAGGTAGTGATTATTTGGTCAGTTGTGACCAAAAAGAAAAGTGTTGACCAAATACGTAAAAGAAAAATTTTGGTGTATAACAGCTGCAAGGGACTTTGAAAACCTCTAACATATTCCTGGAAATCTAGAGACCATGTTGTGTGCAGGGCTGTCAGGTACAGGGCTGAGAAGACTTTATCTCTCACATCTCTCTGACCTGGAGTCTTCATGTAAGCAAGAAACAAAGGCTAATGCAGACTTCTAAAATCTACGAGTTTTTGAAGTCTTGTCCAACACAATGAGCCTCTCAGAAATGGGTAAGAGACTAATTAGTAAAAAGTATTTTTAAAATGTCTGTCAGTCCTAAGCTGACCACTAAAGTCCCCCCGCCGCCCCCCAAAAAAAAACAAAAAAAAAAGAAAATACTTCAGTGGTCTCAAGAGACAAATAATAGAAACTGTGCAGAATTAGTAGAAGAAAGTCACTAAACAAAAACAACAGACCCTGGAGGGAAGCAGGAGGATATAATTTCCAGCACTTTCAAATTCTCTTATTTAAAATGTCCAGCTTTTTACAAATGTGAAGCTATGGGGGCACCTGGGTGACTCAGTGGGTTAAAGCCTTCAGCTCAGGTCATGATCCCAGGATCCTAGGATCCAGCCCCACATCGGGCTCTCTGCTCAGCAGGGAGCCTGCTTCCCACCTTCTCTCTGCCCGCCTCTCTGCCTACTTGTGATCTCTGCCTGACAAATAAATATTTAAATAAAATCTTTAAAAACAAAAGTGAAGCTATAGAGCATGCAAAGCATTAAGAAGATATGGCCAATTCAAAGGAAAATAATAAGTCCCAGAAACTACTCCAGAAGAAGCCCATGTTTTAAAATAACTAAAGACTTTAAAGTAGTTATTATACATATCTTCAAAGAGTTAAGAAAACTGTACATAAGAATTAATGGAAAGTATGAGAGTGATGGTTCGCAAGTATCAGGAGAAGATAAAAATTATTAAAAAAACAAAATTCTGGAGTTGAAAATTATAATATCCAAAACGATTTGAAATACCAGAAGAAAACACTGGCAAGTTTGGAGATAGATCAATTGAGGTTACCCAGTCTGAGGGACAGAAAGACAAAAAAATGAAGAAACGTTGCTGAGGAAGTAGAGAAATCAGAACCTTCAAAATTGTTGAGTGGATTGTAAAATGATACAGCTATACTGAAATAGTTTGCGAGCTCTTCACATATTAAATACAGCATTACTATATGACCCAGGAGTTCTACTCTGTGGTGTAAGTCCAAGAGAAATTAGAGCACATACGGAAGAACCTTTGTATGAATGTTCATGACAGCATCATTTTTAATAGCCCAAAAGAAGAAACAACCCAAATGTCCAAAAACCAAAGATGATTACAAGAATATACAATGTATATTCATATAATGGAATATTATTTGACCAAAAAAAATGATATAGTAAAACATGCTACAATACAGATGAAGTTTGAAAACATTAGGCAAAATTTAAAAAGCCAGTAATTAGAGAACATATATAGTATGATTCCACTCATATGTAATTTCCAGAATAGGCCAGAATATAGGAAAAAATACATTAGTGGTTGCCAGGAATTAGGGGGAACAAGGGATGAGAACTGACTGAAGATGGATAGGGGGTTTCTTTGTGTCCTTGTCAATGAGATCCGGAATTAGATTATGAAGACTGCATATCTCTGTGAGTGTACTAAACAAACAAACAAATAAAAACAACACTGAATTATCCATTTTAAAGGAAGAATTATATGCTTTGTGATTGTATATCAATAAAACCGTAAGAAAAAAATTCTATGAACATTGATTGCTTTGTCACAAACTGAGCAATAGTTTTCAATTCATTACTTTGCATGTGTTGTTTTAAGGCAAAATTTAGTACAAGAGATGAGTAATTTTAGGTCTTAGTGGTTGTTCCTTGCATGTATTATGCTTTTAAGAAATATATTTTCAAGCTTTGCTATTTTTTTTGAAAACTGAAAGAAAAAAAAAGTTGCCATGTCTCTCTTTCTGCAGAGATAGATGTTTTGTGTATTTGTGTGTATGTATATGCTAAAAAGATTTAAAAGGCACAACGATAAAATGGATGAATAAATTTTATAAATGTGAACAATATAATATAACCTAAAAATGAAATAAAAATCAATAAGCTTATGCAACAATATAGGTGGATATTGCGAATATAATTACGTGTACACAAGAGAGTATATACAGCGTGATTCAATTTTTACAGAGTACAATAAAGCAGACAGAAGTAATAATTTATGCTATTTAAAGTCTATATAATGATTACCATGGTAGGGCCTGAATCTGGAAACCTGGTCTTCTGCGGTCTTGGTAATACTCTATTTCTTGATCTGTTTTGGTTGTATGGTTGTGTTAGTTTATTATAACTCATTGAGGTGTTTATTAACGGTATATAAGCTCTTCTGCATGTATTATACTTCAAAGAAAAGTTGAAAAGGAAAAATTATATGTTGTCATATAATTTGCCTAATATTTATATTATGGAATTAAATAGAATTTATTAGAAAATTAAAGAGAATCTATCTAAGAGTTACAAACTGATAGTACTCAAGAAAGCTAGGCAGGCATACAAGTAATTGACTGTAAGACATTTAAATAATATGTAATGGTTAAATCAAAATGTTAATGATAATAATGAGGGCAGGCTGTCTCCTCAAGTTCAATATTATGACAGTGTCAAGAAATAATTTGGAATTGAGGGGTGGGGAGAGAAAACCTTCTGATCCTTACCACAGTTTTTTCTTCAGTAATTTCCTCAATACATTTATCTTCATGATAGTCTTATTCATTACAACATTGATAATTTTATAATATACCTAATTCAAAGGTAAGCATTTGTACATTTGGATGCTTTCTTTAGTGTCTAGCCGTGTTCAGTTTTTATGAATCGCGGACATTTAGAATATCTGATTTTTCAAAAACTCCACAGCTCTTAAGGTTATGAAAACCTTTCTATTTTCAGAAAAAACTAGAGCATGTTTGGCTAAATGTTTCTGGAAATGACATAATAAATATAACTGGATGGCTCTGATAGGCTGGTAAAAATTGGAGGGTTTGATACACATGTTGAATACAAAATATAAATTTTAAGTCCAATTTGGATTTTATTTTCTCCTACTTTGTCTAACCCTCCAAAATAGCTCTGACACAGTGTGCTACTGTGACACTTTGCAACAGAATCAAAAGCTTTAGCTCAATGTGCATGGATACTTTAGCATTGCTCAGATAGTAACAAACAACTGTAGTATCCACCAGAGTATTCCATTTCCAGAGTAAAAGCATTTTACTAAATATTCCCCTTTCCATGTAGACTCAGGCATTTGCTAAAACCACTCCGCAAATACAGTTCTAGTTTTATAGCTCAAGATTGCAAATATTATTTATTTTAGACTAATAACAATAAAAAGCATATAAAAATTTCTAATAACATATGCAACATGAAAGTGCCTTTCTAATAAAAGGTTATCACCAGAGGGTCCTCGTAAGATTACCTCTTAAATGTAAATCTGTCCTTAGGACAAAGACACAGGAAGGAGGGTTGGGAGGAAGTTACCAAGTTAACTCACTTGCAGACATGTACAGAGAAGTTTATGAAATCCTGATTCAGTCTGACCCTGATAATTTCTTTCCCTAGATAGGAGCTAGTTGCAATTTAGTAGATAATATATTCATTCCTATCTGTAACTCTTCAGCATGTTAGGAAGTATACATCAGAAAATGTGTAATGCATTTGCGTATTGTAATCCCTCTGAAGCACTCTCACAGATTAACTTAATCATAGAAACCTGTGATTGACTAGGATAAGTGCCAGTTCATTTTTATGTGTAGGCTACCCATAAGCCTATTTCGTGTGAGTAGAAATTACTCAATTAGTACTTTCAGGTCAAGCCTTGATCTTTCTTTCAAGTCTTCATCTTTCTTTTAAGTCCATGGTCTTGCACCACACCCACCTCAGAGCAGGTATCTGAGTTACCGCTGGCTGAATAATTCAAGATTTACTTGCTGCTATTACTGAAACAATTATTTTATTATTAATATTTTTGCACAGCTTTAACATAAACAGCATTATTTCCCATTTACAAGTTTAAAATGAGAGAACTCCTCAAAGATTATTCTTAGAGTAACAGTTTTGGTCACATGGAAAGCATTTAATTTATGAATTCATTCTAAGATTCTTTGATGCTGGCATTTTCTTGATCTTAGCAGGAGTCAAGAATAGGCTTTCCCATAACTGTTACCTGACTGACAGCAATTAAAAACACCATTAACCGAAAGAAGCATCCTGTTTTCAGAGAAATTAAAATGGAAATTGAAAAATGAATTGATGAAATAGGATGATTACCACTGACTTTTCTTTCAGAAAAATAGCACAAAGCATGTTGACTTTTGACCCCTTCTCAATGTCACCTTCCTTAGGACCATATAGCTGCAGGTCTTGCCCACGTTCGATGACCCTCTCTTGACTTCGCTCCCCAACTCTCTTCAGTTTTCAGTTAGTTCTGTAACTATACTCAGCCTCCCAAGCCTGCTATAATGTTTCCAAACTTAACTGTTCCTTGAAGCTCTGCTCTAGTTTTTACTTTCTTTATTAGGAAAACCTTACGGTAAAATTTCCTGACAGACTAGTGTGTAAAATCTTTAAGAAATGCTTTGACAGGGGCACCTGGGTGGCTTAGTAGGTTAAGCATCTGCCTTCAGCTCAGGTCATGATCCTAGGGTCCTGGGATGGAGCCCCATATCAGACTTCCTGCTCATCAGGGAGTCTGCTTCTCCCTCTCCATCTGCCTCCTTCCTTGGCTGCTTCTCTCTTCTTGCTCACACTCTCTCTCAAATAAATAAGAAAAACCTTAACAAAAATGCTTTGACAGTCTATCCAGGCAGTTATATAACAGCTCCATGTAGAATAACTAATACTAAATAGATATTTTCTCACCCTTTTTTAAGGACCAACTGGTGCCTGGCACTGTGACAGATGCTCAGGATTCAGAGAGGAGCAAAATAGACATATGTCCCGAACCTATAGATTTTATATTCCAGCAAAACAAATTTATGACAAATCACATTTAAAATTCTTCTTGAAAAAAAAGTATACTTATTTATTGCTTCTAAATGCAATAGTAATATTTGTACACTGCAATAAATCAAATATACAAGCATTAAGGATAATAATTAATCTCCTCCACTCACTTTCCAGTGGAAACTAACTTCAAATGCTTTGGTGTATATTTCTGGATGTTTGTCTCTTTCTCTTATCTCTCTCTCACACACACATAATTTTTCAAAAAAAATATTATTTTTTTATCTGTATATCTTACTGTATTTTTATGCATGGCATTTTCCTTCCATGCTTATCAACACTGATTTAACAACAGTGATTTCTATCACTGTTTTTAATCTTCTTATACTGTTTCATAGAATGGTGTCTACACTCATCATAATATATTTAACTCTTGGTTTGTTTACATTTCCTTATGAAAGGTATGTTGCAATGGCCATTTCTGATCATACATCTTTGGCTACATGTACTAAGTCTTCCTTAGGATAGAATACTACTAATAAAACTATTTGTCAAGTGATCCACTTATTTGACATTCTATTACACAGTGTCTGTTAGACGTTATAAATGTTATATAATTTACTCTTCCACCAAAAAGCATGAAAATGTTGATTCCTAATCCTCTTACTAATACTAGATATGAATATTATTTTATTAATATATTTTTGGATCAATTAAAAATGAAATCTGTTTTCCCTAACATATGTATTATTATTATCACTGAAGTTGTACTACTCCTTTATATGTTTATGCTGGATGTATACTCCTTCTGAAAACAGATTCTCATTTTTATCATACATTTTTCTAGTATTTTTTTGAAGATGTTTATATATTATGTTCATCAAGCAATTATTTCCATTTCCTAAGAAAAAGACAACTCAAAGAATTATTATTTATTGTTTCTTGCTATGAACCAAGAACTGTGTTAGAGTTTTTTACAGATATGATTAGTATTTCTCACAGCAATTCTATTAGAGATTATTAATTTTCATTTTACAGATAAAAATTAAGTATCAAAGAATCTGATTCAAGTACCTGAGATCAGAGATAGTGATGGCCATGGACATGCATGTTGTATGTAGATAAGACATAAGGATAGCGTGGTCAATCATCCTGGTTTACTTGGCCTTTTGTATGTAGTTTTAGCTCTGAAAAGAACTACATCCAGAGAGTCCCCATAGTCGCAGACAAAACAGGACATTGGTCGTCTGGATGAGGACATGTCTACTAAGTTTGAAATGAAGTGAATGAAGGTGGCAAACCTTGGGAATAATTTGAAGATTAGAATTCTAAATCTTTTGCAGTCACTCTTTCTCTGAAACCATCAGAAGATAAGTTTCTATAATAACTCTGCTATAAAGTTAGAGTCAGTTAAAGCAGATTTATAATTGTAGACCACCAAATCATTTCCACTGGAGAAGGCATATTCTGTCTAGAAATAATAGTGTTATGTCTATGTAATAATAGATCTTAAAACCTTATGAGTTAAGTAAATCTGGAAGCTAGGTTTTGTGTAATGAACTGTTAAAGGGCAGAATAATTCTAACACACAGTATTTTGAAGTTTTTCCAAATGTGACTGTCTCCACAAGGTTGTCACATATTGAGTTTTATCCAATATTTTTTTCTCTAAGATTAGATACACTGAGGGTGGGGTTTTGGACATTGGGGAGGGTATGTGCTTTGGTGAGTGCTGTGAAGTGTGTAAACCTGGCGATTCACAGACCTGTACCCCTGGGATAAAAATATACGTTTATAAAAAATAAAAAATTTAAAAAAAAATTTAAGTTTTTAAACAAAAAAGACAAAATATATATATATATATTTTAAAAACTATATCTGCCATTATAAGTTTGATATGTTTCTTTTTTTTTCTTTTTCTTTTTTTTAATTTATTTTTTATTTATTTTCAGCATAACAGTATTCATTATTTTTGCACCACACCCAGTGCTCCATGCAATCTGTGCCCTCTATAATACCCACCACCTGGTACCCCAACCTTCCACCCCCCCGCCCCTTCAGAACCCTCAGATTGTTTTTCAGAGTCCATAGTCTCTCATGGTTCCACTCCCCTTCCAATTTACCCCAACTCCCTTCTCCTCTCTAACTCCCCATGTCCTCCATGCTATTTGTTATGCTCCACAAATAAGTGAATATATTTCTAATATTTAAAAAGATTCCTGATGAAATTGGTTCTCAGATTCACAAATATGATTATTATAAATATGATTATTATAAAATATGTCCGTGTTTAGAAAATATGGACAATCCAGGGAGCAAATATTTTCCAAATGGTAGATGTCTGATATGATAAAAAAAAATATAGAAAAAAACTTGCTTAGGTTAAAAATTGATTCCAAGTAAAAATGGACCAATGGAGTTTATTGATAAAAACCCATTGATATGGTTTTGAATTCTACATTACAAGTAACTAAGAAATTACCAACAGTCAAATTTTTGTGTAATATAAAAATCTCCCTTCACAATTATCTGAAAGGAAATTAAAATACCTTGCATTTATTTTATAAGTATAAATCTGTATAAAGCCAGATTTTGTTCATGTATTTTGACCAAAACAGCATATGGCAATAGGTTGCGTGCAGAGTAAAAAGAAGAATCTAGCTGTAATTTGGTGTTCTGAGACCAATTGCAGTGTAAATACATGTGTGGTGTGGTACAACCAAGTATAACCAAGCATTTTTTGAACACCAGCAGGGTGTCCAAGGATTCAACTCAATTCTGACACTGTGTACTCCAAAGACAGTTTCAGATCCAACAGGTTAAGGGGTCAGTCCTATGGGACTGCCCCCTTCCTGCACACACTTCAGACACCTGTCACAAACACACAAGCCCAGGTTATCCCTTGTGCTTCTGACCCACTGCCTGTAGACTGTTGTTTCTAACAAACCCTTCTTGGACCTCAGACAACCAGTTGCAAGAGCAGGTTGTTACCTGTGCTTCTGGCTCCCGGCTCTACAAGAGAGGTTCCCAGGACCTCCTCCAGGGTGCACTAATTTGCTAGAGCAACTCAGAGAAACATTTTGCTTAGGAGATCACCGGTTTGTTATAAAAGGATATAACTCGGGGACAGCCATATGGGAGAGCTACCTAAGACAGGGTATTGGGAAAGGATGCAGACTTCTATGCTTCCTTCACGTGTACCACTTTCCCAGGGAAACCACTTAAGAGCATGAAGTCGAACAAAAATCGAAATGGCTACATGAACACTTCAGGGAGTTTCAATTTTAAACTAAGTAACCCTTTCCCTCTTTTCTGCAAACATCCCCTCCTCCTTCCTTGGCCTCTTCTTTCAGGACCCTGGTACCACGCTGTAAAGGAGTTAAGATGGCGGTCAGCACGAACACAATTCCTGTTGAAACAGGCTAGATCCTATATTCCCCTATAAACCCTTCCAGCCCCTTCTTCCTTGGGTGGGCTTGAAGTCTTTGAAGGCCTTAGCTTGCTGCAGCCTCCTTTGCCCAGCAAAAACAATAGACCTACTACCATTTCTCTTTATCCCCAACTCGATCTTTGCCTTGAAGCACAGAGGTCAGTTTTTGATAACACCAGTGACTCCACATGTTTATCAACCTGGAAGTTCTCCAAACCTTATGCTTTTGGGTTTTTATGGAGCTTCATCATTTAGGCATGATTGATTAACAGATGGACCATTGGTGATTGAACTCAATTTCCAGCTGCCCCTACTCCATCTCCTCTCCAGAGGCTAATCACATGGTTGCCTCCATGGGAAAACATACCCCATGTTTGGAAGCTGTCCAAAAATCACCTCTTTAAGAACAAAAGGCACTTCTACAACTCTCAACACTTTAGAAATTCCAAGGATTTGGGGCGCTTTCTGTAAGGAAAAGGGACAAATACCAAATATATATTTCTTACTATAATGCATAGTATCACAAGCTATATTCTATTTAGCCAGGCTTCAAAGAGTTTTGCAAAAATATAAATCAATGCCACTTTTCTCACATATTTTTGTTTTGAATACTTACTTTTCATGCAGAAGTTTATTTTTGAAGTGTTACCTGAATTAATAAATATTTTGAATGTTTTCTCATTTTTAATATCTGATTGGTATACAGAAGTCACATAAACAAAAGTGCTTTGGAGTTCTCAAATTTCTTAAAAGTGTAAAAAGTTCTTGAGAAGTTTTGAGGGTCTGAGAAGTCTGAGAACCTCTGCACTAGATATGTGGGGAGAGATATGAACAACGGTGGGCACCTCAATGGCAAATAAATATTTGAAAAGATTTTCAAGCTTTGTAGTGGTAGCTATTAGGGAAATCTCTATTACATCTGAATCTAATCTAAATCAAAGTCTAAAACTAACTTGAAATATAATCTAAATCTAAAGCCAATTAAATTTAAACTACATGCAAATGAAAACCTAAGTTAATTTATATCAAAGCAGTAAGATTAGGGGATTTGTTAGACAAACAAAAAGAGAAATTACAAGAGTGAATGATTAGAATATTCACCTATTATCTGTCTAAAATTATTCTACATCTCTGAATATGAAAGAGACCAAGCCTGGATGTTGTAATAACAAAGAAGAATTTTAATAATGCAGGAAAGAGATGATTGAGCTAAACTGTAGCAACAGAGAGGGAGAGAAGTATCCATATAAAATGACTCAACAGTACTGTGTCATTTATTCCAGCTATTTATAGAGTGAGAAAAGAGTTGTCTCCAATGTCTTTGAAATCACTTGCTTAGGAGACCATAAGTAAATGGTGTCATTTACTGATATAAAATTATGGGAGATGGGACAACGTTGATGGGAAGATAATCTCAGTTTTGAAATGTCGACTCTCAAGAGGAAATGCTCATATATCTTTCCATAAATATTTAAATAACTGCTTGGAGCCCAGGAAACAAGTCCCAAAGGGAGCAATAGATGTTGGGAATCATCAGAACACTGATGATGACTAAAGCCACAGGATCAAATCAAAAGTAAAAGTAGAGATTTTAGAACAAGAAGGAAGAAGATGCTAACCATCTTCTGATGAGGTGAGCCAAGGGAAGAGAGCATTTAAGGATACTGAGTACCAGTGGCAAAAGAAATAGGACTAAGACAAAGAAAGCGTGATTTCAAAGAAACAGACAAAAACAAGGAAGGTTATCTGTTTAACATGCTTCTGGAAAATGAAGTAAGGTACAGATTAAGAAATGCCATCCACTGTGGGCTCCAAATACCATGAGTGACCTTGACAAATACAGTGTCAGAAGAGTGGTGGGGTACAAGTGGTTGAGAATACAGTGATGAGGAGTGGGAAATGGACAAGAGAAAGCAGGTATGATAATTGAACAAAAATACCACATAACAATTGCAGCTTATCAAGACTTATGCTATTGTGGGAGAAAATACATTTTTTCCAATGCTGCTCAATCTAAGATTTTTCATACACAGATCTATGATATGTCTCTAGAGATTCAAACTCCATTGGAATATAAATCACTTAACGTTTACCACTGAAGGGGTTTTTCTTATTATTCAAATATGGGAAAGTTGATAAATGGCTTAAATGTTTCAACAAATATGTCAAGTTCAATTGCTCTTATATCTACAACACCTTATATATGTAGAGCAAAACGTAAACAGATTGTTCTCTTATTTAGTGACTGCTTTTTACTTGAAGTTAGAAGAATGAAAAGCATCCTAATTCATATCTCATCTTTCATTATTCAGTTTTTTATGCTATTATAAATAAAATCTCAACTGTCCTTCCAATACCCTATGGAGCAGTTAAGAAATATTATTAACTCTGGTTTAAACAGAATCTATAAGCTTTTTCCAAACAAATCTTCAGTGTACATACATACATTAATATTTAGTAAGCCGAATTTTCTAACACTAGACAATTAAGTGAAAAGCATTACATTATCTATGAGTTATCTAACATTTATTGAATACTTACTATATTCAGGTATGCATTAATCATTTTTAAACATGACATCATTAATGCTCAAACTAACTCTTTGTGGTGGGCTCTATTATTGTATGATCAAACAGACTTAGAAATTTTAGGAAATTTGTTCATATCACAAAATTACTCAATAAAAGGTCTGTATTAAGAATACAGATTTGTCTGAACTCATTTACCCATTAAATAAATATTGATTCCATCCCTGTTATATGCTAAGCACCAGTGCTGTTTCCTGGCATATATTAATGAGTACAACAAAGAATTATCTCTGTATTGTGCAGCTGACTCTCTAATGGGGAAAATCAGACACCAAACAATAAACATTAAATAAGTAGATAAGGCAGTAGGTTAGAGTAGGTGTTGGCAAACTTTTTCTAAAGGCCAGGAAGTAAAAATTCCAGGCTTTGCTGGCAATAAGGTCTCTGATGTAACTATTGAACTCTGCCATTGTAATGTGAAAGTAGCTACAGACAGTAGGTAAACAGATGAGCATGGCTGTGTTCCAGCAAAACTTAATTTGCAGAACAGGTGATAATTTGGATTTGACCCATAGGCTCTAGTTTGCCAACCCTTGTGTTAAAATATAATACATGTTTGTTCTGTGTGAGTTTTTATTTTTATATTTGTCTATTAATCTATTTATTACATCCATTAATCACAGGGGCAAACTAACAACCCAAGTTATTTACAAATCCCTTGCAATCTAGATTTCATGGGCACATGAATTCATATTATAAACCCTCCCACCAATGCTGAGTGCATAGCTCCAACCACCTCCTTTATATAATTCATGTATCAAGCCAATATTACCCCTGCTATAAACACCCAGGGCCAGGTGCCAGACAATTAGAGACCATCTTTATAGCCCAGAGCCTGCTGACATCACTCAAACTAGCCTAGCCAGCTGTAAGCTGTTTCCCAGCCCCACCTTGACTTTCCTACAGAAAATACCAGGAAGGCTCTTTCCTTTCACTCTTCTTTCTGCCTCCTAAGTGAACTTGGTGCTTCCCCTATGGCCTACCTAGTGCACTATGCCCTCTCCTCTCAGGAATTATAAGTAATAAAAACCTTCTTTCAATGATATTGACACCTCTGTCTCATCACTCAGTCACCATTATAAATCAAAATCCAGGCACAAATCAATGCCATAGAGAAAGGAAAAAATATGGCAAACATATTTGTTTAAATCTCCGAAGAAGCAGATGCTGAGTCAGGAATAGATATGCAAGAAATTTATTGGGAAAACTGAGAATGAGAAAGAGGAGGAATCCAGAGAAGGCAAGAGAGCCTTCAAACTGTAATGTAGGTGTGACTCTAGTAAAGAAGAAGGGAAAGGAGAAATAATTGAAGAGGAAGAGTCCCAAATACAACACGGTTCTAAGAAAAGTTTGACAAGACTGATGGGGAATCCTTGAGACAAAATCTGCCACTAAAGGAGCATTGTGCCTTACTAGAATGGGCATCCTTTAAACTTCCAATGGCATTCATTTACTAGTTGGGACCCAACGAGAAACATGGAGAGACAAGAGGACAGGGGTATCATTCGAGGTTGATTAAGAAGGGTCACGACTGAAACGTTAGTCCAGTAGTGCTGGTCTGCAGGGGATATGAGCAGGGCATTTTCATGGCCATCACTAAATGGGGGGGCACTAAAGTGACTGTGTGAGATAAGGATGAGTGGGTTGATCACGGTATTAAAAAGGTTGGTCACAACAGAATTCACTGAAAATATTACTGTCTGAGCAGAGATTTGAAGGAGGTACAGGGTTTGTGAAGCAGCTACCTTAGGGAAGAGCATTCTATGACAAAGAAATCCTTAGATTAATATCCCTGAGTACAAAATGTGTCCAGCAAGATCCATAAGCAACAACGATGCCAGTGTGGATGGACCAAGGCTAGTAAGAGAGAGAGAGAGAGAGAGAGAGTGGTGGAAGATAATGATGGCAGACCATCTTGTGGACCATAAGAAGGATTTCAGGTTTGTACTGCAGAGGAAGTGTCCAGGAGGGTAGGACAAATGAATAAATTGATTTGATTTACATTTTAAATATTTTTTTCTGGCTATCATATAAAATGCAATTAAAATTAAAATACTGTATTAAAATACATAAAGGTTAGGATAGAATCAGGTAGAACCAGTTTGGAGGTTCTTGTAAAAGTTGAGGCAAGAGAGGATGGTAGCTCAGACCACAGCCATCGAGGTGAATGCCAAAAACTGATCAGATTCTGGATATATTTTGTAGTTAGAACTAACAAGACGTCCTGGTCCCAGTACCCCTGTTCTTATTCACTACATACTACTGAATTGGTATCTTACTATCAGCTTCTTCTATTAGTTCTTACCTTGAAACAAGAGTGTTCACCTTCATTAATTAACTCATACAACTAGAAATGTCTATTAAATACTTGTTATCAGCCATTTACTATCTTTCTTAGATAGTAAAACATGGTCCTTGGTCTTAAATGACATCCTAACATGTTCAATATAGATTACATATAGATGATAGATATAGATATAGATAGATACAGATACCTTTAAATAGATCTGATTATAGGTGTATAGATAGGTCAGGATAAAGGTAAAGGCAGAGATGGAGATAGAGATAGACGTAGAGATAGAGATAATAGTACTGAAAAACCAGACATGAAGGGTAGCAGGTGACAGAGGTTTGACTCTAATATGAGGAAAGCAAAAATGCAGACATCATTGTCATCTACATCTGGGTGAAGGGAGACAAAACATGCTTTATATAGGAAAAGACAAGAACTGAATTTTTTTAGCAGGTAGCCAGGAGGTAACAGGAGGGGAGAAAGAGGAACATAGGCTGCTCTGAGAACACTGCAAGCCATGGATCAACATGATCAAAGGCACTCAGGCAAGAAACAGCCTAAGAGGAAGCAAGAGATAAATCCAGAGCTTAGGCAAGAGCCAGATTATGGAGAGACTTGTAGGTTGCACTAAGGGGTTTAGGTTTATCCGTCAGTTGTTTACAGAACCAGTGAAGTTTCAAGTAGGGAATTAAAAAAAAAAAAAAAAGAATTATATTTATAAAATATCTCTTTGACAGCAAGCAGTATATAGATAGAATTAGGTAAGAAAACAGAAAAATGCAGAACAAAATATACATTTCTTTTTCCTTGAAAGAGATTACAGTCTAGAACGAGAACCGTATAAGTAAATAAGTGAGAGTATTGGATGTATGGGGGACTGTCCAGACAATCGGTACTTCGCATACATACACACACACAAAATTTTTCCATTAAAGCACAGTATTTCCAAAACATAAAATAGAAAACCTTGTAATAATACCCATAATGATAATTTTTGTTAATAATAATACTTGTACAGAATATGTACAATATATATGCACATATGTACATAATAATAATACTTGTGCATTTATTTGAGAACATAAACCACCAAACAGTTTGGTGAGATAGCAGATGGATTTATGATTTAGGTCGTATAAATGTAATGAAAACTCTGGTTAAGATGACCAATATGGTGTTTCTCAGAAACGTAAATACTTTCAAGTCAAACAGATTGATTGTATAGTGATTGCTCATTTACAGCATAAGAAAATAAAGAAACAGACTCCACATGCAAATAAAGGCAAAAATTACAGATCTGCTGGCTTTCATAGATTTCTGTTTATCTAATGAATCAATTTTTGTGACATAAATGGATTTGTTACAGAGCCGTAATTTTGAACAAGCCACAAAATCTGCACTTGAGCTGTGGTTAAATTTCATATTATTTGTGTCCATATGGAAAATTAAGATTACCTAAATGATGAATGAATTTCAAATACTGTATTTTCCTAAATAAAGGCATATTCATATAATATTTCTCTATTTTGTTCTTACAAAAGCATGACATTTTAATTCTAGGAAGACAAATTGGAGATATTATCCAGAATGTGTCAATTCAAGAGTTCACAATTTTTTAAGTTATATTTTTGTTTTAGAGGTTGAGAACATGTTTTTGTTTTTTTTTTAATTCTCTGCCAGATTTACCAATCCCTTTGATCTTTCTCCTTTCTTCACTTCTGTGAACTTTCCTAATGTTGTTTGACTATCATTCATTCATGCACACAATAAAATGCTCTTTAGTCCCTACTATGTTCCAGACATTATGATAGGTGTTAAGCATACAATGGTAAGTAAAATATAAAGTAATAAAAATTAAATATGGAATTCACAGTCTCTGTTTCTTATGACAGATGAGAAGAAAACTAATTATGGCAAAGATGCATAACAATAGTTGTTATTATAACTCCTGTAGAGGTTTCTTACGCTTTTCATGTACCTTACATTCTGGTGTTTCCCCTCTTTGTCTTTATTCTTACTTTGCACCCTTCTTCCTGGGGAATGTCATTCAGGAAAGGCTTCAACACCTAAATGCATGAGGCTTTCTACTAAATCTGTATCCAAACCGCCATACTACTGTAACTACATGCCTACTGAATATAACGATCTGGTTATCCCGTAGGAAATTCAAACTAAGCCTGTTAAAAATGAAATTAAATTCAAATCGAAGTCCATCTCTACTTCCCCTCAACTCATCACTAATAACCAAGTCTGCTTCTCCTTTAATTCTTACCATGATAAATTTCATCATTATCCATTAAATGGCTCGAATTCAAAATCTGAGTCATCTTATCTTCTTTTGTCTTCCCTCAATCCTTCATTGCTTCCTTCTTCCACATGCAATAACTCACTTAAGTCCTTGTAATTCAAAGAGCTCAATATTCTTATTATATTTTTCATTCCCACTTGTTTTAGCCTAGTCCAGATGCTATTATTTCCTCTTATTATATTTTTGTAGAAATCTCCCTTAAGTAGTCCAGGATGATCATTTTTAATAACCATACTTCACCAGCTTTACCTCTATTCAAAACTTCCAATAAATTTACATTGCTTAAGGAACAGAAACCTTAATCTCCTCACATGGTCATGACTTGTGGACTCCCTCCCTGTCCATTCTCAACTTCTGCCACTCTATGGCTTAGACTTCATGCACGAGCAATGTTGAAATCTTTGTGTATCCCTATAGGTATTTACATTGTATGGCTACTCTGTCTTTCCAGAAGTACCTTATGCTGCTTCTGACTGCTATTTCAATTTCTTCAAGAATCACCAGAATTGTCATTTTGACCTTCATGCTTTCTTTAACTCCCTCCAATGGACTTAGTAGCACATAACTGTAATTATATTATGCTGTAATATATACTGTAAGTGCCTTAAAGTACATACCTTCTCTCTTCCCTATGAACCCTGAAATTCCAACTTAAAAAAAAAGTGGTACTTATTATTAAACATAAAAATTAATCATTGAAAGAATAAATAAAATCTTCAATGTGGTTTGGTTCATTTATGTATAGACACAATGTCTAGGGTTCTTGACTTTGAATACTTTACATCAGGACTCTGCAGAGCAGCACAAACTACATCTTCTTAGCACACCATAGGCCTTTAGTAAGTATTTGCTGGAGAGCAGTGAAACAGAGTCTAGGCTCTTCCATCAACTAAGTGTACAAGTTTTTATTAGTCATTAATTTCACACAAGTTCTGATTTTCTCATTTGTTAAAATGGAGATGATTATATTTGCCATGTTAACTTCAAATGACTGCTGTATGATTCCAATGAAACAATTAACACAACAATATTTGGAAAATAATACAACTCTGTATATGTTCTATTTTAAATGCTCTACCATTGATATATTTGTCTTTAAAGAGAATTGTGTCTGAAACATCCTGAAGTTCCTTATTTCTGGCCTTATGTAGTGTCTCCAGACAGATCAGATTCCTTTCATGTTACAAATCGATGCCTTACAATGGCTACAATAAGAAAAATCCCGCCTGCTAGAATTTAAAATCACATTGAATTAAGATCTCATCTTGTAAAGGTGAAAAGAGCAAGCCCCAGGGGCACCTGGGTGGCTCAGTGGGTTAAAGCCTCTGCCTTTGGCTCAGGTCATGATCCCAAGGTCCTGGGATCGAGCCCCGCGTCGGGCTCTCTGCTCGGCGGGGAGCCTGCTTCCTCCTCTCTCTCTGCCTGCCTCTGCCTACTTGTGATTTCTGTCTGTCAAATAAATAAATAAAATATTTAAAAAAATAAATAAAAAGAGCAAGCCCCAGATAAAATAGAGCCTTTGTTTGTACCAAAAATCTAAAGAAATACATCTTAATGAAGAGCAATTAATTGAAAGCATAAGTGTTTAAAGAGTTTATTCTTGATTCTCCATTTTATTTAATAGATGTTACTTCTAAGATGTCCCATTAATCAATGAAAATGTTTCTGAATTGTACTGAATCTTTATTTCAAAATTAAAATACATACACATATATACACACACACCCTAGCAGTTTGATAAAAATAATGACTTTCATCATTTACTAAGATATTTACTTGTATTTTTACTAGACATTTACCAGTATAAATATCAACCAAAGTACAGGATGTTACACTGAGTGCCATTTACAGATTGAATTTAATTTACAAAGAGATATTTTCTTGATATACTTAAATAGTTCTTCAGTTATAACCTTACTAAATCCTATAATTTTTTACCGTTATTTCAGAGGAAATTATCTTTAAAATAAAGTTCCAAAAGATGATAGTGTGAAATGATAGCTGAAGTTTGAATTAAACACCCCAACTCTTCTAACCTACATAAAGTCCCAGAATAGCATTTTGTAAGCCATGACCTATGAGTTCTTTCTGAATTCCAATCTTTTCAAAATAACATTATCTGCATATATCTGTCTAATTAGAAATGGCAGTTAATAAAAACACTTTATATTATGTTGCCAGTCACCAATTTATCCCAGTGTTAAATTTCAATAATCTGAACCAAGCAAAGATTTTGCCGGCACAGAAGTGGCCTTGCCTATCATGATACGCAGCTGAAAAATACACATAAGCTGTATGAACCCGGCAGAATCCATCTGGTGAACCATCTGTGTGAGGACTCACAAAAATTATACCCCATCTGTTGTTTCATTTTTGCTAAGATTGCCAACCTTGTCTTCACTCTATTATCTGACTATTTACCTTCCCGATGGACTTTATCTGTACATTTGCTTTTATTCCCCATTGGCACCATATATCTAATTTTCAAAGCACTCTCCTCATTTTTGAAAGGAATTAGTTTATGCATTTAATTTACGTAACTAACAATCCTCTTAGGAAATAAGATAATCGAAAAGAATTGCAGTAATATCAGTGTTCGTGGAAAAATAGTGCATTATTATAGACACCAATTTCTGCCTGGTAAAGCTTAAACATAGAACTTCCCACCAAATTAACTAATTTCAATGTCAAGATAATGTTTAAAATATAATGTTATCTGATCATCTCTTCCCCTTCTAAACTACTCTCCATTTCACTGCATGGTATTAATTTCTAAAACATTCTTGTCCCACTTCTCCAGTCAACACCCATCAATGGCTTTCCATCTCCCAAAATAACTCTTGATATTTTAGCTCTAGTTCCCACTTGTTTGCCAGAGTTTTCTTAGCCACACTTGTGATCACTATAGGCACAATAATACTCCCTTAGTACTTATTCTAGCTTATTCTATCTTGTCACATGGTTCCTGCATTTCAATTTATTTATTCTGTTTTCATGGGTTTTTTGTTTTTTTTTTTGTTTGTTTGTTTGTTTGTTTGTTTGTTTTTTGGTATGCCTTTGACCAACAAGTGGATATTAAGCCTCTAGAGAACTGGGACAATGTCACCCATTTGTTTTCTTCTTTAGATATATAGAAATAGCTCTAAGCATTGTCCACTTAAATTTGTTTGAAGTATGAATACCTAAATTTAAAATCATATTCTCATTCTATCAGAATGAAGATAAAGTATTAAAGAATTATGTTGTCTTTGAGAAATTTTAAAATCTGTGTCTATAAACACCCAATTAAAATGGAATATTCTTACTAAGGTAGACTTGCTCCTTCTTGACTTTGGCTTCAGAACAAACACCAGCTGCATTTGCTCTGGACTTCTGAAATGAGAGCATAATCAGCTTACCTTTAGTCTTTGTTAAACTCTGTAGAGGTGAAATCACATTTTTGGGACTTCTCCAACCATAAGACATAATTTCATTACATCAGACCACATCTGAAATCAGAGAACTTAATAGAAAAGTATAGCTGTTAGTCTCTATGTATGTACGTGTCTGTCTTTTTATCTGAATCTAGAATAGCATGCCTTATTTCCATATTGATTTATATAGGCTACAAGTATATGAATAGGGTATATATATCTACATAAACATGGATAGATTGTTCTAAATAAATGAGATTATAAAATGGAAGAGAATGCTTAGGCATAGTTAGGAAAAATGCAGAACTTTCTGTAAGTAGAATAAAATCTTACCCATCTACAGACCTGAAAGGAATAACTACATGCATTCAAGAGGAAAATGAATCAATAGTTTTATGTGTTCCACCGTGAAATAGCACTCAGTTTTCAAAGTATGCAAATACCTTGGGAATTAGAAAGAGGCATATAAAGAAGTTAAAGCAAAATCATAGTCTTTATGAAGAACAAAAACTATTAAATCTCACACACTGATTTCCACCATGATCACCTGCTTAAAGAGGCCTTTGCTGAGCACCATATCTCAAATAGTATTACCTGAGTGCCTGGGTGGCTCAGTCAGTTAAGCATCCGCCTTCGGCTCAGGTCATGACCCATGGTCCTGGGATCAAGTCCCTCATTGGTCTCTCTGCTCAATGAGGAGCCTGCTTCTCCCTCTGCCCCTCTCCCCTACTTCTGTGTGTGCTCAAGCTTGCTCTCTCTCTCTTTCTCTCTCAAAAATAAATAAATGAAATTTTTTAATGAAATGGCGTTACCTGTCACTTTCTGATAACTTATTCTTGTTATTATTCATAATACTTTTTAATATATGATTTTTTGTTTCCATATTAATTTTTTTTTCCATTTGTTGCCTATCTCCTCCAGTATAGTACAAACTTTTTGAGAGTGGGGGCTTTGTTTTGTTCTTTGTGGTCCTCATGGTTGGCCCATAGCAGCCACTCAATACATCTATTCTTATCTAAGGAATGAGCATTAAGGGTCTCTGAGAATGTCACATTTTATTTTTCCTATTTGAAGACACATCATGATTCTGTAATCTAATCCCAGGTCATACTCCTTGTGGAACAATAGCTCTATATCCAACTTAACTCTCAACACTTGCCTTAATGTATTTTCAATAACTACATTGATATTGTAAACATATCCCAGCCTTTCTGGAGAAGAGTGAGAACAGTGTCACAATAATTAAAACCACTCATGGTATTTCTCCCCTACATATTACAAAATGTGAGATCTCTTCAGCTTCCTGCCAGGTAATTGTTCTAAATTCCCAAGCCTGTGTCACAAATGTATTTCATGGGACAATCCTCTTAGACCATCACCCCCTAATTCCAGGTCTCTTGTTACTCTCAATGACAAAAATAGGATCCATGTGTTGACGTTCACCAGTGTTGACATTAACCCCAATGGAACCCAAGGATGATGCTTCCTTATTGAACTCTATCAAAGGATGCACTCTTGATGCCTATGGTAGTAGCCAAAGCACTGATGCCAAGGCTTCTGCCAAAGGGTTTTTCTACTGATTTTCATAGAGGGGCTGCCAATGTGCAGTATTAGGGGCACTGATGTTTGCCTTATGTTATTACAGAAATCAGTGTTTTCTCTTCCCAATGTTTAGAAGCTGCTGGCAATGATATACCCGGCAGATATGTGTTCGATTTCTTGAGTAGATAATACTGGAAAGAAAAAAGGGCATTTTTTTTTTTTTTAATAATTCGTCTTTCAATTCTCACGGACTTGCCTAAGGACTGAGGTGTATGTCTCTAGCAGCTGGTTTGAAGGATTAACTAAGGCAGAGCTATGACCCTTTTCTCTGATGCTGACCCACCATCCTTGAAACAAAACTCTGTACCACAATATCCTCAGTACGAGTTCTCTCTCAGGAGGCCCCTTGTTCCCTCATATAAATCTTAGGGCGAATAAACCTTAGTTTCAAGCTGGGATAGCTGCTACAGAAAGTACCGTGACTGAGAAGCTCATCAAATCATCAATGAATTTTAAAGGCTTTAGAATGCATTTCAGGATAAAGGGTAAGCATGAAAGGACAGTAGCTAGCAGCCTTCTCAGGAGGAACAGTATTCAAAGTCTCTTTGATAAAAACCAGGTGATTTTTTTTTTTTTTCCTTTTCAAACCTTGAGTAGGGCAACATAGCAAGCAGTTCCTCCATACCTCTGAGCCCACCAAGTATGACACACAGCAGCAGCCAGGGGTGACCCCAGGACTATGATATTCTGGTATATTTGGGGAGTGGAATATGAGGTAGCTTCCTTATTTAAGAAATTGTTATGACAGGTCTAGTTTGTCAGTTTGCAGATTCTCAAAACCTGGCACCTGTAAGAGTGTGATTAGTGTTACTGGAAGAGATATGCAGTGCATCTAAAAATAATAACACCAACAGAGAATTAGATAAGCTTAGGATTTGGTCTCAGAACACATTTGAGCTACAGGGTGGTGCACCCTATCGCTTTGAGACATCTGACAACCTACCAGGGATTGGATTAAGGACTTCAAAGAAAAGGTTGGATGCTTCCCCAAGTACCTTGTTGGCAAGGTATAACCAAAGTGTTTGGCTTACTCTTTATTTTACCATAACTCAGAGATACTTGTAAAATACTAGAATCATTAAAAAAATTTACAAGAACACATTAACCAGATTATATTTGAATAGTAAATGCCTCTTTTTTATACATGTGAAGTCATTTTCTTATTTACTCACTTTCACCTCTTTTTGAAATGTGTCAGAATACAGTCTTGGCTAAACAAAAGCATTTTCTCCCCTGTGTTCCCAAAGAAAACCAGAACATATAATTGGAAGCTGCATTTTTATTCATTTGGTTTTTTTTGTATACAAAGTTTTAAGGGGTTCTTTCTACATTTTTAAGGCAGGAAAATGAAGAACTAAAAGAAGACAAGAGTTATACCACAGGAAATACATGTCATTCAAAAACCTACAACAACATGTTTACAGATTTGAGGGGTCATCCATGAAATGTGATCCTATTCTCGCCGTCAAGAGTGGAAAATGGACTATTAAACTGATGTCTGTAAAAAAGCACCCAATATATCTGGCATAGCCTATTTTGTAGTTTATTTGGAAGTCCTTTTAGAGTTATTTCCCATGCTTTAATGGGGTGTAAAAGCATAAGCCTGTCAGGAGAGTGTAGTGCAATGCCATATAATTGTTAGATGGATCCGCTTTGTCGATGACTTTCTTTGAACTTTATTGATTCACCTTATATTAGGTGATACTCTGGTCCACATAATGTATCTCACTGTCAAGTTGTAGTAGCTCCCAAACAACCAGATTTCACAATCAATCTACCTCATAGTTTGAGGGAGAGTAAAAATGTGATGGAAGAAGTAACTGCAATAATTATAGGGTCATTAATTCATATCCAGCTGGCTTTCTACATTGCTCTTATACCTAGACATCCTCCCAAGTAGATTCCTAGATCTTCTTTTTAAGAAAATGACATAGATAATCCAACTTCTTCCCTCTCACTTCTAATTAAGAATATTTGAAATCAATAGGTTGGTTGAAGGACATCATATACTGGTTGATTATTTATTATGTGTCAAGCAAGCTACATGGATACAACAGTGATTTGAAAATTATACCAATACAGGAGGACAGTACAGTATGGTGAGAAAAATACATATAAGCACATAAGTATAAGGTCACATAAAAAAAGCAATTTGAGAATCCTGAACAAAATGTTAGAAAAGAGTAAAGATGGTGACTTTTCAAACTAAAAAGCTCTAATATAAGCACTCAGTGAAGTGCCTAGCACACAGTGTATGTTCAATAAAGGTTAAAAATAATATTGTTATTAAGTATATCATTACACAAATGGTTTGTGCTTATATGATACCTGGATAGCATGGATCAATCAGTTGCTATTAACAGCATTATTTTCATCTGTTAAAGATTTCAGAAGTTATTTCTTAGGTAAAACAGTCTCTTTCAGCTGTCATATATATCAAATAAAGCTGTTTGTACTGAGAAAGAAAGTAAACTATTTTCATCTTTATGTCATTCTACTAATTTGGAAATCTATATACTGTATAATTTCTCATAGAACCAATGATTCTAATAGTTTATCCTGAAAAATATAAAAGGAACAAATGGTAGAGGGAACATTTATTCTTTAAAGGTCTTCTTATTTTAGAGAAAACTGAAGATTAATTTTTGCCTCCATGAATTCATGAAAACCAATACACAGCATATAATAACATTTGCAGCCAAGATTTCTCTCATGCAACAAAACACCCATTGTTCTGATATGTTCAAGCATTATGATCCCGATGCACTCTTAATTATTTAACATTTTCTTTTATTTATTGAAATTTCCTATTGCCATTTGACTTGTATCCTTGGTGCATAGAATATGAGTAATGGCTTTGTTAATGACATGATATCAACATGAGATAATTAATGTTCTCCAAAGAAAACTCAGTTCCACACCCCTAGTGTTGTTTCGTTAGTCCAGATAGAAGTTTTCTGTGTGACACCCACCTGAGGCAGGAAGTATCTATGTTTAAGCAATGGTTTTGCTAAATATGAATAACACTCAAATATGAAGCCCATCTCCTTGTGGAATGCGAGAAGGGTTAGTCTTTGAAGGGGACTAATGAGAAGCATCTGTCTTTCTTGCCAGATTCTGAATAAAATGATATAAAGAAAAAAGAGAAAGTTAAATTGTTATTATTGCTATTATTGATAAAGACTAGCTGAGGAGCACAGTTCAGTGACTAGCAGGTTGGAATCTGCCAAGGCAGAGGGAACAGCTACTCCCATGTGGACAGGATAAGGGGATGGAATGTCTATAGAGACTTTTGAAACAATAATATAATGGATTAAACTGTAGTCTGCTTTTTATTCATCACTAATCATTAGCAATCTTAAACCATGTCAGTAATATAGAATTCCTATCTTGTTTTACCCCCATCTCCCTCCACCTTGGAACACCATGGCTAATAGGCAAACTTATTGACCTAGTCAAGGGTAATTATGTATGAGGGAGGAAAGAGCCCACCTCTAGAGGAATAAAAGGGAACTCTTGCTTCCCAGGAGAAAGAAGACAGAAATTGAGTTGGGCCTGCCCTGGCCCTTTTTTCCCATTTTACCAACCATATAAATTGTTCCAGCTCCCATGGGACAGAATAAATAAAAGGAGAGTGGGCAGGAGTATTACAGTAATCCCTATCCCGAAGCATGGCAGAAAACATCAAAAGTGGGGAAAACAAGGGATCCTTGAAGAAGAAACAGATAAATTATAATAAGAAAACATGGAAAGAGATGACATGGAAATAAAATTCATAGCCTGAAAAGTGACTATTCATAAACACAAGAAGAGTGCTTGGTCTATTTGCTCATTTTGAAGAAGAATAAGAATGTTGGAATCCAACATACTTGATGAAATGGTCAATGGTGAATGAAAGGACCAAAATACCTGGGTATGTTTAAAATCATTAATAAAAGTAATTTAATGATTCCTGTTGAAAGAAGAAGATTGATAAGTAAACAGAATCTCAGAATCTAAAATCTAGAAATTATCTTATTTTCTATCTAATGACTGAATTAACACTGCTAGCTGAATCCCATCATTTGCCTCTGCCTATGAAAATGCACATGCTTTATTACTGGTATGTAAGAACACACTTCTTTCACTTTTAGTACACTATTCCTACTTTTGTATCACAAAGAGCTGTGGGATTTTAAATCTCGATTTCTCTACTTTAGTGATCTCTTATCTTAAAAACAGACTAACAAGTATCTGTCTGGCAAATACTTCAAAAAATATTAAATATATGGTAATATTTTAAAAATTTTAAATGGATAGGTATGATCTAGAATCTGCATTGTATGGCTTGTGGTATTTAAAGTTTTTCTAGGACTAGTTTCCAGTGTTCTGATAGTCAGTCTTAGGTTGTATGCATGTATGTATATAGAATTAGAATTTGAATTTGTGTTGAAATCATAATAGCTTTGGAAATAAAACTCAATCCAAATGGAATTCTTTAAGTTCCATAAAAAGGGCTTCAATAATACGTATTTGTTGGTATGTTTTACATCAAGAAATAAAAATATTTTGAGACAGAATGCATGATAATAAATGTGTAATGTTTCCGGAAGTTACATTTTTAAATTATTAGATGCTATGAAAAAAATGGAAGTTTGTACTGATTTCTCTCTACACAGTCTTCAATGCATGCAGATGCACAGTCAGTATACAACTGCTTTCCTCTCTACCATTATTTACTTTTTAATGACATTAAGAAATGTTTTTCTGAATCACTAGTTTGTTTGTGCAACAGTTTTTTATTGAGCAACTATCCTGTCTTTCAAGCACTCTTCTAGCTGTCTGAAAACAAAAGAGAAAAATATCCATGTCTTAAAGACCGTATGTGCTAACTGAATGACACAGAAATTAAAAAAAAACACACACAAGTGTAATAAAAAATATCCATATATAAATTCCAAAGTGATTGGTTCCAGAATATAAAATTAAATGGTGCAGAATAAGAGGGATGGGGAATGTTGGACATGGGGTGGCACGATAACAAATAAGATGGTCAAAGCCAGCCTCACTAAGAAGGTGACATGTGAGCCGACAATATGAAGGAGGTGAGAAGGGTGGAATGGTAAAAAGCTCCTCCAGGGAAGAGGAAGTATAAAGACTCTTGTGAGAGGTTTACAATGAAGTCAGTTTGATAGGAACAGTAAGCAAGAGTGGTTGAAGAGCAGACAGGATAGAAGATGCCAGATCAAACAGAGCTCTTCTAAAAATCCTGCAAACTTTGGCTTTTACCAAGTGTGAAAGAAGAGGTCATAGAATTATTGGTCTGATCTTCTGGAAAGATGGAACACTCACCAACAGTAATTAAAAAGTTTGTGAGGGGAGCAGAGTTTTGAGTGGTAGAGGAAGGATTTGGTTTAGTATTGGACATGTTGAGTTTGAGATGTCTATTAGACATCGAAGCGGACATGTTAAAATAAACAGATGAATATTTGCAGTTCAGTAGAGTGGTACACCACAGAGATAAGTGTTTGAGGACAAGTACACACTAGGTATATCCATGAGAGTGGATGAGATTAATAAAGAAGTAAATATAAATCAGAAGACAAATAGACAAAAGAGAGTCCTGGACCACTGTGACATTAAAGGATTAAGGAAAGAAAACCAGAAAAGGAAACTAAGAAGAAACAATCTATGAAAAAGTTTGAGAACCTAATACCCAGAGGAAGAAAAGAAAGAGAAGAACCAACCAACATATTATTTGTTGCCATCTTCTGTTAAGACAAGGACTAATATATAAACATCGAGGTCACTGATCAAATTGACAAGACTGATTTTAAATGGTGACTGATAACTAATTTTGGTAGTCTTAAAAGATGTCAGGAGAAGAAAAACTTAGGACAGTAAATATAGGCAACTCTTATAAAGAATTTTGCAACAAACATGAAGTTAAACATGAAGAAATAGCTAAAAGAAGAAAGAGAATCAAGATTTTTTTTTTTTTTACTGTTGGAAAAAACAATAACAGATTTGTCTGCTAATAAAATTGATCCAGAAGAGAGTAAGGGAATAATGCTGCTGGAGGAGAAAACTGTTAGAGAGTTGACCTTGAGTTGACTGAAGCGAACAGGAATTCATGTTCAGATCATGCCTAGCTTGAGATTGGAACAAGGAGAACTCATTCACTTCCACCAGATGAACATACCCAGTTCATGGAAACAGATGAGAGTAGGCAAATAAATGTGAATGTGGGAATCTTTGTGGGTATTTTACTACTTTTATTTTTATTTTCTTTAAATTCTTCAGCCAAGTAAGAAGCAAGTCCAAGAGCGGAGAGTGAGAATGACAGAGGAATGCAGAAGTTTGAGAGAGGGGAAGGTGAGTAATATTCCTCTAGAAAAGAAGAAGGCTAAGAGCAGAGGGTAGGTGGATGAAAGTTTATTATTACAGCCAGGCTAAATTAAGGACACAGGCAAGATTAACGCTAATAAAATTAAAGGGAGAGTTATCACATATATGGTGTGTATGTACACGGAAGTTCTCAAAGAAGACATTGGGTGGGGGGCGGGGGAAGTATTGGTCTCACACGACAGAAATCCTCTAACTAGAAGAGACCTTGGTGCTAGAGTTGAAACCAGTTAGAATTTAGTTCATGCTCAGGAACTATTTTGGGGCCATGGTGACACCATCACTAGAGCACTGGATATGGGTTAGGTGCTAAGCTGAGATTTAGATTATTACATCATCGGTCCTTCACTATAAAATTACAAAGCAAAAGTAAATACACATTTTTTAAACTAGCAAGTGACATTTAGTTGAGTTCAGTAACTTGCCTCAAGCTCAAGCTTATAAGACATTGGCATAGATTCAAATACGTGCAGTTACACAGACTCTCACTTTTCAACTATTTCTTGAAGAACATATTTTCATTCTACCTATAGCTTCTTTCAGTATCTGATTTCCTTTATTTAATTAGTCTAAAGCCACCCAAAGCTTACTCTGAAGTAATCACTTGGTCTTTTGAATCCTGTAAATATCCTGCCTGTTTCGTGGTGATGTACTTCAACTCTAATTAATTATTTATAATTTCAAGTATAACTACTGAATTATTTGGAGAACACATTCACATTCATTTTTCTATTTCAACTGTATTTCAATAAAAAAATTAAATAAAATAAACAATGTGTCCATATTTCCTAAACATCTTGAGAATTTTATTCATAGCCCCTCTTGGTAAATAGCTGAAAATCCTGTGTCTCTCTCTCTCCTTCTTTCTTCTCTCTGCTTCTTCTGTTCTATCTAAAGACCTGGTTATAACCTGACATTTCCTAATCTATTTTTGCTGACCTTTTAACCTTCAGTTTATCTTTTCCATCCTCCATTGTTACAGGTATTTCCTCATAGATCAATCTCCACATATATCACTTTGTATATTTCCTGCTATGACTTTCAGAAATAATAGCTCAAAGTCCTTTATCTGCTGATACTTCCCCCTTTTCTTCCTTTGTTATCATCACGATGACCAGCTAATTCTGTAAATTACAGTGTTACCAAACACGTTGGCTGACTTACATGTATACACTTAGCATTTATCCTAAGCATAATTTATTTATCACTTACCCTATGCCAGGTAGTGATGAGCCTGGATAAAATTGTATGCTTTAAGATTACCAAACCAAAAGTATTTTAACTAATAAAAGCCAAGAGATAGGAAAATCACCCTGGAATTAGGCTAACATTAGAGTTTTAGGATCTAAATTCAGCAACAGGTGTCAAAACCAAATAAATAAATAAATATAGTCCTTGTCATTTAGAGATAGATACAAATTCTTTTAAAAATATATACAGATAATTTTTTCTTTGTTATTGTCTCTTCAGTTGAGCACCACAATGGCTTGAATCTGAGGGTCAAGCAGTATAAAAAATAGGTGTCTTTATTATTCAGTATAGTGAGGTTCTCATACGATGAGAAGCACGTGGAAATTAAGACTGGCCAAGAGAAGAGCAGATCCACATCTATGCTCATAGATTTACTTGGCTAGAAGCTCATTATATAAAATGACAAGCAGAATACCATAAATTGTATAAACTGTTACAGATCTCTCTTTTTTCTTATTTTTTCATTTATTGTTTATACAAAAAGCCAAATTAAATGTGCCTATGCTTCAAGTTTTTATTTTAATTCCAGTTAGTTAACATGGAGTGTTATATTAGTTTAAGGTGAGGAACACAGTAATTCAACACTTCCGTACAACACCCAGTGCTCATCATGGTAAGTGCACTTCTTAATCTCCATCACCTCTGTAATGCAGCCCTGATAATTCATCTTCTGGTAACCATCAGTTTGTTTTCTATAATTAAGAGTCTGTTTCTAGATTTGTCTGTCTCTTTCTCTCTTATTATTTTTCATTTGTTTGTATTGTTTCTTAAATTCCACATATGAGTGAAAGCATATGGTATTTGTCTTTCTCTGACTAACTTGTGGCACTTAGCATTATACTCTCCAGCTCCATTTCTGTTGTTGCAAATGGCAAGATTTCATTCTTTTTTATGGCTGAATAATATTCCACTGTATGTATGTATGAAGTGGTAGATAGGTAGATGATAGATAGATAGATAGATAGATAGATAGATAGATAGATAATAGATCATTTCATCTTTATCCATTCATCTTTTGATCTGCACAGTCTATTCATATAATTTGGCTATTGCAAAAATACTGCCATAAACATAGGGGTGAATGTACCCCTTTGAATTAGTGTTCTTATATTCTTTGGTTAAATACCCAATAGTGTGATCACTGGATCATAGGGTAGTTCTATTTTTAACCTTTGGGGAACCTCCATACTCAGTGGGTGCACCAGTTTGCCTTCCCACCAGCAGTGCAAGATGGTTCCTTTTTTTCCACATCCTCCCCAACACCTGTTGTTACTTACGTTTTTTACTTTAGCCATTTTGACAGATGTGAGGTGATATCTCATCGCAGTTTTGATTTGCATTTCCTTGATGAAGAGTGATGATGAACATCTTTGCATGCATCTGTTGGCACTGTATGTCTTTTGTGGAGAAATGTCTGTTCATGTCTTCTGCCCATTTTTAACTGTAATATTTGGTTTGAGGGTATTGACTTTCATCAGTTTTTTTTTTTAAGATTTTATTTATTTATTTGACAGAGATCACAAGTAGGCAGAGAGACGGGCAGAGAGAGCGCGGGGAAGCAGACTTCCTGCTGAGCAGAGAGCCCAATGCGGGGCTCAATCCCAGGACTCTGGGCTCATGACCCGAGCGGAAGGCAGAGGCTTTAACTCACTGAACTACCCAGGCACCCCTCATCGGTTTTTTATATATTTTGGATACTAACGCTTTATCAGATATGTCATATGCAAATATTTTCTCCCATTCAGTAGGTTGACTTTTAGTTTTATTTGTTGTTTCCTTTGTTGTGCAGAAGTTTTTCTTTTGATGTAATCCCAATAGTTTACTTGTGCTTTTGTTTCCCTTGCCTCAGGAGACATATCTAGAAAGAAGTTGCTATGGTTAATATCAAACAAGTTAATATCTCATTCTTTTCTAGGATTTTTAAGGTTTCAGATCTCACATTTATGTCTTCAATTCATTTTGAATTTATTTTTGTGTATGATGTAATGAACTGGTCTCATTTCATTGTTTTGTCTGTTGCTGTCCAGTTTTCCCAACACCTTTTATTGAAGAGACTGTCCTTTTCCCATTGGATATTCTTTCCACCTTTATCAAAGGTTAATTGACCATGTAATCATGGGTTTATCTGGATCTTCTAATCTGTTCTATTGATCTATATCTATTCCTGTGTCAGTACTATACTGTTTTGATAATTACAGCTCTGTAATATAACTTGAAGTCTGGAATTGTGATGCCTCCACCTTTGCTTTTGTTTTTCAAGACGACATTGGCTTTTATGGTTCCATAAAAATTTTAGGATCATTTGTTCTAGTTCTATAAAAAACGTGCTGTTGGTATTTTGAAAGGAATGGCATTAAAGGTGTAGAATGTTTTGGGTAGTATAGGCATTTTAACAATGTTTGTTCTTCCAATGCATGAGCACAGTATGTTTTCCATTTGTTTGTGTCATCTTCGATTTCTTTCATCACTGTTTTGTAGTTTTTAAAGTAGAGGTCTTTCTCCTTTTAGGTATTTTATTGTTTTGGGTGCAGTTGTATATGGGATTATTTTCTTAACTTGTGTTTCTGCTGCTACATTATTGGCATATAAAATTGCAATAGATTTCTGTACACTGATTTTGTATTCCATGGCTTTACTGAATTTCTTTATCCATTCTAGCAGTTTGTTGGTGGAGCCTTTCAGGTTTTCTGATAGTATCATGTCACCTGAAAATATTGAGTTTCACTTCTTCCTTTCTGATTTGAATGCCTTTTATTTCTTTTTGTTGTTGGATTCTTGTGGCTGGAACTTGCAGTACTATGTTGAATAAGTGTTAAGAGTGAGTATCCTTCTCTTGTTCCTGACCTTAGGGGGAAAGCGCTGGGTTTTTCTTTGTTTTGTTTTGTTTTGTTTGTTTTGTTTTGTTTCCCATTAAGGATGATATTAGCTGTGGGTTTTTCATAGATGGCCTTTATTATGTTTAGGTATGTTCCCTTCAAACCTACTTTGTTGAGGTTTTCTATCATGAATGAATATTATACTTTGTCAAATGTTTTTTTTCAAATGGTTCTTATCTTTTCTCTTATTGATATGATGTATCACATTGATTGATGTGTGAATATTGAACCACCCTTGCAGCCCAGGAATCAATCCCACTTGATCATGGTGTTTTTTTTTTTGTTGTTGTTGTTGTTGTTGAATTAAATTTGTTAGATTTTACTGAGAAATTTTTTACTATGTTCATCAGGGATATTGGCCTGTAGTTCTCTTCATTTCGTGGTGTATTTATCTGGTTCTTGAATAAATGTTCTATGTTAAATGCAATTGTATAGCTACAGGCACTTAAGAAACTCAAATATAAAATGGGCACTGGTCTTTCATCATCATTAACAGTCAGGAAAGTCAGTGTTCTGATTCCAGTCCCATACTTTGCTAGATATGCAAATGTAGTTTCCAGATAATGATATCTATTTTGGTTACTTCACAAGATGTTTATGAAAATAGCTTAGGTGCACCTTGGTAGCTCAGTCATTAAGTGTCTGCCTTTAGCTCAGGTAATGATCCTGGGGTCCTGGGATTGAGACCCAAATCAGGCTCCCTACTCAGTGGGAAGCCTGCTTCTCCATCTCCCACTCCTCCTATTTGTGTTCCCTCTCTCGCTGTGTCTCTCTCTGTCAAATAAATAAAGATAAAATTAAAAAAAAAAAGAAAATAGCTTATAAACTCTGAAGTTCTCTACAATCATAAAGGTATTGACATCTTCTTCTAGAATAGATATAACATTATCAGAAGCAGATTTTTGTTGTTGTTCTGGCTTTGTTTTTGTCTTTCTGCCCAGGTTTGAAGAATGTTTATGAAGGGCACAGAATTCATTCATGGACAGGGAAGAGAATTACTTAAAAACCTGCTGGCCAGAGTAGAAGTAACAATATTGTGTATAAAAATTGTGTTTGAATGTGTGCTAGGAGAGTTATCAGGGAAGTTTAATCAGCCAGTTTCAACCATGTCTTAATCCCTGCCAGCATCTTACCGTTTACACCACTGTTTAATAGGAAAGCATGGGCATGTCAATAAGGACATCGCCACAATCAATGATTCCCCTGAAATGCTTGCTGTCACACCAGCTGGCTAATCCAGTATTACTCCATTGACAATTCCATCTTCAAAGAAAAATGATAACACAAATATTTGATTGAATTTAGACATCAGTCCTTCCTAGCATGTCAGTTATAAATTGCAGAAGCTAAATTGTATGGCTTTTCCAAAATAAAATCAGTTTTCAATGAAGCTGTCCACCTCAGTATCGGTTTAGTTGGAATAAAACATGATCTTTTACTACAAGTAATATTTTGTCTTGAAAATTATGTCATAAGAAATAAGGTAACAGTACTAATTAAATTCAACTAATATCTAAATTATACAGGGAGTATGGAAATGTCCTTTCATAAACATTTCGTATTTTTTGAGGCTCTTGTGCTTCCAAACTTTCTCTCTTCAATGTACATTCAAGTAATGACCTAAAATTTACTCATAGCTAAGTTGTAAATAATTGAAAAGCTATATTGTTCCTACTGAATTCTTTTAATCTTAAAGTGCTAAACTAAAGAGATGATTATCTAAAGGTAGAATTTTAAGGAACAACAATGGAATTATCATCTACTTTCCTGAGCAAAAGACCAATTTTTATTGACTGACTGTTGCTTGCCAACACTAATCTCCTAGAGAAAGTGTTTGTCATAGCAAACACATACAGCAAGCCAATAACATTTGGTGGTTGCACAAAAGTTTGCCGATATTGGATATTTTGAAGTAAAAATAATTGAATAAATAACAGAATGTACAACTTATATCACATGACTCACAAAATAGCCCTTTAGTATGTTGATTAATGGAAGAATATGGGTTTTCAGAAAATCACTGTAAAGTCATTTATTATACTTGGCTAATTTTAGGGACACAATTTTTACTGCCCTTAACCAGCCTCATTTTGCAAATTTTCTTCTCAGTGTCTCTATTCTGACTGCCAACGTGGGTGCTAATTAGCATCAATTTTGCTGGTAATATTTTTCTCCTCTTGGGGACTGAGTACAGCTGTTCACTAGGAACAGAAATGAGAGGACCCCCTGATTTCTGTGGACCAGTGGGCTGTGATAATTGATTTTAGTCATAGCTAATCCAAGCTAGTTTAGAACTCCATAACTGACTGTATATCCTATTAGCGATCCCATTAGCCATTAAGCTTGCCTAAGGTGACAAGGAAAACAACTCAATAGCACCAAACTCAGTCACTGTGGAAAATAAACTCACCTACTGTGGAGTGACAGGACTCACTTGGGAACCCGGCTTCTCTAACTGAATACATTTTCAAGAAGCTCTCTTCAAGCACTTAATGAAATGGAGTTTTCTTTACGACTTTCATTTAAAAATACATTACGAAAGCCACTGGCTCTTCTTTGCTATTGCCAAGTTTTGAATACCTGATTGCCAGACCCACAGCACAGCTATAACTAATTTCCTATATTATGAAGATGTGTTTTCATTTCAGTTTATGGCAGTGAGTATCCAGGTTTGAAACCTGTTCATCACAGAAGACAAGCAATATTATCACCTCAGGATACTGCAAACAGAAGCATTTAATGAAACATTGGTGTCTGCTAAGATGAATAAAAGTTTGCTTTTAATGTAAAAATGGAACTTTGATTTCTATGGGGGAAAAGGATAATTTTGAGTATGAAAGTTTCCAGCTGACTCTAAAAGAAAAAAAGTGTCTTCCTGAATGCATTACCATCAAAGCAAATAAATTATGATCACTGAAGACCTCCCAAACATCTCTCCATAAATATTCCAAAAATCCGCAATTCAGTGTAAAACTTTGGGACCCTCTTAATCCATTCCTTGCTTGCTTCCCCATATTTCCTTCACCATTGAACATAAATTTAAATATGTAGCTATGTCCATTTTCTCCCTTCAAACCATCCGGTTTGTCTCATTCCCCATGACTAAATTCCTTTTCATTTCACCCTTAGATTACAGGAGCCACTTCATGATCAGATTACCAACCTTTAGTTCAGCGGTGCCACGCCTTGGTTTAGCCTGGGAAATTTTGAAAACTATGGATACTTGAGATTCACTGAGAGTCTGATTTAATTGGTCTGTTATGCTGCCCAGGCATTAAGGTTTTTAAAAGCTCCCCACGTCAGTATAATGTTCGGCCATGACTGAGAGCTACTGCATCATTCGCTTCAGTATTGCCCACAGAAGCCAACACAGCAGGGCTCTCACCTGCTAAGAAATTAAGTGGCCTTTTATTTACTATGATTAATATAAAGTTTAAATACTTCTACCTGCATTTTAAATCAGTTTTTTTGTTGTTCATTTGTTTGTTTGTTTGTTTGTTTGTTTTTTAAATAAGCTCCAGCTGCCTGGATGGCTCAGGGGGTTAAGCCTCTGCCTTCAGCTCAGGTCATGATCTCAGGGTCCTGGGATTGATCAAGCCCTGCATCAGGCTCTCTGCTCAGCAGGTAGCCTGCTTCCTCCTCTCTCTCTGCCTGCCTCTCTGCCTATTTGTGATCTCTGTCTGTCAAATAAATAAAATTTTTAATAAATAAAATCTTAAAAGTTAATAATAAAGTAAGCTCTACACCCAACATGGGGCTTGAATTCATGACCCCAAGATCAAAAGTCACATGCTCTACTGACTGAGCCAGCCAGGCACCTCTGAGTCTGTCCTTTTTAAACAACTTCCTTAACTACCTAATCTTATTTCCATCTATACCTATCACATTTGCTCTCCTTGAGCCAGATCTTTGTACACAAATGTGCATAGCAGCTTAATTTACAGTAGCCAAAACCTGCAATCTGGCCAGATAACCTTCAACAGATGACTGGATACATAAACTGACACATACATACCAGGCAATACTACTCATTAATGAAAAGGAACCAATAATAGACACATGCAACTTAGATGAATCATCAGGAAGATAAACTGAGTGGAAAAAAGTCAGAAAGGTGCATAGTATACAATTCCATTTTTGTTGTGACAAAATTTTAGAAATGTGACATTTTAGAAATGTGACATTTCTAAATTTTTTGATGTGACAAAATTTTAGAAATGGAAGACAGATTACTGATTGTCAGGGAGTAGAGACAAGGTCAGGTGTGGAAAGGAGGAAAGGAAAGGAGCTGGGTGTGGTTAAAAAATGGTAAAATAGGGCACTTGTGGCATTTGAGCTGTTCAGTATCTTGACTATGGCTGTGGATACACGAAACTATATAGGTGGTAAGATTGCACCGAATTTTACTCACATGCACACACACCCTCACAACCAAGTTACCCTGAAAAACCTGAATAAAATCAATGTATTCTATCAATGTCAGTATCTTATATTATTCTATGGATTTTGCAAAACATTACCATGATGGAAATTGGTCAAATTGTCAAGGCCTCTCTGTATTATTTCTTTAAAAGTGCATGTGAATCTACAACTATCTCAATAAGCTATTGAGACAATTTTTAAAATTCCAATTTAAAAGTAGGAATTACAAATTTTAATTAAAAATTTTGATTAAAAAAACTGCTACCCATCCGTCAGGATTCAGAATATATCTGCATACTGTACATCTGCATACATTTTTTCATTACTCAACACCATCTCTGGATAAGTATCAAGGTTAGAAACAGCATATAACATAAAATCTGTATGTTAATGTTGTTCTCATAAAGGTGGGAATGCTATGCTATTGTTTTCTTTGATGTGGAGTAAGCAATTGATAGACTGCTATCAATTGATTAGTAAATTGGATCTGTAAAAGGAGGGTCAGGGGACCTGGGTTGCCCATTCGGTTCTGGGTTGCCCATTTGGTTAAGTGTTGAACTCTCCATTTCAGCTCAGGCCCGGATCTCAAGGTCCTGAGACCAAGACCCACATTGGCTTTGCCTATGCTCAGCGAGGAGTCTTCTTGAGATTCTCTCTTCTCTACCTCTGTCTCTCCCACTCATGCTCTCTTTCTCTCTCTAAAATAAATAAATGGGGGTTCCTGGGTGGCTCAGTCAGTTAAGAATTTGACTTTGGCTCAGGTTATGATCCCAGGGTCCTGGGATCAAGCCCTGCGTTGGACACCCTGCTCTGCGGAGAGCCTGCTTCTCCCTCTCCCTCTGCTTACTATTCTGCCTGCTTATAAATAAATAAAATCTTTTAAAAAAAATTAAAAATAAATAAATAAATCTTTTAAAAAATCTTCAAAAAAATATACAGTAGATTTAATTTACATTTTTTCCCCAGAAAATTACCCATTTGCAATGGGACAAAAGGCTCCCAGATGAACTTTCATCTTCTAGGTTGATATATTTATTTCCTCTCTTTATTTCTTAACTTTTTTTGAGTAACCATATGCATACAGAAAAGAATACACATCCTACTTGACTCAATAGACTTCCACAAGCTGAGATTCACATGCATGTAATGGATCCAGATCAAGAAACAACACAAGGGGTCCTCCAGACACCCTCCATGCTCCCCCCCAGTCCTTACAACAAGTACTGTTTTTCTGTAAGTGCATCATACAATATGCAGTGCTTTGTGGCTGGCTTCTTTTGTTGGAACACCATTCAATTCATGCACATTGTATGTGTTGTGCCATATTATATTTCACTGGGTGAATTTCTACAATGTATCCGATTTATTGTCGATGGACATTTGAGTAATTTCTGGTTGTGGATAACATGGATAGTTAACCACATGAATATTTTAGTCTGCACTCTTATTAACATTTCTGATGAATACAAGTTTGCTCTGGTTCCTCATCCTCATTCCTTTTTAGAGGGTACTTTATCTCCTGAGCAAAAACTCTTTCTGCAGGTAGTAGTCAAGCAGATCTGAAAAAGAAAAGTAATTCAGAGATTTGTTTTTTAGTTTCCACTTTCATGAAAGATATTTAACACCTAAGCCCTTAATTATCTTTCCTATTTCAAGAGGTCGTATGAGACACAGCAGAAGCAGAGACATAGAAAGTTTAGGCAGCAAGAGTGAAAGAGGTGATTTCTGTTGGGTGGCACCAGGGACTCAGTAGAGATCCCAGGAAGCTCTCCATTCCTATGGGAGGCAGACTTAACCGGTCACATTACCTGTTTGCTCTGAAATTCATAAACAATCAATGCATCTGCTGCAAAAATAATTATAAAAATGCAGAGACTTTCCCCCCCAGGTTATGACTTTTCCTACTTAGCACAGCTAATGCAATTGGTAGTCAACTGCAAAGGGCACTAATCAAAAAAACAAACATTCATTTAGCATCTATCTGTTTAATCCATCTTAAGGATGGCAGAACACTGGAAAACCGTGACTTCAAAGAAGAGAGGAACAGATAATCTAGTTTGAAAAAGAACTAATATATTTAATATCAAGGGTACCATTTTATATCTCTGAGAAACACAGCAATTCACTGCTAAAATAAATACACCATGAAACAGTAGTGAATAATGACACGTAACATGATTTAAAGCTAAACAGTTTGCAGTCAAGGTTCAGTGAAGGCTGAACTAATCACACAAGTCCTCACTTGGTGGAGAAAGATGATTTACAGGGACAAAAGGGGAAGAAGGTGACAGATTTCTGAGGAAATGTAACTAACTAGCTAACTAGACTAACTAACTTACTAATTCCAACTCTATCATAAGCTAACTGATTTTTATACATTATTGAAGTATGAATTAAGTGGCACTGGCAAGATTGAAAGTCCTGCATTCCGGGTCCCTGGGGAAATTGGTCCAGTGCTGTAACCAGAGCCGCGGTTGGTTACTTACTAGGGAAAAAGAGAAAGTAAGTTCAAGAGTCCTCTGTGTGTTCTTTAAATATTTTTTTCAATATTAATCATACTTCCATAATTAAATTATTTTTTGCTTTGAGGTTTTATTTCAGATAAAAGTCATATTCCAGAACTTCAACTTGAAAGCATTATTCTTTATGATGATCCGTGTTAATTCATTCCTACCAGTGTTGGTTTTGGAGACTTTCTTAACACAGTGCAACCTGATGCTTAATCAGTCAGATAGTAAAATATAACAGTTTTTTTAATGCCTTCTGGTTCAAATTGTTCAAATTTATCACAATCATTAGGCTATATGAAGGTTCTGGCTTACTCCCTCACATATCTTCCTTTCCTAAAAAGTGTGGTACCTTTGTAGTAAATATACTTTTTAAATCTTTTTTGGTGAAAGCTCCAAAGATATTTTGGGTGCTTACAAGTTGTGTATTCATTAAATATTAAGCTCCTCCTCAAAATGAATGCTCTGGTAAGCAATTCTGTCTCCATTTCCACCTAAAAAGCACTCTGGGCAGTTAATGTACAATTAATATTAAAAGCCATATTAAACAACCAAAAAACAAACTACTTTCATGTAACGACTATATATCTGGGCATTGTATTAATTTACATCAACCAGAGTACTGGTTGAATAAAAAGTACATCAATGTCTTTAAATGTTGAACTACAATCCACACTGCTAGACTTTTGCACAAGTTAGTACCCACTCATAGGAAAATTCTTGCACTCCTTAACATTTCTGAGTCAGCAACTTGGTCTTCAAGCTATTTTGATGTTCTGGATGTATCGAGATTATCAGCTTCACTTTTTAACAAGTGTGCCCATCCATAAATTTAGATATGTAGCTATGTCCATTTGAAAATATGCTTCATCCATTTTGAAGTTGTTTGAAAATAAATATTCAATATCATTCTTTCAAGTCTCTCTGAGGTCATTTTTTTTTGTATTTCAAACACTTGCACTGCTCACTTCCAGCTTTGAAACTGCTGTCAGTTGTATTTGTAAGAATCTCCATCAATGATAAGAAGTCAAGTCCAGGTAGTACACTAAAGAGTTAATCCATAGTCATCAACAGATGTTTTCATCTTATGTTAATGTGCATATCCTCCAGGATATATGACTTCAAGGCTGCTCTGTAGTACTAGCATCATTTTGCATATCATACAGTACCTCTGTACACAGCATGCCTGGAATGGTGAAATCGAAGACCAAATGAAACATTCTGTTTATGTTTGAAGTTCCATATTACTAATGCAAAGGGTTTCTACTAATCCCTGAAAGAAACATGTAGTTTTTGAATCTGGTTGAGTTAAAAATTAGTCATTAGAATAGACAAATATTTATAAGACTTCTTTTGTTTTGACTACAAAAGAAAAAAAATATATCAGCTTGACAATGATGGAATGCTAGGAGTCGAGGCGAATGTACTTGCAATGCAGAAAAATAAATCCTAGGGATTTAAATAAATGACATAGGAGAAAAGCAAACAGCTTGAAAGCTCCTGGTTGGGTTTTGGTCAGAGTATTAAAAAAGCAAATCGAAATTCTTTTCACTCTTTCCTTCTTTAGAAAACAAATTTAAAAGATAAAGCTTGAACTAAAAAGATGCCTCTTGGTTTAACGGCTCAGTTATAAAAAGCATTCCCCTTTCTCAAATTTTACTCAAAATAATTGTCCATTTTAATCTCTTTTTTTCCCCACTGAGCTCCATTAACCCAATATACTTTCTTGTTATATTTATGAGCCCATTTCTTGCATAGAAACTATGGTGTTGATGATTTTGGTTCCTAAACTGAAATTTTTATGAACAGAGTTTGGAAGCTATGCATTTATAATCAAATGGTTCTCACCAACCTCTTCTATTAAAAGTCATAGCTGAAAGCACACACTATTCACACTGTACCTGATGATAAAATATTGCTCCAGCTGAAGTTGAAGAAGGGTTTGATATCCTACTGGCTATGTCTGTAACAAGGAGCAACCCCAGGCCTTAATTCAGGGTCATGGTTATGATTGTATTTGACAATAGTGTGTGTGTGTGTATACATATCTAATAAGTTATATAGTATATTTAATATAGTATATTTAATATAGTATATGAAACATGGATCTGAAGTAGAGTTAGAAACCCTTCATTCTACATCCTTGTTTTTCACCTGAGCCAGTTTCCTAGGAATTTTTATATGTGAATAGTGTGTGTGTGTGTGTGTAAAATAATGATTTTGGATTTTAATCAAATTCATCTAACGATAGCATGCCCTTCTATTTGATTAAAAACAATCATATTTATGGGGCGCCTGGGTGGCTCAGTGGGTTAAGCCGCTGCCTTCGGCTCAGGTCATGATCTCAGGGTCCTGGGATCGAGTCCCGCATCGGGCTCTCTGCTCGGCAGGGAGCCTGCTTCCCTCTCTCTCTCTCTCTGCCTGCCTCTCCATCTGCTTGTGATTTCTCTCTGTCAAATAAATAAATAAAATCTTTAAAAAAAAAAAAAAAAAAAACAATCATATTTATTAAACACATAGAAGATATCTTTCTTATGATGAATTATTTTCCCTTTGTTTAATATTTGATATATAAATTAATTATAATAACTTTGAAAAACCATTGCTCTTTGCGATATTCAGAACCCAGTAGACAATCCATTGGAAGAAAGAATTCAGAATCTATTTCATTTTAAATATTTTCACTTTACAAATGTTTGCAGAAATGTTTCTCATTTGCTTTTCATTGTATTGTTGTAAATTTAATATTAATTACTATGCAATAATTAGTATTAACCTTAATCACTTCATAATTATGAAACACACTGGTAAGCATAATGCAACCTTAGAATTAGACTAAAAAATTTTTTAGACTATAAATTTTAATAGACAAGATATCTGCCCTTTGAGAACCATTTTAAAAATACTTTATGTTCTGAGAAAGAATTTTGCTGCAGTATGTCCAAAGCTAACATCATCAGTGCAAAGGTAGCAGTGCTGATATCATCAGATTTTCAGGTAGTATCAGTATAATATAATTCACTAGTAGCTTTTCCAAAGCTGCAACCTTATATCATATTTCAAATAATGTAAGATAATTTTCATGTAAAGATAAAGAAATTATCTGTGGATTGATTTCCAATTGTCACCTGCCAAGCTGTTATGGTTTTTCCAGCTAAACAATAAAAATGTAAGTACAAAATCTTTTATATTTACTTACAGACTAATCACCATGGAATCCTAAGATCTCCATTTAAAAGAGTTTTCTACTTTTTTAAGGACATTTCTTCTAAAACTAACAAATTAAAATATACCATTCTTGATTCTAAAGTAAAGAAAACTACCCATATGATATATTTTCACAGATAAAGACAGAAGACATATGGCAGATGTCTCTTTGAGAATTATAAGTCAGAATATCTCCAAGCATAAGGTTTTTAGATTTCTAATTTTGCTACAACTAAAAGGCACATGTATTTAAGTCATATTATGAAAAGTGAAAACATATTACTAAAATAAAGTAGTTCTAAAAATGATTTCTAATAAGCCAATTTGAATCATTAGTATAATGTTAATGGCATATAGTGGAATAGTGTCTTTTAGGTAAAATTTGAATGTTTTCTTGCCATAACTATATGAGCTAAATGAGGAACAACCATGTTCGAGGAGTTAGTTCTCGGACAGCCCTCGGACATTCTAGTACTGTATGTTATCTGGAAAAAATTTATACTTTTACTCAAACCACAGATAGCATATATTATATTGTACTTGTAGTATGTTCCTATTAATATTAAAGTATCCCTGTAGTTTGATCAATTTGTCCCACTCTCTTTATGTATGCATATACATATTTATTTCAGGCACAGAAGGTACCTCTACTGATGTTGTCAAGAGTTATTACTAATTACTCTATGTGATAGGATTTAGAGAGATCATCACTGTTATCTTTGCATGTGTTAATGCTCTAGAAATTTAGTAATGAATTTTATAAAGAATAAGCCCAATACTAATATATATAAATATAAATGTAAATACAAATATATGTATATATCCATAAAGATTTATTTATTTGAGAGAGAACAAGGCAGGGAGGGACAGAGGGAGAAGGAGAGAGAAACTTCCGCAGACTCTGCATTCAGCACACAGCCTGTAAGTGAACTTGATCACAAAACCCTGAAGTCATGACCTGAGCGGAAACCAAGAGTTGTACACTCACCTGACTGCACCACCAGGAATTCTTAAATTCAGTTTATCCATTTTATATTTCTAGCGAATTTCTTCTTAGCTTCTGGCATTAGGTTGTTTTTGGTCTTGATTTTTGTCGTTATTATGTTATTCCTGTGAGTTATTTTGTGTGTTTTATCATGACAGTGTGTATTTGAGGATGTTTCAAAGTATACTTTTGAACCAGAAATAGACCAATACATTAAAAATTATTTTTCACTGTAAGATTTCTTGTCACTTTTTGGGAGCTTCTTTTCCATAATTCACTTACCTTGGATAGGTATTTTCTACCAGAATTCCATGCAAACAATTATGAAAAGACGATCTGCAGGCTTGTAATGCTTGTGTGAATAACAACCTCCACGTGTCAGAATCCCTTTGGAGCCAACGAAGAACACAGAACAAATCAAGCAACCAAACAACCAGTAAACACATAGAGGATTTGGAGGCATGATTCGGAGAGGCGGCTTTATCTTGACTCTCTCTCTAGCCAGGAATGTAATTCTGAGGAACAAAACACGTCTAGCAGCCCTCAAGTGCTTCAGTACAATCCATCAGAGGAGAGAAGTACATAGGAATTTGCAGTCAGAATCCTAGGCAGTATGCACTTGCCTGAAACACTCACTTGCCTGGAGTCCACTTGGTTGATGGTATCTCTCAGGAGATTCTAGGGGTGGTAAGTAGATGGCTGTGATTTAAGATGTTCTAGGACTGATCCTGGACAGAAGTGCCTCAACCATCATAACTAAATCTCCTCCTCAATATTCTCACATCTTAGAGATTTTCAGTAACATTGAGTTCTCTTCTTCTTCTTCCTCTATTATTTATTTATTTATTTATTTATTATTTATTTATTTATTCATTTTGTATAACCATACACTCTGCACTGTAATAGAGAGAAAGGAGAGAATGTAAGTTCTGAACAGAGAGAAAGACATTTCTGCATTTGTTTCATATTCAAATACCTTCCATCTATGCTTTCTGCCAAGGCCACTTCTTGGAATGGATAAGGCTGTCAAACAAGAAAGATGGAAAAGGATTAATTAATCAATATCTCCTAAGGGTTTTTAGCTAAAAGGCTAATGCAAAGGCCAAGCACTGTCATTATCACTGTGTGGTCTGATTATGGTGATTATGTGACCCAGAAGAAAAATGTCAAAAGGGAGACATTCCCATGATTTGCATTGTTAATATAACTGTTGACAGCAAAGAAAAGTTTGTCTATTTGAATAAGATCCCTCCCCACAAAATCCAGCTGTCTCATCGATTGATATATTTGATTAGGCGAAATTGGCACAGCCAGAATCATTATTGTCACTCTGCACTAACATTAAACTTCTCTTCAGCATAGCTCCAAGAGCAACGCATATGAAGTATAAGCCTCAGGCGGATACAAGAAAACATTTGCAGCTTTTCAGCGAGTGTACAAGTAACAATGGCCCATATTCTAAAACAGCAGTCTTGAAAACCTTTAGCTTTTCACAAGAAAAGGTTACAATAGCGCTACTATAATAAGATTATAATAAGGTAATATCCACTAATGAACAGATAAATCTACAAGCGTGTAAACCTAGAGGAAAGAAAACATTGTGTTAAAAATACTCTGGGTACCACTTAACAAATTCTTCTTTAATCAGACAATTAAATATGGCTCTCCAGGTTTTTATGAAATATTTTTGCAAGGAAAATATATAGAATACATTGATTGAATTGTTTATTATCTTGATTTATAATCTTTCAATATTTAGGGCTATAGTACATAGGTCTCAATTTAGAAACTTGCCCCAGTTGTGTGCTTTTAAGGAACAATTCTGACTTTAAATTTAGAATTGTCTCACTCTTCTTAGTTTCAATCAAGATTGTAGTCTCACAGAGAGGGCTGGCTTTGAGTGTGCAGATGCTCATACCTCTTCTAATGTCAGCTGCTTGCCTCCACCTGCCTCCACTACATAAATTTCATGACTTTCCCCCCTTGTTCATATTTGCAACAGCATTCTCAGAAACTATTAGATCCAAACAGAAGGAAATCAACATATGTAGAGAAGATTCCTATGATTTAATTAAAAAGCATAGAGCAGTATGATATCATAATACTTTCAGTATATGAACATGTACACATATACTATTATATACAATAGTACATGTAATATAAAACATATGTACTATTACAGTATTGATGTATGTGCATATATATATGTACATGTATAGGGAGAGACAAAGAGAGGGAGGGAGAGAAAGAAAAAATACAAAACCAATGAATACAGAATAAAAACTAATTTTTTTAAAGATTTTATTTATTTATTTGAAAGACAAAGATCACGAGTAGGCAGAGAGGCAGGCAGAGAGGGGGGGGGGGGAAGCAGGTTCCCTGCTGAGCAGAGAGCCTATACAGGGCTCGATCCAGGACCCTGGGATCATCACCTGAGCCAAAGGAAGAGGCTTTAACCCACTGAGCTACCCAGGCACCCCAAAAACTAATTTTTAAAAACAAATGGAATATGGTGAAGCATCAGGCCATGTTCTTTAATCATAATCCATTAAAATTAGATATCAATGGCTAAAAAAAAGATTAAGGGGTGCCTGGGTGGCACAATCTGTTGAGCAACCAACTCTTGGTTTCAGCTCAGGTCCTGATCCCGGGGTCATGAGATTGGGCCCCACACCAGACTCTGCGTCTGCTTAGAATTCTCTCTCCCTCTCCCTCTGACCCCTATCCAAACCCAATTGTGCATACTTGTGTGTTCTTCCTCTCTCTCTAAGAAACAAAAAACAAACAAACAAAAATTAAAGTGATCTCATATTTAGAAACGAGCAAAAGCCAAAGGCCACAAAACAAAAATCATAGACCTAATGTAAAACACAAAACTAAATCTTATGGAAGATAACAGGACAAAACCTAGATTCCCTTGACTCTGGTGATGACTTCTATATGCAACACAAAAGCACAATCTATATAAGAAAAAAAGAATCAGTTGGACTTCATTAGAATAAAAGGCTGCTCTGTGAAAGGCATGGTTAAGAGAATGAGAAGACAAGCCACAGACTGGAAGGAAATATGTGCAAAACAGATATCTGAAAAGGTCTTGAATTAAAAATCTAACCAGAAATTTCAAAACTCAACAATTAAAAAAATCATTAAAAAGAGAGCAAAAAGATCAGAACAGACCCCTCACCAAAGAAGATACACAGACAGCAAATAAAAGTATGAAAAGATGCTCAACATCATATGTCATTAGGGAATTGCAGACAAAAAAAAGAATAATAATAATTTAAAAAATAAATAAATAAAACCAGAGATACCACTACACAGCTAAAAGAATGGCTAAAATCCAAAACACAAAACACTGGCTACACTAAATGTTGACAAGGATGGAGCAACTGGAATTCTCTTCCGTTGTTAGTGGGAATGTAGAATATTATATCCATTCTGGAAGGCTTCTTATAAAGTCAAACATAATCCTATTATACAATTCAGTAACTGTAGTGGATTTAGCAAAATGAGTTGAAAACTTCTATCTATACAAAAACCTTCACACGAATGTTTACAACAGCTTTATTCATAATTTCCAAAACTTGGAAGCAGCCAAAATGTCCTTCAATAGATGGATGGATAAAAATTGCATTGCATCCATACAGCACGAGATTATTCAGTGATAAAAAGAAATAACTTATCAGTTCACAAAAAGACATGGAAGAAATTCAAATGCATATTTCTAGGTGAAAGAAGCCAGTCTAAAAGGATTATAGACTATATAATTTTAGCTAAATGACATTGTGGAAAAGAAAAAGCAACGAAGACAGTAAAAAGAACAATTGTTGCCAAGGTTGGGGGGCAGGAAGAGAGCAGGAATGAGTAAGTACATCAAAGAGGGATTTGGGCCAATGAAACTGTTTTGTATGATTCTGTAATAGTGAATAAAAGACATTATGCATTTGGTGAACTCCTTAACACTGTACAATGCAAAGAAAAAACCCTAAGTAAACTATGACTTCAGTTGATAATGTCACAGTATCAGTTCGTCATTTGTATCAAACGTAACATGCCAGTGCATGCTATTCATCATAGGGGAAACTGAAGGCTGAGGGAGAGAGAGAAATCTAATGGACAGTCTCTATACTTTCCAGTTATTTCTTCTATAATCCTAAACCTGCTCTAAAAATAAAACATATTACTTAAAAAAAAAAAGATTAAAGAAGAGCACCAAAAAAGAAACAAACTATTTAGAACTACATTATGAATACATATGTCAAAGGCAATAGTTAAAAGAAAAAAAAAAACTTTCAAAGCAAACAAAAGTTATATAATCTATTATAAGATAGGTGATATATGATAGGTGATAAACAAAAAGATAATCAGTTAACAAGAGTAAATACTCAAATCCTGACCAAATTTCCTTCCAGGGATAGTAGGTCGCCTCCAATTCAGTGATGCCATGAATGATGCCAAGATGAATGTCTTCATACATGTGTCAGCCCATAATTTGAAGTGGTGATGCAATATGGGGGCTTAAGTGGGTAGGAGAAGAATAAATGAAACAAGATGGGATTGGGAGGGAGACAAACCATAAGTGACTCTTAATCTCACAAAACAAACTGAGGGTTGCTGGGGGGAGGGGGTTTGGGAGAAGGGGGTGGGATTATGGACATTGGGGAGGGTATGTGCTTTGGTGAGTGCTGTGAAGTGTGTAAACCTGGTGATTCACAGACCTGTACCCCTGGGGATAAAAATATATGTATATAAAAAATAAAAAATTAATTAAAAAAAAATATATATACACACATGCACATATTCAGGGCTTGAATTTTTTAGCAATTTTGCAAACTTATCAAACTTGGGCTTATGCATGTTTTTTCCATAGAAATCTTCCTCCAATGAGACAATCAGCTCACTCCTACCATCCATCCTCTAGTCTATGCCACCCTCTCCTCCTCCTTCCCCTGCATTCCCATCTGCTCTAACACTGCAAGGGATTTCGCCTGCAGATATGTGAACACTTTAACGTACACATACAAACTCTATCTACAATTCCTACATGCAGCTGCCCAATGACCACCCATCCAGTCTAGAGTTGTGTACACCAGAAGAACAATCCGATTTCAGAAGACAAAGCCAGGGTGGCCCTGGAAAACAAATGGCTTGGGGATATTTGGACAGAAAACTCTGGGGTCTTAGGTGCCTGAAATATGGCCTAGAAATAAGGGGGACTGAGGACAGTTGTAAAAGCACTTGAGGAAATCCTCTTTGGCCCTAGACTCCCTTCCCTGTGTTGAGGGCAGAGCCAGAAGAAGACCAGAATGGAGCACTATAAAGCACAAGGAGCTTCTCGATTAGGTCTCAAGTGTGTCTGACTAGAGTTAAGAATATGTCAATGACATAGCAGTCATCCGTCCATTAGAAGCAATGAACTAAAAGTCCATGCTGTATAATGGAGTTGGATAAGAAGGGTACAAAATGGAATGAGATTTAATGAAAGGAAACAAGTTATTTAAACTTAAAACATATAAAAACACCACCACTGGGGTGTCTGGGTGGCTCAGTCGGTTAAGCATCTGCCTTTGCTCAGGTCATGATCCCAGGGTCCTGGGATGGAGCCCTGAATTGGGATCCCTACTCAGTGGGGAGCCTGCTTCTCCCTCTGCCCCTCCCCTCCTGGCTTGTGCTCTCTTGCTCACTCACCCTCTCAAATAAATAAATAAAATCTTAAAAAAAATAAAAAAGAAAGAAAGAAAGAAAGGAAGAAAGAAAGAGAGAAAGAAAGAAACTCTTTAAAAAAAACATATACACACATAATGATGTATCAAATATATTAGTATGGGTGCCTATGAAGTTGGAGAGAATAGAGTGAGGATTAGGATTAGGGGAAGAACAAATAAGGGTGCCTGGGTGGCTCAGTCGGTTAAGCGTCTGCCTTCAGCTCAGGTCATAATCCCAGGGTCCTGGGATCGAGTCCTGTATCAGGCTCCCTGCTCAGTGGGGAGCCTACTTGCCCCTCTCCCTCGGCTGCCACTCCCCCTCCTTGTGCTGTCTCTCCCTCTCTCTCTCCAAAACATTAATAAGATATCTTTTTTAAAGGGGAGAACAAATAAATACTGTACATCCTGAACTGAGGAGCATATTTAATTCAACTTTTTAATTTTGTGTTAATAGAATAATAGGAAGAAAATGTTTTAAAATAAATTTAAAAAACCACTAGAACCCTTTGCTTCAAACTTCTTACAGCTTTTATAAAACTCACTCTTCTTACCTCTATCTATTCAGCCAGCTCCGTGTGTTTGAAATAGGTTTCTTCATCCTTGCCTTTGTCCATGGATACATTGTTCAGGTTCAGCCCAGACCAAGTCTCCATTCATACTCTTTCTCTTCCAAAAATTGTACCCAGACAATTCTGACTTCCTTTCATGACACAACATAACCCATTTCATCTTAATATACTGTAGCGTCTGATTATATGTCATCTGTGTTTCTCTGGTTTCTGTTTGCATAAGTATTCTTTCAGTAGTGTTATATGCTCCTCAAAATTTACTTATTCATTGACCATTCATTCAACAAATACTTATTGAGAGCTAAGCACGCTCAAATACTTTGAAAAACTTTGGGAAAAAATAAGGAACAATCCTCATGGCTTAATGAGCTCACAGTCAAGAGAGAAACTCAGATGAAATGTGATAAAGATTGAGTTTATCACAGGGTGGTATGCATACTAAAGTATATTTTGTGAATATTATGTCCTCTAATAATTGCTAATATTTTGCATAAGCTATTTAATGATTAATATCAACTATTGATATTAATATTATACTATGTTATTTATACTAATATATACCAATATTATAGCAATAATATTAAGGGTAATATTAAGAATAGCATACTGTATTACTTAATAATAAATTTAACCAAATAAATTGTGATGCAAAGCCTGAAGAAATTACTGCTTATTTCACCTGCTTCCCTGAAATCTTCACATTATTGCTTCCTTCATTATTGCAAATAATCAGAAGCTGACTATTTATCAATTAGCCCAAAATTCATAAGGTAATCTCTGGTAGTGATTTATACTGTTGTCAGAATATGCAAGGAATAAATATGCCTACAATTTTGTTTCTATGACTTGCAAATACATTTCTATATTTATGGTTCAAGGTTTGTTGATTACTTACAAGGTAGGTGACAGCAATCTTAGGAGATATAAATCCCTAGTCTGTCAAGGGTAGGATCAAACCTGCATTACCAGTAATCTCCACTCAGCCCATTTTTTTCTAATTTGCAAAGGGAGTTCAAAATGTATCAATACTCCTGCATTAATGAGACAACTGCACGTATAAAATGATAAACAGTAAAGGGTATGTTTTAAGAAAGTGTTAGCAAATATTCAGTAACCAATTTACCTAGGTACTCTTATGCTTCAGTTCTTCTTTAATAACTAATTTTAGATATGTGAAGTAAACATTTCCTAATATATCCTGTAGTGTTTATGTCTGACCTACTATCTGAGTTTTTCATTTTAAGTAACATTTTATTTATTTCTCCAATCTGTTTTTCCCTATTTCTGGGATAACTATTAAGTTTCTGATTCGTTTCGGCCTCATTTTTTCTCTCTTAACCGTATGTAAGTATGGATTCTTAAATTCCATATGACTTTCATTCTCCATCATATTCTGGATATGCAGGAATGGGAAGGACATGCAATATTTTCAAACTTATGTCACTGAGTTTTCCTCAATATCTTTAAGATATATTTAGCTTCTCCAGTAATTCCTGTTACTCAACATTCACTCACTTAGTAAGCCAACTTGGGACAGCTTCATGGGTGTGCAACCTGCGTGAGATGAACAGGGTCCCATGTTTAGGTGGACCTCACCCTTGTCTTGATGCTGTTGTCATCTTGAAATTCCTAAGATGAAGCCCTGCATTTGCATGTTGCATTGGGCTCCCAAAACTAGGTAGCCTGTCTCATATCTATAGATTTCACAAAATAAGTATAGATAAATAACGGAAGGATACACATTAAATGTTAACCATAGTTATCCTTCAATAAAATCCTTAGATGGTATTAAGAATAATTTTAGTTTTCGGGCGCCTGGGTGGCTCAGTGGGTTAAGCCGCTGCCTTCAGCTCAGGTCATGATCTCAGGGTCCTGGGATCGAGTCCCGCATCGGGCTCTCTGCTCAGCAGGGAGCCTACTTCCTCCTCTCTCTCTGCCTGCCTCTCTGCCTACATGTGATCTCTCTCTCTGTCAAATAAATAAATAAAATCTTTAAAAAAAAAAAGAATAATTTTAGTTTTCTTTTCCTTTTATCTCATTTTTAAATTTTCCTCATTTTTAGAAGTAAAAAGGGGTAAAAGAGTCCCAGAAATCCTTTGGGATTCAACAAGTAGAAGTTATGAGACAGTCTTTGGCTAAGAGATTTTGATCTGCAATAGACAAGATATTTTCATTTTTAAGGGTATAGACTATTTTACATTCAATAGTAGAACTTTACAGCAAATGAAATGCAGCATATAATTCTATGCAGCATCCAAAGCTATTGGTCCCCCTACAAAATTCCCTGAAATTTCTGAATTCTCATAATGGCACTGGGTCACTGCGTGTAACTTCATTTTATCCTATTTTCCCTCAGCACTCTCTGTTTTCCTATATGTGTCCTTATTTCACACCTTCATGATTTTTTTTAAACTTACTTCTAAAAACTAGAAGAAAATTAACAAGGAAAAATATTTACAATTACTTGAAGAATTGTGTAGTGTTAAGTTTTGAGTGTATAGGAAACAAAGCTGGTTTGTAACATCCAGTGGATTTCATTTTCATTGCCAGTGTACAATAACTGCTATTCTCCCCAAGAAGCATGAGATTCAACAATTACTTTAAAAGAACATAAAGGAGGAGGAGAAAGAGGAAGAGAAAAAGGTGGAAGAAATTTTTGTTCTGTTCTTGTCTTTGTTCAAATTCTTGTAGTTTTGTTGTTGTTTTTTTTTTTTCAAATTTGTATTTAAATACTAGTTAGTTATCATATAGTGTAACATTGCTTTCAGGACAAGGATTTAGTGATTCATGACTTACATATAACACTAAATGCTTATGACAACAAGTGCCTTCTTAATACCCATCGCCCATTTATTCCACCCTCCCGCCTCCCCTCCATCAACCTTCAGTTTATTCTCTGTAGTTTAGAATTTCTTATGGTTTATTTCCATCCCTCTCTCTCTTTTTATTGCCCCTTCCCCCATGTTCATCTGTTTTGTTACTTAAATTCCAAAGATGAAACCATATGTTTGTTTGCTTATTTGTTTTTCCTTTAAAGTGAAGTCTATCCCCAATGTGAGGCTTGAACTCAGATCCTGAGGTCAAGAATTAGATACCTAAGGGTTAAGCCAGCCAGGCACCCACTTTAGTGTTTAAAGGGTGAATATGCTCATTTTAATTTTTCCATATGAATTGAAATTAATTTATCTTAAAGCCAGGAAATAAAACAAAATAAAGAGTATGAGAGGAAATTTGCAATAGCCCTTTCAACACTTCCTTGGAAAGTTATGTATAAAACAGAGTCTAAGGGGAGGATTATAAAACTTCACATTCAATTTCTAGAAATAGTCACCCACCAGGATATTGAGAGAAATTGTTTTGCCATTCTTGGAGTTATGAGTAAGGGATTAAAAAGTCAGCATAACTCGGTGTTTTAAAAATGTAGCTACTGGTGCCAGAGTGTTGAGGTCAAATCCATAACTAAGTGGCTTTTGACCGATAACTTAACCCTTTCTCTCAGTTTATTTTTCTCATTTGTAATATGAGAACAATAACGGAGTTTTAAGAATCATCTTTGACACCCTGTTAAGTTCTTTAAAAATATGAGCAATTATTATTATGTATTTTATTTTCATTTAAAATTATTCTATTCATTAAATTATAAAAACTCATCTCCTAAAGAAGATACTTGAGAAAAGATTTTTAAAAAATAACTTATATCATTAAGCTTAGAGCAAAAGGAACAATGATATCCTAAAGTACTATGATGTGAAAAACCCACATTCAGTCTTTTATAATTGTGGCAATCTCTCAGTAAAAAAAATATACACTTATTATAATAAGTTTTCACATTTATTCCTGTGCAGGATTATTTATCCCTTTATTCCTAGAAGTTGTTACTCTCAGGACTTATATGAAGTTTAAGTACCTGAATAACGTAATGGGAGAATATAATTGATGCCGTCATTTATTTCCCCCATATTCCTCCAATATAAAGGATTATTCCCTTAGCTGCTGGGAGTACTGCTGTAAAAAACTCTCAGCTAGCTTCCCTCCTTTATGACTTCCTGGGCTAAAGAGAATAGACCTGCCCAAGCCCAGGCTTCCTTGGGGGTAACCACATCCAGTGAATAATAGATATGAGTGTTTAAATGCCTGGCACCCTTTCCTCCACATAGGCATTTTAGGTGTCTGTGGAACATCTCAGTGGGTTGTAGTTAAATCTGTGCTGTTGTTGTTGTTTTCCAGTATGGTGGGGGTAAAAGCCAAGAGAGTTGCACTAGACAATAATGAGTATGGAGAGAGAATTTCAGTGGAAGAAGACAGGCTTTTGGGGTGCCTGAGTGGTTCAATTGGTTGAATATCCAACTCTTGATCTCAGCTCAGGTCTTAATCTCAGGGTTGTGAGTTCAGGTTCCATGATGGGCTGCACCCCATGGAGCATACTTTAAAAAAAAAAAAAAAAAGTTAAGAGAAGACAGGCTTTTAAGAGAACTAGCAGATAATATAAGGAAATTAGGCAGGGACCTAGAAGAATGCCTCTGTCTCTTGGAATTTGGAAGAATGTTAAACCCATAGCCGTGCTTTCTGTATACAGTCAGTGCAGGCTGCTGTAACCAATTCCCATAGACAAGGTATCTTAAACAATAGACATGTGTTTCTTAACAGTTCTGGAGGCTGGCAAGTCCAAGGTAAGAGAGCCAATCAGATTTGGTGTCGGAGGAGAAATCTTTTCCTGGTTTATAGATAGCCACCTTCTGATCTCTTCTGCTGCTTATGAGGATGCTAATCTCATCTTGGGGTCTCCATCCTTATGACCTCATCTAAACAGAATTACCTCCCAAAAGGCCAACCTTCAAATATCATTTCATTGGCGATTAGAGTTTCAACATATGAATTGGTGGGGGGTAAGGGAGGGCCCTAAATATTCAGTCCGGTCACAGCAGATGTGAAAAATAAAACCTTACCTTAATTGGGGAAAGTTAGTTTTCAGTTAAGACAAAGACATGGGCTAAACATTCTTTTTACAAAGTAAAGAGGCTAAGAATATTTACTGGGAATATAATAAGTATTTTAAGGATAAGGAAAGGCAAAGGAAAAAGTTCAAAAAATAATAGTATAAAAAAGGGCAAGCTGGGGTGCCTGGGTAGTTCAGCAGTTAAGTGTCTGCCTCCAGCTCAGGTCATGATATCAGGGTCCTGGGATCCAGCCCCAGGTTGGGTTTCCTGTTCAGCAGAAAGCCTCCTCTCCCTCTGCCTACAGTTCCCTCCATCCGTGCTCCTCCCCATGCTGCTCTCTCTCACTCCTTCTGCCTCTCAAACAAATAAATAAAACCTTAAAAAATAAGAAGGGTAAGCTATCTAGGAAGGTAGCTGGACTGGGTTGAATAAAAAAGAGTAAACATGCAATCAGGGCTCCCTATGAAGGGAAAATTACTGTGTGGCTTCTGGTGTCCATGGATCTTATAGATGCAGGAAGTAGGAAATTAAGTTTAAAGCATGCTTTTGGCTGCAATAACAGAATGCCCTGTCTACATGATTCAAGTGGAAAAGCCATATAGGTTGTTCACAGAGTTAGAGCAATTGACTTATGATGTCGGAAGAACCTGAACACTTTTTGTGTTTTGGGTTAACCTTTACCTGCAATTTAGTCCAGCCTCAGCTTTACTTCCTCACAGTTGTTGCCTCGTGGACAATGGAAGGCTACAGCAGCTCTGCAACTCTCTATCCAGATATGCCCTTGTAGGCACTTTACACGCCATCATCCAAAAGCAGATCAACAGTGAAACTGTAAAAGTGAGTATTTAAATACCTGGCAAACAGTAAGAGGTCACAGTGGCTGAGTTAGCCAAGTACTGTTTGCACACTCTGCATGGACACTGTCAAATCACAGTCTCTAAAGAGGCAGTGGCCATCACTATTCCCTTACTACCTGGATAATCAGGGTACAGGTACACGGAACCTGTTGGCTACCATGTTGGGTATGTAGGTTAAAGGTAAAACAAACAAATGAACAAAACCACATTTTTTGTTGTTATGATCATCATTGTTTATAGAGGTATTATGAAAACAAATACTTTCTCATTTAAATCCAAATATCTGAACACTACATAAAATTCTGAGCAGAAAACAAGGCAATCTCTTGTCGAATGAAAGAACAGAATAAGGCTTTAAATTTAGAAACTAATTTTTGGCTTTACCATCTACTTATAGTATGTCAATAATTATCACTTAATCTCCCTGAAACCCATTTTCCTTTGTGATACAGTGATAAAAATAATACCATTAATAGCAGTTTACCTGCGAGGTATGTTCCAAAGAGTAGTAAGATTATCTTTAAAAGGCTCTGCGCTGCTTGAAGAACGGTGCTACTGAATTACTTCTCTTCTTTTTTCATTCCTAGAATTTCTTCATTCTCTGAAGTGTGTTTAGACTTTGTCAGATAACATAATTTTAACCTGAGAGTGAATCCCAAAGTGAACTTTTATGGTTGCCTCATCTCTTAAAACATGTATATTTGATGTAGACATCTCTAAGGAAGGTATAAGAACCATACTACTTACCAGAATGATTGCTGAAATATGGTTTGGATTTTAAGTGAACAAGAAGCATTTATTTTTTTCAAAAGTGGCAAACTCAACTCTAATTTAAAAAAAAAATGTTTAACTGTAAAAAAAATGATTCATTTTTACATGATATGCTCTCTTCTCAAAAATTCCCCAGAAGCATATTTTAGGTAAAAAGACAAAACCAAAAACAAAAACAAAAAACAGGGGGCACCTGAGAGGCTCAGGTGGTTAAGTGTCCAATTCTTGGTTTTGCTTCAGGTCCTGATCTCATGGTCATGGGATAGAGCCCGACATCAGGCTCTGCACTCAGCACAGAATCTGCTTCAGATTCTTTCTCCCTCTCTCTCTATCTCAATCTCTCTCAAATAAATAAATAAATAAAATCTTAAAAAAAAAAACTGGAGAAAATATAAACAAACATAAAAACATTATGTTGTATTAGTGTTTTCTTACCAGAAATATTAAAATGGTTGCATTACTCTCAGTATTTTACAAAGTACTTGTCAGATGTCTTCTCTATTGTCACATATGCACAAAAACATCATCATACAAGTCTTTTTAAGACGCTATGGTAACAAGCCTTTATAAACCTTTACAACATACAGAGGGGAGATGCATATACATTGTTCTGCTTGGTACTATTCTTACTTCCCAGTAAATTAAATGATTTGCTGAAATCTTATTACAATATTATATAGTAGAGCTAAAAAGAAAAAAGAAAATGTATTCCTCTTGAACCCTACCCTCCCACTGCATCTCTACTCACTTTCCTCTAAGTGATAGGATGTTGTTACTTACATGGAAATTTTGCTCCACTGTGATCAGGTGTTCTCCATCAGAAGACCCCAAGAGCCTCACGATACCACTGTGTCTTATTCATGTCTTTATCTCTAGTGTCTAGGGCAGTGTTTAGCACAATGCAAGGGACTGCTTCCTTACTTAACTAAATATGTAAGAACTACTGAAGTTATCCAAACCAGCAGAAAAATACCCTTTTACTCTGGTTCTCAACTTGATAAACAGACACTAACTGCAAGCATTTACATCTGGTAGGTTGTTTTCCAAACTCTCTGTACAATGTAAAGCAGATTCTCAATTTCTCTCAGCACGACTCTCCTACATAAAAAGATAAACACAGGAAATTTTATTTTTTACTAGCAATGATGGGAAAATGTCAAAATAAGATGAAGATATAAATAACAAACAAGGAGTTTTATGTGTATCAAGAAACCCTCAGAGAACTAGTTAATGTCAACACTAAAAGATAAATGGTGTTTGACTTAGACCTTTCTAACTTCCCTCCTGTTGTTCCATTTACTGTCCTAGCCACTCTTGCCTTAAGTGTCAGTCATTCCAAACTGTCTAATGGTTTTATTCTCTAGTCTATAATCCTGCATTTCATCACTCGCTCCAAATGTCCCTTGAGACAGTGAGAATCCGGGCATCTGGGAAACGCACACCAATGCCCATGTACTGTTAAAATAATAGGAAATAGTATCTAGTGTAATAATTTCTGGTTTTTAAGGTAGACTTCTTAGACTTCAAATAGATATGGTGTGAAAGGGAGCAGCAAGCGGTTAAGGGCTGATACCTGGCTCCACACGAAAAGGGAAGGCATTTAAAAGAGTCTACATCAAGTAAAACTAGAATTTATTGAGCACCAACCAAATGCTAGGCTCTTTACAAACATCATCTCACTTAATTATTTCATAGCAATATATTGTAGTATTTATCACCACTTCACACAGATGCACAGATGAAGCAACAAGACTTTTAGAAAGGTTGAAATAACTGCCTGAATTCTTAACACTCAGATCTTAAATTTGCTTGGATCCAGATTTCTTCTGTCTCCGTGAAAATTACCACGCTTCCAAAAGTTCATTCCTGAAGTTTCTATAATTATTTCTAAGCCATGTTATAACCCAATCTTCTGTTTATTTTGGGGAGAAATAATGTAATTTCAACCCAATACAAAGGCAAAACAAACCACTTACTTCTTTTGATTAAAGTCAATAAATACCATGCACTTATATTGTAAAATATAAAAAGATGATAATATATATGCTGACACCACTGGTTGTTAAATAAATAGTTTGAAATTTAACATTTCAGAGCTATAATTTAAATAATTATACTTTTCCCTGGCCCAATTATTTGTTTAGTCACTCTGGCACATTCTGTGTTTTCCAGAAGATTGTGAGCTGCAGATTCCAGGAAACTTGCTTAATTTATTATTTTACCTCCATTTCTTTCTGAATACACTATCTGGAATACAGCTGCTAATCAATCAATGAAAAATGAAGAACCAAGTTTTCTCTAGTTCTATTACATATTCTATTTCTGCTCTAAAATCATTGACCTGTGGTTTCAAAAAATGACTCAGAAGTACCCTTTGAGAAGTACAGGCTAAACATGACCTTTTCTTTCCTCACAAAGGACTCGTAAATGACCGTGAGGGGATGAATTCAGAGAGAGGAGATAGGGAAAATAAAGAAGAAGAAAAAAGACCAAGACCCACCCTTGTAGAAGTGTTATTTCTACTCACATTTGAGGATTTCAGTCATGCTTTCCATTGAAAAGCAAAATAACTTCTACATGTCTTTATTGTAGAAGAGGACAAAAATCAGAAATCTTTGTCCTTCTACATCCATTTGATAGATGAAATAACACTTCTCACACATTGACTTTGGCATCTAAGGTTCAAGATGAAGAGTTGTGTTTGCTGACCAAAAAAATATAAAAAAGGAACTACTCTCTAATGTTACCAAAAATATCATTTCATACAGGACTAGCCTCTATTCTGCATGGATAAGGAAGGTCAAGAACAAATTTTACCATACACCACTACAAATATTTTTTTTAATTTAATTTTATTTGTGTGCGTGTGTGTGTGTGTGTGTGTGTGTATTCCAAAATTCATTGTTTATGCACCTCACCCAGTGTTCCATGCAATCCGTGCCCTCCTGCAAATATAATGAGTCTTTACAAATAGAGGAGTCTACACGCTCATTGGGAGCATTTGAATCATCTCAAAAATGAATCTCAACGTAACCTCAACTGCCTGATTCACACTAAAAGGATATCTTATTTATGTTCAAAGTGAGATTATATGACTTCAGTTGAGCACCCATCAACTAAACTGTGCCAAATAATTTCATGTAAAGTTCAACAAATTACATTACAATCCCCAAATATGACTACTTTGTTTGCTAAAACGAAGCAAGAATGTGTAAGCTTCTGAGACAGAAAATTATAGTTTAGCAAATATTTTGGAACAATTTTAGCACTTTAGACTGGATCCTCGTCCATATTTATATCCCATAAAGTCAGGAATAAATCTGTAATTAGATTACTAGAATGAAGCCAGCAATAGAGAATGATTTGAACAACATGGGGCTTATTTCTACTTCGGTATCATCTAAAGATTTTCGCAGATAAAGTTACTGTCAGGTATGGAATGCTAAGTGTGACCATCTTTTGAATACTGGTCAATAGGTGATATTTTTTAGCCAAAAGAGACCAAATGTGTTTGTACGATTTAAAGCAATGATTCTCAAATTTAATCATGCATCACAATCAGCCAAAAAGCTTGTTAAAACACAAATAGCTAGACCCAACCACTAGAGTTTCTACCAGTCTGGTTTGGAGCTGAGAATTGACATTTCTAACACATTTCCAGGTGATGATGATGATGATTCGGGTATAGAGACCATCACTCATTTAGAGAAACATGTCTCAAGGTGCAGTCTACCCCCTGACTTCATCAGATTCCCAGATACCACACCAGATTTACTTCTTCAGAATATCCAGGAAAGGACCCAGATGTCTGCATTTTTAACAAGAATTCTGGGTAGTGCTGACGCACACTACAATTTGAAAAACTCTGTTCCTCTGTCTGAATCTGACATTTGGCTTGGGGTCCAACATATAATGTACTTTCAAGGGTCTGTGTATTATTTGGGGTTTCCTGTCATAAAGCCGTTCTCTTCCTCTGCTTGCCAATTTTTTTCACTATTATTGTTATTCAGGACCCAGCTCAAATAACCCTTCTTTCTAAGATGTCCCTTGCCTGTCAGGGTATTGAATTCTCTATCAATTCTTATACCAGTCACTGTATTATATGTTCACATGTTTCTTTCCACTGACAAAAGATGAAGTTCTAGGTTGAGAAAGAGAGAGTTATATTTTTTCACTGAATTCTTCCTCATTAGGTGAGGAACATATTAGCCATCAGGAAAATATTGTTGACTCTGATGAAAATGAAGAGATATAAACTTAAAAACTCAATAAAACTGAACTTCACATTTTGCAATATAGAAAGACTATAATGACTACACTATTTCCAAAGAACACTTGAGAATTTTGCTTCACTGAAAGTTGTTTTCAGAAAGTATTTTTAATGAATATACATATACAAACACACATGCTTTCGTGCTATTTTGTTTTTGACCTTTTCAAAACTTCCCATCGATTTTTAAGGATTTGGATCGCTTATTTAAAGAGTTTCTGCCCTCTTCATTTGCCAATTTTTCCCATTTGTCTAATTGTAACAGCTGCTGCCTTAGGTAACATCTGTTCTCCATTAACTCCTCAGAAAGACATTTTTGAGAGGTCATGAGGATCAGAGCTATGATACACCTAGAGACAGGGCCTAAAAGGCTTGATCAGTGGATTATGGTGTGATTTTGTATCCTAAGATGCTTTAGGTATTATGACATATCTACCATTCAGAAGAAACCTATGAGGATTTCAAATATGATATGATCATTAACAGAGCAGAGTAAAAATTTGAATAATGCCAAGTTCTTACCATTTCAATTTCATTTCTATTATAATGATAATGACTTGCTGGGCTGGTAATTATTGCTGTGGTTTCTTCTTTCTTCTTTCCTCTTTGAGATGAGGAGCATCAGCAAAACAAAGTCAAGTATGAAAACATTAGAAAGAGAAGCAGAGAAGCTACTCCCTGATAATGAAAAAGGACACTCTGTCAGAGCTAGTTTAGTACTGATAATTATAGATCTGAAATACAGTACTGTATGGATCCATTGTGATATTAATGACTCAGATACATTTGTTACATAAATGAGTGAATAAATATCAGCCACAGAAAACATGATAAGTACATCTCAAGTAAATCTGGTCTTCAAAAACAAGGGAATTCTGAACTAAAATAAGCACCAATATCAAAGCTTGTTTTTATTTGTTTAAAATCTCTCCCCATTATTCATAATACGCTAGTGAAGTAATAAAAATCCACCTTTCAAATAAATTTGTACACTGAAGACTTTACTTACATTTTATTGAATTATTTCAATTCATCCCGAGCAGCTAACCTAGTGCGGAGAGGGCACTATAACTGTTCATAAAATGAATTTGTAAAGTCAACACCCTGTAGATTTTAAGAGCTGAATCCATAATGGAATATAAGAATTATTGTTCCTGACAAGTTTTATTAACTTCAGAATAGATACATTCAGTGAGATGTCTCAGCTCTCTCAAGAGTTCTCTGTTGGCATAATGATGCAGAAACCTATCAAGGATATTTGTGAATCCAAAGAAAAGTAAAACTCATGAAGTCTTGAAGAAACAATTCATCTAAACAAGACTTCACTTCCCTATTCATTTCAGACATAGCAGAGTTGCTTTAGTATATTAAAGATACTCTATATGGGGTTACGAATATAAGCCCATATCAAATAAGCTCTCCCTCGCTCCCCAAATAAAGAGATGCTGAGAACTAATGGGAAAAGGGTAGAATTTCAAAAATGTGTCTTTAAGTCAGTCTTGTCACATGGTAGCTATGTTCTGTGGGAACAGACCCTTATTATTCTTCCACCATAGGTGGGAACAGCACCCTACTTTTATGTGAGACAAGGGGAATAATATATAATAAAATATTGTATAAACTATAAGTAACTATAGAAAGCAATTATTAGTTGGTGAAAACTTTTAACAATTTACCATTGTACAAAAGAGGACAGAGACAAAAGAGCACATAATTTACATGAAATTCAATAATTGCTCAGTGAATTGATTGTGCGAAAAGTCAAAATGGTGGTTACTGGGGCACCTTCTTGTTTCTTCTCCTGGGCTACTCAATAGCTTAAGGTAAATGTTTTACCAATAATGACCATGAACTTCAACCCTCCCAGCCTCTCCTGTTTCCCTGACATGAGATGAAAGGGAGCTTCAAAACTCTGCATGCTTCTAGAAAGACATTATCATGTACCCACCAATATTTATAGTCTTGACATCCCTTTTCACTTTACTACTACCAGCATTAATACACTTCTCTTTAAAACAACTTGAATTCATAACCACAAGATCAGTTCTTCCAGCTCATTCCTTAGCTCCTGCATGCAAATTTTAAGACTTTTCAAAGTCCATTTTCTTTCTCACTCTTTCCTAATTCCTGAAACCTTTCACTATACTGTCTGATGGTGATTCACCAGTAAAATCTTGCCTTTCCTAATTCTTTATACATTCTTCCTCTAAAGGAAACCAGGTTCTCCCCTAAGGACACTGATTACCCTGTAGCCTCTTACATGGTGTCATATAATACAAAATTTGTCTAGTCTTTATCCCACATTCCTGGGACTAAGCATCTTAGAATTGGAATTTTTCTAAGTTTTAGTGCCTTTTGTATTCATGCTGGGCCCAGGGGATCACATCTGTGTTTATTCTGAAGAGGTGACTCATGATGGATCCCTACATTGTTTTGGGATGGGGGTTGACCACACAGGTCAATGGGACCTACTATGTGATAGACGGTGGAAGTTTTAAGCCCGATAATAATTCAACCAATCATGTCTATGTAATAAAGTGCCAATAAAATTGGATATCAGAGCTCAGTTGAGCTTCCCGACTGGTGAACACATCAATGTGCCTCCTTCTCCATGGGAGAATACAGAAAAGCTCTGCAATTGGGACCTCCCAAACTTCCCCCTATGTGTCTCTTTTTTTGGCTGGTTCCTGATTCTTATTCTTATAATAAAACACAGTTTAAGTCCAGGGTTTTCCTGAGTTCTGTGAGTTGTCATAGCAAGTTATTAAACCTAAAAGGGTAAGAGAATATCCTTAATTTGTATCATTTTTCAGAAGTATTGGTGACCTGGGGAATCCCAAACTTGAGGTTAGTGTCTGAAGAACAGAGGACTCTTGTGGGATTCTTTTGTCCTTAACCTGTGAACTCTATTTGCATTGTTTTCGCCAACTCTGATCCACACATCCATTCTGTGACCACAATCTCGTGTCTTTCTAGTTCACTTCTTTTGGTGTCTGAACTTCAATAATCCTTTGAAAAAACCAAGACATACAATGCTGACCAGATATTTTTCTTCATTTCTTATTATATTCCTACTCCCATTTTCTTCATTTCAACACCTCTCCCCCATTCACATTTATGGTTGATAACAGTACTTCTCATTTTACCAAGAATATCTAAGCAAGCATCTCTATTTAAAGATTATAAAAGTGAGTCATGGAAAGGTTAAGTAAGTTTCTCTGGTAAAGAAAATTTAATTCAAGTTCAGTGCGTCTAATATTTGTGTTAGCCAGCTGTGGCCACAGTGACGTTGCATTACAAATTACCCCAAAACTCAGTGACTTATTTTTTTTTTAAAGTGGTTAATTTAATATTCCTGGGTAATTAAGCTAGTCTACAATGGACTTGGTAGGCAACTCTGCCTATGATGATTTGTATCGGGACTTCTGGTTTAGTTCAGTTTTGTTCTCCTTGTGCTTGTTCTAGGGTCTGGGTTTTCTTTTTGGAGTCAGATATATTAGATATTCATTAGGAGTGGAGATAATGCTCATTTTTAGATGATAAATCTCAGGAATTAAGAAAATTCTCAATTTTTTCTAAGATTACAGGAAAAAAATATATGTTCCTAGATTGAAATTGTCAAAATTCTGATTCTTTGTTGTTTAAATTATTCCACTTTTTTTTGGTATGATATTATTTATTTCAGAGTGAGAAAGTGTGCATGAGAGAGAGAGAGGAACAGAAGGCAAGGGAGAGGGAAGGGAAAGAATGCCAACCAGACTCTGTGTGTGGAGCCTAATTTGGGGCTTATTCACGACCCCAAGATTATAACCTGAGCTGAAACCAAGAGTTAGTTGCTTAACTGATTGAGCCAGCCTAGGCAACCCTCAAAAATTCCGATTCTTAACCTAGTGGTCTTCTGTGGATATAGTTAAATTGTTATCATCTTTGAGTTTGTTAACAGATTTGCTGTCGTTTCACATTGACACTGTATAGGCTAGTTGCAAAAAGAAAAAAAACAATGACTGATGTTTTACCATACTTTTGGAATTAACTTCTTCAACTCTCATCTTCACAAATGTTTGCTCATGAAACCAAAAAGATGATTTCATAAAAAGATGGTTTCACTTTTCCTCTCTGTCAAGGACAAAGGTGGAACAAGGTGGTGAAAAGATAATCTGATTACCAATTCTTTATGATGGGTTATGAGTTAATTTTTTATGACACAACTTGAGTTTTTTCACCCAGAAAGGCCAGTGTGTAATATATATCCCCACCCGCTTCTTTCCAGGCAGTGCAGCACACAAAAACCTGGCCAGAAATCCTTATAAAATATACTCCTTCCTTTCCTTTGGCCCCTGTTTTGGGATTAGTGGATAATGAGTACAGCAAAATAGGTCACACAGTCCTGACCTTATGAGATATAGCTCATAATACTGAAATGTCATGGCTGGGAAAAAAATGGGGATCATCATTTTCCCATCCTGACATTTTTCCACATCATAACTCACAGGTACTTCATTAAAGATCAAAAATGAAATAGAGTAATAAGACTATATTGACAACCACAGTAAATAAAATTAAAAGCTATGTAATATATTTGAGGCTGGGTCTTGACATTAAAGTTTAGGAATTTGACATTTGGTTATATAGATATTTGTCACCAAGAAATTTAAAGTATATACTAACCATAAACAGAGAAGAAAAAAAGATATGAAAATGTTTTCAATCTAAGCTGTTATTAACTGAGATGGTGGTGAAGGTGGGAAACACCTTCTTTTCCTGATCCCCATAGGACAAAATATAGATTTTAAGTGATATATATGTAAGCATAAAGACATATTACCTGAATAAGAATAGTATATAAAATATAGTATATATTAAGAAGGGTTGTAACAAATCAGTCATCAGAACAAAACATGGTATGCTTCTATTTTTATCCTTTAAAAGATAATTCAAAGAATACTTGCAAAAACAGACCTAAGAGTTTATTTTAACATATACACATATATCATTTTAACCTAATAAGGGAGATAGCCTTATACAAAAAATTGATATAAAGTCTATGTAAGTGCCAATGGAGAGCTACGTATTTTAAATTTCTAGTAGCATCCATGGTTTTATTCACTTATTTATTTAGTCATTTATTTAAAATAATATCAGTAACTAGTGTCAGACATATGATAATTCACATAGGTCTATTGATTTGTAATTCTCTGGGATAAGGCAGGATCTATGATTATGCTATTACTATAAATGATTCTAGTAATCTCTTTTCTAAGTATAACTACTAAAAGATAAGAGAAAAATAAAAAAAATAATAATATATAATTACTATATATTTATATATTATATATTTATATAATTATCTATAATTATTAAAATAATAAAAAAATATTTTTTGGCCTAATACTGCATTATGGGCTTAAGAAAGTGGTTGGGCTAAGTAGCCGACAGAGAACCTCAGCACAACTTAGAGCACCAACTCATGTCTTAAGGCTGACTTCTTTTGACTTGTACATTGCAAAAAACATTTCCATTTTTATTGGGAAAGAGTATCTTTCCCACTGAGTTTCTTCTCTTCTCTCAGTATGCTAGGAAAAAAAAATCTTACCTTTATTAATTTTATAGATGGCACACATGTGTTGTAAACATACACAGACCATTGATAAGTAGCACAAATTCAAGCTCCCTGGCCACTCATTAGAGATATAATAAATAATACAAAGTATAAAATCAGACAAATATAATTCCAAGAAAACAGATTTTTAAAGCTGAATAAAGCAAGAAAAATATATTTGAGTTAAAAGGTAGAAAACTTTCCGAAATTATGCTCACATGAAGAAAGAAGTTTATAATTTTGATTCTGATGCTAAAACATCCCTCAATCTTAGTCATAGTTTGGAAAAAAACCTCAGCATGCTACATGATTTTTTTTTTTTTTTTTTTTTTTTTTATAAGAAGAAGTTAAAAGTTAGCTACGAGGTTGCCTGGCTGGCTCAGTCTGTGAAGCATACGACTCTTGATCTCAGGGTTCTGAGCTCAAGCCCCATGTTGAATACAGAGTTTACTTAAAAATATATATATATATTTTTAAAAATAAAACAAAATGTTAGCTAGGATTTATTAACACAAGATTTGGGATTATGTTACTTAAAATTTACCTCAAAACTACAGCACAGTGGTGCCTGGGTGGCTCACTGGATTAAAGCCTCTGCCTTCAGCTCAGGTTATGATCTCGGGGTCCTGGGATCGAGCCCCGCATCGTGCTCTCTCCTCAGCAGGGAGCCTGCTTCCCCATCTCTCTCTCTGCCTATCTCTCTGCCTACTTGTGATCTCTGTCAACTAAATAAATAAAATTAAAAAAAAAACTACAGCACAAATAAATTTTCTTTTAATTTTTACAATACAGAACTAGCATGAAGAATTTTTACTTCAATATCATCACTCCTTACAAATGTTTTCCATTCTCTTTATCGCCACTGACACCTCCTGCACTTTATTTCATTGACTTCTCCCGCATGACTCAATATGCTCCAGTTTTAAGTAGGCTGAACACCATCCCCCCTTCTCCATCCTCACCATCCTCAACCCTGGGGCCCACCAGCTAGTATCTCAGTAGCACCAGAGAAACCTGAGGGAGGTGAGAAAAGTGTGATCCTATTTTTGCCCTTCCAGCTCATCGCAACATTTCCTTTCCCAGAGCTTCTTTACTTGGTGAATATGACTTGACACAGGGACTTGGAAAGGGACTTGGAATTTTCTTAAAGAGGTTATTGACTACAAAAGAAATTCAGGATGTATTTATGTCGACATAATGAAGGTTACTATGCGGTACCTGCTCTACAGCTGTTGAGGCAGCCTTTTTTCAGTAGAGGGTTTAGATTTACATTGGGAAGATTGGAAAATTGCATAATTTTTCATTGAGGCATGTGCTCAGAATAATCTGAATATTTGAACAATTTTGGAATTCCACATATCTAAGTAAACATTAACTCCTTCTCCTGTTTTCTAAAACATAGAGTCCTTATTTGAGTACAAGTAATTTTCTGGTTCAAAAATGTGAATTCCTATTCATTTTTATCAAATAGAGAAATCATTGGAATTTTTCAACATGATAGAAAAAAATATTTAAGCATTAAAAAAATAGCTATATACATGTCTGTGCATTTTTCGAAACCATTTATTTTCTTTTCTTCAGTCAGTACAAAAGTGCTCAGGGGCATAAATGCAACTTACTGATCAACAACCTGCCCCTGTTAAAGTTATTCAACAAAATTAATCAAAAAGAGAAACTGAAACCAACAATAACAATAACAAAGAACCCTACATGATTATTCTGCCCAAGTGAAGCCTCGTGACCACTTAACCTACCAAGAACAAATTACAAAATGGTAATGAACTATAGTTCTTCCAAACTCCCACCAGAAATGCCAACCTTGTAGATGGGGTATGTGAGGTTATGAGGACTCAGGATACATACTGTGAAAGATGGTCTCTCTCTTTCCTTTTATCCTCTCTTCACTCCTTTTCTTCTTGTATTTTTCAGGTCTTTCTCCTTCTCCCCTACTTGCCTATATACCTATCTACAGAGCTCTCCCTGTTAATTGAGAAACCTAAAGACGGCGTATTAGGATAATTGTATTGTTTTCTTTCATTTGTGCAACAAAGAGACATTAGAAAAAGAATTTTTAAAATCCTTACCAATTTTGTGTTCATATGTAAATTATATTTATGTGTAATACATAACCATTAACAACAAAATAAAACTAATATTCTAATTTCAGAATTATAAAATATTTCTAAAAGTAAAGGAACTGCAAATTATAATAATGATAGCTAACTTGATTAATTTGCAAAGTGGTATATGCACACTATTTTAATGTACAGAAACTAGTCTTGGAAATTACTATTGTTTTTTGTCACTACAGATGAGGATCTACAAGCTTAGAGAGGTTCTTGTCCAATGTCATACAGCTAGGAAATATCAGAGCCTCTGTAGAAACCTGAGAGTCTATCTCAGTGCACCTTTTGATACTATGCACACTTCCCTTGAGGTATTACAGATCAAGTATTTGGAGAGCAGGATTTGAAAAGTAATGTCCAAGATAAACCTCACTGAACTTCATGAAAATGTTTTCTTAAATGTAGAAACATTCCAAATGATTAGCCTTACAATCTATGATACTTCTTTATAATTAAAATCCTTTTAAACCAATCAAGTAAAAATCATTCCTACTTTAAAATTCTATCTTCACAACACAACACTAATTTGCTATTGTTAAATTCTATATTTGGGAATCATTGAAAGTAATGGCTATTTTGTTGGTCAGAACATATAATTGAAGTAAATGTTCCAAAAAATATTGAAGACCATAATTATACATGCCGGAGATTGCAAGAATTTCGAAAATTGCCAAAGGTGTTTCAGGATTAATGTCTATCATTTCCTGCCAGATTCCTTAGCCTTATAAGAACTCCAGTTCTTACCAATGGGGTCACTTAGCCCCTGTCTGAAAGTCCTGTTCTAATATTTTTCTGGAACTGGTTCTGAACTTAGATATTAGTTCTAAAATGTTAACATCTTGCCTTATTTGATTCATTTCTTTATCTTTATGAAATACTAAAAAATATTACCAAATGCACTCATACCCCTATCCTATTCCTTTCTCTCCCAGCCTTGAGGTAAACAACATCTTAAGGTGGGTGTAAGTTTGTATTTTTAATATATTTTGATACATATGTCTTATTTTATAAGAATACTCTAGATATTAAAAAGAACCATACATATTATTAAGCCTATTTATTCTCCTACAACTTGCCTGTTATACTCAATGTTCTACTTGTGGAACTGAACAATTTATACATTTAAGTTTAATTTATCTTCGTTTTAGACCTATTTGTTGTTACACCATAGGTTGAAGCAACTTAAATGTCCATTGCTGGGATGAACAGATAAAGAAAATGTGGTATGTGCATACAACACAATGCTACTTAACTTTTAAAAAGTAGGAAATCCTATAGTTTACAACAATGTGTATGAACCTGGAGAAATTTCAGTGAGTGAAAGAAGCCAGAGACTTACGGGAAAATATTACGTGATCTCACTTATATCATGAATCTAAATAGACTCATAGAAGCAGAGTGTAATGGTGGATGCTGGGGACTGGGGGGAGGGGCGAGCAGGGAGACACTAGTCAAAGGGTTCAAACTTTTTGTTATACAGCATGTACCACAGGTCAGACCATAGAGCATAGTGCCTATACTTAACAATACAGTATTGCATACTTAAAAATGTGCTAAGAGGCTAGATGTTAAGTGTTACCATCATCATCAACAATAAAGGGTCAGGAGGAAACTTTTGGAGGTGATAGGCAGGTTTATGGCATAGATTCAGGTGATTATTTCATGGGTATATATTTATCTCCAAACTCATCAATTTGTGTAAAGCTTTTTGCATGCCAATAAACAAACAAGTAAACAAACAAATAAATACCTGATTATATGTTCTCTAATCAGCATTTCACATTCAGCATAGCTAAAACTTCAAGTTCTTCCTCTGAAAGCCTACTTCTCTTAGTACAAAGCATCATAAGCCCCTGAAATACACAGGTGAAATATCTAGGCATCACTCATGGCTCTTCCATTTCTCTCACCAATAACCAATATATTAGCAAGCTGTTGATGACCATTCTCCAGAGCAAATGCTAAACTTGTCCACTTTGTTTACAGACTAGCTGAAGATGTCATCATCTATCACCTGGACTACTCCAGAATTTTCTTAACCAATCTCCCTGCCACCATTCTTCTTCTAAAGTGTATTCTCCAACTAATAACTCTAATAATATTTTACAGTAGTAAGCCTGATCATATCCCTCCACCAATGGCTTCTTAGCTATTTAAAATTTATACCAGCTGCTCTACCAAGGTTAAAAATGTCCCAAGAACCTAGATGCTAACTGTCTTCCAGACCTCACCTGTACCTTTCTGCAACTATTATAACATGCTCCAAGCACACTGCTCCTGCTACTAGGCCTGGTCTCTGGATCTGCTTTTCAGCTAGACACCAGCTAAGACATTGGCCTTGATTTTTTTTTTCCTATTTTTAAACAAGTGAGGATATACATATTTTGTGAAGTAATTCAGTATTCCAAAAATATGTATATCATTTTAATTTGGCCTGGAGATGTTCTTAGAGGTTAATTATTTTCAGATTTAGTAGTGGTAAACTGGTCATTACTACATATGAAGTATGATTAGTAATGTTAACTTACAGATAAATAGAGGTTTTCCTTTTGTTTCCCCCCAATAAGCAGAATAAAAGATACAAAATATAGCTATAATAATAATAAATATTTATGTACATGAGAAAAGAATGTTTGATAGAAGCAGAAATAGTACAGAGTAAAGAATAACTATAGACATTCAACATTTCCTTTGCTAAGAAATAATTGCAAATTCACATTTATGATTTTATGTGGTTTGATAACAGATTTTAGGTTCTTTATCATAATTCTGTATCTCAGTTTAAAGAACTATACTTCCATTCTCCTAAAGAGCTTAAACTTTAAACATGAATTTTGTTGTTTAGGAAAAATTAATATTCTGGCTTAAGAAGATTAAACTAATTTAATAAGACTATTAAAAATGTATCCCCTTCAGGAATATATTTTCCTTTTTATTTATTATTTCACTTTTCCACTTTATACATATCTTCAGTGTGACAAGATAAGATTTTTATATTCAGTGTTTTTGGATTCAAAAGCAGAAGCACTGAAGTCTACATAATAGAATCTATAAACAAATCCTTGTAAGTATAAAGGCTTTCTTGGTGATATATATTTAGAGGATGTTCTGTCATTAGGAATCAATAGTGATGTGGTTTCTCTGAAATATAATTATTCATTGAAGTCATGAAATAACAATGGAAAAAAGCTAATGTAAATGCAAAAGAATCATCAGAGAACATTCAACATATGAAATACATTATTTTAGGTAGAGCATTATTCTATTCATAATTGTCAGACAGTGAACCTTAAAGGTGTGAAGTGGTAGACTCATTTCTGAAAAGTACTATAATCATTAAAAATTATGCATATTCATGAGCTAGTATATTACTGTTCTTTCCAAAAACACTGCTCCAATATTGAGTATCCTTCTTCTGATACTATACCAGAGCATACAAAGAAGTACTAATGAATAAACTGCCCCTACATGAGATAGAACTGAAAGTCTAGCTTTTTAATTTATAAATTTTTAGCATACCAGGACATATCTATCCATTCACATCTAACCACCCATGTATGTATTTGTAAATTTTAGACATATAAAATTGCAATAGATTAACATTTGTTCTAGAACAGCTTCATTCATCAAGTACTTTCATTTCCCTATTATAATGCTTGGTACCTCGTGGATATGGACAAGTTTTTGTTGACAAATGAATCAATAAATGGATAAATAAGCTAAAGCTGGGGTCTTGAATATTTTCTTTGATTTCCTTTCCAGGTATGTCTGTGAGTTGAATAATTTAACTAATTTTTTTCCAGTGCCAATTAATTCAGCCACAACCATATGATGTTATATAGCCCCTGTGTTGGGGGAAAAATTCAATTTAAAGTAATCTTTTAGGATGATTCTTACTTGTTAGATAGGGCCAGAATATTCAGAACACTTTTGACCTCTAGCAATTTGTATGTAATGATTGGACTTGTCAGTAAGTGTTTATTTGGTAGACAACATAATGTCATGGCTTTTATTTCAAAAATGTTATTTAAAAACTTTGAAGTGTGAAAATACCATTCCTGTTAGACATAGCTGCAATGTCAAATATATTCTCTACCCTTTCACCCTAAATAATAGGGTACATTAAAATGAAATGAATTTGATTGAATACAGTCTAAGCTGACTCCAACTAAAATTCAGCCTGGTTGAAGGAGCTAAATCAGGATTATCAATACTGCATTTATTCTAGTCCATGTTTTAGGCCAACTTAAAATGGTCTAATGTCAAACTTTCCATATTTTACATTTTACTAACAAATATATTCATGAAGTAATCTTGCTATTTGACACAAAGAATGTATCTATGAATTTCCCATATACCCACCAGAAAACTAAATATTTCCTTCAATCATTTTCTCCACTCTGTCATTCCTTGACAATATACATGTACTCTTCTTCCATGAGGTCATATTTTTAGATCATTACTATTTTGGTTCATTACCACATCCCTCATATGAAATTACTGAATTCCTGAATAGAATAGAAAACACCCAGAAAAAAAGCTAATATATAAATATAATTAAAATGAATATTTATATTTTATCAAATTCTAGTATGTTAATTTTCCTCATTCAATTACCATTAGATATAGGCTTGTTCTCCCTAGATAAAACTCTTGAATTTATTCAAGACACCTAAAGAAATTTTATATATTTCTGGCAAAATAATGATAAGCACTCTTAAGGAATTATTATTTTTTTTACAGAAGTATTATTAATATATAGTTCTGTTATGAAAAAAAACAATTATATCATGGAAGCTTGGAAGGTGAGATACCAAATACGTTGCATTGGTTCTATTAATGTTTCTGGATTGCATATCCTTTAAATTATACTTCATTATGCTTATAGTGCATAGGTTAGAATAATATAAAATAAAAGTACAAGAAAACACACAAAATTGCTTATAATCCCAGTGCCCACTGTCCAAGTTACATTTGGAATATTTCTTTCCAATTTTTTTTCTTTCAATTGTCTATTTCTTTATTTTTTTTTAAAGATTTTATTTATTTATTTGTCAGAAAGAGAGAGAAAGAAAGCACACAAGCAGGCAGAGAGGCAGGCAGAGGCAGAGAGAGAGGCAGGCTCCCTGCCGAGCAAGGAGCCTGATGTGGGACTCGATCCCAGGACCCTGTGATCATGATCTGGGCCAAAGGCAGCAGCTTAACCCACTGAGCCACCCAGACATCCCTATTTCTTTATTTTTGAATCAATATATACATACATACTTCCAGAAAAGTTAAATATAGATTAAATGTCAATCAAGTATAATAATTATTAATAATTTTCATAAAATTTTATGATATAACCTCACATGTGTAGAAGAATTACAAGAATATTACAAAGAAATCTATAACCTTTTCCTAGACTGACAAATTATAATAATTTTGCCTGTTTATTTTAGTACTACTCCTCCTATTTATCTTCCTGCACTTTCTCACTGTCTTACTCTTGTAACAGATAAATGATAGATAGATAGATAGATAGATAGATAGAAATACAGATATAGGCATATAGATACACATAATTTTCTTGTTGAATCATTTGAGATTAAGTTGGATTACCATACCCCTCTACCTTAAAAAGTTCAGTGTTTGGTTCCTGAAAACAATAGAATTCTATGGCATAGTTGTAATGCAATTATTAAAATCAAAATTTATTATTAACAAGATATTATTATCTAAAATATAATACCTATTTACATGTTATAAGTTGTCCCACTAATGTCCTTTGTAAATACTTCTTTTCCCCATCTACAACCAAATCATTTAACTCTTTGCATTTGGTCTTTATTTCGGTTTACTCAGTTAATTCCAACTGAAGTTTCTTCTCAGGTTTCATTTCAAATACGACCCTCAGTTTTTCCTTTTATGTATATCTCAAGGTAATATTTATTGTAAGCCTAGCATCTTGGATAGTATATTACAGAGACTTTATATTCTATTACTAGCCACACAAGAGTTTTATTTTGGGGTCCTGAAGGCATTACTTTGGTTCAATTCAGCTTTGTTTTCCAGTGGCCAATACACCCTAGATTGACCTCATGTTCAAGCCTCAATAACCTTTCATTTTAATAGAATCTGTAACTTACTTCTAACCAAGAAACATGGCAAAGGAGATAGGATATCACTCCTCTGATTAAGTTACATTATACGGCAAAACTGATAGGGTGTCACTCCCATTATCATATTATAGTGTAGAAGACTCTATCTTTACAGCCTAGGGAGACCCTCTCCTGCTGATCTGAAAAAGCAAAACTGTCATATGATGGAGAGGGTCATGTGTCAGGAAACTGCAAGGGATCTCTAGGATTTGAGAGAGACTTCAAGGAAACTAATTCTGACAAAAGACAATGAGTTTAGAAGATGATTCTGAGAAGAAGAAGAACAACAACAACAACAACTAGAAGAAGAAGAAGGAGGAGGAGGAGGAGGAGGAGGGGGAGGAGGGGGAGGAGGGGGAGGAGGAGTGGTGGGCGGGGGAAGGGGAGGAGAAGGAGAGAAAGATTATTCTGATCTTCAAATGAGACTCTGGCCCCTGCTGACTCCTTTATCCCAGGCTTGTGAGACCCTAAGCAAAGGATCCAACTAAGATGTCTCCAGACTCTTGAGTTATGGGAACTATACGGTAATGAACATTATGTTAAGCAGCTAAATATTTTTATAATATGTTATACATACACAGACAACTAATACACTTCCCTGTGGTAGGTCACAAGGTCATAATCAAACTCTCCACTTATTTCCTCAACCTGCCCGTCGCAGGCACCTTCCATCATAATTTTTGGAGTCTCCTACATACAAATTCTGGGACCATTCAAGACCTTGGGCTTCTTTCGTAAAGATACTGGTCCTCCTTCCTTTCCAGAATCCCCCTGACTCTTCACATTCTTTGACAATCCTTTATTCAGACCACTGACTTCTCAATCAAAACCATATCTCTCAGCCTGATTTTCAGTTGTCTTTACATGAAAAGCCACATAAATGCAAATCTTTCTTGGTGTATTATCTTTATTTTAATAGTGAAGGACTCTCTCCCTCTCTTGTTTCTGTCCACTTATTTTTTAAGATTTATTTATTTATTTGAGAGAGAGAAAGAGTGCATGCATGTGAGCATGAGTGGGAGAGGGGCAGATGGAGACAAACTTCAAGCAGGCTCTCCACTGAATAAGGATCCTGACACACATGATCTCACAACCCATGAGATCTTGACCGACTTAAAACCAAGAATCAGTCACTTAACTGACTGAGCCACCCAGGGATACTTGGGTGGCTACTCTTAATAGCTCTCCAGTGCATCCAAACATTTGAATTTAAATAAATAAATTAATTAATAATAAAAGAAATAACAACAAAAAATACTTTCCAAAATTTATGTTTATCTGAAGAAAGTTTAGTCTCAAACAAGCTGTTCTTTACCTCCAAAAGTCAGTAAGCATCATTAGTCTTCTGATGGGCATGTTTCCATCCTTTCCCCAAACAGACATATTGTGAAATAAGTCAGATTAAGAAATTTGAAATTTTGAATATTCGTCAGTTCAAAAACTTGCTGGTATAAGGAAAAGGCACAGCCAAATAAAATCTATTAAGTGGAAATAAAGATAAAATAGATTAGGGCCCATGTTTCTAGTAAAAACATACAGATGAAAATTATCCCAGTAATGGATCTGTCATCACTTAAGTAAGACAAGAAGAGATCTCATTGTGAATATCAACCTTAAATATTTTTTGAAGAAAATTTTCTTGCTGAATAAATGTATGTGTGGTTGGGGGGAGATAAGCAACTGCCCAAAAGATAGAATTCTCAGGACAAAGATTTCTGGAGAAGAAAGCAGCAACGGAAATTACTGTGTTGGGGCCCTTGGGTGGCTCAGTGGGTTAAACCTCTGCCTTCAGCTCAGGTCATGATCTCAGGGTCCTGGGATCGAGCCCCGCATCGGGGGCTCTGCTCAGCAGGGAGCCTGCTTCCCCCTCTCTGTCTGCCTGCCTCTCTACTTGTGATCTCTCTCTCTCTGTCAAATAAATAAATAAAATCTTTTTAAAAAAATTACTGTGCCATTTCTAGGTATGTGGCTTTTAAAATCAGGAGATTTAACTTGCAATGGAAGAATATGTAAAGAAGTGTTTGAAATAAGATCAGGAAAAACTTCGCTTGGAGACATTTTTTTTTTAATAAATGTGAATACCTTATAAAATAAAAGAGAGGATTCCAAGACCATTTAGAAGGAATACAGATAGTATGGTGCCTTTAAGAAAGGGGCTCCATAATTAAATTTCCTACCTTTACTACCTATGTGATACTGAGAAAATTATCACTTCTGAACTTCCCACTCTGAACTTCAGTTGCCTTATCTGATGGATAGAATTGATTTATCTGAGAAATGGAGTAAGTAAAAATGCCTGCATCAGTAATCAGTGAAAGCATCAAGTGCTATGCCTGCATGAGATAAATGCTCATTAAAGGCTGGTTTTAACAATGCTGCTACCACCATGAACATTCTCCTTTGTGCACGGTGTTTTGCCTAGATCTTCACTAACAAAATTTCAATTGGCTCTTTGATTCAATTCACCATTTTTGTGGCCCTTCCCTCTGTATTTACATTTCCCTTGGAAAACTCAGAATTGTTATGCACAACTAAACCCAAATTCCAGTTTATACCAGATAATCATATGTGGGCTTCTGGACTGATTTAGCATTTTTTTTTTTTCGTTGGTCTAATTCTTAGGATTTCTGAGTAGATGAGTCTGTTGAATTTTGTAACTTCTCTTGAGATCATTCTTTTTTTTTTTTTAAGATTTTTTATTTTATTTATTTGGCAGAGAATTCAAGTAGGCAGAGGGGAAGGCAGACAGAGAGGAGGAAGCAGGCTCCCTGCTGAGCAGAGAGCCCGATGTGAGCCTCAATCCTAGGACCCTGGGATCATACCTGAGCCGAAGGCAGAGGCTTTAACCCACTGAGTCACCCAGGCACCCTCTTGAGATCATTCTAATAAAAAATGCCCCTGTACCCCCCAATATGTAGGCTTTTCTTCCCATTTATTTTCCTCGGTTAATCAGGTATCCACTGATGATTGTGTCCCTGCTCATCTCTAGCATATTTGGGTCCTAGTAGTTATAACTGTTGGATTGATATAAAAACAAAGAAACTGAAGAGGTTAATGACAGCCAAGTAAGAATCCAAGAATTCAATAGGTAGTTCTTTGGCATTTTTAAGGCTAAAGATTTGTGTTTATTGTTTTTAAAAAGTGTATGTTCCAGAGTCCTGATTAGACATTAGAGTTAATAGAACTCTATTCTTTTTACAAAGACAAAAAGTGGCCTTCTGTGCTCCTTTGGTCAGAAGTGAGTCAGTGGAAATGATCTGGGGCTAGCTGAGAATGTGCTTGTATATCTGTAGTTCAAGGAAGAAATTTTTAATTTTCCTCATTGACTTCGCATCTAAAAGAAATTTCTGGGGACATCTGGGTGGCTCAGTTTGTTAAGCATCCAACTTGTGATTTCGGCTCAGGTCATAATTTATGGGTCATGAGATCAAGGCCCTTTCAAGCCCAGGTTGAGCTCTGTGCTCAGCAGGGAGTCAACTTGAGATTCTCTCTCTCCCTTTCCCACATTTGCACGCATGTGTGTGTGTGTGTGTGTGTGTGTGTGTATGTATGCTCTCTCTCTTTCCCTAAAATAAATAAACAAATCTTTAAAAAAAAAAATTTCTGCCAAGACTTTGGTAATTTTTTAGCTTTAGATTATTCTTCTAGTAAGTTTTTCCCTCTTCTTTCTATATTTTTAAATTAAAAAAATTATAACATGATTAGTCATTACAGAAGATCAATCTACAAATATGAACAACTTTCATTAATGTGAATTAGGCAGAAATGTTATTTGAATATGTGGCAGGGATAAATAAATACAATTAATGAACTTGCTTTTCATCATAGATACCAGTAAGAGTTTGACTTTTGCTGCCTTTATACCTTTTAAAGAAAAATGGAAAGGGAGAAAGAATAAAAAACTTATTTGTTTATACATGTCACATATTTAGTAAAGCCAGCTATGTACAATACAGAATAGACCCTTGGCACAAATAAAATGGTTTGGGGAGCAATGAAATTCTGGATGTCATATCTAAATACACATAAAATATATATGAATAGCATATTTCTTACATACATGCCTTGGTTATAATCTAGAAATCCGGAGAAATGATTGAGTGAGCATTGTATTTATATATTAGCATATGTTTAGAAAAGAAGCTTTTTTTTGAAACTAAAGACTTCAGAAACGTTGCTTGAAACACTACCAGTGGGGTGCCTGGGTGGCTCAGTGGGTTAGGCCTCTGCCTTCAGCTCGGGTCATGATCCCAGGGTCCTGGGATGGAGCCCCACATCGGGCTCTCTGCTCAGCAGGGAGCCTGCTTCCTCCTCTCTCTCTGCCTGCCTCTCTGCCTACTTGTGATCTCTCTCCCTCTGTCAAATAAATAAATAAAATCTTTAAAAAAAAAAAAACTACCAATGTTTTCCCTAAAATGTATAAATGGAGTCATTAATGAGGAGAAGGAAGAAATACATGCACACAGGCACATGCCGACATTCACAGGTATATAAATCAGTAATCCTTTCCTGGCTTGCTTCTTATTGGGATAGAAATATTTTAAAGATTTTATGTATGCATATATGTATGCATGTATTTAGAAAGCACATGAACGGGGGAAGGACAGAGGAAGAGGGAGAAGAGAATCTCAAGCAGACTCCATGCTGAGCACAGAGCCCAAGGTGGGGCTTCATCTCAAGATTGCTGAAATCATGACCTGAGCCAAAGTCAAGAGTCGGATGCTTAAGAAACTCAGCCACCCAGGCGCTCCTGGGGTAGAAATATTTTAGAAGTATTAACCATCAAATATCCTTAATCCCAAAATATACCAGTGTAATATGAGCAGACAGAGGACCTTGAATCCTTAAATCAGTTTCCTGATATAGGCCCACACTGAAGCTACAAAGAGGGAGTAAGATTTGACATCCTTAATTGTCCATCAGGAGTCCTTGTAGCTTTAGGGGTCAGAAGCTGCAATTTCCTATAGCGTCCTTCTTTGGCTCTTCTGTTGACTTTTATTTTTAAGATTTATTTATTTATTTTAGAGAGAGTCGAGGGGAGAGGGGCAGAGGGATTTAATCTCAAGCAGACTCCCTGCTCAGTGTAGAGCCCAATGTGGAGTTCAGTCTCATGACCCTGAGATCATGGCCTGGGCCAAAATCAAGAGTATGATGCTCAAGCAACTGAACCACCCAGGAACCCTCTCTCCTGTTGCCTTTGGGATTCTCTAGAGATTGCTTCCTAGAGCCCTATTCATGACCTGGTAAAACATGGGAGAAAAAGCTGTTCTCTCTAATTCTATAATGATGTGTCAGTCTTTCAGTGACTTTGTGCCCTTAGGCTACAATCTTTGCCAGTACTTTTCAGCCTTTTATTTATTTTCAATTCTTAGCCTAGAGAGGACTGGGGTTCTCCATGTCAAAGGCTAGGAGAGGTTTGAGTTAGTTATTTCTCTTCTCTCATACAGATTAGGCTCTGGTAGAACAGCGGGCCTTTGTTAAGAATAGAGTGCTCTGGGAATATTTCAAAATGGTTGATTTTCCCTTCCTTTTAAGGAGGCATGAGGAGAACTTTCTCTGATCTTTGCCCTGAGGACTTGGTAGGACCTCTAGAGCTAAAACTCACAAAAGCCTCCCCAAAGGCTGAGGCTTTGAGAGTTTTTAGTTCTCAAACTAGTCCTATTTCAGGTTCCAGTATTCCAGTAATTAATCACTTACCCTGTAAGTGCTCCTACCCGAAGCTGCCTCTAGCAGCAGTTCTGTTCCCAGTACGTGGTGATCCTCTGGATGCCTCTCATTCCATTTTGAAGGTGGTAGCTTGCCCTGTGAACCTCAGTTCTCTGACTAAAGTAAGAAGAGTTGTTGGCTTTCAGTTTGTTCTGCTCTTCCCCTGTGGTGAGGATGGGAGTGATGACTTCCAAGTTCTTTACATGTGGGGCTGGAAACCTGAAGTCCAAGTGTCTATAAAGGACTATCAAATCTGATTTTGAAGACAAGCCCACATCAGTGACCTAGAACTCCAAGACCTTAGCCACTACCCACATGTGCCTATTGAGCCCTCGAATTTTGGCTAGTTCATATGGAGATGTGCTGTTAGTATAAAGTAAACACAGGATTTGGATACTTAGTTTAAAACAAAAGAACGAAAAACTTCTCACTGATAATTTTACATTAGTTATTTGATGAAATGGTAATATTTAGATATCTTAGATTAAATAGAATAAGTTGTGAAAACTAACTTCCTTTTGACCATTTCTTAACTAGAATATTTAATGTTTATAGATGTGGCTCACATTCTTTTGGTATGGTCCACGATCGTCTAAAACATAAGGAGAGATGATAGTGTATTAGCAAAAACTGGGAAGGACTCACTTCTCCTTACCTCTTGAAATTAATTATAGGATTCTATTTAGAAGAAAAGATGTGACAAGCTTAAATTGCAAAAGACAGAGATCAACTATACGTGCTATAAAAATAAAGTTCATTGTTTACAAGTGACCACAAATAAAAGTCACTGCAAGCAATAAATCCTCCATCGGCAGGATACCCACAGATCCACCAGCATGTCAATCCCTTGTTATTCCCACTCTTATTGGGCCTGGGCTTCCAAAGGCTTAATAAACCTTACTAAAGGCCATTTCCTGGGTAAAAATAATGGAGATAGGTGACCATCAGGCTTGGCCATAGTGTAAGCATAATACAATAAAAACACATGTATTGGTAAATAAAGAAATTAAAAGGGACCAGTCAAAGCTGTATTTGCAAGGTTTAAATTAGTTTTATTTATATAATGTTGACTATGGCTTCCATGAGGATAGCAACTTTTTTTTTTTTAACCACTATTGAGTACTTAGAAGATAGAATAACACATATTAGACAGTAAATATTTGTTGAAGTATGAAATTCTTGTTGGGTTTATTTCATTTCCACATCTATGGACCTTCTTCCTACCGTCTAGTGACAGATAAGATGGTTCCTACTATATCTTGACTTCTATTATGATTTTCTACATCTAAAGCACACCTCAGTTTTCAAATTTTGATCTGAATTTTCTTACTTTCTCTGATATTCAACTTTTTCTCCTAGCCAATAAGATGGTATTGTTATTTAGGGTATCTATGACCATGTAAGATATGCCCTAAAAGAATTCTTGATTATAGCATTAATTAATTAATTAATTTGAGTCATATAACTTTTCAAGTAATATTGGAAGAGTCTCACTATTAGAGGAATGGCCAATATACTCTGTCCAAAGGGAAATATTTTTAATGAAGCTGCATTAAGCAGAATTCAAGTCTTTCCAAGCTGAGCTATTAAATGTATCCACTCTATACTGGTGTTGTACAAAGAATTAGCACCAGTAAGGGGGGGGGCAGATAATAATATAAACTGAGTTGCAAAACAAAAGTGAACTGAGTCTGTGACTAATTATTCTATTCAGTGGTGTTGCATAGTGTTTACAGGATATACTATAAATGGTACCATTTTGCAAAAGAGGGAATATTCTTGCTTTCTAGGTCCCAAATATGCAATTAATTGGGCCAATCCAGGTCATCCGGCATCATAAGAATTAAAATTAACAGATATATGAGAGCTATAAAATAAAAATGAAGTTCTATGTTGTGGCCTTTATTTCTTACATCTTCATTTAGCTAATGTTCACATTTACCCAGTAGTTTTTGTTTTATTGTTTTACAGAGTTAATTCATACATTTGATTAAAAATTTTATTTTTAATTTTCTTCTTTCTTAGTGTATTATTAGTCATGAATCCATATGCTTTAATTTAATCAATGCATGCTGTCATCAATTTATATCCTCATATAATGTAAAGAAATATAAATACGGGGATTTTGTAGAAGAAATATTTACTTGATTTGTCTTTTTTCCCAGTTCATGGTTATCTTTCCTGTGAACCATATAATTTTGATTCTGATTAAGCAAATGACATCCCTCAATCACTACTTCCTCCCCTGTGTCATAAGAAAGTTTTCGGTCTTCGTATTTGGATTTTTCAATCTTTTCATGGTGGACACAGTAAAATAAATTTGGGGGTCTGGGTCATTCATTGACTACACTGCTACCTGTAATTTATCAGTTTACTTGGTTCTGTCTTCTATCAAGATATATGGCTGGGGAAATAGCATAGAGAAAATAGTTGCTGAGAAATAAATGGGTTGTGAGAGACCTGCCCGACTTTAGTGAATGGGGCAGAGGGCAGAAATTGACCTTGGTCAGAGCTTTTGTTTGCATCCGCATGTCCAGGCAGTTTGGGAACTGCAGGAATCCTGTTCCTGACTTTTAGCTTCACCCACCTCCCAGCTTCATTCTTATTCTCTTAGTCACGACTCCATAGAAAGTGCTCCTGGCTTCAGACTAGGATTACTCTCTTGCTCTACTGCAAAAATTTTCCTTATTCATGTGAGGCTCTTACTCCTTCCTTCTTTCCTTCTTCCATCCTTGCCTCTTCCTTCCCTTCTCCTTCCTTCTTTCCTTTTCTTCCCTCCTTCCTTCATTAGGGGAGGAAAAATAATTTTCCCTCTACCTTTCTAAGTTCTTGGCTGAGACCACCCTGTAATAAAAGACAGATTAATAGGACAAAAACAATAGCAAAAAAAAGATGTTCAATAACATGTATATTCCTATATACCTGGAAGACACCCCAGGAAACTAACTTCCTAAAATGACCCATGCTACCACCTTAAAGTATCTCAAAGAGATAAATCAGTAGGCCATATCTTGGGGACTCATCTATAAATTGTTGTTATTCCAAAAGGAAAAAACAAGGCAAGTAAATCAGAAGAAATACCACAGTATAAACAGAAGTAAAATTTTCTGAGCTGAAAAAGAAACTAACCTTGGAAACCATGGGTTCTCACCCTTTGAGAAACAAAGTCAGTCAGATGAAACCTGATTCACGGATATATCCTTTGAGCATTCAATATATTCAAAGACACTGAAAACTTCCCCATGCACTAAGCTGAAAGCAAAATTCCAAGAGTCACCTAATCCACCACTTTTTACTAAGTACCTTTTATATTCCAAGTCCTCGAGACTCTTTCCAGGTAAGACAGCCATGATTCCTCCTCAGAGGTTTTCAAGGCTAATGGAGGGAAGAGACAGGTGCTCAGGACACAGCACCCTGACCGCTGGTGTTGATCGAGAGCTTGCCCTGGGCCAGCACTCTTCTATGCACTTTAGGTACTTAGTCCTCATGATCTATTTTATAAGAGAGGAGGCTGTGAGGTGAAGAGACTTGCCAAAGTCAGAACTCTTAGGTGAGAAGAGCAGGGATCTGATCACAGAATGTTTAGTTCCATCCTTCTGATCTTTTTCTACTCATCTTAGAAAGGAAAGGATTTTTTTTAAACTGAGGTAGGTAATAGGTGACCAGCAGATGCAGGGGAAGGCCAATCACAGCTCTTTCTAGGTGGGAAAAGTAACTTGTTTCACAGACTCTAAAGTAGTAGAAATTTAGGTTTGGGGAAATTTGAAAGAAAACTCGCGTGGGGAGTCTTAAAATTGTAAAAGGAAGAAATGAATGGGGTACATTTTTCTTTTCTTGAGGATTTTAGATACTATCATGATGTAACTACTATATATATATGTACATATATGCATATATATAAAATATATATAAAAATATATATATTAAATATACTTCAAAAACCTTCCTGGTTATAGAAAAACAACTAGTCTCTCTCTTCCTTTCTCTCTCTCTCCCTCCCCCTCTTCCCTCCTCTCTCTTCCTGTCCCTATTTCAACATAAGTTTGATTGGTCCAGCTGGCTCCTGGGTGGTTTCATTCGGATATCCCATAAGTACTTCATTATACTGCAAACTGAAATTATACCCACTCAAACTCGGTTCACTTTTACTCTTACCTATTATTTGAGTGAACAACTGAGCCTATCCAGAGACCCCACAAAACACCTGCGTACCTCAAAACTCCTCACCTTGATTATCTTCACCACTTACCAAGCTCTTAGATCATCAATCATCGAATTCTATACAGTCTACCCCTTAGACAGCTACTGGAATCATCGGTGTTCCCATAAAGCACTGCCAAAGACTAACGTTCTGACACTCATCATTACTCTTGTGGAATTCTTTCAAGAAAACTCAAAAACTTCGGAGGTTCTGAATGATCACTTCCTTCTGTTCGTCAGGAACCGAGCTGAGCTGAAGCGAGCTGAGATGCCAGGTGTCAGAGAAACCAATGACAACCAAAATAAAATGAACCAGGAAGGCTTTAGTCACTTACTGTGATAGTATAAGTAAGCAGTTAAACCAGAGAAAATATTGACTCCTCCAGCTCCATTTTTCCCTGCGGGACTGTAGCCATGGAATGGCCAGTAGATCAGCACGGATGTGGAGAATTGCCTCACCAGGGAGGGCGATTGAAGGCTCCTTCAGTTGAAGGAACTGTGGGCTGAGAGAGAACAGTGGGGAAGGCTAGGAGTAGATAAGCATGAAGGACAAATCAGAGTCTTCAAATTTTCTCCCTCTCCTGATAACCAAGCCCTGAGGAAGGCCTCTGCCAAGGCTAGGAATGCAGATAAGCATAGAGCCCTGACTCCAACTCTTTTCAGAGACTGCCAGGAACTGGCTGTGCACAAATCTGGTGTGGGAAGGGCAGCTTTTCCCTGTGAGACTTGCCAGATAAATCCTTTTTAAATGCCTTTGGCTGCCCCTGAAAAACCACAGAGAAGTCTATGTATTTTAGCCAGGTGCCAGCCTCCTCACCTTCTGAATTCACCTCTCACTGCAGTCTTCTTCTTTGGACTGCCAGATACCTGCAACTCTCTACGCTTTCATGCTCTCATGTCTCCTCATCCTGCTGCTTCTGCCTTGTCCACCATCTTAGCCGTTTTTGGTATATTTCTCCCCTCCCCCTACTTCAAATCAGTCTAATAGCAAACCCATCCAGGAATCCTCTCCAACTTGCTACTTATATTTCCTCTAGCATTTTCAGCTAGTTCAATCATTGTTGTTCCTAACCATGCATGCACATCAGAAATGTCTTGTGATTATTGGAATCTTTGAACAAATGTCAAATATAAATATTATTCCAAATATAGTGTCTCCTAAGTTTTCTTCAGTATTTACCTATGGCTTGAAAACAAAACACATTTTTAAAAAGTGGTATAGAATTTCTCCGAATAAAATGTGTCTCTAAGAAAGGTATTTTTCTGTCCTCTGGTTGAACAGATCTGTGACAAAAAGATTCATTTTGGAACAATTATAATCATTAGAACTGCTTCTTAGATTGAACAGAAATCCACTATACTTTTAATCTTTAGTGTTTGTTCCACTGTTTGATATCTAATCTTCTTTGTTTGTTTTCCATAAGGGGTATTCAGTTACTTGAGAAGAGATACTAGTACCCCTAATAAGTATTCTCTCCTTCTTTAGCTATCTTCAAATGTGAATGATTTTTAGATATTTTCCCACTCTGAACATCATCCTTTTTATGGGCTCCTATCTTTAAATATCCCTCTAAAAATGTAATCCTATGAATGAACAAAATAAAACTGATGTAATCTTAGTTTAACACACTGGAGCTATATTAACTCCCTTGATCCTGTTACTTAATGCTTATCTGTATTTATTACGTAGTCCTATAAATTACATTTCAAATATCTGAAAAATCCACATTTATGTTAATAGCTTCTTTCCCTTTAACAGTACAGATAAGCGAACTATTAAAATATGTGTGTGTATTTGAAGATATAAGCTAAAAGTTTTTCTTTATCATTTTCAGCAATACTAAGACACATACTTAGACACTAAATTTTTTCCTCTACTTACACTTCTCTATTAATATTTACCCTTTATCTCAGATATAACGTTGTGATATTGTCAGTAAAGTGTATCCTGTGTGGAGCATTCATTGGCATCTGTGTAAGTCTCTACTGAATTGAACCCAGCCGGGGGTGGGGGTGGGAGGGGTGGAGGGACCATATTCCTGGAGCTCAAGTCTCAAGTTATATTAACTTCCAAAGGGATGCTAATACAATCCCCACTGGTGGAGTTATGCCATGAACCGTCTTTAATAAAAATTATTTTTAAATAAGTATTTTAAAATTGACCTTTTAAAAAACCGTATTCTAAAACACTATGTCTCTAAATTTATGATGGAATTTGTTTGAAAACTGAGTTTGCTTTACAGAAATTCTTGTTAAATATATTTTGATGGAATCTAATAAAGAGAAATCAATACTATATATACATATATTTTCAATACTATTTAGTCTACCAGTAGGTTGTGAAATAGAGCTCATGTAAAAATCAATTTGGTCATTTCCAAGTAAGATTTAATAATCTGGTATGTCAAAAATGTTTTATTAGATCCAGCTATAGTTCATCTCTAACAAAATTACACATGAAGATGGAAGTCTCTTAGCCTGCATGATAGTTGCACAATCATTTTCAGAATGATTTAAGGGGTAACAATGAGCCTCTCTTGATAGAGACATTTAAGGATATATATTTACTCTTTGGCCAGGATATGTAAGTAATTTGATGAATGGTTTAAATCTTTTTTTTTTTTTTTTTTTTTTGAGAAATAAGTTTGGAATATTGCTAATGCAAAGAAATAACTAGAGAAGGTGGAGACACCTTGTGACCATGGTTCTATTCCAGAGGTCTCTGGATTCGAGGTCAGACTTTCAACATCATCAGTAAGGACCAAACGTTCTGGAGACAGAGGTGGCTGGGTGCAGAGCTTGGCTTCACAGCTTAATAGATAGGCTGCTTTTACTCATATTTACAGTGAGAATAACAATTGTATCCACCCAACAAGTTTGTTAAGAAGGTAATGAGAAACATCATATCCAAAATACCCACCGCAGAGGCACCTAGGTAGCTCAGACAAGTGTCTGCCTTAGGCTCAGGTCATGATCTTGGGGTCCTGGGATCAGTCCCACATCAATAGGGAGTCTGCTTCTCCCTCCTCCTCTCTCTCTGTCCCTCTCCCTCTGGTCGTGTTCTCTCTCTCTCTCTTTTAAAAAATAAAATACCTACTGCAATGTTCAGCACATAAAAAAATACTCAATAAAGGGGTGCCTGGGTGGCTCAGTGGGTTAAGCCTCTGCCTTCGGCTTGGGTCATGATCTCAGGGTCCTGGGATCGAACCCTTCATCAGGCTCTCTGCTCAGCGGGGAGCCTGCTTCCCCCTCTCCATCTCCCAGCCTCTTCACCTACTTGTGATTCCTCTCTCTCTGTCAAATGAATAAATAAAGTCTTAAAAAAAAAAAAAGAATTACTCAATAAATAAAATCATTATTAGCTTTGTAAGGTAGCATACGAAACAAAAACCTCTGTTCCTTGTCTTACTATTCTGAAATATTGGTATTTTGCACTATCATAATTGTTTAGAAAATATTTTTAAACAGTGTAAAATTTAAAAAGTGAAAATATTTTTAAACAGTGTAAAATTTAAAAAGTGAAAATATTTTTAAACAGTGTAAAATTTAAAACTCAACTCCTTTGAATAAACTTCCTAATATAGTGCTTGCCATACAGAAAATATTAAATAAGTATCTAATGAATGAATGGAGAACTGAGCGTTCTGAAACATGACTTCCTCATACTTCCCACCCTGCTTTTCCTGAGGCACCCAGGGCTCTAATATCCTGTGCCCCAGAATACTAGTATTTGTACCAGATAGTCCTTAAGTTTGGATTTCTTGCCTTAGGAGCAATTGTACTAGGACTGGTAAGTGCTGGATTGTAGGATCCACTTATTAGGGAGACTTATCACACTCACAGGTGATAGCTGATAGCCCAGGGCACAAGAAGCGATTTTATTTAGTACTATGTCCCTGCGTGAGTACTTGAGATGCCTTGATCTTAGCAAAAAAAGGCAAATCATGGATTTGGCGTGAATTCTAGAGCAGGACTTAATCATCCACACAGGAAGCAGTGTCATGGTGTATGCTGGCCAGGGGCAGGACTGCAGACACATTGGTGTTTGGGGAAGAAAGAAGTGAAAGACCAGGCAAGACAGGAATTGGGTCTTAAAGAAACAGGATTTTAGATGGGTTACTAACACAGCGCCTTGGGTAGAAGGAACCAGTTAGAAGGGCCCCTGCCATAACAAATTAGAGATGGGGCTTTAGGGGATAAGACAGAAACCACGTTTGAAGAACGGGGCCACAGGATGAAGGCTGACTTGCAGTCAAGTGTAACGTGATTCAGAGTGTTAGCATGTTAAACAGCAGCTTTGAAAATCCCCCTGCTGAAAGTTAAAATCCATCTTAAGAAGGAAGCAGAGCTGGATCTGTGTGTAGGATTTAGAATCTCTTTGGGGGAAAGAAGTCTCCAGATCAGGCAACACCCTGAAATTCTCTAACAGCATTTGTAATTAGACTTTAAAATATGCTCTATTCTTACAATAACAAGAATTTTGATATTGGTTGGAATACAGCTTATTACAACAATGTTTTAACTCTAACCTCATGCAATAATTCTTTCTCTTAAAGTTTCTTGTTGGGTTTAGCATTTGCTGTAAATTCTCATATATTCAAATATGTAAATACATTTAGGAATCTTTTTTTTTTTTTTTTTTTTTGGTCCCTCCCTGTTAGAATGTATTTGGAGACTGCACACAAAGTCTTGGCAAATGACCACATTGCCTGAAATCTCTTCAAGTACAATTTTATATTCTCTGGGCAGATCGTTGATCTGGGGCTTTGGATCACTTCTCACCAATACAAATTCTGTGACCTCTCCTAACCTCTGCCATACACTTGCCAAGTCTGCAACAATTTGGTGGCATTTTCTTACCATAGAAGTATGATCTATGAAAAATGATCACATCTGGCACTGGACTTCCTGAATACTGCTCTAGTGTCTGGTAGTATATATGGAACCTATGCAAGCACTTTCAAACTTATTTTATGTCTTGTCCTTTGTGAGCAGCCCTGTCTCTGTGGATCCTACTTCTAAGCACGTCTGCCATATACCTCTTCTCTTTTCCCAAGAAAGACTCAAGTGTCCAGAGAAATTGTGAGTTTACAAAGGCTGAATTAAGCATAATTTATAGCCTGAGATGTTGTGAGGAAGTTTCTTAGATTTTTACCACCAGAAATGCATGCTGCTGGCAACTTTTCTGAATACCCAAGGTTGCAACAATATAAGCTTCCCAAATTGACAAGTATGATCTTAAATGACTTTTATCGTTTCTTCTTGATGATTAGTTGAACAATTTAGGTATCATCACAAAAGAAAAACCCTTAAAGTCATTTAAGGAGATTAAGAATAAACTCATGCATTTTTTCATGAGGCAAAGATCTCTGAAGGCATTGATAGAAAATATAGATTTTACTGAAGCTTTCCTTGGGGTATGGATTAGGGTTTAGATTTCCTATCACATAACAAGTCTTCCTAACAATCTCTATCAACCTCTCACCGGCCCCTTGTCATCTGAATCTCATCATCTGTGTCCTCCACCCCCATGTGGCCTCTGATAACCTTTATTATTCAATGCAACTTCATTTTCACTTGATTTTTCCTATTAGCATCTCCATCAACCCTCCGTTTGAATAATCTCATTGTTCTCTATTTTTTCTCAAATGTTTCAGGTAGAAGTATTAAACTTAAAAAAAGTAGTAATATATTTTATTCTACTAGTTGTTTAATAGCAAGATCATTACCAGATTCTTACTATTATGAGTATATGGTTGATTTAAGATCTTAAAATGTTACCCCTTTTTTTCCAATACGATACAAGTACCATTTCCTGAGGTTCAAACAGAGGACAAATTTTGAATGAATTTATGCCTCAACTCAGCTTCCCCTTTCTCTGTCAATGAATCCAGACATTGGCAAGGGTAACTAGATGAAAGACTAAGTCACTGTTGATGCCAACCCTATTTGAGGACTGAATTTGCTTGACAGTCCCTCAATGGGCATATATAAAAAAAATAAATCCCATGCTTTTTTTTTTTTTTTTTCTCCTCTAAATGCTTATTTTAAAAAGACTGAAGGCTTGGAAAGGTATTCTCAATGTGACTGTTCTAGTTAGTGTTCAAAGTAAGCTGCTTCTCAAGAAAAAGTACCAGATTGTATCATTGGTGTTTTGTAGTATGTCATGAGCATGGCTATATGACATGACTAAATCTTTCCAGGAACGATGCCATGTTAAAGGGCCTTATTTATAAGAATCCTTTTCAAACACTTCACTACATAAATATCTTTTTTTTTTTTAACATTGTTACTTCCATAACTTCAGGGCCACATATACATAATTATTTACATAATTGGGGATTTCCTTATTGCCTATTTGCAAAGAATTTGGAATTTGGCAAATATGTTTATGACAGCCTGTTAGGACAGATGCATATGATTTATCACCCTTAACATCAGAATCTGAACACAATCCAGAACTGACATTCAACATGAGTGTTGAGACTACAGACTTTTTTCTTAATCTGATTATACTCCTACTGTTAACAGAATGAGAAGAGGATGATTGAAATCTGATGAATTACAAGCTGCAGTGAAGGTGCCTTATTTATTATGTCCTCCTGTCAGGATTTTCAGGTGTCAGTCAGGGAGGTACTCCACAGAGAGACGTCAATTTATGAGCAGTCTTTCCCCCCTTCTCCAAAACAAATTATCACACTTCTATAAGCATTTAATACTGATTCAAAAGTAGGTCAGGAAATCTCTGCCATATGTACAAATGTCCAAAACCTTTATTTATTACATCTACCTGTCTATGTGTCTATCTATCTATAAATAAAAAAATTAATGCTGCAACTCTTTCAGGTTCTGACTGAAACAGAAACAACGTAGCAAGACCTCCACATCAAGCTATTTCTGCTATAATAAAATGAGGCAAGTATAAGCAATCTGGGATGTGGATTCCAAATTTAGCCCTGAAGATGACATATTATGTAATAATGAACAAGGCTCTTGACCCTTCTATCCCAACTTTTCATCTAGAACATTGATGGGTTGGACTATATGCTTTATCTGTTTCCTTAAACACTTTGATTTTTCTTTTTTCTTTTTTTTTTTTTTTAAGGTTTTACTTATTCACTTGACAGAAAGAGAGAGAGAGAGAGCACAAGCAGAGGGAATGGGAGAGGAAGAAGCAGGCTCCCTCCTGAGCAGAGAGCCCAATGTGGAACTTAATCCCAGGACCAGGGATCATGACCTGAACTGAAGGAAGATGCTTAACCAACTGAGCCACCTAGGTGTCCCTAAACACCTTGATTCTCTGTTCAAATAAAGAAGATAAAGATATATTGTTTTAAAAAATATTATTTAAAATTAAATACATGACATTGGAACTATCACTGCTTCATTATTCAGATATAATAGAGTTTAAAAAGATGAGAGTTCCATTGTCATTATTCATTAGCATATGACCACTTTAAACTATATCCTTGTGTGATATATTTCTTTGAATTTCCCATTTGAGTAAACTTCTATGGAGTATAGTTAAGTGGGTTGGTAAAAATTAGGTTTTTTTTCCCCCAAGCAGTTAAAATTTTTATAATTACTCAAATCCTGAAATACTCACAAAACTTCTTAAAACTTTAGCATCTTAGCAAATTTTAAACTCTAATTTCATGATTAGTAAAGAAGCTTCTTAACCCTAATAGCTCTTGTCTCACTCGTACTCTTTATGCATAAATATCATAAAGAAGAGAAAAACTAAAAATTATTCTATCTTTTTTCTTCAAATGAAAAATGGTGATCTGGTTTGAACTGATGATCGTCATGAACTGATACCAAAAATAAGTGTCCTTTATAAAATCATAGATAAGCAAGAAAATCAGTTAAGCAAGGAACAGTACAGTTCACTTGATATTAGTTAAAGTTTGGCATTTAATGTGAATAAACAGAATCTAAATTATGCTTTTGTCAAGACAAATAATGCCACTGTCTTTTATTTAATTATTTAAAAATATTTATCTCAATTAGAAAAGGAAGACCTATAAACTCTTTGAAAGACTAGGAATATAGAGGAAGGAGAAGCAGAAATCAATTCTGTAAGTGTTGATAGTGGAAGCCAAGACAGATAAGAACAATGGAAATCCTGTTCCTACAGAGCATCTCTACAAGTCAGATGATTATTTATAACCTAATGTTAAGCCACATTAAAACATTTTAAAAATGACTAGCTGATTCAGGAAGACATTTTTCTAAATTATTGAACTGCAGTTGTTTACTGTCCCATTTCATTTTCTTCAGTATTTATCCACCTTTGTTTTGATAAATGAATTTACAATTGCCCATATTAAATATTATTAAACAAATATTAAATAGAAAAGGACTAAGCCAGGACCTATGCAAAAATAATACAGAAGGAATGATAGAATGGCCTAATCAAAGGTTAAGAATAGGGGCACCTGGGTGGCTCCGTGGGTTAAAGCCTCTGCCTTCGGCTCGGGTCATGATCCCAGGGTCCTGGGATCGAGCCCCACGTCGGGCTTTCTGCTCAGTGGGGAGCCTGCTTCCTCCTCTCTCTCTCTCTCTGCCTGCCTCTCTGCCTGCCTCTCTGCCTACTTATAATCTCTGCCTGTCAAATAAATAAATAAAATCTTAAAAAAAAAAAAGGTTAAGAATAAGCAATCTAAAAATGATCACCCCAGAAAAACAGTATATAGACAGGTATTTCCTTATATTATGAAATAAACTAAATAACATGAAATATTTGGTTTAAAACCCTCAACTAATGGGCATGCTTAAATTGTGGAAGTAATGGTTAACTAGGGAAAAGATAGTTGTCTGAGGCCAGATTGCTTAGAGGGAAACAGTGAGAAATAAGTTCTATGCAATCAATTTATTAAGACAATTCCAGAAAAGAACACTTAGAAGCTCAAGGAAAGTTCTCTGAAAAAACAAAACAAAATAAAACAAAACACACAAACAACAAAACAGATGTGGAAGCACACAATAGCAAAGGGAAGGGAGCAGAGAATCAGTAAAAGTAGTCCATGAACATCAATAGCATCCCTGAAATTGTCTTGGTCTTTATTCCCATAAAAACAGACTGGGTCAAGGACTCGAGTGCAAATAGTTTCTGGGATAGTGATCCCAGAGAAGACTGATAAGAAACTGGAGTGAGACAGGGAAGTCCGGAAGGAAATGGAGTGCTTTAGCAAGCAATTTTTCACTGTGGGCAACTAGAGCTTAATCTTACCCATGTTTGAAATATGGACCTGCATCCTTGGAAACATTTGGTGTTTATGTGTTTTTTTTCTTTTTCTTTTTAATTTGACCTGTTCTCATGATGTGTGATTACAGACTATTGTTGTTTCATATGTATATCCTTGGTAACTAAATATGTGTCCTATTTCTCTGGATGCTTTTAAGATTTGTCTTTTTCTTTGGTGCTTGACTATGATGGGAGTATTGGCATTTGTCTCACTTGAGTTTGTTTAGCTTGTTGGATTTGGATACTTTTTAAAATAATGGCAATTTTGGTGGTTATTTGTTCAAATGCTTTGTTGTGGTTTGTGTTTTTTGTTTGTTTGTTTTTTGTTTTTTTCCCTGAATCAATCACTCTTCACTTTCATTGATTCCACAGTATTCACGTCAGACTTACTAATATTGTCCTACGTAACACTGAGCTCTGTTACTATTCTCAGTTATTTTTTAATCCCTTTTAAAATCATTCGTGTTGTTTGTTTATTTATTTACATTGCAGCCTCCAACTTTCTGCTAATCCCATTTGTTTTTCTTTCCAGAAACAGCACTATTAAATTCTTGAATTTCCATGTCCATTCCAGACCTCTAAATAGATTTGATTTCCCATCTTTTTGCTTATCATGTGCATCTTTTTCTTCATCACCTTGTACATATTTATGTTAGAGTTTTAAAATCCTTGTCTGCTAATCTGACCTCTCCGTTATCTTGGGATCTATTTCTATCAACCATTCCTCTTTTTAAATTGATTTTAGACCTGTTTTTCTGCTTCTCTCATGTCATATACATATTAAAAATTATATATAATATTTAAAAATATATATTTATATGCTCATAAATATATATATTTATTATACATACACACACATGTGTGTGTGTGTATATATATATAAAGTATTTTTTTAAACTTTGTGGATATGTTATGGGTAGTTTGTGTTCTCTTTAAAGGATGTTGAATTTTATGCTGGAGAGCACCTCACGTCAAGAGATAGTCCTTGTTACCATTTCCTAAGTGTTTTGGAGTTTTTGAAGTTTTTTTTTCCTTTTTCCCGTTGCTTGTTTAGGATCAGGATTTGGGGGAAATTTTGTTTGTTGTTTGTTTGTTTGGTTTGGTTTGTTACATTTGTGAAGTCATTTATCAATTATCCGTTTTCATTTTTCAAAATATTTTACTGTTATGTCTTCCTTCATTCTCTTTGTCCTATGACTATTTATTCCATTTCATGTCACTTATGTCTTTTATAGGAGACTTTGGCAGGGAATGAAAGGAAACACTTGTGTGCAATCTGTCATCTTTAAACAAATTTAAAACACTCTACTTTTTTAAATTCACAACTTACTTCATTCACTGCACACTGATGGTATTTGGTTTCCCATCACTCTCTACACTAAGGTTTTATGGCTTAAAATACCCATTTTCCTCGGGCTGGAACACATTTCCCCACCGTCAATCCCTTCTCTGCTTATTGACATGTTATTCTTCCCTGATGGCTCTCTAAAATATTTCTTTCTCACTGAAGCCTTCCCAATGCCTACCAAATTAGAATTAAATGGATTCCCAGAGACTGAACATATTTATATGTAACTTTATTTTATACTTTATTGCATTGGTCTGCATTATGCTCCATATTTATCTCCTAAAACACACTGTAAGCTTCTTAAGCATGGGAATGATTTTGATCTCCCACAATTTTTCAGTCATACTGAACAAATATCTTCAGATGTGTCATATTGTTAAAGAAATATTCTGACACTTGTTAAAATGGCAAGGAAGATTTTGTGCAATACAGTTGCAGTAGGGATACCATAGTAGGGGAGCGTGACTGCGCACAACTCCAAATACAGAAATGCAGTCAGTGATTTAGAGCCAATGAAAAGAGTGAGTGGTCAATGGATAGAAAATTATTAAGAAGAGATACAGGATGATTCTGACTAGACTATCTTAACAGAATTCTTGCTAAAGGCAGGCAAGGATTTACTCATCAAAGGTGAGGGGGAGGAAGAAATTGGTCAGATGTCAAGGGTGATTAACTACTAAGGGTGAGAAGATTCTTGCTAAAACTGGGCTGAGTGGGCTCAAGGTACAGGGGCCAGGGCTCAGGCCTAACAGGAAAGAGAGCTCAGAGGAACTTGATTAAGGTTTGGTTAAGGAAAACTCTTCTGAATATGCTCTTAGATTTACATTTCTTTATAACATTGTGGACCTTCTGCATAAAATGGTTTCCCTACACCTCCACTGAATATTTGGTATATCTTCTTGTTCTTATCCAAATATTATGTCCTAATATGGTATTTTTCATTAACTCCCTTGGGAATAATGAGATATAACAGTCTTGTCTTCTCATAGTAATTTTTGCTAAACCCATCATAGTACTTAACATAGGGTAATGTGGTTGAATCTTTTCATACGGTAGACCTTTAAGCACCAGGAAGATGTCTTATTCAACATTTTAGTTCCCACAGTATAAGAAGGTACCCTAAAATGTTTATTGAACTGAATTTTTCAACCTTTTACAGTTGGATAACCCTCAAAAATCATCTGAAATTTTGGGTGTTAGCCAGATGATTTGTGAAATTTGTCACTATCAGTTATAATTACACATTTACTTATAAGCACTCTTTGAATTTAAATGAATGCTTTTGACTAAAAGTGATAATCATGATCAGGAGAAAGGTATGGTCAATTCCTATTTGAAGGATAATGAATCTTGATTGTTATTTAAACATGATGGTAACCTGTCTATTGCCATTTGTATGTCATTCTTTATTTTACATTTAATTTGGTTTTATAAATATAGTTCATTTCAATGACATTTTGAAAGTTTCTTCAAAGTAGTTTTTGATGTGAACAATGTTATCATTTCTAAGAAATACCATATATTATATATTGTTTCTCTAGTTCCTTGATATTCCATGTATGTAGTATATAGATACAATTGTATTAATTTTATTATGTATTAGTATTAATCTTTAGTATGTCCAATACACCTGTGGTTCCCTTTATTTGCATAGGTATTTCAGAATAATTTTCTGGTTCCAGATGATTCTGGACTTTATTATTTCTGAAATGGGCTAGTTACTAAAAGCAAGGGGTAATAGGACAAAAGTGAACTATCACAGGAAATAAGAAATGATGCTACTGTTGTCCTTGAGTAATGTAAGAAAAGTAGAGTTTCTCTATTTAGTGACTAGAATCTGCCTAAACATACTAAGTTGGGTTTTTTTTAAGATTTTAATTATTTATTTAGTTGAGAGAGAGTGCAAGCTGGGGGAGAACACATATGTATTTACATAATGGCATACGTGTGTATATATATGTATATACACATATATGAATATAGAAATAAATTTATTTCTCTAACTTAACAGTAAATTTACTGTGGGAATTAGTGTTTAGTAGAAGTGATTGGAAATCTCAGACACAATGTGTGCTCCTGAAATTCTGTTTCTTTATCAAGCTAATTAGTTCAACTACTTGCTGTAGTAAATAAAACAAAAAGTAGCCCAGTCTCCCTCTTCAAATATGCATTTGCTCTTGCAAATCTACTAGGAAAGATATATGCACTAAGTGGAAGGGGATATATATATTTATTTAAAACAGGCACATATAATAAAAGAGCATTGATATGGCTAAATTCTTGGCTTCTATCTTAGCTAATCCAAACTTGGAAAGAGTATACTAAAAAAAATAATGGATTTGTGGATGCCTACATATGGGTACTGTTTTATTATATATAAAACACTGCAAACCATTTTGAAGTGGATGAGGGCTAAAGGTTGAGTGGTTGTAATGAAGCAAAATTGCAGGTTCCCAAGGGCAGGGTAGAAAAGCAAATGAACTGTGTTTTTAGTTCCTTAGAAATTACTTTGGCAATTAAGAGGTATTCATATATGTGGTTTGACTGCAATCAGGGCACCCAGTGGAATACCCAGACATTTCTTAATGTATGTTGGCCATTATTTCAGCAATTATAAAAGAGATATAAATGCTAACATGCACATTTCCAGTAATATGGCTTTCAGTCCCCATACCATCATTGCAGAAATGTATTATGTGGCTTCTTTAAACCCAGCTTGCTCTGCAAGGTCAGAGCAACCAGCAATTCATTCCTTGCAGAGTAACCATTTTATTAGGTAGCGTGGAAGTCAGAGCTCCCTATTTCATTAAATGGCAATTAAGTAATTTAAAAATAATACTAAGCCTCTTAATCAGCTTGTTTTGCCATGTGTTCCACAAGAGACTTTGGCATTCTCCAGCAATTAATAAGAAAAGTACTTCATGAATACAACCAATGCTTTTAAGCTTTGATTTTTTCCTGCCAACTCAGAGGTTTAAAAATATTTCTTTGATGAAAATGCTGTCTTTTAAAATGCATTCTCTCTCAATAAGAAAAAAGCTTTTAATAAGATAGTAAGGTAATTATCTATTGTTCAAGTGTATTTTATTTTACAGTAGTTTAGACAAAAAGCAGTCACATCATAGGTGAGTAGTTATGAGTATGAGCAAATAAAAATCCTTATAAATATCTATTAAGTCATTTTGTTGTTTTACCTTAGGTATATAGAATTTGAAACTGTCCTGGGAGAAAATTGTACCTTAGATGACTATTTGAGGTATATTAGCAATAGATACATTGTTACAAAGCAAACCACCCAAAGCTTAGTGTTTGAAACAACAATAATTTATTCTAATCACAAATATTCAATTTGGGCAGGGCTCAGCAGAGACAATTACATCTGTACTATGTAGTGTCAGCTGACATAGGGACGAGAGGATACACATCCTAGATGTCTCACGCACATGGCTGACAAATTGGTGCTGGGCTGTCAGCTGACAACTCAGCTGGTATTGTGGGCCCTGGGTAGCCCCCATGGAGTTCTTGGGTTTTCTCAGAGAACAGTGGCCAGGATTCAAAAGTAAGTGTCCCATGAAAACCGTGTATTATCTTTTTGGACTTAGACGAGGAAGCAACATAGCATCACTTCTGTCAGAGGCACAACCCCTCCCCAACTCAAAGGGAGGGAACCTGGTCCGCATCTCTCAATAGAATTGGAAGAAGGGTCACCATCCCTTGGAAAGGAGCCTGTAAGATAGGAGTCACACTATCATAGATAATTATGAAAAAGACTATTAATCCCAAAATTCATGATAAAGATAGACATATATTCAAGACCACATGATAAGAAAATATATTCCTTTCATTTAGAGTAACAGGAAAATAAATTCTTCTTAGATATTTAGTTTTTGGTCTTCATTCTATCTACCAGATATTTAGTGTAGTACCATAGAAAGAGAACACGCGTAGAATCCAACATTGTACTCTAAATCCTGTGATGAGTAGCTTGGGGGGAAGCCACATAAGGTTTCAGAATGCTCTGTGATTCATCATTAAAATAAGGTCTAATAACAACAATTTTGCAGGGATAGTTGCAGTGAAGATTAAATGAGGTTATAATATAAAGAACTCTGCACACAACAGTCATTAACTTTCATGTACAGTAAATATATTAGCAATGTCACTGTGTTGTTATCAAATAAGAGGAGAACAGTGATAATTTATATCTCTCAAAGCAATACCAAAAATGACCCCTGTACAACAACAGTCTTGATGACATCTAGAGGAGAATTCTATTGACACAGGTTGATTCATATGGGGTTAGTTTGAAAGATAAGAGTCTCATTATATTACTTTTAGTATCCTATATCCTGATACTCTATGTACCTGGTTTCTCATATTCTGCTGGCAAGAGAAACACATCTGAATAAAATTTTCTCCAAACCTAACTTCTTTCTGGAATAGAACACTTTACCACCACTTTCCAGGAGCTTGGGCTCATAATCAGGTAATCAGTCAAGGTAATAGAAATAGGAATAATAGATAAATGATAGAAAGATTCTCAGATATCACAGGGAGATTGACGACTCTAGGGATACTAATGCAATGAATTTCTCTTACTCAGAAAAAAAAAAAATCCATATTTATATTACTTTGGAGCTGGACCAAAAAAGTTGTTTTCCTGTTTCACTCTTTCCTATAGTCCAAGTTCCTGGAAAGGAAAAAAAAAAAAAAAAAGACTAAGCCTCTTGTCTAAAACCTTGGACCAGAAAGCAAGTTGAATTGGAGGTAGAAAAAAGGAGATTCCAAATGCAAGGAGTCCAGGTCAGTGGAGGAAGGAGGACAGAAGAAAACAAGAGGAGAAGGAACCAGTGATACCCACTAACGATAGGCTCAGCTAGCCCATCTGGCCGAAGGGAAAGTACAGAACAGTTCTGAAATAAGGGAACCAGAATTCAAACTCAGAAAAATCATTTTTTCTATTACAGCATATTGACTCTCTATCTTTAATGTATCTCATTTTATTGTATTGTTTCTAAGAAAAAAATATATATTTATTTTATCTGATTTATTTATAGTCTGACTCCATACATAAAGAATTGAAAATGTCTTAACTAGAAATTATCAAGTAAATATTCGGAAATATTTTCCCATAACATGAATCTCACTGACAACTAAAGGGAGCACTGCCTGTGATGCATAAACAATGAATTTTGGAACACTGAAAAGAAATAAAATAAAATAACATGGAAAAAAATAAAGGTAGTTTTAGTACAGAAGCAATCTTAAATTCAAACAAGGGGGCAACTGCTCTGGGCCCCAGATTTTACAGGGCCCCACACGTATTATTACAAAAACATTTAGAGAACTAATGTCACTTTCTGTCACCTAAGATCTATCTCTCAACACCAACACTGTATACCCCAACCCTAAACACTCAATCTCATGGTGATCCTTGCTCAATCCCCCAGGCCAGACTTGTCTTCTAGTCTTCAACTAGTCCTAGGACCAAAAGCATCTGAGTAAGGTTTTGAGGGCTGTATTAATAACAGCCCATGTAGGACATGGAGCTGCTCTGAAGGGCAGTGAGGAGTTAACTAGCAGAAGAACTTGCAAGTAGAAAATTCACTATCAAATCTTTTCTCTTATGTAATTGTTCACACGATGGATTTTTGCACAGGAAAGAATAATCTCTCATTGGTTCTGTGTTTATTTTCTTGCCTTTTTTTGTTGTGGTTGTTGTTCCAATTTGCAATTCCAGAGATACTTATGAATTAACATAGCACTATTAGATGAATTAGTCACTGAGATATATTTTTAAAAAAATAATTGATATACTGATACTCCTTTTAAATTTGTACAAGACTAGATAAAACATGGGGCACCCAGGTGGCTCAGTTGTTAAGCATCTGTCTTTGGCTCAGGTCATGAGCCCAAGGACCCTGGGATAGAGAACAATGCAGGGTTCCAGGCTCTGCGGGAAGCCTCCCTCTCCTTCTCCCACTCTTCCTGCTTGTGTTCCCTGTCTTGCTGTCTCTCCCTCTGTCAAGTAAATAAATAAAATCTTGAAAAAAAAAAAAGACTAGATAAGACATATAGGAAGCATGATACCAATTCTTAATTTCTTTAATTCACAAGGTACCATTTATTGGTAGCTCTAATAATTTTATTTCTATGAAGATCATACATTCTAGTTAAATTTTTAATTAAATAAATTATAAATTTCAGATTATTTAAATAAGTTTAATTTTAAATTTTAATATTTAATTATAATTGTAATGGATTTGACAATTTTAATGGATTAGAAGATAAATAATTTCCTTTGGAAATATATAAAAAAAAGTTTTACTTTTTAATTTTGTACTTACCTTATTTGTGATGAATAGATAACATTATACACTCTGAATGCAACTAATTTTTATTCTTTACATTATTTAGATTATTATTCAGAATGAGTAGAACTCAAAATCATGTTAGAAACAGAAAACAGTAATTTCATTTAATGAAAAACTAAATTGTGAGAATGAATCTTCGAAGAAGCAGTCTACATATTTTCTTTTTAAATGGAGATAATAAAATGGAGATAATAAAATTTTTAAATGGAGATAATAAAAGTGAACAAATTTCTGTCCAATAGCACCCACAAAAAATTTGTTAAGATATTACAAATTCTTGACTTAATAGAGATTTAATTACTGATCAAAACAACAAAAATTAGCAAGAAAGTTTTTCTCTTCAAGTTCTCAAAGAGGTCAGATAAAAATCTTGCCACTATAGAGTCTTTGTAAAAGGAAGAGTTAATTAATGTTGTTTCCACACAGATAAGTACATGCCATCTTATGACTGAAGAAAAATGGTGATACAAATTCCAGTCAACTCACAGAATTCTGGTAAAGACTACAATCATGATGCACTTAAAAAATTAATATACTTCTTTTTATATTTATACTCCAGTGCTCCTAAAAGCAATATATTTGTAGAAAACAATAAAAAGGGTAGATTATAAAAAATGATTTTTTTGAAATTTAGATGCTAGAATGGCTGAACACATAGGATGGATACCAAAATAATGAAACAAATAGTTATTATCTAGCCTGAAAAAGTAAAAATAATACTATTCATTTATCAGGTAATATACTGAGAGAAGTTATACATAAAATTGTAAATGTAACATTATACACTTCAATTAGGTACTATCAGTGATAGAAATCTTGTTGAACAACTAATGTTTATTTTGTACATTGTTGAACTGTTAGAAGAAAACAAGAAAAGCAGGTGTTAAAAATATAGATTTTGAGTTAAGTGAAGAACTGAAACATAAAAACTTAATCTTTGAAATACAAATATTTGTTGAGCATAAGTTTATTATAATGTTACCACTCTGACTGGTATAGGAAAAAGAAAAATGTAGAAGCAAAATTATGGCCAAAAATCCATGATGCTTTTTCATATTTCATCTGTATTTAGAAATGATGACTTTGTAACGATTCAGATTGCTTACAATTTTTCTTTCAATTTTCATCTGTGTTTTTAAAACTGAGACGTCTTGATAAAACATATTGATTTTGACATAAAATTCACTCTTAGAAACTTATGGTAATCCTGCCTAAATTCTGTGAAAGCAATAGATTGAATTCAGAGAAGATATAAGGTGCACAGAAAAGTTAAGAGTGGGAAGGGGAAGAGAAGGAGCACAAAGAGTTAATCCCAATTCGGGTCTTTGGCCAAAAAATTAATGTTGCATTTTCTCTTTAGTTACTCAGTATGAATGATTGCTTTGGTTTCTGTGATTAACAATAGCTTATAAAAATTCAAACCATCTTAAATTTGGCTATTTAACTTTAAGAAAATTAAAATACGTATTTTTTAAAAATTCATCTTACCTAAAAGAAAAAAATCTCCGTAGGAAACATACAACAAAAGTGACATTCCAATTATACAAAACACTGTGAGTAAAGAAAACGTTTGCATGGCTATGAAAAAAATATTCATGTAAAAAGTAATCACAAAATTTCTTTCTACAACCATTTTATTTTAAAAATCAATTTTGTTATAAAAAACCAGCAATAAAAATGTAGAAAGAAGAAGAATTTAAGAAAAAATATATAGATATCGATACTTCATTACAAGATGATTATCATAATACATGTAATAGTAATTGATATAATTAAATTAATACATGTTATAATGATAACAATGACCATCTGGTCAATACAACACAACTGTTTATTTCAGTGTATCCTTTTTCAGGATGATAGGACTGTGAATAATATACCACTTCACTCTTTACTTCAGAAAATGCTTGCAAAAATTTTTCCAGACAGTTTACTCTTAATGACACTCCAGTGTCCAATAATATTAAGCTATCGTGTGACAAAGCAGGCTAATTGCCAGTTTCCTGAGTGATCCCAAACTGTTGAGTCCAGGCCTAAATACATTCTCTCTTTATATAAATATATAAATGTATTACTATACAAATAAAAGTATAAATTTTTATGTAAATGCATAAATATGTAAATTCATAAATGTGCATTTATATGTAAATGTAAAATAGCCATTAATATACAATACAGCACTGTGTTATGTTATATATACAATATATGTGTAATTCATATGTAAATCATATACATGCTATAAAACCATAAATTGTACATATTTTTCAATGCTGTTATTATAGAAGTTGACTGTTGGGCTAAAGGATAGAACATACTTTATTTAGCAGTTTGGGGCCTCCATTTGTACTTTTCCCCTGTTCCCCTCCACTAAAAGGGATTTGTGGTGGCCCTTTCAGGGAAAACAAGCCAATTTTCCATAATCAGAAAAGTTTTGCTTATCTGAAGCATCATATGCTCCAGCAAAGGCTAATTATGGAATTGCTTTTGCGTTGATGATCTTCCCTTTTTTCGGGAGCTATCACCTGTTTGGGTGAAGTATGGCAGATTTGACAGAATAATTCTGAATAATTTTCAGTCAGCTCCAGACGTGAGAGCTTGACGTGAAGAAGAGCCCATTGGTGCTGAGGTGGGAGTGGATGTGAATACAATCACATGATGACATTGATAGAACAGTGACAGTAACTAAAAAATTTAGTGTTTAATTTTTGAAAATGTGTGCTTGCCTATTGAACCATGTTGAAATGAATTTTTGAAAAAAAAAAATAACGACCTATTTCTGTCAGTTATATATTATTTTCTTCCTGAAAATAATAGGAGCTCCCCAAAACTACCACTTTGCACTTTCATTGAATAAACTTCTTTGAGAGTAAAAACACACAGGAAAAACCTCTCCAAGTCTTTATTCTCGTTTCCTTCTCATCTTTCTGTATTTTTAGTTTTATATAAAGTATACAACCAAAAATAGGGGCTCAATGATAATTATTCTTAAGCCAAAATCATTGGATTTGATAGATAGTACACAAAAATCAGCAGGTTTATATCAAATTATTCCACCCAGAAACTCAATTCATCTATACAGGAACAATTTGCTCATAATTAATCCTGGCAGGTGCACTAAGAAACCAAGTTGCTTAAAATCAGATAATCCATGAGAGGTATATTGATTTTTTTCCCCAGTGTTCTAAAGATTACTGAAAATTTCCAAACATTTCACTGTCCACATTTTTTGGTGTGATGTCTCTGATTATTCAACTGAGAACTTGCTCACAAGAGAAAACAAGAGTAGAACTACTCCACACAAAAGAAGAATATAAATCTGTATGACTAAGTGACAATGCTGACACAATGCTTGGGAGAGAACAGACTAATTTAAATAGTTATTGAATTAATGATGATAACTCATCTTTTCATAGTTATTTGGATGAACTTTAAGTCCAGCAAATGTTAAATAAAATCTCTAACCTGTTAAAAAGATCTGATTTTGAAAACAAAATATGCTACATTCAATGTTTGAGAATAGAAGCAATACTAAAAACCAGTTTTTTAGAAGTCTAACCATCCCTTGCTCTCCAATTCCCCTCCCAAATCTAGATGAGACAGACAAAATCTAGGGAAGACTTGATAAAGATACCATGAATTATTTATGTATTGTTGTGTAACACAACTGAGGAGCTTAAAACAACACTGATTTTTGTGGGTCTGGAATTTGGCAATAGCTTAGTTGAGTAGTTCTGTCTCCGAAACTATAACGAGGTTGTTGTCTAGATGTTGGCTGCGTTTGTAGTCAACTGGAAACTTCTTTTGAATTCAAGGATCCCCTTCCAAGAGTTGTTGGCAAGAATCTCTACTCCCTTGCCGCACAGATCTTTCCATTGGGATGCTTGGGTGTCCTTATGACACAACAACTTCTTTCCCTAAGAACAAATGATCCAAGAAAAAGCATAGTAAAGTCACCATGTCTTTTGCATGCTAGACTCAGAAGCCACATGCCATCACTTCTGCTATATTCTGTTGATTATACAGAGCAAACCTGATACAATGTGACAGGGAAATGTACAATGCTGTGAATAGCAGAAGTAGGAGATTTCGGAGAGTTACCAAGGAAGTGAATATTCAATATGCATTATCTCCTTCTATGGATTTTATAGATCTTATTCCAAGATCACAATGAATAATGAGGATTCTGCATACTTGAACCAAATTAGTTTATCTCTTACAAAACTGTCCCAATTTATGTATTACTGTGAATGTAATTTACGTTTGGCTTTTGACTTTTATATAACGGTGCAAGAATTAATAGAATTTAAAGTTCATTGTCACATTTTTTAGGACATTATACATTTCACCATTTCTCTTATGAAATATATTTCCAGCTGAGTAATGTCATGTAATTGAGCACTAAGAAGTTTTCTTTTCTCTGAGAACATTCTGAAGAACAGTAGGTAGTTCTTCATATTTACCCCATTTTTTTCTTTCTTGTTGCCTGGAAGTTTAGAAACAAATCTGAATTACAGTTCTGTTGGTTAAATTGACACCTCTACTTGAAATGTTTATGCTTTTTCCTCTTTTCGTCATTTAAATAATTGTTTCTATACTATATTTTCCCATAATTTTGAAATTGAGTGAGCATATACCTATGCTCTGTATGAAATTTATTATAAATTAATTATATGCTTCTCATAGAAAATTAAGAATGTACAGCAGCGTTTAGAAAAAGAAAAGTAGGGGCCCCTGGGTGGCTCAGTGGGTTAAAGCCTCTGCCTTCAGCTCAGGTCATGATCCCAGGGTCCTGGGATCAAGCCCCGCATCAGGCTCTCTGCTCAGCAGGGAGCCTGCTTCCTCCTCTCTCTCTCTGCCTGCTTCTCTGCCTACTTGTGATCTCTGTCTGTCAAATAAATAAATAAAATCTAAAAAAAAAAAAAAAAGAAAAAAAAAAGAAAAAGAAAAGTAGAAAGAAGAAAATAGTACTAGTTATTATCAGAGTAATAATACAGTTCTACTAACTACAACAAAAAGCTGTTATAATGATATGGTAGAATTACTCCTTGTTCATGATAACGCCCAATCAGATCATCATTACTCATATTCCATTGGTGTTGCTACTTACCTAAAATATCATGTAAAGGCTCTGGTTTTGGTCCAGAAGAGTAAAGACCTTGGACATTGTCATTCTCATTCTTGCAAGAATAAGAAGCTGAACAAAGAAAACAACTTTTCTTGGACCCATTTAGAGAAGAGGGGTCCCAGAGAAAACCACTAGCCTGAAATCAGGATAGGTCTCTATTATGTGTTTAACTCACCGGCATCTGATGGTTTACATGAGTATCTGAGTTGATATAAGCCCCCAAGTTGATATAAGAAATATGATATTATTCATATCATAATGAATATTATGATATGAATAATATCATATTTATGATAAATATGATAAATATCATATTTATCATAATGAATAAATATCCAACTTTGTGAGGACTGCCAAATTAAATTGCATAAAAACTGAATCAAATCAACATGTAGTTGATAAAAATAACATTTCATAGTATTATATACACAAAGAAATCAGTAACAGTATTGACTATATATACATTCAAAAACCACCTACTGACTGTATGTGTGGAATAAAATTCTCAAATTCATCATTTTGGATCCTCCTTAAGAAGTTTACAGTATAGGGGTGCCTGGGTGGCTCAGTGGGTTAAAGCCTCTGCCTTCGAATGCTCAGCTCATGATCCTAGGGTCCTGGATCGAGCCCCTCATGGGGCTCTCTGCTCAACGGGGAGCCCTCTTCCTCCTCTCTCTCTCTGCCTACTTGTGATCTCTGTCTATCAAAAAAAGTTCATAATCGAATAAATAGACAGATAAAGTGTGAATTAAGAGATATCCTTTTTACTTTTTAATTCTACATCAAGAAAATTATCTTCTTGGTACTCTCATAAAGTATAATATTTCTTATATTTGGCCACTTAGAGCTATAGTCACTATTTATTAACGTGTGGGGTACACATACAGCTGCATTAACCTGATATAAAAATCAGTATTAAAATTATTTATTACTGGGGCGCCTCGGTGGCTCAATGGGTTAAGCCTCTGCCTTCAGCTCAAGTCATGATCCCAGGGTCCTGGGATCCAGCCCCACATGGTACTCTCCACTCAGCAGGGAGGCTGCTTCTCCCCCTCCCCTCTCTCTACCTGCCCCTCTGCCTACTTGTGATCTCTGTCTATCAAATAAATAAATAAAATATTTTTTAAAAAGTATTTATTACTGAATCCTTATCTCTCATTTCACTAATTTTTGAGATATTGCATAGACTACTAGTTTGTCTTTCAATATAAAAATCTTGTATATCAATATGAAAAATTCGATGATATATCTTAAATATGTATTTATCTGTAAAAAATCCATATTTATATTTGCATTTACTCCTATATCCATGCTTTAAATGTAATAGGCAAAAAAGTCATTCTAGAAAAGGAGTAGAAGTCAATTGTTGTATCATGGTTTATTTTTCTATTTCTGCCAAACATATGAAGAAACTATATAAATAATTATAATGCCTGCAAAGCAACCTCATATTAAGAAGGGTATCTTTTTGAAATGAAATCTTGCCATTTGCGATGACATGGAAGGAACTAGAGGGTATTAGGCTGAGTGAAATAAGTCAATCGGAGAAAGACAACTATCATATGATCTCCCTGATATGAGGAAGTGGAGATGCAACATGAGAGGTTTGGGGGGTAGGAAAAGAATAAATGAAACAAGATGGGATCAGGAGGGAGACAAACCATAAGAGACTCTTAATCTCACAAAACAAACTGAGGGTTGCTGGGGGTAGGGAGGTAGGGAGAGGGTGGTTGGGTTTTGGACATTGGGGAGGGTATGTGTTATGGTGAGTGCTGTGAAGTGTGTAAACCTGGAGATTCACAGACCTGTACCCCTGGGGCTAATAATACATTATATGTTTATTAAGAAAAATAAAAAATAATATAAAAAATATTTAAAAAAAGAAGGATATCTTTTAGAATTTTATCTTTAAAACAAAAGTAGATGGCCATATTAGAGAATATCCCAGAAAGACTAGCTCACATAATGCTTCTCAATATATATTTTATAACATTTACATATTACATAAATATATTAGGAGTTAGAAAAGCATCAATAATCATATCCAAGTGAACTAGAATATGAATATTCATGATGATGAATAAAACAGAAAATAACATTTTTTATAAGTCTATCATATGTGCACCTGAAAAATATATATAGAAAAATGTATACATTCCTATGTATATAGTTATCTTGCATAAACCATAGCCTCATACTAAATATATTGGTAGATATAAAACTAACCATCATTTTATAATTTAACATTTCTTTTAGTAATCTTAATTATCCTAACCAACTGGAAGTTGAATCCAAGTGAGTAACCTCTGGGACACCTAAGTCATGTTCATGAGGTCCCGGGGGAACCATCACTTATAATCAATCAAATATGTTTTCTGCAACAATGGCAAAACACTTCAGAGCAGTCAATCTAAAGGAATAAATATGATGCATTCTCAACTTTGATTTAATTTTCCTCTTTGATAATATGGGAATAACACCAAATGCATAAAATTTTTTATTGATTGATTTCTTTTATTTATTTTTCTTATGTACCATTTGTACAGTTGTTGATTTTTCCCCCCGAAATTGAACAGTGACCGTGTCATAGATGATGTGAATACTACCGTGAGCAAGTTCCCACCGCCTTCGATACAGGGTAAGTGTTTCACTAGGTAGGTGCAATTATTTTGCAAGAGACACTCATGCACACAGTCTTCAAAAGCATTGATTTTTGAAATATTCACTTCTACATGGACTATCTTCAAAAATTCATTCTCCTGAGAAAAAATCTGATTTTGTCCTTTCCCAAATTACATTCACATATCTCCAACTCCTATATTCTAAAAAGAAGGTATATTTTTCACACATACCCTAATATTAACAGGGTGCATTGCTGAGGGGTGTAAAACCCTCAGGATACCAAACAAATTACAACGTGAAATATTGGCATCACTAGTGAGAGAGTGAATGATTCCAAGGAGTGAGTAACAAATCACTTCGCAAAGCAGGAGGTTTCCAACTCCTTGCTTTCAAGAAAATTGAAGGAGAACATCAAATTGTCAGCTAATAAATCACTAAAAATAACTTTTAATGATAAAACACTATGTGATTTTGTCATATAATTGATTTGGTGACCAAAATAATTGAGTTACATAGCTATAACCAGATTCCTTCTAATCCCAACTACTTTTTTCATGCAGACAAAACTTCTCAGGACTCACATCTATAAAAATCAAATAGGATAAAATAATTAATAGTGAAATCTTTAACATCCTAGTATATCATATGTACTAACTGAAGGAAAACTAATCCATCTAATTAAAAACGCATTCTAGATTGATCATTTAATTCATAATTATTTTGCAAATTAACTATATATGTAGGGATGCCAATAGTATATTGATATTAATTATAATTCAGTTCAATCTAAAAGAGGAATTTTAACACAGATAAAATTATCATAGCAAAAATGTGTCTGTTGGAGAAAATATATAGCATAGAAGTGTATAATGTATTATATCAGGGGTAAAATTCTGGGTGAAATAGTATGGGGAAAAACGCTCAACTCTCAGGGAATATTTGCCTCTGGTGAATGAATGCACCATTTCATCTCTACCCATATTTCACTATCACAAAACTTCTCTTTATAATAAACCAAAACTAATGCTTCCTAGTTCTAGTTCTTTTCATGATGGTATTAAACAGTTGAATGCTTTTTTACCAAAAAAAGTTAAAGACACTTCCTAAGTACCTCATGACTACCTTCTTTTCTAGCTTAAGGAGCCAGAGCTTTGGCAACCATTTCAACGATATGGCTGGTTTGAAGGCCACGTTTTCTCATGCCCACTCTACCACACCACACACATAATGCCCTAGGATCCCCTCTTAGAGTGGTTTGGTTTCAGCTTCTAACAAATCTAGCCGCACAATTTACTTTCATCAGTTCTGCATGTTAGAATTCTACATGATAGTATTTATTTAGTGTGCCCGTGCAGACAACAAAACTCCATAGGTGGTGTCTTAAACAGTAAACATGTGTTTCTCACAGTTCTGGAGGCCAGGAAATCCGACATCCGAGTGTCAGCCAGTTTGGTTGCTGTGGTGAGCCCTCTTCCTGGTTTGCAGACTGCCACCTTCTTGCTATGCTCTCATGAGATAGAGGGAGAATGATTTCTCTTTTTTTTACCCTTCTTAAAAGGCCACTAATCACAACAACGTATACATGTATAGTGTCTAGAGAGTAACCAAAGAGGAATTAGCAAAATCAAAAGCAAGTACTTCTAGATTTTTATAAACTGCAGGTAAGCCTGCAGGTAAGACCCCAGTCTTTGAAAAACATGAAATTTCTTTTGAAAAACATAGATTTCTGTCTGGTAGAAGTGATCACCCCTTTGACAACAATTTGGGGTTTTTTTGTTTGTTTGTTTGCTTTGCTTTTTGTTTTTTAAAGATTTTATTTATTTCTTTGACAGAGACAGATTACAAGTAGGCAGAGAGGCAGGTAGAGAAAACGATGTGGGGCTTGATCCCAGGACCCTAGGATCATGACCTGAGCCGAAGGCAGAGGCTTTAACCCACTGAGTCACTCAGGCACCCCAACAATTTATTGCTTTGTAGAACACTAATCAGCTTTGTGGCTTGACTAAAATACTTATTTCAACATTCACCTTTTAAATTGCTTATAAATACCTACCTCTTCAAATTCTTTTTAGCTCAGTAATAGTTGAATAACTTAATGCCTTACTGGTTCAATCACTAATGAGTTGAATGAAATTTCTCCCACATTTCCATATTGTATTTTTATAAGAATCACGTTTTTAACTTTTTAAAAATTATACTTCAACAACACAAAATTTATATATAAATAGTTTAAACTGTAGTATTGAGGTTGTTTCATTTGTGATTGCCCCAGTGTAGCTTTATCTTTCCCACTGAAATCGAAAACATTGGTTAAAGCATGGATTTTTGTCATTTAATCCTTTATCATTGTTCTATATGGGTACAAAAGAGAAAGTAAGTGTCTTATCCTAAGACATAAATGATTAATAAACTACTTAACCAAGAATACACCTCTCCAGAGTGCTATGGTCAAACTTTTGAGATTCTTGCAGTATATCACTTAAAATACTGATGCAGCCCATATAAATACCTTCCATCATTATTATTTTTATTATTATCTTTACCATAATTGTTATCATGATTGTATTTCTTCATAATGGTTACTTAACAAAGAAAAAAATGTATAAAATTATAAAAAATTTGTCCAACAAAACTGATTAATTCCGACTATAACTGGAAATTAAATCATTTAATGAAGTTACAAGTTTAAAAATGCTAACAAAATCAGTAAATAGTTCATGTTTGCACTTTCATGTATAGAAAACATTTTCCCATGTAGTAACTTATTGTAACCCTCAAAACTATTCCAGAATTTAGGTAGCTAGAGCATAATACACTTATCTGAGAAATAGATGCGTTGAGATTTACCCAAAGTTACATAATAAATAAGACTTTGTTCCAGAATTTTTACTTCCAGTTCTTGAAATTTCCATTTTAAGAGGTGTGATTATTAAGAAGGTCTTTTTTAAAAAAGATTTTATTTACTTATTCTTATTTATTTATTTATTTCAATGAGAGAGAGAGGGGGGAGGGTCAGAGGAAGAAACAGATTTCTCACTGGTCAGGGAAGCCACATGTGGGTCTCAATCCTGGACTTCAGGATCATAACCTGAGCTGAAGGCAGTTACTTAACCAACTGAGCCACCCAGGCGCCCAGTAAGGTCTTTCTTACATTGAAAATAAATAACATCGCTACCTACAATTCTTAAACTTTGACCTGCCTAGGAAAATGAACCTTTTGTTCTATTATATTGCCTATTTGAGGGTCAAATTGCTACAAAAACAGCATAGAGACCCATCTAGCTGATAACTAATTTAGACTCTCCTTAAGGCAAATGATCAGGTCAGACTGAAGTAAAATGCTGCTTGGAATTCTTAAGAAAATATCCTATGGAATTTAAGTATTGGAACTTAACACCAAAATCAAGAGTTGGTACTGTCTGCAAGACCTCTACTTGAACCAGACTTTATAAAGCACTTATAATAGTATTGCATTGCCATTGAAATATACAATTACTTAAATCAACTGTAAAGAAATAGTACTATTAAGTATAATTATCCTTAACAGCTTGCTTTAAGACATATAATAAAGAAAAACTACATACTGCCTGATATGTTTATTTAATCTAATAATTTTTTCCTTAAATGTGTGATTTATATCCTATTGACATTTCTTCTTTTGTCTATTATTGAGAATATATTATAAGAAAAGTAAACATTTTATTTATCCATTTTAGAGAGAAAGAGAGAGCGAGAGTGTGCATGGGCAGGGGAAAGGGATCAGGGAGAGGGAGGGAGAGTTAGAATCCCAAGCAGCCCCATGTTGTGTGTGGAACCCTGCTCAGTTGGATCTCATGAAGTCATGACCTGAGTTGAAATCAGGAGCAGAAACTCAACCCACTGAGCCACACAGCTGCCCTTATTATAAGAGATCTTAAAACCTCATATGCACTAAGATCCAAGAGCATTTTTTCTGTTTTAGTTAGCTTTTGTGTGGCTATTTTTCACAGAAAATTTGATTGTGAAGAGCATGACAAAAATAATAATTATAAATGTAAATAAAGAAACTCTAGCTAATTAGGTCATTGTCGCTCTTGACCCGCAAGAACGACCCGTAGGCGAGGTGAGTGGCAAACTTCTTTATTCACAATCTTCAGCCGGGGACCCCTCATCCAGTCTAAGACCCCCAAGTATATATCCACCAAGTGCGAACTATATCCAATCAGAGTATACCACGACTAACAAAACTACCAATCAGAAGGACTATCTATGTGCATGCATCGTGCTCGTGAGCACGTACGTGACTCCATAGGTTTTCTTTGTTCTACAGATCATGCGCCTTTCCCTTGACTCCTGGTATCTATCAAACGTCACCCGCGAATGCACTCACAGTCCTTGGGTTAATCTCTCACTCCTCCCACTCTTCAGGCCTCGCTTAGTACGTGACTCCCTGCATCTGCTCGCATTCCTTAGGCAAACTATCTACAGCCCTGGCCCCTCATGCCTTGCTTAGTACGTGACTCCTTGCTCCTGCTGCATGGCTCTCCACAGGTCATAGCAAATTATAATTTAAAATATATTACTAGATGGTTCTACCCTTAGGCCAAGGATCCAAACAAGTGAAAATATGTATAGCCCCTTCACTAAAGTACTAAACTTACCAAAGTAGGATTTACAGGTTAGGTATAAAAAAAGTAATGCTTACTTTGTGAAATTTCTCATTATCTCATATCATAATTAGCGACTGCTTATATCAATCTATTGTCTTGTTTGCTTTCCAGGTAGAATTTTAATTTCTCTTCAAAAATTAAGACTTTGGACCTTTATGAGCTAATATTTTTAGAGCTAAATATCTTTCCCAAGAAACTACACTGAATATACTCGGAATTAATTCTATAAGCCAGTCACAGTCATTCCCTCACCATTAGTATTATGTATTATACCGTGTATGCCTCCTATTCTTAGGGCAATTTAAAGTTGTTATGTCCTGAATGAGTCATAGATGCTCTTTTGGTATTGAATTTAACAAATTGTGGTTCTCTATATCATTTCAAAAGACTTTTTATTATTTTTTTCTACTTTAATAAAAGGTCATAGCATTTTATAACTTAGAGAAATAAGATGATATTGAAAGTGAAGGGAAGGGCAAAATGACATAAACTAGAGATAAAAATCAAGCCACAGATGATATCCCAATTCTCCAGAAAATTTAGTCCAAGACTGTGATAATCAAATATGCCTATTTTAATTGTATAAGTGTTATATTAGATATATAATAGATGTATATTACCAGTTATTTGAAATATTCTAGTAAAATAAGTGAAAAATGCAATATCTTATCACAAAGGGAAATAATGAGACTAGAATTTTTTTTTAAGATTTTTAAAATTTATTTATTGGACAGACAGAGATCACAAGAGGGCAGAGAGGCAGGTGGAGAGAGAGGAGGAAGCAGGCTCCCCGCTGAGCAGAGAGCCCGATGTGGGGCTCGATCCCAGGACTCTGGGATCATAACCTGAGTCGAAGGCAGAGGCTTTAACCCACTGAGATACCCAGGCACCCTAGAGACTAGATTTTTTTAAATGTAAGCTTATAATTGAATGTCATAAAATATAGGCACAGTCCATTGTGTTCTCTATGATTCATTGGTGTGTTTGGGTATATTTTCTTTTTGAAATTAATGATATTCCAGTTTTATCAAAATCCTCATTTAATGTAGTAAAACCTAGCAGAATATGCTACATCTATACTTAATAACTTATCATATACTGTTTGATTGGGTTTATATTAAATAAAAAAAGAATGTCAAATTGTGCTTATTGCACTAATGAAGAACAAAGCCATATTGAATTAAGCCAAGCCAAAATAAAAGAAATTTGTAAGTGCTCAGAAACAACCTGATAGAGAAAATAACATGAGTTTTTGAGTGAGGCCACATGAATAAGAACATGATAATTAGTATATATAGATATATATGCATACCCACACACACACATGCATATGGGTGTGTATATACATATTTTTTGCAGAACAAAAACCCTTTATTGAAGTGGGAGATGGGTACCACATAGTAACCACCTATTACTATAATTGAAAATTTGGGGGCTCCTGTGTGGCTCAGGTCATGATCCCAGGGTCCTGGGATCAAGCCTAGCATTGACTCCCTGCTCAGCCAGGAGTCTGCTTCTTCCTCTCCCTCTGCCCCTCCTCCTTGCTCATGCTTTCTCTCTCTTTCTCACTCTCTCAAATAAATAAAATCTTTAAAAAGAAGAAGAAAATTTATTCTACTCTCTCAACATAACTTTCCTCATCTGTTTATTTATTTCCCTTTCTTCATCTAAAATTTATCATCCATCTCCTACATAAAAGGAAATGTACTGTTTCTTCCCTTCAAGAAGCCCAGAGAGGGAGACTGATATGAAAACATAATTTAAAAAATATATAAGTGACATTGTACAGACATTTACATACTCCTTAATTTATTCATTCATCCAAAACATATTTATTGAGCACCTATTATGTGGTAGAGACATTTCTTTGGTCTCGGGTTACACTGGCAAAAGAAAATAAATCTGTATTCACATAGCTTTTGGCTTAGTGAAGGAGACAGCCAACAAACAAATAAATATGTTAGGGAGATATATATTTGAATATTCATGAAAGGCAAGCAGATTATGACCCTTCAATGCAATATTAAACTTCCTAGAACAAGATAAAAAGGATAGTTACAAAGGAGAGACATATTATTTTTGTGAAACAAATATTATGTTATGGAGAACAATAAAACAGAAAATGGAGCAAATATAATGCCAGGAAAGGCCTCCATAATAAGGTAACATTTGCATAATTGAAGGAATGAAGCAAGCAAGGGAGTCATGCATACGGCTAGAGAAATGCAATGGGATTTGGAATTGCCAATGCAAAGGTCCTGAGGCAGGAATATATCTAACTGTTTCAGAAACAGAGGCTAGCATGGCTAGAGAAGAGTGAGACAGAGAGGAATAGTAATTATTATCATGAAGAGCCCAACCGGATTACCTAACTCTTTTCTTTTCTGGCCATACAGATGGATTCCCTCCCTTCTCTTCAGAAGTGATCTTAATTGAGTTTGAGCCAGTGGAAATCGAATGAAAGCAATATGTGTATTCCTCCAAAAACGTTATTTCTCAGGAACCCCCATATGCTCCTTCTGGCTTGATGATAAGGATCTTATGACCTAAAAAGGCACATGTTTAAAAATGTCAAAGTATAAGACAGCAGGGGATTGGTTATGAATCACCTCTTGGAAAAGAAGCTATCATTCATCAGGGATATTCATTTTCGAGTTGAGTAAAAAATTATATCATGTTAAGTCAATGAAATTTGAGATTCTTCTGTTGAAGCAGCTATTTTTATACTTAACATAGAAGAGGTCATTGATTAAGAACAAATTGCCTTCAAATTGCTGAGGAAATATAAGCTATTGCAAAAATGTGGCTTTTAATTTCAATAAAATAGAAGACCAACAGAGTTTTGAACATAATTTGTCTTATGTTTAAAGGTCTCTCTCTAACTTTTTATCTATTAGCTATTATTTCACAGTTTGAGTGAGTGCTACCCTTATCAAAGTTTAAATCCTGGGTGCCTGGGTGACTCAGTGGGTTAAAGCCTCTGACTTCAGCTCAGGTCATGATCCCAAGGTCCTGGGATCAAGCCCTGCATCGGGCTCTCTGCTCAGCAGGGAGCCTGCTTGCCTGCTTCCTCTTGTCTCTCTGCCTACTTGTGATCTCTGTCCATTAAATAAATAAAATCTTAAAAAAAAAAAAAGTTTAAATCCTTTCCTTCTTTGTTCAGGTATCCATAGCCCCTTATCTTGCTTTAAACTTCTTTCTTCACAGCGCCTTGTCAGATTCCAAAGTGTATTTTTATATTTATAGTGTACTATCTGTTTCCCCTGACCAGAGTGTAAATGCTGCAGAAGTAGAGATCTTTGCCTATTTCTTTCACTGCTCTATCTCAATTACTTAAATTAGTTCCTCATACATAGAACTACTCAGTAACATTGTAAGAAAATTTATTTTTAATTTTTTTTTCCTTTTCCAAGTTTTTATTTAAATTCCAGTTAGTTAACATACAGTGTAATATTAGTTTCAGGTGTAGAATTTAATGATTCATCCCTTACTTAAAATACCCCGTGCTCCCCACAAGTGTCCTCCTCACTACCTGTCACCCACTTAGCCCATCCCCCTGCCCATCTTTCCTCTAGATGACCCTCAGTTTGTTTTCTATTGTTAAGAGTCCATTTTCTGGTTTGCCTCTTTTTTTTTTCCATGTCTTTATGTTTTATTTCTTAAATTCCACATATGAGTGAAATCATACAGTATGTGTCTTTGTCTGACTGACTTATTTTGCTTCGCATAATACACCTACCGCCATCCACATCACTGCAAATGGCAAGATTCCATTCTTATTTATGACTGAGTAATATTTTGATATAGATATAGATAGATATAGATACGGATACAGATATAGAGATAGATATACCACATCTGCTGTATCCATTCATCAGTTGATGGACATTTGGGCTCTTTCCAAAATTTGGCTAACAAATTTACCAAAACAAAATAAAACCAAAATGGAAATAAAAACAAAAATCATACCACCTTATACAAACTGCTTTAATCTCAAACTTTACACAAATGTATTAAAAACTTGATAAAGGTGGTAGGAAAACTTATAAAATATGTTCATTTTTTGTTAGGTGGCTTCATTTTTTTAGGTCAGAGTAGACCTAATTCCCAAACACAAATTTTTCACATCACAATCCACCAGAAATCAGACCAGGCATATCTACTTCTTGCCTTTCTTCAGAGAAAAAAGAGTTCTTGCGTCATTAAAAACCACCACTACATCTTAAAAGAATTTGCAAATATCTGTGTTCAAAGGAAATAATTATAGCCAAGTCCTACTACAATTTATACATTTATTCCAGAATTAATTAAATTAATTAGAACTTAGAACTTGTAAGTTTCTAAGATCACATATCACAAGAATTTTAAATGTTAAGTGTTCTTAAAAAAAAAAAATCAAGTAAGAGCATAAAAAGTAAGCTTATCCTTCCAAAAAATTTCCTTTAGTTGAAAAGGGAGATATTCTAGAAAGAGGAGGAGAAAGCAAATAAGTAAGAATATACTACTTGTAGTAAATTTCCTAGAAGGATCCAAGCTTACAGGAGGATCTCAGAAACAGAAAGTATTCTTAATAATACTTCCAATGTTTTACTTCCAACATTTTACAAATACCAGGGACTTCCATATCTTTGTCTTTTGTCTACATAATTTCATCCTCACTTTCCCTGAGATTGAAAGGGCAGATTGTTATTTCTATTGAGAAAATCAGCAAATGAAGACAGAGACCTTGAATCCTATAATCTAATTTGCACAACACACCATAAGGCAGGAGTGGAGCATTGCCTTTGGCTCCCAGTCTGGTGTCCTTTCTATCTATCCAAGCACCTTCATTTTTCTTCTGCACAAGAAAAGTCTAAGAAATTGGATGTGAAAAGGCCAGAGAGAACAACATGATATCTAGTTGATATCAAATGAGAAAATTGTTGCTAGCATAAATGTGCCAGGCAATAAGAAAATATGAACATAACTGCTGATATTTTAGTAGTATAACTTTTTTTAGCTTTAATAACCTATATAATTTTACTATATATATTTTATCTAGCTTATTTAGCTTTATATCTAGCTTATTTAGCTTTAATATCTAACCTAAATATATTTTACTATAATATCTAACCTATATAATTTTACTTTCAAAGATTATATATATATATCTCAAAATATATATATATAGATATATATATATGGATTATATATATATAATCAAAGATATATATATATAATTAGCTATGTCTTAAAAATTTTAAAAAGTAGAAATTCATGAATAACATAAAGTTATAACATTCTTCTTAAAGTAAGATAATTGCTTTTCTTTGTCACATGAGTATATATAACCTGTGTGTACCTTAAAGAAACCTAAGAAACCTCATATACGTAAGAAAAATAAAGCAAAAAAATGTTGACTTTGTGGCTTAGAAACCATGGATCCATATCCATAATGTTTTCTTAAGGTCTTATTTAGCACAAGTCCTTAGTGACTTCAAAAGAGAAGACAACATACAGGATTTGTCCTCTGAAATACCAATACCCTTTCTCACGTATTCAACTGCAGAAATGTTTCATTGGAAGTGGGTTTGTGCTTTAGGAACCAACAGAAACAAATTCAGCTCCTGATGCATCATGGGATAGCCCAGTTACTTACGTCCTGTAGGCTGTTTCTCCGTGGAGCAAAACAAGTAAGTGATGTTAAGTACTCTAAAGATGGGATCTGGTGATGGATAAGAAAGGTCTGAGACATTATACATTTTCAATAAATATTAGCCATGATTAATTAAAAACTGCAGGGAAAAAATTTAGATTTAGGAGACCTCCGGAAAGATGACATTGTATTTCATTAGTGCCCTCAGAAAGTAGGTTTGACAAAAAGTGGCCATTAAAACTAATGTGTTAAAAAAAAACAAAAACAAAAAAACACCAAATGGAATTAAAACTCCTTTATAAATAATCTTCTACAGATAATTGCATATTTAAAATTTTGCAAATTGTACTTACTGTAAAATTACTATAGCTGAGCGATTTCAAGCTATACATCTGGAATATTATTTGCAAAGTGCTTGCCTGTGACACACACAAACATGTATATCCAATATATGCTATGTGTGAATGTATGTGTAAATGTGACCTCTCTCCCTACCTAGATTTATGGAGAAGATGAGAATATAGGTAATGATACATATACAACTTTTTTTTTAATAGCAATCTTTATATAAATCAGAAAGCTTGAATTGAGAGTCCTTTGTTCTAGTCTCTGTAGGAATGTACTAATCTTTTTTAGGGTATTTCCTGATCCTGCTTCTTTTCCTAGAAAAGGCAAATAAAAAATTCCTTTTGGAGATAACATGTTTCTGTTTCTTAATTTATACTGGAAACCAACAAATCACATTATTGAAATCAATGAATTTGAGACAATAAGATACATTTCATGTGTTTGAAAGTTAACTAAAATATACTGGTTTTCTGATTTCTCCAATGAATGATCCTTGAAAAGGAATACTCCAGATAAACTTCTTTAAGAAGCAAGGTATAATAAGGGTAGCCCTGATGTTAGGCAGGGATACTTTTTATTGCTTTTTGTTCTCTCATAAAGTGATAGTTTCTCTTCAACATATAGTACCTTTTAATACTTTGTGTTCTCTCATAAAATAATTTAATTTTTTACTGCTTAAGTAACATTATGGGAAAAAAATGGGGATGCTCAGAAGAGAAAAAGGAAAAAAAAGGAAAAAAAAAAAAAAGAATTGTTCTCCCATCTGTGACTGTCAACTCTGTTAACCTTTTCCCAATTAATGGTAATAAAACAAATTTGTCTTTCATCATCATTGTTTAATAAAAAAACACGACATTTTAACACAAGTGGTAGAAAGACCATAACCCCTGAATAAACTAAAATTTTGCTTCATGAAAAATTCACCAGAAGCTATTTTCATTTTTCTCATTGTGCATCTAGTGTCAATTAGCATTTGAGAATGACTGGTTTAGAACAAGTTTTCCTCTTTGAATGCATAGCCTAAAGAAATGTTTATCCCAGAAATCACAGTCTCAGTGAGTTCATAATTAAAGGAATATATATGAGTTGTAGAATCTCATCCTATGAAGAAATATTATTGAGATTCTAATGTTTCACTTGCCTCCTAAAAATGCCATCAAGAAGTTCTTATCTCATTTCATCTCTACAACAACATCTCGTTTCCACACTCATCCACCTACTTGTCTCCCTGTTAAAATTAGTGATTTGACCCTGATGTTCTCTCTAAGGCCAACATCTCCACTCATCCTATGAAATTACCTACTATCTCCTTCTGAATTGTAATTGGTCACTTCTCTTCTGCAACATCATTTTATGTTGGATGGTTTCTATAATTAAATAAAATGGTTTTCTATCTTCAAAAAAGTTTCACTTTACTTCTCAGCCCTTCAAGACACAGGTCTACTTCCCCCAAGACTTCACACAAAAGGCTGTCTCCAGGTCTTGCCACTCTCTATGTGAAAACTTTCCAATGGTCCCCTCTCTCAATGAGAATACACCTCAAATTATTTACAGGGTCCACAAGAACCTCTATAAAGTGTCCTTATGGCTTGTGCAAACTCATATAGACCAGTCCCCATCCATCATGCGCTATGGATATGCACCTTAATCTTTAGTTCTCATGTAGCCTGTCTGCTTTGTTGTTTTCAGGGACATTTGACTTTCTTTGCCCTCTTTCCAAAATACTCAGCTCTCAGATAATAAGAGAGCTGTCATTCAGGTCTTTGCTCAAATACCGTTTTTCCTAAGTCCTGCATTATGCAGCCAACCTTCAGAAGGGTCCCCACCATTCAGTCCCGCCACCTACTTTACCTTTCTCATATTACTATCTGTAACTGACTTCTACCTTTTTGCTAGTTGTCTCATTAACCCACTGGGATACAAACAACATGTGAACAGGGGCGTTTTCTGTTTTATTTGCTGCTACATCTGGCACACATACAAGAGCTATTGGCACATAGTGGACTACAACAACAATCGCTGTTCATCTATCAATGAATATTGCTCATATTTATACACATATATGTTTAAAGTTATATTAACTAATCTATGCATTCAATTAAGGGATTTGACCCCTTCATAGTTGCTTTGATATGGAGTGATAAATAATTGCAAATGTCCTCCTTTGTAATTTTCAAATAGTTAGAACTTCATAATAAATTTAAGTTGTGAATTTCATGAATATTAAAAAAATAAGAAAAAAACCTGAAATTTTACCAGAGTTAACATGGTTAAAAATGTATGTATAAATATTTGCAAATGTTTAAGGTCGAACAACAACTTGGATTTTTTATTGGTAAATAGTAACTTAAAATATTTCTAATTTTTGAGTTGAAAGCTATACAGTAGCTGCTTATAGCCTCTTGAGAGCTTCTCCATCATAGATACATATATAAGCTCTCTGGTAGGCAGGCTCTAAGATGGTCTGCAATGATCCCTGCCTCTCAGTGTTCAGGCCCTGAGAGTGGGACAGAGCTGGTGAATTGCTTCTATCCAACAGAACACAAAGACAATGGGTCATTACTTGCATGATCAGTTACAAAAGACTGTGATTTCTGTAATGCCAGCAGACCTACTGTTCTCATGGATTGCATACCTTAATCAGACAAGCCAGCTTGCCTGATTAGAGAGGCCAAAATCCAGGGAATAACTGAATCGTACCACAAGAGCTTGAAAACAGACTCTTTCAGTTGAGATGAATGCAGCCCAGCCTACATGGAGGGTGGTCTGTGAAAGCTTCTGAGGTAGAAGACCCAGCTAAGCTGTGCCTGGATTCTTGACCCATAAAAACTGAGACAATAAACGCATGTTGTTTTGAGCTGCTCATTTTGGGGTAATTGATTACTCAACAATACATTGCTAAGACAGGTTCCCTTATATTGAGTCTATCTTCAAATCCACTCAGAGTTTCCACCTTTATTTTCTGACCCTTACTCTATTGTAAGTCATTTAAGTGTTTTTCTTTGATTTTTTTTATTCTAAACCAGTTTTCTCTTTTTTGTCCAATGAAATAATAGCCACTTTATATTTAATGATACAATTATCTGATCAATCTTCAAATTACTGTAGTAAGAACTGAATATTATTGATCATAAAACCCTATATGTATATATATTGCTAAGCTTTGTAATTATAGAAACAGATGCTTGTACATTACGTTGGGGAGCTGAGAAGAATGGCACACATTTCAGTGGCATATGGCTCGAGGAGGAAGCAGAGCTCGGCATAAATAAATTGGAACTTCTCAAGAGTTGGAAGAGCTTGTCAAAAATAGTTTTCCCTAATCACTTATTTTATTATGCTTCTGTCAGACCTTGCACACAGATATTTTTGAAATTGGATGCTGCAATTTGAAATGATCACATCTAGTTTCAAAGAGTAATGAAATGTAGATGAAAATCAATATAGGGCCTCAAAGTCCCACGAACTAGTTACTCCGGGGAAAATATAGGGCTCAGATTCAAGTAGCCAAAGTTTATTGTGCCTTTTAATGTGTTCCTGGTATAGAGTAGGCATTCAAAAATTGTTGCTTCTTGAATTTACAAGGAGTGTTGCTGTACTTTTACTTAAATTTAGTTGCGTAACACAGTTTGACATTGTTACTATTCTCTTAATCAATAAAATTTATATTAAAAAGTATTTATTACTATATTTCTTTGTTTTATGTCTATAGTCCTTACTAGATACATAATAATGATAAGAACAATCTTCTTTTAATATACCACATACCATTTACTAAAAATGAGGTAATATGCACAAAATGTATCCCATATATGTGTGTGTGTGTGTGTGTATGTATAAGATTTTATTTATTTATTTGACAGAAAGAGAGAGATCACAAGTAGGCAGAGAGGCAGGCAGAGGGAGAGGGGGAAGCAAGCTCCCCCACTGAACAGAGAGCTCTATGCAGGGCTCAATCCCCAGGACCCTGTGAGATCATAACCTCAGCTGAAGGCAGAGGCTTAACCCACTGAGCCACCCAGGTGCCCCCAATATGTATTTTTAATTAAAGAAAGTAAATAATTATATTTACATTTTTCTAACATTTATTTGAATATAATATGTTAAAAATAATTTGAAATTATTTCAATTTCTCTTAATCTCTTACTTGTGTTCAATATCCTTTACATAAAATACCTAATCTGTTGCTGGATTTCTGATTTTGTTGTTTTGTTTTTGTTGTTGGTGTGTGTGTGTGTGTGTGTGTGAGTGTGTGTGTGTGTGAGAAATCAAGTGTAATCACTCATCTCCTAATTATAATAGAACAGTATTTGTGTATAGAATATGATGTAATATAGCTTACAAGTGCTTGCTAGTACAGAGTATGAAAAGATTTGCAAGCTTGAATCACGTAGACATGTAGGTAAAGCCATGGGCTTTATCTTCATTTATCACATATAAATCACATTGGACTTTGTACATGTCTTCTTAATTCTCAATGTCATTATTTAAAAAGATGAAGATAAGATTGAACACATAGATAGTTGTTTAGAGGACTAAATAAATTAACATGTGGAAAAGACATATTCAAGTACCTGATCCATAAAATCAGGGGGTAGTTGTCATCAATAATTTTATTTTCTATTTACTTCACTTCCATTTATTTCTCCAGCCATGCTACCACAGAAAAGTTAGGGAGATGCTAGGGTTTCACCTCACATAATAGTCCCTGTATCAAGTTTCCTTCACCCATCTTCCCCCTTGTGATTTCCAAATCTCTCTTTCAGACCCAATCAAGTAATATTTTTTTTAAGTCATCTTCCCTAATTATGCTCACAATTGTTACCATTGTTTACTTCATTTTATTCAATTTTCAAAATGTCATTTTTTATGATTATCTCTCATTATTTAATAATAAATGGATAGCATTTAAAAAGCACTTTAAAAAAGTTTTTACCTTCTCTGCACTTAGCACAACACACAGTAGGCATTTTATATCTGAGGGAGTAAATGAAATTAATTTATCGTTGGGAACCTACTTCTAGTTATTGGATTTATGACAGACATTTATTATAAATAATAGCAAGATAAACCATTCAACTGTTGTTCATTTGCCATAAAATTAGTTGCATAAATAAGAGTAGAAGAAGAGATACAATGTTTTGGTACAATGGGTTACAGATAATTCTCCTCCCAAAGCTTAATTGTATACTTTATTGACTTCTTATCACATACAAGAAATATAGGTCTCTCCACTCTGATGATAAGTTTTGTGGTCTTGTCATGGCCTCTAGTTTTACCTCCAATTAAATAGTCAAAAGAGCAATTAGGTGTAAGGGATTTCTTTCCTGAATAGACCACTTGGCTCCATCTATCTTTTCATTTGGAGCATTGAGATAGTCTTAGATTACTTGGAAAAAATTGGTAATGAATTATGCTCCTCGAGGCTGTGGTTAATTAAATTGGCTACCCTTTTGTCTTCAGCATGGGCAGCTGGGGCACTGGACTACAGAGGACTAATGAATCCTACTTAAGGTAAGTCCTCAAGGGATTTGAATTCCTGCTGTCAGACAGGAATATGATTCAGATCACAAAGTTCTCCAATCTGCTAAGTAGGTCAAACTCTCTAAGGGAAAATACAAAGCAATTTGAGGTCTGTTAAAATCAGAAACTATGAATTTAATTAGTTATTATATCCAACAAACTTTTTTTTTAGTACTGCATTGTGAAGAAGCTCTTCAGAAATCCTTTGTACTTAATAGAAAAGCGTTTGGATCAAAGATTAGTTCTGTTAGAAGCCATGTGTCCAGAACTCAGGGACTTTCAGAGAAGGACATGTGCCTAAACAGGTTATAAGCTTTATACTCAAATATTTAAAGCACTACTCAGGTGATTGAAAGTATTATACATGGTACCCAATTACACAGTACTGGGTATTTTGGGATGTTACACATTTTACATGTATCTACCAATTTGGTGCTGAGGATAAATAAATCTGTGTTGTGGTTTTCTCTTTTTTTCACTCATATTTTGCGTATAATTTTTCAACATAATCCTATGTAAACCACAAAAACACGTGTAGATATTTCTATATGTGTTATTCACTGCTATGTAAAATGTATTAAACTGGTCTAATATAGGTCAAACTAAAATGAAAAGTTCACAGTAATATTATTAATATTAATAAGTTATTATGAAATGGAAAATATTATAAATCTGTGCAGATACAATTCCTCTGGAGGTGGGGGTGTTCCCACATGAACAAGAAATTCTTGAAACACCAGCTGGGTGTTCTACAATTAAACTCAATTCAACTAAATTCTGACACTATCTACTCAAAAATAACATCAGATTCCACAGGTTAAGTGTTCAGTCCCACAAGACTGACATCTTCCCTCCTTCAGGTGTTATTCACAAGCCCAAGCTGTACTTGTGTTAACAGATTAAGGATTCCCATGTCCCTCTTCTTGGGCTCGATTAATTTGCTAGAATGGCTGACAGAACTCGGAGAAACATTTTATTTCCTAGATGACTTGTTTATCAGAAAAGAATATAACTCAGGAAAAGTCCGCTGGAAGAGATGTGTAGAGCAAAGAATGGGGAAATGGTGCAAGGCTCTGAGAACTGTCCATGAGAGCACTACTCCCCCCCAATTCTCCACATTTTCACCAACCTAGAAGCTCTCAAAGACCATCCTGTAGGGGGTTTACAGAGGTTTCATTATATTTGCATTACTGGTTACATCATTGGCCATTTGTAATTGAACTCAGTCTCCAGCCCCTCCTTTCTGATGTATGGGAGTAAGACTGGAAGTTACAGCCCTCTAATTACATGAATGACAGCCTCCATCCTTACGTGAGATCCAGATGTTGCCTCATCCTTAAGTGAGATCCAGATGTTGCCTCATTAACTAAACAGAAGACACCTATAAGGTTCTCATCACTTAACAAATTCCAAAGCTTTGTGGAACTGTAAACTAGTAACTGTGGAAGACCATATATACATGAGAAATATATTTTGGTCATCTGACTGACCAAATATGCAGTTCTTAGAATCACAATATCACACACTGTAACAATCATTTTTCATTGATTAATCTATTAAATATCCACAAAATCATCTAAGGTAGTTAACATTATGAAGAAACTCATTTACAGAGGGAATAAGAAATTTGTTCAAGGTTATATAGCACAGTTAAGCAAAATTTCAGATCCAACCTCAGAACATAGCATACCCTCTTATAGACAAAGCAGTATTACCTCTTTTTTGCAATGAATTAAAAATTTTCAGAGAATCCTGTATTCCAGATATGTCCTGTGGACCAACAATATCAACATCATCTGGTAGTTTGCAAGAACTGCAGAATCTCAACCTCAACCAGACACACTGAACCAGAATAGCATTTTTTCAAAATCCCCAGGTATTTTAAATACACATTAAATATGTTAAGCACTAATGTATTACAATATTCCTCAACCTTAAATACATATTCAGAATCACCTGGGAGACTATTTACATGTCATATATGTGTATGTGTGTGTATAAGTATACTTATACATATATATATATATATATTTGTACAGTACACCCAATTTCAGAACAAATATTATAAATCATAATCTCTTGGGAGGTTGCCAAAGTATCAGTATTTTTCCAGTCCTCAAGGTAATTCTAATGTGCAGTCAAGGTTGAAAAACATCATGTAAAACATGCTATTCTAATAGGTTTTCAAATTTTGATGTGTATAAGAATAAGCTAGAGGGATTTCTAAAACACTTATTGCTGTATCTGCTTTTAGAGTTTTTGATTCTATAGGTCTGGTGTGAGACTCAAGGATTTGACCTTCTAACATGTCCCTAGGTATTGCTGATCTGGGTACCACACTTTGAGAACCATTGATCTGACAAATTTTTGGATTTATAAAGTTAGTAACTAAAATTGCCTGGGGAGGGGCGCCTGAGTGGCTCAGTGGGTTAAGCCTCTGCCTTCAGCTCAGGTCATGGTCTCAGGGTCCTGGGATCAAGCCCCGCATCGGGCTCTCTGCTCAGCAGAGAGCCTGCCTCTCCTCTCTCTCTGGCCTCTCTGCCTAAGGTGCTCTCTCTCTCTCTCTGTCAAATAAATAAATAAAAATCTTTAAAGAAAAAAAAATTGCCTGGGGATGAAATGAGGAAGTGATAGAAAGTTCAGACTCTGAATCAGATACATCTGGTTTAAAACTTACTTTTTGTCACCTATTACCTTTAGAAATCTGAGCAAGATACACCTAACCTGTTTAAGAAAATCCTATACATGCACACACAGTAAAGATAATAAAACTAGTTTCATAGACAGTGGTAGAATAAAAATGTATATAAATACCTAGGGATGGTATCTGACTGATATCCACGCTTAGTCCATCTTCTAGCTAATAATTGTTAAGAATTAAACTGGAACTTGGACCTTTTAATTTTCCCTCTACATCCCAATTATATCAGCTAGTATTAAAATAAATTTTGCACTTCTAATTAGAGTTTTGCCAGTTATTAGAGATAATCAAACATATGGTGAGAGAAATGGAGAGCTTGAATTTTTCTTATAGGTTAATTATCCAAAAGCTAAGCACAGCAGAAAATCTCAAGCATAGACATATCATGCATTGAATTGAAAAGTTTCTCTCTTTGGCTTTTTAAATACAGCAAGGGTCAACAATCTTTCTACCATAAACAGAACAATCTATAAAGAAGCCCACAGGCCCACAGGTATTACGTTTACCTTTGTTCTCCCTAGCTTCTATCATAAAGTTTAAACTTTATGCCTTAGGCTCTATATAAGCTCACCCCTTCCTCCCTCCCTACTCAAGTCTGCACTCATTCACCCCATAAAATTTTCATGCAGCTGAAAGAAACAATTTGCAAATTCCCAATATCACAATCTTGCCTTAGATATCTGGCCTTCTACACATCAATTTTCCACTGCACTCCCTTTCTTGATTATTCTATAAACCTGCAGCAACCCTAGGTCCTCGGGAATGGACTTAGCACAACATCAAATGGAAATATGTGATGTACATTCTGTCTTCACTGTAAGCCTTGAGAAGGTAGACCTTCATTATTTACTCCGCATTTCCAACTTCTCACAAAGTTTGCTTTATTGTAAATACTCAATAAACATTTGTTGAATGAACAATGCAACAGTGTACTCCAAAGTGGGATAAACACTTCCCACACACACACACACACACACACACACACACACGTCAAGTAAAAATACACAAATGCCATACTGATCTGGCAAACATGCCTATATGACTGGTTTAATGAATTGATTGGCTAGTATTTTCAAAAACAGGGCAGTACTATTGAAATGCACATAGAATAAAAATCTTGGGTAAAGAGTAACATGCTCTGATCTTAGAAAGATGAATTATTTCAATCCAATATGGAAACTAATCAAAAATATGTGTTTAGGCAGTCTCTGAAGGCAAAACTATAAGGTGTAAAGTCTCCAAGAAAATCACTGAATATAGATAAGGAGAAGGAAAGATGGAGAACAAAAAATGTGCATTATAGTCACAAATATGCTCTATTCTGTATGCAGTTAAAGCTTATAAAATTAAACAAAAAACTTTAAAAGTATTTAAATAACATTCCAAATTCACTTTATTTTAAAGGAACATTGCAATTAGGGCAGCCAACAAGGTTACAAGGCAAGAACATTTTACGAAATTGCAGAGGAAGCTGTGAATCTTGCTGTGCCAAAATAAATAAACCACCAGATAAAAATAACTCAGAAGTAGAACAAGTAGGAGAAATGATATCATTAAGGACTAACTTTGACAATTACTTCTCCTCAGGTAAAGCAGGAATCTTGTTTTCAAAAACATGATAGGACATAAAGTAAATAATTGAGAATGTTAGCAATATAAATGTAATATTAAAATAGAAGCATGAAATAGTCATCTATTTTGAAACATCAGAAGAAGTAGCTATGATATAGGAGAGCAATTACTGGACTCTGAATCAGAAGACCAAAGCGTAAATACGGCTTTGAACTTATTGGTTTTGTGACCTTGAGCATGGTTTTTAACTTCTGAGCTTCAATCTTTCATCTCTAGTGTGTGTGTGTGTGTGTGTGTGTGTGTGTGTGTGTGTGAATGTGTGTATTCAATGAATTAATAGATACAAATCTCCTAACCCTTTGTCTAGTATATTGTGTACACCTAATATATTTCTGTATTTGTCACACAAATTTGTAACAAACTTTTCAGATTTCAAACCTAGCATTTATACGTGAGATGGGGAACCTTAAAAATATTGTAGCCCCTTCACAATGAAAAGCTGCTAATTTCATAGCAGATGCCCGGAATTTCACATTGTGAACGTGCTAATAAATACTGTCCTTTTTATTTTTTTTTCTTGGAAAATATCTAGAAAAATAGTCATCTGTTGTCAAGGAGGGAAGGAGAAAGTGTGACCTCTGTTCTTTTTGAAGCCCTTGCAACCAGCCTCTTAGGGGATCTCAGATACTTCTTTTCCTGGACAGTCCTTTCCTGAGCTCCCGAGATGGGCGGTGGCAGCAACATTCATCTTGAGTCATCACCTTGGGGGAGAAGACATGAACCTTAGCTCTCCCAACGTGTTTTCCCCCGCACTTCCCATCAGTTTTTGCTGTATATTCAAGAAAATAATCCAGAGCCAATTCTCTAAGGATTCTTACCCTTCATCTCTCAGTATCTGTAATGAAGCAACCAAATTAAAATTGCAGGGGGTTAGAAGGGAGTTTATCGGTCAAATATAATCAATATTGAAAATAATGAACATGAACAAGCTTTGGTACAATGAAAATGTCTTTAGATACACAGGGAATGATCACTATTATGTGAATTATCAAAGTAACCATGCCTTCAAATACATGTAGTTCTAGGATGATAAAATCACCCCAGGTGCAACTTTTAAAATTCTAAAGGTTAAGTGTGAAGGCTTCTTAAAAAGGTAAGACAATCCTAAAAAAAAAAAAAAAAAAAATAGTCATCTGTCTAGGAATAATTAGACTTAGCCTGGATGAAGGTAGAAGGATTCAGCATGAAAATATGATTTATGAACTTCCTGCTAAAGTGAGTTGCTACAGAGTGTTGGACATTCCTTTTCTCAGTTGAAGACAAATTCCATTTAGTCAAACAGCATTAGAGCTTAACCCTGAAATTCTTCCACCAGTTCACCAGATGGGTGTATTTCCTTTGTTTTTCCCTCCCTGACAATCTTTTTGTTAATGTGCTACTTTATATAAAAGACTACTCTTTTGCTCTACTTGTGCCTGAAGTATTCTGTATCCTTATCCAATAATATGATGGCTGAAAAGCTGAATCATTGTAATATTCCTTTTAGGACACAGCATTGGAATAATCTTAATTCATTTATTATATAAAAATGTAATAAGCACCTACTCTGAACCAGGAACTCTTTTGGGTATTAGGAATATAACTGTGAACAAAATGATGTCCTTTGATTCATTGAGCCTGCACTGTGAAGACTTGTACGGAGGGCAGAGAAACATAATAGAAATGTAAATATGTCTTATGTCAGAAGATGACAAATGCTACAGCAGGGGGAGAAAGAGGAAGAAATTAAGGAGTTTCTAATAACAAGGCTGGATGCTGTTTATAGCAATTATCATAATGGCAGTTATGCAGATAGTTGTAGAAAAAAAAAAAAAGAAGAAGAAGAAGCCATGTATCTAGGAAAGAGTATTTGAGGCAAAGGGAACAGTAAATGCAGAAACTCTGGAGCCCCAATGTGGAGGAAGACCAAGGTGGCTGGAACAAATGGACAAGATTTCACTTATCTGAATAGAAGACATTACAGAGTTCTCATATAATTGCCTGTATCATTGAAAATATATTAACCTAGAACTACTTATACTGAGCTTTGTTGGGATCAGAGTAGGTCCCAGGCTCTGGAATGGGAGTAAATCTACACGTGTAGTTTACTTTAAAGAGGTCTTGATCACCATTGATGGAAGACTCAAGGCTAAAGGCAGAGGCTGGATGTGTGTATAGGCGTGTCTGTTTTTATATGTGCATGTGCTTGATCCTGATTAAATGGGTGGATTTGACAAATAATGACTGACTTGGCTTAATTTTTAATTTGACCCAAACTTCGTAAATTTTTTTCTATAATTTCCTAACTTTATATACCACCTATCTATCCCATTTGGTCTATATATTTATTTCAATTCTTCACAATTTTGAATGCATTAGTAAAGAACCAATCTTCCAACATGAGCACATAATCAATTTGTTCTAATCTAAAGAATGCCTTTGCTCTTTTCTATAGTCTTTATATAAATTTAACAGGACCTTAAAAGCAGGGAACAACTCAACAGTAGGTAATCCGAAGCAGTGGTCAACCCCAAAGGGAGGTATATTTACTGTCTTTACCTTAACAATTAACTGACTTGTAAGGATTCTATTTTTGCTATTTAAATTTAACACTAGTTGTAAAGTACTACTCCCAAGTTTTGTATTTGATGTGATAATTTACAATAGTTCATTTGTATTTATAATCATGGTTAGAATCAGCTGTAAATTCATTATGCATACGAAGTTTAAATAAATAGTTAGAAAATTACCTGCACAAATCAGCGGAACAACCAGGCACTTTGTATTTTGCAATTAGTGATAGATAAAGTTCTTAAAATTTAGTTTATTTTGCACAAGAAAAAATAATATCTGTAATTACGAGAGCCCTTTCTAAACTGTCTAAATCATCCATGATTGACAACTTAGTCTTTTATATACAGTTCTTTTGGATGATTTTGCATATTCTGTCAATTAAACATGTTAAAATTTCCTCCCAGAGACACTTTCAGTAAATGGGGTTATAAAAGAAAACCTAGCCATAAACCCCAGGACAAGAACACTGGGATTTGTACCACCATAGCTTGACTCTCAGCCCTCCCAAGATGGGAAATAGGTTTTACTTCAGGTAAAGTCTTGAATAAATTGTAGTTCTGAATTTAGGAGAGCATGCATACCTTACCTTAATGAGAAAAATACTCTGTTAGGGCAGTACTGTCAGTGTTCTTCATGGACGGTCAGTGATTGTTATATATACCTTCATTTATCCATGATATAATCTCAGCAATCTGTCCTGAGGGTTTCTATATCACAGGAACCTTCCAAGAGCCACTATGGGATAGAAAGGATCAGAAGATGAAAGAATTAAAAGTCTTCTAACCAAAAAAAAAAAAAAAAAAAAGTCTTCTAACTGGTCCATTTAACTTTATCACAGTGGTGTTACTAAAAATCCAATGGCCTAATGCCTCCTCCCTTTGAACAACCTTTCTGTGAAGTCCAGGTTAGGATTAGTCAGACAGGTAGTCTTTGATGCATGTGTGCCTCAGGAAGATAACCATACCTTTTGCTAAATGAAGATCCGAAAAAAAGTGGTGTGCTAGTCTGTTCTTCCTACTTTAATCCCTGTTGAAAGTAGGAACTCAGATATGGGTATGTGCAAGTGAGATGTGTGTACATATATACATATGGATACATGTGAATCCAAATGTATTCAGATTGGGGGAAGAAAACTTTTTGCTTATTACAATAATATTAGAAGCCCTGTGGATAACAAATAGTTTAACTGATTATGTTTTTAAATGTATGCATTGATCATATTCTTTATTTAAAAAGAGACTTTAAAATGAGATACTTCAGAAGTTTTGTGTCACTCTGGGGTCTTACATTCTGATTTTATTTCATCTACATATAAATATAAATATCTACTTATATACAGATACTGACACACATATAGATAGGTATATGTGAATATATACATATACATAAAATTCGGTAAATGTAGAAATGTAGAAATAGTTGTACCTATAGAGATAAGTCACTTTAAATCTCAATCATAGTAATATGTTTAAATAGGTATAAATTATTATCTAGTAAAGAGAAAGATCTTGAGAAAATGTGGGAGTGAGGCAAACAGAATAAACAAATTTTGAAGAGTGACAGTATTTAAGCAATGCAAATAGAGCTTTTTCTGACCCCCACAAAGTATGAGCACACTAGCAATTCTGGGTACAGATCTAGGACAAGTAAGGAAGGACTGTAAGAGATATTTTAATAAGAAGGACAAGGTAAATGTTGCATATTTTACAGCATATTAGGACTGTAATAGTTATTTTTTTTCTTTGATGTAATATGGGCTCAAGGTTCAGAAAAGAGCATTATAATGTTGACAGTCTAACCATCAATCAGGCAATTAAGATTATGGTACAAGTCACAATTCTCATACACAAAACCAGCACCTGTTGTACATATAAAAGTAGAATGGGGATTCATTAATCACATAAATGCTATCAGATGAGCTTCTGAAATTTAATATGGCCAAAGGGATTTGATTTATTTTATTGGCTGTGTTATCTACAGTATGAGACTCCATTTTACCTTGGACTGTTGAAGTCAGGCTTATTCAGGTATACACCACTCTCCACACAACTCTTTATTTATTTATTTTTTTTTAAAGATTTTATTTATTTATTTGACAGAGAGAGAGATCACAAGTAGGCGGAGAGCCAGGCAGAGAGAGAGAGAGAGAAGCAGGCTCCCGCTGAGCAAAGAGCCCGATGCGGGGCTCGATCCCAGGACACTGAGATCATGACCTGAGCCGAAGGCAGCGGCTTAATCCACTGAGCCACCCAGGCGCCCCCCCACACAACTCTTTAAATAAATATAGAGACACCAACAGGTATTTTCACAAAATGACCAGAGTTTTCCTATTCCTTCCCACCTCACTATTCCCTTAATCATTATGACCATTATCTATCAATCTCTCTCTCTCTCTCTCTCTCTCTCTCATGCACACAAACGCACATTTCTTGCCCTATTCCTGGATTGTCTTGTTTTCTGAACAAACCTGAATCTATAAACCAAATTTAATAGTAACTTTACCTCCATTCAGTTATGGTGACTTTCCACTCCCCCCTATCCTTGGAGTTAATGGACTTCTGAAGTTATTACGGTTTTGCTCCAGTCTTTAGTTTCTGTGTTCCCTGTAGTACTATATGCAAAATCCTATATACGGTCCTGGCATTAGAGCCCTGCTTCTCACCCTCACCTTTACTGCCTACATTAGTCTTGGAATGGAATAGGAATAGAAGGAATTTGGAATATACATGATTTAAAATTATAGGTTTATAAAGCTAAAGTATAAGAAATTAACATATGAAAATATTAGAAGTGCAGAATTTAGAGAATCTTAGCCATGATTTTTACTAACTCATCTCTTGAAGGCAAAAAGCGTGCAATATAATTTTAAAATTGAGTTGTAATTCAGCAACAACATCAAAAGTAAAATTTGTTGTTAAAGAAGAGATAGGTTAAAATCCAAAGCTTCCACATTAAAGTGTTCATATTATTGAATAATCAATACACAAAATACAATACAAAAAAATTTTGTATTATTTAATAAAGTTATAAAGTGACTTCAGAAGTATTTTCACATGTATCAGTAGTGAGATTACAAATTCATGGCCTCAAATGTGCAGCATATACTTTTTATTTCTGTACTGGTATGTAAAATACTTTACATAAAACTCTGTATCTCCTGTTTATCTAGTTAAAAATTTAAAAATCTCCCTATTACAGACACATATTTCTACATGTCAACAATTAAGTCCAGCAGAGGCTGCTTACTCTACTAAAGTTTGAATGGTTTGCACCATTGCAAATTGAATGTTTTAAATAAATCATCTGTAAAACGTATCTGGTTGTACATTTAGCTCTTTCACTCCTTTTATGTCTTTTCTATTTTTACAAATTTTAAACTTAGCACAAAGTTGTAGAAAGAGTAACGGGAACTCTCATAAGCCCACATGCATATATCTACATATTTTTTCTAAACCATTTAAAAGTTACAGACATCATATTGCTTATAACTTCAGCGTGTATTTCCTAAGAAAAATGTCATTATTTTACATGCCACTATATAACTGTTAAGTCAGTAAATACAACATTGATATTATGCTGTATTTAACCACTAGCCTGTTATCTTTTGTATAATTGTTTGGTTGTATGTAATGTACCTTTTGTTTCTTGATGCTTTCAAGAATTTCTTATTTTATTTACTTTCCAGCAATTTAAATACAGTATGCCTAGGTACTGTTTTTGCTGGGTTTATTATTATTATTATTATGGTTTATTATTATTATTATTTTAAAGATTTTATTTATTTATTTGATAGACAGAGATTACAAGTAGGCAGAGAGGCAGGCAGAGAGAGAGAGAGGGAAGCAGGCTCCCTGCTGAGCAGAGAGCCCAATGCAGGGCTCCATCCCTGGACCCTTGAGACCTGAGACCTGAGACCTGAGTCGAAGGCAGAGGCTTAACCCACGGAGCTACCCAGGTGCCCCTGTTTTCTCTGAGTTTAAGAGGCTTAACTATTGTTGAGATTCTTGGATCATGAGTTGATATTTCCCCTTAATTTAAAAAATTTTCAGCCATAGTAGTCTCAATATTCATTCTAATGTTCTTTCTTCTACTTCTGAGACTCAGTTAAGTGTATACTAGACCAAACAATATTTACCAGGGGACATTGAACCTGTTGATTTTAGCTTTCAATTTTTATTCCTTTGGTTGCTTAGAGCAAATAATTTCTGTTGATCTATCTGTACAATAAATACCCGCTTTTTTGCTGTCCCCAATCTATTATAAAGCTCATCCAGCAACTTTACTTTCTATTGTTTTCTTTAAAATTTTAATTTCTCTGTCAATAATCACATCTTCCTACCTATTTTAAACATCTTTTCCTTTAACTCCTTAAACTATTTATTATAGTTTGTCTTAATGTCTCTGTCTACCAATCCCCAAGTCTGTTTATCTTATGATTTTTCTCTATTGACAGACAGGTTGCTTTTTATTGTGAATTACACTTCCCTATTTTATTGTACAAACAGTAATTTGTTTTGTTTAGTGGACATTATACATGACATATTGAAATGACTATGGATCTGTTATCCTTTCTTGACAACAAAAGGATAAATTCCTGACTATACTGAGGAAGCAAGCCATGGAATATCTATGGAAAAGGCATTCCACACAGGGAAATAACAAATGCCAAGATGGTGCTCTCAAGGAAGGGAGAGGAGGCTAGTGTGAACAAAAAGAAGAGTTTTCGATGTTCTTGTTGAGCAGAAAACTGAATATATCACGTTTCTCCTCTAGAGAAGATTAGCATCTTGTCTTTGTCCTTCAGGTTCTGAGGTTTCAGAGTATGTAGCTTTCAATCCAGAGACACTCTACCTCCATTTTTTTTAAATGTTGCTTTTAAAATTCCATGCACACTTTACTTCTGCTGTCTTTTTTTATACAATTCTTATTAGAGAGAAATTGAATCTCCAGTATTTAACCTTCAGTTTTCTTGTGTCTTTTGTTCCATGTCCATGTTTTGTATATTCATATATTTTCCTAATAAAATAAAATAAAAAATATAATAATAATAATAAAAAAAAGAATTTCTTTGCTTTATCTTTCAATGTTCCTATTAATCTTAGAAGACTTTATAAGATACCAAAGGTTCTTTCTTATTTTCATATGCTTCCTTTTATATATCCTTCTATTTCTTATTTCATCAGAGCAAAATCTTCCATCATCTCTCTAAAACCTAGTCTTTAGAAGTATTTTGCCCTACAATTTCAGTCTGGTATCTTATCTCCTTACTATCTTGTGTTTGCTGTCCCCAATCTCAGAGCTTCTTTTGTTCAGTTTTTATGTGGAATAATCACCTAGTCTTTAGAGCTTGCAATCACATGGTCTTTGTTGCAAATATTTAGCTCTATTATTGTAGCATAAAAGCAGTCACAGATAATATGTAAATAAATTAGCGTGACAGTGTTCCAAAATTCTATTTATAGACACTGAGATTTAAACTTCATGTCCTCTTCATGTGTCATGAAATAAAGCTTTTTATAGTTTTTCAGTGATTTAAAATCCAGTTTGTGGGTCAATCAAAATAAGCAGCAAGCTGAATTTGGCTCTTAGGTCATAGTTTGCCAACCCCTATGCTGAAAGAATACATAATTGCCTGGGGACATATAACTAATTTGATTCAGGCTTGGACATAAATCCTTCACATTACAAAATTAATTGCATTTTCATTGCAATTTCTATACAGTCCTACCAAAATCAGAATCAAGCATTTCGTACCTCTCTTGGCAAAAGTCTAATTTAGTCTTTTTTTTTTTCACCAAAAAGATAAAAATGTCAATATAAAAGGAGACAGAAAACATCCCAAAATGGTTTTTATTCTTTATATTTGTTTGTTTCTTTTCAAATACAGTGTCAAGTGGTGTCTAGATTCCCTGTTCTCTACCTACACTGAAGGTAAAATTCATCAAAGTTCTGGCCACCTAAAATCCAACAGTTGATGTAATTCACTTGAGTGGAAATGGAGGATGACTTTATAAAGGGAGAAGTGAGCCGATCACTTTTATTACTTCATCCAAGGCAGAAAATGCAGGTCTATCAAAATATTCAAATATATTTTTCTGATATTTGAGACATTAATGGTAACAAGAATTCCTTTATAGAAACCTGAAATATAAGCATAATCACTCTTTTTTTTTTAAAGATTTTATTTATTTATTTGACAGACAGAGCTCACAAGTAGATAGAGAGGCAGGCAGAGAGAGAGAGGAAGAAGCAGGCTCCCTGCCGAGCAGAGAGCCCAATGTGGGACTCGATCCCAGGACCCTGAGATCATGACCTGAGCTGAAGGCAGAGGCTCAACCCACTGAGCCACCCAGGCGCCCAGCATAATCACTCTTAAAAGGAGCTGTTGGCAAAGCACTTCAGATACTGTAGTTCTCTTTTACTAAAAATAAATGGCCAAAAGAGACACAAAGTTCTTGGCCAACTATAGTGCCTTTTACTGCTGTTTGCTAGGTATGTATGTCTTTCTGCTATCTGGTAGCATTTTATTCCCTGTTCCCCTGTGCTGTGGGAGAGGTGAGGCCATGTGATCATTTTAGTCAATGATTTATGTGGATAAAGCATAGTGTTTGGATATATTCAGGATTGTAGATCCTCCAACTGCGGGGGTCCTACATTGAGAACGATGACAACATGGCATATTTAGAGTGAATGGCATATAGAATAAGTACGAAATGAGCCTTTGTTGTTCTGGGGAAGTAAGGTTTGGTGTTTATTACTATAGCATAGCTTGGCCTTTCCTGACTGATGTATCTGTTTGTTTTAAGTGCAAAATCTGTTAACCCTATTAGCCTTTGTGTAAAAGGACAACTATTTACCTGCACCTATTAGAATTTACACAGCAGATTTTACTGAGGGTGTCTAATTGCACATGCTATTTCCTAGGTGAATATACACGAGTATATATTGTGTTTATAGCAATCCTCCAGACCCATGTGATCTACTTTGTCATGGATTACCCACACTGGGATTATTTTCTATATGCTACCCAAAACAAAGGAGCAAGCTTGAGAGTATAAAGCTTCTCTGCCCCTTGATGTCAAGAGTTAAATTCTAGCCATATTATTTTTTTTTAAGATTTTATTTATTTATTTGAGAGAGAGACAGTGAGAGAGAACATGAGCAAGGAGAAGGTCAGAGGGAGAAGCTGACTCCCCATGGAGCTGGGAGCCCGATGCAGGACTCGATCCCGGAACTCTGGGATCCTGACCTGAGCTGAAGGCAGTCGTCAAACCAACTGAGCCACCCAGGCATCCCAAATTCTAGCCATATTATTTATTGATTCATTGTATTTGTTAATAGTAGCTTCTTAGAATCTATTTTTTTATAATTTATTTATTTTCATTTTTAAATACTTTTTAAAAAGATTCTATGTATTTGAGAGAGAGAGAGCACAAACATAAGCAAGGGGAGGGGCTGAGGGAGAGGGAAAAGCAGGATCCCTGCTGAGCAGGAACCTTTTACTCAGGGTTGAAGTCCAGGACTTTGGGATCATGACCTGAGCCCAAGGCAGAAATTTAAGCAACTGAGCCACACAGGTGCCTGTATTTTTTTGTTAATTATAGCAAGTATAAATGCAAGGTAGATATCAACTGAGGTACTCTATCTTATGAGATTCAAATGTAAATGCACCCCCTCCTATAAGTCACTGGAATGTATTCTTAGTAATTTTTAGAAGAATGGTAGATACTGTGGGACACTTATATTGAAAAAAATAATAATAATAACATGTCATGTTACCAAAAAGAAACAACTATTCTTTGTTGCTTTGCACTGTACCTTTTATTTAAAACATCTGCATAAAAATCTATGGTGGAAGAAAATTAAAGAAAGTATCATCAAGAGGTGCCCTGTTTTCTTGACAGTATGTTGTTAATAAAATCATACAGTAAAAAGAAAGCTCCTCAATGGACAAGATGAATTTAAAGAGAGATAAAAAATATATTAGATGACATGATTGCTATGAAAGAAAAGGAAGGGCAAGTTAGACATGCACTGATATATTGTAACTATGAACAGTGGATTTTGAAATAATGAGGGGTTAGCATACTTTTTGGAAGTGTACACAACCAGTCAGAGACATTGCTTTTGCTACTGATAATTTTAGACCCTAGTAAAAGCTATTAGATTATAAAAAGCAATTAAACAGTTTATGCACATACGATATCTTTTCATGCCAGAGTTAAATCCTCAAGACCATGCAAGGCAGGGGGACTTAGGAGATTCCAATGGGAGAAATTGCACACGTTTCTTTCAGAGCTACAAGTGCAAGGTAAAATATTACACATGAGAATACAGTAAGCTTAATATTAAAGGAGAGAAAGAAACCAGCAGACCAGTAGGGAAATTAAACTGAACATTGGCTTAATAAGTGTGAAATTATAACACTACACATCATACATCCTTTTAAATTATTTTTTTCATGTCATTTCCAAAATATCATTATACTCTGATATATTCCTATCATTTTATTTAATAATATAGCTATTAAATATAATTATGATTATATGTGTTTTTTTCTCTTCTGTCAGTGGATTACAAATACTCCTTGGTTGCAAATATAGAATTTCAGTCATAATATCTACTAACATCAAAAAAGTTCTTAAAGTTGCAAACTCAATCTTTTTTATTTAGTTCAAATATAACACAAGATAAATCTATAATACATGATGGAAAGCCAAGTGTAGCAAGACATAATTAAAACATATAAGGCCTTAGGAATCAGTATTTGAAAGAAAAATGAAAAATAATTCAGATCTATTAAAAAAAGCAACAAATGATAACCTCTTGCATAAGTGAGCAACAAAAAGAAAATCTACAGAAACCTGTTTAAACATGATTAACAAAAATAATGAGAAACTGTAAAGAAGTGCTATTTTCTATATTCATAAAGCTTTGAAATAAAAGGAAAATAATTAAAGGAAAATCATAAATATCCAATAATTTATGTAAGAATAATTATTTGTTTAATGGTAACTATCATTATAAAGTAATGACATTGACTTTATTTGATAACATTATCCTGTATGTCTTTAAAAAGGAGGGCACTTGTGATGAGCACTGGGTGTTGTATGTCAGTGATGAATCACTTGATTCTATTCCTAATATTACACTATATGTTAATTAACTAGAATTTAAATAAAAACTTGACACATTAATAAGTAAATAAACACATAAATGAAATTCCTCTATTTCACCAGACTTCTAACCAAAATTGATTAACAAAAGAAAATTAACCTCACCTATGAAACCTCCCTACTTAATCACTATATTTGATCAAGAGAAAAATACGTGATATTTTCCAGATGTCAATTTTTTGATATTAACAATATTCATGATGTTTAGCAAAATATTTTATAAGTAACCAAGGTATTAAAAACCGTATTTCAGGGTGCCTGGGTGGCTCAGTGGGTTAAGCCGCTGCATTCGGCTAAGGTCATGATCTCAGGGTCCTGGGATCGAGTCCCGCATCGGGCTCTCTGCTCAGCAAGGAGCCTGCTTCCTCCTCTCTCTCTGCCTGCCTCTCTGCCTACTTATGATCTCTCTCTGTCAAATAAATAAATAAAATCTTTAAAAAAAAAAAAAGTATTTCAAAAAAATATACCTCCCCCTTTACACAGAAGAATAGGGATTTTATTGACTCAGAGAGGAGACAGAATATCATTTGACAATACACGCTACCTCAAAATTCTCACTTATCAGGAAGAGAAGATGAAAAGAAAGATTTGTGATAATGAAGTTGGAATCATCTTCCTTGTTTGACTTAAATGAAAAGACATGTAGTAATCGGGAATAACCACTTTGATTATACAAACTTTACAAACAAATAAGAGGTTTCAATGCAGCTGATTGAGTGCAGCTTAGTGAGGTGACAGATAGTTGATGTGAGACTAAAATTGGAAGGAGAATTACAACGACAGCAGCAACAATAGCTGCTTAGGTAGGTTATAAGTTCAGAAATAAAAGTAAAAGTAAATTATGGTAAAAAAATATATATATTGTCTTCCATCCCAACAACATTGCAAACCAAGATTTACTGGCTTCTTAATCCCTCTAGGGAAATACTGTGAATATTGAGTTTTCTTTACAGCATCATTTATGGTAATGACTCCTCTCACCCTCCCACCAAAATTAAGAATCATATCACTTTGTACTGAATTACCAACAAGCATGTGTGTTACCAACATCATGTTTTCACTGATATTGTGCTTCTTTTGCAAACCTTGTCAGCAATCTATGGTGGGAAAAAGTTTTTTTAATGTCTATTTGTTTTCCGTCAAAAAGATATATACTGAGGCGCCTGGGTGGCTCAGTGGGTTGAGCACTTGACTCTTGGTTTTGGTTCAGGTCATGATCTCCAGGGTTCTGAGACTGAGTCCAGCATCAGGCTCCCTGCTGAACTACAAGTCGGCTTGAGATTCTGTCTTTCCCTTTCTGTCTGCACCTCTCCCCACTCATGTTTCCAGTCTCTCTTTCTCAAATAAATAAATAAATAAATAAATAAATATATTTTTAAAAGATGTATATTATTGCCTGACCTCAGACAGATATACGATTAGGTAAACCCAGTGTAGGTATATATGCAAATGATGATTACAGTCAGAAAGAGCTGACTAAATGCCGGTGATGCGGCCTAATGAATAGAAAAAAGCTATTTTCCTTGAGATGATCATTATTCATGCTCCACAAATATTAGGCTTTCAGGCTTATGTTACAATGTGTCAGTTTTAATTAGCATACAGAGCAATGAAGAGCTGTAGATCTTGCCATACATAACTATTAGTTGTTCTCTACAACTGAAATCAAAGGTGGAAAGAAATTATCTCATTGAAAACAAGCATTCATTGCTGACTGCTGTCCCTATGTCAGAGCCACGTCTTTCTTATGCTTTTTAATGAAATGTTTTAAGAGAAACAAGGTTTTTTTCTTTACCCATTTAAAAATACAAAATACTTTAAATACTAATAGTTCAATAATTTAAATTTAATTTATTCAAATAATTATGTGTAATCATTTGTGAAAGTGTTGGCCATTGCACAAATGTCAAATTAATTTTCAGGATTAAAATTATCCAGCTCATAAATTGAAGATTTGGAAACTCTCAAGTATTTATTAGTATTATGAATCAATTCATGAAACCAGCATCTTTATATTGGTAATTTATTTTTCATTTGGGCTTTGCTGAGTAAGTAGGTTAATATAATGTGGAAGAGGGATTTATTTGTTGAGAGTAATGTGTGTAGGAAAAATAAGAGATTAAACAAACATTGTTCCTATTTCATGACCTGCAGCTAAAATTCTAATACTTGAAGGCCATCTTAAATCTTTTTTTTTTTTTTCCTTAAGTTAATTGGTTATACATATATGGGTTAGGAGGAAAACATTGCCGCTGCTAGGATGACAAAAGTGCATTTGCATGCCTTATTAATGATAGTTCATTAGTGCGATGCTTGTTGGAATATAACATATCTCATATGTTTTTCATGTATCAAAGACTGTAACTTGTAATAAAAGTAACTTGTATAAATCGGGTGAGCAAAGGGAGATGCAAAGAACTTCGCTGGTGGTGTTAATAGGAACAGACACCAGGAAAGAGTGGTATGTGAATGGACTCGGAAGGTGGAGAGCATTTGGCTAAATGAAGGGACTGGAATTTGGCGAAGGTTCAGCCTAGTCTGCTGGGACACGGAGGGAACAGAGGCTACATGGAAAGACTAGCTCATGAAGAGCCTTCTCTCGAATTATATTTAGCCTATTTAAGTGCTAATCCAGAAATCACATTATAGCACACAGCCTTACTCACCTTTAGGGGTACCTGCTCTAAATAGCCGGTGACATTTTCACTGGGAAAAATGGCTTGTTATTGGAAGAGCTTCAGAACTTGTTTAGAAAGAACATAGAGGAGGGGAACATGAAGCAAGGATTCTCTCTTCTTAGTCTATAGAATACGGGCTCCCCTGGGAGAAGAGAAAATTTAGAACACGCACGGGTCAAATCTCATTCCAGTGACAGCAAGTCGGGGTTATGCCCTCTTTGAATTTGTGCTAAGATACCCAATCAAGGTTTTGGCCTCCTTTTTTTATTTTTAACTTAGGAAGATAGGAAGGAGGACTGGGAAAGGAAAGCACTTTCTGTACTGAATAACTTTTGACAATGATTTTCATTCTAAATGATTTTTAAAAGCAGTGTTATTCTTGGCCATTACCGAGGATCCTAAAATACTTTCAGTTTAGTGCACTCTCTGTTATAATGATGTTCCTTTTGTAATGGATTTAGAACGTATTTCATCAGAAGTAGGATAAAGTTGGGTTGGATAAACAAATTCCACTTAAGTTATGAAAAAAAAAAAAAAAGATTCATTCTCCTAGAAGTTTCCTGGAGACAAAAAGTATAACAAACTGGAAATATAACAGTTTATATTGTTTGCTCCTTGAAGACATCTTTACTTGAGAATTCAATTTAAAGGGTTTATATTGCCATAGAAATATTCTAGGTGGAATAGTATTTGCAGCAAACATTAGTTTTCTAATAATTGTAGGAGAATGAAGTTTCCAAAACCAAATCATAAGTGAAAATATATAAATTCAAACCAAGACACTGTAAAATGGTTGACTTTTATTACATATTATTGATAACTCATTAAAAAGGAAAGAAATATATATATTTGCAGCTTTCAGTGCAGAATTTCATTTTATCTCTTTAATATTTGCTGTGATTTAATTTTTTTTCAGTCTTGCCTACCTTTTGGCTTTCTTTTTAGATCAATTCTTCCTTTTTATGTTTGCTCCAATAATTATTTTATAAAGAAAATGTGTACCATACCATCATCATAGCATAGAAAGACAATCTTCTTGCCATTCAGTGATGCTGAAAGTTGTTTATGACTGAACTATCCTATTTTTAAAACTGTACTCTCTAACTCAAACATTTGAACTTATTTCAATTGACTATTTTTTTTTTAACTTTAAAGATCCTATTCTTGTTCTTTGGAGTCCATGGTATTGTTTTCCTTTAAAAAAAATATTTCACAATATTTTTCCAAGTGATAGCAATTTTATCTTCTGGTGAGCTGTTGAATGAACTGTTTTCATTCCTTTCTTTGAAGGATAAACATTCTTTCTCCTCTCAGACTAAAATACTTCTCAATAACCTGCTTTTATGCTGTTCTTTTATTTTGTAATACACTGTAGCACTTTGTAGTGCACTGACCCAGGTGTTCTCCCCTTGTTAAAGGATTTTAAGTAAACAAAGAGCATACTGGGGGAGAGTGTCCCTCTTTGCCACCATTTGTATTTTTCTTATAAGTTTTTTATACCACAGTGTGCTCTTATTTTATGCGTTTTGTTTTTAGGGGTCTCTACTCTTTAGAGTAGGTAATTTCCTTAAATCCACAGGTCTTCCTCTACTTCTGATGGGATTGCATCCCAATAAACTCATTGGAAATTGATAATGTCGTAAACTGAAAACGCATTTAACACAGGTAACCTAGCAAACATCATATCTTAGCCCAGCCTCACTTAAACATGCTCAGAACACTTACATCAGTCTATAGTTAGACAAAGTCATTAACACATAGTCTATTTTATGATAAAGTACTGAATAACTCATGTAATTTGTTGACTACTGTACTAAAAGTAAAAAAAAAAAAAAAAGAAAAAAGAAAGAAAGAAAGAAAGAAAGAAAGACAGAAAGAAAGAAAGAAAAGAAAAGAAAAGAAACAAGCAACAACCAGAAAAACAAACAAACAAACAACGTTTGTGTGGGTCCAAAATTGTTCTGTGTTGATTGCTCGCCCCCAGATCATGTGGCTGCCTGGGAGCTGTGGCTCACTTCTGCCCAGCATCATGAATGAGAATCCTACTGCAGAGCACCTGCCAGAAAAAGATCACAAAATTCTAGTTTCTACTGAATGCCTATTGCTCTTGTACCATCAGAATGTCAAAAAGTTCTGAGTAGAACCATCATATATTGGTGCCTGTCTGCATTTCAGAAAACATAGAGGGTTTGGGTTTTTTTTTTTTTTTTTACCCCTGATTTATTTTTTGCATTTCTTCAAGTTTTTATTTAAATTCCAGTTAGTTAATATACCATGTAATATTAGTTTCAAGTGTACCATATAGTCATTCAACACTTCCATACATCACCCTATTAGAGCAAAGACCTTTGTGTTCTAAGATTTATCTTGTTTTATACAGAGTACCTTCACTTTTTTTCTCCTAAAATTGGAAATTCCAATTTGTTTACATTTACTTTTTTATTTTAAAAGAAACCTGAAGGTAGCATGGTACCTATTCTGCCTGAAGACACAATATCTTGAACAGATTTCTTCACTCTTACCTGTTCTATTAATCTTTTACAGCATCAAGTACCATAAAATCTGGGATCTAAATAGCTTATCTCTGCTTCTTTATTTCCAAAAGGCATAACTTAATTTGTCAATCAGATTTTGACAAATCACTTCAGCCTCCATTCATTGGACTACAGCCCAAGTGTCGATTACTAAAGAGAGTGTGTGTGTGTGTGTGTGTGTACACACACACACACTTATACATATATATGTATATATACATGTCAGAAGCAAATATTTCAGGACTTCAAACTCATTAAATAATTAATGTTTTCAACAACAGTGAAATCAGAGCTAATTACCCAATATGCCTGCATGATGAATCCTGCATACTTATTGTGGAATTCAAGGTCATTGTTTGCATTTGCTTATTCTACAGGCACTAATGATTATTTTATATGGCATTCAGCTTCTCTAAACTAGAAACAGGTTACAAGAAGCAAAACACTGTCGGAAACACTGTTGCAAAGCATTGAGGTTCAGTTAAAATTGTTTTCAAAATTACAAATCTGTTTTTGTAGTTGAACAGATACTAGTATGGCATGGAATTAACGTAATGTACTAACAAAACAATATTAATGACCAATTTTCTACAAGCACAAAAATATTGCTCTTCCTAAAACACTAGCAAACACCAATGACTTCCTAACAGAATTAATAAAATGATTTTTGATGTGTCATTTCAACTCCTGTGTTTTAATTAATTCAAATGTTGTTGTTTTCACTGCAAACCCAGGAGGAAAATACTAATGTGCAAACATTGTGCTATTTTCACAAATAAAAAGGAGAGGACTGGATCTGTATAGAAGGACTTACTGATTATTGTAATAACAGGAAGTTTTACAATCCTGTATTTTATACATTTTTAAAATGAAGTATTTGTTAATGTCTTTCGTAGCTTTAAATACATAAATTCTACAGACTACTTTGTTTTACCATAAGAATGTTTTACCATAAGAAATTACTATATGAACATAGGAAAAAGATTTAAGATAGAGTAAGGAATTAACCATAAAGTTATAAAAATTATTTTGTTAAGACTTTATTTATTTTTTTTTTTAGCAGTTTTAGATCACAGCAAAACGAAGCGGTGGCAGGGGAGGAAGTACAGAGAGTCCATAAATATACATACATACATACATATATATGTATATATATTTACCTCTCCACATGCATCACCTCCTCCCTATTACCAGCATCACTCAATAGAATGATTCATTTGTTACCAAAGATAGACTTATACTGACATATCATAGCCACTGATAGCCCATATTTAGTTTACCATCTGGTTTACTTTTGGTATTACTAATTGCCTGTGTTTGGACAAACCTATAGTGATAAGTACTCATGGTTACAGTATAATACAGAGCATTTTTGCTGCCCCAAACATACTCTGTATCCCACCTACTTATCCCTCCCAATCCCTCAACCCCAGGGTACCATTGGTCTTTTTTCTCTTTCTATAATGTTGCTTTTTCCGGAAGGTCATATAGTTGGAATTATACAGTCTCTTCAGATTGGCTTCTTTCAGTTAGTAACATGGAGTTAAGTTTCCTCCTTGTCTTTTCATGGCTTGATAGTTCATTTCCTTTTTTCACTCATTAACACAGTAGTATTCCATAGTCTGGATGTATCATAGCGTATTTATCCATTTACTTACTGAAGGGCATCTTGGTTGCTTCCAAGTTTGGGCAATTATGAATAAAGCCACCATAAACATCCATGTTCAGAGATTTTTGTGGACATAATTTTCAACAAACCACATATTTTAAGCCAACTTGACAAAATAATTTGTCACCAAAATAAATAATCATTTTTATCATTAATTAGTTTCTATAATCAGTATGAAGTTGTGTCAGGGGCAGTGGAAGGGCCAAAGGAAAATGTAGAAGGAAATGTAGAAATGATTAACTCATCACTCCCTACAGAATATATGAAACAACTTTCTTCTTTCGAGAATAAGTAACATCCTGGAACTCACTGTACCAATAATCTGAGCTAGTCATTTCCTATTAATTGAATTTTATTTGCTCTCCTTTCAATTTTGAAAGCTCCTGATGATATATGATATACAAATATATGTTTAGGTAATTATCATGCTGATAACAACAGAGAGAAGAAGAGCTTCTTCAGGAAATTATCATCCTAGAACCTGGTATTAGTTTTCTCAGATGTGTAATGATACCTATTACTTGTCAGCTTAAAATAACACACTTATGTTATCACACACTTTCTGAGGGTCAGAAATCCAGGCACATTTCAGCAGGTTCTTCTGTTAAAAAACAGCTGCAGAGTATCTTTCAGCTGGGTCCTCATCTACAGGCAAGGACTATGGATGCAGCAATTCCATTTTGGGGTCTATACCAAAAGGAGATGGAAACATGTTATTGAACAGATATATGTCCTTCATGTTAATTGCAGTTTTAGGATTTATTCACAATAGCCAAGATATGGAAACAACATAAGTTCCCATTAACAAATGAATGGACAAAGTGTGTGTGTGTGTGTGTGTGTGTAAACACAATGGAATATGATTCATCCATTAGAATGAAGTCCTACCTTTTGGGACAACATGGGTAGATATTGAGAGCATTATGCTAAGTGAGAGATCACAGAGAGAAAGACAAATATTCTATGACATTGCTTATATGTGAAATCTAAAAAGTCAAATTCATAAAAAAAAAAAACAGAATAAAGTGGCAATTACTAGGGGTTGGGGGATGTGGGGATAGGATAGATTTTGTTTAAGGATATCAGCTTCCAATGAGCAATAAATAAGCCCTAGAGATTTAAAACACAGTATAATGAATATGGTCAATAATAAGTATCAAACTTGCTAAGAGACTAGATCTCAATTACAATCACAAAAAAAGAAACGATAATCATGTGACATGATGTAGGTGCTAACTCTGAGTACAATGGCAATCATATTACAATATATAAATGTATCAAATCAACATCTTGTGTACCTTAAATTCACACCACATTATATCTCAAAAACATTTCAGTGGAGGTTGGACTAGGGAAGTATCCGCTGCCCTGTTCATGTGTCATTGGCTTCATTCAACCCCTTGTACCTGAAAGATTTCTGACAGCCTTCTTTTTTTTTTCTTTCCTTTTTTTTCTCTTCTTTTCTTTTCCTTTCTTTTTTCTTTTCTTTTTTTCTCTTCTTTTCTTTTCCTTTCTTTTTTCTTTTCTTTTTTTTCCTCTTCTTTTCTTTTCCTTTCTTCTTTTCTTTTCTTTTTTTTTTCTTTTTCAGGAAACTGAAGATCTTTGTACTTGGCCTGGGAAACCAAGATTCTACAAGGTAATGATTTATCCATCTGAGAATTATTTTATTTTTTTAATTTTTTAGCAACCTTCTTCTTAAAAGGCAGACAAGGAGGAGATAGTGTCCAGATTACATCTTCTCGCAAGACAGGGTAATATAATATAATATAATATAATATAATATAATATAATACAATACTGGGAGTAAAGTCCTGTCATCCTATGGTATTTTACATTGAAAAGTAAGGTAAGTCCTATCCACACTCAAAGATATAAGATGACACAGTGTGTGAACACCAGCAAGTGGGGATCATGGGAATCATCTTAGTGTCTTTCTGCACAGATCTTTTGCCCTTAAGTTACCTCCCGTTCAGAGTCTAACTTAACCAAGAATTGGCAGAAAATAAAAGGTATAAAGAGAAAAGTTGGCATTGAGAGGTTCGACCTTCTAAAATAAGTTAGTTTCGGGGTGCCTGGGTGGCTCAGTGGGTTAAAGCCTCTGCCTTCAGCTCAGGTCATGATCCCAGGGTCCTGGGATTGAGCCCCTCATTGGGCTTTCTGCTCAGCAGGGAGCCTGCTTCCTCCTCTCTCTCTGTCTGTCTCTCTGCCTACTTGTGATCTCTGTCTGTCAAATAAATAAATAAAATATTAAAAAATAATAATAATAACAAATAAAAAAATAAAAATAAATAAAATAAGTTAGTTTCTTCCTTTAAAAGTATGAATTTCATTTTTCATTGACATAGAATGAAAGAAAAGTCATATGGTGAATAAAAGACTATCTTTTGGTGAGCAATCATAAAAATGCAACTAGAAAAATGAAATAAAATGTTATTTAAATAAAATTCAAACAAAATCAATCTCACATGTACAGAAGACAACAAAAGGTAAATAAATGTTATTATAATTTACTCAGGACTTTTATTACTCAGAAGTCTTTATACATATCTAACCATTTAAACTTTTTTAGTTCATACGCTATTTTATTTTATTTTAAAAATGTCATATATAATAGCCATATACCTCATAATGAAAAATAAACATTAATAAAGAACTAAGATAATGGCATAAAATATTTCAGAATAATAAATTTTAACCAAATTCTTTCATAATTCTAAAATTGAACTCAGGCAGTATCTTTCTTTAAATTTCAAATAGAATTTTTGTTTTTAACAATGTAAAATAAAGTTTTCCACTTTAACTAAAAAGCTCACAATATGTGTTATACATTAAAGTAGTTGCTGAATGAAAAATCCACCTAAGATCATCTATTTCAACTCCTAATTTTATTAAATTAGAAAATATTTTACATGATAAAATGTAAATTATTTAATTGAAAAAATACCTAAACCTATTTTCTACTCTGCTCTGTTCTATTACTTCAAAATAAAATGATATTTAAAAAATAAAATAAAAAAACAGTAGTTTTTTTTTAAGGCAATAAGATTAGCTTATTCTTGTAAACTTATGCAGATAATTAATAAAGGCAAAACACAGGAACTTTGTTGAACCTGTTTAAAAGGCTTGCCTTGGCTTCTGATATCTGGTTCCCCAGATAAGATATCCCTCATTGACATCTTATTTTCTACTTCTTCCTTCTTCTTCGATTTCTTTCTTTCATTTTTCTTTTGTTTTCTTCAATGAGACTTAACTGCTTCCAGCTCAGACTGGTTAGATTTCCTTGAGTGCTTTCCTTAGTTTGTTTATAACTAGAATCCTCTCACCACTTAAATGTTGCTCTTTTCCAATCAATTCCAGGCTGTGTCTTACATTGATTTGTGGTTTTGTAATGTTGCCACTTAATCAATAAGGAAACCATAGTTCTGGGTAAAATATTTCCCATATAGAAGTAATGAGGGGAAATTCAACATGAGAATTTGGGTGGAAGGAAGGAAAATAACTCTTTTTTTTTTAAGATTTATTTATTTAGTTTAGAGAAAATGCATGTGAGTTGGAGGGTGGGTGCAGGGGGAGAGGGGGAGAAAATCTTAAGCAGCCTCCATGCTGACTTGGGACTCAATCTCAAGACCCTGAGATCATGACCTGAGTGAAAATCAAGAGCCAGACATTTAACTGACTGAGTCACCCAGGTACCCTAAGAAAATAATTCCTAAAAAAGATCACTGTCTGAGTTTTTAAGTAGTTGCTTAATCTATTTATCAATCTATTTAAAAATACAAAATTTTACATCAAAAGTTCTTATTATGTGCTCATATGGATACAATGAAAGTGGACAAATGGAGCAAAATAAAAAAAGATAATAATAATAAGGAATCCATTCTATAAAAGTGCTGATTTTGTGCGCCTGGGTGGCTCCGTGGGTTGAGCATCTGTATTCTGCTCAGGTCTTGATCCCAGAGTCCTGGGATTGAGCCCCATGTTGGGCTCACTGGTCAGCAGGGAGCCTGCTTCTCCCTCTCCTGCCTGCCACTCCCCCTGCTTGTGCGTGCACTCTCTCTCTCTGTCAAATAAATAAATACAATCTTAAAAACAAAACAAAACAAAATTCTGGTTTTGTGATCTGATCCTCTTCAACGTGGTCCATACCCTCATGAAGGAAAGTGGATACTTCATTAGTAACAGAAAAGATGCTTCATATTGCAAGACTAAACTTCAATAAATGATGAATTAGTGAATGTTACTTAGCATAGAGCAAATCTGTTTCTACTAACGTTCTCTGTAAAACTAGTTCTTAAGAGTTATATGTTCAGGAATACTAGAGGAATACAGCTCTGTCTCCAAATCAGAAGTAGAATCCTCTGCTCCATACAGTAACAGAGTTACTAAGGATTCAGTAAGATTTTAACCGCTGGAGCTGCCCAGAGCAGGCCCTGACAGTTCTACTCTTAGTGGCTTACCTAAAGAAAAAGGAAAGAAAAAAAGCTTCCTCAAGGATGCACAGAATCTTTCAATGCCTATTAAAGAATGACCAATGCTTAGTCCTCTGAATCATTAGAATAGCAGTCTCTTTCTTCCTTCAAAAAAGACAGTAAGAGAATGGAAAGAGAGGCGTTTATTCTGCTCCCCTGAATGTAGAAGGTGACAAAATTTGAGCAGAAATGACTTCTCTTTGGCCAGAGGCTGAAATGTGAAGTAAAGGCAGAGAGAATTCCTTTCCCTAAAGTAGAAAACCAGTATTTTTCACCATTCTGGTTCATGAGAGGACGAGCAATGAATCTTGGTGCTAATTTTTAAACACAAATCATCTAAACCTGAAATTACACATTTAGAAGTAGATGATTCTAAAATAAAACAAGGTTGGTTCTCTTCCCCTCCCAGCCTCTTTATTGGACAACACTCTCATCATGCCAGGACAAAATGCATTTCTACTATGTCACATTGCAAAAAATAATTTGTGTGTTGATGGCTTCCATGAGATCTGTGTATGTCTTCAGTGTGTGTCAGTGGACAGGGGATCATGATGTAGACAAACATTTGGAAATCCATGTGTCAATTATTATGGATCTGTAAACTGTGTGTGGTTTGCTTTTGTGGGTTATTTATGTATTTATTTATTTATTATTTTCTTTCATGGTGATGGACATACTTGATTCTTACCTCTACTTTCACTTCTCCCATATAGTAGAGAAGATAAACTCAGTGACAAAGCCACAGTTTAAATAACCTCCAACTATACTAAAATTCAGGTTACACCAAGTGCGACTGTCCAATACTACTGCAAATTTCCTCCATATATGCTTGCGGTAAATATATCTACTGAGGTGACTCTTCATTATAACTTTAATCACTGTTAGATTATTCACTTAACTTCATTTAACTTGACTTCTTGCAGATGTTTACATTTCTGATGAATAATTTTGCAGAGAATCGTAGAACACCAAAAAGAATCTAAGTACTTCTTTTAAGTTCCTTTAATTATCAGATTTAGAAACAAATGCATATTCCTTAAAGAAAATTGCTTTTTAAATTTCCTAAGTTGCCACCAATATTTCAGTTTTTCTAAGAATATAAGGGAATGGGCTTTGGAAGAGATACATTTCTCTTAAAATTTTGACTAAAAAGTTATTAAAAACATTTTTTGTGCTTTTTCCTTCCCTCAACGGGCAAATAAAAATGTGTTGATTATCCATTTGTATAAATTTTTCATTGAGGAAAAAAAACACAGCTAAGCACTTGAAAACTCGTTAAATAATTAACACTTTGAACAACAGTAAAATCAGAGCTAATTACCAATATTTTGTTCAGTGAACCTTGTACCCTTACTCTGGCAATCAAGGTCATTGTTAACATTTGCGTATTCTATAGACATAATGATTATTTCATATAACATTCAGCTTCAGCTCTCAGACTACAACCTGATTAAAAAAGACAATGAGAGAATCATTTTTACAATATATTGTGATTGCATCAACATATACCTATGTGACCTGATAATTTAAAGATAGAGTTTTTGTTAATCTATTTGCTTTATATTCTGATACCGTAATCTTTTTTTTTTTTTAAGTTCTAATGATTCTAGATTTTAATCAGAAATGTTGCTTTGGTTCATAGGTCAGATATCCTAAAGAGCAATCCTATGAGAGAGAAGTTCTGTCTTTATGAGACTAATTTCTCTGATAAGATTTTTACGAGGACCATTATCCTCAGTACAATTGTTTATCATTGAAATTGTATACACAAAAGAATATCAATCGTATTTTTCTCTTTATGAATGCTGAATATAAAATATCTAAGTGTTTTTACTCAGAGAAATAAAAAAATGATTTTTTTGTTGTTTTATAAGGCAACCTGGGCAATAAAGTAGAAGATTAAAAAGAAATCAAATATAAACAATTACATGCCTCAAATGACTCTGTGCCATTACTAAGAAGAAATTAATTGAAGACTTGACAGAAGTTCTTACAAGTTGCAGGGCAGGGATTAATTCCCTTTTAGTAGGTCATTAAAAAGTCCCTAGAAAAATAAACGTACAAAGACAATTCTGTATAGAATTTTGGGGCATAATTAAACCTCTTGAAAGTCCATCCACCCAACTAATCACTGGTACAGGTTGTTTGTGGCAATTGGCCCAGGCAAAGCATCCTTTCTTTTCTCAACGCTTGAATCTCATTAAGTTATGTATCTCTCTTAGATGACATACTTTTAACTGCTTTATTGACTATTTAAATTACTTAGTGGGGCACCTGGGTGTCTCAGTGGGTTAAGTCTCTGCCTTCAACTCAGATCATGATCCTAGGGTCCTGGGATTGAGCCCCGCATCCAGTTCTTTTCTGGGCAGGGAGCCTGCTTCCCTTCCTCTCTCTCTCTGCCTGTCTCTCTTTGCCTACTTGTGATCTCTGTCTGCCAAATAAATAAATAAAAATCTTTAAAAATAAATAAATAAATAAATAAATTACTTGGCTCCAGTCATAATAAATGCCAAGGTAAATAATTATGGTACAATTTAATTTTTTTTTAAGATTTTATTTATTTGACAGACAGAGATCACAAGTAGGCAGAGGAGATAGGAGATAGGAGAGAGGAAAAGTAGGCTCCCCAGCAAGCAGAGAGCCCGAAGTGGGGCTTGATCCGAGGACCCCGGGATCATGACCCCAGCCGAAGGCAGAGGCTTTAACCCACTGAGCCACCCAGGCACTCCACCCAATTTAATTCTTTGTAAAGATTTTTCTAAAGAACTTGAATTACCTGAAAAGAATCTAAGACATTTTGTCATGTCCCTACATGGTATATTCCTAAAGACCTATGGACTATACCATCTGCTCAACCTGCAAAGTTTCTCTGTACTTCGTAGATGCTACCTTTAATTGAGGTATAAACCTATTTCAATCTCCTAAAAAACTAGCACATAGTGCTAACTACTGGAGATGAGACGGTAACATGAGATTAAAATATGTGTTAATGTGGAGATATACTGAATCATTGATACAGAAGACAAACTAGAAGTACCCACAGAGAAAAGGAGAAAACAGAGAGCCAATCAAAACAGACTATCAATCGTATGATTCTACTTACATGATACATTCAGAAAAGGCAAATCTATGGGAACAAAGTAAACTAGTGATTTCTTGGGGCCAGAAGTTGGAGAGAATAGAGGTTAGCAATAAATGGAATCTCAATGGGATGATGAAAATGTTCTAAAGCTGATTTATGGTAATGATTACAGAACTTCATAAATTCATTAAATATCACTGAGGTTCATACATAAAATGGGTGAACTTGCAAAATATACCTGATGATATGCAAAATGAAAAATGTGTCTCAAAAGGATTATAAAAAGGAGAAAAAGCGGTTGGTAAGCAAATGAAAATATCACAACAAGCATGAAGGAAAGAGTGTTGATCTTACATTCAGATATCTTTTATCCAAATAAAAACAAAGATCTAAAAGGTAATAAATAAAACTAGAAGAAAACTGAGTTGAAGGTAAACTTGTGAATGCACACTGAAGGGATCTCTGAATACCTGAGGAATAAATTATAAATGTTCAAATGAAAGCAAAAGAAAAAAGGCCTGTTGATGTGAGTATAGAAAATAGACACGAAACTTAGAGCACAGAAAACAAGGCTGTACCAAAACTGGGCTCATAGCTTCCTCCGGTGTTAAGAAGACAATCGGTTCGTTTTTTTCAAAATTTTGAAAGAATAAATTAATATTCAGAAATAATGTATCTAATGATTTCTACATATGAAAACACTACTCTCTTTAAATATACAAAGCTTTGGAAAAGTTACCATCTATATATTTATTTTTTTAGAAATGCTAGATTTATTTTACTTCACCAGAGATGAAAAGAAATTAAAATTCATAAATGAGAAATCATTTATAAAGAAATTTTCATGTATTTTATTAAGTAGTTTAGAACCAGAACTCAGGAGTCATTTTATTAGATTCTGTCACACAAAGATGAAGTTTTATTCACTATCTTTTCCCTTAATTTTCTTTCTTAGGTAGTCATTTCTTTTCAGTTTCTAGGAATTTAGTTCTTGCACAAGATCTGTTGCTATACTACCTAATTATTTTGCTGTTTCATTGATACTATGAAGAAAAATGATTTGCCAACCTTTCTAAATTATGAAAAACCGAATAATTTTTACAGTGTCCCATGCTAGAAGAATCACTAAACAAAACAGTTCTTAATATGCCTTAGCATAAATGTATTGAAATTGCATTGAGATGACTTTATTTTTGTATAAAAGAAGACTGAATCACAATATTTTGTCTTTTAAAAGATATAAAATAATTCATTTTTTTTTACTAAGTTGGAAAGACCAATACATTTACCAAATATTATTACCTGTCTTCAAGCCACTCGTGTTCAAATTTTAGTTTAGTGACAATAGTTCCATAATATTTTTTAAAGTAAAAACACATTATGAGCTCAATTCTGGTCAAATATTCATATAGAAAGTCTGTAAGGAAGTACATTAAAATGTTACAAGTAGGGGCGCCTGGGTGGCTCAGTGGGTTAAGCCTCAGCTTTGGGCTCAGGTCATGATCCCAGGGTCCTGCGATTGAGCCCCGCACTGGGATCTCTACTCAGCAGGGAGCCTGCTTTCCCCCTTTTCTCTGCCTGCCTCTCTGCCTACTTGTAATCTCTGTCTGTCAAATAAATAAATAAAATCTTTTTAAAAAAATGTTACAAGTAATCATGTCTACATTTTAGAGTTATGCATTTAAATATATTTTATATTATTTCCATATTTTTAATTGCCCATTGTTAAATTCTCAGACTTAATAATGTAATAAAAATAATGTATATTGAGTTGAATTTCTACTTCAGAAAAAAGATTAATAGAATTGTTATTATAAGTATGTCCCAAATATTTCAAAGGTAATACTTACACTAAAATTAAATTTGAATTTTTAGATAATAATAAACAATTCTTGATGTATTCCCATGCAATCAATACTTGAATCATCCTCATAATAATAAAAATGTCTATTGTTTATTTCAAATGCAAATTTAACTCAGTATCCTGTATTTTCTCCGGTAACCCTATCCACCATGAGAAAATATGCTTCTTTTAGTTAGAAACATACCATTTAATTTCATACACTTATCTTACTAAATTTGGAGGGAAATGCATGAATATGGTGAAACTATTTCTTTGTCAGGTTCCAAGTTGCAGATGATGAGCGTGTTATATATTTTAAATGTAAAAGTCTCCAGAAATAAAGACTATAAAAAGGATCACTAAGATAATCAGAATATACACAAAACATACTAATGAACCACAAAGTGAGTGGGAGATAACCAGAAACTAATCCATGGATAGTGCAGAAGAATCTGGCACAAAAATTTCCTTCCAATTGTCCTCTCTAAATCTTTCAATGTGGGCTACAACTAAGTGATGATTTCTTTTTTGTATAAGTAACTTCAGTAACAATAAAAAGGAAAAATATATAATCACATAATGATAAGATATTATCATTATGTGATTATATATTTTATATATATTATATACATATATTTTATATACTTATATATACATTGTAGATGACTTAAAAATTTAACCTTATTAACATTAACTTACACTTAAATATATACATACATACATTGTTCCTCAAACTTCCTTATGAAACATCTTAAAAATTGATTCTCATACTTTTTCACTCTAGAAGGTGTATATATCTAGGTGGTAATAGAAACCAGGTCTTACATCTACTTTGTTGATTTGGCTCTTTCCTTTTTTTTTTTTTTTTCCTTTTTTTTTTTAATTTGCTTGATTTAACAGCTGGATCAGAGAAGTCTGACTGACCAGCCAAGGGGGCAATAGAATCCTAGAATCCGAGGAGCATTGCTGGTATACAGGTGAATTTCCCAGGAAGGAAAAGACTAGCAATCACAGCACAGCTGAAAACATTCTATAGAAAGACTACTCTTTTTTTTTTTTTTAAATATTTTATTTATTTATTTGACAGAGAGATTACAAGTAAGCAGAGAGAGAGGAAGGAAAGCAGGCTCCCCGCTGAGCCGAAAGCTCAATGTGGGACTCCATCCCAAGACCCTAGGATCATGACCCGAGCCAAAGACAGAGGCCTTAATCCACTGAGCCACCCAGGCGCCCCTAGAGAGACTACTCTTAAGAAACCCACGAAGTCTTGATGGTGGGGTTGCTGTGCAAATGTGATCCAAAATCTATGTACTCAAAAGACTTTCTTCTTAAGTAAACCAGGGAAGGTCTGATTATCCGACTCCAGTGACTAGAGAGTGCAATGCTCAAATCCACCAGCAAGGCCAACAATGGAAAATCTGCTTACACTGGTGAAAACAAAAGCAAATGCTACAAATGCTACAAATACTAAGAGATCCACAAAGAAAATGAAATAAAGACCATACCAAATCTCTAGAATTATGAAGTAGTCAAACACATATAGTATAACACTTTTAAATAAAAATGGAGCACAAATTTCCAATTAATAAACACAGCTAAAGCTCATTTTTGAAGTTATCGATAACTAGAAGTATTTTTTTAATTAAAAATGTAGATAAATTAACATGTGTTCATAAGCATGATGTAAAAATAAAATAATTTTCTCATTTTATTGCCAAGTTAAGTTTTTAATTCTATAATCAAGAATACTTTATAACATAATTCAGATAATAAATGTTCTGTAATTTTCAATTGGGAAAAAATGGATAGTAGAAATAACTCAAAGTAGGGCAGAAAAAGTACATATGGCTAGATGATTTTATTTTAGTTTCATTTTTTAAAAATGAAAAAAAAGTTAAAGTAAGATACAGTTTTGTTGGCAGGGTGCAATGCCAAAGTATTGGAGTCAAAACTTGTTTTATTTTAAGTTTTTTTTCATTTGGATCCTGGAAACAGCTTTTTTTTTTTCTTTCTGTTTCTATTAAAAGAGGTTGCATATTCATTTTCAACTGTAATTTATAAATAAAATAGCAGGAATAATTACATTTTATTATGTTTTAAGCTCTGTTGCCATTGTTTGCTCCTATTGATTTCTGCATTTAAATGACTCTGAGAAACAAACTCAGGGTTTTGGAGGGGAAGGGGCATGGGGAGGCTTAGGTGAGCCTGGTGGTGGGTACTAAGGAGGGCATGTATTGCATGGAGCCCTGGGAGTGGTTCATAAACAATGAATCTTGAAACGCTGAAAAAAATTAAATTTAATTTTAAAAAAATGACACATTATCCTCCATTACAAAAGACATGAAGGAATTTTACATGAAGAGGAGTTTATTAAATGTTTATCCGGAAAGTCACGGTAGAAAATACCTACATGTGAAAACTAAATGTGAAAGAGACCATTTTCACTTTTTAAAATTTTCATGGGTAATCTTCCTTTAAATAAAGAAGGGAAGACTGTCTAATCTGAGGAGGCAAGTCTCCAAAACAACCTTGCTATGAAACGAAGAGGGCAAGAGGCATTCTCCACAAGGTAGATGCCTTTGTTTTTATAAATCTAGGAATTCACTCTGAATCTGGCCACAATAATGTTTCTCTCTTCTAAATGCAAATCTTCTCCCGTGTTCCAGAAAAGATAGAATGGCCCTCATCTACATATTAAAAAGTGGACATATTGCCAATTTAGGAAAGCTCTCTGGGAACTTTTCCTCTATTATTATAGAACTCAGAAACAGTGCATGGCTATAGCAGAATGGATAGTGTCTTTCCCCGAGAAAAAGAATCGATAAAGACTACAAAAAAAGGAAAAAGGCAAAGTACTACTGTAGGTTCTTAAATGAAAATTGATTTCCACCATTGACCATGGAACAAGCTCATCAGTAACATCGCATTTAAAGGGAATCTAATTGTTTCTTCTTATGGTAGGGTTGGAACTTGGAAAGGAAGTATAAGAGGGAAATCAATCCTCTGTTATCACAAGTAGCTTAGTCACAGCATACTGATTCAAGAAAATACAATTGCTTAAGAGGCCATTGTAACCACTCAATGGATTGCCTCAGAAAACCAAACTGCATTCCTCAGGAACATATGGGTTCCATTTTTAATTCTTTCTTTTTTTCATGTACTTTTCTGACCCTAGAGACATCTTTAATTCCTTTTGGTTACGGATTATATAGTAAATGAATTACAAAAGAAAATGGATTAGTGCAAATTCAGTAGTAAAGGAGGGGTGATCATCTAAATGTGGATCATACTGATGATTCACCTTGTGTGTAAGGGACAACATGTTATTTTACGTAAGTATAACAAGGTTACAGAACTAACCGTGACACATAAATCCCTGATTTCACGGCACTTATACTATATTTTATATGTGAGTGAAAGAGAAGATAGACAGGTTAAAAAAAAAATTAATAAAGAAAATACTTTCTAATAGATATAAATGTTAAGACCTGACCTTAAAGCAGACCATCCCAGCAAAGGGAATAGCAAAACGTGGAAGCATGATTTCCATAGTAAAGGGACAGAAAGAAGAAAGTTCGGTGTGGTTGGAGCTGAATAAGCTAGCATAGTATTATGAACTGATATGGGAGGACTAAACACACACCAAAATGTGTATGACCATGAAGATCACGGTATGCGGTTTAGGTCTCATTGAAAGTTAGTTTGGAAACTTAGAAGGTTTTTGAAGGCTGGGGGTGGGACAACATTTGATTTACATTGTTCAAAAACTAATGCTGGCAAATACATGAAGAATGAACTGAAGATTTTGTAATCTAATCTTAGTCTGCTAACTAGACCAGGGGAGGCATGACTGTTTTCAACCGTGGTGATAAAACTTTTTGTTACAAGATGATTGTGTTTTCATAAAAGCCTTTTTAAATTTAGTCACCTTGGACTGGGACCGTTGCATAGAAAAATCACTGAATGTGGGGGCACCTGGGTGGTTCAGTGGGCTAAGTGTCCGCCTTTGGCTCAGGTCGTGATCTCTGGGTCCCAGGATAGAGCCTCACATTGGGCTCCCTACTCAGTGGGAAATCTGTTTCTCCTTCTGCCTCTCTGCCTTCCTCCTGGCTCGTGCTCTCTCTCACTCTGCTCTCTCTCTCTCTCTCAAATAAAAAAATTAAATCTGAAAAAAAAAAAAAAAAGAAAATCACTGAATGTGACTTAATGAGAAGGAGAAAAGTAGAGAGGGCTGTGGATACATCAACAGAGGGAAATCAGCCACAGACCAGCAAACATCCAAAAATAAGTTATCAAGCCTTCCAAAAACACCTCCCAATTCACCTCACATATATCAAGTAGTAGTACATTGTTAGACATTCAAGTTCTATTAGCTGTAATAAAAAGTATTCTCAAGTCTACCTGTTTCCCCTGCCAACCTCCCTCCCTCATCCCTCACTCAGGCATAGTTCATTTGTATTTCCATCTTCTTGGTAACCCTTCACAGCTGTCAGTATCGTAGCCTCATTCTGGCACAGTGGAAAGAGCATCAGCTTAAAAGCATATGGATTCTAGTCCTGACACTTGCTGATTACAAAGACCTTACCAAGTTCTTCACCTTACCAGGTCTGGGTTTCCTAATCTGTAAAGTGAGAACAGACCTTTCCCATACTCTCAATGCTTTAGATATTTAAACTTAATCCCACAAAATAATTCTATGAGTTAAATATTGTTATTGTTGTTGTTATTATTCCCACTTAATAGGTAAGGAATCCTAGCTAGATGGGCAAGGTAAACAGCTCAAAGTCACTCACTGGTAAATTGCAGAACCTAGGTTTGAGCACAGTCTTCCTGGTTACAAAACCCACACTCTGAAACACTGTATCTTTAATGAACTAAGATATCATAGATACTTAATAAAACTTTGTTACTGTTTTCATATGTTCTGTATGCTGTCCTCCCTTATATCAACTCCTAGTAACTGTATGTTCAGTAATAATTGTATCTCCCAGAATCATGCAGTCTTTCAGTGCCGTAGTCCAAACTGGTATCTCTCCTTCCCAATTTGTCATGTCTCCCAGAAGTCCTGAATCAGCTGCCACCCATCATTAAGAAATAAATCTCTTTGTTTAATTTCTGTCTTTATGACTTCCACAGTCATATAACCTGAGCTGATAATGTTAATTGAATTCCAAATCTCTTGGATGATGCTTCAAAAAAAAAAAAATAATACACATAATGTATTTATAGGATTCAGAGAAAAGTATAGAATTTTTTGCATTTGATAGAACAACCAATATATGGTTATGACTTTCTGAATTCTCACTTTCAAATAATAGTAAATAATTTTTGATAGAAAAAAATAAGAAAAAATGTCACAAATCACAGAATAATCTAAGCAAACACACACCTCAAAAGTCAAGGCAAGTTATTTTCCATATAGTTAACAATGTTTTACTAGTTATAGACAGGCAAGAATAGTAGAAGTGAATATTGGAGCCAAGTAGGAGATGGAGCATGTATATTGAAAAATATTGAAGAGTTATTTTCAGTTTCAGAAGCAGTAATGATGATCTTCAATGTAGACATTGGTTAAACATTTTTCATATATATTTTTCATTTTACTTTGCTTTCACAATAGTCTTAATAAGTAGGTAGTAGAGACAGTGGTAGGAGATAGTATCATTAGTAATGATAGCAGTAGCAGTAGAGCCATTTTGTAGAAATAAAAACTGAGAAAGAGTTATAAGTAAATTACTTCAAGTTCTACAGTTAATAAGGGAGAGAAATGGATCATCAGTTCACTTCCTTACACTGAAAAGCTCTGGATTTTCCACTATAAAAGACTTTCAACATAAATTAATTTTTCAGTATGGCATGGAACTATTTAAGAAGGGCATTTATATATCTGAAAAATACATTCATGGTTTGGGTTATATATAATATGCACATTCTATTTTCATCCCAGAAATGTTTTAAGTAGAACGTTGTGCTTTAATTTCCTAAGTGGGATAAAAGTTATTGAGAATAATAAATTTAAAGAAGAAACACAGCTAAATTAAATCCCTTTAATGAATTTAATCCCAATTTATCTTTAATTGATTTCTAGATATTAAATATAATCCTCATTTTTCTTGAGTAAGGAAACTGAGCGATCTATTGAGTCCATGGATGAGCTGTCAACAAAGCTCACAAAATCTAATCAATCACTCATCCATTGTAACATAAATATCCCTATGAAATGAAAATTGTGTTATTATTATCTCCAAGCATGTGCACAATTTTGCATTTTAAAATTATAAACATAAAGGTTCACCAAGGAATTATTACTCAAACAAGAATGGAACAAAGAACATTTATTGAATAACCACAGTGCCAAATGAGGTACTAGCTGTTTTCATCTGTGCTTCCTTATTTAACCCTGACAAATCTCCTTCAAAGTATGATTGAAACAATTTGCCAAAGGAGTAAGCTGAATTTGAGAAAGATTAAATAACCTGTCTGCATCATGCTATTAGTAATTTTCAGAGTTTACTTTCGGCCATATCTTGAGTCTCTAAGATCACTTCACTCATGGCAGTAGCTAAGAAGGAAAAAAAAAAAAAAAAAACTAAACAAAATGAACAAAAAATATCAACAACAATAAAATAAATTCATTAACACCAACTGTTGAATAAATATTTCTCAGGAGAATTCACTGCTAGTACAAAGTCATATTAACTACCAAATAGTAACAAAAAGAATGCATTTTGGACTCGCCAAAACTGATCTTAATAATCCTCTGACATCCTGAAGAAGCATTAGATCCAGATCTCATTACTTTGTCTCTTTGATCCATTTTGTGTTGTGATACCATGTGGCACTATTTCTTGACTTTCTATCATGCTGCAGTATCACATTATTATAAGCTTTTTCTACATTTCCATTGTAAGTACCAACAACTTCTCAAGAAGTTGTATCAACATTGAGCACTGCAGAAATGAGACAGGATTGCCTGTTAGCACAATCTTGGAGTACTCTTCAACTGATATTATAAATCAGATATTCAGTGGTTTTGAAATCCATCATTTATAATAGAATTTAATGTAAGAGAAGGAACAAAATACATTTTACCATCGATAACAATTTTAATTCCTGAAGTAAATATTCATACATGAATATGTACAAAAGGCATACATTCACTTCAGATAACAGAACTAAGTAAGCAAAAAATTCAAACTTGTAAGTTAAATTTTAGAAAGTTCATTACAATTACAGAAGTGTCCCAGGGGCAAGCAGTCACTTAGATTTCTGCCCACTTGTTGTTTAACAACTAGTCACCAAAAGTAAGTGCTCTAAAAAAAAAAAAAAAAAAAAAAAAAAAAAAATTTTAAACCACAGTTCCCACAGAGCCATGAATTGGAAATGAAGGATAAGTAATTCTGCACCTAAAATATTATTTTTTAATCTTAAACAATTTTAAACAATGTAGTGATATCTTTTCAAAATGCAGATTATAAATTTACCTTTAATTGGACACTGTTATCCATATCATACTAAGTTCCAGTAAACTTAACTATAAAGCAAAATTTTAAGTCATGTTCCTATAACTCCCATTTGCATTGATTTTGACTTCTATATTAAAAATTTTAGGCAATTGGGGCGCCTGGGTGGCTCAGTGGGTTAAGCCTCTGCCTTCGGCTCAGGTCATGATCCCAGGGGCCTGGGATCGAGTCCCGCATTGGGCTCTCTGCTCAGCAGGGAGCCTGCTTCTCCTCATCTCTCTCTCTGTCTGTCTCTCTGCCTATTTGTGATCTTTCTCTCTGTCAAATAAATAAATAAAATCTTTAAAAAAAATTTTAGGCAATTAAAAATCTTAATAGCTAATGTTTTGGTATGCCATTAATAGTTTTCAACCAGTTGATTTAAACACAATTACAAGAAAGCTAAGATCTTGGGATATGTCCCAATGTGGCTTTACATGACAAATTCTACTCTTGTCTACCATCAGTTATCTTAGAGGCATTGTTTGTGATTCTAAAGATGGCAAAATCCAAGAAAGAAAATATAGTTCTACATCAGGCAACTTAACATCAACTTAACAGCAAAATGAGAAAAACAATCTCAGCCAATTTCTGCATTTTAGGAGTTTTGGCTTTTTGGTTTGTTTGTTTGTTTGTTTTTTCCAAAATCACACCAATAACATTCTTGGTCTCTGGGATGTAAAACGTAGATACTTCAAAAAAGAAGTGCTATAGAAACATGTCTTCCCAGAGTGAGCAAAGAGAAATCACAACTCTCAGGTATCTGTACTAAATGCAAAGCTGAGATAAAACTGTAGTGCCTAAAATGTCTAATGTGAAAGATGGCATGCACAAGTATGCATTTCTGAGTATATGGCTAACAAGATGTGTAGTATTAGCATAATTTTAAAATGATTCATCTGTGTTCGGAAGCTAGAGATATGATTCTATCCTTGGGAAAAACTGATCCCTGACTCCAATGGCTGTCATGACCTCTGTCAGGATCCCAAGAATGGGCTGTCCAGCCACATGCATACTTTTTTACTACTGTATTACCCCCAAATCCCTATTTGCTCTCCTTAACTAGTGATACACGTCAAGAAATGCAAGCCACATGTCATTGTTAAGCTGGATTCACCTTGGTTTCCACATGAAAATCTTGTCTGCAAGCAGGAGACATCTCTAAGCCCCAAAGAGAGAAATCCAAGTATTTCCTCCCCTGTGAAATAAGACCATATTAAACCTTAGTGGGATAATTTATTTTGTGTCCTTGAAAACTTTCTTTTACCTTTTACTAATAGGAGAACTCTGCCTTGAAGTGTACACACCAAGAAGGGGAAAACCTATTAGTTCTTTCCAGTCAAAGTTTCTTAATCTGAAGGTGAGCTTCAGGCAAACCACACTGCACTGAAATTATATGCAAAATATTCTGGTTTTATAAATATGTCCTTTTAACTTCCGGGAATCAAATTCAAAGAGTTGGTGACTCTGAAAAGATTAATAACTTCTGGCTTAGAGATCAACTGCTGTATAAGATAAGAAAGAAAATTTCTGAAGGGGGAAATAGAGAAACAATATTTGAAATATCTTTAGGTTTTTTCATTTAGCTAATTTCCATTAAAATGTTCTATGTCCTACAACATTTTAAAGAAATGTGTATGTTGCAAAACTATGTGAACTTCTACTAATAAGCTTTGCCACAGAATTATGGAAATCCCACTTTTACCACACACTCATTCACACACACACACACACACACTACAATCGCACACACTTTCCCTCCCTAGTTTATTTGCTGCATTGTCTAACTCTGCTGTTGTTCTAAAATGAGTTTTGTGTCCGATCTTAAAACAGAGCAACTGAGTATGCTATGGCCGTTGAAGAGGCAGAAAATCATGGTATTATCCGGGTCTGTCCAGGTTGGGACACAGGATTCAAAGAATTCACTAAATTGATGAGAATCTTATCTAATCTTTCTGGAGAGAAGTGCCTGGTTGCCCATGCCAAAAGACCTATGTTATTTCCTTCCTTTTCTGGCAAAATAAAACAACAAAACATACCCAAGTCCATCTGAAAACATTATTTTTGGCCTCAATAAAGTTCTGAATCTGATTAAAAAACATTCAGATGCTGAAAAATGTTTCATATTGTTCTTTCCAGGCGAACTACACATGATACGGACGGTGCCCCCATGTCTAGATGGAAAGTCTACAACAACGATATGTGAAGTTTGGGGGTAATGTAAATTTTGGTTTAGTACGATGATGATGCAACATAGTGAAAATGACATATCTTTCAAATCTTTCTTAGTCCTGTAATAAATTGATTGCTCCCCAAAGAGTTAAAAGTTCACAACATGTCTTCAGTGTTCTATTATCTGTCCTGTAGAGATGCCAGAAGATCTTATATTTGGGGAAAAGGTCTTTTACTCAGCATATACTAGATGAGGTACCAACACAGAGACCCCAGGAAAAAAAACTAATAAAAGCAGTCATTGAGACTCATCACTAAACAAAATAACCAGAATCAGGACATGAGTGCCAGGACAAGAATTCTGAGCGATGAGAAAAGCACCACAAAGCAGAACGTGAGATAGATTAAAATGCGGCTCTCAGGTAATGAGCTATAATCAGCCATGATGTCTGTGGCTTGTCCGAGGCTGGTTCCTGACCAGTATCAGGCTCCTGAGAATAGGATGCGAGGCTGGGCCAAGCATTATCAGTGTTCAATGAGTTCAGATGACTATATCGTATATTGTCAATGAGTATCACCATGTATCACGAGTAGCTCCAGCAAGGTATCAAAGTATGCACTTTACCTCTTTCTTCATGAATTCTCTGGGTTGTAAACTCTCCATGCCAATTTTGTTTACAACAAACTTTCATCCACACGTTTAGGCAGTTACATAATCCAGTGGCACTTAATTTTTAATACAATAGCTTGTATAAGAGCAAGCATTCAGAAATGAAGATTCTTATATTTGGTGACTCTTTGCAACATGCAAGAGAGTTTTCCCTGCAACACTGGATATAAATTGACTTATTAAGAACAGTTGTTTCACATGTACTTGGCAGACAGGAATTAATTCACATTCTGTTTTGCATCAGCCCAAAGCCTAATTTTTGAGCCAACCTATGCTAAACATTCAAGGTAATAACATTTCTAAAGGTATTTTAAAACCATGAGGAAGTCTACACTGAGTGCTTGAGAGGTAAACTGTGCCATATATCATACCCTAACTATGCCAAGGCCGAGTGATTTTAATTTGTTCACTTAGTAAACTCTTTGGAATTTCAAATGTATTTTAAACAAGCTGGTGATTGAGAATATACATTTTATTAGTGTAATTAGATATGACACTTTCATCTATTGCAAGTTGGGCCAGTCCTAGCTTCATAGCTTATATGTGAGAAATGAAATAATTTAATATACATATCATGTGCTCTGCACAATTTTTCAATATCTCATTGAAATTCTGTCACAATTTATCATTATTTAAACACCATATAGTAGTGGTAGTCTATGAGATGTCTTCAAAGAAAAATAAAAAATGGGCTTAAAAGCATGTATCCATCCTTGGGGAACTCCGTATCTTTTTGATTCAAGAAAGGAATACATAAATTTATGGAATGGACTAAAAAGTCCATAATTTAAATCATTTGTTTCATTATGCAGAAAGAAACCCAAAAGTTATTAAGTTGGTCACAAATCATTGGTTTATATTTTATATGGTTTGTCAATATGTTGGTATTAAATCTTTATGTAAGGAGGAATTGAAGAGGTAGAAATTAAAAGAGGGTCAAACATTCTTTGCTACTCTGCAAGTACCTTTGACATTATGAAAGGTATATTCCTTTACACTTCATCCAAAAACAGCTGTTATCCACAGCTAACACACATTCTGAAAGCTATGATCAATTTCTCAGAATGATCCAGATTCTAATGCTTTATCATTTCCATGTTTTAAAAGCAAAATCCAATTTCATTCATTAGTTAAATTTTCTTGCACTAATTATTCAAATCATGTGTAATACTAGAAAAATAGTATTTCATTTTTTGGTTATAGGAAGGGAGATTTTCTTACTTGAAATATATTTTTAAACTGTTGAAAGAAATATTTCAATTCAGAATTTTTTTTAAAGATTTTATTTATTTGACAGACAGAGATCACAAGTAGGCAAAGAGGCAGAGAGAGAGGGGGAAGCAGGCTTCCCGCTGAGCAGAGAACCCGATGTGGGGCTTGATCCCAGAACCCTGGGATCATGACCTGAGCCGGAGGCAGAGGCTTAACCCACTAAGCCACCCAGACACCCCCAGAATTTTTTAAAATGCAGAAATATTATGAAAAATAAAAGTCAGCAAATCTTGAAATGCATTAACAATTTCTGGTAATACACTCTGTGCTCTGTAATGAACTATACAACATACAGTAACTTAATAAAAGAACATTTTGACTTTAGTGTTTATCTAAATATTTCAAACCATAATTTACTTCTGCACAAGAATGGGATTACTGATAAATGTTGATTCTTTAAAAAATATGTTATTTATTTGTTTGAGAAAGAGAGCAGGAGTGGGGGTTTGGGGGCAGAAGGAGAGGGAGAAGCAGACTCCCCTCCTAGCAGGGAGCCAACCACTGGGCTTGACCTCACATCATGACCTGAGCCAAAAGCCCATGTTTACCCGACTGAGCCACCCAAGCACCCCATAAAGTGCTGACTTTTAAAGGCAAAAGAAAGACTTCTTAATGAGATCCAATGTAAGAGAATTATACAAATAGCAGAGAAAAATCACTGTCCTTGTCTAATACAAATACCTGAATAAATGTGATGTGCAGTGTTAGCAATAAATGCTGCTGAGTATACAAACGTGCACATGTGTGAATCCCATTTTCTCTCTCTTACCTATTCTTGCAATACGAAAACCTCTGTCTTTCCATCCGAGTACTTCCCCCACTTTAGCTCAGATCTTACTCCTTGTCTCATTCTCAAAGTCTGCATGATTTCCCTCATCCTGTCTCCCCATGCCATCATCAAACTCTTTCTAGATATCCATATCAGCATTAAACTGTGATCTACTGCTCCACTTAAAAACAGCATTTAAGAATAAACCAAACCAAAATGAAACAATGCTGCCCTTGGTCCAACGCCAGCCCTCTACCCCCCCCAACCACCAACTCCAGCTGCATTTGCTCGTCAGTCCATTACTGACTGGATCCTGCCTCTACTACCGTCAATAAGACTTATTCAAATGGGGGAACATTTGTCTATCTTCATCTCACTTCACCTTCCAGAAACTAGGACAGGGTGGCAAAGTAATCTCTTCTTCCTTGAAAGCTGTGTGTGTGTGTTGGGGGGGGGGGGTGGCTAGAGGGAGAGGGAGCATCGTTTATACCATTATTCCTGGTTTTCCTCTTACTTCTCTGGATTTGCCTTGCTGTCTGTTGTTCATTCCTCTTTCCACATATCTAGGTTCCCCAGGGTACAAGCGTGAGTCCACCTCTTGGGTCTCTGAATATTCTAACCTACGAAGATAATCATAAATTCCAGCAGATTGAAAAATCAATTCTCTGCTGATGCCTCCCTAATTAATTCATTGTCTCCTTGTCCTCCTAACCCAGACTCCTTGTCTTGATTCTTTCTTTGCCTGTCTCCACGTCTCCATGATCTCTCCAAAAGAATCAATCTGTCAGTGATCCTTTCAATCTTATGTACGAATTATAATCTATTCATCCTCTTTTACTCATCTCACCTGCAGAACTTTAGCCCGCACCACCATCATCTTTAGCCTAGACACTACCAGTACCATATAAACTTCCTTCCCCAACTCTATTCATCTTCTATCCCAATCCATTTTTTATCCAGCTGCTAAACTACCTTAAAATATAAATCTCATCATATTTCTCTGTAGATTACATGTTTCAGTAACTTCCCACTGCATTTAGAATCAAACCATATTACTTACTTTGGTCCGAAAGTTACTGTGTAATTGGGTTCCTCTCTATTTTTCCATGCTTTTCTCTGACTACTGCCATCTTTCCTTCATTGTGCTTTAGGCACTATAATATTCTTTGAATTCTTGGAATAAGCCAAGTTCTATCAGTCTCAGGACATTTGCACATGGAATGAACCATGCCTGAAATGTTCTTCATTTCCTCTTCAAACAACGTCTTCTAATTGATTTTTGTTACAGTTTGAATTTTAACACTTTAAAATTTATCCTAACCACCTTCTATAAAATATCAATCTGTTCACCCTGCAAATATTCTCTATTTGGGTCCTCCTTATTTTTGTATATATAATTATTATTAATATTATAATTTTGTTATTTATAATAATCTAATTTGATTATCTGTTTTGCATTTTCATCCCCCACTTTCCTATATTTCCATCTTTTGGTAGAAAGAATTAATGGATTATATCTGATATCTGCACCCCAATTAATTAGTAGATGTGGCTATTTTAACTTTAATTTTTAAATGACTTAAATAGGCAGAATAACTTGGCCACTAAATTGTTTTGGGAACATGGAAGTGCAGAGATTTGAACCAGTTAGAGAACATTTGTTGTTTTGGGAGGCTCATTTTCTCCAAAGGCAGCATTTAAAATGAGACTTTAGGTCCTAAAACATGTATAGAAAAATGTATAGAAATTATAGAAATGTATAGAAATATAAAATGTATAGAAAATTGTAGCACTCTCTAAATTAACCCATACTTTATTGATAATGTCATTTCTCTTTGGCATGGACATCCAGCTTATTACAGAAACCCACAGCACTAAAATCACTAGAGATTTGTGCAAGAAAAAATGGACAAATGAACATTTCATCAAATGAAAAGTATAAAATATTTTATAAGTAGATCTATTAATATATCTTTTAACACAAGTAGCATTGTGGAAAAAGCAAGAGGATTAAATCTATGTGGTAACACAAAATTTCATCGTCTGTAGATATGGATATTATTTTCCTCATAAATTGAGGTGAGGATTAAATGAGATATAAAACAATACTAATATTTGGTGCATAGTAGGCTTCAATGTGTTATTTTCAAGTATGCATTCAAGTATGCATCATAAAATCTCAGTACTAATTACAGGGAAGGCAAACATAATAAAGAAGATTTATAATTATGTAATATTTAAGCAGCTGTATCATTTTCAACTTCATATATTAGTAAAAATAGATTCAGAATATGCTATGTACATATAATTGTGAATTAGTGATTTTCCATTATCAGCTTAATAGAAAATTTAGTGCATTACCTAGTAAAGATTCTTAGAGGATTTGATTTTAAAAATATTCATTTAATTTATTGTTTGTGGCTGCTTGAAAATAACTTAAATATTTAAGACTATCTTTTCCCCGTTGTATATTCTTGCCTCCTTAGATTAATTGGCCATTTAAGCATAGGTTTCTTTCTGAGCTCTCTTTTCTGTTCTGTTGATTTATGTGTCTATTTTTGTGCCAGTATCATACTGTTTTGAGTACGACTGCTTTGTAGTATATCTTGAAATCTGGAATTGCAATGTCTCCAGCTTTGTTCTTCTTTCTCAAGAGTGCTTTGGTTATTTAGGGTTTTCGGTGGTTCCATACAAATTTTAGTATGATCTGTTCTGGTCTTGTGAAAAATGCCATTAACATTGTGATAGTGACTGCATCAAATCTGTAGATTGCTTTGGGTAGTATAAATTAGGTTTAAAAGGATCTCTAGGTGCTCTTGTTAAGAACACAGGAGGTGGAGTAAGGTCAAATAAAATTAAGTAGGGGCGCCTGGGTGGCTCAGTGGTTTAAGCCGCTGCCTTCGGCTCAGGTCATGATCTCAGGGTCCTGGGATCAGGTCCCGCATCGGGCTCTCTGCTCGGCAGAGAGCCTGCTTCCCTCTCTCTCTCTCTCTGCCTGCCTCTCCATCTACTTGTGATTTCTCTCTGTCAAATAAATAAATAAAATCTTAAAAAAAATAAATAAAAAAAAATAAAAATAAAATAAAATTAAGTAAACCATCAAATATATAAGGTATTGTTATAATCCAGATAAGATAGATTTGTTTAGAACATGGGTTAATAACAGAGCTGAATAAAAGTGGCCAGGTTCTGAATATATTTTATAGTTAGAGCCAACGGATTCCAACAGGATTTTCTGATACTAGCATATTTTCTATTCTAGAATGAGCAGTATCAGTGTACCAAGGGTGGTACCAAGGTTTTGGATCTGAATAACTAGAAGTCTAGATTTGCAGTAACTGAGATGGGATGGGAAAGGTTGCAGATTAAGAATATTTACTGTTCAGGGCACCTGGGTGGCTCAGTAGGTTAAGGCCTCTGCCTTCAGCTCAGGTCATCATCCCGGGGTCCTGGGATCGAGCCCCGCACAGGGCTCTCTGCTCATCAGTGAGCTTGCTTCCTCCTTTCCCTGCCTGATCTCTGTCTGTCAAATAAATAAATAAAATCTTAAAAAAAAAAAAAAAGAATATTTACTGTGTTGTTTGAAAGTGGGAGTGAATTCATGTTGAGTTTGAGATGTTGTACTTGATTTTTCGTTGATAAACCCTCTTCTTTTATAGTTGAGAGACCAATAATTCAAGTTAATGATACTAGTTAACATTTATGTAGCACCTATTACATACCAGATGTTAATTTAAGCTCATTACTTTTCGATGAATGTCCATCCATATTGCTCAAAATTTATCTTCATAAGGATGTTTAGATTGACAGTGTCTTATCCAGAGCCACTGAGGCCAGAGGCCTTTTAGATTTCAGGAATTACTAGATTGTACAAAAAGTAGTATAGTGTATATGCAATCTATTTTACAGTACCTTTCAGTTGGATCTAAGGTACTATTCTTTAATTGACCATATTATTATCTCTTCAGAAAAACATATAAATATTCACAGTAGGAGGGAATCAATAAAGACTATAATTAGCCTTCTACTTGTTCAGGTCAGGCATTCCATCAAACAAGTTCAGTCAAAGCAGATTTTACAGACAGATGAGTTATTTTAAAAAAGCCTTCAGATTTTCAGAATTTATTGGGTCTCAGGTAAAATTTCAGATAAAGGCCTGCAGATCTACATTAAGTGTGTAATTCTGGAAATCCTAAAAATAAAATACCAAGTTAATGCTGACAAGCCCCTCTTCCATATGGGTGAACCCTTTTCTTTGGATTACAGCTCAAAACAGATAATTTCCATAGGATCCATACAAACTCCTTGAATATTTAATTCATTTGTAGTATTTTTGTAGTATATGTGCTTTGATGCCTATTTTAAAACAATAGTTAAAAATCTCTTACTAAAATTAAATCTTATTTGATCTAATGACAAATCCTAGTCTTTCAGTGCCTGTCGCATTCTTTATTATTGGTTAAGAGAAATAATGGCTTGTTATCTTTCAGAAAAGATAAATGGGGAATACTGTATAGGGTATATGCAAGAAGTCACAAATTAAAGTGGTCATTATAAATTATTTTCCTAAGCATTTGTCTATGCCCATAATAATTAAAAATACCTTAGAATAGAATGGTTAAGTAAATAGCATTAAGTGTTAGAGCAAATAAATGTGTCTACTCACTTCAAAGAATACAAGTAATTGCCATAAAATATTAAATACCACAGAATGTTTTGAAATATTTTTTAAAAACATTCCATGTCAATGCTTGTCAAGTACACTGAATTGCCAAGTAAATTGAAGAATCTACTCTTTTTAAAAATAGACTTAAATTTTAGAGTAATTTGAGGTTCGTAGCAAAACAGAGCAGAAAGTACAGAGTTGCCATATACCCCCTGCCTTTCTTTACACAGGAATGGCCTCCCACCAGCACCACCACCCCTCAGCACACCCAGGCTGTCAACACCTTTCACCAAAGGGGCACATTTGTTGCAAGCGATAAACCAACATTGACATATCATTATTATGCAAAACCCATTCACTCTTGGTCTTGTACATGCTATATATTTTGCCAAATATATAATGACACATATCTACCATTATAGCATTTTACAGAATACTTTCATTGCCTTAAAATTCCTCCAGGTCCACTCTGTTTTAATGCATTAAAGTTGTGCTTGAAATGTTGTATGGAAAAATTTATGATATTTTCCCTAATAATTTCCAACAAGGTTTACACTTCATATAAATGACCTCCTTCAGTCGTGTATTTTTTCATCTTTCTAGATACAAAGGCATTATCCACCTCTACAGCATGAATTTAAGAAAAACCAGAAATAGTCAAATAACTTGAAACAGAAAAATAAGGAGAATATTAGCAGGGGATAACAGTAGCCATCATTTTATCAATTCATTCATTTTTAGCTTAATAAATGTATATTTACTCTCTAGTTTATGCCAAGCACTCCTGCAGGTACTACAAAATTTGAACATATGGATAAAAAATCCTTGACTTGGGGAAAAGAAAAAGAATAAATATAAGTTAACAAAACATGTTGAGGTACTATGGTAAATATTACAAGAAACAAAGCGATGTAGGGGGAGAAATTCATGGGAGATTTTAGAGAGTAGTGTCTGGAAAGGCCTCTCAGAGCCGATGCGCTATGAGAAGAGACCCAGATGGAATGAGGGAGCAAGTCATGCATAGGTCTAAGAAAGAATGTTCCAGGAAGAAGGTAAAGAAATTACTAAGTCCCCTACATAGCTCTGAGCTTGGTACATACAGGTAAAGAGTAGAAAGAAGACCATGTTCTTTCAATAGAAGAAGTGGTCAGAGATGAGGTGCAAAGTCAGAGAAAGAAACAAAGCGATATCAGACTATACTATAAAGAGCTTAGTTTTTTGTTTTTGTTTTTGTTTTTTTCATTTTTTCTCTACTGATTGTAATGGAAATCCATTAGACGTTTGAGTAAACATATAGCAAGCTTTAACTAACACTTTCTAAAATATCATTAGATTGTACAGAGAGAACGGGCAAGAGTGAAATCAGACAGGTGATCAGTATGCTACTGTAGTAGTCTTGATGAAAGGAGACAGGATCTTAGACCATAGTGTTTCCCCTTCATTTTTTTAATATGGAAAAATGTACTTATTTGTTTTTAGAAGTTAATGTATGTCTTGAATTTCTAGGGGGAAAAAAAACCCTGCAGGCATAGTGTATTAGACTATTATACATCATTGCTTTTTATATGCAAATATATTATTATCTACTATATTAATATATTCTGTATTGATATATTCATCAATAATAATGTAAGGTATTATGCCATGGACTTCAATAGTAAAGTAATTTTTTTTCTCATTTTAGTGTTAGGGTAATGATGGCCTCATTCAATGAATTATTATAGCACCCCTCTTCCTTTCTGAAAAAGATAATATAGCATTGGTATTATTTCTTCATTAAAAGTTCAACAAAATCTACCAGTATAGCTATATGGACATAATGTTTTCATTGTGAAAAGACTGTATACTATGAATTAAACTCATTTAATTGATGTAGGTCAACTTAAATTACCTGTTTATTCTAGAGTCAGTTTTTATATTTGTAATAGTTTTCTATTGCAGTCATAACAAACTGTCACAAATTTAGTGCCATCAAGGAAGACATTTTTTTCACACACTTCAATAGGTCAGAAACCCAGGTATGGAATGGTTTAGTTGGGTCATCTGTTTCGTGTCTCCCAAAGCTAAAACCAAGATGTCCTTTTGAGAGGCTCTGAGGATAAATCCACTTCCAGGCTCATTTAAGATGCTAGCCAAATTCAGTTCCTTGCAAATGTAGGGCTGAGTGCCAGGTTTCCTGGTTGCCAGTCAAATGGAATCTACTCACACTCCTTCTCATGTTTTCCATGTGACATCTCTCCAGCAAGAAAGAGGAGTCCTTCTCATCCGTCAAATTTCTTGGAACACTTCTTCTGCCTTATCTCTTTAAAAATAGCCTGAGAATATTCTCTGCTTTTAAGGGCTCATATGATTAGATTTCAGCAAAAAAATCAGGATACTCTCCCTGATTTATGGTTCATTATATTATTTACATCTACAAAGTTCCCTTAACCATGTAACATAACAGATTCACAGATTTCAGGGATTAAGGCTCAGATGTATTTGGGCTCATTCTGCCTATCATGATGGCTTTCAAAGAATTTGCCCATTTTTTCTTTCTATTGAATCAGTTTATAAAAAGCTGTTCATAATATTTCATTATTATTTTATTTTCTTTAAGATAGGTGCTGATACCCCCCTTTTTATTTTTAATGATGGAAGTTTGTGAGATATTTGCTTTGATTGATCTAGCCAGAGATTTACTAAATCATATTTATCTTTTTTAAAAAAGTCTTTTTGTTCTCTTGATTTTCTCTATTGTTGCACATTTTCAATTCATTATTTCTGCTGTTATATTTAATATTTTATTCTTTCTACACACTTAATTTTATTATTCTTTTTGAGTTTCTCAAAGCAATGTCTTCAATCTTTGATTTGGTTAATAATATTATTAGTGACTTTTATATCCCCATTGATTTTTGTGGTCTATTTATTCTAGCAATTACTGAAAGAGGCTGGTTGAAGTTTATAACTATAATTGCCAATTTGTCTATTGCCTTAAGTTCTGTCCATTTTTGTATCAAGTCTTTAAATGCTCTGTTAATAAGTTTGGTGGAATTGTGATATAATAGGAAATACATATTTTGCTCTTTGTCATCAGCTCCTAGATAGAGCTCCTAAACCCTTGCAATTTCCTAATGCTTGGAGCATTTTGTTCGATTTGTTTTTTGACCCATCCCTGGCATAGAGCTCCTAAAATCTTTGTAATTGCCTAAGTGATAGGGATACTAGGAGTATTCTTTGTTCTAACAGTTGGTCTTTGACTCCAATTCCTATCAGAGAGCGTCTAAATCTCTTGGAATTTTCTGGGTGATAGGAGCACCTTTTGTTGTAATGAAGCAACTTGGCAAACCCTCTATTAGCTTCAGAATGGGGATTGGTCACCAGAAAGATGAAGCCATTAGTAGATACTTGGATCTCTCAGCCCCAACCTCCCATCATCCAGGGAGGGAAGAGGGCCTGAAGATCAAGGCTATGCAACAATCAAGCCTATGCAACAAAGACTCCATAAAAATCCCTAAAGGAGGGGGTCTGGAGGATTTCTGGGTTGGCAAACACATCCATGTACTGAGAAGGTGATACACCCTACCTCCACAGAGACAGAAGTTCCTCTGCTCATGACTCTTTGGGTCCTTGCCCTACATATCTTTCCATCTGTCTGTTCACTTATATCCTTTATCCTAACTTTTACTGTATAACAAACTGGTAAACATAGTGTTTCCCTGAGTTTTGTGAGCTATTCTTGCAAATTATCAAAGCAAGAAGGAGGCTGTGGGAACCCCCAATTTATAGCTGGTCAGTCATAAATATAGGTGACTTGAGATTGGTGTCTGAAGTGGAGGCAGTCTTGTGGGACTGAACCCTTTAACTTGTAGGACCTGATGCTAACTCCACATAGATATTTCCAGAATTGAGTGGAATTTCAGGATACCCAGAGGTTTCTGAAAAGAAGGAGAATTGTTTGGTGTGGAAAAATGCCACATACTTGATGTCAGAAGTACAACATCTGAGGGTGTTGAGAGGAGAGACAGTTTTTCCTTTCCTTTGCTCTAGAGAAGTGTTGTGGTTTTTTCTCCCCCCAGGTCTGTAGATGTTTGAGGTATTTTATGTTCTTGATAGATTTTATCTTTCACATTATGAAATGTCTTCTTTATCTACTTAATATTCTATGTTCAGGAGTCTATTTTTCTGATATTATTGTGATTATTATTATTATTATCTGATATTATTGTGATTATTAGAATCACAATAATCTGTGATTATTTGATATTAAAATAATCACCCTACTTATCTCATGCTTAGTTATATCTTTTATATATCTTTTTATATGTGGTTATAATTGTTCTCATTTTTAAAAACTTTAAACGTCTCTATATATTTATATTTAAAAAGTTTCTAATAAGCAGAAACTGGTATAATCTTTCTTTTTATTGGATAAATTTTAATGTATTGTGTTTCTTAGAAAAAGCATCTAACATTTTCCCTTAAATATCAAATATTTTGCCACATTTTTGAACACCCAAAGATCTATTATTAATATTAAAAAAGAGATATTCTCAGGAATTCTCCTATTATTATCAAATGTAACGCAAGTAAAATGTGAGCTAGTGTAAACAGTGAGATTTGTTCAAAAAGTTAACCACGTTATGGAAAACAACTGTGTTATATTATGGGTAAAATGAGAAAAAATCTTTTTCCTATTATTCACTCTATTTTTTTATATCTTTACCTACAAGATTATAGTTACAGCCATTTATTTGTGTCTTTGTTTAAGGTCTGTCTCCCCACTAAAGAGTGTATGTTGAAAGGCAAGATTTATTCCCTTTTATGACTTCCTTTATACACAGCAACTACCACAGTGCTTAAAACATTGTAGATGACCAAAGGATAATCATTTAGTAAATGAATGACTGGTATTAATCTTACATTTGCTAATCTCTTAGGTGATAATGATACATGACATGAAAGAGTTTGACATATGTAAACATTATGACAAAAGTAAAAGGATGGATTTTCTAGAGAAAAGTAAGGTGTCATTTGTCAAAAACTATCAACAGACAACTGAACTGTGATAGAGTCTTATTAAAAGAAAGAAATGAGAGAGAAACTAATTAATGAACTCAAAAAAATACTTCCCCCACTGCTCTGGCAAAGGTGAGACTGCATGGGCCCCACCTCTTCTAGGAAGCCTTTACTTATTAGGTTATTTGACGATCTCAGCCCTTTGAAGCCTTACAGTGTTTTATAATTTGGTAGATTTTCCAGTTTATTCTTGTTAGAAAGGGACTACAGTCTCTTGCCACTTTCCATATTCTCAGCAGGAGCCTTCTTTATTCTTGGCTATTGGGTATTTTCTTTAATATATAGAAAATCAAGCTCTATTTGGGGGTGGGATTATGGACATTGGGAAAATAATGGCTTTTGTTTGTCATCTACCGTCCAAGTGTTCTGTATTGAAGTCCCCCAGTCCTGGAATATCTCTAATAAATGCTGAGATAGAAAATGAAGTCGTCTTCATTTTTCAAAACAAAGTCTGTAAATACTGCCTAACACTGACTAAAGAGAAAAGAATACTATTACTTGGAATTATGGATTTCACTTTCAGAAGAATTCAAACCCCAAAAAAGCAATAATGGTTCTTCCAAAGAGTTCATTAGAATTTAGGGAAGTCTTTGACTTTTTAATCTACATTTTTAGGTAGCACTTAACTTTTTTTAAACATTGTTCATGTATTATTGTTATCATTAAAATATATATATTTTCCAAATCTTACCTGTAAGAATTAGGGCAGGTTTGGTTGCTAAGTCAAAAAGATGTTAAGTGAACAAAAGTGATTCTAGTTATTTAGGATTGGTATTCACCTGGAATCCAATTCATATTAGCTCATAGTCTTGCCACATATTAGGTGAACCAAGGAACTAAACTGGATGGGAAAGAACTTTAAACATCAGAATGGCAAGTTAAGAGTGAGGCAAAACAAGATCTTGAGATTTACAAGAATACAAGGCAGACTCTGAGGGTCCCAGAGTTAAAGTCTGGTTAACAAGGACAAGATAGATTGAGATCAATAATCATGAAATAAAGCTAATTAGGTTATTCAGTGAAAAGTTAGAGAAGCCTTTAAAGGAACAAGAACTTAGGATATCAGATTTTATTATATCTCTCCCCTCTGTATCTGATATGATATTGTAAAACCTGTCTGGATAATATAGCTTCTGGGCACAAATATTTTAACATAAATTAGGGGAAAAATTATTGCTGCCAGTTTGGTTTTTAGAATACTTGGCCAATTCTAAAATACATGAGTTTTTGAACACTAATGTAAAATATGCTCAAAATTTTCATAATTTTTTTCAAATCTATACTGAAAATTTTTATTCCTTCTTATATGCTGTTATTAAGTCATTAGACAATAAGGTATGCTATATACTACTTTGTATTATAAGTATTATGCAGGATCAATTGACATAAAGTAATTAAAAACAATGAACCTCAATGATGATTTCTTTCATCAACAATTTTAAAAGAAACTATGAGAGAGATAATTACTGTTTCAGCTTTGCAAAGCACTGGCAAAAATAAATCCATGACACATATCTGCTTTTTAACAGATCATAAATTAGTGTAGCCTCTATATAAATACTGCCTTTTGATTACCTACACTCCTATTTAAGGAAAGGAACTATCAAATAACAAGTGCTAGATATAACAGCTATTGCACAAAATTAAAATAACTATGTTAAATATATGTTATACAATTTCATTTCTAATACTTTAGCATATACTAGAAATATTAATTCAAAAATGATGTACACTGTTGGTGGGAATGCAAGCTGGTACAACCTCTCTGGAAAACAGCATGGAGGTTCCTCAAAATGTTGAAAATAGAACTGCCCTATGACCCAGCAATTGCACTACTGGGTATTTACCCTAAACATACAAATGTGGTGATCCAAAGGGGCACGTGCACCCGAATGTTTATAGCAGCAATGTCCACAATAGCCAAACTATGGAAAGAACCTAGATGTCCATCAACAGATGAATGGATAAAGAAGATGTGGCATATATACACAATGGAATACTATGCAGCCATCAAAAGAAATGAAATCTTGCCATTTGCGACAACATGGATGGAACTAGAGGGTATCATGCTTAGCGAAATAAGTCAAGCAGAGAAAGACAACTATCATATGATCTTCCTGATATGAGGAAGTGGTGATGCAACATGGGGGCTTAAGTGGGTAGGAGAAGAATCAGTGAAACAAGATGGGATTGGGAGGGAGACAAACCATAAGTGACTCTTAATGTCACAAAACAAACTGAGGGTTGCTGGGGGGAGGGGGGTTGGGAGAAGGGGGTGGGGTTATGGACATTGGGGAGGGTATGTGCTTTGGTGAGTGCTGTGAAGTGTGTAAACCTGGTGATTCACAGACCTGTACCCCTGGGGATAAAAATATATGTTTATAAAAAATTAAAAATTAAAAAGAAAAAAAAGATGTACACTAATTTGAGAGCTCTGGCAGGGTAAGTAAATGATTAAAAGTCACATGTGGTATTATTGAATGAGAATTTAAGAATGTAATATTTGTCTTCCAACAAAGTATAAGCAGAGTCTACCTTCATGTGTGTGTTTGTAATTGTAATAAAAGCAATTGTTTGAGACACAAGACCCCAGATAAATTGATCACAACCTGGGGACCAAAATTTTATGATTTGCTTGAATTATTATTCTATACTTAGTACTGATGGTTTAAATGAATCATGGAATCATAAAAATATAGGGCTGGAAGCCATTTCAAAGTCACCTTATCCAACAGTGCAGAAGCAATCGAAACAAATGGAGTCTATCAGATGGCTATCTGTCTTGTCATTAAAAATTCCCTTAAGGAAAATATACTGATCTCCCTATGTACCTGGCTCTGAGGTTTGATTGGCCTGATTACCTTGAAACGAAGTCCAGTTTTTGACTAAAAATATTAATAATGTTAAAAATATTTTAAAAGCCTTTTAGAAACTTTGTCCCTCTTACTCCTTTATATGCAGTATAACACTGAAAATGAAAATAAGAACAGAACACAGAGGATTTTTAGAGCAGTGAAAATACTCCACATGTTATTGTCATGATAGATACACGTCATTATACTTTTGTCCAAACCCATACAAAGTACAACACCAACAGTGAACCCTAAGGTAAACTATAGACTTTGAATGATCATGAATGTCAGTGTAGGTTCATCAATTATAACAAATGTATCACTCTGGTGAGGGATGCTCAGAGGGGAGAGGCTGTGCCTGTTTGATGGCAGAGGATGTATGGGAAGCCTCTGTACCTTTCTCTCAATATTGCTGTGAACTTAAAACCACTCTAAAAAAAATAAATCCTAGAGAAGAACACAGACAGCAACCTCTTTGACCTTGACTGCAGGAACTTCTTACTAGACACACCTCTAAAGACCAGAGAAACAAAAGCAAAAATGAACTATTGGGACTTCATCAAGATAAAAAGTTTTTGCACAGTGAAGGAAATAGTCAATAAAACTAAATGGCAACCTACTGAGTGGGAGAAGATATTTGCAAATGTCTTATCAGATAAAAGGGCTAGTATCCAAAATCTATGAAGAACTTATCAAACCCAACACCCCCCACCAAAAAAAAATCCAGTCAAGAAATGGGCAGAAGACATGAGCAGACATTTCTCCAAAGAAGACATGCAAATGACCAACAGACACGTGAAAAAATTCTCAACATCACTCGACTTCAGGAAAATCCAAATCAAAACCACAATGAGATATCACCTTATATACCAGTGAGAAAGACTAAAATTAACAGCACAGGAAACAAGAGATGTTGGCAAGGATGCAGAGAAAGGGGGACCCTCTTACATTGTTGACGGGAATGCAAACTGGGGCAGCCACTCTGAAAAACAGTAGGAGGTTCCTCAGAAAGCTAAAAATAGAGCAACCCTATGACCCAGGAATTGTACTATAGGGGTTTACCCCAAAGATACAAATGTAGTGATCCAAAAGGGCACCTACACCCCAATGTTCTTAGCAACAATGCCCACAATAGTCAAACAGTAGAAAGAGACCAGATGTCCATCAACAGATGAACAGATAAAGATGTGATACATATATGCAATGTAATATTACTCAGCCATCAGAAAGGATGAATACTTACCGTTTACTTATACATGGATGGAACTGGAGGGTATTATGCTGAGTGAAATAAGTCAATCAGAGAAAGACAATCATCACGTGGCTTCATTCATATGTGGAATGTAAGAACTAAAATAGATGAACATAGGTTAAGGGAAGGAAAAATAAAATAAGATGAAAATAGAGAGGCCAACCATAAGAGATGCTGAACTCTAGGAAACAAACGAAGGGTTGCTGGAGGAGAAGTGGGTGGAGGGATGGGGTAACTGGGTGAGGGAATTAAGGAGGGCACTTGATGTAATGAGTTCTAGGTGTTATAGTCCAGTGATGGGTCACTAAATTCTACCTCTGAAACTAATAAAAAAAGAATAACCAAAAAATAAATAAATAAATAAATAAAACAAAGAAGAAAATATTAAGAGTAAAAAGCTAAACAAAATAAAATCTTTAAAAGAGACTCTTCTTTCTAAGATTATCTTCATTTACATATTAAGCCCCCCCCCATTCAGTTCTGTCCTCCTTACTCTCTTACTGTATCTCTCCCAAGTTCCCTTCCAGTCACTCTCTTCTGGCAGTGTCTGTAGCCAATTTTTCTACTCTCCAAAACAACTTTCTTTAACCCGAGATAACCTTTAAGGGGTGTAGACGTATGTATGCTTTTTGAGTTCATCACACCATTATTTCCTAACTTGTGCTAGAGATTATACATTACACTTATTTCCTCTACTTTTTAACATCCAGTCCTTAACCCTTCCTAGTTGATCATTATTCACTCATTTATTCAAGAGTCATTTCTGAATTTCTGTTATGTCCCCAAAACCAATGGTGGTTAGAAAACTGATGAGATAGTCATAGGGTGGGCAAGTAGAAAAATAACGTTTTGTTTTGCAAAGCACATTCCATGATTCTACCAAGATTTCTACTTTAGAGGTCATTGATAATAGTCACATCTAGCAGCCTCAACTGAGTGCAAATCTGATTTAGTCTTTTGGGAATGTATCACCTATGAATGTTGACTCTTTCTTGACTAGTTTTCCCACCTTAGTTTCCATGATTGTAAATCTTCCAGGAAAAGCAGGAAATATATTGGCCTGATGGAGGAATGAGACAAAATGAAATAGCTGATAGCAAACTGATTTAATTTGCCTATCTATACTGCTTTTGATATGTGAAGTCTGCAAAATAACATCATTACATGTTTCCTCTACCTCATAATACCTTGTGCAGCTCAGACAAGCTTGTTACTTGAAGCTCAGTTCCCTCCTTTACATTTCTATAATAATCCACAACCAAACCTAGATTTTGTCATTCTCTTTCTCTTGTTTTTGTTTTTGGTTTTAAGATTGATTGATTGATTGATTGATTGATTTTAGGGAGAAAAAGCATGAACATGATCAGGAGGGACAGAGGAAGAGGGAAAGAGAATCTGAACCTGACTCTGTGCTAAGCACAGAGCCTGATGTGGGATGTGGGACTCAAAACCCAGAGATTGCCACCTGGGCCTAAATGAAGAACCCAAGGCTTAACCAACCTCCACCCAGGCACACCTGTCATTCTCTCGTATTATGAATCTGTAGGATATATTGCCACAAAATTATCTTTTTATAGTACATCAGTGATATGTCCTGCACTTGCTCAATGGTATTCTACTTTCCCAGTACCAAGATTGGTGATTCAGCATATATCATTTTTCCCTCTCTGATTCAAAGTTATATATTTTCACTTCTCACATACTCGATTAACAAAGATCTTGTTTGTTTGCGTGTACAAACACATACACAGACACATAAACACACATGAACAAGGACTTGTGAAGATAAGGTTTTAGTCTTGTTCACCTCTCTATTCTCAGAAATAGCACTATACTTGGCACATAGTAAATAATTAATAAATATATTTTGGATGCATGAAAACATGAATGAATGAATGAATGATGTTATTGTATCCTCCCTCTCAGCATTCTGAGGAAAGTTGGTATTTCTAAATAATGCTATCTACAGAACCCTTAGTATACCATTGTGCACTGTGGATGCTGCTAGTAGGTAGGTCCACACTAGAAGCAGAACTTTCATTTAAATCCTCCTTTTACTGAAGAGAAAATTGGGCTCAAGATCAATCAGACAACATTTCCAATATTTCATTCAACAGCATCAATAGGTTTTTCTTCTGTGTGAGATGTTTTCCCTCTTCTTTTCTGTCAAATTTTTAGTTGCTATTCCTTTGGCATTTTAAGATCTAACTCATATGCTGTATCACTCATCCTGTCTCCTTAGATCAGTCTGGTGGAATTTTGTTTTTGCCTGTGTTATAAAGGGATGAATATCTGGCTGGAATTGCAGAAGACACTGTTTTTCCCAGTTTCATCTCTTATTGGATGTATCACTATTTTTAAAAAGAAGTCTTTTTAAGTCTTATAATTTTTATTTGCAAAATCATAGTATTTTTCTATGTAACAGTGAATGCATGTCTTCTTGGTGGACTGCATATGGGGATGTATGTGCAGGAAAGTAAAATGGGCTATGTGGTTGCCAGATTATTGTCAGAAAATATTTCTTCAGATTCTCTTCTCTCTATAGGCTGTGAGAAATAGTTCTGATAATGACTTGCCCAAACTAACGCAAGTACTATTGCACTGAATGCAAAAATTCACACAGATACATTTTGCACACAGAGGTCTTTCTTTAGGCATCTGCCCTGATCCTCAAGAGTGTAGCCTTTTTTGTTGACATGAATACATCAGTGACAAAATCTTAGCAATCTTAACGATTGAAGCCATGTCAAACATGTATTTAAAACAAGTTTTGCAGGGCGTCTAGGCGGCTCAGTAGGTTAAGTGACTGCCTTTGACTTAGGTTATGATTCTGGATCCCAGGATCAAGTCCCACATCAAGGTCCTTGCTCAACGGGGAGTTTGCTCCTCCCTCTGACGCAACCCCCCCTCTTGTGCTTTCTCTCTCTCTCTCTCCCAGATAAATAAAATCTTAAATAAAAAAGTTTTTCTATTAACAAATTGGATGCTGATATTAAAACTCTAGAAGAATCAAAGGTGACTCTAAGAAAAGTTGAACAAATTCTCTTATTGCATTTATTCTTCAGAGGCTATGATAGGAGATATCTTTCCATGACTTCATATAACGTCTCATCTACCAACAGAATACATTTAAGAACAAGTTGTGGATTTCAGCAGCTTTTTTTTTTTTTTTTTTTTTTAAGAAATAATGCACATCACTTTGAAGGTGCTTCTAAAATGGGAAGACAGCTTTGAACTCTTGCCTGCATGTTCAGGATGTCAGCTCTACCATCTAGTTTAGGTGTTCAGGCAGGTGTGTGTGTGTGTGTGTGTGTGTGTGTGTGTGTGTGTGTGTGTGTGTTTTGTATTATAATTGTAGAGTTCATAGCTGCTGACATAACTCAATGCTCTATAACTGAAATGATACTTGAGAGTGAACAGTACGTGATTGATATATACACACATGTAGAATATGAATATTATCAGTGAATGATGAACTGAAGTTGTTATTTTATAGTTGGATTCATTATTCAAAAATATTTTAGTTGTAACTCATAAATTAACATGTATCTCACTTTGAAAAAATAAGTGGGATGATTTACAGATACTCCTTTGCAGCTCAGATTTGCAAAGAGAAACTGAGAAGAAAGCAAAAAAGTATGAATAATGGAAACAGACAAGAGGTGGAATTGTAAAAGCAGAGAATATTCTCTCACGTTTATTTTTTAATGTTCACTTTAAGATTTATTTTATTTATTTCTATAAACTCTGCACTTGTCCCCAAAGACTACAATTTATTTCTCTAAACTTTCATGGTATGGTGTTTAACCAAGTTAAAACCCGAGGATTGATGAAGCAATTGGAAGCCTCAGGCATTTGTGCTCAAAAATTTAACTGTAATAAAACTTCTACATCAGAACAACACAAGTATAATGCTGTTCACCTATGTTTACTTAATTCCTTGTGCATCTCCCCAAGTGGTTCTTTGAGAAAATAACTTCAAGAAGGCATGGGGGTTCTATTGTCTGTGTGTGTGCCTATATCTACATGTGTGTGTCTCTTTCTGTGTATGTATATAGTTATATAAGAATGTGTGTATGTATATCTGTGTAGACATAAGTTGCAGCATAATTTGTAGCAAAAATATAAGTATATATTTTTTTCATGAATCTGACCTGAAGGATTTTTTTTTATTTATTTTTAAAGATTTTATTTATTTATTTCACAGAGAGAGAGTACAAGCAAGGGAAGCAGCAGGGAAAAGGAGAAGCAGGCTCCTGCTGAGCAGAGAGCCTGAAACGGGGCTCCATCTCAGACCCTGGTTTCAGGACCTGAGGCAAAGGCAGACGCTAAACCAACTGATCTACCCAGGTGCCTCCAAAAGATTTTTTTAAACTATACCTAATTTTTCTAGGCTTCTTCTTACTTTATCTACTACGGCATTTCATAGACATACAGGATCAGCTTCAAGTAATTTTATTTTTCCACTGTGAATAAATGTAAAAAAATCTAAACACCTAAGGAATGGAAATATAATACCAACTTTTTCTTTTCTATGTGATTTTAACTCAGATTAGAAAGCTTATAAGCACGTGATTGCTGCTACAGAAAAAAATCTTGTTTAGAAAACAGTGTTCATTCTCTTTTAAATGGCCCACATCATCATTCCCAACAATTTCTTAGTATTTGATTTGAAGGAAAGAAGAACACATTGAAAGCTGGGTATTGGAGAGAGGAAGGAGGAAGAAGAGTGATAAAACTTAAATAATCATTAACCTGCCATCTATAAGCAACCACATTTTGTTGTAATTCTTTAAGAAATATATATATATTTTTTTAATTTTTTTAATTTTTTATAAACATATATTTTTATCCCCAGGAGTACAGGTCTGTGAATCACCAGGTTTACACACTTCACAGCACTCACCAAAGCACATACCCTCCCCAATGTCCATAATCCCACCCCCTTCTCCCAAACCCCCTCCCCCCAGTAACCCTCAGTTTGTTTTATGAGATTAAGAGTCACTTATGGTTTGTCTCCCTCCCAAATATATTTTTATTGTCAATTAAAAATGACATCCCCCCAAAAATGACACCCGTAACTTGTAATCTGCTTTTATTTTCCTGTCTTTTTCATGCAGGTTACTTTCATCCAACATAGGAGAGTTATGGTTCATAGTTTGTACCATATATATGAAATTTTAATATAAGCTTTTTCTTAGATTTTTGTTTATAATCTCTGTTGAAATCTCTGGTTATTCACAAAGAATGCTTTTCCAGATTAGAATTAAAGAATGCACATCTTCTAAACTTTCGATAAACATTTAGAATAATCGTTCCTATTTGCTTTCTCAACAACAGTACAGGAAAGTGTCCACTTCCCAAACAATTGCAAAAGTGGGGGATTTTAACAACAACAATAATAATAATATTATCATTACATTATTATGTAATGATCATAATATAATGCAATGATCATAATACCTACATAATAATGTAATGGTAATATTATATGATATAATTATACAATATAATGATAATTCTCATTATTATATTAGAGGAGAATCTTATCCAATTTTTATTTTCATTTGCTTTGTAGATCACTTAATCACATTACTTGTAAAATTCTGTTCATGTTCTTTCTCAATTTTTTTTCTGTAATGTGCTTCAATTTTTCTACCTTGTGTCAGTACAATTTAAATATCATGGACATTTATTATTTCTTCATTACATATATCATAAATATTCTTCTTAGTCTGCCATTGTTATGTAGGAAAGATGCAGGGTTTGGGCCCACACCCAAGAAAAAGTTCTTGAGATATCTTTGGTGCAAAAAGGTGACTTTTTTTTTTTTTTTTTTTTTTTTAGCATAGGAATAGGAATGATGGGCAGAAAGAACTATACAGGAGGTCGACAAATGGCAGATTATATATTTTTCAAGTTGGGAAGGGGTTAGGGATACCATAAGTCTCTAATTTTGGAAGCAGGGTTATCAGAACCTTGAGGTAGTCAGCTATTATTAGGAAAAGGTAAAACCTTAGTCATGAGACCCTTCTCATGCACAGTGGTCGGCTAGCACATGCTTGGGGGATGACTGCTAATATGTGTCTCAAAGATAAAGATAAAGAAAGTTTCCAGAGGAACTTTTGTATGTTAAAGCAGATTTACAGGATCTGGGGAGGGTCGGACTAATGTTAAGATTGCCTTTTTCCCTGAGCAAAGTATTAACAAGAAGGCAGCTGAGTTCCTAGAGGAATATCACTCTGCCTATTTTAGGACTTGTCAGTGGGATGTGGGCAGTAGGGAAACTTAATTTTTTTCTCTTGCCTTTGCTTCCCATATCACTTGAACTGTACTAATAATATCTTGTTTGTTTTCTTATCCATCTTTGGTCTTTGATGCCTGATTTGGAAAAGCCTTCTTCAGTCAAGATAAATAATCACTCATAATGTCTTCATATTTTTAAAAAGTTTAAATTTTTTTATATTTAATTCTTCAATCCATCAGAAATTTTACAACTTAAGATCAACTATGATACATTCACTTAATTTCCTTCAAAGAAGTAATTGCCTTGCACCATTTATTTTATTCTTTTATTTTAAAAGATTTGTTTATTTATTTGAAAGACAGAACAGGGAGAGAGGCAGAGGGAGAGGAAGAGAGAGAATCTTAAGCAGACTCTCCGCTGAGCACAGAGCCCACAGCAGCTCCATCTCAGAACCCTGAGATCATGACCTGAGCTGAAATCAAGAGTCAAGAGTGCTCAGCCAACTGAGCCACCCAGGTGGCCCTGCCCCTCATCATTCATTAACTGATCCATCTTTTCCTTAGCATATAGAAACTAACTGTACATTTATACCAAATGAATGCAAACATACACACATTCATACATATATTTACTTCTGAGTTTTCTAAGTGATCCCTTGGATCTGCTCTTCTCCTTTGATACCTGTCTCATATTTCAGTTTTCATTACTTCGTCTTTATAATCGGTATGTTAAATGTAGTGGTAATGGAAATTGTTTTCAATTCTGAATTATTGTTGCGCTTAATTATGTAGATTTAATACTTTTAAACTGTCTTGTATTCATTATTAGAGTAAAACATACCAAGTAATCATGTATTATCATTTTAATGTAGCACTCTTTGATTTACTGATATTGTTAGGTAAGTTTTTTTTTTTTAATCTGTTAGACTTAATGCTTTAGGAGTGTGTATCGGGGTACACATTTTATAATATTCTGATATTAGGATTATTTTCACTTCATTCCAATCATGTGGCTGCTTTTCATTGTCATAGTATCATGATATAAGCTTACGTTTATACATTCACACAGATGTTCCTCCACTCTGTAGAGATAGCTGTTTTGGTCCAATTGTCTAAGCTGGCCTTGAAGTTCCTATATTTTGGTTCTGTTAGTCCACATCCTGTGTTCAGCTATGATTCCCCAAAACTACCTTCACTGAAGGGTGGCTGGGTCTTGAAAGATTATAGCCACACTATGGCAATATAAAGGAAATATTTTTGTGTTTCTGCAGAGATAGAGTTTTCTGAATAAATTTCACTGAAATCTTGGACCCTGAGCTAAAAACAAGTGTTGCGAGGTTAATATTCACCTACAGAGATAGAACTCCAGGCATGCGTGGGTGGCTCAGCCAGTTAGTTAAGTGGCTGCCTTAGATTCAGGTCCTGATCCCAGAGTCCTGGGATCAAGTCCTGCATCAGGATCCTTGCTCAGTGGGGAGCCTGCTTCTCTCTCTGCCTCTGCCTGCCTCTCTGCCTGTTTGTGCACTGTCTTTATCTCTCTCTCTCTCTCTCTCAGACAAATAAATAAATAAAAATTAAAAAAAAAAAAAAAAAGAACTCGAAAGAGAGTTACCTAACTCCTGAGATACATGTTTATATTGCAAAGGAAAATCATGCCCAGGACCCTGAGTAGCAAAATCCAGAAACAGTAGGGTATATCAGGCCTTTAGAGAGATACACTCACATTCTACATTATGACAGTGAGAACCTGGGATCCTTTCATCCCATCTCCAAGGAGCAGAGGTTTTTGTGCTTCCTTTTGGCAGAGAAGACAGGCAACTGCCTCCTACTCCTTGAGATAAGCAAAGAAAATCCATTTTACTTCCTCCCTCACCTATGGAACATGTGGCCACCCATGGACTAGCATGTTTTCATCTGGTTTTCATTATGTCATCTCAGGGATAAAACTGGGGCAAAGGAGGCCAGTGAAGTTACTATCATTTAAATAACAAAAACTAATATTTCTGACCCAGAACACTCCTATGTGAATTCTGAATAAAACGAATAGAAAATAAATACTTAAAATACAACATTTGTTCTCTGTGCCTAGAAAGGCATCCGGAATCTAGACTATGAATGTCTTTCCTGATTGCTCTTTTCCTCAACAATTCTTATTCCCTTTCTGTAAGCAGATCATTTTTGGAGAGAATAAAAATCAGAAATTGTGCTGAGTACAAGTGGTACAAGAATGATTTGGGATATGATTTCTATAAACAACTTAACAGGTACTAGTGTGATATAGTCACGTTAATGAATAAGTGTGAGCAAGTTCTCCAGTATCTTACAGGAAATATTTAGGAGGAAGTAAGGACATAAAGAGAGGTGGAAATTTAGACTTACTCTTGGCAGGGATGAAGAAGCCTTTATAGAGGTTGTTTCTCTATGTAACAAACATTTATTGTAAACTTTTCTTTTTTTTTTAATATTTTATTTATTTATTTAAAAGAGAGCGATCACAAGCAGGCAGAGAGGCAGGCAGAGAGAGAGGAGGAAGCAGGCTCCCTATTGAGCAGAGAGCCCGATGTGGGGCTCGATCCCAGGACTCTTGAGATCATGACCTGAGCCGAAGGCAGAGGCTTAACCCACTGAGCCACCCAGGTGCCCCTTCTTTTTTTTTTTTAATTTAATTTATTTTCAGTGTGACAGAATTCATTGTTTATGCACCACACCCAGTGCTCCATGTAATACATGCCCTCCATAATACCCATCACCTGGTTCTCCCAACCTCCCACACCCCGCCCCTTCAAAACCCTCGGGTTGTTTCTCAGAGTCCATAGTCTCTAATGGTTCATCTCTATTGTAAACTTTTCAATGTCATACACTGTTTTGGCCACGAGGTGTGCAAAGACCAGTTTGAAAAATCTGTTCTTTAGACATTCATTGCTTCCGGGAAAAGTCAAAAAGTAACATTTACCTAGGCGCTATGATAGGGAAGTATCGAGGTGCACAGATAAAATAAATGTTTTGGAAAGTAAAATTGTCAAGGCTTGGTGTCAGGTAGAATGAAGGGCATAGAGAAAAGAAGAGTTTATATCTTTTCTGGTTTAGAGGATTAGATGAATGGTGATGTCACTTAAAAGAAAAATCTAGAAGTAATTGAATCTAGGCTTAGAGCTCAGAAGAGAGGTCAGAGCAGGTGACATGGATTTTTCCAGCATCAATATGTAGATAACCGTTTTCCAAAAAATACCACATTTTCTCCTGACCCTTTTCTTCCACACCTATATGGCAAATATCAGAAATCGATTGTTGCTACTAATCAGGAATATGGAATTCAAATCCTTCTTAGTCTTAGCTTTCCAGATAGCACTAAAAAAATTATTTAAATTATTAAAAATTATTAAAATTATTAAATTAAAGATGAAATAAAACTAATTCATTTTTCCCTTTCAAGCTAAGGGAATGATCTTAATAACTGTAGAGCAAATATGAATAGTGAAAATATCAGAGGAGCAGGCAAAATTTAAAGTATACCAAAATTAAAATAGGAGGGGGGGTAAAAGAGAAGTACAAGTAAAAAGCAAAACAAGTGAAAACAGCTTAAAATATACTAAAGTCGCATGGTTATAATATGAATCATTATATACTGCAGTCAAAATCATATCATGCAAACCCAGTATTATGAGAAAAAAATGAAGACAGGTGTCCGTCCTGTTTTGTGACTGTAGTCTTTTAATAAGGTTATAGTCTATTTAAAAAACAATTTAGATGATGCTTGGCATATTGAAAAAGTTAAAAAGCTAGCTTTGCCAGCAAAAGAGGATGTTTTTATTGAGCATTATGTAAATAATACTACAGTAGCTGGGTTCCCTGGCAAAAAAGAACCAACAAATCTACATCCATATCTGTATCTATATCTGTATCTCTATCTACATCTATAAAATAAAGACATTTATTTCAAGGAATCGGCTCACGTGATTGTGGAGGCTGGCAAGTTCAAAACTTGCAGGACAGGTCAGCAGGCTGGAAATTTTCCCGCAGGAGCTGATGTTGCAAACATGAGAAAAAACCGCAGTTTACTGTTCGGGCCTTTCAACCAAATGGATGAAGCCTGCCTACATTATCAAAGTGATTTCTTTAAGTCAACTAATGGTAGATGTTAACCACCACAACAAAATATCTCCACAGCAACCATCAGGTTAGTGTTTGCTTGAGTAATAGGTATCATAGCCTAGCCAAGTTGACACATGAAACTACCCAGTGCAAATACTTTCTCACACAGAGAAATCCTCCCTTGTTTCAGTGGTCTCAGTGGGCTACCCTTTTGTTATCATTTTGTTTTCTTGTAAACGTGATATGAGATACTGGTATTCAGAATTAGAGGTGGTTGACGCCAGTCTTTTTGATTTCTAGGTTAAAACAGGGGCCAAAAAGATACCTGGGTGGCTAAGTGTTTGTCTTCTGCACAGGTCATGATTCCAGGGTCCTAGAAGGGAGCCCTGCATCAGGTTCCCTGCTCAGTGGGGAGTCTGCTCCTCCTTTGTCCTCTGCCCACCTCACCCCCTCCAGGTGCTCAGCCTCTCTCTCTTTCTCAATCTCGCACACGCACAAAAATAAATAAATGAAAATCTAAAAAGGGGGGAAGTGAGCTCAGGAATGAGTGTGCCACCTACAACTGTGTCCCTAGGTTCGTTAACACCTGGTAGAAACTCTTACTACATGGCTCAGATGCTTGGCCCAGGGCAGACCGAATAAGGCTCCCAGATGAAAGAAGTGTCAATACCCTCCTTCCTGTTGAACTCTAGCTTCAGGGCAGTTGGTAAAAGTCAGAGGTTAACTAAAAAGGAAAAAAAAAAAATGTATTGCTTTCCCAAAGCCCCTCAAGCAGTTTCTGGGGACAGGAAATGCAAGTCCAATGCCATGACTGGACTCAGAAGCACAAACGTTAATCTGATGCTTTTATATTCTGATGGTGACTTAATTAAATATATATGCTGATTTATTTTTTAGGTTGAAAAACACCCTGCTGAAATTGAGCATAAGTCAGTACAAAGTGTTTCTAAAATGCCGTAGCATTTATCTGTGTTAAAGATTTTTCAGTGTTTTACAGAGTGAGGAATATCAGAAGGAGGGTAGGAGAAAGAAAGAGAAGTAGAAAATATGGAAGAAATAAATGCAGAAAGAAAAGTTATATGTTTCCACTTGGTTGATTTTATTCAACTATGTTTATAATTTTCAAAACTATACTCACATAGCAAAGGGGAAATATTTATTTCACCATGCTGATTTGAAAATTTTCAGTTAGGGGCACCTGGGTGGCTCAGTGGGTTAAAGCCTCTGCCTTTGGCTCAGGTCATGATCCCAGGGTCCTGGGATCAAGCCCCGCATCAGGATCTCTGCTCCGCAGGGAGCCTGCTTCCCCCCCCCACCCCCGCCTGCCTCTCTGCCTACTTGTGATCTCCATCTGTCAAATAAATTTTTTTTAAAAAATCTTTAAAAAAAAAAAAAGAAAAGAAAATTTTCAGTTAATTTTCAAAAGAATTCCCTTCTTAAGATTTAAAGAAACTATGAAATAGTGTCTGTTAACTAAAAATATTAAAAGAAATAGACCAGGACAAATAATAAGGAGGAAAAAGAATAAAAATGGAAAACTGAGATACTAGTCATAATAATTATAACAAACACTTTAATTATCATGTTAGAACAATGACAATATCTAAGGGTACTTGGCACATTTGATATCAAGGCAAAAGTGATATATAATAATTTCCATATTTCTTTTTTTTTTTAATTTATTTATTTATTTCACAGAGAGAGATCACAAGTAGGCAGAGAGGCAGGCAGAGAGAGAGAGAGAAGGAAGCAGGCTCCCTGCTGAGCAGAGAGCCCGATGCAGGACTCGATCCCACGACCCTGAGATCATGACCTGAGCCGAAGGCAGCGGCTTAACCCACTGAGCCACCCAGGCACCCCTATAATTTCCATATTTCTAATCATGCCACAGAATCCTTGCAAAGATATACTCTTCTCTAGGGAAATTTGACTACCTAAATGTTTGACACAAACAACACAAAATCTCAAACAAACAAAACGTGCCATCAAAAATGACTCCATTACAAATATTGCATTTGATTTAGAAATTAATATGAAATATCTGAATTATGTTTTTTACATCATTTATGCTTTTTTATACCATTTGAAACCCATATAACAAAATATTCAGAAAATATATCCAGAAGGATGTTATAAATATATGTTGAGGATTGTGATAATAAGTAAACCAATTGTGTTTTATAAAACCAAAACAAATTATGGTAAAAAAAAAAATCTAGTTGCTTTTACAAATCCATTATTTTAGATAGATTTCAATTAACCCTTCTCTGAGGATGTTGTAAAATTCAAACTTTAATAACCTGGAAAAAATATTCACATATTGTGCTAGAGATATATTCTTGAAGAAACCTTTGTAATTCGAAATTTATGTTATTCAAAACTTATTTTTTAGATAAAGGGGATTAAGAGTACACTTACCACGATGAGCACCGAGAATTGTGAGTCATTATATTATAAACCTGAAACTAACATAACACTGCATGTTAACTATACTGAAACTAAAAAATAAAAGAACAGGGGGGAAATAAAACTTATTTGTCTCTGTAGGAATAAATACAAAATATAGGAAAGATACTCTCAGACTGCATAAATCTACACATTTTTTGTGTGATAATGGTGTGGATCTTGAAGCCAATCACGAGCATTTTCCCATCATCTTTGCCTGTTTACATACTGGTTTTCTTCATTTCTTCTTTTTTAAAAGATGTTATTTATTTACTTAGAGCACAGGAGCAGGGAGAGGGGCAGAGGGGGAGGGAGAGAGAATATTAATCAGACTTTGCATTAAGTGTGAAGCCTGACTTGGGGCATTATCTCAGGACACTGAGATCATGACCTCAGTTGAAATCAAGAGTCAGATGTGTTGGGTCGGTGGCTCCAGGAATGCAGGAGAAACAATAGAAATGACTGTTGGGTCACCATCTTCCAGACCACCCCCTGTTCTAACCCTTGACTCTCCTACCATAAGGATGTATGCCCAGGTCATGTCTCCAAAAGTAACCCAATACCTATGCAGGAAACAGAGGCATCAGGAGCATCCCCCCACCCACCCTCCGATTACCAAATACCTTACCATATATGGATGTGAACCTATGCCCTGCCTTGGCCCAATAAAAGACCCCACCGACTCCCTCCCAGCATGACTTCCCCTACTCTCCTCTCCTGAGTCACGGAACCTCACCCAAGGGCACCTTTAATAAATCTTGCCTTGTGCCTACCTCCCCTGGTGTCATGTTTAGCTCACCTGTAAAACCTTAAAAGATGCTTAACCGACTGAGCCACCCAGGTGCCCCTTCCATCATGATTTTAAAATTATGAGCATTTCTGCTTTAGTGTCTTTTAAAAATATTTGCTGCATTACATCAGTATTTTGTAGAGTGTCTAATTCTAAATTAACATCAGAGTGTGTCACATTATTTTACTTGGTCTTTTCTTTTTTATTGTAATTTTTGGTTACATCCAATTTGTGGTTCACAAGTAAGGATTTTAAGTATGATTTTTAGTAGTGATAACAGTAATACTAAATAATGAATGTGTGGGTAACATTGCTACTAGATATGAAAATATTTTAGATTGTAAAATTAGGTAGAAATAAAAGAACAGGACAACCATTCACAGAAAAATCCAGTGCATGGAAGCAACAATGTTTGACTCAAGACATTTATGTCATTGGAATTTGTTTCTCAGCTTCAGTGGCCACAGCTAAAAAACAAAATTTTTTTTTTCTTGCCAACTTTGAAGTCATTCAATTCTTGATAATATTTTTATAATTTGCATATTGCACATGTTTCTATGTGCATAAAAAGAAACTTTTATGAATACTTTTTTACACCATATATTGTCCTAATTTTAGATCTAGTTCTCCCAGATCTAAATTTTATATTTAGTTTCTCATGAATTTAAAATTGCTGAGAATAACCAAGGTGATTGTGCATGTATTTACATTCTACACATGCTACATGCATATTCTGTATATAGTATAGACATGCTAGTTATTCACATTGCTTTTACCCCCAATGGTCACACATAAACATTTAAGAATAGATAAAAGTGATTAGAAGTAATGTTAATGTTGCTTTTTTTTTTTAATTTTGTAGACAAAAACCATTTTGTCTCATAGGAGTATACTATCAGTATAGTGCTTTGCATGTAAGAAATGCCTTAGTTGAGATTAGTCCTAAAAGCAGATTTTTAGACAGGGGTTGAGTATTTGTCATTTTGGGGGAATGCTGATAGAGTCGTGGGGAAGTGACCTGGGGAAGGGAAGGCAGACAATAAGGGGCATATTGTTCAATGAACTTCTGTGGTCACTGGCCATAGCTCAAATCCACAGGAAGCTCTGGGAAACAGTGTGAGACATGTTTCAGAAGTAGCATGGCCAGAGAGAGGGAGTTAGGATGTTTAGTCACTCACCCCTACTTTTCTGTTATCCCTGGGAGTTCAGCTTCATTTGAGGCACGTGATTTCTGAGACATTCCCAGTCCACCAAGCTCTTGGGCAAGGTGCCATCCAGAAGTCTGAAGGCAGCTCATCCCCAAAGTGAGAAGCTATGCTCATGTATGGAAATGGAAAGATGAATTCAAGGATGTGGGTTAAGTGCAGACTGAATCCATACAATGGATAATCAGAAAACAATAAAATAAATGAATCAAGTGAAATAATTGTTCAGTATTAAATGGCTAGTGCTAGAAAGTATAAACGTTTTTTAATTCAAATGTTTTAAGCACTAAAGAAAAAATTTTCTTATGTAATGATACCTGGTCATTCCCATTTACTAAATATCAATTTTTAAAACTTTTATTCCTTTCCAGATTCTCATTTATACATTTCCTCAAGTAATATTTATATATTGATTATTCAGTTTAATAAATTATGAATTTTTAACATTTCAATCTTACCCCCAGAAGTAAGTATCACTTCTCTTCTCCTTTTCCACGGGCTTATATCTTTGAAATGAAACTGTGAGCGTGTGTTTATGTAACATAGGGGTTATATACCTAGGTTTGGATACAGACACAAGGGTTCCTACTCTGTCACTTAGATGTTATGTGGCCTGGGACACATTACTTAGTTTCTCTGACCCACCATTTCCCTATCAGAAAAATGAAGACAGCAGTCCTTATACCTGAGGATTGGTTTAAGCATTAAGTGAAATGATATGTACCTAAAATAGGGTAAGCAGTTATCAAATGGAACCCTAGCCAGATGAAGATGAGTTGAGTAACATGGGTTGATTAAAATCATGTATGACCTCCAAATTTTCGGAATCACAGGATTTATGCATGTGCGAGGAGTTTTACACGCTAATAACTGCATAGTTCCGGAAAGCCCCTCTTCCTTGCTAAGACTGTATTATTGCATCTCTACCAGTGGGCATGCAGAAGACCAGAGAAGGCCCTAGCTGACCACCGGCTCAGCGTTCTACAGATCACATCTCTTGAAAAATGACTGACAAGGCTCCAGAAGTTTGACTCTTAAGAAAATTTTAGACATGAAGTGCCTTGTGAAACAGAGCTCCTTCCTGGGCCTGGTAACGGTTAAAATCTTGCTCAAATGTGATCTTACCACATTTCCTGTTTCAGGCAGGCTCAAGCAAGTTGTAGCCATGCAACTTACATACTCCAGAGGTAAACAGGATCTTCTATTTAGGCTTTGTTTTATCTTATTTGTTAATCTCCCCAAATGGGTGTGAACTCAAAGCCTAGCTCATCATGTCCCCTCCATCTACTGTGGGCAAGTGCTTAAACTCTTGATGGCCTGGTTTCCCATCCACAAAAATAATAATAAAACTTAACCTATTATTTTGATGACTAAATCAGTACATGTAAGTAAATTACTTTAAAAAAAGGCTGCCTTAAGGTTTAAAAAAATATTTTATTTTAAATACTGTTAATTCTATTATTATTATTATTATTTCATATTAAATTCCTAAATCAGTGGCTTACGACTCAGGAATATTTGATACTACATGTGCCATTTGTATATGTGCTGCCAAAGCAAGCACTACATGTGCCATTTGTATTAGCTAATTCCTTAAATTCGAGAATTTCAATTGCAATATCTCCTGAAAAAGATAATATGAGATTTATTAGCTCTTAAAACCAAAAATTTTTTGTCCATAAAACATTGGCTTCCTCTTAATAAAGTTGACCTATGCTTTGCTTTGGTTATGATTCTGTTGTAATCTTTCCAAGGTTCCCCCCAACCAAAGTTTACTTTGGGAAATTTTGTTTGTTTGTTTTTTTGTTCCGCCCCAAATAGGTCACATGTCTGTCATGGGCTTCTGCCAAAGTTGACTTACAGAAAACCATGAGAGACTGTGGACTCTGAGAAACAGATGGAGGGTTTGGAGGGGGACTTGGGTGAGCCTGGTGGTGGGTATTATGGAAGGCACATTGCATGGAGCACTGGATGAGGTGCATAAATAATGAATTTTGGAACACACACAAAAAAATTAAATTAAATTAAATTAAATTTTAAAAAAGAAAAGAAAAGAAAACCCCAGCAACTGACTCCTCTTAACTGATGAAAAGATGTCTCCAAAATACACATTTCCTAGTCAAATTAAATTATGTAAACATTGAGCAAACAACATACACGAAGTACTTACTATGTTGCAACTCGGGCCACCAAAACTAAAAAACCATAAAATAGCCATTCCTCGACTTTCTCGAGCTGGTACTTTGGGACTTCTCAGAGCAGCTTCTAAAGATCTTTCTTGTAGCCTCTAACACTGGATATTGCAATACTTTGCATAGAATAAGAAGCAGGTATCTTTTTCTTGGAAAGCATAATGTCATTTTTTCAATGCAGCTTAGCTAAGGCATAAGATTTATATAGCTTAGTTCTTTTATAAAGTTCAATAGAATGTTAATAGCCAGAAAGTATTGAAATCTAGGATTTAGATTTCATTATAATGGGACCAAATGGCATAAATGAAGCCCCAAGAGTCCTGTTCGGTTTTGCAATGCTTAACATACCTTGCAGGTGATTTCTAGGAATTTGTGTGATATAAAAGTAAGGAAGAATATAGCAGATAACAGGATGATAGGCATATTGAAATTCTTTTCAAGGTTTTAAAAAAATATTCAAGTCTCCTGAGATTAAGAGTATCTTATGGTTTTCTCCCTCCCTGGTCCCATCTTGTTTCATTTATCCCTCCATAAGAGACTCAATCTCAGGAAACAAACTGAGGGTTTCTGGAGGGAAGGGGGGTAGGAGGGATAGGGTGGCTGGGTAATGGACATTGAGGAGGGTATGTGCTATGGTGAGTGCTGCGACTTGTATAAGACTGATGATTCACAGACCTGTACCCCTGAAACAAATAGTACATTCTATGTTAATTTAAAAAATAAAATATAATTTTAAAAACTGCAAAAAGAAAAAAAATAAATTAAAATATTCATGTCCTTTGCTAAGAAACTTTTGAAATTGTTGCCACAGATATGAAACAAATTAAAATCAAAGCTTACCCAAATTCTGTTATATTTCTCTAATTTCAAGTTGACAGGTAAGTACCTTGGAATTAGTATTATGAAAATACTAGGATAAGCCTTGTATATTGCAAAGTTCCCAATTTAGTTAGTAATAAATTAAGATCTCAAAGTTAAAATTTTCAAGATCTAGGGTAAAAGATGAGAAATCTAAATGAAACTTAGAGGAAATTTTCCTATAGAAATCATAAAGCATCAATATAAAATGTACCATCATTTCTTTCTGAGCCATGACTTTCATCAGTATATCTTTCTGGGTAGATATGTGTAGAGCTGATCTAAGATCATAAAGTTAGATGGTATGAGAAGGAAACTGTCTGCACATCTACCAAGAGAAACCTAGGAATACTCAGACCCATCTAATTTTATATTCCCCATGGAGACCTCTTTTCTTAGTAGCCCTAGATCAGCACAGTACAATAAAAATGTGAACCACGAATAAAAAGCATATATGTTGGCCTGATATAACCACTTGCATAATGCGTAATATAATAAACCAAACAGGTCTCAAACATGCATGCACACACACACACATATTCCTGCATCTGCATCTCCTTTGGTGTTCAACATCATGATAAATGGGTGTGTGTCTCCAGATTCATTCTCCACAACTTAACACTCCTTGTTTGGCTCTGCCAATGTTCGACACCACTAGGAATGAGCAGGAGGTAGTAGAGCACAATCAGTGTGTCTGTTGCCTCTGCCTCCATCTCTCTTTAGTAGATTGCAATTTGACAGTGGCTGAAATTTTCTACCTAAGACAAGAGTTCCTTTTTGATGCCCATCTCACATTAGGAGCTCTTGTAAGGTTTAATAGCACCACAATCTTTCCTTACTCTTCAGGAAAGCAACACTGACTTTTTGTGATGCTAGTTCCTGGAGGCTTCACCATCTCTTGTTGGATTCCTTTACTTTGCCCACATCCCTATAAATAAGCCCTTTATTATCTTCTCTACAATTAAACCTTTGAATTTAACATCTGTTTCTCATTGTGACCCTAATTGATATAATGGCATAATAATTTACTTACTATTACTTATGCCATAAAATTAACACTATTTTTTTTACTCATATCTGCCAAATTAGCAGACTAGCCATTAATTGCTTTCTCCCATTACTCTCCATATTTTCATCTTGGACTCAATCACTTTTTAATATAATTTGTCAAAATCTTCTTTTGCCTCCTTGCCTTCACTAAAAATCGGATTTCCCACAACATACCCCATTTCTTACATCTGCTTCTTATTCTCATGCTTATATCATAGGGCCAGGAAGCAAAAGATCACATTCTTATTTTCCAATTATCAATTTATTCATCATTCTTGGGCTTACTCTTCGAGCTTTGATCCAACAGATATTTATTGAGCACAAACTATATGTCAGGCAAATTTCAAGAAAAAGGAAAAATCAGGGACCAATTATATAAAATTTTGTGTTCTCTTGGAGCTTTTATACTGCTGGGGGGGAGAAGATAATTAACAAGATAACTAAGTATTATGTATATTATGTTAAGGAGTGACATGACCACTTACACATCATTTCTCTTCAGCTATCAGGCAGGAACACCCTCTTTTGAGGCTTATGTCACCTGAATAATCATGTAAGAATTTCTGAGTGACAGGTTTACCCATCACTCTCCATGACAGTGGTGGCTCTGGACTCACAGTCCTCATCTGTCTCCTCCAACTATTATTCTCAGTAACATCTATATTAATGTGAGGAAACGAACACACACTGCACCTTCAGAGTTCTTTGACTTTCTTTAAAGCCTCAGTCTAGTTCAGTCACTCTGACAACCAAACTTCGTGAGTATATTTAGTATGTCATAGTAACCCAGAATCTATTTCTGATACATTAATCTAACATAACATCCTTTTGCCTAAACCATCTTCATTCTAGAACACCAACAGCCTTATTGTCACTATATCTCCTGTTAGATATAAATAAAACAATAGAACCTCTGTATTTCTATGGGCCACTGACCACATACTGCTTTTTCTCCTTTCTCTATCCAGCATAGGCTGCAACGTTGCCTTTGCAAATCTTCCAGTTGACACCTTTAACTTTATCGACCTCAGAACTCACTGTAAACCTCTAAACCTTAATGAATCCAAGTGAAGTGTTTTCTTTGCCTCTACAACCAGATTAATATGCACACACACACTTACACACACACAGGAATGAACACATACACAACAGCAATAATAATAATTTGCATTCTCGCAAATCACAAACAATGTTGACTACTTGTTTTTCTAGGTCTTTTTAGCTGACACATGAAATATTTGAAACAGTTAACTTTTCAGGTACCATAACTTTCATAATCTTCCTTGATCCCTGCTGATGAGGACTTTCTACCCCAAACGAGCTGAAGCTAATATGCATGAACTGCCCTATTTCCACCCTGTAGATCTGCACGCCTCAAAATCATGCTTACTTTCTGACCGTCCTTCTCCGAGAATAGATGGCACCATTCGGCTACTTCATCATTGCCCGTTCCTTATCTTCTCCTTCGAATCTTTCTTCACCTTCAATTACGCATTCTCTCTTCACTAACTTTCCAATAGACCTTATGCTTGATGTGTAACAGGGCCCAAGGTTATTACATTAAAATGGAAACATATCATGAACGTATACATACATAAAACAAGAAAAATAAGTGAACTATTTATGTCTCCTGTTTCTTCCACTTCGTATTCCTAGAATTCACCAGTAACTCAAAGAACGAGGAGGGAAGAGTTCGAGGAACCAATCCAAGGCAGCAGTAAAAACTTTTCTCTTTCCATGATTGTCCAGGTCAAGGTCTAGAGCAGAACAAAGTCTAGCTTTATCACTCACTAGTTGTGAAACACTGGAAAACTGTATAGTTTCTCTGGACTTACTTCTGGTCTTCTTATCGTAAATAGGAAGAAAATAGTAGCTAAATAACTACATTGAGTATGCACTATATTACTATGTATAAAATAATATCTATAACAACAGTTCAGCATCAATAAATGTCCTCTATCATCATTATTTCTACCCTGAGAAAATATAAGTGAATTCTATCATAGCATTCATGACATTTCAGAAAACAATCTAGAGGTCTTCCTCCTTCGGAACTTTATAAACTACAGATATCACCAAGGAATTTGTTGTCTTGCAGTCCATGTTATCTATCTCATTTGGGCACTATCCATTCAATCTTAATTGTAAGAAATTTATTTTTAAAAGGTTGGATATATTTTCAAAATCAAATGCTGTATCTTGTGTCCAACATTGCCTAATGGTATGCTTGTGATTATGTGTTTAGATTTTATAACCAGTGGTATTCAATGCCTGTGATTGAAGGTTGACATCAAGACAGCTTTGATCTGCCTTGTAAGAATGTATCAGTCTGAGACGACACTCCAAAGCATCTAGGAACAACATCCTTATGTCCAGTGACTGATAGATGAAACGATGGGTGATAGGAACTACCTAGAGGCACTAGTTTACTTAAAACTTCTCATTGCAGTTGACATGACCTTGGAAGGATATGAACACTGGCTCCTCAGGGTGTTTAGTCAATAAGGAAATAGCAGCTTACAATGGTGTCTTGGCAAATGTCAATGTGCCATACTTCTCTGGGAAGTTTCACATGTTATGCTACAAGAGTAGATAAGAAGCTCCTGAAAATATCTCTTCTGTGATCAGTTTATCATATCTACAACAGATTTATATAATTAAATGCATTTTTAGGATTCAGCAGAAACTATGGAAGTTTGTGATTTATATTAGAATTTCACCTCCATGCAATGATTTCAGTGTTGATAAGAATTGGAGAACACATGAGGCAAGTAGAAAGATAGAAAAGTCCTTTTATGATGACAAAGTAAGATGTGAAGAAATAGAAGCAGATGGATTAATCTTAAGAAAAAAGAATTTCTTGTGGTAGAGAATGCTGTGGTAAAGAGCAGGACCTCTTAAAGTCACGGGAAGATGAAACAGAGACTTGAAGAAGATTTAAAGACAAGGAAAATTATCAGAATCCTCCCCCAAGAAGCCTGTGGGCCAACAGGAAACATCAGAACTTTATGAAATGTTACATTCATACAAACCTGTAAAATGATGATATGGAGGGACGCCTGGGTGGCTCAGCTGGTTAAGCAGCTGCCTTCAGCTCAGGTCATGATTCCAGGGTCCTGGGATCGAGTCCCACATTGGGCTCCTTGCTCAGCAGGGAACCTGCTTCTCCCTCTGCCTGCCTCTTTGTCTGCTTGTGCTCGCTCGCTCTCTCTCCCTCTGTCTCTGACAAATAAATAAATAAAATCTTTAAAAAAAAATGATGATATGGAGAAGGAAGAGATGGGACTGTGCCTTCTCCAATATCTCTCTGTCATGGTGGTCACAGGATGATAGCGTCATTACATCAAGAATAATAGTTTTCGGGGCGCCTGGGTGGCTCAGTGGATTAAGCCGCTGCCTTCGGCTCAGGTCATGATCTCAGGGTCCTGGGATCGAGTCCCACATCGGGCTCTCTGCTCAGGAGGGAGCCTGCTTCCCTCTCTCTCTCTCTCTCTCTCTGCCAGCCTCTCTACCTACCTGTGATCTCTCTCTGTCAAATAAATAAATAAAATCTTTATAAAAAAAAAAAAAGAATAATAGTTTTCTCAGAGATTCTTCTATGGCTACACAGTGAAGCCAGCTGAGTCCACCGGAAGATCGAGGTTTGCTAGAGAGTGTCACGTCATGGCAAGAAACATTTGATAAGGTGACACTTTGTAAAAAAGGCTAGACGTTCATCGCATATTTATACTATCAACAAACCTTTGATTATTCAGGCATTGTGGTACCACTATGGATGGCTTCAGAGCAATGCTAGACAGGGAAAACTTAAACTCTGCATATGGTAGGCAGAATAATGCCCCCCACCCTCGCAAAGATGTTCACAGCCTAATTCCCAGAACCTACGAACAAGTTGCCATACATGGTAAAAGAGACTTTGCCAATGTGATTAAAAGAACGATGCTGGGATGGGAAGGTTTCCTGGATTATGTAGGAAGGGCCAGCATAATCACAAGGGGTTTTATAAGGGAAAGAGGGAGGCAAGAGAGACATAGTGAGAGAACCATGATGACAGAAGAAGTTGGAGGGATGTGCTTTGAAGATAATAGAAGGACCATAGTCCAAGGAAACTCAGGAAAACAGGTTATCAAATACCGTATGATCCAATAATTCCAACTACTGGCTATTTATCCAAAGAAAATAAAATCACTAATTCAAAAATTACATTTACTGCACTTTTTACAACAGTCAAGATATAGAAGCAACCCAAGTATCCATTGCTAGCTGAATGGGTAAAGAGGATGTGAGATACACACACACACACACACACACACACACACACACACACAGGAATATTACCCACCCATAAGAGAAAAAAAAAGATGAGATCTTACCATTTGCAACAATATGGATGGACCTAGAAAGTACTATGCTAAATGAAATAAGTTAGACTGAGAAAAAGAAATACCATATGATTTCACTTATATAGGGAATTTTAAAAATCCAAACAAATGAATAAACAAATGAAAGACAGAACCAGGGCTACAAATATAGAAAGCAAACTGATGGTTGCTGGAAGGAAGAAGGATGGGGATATTGGCGGATGAGCAAAATGGGTGAAGGGGAACAGAAAATACAGGCTTCCAGTTATGGAATGAATAATTCATGAGAATAAAATATACAACATAAGGAATATAATCAATGGTATTGTAGTAATGTTTATGGTGACAGATAGTAGCTGCATTTGTGGTGAGTGTAGCATAATGTATAAATTCGTTGAATCATTGTACACCTGAAAGTAATGTAACATTGTGTGTCGACTATACTAACATAAAAACAAGAAGAGAAAAAAATAAAATAAGATAAAAAGAAAACATTCTCTCTTGGAAACTCCAGAAAGAATGCAGTTTTACCAAAACCCTGATATTGACCCGTAAGATCAATTTCAGACCTCTGACCTCCAGAAAAGACAGGCAATAGATTTCTGTTGTTTTAAGCCACTAAATTGGTGGGAAATTGCTTTGGCAGGAATATGAAAATAATAAGCTGCCCAAAAGAAATATATAGTCTGCATCTTATGTGGACAAAGTGTTCAATAATCAAACACAAATATCAAGAGTATTAGAGAGTTTTGCAAATACCAATGGCATTCCAGAAAAGGGGTATTGGACTTTTACTGGATGCTTATGAAGGGCTTTTTAAGTAAGATTATTTTAAATTTTGAATTATGAGGCGGGATGAACTAGTATCCTCAGCCAGTATCTCTGATTTGGTCATGACATTCCCAGCATCATCTTTCTAAAATATAAATCCGATCACATTATTCCCACATTTAAATCCTTCAGGGGGCCCCCAGTTTATAATCCTGACCCCTCACTTTTAAACTGTTTTCCCTCGATATATCTCTCTAATCTATCATTTTGCAATAAACAGCAGGGAGAAGGAACAACTAAACAGGCAGAACCTTCAATACTTAGCTTGGAAATCTCCTTTGCTATAAAAACCAGTGTTCTGCCTGACCTATAACTGTAGGAGATCTTTTCCCTAAATTCTCTGCCACTGTAAAAGGCTTAACCTACTGAGCCCCCCAGGGGCCCCTCTGCCACTACAAAAGAACCCACTTCCTCCAGCTTGCTCCTTCTGGCCCTTACTGTCAGCTTGCTTAATGTCCAGGCTTCTGCTAGCAGTCTCTTTACATTGATTTAGGCTTTTTTTTTTTTTTTTTTTTTTTTTTTTTTAACCATGTCCCTCAAATTGCTTCCAGACTCCACCCACTAGCAACTCCAAAACCTCGCCTACATGTGCAGGCAGTTGTTACAGAAGCACCCCACGTCTGGTGCCAAACTGATAATGGTTTTCTATTGCTACCTAACAAATGAACTCAAATGTAGTAGCTAAACACAATACACAACCATTACCACATAGATTCTGTGTGATATAATCTGGCATGGCTTAGCAACATGCCCTACTAAGGCTCTCACAAGGGCTACGGCCAAAGTGTTAGGCTGTATTTTCATTTGGAAGTTGGTGTGGGCAAGAATCTGCTTTCAAATTCGTTCAGATGGGGCACCTGGGTGGCTCAGTGGGTTGAGGCCTCTGCCTTTGGCTCAGGTCATGATCCCGGGGTGCTGGGATCGAGCCCCGCGTCAGGCTTTCTGCTCAGTGGGGAGCCTGCTTCCTCCTCTCTCTCTCTCTCTGCCTGCCTCTCTGCCTACTTGTGATCTCTGTCAAATATAGTCTTAAAAAAAAAAAAAAATCGTTCAGATGGTTGGCAGATTTCATTTCTTTGTGGCTGCATGACTGAAGGCCCCAGCTTTTTGCTGGATGGGGATTGGTGGCTGGGCTCATGTTCCAGAGACAGCCAGTAGTTCCATGCTCTGTGAACTTTCTCAACATGATGGACATTTACTTTACCAAGCCAACCAGGAGAATTTCATACTCTAGTCTGCTAAAATGAAGATCTGTAGATAATGTAGTCTCAGGGATTACTCACCTTTCCTACATTCTATTGCTTAGAACTTACAGATCTCACCCACACTCAAGAGGAGGCTACCACACCAGCAGACACCAGGTGAGAAATCCAAGGGTTTTCCCAACGTTGATAATGTCCAACTTTTTCTATATAGAAATGTACACGTAAATAACATCCCGGGACTGACTTGCCCTCAAGGGTCGAGGAAATGATTCCCCATCTTACTAATTACCAAAAACATTGTTTAAATCAACAGAGTCCTCTATATTGTCATTTATATATATTTTTTTAATTTTATTTATTTATTTGTCAGAAAAAGAGCACACAAGAGGGCAGCGGGAGTAGCAGGCTCCCTGCTGAGCAAGAAGCCCAATGGGGGACTCCATCCCAGGACTCTGGGAACATGACCTGAGCTGACAGCACATGCTTAACTATTAAGCCATCCAGGTATCCCTGTCATTCATAATTTTTATACTAAATTAGTACACATGTATTCTTTCATGGCAGGGCAGTGTGGTAGAAATAGCTTGGATTATAAAGTAAAAGCTTCCAGGGTACCTGGGTGGCTCAGTCGGTTAAGTTTGGGCTCAGGTCACGATCTCAGGGTCCTGGGATTGAGCCCCGAGTTGGGCTTCCTGCTCCCTGGAGAGTCTCTTTCTCCCTCCGCTCCTTCCCACTACTCATGCTCTCTCTTTCTGTCTCTCTCTCTCTCTCTCTCTCTCATTCTCTCTTTTTCTCAAATAAATACATAAAACCTTAAAAAATAAAGTAAAAGCTTCCAAGACTATTAAGTAGATTACTGACTTGTCCATCTCTCCTTTTTATAGTCTTATATATTCTAAGTCAATCCATTTTAACTCTCTGAGCCTGTTTCTTTATGTCAAGGCAAGATAATAACCAAAATGTCGTGAAAAACTATGTGTGTGTGTGTGTGTGTGTGTGTGTGTGTGTGTATGTACATATATATAACAGTGCATTTATACTGTATATGCATATAGTCATACACATATCTTTTGTAAACTTTGAAGTTCTATGTATGTGTTGATTTGGATAATATCGATAATCACAGTACTAATTACTAACCATCTCAGTGGATAGTCTTTGGGAATTCTGAAAAGATAAACGGGATGAGCGTTTTGTTTCATTACATTTTTATTATTATTACTTTTGCCTTATTACTTTTCAAAAAGATTACTTGCGGCAGTCGTCTATTTTACACAAACTTATTTTCATCTACACACAATGCCTCCGCTGAGGCTTTTGCCCAACATCCTTTAGTTTTTCCTCATTTCCTCACAAAACATGCAGTGATAGTAATGCCCCATATTCTCTGTAAATAGTTTACTTCTGCAGAACTAGTTACACGAATTTCAAATAAAAATAAGCTTTTCTTTATCAGTCTTTCTGTTCAACCTTATTTTCTACCTTTAAGTGTTTGCCTTAATAATTAACTATATTCTTTACCTTTAGCACAGATGTTTTCCTTTTTATCTCTTCAGTTCAAGCATATCTTCCTGTATTAAGATCCCTAGAAGTATTTGGGATACAGTACTGCAGGTTTTTACTGTCTTTGCTTTTCCTTACCTGACTCTAAATAAAATGACGATAATAATTGTGTATATGCAAATTTAAGTGTATAGATATATATATATATAATTTTTATTTACAGAGTGCTATATTTGAAGAATTACCACAGCTAAAATTACTGCAGATGACATGAAGCCAGATTTTTATTATCACACAGCATAAACCAATTGGTTTACAACAGATGAAAGTTTAACCTCCTGAGAAAAATTAAACTTTTTAAGAACATAAAAAAGTAAAATTTAGGAAAGGTAAGTATTTTTAACCACATTAATGAGTTTCCTAAAGGAATATTGGAAGTTATTTTAGAACTTCATTTATAGCTATGAATGGTTTAATTTTATTTAAAAAGTTTGTGAATTTCTTGCTTTCTTATTTGTTTAATTAAAATATATAGTCGATTCCCTCTGAAAACCTTAATTTTGGCCTTTCTAAAGGCATAATTTTATTCCTGTGTGGTAAGTAGAAATTCTCGTCATTTATTTGATATTCTAATTTTGCTATTTATCATTATATTTAGTGTGCAAATATACCTTAAAACACAAATTTATATAAATATTAGAAATAACATTAGTTTCTTCCTTTATATTTATTTTCAGACTTGAAAGAGAGCAAAAAAAATGTAGACCTTTGATACTCTTCCATTTAAATCATTTACTTCTGTGAAAACTACTGAGGAGCAATGACAATGTAAAGAACCCGTCAAGTGGTGATGCAACATGGGGGCTTAAGTGGGTAGGAGAAGAATAAATGAAACAAGATGGGATTGGGAGGGAGACAAACCATAAGTGACTCTTAATCTCACAAAAACTGAGGGTTGCTGGGGGGAGGGGGTTTGGGAGAAGGGGGTGGGATTATGGACACTGGGGAGGGTATGTGCTTTGGTGAGTGCTGTGAAGTGTGTAAACCTGGTGATTCACAGACCTGTACCCCTGGGGATAAAAACATATGTTTATAAAAAATAAAAAATTAAAAAAAAAAAGAACCCGTCAACACTTATATTATAAACTCTTTAAATTCTCAAATACTTATTTATTAAGGTAAGTATTTTTTAAAGATTGTTTGACAAATGTTTTTAAGTTATATTGACCTTGCATGGTACCATAATGATTTTTGATGACTTTTGGCCCTCTTCAAATGCATGAGGATTCTTCACATTAAAGCTTTAATCTAAATGTTTCAAATACTTTCCCAAAGCTTTTCTCTGGGTTAACATTAATGGGACGCCTACTACCTTGAAGCAGCTGGAAAGTCAGTTCATCTGTAAGACAAGAAATAAAGCAAATGATTGGACAGCTACAAATGAAATAGTGGGCTCAGAATAGAATGAGTAGCAGTAAGGTAATTATTCTGCTTATACTGTTTCTCACTATTTAATAACAGATATTTACCCCACAGTTATTATCAGCTTATTGTTCCACTGATAATTATAACTTTAGAAATAAGATATATTTTTGTCAGTTGAGTATATTTGATTGTAGAATATGTCAAGTAATCAATCAGTGAATATGTATTTATTCAATAAACATTTGAGGAGATACAAATGTGCACAAGTTATAGGGTCAACCAGTAAAATCACAGGTAAAGATGAATAAAGTCCAGTCTATGTTCTGAAAGGATGTCACCTAGTTCTGAAGATACCTACACATAATTGTAATACACATCACAATACAGTAAGAGTGTAAAAAACATAAAAAATAAAACCATTATGGTAGTTCTAAGAGGAAAAAAAAAAAGCACTTTTTTTGCTCAAGAGTGATCAGACAAACCTTGAGGAAGGTGGCGTTCAGTAATGCCTTGCATGGTAACAATTTTATTGTCTTAGATAAAGGTATGTGAAATCAGTGTCTGTGCAAAACAGAAATGTCATAGCTTGCAAAAAGCACTCAATGCATTCAATGTGCCAAATGCTGTTTTGGACCCTTTGTTAGTTTTTCATTGTAGCTTGAGAAATGATCACAAACTTAATGTCCTAAAACATCACAAATGTCTTGAGGTCAAAAGTCCACTTGACTCACTGGGATTTTTCTTAAAATACCACAAGGATGAAAGCAAAGTGTTGACTAGGTTGGGCTCTTATTTGTAGGCTCTGGGAAGAATCTGCTAAGCTGATTCCAAATGTTAGCAAAATCTAGTTCTTTGTGGTTTTAGATCAGAAGTCCTATTTCCTTGCTGCCTGTCAGCCAGGGACCACTTTCTGCTCCTAGAAGTCCTACACATTCCTTTTCATGTGCTTCCTCCAACTTCAAAGCAACAACAGGGTAACTTGTCATGTTTCATGTTTCTGATAGCCCTTCTGTCATGTCTGTCTTCCCTTTTGTCTTACTCTTCTGCTATCAGCCAGAGAAAGTTCTCTGTTTCAAGGCTCATGTGATTAATTCAAGCTCATCTGGATAATTTCCTCCTTTTTAAGAGCAATCATGCCATAGGACATAACATAATCATTATTTTCACAGGTGCTAGGGATTAAGACTTGTTTGATTCTAATTTTCAGGCTCAAAATTCCACTACCTATAAAATTAGTGATGTTCAGAATTGTGAAAATCACGTAAATCTCATTTTTAATCCAAGTTAGAAACATTGAATTTATCAAATAGACGGCTTCAAAACAAAGTTGTGATTCTGAGATATTTCTACAATTAGAAGTCCCTGGTGATGACATCCTGAAGAAACTGCATTTCCAGAAAGAAGCACATCAAGCAGGCTAGAAAATGGGCTCTCCAAAGGGACTCAGAACTACCAGTGCAAATTTCTAGTTGTCTTAGGAAGAGAGGGGCACCTGGGATTCCTCAGACCACCTCTTTATCTGCATAGGTAATTACAACATGAGAATGATATTGCAAGACCAAGTTGACCAAAATATCAGGACTTTTGAAAAGAATGGCCCCAGAAAATATCCAGCCAGACCCTTTTATTAACATGTGTGATTATAACATAAACTCAGTATTACAGAGTCCAGCTGGTCCTACACCTAAAACAATACAATACTAAAGTCTAAACTTAACCAAGAAGGTAAATGTCTTATGCAATGAAAACTACAAAATGCTGCTGAAAGAAATTAGAGAAGACACAAATAAATGGAGAAATATCTTTTGCTCATAGATTGGAAGACTTAACATTGTTAAGTATCACCAGTACCCAAAACAATCTACAAATATGATATAATTATAAAATATTTATATTATTAAAATGTAAAAAAAAATCATAAAATTCCCAATGCTGTTTTTTGTAGAAATAGAAAAATCCATCCGAAATTCATGGAATCTGAAAAGACCCCAAATAGCCAAAACAATTTTAAAAAAGAACAAAGTTGGACATCTCATATTTCCTGATGTCAATACTTAGTACAAAACTATGGGAATCAAACCATAGTCATTGCCATAAGGATAGACATACTGACCAACAGAAAAGAATGAAGAACCAAGAAATACACCCTTACTATATGATCAACTAATTTTCCACAAGGATGCCAAGACAATTCAGTGGAAAAGATGGTCTCTTCAACAAATGCTGATGGTAAAACTGATAATACTCATATGCAAAAGAATGAAGTTGTATCCTTACCTTGATATATATAAAAATTAACTCAAAACTGATCAAATACTTAAATATTAGACCTAAAATTATAAAACTCTTAAAACACAGAAGCAGAGTTTCAGTTTTGCCAGATAAAAAGCATTCTGGGAGGCACCTGGGTGACTCAGTGGTTTAAGCCTCTGCCTTCCACTCAGGTCATGGCCCCAGGGTCCTGGGATCAAGCCCTGCATTGGGCTCTCTGCTCAGCAGGGAGCCTGCTTCCCTCTCACTCTCTGCCTGCCTCTCTGACTATTTGTGATCTCTCTCTCTCTGTCAAATAAATAAATAAAACCTTTAAAAAGAAAAGGGTCCTGGGGATTAGTTGCACAATAATGTGAATGTATTAATGTGGGTTGTATATTAAAAATGATTAAGATGGTAAAATTTATGTTATGTGTATTTTACTTTATTGAAAAATATATATTATTATATGAAAAACCCACATTATTATGAAAAAGTCCCTGATGAGATTTAATAAGTTTATCTAATATTACTAATATTATTTAAAGATATATATACACAGGCACACATGCGCACACACACACACACACACACACACACAATGCGTAAAGTGCAAAATGGGGCTAGTTGGGGGAAAATCTACTCTGCTTTATAGGGGGAACTAGTTAATTTTGAGGGAAAGTCAAAGTTGAATTGATTCAATATTGCTTTCACATTGGCTCTTTATTGGTTAATATACTGTTTGTCTATCATCCAAATAATTATCCACACTGTACCAAACACCTGCATATTTGGAAACATAATACAGACTTTTGTTTTCCTAACTCCCCTGAATTGATAAGTAGACACAAAACATTTCATTGTTTTTTCTAAAGAGAAAAAAATTGGAAATGTTCGGTTGGGATATAGAAGGTATATATTTCTCATGTTTTCATTACACACCTTTATTATTGTTACAGTGAGTATGAACTTCCCAAAAAATCCATCGCAAAATGGGGTGCCTTGGTGGCTCAGTTGGTTAAGCATCAGACTTTTGGTTTCTTTCAGCTCAAATCATAATCTATAAATAGTAAGATCAAGCCCTGTGCTGGCCTCCAGGCTCTACATTAGGCTCCATACTCAGTATGGAGTCTGCTTGAGATTGGCTGTTTCCCTCTCCACCCCCCCATGCATATGTGCTCTCTATATAAATAAATAAATGAATAAATAAATAAATAAGATCTTTTAAAAAATCCAATAAATATAGAAATAAAAAATTTAAAAAATCCATCACAATCTATGAAAAAACCCTCTTATTCAAAATATCTTTTTATCAACACTTTATTTCTTTTTGATAACAACATCTATATTTTCTGGAAGATAATTTTGTCTTTAACTCTATTGTAGTGAGCCATCAACAAGGTCTTTGCAAGTGGAAGTTTTACATAATTTTTATATTCTGACCTATTTCCCTACAAATGCATTGAGTTTGGTGCTATTGTGGTGATCTTCAACAATGTATTAAATTTTTTTAAGATTTTATTTATTTATTTGACAGACAGAGATCACAAGTAGGCAGAGAGGCAGGCAGAGAGAGGCGGGGAAGCAGACTCCCTACTAAGCAGAGAGCCCAATGCGAGGCTTGATCCCAGGACCCTGAGATCATGACCTGGGCTGAAAGCAGAGGCTTAACCCACTGAGCCACCCAGGTGCCCCAAAATTGTATTACATTTAAAACTCAAGAAAGCTCAAATATTCAATTAAGGCAGAAATTCCAAGAGTAATAACAATTGTTCTGGTTTTAACTTTAGTTGGATTAAGGGCAATGGAAAACTAGTCACTAATAATGTTGATAATATTTTATATTTACATATCACCTTAAACCTTTCAGAGTCATTCATTTATTTTCAGTGGATGTATACGATGATCCTTGAGGCTTTTTGTCATCATCTACATCTTTCTGATGAAAACCCTCATAATAGGACATTTGGTAATTTGCCAAAATTCAAAGCTCATGTGTGGCAGGGTTGAGAAGAAACTCAGAGGTACTTGAATCTAATTTTAGTTTCTTTTTCATGCCTCTGTCATATTTCAAAACTACATAGATGGCCTTTGGCTGAGCTCTTGTAGCAAACTCTAATTTGCCCATGTTTGCTTGATATTCTCTCTGTCCCAAAAAAGGATAGTTGCTCTTTCTTCTGACAAGGTGGCATGCTGCCATTACAACATCCTTTAATAAATAAACACATCTATTCAATGTCACAACAAATTAGAAAGTACTTATTTCTGTTCAGTGAGCCAGATGAAATCAATAATCACCAGGGAGTTGCTACTATAACTCATTAGAGTTGTTCGCTGGGCCTCAGTAATCAGCTCAGAGAATGGAGCCAAAGTCTGGGTTCACTGGGGAGAGAAAGCTAGGATCAAATGTCTCAGCTCAAGTGAAAATCGTATTGAATAATCATTGCATTTCAGCTTTTTACACTTCTAAGTGCAGCATTTCCTTCTCAGTAATGGAAGAAATGGTTTCAGAATCACCCACTAATTTTGAGAATGTACCCAGCATTTAAAAAAAAAAAACTTTAAAATGACATAAGCTGAGAGAAATAATGGCAATGATTATTTGAAAAGTACTGTAATATTCTAGTCTTTTTGGTCCCCCGAGTACATCTTGTTGGTCACAACTTAGCAGCTCCTCCTCGTCGATTTCACTACTTAACTGCTTTCCATTCTTGAAGACTCTTTTCCTCCTTTACCTCAATAGTGGAGGCTACAAAGTGATCTTGTCTTCTCTATATCTAAATTCTCTTCCTTAATGATATTATTCAGGTTCACATTTTTAAATAATATTTGAATGGCCATGTTTCAATACCCAAAAATCAATCAGTGTGATACACTACGTAAATAAAAGGACAAGAACCATATGATCCTCTCAATAGATGCAGAAAAGCATTTGACAAATTGCAACATCCTTTATTGATTTAAACTCTTCCTAGTGTAGGGATAAAGGGTACATACCTCAATATCATAAAAGCCATCCATGAAAAACCCATAGCATCTACATCATGATATCATTCTCAATGGTGAAAAAATTGAGAGCTTTTCCTCTAAGGTCAGGAACACATCAGGGATGTCCACTGTCATCACTGCTCTTCAACATAGTACTAGAAGTCCTAGCCTCAGCAGTCAGACAACAAAAAGAAGTAAAAGGCATCCGAATCAGCAAAGAAGGCAACCTCTCACTCTTTGTACATGACCTGATCCTCTATGCGAAAAGCCAGGAGACTCTAATCCCAAATTGCTAGAACTCATACAGGATTCAGCAATGGGGCAGGATATAAAATCAATGCACAGAAATCACTTGCATTTCTATACACCAACCACAAGACAGAAGAAAGAGAACTTAAGGAGTCAATTCCATTTACAATTGCACCCCAAACCATAAGATACCTAGGAATAAACCTAACCAAAGAGGCAAAGGATCAGTACTCAGAAAACTATAGAATACTCAGGAAAGAAACTGAGGAAGACACAAAGAAATGGAAAAATGATCCACGTTTATGAATTGGAAGACCAAATACTGTTAAAATGTCTGTTCTACCTAGGGCAATCTACACATTCAGTGAAATTGCTATCAAATTACCATCAACTTTTTTCAAAGAAATGGAACAAATAACCCTAAATTTTGTATGGAACCAGAAAAGATTCCCAAATACCCGAAGGAATGTTGAAAAAGAAAACTAAAGCTGAATGTATCACAGCTCCAGACTTCAAGCTCACTTACAAAGTTGTAATCATTAAGACAGTATAGTACTGGCACAAAATCAGACACATGCGTCTATGGAACAAAATAGAGAGCCCAGGGCGCCTGGGTGGCTCAGTGGGTTAAGCTGCTGCCTTCGGCTCAGGTCATGATCTCAGGGTCCTGGGATCGAGTCCCGCATCGGGCTCTCTGCTCAGCAGGGAGCCTGCTTCCTTCTCTCTCTCTCTCTGCCTGCCTCTCAGTGTACTTGTAATTTCTCTCTGTCAAATAAATAAATAAAATCTTTAAAAAAAAAAAATAGAGAGCCCAGAAATGGACCCTCAACTATATGGTCAAATAGTCTTCAACAAAGCAGGAAAGAATATCCAATGGGAAAAAGACTCTCTCTTCAACAAATGGTGTTTGGAAAATTGGACAACCACATGCAGAAGAATGAAACTGGACCGTTGGCTTACACCATATGCAAAAATAGACTCAAAATAGATGAAAGACATAAATGTGAGGCAGGAATCCATAAAAACCCTAGAGAAAAACACAAGCAGCCATCTCCTTGACTTTGGCTGCAGCAACTTCTTGCTAGACACATCTCTAAAGGCAAGGGAAACAACAGCCACAGTGAACTATTGGGACTTCATCAATTTAAAAGGGTTTTTGCGTAGCAAAGGAAGCAGTCAACAAAACCAAAAGACAACTAACAGAATGGAAGAAGATATTTGCAAATGACATACCCGATAAAGGGCTAGTATCTAAAATCTATAAAGAATTTACCAAACTCAACACCCAAAGAATAAAAAATGCAGTCAAGAAATGGGCAGAAGACATGAACAGACACTTATCCAAATGGCCTACAGACACATGAAAAAACTGCACAATATCACTAAGTATTAGAATGACAATGAGTTATCCCTTACACCAGTCAGAAAGGCTAAAATTAATAAGTCAGGAAATAACAAATGTTGACAGGGATTCAGGGAAAAAGGAACCCTCCTACACTATTGGTGGGAATGCAAGCTGGTGTAACACTCTGGAAAACAGTATGGAGTTTCCTCAAAAAGTTGAAAATAGAGCAACATTACCACCCAGCAATTGTACTACTAGGTATTTACCTCAAAGATACAAAGGTAGTGGCCCAAAGGGACACCTGCACCCCAGTGGATATAGCAACAATGTCCACAATAGCTAAACTATTGAAAGAGCCCAGATGTCCATCAATGGATGAATGGATAAAGAAGATGCCATGTGTATGTACAATGGAATATTATGCAGCCATTAAAAAGGAAATATTTCTATTTATAATGATATGGCTGGAACTAGAAGGTATTATGATAAGTGAAATAAGTCAGTCAGACAAAGATGATTATCACATGTTCTCACTGGTATGTAGAATTTAACAAGGCAGAGAATTACAGGAAAAGAGAGGAAAAAATGAAACAAGATCAAACCAGAGAGGGGAGATTAACCATAAAAGACTCTTCATCATAGGAAACAAACTGAGGATTAGTGGAGGAGAGGGGACTGGAGGGATGCAGAAACAGGGTGATGGACATAGGGGAGGATATGTGTTGTAATGAGTACTGGGTATTATATAAGACTCATGAATCACAGACCTGTACCCGAGATGAATAATGCATTATATGTTAATTAACTGAATTTTAATTTAAAAATATATTCAAATGGCCATTAATCCTGAATTCATAAGTCTATCCTAGATTGTGTGCTGAACTTCTCACTCGTATATCCAATTTGACATGACAACTGGCAACTCCATTTGGATTCATTTTTTTCTTTAAGATTTTATTTATTTATTTGAGACAGAGAGAAAGAGAAAGAACATGAGCAGGCTGGAGGAGTGAGGGGCAGAGAGAGAGGAAGAAACAGACTCCCTGCTGAGCAGGGAACAAGATATGGGTTTGATCCCAGGACCCTGAGATCACTACCTGAGCCAAAGGCAGATGCTTAACCAACTGAGCCACCCAGGGACCACTTCATTTGGATTTCTAAAAAAACATTTCAAATGCAACATGACCAGTATTGACCCCTCATTTCCCTCCTAAAACTACTTTGCTCAAACCTTTCTCAGTTGATAAGAACTCATTCTACAGTTGCTCAGTCTTTTGAAACTTGAAGTTACACTATGTTTTCTTCCCCTTTTCTATTGCACCAGCCTCTATGCTAGGAAACCATGGACTTGTCTTCAAATACACACAGAATCTACCCATTTCTTAATGCCTTCATTTCTGCTTCCACTTACAGATAATATTATTTTACCCAAATTAATGCGGGAGCCCCCTGAAAATTCTCTCTGCCTCAAGTTTATGCTTCTCCTATAAGTTTATTCTCAAAACAGCAGGAAGCATAATCCTTTGACAGTATAAATCAGATAATACAAATACTCAGTTTAAACTCTTGCAATAGTCTATTTAAAAAAAAAAAAAAAAAAAAAAAAGGTCCTGAACATGGCCTTCAAAGATCTACAGAATTTGGCCCACATTTACCTTATTACTCACTCACTTCACTCCACATATTGGCCTCATGCAGCTCTAGGAACATACTAGGCCTGCTATAGGTGTAGAGAGCATTTGCACTGGTCACTCCTCCTGCCTGCAATGCTCTTTCTAGATGGTTACCTCCAGCAATCATTTCAAGTCTGTTCAGTTTCCACTTACTCAATGACCCTTTTTAAAGTCACAGCTTGCAACTCCAGTCAACTCCACCTTTCTAGGTCCATCTTTCCCATAGTTTTTACTCTCTTCTAATCTAATACAGAATTATGTAAAATTATTTTCTATTTGCCTTTCATTGTTACGATTTAAATTCTATGAAGGAATGAATCATTGCTTTTTTAATTTGTACAGCAACATCTAAAGTGTCTAATGCGTAATGGACACTTGGCAATGGGTGACAAAGTTTATTTCTCTAACAAAGTTTATTTATTTAGATTGACACAAGAACTGTTTTTCCAGATATCCTATGAAATTGTGTGTGTGTGTGTGTGTGTGTTTATATGTTGCTTAGTTTGAACATTTTAAAGTATTTTTCTGTGTCACTAACTTGAGTTAAATTATCCAATGACTAACGCATATAGTTGTTTATGGAAACAAAAGTATTTAAAACTCATCTTAATGATTCAGTAATAAGTTATGTTTAATTAAAATTAAATTATAGTATCTATATATAAAGAAACAAGTACTGAATAAAATAGAGAATTGGAAAATGCATCTAGAATTAAAATATAGAAATGTAAACAAAAATAAAATCATTAAAATAAAACACCTTTTAAAATTATTCACATTAGGGGAATGACACAAAATTTCATATTTAATTATTATTTTAACATTTGGTTTTTCCAACACCAAATTATTTTTTTCCATTTCAAATAAATTATGGACAGAGAAGATATGAAGTTTTATTTGAACAATATATTTATTCAAAAAAAATTTATTTCTGTCTTAATGTTATGAAAAGGAACAGCTGATTAACTGAGTTTTTAACTTTTCAAAATGATGCAGAATGTTAGAATTTATAGTTCCCTTTTATTACTTTTACCTGAGTGCTGTCAAGACATAGTATCTGGTATTCCCAGAGTAAGTGATCTGCGACAGTGAGTATAGAAAGAACATTCATGTTTTTTTTTTAACCTGTTTTATAATATAATCTCAGTAATGATGTTATCAATTCTGCCATATTCTACTCATCAGAAGAACATCATTAAATCAAATCTGTGCTCCAGCAGAGAATGTTAGATGATGTTAATGTGAAGGGGGCAGGGACCATTGGGGACAATCTTAAAGGCTGCCTTCCATAGTCCAACCTCTAGTTCTAATTATTCATGCCCTTTGATATGCAAAATACATACATTCCTTTCAAAAGGCCCCAAAAAGTCTCATTACAGAATTTACTCAAAATCTAGAGTCTTAACTAAATCACATTCAGGCACGGAAGAGACACTGGATTTAATTCCTTAATTATGGTTCCTCAATACAGATACTCTCATTCTATAGACCTGTGAAACTAAAGGGAAAAGATGTCCATCCCCACACACTCAACATACAATGGTAGAAAAGGCACATAATAATCCCTGTGTACATTTCTGTTCAAAAAGGACAAAAAAAAAGTACAAATGAATCTGAAATTAGGAATTCTGAAGTTTAATTGGAAATATGGAAGTGTCTTGATTATGTCTGAAGGTCCAAGAATAATTTGCTCCAAAACTATAAGGGACTCTACTGATCCATCTGTAGAGGACAACTAAAGCCTCCAAAGAGCAACTCTACCTACCACTGACAATTCAAACCCTAATGGATATGCTGAGTCATATGTTTCCAGCAGCAAAAAAGTTGTAAAGGAATTGTTGCTTCTTGCTCACTGGGTTCAATCAGCATAATTAATATGGTCAATATAATACAGCAATGTGATGTCCTGTGGATTGAAAGGCAATCAAGGTCATTGTGGATCAAATTATGACATAAGGCTTTTGGTAGGCAGAATAATGACCTCCCCAAAATGTCCACATCCTGATCTCAGAAACTTGTGAATATGTTACCTTACATGAAAAGAAAGAGAGAGTGAGATTACGAATGTGATTAAGGTAAAGATCTTGAGAGGGGGAGATTATTCAGGTGAACCTGATATAATCACAGGAGACCTTCTTAGAGGGAATCAAAAAGGTCAAAGCTAGAGAATAGGATGTGACAATGGAAGCAACTACGTTCATGTTCTACCCTCAGAAGTTGTGAATGTTAATTCATGTGGCAAAAGGAACTTTGCAAATGTAACTAAATTAAGGATCTTAAGATGGTGGCATTACCTTGGATTATTTCTGCAGGTCCAAATAATCCAAAGGGTCTGGAGTGGGTGTCAGGGTTAGAGGAAAAGCAAGTATGATGATGGGAGCAGAAATTGGAGTGCACTCTGAGTGAAAGAAGGGGCCACAGTGAAGGCAATACAGGCAACCATTAGAAGCTGAAAAGTTATGGAAAGAGATTCATCCCTTAGAATTTCCAGAAGGAACAAACCCCACCAACACTTTGACTTTAGTCCATGGAAATTGATTTTAAGACATCTGAACTCCAGAAGTATGAAAGAATAAATGTGTGTTGGCTTAAGCTACTAAATTAATGGTAATTTGTTACAGCAGCAATAGAAAACTGATACAATATGTAGAGAAAAAAAGAACTTGCCAAATCAATAACTACATATTAGGTGCCAGGGAATGTATTTATTTGCTCCTGCATCAAAACCTAATCTGGTACAACAGCTACAAAGGGAGTTACTACCTGATTAAGTTCATAAAATCTGCTACCATTTTTCAAGATTCATTTATCTTCTGCAAAGTCCAAATTGGTAAGTTGAAGGGGAATGCAGTAGTATTAACTGTAAAAACTCTCAACACGTAATGACTCTGTCCAAACCCCTCCACCAAGACTTGACCAGAGTCTAGAGTACTTCTAGCAGCTTCAGGCTGTGTCCCTAGGATGGGGTTTTAAAATTCCTGCCTAAGAAAGCTGAATGCTGCCAGGAAAATGATGATAGCCTCTTAGAAGAGTTGCTTTGGAGGACTTGCAATTATAAATCCTTTCTCTGCCCTTTAAGATGTTACTCTTCAACCACCCAGAACTCACACCTCAAGGAATCAAGAGTTCTCACTTTGAAATGCAAATATTCAGGGACATAACTTCCACTTTTGCCTGCTAGTTCCTATGGGAGGGGAAGGACCTAAATTCTATGGCCAACTTGTTCCAACTTGCACAACTACCCTCTGCCTGTCAAGAATACAAGAGGGTATTTCATCTCTGGATAAGTGCCAATCAGCCTATGCAGATGACCTACTCTTGCAGATCAAATCCTCCCTTTATGTCGTTTAGGGTCTTTCCTTTAGCACATCCCAGCATTTAAAATTTTCCTGCCTTGTGTTTCTGTGAAGTTGAGGTCCGTCTATACTGTGTTCTCTTCCCTACTGTAGTAGTTACCACCAAATAAAATCTGGCTTCATCACCTTGAACCACTCTCCAGCTTTATTTCTCTTTAATAGTAGTAATCACACCCCTGCCATTTCCAAGTCCTTGATGGTATCACCAATGTTTGCAATCCCTCCAGAAGTGAGGCTTAGTTTTCATTTTGGTTTATTACATTCATATGTAGAGGTTTTATTTTTGTTTTGGTTTACTATATTCATATTACATTAAAATGTAGAGGCTGTTTTAGTGGCTTCTATGTGTCATTTTCTTTCTTTCACGTCACAGGCTAGGAAAGCTATGAAGAGATTCTACCAGGTATTAACTGCATCTCTTTCAATTATATGTCTGGAACTGGAGAAATAACCACAGAATGGGCTCACAAACCTACTGGGTACATTGTAGGATTGACGAGAGCTAAACTCCCTGGAGGACGTGACTGTTAGCCTTTTCGCTGACCAGAAGACTACACTGGTATTTGGTACTCAAGGATTTAGTTTCATTTCTTTTCCTAATCCCCAAAATGACAGTGTGCTTCCTTCCTTAATTCAGCTATCCTGGAAAATGGCTGCAGTTGTCTTTAGGGAAGGCAGGGAGAAAAATTAATAATATAAAATGTTGGCAGTATAAGAGGATTTCCTCAAGATGTCTTGACATTCCATTTATTCAAGAGGCTCAAAAAAAAAAAAAAAGATTCTCTAGTTCTGTGAAATGGATCAAGTATGAAAGTATGAGAAGTGAATGAGTAAGAGGGAATGATTCTTTTGTTTTGTTTTTTCAAGTCAGATTTTTCTTCACTAGACCTAGAGCTTTCCTATTTCAAGTCAAACTTTAGTCTTCTTTTTTTAAAAGATTTTACTTATTTGTTTGAGAGAGACAGAGAGAGCACCAACAGGGGGAGGGGCAGAAGAGAAGGGAGAGGAACAAGCAGATTCCCCAGTGAGCAGGGACACTGACACGGAGCTTGATCCCAGGACCTGAGCCATACTCAGATATTTAACCAACTGAGCCACTCAGGTGCCCCAGCACTTTGGTTTTCTACTCATATTTTTCACTCTAGGGGCATCATAGATCGACTAGCCAAGGCAAATCTCTCTGCAGGTCAGAATATTCTGATTACTGCTTTTACTCCCACTGTGTAGTACAACTATGAGTATCTTGCCTTTGGCAATTAAGTGTCTATGTCACTTAGACCCTGTAACGTGGAATCCTATTATCCCTATTGCATTTAGGGATCCCAGTTCTATGGTAGCATTTCTCACTATAATTTCTGAAACATAGAGATGAGTGGCCACAGAGCTCTTCAAGGATGCTGAGGCTTCTCTCACAAATTTGTTCTTACAGTTCTGGCAAAAGGTATGTCCTCTGGATTTTCATGGGGCTGGATTGACAAATCTCCAGCCCTCTAACATTCTGAACCCCTTTTTGGGTACCTTGAGATGTAGAATAACAAAGAAGCTCTGGCATCTTGACTTCAATAGAGTAGGAGGTCTTTGGATGCTCATTTCAGTCAAACAATCAGGCAAACTATTAGAGCCATTATTTGCCCCTTAAAGTAAAGCCCTGAAGCTGGAGTCCCATTTCGCATTCCTTCAATCAAGATCCTCCATTCCCACACACATTCCAAAGGCTCCAGTTAATACATATTGGCAAATCTGTGTGATTATTTTGGTGTGCATCACACTTATTCATGGATCACAGTTTGCACCTCAGATTCTTTGGGGCCTGATGGGACTTGAATACAGTTATGGATCTAGCCACAAAGATAGGGTGATAGAGAAAGGCCCGGAAGAGGAATCAGCAGTGTTTTCCAAGGCAAATGCCACACAGAAACAAATTACAGTATCTTCAATGAAGGGCAGACTAGTCTTTGAGGCAAAGTTCACTCTGTAGAAGACACAGCTTTCAAGGCTCACTAAACTGTATTTTCCTATCCCCAATTTTATGATTACATTCCTTCCCAATCATTACTCCAGCTTTACATAAAGAATCCCTAAGACAGTGGGAATTCATTTTGCACTATGATTTAGCCAGTTACATGATTAGACATTGAGCATGGTTTTCAGAAATCTTGGCCCTGCAGATATGAGAGATAAAGGTTTCTTTAATGGCACTCATGAACCCGTTCAGGTTCCTTGAGCTGAGCATTTAATCTTCAGCTTACCATGTTATTTCCCTAAATGCTCCAGTGCAGTCAGAAGCAACTGATCAATCCCATTATTCTGTTTTTCTTTATCCACATGTGTTTATGATAATGAACACTTTGCTGCCTTATTTTTTATAGGCAATTGATTATAGTTGTCTATAGGTGATCATTTGAGTAACCACTTGCCTTGCATGGCATGGAATATTCAGGGCCTCCTTCACCACAGGAAAAAAAAAATTAATGACTTTAAAGCTAATAAGATCAGAGAATCAGTTTCAGAAAACCCAAAACAATTACAAAAGTTCATCCTTAAAATCTTATTTCTTTAAGGTAGATTGATTGATCATCCCAGTCTGCAAAGAACTGCCCTAAGGATGGCAGTGAATACCTCATATCCCAGAAATCCCCTCACTCCCAGCAAACAAGGAAGTATGTCATTCAGCAACCATTCTTCATTCCAAATTCCTGGTTCAAGGTTTACTCAGAGAAGATACATATCTGGAGCTTTCCTTTTGCCTTATAAACTCACACAGGAAGCTCTCATATCTCACCATACGCAGAAAGAGAATTCTGGGAGATGAGCTCAGCCTAACCACATTGACAGATTTTTTAATGCAAAACCACCATAACATCATTAAACACCTTTTCCTCCTTACTTCTAGGGAAAATCATTTGTGATTTCTGCATTTTTAATTGTTTCTGCCCAAGAATGCAACAATATCCATCCTATGTATCTAGAACTTAACATGGAAGACTTTTTAATTTCATAGTGTTTCTTCACAGAAGTGCATACATTTGGAATTGAGTCTAATATCTAGCTTTAAAAAATGTATCTATGGTTATTTTAGTCACAAGCATAGAAATCTCATTCTGCCTAATTTGTTAAGCTATTTACAATGTGACTTCTCTCAATCAACCCTAAATTTTCAATGAATATCGCAAAACTCATAAGTGCTTATTTGATTGAAATATTTTTGGAAACAGGGCATGGGGGTGAATTTTGCATCCAAGGGGGCTGCAATACTAGAAAGACAGTCACATGAATAAAGAATTCCAGGAAACAGCCAAGGTTGTAAATACATTAAGAAACCAGGCAATGAACAACAAAAATCAGGAAATGAACTTCACAGAATCCCAGGCTCTGAGATCAGCATTTTACAATGGTGCTATGAAGAGCTCCCAGGTCGAAACAAAGACTGCATGAAATCATTTGAAAAATCGGGATCTTTCTTTTTTGTTTCTGTTTGTATTTAATTTCCTTAAGACAACAATCTCCTTATTATAACGTTTTCTTTATCTGAGGTGATTTCTATGTGCTGTTTTCATTTCAAAAAGAAATATTTAATGAAGAAGGTTTCAATGCCATTAGGTCTGCAGAATTTCTATGTGTTCCACTATCATCAAGAAATGTTCAGTCTTAAATTCAGGACATCCAACACCCTATCAAAAAGATATTTCTTGTCCTGAATACACTGGGAGGCACTCAAGGAAGCTAACACCAATTTGAGGGAACCTCTTGACTCTGAGTACAGAGATTAAAACACTGGGTAGTTTTAGTATCATCTAGGGCATATTTGAGACTGTCTGAGATAGGAAATAAAGTATGAATTGAAAGTTCAAGACATGAGTAAACCAAGGTCACAAAACTTTGACTATGTAAGGACAATGCTAAATGAGAAGGATTATTTCAGGAAGTTATTCCTTCAGTGATAGGATTTTAAAAAAACTATCCTGTTATGTCCCACTTTCTAATACTCCAGTACATTTATTAACAGAGATCAATAAAGTTCACTAAAATGCTAGTTGAAGTGTTATTATTAAATTAAATTTATAATTTCAAATTATATTAAATACTAGTTGAAGTGTTCTGTTTACATGTTCTATGTGTTGGAACAATTTGGAAAATACTATTTGGGCCTGCAGCATGTGGAATCCAAAATGTCTTCATTATGCTATCCATTTATTTTTTAATTCTTAGCTATGAAAATTGTAGCAATTGTCATTTAAAGAAGTATTTTCAAAGATAACTTCCTCTTTTTGCCAAATTAAAAAAAAATGATATGTAAGATCTCCAACCTCACCTTTTTGAAGAAGTACTTGATATGTATTAATTTACAAATATGGTCCTGTATTACCACACATTTTCTTCATATACATCACAATTAAATTGATTTAAAATATGCTGTAAAAATAAAATCTAAAATACTATACTTAAAAGCATAGTTATATGAAAGTATTTTCATGATTTTTTTTGGTAATTGAACAGATGGCATGTCTCTTACTAAAACTTTTTGCAATTATTTGAAAATCTATGTTCTTAGCTGTAATATGATAAAACAGCACATATAAAATTTGTTGAATTAAAACAACTATATTAAAGCTCTTTAGATTGGTTCACTATGTCTATTAAATTACATAAAATCCTTGAAATAATTTTGTACTCATATGTCAGTGTATTCACTAAAGAAATCTGGTTTCACAGATAATGAGAGGTTCAATTTCAGCCTTGCTTTTTCTCAAATTCTCAAATTCAGTTTTTTAAAATGGCCTGAATTAATGAGTCGTTTTTATGATAAAACTTTGAAGGAAACATTAAAATGATGAATGTATCACAAACTTAGGAAGGAGCTGGTGTCATAAAAAGAACTTAACACTACTAATAATAAATAATTCTCTCAACTGCTGAATTTTCAGTTCAATACCTTCTCGGGAAGATGTCAGAATGAAGCATTAAGGGTTGCTTGACTCCATCAGAATAGGAATAGAGTGGCAATCTTGAGGAGAAAGCAACTAGAGGAATCAATAAAGCTCCCCAGGATGGTTCCAGAGAGAGTGAAATGGAATTAGTAGTATGAGCACTTGTGACAGACAAGATATTTTCAACATATTTTTCCATTTAGTTCTCACAACAAAGCTAGATATGATTTTTCTTAATGTAAAACTGAAAAGAATGTGGCTTAAAAAGCTTAAATGGGGGGGCGCCTGGGTGGCTCAGTCGTTAAGCGTCCCTGTTCCACTCAGGTCATGACCCCAGGGTCCTGGGATCCAGGAAGACATTGGGCTCCCTGCTCAGTGGGAAGCCTGCTTCTCCCTCTCCCACCCCTGCTGTGTTCCCTCTCACACTGAGTCTCTCTCTCTGTCATGTAAATAAATAAAATCTTAAAAAAAAAAAAAAAAAGCTTAATGATTTAAAATAAAAGACAATTATAATTTGGTAAGCCAAGATGGAAAGTGAGATCTGACAGAACCCACTGCTCAGTGTTGTCCACAGAGCAGCAGTTTCTGTACCGCCTGGAAGCTTGTTGGAAATAGCCACCTTGGCCTCATCTTAGCTGTACTGAATCACAGTCTGTAGGCATGACACTCAGAAATTGGTTTTAACCAGCTCTCTAGGTGGTTCTAATGTATACAACAATTTTAGAGAATACTGCCCTATACCACACAGGTGACTTGGAGTTGGGCTTCATTTATCATATTTACAACTACGTGTCCTTGTACAAACCACTGAACTCTATATATCATTTTATCATCTTTTTAAAAGGTGAAAAAAAATCCTTCATGCCTTTCTCATAAGACCTTTAAAAAAGAATACCATATCCTACAAAGCATTATAAAATATAAATGTCAAAATGTATCATTATTATCAATCATAATAAGTACAATTATTTTATGTCACATGTATGAAATCTTTGTAGTTAAAACTTTTTAATGAAAGATGAACCCCCCTCCCCACCATTTTATTTCCAACAATAGTAACCGATGGCCTTATCAACATCATAATTATATCATTTTTCCAACTTTTTCCAACCTGACCAATAAACAATTAGATTCCCTAGGTTCTTGAGATCAAAATTAGAACTTAACTATTCTTTTTTAAGAGAATAAGATTTTGGGATCTTAACAAATCCTGCTTCTAAAGAAAGGACAGTGTTGTTACAATTGGAATTCATATCTTAATTTAACAGCAGGATTTGAGCCAACTTTAGAGACTAACCATCAAGCATTCAGAAGCATGATCTGTCAGAAGTGAGATAACCTTGTAGAAATAGGAGTTTGTGCTTTGTTAAACAAGGGTTAAGTCCCTCCCTACTTCTCTTTCAACATACTGGAAATGTGTGTGTGTGTGTGTGTGTGTGTGTGCAGACAAGTGCATGAATAATGCATAAACAAGTTATGTTTTTAGAAACTTCTAAATGAGGATAATTCTGAAATAGAGACACACTTTCTGAAGATTGTTTATATCTTCTTTCTGTTTTTCTCCAATCCAGAATTTTGTATTAATCCTTCCTCCATGCCAACATTCCTCAAATTAGTAAACGTAATTTTCTCATCTCTTATTTAAAAAAAGAAAAAATAGACAAAGTATACACATGCAGGTCCACATATTTTATGCCTATCCCAAAATAACCGAGAATTAATCATTTTAAACTTTTCGGGGATAACATTGTATATTGCTCTGTCTCTTTGTCTCTGCGTTTCTCTCTCATTCTCTATCTCTGGCTGGCTGGCTGGCTGGCTGGCTGGCTGTCTCTAACACACACACACACACACACACACACACACACACACGCACACACGCACACACGCTGGCTGGCTCAGTTAAGTGTCTGCCTTTGGCTCAGGTCATGATTCCAGGGTCCCAAGATGGAATCCTGCAGCTTCTCCTTCTGCCTGCTGCTCCCCCTGTTTCTCTGCTCTCTCTCTCTCTCTCTGACAAATAAATTTTTAAAAATGTTTTTTTAAAAAATAGCAAATATCAGGGGGACCTGGGAAATCAGACCCAAGCATTGTTGGTGGGAGTGAAAAATAACATTACTATGTTGTGAAACTGTGTAGCAATGTCTCTTAAAGCTGAACATATGATATTCCACATAACCCACAATTTTACTCTTAGAGTACTATAATGCCTCCTTAGCTTCACCAAAAATATGTAGAAGAATGTTTATAAAAGCTGTATTCATAGGGGTTTCCATTATTCTTGAAAGGGAGCATCTTGCAATTGCTAAAGGACGACTCTGGAACCAACTACCTATAATTCTGCTCCATTACTTAGCTACTATGTTACCTTTGAACTAGTTACTTAACCTCTCTGTAAGTCAGTTTCCTCTTCATAAAATGGGGTTACTAGCAATAGCAATACCTCCAAAGATAAGTATCAAAATAAATGAATATTAAAGTATTACATTAGTAAGTACTAAAATAAATTAAATTTCCTTTATTCAAAGTGTCATCTTTCTCAGGCTCATCAGATCAGGTTTTGAATTGACTCTTACTTAACAGTTTTGCTGTAAAATTTTTCTAGAGGATATGCTTTATAAAAATGTGAGAAGAAACAACTGAATCTATAAGTGTCAACTCAGCTTCCATACCCTCTAGGAGCACCTAATATTTTTTTTTTCTTAGAAAAGTACATCATATGATAAAAAGAAGACTTTCATGAAGTAACAACATAGTTGAGTTTTCATGATGTGGTATATATATAAGAGAGGACATAAATGAGATAAAAGCAAACAAAGAACCAATGTTAGACAAATAGTTGATAAATAACAGGTCTCTTAGGGAAACAACTGAAGCCTAATGTAATAGAAGTATAAATTGTTACTAAGTCAAATATATTAAAAAATAAGTGCATATGTATATGCATGTGTAGGTATCTGAGTGTGTTTCATGTGTGACTATTTTGAAAATGATCCTAAAAACTCTTAATGAACAACAAACAGTAATCTGAGGGTGATAATAATGAATATGTTACAATGAAAAAAAGAATGAGTAAGACCACAAGGAAATGTTGAACAAATTCAAGGAATAAGAAAAAAAACAGACTGAATTAAAGGTATGTAACTTCTAATATCATTTATACCATGCCTGGATTCACAAAAGATTTGTTGAGCTTTGTAGAAAACATAAGCATAATACAATATTATCCCTAAAAGAAACCAAACATTTGGTGATTTAAAAAATAATACTGAAAGGTACACTTCTGGTAAGAGTTCAGATTACTGCAAACTCCCTGGAAAATATGTTAAAATGTGCAGTTAAAGTCTAAAATATGAACACATCTTATGCTCTCAATTCCCCATCAAGAAACTTACTTTAAAGCAGTAATCACCAATAAGATATATATGTATGAGAAGGTTTACTGCAGGTTATTTACAAATGTAAAATAATAAAACAATAAATGAGCAATTGTTAAGTAATAGTTAAATAATTCTTTGGCATCCATAAAATAAGAGTAACTCAAGATTATGTTTTAAAATACTTTTAAGAGACTTGAAAAATGCACACAAATGTAATATTAAGTGAAATGAGGTATATAAGAAATAAGAATATAAAATTATATTTGCAATTTTTACTAGACAGTTTCATACGTGTTTGTAAGCAGAAGTATATATATATATATGAGTGAAAGTGAATAAAACAAAATATTCTCATGGTGATTACACATGAATTTTTTTCCTAGTTACCATTTTTCTGATATAGAGATATAACCTCTTTAATGACAAATAAACATTCTAACACCAAACATATATAAACTCCAAAGAATGTACATGTTGGATTATATTAAGAGGAAAAATCTGCGTGTCAAAACCTTAACCAATTTGTCTAACCACAAAGTTCACCATAATTATCTAAACTTTGATTTTTTTAAGATTTTTTAAATTTATTTTAGAGAGAGAGAGAGAGAGAGAGAGCGCACAACCAGGGGGAAAAGCAGACAGAGGGGAAGAGAGAGAATCTCAAGCAGACTCTGCACTGAGTGCAGAGCTCAGGCTGGGCCTTGATCTCAGGATCCCGGGATCATGACCTGAGCTAAAATCAAGAGTCAAGCACTTAACTAGCTCAACAACCTAGGTGCCCCTAAACATTGATTTTTCTTTCTATTTATTTATTTATTTCTAAACATTGTATTTATTTATTTGACTGAGAGAGACAGAGACAGAAAGCGAGAGGGAACACAGCACGGGGGAGAAGGAGAAGGAGATGCAGGCTTCCAGCTGAGCAGGGAGCCCAATGCAGGGCTGGATCCTTTGACCCTGAATCGTGATCTGAGCCAAAGGCTCAGTCCAGTTAATGGACAAAATCACCCACGTGCCCCTAAATTTTGATTTTTAAATGAATTATAAACCTGTTTAAAAATAGTTCATATTGGAAAATATTCTAGAATTTTGTGGATACACACACACACACACACACACACACACACATATATATATATACACTCTTAAAACATGACCAAATAATACTAAACTTTGATTTTTTTCTGTTAAGAACCTGTTATGTAATAAAATTTTGTTTTATAAGGAGGAAAAGAATTTCTCAAAGTAATTAGTGACAATTCTATTTCTCTCATACATGTGCATCCATATTCTTAGTACATATCTCTCATTTCTCCTGTCCTATTAAAAAGTACCTTAGAAATTTTATATTTATTTAACTAAATAATAGCTCAATATTTATCATAATTGAAAAGGTAATCTTATAAAACTTGGGCCCTTCACGATTTCTATGTTCCTGGAGTATGTAATACTCATGCTCCATGTTTCTGAAAATTTGAGTAAGTCTTTTATATAGAGCAACACAATTGACTAAGTAGTTTGCGAATGTCCTTAAGAACAAAGAAAAAAGTAGTTGTAGTGGGATGGTCTGCTTGAAAAGGACTCTCGGATGTCAGTGGATTGTGAAGTACTGTGTCAATTATTGCAAGATTCAGTATCACCGACAAGTTTGTACACTCCATGGTTAATGCCCTCAGATGAGAGAAAGGGTTATATTGACTGGATTTTCAAAAAACCTTTCCTACACATTCTAGTCACTATCTAACAGTAAAGAAAGAACAAAAGCGTACTTTTAGACTTCCTTCCTAACATGAGAATCTGCAGAGTAGTGTTGTTCCCACGGCAAAGGTGAACTTTTCCTTGAAGAGGAAGGGGCAGACCTATCTTTGCTGAAGATGCCTGCAAACTTTCATCTCTCTGTTCCATTTATTCCTCTGAATTTTACAAGGTAAAAATAAGTAAAATAAAATGTTTTCACTGACTCACTTGCCTTGAAATAATACAGACTGACATGAAAATGAGGATAAAAACACTATTAGGATCCATAGACAAAATTCTCAAGATGCACTAAAAACATGTAATCTGGCTGGCAAAGCAGAAATATGAGATAAAGAGATGAAAAATAGTGCAAGAGAGAAGTTGGGGTCTTGAGCATTAAAACTGGGTGTGATAAAGTCAGTGGAATGTGGCATTTGGGTTGCTCCTCCTCCTCCCCATCTCTATTGAAGGAGAGATTAATCCCTCAAAAAGAACATTGCTAACACTTCAAAAATCCAATTTGTGAACAATGTTCAAGTGTCTGAGAGTACACATTTATAATCTTAACAACCTAGTCACTCTAAACTTGGAAAAACCTGTCATTCATTTTCAAATATCAGAGGATGTCATACCCTGAAGAGAAAATTAATATCAGAAAGAATGAAAATTTTATAGAAAATTGGAGTAAGAACAGTAAAAGGTATAGATACTTGTGTTCCCCTGACAATACAGTTTAGCTGGCTGGCATTCCAGCAAAATATTTTGGGTTTAATATTTTGGTTGGAAGATACTATAATGACTTCTCATGCTCTTTATTAATAAGGAAAAGGCTTGCTACAAGGTAGATGAAAGTGGCTGGAAAAAAAGCCTCAAAAGAAAAACTGTAATTGGTATGTTTCATATTTAAAGTATGGGTCTCACATACCAAAATTCATCTTCTCAAAACATAAACTTAAAATGCTGAATTGAATCTCACAGACCTTTAAAAAATTTTTTTCTTTTTCAGAAAGATTTTATTTATTTATTTATTTTAAGATTTTATTTATTTATTTGACAGAGATCACAAGTAGGCAGAGAGGCAGACAGAGAGAGAGAGGGAGGCAGGCTTCCCGCTGAGCAGAGAGCCTGATGAGGAGCTCGATCCCAGGACCCTGAGACCATGACCTGAACCGAAGGCAGAGGCTTTAACCCACTGAGCCTCCCAGGCACCCCCAAGATTTTATTTATTTATTTTAGAGAGAGAAAGAGTGAGCATGATTGGAGGGAGGGGCATAGGGAGCAGGAAGGAGAGAATCCTAAACGGACTCTGCTCTGAGTATGAAGCCTGATGCGGGACTTGATCCCACAACCCTGAGATTAGGACATAAGCTGAAAACAAAAGTCAAGCACTCAATGGACTGATTGACCCAGGTGTCCCTAAAATAATTATTAATGTCACTAAGTTTTAATTTTCTCATCTGTAAAATGATAATAACAATTGTCATAGTTGCTATGAAGACCAGTAAGAAAACCAAAAATGATATGGCAGAGTTGCAGGCACAAAATTAGGGGCTTATTAAATATCAGCTATATTACTACCAGTACTTTAAAAGCCGCTTCAACTATTACTCCTATTACCAACATTAATATCAATGAATACAATTTATGTTGCCTTTTTTTTTTTAATTTTGGTTTGTACTCAGCTTTGACATATCCTACTAACACAACCTTCTATTTGTTTGATGCTTTATCCATAAGAACTTAAACACAAGACAGATGTTTAACTATACATCCTTGTTTTTCTTTAAATTTGTTGTAAAACCCTATATCACAATATCTCCCAAGAAATCCTATCAAATAGCTAAAATTTAGGGAAAATAGTTAATTATTTTCTTTGATTTAAAAATAAATAAAACACATGGAGAGGGCGTGCCTGGATGGTTCATGTCTGTTAAACACCTGCCTTCAGCTCAGGTTATGATACCAGAGTTTTGGGATCGAGCCCCATGTAAGGCTCCCTGCTCAGCGGGCAGTCTGCTTCTCCCTCTCCCTCAATCCCTCTCCACCCTTTCTCTCAAATAAACAAATAAAATCTTAAAAAAAAAATTGAGAAAGTATTTGACAGAATGCTTCTCTGAAGCCTTGGTTTGCATATGTAGAAAATGGCATTTTTTTTTTTGAAGATTTTATTTATTTATTTGACAGAGAGAAATCACAAGTAGTCGGAGAGGCAGGCAGAGAGAGAGAGAGAAGCAGGCTCCCTGCTGAGCAGAGAGCCCAATGCGGGACTCGATCCCAGGACCCTGAGATCAAGACCTGAGCGGAAGGCAGCAGCTTAACCCACTGAGCCACCCAGGTGCCCCGAAAATTGCATTATTAATGGAAAAAATTTCCCTGTGTTATGAATAGCTTATTTGAATTAAAAACAAGTTTTAAAAGGCTAGACACAATGTCTTGTTGACATTTTAACATAAGGCACAAAGTGTTGTTTTTAATCCCATCGCTCTTCCTGGATGGTTTAACGTGAGCATTCACTCTCTGTAAGGCACATGGGCTATATACATTTTGACTGTATGACAAGAGGAATTATAGTACACATTGAAATAATAAAATCCTGTGATTTAAAAAAAAAAAAATATATATATATATATATATATTTCCTCAAGTTAATAACCAGAGCTAGCTTGAGCAAAAAAAAATGGAGGAATTTGTGAGACAATAGAAAAAAACGATTGTTATTTCCAAGGGACTGGAACCAGGAACTAAAAAGTCAAAATGAATTTCTTCTCTAATAATCAGCTCTGCTTTCTCTAATCTCTGCCTCAGTTTTTAACATTAGACACTGCATCATTCTCCACTCTCATTATTGAGGATGGGCACCCCACAGTTTCTAAGTTTGCAATTTATAATTCTGGCTCATAGAGAAAGAGAGAGATTCAACAGTGTCCATGAATCCCAATCCAGACTTCTCAGGGAACAGAATATGATTGGCCCAGCACGAGGCAGCAGCTTATCTCCTGTGATGAGTTGTGGCCAAAATGACACTGCACATAGTACAACAATAGCACTTAATCCCTGGGGGTTAGGGAGGCAATTCTCAAAAAATAAGAGGTCATTGTGAAATGGCAAAATGCCACCAAATATATCCATATCATCTAGCATTTTTCGTGAGTCTGAATACGCACTAGGTTGGTCTATGCTAGCTACTTTCCACAGCTTTGTGTCGGAGCCAAATAATTTCCTATGTAAGATTCCTCTTCATAATATGCCCTTTGACCCAGCTACCCAGAGTGACCCCTCTTTTCCCCACAGTCCAATTACTGCTTGAAAATCTTTTGCCATTCTTCATGAGTTATACTGAATAAAAGAAAATTGAAAAACGAAACTAAATTTTCTTGTTGGTAGTTCTCTCATTGCCATTTGTTAAACATGGTTTATAGATGTTGATTAACAATCCTATTCATCTTTCACAGACAGGATTCCAGTTACGCTTGAAGCATAACAAAAGACCCAGTGATTTGGTTTGCCAAGAAAGTCAATTCAGTAAGAAATATAAAAGCAGTCAGGTCAGTTGTATGCCATTATGTGGAGAAACCACTAAAAGCAACAACAGCCCCAAAAATCAGCTGATTGGTTGACTGAATATCATTTTTCAACAATAAGTTGATGTAGAGACAATTATAGAGTTGAAATGGGGGCATGTGTAGTTGAAATTCTGCGGTGCCCATCACAATGATCCCACTTTAGTTTTCATGTTTCTCCCTGCACCTTTTTAAGTTCTTCCACTTCTTTTGTTCGTGGTCTTTATTTCACCTCACCAGAAATAAAAGGATGTTGAGTTAAATTGTGTAGTCTGATGACTTGAGTCTTATGTCCCTGAAGTAAGCTAGTGATCATAAGTTACACATGCTTGCCCTTCTCTTAAATGGAAAACATGGGCAATTGAGGAAGATAACTTCAAATCCACTTTAAGATAGCAAAAGCGGGGAACATTTAGAATAATTAATACTTAAAATTTTAGGGGCACCTGGGTGGCTCAGTGGTTTAAGGCCTCTGCCTTCGGCTCAGATCATGATGTCAGGGTCCTGGGATTGAGCCCCGCATAGGGCTTTCTGCTCAGCAGGGAGCCTGCTTCCTCTTCTCTCTCTGTCTGCCTCTCTGCCTACTTGTTGTCTCTGTCAAATAAATAGATAAAATCTTAAAAAAAAAATACTTATGGTTTTAGACTAGCATTTAAGTGCAGCATTTGGGTTTTGATAAGAATGAAGTTCAAGATTTCCCTGAAAACCTGGGGAGCATGCTATTTGTTTCTATGAAGACTAATGACTGTTTAAAAAACTGGTTATGTATTTGACTGTAAAGGTGGCTGGCAACAGTTAAACAAGGTCTTGGAAATATTTACATTTCCAAAGAAGAAGTTAGGGAAGAAGACAATTAGCCAAAAATGTTAGCCAAAACACTGTAAGTGAATGTGATGTGGCCCATAGATCGAACGCATATCTGGACATAGGGGTTGTTCTATCTCATATCTCCATTTACATCAACCTGCAAAACTGGCATATGATATTTCAAATGGTTTACAAAATAAAATTCCTCACTTATAAAAGTTATCTTTGTGTAGTACATAAAAGCAATCTTAATGTATTAGCGTTTAACATAGATTCTTCAGTCATGTCTACATTTGAACTGGCATTTTAATACAAAACATTGATTCTTTTACTTTATTTCTCCAAAAATCATCTTTGGGGTTGAATATGTTGAAACCTAAAATCAGATAGATAATTATATTGCATGGTAGTTACTTTTGCTCTGCTGCTCTTGAGACGTCAGAGTTTAGAAATATTTTCTGATTTTTCAAAATAAAAGCTGTGACAGTATATTTCCTCTCAGGACTAAATTCATGCTTTTTTGAAATGCTGATGATTCTGGAGTTGAATTCTGCAAACATTTCTGCTTTGATAACTAGAGTGATATTGTGCCGTTTCATAGAGGATAGATGAGGATTATTGAGAGTCTATCACAAAAGAAAATGCCTCTCTCCCTGGCGATGATGTGTTTGTTGCTTTGTACGAATGCCTGCTAGCAGTAGGCCTGTGGAAGGTCCAGTGGTGCTTATCTTCATGGTCCTTGCAGACCAGTCCTTGTTCACCTGTGCCCTTCAGGATATTTGTTGGCCATCTCTGGACTATTATTACAAACCAGCTCTGACCTGGCCACAATGTCTTGTGAATTTCTCTGCCTCCTAATGATTCACCCCTATGGTCGTCACCTATTCCTCTATCAAATTTCTCTGCCTCTGGTGGACTATATGTATCTGTGGCAGACACACATTCTTCTACAAGTTCAGAATCTCACCTTTGGGATGGGTGGAGGTAGGGCCTAAGCATATTTCCCTAAGCTCTTAGACTCTTCCTTGTCACTTTTTTTTCAGCCCTAGAGATACTTGGTGCTTCTTGCATTTGCTTTTTCTGTATTTCTAGAGTCCTAGGCTGCAACCCTTTTAGTTAGTGACCCTTTCTACAAGTTAGTAATGATTTACATTAAATTGTCCCTGTTCAAATTGGTGATGTGCTTTTACTTCATGACTGATGAAAATGCATAGTGGTATTTAAAAAGTTACACTTTAAAGTTTCAGTTGTACCAGTGGTGAATCTTACCTATAAGAAAATATTACTAGATATCAAAATGGGGTTTTCAAAGTACCAATTTAAGTAGGTGGGATTCATTTGTTTTAATATTTGTCTTTTAGGTTAAAAGAACATTGCAGAAAGGGAAAGGCAACAGTTGGTTATGAAAGGTAAATCTATCCAGTCAACTATTGTACTTGTTACTTGACTCAATATAGAATATCTTGTATATGTGTGTTTCCTAAGTATTAGAAGCTTTGAGAAGATTTATGTGACTATAAAGAAGTCTCTCAACAATATCCATTTCCATTACTACTATATTTACCTCTGACAAATTAAAGAACAGTAACTGACAGCTTAAAATAGTTAATGGGATACTGTTGCCATGTCAATAGAACTCTATCTCTTAGGAAGGTTCTCTATATCCTATTAGGCACTCCGAAATCTTTTCTATTTGGGGTTTAGTTATATTACTTCCCATATATTACTTCCCATATTATTTAGTTATATTACTTCCCATATTATTATTCTCATATTCCCAAATTCCCATATCACTCTATTACAGAATTACCTGAGGCGACTTTAAAGCACTGATGTTCTCATATGAAATGAAAAGCACTCCAAGCCTCAAACACTTGGAAAAGATGCTTGGATCTTGTCTGATAAAACCCACCTTACTTCCTTCAAAGCAGAAGTCATTCAAATCACCTCTAACAAACCAGTAGAAATCCCTAAGTTAAAGATCTTCAGAATGAAGTTTTCTTCCGATTTTTCTCCTCCCTCTCTCAACCCAACTCCTATTAGCTCCCGGTAGCTTTCACTAACACATGATAACACATTGTTTCCTCACCCGTATCATAGCTGGAATAGGAAAATCTATGATGCTCTACTACAGCTGTTTCTCTCATATTCTGTGTACTTCAGGTCAGATGGTGGAGATGGTGTCCTCACAGCTCTCCAATGTCCTTTCTAAGCAGTTGCCTTCCCAGCTGTATAGATCTTGCTCCTGTGAGTAAATCGTATCTGACTATACAACCTCTTCTCATTGTAGTGGTCTCCAAATTTCCCTAATATTGTCACTAAATAATTAGTCATTAATCATAAAGACTTCTAAATTTATTCTTTCCAACCTAAGCCTTATCATTATTTTAACATATCAGTGTTCATAAAAATAATTTTTCCAAATACCAGGCAAATCTAATTCATCTCCAAAACTGTTAACTTAAACATGCCATTTTCTGGCCACAATCTTGGCTGCTCTCTTCATTTTCCTGTACTTAGGTTTCATGCAGACCACCAAGATATGATACCAAAAAAAATGCCATCTTCCCTTTATTTCTTCTGTAGCCAGCTTTAATTCCAAGCAAAAAGACCCTCCTTTTAATCACTATTTTGAAAATACCTACATCACTGAACCTCTACTTTCCCATTATAACCTCAGGGCAAAATCCACAACCACGGTGAACCCAATCAGAAGCTCTGTCCATGACTACTACTGGGGAGCTGGACATTTCTGGAGAAAAAAAAATCACATATCCGACAAGTTTATAATTCACTTCAATATTTCCCAGAGATATCACAATGTTCCTTCAGTAAGTTACCTCTCCTTAAACTCTGACCTTCTTATATCACTTTGTACTCAGAATATTACTTTCCCTTTGCTGTAGTGATAAAAATAGAAGTTTCTATCAGATGCAAACTCTATCAACTTTCTCTCCAATAAACAGGACTATATGCACTATACACATTGTCCTCCAGTTCTGATGCTATAATGTGGGGAAAATGTCTTCTCTTTAAGTTTAGTCTTTCTACCTCAGCTTTGGTTGCATATTCTTTGAAATTCTTGATTATTTCGTTATAGATTATCTTTTCTATCAGAGATATTTTCCACTAGGTTCTTCCCAGTAGGGTTCAAATATGATTTTTGTCAGTGATTTTCATAGTGTGACTCAAAATCATGCAGAGTACTCTGACAGATGCCAATGCTATGGTTCTACACCCAGAGGTTCTGATCAATTGGCCAGTAGTAGGTCTTGACATCTTCCTCCCCGCCCCAGGTGATGATTTTAATTAATGTACAGGGTTGAGAAACATTGTTCTAATCTCTCATATAATTAGGTTTCTTCCCCTCAGTGCCACCCATCTCTTCGAGATACCACCATATTATTTTTCTTGCCTTCAAAGTGAAGGGTCTCAATGAATAATTTACACTGGTTATCTAAAGGTCTTTTTTCATCATTGACTTACCAACTCTTCACAAGACCTTTTCTTGTTGAACACAAAAATGGTACATATGCCACACCTACCTTCAATCCTTATTTAACTCAACTTTACAGCATTTGACATCTGTGATCACTTGATATTCTTATAACACTCCTCTTAATTTCTCTCCCCTCCAAGTCCATCTACCATTCTGGAAATAGCTTTTGAAACTCTTTTATCATTGTTTCTCTTATATAATCTTTAACTATTGGGATTCATAATTCACTGGGATTCTTCCAGTATAGAGGTATTAACTTTGAATCAATATGCTTTTTATCAAATATTCTCAAAGTGTGGACTGAAGCATCCATCTATCCATCAAGATAGGCCAGATCTGCCTGAAGGCTTAAAAACATCAATAGCTTAGGGGCACCTGGGTGGCTGAGTGGGTTAAACCTTTGCCTTCAGCTCAGGTCATGATCTCAGGGTCCTGGGATCAAGCCCTGCATTGGGCTCTCTGCTCAGCTGGATACCTGCTTGCCTCTCTCCTTCTGCCTGACTCTCTTCCTACTTGTGATCACTCTCTCTCTCTGCCAAATAAATAAATAAAATTTTTAAAAAATCAATAGCTTAAATCATACTTCATGATCTTCAACAGGATTGGCAAGGAAGGAATATCTACTAATAGAGGTCATTTAAGGAATGAGGTTGGCAGATCAGCTACCATGTTAAATATTCCCTGTCACTCTGCCAAAATAAATGCATACATACATACATACATAAAATTTCAGCCCATAGATGACAAATACCATTTCTTCTTCAACTCAATGACTAGAACTAGTCATACGTTTCACCTAAAAACAAAGGGGAAAAACAAAAGTCTATCACGGCTTGAAATCAGAGCTGCAGAGTAGTGAACAGCTCTCAAAATTGCCACCTTAGTAAACAGACCTTTGTTACTCATAACAGAGCTTCTGAAAGGACAATTTGGAAGACAGCCCTGTATTCTATATGTGGTATATAACAAGTAATCAAGAGATCTGTATGCACACTGAAATTAGAAACCACTTCCTTCTGGATTCTGTGGGCTCTGTGGATAGGCTTCAAAGAGGCTGAGATACCATGCAAAAGTGTGTGTATCTGCATATAAGTAAGGTTATAATTATAATATATTATCGAAAGCAGCATATTTTTGATAGTGAATGGTACATGATTAATATTTTACCAGGACAGGGGTATAAACTAAGACTTTCCAAAGTAAACTGGGTTAGAAGGTCATGGACATAGAGGCAGAAGCTAAAAGATACTAAGTAATTTTCCCAAAGCCAGATGGCTTATTTGAATAAAAAACAAGATGAAACAGATTTTCTGGTTCTAGTGGTCTTTTTACTACTTCATACTCTATACAAGATCCCTGTTTGTCTTCATTGTAAATGTAGAATTTCTCATATAGTATTATATAGTTGGAATGACTAATGACCATTTGCAAAAATAATGGAGTAGTTTCCTTATAAATTCCACACTGAAGACCTTGATTTGGGATTATTTTTATCCTACTTATACGTTTAATTGCTGTATGTTTCTGAGTTGGACTTTGAAAATGTAAATTTCTAGAAGTTAGAAAAGATACTTCTCAGAATTTCTCCTAGCAACTGTACTATCCTAATATTACAAAGTCTACACTAAAAATTCAATGTAACCTCAATTTTGTTTCTACTGTGCCATACTTCTGCTTCACATTAACATAATTAAATATTATTTCAACAGGACCTAAATTACAAGACAACAAAGGCTGACGATTTGAGAAGATAATCTCAATTTTATAATCTTCATTACTCCTATAACCTGCTAGTACTTTTACTATTCTTTCTGGCAGATATTCCTTAGTTCACTTTAGTTTAGTTATAGTGATTCCTATTATATCTCTGTGTCAATTGAGTTCCTTTTTTTTTTTTTCCAATTTATTTCAGAAAGAGAGAGAGAGAATGAGTGAGTGAGAGATCATGAGCAGGGAGAAGGCCAGAGAGAGAAACAGACTCCCTGCTGAGCGAGGAGCCAATGTGGAACTCAATCCCAGGACCCTGTGATCACAGCCCCAGGGGAAGGCAGAGGCTTAACCAACTCAGCCACTCAGGCACCCCAGTTGAGTCCTTGATGAAGAAGTAAGTTACAAGAAAACAAATTACATTAAAAAGTGTTTGCTTGATAAAGGACTATTATTACAAATATACAAAGAACCCCAGAAACAACAAGAAACAATAAGATCAAGCCAATTTAAAAATGGGCCAAAGACCTGAACAGATATCAAAGTAAAAAAGATACAAATGCAAATAAGCATATGAAAAAACGTTCCACATTATATATTGAGACGTGAAAATTAAAACAACACTGCAAATCAAAACACATCTGTTGGGGGGCGCCCGGATGGCTCAGTGGGTTAAAGCCTCTGCCTTCGGCTCAGGTCATGATCCCAGAGTCATAGGATCGAGCCCCACATTGGGCTCTCTGCTCAGAAGGGAGCCTGCTTCCTCCTCTCTCTCTGCCTACTTGTGATCTCTGTCTGTCAAATAAATAAATAAAATCTGTGGATAGATTCCAACACATCTGTGGATAGATTCCAACACATCTGTTGGAATGGCCAAAATCTGGAACACTGACAATATTAAGTGCTGGTGATGAAATAGAGCAATAGGAAGCCTTGTTCATTGCTGGGAGATATGCAAAATGGTACAATTATTTTGGAAAACAATTTGGTGGTTTCTTACAAAACTAGACATGTTCTTACTCTACTATCCATAATCACACATCTTGGTATTTACCCAAACAATTTAAAAACTTGTGTCCCTACTCGTGATATCTCTCTGTCAAATAAATAAAAAATGAAATATTAAAAAAAAATCTTGTGTCCACATAAAACCTGCACATAGATGTTTATAGCAGCTGTATTCATAATTGCCAAAATTTGGAAGGAACCAAGATTAAGTAAGTAGATGGATAAAAAGCTAGTAAATCCAGACTAAGTGTATTATTCAGTACTAAAAAAAGAAAAAAAAGAAAAAGAAAAATCAAAAAGAGCTATCAAACTGTAAAAAGACATGAAGGAAACTTTTTTCTTTTTTTTTTAAGTTTTTATTTATTTATTTGACAGACAGAAATCACAAGTAGGCAGAGAGGCAGGCAGAGAGTGAGGTGGAAGCAGGCTCCCTGCTGAGCAGAGAGCCCGATGTGGGGCTCAATCCCAGGACCCTGGGATCATGACCTGAGCCAAAGGCAGAGGCTTTAACCCACTGAGCCACCCAGGTGCCCCAACATTTAAGGAATCTTAAATGAGTATTACTCAGTGGGAATAAAGCAATCTAGAACGACTACATATTGTATGATTCTAGCTATATAATATTCTGAGAAAGGCAAACTATGGAGACAGTAAAAGGATCAGTAGTTGCCAGGAGTTCGGGGTATGGGATGGATAAGTAGGTGGAGAACTGTGGATGTTAGGGTAGTGAAAATATCTGTATGATGCCATTTGTCCAAACCCACAGAATGTACAACACCGAGTGGGCCAGAATGTAAACTATGGACTTTGGGTGATTGTAATAGGCAAGTGCACGATTCATCAGTTGTAACCAAGGTTCCACTCTGACTGGGAATGTTGACAATGGGAGATACTATGCTTGTGTGTGGTAAAGGGTATATGAGAAAATATCTGTACAATCCCTCTCCTCTTGCTGTGAACCAAAACTGCTCTAAAAAATAAAGTTTTAATAAGAAAAAATCAAGTGCTCTTTCTAGCTTTGTCCTAAGGTGAAACATTTATTATCACACATGAAACAAATACTAATAAAAGTATTACATAGTATTCTTTTAAGATTCTTGAGAATACATTTTAAACCACCCTAAAAGAATGAATATTCATAAAGAAAATAGAAATACATCCTCAATTTGTCAGTCTGTCACATGTGAAATGAGACTTCTGAAGTAGACAGAAAGATAATAGTTACTGAAGCATAAATGTATGTGTCATCATCTATGCAAACTACAAATGACAGTTAACCATTTTACTACTTGTTCTTTTACTGAAAATCTTTGAAGAAGTTCACATGAAGCATGTGTTATATACAAAGTTAAAGAATAAAGCAATTTTGTTAAATTGTTTTAACATCATGGAATGAAATCTCTTTACCACATTTAAATAAGCTTGCTTAGTATTTTAAAGTAAAAGTAACAGGTTTTATTTTTTTAAATGGTTCACTTCCCAGTCAGGGGTAGCTTCTTTGAACTTTTTCTTCATTTTAAAAATTCTTTCAATTATTTATAAATTTAAGATCACTCATGCACACATGCTAAGTTTTATACAGCTATATACTGTATAGCTGTATACAGCTATATACTGTATAGCTGTATACAGCTATACAGTAATTTAATGGAATTTAATAGAATTAATTTAATAGAATTTAATAGAATACTAATTTAATAGAATTGTCTTTAGAATACTGTCTTACTCTCATCTCTCTCACCTCCCTCTTCCCCTCTGTATAAGCCAAGTTAATAATGGAATATATATATTTCCATGTTTTTCTATATATATATGAGAATGTTCATTAACATACTGCAAAAATATTCAAGTTTGACACAGTTTTCTGCATCTCACATTTCTTTCTCAACATATCTTATGATACCTTGAAAGTAAATTGTTAGAGCTTAAACTAAGTCTCTTTAATGGCTGCATATTACCTCATAGTTGGATATGGCATAATTTGATAATCCATCACAAAGAATAATAGGCTTCTATAGCAGTTCTACAAAAATCCTTCAGAAAACTTTTTTATATGTTTACTTTTAAGTTCTAGTTTTTGAACAGATAGATTCTATACTTAGGTTTATTAGGATGATAGGTAATTTAAAATTTTACTGTATTTTCAGGTTGGTTTTTCAAAGTATTTGCAATTTCACATTTTACAGTACTCAACAAATGAGAATACAATTTTTCCACCCTGCCAGATGGCAAAAAAATTTGCCTCTTTTTATTGTTTTCCAGTCCAGTGCATATAAAACTATCTCATGTTATCAAAGTTTGTATTTATCTTATTATCAGTGGTTGAAAGTATTTTTTCATGTGTTGGTTAGCCATTTGAATATGATCTCAGAATTTCTTATTCAAAATTTTGGCCATTTATGTATTGAGTTGCTTGCCTTTTGCTTGTCAATTTGTAAGAGCTAAGAGCTCTTTGTGTAGACTAATAATCTAGACTTACCATTTGACTATTTTCTGTATTGAAGAATATATAGTTATATAATTTCTCCAAACACATATCTTATATTGCTTTTTATGGCTTGTAGGATTCTACTTTTTAATTTTTTAACATATTATTTATTTGAGAAGAGAGAGAGAGAGAAAGAGAGAAAGAGGGAGAGCACATGAAGGGCGAAGGGTAGAGGCAGAGGGGCAGAAGGAGAGGAAGCACATTTCCACTGAGCAGAGGACTCCCCAGTGACTAGGGGACTCAATCCCAAGACCCTGGGATTATGACCTGAACTGAAGGAAGATGCTTTATATTTGATAAATAATATTTTCCATGCCTCCAGACTGTATAGGTATTGATTTATATTTTCTCGTTGTTAATGTGTGTGTGTGTGTGTATACTATAATATAATGTTATATAATATATTTATTTATTTGTTTTTTTACATGTCTGCTTTCATCATTTGAAAAGCCTTTCTTCTGTATGGTAAAATCTCATTTTTGGGCAGTCAGAATATTTAAAATAATGCATTTGTTTACTACAATACTGAAATACCACATTTTACATAATACATTCTTATTTACTGAGAACTATCTCTGTACATCATGTTGTGTGACCTGTGCTATTCATCTATTCCAAATGCTAGTGCCACACTGATGTTATTATGGTTATATTAATAGATAATATGATATTGACAATTTAGTACTCCCTTTCTCCTTCTTAAAATTTCTTTTTAGATATTTTCAGGTATTAGTTTGCCATATGAATGTTGAAGTTAGTTTATCCAGGAGTAAGGAAATTATTTTGAAAACCCAAAAGTAATTGGAGAATCCATATGTATAAGATACTGGATTGACTCCCAAGGACATATACGTCTTGCCATATGTTTATACCTCTTATATATATTTATTAAAATTTTTACTATAATTTCTATATTAAAAATAATTATATTATGTATTTCTTCTTAAAACATATTTCTACATTTTAGAGTTTATGTGTTGTAAATTGTATCTTTTTCCAACCTTATTACTGGGAGCATACTGCTGGCATAAATAATTATTGAGTTTAGATGTTAATATTATATGCAAACAAATTATCAACTTCATTTTTTTTCCTGTCAACTTTGTTAATGGAATCTTTCAGGATCTCTAGGAATTCAATCAAAAGGTATTCAGTCATAGTAAAGGAGTTAAATTTGCCTCTTCTTTTCCAATGTTTATTCTTCTTACTTACTTTTCTTGTCCACCACATCTGTTAAAATCCCTAAGAAAGTATTAAACAAATACAGGTGATAACTGGCATCCCTGGCTATTTCCTGTTTTAATTAAAGTGCTTAATATTTCCATGTTGGCATAATATTTTTATCAAGTAATTATAAGTAGCTTGTAATATTTATATAGTTGCCCTCTATTATGTATGTTTAGATTTTATCTAGATGATAGCTAAATGTTATCAAATCTCTGTTCTGCATTTTATATGTTTACCTTTATTATTTTCCCCCTTATGTTTTGGTGTGATCAATTACGTACACACATATACTCATATTAAAACCATCCTTTTGTTCCTAAAACTAAACCTATTTTGCCTTCATATTCTTGATATATGCCTGAACTATAGTGCTAATATCTTGTATTCAGAATTTTTGCATCTATTTTCACAAGTGATATAAATCATATTCATAAGGTAAACAAAATATATTTAAGCAACTTCTTGCTATACTACATAAATATATCTTGAATTAATTTACTACAATAAATTAGTTTGGCTTTTTAGTTTTACTAAGACTGTGATAACCAAGAGCATTACAGCAATCACTGAGATAAAGAAATTTGAAATTCATGGACTCTGTCCTTGGTGGTTCCATAGCGTATACCCCAGGATCAGTATACATGAAGCCACAGAAACCTAAATTCTCTAAATCTCAATAATAAAACATCCCAAAATTGTTCAGACAAGTCAGCCAATGAAATCCATTTAATTATACATTATTTTATAGTTGACCTTAGGTGGGGAAAAAAAATCCTACCTCTGATGTGATTTCAAACGTGCTGGGAAGTCATCCTATCTTCCAACATATATTTTCCCAGGGTTAGTGCCTGACACAGTAGAGAATACCCACCGCCCTGTTCTAGTACCATGGAAGCTATCAGTTCTGATTGGACGCTTACTATTCTATATATATAGTTAATATTTTGAAGATCTTACGTGGTTATAAACACATATTTTCTGAGAGTAAGTTCTAATAAAAAATAAAGATGGCATGAGTACACGAAATATTTTTAATTTCTTCTTCTGAAGAAGAATAATCATAGGCCCAGGAGGTAGATTAAAGAATTATGGAAAACAGAGGCCTGAGTTAATATGAGCTGATAGAGAATGTTCCCTGATTTGTTTTGTCATATCTGCATTTTCTAGCCTGCTTTTCCTATCCTGACATTAGAGAAGCATATGAAAGAAACCATGTAACTTAAACTATTCACTAAAAGATATAACTTCTGTTGTTCCACAGAAGTTGGAATCCCAAGGCAAGGAAGGTCTTTATCCATGACCTTATTTAGATTATTAGGGTTTGTCTCTCTGCACTAGGCTATTTTTATCCCTTTCCCATGCCAAAGACTGTTACCATTTTCAAATTACAATCTAAGATACTAATTTTTAATCAAATATAAAATTAATATGTATATAGTCTGCACTTACAAACATACATATTGTAATTAATTAAATAAGACTTTGTCTTTTATCATTTGATAGTTTCATAAGAATTTTAAAAGATAAGTTCCCTCAAGAGTTGTCAGTCATATTAAATCCACTTAGTATTCTAATACTGATGGCATTCTAAAGTAGAACCCAGAATCTATGCTATTCTTAATTCTGATTTAAACATTGATTTTCCCTTCAGAAACGTAAGGTTGGTATCAAAGACTGATACCACCAAGGAGTCAGCAGGAAATCTTATACCTTCTTTCTTCAGATAAGTGTTTGAGACACTCCCAAGGAGATGGGGGTGTCACCTTGAGCTTCACCATTAGTATAAAATTCTAGAAATATCTCAAATATAGGAAAGGTCCAGACAGAATACTTGGAGCTATCCTAAAACCCTTTAAGTCAGAGTAATCAGACAGAATGGAAGAAATGAAGAAATGGAAGAAAAAACATGCTACTGGTAAAATATTAAAAAAAAAAACAAATACAACCATTTTTCTTATTCCTTTAATTTGGGCAAAACTGCCAAATGAAAATTATGGATCTTCTTCAATCAGCCATGCTGAATCTTTGGCCTTTAAGGCCACAGTTCCCCATAGGTTAATAGATTTTTTGACAACAAAAGAGAGGCTGGAATCGATTAGAGCACTTCATCATGTCAAGGATTTTTTTTTCTTTTTTTGCAAAGAAGGAAAGATAATGATCATTTGTCAGTAGCTCAGCCATTCCTCATTAAAAAAGGTTTTCATGAACAGCTAGCTATAGTTCCATTCTTAAGATGAAGCCTAACAACTAACAGCTTTGATATCAGAGAGGATTGGGAGATAATTATTTCACCTATCAAAATGTCTGTTTTTCCCTTTGTAAAGTGAATTGCATGACTTGTCAGACATTCCACATAGTTTTCAGACAAATATCAGTATTGATTTTATTCCTAGTACTTTTATGTATGGAATCAGCAAAATACACATAGTTTCAGAAGACAAATATAGACTATAGCTGAGTAGAGTTTCAGACTTTGTTTCTCACCAGGGAGCTTGGTAAAAATACAGCCAAGAGGCATTTTGAGGAGGTCTAATGAAATCTAAGAAACTAGATATTTGAAATACTGACCAATATGCCATGGTTCATGAAAGAGACAGAGGTAGTGCTCAGCTATCTTCCAATTTATTATTTTGTGTCCGTCATAATCTTCATCTAATAGTAAACCTAAATGTGTATGATGGTTTCCTGTGTATGCAGTATTGGAGAAAAGACACAGAACAAAGTGAAAGTAAGAATTTAGAGAATTTTCATAGGGCTTTGTAAGATTAAAAAACAAAGTTTATTATCCAAAATAGAGATAGAATTTTAGATCCTAAGCATTTAATTTGTTCCCCTCCCCCGGAAATACAATAATACATAAAAACATACTAAGGAGGAGAAATATATACATATATGCAGGAAATGATTTCATCTTACCACTCTAATCTTTCCCTTTGCATAACTAAACATAGTAAAGCAGGTAACTTTTAATAAAATGGGTGAGTTCCAAAATTAAAATAACAAAATTTTAAGAGATTATTTAGATTACCCCTTAATTAGAATGGATGTCTTCTGAGAGTCCCCTTCATAATGAGCTGTGTTTCGTGGCAACCAGAACTTACACACTTGTATGAGACTTGGAGAAAGATACCAAGTAGGGAGAAAAAAGCTTGGGAAATTTCTGAAGCCAAGATGCATAAATCCCTAAACATTGCAGGAAGTAACTGACCTAGATAAAGAGAAAGAGGATGGAAAAATATACCACAGAAAGAAAGATTTATAATAGAAAGAAGGTAGTGAAAGAGTGGTAAAGTGGTGAGGAAAACACAGAAGAGAGGCATATTGAGAAAGGAAGAGATACAAGGGAAGGAAAATAAATCATTATTCAATTTGAAGTTACAGACTAAAATTAATAGTCCTATTTATTACCCCCCAAATAATCTGTCACCTGAAGGTCATTATATTCTGGAAATATGATTTTTCAATGTACACCTGCTAAGGTCTTCATCCATCTACCCAAAAGAGAGAACATAAAACTCACTTCAATATAATGACAGTAGGAAGTGATTTAATGCTTGTAGAACTGTATCTCTTTTTCTCCTTACTTTGCCCTATCATATTACTTTCTAACTTCACTGTTTCATCTTTCCCTCTTTTATAAGTTTTATTTATTTATTTGAGAGCAAGAGAGAATGAATGAGTGGGAGGGGGAGAGAGAAAGGGAGAGAAACTCAAGCAGACTCTGATCTCACAACTGTGAGATCACGACCCTGAGATCATGACCTAAACTGAAACCAAGAGTCAGATACTTAACAATTGCCACCGACATCTTTTCTTCTGTTCTTTCTCCTACTCTGTAACAGCTACCAAAATACTGGCTTGGAATCATGTAATGCCAAATATGCCCAATTTCTCATCAATTTTGTACTGAGTTTAACCTTTGTTGAAATATTTTTTTGTTGTTGAACTTTAGCTTATGATCCTAATCCATCAAATTGGCCCAATGATATCTTGGTAAATTAGACAAAAAAAGGAAAAAAAAAACCCCACAGGTATCCTTTTTAAGGCCCCATAGGATTTCCACCAACAAGATCCATGGAAATTAATATGCTAAATCCAAGCACTCAGGAAAACAACCCAAGGAGTTCATATGTTCCATTAATAAATATGCTTACATAGATTAAAGACATAAGGGAAGAAACCAAAACCATATAAAACTGATAAAAGTGAAATATATTTCTTAAAAAGATAAAAGAGAAATAGAGCCAAATAGAAATTCTGGGGATAAATTGATACTGTTGAAATGAAACAGTCATTGTTTAGGTTCAATGACAGGTAATGAAAAAGATTTAGTAGAAATAGAATGATTTGACTGACTACATACAAAGCAGGGTTAAGGGTAAAAAGGAGACAAAATATGAAAAGGAAGATAAGAAACAAGAGAGGCTAAAAGAAAAGCACTAAATCACTTTTGATAGAAATTTCAGGAAAATTTTAATTTTGCATTTTCTTATGAATTTTCCAAAAGTTTTCAAATAAATGATTGAGTCATGTACATTTTAAGATAACAAACCAATACATCAATATTTGTTAGTCATCAGTTAAAGATTTCTATATCATGAAATTAAAAAACATCTTCTAAATAACTCATTCTTATACATACCATAATAACTCATGCATACCATAATAGAAAAAGTGATCACAATTTTGTGTATTATTTGGAATGAATATTAGTACATTTCAAAGCTATGGAATATAACTAAATAAATACTTAGAAATTGCAGCATAAAATGCATCTTTTGAAACACTGACATTTTGAAAAAAATCAACTCACTGTTCAGTTAAGAAGCTAGAGGAACAGGAAAAGAAAACAAGACAACCCAGAAAAAAAGCAAGAGAAAATAAAAGGTAAATGAAATATTAAATTTAGAATAGAAGGATGTTTCCTTGAAAAATCTAATAGAAGTGACACACTTCTGTAGAGTTAGATTAAGGAGTACAGAAAGGGTATGGAAAAATATTAGAAGACTTAAAAAACCATCATTATAAGAAGCTATGAGCAAATAAATAATATAAACTTGACAACAAACAAAATGTATAGCTTTATTAAAAATAACTTATATAACCTAACATAAAACCTAGAAGCATACTTTATATAGGTATTAAATAATCAAATCAATATTTAATGTTCTCCCTCAAAATGAAGAACCAGACCTGGACATATTTATCAGCAAATCTATCAAACTTTTAAGTAACAGGTATTACTAATCTCATATAAACATTGAGATAATGGAAAAAAATAGAATGTCCCTCATTTCATTATATAGAGAAAGTACATATTTGATGCCAAAGCCAGGCATGAATTGTGTGATGAAGTGAAATTATCATCTAGTTTCACAAATGATCAAAAGGGAACATATTTTACATAAAACAGGAGAAAACTAATTATAATAAAGTTTATGAAATAATTATGTATGGTGATTAGATTCAATCTCTCTAAGAAATGCAAGTATAGTTTAAAATTAATATATATATTAATGTTATTAAAGATATTAACATATTAAGGTTGAAAATATTATTATAGAGGAGGGGCAAGATGATGGAGAAGTAGGAGACCCTGTTTCAACCCATCCCCTACAGTGAGATAAATATCTACCAGAACACTCTAAACACCCATGAAATCAGCCTGAGATGTAAGACTATATACTTCTGGATCTCTATGAGGGCAGAAGATAGCAATGGAGAAGTCAAGCAGAGTAGGAATGCTTGGCAGATATCAAAGGATAAACATAAGGGGAGGGATCCACCAGAAGTGACCAACTGGAAAGTAATACCATAATACAAAAATGCCCTGTGATTGGGAACCAGCATTAACTTGGAGACTGGTTAAAAGCACTCAGAAAGAGCAAAAGATCTTAAGGGAAAACTGGTGGAATCTGACAGTCATGGGCACTGGCCTAAGCCCACGGTCCCAGGATGGTTACCACTGGTGACCACCCATGCCAAAGAAAGCCAGGCAGGACCTCCAGTCTGTGGTCCCTGAGGCCGTAGCTTTCCTTCACTTACAACACCACTCCAGCTTGGCCCATGCCTGAGAGAGCACGGCATTGGCACTGGCCCATGGTCTCTGGGCTCACAGCCTTCCACAACCTATGCGGACACAGGGTCTGAGTGGACCCAGCCCCTACCTGAAAGAAAGTGGTGCCCACTCAGGTCTGGGTCTCTCTGCCTTCAGCCTTCTGTGACATGCACATCTGCCGGGTGGGAACACACCTGGCATGGGCATGGACTCCAGAGAGCAGTCCTGGACAACAGCAGTCAACCAGGTTTAGGATTGCCTGGATCAATATTGCTTGCAGTTTTAGTGGCATGGGGGTGCAGAGACAAGTGGGGGCCTAGGGCAACCACTAAGATGGTGGCTGTGGGTGCACACCACCTCTGGGAGCTTGCAGTGTTCAGCGGAGTTTGCAGAGGGGGAGTCTGTGCATTCTGAATCACTCCAAAGGGAGCAGACTGAGGCTTCTCTCTGAGAAGGACTGGGTGTGGACAGTTTGCTTTATACTATACCTCTGAAAAGCCACAAAAATGCCGCCAAAGAACAAAAACCTCCAGAGAATAAAACCCTGAAAAACCAGTCTCCACAGAGCCAAGCCCCTTGATAAGAGGCAGGGTGACACAGCCCAAGAAAGACTGACAAAAAAAAATCAATATAGCAGGCCCCACCCACAGAAGACAAGCCAAAAGAACAAGAAGACAACCATCACAGGGTCCCGACAAAACTGTAAAACCCCACCATCAGGAGAAAACAATATATTAAACTCCCAGTATTGCCCCCAAACCTGTATATTTCATAGATAAAACTTTTCTTTCCTTCTTTTTTAAAATCCATGCTCATGATTCTTGTTCTTTTATTTGTTTTAACCACTTATGATTACAACTAGAGGTTTAATACAACATATTCCATAATAACTTTCTTTTTAAGATTTTATTTGTTGATTTGATAGAGATCACAAGCAGGCAGAGAGGCAGGCAGAGAGAGAGAAGAGGAAGCAGGATCCCCAATAAGCAGAAAGCCCGAGATGGGGCCCCATGCCAGGACTCTGAGACCATGACCTGAGCCGAAGGCAAAGGCTTTAACCCACTGAGCCACCCAGGTGCCCACCCATAATAACTTTTTTTTTTTTTTTTTTAATATTTTATTTATTTATTTGACAGACAGAGATCACAAGCAGGCAGAGAGGCAGGCAGAGAGAGAGGAGGAGGAAGCAGGCTCCCCACTGAGCAGAGAGCCCGATGCGGGGCTCGATCCCAGGACCCCGGGATCATGACCTGAGCCGAAGGCAGAGGCTTTAACCCACTGAGCCACCCAGGCGCCCCCCATAATAACTTTTTAACTTGAACTTTTTTCATACATATACATGTGTTTTTCTTTTCTTTCTTTTCTTTTCTTTTTTTTTTTTTTAATACATACAGATATAAGCTTCAAGGTAGTTATTTTTCCCTATTCAATACTATCCCTATATATAAACCAGTTTTACTTTCCCTGTATCTCTGGAAAGTTGAGTCTTTTAACAAAGGTAACAAAATTCACCCAGGAAGAACTGAAATAACCTTCCTCACTCACATAAAGGGTTTATAACCACCTTCTCATCTTATTCTTCTGCTGATGTTTCTGTGTATTCATTTTTGGTTTTGTACTATAGAAATCTTATTCTTCAGGTTCATTTTGGTTGTGTTTTATTTTTTTTTTCTTTTCTTTGACTTTTGTCAGTCTTTTTCTTTGTTCTTGCTTGTTTATGTACCTTATAAATCTTAATTTGGGCTTCATTTTGGCTGTTTTCTCTTTTTTAATTCTTTTCTTCTCTCTCTTTATTTTTCTTTTTTCCTTATTTTTGGTGGTGACTTCTTATTGCTCTGAAACTTTCCAGGGTGTGCCTTGACTAGATTGTGGTTGATATATTCCACTATATGTCCCCTCAACCACCTCTCACCAAAATGACTAGGAAGAGGAACAACCAACAGAGTAAAAATTCAGAGACTGTGTCCTCTGCCACAGATCTATTGGATAGGGACTTAAACAGTAGGTCAGAAAGGGAATTCAGGGTATCAAATATACAGATAATGGCTAAACTGGAGAAGACCATTAGTGGCAACACAGAAACTCCAAGAGTGGAAGTGAGGGCTGATCTGGCAGTACTGAAAAATGCTACCAATAAGATCAAATCTAATCTAAATACTCAAACAAGTAGGGTAACAGAGGCAGAAGATCAAATTAGTGATCTATAAGACAAACTGATAGAAAAGAAGGATCAGGATGAGGCCTGGAACAAACAGCTTAGAAGCCATGAGAACAGAATTAGGGAAATAATTGATGCCATGAAATGCTCCAACATCAGAGTTATTGGGATCCCTGAGGGAGTGGAGAAAGAGGGAGACTAGAAGATATAGTTGAACAAATTCTGGATGAAAATTTCCTTAATCTGGGGAATGGAACAAGTGTTCATGTCCTAGAGGCAGAAGGACAACCCTAAGATCGATGAATCTAGAAAGACATCCAGACACTTAATTGCGAAAGTCCCCAAATCACAATTTTAGACAAGAAGCCTTAAGGGCAACTAGGGGGGAAAGATTCCTTAGGTATAGTAGAAGGATCATCAGAATAATGTCAGACCTGTCCACAGAAACGTGGTAAGCCAGAAAAGCCTGGAAAGACATATTTGAGGCACTAAATGAGAAAAACATGTAGCCAAGAATACTTTATCCAGCAAGGCTGACATTCAAAATGGATGGAGAGATAAAGAGCTTCCAAAACTGGCAAGGATTAAAAGATTATGTGACCACCAAGCTGGCACTATAAGAAATATTAAGGGGCGGGGGGGGGGTTCTATAAGAGAAGAAAGAATCCAAGAATGACATAGAACAGAAATTTACAAAGACAATATATAGAAACAAGGACTTCTCAGGCAACATGATGTCAATAAAAACTTATCTTTCAATAATTACTGTCAACATGAATGGCCTAAATGCTCCCATAAAATGGCCCAGGTTTATAGACTGGATAAAATGATGTCCATATGCTCTTTACAAGAGACACCTTTGGAACCTAAAGATACATCCAGATTGAAAGTGAAGGGATGGAAAACCATCTTTCATGCTAATGGACCTCAAAAGAAAGATAGGGTACCAATTTTCATATCAGACAAATTAGATTTTAAGCTAAAGACTAGTCAGAGATACAGAAGGATACTACATCATTCTTAAAGGGTATATCCACCAGGAAGATCTAAGATTTGTAAATATTTATGTGCCCAATATGAGAGCAGCCAACTACATAAGCCAACTGTTAAACAAAATAAACAGTCATATTGATATGAGCACATTAATTGTAGGGGATTTTAACATGCCACTCTCAGTGATCCACAGATCATCTAAACAGAAAATCAAGAAGCAAGAGCTTTGAATGACACATTGGACCAGACAGACCTCAGAGATATATACAGAATATTACACCCTAAAACAACAGAATACTCATTCTTCTCAAGCACATATGGAACATTCTCCAGAACAGACCAAATACTGGATCACAAATCAGGGCTCAATCGATACTAAAAGACTGAGATTATTCCCTGCATATTCTCAGACCACAATGTTTTCAAACTAGAACTCAATCACAAGAAAAAGTTTGGAAGGAATACAAACACTTGGAAGCTAAAGACCACCCTGCTTAAGGATGTTTGAGTCAACCAGGAAATCAAAGAACTTAAATAATTCATGGAAACCAATGAAAATAAAGACACATTGGTCCAGAACTTACGGGATATGAGAAAGGCAGTCCTAAGGGGGAAATACATAGCTATCCAAGTCTCACTCAAAAAACTGAAAAAACCAGAATACACCAACTCTCCTTATACAGTAAGTACTGGAAAGTCAACAACAAATTAATCCAACTCCAAGCACAAGAAGGGAAATAATTAATATTAGAGCAGAGATCAATGAGTTAGAAACTAGAGATACAGTAGAACATATCAATGAAATTAGAAGCTGGTTCTTTGAAAGGATCAATAACATTGATAAACCACTGGTCAAACTAATCCAAAAGAAAAGAGAGAGGACCCAAATTAATAAAACTATGAATGAAAGGGGAGAGATCACAACCAACATGAAGGAAATAGAAATAATCATCAGAAATTATTATCAACACACCAATATAATATCATGCCGATATTAATACATGTCAATAAGTTAAGCAACCTAGAAGAAATGGGGGCATTCCTGGAAACCTATAAACTTCCCAAACTGAAACAGGAAAAAGTTGACAACCTGAATAGTAACGAGATCGAAGCAGTGATCAAAAACCTTCCCAAAAACAAGACCCCAGGCCCTGATGGACTCCCTGGGGAATTCTACCAAACATTCAAAGAAGAAATAATACCTATTCTTCTGAAGCTGTGTCAAAAAATAGAAACAGAAGGAAAACATCCAAACTCTTTCTATAAAGCCAGCATGACCCTGATCACCAAACCAGGCAAAGACCCCATCAAAAAGGAGAATTTCAAACCAATATCCCTGATGAATATGGATGCCAAGATTCTCAACAAGATACTAGCTAATAGGATCCAACAGTATATTAAAAATATTATCCACTGTAACCAGGTGGGATTTATCCCTGGGATGCAAGGGTGGTTCAACATTTGAAAATCAATCAATGTGATAGAACAAATCAGTAGAGAAGAGAGAACCACATGGTTTTCTCAATAGATGCAGAAAAAACATTTGATGAAATACAGCATCCATTCCTGATTTAAACTCTTAAAAGTATAGGGATAGAGGGGACATTTCTCAACTTCACAAAATGTATCTATGAAAAACCCACAGCAAATATCATTCTCAATGGGGGAAAACTCACAGTCTTCCCTTTGAGATCAGGAACATGACAAGGAACATTCTCACCACTGTTGTTCAACGTAGTAATATTATAAGTCCTAGCAATCAGACAGCATGTTGTCCCAACAATCAGACAACAAACAGAAATAAAATGCATTTAAATTGGCAAATAAAAGTCAAACTCTCTCTCTTCAGAGTTGACATGATACTTTATATGGAAAATCAAAAAACTCCACCCCCAAACTACTAGAACTCATGCAGCAATTCAATAATATGCCAAGATACAAAATCAATGTACAAAAATCAGTTGACTTATTATACACTAACAATGAAAATGTAGAAAGGATAATAGAGAATCAATTCCATTTATTGTAGCACTAAATACCATAAGACACCCTGGAATAAACCTAATCAAAGATGTAAAGGATCTGTACTCAAGGAACTACAGAACATTCATGAAAGAAATTGAAGAAGATGCAAAAAGATGGAAAAGCATTTCATGTTCATGGATTGGAAGAATAAACATTGTTGAAATGTCTATACTGCCCAGAGCAACTTACACTTTCAATGCCATTCTGATCAAAATTCCACTGACATTTTTAAAGAGGTGGAACAAACAATCCTAAAATTTGTATGGAAGCAAAAAAGACCCTTAATTGCTAAGGAAATGTTGAAAAATGAAAACAAAATTAGTTTGCCTGATTTCAAGCTTTACTACAAAGCTGTGATCACCAAGACAGTATGGTACTGGTACAAAACGACACATAGACCAGTGGAACAGAACATGGACCGCAATTCTATGGTCAAATAATCTTTGACAAAACTGGAAAAAATATCTAGTGGAATAAAGACAGTCTCTTCAAAAATGGTGCTGAGAAAATGGGACAGCTATGTATAGAAGAATGAAACTCGACCATTCTCTTACACCATAAACAAAGATAAACTCTAAATGGATAAAAGACTTCAATGTGAGGCAGGAAGCTATCAAAATTCTAGAGGAGAACATAGGCAGTAACCTCTTTGACATTGGCCACAGCTACTTCTTTCAAGACATGTCTCCAAAGACAAAGGAAACAAAAGCAAAAATGAACTTTTGGGACGTTATCAAGATCAAAAGCTTCTGCACAGCAAAGGAAACAAGTAAAAAAAAAAAAAAAAAAAAAGAGACAACCCACAGAATGGGAGAAGATACTACAGACACTATAGACAAAGGGCTGCTATCCAAGATCTATAAAGAACTCCTCAAACTCAACACACACAAAACAGATGATCATGTCAAAAAATGGGCAAAGGACATGAACAGACACTTCTCCAAAGAAGACATACAAATGGCTAACAGACACATGAACAAAATGTTCATCATCATTAGCCATCAGGGAGATTCAAATCAAAACCACATTGAGATACCCCCTTACACCAGTTAGAAAGGCCAAAATTAACACAACAGTAAACAAGTGTTGGAGAGGATGTGGAGAAAGAAGATAGAGCTACCCTATGACCCTGCAATTGCACTCCTGAGTATTTACCCCAAAGATACAGATGCAGTGAAAAGAAGGGCCATATGTAGCCCAAAGTTCATAGCAGCAATGGCCACAATCGCCAAACTGTGGAAAGAGCCAAGACTCCCTTTAACAGATGAATGGATAAAGAAGATATGGTTCATATATACAATGGAATATTATGCCTCCATCAGCAAGGATGAATACCCAACTTTTGTATCAACATAGACAGGACTAGAGGAGATTATGCTGAGTGAAAAAAGTCAAGCAGAGAAAATCAATTATCATATGGTTTCACTTACTTGTGGAGTATAAGGAATAACATAGAGGATATTAAGAGAAGGAAAGGAAAAGTGAACTGAAGGAAAGTGGAGGAGGAGATGAACTGTGAGAAACTAAACAAATGGAGGGTTTTGGAAAGAAGGGAGGGTGGGGGAATGGGTAAGCCTGGTGGTGGGTATTATGAAGGGGATGGATTGCATGGGGCACTGGGTGTGGTGCATAATCAATGAATCTTGGAACACTGAGAAACCAAAATTAAATTAAAAAGTAAATAAATAAAATTAAGTCCAATGCAAGGAATAGGGAAAACTTTTAATCAGAGGACGTTGTACTAATAAGTCCTACTGTGGAGCAAAGATCTTCCTGATGCTAACGAGTACCCGGTGGGAAACTGGGAGATTTGTATGAATAAAATCTCCATATGACTTCAAACAAACAAACAAACAAATAAATAAAAATTCTGGAATTATATTTTGAAAAAAAAGAAAATATAATTATAATGCAAAATACAAATAATAGTATTTCATTAAACTATCTTAATAACTTATTAATTAAAGTGAGTATTCATAACTTAATGAAAAGATATGTCATGAAATACACTTAAAATCTAGAAAATAGGTAATTTCTCTCCTATTGAGAAATATAACACAGATATGTAGACAATGAGGTTAAAAAACAATAATAAATTTTGTCTGGAAAGGAAAACACAAAAGACCAATTTTTTCTTTATGGAAGTCATTATCCTCACAAGAATCTTAAGATACTTTGTAGAGAATATTTGTAATATGTGAGATCATACAAATCTCTATCCAAAAGTTATGTCTCAAACATCCCAATTAGAAAGATTTGTTATTTTTAATATATATCATGCACACCAGCAAACAAAAGAGCAGATAAAATTTTAAGAGATCTACATGGAATTTCAATTGAAAGAAAATATAAAACCCATATCAAAAGACCTGTAAGATGACTTAAATAAATGTAGAAGTATATAAATTCTATGCCATTTTATTTAAATTCCAAAAAAGCTTTTTAATGAACTGACAAAACTGATCTTTAAAATTATATGAAAAATAATGGACCATAACAACAACAAATTTGTAAGAAGTGTTAAGTATGAGGACTCACTTTTCCAAACATCTATAGGCACTATTGACCCTAGAACACCTATAAACAGTATCACCTATATACAAAAATAGACCATAGAGCAGAGAGGCATTGCAGATAATGATTAGCTATGACAGACTTTTCAATAAGTGATGTTGGAAAAACTGCCCATTCATGTGCCAAAAAAGATAAAATCCCTAACTTACATCATATAAAAAATGAAAACTATAGAGATTAAAGACATGACTGTGAACAAATTGCATATCTATTAAAATCAGCATAATAGTAATGTAATAGTGCCAAAAAGATTTCTAAGATATAAATTTATTATATATACTTGATATATTTTCACTTAGAATAATGCCTTTCCCATAGTACTCTCTCAAAGAAAGTTAGCTAGAGTTCTGTTGGCTTCAATAGTCATGTCATTATCTCACTCCCTTAAGTATACTTTTCTACAATATTCCTGATAAAACACTGTCTCAATAACATATGCAAGACTGCTAACTAAAATTTATCTCTTCTTTCAAGAGACACAGCTAAGCAATATTTTTAGCTTGTTTTAAAATTAGTTTTGGCCAGGTGAGTGAGTTCTAACCAATGGTCTGTGAGCAGAAAGCACATGTGATTTTGAGTACTGGGTAACAAAAGCAACTATACTTGTGCCACTTGTAATGTTTTTTTTTTCCTTCTGGCAATAATCTCAGGGTGAATTTGCAAGCCATGTATAGAGGATAACAGAGCAGTTACTACTCTGTGCCCCAAATGAACATTCAAAGTGGATCTGCCCCAGCTTGCACTATTATCTAAGAAAGAGTGAGACTACTCTTAGAATAGTTAACATTTGGGTACTCTATTAGTCAGGGTCACCAGAGAAGCAAGCCCAACAAGATGTATGTATCCTATTTATTGATTTACTATAAAAATAGGTTAATGCAATTATGGAGGCTAAGTTCCATACCTGTTGTCTACAAGCAGAAGCAGGGAAGTGGGTGGTGTTTTTCCATCCAAGTCTGAGGCATGAAAACCAGGAAAGTTAATGGTGTTTAAGTACAAGTTTGAGTTTAAAGACCCAAGAATGCAAGGTGGCAGGGACAGTGGTCTAAGTCTCAGTCAGAGTCTGAAGGCAGAGAATCAGACAAGCCAGTGTTGGGGGGAGAGAAAATGGATGTCACAACTCAAGGAGAGCACATTTCTTCCTTCTCTACCTTTTCTATTCAGGCCCTCAATGGACTGGATGACATCCACCTAAATTGGTAAGAACAATGTTCTTTACTCAGTCTGAGTTTCAAATGCTAATCTCTTCTAGAAACATCCTCACCAACATACCCAGAAATAATGTTTTACTAGTTGCATTGGCATCCCCTAACCTGGTCAAGTTGGCACATAAAATTAACCATTACAGGAACTAAAGTTTAATAAATTCTAGATAATGCTAACTAATATCACATATTCCTCAAACAAAAACTTGCAATCATTCCTATTTGGAAGTTATACTCCAAAATCAAAACATTTTGGTCCAGTTATGCTTGCCACATTTTAAGTGAAACATGGACTAATGAGCATGCCTACAGGTGTATAATGAGATAGATAAAAGACTTACTATATTAGAAGCTACTGAAGAACTGATGACTATTCAACTTGAAGGTAATGCCATAGAGCTCATGACTCTTATACTTATTCACTAATTCAAATTCAATTTCCTGATTTCCTATCAATTTAAATTTTAATTCCTTGTGCTAGAACTGAAAAGATGATTTAAACGTTATCTCTGTACCAAGAGGCAGATAACACTGTAGGTAGAATAAGATTGAATAAATAATTTCAGTAGAAAATCTAAGGCATGCAGAGATCTACAACTTGTTAGAATAGTGAATAATATAGCCAGAATTTGAAGTTTGAGGAATTTTTACATAAGTAATGCCTAAGTTTATCTTTCTAAAATATATTACAACTTAAGCTAAACCAGGCCTACGTAGGCCTCTGAAACAGATAAAGTAATACATGAAAAGCATAAAAGAGTGTTCTTCAAATATTTTTAAGTGCTGTCATATGGAAGAGAACACAGAATTGCTTTGTTTTGTTCAGGAATAGCAATGAGAATGTTTACTGTGGGAGATTAAACAGAATGTGTAAAGCCAGTCATTTTCATGGTACTAAAACTGGACTTGGTAAATGAACACGAAAGGACTTAGGGAAAAGGAAAAAAAAAAACAAAAAACAAAAAACAAAAACACACCAGGAGTGGTTTCCTAGATGACAACAGTGAAGTTAAGCAGAAAAGTGAGCTTGAACCTGGTTATTTATCAAAGGAGTGAAGCACATGCTAACTGTGGAGACATACTTATGGAACGAGAAATTGAAGAACTATTTATTTTAAGAGAAAGACCAGAGAAGATAAAGAAGAACCATTCTAAATTAACTTTGGACAGTCAGTACTAAGGTTTGATGGGCTTTCAAGTACTACCAGCTAGAACTGGTGAACAAAACGTCTCACAAATGCACTATCTTAGAGAGTTTGGAAAAATAGATTTTCTTTTGATGTAAGAAAGAACCTTTAATTTTTTTAATGAGTTTTCTATTCTCTGCAACATATTCCTCCCAGAATGGGTTTAAATATAACCTTCAAAAAAGATATGCTGCAGTCCTTCTGTGGGTATCTTTGCTTGTGACTTTATTTGGAAGGGTCTTTATAGGATGATCAAGTTAAAATAAAGTCAGAAGGATGGGCCCTAATCCAATATGTCTGGTATCCTTATAACAAGTGGAAAAGTGGGCACAAAGACACACATGCACACAGGAAGAATGCTATGGGAAGATGAAGGCAGAGATTGGAGTGACACAGCCACAGGCTAAAAAATGCCAAAGACTGACAATAAACAACCACCAGAAGCCAGGGGAGAGGCAGAGAATGGATTTTCCCTCACAGCCCCTGAAAGGAACAAACCTTACCTCCACCTTTATTTCAGACCCCTGGACATCAAAAGAAACCTGGGGTAGCAATCCTTGTATCAGATAAGTTAGATTTTAAACCAAAGACTGTAATAAGAAAAGAGGAAGGACACTATATCATAATTAAAGGGTTTACCCAAAAGAATATCTAAAAATTAAAAGTATTTATGTTCCTAACATGGGAGCAGTCAATTATATAAACCAATTAATAACAAAATCAAAGAAACACATTGATGATAATATAATAATTGTAACGGACTTTAACACCCCCTCACTGCAATGAACAGATCATCTAAGCAGAAGATCAACAAAGAAATATGGGTGTTGAATGACATACTGAACCAGATGGTCTTCACAGGTATATTCAGAACATTCCATGCCAAAATGACAGAATACACATTCCTCTCAACACATGGAACATTCTCCAAAGTAGATCACATCCTGGGTCACAAATCAGGTCTCAACCAGTGCCAAAAGACAGGGATCATTCCCTGCATATTTTCAAACCACAATGCTTTGAAACTAGAACTCAATCACAAGAGGAAAGTTAGAAAGAACTCAAATACATCGAGGCTAAAGAGCATCCTACTAAAGAGTGAATGGGTCAATGAGGAAGTTAAGAAAGAATTTTAAAATTTCATGGAAACAAATGAAAATGAAAACACAACTGTTTGAAATCTTTGGGATGCAACAAAGGCAGTCCTAAGAGGATAGTATAAAACACCACAGCCTTTCTCAAGAAACAGGAAAGATCTCAAACACACAACCTAACCCTACACTTAAAGGAGCTGGAGAAAGAATAGCATATAAAACCTAAACCCAGCAGGAGAAAACAATTAGTGAAGATTAGAGCAGAAATTGATGAAATAGAAACCAAAAGAACAGTAGACAAGATCAACAAACTTAGGAGATGGTTCTTTGAAAGAATTAATAAGATTATTAAACCCCTGGACATACTTATCAAAAAGAAAACAGAAAGGACCCAAATAAATAAAATCATGAATAAAAGAGAAGAGACCATAACAAACACATTAGATGATTTAGAAAAATGGATGCATTCCTAGAGATGTATAAACTACCAAAACTGAAAATAGAAAACCTGAACAGACCCATAACCAGCAAGGAATATGAAGCAGTAATAAAAAATTTTCCCAACAAACAAGAGCCAAAGGCCAGGTGTCCTCCCAGGGGAATTATACCAAACATTTAAAGAGGAATTAATATTTATCCTTCTGAAGCTGTTTCAAAAAACTAAAATGGGAGGAAAACTTCCAAACTCTTTCTATGAGGCCAGCATTACCTTGATCCCAAAACCAGACAAAGATCCCACCAAAAAGGGATAATTACAGACCAATATCCCTAATGAACAAGGCTACAAAAATTCTCACCAAAATATTAGCCAAGAGGGCCCAACAGAATGTTAAAAGGATTATTCACCACAACCAAGCAGGATTTATTCCTGGGCTGCAAGTTTGGCTAAACATCTGCAAATCAATCAATATGATACACCACATAAATAAATGAAAGGACAAGAAGCTTATGAACCTCTCAATAGATGCAGAAAAACATTTGACAAAGTATAGCATCCTTTCCTGATTAAAACACACTTACAAAGTAGGGGTAGAGGGTACATAGCTCAATATTATAAAAACCATATATGAAAAAACCACAGCAGATATCATTCTCAATGGGGAAAAACTGAGCTTTTCCCTTAAGGTCAGAAATGTGGCAGGGATGTCCATTGCTGTACAACATAACACTAGAAGTCCTAGCCTCAGCAATCAGAGAACAAAAAGTAATAAAAGACATCCAAATGGACAAAGAAGAATCAAAACTCTCTCTTTGCACATGACATGATCCTCTATGTGGAAAACCCAAAAGACGAAACTTCAAAATTGCTAGAACTCATACAGGAATTCAGCAAAGTGATGGGATATAAAATCAATGCAAAGAAATCACTTGAATGTCTATACACTAACAATGAACAGAAGAGAGAAATTAAGGAAAGGATCTCATTTACGATTGACAAAAAATCTTAAGATACCTAGGAATAAACCTAACCAAAGAAGAAAAGGATCTGTACTCAGAAAACTATAGAATACTAATGAAAGAAGTGGAGGAAGACACAAAGAAATGGAAAAACATTCCATACTCATGGATTGGAAGAACAAATATTGTGAAAATGTCTATGCTACCCAAATCCATCTACATATTCAATGCAATCTGTATGAAAATATCATCAATTTTTTTTTTGCAGAACTGGAACAAATAATCCTAAAATCTGTACAGAACCAAAAAAGACTCAAAATACCCAAAGGAATGTTGAAAAAGAAAATCAAAGCTGGTGGGATCACAATTCCAGACTTCAAACTCTATTAAAAAGCTGTAATCATCAGGACAGTATGGTACTGGCACAAAAGCCAACACATACATTTCAGTGGAACAGAATAGAGAACCCAGAAATGGACCCTCAACTCTATGGTCAACTAACCTTCAACAAACTAGGAAATAATATCCAGTGTAAAAAGACTCTCTTTGACAAATGGTGTTAAGAAAATTGGACAGCCACTTGCAGAATAATGAACATGGACAATTTTCTTACCCCATACACAAAAATAGACTGAAAATGCATGAAATGTATAAATGTGAGAGATAGAAATCCATCAAAATCCTAGAGAAGAATGCAGACAGCAACCTCTTCCACCTGGGCCACAGCAACTTCTTGCTAGACATGTCTCTAAAGGCAAGGGAAACAAAGGCAAAAATGAACTATTGGGACTTCATAAAGTTTAAAAGCTTTGCACAGCAAAGGAAACAGTAAAAAAAACCAAAAGACAACTGACAGAATGGGAGAAGATATTTGCAAATGACCTATCAGATAAAGGGTTAGTATTCAAAATCTGTAAAGAATTTACCAAACTCAACACGCAAAGAACAAAAAAATGCAGTCAAGAAATGGGCAGAAGACATGAACAGACATTTCTGCAAAGAAGACATCCAGATGGCCAACAGACACATGAAAAAGTGCTCAACATCACTCGGCATCAGGGAAGTCCAAATCAAAACCACAATGGATACCACTTCACACCAGGCAGAATGGTTAACATTAACAAGTCAAGAAATGACATGCTGGTGAGGACACAAATAAAGAGGAACCTCCTACTGTATTGGTGGAAATGCAAGCTGGTGTAGCCACTCTGGAAAACAGTATGGAGGTTCCTAAAAATGGTGAAAAAAGGGCTCCTTGGTGTCTTGGTGGGTTAAGCCTCTGTCTTCAGCTCAGGTCATGATCTGGGTTCTGGGATCGAGCCCCACATTGGGCTCTCTGCTCAGCAGGGAGCCTGCTTCCCCCTCTCTCTCTGTCTGACATTCTGCCTACTTGTGATCTCTCTCTCTGTCAAATAAATAAGTAAAATCTTAAAGGAAAAAAAGTTGAAAATAGAGCTACCTTACAACCCAGCAAATACACTTCTGGTTATCTATCCCAAAGATACAAATGTAGTGATCCGAAGGGGCTCCTGCACCCCACTGTTCATAGCAGTGATATCCACAATAGCCAAACTATGGAAATAGTCCAGATTTTCTTCAACAGATGAATAGATAAAGAAGTTGTGAGGTATATGTGAATATTATGCAGCCATAAAAAAAAAATTAAATCTTGCCATTTGCAACAACGTGGATGGAACTGGAGGGTATTATGGTAGTGAAATAAGTCAACCAGAGAGATAATTTTCATAAGATCTCACTAATATGTGAAATTTAAGAAACAAGGCAGAGGATCATAAGGGAAAAGAGGAAAAAAATGAAGCAAGATGAAACCAGAGAGGGAGACAAACCATGGACAAACTCTTAATCTTAGGAAACAGGGTTGTTGGAGGGGAAAAGAGTGGGGGATGGGGTAACATGGTGATCGACATTGGGGAGAGTATGTGTTGTAATGAACAGTGGGTATTATTTAAGACTCATGAATCACAGTCCTGTACCCATGAAACAAATAAAACATTATATGCTAATTTTAAAATTAAAATTAATGAATTAATGAATTAATTAATAAAACAAAAACAGACATCTGGCCTCCAGATTGTGAAACAACAAATTTCTATTGTTTAAACCATCCAGTTTATGGTACTTCATTATGGAAGCCCTGGGAAATTAATACAATTATAATTTAGTGAGAATTTAACATTTGATATATAATTTGTTAGGCACTTTCCCATCATGTTATTTGTTATAACTTTAAGGTATACTAAACACAATAATTAGCACATAAAAAATTTTACAATTTGTTTAGGATCTATATAAATAGAATCAAACTTTTTCCAGCAGTTCTGAGATTTATTTATCAATAGTTTATTTCTCTAATTCTTTCTTTCCTTCTTTCTTACATGCTTCCTTTCTTTTATTTAATTTGTCAGTTTTTGATATTGGTGTTATAATGACCTTGTAAAAAGAGTCATTATAAAGAGTAGTCATCCCTGTTCTTCTTTTTCTGGAAATACTTGATTTACTTCTTAAATGTTTAATAAAATCCACTGCCAAAATCATCTGGACTTGAATTTTATTTTTGGAGATGTTTTTATAACAAATTTAATTTCTTCAATAGATACAGAGGTATTCAGGTTTGGGAGAGGGGATTGTGTGAATTTTGACAAGATGTATTTTTCAACAAGAATGTCCATTCATCTAAGTTGTCAAATTTGTTGACATAAAGTTTTTCATAATGTTTTCTCATTACATTTTAATTTCTGGTGCATTTTTATGATAGCCCTATCTATATGATTTGTGTTTCCTTTTTTTCTTAATTAGACTAGTTAAGGATTTGTTTTATATTTAATGTTTTTAAGGTTTTGCATTTTAATAAATGTTGGTCAACCTTTGGTTCTTAATTAGAATGCTTAGACCATTAACATTTAATATAATTATTGAAATGGTTGAATACAGGTCTAATATTCTAAAATTGCTATTTTCTGTTTGTCCCTTCTAATTTTGGTTGCCCCATTTTACCATTTGTCCCTTCTTTTGGATAATTTAATCCTTATATTTAATGTATCCAATGTATCCAATGTATCCAATGACTTTGTAGCTGTATCTCTGTATAATTTCTGTTACTTGGAAATTAAAATATACATATTCAAATATTCAATCTAAGAATTAATGTTGCTAATAAATTGAAAATAATGTTCAATAAAATGTAGGAAGTTTGCCACCATATGTCTTTGTATACCCCCAGTAAGCTTGATTTATAGGTTTTCAATCTATTACATCTATACACATTGAAAGCCCCAGGGGGCATTTTTTTGCTGCCAATGTATATTTTTATTTTAAAGAAATTAAAACAAAAATTGTCTACTATACTTAGCTGGATATTTATCATTTCTGGTCTTCCTTTACTCCTAAAGATCCAAGATTATCTCTGGTATCATTTTCCTTCAGCTTGAAGAACTTTCTCTAACATTTCTTGTAGAATAAGTTTGCTGATAAGTGCACTTACTTTCTAATTCATCTCAAAATCCATTTTTATTTCACCCACATTCTCCTAATGCACTCAATTACTCCAAATTTTTCTTTCCTCTACAACCTGATTTTATCTGTTTACTTTCATCATAAAAAAAAAAAAACATAATTTTAATCTCCCAGGTAGTTACTTTTTGTATTTTGTTCAGAGATTTAGTGGTAATCAGCAGAAAAGACTGAAGTAACTTAGCAAGTCGTACTAGATCTGTAGCTCTATATAAACTGAATTTTGTTAAGAGTGACATGGAAGTGTAGTGATGAAAGTGTAGATTCCCAATACTGAAAAAGCAAGAGCTATTCACAATGAAAATCCATATGGGAAAAAAAACCAAACTTGTCACCCTAACCCAACAGCATACATAATGAATGTTCTACATGGGTAATTGATTTACATTTAAATACACTAGACAATAAAATGTTTAATATATGTTATCTTCAAATTCATAGGGTATAAAAGTATTTTTTAAAAAGTTACAAATGGTACTAACTATAAATGAGAAAAAGTAATAAATTAGGCTACATTATAAAGAACAGATATCTATCAAAATAGCTAAGTAAGTGAAAAGATAATCTACAGGGTGGGAAAATATATGAAATACAAATACATAAAATTGATTCATTTTCATAATATGAATAAGTCTATCATTTGCGCCACATACACACATATGTATACACATACAGCACTCATACGTAATATATATACATAATATATAAGGTATATACACAGAAAATATACAGAATTGTCTTACAAAATGTAGATAACTCAGTAGAAAAATGATGAAAAGACTTGAATGGGCACTTCATAAAACGTGATATCCAATGACTAATAAGCACAAGAGAATGTATTCAACTTTTTTAGTTATCAAGGCAGCATAAACCAAACAACACATAAACACACATGTACTATGTGAAACCACTTCTCATCCAAAAGAATATTTCCTGAGTTAGTTAACTATGGTCATAATAATACTATGTAAGAAGCAACCACATAGGGCGCCTGGGTGGCTCAGTGGGTTAAGCCGCTGCCTTCGGCTCAGGTCATGATCTCAGGGTCCTGGGATCGAGTCCCACGTCGGGCTCTCTGCTCAACAGGGAGCCTGCTTCCATCTCTCTCTCTCTCTCTGCCTGTCTCTCTGCCTGCTTGTGAACCACATAATGTCAGCATCATACAACAGTGAACATTATTTTACCAAGTTTCAGGCCAGCTAGAGGTCAGCTAGTGTAGGAGAGGTTCCATTGGATAAGCTCTGCTCTGCTCCTCAAGTCTTTCATTCTTCTCCTAGGACCCACATGATTAACTTGGATATATATTTCTCATGTGAATTACTGCAACACAAGAGAGCAACCCAACCAGGCAACTGTTTTTCATTACTCACATTATAAAGCTAATATTTCGTTGACCACAGCAATTCACACAACCAGGCCTAGAATCCAGTGCCAAGAGTTGGTGAGTGTGTGAATTATCTAGAACTCTCACAATGATGTTGGAAGTATAAATTGGGTAGCCTCTATGAATAGCTATTTGATACTATCTGAAAAAACTGGAACAAGTTACATTTTTGGCCCAATAATTCTATTTCAGTTACATACCAAAAAATGCATATGTGTGTGTATATATGTATATGTATATATGTATATATTTACATATAAACATTAATACTATCTGTAATGGCTAAAGTATAATATGTATATAAATTGCTGTGTATTTATATTATGGAATACTATCAAACAATGAGAATAAATGAACCATTGCCTTATTGAACAACACCGATAAATCTTGCAACATAATATTGAGCAAAAGAAACAAAACACTCTTTAGAAATGTTTCTGTTTATATAAAGCTCAAATACAGACAAGGATAATACGATGTGTAAGAGGATAAGCTAGCAATTACCTTTCAAAGAAAGCTTTCACTGAATGGGGGGAATAAGGAACTTCCTAGGTACTAGTAATGTTTCTCTATCTAGGTATTACTGTGTTTTTTCTATGTTTTTAATGTTTTTTTTTAATTTTTAAACATTTTTAAAGATTTTATTTATTTATTTGACAGAGAGAGACACAGTGAGAGAGGGAACATAAGCAGCACAAGAAGCATGCTTGCTAAGTTAGGTTGTAGATTGACGCCTATTCATTTTCCTGTCTTTCTCACTATATAGATATATGTGTATTGACTATTTGCATACTAACTATTACAGAGTAATTAAAAATCAAATGATTGCATAATAACATAATTTTAAAAGAACCTCATGATTATACAGAGTAGGTTCTCAAAATAGTTATGAAATAAATAACTAAACATGACTAATTCACTTTAATATGTTTTGTATGTTTATGTGATAATAAATCATATTTTACCATATATTTTATTAAAATATAATAATTATTATACTTAATATTTTACAACTTTTTGTTTGCTTCACACTAAATTCTAAACATCCATATTTTTAGGTTTTTTGTTGTTGCCACAAACAGATATATTCATATAGGTAGGTTACATTTCATTTAGTAACCCACAAACAATGAAGCAATAAATTGCAACCCTTCTACATAGAGGTCTACATTGTCCCATTGATGTGAATACATTTGTGATATTAATTTCTAAGGATGAGAATATGGCAAAGAACATGTAATGCTTTGCAACTAATAAAAGATCCTCCAAAATGATGTAGCAACTCAGTTCACATTACACCAACAGTATAGGAGAGAAGATTTTTTCTCCCTGCCAACAATGTAAGATAGACACAGATAATTAACATTCTTGTTGGCATGAAGAAAAAAGGCTGTTTCATATCTTTTTGATGGAATGTGAATATATATCCTGATACAGAGACATACAGATAGGTAGATGGACAAATAGATGTTCCTTTCATAATAAAAAATTTGCATTTTATGTCTTGTATTCATAGGACTAAATTTTTAATTTATCTTCTAGAATTTTTGTGATTATTTTATTTCAATATAAGGCTCTATGTCTTTTGAAAATGCATATTTGTTTCCATAATCTGAATATTCATCCATTACTTAGTAGTTGCTTTTTTTCTTTAAAATTTTGATTCAGCCCAAATTATTTTTGGTGTAAGAACTGAGAAATCCAGCTTCATTTAATTTACCAGATGGCTAGCCATCTAATAAGTAGTATTGAAAAAAACATTAACTTAATTTATGCTAATTTAAAAAGGCATATTATATAGTAAATATATATATTTTATATTCAAAGTCTTCATTTTAAGATATTTCATGATTCTGGGGCACATGGGTGGCTCAGTTGGTTAAGCATCTGCCTTCAGCTCAGGTCATGATCCCTGGGTCCTGGGATTGAGCCCCACACCAGGCTCCCTGCTCGGTGGGAAGCCTGCTTCTCTCTCTCTCTCCCACTCCCCCCTGCTTATGTTCCCTCTCTTGCTGTGTCTCTCTCTGTCAAATAAATAAAATCTATAAATAAATAATAACTATTCCATGATTTAGAAATTCTTTTTACTTTGTAATTGTAGCAAAATATCAGTCATCTCACATTTTAAAAATTGAGCATTTATTTTGAAAAGTATATAGTTGTATGTCATCATACTCAATACGTACTTCCATTCCTCACCCTTTATCTTCCCACACTTTGGAAACCAAATAAATAGTTTTGGTGACAAGATATAAATACCTAACATTGAAAAGAAATGATAGGCTCGTAATAAATTTTATAGATGCTTAGCCTTACTGTTATGTTTACTTTTTCATTTGTAATATACCAGTGGATAGAAATAAAAAACAAAACCTCATCAGTTAATAAATAAATAAATAAAATTTCATCAGTAACATAAATATAGAATCTTTTACATATGCTTTTTCATATGATACCCAAAGCAGCTTTGAATTCATTTCAGGAATCTTTACAGCAAATCTAGAGAACAATTCATATTCACCAATGTAAAAAATCACCTTGAAATCTTGTGTTCTTGCTGTGTCAAAACTATTATTTTCTTCCTTTCATGATAGTCAGTTTGGAAGAAGATATATAATGGGAAACAGGGAAACTAATGAAGATTATATAGTTTGTATCAGTAAATGGGTTGAAAATGTTTTTTGATTGAACTTTTCTTTATAAATACGATTTGGGGTTTCAATAAGGGCATATTGCAAATGTCACTCAGTACATTCAGCAAATGTTACCTTCCGTCACTGAACACAACTGAGGCTCCAATGTGATTTGTTTAAAGGAACCATGAGGGAATAGCCCATAAATGACACGTTAGCTTTTCAGTCTTGATTGATTTCAAAACTGAATTTGAGAACAGTATTGCAGCATTTGTAAACAAAGTTGACTTCAAGTTTTATGTAGCCATTAAGTGTTTTCCTTTAATATGCAGGAAATTATTGCTTCTTCCACTAAAGTCTGTATTTCATTGTTGTACCATAATAGATTTTAAAACTTTGGATAAGCAGCCCATTCCTGTGGGCATTACTTGTATTTTCATGAAATCAACTGTGCAGTGAAACTTCTTCAAGAATCCTTTAGTAGGAGGTCCCTCTCCTTTTCCAAATACATGTGCTCTTAATACTACCACTTTCTGCCCTCACCATCAATCACAGGAATGTAGGAAAATCTGGTAAAGCTTTCATTGCATTTGCTCTCCCACTCCATTATTGAATATTAATAATAAGTGCTCATTTCTAAAAAATACTGTACAATAATAGTTCTCAAATGACAATTGGTATAAAATATATATATTCAGTGACTAGACAAACCAAATTATTGAAATCCCTGTTTTCTATAACCAGCATAAAACTAGATCCATGTCCACAGATGATTCTTACATATAATTCTTTTCATCCACATTGTTATCAAAATATTTAACTAGAGCAAATAAATTATAATTTTTACACTAATCATCAGAATAACTCAGGAACTTTGGATTACTGTAATATAATTTCTAGTAATGATTCAATAACCTAGACCATTCTTATGTAATTATTAAAATCAGCATCCTGAGATTCACATATTGCAGGATATTGTACATAACATGGCTTGGTAGCAGCCTTGGGATGCCATTCAAGAAACAGAATCAGAGAACTTAATCATCTTGTCTCAGAAAAATCTCTAAGCCTCCTATTCATATAATTGACCAAATTTCTCCTATTTTTATGTATTGTCGGCTGCTAGTAAAGTGCTGCTTTTAGCTCCTAAAGGCTGTTCTGTGGTCTTCAAACATGGCCTTCCATCTTTAAAGCCAGCAAAGATGTACAGAAACTTTTTTTTTTTTTTGGCATATATCTGGCTTCCCATTCTGCTACTAATTAGAAAAAATACCTCTGCTTTTAAAAGGTTAATTAGATTAGACCCACCTGAATAATTTCCTTTTTGAGTAACTCAGCATCAACTGATTAGCAACCTTAATTACGTCTGCAAAATCCATATTGCTATGTAACATACATAATCATGGGCAAGAGGTCTCCATACTTATCATCATGGGTATTAAGGAGGAAATTTTTGGAAGAAGAGTTTAGAATTTGCCTACCACAGATATTGATCCCACATCCTGTATTTGGATGTGATTGTGTGAATTATCTAGAACTCTAATTCTGCTGTCAGGGCAATGTCATTATACTTAAACAGAGAGTTGATCTTCAGTCTTCTACCCAGCAGGAACAGATGGTGTTCTAATTCACCTGCCAGGGTACTTTCATGGCAATCCAGTGAGGAGCTGTACTGTCAACCACACTTGGCAGTATTAAGACTTGGCAAGGCGGTAAGAGGTGCATTAGTCAGCCCTTCACTTAACCTGTCCTGGTGCAAGCAGGACCTAGTGAGGACTTGGGCCCCATCTCCCATCTAGCAGCAAAAGACTGAATGTGGCTGTGTGACGCAGTGCTACTCAGCACTCTTCTCTCCCCGCCCCACTCTGGGTGTCAGCAGAAACCAGCGGGGAGCTAACCTTTCACTCTCACCTAATACCAGTGTATCCTAAGGAGGGCAACTTCCTGCTAAAAGAGATTATATAGGATCCAGAGTGTCACGTCATTATACCCCAATATCACAGTGCAACAAAAAAGTCACTCTTTATATCAATAACCAGGACACTGCAACATGAAAAAGATATAAAGAAAAAATGTTAATATTGAAATTACTGAGATGCTAGTTACCTGACAAGGATCTCAAAGTAACAGTCATAAAAATGTCAATGAGCAATTATGAACATGCTTATAACAAGTGAAAACAGAGAAAATATTGGCAAAGGATTTGAGGATATAAAAAAGAACCAAAAAAAAAAAATCACAGATGTGAAAATACAGTAACTGAAGGTATGAAAAACAACATATCAACAGCTGGCTCAGTATCAGAATGGAGATGACAGAGAAAAGAATTCATGAACTCAAGAGACATATCAAGAGATATATCTAATCTGAACAATTTGCAAAATGAGAAAATGTAAGCTAAAAATTAAAAAAGAAAAGAAAAAGAACCTCAAGGACCTGCAGGCCAATACAAGATGATCTATTTAATATTCAAAACTTTGGCATCCGGGGTGCCTGGGTGGCTCAGTCTGTTAGGCATCTGCCTTTGTCTTAGTTCATGATCTCAGGGTCCTAGAAACCCCGCATCAGGCTCCCTGCTCTACAGGAAGCCTGCTTCTCCCTCTTCCAGTCTCTCTTTCTGCCAAATAAATAAAATTCAAAAATTGGAGTCCTAGAAAAAGAGAAGAAAGAATATGGAGTTCGTACAAGAACTTGGATGGATATCAAGGGCATTACGCTAAGTGGAAAAAAATAACTATTCAAAAGGTTACATATCATATTCCATTTATTTATTTCATTTATTTATTCCATTTATTACTGAATAGCAAAATTATAGAAAATTGTAGGTAGACAATGGTAGATTAGTGGTATCCAGAGATTAGGGATGTACATGGGAGAGACTGTGAGCTTGGCTATAAAGGGTTAACCAGAGGGCCCTTGCAGTATTAAAATACTTCTGTATCTTGAGAAGGGTGATAGTTACATACATCTATATATGTGATAAAAATGCATAGCACTACATATCCTCCCCCCCACACAAATACACAAATGAGTGTATATCATAACTTCTGTGGAATGAACACCAATGTCAGTCTCCCAGTTGATACTGTACTATGGTCATTATAGATGTTGCCACGGGCAAAGCTCAGATTAAGCATGCATATAATCTCCTTGTAATTTTTTTTTTTAAAGATTTTTATTTATTTATTTGACAGAAGTAGGCAGAGAGGCAGGCAGAGAGAGGAGGAAGCAGGCTCCCCACTGAGCAGAGAGCCCGATGTTGGGCTCAATCCCAGGACCCTGGGATCATGACCTGAGCCGAAGGCAGAGGTTTTAACCCACTGAGCCACCCAGGTGCCCGAATCTCCTTGTATTTTTGTTTGTTTTTTGTTCATTTGTTCATTGCAACTTGCAATGAATCTGTATTCATTTCAAAATAAAAATGTTAAAGACATTGTTGAGTTTTTTTATATAATACTCATATAATTTGGCTTACACTCTATATCTTAGTTTATCTTTCCTTTAAAATGTTCTCATTTGGTCAAAATTGTTTATGATGACTCTGTCCTAATAAATATCCTGAAGACTTATGTTGGCTCTTTTCCTCAGACTGCTAACAATAGGATGTCCTACTTTCATTTCTTTCTCTCTTTTTTAAATACTTATGTATTTATTTTGGAGGTGGGAGGGTGCAGAGGGAGAAAGAAAGAATCTCAACCTGATTCCCAGCTGATCAAGGAGCAAAGGCAATGTGTGGGGCTCCATCTCAGGACCTTGAGATCATTTCAGCTGAAATAAAGAATTGGTCTATTTATTGGTCACCAATTGAACCACCCAGGTGCCCCACTTATTTTTATAACTTTCATACAATGACAAAATTGCTGTGTGTGTCCTACTAGCTACTTAGTGATTAGGCAGAAATGATGCCAAGAAAATCCATTTTAAACACTTGAATCTTTCTGTATAACTAGGTAAATGGGAAACTAGATCTCTGATGAATTTGTATAGTCCATTGTAATAGTCCCTACATTTTGAAGAGATCATTTGGGATTTCTAGAGTTGACACTTTATCCTATCAATTCTTGTTTAAGTGATTCTTTCCTTACTTTGTAAAAATTTTGTAAGGAGTAACTACAAATGTCTAATGAAATTTTAAAAGTCTGCACATAGTTTTTACAGCATGCTGTAACAAATCAAACAGAGAGGAATACTGACATTGTAAATATCTATAGCTTCTAATACCAAAGAAGATTTAAGTTAAAAATCTTCTTGAGTCTCAGGAAAAAAATAAAATAGCATTCACAGAAATGTTTAAGCAACTTGATGATCATTCTTAAAATACATAGTCAGTAAACCCGGTTGGCCACCCTTCAATTTAAAATAATGACTTAAAAAGTAAAATTGTATTTAATAAAATCTTTAAAATTTTGTATTTCATTCCAACAAATGAAGAAATTTAGAATAATCTGGCAGATTTTTTTTCTAAAGTTGTATGGAGCACTGGGTGTGGTGCATAAACAATTAATCTTAGGACACTGAAAAAATCAAATTAAATTTAAAAAAAAGGATAAAGTTAATATCTTGAGTAAACCACACCATGATACAAACAGAAGTAAATATATTCAGGAATGTTAAAATCCTTTGAAAGTTTTTAATATCTGCCACTCTATCCCCAAAAATCAATAAAAAGAAAAGCTAAAGATTTCATAATGCATTCTGATATTTATATTTGATGGCTGCATTTCCATCTTGTTTATTAGGTGAACATAGCAGTGTCCTCAAATTTTATTCATGAGAAGAAAGTTGCAGCCTAGAAAAGATCAATGCTTCAATATCAGATGACCTGAAACAAAGGCAGGGGTATAAGAGCATAAAAATGTATTTATTTTACTATTAACTGATAGCTAGAGTTAAAAATAGAAGCTAACCATAAATAACTGTAATGAAGAATATACTTTTTTTTTTCACTTTCTGGTCAAATTATGTACATAGAATAACTTTCTAATTAGCATACTACTGTCCTTATATTTAGAGGGCATTCATTATTAGCCTTTTCATATTTAGGTTGAGGGTCAGAATGCCTAATCACCCATTAATAGAATATCAAATTAGATGTTTTTTAAGTGTTGTATTTTATTGATACTGTACTATGACATCTAACTTTCAAGATTACAGGCTCTCATTTGACTTTTGAGATTTAGGCTCTCTTAGTTACAGGATAATTAAATTAAATCTTATTATAGTTTAGTCAGTTTGTAAATTCAGTCAAAACCTGAAGGAATGGTCTGAAAAGGCACAGAGAGAAAACACCTGAGAGAGAAGGCTGTAAGGACAAAGCATGCAAAAAAAAAGAAAAAAAAATCACACAAACTGTCAACATCTAGAAAAATTGTTCTCTGTTTTTGACAAGCAGGTCAATGGTGAATACTCACCTTTTGCCTTTCGGACTTAAAAATATATATAGTCAGCAAGTTGGCAGTTCTTAGTCACTATGTAATTCAATGAGGAACCAAGAGAAATACAGTTTCTTGTCTCTTACATTGTGCTTTACAATTTCAGAAAATCTTGATACAATTGAGCTTGACCTTCATATTCTCATTGTCATAGGACAAAATAAATAAATAAATAAATAAATAAGCAAAAACAAGCTTTAGTTGACTCTTAAAATAACAATTTTATAGAAATTTAGCAGGGAGAAAATACTCTGGGAAATTCAATTTGTTTTATTCCAATAGAGTTTCATTTTTCTCCACATAAAAATGCCTACTACTTTGTAACTTATTGGAGATATTAACCAAATATTTAACATAGTAAGCAGGAAAACCCCTCAAATTTCCAAGTGCACTAATTAAAAACAAGGTAGAAAGTCCAAACTCTGACTTTGTTGAAATCTCTATATGTCCTTATTTTCTAAAATAAAAATCGCAGAGGACAGGAGGTGTAAACTGAAAGGAAATGATCTCTAAATGTGCTATGTAGTAAGGTAACGATGAGCTATTGAACAATAGTAATACTATTAGTACAAAATGAGTTGTGCTTAGATGGAAACATGTAATACATTTTGAAGACTTAGTATGGAAAACAGAGAGTATAAATCTCATTAACAACTTTAGAGTAATTAAAAGTTGAAATGAGGGGCACCTCGGTGGCTCAGTGGGTTAAAGCCTCTGCCTTCGGCTCATGTCATGATCCCAGGATGCTGGGATTGAGCCCCACATTGGGCTCTCTGCTCAGCGGGGAGCCTGCTTCCTCTGCTCTCTCTGCCTGCCTCTCTGCCTACCTGTGATCTCTGTCAAATAAATAAATAAAATCTTAAAAAAAGGTTGAAATGATATTTGGAATACATTTAGTTAAATAAAATATGTAGCTTTTGTTTGTGGCTCATGTTATATTTCTGTTGGACCATGCATCTCTAGAGAATACTTAAAGTTCTTCTATTTATGAGTTCCTTTAACAAGTTTCTCTAATACCATCTTCCCAACCACCATAACTGTGGGGAAAATCATGCAGGCAGGGTATAATAAATTTCTAAAATGCATTTTTGTGCTTCTAAATGCTTTTAAGATATTTATTTATTTATTTATTCATTTATGAGAGAGAGATAAAGAGAGACAGAGAGAGCATTAGTAGTAGGAAAGACAGAGGGAGAAGCAGACTCCTGACTGCCTTGGCACACAATCTCAGGACCCTGGAATCATGCCCTGAGCTGAAGGCAGAGGCTTAACCAACTGAGCCACCCAGACGCCTCTTTTTGCACTTCTAAGAGGTAAGATTACATTTGCACACAAAAGATGTAAAATAAATGTTTTTTGAATCAATGTCCCCAACTCCCATTTCCTATTTTATCTGGAATGCTATGTATTTATTTATTAGTGTGTTTCTGCCTCCTCTTACTAGAAAGCAAGCTTCTTAAAGTCAAGGACTTGGTTTACTCTAATTATTGCTATTATATAAATCTAGAGTCTAGAATAACATCTGACACAAATTGATGCTCAAAAGTGTCTGTTAAAGAAATGAAAGATCTGTTGAAAAGAACTAGACTTAGTGAAGAGTCAGTTCCAGCTGACAAGGCAAATACCCTCCTTTTCCTTTCTTTCTATAATGAGATTCTATTTTCCAAATCATCCTAGGTAAGAAGATAGCCCTCTAACTTTTCTTTCTTGATAGCTGATATTTTTTTTTCTATCTTTTCTAGTCATCTGCTCATTCTGTCCCATATTTGTCTGTTTTAAGGGTCAGATTATAAATGCCAATTAAGGCAAAGCACTTTTATGGGAGATTGACACACTGCTGTTTTCATGTGAATAAAGTGGTCCCAACTGTGTTCTACTTCTGCTCTGTGTCAGGCCAGGCTTCAGTTCTTTGAACAAAAAGATAATCTTTTAAGGAATATCCACAATTATCAAATAATATATTCTTGAATGAATTCTTGGAGTTCTTTACAAAACTTCAGTGGTACACTTAGGGTGATTGAGAGGAAAGGCAAGGGTGCCAAGCATAGTATTTAACATCAATAAATACAAGTAGGCTAAAACAAATAATACATATTCATTTTCTAAACTTAAGTTAATATATCATATTCTGTATGATATTAAAAGTCTCAAATCTATGGTTAAAGAAAGTATTAATCTTCATCATATCACAGACTTTCTGAAAAAAAAGATAAAAATTTTTTTTAGAAAAAGAGCAGGATAAATAAAAAAGGCAAAGCCAAAACTATGGAACTAAGACAATTTCTTTATTTTAGAAAATAAAACTTCTTTGAAGCCCTAAAAACTTCATGTTACCTTTCAAAGAAAGAGAAAAATGTTCAGCAATCACTTTTAAAAAATGACAAGCTCAGGCAGAAGAATCAACTATAACACAGAAGACCAAGAATATTTCTTGGGAGACTGTCAGATGTTAAGGATTTTAAGGATCAAATCTTTATTCAGTTCTGAATTGTCACTATGACAACTAATGTGACTTACTCAAAATGCAATGCTTTATAATTCAATAGTAATATTATGAACATACATTTCAAAGAAATGAAAATAACCCTATGATGTACATAGCTATTTAATTTATATATATTATCCATATAGAAATAGCTCAACCTACTGCAATAAAATTGACTTCTCTACTTTCTTCATTTCCCAAAGATTATTCCCTACAATTCAAATACTATAGAATTTTCAAGGTCCCAAATTAGACAAGTTCCCACATTCTAGTCCAGACTAAAGGAGAAGTTTAAGAAATACTAGATGGAAAACTATGGCTAATATTTTCCTATTAAAATCATAAGAACAGTGAGTTTTCCAATGGAAGTTGAAATAATTTTACCAAAAATTATACTGTCCAGATGAATGGCACACACTCATGGGCACAGACTCATGGGAAAAAATGATAAATTATTTAAGGGAAGGAACTTCTGTCCAAGTGAGTTCTTATTACTCGTAGCGATATACCACGCACCTTCCTTCATAGACCTTTCCTAACTGCTGCCGTTTAGCTGATAACTGTATATTCTGGTGAAAAGGGTACAATAGTGCTGTTCTATTCCTAGCTCTGGCACTAATTAGTTTGTGAACATGAGCAAGTTATCTCACCAATATGCATTTCTGGTCTCTTATTTGAAAAATTATTGGGAAAGAATAAAAATTCCCTAATGTTAATTTTTAGTTGTAAATGTCTATGGCAAAACAAACAAAAAGAAAACAAAAGAAATAAAAAAATAGAAAACCATTTTTTTACCACAGATGTTTATGAAGTTACTCTAAAAGATTTCATGAGTATTTTACAGGATATTATATCCAAAAATAAGTTAGATGATGTCATTTGTTTATTTGATTGGTTATTTTCTGACTCTCTTTAATCTTGCTTATTATAGAAATGACCATACTCATTTAATAAGAAATTTTGGTAGTTCTTTATCTGATTAAAAAACTAAAATAAAATGCTAGATTAAAAATGTAGCAGTTACATGAGCAACTCTACACAAAAAAAATTTGATAACCTAGATGAAATAGACCAATCCCTTGAAAGACACAAGCTGCCAAAATTCATAGAATAGGTAATCTGAACAGGTCTATGTCTATTGAAGAAATAGAATCAATAATTAATAACTTCCTAAACAGAAAGCACCAGGACCAGTTAGGGTCACTGGTGAATTCTACCAAACATTTAAGAAAGAAACTATATCAATTCTCTGTAATTTCTTTCAGAGACTAGAAGCAGGGGAACGATTCTTAACTCATTTTGTAAGAAAAGGATTTTCTCTTTAGAACCAAAAAGTTCTAAAATATAATAAGAGAAAACCTAGATAAGCTTGTGTGTGGTGATGACTCCTGGGATACAACAAAAAAAGGCACAATCCATGAAAGAAACCATTGATAAGCTGGACTTCATTAAAATTAAAAATTGCTCTGTGAAAGACATTGCCAAGAGAGTGAGAAGAAAACCACAGCCTGGCAGAAATATTTCAAAAAACACACCAGGTAAAGGACTGGAGGAGGATGGGGGGTTGGGTGAGCCTGGTGGTCGTTATTATGGAGGGCATCTGTCCAGATGCAGAGCAGTGGGTGTGGTGCATAATGAATTTTAGAACACTGAAAAAAAAGTAAAATGAAATAAAATGGAGAAAAAAAAATGAAGAACTCTTGAAACTCACCAATAGGAAACAAAAAATCCAATTAGAAAATGGACCAAAGACCCTAACAGATGATTCACCAAATATATACAAATGATAAATAAGTGTATGGAAAGACACCCTGCCTCATTTCTCATCAAGGAAATGAAAACTGAAACAACAAAATACTACTACACATCTATTCAAATGGCCAAAATATGAAGCACATGAAGAACATGGAGCAACTGTAACTCACTCATTGTTAGTGGGAATACAAAATGGTGCTACTACTTGGGAAGATAGTTTGGTGGTTTCTTACAAAGTTAGACGTACTCTTACCATCCAGCAATTGAGCTCCTGGTATTGACCCAAAGAAGTTGAAAATTTATGTCCATACAAAAACCTGCACATGGATGTTTACATCATCTTTATTCATAATTTCTAAAACTTAGAAGCAACTGAGATATGCTTCAGTAGATGAATGAACAAATAAACTGTGGTACATCCAAACTACAGAATATTATTCATTGTTAAAAAATAAATGAGTTATCAAGACATAAAAAATCATGGAGAAATTTTGCATGCATGTTACTAAGCAAAATAAACCAATCTAAAATGCCCGCATACTTTGAAATTCCAGCCATATGACATTATGTAAAAGGTAAAACTATAATGACAGTGAAAAAATTGGTAGTTGCCAAACAGTGGGGGCAGTTGTAGGGATGAAGAGGTAGAACACAGAGGTATTTAGGGCAGTTAAACTATTCTGTATGATATTATTATTATTATACATTTTTCCAACCACATAGAATTTACAACACCAAGAGTGAACTTTAATGTAAACTGTAGACTTAGAATGATTATTATGTGTCAGTGTAGATAGATCAATTGTAATAATTGTATCACTCTACTGAGGGATTTTTTATATTGAGGGAAGCTGTGCATGTATGGGCAGAAAGTAGATGGGCAATCTCTGCACCTTCCCTCAATTTTGCTTTATACCCAAAACTTCACTAAAAAAATCTTCTTTTAAGAAGTGTAGCAGTTATTTATTCTGAGTATATAAAGATTCATTTCATTAACTTTAAAGTCATAGTGCTGAGAAATCTTGTCCATTAAAACACTCAGCTGTGAGAAACATTACTGTTACAAATCAAATCAGTTACAATGGAACATTCTGCCTTTGTTCAAGGGATTTCAACAATTGGGTTCACTTTGACATATTGAAGTAGCCTCAATTTCCAACCTCAGTTCTTCACATAAAAGTGGTTTTGGAGGTTCACTTTCTTGTCTTTTTGTTTTCATAGTATTCTTCACTTATCTTAACTTCGTAGTTGTGGAAGAAACAGCACCCAAAGTCTTCCTATTAGTGCTGCTAGTAATCAGACTAAATAGCATTTCTAATGGAAACTAAAAGAATGTTTTCAAGTAGATCCGGCAAGACCACATAATTCAATCAATTATTACTTCCTTACCAGTGACTTCCTTAGCCTGCTTTGTTTCTCCTGCCTCCTGGATAAGACGACAGTGATAAACAATTCAGAGCTGTTTCATGCTTCTCCAAGTTGTTCCTCAGAAACAGTTATTTGGTATAAACAAGTCTTATTAAAAGTCCCTTCCTATTCCCTTTTATTTATCTGACCCATTTTTCCTCATTGAGAGTGCTATTCCTTGTTGCAGAAATTTATTAATCCTAACTTTGTTTTACTGAAGGTGTATTCTTGGTGGCATTTATCAGATAGGCTTTCTCAACATAAAAATGTGTATCTACAAGAGGGTGGTAGACATTTGTTGACTGCCTCTTTGGTTCCAATTCTTTCCTCCATCAACACTTTTTGATCTTCCCATTCTTGGCTATAGGACTTGAGTGGGATTGATTGCAGGAAACAAACCTCCCTGGCCAATAAAAATTGATTCAAGTCAATGGAAATAAGTAATCTCCAAGATCTGAAGAGATAGCAAAAGATACATTCTATTTTATACTGGATTGGAAAGTGTAAAAATGTATGGTCTGAATATGCTCTAGTGATGTTGCTTTCCTAATAGCACAATCTGGAACTGGGTGTGAAAACTAGCACCATTAAAAGCACAGTGAAAAGATAAAAACATGAAGTCCTAGGGGATCTAGTATTGCTTACTTCTGACCCTTTAAGATAAGTAAGCCAATAAAATCTTTTCTTAAACCAGTTTGAGGTATATTTTTTCTTTAACTGTACTTGAAAACCTCCTAACTCATGTGATTATAAATGTAGTCTGACTTCAGGACAGAGAGTATGGTGAAAATTCAGAAGAGATCTTAACTTTGGTGACTCCAAATGCACCATGGTTCAATAAGACCAATTAAATATTAGTCTGTTCCTATTCACCTTGACCCATCCAAAGCGCAAGAAAGACATATTAGTCTGGGAGCGGTGTGTTTGACAGTACTGATTAATAACAGCAGTGTCAGCTCTTGTGCTCTTCATGAGGCCAGGCTCTGAGAATAAAAGGAAAAAATTCATCCCTGGGGGTTAAAAGACTTGAGACTGTTTACTCACTTTGGAAAGGAGAACTCCTAATAATTGTTTTTCAATGTTGGGAGACTCTAAATGGTGAGAGAAACTTCTATCTATTCTCTACCACCAAAGGAAAAAAATTTGTAAATTTTGTTAATGCTATTCTTCAAGGATGAAAAAAGTGAGCATCTGAGACTAAAGTGGTCACTCATAACCTGTATCTCATGAAACAAGAACTAACAGTAAAACTAATAGCTACATTTTATGGTTTAGCCATTCTTTTACAGTCCACATACACAGCTTATCTTATTCAATGGAATATAACTATCATAATTTTGATGATATAGATGGGAAACTGAGGTACTGAGAACATTTACCCAATGGCACTGAAGCCATAAAAGTTAAATCTGGGAATTGAACCTATGTCTCTCACCCTCCAGGGAACACATGCTAACTACTAGCTATGATTCATCACTGGGACCCAAATACTTTGATGCTTTATCCAGAGATTATAAACATCTCTAAAGATGGGATCAAGGTATTAGTTTGTTTCTCAAGGAAGTTATGGACAAACAACCAACAGAAGCATTAAGTCTTTCTTAGATGATTAATTCTATAATATTGTTTTACTAGTTATACCTTGTCTTTTTCTACTTGTATGTGTGTATGAGGGAGATGGGAGTCCTTTATTCAATAATCAATATCCACTACTTACTCTTTTATTAGGCACTAATATTTGCACTGATAATGCAGCTTTTCATGGAATTTATACTTTAGTAAAAGAAACAGACTCTGAGCAAGTAAAATAACAAATGTATAATATTAGAAGTTATACAAAGAAAGTAATCTGTAGAAGGAGATAAAAAATGACAGGGATAGAGATGGTAATGCCATTTTGTTAGGATGATGAAGGAAGGGAATCTGAAAATATAAAAACTGAGGAAAACTTTAAGTGAAATAAAATAAAAAATCATTTAAAAACCCAAAATGTAAGAAGAGCACTCAAGAGAGCAAGGACAAAGATTTTCAGGTGAGTATCATTTGACAATTTGAAGGGATACTATTATTCCAGGGTTAAATTAAGGAAAAGGAGGAAATATGGAGAGGTAGAAGATGAAGCTGGAGAAGTTGATTATTCATAAAATTGCCTAATGGCAACTCCAGTCATACATTACTTTGTAAGACATGTTAAAATATTTAGAGTTTTTTCATAGCTTTATGGAAAGTGACTAGAGTTTCAGTTAAGTGTGCTAATAAATTCTCAATCTAATCATTAATTTTAAAAAACTGAGTTGTCATTATAATTATTGCAAGAGAAAATCAGATCTGGAGTATAAAATTTTAAATGTTATAATGTTTTCTTAAAGGACAGCTGCCATTTTCTGTACATTCTACCCTTACTTCTTAAAGCACTATTATATTATCACAATAGTTTTAGTTATGTAAGAAATATAAAATGGTATAAACTTTTCTACTTAAAAAAGTCAACCCAAAAATAAAATTATTTTTAGGAAATCACAGAAAGTTTCATTGCCAAGAGACATTTGAGAAAGTTATATGCAGTTCAAAGCAAGAATCTATAAATATAATCACATCCTTTCTTGGCTAGAGTGTTCACAACTGTAGATATAATGTAGTTTTAACTTTTTGCATTCAGTAGACATTATCCATTAATCCCAATGAAATATACATTTTTTTTCCTCTGGGTTTTGGTAGTTCTAAGCACAATGTTCTTTAAGAAAACAGAATTTAATCTGCTATTTTGTGGCGTTATTGTACTGCTTTAGCAGGTTGGGCTTGAGGTCAACTGATATGACAGGTATCAGAGGAACTAATTTCTACCACCAGAAAAAAATTAATTCTACCCTTATCTGGATTGTATCATGATGTTCTCTCCAACTAGTGTATGTATCCTCTCTCTCCCAGTATATTCTACATAATCATAGATATACCTGGGCTTCTACACTTTTCTAACCTTTTCAAGAATTAATTAGAAGTTAGGGGAAAAATCAAAACTACATATCTGTGTATTAAATATGTGTATTTGTTATTAAAAAAATTGAGGTGACTTCTGCTTCTGGCAAAGATGAAATAATTGACAGGTTAAATCTCCAGCTAATTAAACAACTGTAAAATCTGGTTAAAATACAAAAACAGTGTTTTTAGAGCATCATGTTTTAAACACAGTAGGCAATATTGGGGAAATAAAGATTCTGAAGGAAAAGAAATATATTGATGTGAATATTAATTTTCCACTCATTCCACTTGACATTTGATTATTTACTGTTCAGTGGCAAAGACCAAAAACATACAGCAGCAGTCTAGAGCTTGTAGCAATCTCACTGGGCTGGAGACAAAAAAGTTGGCAGTGAGGTTTAACAAACAAGTTTTTAACTCCATGAGTCAAGATGCAGAGAAAGGCAAAACAAAAAATTTGGGGAGTCAAGATGGCGGAGAAGTAGCAGGCTGAGACTACTTCAGGTAGCCGGAGATCAGCTAGATAGCTTATCTAAAGATTGCAAACACCTGAAAATCCATCGGCAGATCAAAGAGAAGAAGAACAGCAATTCTGGAAACAGAAAAACAACCACTTTCTGAAAGGTAGGACCGGCGGAGAAGTGAATCCAAAGCGACGGGAAGATAGACCCCGGGGGGAGGGGCCGGCTCCCGGCAAGCGGCGGAGCAATGGCACACAAAATCAGGACTTTTAAAAGTCTGTTCCGCTGAGGGACATCGCTCCAGAGGCTAAACCGGGGCGAACCCCACGTGGGGTCAGCGTGGCCTCAGGTCCCACAGGGTCACAGAAGGATCAGGGGTGTCTGAGTGTCCCAGAGCTTGCAGGTATTGGAACGGGAAAGCCAGCTACAGAGACAGAGCCGACAGTAAGCTCACAGCTCGGTGTTACCTTGAACCGGTCGCAGGCTCGGTGAGCTCGGAGCGCGGCCGGAGGTCAGGCAGACGGGAGTAACTGGGCGCTGTTCTCTGAGGGCGCACTAAGGAGAGGGGCCCTGGGCTCTCGGCTCCTCTGGGCCGGAGACCAGTAGGCCGCCATTTGTATTCCCGTCCTCCGGAACTCTACGGAAAGCGCTCAGGGAACAAAAGCTCCTGAAAGCAAACCCGAGCGGATTACTCACCGCGGTCCCTGGTAAGGGCCGAGAAATTCCGCCTGGGGCAAAGTCACTTGAGAATCACTACAACAGGCCCCTCCCCCAGAAGATCAACAAGAAATCCAGCTGAGACCAAGTTCACCTACCAAGGAGTGCGGTTTCAATACCAAGGAGAGCAGCAGAATTCCAGAGGAGGAGAAAGCAAAGAACGGAACTCATGGCTTTTTCCCTGTGATTTTTTGTAGTCTTGCAGTTAATTTAATTTTTTTCTTTTTCATTTTTTGTTTTTTTTTCTCGCCTTCTGGTAAATTTTTTTTTAACTTTTACCTTTTTCTTTTTTCACGTTTTTTAACTAGTTTATCCAATATATATATTTTTTCTTTTTTATATTTTTCTTATTTGTTTTCTTTTTTTTAAATTCTTTTCTTTTTTTTTCTTTTTTCTTTTTTTTTCTTTCTTCCTTTTTGAACCTCTTTTTATCCCCTTTCTCCCCCCTCACGATTGGGGATCTCTTCTAATTTGGTTAAAGCATATTTTCCTGGGGTTGTTGCCACCCTTTTAGTATTTTCCTTGCTCCTTCATATACTCTTATCTGGACAAAATGACAAGACGGAAAAATTAAACACAAAAAAAAGAACAAGAGGCAGTACCGAAGGCTAGGGACCTAATCAATACAGACATTGGTAATATGTCAGATCTAGAGTTCAGAATGACAATTCTCAAGGTTCTAGCCAGGCTCGAAAAAGGCATGGGAGATATTAAAGATACCCTCTCGAGAGATATAAAAGCCCTTTCTGGAGAAATAAAAGAACTAAAATCTAACCAAGTTGAAATCAAAAAAGCTATTAATGAGGTGCAATAAAAAATGGAGGCTCTCACTGCTAGGATAAATGAGGCAGAAGAAAGAATTAGTGATATAGAAGACCAAATGACAGAGAATAAAGAAGCTGAGCAAAAGAGGGACAAACAGCTACTGGACAATGAGGGGAGAATTCGAGAGATAAGTGACACCATAAGACGAAACAACATTAGAATAATTGGGATTCCAGAAGAAGAAGAGAGAGGGGAGCAGAAGGTATACTGGAGAGAATTATTGGGGAGAATTTCCCCAATATGGCAAAGGGAACGAGCATCAAAATTCAGGAGGTTCAGAGAACGCCGCTCAAAATCAATAAGAATAGGCCCACACCCCGTCACCTAATAGTAAAATTTACAAGTCTCGGTGACAAAGAGAAAATCCTGAAAGCAGCCCGGGAAAAGAAGTCTGTAACATACAATGGTAAAAATATTAGATTGGCAGCTGACTTATCCACAGAGACCTGGCAGGCCAGAAAGAGCTGGCATGATATTTTCAGAGCACTAAATGAGAAAAACATGCAGCCCAGAATACTATATCCAGCCAGGCTATCATTGAAAATAGAAGGAGAGATTAAAAGCTTCCAGGACAAACAAAAACTGAAAGAATTTGCAAACACCAAACCAGCTCTACAGGAAATCTTGAAAGGGGTCCTCTAAGCAAAGAGAGAGCCTACAAGTGGTAGATCAGAAAGGAACAGAGACGATATACAGTAACAGTCACCTTACAGGCAATACAATGGCACTAAATTCATATCTCTCAATAGTTACCCTGAATGTTAATGGGCTAAATGCCCCTGTCAAAAGACACAGGCTATCAGAATGGATAAAAAACCAAAACCCATCTATATGTTGCCTACAAGAAACTCATTTTAAGCCCGAAGACACCTCCAGATTTAAAGTGAGGGGGTGGAAAAGAATTTACCATGCTAATGGACATCAGAAGAAAGCAGGAGTGGCAATCCTTATATCAGATCAATTAGATTTTAAGCCAAAGACTATAATAAGAGATGAGGAAGGACACTATATCATACTCAAAGGGTCTGTCCAACAAGAAGATTTAACAATTTTAAATATCTATTCCCCCATCGTGGGAGCAGCCAACTATATAAACCAATTAATAACAAAATCAAAGAAACACATCAACAATAATACAATAATAGTAGGGGACTTTAACACTCCCCTCACTGAAATGGACAGATCATCCAAGCAAAAGATCAGCAAGGAAATAAAGGCCTTAAACGACACACTGGACCAGATGGACATCACAGATATATTCAGAACATTTCATCCCAAAGCAGAATACACATTCTTCTCTAGTGCACATGGAACATTCTCCAGAATACATCACATCCTCGGTCCTAAATCAGGACTCAACCGGTATCAAAAGATTGGGATCATTCCCTGCATATTTTCAGACCACAATGCTCTAAAGCTAGAACTCAACCACAAAAGGAAGTTTGGAAAGAACCCAAATACATGGAGAATAAACAGCATCCTTCTAAAGAATGAATGGGTCAACCGGGAAATTAAAGAAGAATTGAAAAAAATCATGGAAACAAATGATAATGAAAATACAACGGTTCAAAATCTGTGGGACACAACAAAGGCAGTCCTGAGAGGAAAATATACAGCGGTACAAGCCTTTCTCAAGAAACAAGAAAGGTCTCAGGTACACAACCTAACCCTACACCTAAAGGATCTGGAGAAAGAACAAGAAACAAACCCTAAGCCAAGCAGGAGAAGAGAAATAATAAAGATCAGAGCAGAAATCAATGAAATAGAAACCAAAAAGACAATAGAGCAAATCAACGAAACTAGGAGCTGGTTCTTTGAAAGAATTAATAAAATTGATAAACCCCTGGCCAGACTTATCAAAAAGAAAAGAGAAAGGACCCAAATAAATAAAATCATGAATGAAAGAGGAGAGATCACAACTAACACCAAAGAAATACAAACTATTATAAGAACATACTATGAGCAACTCTACGCCAACAAATTTGACAATCTGGAAGAAATGGATGCATTCCTAGAAACATATAAACTACCACAACTGAACCAGGAAGAAGTAGAAAGCCTGAACAGACCCATAACCAGTAAGGAGATTGAATCAGTCATTAAAAATCTCCAAACAAACAAAAGCCCAGGGCCAGACGGCTTCCTGGGGGAATTCTACCAAACATTTAAAGAAGAACTAATTCCTATTCTTCTGAAACTGTTCCAAAAAATAGAAATGGAAGGAAAACTTCCAAACTCATTTTATGAGGCCACATCACCTTGATCCCAAAATCAGACAAAGATCCCATCAAAAAAAGAGAGCTATAGACCAATATCCTTGATGAACACAGATGTGAAAATACTCAACAAAATACTAGCCAATAGGATTCAACAGTACATTAAAAGGATTATTCACCACGACCAAGTGGGATTTATTCCAGGGCTGCAAGGTTGGTTCAACATCCGCAAATCAGTCAATGTGATACAACACATCAATAAAAGAAAGAACAAGAACCATATGATACTCTCAATAGATGCTGAAAAAGCATTTGACAAAGTACAGCATCCCTTCCTGATCAAAACTCTTCAAAGTGTAGGGATAGAGGGCACATACCTCAATATCATCAAAGCCATCTATGAAAAACCCACCGCAAATATCATTATCAATGGAGAAAAACTGAAAGTTTTTCCGCTAAGGTCAGGAACACAGCAGGGATGTCCATTATCACCACTGCTATTCAACATAGTACTAGAGGTCCTAGCCTCAGCAATCAGACAACAAAAGGAAATTAAAGGCATTCAAATCGGCAAAGAAGAAGTCAAATTATCACTCTTCACAGATGATATGATACTATATGTGGAAAACCCAAAAGACTCCACTCCAAAACTGCTAGAACTTGTACAGGAATTCAGTAAAGTGTCAGGATATAAAATCAATGCACAGAAATCAGTTGCATTTCTCTACACCAACAGCAAGACAGAAGAAAGAGAAATTAAGGAGTCAATCCCATTTACAATTGTACCCAAAACCATAAGATACCTAGGAATAAACCTAACCAAAGAGGCACAGAATCTATACTCAGGAAACTATAAAGTACTCATGAAAGAAATTGAGGAAGACACAAAGAAATGGAAAAATGTTCCATGCTCCTGGATTGGAAAAATAAATATTGTGAAAATTTCTATGCTACCTAAAGCAATCTACACATTTAATGCAATTCCTATCAAAGTACCATCAATCTTTTTCAAAGAAATGGAACAAATAATTCTAAAATTTATATGGACCTCAAATAGCCAAATGGATATTGAAAAAGAAAGCCAACGTTGGTGGCATCATAATTCCGGACTTCAAGCTCTATTACAAAGCTGTCATCATCAAGACAACATGGTACTGGCACAAAAACAGACACATAGATCAATGGAACAGAATAGAGAGCCCAGAAATAGACCCTCAACTCTACAGTCAACTAATCTTCGACAAAGCAGGAAAGAATGTCCAATGGAAAAAAGACAGCCTCTTCAATAAATGGTGCTGGGAAAACTGGACAGCCACATGCAGAAAAATGAAATTGGACCATTTCCTTACACCACACACAAAAATAGACTCAAAATGGATGAAGGACCTCAATGTGCGAAAGGAATCCATCAAAATCCTTGAGGAGAACACAGGCAGCAACCTCTTCGACCTCAGCCGCAGCAACATCTTCCTAGGAACAATGCCAAAGGCAAGGGAAGCAAGGGCAAAAATGAACTATTGGGATTTCATCAAGATCAAAAGCTTTTGCATAGCAAAGGAAACAGTTAACAAAATCAAAAGACAACTGACAGAATGGGAGAAGATATTTGCAAACGACATATCAGAGAAAGGACTAGTGTCCAGAATCTATAAAGAACTTAGCAAACTCAACACCCAAAGAACAAATAATCCAATCAAGAAATGGGCAGAGGACATGAACAGACGTTTCTGCAAAGAAGACATCCAGATGGCCAACAGACACATGAAAAAGTGCTCCATATCACTCGGCATCAGGGAAATACAAATCAAAACCACAATGAGATATCACCTCACACCAGTCAGAATGGCTAAAATCAACAAGTCAGGAAATGACAGATGCTGGCAGGATGCGGAGAAAGGGGAACCCTCCTACACTGTTGGTGGGAATGCAAGCTGGTGCAGCCACTCTGGAAAACAGCATGGAGGTTCCTCAAAATGTTGAAAATAGAACTGCCCTATGACCCAGCAATTGCACTATTGGGTATTTACCCTAAAGATACAAACGTAGTGATCCAAAGGGGCACATGCACCCGAATGTTTATAGCAGCAATGTCCGCAATAGCCAAACTATGGAAAGAACCTAGATGTCCATCAACAGATGCATGGATCAAGAAGATGTGGTATATATACACAATGGAATACTATGCAGCCATCAAAAGAAATGAAATCTTGCCATTTGCGACAACATGGATGGAACTAGAGCGTATCATGCTTAGTGAAATAAGTCAAGCAGAGAAAGACAACTATCATATGATCTCCCTGATATGAGGAAGTGGTGATGCAACATGGGGGCTTAAGTGGGTAGGAGAAGAATAAATGAAACAAGATAGGATTGAGAGGGAGACAAACCATAAGTGACTCTTAATTTCACAAAACAAACTGAGGGTTGCTGGGGGGAGGGGGTTTGGGAGCAGGGGGTGGGATTATGGACATTGGGGAGGGTATGTGCTTTGGTGAGTGCTGTGAAGTGTGGAAACCTGGTGATTCACAGACCTGTACCCCTGGGGATAAAAATATATGTTTATAAAAAATAAAAAATTAAAAACTCAAAAAAAAAATTTTAGTGCCTTTATCTCTGGCTTAATTAAAATTGGAGTTTAGGGGCTTTTGTGTATGAGGAGGCCAAATAAACATTCCAACATTTCAGTTCAGTGTTAGAAGTATTATATACTAGTAAAAAGGCAAACTGGAAATTTACCAGCAATACCTGGACAGGTGATAGGCCCATGCACTATCTACTAGGAGAAAAATTCTTTCTGGTGGAAGATACCCTCATGCAGTCTGTATTTTTTTCATATACAATGTCCAGCATGTAAAGAATAACTTATATGTCATGTGAAGAAACAAAATTAAAATGTCAAAAATCAAGAAAAATGGACAATTAGAAAAAAACAAATATTCAGCTGTTTAAATCCTAAGGATTAGTATGTTTATTAAGTGAAAATTGAAAAATTAGGAATTTCACCAAAAAAGGAGTAAATAAACTTAACAAAAGGTAAATCTCAAAACTAAAAAAGGCAATAGTTGAAACTACAATTCAATGGATGGGTTTAACATCTGGTTAGACACAACAAAGGGAAAAAAGTTAATTAGAATACACATCAGTAGAATTAAGAGACATTGAAGGACAAACCAAAAAAAGAAGATAACAGAGAAAAGGGAAATAATGGAAAGATATAATAAGTGTATTTCGATTTGCAGGAAAAGACAAGGGTAATAATAAAGCAAAATTAAAACTTGAGATGGTACTTCCCAAGAATTTACCCAAAACTAATGAAACACGTTGTGGTAATCTGCCTCCAAGATGGCCCCAGTGATCCCCAACTCCTGATATTCATGCCCTTGTGTTGAGTGTTGGCTGGATTTAGTAACTCCCTTTTAACTAACAGAATAGAGCAGAATTAATGGTTGCTGACTCTAAGACTAGGCCATTAGAGGTTGTATGGTTTCCTATTTTCTCTCTCTTAAACTCTTGGTCATTCATTCTCGTGGAAGCCAGCTGCGTGAAGAGGCCTACAAAGAAAGCCAGGAACTGATCTCAGCCACCTTCCATGCTTGAGAGTATAGATGTGGATCCTTCAGCTCTTTCAGATAACTATTACCCTATTGACAGTTTAACTATAATCTCATGAGAGAGCCTGAGCACACCCACCGGTTAAGCCACCCCTAAATTTCTGATTTCAGAAACTTCATGAGATGAAAAATGCTTGTTTTAAGTAACTAAATTTTTAGATAATTTGTTATTAAGCAATGCATAATTAATACAATAGCATGATCTAAAAATGAAACTGATAGTATGCTATAAAAATCCTTTCTTAAGACCTTAGAAAGAGCCACAGTGTGCCTGAAAATACTGTTCAGTCAGACAAAAAAAAAAAAAAACTAAAGATTTTAGAGAGTAATATTTACAAATTCTCTCAATAAAAGGGGAGCTTCTAACAATTATAAGGAGACTATTCCTTACAAGAAATATGTTAGAAAAGGGCTTATTCATTATATATATATATATATATATATAGGCACTTTTTTGTCAAATGGTGTGGCACAAATAAGATTCACTGAAGATTTGCAAAGTTTGAAGATTTCCATATTCAGCAAGATGCCAGCTTGAACTGAAAGAAACATAAGTACAAAATGAAATAGTCCTTTAGACATCCAAAATTCTACTTCCAGGAAGTAGACTGAAGAAATTATCCCATGGCAGACACATACTAACTTTCATGAAAAAGGAAATATGGCTCCAGAAGTGATTAAGATACAAAGAATAGATTCAAAAGACATGAATCCTTATTGCAAGATAGATATGAATTATAACTCCCAATGTAAGTCCTGATTTCTAATTTGCCATCTTTTTAAATAAATTGACTTAACTAAACCCAAAAATGTTTTCTCCTGACCTTCAAAAGACATTATATCATTTTCAAGAATGTAAGTCCTCATGGACTTTCATAGCAGATAGGAAACTTAAAGATCTGCTAATCTTTTTAAATTAATTCTTTAGTTAACATATACTATATTAGTATAAAGTTAGTTAACATATACTAAATTCAATAGCTAACTTATGCTATATTATTAGATTCAGGGATGGAATTTAGTGATTTATCAGGAGCCTATAACACCCAGTGCTCATTACATCATATGTCCTCCTTAGCGCCCATTACCCAATTACCCAATTCTGGCACCTCATCTTCCCTCCAGCAAACTTCAGTTTCCTAGAGTTTGACATCTTTAATGGTTTTCTTTCTAATCTATTTTCATATTATTTTCTTTTTCCTTTCCTTCCCCTACATTCATCCTGGTTTGTTTGTTTGTTTGTTTTCTTAAATTCCACATATGAGTGAAATCATATGGTATTTGTCTTTCTCTGACTGATTTATTTCACTTAGCATAATACCCTCTAGTTCCATCCATGTCATTGTAAATGGCAAGATTGCATTTTTTGATGGATAATATCCCATTGAGTATATACACCACCTCCTCTTTATCCATTTACCTATGATGGACATCTGGTGTCTTTCCAAAGTTTCAATAGCCAAATTTTCAATAGCCAAAGTTTCCATAGTTTGACTATTGTGGACACTGTGGTTGGGGTGCAGGTGCCCCTTCAGATCACTATGTTTGTACCGTTTGGATAAATACCTAGTAGTGTAATTGCTCGGTCAAAGAGAAGCTCTATTTTTAGCTGATTGAGAAACCTCCATTCTGTTTTCCAAAGTGGCTTGCAATAGTCTGCATTCCCATCAACAGTGTACGAGGGTTCCCCTTTCTCCACATCCTCGCCAACATCTGTTGTTTCCTGACTTGTTAATTTAAGCCATTCTGACTGGTGTGAGGTGATAGCTCATTATGGTTTCAATGTGGACTTCCCTGATGCCAATGATATCGAGCAATTTGTCATGTATCTATTGGTCATTTGGATGTCTTCTTTGGAAAAATGTCTATTCATATCATCTTGACTGGATTTTTTGTTTCTTGGGTGTTGAGTTTGGTAAGTTCTTTTAGATTTTGGTTACTAGCCCTTTATTTGATATGTCATTTGCACATATCTTCTCCCATTCTGTCAGTTGTCTTTCGGTTTTGTCAACTGTTTCCTTTGCCATGCAAAAGCTTTTGATCCTGATGAAGTCCCAATAGTTCATTTTTGCTTTTGTTTCCCTTGCCTTTGGAGACATGTCTAACAAGAAGTTGCTATGGTCAAGGTCAAAGAGGTTACTTACTGCTTGTATTCTTTCTAGGATTTTTGATGGATTTTTGTCTCATATTTAGGTATTTCATCCATTTTGATCCTATTTTTGTGTGTGGTGCAAGAAAGTGGTCCAGTTTCATTCCTCTGCAGGTGGCTATACAATTTTCTTAACACCATTTGTTGAAGAGATAGTCTTTTTTCCATTGGATGTTCTTTCTTGCTTTGTTGAAGATTATTAGACCACAGACTTGAGGGTTAATTTTTTGGATACTCTTTTCTATTCCATTGACCTATGTGTCTGTTTTTGTGCTGGTACCATACTATCTTGATGATAACAGCTTTGTAATAAGCTTGAAGTCCAGAATTGTGATGCCTTCAGCTTTGGTTTTCTTTTTCAACATACTTTGGGTATTCAGGGTCTATTCCAGCTTCATAAAAAGTTTTTGATTGTTTGTCCCAGCTGTGTAAAAAATATTGACCATATTTTATTGCATTGAATATGTAGACTGCTTTGTGTAACATAAACATTTTAGCATTTGGTCTTCCAATCCCTGACCATGTAATGCTTTTCCATTTCTTTGTGTCTTCCTTGATTTCTTTCATAAATATTCCATAGTTTTCTGAGTACAGATACGTTTCTTCTTTGGTTAGGTTTGTAAATGGGATTGATTCCTTAATTTCTCTTTCTTCTGCCTCACTGTTAGTGTATAGATATGTAACTGTGAGGTGTGCCTGGGTGGCTCAGAGTTAAGCCTCTGGCTTTGGCTCAGGTCATGATCTCAGGGTCCTGGGATGGAGCCCCATATCAGGCTCTCTGCTCCACAGGGAGCCTGCTTCCCCTCTCTCTCTCTGCTCTGCTTTTCTGCTTACTTGTAATCTCTCTCTCTGTCAAATAAATTTTTAAAATCTTAAAAGAAAAAAAAAAGAAAAAAGAACTGCAACTGCGTTCAGTGCATTGATTTTATATCCTGCCATTTTGCTGAATTCCTGTATCAGTTCTAGCAACTTTTGGCGGAGTCTTTTGGGCATTCTACATAGAGTATCATGTTATCTGTGAAGAGTGAAAGTTGACTTCTTCTTTGCCAATTCAGATGCACTTTTTTGTTGTTGTTTTGTTTTGTTTTTCTGTTTCCTGAGGCTAGGAGTTCCAGTACTATTTTGAACAATAGCGGTGATAGTGGAACTCCCTGTCATGTTCCAGACCTTAGGGGAAAAGCTCTCAGTTTTTCCCAATTGAAGATGATATTCACTGTGGGCTTTTTTAATATCGCTTATGATATTGAGGTATGCTTCCTCTATCCCTACATGGCAGAGAGTTTTTATCAAGAAAGGATGCTATATTTTGTCAAATGCTTTGTCTGCATCTATTAAGAGGATCATAAGTTTCTTGTTCTTTCTTCTTTTAATGTGGTATATCACATTGATGGATTTGAAGATGGTGAACCAACTCTACAGCCCAAGAATAAATCCCATTTGGTCATGGTGAATGATCTTTTTAAATGAATTTGATGGATCCTATTAACTAGAATCTTGGTGAGAATTTTTGCATCCATGTTCATCAGGGATATTGGTCTATAATTCTCCTTCTTAGTGGAGTAATTTGTTTGGGGATCAAGGTAATGCTGGCCTTAAAAAAGAGTTTAGAAGTTTTTCTTCCATTTCTAATTTTTCAAACAGCTATAGAGGAATAGGTATTAATGCTTCTTTAAAGATTTGGTAGAATTTCAATTGGAAGCCACCTGTCCCTGAATTCTTGTTTGTTGGGAGTTTTGTTTGTTTGTTTGTTTGTTTGTTTTATTACTGATTCAATTTCTTTGCTGTTTATGGGTCTATTCAAATTTTCTATTTGTTCCTGTTTCAGTTTTGGTAGATAGAAGCTTCTAGGAATGCATCCATTTCTTCCAGATTGCCTAACTTGCTGGCATGTAATTGCCCATAATATTCTCTTACAGTGGTTTCTGTATCTGTAATGTCAGTAGTGATCTCTCCTCTTTTATTCATGGTTTTATTTATTTGGGTCCTTTCTCTTTTCTTTTTGATAAAACTGGCTAAGGCTTTATCGATCTTATTAATTCTTTCAAAGAACGGCTCCTACTTTCATTGATCTGTTCTACTGTTATTTTATTATTTCTATATCATTGATTCCTACTCTAATCTTATTATTTATATTCTCCTGCTGCATTTATGCTTTATTTGCTGTTCTTGCTGTTCTTTCTCCAACTCCTTTATGTGTAAGGCTAGGTTATTTATTTGAAATTTTCTTTCTTCTTGAGAAAGGCCTCCTTTGCTGTATCCCAAACACTTTGAATTGTTGTGTTTTCTTTTTTTCATTTCCTTCCATGTATTTTTAAAATTCTTTAATTTCCTGATTCACTCATTCATTCTTTAGTACAACGCTCTTTAACCTTCATGTATTTGTGGTGCTTCCACATTTTTTCTTGTGGCTGACTTCAAGTTTTAAAGCTGTGAGTTCTGAAAATATGCATGGTATAATCTCAATCTTTTTATACTGTTTGAGACCCAGTTTGTGACCCAGTATGTGATCTATCCTAAAGAATGTTCCATGTGCACTCAAGAAGAATGTGTATTCTCTGGCAGTAGGATGAAATGCTCTGAATATATCTGTGAAGTTCATCTGGTCCACCATGTCATTCAAAACCTTTGTTTCCTTGTTGATCTTCTGCTTAGATGACCTGTCCATCGCTGTGAGTGGGGTGTTAAAGTCCCCCATTATTATTACATTATTATCAATAAGTTCCTTTAATTTTGTTATTAACTGGTTTATATATTTGGTTGCTCCCAACTTAGGGGCATAAATATTTACAATTGTTAGATTTTATTGAATAGACCCTTTTTTTATGATATAGTCTCCTTCTTCATTTCTTACTATAGGCTTTGGTTTAAAATCTAATGCATCAGCTGGGGATACCAGGGTGGCTAAGTCACTTAAAGCATCTGCCTTTGCTTCATCAGGCTCTCTGTTCAGCAAGGAATCTATTTCTCCCTCTCCCTTTGCATTCCACTCTGCCTAATTGTGTTCTCTCTCTCTGTAAAATAAATAAATAAAATCTTAAAAAAAAAAAGAAAGGAAAGAAAGAAAATCTAGTTCATTGGATATGAGGATGGCTACTCCAACTTTCTTTTGATGTCCATTGGCATTATACATAGTTCTCCACCCTCTTACTTTCTATCTGGAGGTGACTTTGGGTCTAAAATGAGTTTCTTATAAACAGCATAATGATTTCTTTTTCATACATTCTGATACCCTATGTCTTTTGATTGGAGCATTTAGTCCACTTACATTCAGAGCAATTATTGAAAAATATGAATTTCATTCCATTGTATTACCTGTAAAGTGACTGTTCCTAAAGATTGCCTCTGTATTTTTCTGTCTTTCTTACTTTTGGGCTCTCTCTAAACTCAAAGGATCCTTTTTAATATTTCTTATAGGGATGTTTTAGTGTTCACAAATTCCTTTAGTTTTTGTTGGTCCTGGAAACTCTTTTTATCCCATTCTGAATGACAGCCTTGCTGGATATAGAATTGTTCATTGCATATTTTTCCCATTTAGCATGTTGACTATATCATGCCAGTCCTTTCTGGCCTGCCAGACCTGTGACAGGTCTGCTATCAGCTGTATATTTGTATGCTTGTAGACTAAAGACCTCTTGTCTCAGTTGCTTTTAGGATTTTCTCTTTTTCTTTGAAATCTGCAGGCTTCACTATCATATGTCAAGGGTTGACCTATTTTTATTGATTTTGAGGGAGTTCTCTCCCTCCTGGACTTGAATGTATATTTCCTTTTCCAAATTAGGAAAGTTCTTAGTTATAATTTATTCAAATAAACCTTCTGCCCTTCTTTCCCTCTCCTCATCTTCTGGGACCCATATTATCTGGATATTATTTCACTTTACAGAACCATTGAGTTCTCTAAGTCTCCCTTAATGAGCCAATAGTTTTGTCTCTCTTTTCATATTTCCTTATTTTAGATAATTTTATCTTCTATATTATTCTCTCTTCTGCCTAATTCATTCTTATTTCTATAGCCTCTGTTTGAGACTGCATCTCAGTAATAGCATTTTTAATTTCAACCAGACTAGATTTTATTTCTTTTATTTCTACAGTAAGGGATTTTCTTGTATCTTCTTTTCTTTTTTCAAGACCAGCTAGTGTCTTAAAAATCATTTTAAAATCTAGTCCAGACATTATACTTATATGCATGTTGATTAAAGCCCTGCAGTGAGTACTACTTTCTGTTCTCTTGCAGTGAATTTACCCATCTCATCATTTTTTCCATAAAAGAATGAAAGAAAGAAAGAGGAAAAAGAAAACAACAACAACAACTGAAAAAAAACAAAAACAAAACAAAACAAAAAACTAGATCCTAGGTGTGTTTTGGTCTTCTTAAGAGAAACTACATCCCAAAGTGTTATTTATTTATTTATTTATTTATTTATTTATTTATATATACATACATATATATATATACACACACACACACAAAAATAAAGTGAAATAAAATAAAATAAAAGGAAACAAAAATAATATATACAGAACTTACATAAAAATGAAAATTTTAAAAGAATAAAATAATAGTGGAAAAAATAAGAAAATAACTGAAATAAAAATATTGAAAGACTGAATGAAGAATGAGAAAAAATTGAATGCTATATACGGTTTCCCCCAAAAGCTGAAGCTTTGCAGCCCTCTATGATCCATAAACTTAGTGCAAGCCAGTTGCTCATGCTGGTCTTCTGGAGGAGAGGCCTGTTGCACTGATTCTCTGGAGCAGTTGTCCTCTTACAAATGCATCTCCCTGGCCAGAAGGCTAGGATCACTGTAAGCTGCTCCAGATGCCACTACGTAGCACTGTTTTGCTCCATGAAGATTTTCAGTACTGATAGACAGGATGAAAATGGTGGTGCCCCACTACCCAGACCCTGAGCTGAAAGTTCAAACACATACCTGACTCTTCCGTGAGCCCTCACAAAAAAAAAAGCAGGGAATCATTGTTGTCTCCCCAGTTTCTTTCCAAACTCTGTGTTCACCTGGTCTGTGACTGAGCATTTTTATCTCAGGCATGTGACTGAGTTTCAAAACTCCAAATTTTATGGACTCCTGCAGGCAGACCCACACTGTTCCTTCTGGGAGAGGAAGGGGGGGGGGTCTCATTGTGCTTTTGCAAGTTTCTAGACTTCTGCCAGGAAAACAGTCACATAACCAAGCAGTAGTTCACAGTTTATAGCAACAAAAAGCAGAAAGCCAGCATTTATACTTGCTGTTTTCAGCCCACTACCCCACTTCTATGCTAGGGAACTCCACTGCACTCAGGCACCCCTGTTCTTCCTGTGACCCTGGGGATCCTGAGATCATGCGTTCCACCTGGAATTCTGCTCCACTTTGCCACCTGAGCACCTTTAAGCCAGGAATGTACCCCACTGTAGCAGACTTCTGAAAGTTCTGATTTTGCCCTCTGCTTAAAATACTTTGCAGTAGCCTCCTTAAGCCAGCTCCCTCCATGCTGTCATACCCTATAATATATCACCTTGAATTTAACTTTCTACATCTCCTACCTTTTCTACTTGTAGAATTGCAGCTTTTCGTTTCTCAGATCCCCGACTGATTTTCCAAGTGTTCAGAATGATTTGGTAACTACCTAGTTGTCTTTGATGGACTAGAGAAACAGAGTCTCCTACTCTTCTAACATCTTAACTCCCCTAAAGATCTGCTAATTTAATATTTGTTCAAAAGTTAACAGCTGTGTACCCATAGAATCAGGATTAGGACAAAATCCAACATTTTTAGTATAAATGTCAGGAAAAATTCAAGAGCTGGTCTTCTGACTTCACTATGGGCACATTTTTTGACCTAATGTGCCATTTCATTAACTCCTATTAAATATTTTCCTAAATTATATAAGGATATTAAGGGTTTGTTATATGAATTACATAAAACAAAGCATTTAAAAGACTTAAAGCAGTTCTATTATATCAGCCAAATTATTATTTAAGATTAGATGACACAAAAATGTGTGGCTGTATATAAGTAATTGCCAACATTTGAAACACCAAAACTGAAATTAACAGACATTCAGTTAAGAATATGAGACAAATACTTTATATGCTTTAACTTTGAAAAGAGATAATCAATTACATATTGGCAGAAATATCCATGTGACTTTTTAATATTATAATTAGCAAGAGAGCCCTTCTCTTGTTTATCTTTTAGTATCTTTCCACTTATAATTAAAACTCAGTTACTTACTTTGGTTGATTAAAGATGGCTACAAATTTGTTGGCACGTTATCTATGTGTCCTCTTGAATCTTGGCAATCTTCTTGGCTGCTCTGATAAACAGCATACAGTAGAAGTGATACTGTGCCTGCCTCTAAATCCTGGCCATGAGACTTGTATCTTCTCTGAGAAAACTTGCTCTGAGAATTCTGAGCAGCCAGGTTAGAAGCCTAACTCCCCTGAGGCCACCATGCTGAGGACACCACAAGAGAAGACCACATGGAGAAACCAAAAGAAGCCCTGAGACTACATAAAAAGAGAGATTCAGGTTTCCAGCCCCCAGTTGTTTGAATTATCCCTACTGATAACCTGCACATGGTGGAGCAGGGGCAAGTCTTTCTCTGTGTCCTTGCTTAAGGACCCATAAAATATAAAGAATAATAACAAAATAGGTGTGAGTTTACGTCACCAAATTTGGTGAAAATTTGTGTTATAACACAGAAACAGAACACTGGCCATGATAAAATCTGGAATCAGGTACTAGTTGAAAATCATGTACTTATCTAGGGTGTTTCCTAATAATACCCATCCCACCTCCAAATGAAAGTATATCTAAACTGTAAATATCATCCTAAAGTTTATGATTGGGCCATAATTTCAGTAGCATTATTTGGAAAACAAAGATAAATTAGCAAAACTTACTACAAATAGGAAGACTGAAAGATCCTTAGGAATCTAAACATCCTCCTACCAGTAGGGGTTGGCTATTATAAGAGTAAGATAAACTCTTTACAGTGTCCAGTCAAGCTCTGTATCTACCAAATATAATATAGCTATTTATAAAAATTACTTTTGATGAGAAGCCACTCAGCTAACAAATTTACTAAACATCTATAATATAACAGACATTATTAAAGGTATTGGAGGAAAAAAATGGTAAGACAACAGCAAGATTACTTTACCTCATGGATTGTATACTTTAGTTGAGTAGACAGACAAAAGAATAAATAAAAGACAAAGAAAATATTTTTAAGACAAATAAGAACTAAGAAATAAACAAACCAGAAAGGAAATATCTCTCCACAGGTGAAATCACTATGGAGAAGTCTACTTTAGATAAAGTAGTAAGGGAGACTGTCTTTGAACAAAGGTTGTATAAGCGACAAAAAACGAAATTGAGACAATCAGATGAAGAGGAAATTGTTGCCACATTTAGAGTGGGGACAGGGGTCCAATGTACATTTTTACTAAAATTAAAATAATTTTACATATTCCAGGAACTGAGAAAAGACCAATGAGATTAAGAAAGGGCAAAGATATAACTCTGAAGCAAGTTTAGTGATTTACCAGAGGTAGATTATGCCCAACTGTACAGACCATCAAGAATGTTAAATTTCAGGGGCACCTGGGTGCCTCAGTCAGTTAAGTGTCTGCCTTCAGTTCAGGTCACGAATACAGGGTCCTGGGATTGAGCCCACAACAGGCTCACTGCTCCTCGGGCAGTTTTCTTTTCCCTCTCCCTCTGCCTGCTTGTGCTTGCTCTCCCTCTCTCTCTCTCTGTCAAATAAATAAATAAATAAAATCTTTGAGGAAAAAAAAGAATGTTAAATTCTAAGAACTTTGGGAAAAAACTCAAACTTGTAAGCACTGAAACAATATGATCCAACTTACACTTTAAAAAAGATCACTTCTTAGGGGTGTCTGGGTGGCTCAGTTGAGAAGTGTCCGACTCTTGATTTTGGCTCAGATCATGATCTTAGGGTTGTGAGATCAAGCCCTACATCAGGCTCTGTACTGAGCATGGATCCTCCTCAAGATTCTTTCTCTCCCTCTCCCTCTGCTCCTCCCCTCTCTCATTCTCTTTCTCTCTCTTTTCCCCTCTTTAAAAAAATCATTGTCACTGCCACATAGAGAAGAAATTGAAGCAAACTAGCAAAAGTTAACTCTAGTAATTTAGATAATAGTTAATAGCAATCAAGATAAATCATATTGTAAAGGAATCTAAAAATTGGCACATTTCCAAAATATCGTTAGTATATACTTTTAAAATGCAATCAATATAACCAACAAATATAATCAACAGGACTTGCTGTTGAGGGAAGCAATTGTTAGCATAAACAGATTATTACAAATAGAGTTATATATAAATTATATATTAGTTGTATAAATATAAATTACTACCATTAATAATAAAGGATTCCCCCCTGAATTCCTGGCTTCAAGTGGGTGGTAGTAGTATTTATTGAAATGAGCAAGAAAAAAAGTAAAGGGAGGTTCAAAAAAAGATATCAAGAGTTATAGATATTATCTAAAAAGTAGCTGTCAGGCACCTGGGTGGCTCAGTGGGTTAAAGCCTCTGCCTTCAGCTCAGGCCATGGTCTCAGGGTCCTGGGATCAAGCCCCGCATCAGGCTCTCTGCTCGGCGGGAGCCTGCTTCCCTTCCTCTCTCTCTGCCTGCCTCTCTGACTACTTGTGATCTCTGTCAAATAAATAAATAAAATCTTTAAAAAAATAAATATAAATATAAATAAAAAGTAGCTGTCTGTGAGATATGGAATTGAAGAGAAACAGAGTCAAGGAGCTGTCTGTACAAAGAAAATAAAAAATTTGAGTCATCAGTATAGAGATGACACTGGAATTCTTTGGAGTTAGTGAGATTACTGAGAAGAAGTGATGAGAAAGAAATCCTTAAAAGACCCAAGACCAAACCCTAAGGATCTCTACAATTACAAATTCTATTTAAGAGGATGAGCTGCAAAATAAAATGAATAAGTAGAAGAAGAAAGTCCAAAAGAGAAGTGTTTTGAGGAATCCAAGAAAGGAGAGTACTTCAAGAAGGCAAAGGCATCCATTGAGTCCTGTAGTAAAAATGCCATTGATATCTTTGACAAGAGAAGAGTCAGTGGATCGTTGAGGGATGGAATTAGACTTCAGGGAGAAGAGATAAAATCAAATCAGGCCATGGAAACTCTTTGTGAAAACAACTCATCCATGAAGTCTGTTAATAAATGGAGCCAGATAGGGAGTTAAGAGTACACTTAGCGGGACACCTGGGTGGTTCAGTGAATTGAGCCTCTGCCTTCGGCTCAGGTTGTGATCTCAGGGTCCTGGGATCAAGCCCGGCATTGGGCTCTAGTACCGCATTGGGTTCTCTGCTCAGCGGGGAACCTTCTCCCCACCCCCCTCTGTCTGCCTGTCTACTTGTGATCTCTCTCTCTCTCTCTCTCTCTGTCAAATAAATAAATAAAGTCTTTTTTTTTTTTTTTTAAAGAGTACCCTTATCAAAAATAACAACAATATTGGGTGCCTGGGTGCTCAGTTGGTTAAGCATCTGACTCTTGATTCTGGCTCAGGTCATGATCTCAGGGTTGTGAAAGTGAACCCCAAGTCAGGCTCTGCCCTCAGTGCAGAGTCTGCTTTTCTCTCTATCACTCTCTCTCCTTCTCTCCCTCTACTCCGCCCCATGCTTGTGCACTCCGAAAAAAATTAATTAATTTTAAAAAATAACAACAAAGAGCACACTTATCATCATAAGCACTGAGTAATGTATAGAATATCTGAATCACTATATTGTACACTTGAAACTAATATAACACTATATGTTAACTATACTGGAATTAAAGCTTTAAAAATAAAAAAATCAAGAAAGAATAAATAAATAAATGGGGTCAGATAAATGCTTCTGTACTGAAATGAGAGTGCAGTCCCCAGAAGCTGTCAGAAGATGTTTTATGTTTGTGGAGATTATCACCTGGAGAGGAAGAGATTCTCTAGGGTGGAAGCAAGAGCCATGACTAAAAGAGAAAACTTTTTGAAAGGGATTTTATCCAGAGAAATACTTTGGGAATGCTTTTGTAGAGAAGAGTAACACTCTAAATTGTAGTAGGAGACAAGAGAGAAGATATTTGTGGGATAAATTTGTAGATATGGTGGTGGAATGAGGAGGGAAGTGGCTTCTAATGGCTTCTACTTTGTCAGTGAGTTAAAAGATGAATATTTAGCTCAGATTAAAGGTGAAGGAGGTTAGGAGACAGAAGAAGGTATACCTTGCAGCATAATATGAGACCTAAAGAAAGCATTGTTAGACCTTGGCAGTTTTGAGGATGTGTTTAAAATGGGTAATGTGAATTATTCAGATCAGATGAGCAGTTATTTGCTGAAGTACAAATCTTGAAAAAGTTAATTGGATATTGGTGTTTAAATCACCTTCATGTCTTCAGGTGAATTCTATCAATGTGAAATAAAAAAGATTTGGTAGTCTTTACAAAGAAAAAAATGATAATTATGGAGTATGAATTATAGGCTAGACAAGGAATAATGAACACCAGAGAGGATTAATTAATAATGATAAAGTGGTATAATACACAGATTAGAAATCTTGATGAAATCAAAGAATCATTATAGTAGAGGTACTTCCATAAGTAAAATGGAAAATAGGATATAATCAAAAAGAGATATTTTTATACTGAGATTTCAGAGATCAAGTGTAATAACTGAAGTAAATAAATATATGCAACTTGATATAAACTAATGAAAACCTAGAAGTAAACTAGGAAAGTACATCACCACATAAGATTTATTTATATCGTTTTTGATTAAGTACTATTTTCATGATTATTCTATAAATTTCAACAGAATGTCTGGCTAGAACTGCTAATTTCAGTTAAGAGATAGGTGGTAAATTCAAATGTAAACAGAAGGTTCGTGTTACCTGATGGCATGAGAAGGTAAGTTAGGATCCCTTAATATAGTAATGTTCCATGATCCGAATATAAGAAGTAGAAACGATCTCAACTATTATAATTTTAGAACCGTTTATTTATTTATTTATTTTACAAAGAAGGAGATATTTGTGGGTTTCTTTTTGAAATTTAACTAACACATTTGATAACTAAAAAGTATCATCTGGAAAAAAATGTGTTAAGAAAAATGTCTGAGTTGTTTTGTTGTTTTTTTTTTAGGTATATGAGGAAAAGCAAACCTAGACATGCTTTATACTTCACTGTTCAAAAGTAATGGGAAATGCACCTCAGAGAGAACAGAGTAAACTCATAGCAGGTGCAAATCTTACTCCACACACATAAATAATCAAGAAATATTTGTTTGTTTTTTTTTAATAATTCTGTATAATTTTCCTCTCAGTTCCCTCCACTGAATGAGTAGAGAGGAAAAAATTTAAACCAAGTCAATTTTAAATTTCTTTTCTACTCCCTGGAATTGTGTGCATCTTCTAATATCTTGTGTAATAGCAAGGATTTCATAGTTAATATCTGGTCCTCCTATGCCTTCAGTCTTAGTTGACACCACTGAAAGAGTCATCATCCCATCTGATCATCTTCATTCGATCATTCCAGGGTCTCCACTTCATCTGATGTTAAAATATGAATACCTCTTTACTTCTAGCAGCATTTCTTATTGGCATGCCCTTAACTGCCTCCACACCATGCTAGACCGTGATGGTATCTCTGTGGATGTCACACGACTTCTTGGTCAACACCACTCTTTAGTTCATATAATCCTTTAGCTCCACCCATGCTATACTAGTGCACGTGAGAACCAAGTAAGTTCATTTCTAGATACATCACATATACATTCCTAGAATGGAGCCTTGCTACTTTTCAATGGTCCAAAGAGTTCGTCTTTTTTTTTTTTTTTCCTGCTCTTAGATTAGATCATTTTCATTGGCTTTCTACTGTTCCACTCCACTTGCAGCTCATCCCAATGTGAGGCTCAAAACCTTTTTCAAAGTAGTTGTACCACATCTAAATTATCTCTGTTTCCACTTTGATAATTTTTATATTTCATTCTCATCTAGTCTGAGGATGACTTGGTTTTTATATTGTAGATATTCTCCCCTATACTTATTTTCTAGATAATGAATTCTATTTCCCTCCAATTACCGAACTTTTGAAACACAAAGGCAGTATTAGACCACAGGATTCTCTTAGCCATATTAACCTTTCTCTGAGTGAGGAAAGGGTCAAATCATACAAGAAAACACAGGGAGAAATTATGGATTAATAGTTTGGGAAATTGTGTATGGTTATGTGGTAATGATACAGAATTAATAAAATCTTTTCAAATAAGGTTTAAACAATCCAAAAATTATGTGAAAAATTGTTATACTCTGTCTGTCAAATGAATAAATAAAATCTTTAAAAGAATTGCTATAAATCTATAAAAATAAACTTCAGATATTGGTTTTGAAGGGAGAATTATAAAGTAGGGGAGTACAAACTCATAGAAAACAAGAAAGTATGTGCTATGATATTGTGTCAATTTTAATTAAACAATTACTAAAACCAGAGCCAAAATACAGGTAAGTAAATTAGGTTATCTGTTCTATACCTAGCAGATAATTGATAATATTGCATTTTGTATTACATAATAAGCTATATTTAGGTATCATGTTGTTTAGAAAGATAAGAAGGGTTAGCTTTGGCTCTGTCATAATACTCTGGTCTAAAGTCCTATGGGAAGCTTGATATGAAAACTATATACTAGTAAGTGAGTATAGAAATGAAATATTAGTGGTCACATTCTCATGTGATTAACATGTTTGATAATTAATTGGCAAATAAGAAAATCTACTTTTTAGTTAATCAAATGGATAGGCTTAGCTTTAAAGCATCTTATTATAGTATCTCTGAGTATGTCAAACTCAATCATGACATGTGTCAAAATAATGTTCCCCTAAGGTATAATCCCTATGATTTTCCACATTCCTCTTTTTTCCTTTCTAAGACAAAGTCCTTTCGAGCCTAGACACTTATTGAATATTGTCATTCTGTTTCTGCCCAATCTGTACTTTTTTTCTATGGAATTGATACCTAATCATTATTCTAACTTTAGATGAATTATTACCTCTTCTAGAAAGTCTACATGTTCTGCCAAGGGAGAGTTCTGATCTTGTGAGCAGTGTTCTCTTAAGAGTAATGTCTTAAGACATCATGAAATATAGAATTTAAAGATCTTATTTGTTTATTTAGAGAGAGAGATCATGGGAAGAGGAGCAGATGGAGAGGAGAGAATCCAAAGCAGGACCCTGAGATCATGACCTGAGCAGAAATCAAGAGTTGGACACTTAATGGATGGATCCACATAGGCACCCAAGAAATATAGTATTTAATTATGTTTTTCTCTCTTCCTAAACTAGAAGTCTTAAGAAGCCTTAAACAATGTGCTATTTGACATATTTCAATATTTCTTATGGTTTCAGGATCTAATGTATGGCAGTCTTCAGTCATCTTTTAATAACATAAATCAGGCCGTATAACTCATGTGGTTAGAATCCTCTTGTTTTGGTTTATTGCTACAGTTGGAATAAAATCCAAAATGCCATTTCTAAGCTGCATGTAGTTATAGGATTCTGTTTACATCTTGAACACAATCTCTTATCACTAGACCACCAATCACTACACTATGATCTATCTTCATAGTTTCTCTTTTAGAGTCTTTGTAAGAGCTATTTCTTCTGCCTTGATTATTCTGACCTTAGAATTTTCCTGTGGTTGACTCCCTCAGCTCTTCACAGCAAAATTTATCATTCTAAATAAATGCCAGGCTCCACTCTATGTGGTCAGTTATTAAATCATTACATTGATTTATTTTCTTCATACCACTTATTAATGGTCATTATTTTGAGAATTTTAATGTTTATTTTCTATTTATTTCAACTATCATAAACCCTACAAAACACTGTAAGTTTTCTTTATTCAATTATCTTTTCAAGAGTTGTTAAGTAAGAAGGAAAAAAGTCTTTACACTTTCAGAGGCAACTACTCTTTTGTCTGTGCTTCAGTCTTTTGTGTAGTTCAAGATTTTGATTTGGCATTACTATTCCTCTGCCCTTCCTTGAATGTTCTTATAGTACCATTTTACTGGTGATTAAATCTTTTGGTGCTTTTGTATCTGAAAAAGTATTTATTATCCCTTTGTTTTTTGGAAGGTATTTCTGCTGGGTATAGAATTCAGTGTTGATAGTTTCTCCCATTAATTGCAAGATGTTACTTTCTGCATGTGTCCTCAATGGGGTAATGTCACTCTCAAGAAAGTGAAAATTGATTGTGGGGAAGAAGGCAAAAATTGTAATACAATGGCTTGTTTCCTTCAAAAGAGTCACAGTGCATACAGTATAGATGAGTTTTGAGTGGATACCTGTATGTATATTTGTGTAAATTGAACAGATATACAGTATATCTGAGGTATTAAGATTTGATCAGCCAGGAGTAATTAGGAAAAAAGTATTTTAAAAGTCTTCTGGGTGGGGTGATAATGAAAACAAGGCTGAGGAATACTGCTCTATTGTCTTCTTACTTGTATTGTTTTTTTTTTTAATTATATTTTTTAAAGATTTTATTTATTTATCAGAGAGAGAGAGGGAGAGAGCGAGCACAGGCAGACAGAATGGCCGGCAGAGGCAGAGGGAGAAGCAGGCTCCCTGCTGAGCAAGGAGCCTAATATGGGACTCGATCCTAGGACGCTGGGATCATGACCTGAGCCGAAGGCAGCTGCTTAACCAACTGAGCCACCCAGGCGTCCCATTACTTGTATTGTTTTGATGAGAAATTTTTCATAATCCATATAATCTTTCCTCTTCTTCATATAAGACTTCAGAACAATATTATTATGCAAAGACTTGGAGCAGTTTTCTTCATGTTTTTTGGGGGGGGATTTGTTGAGATTCTTAAATAATGGATTTATTATTTACATAAAATTCAAAAAACTTCAGTCATGGGGCACCTGGGTAGTTCAGTGGGTTGAAAACTCTGCCTTCAGCTCAGGTCGTGATCCCAGGGTCCTGGGATTGAGCCCCGCATTGGGCTCTCTGCTCAGTGAGGAGCCTGCTTCCTCCTCTCTCTCTGCCTGCCTCTCTGCCTACTTGTGATCTCTGTCTGTCAAATAAATAAATAAAATCTTTAAAAAGAAAAAACTTCAGTCATTATTATTTCAAATATGCCCCCCTCCCTTTCAGGAATCCCATTTACACATGTGTATTCCACAGATTTTTCTCTCTCCATTTCATTTTGGATAGTTTCTAAAACTATCTTCTTAAGTTCATTGATCTTTTCTTCTGCAGTATCTAATCTTCCATTCACTTCATGTGTGATAGAGATAGTTATAGGTTTGTGCATGTGTGTATGTGTGTTTGTGTATGCATGCATTTGAGTAAAAACAGCTGAAACATAAAAATTACACATCTTAATAATGTTAATACTCCATAACACTGACTTCAAGTCAGAAATTAATATTTGCTTCACGAAGGCCAAAAATCCCATGGGTGACTCTAACATAGAAGGCTATATTTAGAAAAAATGATTTAACTCATGAATTAATTATATCCCTTTGTTGTTGAGCCATATTACATTACATATTACATTAGGATCCAATGGGATCCTACATTCTATTTTAAGGAGGATTTAAAATACAGAGATTAGTAAATCCATCTTATTATAAACAATTCATTCATACTTAAAGCCACACCTATATAAGCAAAGGATTGAAAGGTGATTTGGTTTGAAATTAAAAATATATGTAAAATAGATACAAATGACTAAGATCTACTTGAATGAAATAGTGAAAACCAAAACAAAGTTATAAAAGTTGTAGAGTAAATATAGGAAAATTGTATCAGTAAACTCTGGCTAAGGATTGCACCCACAAATGGAAACTTCCTATCATCTATAACGAGGAGGAAACTGATGAGGTACATGCAATTTGTCTTGTTTAGAAAATTCCACAAAATATATGAATCTGTACATAAAGGTCATTGAAAACAAAACAACTGATATCCTAAGAGTAGCTATATTTTTAAAGGCAGCAGATTCTTTCATGCACATTATTACTATAACATTTCTACCTTGCTACTAGTCTGCATTGTGGCCTCAGAAGTGCCACTGTCAGGTGATGTGTCTTCATGGTAAAATAAAATATAAAGAAACTCCAATGTACATTGACATCTCCCTTAGACCCAGAGATTTTTAAACTTATTTTTCTGTATGGAAGCACTTTTATTGAAAGCATATATACTTTCTTATTGTCAATAATTTTGATTTTGATGTAATTACATTAATACAATGTTTAGCACTCTGAATGGTGTCTGACTACCTTTTTTTCCATGACAAGAGGAAAGACCTTATCTAAAATATATATTGAATATTTCATATCCAAATAAGGAAGAAATTGAACCATGAAGATGTCCTTAAAACTATAAGAATTTGCTTTTCTAGAAAGTAATTGCCAGCTCCATACTTTTCTAACCTCCATATAAATAATTCTTGTTGGTGGAGCTCTAAATAAATAAACACACACCAGATCAATCATTGCACAGATGGCACTGCATTTATTTTTGACCAAAGTTTCACTAAGTAAAAAAGAGGGTAACAATGGACCAAAATAAACTAATTAGACCAGAAGTCTGCCTATTTCTTCCCCAGGATATTAGACTCAGAGCCTTGTAAGAGAAGAAGCTGGTGTGAATATTTAGAGGATAGTTAACAAATAACAGCTCTGCATTTTGAACTAATAAATATCGTTTGAACATGAAATAGACTATGCTTTAGAAACAACCTCTCATACTGTCATTTCCTTCATGTGTTTTTCTTTGAGAAGATGTATTTGCTTGGGATGCTAACTGAAGACAGAAGGTATATTTCCTTATCCACTTCTTTTGGGGAAATTGTTTTTATAGTAATTCATGTTGTTCTCATAAAATGACCTGGATTAGCATTACTGTTTTCAGGTGAGATTCTTAAGATTGGATTTCCAGGCTATTTAGCACTGAATAATTTCCAACTATAGTTCTAATCTGTTTAGACTAGTGAAGTCTTAAATTACCATCTAGGTATAAATGAGCAAACATTTCATTAAAAAATGAAGAGTTTTATGACAATACCTTTCCTTGGAAAATGGAGCCACCTGAGCTTTTCTAATAGCTGGTGACATCCATTAGTGGTTTTCTCTGAAATTGAAAACATTTTCCATCTGTTCATACACACTCATTACAAAGTAGTTAAGAGCCTGTGGGATCACAAAGGCACATTTTGGCAAATTACAAAATATCAAAATGAGTTATTGAAGAGGCAGCAATGACTATATAATAAGCTGCTCAAACTTGCAATTGTCTGGTTTTGTGTAAGAGAAGACATCTGTATGCTAAAACCCAGTTTACCTTTTTTTGTTTGTTTGTTTTTCAATACTTGGGACTCTTCCATTTGATGGTATTCATTTCTGTGCCTCTGACCCAAATTCTTTCTTCTGTGGGAATTTGTGCAATTTTGTGAATTTTAAAAATACTTTCTTTTTCAGTCTTTAGGGAAGTACTGTTTCATGGATTCTCTTCAGAGGAATGAATTGAAGTAATGGACTTAAATAAAGGCAGGAAAGGATTCAGGTGCTCATCAAGAAGAAAATCTTGTTTGTCAGTCTACTAAATAATGGAAAAATCAAGGGTGCAAGTAATAGAGGTTTTTCATCTGGACACCTTCAGGAAGAGATGACATGGCCATCTCTGCTGGACACTAAAGTCAGTCTCTGGCCAAACTGATGGGGAAAGTTCCAGCTGATCTTTGGAAAAAGTTTCAGTGATCTCTTTTGCTGCCTTAATAATTTATCTATGCACAAGTTGTGTATGTGTCACCTAGAAGTTGATACCTAAAGGAATGTGATATGTTGCAGCTAAAGTTCAACCAAAGGTGCAGAACAGATCATAACAATAAAAATCTCTGTGAGACTAGAGAGGGTCTTAAACAGTAACAAATGAGAACTGAAAATGAAGCAGAGATGGAAAGAAAAATATGGTTCCAAAAAAGAAAACCTTATTTACTTTGCACTTTTTCTCAAGACTTATCTACAAATACTACATAGATGTAAAGCCAAAAATATTTTTTAAATTACATATATAAGTAATATTTATTTTGTTGTTTAGAAGAAACAAAGTTGGATAAATGTTATTTCAGATTCAATCTTCAATCAGGTAATTTTGTCAATGCAATTTATTCGCAGGAAATAATTCTATACTGAGAGTCTATCTTCATTTTATTCTTATTTCTCAAGAACTGAAAAGAAAAGAAGGAAGTAGATATGAAGGGAGGGGAGGAGTAAGTAGGGAGGAAGGAAGAAAAGGACGGGGAACTAAATACTTAAGTTTATTCACGAAATTGTAATACCATTATCTCTAGCATTCACTATTTTACATCATGCCCCAACAATTTTTCAGTAGAGATACAAATCAAAGTGAAACTGAAAGAAGAATCACAAAGTATTTTCAGCAGCACTTCTCAGTGTTTGGTAGTCTTAGGCAATATGACCAAGCTTCATTCACTATAAAAACCAAAGATTAGTTTTATCACTTTGACATTTTAATTTTTGTTTACCAGCCAATTAGATTTTAATACCCTTCAATATTATAGAATTAGTTCAAATTGTTGTTTAAGAGGTAATATTTCTGCTATCTCCAAAATATTTCTTAAGAAAACAAAAAGATAAAAAAAAAAAAACTATAGTTAAATACGAAAGAACTCTCATCAGAAAATAGTTGTAATGTTTGATGTATACCTGAAGTGCTGGCTCATGAAAGTATAAATATTTTCGTGTTTCTTTCAAGATGCTTGTTCCTTTCCTTATTAAACATTGAATATTTCCTTCTATTTTCTCTACCCTTTCACTCATAATGAAGAATCTAATATATTTTTCTACCACCTTGTCATGTCACTCTGTACTATCAATTAAAAAAACCAGAAAAGTAAAAGAGAAACTAGCTGCTTGATCACTCATTAGATCGCATTTACACAATCAGTCTAATCTGAATGGAACATTCTTGGAATGAGGCTCCTTCATCATTTGTTTGAAAAGCACTGTGTGGTATATTTGCTCTCTATACAACTGTGAATAAGAAGAAATATTTTCTGATGAAATCTGCTTTGAATATTTTCAGGAAGATTAACCTTTAAAAATTGAGGATGTTTGTACTGAAACATAATAAAATCATTAAACACAGGTAAGACTGCCTCTAGGTTTAAAGGGAGACTTCAGCCTCAAATTCAAAGCTGAACAGAACTCTGGTCCAGTCTGTGGTTAATGCCTTATGAATTTTTCTAATACTAATTTCAACTCTTCACTGATGGAGGATAGTTCATTCTCACTCAAGATGGATAATACCAAGTGCTATAAATTTGTATTAAGAGGCCATATTCCTTTGCATATTGTATAGTGCACATTAGATTTGACTTCAAATTGAATTCGGTAGTAAAGTTGCAAAAATCGGTATAATCATATAAATTCTGCCTTTATCAGCTGTGATGACAAATGCAGTCTATATGCCAAAGGCTTAAATGAAATTGAGTTGAGCTTGATGGGAGTCAGGCAGGGGCCTAACAAGAATGAAGTAGCTAGCCTAAAAAGAAATTCAAACCACTTTTAAATCCACATTCTATTCACTACTTGTTTGGTTTTCATCATGTACTATTGAATTCTGAGCATATTTGCTTCAGACAGATGCTAGTGTTGTTTCAGCTTATTGGAACAAGGAACAGCAGGAGGTATGGATTAAGAGGAGCTATTGATAAACAGGGGTGGGCTGAATGAATTTTTAGCAGACTAAAGACAAATATAGATGGAGTATTTTTTGAGAATGATTTTAAATCTGTAGTATTGTTTTATATATATGACAACATTATTAAACAAAAGAGGGTGAATATTAAACATAATTAAAGTGAATTACATACTTTAACAGAAAACACATGAGCCAAATACTTCTGATTTTAGATACACTTGTACACTAAAATTATGTTATTTTACTGTAATAAAATAGGTTCCCTTAAGTAAAACCCAGACATCTTCAGCATTTTCTACTGAAACATCCAAGCTTTACTTTCAATATTCTACAAGGCATAGTGAGCACATTCCTCGAGAGTAGATAGAGAAACAGATTCATACACACAAACAGCTCTAATTAAGCATCAATAATAAATATTTACTGCTCATTATGTACATTTGTGAAAAGAGGTATAAAACGGTTTGAATTTGCAGTTAAAAGACCAGGTTTCCAGTCTAAAGTTCATTACCTACTGTTGATGGGAACTCAGAGAAGTAAATTAAACTCTTCAAATTGAAATTTGGGCATTACAATAATTATTACATATGGTGGTTGTGAAAATGATAGTACCACAAATTCTTGCTTAAGTTGCTAGTCATTACTGTATACAAGAAATTATGAATGTCACCTTATGAAATTAGTATAAATAAAACATTTGTGATTAAAGATAAGTTTGCTTATCTGAATTTTTTCTTAAATCAGATAAATAATAACGTATTGTTAATAAGGAAAACTTTAAAAACCTATTGGTTGTCTGACAGAATTTAGGCATGATCTTTGACAGGGAATGGAAATCATATGGTCACTTTAAGGGCAGCAGACAGCCATTGTGTAGCAATACATCAAGAAAATGAAAGTTACTGATGAAATAGAAGAAGATGGTCAACCATGAAGGAAAGGAAACATTTTCTTGTCTAACTAAAGGAACAGAAGTGACCAGTAGTAACAAACTTTATTTCAAAAATAGCCAAAATAGAGGACCACAGATTTTGTAGATCACCTCTAGTTGTTTAGACTTGTAATGAAACAGTGACATCATAGCTCCCTAAAAAAAAAAAAAGAAAGAATTTTCTAATAAGAATTTTGTTGCATTTTTTTCTCATCAGCAATAACAATAATTACAAATATTACTACATAATGAATGAATGCAGGCATTAATTAAAAACCCCTGTTCATGGGAAGCTTACTTTCATGTGCTCATTGCTTTAATCAACAAATGTATTACATACCAACTCTGTGCAATGTAATATTAGCTAATATAATGACAGAGACAGAAAAAGTTATAAAAATTAAATCCATTAACAAATAACCTGCTAATTCTTCTCTTTTAATATTAAGTATATTTGAATAAAGGTAAATAAAGGTAGTTTAAAGAAGGCACTGGGCCCACAGACCAAAAGGCCTGAAGAGATTTTTATAAAAGGAAATAGACTATCTTAGACTTCAACAACATGAAAAAAGTAATTTTGAAAAAATTTAGCTGTCTCTTGGTCATTGTTAATTAAACACAGAATTGTCTGTCTGCTGCTCTAAAAACAATATTTTAAATATGTCTAGTTAACAAAACAACTTTGATATTAGTGAAAAAATTATCAAATATTGAGATATCCTATTTTAAGGAAGAGAAAAACGATTTTGAGTTCAGCAGATTTGATTCCATCTTGGTTTTACCATTGTAAAGAAAAAAATTATCCTGACACTTGTTAAAGTGGTAAGAAAGACTATTCTTGACTATTGTGGTAGGTGTCAACAGTATGGCAATAGAGAAGAGAAATGGAGCTCACCTCTGACTATAACAAAGAAAAGGAAATATAGCCAAGGAGCAGGCTGGAGGGGGTGTTCTGTGGATGGAAAGTTAACAAGGGGAGACATCAAACATGGCAGGAATTTTTGCTAAACTGATTTAGGATTTGTGCTGAGATCTGACGAATGATTTATACATCAAAGCCAAGGGATGAAGAATTTGATCAGGTATCAAGGCTGGGGAATTCTCTCTAAAATGGTTTAGTAGGATTCTTGCTAAAACTGGACTCTTCAGGCCTCCCAGGACAGGGACCATGGTCCATGCCAACAGAAGAGGGCTCTGAGGAGCTTGAGTAGAGTTTGATCAAGGAGAGTCTTTGTCACCACTTAGCAGCTGTGTGATCTTGTTAATTTACCAAAACATTTAAGCTGCAAATTCCACAGCAGCAAAACTAGGGAACTATGGGTCATGAAGCTGTCTTAAGGCAAAAGTTTCTTTGGCACTTGTGTCAGCATGCTGGTCTGGATAAATATACAGCTTTCACACACCTGGATTCCTTAGGTCTTTATGCTGGGTTTGAATCAAGAGATGTGAGATTCTTCGGACCACAGGCCCTGTCTTCCAAAAGAACTTCAATAAAACACTTTCAGCCCCCCGGCTCTAGCATTTACAGCTGTTAATATTTTCTCAGATAGAAACCCAGCACAATATTTTAAACTCCAGAGGCTTCATATAGTTCCCAGTTGCCCAGAGGTAAAGACAACACTGAGTTTCCTACTGAATGAGAAAAGATAACAAGATTATATTAGCAAAAAAAAAAAAAAAAAATTTCGCTAACAGCTCCAGGCATTCTACTTCATCTCATCTTCTGAGTTTATAAATGATTTGAAACACTTGATGAGGATGAAGGAAGTACAATGTTAGGAAACAAGCAAAGCTTGTCTTATTTGACCAATATCAAAGCTTAATAAGTAGGAATAAGGGAGAGAGGTGGTAAGTACAGTCCTTGTCTTTCACCTCCTGGTCACTGTTCATAGCAACTCTCATTAGAGTCCTCTTCTTCAACAGAGAAGAACTAGTGTTAAAGAGCATTAAATATGTATCTGTGCTTTTATCCAGATGTTGTCGATTATATTTTAAAATGTCATTTGTTCTCATTACAGAGGCTGGGTGGGAGGTTTTGAAGCTGATATTACAGAGCATAAAATGGGAACAAGTAAGTCTCAAGGTATTCTGTTTTTTTAACTTCAAAAGTGTATATGATTTTCCCTTTAGAGTAATATTTTACTCTTTACTACTTTATTCTTACAGAGTAGGAGACAAAAATTAAATTTTATTTAAGTCGGCATATTTAGCATTTAAAACAATTCATGACATTTTGCAGGTGAGTGACAGTGTTTATTCATAAGAAAGTGAAACTTTGGGAATACTGTTTTTCTTAACTTTATATATCTAAATTCTAAATTTTTCTCCTCTCAACCAATTTTTGCCATATGAACAACTTCTAGTCAAATGATGATTTTATGAGTTTGAATGTCATTTTTAATCTGCAAGCTATTTTTATCTAAAAGTGGAGAAATCTATCATGCAAGTTTTCAGCAAAAATCTCAACATTCTCTGTCAGGTTAAGAAAGAGGAAAATTCTAATAAGAAAAATCTTGAAAGTCCCTTCTAGATCCCATTTTTTAGGGTCAGCAAAAATGTTACTTCTTCTAAATTTCCATGGTGCTACTCAAGATTTGACTTTTTTTTTTCAAATATCATTTCTCTTTTTATTAAAATATTTATGAGATAATAACATGAGAACATTAGTACTCATTGAATATTTACTATGTTCTAGTCACAGTATTTGGTGTTTTGCTTATGGCATTCATCTGCCTCCAAACCCTATATATTTAGGTAATATTATTTTATCTTTCAGATGTGAAAATTTCAGCTTACTAAAGATAAGAAACTTACCCAAGGCTGAATAGCAGTGAGGTGGCAAAGCCAAGATTTTAACTCATATATGGGTCACTCTTGAGCTCTCTCCTTCCATTATGCAAAACCTAAAACCTTTACAACTATAACTCGACCACGGATCCAGCTCTAGCTTACCAAAGACTATCTAGTTGAGAAAATAACTCATAGCTTGACCTTGAAAAGTTTTTATTCTGTTTTTGTGTTATTTTTGTTTTTTTTTTCTGGAGGGGTTAATTGTTAAGTGAAACAAGTAAATTGCTTCAGGCAGAAAAGAAAAGAAACTGATACTTTTTCCCAGGATCGAAATAAAAGCGCACACTGTCCCTTTGTTGAAACCTGTTTCAGTCCAGCTTTCTAGCTCAAAAATAAAAGAATAATAAATGTCTTAGATAGAAATCTAACCTAAGGTAGTCATGCTGGCCTAAATAGGACTTTAGGTCTTACCTATGTCTTGAGAAAGGGATCTGAAATTTCTGATGAATGGTTATATTACCTGCAGTGATGCTCAGTTAGCAGACTATTGATGATTTCCAAAGAAAATAATTGCAAAACAGAAAAAGAAATGTTTCCGAAAAAAAAAAATTATACCACCTATATATAGCTGCACATACAACACATGTTCCATAAAAGGCTAAGTCTCAAGTGTGTGTTCCATGAGAGAGTGCTTGTGTTAGTCAATGCTGTATCCCTAGCATTCAGTAGCTTTCCAGTAAATATTTCTGTAATAAATGGTTTATTACTCATTTGCAACCACAGTTTAAGGATGGAAGTGTTGGGAGAAAGAGAGAGCACTATATTTTTTCTAGTCTCAACAGTCATTGTATGATAATGAGATTTTATTCTAAAATTTTATTTTTATAATCTTCCAAGCAATGAAATTAAGGTCATCACAATTTGTATAAATCAGTCCCTTAGGGATATATTGGCGTTTAGGGTTCCCAGGCTCTCTGTGGGAGGCACTCCGAAATGGACCTGAGAATTAGTGGCATGACACACTAGAAGATCTCAAGTTCAGGGATCATATCCTACTCAGCATTCTATTCTGAGCCCCTTCCACCTTGATTGGGCCTAGTTTGAAATACAAAACTTCAGTTCAGAAAAAATGGTGAAGGTCAGGGAAGAGAGGTCTGAGCTTAGCATCAAGCCTTGACAGAAAAACAGCTCCTGTCCCAGTTCCTGGGAGAACATGATGTAAACTTCTCACAGAAAAAAAAAAAAAAAAAAGTAAGCCTGAAAGAGCAAGGTTACCCAGTGAGACCAAAAGAACATGAATCAGACAGGCTTTCCAACAGCACTAAAAATGAAGACAGTTCAGTCTACCTGGGGCTGGAAAATTTTTACTAATAGCTATTATAGAAGGCCTATTATGTACCAAGTGCTCTATATCCATTAGTTCTAATCTACCAGCAACCTTCCAAGGTCACATCTTCTTTTTTTCATAAGAAGAAACTAAAACCTGTAGGCCAAGCAACTTGCCCATAGCCACACAGAGATGGGATTAGAAATCTATGCCTGTCTGGTTTTAAAACCTTTGTCCTTTATATTATACCTTCATACCCATAAAATATGTAACACTCAGTGAAACCAATCCTAGTTTATTGATTGCCTGGATACTGGAGGGCATCTTCCCATTGCTGAAAGGGATCTTACAAGCTCAGGACTACATAGATTTTTTTTTTCATTGCCCCTTCATTTAATAAATACTTTTTGGGCATTCCATGCCTATTCTATGATAGGCATACTTCCTTAAATAAGTTGTCCTTGATATTGAGATAGAAAAAGAGACCAGAAGGCATTCTGACATCACAAGAAACTACTTGTGAAGGCTGGTGGAATTGGAACTTCAATGGAGAATTTTTTTGAAAAGGGAATTTAAAGCTTCATTGATTTAAGTTGGGTATTTGATTTTTTTTCCTTAAGTCTGAGTTAGCCTGTGGCAATCAAAGGTTACATTAAATAGAGTCATCAACTCCCTTTCCTTGATTCCCTTTTTCTTACTCTACAAATTCTATTGCATGAATCTCACTGAGGAAAAGATGAAAAACCTCTAAGCTTTGAAAAATGCCATTCAAGTATGCAATAAAGCATGCAATAAAGACCAGTTGTAGATGTGATGGTTTAAAACACTACCAATGATGCATTAACTCAAGCATGAGGAATGGTATAAAAGGAAAAACAAGGACATTGTACTTTAAAATCCATTTTTAAAAAGCACTGGAACCTACTTGATTAGTTCTTACAGTAAGAGTTAAAATAATTCAGGATTTTATCCTACTCTTTTCTGGATGACTGAAAATTTATCTTAGATTTTACTTTTGTTCCTAATTTAGCTGCCTTTCTCCCAAGGGCATCTAAGTTATGTGCCCTCATGTAAAAAATAAGCATATATCCTCATATAGCCATATGATTTAAGAAAATCAATTATTTAATAAAAATTACATTAGCTTCATTCTTCTTCCAAAAATAGCTCACTAATTTGTGACAATAACATATAGATGATACAGAAATTAATTTTTTATTGCTATTTGACTTCTTATCAGAAACAAAATTCAAATGTAAGCTATCTTAAAATACTGATGCAATTACATATGCTTTGAAATTGGGTGGGACTTGAGTTTTCAGTTTATCTCTGAGCTACTATAATCTAGTCCATTATTTCCAGTGTTACTCTAGACCACAAATAATCTTAACCATTGGGAAGGTAAGTGAAGGAATCCGTTATCCATACATAATTTGGAATGTTCGGAGTTCATTGGGAATGTGCTGGCATAAACTGTCTTCTCATAGTACTTTCCAACTAGAAAAGATTCTCAGAGGAGAACCTCACTCATAAAGATTTACTGTGAAGATTGGCTTTGGGAATAAGCAGTTCAACTTTTGGTTGTCTCATTGGCTATGAGACATTCCATTGATCTATGTCCTATATATTATAATCATATCAAACCATTCTGTGAAATGAACAAAGAAGTGCGGCCATACTCATATGAGATGTATAAAGATTAGCAATAGACTCATAACCTTTGTTTTTCAAATACAGAATGATATATTTAAAAAATATATACAGTTTCTTTTACAGAAAACCAATAAATGACAAAGTTGGTTGAAATAGCATTTTGAGAAACTAGGTATTTTTGGGAACTGAAAAACTAGGTTAGACTAAAAATTGGTTAATGCTTGCAAAATTAAAAATAAAACATTTGAAATTATATTCTACTGGACAGAAATTATTCGAAACTCTGTGGGAAGAAAATCTAGGTCTCTAATCAATAATAAACAGTAATGTAAACAAAGTACTCTCGGTACTCTGAGTACTGTATACTCAGGTAAAGAGGAAGGTATGTTCCTCACTTAGAGCAGGAGTTGCTTGCTCATAATCACCAGCTCCAAGATACTTGCTTCCAGCTTTATGAAAGAAAGATATATAATACCAACCAGAGGCAGAAAATTTGAATGAAATTCCAAGGCAGCCATTATTGTGCCACCTTAATCTCAATGGTGCACCTTGCACACTGTCTCTTTCTAAAATGCTAAAGGCCAAACAAACCAAACTATATCATGAGTTTGTCACAAAAGATCCTTTAAAAATTTCATAATAAAAAATTTTACAACAGTATTTGAGGAAACCATGGTATCAGCCTGAATGGTCTAGAAGTCCTAAAAATAATTATGTATTCAAGAGCTAGTTAATTTTGTTGAGTATTTAAATAGGACACAGTAAGTTATTTTCAAGTGAGGGAACATCTTATTAGATGTCTTTTCTTTAAAAAGCATATTTGGAGTGAGGAAATGTTTAAAATATCTGCTATTGAAAACAACTAGAGAGATTCAAAAACGAAACAATGTGTATCATTTAAATATTCTATTATAAAGATAAGTAGAAATTCCAGTCAAAAATAATGAGCAACAGTCAATGCAGAGAGATTTAAGTACAGTTCAGAGAAGGCGTTAGTTTTCACTTAAATTCTTTATGCAGCTCATATGGTGCTAAACAACCATTTGTTTTGTTATAAAGTACCTTTGTTCTAGGATTGCAGGAAGGCATAGTGGGCCACTTTATCTTCCAGTTCCAAGGCCACTATGCAGGTGCAGATTCATTTGTTTTAACTTAATGACAAATGACATTTTGCAAATTATCTGTTCATATTCTATTTGTAAAATTCTTAAAAAGCACCCATGGGGGCGCCTGGGTGGTTCTATGAGTTAAAGCCTCTGCCTTCGGCTCAGGTCATGATCCCGAGGTCCTCAGATCGAGCCCCACAATAGGCTCTCTGCTCGCCAGGGATCCTGCTTCCCCCCTCTCCCTGCCTGCCTCTCTGCCTATTTATGATCTCTGTCTGTCAAATAAATAAATAAAATCTTAAAAAAATAAAAAATAAAATAAAAAAGAACCTATGTGTGTGTGTTGGGGGGATAGTATTTCCATTCCAAAACTTTTGAAAAACCAAAATGGAAAAGTTGAAATTCTGCCAATAAAACAAACAAAAAAGAAATTATCTAAATCTGGATGTAATAAGAAACCAGTTAATATTAAAACTATTAATAATATCAAAATATTCCTACCAAAATCTTCAACACTAAGTCAAGTCCATGTGTATGTGTGCTATTGCTAATGACACACAACTTGACAGTCTCAGTGAGAGATTTGGTTTTATTTTCATTCTCTATCATTTTAAATGTTTTTTTTTGTTGTTGTTGTTTTTTCCCCAGTGTGTTTTCTTCTCATACCATCTACCTCTACTCTTCTCCTTTTTGGAAACCTAAAGAAGTGAGGAACCTATTATGTGTTTTAAGTAATTGGGGCAGTGAATACATTAGACAAACACGAATCTCCACATTCAAATAAAGAAATCCTGAAAGTAGGAATGTAGTCAAAGGTGGGTACCATTTTCTTATACATTTGAAGTTGTCCTTTGCACAATTAAACTCTCTTCTGATAAGGTAATAAATCATATGCAAAGACCCTTATAAAAAAATTCAAATGCATTATATGTGATTACTTAGACTTTGTCAGAGAAAGTTGAAAAGTGATCTATTACAGTATTCAAATATAAAAAAGGTATTACATAAATCAGATCATGTATAGCTGTTCTTTTCCATCAATAAATGCAATTTTCCTACAAGGCACTCAGAATGAATAAAAAATAAGAATGTTCCCCCTTATACATAGTAAGCAAAGATAAAGTTTAGCTCATTCATTTATTTACCTATTTATCATGTGTCTACCAGATAGAATCTCAACTTGCCAGAACATGAAAAACAGATGATAAAGCTTCCAAAAAAAAAAAAACACTAAATTTCTTATTGAATCTTAATATTAGGGCATACATATTTTGAGAACTACCCCCAATGATCCTGCCAAGCAACGAGGAATGATAATCACTGGTTCAGAATGTGCTTGGCACATCATTTTGTTGCAGGGATACAGACTGCATGAAATATAATCTTGTCTTCCGGAAGCTCATTGTGTAGTGGGAGAGATAACCATGTAAGAAATGCAGCAGGAAAAGAGCTGGGTGTAAGTAAAAATACAATGGTCACACAGAGGTGAGAATGATTAATTCTGTCCAAGTCTGTCAGAAAAGAGTTCTTAGAAGGGAATCTAGAAAATAATGAGTGTGATTTTTTCCTAGGCAATAATAAAATGGTAGCAAATATATGCTAGGCAACACTCTAAGGGATTTTCACATATTAAAAAATTCTACTGATCCTCAATAATAGTCTATAATAACCCATGAAATAGATAGTATTCTTTCCCTTATTTATTTTTTTTCTTTCCCTTATTTAACAGTGAAGAAACTGAGGCAAGGAGAAGTTAGGCACAGATCATTCAACTCAAAAGTTTGGCATTCTGATTGTATAACTGTAGTACAGTGTTCTCAGCTCCATTGCAGTCTTCTTTCAAAGGTGAGGAAGGGAAGTATAAACAAAATATTGAAATGTACAAAATAATGTTTAAGGTACTGTAAGCATAGACATATCCTTTTTTTTTTTAACCTAAAAAACACAGTTAAAAAAAAAAAAAAACTATTTGCAGTGACTCAAGACCACGAACATTTTCTTCCTAATTAAAGGTTCAGAGAGGATGCATCACATAATTCACCATTAGGATCCTCTTACCTATCTTTAATTCAGATGATGGTAACAGAAGAGACTAACTACATAAACAGAAGTTTGTTGGCTGTATAGGCCCTGGAATTCTAATAGATCTGTTCCTAATACTCTGCATCTCACTGAGATGATCAAAATTCTAGCAGGGTTCAAGTCTTCACCTGCGTTGTTCATTCAGTAGCATTTGTCACTGTTGACTATGCCCTCCTTCTTGAAATATCTTTTTTAGTCTTTTATACATCTATCTCACTTCTCCTTCCCACCTCACTGACAATTTTCCTTTGTCAGCTTTCAGAATGTTGAAGTGTCTCGTCGATTTTGGCCCTTTGTTTTCTGTGTAATCTTATCCAGTATCATGACTGTAAATACTTCCCATCTATGCCTGACTCTGAAATATCTATTTGGAGCCAAAACTTTTTCTGGGCTCCAAACTTCTAGATCTGAGTACTTGATATACATCCTTGTCCAAAATAGAATTTGGGGTTTTCTTTAACTCAACCTATTCCTTTTCAAGAATCACTCATCTTAGTAAATACTAGAACCCAGTTGTTCAGGCCAAAACTCAAGACATCATCTATCTAACATATGTTAGATAGTTGTTACATATTTGGCTACTAAATCACTTTATGCCCAATATCATATGAGCAACATTTTCAGATGGCTCACTTAGTTAGTAGTAAATTCATTTACATGCATGTTTCAGAAGGGAGATTAACATAAAGAATGGACTAGAAGAAAGTAATAATAAACAGTCTATATATCTTGAAGAAATGAGCATGTTTTGGTCATGAAGAATTTGATGCTAATACAGTACTTTCGAGTAAGGACTCTATGGAAAGCTGGAAATAAGGATTTGATACTTGGTTGAAAAAAAAAAAACTTGGAGTACATATAAGAGCATATTTTAAAATATTTGGAGATTGTACTCCATGAGAGGCTGACTCTGAGAGAGAATACTTTTAGGAAATATACTTGGCATGAACACCTTTAGGAGGAGTGGTTTAAAAAAAAAAAAAAAAAAGCAGAATTAGGGAGAGAAGTTGAGCTAAATGCAATCCCAGGGAAAGCGTCTGATGACTTGGGGAACTTTAGAGCTGAGATTGTCCTTCAGAGTTACTTAAAGGCAGAGCAAAGAGAAGCCTTTACCACTATCTTGGTAAAGTCACTGGTTGTCCTGGAAGAAGGTGTGGCCATATCCAGGCAGCTCTTTAGCTGATGCATTCTGCAAAGTGGGGAGACATCTGGATAAACATCTGCAGCAATGTTCCCAATAACTACAGGAATAAGTCCTTTATTCCTGAAGGAAGATCTGGGTCCCACATAATAACATCAAAACTTCCATTTTAAGTAACGAATAGTGTATGATTTTCTTAGGTAAATTACTTAGGCAGTTGGAGTTGAATTGTGTATTACAATATACTTAAATGAATGAAGTTCCTGCTTTTTGTTTCATCAAAGGATTACTTCATGTAGATTAAAACAGACTAATTGTGGAATATTCTAGCAACTTTTCACAGATATGCTAACTTATACAACAAAATACTAACTGTCACGTATAACTTAATTTTAGAAGTCTGTTCTCAACAAGTTTGACCCTGAGTCTGAGATTTCTGGCTTCTAAGAAGAGATGTCAAACATGTTTCAAGAGAAGCCCATACCTAAATAAAGTGAATGACATTTATACTGCTCTGGAAAGAGCTACTCAGTCACCCTGACAATTAATCATGAAGTAAAAGGGAGTAGACACTTTTAAAGAGAGAATAAGAGGGAATAAATGAAATGGTTCAAGAAGATTGATAGTCCTTCATCTATTAGGTAAGCAGTTCTTCCTATTTCCTGCTTCATGTAAAGTTAAAATATTTAACAGGGCATACATGTGATTCTAAATTGGTTGTTTTTTGTTTTCATAATTATACCCATCTAACAGAATAATCTGGCCTCCTAGGACACATCTCTGAAAGATTTTTAGAGTCCTTGTCAGTGTTCACTGATTTGGAGAAGGTGGGTCTAGATTCTTAGTCACATCAAGTCATACTGTCTTTGCTTCCCGTCACTTTTTTTGAAATACGTTTTTTACCCTTTAGAAACCATCATAAGATTATTTATTCTTTAAAACATGTACATGAATTTACCCCTTTCTTAAAGCTTTACAACACTGTTCTAATCATCTTTAACCCTCTCATGAAAATTAATAACATAGACTATGTGATGTATTTTAATTATTATTATTAATAGTATTGTCTTGTATGTTCAAATAGGTGATGGGCATTAAGGAGGGCACTTGCACTGAGCACTAGGTGTTGTATGTAAGTGATGAATCACTGAAATCTACACCTGAAACTAATATTACACTGTATGTTAACTAACTGGAATTTAAATAAAAATTTGGAGAAAGAAAAAAAATCAATTACACGTTAGGACATGTCTTCTCAACTAGATTATATATGCAAAGACAGCAAAATTCACATCATATATAGTGCCTAGAATGATAAAGACAGTAAGCTCTATAACTGGTTGATAATGATATGATTCACTGAAGCAAGTTGTCTATATAGAAATAATGAGTTTACTCGAATGTCAAGAACTAATAGGAAAACCTAGTGTGTTGCAAATATGCTGCTTTTTCAATTTCTACTTACTATAAAATTTAATCATTAAAGTCATTTTCTGGGTAAATCTTCTAAGTTGCTGTGTTCAATTTTTATTTTTATTTTTTTCCACCAATAGCACCTAGCTGATAAAAAAATAAAACCTTTTTAACTCTGGAAGAAAAATGGGAAACTTGGAACTTCATATAAATAATAGCAAAAAATTAAAATAAAAAATAGGTTTTTGTTGTAAGCTGTATCTTTGAATCATCTCATTATATTTCTCCCTACAGGCAGAAATCCCCAGGTGTTTGCTTAAACAAATATGAAATGAAAGGAAAGGCAAATTCAATTATTTCCACTCAGCAACTGAAATTAGCATGATGGAAATGTTCAGGAACAGGTATAATTAAAAACAACAGATGTGTTTTTATATATTGAGCTGCCATGTTGTAATCACAGAAATGATCAAAATGTCTAGGAAAGTCATATCATTTTAGATCATTAAAAATATATATATATATATATATGTATATACATATATATCAATGGGTGTATATGTGTGTGTGTGTGTATACATACATATATACACACATTCATTGATGTTGCTGTGGAAATAACAATAAAATATAGTCATTTCAGTAAACGGAGATTTTTATCCCAGTGATGCTATTTTAAAATATAGATTTTTTTCTTATAAAGCCACCTTGCTTCTGACCACACTATACCATGAACATCCCTCTCACTATGATATGTAGCAAGAAGTTTCACAAAACCTACTCACTATAAAATCATGTTGCCTTCCAGCCTGTTGGGTACATAAGAGTGTTTGGGAAGGGGGCACTACCATTCCCTCTGCTAAACTGAATAATAAATTATCTTCAACATTTTCATAAAAATACTAACAAATCAAGAACATAGAGTCCTAACCAGTAGTAATAAGGCTAGTAGCAATTATACAGATTGTATAAGGCACATGATTAAATGTATTTTGAAACAGGTTTGAGAACTTGAGATAAAAAGGAAATGTGATAGAACATGTAGGAATTAATGATTATGATATCTGAAATGTTTGACTTTTATGGCACAATTTATATGACATTTTTAAATCAACATATTTCCCACCTGAGATATTACATCTCTGTGTCACATATACTTCTATCTCAAATGTTTCTCCCTAAAGATCTTTCTTTCTCTTTAGGAGACTAATAACAACTAATACTCTAACAAAATAAATTGTCAACAGAGTCAGACAAGACCTGTTAGTAATGATAATGACAATGAAATCTAAATAAATGTTATTTCCTCCAAGCAGTGCAACAAAATACTAATTTTACCTTGATGACTTCTAAAATACTTAAGAAAATCTTTATCACGCTAATGTTTTGTGGTATATATTCCCTACCAAGCTGATTAATAGGTGCAAGAAAATAAGATTTCTTCTGCAGTGCTGCTAGGATCCAGGACTGAAGCGCATGCCCTGTTAGCAAGATGACTTCATCCTACCTTTTAAACTATATTCAGAAATGCATACCTGTCCACATTCTTCTTTTAATTACATGGTCTATTATAGTCAACTTTCTGTCAGTAAGGCTATTTTCATTCAGCTTCTATTGAAAGCCTATATATTTATTTACAAATCCCTATATCCAGAAATGTACTGTAAGAAATGTAATTTTCAAATTTCAAGTCTAAATTGTTAATTTTGTATAAACTTTGATTTTAGAATAGTTTTAAATTTCCAGAAAAGTTGCAGAGATACCACAAAAGTTCCCATATTTTCCATACCTAGCTGATCACAATTAATCAACAAATATTAATAGGTTAATATTAACTTGTCCATACATTACTCATATTTCTCTAACTTGTACCTAATATTCTCTTTCTATTTCAAAACTCCATGCAGAATACCATATAATATTTTGTTATATCTCCTTAGGCTCCACTTAACTGTGACATTTTCTCAGACTTGCCTTATTTTTATGACTTTAACAGTTTTTAGGAGTATTATTCAGAAAAAAAAAGAGTATTATTTAGGTATTTTATAGAATGCTCTCAATGGGGATTTTTCCAATGTTTTTCTCATAATTAGACCTTGTATTTTGTTTGCAGGAGGAAAACAACAAAGGTCAAATGTCATCCTCATTACTTCATTCCAAAGGGACACATCATCAATGTAACTTATCACTGTGTATGTTAAACTGATCACTTATGCTAAGTTAGAATTTGTCAGATTTCTTCACTCTAAAGTTACTATCCACCCCCCTTCTTTTCCAGGCTGTTGTCTTTGAAAGGTAGTCATTATGTGCAGCCCAACCTCAGGGAGCGAAGAGTTCCCCTCCATGTTCTCCCCTATCTTTAGGGAGAAACATTTGAGATAGAAGTATATGTGACGCAGAGATGTAATATCTCAGGTGGGAAATATGTTGATTTAAAAATGTCATATAAATTGTGCCATAATTCCCCATACTTCCCCTCCATGAGGGTGAATCTTCTACATAATTTATTTGGAATTTTTCTGCCCAGGGCACCTGTTTGTTCTTCTCCATTTGATCATTTAATCATTTGTTCATGTCAATATGAACTCAGGTGGATATTTATTTCATACTTTAGGTAGTGATCCAATACTCCTTTTTTGTTAATGCTGAAATTGTTCTGTATTTGGCAACTGAAAGCTCTTTCATTTGGTGCTTTTGTCCTGGCATACATCCATCATCATTTGTGTTTTTAATTTTAATTTTTTGCACTACTTTAATCTCAGTCTCTCTATATAAGATGGCCGAGACTTCTCTTGTACATTCCTTGCCCCAGTATTTAAATCAGCTATTTCTCCAAGGATTCCAATTCCTTTTATTGGAATTGCTTCTAGATGCTCTCAGCTCACTGAGCAAAGATATATATATCCATATGTTAACTCATGTATGTACACATATCTGTAATTATTTCTCTATGTAACTATTTGTATTTATACAAAGATAAACAGGAACTCCTACTGTTGTCTCCAGCTAAGTAAGCCCTTTATGGCATGGATTGTTCTAACCTCCTCTTCTTACTGATCTGTAACTTCCACTTCAACAGTGAGAAATCTAGTGCCTACCATCTGTCATCCAATTACCTAATTGTTTAGTTCCAGGACGCATGACTAGAGATTTCAGTATTGTATATCTGTACCGCCATATTAAACAAGTTTATCGACTATAGTACAGTGTTATATATACAGTGTTCTATTTATTTTTGCTTTTAGTCTTATAGATTCCATTCATTTCTAAAATTACTAGATCAACAGCTTTTTCCCCCAACCCTAATGTGAAGTTAAACTTGATAACCTGAGCTAAGATAGACTACAGAACACTGTATAATATTCCATTGTATGATGTATCACAGTTTGTCCATACATTCATCTACTGAATGATATATTGGTTGCTTCCAATTCGGGGTGATTATGAATAAAGATGGTATGATCATTTGCATGCCAGTTTTGTGTGAACATAATTTCCAATAAATTGGGTAAATACACAGGAATGCAATTGCTGGATTGTATGGTAGGATTCTGTTTAGTTCTTAAAAAACTGCCAAATTGTCTTCCAAAGTGACAGTAGTATTGTGCATTCTCACCAGCAATGAATGAGAGTCCCTATTGCTCTACCTCTTCACCAGTAATTAGTATTGTCAGTTTATTGGATTTTGTCCATTCTACTGAAAGATGACACATTAGCAAAAGCTAACATTGAGAAGGATGGAAAGAGTTGCACTGAATTTCCACACACTACTCAATCACATTATTTCTCTGCTTTTAGACCATGTATATTGGGAATTTGGATTGGGAAAAGGGCTTGTGTGTTTGTGTTATAAATCTTGCTTTTAAAACTGTCTTGTGTATTCTTTTCATAAGAGAAATTGTCACTGCTGTTTTCTTCTGTACAAGCTCTGACACTTGCCATGTTCCTCTAGCATCCTCTGTCTCCTGCATTTATATCTCTAGAATCCCTGATTGCAGTCCTGTAATCCCCTTTTCATTTTTTCTAGAGCAGTTTTCTCTTTTGATCTTCCAAGCCATATTCAGGAGACCTTACTTCCAAAACCAAACAAATCCATTAAGGGTTCTTGTCCAGAGAATTCTTTTCTAGTACTCTGTGACTAACCTTTTATTTAATAACTTTATTTTGTTTGCTTCTTACTACATGCATTATCACATGGATTGCCCTAAAGAACATCTACTCGCCCACCCAACGGTTTGACCATCTTGGTCCATCCTGGGACTCTTCAGTCTAGAGTGAAAATAATTTTTCTTGAGTGGTATTGGGAAACATGTAATGGCCCCTTTGGGAAAGACAAGAGAACTGGCTGATACAGAGTTGGAGGGAATGAATTTTGGAACTGGCCTCATTTATAAATAAGGGCAATGATTACTGGCTAAGCATTAGAGCTTCTTAAGGAATTATCAAGGTGGCTCTGAACTTTCCGGAGGTAAGGTGTACTTTGGGAAGCAATTAGAATAGGAAACAGTCACTAAGATTTGCATGATGGACCTCCACAGTGTTTCTGGTTCTGAAAATCTGTTGTCACAATCCTGCTTACCCTATTTCCCTTAATATTTCCATGCATGAGATTTCAGACCTCCTCGTAGGACATTACTGTAGTAACAGTTGGTTAAAACGTCAATTTGAGGGACTTTAAATGGCTAATTTTCAAAGCCATCATGAGTATCCTTTATCTTTAAGGTTTTGTACATAGTTTGAGTAATTAACAGATTATACACTTCATAAATAGATTTGTCTATGTTTTTAAAAATATAAAACAGATAGTTGATAAGTAATAATCAATTAAATTTATATGCACATGTGATTCTTCTCCATTTTTACTTGCCTTTTGGTAACACTTTGCCTATGTCTTTCTTCAGATTAGCATCTCCATCTTTTTTTCTCTTGTTTGGCCCAATTTTGAATGTATAAACACTTCCTACTTATAAGATATATGGTTATCTATGCCCATATTAATAGGAAGAAAAATCATAGAGCATTCTATTTTCATCAACAATAATTCTTATTTAGTGGTAAAGTGACAACTTATAAATGAGAAAATTTCAAGTAGAGTAAGTTCATAGAAACTTTGTTTTTCCTTTGTTAATCATTCAAATCTTTCATCCTGTCACTACTAAAATTTTTCATCTTTAGAACCTAATTACCAAGGTCAATTTCTAACAATTCTTTTATTCAGTAACTATGAAAAAAATGAACCATTTAAGTAGAAGCTCTGATTAAAAATAAAACAGTCAAATAAATTGAACAGGTGACATTCTTTTCAAGGTTTATAATTCATTTTTGTTAGTAGAAATTGTGTTTCATATAATTAATAGGAAGTTTTTACTGGTCTCAGAAAGAGATTCAAGCAGGAGTTTGTTACAACACGAAAGAAATATTTATATTTGGCCATGATTAATAACTTCTAAACTCTAAATTTGTTTAACTGCCAGTATGTATTCAAAATCCCTAGTTAAAGACTAAATTAGAGCTGTTGAAAATTTTGCAGATATTTAGGCTTTTAGAGTGACTTATTTTCCACCCCTCTTTCCTTTTCAACTGAAAATATTTCCTATTTACTCATAGTTTACTTAAGGTGTAATTATAAACTTTCAGTTTTCTTTAAATGCTTGACAGTTGTCATGTTAACTTTAAGCAAGGTTAATTCCATGCCATGTAAAAATATATATTGTTCATAAATAAATTTGTTCATAAAATGAACAAATTTGTTCATTTGTTCATATGTTTATATATCACAAAATATATTTGTTCAAAAATATATTTGTTCATAATTTTAAGTTTCTCCAAACCCTGGTAATAAAATATGCTTATTGACTCATTATAGCTATATCCTGAAAATGAGATAATGCATAGGGTTTTTTCTTATATTAGAACTTACTCTTTTTTTATTAAGGTTTAACTGACATAACATTATATTAATTTCAGGTGTGCAATGTAATGATTTAATATTTATAAATATTGAAAAATTATCATTACAACCATCATCATACATAGTTACAAAATTTTTCTTTCTTATAATGATAATGTTCAAGACCCACTCTCCTAGCTGCCTTCAAATATGCAATATTACTAACTATTGTCACCATGCTACGGTGCATCCTATAACTTACCAGTTTTATGACTTGGAATTTGTACCTTCTCTTCACCTCTACTCATTCCAACTATTCCCCCAACCTCCCACCTCAGGCAAATACAACCTCTTCTCTGTATCTAAACTCAAGCTTTTTGTTTGTTCATTTTGTTTTGTTTTTAGGTTTCACATATAAGTGAGATCATACAATATTTATCTTTTCCTAGATGATTTATTTCACTGAGAATAAAGCCCTCAAGATCCATCCATGTTGTCACAAATGGAAAGACTTCATTCTTTTTTATGGCTGAATAATATTCCATTGTATACATTTACCACATTTCTTTATTCATTAATCCTTTGATGGACATTTAGGTTGTTTCCATGTCTTGGCTATTATAAATAATGCTGCAATGAACATGAAGAGGCATATATCTTTTCAATTTAGTGTTTCATTTTCTTTAGATAAACACTCAGAAGTGAAATTGCTAGATCATAATATAATTGTTCTATTTTTAACTTTTTGAGCACTTCCATACTGTTTACCATGTGGCTATACCAATTTATATGGGGGTTAGGATTTCAGCATGTGAATTTTGGGAAGACACAAACATTTAGTCTGCAAGAATCACCTTTAGGACAGGAATTCTGATATCAGAAGCCTTGATTTTGGGGAGAAGGAAGACAGAGTACACAAATGTAGGAAATATGGAGAGGAAATAATATTTTCATAAGCAAGGTAGCCTTGTGATGTTACAGAAGAAGAAAAAGATAAATTTGTTACTATACAAAACATGATAGTTCATGAAACACTATGTCAACTGTGAAATATAAGTCATAGTTCAATTTGGTAAGCAACCATATAAAAATTCAGAAATTTAGCCAAATGTTAGCAAATTAGCAAAAAAAAAAAGAAAGAGAAATTATCAGTGCCATATTATTGTAAGATACACTGATAAAGCTTCAAATTATGTCTACTTAGTCCATTCTTTCTGATGCTACCAGCCAAAGAACACAAGAAAAATGTACCCATTACTGAAATAAAAGATGAAATTTATCTCACTTTGTGTTAAGAACAGAAAGGATAACATCAGACTAAGTCATTCTGATATTGGTTCTCTGTCCTGTTTTCAAATAAATACACTAGTAATTGTTGTGAATTAATGGTGAGGGAAATGCTGGTTTCATTAGGAACTTCAGGAAATAGGGGCAACTAGATAATGTGACTGGTCATACTTTTTTGGCCAAAAGACTGATTCTTATATAACAGTATCAGTAGATTCTAATCCATCTATATCTTAAGACTGATCCTGCTCTTACTCCCTGCTAGAGGGTTAGACACTACAAGTCATTGTCACTCAGTTCCAGTAAGAGCTCTCTCTCATGTTTTTTGGAGCAATTTCCTCCATTACCTGCCTTTCCTGGGCTAAGTCCTACTCATTTAAATGGCAACTAATCATTGGAAGAATAATGGCCTCTCATAAGTACCCAAAGCTTAACCCTGGAATCTGTGAATATATTGGATTACATCACAAATGAGAACATTGAAGATGGAAATAAGACTTATAATCAGCTGGCCTTGACATGGAATGATGATCCTGAATTATCCAGATGTGTTCAATTAATCACAGGACACCATAAAAATAGAGGAAGGAGTGAGAAGAGACAGAATCACAGGGATGGCAGCATGAGAGCAGTGTGACAACTACAGTTGCTGCCCTTTAATATGGGGGAAGAAGATCACAACCCAGGGAACCTGGTGATCTCTAGAAGCAGAAAAGGCAAAGAAATATTCTTCCCCAGAAGGAGTGCATCCATGGAAATTTTGATTTTAGCCCATTGAGACCCGTTTTGGACTTCTGACCTGCACAAATGAAAGATAATAAATTTGTGTTGTTTTAAACTAGTAAGTTTGTGACAATAATATATATTATCATTCCTAAATTGTCTTAAATGGAACTTTTTAAATTAAGCAAATATTGTTTGTAATATTTGTTACCTCTCTGAGAATGTATGCTCAATGAAGACAGATTTTGTACATTATATCCTAGCAATATTTTCAATGTGTAACATAGGACACAAACTCAATAAGTACTTGATAAATACTCAATAAATAAAGTGGATTTTTTTCCTTATTTAAATATTTTGAGAAAAGGATCCCAGGAAAGTAAAAACAGTTTGCCAGGGAAGCAAAAAGACTTTGCTCAGGGAAGTACTAATGTCTAGGATTTCCTCCTTGACTTCCTTGAGAATACTTCTTCTCTCTTTGGAAGTCAAGGTATTTTTTGTCCTTCAAAATTTTTACCTGAATCAGAATATTACTTTTAGGGTAGTTTCAAATAGTCCTAAAATAGGTGGACCCTAATCCAATAAAACTGAAATCAGATAGATTAGAATCTAATCTGATAGAGGTGGAAGAGACACCTGAGGTCTCTTTTTCCATGCACGCACAGAAGAATGGCCACATGTCAACACAGAGAGAAGCCACCCATCTGTAAGCCGGGAAGAGGTCTTAACAGGAACCAGTCCTGATGGTATCTCTATCTTGGACTTTCATCCTACAGAACTGTGAGAAAATTCATGTTGTTTAAGCCATTCAGATATGTGCATGTGTGTATTCTTAGTATACATATAGACTATTTATTTAATAAACCTATTATCTGTATAGGAAATTACATTTCATAATGTTTTTTAACCAGTATTGCTTTCATGATAGTTCTATGTTCAAGAATAGATTAAGTAATACAAAATGAGAAGAAAGGAAAAACTTACTTCTTTTCTTACACTTAAAAACAAAAAGGAATTAGCTGTGTGGAAATGATTGGAGACACTGATACTGTCAAGTCACAGAAGGATATTTAATAAGTATACAGTCATTGAAAAAAAATTATCAAATGCCATAAATCATGATTCTATGAAGCCCTGTCATAGTATATGTTGCCAAAAGACTGACATCTGTACATGAAGAATTAGTTCCAAACTTTCTGAGCATAACCAAATTCCTAGGAAATATGAGTAAATAGCAAGAGAAGTGACTGCTTTGTTGGCAGATTTACTGGGACATCAACCAAATCAATTCAGCAAAGGAGGCTTAAAATTACTTGCAGTAAGTAATCCTTGCATCTGTTTCTTAGGAAGCTAAATTCTGTTATTTTTGCTTATTGAAATTATTTTCAGTCTGTGGGTTTCAATAAATTGTGTTGTTTTCAAATAGAATTTTTATTTATTTATTACCAACCTCTACATTATAATGACCACTAGCCAAGGTCAAGTTACCAACACTTGTTAATCTTTTTAAATGTAAATACAAAAAAGTACAAAAATATTAATTGCTCAATTCATAGTCTTATATGTGACTTGAAATTTTCATTAGCCATTTAAATAAAAAATGCACTATTATACCAAAAAATCTTTATTAATATGCCAAATACTAAAACACTAAGAAAATATGCTTTGTTATAAGTCTCTAGATTAATTAATTTAATAAACATGTTTGAGCATTTATTATGTATCATGTCTTCTACTGGAGTCCTAGAGGAACTTATAAACAAATAAATCTATATGATACAAGGTGGTAGAAACAGAAACCATGATAAGTGAATAAAAATACATATAGCCCATTAAAACACATAAAAGAGAAAGAATATACTAGGGAGGAGAGCACTTTAAATAAGGGGAATTGAGCTAAAATCCTAAAGACAATGTGGAACAGAGGATACTCTGTTCGAGTCTGCCAGAGAATGCTCTATTTACTTGCAGTGTTTGTTGCAAAGCAAATACAAAATCCAAAAGTCTAAAGATTTTTTAGTAACAAAAGAACCTCTACTATATATATAGAGGTGTGTGTGTGTGTGTGTGTGTGTGTGTGTGTGTATATATATATATATATATATATATATATATAGTACAGCACTTACTACTATTGTGCTTGCAAATCACTAGAGTAGACCCAAAGGACCTTGAATGTGTGATTTGTTCTGTGGCCCAGGGCCAAATTTGATGTCATCTCGTGAGGGACTTCTTGGGCCAGGGGTCAAGTTGTGGACATAAATGGACTTTCAGGCTATCACGAGCTACCAGTGCTATGTGCTGTGAGAGGTCCTGGCTAAGGAACTGTCCCACTGGGAGTAGTACATCCACCCAAGGTGGGATTCTAAGGGGTTGTCCAAAGGCCCTGGGTCCTGCTCCTTTGAGACAGTGACCTCTTGCCACCCCCAAACGTCCATCAGTGGCTTACCTCCTTGGTGCAGCCACTGATGTTACCATACCTGCCCTTTGCCTGCCTTATCCAAATGCCTTTCCCCAAACCCTGGATGGCATTTCCCTCCCTCCCTCTCAAACTTGTCTCTCACTACCTGAAGTCCCCTGGGGTAGGAGCGTCCTCATCCTACTGCTCCCCACACCTGCAACTGGAGCCAGGCACCTATACCCTAAACATCCTTTCAAAGCCTTCACCATGCTAGAAGGTGCTGACACTGGCCAGGTGAGGAGCAGCCTGCCTGCTTGCCTGCTGACCCAGTACTCTACTAGTTGTGGTGCCCTTGGCCTCCCTCCTACCTTGCTGGCTTCAGGCCGGCAGTGCTGCCCATGTCCCCTGTGACACTTTTCCCAACCTCCAATCTGTATCCACTCTGACACTGCCTCCCCAATAAATTCCTGTCCATGGGAAATTAAAGAAAAGAAAACTATACATGCATATAAATTAAAGAAAAGAAAACTATACATGCATATATGTACATGTATATATAATATATATATACATGTATATATATTATATATACATGTATATATAATTTTACATATCTATATGAGTAAATTTTACATTTCTAAGCAAGAAGTTTTTCCTGCTAAAATGTGCATGGCTTGTAATAAGAATAAATTGTAAAAACTTCTACTACTAGTTAGGATGTAGAAATTAAATTTCTAAGAGACCACCAGAAACGTGAACAAACCAGACAAAGGACAAAATCTTCAGGTTGTTTTGGTTTGTTCTTGGTGGAGGTGGTAACCGTGCTTTTTGTTTGTTTGTTCTTCTTTCTTTGTTTCCTTACCGTACTAAGAAAACTAAATTAATGTGTAGCAGGCAGCCTTTGAGGTAGTCACTGATGATGCCCTGTTATTGATTTTCTCTGGGTGCACATCAGGTCCTCTCTGAGTGCGAAACAGTGGCCCATGAATGCTGCCCCTGAGCTAAGGAAGCTAATAAGAGTCCCCTTAGCCACTCCAGACCTTCCCTGTGTACACTGGAGCAGCACTCCAAGGATGCAGACAGAGTGGAAAGACAGAGGGTGATTTTCCAATGCCTGGGAAGCCAGTGACAGGGCAGAGGAAAAATCAAACCAACCATGAAACGAAAACATCCCCAGATATAAAAGGTTGGCAACCAGGCTGTGAAACACTCACAATAAACACTAATGGCCTTATAGAAGGTAAGACTTGTGCTTTTCTTGAGATAAGTATTATTTACTTGAGTATCTATTTTTGCACACAATGATTGTCACATAACCAAAAGTTATGAGAAATTTGAAAGAGCAGATATATGTGACACATAACCAAAAGAAAAAAAAATCAAGCTCACAGTAGTCATATATGAAACTGGACAAAGACATTATTTTTTTTGTAATAGATATGTTAAACAATCTCATAGAAAGAGTAAACTACATATATAAAGAATGGGTGACTTCCCAGCAGAAAATGGAAAGCAAAAAAAAAAGGAAGAAATTAAAATGCTAAAAAATAGAAAGTGTATATAATGTTAACCTTAAAGCTGACTTGATAAAAAAAAAAAAAAAAGAAAGAAAAGAAAGAAATGAGCAGAGATGCAGAGATGAAACAAGCCAAAAGTTCTTCAAATGGAGCACTGGATGTGGTGAAAAAATAATGAATGCTGTTATGCTGAAGATAAATAAATTTAATTAAAAAAAAAAAAGAAAAACAAATACATAAGAAGTTGAAGCAACGCATCTGAGATATGTGGTATAGTATTAAATGGCCTAACATGAAAGATTCTGTGGCGTATCTGGCTTGAAATTGGATTTCAAGAAGGAAGAGAGAAATATAGAGCAGAGAAATTTTAAGGAGGGATTATGACCAAAAAATTTCCTAAAATTAATGAAAGACTTAAATCCCAAAACCTAAGAGATTCAGTGAAACACAAAGGAAAATACAAAGAAAACACCAAAGCATGTAACAGCCAAACTGCTGAAAAACTTAAGAAAGAAAGAAAGTCTTAGAAGCATCCAGAAGAAAATGCATATTTCACATACAGGAAGTCACCAGTAGGAATTTTGCTTGACTTATCTCAGCTGAAACACCAGAATTCAGAAGATAATGGAATGATACACTTAAAGATTAGATTGTCAAAACATTGCTTTTTTGTAATTAGATTATTAAATCACTGCTTTATTTTCTGAGAATTTTTCTTAATTAAAATAACAGGTATTTTACAGTGCAAGGTACTCTTAAGTTTGGGCCTAGTAGAAAGAAGAAATTCATGGAAAATGAGTATGATAATCATGATAACCTCTATGCTGTCCTTGAATCTGTGAACTGAGAGTAGGCACTTAAGAGAATCCTGAAAAATTGGGAAGGGTCAGGAAAAAAAATTTTAAAACCCAGGTAAAAGGATAAAAGACAAAAATTAATAGCTTTTGGGAGCCTCTGTCCCAACCTAGTGATAACCATCGAAATTGGTCATAAAGACTCACACACCTCTGTAGCTGTGTGTGCTTATGGGTATTCTGCTTTTTAGAACTATGATGAGTTAATTCAAGTACCCTTTACCTTCAGAATTAGGTCATTTATTAAACAAAAAAAACAAATAGAATATTTTCCCCATGTCTGTGGACATCTTTCAATAAACAACATGGCTCTAATCAAAACGTTTAGTAGCTGAATCTTAGACTACTGCATTTGGACATTTTTGTTTTCTATTTTATTTAGTATTCTAGTGTCATTTAATATAAACCTTTTCGAATCTTCTATTTCTTATCTTTACTGAAAAAAATAGTAACTAGCACATACTGTCTCCATCACTCCCCTCTTCAACGGACTATTTTTGCAGTTGTATGTTAAACATGAAAGAGACAATGTCTCTTTTTAGAGGATGAAATTATCTTCAGACTTTGATGCAATTTGATATAACCTTTGGAGTAAAAGAGATAACTTTTTGCATGTGGAAGGGATAAAACCTTTGATAAAAATCAAGGCATGTGAAATATTTTTGTCAGGGTACAGATGTTGGTAGGCAGTCTCCAAAGCTGGTTGCCATATTTCTCCCCTCCCTCTATGTTCATGCCGCTCTCTAAGCAACAGATAGAATTTATTTCACTGTTACTCATTTTTTCCATTCTCCTTATGCTCTAACATGTCTGCATAACACTTCATTCTTTAGTTTTTTATTTTAGTCACTAGGGATTATTTTGATAATAATACTGATTATTTAAAATACTGTATTAAAATATTACCTGTCTTTGTTATTGAGGTATTTGGAGCTTCTTTAAATTTTGTACCTTTGGTGAGTACATCATCTGCCTTGCCCTAGTCTTGCATGTGTGAGAGGGTAGGGAGTAGTCAAAAGACATCAAACCTACTAGAATATAAGTTCAATAAAGACAGTTTCACATATGTTTTGTATATCACCTTATCTGTAATGGCAAATATAAAGGTTAATACACGGAACATATTGGATAAATTTTTGTTGACTAAAGGAGTCCTAAGAACATGAAGTATTTTTCTAATTGGAATGAACAGTTGTTGAATATTTTTTTTTTTTTAGGGAAACTTTTTTTAAAATTATGTTATGTTGAAATTTTTAAAAAAAGGAAGTGAGATGATTTGACCACAAATGAAATTTCTTACGGAAATGAAGGCATAGTTTCACAAAACATGGGCTTTTTTTTTTTTTTTTTTCATGGAAAACAAGAAGGGAGTGGCCCTCTTATTCCTCTGGGACCACTGGTATTCTTGCAACTTTTCTGTGAAAGTCCCTTTTCTTCCTCTCACCCCTCAACTAAAGCTTCCCTGCAGGTTACCTTAAATGCTCCTTTACCTTAAGTTATCCTGATCCTTCCATCTTGTAAATCCCTGGAAGGTGCTACTTGCTGACACTTGAAAAATAAGCACACCACTAAGCTATTAACACACCTTTCGCTACTATCATTTTTACAAGATTGCATTTTAAAGAGACTTTGTAAAAGCAATGCGTGTGCCTAATTATTAGTAACAAATGCTATGCATTTAACAAATTGAAAGTGCAATAATTTCTTAGACTTCTAAATGCTAATGAATTAATGAAAAATCCAAAGTTGAATTCCTTATTGCTCTTTCCATACATTTTATAGAATTCTATTATAGAGTACCAATCAATTGAGAGAGAAATTCAAGTCAGAAATGCTAGCTTATTCATAGGAACATTATTAAATCAATTAACTTACTAATGGCATCTGCCAGTTCATTTTAGGAAAGGCTCAGTAGCAATAAAATTAAAGTACAGTCATAAATTTTTCTTTGTTCCAGGTATTGCAGGAAGAAAAATACTAAAAATGCTTTCAACTTTGTCTTTAACATAATCAGATTGTGATAAGAAGCTCAGAAACAAGTTGTGTTATCAAATGGTAAATCTATTCGATATATTTCCCATTAAGTGAAAATTATTTTTATGTAACCTTTTTTAATTGCTGAAAGTGCAATTACCTTCACACATTTACTCTGTTTGGGGACAAAATGAAATAAATCCATACTGCTACATATTACATCGTGTGTCTTCTGGCTGATTTTCCTGCATCAGTTTCTCTCCAGTAGTGTAAACAGTTCTAGTTACTGTCTCTTAGGAAGATGTAACATAATAGACAATCTTTGAGAGCAGTGAGATAAGAACAAATAACCAAACATTAAGATGTATTTACTTAAGGTGTAATGAATCTTCCCTATGCTAGGTAGAAAATGTGAAAGATTTAAGAAATACCTAACACATAGTCTTTTCTTAGGAAAAACTGACATTTTTTTTTTCTGATGAACCAGAGCGTATGTTAAAATCACTAGAGAAATATGTGTTTTTCTTATAGTTGCATGGGAAAATACAGGTACCCTGTGTATTTAAAAACCTAAACTAGAGCTCATCATGGACCATTCGAACATTCACAAAGTAACAAAAGAAAAAGAATAAAACCAATTGGTAAATGATAAGAAAAATCAAGATTCATGAAAGAATATTATGTTTGGATTATATTCAGATAGACTTCTTTTAAATGTGGAAAGAAATCAAAGGTACAGCCTTTTATTAAGAAAGACAATTAGCCAAGTATTTTTTTAATTGTCTATTTATCTTAATGAAAGTGTTGTCAGCAACACTGAAGCAAAATTAAGATTAAACACGAACATATCTCAATTCAGAAAACAACTTGCATATATAATTTTGTGTCATCCTGGCAATAGCAATAAGCTTAAATAAAATGTAAAATCTGTGCTTCATGCTGAAAGAAAAAAAAAGGGCAATCTTTTTTCAGTTCTCTTGTTAGTTATGTAGATGGCACTACAAGTTAATAATATGTCAAAGATGAAAATTTCACATTTCAAATTGCTATAAAAATCTTATTTTCAATGCTCTTCTATTCCAAAAGATGTTTTTAATGTTCATAGGATCATAAGGTCAATTTCATGTTATATGTCTAACGATTTATTTCCTTTTCCCAGAGTTTTGTTGTTTTATATGTGGGCTGCTATATCTTAGTGATACATATTTTTGTGCTAATTAGACTTGTAGAAAATGCCCCTGATTCAAATGCTATTCCAGATGATGTTACGATTTATTAAATTGGTGGCACCAAGATGCTCGAAACCATGTTAAATTATAAAATATCCTGGTCCTCTAACTTTAATATTCTGGATGATCATGCTTGGGAGGTTTTGAATGTCATTGTTTGAGATATTCCAAATTATTTGAAATGCTTCAGATGAGAGGTATAATAGCTTTGCAGCACTCACGTTCCCATGGCAATCCGTGAGAAAACCAAGTCTTACTCTTTCTGTTAAAGCTAATTTAATCCTTTGAATTAAAGAGCTATGTCGAACCTTACAGCAATAGAGGTGTCAGGAAACATGAACTTTGGAACTCTGTATCAGGATATGATTTTAAGAGGAAAGAGTTGATAAAAGACCATTTGTGTAATTTATTTGATCTCCCATAACCATTCTGCGACAAGGGCATGCAAAAATGTCAAGAATAGAAATTTCAATGTTTATTGTCTGCCGCTAGCCCAGTGAAGACTATAAACCAAAATGATGAAATACTTTCTTAAGAAATCCAACCACATTTTTCGTGAGTCCCAGAAGTTGCATAGTGCCTTTCTTTGTTAAAACTGAAAGACTCAAATTAAATATATGTTACTCTGAAAGCAGTGGTTTTTCTCAAAATTCTGAAAATTGATAATATCCTCTAGTATGTTGTATACTGTTTCTATTAGATAAGCTTAAATTCCCTCTAAAACAAATCTCAGGGTATTTTTGTCATTTTTTTAATTCACTTATACAGGCAACATTTATTAGGAACCAAGAAAATCTGAAGCTTTGTGCTATATTCTGGAAAAGATGAAAAGGTATATATTGTCCATGATTCTGAGAACTCAGTAACTAGATGGAGAGAGACAGATGTGCAAACAGCACTGGTCCTACTGTATATAAAATCAAATATTGAAACATTATGTGGTACAAAGTAGAGGTAAGTGCTAGATGCTTTGTGAATGCCAAGAAAAGAGGGGTTAATTCTGTTAGCTGGAGTAATAGAGGCCCTGAAGTTAGAAGAATATTTGAGCTGGAACTTGGAAGATAACAGATTTTATGAATCAGGAACAACATCGTCGTCAGCTGGATCTATATACACAGACATAAAGAACAAGCTTTGTGGGTTTATAAAAGATCATCAGTGATGATAAAGTAGAGGCTGTATTTGAAGGAAACTGTTGAGGGGGAAAACCAAAAAAGCAGGACAAATAAAGAAAAAACACATATATTAAGAGGTTTGCTGTTTATTTGATTAATGGTGACTGAATGGAGGTTTGAAACAGAAAAATTATATGATAAAAATCTGTGTTTTTGACAAATTCTCAAAATACTGTAGAGAGAAAACTGACACGAGAAGAGATGGCTTGCAAGGAAGGCAGATAAATCGTGGCCCAAAGAGTATTTAAGATCCTGAATATTAATGCGATAAAGACAAAGAACACAGATTCAGTTGTCTGTTGGGAAAGAAACTGAATGGAGTATGGCCTTGGAAATGAAGAAGGAACATATAAGTACAGGAAGTTTAGGAGAGGAAGGTTAGTGAGATTAGTTTGGAACAGCTTAAGCTGGAAATGTCTTAGAGAAGTATAAAAGTTATCCAGTAGACCACAAGTCAGCTAATATTTTCCATAAAGGACAAACAGTAAATATTTTTGGTTTTTTGGGCCATATATACCTCTGCCATTCTACCATGAAAGCCGTCATTACTGGTAAGTATATGAGTGGGTATGATTGTGTTCCAATAAAATTTATTTATTAAAAACGGGCCTTTGGGCCATGGTTCACTGAACCCTATTAAAAACTGTTGGAAATACCTAAGTTTTGCAAAAATGCCATTGTCATAAGTTGGGTTCCCTGGAAACAGATGATAAGAAGGAGAAACCTACAGAGGGTTTACTGAGGAAGGCACCGTAGAATGACAAACACAAAGTAAGGAATGCAAGCTGGAGCAAAATTAGAACTTGAATTGATGGTATGCTGATAAAAGGTAAAAAAACAAAAAACAAAAAAAAAAAAACACTGATCTGTAGCCTTTGTTGATTTTCATGGTGTATCTAATCCTTTTAAGCTGCCATTATAAATTCACTGAATGCAGAATTGGGTATGATTCATATGACTGGCTCTTAGGAGCCATTTGGAGCTGGTTCCAACACACCACTGAATTGAACTATAGTGTGGTTGGAACCGAGGCCTCCGCAGAGCCTTGAGTCTAGAGCTCAGACTCTGTCCGGTTACATCAAATTGCAGCAAGAGAGCTAGGTCTTTATACCACTATAGTCACTGAACGTGAGCTGCCTCAGGAAAGGGCAAAAGAACTCCCTTTAGCTAAGAACAATTCCCGGAGACGAGTTAGCTATGAAACTCAAGGAGGGAGTGTCTCAACCATGAAGAATGTCTGTAATGAACACCATACTACACAAAGACTCCCAGATAGTAGGAGTATGTTTGTGTAAAATTATATTTTACTCAAATATTTCACAATATTTAGCTTCCAAAAATAGTAGCAAATATAGTAGCAATTGTATCTGTCATAAATCTACCATTTCACAAAATATTTTCCAAAAATTTCCATTGATTATTTTATTAGCCAAATGATTTATTTTTTAGATAAAACAGTTAGGACATGAATAGATTAAGCAATTTCTATACAGTTTGGTACTGTCAATGACAATACCACTGTTAACAATCACAATTATCATAGCTTCCATCCTTCACTTAATTCAGTATGTTTCTTCTCATTAAGAATCAACCTTAACTGTAATAACGGGCAGGAGCTCTGCAGACAGAATCACATTTGAAACATGTCCACATCTTATTTTCTAGCCTTGACAAAGTATCTTAACCACTCTGAGACCTGTTTTCCAAATCTATCCACTGAAAATAACATCTGTTTTGTTAATGTTTGATTCGATATCATATGTAATCCACGTATTTTAAACCTTGTGCGTCATTTTTCATGTGCTCAGTTCATGAATTAAATGTCTTCCTCTACCTACGGCCTTATTTTTGTGCCTTCTTTCATAGCCAGATTTCTAGAAACCAGTGTCTCACCAATGATTCTTTTTTTTTTTTTAAAGATTTTATTTATTTATTTGACAGAGAGAGATCAGAAGCAGGCAGAGAGGCAGGCAGAGAGAGAGAGAAGGAAGCAGGCTCCCAACTGAGCAGAGAGCCCGATGCGGGGCTCGATCCCAGAACCCTGCGATCATGACCAGAGCCGAAGGCAGTGGCTTAACCCACTGAGCCACCCAGGCGCCCCTCTCACCAATGATTCTTAAACTTGAATATATTGGGCAATCACCTGGATATCTTGTTAAAATCCAGATTCTGAAGCAGTAACTGTGAGGAGCTGCCTGAGATTCCACATTTATAACAAGTTCCTAAGAGAGGCTCATGCCGTTGGTTCACAGACCACTGCTTGAATAATAAGAATCACTCCTAAGGAGGTAAATGCCACCTCATCCCCAGGCCTCTACAACAGTTGATGAAACCATGACCAGTCGGTTTTACTACAATTTAGGAGATTTTATGTTATCCCTATGAAATCATATAGTCATGTATTTCCTTATTTCTTTTCTCTTATCCCTTAACGTGTTTAATCTCTTCATCCTTTAACACTAAGTTTAGACTCAGCACCTCTGAGAAATCTTCCGCTCATAGGAACATAGAGAAAGTTGTAATATTGAAAGGGGAATCAAAAAGAATCTTATCTTTTTTAAACCGGAAAATAATATATAGTTCTTTCTCTATTAAAGCATGATTTCTTTCTTTAATTTTTTTCAAGAAAAAAATGTGAATAATAATAGTTAGCAAGTGCAATATCAAGTAAATTGAAGACATGGAGACATTCTATTATCTGAGCAGTTAAGAGCCCATGATAATCTTTAAAAAAAAAAAAAAAAAAGGAAGAAAGAAAAGGCAGAGGGGAGGTATCCTCACATCACAACAACCAGGATAGTCTTTTTCCTCTCACATACCCACCCCCTGACACACACACACTTCACCTTAAGTTCAAACAGTTTTTATACTGTCATAAAGACAAAAAACAATGTAAGAATATGAGTAACACAAAGACCAAACTAAGTAAGATGAGCAGATCAGTTATTTAAGTATTCAACAGAAGGGATTTGAGGTAAATGTCAAAGTGAAACTTTCGAGTGGGCTATGAATTGGGAGGAGGAGGAAACTAAAAATAGACTGAATTTATGATCCAATTAGACAAGAATGCAGGATCTTGCTGGAACTAAAGTGATCATAGGCAACAGGAATAGGAACAGCCTACTTTGAAGCAGAGCAGCAGATAACAGACCCATTTATATTTCAGGAAACTGAGGCAGGAACAAGTTAAATAAATACCCAACATTACACAGCAGGTAAGTGGCAATGCTACCTGCTCATTCACGTAGTTTTACTCTAGCCCCTGCACTTTAAACTCTTACTTACATCCCAGACACCCTTCTTAGAACTAAGGGTGCACAAAACATGGCAAAACATTTGTGAGTCCCTGTGCTCATGAAATTTATAAATCTTATGTTTGGATGTGATTGTCTTTCTGCTAAGACCTGGACAGAATTAAATCAAGTATCTGAAAGAAGTCTGTTAGAAGTGTAAAGCTGGGAACATTTTAGTGACATCTGCTTGTCCCAAATTCAGATGCACACTGGTGGAATGAGTCAAACAGAATCCCTGGATTATAGTTGAAGTGTCCTGTATACATACACACATACAAACACATATTCATACACATGTGCAAGGGACACCCATACTTAATAAACAAAGGGTCTTTCCCAAAATCATAAATATTTAAAAAAATAAGTTTAAGGTTTCATATTTAAAATGGCTACTCAGAAACATTAGTTGTAAGAATGACATTTACAAGACATTACTCTGAGCACTTCATTACTTTGGCCACAACCCGAAGCAATCCTTAATAATTTCTTTCACGGAATGAGCAGATCAGAGCTGTAATGAACCTCTTCAACTTTTTAATGGATATTTTATTAGTTAAAATAGATATCTGCTTCTCTGTGTTTAAACCTCTTATAAAATCCCAAAGCATTTTAATATTGGATATTAAAAAATAAAAACCAAAACAAGCTCTCTTCATTTTGATCAACCAGATCTAAATGATTTTTGAGATAGTCAAATCTAAGTATATTTTTTGAGGACCCAATAGACATAGAATGCAGAGCCAAATAATTTAAAAATTCCAATATTTTTCTTTCTTCCACTATAGCGCTTGTACACGTGTACTACTACAAATGTTGTATCAGTTTTCTTTGGTTCTACTGGATACCAAGTGGCATGATGACATTGGCCCTGGTGGATCCCAGGTCAAAACAAAAATAGGGGCAACACTGTGCCCTCATCCAAGAATAGGATCCTGAGCTGTCTAACATGTCTGCTAGAAATTAGTAAATTCCCTGGTGTCAATCAAATGATGGGGCAGATTTATAGAGTCAGCAAATTAGACCCATAAGCAATGTGGTAGAATTTTTATAGCCTGGAAACTACTGCAGAAAATGGAACAAAAAGATTTATGGCTATTAGACTGGCACAGGCTCTGGTGAAGGCTGGCAAAAAAAAAAATACTGATTAAGTTTTCAGATTGAAATTATAAAATCTATAAATAGGCAAGTCCTGGATTTGATTTTCATAGATATGCTAGCCACACATAAAAACCCAAAATCTCTATTATGCAGTCATTTTCAAAAATGGACCTTCTTAATCACATATATATGTAGAAGATATGCATACATGTAAATAAAATCAAATCATACTGTGTGATAAAAAAATTATGATAGACATATCCTTCTTTATATGACTTTGTGTAAGTTTGCAAAATATATCCCTTAGAGCTTCTTTTCTTTTAGATTACTAAAATGTGAGGAGGACAGGCAGAGAGGAAAGGATGGAAAACACATATTAGGTTAGATTACTAAAATGTGAGGAGTATAAGCAGAGAAGAAAGGAAAGAAAACACATACAGAATTTTGTAGAGCTGGCTTTTTTTCAAACTGTTTACAAGCTCTAATTTTAAAATGCCAGGACATTTTCAAATATAACATAGAATTGTAGTGCAATAAATGCTGGATAAGAACAATTCTCAGTTAATGGTTCAGTCTTAGACAATTGTGTTTTTACTGTAAGCCACTTCAAATTCTTTTAGCAAAAGGTGAAATATAAATGGAGAAGTAAATAAAATAAACAGGAACACCATAATACTGGTTTATATTCCTTATTTAAAGTAATAATAGTGAATTCACTCCTTGCAAGAAAACAAAGAAATCTTACCTACCTAACTTTAACATAATATTGAGTTCCAGCTGCACCTGACTCTGAACCCTCCTTCCAATATAATGTTTTCTGCCTCCCTTTGCACCCCCAACTCTGCTAAATGCCAAATAGTCAATAAGAAGTTGTATAATAAAGGACAGGAGATAGAACCTAATAACAAACACTATCTTAAGTAAACCACATCCAAAATTTAGCATCAGTTTATCATTTCTCAAATTGTATCAAGAGCACAGATGCATCAGAATATGAGTAGAATGCTTTAAAAAAAAAATTATACCCCAACCTTTCAGAGTTGACTTACCCACATCTAATTCTACAGTACTTCAAAAAACCATTTTTCTTTCTTTCTTGAATCCTTCCAAAGTATTCAATTTAATTTCATGGTGCCAGAAATTATTTTTATTTTTGCACTCAGATTCCACTGATTTATGTAATAGGTAATTGAATTGAGTAATTCAACTTTGTATCAAGGAACTCGCATAGTAGGGGAACAGACAAGATTGACTGGTTAAGGCTTGAACTCAAAGGGCAGAATCCAGAGGGGGTGGAAGGCTAGATAGGAACCTATTTGTCATGTGCACTCACTCAACCATGACTGTAGTGAGAGGTCAGGATTCTTTTCAGAAAAAAACTGCTGGTTAATCTGGTGAATCAGAGGGGCACCTGGATGGCTCAGTCAGTTAAGTGTCTGCCTTCAACTCAGGTAATGATTTCAGGGTCCTAGGATTGAGTCCTACATCAAGGTACCTGCTCAGTGGGAAGCCTCCTTCTCCCTCTCCTGTTCCCCCTGCTTATGTTCGCTCTCTCTCTCTGTCTCTCTGTCAAAAAAATAAATAAAATATTTAAAACACACACACACACACACACACACACTCACGCACACACACACTTCTGATGAATCAGTAAAGTGGAAATGGCTTAAGAGGCTTCCAATATATTTATAACTAAAATACAGTGGTGTCTTATGAAGCACAGGTTCAGGGTGCAGCTGGGACTCAGGCAGAGGCCTGAGATGCGGTCCAATAAGAGGAAATCTAGAACACTTCTGCTAGGGAAAGAGTGGAATGGCCCCGTATAGGTCCTATTAATGTAGTACTACATGTATCCTGCCACAAATGAAATTTTTGGGCCTTCTAATTCACCTAAGAGAAAATGACTGCTGCCCACAGTTTCTGGGTTTAATCTCTTTTAATTTTACCCTGGAAAATTAATTCTGAGACTTAAATATTTTGGTTCCACTTTCAAAGTTCCAGGGAAGGACTTTTATTTATTAAGTGCCCATCTTGGCTCCAAACTATTTGGCTGACTGCTCTTTGAAAGTATGTGCAAGTGGGGAAGGTATGTTTAACCTGGGACAAAATACTGAATGTCTACTTCAGATAAATTTTCTCCAGCACTAAAAAAAGGGGAAATCACAAGGAAGACTGAATTTAAATAAAAAGAAATCAAACCAGTGTTCCAGGCAGCAGGAAAGCCTGAGACATACAGGTTTAAATCAAGTCCTAGAGGAGAACATAGGCAGTAACCTCTTCAAGATTGGCCACAGCAACTTTTTTCAAGATATGTCTCCAAAGGCAAGCAAAACAAAAGTGAAAATGAATGTTTGGGGACTTCATCAACAAAAAAGCTTCTGCACAAAAAGGAAACAGTCAACAAAACAAAGAGGCATCCCACAGAACAGGAGAAGATATTTGCAAATGATACGCAGACAAAGGGCTGATGGCCAAGATCTATAAAGAACTTCTCAAACTCAACACCCAAAAAACAAATACTCAAGTCAAAAAAATGGGCAGAAGACATAAACAGACACTTCTCAATAGAAGACATACAAATAGCTAACAGACACATGAAAAAATGTTCATTATCATCAACCATCAGGGAAATTCAAATCAAAACCACATTGTGATACCACTTTCATCAGTAAAAATGAAAAAAAAATCAACAAGGCAAGAAACAAATGTTGGAGAGGTTGTAGAGAAAGGGGAACCCTCTTACACTATTAGTGGGAATGAAAGGTGGTACAGCCACTTTCAAAAACAGTGTGGAGGTTCCTCAAAAGTTAAAAATAGAGCCACCCTATGACTTGGCAATTGCAATACTGAGTACTTAACCCAGAGATACAGATGTAGTGAAAAGAAGGGCCACATACACCCCAATGTTCATAGCAGCAATGTCCACAATAACCAAACTCTGGAAAGAGACAAATGCCCTTCAACAGATGAATGGATAAAGAAGATGTGGTCCATATATACAAGGGACTATTACTCAGCCATCAGAAAGGATGAATACCTAACTTTTGTATCAACATGGACAGAACTGGAGATTATGCTAAGTGAAATAAGTGAAATATAGAAAGTCAATTATCATATGGTTTCACTTATTTGTGGAACATAAGGAATAGCATGGAGGACATTGGAGAAGGAAGGGGGATCAGAGGGGGAGATGAACCATGAGGGACTATGGACTCCAGGAAATAAACTGAGGGTTTTAGAGGAGAAGGGGCTTAGGGGATGGGTTAGCCTATGTTGGATATTAAGGAGGCGCGTATTTCACAGAGCACTGGGTATTATATGCAAACAATGAATCTTGGAACACTACATCAAAAACTAATGAAGTACTGTATGGTAACTAATGTAACATAATAAAAAAATAAATAAAATTCTGTAATTGAGAAATTAAAATAAAACCTTCAAAATTCCTAGGATCCCCCACCCCAAAAAAAAGAAGCGTCAGGAAAGATCACATTGCAGTCTTTGGGCCATGTTGGAAATTTTGCCAGGTTACTCTGAATAAAATGAATAGCCACTGAAGAGATTTAAGCAGAGGTATGACTTTATTTCAGTTAATGTTTTTAAAAACATCATCCTGATTGCAGTTTCCAAACAGTTTCAGTGAAGACTCTCATAACAAAAAGAGATGAGTAAGGATGAGAGACAGCAATCTAGTAATGCTATTTAAAGCAAAACAGTAAAAATAGCAAACATTATGGCAGAATGTAATATTTTGCAAAAATATCTTGTCTTTGTGGAATTGTAATCAAATAGAGGGAAAGCAACCAAAATCAGAATTTGTAACATTCACCGGATCACCCTCAAGAGAGACAGCTTTTCATGGAAGCAAACCAAGCATTTCTCAGTCACAAGGAATGCAAGAGCCATTCAGAAGATCAGATCTTTGACTCCTGGTTTGACTTTAAAAATTTATCCAAGCAGTTTCCACTGCTATGCTAGTCTTTAGCAGGTCTACATGCTAGAAGTGCTTGAGAACTGAAGACAGAACTTTCCTTTGACAAATTGGGCTTTTTGACACAGAAGCTGGTATCATCCTCTCTTTCAAGCCTTTGTTTTTGGAGTTTTGCTTACCTGAATGTGACCTCTGAGACAATCCTGAAGTGTTCTGGGCTTGAATTTCTTCATATATAAAGTAGTCCTATAATTACCTATTTCATGGAGTTATTTTGAAGTCCAAATCTTTAATTGCCTAGCTTACCTACTGAATAAAAAGCAGCCAATAAATGGCAGCTGTACTTAATTCTGGGATTAAGCTTCTATAGCATAGCATAAGTAGGTGACTTACAATAAATAACTAGTAAATAATAACACAGTGAGTAGAACTTTTCTGCCTGACCTTCTACTGTATTTAATCAATTTACAAACTAAAGTTTAGCAGAGCACAAAACCATTATCAGCACGTAAATGTGGGTTTGGGATCAGGTGTAACTAAATGACTTAATTCTCTTCTTGGACTGATTTCAAAAGGATGGAATAGAGACTTAAGTTATCTCAAAAAAAAAAAAAAAGTGGGATGATTTCAGTAATGCTGAAGACTGGACTGGAATAGAAAACCTACCATAAAGTAAGGCAGCGTAGATACAGATTACTCTCTCTCTTGCTTTCTCTGGAACCACATTTGCACAACAATGTAAGTGTACACAACACTACTGAACTAAAAATAGTTAAGATGGTTAATTTTAGGTTATGTATTATTTTACCACAATTCATTTTTTTTAAGTGTCTGCTATGTTTCTAGATCCTTATAGAATCTCTTTCTGTAATGAGAACAATGTTATCCACCACAAATGTGGTTTACACATTACCATCTGCATGTCCAGGATCTCTCAAAGACCATCTTCAACAGCTTTTATGTGAAATCCTTTTAGATAATTTAGACGTAATCTCTAAAGCTAAGAGGAAAACAGATACCATATCAATAACACCATAAATGACCTCTTATTCTCTTTGCTTTGGGTACCACAGGAATCTCCTTATTTCAACTTCTTACCAAATTTCTGCTATTGGGTCAGTCTAGGAACCAGATGCCAGGTAAGTCTGAAAGCAGGATGAGTGCTGATACCCTCCCATGCCCGACTCTCTTCATCTGCATTAAGCCAAATGCTATTCTGTAAGTGCCCAATTCTCTTCCTTACCCTTTGGCAAAGCATTCATCAATATAAAATTTTACATAAACAACTGGGATGAGTCTAAGAAACCGCCGTTCTCATTTTATATTCAGATCTGAAATAAACACAATATGTCAATCAAACTGAAATTTTAAAATTCAATGAATTCATGTTTATTAGGAATTTAAATTAAGAGATCCTGAACTCTAGGAAACAAACTGAGGGTTGCTGGAAGGGGAGATGGGTGGGGGAAGGGATAACTAATAATGGGCACAAAGAAGGGCACTTCATGCAATGAGCACTGGGTGTTGTATGCAACTGATGAATCATTAAAGTCTACCTTGAAACTAATAATACAGTATATGTTCACTAAATTGAGTTTAAATAATTTTTTTTAAATTACAATGGATTAGACACTATTCTAAACAGTTTAAATGTATTTACATGCTCAATCTTCACAACAAAGCCATGAGCTAGTATTATAATCTGCCTTGTGAAAGTGAGGGAAAAATTCCAGAAGCATTAGGAAACTTGCCTAATATAACACATAAGTAGTGGACTACAATTTTTGCTTCAGCAAATCATTTCCAGAACAAGTAATCTTAATCATTACTTGATACTGCTGGTTGAAGAAAATAAGATCCAGAAAGATGAAATGATTTCTCAAGACTATACAATCATAAATTCCTAGAGATATATAAACTACCAAAACTGAGCCAGGAAGAAATAGAAAACCTAAACAGACCCATACCAGTCAGAAGATTGAAGCAGTCATCAAAAATCTCCCAAAAAACAAGGGTACAGGACCAGACAGCTTCCCAGGAGAATTCTACCAAATAATTAAAGAAGAATTAATACCTATTTTCCTGAAACTGTGCCAAAAAATAGAAATGGGAGGAAAACTTCCAAACTCATTTTATGAGGCCAGCATTACCTTGATCCCAACACCAGACAAAGACCCCACCAAAAAGGACAATTACAGACCAATATCCCTGATAAATATAGATGCAAAAATTCTCACCGAAATACTAGCCAATATGATCCAATACATTAAAAGGATTATTCACATGACCAAGTGGGATCTATTCCTGGGCTGCAAGGTTGGTTGAACAACTGCAAATTAATCAATGTGATACAATGCATTAATAAAAGAAAGAACAGGAACCATATGATACTCTCAAAAGATACTGGAAAAGCATTTGACAAAGTACAGCATCTTTTCTTGACCAAAACTCTTCGAAGTGTAGGGATTAAATGTACATACCTCAATATCATCAAAGCTATCTATGAAAAACCCACAGTGAATATCGTTCTCAATGGAGAAAAACTGAGAGCTTTTCTCCTAAGGTCAGGAACACAGCAGGGCTGTCCACGATCACCACTGCTATTCAACATAGTCCTAGGAACCCTAGCCTCGGCAATCAGACAGCAAAAAGAAATTAAAGGCATCTGAATTGGCAAAGAAGTTAAATACTCACTCTTTGCAGATGATATGATACTTTATGTGGAAAACCCAAAGGACTCCACTCCAAAGGGATAGAAGACACAAAGAAATGGAAAAAGTTTCCATGCTCATGGATTGGGAGAACAAATATTGTGAAAATGCTTGTGCTACCTAAAGCAATCTACATATTTAATACAATCCTTATCAAAATACCATCATTTTTTTTCAAAGAAATTAAACAAATAGTCTTAAATTTATATGGAACCAGAAAAGATCCCAGATAGCCAGAGGAATGTTGAAAAGGAAAACCAAAGTTGGTGGCATCACAATTACAGACTTCAAGCTCTATTACAAAGCTGTAAGCATCCAAGAAAGTATGGTACTGGCACAAAAACAGACACATAGATCAATGGAACAGAATAGAGAGCCCAGAAATGGACCCTCAACTCTAGTCATCTAATCTTTGACAAAGCAGGAAAGAATGTCCAGTGGAAAAAAGGCAGTCTCTTCAACAACAGTGTTGGGAAAATTGGACAGCCACATGCAGAGAAATGGAAATGGGCCATTTCCTTATACCACACAAAAAATAGACTCAAAATGGATGAAATAGGGATATAGTGAGATAGGGATCCATCAAAATCCTAGAGAAGAACACAGGCAGCAACCTCTTCCACCTGGGCCACAGCAACTTCTTGCTACACGTGTCTCTAAAGGCAAGGGAAACAAAGGCATTGGGGAGGGTATGTGCTATGGTGAGTGCTGTGAAATATGTAAGGCTCTTCATGTACTTCATGTACAGCATGTACTCCTGGGGCAAATAATACATTATATGTTAATAAAGACTGTATAACCATGTAATAGAAGAGCCAGACCTGTTATACTCAGTCCAATGACTTTCCTCCCTTTTTCATACCAAAGCAATCAAAGTAACCATTTTATAATCTCTCAATAAGACAGAGTAGTCCTATTAACTATGATATGACAGTCTTCCCTCCCTGCCATGGTTAGGAAGTGAGAATTTAGAGAAGGGACTTTAGCCATTGGATATTTGACCCTCCCTGTCATATTATTCTTCTCCTCTTTATGTTGGCTAAATTAGGTTAAATTATAGCACTTACAAATTAATTTTACTCTGGTTAAATTTAGAGTTTATAATTTGAAACAAACACCATGTTTCTTTTTTTTTTCCTTAAATGTCACCATTTACTTATTTATTTTTAAGATTTCATTTACTTATTTGATGGGGGTGGGGAGGAACAAGCACAAGCAGGCAGAGCCCAGAGGGTGAACGAGAAAGCAGGCTCCCTGCTGAGCAAGAAGTTCAATGTGGGACTTGACCTCAGGACCCTAGGATCAGGTGTCCCTAGACATCAACATTTAGACAAAGATTTTAAGTGGTAGAGCTAAAGCACAGCTAATATATAATTACAAATTTAGGAGTCCCTGGGTGATACAGTCCATTAAGCATCTGACTCTTGGTTTTGGCTCAGGTTGTGATCTCAGGGTGGTGAGATGGAGTCCCACATCAGAGCTCTGTGCTTGGCATGGAGTCTGCCTGAGATTCTCTCTCCTTCTCCCTATACCCCTCTCACTCATGCTTCCTCTCTCTCTCTAAAATAAATAAATAAGTCTTTAAAAAGATAATTACAATTTTGATAACATTTTAAATTAAAATACATTTCTTTTAAAATTATCCATTAATTCTTTTCCTGCATGTTAAATGGAAAATACCATAATATCTTAGTTAGGTGGTCCTGAGATTCAATTAGATGTGATATTACTGAACTTTTGCATTTTTCCTCTTCTTTTTGTATGAGATTAATTTTGTGGCTGTTCTTTGACTTAGTAGCTAATACATTAAGTTTTTGAAAAGAGTATTACACAGATATCTATTTAGAATCCGATTAGTTAGGGAAAAAAGAAAAGACACAATATAAATATAAGTCACTCATTCATCACTGTCATTTAACTGGCACAACCACACTGATAGTTTGGCCCCTTTCCTTCTCCTAGACATTAAGAAATGATTTGATCTTATCGAACGCACAAGTGTCACCAAAGGGATATAAGTCATACTGGTACTATCACTTAGATAATGTATAGAAAACTTTTTTTTTTTTTTTTTTTTTTACTTACATGTAAACATGCCCCTCCCCAAAAAAATCTTGGCAAAGACTTAACTTTTATTTTCAAGTAAATGACTGCCTTAAGTCACTTGTAGTCTACCAAAACAAAACCAGAACTCTATTATTTGAAGTCAGATCACAACTGTGTTCACGTATCACATTGCAATTTAATCAATAGCCAACAAACTATTTTGAAATGACTGCAACCATTAGAGTTGTCTAAGCAATTCTTACTTTCTCTCAAATCAATCCGTTTATTAATAGAGAAAAAGAAGAGAAAAAATAAAAGGAGACAACTTCAAGCTTTTTTTCCTCCCCTTATTATTCTCAAAGGAGAATAGTACAAAGGTGAGGCAATGTAAGCTGGTCATAAAATGCTCAAATGAGAAAAAGAAATCACGGCATGAAGAACATCACTTTTGTTGAGGCTAAAGGAAATAATAAAAAATTGTGTTCTCTCAAGGCTGGGGCCAAGGCCCCAATTCTATCACTATTGGAGAAAATGATGCAAGTTCAAGACTCAAACAAATTTCACTATAAAAGCAGTAGATTATTCTTTAATTAGTGCTTGAAACTGCTAAGCTTTACCTCTGCTTCTATTGAGCAGTGTTCTGAAATAACCTGGTTTCTGGTAACTGTCCCTCTCTACCAGGATATGTGAAGTTCTCTGATGTTTTACATAAATGAGTAGGATAAATATTAAGCAATTTGAGGTCACAAACGGATTCCATTTTGAGATAACAAATCTGAAATTGAATTTGTTGTTAAGTACAGAGGTGATATAATTAAACCAAATAAGCAGAAAATACGCATTTTGGTTTTCTTTCTATAATGGTGATGGGCTAGTGTCCTTCTACACTCAACTTCACTTTCCTTTTTGAGTATAAGACCAGATTCAGTGGCATGTGGATGGCTCAGTCAGTTAAGCGTCTGACTCTAGATGTCACCTCAGGTCATGATCACGATCTCAGGGTCATGAGATCGAGCCCCGTGTCAGGCTCCATGCTCAGTTCAGAGTCTACTTGTCCCTCTACCATCCTCTTTGCCCCTAGCCTCATATTCTCTTTCACTTAAAATGAATAAATACAATCTAAAAAAAAAAAAAGAAAAGAAAAAAAGAAAAAAAGACCGGACCCACGTTTACATTGTTCTTGGCACTGCCTGGAAATTTCATCATGACCATTGAACAAGTTGATGGTAAATAGTGGGCACAGGAAAAAAAATCTCCTCATTCTGGCCCAAATAGAGTGATGTTCCAATTAATCAATCCAGCCATATTCAGTTCCTGGCTCATGAGGGGTATCTACAAAACTGAAAATATATTTTTTTTAATTTATTTGAGATAGAACGAGAGTGAGAGAGAGAGAAAGCAAAACCAGGAGGAATAGCAGGCAGAGGGAGAAGCAGACTCCCCGCCAAGCAGAGAGCCCGATGCAGGGCTCAATCCCAGGATTCCTGGATCATGATCTAAGCTGAAGGCTGAGGCCTAACTGACTGAGTCACCCAGGTGCCCCTACAACACTGATATAGTGTTCAAAATGAAGAGGACAGCATTCAGGCCAGAATATTCCATTTAACTACAGTAATATGCTAGAATTATCTAAATAGAAATAATATTGATAGAATACATAAATGTTAAAAGTGGGAATACAGCTAAGAATGGATGAGGGAATATTCAAAATGGCTTCATTTGGTAGGAAAATATATCTTATGGGTTTCAACATGTGAACTATTTTATTATGCAGACAAACTTAGACTTCAATCAATATTGCTCAAACATGATGATGATTATAGCTATATTTATAGTTGATCAATGTTTCAGTGTTCAAGAAGAATTCTAACAAACTTTCTAGCAAAGAAATAATCTGTATCTGCTGTCCTGTTTTGTTCCAAAGCAAAGAATTTTAAGAAACTAAATATAGTAAATTTTTAAAAAAGGCCTATTTTAATTACTCTATTGAAATTTGGACAGTTCCAATATACTTTTTTTTTTAAATTTAGAAGATATGATCATCAATTGTAGCCCATTTTGGGATTTTATTTTGTTATTTATCCCTTAAATCAACCTTTAGTTGTTAGATCCATCTAGACCTTGTTCTGGTATTTAGTAAGTCAAAGGTAGACTGCAGGGAGGGATTTGAGAAAAGATTCAGGAAATGTTTGGGGACTATAAGCCAGCATGCTTAAAGCAGTGAGTGGTTATAAAAAAGGGAAAAGCTCAATATTCTACATTAGACTGTTAAACTTTTTAGATATATATAGATATATATATCTTGAATTATCATGAGATAGATGATAGATAGATCGATAGATCTCATGATAATTCAAAGAGGGTTTTTTGTAAAGGGGTAACACAAAGTTATGGGCAGACTACAGGAAGACTGTGAGGGATAGCAGTCTCCCTTGGCTACTGAGAGTAGTGCGCCATTCTACACTATGCACTAAGGAAGGAAAGGGTTACTGCTATTCAGAGGCAGAGAAGTCTTTGTGGCAAGATTGTCTCGAGGAATTGAAATCTTTAGTCAAGGAACTCAGTTGCATCCTGGCTGCACCATAAGGAGGAAGCAAAAGTAATGATGAGTCCCACCTCCTCCTCCTCATTCAATCTATTGCTGAACTTCCCAGTGGCTAAGCCTACTGGAAGCTTGATGGAGAGAACCCATTAATGTAATCCATATAGATCAATTTCTGAGGCTTTGGTGCAGATGGAGAAGGGTGAGGTGGGGGTAGGGGGGCTGCATCCAGCATGTATATAGGAACAGAAAGTCATCCTTTCCAACCTCTTTGGCATGTAACTATTTCTTTAGAACCATGTTAGAAGATGTGTTAGTTTTGCCTTTCATTTCTAAAGAAGACAGACACTTAAATGTACCAAGCATCTATTCCATATAAGTTGTTTAATAAGGGCTAAGCAAACAAGATTTGGAGTTGAGCTGTCTCAGTCTGAGTTTCCCATCAACTCTTTTTTTTTTTTTTAAAGATTTTATTTATTTATTTGACAGAAATCACAAGTAGATGGAGAGGCAGGCAGAGAGAGAGAGAGGGAAGCAGGCTCTCCGCTGAGCAGAGAGCCCGATGCGGGACTCGATCCCAGGACTCTGAGATCATGACCTGAGCCGAAGGCAGCGGCTTAACCCACTGAGCCACCCAGGCGCCCTCCCATCAACTCTTTAGCTGTTTGACATTGGACAGATTACTTAGCCTCTCTGTATATGAATTTCTTAATCCCAGCAGTAACAGTGTTATAAATCCTAATTCAGAGAAGTATTTGGAGCATCCGACAAGATAATAAATGTAAATTAATAAGCAGAATTAAGAGAAAACCTCAATAGATGATTATCATGATAGTTTTTTGACACATTCATAATAAAAGAATGGGCACGAGGATGAGAGCTCTACCAGTTCAGACTCTCAAAGCTTTCTCCTGCAGATTTTGTTATGAATTATTTCAAATCGAAAAGGCATTGCAGGTGAAGAGGCAATGTTGAACTCAGCTAGGCTTAACTCTAGCTTCTTGAAGATTCGGTACAAACTGGAATTAACAAGAGATTTTTTCAGACGTTTTCTTTCTGCAGTACATGATAATGACAAGAATAAGTGAAATCATGAATAAGTCTCTATCTGCTCAGTGTAAGCCTCCTAAAAGAGAGTGGCAGAATCTGGAAATGTACCCCTACAATGGTTTCGATTGGAACACTTTACTGTCACCCCCTTCTGGAATCAAATGATGTCATTTTTCATATTTTGAAAGGAGCACCACAAGAGGTCAGTGCAGAAACAACTTCCTCTCATAAATCTTTGCTCCCTTATGAAGTTAATCAAAAGAAGCCTGGAGAACAGACGGATTATCTGTGCATGGTTTACTCCATGGGTTATAAGGTTTGTGGAAAAAAAAAAAAAATTACCTGCTCACAAACTGCAGGTTATCTAACACCCCTGCTGGCTGTCATGTCCTCCTGAAGATGTAAGCATATTCGTCATTGCATAGGATGCCTGCCAAGTGTTCCTTTATAAGCAAGGATTTTAAAACTATTTGGATTCTCTTACAAGATTTGACTGAAGTATGTTTCTAATACCTTGATTTTTTGACTAGTTTGATTTCAAAATACAATCTAATATTGTAGAGTATTTAATGTTTCCACAGCTCTGCTTTGTCTAATGGAGGTCTGCTTTGATAAGATTTCAAAATATCTCTTATTCTTATTAAGCTAGACTAACATGTTCAGAACAGAAAATACAATACACCATAACTGCAATGATTTGTCCTTCTTGTCCTTGTGGCCTTGTCCTTGTCCTTGTCCTTGTCTTTCTTGTGGCATTTGGATACCCTATCTCAACACCATAGCACCAACAGATTTTCAGGAAAGCTTACTTGGTTCCCTACAATAATATCCTGGAAATAGGCACGTTTGGTTTTTTAAATTATTTATTTTATATCTTAGACTGGTTAAAAGATTAATGTACCAGTTTTTAAGGGTTGCCATAAGCTGGGTGGCTTAAACAACAGAAACTTAAAACACTTTGGGAGACTAAAAATCAGAGATCAAAGTATCCACAAGCTTGTTTCTTCTGAGACCTCTCTCCTTGACTTGCAGATGGTCATCTTCTCTGTCTTCACATGGTCTTCCCTCTGAGTGTGAGTGTGTCGTACTCTCCTCTTCTTGTAAGGACTACAGTTCATATTAGAGTAGGGTCCACCCTCATGACCTCATTTAACCTTAATAACTCATTAAAGACCCTGTCTCCAAACAGGCACATTCTGACGTAGTGGGAGTTAGGACTTCAACATATGAATTTTGCAAGGACAAAATTCAGCCCATAATAGTTAATTATCATATAAAATGTTTAGAACATACTTCTGAGACAAGAATTGTAAACTTTGTGTCAGGATGTTGGGCAGAGTCAAATTCATAACTGATGAAATATAACATGCCCAATACTATTTCATTCTTTGCATTGGCTCTTCCCTCTGCTTTCCCAAAGAGAGTTCCATGGCTCACTCACTTTCCTCCCTAAGCCTTTACTTAGTATCTCTTTCTCAGTGAGTCATCCCTGATTTATACTTGGACACTGTCCCCAAAACTCTCCATCACAATTTTCTTCTCTGATGTTTCCCAAAACACTTATTGCCTACTAAATATCTTACATTTTACTTATTTTTTAATTGTTTTTTACTATTAACTACACTTAAAGCTCTATGAGCAAAAGCAGTTTTTGTTCAATATATTTATAATAGTACATGTAATAGGAAATTAGTAAACATTTGTTGAGTTAATGTAAAATAGTTTCACAAATGCCATTGTCTTCTATTAAATAAGAATTCAGAGTAATTTATTCTCTCTGATTGAGTCTCCTAAGTATTAGTGATACTTTAACATTATCTCTGTGGTATTTTGAGAGGTATAAACACATCTAAGCTTTGTATTTCCAGGTTTCTTTATCAAGCAAAGAACCGCTTGCCAACATGGTGCTAAAAATTCCAAGCACACTCACTTCAAACAGATACTGATTTAAAGCACCACTTCAAGTACTTTAGAGTGGAGAAGAATGTGACAATGAGTGTAATTTTTGTGAAGAGCATTATTGAAGTCTACACTGGGGTCAGTGAGAGGATGGATGAAATGAGGTTGGTTGAGATAAGAAATTAATTCCAGATTAACGATTCAGTGATGTTTGATGTACAATGTTGCCATTCTAAGTTAATAAACGGAGTAATGGCTTGAGAAATGAAAAGAATGAATATATGTAAACCAAAGAAAGTAAAGATGGAATAATAAAAATTTTGAAGCAGTGGATATTTATATTAGCTGTCCTGTTTAGGTGGCTTAGAAGATCTGATGACTTACATGGACCATATTTGAAAAATGAGAAGTTAAACTCAGCCCATGTATTTTTTTTCTACAATAACTAATACAACATTCTGGTACCCATAGTATGTACTTCATTAAAATTTAACAATATAAAGGTAAATAATTTTCTTTCATGCACACACATATTTAAATAATAAAAGTTACTTGGTCATGGCTAATATATAATGTGAGTGCAAATTGTAATTAAAGTACCTTGGTTTCTCAGAAAAATGAAAGGTCTTGAATTCCTGACCTAGCTCTGACCCATTATAATTATATAATTAGATTTAAATTTAAAATAATCACACCGACTACTGTGTGGAGAATAGACTTCTAGACATTTGGGGGTGTGTGTACCAGACTGGGATCAGGAAAACATAAAAGTCCACTAGGATAGTTTCATTAAAAATGACAATACCTTGGGACGCATGGGTGGCTTAAAATCTTTTTTTTAAAAAGTGACAATAAGGTGGTAGCAGGAAGCAGCTGGAAGTGGAGCTTATGTGATAGGATGTGCTGATGGGTTGGAGGTGGGATGTGAAAGAAGGAGAGAAGTGAGGATAAATGCCTTCTACGTATTCTTTGATCCCAAAGATTTATATATTGTTCCTCATTAAAACTTACATTAATAGCTGACTATTATTCAATATTCATCTGTCAAATGTATATTCAGTGGTTACTTCCACTGTTTCAAACAGTGCTAGACGATAAGGCTTAAATGATTAAAAAAAAAAAACAAAGCAAAAATAACATGGCTCCTATGAGACAATAAGCTGCTGGAGGCTCTCACTAGAGGGTGTATGAACATGTAGTATCAGTTTTTGAAGCAGGAAGTGCTTCATAAATTTTAATGGAAGAGATGAACAAATGAGTCAGTCAAGGTGCTACATTGCTAGGTATCTAGACTTTCCAGCACAATTATATTACTTCATTATGGCTAACTTAGATGAACCTTCATCCTCCTCTTGGGAAAAGATTTTTGGAAATCATATTGTTTCTTTTTTCACATTATTATATGAATTAATAAGAACTAAATAGAATTTGAGTTTATAGATACTATATGTGAATATTCATCCCTACACCTTAAATATTTCCAAAATTTCCCTTATTCATTTTCCTGTGATACCTGTAATTTCTCTTTGCTATAGATAATATGCTAAACCAAAACCTGTTAATGTGTATTTGATGTGTGTTTGTTTCTTTGGCCCAAATTTCAATATATTTCTGCTTTATGTCTATGGATAATCACTACAATGTTACCATCTTATGGTCCAAAAGCCTAAAAAATTGATATTCTGTTGTAATGAATGTGGCTAATCTTATCTACAGAGATTTTTTTTTTTTTAAACTTACTCCCCAAGTGACCAAAAGAAAAAAACAAACAAACATCAACTAACCAACCAACCAAATACAAAAGAACCTCACATCAGCACACCAAACAAGGTAAACTATTTGTGGACAGCTTTATGCCAAGGAAGATCTATACTGTCCCTTTAACCTCATTTCTCCCTTTCTCTCATAATAAACAATAGATTGTAATTCTGTGCACTGGCTTTACCATAACATCCCTACCTCAGCCTTTTAAAAACTTCTTTAAAAAATAAAAAATAAATAAAAACTCCTTTGAAAACAAGAGGGTGTTTATGAAGTCAGGAAACATAGGAAAATACACATAATGTTATCAAGGACCTCTTCAATTATAAAAATTACCGAACATATTAACTGTGTTTCAAGAAATCATAAACATCCTATGGAAATACAAGGGCAAACATTTTACCCCTTGTTTTCTAATTATTCCCAAAAGGATGTCAAATCACATTTCCTAGATATTAGAATAAAACTCTCAAAAGTCCATAGATGTAAATCTACATAAACTTGAATTTCAAATATATAAGCACAATCAGGGCAAAGGCTTACTATAATTATCTTAAACAATATTCAAGAAGAAAGATAAAGAACATTCCTACAACTTAATAATTAGAAATTGTACATGACTCTTCCTAATCATAACTACAGGCCACTTTCTAAACAATGTTTTTATCTCCTTGAGCTATCATTTTTTTACCCTAGTATTAACAAAACTTCTTGTTTTCCTAATGGTAGTGACAATAATTTCCCTTGACCTTCCTTCTTACTCAGTAATAATATTAAGTAAGAATAAATTCCTTTTTTGTTTTCAAATACTACTTTTATATAGCTTGCGTAGTATGCTATTATAAGTATCTCTTTACAAGTCTTTCTATTCAACAACTAGTTGAATAGTTTATATATATCTTAAAGGAGAAACCATATTTTATTCTTGTTCAGTCTTTTACTCTTTCATTCAACAAATATTCACAGACTGTCTCTCTCTGTATTTCATTAAAGCTATCATGTCATTAATGGTAAGATATACCATATTATTTTACATACAAATAAGAAAGGAAGATAATCTTTTCAATTGATCTATGATCTGCTATCAATAGTATAATGCACCCTGTATATAAAGATATTTTAAATGTTTAAAAATGTGCATTTCAGACCAGATTAAATTTGATGTGTACAAAAGATTGTTTTAGGTGCCCAATATATATCAGTGAAAACAAAACAAAACAAAACAGATTAAGTTCCCTGTCCTCAGGTGATGACATCTGATCAACAACTAAAAGAAGAGAGTAAGTTTTCTATGTGGATATTTTGTGATTGCTCACTCCAGGCAAAAAGAAGAGCTAGTGCAAACGTCCTGAGATAAGAGTATACCTGGCATGTTTGAGGAAAAGCAGGAAAGGGAATGTGACTGAAGTGTGAGCAGGAGAAAAGCAGAATTGAGGTAGGTGATAAAAGAGTGTGTTGGATCATGTGGAAACTTATGGGCCATCAGTATCACTAAGGCTTGTGCGTTGAGTAAAATGAAGATCTTGTGTAGTGTTTCGAGCTGAATAATATGATCTCAATTATGTTCTAACAGGATAATTCTTGCCACAAATAAAAAAGGAGGTTATTGTGGTTCAGATGTGAATGGTGGTGAGAAGGAATCTGATTCTGGATATATTCTGAGAGTAAGGTCAACAGAGTTTCCTAACAGACTGAATGCAGAGTCATAAATAAATAAATAAATAAATAAAGGGATATTTTAAGCATTTTGGCCTGAGTAAATGAAAAGATGCAGCTGTCTTTAACTTGTCTTGTTTTCTTGAAACAAGAGTGTATACATAGATAAGAAAACCAAAGCCTGAGTACTTGGATACAGCAACATTAAGAGTTCAGGAGATGAGAAGATATCAGCAAAGAAATCTACAAAGGATTGTATAGTAAAGTAAAAGGGAAACCAAAAGTGCTGGTGTCCTGAAGCCACATTTAACCTCAGGACATAGTAAGGTAAACAGTCCAGTGTAAGTTCTCAATAATTATTAAATGAGTAAATTGCTTTTTACCTATTGGCTACTTTATGTCTTATGAACAGTCTACTTTCTCATCCAATTAAAGTGCAGAGTGATGATATCCATAACTTCTACTATACATTCCTCCACCATTAAAACACACAGAGTACAGATAGGAGCCCTTCACAGAGATCAATTAGGTGTTAAGAGGGGGCATTATACATAGATTCATAGAGGAGAGACAAGGAAAGAGAGGATATATCAAATTCATTCTGTCTAATGGTGATATTTATGGTTGGCTCTGTTAAATTTTTCTGGGTAAGAAAGCTGACATTATTGCTCAAACCGATGTTTAGAGATTTATAAGTAGATTTAATTTCTTTTCTTATTCCTTTTGATATTTGTTTTTTTAATAAGACTTGAAATGTATTCATTTAGCCAAAATACTAACCCTCATAATTGTTTGTACGTTTGCTTTTTGTTTTTTTGTTTCCCTTTTGGCCATATAAATTCTAGTTCTAGTGATGCCCATGAAGAAGAATTCAAGCAGACTGGTTGAACATTTACCATCCTGATGACAAATGGTATTTTAGGTATGGCATTTCAATTTTGGTGCTGTGGATAGAAATGTAATAAATCAAATATTTATATGCTGTTCATTTTTGACAAAGCCTTTTCAGGAGGGATATAGGGAAAAAAAAACATATTTTATGAGGAAAAAAGCCTAGATAAAAATCCCAGTCATATAATTTATTGCAGTTTAGAGTTTACTACTGCTATTAATGGGCATCCTCTATTAGATGGTATATTGAGATAGTATTAGACAGGTGACTAGAAGAGAAGGATTTATGAAATCAGCTAAGGAGAGATAAAACTGAGGTTACATGGAGACATATAAGTCAGAGAAATTGAGGGGTAGATAGAAATAGCATTACAAAATATATCAAGGTCAAGTAACTCATATTGTGGAATTGAGTGAGTCAATCCAGCTGATCTGTAACTGTCAGAATATTCCAGAAACTATTGCAGGGATAGGTTAGAACAAACTTTTCAAAATATATCATTGTATTTGTCTTATAAAAAAAATAATAAATTCTGTATGTGTGAGGATGTTTATACCCATATATGATGTAATCGAGTTTAAATGATTTCAATTAAAAGAATGGAAAATTCAGAGCCACTGAAAAATAGCGATAGTAAAAGGATAGTTATTAAAATTAGGAATAAATTTTAATATTCTTTTATATTGTTAAGTAATTAAGGAGAGTTGTTGGAGATTTGGGGTCAAATAATTCAGAGGTTTGTTTATAACAGTCTTAATGGTTGCCACACCTTTCATCTTCCTGCCCCTTCTATCTACCTAATGAATTGATTCCACATAAAATATGGCTTTAATTATGTTATCTCTCTTTGCGATTACTGCTATTCAGAAACATTTAATAACTCCACACAAAGAAATAAATCACAAATACTTTGGCATGGCATTGAAAGCTGACACCACCTGTCTCTATTTTGCAGATGAATCACTTTATTACTCCTCAGTAAGATTCTTTGGATCCAGTCGATAGGTTGGACCCGCTTTGCTCATTATAGCCTCTTAGTTTCTTATTCCTTAATCTTCTCTTAACCAGAGTCGGCCTCTGCTTCCCACACTCCACCACCGCTGCCTCATTTCTCCTCATTCCAACTCAAGCCTCACTTCTTCTCTAATGATCCAGTTACTGCAACCCGTAACTAAAATCTTATCTCATAATTGGACACAAATATTTTATTGGAAAGTAATGGTTCCTATGCTTATATATAATAATCACAAAGGCCAAAATAGTGTTAGAATGTGAAGAACATGATGAACAAGGATGAAGTAATTTATATTTGATGCTAGGAAAACTGATTTAACCACAGTAGATATCTCATAGCCAAAAATATTAGTATAGCTATTTAGTTAGCCATTTGAGTCAATTTGAGTAAATCACCACAAAAAATGGGGGATTCTAAAAACCTATAAATCCCTTAAGCATTTTATTTGAATACAAAGTATTAAATGCACATCTATTCACCAATTATTTTTCATGTAGATCCCAAATCTTTTATTTAAATGTTTAAAGTTCTGAACTGCCTTCTTTGCATAAACTACAATCTAATGTGTGAATTTCAGCTTGAGTTTCTTCAAAGATAGCTGGAATTTCAGACAGTTGCTAAGAAAAGTAATGTAGCATGTCTTCAGGTTTTTCTGATTTTCTCCCAAGTTTTTGCAGTTTTCTGCCTATACATCAATTCAGCACATTTTCTTTTCCTCTCATCTTCAACAAGTCTATCCTAAGCATTCAAGTTCATTTTTACACAAGCATCAACACTTCATCTTTCACACTCATATTTCATCTGAACAGGCATACTTAAAATTTATAATTGCAATGACAATGTTAACTGGAATAAATAAGTTTAGGAATGAACACAAAGGACTTTTGGTAAATTCTACTCAAATGGTACAAATACACAGACTTTTGATCCAAGATTTCAGTATGCAATGGGCAATCATCTGCATTACTTACAGAGCTGATTAACCAAAGGTCAGTTAAGAATTGTTTATTATAAAGCAAACACTCAACATATTTGAATTGAGCAATTATTAGCTGAGCACTGTGACTACGGGTCTGCAGTTGTTGGAATAAAAAACCTGTGAAATTTTAGCCATTCTGACTGGTGTGAGGTGATATCTCATTGTGGTTTTGATTTGTATTTCCCTGATGCCGAGTGATATGGATATGAGGAAGTGGTGATGCAACATGGGGGCTTAAGTGGGTAGGAGAAGAATCAATGAAACAAGATGGGATTGGGAGGGAGACAAACCATAAGTGACTCTTAATCTCACAAAACAAACTGAGGGTTGCTGGGGGGAGGGGGTTTGGGAGAAGGGGGTGGGATTATGGACATTGGGGAGGGTATGTGCTTTGGTGAGTGCTGTGAAGTGTGTGAACCTGGTGATTCACAGACCTGTACCCCTGGGGATAAAAATATATGTTTATAAAAAATAAAAAATTAATTAAAAAAAAAAAAAAACCTGTGAAAGGTAAGGACACAGAATGAATGAACCTGAACATCAGCATCAAAGATATTACAATTTCTCTGAGATCCTGAAAAATAGCACCAAATAAATAGGTAAATAAATAAAAGATAGTCCATGGTCTTAAGGCATAAAAACCTGAAAATGTAGTTGGAAGCTGAGGAAATTGTTCCAAGATTTTTTTTTTATCCGTTGGTTAGAACACTTCTCTCTGGTTTGTACCTTTTAACTCCAACTGAGTGCTTCTTACCAGTGTGGACTTCCTTTTCCACCTCTGCTACTCACCCTACTGAGGTCCAGCCAAATTAAGAGTGGTGGGAGTAATCAAGATGCCAATTATCATAATGTCCTAACCCTAAAGCAAGTTACATAAACATGAAGACAATAATGCTCAGTATTTTCCCTAAGTTTGCTCACAGGCTGATAAGTAAACAGGCAAGAAAATATAGGCATGAAACTACGTGATCTGTTATCTACATGTATTTGAATAAAATTTGTAAGACAAAGTACAACCCAATGGGATGTGAAGACCAGGCTTACATTAATATTTTTGTTCATTTGTCAAATTATTGAAATCTTGATAAACCCTTCAGAAATTTCCTGTAGAACCTTCTCCTCATGGGGCAGCTGGGTGGCTCAGCTATTAAGTGTCTACTTTCAGCTTAGATCGTGATCCTAGGGTCCTGGGATCAAGCCCCGCTTCAGGCTCCCTGCTCCATGGCGGGGAGCCTGCTTCTCCCTCACTCACTCCCACTGTTTGTGTTCCTTCTCTCTCTGTGTGTCTCTCTGTTAAACAAATAAATAAAATTAAAAAAAAAAAAAAAAGAAACTTCTCCTCACAGCTAGAACATAAATGACTCTCCCTCAAATTATACTTGACTTCCTTTTTGTAAGTATGTGTTTCCTCTTTTCCTCATCATAAGATCATTGTCATGGAGAAAGACACCACTTGAACAACTAGGACTTCCATTTATTCCATTCTTTGGCAGTTGACCCTCCATCCCATTTGGTCCAACATAAGTCTTAAGCTCAATAAACTTTTGTGGTCACTTTGTCTGATTATAATCATTCATACACACACACACACACACACACACACACACATTCATAAAGAACCTTTACAAATACAACTAAAAAGCCTTTTTATAGTTTCATTTTCAGAGATGAGAGCTTCTCCTTCAATTCTTGCTCTGCTTAATACTGCTGAGGCAATAAGTTGTCAACTCCTAGTTATCTTAGTCTCTTCAGACCACCAGTGCCTGAGTTGAAGTGACTATTTCACTTTGGTTTTTCTCTTTACCCCAGTAGTGACCCTCCAAATGCCTACCTCAATTTTTTACACTGAGATTTATGAGAAGTTCTCATTCTGCACTGGTTCTTAGTCTAGGTTGCTGGATCAACACATCCTAGCCTTGATAAGCACCCAAACTCCTACATACTTGATTTTAAAAATATTACTTATAGTGAATTCAAAAAAAAAATATTAAGAGGCATGCTTACTCTTAAAACATTCTCCTATCCTACAGAAACATATGCACACAAACACAAAACTTTGTAATAATTCAACATCAAGATAGCAAGGAATCTAAAATATTATGCATATTATAATATGTAAAAATTATGAGTGATTTTATAAAATAAGCCATTACTGGAATTATTTAGAATTTTTGGAATTTTCTTTTAAACTGAGCATTTTATGCCACAGATGATGTGAGAAGACATAGACTTTTCTTATTATTTAAAAAAATGACACTCTGCTATAAAAAAATCTGATACGGCCATCTGACCACTTTAATCTGGAATGTTGGAACACCTTATATTAGATGGAAGGCCCAATGACTAACTCTGACAACCAAGGCAGATGAGAACCAAAACCTCAGTACCTCACTGAAGTGCTGATATGTGCAGCAACTAAATAGGATTATAGAAGTTATGATTATGCTGAGTGAAATAAGTCAAGCAGAGAGAGTCAATTATCATATGGTTTCACTTACTAGTGAAGCATAAGGTATAACAGGGAGGACACTAGGAGAGGGAGAAGAGAAGTGAGTTGGGGGAAATCAGAAAGGAAGACAAACCATGAGAGAGTATGGATTCTGAGAAACAAACTGAGGGTTTGGGAGGGGAGCAGTGGGGGGTGGTTGGGAAGGGTGAGCCTGGTGTGAGGTATTATGGAAGGCATGTATTGCATGGACCACTGGGTGTGGTGCATAAAAAATGAATCTTGGAACACTGAAAAAATTTTTAAAATGTTTTTTTTAAAAAAATGACATTCTGATGAGCTAGACAGTAATGAGAACAAGAGTGCAAATCTCTGGGAAATCTGCTGGGGTTTCCTGCACAGAGAGCTGTCTTCCCCAACTATAATAGAACTTATGTTGGTACACCATACATACTTATCTACACTAAAATGCCAACTACAAGTAATAGAGAAACAAGGTTTAAAGATTCCATGTCCTTGAATATACTGCAGTTCAGTATCTAACACCTACATTTATATGGGCCTTGAATATTTTTTTGGTCTCCTGCGTATGTTTGGATCAGCAAGAGGATTCACAAGTCACAACTCAATATTCCTGGCACCTCTAACTTTGTCTTAGAGAAGGAAGTGAAACATCAAAATGCTCAGCTCATGATTAGCACTGAATGAATTTGCCATACCTTATGTTCTCTTTGTGAAGTGAGAAAGTTTACCAGAGTTGATGAGACATGGAGAACATTACAGGAAAAAACAAAGATTATATTGTGAAAAAATAAAGCAATATTTCCAGTATTTATAATTAAAAACAGATGAACTTAGCATTTCATGGAATTAAACATGAAAATACAGCTGCTGAGAAGCACAAACAATATCTCCTAAATCCAGGATTTATTTGAAATACCCAAGAGCCATTTAAGTATTATGTCATTTTCTTTTATTGGAAGAACTTCTTATGAACACAATTCCTACATCATCTTCAACATGGGATTCAAGAAATAGGTACTATAATAAGCACTGTGTGCTAAAAGATATATTGAATAGGGTACTAATTTTCATGATTCTAGGAGTCCACAAGAGACAGAGACATGCAAACAAATTAATATTATATACTCTAATAGGCTCAAGTACAGTTTTCAAGGGGTTATGAGAATAGAGAGATTGAAATATTTACTTACACTTAAATATTCACTTAGGCATATCAAAGATCACATCCCAAAATTGAGAAGAATCATTAGGAATTTTCCAGGAAAACAAAGGTAGATCTAACATTTCAAGGAGAAAGAATATTACTTAAATTGGGATAGGGCATTCAACATCATGACATATTCAGAGGAATACAAATAGTTTAGTGTGGATAGACTGGTTGATATGATTTACAAAGATTGACAAGATGACCTAAGAAAACTGGAGAGGCCAAAATGTGAAGGGCCTTGAATTCCATGGTAAAGATTCTGGCTTTTATCTTGGAAGTACCCATTGAGGATTAAGCAAAGGAGTCATACCATAAACCAGATTAATGTTTCACACTGCCTGTAACACTGGCTGCATTGTGGAGAATGGACAGGAAATTTAAGTAGGAGACACCTGTGTTTGATCAGATGACACCATCCATTTAACCATACTTCTTTACCAACAAAGGATTACTACCTTTAGCCAGGCATTTTGCATCTATTCATTCATTAAATTCCCTTAAGAATGGTATGAGTTAATTACCATATCCTACTCCTACATTAGAAAGTGAGGTATAAAATGTAAAATGAGATGTTAAGAAAAATATACATAGGAGTAGGAATGATTTTAGATGTTTTGTAGACTCTGGCAAGAATCAAATAGAAAATATTCATTTTCTTATATGTAAGCCATCTACAATGAATCTGCCATGTAAGACCACAAATAAGGAAAAGCTTCTTGACTTTATTCAGTGTATTAGAAAGACAAAATGTTATCTATCTTAGTGCTTTTCTAATGATGTTATAAAAATAATCTAGTGTGGACATACAAGAGTTCAAGCCATACACACACATACACACACACACACACACACATATCTATACACACACATATATATAAGATTCACATGCATACATATATGTATATATTTGTGAATATTACTACTCCACCATTAGCTGTACCACCACCAGTGACAATCAGATAAAATTTTCAGTGTTCTGTATTACCTAAGAATAGTAGGGGTGGGGGTGCCTGGGTGGCTCAGTGGGTTAAGTCTCTGCCTTTGGCTCAGGGATCATGGGGTCCTGGGATTGAGCCCCACATCTTGCTCAGCAAGGAACCTGCTTCCTCTCTTTCTCTGCTGTCTCTCTGACTACTTGAGATCTCTCTCTCTCTCTCTGTCAAACAAATAAATAAAATCTTAAAAAAAAATAGTAGGGGTGGGAAGGATTTCAAGAGGGAATTTCAGTACTTACTATTTTAAATATAAGCCTAATAAATCTTTCTGACCTTTTGGTAGCATTGTTGGTCCTTTGAAACACTATTTTTCAAACTTTTGGATTATTAGAAACAAATTTTTATTTAAACTTTGTGAGTCACATGCTGCATTCCTACTTTATGAAATGGCTTTTGTCTTATTAAAATATCTAAATCAAAATGTATTCCTTATTCTTATCATTTTCAAAAACTTAGGTGCAAAATGAAATTCTAATACTGCCTTAAAAACTGAGTTTCAAAAAAAATTAACATGAAATTGCTAAGTAATGCACAAATTAACACAAATCAGAGTTCATTACATGGCATTAGCAGCTAATTTATTGAAATCATTATGTCTGCTGTTAAAGAGAGCCATATGCCAACTCCAGAAATAACAAGCATTCAGAATCAGGGTCATTGCCTTCATATTTGCATATGTGATACATTAATTGATCTCATGTGCATATTAAAATTAAAACTGCATTTTTCTCGAATATTCCCTTAGAAGTTTGGATAGCATTATGTTATTAAGGAAAATTGTTTATTTCTAGATAATTTCTTCTGCATATGTAAATTTACTCATACAAATCATTATTAGTTACATGTTTCCTTAGTTTTCTTACATATCAAGCATTATTTTTTCTTCATTTTAGAAATGTGTTATTTTATGCTTTTATACTTCTATCTTTATCCTATATTCAGTGACATAGAAAGAGATAGTTATTATTATGTGTTAAAAAATTCTTTCCCACTAAATTGTTCTAAAATAAACACATTAAAGAACATATTCTCTAGAGTTTTTCCTGAAGCATTTTTAAAGTTTTTATTTAAATTCCAGTTAGTTAACATGCAATGTGATATTAGTTTCATGTGTACAATACAGTGATCCAACATTTCCACACATTAGCTGGTGCTCATCATGACTTTCTTTTTTCCTCTTTACTCTTTCCTTGTTTGTTTGTTTCTTAAATTACACATATGAGTGAAATCATATGGTATTTATTTTTCTTTGGTTAATTTAGATCACTTAACACAATACTCTAAATCTATCCATATCTTTTCATTATAAACTTCACACAATTTTTATTCTATAATATGTAGAGCACCCACAACATATATCACAAAGAAGCTTAAAACCACAAATTACACATAGGACCAACTTTCATACTAAATTTGGACCCAAAAAATGAGGTAAAGTGAAACGTTATCTTGTGGTATACAGACTGCAAGTGTCCAATATGTAATTTTCTCTCACACACACATACATGCGATTGTTGTGAATATGCATGCTCAATATTTCCTTATAAAGTGAGGGTCTACCATCTATATTCCATAATGTTGAGTTACATTGATGAGATATGTAATTGTAAAATGTCAGGTTTTTGAACTTACACATTTCAATGACGGCACTTGTACCACAATACAACATAGTCCTCTGAAACAAGTTTCAGGCTAGCCTACAGAAAACCAATGCCTATTTCCCCATTTCTAAAATAAAATAAAAATTTCTAGATTGAACTATTATCCTCATAAGACTGCTGCGGGATGTGTGTTTGTGTGTGTTTATGTATCTCTCGGTGTATCTATCTATTTGGAGACTGCTTGGTATATAAATTGTATGAGAAATTAGGGAAGAACATTAAAAAATTAAAAAGTAGAGGTATCTACTCACATGAAAAAGTATTTCTTCTACACATAGGAAATAAAACTTTGAAATAAACCTGTACGTTTTGGGAGGGGGAGCTTCATGAACTAAAGTTATTTTTAATAAAAAATAGAAAAGACTGGATACAACTCTACTGAGCTTACGCCTAGAGGTGGAAATTCATTACAGAATGGCATCTTATAAAAAATTATCTTAAGGCTACATAAATACACAGATGACATTAGATTGATTGATTGATTGATTGATAGAGAAATATATAGGCAAGTAGGTATTCTTTAATGAAGAAGCAATCTTCTTAATTGTAGAAGGATACATATATTGGAAAACACATACAAGTCTGTGTTATCTTGTGGTATACAGAGTAATTTATTTATTTAGAGTATCAGTTTAGTATAAACTAATGTAGTTAGACTTAACAGTCTCTAAGTCCCTCCCCAGTTTTTAAATCCAATGAATAAAGTCCACTGTATCTATAATGAGAATTGAAACTCATGACTGGCGTCTTAGGCGATCATATAAGATTCTTAGACTTATGTTTGGGTAACTTACATACAAAATAAAAGGATTGAAAAAAAAATAAAATAAAAGGATTTCCCATTCCTTTCTTTTTTTTTTTTTTTTGGCAACTTTTTTTTTTCACTTAAATTCAATTAGCCAACATATAGTACATCATTGGTTTGATATAATGTTCAAGGATTCACTAGTTGTGTACCTTTCTTTTGTCTACTTTCTTGTTTCTTCCTCCAACATGGTCATCCATTAATCAAATAGGACAAAATTCCCATTCACTGATTGTGCCACACTACTAACAAGAAATCATGCTTATAGATGTAGCCCCTTTCTTCTACTTAATTCTCATGTATTAAGATAAGTAAGCTAAAGCAGGGACCATTGAAGCCAGTTCAACTTTTTCTCAGTTCTTCGTATTAAAGACCACTCAAATACTTGACAGATTTCACCATGTGGAATTTTGGTAAACATTTGAGAAAGAGATAAGAACTGCATGTTCATTAGAACTGTTTCCTATTGGTCTTCAGATAATAAATGCCATGTTCTCTAATCTATCTTTGGCCAGTAAACCCTTGTGATAGCCAGCAACGATGCAGCCAAAGAGAAGTATTATTTCATTTCCAGTGTACTGTTATTTCTGGTAGGTCAACATCCTTCAAATCCTCATGCCTGCAAGTGACTATCAAGAAAGGATTCAAAAAATATTCTTCTCCACAATTTTGCAACACTTTCCTTTCAACAAAACCTTCTCTTAATTCATTACACAACTGTGTAATTCTTGCTTCATATGGCCAGCAGACCAACCAAGTCATTACCCTGTGACTTCAGGGCTTAGGAGGGAAGTTGGCCTAGTGCAATCACAGTGCACCAAGCCATATTCTTTTGTTCATGGTAGGCATGGGATTCAGGGTATGTCAGGGTCTTTCCCAACAAAGAACAGCTCTCCACCAGAGCCACTAAATAAGGTAGATATAACTCTGGGTAGATATAACTCTGGTCAAGTTCACTTTCTACACAAGATGAGAGCTAAGAGTTAAACATATCAGAGTCCTTCAGAAGCACTGGGTCATCTAGAATACCCAGAAGCATAATGGGGTCTGTACCTTATCTTTTGATTAAGTAAAGTACATCAATATTGCTTAGTACATTTCTTTCTTTTTATTTCAGTTAGCTCAAATTGTGTTTCTGTAGCTCATGTCCAAAAGAATCATATTGCATCTTCTGGAAATTTAAATCAATATTTCCTAATATAAAAGTTTTGAAACGTATTCATCATACATTTCATTTTTTAACATACCCCTTCATATCCTATAGGTTTTTTTTCTAGTTATGAGGCTTAAGAGTTTTTCAATGTAATAAATTATAAGATTTTATAACAAGTATACAAGTAATTAACTCTTTTTCAGCTATATGTATTGAAATTATATTTTCTCAGCCTGTCAACTTTTTAATTTGTCTTTGAAAATATAATGCTATTTAAAGAGTTTTGGCTATCGGATATACAAAAAATGTTTTTTCCTTTTTTTTTTCACTATTTTTAGTTTATCTTTGGTAATTTGTGTAAATACTGTAGAAAGGAGAACTTCACTCTTCTTATATATACATAAATATGGGAATATTTCTTTGGTATGGACTTTAAATAAGTATATTGCTTTTCTTTATGAAATCATATTAAAAAATTCTTACAGCCTTCCAGTTCCAGTTATGAGTCAGAAATTCCATTAAATTCTTCTCTATCTCAAAAATCCATAGAGTGTTCAGTGAAGAAATATGAAAGTGAATAAATCCACAGAGCTTCACAGAATGGCAGCAGAGAAACATCAGCAGTCAAAAGATTAGAATGAATTCCTGAAAGACAGAAGACTGATGGGAACACCTTGATGGATATATTAGAATAAAAGGAGTGATTGCTTAGTATATTCAACAGAAAAACCTGCAGTGGAACTAGCAGTAATTTTGCACAGTGCAGCTCCCTAGAGTTAGGAGCTAAGGAAGAGAGGGTGTGGGAGGTAAGGCAGAAATCATGATGACTGATGGAGTATCACACTGAAAAGACATATGCATGTTCAGGCCACCCCCATTCTTGTGCATTAGGCAGTGACATTTGCTTCAATGCCAGATATAGATTGAAGGACATTTTGAGGGAGATCCATGGTTCCCAGACTGAAGGTTTGTTCATTTTAGTCAGACTGGCCTTGTTTTGGTATTTGAATGAATCTGAATTCTTACCTATATGCCTGCTTCATACCTATGACCAGGAAATATCACAGTAAAATCTCAAAATATCACACACACTGCATACCTCTCTTTCATTCAAGGAACAGGCCTATTACAGCAGAGGAAACCCCTGCCAGCCACATAAATAATCTACCAGATCTTTTATTTTATGTTTATCAGTGACCAACTAAGAATCTCTTGGTATCTTAGAAATTCAATAATTCTTAAAAAAAAAAAAAAAAACAAGTAAAGTTAACAAATGAGACAACAAATCCTGAAAGAAAAGCATAATATTCAGATTAGTGAATAGAGTACAAATAATAAACTACTTCTAATTAATATGTCCAGTTTAGATAAGATATCATTTCAATGAAATATAAATAGCCTGTTATAAGCTGGGGTAATAGTTATCTGAAATTTAAAATATGGTTACTGAGAATTGAATCCACTAAAGTAATTGAAATGGAAAGTTAGAATTATTTCAGAACATAGAAGTAAAATGCCAACAATGGTATGGAAGATACTGGCAATCCATATTTCCATATTCCTCCATTGGAAGAACATGAAATATTTAAAAGCCAGAAAGAATTAAAAAGATGGAAGGAGGGAAGTTATCAAAGAAATAAAAGAAAGGAAATTTTCCAGAAGTAAAAAGAAAGACCTAAGTCTTCAGATTGGACATACTTAGTATCAAGAAGATTGATTCCCATACTTACCCAGAGATCTCACTTAAAAAAATATCTAAGGAAAAAATAAGGAAAATTCTCTATAAATTTCCAGGGGAAAAATAGCTAATTCTTTATAAGAAAATAAGAATCACATAAACTTTAGATTTCTCCCAGCCTCTTTGGAATCTAGATGACAATATATTCCATCTATAGGGAATAGGCAAAATAAGATGCAGAAAGTTTACTTCCCATGCATTCTTTCTGGGGAAAAAAAAGTTAATATGAGTGCAAGAAAGAAAAGTGTCTCAAGGAACTGTCAAACATAGGCTTCAGAAATAAGTAGATAAGACATTCCTATAGTAGCAACCATTCAGCATGCCTAAGAAGGAATCATTACCAGATTTAAGAAACTGTTAACAGATTGACCTTACTGATTTGAAAAAGGGACCAAACAACAAAATGTAAGCAGAAAACCCAAGAGAAAATACAGAGCTCTAAATAAGGAAGACAGTGCAAAGCAAACAAACATGTGAGATGATTTTGAATGATGAATATAGTGTAAAAAAAGAGCATACTTTGAACCCTTGGGGTTTTCCCCCTTTAGTTGCAAGTTTGGTGAAAAACTGCCACGACTCCTCTAGGAATCTATCTGGTTCTGAAAGAAATGATATTGACATAATTTTAATATAGCAGACACTGTATCTCTACCTTAAGTTTTCAGGGTCAACCTATAGTGAAATCATGGAAGTCTGTAACATTACAGACCTGTAATCATGGAAGTCTGTGTAATATTATAGAATGTAACTTTTTTTGCAATAGAAAGGAGTACTGACAGATGTGCAAGGTAGAGAAGGAAAGGAGGGAGGAAGGACAGTAAGAGATTCTGAGGCTGATAGATCAAGTTAGAGTTTAGGGACACCTGGGTGGCTCAGTTGGTGAAGCGGCTGCCCTTAGCTCAGGTCATAATCCCAGCGTCCCGGGATCCAGTCCCACATCACGCTCCTTGATTGGCAGGGAGCCTGCTTCTCCCTCTGCCTCTGCTTGCCTCTCTGCCTGTGCACATGCTCTCGCTTCCTCTCTCTCTTTCTGACAAATAAATAAAATTTTTAAAAAAGAGAGAGAGAGAGAGTTTAAAGTAAATTATTTAAAATTATGTAAATAATCAATTGTCCCAAAATGTATTATAAAACATGGAAGAAAAGAAGAAGGAGTTTAGTTGAAGTTCATCTTTAATAAATAAAAACAGATAATGTTATTGTTGATCTGGAAATTGTGGCATTAGCCTATAATTAACATAATATAGATGACCAAAGACACACTAAAATTAGAAACAGTCCAAAATTGCGTACATTAGAAGTGGGAGACAGACATGTGTCTTAGAGACAGATATTTAACTGTACATCCTTCAGCAAGTGTTAGAAGTATATTTCCTTTGCCTGTCCCAATTTTACAATAATAAAAATAAAAATGAATAGCTTTAGAGAGTCTGTTTTCAAATATTTTTTTCTAAAATATAAAATAATTTCTTCTCGCCACATTCCTCTCTTTCAACTCTCAAGGGTACATGGAAAAATTGTAATGGGGACTAAATTTAAATTAATGGAAACATACCCTATTAGAAAATTCAATTACTGAAAAATACTGAAAAGTATTTTTACTTTTAAGTTTTATCATTTGCATTTATAAAAATAAAATTAATCAATAATCCATTAAAGGGAATGTTAAAAATTGCAATGATAAATTCAATATAAACTGTGACGTCATTGTGCATTTAGTATGGGTCTTTGGGTTTTCTTTATCAACATCAATGTTAAGTTTGAATTTCAAATTGAAGTGATAGCCATGATACATATAAAAGCTTTTATCAAAAAAGGGTAGAATTTTAGATTTTTGGAATGATTTTCAATTTTAAAATTATTTTCTTCTTAATCACAATATTTTTCCCTAATCATTCTACCCTTTCAACTATTATTTATGTGTTTGTCCCTTAATCAGAAACTTGTTCTGATTAGGTCTATCAGCTTGACTATTTTACCAGGTGGCTTGACAGTTATCAGAGTCTGTTGCCAGGGGGAAAAAAGAGAGAGAGAGAGAGGGAGGAATTGTCTGAAGAAGTGTGTTATTATCTCTTTCAGTAATTGAATTCCAGAAGGGCCTGAGCTCAGGAACCAAGAATAAAACCTGAGATTTTTGGAAGGCCTTCTGATTAAGCTCATATTGTTGATGCTGCTGTTGCTGAGTCTAACACATATATCAAAGACCCATCTACATACACTGACCTAGCACTAAAGCTGCTTCTTGCACATTAGAAAATTTTCATAGGAGACTTAGAAATGAACTTGAGTACTATTTGACTTTGAGTAAAACCTGTAGCGTATTGGTTGAAAATGTGGGCTCTATTGGATAGCTAACCCTATTGCTTACTGATTATAAGTCAATCTCTGTGCCTCTACTCCCTCATCTATAAAAGGGAATATTACACTTACAGCTTGGTGATACTACGAGGAATATAATAGATGATACATGAAACACCCTTGAAAAAGTGTCTGACTCAGTTGATGTTTACTACAGTTATTATCTCCTCATTACAGAAATTCATACGAAGAGTCACAAAGGATCACTGGATTCTACAGCAATTTCTGTTCAATTCAGAGCATAGCCCTGTGTGATTATCCTAATCTCCACTCACGTGGTTGGACATACAGGAAAGATTTCTTGAAAGTCATTATGGAAGGGTGGTGGAGGAAGTAGAGCCAGGGTACAATGTGAGATGTGGTAAGTCTCAGAGTGTTAAGGTTTACAGCCCAGACAGGAAATCATAAACTCCATTTATGGCTAGCCCTCCTGACAACACTTTATCTAAGAACTAGGATGATTTTCATGACTTGCCTACAACTTTCTTTCTTAACTTCCTCTGGTATTTTCATATCTGGTATCTTGGCTGCAATATAGTGGAGAGAAGTGAGAAGTACATGGTTTTCCAAGTTGCTTGTTTTATTTTATTTCAGTTTTAGCCTTTCCTTTCCTCTACACTTTCACCAGTTCCCAAATACCCATAGCTAAACATACACACATACATGCACACACTTCAAAACCCCACATACTCATATAAATATATACACACAGGCTTACAGCCAGAAACTCTATGCTCATCTTATAAACATCTTGTATTAGTTTTCTATTGCTGCTATAACGAATTATCATAAACTTCGTGTTTCTAACAACAGAAATTTATTATGTTACAGTTATAAAAACCACAAGACCAAAATTAATTTCATTGGGTGAAATCAACATATTGCCAGAACTGGGCTCCTTTACAAGAGCTTAGGGAAGGAATTTTTTTTCTTGCCTCCTCCTGTTTCCAGCTTCTAGATTCTGCTGGTATCTTTTTTTTTTTTTTTCTGCTGGTATCTTAACCATGCTGGTTATGATTACATCAATCCAATCTTGCCTCTGTGGATACATTGCCTTCTCTTCTTCTTTCTGATTTCCTCTTTCCCTACCTTGAAAGAATGCTTGTGACTTTACTTAAAGTCTACCTAGATAATCCAGGATGATTTTCCCATCTCGTGATCCTGAACTTAATAAGATCTGCAAATTCTTTCCTATATAAGGTAACATTTACAAGTTCCATAAATTAGGACATAAATAACTTTGGAGGCCATTATTCTGCCTACCACATTTCTCTTTTTGAACCTCTTGATATAAATGGTATTATTTTCTTCCCAGTCATATAAACTGGAAGCTTCACTATAATCTCCATGTCTCCTTTCTCCTCTAACATTGGCATCCTACAATGTAACAAGCTATCCTCCTCACAAGTGACCTTAAAAATTACCATATTCTCTCCATGTGCACTGCCCCTGCTACAAAGATGTGAATTAGTCTCATCTTTATTATTTCAATAACCAAATTAATTTTCCTGCCTACAAGTCCTTCCTCTTGTGTCCATCTTCCACATGGTTTCCAAAATATTTTAAAAACAAACATCGTCATGTTCTTGCCCAACTTAAAAATCTGTCAGTGGTTCTTAACTGTCATCAGAATGTATCTAAACTACATTAATGATACCATTATCCACCTCTTATCTCTACTTGCTCTTGACTATTGGTTATCTATAAAATGTGTGCTCAGTACAACTGAGCATGCCATTCCTGCCCTCTGAATTCAGAGCCCTTCTCCTTGATACACTAGAACTTCCTTCTTAGTCTTGGGGATACATTGTATATCTCCAGGATTTCTTCTGTGATCTTTTTTTTCTGAATCGCTTAGGTACTATCTTTCGAATATTCTTTAGCTCTTCATTTCTCTTAATAGAGTGCTGGCATTACTACTGCTATCTCAGAATTTTAACTACTTATTTATAATATTTCTCTATTATTAGATTGTTATTTTTTATGGAATTTTGTTTTCTTAGTGCCAAATAAAAGTGTCATTATAGAATAGGAACTCGATAAACATTACATGACTCAGTAAGGATATGCTGGGGTGTTCAATAGTTGTACATCACAGGACATGTATCCAAATATCCAAATCAACATACTGAAATTCAAGGCAGATAAAATGAACATAATTGCTATTTATATGCATAGGAGGTTATAATGAAATAATAAATTATACTAATGTATTAATGGTTTTAGAAAACAAATCCTAAGTCTTGCTTATGCAAAATCCAATGAAGTTCAATAACTTTCCAGGGCCATTTTTTACTAAGTGGTGTCTTGGAAGATCTACCTAGTTTTTATATTGTGATTTCTTCAACACAAAGCATGGCTTTGAAAAAGATAGAAGGCTGCTGAAGGGTGATTCGTAAGGTGATACCTATCCTTTCTACTCACTTTTATGGATCACAGTGAGTCATATGACTTACCCAACTACATTTAGACTGGGAAGGGTAGTCTTCCATGTCTCCAGACAGGAGATGTCAACCAGATTAACCTGAAGTGACTACTATAGATGCTCTTCAATTAGCTTCTGAAGAGTTCCAAATCAATGGTCAAACTTTATAATATTTATGTCTCACTCTCTTCTTTTTCCTTTTCAAAATAAGTAACCCATTATAAACAGAAATATAACCAGTAACCAGTCATCAGTACCAGTACAGTAACCAGTACATCCATTACCAAATTAAATGGTTGAAAACATTTATGGCTGGTAGGTCTTAAAGTCGTCGTCATTGTTTTTTTGTTTTTGTTTTTGTTTTTTCCTCTAGCAAACCATTCTGCAATTTGTAAGTATACTCAAATAGTTCTAGATGTTTTAACAAATGCTTACTCAAGCAAACCATCTGTCCTTCTATTAATGAGATTTTTGTTTCTTTTTTTCTTAAAAATTATCTCTTGACTATAATTTTCCTCCTATTATCTAATGAACATGAGTTGGATCTTTCGTGTGTGTGATTGATGCTGGATGATTTAATAAAACAATCCAAACTCTAACTCTAGAATGTATTCAGATTTCCTTGGAAAGAGAACTAAATCTATAAAATGTTAATGATGAATTTAGTAAGATAAGGAATGTATGTGGTCTATGGATGCAATTCAGAGCAGCTTCATATCAGCAGTGCAGAATCTCATCTACCAGGACTCCTGCTAAAATAAGCTGACATATTTTCCACAGTCCTTAACAAGTAAGAAAGAGGCCATTTGTTTTAAAATATTCAAGGGTATATGACACAGGGAAAACACTCCATCCTATTTTTTCTCTGCATAATAAACTACAAACTTGAACAAGGGTCTCTTCCCCAAAGTATCACATAAATATGCTAGAAAAGAACAACATATATGATATTTGGATATATTCTATGTCAATAAGACACTTTCCTCCTGGATGTGTTACAAGAACCGAATGTTCAACTTGGTCTAAATAAATGAGCTACAAACATCTATAAAGCCAAACAAACAACAAGAAAATAAAAAGAAACATTAAAGAGTAAACAAAAATCCATGGCCATAATGTTATTTTTTTAAAAAGTAGTATTCTACTGTTCATTACACTAGAAATTCTATTTTATTCATTCACATACATACCCATTCAACAAAAATTTATAAAAATATTTAATCTATTTGGATTACACAAAATGTGTGATTTAAAAGTGAAGGAGAAAATATCCTGCTGTCAGGAGACTTGCAGATTCTAGTATGGGAGAGCTATGTTTTGAGTGTTTTTATCACTCTTGTAGGACCTATGGTATAGACACATGGGAAAGTATCTGAATACAAGCAGTTTAGAGAAATATTTTAAAGTATTTTTTTTCTTTTTAAAGTGACAGTGAGAACACAGATGCAGGAGTGGGAGGTGGAGGGGCAGAGGAAGAGGGGAGAAGCAGGGGAGAAACAGAGTGAGAGGAAGAGAGAGAAAATCTGAAGCAGGCTTCACACCTTACATGGAGTTTGATGTCACAACCCTGAGATTATGACCTGCGTAGAAATCAAGAGTCAGATGCTTAACTGACTAAGCCACCCAGGCATCCTAGAAAGAATTTTTTTAAGTTGCTTTTTTTTTTTTTTTCAGTTATCTCTACACCCAACATTGAGCTTGAACTCATGACCCAAAGATCAAGAGTCACATGCTCTTCCGACCAAGCCAGCCAAGTGCTAGAGAAATCTTTAAAAAGGATACCTGAGATGACTATAAGTCTTTAAATGAAATCACATCTGAGAGAAAAGAGGTGTTGATTAAATTTCACATTAAAGTGTAAATGATCTAGTTGCACATTGACATAATTGTGGAGAAGACCTGGGAGAAAATCCTAGTAAAGAGTCAGTGACATGAAGATTAGTGGCAAAGGAGAGAAATACCAGGGAAAGTTACAGAGAGAGGAAGTTACCTGTGATAGAAAGTATCTCCTGTTTCACTGTTTCTCCTTATGTAGCCTTAATGCAAAAAAATGAAAGAGAAGATAGGTTATAAAATGGTAGTATAAATAGAGCAGTAAATTAGCAAAGACACCAAAAAGACACCTAATTTATGAACAGGTAGAAATACAAAGTTAACAATGAATCGGAATTTTCAAACTTGGTCTACAATTCTGGCATTACACAGAAAAGAGAGAGTAAATATGGGTTTCTCCACTTTCTTTTACTGATATCAAACAGATCTCAGGAAAGAGGAGTTGATATTTACCTCTGGTATCTTTCTTTGATTTTCTCTACCATTCCTATTCTATTCCTCTTCCCTCATCACTCCATATATTAACGCAATATCTTTTGAGTGTCTACCAGGTGTCAGGCATTGATGATAGATACAGCAGTTCCCAGAACTGACAAAGCCCTTCCCCTTGTATACATTACATTCCAGGGAGGAGAGAGACAATAAGCAAGTATACAAGCAGTACATTAAGTCATGTGATAAGTGTAACAAACAAAAGTAAAACAGAGAGGAGGGCAGTGAGTGTGAGAGTGGCAGTAGATTTTGCTGTTTTGTAGGAATACTTAGTGAAAGCCTCTCTGGTCAGGTAACATTTGCACAAGCCTGAAGGAAGCGGTGGAGCTACCTGCGAACTGCCTGAAAGAGGCAGAAAAGTGACTTGGATTTTCTGTGTTCACTGAACCAAACCACCATGAGGGCGGAGTTCCTGGAGCTTAATAAACGAGGGGACTGGTGGTAGGGATAGACAATGGTGAAAATGTTCCTTTCACACAAGAAGTACGGGAAGAGCTCTTATAGCACTACCCACTCCATTGAACATCTCCTGGTTTTAATCTGAGTGAGGTAGAGATCCGCAGAAGAATAGTGATATCGACTGATTTTTTTTTTCTTTTTTAATTCCCCAGTTACTTAATTATGTGGAGAGTGGACTATGGGAGTAAGAGTGGAGGCATGGAGGAAGCAACCATAATAACCCATCTAAAAGGATTCTGGGTTTTTTTTTTTTTTTTTAAATAATGGAACATAAGAATTTCTGCTAGATTGGTCATGGGGTATTTAATATCCCACTACTATCTTCCCTATTTGCACGCATATCCCATGTTCCCCCATTGAAATTCCTATTGCTTCAGTCCTCTAATTTAAATTAACAAGAAAGGGAAGGCTATTGCATATTATTGATCGTTTCCTTTCAACTCATTCAGGGGTACTTATGGTAAAAAAAAGAAACAGAACGAATATCAATTTGACTAATCTGAAATTCATAGGCTCTTGTGAAGTGAATTAAAATGAAGCAGAATACTGTGGTAATGTCGGGAGCATATTAAAATGGGAAGGAGTGTGACAACCATCTGTACGAACAAGTCAATTAATACACCGGTGTGTATAGGTCAGTTACCGGCTGCCTCCATAATCATGTGCCATCAGAAAACTTGCAGTAAGGCCTAACAAAAGACATTAAAGAAAAGAGGTTAAGTGAATAGACTTTAAAGACAGATGGCCTGTGTTCTAATTCTGATGCTGCAATTGCCTAGCTTTCTGATCTTAGCAAAATAACCTCTTTATACATTGTTTTTTTCATCCAGAGAACTAAGGTGATGAGAATAATGACAATTACCTCATGCAGCTGTTGTAAGCAGTCAATGAATTAACAAATCACACTTGTAATAGTGCCTGACAAATAATAAGTACTTGTTAAATATGAGTAAGTACTCATTAAGTGATATTCACTAAGTGATTAAGTGACTTACTGATATAAATATAGACACATGCATGCATATGCACTAAAGGTTCAGTCCAAGTTTAGATCATATTTTCTATTTACTGAACACCTTTAATAACATGGTGATTTGTGTAACAACTTATATGACATTTTTTGCATGCTAATAAGCCACTTGAGGGAAGTTTAACCCCTGAAATTCCAAGAAATTTAATAGTGTTACCACAATAATATTTAATGAGAAAAAAAAGTCATTCAGAATTCTTTCCAGAAATAAAGCGATATATGTTGATCTAAACACTGATACTGTACATCTGCTCTTGTCCAGCACTGTGTTAAGTTCTACTAATAAAACCTTGAATTAGATGCATATCACTAACACAAGCAGTATGTTCTTAGGATTTGAAATAGACTTCCTTTGGGGGCACCTGGATGGCTCAGTCATCAAGCAGCTGCCTTCTGCTCAGGTTATGATCCCAGAGTCCTGGGATGGAGCTCCACATCAGGCTTCCCACTCTGTGGCAAGCCTGCTTCTCCCTCTTGTGCTCCCCTTGCTTGTGTTGCCTCTCTTGCTGTCTCTCTCTCTGTGTCAAATAAATAATAAAATCTTAAAAAAAAAAAAATAGACCTCCTTTGGATTAAACTATTGCTGCTTTGTTTTATACTATTTGAGGAAAATGACCGTATCTCTTCTTTAAAAAAAAAACAAAAAACAAAAAAAACACTACCCAAAATTCCACAGAGCACAGCCACGACTATGAAATCAGAGCGAACTATATTTAATCAGTTTTCTTGATCGTTTGAACATGACTTGTAACATGCCAGTATAAAAACATTCTAAATTGTTCTGCAGTAGAAAAATCAGCATTTTAGTGGTTTGCAATTTAATTTTGATGAACAACTTTCAGAGTTAAAGAATATTGGTTTCCCAGTCATAATCAGTTCTAAATATAAAAGTGCTCTAATTTAATGGTGTAGTTTATGGGGATTTTTTAATCCTCAGAAGGAGAATCTGCCTTCTATTTATGTAGAGTCCTCCTTCTCTCCCCCATATCCTCACAACACTGGGGACTGAAGAACTGGGCAAATTGTCTGCACCTGCACATCATTTGCACCTGAGTCCCTGGTAACTCCCTTCTGTGGGAACCAGTTGGAATAATTCTAATGGTCTGGGTATGGAAAAAAACACTACCACTTGTATACTTTCATTGTCTTTAAAAAATTCTGTTGATGTTTTTACCCCCGAACAGTGTTCATTATGGTTGCAAAAGTGTACCGGGCCATTTGTTTTATGGCATAAGAGATTTATTCTACATTAAAGGCATTCATCAAAGCATTGTCTTTGGCAACTGAAAATATGTCATGCAGAATTGCACTCTGTTATCAAATGACATTAATCTAAGATCTGAGGTTACCCTGAGGTGAGGAAATAAATTGAACTTGGGAGTGTTGAACATGGCACATAGAGTGATGCTCCACACTGAACCAATAATAAATCTATTTGGGACATTGTTAGTCTTTTAAAATAGGGAAGAGTTTAGTTGGCTTTAAAACAAGAGCCAGGGAAGATTAGATTTTAACATATTTGGTAATTTTGGCACAAAAAAAAAAGGAGATGAAAATAGAAGCAAAAATAAATATTTTCTCCAAATTGTATACCTTTGGAAATATTTCATCTTGTGAGAACCATTCACTATATCTTTCACAAATGGCTAATTTAAGAGTGAATCTAAAGATATTATAGTTATTGTGGCAGGTCCATATAACATTATATTTATAATGGTTATAATACTTTCTCACCTATTACATTTAAAATATATGCATATGATGGGAAATAACTAAGAATGATATGGGCTTTTTGGTTTTATTGTATCAATATTTCCTCTTAATTAGTCAATGAATTAGAAACCACATTAAAATTGAGGTTGCTTATTTAAGAAGAGCTTGGGATATTTTTGAAAACATGGTTCAGTCATCATTAAAATAGATTAGAAAATATTCTTGGTCTCAAACTCTGAGTAAAAAGTCACATCCTTAAGATTTGTTGCCTTTAATTATTTTTAACTCCTTAAGTTCTTTCACTTGCAAGTGTTTTTTATTTAGTCCTGCTTTGTTATATTTGTATGTTTTCCTTAAGTCTTATCCCTGAATTTCTTCTACTTAGCTGATTGTTTAAAAATAGAAACTAATAAATGTAACATTCATTAGCTTCACTTGGTTTCCTAGGCATCTTTATTAACAAAAGAGTGTAGACAGGCCAGTGCAAAGCTCTTTACACATATTCATTAAACAACATATGACCTGGGGTGACTGGATGGCACAGTCCGTTAAGTGTTGGCCTCTTGGTTTTGGCTCAGGTTGTGATCCCAGGGTCCTGAGTGAGATCCAGCCCCGGGGCAGGGCTTCACACTCAGAGTTTCTCCTTTTCCCTCTGCCCCTCCCCCTCCCCCTCTCTAAAATAAATAAATAAATCTTTAAAAAATTAAATCAACAACATGGGACCTGATCAAAGTGGGTTGTCATATTACCACAATTCCTGAAAACTCCGCTTCTATTGCAACACTTAGTCATTCAGAATTCTACTGATTAAGAAAAACCACCTACAAAGTAAGGATAAGAAATAGCTTCTTGCATTTATCTGTAAGTAGGACAATATCAAAACGAAATTTCTAGAATTCCCAATTGGGAAATTTTTACAATTATTATGAAGTTATTTGGAAGGAAGACAACAGAAAAAATAGAAATGAAGAAACAAGAATGAATGGAAAAATTATCAGACACTAGACCCTAAAAATAATTTTAAATTCATTGCTAAAGACATATACATATAATTTATATATACATATAAGTACATTCATATATACCTAAATATACATATATATTCCACCAAATAAATAGTTTTATTAATTAATTTTATTTTCATTATCTTATTTGATTTGAACATTTGAACACTGATAGATTTAATTTTTTTATTAGTGAGTTATATTGAAAAGGATAAAAATAAGAATTTTTTTAAACATGTCTAAAATTACAGTGGCTCATTATTAGCTTGATTTCATTAATTAAAAAATGTATTCACTGAATGCTTATTCAATCCAAGTATGATCTAAACTATAAAATATCTTTCCTAATCATAAGAATATCTAAAGGGAGGGAACTCATAAAATATGCACTCACACACACACACACACACACACACACAGATTAATTTTAAAAAGTCTGGGAGTAGGAACTTGATTCTACATGCAATGGAAGCCAGTGAAGAATTTTTTTAAAATTGAGTGTCATGTAATGTAGTAAGTTTTCAAAGAAGTCATTCTGGTCATTTTATGTTTATATTAAATAACCTGATTGTACCTGACCTATTTTTTATCAACTCCATTTAATATTAATGCTGTTTTCACTTTGTGTTTTCTATATTCCTTTTCCGTCTATTCCTATTACAATATCACAATATATTCAATAATTTGTCTGTGTCTAGGACAGTGCAATAGATTTATGGAGGTACTTAATGACCTTTAAAAGTCATGCTTGTCACATTTTTGAGGGACGCCTTTACCTACAGTACTCCCAAAGTGGCCTGACGATTATGAAAGAACCAATTGGAACTAACTGGTAATGTGAAAAAGCCTGAAAATGAGCCTGTAACATTGGATTTCAAAATAATGAATGGGCCGAGAGATAGAGCACTGCCAGGAAAGAGGTCTTGAGTGTTAAGTAAGCACACTTCAAAGTTAAAAGAAAATAATAGTAATAACCATGCCTTTGATTATATAACCTTTTTTTAATCTACAAAGAGCTTTTGTATTAACTCATTTTATCCTGGCAACCTCTCTATGAGGTATTTTATCTCTATTTTAAAATCAGGGAAGGGAAGCAAAAAAGGCTAATTGGCTGCCGATGTCATAAGACTTGTAAGTGACTGAGCAAGGTCTTGAACCCAGGTCATCTGATAACAACTCCGGGACTATTTCCATCACTCCACGTTGTGTTCCACAGTTAGGATCTGGAAAATTAAATGTCTCAGATGGATGGGAACTTTTAAGAAGCAATCTCAATGAGGTTTGTATGGAAGTTTATCTTGATTACTTGTGAGGTTTTTTTTTTTTAAATAATTCATAAACACAGACACAACATACAAACACACACACAGACACTCAACTGAACACTTATATGCAGACTATATTATCCCTAGTTTGGAGTATTGTCAGAGTGATCTGCTGGTATTGATGGAAATTACTATCAAAATGTGTAAAGGTATTTAAGAACTGAAATTGTTGAAAATTAATGATCCAATTATTGCATTCTAAAAAAAAATCTTTCTATTTCAAAGTAAGAAGAAATGTAGTCAAATCAAATAATATAAATGCCATGTTGGTCGCTGAGTAGATCAGGTATGAAATAAGCTTGTATAGAAGATGAATAAAAGTCTTACTGTAGGATAAAAACAACAGGATTTTGTGGATCTGAGAGAAGATTGTCAGAAAGATTTAGACTTAGAATACATTGAGACACATAAAATGAAACAGCAAACAAAGGTGATATTTAACAAAGAAACAAAACATTTTTCATTATAAAAGAAAACATATTCATTGGTTAAGAAGTTGAAAAAATACAAAGAACTGGAGAAATTAAAAATTATCCAGATCTTCATAACCCAGGGATAAGCACTACTAACATTATAGAATATTCTCTTATGATATATATACATTAAGTATATCTATTGTTTTTAAGGTTTATACTATATTAGATATATGGAAAGATGGGAAAGAAATTATATAATTTAATATAGGCAAATAAATACAGTAAGCTAAATTCTAGAAGCAGCCATGGGAAGAAATCTAAACATGTCAATGTTATCAACAGAAATATAACGTTAGAAAGAAGAGCAATATAGTATATATTGAGACTTACGGGACACAAATGACAGGTACCCTGCCCTTAGATATTTCAATCAAAATGGCAAGAATATGTAAGTAAATGCAGCAATGCCTATTTATTCCTTTGGATAAAAAAGTAGTGAGGGGTGTGGGTAACTTTGGTCAATTGTGCTTGGTTCCGTGTTTCAGCTTCTGTTGAAATAATTAACTTGATAGAAAATATTTCCATCTTATAGGTGCTGATTCTTCATCACCATGTGGATACAATCATAAAGTGTAATTCCCTGAATATTAAAATTTTTGACATATTACCAACAACTGAAAGGAAAACTATGAAAGAGAAGAATTACCACACTTACATACACATAATCTTCAACAAAAGAATTTAATCACAAGTGAGCTAGTCCTATAATTAAAAACATGTATTTTTGAAGTTGCAGTTAACTTAATCATACACTACAATCAAATGGTATCACAGAGTTTTAAAGGTCTTCTCAATCAACGTTAAGTGGAGATATCCATCTACTAGGCTCTGAGTTAATTAGTAGTTTACTTTAACTGACAAAGAAGAGCAATAATTACCATATTTTGTTTTCCTTGGGTGGGGTATGTAGTTTCTAAGATGGTACACAAGGATCTCTGCCTCCTTGTGTTCACAACATAGATAATACCCTACCCTTGAATGTAGGTTGGAGATAGTGACTTTCAACAAATAAAATACAGAAGAAAATAAATTATTCACTTTTTTTTTAAGATTTTATTTATTTATTTGACAGAGAGAGATCACAAGTAGATGGAGAGGCAGGCAGAGAAAGAGAGAGAGGGAAGTAGGCTCCCCGCTGAGCAGAGAGCCCGATGCGGGACTCGATTCCAGGACCCTGAGATCATGACCTGAGCCGAAGGCAGCAGCTTAACCCACTGAGCCACCCAGGCGCCCCTAAATTATTCATTTTTGAAATTAGATTACAAAAAGACTTATTTTCATGTGATTGTCCTTTCTTGTTCTGAGAAAAGCCAACTTCCATGTTGTGATCTATCCTATGGAGAATCTACTAAACGAGAAACTAAAAGAGGTCTCTTGCTAACAACCAGGGAGAAGCTGAAAATTTCAGTTCCAGAGCCCATGAAAAACTGCGTCTCTTCAAAAATGACTTGGTTGAGCTTAGAAGTGAATGTTCTCTTATTCAAACTTTCAGATGATACCACAGCCCCAGATGATTGCAGCCTTGTGAGAGAGCTTGGGGTCAAGGCATCCACATTAGATAAGCCTCATTCCTGACCCACAGGAAATTGAATTTATTGTTTTACCTAGTAGATTTGGAGATGATGTGTTTCACAGCAGTAGATAACTAACACATTGGGGAATGTTTAGAAGTGAGCTTCTTCTATTCTGTAAAGTAAATACTTCATAGACCAAGCATAGAGTGAATGTCATCCTGGCACTGAGCAAAAATAAAGATATGTGATTATCCCATACTTCCACTGCATCTACTTTTTGTTATTTATATAAATTACCTCTTGGGAATAGAACCAGTCAAATCTTACAATGTCATATAGCAAGTACTAGTTTATCAAAACATTTTCCCTTAGGAGACTTAGTTTGCTTCATAAGATTGAGAATCTCTGGACACAATCAGATTTTTCTGAGGATCTAGAGAGATAACACACACTTACACTGTAGGGTTTTTACCAACCTAGAAATGTTATTCAGTATGTTTTTAAAAGTTCTAAGCTGCCTCTCCTCCTTCAGTTTTCATGTTAATTCAACTTCTTTCTCCTGCGTTGACCCACTCTAGTCATCTTCATCTTTTTTTTTACTCACCCCTAAAATTATTCTTCATTTATTCTTAGAACCAATTGTTTTGATTACTTGCTTTCTGCAAATTTATGCATTTATTTTCTTATTCTCCATCCACAGGTTTCCTATAAATGTATTTTTCCAAAGGAGAAAAATTTCTTCCAGATGACTAATTCTAGTGACAAGTTGTTAAGATAATTTTTTTTTTTTTGCCCAGAAACATTGGATTTGAGGCATCAATTAGCAACCAACTTACCAGTTTATATTTTAGCAGAAATTGGTGGTATAAGATAAAAATCATCCTCTAGAGAGAGGCCATCTTCAAGAGAGGCTAGTTTTTAGTTTAGCAATGGCAAAAGGAGACTTATTGAAGCTATGAAAAGAGCCCTGACCAAATTCATTTTAAGACATCCTGTTCACAATCAGGTTTTTTTTTTTTTTCTCCCCAGCTTGACACTAAAAATAAACTTCCTAAAAACAACTTAGAATGCCATCTCACAGTATAGTACCACTCAGTGAGTAAATCACTTCCAAACTGAAACTGTTAATTTTATTGCAAATCAGGAGGAAAGAAATCTTTTGAATCTATGTGAACCAGGGGAATGAACTCAAGCTAGGATATTTTGTAAAATAATGTGATAAAAATCATCTTTAAAAAAAAGAAAAAAAAAACACACATTTTTGGCTTTCAGCCCAGATGAAATAAAAGATCAGATTTTTCTCCTCCTTCCTAAAACAACCAAAACTGTCAAAATATATAATACAATAGTTTGTAAGAACAAATGTACATTAGGAAACAATGGACAGTAATCACTGAGACCAGGAAGCAAACAAGGTGATCCCTGTGATTTCCCACAGCTTATTTCCTTTAAGGGTTTCCAGCCAAAACACAGGCAAAGGGAACCCAGGTAGAGCCCACCATTACCTGGATTCTCACTAGCCAGAACAGACAACCTAACCTCAAGATTCATGGGACATTGAGAAGATTACATAAAATGGCCTTCTGTAGTTACTGGGGAATAGTCTAGACTGGGCACTGGTCTGGTCCCACCTAATACATCTTAATAGGAAGACGTGAAAGGGTCAAACAGCTTCCAAGTAATTTTATTATGTCTTACTATAATGCTTAACAATATAGAAATACAATAATATTTAGCACAAAAAGCAGTTAAAATCCACAGTGTCTTGAATCCAGTAAATTATTGGGCATTAGAAAGAAGCAGGGGAATCTAATGCATAGTGAGGAAAGAAGTCCATCAATCTTAAATTACAACGGATTGATACAGATCTTCAAATTAGCAGAAAAGAACACTAAATTTTAGTTGCTATAACTATGTTGCATAACCTCAAGTGCTAAGTAAACACACAAAATATGTTTAAAAAAGCATCCGAATAGAAATTCTAGATATTAGGATACCTGGGTGGTTCAGTCAGTTAAGCGTTGACCTTTAGCTCAGGTCATGATCTCAGGGTCCTCAGATCGAGTCCTGCATCACGCTCTCTGCTTCAGTGGGGAGTCTGCTTCTCCCTCCACCTTTCCCCTCTGCTCCTGATCTCTCTCTCTCAAATAAATAAATAAAATCTTTTAAAAAAAAATTCTAGAGATAAAAACTCTAATATTTGTTATAAAAAAAAAATAACAGGAGGAAATAAAAGTGAGAATAGATAGTACAGGAGATAAGATTAGTGAACTTAAAGACTGAACAACAGAAAGTAAAAATAAAATATGTGGTAATCAATAAAAATAAGTATATGAAACTTAAAAAAAGAAAGAGGGGCACCTGGGTGACTCAGTCAGTTAAATGTCTGCCTTCAGCTTCGGTCATGATCTCAAGGTCCTAGGATCTAGCCCTGCTTCAGGTACCCTGCTCAGCAGGGAGTCTGCTTCTCCCTTTCCCTCTTCCCCTCCCCCCTGCTCATATTCTCACTCTCTCTCTCTCTCAAAGGAGTAAATAAAGAATCTTTAAAAAAATAAATAAATAAAGAGTAAAGAATAAGTGAACTGTAGGGAAATTTGAAGTATCTCAATGTACACAAAACAGAAGCCATTAAAAAAGAGAACATGGAAGGGGCAAGGTAAAAAAAATAAAATAAAATAATAATAATAATAATAATAATAATGGAAGGGAAAATGACTGGACATTTTCCAAATTTGATTAAAGCTATAAATTCCTTATAAGTCACTGAAATCCAAGCATAAGAAATATAAAGAAAACTATAACACCAGTGATAAAGATAAAACCTTAAATTCACGCAGTGTAGAAAACAGGAGAAGAACTAAGATAAGAGGGCAGAAGATTTCTCATTGGGAAAAAATGCAAGTTAGAGGGCAGTACAGCAATATCTTAGAGTACAGAAAGAAAAACTTAACCCAGAATATATACCAGGAGAAAATGTCTTTAAAAAAAGAAGGTGAAATGAGGAGTATTTCAAACATACACAAAAAATTCATCACCATACTTCAAGAAGTATTAAAGAAATTATTCAAGAAGAAGAAAAGTGTACCAAATGGAGATATGGATCTACACAAAAAAATCAAGACCACAAAAATTATTAAAGGTTTGGGTAAGTGTGTAAGGTATTTTGTTATTACTTAAATCTCTTTTAAAAATAATTGGCTGCTTAATTAAAAATATTCATGTAGTGCACAATTTATATTTAAAAAAATCATGAAAACAGGGGCGCCTGGGTGGCTCAGTAGGTTAAGCCTCTGCCTTCGGCTCAGGTCGTGATTCCAGGGTCCTGGGATGGAGCCCTGTGTCTGGTTCTCTGCTCAGTCGGGAGCCTGCTTCCCCTTTCTCTCTCTGCCTGCCTCTCTGCATACTTGCGACCTCTGTCTGTCAATTAAATAAAAGTCTTAAAAAAAACAACAACATGAAAACAATAGCAGAAAGATCGGGAAGGGAGATTTATTATTGTAAATTTATTACTACAGTGTAAGATTATATGCTACTCATGAATGGTTAGTTAAATTATGATATGCGTAAAATATATTTCATAAACCACAAAGTAACTGCTAAAATAATCAGTGATAGCTCATAAGTCACAAAGGAATGAAAAAGACACAAGTTACAAATATTAGGAAGAGAGAGACACGTCTTTAGTACAGTTTTCCCAGATATTGAAAGGATAACAAGGCAATGTTGTGAACAAACTTACACCAAAAATTAGACAATATAGATGTACCAATTCATTAAGAAACTTTATCACAAAGCTTGCCCAAGAAGAACAGATAACTGGAATAGGCTTTATCTATTGAAAAATGGACTCTGTAGATTAAAACCTCCCAAAAAAGAAAACTCTAGGTCCAGGTGATTTCACTAATAAATGTGAAAAAGTGAACATTTAGAGAAAACTACAATACCAGTACTATACTAGCTATTTCAGAAAATCGAAAAGAAAGGAATACTTTAAAATTCATTCTATAAAGCCAGAAGTACTCTGATTCCAAATGCAGTCAGAGATAAAAATAAAAGAAAACTATGAATCAATCTCTTACAAACATAGATGAAAAAGCACAAACAAAAAATACGATGAACAATTGGGATTTATCCTGGAAATGCAAGCTTATTCTAACATTTGAAAATCAATGCATACATTTCCTCACATTAAAAACTGAAAAAAGGAAAATGTTAGAAACATACCAATAGAAAGGTGTTTAACAAATTCTAACATTTCTTCTTGATTAAAAAAAAAAATTTGCAAACAAGGAAGGAAAATGGTGAAAGACATCACAAAAACCTATAGTTAATATCTTACAAAATGATGAAATAGGAAATGCTTTCTCCTGAAGATCAGGAACCAAAAAAGTATATCTACTCTCACCAGTTCTATTCAATATTATATAGAAAGTTACAACCAGTAAGTTAAAGGAAAATAAGTAAAAAAATAATAATAACAAAAGCACCCAGATCATAAAAATAGAAGTAAAAATTTCTTTATTCACAGACAACATGATTTTCTATAGAAAATTCACTGGAATTTACTAAAAAATATTGACTAGAAAAAAAAGAATCTATCAAAGTTGCAGAATGCATTAACATGCAAGAATCCATTATCTTTTTGTAAACTAGCAATGAACAATTGAAAACTAAAAATTTTTAAAACTGTATTATTTACAATAGCATCAAAAATATAAAAATGCCAAAGGATAAATTTGACAAAATGCATAAGTGCTCAACATTGGAAATAAAAAATACTAAAAACTAAAATACACTTTGTCCATGGATTGGAAGACCCAATAATGTTAAGTTGTCAATTATCCCTATATTGATCTTTAGATTCTGTGTAGTCACAAAGTCCTATCAGGTTTTTTTTGTAGACATTCACAGACCAATTTTAAAATTTATATAAAAATGCTAAAACCTAGAATAACCGAAACAATTTTGAAAAAATAAAAAAAAGTGGAATACTCATACTACCTGACTTCAAGCTTTACAATAAAACTACAGCGATCAAGAGAGTGCAGTATGGTTTATCCTTAAACAATGTGAGGGTTAAGGGCACTGATTTCCCAAGCAGTCAAAAATCCACATGTAATTTTTTATTCCCCCAAGACTTAACTACTACTGACCAAAAGCCTTACACATATTTTATGTGTTGTATGTATTATATACTGTATACTGTATTCTTACAATAAAGTAAGCTAAAGAAAAGAAAATGTTAAGAATATCATAAAGAAAACACATTTATAGTACTGTAGTACTATAATATATTACATTAAGTGAAAAATTCTGCCTAACAATATTATCATAGGATAGACAAATGAATCAAAATAAGCAAAATAAGGAGCCTAGGAATAGACCACATGTATAAGGACAACTGTTTTTCAACAAAGATGCCAAGGTAATATGGTGGGGAAAGGATGGTGTTTTTACCAAAGGTGCAGGAACACCTGGATATTCATATGCAAAAAAAAAAAAAAAAAAAAAAACCTTTATTCATAAAGGACATAAAAAATTAACTCAAATGGATTAATTCTAAACAGACAATATAAAACTACAAAAGTTTTAAAAGAAAACTTAGGAGAAAATTTTTATTACTTTTGGTTAGCAAAAAATTTTCTTAGAAATGACCCAAAAACTATTACCTGTAAAAAAAAAATTGACAATATCTTAAAAAGATATTGTTTAGAAAAGGGAAAGAAAAGCCATAGATTAGGATTTGGTATATCAATACAATATTAAAGGTCTGTATCCAGAATATATAAGGAATTCTCCAAACTCAATAATACCAAATCAAAGCATCCGAAATAAAAATAAATGATAGATTTAAACAGATACTTCATAACGAAGACTTATGGATGTCAAACTCATGAAAAGTTGCTCATCATCATTAGCTATTAGGAAAATGCACATTAAAACCATAAGGAGATACTATCAAACACCTATTTTACAATGACTAAAGCTGGAAAGTCCATCTGTATCAATTGTTGGAGAGGACTTGGAACTTTCATACACCACCCGGTAGGAGTATAAAATGGTACAACCACTTCAGAAAACAGTTTAGCCATTTCTTAAAAAGTTAAACATGCATAGATCATATGATCCAACCAATATAGTGCTAGGTATCTAGCCAATAAAAAGCATATGACCTTTTAAACACTTTTCCACAAGTGTCGATAGCAGCAGCTTCATGTGTGATATTTAAAAACTGGAAACAATCCAGATGTCTATCAACAGGTGAATATATAAACTGTTATATTCTACAACACAATACTTCTCAGCAATTAAAAGAGAATGAACTCTTCATACCCAATAAAACTGGGTGAATCTCAAAATAACTATGCTGAGTAAAAAAAAAAAAAAAAAAAAGACTAAAGAAGTGCACGTTGTATGATTTTATTTATTTATGTAAAATTCTAGAAAGTTCAAATTAATGTATAATGAAAGAAAGCAGATTAGAGGTTGCTTCCAGAGTAGGAGTGGGGAGAACAAGAGTAAAAATGGGAGCAATGATAAATGATGTTAATTTTCTTCATTGTGGTGATTGTTTTAGGTTTGTATACATTTGTCAAGACTAATCAAATTGTACTTTTTAAATATGTGTAGTTTATTGTATATCAATTATACATTGATGAAGAACAAACTTTCTAAGACCATTTTGCTATTTAGAGCTATAAAGTGTTATTTTTCCGAAAGATTTCCTATTAAGGTACTGTAAAAATAATATTAAAATCAAAAGACTAGGATGCCTTGGTGGCTCAGTTGGTTAACCAACTGCCTTTGGTTCAGGTCATGACCCTGGAGTCCCAGGATCCAGTCCCGCATCAGCTCCCTGCTCTGTGGAGAGTCTGCTTCTCCCCCTTACCTTCTCCCCTCTTGGGCACTCTCTCTCTCACTATCTCTGTCAAATCAATAAAAAAATCTTCAAAAAAAATCAAAAGTATATAGTATAACTGTCAGGAGATAGAAATTAAATTACTGTAAACAAACCAGAATAGTTATCTTTGTGTTATCCAACACAAATTTACTAGAATTTAGGAGTTTGTGGACCTTATAAATATTGACATAATATTTGAATAATAAAATGAACAAGCAAACTGGTTATGAAACAGACATTTATTAAAGCATTTCTAGAACATATTATTTTGTCTTGTGTTGACTTATGAAGTTCTCAGCTATGGGGGAAAAATAGTTTATGACCTCCCTTCAACCCCAGTCAGGTTTCAGCCTGGAGCAAATTTCTATAAAGATGATAGAAATGATGAGCAGTAATTAAATACCTCAGATCAAACATTGCCACTACAATGTAACCCAGAATGGCAAGGCAACAACAGTTTAGGAGACTTAAAAGAAATTCTGAACTTATTCCCCAGAAGCCATTACATTAGTGAAGTTTATCTCAGTCTTGAAATTCGCATAAGTCATGCGCTGAATTGAATTTACTACTAAGGCATCAGCATCAACTACTGCAGTGTCATCTTGTTCCCCTTCTAAATCACCTTATTCTACTCAAAGATAAAAGGCCGCTTTCATTTCTGTAGGGGACAGATTAAACATTAGCAGTCAGAAGCAATTGCTTTTCCCTTCAACATCACCTCTAGCCTTTTTACTTACAACACCCTCTCCAGGGATTTCCTGCTGGCTGAAGAAGAGGCAAATAATATTTGTGCCTCTGCACAGCACAGTTGATCTTAAGCTGCAAAACTGAGTTCTTTGAAAACAATGCATGAGGTCTTAGCAGGTGAGAGGTGGAGCCCATAGAAAAGAGATTTGAGAAGCTCATAAATCTTAATTCAGCTTTCCCAGAAGTCTCTGCATGTTGCTTAGAATAACTCATAGGCTATAAGTACATACATCATAAAGGACTACTTCAGCAGCATCTAACAGTAGTATAGGACATCAGTCCTCTAACTGTTGGCCAAGGCAGCCTTAATCTTCACGTCTGCTTAATCAAACTGTAGACAGATATGCTGCTGATGACAGACGCCTGACCTCCCTTTTCTTACAGCACTCACTTTAGGAAACTTGCAGTTATCAATGCTTTTTCTACCCCTTTGAGATGTAAATATTCTCCCAGAGAGGTGACGATCAAGAAAGACAGGGCCACTGTCTCCTAGTCTCTATGGGAAAGTAGGAGCCTAACTTTGACAGGCGTCAATTAGCAAACAGAAATGGTCTAGTCACATTGAACATAGCTCCTCAGTAATGTCCTCTAGTACACTTCTGCTCACCCCAATGTTTAAAAACTTTTCTGTTTTTATTTCAGTGGAGTTGAATTTAATCTCTCTCCCTTATTGCAATAGTCTTAAATAAATTCTTCCTTGCCTGTTTAACTTCATTTGACACAATTTTTCTCTGACACTGCCCTTGAGAAACCACGGCTCTCTGGCAATCATCAGGGTACAAAAGAGATAGAATATAATTTTTAGCAAAGTAACTTAAATATTTCTTAAATTTCAAAATTAAATCATGAATTACTAAAGGTTTGGTTGTTCTGAATTGGCTCCCTGTTATGACCTGGTTAGCATGAGGGGTTATAGAAATCCCAGTTTTACTACATAAATGCTTCTTCCATTGTGATTCTAGTTGCCTGAACTCCTTATCTATTAAATAATATTCACTGGTGGTAGATGCTAAAACCCATTTTGTCTTAGAATATTTGTCTTTATCTGCTATTAGATATCTCTGTGATTTTGATTTCCACCTAGCCCATTGATCTGAAGATGAGGGAGGAAATTCAAAGTAAACACCCAGTGGGAAACTACAGTGAATCCTTAATTCTATAGGACTTGTATAATTGAAGTATCACAAATCTATGGGCAGATAGAAGGAACTCAGTACAAACACCTCTAAGTTAAAAATCACAAAACAGGCGCACCTGGGTGGGTTAAGCCTCTGCTTTCAGCTTAGGTCATGATCCCAGAGTCCTGGGATGGAGCCCCACATCCGGCTCTCTGCTCTGCAGGGAGCCTGCTTCTCCCTCTGACTCTGCCTGCCACTCTGTCTGCTTGTGCTTGCGCTCACTCTACCTCTCTCTCTGACAAATAAATAAATAAAAATAAAATCTTTAAAAAAAAAAAAAAAAAGGAGGAGTGGCAGGATGAGCTCGTAGCATGGCCAGTAGCCGCAGCCGGGGGGCCAAAGGGGCCGTGGTGATAAGAAGTCCAGAAGGCGAGGCCGGCAAGGAGACTTACTCAGTGTATATCTACAAGGTGCTGAAGCAGGTACACCCAGACATTGGCATCTCTTCCAAGGCCATGAGCATCATGAACTCGTTTGTGAATGATGTGTTTGAACGTCTGGCTGGCGAGGCTGCCCGGCTGGCCCAGTACTGGGGCTGAACCACACTGACCTCCCGGGAAGTCCAGACGGTCGTGCGCCTGCTGCTGCCCGGGGAGCTGACCAAGCGCGCTGTGTCTGAGGGCACCAAGGCCGTCACCAAGTACACCAGCTCCAAGTGACCCGGGGCCGAGCATTTAATAAAGAGTGAACTGCTAAAAAAAAAAAAAAAAAAAAAAAAAAGTTCTGTGATCTCTGTCTGTCAAATAAATAAATAAAATCTCTAAAAAAATAAATAAATAAAATAACAAAGCAAACTACTTGCCCGAGGTTCTCTGGATGGCGTTGCCCCCATTCTCCATCAGAGAATGTGAAACTTCTCCATATGGGGAGGGAATTGAAAATAGGACTGGCCACTGTCATAATAGAGGAAGCTAAGAGTTTTATAGTGGTCTTTTTCATGAACCTTGTTCAGAATGAGCATTTTGGAAGTTGGTCCCAAAAGACCAAGTTGGCATATAAAAATTCCAGAGGAACATTTGCTTGTGTAAAGTTATTCTAGGACCCCAAAGGCCGTGACTACTGTGAAAAAATCTGTGATAAAATCTGTGATAAAATCTACTGATTGTAAGGCTTAAATTTATAACGAATTAGTTAAAGTATTATAGGGATTTTTTTTTTCCCCTTTGGTCTCAATTACCCATTGCTAACATTTAGCCCTGTGTCTTCATTGGTGGGTTGATATTATTTTCTGTACTGGCACTGTCTTTTCAGATGTATTCTTGCTGATATCTTCAGACGCATTGTGTGTAGCCTGTCCAACTAAACTTCAAGAGTTTTAGTGTTCTTATTGCTTATATTGTTATTCTTCATCTTTCAAGTCTCAGTCCCTTCTCAGTACCTATGACCCCCTGTAATGTGGTTGTTCGGCACAGAAGTGCAGCAAGGATATTTACATACATGGTCTTCTACAGGGAAACTCAGAACTGGTATTCTCTGGTTTTCTCTCTCATTTATCATGAAAAATAAAATCGCCACTGTGGAGTAGGACCCCAAAAAGTCTGCGACTTTAGGAGTATGGTTCACAACCTTACTGTATTTACTGTAACTCCTTGTGAATTACAACGGGAGTAAATGTGTACCTAAAAATATAGAAAAGTGTTATTTACTTTTTTACTTTAATATTATCAATATTCATGGTAATTATGAAATTTATGAAGTTCTGGAAAACAGCATCTGAATTTACATGTTTTAACCCTCCAAAATGCATCCTACAGTACTAGGCCCAAGTGAACTAAGGAAATAATAGACATTATGGTTTTTGCAGTTGCTATTCAATGGGGAGTAAGGTATGGGCAAATGTAAATACACAGAGAGCTGTATATATAGAGGAGTCATATCTCTTAATGGTTTAAGAGTTATCAAAGCATATTAACACCTCACCACCATATTTGGTTTTCAAGAAGCTAACAAAAGAACTAGAATAGATTTAACTGCTTTATTTTATAGCAAAGACTTGAGACCTCAGAGAGAGCCAAATGACTTATCCAAAGTTACGTGACTTATAAATTCTTCTTATTCCCGTTTCACTTTTGCTGATACTTTATTTTTGATACCGCCGCCTGATTATAGTTTTTAAAAATTAAAGAAATACAAGAGGCTGATGATTTTCTGGGGAAGACGTATTTTGAAAGTCTTAGTCATGCACTTTTTAAATAAATATGTGTGGGTCATTTTGGTACACATTTTACCTGAATTCTCAACAATTTAGAAGAATTCACCATTCCTTTATCCCAGGAGTGCTCTGTTCCTTGCTGCCATGAAATTTCTTTCCTTGTTTCCCTCTTATATACTTAGTCCTACAATGTTGATGACTTTTGCTTCCTTTGTGAGGCTTTACATGTTGATATCCTTCAGGTCTCAGTTCTCTCTCCTTCCTAGGTAGTCATACCAACAAACACATAAGACCATGTGCAACTCCCAAATATATATTTCTGGACCAGACTTTTTCCAGGATCTGCTAACCTTAATGAGTCATAACCACTGTTTTAGACAGAGGCAGACAATGCAACTTTCACTTTGCCAGCTGCCGCTAATGGAGTGTGGGGAAATTAACTTCTCTATATCTCAGTAAATTCATTTGTACAGTGGGGAATATAACCAAACCATCTCAGAAGTTCAATTACATGAAGTTTATTAGAGCCTAGACATCTCCACTGGCATATCTCATAGGCATCTCAGATTTAATCTATCCAAAATGACTCCTCCTGTTCCTCTATCTCATCCAAACTTCTTTATATCAGGAATTGACAGGACTTTGTGTTCCCACATATATCCGAAAATAAATTGCAAATATGTATCATTTTCTCCAAATCAAGACCAGTCATTATCCGCTGTTTCCCGGACTAACCTAATAGCCATGTAACTGCTCATCCTTGCTTTTACTATCATATTCACTCCTTCCACTCATGTATCCAATAAACAGCAAGTCCTTATTAAAAACAAATATCATGGGGCACCTGGGTGGCTCAGTGGTTTAAGCCTCTGCCTTTGGCTCAGGTCATGATCTCAGGGTCCTGGGATCAGGTCCCACATCGGGCTCTTTGCTCGGTGGGGAGCCTGCTTCCTCCTCTCTCTCTCTGCCTGCCTCTCTGTCTACTTGTGATCTCTGTCAAATAAATAAATAAAATCTTTAAAAAAATAAAAATAAAAACAAATATCATGCCACTCCTACACTTAAAACTTTGCAGCAGTTTTATTTCACTAAGAATAATAGTAAAATGTTGTATCATTGTCTCTAACAACCTCTGTAACTAATCTCTTCTTCTTCTCTCCATCCTAACCTGTGCCACTCCCTTCTTCATTCATGGTGCCCTAGTCACAAAGGTCTTCCAACAATTCTCAGGGTTTAACAAGCTCTTTCACACTGTCTGTTTTTTATACTTCTTATCCCGTGTGGTTGAATGTGTTTCCCCTGGTTTTAAGTACCAGCTCTTATTCTTAAAATCGTTGCTATTATTTCAGATTTTTCTCTGACAATCCTATTCACCACTCCCACAGTTAAGTTGTTTTTAAACACAACACCACACATTATTTTCTCCTTCAGAGCCTATATAACTGTTACTATTTTATTTATTCCTTGATTTTGTTTATTCATTTTTCAAAAAAATTTGAGTTTTTACTATGTTGTTTTGTTCTAGGTTCCAAGGGTAGAGCAATGCATGTCCTTATGCATGTTAACTTTCTAGAGGGAGAGATTATAGAAAATAGTCAAGTAAATACTCTGAAGAGAAATATAGCAGAGTAAGAGAATGTACAGTTGGGAGAAGTTTTGACTGGACAACTTGGATGGGATTTGCTGAAGAAAATATACTCAAGCTTAGGTCTGAATGACAAAAAGTAAAAGTTTAAAAGCTATAAGGAAAAGCACCTGATGACATGGATTGAGCAGATTAAGAGAATGACTGACAGCCAGGTACAGAAGCAGCTTGATCTCAAAACCAGAGAAGGAGACAAACCATAAGAGACTCTCAATCTCAGGAAACACACTGAGGGTCACTGGAATGGTGGGGGTGAGAGATGGGGTGGCTGGGTGATGGGCCCTGGGGAAGCTATGTGTTATGGTGAGTGCTGTGAATTGTGTAAAACTGATCAAGCACAGACCTGAACCTCTGAAACAAATAATACATTATATGCTAATAAAAAGTTAAAAAATAAAAATAAATGAAATAAATAAAAAATGAAAGCAGCAGCATGATCACTGAAACTGATTGTAAGCTGCCCAAGATAATATTCTAGAAATTGGTAGGATTTTCAGGGAGAGGTACAGGTAAGGTTTTTGTTTGTTTGTTTGTTGCAGAAAGGTTAGAGAGCAACTGGTGAGTGCTTTTTGTATTAATCAATAACTTCCTTGTGTTTTGAGTTTAAGTCTCTGACACTTAGGATTCTCACTAAGTGGAACCCTCAGTTAATTGCCAAAACTTCCCAGGATGGATACCAAGAGATTTTTATTCTAGTCATTTATGGCTTTGCTTTCCTCCCAGAATGAGTCATATCTTCTTGCTTTCATCCCTACATTTAGAACACTCTCTAACCTCTGACTGTGCTCTACTGCAGGCCAATCACATGGTTTTCCCTTCATAAACTTGCCAGGCATTTAAGAAGGACCATCTTTGTCTGAAAGTCACAGATATGAAAGGTTTGTTGTTTTTTTTTTTTTTTCTAATTATTATTACTTTAAACATGTGACAAATATTAACTGGTATTTTATAGCTAACGTCATAGGGAGAGGAGATGAACAATATTTTTATTAAGGTTGGATGTCGGGGAACAGTTGGCTATTTCAGGAATTTCTTATTGAAGGTAATCTTCCAAACATTTCAAGAAACACTAGCTAAGAATATACTATTTAAAACTATGTATTATTTTTAAGAATTTTTAAAAAGAAGTTTAAAGATTTTTTATTTATTTATTTATTTGACAGAGAGAGATTACAAGTAGGCAGAGAGGCAGGCAGAGAGAGAGAGAGAGAGAGAAGCAGGCTGCCTGCCGAGCAGGAGCCCGATGCGGGACTCGATCCCAGGACCCTGAGATCATGACCTGAGCTGAAGGCAGTAGCTTAACCCACTGAGCCACCCAGGTGCCCCTAAAAAGAAGTTTAGAATGTGTAAATGCAAGCACTGACTTATTTATAAGGACACATTTGGGAAAATGATACTGTAAAACTATCAAGTTATTTTGGCTCCATTTAACAAAATTAAATGAACATTTTAACCAGTCCACATTATGACTCTATTGTGATCTTAAAAAATTAGCCCCTAAAGCTATTTTAATTTGGTCGACGGACGAATAGAAAGATTTTTATGATAACTTTTTTTTCTTTATGAAGCAGAAAGCATCATGAGTTTCTAAAGCTATCACAAAGTTTCAAAAGAATCAAAAGAATAAGCAAAGTGCTTGGGGAAGGGTAGGGTTTAAAAATAGATGCTTGAAAATATATTTGCTTTGGCCATTCCACATTATAATAATTGGTATCAAACACACAGCTGCAATTACCACATAATCATTGTCAATGTCATGTGCAGGCAGATGGCAGCAATGTTTGGGAGAGGAGATAACACTGAATTTTTAACAAGTGACAAAAGGATTGGCAGGTTGCAAACAGAACACCACTGCACTTGGCCAGCAGCCAGGCAGCCCCATGTGTTGCCATCCTGTGAGTGCACAGAAGGCTTACATGGCGAACAAGACCGTGGATTTTTTCCTCAGTCGAAGACACAGACCCACAGCATGAGGAAAAAAAAAAAAAAATACACACACACACACACATACGTATGTACATACACATCAGAAAGTGAATAAATGGCTTCTTTTTTTTAATTTTTTTTAAAGATTTTTATTTATTTATTTGACAGAGAGAGATCACAAGTAGGCAGAGAGGCAGGCAGAGAGAGAGGAAGGGAAGCAGGCTCCCTGTGGAGCAGAGAGCCCGACGCAGGGCTCGATCCCAGGACCCTGGGATCATGACCTGAGCCGAAGGCAGAGGCTTTAACTCACTGAGCCACCCGGCCCCCCTGTTGTAAGGCCAATCTAATATTGAAGCTTTAACATAGTAGCCCAATAGGACACTCTGCCCATGATCCATTCTGCCCATGTTCTGGTTAAGAATAAGGGCTCTGGGGTCTGTTCAAATAGCAGCTCTCCTAAGTATTGGTTATGTGACTTTCAGTGAGTTATTTTATTCATCTGTACCTCCATTTGAACATCTTAAAAATGTGAAAACTAATAGAACCTACCAGTGTTAGATATAATCATCTAGAAGAGCTGAAATGATGATTCTCTTCCAAGTGACTTCCTGAAGGGCTGAACTGAAGAAAGGAGAGGGGGTGAGAACCAGCACAGACCTGGGGAAGAAGCTAAGCGTGTGTGTGGTCCCAGCTGCTGTGCTTGTTATCTATTGGTGCATACCTGCTCCCAAATTAGTGGTCTAAAACAACAATCATTTTATCATTTTATGATTCTGGTAGATGAGGAGCTTGAGGAGGGTCCAGCAAAGACAGATGGCTCAAATGACTAAAGGTGACTGGGACAACACAACTAGAGAACAGCTTGGGACCCTCGTTTCTTGCCGATACTACAGCCATAGGATTAGACAGTCCAAGATAGTTTCTGCACCCTCGCCTCTGACACTTGGGCCAGGATAGTTGGAACACCTGGAGCTGGCCAGCACCTGTTCTGTCTCTACCCAGACTCTGCATGGCCTGTGCTCCTCACAGAAGGGCTCTCCCAGGATTGTTTTTACATGGTGGCCTACCTTCTCTAGAATAAACATTTTAAAAGGCAAATGATGATTCATTGATTCCAATAATCGAAGCTCAAAGATTTACAGTGTTACTTTTGCCACATTCTATTGGTTACACAAGGCTAACCCAGATTCAATATAGCGGAGGACCACACAAAGAGAAAAATACCAAGAGATATGGTTCACTGGGGGAGTCTTAAAGCCTGGGAGTTCCACTTAGAGAGTACCGATGGCTGCTGGAGCCTACTGTAGCTTGAACCCACGGGGAAAACATGGAGTTGGTCCCATCTTTAGGCAAAGAGTCAGCCTTTTGTACCTTCATAAGAGATTGGGATTAATCTTTCCAGCAAGACAGTTCCAGGCAGAGGAGAGGGCAATTTTCCAGAGATGGGGTTATCTGTGAACAGTTAACACCCAGAACCAAGAACTAAGGTATGAATATGAAGCCAAGTAAAGATGAACTGAGCAGGCCACAGATACTGTCTATTCTGCTGCCTCTGAGGGTTAGTGTGAAGATTGCAGCATGCACGTGTTAATAAAATGCTCAGTGAGAGGTCACTTCAATTTATATCCCTCAGTACTGAGGAGCTGCTTCCTCTGGGACACTGTTTCATAGGGCCGAAGAAAACATACCTGTAGATTAGTATACTGAACTAATCCAATTAGCAAAAATTCCTTCTATTGTATATTTGATTACACTACTTAAGAACAGTCACAATTAAACACGAATTATCTCCTACATTCTGCCACATATACAGAGCATTTTCCAAGAAGCATTATGGTACAAAAACTAAGGAACTTCAAATGACAGTGCTTCTAATAAGCCACCATAATTTGCACTTGGATTTCAAAGAAATTTTAAGACTATCGATAACCTTGCTGAGCACCATGAGGTGCTAATTTACTGAAGGATTAGCTTGGTATACATTATTTTATCAAGTCTCATAATACTCCCATGAGATAGATACTATTTTCCTTATCATACTGGTGCACAAGCTGAAAACTAGAAATATTTAGTCATTTTTAATGCATGAACATATACATTTCAGTAAGTATGAGGTAGAGTTGAATTTGAACCTAGATTTCTCTAATTTTAAAACTCTGTTGCATGGCAAACACTCTGAAAGTGGCTATTTTGCAAATAATACGAAGGCTTCTTTTTAAGTGTCTATGGTGTCACTAATATAATTTGTCTCATGTTTCTCCAGGGAAACAAAGGCAGATTTTTGGATCAAAGGAATTGCCAAAGGTTTTATTGACTATTCAGAGGAGCACAACAACTCAAGGAGAAAAATCTTTAGCTCCTTAATGAGTCTATTGATATAAATAATGGCAGTGCAGCTACTGTATTCTAACCAATGAATTATAGTGTTCTCACAACCAACACAATTTCTATGTTTTTAACTTTTTAAAAAGAAACTGAATAATTGTTCTTACTACTGTATAGTATAAATAGTGGTTCTTCTAAGCTGTGGATACATTACCAATATAAAAAAAAAGGATTGGCTTTTTCAACTCTGCCATTGTTCCAGTGAGTAGGATTTTTAAATCTAGGGGGAAAAAGGAAATATCTTCTTATTAAAAAGAGTAGTTGTACTCTCTCAAAATTACTAGCTTGATATTGTTATCTTAAAAATCAGAAAATCAATCATTAGAATATTTTAACAGGTTTAAATCATATTAGTAAGTAGTGAAAAATCATGGATTTGGGGGAGGAAAATTATACATATTCTGTTGGAGGAAGAAGTAACAATCATTGTGCAAAAGAAAAAAAAACTACTAACATTTTAAGATAGCTTAGATGAGGGACACTTGGATGGCTCCATCAGCAAAGTGTGCAACTCTTGACCTCAGGGTTATGATTCAAGCCCTATGTTGGGTGTAGAGATTACTTAAAACAAAACAAGAACAAAGAAAAGATAGTATAAATGAGTACTATCAAAATAAAGATTAAAGTAAAATTATTTTTATGGCATCTATAAAAGACAGTCCAAAAGCAGAACTTAGGCAGAGCTGGAGCAGAAAGAACAAACAGGGCACTCAACATGGGGCTGAGATGGACCCAGGCTGTGAAGTAGTGTATAGACCATGTTAAGAGAAAGTCTGGATTTTAAGCATTCTTTATTTAGAGGTGAACAGCAACCTCCTGAATATGAACCTTTTCATACAGTCTCCTCAAAATCACATAAGCAACAGAAACTTCAGAGAAAACCACACACAACCCATGCCTTCAGCATCATTAGAAGAGGGTAAATTCCATAAATTTTTCATCAGCATGGACCAGCGTGGAAAAATAAATTCCAAATCCTGATGGAGATCATGCTGGAACACCCGTGCATGACTGCAGGCTTGTGTGCCTGGAGAGTGGACAAAAGAAGATTCAAGTGACTGAGAGAAAGAGGGTGGCAGAGTGGAGACCTTAGATGGAACTCAGACAAAAACCACCCCCGCAAAGCAAAGTCCTGTACCAAGCACTAAAATACTAAACACAAATATCTCTTCCTCAGTCATTCACAGCACCACCTGCAGGAAAAGAGCTTCAGAGAAAATGAAAATAAAAGTTTATAGATTTGGAGAAGCATAGCTCTGGGAGACAATGAGATGAATACAAGAATATTGCCTCTTGGAGATAGGAAGTAGACAGACAGAAGAAAAAGAAAAACAAAGTGCAGAAGTACAAGAGAACGAGATGCTGCAAACCCTCTCTGCACCACCACCACCATTATAAGACATTAAAGAAACTGAATTTCACTATGCCATTGCAGAGGCTGCTCTTGAGTTAGGATCCCTGTCCATGAATTACTTAAGAATGGGAGGGGGAGGGAATTTAGATAAGTCACATTTAAATGATATGGAGTCCTTTCCAGGAAACATTAAGTCAAGTTTAAAGTTCATATACAGTATGCTATAATGTATATGAGGAAGAAATAAAAAACATCTATCTGTTCAGTTTAAAAAAAAAAAAAGAAACAGGAAATATAAATCAAAAAGCAATGAAATTCATGACCTATAAGGGGAAAAGTGGGTGTGAAGTAGCACGGAGGAATAGGTGAGGGATGCCACTTTTCTGAGTATCATATTGTTGTACTTCTGTCTTGGGAGATGCTAGATATCTTATATTCAAAAATACAGGTAAATCAACAAGAATTGGATAAAACTTCAGATCTTATCAAAAGATGAGGGTAAGCAATTGCAGATGATTGAAGAGGAGTTAAGAGCTGGTGAGTTTTGAGTTCTCAGAGTTCATTTTAACTGCAGTGTGGAGAAATAACACGAGCTAGGAGTATGAAATAGAGCAAACACGTTCACTTTTCCCTTCCAGAGTACAGGCCTAGAAGAGGCTTATTAGAAAGCTGATTCTTGAGGGTAAGTTCCTGAGGCCCTGAGGAGCTCAGATGCATGGTGGGTGACATCACCTTCTTCAGCATGCGCTGATTGGTTTCTTAGTATGCAGAACCAATGCAGAAGAATGCCTGTAGGAACAGATAGCCAATCCAGAAAAAGGCATGAAACAAGGTTTGACTCTATGCACCAATTTGGGTTCTTACTACCAAAAACAAATCTAGAAACAGTTGAGTGTGGCTGAAATTCTGGAATCTGCCTGGGGGCCAGAAGACCCTGCCTGATATTTATCATGATACACCAAAGAAGAGGTTTTATAATTATTAAAGAAGTTAAAGAGGGAATATGAAGGTCTAATGATTTTTTTTAAAATGAACTCCTTTATTTGATCTCTCTTTCTATAGATATATACATAAATATTCTATAGTATATATGTGTGGGGAGGATAGATTTACTGATCTGGAGTCTACAGAAACTGGCATTTCCCTCTTAATTAATAAACTAGGAAATAAAATAACAAGGATATAGCAATAAATCATTACAAATCAAAGAGAAATGGTCTGATATAATTACATAAGGTTCATGTAGTTACCATAAACTCAACTAGAATTCTTGACAGTAAGACACAGCAGATTATAGATTTTAGAACATGACTCCTGGAAGGATAGATCTGAAACAACCTAACAGATGATGAACAGAATCATTCAAACAGAACTATTTCAGCTATACTATCACAGACAGAAAGAGTTCAAATTTACTGTGACTTTGATTTTCTCCACCTGCTAGCATGGGTTGGTACTCAAATCAATGGAAGTAAAAGCTCTGGATTGTAGATTAAAGCCCCTGGGTGGGGGAAAAGCTATTAAAATCATTCTGTGCTCATCTCCCCAACTCAGCAGCACAGTCAGAAGGATCAAAGTAAAATTGGGCCTTATTGTTTTAAAGACGATAAAAATGTAAACTTTTAAGACACTAAAATTCTGCTCAATGTAATTCTCCAGGCAGTCCTATGTAAAGGATCTGGTGATGAATAGCAGAAGTGTTGCTTTTAAATCTGAAAAACTCTTCTTGTAAGACAAATCATGCTTCATGCTTATGGTATACATTGTTAGAAGTTCTGTCCTCCAGGTCTCATTAGAATTCATGATGACATATCTAAATCTTTATCCAGTGGCAAATATATATATATATATATATATATATAAAATTAGTTTGGAGATATATATATATAAATTAGTTTATATATATATATATATATATATAAAATTAGTTTGGAGATATATATATATAAATTAGTTTATTATATATAAAATTAGTTTGGAGATATATATATATATATATATATATATATATATATATATATATCTCCAAACTAATTTTTGTAAAACACAACTAAAAGATTCATTGTCCATAATTCAAAGCTATAGGAACTAAGATGTTATCAGGCATACATGCATGATAGATAACAGTATCTGTAGAGTATTCACTATTTTTTTTTTTTTTTATCTGAACCATTACTTTATTCCCGGCACCGATTTACTCCTGTATCTCAGCTTTTAATATCACTTAAAGGAAATAACTGCACAAATATTAAATTCTACTTCAAGTTTTCAATTCTGTGTTCTGTATCCTTATGTTTGTTTAAAGGATGACAAGGTGCAAAATGTTGTTCCCTTTTTAGCACCTGTAGTATTGTCTGTTTTTGCCATCTGTTCCACACACACACTGCACGGATCTGAGGGTCGGTTGCCCTCAGTAGTCCTGTTCCCTGAACTCTTTGCTGCAAGGTGAACTTTGGGTCTTCAACACTTAATCCAGGCAATTTTCTTAAAATGTCCAATACGTGAATATTAGGTCTGTTCTTCTCTTTTTAAAGTAGAAATTAGCTTCACGTTTTTTTTTTTTTTTTTTTTTTATTTCCAGCATAACAGTATTCATTATTTTTGCACCACACCCCGTGCTCCATGCAATCCGTGCCCTCTATAATACCCACCACCTGGTATCCCAACCTCCCACCCCCCGTCCCTTCAAAACCCTCAGATTGTTTTTCAGAGTCCATAGTCTCTCATGGTTCACCTCCCCTTCCAATTTCCCCCAACTCCCTTCTCCACTCTAAGTCCCCATGTCCTCCATGCTATTTGTTATGCTCCACAAATAAGTGAAACCATATGATAATTGACTCTCTGCTTGACTTATCCCCTGGGGATAGAGTATTATGCCTCCATCAGAAAGGATGAATACCCAACTTTTGTAGCAACATGGACGGGACTGGAAGAGATTATGCTGAGTGAAATAAGTCAAGTAGAGTATTCACTATTTTGAAGGAGGAAGTAGATTCTTTGAAGGTGTTGAGAGGAAAGAAGAGAAACATTTTTGGTCCTTCACAATGTTGTTTAGTTATTCAGAACACATTCCTGATAAACTTAGAAGCAACTACAAAGCAATATGCTAAAACTGCAAATTAGAATAGCATATACTGTAAAAGTGTAGAAAAAAACACTGTATACAGGAGGAATTAGGGGTGGGTGTGTTTAATAGGAGGAGGCTTTCTTTTAGATGTAAGTTTTAAAATACAATATAGAAGTGAATGGAGCAGTCCAAGAAAAGAGTATGGTGTATCCCTAGCTATCTAGGTGGATATCGCCCCAAATATTAATAAGTAAATACATAAAGCAAATGGGATTTTCTTAGATGGAGAATTCTATCAAGTGTTGATATAATTCTTAGGTAGTTAGAATAGACATGAGTTAACAAATTCATAAAGAAGGAACAATTAGTAGTAGCTTATGAGAAAATGGTCAGAATATTACACATTTCATCAGGTGTGAAAGCATAGAGATGAGTGTGGAAGTGCCACTGGTAATAGTATCAAAGCAGACCAAGAAGTCCTTGACTAGAAGACAAGGGAGAGTCCAGGAAGCTGGAGTCTAATAATGATAAGAAGGAACTAAAGATGGGACAGCCAAATAGCCTGGTCCTCAAACAAGCAGGGCTTTCTTTGTCTGTCTGTCTGTTTTCCTAATAGGGTGAAGAAGTGATCATCTGTGTTAGGGTCTGAGGGGAGCCAAATAAATATCACCCATCTTCTCCACCTGAACCAACTTTCACAGAAATGAGGAGTTTAGGGCCTATGAAGATCAAAGGATCACACTGTTTTGTTTTGGTTTTTGCCCCAGGCACTCAACATTTATTTCTCTATCCACTGTATGTCAACAGGTGGTTACAGGAACCTGCCACCCCCCCCCCCTTATACACTCCTAACATCTGTAAGAATGTCACTTCCCACCACTTACCTTATAATGACAGTGGTCTGGCTGCTATCTCCTAACTAAATGATTACTCCAGTCATCTGAAACAGCAACATAGAGAATGGACTTTCCTGTAATGAGGGTTGTGGGGGAGGTGGTCACTGAATTGAGGCTCAGGAAGCTGCTTGGTCTAGAAGGCCAATTGCTAGTACAGTGTCCAGGATGCCATAAATGATCAAAAACTTAATCAAATGAGAGAAGATGTAAACAAGAAGAATCTGGGAGCAAGGAGAAGTGTTCTTATAGTAATTTCTTCACAAATAAAGAATTAGAGAGGTAGAGCTTTATATTTGCATAAGAGTAATATATGTGAAACCATGAAATGGATCCATGCCAGAAGTGAGAACACACTGAAACAGAGTTTGGAAAGACTACCATTGTTATAGGCTGGGAACAAAACAAAAGGAATAGAAAAGTGAGCAAAAAGAAAGAACAAAAGGAGGTATTATCCTAGAAGTCATGGATTTTGTGATTTCTGAAGATGCAACTTCTTGTTTATTCTATTCACTGAATAGGTGTGAATGAGCTTTGTTTTACCTTATACCTTATCAGAGCAACATTGTCATTATGGATCATTTTAACTACATATACAGCATTTATAATAGATCTTTCTGGGTATTGACATGCAGTACCACCAGGGATATTTCACAGGCAAATTTTAAAGAAATTTAAATATTTTCCAGTGTATTAATTTTGGTTTGTTTATGTTTGAATGGCTTCCAGATTAAATATTAGAGAAAGAAGTCACTCTTTGTAGTTTCATAAAGCCTGGGGAAAACACAAACATAAAACCAAACATATTTTCTAAATTTCTAAACCTTTTAATGGAGCTAATAAGCTCAAAAGAGTAATACCATTCTCAAATTTATTCCAGATGAATTTTAGATTGGGTAGAGGCAATGACTGACAACAGGAAATATGAGTGAAGAGGAGCTTAAATAATTTGGTACATCCATGACATGCCTCTACTAGCATTTATTCTATAATAAATAAATGCAAGGTCTATAAATTATTTGGTCCCAGAGTCTGATTTTGTAGTTACAGAATACTAACTTTGAGAATGGTAGGAAAACAATCCTTCCCATCTCTTTCTCATTGTAAATTTTCTCTTGAATATTTTTTCAAAGGGATTTGTTCATACTTCAAAAATACCAAAATGAAAGCTGAGCTTCCATGTCACTTGGGAAAAATGCAATTTAGCTTTTTACAATAACTTAGCTACTGAAAATCACCTCTAAATCAAATAACTGGTAATGCAATAATTTCAAATGCAGTAAACAATCAAACAATTAAAAAGATGAGTCAATAGTGGATTATTTTGCAAAGTAAATAACTCTTCCTTAAAATGCCAGTCATTTTCTAATGTAAGTTTCCTGCATATGTGTGTTCTTAATATAACGAGATACACATGCATAAGATATTTTATCTTATGTAGAATCTGTATATGATCAGCTTTTTTTGTTTTTTTAAGATTTTATTTATTTGATAGAGAGAGACACGGTGAGGGAAGGAACACAAGTGGGGGGAATGGGTGAGGGAGAAGCAGGCTCCCCGCCAAGCAGGGAGCCTGATATGGGGCTCAATGCCAGGACCCTGGGATCATGACCTGAGCCAAAGCAGACACCCAACGACTGAGCCACCCAGGCACCACTATGATGATCAGCTTTTATATTAGAATTCTATATCAGTTCTTAGAGAACATAGAAGTCACAATCTTGGAAAAATTATTATAAAAGCCTGACAAGTCATGAAGATAACAAAAACTAAAGGAGCCTGTGTAAGGTTGAATCATTTTGATATCACATACGTGAAAACACTCAGCTGAATTGCTTAACGTAAAGAAATGAACAAAATTATCAGTGACTACCAGAATAATCATTAGAACTGCCCTTCCCCGCAACCTTGATGTTAGGCATTGGCACATGACTGGTTTTGGCCAATGAATCGTACGTGGATCTGACATGTGTCACACTTGAGCAGAAACATTTAACAGCAGAGTGCAATCATCCATTCTTGTTCTTCTCCTGTCTTGACAAATATGGAAGTGCATATTGATTTGGAGGTGCAGCACTGAGCCATCTTATGGAGTACAGCTGCCCCAAACAGTCATTCAGACATACAAGGACTCTGTTAGCAAGAAATAAAAGTCTCTTGTTTTAGAACAGAGATCAGCAAGCTTTATCTGTAAAGAGTAAAATTGTAAATATTTTCAGCTTTGTGAACCAAACACTCTATCTCAACAACTCATTCTTTCCATCCTAACGTGAAAGCAACTGTAAATAATATGTAAATAAATGGGCGTGGCTGTGTTTTCATAAAACGTTATTTATAAAAACGGGTGGATAGCTTGGTTTGGCTTTGTTTGAAGCCACTGAGATTTTCGGGTTGATTCCTGCTGCAACATAACTTAAAATACTGTAACACAAGCATCCTCTACTCTTTGTTGTCAGACACTTTTTATCAGGGAGGAGAAGGGTTGTGGTGTGATGTGGGAACTATGGGAACGTATCCCTGAGAGGGAAGGAGCACAGCCTTCATGACTTCCCCACTCTTTTTTTTAAGATAACTGTTTTCATCATCCACAACCCACAGATGTTGATTAGGGCCCAAACGGATTCTTAAAATACCAACTTTATTGAAATATAATTCACATAAAATAAAAGTCACTCTTTGAAAATGCATGACCCAATGGTTTTTAGTGTATTTCCATGGTTGTGCAATCATTGCCACTAATTAATTTAAGTGAATTTTCATTATCCCCCAAAGAAACTCCTTACCCATTAGTAATCATTTTCCATTCTCTCCTCTCCCCAGTGCCCAACAGTCACTAATCTGTTTTGTGTCAGTAAATTTGCTATTCTCAACCCTTTATATAAATGGAAACATAAAATAAGTAGTCTTTTACAAATGGCTTCATTCACCCAGCATAATGTTTTTAAGGCTCATCTATGTTGTGGCATGTACCAATGAATACTTTATTCTGTTTTATTACTGAATAATCTCACATTATGTGGATACACCAATTTTATTATCTATTAATCAGCTCATAGCTATTTATGATACTTGCACTTCTTGTGTTACAAATAATGCTGTTAAGGAATTTGTGGTCAAGTTTTTGCATAAAAATGCATTTTCCTTTCTCTTGAGTATATATCTAGAAGTGAAAATCCTGGGACATACAGTAATTCCATGTTTAACATTTTGAGGAACTGCCAATTTTCCAAAGTGGTTGCATCATTTTACATTTGCATCAGCAATGCAATTTCTCCAAATCCTCAGCAACACTTGTTATTGTCTGTCTTTTTTAGACATCCTACTGAGGATGAATACTATATCTTTGTGGTTTTCACTAGTATTTCCTAATTACTGATGATGTTGAGCATCTTCTCATGTGCTTTTTGGATATTTGCATATATTTTTGAAGAAACATCTACTCAAATCATTTGCCTATTTTTATTAAATTATCATTCTATTGTTGAGTTTTAAGAGTTATCTATATATATTCTAGTTACAAAACCCTTCTCAGATAAACAGTTTGCAAATATTTTCTCCTATTCTGGTTGTTTTTTACTTTAATGATGGTATCAGTGATGCACAAGATTTTAAAATGTTAAGGTCCAATTTATCTATTATTTTCTTTTCTTACTTGTGATGCTATCACATTTAAGAATTCTGTGCCAAATCCAAGGTCATAAAGATTTACCGAGATATTGTCTTCTCTAAGAGTTTTATAGTTTTAGATCTTCAATAGCAGTGTTTGTAGTGTAAGCCCTGACAGTTGGCTTTTCTTTTTGTAATGCAAGCAACTGATTTAAGCTTTGATTACTGAGGCATTTACTTCAAAGAGACGTCAACTTCAAAGATGGCTATCTGGAATAAAAACATTGCCAGCCACAGGACCAGATAAAGATAAATAAAGAATCAGGCCTACATCCCTGACCCCAGACTCCTTTGCTTTAGTGATTTAACTTAATTTCAATAACTGGCCATTTGGGCTTCTTGTTTTTTCTTTCACCACACTTTAAATTCCCACTCTTACATTTTAAATTCACCAACAAAGAGGGAACTCATGAAACACTAGGACCCCACTTCCACCCCAGTGACAGCAGAACCCCTTGCCTGCACTCTCTCTGTCTCTACACTTTTTCTCACAGGGTGGCCCTAGACGTGCTATGTAATTTCCAGAACCTGTAAGTAGAAAATCTTGTCTCTTTCAAAGTTTCCTGATGGTTACAGCTGAGGACATCTTGCAATCATAATAAGAACCATAGGAATGCTCCAGCCACACTACTGGTTATCAATAGAATGAGAAAAAATACACAACAGTATTTTATCCATTTTAAGTTAATTTTTCCAATTTAAGTTAATATATGCATATATATGTGTATACACACACACACACACACACACACACATATATGGTAAGGGTACAATTTTATTTTTTTGCAGATGTGTGCCTAGCTGTTGAAAACACTATTTTTGCCCACTGAATGGTCCTTGAATCTTTGTCAGAATTAGTTGACTATGCATACATGGGTTTATTTCTGGACTCTGAATTCTATTAATTGGATTTTTTGTCTATCCTTATGCCAATACTACACCATCCTTGCTTATAGTAGCTTTGTAGTAAGTTTTTAAATCATGAAGAGTGAGTCTTGCAAATTTATTCTTTTTCAAGGTTGTTTTGGCTATTTTTCAGTCATAAAGTCTGGATGAACTTTAGGACCAACATGTCAATTTTTTCAAATAAGACAGTGAGGTTCTGATAGGGACTGTATTGAATTTATAGGTCACTTTGAGAAATACTGTCATCTTAATACGAAATCTTTTAATCCATGAACACAGTATGTCTTTCCATTTATGTAGGTCTTTTCCAATTTCAAAGAATAATATTTTACAATTTCATAGTTTTATACTTCCTTTGTTAAATTTATTCCAAAGTATTTTATTCTCTTTGATGCTATTACAAATAGAATTATTTTCTTAACTTCATTTTTGCATAGGTAATTACAAAGGTATAAGAATATAGTTAATTTCTATATATCAATTTTGTATCCTGCAACCTTGTTAAATTTGTTTATAGTTTCCAAGATTCCTTAGGATTTTTATGTACAAGATGATGTCTTTTGCAAATAGATAAAGTTTTACTTTTCCTACATTTTATAAAGAAGAAAAATTTTGGAGGTCTTTACTCTGTTGTTTCAGAATGTTTCGCCCATCTTGTTTTGACAGAAATTGTACTATTACATATGATGTAAAATAAAAATACAATAATAGTGAGAAATAGAGCTTCAAATAACAGTAAGATACCTGGGAGGGATGTTTTCCAAACATTTTTCAAAGAAAGGTAATTTTTTCCATTCAAAAATCGAATTGAATTTAGGAACTTCCCAAGATGCTGAAGCAATAGGAGACCTTAGTTTTGTCAGGGCCCAGGAATTCAGCTATAAAGCTATCAAATCATTCTAAACACCTGTGAACATAACCAGAGATCTAAGAAAAGAATTGATGCAATTCCACAAATAGAAAAGTAACAACTTTCTACAAGAAACTAGGAGCTGGCTCCTGGAAAGAATTAATAAGATCACTATACCCCTGGCCAGACTTATCAAAAAGAAAAAAAGAAAGGACCCAGATAAACAAAATCATGAAGGAAAGAAGAGAGATCACAACCAACACTAAGGAAATATAAACAATTATAAGAACATATTATGAGCAAATATATGCCAACAAATTAGGCAATCCAGAAAAAAAAAATGCATGCATTCCTGGAAACATATAAACTACCAAAACTGAAATAAGAAGAAATAGAAAATTTGAGGGGTGGCTTGGGTGGCTCTGTTAGATAAGCAACTGTCTTTGGCTCCAGTCATGATCCCATGGTCCTGAGATCAAGCCCCACATCAAGCTCCCTCCTCAGTGAGGAGCCTGTTTCTCCCCTCTGCTGCTCCCCCTGCCTGTGCTCTCCTTCTCACTCTCTGTCAAATAAATAAATAAAATCTTAGAAAAAGAAAAAATAAAGAAAGAAATAGAAGATTTGAACAGAACCCTAGCCATCAAGGAAATTGAAGGAGTAATCAAAAATCTCCCAACAAACAAGAGTCCAGGGTCAGACGGCTTCCCAAGGGAAATCTATCAAATATTTAAAGGAGAAAACTTCCAAACTCTTTCTATTGGACCAGCATTACCTTGATCCCAAAACCAGAAAAAGACTCCACCAAAATGGACAATTACAGACTAATACCCCTGGTAAATATGGATGCAAAAATTCTCACCAAAATACTAGCCAATAAGATCCAACAGTACATTAAAAGGATTACCCACCACGACCAAGTGGGATTTATTCCTGGGCAGCAAGATTGGTTCAACATCCACAAATCAATCAATGTGATACACTACATAAATAAATGAAAGGGCAAGAACCATATGATCGCAATAGATGTAGAAAAGCATACAACAAAGTATAGCATTCTTTCTGATTAAAACTCTTTACAGTGTAGGAATAGAGGCTACATACCTCAATATCATAAAAGCCATCTATGAAAAAGCCACAGTGGATATCATTCTCAATGGGGAAAAGTTGAGAGTTTTTCCCCTAAGGTCAGGAACATGGCAGGGATGTCCACTATCATGACTGCTGCTCAACACAGTACTAGAAGTCCTAGACTCAGCAATCAGACAACAAAAAGAAATAAAAGGCATCTGAATGGCAAAGAAGTCAAACCCTCACTCTTTGCACATGACATGATACTCTATATAAAAAGCCCAAGACTCCACTTCAGAATTGCCAGAATTCATACAAGATTTCATCAAATTGGCAGGATATAAAATCAATGCACAGAAACCAGTAGGATTTCCAAATACTAACAATGAGGCAGAAGAAAGAGAAATTAAGGAATTCATGCTATTTACAATTGCACTCAAAACCATAAGATACCTGTGAATAAACCTAACATAAACCTAACCAAAGATGCAAAGAATCTTTACTTAGAAAACTATAAAGTATTCATGAAAGAAATTGAGGAAGACACAAAGAAATGGAAAAACGTTCCAGGCTCATGGATTGGGAAAGCATATACTGTGAAAATGTCTGTGTCACCTACAATGATCTATACATTCAAAGCAATCCCTATTAAAGTACCATTGACTTTCTTCACAGAGCTAGAACAAATAATCCTAAAATTTGTATGGAACCAGAAAAGACCCTGAATAGCCAAAGTAATGTTGAAAAAGAAAATCAGAGCTGATGGCATCAAAATTCTGCACTTCAAGCTCTATTACAAAGTTATAATCATCAAGACAGTATGGTACTGGCACAAAAACAGATACATAGATCAATGGAACAGAAGAGTGAATCCAGAAATAGACTCTCACCTCTATGGTCAACTAATCTATGACAGAGCAGGAAAGAATGTCCAATGGAAAAAAACCCAGTCTATTCAACAAATGGTGTTAAGAAAATTGGACAGCCACATGCAGAAGAATGAAACTGGATCATTTTCTTACACTATACACAAAAATAAACTCAAAATGTCTGAAAAACCTAAATGTGAGGCAGGAATCCATCAAAATCCTAGACCAGAACACAGGCAGTAACCTCTTCGACTTCAACTGCAGCAACTTCTTGCTAGACGCATCTCCAAAGGCAAGGAAAACAAAGGCAAAAATGAATTATTAAGACTTCATCAAATTACCCACAGACACACGAAAAAATGTTCAACACTAGGCATCAGGGAAATACAAATCAAAACCACTATGAGATACCACCTCACACAAGTCAGAATGGCCACCTCACACAAGTCAGAATGGCTACAATTAACAAGAGTCGGGCAACTACAAATATTGGGGAGGATGCAGAGAAAGGGGAACCCTCCTGCATTGTTGGTGGGAATGCAAGCTGGTGCAGCCACTCTGGAAAACAGTATGGAGGGTTCTCTAAAAGTTGAAAATAGAGCTACCCTATGACCTAGCAATTGCACTACTGGATATCCACCCTAAAGATACAAATGTAGTTATTTGAAGGGACTCCTGCACCCCCATGTTTATAGCAGAAATGTCCACAATGGCCAAACTATAGAAAGGCCCCAGACATCCATCAACAGATGAATGGATAAAGAAGATTCCATTATACATAATGGAATACTATTCACCCATCAAAACAATGAAATCTTGCCATTTCAAGGATGTAGATGGAACTAGAGGGCATTATGCTAAGTAAAATAAGTCAATCAGAGAAAGATAATTATCATATGATCTCACTCATATGTGGAATTTAAGAAACAAAACAGAGGAGCATAGGGGAAGGGAGGGAAAAATAAAAGAAAATGAAATCAGAGAGGCAGACAAATCGTAAGAGATCTTTAATCATAGGAAACAAACTGAGGGTTGCTGGAGAGGAGGGGGGTAGAAGGAGAGGGATAACTCGATGATGGATATTAAGAGATGCACTAGGGACTACATAAGACTGATGAATCACTGAACTCTACCTCTGAAACTATAATAATACACTATCTGTTAATTAGTTGAATTTAAATTTAAAAAAATTGAATGTAGCTTATGATTCTCTGGATATCTCTCAAGATACAAGTGATTCAGTTTTCAGATTTTTAAATACTGAAACACTGTTTTATACCAACAAAAATACCAGTATTTTGTTACTTATAACTAGCATAGTAGCTGTGTATCTGAACAGCTGTATTGCTAATAAATCACCCCTGTTTACCAAAAAACAAACAAACAAACAAACAACAACAAAAGGCAGTGATGGGATACATGCTAGGAAGGAGGGAGAATATACTTGTTGAATTCTTGAAAACCTTTTTGGTGAAGCTAAATTGAGGAATGACAGAAGACAAAACATGCAAGGACCATGGGAAGTGAGTAAGGAGTCAGGAACTCAAGGAGTAAAAGAAGGACCACAGAGCCAATTATTCTATCGTGGGACATATCCGCCTAAGTTTAAAGATAAATAATTGACTGGAAAGATGTCTAAGGAAGATATGATTTTATTAAAATTTGACTCACTCCCAAAATTACACCTACTCTGAATTTTCTGATAGCTTTTGGACTGTTGAAAAGTAAACTGCAATAGAAAAAATGAAGGCAATTTAAGCTACTGCTCTTGTTAATAGGACAACCCCCCACAATTCTGCAGTTAGCAAGCTATTATAGGCATTCATGTTTTATATTAGTAATTACAGTATAATTCATGTTATTTCTAAAGCATGTTATGCTGATGATAGTACCAGCAACGGTGTCATTGTTACATGGGAGAAGACTGTTACTAATTATTTAATAATTCATTAACTGCAAAAACTAAAGGTTAGAACTCAAAGCTCCAAGTCTAGGAGTATTTTAGAAAATCTCATTTACTTTCGAATTAACCTGTGAAAACCTTAGCAATGCCACTATGCTAATGAACAAATGCACAGGCAGTGGTTAATTTAAATTCTTCAAATAGATTAGCCATGACTTAAAAGGTCTTGTGACACACAGGAACTGAGCTATCAAATTCTAGACGCCTTCATATAGTTGATACTCTTAGAGGTCCCACACAAGTCCCCTTAATGGAACCAAAGCAGGCATCCCCCATCCTGCGAGACCAAGTGATGCTGGGAGAGGTAGGAGAACTCGGGTTTCTTTTATTCCCGTGGACCCAGGTGAGCTTGTGCTCCAGGTTCAGGGCCTCGCAAGGCGGTTACAGTGTTTTCATAGGAGATTCCAAGCAGTCACGTTCCAAGGGCTATGCTGACTGCTGGTAGGTGGGTTTAAAGTGGAGGAGCGGGGAGGGGGGTGGGTCTGCTTTAGGCGGGAACAGTAGTGCAAGGAGCCTGTGGCAGGAAACCTGTTCACAGATGCAGAAATGGCTGGCTATATCTTGCTCCCAGGAGGGCTTCTAGTTATATCTAGCTTATTCTTAGTAACTTTCCATCTTCTGGAGCCTCCTGGCCTGGGCCTGCTCTGGGTAATTTTTCTCTTCAATGGTACACAGCTGCCGCTTCTCCAGAGAATTCCTATTAGCTGAGCAGGAGCCCTTGCCCTACAGGAAAATCACGTTGCTCCTCATCCCTGTCGTGTACTTGTAGCTGGGGACCAGGACTGGTCGTGACAGACAAGGCTCTAAAAATGGCTGCTCCCTTTGCCTCCTGGAGTAATTCTCAGGTGCAGCTGGGGCTCCAGAACTCCCCTGCAATCAGGCTAAGGTTAAATTCACATTCTTGCTTCGAAGCTTCCCTAATCGTACTTTGCTTACTTCAGTTGCTTTCTCCTGAAGGACATCTTCAATCACTCGCACTTGAATCTCATCTCGGGCTTTCTTGCTAGGGAATCAGACCTAAGACAATTCATATCCCTGATTGAAGGTGATGGAAGAGATCTTACACTTCCAACACCTACGAGGTCCTATTCTGTACAAGTGGCACTGCTATTCTTCTCATTTCATATTGAAGAAAACAATCAGAATCCAAATCCCGTACTGTATCCACTAATTCATGTGATTTAATAGAAAAACTTCAAAATGCGAACTTTGAAAAATTTCATTATATAAAACCTCTCTCTAAATCTTCTTAGATTATGACACCAAATTTCTCAGAAGAGCAAATGGGGAACAAATAAATAGTGTTGCAGCACAGAAGGTAAGAGACATTCCGAAGTGAGACTGGTCTGTCACAACTCTGTGACCACAAGTAAGTTAATTACCTTTACTGTATCTTAGTTTCTGCATTTGTAAAATAGAGATAAATAGAGTATCTTCCTCGGATTTATCTTTAAAATGCATGAGTCCATAAATGAATCTATAAAACTGATGACCTTTTAGAAAAGTATCACAAATCTGCTATATTTGGAGAGATAAAAGGCAGAATTCTTTTCAGAAACATAGAAAATCAAAAGAACTACAAATTTTGTAACTGATGATTTCCTTGATTGTGAAAAACCCTAAAAGCTATTTTTTAATTTATTGCATGTGTTTGCTATATAAAGTCAGAAAGCTCTGGAATTTCCTCTCTACAGATCTAAAATCATTTTTATGGGGCACCTGGGTGGCTCAGTCGCTAAGCCTCTGCCTTCGGCTTGGGTCATGATCCTGGAGTACTGGGATCGAGTCCCACATCTGCTCCCTGCCTGACAGGGAGACCACTTCTCCTGACCTCTCTCCTCACATGCTCTCGCTCTCTCATTCTTTCTCTCAAATAATAAAGAAAAAAAAAAGTAGGGTTTATTGTTTAAAAAATAAAATAAAATCAGTTTTATGTACAAAATAGTAAGGAGGCTTTACTCTATTAACTCACACAGTTATTTAAAACAAGCAGGTTGCAAGGTTTGTGTGTCGTTGTTGTTATTGTTCTTGTTTCTCCTTTTCACTTCCTGAATATCCAGGAAAAGATCTGAGACCAAAAATAATAAAAAAAAAAAAAATTTTTTTTTAAGGCAATTTGGTTCACAGAAAATCAATGCTCTAAGAGCCTTACTTACTTTTGAAATCTGATCCCGTTTTAGATGAGTAAGAAATGAAAGGACTGAACTAAGGAACAAGGTCATCAACATTTAGTTTAAATCACTGTTGATCAAAATATTTAAAAAAATATAAAACAATCTAATTTTCCTTCAGGAAAAAAATCCATACACCACATCCTCTCCTTTAATTGCTTCTAATAACATCTTCAAAGCAAAATGTTTCATCTTCCTCTACATTTCACTCAAAACTCTCTGTTCTCAAAGGGATATAAATTTTGAGCAAAAATGTGTAACTCAGATCAGGAATTTCCTAGATTATTGTCTTCTTGGGAAATACTGCATATTCATTGTATCCGGCAGCAATATTTAAAAACTGAAGGATCTTATGCTTCCAGAAATTGGATGTTTATTTTACTCATTCCTTAATCAGGTATTTAGGTAATTACTTCCCTCAGCCAGGCTATCACAGATGCAGCAGATATTGACTGAGAATCTTCTAAGTGTATGGTACTTCCCTAGATATTGGTACAGGGACAGACAAGGCTCTTGTTTCTTGGAGCTTACATGCCTAGTGTGGAAAATTTATATTGAACTAATAAATGATCAAACAAGATAATTAAAGTTTGGGATCATTTCTATAAAGGGAATGAACTGTGTGTCATTTTAGAAGAAACTGGAAGGTCTGGACAGTTCTGAAAAGCAGCTTTAAAGAGCTACAGTTGGAAGACTGAAAATAAGCCAATCGGGAAGAGCTGGTAGAAGAGCTTCTGAGCAAAAGAGCCAGTGCGAAGGCTCTGAATGCTAAAAGACTTGGAATGCTCATGGAAGTGACAGAAGATCGTCACCACTCTTGAAGCACAACAAGTAGCAACACATAAAGCTGAAGAGTGAGACAGAATTTGGGTTATGCTGGTTCATGTAGTCTGGTAAGGGATTTTAATTTTATTGAAAGAATAATTGGCAACCACTGTGGTTTTAAGTAAGGAGTTACATAACTTAATTAAAAATTAAATTTATAAACTGACTTTTCTGTATCTAAATAGATTGAAAAATAATTTTAAAAAATAAGGAATATAAGTAGGAGGCTAGGGAAGAAATTTAGACAAGAGATGATGGCAGTGTGGAAGTGTAGTGGAAGAGGTGGAGAGAAGTAGGCAGAAGTGACATATTTTGGCAGCTACATTTAAAGGCTTGTTGACATTTCAAATGTCGGTAGGTAGATGAGATAGGCAGAGGAATTATCTAGATTTTTAATTTAAGAATTGATGGTAGTGAAGCCACTTCTGAAATGAAGATTAAGGGAAGTAGAGGCATACAGAGGAAGAAACAGAGAACCCCACTTTGGTCCTACTGAATCTGAGTGGTTCCAGCTTGATGTATAAGTGGTGATATCAAGTTGGCCTATGGAAATAAAAATATGACTATTGGGAGATAAACTAGATGAAAATATAGAATTGGAAGACATCAGTATATAGATGAATTTTAAAGCCATGGCAAAGAACAAAATCACCTAAGAAAAGAAATGTAAATATATGTATAAAAGAAAAAGAAGGTAAGTGAAGACTGTGTTTGAGGGAGGAATGGTCAACTTTGAATGTTTTTAGATGAACTTTAGTTAGAGAGGAGTAAGGATGTGAAGGTATCCATTATATTTGGAAAATAAGAATGTTTGGTTTTCCCTGACAGAAGCAGATTGAGAAAAATATAGAGATGAAAACCAAGAAGGGATGGAGTGATAATAAATGAGAATTGAAGCAGTAGAGACATAACAGTGTAAATAACATATTTGAACAATTTTGCTGGGAAAGGATGCAGAAAAAAAAGCTTGTGACTGAAAGGAAACAGAGCAAATTAATGATTTCTCTTAAGATGGGAAATACTGGTATGTATTATAGGCTGTTAAAAAAGAAAGAGTAAAGAGATAAAGACTATTGATTCTGGAGAAAAATACTGGAAATTAAGAAAGAGCACAGTCTTTAAAAAGAAGTCAATGGAATCATGAGAAACAAAAAGATTTGGATTTCCTCTGAACAGAGTCATTTCTTCCATTTGAAAAGCAAGGAACACAGAAAATACGTATAGGTAAAGGCTTTGACTTAGGTTTGACTAATGGAAATGAGAAAGGTTACAGCTAGTGGCTGGAAGTCAGGAAATTTAGAAGGAGGAAAGCCTTGATAAGGAATGATGCTTTTTTGAAAAAGTGTGGGTAGTCTAGAGAATGAGATAGATAGTGGTGATAAAATGATAACTAGAGAAGTTAGTGGCCCAGCTAATGGAAAATACTTATAACTGGCCTTATTACTTCATTTGTGGTATTTGTCAAAAAAGGCAACTCCAAAAATAATGTGAAAGAACAAGAAATATCTCAAGGACGCTTAGAGTAGAATATGAAGGCTCTGGATTTCTTTTAAAAGGTCTTAAATTTTTAATTTATTATGATGCACTCTTAATCCTTTTGTTTTAATGGTGAAAGTATCCTTCCTCAAAATCTCCATAGAACACACTCCTTAAAATTTTTGAAATTCTGGTGAGCCTACCAGCTGAACTCTTCATCACAAGTGTTTCCTTTTAGTAAAGACTTAAAATTTTTTCAAAAGTAATAATTTATCAATATGTCAGTTCCACTGTATTAGTACAAATAAGATAATTTGTTTATTTTTACTTTTTAAACATAATACACATTAATAAAAAAGCTAAAATATAAATATATGACCAGATGAGTTATTATAATATGAATACACATATAGCCAACACTAGAGAAAAAGAGAAAAATATATTGCCAATCCTCCAACACTCCTTCCAGACAACAACACCTCTTCTCTCCCAAAGTTAACCTGACTTTATAGTTTTATTCTTATGGTATATCCTCAAGCTATATGGTTTTCCTCTGACTGTTTTGGACTTTATATGAATGGAATCATAAAGTACATGTGTAAGGGCCTATTCAGCCAGAGTGGCCTCATCGCAATTGAACAGCCATTTTCTTGCTTATGCAGTAGAACTTAAATTAAGTCCCCTCCCCGCCTGCCCCAGGGGAACTTACTTAAAAGCAAGTGGGGGAAACCCATCCCAGGTAACAAAGCCCAAATACAAGGGTGGGTCAGGTCAGGTGGAGAGAATAGCCTGAATGCAGGGATGAGTCAGGTCACGTGGAGACATCCAATCAGTAAAGCACCATACTGTCTCCCTAGCTACCAAGGAGTGTGGGCCCCGCCTTTTGGGTGCCCTGTGGGCACCAATTCTGACCAAGGTGATAGGGTAGTTCAAATAGCTACTATGGGATGAATTGTAATTGAATTGGCCACCCCTGTGTGACCTAGCATGACTGTGCAGCTTTCTTTGTGTGTTGCAATCTCATTCGCCACCTGTGTGTGGCCAGGCCCAACCACATGGCCTTTGCTCTATAAAAGTTAGTCTGTGAGGCAGGGAGGGGTCACCCTCTCTGTAAGGGGTGGCCCCGACCGGTCTGTTTGAGGGTCGGTTTGATTCTTGATGCTTGGTGCGAAATGAAGCTTTGCTTGACCTTCGCTTTGTATCAGTCTCGCTCCTTTGACCATGGACCCATTGTTGGGGGACCCAACATGTGTTCTTTTATATATGAGTTATTTTGTTCAAACCTATCCTTTTTGACCATCCTTGTGAGTTCTGTGTATCTATAGCTAACGCAGTTTCATAGCTATAAGGTACTCTAAATGTATACATTTTTTATTTAACCATTCCACCATAATACAAGACATTTCCAGTTCGGAGCTATTACAGAGAAAAAAAAAATGCTATGAACATTCTTGACCACACACATTCTGGTGAAACTAAGCACTCATTTTAGTAGTGTGTAAAATAAGTAAGACTGCTCATCAAAGGGTTTAAACATCTTTAGTAGATACCATCAAACTGATTTCAGTATAATTGACTTATATTTCCACTACCTTTTTAATCAGAACTCCTATTGTTCAAAGCTTGATATTCTTGCCAACACCTGATAATATCTAGCATTTTTATTTTTAACCAAATTTGTTGTGTGTGTAATAGTACCTCATTGTTTTAACTTGAATTTCCCTGATTACTACTGAAGTGTGGGAAGAGCAGGGTGAGAGAGGGGAGATTGCTACTGGTATCTAATTGCCAGAGAACAGAGATGCTGCTAAAGACCCCATTGTAGACAGGACAGCTCCTATAATTATCTGGTCCCAAATGTCAATAGTGCTGAGGTTGAGAAACTCTGACTTAGAGGAGACCCTAAAATTTCTGAACTAGTAGAATCTGACCCTAAAATTTCTATGCTACTAAAAGCTGTGCACAGGGATGACACCGAGTATGCTATTTTGGTTTAGAAAGAAAATTCATTGATCAAAGAAAATGAAATGTCAGAGCTGGCAGGAACTTTAGAAATCATCTAATTCAGCCTTCTTATTTGATGGTTAAGGAAACATGAAGCTTAAAAATGATTAAGTTATTTGCCCACTTAGATCTCAGCTTCCTTCCTTATGATAATACCTTCCATTTCTAGAGCTGTATTAGCATCTTATGTCACTACAGTTCAATTTACTAGACAGCTTTCTGTTTCAGAGAAAGAAACGTGCTCCTTTTCTACATAATAAAATCCTCACTGGAAATCAAGAGAAAACAAATACTGAGTTGATCTTCAGTAAATATTGCTGATGATTATGAAAATGAACCATCACCTCTGAGTAAAACAAATCCACCCGCATTCTTATTCACCAGATTTGAGTTAAGTGTAAAAAAAAAAAAAAACAGACATTGACCTCAATGACACGCAAATGGATAATCAAGCTTCATTTTGTGACAGCCAAAAAAAATATTCACTCCCAGTGTGGACTTAATCACCTGTGTTCATTTTCAGTATTCTCTAAAGGATCTCAAATTTTATTTCTAAGGACTGACTAGATACCTAGAATACGTATAAACTAGTTTAATATTTATTAGAAATATAAAGTAAAATGATATCCAAAAAAAGTCCATACTTGAACTATTTCTATGTAATTGCTGGTAACCTCAAATGGAAACCTTTTTGGGAAGAATTCTCACATCATTCAATGCATTTTAGGTTTTTTAGAAGTTTTCTGTTTCCAAGAGGTCCATCTGCATTAATGGCTTTTATGTGGTAATTCAAACTGCCATTAAAACTCAGAATGGAATGATAGGATTCCATTTGACCCCGGATAAAACACATTCTTCCATTCTGACCTTGTTTTTGGCAACTTTTCAGTAAAGCCTGACTGCATCATAAGCTTCTGACCCAGCTCAAAGCTGCCCTTGAATCCTGATATTTTTAGGAAACATTTTATACAGCAATATGCCCTTTAAATGTTATTTTCTAAAAGGGAGAAATCAATGTGACCTCCAAAATATTTTGTTAACAGTTAAATCAAAATTATATATATTTGAAATGAGCTGACCTATATTCACTTCATTTTTCTACATGACACTAGCCCTAGATGCAGAAGTCTGTTTGAAAGTGCTTATCTAGTGTAAATTTATACTAACTACAACCCACCCTAAGGGTTTGTTTATTTTAATCGGTGTGATCAGTAGCCCTTTCTTGCTGTCTGTCCAGAGAGCAGCTTGCAGTTATTATTTCCACCACTGAGATCTGACACTGTATATCGTCTAAATGGGACAGATGGAGCTTGTCTAAGGTTGTGTTTCATCAGCCATATCCTTGGCAGGCATCCCACAGACATCAGAGTAAGGCAGACTGAAGCCCAATCTGTTATTTATTAAAAAAAAAAAAAAAGATTTAATATTAAATTGCAAAATGCTATTGACACAATTATAGGAGAGAAGTTAATAGTGTCAGATTCAGTAACATGAAAGTTTCTCTGATATCATAAAGCCATCACCAACCACTTTATTCATGTATCAACATCTTATAAGAAAAATAATAGGAGAGGGAGGCCCTTCCTTCCTCCAAATAACTAAGAAAGCACTGAAGAAGCTAACTGTGGTAGTGTTCCTGCCCTGACTCTTGGACGAGCAAGTCAGGCTTGAAAATGATGACTTCTCCACAGATGAGACAACTTTCAGTAAGTGGATCCACTGGTTCTTGAGTATTAAATCTCACAGACTGACTGAGAGCTAGAGATGAATAGTGACAATGGCCACACTATTCTACAGAGATGTTTTATTAGCTCTAGTTTTCTGCTTCTAATTTTTCATGGAAGGATGTGTTTTCAACTTCAGTGTAAAAATTAAAAGGTCAGAGGAATTTCCAGACAAAGATGAAGTTACTACCAATATTGTGCAAAGCAATGGATCGTGGGTTAGGAAGGATATAAAAGCAAACTTTAGCCCCTGAAGGTCGGCTACATCACCCCCCACCCGCAACCCTCAGTTTATTATGTTTGCCATTGTATATACTTCTTCATCTCCAAAAATCCCATGTTATTAATTTGCTGCCTCATTCTATTTGGCACTTAACTCAGGTTCTGTTTAGTGCATGTTTTCCAGGAATGTATCTTTTGTCTCTTTAAAGAGTAATAAATCCCGGGGCGCCTGGGTGGCTCAGTGGGTTAAAGCTTCTGCCTTCAGTTCAGGTCATGATGCCAGGGTCCTGGGATGGAGCCCGGCATCAGCAACGGGCTCTCTGCTCAGCAGGGAGCCTGCTTCCTCCTCTCTCTCTCTGCCTGCTTCTCTGCCTACTTGTGATCTCTGTCTGTCAAATAAATAAATTAAAATGTTTAAAAAAAAAAAAAGAGTAAATCCCTTTGAGGTAAATACTCTATTTAACAGTATGTGATCTCTAAAGCACCAAGTAGAGAAATGAGCAAAGTGGTCACTATTTAAAAAAATACCTATAAAACCAATGAAAACTGAATGATTGAATTGCTTAAGAGCAGTGCTTAAGCAAATGTTTAAAACACATCAACATATTAATAGATCTTAGTGCTATTAGGTAAAATAAAAACCCATTTATAAAAAAGCACGTATTTCTCCCACAGTCTCTTCTATTCTTGCCTTCTATTATAGTATGTATTGAATGCCAAAAGAGTTCCAAAAAGAAGGGTAAGTGAGACCAAAATAAAAATAGAAAATACTAGTACAGTTTGACATACATGCATAGGTAAGGGTTTATACCATGTACAAGAGTGGCATGAAGGAGGCAGTGATCAGTTTTTTCAGATGAATCAAAGAGGAAGAACTTGATCTGGATTTTGAGGCATGAGTAGAAATTCAGTTACTATGTGGGAGAATCTAAGTGTGGTAACTATTTTCTGGCTCTGCGAACCGCCATAGGTACTAAGACAGAGAGGCATTAATGATTACTGCAAATTAATGACAATGTTTAAGAATCAAACATTAATTGAACTCATAACGTATAGAATGTAAATACATTTACAGGTACAAAGTAAGCATGACTTTATGTAATAAACTTATTCACACATGAGGTAAATTGTGGCTAGTGTTCTTAAAGTGAAGAAAAGCTGCTCAGTGAGGGTATATAGCACTATCTAATATCCTGATTCCAATCGGAGTCTGTCATCAGACAAACGTAGGTCCCCAAATATTAACCTTAATACATTCATTTTCTTATTATGTGGTTTGAACTTTCTGGCATTAGTCATTTTACACAGCTGGAATCAATGAAAATATTTTACTAAACTATATTTTACTATTTATTGAATTCACCAAGATAATAACTACTGAATAATTCAAAGTCAAGCAAATAATATAGCTATCAATATATCAATATCTGCTAAAAGAATCTATCTCTAGTATTGGGTCATATCGTGCAAGAACAACTTTCAGAAACACGTATTCAGTAAGGAAACACCTAAGAAGCTTAAATTGGAATCCATTTCTAGACAAACATAGTTGAGCTTATGTGAACTGCAATCAATCAGCAATAGCAAAAAATATATATAATCCACCAAAGATTTATTGGCATAATCTCCTATGGTACATCTGGTGCCTTTAGATAGCTAATAGAACCGATTTACCAGGAATGACATGTCAAAGCCTTAAGAGAAAATGACTCCTGCCAGATGCCACCTATAATCACTTTCTGCTGGTTCTAATATCTGTCTCTCTCTGGATGGCCTCGATCCATTCTGGCAGACACAACACAGAGAACAATGTCAGGAGACATTAGGAATGAATGGGAAGTGTAAATGAAAATGCTGCTGTGGAGTAGGTCACACTGCAAACTCACTACGCACAGGTTTAAAAGCAGTAACAATTTGGTTCCATTTCATTTAAATGTCACCCGAACCGTTTTAAGTATTTCATAATAAGAATTACTTTTTTTTTTAAGCTTTTATTTATTTATTTGACAGACAGAGATCACAAGTAGGCAGAGAGGCAGGCAGAGAGAGTGGGAGGAAAGCAGGCCTCCTGCTGAGCAGAGAGCCCGATGCGGGGCTCGATTCTAGGATCCTGAGATCATGACCCAAGCCGAAGGCAGAGGCAAAACCCACTGAGCCACCCAGGCGCCCCAAGAATGACTTTTTTTTTTTTTTTTTAAGATTTTATTTATTTGACAGACATCACAAGTAGGCAGAGAGGCAGGCAGAGAGAGGAGGAAGCAGGCTCCCTGCTGAGCAGAGAGCCGGATGCAGGGCTCCATCCCAGGACCCTGAGATCATGACCTGAGCCGAAGGCAGAGGCTTTAGCCCACTGAGCCACCAGGCGCCCCCCAAGAATGACTTTTTAATAAGAGATTTTAAAATCCTACATTCAGGCGTAGGGTTTGCGGCCTTCAGAACGAGATACTTTGTCCTTGCCTTTTATCCCTCGTATTCTTTCATTATTACAACAGGAGTTACTGTGCTCTGTGCCCAGTATGTGGTAACCACTTTCCTGGCGCATTTGAGGGATACACAGATAAAGATACTGACCTCCTGGAGCTTGACTTAAATGAACACACATGCACCCACAGAAATGGGAAGAACGCTACTAGTCACCTGTCCCAGGGAATTCTTTCTGGAACATTTCCAGTTGTAAACAATGACAGTGAGAATGCCACAGCCAAGTCTTCATTTCCTGGTATCTGTTTGCTTTTCTTCAAAGGCTCTAATTTCTGACTTCTATTCCTGTTTTCTTAATATGCTTTGAAAAACTCTTTGAAATAATTCCATCAGCAGTGAGTATTGTTTCTCCAAATTAAAAGGACAATGAATCCCAGACCCTGGAGATATATCTGTATTTGAGTGTGTTGTCTTAATCATGATGTTTTTGCTTTCCTCTAGACACTGATTCTCAGGTTTATTTTTTGACAACTACCCTGATAAAATTCATTAGAGTATAAAGCTCCAAATGTAATATTTTGAAAGAATTTATTAAGCAAAATATAATTAAACCTCAAAGGAGAAAAATTTTTTTACACTTATGACAAAGGCTCTTTTATCTTTTTTATACTTTATTCATTCATTAGCCTCCAATCATACCAATGTGTGTTGAAAGATTAGCTCATGGGACAAGAAACACTATTTCATCCCTGTGCTGTTCAGCATCTAGATCACACTTGGCACTCCACAGGCACCAACTGGTCTACTTTAATAAGCCTTAAAAAAAAAAAAATAAAGACATCATATATACTCTACTGGGTGAGACTATATTCTCTTCAGATTCAATTGCAACAATACTGGGACCTGTTGAATCGATGAGATGTTCTCTTCCTGACAGCAAAATTCTCAAGTTGGGCATTGTTTGGCTTTACAATAAAGATTTATTAAGTAGTAGAAAAAGATTCTATTATAAGGAGAGCAATCCAAGAGCTAGGTAGTTCTCAAAATGACTAATTTATAGAATGATAATGACTCAATTTTTCTTTCTCATGTGAGTTCAGAAGCAGACTGCTTTTATAAGTACTAACAAGGGCCTCATATTTCAGTCTTTCAGAGTTCTTTATAATGCGTTTAAAACCCTTCTTATGACCATTCTGCTGACTGGGATGAGAGTCAAGGAAAAACAAAACAAAACAAAACACCACCTCACTCCCACCATAAATACTCTTTTTTTTTTATTTGATTATTATTTTAATTTTTACGTTCCCTCTTTCTTGGTCATTCAATGTACACAAATCATTAGCTGAGCTTCCTGTCTTTCAGGACTTTGTCTCAGGAGTGAGCACAGAACTCCCAAGCTGGACGCAAATGCCAAGCGCAGCACGTCTGTCAGTATCCCCTGAGATAAGACACGAGAGAGGAACATATGACAAGTATTATAAGATTTTGTTCATCTGCATCGGAGATACTGCTCTTCACAAGCAAGCCCATAATTTTACAATGTTTCTTAGATCGAAGATTGCACATATCAAAATGATTTTAATAACATAATGCTTAGGCAGAGCCTTTCTGGAAAAAAACACATTCTGGTATCCCATTAAAAAAATGAAAAAAAGTCATTTTAAGATTACAAAAGAATATTTGGGATAAGGAAATCACTGTACAATGAGAGCCTTTATCATTATGCTTGCATCATTTAACTTCATCATTAGGAGTGCCTGTTGGTGATTTATATTATTTGAGTTTTACATAATAGATTTAAATAAAACACAAATACCATTGCACGTGAGTTTTAGCTTCGAATTCCTTGTGTGACAGTACATAGAGCAAGCATACTTTGGAGTCAGACAGACCTGAGTAGTTCCATTTCCTCCACTTAGTAGTTATAAAACCTTAAGGAAATCACCATCTAGTCCCTATCTGAAGGGATGTTGAGGATTAAATGAGAGAACATACGTTAAACCCTCAGTACTGTGCTTCAATAGCTTCACAACATAGCAGAATGTGTGTGCTTGCTGGTATATTTGCAGGTATGTACCTGCACATAGGGCAGGCGGCAGCATCTTTGTGACAAGAAATACGGTATTTTTAAATCTGGAGGAAGCAAGGAATGCAAGCAGTCTCCAACTTACTAATTGAATATATTCTACAGATTGTTACATTAGAAACAACAAATCGCAACAAACTTAGTGGCTTTAAACAATATAAATGCATTGCCTTGTAGTTCTAGAGATCAAAAGTCTGAAATGGGTATCAGTGAGCTAAAATCAAGGTGTGAACAGGGCTGTGTTCCTTTCTGAAGGCTCTAGAGAGGAATCTGTTTCTTTTTCCAGCTTCTAGATCCCACCAACGTGCCTTAGCTCCTGGGTCCCTTCCTCTATCTTCAAAAGAGGAACATCGCAACTTTTTTGACTCACTTGCGTTATCACATCCCCCTCTGACCACAGCCTCTGACTTAGCTGGGAAAGGTGTTTTACTTTCAGAGACTGATGACTAGATTAGGCCCACGTGGATCATCCAGGATCATCTCCGGATCTCTGCCTCCTTCACCTTAACCACATCTGCTGAGTCCCTTTTGCCATATAAGGTAATATATTTACAGCTTCTGAGGATTAGGCTGTGGACACCTTTGGGATGTCATTCTGCCACATAGTTGTGAGTGATACCTGATTAAAATCCATGTGAAATCTGCCCACAGATTAATTCACAAAATATTTAAATCATAATGTAGCTCAACTATAAAAATGCACTAAATGAACAAATAGGGCAAGTATAGTGCCAAAAGATGTTTGCCACATTTACCTTTAAGAATTGTTGCAAAATTCAGCAACTTTAAATCCTTGAGCTGAACAATCAGGATTGGGGGGAAGAGAATAGAGAAAGTATGGAATTTAGGTACTAAGGCATAAAGAGTTGTGGTGATTAACTTTATGAACCAGCTAGACTGGGTTAAAGGATGCCCAAATAGTTGATAACGCATTATTTCTGAATGTGTCTGTGAAGGTGTTTCCGGAAGAGATTGGTATTTGAATTGGTAAGACTAAGTAATCCCTTGAGGGCCTGAATAGATAAAAAGGCAGAAGAAAGGTGAATTCTCTCTCTCTCTCTCTCTTCTTGAGCCAAGACCTCCATATTCTCCTGCCCTTGGACATCAGAGTTCCTGGTTCTCTGACCTTCAGACTCTAGAATTTACACCAGCAGCCCCCACCAGAACCGTTCTCAAGCCTTGAGCTCAGACTGAACTAGATCACTAGCTTTCCTAGTTCTCCAGATTGCAGATGGCCGATTGTGGGACTTCTCAGCCTCCATTATCTTGTGAGCCAATGCCCGTAATGAATTTCCTCTTGTATCTCTATATATCCTATTGATTCTTTTTCTCTGGAGAGCCCTGACTACTATAAAAGCTTCAGTTCTTGCCTATAGTGACCTCGTCATTAGCCCTTGATAAGTCTCCCTCTGCCTCAATAGGTGGCAGGACAACAGGCTTCCATCACCTCTATCACTGTCTGCTTTCCGCCAAAAGCTTCCCTATTACCCCTCTAGTTTAAGCCCAGAATATTAACTCACAGCTCATCCCTGCAGCTCCTGTACTTGAAATCCACTCTGAGTTGTCATTATGAGGAGAAAAGAGAAAACTCAAGATTCAAAAGCCCTCTCAGCACGCCTCCTCCTTTGCTCTCTTCTCATCTTGTTTTTATTCCCTTCTGTTACTCCTGCCTTCAGGAAACACATCCCTTTCCCAAGGGAAATTTAAGAATCAGGACCTTGGGTGAATGAGTTTTCCTAGGCAGGGGGCTTCAGGGAGAATAAAGGGGATTCAGTGGATGGAGACTAGTGGTGTCAACGAACTATGTAGCATTGTTGATGATTTCTTGGTGATCAGCCTTGCATAAAAAAATGATCATAAAACTGGTATAAACTTTGAAATAACAGACAGTATTTGTATCATTTTTACAGACAATACAGGCTAGAAAAAATAACCTGTATTTCATCATCACAGTATTTAAAGTGGAAACATATTAACAGAGTCTACCTTTTCCCTTATTGGGTAACACAGGAGCTCTAGCTTCTTGTCAACAGTAGTTTCTGAGATTCTGCAATCTATGTCACACAGTTGCTGATCACAAGCCCTCTCTACCACAAAAGCGTCAGTGATGATAACTCCAACTTGTCCTTGTGTCTTCCACTGCCCTGATGTAAGGCAAAGGTACCTTCATGCTACCTTGAGCATCACCTCTGAATCATCTCTTGGCTGACTCTGAGGTCTTCCCATAAAGCACTTCCAGGTCTGCTACAGCAGACCCTTCAAATTCCTGAAGTAGCCTGCTTTCTCTGGTGCAAAGAAGCCTCACTGCATCCTCACAGAGTGGAAAAGAAAAAGTTTAACAAAAGTTTCTACCTTAGGGGCGCATAGGTGGCTCAGTGGGTTAAAGCTTCTGCCTTTAGCTCGGGTCATGATCCCAGGGTCCTGGGATCGAGCCCCACATCAGGCTCCCTGCTCGGCCAGGAGCCTGCTTCCTCCTCTCTCTGCCTGCCTCTACTTGTGATCTCTATCTGCCAAATAAATAAAATAATTAAAAAAAAAAAAAAAGTTTCTACCTTACCATGACTCACACATCATTACCCAGTGCAGGGGTTCTTGTGCCACAAGCAGCTCAAGTTTCCCTGGTGATTAGGCCTTTCAGCTCCCACTTAAAGCAGTTTTCTCTACAGGGTGAAAATTTGGGGATGAACTTCTCTGTTGAGCTCCCAAACGCCCCCTCCTTGGATACTTGTAAGCCTTTCTTTGGAATATCCTCATGTAAATTCGATTCTGGGTGAAACATGTCTGATTATGTTGGGAACAGCTTAGATAAAAGCTAAAACTCCCAACACACAAAGGAAGTATCAGATAAAAAATAAGAAAGAATACTTTGGAAGTATCTCCTGGCTTTATAGAAAGTGGAGGTGTTACAACACTAAATGATACAAAGTGGCATCATATGCAGGATGGTAGTGATGTCTTTGGTGGTGATAAGAGTTGGCAATGTTTATCACCAGTTGGATTCCCATTTTGTAGTGACTTGTCACTATAATAATCTGGTTAATTTGAAACATGAAGGTTCTTTGAGTGTTGTGGTTACAATCCAATTCTTTTTGTAGGCTATAATGTAATCCTCTTGCTAATTGACTGCATTCACTTACACTCAAATAAATGTGTACCAATAACAATAATAGGAAGCACATACTCTTGAGGCCCTTAGGAATCAAAAAAGATAAAGATGTGTAATCTCTGCCCTCAAGAAGGCCATCATTTTATAAGGAACCATATTCATAAAACATACTAAATTGAACTACTTTAAAGATGTCAGCGTTTAATTACATTAACAAATAGAATTTGAAATTGAAAAGCATTTTACAAATACATTGTTAGATTAATAAAATGAACTTTTTCAAGCAATTAATGTGAATATTCTTTTTAAAGAGAAGTAAAAGTAACAGAAGCAGATAAAGTTTAACCAGAAACTTACTTGAGACTCTTGAAGACAAGGACAGATTCGTGCGCAAGTTCAGGTGTGCTTACAAGCACTGGCCAGCATATAAGTTCTTGGATTTGTTTACAAAAAGATCCAGCTGTGTAGTGGGGAATTCACTTCTTGCCACAGAGAGATCTGACATTTGCCTTGGACTACTGCTGAGAGGTGATCTCTAGGCCCCCGGAATGTCCTGCCTGATAAGAATGTTTCTGTCTGCCTGGCTGCTCTCACTGCTTAGGCAGTCCTACAATGTGACTTATGATAGGAGCTTTGGAATATGCCGTTTCAGTTGTGATCTCCAGAGAACTAGAGACTAAACCTTAAGGAGGGGCTGGAAACTAAAGGTCAACCACACAAGCAGCATATGCTCTAACCCTAATAGAAATTCAGAACACCAGAGGCTTAGGTAAGAGTACCTAGTTCACAGTACCAAGTATTGTAGCCAAGAAGAGGTAATATATCCAGGAATCCACAGGAAGAGGGCAACAAAAACTCTGTATTTCCTTTCAGGACTTCACCCTCTGTAGTCCTTCCTTCAGTCAGTTCTGATTTGTATCACTTATTATAATAAAACTTTAATTGTAAGCTTAGCCCTTTCCTGAGTTCTGTGTGTTATTGCAGCAAATTATCAAAACTGATAGAGTAGTGGAAACTCACAAATTTATAGCCAGCTGGTCAGAAGCTAGGATGACCTATGGACCCATAAACTTGTGGCTACTGTCCATAGCGGGGCCAGTCTGGGGGAAGACTATGCCCTTAACCTGTGAGGTGTGGCTCAGCGCTAGCAGTTGGTTTCAAAAGTCATGATACCTGCATTGTTTTCCTTTATGATACATAAACAAGATAAAGGGCAAATAGGAACTGGGTAGAACAATAAGTCATTCCAATTTTCATAAGAATTACTGAGAGTTAAGAGGAGAAAATTAGTTCCCCAATTATGATTGTGACTTCTCCTTCATTGTAAGGTACTTCAGGCAATTCGGATTAAGATGTGAGGGGAGAAACTCCAGCTCCTTATTAAATTCTTTAATAGACCTCCAGTAAGCCAATCTGAAGTATGAGGACTGGAGTAATCAGCAAGGTGAGGCACTCTTACTCAGAATTATTTCACCAGTCCCAATTACAGTACTACACATGGCAGATTACGGCGTGGGAAGAAAATTTTCTAAATTATTTTATTTCCTCATTAGCATTTAAACAATCAAGCCTGAGATATCTATGTACATAGAATTCTCCCTAAAGAAATCTCCCAAGGTTACTCACCCATAAAAAAAGAATGAAATCTTGCCATTTGCGATAACATAGATGGAACCTAGAGGGTATTATGCTAACTGAAATGAGTCAGTCAGAAAAAGTCAAATCCTGTATGATTCACTTATCGGTGGAATCTAAAAACAAAACAAATGAACAAACAAAATGAAACAGAAACAGACTCATAAATATAGAGAAAAAACTGATGGTTGCCAGAAGGGAGGGGAACAGGGAGAGGGGCAAAATAGATGAAGGCAATTAAGAGGTTAAAAAAGAAAGAAATCTCCCAAGGTAAACAAACCCCTTTGCTCAGTCTATTTCAAACTTTGGATTTACAGAGAGAGAGGGAAAAAAAAAGAAATTCATATGTATCCCGTATTCCCATTTTATCTGTATTCCAACATCCCTATTTCAAGACCAGCTAAGTGAAGCTGTATTGGAGCAGTATGGATGTCAAGAGCAAAGATAATGCATTTGTTTGCCATCCTCACCTCACCTCTGTCTTCTTTCTCCCCGTATATACTCAAAGAGATTATATTTCAGATTGCCTCCTCACCTAGATGGAGTAAAAACTATCAGTTTAGTTATTGTAGTCTGGTCATTGAATCCAGATTGACAGTCCAGATTTTTACCTTTCTGTGTCACCGTTCAGGATATGTGAGTAGAGGGGACCCAGAAATAGTGGAGAAACCAGGTGGAGGACTTACTAAAAGAACAGATGGCTGTGTATTGAGAACTATAGAGAAGATCACCCACATCAGGACTGAATGAAGTTCACAGCCAGACACATTCAAGGAGTCTCCAAGTCCTACTGGAGACAAAATGAAATCTGCTGAGCTAGACAATGGCTTAGGATTATCATCAAGTCCAAAGCCTACAAGGAGTAGGCTTTAATTTCATGACCAGTAGATGGCTCAGTCATAAAGTAGGCAAGAAACATCTCCTAAAGATCAAAAGAATGAGGGGTCACTCTACCTAGTAACTCATCTCTTCCATGCTAAGATCACCCAAACCCCAAACAAAACCTCCTTAATGACAGATGGTGTTGGAGAATGTCTACTTTTGAAGAATCTGATATTATCTGAAGATATTATTTAAAATATTAGATTGGACTATGATTTAAACAGAGTAGGAAATTTAAATTTGCTTTCAGTATTAATGAGTGAAAAGGGCTTAGAAAAGGAAGAGCAATTAATTGTTCATATCCCAAATAAAGATATGATATTTTTCTGTACTATCGTATTGCAGATTGAGTTTAATTTTGCAACCCACTAAACAAATAAATTATTAATTTTGCATCTCCAGCTGTGTTCAATATAAAGATCCATACCAAATACACACATATAAATTATTTGGAGAGGAAAAGATAGATAAATGATTGATTGATTGATTGATTGATAAATAGATGATGGATAGATGATAGAAGAAAAGTAAAAACTGGTAAAAAAAAGTTTCATGAGAATTTCTCATTCTAACTAGTTTTCAAGACTAGTAAACTATTTGAATCACCATAAAGGACTTTTTTCTAATCCAGGCCAAGAGAGTTTAACTGCAACAAGCATAGCTTTGGTGCTGGCAAATGGATGTGAAACAGGACTTCAGATCTACTGAAAATGGGTACCACCATCCTATGATACTAGAAACAGCTCATTATAACATCATGAGGGCAATAAACATAGGCAAACTTAACTGAAACTGGTAAATTATAGGTTGGATACCATCTTACCCTCTCTATACATGTACCAGCTAAACATTAATTTAATCTACCAAAGAACACTCTTGTATTCAAACACCCAGTCTTGGAAACCTAGTATTTTTGACCAAAAACAAACTATTGTTTATTTTCATGAAGTGAATATTTGAGTGATTCTTTCAAGTGATTTCTTGTCCAGAAGGTAAATCCTACTGAATTCTACGACTGTCAGATATCCCTCACTTTCTTGATTATGTGATGTTTGCAATCTAGGAAAACCCTTAGGGGAGGTTTTGATATACTTGGCTCTTTGGGGTCTATAATAAAACATTATTTTTCATGGTCCCTGAACCATGGGGACAGTGGTTTTGTTAGCAACCAACTCATCTATGTGTCAAAATCCACCTTACCTGGTAAGCTAACAATGGATATCTATTTATGGAAGTGGAAAACTCCTATATGCAGAGTTTATAAAAATAAGCACAGATATAATCTGACCATTTTTAAAAGATTCAGAGTTCACATATCAAAAAACTCAAAGCAATGTCTAAAGAGAACACCCCAAAACAGACTCTGAGGTAACTTTCAGGGAATAATATTTAGGAAAAAGCAAATGCCTCTGCTCAGTCATACTGGGATGTTACCACAAAAAACTTGGTAGACATCCCTGATATTTAAAAAATTGTTGAATTGTAGATGCATTTTTTTTAAGTTTCCTAATATTCTGTGAGCAGAATTTTGAAGTGAATCTGACACAAAAGTAGAAAAAAAAAAAAAAAAAAAAACCTGTGGTACTTTTACTGGGTAGAAGCAAACATTTTCATTTTTTTTTTTAAAGGTTTTATTGATTTATTTGACAGAGATCACAAGCAGGCAGAGAGGTAGGCAGAGAGAGAGGGAGAGGGAAGCAGGCTCCCTGCTGAGCTGAGAGCCCAATGTGGGACTCAATCCCAGGACGCTGAACATTTTCATTTTTATTGTGTCTCCATGAATACTAATATTTTTGGAGGGTAGATGGCTCAGAAATGTAGCTCTCACAAATTGATTTCAAATTTTCTCCACCTGTGACCTAAAAATGCCCAGGAGAAATTGAATAGAATTAAGGCTCTGTTCTATTTCTCTTCCTCTCACTTCAGCTTCTCTAAGCTACCTATCTCAAATGGGCACGCAAGTGCGAGGTGACAACCCTACCTACCTAAAAGGAGAATAGCTCTGGTGAGGAGCATAGTAACTCACAAACCCGGGTTTCATTCCTGGTAAGAAATTACAAGGGACCCCTGAGCACATACTGCTGGAGAACCCAAAGCTCTGAGTAAAAGTAGACTTTTTTCCTGGCTTCACCTACAATTGCCCATTAGTACCTTGTTCAAAGAATAATATGTAATTCTCTTGGACAGACTTCAAAGCAGTTTGATCATTAATCTGATAGGCCCATTTGAGCCTAATGAAAATTGCCTTTTCCTAAAATTCAGTTTGAGACTGTACAATTTTAAAATCAAAGATTTTAAGTAAATAGTATATACCGAACACATATGTTATATGGAGTTTATGTAAATTATCTCATTAAATTTTCATTCAATGGAACGTGCACTATGACTATCTCTAGGCACAGATCAGGAAACCAAAGTTTAGAAATGTTAAGTACTAGTCTCTCCAGCCCCTACTGACACAGGACTAGGGCCGATGTGCCTGATCCCATTTAACCACTACCGTAAAGATCTAAGGCAAAGAAACAAAATTAGTAAATTCCGTTAAAATAATCATTTTTTAACTTAGTTACTAGAAAAGGGGGAGGGGGTAGCAGGGAAAGAGAAAGAGTATTGGGGGAAAAAAGAATTTATTGGAAAATATAAACATTATTATAAAAAAGACATTTAAACTAATGTTTTTTTTACAGTCTGGTTACAGTGCAGCTAACAGCCTTCCATCACGCAATTTGCAAGAGTTGGTTCACTTTAAAACCTGAGCTGTTTCTTCTTACTCTTTCTTTCTTGAGAAATAAGTATACATCATGCTTATATTGAACATTTATACACCACAACTGGACACCACACAAAAGAAGAGAACAAGACAGTGTTCTAAATCAAAAGCTCCTTTTTGTGAATCAGTAAAACATTCAACTATGATCAGGATTAATACTTTAATTTTTATCATAAGTTTGTATTTGTGGGCTCTACTGTGCTAATTAATACACTTAACCTGATTTATTTATTACCTCGGAATTTTCTAGTATTAAAGAAATGCCTGGGGCGCCTGTGTGTCTCAGTGGGTTAAAGCCTCTGCCTTTGGCTCAGGTCATGATCCCAGGGTCCTGGGATGGAGCCCCACATGGGCTCTCTGCTCAGCAGGGAGCCTGTCTCCCCCTCTCTCTGTGCCTGCCTTTCTGCCTACTTGTGATTTATGTCTGTCAAATAAATAAATAAAATCTTTAAAAAAAAAAAAAAGAAATGCCTGAAGTCATTTTATAACTTTGGGTTAAGTGAATAATATTGGCAGCTGAATTAGTTAGATGTGCGCACTAATTGCCCAACAAAGCATTGTTTTTCTATTTAAGGAAATCTTCATTTAAAAAGGTCCTTCTCATATCAAGTTCTGATTAAAACAGGTATATATATGCTTTCCCCTCCAGATGCAGCTCCCTGCGTTACATTAGCCTGAAATGTTTTTAGGAGACACAGACATTTATAATGAAACTATCCAGACTAAATACCTGTTCTAAGTTCTTTGCCTGGAAATGGTTTCATTATCAGTATATTGCTTCTTCAGTATTTAAATGCTGCACTATTTTAGCAAAGCACGACAGAATTAGCTTTGGATGTTGAATAGTTCAAACTGTTTCACATAATAAGTGTCTGCTGCTTTCAGTGTTTCCTGAGAGGTTATTTCACTTCTTGCCGCCTCATGAAGAGATGAAACTATATATAAAGTCAGAAATGTGTCTGCCCTCTGGATTTCACAGCAAAATAAATCACAAAGGATAAATCATCTCCGATAATGAAAACGATGTTCTCTGAGGAACTCTCCTTACATAATACAGAGGAAGAATAGTAAACATTTTAATTTTTCATCTGAATCTATTGCTACAGGCCATTAGCAAAGATCATTACAGCCCTACACAAAAATCAAACTAATGTTGCATTGTCACCTTTCAAATGAGCGGGAGCCATTCATCATGTTCAGAAACAGAAAGTGATGTTTCTTTAATCAAATAGGCATGAATAAATTCATAATCTATGATATGAATTAGAGTGTTCTCACAAAAGAAAAGTAGCATTAACAGTCCAGAGAATGGTTTGATTCTTTAAAAAATTTTTAATTTGCCTTCTGTACAAAGTGGTTATTATTAGCATTTATATAAATTGAAATCATAAATAGACATTTTATAATAATAATAGCAAAGGAATAAGACACTTATGTCTTTATAACAAGCCAGGAATGCCCTAAATGCTTTACATCTATAAATTCATTCAAAATAAGTATACTTATAAAGAAATTCCACTCCAAATGTCATCTGGCATCCATATTTTGGGAAAAACCCTTCTAATAGTTGACTTATAATCTTCTTTTTTTTTTTTTTAAAGATTTTATTTATTTATTTGACAGAGAGAGATCACAAGTAGGCAGAGAGGCAGGCAGAGAGAGAGAGGGAAGCAGGCTCCCTGCTGAGCAGAGAGCCCGATGCGGGCCTCGATCCCAGGACCCTGAGATCATGACCTGAGCCGAAGGCAGCGGCTCAACCCACTGAGCCACCCAGGCGCCCTAGTTGACTTATAATCTAAGGAAAATAGAAAGACTGTGAGTCAAGGGAACATAACTACGTATTTTAAATTGGGGATGTAAAATTTAGAATCTCCCTTCAACGAGCATACAAGCTAATAGAGGAATTGATATTCTAGTGGACTTTTCCCATTTTCAAAAACTGGGACAATTTAAGCAACTTCCCAAAGTGCTGAAATCTCCGTAACAAAAATGAGGATAATTATAGATTCCTGATTAAAGTGTGTAAAAAATATTGTGTAACAAGTCTTCACTTAGAGAGTACTCAATAAATGGCAGTTAAAATTCAATAAACCATTAAAATATTCTTCTCAAAAGCTTAAAAAACTCAAAGGGAAGCTTGTCAGAGTTTTAGTGTTCTGAGTTTGAGCAGCTGAATATCTAAAGACCAATATAAGTAAGAAACTAACAGGCATAGCTTCTAGAAAGTAATGATAAAAACCTTTCTTTCAATATTTTTTCTCATTCTAAAGATAAAACGTGTTCACATGTAATAAGCTTCACATGAGGAAATCTTCTCCTTCTTTACCCTTTCCTAATGTTACCAATAATGGGAAATTGTCTCAGAAACAGCCATATCTCACAAGCCATTTTATTAGGGTTTGAAGAGTTTGAAGAGTACATGTCCATTTTATGCAAAATAGTAATGTGGTCCAAATTTGTATACATATAAAAAAAATTACGTATATTGAAGCCTCACCTTTTAGGCTTCCATGCCTTTTAAAGTCAATGTTCACCTTGGCTACATCATCTCCATCAGTTACTGAATTCTGAGAAGCCAAGTTCTCCATTCTTTCAGAAACTTTGATGTTAGAAATTGTCTTTTCTATTCTCCCAAGTTATTTTGTGTTGTAGTTTCTTTTATGAAATCTATAGAGGAATGGCACTCCTTTTTTCTAAAACATTGGGGATAATCTGTTTCTTCTCATGGACTTACATAATATGATGTTCTCTGACATGTTCTTCCTCCCAAAACTTTGGAAAAAAAAAAAAAAGCAATAGATAACCTTGGGTCATAGAAGCAAAAAGTCAAATTGCAATACAGTTTCAGGATTCAAAGTTAAGAACGTATCAAGGAACAATTAATAGGAATTTATGACAAACAAGAAACCTCAAATCTGAAGGAAAAAAATCTTAAGAGTAAAAGCAGAAAGACAATGAGAAGTTGGTAAGCATCACTCACCAAGTGGCAGGGGAACCAGAACATCATCAAAGATGATAGATGAACTTCAGATAATTGCATGAGTGAGTTTTAAATTTAAGACAATGAGATTTGAGGGATTGAATTTTGCAAAGTTTGGGCATTTAGTGAACAGATTATTTATGATTGTTAGAAAAACACTGTGGATCATTTGTTACTGAGACAGGAAAACATGAATAACTTAATAAAATATACATAATCCAGAGAAGATCTGAGCAAAATACTTCTGCAACATAAGGAGACACTTAAAATAGACCTTGGGTCAGTATCATTAGAATTAAAAGTGTAATTTCTGGCCAGTGAAGTGTAATAGAAGCATATCTAAGAAAATGGGATTTTAAAGTAATATGTTGTTCCCTTATCCAAGGCCTCTATAATGTTGTCTCTTTAATGTTTACTTTTAAGATGGTAGTGTAGGAAGGAAGCAGAAGGAAAAAAGTTTCTCTTTTTTTTTTAATTTTTGGATAAAGATATATTTATTTATTTGAGAGAGAGAGAGAGCATGCCGGGGAGGAGAGGGAAAGGGAAGAGAGAGGATATCAAGCAGACTCCCCACTGAGTGTGGAGCTTGATCCTAAAATCCAGACACCAAGATCAGGACCTGAGGTGAAATCAAGAGCAGAACATTTAACCAACTGAGCCACCCAGGTGCCCCAAGATTTTCATCTTTTCTTTCATTCAAGGAGTTTCCTTATAACACAATGTATAATTATATCAAACTTTAAATTAGTTTCACAATATAAGAAGTATTTCTTCAACGAGTTAACTTTCCACAATCCACACAACAGGTCCAATTCAACAGAACCACTGATGAATGACCTCACACGCAAAGTTGTTAGAAATCCTTGGTTGCAATGTCAAAAACCCACCTTAAGGAAAAGGAGGATTGACTAGGCAGAGCACGGAAGATTTTTAGGGCAGTGAGGCAACTCCCAATGACAGTATAATGATGAATACATGCCATTCTACATTTGCCCAAATGCACAGAATATATAACACCAAGAATGAACCCTAATGTAAAGTGGGTACTTGAGGAGAAAATGATGTGACAATGTGGGTTCATCACTTATAACAGACATACCACTCTTGTTGGGATGCTGATAATGGGGGAGGCTGTGCATGCACGGGGAAGGGGGTGTATAGGAAACCTCCAGACCTCCTGCTCAATTTTGCTGTGAACCTAAAACTGCTCTAAAATATAATATATATATATATATATATATGCATATATATATATATTTTTTTTAAATCCAACTCAGATTAATTTAGGCAGATTGGGAGAGTTCTTATAGAGTGTATGTAGCCACGATAAGGGCAAATGGTCTCCAAGACACCAGGACCAAGGGATTAGACTGTTACTCATCTGTCTGTCTCCTCTCTCTTTCCTTCTGTCCTCATTCCTCCTTACCTAGGCATATGTTCCTGGTTTTCCTTGGCAAAGCCAGTCTTTAATGCAGAAAACTGCTATGACATATCCATCTCACTATTAGCTATGAGGTAGGAACACATTTCTCCATTCCTAGCTGAAAACTCCCAAGACATGCCCCTGAAGATCCAAGCCATTTTGAGTGGCTATTTTTATTGAAATTAACTATCACCAGAAACCTGGAGTCATATGAGAACACAAGCCCCACCAAAACCACATGGCTGGAGTGAGAAAACTAGCTCTTCCCAGAAGATGTGGGAATGAATGCCAAACAGACTCACAATTCATTTTCATATGGTTCTATCACCTATTTCCTTTCAACAGAAAATAGCAGCACTTTTGGAAATTCTGTTATAAATTGGTCATGCTAGATATACATTTAGCCTTGCTGCTTATAATGATTCCATGACCTTCTCTTTTTGATCACCTCTGCCTGGTGTTAAGAACATAATTGCTGGTGAAACCATAGGTATAAGGAAAGCTCCAGCAGGTTTCTGTGTAGAGCATTAGTTTTTAAACTGCTGAAATATATCCAAAATACTTGGTTAAATGTGTGTAAGTAATGAATGATACCAAGAGTCAGCTTGCAACTCATGCTGCTTTTCTCTGGGTCAAGAATCAAAGGTAGAAATTAGCATCATACATTACTTCTTTCTTCCAACAATTTTTTGTTATAGAGGACCAGAAGATTTGAGTTGTTTAAATTGCTCCTTTACCAATTCAAAGGGAACAAAATTATCTTCCTTTCAATTTTTCAAATAGAGTAAATGATGCTACCATTTATATCTAATGCAGAATATCTCTAAGTGTGGTCCCAGACCACCTGCACTGGAAGTGCTGGTATTCTTGTTAAATCTATTGAACTGAACCTTTATGAGTTGGCCTCAGTAAATGTGCTTAAAAAAAAAAAAAAAAAAAAAAAGGAAAACAAAAACAAAAAAACTCAAGTGATTCTTATGCATGTAAAGCTCAAAATCCATTATAAGTATGAATCTTCTGTATATTTCAGCTCATCACTGCTTTTCATGTATCTATTACATGGTCAAATCATGTCCACGTTTTTCAATGAAGCTTTATTTATTCAGCACACAATTCTTGGGACTAATATGGGTCATACAGTCTGTTTTTCCCTTGTATTTCTCTTTTATTTCATCTGCATCAGTTTTAACCAATTGATAATTCAAGCTGACTAGATTCTTCCATTGATTCATTTGTTCATTTAGTTGCTCATTCTGTTACTCAATAAATATAAAGCACTTATTTCATGCCACATAACTGTGAATACAAACGAATCAAGCACAGTCACTGCCTGGGCTCACAATGGCAGATTTACTCTGTTTCAGAAGGTTGAGGGCCGTGATGCCCAAGATGCAATAGGCAAAGTGATCAATTAATGGAAAACCATTATAACCAATTTCTTGAAAGCATATGCCTACTCCAGACATCATAGTTACTTAGATCAGGTTTTACTAAGCTTATCCTATGATATCATTATTTTAACCAATTCACAAAATTTACCTGAACACATTTTCTTCACAGGGCAATGTTCTAAGAACTGGTGGGAAGAAAACACGAAATCATAAGATGCGTTCTTACATACGTTGAAGTTGCTAATGAGAAAATATACCATAAGGAAGATATTTTAACATCCTATGGCACATTTCTACCAGCTAGTGAATTGAGTTTAAAATATTCACAAGTAACTTCAAAGTCCTTCGTTAGAGCACAGCCTTATGGATCCCTTATATCTCATTCTTCTGATTCCTGGAGCTCTCACACAATCCTATCCAAGAAATCTTGCTAATCATCTGTTTTCTCCCTTTGAACTTGAACTTGCCTCATTTTCATTAGTCCCAGAAACCCACTAATTTTCTGAACAAACATAATATCAGATTCTAATTTGCCCCAGAAATAGAAAGAACAAGTTATAAGAAACCACACTGTTGTGTATCTAGATATGTCTTTGTTTTATTTACCTGTTCTAAGCTATTCCCTGGGACATTATATCTTTCCAATTCTTTCTTCTTCCAGGGATGCTCCTTCACCTCAAATCCTTATTTGACAAATTTTTACTCATTCTTCGAAATTTCAGCTTAAATGCCTTTACCTTAACCATTTTAATCCTTTTCTATAAACCCAAGTCAGTTTCCCTGCTATACTTTTTGTTAGCAAGTTAGATTCTCCCTTCAGAGCACATATAGTAAGTTGTATTTTTTGTCCATATACATATTTGCTTAATATATCTCCTCCTGTAAATTGTAATTCCATGAGGACCAGAATGGTATTTTTTTTTTCTTTGTCACCATTGTGCATGCAGCACTTAAGGCCTTGGCTGTCTTCCTGTAGGTATACACAAACTAATTTAGGAAGGATAAATTACAAAAGAAAATTTCAAAAATTGTGTTATGGAGGACTTTTGTATATAAAAGAATTAATGTTGAACTTTGTTATATAATGTGTTAAGTACAATTGCACTTATTATCTCCATCGCTTTTTCTAGTTAAGAATTAGAGTGTATGATAACTGAAAATATTATGCAAGTATTCCTTGAATTTATGTGTTGTACTTGCAATTAAATTATGAAACACTTAATGATCAAGGATTTTGCCTTATGCATGTTTTGCACTGCCCGGGGTATGTAGAAAGACATTGAGCACATTGTAGGTTTTTAATACTGTTTAGTGAATCAAATTGAGCTGAACTGAATTGAAATGAATCAAAAAAGAAATTTTCATAACATTTTGCCTTCTGGGTTTGGCAGATAGAACACTGAAGTGCTAGTTAGAATTACTATACTTCACTCTCAACTAGCTAGTGATTTGGAGCCATTTGAAAGCTTTCCAATTCTCCACCTAGAGAATGAGAATAATGCCTATCATCTTCAAGAGGATGCTATGAAGATTAGATACCATCTTTACATGAAAAAAATCTTTATATGAAGTATTGTCATTTGATACCTGAGCAGGTTAAGCACAGACCAAGTAACATCATTGAGGTTTTATTCACATAGACAGAAATCTGCTTGAATACAGAAAGATACTCAGAAAAAGTTGTGAGATATTTTTTTTTTTTACTTTATTTTACTACACTTATCTCATTGGTTTAGTAATTTCAGGATGACTTGGATCCTTACCTGTTTCTAGATCTTGGAGAAGGATACGAGGCTTGAACTAATATGTAAAATTTCTCCCCACAATGATGAACTTTGTTGTTCATATTATCTTTATCCAGTTGAATCATGCAAACTCCAAAATTAGTGAGGTCAGCAGCAGAGTATTTCTAATGGTTCTCTGACAGACTTTTGCCTCCTGAGCAATCATTCTATTGAGGAAATTATCCTTCCCCCACAGCTACTGATCACACTCCCACCTTTACTATAATCTTCATCATAAGCTGGGGCATACAAGTGTACACACGACCCAGGAAGGGCCCATCAGAAGCTTGTTGGGGGAATCAATAAGCATATTTCATGGATGAAAGATTCCTTCAATCAAATATTGCAAAGTCCCTTGGACATTATACATTATAAGACTAAATCAACTACAGCATCTCATTGTTGCCACAGACAGAGAGGTTGCTTGAGAATAAAATCACCACAGTGGAAAGCAGAGCTGAGACACAGAGAGAGGAAAAAGGCAAATACTTGATGGCACGGTTGGAAAGCACCGATATCTTTCTTGTAACCATTAACCATCATTAGACTTCCACATAGTTATGTATAAATCCACTGCCTATATCTTAAACGAATTTGAGTTGGGTTTTGTAACTTGCACTTGACTAATCCCTCCTTAAAAATTCTACTTGCCATGGAATAGAACTCTTCTGTCCCATCCTCATTTTCTCCATTCCCTATCAAAAAGTATAATAACAATCTTTGTAATTCGGGAATTTTATAGTTAAATTTTTCTGAAAACTCAGACATGATGGACTATAAATATCATAAGTAAATAGGAAGCCTAAAAATAGGATACACTTTGATCAATTAGCCTAAGTTTATTCATGAAAAAAATGTTTCATATTTGATTAATTTATTATCATAACATTTCCTTTTGAGTTGTGCCTACTAAATTGTCATCAACAAAAGGAAGTAAAGTAAAGACATATTCATAAAATGATAAAGAGAGAGAGACTTGGTATAGGACTTCGAATCAGTGTTTAAATTTCCAAATAAGTGGCCATTTGGTGCATGTGATCCCTCTAATAACAAACGCAGAAAGAGGAACATCAGCCCTGAAGACTCCGTTCCATTTGGGAGCAGTACTGTTCCAGAAAGTTTTCTTTATATTTATCTGATATCTGCTTATATTGGCTTTGTTTTGGCCAATAGTATTGATCCTTTCATTCTATAATCTCAAACAGACCAGGGACCATGTCTCTTGTGCTCATCATTGTATTATGATTACATAGTAAGTGTGTGGACGATTATATGTGCCCACGAATATTGAATAAATGAAATCATAAATTAATGCATGGATAAATAAATAGCTGGATATATAATCTCTGAGAGCATGCAGAATAATTTCAATATTGAAAAATAACTGTGGTACTAAGGCTTCAGTTTTTCAAGTCCAAAAGTTTTTTATTTCAAACTGTCACTCAAGCTCCTCACTATCCTGTTTTGTTCTTCTAAGGATTCATTCTAATCTATTAATGTTTCCTCAGAAGTATATCATTCTATAATTCTATGAGTTCGCTCTAGGTTCTACTAATTTTTGTTTTATATTCTTTTTTGTTTATTGTGGTCAGCAGCAGAGTATTTCTGTATATTTCTGTGTATAATATTGGTGACTCAAAATGCATATAGAGTAAGCTAAAATGCTAGAATGTTCTCAAAAACTGTACTTATGCAGGTCTTTATATATATATTATGTATATATATACATGTATATACACACATATATAAATATTAATATATAATACATATGTATTATATTTATATACATATATTTAGATATAAATATATAATATACATATATTATATATATATAATATTTTATATCAAGATTCCTAATGCTAAGTTGGGTCCATTTATCCAGTCTTCCAAAATAATTTTTTCTATTAACTATATAGTAATTTTTCATATTAATTTTTCTTATTACTGTTCAACACATTTGTCTTTTAGTTTGATGAATTTGGTAAACTCTTACCTATTATGACATTTATACAAGAATATATTGGATAGAAGAAGTATTCTTGAATATTTTTGAATTAATGAAATCAGTGAATCTAATGAAATCAATGATATATCCAATGCAGTTCAAACTTAGGATGAATAGGAAATCAGAGCTGTTGGGAATCACAGGTTTGGTGTTAATCATTGAGAACACTTTCTTTGTCATATCACTTTCTGCACTCAGCATTGCAGTATGCTAATGAGTGCATAAATATTCTAGCTAGGACATGTATCAGAAGAAGATTTGGACTTCTCATCTTTGAGCTTTATTGTAATCAGTGGCACTTTGTTTTTACCTGATGTGTTGTCAATTTAGTGTTTATCTGACTGCGGTAAATTTTCTTTGACATGCATTCAATATGAGTTTTTAGACACATATATTGTATCTTAAAAAAGAGGAAGAATTGCCATTGCTTTGGTTTTCTCTTCTAACCCACAGACAGAATTTAGGAAAAGCAATAGGAAACATACAAGAGAAGCATATGCAAAATGGAAAGAAGTAGGTCTTGAAAAAATCCAAGGGGAGACCATGCTGAACGACTAATTAGTGTCTTCATTAGTGCTTCACAATAAGAAATATGAGCATGGAGGGAGGGAACTCCTAGATTTCTCCGGAGAGATTATAAAACAAAGTACTCCTTGATCTGATCTCATCTGTTCTTCTCTTTTGTCTTTACAGACAAAGAGGAGACATAAATAAACTCCCACCTTCTGCTAAGGGCCGCAGGGCTTGCCAATTATTAAAATGATTAAGGAGGAGAGATGACTATTGGAAAGTGCACTTAACAGGAGAGAAAGAGGCCAAAATACCCATATCATGGTAAAAGAGTCATTCCCCCTTTTACTCCATATTTGGGCACATTTAAGATAGAATCCAAGAGGCTCTGAGCTGTAAATCCTTGTCCCTTTACTTTGCCTAGGCTTGACTGGATAAGCGCTTAGAAGCTCCAGCTACCTACTTAGGCGTGGCACAGAAATAAGTCAAAGGGAGGACAGTTTGGCATATTCGTTCCTCGAAAACAACAGTCATTCCTTCAGAATCCACATGATCCTGAAGGAAGAGGTAATATTTTACTAAAACATCATTATTGCCAGACTTTTAGGAAAGATGATAGAGTTTCGATTTTAATCCCGAGATTTCTCAGCGAGAATAGTAATAGCTGATATTGTGGTATTTGCAACACGCCCGGCAGTTTTCTGAGTGCTGTATATGAATGTTATCTATTAGTTTACACAGAGATGAGGCAACTGAGAGTGAACAATTTGCCCAACTTTACACAGCTGGTAAGTGTTGGAGCTGGAACTGGAAACCCTGCCTGGGCTCTCAACCATCCTGCGAAAACTGTTGCTATAGGGATCAACATACTTTAGCCATGTGTCCAACGCAGGGCACAGTCTGGACCACAGATATGTGGTTTCACTCAAGGGCAATTCTTATGTAAAGCTTCTTTTTCCTTATTCACCACATAGATCTTTGACAAATACATGTTGGCAGTGGCATCAAACTTAAATCAAGATTGAAATAATTTAAATATCTAATCAAGCCTTGTCATATCCATTGACTTACATATTATGAGTAGCTAATAAATTTTTTTATTCTACTCTTTTCCCCCCATTTTTCTTACTATGATATACACAAAAATTGACCATTCTAGCAATTTTAAATATACCGTCCAGAGGCAGTAAGTGCCTTCATATTGTTGTATAGCCACCAACACTATCCATCACCAGAACTTTTTATCTTGTAAAACTGAAACGCTATACCACTAATCTACCCCCATTCTCCCCTCATCCAGCCCTAAGCAACCACCATTCTATTATCTGTCCCTATGAATTTAACTACTCTGTGTATCTCATAGAAATGGAGTCATACAGAATTTGTCTTTAGGTGACTGGTTTATTTTACCTAATATAATGTCCTCACGACTCAACCATGTTGTAGTGTGTCGAAACTGCCTTCATTTTTTAGCATGAGTAATATTTCACTGTGTGTAGGTAAATTGCATTTTGTTTATTCATTCGTCTGTCAATGGCCACTAGGGTCGCCTCTACCTTCTAGGTATTGTGAACAGGGCTGCCACGAACAAGGGTGTACTCTCCCACTCTAACTGCAGAAGGGAATCTTCAAAAATCACTACGTAAGTTAACTAAAAATAACCATTTTAATGACATTTTTTAATCAGTGATCAAATTATAAAACTATTATGCCCCTCGTAATCAAAATAATTTTTAAATTTATATATACATTTGTATCATTTGACATATGATAAGTTTAAAGTCCGTTCATTTCACAAGCACTAAGGAATGCTTATTTTGTGCAGAGTAATGAGTATAGCAGGTGCTTGGAGGAATTCAATGATGATTAAGCAATCACCTCTCCCCAGATGAGGTATATATGCATATATTAAAAACAAGGGCATCTGGGTGGCTCAGTCAGTTAAGCATCTGCTTTTGGCTCAGGTCATGATCCCAGGGTCCTGCGATTGAGCCCGGTGTCTGGACTCTTCTCAGCAGTGGGCCTGCTTTTCCCTTTGCCTGCTGCTCCCCCTGCTTGTGTTCTTTTTTTTTTTTTTTTCCTCTCCCAAATAAATAAATTAAAGCTTTTTAAAAATTAAAAAAATAAATATACATGATATATTCCATTTAATTAATTCATTCAAATATAACAATCAGGGCATGTAATATTTTTGAATGAATTACCTCTGTCAAATATAGTCAGAGTAAGGTGATAACTGCAATAACAGAAGCACAAACCAAAATTATGTGAGTATGGATGAACCTGATTGCTATTGCTGAATTAAAAACTATCCCCAAATTCAATAACAACCTAGGCTGAACTCAGCTGCGCAGTTCTACATTAGGCCTCAGCAATTGCAAAGCTCTGCTTCTTCTCACAACAGCCTCATTGTGTTGGCCAAAACGAGCCATAGAGCCAAACTCGAAGTCGAGAGAGAGGGAAGTATATTTGACTCCCAAATCTGAAGAACTGTAAAGTCAGGCAGTAAGAACTATGGATAGAGGAGTAGAAAAACTGGCCTCAGTGAAGCAAACCACCAAGTGGAAAATAAAGTCTGAAGAGAGGATTAGCAGTTGGTGCACAAAAGAGAAATTATCTTAATATGGAACCAGAATTGATAAAGGTTATGTGAAATAAAAATTTTTGTGAAGGTATTTGATATGCCTTGAAACAAATAGCTGTTGCAAATTGTGGTGATATACTACTCAGAGTTTTCAGTGAAGCAGTGTAATACCTGAATTTACAGTATCTGGACTCCTCTAAAAATTAGAAAGGACTATAATTGGAGATGTGGGGAGTGGGTGAAGGCAGGTGAAGAAATGTGTACAAAAAAACCCCAGGGAATGTTCAAATGTAGAATAAATGATTTACGTAAGGAAATACCAGAATAGTGGGAGATAAGTTACAGAATTTTTAAAAATACTTCTTAAAAGTAGTTTGGGGGCACCTGGGTAGCTCAGTCAGGTAAGTGGTTGACTCTTGATTTTGGCTCAGGTCATGATCTTGGGGTTCTGGAATTGAGCCCCACATCAGGCTCTATACTCAGTGGGGAGTCTGGTTAAGATTCTCTCCCTCTCTCTCTGCCCCTCCCCCTGCTTGCTCTGTCTGTCTGTCTGCCTCTCTCTCTCTCTAAAATAAATAAATAAATCTTTTTTAAAAGGGGTATTTAGTTTTTTTTCAAAAGGTTCTGTGGAAAATGAAAGACTTTTGAACAAATGTTTAAAACAACCAGAGTAATTAGTGGGAGGAAAAAATCTAACTGGGAATATGAGATTGAAAGAAAGAGTCTTGAGGCAGGATTCTAGGTAGAACACTGCTGAAATAATGGAAGATATGATCCTCAATTGGGGAAGAAGTATAGTGACAAAGAAAAGAAGAAAGTTAAGTGAGAACATTTGGGATGTGACATGACTGAGAAGCTGTAAAAAAACAGAACTCAAAAAAATTTCAACTCAAAGTTCTCAAGTCTGGATGACCACAGACATGAACCTGTAGTTTCTTAATGAAAATCAAGATGAGCATTTATTTTAGTGAGAATTCTAGAGAGATTGTGTGAGTGTCCTGAGGTGAGAGAGTCTGTGACTAGTTTAAGAAATTAAAAAACAAAACAAAAGCAAAATAGAAGATGAAGAAGAACAATATACAACAATTCCACTTATCTAAAGTTTTGTATTGCAAGGGTTGTTACCTATGGTCAGTCACCTAGGGAAAGGGTTATCCTGGTTCCAACATATTGTCAGAAGGTCCATAATGGCCTAACTCTACATCAAAATGCTGGTCAGTTCCCTCACTTCATCTCAACATGTAGGCATTTTTGTCATCTCACATCATCATAAGGAGAATGAGGGTAAGAACCATACAATAAGAGGTAAGGGGGATTACTGTAATTAGAATTTTTTAAAGTTAGGAAGTGAGAAAGTAAGAGACAGAGAGTGTCAACCATTTAAGACTGTGGAAGTAGGCAGATTCTAGATAGTAAGGGATTTTAGTTAGGTTAAACATTAGAAACTTTGTGTGAACAGAAGTAAGTTTTAAATACCAGAAAAAACATGATCTGATCATTATTTTTGAACTATCAATCTGATGGCTGAGTTGACATTGGTAAAGAAATTACTAATTAAACCAATTATATACAATGTACATAATCTTTCAGCATAAATGTGTCACACCTGGAATTACATCAACATGTCTCCTGTGTAAACAAGATAACTAAAACAGGTTAAACATGTTTTGGGTTTTTCTGAGAACAAAAAGGAAAAAAGGCAAAATCTCTGTTTTACAAGTTGAAATATGCATCTTTCTTCATAGTAATACCATTAACTACTTGGGGACTGGCTAGAAATGCCCATGATTATTAGCAATACAATGTAGCTTGTGAAAAATAAAATGATAGGCAAACACTCAGATATATCAAAGATTATCTAGTAAGCACCAGTGACAATAAGGTTATCTAAGAAGGAAGATGTAAGTCTTAAAAAAACAAACAAAAAAAAAAACACAGTAATTTTACCTAATCAAAACCCATTATATGGGTGCCTGGGTGGCTCAGTGGGTTAAAGTCTCTGCCTTCAGCTCAGGTCATGATCTCAGGGTCCTGGGATCAAGCCCTGCATCGGGCTCTCTGCTCAGCAGGGAGCCTGCCTCCCCCTCTCTCTCTGCCTGCCTCTCTGCCTACTTGTGATTTCTGTCAAATAAATAAATAAAATCTTTAAAAGAAAAAAAAAAAAACATTATATTGGTCAGAACACAGTAATCCTAGCATGCCAACACAACACGTCTTTGGATTGGAGAAATGGGTATTTATTTTGGTGATTATCAAATATTCCTTTCTTTATTGTGGATTTCCCAGTTTCTTTCTTCTCATTTGATGCTTTGATACAAAATCAGAATTTACAGAATATGTAGGTGATTTTTTAAAAACTAATATTTTGCCAAAGTACTGATTGGATGGAAAGGAGAGCAAAATCAATAGCACACCGCATCTCAATTTTCTAAGTAGCCCACACTTTCCTTTTTGTACACAAAATTGACATTTAAGTATATCATAACTTTGTATATTATTTCTCATTGAAGACTTATCTTTTTCTGAAGATGATTAAACATTATGTGGATTCATATACATATAAATGTATCTCCCACACCTTTATTTAAATATGAAATAGTGATTTTTTTTTTTTTTTTTTTTTTTTACTTAACCTTCTAAATTAAACTTCTGAAAAACTGTAAAGGCCAAAGTTAGAGTGAACTTGTTCTATTTTCATCTTAACCAAAGTTGAGCTTACTATAATTAAATTACTTAAAAGGAAGAAGCAAATATTCTTTTATAACTACAAATCATTTTTAAGAGTATCAAAGTAAACCTAATAGAAAAATACACTTGAACTCTCAAAAGGGCAGCCATTAACAGCAAAGGAATCACAAGAAGGAAATATCAGAAGAGAAAAACACCACATTCTATTTTAGTAGTTTTACCCTCATACGTGTTGCAAATATTTTGGCTCTCCAGTTTTACTGGTATTATGACTTTACTTAAGGAATTTTTTTTTTTTCCCATGAAGAAATTTTGTAACGCAACTCAACTCAACTGTTATCCCTATTGTTGCTTCTGGATATTTTGCAATGCTTAGAAATAAATGCAATTAAACTCTCCAATATTTTCTTCTTGTACTTTTTTTTATGGCTTCCGTTTTATATGATGATATTCATCTTCGCTAATCATCAGGAAAATGCAATTCAAAACCACAATGAGATATCACCCCACATCCCTCAGAATGTTTTTTATTAAAAACAAAAACAAAAACAAGGACAACAAGTGTTGTGGAGAAATTTTAATTCTTGTACACTGTTGATGGGAATGTAAAATAGTAAAACTGTTACGAAAGAAAGTATGGAGGTTTTTCAAAAAATCAAAAATGGAACTGCCATATGATCCAGCAATGCCACTTTTGGGTATATATCCAAAATCATTGAAATTCAGATCTCAAAGAGATTTAGCACTCTCATGGTTACTGCAGCATATTCACAATAGCCAAGCTGTAGAAACAAGCTAATAATGATGAGATAAAGAAAATATGATATATAGACATACCCTGGAATAATATTCAGCCTTTAAAAGGAGGAAAAATCTGTAATATGGGACAATATAGGTAGACCCTGAGGACTTTATATAAAGTGAAATAAGCCAGTCACAAGCACTGCATGATACCACTTACATGAGGTATCAAAAATAGATTCATAAAATGAAAGAGTGGAATGATGGTTGCCAAGGCTATGGTGGGGTCAGGGCAGAAGGGTGTTATTAATCAACAGGTGTAAAGTTTCAGTTAAGTAAGATAAATAATCGCTAGATAAGTTGTACAACATTGTACTTGCAGTCAACAACAATGGATTGTGTACTTACAGCTTGTTAAGAGGATAGATCTCACATTAAGTGTTCTTACCACAATAAAAATAAATAGTAAGATATTTAGTTTATTGGAAATTTACTGTGGGATAACAATTATCTTACAGTAATAATAAAAAAGTAATACAACTTTTTATTGTTTTCCTGTGGGCTATTTCAATGTTTCTAGCAATGCTACTTAAATGACTGACCCATTTTAATCAATGCTACTTGTATCACATATTTATTTGAATAGATTTCTGACCTTCATTGTGTTCCATTGTTATGACTTTTTATTTTTTTAATCAGTTTTACTCTTTTATGTATTGTAACTCTGAAATTTATTTTAACATTTATTAAGAATAGTTTCCTGCATAAACCATTGAATTGACAAATGCTGGTAGGAGGTCTATTTTGAAAGACACCACGACAGAGACTTTCATTGGTAAATCAAACAAATCTGCCTAAAGATACATAAAGAAATCAGCCAGTAGGCTTTATTGGAGAGAGAGCAGAACTATTCTCCAGTGAGAGGTGAAGGATTAATTTTTGGGGTCTCCAGAAAAGATATGCAGTTGTAGATCCTAAATATGAGTCTGGGAGAGCTGAGAGTCAGAACAGGAGGAGGCTCGCCTATCCCCCTTCCTGCCACAGACTTACATGCAAAAGGTAACAACACCACAATCCTGTCTGGAAAGGTCTCTGGCTAGAAACCTCTGCCACTAGCTGGGGCACTTCTTTTTTTTTTTTTTTTTTTTTTCTTTTTTTTTAAGATTTCATTTATTTATTTGTCAGAGAGAGAAAGCAGCAGGCAGAGGGAGAAGCAGCCTCCCCTCTGAGCAAGGAGCCTGATGATCCCAGCATCCTGGGATTATGACCTGAGCTGAAGGCAGACACTTAACCAACTAAGCCACCAACTAAGCCAGATGTCCCTGGCTGGGGCACTTCTTATCCTTAAACTTATGCAATGTACTGCTTGATCCCCACGAGTATGTACACAGCAGGAGGGCAGGAACTATCTGTTCTGTTCATTACTTTATTCCCAGCATCAAGAACTGAGCCTGGAATGGAGTAAGAATAAACCATTGCTGAACGCTGAAAAAATGAGTGAAAAGATTTCTGGGGTAAAGCACACAGTATACGTTGACTGAAAACAACTCTTTGTCCATCACTCTCAACATCTTATAGATAACTATAGAAATGGGACAAGGGTCAGTTTTGTCACTGAGAGTTATGTTAATCAGATCCTGGATAAGCCGTAAGGTCTTTTGTGAATTGCCCATATTATTCTCCAGTTTCAGAAACTTCTTGGTTATTTAGACAAGTTTTTTTTTTTTCCTTTTCTTCTTCTTCTTTTTTTATTTATAAAAATTTAAAAGATTATCTGATTTTTTTATTAACATATAATGTATTATTATTTGCCCTGGGGGCACAGGTCTGTGAATCACCAGGTTTACACAATTCATAGCACTCACCATAGCACATACCCTCCCCAATGTTCTTAACCCAGCCACCTCATCTTTCCCCCACCCCCCAGCAATGCTCAGTTTGTTTCCTGAGATTATATTTGGGGTGTTTCTTGCTAAATTAATACTTTATTTGAGAGTAATGACACATGCCTAGGCCAGTAACAGATTATATCTTCTTATTTACTAAAGCTCTAGTTTATGACCTTAAGTAGCTTTATAATTAGTTTTACACATAGGTCTTGCTTTTTGTGAAGCTTATTTCTAAGTATTTTATGTATTATTTGCCTATTGTAAATGAGGTGATTTCCTTCATTATATTTTCTCATTGGGTTTGTTTGTATACAGAAAGATAAACACTTTTCCATGTAAATACTGGATGCAACTATACTACTGAATATTCTCATTAATCATCAAATTTCCCATATCATTCTCTTGAGATGTATAATTATATCTCCAATAATAAATATTTTTTCTTTTGCTATCTTATCTTTTTACAACAAATTACAGTACTAGTAGCTCTAGAACAATTTTAAGTTAATTAACTAAAATTAAATTAAACATTTTTGCACCGGCTTGGTTGTGAAATTCCAGTATTTCATTATAAGTTACAATGCAAAGGATAGAGAACTACACAGAAAGACAACCTATCTCTATTTCACTAAGAACTTTTTTTTAAATCTAGAACAGCTAAACAGATTTTTTAGCTAATGCATGTTTAGCATCCTAGCGATCCTGATTTTTATTTTGAATTAACATTGTGAATGAACAGATTTCTACTTGTTAAATTTAAATCATTCAAACATCACTACATGCCTGCTGTGAGCCAGAATTACCAATGCCACTTAATAATATTATAGAGTATAGTGAGATGTATCATAATAAACATGAGTGAGTAGTTGATATTCTTTTTTTAAAAAGATTTTATTTATTTATTTGACAGACAGAGATCACAAGTAGGCAGAGAGGCAGGCAGAAGGAGAGGGGAAGCAGGCTCCCTGCTGAGCAGAGAGCCTGATGAGGGGCTCATCCCAGGACCCGATGCAGGGCTCATTCCAGGACCCAATGCAGGGCTCAATCACAGGACCCTAGGATCATGACCTGAGCCGAAGGCAGAGGCTTTAACCCTCTGAGCCACCAGGTGCCCCAAGTAGTTGATATTCCAATAAACTTTCATAAGTGCAATTGCTCTGCCAATGTGTTTTTGTATGGGAGGATGCATGTATCTGTGTGGATGTACACATGTGCTGAGTCCATGTCAGACCTGAAAATTCGCTTAGCAAATCTCTCACTTAAGGAATGTAACTGAGTCATGGCCCTAGCTCTACCTTCTCCAATCCAACATGGCATTTGTTCCATAGCCATGCATTCCATGGGCCACTCCCAACCAATAACAGGGCACAGCAGGAATATAGCAGTGACTTTGTTCAAAGGCCTTCTCTTGGCCTGGCTGAACTTGCTCTTTAGAACTGTGCTGAAATCCAAGATTCATCCTTCCAACCTATATTTCCCTCTCTCCTTGGCAAGGATCTGATATGCATGGCAGATTCCTGGCTCCTTGACTCACTTCCCATTCTCTTTCACGTTCATGTCTCCTAGTAAATATTTTGTATATCAAATCCCATTTTGGTATCCACTTCTCAGAAAACTCAAGACTATCACAAGTGTCCCCAGAATGGTAAGAGAAAATGTGCATTGGATGGGGATTTGGGACTGGCCTACAGTGAGCAATAGATTCTAAAATGGAGTAAATGGCTCTTGTGAGAAAATTCTGTGACTGACAAGAAAGAAACTAGACTACATTAAAAGGATTACATAAATTAGGTAGGGAACATGTACCAGCAGGAATCAGGGAAATATAGATAGCATTGGATCTTGATCAAGGTGTTTAGAATTTTAAGACTGGATAAGAGTCCATTTGGGGTTGTTTTCTCAGGACATGGAATTAACAGCCCAGCAAGGATACCAGGGGTGTGCCTAACTCTGTTGGTATGGCTCCTTAAGACATGGGAAAGGTGATGTAAAGCACTCAGAAAAGAGTGAAGATCTGAATTTCCCTGGAAAATGGAAGAGAAACAAGTAAAGATGCTGAGGGTTACAGTTGCTGGAATAATACATATGTGAGATCAGAAGACTCATCAGACTATGTTCCATGGGAGGGCCCAAAGGACACACTTTCATCAAAGCTTTTAGGAACTGTTGGTGACAGAGGCATCAGCATGACACAGAATTTCAGGCAGGCTGCAGGCCAAGGATGATGGTAAGAGTGGTGACCACAGAGCCGGGCTCATGAATATCTATAGGGATGATAAGGCCTCAAAATGGTAGAAGTCAAGTGCCAGGACTTAATTACCAGAAGCCAGGAGGTCATAATTACTGCAAAGTTGCTAAAGGAGACAAGACTGATAAGGAGGCTTGACATGCAGGAAATGTTAGAAGTGATTTATTGAGCATGGCAACCATAAAGGCAAAACGACAGGTAGCCAACAAAGATGTGATGACTTCTACAACATCTGCAAACAGAAAGTGGCAAGAATGGAGGAGTGGGAGTCTAAAGGTTATTGCTGCAATACCAGATTATGATCCCTCGCTTAGTTCTCATTCCTAGGCCAATTTTCACATCTGGAGGCCACTGGATGAAAGAGGAAATATTCTGTAACACCCAATGATGATTCCCTAAGTCTCAAAAGGAACTATGGTAATTAACTCGGGTTGCATTGAGGAATAAGGATTACCCAGCTATTTTAAGGACTATAAGACACAGAGTCTGATTTGGCATAGATATCATCATGGCCCTTCTTCTCTTAGCATAGGGATTTATGGGGTCAGGTAATATTAGAGTTCTCGCAAAAGTCCCACTCTCAGTGGCTCACCGAATCTGCAGACTCACACAGGGGTTATTTCTGTAGACTCCAAATATATCACTGGAATTGATAAGCTTGGCAGTTGACATACCTCCCACCTGTGTTCTTGTACTCTGAGGTAAGAGCTCAAGGAAAGGTCAAGTGAAAATCTCTAAATCTAACCCCCCTAGCTTGCCCAAATAATGAATGAAACACAGTATCACAAGCCTAGGGAATAACAGAAACTAGTGATGTGATTAAGGACCTGCAAGATGCCTGGGTCGCAGCCCCTTACTGTATCTCCATTTAATTCACAAATCTAGCCCCTGAAGAAACTGAATGGATTCTGGAGAAGGAGTGCAGACTACTGCATGCTTCTTCCAAATAGTAGCCCCTATCAGAGCTGCTATGCTAAATTTGGCATCATTGCCAGAACAAATTAATAAAGCTATTGATTTAGTGAATGCATTATTTTCCATTAGAAGAGAGGATTATTTATAGGGCTTTTGCCTCAGAGGTTTTGAAGTCTCCTGCCCAGTGTCATAATATAGTCTGAAGAGTAAACCATCCAATTTAAGGGGAAAAAATCACATTAATTATATCAGTGACATCATACTTATTGATAAAATGAGCAAGAGGTGGCTGGTATGCTGAAGTCCTTGGTGAATACAGAATCTTCAGGGAGTGGGAGAAAAACCCTGTGAAAGCTTAAGATCTGAACTTCTGTGAAGTTTTTAGAGCTCCAATCATCAGATGAAATGTCAAAGTAAATGACAAATTACTTCAGCAATCATTTTCTACCACTATTAAGGAAGAAGCATAGCACTCTTGGCTTCTGGATGTAACATGTTTTATAATAATCAGCTAGCCTGCACACTGAATGACATGGAAGTCCCCAGCTTTGAGTGAGTCCCATGGAGGGAAGAATTCTGCAACAAACTCAGACTGTGCTGTGAAAGGAATTATTGCTTGAGTCATCCTATCCAGCAGACACTATGATGTTGGTGGTAAGTGCTGGGAAAAGATGCCGTACGGAGCTATGGCAAGCCTCAGGGTGAGAATCACAACACTGGTTCATGGGATTCTGGACTAAGGCCACGGCCTCTTCCAAGGAGAATTATATGGCCTTTGAGAAACTGCACCTGCCATGTTAAAGAGTCCTAGGAGATATGGGACACTTGATCATAAGACACAATGTGACCACTCACCCATCATGGCCATTATAAACTAGATTCCATTGCACTTGCCAAATCATAAAGTTGGGTTTGCTCGGTAGCAGCCCACCATAAAATAGAAATAATACACCTGGGAATGAGCCTGAGCAGGGCTAGAAGGCATACAAGTAAGCTTTGCCTGAGAAGTACCCCTCTTTGGACTTGTACTTAGAGCTATGAGTGTGTCACCAACCAGCTAAATGAGAAGGAAAAAGACGGAGGTTCTTTTGCACCTAGGTTAGCTCACTCTGCACACAGCACAACCAGATGTGAATGGATTGCTGGCAAAATTAAGGGTACCACTGAAAGATAGTGGAGAGGGGAATTGTTCCCAACAGCTGAACCAGTGCATCAGGTCATTGGCTTTAGGTGAAAGTGACTTGAGATGAGAATATTTACATTCTTAGGCATGACTTTATCTTGGATTTTTTTCAGGAGTTTGCCTGTGCATTTTGATGTGATAAACTATTGTACATATATACCATAAAAGATAATCAGTTTAGATGATGGATTCTTCTTCTTTATTCTTTCTTAGTCATGTACCTTGGTTTTTACATCAGAAATTAACCTACAATATTAAGATAATTACTCTTCTTTATTTTTATTATTTTGTTCCTTAGTCTTTTCATGTTCAACCACTGAGTCCATTTCATTTCTCTTATAATTTACATACAGTTGAGATTTTTGTTGAGATCTGAGTCTAAAATAATTTTCTTTTAATAGGTAAGTTTAGTTCATTCACATTTATGGATATAACTTATTTCATCCTAGTCCTGATAAACTGGTTTATATTAGGATGGCTGTTCTTAATGAGATTCTTGTTTTTATCTTTTATTAAATGTCATCACACTTCCTTTCTCTGGAGATTTTTGTATATATAGTGGCCATCACATTCTAGCATGGGGCTGCTGCTGTACTCTGAGTTTCTGAACTTTTCCCCTTCATAGGTGACATATTTTGCATGAATGATCATCTAATTTGGGGGACTATAATAATTACCTATGCTATGCATAGGTTGTGTATTGTTTCCTTTTTATTATTACTTATCTCTGAGTGCATTTATTTCTGCAGGGAACAGATTATTGAGGCAAAAAAAGTTGAAGCAACTTCTGAGTTCAGGAAGTACCCTGACTTCACAGCAAAGATCCTTAAATACTGGCTTGTGAGTGATGGTTTCAACTACAGTTTTCCCACAATTTTCTAGGATTCTAAGGCTCTTCCTTCAATTATCTGAACAGTTCCAGTGTCTTTCAGATAAAATTCAATTTTGTTTATTTGGTTTTACCTTCTTTCTGCCTTCAACCACATTGAGTTGGGTTTCTTTAACTGGTAACTGAAGAAAATGGATACAAAGTAGGCAACATAGACATTTGGAAGTTACAAAGTTGAAGGTTAAAACATCTCAGTTGCTCTTTCAGAACAGTGGAACAAAAATTTCAGACCTTTGAATGATGGCATGCTTTCCTCTCTATTTTGTAGTAATTTTCCCTAAGCACCTAATCTATCCCCAAGGTCTTGCACAGTATGTGGTACTCTCAGGAAATTAACAGAGTGAGAAAGTTCCCGAGCCTCAGTCAGCCACGATTATCCAATATGTGAAATGAGAGAGTATAGTAACACTTCTCTTTCAGACCAGGCATAAGAATTAGAAACAATGCATGCAGAACATCTGGTGGAATGCATAGCATATTTTGTACAGAATGCAAGCAGTATCGATTAATAGTAAAATGTTATTAGTATATCATTAATGAATGATTAAATTAAATTTGAATGGCAGCTTCTTAGTGAGTGGTAATAATATTTTAAACTGCTTAAGTTTCTTAAATGATTAAACTGAAAGTCACACTATGAAGTCATCAAAGACAAACTTCAAATGCTGATGGCCTGAAAAAACAGCTTTGTCAGGGAGAGGATAAGTAAGAGACTAGAGTTTAGAATAGTCAATATTTGGCTCTTGATGGTCTCTACAAATGATTATTTCTAATACAATTTTTTGAGAAAACATGCAGATGCCATAATAAAAGTAGGTTCTAGGAATCAGAAGCACTACAGTGTTATAGAAAAGTAGAAGTTGTGATCTTTGAATAAAACCCCAGAGACACAGTGAGGCTGAAATTAGTCCTGTTGGCAGGTACAGGATTCTTCCCAAAGACTACCTTCTTTTTTTTTTTTTTTTAAGATTTTATTCATTTATTTTAGAAAGAAAGAGAGTAAGCACGAGTTGGGGGAGGGGCAGAGAGAGAAAGAGAATCTCAAACAGACTCCATGATGAAGGCAGAGCTCAACAGGGGCTCTATCGTGGTGGGGGGGGGGGCTCAATCCCAGGACCCTGAGATCATGACCTGAGCCAAAATAAAAAGTGGGCCACTTAACCAACTGAGCTACCCAGGCATCCCTCTAAAGACTTCCTAATTCAGGAGAGGGTAACAGTTAGCAAACTAAATTCATACAGAATTTTAAATTTTATTATAAATGAGTAATCATATATACATACACAAAAAGTTTCCTGAATTCACCTGTTAATCTCAACTTGAAAAATAAATATTAAAACTTCTATAAGGCAGGGACTTCTACTTTTCTGGGTAATTTTAAAAATATGATAAAATTTATTATTTTGATCAATCTCCCCAACTAATCAGAGGAGGACCCAGGAGGCAATTCTTCACTCCCCCAAGCCCATCCTTTTAACAAGTCATTACAAATCTAGCCTAACAGAGGTGTGTGCCTTAAGCACATATTATACAATGAATAATAAATTCCCCAGTAGTATCTCCCAAGTCTCTATAACTTATTATTAACACTAATCATCTAATCAATATAGGAGTAAGCATTTCAGAAATGCAAAATTTCAAACAGTATAGTTTTTCATATACATACTCACTATGTTTTGGTTTATATTGATAGAGAATCAACACATAATGAGATTTTTTGTAATTCTATTTCTCATTATTTTTACTTGCTTCCTTTCTCTTAAAGATGTTTTGTATTATTAAAAAAAAAAAAGAAAGGTATTTTGCATTATATATAAAAATGTTAACTGTCCAACTGTAATTAAAGATAGAGTTCAAAGAATGTATTGTATTGGGGGCCTCAGAGTAGAAGGAACTATTGGAAGCCTGTGCTGAAAATACTTTGTATGCTAGAATGAAAATCAAAAGCATAAGCCAAAATCAGAGGGCTTAGGGGCTGGCAAGATAAAATGACAAGAGGCTGTTTAGAAAACAGTATCACCAAAACCTGAATGGCTCCTTGTGGTATAAAGCACTAGTTATAGCCAAGAAATACACTTGGAAAAACACACTACCCTTGTGATACTTTTAAACCCTATATGGAACATGACAGAAAAGCAGTGTCCTCGTCACTGACTCCCCTCCCCCTTTGCCTTGGAAATAATTTCCCAGTGGAGGGTCCCATGCCACTGCATTAAAGCCCATTTTACCATAAGCAAACCAAATGTTCTATCCATCTGAGTTAATTCTTAGTCATCACCTTTCCTGAAAGAATGCGTCAATTGGTATCTAAGACGCAATGTTATTCACTAAATCTATTTTTGACTGTACTCACTAAAATGTACATTGCACATCCATTGCCAAATCTCTAAATTTAAAAGATGATGCTCTTCTTATACACATAGAAAATCCTTTAAAACTTCTCCTTTCTTTGGCTTTAACACTTACTGAGGGCCTTTTACGTGTTAGAGTCAGCTGGAAGATTCCACATGCCCAGTGACATATCTGCTAGATTTTGGCTTTTAGCCACAGATCATGCCCCCTTATGTGGAATTAGGTAACATAACAAGCAAAATATAATCATGTAGGTTATATAATCTCATAAACATTGTTAAAAATAACTGCCATAATGATATTTTATATTAATTTTTATCTATAGATCATTATCCATCACTTAATGAATCCTGTATTCTCAAAATATCCCTGATTAAGATTTCTTGTCACTGTTACATTAAGAAAATAAAAAAGTATACAATGGTCCAGGGACACAATTGTTGAATTAATAATAAATCATATTACTTTTGAAAGCAATAAATAACATGTAATAAAAAGCTACAGTAAATGCAAATTTCTAAAGAATAGTAACTGATTTATAGAACAGTCCATACCCTGTCCCATTTTCTGTTATCTGGGGTGTGTGTGTGTGTGTGTGTGTGTGTGTGTAAGATTTTTATTTATTACATCATTCTATTTTTTTCCTTATTAAAAGAATATAAAATCTATAGCAGTTATAAGGATATTTTCCTTAAGTATGAAGGTGTTTTCTTAAATTGTGGTTAAGCAAATAAATTATAAAATATTGAGAACATTAAAGATTTAATTTTATGTAAGTTCAGAAAGAGAAAATAAATTCAAAATGAGAAAATACATGAAAAATTAAACACATACCTCAAATACAATAAAATTCTTATGCCAGTATTTTTTAAAAAGGGAGTAGTCCTTAGGGATAACAAGATAGTTTGAGATCATATGTTTCATTTAAATATTATGTTATAATAACTTACATAATAACTTATAAAATTATATAATAACTTATAAAATTAACTTATAAAATTATCAATCAGATTTAAATATAAATCTTCACATTTTATTGTGATGATTTAATCTCCTTAGGAATTACCTATATTAAAATTTGTACAATAATAAAATTAGTTTATATAAAGCTTTAGAATTTATAAATCATGATCATGCACATTCCCTCATTAAATTCTCACATCAAGAGTGTGCATAGCAATGCCATCTTAATTTTATACCAAAGTGAGCCATTCAGGGTCCTGCCAACAGTTGAAAATGGAGAAGGAAATTAAAACCAGGTCTTCGAGGTTTAGGACCTTTCTGTTAACTTATGATGCTCTGCATACAACTGCCATCTAATTCTCTTTTATAATAGTACTTTGCTCCTCATGAAGATAGAAAACAAGGTGGCATTTAAAACAAAACCAAAAAACTTTAAAGTCAGACAGCCGGGTTCAAATCACACCTATGTCACTTGGATAGTTCTGAAAAGACTATACAGTTTCATCTTATGACTCTCAGGTTAATCTCATCTGTAAATAGAGATAGACTAACCACTTTATGGATATGTTGACTTAAATAAGAGTCCTAAAGCTGCTATCCTATTAGAAGTCTTCAAAATATGTGCATTCTACCTGTTTCCTTTATAGAAGTTTGTTTTTATATTGAAGTTTCTATTTTAAAATTTTTTAAAGATGTAGTCATTTGTTTTAGAGAAGGAAGAGGGGCAGAGGAAGAGGGAGAGAATCCTGAAGCAGACTCCCCACCAAGCACAGAGCCCAGCATGGGGCTCCATCCCAGGACCTGAGCCCAAACCAAGAGCTGGATGCTTAACAAACTGAGCCACCTAGGTACCCCATATTGAAAAGTCTTTAAATAAAAATCATGACTTCATTCCAATGTAATACATGGTTTCATTTTCCCTCAATTTCATCCTCATTATGTTTTGAAGATTTTATTTATTTATTTGACAGACAGGATCACAAGTAGGCAGAGAGGCAGGTGGGGGGGGGACAGGCTCCCCGCTGAGCAGAGAGCCCGATGTGGGGCTCAATCCCAGGACCCTGGGATCATGACCTGAGCTGAAGGCAGAGGCTTTAACCCACTGAGCCACCCAGACGTCCCATCATTCTCATTATGTTTTAAAAGTAAAACAAGTAAAAGAAGAAAAAAAAATCTTCAAGAATAGAACATAGGGGGAAAAAAAAGAATAGAACATAGGGAAGAATTGTGTGAACACCAGGAAAATGAAAAGAAAATATTATAGAGCTAAGTGAGAGATAAAGAATAAAAACTCCTAGTTAAGGGATGTGTCTTATTTGTCCCCTGAGGATGCAGATTTGAATCTTCCATTTAATAATGAAAGAGTCTCTCCATCGATTTCCTCAAAGACTCCTCGTTGACACTGAATTATCAAACAAGGGGCAGATCCGTGTGTGGAAATCTCATGTTCCAGAAAAATCTTGAAGTGTTTCTTGACATGTAGCAAATTCCATTAGTGTCACCTCACATACATAATCAGTTCTTGATGTCAATTCAGGGGAAGCACTACAGCGTAGCCAGATAACTGGAACTAATGTCTTAGGGAAGACCATGCACAGGAACTGAGAGCAGTGTGCCAAGAAGAAATGAGAACAAGGACTCTAAGTGGTTTCCGAGTGGGACGCGGACCTGAGATGAACCTGAAGAGGGCTGGTCACAGAAAATGTGCTAAGGAAAGGTCAAAACATGGTTTCCAGCCAAGTGAGACATTTGGATTTGTATGAAAGGACAACGTTTCTTCATCTTCTCTGACCTTTGCTTTAGTTAGAAGCCCCTGTGATGGTTGGAATGTTCTTTTTTTTTTTTTTTTTAAGATTTTATTTACTTATTTGACAGACAGAGATCACAAGTAAGCAGAGAGGCAGGCAGAGAGAGAGGGGGAAGCAGGCTCCCTGCTGAGCAGAGTACCAGATGCGGGGCTCCATCCCAGGACCCTGGGATCATGACCTCAGCTGAAGGCAGAGGCTTAACCCCCTGAGCCACCCAGGTGCCCCTGGAATGTTAATTTAGATCAAACAACAGAAGTTTTTAGTAAGAATTAGAGAATGCGTAGCAAAGTAGAGGAAATAAAAATATAAGAATCAGATCCTCTCTTAATCACTTCTTAAATAATCAGACAAAATCTTCTCTGACCACTCTGCTAGCAAAATTTAATCTATTGTTATCTAATGCCACACACTTGGTGAAGTTAGTCTCTAAATCCTTTGCTGCTTTTTTAAAAAACGTGTTTTCTATGTCTTCTATCCCTGTAGTTCAATATACCCACCCTTACTTACCCAGCCCATCAGGATACCAGACAGAAATCACTAGCTCTATCCCATCTTCCCTGCTGACTACAGCCCCTCCTCCTAATCCCAAAGCCCAGTGCTATCCGTTTCTAAATCTATGGAAAATTACTTGTGGAAATCATTTTATTTTCCAGCTTTCCCCACCTACTCGGAAGATGCCTCAGGTCACTCCATTACCACTCATTCAGCTCCTTCTTCGGTTTCCCAAAACATACTGCTGGTGCCTTACTTCCTTTTCTTCCCCTCCCATCGTTCGTCTACCACATACTCCTTTTGTACCTCTTATTTTCAAAACGCTGTACATGTACAGTTCATGCTGTTAAAGTGTTAACTCGTGTAAAGAAGCTAAGGCAGTCATATGTTATTATGGTCACCTTGGCACAGATTTTAGAAGGTTTTATAAACCACAGATTCTTTTTTTTTTTTTTTTAAGGTACTAACTGAATTTACAACCAGGGAGATGACTTCTGGTGGAGGGCATCTGGGAAAATTGCAGAAAACGTGCATCTGAACTGCACCATGAAAGAGACAGGATTCCTCCATGAGGATTACCACCTACTCTGGTCTAGCTCTCTCCATGTAGTCTGTGGAAGGCACCTGATACCCTTTGCTTTAGTATAATGGATGTGAGCACATTTTTCTGCTTTGGAACCACAACCATATAGTTTCAAATTCTACCTCTGCTACAAGTTTATATAATCATTGACATATTACCTAAGCTCTCAGTGCCTAAGTGTCTTGTCCTGTAAAGTGAAGATAAAAACATTTACCAAATACTGTTGCCATATGTATTACATTTGTTGATGGACATCCAAGTTCTTAGAATAGGACCCTGCCTATGGCTCTTAATACATGTTAGATATTATTTGTATTCAAAATTCTATTGCCTACTGCATTGTTGTCTCGGTTTTGGTCTTATTTTTAGGCTTCCGTCTCTAACTCGCCATTCTCCCTTTGTTCTGGAATACTCAGGCCCAAATATCCTCTCTTTGAGCCACATCTCCCCTTGATCTCCCTATAATTTTAGTCTCCAGAAATAATCACAGCTACAGGAATATTCTGTTGTTAATTATTTGGGGGTGGGAGGCTGATGCTCCCTGGGCTAGGAGTGACTATTCCTGCTCTTTCTTGGGTGATAAATTCAAATTCCAAATCCCACTGTAGACATCATCTAATTGACTCAGTTTTCACTTACTTCTTTTGTCCCCAGATTGGCTTCTCCCTCTTCTATGCTTCCTCTTTATCACATTCCCTCATATATAAATATTCCTTTCTATTTCCATTATTCTACCTACTTAAATTTTCACATGTGTATTCCATCGGAAGTACTCAATGAGTATTTATTGTCTTGGATAGTAGATACTCAATATAGTTTTGTATTGATTTGTAGTCAAATAAACAAAAGAGGTTTATGATTTTAAAACAGAAAAAAAAAAACAGAAAAATTGGATTTCAAAGATGTAAAAAAAAAAAGAGGATTTTGTCTAACCTCTTAGTTTTATATCCAAAAATGCTATGTAATTTGCTCAAGAAAAGAATGGTAAAATCAGGGAAGAAGTATTGAGTACTGTGCTCCAGGCACTTTGCTAAGTATTTTATGTACTTCACCTTATTTAATTTTCTTAACACCTCACTGAAGTAGACAGTGTCACCATATCTACTGTACAATTCTCATGCCTCTCCAAACTGCTCCCCACTCCAGGTTACTGGAGGAAATTGAACTATAAAGGGTAGATTAGTTGCTAGAGATAACAAAGTTCCAAAAAAAAAAAACAGAGTGGCCAGAACAACAGAAATGTATTGTATCACAATTCTGGAGGTTAGATGTTTGAGATCAATGTGTCAGGAGGGTGGTTTTCTACTGAGTGCCATAAAGGAGAATCCTCAAGGGAGGTTGACCCTTATCTTCCCAATTTCTGCAGGAAGCCTTATTCCAAGCTGCAAAACTACCTGCTGTCATAAAGATATGAGAAGTTTGTTTTCCTTCTAGATAAAGCCAACTAGCTAACACAGATGGTCACCCCCATTACCAGGTAAAGTTATCAGGAACTCTGTGTGACGGAATGTGCCATCGAGTTTTCCTACTTGACTAGTCATTGTTTATCTTGAAAACGTGTATGCAATGGGTTACATCTGCCTGGTTATACAAAAGTGTGAGGGTTTCTTTCCATTTTTCCAATCTCTTACTGGATTGTCTATGATGCACCTCACATCCTATTTTAAATTACATTCGATAATAACACTGTTTTCTTTTCATACTACCTCTGTGGAAGGGTTCTTGAGTGCGGAGAAAAGTTTAAGTTCTATTTCCCTGACTGTACTTCTGTGTCCAAATTTTCTCTTCCTATAAGAACACCAGTCATATTGAATTTCCTCTTCCTATAAGAACACCAGTCATATTGGATTAGGGGTCACACTAATCACCTCATCTTAACTAATTACGTCATCAGTGACCTTATTTCCAAATGAGGTTACATTGTGAGGTACTGGGGGTTAGAACTTCAACACGTGATTTAGAGGAAGGGGAAACAATTCAACCCGTAAAAGAATAACTAATTTATCCCAAGCTTAATTATTTAGTATAAGAACCAGAGTATATGAATCACATGTATCTCCTAACAGTATTTTGAAGCACTATGCGTACTTATTCCCAGTGCTTTTCCTACTGTGTAGAGACCTAAAAATAAAATGACTGGATTTCACGTAAGAGCAGACTCGCTCAAAATCAACTGCAGTTCCAGCCACAACTTCCTAATTGGTATTTTGCTGACGAGGAAATGCTATTCATCTCTTATTCTTTTACTCTCAGACTCACAAAGAGCTCAATCATCAGTGGAATCAGCTTCAAACACAAAATACATTTTTTTAGATCTTTTAATGTGAATTTAAGATGACACTGCATGAAAGTGTTTTAGAAAAAAACAAGCTTTTGTTTCTTTTGTTTGTTTATTTTTTTAAAAAGTAACTGCCTGGTAAATTGTATATGGGTTAATAATCTTGTGATTATAGGTATAATTTTTACTAGCTGGAGACTTTAATAGGAAGAAGAAAACAAAAGCAAAGAGCTCCCTGCTTCCTAGTCACAGCCTCTGTTTCAAGTCCAATGATCTCCCTTTTTTCCTTTTCAATTTTTTAAAAGTCCGGCAACTCTTTCATTATAGCATCTCTGCCATACAAAACCATCTGAACATGAATTATTTCTAATTCTTAATAAGACTTCCAAATGAAAAAATGTGTTTATGGCCTTTATTGTTGCATTTCATCTATTCTCAGACCAGACTTCACTGCTGGCTTCTTCTTTATTGGTATAGGAGAAGTTTATTGCATAATTCATAGCCCATTAATGATCTGGCAACCAACAAAACTCTTAAGGCACTGCAAAAATAGCCACGTCCACTAAACAGAGAGATTAACTGCACTTGGATGCTGGGAACAGCTGTGCAGCGAAAACAGGTGGATCCAGGAGGAACTTGCTTAAGCAAAGAGACTAAAGTCACGTTTCCATCTTCTTCGTTAGAAGAGAATCTTCTCTGAAGTATTTTCTTACTTAGGACAATCTAAGAAGCACAGTATTTCCCATACATTCCGTAAGCACAGAAATGAGTGCTTAATGGTGAATAAATACCTCTTTACAGGAAACCATAGATCTTCTATTTCTGTCTGAGGAAATAAAATTGTGAGCATGCCCCCATTAATGCGGGTGATTGGATAGATCACCATTTTAGATATGACATCAGTAAAGTCCATCACCCTTTCTCTTTCTCTCTCTCTCTCTCTCTATATATATATATATACACAACGTCATCAGTAAATAGCTTCATGAAGCAAAATTTATATGTTTCAGTTTCTAGTCATTCCTTATGGGCCCTTCCACCTAAGTATTTCATTTTTCATAAAAATGGATATAATGATTCTGCCGGCTTTCAATAATATTCTTCCTACCAGTGCAAGTTCATCCCAGCATAGATGGTACTGCTTGCATGAACTATTGGACAATCAATCTCAGATCACTCTCTGTACCACCAGGTCTTACCCTGTTTCTGTGGTAATTTTCTCCAGCTGTGTTGCTGATACAGGTAATATAGCAGCATTTATAAAATACTTGAAATCTTTCTTTTTTAGTTGAAGTCATGTTCAGAGCTTTCTCCAAGTCAACTCTGGGGACCTTTGACATATTGTGTACTTGCTAAAATAATTTAGAAGTTCTGGGGTTTTTCTTTTTTAAAATAGTTTGGAAGACTTCAACAGAGAAAAAAGGAAGAAAGCTGCTTGTTTCAGTTACGTAGGCCGTACACACTAGGTTTACAAAGCAGAAAACCATGAAGTCATGTCTGAAACTTTTTTTTTTTTCCTAAGAGTGGTACTGTGACTTCTATCTAGCCTTTCTCTTTTAAACCCTTTAAGTTTACATCTTAAGTACCTGCCTGTTGCATGTCTCTGATGGAAGTACAATATGGATCTGTCCCAATAGTTCTTCTCCAACCTTATGTCCCATCACAGCACCTTGAAAAGTCAGTGGCTATATTGGGCTAATTTCCTTACAAAACTTAAATATAGACTATTGGTTGTTGCCTTTCAGCTATTTATTGTGGGACTCTTACCATTTACCGCCTGGAATAATTTCCTTTTACTCAATGACCTTCTAAGTTCCTTAACACTTAAAAAAAAAAAGTCCCATTTTCTCCATGTCACTATGTTAATATCTTTCTTCTCTGCATTCCTGAAGAATAAAAGGTAAGAGAAGGAAGAAATGTAATGGATACTATAGAAAAACATCCTCGTTTTATAGGAAAAGATTCTGAGCTGTGTCCACAACTCATTCATATGAATCATGATTTAATAATACTTCTAAATTCCTCGAGGATTCTCCAGCCAAAAAAATAATCCAGTATTATAATTATATTAGGTCTTAAAGATCAAGAAGTAGCACTTATATTGCTTTTGTTCAATCAACTAGTTGATCAACCAATAAACATAAAATGAAAGTCTACTATATACTGGTACTGTATTGAGTGCTATAGGAAATACAGAGAAGTACATATGTCATGTCTCTCTTCTAAACACTTGTAGGTTACTTGACAGATATAAGAATAACTAATGTAAGATGTGAAAAGTTTTATAAGAGTTAAGATGGAAGGCCGCTGTAGTCTAGAAAAAGGCTTCATAGAGGAAATGGACCCAGATGAATCTTGAATTATGGGTTGAAAATGGCCATATAATGAGAAAATACTAATAATGAAGACAGGAAAAGGGCAAAGTATAAAGTCTGCTTTAAGAACATACCTGCTTTAAAGTTAATACCAGCAAGTAGAAAAGAATAGGTTTTAAAAGTTGGCCACCAATCTTACTGTGAAGTAGCTTCAATTCCAGTTTTAGAATCCTACTCTTCATCTTGAGAATGGATAATATGATGTGGCAAATGAAACATTAAGTTTCTGAAATGAAAATATGACCATAAAGAGATATTGATGGAGGTGGCAGTAAACATGTATGACTATCTAGAATGAATTGTTCTAGCATGAGCAGCATCACTTTATGGTGGTAATCCGGATGGGAGAGGATAGTGAGGGTAGGAAATATTAGGAAAACAAAAACAAACAAACAACAACAGTGTCTTATGTGAGACAAATGATATTTGCATGGTATTGTGCATACAGTGTGTTTCCCAAACTTTCTAGAGGACAACGTTAATAAATAAGCTTCAGTTAAAAAGAGAGTTCAAGGAAGTCATATCAAGAGAGGTTCCCCTATGTTCCTTGTAATTGAGTCTAATGTCTACAGAATATTTGAGTAGACCTTTGTCAACAGGGATACTTCATCTTTGGCAGGGTTGGGTTTACCTAAAATGGCTTTGGGCACATTGGAGGCACTAAGTTCTTAAAAGCAGCAATGGGCCTTTTCTTTGCATGTCCTATGCAGTTAAGTTTTCTAAGTCTGTTATTAGTTGGAATAAAACTATCAAAATCCAGAGTAGTTCATGAGGATTAAATGGTATAATGAAAATAGTCCAATTAGCTCACTGTCAGAAACAGAATATTTGTCCAATAATGGTAGGTGGTCTATTATATACAAAGAAAATAAAGGAACCAATACTGAACATTGAAAAAAGAATTGCAAAAGGTGAATGCCTTTATTAAGTAGAAGACAAATCAGATAACAATAAGGCTATAGGAACTGATTTAGAGATGTGCACAGTGCAGATTTCTCACTATTAAAACTGGAAGCTATACAATATACAGTTTAGAAATACTCCGTGATTAGGTTAAAAATACTTAAAGATAGTTTGAGATCATCATTTCTGGATTCCTTTATTTGTATAAGCACACTCACAGAACAATAACAATAACACTGTACAATTTAGGGCAGTTAGAGTTTTTCTATTTTCTTAGTCTAATTTTAATTTCTACTTGTAGGAGTCCAAGATGCCTATAGGCAGTCCCATGATTGGTACATACAGAATCACTTGCACAGATATTTTAATAATATTATACTATGTACATGTAAAATAAAAATGATAGCTTGTTAATACCTGCAGTTTTAAGAAGCCATAGAATGGGTTTAGAGAAACCAAAATATATTACAAGTAAATATACCTTTAGAGACAGCATGCTCTAATCTACTCTTATTGAAAGAATGGTAGGAAAGAAGAGTGGCTTTCCCCTAAGAGTTTTCGTTTATACTTAGTCAAGTGTTTAATAAACTTGATAGAGTATATAATGCAATAATGATGATACAGTTTACAATAAGTAAAACATATAAGTGATATATAAATATTTTCTCAAAACCTTAAAAATATGACAAAAAAATTGAAAGGATTGCCATGTTGTGTCTTCAACTCATATTCTGCATTCTACTGAGATGATCATAAAAGTACTGAAATAGAAGCAAAGCAGTAGTAGTGCTGAAACTCCTGAATGAAGGATAGAAGAGCACTTGCAAATAGGGACTTTGGAGCTAGGCAGGCATGGGTCTAAGTCCCATGAATGCCTTTACTAATTGCATTACCTTAGGCAAATGGATAGAATGCTTTCAATGTGCATCATGCTAACATTACAACTGATGTTATAAGAACTATTATTTTAATTAAAAATGAAACACTAAAGCAATACCATCATGATTATGTACCATTTTCTGTAATTTCTAATCAATGCAGTAACATGAAATGCAAATGAGATAATAATACAAATCAACAGAAAATAAAAGAATACAAGGATTGCTAGGCAAATCAATTGAAGCCTATCACCATCCAAAAGGCTATAATTCGTTATCTGATAAACTTGGCAACATAAATCAATGAAAAAGACAAGGTTACCAAATTGAGAAAATTGGTAACATCTATAAGATTTTTTTAGCCAAACATGTTTCAAGTGAATTAAAGAGGCAGAAGAATAAAAAATTTAAAAAAGAATATGTAAAAAAAGAAAAGAATATGTAATAAACATATTTTTAAATCACTGAATCAGAAAATATTTTTCAAAGATAATGGAATAAAACATGCAGGTCAGTGAATCCCTGGGTCCCTATAGCATTTTAGTGGCTTTTAGTGATATCCCACTTCAATTCGGAAAACTTAGGAAAAGCAAAAAATGTGGATAGCAAAATGATTGAATATACTGGCCCAGAAGCACATCTTTGCCATGTCCTAGCTGTGCAACCATGCTTGGCACAGCAAGTAACGGTCCTCTGCCTCAGTTTCTTCATCCGTTAAATGAGGATCATGATGGTACCTACTGCACTGGTTTCTTTTTTGAAATAAGAGATCACTGAAAACAATGCCTGGCGAGTTGTAAGTACTCGGTAAATGCTGGGTAGCTATTATTTTCATTTTATTATAAATACACACAAAATCATACCTAAAAGAAAACATGATGGTATCATGAAATAATAAATACCAAGAAAGAAAGAAAGAAAGAGAGAGAGAGGAAGGAAGGAAGGAAGGAGACAAAGGAAAGCCAGCAGTTTGGCCCAATGGCTCTATCAAAATGACCCTCTCTCTGATGTTGGTAGGGCTTCCAATTTAGCTCTACACTCTCAGCCAACCCAATAAAGAAACATCAAGATTTACACAATACCTACTACCCACAAGTTAAAAATTAAATGTTGCTCTGAAGTAGCTTTTTTTTTAAAGATTTTATTTCATTTATTTGTCAGAGAGAGAGAGAGAAAGAGAGTGCACATGTAGGGGGAGCAGAGGCAGAGGGAGAAGAAGGCTCCCCGCTCAGCAGGGAGACCCATACCTGAGGGACCCCAGGATGACCTAAGCCAAAGGCAGACACCTAATGGACTAAGCCACCCAAGTGTCACTGAAGTAGTCCCTCAGGGATTTCTGCCATGGGCATATACATTCTGTACCATGTGCCCCTTCAGAGTCAGTCATTTTAACACCATGCTCCTTACGTGAGCCCTTGCTACTGTGAAACAGCAACAGCATGTTACTTCCCATCCATTACAAGTTTATTTCTTTTGGTGGATTTAAATGCTTTCCATTTATCGTCTGTCAGCATTCCTGACGCAGCAGGGAAAACCAGAAGAGCTTCTCACTGAATATGATGTAGAGGCCAGCTCCTCTGCCGTGGTACCAGAGGCCCCACTCCTCTCCACCACAATGTGCTCTGTGTAGAGGCCATTAAGAATGGATTGATATGGGCACCTGGGTGGCTCAGTGGGTTAGAGCCTCTGCCTTCGGCTAAGGTCATGATCTCAGGGTCCTGGGATGGAGCCCCACATCCGGCTCTCTGCTCCTCAGGGAGCCTGCTTCCCACCTCCTCTCTCTGCCTGCCTCTCAGTCTACTTGTGATCTCTGTCAAAGAAATAAATAAATAAATAAATAAAATCTTAAAAAAAAAAAAAAAGAATAGATTGATACCCTCTCAGTGTTTCCAGTTCACTCACTGTTTGGAGGCTTTACAAATGTCCTTTTCTTTATCAGAAATGTTTCTGCCTGACCCAACTAACTATCTCATAATCATGCCTCAAATATCAAGTTCCCTCCTCTGAGAAGTCTTTTCTGACTTCCTCAAGCCGAGGGTGACGGGTGATGCGACGCCACTCTTCTGTCTCCCACAGCTCCCTGGAGAGACATCTTTTGTGCCGCAGATACTGTCCAGTCACCACTTAATGTCACTTTCCCCAAGAGATTCGGTGCCCTCTGTGGGCAACTTCTGCATCTTCATTTCTCCACATCGAAACCCCCATGCATGCTTGCTCAGTATTTCTCAAAACAATTATTAAGTGAGAAAATGAGTTTGTGAGATTGGGACCCGAATGGAAACATGAATGTGTGAACAAATGTCTCTCTTTCTGATTTGCTCCCACTAATTTCCTCTCTCTCATTTGATGGATGTCCTCTGTTGATATTGCAGATTTGGGATTCAGGTAATATTTTAAAAATATTCAAGGATACCTGACAATCCCTGGTAAGAAAACGGGATAAAAACCTCCCCACCGTTCTCGAACTAATGGTGTGGATATTTAATGGGGAGGCATTTAACACAATGAGATTTTAAAGAGAGCCGATATTAAAGTGCTTCATCTGAATGATGCAATTAGTTTAGGATGTTTGAAACTAAATTATAAAGAAAACATTGTATTAGTCATGAATAAATTTCCAATCATCTCTTCATGATTTACAAAAAAAAAACATATATTTTTGAAATACAGCATTTGATTTAACTACCACACCTTAATGAGATTAAATAATTCACTAAAAGTGGCAGCTTTTAATTGGCACAATTTTCAGCTGCAACCCCTTGATCCATCTCAACAGTGCCTATCACTTCTCTAAATTACTTATATGTGACTTTAATTCCCACTCAATGGCCTCCACTTAAATAAATTTGGAATGCTATCATAGTGATAGAAGAAAATGTCAACCTTTTATACAAAACCGCATACCTGGTCTGCGGAATTGTTATGTGTTGATATTAGACCAAGTTCTATGATGATATCCTCCGTGTATTTAGAAAGATGACTATTAGACATGCAAGTAGTGTATGTCTTCTTCCTCATTTAAAAAAAAAAGAGTAAAACTCAATTATCTAGTGATTTTAAGTGCATTTGGATACGAGAAGAACTGGTGCTGAAAGAAGTAAGTGTTGATACTTGGACTGGAAGGATCCAAAAAGCAATCATGATGGTATGAATGAAGCATTTAAACCGTTGACACTTCTTGCATTGGCAGTGAACAACAGATAAAAATGACATTAGTGCTATCATATTTGCGCAGACAGACGTCTGTGTGAAAACCACCTTTAGACATAATGTGTCCACTGAGAACTCCTATGTACCTCCCCTATCTTTTGAGATATACTCTTTATCCAGTATTCTATCCCTTTTCCCATAAATCCTATGCCAAGTATGAGGAAATAAATTTCAATACTGAATCCAGATAGATCAGGTTGGCCAATGGTTCATCCTTTCCTCCAAAGCATTGGAATTTCTTAATATGTATGTCATTCTGTAATATATCTGGAAGCTATCGACTTCCCTCCAACCCAGCTTAAATCTGTGGGGCCAAGCCACCATCAATTGTCTCCTGCAACCACGCTTTAAGTGTTTTCTGTATTTATTCTTGAACTTCTCCAATATACTCTCTACTGAAGATCTAGGGAAATTTTAAAAATATTTGTCAGTCATGTCACTCATCTGCTTAATAACTGGAGTGAATTTCTGCTGCCATCAGAATAATATGCAAAATCCTTTTCATATCATCTAAGACCTCGGTCCTCTGGCCCCTGCCTACATCTTCCACTTCAATTAGATGCCACAGTCTGTCTCATCCTCGTTGCCCCAGCAACGCTTCCTCGGTTCTTTAATATATTGTGATCTTTCCTAGCCTAGAGTTTTGCCTGCCCTCGCCTGGAAATTTCCTCCCACTCTGTCCTGCATGTGATAACTTTTGTTAACTTTCAGGTCTCACCTTAAATGTCACTTCTTCAGAGACTGCCAGTCTTCTATTGCATTTCTTCCTTACCACATGTATCTCACTTTAATAATTTCTTATATATCTGTCTCCTGCATGAGATCTAAAACTATGGGATGACAGATGCCATGTTTTTCATGTTCAGCGTAATATCCCTTCTCTCATCTTGGGCCCTAATAAAATAGAGACTAGGTACACTGGTCTACTGCTGAACAGGTTTGGATTGAATATCAGCAGCCCAGTTCTACTGAAGTTCATTGCACTGAAATCTGATTGCACTGAGTCAAAAAATTCCAAACTCAAGACAAGCTAAGGACACCCTCACACGTGTCATTCTACAACGGAAGGTGTTGATGTCCCAAATACTTCAACAGCCTTAGTTAATATAACACAGAAAAAAAAAAAAAAAGAGAGAGAGAGAGAGAGAATAAAATAATTTAAGGTTAAAAATAATTTGGGTTTAAAGTCAGAATGAAAATTTTATGACTTGAAGTAAAAAAGAACCTTAGACATTGTCCGACACAACTTCCTAAATAATAATAATTTTAAAATTCCATCATATTTCCCCCTTTTTAATCCTTTTGATGGTGTTCCACCTTCTGAAGAAAAGAAAAGAAAAAGAAAAAAGAAAAACCGTGTCATGAAGCTCCTGGGGATTGGGCCTCATGGAGTCAAAGGAATCCCTCTGTGTTTAGAGAAATAGATAGAGGCCTTAAGGAAGTTTTCCTAGGCAGATGCTCCTTGGCAAGATTAATCACAAACCTCACTTTTTCCTCACCCTCACATTTTACTCTCCCATTTCTTTTCCCCTTCTTTCATTTTATTCCCTCTCCCATTATTCATCTCCCCCCAGTTCCCTAGCTCTTTATCTCTACATTAACTTTTTCAATCTACCTAGTCTTCTTTAATCAAAATTACTTCTTCAATTAAAACATGGTTTTTATTTCTATCTTACTGGGCTTAAAAATAAAAGACAATGACAGAAGTAGGAACAAAATGGTGAATTAGGGGGGCACCTGGGTGGCTCAGTGGGTTAAATCCTCTGTCTTCGGCTCAGGTCATGATTCCAGGGTCCTGGGATCAAGCCCCGCATTGGACTCTCTGCTCAGCGGGGAGCCTGCTTCCTCCTGTCTCTCTGCCTGCCTCTCTGCCTACTTGTGATCTTTGTCAAATAAATAAATAAAATCTTCTAAAAAAATGGTGAATTAGGGGCAGAAAGATATGTGGAAGAAACTTAACCCTGTGCACTCTACTGTACTTCTCTGTAAATTGAGTATATTTAAGAATGTCAAGGAGTGGGTGGCAGACAGGATAGCCAGAAACAGATGCATGAAGTGAAATGTGCTTAAACATCTGCTTTGTATTCACAGATAAGCTATAATGGATTGTACAGAGCACAATGAATGAAAGATAATAAATGAATTGACAGTCAATCTATAATTACACAGCTCATAAGATAACTAATATTTCTTCTAAGTATTTAATTTGAAACCTTAATACACCACTTCAGAAGTTAGGTCTTTCCTGCAAACCAGTTACATTTGAGTGGCATGAATAACTAGTTATTGTTTTTAACATTTCACACTCATAATATCTTGTCTTCACATTCACAGAGAACTCAAGGGCTGAGGAACCTTCTAAGATCAGCAGAGAAAATTGCTTCCCCCATCAAAGAGTTGGCATCTCCTCTGGGGAAGGAGCTGGCAGCTTTTTAACAATGCATAATGCCTCATGACATTCTAGAAAGGGTTTGAAAGTTGCATTCTGACTGTGCTGTGGCATATCCTCCAAACTCCGTTACATCACACTCAACAGTTAGTCTCTACCACACGGATCTTATTTATTTATTTATTTATCTATCTATCTATCTATCTATCTATTTATTTATTTATTTATTACTCTGAGCATTGCTTCTTATAAATAAGGCAGCTTTTTTCTCTGCCCTTTTGTCAAGTGTCAGAAGCTTTACTGATATATGTTTTGGAAGTATGTCCAGCTGATTCTCCCTTAAAAGATGTAAGAAAAAATAGAAAAAAAAATAGGTAACTAAAGACAGGATATCTGGACTTGATTCTATCTTTTTAATGTATAATCTACTACAAATCCCTTGAATTTTGTCTTAGGTAGATTGGTAAAAGTTAGATATTAGTATTTTTGTCTACTAGAGACTGTCTAGGTGCCTATACCATAAAATCAGCACATGTTACTTCTGTGTTAAGAAAATTCATTCATTCCATAGATTATCATCATGGTTCCATACTTCTAAAAAATTAGGAATATGGCTATAAACAAAATGAAATTCTTCTCCTCCTGTAGTTTATACTGAAGGGGGGCAGACAGACAATAAGCAAACAAATGTCAGAACAAGAGGAAAAAAAAAACTGACAATGGTGAGAAGTGGCTGTTTTATAGAAAGTGATCTGGGAGGTACTTCTGACAAAATGACATTTTAGCAGACTTGAAGGCAGTAAGACTGTGAGTCATGTTAGTGTCTGACAGGATCACTCTGGCTAACAAGTAGAGAACAGACCAAGAAGCCAGGCTGGAAGTAGGGAGACTAATTTAGGAAGCCATAGCAGAAGCCCTGCAAAGAGATAATGGTGCTTTGAATTATGACTTGAGACAGTATATGGAGCATGATATTCCAAAAGGAAAAATGTTCAGTGGGAAGTTTATCATAACTCACTCAAAGAGTTGACTATAGAAAACATAGTCATTCCTATCATAATGGGAAGATTTAAAAATATTCACCTGTGATATCAATCACACTAGGAATGTGTAACTTACCTTTATTATGTCAGAGTCTACCAATTGTATCTCAGTGGGTGACACTGGTTTGCAATTTAGGGAAAAACTTGGAGTTTTCCCTTTTCCATCCATTGGTAGAGTTCTCTCCTTCAAAAACTAATTCTTTCTTTATACATGGCATAAATCTAAACACATGAAAAAGACATACACACAGAGATAAACACACCACACAAACAAAACTGTCCTCTCCTTACAGTATCACCAATAACTTTACTTTTCATAAGAAGATACTTCATGTACTTTTTAGGATAAAAATGTTCCAGCATTCTAAGAAACACGACGAAGAAGTACCAAATTTGTAAAAATACATATGGCATTCATGATTGAGCATGTCATAAATTTATTCACCTAGGTCCATAATTTATTCATACATGTAACATTTTTGATTACCTATTATGTACTAAGTGGTTTCCAATATAAAAATAGACATTGCAGTGAACAATGGGCTATAATTATAAACAAATTCAATGATTGACTGTATTTTTTTTTAAAGATTTTATTTATTTATTTGACAGAGATCACAAGTAGGCAGAGAGGCAGGCAGAAAGAGAAGGAGAAGCAGGCTCCCTGATGAGCAGAGAGCCCCATATGGAACTCCATCCCAGGACCCTGAGATCATGACCTGAGCTGAAGGCAGAGGCTTTAACCCACTGAGCTGATTGACTGTATTTAACCGTCTATTCTTTTCCCCACAAATATTAACATATTCCTGGATTTTTTGATGTGTTAATGTGATATGATTTGTGACTTGTGACTTGTTGATATGATTTGTGACTTTGTGGAGGTAAATGAGGAATACTAGGAAGCTGAGAAATACTCAAGAATTGGGAGATACTTGTCTTTCTCTCTCCTTTGGTTACATTTTCTTTTTCTCTCATTGATTCTCAGGACTCCATTTTAAGAATTCACATAAAGAGAACCTTTCTTAACTTGGGTTGGGAGGTTAATGAATTTCTCGGATACAGAAACCCACAAAATTATAAGTAAACTTAACCAATTAGTATGTGTGTTAGAGGAAAAAAAGAAACCCAAATGCAAACTTTTTTAAGTGAAAAGGGAATTTCTTGGCTTGTGCTAACAAAAATCAATGAGTACAGTTGGCTTTAAGGAATTCTTGTTTCTGAGGCACCAAGGACATTAGGGCTCAGTCTTCTCCTTACCTTCAAAACAAACATTTGAAAGATGGCAGAAATTATCTTCCACCAGCTCAAGACTCACATCCTGCCACTTGAGAATCTGAGGGGAAAAGGGTACTGTCCCAAGAGCTCAGGAGAAAGTTCGATGGAGGGGTGTTAAGATACACCCAGATAGCTGACAAAACATTATCTCTGGATGTATGTGTGAGAGTGTTTCTGGAGGAGATTAGCATTCAAATTGGTATACTCAATAAAGAAAATAATCCTCAGCAATTACAGTGGGCTATCTACCTTCCCTGAATAGAAGAAAAAATGTGGAGAAAGGGTAAATTGGCTCTCTGAGTCGGGACATCTCCTATCCTCAGACTTCATCACTCCTGGCTCTTGGACCTTTGGAACTCCAACTAGGACTTAGAACATTGCCTCCTCTGGTTCTCATGCATTTGAGTCTGAACTGGAATGACACCATCAACTTTGCTGTGCCACCACATTGTGGAAGGTAGATTGTGAGGCTTCTCACATGGTGGCATTTGCTCAGAATAAATCTTTTTCTATATATCTCTAAATGTCCTATTTTGTTTCTCTGGAGAACCAAGACTAATAAGAGTAGTATATTGGGTTTGGCTTAGATCATATACCCATACCTTACTGAATCACTGAGGTAAGAGAGATGGCATAGCTCAAGGATCAGGCCTGGGTAACATGTTGAATCCTTGTTAGAAATTGTATTATGGTAAGAACACTTAACATAATATCTAGTCTTTTAACAAGTTTTTAGGTGTGTAATGCAGTGTTGTTGACTATAGCTACGATGTTGTACAACAGATCTCTGGAATGTATTCATCTTGCTTTAGCTATAACTTTAGACCTGTGGATTAGTAACTCCCTGTTTTCTACAACCTCCTTCCCAAACCCTGGCAACCACCATTCCACTATTTGATTCTATGAATTTGATTATTTTGGATACTTTGTATAAGTGGAATCATGTAATATTTATCTTTTTGTGACCAGCTTATTTCATTTAGCATAAAGTCCTTAAGAAGACTCTTTCATGTTGTTGTCTTTTGCAGAATTTTTTTCTTTCTTAAGGTTGAATATTATTTCATTTTATGTACATACCACATTTTCTTTACCCTAAGAAACAAGGAGTGACATGACCACTAAAAGCAGTAGATCAACCTTAAGAGCATACATACATGTTTATGAGCAGGGAAAGGAATTTCTTCAGATTGTAAAAGGAGTCCATGATGCGGGTCTCCCCACCCCTTGCTGGCAAAACAGAACAAAACAAAATAAAACAAAATTAAACAGCATTGCACCAAGCATAGAGTTGTACTTGGAGCTGCAAAGAAAAGAAAATCCCCAAGAATGAAAGAGCAGATATTTTTCAGTATCAATTAGATTTTGACCAGCATAAAGTTCCTTTTGTCAAATTACGGTAATTTAGCATCAAGGCACTTACTCAAGTTCTTACAGAAAAGGAGACCATAAATGTTCAGAGCCTAAATCATGTGGTGAATATGAACTCAGCTACTGATGGGATGGCTTTGTTGTTATCTATTTAATTATTTGTAACTGGTAGATCTTGCAATCATGACACAGAGTATATAAACACTAAGAGACATTATATCCCATTTCCTCTTTGAAATTCATTTAGTCCAGTAAATTCTTCACCTTCTCTTGGATAAAAACCCAGGCAGTGCCTTGACTTATGTAGTAACTCCTAGATTGTGAGAGCATGGTTGCTTGAAATCATCAAATACAGTGGGATTTGGGAAGTCAGAACGCCTATAATAATTAAAACTTTGGTCTTCATTTAATTTTCCTTAAAGTCCTGACTCCATTTTCATGCCTAAGGATTTTTTATGTGCATCCAGCATGTATCTTTGGTAATGTATGCAGATAGTTAAAAAAATAAAAAAATAAAAAAAAAAAAGAAGAAGAAGAAGTTCTGAATGGACCCAACATATAACACAACCAGAACACTGAATAGGCAAGACTAGTGGAATCCGATCCCAAAGCCACTTTATTTTCTTCTTCACTGGTCTTTTACCTTTGTTCGAGAAAGCTAGCTTTTCTTACCTTGGGTAAAATTTGCTTTGTGCTCAAAACTTAGATAATTTAAGTGGCATCTGGGTGGCTCAGTCAGTTGAGCATCCAGCTCTTGGTTCCTGATCAGGTCACTATCTCAGGGTCATGAGATCAAGACCCTCATAGGGCTCTGTGCTCAGTGGGGAGTCTGCTGGAGATTCTCTCTCCCTCTCCCTCAGTCCCTGCCCCCCAACTCCAATTTATTGAACTAAACACACACTCACACTTGCACTCTCCCTCTCTCAAAATAAATGACATTCTTTAAATAAATAAATAAATAAATAACTTAGTTAATTTAATATTCCTTTAAAGCAACAAATACATAGACTGGATTCATTTCTTAGCATATCTAGACTAATAATCCAAGATTCTACTTTCATTCAAAGTTACATCTACTCTGTTCCATGCTAGGGCCTGTAGCAGAAAGAAAGATAAATAAGCCAAAGAAGAAGGCATATTCGTCTTATTTTTTTTTTTCTCCCTCTCATCTTCCACTGTATTACTAACCACGGTTTCTTAATAATTTAAAATTGGGGCATAGGGAATGAAAGATACTCATTAGAGATGGCAACATTTGTACTTAATTGTTATTGTCATAGATAAGTTCTAAATTCTCTGAACCTGGCTGCTATTTATAATTTTATTTATTTTTCTTATTTTTTTAAAGATTTTATTTATTTGACAGAGAGAGGTCACAAACAGGCAGAGAGGCAGGCAGAGAGAGAGGAGGAAGCAGACTCCCTGCTGAGCAGAGAGCCCAATGGGGGCCTCTATCCCAGGACCCTGAGATCATGACCTGAGCCGAAGGCAGCGGCTTAACCCACTGAGCCACCCAGGCACCCTCTGGCTGCTATTTAAAGTTGACTTTTTTCTTATGTGGGCAACTTGTTGGTCTTGCCCCAACCATTAGGCCCTTTCACCTGCAATATCCCTGATTTGGGCCAGGCACCTTATGTCACTTCCTTCTTCAGAGTCTGGCAATTCACATCCAATCTTTTTTGTGCTGAGTTTGTTTGCTCCACTAGCCAAACCACTTGGTCAGGACTTGAAATAATCTTACTCGGGTGTTATCTTAACATTGTCCATACCAGCTGCAAGTGAGACACTCACTCATCCTTAGGCTTCCTATGATCAGGGCATCTAGGCCCATCCCCCAGAGCCACTTCCCTGACCATTTAGGTTATCTCAGATGGATGCAGACACCAGTCCAAGGTATCCTTTATTCCTGCTCCTTCAGTGTAGAGAGCACAAGCCATGCTCCCCTCTATGCTTGGATTAGAAGGTGAAGCCAATGACAGTGATGTGGAGAACAAAGGCAAAAGAAATGTAGATAAAATTAAATTTCCTTATAACCGGCAGCCCACAGACAAATACTAGAGGTGGGCAGAGGATGGAAGTTCCTCCAGGAATTCCCAATCTTTTTTTTTTTTCTTAATTTTATTTATTTATTTGACAGACAGATATCACAGATAGGCAGATAGGCTGGCAGAGAGAGAGAGAGGGAAGCAGGCTCCCTGCTGAGCAGAGAGCCTGATGTGGGGCTTGATCCCAAGACCCTGAGATCATGACCTGAGCCAAAGGCAGAGGCTTTAACCCACTGAGCCACCCAGGCGCCCCCACTGAGCCAATCTTAATATCAATGCCTTGCTAGCTGGAAAAACAACCTTAGTTTGACAATAGCCAGGCCTTCAGGATCCTGTTACGTTTTCTTTAACATAAGAGAATCCTTCTGGGAAGCTCTGTCTTCACCTCTGCCAGCTCCAAAGTGTATAATCAGTCACTCCTCACCATCCCAGTGCAGCGCTTTCTGGGCAAGAGTTCTGTCCCCTTGTTATAATAAAAACACCTTTTTGTACCAAAACCGTCTCAAGAATTCTTTCTTGGCTGTTGGTTCATGGACCCAAACTTCAAACCACATCAATAGAGCCTTCCAAGGAAATTCTCAGTGTCCGCTAACCTGACGCTTGATACTACCAATTCTGGCAAGGGATCCTGTAACTGATTCTCAAATATTTCCTTTAAATTTTTGCATTTTCTGCTCTTCATTTTGGCATATCACGCTTATTTGATTTTGGTGACTCAATCAAATGTTCTAATTTAACAGCTTGTTAAAATAGTATTTGCTATTTTCAAATACTTCTCATTTTGTGTCCAATAACATAATCTGATTCTAAATAAGCTGAAAGTAGAAAAATTCCTGTAGGATTCCAGGAATCACAGTGTTTACAAATGCCAGTTACGATGCGGTTTGAAGTAGTGCGGTTCAGAGCTGACAGCCAAGAAAAATTCTTGCGACGTCTTTGGTGCCAAAAGGTGATTTTCGTTGAAGTGTGCGGACAGGACCTGTGGGCAGAAAGCTGCGCTGGGGTGTTGAGGCACCGCTGAGTATATACTTTAGAGTTGGGTGGGGGAGTCAAGACAAAGGGAAGTTTCCAGAAGGACATTCATATGTTCAAGAAGACGTACAGGATATTGGAGGCCTAGCGATTGTCAAGCTCAAGTTGTTTTTCCCTCTAGCAAAGCATTTACATTAAGACAGTGGAGAGTTTCTGGAGGAATGTCAGAGTCCCCCCCGCCGCAAGTATTCGTCAATGGGCTGCAGGTTATAAGAAAATTTAATTTTATCTACATTTCCTTCTTGCCTTTGTTCTCTACATCAGTTACGGTGTCCATTTACTCTAAAATTGTTCAATATAAATGACTATATATCATGATTAATTGTTTCATCGTCTCCTGAGGTGGATATATTAGTTTCATGAATTTAGCCTTTCTCTGGAATATTTATGATTGTTGCTCTCCTCCAAGTCACGAATACAGAGTCGATCAACACACATACTAACCATTTCATCCTGCTCCTCTGAAGTGGAACTTTGCTGCACCTGGACATTGCCCCTCACGTACTGTATATGCCCATCCCCACAAGTAACCCAGATGTCCTCACCCTTGATTTGTCTGCTACTTCTAATCCTCTTATCTCCCTCATTTTAGCTCCTGGCAACAACTTTGTTCAAAAGACTTCAGGAAGAAGCCACCCAGAATCCCAAGGTTATGGAAGTGTGATTGGTCTTCTAGAGGCACCTCCTGGCACTCCTATCAGTGCCCCAGGCACGGCAGTTAAAAGGGATTGAAACACGAAGACCTAACTCTATCATCTAATGGCGCTGCCTGTGTGCCCGTTCCCTTGGCTGTGTTAATTGCTATCACAAGGCAAGCTGGGGACAAAGCAGAAGCTGACATCCCACAACCTGCCCCTCCCCAGGTGGGACCTATTTCTCAAGCACTCCTGGATGCCCTAAGGTTAAGGAAAGGAAAAACAGATAGTTAACTTCCGAGATCACAATCTTGCAAGACAGAAGTCTCCCTCAGTTTACAAATGTCTTAGCAATTTACAAGAACAAAGCATTTCTATCCATGGCCTAGCTTCTGGAAGGAATGTTGATACAGTTAAATGTCCTTATAACCTGCAGCCCATTGTCAGATACTTGAACCAGGCAGAGCGTCACATTCCTCCAGGAATTTCCCAGTATCTTCATATTAATGCCTTGCTAGAGGGAAAAACAACGTTAACTTGACAAGGTCAAGTCCTCCTGTGAGTATTCTTGAACATATGAAAATCCTTTTGAAATCTCCCTTTCCTTAGCTCCCCCAATCCCATAGTATATAGTCGGCCACCCCTCACCACCCCTCAACACCCCTGGGCAGCAGCCCTTTCTGCCCACAGGTCCTGTCCCCTTGCTTTAGTAAAGCCACAATTTTGCACCAAAAATGTCTCAAGGAGTCTTTCTTGGTCATCAGCTCTGTACCTCTCCCCGCTGAACCTCACCTATATTCCAAAACCCCATCAACAAGACCCAGGGATCTGTTATAAGTTAGCTATTTATTTGATAGCATCAATTTCATTAAGAGATATTTTTTTTTATCTTGAAAACAGAGTGCAATTTTTAAAGTGAATCTGACCCTTTACTCTTTAACTAAAGTAGGGAATGATTCCTTCTCATTCCATCAATCAAAGCCTCACAAACAAAGCTTTGATAGATGAGCAGCCAAGACAGATTAGAATTATGTCATTATTAGAAAACGTCTCATCATCACTTTTTCCAAGTGTATATCAGTGATAGAGTCTTAGAATTTAGATGTAATGGCCAGGAAAACATCTTCCTGTCCACACCCTTCACACAGATTTGCACCTTTAGCAGTTCACTCTTTCTTTGCTTTGTCCTTAATGGCTGTGATTTTTATACCATTGTATCAACTTAAATAATAGTTTGTGCTTCCTCTAAAGACATTCCTTTTGACAGTCTTCTTAATCATACTGCTGGATTCCTCCAGTACTTTCTAATACAGTTCAACCAACTGAAACTGAAGTGGAGAGAACATTTCATTCCACATCCAAACAATTGTCACTCACGCTAGTTGATGTTTTGAGTCTCATTTTACTGCTTGAAGAATAATTCATGCAATTACTATACACCGTCTCATAATATTTTACCAAAATGCTTCCAAACTGTACGATACAATAAAATTCCTTGGTACTCCACCTGCCAATACTTCCCTCATTTCAAAGAAAAGCCAATAAAGGAACCATTCACTGCAATGTGCTCCTGAGGGAGGCAGCAAAGCCTGGTGGTGTTTATGGAGGTTGAGCCATAGTGAAAAGTAAATGAGTTTCTGAGTCAAAGAGAATTGTTACATCTTTGATGCTTTTGACACCTTCTCTTTGCAAATTCTCAAAGCACATTTATTTTATTACTGACATTTTTGAGATCTGAAAATTAAAATATCAAATATGTATGAATGCCCAGCATGATTGAGAAACTAGATTTAGCCCATTGAAGTTAATGATAAGGAAAAAAAATGTTTTTCTTGCAGGACTCAGTATTAGTATACACTATATTCTTAAATGTTTCAAACTGGACAGTATGTACATTGCATTCCTTTGGTAGAGATAAGTGAAATGCAAAACATTGATCTCTCTTCAACATCTGGAGGAAATTAAAGAGGAAAAGCAGAAAAGAAAAGTTATAACAAAGTTTCATTAAAGTAGAAATTGTGGAATAGAAAAGAACATTTTCTTTCTGGTTAGATAGAATTTTATTTAACAATATTGAAGGTATTTTTTTTATTTATTTACTTTTTAATTTTTTTATTTTTTATAAACATATATTTTTATCCCCAGGGGTACATGTCTGTGAATCACCAGGTTTACACACTTCACAGCACTCACCAAAGCACATACCCTCCCCAATGTCCATAACCCCACCCCCCTTGAAGGTATTATTTTTATAACAAGAAAATATAGAAGCTATAAAATAGAGCACATGTGCCTTATCACAATGGTGGAAGATAGTTTAATCATCTAAATGCCATATTCTCTCTTTTCAGAAAGGAAAAATAAACCCCATTTATAGAAATCACAAGCTTTATTTTTTTTGTAACTGTTTTCAAAATTACATTTTTAAATAGAGTTTGATGGAGTAAGTTGCCATCAGATAAATCTATATTTATGTGGAAGTTTTGATTTCTCTAGCTTCCTGTAAGCAACTACCTAATTTCATAATTGCTGGGTAAAAAAATTGCTGGGAAGAGGATTCCAGTCATATTTTCAAAGTTAATGAAATTCACTGAAAGGAACAGTCTGCTAAGGATGGACAGGACTTTAGTCTAGTTCCAGATCTTTTAGAAACCTGATTTTCATTCCTTTAATTTGTATGTAATATCACTTGCCCTGAATATCTCTCAGGATACTTACAAGCAAAAAACCAAAAATGAAATATATATATATAAGTGCTCTTAAAAGTGTATTGTGCAACTCAAGCAAAATTATTTTAATTGCAGAGCTCATCGCCGTTGTTCTGGATTTTCTAACTTATATAATATCCTGCAGAATGGTTTTAGCATTTATGTTTAGCAAGAGTAAAGAAAATTAGATGACAGATAAATTCTAAGGGAGATAACATCCATGCCACACAGCTCTTGTCTGGCTGTGACAACAATATTACATTAGTTGGTGTGGCAGACAGACTCCAGGCCTGCTGCCCACGGTCCCTGCCTCCCACTGTACATACATCCTTGTATAATCCCTCCCCCTGAGCATGGGTGGGGCTTGTTACTTACACCTAGCCAACAGAACATGGCAATGGTGGTGAAATACTACTTTTGTGATTGCATTACTATATATAAGACTCTGTCTTACCAATAGACTCTCAAAAGACACTCCTTCCTGGACTGATGAAGTAAATGGCCATGTTGGAAAAGCCACATGGTAAGGAACTGGGAGTGGCCTCTCTGAATTTCGAGCAACTTCTAGGAGCCTGGTACAGCCTCCACCAGATAATTAGCAAGAAGCCAAGGCTCTTGTAGCTGTACCAGAAAATAAATTCTTTGAATAGCCTTTATGAGCTTGGAAGTGGCTTGACTGTTCCTCATCCCCAACACAGGAATGCAGCCCATCCACATCTTGATGCAGCTTTAGGAGACCTGAGCAGAGGTCTCCACTACTCTGTGGCTGCTTCCTGAGGCCCTGGAACAGTGAAATAATAAATGTGTATGACTCTAAGCTGCTAAACTTGAGATTGTTACACAGTAACAGAAAACTAATACTGTTGGCAAAGGATTTATTATTAACTTGACCTATCTAATGACAACTATCAAACCAAGAGGTTAAATGATATTTTGGGAAGCTACAAACTTGTACTGATTATTATTCCCTCTGAGATACGGATTATAAAAGGAATACCTAAAATATTTGCACTAAATCAATTGACTAAACCCTAACATTTGGAAATATAAATCAAAACATGATTTGCCTTTAACCGTAGCTACATGTTGTTTCTCACTCTAATTGTAAGAGATATCAAATAATATTGTAGACATATGTGAATAAGAAAGAATCCATAAATTATGTCTATTCTTTCCTTATCACTGTCTGTTTCATCACCAAGAAAGCCATCATTAATTGTCTTTTGTAGCTGAAACAATAAAAATTTGTGCTTGTGATTTAAGCAGAGCATGTTAAGTACCACTCAGTATGCCTATTTTCTTATAGCAAAGACACAATTTTTATTTCCATTCTCCATTATCTTCTATTATTTTACTCATCAGTGAAGTCTTTACTATTAAGAGGATAATAAGGAATTATCTAACACTAATAATTATTCTTCTGGCCCAACGGGCTCTAAAGAAGTGAGAGAAAATCTTTTAGGTTTTCTTATCTGAGGATTCAATGAGATTAAGTTCCTATCTTTAATGTTAAATGCATCCCCCACCGTCCAAAACCACGTGAGTTAACTCCCTACAACTAAAATAAAAACAGTCATCTAAAACTCCTTTTTTATCGAAGAAAAAAAAATGTAACTTATTCAATTATAAGAAAAGTTTGTTATAATTGGGCATGTGTTGCATGTTTGCAATGCTTAAGGATAGTTCCAACAGTCTACTCACTGACCTATTTTCATCATATGTTCTATCAAGCTGTATTCATCAACCCTAGCTAGTGACTGGTCCCTGGGAATGCAAATGAAGAGTTCAGAATTTGAATCTTTGCCAGTTAGTCAGCATATGGACCTTACTTTCCCAGCAGAGACACCAAAGAGAACTTTAGGTCACTCAACTGGAATGTTTCTATTTAAGTCAGGGTGAAGTAGTGAATAACAACAATAACAAAAAACCCTCTTCTCTTCCAAAAACAAACAAACAAAAAAAACCAAAAAACAAAACAAAGCAAAAAAACCCTCTTCTCTTACAGTAAGAACTCCTCTCCAGCAAGCCAGACAGCGCTCTCCTGAGTCATCTCCCTATATGACCTCCTATTCTTATAACAGACTAACTGCTGAAATTGTTCAAATGCTACTTTTTAGTGTTTTCCCCCCATGGTTTTATGCAGATTCACCTCATGAGTGTCCAAATAAGACCCAGGCAAGGATTACAGAGTCACCTGTTTGTGAATCCCCAGATCTCCTTCTCGCTCTTCTCCTGTACTGTGCCCTATACCTTCTAGCCACCCTGCCTTCTGATACTCTGACTTCTATGTTCTCACTGGAGTGATTGCTGGGCTCCTTAGGATCTCTCCCTCACTTGGGGTGCCTAGGTGGCTCGGTCGGTTGAAGCAACTGTCTTTGGCTCAGGTCATGATCCTGGAGTCCTGGGATCGAGTCCCACATCAGGCTCCCTGCTCGGCAGGGAGTCTGCTTCTCCCCTCTCATGCTCTCTCTTATTCTCCCTCTCTCTCTCTCAAAAAAATAAATAAAATCTTAAAAAAAAAAAAAAAAAAAAAAAGGATCTCTCCCTCCTACCTAACCTCCCTCCATGGCAGTCTGGAAACTGCTTTTAGGCACTAAAGTAAGGCAATTGTAAAGTAGCCCAATGTTTTACCTTTTCTGGGATATGATAGGTCTGTATTGCCTGTGGTCTAATGTTAAAAAATAATTGTTTCATATATTTCCTTCGGTTTTTCTGGTTGAATCAAAGAAGTGCAGTCCTTGGCCAATACCACAAGTCCCCATTTCTTCTTTATCCTATCCCTCACAAAATGCAAGGTATCAGGTTTGACTTGGCATTATCATAGACAGTGCCAATATCACACAATTGAATCCCAAAGAAATGATAAGCTAGAGAGAGAGGTTTTCACTCTGAGGAGCAATTTGGAGGCTTAATGAACAAGAGCACACATTCTGGGTTTGTATCTTGGCTCACTCTCTATTAGTTACATGACCTTTTGCAAGCCATTTAGATGTTCTCTGCCTCAGTTTTCCAAGATGTCAAATGTGTGTAGCAGTAATTACTCTCACTGGAGTGCAGTGAAGATTAAATGACGTGATATATATGTAGCACAGGTTTATTATTATATGTTACCTATAATTATGAATATTTTTACCACTAGTATTAGTTTGAGAAGATAAGAAAAATGGTGTTGAGAAAAATGGGTGACATGGCTGTTTATTTGGTTGAAGGGTAAAAAAATACTCTTAAATACATATGAGTTGTTATGTTACCCAGGGCCCTATAGTACTTCGTAAGGATAAAGTTTAAGAAAATGTCTTGAAAGTATACACAGTTACAGCCAGAGAAGAAACAAATTCTTTGACAGAAATGATGACTGACCATTGAGTCAGAAAGTTTTGTGAGCTGCCCTTCTCTGATGACCTTAAAATAAGGAGGATCCAGGATTCTCTGAACACAATGATAAAGTTTTAATTTTGCCTGACAGCAGAGGGTTGTCCATTCACCATGTGTTTGTTTCTTTATAAAGGGTGATTAGCACCTTCTATGGGAGTTATTTGAGGTCCTCTTTGAAATGGAAATGAATCAGGTGACCTTACCCTTGAGGAGCTCAAGGTAAAGAAAGATACAGAAGGTAAAGAAAGATACAGAGGTAAAGAAAGATACAGAAACATAACTGCAAGGCTATATAATTAGACTCCTAGCGAGAGTAAGACCAAAATGTAATGAAAGAATCAAAAACTGAAAGGGGAATCCTCTTGCATTGTGAGTTAGAATGCAAACTAGTGCAGCCGGTCTGGAAGACAGTATAGAGGTTCCTCAGGAAGTTAAAAAGAGAACTATCCTATGACCCAGCAATTGTGCTACTAGGTATTTATCCAAAGGATAGAAACATAGTTATCTGGAGGAGCACATGCATCCCAATGTATATAGCAGCAATGTCTACAAATTGCCAAATTATAGAAACAGCCTAAGAGTCCATTGACTAATGAATGGATAAAGAAGATGTGGGGTGTGTGTGTGTGTGTGTGTGTGTGTGTGTGTAATTCAGCCATAAAAAAAGAATGAAATCTTGCCATTTGCAATGACATGAATGAAACTAGAGTGCATTATGCTAAGCAAAATAAGTCAGTCAGAGAAAGACAAATGGCATATGATTTCATTCATATGTGGAATTTCAGAAAGAAAACAATCAAGCAAAGGGAAAAAAGAGAGAGAGAGAGGGAAGCAAACCAAGAAACAGACTCTTAACTCTAGAGAACAAACTGATGGTCACCAGAGGTGGGGTGGTGGGGATGGGTGAAATAGGTGATGGGGATTAAGTTCACTTGTGATGAGCACTGGGTGATGTACTGAATTGTTGAATCACTACACTGTCCACCTGAAAGTAGTATTACACTGTATGTTAACTAACTGGAATTTAAATAAAAACCCTTTTTAAAAAAGAAGGAATCAAAAACAATCATCTGAGAGGACTTATAACCTTATTTTAAGGTTGAAAGAGACAGTGTTGATGGTCTATTTTAAAAACTTTACTTCACATTATTTTCCTACAATTTCAAAAAAAAAAAAAGGAAAACATGTTTTGATTCATTGATAATGAATGAGTAAATGTATACCAATAAGTGTACTTGGTCATCAGCTAAAATTTAATCTCCAAATATTCAAGGATAGCATAAAACAAAGATGAACAATGTTTTCTCCCACTTTGGTATCCCTCAGTATGGATTGTGAAACTCTAGGATTTCAAAATATGAGAATGGCGACTAATTCTAGATACTCCCATAATGATCTTGATCTTCAGGAAATCCATTTTACTTCATTTGTTGACCTAATTTTCATCATGATGAACTGAAGTGTCACGGTGTGTCAAGGTAATGGGGAAGAAGAGATAAAAAATAATAATTACTAATTTTAAACTCTATGTGTGCCTGGAATTGTTCTAGGTACTTAAGATCACTGACTGCATTTAATTTTCACAGTCTGCATTTGAAGTAGGTACTATTATTTTTTCCTTCTTAGGTAAAAGGAAACTAAGTCTCAAGGGCAAGAAATGAATATTGGTTCTGTGGTTCCTAAGTGGTGAAGCTGGAATTTGAAACCAGAGCCATGTGTCTCTAAATCCCAACCTCTTAACCACAGATCTTGCTACTTCCAGACCTGAGTGGCAAATTTGGCCCAAACGACTGGATTGAGTGATAAGTAATGAAGCCCTCAAAGGGACTCCTTCCTGTTCCTAAGGTATTAAGGTACAGGCATAATGGAGTTCTCTAAAACAACAATTCCTTAGGGGTTTTATTTAAATATCTTACAAAAATTAGTTTCTTCCACTTTATTTCCCCCCATCATTTTTCTCCACCAAAAAGATTTAGTATTCTTGTAGAGGAAGAAAAAAATCAAATTACTTCAACGGACAAGATTGATGGGTCCTTGGAAAAAAATAATGATTGAAATTCTCAGCTGCTCTCCAAGATGATTAAATCCTAATTGAGGGAAGGGCCTTGTGTGGAACCCGCAGGCTATAGCAGGATGGTTCTGTGGGCTCTGAAGGAGATACAGTTGGATCTATTGCATTCAGCAATTGCTTTAGGCAGTTCCATATCGAGTGGTTACAATTCAATAATGGGAAGGGCTGACATTATAATGATTTCTACTCTCCCTAATTATTCTGTGATGTTTGTTGATGTGCATAAGCAATGATTCTGAAGCACCATTTAAGAGGGCCCAGAGGACCTTTCATTTAGGTACACAGAGCTCAATTGCGGGGGGGGGGGGGTGACATTCTATTCCCCTTAAAATATATTGTATATCCAACATGTGAGCCTAATACCTCTGGTTGTTTTCATCACTTATCAATAAAAGAAGTCTGTTCAGGTGAAGGAATGACAAAGTCCTCTTAATATTTGAGTAAAAATTTATCATTTAAATTTCCTCCAGATTCAAAAGTTTGGAGAACTTGCACATAGGTTTTCAGGGAAAGGACTTTCCATTTTGCAAACTAGGAAAATGAGGTTCAAAGATGTTGTATGGTTTACTCAAGATAACACAGGACATTAAGAGCAAAATCTGTAAGTTCCATTTGGTTTTGCTTTTGCATTGTGTGCTTTACTGATTTTTAAAAGAACAGTCTTTTTTCTTTGAGTCAGTTTCACTTTGCCATTTTCCATGTAATGGGTAACTAAAAAGTGCTACATTCCAAACTTATTTAACAGATGTTTTTGGATGCCCACTATGTACCAGTGGTACGAACTCAAATGCTATTGCCATCCTTTGGGAGCTTATAATTAAGTGTGAAGAATAACACTGAGCAAGTAATCGTAAGCAAGATTTGGGAATCTTTAAAAACTTCTTATAGGTAATGTGGAGAAAAGCTGAGAGAGAAGGATATTACTATCTTTTATCAAACTCTTTTTGAGTTTGAAGAAGTAGGGAGAAAAAGGAGAAGATCTTTGAGGGACAATCTAGGAAAACATTAAAATTCAAAAGTTTCATTAAATGATCAACTTGTATAATTAAGAGTCTGACCCTGTTTTTTATGTTTGACCACTGGCAGCTTTCAGGACCCAACACTTTTCCATTCCCTCTCATCCCACATAAGAAAGTCTGGTGTTCCCTTGCATGGCACCAACAGGTAAGATCAACATGCAAACCCTGGTCTGTGTTTAAGAATATTCCCTCCACCATCACCCCTTAACCACAATACAAACCAAAGCCATCAACTCTGACATAACTGAAGCAATCCAAACAAGCTTGGGTACCTGTCCTGTCCCCTCCCATAAAGAGGTCCATTTGGTGAGAAATAAACCTTTTTATGTCCTCTTAGTGTATGGAGGCATCATCTGTCTTCACATCTGAACCAATTTAGGGAAAGAAAATTTGACACCCCCCACCCCCACCATGGGGGCAAATATAAAACAACTGCTGCTGTGGACAGGGTGATCAGCATCACCCCACCACCTGCAAACTGGTTTTGTTTCCTGCCAGCGAGCATGACCTTGGAGTGACTATCTGCTGGCTAGTGTGCACTTTGAGCTGTGCTGCCACCTGCTAGTAAGCATGGGCTTTGTGCTGCACTATGGTGCTTTTACAAAGTCCTACCAAGTCTTGCTTTTAGACTCATAGACCCAAATTGTAAGTTTCAACAACTGGCATTTAGGGACAGGAGTATGGAATTGAGGCACTTCTTAAAGGGCGGTGTGTCTCAGCTTGTACCTTGTCTCTTGGATTCCTTGTGTCTTGTATTGAATCATGTGTTTTGATTCCAACATAAGTCATGACTGATACCATGCTCAAGGGAATTACCCTCACCCTGTGACCACTGGTTGTTTTAGTCAGGTATTCATCCATTCTGTGGAACTCTTGGGAGATAGACTGATCCCCTGTGCTATATATAAGACTATTAAGTAGCCATGTTTGTGGAAGAAGAGATCTGCACTCCTAGATACACATAAGCTTGGAATCCTGAGAGGACCTACATGCTTCCACTGCTGCTGCCAATGCCTCCATCACCAAAAAAAGGATTTGATCTTTAGAGTTTTAGAAAAAAACACCTATAGCATCCCATGGAACAAAATGTTTTAGTCCTATCCTGTTAAAGAACTGGAGGATACCATACCCTAATGGATAACTGAAATGGACTGACAAAGCCTCTAGGTTCAACTGAGTGTCATGGCTCAACAACATGTCAAGGAGTTAATTCCAACTCAGTTTAAGCCTAAAGGGTACCTAAATCTCAATAAAATAATAAGCACCATAGATAAAGTTCCTAATCCCAACAACATTGTATTTAGGACATTGTGGAGAAAGAAACTTACAGATATGGGAAGGGTAGAGAGGACTTCCTGATGTATTTAGCAAACACATATATCCACACCCTGATACCAAAGGAGAAAACAAATATTGAAAGAGGTCTGTTACTTGACCTAGTTGGAAATCCAAAATGCGCTGCACTGATTGGAGGAAAATTGCTTTGAAACCACCTTTCCAAATCACTGGGATCTCAAGTCCATGTTCTACTCAATCTTATTCTATTAGTACCTTAAGAAAGCAATCTTAGAGATGATGGGTCCTGTAGTTCTTACTATAGCAAAGTATGGTTAAGTCCATGTGCTGTGCTTTTCTCTAACCAACTATTTATTTCATATAAAAGCCTTTAATTCCATACAGAATGTGCATGAGTTTCTTTTTTTCATTTTCTTCTGTTAAACAAGGATTACCTTAAACATTAGCTAAACATGTTTTCACATTTCAAATATATGAAACATTGGGTTACTTGAGAGACAACTTTAACTTCAGATAAATTTTCCTAAAAAAATAAAATATTTGTTAAAAAACTTATTTTGTTACAAGTTAAAAAATAACTGCATGTTATAAGTAAGGTAAAGTGTCCATTATTATTTTTTTTTTCCCAGAGAGAAAGAGAAAGTACAAATGCCCACAAACTGAGGGCAATTGTGGGAGTGGGGAGGGGTAGAGGGAGAGAGAGAGAGAGACTCTTAAGCAGGCTCCATGCCCAGTGCAGAGTCTGACTTGGGGCTCCATCTCAGGATCCTGAGATCGTGACCTCTGAGCCAAAATCAAGACCCAGAGGCTTAACCAACTGAGCCACCCAGTTGTCCCTATTTATTCTTTAATATATATTTATTATTTGCCTACATGTGTCAGGCATTATATTAAGTATATAACCAGTCAAAAGAAGGTCTATGCCTTTAGGAGTTTATGGTTGGCTGCAAGTAAACTAGCTATACACAAGGTGCTATTCTTCCATAGATATGATTAGTGCAGCAAGGTTGCTTCTTCTAACTACACAGTCATGGCCACGTTTTTGCAAATTTAGGCAACCCTAATAAATTGCATCTGTGAGCTTCCCATCAGTGGGTCTTTGAGTCCCAATTCATTCCCTCATACATGTACTTCAATACAATGTATTGTTTGCTTTAATAGAGTGGGGATGTAAAAGAGGAACTTAAGTCACCTGGTATGCCCAGGAAGACTTCATAGATAGTTGCCTGTGAAGTAGCATGAGTTTATCAGGGATCAGTGTTGCTGGGATGTTATGTGAAAATCAGAGAGGAGTAGCAATTTGACTACGGTTAGATTTTCAGTGACTATGATTTATTCTTTCATGTAGATGAATGAGAACCACTGAATGATTCTGAGCAAGTAACATAGTCTGATTTGGACATGTGAAAGAATATTTTGGTGACGTAATAGGAGAATGAATTACAAAGCAATATAGATACTGTGATAGTCTGCTAAGTGTTTTTGGCATGCTTTGTGTATAGACTTTCTATGGTTATTTCTGTATATCACAATTTTAAAAGAGAACATGAAAAGTGTGCTGATGACTCTATACTAAATGGTCACATTAAATTGAACAAAGCAAATTTACCCAAATTTAGGTGTAACTGGCTTATCTAGATATCCCTCTTATATGACTAGCATTCTTTTAAGAAATAACAGTTCTGCAAACTAGCTTCTCCATTGTACAGATGAAGAAACTGAGACTTGGAGAGGTTAAATCATGTAATAAATAACAAAACTAGGATGTGAATCCAGGTCGATCAAATATGGCTGACACGAAGTCCTTACCTCCCACACTCTGCTAGCTCAGGCCCACACTATACCATACTGTCTGCCAAACACCACCACACTCACGGCTTTTAGATCAAAGATGACAGCTTTTAGATCAGATTCCTAGCGGCTTGGCTGACAGATTTGATGAATTGAAGTGATATACTTTAATGAAAAAGAGAAATGAGAAAAATATAATTACTAACTCATTGTTCAGGCATTCATTGGCAATTGGGTATGATTTATTTTCTTTTTCTAGTAAAAAACGATTAAACTCACAGAGATTATAGAAACAAGGTCTGTGAACACGGCTACCCCTAGTTAAATGGAATTTGCTAAAAACTATCAAACACAGCACTTAGGTTGGAAATTCGGAGAAGAAACAATTACATATACACATAAAAAAGTTGAAGTTTGGTAAATGCTTTGAAATTGAGTGCTTTTCAGTTGCTACTTCAAATCACTGCCCTAGAGGCCAAGAACTGACTGTTGGAAATATAATGAAATATCAACATGCACCTGTTTCTTTGGTATATTATGTTTTTGTTTGAGAATGAAACATCCCATTGGGAAACTTTCTTTTAAAAATTAGGCACTGTGAATTCGTCACCTGTATCTCTCCTCATTCCTGTCAGCAGGATGATTTTATCAGTTAGGAAATGATAAGTGGATTCGAGTTCAACAAAAATTCACACTGAGTGACTAGATTTCAGCAGTGTTTTATGAATTATTTTGAAGAGTCTTATAACACCTGTTAACACCAAGAAAAATATAAATTATTTTTATATTGCACAAGAAAGGTATCCTGGGAAAAGAGATGTTTTTCTCTCATATAATAACTTGCAGAACCCTAGTTTATGATATATAAACGGGTGACATTTGAGTGCCACAGAAAGATTTATCTAGCAATATATTAGGGATTAATGATCTTTTATTCTTAAAAAGGAAAAAGTTGCCTAGGAAACAGAGGTATAAGATTCATGCTCAGGATACAAATAAATACTTCTTTAGCATTCACAGAATAATCATGCAAACAACAAATATGTTTGGATTATCCAATATACAATAGTGTTCTTTGTTAGATAATGAGTAGATTAAAAAAAGAATAAATTATTTTAATTCAAGGAACTGACCTTCTAAGTCAAAGATTGAAACATCTGTGTCACTTCACCCTTTTTGGCCCTAGGCAGTCATGACTCATGAAAGACACTCTGTCGCAGCCCTGACTAAGCCACCTAAACCATCTCAACACAATGATTCTTCTTGGCCTCAAATGAATTTAAGAGTTGGTTTACAAACTGGATTCCATTAACCAGCCTAGTGAGTATGTTGAAGATAAAATGATAAGAAAATGAGACCAATATTTGAGGGATTGTTGCATATAACATGGAATCTGGTTGAGTTTAGGTAAAGATAAAGGAATAGTTCTAGATGCTATCCACTCATGCAGTTGAGGAATGAGTAAACAGAGTCAGGAGAAAACTGCTTAATTCAATACCATCTTTTAGGTAGTCAAGAATAAACCAAAATAGAAATTAATGAGCTTCCTATTAAGTTAAAATAAAAACACCATTGCCTAGTATTTAGCTCAGTTTCCTAAACAATGCCTCATGAAACATTAGCACTGTGGAATGTTCCATAAGGAGAGCTATTAATTCAGCTAATAAACACTGAGCCACCTATTTTGTGCCAAGTACATTTTCAGGTACTGATGTCCAGTGGTGATACAGGAAAAGTACCTAATTGGAGTATGTTGAAAGTATACAATAACAAAACAAATACACATATATAATATTTTAGGTGATGATAAATGCTATAAAAAAGACAAGTGGGAATGATGAGTGAAATTTCTATTTTATGTAAGATATTTAGGAAATACCTTTTTCAGAAGGTGACCTATGAGTATAGAACTGACAGAAATAAGTTGAGAGCAAAATGCAGATATCCAGGATAAGTTTGTACTTGGCAGAGGGAGCAGCAATTGCAAAAGCTCCAAATTGATGTGTTTGGTGTATTCAAGGCACTACAAGAATGGCAATATGACCAACAGTAGAGTGAGGGATGAGATTAATGATGCTATGTTATGTAGGAGATTTTAAGCCATTTTAGGAACTTTGGTCTTCAACTAAGTAATATGAGAAAACAGTGGAAGGTTTTGAGCAGAGGACAGATGTTACCTGTTCTACCCTTAAAGTGAGGCAATAAAGACTATGTGGAGAATACACTACAAAAGCAGAAGGTGTAGAAGGCAAGAAACTAGTTTGGAGTCTATTTCAAAAATATAAGTCAAAAATATAAATAAATTAATGATTTAATATTAATTCTTTTATTATAAATTATGGTATGCATTAAAGAGTTTATAAAATAAATGAACATTTTAAAAAAATAACAAAACAAACACCTAGCTACCTTCTGCCCAGGCTAAGAAACAGAAGATCACTATAAATCTAGAAGCCTCATAGATGTTCCTTTCAAATGCTTCAAATCATCACAAAGAGTCATGATCATGAATTTTAGGTTAAGCACTTGCTCATGTATAAAGAAACAGATTATCCCTAAGTAATATATTACTAGCCCTGCCTTCTTCTGAACATTAAGTAAATGGAATACACACACACACACACACACACACACACACACACACACACCTGTGACTGGCTTCTATTTTGCAACATTATGATTCTGAGGTTCAAGCAAGTTAAAGCATGAAAATGTAATGAATGCCCTTAACCCATGGACCAGCAGTATGTTTTGTAAATAAAGCTTTATTGGGACACAGTCCCACCCACTTGTGAACATGTGTGGTTCGCACTCACGCTGCAACAGCGAAGCTGAGTAGTACAACAGAGACTGTATGGCCTGCAAGACTAACATGTTTACCCTCTGGTACTTCACAGGAAAGGTCTACAGACACCTGTTAGAGGAGAGGAAGTTCCCAAAGAGAGTAAATTGACAGGACCATTTTGGAAAACAGTTTGGAAATATAATGCTTTAAAAAGGGTTTTGAAATGGATAAGGAAAAGAATGATTGGATTCTGGATATACTCTTTTTTTTTTTTTTTTTTTTTTTAAGATCTTATTTTTAAATAATCTCTATACCCAGTGTGGGACTCAAACTTACAATCTCAAGATCAAGAGTTGCATGCTATACTGACTGAGCCAGTTAAGCACCCCAAATTCTGGATATATTCTGATGGAAGAGTCTTAGAATTTGCTAGTACTTTACTTGTGAATTTAAACAAAATAGAAGCATTAAAGATAACTACAAGTTCACTGGCCCGGGGAAAAAGAAGAATTCACTGTGTAGTGGTGAAGAGTGTGCATTGTGCAAACTGCTCTGGTTTCACTTTAGAGCTTCCACTTACCAAGTGGGAAAAGCTGGATAAGCCATTTAATTTCTCCATGTGTCAATACTCCCATTGATGAAATGGGCTTAATAATAGTACCTACCTCACAAAGATATTATTAAGGTTAAATGAATTGATATTTAATAAATAACTTGAAATATGTCTGGCACATTGTATGTCCCACTTAAGTGTTTGTTACAAAAAAAATAAGAACTGAGAAATGGCTACTTGGATAAAAAGTTTTGAGGTAGAAGAAGTCAGTGATTCAGCTTAAGATAGCTGTTAGATACCCGAAAGAAGAAGGTGTGTAAGCAGATGAATATAATCACTTAACATTCAGAGGGAAAGTCTGCCAGATATAAATTTGGCAGTCATCAATGTATAGATGCAACATAAAGTCAAGCCCTTAAATAAGATCACCAATAAGGACAGATAGAGAAGATGATGGAGCAATGAGCCTGGAGTCATTCAAACTCTGGAGAGCAAAGATTTTAGGACTGCAAGGAAAGGACAAATCAGGGTGGCCAAGAGGAGAAATTAAGTAGGTTCTGGAAGCCAAGCAAAGAAAATATTTTAGAAAAAGAGAGTGCATTTACTCAGAAAAGGATGTTCTACAAATTATGACACCCATGCATATTAAAAATTCTTAACAATAGGAATTGCTGGTCACCACCTGAATGTAATGAATTATATGGCAGAATGTATATTAATTAATCCAAGAGACAAAATCTTACTTAAAAAGGAAACAATAATAGCTTTCTCACTAAAGACAGAAAGTAAGGAAAGGATGCCTACTATCCCCACTATTATTTGAAATAGTTCTGGAATGTTAGTCAATGCAAAGAGAAAAGAGAAAGCAAACAGAAGTATTAAAATGAAAAGAAACTGAACTGTCTCTACTTTTAGATGACAGAAATACCTATTTATCATCTATCTATCTATCTATCTATCATCAATCATCTACCTATCTCAATAAATCTTATATTTGTTTATGGATATGTGTATATAAAACTAAAAAATTAAAATTCAAATATGCAAACAGAAGCCAATTATAAGATATTATAGAAATTAAGATGCCATTTAAAATGGCAACCATAAAAACACAACACTTAGACATAAACTTAACAAGATATGTCTAAAATTTGTATTTATAAAACCATAAAATACTCCCAGAAGAAGCATAAATAGACTTAAATGAATGAAAAATGTGTGATATTCTTGGATAGAAAGACTAAGCCTCTTGAATATATTGGTTTTCTCTATGCTAATTTATAAGCTAAGCAATTCTAATTTATCAATTTTGTTGTTGACATTTTATATTTTTGAAACTAAACTGATTATAGAATTAATTTGAAAAACAAGAATAGCCGAGGATATCAGTGAAAAAAAAATCACTGCAATGATAGTCATACTAAAATATCAACACATGCTATAAAGCCTCTGTACTTTAAAAATAAAATCTGCTATCAGTGCATGAATAGGGAGACAGAGCAGAATGGAAAATCCAGAAATAGTCTAATTGTGTATGAAATTCAGAATATAATAATGGCAGCACCTCAAATCCCTAAGGATGATTACTCTTTTTTTTCTTTTAAGATTTTATTTATTTATTTGACAGACAAGAGATTACAAGTAGGCAGAAAGGCAGGCAGAGAGAGAGAGGGGGAAGCAGGCTCCCTGCTGAGCAGAGAGCCCAGTGCAGGGCTCAATGCAGGGCTAGATCCCAGAACCCTGGGATCATGACCTGAGCCAAAGCCAGAGGCTTTAATCCACTGAGCCACCCAGGCACCCTTGATTACTCTTTTTAACAGGTGGTATTGATATAACTAAAGATCCTTATGGGGGGGGAAAAAAAAACACGATACAATTGGATAAATTGTAATTTGCAAATCCCTTTGCACCAGAGAATGGAAGATAAGTAAATGAAATTATATAGTGGAAGAAATTATATAGTAGAAGAAAATATGTAATTTTCTCTGTTATTTGAGTAGAGGAAATTTTACTAATTATGACATAAATCATAAAATCCAAAATCAATAAAAGATCAATTTTAATTATATAAAGTTTTAAAAAGAAAATTTCTAGTATGCCAACACACATGTCAGCAAAAAAGAAAAGATAACTGGAAAACTGGGAAATAATCACAACTTCTATCACAAAGAGATGATATCCTTAATATGTAAAGAGCATCTAAAAACAGAAGACCAACACTATCAGAAAAATAGATAATTCACAGAAAAAGCAATGCAAATCGGCCTTAACCTTGAGAAAAAGATGTTCAGTCTTTTTGTAATAAGAGAACTGCAAACTGAAACTACATTGATATACCTGCTGTCAGGTTGGAAAAGTCTACATATTCTCGAAAACATATTCTCTAGGTAAGAAAAGCAAACACTCTTGGATATAGCTGGTTTGTCAACACTTTGCAAAATGAATGTGTCTACTCTATCTGTTGAATCTGCAATTTTTCAGAAATCTATCTAAAATACACACTGGCAGAAATGTGAAAAAGATGTATGTAGAAGGATGATCATGGCACTATTTACAAACAAATTGCTGACTTGTATATTCACACTGGGCAATGCTGTGCAAACGTTAGAAAGGACTGTTAATTATCTCTGTATATCAGTACGGATATCTTTGTGACACATCGTTAAGTGAAAAAAGAAGGGAGTAAAAGTAGCTGTATAGTATTCTGTTGTTTATAAAAAAAAGATATTTGCACTCTACTCTGGAGATGATTGTACTGTAGTGTACAACAGAATACACACACATGAATTCATGTGAAAGAGTAGCTCAGAGTTCCTCAGAGTTCCTATGTGCATATAGTGTTCAAGTCTTTCCTGAAAGTTGAATCAGGCAAGTAAAGGAACTGGGGTGAGACATGCTCTGTGGTGAGAAAATAAGTCATTTCTAGTTAATGCAACAGTGTGGAGTGAAGAAACAGCATTAAGAAACAGATTATTGACTTTCTTAAAAGATCATTTCTGTTTGGATTTTTGATGTATGTACATTAGTCTGCAGGTTTTTATTATCTCCAGCTTCTTAGGAAAAAAATAAGATTTAAAAGGGTAAGGCAATCCTTTTGCACGCTTAAAGAAATCTAATATTTTTTAAAGTTGATAATTATAACATTTTCATTAAAGCAAAGACTTCTCACATGCCAGGCATTAGCAAAGTAATGTTCCTTTATTCTATGTTCTTTTCTCTACTGAATAAGTAATACCTTCCTTACAGTTTTGATAGTTTGTTGGTTAATCAGCTGGAACTAAAATATTTAATGTGTATATAAAAATGATAAAAGTCAGTCATAACACAGTCATATAAATAAAGTAGTGCATTTTGGTCCCCAGTGGTTAAAGATTTCCTTAGAAATATAAATGAGATAAAATACTGGTGAAAAATTCTTCTCTAACTTAACTGCAAATGAACCTCCTTAGAATAATCTGGATTTCTGAGTTGCATGAGGTAAGTACCTTAAGGAGTGGGGCTTGCCCTGAAATTCTGAAAGGCACCGTGCATTTAATCCCTTTACATAGGATGGAAATGTATTCCAGTGATAGCTTTGTAAGGGTTAAATTTTATATCATAGGTGTAAAAGAGCTCACAATTTTTTCCCTCAGTGTGGTATATTTTCCATACTAGTTTTCCCCTGGTCCTGAGTCAGGAAGTCAGTTGATATTTATTTAGTATTAATGTGTATTTATGCCAGGCACGGTGGCAATATAACAGTAAAGAAGACAAATGTGGTGTGTGTGTTAGTTCAGTTCCATTCCTATACCAAATAACCTCCTGGAATTGGGCACGGGTCTGTAGGATTCCTTTTGGGTTTACTGCGCTGTCTTCTGGAGTGCAAATGCTCGACTTGCCTTCCACCTGCCATTCCACATACTACCACGTCACAGGCCTTTGTGGTTTAATAGCCTTTCTTGTGTACACTGGGGCAGAACTGATTAATTACATCCGGCTTTGTACACAGGTAGTTCCCTAGATTCTGAAGAATCTCACACTGGTTTATTTAGAAGCCTCTATTCACACTATTAAAAGAATCCAATTAAGGCACAGTCTTTGTAGAACTAACATCCTTGATTTTTTTTCCCCGTCACGTTAAGTACAAATGCTCTGAACCTGGTTAATGACAAGTTTTGTTTTGTTTTTTCCCCAACTCTTCTTTCTCCACATTGCATTCTGCGACTGACTGCTTCTACCTGGATTCTCTACAAACTTGACTTTCTTACAGAGTTCCACTTCAGAATGTTACGACATGGAAGTTGCCAGGAACTCAGTTACTTCCTTAGTCTCACTTTATTATTTCTTATGAAATACAGGAATCCTCCTTTTATGTATGTTATGTATATAGAATCAGAACGCATCTATTCTATTTACTAGGTATGTGCTGGGACACCAGTTAGGTCTGGACCAAGCTCCTGGATGATTCTTATGTAAACTAAAGTTTGAGAATCATTATCTTTGATTGGGGCATGTCCAACTATGGCCTATGTGCCAAATTTGACCCATTACCTAAGTAAATAAGGTTTTATTAGAACACAGCTTACACTCATTCATTTACTTGTTATCTATGGGCTGCTTTTACCCCAAGATGGCAGAAGTTGAGTAGTTGATACAGGAACATAGGACCCACAAAGGCTAGAATATTTACCATCTGGTGCTTTATAGGAAAAAATTTACCAACTCCCAGAGCATGGCAGGGAAGTGACTTGTCATGTGGAAGAGATTAAATTATCTTTTGCCAGTCCAGATGATAGGAAATGGAACCATTTTCAAAATTTCCAGTTGCATTAATTTTTAAAAAGCTATACACCATGAAGATCTTCTTCCAAGAGGAAAGAAATGAGAAGAGTCCCCTGCAAAGCCATTTCTCCTCATTCTTAAAGGGGAGATTGCAAAGTAAAACCAAATGGGAAATCATAGCTTTAGGTTATTTTTCACACTGAAAATTTTTTAAGTGTAGAGTATCTATAAACTTCATTTTCTTTAAGGATAAATTGGCAATAATTGAAATCAAATCTAGAATGGGAGTTAATAGGGGGCATTGTGCTCCAAGATTTTAACAGTATTTTGACTGAAGCTAGATGTTAATGACACGGTGAACTATGTTTTAAAAATTACACTCCATCAAAAAAAAAAAAAAATCCGGGGGACAGGGGACGGGGGACGGGAGAGGGTGGTGGGGATACGGACACTGGGGAGGGTATGTGCTGTGGTGAGTGCTGTGAAATGTGTAAACCTGGTGATTCACAGACCTGTACCCCTGGGGATAAAAATACATTATATGTTTATTAAAAAAAAAATAAACTAATTTTTAAAAATTAATTAACTAATTTTTAAAAATCCCAAACTGACTAATTTCAAAATTATTGTTTCTCACAACATTTCTAGCATTATTCTCTGCTTGGACGCACACAAGAAATAGTTCTGGATGATAAAATAACTGCCCCTGTTCCTTCTGCTGCACACATTTCACCTGAACCTGAACGCTGCTTGGAAAGTCAGAATTCTATGAGAGAAAGTATTGATTTTTATCAACCTGGAAACTGAAACGAGAGAGAGAATGACATTGCTAGCCATAGGGAGTTTAGTTCAGGTCAACAACCCCTAAGTTTTATGGGAATTGTTCAGAAATTACAAATGTTGCAGTGCTAAAGGACTCTGACATAGAACTGGAAAACACATTTTGACATTGGGTAGTGTTCAGCCTCTGTTCTGCCACGGTCACCGAAATCCAGAGCATATGAAGTACACCACAGAGGTTCAAATGAGGCTGCTTTTTGGAACGGCATTTGGCCTAGATGGAGCAAAAATTCACATCCAAAGTTAATTCCAATGCCGCAAACTGTATTGTGTAAATCAGCCAGTTTGCTGTCGCTGCTCTCTGTGCGCTTGTCCGTGTTATCAAAGATGTCATTACATTAGGACCTAATGTGTCAGACCCCAACAGATGAAAATGTGAACCAACAGAGCATGGGAAATAGCTTCATAAGCAATCTTTTTATGTTTGTTTCTCTTTAAATCTCTTGGTTTGTCGGTTTGTTTGAACTAAACCTGGTCTTATTGGGGAAATGATAAAGCCATATTTTAGTTTTGTTTGCTTACATTTTTCTTGTATAATTACAAGTCAGCCTCTGTAATTGGTTACACAAAAGTAACTGACTACGAGACACGTTATTTCTACTCTTTTCACTTTGGTGCATTTTATTGTTGCTGTTGTTATTATTATTATTATTATCACTATTATGATGCAGTGCACTAACATTGTTGGTGTGTCTTAAATGCTGCCCGTTCCAAGTTTATACCAAAGGAAATAAGAGTTAACACCTCAGTCTGGAAAAGCTTTTCACTCTAATCGGCTTGTAGGATGTCATATTATTTAATCAGTGTGCTCTTACTATCTCCTAGTTCATGTGCTACCAGCTCTGCCAAATAATACACTTTCTTATTTATTATGATCTCACTCACTTATCAGACTGTATTGAGTTGATAGCTGAGATGTGCAAAAACATTAAAAATGAAAATGTAGGCAATAAAAAAGAGTCAATGCATTTGATGCATTGAGGACAAAAGAGGACAATGCATTTGTCCTTCTGTAAAGGTCAGAATTCTCAAATTTTCTAATCAACCAATAATTTATTTGAGTTAAAGCAAATCATTAGGTTAATGGAATGTGTAACAGGTGGGCTAAATCAGAGAGGGCTCAGAATGGGGATTTGTATTGGAAGCTTTATACCTATTCATTGAAAGGGTGATAAGAGCTGCTCCTGAGAATTGGGATTCAGAATTGCTAATTTTTTATTCTAAGACCAACCCTCTCCAGGGAATGTCAATGTCAAAAAGAAATTGTGTGGTAGATCTCAGGGGCTTTAAAGATGCTCTGAAACCTGGCCTGAGGTTAAGAATCCACATGTATCATGTGTCCCACAACATTACATAGTACATAGTACAATAGCATATTTGATAGTATATTAATTCAATCCTACTTTGATAATGAATAAAAAAAAGTGCAGATTCTTTGGAGGCACTAATCAGTCCAGCCTAGGAAAGAAGTGTAGGTAACTACCTAAATACATGCATTTGTTCATTTACATCATGAAATAAAAGAAATGTCTTCAGAGTACTAATACAATTTTTGAAGGAAAATATTATATAATTGTTATAATAATAAGTATTATAATAATGAATAGTGGTTATTTTCTATTATATTCTACCATATCATTATAATTTGTGAAGGAAGGTTTTGACCAGAATAACCACTTAAAGAATTACATCATAAAGCTGAGAATTTCTTTTTTCCTTTATATAGGTATTTTAGAGACTTCAAAGAAAGTTGCTATATGGAAATGCAAGAACAATTACTCTTATTCTGATAATGTAAATAGAATCACACTCTCTTCATTGCAATAAATTACCCTAATGATCACGTTTAGATTTGGGTTTTTATTCAAAATTAGTAAAATTTTCCCACAAGAGAAGAAAGCACAGTGAAGCAGATACATGAATAAGTAACAAATACATTAAAAGTAAGAGCATGAAATATGTCAAGCAGAAAGAAAATTTAGTAAATATATTAATTGTTTGGCTTACTTATTGTGAGGGAAACAGCTTTTTTCAGATGAAGTAATTCTAGGCTAAGCCATTTGTTATAATTCCCATTATGAAAAGCATTCACTGATCCTGAGACATTCATTATTAGATTCACTAATTCATTGGACAAATAATAACTGAAAGCTTACTTGTGCCAGACACCATGGTAGAAGCTGAGGATATGAAAATTCAAATGACAAAGAGCCCACATTCAGGCACAGGAAGTAGGTATGTAAGCAAATAATCTAATGTACTCAAGTGAGATGATAAGGAAGAGTGCTACACATAGAGAGAATGTGTCTGGGCAGAGTTGATTTACTCAGATATGACAGGTCAAGAGTGGGAGGGCTCCAACCAAGACTTCACAGAAGAGATTCTGCTGAGAAAAAGAAAACTGATATTTTCATATACTTATAGAAATCTAAGCCTCATTTATCAAATTGACAGGCCCAAAATACTGAATATATTAAATATACCTCTTTGCCAGTAAAAATAATTCAGTGGAAAGTTAAAAATTGAAATATGAATATGACTTGTTTTGTATGTTTCCTAATAGTTTCATTTTTCACTGCTGAATTTCTCACAAATGTCAGCCTCTTGCAATATTAATTTTAGTTCAAAAAGCATAATTTAAAGTCTGTTATATGTGAAACACTGAGTAGAGTAAAAGTAAATTAGCCATTCACAAGCTTATTCAACCTGTTAGGTATTGACTGTGTTCTAAGTGCCAGGCATTGTGCAGAGCATTAAAGGTAAAAGGGAAAGTACGAGAAACACAACCCCTGCCAGTAGAGTTAAATCCTCGTGGAGAAAGATAGGCATTAATAAAATAATCAGAAAAACATGTAATTACAAACTGATATGAAGAAATAGTAAAAGGGGTATGTAGGGAATATAAGTGAGTTAATGTAATTTTCGGGTCAGGGAAGCCTTCACTGAGAAAATGGTATTTAAAGTGAAGCAGAAATATAAGTTTGAGTGAACAAGGAGAAGGAATGTGTGTGTCAGCTTTTAAGAGGAAACAAGAGAAGAGGTAGCTTGGGAGAGGCCATTCCAAACTGAAGAACAACATCTGCAAAGGCCTCAAAAAAGGAGATCCTGTGGATTACTCAGAGCCTCACTGGTCATCATAAGGATTTCACTATCCAGCCTCAGAAAAATAAGTAGCCATTGAGGAGTTGAAGGAAAAGAACTTCTTTGAGTAAGGCAGGAAGAAATTCTATAGGTAATAAAATAGGTGACATAAAGAAGTTCTGATGAGGGCTAAGAGAAGCACAAAAGGGGACACTTAGCTTAATATGGGGATCCCAAATGCCTCTCTGGGGAATAAAATACCTGAATTGAGTCTTAAAGAATGACTAAACATTATCAAGAGAAAGAAAGATGGATAGGTATTCCAGACAAAGTAACAAAATGAAAATGTAAAATAAATGGTATAAGTAGAACACACAGATATATATATATATATTTTTTTTTCATTACCAGGAAATAAAAGGCAAGAATGGAAAAAGGAGTGGAAAGACTTGAGACTGTCAAGAAACTTTATGGGTGGGGCCATTAAACCATAATAGGAGTTAGTAATTCATTCTATAGGCAAGTCATTAAAGGGTGTTCAGCAGGTGATTATAGGATTCACATATTATATAGGTTATTCTGAATGGAGTAGTAATGATAGATTTAAGTGGTCAAGAATGAATGCATGGAGACTATTGAGGATGCTGTTCTAATCTGGTAGGGGAAAGGAGCAGAAAGTCTTAAGTAGAATAGTGATAGTGAAACTAGGGAGAAATAGGTTTAACACTAATCTAAGCAGTAATATTGGCAGGAAGTAGTCATTAATTGACTATGGAGGTAGTCAATAATTGACTATTGACTGAGAAATCTAGGAAAACTTACAGTTTATTGCTTGGCTAATTGGCTGTACAGCAGATTCATTTAGTGACATTAATAATAGAAAAATCAGATTTTTGGATAAACTATGAGTTCAGAAGTGGGACTTCTAGAATGGCACTGTGAGAAGCTTGAGGAAACTTAACCCCCCAGAGAGACGTCTATTAAATTCGTCATAATTAGCAAAACCAGTCATTCAGCTTCTCTGGAGATTGATCAAAGAGCTTGCAACAATTCAAGAAACATTAATTCAACATCATCTTTGGAGCCTAGTGAAAAGGATGGGATACCATGGCACTCAAGCTAAGGGCTCCATCCATACCCCTGCAGTTTGTGCTGCAGAAGACTGTTCCAGCAGTCTTCATCTCCTTCAGATCCCTGAGGCGGAAGAACTGTTCTGGATGGATTCCGCAGCCAGTGAACATCAGCATATTCTACTTCCCAGAGCTCTGTGGATTGGATATGGCAAAAATTTTATTCCTATGTATAATAATAATAATAATAATAGCAGTAATATCAGTGTATTAACAAGTGTTTATTAAGGCAGGAGGTGGCTGGATGGTCACTGAAGAGGCTGATGATTTAGTAAAGCTGTTTATCATGGAGGTAGGTGCTGGGATGGGAGGTTTCAGAATTTGAAGGGCAGAATAGTGTAGAAATGTGCCTAAAGGAGATGAAAGATTACTGAAGGGTATTATGTTTCAGGTGGATGCTAGCGGGAAAGAATATGAGGCAGGGAGGGTTTAGTTAACCATAGTCATCTAAATGTAAACTTACTGTCAAACCGTGAAACCACACAGCATCGGAGGCTTAGTGGGGTTGAGGGCAGGAGTGGAAGGGGCCCTCAATTTGAGTCTCAGCACTCTCATCCTTACAGAGATATGGCCAGGAGATCTGCAGTGGTGCATTCCAGGCTCAGGTGTTCAACAGTCTGCATAATTTATACCCTATTGTAACATACCTTAAGTAGATAATTTATAAAATTTCTCCCTGTTGTGGGGAGAAGGTAGAGACAGAGAATGAGGGAGAAAGAGAAAGAAATGAAAGGTAGGAGGAAAAAAAAGAGAATCAAATCATTCTATCAGTAGTTGGATGTAATCAATAAGGGAGCCAGAACCAACTTGCAGAAGGGATTCTTTTTGTTTTCCTGTGGATGTTGACAGTCTTTAAAAATACAAGTTAAGAATGCAGGTGTCCTGTTCAAATATTTGCCTGGTGGCTGTGGGAGAGAAGCTTGGATTAAGGAGTCCCCAAGTATTTATGTTGCTAACATTAAGTTAATCAATGTGGTATAAATCAGGATGCTTATGATTTTGTTAGAATATAAACTGCTCATAGGAAGGATCCAGCTCTTTTCTTACTTAAGGAAGTGTTTTGTATTAAAAACTACATAAAAATACCTTCAATAAATGTATGGGATAGCTTGATGATAGTACTGACACTTTAATACTTTTTCATTCCCTAATTCACTACCTTCTAGGGAAATCAATATTTAATCCTAGACTAAGATATGTAGAATCTTTCTTCTGCTGCCCTAGTATAGACTATGCTGCCCTAGTATAGACTGATTCACTGTTCAACAGCACACACATATGCATGTACCTCGCACAAATATACACATATATGCATGCTCCTATAACTACACACAAAATTATACCTTGGTAACTGTATATATGTATGTACATACAAGCCATGTTTCTGCAGTTAAATAGAAATTTCCATGTTTTCTTTCATAGTTATTATATTTTATACTCAATGACATGTAATGTCACTGTGTATAATAGAGCCTGATTTCTCTTTGCTGTGTATAAAGCACTGTTTTTTTCAAGTGCCAAATAAAGCCACAATTTCATTCTAAGATAATTAACATGGGTGATAGATTCCCCTCACAAGTTTACAAAGCAGCATTAAAAAGTTATGTGTATTTTAATATGGTGGAAAAACATTTATTTAACTAGAGTCTTTGAAATTAAAGATTCATTTTAGAAAGAGTTCTGGTGCTTTGGAAGATGTATTGACTCCTCAGGACAATGTTATATATTCTTCAGCTATTTCAGACTAAAGCATATTTATATGTCTATTATTATTTACGTCCAATTAAAGAATGGTCTTCTCTTCTGAAAACCTGCTGATTTCTTTTTCACTCTTGTGGCAAACATGTTGCAACTCTTGATAAGACATTCAACTGAAAAAAATAGCTAGAAATATTATCACAATTCATAATTGATCATCTTTTTCTGGGTCTCATTCTCAATAATTCAAATTCCCTGTAGCATTTGTTTTTGCCATTGTTATTTTTAAGACTTACAGGAACCTGTTGATCAAGACATAGATTTTGCTTTTAGTATATCAGTGCTTTACTTCTTTCACATTCTGTACATTTGTGTGTAATTATCTACGGATGTGAAAAATCTCCCTATGTAGTGTGGTATTTGAAAACAGTTGTTTAATTATCCTTTGTGTTGAATATTTGTAGCTGAGTATCTCTTCATGTGTCAGGCTAAAAACTCTCCAATTAAGTGACTCTCCAGAGAATATATACTACCTTGTATTACAAACGTGACATGACAAGAAGGGAAAGACAGGGGACAGAGTTGTCCACAGCTCCACAAGTGAGTGGAATTAATTCTTACAGATAGGCTTATTCGGGTGCCCTGGAAGCCAACTCCATGATGGAGATTTAAGTGCTGGTTGGAGGTTTATTGAGGAATGGTCTAGAGAACGATGCCTGAAAGGAGGAGAAGGAAGCAGGACCAAGAAGAAGGTGAGTCCAACTGAGATTCCGTTGCTTAGAGGTTCAGCTGGTCTCCAGGGAGCTCTGGTCCTTCATAGTCCCCTCAGATTGAAGCCAGTGGCCAGGACTTTGCACTCTGTATAAACCAATCACTGCGTGCAAAACTCCTTTGGAGGCAGGGAGAGTATTTGGTGAGGCAGTCTGGAAAGGGATGCCTGTGTGGGCCATCAGCCAAAAGGGGAATAATGGCTATAGTCCCAAAGGTGGATCTCATTAATGCACTGCAGTAGCCACCACCTTTAGCAAAAGTATAGTTGTTATTTTTACCCCTCAGTTTTCTCTGATTTTAAAGCCTAAATAGTGGTACTTCCTCAGATATCACCTGATGGTCACTAGTATCATTCTTATCTTTGTCACCTCTTAGAGGTATCAGTATATTCCTATACATTGGCTGGGTTTCTATAACATGTTTTTTTTTTTGTCAAAATCTCAAGATGTAATTCAGAGAAAATTTAAGATAGTGTTTCAAACAATGCTATTATTTCTTTTGTTTAAAAGAAAAGAAAAAGAAAAGAACAACATAAGAAAACACTTCTTAGACAAAACTCAGTGTAAGAATTCTACTCATTGACATCTTATTAATAATAAGATTATTTCTAAAACGAGGTCATGCAGCATGATGAGAGCCTTACAAATGTCACAAGAAAAGATAGAAGTTTATTATGCACACACTTTATGAGGAAAGGAATTGCCAAAAAAAGCAGAAAAAAATTGGGGGGGGGGTAGGTGACTATAGGCTATATTCTTATACACAAAATATAAGCAGAATACTTAAAATTTAATAGATTTCATAGATGCCACCAATACTTTTTTTGACTGGGAATCATAAAGATAATATGACAATGTTAGAATGATTCTAAGTCACTGAAAGTTTTACATACAAAAGACACATGAATCCCTCTGTACCTATAAACCTCAGAAAGTGAAGTGTCTCACTACTTAGCCAAATATTCACTCACCCATGCATTCAACAAAAATTTAATGAATACCTGTTATGTGTCCGGGATGTTCTCAAATCAGAAGATAGAAAAGTGTGAATAAAAAATGAAGTTGTTAATTGTGTTTCTAGTCTTCCTTTTCTCCTCTCTGATATCAATCTTTTGAAAAATTTATTTTTTTAATTTTTAAAGATTTTAATTAATTTATATATTTAAGAGAGAGAGAGAGAGAGAGACAACAAGCAGGGGGAGGGGCAGAAGGAGAGGGAGAGAATCTCAAGCAGTCTCCCCACTGAGCACAGAGCATGAGGAGGCCTGATCCCATGACTCTGAGATCATGACCTGAGCCAAAATCAAGAGTCGGACACCTAACTGACTGAACCATCCAAGTGCCCCATCCTTTGAAAAGAGTGCTCTCCCACTGTGGGTAGAGAATATTTCCTTGGCTCTTGACTTCAGAAATGGCCACATACTTTGATTTGGCCAATGGAAGAAGACAGGCAAGGGTGACAGTGCCTTAGTTTCAACCCTAGTTGTTGAGAAACTTTTCCTGTCTCTACTTGATCTCTTCACCTATGGCCAACACAATGAGAAAAATGTATCTGGACTAGTTTTCTAATCCCAGGCAAAGAAATAAAGACAAATTACAAAGTACTCTGGCTAAACTCAGATTAGATCAACTGACCCCTGGACAATTCAGTTTCAGGAATAATAAAATGCTTATTATTGTATGCCACTGAATATTGGAGTTTGGTAATAGTTGCTAACTGAAAAAAATACTTTCAGGCATTTCATAATTAAATGTGATAGAAAAACATATGGATATAACACACTTTGGTAAATAACATAATAGAAATAGGAGTCGAATCCTGGGAGAAATGAAACAAAAAATAACTGCCTGAAATGATCAAGTACATAAGTATAAAATTATGATATTGTGAGAACAGGCAATAAATTACCTAACATTACAGAGAATGTAGATCCACAGATTGTTTTTAATATAAAAATCACAAAACTGGCACTAATTCAGGATATATAAAAGGATAGGCAACCACTCAGACATCTAATTCTAATTCTGCTAAAAGCAGATCATCCAATAAACAAAAGAAAAAAAACCAGCATTATTTATCTTTCAGCCAAGTTCATTTCTCAACAGACTGAAAAGGGCAATGAGGAAAACTGCTTACACTGGATTTAATTTTTAACTAGCAAAGAATGGCTTGTTAGTGAACTCAACTATATAAAATAATATGCATATGTTGGAATCTTCCACATTAACTTTTTAAAATATGTGTTTTGTTTAGAATAGTTTTAGATTGTGGAAAAGTTACAAAAATAGTACAGAAGCTCACATACACTCCACAGCAAGTTTCCCTTATCTTTAGCAACTTCCATTTGTACAGTATAATTGTCAACATTAATGAATATTTATAAACTATTATTTTTTAAAACTCCTATTTCTTTCAGAGTTCCTTAGTTTTTATCTAATACCCTTTTTCTGTTCCAGGATTTGATCCAGCAAATAACTTTACATTTGTTTGTCAAATCTCTTTAGGTTCCTTTTGACTATGATAGTTTCTCAGATATTCCTTGTTTTTGATAACCTTGATATTTTGAGGAGTACTGGTCAGGTATTTTATAGAATATCCCTTGATTGGAATTTGTCTGATGTTTTCTTCATGATTAGATGTGGGGTTATGGAATTGGGGAAGGAGATCACACAGATAAAGTGTCATTCTCATCACATCATACCAAGGGTATAAACTATCAATGTGACTTGTCCCTGCTGATCACCTTAACCTTGATCACCTTCCTCTGGCTAAGACAGTGTTTGTCAGGTTTCTCCATTGCAGAATTACTTTTTCTTCCCTTTCCATATTCTACTCTTTGAAAGGAAATCAATGTGGGTAGCCCACATTTAAAGACTGGGGGGTTATGCTCCACCTCCTTGAGGTCAGAATATGTACATGAAATTATTTGGGATTCCTTATGGCAAATTTGTCTATAATATTTTATTATTTATTTATTTATTTATTTATTTATAATTATTTTTATTTAGTCCTTTATATCAGTATGGAATCATGAATGGTTATTTTACACTTTGGATTATAATCTGATATTTATTTGATATTCAAATTGTTTCACCTTTGGCAATTATATTGGAGCTCTTTTCATTTGGCACCTATATCCCTCTGACATACCATACTGGTGTGTGTGTGTGTGTGTGTGTGTGTGTGTTCATTTTCTTACATTCTGGCACTACACTGGAGAATAATACTAGAAACCAAGTTCTAGATGCTAGAACATTGTCACTGAAATATCACTGTTTCTAGTGTCTCTCAGCTGAAACTGCAGACAAATGGTTTCAAATCATTTGGGTAAAAATCTTGGGAGTGTGATTGCTGGGTCATATGGAAAAACTATGTTTTCACTTAAAAAAAAAAATTAATTCCTTTGTTCCCTTGTTCCTCCATAGGCAAGATGCTTTTGTTGTCCTCTTTAGAGTCTTTCAAAATGTTCTCTTTCTCTTTGGCTTTCTGAAGTTTGAATATGATATGCCATGTTGGTAGGAGTTTTTTGGTGGGTTTTCTGGTCATTTTTTGTTTTTATTTTGCTTTATTTTTTCTATTTATTCTACTTTGTCAGTGTGATAATCTCTGAGCTTCCCAGGATCTGTTGCTTGGTGCCTGTCATTAATTTGGAAATTTCTCAGCCATTATTACTTCAGATATTTCTTCTACCCCATTCTCTTTCTTCTCATTTGGAATTCTAATTGTGTGTATGTTATACCTTTTAAACTGTCCCACAGTTCTTAGAAGTTCTGACCTTTTTTTTTGTTTTTGTTTTTGTTTTTTTTGTTATATTGTTGTTTTTTTTCCATTTAGTTTGGAAAGTTTTACTGACCTATTTTCAAGCTCATTGATTGTTCAACTTTATCAAATCTACTCATGAGTTCATTAAAAGTATTCTTCATTTCTGTTATAGTGTATTTAATTTCTAGCATTTTCTTCTAATTCCTCCCTAGGACTTTTTTTTTCTCTCTGCTTATATTACTCATTTTGTCCTTACATAGTGTCTGTCTTTTCATCTAGATTCCTTAACTTATTAATCATTGTTAATTTCAATTTTTGACTGATAATTCCAATATCTATGTCCTATCTAAGTTTGGTTCTTCCTCTCTTCAGATTATGTTTCCTCTTCCCTTTTGACATGCCTCATAAATTTGTTGAAATAAATTGTTGAAAGTCAAATATGTTGTATCAGGTAATGGAAACTGAGATAAATAGGACTTTAGTGTATTCTAATTTGCTTAGATGCTGAGCTGTTTTTAATGTTTGCTACAGCTTTATATAGATGGGTAAGCCTTCAGTTTTCTCTCTTGTCTTTATTTTTGTCCTCCCTCTTGATGTTGGGACTCCAACATCTTCAGAGAGAAAACCTGTATCTTATAGCTTTTTGAGCTGTAATCCCCTGTTACTACACTGGAGCCATGTTTGCGTGGTGATAAAGTGTGAATAGGTGGAAAAATTACACAAGTTTCAGATTCAATCTCAGTCTTTTGGCTGGCCTATGTCTCTAAACTGTGACCTCTGAAATTATTTCTCCAGTGGTACAGCTCCCTCTAACTTTTTCCTGCCTTAGTGTTTACAGTCTATTTTCTTGTAGCCCCAAGACCTTTTTTTTTTTTTAATTTTACTTATTTATTTGACACAGAGAGAGAGAGATGACATGTACACAGAGAGGCAGGCAGAGAGAGAGGGGGAAGCAGGCTCCCTGCTGAGCAGAGAGCCCTACGTGAGGCTCGATCCCAGGACCCTGAGATATGACCTGAGCCAAAGGCAGAGGCTTAACCCACTGAGCCACCCAGGCGCCCCACCCCAACACCTTTTGACTGTTTTCCCTGCATACACTTTGGTGAGACACTAAGTTTAGATAGTCCTGAAATGGAAACAATGTCTGTTCCCAAGTAGGACACAGATCTGGTAAAGTCCTCTCCCCCCCACCCCCCACCACCCCGTGAGAGCAAACCTTTGTTATGGAGAAAGCTCTGGGTCCATTCACAGTAAATTATTCTTCTCTTCCTGCAGGAGCTACAAAGACATCCTCTTCCAAGCTTTACCATGGGAACCTTGTAGAATTTCTGGAAATAAAAGTCAAAATAGTGTGGGGAACCCCCCAGGACAAAGGCCCCCAATTATTTCTCACTCTTCATGCTAGCCTACACCTAGTCTCCAGAAATTCTTCAGAATTAGTATTTCATTATACCTACCGGTTTGTGGTTCCAGTGGCTTCTGTTCCAGGTAAGCAAATCTCGGATATGACTCTGGATGCTCCTATCTCCCCAGACTTCAAGGAGATAGTTGGCTCTTTGATCTCAGTTCTCTGATGGGTCCAAAAGAAGTCACTGGTTTTTGGTTTGTCCAGCTTTTTCTTGTTTTAAAGATGAAAGTGATGGCTTTCAAGTTCTTACGATGTCTGATTTCAAGCTAGAAGTCTCAGATAATTCTTAAACAGTCAGAATCTTTCAAAGTAGATGTGGTCCTTAGGAGATTGTGATTTCACTCTAACTGAACAATATAATTTATCATGAAAGGGGGAAAGAAGTGGCATAAATATTAGAGATAATCCAAGTATAAGGTATAAAATTAGGCTATATAATATTTAGAATGTTTTCCAAACCTGAGATTCAATGGTTCTCTAAATTGTGATGAGACAGAGCAAGTTAACCCAAATGAACAAATTCCCCAATGGCATGTTTATCAACAGGAGGATGCTTTAGAGCAGGCAAGGGATTTTAGCTGAAAATCCCTGAACTGAATTCAACATGATGATGAACTTCCTGAAGCTATATAAAAACTGTGCATGTAAGAGTGTCGGTGACTTTTCTCAGACTAAGAAAATCTATAGCTTTAAACATATTCTAGAAGAGATTCATAACTTCTGTAAATTGTTAAGAATTAAAAATTTTGATATCGTAGCCTATGTCTAGCTTTGTTCAATAAACAGAACATAAGAGTGGCATAGAAGTTTTATTGCTTTATATTAAGTTATATTCAATTCAGAAATCAGGTATTGCCTATCAGGTATCAGCACTAAGGACTGAATGCAATAGATCCTGCCCTAATGAGGGAGAAAACGGAGTAAGCAGAATTTTGTATCTTTTCGGTAAGAGGTTTAATGTATTCAAAAGTCCAGATATAACAGAGAGGGAACTATGAAGATGTCTCTGTGTTGTGCAATGTGGGGGCTCATTTTGCAAATAAAAGGATATTTGGGTGGATATGCAAGCAGAGGTCATTTCATAAAAGGCCTTGTGTACCATGCTAAGGATTTAAACACACTGAAATCCATGAAGAGTGACTGGAAGGTATTTTTAGCTGAAGAGAGATACATTGTCCATTTCAGTGATAGAAAATTCATTCTGGCCTTTACTGTGAGGAATAGATACAGTAATAAGGTGGGTTACCCAGACAAAACTAGATTTGAGAAACCAGTCAGATAAATGCTGAGATAATCCAAGTGAAAATGGAGTACTTGAACTATGGATATGTAATAGGATGGGAAGAAATAATATGGATTCCAGAGGCTTTAAGATGAGTACTTCAGGGGTGCCTGGGTGGATCAGTGGGTTAGGCCTCTGCCTTCAGCTCCGGTCGTGATCTTGGGGTCCTGGGATCGAGTCCCGCATTGGGCTCTCTGCTTGGTGGGGAGCCTGCTTCCTGCTTTCTCTATTTGCCTGCCTCTCTGCCTACTTGTGATCTCTCTCTGTCAAATAAATAAATAAAATCTTAAAAAAAAAAGAAGATGAGTACTTCATATGGTCAGGCGGAGGTGAAAGAAACATGGTCTGACCTTTCTTGTTCCTGGCTTTTGCATTCCCAGGTAGTAATTAGGACTTTTCATCATTAACTTACTTTCAAGTTAATTAATTATTTTTTCAAATAAAATTACCATTTTACTCTAAATTAAAAAAGTGTTTTCATAGATTTTGTTCAAAGCTATGGTGTCAAATGAAATATCAGGTAAATACTTATGAATACAACAGGCACTTGTTTGTATATTTGTTTGATTTGAATTTACTGAAACAAATATGAACAGTGTCTCTGGAACAGACTCTTCCCCCCACCCCCGGAACAGTTTGGCACCTTTCTTCTTGATTGTTCTTCTAAATATGGTTTAAGCATAAAACACTTGGAAATATTAAACCTGTATCTTTTATCTGTACAGTAAAAAAGAAGACCCATTTTCCTCTGGTTTTTGCTTCTCGAGATTATTTGAAGTGATGGCTAAATCATTGAATATGCTGCTCAGTGATGCCATGTTGTGAAATATTGATGATGTATTACTGTGAAGCAATTTGAGGCACTGATGTGAAAGGTGCTATTCCAACTGAACTTAGAATTTATTCTTGGGCAACACATGGCAAGGTTAACCTGCATCTGTAAGCAGCTAATCTCAAGCTCAATTATACTTAAATTGAAAGAGAGATACCTACTATCACCATCAGAGGCCAAAGTAATAAGAAAAAGAGGGGGAAAAAAGCCACTGTACTTCTTAATGAAATATCAAACACAGAAAAAACGACTCCAAGATTGAATTTTATCAGCTTGTAGCACATTTTCAACAAAGCATTCCTCTAAGCAACGAGGGCAACGTCTAGAGCATAAGACGTTGGCTGAGGGACTGACAAGAGCAAAGCTAAATTTTCCTGAGCAAATGACTTCTCAGTGGCTGTTTTTTTGTTGTTTTTGTTTTTGTTTTCCATAACATTTTCAGGTCCATACGGCAGTGTCTTTTGTATTACAAATAGGTATCTAGTTACCTATAGAAATACATAGTGTTCTGGTGGAGATATTGAAGAGAATACAGAAAACGTTTTACTACTTCTTACTGCTAACTTGGGACCTCAAAAATTAATAGGTCAGCGGAGATAAGACACATTTCCTCTTTCTGGTCCCTTAAGGTAAATGTTTTTTAAAATTCCACAGAAGAGTTCATTTTCAGGAACTAAATTATGAGAGGACCCTGGAAAACATCTCTGGTAGTCCTGTTATAAAGGAGAAGCCCCAAGAGAGAGGGGATTCTGAAGACAATTAATGCTAAAATGGACCTAACACTATTACAAACTAGGCTCAAAAGAGGTATTACACACATGTGATAATAACTCCTACCCCATTTTTTCTTCCTAAGACAATCACAAGCTGTCCTATTTCTCCCCATTTAATTGCTCACATTAACCAGTCTTCATTTCTTTAAAGGTTTTAGATGGTAGGGGGTTGAGATAAATGGAAAGATTCTGCTCTAGGCCATCCCACCAGTAGACCACATAGCAAGAATTCTAGAATATAAATGAGTTATAATTTAGAAATCAATAGTAGTTCTACAGATGTTGGTGCTATCCATCCATTTTCTCCATCACCCATGTAATACTCAGCAGCCTATAACCTGGGTGGGGACTTCCTGCTTCCTTTGCTTAATCTCTACCTCTATTTGGTGGTAGCCTTCTTCTCAAAATATGCTACAACACAAAATCTCAGAAAACTTGGCTCTTTATAAACAAGATTTCTGTAGACTGCTTTCTCCAATAGATGACAAAGGACCAGTCTTAGAAGAATTCTACCTGCAGTAAGAAGTCCATCAATCATATTTGCATAAATTAAGGAATGGAGGAATATGCCCTTAGAATTATAATGTATGATTTTTTTTTTCCCTGAAATGCTCTGGATGGAAATACCAGGTAATTTGTTTAAGAAGTTTAAGAAGTTTCTTTGGCCCTCTAAAGACAAATTCAATTTAATTTAACAAAATTTAATTAGTGCCTACTATAAGCCATGTGCTGTACTAAGCAAACACATGTGAAAAAGACATGGTCTCTCTTCTCAAATCCAATAGCAGATAGGTATGAAGATGGTCACTACACAATATTGTGGTATGTGCCATAACAAAGGGAGGCTCCAAAACTTCAAACTACACAAATAAGGCATTAGCTCCCTGTGCTTTGGGGATACAGAGCAGACACATGAGTAGAATTAGAGCTGCATTTTGAAAGTTATAGTCATCAGATGAAAAATAGAAAGCAAACAAAAAATATATAAAAATTATATATGCAAAGGTCATTGACAAAAGGAAGAGCAGCATGCTTAGGGACTTTTAAGCAGTATAATGTATCCTATATTCAACACACTTGGCCCTGCTCTTTAGAGGCAGAGATGACTGGTTGGGTTTTATCTGCATAATGATGGTTTTTGTATGTCAAAAGAAGAGTATGGATTTTATTTTGAAGATAGCTTTCAAGCATGACGTGATAAAGCCAGAAATTTAAAGACAGGGTACAGTACAGGAAGACAGACTAGAACAGGAAAGATATTGAGAAAGAGAAACCATAATAACCTTTTCTAGCTAAAAGCAATGGGCCCTTCAAGTTTCAAAGTAATACATACATACATACATACATTCAAGCATACATAAGATTATAAAATTATTTAGTATTTTATTATAATAAAAATTCAACATTAGGCATGAGATCTGTGTTTAAAGATGTAAATATAAATAGCCCAAAAGAATCGAGCTTTCTGTCTATATAATGTGATCATTGAAGTATTACCCTCATTACTTCAAAAATGCAATTCTGACTTTAAAGGCATTGAAGAGCAATGCAGGATTTTACTGAATTATCTTGTAAAGGTGATGGAAGGTCAAGAAGAAAGGCAAGGAATTAAACTAGACAAAAACACCAAAATTTCCTTAAAATCTTCTGTACACATCTTTCTTTTGAGAGTCCCTCTTGTCTATCAGTTGCTTACAAATTTATCCCTTTTCCATTTCTACTCTCCCACCTTACGCTCCGGTATTTCACCCACCCATTCCTCAGCCTCCTTCCCCAAAGTACTGTATGCCTTTCCTAATAGCAACGCATTAGTTAACTCTCTTGATGGTTTCTTCCAGGTTTCCTCTGACCTCTATCAGCACTAATATCAGATATCAACACTTACCAGCAAAAGCCTGGTAGACTATCAGCAAGATGGATACTCTATCTTTAGAAGACAGGAGGTGAGATAAGCTATCTAGCTGATAGGAGGTTAGGTGAGCCTGGTCGTGGGTATTGTGGAGGGCATGTATTGCATGGAGCACTGAATAAACAGTGCATAAACAGTGAATTCTGGAACACTGAAAAGAAATTAAAAAAAAATAAATAAAGATAAAAAAATACTAGAAGTTGAAAGAAGAGGAGATATGAATGGCCAGTTAATATAAGACTCTTATATTAGGGGCACCTGGGTGGCTCAGTGGGTTAAGCCGCTGCCTTCGGCTCAGGTCATGGTCTCAGGGTCCTGGGATCGAGTTCCGCATCGGGCTCTCTGCTCAGCAGGGAGCCTGCTTCCTCCTCTCTCTCTCTGCCTGCCTCTCTTCCTACCTGTGATCTCTCTCTGTCAAATAAATAAATAAAATCTTAAAAAAAAAAAAAGAAAAAAAAAAAAGAAAAAAAAAAAAAAAAAAGAAGACAGGAGGTGAGGACAACATTATGAATTCTTCGACATTCATATGAAAGACAACGAGCAGTGGAAGGGAAGGGAGTTCTGTGTCCCCGCTGTTAACTGAGTGTGCAAGGAGAGAATGGGTGCATAAGCATTCATTCGTACTGCCCTTTGTATATAGAAAAAAGATAGAGTTGTAGTTAGTGCAATGAACACTATGTGGGAGACATGAGATTCAGTTTCTGTTCCTTTTAAATTTTTGTAATTTTCTTTCTTTATCTATAACCTGGGGGTCATTACAGGATATATTGCCAGGGCTCTTCATGGCAAAGCTACAATTTAGGCATTGACTTTGGTGGCAGAAGACCTAGTTTTGAGCTCCTACTCCATGATTATTAACTAACCGTGTGGCATTGAGCAGAAGCTGTAATCCCTGAATGGTATATTTACTCCACTGGAATATGCAGAGTCAAGCATCCATCTCAAGAAGAAAACAAAATAATGATGTAAAGCACTATCTAAACACATTACCTACTATTCTAGGACTCAATTCTCTAGGATTCTAAGTTACGAGAGAAATACTGATAATATTTTTACAAGATAATTTTTTAATCTCTCCCCCTAGCCACATATAGACTTCAATTTAAAATGTTCTTGACAGATGAATGACCATTCTTATTTATGTTAAAATCTTACTGGGAAAATATTACTATCTCTTTCAATAATATAGTCTACTAATATTTAAATCCAGATCATCTTTTTCTGTGCCTACTTGTGATGGAGAATAACCAGTCATCATTCTCTATAGAATAACCTTTCATAAGATGTGCTAAGTATAAATTACTTTTTTATTATTATTACCCAGCTGCTGCTGTTATAGTCATGGTACTTAAAACAACAGTTATCCACAATTCTCTTCTCCCTCCGTACAGAATCTATTTACTGCATTGCCTCCCTTCACTGCTGATTGCTTCAAAGGGATGAAGAGAGCACAGGGAGGCTATGTTCCTTGTTAAGATTAAATAATTAATTGAGTAAATAAAATCAAGGCCAGGAAGAAAGGAACTAACTGCTCCTTATAAATGTTTACTTGGTTTGCCTTGATGCCCACGGGTGATGGTTCTTTATCAAAACCTGGATGCTATTTATGACACAGTAAGATATTAAATGGTGAGAAGAATAAACAAGTGAACAAAACACTGATCTCATTAGCCTTGGTTAGTGAGAGACCATTTTTCAGCATCCTCTGCTGACCATAAACAAATACATGTTGAACGATTTTCTGAACTTGCCTCCATATCTTCATATTATTTGTACAATTTCATATGCTTTGATCTTAATTTGTATTGCATTACTCATCCCTCTCCCTGATGATCTACACCCTACTCTATTTTCAAAAGACTTAACAGAATATTCGAATATTCTATTTCACATTGACTTCTGCCTTCTAGCAATTTCCATCATGCCTAACAATGTAGTATCTATTTATATAATATGGTGCATTACCCTTTGTCAAAAGCATATTGTAAATTGTGTTTCTATAACTTTACCTACAAATACTTAATTGAGGAAAGCATATGTAACAGATGTTTTTGTATTTCCAAACACATAGGGTACTTAGCCCAGGATTGGCTCTGTACCCAATGCTCTACAAACACATTTATTTGTTGTTTTCAACCAGGATACTATATTATCCAAATTCAAAGGATGTTCATTTTTAGCATGCACTGTGGAAACATTAGCACTATGAGAATGGGAGTGGTCAACAAGACCAAATGCAATGGAATAAAATATTGACGAGGACCCTGGAGTCACTACATGCTTGCAACTGTGCATAGACTACATTAAACATTCTTTGGGGGTGCCTGGGCGGGTCAGTGGGTTAAGCCGCTGCCTTCGGCTCAGGTCATAATCTCAGGGTCCTGGGATCGAGTCCTGCATCGGGCTCTCTGCTCAGCAGGGAGCCTGCTTCCTCCTCTCTGTCTCTCTCTGCCTGCCTCTCTGCCTACTTGTGATCTCTCTCTGTCAAATAAATAAATAAAATCTTTAAAAAAAAGTTCTTTGGAACTACAGATGAATGATGAAGGAACAGTCATAGCTTTTGTTTTGTTTGTTTTGTTTTGCTTTTGTTTCCCTTGCCTTGAAAAGATGTGTCTTACAAGAAGTTGCTGTGTTCAAGGTTGAAGAGGTTGCCACCTGTGTTCTCCTCTAGGATTTTGATAGATTGCTGTCTCACATTTAGGTTTTTCATCCATTTTGAGTTTATCTTGTGTATGGTGTGAGAGAATGGTCCAGTTTCATTCTTCTGCATGTGACTGTCCTATTTTCCCAGCAGAGACTTTTTTTTGCATTGTATATTCTTTCCTGATTTGTCAAAGAATAGTTGACTATAGAGTTGAGGGTCTACTTCTGGGCTCTCTATTCTGTTCCATTGATCTAAATGTCTGTTTTTGTGACAGTACCATGCTGTCTTCATAATCACAGTTTTGTAATATAGCTTGAAGTCAGGCATTGTGATGCCCCCAGCTTGGTTTTCTTTTTCAACATTCCCCTGATGATTCAGAGTCTTTTCTGGTTCCACACAAATTTTAGAATTTTTTGTTCCAGTTCTGTGAAAAATGTCAGTGGTATTTTGATAGGGATTGCACTGAATGTGTAGCATTCAAAAAACTTGGTCTAGGCAGCATAGACAATTTAACAATGTTTATTCTTGAGACAAATCATATGAGACTCTTGAATCTGGGAGACAAACTGGGGCTTGTAGAAAAGGAGATGGGGGCGGAATGGGGTAACTGTGTGATAGGCATTAAGGAGGGCACCTGATGTGATGAGCACTGGGTGTTATACACAACTAATGCATTGTTGAACATTATATCAAAAACTAATGATGTATTATAGTTGGCTGATTGAATTTAAATAAATAATAAAGGAAAAAGAAATAATCATGGTTTTAAGAAAAATGACTATACAGCAATAAATTCATTTTTTAAGAAAATACAGCACCTCTGGCATGATTCAAATTATCCAAAAACTTAAAGTATCTACATTTATGAAATTAGGCCCAACTTCAAATTCAATTAATCTAGGAATACATTCTTGACACCTTCTCAGTAGCAAAGGCAAAGGGTTATTTCTCTGTGTTTCCTTAACACTCCTATATACTTCTGCTATGGCATTTTATTCCCTCCCATTCTAAATCTTATTTGTTCTCTTCATCAGAATTTAAGCTTGTCATAATTGCAGCATCATCAAGTCCCTTGGGAATTCAGCTATATGGTCCAGCAGGAAGGAGGAGTAAGGCAAAGTATTGCCCAATCAAGTTTGGGAAACTGACTAAAATCAACATCTAACCCCTAAGAGAGAAATCAGCAAATCCCCGGGCAATGGCCAGGGCTACTTGGGCTTAGTTCTAGCATGCAGTAAGTGGTGGGAAATGTATCATTACTTCAGGTCACCCCAACAGCAGACAGAAGGGCTGCAGTTAGTATACACAGTATTATGGAGAGAAGGCACATGTAACCAAAACATGTAGCTAATAGAAAGGAGGGTTACTAGAGAACTCTAGGAAGAGGTGGTACTTATACCACCTAAAGGAGTAAGATAAGTTAAAAAAAAAAAAAAGCATTAAAGATAGGCAAAATCATAAAGATAAGAGGCAGGAAGGACCCATGTATGTATAAGACTTATAAGTACTCCACAAAAACAAAGAATAAATTCTGGGTTATAAACTATGGACAAAAAAAGCTAGAGGGTAAGCAGAGGACAGATTATAATGGGTTTTGCATGCCATATTATAAGCCTCAAACATTTCCTTGCAGGTAAAGGAAATCATCAAAGCAGCTAGAGAAAGAAAAAATACCCACATGTCCTGATTTACCCAAGGGCTTCAGGGGGAAAATGATGAGTTTCCTGCAGGACATACATATTAAACTGTTCAGGAGATAGAAAGATATTAGAGACCAGCAATTGAAGAAAGGGAAAAAAGAGGAGACATTTGCCAGGGAATACACATTCGGGAGTATCGCTTTGTAGATGTTGGGCATAACTCTGAGACTAGATGAGATCACTAAGTGATCATCTAATTTTTAAATCACTGTAGGACTTTAAAATGCACATTTCTAGGTATACATAATATCCCTACCCTAGGTATTCTGATTCCACCTTTGGGGTGGGTCCACAACATCTGTAGTCTTAAAAATATGTTCACTTTACTCTGTTGTGCAAAAAGGATCAAGAACCAATGTTTAAAGGATTGAATGAAAGAGAGGAATCTGCCAAGAAAATGGATATGGTATAGCCAAGGGGGTCAATGGAAAAAAAAGAGAATGGAGGGCCCCCAAAAGATAAAGGGATGCAGAAATTTTAAGGAGATTCAGGTTCAGCTCTGACTTAGTAACAGTGTAACCAAGCAATTTACATAATCTCTAACTCTAACTTTTTTATCAGTAAAGTGAGGATAATAATAGTAACTCTCTAGGAGATAGAGGATAGGATGAGATAAGTATAAAATGCATGGTGTAACCAAGACATACCAGACAATGTCAGTAAATGCTTATTTCATTAATATGAATATTATTATGGATATTGTGATTAACAGTCTCAAACATTACAGCTGTCCTTTGGACTTAAGTGTTAGTGAATTATTGATGGTTTTGGCAAGAGTAATTTTGGTAGTGATCTAAGAACAAGAACCAAATTGTAATGGATTGGAGAATGAAGGAAATATTGAAAAATAGAAAGGAGTGGTAACCATTTTTTTCCAGAAGTTTAGGTGACACAGGTAAAAGAAAAGTTAGATGGTAACCTAAAAGAAACAGATGGTATAAGCAGGGTTCTTTTGGGGAATAGAAAATACCTGAATATGTTTCTAGACAAAAAGGAGCCAAGAGTGATTATACAGGAAAGATACATGAGACAGAAAAAAAAGTTTGTTTTTAGCCCCAGAAGTGTAAGATTTAAGAAGATAAGGATCTCAAGTCTCAGGACCTGAAATTAAGGAAGAAGGAAAGATGGATATTGTTGTGTTTGTGGAGACCACATTTGAAGACATTTTTTTTTAATTTTTAATTTTTTTTATAAACATATAATGTATTATTAGCCCCAGGGGTTCAGGCCTATGAATCGCTAGGTTTACACACTTCACAGCCCTCACCATAGCACATACCCTCCCCAATGTCCAATAACCCGACCACCCTCTCCCCACGCCCCTCCCCCTGTGAAGACATTTTTAAAAAACATTTTATTTTACTTTTTTTCATACCTTTTAATCTCTTTTTAAAAATGCTCTTGTATGCTTTATAAAAATGCCCATAGGTCTTGAATTGCTTTTTGCCCCTCAGCAGTAGGTTATGTATTATTGCTCTATGTGTCAAACCCAACTAACATAGCTAAGGAATTCCAGTTGCACTGAATGCAAGATTATCACATGGAGCATAACTGAAAAATGTAGTTAAGGTTAATATCATTGTTGAGAAAAATGGTTGGGGGCACCTGGGTGGCTCAGTGGGTTAAAGCCTCTGTCTTCAGCTTGGTTCATGATCCCAGGGTCTTGGGATCGAGCCCCGCATCGGGCTCTCTGCCCAGCAGGGAGCCTGCTTCTTCCTCTCTCTCTCTACCTGTCTCTCTGCCTACTTGTGACCTCTGTCAAATAAATAAATAAAATCTTAAAAAAAAAAGAAAAAGAAAAAAGAAAAATGGTTGAAACCCTGACCAGTCCATGTAAAATGACAGATGATAGGTACTTGAGTCCAGCTAAAGATCATGAATATTTGCAACAGCTGAGAAAAATACAGGGGCAAAAACAAAACAAAACAACAACGAAAAAAGAATTAGAGCACTAACCAAAGACAGAAATTTTCTGACCAGGTCAGAATGAAAGCGAAGGGGACAAGGGAATTAAACATTCTGGTGAGAGTGTAGCTCAAAAGATTAGTCATTAAGTTTAGAATAGACAAGGAAAGAAGAGAAAGCAGAAAGTGGTTGATAGATTTGGTAGGAAATGGAGCATGCAAACAACTGTGAGACCAAGAAGTAGGTAGAGGAGCAGCAATAAGTAGGGCAGCTTTGATCAATATTCAGTATCCAATCTCCAGATGCATTAGGTACCATGTCTAAAGTAACAAGAGGAATTATAGACCCACTGACTGCTGAGAGCAAGGTAAAACCTAAAGGATGGGCGGCATCTGCTTCACTCTTTCATTGTAGATTTTGCTTTCCCCAAGGTGATCTCTCAAGGCACAGTTAAAGTGAGACTTCTCTAGTCCTCCTTCTATTTCATCATGTAGGAAAAGTTCTTTATTTTCAGAAGATCAGAGTTTCAGACTATCTATGCCTAAAACTATTTCCATTAATATGACTTATTTATAAGCTTTAAACAACAACAGTACATTTTAGAACTTGAGACATTGTACCTTCATTACAAAAGAACTCAAATAGAAAAGACCCCTTTGGTCAAAACTCGTGGGGAAATTTGAAACTTCTTGCTCAAAGCTATCCTAAACCCAATGTAACATTAAAGACTTAAAATTCTTTTGGTGTAATAAAATAACCAAGTAGCATATATATTTATTTCTCCAATAGTTGAATGGACTTTTACCTCAATCATTAATCCTCTTGTAAGAGAATAAAATGGAATAATAAATCACCAGTACAGATATGCTGAATTTGATCAATGTTTCTCTTCAGAAGGAGTAAATAATAGAGCAACATCCACTCTGCAGTATTTATGTAGCACAGCATTCTGTCACTCAGGTATAGGGATTGATACGGACTGCTGAGAGAAAGCAAGACCTCCTCTCCCCTACAGAACTGCTAAAGCAACAAGTCATCATTTACAGGGCAAATAACACCTCATTCCAGAGCAGTGTAATATGTTCTCAGGAAACAACTGCCCTAATCCTCAACCTCTTCCTCCCATAAGGAAACTAACAGTAGCTTATTTCATTAATCATTCTCACTGGCAGAAGAAAAGGAATAGCATTTAGAAAGGAACTACTCCGCAGTGAGCATTTTAGATATATATATTATTTAATAATCCTTAAAACACAACTATGAAATTACCACACCAATTTCTGAAAAGAATGCTTTAACGTAGAAGCTTCATATAAATTCTAATGTCACATACAAATAAAGCCAGGTTAGAATGCTGGTTCTTCTACTGAATGTCCAGTCCCAAGTTTCATCTATCTGCTGTTTGCTACAATATGTTTTTTATTAGGAGAAAACATTTTATTCAAAACCCCTCATTCCAAAATCGAGTGGAATGCGCTATTTCTAGTAAGCGCTTCTTTAGACAAAAAAGTCATGTCTAGTAATAAAAACAATGAATAAAAATGTCTATGGTCATGTACCCCTCAAGAGACTACCAGAACCGTCAGGAGCCAGTATGTCTATGAGAAGATTCAGGGATACGAGTGTGTATTTTATAAAGTCACCTAGATTCCCCAGGTGTTTTTAATTGTGTTAGTGCCCCTCCTTCCTCTTCAGACCATACTAGCTGAAAAATCACTCTTCCAATGAGCTAGGTAACATGGTGTTAAAATGTTTGTCTCTTCTTCAGGCAAGATGGCAAGTGCAGTAAGGTTTTACTTCATAAAGAGGGTGATAAGTTGAAAAAAGTAGGAGGTGAAGAATAAAAACTTTGTGTAGTTGAAGAGCATGAGGCTGGATCATAAAAAAAAATGAAGGCACGATATAAGCATGGTAAGACATCTGTTACCCTTCCCAGAATTCAGGCTCCTTATCGGTAAAATAAGGAATTAGAGGAGATGACTCAAAGCCTGTCCCAACTGATAAGAATCCATGAGGAATGATATCAGAGATTTTGGGTTGTTGTTTGTTTCTTTTTTTATATATATAGTTTAATGAGTTAGAGAATTCTGTAGATTGCTTCTCTTTCTAGGATAGCCACAATGCAGAGTAACATTTAAAGTCCCACTCAAAGACCCATTCAATTTTGCTTAGCTTCATTTTTTTCTAAGTATAATTATATTCCACTACTCTAGAGAAACATCTATTCATATTTAAATTATCTGCAGAACATTTTGGGGAAAGTTAGCTTAGAAAATAAGACTACAGAAAAAATCAATGAATATATATACATTTTTTGGATATTATAGTAGGTAAGAGTAGGGGATGATGCTGTGACGTGGGTAGTATAAACGACAATTTCTTAGAGTAATAGTGGTACTGAATAACAGTGTTTGGGACAAGTTTGAAACTCAAATGCCGATAAGGCCTAGAAGTAAATGTACATCAATGAAGAAGAGAAAAATATATGGTGGTAAATCAGAACTGACTTCCACATGAGACAAAAGAAGGAACAGGCAATAGTGCAAACTTTAATGAAGTGGATACTATAAGCTTCCTCTAGGAGGATAGCTACTACTGGCCTCATGTATCTGTTGCCACATAGGAATATGGGTGCTCTTTTACCAGTGTTCCCATTTCAAAGAAACTGGAAATTCTTTTTTCTCTCTCCCTCTCTCTCTCTCTCTCTCTTTTTTTTTTTAAATTGACATATAATGTATTATTTGCCTCAGGGGTACAGGTCTATGAATCATCAGGCTTACAAATTTCATAGCACTCACCATAACACATACCCTCTCCAGTGTCCATAACCCAGTCACCCTGTCCCTACCCACCCCTCTCCAGCAACCCTCAGTGTGTTTTGTGAGATTACGAGTCTCTTACGGTTTGCCTCCCTCCTGATCCCATTTTGCTTCATTTTTTCCTTCCTTATCCATCACAAACCCCTGCCCTGCCTCTTAGATTCATCATATCAGAGAAATCATATGATAACTGTCTTTCTCTGATTGACTTATTTCATAAGTACATAATACCCTCTAGTTCCATTCACGTCATTGCAAATGACAATATTTCATTTCTTTTGATGGCTGCATAGTATCCCATTGTATATACATACCACATCTTCTTTATCCATTCACCTGTTGATAGACATCTAGGTTATCTCCATAGTTCAATTATTGTGGACCCTGCTGCTATAAACATTTGGGTGCACATGCCCCTTTGGATCACTAGATTTGTATTTTTAGTGTAAATACCCAGTAGTGCAATTGCTGGGTCTTTAGGTAGCTCTATTTTCAACTTTTTGAGGAACCTCCGTACTGTTTTCCAGAGTGGATGCACCAGGTTGCATTCCCACCAACAGTGTAGGAGGGTTCCCCTTTCTCTGCATCCTCACCAACATCTGTTGTTTCCTCACTTGTTAATTTTAGCCATTCTGACTGGTGTGAGGTGGTATTTCATTGTGGTTTTGATTTGTATTTCCTGGATGCCAAGTGATGTGGAGCACTTTTTCATGTTTCTGTTGGCCCTCTGGATGTCTTCTTTGCAGAAATGTCTGTTCATGTCCTCTTCCCATTTCTTGATTTGATTCTTTGTTCTTTGGGTATTGAGTTTGATAAATTCTTTATAGATTTTGGACACTATCCCTTTATCTGATATGTCATGTGCAAATATCTTCTCCTATTCTGTTGGTTTTCTTTTGGTTTTGTTAACTGTTTCCTTTGTTGTGCAAAAGCTTTTGATTTTGATGAAGCCTCAATAGTTCATTTTTGCCCTTGCTTCCCTTGCCTTTGGCGATGTTTCTAGGAAGAAGTTGCTGCCTGTATTCTCAAGGATTGAGATGGATTCCTTTCTCACATTGAGGTCTTTCATCCATTTTGAGTCTATTTTTGTGTTCTGTGTAAGGAACCTAACCAAAGAGGCAAATAATCTGTACTCAGAAAACTATAAAGTACTTATGAAAGAAATTAAGGAAGACAAAAAGAAATGGAAAAACGTTCCATGCTAATTGACTGAAAGAACAAATATTGTGAAAATGTCTATGCTACCTAAAGCAATCTACACATTTAACAAAATCCCTATCAAAAATCCCATCTTTTGTTTTTTCAATAAAATGGAACGAATCATCCTAAAATTTATATGGAATCAGAAAAGACACTGAATAGCCAGAGGAATGTTGAAAAAGAAAGCCAAAGTTGGTGGCATCACAATTCCAGACTTCAAGCTCTATTACAAAGCTGTAATCATCAAGAAAGTATGGTACTGGCACAAAAACAGACACATAGATCAATGGAACAGAATAGAGAGCCCAGAAGTAAACCCTCAACTCTATGGTCAACTAATATTCAGCAAAGCAAGAAAGAACATCCAACGGAAAAAAGACAGTCTTTTTAACAAATGGTGTTGGGACAATTGGACAGCCACATGCAGAAAAAGGAAATTCTTATTTTTAATGGAAAATTTCCACACTTTCTGATATTGGAAAGCAATTCAAGTGAAAACAATGTGCTTTCCATAACTTGGGAAGCAAATGACTGAAAGATCAGAAAACTTCAGGTGATCCTTGGCTCATGAGCCATCAACCTATGGCTGTCTGAACTCATATAAACATATTGATCACTTACTATGTGAATCACCATGAACAAGCACAAGTGAGAGAAGGGACAATCTTTAATGGGGATTTTATGGTGAGATGATGTTATTTGCAAAAAAAAAAAAAAATCAACTAGGGTTATGGGAAAGTTTGGGGATGGAGAATTTGCTCACAGAGGTTCGACAAAGCTCAGTGGGATAAGCTTGTAGTGAGATTGAGAGGTAGTCACAGTTGTAGTGAGATTCACTGAAAGAAGATAAAATGGAAGGAAATGAAATTTGAAATAAAGGAGCCACAGAAGTGAAGACATCAAAGCATTCTTAATGAATAAATATTCAGGGTACCATGCAGGTGAGTGGTTTACCAAAGATTGTGTTCCTTATAGTGCTAGTATTGGGGGTGGCACAAAATGCTTCAAAATTCCAGTCTCGTCCTTTTTGTCAAACCATGATGTTTTAATTATCTTGAAACTATACTTTTACCATAAATTTATTATAGATATATTTGAATAAATGCAGTTTTTGATAACACTTTTGTCACCCTTTTCCAGACCATAAAAATGATATAATAGATTGTCCTTTAAAGCTAACCGCAGGCAGCCAATACTATACATGATAGGATATTAAAATGAGATCCATTGAGTAATTAAATTTTTCTTCAACACACTTAATGCAATTCTGAATTCTGAATCAAGATATAATAAAGCATGACATGAGAAGTTCAGCTAATCCTACTCTTAGCAGTTTTTGAAAGTTATCCCAGATGCATTGCTCCATTGAAGAATGAATGCAGAGTAGAAGAGAAATTGAGGAAATCTCATAAATAGGCCATAGTAGACATTTCCAAATCTGATTGAATAAGAATCACCTGTGGACTTTTTAATAAACATTGATTATAGAAACTCACTCCAGATATTCTGATTTAGTAGGGATTGGATAGGCTGTAGAAATATATCCCTTTATAAAACTACATTTTAAAAACTATAAAATGTAAAAATGTATAAATGTATACTATAAAATTTAAAATGTATACTATAAAATTTACCAAGCTAAACATTTTTAATCATGTTAAAATTTACCATGTACAGTTCAGTGACATTAAGTACATTCAATCGCTCTAAAACCACCATAAACATCCAACTCTGGAACATTTTCATCTTCCCAAATGAAATTACATAACCATTAAACAATAACTCCCCATTCTCCTCTACCCCCCCCATGGACAACTAGCATTCTACTTTTTGTCTGTGTGAATTTGCCTACTCTAGCTACCTCATATAAGTGGAACCACACAATATGTGTCCTTTTATAACTGGCTTATTTCACTTAGTATAATGTCTCCAAAATGCAGTCATGTTGTAGTACGTCAGAATGTCTTTATTTTTTGTTAAGACTGAATAATATGCCATTGTATGTATATATTACATTTTGTTTATCCATTCATCCACCAATGGACATTGGATTGCTTCTACTTGTTGGCTATTATAAATAATGTTACTATAAATGTTGGTGTACAACTATCTGTTTGAGTCCTTGCTTTCAGTTCTTTGGAATATATATTCAGAAGTGGGATTTCTGGATTATATGATACTTCTAGGTTTAACTTTTTGAGTAGCCATCATATCATTTTCCACAATGACTGCACTATTTATATTCCTACCAGCAATACAGGGGTTTCAATCTCTCCACACTCTCACCAATATTGTTTTTGTTTTTGTTCCATTTTGGCCTTTTGTTTGTTTTTTTACAATAACACTCCTAACAGGTGGGAAGTGATATTTCATTGTGGTTGTAATTTATATTTTCCTAATAGCTACTGATACTGAGCAACTTTTCATGTGCTTACTGGCCATTTAATTTTTTTTTTTTTTTTTGAGAAATATCTATTCAAGTCCCTTGCCCATTTCTTTTCTTTTTTTTTTTTTTTTTTTAAAGATTTTATTTACTTATTTGACACAGAGAGAGAGATCACAAGTAGGCAGAGAAGCAGGCAGAGAGAAAGGGGGAAGCAGGCTCCCTGCTGAGCAGAGAGCCCGATGTGGGGCTCAATCCCAGGACCCTGAGATCATGACCTGAGCCGAATGCAGAGGCTTTTACCTACTGAGCCACCCAGGTGCCCCCCTTTGCCCATTTCTAATTGGGTTGTTCGGTTGTTGTCTTTGTAGAGTTGAAGGAGTTCTTATATATTTTGACTATTAATCTTTTATCAGATATGTGATTTGAAAATATTTTTACCCATTTTTTGGTTGTCTTTTCATTCTGTTAATAGAATCCTTTGACACACAAAAGTTTTTAATTTTGATAAAGTCCAACTTATCTATTTTTTTTCTTTCCTGCTTGTGCTTTTGGTCTCATATAGAAAAAATAATGTTCCCTTACACTTTCTTCTAAGAGTTTTACAGTTTTAGCTCTTACATTTAGGTCTTCTGTTCACTGAGTTATTTTTTATATATGGTGTAAGATAAGGATCCAACTTTACTGTTTTGCATGTGGATATCTAGTTTTCCCAACAACATTTGTTCAAAAAACTATTCATTTCCCATTGAATGATCATGGCACTCTTATCAAAAATAATTTGACAGTATATTCAAAGGTTTATTTCTGAGCTTCCTATTCTATTCCATTGGTATATATGTCTCTTTTTATACCACACCATTTTGATTATTGTAGCCATCTAGTGAGTTTTGGAATCAAGAACTTTTTATTTTTCATTTTCAGGATTGTTTTGGCCATTTAGAGTCTCTTGTGATTCCATCTGAAATTTTGGGTGGATTTTTCTATTGCTATAAAAATAAAGTCACTGGGATTTTGGCATAGATTGAATTACATCTGAAAATCACTTTGGGAAGTACTGACATTTTAACAATAATAAATCTTCTAATTAACAAACAGGATGTCTTTTCACTTATTTTGTGCCTTTTAAAATTTCTTTTAGCAGCATTTTGTAGTTTTTGATGTGCAAGGCTTTCACATCCTTGATCAAGTTTATTCATAAGCATATTATTCTTTTTTATAGTCTTTTAAATTGAATTGTTTTCTTAATTTCCATTTTGAATTGTTCATTGTTAATGTGTAGAAACACAACTGATTTTTGCATGAAAATATTGTATCCTATAATTTTGCTAAATTTGTTTCTTAGTTCTATAGGTTCTTTTGTGAAATGTTCAGTTTTTTACATTTAAGATAATGTCATTTCCAAAGAGAGATTATCTTACTTCTTCCTTTCCAATTTCAATAACCTTTTATTTCTTATTCTTGTCTAAATGCTTTGGCTAGGACTTCCAGTACTATGTTGAATAGACGTGACAAAAGTGAACAACCTTGTTTTCTTCCTGATCTTTTTTTTTTCCCTTCCTGATCTTAGAGCAAAAGTTTTCAGTTTTTCAGCACTGATTACAATGTTGTCATGGGTTTTATATAAACAGTCTTTATTATATTGTGGTAATTTTCTTCTATTCCTAATTCTTTTAGTGTTTTTATCATGAAAGGATATTCAATTTTTTACTAATTATTTTTATTAACATATATTGTATTATTTGCCCCAGAGGTACAGGTCGTGAATTGTCAGGCTTACATACTTCACAGCACTCACCATTTCACATACCCTCCCCAATGTCCATAACCCAACCATCCTCTCCATACACCCCCCCCCCAGCAACCCCCAGCAACCCTCAGTTTGTTTTGTGAGATTAAGAGTCTCTCATGGAAAAAATGAAAAGAGATGGGATCTGGAGAAAGGATATTCAATTTTATCGAATGATTTTTCTACATCAATTGAAATTATCATGTGTTGTTTTTCCCTTCATTCTGTTCATTCAGAATAGTCCACTGATTAGTGTTTTGTATGTATGAACACTGATTAGTGTTTATATGTTGTATTCCAGGAATAAATACCAATTGGTCATTGTGTATAATATTTGCAATATGCCATTGTATTCAGTGTGCTAGTATTTTGTTGCAGATTTTTGCATTAGTGCTCACAAAGGATATTGGTTATAGTTTTAATTTCTTGTAGTGTCTTAGTCTGGGTTTGGCATTAGAATAATATTGGTCTCATAGAATGAATTTAGAAATAAAATTGTATTTTAATTAAAATTCATCTGTTGGTTCTGATCCTCAGCTCCTGTAGAAAACCATTTTTTCTATTGACAGATATATGTTAATATTATTTACAATTCCTTTAAAGAAGCTTTAACAATAACATTGTTAAGAAAATCATCCTTATGCTTGTATAGGTTTTAAAATGTATTAAGCAGTTTCACAAAAAGTTTGACTTCCCAGCAATTACTCAAAAAAAAAAAAAAAAGTTCACTAGACTCTTATTTTTTATTTTTGAGAATTAAAATTTTTAATTCAAAAAAGTACAGTACCAGCTTACTCTCAAAACTATTCGTGCAGAAGAGTGAAGAATATTTGTTCCCAAAACTGCACTGATGCTCTTTCAGAGGTTTTGATCTGGAGCACAATTTGGTGACCCTTTTTTTTTTTTTTTTTTTTTTTTAACATTAGGAGAAACTACCTTTGAGTTGATTAACTATTTTTTTTCTTTTTTTTTTTACAGATCAGGAAATGTCGATACAAAGAAATCAGCTTTAATCTTGCACAAATGATAGAGCTGAGAGATGAATCAAGGACTGAATTGTGGTTTAATATCCATTAAATAATGTGGCCCTATAAAAATAACTGGAGTAGAGGAAAAATGTAGAATTAATTTGTAAGGTATGATTATATTGTATGGACAATTTAATTTTGATGATATATATTAAGTTTACAAAGTTGTCTAATAGTTACAAATACCATGGATACTACAGAGCACCTTAAAATAGTAGAGTTTTAATCGATCATTTTCTATAGTATTATCTCAAGTTGGGTTTTTTTAATTTATAATGTTTCCTACAAAAAGAGTGATGGTTTCTATTGCTGGTTGGTTTCTTTGAAACACAGGTTCTGAGAAGGATTTCCATGTGCACAATATTAAAGGATAAGGAAGGGAAGGAAAGAAAACATAATCAGACAGGGAGAGCAGTTGAGTTGTTGTTATGAACTGAATTTTTGCATGCTCTCAAAATGCATGTTTTAAAACTCTAACCCCTAATGTGATGGTATTTGGAGACAGAAACTTTGAAAATTAATTAGATTTAGATTAGATCTTAAGGGTGCATCCCAGGATTGCACTAGTAGTCTTCCAAGAAGAAGAGGCCAGAACAGGTTCAGGGGCTCTTTCTTCTTCTCATTCTCTCCTATCTGAGGGTACATTGAGAAAGCAGCCATTTGCAAGCCAGGAAGAAAGTTTTTAGCAGGAACCAAATCTGCCAGTATCTTGACCTTAAAATTCCCAGCCTCCAGAACTGTAAGAAATAAATGTCATATGTTTAAGCTACCCAGTCTGTGGTATTTTGCTATATCAACCCAAGCTGACTAATACAATTGTAAATTAGGGCTAACAAACTTGGAAAACTCAAACAGGGTTCTGGAGCTGGAATAGCCTTTCAGAATTGTCCCTAGTTGGGCTAAAATCAGGACTTTATAGTTCCTAAAAATTTGGGTATTGATGTAAGCCTCGTGGGAAGGGGTATGACATCAGGCAAGGTAGCTCTCTGAAACTAAAGAAATCAGTCCCTCACTCAAAGGTTCTAATGTGTCAGACTGTGCTTTCAATGAGCTTTTTCCAGTACTTATTCAGCTGTATTTTCCTATCACCTGTTAGTTTTACACTAGCATGCTTTAAAATTGAATCCTCTGGGGGTGCCTGGGTAGCTCAGTGGGTTAAAGCCTCTGCCTTCTGCTCAGGTCATGATTCCAGGGTCCTGAGATGGAGCCCTGCATCTCTCTCTGTCAAATAAATAAATAAAATCTGAAAAAATAAAATCGAATCCTCTGTTTTTGAAGTTGTACACTGAAGTTTCTATATAGGTAGAATGTCATAATTTTATAGAATATACTTGGCAAAATGCCCCCATGTTCATTATCTTAAGAACATTATTTCCTGTTCAGGATGTCAATGAGGAAAAATGTGGTTCATTTACTTACAAGTTTTTTCTTTTTATTTCTTTTTTTTTAAGATTTTATTTATTTATTCAACAGAGAGAGAGAGAGAGATCACAAGTAGGCAGAGAGGCAGGCAGAGAGACAGGGGGAAGCAGACTCCCTGCTGAGCAGACAGTCCGATGCGGGGCTCGATCCCAAGACCCTGCGATCATGATCTGAGCCGAAGGCAGAGGCTTTAACCCACTGAGCCACCCAGGCACCCCTACGTTTTTTCTTAAAATAAACTGAACCACATGTGGTTTGTCAGGCATAATATGCTTTCTTTTCTAGAGACTGAGTTTTTAGATATTTTGTGATAGGGGATGTTATACCAAAACATAAGTTTTTCTCTATAAAAAGAGAAGATTATGACTTTTTCCTTTTCCAAGGAAATAGCTGGTGAGACTTCAGAAAAGCTATAAAGATTGCTTTGTCCCAACAAAGTATCCACACATTTAGATATTTTTTCATAATTTTTTCATTATATGTTTTCTTATATTCTTTCCACACAAATTCACCTATTATTTAGTATATATCAGGTAATATACTACATATTAAAAGAACACATGACTCAATCATATAGTCCTTTCTCTCAAAGAGATCACAGTCAAGTTGAAGAAATATACAAAAACAAAAGCAAAAATGCAGTGCAGAACACTATACATTGACTCACTGACATAGAGATGGTGGTATGAGAGAGGAAATTAACTAATAACACCTGATAATAATGCAAACCATGGAATTGTTTCAGAATAAATCCAAAGAATAATAGTTTATACAAATCAACCATCTGACACTTGAGTACCTTCTACAGTCCCTGCTCAGTGATGGTTAAGCTTATGTTGATGATTTTCATTGACAAGTAATTCCAATTCCATCCACAGCTAGCTCTGATGTTAACACAAAAATTGAAAAGAAAAAAATATTAAGATGGACTTTGTCCCTCCAAAGTTGATGCTCATTAGTGTTTCTTCATCCTCTGGAGAATGAATATAATCTCCTTTCCATATGTCAGCCCTTCAAGTACTATATGAAATATTGAAAGGGGTCCTCTAAGCAAAGAAAGAGCCTAAAAGTAGTAGATCAGAAAGGAACAGAGACAATCTACAGTAACAGTCACCTTACAGGCAATACAATGGCACTAAATTCATATCTCTCAATAGTTACCCTGAATGTTAATGGGCTAAATGCCCCAATCAAAAGACACAGGGTATCAGAATGGATAAAAAAACAAAACCCATCTATATGTTGCCTCCAAGAAACTCATTTCAGACCCAAAGACACCTCCAGATTTAAAGTGAGGGGGTGGAAAACAATTTACCATGCTAATGGACATCAGAAGAAAGCAGGAGTGGCAATCCTTATATCAGATCAATTAGATTTTAAGCCAAAGACTATAATAAGAGATGAGGAAGGACACTATATCATACTCAAAGGATCTGTCCAACAAGAAGATCTAACAGTTTTAAATAGCCATGCCCCCAACATGGGAGCAGCCAACTATATAAACCAATTAATAACAAAACCAAAAAAACACATCAACAATAATACAATAATAGTAGGGGACTTTAACACTCCCCTTACTGAAATGGAAAGATCATCCAAGCAAAAGATCAACAAGGAAATAAAGGCCTTAAATGACACACTGGACCAGATGGACAACACAGATATATTCAGAACATTTCATCCCAAAGCAACAGAATACACATTCTTCTCTGGTGCACAAGGAACATTCTCCAGAATAGATCACATCCTCGGTCCTAAATCAGGTCTCAACCAGTATCAAAAGATGAGGATCATTCCCTGCATATTTTCAGACCACAATGCTCTGAAGCTAGAACTCAATCACAAGAGGAAATTTGGAAAGAGCGCAAATACATGGAGACTAAACAGCATCCTTCTCACGAATTAATCGGTCAACCAGGAAATTAAAGAAGAATTGAAAAAAATTCATGGAAACAAATGATAATGAAAACACAATGGTTCCTCTCAGGACAAAGGCAGTCCTGAGAGGAAAATATATAGCAGTACAAGCCTTTCTCAAGAAACAAGAAAGGTCTCAGGTACACAACCTAACCCTACATCTAAAGGAGCTGGAGAAAGAACAAGAAAGAAACCCTAAACTCAGCAGGTGAAGAGAAATCATAAAGATCAGAGGAGAAATCAATGAAATAGAAACAAACAAACAAACAAACAAAAAACAATAGAACAAATCAACGAAACTAGGAGCTGGTTCTTTGAAAGAATTAATAAGATTGATAAACCTCTGGCCAGACTTATCAAAAAGAAAAGAGAAAGGACCCAAATAAATAAAATCATGAATGAAAGAGGAGAGATCACAACTAACACCAAAGAAATACAAACAATTATAAGAACATGCTATGAGCAACCCTACGCAAAAAAATTTGACAGTCTGGAAGAAATGGATGCATTTCTAGCGACACATAAACTACCACAACTGAACCAGGAAGAAATAGAAAACCTGAACAGGCCCATAACCAGTAAGGAGACTGAAACAGTCATCAAAAATCTCCAAACAAACTAAAGCCCAGGGCCAGACGGCTTCCCAGGGGAAATCTACCAAACGTTTAAAGAAGAACTAATTCCTATTCTCCTGAAACTGTTCCAAAAAATAGAAATGGAAGGAAAACTTCCGAACTCATTTTATGAGGCCAGCATCATGTTGATCCCAAAACCAGACAAGGATCCCATCAAAAAAGAGAACTACAGACCAATATCCTTGATGAACACAGATGCGAAAATTCTCACCAAAATACTAGCCAATAGGATTCAACAGTACATTAAAAGGATCATTCACCACGACCAAGTGGGATTTATTCCAGGGCTGCAAGGTTGGTTCAACATCCGCAAATCAATCAACGTGATACAGCACATTAATAAAAGAAAGAACAAGAACCACATGATACTCTCAATAGATGCTGAAAAAGCATTTGACAAAGTACAGCATCCCTTCCTGATCAAAATGCTTCAAAGTGAAGGGATAGAGGGCACATACCTTAATATTATCAAAGCCATCTATGAAAAACCTACCGCAAATATTATTTTCAATGGAGAAAAACAGAAAGCTTTTCTGCTAAGGTCAGGAACACGGCAGGGATGTTCATTATCTCCACTGCTATTCAACATAGTACTAGAAGTCCTAGCCTCAGCAATCAGACAACAAAAGGAAATTAAAGGCATCCAAATCGGCAAAGAAGAAGTCAAGCTATCACTTTTTGCAGATGATATGATACTATATGTGGAAAACCCAAAAGACTCCACTCCAAAACTAGTAGAACTTGTTCAGGAATTCAGTAAAGTGTCAGGATATAAAATCAATGCACAGAAATCAGTTGCATTTCTCTACATCAACAGCAAGACAGAAGAAAGAGAAATTAAGGAGTCAATCCCATTTACAATTGCACCCAAAACCATAAGATACCTAGGAATAAACTTAGCCGAAGAGGCAAAGAATCTATACTCAGAAAACTATAAAGTACTCATGAAAGAAATTGAGGAAGACACAAAGAAATGGAAAAATGTTCCATGCTCCTGGATTGGAAGAATAAATATTGTGAAAATGTCTATGCTACCTAAAGCAATCTACATATTTAATGCAATTCCTATCAAAATACAATCCTTTTTTTTTTTTTTCCAAAGAAATAGAACAAATAACCCTAAAATTTATATGGAACCAGAAAAGACCTCGAATAGCCAAAGGAATATTGGAAAATAAAGCCAAAGTTGGTGACATCACAATTCCGACTTCAAGCTCTATTACAAAGCTGTCATCATCAAGACCATATGGTACTGGCACAAAAACAGACACATAGATCAATGGAACAGAATAGAGAGCCCAGAAATAGACCCTCAACTCTATGGTCAACTAATCTTTGACAAAACAGGAAAGAATGTCCAATGGGAAAAAGACAGCCTCTTCAGCAAATGGTGTTGGGAAAATTGGACAGTCACATGCAGAAAAATGAAATTGGACCATTTTCTTACACCACACACGAAAATAGACTCAAAATGGATGAAGGACCTCAATGTGAGAAAGGAATCCATCAAAATCCTTGAGGAGAACACAGGCAGCAACCTCTTCGACCTCAGCCACAGCAACTTCTTCCTAGGAACATTGCCAAAGGCAAGGGAAGCAAGGAGAAAAATGAACTATTGGGATTTCATCAAGATCAAAAGCTTTTGCACAGCAAAGGAAACAGTTAACAAAACCAAAAGACAACTGACAGAATGGGAGAAGATATTTGCAAACGACATATCAGATAAAGGGCTAGTGTCCAAAATCTATAAAGAACTTAGCAAACTCAACACCCAAAGAACAAAGAATCCAATCAAGAAATGGGCAGAAGACATGAACAGACATTTCTGCAAAGAAGACATGCAGATGGTGAACAGACACATGAAAAAGTGCTCCACAGCATTCGGCATCAGGGAAATACATCAAAACCACAATGAGATATCACCTCACACCAGCCAGAATGGCTAAAACTAACAAGTCAGGAAATGACAGATGCTGGCAAGGATGTGGAGAAAGGGGAACCCTCCTACACTATTTGTGGGAATGCAAGCTGGTGCCACCACTCTGGAAAACAGCTTGGAGGTTCCTCAAAATGTTGAAAATAGAACTACGCCTACGACCCAGCAATTGCACTACTGGGTATTTACCCTAAAGATACAAACGTAGTGTTCCAAAGGGGCACGTGCACCTGAATGTTTATAGCAGCAATGTCCACAAGAGCCAAAGTATGGAAAGAACCTAGATGTCCATCAACAGATGAATGGATAAAGAAGAGGTGGTATATATATATACAATGGAATACTGTGCAGCCATCAAAAGAAATGAAATCTTGCCAATTGCAATGACTTGGATGGAACTAGAGGGTATTATGCTTAGCAAAATAAGTCAATCGGAGAAAGACAACTATCCTATGATCTCCCTGATATGAGGAAGTGGAGATGCAACGTGGGGGGCTTGGGGGGTAGGAAAAGAATAAATGAAACAAGATGGGATCGGGAGGGAGACAAACCATAAGGGACTCTTAATGTCACAAAACAAACTGAGGGTGGCCGGGGGGAGGGAGGTAGGGAGAGTGTGGTGGGGTTACGGACATTGGGGAGGGTATGTGCTATGGTCAGTTCTGTGAAGTGTGTAAACCTGGCGATTCACAGACCTGTACCCCTGGGGCTAATAATACATTATATGTTTATAAAAAAATTAAAAAAATTTAAAAAAATGTCTATACTACCTAAAGCAATCTAAACATTCAATGCCATCCCAATCAGAACAACACAAGCATTTTCACAGAGCTAACACAAATAATTCTAAAATTTGTATGGAATCAGAAAAGACCCTGAATACTCAAAGTAATGTTGAGGGGGAAAAAAAAAGCAAAGCAGAAGGCATCACAATTCTGGACTTTAAGCTATATTACAAAGCTGTAATCATCAACACAGTACGGCACTGGTACAAAAACAGACACAGAAAAAAAAAAAAAAAAAAAAAAAAAACAGACACAGAGATCAATGCAACAGAATAGAGAACCTGGAAATGGACCTACAACTCTATGGCCAACTAATTTTCAACAAAGTAGGAAAGAATAGTAGGAAAGACACTCTCTTCAACAAATGGTGTTGGGAAAACTGGACAGTGAAATACAGAAGGACGACACTAGACCACTTTCTTATAGCATACGCAAAAATAAATTCAAAATTGAAGAAAGACCTTGATATGAGACAGGAAACCATCAAAATCCTAAAGGAGAACACAGGTCAGGAACCTCTTTGATCTCAACCATAGCAACATTTTATTAGACACGTCTCCAGAGGCAAGGGAAATAAAAGTAAAAATGAACTATTGGGACCTCATCAAGATAAAAAGCTTCCACATAGTGAAGGAAACATCAACAAAACTAAAAGGTAACCAACAGAATGGGAAAAGATATTTAGAAATGACATATTGGATAAAGGGTTGGTATCCAAAATCTATAAAGAGCTTTGCAAAATCAACACCCCAAAAACAAAATAATTCAGTTAGGAAATGGGAAGAAGACATGCATAGACACTTTTCCAAAGAAAATCATGAGATGACTAACAGACACATGAAAAGATGCTCAACATAACTCATCATCAGGGAAATACAAATCAAAACCACAAGATACCACCTCACACCTGTCAGAATGGCTAAAATTAACAACTCAGGAAACAACAGAGGTTGGCCAGGTTGTGGAGAAAGGGGAACCCTTTTTCATTGTTGGTGGGAATGCAAACTGGCACAGTCACCCTGGAAAACATTATGCTGGTTCCTCAAAAAGTTAAAAATAGTATACTACCCAACAATCTAACAATTGCTCTACTAAGTATGTATCCAAAGGATACAAATATGTTGGCATGAAGGGGCATATGCACCCCAATGTTTATAGCAGCACTATCAACCATAGTAAAAATACAGAAAGAGCTCAAATGTCCACTGACTGATGATGAATGGATAAAGAACACACACACACACACACACACACACACACACACACACACAATAGAATATTACTCAGCCATTGAAAGAATGAAATCTTGTCATTTGCAATGACATGGATATGAATAGAACTAGAGTATACAATGCTAAGTGAAATAAGTCAGTCTGAGAAAGACAATTATATGATTTCACTCATCTGTGGAATTTAAGAATAAAAACAAATGAATATAGGGGAAAGGAAGGAGAAATAAGATAAAAACAGAGAGGCAGACAAGCTATATGAGACTTCTAAATATAGAAAACAAACTGCGGGTTGCTGGAGGGGGATGGGTTAAAGGGGTAATGGGCATTAGGAGGGCACTGGTTGTGAAGAACACTGGGTGTTCTGTGTAAGTGATGAATCGCTAAGTTCTACTCCTGAAACTAGTACTACACTATATGTTGCCTAACTTGAATTTAAATTAAAAATATACTTTTATGGAGAATTTTTATTGTTAAGCAGCTTTATTTTCATTTCTGATGGTAGACTGATACACAGGTGAATTCATCTTTTTTACCTTCAGGAGATATATTTATTTATTGTTTTAGCTTGTGTAAAAAAGCTTCACACTCAGTTTTACCTGCTTTCATTCTATTGTTTAATACATTAGTTACAACAACTGTGACTACTTCAGCAAAGTTTATTTAAAAGCCTAATGCTAGAAGTGGAAATGTTTTCTTCTCATTTATATTCAATCTTGAAAGTCTACAACATTCATTTGCATTTGAGTTTATTCCTCAAGTTATCTTGCCCTCAGATACAATAAAAATATAAACTATAGATCACACTTGATTTAGTCTTGTCATTATTTTAATAATGATCTTTGATGAATCAGGAAAGTATAAATTATAAATATCACAATTTTCTTTCACTTTAGTATTATTTTTTTCAATCATTTGCAAGCCCATGTATTTGATCTTGAAGAATGGTCTTAAAACTCAAGTGTTTTCCTTGAGAACATTTTTCTAAGCCTGAGTGCTATATATAAATGTTCCAAAAGTACAGAAGTCCCCAGCCATTTGCATCTGATCAGTTCCCGTGGTCTCAGCAAAAAGATCCAAAGGTCCTTTTCCTTTAGACAATCACTTGGTTGGCCCCTTTATCTTTGCGTTAATTTATTCTCAGAAGTGATTACTCCAATCATGGTATCCTTAGATTACATGATATGCTTTGCTAAAAAATATTTTTTTAAGGGGAATCATGATCAAAGACAATTTAGAGTTACAATGGAAAAAATATATACCTAGCTTGAGGAAAACATTATTCACCACTGACAATGCAGCTTTGATAAAAAAGCAGAAGTTGAGTGTCAGCTTACATAGGAAATTCAGGCCAAAGAAGGGAAGGCCTGGACTAGCTATGCAGACCAGAGATGTCCCTGGAGAAGGTGACTCCAAAATCATTTTGAATGATTTCAAAACCATTTTGGATTCCATAAAGAACTTAGAATTCTACAGTATATTAGGATTTTTCATTAATTAAATATAAATATAAATATATTTGTCAAATATAAATATATTTGTGTAAAAGAAGTGCTGCTTTTGACCCATGACTAGAAAAAGAATATCAGAAAAAAAAGTTTAGGAATTTATAGTCACACTTATTATTCTTTTCCAAGCATGAGATTTGGGGGTAAGGGTTTAAGGATCTTACAACCAGTTCTTTATCAAAATAGTACTAACTACAAGATTTATTTTAATTTAGACATTCTAAGCTTTCTAAGATTTGGCATAATAATATAGAACATCAGGGAAGTAGGAAAGCAATGTAATATATTATTTGAAGAAGAAAAATGCATGTGGTTTTAAAAAAGATTTAAGATAAATTGTAAATTTCCATATAATAAGAAAATAAGGATGTAAATCTTTTTAATGTATTAAATATACATGTTGTAATATTATTTGAAAATTAAATAGTAAAAGGCAGAATTTAACTGGAATTAATATATATTATATATGGCATATTTGTATAATATTATTATATAAAAACAATCTAAAACATATACTATATAATAAATATAATATGTAATATTATAACATAACTATTAATTGATTCATTATAAAACTATATATCAGTAAGTATTTTTTAGTGGAAGATCAATAAATGTTCCTGGTTTTATTTGTGAAACAGGGTAGTCGAGGATAACAACGGAAGAGTGAAGTGTTTGGAAGACTGATATATGGGCTTTGGATTAATTATAGATTATTGAATCATGTCTTTTTTTTAATTAAATTTATTTATTTTCAGCATAACGGTATTCATTATTTTTTCACCACACCCAGTGCTCCATGCAATCCGTGCCCTCTATAATACCCACCACCTAGTACCCCAACCTTCCACCCCTCTGCCACTTCAAACTTGAATCATGTCTTAATGTAATCCCATTAGAATATATTTCAACTTGATTTTGGAAACATTCTGGAAATATATTGATAAATATATTGTTCAGTTTGTTATACATAGTAACACTTATATATGAAAGCCCTCAAAAGAAATTCATACCTGATTTTAGCATTAATTATAGTTGTGCTTTCCCTAAGATACCAAATTGCTCTTAAATTTATGGGCAGTGAATTATGTGATTTACCAGATTCCCCTCTTTACATTAGCTAGAAGAACCAAATTTGTCACCAATAGCTATCAAGATCATAGATACTTATGAAGTACTTTTTAATAAGCACATTTGGTTTCACTTATTTGCTTTTAACTTTTTTGTCACAATTCCTTCTCATTTACATTAATTTGGTTTTTAAATATCTTTGCAGAAGCCACTTGGTGTCTCCTTTTTCTTTGGAAGGAGATATTTAATTATACAATTAAGAAAATCAATTACAGAAGTGCTGATATGAATACAGTGAATGAATCTTTTTCATATATATGTATACACTTATACATAAGTGTATATGACTCCTATCATTCTTCATTAATCACTTCTTTTATTGTTTCATGTTCTTTGACCAAATTTAAATCAGATAAGCTAGTTATTCCATGTGAGTGACTTATACAAATTTGTTTACGTTGTCCAATTGTTATTTTTAAGAAACACTGAATTTCCCTTTAGCAGCAACTGTTTCATTTTTGTAGTAATTGTCTCTGTTCAAGACAATTAGGAGTGATGGGGGCTTTATTAGTTAATTAGCAAGGCCTGAGGAACACTGTTCTACCAGCTTAATTAAATCCATTTTAAAATACACAATATAAACCATAGTTGGTTGTTAATGATCAACACATCTTGTCTATTTGCTTTTATTTTTTTCCTCTAAATCTTTTTTTTTAAACCTGTGAACTTCCAGCTGTTCCCTCAAAACAAAGTCAAACAGCTGCTGATAGATACTAATTCAAACATCCAAAAGACATTCAATACCTTCAGATTCCCTGTTTCCTGTACTGCTATTTTGGCATTCACTTTTAAATGTAACTTTTTTTTTATGTTGCCATTTTTCCAAGTAAAATTTTTTTCCCTAAAATAATGAAATGAAATAAAAATAATGAAATGAAAATAAATAAGGCAATCCTTTATCTCCTTCTTTGAAAAAAATGATCAATTAGTTAACTATATTGATTACAAAATCCTTTTCTACTTCTTCTTAATGACTGGAACAACTGAACATAAAAATGTCCTATCCTTTGGCTATTATTTAATTGTAACTTAGACTTTCTCATTTGTACGTTATTTTGTATTCCTTTCTTTTTATTTTAGTTCCCTTTCTCCTATAATTTATATCTCTTGTGTGTATCTACCCTGACATCTTGGTTTGCCCTTGTTTATGCAGATATATGTATAACTTATTTGAGCCAAAAAGAGAACAGTGAATGAAACAGAATGGAGATGCTCTTTATACATAAGATATGATGACCTCTAAAGAGACTGAAAGAAAAGACAGAAGAGGAAAAAATAGAGAAGAAAGGATAGGCATTCCAGCTATGGTCTGGGAATCCTTTTTTAGGTCCTGGGCAGTTAACAGCCAGACAGGTACTAACAGATCAGTCTAGTTATTCTGCATATCGTGGTTTTAGAAAGGAGAGTCAGAGACAGCTAGCTGTCTACCAATAGCCACTGTAAATTTTTCCTCCACAAATACAACCCTGAACACATGCTGTTGCAGTGTTAATGTGTGTAACTGAAAACTACATTATTCAGCCTGCCTTACAGATGGGAGTGGTCATATGATTAAGTACGGGCCAGCAAACCATAAGAAAAAGGTTTAAAAATAACTTATAATGATACTCCTTTAAAAGAGAGAGACTAAAATATGTCTCTTCCCTTTTCCCTTCCCTTTGCCTCAAATGTAGATTTGATGGATAAAAATTCAGCAACAGTTTTGTGACCAAATATATTTGTTCACTGCTGTATCCCAGCCTCTAGAACACTGACTAATATGGGCCTCAAAAATATGTGCCAAGTGAGGGGCACCTGGGTGGCTCAGTCAGTTAAGTGTCAACTTTTGGCTCTGGGTCCTGGGATGAGCACCACGGGGCTTTGAATTCTCTGCTCAGCAGGGAGTCTGCTTCTTCCTCTGCCTTTCCTGCACCCTGCTCATGCTCTCTCTCTCTCTCTCTCTCAAGTAAATAAAATCTTTAAAAAAAATTTACCAAATGAATGACTGAATCAGCCAATCAGTTGATAAATGAAGGAGAAAGGTATTTCTTCCTCAATAGCTGCCTCATCTTTACCCCTTCCTGAGATTTCTCTTGTTAGTTTTGAAGATCAGCATTTTTAAGGCCAGATTTTGGAATGGCTGGCTCTATTTATTTGCTACATGCCCTTTAGCAAGTCATTTACTTTTCATAAACTTTGGTTTATCATATGTAAACTGTGATAATAATATCTATCATGCGTGGTTGTTGTAAAAACCCAAGATAGCTTATTATATCCCTGCCTTGTTGCCCTGCATATTATAGTTTCTGAGTAACTCATCCACAAATGTCTTGTAATTTATATCTCTCCAATAAATTCGCTAATGAATATAATGCAAAATAACTAAAATTTTATTGAATTCTTACTGGTTGACATTTTATGATAGGTACACAGAATTTCCTAACTAGATACACCTTCCATTTAAGCTACTTTTTATTTCATCATTACCATACACCCATTTCAGAATGTCATTATGTAATGTTAAAAATATAAAATATAAATAAAAGTAGCATCTTGGATAATCTTCATTGTTCTCTTATATTGTTTTCTATTGACAAGATAGAAATTATAGCTACATCATTAAAGTATAGTTTCATAGTAAGGGTGGAACACTCAAGGAGATTTTTCTAAAGTAGAGGAGATAACCATGATATAAGGTAAAATACAAATTCTATTAGAGAAAGAAAAAATACAAAAGAAATTCAAGGGAGCGAGAGATTTCTTTTGCCTGGGAACATCAGAAAAGGCTTTGGAAAAGAGGCACCACATTAACCAGGATCTAACAGATAGAATAAGATGGAAGAGAGGGCACACGAACTGACAGGACAGCATAAGAAAACACACAAGACATGTCTAGGCAGCAAGCAAAAAATTGGCTTGATTGGAAGACAGAAGGAAAGAATAGAGAAATGTAAAAGAAGTAGTACAAGATAAACTAGAATGGCATCAACTCACAACCTTAGTTGGATAAAAATAGTTAACCATTTCCCCCCCAAAAAGATGTATGCTCATATACTTCACTTAATAGGAAGGTAAGTTTCTGGAAATGGGAGAGGTGACTGAATCAGAGCTATTAATACTTGTGACGATGCAGTCCTAGAGTCTTTCACTTGCGTTTGTTCATTCTTTCCTTTAATCACCAGAACTCATGATAGGCTCCAACTCCCTTATCTATAACTGGTCAAACAGCCCTAGATGCAGAGATATTTCAGATGCATTTCCTAGTGTTTCCAGAAATCACTGCTGTCCTTACCTTCTTGTCCATTTCCTGGAGAAGTGTGCCTCCAACCTACCCACCTGATATATTTCTTTTGGTCCTTTCAACAGTTCAACCCTATCACTTAAACCTCTTGTGGCAGATATGATGGGTCAAAACAACTCACCATGCCATGTAAGATTCAACAGCAGACATTACAGAACACATACCAACAGGAAGGGTACATTGTCTGAGAGAGTATTACCACAGCTGGGGGAAAAAAAAAAAAAAAAAAAAAAAAAAAAAGAAACAAGCAAAAAACCTTGATTTCAGGATATGTATATTTTTTTTTCACTAGAAATGAATTTTTCTTCTTTCTAGAACTTTTTTTCCCATTTCATAAACTGATATCTTATCTTATCCAAGAAAGTTTGGGGTTTTTTTGTTGTTGTTGTTAATTTAATTGCTCTATTCTTAAGGTAGGGAAAAGAAAAAAAAAAAGGGAGAAAAAAAAGGAAAAAGAAAAAGAAAGAAAGGCATTACATAAGCTAGTGGCCCCACATCTCCTCCAAGTCTCTTTTGATAATGTGTCTGACAACTAGAACAATGCATGTGGAAATAGTCTTCCTTACACTCAGTCTGCTTCTTTGTCAACTTCAATAGCAAGGTTCACTGAATGGTCTGTCTCATCGTCTGTAAGCAACTCCAGAGCCCCTTAAAACTCACCAGTCAGGCTGGGAGAATCAGTAGACATTTGGCCTTTTATCACAGACTGGATCCGTAGCCTGACATGCCAATTAAACTGGGTAGAATAGGAAAATGCGGTAACTTGAGCAAATCTCATCTGTTAATGACACTCCAGCCTTCAGCTGTTCTACAGCTTCTAAAAGTCAAAGGCTGAGAAATCATCTTTTGAGTATCTCATTCACTGGTGGAGGCAGGTAGCCTCAAATAGGATGCAAATTGCTTCTGGGGCATGGCATGGAGCAGTTTACCTCCTGCTTTTTCACACACTTTGTGGGACTTGTTAATCAAACCGCTGGACCCTGGACATGAGGAGGTAGTCACAGCTCTTCAGAAACTATTTGAAAAGTCAAAACTAGAAAAAACTATGGATAAAAAATGCAGTGGAATCTTTCATCTGTCTTAGCTACTGCAGCAACATCTAAGGGCAGTCTTCTTCATGCTGAGTCAATTGAAAGGATTCAAAGTCTGAGAAGATTCAGTTTATTTATAACTAAAGGCAATTTGGAATGGTTTATAGTTCATTGAATATTAAAGATTAACAGACCCCTAATTAAAAATATTTTGCTGGTATAATGAGCAGTGCTTTCATTCATGAAATAGACATACAAGAATAATTTGAAATATCCTCTCTGCTTTTTTTTTTTTTTTCACTTTTACTACCTTCTATTTCATGTGGGTGCTGTAAATGCCAAATCTCTTTTATGGCGACATGCTGCCCTCCTACCCAGATTCTTTTTAGAAAAGGCTTATTTTTCAGTGCTGAAGTTTCTGAGTTCTTGACAGCATTCATATCAAATACTGTTGAATCTTTAGGGAAGTCAACCTACTCTGCTCTCTAATCTCAATCAGTAACTGAATTTGCCTACATGCCAGTGGTTTTTTGATGTTTGTTTGGTGGCATAATTCCCGCAGAAATATGGAGAAGAATATTTGTCTCCAAGGAATGTGATAACACCTTCCTGGAACTACTGGACTCTTTTTGTTGTTTGTTTTATTTTTGGTGGTTGATGGAAAAGATATTCTAAAGGGCAGTATATGTGGTTATTAGCTACAAAAATGTTAGAGGCACCCAAACATGGGTTTAAACCCTTTATTCAATATCTATTATTTGTATAATTTTGGGTGAGTTACTTATCTTCTTTGAGTCTCAACTTCCTTATCCTCAAACAGGCAAGATCTACATTACAGAATCAACATGAAAATATAAAAAGTAACATGAATGGTTTTCACACCATGTCATATACATACATAGTATGTACTCAGTAAGAGATAGTGTGCAACAAAGAAATCACTGCCATTCATCATTTCTGTCTGTAAGGCTGTAAAAAACACATCAGACAGCTCATAAACTATGATACCACTGTCTTCTCAAATCACTAAAAATCATCCCTGGCCAATCTTTGTTTGCCATAATATATGACAAAGAATCTCCTAAATAGGGTCACATATGCAAGGCCCCCAGACCATCCTAATGTCCCCAAAGGTCAGACTTTGATCTAACAGTGCCAAGGTGAAGAAGAAGAAGCCAATGTTACCGAGCTCCTAAAATTGTGGTCGATGAGGAACAGGACAAAGCAGGATGGTGCCATGACACAACCCTGTCTCCCTCTACACTGAGCACATTTCCTTTTTAAATAATACTTCTATTTTTTATGAATTAAGTATATCAACCTTGAAGGAAGATGGATTTATGAAAAGCCATCAAAAGAGGACCTCATAAAATGGCAATGATAGCCTATTCTCTCTGTTACTTTCAATTCATTACAGCCAAGTGAAGGTTACATACAAGATGTCTTTAACCAGTTTTGGAAAACCATGCTTATAATATAGTAAAGGGAGATGTTGCTCTACAGTATTGCCACTGATCTTAAAGCCACTGATTCTTCCCTATAAGGCTTTATAGCACTCTCCCTTTTCCAATCTCTCACTTCAGTTTTTTTTGAGTCTATGTCCTTGATCTTTGCTTTGGCCAGGAATGTTTGGTTCTGCTCTCCTGGTTTTGTTCTCTTCTCTCACTGTAATCACTCTTTTCTATGCAGCTCCTAGGAAAATAGTAGGTTTACTTTTTTTAATCAAGATTTTACTTATTTATTTACTTTAAAATTTATTTATTTATTTATTTATTTGAGATAGACGGAGCAAAAGATAGAGCACAAGCTGAGGCCAGAGGCAGAGGGAGAGGGAGAAGTAGGCACTCCCTGTGCAGGAATCCTGATGTGAGGCTTGATCCCAGGACCCTGGAATCATGACCTAAGCTGAAGGCAGATGCTTACCTGACTGAGCCATCCAGATGCCCTTTATTTATTTATTTAGAGTGCCCAAAGAGGGTAGGGAGGGGCAGAGGGAGAGGGAGAGAGAATCTTAAGCAGACTTCATGCTGAACACGGAACCCGACTCAGGGCTCTATCTCAGGATCCTGAGATCATGACCTGAGTCAAAATGAAGAGTCAAACAACCAACCAACTGAGCCACCCAGGTGCCCCTACCTTTATATTCTTAAACACTAATTTAACCAAATCCTTTTTGTGATAACAAGAAGCAAGTAATTCTATTTGTTACTAGTGAAGAAGGTAAAACCCAAAAATGTTAAATGATTTCAGCAGAGGCATCTGAGGGAAGCAACCAGAGTTTAAAACAAAACTTGAAGCCTTGACAGAGCTGTCCTTTAAAGAAAGGTGAGCATCTGTTTTTAAATTTACTTCTTTTTATCTTTTACTAATAAAATCGAGCATGTAAAAGGCATGTAGCCCATTACGGTTTATGATAGTGTCATCAAATACATAGTTGTTACTAACATCCAGAGCAACTCTTTGAGGAAAACTTACTTCTTCCCATTTTACCTGGGAAGCCCTGATTGTAGACACTTGGCCAAGGTCACATTACGATAGTCATGTCTGAATATTAATCTAAAGCTACTAACTCCAAAAACCAAAACTATGTGCTGTTTCCCTATGATAAGTCACATGACCAAGGTTAACTCCATGCTTAATGTTCTTCCAGGGATTTCAAAAAAGAATCTGTCTTCTAAACTATCTCTTCACTAATGCCTTGCAGTGGAACATAAATACTGAACATTACTAATTTCCCGGCATAAAAGCACAGAAGAACCTGTGATGTACAAAGTGGCAACATACCAAGATACCCTCATTTAGTCATGATCAACCAAATTTGGCTGAATTTATTAAATAAAAGCAGCAGGTATATAAGTTTTGCAGATAATGAATACCAAAACCAAATAAAAGGAAGTTGCATGAAAGTAAGTTGCAAGTCAGGCATGCTTGTGTCTAGCCCCTTGAGGAATGTGGTAGAGAGTAGATAGTTATCAAGTCCCTGCATTGTGAGATGGTGGTGTCCAGGAGTGAGAATGATGTCTCTACTAGAATGACACGGAGGTTTCCTTGGGTGTTACTCCTGGTGCCATGGTTTGAGTCTGATTCTGATTAAAGCAGATACTAAGATACTTCCAAAAATTCCCTTCTAATTTAAACAAATTATAGCAAAAACTGCTGGATGATTAATGAACACTTATTTCTTTCTTTTCCATTTTAGGAAATTACTGTGGGTTATGTGGTTATGTGCCAGTTTAAAACCCAAATATCCTACAAGCCCCATGATGTCTTTATAGCCGTCTCATCGTCCGATGAGATTCAGCACAAGTCTCCCGGAGAAGAAGTCTCCCGGAGACTTCAGGGAATGTGTTGTCTTCCAAGTATAGGTACTGTGTTTCCCCTTATTCCTTCCAATTCTTCATTCCTGAAAATTAGATGGAAATCTGTAAAATGGGTAGGTTTTTTTTTTTTTTTTTAATTACGAGGAAATCAGGAGAACTAAACTACAGGCTAGAGAGAGTTGAATAGAAAAACAGTAGGAGCCTGAAATATGGATGTTTTAAAGCTCCCCTGTCATCACTATACACTTATTTGCAGACTTACCGATGTAAGAAACATAAGTTTTCGTTTGGTTAAACCACCACAGTCATTTTTTTCATCATTGTAGATGATGGACTATCCAAAAGATTCTTCTCTTTTTTTTTTTCAATTAGGAAATATTTACAATCCACATACATAGTCTGAAAATAAAAATGTGTGTGATTTATTGATATAAGTCTTTTTTCTGCAACTATTAGACCTAGGACAAGTGATTTTAACTAACAGGATCCTAGCATCCAAAAGCGAGGTAGTTGACTTAAGTAATATTTAAGATAATTTTTTTCTTCTAAACTCTAAAATTTCAGGACATTTCCAAATGGAATTAAAAAAATGAGTATTTCTTCATTTGAATTTCTTTGTAAACTGAATCAGTTACAGCTGAGAGAAGAGACTGAAAATGTTTCAGAGAGATTACAAAGGACTTGATTTTGTGTAACTGGGTAAATTGGGGACAGGACATTATACACTTTACAACTGGAAGCTAAGTGGAGTATATATCTAATTACAGATAACAAAATACAGGAATTTTATTTTTAAATAAGCTTATGATAAATTAGGACAGAGCTCTGGAGGGTAATAAGAATTCTAAAGGTAGAGCACCTGGGTGACTCAGTGGGTTAAGTGACTGCCTTCAGCTCAGGTCATGATCCGGGAGTCCTGGGATCCAGTCCACATTGGGCTCCCTGCTCAGTGGGGAGTCTGCTTCTCCCTCTGACCCTCCCTCTTCTCATGCTCTCTCTCCCATTCTCTCTCTCTCTCTCTCAAATAAATAAAATTTAAAAAATCTTAAAAAAAAGAATTATAAAGGTATTATTGCACACATGAAAGAGGCAGTATGTCAGAAGCTGCTCTTTGATGTGAAACTATATATTAGTCACACTGTAGTAAAGGGTGCTCCTACCTACTTCAAATATTAGTCATTTATTGGGGAACCACCTTTTGGAAGATGTACCACACGCAAATCATTGTGGAAAATACAGTGGAGTGAGAGAGAAATAACACCAGTTCAGGTAACGTTCAATCCACCAAAAACAGATAAATCACTGTCATAAATAACCATGAAAAATAGCATGGAATGTGGTAAGGGACATAAAAGGAGGCTGACTGTGGATGTGGTTTATGGAGGACAATCCTGGATTAATTCCACAATGCTACTCTGGTTTAATTACTGGCATTGCTGCCCACCTTCCATACTTAAAAGTTCCCCGCAATGGTTACATGGGTTTGAAATTGCAATGTTATCTCATATATTTATTAACCCAAAACACTGATTTTTTGTCCCCATTCCTTTTACATAAGAAGAAAATTATAAATCTCTAAATTTACCCTTCTGTTCTTTAATTCACCAACTTGGTTCTTTTTCCTCTAACCTGGTCATTAACAACACAAAAGGAATCTAAACAAAATCTGAAGAAATTCAAGAATGGCGATAAAAGCCCACCATAGTACCTTTAAAAATATATTAAATAAGACTAAATTAAAAAAAAAAAGATCAAATCCAAAGAACAAAATGAACCTGTAGGGCATACATGAAAATTATTAATAGATTAGAGATTAAAAGCATCCTCTTTGCCTAAGGAAAGATGCTATTAATGTGTTCTCTGATTGTAAAAGATAAAACTTTACTCCCATTATAAGTGCCATTTACCAAATGAATTTGTGATATCCTATTTTACATGAATAGTGGTAGTATTAGTTCTTCTGGCAGAAGCTGACTGCCAGAAGGCACTCACAGGTGATGATGATGTGATGATGAAAAAACTGTTAGAGTTATATGTGTTGGCCCTGAAACTAGTGAAAGGCAACTAACTGATTCCTGGACAGAGGCTGCACCTGACATGTGTCTAGGGTTCTTTTTTCTAACACAGGAAACTCTTTTTAGGGCCACTAGTGGACTTTTATGATTGGTTTTAGTGTTCCCCTTTTCTGATTCCATTAGAGGAAAAATTAAAAAGGCTTTTCATATCCTTGGCGCCCACTAGAAAAATTATCTTCTTCTTTAATAATTATAGGAAGTTCTGTAAGAAAAACCACAGTGAATTTATTCCTTCTTAGTGATTTGATTTAGCATAAAGCCCCTATCATAAAACCATTTATCTATGATTTGTTAAGACATAATTAGACTTAAAAAAAAAGGGCAGTTTTGGTTAATTATGCAGTACTGTAAATTTAGCAGGATTAATCTAGTCCACTATTCTAGACTTCAAAATGAATTGAGAGGGGCAAGAAAACAGAGAATTTTTCCAAATTTTCACTTGTTACCTGAAGCGAACTAAAGAGACTTATAATGTACTAATGCTGAAAAAAATGTTTCCAGGTTTAGAAAAAACATATTAGAAGACTACAAAAAAAAAAAAAAAGTAATGGGGGTGGTTAGGGCAAGATTAACTAGGAGTAGAAATTTGATTGAAAGTAAAGTCTGGTTAAAAACAAACCAAAAATAAAACTATTCTCCATCTATTCTTGAGGTTCTTGTTTTTCAGTATTTAGAGAGGAAGATTAAGTTTGCACAGGTAACATCTAATAGCAGCAGAGAATTTTATCCCTTATCTCTCTGATACCTCAATTAAGAGGTTCATCCTCCTTGCCAACCTGAGTTCTTCCATCATTAAGACCATTTCAGTTTTCACATGGTTAACTGGTTAACTTAATCAACACCCCAATATCATAGTTCTTTGACAAATCGAATCCAGCATGATGCAACTTTACAATTTAAGGAAGGATTCTTGGGATCTCACATCAGGATGTTCTATCATTTGGATGTTCTTCATCTTTGAAATCTCAACCTCCCAATCCCCATTTTCTGGCTATAGCTTCTCTTCTTTCACATCCCCTATGGTTATGCTCCAAATGTACCAGTTATTCAATGACATTTAATTACCCTTTTCCTCGACTCTTCTCTAGTCTCTTCTTTCAAAAGCTCTTGTCTATGTTTCATCTGCTTTCTTCACTTTATCTAAGTCCACTGCTTGATTCCAGATCATTCCTAATTCTTACCTAGCAAAATTTGGTTAAAAGAGCACTGAATATAAAATAATGCATACATAGGTTAAAATTCTGTTTCTGTCATTTAGAACTTGTGACTTTCTCTAAATCACCAGGATTTTTCAACTTTAGATTCTTATTCAGTGCAGGAGAATAATGTCTATGTCTGAACAACTTTGTGATGACTAAATGAGGTAATGTAAGTAAAGCTGCTCAGTATATTTAGAGGGTAAAGTTTAATTTCCCCCCTTCATTTCCATTGTCCTTCTGAAGAATTCATGCTGCTCATTTCCATCCCAAGACCTAACCAACGAATATTTCAACTTCTGCAACTATGCTATTAAAATATGATTTGACCAAAAAAAAAAATAAAAGATACTAAACAATTGCAATAAAGCTTGAAATTCCTTTTACTTCTCTCTAAGCTGTTCCTTTTAACATCCCTCTTTGTTCAGTTATCTAGGTCCTTATTATATTTTTACAAGTCCATTTCCTTCTGCTTCTCTCAATCTTAGCAAATTATCTTGCTCCATACACTTCTGAGAATCTAAAAGGCTATGAAACATGAACTCCATCAAATTTCCTCCCACCACATCTACACTAATCTATTTCCTATCCACCAACCTACTAGTTTTCCCCATACCTATTCTTTCTTTTCTCATTTATGTCTCAAAAGAAGAGATGTCCCACCTTACTTCCAAGACAGACATCCCCATCTATGTTAAAGATCTACTGCTCCTACTGCTCCTTCTGGCACCCTGCCTGATTAGTGGCACCCCCTTTCCCTTGGACTCTGCACTTTTCTTCTTAGCACTTGAACATAGGTATTCTTTTCCATTAAAATATATTTTGGGGGGGGAGGTCATAATGTTCCTCTCAGAGCATAATCCTTGCTTTATAATTCACTTTATAGCACAAGTTCTTGAAAGAACAAACTACAATTTTTTCTTCACTTTCTCACTTACCATACTCCTAATCCACAGAGATGACTTCTGCTTTTATTACTTAAGAAAATGATTTTTGATAATATAATTGGATACTTCTTAATTTCAGAATCTGGTGGGCATTCTTTTTTCTTTTTCCTTTTTTTAAGGTTTTATTTATTTATTTGAAGACAGAGATCACAAGTAGGCTGAGAGGCAGGCAGGGAGAGAGAGGAGGAAGCAGGCTCCCTATGGAGCAGAGAGCCCGATGTAGGGCTCGATCCCAAGACCCCCGGATCATGACCTAAGCCAAAGGCAGAGTCTTTAACCCACTGAGCCACCCAGGCGCCCCTGGTGGGCATTTTTAACTTATTATTTTGCTTGATCTCTCAGAGGTACTTGCCATTGTCGTCTTCTTAAGAATTATTTTTGGGGCACCTGGATGGCTCAGTTGGTTAAGCAACTGCCTTTGGCTCAGGTCATGATCCCGGAGTCCCAGGATCGAGTCCTGCATCAGGGTCCCCACTCAGCAGAAAGTCTGCTTCTCCCTCTGACCCTCTCCCCTCTCATCATCATCTCTCTCTCTCTCTCTCTCAAATAAATAAAATCTTAAAAAAAAAAAGAATTATTTTCCCTCTTAACTGCAGGATGTAGTTCTCTTCCTAACTCCATTACCAATTCCCTCTTCTTCCAACATTTTGCACTACCTCTTTACAAAGCCTTAAAATATTTGTTTCCTAATTTCTATCTTTGATCTTCCCTTATTCTATACATTTATCTCTCAAGATCATTTTCATGCTAACGAGTTCAGCGGCCAAATACAGAACTTGAGAATACTTGTATTTGCATTTTTCCCTCTACTGATTCTTAAGCTACCAGATAAATTTGTAACTGGTATTAGACATCTGCAACTGGATATTCCCTCATGAATACGGAATCTACACTAATCCAGTTATCCAACATAAAAAATTGCCTTAACTCTTTTTGAGTAGTTAACACGTGTTCATGTTAGAGTTTGAGCTGAGACACTACGGAGAGGTCAGCGGCCCTGTTTCCAGATAGTCAAGAGGAAATGAGTGCTAAGCCTAGAACAAAAACAACAAAAAATACCCTAAGTCAAAGCTAAAGAAAGAAACACACACACACATTTGGCAAAAATACCACCTCCCAAAGATCCTGGGTGAGTATTTATAATGCCAAACTCTTTTATCGGTAGATAATGTAGACCTACCTAAAGGCAGGCTCAGTGAACCCTTGTCCTTCATTCCTCTGTTTCTAACATCTTTACATAAATCAACCCAACTACCAAATCCATTTACTCCTACCACCTAAACGTTATTTCAGAACAATTCTTTCCTCCATGCTGTTGTCACTGACTCCGTTCAGGTCATCATCATTTGTCATATCCCCTACTGCAACGGCCAGGCTAATAGGTCTCTCTTGGTCTCTCTGCTACTAAGGTGTGTAAAGCCTAATAAATCTTCTCCACTGCCTTTGGAGTGATCTTTACACAACACAAACCTGATCAAGCCATTCCACGGCCTAAAAGTCCTCTGCGGAAAAGTCAAATTCGACATCCCTTTGTACGCGGAATAAGAATATGCACAGACTCGCCCCTGACCGCTTTTCTAGGCTTCGCTCCTACTGCTTAGGTCAATTGTGTTCCTGTTCTCTGATCAGGTCTTTCACACCTTGTATTCCCTGTGGGTCCTGACTGCTAGGTCTTAAAACCTATGTTTTCACCCAGTGAAACAGCAGTCATTCTTCAAGTTTTAATGAAAATATTATGTCTTTGTCGTGGCAACCTATTCTGTTTTACAGGTGGCATGAACTAATATTGTCACAATTAAATATTTTATCTCTAAGATTCTGTGATCTACTTGAGGTCAGGGATCACATTTATTTACATTGACATGCCCCATAGTTTGATGTGTGGTGTGCCTAACACCAATAAATGCTCAAAAAAATGTTTGTAGTTGATTTGAATGGATGGATGAATTTGTGAATGACTGATTATTATAAAAATTACTATATCCCATATACATTCTAAACTGGTCTGAGCATATTTTACTACGGGGAAAAAATACTTTCAGTGTTCTCAAAAAAGTCACAATTAGTCACACAAAATGAAAAGGACTACCAGCCCTACATACTAGATAACAAGATCAACAATAGAATAGTAATGCTTCTTATAGTTACTATTTTTAAAATGATTAAATTATACTGAAATATAAGGAAAAATTACTACTTCTTCCTGTTGTTTTAGGTTTAGCACTAAATGCGGACCCAGGGGATAAATGACTATCTGGCAACAATCAGTCATTATGAAAGTGATGAAGCTGATCAATGATCACCCCGGCTCGCCCTTGCCTCTCTCAATAAGTATCAGTATCTTTCCCTGGCAGTCTCAGCATGACCCTTTCCCTAGGCAGTTCATGAGGGGTATGTTCAGCCCCAGAAGTTACCATCTGGCTCGGTTAGAAGCGGCATGGAAAGCTTTCATCCTACCCTATCTATTCATTCTATGCCACTGTTTCTTGACTGACTCACCCAGGTCTCTATCCCAGTCTGTTCTGTAAGGCTTTGAGACTTCATTTATCTTTTGTAAGCTCTCTTTCACGTTGGCTGAATGAGCGGATCATTCAAATTAAATCACTCTTGCCTGCTCCAATGGCTGTAGTATTACTTGCCACCTGAAAACTTTTTTTTAGCTCTGAACCCTCTGTTTCATTACAATGTTTGTTTCAATCAAGCTTGTGTTTGCATCTTACTTTCAGACATTCTATACGTGAACCTAGATCTTCTTCTGAAGTACCAGTTCTAGAACCTACATGTGTTTTTAGGCCTCTGTTTCAGTTTGCATCAAACACAGTGGTTCTTAATGACAGGAGGGTGGGCATATTGTCCCCCATGGGACACTGGACAATGTCCAGAGACATTTTTTTGGTGGTCACAATAGGGGATGCTACTGGCATCCACTGGGGTCAAGGGATGCTGTTAAATATCCTATAAACATCAGACAACCCCCAGCTCCATTCCACAATAAAGAATCACCTAGTCATGAGGCCAGTTGTATAGAAGTTGAAAGATCCTCTATCTAGCATTTCTCCCTTCCTTGCCTACCTGCTCGTGTTTAAAATACCAATATGCCACATGGCTGTGCTGACCTCAGTTATAAAACCAGGGCAGAAAGCATATAAAGTTTGTCAAATTTTGATACTATGAGCTAGTCACTTGGATTCCTTTTTGCCCAGGTTTGCCATCTTGATAAATAACAGCTGACCATCCCTCTTCTACAGAGGGCCCTAGAGGTTTAATAAATCTATTTTAATGAGGTGCTTTGCCATCCTCAAGTGAAAAATGTTCCACGAGTGTTACTTCTATCACAAGAAAGAGCAAGGATTGCTTTGCAGATCGGCACATGAAGTTCATTCCTGCAAGGCACCTGCATCCCATAGCTCCAAAAAGTACAAAATCTGCTCGTAAAAAATAGAAGTGGACTGACAACTCCAGCACTTTCTTTTACCTCTGTCAGTAAAAGTGAAGTCACTGAAGAATCAGCTGTCAGATGGCCGCATCTCTAAATTACCCCGTGCATCGGCACCGCTGTTACTGAACACTTCCCTTGGTCTATAGACTTCCCTAATGTATGAAGAGGATAGTGGATGAGAGTACACTGACTACCCAAAGGGGGATTAGAAAGTCCTTAATGTCACCACCCAAAGTTTCATTCTGGCAAGTGTGGCTTATGGATTCGGAAAGCAGGAAAGACTGGGAGAGAAGAGATTAAGGTTTTTGTCTCCTTAGGGTTCAGAAAAGGCATAATTTCAACCCATCTGATAAGATTTAAATGCTGATCTGTCTCTGGGAAGGGGCCTATATATGGTCATCTAGATGGGTTAAGTTTGCTCTCCCTTCCAAATGAACCTATGACGAAATGAAACTTTAAAACCTAAATTTAATTTTTTAGTCATTTACGTATTTTAACTAAAAAGTCATTAATATAAGATTGACATAACTCTTTTCCTTTTTATATATTATTTAATTTATTATATATATTCTAATATGGCTGCAAGCATGGTGAATTCCAGTTTTGTGGTCTTTTAACTACTTTAATTATCATTTTAGTAAATTATTCACTTATGTATTTATTCATTGTTTCTCTCAAGTAAATATTTACACAGGGCGTTCTCCATGACAGCATTATGTTGAATTACCAGATCCATAAATACCACTGTGTCCAAAATATTTTCTTTCATTTGGACTACTTTGATAACCTTCTGACTTATCTCTATTCTCAATTTAGGGAACGGGCTTGGCTGCATATTGACAACTAACTCAAATAAGAGGAATGAACTAGCCCGGGTCCTATGCAGTAGTAGCTCATGGTCCCCAGTCCATTTTGTCTCTCAGATCCTTGAATCACAGCTTCTACCCTCGATCTCCTTAAAGTTGCAGTTTGGTCCTGGCCTCTCCATCCTTTACCTCTGTGTTCTGGGGAGGAAGAAGCAGCAGCAGGAGAAGGGAAAACCTCTGGTGGCTGAGTCAGCTCCATATAGAGAGCTCTTTCCTAAAGTCCCACCCAGAGACCAGTTTCTCTCTTATTGGCCATTGCAGTTACATGACCACTTCAAGCTGCAGGGGGAACGAGAAATACAATTTTTACTATCTGCATCGCTACCTGAAAAAAATGGGGGTTATGTTATTACGAAAAAAAGAGAGAGAGAAAACAAATATTGGGCAGGCAATTGGCAGGCAGGCTTGTCCATATCTTGCTTGTACTCTTGTTTTCCTACGGTCTTTTAACAATATAAATAATTTCGAGTCATTTCCTGGTAAAAAGTCATCATATCTAGAATCAAATCTAGTTCTTTTCCATGGTCTATAAGCCAATCTATAGTTTGAAATCATTTCCTGCTATTTTCCCCCTATTTCCTGCTATAGCTGCACTACTTTTTCGTCTTCAAACAGCCCTAGTTCATTTCAGCCCCCCTCCCATAATCTTGCTATTCCTTTTGCCTAGGACTCTCTTCTATGAGGAGGTTTTAATGATCTATGTTCTCATTTAGTAAGTAAACTCAGAGAAATCACTGATCACTCAGGAAAGCGCTGAATTCTGAGTTTCTACTTCCTAGAGTCAACTCCTGGCTTCAACTGTAAGTCAGCTGGGTTCTTTCCTCATGTGTCAAATGGGTTAAATTGTATCTACCCCATAGGATGGTTGATAACATTCAGTGAGTTACTGGTATAAAAGGTATAGAACATTACCTGGCACATTGTATTCATTTGATAAATGGAGGTAGAAATTTAAGTGGTACTCCCCTACCCTTCACAAGCTACTAGCTATGCTTTTGGTTTACTTTGTTTGTCTTTTTTTTTTTTTTAAACATAAGATTACCATTAAAACTAACTTATTTATGTGACTACTTACTGATTAATCACTCCAGGAAAATGTAAGCTATGTAAAAGGTACCACTGAAAAACCACAGTTCCTAACATAAATCAGGTTCTCAAAAAAACCCAAATAATTCACTGCATGGATTAAGAAACAATTAATATATTTTCCTGTTATTAAAAATTAGGTCACATCTGATAGATTATTAATGAGATTATTCAAATATTTGTCACATGATTATTGATATCCTTTTTCTAGTTCTGACCTGCTTTCAAAGCACCAAGTTAGAAGATTAGAAAAGAAAAGAACTTCAATAAACTTTATTTGGAAGCAAAAAAGAAATCAGAAGATCTCACAGGTGTATTTCTCAAAGTTCAGAGCAGGGCCAGCAAATTTCCTGCAGAGGGCCGGAATGCAAATATTTTAAAGTTTTAAGGGTCTATTTTTTTAATATTAGACATATCTTATTCACATTAGCTGTGAATATAATGGTATATTTATTATAAGAAATTATCTCAGTGAAAATACCAAAGAAAAGTTTAGACTATTACTCAGTTAAGTGGTCATTGTCCTGATATTATAAATCACCAATGAAAATCAGAGAACTGTGCCATCCAGAAATGAATTAAAGCTGTAAAAAAAAGATTATGTTAGGTTTTTGAAATATTTAAGTTTTCTAGTATAATGATGATATATGCTTGAAAAATACATATTAAAATTTAAAAAAATTTTATATTTGGGTTCTTTAAATGATTAGCCAAAAACGTTATACAACTTATTTTATCGTCTTGATCCTTATTTTCTTATTTTTTAAATGAAGATAATAGGGGTGACCTTTGACATCTTTTTCAACACAAAACATCTATGACTTCATGAACATTTTTTGCAACTCAAATTGTTTTATCCTCCTAAAGACATGCTCTAAATTTATTAAGCAACATAATGAACTGATTGAAAAAATATTTATTGAGTATCAGATACCATGATAATTTTTGACATGGCAAACAAAGCCCCAAATCAGACAAGGGTCTAACATGGAATCCCAGGGGCTTCTCAGAAAGCCTAGATTCTCAGGTAACATTTGTAATAAACCTCTTCATCAGCAAACCACAAAGAATATAATCAAGCAGCAATTGAGTAAAAGTAATTATTTTTGTATAAGAAATCAAAAATAATAGCAGAGCCAACCAAATAATTCCTAATCATTTTAGAATGTTGTAATGGAGGGAAAAGGTTAGATTTTGAAAGTTTATTATAAAAAATCCGTGTCCATAGATTTATTCAGATTTTTAAAAAATATTTTATCTTCAATTTAAGAAATTAGTATTTCTTCTCAAGACTAAGACTTACAACACGTGATGTACTCCAGCATTGTCTTCTTTTCAAAGGGCAAAAAGTGACATTGTAACTATGCAAAAGCTTTAAAAACTCATTCTGATTGCGTGGACATTTAACATGTGCACCTGCTGTTGTGCTGAATTGGCAGGTGGCTAACAATTTTTTACCACTGTGAACCTTTTTCCTTAATGCCTTGCTTGCAGTTTCATGTCATTTTCTGCCCTGAGGAGAAGAGTGTACCTGCTGTTTAATCTGCCTAACTATCCTGCCTGATGAGCTTGTCATTTTCGGCACGTCTGTATTATAGCTGTAGTTTCATGACACATTCTAGAGTTGCCTAGTTTCCAAGACTGTCTATGCTGAAGGACATAATGTGGTTCCACAGAGCAATTCGAAAAGAGGCAATAGCAATGTGGCACACAAAGATCGTGGATCTGTAGAGTAGGAAGTCACCCCTGCATGTGGTCACCACTTTGTAAGGGCTAGCCTCCATTTTTGCTAATCCCGAAATTTAATTTGATCACATCACCAAGAACTGATCCGGCTTTGGGGAATCAAGTCAGGGTATGAGTAAAAAAAATGCATGAAGAATGATGCTTCATTAACACAGAATAGAACCCTGGATTTCATAAACCTACCCTGGTATCTATCTCCATTCAAATCACCCATTGTAGGAATCATGGCTCCTGAAAGGCAGAATTTATCATGTAGCTTGATGGTGTGGTTAAATAAGTTGGACATTTTTGAAAGAGGCTTTGTCCATTAGAAAATGTGAGGAACGAATACCATTTCCAGCGGTGGAAAACACTTGCCTTAGGAGGAAAGAAATTCACACTTATTAGTGTATACACTGTGTCTGATGTCATATTATACGTGTATACAATTTCATTTATTTGCACAACAATCTGAAGTGGGTGATGGTGTTATTTTCACTTACCCAGAACAAATTTGAAGTCAAGGGAAAGTCTCGCTGCTTAAGGGGATGGAGCCAGAACACACATCCAGCCCTGTCTGACATCAAAGGCCAACCTAGAATTTTCCTATTTTAGGCAAAACCCTTAACCTCTCCTTCAAATGCAATGCCTTTCCTGAATACAGAACACCAAGTAAAAACTGACCAAAAAATTTGTTTTTATTTTCTCTTTTCTAATCTAAATATAACACTACTGCACTTTTGTTGACACTTCAATTCCCTTAGACCCTTGTACAAACTCTAGGTTTTGTTACCTACATTCTTATCCTGAGGCTTCCTTGTTCATCTTGAATGGACTTGGGTATTTACAAATCTCTAGGAACACTTTTAGAAAGTGAAATTGTATTATTGAGGCATGACTAGCCCTTGGTAAACTCCCATTGCCTTCTATGGCTCTTTATTTTTATTCAAGTAAACTAGATTTTTTTTTTTAAGATTTTATTTATTTATTTATTTATTTATTTGACAGAGAGAAATCACAAGTAGATGGAGAGGCAGGCAAAGAGAGACAGAGGGAAGCAGGCTCCCCGCTGAGCAGAGAGCCCGATGCGGGACTCAATCCCAGGACCCTGAGATCATGACCCGAGCCAAAGGCAGCAGCTTAACCCACTGAGCCACCCAGGCGCCCCAACTAGATTTTTTTTTTAAAGATTTTATTTATTTATTTGACTGAGATCACAAGTAGGCAGAGAGGCAGGCAGAGAGAGAGAGAGAGAGAGAGAGAGAGAAGCAGGCTCCCTGCCAAGCAGAGAGCCCGATGTGGGGCTCAATCTTAGGATCCTGAGATCATGACCTGCATGGAAGGCAGAGGCTTAACCCACTGAACCACCCAGGTGCCCCTAAACTGGATTTTTTAAAAAGAAAGTTCAATTTCATGGTACAAAATATAAAATGGTGGGGCACCTGACTGGCTCAGTCAGTTAAGTATCAGATTCTTGATTTCAGCTGAGGTCAGGATCTCAGTCTCCTGAGATGGAGTCCTGCCTGCATCAGTCCCTGTGCTGGGTGTGGAGTCTGTCAAAGATTCTCTCTCTCTCTTTCTGTCTGCCCCTTCCCACCTACTTATGTGCTCTCCTTTCTCTCTCTCTCTCTGTCTCAAAAAAACAAAACAAAACAAAACAAAACAACCCATATATATATATATATAATATATATATATATATATATATATATATGTTTATTTTCTTTCATCACTGCCTTCCAAAATGTTCTGTTGAATTCCTATCCCCCAATGGGAAGCAGATTTTTTAATGATCATCCTAGGAAGCTTCTGTAGCTTTCTGAACATGGTTGAATACACAGTCAGTCCAACTCAGTTTAAAATTCCACATGGAAATCTGCCTAAAGTTTTCATCTTTCTCACTGTTCACTAGAATGGTGACTTTAGGAACATTAATTGGAAATGAGATGTGTCTCTTTTTCAATCCTTCCCTCTTCTAGGAAGGAGTTCCTCTAATAATGAGAATAAGCAGAAATGAAGGGAAAAGGGTGAACATTGGTGTGCTTAACTATGAATAGCTGAAATTCTCTCTGTAGTGGCTATGCTGCTTTTCTGGCCAACGCTGACTGACATCCAGTGTGTGCCAGGTGTGTCTCCTGCACTATCACTCCTCTCTCAGAGCATCCCCCAGCTTCACAGTTCCTGAATAGTGAAGTTCAAGTTCTTTGTCTTCCACCATGATCTTCCCGTCTTCTACCCCCTTGCTATCTACCTTATGTAAAGTCTTCTTCCTTGCCCATCAGTCCTCCTGAGCTGGCTCCCACGAAGATGGCTAAGAACCTTCCCTACTGAACGTTTGTCACAAAAAAATCACACATCCTTACCATGCCAATGAGCATACAGACTGCTTCACACTCACCCCACCCCACCCATCCTTCCTCTCCAATTCTTTTCCTCTGCTCAGAAAGGCAAAGGGAAAATCAGAAATCCACTGCCCGAGTGTATAGTTAAACAAAGACAAACATCAGTCTCTTTTGTTGTAGTAAAGGTATGTGAGGATTCTTTTAAAGCGTCCCCATCATTTGAATTGATGGCAGAATGCCTACTTTTTTCATCTTTATGGTAGAAAAACCTCTTACCATCTGCAACTCACCTACCATGAGGCGAATAATGTTGGTATCACACCATATATATATATATATATATATATATATATATATATATATAATTTATTTATTTGAGAGAGAGAAAGCAAGACACTGGGGTGGAGGGAAATGGAGGGACATAGAAAGCCTGGGGCGCAGAGGGAGAGGAAGAAGCAGTTTCCCTGCTGAGAAGGGAGCCCAACTTGGGGCTTGGATCCCAGGACCCTGGGATCATGACCTGAGCCAAAGGCAGAGACTTAACTGACTGAGTCACCCAGACACCCCAACTGATAACACACTTTTTAATCTCTTGTCTCCCTACCCTTCTTAGATATATTGTGCAGGAAGTAAGGTTAAGGTGGTGAATGGTAAAAGAAGAACTGATTCCTATAGCACTTAGTAAGGTCTAAGAGGAGAAATTAAGCACTGGTTTTTGGTAGCTATCTTTAGAATAGAATGCACTTTGTAACTTTTTCTTCAGCTTTGGCTTAAAGAAACAGAAAAAGTCCTATCATATCTCCTACTACACATTTATTTTTAATATATTCAAAAAATTACTAAATGCCTTCTATATGATAGCAATTGTAGTGAAGAAAAAGAAAAAGAAAAAAAAACGGGTAAAATACAGTTACCACACTCACAGTTAAAAGAGTCAGGTCCATTAGTTCATGCCCTGTCTTTGGCCACAATGCTTATAGCTGCCTGCTAACTTTAACTTGAACTCTTTCTCACTGTAATGATAGTATTTATTAAGTGTGATAGCAGCACCTAGAAAGGTGAGAATGGTTCTCTGTGGGAGGTGAGAGGTCAAGGAAGGCTTCATAGACAGAGAATTGTTCCAACTGCCTCTGATAGAACAAGTGGGAATTAGCCAGATAAAAAGAAAAGAATGGGCATTCAAGAAGGAAGGAATGGCTTGTGAAAAAGCAAGAAGGCATAAAAGAAATAGGAAAATACAAGTAATCAAGCATGGCTTGAATAGAGAGTCCATAATAATAGTCAAAGTATGAGCAAGGCAATCATATTCAATGACTTTTATTTATTTATTTATTTTTTTACTGTCTTGAAACTAGAGATTCTTAAACTTTATTGGACATAAGAATTCCCTTGGATTCTTGTTCAAATGCAAATGCAAATTTCCAAGTCCCACCAGAAATTCTCAGTCAGTACATGTATAGCAAAGCCTAGTCTTCTGAACTTTTAAAGATATTCCAGGGGAATCTAAGAAGGTAGCTTATGTAGTTCACTGTCATAGATTCTGGGACATTACTGAAAGGTTTTAAGCAACAGGGTAACATGGTCAGATTTGAATTTTAGACACATAACTCTGGTGACCCTGTGGTTGAATGGTTAGAATAAAGCAAAACCAGAGGCAGGAGACTATTGGCTATTACAATGGTCCAAGCAAGATATGAGGGTGGACCAAACTGTCAGATTACAGGATGGAACAGTCAGGCAAATGCCTGAGATAGCAACATAAACGGTGCTAAAATAAACATTGGACAGAACTGAGAATATGATACAAGTTATATATAAAACTTATGACACAACTAACAAAATGGCAAGATGAGCATTGATCGTACTCCTTCTGAATTAGAGAGTAACAATTTTCAGTGACTCCTATCTTTGTCCAGCATAGTGTTTGTTTGTTTGTTTCAGGTAAGATGTTCGAATTGGGAGCTGTAACTAAGTCAAACATCCAGCCATGAAACCTAAGTCAGAAATTGTGATCAACTGAAATTATAAAACCAGAGGATATACAGCACAAATTGAAAGATTTATTTTATTATCTAAATTAAGACCTTTAAAATTCCTTCTAAAGAAATGGTGATATTTAAGGAAATTATCAAAGCATAAAAAAGAGAAACCAAAACTTATGAAGAAATGGGGGAAAATAGCTAACAAGGGAAACAAACACAAACAAAAAACAAAGGAAAAAAGGAAGTTGATGGTCATTTCATCTCCTGTATATCTGATGAGTGAAAATAACAAAGATTGACAAAATCATGTTTAGTTGGGTGCACATGTATCTAGAAAATATTTTCAGATTTTATTTATGGTATTTTCTTTCACCCTATGTTTTTTTCACCCAAGAAATAGGATTTCTTGGTATAGAAAACTGTAAATGTCAGAAATTCGAGAGACACAAAGATAGAGACAGAGATTTGTAGATTTTGAATTTATTAATTCTGAATGTAGGGGTTATTTCTTCAGAGAAGTGGCAAGGCCCAGTTTTATAAAAGATTTTTTACACCCTTATAATGGCACAGAAATATCTGAAGGAGTCTTTTAAAAACTTCTCTGTTACCTATGGGGGTTCCCTCTAAATTTCCTCTCAGTTCCTTAAAGGTTCTGATATTCCTGATAGTTTAGATGGTTAAATCCCCAGGATAGACCAATGTTAAGTTTTCTGCCAGCCTTGAGTCAAAAATGTACTTGAGTTATTGAGAACTGAGAAGTTATATTTACTGAAAACTTGAGCTCACAGAATGAGATTTACACAGTGGATATGAGGAAACTTCTTTGGGAGTGCCAGAGTCACCCGTTGTGGTCTAACGAAACTGGCTTTGGAACACAGCAGAGACATGCTTATGGCACAGCTGGCAAGGAGGCTATGCTGAAAAAGAAAACCTAGGTAGGAAATTCTCAAAGAGAGCTGTCTGGCCTTAGACAATGAACATTCTACGGCAGCAACTAGCAGTCAGAAAAATGGATGGAGTCTTCTTTGATTTGCCTGTGGAGTAAACATTGCATAATGGATTATACACAGGACACAACTAGTGATGTGGAAATTAAGGATCATAGGGATGATCTCAGGAATCCAGAGTCAAATCAGGAGTGGAGCCTCTCTATTCCATAAGACTGTAGTGTCATTTTGCTCTAATTTCTCCACTTATATCAGATAACGGTGACAGAGGCAGGAAGACCCTCGCATGATGGAAACATGGAGGTGTAAGAACCTGATCACTTGCTTAGAGGTTTGCTTTCTTTTCCGGGGCTCTCTGTAAAACAGAGACAAGAGGGTGTGTCAGTCTGAGAAGTCCAAAGGGTAGGTAGAAAATTATTAGTCTGAGAATAAAGAAACACAGGTAAGGGTGCTTGGGTGGCTCAGTCAGTTACGTGGCCGATTCTTGATATCAGCTCTTGTCATGATCTGGGTGTTGTGAATTGGAGCCCTGCATCAGGCTCTGCGCTGGGTGTGTAGAGCCTACTTAGGATTGTCTCTCTTCCTCCTCTTCTGCCTCTCCCCTCCTCTCCCTCGAAAGAAAGAAAAAGAAAGAAAGAAAGAAAGAAAGAAAGAAAGAAAGAAAGAAAGAAAGAAAGAAAGAAAAGGGAGAGAGAGGGAGGGAGGGAGGGAGATAAGGGTAGGATTTTAGGTGAGTGGTAATGCCATGGTCAGCTTAGCACCTAAAATTTCCATATGGCTGGCATAAACTAGAGATAGCTGTTTACTTTCCAGTTTTGCAAGGGGGCATTCTGCTTGCCTATCTCTGAGCTTTAGGAAGTGGGATGACACTAGAGGCCCAGTGCTGGGAAAATAAAGAATCTCATGGGACAATGGGACTTCATCTCCTGATGAGGAACCTACTCAACCCTACTCAACAACCAAAGTTCAGCAGTTAGTATCTAAGTGCTGTCTTCTTGGACAGCACTGAGAAAAAAAGCCTAAGTAAGAAACTTTCATGACTATACATGACTTTCATGACTATACAACAATTTACTGAAAGAGAATGTGACTGGCATAATATTCTGAGTTATTAATCTGTTCACACTTTGCTCTCACTTTTTTTTCCACTTATTTTATTAATACCCAGTTTGCAGCAGAACCTGAAAATCTAATATCCTCTATCCCTCTCTTGTCATCATGCAAAACCCTGGGAATGCAGGAACTCCTGGAAGGCCCAGAGTTTTCCATCAGTCCAGTACTAACCAAGCATTCAAAAGCAGAAATTAAATGAAAGATTTGAAAATTTTAAAACGTAAACTTTCACATCCAAGGCTATGAACCAAGATTCACTCATTTTGGCATGTCACAAATGCCTTATTTTGAAACTAAAAAGGACTTATACTTTTAGTAGGTAGGGAAATCAATTTTCTTATCCACTCAACTGTTCAGCAAATATTTAAAGATTACCAATTTACTTTTTTAAAAAATATTTTATTTATTTATTTGACAAACACAGCACGAGAGGGAACACGAGCATGGGGGAGCTGGAGAGGGAGAAGCAGGCTCCCCACTAAGCAGGGAGCCTGATGCAGGGCTTAATCCCAGGACTCTGGGATCATGACCTGAACCAAAGGCAGATGTCCAATGACTGAGCCACCCAGGCGCCCCTAAGGATTATCAGTTTAAAAGTAGGCTAAGTCTTGGGGCACCTGGGTGACTCAGTGGGTTAAGTCTCTGCCTTCAGCCCAGGTCATGATCTCAGGGTCCTGGAATCGAGCCCCGCATCAGGCTCTCTGCTCAGCAGGGAGCCTGCTTCCCCCTCTCTTTCTGCCTCTCTGCCTACTTGTGATCTCTGTCTGTCACATAAATAAAATAAAAATCTTTAAAAAATGGTTCCCTCCCTCTATTCCCCCCACCCACTTAAAAACAAAAACAAAAATTAAAAAAAACTAGACTAAGTCTTCTGGTTGCCCAAGTGGTTACAGGCCCCACCACAGGCCTACATCAGAACTTGGGAAGGCAAGAATATTTTTAAGAGATACTTGGAAGGAAAATCAATGCCTACTCTTTGATCATTGATCCACTTTTTCCTTTCAGTAGTTAATATGTGTCTTTCTCTCCTCTGTGTCTTACATTAAGATGAATCATGTATATGAAGCTCCTTGGGGACACAAAATGTGACATTGTGATGTACACACTCCTTCATAGTACAGATCACATAGTAGGCACCAAAGAAATATTTGGTGAATGACTGGATGAGATGAAATTTAAAAGTGCTATATAAATATAAGATATTGTTTCGATCCAGGCTGAAAGAGTGCAAGTACACCACATAGAAGTAATCTGCCTCCTTTGATTGAACAGTGAAACAACACATAGGATGTTAAGCATGTAATTTCAGATTTCTATTGTATCTGTGACCTTGGTTATAACTTTGGGTAGCTGGTTCAACCACAGTTTCCATCTATTTCCATTTCCTTCAATTCTTCTAATCGTAGAATCGTAGTAATAAAGATAATTCTTACTGACCTCATAATGGCGGTAAGAAATAAATAATCAAAGCTATGGTGAAGTACTTTATGACTGAAACATAATGTGCCTTCCTAAAGGTTTGTGGAAGTGGTCAAGCTGACCTTTCAGTGGCCGACTAATTATTCAGATTCCACCGCTATTTTAAAGTGGTCTGGCTACTAATCATATTCCTTTGACATTGATACAAGCATAGCAGACATGATTTGATACATGAAACAATTTCATATAATAGTCATCATATTTCAATTATGGAAAAGCTCTACCAAAACAACCCAAAATAGTATTAGTATAAAAAAACTAATACATTCGGGGTGCCTGGGTGGCTCAGTGGGGTAAAGCCTCTGCCTTCGGCTCAGGTCATGATCCCAGGGTCCTGGGATAGAGCCCCGCATCGGGCTCTCTGCTCAGCAGGGAGCCTGCTTCCTCCTGTCTCTCTGCCTACTTGTGATCTCTGCCTATCAAATAAATAAATAAAATATTAAAAAAACTAATACATTCTCAATAATTTAATTAAAATGTGAATGGTGGTAGAAAATATTAGGTGGGACAGCTGGCCAAACACAAATAACCATAAGTTCCCAGTCTTAGCCCAGATTTCTGATAGTTACTGCACTGCTATTATGTTTTTAAAATGCTGGTAAGATTTAAAAATCTACTTGAAATAAATGAATATTTAAATTCAAAGCCTCATTTGCAGGCAGAGGCTTATCTAGAAAACACATGAGACAATACTACCAGGAAAAAAATGTAACTTAGACATACAGTTAAGGTTGTTCTATTCAGAATATTTATTTTACAACCTCTTTTTCACCTCCACCCAAACACTCAAAATAAGAAATAAAAAGAGGGACGCCTGAGTGGCTGAGTTGTTTAAGCATCTGCCTTTGGCTCAGGTCATAACTCTGGGGTCCTGGGATCAAGTCCGATCCCATCAGGCTCCTGGCTCAGCAGGGAGTCTGCTTCTCCCTCGACCTGCCTGTATCTCTCGCTTTCTCTGATAAATAAATAGAATCTTAACAAGAAAGAAAGAAATAAAAAGAGAGAAGTAGAAACTACCTTCATACATTTGATAAAATGAAAAATATTGTGATTATCTAAAAAACCAGCAGGAAATTCTTCCAGAGCTTAATGATGATGATGACATTATCCTTGCTCTGCCAAAAGGATGATCAAAGGTGGTAATGAGAGACAACACAACCTGACATTAGTCAGATTATAAAAGAGATTTCATCAAAAGATGAAATCTCCAAAGTGTAAAATTGAAATGTTACAACTTGTAGAAGACTCTGTGTCATCTATTCCTGCAACAGCATTAAAATGTCACAACATCAAAGAAAATGAGAGTATGTTATTACTGAGATGTGATAATGTTATATATAGAGAATGTACTTACATGAATATTGTAATGTATAATAATACTACATGAGAGTATATATATTTATAATGTAACATATATGTTATATAATAAACATATTCATGTAACTACACTAAACCACTCTTTTCTTCTATCAAACTAAACAGACTGACTATGCCTGACAGACACAGCTATAATTGGTGAGTTTGAATTACCACATTTGTGAGCTACATAGCCCAGTTTTCTGATTCTTTGGGAGATTGAGGTGAACTTTATTCTTCTTGCATTTCAAGCAAATTCAATCACATCAGCCCAGCACTTTTATTTACCAGAGCAAGAAGTTAAGATTTCTCCCCATTCCAGTAATTCAAAAAAGTTATAGTAAGAATTTCCTGAAGAATGTTCAATTGATCATGACGTGTTAAAGTAGAGAATATATAGAATTCCCTCCCTAACAAAGACAGCAGAATAAAGAATCCTAACTTCTTGAGTCTATTTGCCATCTCTATGAGACCCCTCATGTTTAGACAAAGTCTAAATAAATTCAGTTTAAAGAGCATGCAACAAACACTATGAGTAGAGCACTGTGATAACATGCTAAGAGGGAAACAAATGACATATATGGTCTCTTAGGAAGTTCAAACTCTAGAGCTAAAAGTTTAAAACCTAAAAATTTGCAGATTTGCTGCTTTTTGAAATTTTGAAGAATTTCCTTAGGGAAATGCCATGCTGGAAATAAACATACATCTCTTAATTAGCTCAGCACAGTCAGAGAAATACTCCTTTATCATCAGCTTAGCATTTTGGGGACATTGCTGAAATACACACAAAAAATGCTATATCCTCCCGAACTAGGGCTATATCAGACCATAACTCAGCACAACGTCCCCATCAAAAGCCTGTGGGAACTGAGACTTACATGTGAAATGTAAGATCCATGACTTTTAACTCATGCTTTCTTTGAAAAGAAAGCAGGTAGAGATGAATTCAACAATACTATTGAGATTCTGAGCACATATATAGAGACTGAGTAAGTTAAATGAATCTGTGATAAAACGGCACTATATTCATAATAAAACCAAAGCAAAGTAGAGATCCAAACCAATTTCCCTAGGATTTCACAGGAAAGAACTTCTTGCGTACCAGAAATAAAGAAGCATTTCAGGTAAAGCCTTGAAATTCTAGGAAGACAATGACATGTAAGAAAAGGATTGGAAAGAAAAGTATTCTAAGTGATAAAGACATGTGAAATGGCAAGTTTTGGTTATGAGGACTATACTGAATTCACTGAAGTTTTGATTTATATTAAACCACATATCTCGAAAGACACTAAATTTCATGCTGAAGAGTTTGAATTTATTCTGCAAGTACCATAAAACTAGAAGATTTTTGAGATGGGGAAAGGTCATTGTGAACCAACTTGTGATTTAGGAAGAAAACCCTAGTGGTAGCCTGGCTAATGAAACTGAGTGGCAAGAAATTAAAAGCAAGAGGTAAAGTACATGCCAAAAGGACTAGAACTGTAAAGAGAAAAGAGAGGGGGAAATACAAAAGATTTTTTTTTTTTAGGTAAAATCAAGATTTTGTGACTAATCAGATAAAGGAGAAAGGGAGAAGAATAAATATTGTATTCCAGGCAAGCGGAAGATTGATGTCACCACTACTAAAAATAATGACCATTAAAAAAAATGGATATTATTTCATCACGGGTGAGAATGAGGGTGAGTGTAAGAAATCCATTTCATTTCAACTGTACTGTGTTTAAGGAACCCAGGTATACACAAGCAAAGGGATTCATGGGCCCTCAAAAATTCAGATTGTCAACAAGGAGAAAGCTTGAGGCTGAAGAAGATGATTTGAGACCTACCCAAATAGCGATAGCAATTGAAGCAGTAGATATGAATGAGTCTGCCCAGAAACAGAAAGATGTTACCGGTGTGTGTGAGTAGAGAATGGTTTATACAGCCTACTTATCTCATAAAATGATCAACTTATCACAGGCGAGGAGTAGGACTCAACATTTGAAATCTAAGGATAATGTGAGCCAAAAAGAGAGACATTACTGAAGCTAGGGGGGAGAGGGGCTAACTATGTGATTTCCAGATGCTTTCTAAATAATGCAAAATATTTTCTGTATAATAAAAGCCTTTAGGAAGCAAAGTATGTAGGTCCCAAGGAAATACCTTTAGAAAACAAAGGAGAGGGCAAAAGGCCAACTTGAAGCCATTTGCAAAATGGGATGCAAATGGCCTTACAAATATATATATCTTCCAGGAAAGTTATGTCATAAACATTTTATTTTTAGAAACAGTACCATCTAAGAAATTAACAGCTCAATAAAGCATTAAAGGAACTTTAAAGTAGACGATACTGCCTGTTTGGATTAAAAGTACAGCAATTACTGTAGTGTTTGTGGGATTTTTACTCTAAAACCAGACATAATCGAATGAACTGGGATAATAATAGACACAGGAAAAGTAATCTGACTTAAATAACCGTTTCTTTCAGGTTAGATCCCTTGGACGTAGCATGCTGTAAAAGAGAAGCCTTTGGCTTCTTGTCCTTCTGCTGTCCCCACCATGTAAAGACTTGCTTTGTTTCTGAGCTGTTTTATAGGATTAGGGAAGTCAGAAAAGGGCAACCTCTAGGATGGAAGGCAGAGAAATATTCAGACAAATGGTTGTTCAGAAGGCCAAAAAATACTGTTTGTGTTGGGCCTCTCTTCTGAGTGGTTGGTGTATCTGATGCAAAGGTAATAAAAGACATTGATTATCAACCCAGGAAGAAACAAGAACAATGTTTCTCCCACTTGTTGTAATAAAAGACCAGCTTCCTCCTACCCTACACAATCTATCAAAGAGCAACATATTTTTTTAAATACAATTAAAATTAAATAATATGAAAATGAAATTTTTAAAAAAGGCAAAAATCAAACCCTCTTATTGTTACTAGATTGACAAAACAACAACAACAATAACAACAAAAGCTCTATCAATATACTACAAAAGGTTCTAAATGTTTGCTCTTGATTTCTGTACTTTCCTCATTGCTATTGGCAGCCAACGTTTCTGGCTTGGCATGAGTCCACACACCTCTCTTAGAGTTGCCCTGTACTGGACGACATTGTCTTAAAGAAAGACATGGGTCCAGGAAGGTGACAGGGCTGGTGAAAAAGCCAAGAGTACTTCAGCTGGATTTGGAGAGGTATTTTTGGTAAGGAAGGAAAAATGGAGCTTGAAGAGAAATCTCTGAGGGCATTGTCTAGGGAAAACAATTTTAATAACTATTGCCTTGATTAAAAGTTAGACAACTTTAATTTTTAACCAAGTATTTCCAGCATAACCAGTATTTCTTGAGAAACGCTGAGTAAACAATGGATCTCCTTTTAATACTTTTAGTTGCTGATTACTTTACTGAATATAATACCAGAAGAGACAAAAATGCAAATTCAGTTGGTTAGCCCTAGTTTTAGAGAGAAACTACTCAGCTCTGTCAAAACATGCTATATACCATAAACTTATACAGAATGTGTGTCAATTATTTCTCAATAAAAACGGAGAAAAGGTTAAAAAAAAGTGAAATCATTCCATCCACTAAAAACCCAAGTTTTTATCCAATTACTGCCTCTAGCTCCAAGATCATCACCTATGAATGATGTTTGTTTTAACCAGTCACATTTATCTGAAGCGATACACATTCTGGCAATTTTAGCAATCTAAAATATCAACCTTGAAAGACACATGTTTTGACATCTTATCTAAAATAGATGGCTGTTTGGCAACTACTCTGCTTACATATATAAAAATATGCCAACATTGCAGCCTTGGAAAGGAACTCCCCGTTGCCATTCAATCTAGTTTTATTCAGCACATTCCACATTTTAGGGTCTGATACTTGGAAAGAGAAAGCTCATTTCCTATATATTACATTAGCTAGGTTTCTTATATTTGCAAATGTTCTAAGTCCAAAGTTCAGGGGGTACAACAGGCTAGAGGGGTTGCTGAATTCAATGGGTTATCTAAACAAGTCATCAGTGTATCTCTTTCTATCACTTTTCTCATTTTTCTCCTGTGTTGGCTTATTTCAGGGCTAAAATTTTTGGAGAAGTAACAATTCCAGGAAAGGAAGGGATGTTATTTTCCAGGAGTGCTAACATAATCCTATGAGTGTGATTTCTATCAATTTGGCTTGAGCCATGTGCTCCTGAAACCATCACTAAGGTGCTATGATTTCACAGGCCTGCACAGGATATTTTTATACCTAGGACCAGGAGGTAAGATCAACCCCACATCAACCACATAGACCAAGAATGAAGGAGGGGCCATTTTCCCAAAGAGGCAGTGCAGTTAGCAGAAAAGCAGATATCCAGTGCATCTGGAGTCTGTATGATTGAAGCTGCCAGAAAGGACACCCATTCATAAGTAAGTGAGGAGCTTGTAGCTACCTTCAATTTCTTTTGATGGCCTTTTGCACCATAAAGCATCAATGTTAAGTACCACAAATGGACTTTGGTCTACTTTTTTCAACTTTCACCAATTTCTCTCTCTCCTACATTATTCAATTTAATTCCACAATAATATATTCAATCCCTGTTCTTTGCTTTTGAACACATAGGGTGTACCCTTCAATGAGTGGTATTCTGGTAAAGAAGACATGTAAAATGAGTAACTTTGTTATAAGAGAGAAATGAGAAAGTACTGCAATGGAATTTAACTGTATTGATTTATCAGATTAGAATTGTAAGAACGTTCTTTTCCAAAATACATATTTTGTCTCTATGAGTCAGTTTTTATTCCTGGGAATATAATAATGTTCTTTAGTGGTTACAACAGGTCTTTATTTACTCACATCTGGTGTTCACTTAAAACAGATGTTATGTAGCAAAATGCTAATCTCATGCCAATTGCATAATTTAGCTATTCCATGAACCATATTATTTCATGAGCTACCTGGACTCATTTCCCACCACTTAACATTGGTGTGCATTATCCAAATACACCAAAATGGTTTCTTATGGTATGTATTGACATAAAAATATAAAAATCTGCCTAGAAGGTGAAGATGAAGAAATATGGCTTCTAAAAGTATGCAGCATTTTCTGAATTTAAAGATACCAATATAGTGCTGACACTTTGATTCATACATGGGACACATCGCAATTAGCAGTAATAGGAGTTTAAAGTTCACAAGGAGTGCAGAGTTATCACTCAAGAGTAAAATATTAGAAGATTTTCCTTTACATATATCTTTGACATAACCTGGACTTGCCAAGTTTGTCATTCTGGCATAAATTCTCTCAGAATATATTTGGAAAACTAAGCTCACAAGATTTATGGGTTTTGTAGGGAAAATCATATGCTGATTTCTTCATCTCATTGTTAATGATAAGGGTTATAAAGCAAGGAATAAGTAACCCGAAATGATGAAACAAGATGCTAGATTTTATGGTATTCTAAGATAGATAAAGTAACTTCAGATGTTTCAGAATTGCAATTTACTGGCAAAAACTGTGTATCTAAGAAACAGGCTTAATATGATCATGTTTCAGCTATGCTAGTTGCCTATATAACTATAAAATGATCAATACATGCTTTGAAAGGGATTCTGAGACAGGGATCATTTCTCAGGAAAAAGTGAATCAGGCTCATTTCCCATTTATTCATCTGAGAACACACATACAATTTTCCAAACACTTACTGCAGAAATGTTGCCATGTAATTAAGAAATGGAGAATTAAGAAAAGAAAAAAGTTGAATTTCTTGATTTTTCATTACAGGGTCTGGATTACAGGTCCCTTTAGCAAGTGATTGGATGGAGCAATCAGACATATAATCTTAAGATATATGATGAGGTATTATTGTTTTTATTAGCCTTATATAGTGGTACTGTCAAGAATTACCCATTAGAAGCTACATCCACCAACAATTAAAACAGCATTTTAGCTTTCAATATTTCTCCCTCAAATGTAACACAGAAAGAGATAATGGGGAAAGTGGAAGGAAAAAAAAGAAATCTGAAATAGAAGGAATACTTGAAAATTAAAAGAAAAACTTCATTGAAATATTTTACTCATCACTTGTATAATTCTAATAACCAACATTAAAAAATAAACAACAGCTGATGTAAGATTTAAGAACAAAGAAGAATCTACAACTTTTATTTTCCTGGGATCTAAACAAAGAAGAAAATAATACTTTTCTCCTCAATACATTTAAATAATTCCATAGGAATTATGCATGCTGTTATATAAAGAATTTCAGAGCCTGTGGAGAAGATGGGTGAATATTATTTTCTATCATTAATAAGCTCTAACCACTGCAATTGGGTCTTGAGAATGCAAAAAAAAAAAAAAACAGTATTTGGTTGGAAAACTGTCAGATATTCAATAGTTTTATCTCCATGATGACACCTCATTAAGACATGTAAGAGGAAAAAAAACATTAAGTCAGTTATATACAATTACGTTTGCCCAAGTCTTCAAGGTCAAGATGACAGGTATGAAGATCAGGCAGCCAAATCTGCGTTAACACCTTGAAGAATGCAAGACTTCCCACCTGAAACTCTCTCTCACTGACCATAAATTCTGTTCTGCGACATAACGCGACATATTCACAAGTTCTGGATTTTTGGCATGGCATCTTTAGGGAGCCATTTTATTCTGTCTATTACAGTCTTTCAAAATGCTAACTCCTGAAGAAAGGAGTCACTTTAAATCAGTATATCTAAATTGATCACAGCCAAGAATCCTTTACACACAGACTCCACAATCTGAAATTTTATATTTAGTCAACAAAGTCATTTATTAAGTGGCTAGAAGTTAATTGCATTTTTATTAATCGAAGTACTTCCATTATTAACAATTAGATCTTTTGACTACCAGGAGGTACCACTGTTATTAAAATGAGTTGATATCACAAAGAAACATATTTGCCTTCATTTACTTAACTTTACCTTAAGTAGCTCAGGTCAGACCTTTTGGAACACTTTGGATGTTCTGGATTCATCCTGAAATGTTCCTAAATAATACTAAAATCTATCATTCAATTATAGAATTGAATCACACACACACACACACACACACACACACAAATCTGATGATAAGGAAACGAAGCATTTGATTCCTATGCACTCCTATTTTGGAGAACAAAATCATTCCTCATAGCCCTCCAGCATACGTCCTCTCAGATCCCATTGGTGGGTTTCAGTTTCTGCCTCTATTATGGGAGATCTGTTATATCAGTAAAGGAGAGGAAAGGAAGAGGCAGATGGACAGCAACCAACACCGCTATACTGGCACACAGTTTAAAAGTAAAATCCATAATTTGTACTGTGATAAAGTTTGGCTCTATTTTTGAAGTTTGGTGGCTGATAGTTTTCTTTTAAAAAAAAAAAAAAGATTTTATTTTTATTTATTTATTTGACAGAGAAATCACATGTAGGCAGAAAGGCAGGCAGAGAGAGGGGGAAGAAGGCTCCCTGCTGAGCAGAGAGCCCGATTCAGGGCTCTATTCCAGGACCCTCAGATCATGAGCTGAACCAAAGGCAGAGGCTTAACCCACTGAGCCACCCAGGCACACGTGGCTGATAGTTTTTAAGACCTACTTCTCCTTTTCTCCCTATTGCCCCCCATCAGGATGAACTGATAAGAAATAAAACCAGGTGTTCTTATATTTGGCACCATAGGACCCTCACCCTAGCCCAGTCCCCAATCACCATAAAAATCCTATGCCAGTCTTTTTTTTCTTGCTTTCTCAAGCCATTTTCAGCCAGAGAGTCTGTCTTGCTTTACTCAAGAAATCTCATTATGTGAGACATAAACCATTCCATACTTTCTTGGTATCTGCCTTGACATCTAAACCAAATTTTGGATAAGGGCCCATCCTTTTTCTGTGGGATGACGGGATGACTCAAACAAGTTCTTAACTTCTGCAAAGTGTTTTTTTTTGTTTTTTTTTTTTTATTTCCAGCATAACAGTATATATTATTTTTGCACCACACCCCGTGCTCCATGCAATCCGTGCCCTCTATAATACCCACCACCTGGTACCCCAACCTCCCACCCCCCCGTCCCTTCAAAGTGTTTTTAAAGGCATTACCTCTTGATCTTTACAATAATCTGTTCAGGTGGTTTTAATTATCTAAATGGTTACCGATGGGTAAACTGGGATTCCAGGAAATGAGTGACTTTCCCAAAGACAGATGGTAAATGAAAAACCTGTCTCAAAAACTCCAATTCAGGGATGCCTGGGTGGCTCAGTGGGTTAAAGCCTCTGCCTTTAGCTCGGATCATGATCCCAGGGTCCTGGGATTGAGCCCCGCATCAGGCTCTTTGCTCAGTGGGGAGCCTGCTTCCCCCTCTCTCTGCCTCTCTGCCTACTTGTGATCTCTCTCTCTCTCTGTCAAACAAAACAAAACAAACAAACAAAATTCCAATTCAGCATTATTGCCTCTGTACTACAGTACCTGTGATACATTCTCCAAATACGGTTTGGTAAAATGTCTTTATCTCAAGAGCAACTTAAAATTAAGGATATATTATATGGGACTTACAAAAATTTCTTCACTAACAGAAAATTCTGCAAAAACAGAAAAGATTTATATGTCAAGTAACTGTATGATAAGGATACTACAATTTTAACTTAAAAAAAAAAAAGAACTATTTCAAAACCACTGGAAGTTCCAATGACATAAAACCAGAGTTAATTTGCATAGTTTATGATAACATCAAATTATGCATAAGTGTGCTTGTATGTATGTCTGTATATTTTCTACAATTTGTAAGAGCTTCCTATTAGTGAATCATTATGCCAAAAGCCTTACATACTCCATCTTATTTGATCCTCATAGTCATAGGAGGTAGACAATTTTCCTGTTTCAGAAAAAGTGACAAACTGGCGGCATAAAGAGTTCATATAACTTGTTCAAGATTATAGACTTGGGATTTGGAAGCCTTGGGATCTGAACACAGACTGCGTGAATCCAAAGAAAGTCTGTAATCTCAACCAGCTTTCAATACTATCTCCTTGATAATTACTCTTTGAAATTATCAAGATTGGGGAGCCTCTTAATCAATATATTTGAAGTGTTTTTAACTGTAGTTATTGTTAAAAAACCAATACTTAAGCATATCAATAACTCATACTTACCAATTATCTTAAGGTAATGGTGGCCATATATTATTTTCCATGTCTTAGGAGATGGCCTGAGTCTCCATATCTTATTATATTTTCAGATATTATTATTAAAGAAAATAAAAATACCTTCAAAACTGACTTTATATGTTCATTATTCATTTTAATAATTCCTTACATTTCTACAGTTATTTTTATGGTTTTAAAGTGCTTTTATATTCTCATTTGCTCCTCATAAACAACCCATCAAGGTAGGAAGAGAAAGCATTTTTATTCCTATTTTATAGCCACAGCTACCACAGAGAGTTTATACATAATGTTTCAGAGTCTGATGTAATGCTTTTGATTTAAGAATAAACAAAAATGTTGAAAATACAACAGCTTCTGAGGAATTTTTTTTTTAAGTCATTTAATATATCATTGTGTACTCCACTGCAGGAAAGGATTTATAAGAAATGCTTCCAGCTGAAAAGTTTTTGGAGTCTTTTTAATTTTTTAAAAACATTATGGGTATTCACCATGCGTTATCTTGTGGGGTGTGACATTTTCTGCACAATAAAGTATCAAGTAAGCAACAGAGCTAAAAGAAGGCTTATTTTAATTGGCTTTAATTTATATTGGTTTTTAAAATATTACTTATAAGCTGATGCATTTAAATTAATATCCTAAGAAATAAATTATAAAGTTTATATTTATAAATAAGGTTGATTATTCATTTGTTCACTCACGCAGCAAACTTTCACTGAGCACAAACCAAGGTGGCCTTAATGTACCCTCAGCTTGACTAAACTCTAGACAAGCTTCTCCCTGACTCTAGGCCCTTGAACTCCCTTACTTACAGAATTTACTTCAGAAAGTTTGCAGTTGTAAATTTTTTCTCTAACCTTTCAAATCTTTTTAAAAGCATGTTGCTAATTTTACAACCCAGGAATGTCTTTCTCAAGAGCCCAGGACCCCTCTCTTTGAAATATAATCATCAAGGAAGATAGCAGCCCTGTTCCCGAGTTATTGCGGGATGGTAGGAGCCTCACTTGGGCAGGCACCTAGCTGTAAGCTATAAAACCACTTCCTGTCATGAAGACAGGAGAAACTTGACCTGCAATCCCTCTACCCGGCTCTAAAACAAACTTGTTTCAGCAGAGTTGAGCTCAGACTGAAGTCTGGCCTCTCTTCTATTGCAATAGCTTCAAATAAAGTCTTCTTGCCGTTTAACTTAGCCGGGTGCAATTTTTGCTTTCACAGAATTAATGACCTGCTAAGCACTTTACTAGGCAATGAGGATAATGTAGATGAGTAGCATGGTTACCACATCCTCAAGGAATTCAGAGTCAAGGAATTGGCAGAGAGTCGAGGAGGAACATGGAGATAATTAAACAGATCATTAGAATCTGTCACAGTGGTGTTATAAAAGGCATACACAGAGTGATAAATAATTTAAAAGATAATAAAGGTAGCTACAGAAGTGGGTCATGCAATACTTTCCTAAAGGTAGCTACAGAAGTGGGTCATGCAATACTTTCCAGAACAAAATTTGAGGTAAACCTTAAAGATAACTACTCATAAATTTTAGAATAACCATAACAAACCAGGCCTTGTTACTAGCAAGTTACAGGTTAATATCGGCTCCATTCTAGCTGCCCCGGAGGCAATGGTATTTGCCACATATTTATCCTGTCTTGACCATATTCTTTGTGCAATGCTGAAAGTCACTGTGCAAGGCCCAGAGGATGTAGATATTAGTGAGGTATTAAATCTGGCCTCAAGAGCTGACACTCTGCATTAATCCTCAAAACGTAACCAGCATTTTAAACCAGGCAAAACTGCAAAATGTACAATCTGTCATTGGCTTCACCTTCCACCATCTCTATACACTTGTAGGAATCCAAAATAATAATGCCTCAGAGCCACCCTGGCCTCCAGCTACTTGAACTCACACACTGTGCTAGCCTGCCTGGCTGCCTTCCTGTGTTTTTTCCTGTGAATTAATTAAAATTCCCATAGCATACTTAATTGTCTGAGAGACCAAATCCCTATACCTCCATTTTAATGTTAGCAAATAGAGTAAACAAATTGGACCTAATATAGTAAGTGTTGGTAAATTCCAGCTCTTCCCTTTGGCATTGTTAATAGATAAAGTAAGTGTATTAGAAATTTTAAGAGTTTATCTGAGCAGAAACCAATTCCAATCAGGCAGTGCCAAACTGGAAGTGGCTGGAGGACCCCACTGACAAAAACTAGGGGAGAGACTTTCACAGAGGAAAGGAAAAGGCAAAGCAAGGAAATTGTTTGATTGGCTATAGTTTAAGCATTACCCTTGTTTGGAAAAGTCTCGCTGGCTGTGATTGGTTGTTCTTGTGTTTTGATTTCTGAACCTTGAGGCATTTATAGGCTTAGGTTTGGGTTTTGCTTACAAAGACTACTGAGGTGTTAGAAAGAGCTCAGTCTAATGGCCTCCTTGTCTACTTAATAATAGGGAGTGCTGGGTGAAAGAACCTTACAGAATTTTTAAGTTAATCACCTTCTGAAACTTGACATCAGGCTCAGGAGACATATACCACAACTAGAACTCTGCCTCTTCCACTCACTTCCCTTTTCTTTCCCTGTGGTACCTTCATTTCTCTGAGCTGCAGAAATTAAATAGTAACTGCCCCTTCCTATAAAATTTTGAAAAATTAACCCTGCCTGACCAATAATGAGGACTCCACAAATGTTAGTTATAAATAACTTCTTTCTATTCAATCATTCATTCAATAAGAATTTGTTGGTGGGTAACATGGGTCAAACGCTGCTTTGGGAACAAGTAGCAAATATTAAATACATTTCCCCAACTCATCTTAAACTTTGATTTGAAGACCTTCAGTGATGGAAAGCCAATGCCTCCTGATACGGCTCATTCAGGTAATAGTGATTGTGAGAAATACTGCCTTATACTAAGTAAGAAATCAGGTGCCCTACAATTTCTATCTGCCAAGGCTATTTCCACAGAACTTGAGCTCCTACTGAGTGTGTTGGCTTTTCACCACATAGACTTTTAAATAATAATAGAAAGCAGTGTGACATGAAGCCTGGCTTCTTAAGAGCCTGCAATGCTCTAGAATGCTAGACTGGTCACTCTCTCCAAATCTACCCTTTACTTGTTTTTCTTTTCTCTCGTCATCCGGTCTAAGCTTCATAGTTCTCATCTTAATACTTGCAAAGTTTTGTGTTTTTAAAATTGACTACAGAATGGTTTATAGTTTATCTTTCTATATTTATCACAACAACATATTGACATCAACTTGCCTCTAGTTTTTACCAGGCAATAGTCTACTTCTCTCTCAGTTTTGGGTAATTTGCAAATTCAGACATGTCCCATGTCCTCCCATATACATCATTGGTTTAAAATGTAGACCATTTTCAGTGTTGAGACAAACTCACTGTTTCTGTGTTAAGCTTTTCCCCCAGTTTAAAATCAAGATATCTATCATCACTGTTTGGACACCATCAATTGGTGATAAACCCATCCGATAATGCTATGCTATTCTCTTTAGACCCATATTACTATGGTGAAAATTGGAATTAAAGTTTCCAACCTCTTTTCTGTGGCATTTATCTTAGTCTTTATAATCCTGAAAACCTACTCTCTAATATTCCTTCTACAAGTTCTCTCATACAATAGAATCTAATCATAGAACAAAAGAAATATAAAGCTCACTTTTAGAATCCAATCACTCCCTTATAATCTCTTTATCCTCTGGGGACATTTCCTTTTTCTTCCTTTCTAGCTATCATTTGCTTTGGCTAAGCAGACAGTAATTTCAGAAGTTCTGATATCTCCACATCTTTCTTGTTAATATTTATACTTCTAAGCCCAAGGTAGTGCAATCATGTGCTTCCTTCTTGCTTCCCTCCCTCTCTTCTGTCCTTTCCTCCTTCCTACCTTCCCCCCCTCCCTCTTTCTGCCTGGGCCTCTTTTTTTTTCCCCCCTTCACTATCATCTGTTTTTCTTCCTCCAGAAAGAATTCTTTCTATATGTTAAGTCCAAAGAGCAAAAATGTTTGGTAGGGCGAGTATTTCTCTATGACTTGGGCATTTGCTTAATCTCTTTAAACCTACTTCATAAATGTTAACTAACATTAATTGAATAGATATAAAAGAATTAGAGCATCTTTAAAGCACAGTAGGTCTTAAATAAATGTTAATGCAGCATGTTTAAAGTTACACACTACTATTTGGATGGCTCAACTGTGTAATTTGTGTTTTTACCAGACCAATCCAATCTCAATCCAAATTCCTCACTCCTGCTCAGTGGTGAGAAGAAGGGAGACAGGGTGATAGATCCTTCAGTTGGCATTAACACTACCTTAGTCTATATCAGTTTTAAAACAGTATTTTGGACATTTGTTGCTGTTGTTGTTGTTTGGGAACATTTAAAGAATCATATATTCTATTCCTGCTTCTAAGGCAACTGCCCTCCACCATGGTGGTCATTTCCATGGTGGTCTCAGGTAAAGTTCTCCTAGTCACCCTTCCTCTGGCCCCACTTCCAATGAGCAGCACTTTCTCCTTCATCTCTTCATCTTACCTTACATTATATCTTCCATCCTGACTGTGACTTAAAAAAAAATTCTATGATCTAAGTCCCCCAGAGAAGGCTTTTGAATCGTAAAGAGGAGAATTTGGAGCTGACTGGCTTTGAAGAAATTAAACAAAACAAAACAAAACAAAACAAAATGCCCTCACTTCTTCAAGTTGAAGAAAGTGTGAAAGCATTTTTTTAAAAATAAGAACAATGATAAGAAACATACAGTCATTCTGTACAAATTCTATAAATCAAAATTTGAAAATAATATAACAAATTTGAATGTGTAATTATTAAAAGTTTAAGTTTACTTAGGATATAATAATTTATTGTAGAAGAGTCATGTTTCTTGTTTTCATGGAGGTAAATGTTTATTACAATCTCCAATTTGCTCCAATATTTGACAGAGTGGAACTTATGGAATTTTTAATATATTTTATGTAATCTAGCAAATTTGTGTCCAATATATTGCAAAACTATAATGAAAGCTACATTAGGTTTTATAAAATTTAAGCACTTAAGTTCTTCAAGAAGAGAGGTTTCATAAATACTACATTTCTTACCATGTCCATCAGTCAATTTCATTGGTAAATATATGTCATGTTAAATGTATAAAATCTAATTCTTTTAACATAACAAACCTTTTGTAAGAAAGAAATTGTATTTGGCATGAGAAAAAAACTGATTTTGAAATTATGTTTGAATCATAGGTATGCTGATTGTGAGGTTCACACTTAAAATGAGTCTTCTTTTACTCTTTTTCTACTGTGGTTTTGAATTAGAGACATAGGTGTCATTACTATAGTCTGTAATTTGGCATCAATAATATTTTCATGAACATCAACAATTTGTATTCTTCAAAGAATTTCATAATCTCTTCAATGTTTTCAGCAACTATTATACATTGACTTTCATTTATGTATCACTTTGCCTATAACATCAATTTTGGACATTTGGATATTTTGCTTAAAATATCATTAGTAAAGAGCAAATAAATTCTAAAAAATATATATATTTTAAAGCATATCTTTGTTTTTCATCACAGAATCTGGATCTTTATTTATACAACAACAACTTCTAAAAGAACATTAGACTAGAGTCCTCCAACGTGTATTCTGTGGCACAAAAGCACTAACTCAACTTTTCCATTGCCTTTGTGACGATGTTTGCCAATTTATGCAGGTAAATGAATGTTTAGTATCTTTCAACATTTACTAACACTGAGAGAGAGAGGGAAGCAAGCTCCCCACTGAGCAGAGAGCCTGATGCAGGACTCAATCCCAGGACCCTGGGATCATGACCTGAGCAGAAGGCAGAGGCTTTAACCCACTGAACCACCCAGGTGCCCCCCAAAATTCTTATAATGTATCAGAATTAATAATATTTTACCTCATTGTTTACCACCAAATTTAGATAATGAACAGAGTAAGAAATGTAAAATATCTTTAACCATTTTGATCTTCTGTTCTCTTTTTCAATTATATGCATGGTAATGTTATACCTCTAACACCTCAAGCTATATTTTTATGTCGAAATTAAGGGGTTTTTATTCCCCCTTTAAATAAACTTCCAAGAATATTGTTCTATGAGTAAAATAGTCCCCCTTATCCACAAGGGATACATTCCAAGAGCCCAAGTGGATAGATGAAATCAGGATAGGAATAAAAGTTACGTAATGTGGTCTCTCTCTCAAAATATCTTACTGTACTGTACTCACCTTTCTTCTCATGATGCTGTGAAATGATAAAATGTCTACATGACGAGATGAAGTGAGGTGAATGATATAGGTATTGTGTCATAGTGTTAGGCTACTGCTGACCTCCTGACCATATACTAGAAGGCGAGTTGTCTGTTTTGGACCACAGTTGATCGCCAGTAACTGAAATACTGAAAGTGTAACCACGGTAAAGGGAGACAATTTTATATCTTTTATTGGGTAAAAGAACTTAAATGTTCATTTTGATAGACCTTCTGTGCCAGAAGAAAATCTATGATATATCATAGAGCTTCTTCAATTGTCCTCTAGACACCAATCATTGCCTTGGCAAAAACTTTATAGTATAAACTTCGATCAATGAGACTTTGCCAATATTCTTCTTATGCTAATTTACTCTCTACTTAGGAAGCATCAATAGTTTGCTGGATTTCAGTTTGGAATACTTAACACTCTTTTCACTGTTTTTATGTTTGCCAAGACCACTTGATAAATGCTGCCTATATTTTGTCCCTTCTCATTCTTAAGTTAAATATTTTCATCCCTGCCTAATTTGTAAAACAGAAAAAATATATAGAGAGAGTCCTTTGGTTTGTAGTGAAGTAATAAGGATCTGGTATATTTTTAGCAATTTAGAATAACTCATTAATGTTCTTGAAGTCTGTTCTGTCATTTGGTAATTTAAAAATTTCCCATTGCTTAATATTCAAATGACATTATCAAGTATCCAAATCTTCAGAAAATATGTTTAGTTTAATGGATTCTTCAAGTATATTTTATCGCAGTTTTTCTTGAAATTCATTACTTATGGTTCACATGGAGGTAGAAGCTAAATTCACATCCTTCTTCCTCAGTGACATATTAGTGCCACACTATACTAAGACTAATAGCTCTGAAATCTTTTTACAGCAGTCTGTTTACTTCTTCAAAAATGTATTCAAATAATGCAAAAGATTTTCTTTCATCACTTCTCTGATACCTTTCCATTTTTGTTTTCTAAAATTTATCTTTTTATCCTGACATGTGGGTAAAGCAATATGTAATAACTTAGAAATTATTTTAAAATGTGTAACAATTAAAAATAATATGAACATGATAACCTCATGAAAACTTAACAGTAGGTAATTTTGGTACTGACAAAAATTTCCATAACAACATTATTTTTCCATAACAAAACTATTTTCCATAGAAAATACCTGCACAAAAGTAACTGGCCAAACAACTGGCTGATGGTTTATAACTATTTATAATTATGATAATTTATATAGATGCAATGTTTGTGTTTATTGATGATAAGGGTTTTAGTTAGGATTCTCTAAAGAAACAGAAACAAATAATATATATATAAAGAGACTTTTTATAAGGTATTGGCTCACAAAATTATGGAGGCTGCATTCTGCAAACTGGACACCCAGTAAGACCAATGGTGTAGTTAGAAGGCCTGGTAGCTGGAAAGCCAATGGTATAGATTCTAGTCTGAGTCTAAAGGCTTGAGAACCAGGAATGCCAAAGGCAGGAGATGATCAATATCCAAAAAGTCATGTAGGAGAGAGAGAGTGATAGAGAGAGAGAGAGAATCCTTCCTTCCTCCACGTTTTTGTTCTATCCAGACCCTCAGTGCACTGGACACAGCCCACCCATATTGCAGAAGACAGACCCTTTACTCAGTCCACCGACTCAAATGCCAGTCTTTTCTGGAATCACCCTTACAAACACACCCAGAAATAATGTTTAACCAGATACCTGGGCATCCAGTGATCCAGTCAAGTTGATGCATTAAAATTAATTATCACAATAAGTAATTATTAGCTATTACACAGTGATTCATATAATAATGGAAGATACTTGTACTTTTATACTGTGAATGCAGCAATCTGATTTTTGTGTAAAAATATGGCAGATGAGACAAAGAACAGTATTACATATCAACTTAACTAGCCCACTTACAATAGAGAATTGTTTTCCTTTGAATTTTAAAAAATAAGATTGCTATGTGGAAACATAGCTAATTTTAAATTTTGTTAGATCAACAAGCTCTTTAAGTTATCAAACTAATTCCTCTGTTATAAGTCAAAGCAGAACGATACACTAATATAAGAATTCTGCAAGAAAAAAAAATGGTCCTTCCATCTTTGGGAAAATTCTTGTAAAATAACAAATGATCTCCTGTCATAGTCACCATTGTTACTAGAAGTGCTTGTTTAGATCAGTACACTTGGGAGTTTGCATCTCTCTTTATTCCTGGCAGATTGAATTCCTACTAACATTGCTATTTTTCCTTGGAGGTCATTGCCCCAATTATTCCAATCCTGCCCAAATTATTCCCTGGAAGTTCCTGAAATATCACATACCACAGGCATCACAGTGCTGGCCTCGGTTACTGCTAAATGCTTCCCCTGTTAGATACATAGAAGCCCCTCACCCAGGGAAACTACTGCAAGAGTTACCTATAGTGCTTTCCATCCTGATGTCATCTCTGATGATGACCAGACTTAGGATAAATAATCTGATTTACCCTCATTTTAACTAAGGTGCACTTTCTGTAGCTTTCTGATGAATGTCTATATCCTAAGGTAAGGAGAAAATCATTAGATCTACCAGAAGGCATTGTTGTTCATTCCTAGAATCTTTGGAGACACGAGATCTGCACAAGTTACATTAATTCCCATTATGGCAGTTGGATATTCAATTTAGATTCTAATATCACACGAGTTTTCTCCTCACAAAGTCCCCAGATCTATGTCTATAAAACCGTAGTGGGCCCTTGGGTTAAGTTTTCAAAAACACAGGTCTAATTCAATCTTTGTATTTTACTGTGTAGAAACAGGTCTCAGTGAAATTCAGTAATTTATCCAATTTACAAAGGCATTAACTGGTAGCTTAACTGGTCTGGACTGGAGTAGAGTATATAGTATGGCTTCGTGTTTCTTATTATGGTAAATTTATGAATTTATAACCCATAATTCCCAGCAATTTTTTAAAACAGATATTTTTTAAAAAACCTACTTTGTTTGAACAATACTACTATGCATCTGAATGATGAGTTAATTTTCAACTCTCCAATTCTCCCCAGACTTCTAAAATTCTAGAGAAGATATTTGAGAGCTTCACACCTCAGTATTATTCCTAAAGTCCCAGATTTTTTTTAAAGCAATGTCAGAGGTCTTCACACACTATTATTGGGTGATCCAAGCCCCACTTCCTAGAGCTCAGTTTGACTGTATAAAATCTGTTGGAGGAAAAAAAAACTTACTAAAAATACTTTAGCAACATTAAAGTAGTCATATCATAAATGAGAGATAATGAATTAAGACAATTTCACCATGTGGCAAAAAATTCTGTTGCCATATTCTTATTTCTTATTTTGCTTTCACATTATGTTCTGACTAAGAAGCATCAGATTTCATTTTTCAAAATCCTCTGTTGTAATAAAAATGTATTAAAAAGCCCTAATACTTTCAGGCTTGTTAGCACATTTTCAAAGATAACATTAGATGTGTAGCCCCAAGTGGGAATATTAAAACAACACACATATCAAACTATTGGACTTGAGAGGAAAATAAGTTTGTGGTATGTTTTGTTTGCCCTGATTTACAGTTAGAACATAACTTTTAGTCATGCATTATTAACTGGAGATAGGACAGGAAAAGAGTTTTATTGTCCCAAGATTAATTAATGGCTGTTCTTCAGTAAACATTGCCTCAGAGGCAGAGTTAGCCAAAACAATTTCCTCTCCTATTCCGGGGAACTTGCCACTGTATACCTGATTCAACTTTGTAGAATCCCAATTCCTTAAAGGAAACAAAACAAAAACCTCTGACAAAGCTGACCTACCCAGTGGGACACAGACAAGTATTTGACTCAAAGGAACATTCTTGCCTTTGCCTTGATGGGAAAGCCTCTCACCGTTCATGGTGCTTTTGCATCTTGAAGTGCAGAGAGATGCTTCTTGATTATATCCTGAAACAACTAGTTACATGGGACAACTTACCTATGACTTCCTCTTCTTCAAAAGCATGTGACCGGCACTCCGAGGAACTGAGGTCCATGCCATTTCGTAAACACCAGTGAACTTTCAACCTAATATTGCTGAAGGTTCTAGTGTTTAAAAAAAAAAAAAAAAAGAATTAAGCATCAGGTGGTTGACTTCCAACTGGACTATGCACTTCACTACCTTCTTCGTTTTCCTTTCCATCTTTCTTCTTTTTGCTGAGAAGCGTAGCATGTACGGTAGAAGGATGAAATTCTGGTTCCTGAGACATATGTCATGTCACCAATGCCCCATTCTCATAAAATATCTGTCTTGTTAATACTTTATAATATTTTTCCTACAAGCACAGGGCTTGCTGTTTCTTTGGCTTTCAGTTATCAAAAATCTTTTGTGATCACCATAGCAATAAATGCTAAATGGAGTATGCATATGTATTACACAAGACTTAATTTATCATTGTTATTTTTATCTGTGTTTTTGTAGCTTGGGTGTGGCTTCCTTTAAATTTATCCAATTTCAGCATTGAGTTTCTTCACTCTAAATTTTTATCTTTCATCAAATGCCCTTTAGGAGTTATTTGGGAAATGGGTAGTAGTCTATCTCATAAGTCACTTCTTCAAATTTTTGCCATGTCACACTATTTTACTGGACCAATGTTGATATTTGATCTTGATTGTAATATATCTTTTTAAGTATATGAATAAGTGATAGAAGGGAGAATAATGTTTAACTCAGGGAGAGGAGGGGACTTGTGCTACCTGGGAAGATGAATGGGGGAAACTCCTGGTGAGTGGGAAATGGGTAGAGACTGATATATGAATACATACGTGAAAAATTAGTTGAGTTGTACACTTAAGATAAGTACACTGTTCACACTCTACTAAACGTAAATTATGCTGTTAAAAAATTAAGGCCTTTTTTCCATTAATCACTATCACAAAAGCAGGAGTTACTATGTTCTTGATATTCCACACAATATCAGCTTTGGGGAATAAAATAATATAATACAATGGCAATATTTATTTACATTATTGATTATTTCTTTAGTAACACTTTTTGAGGCATCTAATTCACGGAAAATGTGGAAATAAAACAAAGCAGGGGCACCTGGGTGGCTCAGACAGTTGAGTATCCAACTCTTGATTTTGGCTCAGGTCATGATCTCAGGGTGTCTGTCTCATGAGACAGAAACAGAGCTCCAAGAGAGGCTCTATGCTCAGTGCAGAGTATGCTTGAGATTCTCTTGCTCTCCCTATGCCCCTCCCCCTGCTCATGTGTTTGCTTGCTCTAAAATAAAGTCTTTAAAAAAAAAAAAAAAAAAGCATTTCCTTGAGCTTATAGTTTAATATAGGAGACACATAATTTAGGTACAGTTGTATCAGGGCAATATTCTTATGGTTGAGGGAAGCACATGGGTTTTTTGTTTTGTTTTTTTGTTGTTTTTAAGTAACTGGGATCAACAACCAAGTCGGCTGTGTAGAGTATTAGGGAACACTTTCCTGGGAAGCTGGTGGTTGAGTTTGATGGGATCATACGGAGATTAAAATCAAAGTAGAGAAACTTTTAAAACAAAGTCCCAAAATGTCACTGAAATATGTTGGTAGAGGAATCAAAACTTATTACACTGCTTTTTTTCCCATAAAAGCATAAACCAGACAAAATAAATGCAACAGGTAGAAACACTGAGAAATTAATAGCTTATTGGAAATACATTCTCACTGAATATGAAAGGCTCAGGGATAAAGTAAGTGTTAATTAAAATTTTGAAGGATGAAAGGAAAACTACTTCAGTGTTAGCTAGAAACAGGGTCTGGGAGAAGCTTTTTCTAGTGAGAGAACTGATAGGCCACAAGGCCATGCGATCCTGTTTCATTTGCAGAATGGTAACAAGCCAGCTGGGACTGTGCTAATGTAATACCTATTAACTTCAAAGAAATACTCTGGCCCAAGATATAAAGATTTCCCAGTATCAATAGTTTCCAGTCAGTGACTCCACTTCATGTGATTTACTTCCTAGCATCAGAGTCTGATCCCAAATTATTTACTTGATAACTTTTCATCACCCCCAGTTGCCAATGTTTCAACCATATTTCCATTCCCTCTGGCCTTGCTCCTTCTGCTGCCCTATCTTGCTTTGCCACTACAGTTCTGAATGGTCTTCTCTTCTCCCTTCCACAATCAAAAGCCATAATGCCCTGGTAAAATAAAAGTTTATCTCTCTCTCATACAAACTCCATCACAGATGCTCCTGTCCATTAGGGGGCCTTTCACAGCATCATTCAGAATCCAGCTGCCTTTAGGGCTTGAAGTGCTGTGTGGCTTCTCTTCCAGCTGGCAGATGGGGCAAGAGAACTATACAAAATCATACAAGAGGTTTTCATGAGCTAGGACTGCAGTTGCTTAAATCACTTCAGTCTACCTTCAAGAGGCTAAAGTCCAGTCACATGGTCACATCTAAATGTAATGGAAGCTGGGAAATGAAGTCCAGCTATCTGCCCAGAAGGTGGAATTCTCTACCACATCTGCTCCCTACTCTTCTGTAGCCAATTTCCACTTAAATGTGGGATTCCCAATATTAGAGGCTCCACAGCCAGATCTCTGCAGTCCTGATGGGCCTTGAGTTAACATGCCTGCATTTTGGCAGAGAGATAGTGAAGATATCGAATGCCTACTCTGTGGAAGGCATTGTTCTGGGTGCTGGGGTAAAGCAGTAGATGAAATGAACAAAAATGCTAACCCTCATGAGCTTACATTATCTCAGCACCTTCTCACACCCTTGTGAGAAGAAAGAATTACAGCCACATCTATGCTCGAGAATAAGAGCATCCAGAAGATCTGTTTGCTTAGAAATATCTCAATTCAAGTAGGCTATCATTAATAGAGATTCAGTCACTTCAGTTAATCCTCTAACCCTCTTTTGAATACATTAAATATTAAATACTATATTAAAATATCAATTCTTCTGGAAAGAATGACTGATAAAGTCACAAGACCTTCTGTGTGAATCTACCTCTCAGATGCCTTTCTTTGATGCTATTTCTTTAAGGAAAAATAGTGATACACAGAGGATAAAAGAGTTCCCATGGACACGGGAAAGGCACATAAAAGACAAATTAAAGAAATATCTCCTACTTCCTAATTTCAGTCCAGCCATCTATGCATGTTATTGCAAGCACTTTTGCATTTATACGTACAAAACTTAAAGGAAAAATGTTATCAAGAGCCAAGATTTCACCCTAGAATATTAGAGGATGAGCTCAATTTCCAACTGTTACACTAGTCAAATAAAATATTCAATCTCTAACTTCATGTGATGCAGGCCAATTTTGTACATCCAGAAAACCAACTACTGTACATCTTGAAATACATACTCGTGAACCTCATAGTTCAAGGAGATATTTCTCCTTTCCTCCATTTCTGTCTTGAAATAGTTGAAATCATTAAATCCAGTAAGTGAAGAAATTATAAATTTAAATAGCAGGATTTTACATGGTCTGTTTCTAAGTATAGTTTATTGTTTGTGGTGTTCCTATAAAATGAAGAAACCAGTCTCTATTATCTTCCATCAACAGCCAAGGCCTTGTGCTAGGACTTATTGCTTAAATTTTAAGAGCTCACATAGCTATTCAAAGCTTTCTCAAAAACTGAAAGTTTCACCAAAAATTCTACAATGATTTTATGTAAAGTGAACCTGTCTCCTTAATTATTAATTCTCTTGTCTTGCTAACTAGAAAATTTACTAACCAATTTTTCTTTCAATTTGCAGGAATTTACATTCTTATTTATTTATCATCTCTTTCCCACAAATTCTGACAAAAATTACCGTGAATATTGTTGAAAATGAATCACTTCTATCTGGGCTAAACAATGCCTGAGTCTTTGCTACTATATATAAACATAAATACAAAGAAATTCAGCTATAAGAGGCTTCAATCTTATATAGTTTAAGTCTTTTATTTTACAGGTAAGAAAACAGACCAGAAATGTTATGAAAATCCTTTAGTAACACTAGCAAAAACCCTCAAGGGTGGTCTCCTTTAAAGGAGGGTCAGCAGGGTCAGCACTATTACCAAGAACAATGTTGCTCAGTTAAAGAACTGGTTTGGATTTTCATTTCAGATCTAAGTCAGATGAATGGGTTTTGACTTAGTTCTAGGATAGACATCAAATACGAGTATACAAGGTTCAAAATCTGTTTTTTAAGTACTTTAAGTTTCCACTGAGCATAGTTCATTGCACAGATTCTTGTAGGGACAGGAACTCAACCAACCCAAGCCCTATAATTACTTAGGGAAGCAAATATTTTATTCTGTTTTGAAAATGGGTTTACCTCTGTTAAATTAGTTATCCTGAAGGAGGGTAAAAACTAATTCAGAGCTTGTTTATCTATTCAGAAGAATACATTTCCATTCTGCCTGCACTGCAGAAATTGGAAGAAACTCAGGTCCAAGGCATTAATGCTGAAACTTTAAATCTGTTCATTGACTCTTTACAGGATTAACTTTCTAAGTATGCTTAAGTTCTGAGGCATTTGTTTGCAGTAGAAGTCAGACTCCTTAAGCCTAATCAGGAGCTGTTGCTGCAGTTTATTTATAGTTCAGAAGGTCAAACTGATTCACTTAATTGGAAAACGTTGCTTCCTAGTCTATGTGTCTATTGATGTACTGTACATTTGACGCGATTAGTTACCAGGGTGAAATTCTAATATGACCTTTGTTAATAAGGTGCATTCTCCATAATGCGCTGTTTGCAGTTTCTAAGAGCCGTTTACATGATGTGCTTGGTAATCAGTTATACAGCGCAATTCCCACGGTAGAGAGAAAGATCCACTTTAACTGGAATAGCGCAGAAGGCTCAAATCTCACAAAATTTTAGCAGTCTGTGGTTGATTACTTGCACAGTTCCACATATGCCTTTAAAATGGAAAAGGCATGCTTGTACAACTAGCCTGAAATGCACTTTCCATTTGGAATGTTGTAGCAAAAGATGTAAATATGATGAGGGAAGAAGAACATGAGTGACAGAATGAGCAGTTATTTGCCATTCAGACAATAATTGCTCATAACATTAATTATTCCTCATTCACTTTGTAACATAGAACACATGCACAGAGACACACACAACAATATGCTTTATGAGCTTCTGCTTAGAATTTCTATTGAAAAGAGGACTGCCATCAAAAGCATTTGACCAACCTCTTTTTAAAGACTACCACTTGTAGATTTTCATGATGCTTATGGGGTACAGAAGACAAGAATGGCCATTTTAAGGAGAAAAAACAAAGTATGCTCTTTCAAGAGAGCAGTGTGATATCATAGAAAACTCCTTGGACTTGGAGCCAGGCAGCCTGAATTCAGTGTTTGCTTTACCTCTTATTTGCTGTGTGATTTTGGTGAGGTTAATTAACCTCTTTGAGGCTCTGTTCATTTATCTGTGAGATGAGAATAATAATGGGTATCTCATAGGTGTATGAGTATTAAATAAATAGCACACAGCATGCTCTGCTGTAACGTGAGAGTTCCTAAAGTGACTCAAAAAAAATCAAGATATTAATATAACAGTTCTATGTATTTTCTAATAAAACTAATTTTAAAAAGGAATTAAGGACAAAGGAATTTTAGACCCCCCCAAAAGTTATTTTTCCTGCAATATTTAAATAATAAAATGTTTTTATAACAAAAAGAAGCTATAAAAACTAAATATCAGATCCAGAAGCTAAACATCCCTAAGATACCCAGCCTTTAACAGTTTTGTTATGTTTGTCCAAGAGCAATGGCTTGTCTTTTCTCACTACCACATGCTTTTTACACATTCCTATCACTTAGTGGTATTTCTAACAAAACACAAAGCCATTAAAATAGAATAACCCTGCTGATAAACACTACTGGGTTTTCTGTCATAATCCAGTTACTATCAAAAGTGACCTACATAGGTGCAGACATTCCCAACACCTATATGCTTGTGTAATCACATGGTAAGAGTCTTAAGAATCCAGATTTCAGATCTATTCATAGATCTATTCATAGATTCCTTGGCCTGTTACGGGGCCAAGGAATCTGCATTTTAATAAGTACTCACTGAGTCTATGATGTAAGAGGTCCATAGCATACATCTTGAGACGCAAGGGCAGGATGCAAATCATGTTTCCTAATTAATCTATATCCCTTGTTGTGTTTGATGTAGGAACACTTGGACTTTAAGAGAAATGGTTATATTTGAAAATACAAAGCACAAGATACTAATTACATGATCAGGAACATTATTTGATTCCCTTATTTTTGCATTGGAGAACTCCTGTTCTTATAAGGTCAGGCAACGGGGACAGGAGTATCATAGAAATCAGGGCTGGTGACAAGGCTTTCTAAGCTGTCTGATAGTGGGTCCTTAAGAATTATACTGAGGTTGAGAATAGCCCTCACTAAGCACTCTTGAGAAATCTCTTATAGACACCTGAAACATAGAGGAGGCCTCAAAGAATCACATTAGGGGTAGAGAGAATTTTCTGGAAAATGTTTACTACTATAAGTGTAGAACCCTAACTCCCCTCCTGCCAGGCTGACCTTGCTTGGTGAAGCAGAGATATAAAGCTAATAATATAGGGGAGTATTTTAATAAAATTCCTCATACTGATTAATTTAATATCAATTAATGTAAGAGCACTAGCTCTTCTCTTACATTAAGAGTAGTGAAGGAATTGATTTATTTTTTAACTTCCTGGATTAAGGCATAAGTGAATAAGAAAAATACAGTAGTTAAAGTAGTGACTTGGGATCTCCTTAGCAAATCCAGTTATCATTCCTTAGTTTATCTTTATAACGAACCACATTTCTTGATTGACAAATTTCTTAAAATAAAGACTCACGTATGTTCATTTTCTTAAAGAAAGCAATTTAAAAAAACTTTACCTTTTATTGGTCTGAGAACAAAGTCAATATTGTTACATTTTCATCATTTAATTTATTTTTAAACTTTCAACCACTACTATAATATTCAAATTGCCTAATTTTTTCTAACTCAATTCCTATCCAGACTATTTTCTTGTTTGATCCAAAATAATAACCTCCAACAAAAATAATACATAAGAAGCAAGTCTGAATCACATTGACATTGCCTATGAATTATGTGCAATAATCTTTTATTTTGCTTTATCCTAAGAATTAATGATGGCATAAGAGTTGGATAAATTTTTAGAATAGGTATTTTTAAAACAAAGTTGTAAAAGGAAATATCAGTTACTGGTACACAACTGATAATTCATCTAATAATGGTGTGGCAAAAGGTCTCATGAGCTGTGTGCGCTATTACCTGTAGATGCAGAACTTGCTTCAATTTTTAGGCTCTTTTTGTTTTCAAGGTTTTCACACTCATCTCACAAAACCCTTTTTTTTAGATGTTGTATCCTTCAGTTGATTCAATAGACTAACAGATGCTTTATGCCTCATGCTTCCTCACTCTCCTTAAGTGTGCATTGCTTCTACCTCTATTTTTTTTAAAGATTTTATTTATTTATTTGACAAACAGAGATCACAAGTAGGCAGAGAGGCAGGCAGAGAGAGAGAGGAGGAAGCAGGCTCCCTGCTGAGCAGAGAGCCCGATGCGGGGCTCAATCCCAGGACCCTGAGATCATGACCTGAGCTGAAGGCAGAGGCTTCAACCCACTGAGCCACCCAGGCACCCCTCCTCTATTTTTTTTTTAATCACATGAAATATTAAAACATTTCTCTTATGCGGAAAACTAAATTATAAGCCTCCTCTGGTAAGAAATGTTTGGGTTTTTCACAGGATCTGTTTTCTGAGCAAGATGCTTGTACACTTTTCTTAAATTGAACATCCACATGCTTTCAGAATAGAACAAGTAAATTTCAAGATTTGAAAGCTGAGTCACGCTGACATCTTGTTGGCTAAGTACCAGGAGGCCTCTCCATGAGCGACAGCATCACCAACTGCATTTACATGGGAGCTAGCTCTATCTCTCTGGTAGGAAAGTCAGAGAATCCCTATGTCTTGGGGACCCTATATAAGTAGAATCTTGTCATAATCAACTTCCCTTTATATTTTCTGTAACATCTTTATGAAGGATCTCTCTAAGGTTAATGAATTGACGCATAGGAATGAGCCATTCAAGTTACTGGAGTAGATTCAATGAAGTGGTAGCACTGTAGGAAGAAAGCAGACATTAAAGTTAGGGCTCTCTTTGGGCCTCTATTTTCTTAGCTTTAAACTGAAAGCCTTACAAGAGCTGACCATATTGGGTGGGAGGATTGCACAAGATAAAATATGAGAAGGAACCAGTAAATAGCTCTGTTTTCTTTCACACTTAGTATCACAACTTTATATGAATATAGTTATAGCCACTTTACAAGAAAATAGTAGAAAAACTACAATTTTGTCTTATTTGTATTTAGGCAGAAAAATAATCTAAATGATTAAATCAAAACAGGAAAAACAAAAATCCAGATGAAAGCTAACAATTTCAGCACAAGTGCAGCAAGCAACTGAAGAACGTAGAGATACAGGGTCAAGTCTATCTGGTTTTCTGGTTTTTAATCTGTTTCCCAACACTGACCTCCTTAAACATAACTGAAAACTAATAAAATTTAAAATATGGTTTTCACCACATCTGACCAATTTTTCAGTGTTTTCTAATTTTCATTGTATTGATTTCCATCTCTCAGATTCATTATGGTTCTGGAAATGGTAAATAACTCGAGTGCTTGGAATGGGAAAAAGTGAGATTAGATAAAACGGGGCAAGAGACCTGTTGTGCTTGGTCTCTCCTAATGCCTTCCATTGCCTTTTTTGCACAAGAGAAGCAAAAACATAGTTTTGCCCATAATGAGTCATTTTATATTATTGCAGTGAACAGAGCAGGATCTGGCCATTATTATATAATCCAGGGCAATACACAGTAACATGGGGCTAATAGCAAAGTAACAGATTCTACCCAGAACCTCACCTTGCTTTTCTGGTCAAATATTACCTGATCAGCTCTTATCTTCCCTGAGTTTTCTCAATTGTAATCCTAAAATTTTTCTCCCATCTTTCCTACATTTTTAATCTTTTCTCTGAATTATTCTCAAACCTATCTTTCTTCAATTTCCAGTATATTTGGTATGTGGGAAAGAAAGTGAATTGATCTGTAACAATATAGAGATAAAGATTATACTGTGAAATGTACACTATTTGGTACAACATAAAATGAAAGGGAAGGAATATCTTCTATGTTCATGGGATCAAGCTGTTTAACTAGTTTAGTCAATAACATTAACATGGCTAAGGAAAAATTGAAATATCAGCAAGGGATCATATTTAGAAATGAAATCTAGAAAAAAGTGAGTCCAAAACAAACTTTGGTAATCCGTTCATCAACATTCAAGTCCTTTAAAATGCTTTCTCTGGTAGACACAAATAATAGAATTACTGATTAGACACACTCTACTATGGTACAAAGATATTTCAGAGTCTTCCCTGTCGATAAAGAATAGCACTCAAGACTACTTGCCTTCCTAATTCTATTTGTACCAAACATTGTTTTAAGTACTAATTCAGATGCTGAGACACATGTATATCAAGAATGCACGTTTATGTCACAAGATGCTCATTGTCATTTCACCAGGAAGGAAAATGTGTGATTATAAAAGAATTATTTGGCAGATTAGATTATAACTCTGTCTCCAGTGAACTTAAAAAGAATATCTAATCATCTCCATATTGACTGATGAAACCCAGTTTATATGCTCGCAAAGCTAAGCCCCAAAATAATGTTACCTTATAAAATGTCTTGGTGTCCAGTCACATGACAACAAATACACTTCAACTTTTTTTTTCTGTACAAACTTCAATTTCAATAAAATAAAAAAAACATATTTTTTCTCTGAAAATTAAGAGAAAATTATTCGCAGATCTTTAGCCATTTGTATATTGTGCATCCCTCCCTGTTATATTCAGTCATTATATAATTCTTTCTGGGAATGCATATTTTTATTTATTATATGATTCAAGATAAAACTTCTTCAAGATTTGGCAACTGCATAACTGCATAGAACAGCTAGTTTTTCAGGTTATATTTTTGTCATAGACAATGTTAGATTATGTCCAATCTCCATTTTCTTCTGCTTACTTGCTAATTTTTTTCAAGATTGCATAGGGGCGGGCCCCAAGGAATAATCATAATTGGTTCAAGTTAGTCATGACCATCCTGTTCTCTTCATACAGATGCTAATTTTTCTAACCTCTTTTTATTCATGGCAAGAGATGACCCAACCCATTGTTTTGGTCAGTGAAATGAGGTAAGTTTTCTGTGGTGTAGGAAAGCACGTGTTCCTTGATAAAAATAGCAGACACATAAAGATCATTTACTCAAACCACCTCTTCTCCTGTTTCCTGCCTTTGAATGTGTTGTGAGAATGTGATGTGATGCTTGGAGGTTGTATAACCGTCTTGTATTATGAGAAGAAGGCCCAAGATAATCACAAAGATGCCAGCCCTGTGAATTGAGAAGTAACACCAGTAACAGCCTATTTCTCGCCTTCATGCTTTGTAAGAAAACTATATTCCCCACTTAATCCATTATTCATAGAGCCAATATTATTTCTATACATTTATTCTGGATCTAGGAAAATACACAGAATCATTTTTATATTATAGGAAACCTAGAGGAGCTACCTGGTGTGTCTGGGCTATTTGTCTTTTTTCATTAGCATGTCTTCCCCTCATCCCAATTCATATTAACAGGTATGTCTAAGTTTGCACAGTATCCTACATACTGACATCATTTTTAATTAATAGGTTCAGTTGTTTTCCATGAAAGCACAGTCTTATTGAATACTGCATGATCTTTGGCCAATGTCAGCAATTCCCTTTGCCCAATGACAATTCTCAGTCTCATTTTTAAGGTAAGTATTTTGGATAGAAAAATTGGGATTTTAGGGTTACCTGGGTGAATCCATCAGTTAACTGTCTAACTCTTGATTTCTGCTCAGGTCATCATTTCAGAGTTGAAAGATCCAGCCTCATACTTAGCTCTGCACTCAGCACAGAGTCTGCTTAAGATTCTCTCCCCTTCCCTCCGTCCATCCTCTCTCTCTTTGTGTGTATCTCTCCCAAGTAAATAAAGTCTTTAAAAAAAAAAAAAAAACTTTGGGATTTTATGAAATAATCCTTTCACTCACTCAGAACAATAGTATTAATTATGTATGCAACAGACTTGTATATATATATACACACATAGTTCAAAACAGATTTAACAAAGTATAGCAAACATTATTACAACATAGCTACTGTTACTTATCAAGTCTTTTTTTTTTAAAGATTTAAAAAATTTATTTGACAGAGAGAGAGAGAGAGAGAGTCAGAGAGAGGGAACACAAGCAAGGGGAGTGGAAGAGGGAGAAAGCCGGCTTCCCACTGCACAGGGAGCCCAGTGAGGGGCTGGATCCTGGATCCTGGGATCATGACCTGAGCCAAAGGCAGCTGCTTAACGACTTAGCCACCCAGGCACCCCACTTACCGAGTCTTTAGCAACTGCAGTTTCAAAATACCTGTTCCATCCTAAAAGTTGTGTCTATTTCTACTCTACAATTGGCCCATTCTGAGGCATATCAGAGACAACTACAAAACTTCTCTCAAATTATGTTTCCTTAAGAAATTGTCGATTAAAACATAATTAAAAAAAAAAAAGAGTAAAGAAATCTCAGCTTGTTAAAAAAAAAAGGGTGGGGGGCTTGAGAGGTTACTTTTATGTAACTGTTTCAACTGACACTTCCCGATTATCAAAACCCAGTGTCTAAGTGTCTTAAATTATAAAGAAACCCTAATGCCATGACAAAAAAAACAGTCTTCAAACCAAGCATTCAACAACACAGAGGTTGTGATATGATTGTGCATACTTTTCTTTAAATGAGATCATTATCTCCTTCTTTCTAAAAGTCAATTCTTCTCCATTTATATCATTTTCATTAAAATTCCTACCAAGTCAAAAAAATAAAAAAATTAAAAATTAAAATAAAAAAAAAATTCCTACCAAGTCAATTATTGCAATGTAAATAGGAAATATACTGTGCCTATAATCAGAAGATATTTTTAGAAGACTATGTGCAGTCATTAAAATTCCTACCAAATCAAATATTGCAATGTAAATAGGAAATATACTGTCCCTATAATCAGAAGATATTTTTAGAAGACTACATGCAAAGTGCCACCTAAAAGAAACTGTTATTTTTAAGTTGGAACTTCTTGGAATCAACTATGAAGGAAGTGCATTTTGGTATGTAGAGATGTGGTAAATAGATATCCAGGAAGAAAATGGCAGCAGAAGAATTAGAGATATAATATACAGGGCACATTTTGATCATACAATTAGGTTAAGGCATCAGAGACATGAATGGGAATGGTAGAAGATAAGGTGCAATGGAAAATAGATCCCAAACCACAGAAAGTGTTGAATAACTTTTCAAGTTCAATACTGATAATCAATACTGGACACTGTTGAATTTCTGTTTTTAATTTTATTCACTTTTTACTGTTGACATAAGAAACAGCAGCTTACCTTATAATAATATGGCTCTTAATTTTATCCTAGCCAGTAAAAGGCGAGGATATTTGTGCCATAGGTAAAGATTAATATTCATACATTGTTGATCACTGAGGCTTAGTGTTTAAAAAGAGACTAACAGGCCAGAGCTAGATAAAAATTGAAAACTATCTTCTGGACCTGGTAACATAAGAATTTGGGAAATTAATATTAGGGAACATTTTATAATAATACTGACAATAAGAATTTGCTTATATGTGTCAAATAATGCTGAAGAAATGTTATTTAAGATACATTTTTCAGGGAAATGAAGAAAGGCTAATCTCTTAGGATATCAGAAAGGAAATACAAAAAACATATTTGGAAATACAGTTGGGGAAGAATGAGAAAAACAAAACAAAACAAAATAATGAACTCTTATGCTTTCAAGATGGTGTCAACATATGAAAATAAAGAAAATATGTGTATGAATGTGTGTGTGTGTACCAAAATATGTTTTTCAATTGTGGTTAAAGTGGTTTCTGAAAATAGTAAGCCAAAGCCAAAAGAGTAATGAAGAACCTTGACATTTCTCCTAATGAAAAAGATTTAAAAGATTTTTATAAGTATTGTTGAAAATATAACTACTGAACAAGTTGTTATCCTTTGTTAAAAAAGATAAGGAAATTTCATATATACCAATTACTGTAAAGACACAATGAACAAAGAGCATTTAGCCTGTGGGGTTAAGGTCCCTTTGATGCTAATACATACTCTACCTCACAATAAGGAAATCAAGTTTGGGGGTATTTTATTTAATGGAAAGAAGAAAGTTCGGTGATATTCTACTCTTCTTACTTATACTTTATTTTTATTTCCTATATATAAATATTCCTATTTTTTTTCTTTTGTACAAAGTTTTTCTTAGATATGTTTATGGTACATCTTATTTACATCCTACATTTTTAAAAGAAAGTTGTATTTGTTAGAAGCATTCTTCATAGAAAATAAAATTTACATACCTAAATTGCTATTTATACACCAACACTATGCTAATTAACTCACTGTCTGTTCTCTACTTATATTTAGTCTATTATTCCATGGTTTGCTAGTCAAAAAGCCTTAAGACCCTTTGACTTTTTTTCCTTTAAGTCATGTTTTATAAAAACTGCTATTCTAACAGATTATTTTCTGGCAAAACATGAAGTTTGTTTCTTCTACAAAACATTTAGAAATCCAAGTTCAGATCTGGAATCAGGGATATGAGAGTTACTGAGCAAAACAGTGGCAGTTACATAAATGTCTAACTTTTAAAGAATGAATACTAAGAATGAATGATAGGGAAGAAAGAGAGAAAAACCACATTATGATTTAATCACATTATGATTTAAAACACTTTGGAGAAAGAGCGAGGCAGAAAGAGATTGAAAAAGAGGACATCCAATCTGGTAATAAGAATGTTTATTTCTTCACTCCTACCTCAGGTTTCAAGAAAGTTTGCCTTTCCCTTTTACAAGATGATGACTTCATACCTTAATTCCTCTGCACAAATTTCCCACACTTCACTAGTTTAGTATATACAATTGCCTCATACTTAAGAGAAATCATTAGACAAAAATGTCAATATCTTTGAATCACAAATCTACACAATAATTTGTACCTACCTCCATATTTTTCCTTCCTTCTGTTACAAGTAACAGGAGAATATATTTTTTTTAATAAAGTCCAATTCTTGTACAAGTGTTTTGGAATCTGTCCATCTCCAGCTTTTCAAAGAATATTGTTCGTTTATTCAGTCAATATGTATTTACCCAAGCATTTATTCCTTGCAATACATCATGCTAGGCACTGGAGATACAACAGTGACTACAAAGAAACATAGCCCTTCCACTCTTAGAGCTTCAAGCATGTGGAATACTCAGATTATTAGTCAAAAAAAAAAAAAAATCACACAATTTGACTTATAAGTGTGTTAATTGTTATAAAATAACCAAATAATGCAACAAGAGTTCTTCAGAGAAATTAGGAAGAAGTCCAGAGGAAGTGGACTTTTGTTGACTTTTCCTGAAAACAGTTGGTGTTACGAGAGCAAAGAAAACAAGGGGAAAATCAAAAGAAATTGGGTTGAGATGTGGGAAGAGATCAGAGGATACAGAACTTCGTGGCACATGTTTAGGAAATTTGTCGATAACCTAAGGCTAATGAAAGCTATTGGATGGCTTGAAACATGGAGGTGGAAAAATTACTCCTTCAGCAATGTAAAACTATATCCCAGGAGGACAGGAGGAGTAGTGGATATGAATAGACCACTAAAACACAGTGTTTGCAGTATTCTAGCCAAAACATTGTTAGAATTTAATACAGGTTTTGGGGAAAGATTGAGAATTTTGCCTCTTTCATCTTGTCAATCCCAGTTTATAAACTGTTCTAATTTGACCCCATCCATTGCCTCCATTTTTTTGCTGCCACTTTACAGCCAAACTGCTCAAGTGAATTGATTACATGTGCAGTATCCGCATACTCACTTCCTATTAAATACGGAAGCTGCAGAATTTCCCACTGAAATAGATCTGGTTAGAACCACCAGTTACATCCGGACTACAAAGTTTATTGAATTGTTTTCTGTAATGTTATTTCACATCTAAAATGCATTTGACTAAGTGGATCAATGATTGATTCAACAAATGCATTTTTCATTCAACAAATACATACTGAGTTTCAACTATGTGTCATTCACTGTACATTTTATTGGGTATACATAAAAGACACGAGTAGTGGTTGAAACAAACAGTTAACACAGAGTCATAAATAAGTGAAAATTTTCAACTGAAATTAATTTAATGAAAATAGGTGGGAACTCATTTAGTCAAGAGTATCAACGTGTTCATCTCAACTATCATTACAACATAATTTACATCTCTGGCTGTCCTTGATATCTATCTACCTAACTATATCTATTATCTATCTATCTATCTATCTATCTGTCATCTATTTATCATCTATCTTTCCATACAGCTGATTGAATAACACAAATGGCTTAAAGGAAATGGGGAACGGGAAATTGGAGATAATGAGTATATAAGTTATTTGAAAGAGAAGAGACTGGGTGACAGGGTTTAGGGGGGAAAAAAGGTTAAAAGAACAGAGGAAACTTGACATACCATGGAGAAGGCAGCTAGGGAAAGGGGAAGATTGAAGACATAAAAGAAGAAGCTTACCATTGATAAAGACATAGAAGAGATGAGGGACCACTAGTAAGGGCAGAGGTGAACTAATAGTTCATTTTAGAAAGAAAGACACTTTGGGCACCTGGGTGGCTCTGTGGGTTAAGCCGCTGCCTTCAGCTCGGGTCATGATCTCAGGGTCCTGGGATCGGGTCCGCATCCGGCTCTCTGCTCGGCAGGGAGCCTGCTTCCCTCTCTCTCTCTCTGCCTGCCTCTCTGTCTACTTGTGATCTGTCTGTCAAATAAACAAATAAAATCTTAAAAAAAAAAAAAACTTTAGAAAGAAAGACACTTTGTATTCTGCAATAAGGGGAAAGATACCAAAAGTGCTAGATTTTTATAACTATAGAGTAAGATGGTATGGTATGAACATTAATTAATAACAAAGCAAAGTTGACTGAAGTAGAATTGATATTTAAATTAATATTAAAGTAAACTATTGTTTTGAGTTGGGCAAGCCCAAAACCATAACAATAAGATTTTAATATATTTGTCTGTTCAAAAGATGAAGCTGATTGATAAAAGTGTCCAAAACTGAACTCTCTCTGCAACAATGTTGTTGAACAATTGAATTCAAAATATTCAAAACACACCTCACTCCATTCATATTTTAACAAATATTGTGCTGACATTGATACATTTTTTTCAAATAATTTTCTCAATAATTATTGAATATCTCAGATTTCATTTTCAATTCCATGTTTGTTTGTCTTTTAAATTTGTTGATTGGTTGATCAGTTGGTTGGCTGGCTAGGTAACAACAAGTTCTACTTTTATATTTATTGTATATTTCTTTTGTTTTCTATGCACCCATGGCCTGTTTATGTGACACACACACATACACACACACCACATACTGAATCCTTTCCTAATTTCGGAGGTTAAATGTTTAGTCAACCTATTTTACCTTATTTTTTAATGTATAAAGCATTTAAAGCTATTTATCTTCAGATATAGATTCTGTTATAGCAAACTTATTGTGATATATGATATATCTCTCTTCAAATATATTGCTTACAAATATAATTTTATTTTTTTTATATTGTGACAGTAGTTTAAAGGAGATTTATTTAATCTCCAGAGGGTCAGTATACTTTTTGTTTCATAATCATCTAAGGAGTTCCCTGAGTGATGTCTGCTTTTTTTCAACTCTATATGTAGTCTGGTTCATGATCATACTTTGCAAATTTTCTAAGGGGGCTTAAAACAATTATTCTATGGTAAGAGTATGTGTGTGTGTGTGTGTATTGAGTTTTGTTTTTTTCTCTCCCCTTTCCATTCCTTTTATTTCTTTTCTTCTCCTCATTCTGAACAAGGAGAAATCTGTCCAGATTGGTCTTTTCTCTCTGGTAATATGTGTGAAGTATATAGTCTGATATTTGGCTTGTGGGATAACATATTAACCTCTCAGCTCCAGATCTAGAGGGGCTCAATTTATTTCCTATAGATATTTATATAAGTGGCTCTGCTGGTCTGGTATGGGAGACTTCCAGTCCCAACAACCAAATTCTCTAAATATTCCTGATTTAGGTAGTATTTTTCTTTGGCCAAATATAACACCTGAAAGACAGCATCTCCCCACTTTCAAGTGCTGATAGAGATCTCTCCATCTCTGTCTCACACCTCGCATTGCCAGATACAGCATATTCCCTACAATGGCCACAGAGCTCAAAATGAACTTGTTATTACCCTTGCCCCTACCTTGAGATGCTACCATCCTCACATAGCTATAAAAAAGAAAGGAAGTACAGCATAAGGTTGGAGAGTGGGCAGGATGGATTCGTTTAATCATTAAAGGCATTCTCTGTTTCTAAAATTCCAATACTGTTGAAAATCCTTTTGCTTTTATGAATATTCATGGGTATTCTATATCACCTGGGGTAACACAAAGGTTCACATTATACAAACAGACTCACAGGAATTGAGATCTTATCCACGATCAACTCTTACTATTAGTTTCAAGAACACAGATCAGCATGAGATACAAGTAAAGCAGCAAGAGTTCTGGGGCCTCTACTACGACTACCAGGCCCTTTCTTCCAGCACACCAAGCACTCCAGCATGGCATGACCCAGTTTAACAGATGAGGTTTCTAAATAACTTATTTAGTCACCTCACTTACATAAGAGGTGACATTTGGATTGTAAAACATCTCTGCCTTTTTTTTTTTTTTTTACAGATTTTACTTATGTATTTCAGAGAGAAACAGAGAGCACGTGAGACAGAATGAACATAAACAGGAGGGGGGGAAAGGAGGGAAGATGGGCAGAAGGAGAGAGAGAAGCAGGCTCCCTGCTGAGCAGGGACTCCCCCCAACACTGGGGCTGTATTGTAGACCTCAGGGTCACAACCTGAGCCAAAGGCTGATACTTAACCTACTGAGCCACCCAGGTACCTCAAAATATCTGTTTTATATAATCAAATAATTTCATATCTTATGTGATATTTTCAAGGAGCCAAGCCCTATTAACCCATAGATTCCATGTATGTTTACCCTAAGCAACCCTAGTCAACTGGGTACATCTCATTGTAAGCATTCCATAGATAGGTGACACTCCTACTAGCAAAAATTATTTGGTTTGTTTGGCAGTCTGCCATTAGTTTGTAAGGACATCGGACCCAGTCGCTTGCCTTCTCCAACTCTCCACCCCAGAAGTGCCCTGCCCATCATTCTCTATGGCCCACTTGCCAAAGTGATTGCACGGATTACAGGCATGCTGTTTAACTGTTCATTTCTAAGTTTTAAGAAACTTGGGGATAAGCACAATTTCTCTTGCATTTTACCAATAGAGTGACTTTTTATACTTTTTTTATACTTGCTTGTTTTTCTACCACCTGAAGATAAAATGGAAAACCCTAGGATGTAACATCCATGGCCTTCTACAGTCTGTCACTAACCACCCTATATAGACTCAACTTCTGCTTCTCTCAAGCACAGTATGATTTTGCCACTCTAAACTTCTTACTCCAAACCCAGCATGTTCTTTTAGGTATTTCTATTTGCTTTCTTTCTTTTTTCCTGACACACAGTAGGCTGTGCAGTAAAGTCAGGCCAACTTAGGTCAGCTGATGCTTATCTACAATAAGGCGAGAACTATATTCATAGTTAGTGACCCAGAGAAATAAAACTGTATACTAAATAGTTTCAAGAAACAAGGACACACTCTTAATAAGCCTGAAATATTATCAAATTTACCTTGTTAGTAACTGGAAGAAAAGTGAATTAAGCTGATCGCTTTAATTGAAAATGAAATCAGACCAAACCTAATTATACTGTGGCACAACACAGACCCTCTACACAATGAAAACATTTGTCCTACTATTGCTAGACCTTGTAAACACTGCCAGTACTCTGGTAATGCCTCATTTCCCTCAGGCTCTTTCCAAATACAGCAGAATGTATTGATGCATACTGTGAGGTCAGATAATGAATTTTCAAGGTCATTTTGCAAATAAGAGCAAATAGTTTCTTTTGACTTCTCCTAGATGTCTCTGCATCATGGGTTGCTTCTGCTGAATTCATTAAACTTTCTCACCGTGCTGTACACTAACTAATTTTTCTGCATACTCGCATTATAATCTACATTTATATAACCCAAGTTAGATGTTCAAAACACTCTCGTAACTTTGTCTCACTAATCCATAAAATAACATTTTGAAGAAAATAGAGAGAGCTGTCACATTCCCCGTTTCATCCTCGAGGAAGAAGAATCGTAGATAATTTTGCTTTGGATCTGTTAAATGAATCCAGGACCCAAGTTCCTAATACAGAGTCTGCTACTCTTGTTTCTGTCCTGTTTTCCCTTGGGCTGCTCCTAATAAAAGAGCAGCTGGAGAAAACAAACAAACAAGTAAACAAAGAACTTCTACAACTGTGTGTAAAAAGTATAAGCCCAACAGAATATCAATGAAACAGAAGGGAAATGTTCCCTTTTGATATCCAGTCTTTGCAGGCCAGTTATTCCCAGACAAGTCCTTTCCGGGCACACTGTCTCTCACTGCAACCTACTGCTCTCTTGCTTCCCCACAGTTTCTCTTTTTCCCTTTTCTCTTTTTTCCTGTTTCATAAAACCATAAGACATATCTGGGATCATTTTTGTAGGAAGCACATAGCTAGATATGGATACTCCACATTAGATAACAAGATGTACCATTATGACAAATAAATAAATAAATAACACCAAACAAACAAACAAAAACCCCCAGGAAATTTAAATTAGTGTTGCTCTAAATGGTAAGAATCTAGGTGGCTCTGTCCTCCAGTGCATTCATATTTTTAAGGATATGTGTGAAAAACTTAGCTTACTTATGAAGTCCATTATTGGCTTGTGAAGCTCCAGATCTAGGCTGCAATCCCTGAATCTGCACTTTCAGTAAAATTTCTAGGAATGGATGTTTTGAGTCGGCTATGGCAACGTAGCATCAAGGAGATTTTCCTAGAGGACTTGTTAATAGTATTAAGTAAATAAGACGGAGTCATATGATTTCGGGGCTACCAAAATATAGAGCTTCCCTCACATTCATTCCACAATCCTCGCACTAATAATTCTCTCTAGCCACTTGCTTGGAAGCTAAAATTTTACCAATCCATCCTGATCCCTTTAGCGGATCTGGTTTAGGATTCTGGTTTTTGTTAAAATAAACTTCATCTGGGGTTAGATAAATACTTTACATCAAGCTGTGTGAAAGAATGAAGCTGTGTGAAATACATGTGAAGAAGATACTATTAATAAATAGGTGAGAGCAGTAGAACAGAAGGCCCAAGCCCAGGCTCTCCAGGAGCCCGGAATGTGTAGCCACTTTTATCAACATCTTATCTTCTCTGTAACTTACCCTGAATGCAAGAGAAATGACCAAGGAATGTACCAGGAGTGGAAGCAAATGAACAGTACCCAAACGGTATGTGAACGGGATAAAGAGTAATTAATCTGGCATGTAAAAGGCAAATATTTTGAACTTCACAATTCTGTCCAAAATTAGTCTAGGTTCTCTGACTGAATGGTGGCTCAGTAACTGGAATTAATGGGCATAGTGCTCCATTTAATTCTAATTTTTGCTGCTGAAATCAAAGACCTCCTTTATCTTTTAAAACAAATCTTAAGGGGCACCTGGGTGGCGCAGTGGGTTAAAGCCTCTGCCTTCGGCTCAGGTCATGATCTCAGGGTCCTGGGATCGAGTCCCGCATCGGGCTCTCTGCTCAGCAGGGAGCCTGCTTCCTCCTCTCTCTCTCTGCCTGCCTCTCTGCCTACTTGTGATCTGTCTCTGTCAAATAAATAAATAAAATATTTAAAAAAAAAATAAAAATAAAATAAAATAAAATAAAATAAAATAAAACAAATCTTAAGGGGAAGCAGGTTCCCAGCTACTGCCTCCTACTGGCCATGTATGTGTTGCTTATTTTCCTCATTACTTCCTTCTCCAACCCACCCCAAAAGTTTGTGCTTTGTTTTAACAAAACTTCCAGGGGCATTTGAATTGTTGGCAAGTGTGTCTATATTGTAGACATAAAATCTGAGAGTATGCGAGCTGTCTCTTGCAGTATACATAATGCTATTCAATATATTTTATAGAAAATAAATAGCTTTTTAAATAAATACTCTCAAGAAGAATCTTTCTGCTAACTTGCTGACTGATCCATCCTCAAGACCCATTCTTTATGTATTTTCTATATTTGTTATTTTATTTTCTTTATCCACAGGGTTTAAAGTTTATTTTCTCCTTCCACCATTCTTTTCTTTTTAAAGGTTTTATTTTATTTGAGAGAGTGAGAGAGAGAGAGAGAAAGAGCAAGAGCAAGGGGAGGGGCAGAGGGAGAAGCAGACTCTTTGCCAAGCGGAAGCCTGACACAGGGCTCCATCCCAGGGCTTCGGGATCATGACCTGAGCCAAAGGCATGCACTTAACCAACTGAGCCATCCAGGCGCCCCTCCTTCCACCATTCTAATGACAAAAGTTGACCAGAAAGAAGGCGGTGCCAAACTGACCCATGGTACTGTGACAGAGGAAGCCAGAAAATGTCAAGCTCCTTACTGTGTCACCTACTGATGCAAGTGCATTGTTTGTCAAAGGACAGAATCCTAAGGCTATGGAAAACAAATGGCTTTTGGTACCAATTCCATGGTTTTCTGGGGGCCTTTGATGAACACACATTAACTTTCTTTTCTCTCTCACATTAAATACAGGATCATAATTTCTATCGCATCAATTATGCATAAAAAGCTGTATTAGGAAGGAAGGAGGAGCTCAAGAATGAGTACGATTCAGTTCCTTTCTTTAGATTCTTGACACATACATGAATACGAGGTGGACTAAAATGCGTACATAGGTTGTGTCTATTGCAGCACAGTAATTGGAAGGCATGGTTCACTCCAACTTAAAGGACTTGGAAAGATTTCTCCTACCAAGAGATGCAAGATTTATCCCATGCAACATTAAATTCTGTTCAGTGAGGAGAGCAAAACGGGGCAGATTCGTGGACATGTGACCTGTGCAATGACACAGGGGCCTACTTCAGAAGGGTCTTATACTTGGTTTGAAATTCCACTGTCGCCATCTTGAAATATCTAACAATTTTTGAAAATGGGACTTGCATTTTAATTTTGCACTAGGCCCCAATGGTCTCATCCAGAGTGTGGAAGAGCAAACCATCCTATGTATATGGCAAAATTAAATTCACTGGGCCACGAAACTGATCAGTACTACTGCAAGATAGGGGTTGTGGTAGGGGTCCTCTTCGTGGGCAACTAGTTTGCAAAGAGGTCGTGCTAGATTACAAGGGTCTGGGTTTTAATGCTTAGAATCCAGGATTTATTCTAGAACAAATCACACATTGCAGAATTCTACAGTGATGTGAAGGACAGACTAAAAGAATAGAAGAAATTGAAAGCCAAAGAATTCAGACAGAATGTTAGCAAAATGGCTTTATGAAAAATAATGAGGGCTTATCAGTACATATTAATACAGAAGGAAGAGTCTGAGACACACTTCACAGAGTGGGTTAGCCACCCTCTTCCTCACCCTGTGCTGTGCACATATCCATTGCTTTTCTCTAAAACCAATGGAGAATATTACTATGGCCAAGTTACTGTGTGATCTCACTTCTTTCTCCAGTGATATGCTGAACACATTCCATAATAATCAAGATTATCCAGTATCAAATTTTGTGTAAGATATTCCCTCCTAATACTTCAGGAAATCATCATAAAGCATAGCATAATTTAAAAATGTTTTCAAGCGTCCCTGGGTGGCTCAGTGGGTTAAGCATCTGCCTTCAGCTCAGATCATAATGTCAGGGTCCTGGGATCAAGCCCCACATTAGGCTCTCTGCTTGGCAGGGAACCTGCTTCCTCCCCGCCACCCCCCGTCTGCCTCTCTGTCTACTTGTGATCGATCTCACTCTCTCTGTCAAATAAATAAATAAAATCTTTTAAAAAATGTCTTTAAAATTACTATTTAATCACACCAGGAAAAAAAGTTAAGAGACTGATATTCAAAAACCATCTCACTTTCTTCAGCAGTACTTATTTTGCCTTGGTTTGAAGAATGCATACGCTCTCTAAATACTGCTTTTCTCCCCTTCAATCAACTCTCTTCTCTGAGAACTCTTACTACACATGTTTTAGATCTTTTCATTCTATCCCCTTTGTTTTTAAATCTCTCTTATATTTTCCATTCTGGATAGTGTCATTCTGGATAGTGGCTTGATTTATTTTTCAAGTGTGCTAATTCTTTTTGATTCTATCAAATATGCTGTCTTCATAAAAATTTTAATTTCAAAGTCTATCTTTTTCAGTTCTAGAATTTCTACTTGGTTCTTTACCAAATCTGCCTGATCTTTTTCTTTTTTATAGTGTCTTTATGTTTCACAATTCTGAGTCTGTCAGGGTTGTCAATCTGTCTGAGTTGTCAATCTTTTTTTTTTTTTACATTTTTATTCAATTTATTTAAATTAAAAATGGCAACAACAAAGTAGTCTACCCATCTCTTACCAGCCCCTGCTTCTGACAGCCACCAATCTGTTCTCCATACCAATGAGCTTAGCTTCTTTTTTTTTCCTTTTTTTTTTTCAAATTCCACATATGAGAGAGATCATATGGTATTTGTCTGTCTCTGACATATTTCACTTAGCATAATACCTTCAATGTCTATCCATGTTGTCACAAATGGCATAATTTTATTCTTTATTCTTTTTATTACTGAATAATATTCTAGTGTGTGTGTGTGTTGTGTGTGTGTGTGTGTATATTTCTTTATCCATTCATCCATCCGAGTGATAAACACTTGGGCTGTTTCTATACCTTCATTATGTAAATAATCCTGCAATGAACACAGAAGAACATATATCTTCAGTGTTTATATCTTCTTTGGATAAGTATCCAGTGGAATTACTGGATCATATGATAGTTCTATTTTTAAGGTTGTGAGGAACTTCCATACTGTTTTCCATAGCAGTTGCACCAATTTATATACTCACCAACAATGACAAGGGTTCCGTTTTCTCCATGTTCTCACCAACACTTATTTCTTGTCTTTTTGAGAAAAGCCATTCTATCCAACAAGTGTGAGGTGTATTTTATTATGGTTTTGATTTTCATTTCCCTGATGACTAATGATTTTGAGCATCTTTTAATGTATTTTGAACATCTATTTATGTACATCTTATTTGATATTTTTTGGCCATCTAGATGTCTTCTTTGGAAAAATATTCAGCTCTTCAGCCCATTTTTTAATCAGATTATTTTCTTGGTTTTGTTTTTGTTTTGTTTTGTTTTACTTTGCTTTTTGCTTTTGAGTTGTGTAAGTTCTTTATATGTTTCAAATATTAACTCCTTATCAGATATATGATTTGCAATTATTTTCTCCCATTCTGTACATTCCTTTTTCATTTGGTTGATGGTTTCCTTTTCTGTGCAGAAATATTTTAGTTTGATGTAGACCCATACAAAAGGTTTTCTTTTTTAATGTAGGGACAGATGTTAAAACATGAAGTACATAGATCTCTCAAAGTGTTTTCACTGTATACCCATCTTTCTGAGATTTTATAACTGAGATATTCTTCCAGCTTCTTTTCCTTCAATGGTGTTTCAATGCTCAAAATGTTCTAACTATAAATAAAACAAGTACTTGCTTAAAATGCTAACCTTGATTTTGAAACAATTATATTAATCAGAGGTAACCATTTTAGCAATGAAACATCCTGAATATGTACTAAAAGTCCAGAATCAATACCCAAGGACTGAAAATAAATCTTTATCTAATAGTGACTATGAAGCATTGATTTTATTCTGAGTATTGACTATGCTGTGTAAAGTGTTTTCTTGCTTCATTTTATATCAACCATGTCCAGAAAATTGCACAGATTGAGAATCCTGTCCTCAGCCTCTAATGGAATAGATTTGGCCTTGAACATAAACTCTGGCTTACCTTGCCTCGTCAAAAAGATTGGAGCTTATAGGTTTTGCTCAATTGTAGCCTTCTTGTCTACTTAAAATACAGCATCTGGAATCTGAGCTTCAGGTTAACCAAATAACCATCTGTTAAGAAAGTGTCAACACAAAAATCTTACAATATCCTGTTTCATTGGCAAAGTTTTCTAGAAATTAACAGTTTTCTGGTGACTGTGACTCTATGTAACTCTAACTTGAGTTTGGTTCATTAGCATTCCTTCAAAAATTCAATACAAAAACATTAACACAGCCAATTTTCCCACCTCTTGCTCTCTTCCACCGCACACATGCCCATAAATATTTCTCTCCTTCTCTCCTCACTCTGTTCCAGCCACACTGGGCTCCTTGCCTGTTTTCAAATATATAGGCACATTGTCATTAATGACCTTTTGTCCTTGCTGTCCCCTATGTCTGGGACCTTCTTCTTCCAGATGTGCATGGCTTGTCCCCAACCTCCTTCAGGTCTTTGTTCAAATGGTACCTTTTCATTGATGACTTCCTCTTTAAAATTAAACTCCATCTTCAGCTATCCCTGTTCTTGCTTTATCTTTCTCCATAGAATGTGGCAACACCTACTATTCTACAAATCTCATTACTCAGTTTACTGTGTGCATCCACTTCCTATAATGTAAACTCTACATGGGCAGGGATTTGAATTGTTCATGCTCCCCGCTGGATCCCCAGTGTCCACAATAGTGTCTAGCATACTGTACACATTCAATAAGGATTAATACTAAAAGAACAAATATTCATACACTAAATATTAAATAAATGGAAGTAGTTCCATGGATTCATTTTTTTCTAAATCCACCTTTACCCTAGAGAACCTAAGCTGAACTTGTCTTCAAGTCTAAACGAAAGCAATGACCACAGAGGTCACAGGATAGAACCTGCTAACTTTCAAACACTAGAGTATCAAAGTTATCATCAACCTCTGTGAGTTCTTTTATCTATATCCCCACCATGACTGTAATACATTAACAACAAAAAGATCTTAAAATTAATGTGCCATGAACTGTCTTGGTCAGCTCAGAGTTCCATAATTAAATGCCATAGACTGGGTTACTTAAAAAACAGGAATTCATTTTCTTACAGTTTTAGACATTAGAAGTCCAAGATCAAGGCACCAGCTTAATAATGTGGTGAAAGCTCCCCTCCTGGCTTATAGATGGCCACCTTCTTGCTGTGTCCACATATGGTAAGGGAAAGAGAGATAGTAAACTCTCTTCTTATAAGGACACTAATCTCATCATGAGGTCCCCACCGTCATGATTTCACCTAAATCTACTTGTCTCCCAAAGGCTCTATGGCCAAATACCCTCACTTTATGAGTTAGGGCTTCGAGAAATGAATTTTGGGGAGGGACAATGTTCAGTCCTTAGTATTAATATACACAGAGTATGGAAGGCAGGGCAAAACAACTCTTGCTTCATCAAGTTTTCTTTCAAAATAGGCTTTAGGTAAGTGTCCCTTTTCTCCTGTCTCCTCTCAAATTATTTGTCTTCTCCATTCCTCAGGTACAGTTATTTCTGGGTTTTTTTGTTTTGGGTTTTTTTTTTTGTTTTGGTTTTTGTTTTGTTTTCTATCCAACTATCCTGTTCCCACCCATCTTAACTTCTTCTTTGAGGTCAAAGTTATACAAATTTTTATTTATGGTTTCATCCACTTATTTATGGTGACAAGGATTTTTATGTTTCTCAGATTTCACTCTCTTTGGCATGAAAGGCCTTAAAAATAATCAAAGGCTTTTTGGGCTAATATTGCGCATCTCTAAATGACAGAACTTGATAAGTTACTACTAAATTGATAATTATTTTTTACTTGATTTTATTAAAAAGACATTTTCCTTACCTAGATAAGAGGCAAATGAATGTGGAACATTAGAAGACAGAACACTTTATCCTGTCATACATAGTTTAATTGCCTATTAATGGACCTTAAGTCTAAAGGCCAGAATATAAAAATAACATACATGATATCACTAAAGTAAGAAGAATCTATAGGGGGCACCTGGGACATGTCAGTCCATTAAGCATCTGCCTTCAGCTCAGGTCATGATCCTGGGCTCCTGCTATGGAGTCCCACACAGGCTCCCTCGAGTATGCTTCTCCCTCTACTTCCCCTCCTATCTCTTTCTGTTTCTCATGGATAAATAAATAAAATCTTAAAGAAGAAAAAGAAAAAAAAATCCATGACACCAGTTCTATCTGCCCAATCCCTCTCTAGAAATATATAAAATCATATTTATTGTTTTCTTTTCTGCTCATCATTTCTATCTTGACAAGATATAAATCAGATACTTTATATCACTTTATAACAAAGCAATATTCCAAACAATTGGGACAAGTAGCAGTACACTGTAACTTCTTTGAATCATTAGATTCTCACAGTTTTGCTTATCTAACAAAAATAAGTTTTGTTTTCACCGCTTTAGACACTAGTTCATGAAACAAGTAACAGTTTCCACAATATTTAAGTATTGCTTCCATGAATTCATTAAGTAGTTGTTACAAGAATTACACCATCAGACGATTTATTGTCACTCCTACACTGACTCCTTTTTTACACTTCTATATCATTTTGAGGTTTATATCAAGTCAAATTTTTCCATATGTAATGCCATCTATTTTAAATGAAAAGCACATGAATACTACAAAATGAGTTTCTTGATAGTTCCCATTTTGTACATGAATTTGGAGATCAGATTGTTACATTTTATTTTCAAAAGAAAAGTAGAATTTGAAATTAAATACAAGTCTAGATATCAAGGTTCTATGGGGAAGGTGTTTTCAGGTAGGTATGTTAGCATTAGGCTTATTGATAAATTTTTGCTCGAGAGACTAGGATTCAATTTAAAAAATAATAAAAGATATAGAGGATAAGAATGAGAGGGAAATAACACAAAAAAATTATACAGCATGATTGCATAAATTAGTCTACTTAAATTTTCTTTCCTCAAGCTTCCCACTGATGTTAAACTCTTTTTAAGAGAATAATAAGGTACTAAACGTCATCAGTTCATCAGTAACACATCATTAACAACTCTAAATACTAAAACAACATCAGAGACCATTCCTCTTTTCTCCCTGATTAGTAAATTCTCTTGTTGATATCATCCTAATTGAAATTAAGATGAGTTTTGTTCATAAAGATTGCTGATCTTTGTGCATGTCTCTAGAGCTCATACCCATTATAAGAGAATTACAGACCACAGAAATATGAAGACTTCTGCCTTGCTTCTTTCATTCTCCAAGAAATTATTTCCCAGCTAGTTTTTTGGAGTGACAAAAACCTAAATGTTAAATCATTAAGAAATGTTGCTTCAAAATTTCAGCATTTTCATTTATTACAGGTTTTAATTGTGATTCAAGAAGCATTGCGAGATTGATGAAAAGGGGTAAATGGCTGAATGATACAGTAAATGTCATTGAGTTTACTTCATTTGAGGGGTTTAAGGTAATTAATCTTACATGGTTAATATTCACAGAGGAGTTTAATTGTATTGGTGAATTTGGGGCATTTCAGTAAACATATAATGAAAGATGCAAAGATTTGTGAATCCAAAAGCTAATTAGTTATGAATATCACAATTATCAAAAGGATTTCATTTGTTACTAAAATAATGAAGTCTCGTGGAACCCTTTGTTATAAATGATTTTTTTTCCTCCTCTTTTCATTCTATAAATTTCTGGTGTTACCATATACTTAAATAAGCCTAAAATAATCATAAAGCAAAATGCAGGTCTATAACACAACAAGGACAACACAGGAAATAACAGTTAATAATTTCTGCCCTGATAGGAGTGGAAAGAAAAACAATGTTTGGGGCACCTGGGTGGCTCAGTGGGTTAAAGCCTCTGCCTTCAGCTCAGGTCATGATCCCAGGGTCCTGGGATCAAGCCCCACATCAGGCTCTCTGCTCAGCAGGGAGCCTGCTTCCTCCTCTCTCTCTGCCTGCCTCTCTGCCTACTTGTGATCTCTGTCAAATAAATAAATAAAATATTAAAAAAAAAAGAAAAACAATGTTTTCTAGGTACAGTCACTGTCTGTCAGTTCTTACCAATTTCTTTCTCTGTTTATTCCTCTCACTTCCTAATTACATCCTAACTCCTTAATTTGCTGATGCCTTTGACACTTGCTTCACTATTTTCTATTCTTCTTTTATTCATGCTAACCTTCTTATTGACTTCAACATCAGTATAGATAGATTCCTGACTTCTCAATATCTGGACATCCTGGCCATCATCTCAGGTACCTACTTTCTTTGGTAAACTAGTCCTTACCATCACCAATAACTGCACCATTTCTGAAATCTCAGTTCTAAAGACTCAATAACTCTAATATTCTCCAATCATTTCCTCCCTGTTCATTTGTTATATTAATCTGACCCTACACACACACACACACACACACACACACACACACACAAAGTTAGTTACCCTTCTCAGACTCTCTAAACCACTTTCTTCAACAAGCACGAATTTTAATTGTTAAGAGTTAAGTGATAAAGTTCCTAAATGACCAAAGAGGAGAGGAGGGAGAACATCACAAACGGATGCTTCTGAATCGCATTCTGGGGAATAGCAATCCCTAACTGACACTGCTAAAAGCATTTGAACATCATCAAGAAAGTCTGAACATACACTTTTCTTTAGAAAAAAGGAAATTACTTACAAACACAATTTTGGAAGATATGAAAGAAAAACAGGGCAGATATGATTACAATTACATGAGGAAAAAATAAAATGAACAAAGTTAATAATATATGTAGAGCTTACATCAATTTCAGTTTCATGCTATGATATAGGAGAAATTTGGTTATCAACATTATTCTACCTATAATCTGCTCTGATCAGCAAAAGCTTAATTTTCACAATTATGGTCACTGACTCTACATTTTAAATTATCATCCAAAATGTAATAAACATACAGAAATAACAATTCTTTGAATCTATGCCAAAAATTAACAACTCATTTGTTCACTTGACATTGTTGAACAGTTTGAAAGTACCCTTGTCTTCTGGGGTAGAACAGCTGTTATCTTGGCTAATGGGAGGCAAGAAATGATAAATAATGAAAGAACTCATTGACCTTTCCAAGTGCTAATTCTTAGGGGTGCAAACCTAGGTTTATTACAAATATTTTAGACAGATTAAGGCACAATGATGTGCATTCAGTGGTATCAAGTCACAGAATGCAATGCCTATGAATCTTTATATTCAAATTATAAAAGTGTACCATCAAACAAGCACTAAATCTAATAAAGCTTTAGTTTGAATAGTCTTATATTTTATAGTTGACTGCCTTGGTGGTAGGATTCCTTGCCATAGTGACTGGGCCACCTTAATAACAGCTAATAAATGACAGGACAAAGAAGAATATTATCACTCTGCAAGAGAAAATTTTAATTGATTGTTGAAGAGAAATTGGAGCATTGGAGAACTAATGTCAAGCTAAAGGGAGTTTGTACATCACTTTAAAAAAAAAAAATCAGTTGGTCTTTACAGACCAAGCTTTACAGTCTTGCCTTTTGTGAAAATTAAATGTTCATCCAGAAGATTAAGAGTTATTAAGAGAGCAAATATAGGAAAGCTAATGATTTTTCTAGCCTTTATCCAAGAGAATTTAGGCTAAGCACACCCAGAGATGTTTCTCTCTTGACCCTAAAACATGGTTACTTACTATAGCCTTCTGCATCTGAGAAAGCTAAGGGACTGTCAATAGTTCATAAAGAACCTCAAAGTCATTATCTCAAAGGTATATTCATGTTGAGTTATGATCTCAAAGGTGTATTCATGTTGAAGTGGAACATTTCCCTAGGGCTCTCTGACCTATAAATAAATGTTGTTCAATTGGATTTAAGCAGATCAAGCACTGCATTTGTAGGAAATGGCACAAACATTAGAAACACAAATTTTTCCCTCTAAGAATCTATGTCCCTAAAAAGAAAAGGTTAAAATAAAAATGGATAACAGATTTAAACAGAGAAAATTTGAGTATGTTTTGAACAATAAAACATATACTTTCTAGAAGAAACAAAATATTGTCCCTTTACGGCATCTACTTCAACATCATTTACTGGTTTTAACAAGTGAGTTCATTTTATTTCTTTTTTCTATGTGTCAAAAATTTGAAGAAGAGTCTTAAACAAATGTCATAGAAAGCTTCCAAAGTGGATTTTAATGATTTCCATCTTCTAGTCACACTTTTATGTATTCCCTTCCCTGTGGATATAGGCTGAATTTAGTGACTCTCTTCTAATGAATAGGATATAGCAAATTGATAGAATGTAACTTCTAAGGAGAGGTTACAAAATGGTGATGACTTGATGATACCCTCTAGTTCCATCCCCATTGTTGCAAATGGCAAGATTTCATTTCTTTTGATGGCTGCATAGTATTCCTTTGCATATGTATACTATGTCTTCTTTATCCATTCATCTGTTGATGGACATCTAGGTTCTTATCATATGATCTCTCTTATATGAGGAATTTGAGAGGCAGGGCAGAGGGTTACGGGGGATAAGGAGGGAAAAAATGAAACAAGATGGGATCGGGAGGGAGAAAAACCATAAGAGACTCTTAATCTAAGGTGCCTGGGTGGCTCAGTGAGTTAAGCCTCTGCCTTTGACTCAGGTCAGGATCTTAGGATCCTGGGACTGAGCCCGGCATTGGGTTCTCCGTTCAGTGGGTGGCCTGCTTCCCCTCTCTCTCTGCCTGCCTCTCTGCCTACTTGTGATCTCTATCTGTCAAATAAATAAATAAAATCTTTAAAAAGAGAAAGAGAGAGAGACTCTTAATCTCAAATAACAAACTGAGGGTTGCTGGGGGGTTGGGGAGTAGGAATAGGGTGGCTGGGTTATGGACATTGGGGAGAGTATGTACTAATAAATAACAATATGCTATAAAATGTGTAAGCCTGATGATTCACAGACCTGTACCACTGGGGCAAATAATACATTATATGTTAATTAAAAAAATCTTGCATGCCTTCTTTTGCTTTCTTGCTAATTTGTTTTGATGGAAATTAGTTGCCTATTATATGCTTACCTATAGTAAAAGGCCCATGTAGCAAGCGACTTTGGAAGGCCACCAACAAGGGATAAAGACCCTCAGTCAAATGAAGACACATGAAGAACTAAATCCTACCATGAAGCACATGAATAAGTTTAAATACAGATTTTTCCCTCAGTCAAGTCTTCAGATGAGAGCACAACCCTGGTCAACACCTGGACTGCAGCCTAGCTAAGCTGTTCCCAAACTCCCAATGCACAGAAACTGTGAAATAATATTATTGTTTTAAGCCTTTACATTTTGTGTAACTTATTATAAAGCAACTGATCTAAAAGAAAAAATATATATATCTACAAGAAATTGTCATTTGGCCCAAGATTTAAAGTTTGCTTTCAGATGCACGTTAAACTAGGTCAAATCATCCACAATAGAAACTTCTTTGAAAATCACAATAAATTCAGGTTAAATTAGAAAACAATTACCTATAAAAAGTTCATCTCTAAATAAGTTAATATCTACTTAGAATACTTCATAAAGGATTTGTAACAATATAAGAATTTATATCCTTATAACATTAGATGACATCTCTTACATTTTTTAAATTAACATATAATGTATTATTTGTTTTGGGGTACAGGTCTGTGATTCATCAGTCTTACACAATTCACAGCACTCACCATAGCACATACTCTCCCCAATGTCCATCACCCAGCCACCCCATCCCTCTCACCACTCCCTCCAGCTGTGTGCAGTGAGGCCCTTTGGGTATTGGCAATGCCAAGGTCCTGGAGCTGTTCATCTCTTACATCTTTAATAAGACTTGATAAAATAACTTGAAGCTCAATGACATTTCTGAAGAGCAAACAAATATGCCTTCAAAATTTTAAAATATTGTTTTGTTTCTAATTTGTAAGTCTTTTAAATTTGTTATTTTATTATGATATAGTATTCTGTAAGACTTTTCAAACATAGGGGGCGCCTGGGTGACTCAGCTGGTTAAGCATCTGTCTTTGGCTTAAGTAATGATCCCAGAGTCCTGGGATCCAATCCCATGGTGCGCTCTCTGCTCAGTGGGAACCTGTTTCTCCCTCCGCTCCTCCCCCCACTCATGCATGTGCTCTTTCTCTCTTTCTCTCTCTCGTTTACTCTAGCTCTATCTCAAATAAATAAATAAATAATATCTTTAAGATAAAGATTAAAAAAAGAATTTACAAACATATAGTTAGCATCACCCAGCCACCTATTTCATATATATATGAAAACTATGTCAAATAAATAAGCAATTTCTAATAGCTTATATTTTAGAGGTTAAAAGGTAATGATTATTAGACAAATATCCTACTTTTAAGTTCACATCTATTATCTAGTGCTGGAACTTTACAGTTATAGATAAAGAGATTGATTTGGTAGCTAATAATTATAATGTTTTAACATGTGATTTAAAACTCACACTACCATATATTTGTACAAAACAAAACAAACAAACAAACAGAAACAATATAATGCTTCTGGAGACCTGATATATGTAAGCAACTCAATTTTATATAACCATATTAAAAGTGGCAACTTCTGGGGCACCTGGGTGGCTCAGTGGGTTAAGCTTCTGCCTTCGGCTCAGGTCATGATCTCAGGGTTCTGGGATCAAGCCCTGCATCGGGCTCTCTGCTCAGCAGGGAGCCTGCTTCCCCCTCTCTGCCTGCCTCTTTGTCTACTTATGATCTCTCTCTGTCAAATAAGTAAATTCTTTAAAAAAAAAAAAAAAAAGTGGCAACTTCTGGAAAGCAAGAAAGATGTTCCCATCAAATAAAGATAAGGCACAGAGACACTCCATAACTCTTTTCCAACTAAGAAAAGAACTGAGAATAAAAGACACCTAAAAGGATATAGATAACAGATGACATGGCTATTAGAAACAAAAAAGTGAGAATCAAAATATCTTCTTAGAATAATTTTAGACAAAATAATGTCCTTACAGTTTTATGCCTTTCAAATATTTCAAAGTATATTCCTATCACCATATGTAGGAAATATAATTGATAAGAGCTGTTCCCTATAACTGCACAAAATTAGATACATTTCACATGTTCTTTATTTCCATTTGGAATTATCAGCTTTGGGAGCAATTGAGGAGTAGACTGACCTAAACAAAACTGATCATCTTAAGCCTCTACATGGCTCACAGGATCTGTCATTGCTTCTTGTGAGTGCATCCAACTGTTATATGACATCTCATAACACAGTGAAATGGTTCAACTAATTCAAGTGATAAACTGAGTTATACAAAGAAAATTAAATGGTCCAATAACTGGGCTAGACCCCATGGTGCTATCTCTTATGACTTAAACGATAAAAGTATATACAATAACACTATGTGTTCATGATAAAGGGCTCAAAGTGTCAAATAAAAATAAAGTCACTAGTTCTCAAAAATATTTGTCAGGAATACACAGGTGTCTCTCCCCTTTATTAACACATTTTTCTGTTAGTCTTACAAAGGTGAACAATCATTTTGTTTTAAGATTTTATTTATTTATTTCACAGACAGAGATCACAAGTAGGCAGAGAGGCAGGCAGAGAGGTTGGCGGATGGGATGGGGAAGAAGGCTCTCCACTGAGCAGGGAGCCTGATGCGGGGCTTGATCCCAGGACCCAGAAATCATGACTTGAGCTGAAGACAGAGGCTTAACCCACTGAGCCACCCAGGTGCCCCATAATCAGTTTTAGTAAAATATCTTTTACATATGCTGCCAAAGTAGAATACTGAGTTAGAAAGACATGTCTTACAGTTTTGATAAAAAGTAGAAAGTATAAAGAAAGAAAATAACATAGTTTATACAATTCTTAATAAATTATATCAGCAGGGGCGCCTGGGTGGCTCAGTGGGTTAAAGGCTCTGCTTTCAGCTCAGGTCATAATCCCAGGGTCCTGGGATCAAGCCCCGCATTGGGCTCTCTGCTCAGGGGGAGCCTGCTTCCCTGGACCCCTGCCTGCCTCTCTGCCTACTCGTGATCTCTGTCTGTCAAATAAATAAATAAATAAAATCTTAAAAAAATAAAATAAAATAAATTATATCAGCAGGTCTCAAAGTGTGATCTTGGAAATCTTGAAGGCCCCAAGACGGTTTTAAGAATCTGTAAGTTTAATAGTTAAAATGAAGGTAATTATAAAATATACGTTTCTTATTTTTAATAACTCTAAAATGTAATGGACTATATATGCAAAAATAGTAAGAATATATTGAGGATTTAAAGTACATATGCAAGTAAAATATATGACAAAAACAGTACAAAAATGAGAAGGAATAGAAAGTGTATGGTTATAAGATGCTTAAGATATACATGAAGCAGTATAGTATTAGATAAAGTTAGATTGCAATTAATTAAAAATTTCTATTGTAAACCTTAGAGCAAACACTAAAACAATAACAAATTTTTTAAAAAGGTATAATTAAAAAACCACTAGTAGATCTAAACATGCAACCATAAGAAATCAATACTCCAAAGGCAAGCAGGAAACGTTTTAAAAGTGAGAGGGACACACAACAAACAAAACCAACAGAATGCACCTATTAGAATGTAGACTTTAGCCCAATTATATCAACATTTACATTAAATGTAAATTATCTAAACATGCCAATTAAAGACAGAGTGGATGAAAAGCCACACTCAAGTATATGTCATTTATAAGAATCCTGTTTAAAATATAAAGTGATAAATACATTAAAATCATAAAAAAAAAATACAGGATGAAAACAATAATCAAAGGAAAGCCTGAATGACTATATTAACATCAGACAAAGTAAAGTTCAGGAAAAGAATATTATTATAAATAAAGGGGGACATTCTATAACAATAAACATTTCAATTCACCAAAAAACCATAACAATCCTAAAAATACATGCATAAAACAACAAATGTGCAACATACATGGAACAAAAGCTATAGAACTAAAAAGAGAGATGTAAAAATCTACAATTAAAATAAGTCAAGCAGAGAGAGTCAATTATCATATGGTTTCACTTATTTGTGGAGCATAACAAATAACATGGCGGACAATGGGAGATGGAGAGGAGAAGGGAGTTGAGGGAAATTGGAAGGGGAGGTCAACCATGAGAGACTATGGACTCTGAAAAACAATCTGAGGGTTTTGAAGGGGCGGGGGATGGGAGGTTGGGGGAACCAGGTGGTGGGTATTAGGGAGGGCACAGATTGCATGGAGCACTGGGTGTGGTGCAAAAACTATGAATACTGTTACACTGAAAAGAAATAAAAAATTAAAAAAAAAATTGAAGACTTTAACATTTCTTTCTCACTAATTTATGAAACAAAGGAAAATTCAGTGAAGATACAGAAGACCAGCTCAATATTATTGACCCACTTTTCTAATTAATGTTTATTGCCATTTGTAGAAGTTCCATATAACAATAATAGAATAAACATTTTTTTCACATGCACATGGAACATTCATTGAGATAGACCATAAACTTGGCCATAAAACATAAAAATTCTTGAAATCATACAAAATATGCAACATGACAATAAAGGAATCAAATTAGAAATCACTAACCAAAAGATATCTGGGGAATCTTCAAATATTAGAAAGTAATCAACATATTGCTAAGTACTAATGAGCTAAAGAGAAAATAAGGGATTTTAGAATATATTTTGAATTGAATGAAAATGCAAAACACAGCTTGATAATTTTGAGGATATAGCCAAAGCAGTGCTTAAGGGAAAATTTATGGAATCAAGCACTTAATATTTGAAAAAAAAAAATAGTTGTGAAATTAATACAGAAAAGCAAACTGAATTCAAAGCAAACTAGAGGGAAGAAATGATAAGCATAAAATAGAAATGAATGGATTTAAAAAAAAGAAAATAATACGGAAATTCAATAAAACCAAAAGAAAGTTAAAAAAATGAGTAAATTCATAAACCCCTAGACAGACTGACCAAGAACTACAAAGACAAAAGACATAAATTATGAGTATCAAAAGTGAAAGGAGAATCATCGTTATAAAATATACAGACATTAAAAAAATCTAACCAGGAAATACTAAAAGTAAAATCATGCCCATGAGTTCAAGAACTTAGATGAAATAAATTTCTTAAAAGACACAAATTATTAGAGCTCACTAAAGAAGAACTAAATTATCTGAATATTCCCACATTATTAAAGAATAAATAAACAAAGAAAACAAGTCACATTTGCCCTCGCTGGTAATTTTTACCAATAGTTAAGGAGAAAATATCAATCTCACATAAAATCTTCCAGAAATAGATGTAACGAGTGTACTTCAATGAGGCCAAGATTGGCCTCATACCATAACTACACAAAGTATTACAAGAGAAAAAAAACAACGTAAAACAAACAAAAAACTATAGACCAATAGTCTTCATGAGCATAGATGAAGAACTCCTCAACAAAATATACACAAAATAAATACAAAAACATATCAATGATAATACATCATATATAAGCAGGGTTAATATGAGAATGAAGGTTGTTTTATCTATTACTATTATTATTTTTGTTTTTGTTTACTTTTGTTTTTTGTTTTTGTTCTAATATGTTTTCTCTATATTCAAAACATTGAAATTCATTCAGAACAATGAAAACTAGACTGGGATGTGTATAACTTTTTTTAAATTTTACATTTTATTTTATTTTTTCAGTGTTCCAAGATACATTGTTTATGCACCACACCCAGTGCTCAATGCAATACGTGCCCTCCCAACCCACAGGCCAACAGAGTCTCCCAACCCACCACCCTCCTCCCAACAAAAACCCTCAGTTTGTATCTCTCAGTCCACAATATCTCATGGTTCATCTCCCCCTCTGATTTCCCCCACTCACCTTTTCTCCTTTTCCCAATGTCCTCCATGTTATTCCTTATGCTCCACAAGTAAGTGAAGTCATATGATAATTGACTTTCTCAACTTGACTTATTTCATACTGCATAATCTCCTCCAGTCCTGGCCATGTTGATACAAAAGTTGGGTATTCATCCTTTCTGATAGAGACATCATACTCCATTGCATATATGGGCCACATCTTCTTTATCCATTCATCCACTGAAGGGCATATGGTTCTTTCCACAGTTTGGCAACCCCATGAACGTTGGGGTACAGAGAGCCCTTCTTTTCACTACATCTGTATCTTTGGGGGAAATACCCAGTAGTGGAATTGCCGGGTCATAGGGAAGCTCTATTTTTAATTTCTTCAGGAATCTCCACACTGTTTTCCAAAGTGGCTACACCAATTTGCATTCCTACCAATGGTGTAAGAGGGCTCCCCTTTCTCCACATCCTCTCCAACACTTGTTGTTTACTGTCTTGTTGATATTAGCCATTCTAACTGGTGTAAGGTGGTATCTCAATGTGGTTTTGGTTTGAATCTCCCTGTTGGCTAATGATGATGAAAATTTTTTCACGTGTCTGTTAGCCATTTGTGTGTCTTCTTTGGAGAAGTGTCTGTTCATGTCTTCTGCCCATTTTTTTGACGTGATTATCTGTTTTGTGTGTGTTGACTTTAAGGAGCTCCTTATAGATCTTGGATATCAGTCTGTAGTGTCCTTTGCGAGTACCTTCTCCCATTCTGTGGGTTGCCTCTTTGTTTTGTTGACTGTTTCCTTTGCTGTGCAGAAGCTTTTGATCTTGATGAAGTCCCAAAGTTCTTTTTTGCTTTTGTTTCCTTTACCTTTGAAAGAAGTAGTTGTGGTCAGTGTCAAAGAGGTTACTGCCTACGTTTTCCTCTAGGACTTTGATAGACTCCTGCCTCACGCTGAGGTCTTTTATCCATTTCAGGTTTATCTTTGTGTATGGTGTAAGAGAATGGTCGAGTTTCATTCTTTTATACATAGCTGTCCCATTTTCCCAGCATCATTTATTGAAGAGACTGTCTTTTTTCGACTGGGTATTGTTTCCTGCTTTGTCAAAGATTATTTGACCATAGAGTTGCGGGTCCATATCTGGGCTCTCTACTCTGTTCCAACTGGTCTATGTGTCTGTTCTTGTGCCAGTACCATGCTGTCTTGGTGAGCACAGCTTTGTAGTAAAGCTTGAAATCGGGCAACATGATGCCCCCAATTTTGTTTTCCTTTTTCAACATTTCCTTAGCAATTCAGGGGCTTTTCTGGTTCCATACAAATTTTAGGATTGTTTGTTCCAGCACTTTGAAAAACGCTGGTGGAATTTTGATTGGGGTGGCATTGAAAGTATGGATTGCTCTGGGCAGTATAGACATTTTAACAATGTCTATTCTTCCAATCCAGGAACATGGAATGCGTTCCCATCTTTTTGTGTCTTCTTCAATTTCTTTCATGAGTGTTCTGGAGTTCCCCAAGTACAGCTTTGGTTACATTTATTCCCAGGTATCTTATGGTTCTTGGTGCTATAGTAAATTGAATTGATTCTCTAATTTCCCTTTCTATATTTTCATTGTTAGTGTATAGGAAAGCAATTGATTTCTGTAGATTGATTTTGTGTCCTGCCGCATTACTGAATTGTTGTATGAGTTCTAGTAGTTTGGCGGTGGAGTCTTTTGGGTTTTCCATATAAAATATCATGTCATCCGCAAAGAGAGAGAGTTTGACTTCTCTTTGCCAATTTGAATACCTTTTATTTCTTTTTGTTTCCGATTGCTACTGCTAGGACTTCTATTACTATGTTGAACAACAGTGGCAAGAGTGGGCATCCTTGTCGTGTTCCTGATCTCAAAGGAAAGGCTGCCAGCTTCTCCCCATTGAGAATGATATTTGCTGTGGGTTTTTCACAGATAGATCTTATGAAGTTGTGGAATGTTCCCTCTATCCCTACACTTTGAATCGGTTTAATCAGGAACGGATGCTGTATCCGTTTGCTGACAAGACACAGCTTTTTCTGCATCAATTAAGAGGACCATGTGGTTCTTCTCTCTTCTCTTATTGATTTGTTCTATCACATTGATTGACTTGTGAATGTTGAGCCACCTTGCATCCCAGGGATAAATCCCACCTGGTCATGGTGGATAATCTTTTTAATGTATTATTGGATCCTGTTAGATAGGATCTTGTTGAGAATCTTGGCATCCATATTCATCAGGGGTATTGGTCTCAAATTCTCCTTTTTGATGGGGTCTTTGCCTGGTTTGGGGATCAGGGTAATGCTGGCTTCATAGAAAGACTCTGAAAGTTTTTCTTCTATTTCTATTTTTTGAGGCAGCTTCAGAAGAATAGGTATTATTTCTTCTTTGAATGGTTGGTAGAATTCCCCAGGGAATCCATCAGGTCCTGGGCTCTTGTTTTTTGGGAGGTTTTTGATCACTGCTTCAATCTTGTTACTAGATATTGGTCTATTCGTGTTGTCAATTTCTTCCTGTTTCAGTCTTGGAAGTTTACAGGTTTCCAGGAATGCATCCATTTCCTCTAGGTTGCTGAACTATTGGCATATAGCTGTTGATAATAATTTCTGATGGTTGTTTCTATTTCCTTGGTGTTAATCATGATCTCTCCCTTCTTATTCATAATTTTATTAATTTGGGTCCTCTCTCTTTTCTTTTGAATGAGTTTGGCCAGGGGTTTATTGAGCTTATTGATTCTTTCAAAGAACCAGCTTCTAGTTTCATTGATGTGTTGTTCTACTCTATCTCTAGTTTCCAACTCATTGATCTCTGCTCCAATCTTAGTTATTTCCCGTCTTGTGCATGGGGTTGGCTTAATATCATGTTGATTTTCCAGTTCATAAGGTATATAGAGATTTGGTGTATTCTGGATTTTTCAATTTTTTTTGAGGGAGGCTTGGATGGCTGTGTATTTCCCCCTTAGGACTGTCTTTGCCATATCCCATAAGTTTTAGACTGATGTGTCTTCATTCTCATTGGTTTTCATGAACTGTTTAAGTTCTTCTTTGATTTCCTGGTTAATGCAATCATTCTTAAGCAGGGTATTCTTTAGCTTCTAAGTTTTTGTATTCTTTCCAAACTTTTTCTTGTGATTGAGTTCTAGTTTCAAAGCATTGTGGTCTGAAAATATGCAGGGAATAATCTCAGTCTTTTGGTATTGGTTGAGCCCTGATTTATGAACCAGAATACGTGATCTATTCTGGAGAAAGTTCTATGTACTCTCAAGGAGAATGAATATTCTGTTGTTTTAGGGTGGAATGTTCTTTATGTATCTATGAGGTCCATCTGGTCCAATGTGTCACTCAAAGCTCTTGTTTCTTTATTAATTTTCTGCATAGATGATCTGTCTACTGCTGAGAGTGGCATGTTAAGATCCCCTACAATTAATTTGTTCATATCAATATGACTATTTTGATTAAGTTGTCTTATGCAGTTGGCTGCTCCCATACTGGGTGCATACATATTTACAATTTATAATTTAGATCTTCTTGGTGGATAGGCCCTTTATGAATGATGTAGTGTCCTTCTGTATCTCTGACTATAGTCTTTACCTTAAAATCTAATTTATCTGATGTGACAATTGCCTTTTCTCAGAATTGTATAATCTTACATCTCAGGCTGATTTAATGGGTATTAAGAGTGTTCTAGTAGATATTTAGCTCACTTTAGTGACTGGTTGAAACAGGGTCTCCTACTTCTCTGCCATCTTGCCCCTGCTCCAATTTCTTTTAATAGGTTTTTAAAAATATTAAAATAATATTGCATTCTTGGATAAAACCATGGTGGACATTACATAAATATGTTTGTAATATTTTATTTTTCTTGATATGGTTTGTCATTGCTTTCTTTAAGGGTTTGCATCTGTTATTGCCTTGTATATTTAATACATTGTTTTTGTTGCATTTATGGATGTTATACTAGCATTTTATAATTGAATTGGGATATATTTTTCTCCTTTTTCATTCTCTGCAAAAGTTTGTATTCGGTAGAAATAATCTTCCTTTCAAAGTATGAAACAGCCACTTTCTGTTGGTTGATGTGATGGTGGAAGATTTTAACTACAGCTTCAATTTTTTTTAATCATTGTGCTGTGCTTCAATCGCTCCAGGCCCCACTAGGCTATGAGAACATTTGAAAGTAGTGTTATCTCAGGTACACTGTCTTGCAATTGTGCAAAAGGACTATACAGAGATTCTAGTTTTAAGTCTTTACTGTATTCCATTTATTTGTGCTTTTTGTCTTTTAATGTTCATTAGAGGTTTTCTTATTTATTATTAATTTTATATATTTTTTAAGATTTTATTTATTTATTAGAGAGAGACAGACAGAGAGAGTGAGCATGAGGGGAGGGAGAGTAACAGACTATCTGCTGACTATGGACCCCTAAGGTAGGGCTCAACCTTGGGACTCTGAATTATGGCCTGAGCAGAAGTCAGACATTTAACCAACTGAGCCACCGGGCCCTTCTATTATTCATTTTAAAGAATCAATTTTTAGCTACTTTTATCTTACCTTTTATACTGTTTTTTTTTTAATTTCATTTATTTTGCTATTTATTTGTTGCCAATTATTTTCTTTGGATTTCATCTGTTTTCTTTATAACTAGATTTAGATGACAGTCTCCTAATTGTCTGACTTCCTTCTTTTCTACTATAGGAACACTTTAATATTTCTTTGATTTCTTCTTTGACATGTGTGTTATTTAGAAATGTAATTTTAATTTCCTGTTTTATTCATTAGTTAATTTAGTTATATAATACATTATTGATTCTTTGAAAATTTTTCAAATATGCTTTATAATCTAATACGCCATTTTTTTGTGTAATGTTTAATTTTTTAAATATTCTGTATATACTTAAGAAGGATGGTTATTATCTGTGAGGTACAATGATCAATATATTCTCATTAGACCAAGGTATTAATTATGTTGTTCCAATTTTCTACATTCATAATAATTTTGTTTGTTTGTTTTGTTTTTTTGTCTGCTTGGCCTATCATTTACTGACAAAATTGCATTGAGGACTTCTAATAATGGTGAATTTATAGAAAATTTCTATAAAGTTTCATTTGTGTGTTAATATTATCTTAATAGGTACATAGGTTTGGAAAATTTTAAAATTACATTATAAAGGGAATCTTGATCACTACTTAAAAACCGTCTATAGTTTTGATAATGCTTTTTATTTGTTCTCTAATATTAAATTATATTAACATACTGTCCAATTATCTTTCAATCATTTTTTTGTTTGGTTTGCCTTTTTCTAGCTCTTTAACTTCAATTTTTCTAGCTTCTTATGTTTCAGTTGTCTCCTGAAAGCCATATCTATATATAAATATGCAGACACATGTATATTTTATGTGGAGATTATATTTGGAAATCTGTGTGTTTTAAGAAATGCATTTTGCCAATTTATTTTTCATATACATTGTGATTTATTTTTATCAAAGTATTTCATGTTTTCTGTATAGCTATATATTTCATTCATTCATTTCTTTTCTTCCCTCTTTCTTCCTCTTTTTAGATATTTTTTTAATATTCTGATATATTTCCCTCAACTAGATTAGAATTTATGTACTCTCTTTTATAATTTTTTATCATTACTCTTGATATTTTACCATAAATAATTTCAAAGTCTAAAGTTAATCAGTATTTTTCTCATCACAAAATAGAGCAAGAATTCTAAAATTATTTTAAACTCTAAGAAATCCTCACTAAGCTCTACAAGTTATGATTTCCAGTGTTTTATTTCTATTGTATATTTTAATCTCATGCTTTAGGCTTGTTTTTAATCTTTGAGTTGAACTGATTGTCTCTAATACTAATTTTTCACTTTCTGATTCTAAGGATTTATTAAGTCTTTTATCAGGCACATTAGGGCTGTGAGTTAAAAAGGATGAGATCCATGTCATTAAGAAGTTTCACATGCAGCTAAAAGGGGTGCATAGAATCCTCACTAGGGGTCTTCATTAAGAGTGATGTGAGTGCAGGGGTGTCTGGCTGGCTCAGTTGGTTAAACGACTACATTTGGCTCAGGTCATGCCCAGGATCAAGCAGGGGGCCCATTTCTCCCTCTGATCCTCTCCCCTCTAGTGCTCTCTCTCAAATAAATAAATAAAGTCTTTGGGGGAAAAAAAGAGTGATATGAGTGCAGAGAAAAATGTGACTATAATTAATCATAAATTACGTATTTCATCTGATTGCTATTGATTTTTTAAGGAATGATTTTTAAATTTACTTTCATTTTTATGTATATATTTTTACTCACAATTCTTACATCTTAGACATTTTTTCTATTTGGATAATTAAATTGTGAAAAGGCACAGTTTTCTTTTCCTTTCTTCTCTTTTCTTTTCTTTTTTATTCTGTATGTCTTTAAGGCCTTATTGTTTTGTACTGGTTACAACTTGCAGTCTTTGTTGAATAGGGGTGAGAGTGAGCTTCATGGATTTATTCCTGAATGCAAGGAAGAAATCTTCAGATTCTTACTATATATAATGTTATCGTAGGATATTTTTGTAGATATATTGTGAAATTCTTTTCTAATCCTAATTTGCTGAGCATTATTTTCCTGCTTTTAAGTTGAATTTGGTCACAGTTTTTCTTCTATATCAATTTGTATGATCATTTGATTTTCTTCTTTAGTCTGTTGATATGAAAAAATATACTGACTTATTTTTAGAGGTTAAGCAGCCTTGCATTGTCATATCAATCAAAATGATAACACATCACTTCAACAAGAGGAAGGATAAAAACTGTATGATCATTTCAGTAGATGTAGAAAAAGCATTTGGCAATGTACAACTTTCAGTCATGATAAAAATAAGTAGTTTAGAGTGAACATTCCTCAATATAATAAAAATCATATATGGAAAACCCACAGCTAACATCATCCTCAAACTAAGAGCTTTCCCTCTAATGTCAGGAACAAGACAAGGATATCCACTCTCACCATTTTTATCCAATATAGTACTGGATGTCCTAGCCACAACAACCAGACAGGAAAAGTAATAAAAAGCATCCATATTAGTAAGCAAGAAGTAAAACTTTCATTATTTGCAGATGACAGGATACTATACAGAGAAAACCCAAAAGATTCCACAAAAAAACCACTAGAACTAATAAATGAATTCAGTAAAATCAGAGGATACAAAATCAATACAGAAATCCATTTCTAGAAAATCCATTTCTAGAAATTGCATGTCTATACACCAGTAATGAATCATCAGAAAGAGAAATTAAGGAATAAATCCCATTTACAATTGCTCCACAAATAATAAAATACCTAGGAATAAACTTAATCAAGGAAATGAAAGACCTGTACTCTGAAAACTATAAAACACTGGTGAAAGAAATTGAATATGACACGAATGGAAAGATATTCCATGCTCATGGATTAGAAAAGCGAATATTGTTAAAATGTTTAAACTACCCAAAGTAATCTACACATTTAATGCAATTCCTATCAAAACAGCAAGAGCATATTTCACAGAACTAGAACAAACAATTCTAAAATTTGTATGAAACTAGAAAAGACTCTGTATAGCCAAAGCAATCTTGAAAAAGAAGGAATCTGGAAGTATCATAACTCCAGACTGGAAGTTATACTACAAAGCTGTAGTAATCAAAATGTATGCTACTGACACAAAAATAGAAACATGGATCAATAGAACAGAATAGACAGCTCAGAAATAAACACACTATTATGTGGTCCATTCATCTCCAACAAAGGAGGCAAGAATATGCAATGGGAAAAAGACAGTCTCTTGAACAAATGGTGTTGGGAAAACTGGCCAGCAAAATGCAAAAGAATATAACTGGACAACTTTCTTAAAACATACACAAAAATTTAGCTCAAATAGAGTAAGGACCTAATTGTGAGATGAGATACCACAAAAATTCTAAAGGAAAACACAGACAGATTTTGCTGACTTTGGTTGTAAGAACAGTCTTATAGATATATCTCCTGAGGCAAAATAAAAAATAAAAACCTTCTGTGCATGAAAGGCAATGGTCAACAAAATTAAAAGACAAGCTACTGAATAGAAGAAGATATTTGAAAATTACATATCTGGTAAAGGGTTAGTATCCAAAATATATAAAGAACTTATAAAACTCAACACCAGAGAAACAAATAATCCAATTAAAAAGTAGGCAGAAGAAATGAACAGACATTTTTCCAAAAAAGACATACAGATGGCCAACATTCAAATGAAAGATGATCAACCTCACTGATCATCAGGGAAATGCAAATCAAAACCACAGTGAGATATCATCTAACATCTGTGAGAATGATTAAAATAGAAAAAAAAAAAACAAGAAAAAACAAGTGTTTGAGAGAATGTGGAGAAAAGGAGACCTTGTGCAATGTTGATAGGGATGCAAACTGATGTAGCCACCATGGAAAAATGTGAAGGTTCTTAAAAAACTTGAAAATAGGGGTACCTCAGTAGCTCAGTCATTAAGGGCTGCCTTTGGCTCACGTCATGATCCCAGGGTCCTGGGATTGAGCCCCGCATCAGACTCTCTGCTTGATGGGAAGACTGCTTGTCCCTCTCCCACTACTGCTTCTTGTATCCTCCCCCCTTTCTCTCTGTGTCAAGTAAATAAATAAAATCTTTAAGAAGATTTAAAAATAGAACTGTCATATGATCCAGTAATTCCACTAATGGGTATTTTTTTTAAGACTTTATTTATTTATTTGACAGATGGAGATTACAAGTACGCAGAGAGGCAAGCAGAGAAAGGGGGAAGCAGACTCCCTGCCGAGCAGAGAGCCCGATGTGGGGCTCCATCCCAGGACCCTGGGATCATGACCCGAGCTGAAGGCAAGAGGCTTTAACTCACTGAGCCACCCAGGCGCCCTAATGGGTATTTTTCATAAATATTTCGTAAAGATTTTTCATAAAGATTTCATAAATATTTTTCATAAAGAATATGAGAACAATAATTGAAAGGAATGCATGCACCCCTATTTTACTGCAACATTATTTACAACAGCCAAACTATAGAAACAGCCCAAGTGTTTATTGATAGATAAATGGATAAAAAGGATGTGAGATAGATATATATTTCGCACACACACACACACACACACACACACACAATGGAATATTACTTAGCCTTAAAAATGACATCTTGCCATGTTGACATGGCAACATCTTGACATGTTGCAACAACATGTATGGATCTACAGAATAGAATGCTAAGTGAAATAAGTCAAGGAAAGATAGATACTATATGATTTCATTCATACGTGGAGTTGAAGGAACAAAACAAATGAACAACAACAACAAAAATAAATAAACCAAAAAACCCAGATTTTTAACTATAGAAAACAAAGTGATGGTACCTTGATGGGAGGTAGGTAGGAGGATGGGTTAAATAGATGAAGAGGATTAAAAGTACATGTATTGGGGTGCGTGGGTGGCTCAATGGGTTAAAGCCTCTGCCTTCAGCTCAGGTCATTCCCAAGGACTTGAGATCGAGCCCCTGCATTGGGCTGGCTCTCTGCTCGGTGGGAAGCCTGCTTCCCTCTCTCTCTCTGCCTACCTCTCTGCCTACTTGTGATCTCTGTCAAATAAATAAATAAATCTTTAAAAAATAAGTAAATAAAAGTACATGTGTTGTGATGACCACTGACTAATGTATAGAATTGTTGAATCAGTGTATTGTATACCTGAAACTAATATAACATTGTTAACTATACTGGAATTAAAAATAGTAAAATAAAGAAATGGAAAATCAACATGATATTAAGCCAACCCCATGCACAAGACGGGAAATAACTAAGATTGGAGCAGAGATCAATGAGTTGGAAACTAGAGATAGAGTAGAACAACACATCAATGAAACTAGAAGCTGGTTCTTTGAAAGAATCAATAAGCTCAATAAACCCCTGGCCAAACTCATTCAAAAGAAAAGAGAGAGGACCCAAATTAATAAAATTATGAATAAGAAGGGAGAGATCATGATTAACACCAAGGAAATAGAAACAACCATCAGAAATTATTATCAACAGCTATATGCCAATAGTTCAGCAACCTAGAGGAAATGGATGCATTCCTGGAAACCTGTAAACTTCCAAGACTGAAACAGGAAGAAATTGACAACACGAATAGACCAATATCTAGTAACAAGATTGAAGCAGTGATCAAAAACCTCCCAAAAAACAAGAGCCCAGGACCTGATGGATTCCCTGGGGAATTCTACCAACCATTCAAAGAAGAAATAATACCTATTCTTCTGAAGCTGCCTCAAAAAATAGAAATAGAAGAAAAACTTTCAGAGTCTTTCTATGAAGCCAGCATTACCCTGATCCCCAAACCAGGCAAAGACCCCATCAAAAAGGAGAATTTGAGACCAATACCCCTGATGAATATGGATGCCAAGATTCTCAACAAGATCCTATCTAACAGGATCCAATAATACATTAAAAAGATTATCCACCATGACCAGGTGGGATTTATCCCTGGGATGCAAGGTGGCTCAACATTCATAAGTCAATCAATGTGATAGAACAAATCAATAAGAGAAGAGAGAAGAACCACATGGTCCTCTTAATTGATGCAGAAAAAGCTGTGTCTTGTCAGCAAACGGATACAGCATCCGTTCCTGATTAAACCGATTCAAAGTGTAGGGATAGAGGGAACATTCCACAACTTCATAAGATCTATCTGTGAAAAACCCACAGCAAATATCATTCTCAATGGGGAGAAGCTGGCAGCCTTTCCTTTGAGATCAGGAACACGACAAGGATGCCCACTCTTGCCACTGTTGTTCAACATAGTAATAGAAGTCCTAGCAGTAGCAATCGGAAACAAAAAGAAATAAAAGGTATTCAAATTGGCAAAGAGAAGTCAAACTCTCTCTCTTTGCGGATGACATGATATTTTATATGGAAAACCCAAAAGACTCCACCGCCAAACTACTAGAACTCATACAACAATTCAGTAATGCGGCAGGACACAAAATCAATCTACAGAAATCAATTGCTTTCCTATACACTAACAATGAAAATATAGAAAGGGAAATTAGAGAATCAATTCAATTTACTATAGCACCAAGAACCATAAGATACCTGGGAATAAATGTAACCAAAGCTGTACTTGGGGAACTCCAGAACACTCATGAAAGAAATTGAAGAAGACACAAAAAGATGGGAACGCATTCCATGTTCCTGGATTGGAAGAATAGACATTGTTAAAATGTCTATACTGCCCAGAGCAATCCATACTTTCAATGCCACCCCAATCAAAATTCCACCAGCGTTTTTCAAAGTGCTGGAACAAACAATCCTAAAATTTGTATGGAACCAGAAAAGCCCCTGAATTGCTAAGGAAATGTTGAAAAAGGAAAACAAAATTGGGGGCATCATGTTGCCCGATTTCAAGCTTTACTACAAAGCTGTGCTCACCAAGACAGCATGGTACTGGCACAAGAACAGACACATAGACCAGTTGGAACAGAGTAGAGAGCCCAGATATGGACCCGCAACTCTATGGTCAAATAATCTTTGACAAAGCAGGAAACAATACCCAGTCGAAAAAAGACAGTCTCTTCAATAAATGATGCTGGGAAAATGGGACAGCTATGTATAAAAGAATGAAACTCGACCATTCTCTTACACCATACACAAAGATAAACCTGAAATGGATAAAAGACCTCAGCGTGAGGCAGGAGTCTATCAAAGTCCTAGAGGAAAACGTAGGCAGTAACCTCTTTGACACTGACCACAACTACTTCTTTCAAAGGTAAAGGAAACAAAAGCAAAAAAGAACTTTGGGACTTCATCAAGATCAAAAGCTTCTGCACAGCAAAGGAAACAGTCAACAAAACAAAGAGGCAACCCACAGAATGGGAGAAGGTACTCGCAAAGGACACTACAGACTGATATCCAAGATCTATAAGGAGCTCCTTAAAGTCAACACACACAAAACAGATAATCACGTCAAAAAAATGGGCAGAAGACATGAACAGACACTTCTCCAAAGAAGACACACAAATGGCTAACAGACACGTGAAAAAATTTTCATCATCATTAGCCAACAGGGAGATTCAAACCAAAACCACATTGAGATACCACCTTACACCAGTTAGAATGGCTAATATCAACAAGACAGTAAACAACAAGTGTTGGAGAGGATGTGGAGAAAGGGGAGCCCTCTTACACCATTGGTAGGAATGCAAATTGGTGTAGCCACTTTGGAAAACAGTGTGGAGATTCCTGAAGAAATTAAAAATAGAGCTTCCCTATGACCCGGCAATTCCACTACTGGGTATTTCCCCCAAAGATACAGATGTAGTGAAAAGAAGGGCTCTCTGTACCCCAACGTTCATGGGGTTGCCAAACTGTGGAAAGAACCATATGCCCTTCAGTGGATGAATGGATAAAGAAGATGTGGCCCATATATGCAATGGAGTATGATGTCTCTATCAGAAAGGATGAATACCCAACTTTTGTATCAACATGGCCAGGACTGGAGGAGATTATGCAGTGTGAAATAAGTCAAGTTGAGAAAGTCAATTATCATATGACTTCACTTACTTGTGGAGCATAAGGAATAACATGGAGGACATTGGGAAAAGGAGAAAAGGTGAGTGGGGGAAATCAGAGGGGGAGATGAACCGTGAGATATTGTAGACTGTGGGAAACTGAAGGTTTGGGATGGGATGGGGGTGGGAGGATATGTGAGCCTGTTGGCGTGTATTAAGAAGTGCACATATTACATGGAGTACATGTTGTATTGCATAAACAATGAATCTCGGATCACTAGAAAAATAAAATAAAATTTTAAAAATTTAACCCCAGTGGACAATGGCAGAGTAGGAGGACCCTGTGCTTACACATCCCACATTTATAAGTAGGTATCATTCACATCCATGTAAATAAACTGGAGATCAAACCAAGGACATGCACAGCAAATCACAATTAAATATGGAGAAGCATCTGAGAGGTTAGGAAGGTCAGAAAGGCAGAGGGAAACTGTCCACAGGAGGAAGGGAGTTGTACACAGAATAATGGGACCTCACACCAGGGAACTCATATGGGAAAGATTAATCCTCATAAGATTAGGCTTTGCAAATCGAGGGGCTGAATTTTTTGTATGTGTTTGTATGGCCAGTGGGACTTAGAGCTTGGAGCTTTAAAAGTCAGCTGACTCAGCACTGGGCTATCCAAGAGCGAAAGTGATAGCAGGGTTGCTACCCTTAAAGAGACAGCAGCCTTCATGGAGAGGCAACATAATAACATCAGTTTACACAACATTATGGGCAAAGTGAAGAGAGAGTTGTTCGTATTGATTTCAGGGCATCTGAGGACTTCTCTGAAAATGAGAGACCTGGCAGATGCCATACCCTCCACCCTCTCCCTCCAGCATAAACACAGGGCCATCAGTGGGAGGCAGGACTGTGCAAACCCTTGCTACCTAACCTGCTAGCATTGTGCCACACCCACAAGTTCTCTTGAGTACTTACCCACTCCAAGCCTGCTAGCCTCAGGGCAAATTTTATTAAAGCTGAGGGCCACACCCAAAAACTGGGTGCACAGCTGCTCAAGTTCTGCACCTAGCCGCTCATCCCCAGACCAGCTTAGCTCAGCCATCACTGCATACTGAACCTAATCTTGCACCCTCAGCTGCCTTGGTTCACAGTCCCTAGCTGTTGCAGCACTTCAGGGGATCTGGCATAGGACTACTGGCCCAGTGAAAATTTTGCTAACACCATTGCCCCATTCCCAAGCTCTCTGGTGGGTACAAATGGCTGAAGTTGTCCTGCCTAGGTCCCACTAACACTATGGAGAATAAGCACAGCCCACAATAGGCACAGCGTCAGTGCAGAAAATAACACTGAAAGGAAAAGTAACTCACACACAACATCAGGGTATAAGGTGCACACCTAGGATACTCTCCTGAAGTGCCAGATTTTGGTGAACAGGGGACACTGCACTCCAGGGAACTCCAGAACCTCTTCATAAAGCCAAGACTTTGAAGAGCAGAAGACCCAGCTGACTTTCTTAACAGAGAGAACAGACACAGTGACTGACAAAATGAGAAGACAGAGAAACTATTCCAAATAAAATAACAGGACAAGGTCATGCCAGAGATCTAAATAAAACAGATATAAATAAAGTGCCTGATAGTGAATTTAAAACAATAATCATAAAGATACACACTGGACTTGAGAAAAGAGTGGAAGACATGAGTGAGACCCTTAAAGCAGAGATAAGGAATAACATAGAAGAGATAAAATGTTTAATAAATGAAATGAGAAACATGGTTGACAAAATGAGCAGTAGGATAGAAGAAGCAGAGGAACAAATGAGGGACCTAGAAGACAAAGTAATGGGAAATAATCAAGCTGAACAAACGAGGAAAAAAATAATTATGTGAAATTAGAATAGATTTAGGGAACTCAGTGACTCCCTTTAATGTAATAATATTCATATTACAGTAGTCCCAGAAGAAGAGAGAGGAAAATGGGGCAGAAAATTTATCTGAAAAACAATAGCTAAAAACTTCCATAATCTGGGGAAAGAAATAGTTATTCAGACCCAGGAGGCACAGAGAACTTCCATAAAAATCAACAAAACCAGATCCACACCAAGGTATGTTATAATTTAATTGGTAAAATTTAGTGATAAAGAAAAAATTTTAAAAGTAGCAAGACAAAGAAGACAGTAACTTACATGGGAAAACCCATAAAGCTAGCAGGAAATTTTTCAATAGAAATTTTGCAAGTCAAAAGGAGTGTCCTGATATATTTGAAGTGCTGAATGGGAAAAATCTACAACCAAGAATACTCTATTTAGCAAGGCTATTTTTCAGAATCGAAGGACAGAAAGTTTCCCACACAAATAAAAACTAAAGGCATTCAAGACCATGAAACAAGTCCTGCAAGAAATATTAAAATGGACTGAGTGGAATGAAGAGACCAAATGAGATAGTATGAAAGTAGGAAACAGAAAAGCATAAAAAAACTGAATATTTTTATTAAAAAAAAGTCAAAGAACTCACAAAATAAAATAAATATAACATAATATAAATATGAATATATTTAAAAATATATAAAAAAATATAAAATTAAAAAATAAAATATATTTTAAAAAATAAAAAAAAATAAGTCAAAGAACTCACAATATAAAATAAATATAACAAAGTATACCAAAAACGTGGGGAGGAGAGGAGTAAAGAATGAGTTCAAACTTAAAAGATAATCAATATATATAGACTGCTATAAGCAAAAGATGTAATATTACAAACAATATACAAATATATCAAAAAACACTAACAAATGAATATGAAAAGAATAAAGTGAAAGAAGTCCAAACTAACACTAAAACAAAACAAAACAAAACAAAACAGAACAAAAAAACCAGCAAACCCTTAAAGACAGAAAGACAAGAAAGGCCCAGAAAAAATCTTCAGAAACAACCACAAAGCAAATAAAATGGCAATAAATACATATCTTCAATAATTACTTTGGAATGTATATGAACTAAACACTCCAATCAAAAGACAGAGGGTGATAAAATGGATAACAAAACAAAACCCATATGTATGCTACCTACAAGAGAGTCATTTTAGACCTAAGGACAGAAGATAAAAAGTTAGAAGATAGAAAAACATCTATCAAGCAAATGGATGCCAAAAGAAAGCTGAAGTAGGAAAACTTTTATCAGACAAAATAGACTTTAAAACACAAACTGTAACAAGAGACAGGGGCGCCTACCTTTGGCTCAGTTCATAATCTTGGGGTCCTGGGATCGAGCCCCGCATTGAGCTCCCTGCTTAGCTGGGAGTCTGCTTCTCCCTCTCTCTCCTCCTCACACTTATGCTCATGCTCTCTTCACTCTTTCTCATAAATAAATAAAATAAAAGATTTTAAGAAGAGCCCCAAAAAAGCACTATATAATAATAAAGGGAATAATCCAACAAGATGATATAACAAATATAAATATTTATATACCCAACATGGGAGCACCAAAAAGCATAAAACAGTTAATAACAAACATAAAGGAACTAATCAATAAAAATAAAATAATACAATAGCAGCAGGGGACCTTAACACCCCATTTACATCAATAGATCATCTAAACAGGAACTCTATAAAGAAACGATGGCTTTTAATGACACACTGAAACAGATTGATTTAACAGGTACATTCAAAACATTCCATGCTAAAACAGCAGAATATATATATTTTCAAGTGCATATGGAACATTCTTCACAACAAATCACACATTAGCCCACAAAATAAGACTCAACAAATTCAGGAAGATCAGAGTCATAGCATGTGTCTTTTTTGAACAATACAGGAATGTTCTTCTCACCACTATTATTTAACAATTTAACATAGCACTGGAAGTCCTAAACACAGCAATAAGACATAAAAAGAAATCAAAGACATCAAAATTTGCAAGGAAGAAGTAAAAGTTTCACTACTTACATATGACATGATACTATATAGAAAAAAATCCAAAAGACTCCACCAAAAGAACCACTAGAACTGATAAATGAATTCAGTAAAGTCAGTGGATACACATTTAATGTACAGAAATCTGTTGCATTTCCTCATAACAATAATGAAGCAGCAGAAAAAGAAACTAAGACACAGTCCCATTTACCAAAAGTTATAAAGTTATATATATATATAGATAGATAGATAGATAGATAGATGATAGATAGATAGATAGATATAGTTTTATATAAAAGTTATGCCATGAACCAAAAGTTATAAGATACCTAGGAGTAAAATTTATCAAAGAGGTGAAAAACCTATACTCTGAAAGCTATAAGACACTGACGAAAGAAACTGAAGGTGACAGAAAGAAATAGAAAGGCATTTCATTCTTAGGATTAAAAGAACAAATACTGTTAAAATGTCTATACTATCCAAAGCAATCTACACATTTAATGGAATCCATGTTAAAATATCAACAGCATTTTCAGAGCTGGAACAAAAAATTCTAAAGCTTGTATGGAACCACAAAAGACCCTGAACAGCTAAAACAATCTTAAAAAAGAAAAGCAAAGCTGGAGGCATCATGATTCTAGACTTCACGTTATATTACAAAGTTGTAGTAATCAAAACAGTATGCTACTGGCACAAAAATAAACACATTATTTTAAATCAATAGAACAGAACTGAAAACCCAGAAATAAACTCACAATTTTACAGTCAATTAATCTTCAACAAAGCAGGAAAGAATATCCTAAGGGAAAAAGACAATCTCTTGAACAAATGGTGTTGGAAAAACTGAATAGCAACATGCTAAAGAAAGAAAATGAACCACTTTCTTATACCATACACAAAAATAAATTCAAAACATATAAAGAATGTATAAAACTCAACACCAAAAAACAAAAAAAATCCAATTAAAAATACGCAAAAGACATGAACAGATGTTTCTCCAAAGAAGACATACAGACCACCCATAGACGGTCTGTGAAAAGTGAAAAGATACTCTTTGTGAATAGTGAAAAGATACTCTTTGTGAATAGTGAAAAGATACTCTTCATCAGTCATAATCAGGGAAATGCAAATCAAAACTACAATGACATATCACCTCACACCTGTCATAATGGCTAAAAAAAATAACACAAGAACCAACAGGTATTGGAAAGGATGCAGAGACAAGGGAACATATTTGCATACTGCTGGTGGGAATGCAAACTGGCACAGCCATTGTGGAAAATAGTATGGAGATTCCTCAATGTCAGGTTTGGCCAGCAAACCCTGAGACTTTACTCCAAACACCTAAGTAGGAGAAAGGAAAGGGCCTGGGAACCAGACTCCCTAGGGGCAATAGGCCTCAAGCCAAACTCTACCTCTATTTTTATTATGCATACTATCAAAGAATCAAGATTAGAAAGGAATGTAAAGTTTCAATAACTAGGGCAGTGACATTTATGGGCATTGAGTGATTAGAATTATCTGTGTTCATGACTTGCAGGCAGGATGTAGGTGACTATTAGGGATTTATGTCTAACCTAAGTTAAGGATCTGTCCCTTGGGAGATAGCATTGAGCCACAATTAGGATCTGGCTGCTTTTAGCCCAGAAGCTTCAAAGGAGGCCCAGTTTTCTGGTCACTTCTTTGCTTTTCAACTACCCTCTCCCAAGGAGGATTGTATTTAGCATATCTTATCTAGCAAGGCATTGTGAATTCTCACACCTAAAAAGTTCAAAATAGAAGTATCCTACTATCCAATAATCACACTACAGGGTATTTACCCAAAGAATACAAAAACACTAATTCAAAGGGATACACAAGGCAAGCTGGTATAGCCACTCTGGAAAACAGTGAGAAAGTTCCTCATAAAGTTGAAAATAGAGCTACTCTACAACCCAGCAATTGCACTATTGGGTATTTAACACAAAGATACAAATGTGATCCAAAGAGGCACCTGTACCCCAATGTTTATAGCAACAATGTCCACAATAGCCAAACTATGGAAAGAGTCCAGATGTCCATCAACAGATGAATGGGTAAAGGAGAAATGGTATAGATATACAATGTAATATAATGCAGTCATTAAGAAGTAGACTCGACATTTGCAATGAAGTGGCTGGAACTAGAGGATATTATGCTAAGTGAAATAAGTCAATCAGGGAAAGATAATTACCATATGATCTCACTGGTATGTGGAACTTGAGAAATAAGGCAGAGAATCAGAGGGGAAGAGAGGAAAAAAATGAAAAAAGACAAAACCAGAGAGGGAGACAAACCATAAGAGACTCTTAATCTCAGGAAACAAACTAAGGGTTGCTGGAGTGGAGGAGGGTAGGGGGATGGGGTGGCTGGGGGATGGGGTGGCTAGGTGATGGACATTGGGGAGGGTATGTATTGTGTTAAGTGCTGTGTATTTTGTAATACTGATGAATGATAGACTTGTGCCCCTGAAGCAAATAATACATAATATGTTTATGCAGAATTATCTACAATAGCCAGCATATGTAAGTAGCCTGTGCCCACTGATTGATGAATGGATTAAGAAGATGTGGTATATATATATAAATATACAATGGAATATTTAAAAAGACCAAAATCTTGCCATTTGCAATGACATGGATGAATCTAGAGAGTATTATGCTAATTGAAATAAGTCAGTCAGAGAAAGACAAATACCATATGATTTCTCTTACATGGAACTGAAAAAAAAATGAAAAAAGGAAGACAGGAAAGAGTGAGAGAGAGAAATCAAGAAGCAGACTTTTAAATATAGAGAACAAACCAAGGGGCAGTGGGTGGGGGAGTTGGGTAAAATATGTGATGGGAATTAAGGAGGGCACTTGGGATCAGCACAGGGTGATGTAATTATTGAATCACTATATTGTATACCTGAAACTAATATAACACTGTATGTTAAATAATCCAAAAGTAATTATAGATAAATTATTAGAAATAATAAATAATTTACCAAGATTTCTAACTAATATCCCCCAATTACTTATTTTCTTTATCCTAAAATACATATGTAATATTTTCAAATTTAAAATAAGGAATTTTAAAATATTATTCTCAAATTTAATTGTTATAATGTTAACTCCATGGTAAGTATTAAACAAAGTATTTTCTCCTATCATCAGAATTAAAGATTTTTCACTGTGTTTTATTTATTTATTTGAGAGAGAGGGGAAAGAGCGAGAGAGTACGTGAGAGCATGAGCACAGGGATGGGCAGAGGCAGAGGGAGAAGCAGGATTCCTGCGAGCAGGGTGCCTGAAGTGGGGCTCCACCCCAGAACCCCGGGATCATGACCTGAGTTGAAGGCAGATACTGAACTGACTGAGCCACCCAGGTGTCCTACAGTGTGTTTTATTTTTTATTTATTTATGTTTAACAAGCCTTTTCCCTCTCTCTCTATTTTTTATTTTTTATTAACATGTATTATTAGCCCCATGGGTACAGGTCTGTGAATTTCCAGGTTTACAGATTTCACAGCACTCACCATAGCACATATCCTCCCCAATATCAATAACCCAACCACCCTCTCCCTACCACCCAATGCCCCAGCATCCCTCAGTTTGTTTTGTAAGATTAAAAGTCTCTTATGGTTTTTCTCCCTTCCAATCTCCTCTTGCTTCCTTTTGTCCTTCCCTACCCTCAAACCGCCCACATTGCCTCTCAAATTCTTCATATCATGGAGATCATATGATAATTGTCTTTCTCTGATTGACTTATTTCGCTCAGCACAATACCCTCTAGTTCCATTCACATAGTTGCAAATGACAATATTTCATTTCATTTGATGGCTGCATAGTATTCCATTGTATGTATATACCACTTCTTCTTTATCCATTCATCTGTTGATGGACATCAAGGTTCTTTCCATAGTTTGGCTGTCGTGGACATTGTTGCTATGAACATTCGGGTGCATGTGCCCCTTTGGATCACTACATTTGTATCTTTAGGGTAAATATCCAGTAGTACGATTTCTGGGTCATAGGGTAGCTCTATTTTCAACTTTCTGAGGAACCTCAGCTCTTTTCCAGAGTGGTTGCACCAGCTTGCATTCCCACCAACAGTGTAGGAGGGTTCCCCTTTCTCCACATCCTCACCAGCATCTGTCATTTCCTGACTTGTTAATTTTAGCCATTCTGACTGGTGTGATATCTCATTGTGGTATCTCATTGTGGTATCTCATTGTGGTTTTGATTTGTATTTCCCTGATGCCGAGTGATGTAGAGCACTTTTTCATGTGTCTATTGGCCATCTGGATGTCTTCTTTGCAGAAATATCTGTTCATGTCCTCTGCCCATTTTTTGATTGGATTATTTGTTCTTTGGGTGTTGAGTCTGATAAGTTCTTTATAGATTTTCAATACTAGCCCTTTATCTGATATGTCATTTGCAAATATCTTCTCCCATTCTGTTAGTTGTCTTTTGGTTTTGTTAACTGTTTCCTTTGCTGTGCAAAAGTTTTTGATCTTGATGAAGTCCCAATAGTTCATTTTTGCCCTTGTTTCCCTTGCCTTTGGCGATGTTCCTAGGAAGAAGTTGCTGTGGCTGAGGTCGAAGAGGTTGCTGCCTGTATTATCCTCAAGGATTTTGATGGATTTCTTTCTACATTAAGGTCTTCATCCATTTTGAGTCTATTTTCATGTATGGTGTAAGGAAAGGGTCCAGTTTCATTTTTCTGCATGTGGCTGTCCAATTTTCCCAACACCATTTCTTGAAGAGACTGTCTTTATTCCATTAGACATTCTTTTCTGCTTTGTCAAAGATTAGACCATAGAGTTGAGGGTTTACTTCTGGGCTCCGTATTCTGTTCCATTGATCTCTTTGTCTGTTTTTGTGCCAGTACCATACTGTCTTGATGATGACAGCTTTGTAATAGAGCTTGAAGTCCGGAATTGTGATGCCACCAACTTTGGCTTTCATTTTCAATATTCCTCTGGCTATTTGAGGTCTTTCTGGTTCCATATAAATTTTAGGATTACTTGGTCCATTTCTTTGGAAAAAAATGGATGAGATTTGGATAGGGATTGCATTAAATGTGTAGATTGCTTTAGGTAGCATAGACATTTTCACAATATTTGTTCTTCCAATCCATGAGCATGGAACATTTTTCCATTTCTTTGTGTCTTCCTCAATTTCCTTCATGAGTATTTTATAGTTTTCTAAGTACAGATTCTTTGCCTCTTTGGGACAGGTTTATTCGTAGGTATCTTATGGTTTTGGGTGCAATTGTAAATGGGATTGACTCCTTAATTTCTCTTTCCTCTGTCTTGTTGTTGATGTATAGAAATGCAACTGATTTCTGTCCATTGATTTTATATCCTGTCACTTTACTGAATTCCTGTATAAGCTCTAGCAGATTTGACTAGGGTTTTTTGAGTTTTCCATATAAAGTATCATATCATCTGCAAAGAGTGATAGTTTCACTTCTTTGCCAAATTGGATGCCTTCAATTTCTTTTTGTTGTCTGATTGCTGTCTCTCTCTTTTTTTTTTAAAGACTTTATTTATTAGTCAGAGAGAGAGTGCAGAGAGGGGAAGCAGCAGACAGAGCAGGCAGAGGGAGAAGCACACTCCCCTCTGAACAAGGAGCCCAAAACAGGACTCAATCTCATGACCTGAGCCTAAGGCAGGCGCTTAACTGACTGAACCACCCAGGCACCCCCTGTACCATGTTTTAAAGTTAATGAGTTAGTTACTTCATTTGGCTTTTAAATAATTTTATTTGGCAATTTAAAAGAAGAAAATGTGTCTTTTAATAATGTTTCCACATTTAAGAACATCTACTTAGTCCTTTTATATGTGTTGGATTAGTTAGAACTATTAGTAATATATATGTAATTATCACCAGATTAATAATCAAAATCAATCTTCAATTTTAACTGTAGTTTACAAGTTTGGGACAACAAACAGAGTTAACAAATATTTTAACAAATGTAGTTATTCATAGCACAAACTGAAAATTGAAACAAACAAAAATCATTTGATTTCAAATTTGCAAAGCAACTTCTCTAGAAACCATTATATGAAATGTTCAATTAAAGAAGAAAATTCTTTGTCCTTGTTAGCATAGTTTTAGACAAACTAAACTTTATACCAAGAAGTAGAATGAAGATTTAACTTACATTTTGTAACCACAAATATATAAAAATATTTATCTACTTAACACAATGAAATTGTCCCCAAGGTTTGGCTTCTGTAAACACCTGTGTTAACAGAGTTCCCTTAGGAAGTTTCTTCTTCAGTTGTGACTAAGGCCTGTTTTTGTTTCTGCTACAATGTCTGTTTAAGGCTGAAATGAAACATTCAGTGCCCCCCCCCCACCAGCCTGGCATTGATGGCTTTGCCAAGATAAACTATTTTCAAAGTGAATCTTTGCATAACTAAATAAATTAAAATATTTAATGGAAGTAAGGGATATGCTATAATCAAATTCCATGTGATATTTACCCCAAATAATCATTTAAGTTTTTTATGGGTAATTATAATTTCTGATAACACCTAGGCAGAATAATAAATTCTTCAATTAAGTTATACTTGGTTCACAATTTTAAAATTCTGCTTTCCTGGTCATGGCCCACATATGTAGATTATTTAGTTGAGCCAAAATGACTTCAAAATATTTATATAAAAGGCAAAGGAGAAGTTAAAAAAGAGGTCTTTTATACTCCTTTAAACTACCTGTTTTGTCATTAAAACATTCTACCTGGGGCACCTGGGTGGCTCAGTGGGTTAAGCCGCTGCCTTCGGCTCAGGTCATGATCTCGGGGTCCTGGGATCGAGTCCCGCATCGGGCTCTCTGCTCAGCAGGGAGCCTGCTTTCTCCTCTCTCTCTCTGCCTGCCTCTCTGCCTACTTGTGATCTCTCTCTGTCAAATAAATAAATAAAATCTTTAAAAAAAAATTCTACCTTATACCTTTACTATCATAGGAATATTAAGACACAATTCTACACAGACATCAGTCACTGAGAAACTAAGTCAAGCTGCTGAAATCTAGAATGTGTGCAGAACTGAAATAGAATAGAAAAAGAAAAAGAATTTTACTCCTGTGAGGGGCTTTAGCCAATTTAGAGCTGAGGTCAAAAATAGATTAAAGGGAGATAAGGTGGTAAAACCAAGGTGAGAAACACTGGAGCACTGAATAGCAGAAACAATGGAAAAATATTACAGGGTGTGTGTGTGTGTGTGTGTGTGTGTGTGTGTGTGTGTGTAACCAAAAAGAGAAAGCTTCATTGTTTCAGCTGTAGAAATCATACAAATATCCACTGTTATCTATTACTCTTAGATAGTATTTGTATATTATCTCCCCCTTGTATATCAGAAACAGTGTAAATGGGATGTATTGATTTCCTCTATCATTCATTAAACCTCCTTCACTGTTATTTTTAACACTGCCCCATCAAAGTGTTTCTCAATATCACACTAGTATCTTGCAATTTTATATGGGTATGCAAATAAAGGTCTTGTGTTTTATGATAGTATCTTTTAAAAATCTGTCTTAAGGAAGCTTCCAGTATAATTATTAAAAAATAATTTATATTCATATTATTGAAAACAAATATCTAAAGGACCTAGTCATGAGATTATTTTTCCTTCTAGAAAAAGAACTGAATAAAAATTGATGGTGGGCTAAAATCTAGAGAACATTTAGAAATGTATTTTCCTTTGTAATTAAAAAGCAAAATCTGCCCAGTATATTTCATCTAATTAGTATTTAAAAAGTAATTGCATTTCTCAAATATGTGAAAACGTATATATTTAGTTTTAAAAATTCTAATTATCATATATTTTATAAATGGCAAAAAATACTATCTTTCCAAATGCCATGTAGTATTAAGGAGGATTTATTTACTTCAGAAAAATGATGCATCTATTATTTGCTCTAAATTCTATTCTATTAAATAATTTCTGGAGGATTTTAAGATTATCATTAATTCCTAGTTTGAGTCAGTATTTTAATAGTAAATAGTAAACAAATACAGGATTTTTGTTACTTATATAAAAAATAAGTAAATAAACAAACAAATAAGGATTCAAAGCAACTTCATTGCAAATTCTCCATGTTAGCTGACTTAAACTGAAGCTTACAAAAGTTGGAATTGGATAGCATGTATTTTTTCTTTCCTTCACGGCTCTTCATACCACTGAGAGGGCTGTGCTATTAGGTGAAATAGAATCCCAATGAAATTCTTCTTTATCTCTGCCTATGATCCAATCCCTAAAAACAGAGTCCAAGGCACACCAGTTTATACAACTTTGGGGATTTTAATTGTTTGCTTTAAATGTTTAATTGAGCTCTAGCAAATTTCACACTAAACAAACAAACAAACAAACAACAACAAAAAACATAGATCCCCATGTAAGCACCAGGTTATAAAAAAAGAAACCAAAGAATGTATTACATGAGTGCATCACTTGTGTTCAAGGTGAAGGAGAGCAGGGTAGAGGAAAGATTTGGGGAATGATAAACAGGGTTAGCGGCTTTTCATTAGCACGTGATAGGTACATAAAGCAAAGTTACTCTCTTCAGAGCAGGTTTGGTTATATTCACACGAAGCGGGCATATTTAGAACAGGTAAGTAATCCACAATTTTAAAATCAAAATGTCTTGGTCCAAAAAATAAACTCCCTTCTGCAGTCTCACAAGGTGTAATAAGGTGTACGAGGCAGGATCCAAAGGGAGTTCCTTCTGCAGCTGGGTTACACCCTTTCTCTGGGCAAGGAAAGCATGATGCACCCTAGGAAGGTCCAGATTTTCTCAAGTGTGTGAAGGAATTCATCCTTCACATGAATTCATCTTTCATTTTAAGTAATAAAGTAATAAAAATAACATTTATGCATCTACTTACTCTCTCAGGCATTCCCAAGTATCATTTAATCCCCACTGTAGTAACCTCATCAGGTAGGTACTATTTGCATCCCTATTGTAAAATTGAGAAAAATACACATAAAGGTCATAGAAATTGGCCAACTTTAAAATATTATCAATCGCAGGATCTAGGCTTTGACCCAAAGATGCAAAATTTCTTAAAAAGAGAAGTCAGAGATGGATTTTGGTCATTTCCTGAAGTTAGCAGAACAGAAAACATTAAAGATTTATGCCATTCTCAGTCCTGTCTTTTAAAAAGGTAAAGGAAGCTATTTTCTACATCAACTCATGAAATCACCCAAACTTCCCATACTCTTACTTATTATAATCCCTATAAGAAGCAGTATTTTAACTACAAAGTTATTTCTACAAGACTTGATATGTTATCAGACATATTATCTGATACACTTATATTTAAAAGTCAAAGCCCACTTATATTTGAAAATATGCACATTAAATTTTAATTTATACAAAATTCTTCTAGGGTAGTTCCCTGTGAAAATGTTCACTGTAATAATAATTAAAATGATAGCTTATCCTATCTATATCCATCCTATAGTATATAAATACAGTCAGTATTTAATTCATCAAGTACAGAACAACACATACACATATAAAATCCCATTTTTTTCATTTTATATTACCAATGAATCCTAAACTATTAACAGTAAATATAATGCATTTTTAAATTTTGCCTATTATAGCAATCAGTCAAGTACATATGTGAAAAATACTTAAGTTCTTTTTTCTCTCAAATCTTTTATCTCCTTGATTTGAGCAGCAGCTTCTCTTTGGCTCCAAAACTCTAGGAAGCCTATTTAAGTGGGGTTTAGAGGGGAAAAAAACCCACAAACTCACTTCAAGGCTACCAACAGACTTCAGAGAGCAACGTAACTTTTCTTTTCATACAATTCAAAGTATATTTCTACCCAGAAGTCACTGAATTTTAGAGAGACTTTATATCACACAAAGTTCTATCATGTGATATCTTGTGCTTTCCTAAAGAAAGTGTTGCTAGTATTCTTTAGTGATAAATATGAGCACCATGAAGTTATTCCAGAAAAAGAAAATATTTGGAGGCTTTCTTTCCACTCTTCTCTTTAAGCTTCAGCATATGCCATTTTCAAAAGAGCCTCTCTAAATTAATGTCAGAGTGTCCTTGATATAACAATCAGAACAAATTTGCAGGCATCCTGTTGGGATTAAGCTTGCAAATTATGGCTCAATTAGCCCTATGTGAACAAAGCCAAATGAGCTACCTCAAATTACCCTTTCTTACCCACTTCTTGGTAATCATATCTAAAATGACTTTGTAGTAGGATATTTTGTTATTTTGTTCAAGTCATATCCCGAGTTCCCGCATATGTACACTTTTGTTCCTTGCCCCTATATTCTTTTGGGTCTTGCCCCTAATTTCTTTGTTCTATGCCCCTTAACTTTTTGTTTTTTCTTTGCCCCTTCTTTCTCATTTCTAATTTATGTTATCTTTCAAAATAATATTTTAGGAACAAGAAATGAAATAATGAATGAATAAACAAGCAAAAAAAAATATCATTAACTTGCATAACCAATCATGAAGCAAAGTGGAGAAGTCCCATGTCTTTCTGATTCACTGTACATTTATTGAGCACCTCGAGGTCTGAATCTACAATACTTTTTTTTTTTTTTTTTAGATTTTATTTACTTATTTGAGAACAAATGAGAGAGAGAGAGCATACAAGCACAACCAGAGAGGAAGGGCAGAATGAGAGGGGAAAGCAGGCTCCCTACCATCCCAGGACTCTGGGATCATGACCTGAGCCAAAGGCAGATGCCCCACTAACTGAGCCACCAGGTGACCATGAATCCACAATACTTTCACATGTGCTAGTTTACTTCAATCTTTGGCTTGGAAATCAACGATTAAAAAGAGTTTTTAGAACAGCTCAGAAAATGACTAGTAGCATATGTTTTAGCTTGTTTTGGAATATTCACAGGAACTATTCTTGCATGGGAAGGCAATTCTTTCTCCCAGCAACTGGAAAATAATTCAGTAATGTTTAAACGTGTTCTCAATTGAACCTAAAAGACTAATATATTTAATATAGAATCATCAAAAAATGTTTTAATATGGGGCGCCTGGATAGCTCAGTCACTTAAGCCTTCCACTCCTGATTTTGGCTCAGATCAAGATCTCAAGGAGGCCCTGGGTCAGGATTGTGCTCAGCACAGAGTCTGCTTGATATTCTCTCTCTCTCTCTCTCTCTCTCATTCTCTCTCACTCTCTGCCCCACCCCCTACTCGTGTTCTTTCTCTCAAAATATATAAATAAAATCTTGAAAAAGAAAGAAAGAAAGTTTTAGGATAACTTTTTCTAATTCTCCCTTTTCCAGATGTCTTGCCGGTGCAAAGTTCAAAATGCCCACATTGACAAAATCAAATCCAAAAAAGATTATAACTGTTAGGGTACGGAGTCGACCACCCCTCAATTAGATAGAGAACACTCTTGATAATGCAAGTCACACAGCGAGGTTTATTTCCAGCTAGCTGGGGTCCAAGTATCTGCCCAGCGCAGCGGGTTTCAACAAGGACCTCGAGCACTCAAAGCCAAGGGTTTATATAGCGTTTTTTTTTTTTTTATAAACATCCAACTCACAGTAATTTTCCATCACTTCAGGGGCCACACATACTTTTGGCTTGCGCCCCCCATGGTGGTTTAGTAAGATAAACTCTTTTCAACATCTGGTCCCTGTGGCGTAACTGCCTAGCCGCCCTGGTGGTTTAAGCTAATTAGCTGCAGCCGGGGTGTTGCAGGGTGGAGTACTTTCTTGGAACTAAAGCAGGGTGGGGGTCCCTGGGACAAAAGTAAAGTAGGGGAATGTTCAGCCCTTGGGCATGGGTTGGCTGCCCAAGCTAAGATGGCGGTACTTGTGCTAACCCACTCTTACAATAACAGCATTTATTTTTTACTAGAAAAAAAATAGAAAATCCAAGCTAAGCTTCAAATATACCATGATCTTTCATAATTTAAACTCAAAGCTGATAAAATATAGTCATATCCATCCTTGAGGGTGAATGCTTAATTTCCAGAGGAGGAAAAAATAATTTTCCATATTTCTTCTAACTTAAAACTGAAGGGGAATGAGAAAGAAAAGATTATCCAACATTTGAGTCTGTAAGGACAAGACAAAGGATGACAGCTGGTTTTACCACAGACATTAATGAGTCTTTGGATATAAAGTAGAGTCCCAGAGAAAAGTTAACGGTGAGGAAAACTAAATTGAAAGGGTAAAACCAGGATTTTCAGCAATCTTTCAAAAGATATACACCAGAAGCTAGAAGGAACTATGAAAGCGGTAACCATGGGGAAAGCAGCATGGGAAAGAGATGCTTTGCCATGGTTTAACAATAAGTCATAGGGATGCCTGGGTAGCTCAGTGGGTTGAGTGCCCGCCTCCTGTGCAGGTCATGATCCCAGAATCCTGAGATCAAGCCCCGTTTCAGGCTCACTGCTCAGTGGGGAGCCTGCTTCTCCTTCTCCCTCTCCTGTTCCCCCTGCTTGTGCTCTTTCTCTCAAATCAATAAAATCTTAAAAAAAAAAAAAAATACCAGTAGTAAATCATGGCCAGTGAAAAATTTCAAGTAGCAAAGTGAACAATTTTTTTTTTTTTTTAGGATAAGACAATTTGCAGAGATGAAACACAGAATTCATTCCATTGCCCTAAAATCTCAGTAGAGTCTATCATATCTATAAATTATGTGTCTGGGTCATTTGTGGGAAATTAAGAAAAAGAGATTATCAGTCCAGTTCAGAGTGATGTGCACAGAAGGGACTAGAAATGATAACGAAGTAGGAGAGCGAGATTCCTCTCTCACAGAGTTGAAGAATGATTCTTGTGGATGAAAAAAAGCGAGTAAAGTGATAGAGTTTTATTAAGTGAGGTTACAGAAAAAGCTCTCAGGGATGAGAGGGGTCCCAAGAGGGTTGCCACTGAGGATCCTTTAGGATTGTCTTTTTTTTTTTTTTTAATTTTATTTATTTATTGGACAGAGAGAGAGAGAGAGATCACAAGTAGGCAGAGAGGCAGGCAGAGAGAGAGAAGAAGAGAAGCAGGCCTCCTACCAAGCAGAGAGCCCCATGTGGGGCTTGATCCCAGGTCTGTGAGACCATGACCTGAGCCAAAGGCAGAGGCTCAACCCACTGAGCCACCCAGGCGCCCCTAGGATTATCTTTTATTGAAGGTTAACATAGCATCATTGAGTAAAAACTAGTGATAACACCTTCAATGGCTTACTTCCTTTTTAGGGACCCATAATTCTTTGTTGGTCACAAGTAGCTATTATAACAAGACCCCACCTCTGATACCTAGGACAGGACCCTCTGGTTCGTTCCTTTATCTCTGGTTTTCTTACACCTCCACGGTTTTGGGATTTCCATGGGCCTGATCACTGAACCCCCTACCTATCTCTCCCTCCCTAGCCCCGCTTGTCTCTTACTCAATAGTTAAGAGTTCAGTATATGTAAGAAGTCAGAGCCAGAATGGATGACTATGATCCCTTAGAAATCTGCAGAAATTTATTAGAGTCTGCATAATACATGGGATAGGCATTCCTGATTAGTACTTCAAGCTCAAGCAACTGAACAATTTAGCTGACATTCAGTTTACAAAACAACAACAACAAAAACAAAACAAAACAAAAAACCCTGAACAATTACCTCTTTTTTTTTAATGATTTTATTTATTCATTTGACAGACAAAGATCACAAGAAAGACCATGACCTGAGCCGAAGGCAGAGGCTTTAACCCACTGAGCCACCCGGGTGCCCCAATAATTACCTCTTAAACAGAGGGAATGTAAAGTTTAAAGAAACATGGAAAGACAGTTGGAAACTTACTTTCTTTAAAGTCAGTCTTCCCTGAAGGGAGAGAGTTAACTAAAAAACCAAAAAAAAAAAAAAAAAAAAAAAAAAAATCCAAAAAACTTGCTACAATTTCTCACCTCAAGCTTCTACGAGAAAATCAAACTGTTTCCAGTTTGAATTAGAAAGGTTTTATTAAGAATACCATTTGATATATCTACACAAATCCCACCTGTGTTTGGACCCTTTGTAAAAGTGGCTCAAGTTCTGAAAACTGAGATCTGAGGGCCCAATTTCTACCTCTGTGTAATGCCTTGGGGTTGGGAGACTGTTAGTCATCAGGAGCCTCGTGCTAACACATCACAGGTAATAAAGAAATTATTATATGTTGCCACAGAAAACTGATATGGGGCCGCAGAAAACATGAAGGTGTCCAAAGCATGCCTTTTGCTGTAGTTGTCATTTGTACTTTATTAGGATTCCGAAGAACCAGGTCAATATTAGAAAATTGGACGTGAGCCCAATCATTGCCTTTTGTTGACAGCTTAACTGAGCCAGAACCTGAATCTCTGTTCCTCACACTTAGCAGACAGAATAGACTTCTGTTTCCAATAAGCTCTTAACAAAAAGAATCTATGAAGACTGCATGTTTACAGAAGTCTGTGCACTGTGAGGAGAAGAATGTGAGACCATCTGACAAACTACAGCCCCCGTGAATGTGTTTTACATGCAGGATTTCACTAAGCTTCCTGGGTAAAGCTAGACTATGACAAGGTACACAAATTTAGGAATCCTAATGAGGAATTATTCTGGGTGCAAATGTTAATTTTCAGGTATTGTTTATGTTTCCAACTTACTGGTTTTCCTTAAAAAAATGTATAAGCTGTCAACCAAAGTATGTATCATCATTATGTTTATCTTAGTGAGGAAAGCACACTTAAATCTCCATGTTCTAACTATACAGTGATCATATCTTAATGGCATCGTGAGACCAAATTAGAGGTTTCACACAGCTATATATTTTTAGAAGAATTGTTATTCTTTAAAGTTGAGGATAAATCAATTATGTGCTAACAAAGTTCTGACAGAATGTTGATTTATACTGTCGCACCACAAAAATAATATTTTATTCATTATTCTTCTTTGCCTGTTTTGTTTCAGCTTTTAACTCCCAGACATCTACATTTACAGAGACACCAGAAATCTCGAAGTGTTACCCTTTAGATATAAGAGGTTAACAGAAATGTCTTCTGAATTGTGTTATGTCTACTTTATCATTATCAAATTCATTCATCCAAACAAGTTCCTCTGGGATCTGGAAGAAAATATGGGTTCCATATTAATGACAGTAATCAAAAGGATATATTCATTCATTTTCTTCCTTTTTGAGTAGTAAAATAGGATCATATTCATGCTTTAAGATAACCATTTTAAAAATCTTCCCTCCGTTGACATTCTATCAAAATTTAATGTTTCCTAAATAGAGAGCAACATTCAAGGTAACATTGCTCTCTAATGGTTTGGCCTTCTTAGAATGTATGCTCATAAATTTCAAATTTTACAACATGGGGTTAGTTAAAATGAACTCAGAAATTTTTAGAAATAGTGTATAAACATAGTAAATTCTAAAGAATATGAAACATATAGTAACAATTTTACAAGATTTTTCTTTCTAAAGTTTCTGCTAAAGCCCCCAAAGGTCAAGAACAAAATAAGAGGAGGCCTTCCAAACTGACAAAAAGACATAGCTAACATAAAATCTGCTTTTATAAAAAAAGTGTCTGTTTGACAGAGCCAGAAAACTTCCAGATATTTAGCCAAATGTTTTTCTAGATGTATCTGTGAGGGTTTTTTGGCTGAGATTACCATTTGAATGCATAGAATGAGGAAAGCCTATAGCCCTCCTTAATATGGGTAGCCCTCATCTAATCAACTGAACACCTGAATAGAATAAAATGGCTGACATTCCCATAAGTAAGAGAGAACTTCTACCTGACCATTTGAGTTTGAACATCAGGTTTTTTTGTTTTGTTTTTACTTTTTTTGTTTGAGAGAGTAAAAGAGGGAGAACATGAGCAGAGAAAGGGAGAAGCAGTCTCCCTGCCATGGAGGGAACTCACTGCAGGGCTTTCAGTCCCAAGACCATGAGATCATGACCTGAGCCAAAGGTAGACACTTAATCAACTAAGCCACCCAGGCACCCTTGAACATCAGTCTCTTTATGCCTTTAGACTCAAACTGAAGCTTGTTTCTTCTTAGCTCTCAAGCTTTTTGGACTAGAATTTACACCATTAGCTCTCCTGGTTCTCAGGCATTTAGACTGGGCTGGACTGAAATCACCAGCTCTCCTGGGTCTGCAGCTTATATGGAGATATACATAATAAGATATTATATACACCTAGATTTAGATAACATGTACATATATATAAAATATTTATCATAAGGAAGATATATATATACTATTGGTTTTCTCTGGAGAACCCTAACTAATACAGCTGAAACTGTCACAAGATGACCATATTGGAAACAAGCTATATTGCCATTCCTGATACAGTGAAGGAGTATTTTCCATAGTCCAGATGAGATCATGCAAGTGGCAGCTGCCTTTAGGGTCACTTTTCAAAGAGACTCTATCAAAGAGACCCTCCTCAGCAAAGAGACACCAGAGAGGTATTGTTGGATGAGGAGGCTGAAGGCATTATAACACAGCCCCCAACAATGAAGAGGCATTACCTAATGCAAGCCAGGCTACAGTCTTCAAAATCTCAAAGAAAATCATCAGAATATCTCAAGAGAGAAAGATTTAGTGTTGAACTTGAACACACAAATGTCAGGTCAAAATTGCGTTTGTTAAAGTAGATCCTTATGCCTCCTACTCCTCTCCCTTCTGTTCTAATTCAAGAATGGTCACAAGACAAGTAAGAGGGAGAAACGGAGAGAGCTTACCAAATTGACCATACTCACTCCCTTAACTCAGTGCAGGCTTCCTAGACTGAATGAAGCACATGTATTCAAATTAATTCCCAAGTGTTTAAATTCACAGAGACGATGTGATATGTTCCTCCTGAAGTAACATTGTTATGCACATTTACCAGGAACTTTTTAACTGTCTAGGAATAACTGGAAAAATCCATAAGGACTGATTAAGATCTGTTCCAGAGCCTGGAGAAAAAAAGCCTAGTCAATGTGCAGGAATAATTACAGAAAAAAGGAATCTTACTTTATGATTTCACTCAATTAAGTTCCCACTTACTCAATATGATCATTAACAGTCATTTGTGAAAGTGGTATTTGGACAGGAAAATATGTGAATAAATCCCAAAGTATGGAAAGTGTTCTTGTTATTTCTCAATCATTTTACCCCAGTTTAACAAATACTTAAAGTATTTCTGCACTATGCCAAACGTGTTAACTTTTGGGTGTACAAAAATGAATAACAAAAGCTCCTTAAGGAACTTAGTGTGGAAAAGAAATATGTGAACCATAATTTCCACAGGATGCACTTAGTAGTTCTGGTAGAGATGGCCAGAGGAACTTATGAGATTCTGTGGAGGGAGTCCCACCACCATGAAACATCCTCATGGGTTGACTGTACACAGCACCCAATGTGTGCTGGCCCTGTTGTTACTGTTTCAGTCCTTGGAAGTCAGTCAAGCACCTTAGAAAGTATGTATCCCTAACACTCTGTAAAAATGGTTATTTCTCCATATAAGAAAAGGCTTCATATGAAAATCATACATTCACTTGACTCTTCTGTCTACATGGTCACTCCTAAGGTATCAAGATTTGTGGGGTTTGATGTCCAAATATGCTGAAAATAACTTTTAAATAAAAATATTAATTCAAAATCTATCACTACATAATAGTAAATCACAAAAATATCTAAATCTGAAGTGAAAAAATGCTCAAATTATCTAAGCTATGGCTAAAAGTTAGGACTATTCAACATAAGGGACAATGGACTTGGTTAAAATAAACCCAATGTAAAACAACTTTTCCTCTTTCCTATTTTATACTTTTGGGTTAGGGTAAAGTTTATAAAAGCTGTAAAAATCATCTTTAGTTCTTCCCAGATAAATTTAGGCCAGGCAAAGCAGCCTCTGTAGGTTGGAGGATGGGGAAAACATTCTCCATGGGAGCTGCACAAGAGAGCCCACTAATTATGTGCATGAATCCTCACAAGACTCAGACTCATATCGGAGCTAAGTCTGTGTGGAAATAAACCGAACCAGTGTAGCAAAGCTTGGAGAAACAGACTGAGATTTGAACCACCACACAGGGCTCAGACTAACCCCTGAACTACATGTATGTGCAGGAAAGACATAAGTAGCTCAGCAATGCCTTAGAGATTTGAACCACTACCCACAGAAGGCAACGGAACATAAGGTCTGAACCTAACTGGACTAATTGCCTGCTACAACAAACACATCAGTATTATCTAGAGGATTGTAACACAACTCAGAGTCCAAAGACTACAACATTCACAATGTTCAGGACAAAACTTGAAATTACTCAGCATATAAGGAAATGAGGAAAATCTGAAAAATTTTCAAGGGAGAAGATTATCAGCGAATACCAACCTTGAGATCACACAGATAGAACAAATTATCTGACACAGATTTAAAAGCAGTTATTTTCACTATCCTCCTGAGATAACAAAAGGCAAATAAATATCTTCTAACAAAAACCCACATGGTAACCGTAAGAAGTAGAAAATGCAATAATTGAAGTAAAGCAAACAAATAAAAACACCTTACTAGATGGGCCAGACAGAATGGAGAAGAAATTAACTTGAAGATAGTCAGTAGAATTATCCAATCTGAAGAAAAGAGAAAAAATACTGGAAATAAAAATTAATAAAGGCTAAAGAACTTTGAAAAAATATCAGAAGTCTTAACCTAAGAAAATTAAAGTATTAGGAGAGGAGAAAGAGACTGGCACAAAAAAATATTTGAAGAAATAATCACCAAAATTTTCTCCAATGTGATGAAAGACATAAAGGTAAGTGAATACTAAACAGAATTGAACTAATAAAACAAAACAAACAAACAACAACAAACACAGGCACATTATCATCAACTTGCTGCATTAAAACATAAATAAAAAAATTTAAAACAGCTGGAAAAATGATACATTTTATTATAAGTTAAATTGTGTCCCCCTAAAATTCATATATTGTCCCCCTAAAATTTACATACTGAAGTTACATCTAACCCCCAGGACCCCAGAATGTAACTATTTATACATGAGGTCTTTAAATAAATAATTACAGGGGCATCTGCGTGGCTCAGTCCATTAAGCAGCTGATTCTTGATTTTGGCTCAGGTCATGATCTCAGGATCCTGAGATCGAGTGCCACATCACACTCCATGCTCAGTGGGGAGACTGATGAGGGTTCCCTCCCCCACTTCTACCACCCTTCCCCTGCTTTCTCTATCTCTAATAAATAAATCTTTAAAAAAATAAAAGGTAATTAAAGTAAAATAAGATCACTAAGCTGGGGTCTAATCCAATATGACTGGAATCCTTATAGGAAAAGGAAATTTGGACATAGTTATACACAGAGGGAAGACTAGGTGAAGAGACAGGGAGATGGCCCTTTAGAACCATAGGTGTAGGTAAAGATTTCTTACAGAAAACTAAAACTTAAGAAATCAAAACATAAAAGGAAACAGATAAATTGAACTGGATCAAAATTTAAAACTTTTGCTCACTGAAAGAAAACATTTGGAAAACAAAGTGGCAAGCCACATACTCAGAGAAAAATATTCACAATGCATGGTCTGACAAAGGAAATATAACTGAAATATATAAAGAAATCTTAAACTTTAATAATAAAAATAAACAATCCAATTAAAAAACTAAACATTTGAACAGTCACCTTAGAAAAGAATATATATGACCAAAAAACTACATGAAAAATGTTCAACAGTATTAATTATCACAGAAACCACAATGAGATACCAATGGCTAAAATTAATTCTTAAAAATCAAACCTATCTGACCCAGCCATAATACTCCCAGCTATCTAACCAAAGGATACTAATACATTATGTCCACAAAACATTTATACAAAAATATTTTTAGCAGCTTGGTTGTAATAGCCAAAAACTGAATAAATAAAAATGTCCCTTTATACATAGGAACAAACAAATAGGTAGAATAATTCTCTAGAACAGTGCTCAGCAATTAAAAAGGAATGAACTATTGATGTACACAAGAGCATAGACAAAATCTCAAAACGATAATGCTGAGTAAAAGCAGCCAGATTTTTATTTAAGTATATTACATTTATATAAAATTCTAGAACAAACTAAATTGTAGATTCAGAAGACAATTCAGTGAATGGAGATGGGAGGATTGTGAAGGGAGGGATGAATTACAAAAGGGCACAAGAGGAGTGCCTTGGTGGCCTAGTCAGTTAAGCATCCGGACTTTGGCTCAGGTCATGATCTCTGGGTCCTGGGATAGAGCCCCTATTGGGCTCTGTGCTCAGTGGGGAGTCTGCTGTCCCTCTGCACCTCTCCCCACTCATACTCTCTCTCTCAAATAAATAAAATATTTTTTAAAAAAAGCACAAGTAAACTTTTGATTATAATGAAAATGTTCATTATCTTGTGATTATTTCTCAGATATAAAAACATACATATATACACACCTGTATGTATACATACATATACATACATATACAAACATATGCATATATATACACATATATATATACCTATTTGTGTATATATATGAGAATTGACCAGTTTTTATATTTTAAGTACAGTCAAACCTTGTTCTTCATAGTAGTTATGCTCTATACAGTTGTCACAAACACTGAAATAGAGAATATGCAACTATTGCTCTTGGGGAAATAAAGATTAAGTTCGTGTGAGCCTCTGGTCACAACACTTTTGTCAAACAAGATTCTATTTGCATTATATAGGTTTATTTGCCAACATTCTTGTCAAATAAGCCTGTCACCTCAGCACTGAAAATCTGTTCTCCCACATTACCACTTAGCAGGTATTTTTAAAATTCTTCCACAGCCTCTTCATCTATCGAACTTACCTCATACAAAAGTATAATATTTTTCACATGTTGACATAAATTTCTAGCCCCAAGGAGGAGCCACTCCTTCCTTCCTCAGGGTACCACATCGGCAGTCAGCAACCTGAAACTTTAGGGAACACTCCTCCATTAAACCAGAGCACAGTGTATCTGTCAGCGAGGTCCCAAACATCAAGCCAACTCTGGGCTCTAGACTCAATTTCCTTGTTTTCTGACCTCTGTAAGTAAGATCAGAGATGCAACCCCAGCCAAACAACTTAAGCTGATTATTTCCTTGTTTCCTGTTTGACTCTTATAAAAGCTGGAAACCCTCTTCTCTTACTTTAGAGTTCTCTGAACTCCTGGGAATGGAAAGTGCCACTTCATAAAGTGTTAAATAATATTTCTTTCTGTCACCTAAATTGTCTTCTTTAATTATTTTAACATGTGATTTGGCCTTTTGAAACATGAAAGCCAGGCAGCACTAGTCAAGGAGGGTTTAAATTTTCCTGACATAAATTTCTTTGGCTTTCAGTCTCACCATACTACAGTCTGCTATGCCTTTTTCAATCAGTTATGGATCTACAAATGTAGCTGCTTTTCGACATTTCCCATAGTTTCATCTATAGACGTGACTTTAGTACTTTCTGGAACAGCCTCACATACAGACTCACCAATTTCCTCTTTGTCTTTGGGATGTACTGTGTTGTTGATTCACAAACACTGAACCCAGAGCCAGAAACTCATGCCTCAACAACCCTTACCTAAACTACCTATTTTCTTGGCTAGACACGTCACAGCCTTCTCAGCGCTTAGGACCACCAGACAGATAGCACTTCAACAGTTGGCTTGGGAGACCATTTTAAACAGCAAAATCACTAACAAAAAGCACAAAAACGTGAATAAAGTTTTACTGAAAAGACCTGCCAAAAGGGTCTGTCTCTAGGAGGGCGAAACATAAACACAGAGAAAATTTTTCAAATTCTTTTCTGTCCTCTCCCTGTCTGAGAATGATTGCAAAAGTGCCATGACTATTGATTTGGGGGTAAACAAACAAATTTCAGCAAATAGGTGAATTCACATGGGATTGCAGATAAGGATCAAGTGTATGTAGTCTGCAGTACTTCAATTGTACGCCAAAAAAGTTGTGAAGAAAATTGTTGGTTCGTGTTCAAGTGAATGAATGGAGGAGCTTAAGTAACTTGCCGAGCAAAGACTTCAGTTGTAGAGGGACACAATGGCTTGTCGGAGACTCTGGGAAAATAAGCAGTCATCTCTGCCCATTCCTTCTGTGCTGTCTGCAGAACAAAGACCACACCTGACAACGGGGGGTAGCACAGGCCTCCAGCTTGGTGACGCTGAGGCTTCACAGCGGCCCCATCCACACCGCAGCAACAGAACATGTGGGGAAAAATGGAAATACCAGACCACCCTGCAACACCGTTTATACATGTGCCCCCCCTGCTCCGAAGAGGGAACCAGAACACTTCCTCTGTGGAGACTTGTTACAGGTCTGCCCGTTCCCAAGTTTCAAACGAGCATCGTGACCTCAAAGAAGACTGTACATTTTTCTGGTCTAAAATTAGCACACGGAGGGTGTCACTGGAATGACTCTTGCACAGGCAATTTAGGGACCACAGCTCACTCAGTTCTAAATCATGTCTCTTTCCAAGTTTAGTTAGCATACGTGCCACCAAGTAACTTAAAAAAAGAAAAATTTTAGAGTCTCCCCACAAACAATGAATATTGCCACTATTTCTTAAATGTGTCACTGGCCTACTGTTGCTAAGCTACTCATTTTAAGATTCTTTCTCCACATTTTGTTTTAAATTATTCCTCATCATTCTTATTCATAGATTACATTTGTCTAAATGTGAGCTGCTTTATCTATGTTTAGTTGTTTTAATATGTCTAACAGTTGTTTAAGCTGTTTACTTCTTTTCAAACTTGAATGTCTCCTTCTAGGCTGCTGTCTTTGTGACAGCCTGTTTCTGCCTCTCTGAGTGTATGTATTTCTATCATTCTCCATTCTTTCCTTCTCTTTTTCTTCCCTGATTACTATCATTCTGTGTCATTGTTCATCTTTGCGGGTCTTTTTCTTTATCTGCCTTTCAGTTTTTGTCATTTCCTGTAACTGACTTTTTTTTTTTTTAATTTTCTCTTTTTCATTCCATTATCACAGAGGACAGCCTTGTGTAGAGGTAAAGAGTTTGGTCTCTGGAACCAGATTTCTCAGGTTTCAGTACTGAGTTTGACCCTTAAGAGCTATAATGGAGAAGTTATGTACATTTCCTGGGTTTTAGTTTTTTCATCTATAAAATGAGAATAACCATAACATCCTCATACAGTGTTTGTGAGCTTTCCACGATTCATCCTTAAAATCACTTTTAAAAGAGCCTGCAGCCTAGGGATCACTATTGCTATTTGCCAAATAAATTAAATGCTTAATTGTAATTATTATCAGAAATACTATGGAAATAGTATACTGGCATGGAGTCCAGTGATACTGAATTAACTGGAAACAATGACTGGAATGGGCTAAATGGGGCTTTCAACATGTGGTTGGGGCAGAATGTTAGGGACTTGGGAAGAAAACACGATTTAGATACAAACAGAGCCTTTATCATGGTTTTGGTTCCTGTCAATGCATTTAAGAGTGTAGGACAGCTGATTCTCTTTAAAAAAGTGGTGAGAACCAGGAAGCTTCTAAGGGGTCTGCATGAGAGAAGAACAGTGGGTAGGAGGATGATAGGGATGGAAATATCAGAAATAAGTATGGTAGGATTTTTAGGATAAGGAGAAAGGGAGAATTAAGTTTGTCTGGGTTCTATCAGGTTCAGAACCAGAGCCTGCCGGATAGCATTTTGACTAAGGCAGAAGCCTTGCCAGGCTCAGGATGAGAAAAAAGCAGTGATTCTAATATGGTTCATACACACTACAGATGCACTGTGTCATCATGGTGTTCCAAAAAACACGCAGCTATGTGTATGAACTACTTTTCTCTGGGTATAGTACTTATTAACAAAATGAAATAGAAAGCACCAAAAGAATAATGCTGAAAAAAACTCCATCCTGAAAAGACATCTACTTCAGTGATCTGACTTAAAGGAGTTTGATAAACTGTAACCATTGGTAACAAAGCAATTGCCCTGGTTGACTGCAGTTCTGGAAACTTCTCAATGACACACTCAGAATGCCAGTACCAGCTTATCTTTTGGTCAGGAAGCTGAGTCACAGCAAAAAGTAAGGTAATAATCATTTTTTTTATGTAATTTGTTTATTTCCTCTGTCATGATATTTTTGTCCAAGTCCTGAATTCAATGTCCACCTTCCAGAAGTCACTACCTCATTCAACCATTGTTTCCAGCAAGCCTATAATGAACTCCTTGTATGGGTACGGCATAATCTTATTTGCAAGTGAAGAAACAAAGCAACAATTTTCTGATTGGGGGGATCCAAGTCAATTTTGGAAGACCCATTCCACCAAAAAGTAATTACAATAGAAGGTGATAACTATTAACAAGATTAGGTGTAAGTACCATAGGCACAGCAAAGACATTATGCTCAATTAGATCAAAGATGCTTCTGAAATAAATGGTGATTTTTATCCACATATCACCCTATCTACTATGATTTTCTAATCTACGTATAACTGGGACCTCCTTACCAGGATATATTTATCCTCATGGTTCAAGCTGTTCAAAATCACACTGATTTTCCTGTGTATTTGTTTTGTTTTTTGAGTTTCTTTGTTTTCAATTTTATTCACTAGGTTCATTTTACCAAGCTGAAACCATATTTCCCAGAATTCCTTTCACTGTAAGGTTGGCCACAAGAGAACTTTCCTCTCAGGCAGAAAGGAAACAACAGGCATTACCCTCAGAAAGGGTAGTGTCGGATATCAGGGGTCACTGTAGGCCCACACCCTGTTGCTGATCTGCTCCCTCAACTTGTGGATGTGGGGCAACAGCCAGGCCCACAACTGGATCCTAATAATGAGACACTGTGGACTCCAAGAAACAAACTGAGGGTTTTAGAGGGGAGGGGGGATGGGGGGATAGGTTGGTCAGTGATGGGTATTAAGGAGGACATGTATTGCATGGAGCACTGGGTGTTATACGTAAACAATGAATCTTGGAACACTATATCAAAATTAATGACGTACTATATGGTTGATGAGGGAGCAGGAGGCTGGCTGAAGACAAAGTAAAAGCTGGCGCCTTGCACCCCCCCCTCTCCATGCACTCCCCCTCCTTCCTACGTGTAGCATCCCTCAGGCAGCCCTGACTGTCATGAACAATAAGCAAATAGTTAACTTGCAGAGCTCACAATCCTGCTAGACAGGAGTCTCCCTTGGTTTACAAATGTCCTAAATCTCACTAACAAAGACAATTGATAGCAGGATTGTGACACCCTACCAAAAAGTCTCCCAACTATCTTAATGTTAATGGCTGGTCTAAAAACAACATTGATCAAGCCTCAAGGGCAAGGCCTCCGGTAGGCCTTCCTGGCACCCTGTAGGCCCTCTTTAGCATATGAAAACTCCATTGAAACCTTCCTTCCCCTCACCTTCCCCCAACTCCAGGGTACATAACCTGCCATCCCTCACAACCCCGGGCAGCAGCTTTTCCTGCCCACGGGTCCTGTCCCCGTGCTTTAATAAACCACTATTTTGCACCAAAGATGTCTCAAGAATTCTTTCTTGGTCATCGGCTCCGGATCTCAGCCTACCGAACCTCACCTAGGTACTAGAACTTCATCATGGTGACTAACATAACATTAAAAAAAAAAAAAAATGTTGAATCTTACCTGAGCCCTCTACTCCTGAAAAACAGGGATGGTTATGAAATCTCCCCCAACCCTCCCCCCATACCCTTTTGTGTTCCAGAAAAAAAAAAAAAGCTTACTAAGCTTACTGCAAAGAACCATCCTTACCTTATGACCTAGATAAGACTTACAGATGTTCCCCTTGTCTACTTATGATAAGACCAGACACAGAACCTTGTGTCATAAATGATTAGCTGAACTGCTTGTTTCCACCAATCACTGGGAACAAAATGCTTGTTAACCAAACTTTGCTTAAGCGTCTCTCCTTCCCCAGGTCCCTCAACTGTGGCCAATATTCAAATTTGCTTTAACAGCCACTTCTGAGAATAAGCTGGCCTCGGAGTGAAACAGTCTGTGATCTACTGTCTGTCACACTTTCATCCCACTTCCCCACATTCTTTTTTTCTAGCCTCATTTACTCTTCTCTATAAAAGTAAAACCCTTCTGCCTGACCTTTGAGTGCTTAAGTCTTATGGTCACAGCTTTCGCCCAGTTGCAACTGTCCCTTCCCTTACCCTCACCTTCCCTTTATATAATTAAATAGATTTATATAATCTATCTATCTATATATATATATATATAAAATATATGACATATATTATATAATCTAAAATATAATCTAAATAATAATCTAATCTTATATAATCTAAAATATTTCAAGTTTAATGTGATCCCAAGGAAAGAGATTTCTGTTAATTTAGGGGGAAATATGTAGAGAAATAAGTACAAATCTACATTATCTTATTGTATTATTTCACAGGGAGTTATTTTTTATCATTTTAATAGTAAGAGAAACTTTAAAAATGGGGAACTTTAAATCTCCGATTTATATAAGTTCATGTGAGAAAACATGCATCAGTGAAGAAAATATCCCTAGTTGGATTAAGGAGTTCACTTAAGGATGTTGTGGGAAAAGAGCATGAAGCATGAAAGGCTTTGAATTCGACGCTTAGGAGTTTGAACTTTATCTCTGTAGCAAAGAAGAGTCCTTGATGCTTTCTGAGCAGAGGAATGATATGGTATGTTAGCTATTTTAGGTTGACTTTTCTATTCTTGGTATATAAGACTGTATAGGAAAAACCAAAGTCAGGCAGCTTTGTCATGGCTATAGCAATTGTTTGTATGGTGGTGAGTATGTGAACTAAAATCATTAGAAAGGGGAAAAAAGGATGTTCAAGAGCAGCTGAGTGAGAATTCCCTGGGTTCCGGAAAAACAATTCCTTAAACCCAGTGAAAGTTGCTAGATTTAGAAAATAAAAACACGGGATAACCAGTTAAATGTGAATTTCAGATAAACAAATCATTATTGAATGCAAATATATCCCAAATATGACATTTATTATTTCTCTGAAATTCACATTTAACTGGACAACCTGTTTTTTACCAGCAATCCTATCCTCACTAACCAATTTCACCTTTAAAATCAGGTTTAATCACTCTACAAAGTAGTTTAACTCTCCTGTTTGACGGTTCAATGACGTGAGAAGACAGAAGTGGCTACATGGCAGCCACAACTTCCTGTCCAACTGAGACAGAGAAACTAAAGTGACCCCATGAAAAACTGCTGTTTTGGTGTGGGTTGGGTTTCTGTGTTTGTTTTTGTTTTTGTTTTGTTTGTTTGTTTGGTTTAGTTTAGTTTAGTTTTCTCCTTTTCCTGATTTTATTCTTGCTAGGACCTACACCCCTACGTTACTTATACCTTACAGAACAGATAACATGCTATTCTTGTAAAGGTCAAGGATTTAATGATTTCTTTGGGGCCTTCTAACATAATAGAAAACATCAATGGAGTGACTTGAGAGGGTCATCATGGATGTTTCCAAGATCCCTGATTCATCAAGACCCCTGGCTTTAGGGTATAAGTGACTTATGGAAGACACCTACTCCTCTTTATTCCCGGATACTTGGGAAGACATGTATACCAGACCACTGTCCTCAATAAAAACCCTAGGCCCCTAGCAAAGACAAGACTTACTTTTTTTTCCTTTCTGAGTCTCCTGGATCCTCTGTCCATATCTGTACTATCTTTAATAAACCCTCACTTTTTGACTCATGTTTGATTTCTATGCAGTGTGAAGCCCAGAACACTGTTGACTGGTCCTGTGGGACCCATTACCTATTCTGGGTCTCAGACCCAGCCAGCCTGCATCACAATAGGATTGTCATTATCTCTTCTAGTGAAAACATTCTTCTGCATATTTAAGACATCAGAGCCCATAGCCATGGGAATAGAACACAAAATGTTCACAAACAGGCTATTAGTAACAGGAGATGCCTCCACTCCCAAACCACACCAATCATAGGTTCTAAGCATATAGGGCATCTTTCAGACTATACCACAATATTGCAATTTGCTATCAAGCAACTGAGACTGCTACTGTGTCTTTATTTTATTTTATTATTTTTTAAAGATTTTATTCATTTACCCGACAGAGAAAGATCACAAGTAGGCAGAAAGGCAGGCAGAGAGAGAAAGAGGGAGGGAAGCAGGCTCCCTGCCGAGCAGAGAGCCTGATAGAGGACTCGATCGGAGGACCCTGAGATCACGACCGGAGCCAAAGGTAGCGGCCCAAACCACCAAACCACCCAGGCAACCACTACTGTGTCATTAATAGGTTATTCCTTTCTTCCATTACAATGGTTGATTTGTACATGATAAAACTTGTTTATCTTCTGGGTTAAAGCTCATTTATCACTACTTTTCCTATAAAAATATTACTTTGTCAAACATGGCAGTAAATGCAATATTTAGAGAGTCAATACATGGTGGTGCTGGCAGAAGCAATGTGGATAGGAAAGGCAAATCTATACTCAGACTTAGTGTTATCCCAATGAGAACATATGAAGAAATTTCCATTTCTTCAAAATGGAAGAGGTCAAATGTAATTAACAGCCATCTAGAGAATGGCTGACCTCCCAGGAAACAGTGTCATATCAGGAGCTTAGCACTGGCATCTACCATTGGTAAGCTGGGCATTCATCAGTGGCAATAACCTTAGCTGACTTGGTGAATGGATGTGTACTTTATTTATCTATAGCTAACCCCTCTTCCTGTCATCATGGACATTTTGTTAATGAGCCCCCTGAATAAGCAACAAGATGACTGAGGAAAGAGGATGCTTGACATTCACAGGATGGGTCATCTTATTTACTCGAATACTGTGAGACTCCATGAGTAGGTATCCTCTGGTGGGCACGTGAAGGTTTTGGTGGTGGTGGTGGGGTTTGTTTGTTTGTTTTTTAGAGGGGGGAGATGCAGAGGGTGAGTGAGAGAGATACTCTTAAGCAAGCTCTACATCCACCGCAGAGTCCAAAGAGGAGCTCAATCATACATCCCTGAGATCAAGACCTGAGCAGAAATCAATAGTCAGATGCTTAACAGACTGAGCCACCCAGCCACCCTTCCTCTGGCAGGTATTTGTATGCACAGGAACATCTTTGCATACTGAGAATTCCAACCATGTATCTCTTCTTCATAATCATTTTGGCAACGATTCTCTAATCTTGTTTTTCCAGGACACTGGTCACTTAGCCAAATTAGCCCTTTTCCATAAACAGATATAATTCCACACCTTGGCCATTGTTCCTTCAACACAAACTGAATATATAGGTGTTCAGCTCATTAGGAGTATTTCCATTCTTCCTATCCCCCAGTCTTTCCTGGCCACCCCTGAGCAGGACTATAATGCCTATACTTCAGGTCGGTGTCAAGATAACATATGAAACTTTCTATAAATAAGGTCCCGATATACTTTTTAAATCAGCTAATCATAGATAAACCCTCCATGAGGCGATAGGTGGAACTGAAAGAGATAGGTTGCACTGTAGCTATAACAAGTGCCTTGGAAGCTACAGTGACTTACTCATGCTTACTTAAGCCAACAGGACATATTTCCACTTGCTGATGATATGAATACATATCAGTGAATACATCTGATATTAGAACTTAGTAGATCAGATAATGTATTAGTTTTCTACTGCTATGTACAAATTACCACAAATTAAGTGACTAAAAATGACACTCATTCATAAGCTCACAGTTCTGGAGGTCAGAAGTCTGGCACTGTATAAATGGATTCTCTGCTCAGTGTCTCATAAAGCTTAAATCAAAGCAAGACTGTGTTCCTTTCTGGACACTCTGGGTAAGAATCTGATTCCAAGGACCTTCAGATTGTTGGCAATCTGGAAAAAAAACTTTTGGTATTTCAATGGGTCAATTGATTATTATAGGACCACTGGGATATTGGTGAATAATTTCCCTATTTCAAAGTCAGCTGATTAATAACCTTCATTACATCTTCAAAGTGCATGGGGTTGCTTGAAAACTCTGGGGTTCTATGCTGTGATTCTCCTACATCTGCATCTTCCATGGATAACCTTCACCTAAGGGAAAACATTGAATCTGTTAATGCTCAGCTGAAAAAACTTTTCTTACTCTGGGTTCCATTCAAAATCAGCAATTTTGTGGCCTATGTGGGAAATACATCAGTGTAGTGGTTTTCAGTCATATCCCTCTCTGTACACCCAAGCTAAATTTCTTTATCTTTTCTCAGTTATCTGGGTAAAGTAATTTTAGAAGATGTCCCACCTGTTTTTAGAAAAACACCATGATTTATTAGCTAGATCATTCTGTTTGTTTCTCCAGTCTTGTTGCACTTTTGGTAATCACACCCATTTTTTACATGGCTGAGTATTGCCACTCCCAGATCCAGTTAAGCTCCTGTTAGCCCATTTCAGGGGTGGAATATAATACTACTGGTCTTCCCCAGCTTGCTGAATAATCTACTGCAGAGGCTTTAAAGGATGCTGATGTTCCCTCACGAATATATTTCTCAGTGCTATTATACAGGGAGTATCTTCAGATCACTCACAAGATATAATGAAGTAGGGAGTGATCAAACTGCATATGATAAATCCAGTCCAACTTTTCCTTTAACACTAAGTTCTTGGGTCCCCTCCTTTACATTTCACCAAGAAAATTCTGAAATCTCGACTTAATTTAATGTAAGTCAAAATTTATTCCAGGTTTCAGTCAACCAACCAAGAAGGCAATATGATTCACTACTAGTTCCTTCACCTAAAACATGGAATCTATTAAGTCTATGAAAAGTGAACCCATATAAGTAAGTTCAGTCTGGTACAATGTTAGGCTCTTTTCTCTTTGGTCAAATGCTTTGACAATTGATCCCCCACATATACTCTCTGCGATTCTGTTAATATAAATAAATAAAATTTCACAATCATGTAGATTTAAGAATTATTTTCCTTCAGATCACACAGTATACTGGTTCCCCTTAGGTATGTTGGAACCCTTTGTGGTAGTTTTGAAAGCCAAGAAGATTGGTGGAATGTCTTCAGGGATATTAAGATCCTCTTGAAAGCTGCTTGCCTTAGGTGAGTATTTTACACGGTACTTCTGGTTTTGAGAGAGGCTCAGTGGAATTTAAGTGGTCAAGATTATCTGAATATATACATATGTTCTGTTCTAATTCCTGAGAGTCCAACCATTTCTCAGCCACTTCCCTAACATGAGACCTGGGTAGCCAAGTAGGTTAACTATGTTGTAATTCTGCTTCCCAAAGGATAAATTTGAGACAGATTATAGCCCCATTGGTCCTATTATGATTATAACAGGTAAGAAATTCTTTTAGGATATTCATAAAGACTTTCTGGTTCTCTAACTGTGGCTTGAATTGAGAATCTAAACTCTTGAATTTTTCTTTTGTTTCTATAGGTTCTGTGGGACAGCTAAAACCTCCATCCATCCCCACTTTTTATAATGATTATATATTTTCTAATGTAACTCTAGTTCTTTAATAGAAATACTCCAAATTCTCAGTGGCTTAACATACTAAAATATTTTTTTCACATTCCAGTTCTATAAAAGTTTATAGTTACATAGCCTTCCATGCAGTCATTCAATTGACTCAGGTCCTTCACTTATTTATTCCTTGAAATTCTCTAATAATATTAATAATTCTAATTGTAAAAGATTTATGCACATTTCCACTGGTCAAGCCAGGCAATAGCTTACATCACTTGGGTCCTATTCTATGGACAGAATTTAGTCATATGGTGACATTTATGTAAGACATAGACATCTTGTAAAGCAGACTGAACTTTATCTAGCTGTATGTTCAAGAAGAACTTTTTTGATAAGCACACGAACTTGCTACTACTCTCTATCCTCTTATTCTCATAAAAATATCAAATAAATGTTCTTTTACAAATATCACTCTTATTGTCACCCATCATACTCATTCCCAAAGTCTCATGCATTCTTGCATTTCAGTGTCCAGAAACTGCAAGTGATGCACATTTCTTATCAGGTTCAGTTGCATCTTTCTATGATGCAGCAACCTTGGAACCAAACTGACATGTTACCTTCCCCACCCCCACCCCGCCCCAAAACACCCAGTAGTAGAGTAGGAAAAGAAGATTTCAGTAAAACCTTCCCTTCAGAAGCAAGGGAAATGGATGACACAAAGCATCTCTAATCTGTAGAAAGGATGAAATTCTGCTGGGCAGGTATTATAAAGTCCCCATACCTGGGAATAGGGAAATACTCTAATTATGTTGTAAATCTCCTTTCTGGGAATAACAGTTCTTTGAGGACCCAGTTTTTGCCCTCTTTGAAGTATTTCCTTGTTGAATATCCATTATCTACCTAAGTATGAAAATTGTCTGCCCACTTTGGGAACTGAAAAAATTTTGTAATCACTTTTGATCCCAGGGCTTTTTTTTTTTTTTCTTTTTAAGATCACCAAATATTAACAAATTCTGTTTTTTTAAGCTGGTGGCTCTTTTCTGTTTGTTTCTCATTAAATCCTTATTCTCCAGTAACTATATGCAAAGTTGTTTTCTAGATTATGCCTTAAAGCTAGTCTATTTCATTACTTCCTCAGTCTACCTCTCTCACAGTACTGGTGATGTTATTGAGGTTACCTGAAACAGCAGGCTGAGGTAAGGGGAAAAATATTCTTAATCTGATAATCAGCACACAAATTATTCACTTTCCTTAATAGAGTCTTACTAGATCCTGGTTACTTAAGGTCTTCTACAAGCTTACTCTTAATATTTGGTTTCATGAAACAGTCAACTTTTCCAATCTTGTAAGGCACTTGCACTCTAAACTTTCTCTATTACCTTTGATCTCTGCTTCAAAAATCAGTCAATTCTTGCTTGAGCTAATCTCTTGGCTAAATGTCACCAATAATAACAGGCTCACACTGTTACTCCCTTTCAAACTTTCCCCCAGAAGGATACTACCTTCTTCCAAGTTATCAAAGTGACAATTTTACCAAATATCTTGCCATAGAATGAAGGCTCCACAGTCTTCTAGCTGTGTAGCATTTTCAATGCAGCTTGCCACCTATTTGCTAAATGGAGTCCACCTATTTTAATTCTGTTGTTATGGCAGCACCCAAATTATGGCACCAATTTCTGAACTTAGTCAGGGTTTATTCAGAAAAGCAAATCACTTAGATACCTAATAGTTTCTAATAGGGAAGAAACTTAATAGACTTGTGACAATTTTAAAACATGACCATAATATGTTCTTCAATAATATGGTAAATTACAAGTGACCCCCATATAACTTCCAAATCTAGATCATAAAAATCCACAAAACTTATTCCCAGTTCATTTGGGATAGTTACTGTAAGAGAAGCCAGATTTCCATGTAAAATGACTATATATATATATATATATATATATATATATATACTCACAGTACTAAGCTGGAGAAGCAAGCAGATAGTCAGCATCAACTACAGGCCATGTGAATGAGCCTTCTTGGAATTCAGACTATTTGAACTTTCAAGACACCTAATGGCAACCACAAAAGGAAACCCCCCAGGCAAAAATTTTGTAGCCAGACCTCCTTAAATTTCTGGCCTACAGAACTATGGACAAAATAAAATGGTTGTTTTAAGTTGTTATATTCAAGGATAATTTTTACCCAGCAACAGTAATCAGAGCAGTAAGAATTATGTATTTATGAAATTTCTGGAAAGAATTTCTACTTCCATACATGAAAAATTAACTGCCATAGATATTTCTTTTCCACCAAAAAATAAACAAACGAAAATAACAAAAACCTAGAAGACCAGACAAAATACATGACCCTTATTTTCAGGCACCGGAAAACAGGCAGCAAAGTACTGTGATCACTGAGAGAAGGGTAACCAATGAGGTAGATTCTATGATTGCCCAAGTTTACTACATGGAGGCAGTTTCCAGGCTGCAGATTACAGGAGCACACAAATGTAGGCCCGAAGACTCACAGAATTGAAGAGAGAAGAGACAGTGAAAGGAGTTCAGCAAGGTCAAAGCAGCTAGAAGTTGTAGAGCAGAATAATGGAGCTACTTAGAGAAAGAATCTCAGAAATCTATAGTCTTTGTTGAGTACTGATCTGGCTAAGCATGGGTTGAAATTCCATGGGACCAAGGAATAAAAATACTGGAAAGCTTTTAGAAGGTCAGAAAACAGCTGGAGTTCACATAAGGATTGGAATGGTTCGTATACCCACCACCTGAAGTAGTATGATATTAAATTTACAAGGCAATTTTAAGTCGTCTCAGGGGTATCACCTCAGATGTGCATCTAAATTAGACCTAACTAAATGCTGTTTGGTATCTATACATACCCAACAATATAAAATTTACAATCTTCACCATCCAATAAAAACTTACCAGGAATGCAAAGAAGCAGAAAAATATGGCCTATAATGAAGAGAACAATAAATTAATAAAAGCTGAACAAGAAATGACAAGGATTAAAGCCTTTAAAAAAAAATATATATAAATATCACAAACACACTCAGGGATGTAAAAGAAACATGACCATGATGGAAAAGGAAAAGAAGCTATAAAAAAAGTCAAATGGAACTTATACAAATAAAAAATACAACATTTTAACTAAATAGAAGATTAACATCAGATTAGACACTTAAGAAATGATCAGTAGGGGCACCTGGGTGGCTCAGTGGGTTAAGCCTCTGCTTCGGCTCAGGTTATGATCCCGGGATCCTGGGATCCAGCCCCACATCCGGCTCTCTGCTCAGCAGGGAGCCTGCTTCCCTTCCTCTCTCTCTGCCTGCCTCTCTGCCTACTTGTGATCTCTCTCTGTCAAATAAATAAATAAAAATCTTTATTAAAAAAAAAGGAATGATCAGTAAATTTGAAGGCATAGCAATAAAATTACTCAAAGCCCATTGAGAAAAAAATCTGAAAAACTGAATGGCACACCAGTGATCTGTGTCCAGTGAAAAAATATTAAGCTGTTAAAATTATGTGTAATCAGAATCTCAGAAAAAATAAGGGTGTGAGTTAGGAAAAAATTGATGAAATAAATATAATATCAAAGTCAATAAAAACACTAATCCTACAGCTCAGCAAACCCTAAGCAGAAATAAAACATCAGTCAATAAAACATCACATGAAATTACTAAAACATCAGTGACATTGAAAAAAATTTTAAAGTGGCTACAGGGGAGGAAAGACATATTATATTAAAAAAGAAAAGCTAAGAATGAAAGCTGGCTTCATGTCATAGTCTAGGTAAGACACAAAAAATTAATTTACATCTATAAACTGTTAAAAGTAAAACAACAACAACAAAAAACAAAAACTATCAATGATAATTTTATGCCCAGAGAAAATACATTTTAAAGGCAAAAATAATGACTTCTATACACCAAATGATCTGACAGAACTTGTCACTAACAGAAACTAAACTGACAGAAATCTTAAAAGAAGTCCTCCCAACAAAAGAAAAATGATACTGGGGGAAATTTGGATTTACACAGAAAAATGATGAGTACAAGAAATTTTAACTATGTGGGTAAATACTAAAGCTATTTTTTTCTCGATATCTAATCTTTTAAGATGATAATGATGTAAAACAAAAATAAAAGTTTGGAAGGATTATAACAGGAGTAGAAGTACATGACAACATCATCACAACAGAAAGAGGGAGTTAAATGGAAGGTTCTTTCACTATGTATGAGCTGGTTTGGTATCATTTGACTATAGGCTGTGATAAGTTAAAGACATAGTGTAAACCTGGGAGAAACCTCTAAATTTACATATATCTACATATGTGTGTGTGTGTGTGTGTGTGTGTGTGTGTGTGTATAGCCAACAGTAGAGACAAAATAGAACCAGAAAAAATTCTCAATTAATCTGAATTAATTGATTAATTAACTCTTAATTAATATGAAAAAAGAAAGGAAAGAAGAAGAAAAAGAACAAACAGAAGATGGAAAAATAGAAAACAAATACTAAGATTTTAGATTTATACCAAACTACATGAACTTTAAGAGATCTAAATATGTTAATTAAGAGACAAGAGAGTGTCAGAATAAATAAAATAGCAAGATGCAACCATATCCTATTATAAGGAATCCACATTGAATATAGTGACTCAAAATGTTTAAAGTGAAAAGATGAAAAAATATATGGTATAAAACACTAATCATTAGAAAGTATACAAAACACTAATCAGTAGAAATCAATAGAAAGCTAGAAAAGCTATATTAATATCAGATAAGTAGATTTCAGAACAAAGAGTATTACTAGAAATAAAAAGGTATATTCTGTATTGAAAATGATACACTTCAGTAAGTAGTCATAATAATCCTAAGTGTCTATGCATCCAGGAACAAAATACCAAAATGCATTAAACAAATACTGAAGAATTGAACAAAGATATAATTAGATCTGAGAATTTCAATATTCCTCTTCTTTCAGTCAATCAAACAAGTAGTGCCCCCATCACAATAAATCAAGAAGAACATGGATTTTAATAACATGAAGGAATTTTACTTAATTGGCATTCTACTCAACAACAACTGAATACAAATTTTTTTCAAGTGTTCATAAAACATTCCCTAATTTTATTTTTAAATTCTCTATACATTTGAATGAAAACATGCAGAATTTGTTTTTTAACTATGAGACAATTAAACAATAACAAAAACAACAAAAGATATCTGGAAAATCTCCAAATATTTGAAAACAAGAAACACACATATAAATAACATGTAAGTAAAAGAAAAGATCACAAGAGAAAATAAAAATATTTTGAAATGAAGGAAAACAAAACACAATTATTTTAAAACTTGGAGATGCAACCAAAGCACTGCTTAAAGGAAAATTTATAGCACTTAACATCAATATTAAAAAGGAAGAAAGTAGAAATTTATCTTCTACTTTAAAAAAACTACAAATGAATATCAAGCCTAAAGTAAGCAGAAAAAAAACCCATAGGATAAAACTAATGATATAAATAATTGATAAGCAGCAGAGAAAATCAACAGTGCCAAGCAATGGTTCTTTAAAACTGGAAAAAATAATAGATAACCATTTTTCTTAGGTCAAGATTAAAAAAAAAAAAAGTCAGCAATATCCAGCTTGAAGAAGGGACATCACTGCAGATACTACAGTCATAGAAAATAAATTAATTAATTAAAAAATATTATGAACAATTTTATGTCAGTAAGTTTGAGAATTCAGATAAAATGGACAAATTCTTTCAAAGATAAGAATTTTTAAAGATTCATTATTACATGTATTAAATAGGTCTACATATATAAGATACAGGTCTATATATGATATATATTTCATATATATATGAAATTGAATTTGTAATTTTAAAACTTCCCAAAAGGAAAATTCCAGACTCGTCCAGATAGGAAACAAAATAAAGCTTTTTTCATTCTCAGATGATATAATCATGCCTGTATAAGACATCCTAAGGAATACACAAGTCAACTACAAAAAGTTATAAATGTGTGTGACAAGATTATAGAACATAAGGTCAATACACTAAAACTAATTGCATTTCTATTTTTTAGCATCTGAAAGTTGGAATTTGAAATCAAGAAAATAATACCATTTAGAAATGTCATATAAATAAAGTAATATTATGTAGTTTTATATTTAGCTTATTTTGCTCACCGTTTTTAGCACTCCATATAGGTTGTTGAATTTATTAGTAATTTGTTCCCTTTTTCTGCTGAATAACACTCTATTATATAGCCAAAACAAAATTTGTTTATTCATTTGTCAGTTGATGGACATATGGGATGTTTCCGGTTTGGGGGTTTTACTTTTACAAATGTAAAACTCTCTGTGTAAACATATATGATTATTGCTTGTGGGTAAATATCTAGAAGAGGTATCCGCTAGGTCATATAATTAAGTGTACAATAAATTCTATCACATATTTCTAAGTGAATTTATAACTTGTCTGTGACATTTTACATTCCCCTAGCAATATAAAAAACGTATAGTTGTTCTTCAATCTCACTAAAGCTTAATATTGTCAATCATTTTCATTTTAGCTCTTCTTGTGGTTACATAGTAGTATTTCAGTGTACTTTTAATTTCATTTCTCCAACGATTAGTTACTTTGAGCATTTCATAATATTAAATGAAATATTAAATGACCACTAAAAAGCAAATTTTAAAATATTAACCAGCACTGTATCATGATTACTACAAACCATGTTAAAAACGCAGGGTAAGTTTGTGGTCTACACAGAGATTATACTCAACTTAAACTTGCGCATGTTTCCATTCAACAATGTGGATGGTATTGTGCTACAAGAAGTAAGTTAAACAGAAAGACAAACACCACACTGTTTTATTCATCTATGAAATCTAAAAAACCAAACTAATGAGCAAACAACAACTGCCACAGCAACAACACAGAAATAGACTCATAAATTGCCAGAGGGGGAGGGGTGGGAAAGGATAAAATAGGTAAAGGAGACCAAGAGGTACAAACTTCCAGTTATAAAATAAGCAAGTCATGGAAATTAAAAGTACAGCATGGGGATTTTTCAGTAATATTGTAATAACTTTGTATGGTGACAGATGTTAACTACATTTATTGTGGTGACACTCTAACACATAGAATTATCAAATCACTATGTAGCATGCCCAAAATTAATATAACACTGTATGTCAACTATACTTCAATAAAAAACAATACAATTTTTTAAATTGCATGTGCTTATGCATAGGAACAGGGATAAAATTAAATTATTTGTTTTTCCAGGATTATAATTAACACAGTTCTTATTTTTTCACATCACTGATACTTTCAAGGGTTGTAATGTCATAATGTAGGTATGAGAGAGGGTAGAAAAGGGAGAATCTAATTAATGCAAGCTAATTATCTAAGGAATGTCACAAGAATTAGGTAGAATAGGGATGTCTGGGTGGTTCAGTTGGTTAAGTGTCTGACTTTGGCTCAGGTCATGATCTCAGGGTCCTGGGATGATGGGTCTCCCACTCAGTGGGGATTTTGCTTGTCCCTCTCCCTCTGCTCCTCCCCCTGCTTATGCTCGCTCTCTCTCTCTCTCTCTCTCTCTCTCAAATAAATAAACATTTTTTAAAAAAGAATTAGGTAGGATATTTGCTCAACGGCCTAATAATGATATATTTGTTAAAGTTTGGATGTGTGCCACTATGTTTTTCTGTGCGTCTCTAATGCTTCCAAAATGAGGATGAGAAAGAAACTGTTGTCAAGTGGTCCAGGGAGGCCCCAGGCCCTTGAGGCCTCTGCCCAGCCAATCCAAAAGATGTCACTGAAGGTTCTTGTTCTTCTCATGTGAAAGAATTCAAGAACAGACACGACCTAGTGGATGAGTGACACAAGCAGGGAAGTTTATTAAAGCAAAAGCACACTCTGCAGACATGAGAGCAGGTGAACTCAAGAAAGAGAGGGGCACTTGAGTGGCTCAGTTGGTTAGGTACCTGCCTTCAGCTCAGGTCATGATCCCAAGATCCTGGAATCAAGCCCCATAACCAGCTCCCTGCTCAGTGGGGAGCCTGCTTCTCCCTCTCCCCACCCCATCACTTGTGCTCTCTCTATCTCTCTCAAAGAAAGAAAGAAAGAGCTGTGTGCCCTGGGGTTTGGGTTTCTATCTTTTGTGGACAGTTGTTAACAAGAGGAAGGAATATTCATCACTAAAGACAGGGATTCTTAAAAGCAGGGTTTGGGGATTTGCTTGGGTTTTTTTCCTTTTGTGGTTGCAGGCTTTCTGTCATGGCACCCGCCATCTTGGCCCTGTCCGGTTTGATCCAGCTTCTTATGGCTTTGTTTTGGAGTGCTGCCAGGACAGTGACTCCCAATCGCTGGCCAGAACTTCCTCTTTGTGACCTCCAGGTGTCCTGTTAGAACCTAACTGACTGCCTCTAGCAACACCTTTTACCCTGAAGAGCTGGCACTAAATTAGCAGAACAAGAGAAACGAGGAGGCAGATCATGGATGAAAAGAATTCCAGTGAGTAACTTGGAGGCTCTTCTGTTTTTCATGCCTATCTAAAACTCTTCTGAATTAAGTATTCAGGCCATACACAGAACATAAAGTCCAAAAGAACTTGTACAGTATTGAACAGTTTAATGAGTGCTATGAAACAACTAGAAATTGATACCACAGAACATTGTTGGTGAAGGCTGAAAGGATGAGACATTCACCTGACATCGTCCTTCTTCAGTTGTCTCACTGGTCAGCAGTGTTCCAAATTCAGGAGCATCCTATGTGTTTCATGCCTAAGATGTGCCACGTTCATTTTTTCCTTGTTTCACCACTGCTATTTATGGGCTTCCATTGCACAAACTCCTACCACCTGCTTGCATCTCCTGTTCATATTTCCGTAGGCTTTTCTGTATCTTGTGGCTTTGTTTGGACTTGCTTTGAATCTACAAATATCCTGATATGTAGTCCTAGGGGAATTGTAACTTTGTTCAATCATAGCTGATGAAGCATTTGTCATTCTCTAACGCCCTCTTCTTTAATGCCTACCACTAGACTTAGCCAGTGGCTTTACTTTCTTTACCATCTCTTTATCTCCTTCAGCCCATTCTAAATAATTTCATTTATTTTCTGTTCATTCCTCAAGTTCATCATTTTAGCATCTCTGCTAAATTGAAACATTGTGGCAAATTTTCTTAATTACTTAATATCTCCTATAAGTTGCACAAAAATCCACTCACACAATCATGCACACTTATTACATTTCTGTCATTTAGTTCTGCCTTAATCATATCCTTTGACTGATTTTCTGCATTATTAATGTTGTTGTTGTTACAGCTCTTTATTTCTCTTTTCAGTAGAATTCCTAATATTCCTCTCTCAATTCCCTTTGTTTCTATCTGCCAATAATTTATCAATATGCTCATCTTGGTGTTTTGATTGTATTGAGGATAATAAAACTTTATATTAATTAAGCTTAATTTTAAAGATATCCCAAATAAGGATCTTGAGTGGCATAGAAGATTTTTTTAAAAATGTGTCAAGTAAGGATCTTAAGTAGCATAGAAGGCTGGAGGAAGGGAATGACATTTCCAGGAGTTTGAGAAGGTAATTTGCATAAGCTTGGCTATAACTCTATTAGATTTACACCTGATTTAATCATTTCTAACTCATATGTATGAGTTTTATTTCATGATTACTTCCAAATCCACATGCTTCCTAGTCATATCCCTCTATTAAGACTAAAGATACTTGCTTGTCACTCATTCCTGTAAATGCAACTCCTCCTCTTTATCTAGAATGTGGCTTCAAAACTTAGTTCTCTTCTCTGCACCGCTGTCATTTACTCCTATAGATTGTTCTTTTTCATATCAGTTTCTTTACTTTTTTACCTTTTTGTGATTTTGGCGTGAACATCAGTTCTTCTATTCCTTCTTGCTAGAGCCCCATATATGGGTATTTCAATTCATACTTTGTCATTCTTCAAAGTTACCCACACAAACCCCAAATATTCTTTAGATTTTTAAATCTCTATGTGTGTGTGCATGCGCATGTGCACATGCATGTTTTTCTTTTAAAGGTTTATTTATTTTATTTTAGAGAGAGAGTGCACACAAGCGAGGGAAGGGGCAGAGAGAAAGGGGGTTTTAAGCAGACTCCACACTTAGTGCAGAGCACCACATGGGGCTCGATCCCATGACCCTGAGATCATGACCCCAGCTGAGACCAGAGGCTTAACTGACTGTACCAGCTAGGTGCCCCAATACACACACATGTTCCGTAGCCATAGCTTCATAATACCACTTTATGACTAGATTTTTAATCATTCAAAGTAGGAGAGAGGAAAGAATTGCCTGAGGAATTCAACCTTATGGAGCATATTATTACAATTTACCATTCAAATGGTGGCACGATGCAGGAAAAGAGAAGATAATGAGGGTTAAATTAGTCCTCACCTTTGAGTTCAAATTAAAAATGCTACAAAGTTCAATGACAGCTTTCATGAAAAGAAATAATAAATTTTATCCTATCAAAGTAGAGAGACTCCTACCTGAAACATATGACATTCAAGAGAGAAATCTTGACATTCAGAAGATGATAATCTTGTTATCTTCAAAAATGTGGAAATGTGACTACAGGCTCCCAGTTTTTTTTTCAAATCTCATTTCCAAGAAAGTCTGTTTTTCCTATACATAGATTTCAACCTAATTTTCTCGTCAACGCATACAAAATTGCCTCTTGGCCACTTTTTCATGACATATAAAGTGCTTGGGACCTTAAGTCACTTATTTTAGGAGTGACAATGAAGAGAAGCCCAAAAATGACCTGAGACCTAATTGGCCAAGTGTCTATATCAGTGAGAAGCTCCAATGTCTCAACACATGGGGAGTTCAAATAATAAATTTTTGCATGACACAACTTTTTATGGCCGCTGGAAAATTGCTGAAACCTCCAATTTTAAGTCCACAAATGCCAAAGGACTATTTGAAATAGTGATTCAAACCTTCCCAATGTGTATGTGATTTGTGGTATAATTATATGACAAACCAAACTGCTGGAACAATGTTTAGAATTAAAAAGTGTGAATCAAGTGGCTCAGTGGGTTAAGCTTCTGCCTTCAGCTCAAGTCATGATCTCAGGGTCCTGGGATTGAGCCCCGCATCGAGCTCCACACTGAGCCCAGTATCAGACTCTCTGCTCAGCAGGGAACCTGCTTCCCACTCTCTCTGTGCCTGCCTCTCTGCCTACTTGTGACTGTCAGATAAATAAATAAAATATTTTAAAAAGTGAGAATCAGAAATTATTAGGGGAAGAGAAATATCTCTAAGATTTTGTCCTCTTTTCTGGTTCTCAAGACCATCATGAATTATTTCCCAAGATGATACAGTATAAACTTGAAAAGCTTTAAGAAATGAATATGGAAATTCACCTCCCCCAACTTCCAAAGTAAATCAAACTTATCAGTTCTAGATTTTTAGGAGAGAAAAGTGAGACATGAAGACATTTAGAAATTTGCCCAATTTGGAAGACAAAGATGAGCCTTCAGATTTTCCAATTTTTGTTCAACAAAGAACTATTTGTCCTCAAGCCAACTATAATATGTGATCTGCATGTATCTTTATCCAGACTGGCTATCCCTGTAATGTCACTCCATCATGGTAAACACCACTCTAAACTGCCTTTTCTGTCATTGTTAACACTTCTATCAGACACTTTGAAGATTGCTGTAGAAAAACATTTATTGAGCTTCTAGCTCACACAAATACTGTTGGGACCCAGAAAATGGTTTCACAGTTAAATATAGCATTTCAAAAAGAAAAAAAAAATGGCATTCATAAGAAATAAAAGCTCTCTCCCAATCCACCTCCAACTCTTTGTACATCAATTCTGTGAAGTTTGGCTAAGGTAGTCCTGGTATTCATGCATAATGGCTCTAAGTAAAGTTCTCCTACAGTTTCTTGGCTTCTTAAATGAAGCATTATATAATACAGGAGTAATGGAGGCTTTTGAAAGTAATTTTGGATTTAGGTTAAGAAATAAGAAAATTAAGATTTTGAAAATTACATACTCATCATACCCATTTTTAGCTGAGTTTTCTGGTCATGAATCTTTATTCTGCTTTTAAAAGAAAATCACATGTTGAGGAGAGGTATGTATAATAGGAAAACTGAGCTTTATGTGGCCTCCTACTACACTTTGAAATACAGTATCTGCCCTTATTTTAATGTCACTCCCAAGACTACTGTGTATCCTTAGGTCTTATTTTATTTAAATTAAGGATGAATGAAAGTTTCCAGTCCCTATATTTTGGTTGGAAAAAGAATGATAAAAGTTTGAGTGACTGCTGTCTGAAATAATTCATGTCCTCAGGTTACTAATGTATCACTAAGAATGTGGCTTATCCATGAAATGAAATCATATTTACTTTGTTATTACTAAAGACTGGCTGTTTCTAAACCCCTCTGAAAAATCTAAATCATTGGAGAATTCCTCAAAATGTAGACTACAGGGCTCCAACACAGACATATTAGGAATCTCTAGAAATGGGGTGCTACTATTTGTGTTATCCTACAATGCTCCTCCAAATGATTTTGATATTCAGAAGGTTTGAGAACCACTTAAATATAATATTGGACAAAAAAAATTGAAGAGCTAATACCTGTGGGTTTTCCATAGTAATAGGTATCAAGTATTAACATATTATCTTATGTTTAAGCATTCTACTATGAACAAATAATTTGATAAACTTAAATGAAAACCATTTTGTTTCTGATTTCTGATTCATGCTTGCATTAAAATCTTATTAAGGTGAATTTTAAATAGATCTAGTAAATAAACTACAATCTCTAAAATGGAAGATGCAAAGCATAGGTTCAATGTTTGTAAGAACATATGCTGTGAACAATAAAAATTCCAATTAAAATTGAAAATATTACCTCAAGCTAGTGTCTTTTGGAGCACTAATTCTTATTTTAATCAAATGCATCAATTTTTTATAGCTTAGTAGAAAAGGGTATTATGTGTTATATATGTGTATGTGTTTTTATAGCATTTCATAGAGTCTAAATGGCCTCTAAAATAGGCATTGTGCTATTATCTCCTGTATAAATTTTCAGAATATTTGAGAAGAAAGAGGCACTTCCTTTACAAACCCTCACTGTTTTTTCTGAATTGTTTTTGAGACTTATTGAGCATAAAACTTGCAGGACTGTGTCTTTGCCATCTGGGCCCTGTGCAAGACAAACATAAAGATATATGTGTTCTTATTCATCTGTGTATCCAGAAATCCATATGGTGCCCACTCAAGGAGAGAACTTTGTGCTGAAGATACGGGGGTAAAGAAATCAGAGACAGTCCCTATCCTAAAAGAGTTTACCACCTTATGAGGAAGATAGACATTAAATATTGAGAAATTATGAATGAAATAAATTCCACCAAGGAGAAATGACAAGTATGAACAGGAAGGGTATCACTGCATAATTGATGTCAAAGCAGAATCCCAAAGGATGACTATGAGTTATCTAGTCATCTGGATAAACTCAAAGAGAGTTCAAGGCAGAAAAATCCAAGGTGGTCAGAGAAGGGTCCTAGCCTGCTACTTCGTTGAATTGACCTTAAATAGTAGGTGCTGATAGAAATGATGGTGGGTTCTGAAGTAAGACAGCTGTAGTACTAAATCTAACTCTGCCAACATTACTGAGTCATGTCTTTGGGCAGACTGACCAATTTCTGAAAAGTTGTTCATCTGTTAAATGAAGTTTATGATAGGCTTGTGGTGAAGCTGAAAGTATCAAGTAACAGCCAAGTAATTACAGAAAACAACATTAATACTTGCTTATACATAGTGATACACATAACCTTATCTTTTTTAATACCTAAATTCCTAACACAATTTCTAACTCAAGAACTGGGTTCCAACTCCAGGGCTCTCTACAAAGCATTGCACTGTAAGGTACCAAGGATGGGCTCCTGCAGAAAGGCTTTGTAAACATTATTGCTGTTTAAGATTCAGTAGGGGAGAAAATTAAAGGGGGAAACTGAAAATATCATGATGTTTGCTTCCATGTTCAAAAATGTTGGATAGTTTTATTGAAAAAGAAAAAAAAGTTTTCTATAAATTTTAGATGTTAGAAAAGAAAAAGCTGCTTGTGAATTTGAGAGAGTAAAGATGGATTTAAGTGTCGGAAGTAGAACGACAGAAAGCAAGATGGCAAATGAAATTAACATCAATAAATGACTCAGAGGGTGTCAGCAAAAATTATTTTCATTGGCTTTATGCACAGGTTATCACTGGAAGAAATATAAAATTAGATATGAAAGTGCCTGGATTATTTTAGGAGCTTCAAAAGTACTTGCAACTAACCAGTTCAAGCAATGATTTTTTACTCAAACCTCATGATTTAGGAAGTAAACTGATCATTCAGAGATCAGGATGACATTTATGGGATTAAGAGATTTCTATCTGTCTCTGAAACTAGCTAAGAGGGCATGCCCAGAAGTAGAACTTGAGTAAAAGAATTTATTACCCAATATAGGACACAGGCCTTATTATCACTAATTAATCATTAAGGGCAAATAGAAGACCTTGTCTGAGACTAACTCAAGTTTTTTAAATAATAGTTTTGAAGAGAATCATATGTAAAATTAATGGATAGGGTATAAGATTTAATACTCCCCAAATTTTAAAAATAGATAAATGGGTTCTCATTTATTCTTCTACTACTCATACATGCATTCAAAGATATTTGTTGGACATCTATGCTGAGTCATACATTGTATTAGACATTAGAGTCTATTATGGCTTGAATTTCATACTCCAACCTCAGAATGTGACTTTATTTGGAAATAGCGTCACTGTAGATATTATCAGTTAAGATAAAGTCACAATACAGTAGGGTGGGCCCAATCCAATATAACTGGCATCCTTATAAAAAGGAGAAATTTGAACACACACACACACACACACACACACACACACGCGCGACTTTGTGAAGATAAAAGAAGAGATTGGTGTGATGCTTCTACAAACCCAAGAACAATAAAATGTTCCAGCAAACCCCCAGAAGTTAGAGAGGCATGAAACAAATTCTCTCTCACAGCTCTTAGGAGGAATTGACCCCGCCAACACCTTAATCTTAGACTTGTGGCCTATAAAACTGTGAAACAATACGTTTCTGTTTTAAGTCACCCAGTTTGTGCTACATTGTTATGGCAGCCCTAGCAAACCAATACAGGATTGAAGCAGAGAATCTTCCACACTCAAGGTACCTATATAGTTGCCAGCAATAAGTCAGCATATTTTTCAGTATCTCAATCTCAAAAGAAGTTATAGGGTTTTTTTTCCTAATCAATAAAATTATAGATTTGCACTAAAAGAATGAAATGAAAATGTCAATCCAAAAAATCTATTTGCGAGTCAAAAACATAACCTGTGCTTCATGCTGGATTTTCTCTACATACTCTTCCAGATCTATGTGTCACCCTTCTCTGTGCTTTGGTTTCTCAACCTTAAGGACTGCATCAGTCAGGATCTCTTCCCCTCTGTTTCCCAGGTTCATTCAATGGATGGGAGGCTCTGGAAGGAGAGCAGAATTCAGGAAAGAGCCCATTAGCTTCTCACTATTGATCTGCCATGTTACAATGGCTAGAATCCTCTCCACTCAATCATCAGTTAGGCACCTCCTCTCAGTGAGTTCCAATAATGTTTCTCCCCTGTTATCCCCTTAAAACTCGTCCATGGTAATTGTTCCATAATAATTGTTACTTATTCCCGAGGGCTTTATCATTTCTTCTTACCCTTAACCCTGCCCTCACTTAGAAATAATCCCATTTCCATACTCTGTTTAATGACCTCTTTGAGTATCAGTGATTTCTTGCCAATACAATGGCTGACACAAGAATTTTTCCTGGAATATTCCCAGGAAGCAGATCCTAAAATTTGGATATCAGGATTGATGTTTCACATATTTAATGAGCACAAAGATGATCTCTTTGCTCTGGGGCAAATAGAAGACACTGGTACTACCTTCATGAGTGCAGTGGTACCAAAGTTACTCAAATTATCACATGTGGCATGAGATGGGGTGCAGTGGAAAAAGGCTTTGAGAGATCAATGTGCTATGGCATTTAGTTGCTATGTTGACATTGTTAATGTAAAAATCTGGAATATGTTTGTTTCTTCTAACTGAACACAAACACAAATTGACTCAAAGCCTAGAATTCCTTTTCAAAGTGCAGAAAGCCTCTATGAAGCTTTTTCTCACATGACATGGATCAGATACAAAGCCTGAATGTAAGTGCTATGGAGATGCAATGCCAGTTGAATGTACAACTTCCTCAGATTTCTTAAGCTAACTTTAAGGCCAGTAGTTAGAAAGCAGGAGAACCTTGAAAATTGGGGTGGGGATTATTGTCAGTATATCTGCTTGTCCACTTTCTGTGAACATTTGGAAGGAGAGATGGATGACTCAATGTAAAAATCTACATTAATTCATAGTCCATAGATAACAGGTTAGTTGTTAGTCATGGTATGGGAAAGAACAGATTGGAAAATAAGTTAACAATCTTATTTTCTAGATTTCTAGAAAATTTCTAGATTTCTAGTGAGTAAGATTCTAGAATCTTATTCACTACCCTAGAGGAGAGGATAGTGAATAAACATTTCAGAGTATGAAAATATTCATGACCCACATAAATTCCTCTGCAGTGAGGTGAAGGTGCTCACCAAACAAGTGAATAAATTTACCTATTGTGTGGATATAAGTCAGCTTCTATCCTTGGCTGCTAAATTGCTTGTTTTTTTTTTATGTATTTTATTTATTTATTATGGAAAGTGAGATTTATTATGGAAATACAAAACTGGTTCAATGTTTCAAAATTAATTAATATAATCCTCTGGAGAAAAAAAAATGTCAATATTGCAATATTTAATGGGCCCATTTACAAAGTGGCCATAGTGGCTGGGATAGAGGCTATGTATTGGGCTCAATAACATGAACAACACAGACTTCCCTCTGCTAAGATTGATCTGCTCACAACTACTGCTGAGTATCTAACATGCCAACAGCAGAAGTGAATGCTAGGCCTCTGATATGACTATTTCCTGGGAAGCTAACTATTCACCAGGTGAAAGTTGATCACTTTGAAGCCCTTTTATCACACAGGGTGTTCTCATGGAAATATACTCATCTCCCAGAAACAGATTTCCTTTTGTGTTTGCAAAATTCTATCAATATTCCTATACAGGGACAAAAAAAATATGCCTTATTCATTTTTAAGATAACTTAGTATTCTAAAAAAATCCCTTTTTTTTTTTTTCTGAGAGAACACATTTTACAGTGAAAGAAATATAGCAAGCAGTGTGCTCTTCTCAAGATATTCTCTGCTTTTATCATATTCCCCAAAAGAGCAGCTTGTTGACAAAGTGACAAATTAGCCACCAAAGGCTCAGGAATGACACACTATGTAAGTGAAGACATCCTGTGATTTTGTAGTGCTCTTCGATGGATGCAGAATATGCTTCAGGCCAGTAAACAGTAATTACACGAGCCTGGGAAACAAAGAGTGGATGTGGGAAAAGCCCTTCTCACTATTGCTCCTAATAGTGCATTAGAAGGGACCTCGGTGCATTTCAAAAGCTGATGCTTCCACCAGGAAACACAGTCAAGATTCGACTAAAATGGAAACTGAGACTGAACTTACCTGTCTTGGATTCCTCCTTTTGATGAACCAACAGGTAAAGACAGAGGTTAATGTACTGGTTTGAATAATCAATTTGATTACCAAGGAGAAATTGCTTCCAATTAGTGGGGGCAAAAAGAATTTTGAAATCAAGGAAAATTCATTTAGCACCAAATTCGTTTAGCCATTTTTCTCTCAGCTGCCAGTGGGAAATTGGGGCAACATACCAAGAGAGGGCTGGCAACATACCAGAGATCTGGGCTCTATACAAGTGAAGATTTGGGTCACCCTATCAGAAAAAAACTTATCAACTTATGTTGGCAGAGAATAAAGAAAACATGAAACTTGTGAACAAAGAATGAGACTATAATTTCAACAAACCTTGTTATACACAAGGTTTTCTTATAATTGGTTTCTTATAATTAGCTATAGAATTGGACACTATGATCAGTTACGTTCTCCTTTCCAACCACTCTGGATACTGGATATTGATACATTATACGAAGGACACTGATACTCAATAACATTGCAATTGAAGTTCCTGGTGAGATTCTAGTTACACTGACATCTCCCCAATGGTATTGTTAATAAGACTTTTTGTTTCCTCTTTGCTAGGGATTTTTCCTTTGTGTTTCAAAATTGTCTCTCTCAATGAAGAGCAGGAATGAATGCTGACTGGAAAAAAAGGATGAACTGTGCTGGTTATTCTGCATTTACTGTCACCTTTTTAGATCTGTTTTTTTGCCCTGATCTTTGCCCCAGAACTAGTATCTATCTATATCTATCTATCTATACTATCACTTAGTATCTCTTGCCCTCTGACATTTTGTTGGTTTCAATCAAGAGGAGGCATTACTAGAAGAAAAGGAGTAAGAGGACAAAGTTATCAGGTACTGATTTCTACCTCACCTCAGCTCCCTTCCTCCCAAAACATGTTTTTGACAGAGGCCATGTTCCTCTCTATGTGTCCACTACTACGGGGCAAGCCACCTTTCACAGCTGCAGCCATCACTGAGTTCTGATACGACCATGCTCTAACATTCCCCATTAGGCTTTGGAGTAGTAATGGCTTTTCCTTATGAGCCCCTGAATGCTTCACCAGCCCTTTTCAGTTCTCTTAATTCTACCTATATCTACATAATTACTCACTTTTTACAAAACTCATTAGTTAACCCTCTGAGTGTGCCTTCTGTTTTCTGTTAGAACCCTACCAGACTAAACTTATAATTGATAAATGTCTTTTGTAATTCTCTAGTGTAGATAAAAACTTACTTGTCCATTAAAAAAAAATCAAGATTCAGGGTGCCTGGGTGTCTCAGTCATTTAAGCTCAGGTCATGATTTCATGGGTCAGGGGATCAAGCCCCTCATTGGGCTCTGTTGTGGAATAGAGAGATTGAACCCCTCATCAGACAGCATTGTGGAACACATCTTAACAGGAGTGTTGATTGCACAGCTAAACAGGTTCTGAAGGAGAAGATATATTTGCTGAGACCAGATTGTTTAAGGGTAGTGATGTTCTTGGTAGTGTGTTCAATAAGAAGATACTAAATATCTGGAAAGTTGCTATATTTATACCAACTAATTGGATAAAAACTCTATCTGCAGTATGCTAAAGTAGAAAGAACTGTTGGAAAATAACATAATTACAAAGGTGACAAAATCCAGTATATTAGAATGAATAACAGGGAGTCTTCTCACTTATATCTTTAAAAAGCTATTAGATTTTTAGACCAGCATAATAGCTATCAGTTACTTGGCCAACTGATTATATATATATAAATGTGTGTGTGTGTGTGTGTGCACACACATTATATATATGCACACATATTTATATATATATATACATATACACGTATACATACACACACATATATGTATACATATACATATCTGTATACCTATACACACATATGTATATGTATATATACGTATATATACATATATACACACAAATATACAAATATATATATATATACACACAAATATACAAATATATATATATTTGGGCATTTTGTTACTGTGCTACTTTAGAATAACAATAGCAGTCTATTTTATGAAGACTGAACTATTCTCTTGAGTGCTATTTCTTAAAAACCTACACAACTTATTCAAAACACTAAGTAAAATCCTGTCCTTTTTTTTCTTTTTTGGAACAGAAAATGTGAAAAAGAGACCTTTAGAATATTACACAGAATCAATGACCACCACATATCAACTCTTATTGGCCATTACCTTTGCCACCTACCCAATCCTTTTATTGAGAAACAGAGTTTTATGATTCACATTTAACCTCCCAGTTTTGCTCTTTAGGGGCTAAACACAATATTGTTGAAACATACCCTTTGAATTTAATAAGAAAATGATCGATTTTAATGTTATCTCAGGAGAAAAAAAGTGTAATGCTCAACACACTACAGTAAAAAGGAAGAGGCAGGCTTTCATAGCTATTCATTGTAATTGAGAAAGCCTCCTATTTCTTCCTACATTCCAGACTAAGTCATTGTAGCAAACTTGTCGGCTTTAGCCAACTTGTGTTTTTATGTCTCAGTAGAGATGTGCTTCAAAGGAATCTCCCTTTGAAACCTGTGATAAAAAACTACTCAAAGCAAACTGAATCCATAATCAAATAACCTATATTTTCTTTTTTTTTTTTAAGGGAAAGAAAAACAGAGCTCTTACCTGCAATACATTTTTAATAATATTTTAAGTAGCTTTACTCTTTTTTTTTTTTTTTCCTGTGGGACTATATCAGATTCAGATATACTCTGAAAGGACAATTTTCTCTTTAAATGATAGGTAGTTAATAATTGAATTTAAATGGAATAACATGGGAGCATTAGTCTATCTGTATCAAGGAGTCTTTCCTTAAAAAAATAAATAAATAAAATAAATCTCAAAAATTAAAAAAAAAATCTATAGCTAATATTTTTAAGCATTTCTAATGGCCAAGAAAGACTCATAATACAAATTTTAGTTTCTATTGTGGACCACAAACCATATCCCCCAAATCCATTCCCCATTCCTCAATCTAACCCATTACTACCTCCCTCTATTGTCTACACCTCTTAGATTCTGATTCATTTTGGACCAAATCAATACATATGAGGATACATGCCATGTGCCAGTATCTGAATTGATATGGTGGGAAATACTGGCACTAATGCTGAGAACAAAGGAGCAAATCCCCAAATAGTGAATGAATTCATGAATGAATAAACAAATAATACACTACAGACTAAACTTGAATTTGAACCTTATAAAAATGAATGTTGAGAAACCAAAACTTGAAATTAATACAGAAAACCTCTTTTTGATTCTAAATTTGCAATTTTTATAAGAAAAAGATTTGACAGCAAATAACTCATGTTCATCTCAAAGAAAGAATAATTTTACCACCCAATGGTTCCAAAATTTTAAGTTTTATTTCATTGAAGATCACAAATACTGCAATTGATACCAAATATGAATAAAATTATAATAAAAATAATAAAAATGTGTGTATAAAGAAACTAACAGAAAAATAAAATTCAGAAATAGACCCCAAAATATATGGTAGCCTTATTTATTTCTTTTAAGATTTTATTTACTTATTTGATAAAGAGAGATAGCAAAAGCCGGGGAGCAGCAAGTATAGGGAAAGGGAGAAGCAGAATCCCTGCTGAGCAAGGAGTCCCATTCAGAACTTGATCCCAGGACCCTGAGACCATAAGCTGAGCTGAAGGCAGCTGCTTAACCAACTGAATCACCCAGGTGCCCTGGTAGCCTGATTTATAACAAAGTACCACTGTACTTCAAACCAAAAGGGGCATCTTTTCAATAAATCATGCTGATCCATTAAAATATCTCTAAAGGGAAAAAAAAATGAAATTGACCCCTACCTCACAACATTTACAAAGTAATTTGAGATAGATAATAATCCTAAATGTAAAAAGCAAACAAAAAGCTTCTAGAGGAAAAAAGAAGACAATATCTTTCTACCTTATTGTGATCTCTGTCAAATAAATAAATAAAAATAAAATCTTAAAAAAATTTTTTTAATCTTTCCACCTCAGATAGCCAAAATTTCTTAATTAGAGTAAGAGCATTATTTTTAAGAAAGCAGGATTAAAAAGCTCTGTCATCAGAAGATATGAATAGACATTTTTCCAAAAAAGACATAGAAATGGCTAACAGACACATGAATAAATGTCAATATCACTCATCATCAGGGAAACAAATCAAAACCACAATGAGATATCACCTCATACCTGTCAGAATGGCTAACATTAACACCTCAGGATGTTGATGAGGATGTAGAGAAAAGGAAACCCTCTTAACTGTTGGAGGGAATGCAAACTGGCACAGCCACTCTGGAAAACAGTATGGAGGGTCCTCAAAGAGTTAGAAATAGAACTACTGTACAACCCAGCAATTGCACTACTAGATATTTACCCAAAGGACACAAAAATGCTGATTTGAAGAGGCACATGTACCCCAATGTATATAGCAGCAATGTCCACAATAGCCAAATTATGGAAAAAGCCCAAATGACCATCAACTGATGAATGGATAAAGAGCAACTGAATATTATTCAGCCATCTAAAAGAATGAAATCTTGCCATTTGCAATGATGTAGATGAAACTAGAGTGTATAATTCTAAGCAAAGTCAGTCAGTCATAGAAAGACAAATACCCTATGATTTCACTAATATGTGGAATTTTAAAAATGAAACAGATGGACATAGGGGAAGGGAAGGAGAAATAAAATAAGGTAAGAACAGTGAGGGAGGCAAACCATAAGAGACTCTTAACTATAGAGAATAGATCGAGTTGCTGGAGAGGAGGCAGACAGGGGATGGGCTAAATAGGTGATGGGCATTAAGGAGGGCACTTATGATGAACACTGGGTGTTATATGTAAGTGTAAATCACTAAATTCTACTCCTGAAAACAATATTATACTATATGTTAACTAACCTGAATTTAAATAAAATCTTGGAAGGAAAAAAAAAAAAGAGAGAGAGAGAGAGAGAGAGAAGGATTGAAAAGTAGCTGCCAAGTTTGGGAATTTGGAAGCAAATGATGATTTTTTTTTTTCCCCCGGAATGCTTTAAAAGTAGGATGGGGAAAAAGATCAGAGATGAGCAAGTCAAGGCAGCAAATGTTGACAACTGTTTTAACAAATTGGAGTGGAAATTATTGAGGAGAGGCTGAATATTAGTAGAGAGAAAAGGCAGAAAAGGAAGCATGGCCAGATGAGGACATCTTGAGGGAAAGGAACAGGACAACAAAGATTTCTTTATAGACAAGGGTTATATCCAATCAAGTACAAGAGGCTGAAGACACTGGAAGAGGGACCAATCAATAGAACAAGATGGAAAAACAAGGTGAAAGTTTCGATTTAAAAAAGAGAAAGAAAGAAAAGAAACTAACAAAGCAAGGTGGGGAGGAGAAAAAATTCCATGTGGCAGATTTAATCTTGATTAGAAGAAAGAAAACTCACCCAATAATACTAAAAAAATACAAGTACATGAAGGTTTGGATTATATATCTTTAGGTGGCTAGGATCAATAGGAAACTGATGGAGAAAATGCATAATGGTGTCTTAAAGGTAAAGGTACTGTTACCTCTGTAGATTCTTAGGATAGAGATTTAGAAGGTGGATTAAGGAGATAGTGAGTATTAAAAACACTGAAAAATAGAGATGGCAGAACACTGAACACAGAGAAGTGAAAGCATTGACAGACAGTTCTAAGGCCCACCTCATGTTAGAGGCACCAATCCGCAGAAATCTAATCATCTTCCAGCTACCTCATTTGGATGCCATACAACCTGGTGGTCCATGTATACAAGGGTTGGAATCCAAGATGTGAAGACCACAGATATCAGACACCTTTACTCAGACTAAAGCAATTTTTCTAATCAAAAACAAAAAACAAACAAACAAACCCCACAAACACACACACACACACACACACACACACACATACACACACACACAACCTCTGCCATCAAAAATGCAAAAGAAAAAATGTCAAACTACAGACTAGGAGAAAATATTACCAATCTTTAAGTACAGTAAAGGACTTACATTCAGAATCCTGTAAGTCAATAAAAGGCTAATAATCTAATTTTTAAAATGAAAAAATCTTGAAAGGGAATATCACCAAAAATGATCTGTAAATGAATAATAAGCATATGAAAAGATATTCAGCATCATTAGCACAGAAATGTAAACTGAAATCACAAGGAGATATTACATTCCACAGGAATAGCTAAAATTATACATGACATACTTTTTTTGCATTATTTACAAAACCAATATTTAGTGTTATCAAGTGTTGGTGAGGATATGGAGCAATGGAACTCATACATTTTTGGTGGGATTGTAAACTGGCACACACACTTTGGAAAATGGTTATAATTATACATGCACACACATACATCCTGTAACTGCAAATTTCAATGTTTTAAGAAGAAATGACTGCTTTTGACCACAAAAAAACATGTACAAGATTGTTATCAATGTTCATGGCAGTGTTATTTACAAAAATCAAATGCTGGAAAAAATCCAAATGCCAACAAATGTAGAATGAACAAAGAAAAATCACCAACAGCAATGGGAAAAAAATAACTATTCCTTCAGACAAAAACATGAATACGTCTCATACACATAAGATTTAGCTAACCAAGTCAGAAACAAGCATATACACTATATTTAATTAATATAAAGTTCAAAGTAGGTAAAACCAATCTATGATGATAGAGATTCAAATAGTTATCCATGAGTGTATACCAATAGATAGGAAGCATGAGGTAGCATATTTGGTGTTAGAAATACTTACTTTGATATGAGTGATGGTTTACCTGGGCGTTTACATGTATAGAAATGCAAATATTCACAGTTTTATAAGCCCATCTTAGTTAGCTTATGGCATTTAAGAACCAAGGGTAGCCCAGTGGGCTATGCAGCAGTTTAGTACAAGGTGATCTGCAAGGAGTGCCCTTTCCAGAGATCTCAATGAGGACCTCCGGCAAAAAAATTCCATCCTACCACTATTTAGTTGTATTTTGTTTACTAAAACATCCTTGCCTTCCCCATCCTTGTGTTCTCTTTCTCCTTCCAGATACCAAGAGTCAGTGCTGAAAGAATTTTCTTTTCCTTCCTCCATTTCAAATATTCCTTCTAGAGAAGCAAGTCTTATAGTTCAGCTACCCCAGGAGAAAAAAACACCTTTACTATCTTCTTGGGGAAAAAAGCAATAATTTAAGTCCTTCTTAAACCATGAGGGAAGGGGCCAGCTCCCGGCAAGTGATAGAGCAATGGAGCACAAAACTGGAACTTTTAGAAGGCTGCTCCACTGAGGACATCACTCCAGAGGCTAAGTGGGGGAGGTGGAGCCCTAGTGGGGACAGTGTGGTCTCAGGAGCCACAGGGTCACAGAAAGACCAGGGGTGTCTGAGTGTGGCAGAACTCCCAGGTATCAGACTGGGGAAGCTGGCTGCAGAGACAGAGGCAAGAAGGGGGCTCTCAGCTAGGGATTACCTTAAACAGTGATCTGCAGCACAGCAGGGCCACGGCTTTTCAGGCAGGGACAAAACAAGCAGCTGATCCAGGGAGATTCACCTTCCTCCTCTGGGAGGAGTGGCAGAGGAGGACACTGCAGGAATCTGATAGGTTTGGAGACACCAAATGAGGCCATGCAACAGAAATAGCAACACTTGGTCACAGGCTGGGTGAGCTCAGAGTGCCGCTGGAGACCAGGAACACGGGAGGGATTGGCTGCTTTTCCCTGAGGGCCCATTGAAGAGTGGGGCCCTGAGCTCTCAGCTCCCACAGGGCTGGAGATTGAGAGGCCGCTATTTTCATTCCTGTCCTCCAAAGCTCTATGGAAAGTGTTCAGTGAACAAAATCTCCCAAGACCAAAACTATGCAGATTACTTAGCCTGGCTCCTGACAAGGGTGATGCAATTCCGCCTCAGGCAAAGATATTTGAGATCATTGCAACAGGTCCCTCCCCTAGAAAATCAGCAAGAACATCTAGCCAAGACCAAGTTCACCAATCAATGAGAACTGTGGAACTCCAGAGCTAGGGGAAAGCAACACATAGAATTCATGGCTTTTTTCCCATGATCATCAGTCTTTCAAAGTTAATTTTTTATTTTATTTTTTTCTTATTGTATTTTTTAAATTTTTCCTCTTTCCTATTTTAACATTTTTGAACTATATTATCTTATCAATAACTTTTTAAAAATCTTTTTAAAATTTTCATTGTTATAGCCATATTTTATCTCTGGTTTTGGGAATACATATAGGGTATTTTTTTCCTTTAAAATTTTGGGATACAATTTCTTCTAATAGATTTAAATATACCCTAAATCTAGCACATAGCTTTGTTGTATGCGTCTAACATAGGAGCAGCCAACTATATAAACCAATAAATAACAAAATTTAAAAAAAAATCAACAATAATACAATAATAGTAGGGGACTTTAACAACGTCCTCAGAGATATGGACAGATCATCTAAGCAAAATGTCAACAAGGAAATAAAGGCTTTAAATGACACACTGAACCAGATGGACATCACAGAATATTTAGAATATTTAGAATATTCCATCCCAAAACAACAGAAAAACATTCTTCTCAAGTGCACATAGAACATTATGCAGAATAGATCACATCCTGGTCACAAATCAGGTCTCAACCAGTACCAAAATATTAGGATAATTCCTTACATATTTTCAGACAACAATGCTTTGAAACGAGAACTCGATCACAAGAGGAAAGTTGGAAAGAACTCAAATACATGGAGGCTAAAGAGCATCTTACTAAAGAATAAATGGGTCAACCTGGAAATTAAAGAAGAATTTTTAAAAATTCATGGAAACAAATGAAAATGAAAACACAACTGTTCAAAATGTTTGGGACACAGCAAAGGTGGTCCTGAGAAAAAAGTATATAGCAATACAAGCCTTTCTCAAGAAACAAAAAAGCGGGGAGCCTGGGTGGCTCAGTGGGTTAAAGCCTCTGCCTTTGGCTCAGGTCATGATCCCAGGGTCCTGGGATCAAGCCCCACATCAGGCTCTCTGCTCAGCAGGAGCCTGCTTCCTCCTCTCTCTTCCTGCTTCTCTGCCTACTTGTGATCTCTGTCAAATATATAAATAAAATCTTAAAAAAAAAAAAAAGAAAGAAAGAAAGAAACAAGAAAGGTCTCAAGCACACAACATAATCCTACACCTAAAGGAGATGGAGAAAGAACAGCAAAGAAAGCCTAAACCCAGCAGAAGAGAAATCATAAAGATCAGAGCAGAAATCAATGAAAGAGAAACAAAAAGAACAGTAGAACAAATCAACAAAACTAGAAGCTTGTTCTTTGAAAGAATTAATAAGATTGATAAACCCCTGGCCAGACAACAGAAAAGACAAAGGACCCAAATTGATAAAATCAGGAATGAAAGAGGAGTGATCACAACCAATACCAAAGAAATACAAACAATTATAAGAACATATTATGAACAACTGAACACCAGCAAATTTGACAATCTGGAAAAAATGGATGCATTCCCACAGACATATAAACTCATATAAACTACCAAAACTGAACCAGGAAGAAATAGAAAACCTGAACAGACCCATAACTAGTAAGGACATTGAAGCAGTCATCAAAAATCTCTGAACAGGGGTGCCTGGGTGGCTGAGTGGGTTAAATCCTCTGCCTTTGGCCCAGGTCATGATCCCAGAGTCCTGGGATCGAGCCCTACATCAGGCTATCTGGTCAGCGGAGAGCCTGTTTCTTCCTGTCTCTCTGCCTGCCTCTCTGCCTACTTGTGATCTCTGTCAGTCAAATGAATAAATATATTAAAAAAAAAAATCTCTGAACAAACAAGAGACCAGGGCCAGATGGCTTCCCAGGGGAATTCTACCAAATATTTAAAGAATTAATACCTATTCTGAAACTGTTCCAAAAAATAGAAATGGAAGGAAAACTTCCAAACTCATTTTATGAGGCCAGCATTACCTTGATCCCAAAACCAGACAAAGACCCCATCAAAAAGGAGAATTACAGACCAATATCCTTGATGAACACAGATGCAGAAATTCTCACAAAAATACTAGCCATTAGGATCCAACAGTACGTTAAAAGGATTATGTTCCATGACCAAGTCGGATCAATTCCTGGGCTGCAAGGTTGGTTCAACATCAGCAAATCAATCAATGTGATACAATACATTAATTAAAAAGAAAAAAAAGAACAAGAACCATATGAAATTCTCAATAGATGCAAAAAAAAAATTTGATAAAGTACAGCATCCTTTATCAAAACTCTTCAAAGTGTAGTGATAGATGGTACATACCTCAATACCATCAAAGCTAGCTTATCTATGAAAAACCCACAGTCAATATCATTCTCAATGGGGAAAACTGAGAGCTTTTCCCCTAAGATTAGGAACATGGCAGGGCTATCCACTATCACTACTGCTATTCAATATAGTACTAAAAGTCCTAGCCTCAGCGATCAGACAACAAAAAGAAATAAAACGTATCTGTATTGGCAAAGAAGAGGTCAAACTCTCATTCTTTGCAGATGATATAATACTTTACGTGGAAAACCCAAAAGACTCCACTCCAAAACTGCTAGAATTCATACAGGAATTCAGTAAAGTGTCAGGATATATAATCAAAGAACAGAAATCAGTTGTAGTTCTATACACCAATATTAAGACAGAAGAAAGAGAAATTAAGGAGTCAATCCCATTTACAATTGCACCCAAAACAGTAAGATACCTAAGAATAAATCTAACCAAAGAGGCAGAGAATCTGTACTCAGAAAACTACAAAACACTCATGAAAGAAACTGAGGAAGACACAAAGAAATGGAAAAATGTTCCATGCTCCTAGATTGGAAGAACAAATATTGTGATAATGTCTATGCTACCTAAAGCAATCTATACATTTAATGCAATCCCTATCAAAATCCCACCCATTTTTTTCAAAGAAATGGGGCAAATAATCCTAAAATTTATATGGAACCAGAAAAGACCATGAATAGCCTGAGGAATGTTGAAAAAGAAAACCAAAGTTGGTGGCATTACAATTCCAGACTTCAAGCTCTGTTACAAATCATCAAGACAGTATGGTACTGGCACAAAAACAGACACATAGACCAATGGCTCACTAATCTTGGTCAACTAATGTTCAACAAAGCAGGAAAGAATGTCCAGTGGAAAAAAGACAGTCTTTTCAACAAACTGTTTAAGGCAAGTTGGACAGCCACATGTAGAAAAATGAAACTCGTCCATTTCCTTACACCACACATGAAAATAGACTCAAAATGGATGAAGGACCTCAATATGAGAAAGGAATCCACCAAAATCCTTGAGGAGAACAAAGGCAGCAACCTTTTCGACCTCAGCCACAGCAACTTCTTCCTGGGAACATTGCCAAAGGCAAGGGAAACAGGGGCAAAAATGAACTATTGGGATTTCATCAAGATCAAAAGCTTTTGCACAGCAAAGGAAACAGTCAACAAAACCAAAAGACAACTGACAGAATGGGAGAAGATATTTGCAAACAACATATCAGATAAAGGGCTAGTATCCAAAATCTATAAAGAGCTTATCAGACTCAACACCCAAAGAACAAATAATCCAATCAAAAAATGGGCAGAGGACATGAACAGACATTTCTGCAAAGAAGACATCCAGATGGCCAACAGACACATGAAAAAGTGCTCCACATCACTCAGCATCAGGGAAATACAAATCAAAACCACAGGGAGATACCTCACACCAGTCAGAATGGCTGAAATTAACAAGTCAGGAAATGGCAGATGTTGGCGAGGATGTGGAGGAAGGGGAACCCTCCTACACTGGAGGTGCTGCCATTCTGGAAAATAGCAAGGAAGTTCCTCAAAAAGTTGAAAATAGAGCTACCCTACGACCCAGCCATCACTCTACTGGGTATTTACCCTAACGATACAAATGCAGTGATCCCAAGGGGCATGTGTACCCGTATATTTATAGCAGCAATGTCCCCAATAGCCAAACTATGGAAAGAACCTAGATGTCCATCAACAGATGAATGGATCAAGAAGAAGTAGTATATATATATATGTACACACACACACACACACACACACACACACACACACACACACAGGAATACTATGCAGCCATCAAAAAAGAAATCTTGCCATTTGCAACAGCGTGGTTGGAACTAGAGGGCATTATGCTGAGCGAAATAAGTCAGTAAGAGAAAGATAATTATCATATCTCTCTGGTATGAGGAATTTGAGAGGCAGGGCTGGGGGCTCTGGAGTGTAGGGAGGGAACAAATGAAGCAAGATGGGATTGGGAGGGAGACAAATCATAAGAGAATCTTAATCTCATGAAACAAACTGAGGGTTGCTGGGGTGTTGGATGGTAGGGATAGGGCGGCTGGCTTATGAACATTGGGGAGATTATGAGTTATTGTGAGTGCAGTGATGTGTGTAAGCCTGATGATTCACAGACCTGTACCTCTGGGGCAAATAATACATTATATGTTAATAAAAAATAAATAAATTCATGTTAAAAAAAATAATAATTTTCCAGGGGTGCCTGGGGTGCCTGGGTGGCTCATTTGGTTAAGTGACTGCCTTTGGCTCAGGTCATGATTCTAGAGTCCTGGGATCGACTCTCACATTGGGCTCATCAGGGAGTCTGCTTCTCCTGCTGACCTCTCTCCTCTCATGCTCTCTCTCTCTCTCTCAAATAAATAAATAAAATCTTTTAAAAAAAAAGAATTTTCCAAATTATCATCTTATTTCCATCCCTAAATTCATCATTAATATTCTACTAGTTAAAATGTATTTCCCTCTATTTCTGCATTTTTATATTCCAAACTCCTTTCAGAATCTTTCTCAGGGATGCCTGGGTGGCTCAATCGGTTAAGCATCTGCCTTCAGCTCAAGTCATGATACAGGGTCCTGGGATAGAGTCCCATACCAAGCTCCTTGCTCAGCAGGACACCTACTTCTTCCTCTGCCTGCCACTCTACCTGCTTATGCTCTCTCTTTCTTTCACTAACAAATAAATAAATAAAATCTTTAAAAAAAAGAATCCTTCTCAAATATTTGCTTTCATGATCCCTGTAAGTAGAGGTAATCTCAAATATAGCCAATGTCTCTTCTATTTTGCTTTTATTGTTTATCACTCACTTTCTTCATTGTAATAGCTACATCTACATTTTTCTCTCTTGCTAGACCCTATGCTCCTTGTAGACATGGGCTATATATTAGACATAGGCTGACATAATAGGAAGAGATGTCTAGTTCTTTTATGAGATCCAACAAGTGACTTAAAGTCCCTATATGCAACATTGTTTTATTTGTAAAATGATAACAATAATATCTACATTGTAGCCTTATATAATTATTGTAAAAAATATCAATACTATATCTGAAGATATTCCTCCATAGTGTCAATTAGCAGTTGACTCTCAAGAGACAATTACTAAAGTCAATAATTAAATGTGGCAAATTTTTAAAAATCATCTAGTTCACAAAGCAGGTACTCAGTTTCTGTTCTATTGATATTCAGGAATGACTCTAGGCTTTGAAACAAAGCTTGTAATGTTGAGAATTCAATATAAGAAACTATGATGAATGATGTAATTAATATTATCATTTACATCAAAAACAATTTAAATAATCCAATGAACTGCAACTAAAATATTATATGCTTTTATATAGGATATCATAAGGTATGCAGTTTATTTCTTCTTTCAAGAGTCCAATTATTATTATGAGTAGTGACAAAAATTGAACCTTATTCTATACTATATTCCTTAGAGCTTTTTTATACAAATATTATCTTATTTGTTGCTTTATGCAGTATAGTTAGGACAAGTTATTTAGATTGGAAAATCTAAAATTCAGAGGTTGGGACATTTCTCCAAGGTCAATTACTGACTAGCTAGTAATGTGAATGGGTTAAGAGTCAACTCCTCCCAATTTCTTGCTTCAATTCTTCCTTCATCAATCAGTGATGACAAACCTGTGAGGCTGATATTTTGCTAATGAGAATGCCATTCAGTTTAGTTAGACTATATTAAAGACTGTTTTTCTATTTATGTCACTATTAGTAATAATGATAATAGCAACATTGTCTATTTATTATGTGGGACTTACAAGAAATAAATTTCCTGATGTTCTGAGAATCTGGATGTATGCCCACACCATCAGTAACTGCTGACCCACCATACCTTTTGTCACCCTCACAAACGAGATTCAGTTCCCGTCATCTGAGAACTGATCTTGGCATCAGGAATGCCCAGATTTTAGTCACTAAGGTCCATTCACTCTTTACTGACCCAAGCCAGTAATCTACTCTTCTGCCCAAAGATCTACCTCTGTAACCTAACTAATAAGGCTAATAGCTGCATCCTGTTATGAAAAAGAAGAAACACTTGAAATATCATTCAGAGGAGATTAAATACCTTGCTGGATAATGGAAAAGATGTTTTCTTTTTCTCTTTCCCCTTTTTCTCCTCCTTCCCTTCCTCCCTCCTTTCTTTCCTTCCTTCCTTCCTTCCTTCCCTTCTCTCTTCCTCTTCACAAAAACTACAGCATTGTAAGCAAACACCTAGCATTATACTAATAGGATCAGAACAACCAGAAGTCTTCAAAATGAGACCTTCCAATTATTTTGCATTTAGAATTTCTATTCAGCTTACAAAGAATTTCTTTCTTTTTCCCTATAAACTAAGTTGTTGAAAACATAAAAGGTTTGAAAAACAATACCTAAATATAATGCTTTAAAACATGATAAAATTGTGCTCACTTAGGCTTAAAGAATGCCTTCTAGACAAATTCTTTGTGCAAACACATCAGTTAGAATTCCACCCAACAAAAGTAAATTCTGTTCCTTTATGTACCATTTGGGAGCAGTCTCTCACTAAAGAAGGTGTTTGATATATTCTACTTATATTGTAAAATCCTAGCTGTTTTCACATAAAGTTTCCAGAGGAAAAATACCTTGCTCTAAAATGTATTGGTAACTGCTGCAGATCAACCAGAGATTTGTGCATTACAGCTGACCCTGGAACAATACAGGGATTACAGTTGCCAACATCCTACACAGTCAAAAACTCAGGTATAAGTTTTGACTCCCCAAAAACCTAACAACTAATATCCTACAGTTAACTGGAAGACTTATCAATAACATAAAACAGTCAATTGACATGTATTATACATATATATTATACACTGTATTTTTACAATAAAATAAGTTAGAGAAAAGAAAATCATAAGGAAAAAAGTTACATCTGCAGTACAGTATGTATTTATCAGAAAGCATCTGGGTGTAAGCGGACCCACGCAGTTCAACAGTCAGCTGTGGTCGGAAAAGTGATCAAAATATGCAGATCGCTTTTCAATCTATTTTTTCTGATCATTTAAAAAAAAGCCTTCATGACATTGAGCAGATTCGTTCTAGATCAGACCAGCTTCTTAAAGGGCACAACTTTTCTGCCTTCCCAGAGAAAACCATTGGTATGTTCAAAGATAAGAGTAACTGGCCTTAGCACAAATACATAGTTAACTCACAAAAGAGAACTCACTTTTGAGGAAAAAAAAAATGTTTTCTACAATTTTCCAGAGTTAAAGTTTACATGAAATTCTACTGCCATAGATTCTGCAGTAAAGTTTTGAGATCTCTCTACTAATATTCATTAGCATTTAAATCCGTCCATTCAGTGAATATTGATTTACCATCTTGTGCGCCAGGCACTATACTGATCGTTTATCCCATCGATTACATACACATGTACACACACAATCTCTACACATCACGCGAAAACTCCTCTGAGAATCTATTTTAGCATACCCTGTAAAAGTTATTTATGCAAGCTATAATGATGAATAGCAAAATAACAAAACTCAGTGGATTAAAGTATCTATTCTGATTGCTTGTGAATCTGCATCAAATGGGTAATTCTGAGATATTCCTGAGTTCACTCATGCATCTACAGTCACTGTGGGTCAACTATAGGCAAAGCTCGGACATATCGCATGTTTAGGTCCATACCACTGCAATAAAACAAATATTGCAATAAAGTGAGTAAAATGAACTTTCTGGCTTCCCAGTGCATATGAAAGTTGTATTTACACTATATTGTAGTCTATTAAGTATGCAATAGCATTATCTCTTTAAAATGCACCTGCGTTAATTAAAAGACACTTTGCTGCTAAAAATGCTAAGCATCATCTGAGCTTTCAGCAAGTAGTCATTGTTTTGCTTGTGGAGGGTCTTGCCTTAATGTTTGTGGCTGCTGGCTGATCAGGGTGGTGGTTGCTGAACGTTAAGATGGCCGTGAAAATTTCTCAAAATAAGACAACAACTAAGTCTGTTGCATCTGACTCTTCTTTTCATGAAAAATTTCTCTGCAGCATATGATGCTATTGATAGTGTTTTACCCAAAGTAGAACTTCTTTCAAAACTGGAGCTGATTCTCTCAAACCTTGCTGCTGCTTCATTAACTAAATTATGGAATATTCTAAAACCTTTGCTGTCATTTCAATAATCCTCACAGCATCTTCCTAAGGACTAGTTTCCACCTTTACTTGCTTATCCAGAAGAAGCAACTCCTCATCTGTTACAGTTTTATCATGAGATGGCAGCAATTCAAGTTACATCTTCATACCCCTCTACTCATTCTAGTTATTTTGTTATTTCTACTGCAGCTGCAGTTACTTCCTCCACTGATGTCTTGAACCCCTCAAAGTCCTCCATGAGGGTTGAAATTACTTCCAAATTCCTGCTCTTGGTGATATTTCAACCTGTTCTTAATGGCATCTAGAATAGTGAATCTTTTCCAGAAAGTTTTCAATTTACTTTGACCAGATCCATCAGGGAAATCACTATCTATGGCACCTATAGTTTTATGAAATGTATTTCTTTTTTTTTTTAAGATTTTATTTATTTGGCAGAGAGACAGATCACAAGTAGGCAGAGAGACAGACAGAGAAAGAGGAGGAAGCAGGCTCCCTCCTGAGCAGACAGTCTGATGCAGGGTTCGATCCCAAGACTCCGGCATCAGAACCGGAGCGGAAGGCAGAGGCTTTAACCCACTGAGCTACCCAGATGCCCCTTAAATGTATTTCTTAAATAACATAGCTTGAAAGTTGAAATGACTCCTTGATCCATGGACTGCAGAATGGATGTTCCATTAGCTAGCATAAAAACATTAACCTTATTGTCCATCTCCATCAGAACTCTTGGGTAACCAGGTGGGTTTTCAATGAGCAGTCTTATTTTGAAAGGAATCTCTTTTTCTCAAAATATTTGGTTTAAAATATTTGACAAACTATGTTGCAAACATGTGCTGTCATCCAAGCTTTTTTTTTCCCCCCCTATTTCTAGAGCACAGATGGAGTAGATTTAGCATAATTCCTAAGGGCCCTAGAATTTTCAGAATTGCCAAAGAGCATTGGTTTCAACTTAAAGTGACCAGCTGCATTAGCTCCTAACAAGAGAGTCGGCTTGTCCTTTGAAGCTTTGAAGTCAGGTACTAACTTCTCTTCTCTAGCTATGGAAGTCCCAGATGACATCCTCTTCCCATAAAAGGCTGTTTCAATCCACAATGAAAATCTGTTGCTTAGCATAACCACCTTCATTAGATCTTCTGGATAACCGTTGGTTCAGAGGCTTTTAAAGGGCTTCCCAAGTGTAATCTGAAACTGGCCTCCATACTCAGAGGGCAAGGAGAGACTGAAGAAAGAGGGAGTCCACTCCAGATTGGGGGTGATGGGGTAGTTTTAATAAGCAAAGGGAACTTACATATCAGGCTTGTCTTGGGTAGCAGCAAGATGAATGGATCCCTGCACCTGCCTGCCAAATCTTAAAAGTTGATAAAGACACCTTGACTGGGTTCAGTCACATATTCTGTGCAGGTGTTCTCAATACCTCGTCATTGTCTAAAGGTTATGTCCTTGGGGTAGCCTCTGGGAGCAAAAAAGTCAAGCAGAAGTCACATTCCAAGGGCAGGGGAAGGGATGAGAAGCCTCCAAATGCGGGAGTTCAGTTCACAGGCCAGTGGATGGTCATGTCTTTTTTTTGATGATGTTCCTCAACAGTAACTTGCTGCAGCTCCTACATCAGCACCTGCTCACCTTGCACTTTAACATAATGGAGAGGGCTTCTTCTCGTAAGTGTTATGCACTCAGCTCCTTTAACTTCAAACTTTTCTTTTGCAGCTTCCTCACCTCTCTTGGCCTTCACAAAATTAAAGAAAGTTAGGACCTTGTTCTGGATTAGGTTTTGACTTAAGGGAATATTGTGGCTTAGTTCTGCCACACCACTCACTATCCAGACCACTCATGCTTTGTCCACATCAGCAATAAGGCTGATTCACTTTCTTATCATCTGTGTGCTCACTGGAGTAACATTTTTCATTTCCTCCAAGAACTCTCCTTTTGCATTCACAACTTGGCTGTTTGGCACAAGAAGCCTAGCTCTAGGTCTATTTTGGCTTTCCACATGACTTCCTCACTGAGGTCAATCATTTGTAGCCTTTGATTTAAAGTAAAGGCATATGACTCTTCTTTTCACTTGAACACATAGAGGCCATTGTATGGCTATTAACAGCCCTAATTTCAATATTGTTGTGTCTCAGAAAATAGAGAGTCTGGGAAGAAGGAGAGAGATGGCGGAATGGCTGGTAGGTAGAGGAGTCAGAACACACACAACATTTATCACTTAAGTTTGTCATCTTATGTGGTTGCAGTGTGAGGTGCCCCAAAGCAAAATTACAATAGAAATACCAAAGATCAATAATTGCAGATCACTATAACCAATATAGTAATACTGAAAAAGTTTGAAATATTTTTAGAATCACAAAAATGTGACACAAATTGAGTAAATGCTGTTGGGAACATGGTGCAGGTTTGTCACAAATTTGTAAGACATGCAATATCCGTGAAGCACAATAAGGCAAAGTGCAATAAAGCAAGGTACACCTGTTGTTGGTCTTGAGTGGGCTCACTCATGTCTGGGGGTTAGCTGATGAAGATTACTCTGGAAGGGTGTCAGGTGGTGTAGTTCAATTCCGTATATATCTCACCCTCCAGAAAGATAGCTTGGGGATTTGAGAGAAGGTTAGTAAAACTCAAAATGCAAGTGGATTTTGTGCTTTTTTATGTCCAATTGTTTACAGGGAAGGCCACAATAATTCCTCCCCTCCTTTTACAGATGTCATTTTGCAACATGTCTGTTTACCCACCTCTTGAATCTGGGTGGTCTTTTGACTTGTTTTGGCTGATAGAATGTATCAATGTGACATTGCTCAACTTCTGACTCTAGGTTGTGGAGGATTCTAGCTTATTCTTTCGTTTTGTTGGAAAGCTATGTTACCACATGAGGAAACTATACAGCCTGCCTGAGGATGATAAAACTACATGGAACAGAGACCAATCACCCAGCTGAGAACTCCAAGGCAAACCAGCCTCTCAATCAAGCCACACCAGGAAAGATGAGTAGAAAATCACCCAGCAGAACTAAGCCCAAATTGCTGACCCATAGAACCAAAACAAAATTATTTTCATTTTAAGTCACTATGTTTGGGGTGGTTTCTTAAACAGCAGTAGATAACTGAGACCTGCATCATGCTTGATAATAATATACCACTGTCAAATCATGAATATATCACTGTCAAATCAGAGTCAAGAAGTAGGGCAGAAGCCTCAGCAATCACACAACAAAAAGAAACTAAAGGCATCCAAATTGGCTAAGAAGAAGTCAAACTATCATTCTTTGTAGATGATATGATACTATATGTGAAAAACCCAAAAGGCTCCACTCCAAATCTGCTAGAACTTGTACAGGAATTCAGTAAAGTGTCAGGATATAAAATCAATGCACAGAAATCAGTTGCATTTATTTACACCAACAACAGGACATAAGAAAGAGAAATTAAGGAGTCAATCCCATTTACAATTACACCCAGAACCATAAGATACCTAGGAATAAACCTAACCAAAGAGGCAAAGAATCTATACTCAAAAACTATAAAGTACTCATGAAGAAAATTGAGGAAGACACAAAGAAATGGAAAAATGTTCCATGCTCCTGGATTGGAAGAACAAATATTGTGAAAATGTCTATGCTACATAAAGCAATCTACACATTCAAGGCAATCCCTATCAAAATCCCAACCATTTTTTTCAAAAAGATGGAACAAATAATCCTAAAATTTATATGGAGCCAGAAAAGACCTCGAATAGCCAAAGGAATATTGAAAAAGAAAGCCAAAGTTGGTGGCATCACAATTCCGGACTTCAAGCTCTATTACAAAGCTGTCATCATCAAGACAGTATGGTACTGGCACAAAAACAGACACATAGACCAATGGAACAGAATAGAGAGCCCAGAAATAGCCCCTCAACTCTATGGTCAACTAATCTTATACAGAGCAGGAAAGAATGTCCAATGGAAAAAAGACAGTCTCTTCAAGAAATGGTGTTCAGAAAATTGGACAGTCACATGTAGAAAAATGAAACTGTACCACTTCCTTACACCACACATGAAAATAGACTCAAAATGGATGAAGGACCTCAATGTGAGAAAGAAATCCATCAAAATCCTTGAGGAGAACACAGGCAGCAACCTCTTCGACCTCAGCCACAGCAACTTCTTCCTAGGAACATCGCCAAAGGCGCCAAAGGCAAGGGAAGCAAGGGCAAAAATGAACTATTGGGATTTCATCAAGATCAAAAGCTTTTGCACAGCAAAGAGAACAGTCAACAAAACCAAAAGACAACTGACAGAATGGGAAAAGATATTTGCAACTGACATATCAGATAAAGGGCTAGTATCCAAAATCTATAAAGAACTCATCAAATTCAACATCCAAAAAACAAATAATCCAATCAAAGAAATAGGCAGAAGACATGAACAGACATTTCTGCAAAGAAGACATCCAGATGGCCAACAGACACATGAAAAAGTGCTCCATATCACTTGGCATTAGGGAAATACAAATCAAAACCACAATGAGATACCACCTCACAGCAGTCAGAATGGCTAAAATTAACAAGTCAGGAAATGACAGATGCTGGTGAGGATGTGGAGAAAGGGGAACCCTCCTACACTGTTGGTGGGAATGCAAGTTGGTGCAACCACTCTGGAAAACAGCATGGAGGTTCCTCAAAATGTTGAAAATAGAGCTACCCTATGACCCAGTAATTGCACTACTGGGTATTTACCCTAAAGATACAAATGTAGGATCTGAAGGGGCATGTGCACCTGAATGTTTATAGCAGCAATGTCCACAAGAGCCAAGTTATGAAAGAACCTAGATGTCCATCAACAGATGAATGGATAAAGAAGAAGTGGTATATACATACAATGCAATACAATGCAGCCATCAAAAGAAATGAAATCTTGCCATATGTGACAACATGGATGGAACTAGAGGGTATCATGGTTAGCGAAATAAGTCAATCAGAGAAAGACAATTATCATATGATCTCCCTAATATGAGGAAGTGTAGATGCAACGTGGGGGGTTTGGGGGGTAGGAAAAGAATAAATGAAACAAGATGGGATCAGGAGGGAGACAAACCATTAGAGACTCTTAATCTCACAAAACAAACTGAGGGTTGCTAGGGGGAGGGAGGTAGGAAGAGGGTGGTGGGGTTATGGATATTGGAGAGGGTATGTGCTATAGTGAGTGCTGTGAAGTGTGTAAGTCTGACAATTCACAGACCTGTACCCCTGGGATTAATAATACACTACATGTTAATAAAAGAAATTAAACACATACACACAGAGACACAGACACACTCACACAAAGAAGTGGGGCAGAATATGCTACCCACAACGGGAAGACTCAAAAACTAAAACCATCGATGCAACTGATCTACCATTTACACATTAAATGTAAGAAAGTGAATGATGAGAAGCTTGAATGATTCACATAACAGCATTCACTTAGGAACCGAAAGTGCTAATCCTAGCTCATTCGACTAGAAAGCCTAAATTCTGTCTCCTTTACCCCTACAGCCAATCTATGAGAGGAGTATACAGTTCAGCTGGTGGAGTCTGAGGTTCCCGACTTCTGTAAGTTCCATGCCCAAATTTCACTTTGCATTTTTCCTCTTTTGCATAGCTGAAACTGAATTTCCACCAGAAGGCTCAGAGCTTTCAGATGCCAACACCAAATGGGAACTAAAGTGGGTAATCTCTAAGGACTTTTACACCAACAGCATTTTTACCAAGCATCAGGTTGCCCTTGTTACTAATGGGACACCAAGAAAGTGTTGTATTTCTGTTGCATGGGCCCTGACCTTACACCAAATGTCTGATTTCTCACATCATGTGCTTCAATTCTTCTAAGCAGAGTTCTGTTCAGAAATTCTACTTCAAGTAATTGGTCTATTTCTTTATTGTTCTCTTTGCTTTCTTTAGTCCCAGTTGGAGACTGAACATTTTTTTCCTGGTTCAAGTAACTGCGACCAAAGCCCTATTGCCATTTCAGATCTCCTCAGCGCTGCTTGCCTAGACTTCCAAGAATTACTCAAAACTGCTGCCCATCACCTCATTTTTCATGCTGGATAGGATGGCCTGATATTAAAGTTCTTAACCTTGATGCTAATTATTTTCTGACATTTCTATCCTGCGAAATCCTAAGGCAAAATATTTTATTCATCTTTATATTTACATACATTGCGTTTACTGGAGTACCTTGTGGTATCTTCAGTTAAGCCAGCGTTTCATTACAGTGTGCTGAATAAATGACACAAGTAAATATTAAATGAATATAATTTATTATTTCAAAAAGCAGTTTCATATTTATACTTATTAGAGGAGAAAGTCCTGCTACCTCTTCTCTGATACTATTTTTATGTTAATAGATTAGCAAGGAAATGAACCACAGTAACTCTAATTTAATAATATAAAGGCATCCTTAGGGTAAATACCCAATAGTGCAATTGCTGGGTCATAGGGCAGTTCTATTTTCAACATTTTGAGGAACCTCCATGCTGTTTTCCAGAGTGGCTGCACCAGCTTGCATTCCCACCAACAGTGTAGGAGGGTACAAAACAAACTGAGGGTTGCTGGGGGGAGGGGGTTTGGGAGAAGGGGGTGGGATTATGGACATCGGGGAGGGTATGTGCTTTGGTGAGTGCTGTGAAGTGTGTAAACCTGGTGATTCACAGACCTGTACCCCTGGGGATAAATATATATGTTTATAAAAAATAAAAAATTAATTAAAAAAAAATAAAATAATATAAAGGCAGCTTCTATTACTTTCTAATGTGTCTATAGTTATCTATGGATTTTCTGACATAACAAGGTACCTGTATAGATATATAGATGACCTGTATAGATAGATAGATAGATAGATAGATAGATGGAGGATAAGTGGAGAAATGGAAATCTGATTCAGTGGTGTCAGAAAAATGAAACTGAGTAAAAAGCAGAAAATACTATGCTGTAGACAGCACACTCATTTTTCTCTGAGTCACTTTCATAAGAAAGTACAGTTCTTCCTGTCCTTTATGTATATATAAAACAGGTGGGAAAAAAAAAAAAACTAGTAATTAAGAAAAGACAGCCGTCTGGAGTCCTTCAGTAAAAAATAAAAAGAAACCAGTAACACTGCAGAATAAGTCTGTAATGATTAATTTTATGGGTCAACCTCGCTGGGCCATGAGGTGCCTATGTATTTGGTTAAATGTTATTTCTGAGTGTGTCCGTGAGGGTGCTTCTGAATGAGATTAACATTTGAGTCTATAGACTGCAGAAAGAAAATTGCTCTAATCAGTTTGGATGGGCCTCAGTCAGTCCAGGTGTGGAGAGAATAAAAGGATGAATAAGATTTTTTTTTTCTTTCTGCAGGACTGACTTTGAACTGGGACATGGGTCTTCTGCCTTTGGACTTGAACTTGGCCTACAACTTATACCAGTAGCAATCCTGGTTTCTCAGACCTTCAGACTCAGATAAAACTGTACCGTCAGTTCTTGGGTCTGGACTTCTCAGACTTCATAACTGTGTGAATCAATTCCATATTATAAAGAGTAGTTCAATTTCTCTAGAAAACCCTGACTAATACAAAGTCCATCTTCTCAGGAAGGTAAGAACCACTTACCAAGCCAAACATTCAGTGAGGATCTCAGATTCCAGAAAAATTAAAAGTAATGACCCTTTATCATTATTATTTAAACTTCAAACATTTTAAAGCATTTGCCTTTTGAGAATACATAAACCATTCAGCAAATGTATAAAAGAAACAAATCTTTTAGCATAAAAGACCATGGAAAGGTGAATTCCAGATTTTCCTGTGTCCGTTAGCAAGGCTTGAACAAGTAATTAAAATGAATAATATGTATCTTTAAAGGTCTGATGGTTGCCATGGTACTAAGCAAAGGCATATTTATCATTTTCCAATGCTTGTGCAGCATTAATAAAGAAAGGATGCCATAATTCTCCATCTTATGTTAGAGCAAGCTTTTGTTTTTACATTGTATCTACTACCAGAAGATGAAATGAAGACCAGAAAAAAATGGAGAACAAGCACCCTCCTTCCTCATTCTCCACCTTTACCACCCAAGAGATATTTGACAGTTTTTGTATAATTTGTGTGTGTGTGTGTGTGTGTTTGTAGTTTAAAAAAAAAAAAAAGCCATTTAAGAAATACATCAACAGGAGAAACTTAGCCAAAGCAACATAATAAAATACAAGAGTGCTTCAAAATCACACACTTGATGGGAAAGATTTGAAAAATTCCAGTGGTAGGAAATTTTATGGGAACAAAGACTTTCATGGAAAGATTTGAGCTTTTTTTACTGCTACGAAATTCAAGAAAGTGGTTCATGCAATGGCTGTCATAACAATCATCGCACATCCAATATATAAATGTCATATTGCTGAGAACATCAGAATTGTTGAGAATTTATAAAAGGAAGAACTCCAGTATGGAAATATACTGTGAATAAAGACATTTCCTATTTTTATGTGAGCCATTGGTCCAACACGGCATTTTAAAAAAGGGATAGGAATGTCCCTTTAGGAAGGACAAAGGGATAAAAATTATGTTTAAAAAAAAAAAAAACTCAGTAAGAAGCAAGCAGGTTAATTTCAATAAATAATCAAAACTTTATAAATATGAATTTCCTTTTGTGGTCTTATTCTATTTTAAAGTTTTGTTTGGGACCAACCTATCATTCCAACAGTAACTTTTATTAAAAAAAAAAACTGAATAATTTACATAATGCAACCCCATCTACATAGGATAGATTCTAGAAAGTAGGAAACATTTTGTGTAAATAAATCAGTATCATTTTTTACCTACATGGAGTATTATGGAAGATTTTTCTCAATACTTTCTAGTGATTATTCAAAGATTGTCATCATTCTAACTATCTTAGAAAGTCTCAGCTGAATACTAACATGTCTATAATAGTACATTCTTTAACTTTTTTTTTGAAATAATTATAGTCACAAAAAAGAAGGTACAAAGAGGTCCCTTCACCCAGTTTCCCCTGAGGGTTACATTTCTATGTAACTATAGAACAATATCAAAACTAAGAAAGTCACATTATTACAATGTGTAAATAGTTCTATGCCATTTTATCACATGTATAGATTTCTATAACCACTACCTCAATCAAGATACAGAACCACAAAGATCTCCCTCATGTTACCCATATAGAGTCATACCCATCCCTCTATCCTTGATGCTTGGCAGTCACTAGTTGATTTTCTTTATCTATATTTCTTTCTATTTTAGGTCAATAGTTATATCAAGAATATTATATAATAGAATTGTAAATCATGTGACCTTTGAGACTGGTCTTTTGCACTCAGCATCATATCCTTGAGATCCATAGAAGATGTTCCTTTTAATTGCTGGTATTACTCCATTATACGTGTGTACCACAGTTTGTTTATCCATTCACTTATTGTAGGACATTTTGGTTCTTTCCAGTTCAGAGAAATTACAAATAAAGTGGCTATGAACATTCCTGTACAGGTTTTTGTGCAGATACCTCCCCCACACACCCACGCTGGAAAAAATGTCCAGGAGTGTGATTGTTGGTTTATATGGTTAGTGTACATTCAGTTTTTGGTGATTTTTAAGAAACTGCCAACCTATTTTTCAGAATGAACTTATCACTTTAAATTCCTACCAATAATGTATGAGAGATCCAGTTTCTCTGCATACCTGTCAGCATCTGGCTTTGACAATATATTTCAATAGGCTTTATTTTTAGAGCAGTTTTAGGTTTACAAGAAAATTGATCAGAAAGTACAGAATTCCTAAAAGTCAAGCAGGGAGAGTCAATTATCATATGGTTTCACTTATTTGTGGAGCATAAGAAATAACACGGAGGACATGGGGAGATGGAGAGGAGAAGGGAGCTGGGGGAAATTGGAGGGGGAGACAAACCATGAGAGACTGTGGACTCTGCAAAAACAATCTGAGGGTTTTGAAGGGGCGGGCGGGTGGGAGGTTGAGTGGGCCTGGTGGTGGGTATTATGGAGGGCACGTATTGCATGGAGCACTCGGTGTTGTGCGTAAAAGATGAATTCTGGTAAACTGGAAAGAAATTTAAAAAATTAAAAATTAAAAAGAAAGAAAGTACAGAATTCCTATAAATTTTCTGAGTCCACACATAGAGGTTACCCACACACTAACAGGCTCCCCACTATCAACATCCAAATCAAAGTAGTATTGGTTTGTGATAACCAATAAATCTACATTGACATCACTATCATTCGAAGTCCCTGGTTTACACTGTGTTCCCTCTTGGTATTGCACATTTTATGGATTTTGAAACAGGTATAATGACGCATGCCCACTATTATAATATCACAGAGAATAGTTTCACTGTCATGAAAACCCTTCGTGCTCCACCTGTTCATCCCTCCCTCCCCTGACCCCCGGTAATCACTGATGTTTTTACTGCCTCCATAGTTTCCTCTTTTCCAGAATGTTAACTTAACACAATATATAGCCTTTTTAGATTGTAAGTTACACTTAATAATATGCATTTACGTTTCCTCCATGTGTTTCCACAATTTGATAGCACTCTCTCTATCTCTCTCTCTTTTTTTTTTTTTTCCTAACATTGAATAATAGTCCACTGGATGGATGATAGACCACAGTTGACACCTGCTATTATCGGTTAAATTGTGTCCTCCCGTTCATATTTACATGTTGAAGTCCTAACCTCTAGTACCTCAAAATGTGACTATACTAGGAGATAGGACCTTTAAAGAGGTGATTAAGTTAAAATGAGGTCATGAACCTGGGCCCTAATCCTACATGGCAATCCTTGTAAGAAAATATTAGGACACAGACATGCACAGAAGGAAGACCATGTGAAGACACAAGGAGAAAATGGTAATCTATAAGAAAAGGAGAAAGGCCATCAGAAGAAACCTACACTGCCAACACCCTGATCTTGAACATGTGCCTTCCAGAATTATGAAGAAATGCAACACTTCTGTTTCAAGCTACCCAGTCTGTGGTAATTTAGTGCAGCCTTACCAAACTAATAGAACTATTAAAGGACATCTTGTTTGCTTCCAAGTTTTGCGATTATGAATAAAGCTGCTATGAAAATGCGTGTGTGGGATTTTGTGCGGAAGCTTTCAACTCATTTAGTAAATACCAAGGAGTGCCATTGCTGATCACAGAATAAGAGTACAGATAGTTTTGTAAGAAAGCTCCAAATTGTCTTCCAAAGTGGCAGCACTCTGGAAGTGCTGGAAGTTTTACATTCCAGTGAATGAGTGATCCAATATCCCCACATCTACACCAACACTTATTGTCTGTTTTGTTTTTATTTTTGTTTTTTTTTTTTAATTTTTATTACAGTTGGCTTAGTTGTTGTGACCTGGAATCTCATTGCAATTTTGATTTGCATTGATATTGGCACCTCTTCATGTGTTTACTTCTCATTTGTATATTCTCTTCTATGAAATATTTTCTTCATGACTTCACCTGTTTTCTAATTGAATTGCTTGTTTTTTACTGTTGAGTTTTGAGAAGTTCTTATTCATTCAAGATGAGAGTCTCACTCAGATATGTGATTTACAAATATTTTCTTCCAGGCTAAAGCTTGATTTTTTATTCTTTAATAGGGTTTTTGTTTTGTGTTGCCTGTTTTGTGGGGTTTTCTTTGTGTGTGTGTGTGTGTGTTGTTGTTGTTGTTGTTTTCAGAGCAAAGGTTTTTAATTTTGTTGAAATTTATTTACTTTTATGAATCATGCTTTTAGTGTCATGTCTAATAACTCTTCAACAAATCTTAGGTTCTAAAGATTTTCTCCCCCGTTTTCTTTCTAAAAGTTTTAGAGCTTTACATTTTATATTTAAGTCCATGTTCCATTTTATTATTTTTTGTGTAAGATATGAGATTTAAGTTGAAGTTCATGTTTCTATCTAGTTGTTCTAGCACCATCTGTTGAAAATACTCTTTCCTCTACCGGATTCCTTTGGTACCTTTGCTAAAAATCAGTTGTCTGCATTTGTATGGGGGAATTTCTTGGTTCTCTATGTTGTTCCATTCATCTATGTGATACTTCCTCCATCAGTAACATACAATATTGATTACTGTAGTTATATAACACATCTTGGGACAAAATGTTTTAGCTATCTACTGCATTTCCATTTCCATATAAACACTGCATTTTAATATACATTAATTTCTCACTAAACAAAAAGTGTATCAGTGAACCAGGTAAGATGCACAGTAAATTATTTCAAATCTGAGACTTCAAAATACATAAAAACGTGTGTGTGTGTGTGTGTGTGTGTGTGTGTGTGTGGTATAGTTGCGGTAAGAAAATGGAAATGTTCCTTATAATAGCATATATTGATTTGTTGTCTGTAATTGGTGTACATGAATTGTATTCTACTATTTCTTTAACCAAAGTCCCTGTATAATACCAATTATAATTATAATTTAATTCCCCAGTTTATTATTGCTTGGTACCTGGCAGACACTTAATAATCATGAATAAATTATTTCTCAATAAATACATTTTTGTCAGATAATAAGCAACATCTTCATTAACATAAGGATAGCATTTGCTTTACTATATTTTAATAAATTGACTGACTGAAAGACCTTATATGTACCTCAGTGGATGTGCTGCTGAAAACGAGGAAAGGATTGGGTACTTGTATATTCATGATTTTAGTGCAAATACTGTGATCTCCTAACTATGCCTTATATATACAGTGAGGAAGGAAGAATCCATTTCTGAAAATGTGCATTATTGTTATTATTAAACACAGATTGTGAGTATAGAATATAGGACAAGAGTGTTCTTTAGTTTCCCCTTCAGTGGCCAATTAGTTCATACTGAGTCAGACTATTAATCATAAGAAATGTATCCTGTTTTTCTTTTTCTTCTCCCCTCACCTTTTACCTCATCTTTTCTTGTGGAATCCCATGTAGCCTCTTCTAGGTCCAACACCCAGGTAAAAATCATTTCAATAGGTTGAGTTTTTCCTTCCATCATGAGAGTTAGAGGCAAGATAAGAACTAGGTGGGGTTGGAGGTTGCCTCAGTATAGCCTTGGGGTGACTCAATGTATTTACAAGACAGACAAACATTTTTTTTCCTAGTATTTTTCTCACCTTTTAGTAAAATCCTGGAACCTATTACTCAAATATTTCCTGTCACTTTATCAGGACTAAATAAAACGTTTTTTAATCCTAGCTTAGTGTGGTCCATGACTTCTGAAAGGGAGGGAGGGATAAATAATGTACCCCAACCCAACAGAGGGTTGGGGAACAATTTTTTTTAAATCTCACTATAGTATTTTCTCAGAAAACTATAAGAAGAAAATTTTCTCTCTTTTCTATATTCTCATGTGTCTACATTAATGCAAAGACTCATAGTACACAGAAGACATTCACATATTAGTGATTAATTTTATCCTCATGAACCATTGTAGAAGTAGAGAAAGGGGGAATTATTTTTGTTATTCAAATCTGAGAAATGAAGAAACTGAGATTTCAATGATTCTGCAAGGTTAGATAGCCAGAATTTCTGGCTCCATGGAAACAGAAACTTCCCAACACAGTATATTGCCTGCATAATGCTGAAAACTCTGTGGATTAGTAACCATAAAAATAAAGCTACACAATATTAAAATTTTTGAAAGAAACATAAAAACATTTTGACCAATGAATACAGTGGAAAATTCAGGCTTAAAATTATAGGTTTGTGCACTGTATTTTCGTATTATTTAAATATTCGAGAGCCTCATTTCTTTGAATTATGACCGCATGAAACATTTTTCAATACCTAAAAGTCTCCACACTTCAAAGAAGACTAGTTCTTGATTATGCAATTAAAAAAAAAAAAAGTAAGAGAGAGCCACAGGAAGGATGGGGAGAGGAAGGAAGGAAGGAATGGAGGGAAGAGGAGTCAGAAAGGGAGAGGAGGAGGGAGGAAAAGGAAAGGAAAGGAGAAAGAGAACTGAAAACATCAGCAAATATATCACTTACTCGTGGTACTAATTTGTTTAAAATACTATGTTTCAAAGACTAAGTTGTTTCACCCCAATGGAAGTTATTGATTAAAATAAATCTTTATTACTCAGGATTGTTAAGAAGGTGACTGGGGTCAGACACCAAGGATTGTTTTATAACCATTGAGCCTCCAGTCTGTGTCTCATCTCTTAGACTTAATGTAGAGTCTGGTATAAGCTCTCATCGGAATCAGAAGCACAGACCCAGCAAGACTTAACATCTTCATATACAGTGTTAGACTAATATAAATTGATTATATACTACTTCATTGCTGCAGAGAAAAAAATCTATAGCTACTAATGGGTTTTGCTTTTGAAAGTCACAGAAATATTCTATTCCTGTCCTTGAATATTAGTCAACTTTCCTTTACTGACCACTTTGGTAAATAAAAAACCACAGAAGGCTAAAAGGTTCCCATAAAATTTAACTACCATATGTTTAAAGAAAATAAAATGGACTTTTATGTCAGGGGTGTGGTTTCTTATATGACAGCTTTGGTAACAACTAGTGATTATGGTTCTGGCGACCTTACTTTCCCTAATAATTACCCATGTCACAATTCAGTTCATTCTACAGAAAAACCCTCATTGATCAAAACATATGCAATCATATATTGTGCATATGGAAATATATCTCATCCAGTTTATGGTGTTGGAAAAATATAGTCTGAGTCAGTGTTCAATTAGGAAAATCTCATTTAAATACTCAATGTATGAGAAAATAAAATATATCTCTAAAAAACAGAGGAGGAAAGTCCTGTCAACTGAAATAAACTTTACTGCTATTTAATACAGTTTAATTGCAGAAACACATGTTCTAATTGGCAAATGGGACCAATCTGAATACCATTTACTCTTTGTCCTTGAAGGGGAAGAAATTTTAGCAAATGTCTTAAACTCTTCTGAAGCTTCCTCATCTGTTAACTGTAACAGTAAAAGGTACTTTCCTCAAAAGGAAATTTGGGGCTTTAATTAGTATTTTTAAATGCACAAAAATAAGTTATAAGCACTGTAAAATCTAAAGAAAAAAATATATACAGCTCCACTGAAATAGAAAGTAAAGTATATGACAATGTCCATTTGGTCTTGTGCATAAGAATTGAAAGTCTGGACTCAGAAGATCTGGAATCCTGTATCCACATGTTTTTCCATAGTACAATTTTGCAATTCCCTCCCATAAGCATGAGAGTAGACACAATTTCCACCCCTGGGTTCAGCCATGAATGGCTCTGGCCAATGAATGATATGTTCACATATATGACGCAAAGAAAAGATTTAAATGGGGTTATACAATTGGGTGCACTTTCACACTTTTTCCTCTGATACTGCCACCAAAGGACACTCCTGGGCTAGCCTGGGGAGGAATGGAAGACATGGGGAGCAGAGCTTAGGTTTCCCAGTTGTCCCAGATAAGGCCATGCTAAATCATTTGATAAGCAGATAAGCACTAAGCATGATCAGCCCAGTTGCTTCTTAGAACTATTCTATTAATGTAAGTAATAAATTCTTATGGTTGTTTGTCACAGAACTTCAATGGTTGTTTGTTCTACATCATTATTAAGACTATGGATAGCTGATGAAAAAAAAAATGCACTGAAAGTGGATTGCTACTGTAACAAAATCAGATCTATTGATTTGGAGACCAGGAGACAGGAAGGAAGGAAACCATTAGAGGAAGCTGGGAAAACTGGAAAAAACTAACACAGGAAAAGTGAAGCATGGTTACCTGTGTCACATTTTGTGAGACTGTCACGTGTAACTCAGAAATTAGAAAATGTACGTAATGAAGTTTGGGACCTGACTTAAGAAATGTCCAAGGAAAGCACTGAAAACATCTGCCAGTTGTTTTTAGCTGTTCATGGTAAGGTACTACAAGAAAAATGAATGCTAAAAAAACTCGTCAGATTCTAAGCAATATTTTGGAGGAATATTTAGAGCTCAGATGGCTTGGAAATTGTTAGTTTGGAAAATAAAACCATTCACATCCCCAGCATCTCAAACAAGTAAAAGATTATCATATTAATACTTTGCCTCAGGATCAAGGAGCTTGGAGACTCTTTGTTGAGACTTCTGAAGAATTAAATCGGTGACTCATAGACCTTCGCAGCTAGACAAATAGATTCATAGGAATCTTTTTTTTTTTTTAAGATATTATTTATTTATTTGAGAGAGAGAGCATGAATAGGGGGAGCAGCAGGCAGAAGGAGAAGCAGGCTCCTTGCTTAGCAAGGAGCCCAATGAGGGGCTCAATCCCAGCACCCCGAGATCATGACCTGAGCCAAAGGCAGAAGCTTAACCCACTGAGCCATCCAGGCAGCCCTGGACTCATAGGAATAATAATGGTGTCTTTGCAAAGCAGCTTGACAAGTCAAAACACCAGTAATTGAAGGGCCCCTGGGTGGCTCAGTGGGTTAAAGCCTTTGCCCTTGGCTCAGGTCATGATCTCAGGGTCCTGGGATCGAGCCCCACATCGGGCTCTCTGCTCAACAGGGGGCCTGCTTCCTCCTCTCTCTGCCTGCCTCTCTGGCCTACTCTCCCTCTCTGTCAAATAAATAAAATCTTAAAAACAAAAACAAAAATACCCCAGTAAACGAATCCAGAGAGGGGGTAATAGGATGAAGCTTATGGTGTATGTAGTGAACTCAGATCTGATACCTAGAACACCCACACAGTTTTCCAGATCGTTTACCTGCAAAAGCACTACTAGCTTGTTTTAAAAGGGCTTAGTCATTCGCAGATTAGAAAAATCAAGGCTGAATCAAGGAACATACTCTACTCCAGGGTAGGGAGGAACCTGGCCACATTTTGCCTGGAAAGATTTCAGAATTGATACAGACTACTGACTGCTACAGTGCCTCTTAGTTTTCTTTATTCAAATGAAAGTGGTTTTGGTAATTCTTTTCTCTCTGACTAAATGGCACAAAATAAACCTTTACGATGTTCATGGATTTTGTGGTCCAGGAATTTCGGCTCAAGACAGTGGAGACATCTTCTCTCTACTCAACAGTCTTTGGAACCTCAGCTAGATGACTTGAAGGCTAGGAACGGTAATTACCAGAGGACTTACTCACTAAGATGCCTGGTAAGAGATGCTCGTGGGGATGTTAGCTGTATCTATCAGGTGTATCTTCACATGGTCTTCCCAAGTGGACTTGGCTATTCACAACATAGTAGTTGGGTTCCACCAGAAGTGTTACTGGGACCATTTTTTAAAGCTATAATCTGCCACACGGTTTGAGTGTTTGGGGACAGACGATTTGTCTTTTTATTCTATAGTTCTCTGAATCAAGAGAAACCACATCCAAACTTATTTAAGATTATAAGGTTTTGGCCCTTGTGAGATTAGTGCTATAACTAGATGATATTGAAGGTGGGGGATAGAGTTGAGCAAATAATTGAAGCTATGAGTGAAGACTATACTAATTTATGTTAATACGCCCCATTATTTCTCTTTCCTTGTACCCATAATGCTCTGCTATGTTACTTTTTCAAAGCTTTCTCAGGGTAGATATAGGAGGTATTGATAGAATTCCTCTCCCTCACACTTGGCCATGTCTCCTTTCCTGGCCTGTGAATTGTTAGCAAACATGGAGCAAACAGAAGCTTGGAATGGTCTAGTACAACAGCACTTGTCCTTGTGATTGTTGTCACCCATCAGCATGAGGACATGACTAAGCCTGCCTGTAAGAAGTTGGGAGATGAAGAGTAGAGCCAGGTTGACCTAGTCATTCCAGATAATCCAGCCTGCTATCACCCAGAAAGAGTATTGAGGCTCACCAAAATTAGCAGAGCCACCTGCTGACTGCCTACAAGCATGGATTTAGAAAAGGCTTATAGTTATGGACCAATGAGGTCCTGTGTTATTTGTTGGGAGAATTTTACAGCAAGAAATAAACTGATATCCATATCTCAGATACCAAATAACACCCATTAAAAGATCAAAATGAATCCAACTCTCAGGTTGTACTGTATTCCATTGTTAAATCAGGAAGGCACATAAGAGCTCATTAACCCTCCAGTTTTTCCCATGCACTATATTTATTGGCAACATGCTTGAGAAGAATCTTACTATTTACACAGAATCTTACTATTCAGGGTGAAATGCTTTTAGGTATGCATCTCACACTCCCATCCTGTTGAGCTACAGAGAAGTGATGAGAATCTGCATGAGACTCCCGTTTGCACTGGAGAGCAAAGCCACGCAACAAATTATCTGTAGATTGGAATTAATGTTAATTAGACTATCCATGATTTTTGTACATCTGCCTGTGAATTCAAATTCATATCCTTAACATTTTACTGTAGGAAATTTCCTGTTAAAAATAAGAGATCAAGAAAGCACTTTGCAATGAAAGGACCTGTATAGAAAAATGAGAACTACTTTACGAATCACAAATGAGCATCAGTTGTAGATGCACCTTTGGCTCAAAGTCTATTAAAAATACGGGGTTATGGACATTGGGGAGGTTATGTGCTTTGGTGAGTGCTGATTCACAGACCTATACCCCTGGGGATAAAAATACATGTTTATAAAAAATAAAAAATTTAAAAATAAATAAATAAATAAATAAATAAATAAAATTAAAATAACTATGTATATGTTAATTAATAATAGTGCACACCGTTTTTCCTCATAATTTAAATATATCACAGAAGCCAAAGAAATGGTTTTATAATATCAAGAAAATCTGAATGAAGAGAAAGGAAATCTAACTTTCTGGGTGTTAATTCTCCTATACAGAGAGATATCAGAATAATTCAGTGTTACTCTAGGCAGACACATTATACCTAATATGAAAATTCATCTTTTCAAACAACATCAATTAAATTAGGTGCTAAGAAGTAACCTAAGTGATAACATACTCAGATTATCTAAAGCACCTTCTTAGATGTGTATCTAAGCCCATGTACACCTTTTTTTAAAATCCTGCATATCCCTTTGGGACCAGGAGAAATCCACTGGCATTAAATTTCCAATTGCTGCTGAAAACCACTAGAAATAGATTCAAGTGGCAGTTTCAGACAAATGAATGAGAGAACAGGCTCTCGATTCAAACAACCAGGGTTAGTGCCTCTAACATTAACCACCAGGTAACACTGAACAAGTTACTTAACCCCACTGTGCCTCAGTTTCCCCACCTGTAAAATATGAGTAATCATTTTGCCCACATCATATGATTGCTATAAGGGGTAAGTTAATACAATGTCTCACACATGATAAGCATAAAAAAAAAATGTGAGCAATTATGTCTAAATGTAATCATACAGCTCAATTGCCTGACCATCTTTGATTATATATTAGGATCATTATGTGTAACTGTGGGATTAATAGTATCAGATTTCAATCATTAATTCCCTGACATTCAGTTCAATGACATCACTTTTGTCATGTGTCTCAATGCAAAGAAAACAGGGACTGTTATCTTCCCAAATGTTGTTGTTTTGGTTTTTTTTTAAAGATTTTATTTATTTGACAGAGAGAAAGAGATGACAAGTAGGCAAAAAGGCAGGCAGAGAGAGAGCGGGAAGCAGGCTCCCTGCTGAGCAAAGAGCCCAATGCGGGGCTTGATCCCAGGACCCTGAGATCATGACCTGAGCCAAAGGCAGAGCTGTTGCCACCCAGGCACCTCTTCCCAAACTGTTATCTCTTGTGACCCTTCTTCCATTCTGGGTATTGTGGAATAACATTACCAACTATGGGAAAAAGGTACTCTCACTACAAAAATAAAGGAATTCTCATCCGAGCCCCCCTGACAGTACCTTATTGTAGAACTTTGGCAGATCCCTTATCTTTACCCCAGGGCATGTGAAACTGAGGCAGAAGGTCTCTTCCAAATCAAAAACTATAAATCTACTTGCAGGTATTTAGAAGAGCACTGGTTTTAGCCCCAGACAAATATGAATATTAATTCTAGTTTAACTCCTTGCTGTCTGGGACTCCCATCTTTTTCAGGGTTAATATATAAGATTTTGATTCCAACTGATACATGGAAATTGCATGCCAGTGAGTGGTATATATGAACTTTGAAATGCAGACTGCTGAAGCATGTCATGGTGATAAAAGTCTGAGCTCCAGAATCAGGCCTCCTGGGTTTAGATCTCAGCTCTTCTAACTCAGGAACTGACTGAAGTCTTTAAATCCAGTTTCTCAGCTCAGTTTCTAATCACTTTCTCATCTGTAAAATAAGGATAATGATGGAATTTTCCTGATAGGATTGTTACGATGAGTAAAGGAAATAATGTGTAGGGGCACCTGGGTGGCTCAGTGGGTTAAGCTTCTGCCTTAGGCTCAGGTCATGATCTCAGGGTCCTGGGATCCAGCCCTCCTTCAGGCTCTCTGTCAGCGGGGAGCCTGCTTCCCCCTTTCTCTCTGCCCGCCTTTTTGCTTACTTGTCATCTCTCTCTCTCTCTGTTGAATAAACAAAATCTTAAAAAAAAAAGATAATGTACATAGATAATTCAGTGCTATTAATTATTATTCCTGTTATTATGATAAATATGCATTTATTCCAGAAATGTTTGTTACTTCTTATGGATTCTCTATTCACATTCTCATTCTCATGTAGATCTTCCTCCTAGGCTGCTGCTGCTTCTTTTTTTTTTTTTTTTTTTTAATCAGGGAAATGTCATTCAGTAGTAGATGCTTAAAGGTCAGGAAAAATATAGCAAGGATTAAAAATCCAATGAACACATTTTAATCGACAGCTTAAGGAGCAATAAACTTCACATTCTGCTAGATACATTTTAGAGACACATACATGATTTTCTCTTTTTCCTGGCACCTCCTTTTTTAATTTTTTTTTAAGGTTTTATTTATTTATTTGACAGGGAGAGAGATCACAAGTAGGCAGAGGCAGACAGAGAGAAAAGGGGGAAGCAGGCTCCTTGCTGAGCAGAGAGCCCGATGCAGGACTTGATTCCAGCACCTGAAGATCATGACCCCAGCCAAAGGCAGAGGTTTAATGACTGAGCCTCCCAGGTACCCCATCCCTGGCACCTCTCTAGCCACATTTGTACCAGGGATTCCTCCCACTACATAGACATTTGGTATGGCATTGCTCATTCACTGGTATTTTTAGATGTGATTTTAGATGTGATTTTAGGTCTGCCCACTTAGAGAGACCATGTCCAATGCAAGTAGATGAGCACCATAAGCATCAAGTCACTTTGAGTGGAAGTCAGAGTCCTCTGTACAGCAGTGACTAATGCCAAGAGCCTATCATAAACCCCACTGTACCTTTTACACCCATAGATAAAAGAAATATCCCTTCATAATTTCATTATCTAAAGGCTCTCCAGACAGGTATCAAGTGATACCCTGGTTCCCAAATCTATTACAGAATCTTCACTAAATATAATTTTATTCATGTATATTTATGACTTGTCTATAGGGTTCTCTACATGTATTTCTTTCCTCATCTGAAAGGGAATTTTCTTTTTCTTTCTCTTCTTTTCAATAAAAGCACATGGTTGATGTTATTTAAAGCCTCATGTCCCACAGTAGAGTAGTATATGAGGTCATAAATGGCTCTAGCAGTTATCAAAAGCCTCGGCTTCAACCCCAGCATTTAATCATCTGTAAAAGCCAGTTATAGGCTCATATACTTACCCTCCGTGAACATTATTTCTCTCATGTGACAAGGGAAAAAATATTTTTAAAAAACATTCTAAACAAACCACATCATCCAAAAATTAATAATGAAATTTTTTTTACTCATCTCATAAGCACTCAGAAGTTCCAAACTTTCACTGACTTCCTTCAATGGACATTAATTCTTTAATGTTTGTTCAACATTTTGAGGATGGTAGGCAGTATATAAGTGCTAAGTGTTACTGATGATGTTACTATGTGACTTTAGTTTGGCAACACGGATTAGATGACAAATAGCACAAAAGGAATGTAGTATGGCGGGAAGAAACGAGATTTGTGATTAGACACATTTCAGCTCAGGGAAGATTCATTCTGAGAAGGGGTCTATTGACCCGTTCTGAGCCTTGATTGGTCAACATGTCTTCTTTCATGTATTCAAAAAGAATAAATTATACTGACACTGGACATTTGCATGAGGAAGAGTGCTCCGCTTCATACACAGCAGGAAGAGGTCACTGACCCACTACTGAGAAACAGACATTCTAAGTAATTAGTTAAAAAATAAAATACATCTATACTCATGCAGAATTTCTCAGTTACTTCTCAGTTCAGACAAGGACGCCGCCCATTATATAGATCACAAATACACACACATACGCATACTCCTCAGAGTCAATACTGTAGTTGGTATGCCCTGGTATAAACGTGGACCCTGAGATTTGAAGCCATAATCTATGTTTTATTTGTATCATAGTTTATTAATCAACAAGACTCCCTCCAGTGAATAAAACAAAAATATTTAAATCTTTTGTTTTCTGGACTGCAATAGTGAATTCTACCTTTGCCCCCCCTCAATATTTTGTAACTGAACCTTTATCGATTTCAAAATAAATAGTATAAGTCATTTTCAAATTCTAGAGCACTCTAAAAGCATTGTTTAATTTCTATAATTTAGCGTGAAGATAAATATTTTATGGTTATCTTAGGTATTGAGTCTCTGGACCAAAAATGGAGAGATACAATTTATAATGATTTTGATAACAGAGAATCATTTGTGCAGCCAATTTGATCCAGGCATTTTCTGTTTTCTGTATTCAAGCCATCTCTGCATTTTCTCCCTTCCCTTCTAATTATACTCTATTGTTTTTCTTGGGGAGTGAACTATGAAGAACACTTTTGCTTGTTGACAGAAATGAAACTGAAGAATATTTTCATGGAAGATTTATGATACATAGCCAATTACATCTGGATTGCAGACAGCAAATTAGTTTTGGATTTGTCTCATTCAAAAATCATTGACAAGTGTGATTCATCATAATAATTTTGCAGAAGAATCATAGCAGATCATGGCCTGCACCACAAATGATGCTGTTATCACAATCCATCATGATTAAATAGTGGTCTGGAGTTAGATGAATGAGGACTCGGAATAATATATAAACATTGATAATTAGATGTTGATTTAAAGTAGGGGATGTGGAACCTTGTGTGGTACTATTACCTTACTTACTACTGAGCAGATTAAGAATTGTTTGTGTTTGCTACTTTTGAATTCTATTAGAATCCCCATGAAAATTCTGCCTGAAATTTACAAGTAAAACTCCCTTAACTTCCTATTTAAATATTGTTAGAATAGGCCCCATTGATATAATTTCATGCGATGCTATCCACCTTTTTTGACAATTTTAAGAAATCTCAGATAAGATTTTATAACTTTCAAACTTACAAAAAATTGCCTCCTAAAGGGTATGTCCTTCTCCAGGCCTGATTTATTTCCCATGAGTTAGAAGAGCAATGCAAAACTCAGCTTACTGTTCTCAGATAGATCTTCATAGATCCAAACTGCAAAAAAATTGTTAATCTCTGCCTCCTTAGAAACCCTCCTGATGATGATTCTCATGCCTCCCCGAGTTCGTAATTTATTTACTCATTCAATAAATACTTAGTGAATACATTATTATGTGGCAGGTACCGTTCTAGGTACTGGGAACACAACATTAAGAAAATGGACAGAATTTGACAAAGCAGGAAAGAATGTCCAGTGGAAAAAAGACAGTCTATTCCACAGACGGTGTTGGGAAAATTGGACAGCCACAGGCAGAAGGATGAAACTAGGCCATTTCCTTATACCACACACAAAAATAGACTTAAAATGGATGAAAGACCTCAATGTGAGACAAGAATCCATCAAAATCCTGGAGGAGAACACAGGCAGCAACCTCTTCAATCTCAGCCACACCGATTTCTTCCTAGAAACATCTCCAAAGGCAAGGGAAACAAGGGCAAAAATGAACTACTGGGACTTCATCAAGGTCAAAAGCTTTTGCACAGCAAAGGAAACGGTCAACAAAACCAAAAGACACCTGACAGAATGGGAAAAGACATTTGCAAATGACCTATCAGATAAAGGGCTAGTATCCAAAATCTATAAAGAACTTATCAAACTCAACACCCAAAGATCAAATAATCCAATCAAGAAATGGGCAGAAGACATGAACAGACATTTCTGCAAAGAAGACATCCAAATGGCCAACAGACACATGAAAAAGTGTTCAACATCACTCAGCATCAGAGAAATACAAATCAAAACCACAATGAGATACCCCTTCACACCAGTCAGAATGACTAAAATCAACAAATCAGGAAAAAAAAGATGTTGGCAAAGATGCGGAGAAAGGAGAACCCTCCTATATTGTTGGTGGGAATGCAAGCTGGTGCAGCTACTCTGGAAAACAGTATGGAAGTTCCTCAAAAAGTTTAAAATAGAGCTACTCTATGACCCAGCAATAGCAATACAGGATATTTACCCCAAAGATACAAATGTAGTGATCTGAAGGGGCACATACACCTGAAAGTTTATAACAGCAATGTCCACAATAGCCAAACTATGGAAAAAACCTAGACGTATCAACAGATGAACAGATAAAGAAGAGGTAGTATATATATACAATGGAATACTGGGAAGCCATCAAAAACCTGAAATCTTGCAACGACATGGATGGAACTAGAGGGTATTATGCTAAGCAAAATAAGTCAATCAAAGACAATTATCATAAGGTCTCACTGATATGAGGAATTTGAGAAATGAGACAGAAGATCACAGGGGAAGGGAGGGAAAGATGAAACAAGATTAAACCAGAGAGGGAAACAAACCATAAGAGACTCTTAATTTCAGGAAACAAACTGAGGGTTGCTGGAGGGGAGGGCAGTGGGAGGGATGGGGTGGCTGCGTGATGGACACTGGAGAGGGTATGTGCTATGGTGAGTGCTGTGAACTGTGCAAGACTGAGGATTCACAGACCTTTACCGCTGAAACAAATAATACATTATATGTTAATTAAAGAAAAAAGAACTGTTAAAAAAAAAAAAAAGAAAAGAAAAGAAAACACAAATGTCTGCCTTCTCTGAGCTTACACCATAGAGGGAAGAATCAGAAATTAAGCAAAATAAATACATTGATGCTACTTTATTGTTGGAGAAAAGGAAATCACAGAAAAAGTGTTTAGGGAGCATGAAATGGAAAAAGATTCCAGAAATTTTGAAATGTGCTACTTAGGTATGTACAGATGCAACTAAAAAATTCTTGTTCCTTCTTCACTGCATGCCCTAAAAAAAAGTAATTGAGTCAACCATGCATGAAGCCTTTTAAATGCTATCTGCCTATTGGACCTGCTAGCTGTCTACTGCTTTGTTCAGAAAGAGCCATATTTTATTGAATTATTGTTTGTAATGTGGAAAGAATTATGGTTAGAGCACCTAACTTAGACTACCTTTAGCACTATAAAGGGTCTCAAAAAATATTTAGTCCTGTCCTCTCATTGTAGCAAGGGGTAAATTTTATATAGATAGCTAAAGTGGCTGACAATTCCACAACTAGTGAAGTCAGGACTAAGACCTGGCCTAAACTTCATTAACTCCAAGTTCAATATTCCCTGCTATCATTCTGTCCATTCCACTGCCTCGCTCTGCTTAACATGCTAAATGCCCCCACTGCAGCCCTCCATCCCACAGCTGGTTAGCATTTTCTCCTCATAAATACCCAGCCTGGAAAAGTTTAAGATAAGGGCACATTTCTTCAGAGGCCCTAAGCACCAAAAAGAAAATTGATGGTGCATCCTCAAGGTATTCAAAAGGAAACTATCCTAATCCATAAAATATGTATAAGGAAACCCAGAGTTATTTTTCCCTGATGATGTATTTGATGGTTTATTTGCAAGATCAGCATCTAATTCTTTAAAAGGGTATCTTTATCAGTTCTGATTGACTAGTGTTCCAGCTCAGACTGATTCTGCCTGTTGGATGACCTCTCACGGATGATCAGAATTCAGCCCTTTGTTTAGGGAGCAATTTCACATTTATAATAAATATGGTAAGGCTACAACTGGCTAAGCATGCACCAAACTCACCTCACTCTCCCCTAGACTACATTTTATGCCTCCTTTAAAGTTGGATGTGACTGTATTTCTAATAGTGGATCACTGGAATATGAAGAAAATCTATGCCACCTCCAGGGCTGATCTCTAAAAACTCCCTGTGTGACCCTTCATGCTTTTCCATCCCCTTGGTGAAGAGGAAGGAACTCAGGAGGACGTGGAAGAGGCCAGTGCCACAAGATGGAAGAAGCCCTGGTCTCTGAATGACTCTGTAGAAGTCTATTTGCCAGATGCCCAAATGGAATACTATGTCAGCAAGAAATACATTTCTACTGAGTTGAGCCACTAAAATGTTGGGGTTTACTTTTTATATCAGCTAGCCTACCCTGATTAACCTTAATTAAATTGCATCCTCATATTTAAATGTAAATCAATGCTTCTTACTCTCCTAAAAGTCTCACAAACTTTCCTAATTTATAGTTCCATTTCCATATACTGTCAATTCACAGAATTTGGGAGTGCTTTCCATATGAAATTTCCAATGAATATCTTTAACTATATTTGGGCCTTTCTTATTTGGGGTGTATTTATCTCCTAAAGCTTCTTCATTTAAAAAAAAAAAATCAGCCCATAATACAGAGCTAATGTTGCAAGACAGTCCATTACTGCTTGCATATTTTTATAAATGGTTACTATTTTTATTAGTAAGAAGATTGAGATATGCAAAAGTTACAGAAAATAATTCAGCTTCCCCTATACCTTGAACTCATCTTCAGAAATAAATATCCTTACTCTAACAGAAGCCTATGGTAAACCCTTCCTCAATCACATTTCCTTTACTCCTTTCCAGGTAGAGCCATTCTCTTAAATTTGATGTTTAACACCTCTATGTATTTCTTTGTCATTTTAAGGCAAATATTCATTCCTAAGCAATATGTAGCATTGTTTTGCATGTGTTTACATTATCTAAATGTATATATACATAGAATGGAAATTACTATATGTAATCTTCTCAACCTGCTTTATTGGTTAAAATTATATTTTTAAATTTCATCCTTATTGATACGTATAAGTCCAATTTATTCACTTTCACTGTTACATTCCACTGTATACCTATACCACACTTTTTCTCTTACATTAGTGGACTTTCAGATTGTATCTAAATTTTTGCTGTGAAAAATATTTGCTATTTAAAACTTCACTATGTAGGTCTCCTTATGTACCTGTATAAGAGTTTTCATTGAGTACTTCATTTAGACCTAGAACTTCCTGACTAATAGCCAGGATAAACTAGTTATGGAATAGCAACTAATTATTCCTCAATCTCAATAGTTCAACACCCAACAGTTCAGCACTTGTTCACACGCATTTGCTGTCCAGGTGATGCTCCAAGTGAGCTGTTCTTCAGCTATAGGCTCAGCATTCAGGATGCTTTGAGTTAATAGTTACTTCATGTCACCATATGCTCACATGGTCCCTGGAGCAGAACAAGAGAGTACATGAAATATCATGTAACAACACTTATGTACTTGACTTGGAAACAAAATGTATCACTTTCACTCACTTTTCATTGACCTATAAAGATTTACCACTATTAAGGCAGCAGAATTTAATCCTCCGTGGATGAGATAGAAGAACCAGCTGTGTATCTTTGATTATACTCAATATTTTATTTAACATTAACATCAGTTAATATTAACTCAATATCTTACCAATAATTCCAAAAGTTTCTCCAAAACATTGCACTAATTTACACTAGTTGGGAGTAGTAGTGATGTTCCACATCACTGTCAACACTTGGTTTTGTCAGATTTTTTCATTTTCATCAAGCTGGGCATGACACAGCATCTTACTGTGGTTTTAATTTGCCTCTCCATGGCTGAAAATGAGGATGGCTGCCATTTCACAGATTTCCTCTTCTATAAAGTGTTGTTGCTATTGGCATATTTTTCTACTGAGTTGTCTTCTCTTTGGATGCGTAGTTTAAAAAAATATGTACATATTTAGAATATAGAATATATATATATATTCTAGATACTAATTATTTGCCAGCTTTATGTGTTGCAAATATCTCTACAGAGTTTGTAGCTCATCATTTTCACTTTTATTTGTGGCATCTTTGGATAACTACAATTTTTAATGTTGTCAAATTTATCTTTATATTTCCTTTCTCTTTTTTTTTTTTTGTTTTTTGCTGTTGTTTTGGTTTTGGTTTTGGTGGGGCTTTTTTGTTCGTTTGTTTGTTTGGGTTTTGTGTCATGCTTAAAAATGTCTTCCCTAGTCCTGTGTCATAAATAGAATTTTTTTTCATAAATATAATTTTTGCTAAAAGTTAAGGGTTTTATTTCACACGTATCATCTAATCCACCTGGAACTCACTAGGGACTAGTGCGATACACAGATTTCTTTTTTTCTATTTATACAATCAATTTTCACACCTTACAATCGAATAGTCAACTTGCTTCTTTAAGGATATGCAAAAAAAAAAAAAAAAAGGATATGCAAAGGCACCTGTTTTGTATAGTTTCCAAATAAGCGTGAGTCTGTTTCCCAGCTTTGTCTTCTGCTTCTTTGACCTGGTGTTTATCATATGACCAGTTTACACTGCCTTGATTTCTATTGCTATATAGTAATTACTTTCTGGCCACCCTGGTATCTATTTTAATTCATTCATATAATCAACAAGTATTGGTTTCACACATACTATGCATCAGGAAATTTTCTAAGGGCTGGGAATTCATCAGAAAACCAAAAAAGCAAATCTCCCTGCCCTCATTAAGCTTCTGTTGTAGTAGATAAGATGCATAGGCAATAACAAATCACAGACAGTATTCGTTTTATATATAAGCTAGTAATTGATCCATGCTGTGGAAAAAAATAAAACTTGACAGAAAGGCAGGAAATGCCAGGGGTAGAAAAGCTACCATTTTACATAAGATAAACTTTCCATTTGAAGGGACATCTGAAGAAGGTAGAGAGGATTATTCAGATACCCAGGGGGAAAATGTACTCAGAAGGAAGCAGCAGTACAAAGGTTTGGAATTTGGGGCACCTGGGTGGCTCAGTGGGTTAAGGGTCTGCCTTAGACTCAGGTCATGATCTCAGGCGCTGCATCAGGCTCTCTGCTCAGCAGGGAGAGGAGACTGCTGTTCCCTCCTTCTCTGCCTACTTGTGCTCTCTCTCTCTCTCTCTCTGTAAATGAATAAATAAATAATCTTCAGAGGGGAAAAAAGGGTTTGGAATTTGACATTTATTATTTCAAAATATTTTTATATAAATAAGTAAAGTTTTCTGGGAACATAACCTCATTCTTTAAAATCATCTAGGCTTCCTTTGGCCATTTGCTTTTCTATATACACATTTACATGCACATTCTTTAGGGAACAATCTCTTACACTGTTATATAGAAAGAATTTATTATGAACCATTATTAAAGCCTGATCAGCTAAAATAACACTTACTTTCTCCATTGATACCATACAAATCAAAATATAAATATTTATACATTCTATTTTCCTCCACTGAAAATAAAGAATAGTTTATAAGGTCACAGATGAGGTTTCAGCATTCTGGAGTGTCTGGTTAGAGGGCCTGGTGAACTTTTCTAGAAAATCAGGACAAAGGTGTTGTGAGTAAATTACACCCTTAATCTGGCCCCACTGGACTGGAATTCCAATCTATGCATTGTGGCTCTGACTCTGTGACCTCACACAAGAAAATCAACCACTTTGATTCTCAATTTTCTCATCAGTAAAAAGAGAGTCACAATATACTTGCTCCCTTTAGGAATATCGGGAGGAAGAAGTAAAATAATTTATGTGAGTATGTTTATCAGTAACTGGCTTGATACAAGTTTGTGAAATTTGAATTAGGATATTCATGCAACCACTCTTGTATATGGTTAACCATGTTTTGCAGGAGTTAATTAGGGCTTTTTCTAGAAGCAGCAAGCTCACATGGATCAAAATAATTCCCATAATCATTCTCTTACCAAAAAAAGTCCTTCAAGGACCCCTTTATCTGCAGGATAAAAACTGAACTCAAACATGGCAGGCAACCCATTCATCACCTGGCTCCTGGACATTTTTCCAACCTTACCTCCATCTCCCTCCCATACATATCCTAGTGTCCATCCACACTCAGACTCTTTGTACCTGCTGTTCCTGCTTCCTAGAAGGCCCTCCCCTCTTTTGTTCCTTAAGACTGCCAGAAGGCCACCAGTTCTGCATCACTTTCTCTGTTACTTACAGACATGGACAGGATGTGACCCTGTGCTATTTAACCATTATTTTCTAAGTACAAGACATTCATTTTTTGTGTGTACTAAAGCTTTTAGGCCAGGTCCAATTTGACTGGTCTGAAGAGGATTGTAAAATACAGTTGAATTAACGCAGGGCTGAATCCTTTGAAACCTGTCACCTACAAAATTGGATGTGTCCTAATAGCCCAAGATAATGCTGTTATTGGCTGAAAAATTTGGGCCAGCATCCCTTTATGTCTCTGGAAATTTTACAATGACCTTAATAGAACCCTGTATGATTCCTACAATTCAGTATGAGAAACTCATCATTACCTGGTATTGAGCAAAACATAGTATAGATTGTATTTGGTCTTATGTGCAGGTAACAGTACCTATCAGATGAAATCTTTAGGAATCTACAAGAAATTTATTTTCAGTGTTCCCTCTTGCCTATAAAGGCACCACCCTGATTTGGTGAGTCTATTAACTGCTTTCTTTGTAGGGAGATCTATGCCTGGGAAATAAACTTGGCTGACCAGCCTATGAACCCAAATCATCTATTTTTTGTATTGATTTAGCACTGACTCACTTAACCTATTAAAGCACCTAATTTTGCCAGGCTATATAGCAGGGTGGAATTTCTCTCATATTTATTGCTCCTCCCAATAGCCTTGTGAAGTAAGTGGTCATAAATGACAGTTGAAGAATTTATGCGCCAAACTTCCATTCTGCACCCGTTACACAACCTTCTCAGACACTGGCCAATTAAGCACTCAGAAACGTATGCTGATAATTCCATTCATCTGGATTTTGTTTTGTCGTTTCTTTCTTTTCCTCCCTTATGTTGTGCCATGTATTACAGCAAAACGTTTTTATGATCTACCTACAACTACATTTGCTCCTTTTTGTGCGTCTCCCATACCATAGCTAGGATTATTTTTTATACATTCCAATCTCAGGTCCACAACACAATTTGATCCTCCTTTCTCCTCTACGAGATGTATTTCCAGAAATGATGCGAAGAAAAACTTGCTTCCCTACAAAAACACCATTAAGAAAGTTCATTCTATTTGTTTTCTGGCCAGCATTGCCCATTTAGCAGACAATTTTATTGAGCTGTGTATACTGATGTGTGCATCTTTTTGAAAGTTCATCGTACGGTGACTCCAACACTGCTGTCTGGCCACAGACCATAAGGAGAAATTGTGAGGTGTATAAGGTTCAGAGCTATCAGAGCTCCTTCTCATCCGTACTCCTATTACATCACCTCACTAGCTGTTCCTATTTATTACTCTATCTTCAAAGACCTTAATTATTTCTATTGGCAGCAAATCTTATGCCTGAAACTTACTAAGCCAAGTTTGTGAGATTTATATTGGAAAGAGCTACAGAAAATATTTATGAAATTCCCTACAGTGAGCGTTTTCAACATGGGAATAAGGTATCAAACCACCACATCTTTACTTGAGTAACTTCCACAGCCGAAGTCCTACCTTCCACCTTCATGGATTTAACTCAAACTCATTCTTCCAAATTCACCTTAGTGCTACCTCCTCCAAGAAGACATTTCTGATTCACAGGTTGATTTTGACCCCCTCGGCTGTGCATTCATATCAACCTGTACACACACTTCTGTAGTAAGACTTACCACGCTATACCTTAAAGGTTAATTGTCATGCTCCCTCCCCAGGCAGAGAGTAAGCTGAGTCAGAGTAGGTATTTCATCTTATTTAGAGTTGCAGCCCAAGTACAATGCCTACAGGAGCCACTTAATAAATATTTAATGAATAAAGGCAAATGAATAGTGTTATTTTCTCTTTCTTTACTTCAGAAAGGTTCATTACTCAAGGTATGTAAATTTGTTTAATTTTTTTTTTGCCCCAAATGAAATTCCGCATTCCTAACATGTATTAAGAACTCTGCAGATATTTGAAATGAAAGAAATGAAGAAATAAATAAAATATAAACTCCCCAAGTACTGTTTTTGCTCTTAAGCTCTCCACAACCTTAAGAAGTAGAAGTAAGGATATGATCTTATTGCAAAATAAAATTGATGTATTCCTGGTGATCTTTTCAAATATAAAAGTACAGGTGCAAAACCTGACAAAAACAAAACAAAAACTAAAGGAATTGACTTTACAACTCCACCTGTTCCAAGATTCCTGTCGTTTTAGCCAAATTTTGCTCACTGTGCACAGAACCTACAAATGATTACACAGAAAGCTTACATTTTAAAGCTTGGCTATTGGAGAAAATAGTCTGCCAAAGATAAGCACAGCATCTTTTAAAAATATATTTTAAAAACCTGTGAGACTTTTATGAACAATTGCTTTATCAAAATGAGGTATCTACTGTTGCCAATTAGTCCAGTGTTAATGAAAGTCAAGCTTTAAGGAGCTTATTGTTTCTTTATTGTCCCTGCCTCCATGTAACCCTCCATCTACCTTTCTACCTGGTTGTGGAGATTGGTCTGATAAAAACATGCTACAGATGAATTGCTCAGAAAATGTCAGAAGGGAATGTTTCAGCACACATCCTAACACTATTCTGCAATTGTTATTTTTCATGGATGTCCACATCCTGGTAATATATCCCTAGATTTGACTGTAATCTTGCCACTGAGCTCGCCTGCAGGTCTCATAAACTTGTTTTAGTGTAGCCTTAAGTCACAGATTCTGTGGAACCAGACAGATAGTACAACCCCATAACATCCATTAGAGAACACATCTGCACTTACATCTCCTACTAATAAATGTTTCCACAGGGGAACAACATCCTGTCGCATGAAAACATTCAACATTACAAAGCTACCAGCCGGCCATGTGTCTATTGCTTTTGAAACTGGATTAGCCATTCCTAATACACAAAAGGTTTTCAATCATCCTTGCATCCTCTTGATCCATAGATCCTGACATATTGAGGCAATAAAAATAAAGTTTACTTATACTTTGAGCGATTTAGGAGAATTGGGCTCAAAAATATTTGCTAATTGTTTTGGGAAGGCTCCCTGACTTAAAATCTAAAAAATGGATGAATTTCAAATTTCAGGAAACTAGAGGACAATATGATAATGCACAAACAATGGAGGTTTTTGTCTCACATAAGTTAGGATCCGTATTCTAACTGTTCCCAAATGATATATGGCAGTGTAGTGGGTTGAATGGTGGAGCCTTTAAAAGATGCCTATGCTCTAACCCCAAAACCCTATGAATATAGCCTTATTTGGAAAAAGGGTCTTTGCACATGTAATTAAATTAAGGACCTTGAGATTATATCATCCTGGCTTACCAGAGTGTGTTATAAATCCAATAACAAGTGTCTTTATAAGAGATGGAAATGAAGGACAGACACAGAAAAGAGGCCATGTAAAAAGCAGAGGGTAAGATGGAAGTTTTGCAGCCGCAAGCCAAGGAATGTTTGGAACCACCAGAAGCTGGAAAAGGCAACAAAAAAAAAAAATTTCCCTTACAGCCTTCAGAAAGAGCAAAGCCCTGCCAACACCTTGACTTTAGACTTCCAGCCTCATAACTGTGAAAGAATAAGTACCTATTGCTGTAAGCTACCAAGTGTGTGTAAATGTGTCATAGCATCCCTAGGAAGTTATACAGGCAGCTTGTAATGAAGATGCAGCATCTGAACGGCAAGTATGTACTCTATAGTAAGGAATTCTGCCAGAGAGGTCCAAAGTCACTGAGAAGTCTCAGGACCTGCACTTCCAAGGAGCAGGTACCAGTAATGTCTTACTATAAATCAGATGTTCTTCTACAATTTATGTAAGTTTCTTTCTCTTTCTATTCTAACTTCTCCTACACACCAGTTTCCTCTTGTTTTGATGGATTAGAGGTTCCCAGATGATCTAGGGAGCCAACTAATCAGAAGTTGAGATAAAGATACATTTTATTTGGGTTTAGTGGGTTATATTTATATGGTTCTTGCTTATTTACATTTTGAAGCTATGTAAACTGTTCTACTGCAAGAATGCTTTTCAAGAACACCCTCTACTGACGACGGACCTGCTGAGTTAACCTTAAAATACAGTACCAGATATAGTATCATGATAGGGTCATGTTCTAAGACTTCTGACTTCAGAACTACATTGGTAGAGGAGAAAAAAGAAAGCTTGAAGTGTAAAAATCCAGAAGTTACTTTGAAAGGTGCACCTGGGTCGCTCAGTCAGTTAAGTTTCTGACTCTTGATTTCAGCTCAGGTCATGATCTCAGGGTCCTGAGACTGAGTCCTGCATCAGGCTCTGCACTGAGTGTGGAGCCTGCTTAATTTTCTCCCTCTCCCTCTGTGCCCCCCGCCTTGAAAAGAAAAAAAAAAAAAAAATAAGCAGCTAGTCTGAAAATAATTCTTATAGTTATTAGATATTTAAAATTGTAAGCTCATTTCTCACTGAATCGAGTCAAAATGAAATTTCTTTTTTGTCAAGAACATACTCAACAATGCAGTGTATCACATACATAGCCTACACTATCACAAGGCCTAGAATGTATTAGCTTCCCTATGTTTTAGGGCACTAAGCCATAGCAGTCCTGCAAACAGCAAGAACATCTGTTTATGAAGTCATGTATTTTCTGCAGCCCAACTCTTAATAGTTAAAAAAAAAAAAGGGGGCGCCTGGGTGGCTCAGTGGTTTGGGCTGCTGCCTTCGGCTCGGGTCATGATCTCAGGGTCCTGGGATCGAGCCCCGCATCGGGCTCTCTGCTCCGCAGGAAGCCTGCTTCCTTCTTTCTCTCTCTCTCTCTCTGCCTGCCTCTCTGCCTACTTGTGATCTCTGTCTGTCAAATAAATAAATAAAATCTTTAAAAAAAAAAAAATTGCCATTGACCATGCAGGGAAAAGCCTTTAAATAGAGGCTATCTTTATAGAAATTGATTTTATAAAATTGTTGTCATATGAAGAGGTGATCAAAAAGCATGCAGCCAAAAAGTGTAGTTAATAAATATGATTACAAGGATGTATCAGGTAATAAATTATTGAAAACATGTTATTTTTTTTACTTTTTTTAAATTTATTTTTCATTTTCAGCATAACAGTATTCATTATTTTTGCACCACACCTATTGCTCCATGTAATCCGTGCCCTCTATAATACCCACCACCTGGTACCCCGACCTCCCACCCCCCGCCCCTTCAAACCCCTCAGATTGTTTTTCAAAGTCTCTCATGTTCACCTCCCCTTCCAATTTCCCCCAACTCTCTTCTCCTCTCTATCTCCCCATGTCCTCCATGCTATTTGTTATGCTCCACAAATAAGCGAAACCATATGATAATTGACTCTCTCTGCTTGACTTATTTCACTCAGCATAATCTCTTCCAGTCCCATCCATGTTGCTACAAAAGTTGGGTATTCGTCCTTTCTGATGGAGGCATAATACTCCATAGTGTATATGGACCACATCTTCCTTAACCATTCGTCCATTGAAGGGCATCTTGGTTCTTTCCACAGTTTGGCAACCGTGGCCATTGCTGCTATAAACATTGGGGTACAGATGGCCCTTCTTTTCACTACATCTGTATCTTTGGGGTAAATACCCAGAAAACATGTTATTTTTTTTAATTGTATAATGTTCCTGGTACTTATTAGCTTTAAAAAAACTCTTTTAATTTGTTGTAATTTCTCATTAGAAATGAATATTCACTCTTGTGCCCAACAGTGTATTCTTTTCCTTAAAGAGGGCTTCTCAAATTGTATATGTTTCATCTATATAAAACATGGACTGACCTTTGCTGCCAGGACATCAGGCTGGGTTTTAGGGAAAGAAAGGAAAGGGAAATGTGCCCTTGGATATATAGGAAAATAAATTCTCTACTTGGGAATATTTTAATTTACGTTGAATGATTTTGAATGCATCTCATTCTTCTGTACTAGTAATGATATTATGATATAATGATATTATGCATTTTCTTTCTGGGGGTTCAAAGTCCTTTTGTGTATTATTCCAAGTTTCTCTCCAGAGAGCTGAAACACACACTGCACAATATCAGTACCACTTTTTTTAGATGAGAATATAAGTTGTAAGGGAGGTCTGACGTGTGCAAGTTCACATATTTTGAAGCAGAACTAGGGCCTGGACTTTTACCATCTCCAGTCCTACATGTGATGGCTTAATGTCCCTTCTCAGATTTAATTTAAAAAAATGTTTCTTAGATTATATATCTGAATGCATAAATTTATGTCCAGATAACAAATGAATTGATAACCTAAGTGTTCAGGGAACCATTTCCATTTTGTCTGCCTCCTATTAGCTCCAGAAAGCAATCTCTGTGTGTGATGGTATAGAGGTACTTGCGTGTTTTTCACATTGAGAGAAGTATGTAACAGGTCATTTTGTTGTCATTCATGTACTTGTCAAAGCTCTTCTACCAAAAGTCCCATTGGGCATCTCTTGATAGAGGACATAAGATAATCTGGCCTGGGAGAGGCATCTTCTAACTGCCGCTCCACATGCAGCCCTCCCACTTCCATATGTGGGTCCTGGAGAGGACATGCATGTGAACTAAGCTAACACCCCCAACAGACCTGGGTGCAAAGAGGCAAAATGTCACGCACATCACCCTTATCAGCAAGGGGGAAGGTGAAGAAGAGAGAGAAGAATGATCACTAAGAACCACCTAAAAAGTCCGGCTCTGCCTAGGTGGGGTCGTATATGGAATCCTGGACTGAACATGAGAGCATGTGAATTCTAATCCCTGCAATGAAACAGGCCATGTGACTCGAGCCCCATCCCTGCCTTCTGAGTCTCAGTCCTTCATCTGTAAAACGATGTATCTGCACTTCACGCTTTCTAACTTACCTGCCAACCCTAAAAGGCTTAGATCTTATTTTACACTTTGGAGCACATATACGTCCAAGAGAAGCACAGTTTTGGAGAACACTAGACATGATTTATAGCGACAAGGACGGCAAGCAGGATGAAGACTAGAAGGCTGAAGGGGTGGCTTTCTCTCTCAAGGAGAGAAACACTGCTCTACACTCTAAATTAGAAGTTCTCCTGGAGAAAATCCTCTGTGCATAGATCTGCAGTCTCCTGAGAGGCTACGGAAGAAAACCATAGCTTACCAGTGCTGCGGCAAGACTGCAAAAAAGGAAGAAGGCAGGAAATGTGAGGAAGAATTAAGCCCCGTATGTGTTTCTTTGTCACTTACCGGAATAAATGCCCAAAGTCTCTGTTGTATTAACATCATATGAAGCTACAATTTTTCTAAGATCAGTTGTTAAAAGTCGAGCAAAACCCTACTTGTGCAGAGTGGGCCAAGATAGGGTCACTCCAAAAAAGTAGATTTTCTTGTGGGGGAGAAAAGGGAAATTGGCAAGGTATTCTCGGGCTCTAAGCCTCAGGACTAATCTTGAGGCTCCTTACATGTCTGCTGCGGCCCAAATCCTGACTGCTGAGAGAGTCATGGGAGCACCTGTCACCCTGGAAGAAACTGAAAAGCAGACAGGAGAGAGGTTTCCCAGAATCTCTGCTTTCTTGTTGCCTGTGAAATGTGTCACTTCTTTCATTTTGAAGAATCTAGGGATATGGCATTAAATTGGTAAGAAGTGTGATAGAGTCGAAAGTTGTACAGCACGAAACGAATGCTATTTCTTAAAGTCTGTTTAACCTTTGGAGTACTAGTGTAGTGCTGAGAGGTGCTGCCATCACAGCGTGCCTCAGGTGCAAAATTACTGTGTTCCATGGCTTTTTTCAGAAAAGTAATTACACAGTGCTCTCATTAATACCATAATCTTTTTAAAAACGTAATTATGCCAGATGTGCTATGAAAGCCGTTTGCATGCATATATGTGTGTATACACACATACACATGCACATAACACTCACGTGCACACACATACATAGCCTAAAATTTGGAGACTGAGAGCAAATTGATTGCTTTATTGATTAAACCAATGACATAATTAAATGAAAAAATATTTTTATTACCTATAGGAATAATCCTCCAAAAATTCTCTACTCAGTATCCTTTTATCAGTAGAATACATTGGATGAATTTCATTATTCTTTGCTAACTGAAACCTTAAAATGCTGTAGATTTCTCATTAGCAAAATTTTTTTCATTGTGCTATCATAAACACAGAAAAAACAACTTAGATTTAGATTTACCATCGATGGGTGCTGTTTGGTAGTGTAATTGCCTTTAAAATCTACTATTTTTATCTCTCACATACACAACAAAGGATTCTAGTTCTTGCAGTGCTAATAATTGGCTTCTAGATTCTAATCAAATTTTATTTGACAGGCATATCCCTAGCAATACCCGGAGCTTTATCCCCTTCTCCTCTTCTACTCCTATTGTGTTATCTCACTTGTTTCCACATCTCAATCATCAGAAATATACCGGTGACGTCCAAAACTGTATTCAGGCCAGATCTCTCTCCTGAGTTCCAGACCCACATTTCTGGCGGTCTGATAGCCATCCCCACTTTGATATCCCACAGGTTCTTCTTCCGCTATGCACAAAACTAAACCGGATGTACTTCCTCCAAAACCTCTCTTCCACCTCTACTCTCTATATCTTTTTGCCACATGAACCAGATATCTAGACAAGATCCTAAATTCTGATCTCTACATCACCTTCCACATTTAATTAGTCACAACTGGTAAGTTAAGAGATGTAACTGACTCTTTGGTTATTTTTAATCACACTCATTTCCTGTGTCATAATGAAATCAAAGCCCTCCTCTTCATCTACTCCGCGACGCTCCTGGTTCTGTGCTCACCATCTCTCACCTGAACTTGCTCTTCCAAATCCATCCTCCACACCATGACTGCAGTGCTACTTCCAATATCAAATAAGGGATATCATATCACCCTCCTGCTTCAAATCCTTCCAACACCCTTCATGATGTAAGGTTAAAATTCCAACTCTTACAACACTGCACATAAGGTTCATCATCATGTGGCTTCCACCTGCCCTCTCAGCCTTTTGCCCTTTTGGTTCTCAATATGCTGTGCTCTTTCATCTCTCCATAAAGCAGCGTGCAGAATGGCCTCCCGGAAAATTCTTTATCATTCAAAGTTCAGTTCAACTGTCTTCCCTTGGGACACCTTCCCTGACCCCCCTGCATTTTGTCACTCCCCCTCAGTGCTGCCTCCTTATTTGGCCTGTGTTACTCTTATGACACATTCAAAATAAGTCATTATTTATCTTGTACTTGACCCCACTCCTGCCAACCTACTCACATACGTTGCTCAGGCAATTCTCTCCCCTCTCTCTTCTATTATGTTTTTCCCTCCTTAGTGAATTATTCTTGCAAGCATACAAATATTTTGTAAACTATCTGTTTTCTTTTTCTTTTTTATTAAGTTCAATGAGCCAGCATATAATATCTCTGCTTTAAACGAAAGTCTTTTATAATCTCATATACTCCTCTAGCTATTGCCCTATTTTTCTATACTCTTAATAGTGAAGCTTCTTGAATTACGGACACTCTTTGCCTTGATTTCTTCACTTCCTGTTCATTATAAATTCCTTCCAACTCCACTCAAATTGGTCTTGTCAGGGTCGCCTTCGACTCCATATTGCTAGGTCAAAGGTCAATTCTCAGCCCTCACCTTCTTTGTTTTATCAGTAGTATCTGACACAGTTCATCCCTTTCTTTCTTGTCAAATCCTTTCTTCATTTGGTTTCTAGGGAAAAAAGCAGCTACCCCTATTACACTGGCTTCTATCTTAAGTCACTGTGTTGGTTAATTTTATATGTCAACTTGACTAGGTCTAGGAATCCCAGATGCTTGTGAGACACATTTTCTGGTATGCCTGTGAGGGTGTTTCTGGAAGAAATGAAGATTTGGATTAGTGGATTGAGTAAAGCAGATGCCTCCCCAGATGGGTGAGTATCATTTAATCTCTTGAGGGCCTGAACAGAAAAAAAGGCAAGGATTGAACTGCTTCATTTGCAACATCGATCTCCTGCGTTCCGTGCTCTGGCGCTCTGGTTCTCAAGACTTGAGACACAAATGGAATCTGTGCCATTGGCTCTGGCTCTCAGCTCTTTCAACAACACCACTGGTTTTTCTGGGTCCCCAGTTTGTAGACAAAGAATCATCGGACTTCTCATCCTCCACAATTACAAGGCGATATGTGTGTGTGTGTGTGTGTGTGTACACCTTCACTAATCTCTTATCACTTCTCCTGTCCCTTAATGTGGGAGTGTGCCAGGATTCAGATGGCCCCCTTCTCCGTCTACACCTATTCCCTTGGCAAGTTCATCTAGCCTGTCCACCTATTTCTTGAATATTTCAAATTTTACATTTCCAAAACTGAACTTCTTGTATCGCTCCCATCTTGCCATCTTCTAAATCTCAACTCATGGCGACACTATCCTGCCCATTACTCTTGACATTACATTTAATTTCATCCTTGCCTCTTCTCTCTTTCTCACACTTCATACCCAATTCATCTGCAAAACCTGCAAGCTAGACCGTCAAGGTATACCTCAGATACGACCACCTCTTACACCTCCACTCCTAATGCCCTCTTCCAAGCTACACTTGGATTATTTACAAAAGCCTTCCAGCCTTTCATCTTGTTTCCACCTTTGCCTATTATGGGTTCTTATCAAATAGCCAAACTGGTCCTGTTAAGACATAAGTAAGAGAATGTCACTAAGCTCGAAAGCTCTCAGTGGCTTCCCACCGATCTCAGTTTAAAAGACAGAATAATCACAGTAGAGCTTAAGAAGCCCTAACCTGTCTGTCCTCCCACTACCTCTTGGATCTTATCTCCTACCATTATCCCCTATTTTAACCACACTGGCCTCTCTCTTGCTCCATGAACAAATCAAGATAATCATGTTTCACGATCTTTACGTTTGTTTTTCTCTTCTCCTAGATTCTGGAATGGCTCACCTTCTCACCTCCTGCTGGTCTCCACTCAAATGTCACTTTTCAGGTGAAACTTTTCTTTCCTTCTTTTTTTTCTTTTTCTTTTTTTTTTTTTTTAAGATTTTATTTACTTATGTGTCATGGAGAGAGAGCACAAGCAGGCAGAGTGGCAGGCAGAGACAGAGAGAGAAGCAGGCTCCCTGCTATACAAGGAGCCCAATGCAGGACTCAATCCCAGGACCCTGGGATCATGACCTGAGCTGAAGGCAGTGGCTTAACCAACTGAGCCACCCAGGTATTCCCGGTGAAACTTTTCCTAAACGCCTTATTGATAATTACAGTCTTATCCCTGCCATCTACCAATACCATATTCCCTCAACACTTTTCTGGTTCATTTTCCTACGAAGAAAGTATCATCTTTTGAATATCTATACATTGTATTTGTTTTTTGTATCTTCCTTCACTAGAATGTAAGCTCCATACCTCAAGAGGTTTTGGTTGGTTTTATCTAGTTTGTATTCCAGTGTCTAGAACTATGTAGGTACTTTATAAATATTTACTGAATAAATAGTGAACATATTAGGCTATATATCATGCCACCTAAGTAGAAAAATGATGAAAAGAAAGTTTAATAGAAGTAAAATCAATTTAATGAAAGCCACAGTCTGTTCCATTGCGGGGAAGGGGCTGAATGTGGTGAATACAAAGGATGACTTAGGAGAAAACAGCAACTTCATCAGACAATTAAAAAAAAAAAAAACATTTTGTGTAAACACAGAGTACAACTTGAATAAAGTGGAAGCATGAGGGAGAAACTGGAAAAAAAAAAAAGCATGGACAGAAGAAAGACACTTTTAGGGTTCTGCAGGCTGGCTGGGAACCTTCAGTTACATATTAATTGGTTGCAGAGTGATTTAGAGGAATGCATAATCCCCTAAAGTAACATAAAAAATGATGAAAGAAATGGAGAAAGGAGGGTATGAGGGAAAAGAGGGAAAACTAAGAGAGGAAGCTATAAAAACAGCATGACTGAGACATAGAACTAGTTAGTCTTAATTGGATAGGGAAATATTACCAATTCCCTGTGAAAGATAGCTCAGAATAAAATCACACTAGTATAATATGTTTCTAAATAAGTGTTTCATCTATCTTAAAGTTTAAAAAGACTTTAAATATGAAGTTGACCACAGAGTGTATTAATCAAGAACAGCTTGCTACTGTAACTACCTACCCTAAAATCTGAAGAAGTCCAATGAAGAGTTCTTTTTCCTACACTTTCATCATAGTTCAATGAGAGTCACTGGAGGAGTTCTGAGTCATAGTCATTTAGGCATTCAACCTCCTCCCATCTAGTGACTTTGTAATCTTTCAGGTCCTTGGAGCTCTCCACTAGTTCCTCTCTATCTGGCCAAGAGACAAAAGAACTGAGCATACAGAGTAGGTTATGGGCCAGTCCTAGAGGTAGGTACAGATGCCTACAACTTATAAGACAGAACTCAGTCACATGGCTGCACAAAACTAAAAGGGAGGCTGTGAAATATACTGTAGCTATATGACTAGGAAGACCTGTCAAGAACTGGGAAGGGTCTGAGATTGAAATCTTAACCAACTTGCAAACTAATTATGTTAGCCTAACAGTTTCACGGATGCTGGCAAAAGACATAAAATTCCTGGATCAGAGACAAAGGATAATTTATTATAACACAACAATAGCAGTAGCCAGAGTATTAGAATTTTTTTTTTTTTTTGACCAGTTCCCAAAGCCCCAAAGCCCCAAATCCCCATGTGGAGAGGATCACAGAATGCCTACAGTAGACTGTGTTACAGAAGAGCTTACAGAACACAAATATTTTATAATAGGCAGTAATCATGCCTGATCTTTGCTCTATAAAGAAACATGAGTCCCATCTTTCACTGTTGAATGTTATACAAACATCTTTGAAAAGATAGTTCAGAACAGATAGTAGTCAGTGCCTTACATGCCAGATAAACAGAAACACAAGAGACCCATGGAGAATTTTGTCCCAAATTACCACATAAAATTAGTTTTCAATTACTTAAGAATATTGAACAAATCATATCTAATGAGCTATTGATACCTTGACATATCTGGAACTTTGATCTAAAACTCTTAATATTATATTGTTACACAGATTAATCCAGATTCAGAGCACCTATGTTCTACCTATCCCCATAAAAGTGAAGAAAAGTAGCAGTAGTTGCAAAATCAGAGCACTCAAAAATACACATTTTGCAGCAAACAGATTATCAAAGGAGAAAGAATACCAGATTTTGTGTAACTAATATTATGCTTTATGTATTATTCTTCCATTGCATAGTTGAGTATAATTATTTATAAATTAATTTTGCACTGAAACATTTATACCGTTGCTCCAATACTTAAAATGATAAAGCAACTTCATTTTTGAAGCAAGTTTAGGCTTAAAAATTCCATTTAGGAAAAACTCATTATCCCTGTGATAAGAAGCTGAGGTAAACAAAGGAGAAAGGCACATATCTGGATATGATTAAAGATACATGCTGACTTTTTAAACAATGAAATCCCTGCGGTACCTTGGTCTACCAGGAAAAGTACTGATGTTAGAGTAAAAAAAAAAAAAAAAAAAGTTTTTAAAGCTTATTTTTAAAAATTGCTTATTTATTTTTATTAAAAATTGTTTTATTCAATCAACATTTGTTAATCAGCAAATTTATGCAGATAGTAGGCTAAGCACTGAAGCTAAAACAGTAAACCACTATTACTGACTTCAGAGATCACAACTGGAAAGACATACTTATAAGTAATTAAAATCACAATAGTAATATGAACAGAGTGATATAGCATATGCTTCTAATTTTTACAGAGCTACTGAACACAATGGAAAGAAAACCTAACACTCCATGAGAGCCTCTTCACTAACTCATGGGAGTCTTCACAGTAGTGACATTGGATTTAAGTCATTGAAGATAAATTGGAGATGCCCAAAAGGCCAATGTAAGAAATAAATTATAAAAGACTGAACTATAAGAATGACGACCAGAAGGCATGAAAAGGCATAGTGTGAAAGGACAGAAATGAGTTCCTGATGATAGAAGATTTGAGGGTTAAGGAAAATGGCGCATGAGATAGAATTGTAGTTGGGACCAGATTTGATGAGCTTTGAATCACAACAAAGGGGTCTGGATTTATACTGATAGCAACAAGGAAGTCAGAGATATTTTATTCCTGGTCACACTGAATACAAGTGTAGGCTCAAACCAATTATGTTCATCAATGTAAAGTTGAATTAAGTTATTGCCATTCATACTGCAATTTTTAATATGCTTATTTATGTTTCAGCAAACATTGCTGAATGCTTACTATATGTCAGATGCTGTGCTAGGTGCTAGGGAATCCAATATGACTAAGATATGATTTCTTCCTTTAAGAAGTTTACAACCTAATTTCTAGGATAAATCCAAAAATTCATTTAAAAATAAATAAAAGAAGGAAAACGTAAATAATATGGCAATTCAGTGCTATGACGCTGTGAGATAATGCATACAAGGCATCACAAGAGTGCATAATGGGGGGCGCCTGGGTGGCTCAGTGGGTTAAGCCTCTGCCTTCAGCTCAGGTCATGATCTCAGGGTCCTGGGATCGAGCCCCGCTTCGGGCTCTCTGCTCAGCAGGGAGCCTGCTTCCCTCTGTCTCTCTCTGCCTGCCTCTCTGCCTACTTGTGATCTCTCTGTCAAATAAATAAAATCTAAAAAAAAAAAAAAAAAAGAGTGCACAATGGGGGCCTTTAGGAATGAACAACAGATTCCTGGTGGAAATGAACCAACATCAAAGTTGAGTCACAGAGACTGAAAAGTGGGGACCACTCCAAGTGGCCAAAAGCATGTTCAAAGCAATGCAATGAGATCTCCTTGGTCAAGGAGCAAAATAGGTCAAGGGGTCAACAACCAGAGATGGGTAAAGTTGAAACTACTACCTTGGCCATTAGGCTCCCAAATGTCCTAGTCCCTGTCTTTTCTGTGATCTTCACTTCATCCCCTTCTATCCTCCCCAACACGCTCACCATGCTCCATCCAGAACAACTTTCCTGTTCAACTTTCCTGTTTCGCAAACGTTATTTCTCATTGCTGCTTTAGGACCTTTGCACTTGCTGTTTTCCACAACTAGTGTGCTCTGACCCTGATCTTCACACGTGTGGTCTATTCATATAGACGGCAATGTTGCTTCTTCAGGGAGGCCCGTCCTCTCCAATCTATCTAATACAGCCTATTTTACCATGGTAAATCTCTCTGTCGTATTACCCTATTCCAGTTTCTTCATAAAGCATTTATCGGTACCTGATAAATTACATTATTTGCTTTGTGTGTATTTACTGTCTGTCTCTCCTCATAGAAAGATTCTGTGAACATAAAATTTAACTCTTCTATTCACAATTACTGTTCCCAGTACACAGAACAGTACACAATAAGTGCGCAATAAATTCTGGATGAATGAATGAACCAAGAAGGGAACGGAAGGTGTGTCATCATCATATTTGTAACTTGGAAAGGTACCCAGGCTGCAGTGAAGGGGAGATCATATTAAGAAAATCAGGAACAGAGGAAAACAATTTGGGCAGAAAATGATGAGGTTCTGAACTAAGTTATTATTGGTAGAAAGACAAAGGTTAGATATGAAAGGAGGGGACGGGTGGACGGACAGTAGGACCATTTGCTGAGATATGGATCCAAAAAGGAAGAGAAGAAGATGGAGCCAGTTTTGGAAAAAGTAAAGAAATATAAAGATTTAGATCAGCTATGAAGAAAACACCCTGGAGCTCCAACTTGTGAGCAGTCCCAAGGGGAACACAATGATTGCATTAAATGCTGCTTGTACCCATAGAATGTGTGTATTAATCTCCCCTTCTACACAATACCTGTGAAGGACTTTTCTTTATGGGGTTATATGAACTCAATCTCTACTTTGGAAAATTGAAATCATTATTATTACAGTTTTATTATTACTACCTGTAGCTAGTACAAGACCCTTCTAGGATAGGTATAATTCACAAAAATACAGCATAATACAAAGTTCTCCCTATTTGCTCTTTCCAAGATATGTGTCTGAATATAAATATTATGGAAATAAATTTAAAATTTTCTAACCATAATCGGGTTTCTTATTTAATCTCTTGGCAGAAGATTCTTATTGGTTCTCATTTCTTCTGATTCAGTTCATCTTTCCTAGCCATAGAATTGTCTTCATGAAAAGTAAAATGTACATTTGTAACTTTTATTGTCAGTGAAATTGTTTTATCTGTGTTAAGTGTAAACAGATAAGCAGAGTCAATAGCAATTGATGGTCAACAGAATCCAAATTTCTGAATTAGGAGATATTAAAAAGTCTGTGCTTATATTTAAGGCCTTAATTTGAAGTGTGATATTTGAGGAATGTAATGTATAACAAAATACTTTGACAACATGTAAAATGCTATTATCTATAAGTGCTATACACCGACATTGCTGCCCCATCTCCAAAATTGCTAAAGTATAGGAGAGTTAGGGAATATCTCTAAGGATAAAGAGTTATTTTTAAAGTTTTTATACTCTTTGAGAGAATGTTAATCTTAAAATTTAAAATTAGATACCGACCAAAAAAATTATAAATAGACTCCTTTAATTAGGCTGAATTTTCATCATTTCTTGCCTTACATTACAACTATAAAGTTGTTAATGAACATATATTATTTATTATGTATCTGAACAACTTCTTAGAAAAGTAAAAGTCGGCTGCCCATATTCTGATACTTTAATGTAATGCAGCCCTAGAGAGCAAGATCTATAGCAAACTGGGGGCGCCTGGGTGGCTCAGTGGGTTAAGCCTCTGCCTTCGGCTCAGGTCATGATCTCAGGGTCCTGGGATCAAGCCCCACATCAGACTCTCTGCTCAGCGGGGAGCCTGCTTCCCTCTCTCTCTGCCTGCCTCTCTGCCTACTTGTGATCTCTGTCTGGCAAATAAATGAATAAAATCTTAAAAAAAAAAAAAAGTTCTATAGCAAACTTTAAGGAACCAAATCCAGAAAAAAGGAAAAGGATGAACAACCTGCCTGAACCTTTAATCTCTTTGATAATCTCTTTGATAATCTATTGATATTATCTACTTGATAATCCCAATCTGCAATTTTTGGGGTCTTTTTGTGTTTTCCTCTGTATTTTGCATTTTAGTTTTATCTAGAGGGCATAACATCACTTCATGGGCAATAAGAAAGTTGTCTGGAGAAAATAAATAAATTTTTTTTTTAAAAGAGGAAAAATAGTCTCAGAAATGAATAAATATGGTAATTGTTCATAATTTTGAAAAGAACAAAGTTTCTATTCCTGTTAAGCCAATAAAGATAAAACCAAGGATTCCCCACACAGAGGAGTCAGGTTTTTTCCTAGACTGCTCTGAAAGATTTTTACAAGAGTAGCCCGAGGCACAGCAAAGGAGACAGGGCATGTTCTGGTAACTCTTCAATGACTTACAGACCCAGAAGCAGAACATCTAAACACCTACCCAGGGGAAGTCTTATTAATTTAATAAGAGATATTTATGGTTGTTTGATCAGAGACTCACAAAGCTCTATGAAACCTTCATTTACATTCTAGTCAAGCTTTTAGGAGTTACCCACTCCCTGAAGACCAGTGACTGAGCTTTTTACAGGTGAAATTACTCATATAATTCTGGCCAGCTTGGGTCAAAAATGCAAAAGACTCTCACTTATTAACTGAAGAAGCATTAGGAGCAAAGGAATCAGAGGTGATCAGCCAGAAGCCTATATTACAGTATTATTTCTCTCGACAGAAAATCTGAAGAACTGTTTTGTTTCTAATTCAAAGGGTTAGGAGTAAGGAATGGCTTGGCTACAAAGAAGAAACACCAAGGAATTTCGGGGTGATGGGACTGTTTTGATTGTTGATTATCACACCATCATATACCTTTGTTAATGTTCATGAAATTGTACTAAAAAGGAGAAAATTTTACTGCATATAAACTGAAAATTAAATGTCCAAAGGGAAGGGGAGTACATAAGGACATTTCATTTGTGGACAAAAGTCCAAAACTCTATGTACTGTGATTATGAGGACCCCTTCGATTCATAATTGATTAAAGTGTAGCAAAGAGGCACATTGTGGGCAAATTTGATTTTTTTCAAGTGGCCAGATGAATTAGCTTGCCAATAGAAGAGTAGTCTTATAGAACGTAAATTAATCTGATCCTGCCCTAGATTTTACCCAGTTCCAGAAATTCAGTTCCCCATTTGTCCTTCTTAACATACACATACACAACTCAAGGGGACCTTTCCCAACAAGCCTCTGTTTAGCATCTGCTGTGACCAGTAGCCTTATACATTGTTGACTGTAAAGCCTCAAGTCCGCTCTCATTGCCCTCCGACAGGTATTTTCCTCTGGCACACCCCAAAGCAGCAAATCACTTCCAGGGCCAAAATGTTACATTGCTGTACAAAAGCCAGCCTGCACTCCAGGCATAAAATGAGAATGATACTTCCCTTTCTGCACCAATCGGACCTAAGCCTGAGGCTAAGCTGAAGACCAGATACTACACCGCCCTACCCTCTCACCAGATACACCACACACTACCTCCTTTCTTTTCCTTCATCCCTAAGCTAAGCACAGAAGAGTTCATCATACAGATGTACTCACAGGACTCATTATCTGTGAAGGTGGCTTTTCCCGAGGCTCCGCTACCTTTCCCTACTACTGTTGGGAGTTAATCAACTAAAGCTATTAAGAAAAACTGGATTCTTTACTAAATCACAAGAGACTAGAAAATAATGACTAGGAAAAGGGAGGAGCCCAGTTGCTCCAGGCCTGAGAAATATCTCCCATGTAAGGCATTCTTCCTTGAAAGTTTTGACAGGTAGAAAGTAGTACATTTAGTTCAACCGAATTGCTAATATCTGAACAGATTCTCTTGTATGCATTTCTAAGGTACTTCATATTTTCTGCCAACCCAAAAGAACCTTCTTAAAAGGGTTTTAGAACAGGGTCACAGAAAACAGTGACCCAAAGAAATAAGTTCATACTTGCTCACATATATGGCTAAGGAAATACATCACAGATCAATTGTGAATCTCATTATTAAGAAATTTTAGGCTGTCAAAACCTTAAAAGCCATATTTTCCCTATAACACACAGATGCTTTTTTCCATTCACCTTTCTTATAAAGGTCTCCATTAGAATAAAAAAAAATATTGAGTGACAATTCCAAAGAGAGCTAGTCAACACTATAATTTTCCATATGAGTTATCTTAGAGATTCTATTATATATTCCATTAAAATTGCTATATAAGTTATAGTGACAGGCCAGATAAATATTTCAGTTGGCTTTCCTTGGATAATGAATACTACAAAGAGAGAAAAGACTTCCCTTTTATTGCTTTTATTATCAAAGACTCAGGTAAATTGAGTGTTCACTGTAGTAAGTTATATATTCCAAGTACCTGTGTTAAGAATATTGTCCCCTACCTAAGACAGTTGTGCAATCTCTGGAGCAGGTGAAGTTGCTGAAGTTTATTTCATTAATACTATTATCTTTGATTTAACTATAAGGCAAAGCATTAGAGGGCTTTCTTAATTCACCTTTACTACACACAGGTTATATGGCCAGGATTTAAAACTGAAATGCCTACAAGATCCAAGTGCACATACAATCGGGTGATGATGCTGGGGTATAAAAAGCAAATCAGTTTGATGAGTAGGGACAATGGGGAAGGACTGAGAGCATACCTCATCCTAAGGAGTCAGATGCTACTGACTTATAGCCATTTGTTGCTACGAGGCAATGAGGACCCAGTTTGTATGTGACCCGGTGTTAGGAGCTATACCCGTGTTTAAGAGAAGCTTACGACTGTGAATACATTTTGCCTGTTTGTGGAACTTTCCAATTTAAAATGTTGACTGAAAACTTGAAACCCTGAGCCAGACACATCATGTTTGCTGGGCAAATTCAAAGGGCTGTCAGTTAGGTACATGCTTTCTATATCAACTGACCATATACCCAGGTGTAATTATTAATTTTATGTGTCAACGTGGCTAGGCCACAGTACCCAGATATTTGGTGAAACGCAACTGGATGTTGCTGTAAATGTATTTTTTAGATGAAATTAACATTTAAATCTGTAAACTTTGAGTAAAGCAGATTTTCCTCCATAATGTGAGTGGGCCTCATCCAGTAAATTGAAGGTCTAAGTAGAAAAAGAATGCCAGCAGCCTTTGGACTTGAACTGTAACATTCATTCTTTCTTGGGTCTCCAACCTTCTGGGATACACTGCAGCCAGTGGTGATGGACTTGCAGTCTCCACAATCATGAGAGCCATAATCCACAAAATAAACTTCTCTCTCTCTCTCTCTGTCTCTCTCTCTCTCTCTTCCTCCCTCTCATTCTCTCTATTTCTGTATGTATATGGAAATATATTGTGAAAATTAAATATAAAATGGAGACTGGACTTGAAAATTCCCTGAGCAGACAAAACTATTTAAGCCACATAAGCGAAACTTAATTTAGCTTATTCTGCAAAACAAGTGAAACTTAACTTAGGTTATTTCTTGTACATGCCTCTGATGATCACAAAAGAAACAAAGTCATCTTCCTAAAAAATGGTAGAAGATAAGCACTTTTAACTAATTCCCCGCCATCTGGAAACCCCTGTTGTAATAACCAATCATTGCAAAGGTTAAATAACTTCCTTGTTATTACTTTATAAGGCAACCTGTAATGGCATGCCCCTTAGCTTTGTATCAGTTTTGAATATGAAAATTCTCAGGTGTGATGCACAATAAACTTACTAAATACTATTCATTAAATTGGTGGTTTTAATTTTGCTATTTCTGAATTTTTAACTCTCTCTCTCTCTCTCGATAGATACAGATACAGCTATCTCCTATTGGGACTGTTTCTCTGGAGAACCTTCACTAATATATCAGTTTTGCTTGCCTGGGCCAGTTTTATGCTTATTTTCTCAGCATAATTAAGTACCATGATTTTTACTCTCAAAAGTCACCAGTTTGAATAACAAATTGTTTGGGCCTTAACCCCACCACCCAAGATGACTACATGCTGACTTTACTAAGCAAAACCTAGCCAGTCATTCTGATCTTGCCCATTTTCTCCAGGGTCCCTTCCTCTCTAGTAGACTATAAATGGTTTCAAACCAAAGCTACAGAAGCATCAATTATTCCATGATCCCTCTCACTCTCTGTCTCTCCTCTCAAAACTAATAATTTGAGACATAATCTTATTTGAATTTTTCTCGTTTTCTTTTTCATGCTTGATCTACATGTTTTTTTGTTTGTTTGTTTGTTTTTAAATTTTAGTTCTTTATTTGACAGACAGAGATTACAAGTAGGCAGAGAGGCAGGCAGAGAGAGAGGAGGAAGCAGGTTCCCACGGAGCAGAAAGTCCGATATGGGGCTCCATCCCAGGACCCTGAGATCATGACCTGAGCCGAAGGCAGAGGCTTAAGCCACTGAGCCACCCAGGTGCCCCTCTACATATGTTTTAAGTGGTAAGTTATTTCAGATATGTATGATGTTGTAGATGATGTTCAGCTCTCAATCTCCCATCACAGAACCCTTGGCTTTCCTCTTGTGAACTGCTCTTACTCATGACTTTCTCTCATTTTCCCTCCTCCCACTTTATTTCTTGCTTATATTATTGCGTAAAAAGGGTTGTGGCGATGAGGGAAACTGTCCCTATTATCATTCAGGGTCTCAACTGCTTCTGCCTACCTCTTCCAGGATCCCTAGAGTTTCCCAGGAACCCTCTACGTTTGGCTGCCAGATAAGAGGAAAGAAAGGGCCTGAAAACTGAAACAGGCCCAGGGGCATGTTACTTCTGCCCACATTCTATTGGACAGAACCCAGTCAGATGACCCACCTAACTAAAAGGTAGTCCCACTGTGTTCAGGAGGAAAAGGAAGTAGTGTCTGGTGAATGCACACATTGCCAAGCCTGCAATGTTTCCTGAAGATCAAAGGCATAATGATAAAATACAGTTTGGTAAACTGTGTACTGTACTACGATAAGCCTAACATTACATAGCACATGGATGTATCTCCTGGTGCTCCAGCCAAACAACAAATTCAGAATCCCAAGAGTAGATGGATTGCACGTCATTCACTGAAGTTTCTACCAACATCATACAGATTTGAAACTTCAAGGAGAAAACCTGTGTTATAGCTGAAGAATAAGCACAAAACAAACAGGACTGCAATTTTGATGCAAAAGACAATTGACCTTTATAAAAATAGAGTGCTTTGGAATTTCTGTCCATTCCAAAAAAAGAACATATCCCAGGTATTAAGTAAAGCACTTTAATATAATTAGCGATCACCAGTCAGAAGAGTGGGCAATGGTTTTAAGCTAATTCCTTATTAATAAAATTCCCTTTTATTCTTTCAGATGAATTAGGAAAAGAAGAGTTACCGATTCTAGCCTAAAAAGAAGATAGTGTCTACAAGGTTAGAAGCAATCACTTGCTTAGGATTATAAACCTGAGGAAAAAAAGCTTTCTCAATATTAATGGGAAACCAAGCTTCCTCCAATCCTCTTAATGAAATCCTATCATTGCTAATTATCTCTCAAATCTGTCCTGATCTTTAGTTCTAAAGATCAAATCCAGAGATACCAAAAGGCAAGATTTAAGAGTTAAATTTGTTAAGTTCTACCCAAAATAAAAATAAAACAAATTCTATGCTTCCTTATTCAATATATCTTATTAGCTTAAACAAGATTTTTGGTTTTTTTAAATTTACTTTCTCTTTTTCTGTTTGTTGCCTTTATGCTGATTCCTTTTTATAATTCCCAGAGTCTGTGTTATTCAATGAGACTGGTTATTAAATGAATATTTAATCTATCTTTCCTGTGTTGATAGAAGAAAAGCAGTTATGTCTCTGGAAAGATAATCAAATCAGATTCCTAGTAGATGCAAAGCACGCTGTCCTCCAACTCATCTTTTTAACTTCTTAAATTTTCTCAGTCCCATGAAGGGTGAATTGGGTAAGGAAAGCTTCCAGCTCTCTCTGCTAACTCCCACCCCCAATTTATTCGAAGAGGAGGGGAGAGATGAGAGAAATGGGATAGGTTTACTGGTATGTTATTGGCTTACAATTCCAAGGGACTATGGGAGATTCTGATGGTACCAAGGGAAAGTCAGACTCTACGTGGCAGGCATTCTCTTCGGATGTTTTTTCGTGCATTAGGGCTAAAGAAAGAAGACCAGCTTTAGGGCCTGGTCCTCAACCAATAAGGGCCACCATCTCTGTCTTCATCTAGTTATAATGCCTTGGAAGTCCTTTTCTCGCTAGCTGTCATAGTTTAAACTTATTTTACAACACCATTAGAATAGTAAATCTCAGGCCTGGACATGAAATTAGGGAGAAAAGAATAGAAAAACTCTTTCTACATGGAAGTTTGAATGGAGCCCTCCCAACAGCCTCACCTAAGATGGAGTCTGAAGCTTGACAGTAATAAAATGTATGGCTGAGCCTGTTTTTATCCCTCAAGCATGGTGAGCAACAGTCACAGAATTAAATCAGCTGTTTAGAATTCTGGGTTCCTAATATCACATCATATTATATTTATAAATTTATCTACTTTAATTTTAACAAAAATTTCAAGGACTGTTTTCCAAGCATTATGATAAAAGAAAGAAAATCCTCCCTAAGGATGATGGTAAGTAGAGAAAAAGTATGTAACACAGCCTTATAATATTAACCTGTGGAAGAGATCTACCTGCAAATTTCACAAACCTCCCTGCGTCTACACAATTACATTTACAAATTAGTCGGCTACAATTTTACATTTAAATTTACAAAGACCTTTCCAATACCAACCTGTCTCATATTTCAGGCATACTCACCCCCACAAGTACTCAAAGTCCCTGGGAAAGTAGCTGTCACATTGTTTCAATATGAAATTGATGTAGCAGCTGATTTTTTGCTCACCATTGCCTGCTTCCCAATGTCACATCAATTCCCAAGTGATAAATGTAAACTGATTTTAATCACTAGAGTCAAATGGGTACATACTTCAAGAAACTTCAAGGAAGTTATTATCTAAAACCATAAAATCAAAAGGCTGGAATTTTCCACAGAGATCATTTGTCTGCTTGGTTCCTCTAATGGGAGACGGTATAAATTTTTAACCTTCAAAATTTGAGGCTAGAGATTTTTTACCCTTTTGGCAGTTAGGAATACATTAAAAACCACAGCAAATGAAGAATTTGGGTATTGGAAGAGACAGAGACCAAAATATAGAAGGTCTGAGAAATAATTGATAATAAATAATGATATATGATAAGTACATCATTCTTTGGAGATTGACCATGGAAAGAAAAGTTATAGGTACAGGTGAGAGACTGTGAGATGTCTCAAAGTTGGGTGGAGAAGATAACAATGAAAAATAGTATTTAATGTCTTATGGTAAATGCTTGTAGAACATAAACATCCAAAGAAGAAATTTAACTTCAGTTTTACACAAATGATTATATTTTTAATAAAAGAAACACCTAAAATCTGGTACTTTGGTCTTCCCTATCTTTGGACTTACATATCTGTCAAACAGTTCTCGCTGGAAAACATTCCTAATAATTTAAAATCATTAAATCTCCCATGCTCGTTCAGAGCCTAAGACATAAGACAAATCTTGGGCAAAACCTTCTCTGTACCATTTAAGATTCTAGAGGTGCAAATTTTTTTCTGTCATTCAGGTAGAATGGAAAAAAAGCATTATCTAAACTTAAGCAAACAAATGAAAGTATAGTAATATTCCGATCTTTCCGAATCTTGGGTTCTTACTACTTCTATTGGCATGGAGGAACCCTGGAAGAGCATGTCATCAATCTGTTCCTTTTCTCCTTCTTGTCACCTGGGCTGCATCACTGTGCCTCTACCCTGGCAATCACCAGTGGCCAGCAAAGGCCTCTTGGGTTCAAAATTAATGCTTACTTGAGCGTCCTGAGTGAAAAAATACAACCGTTCATCCCTTGAAAATGTCATTTAAGTAAATTTAGCTAACATTTAACCTTAACAAACATGATTATGACCCATGATAGCCAAGTCATATAGTAAGTTTTAATTTAAAATAGAAGACAAATATAGTAAACTTAATATAGTATACAGTAAATTTAAAATAGAAGAGAAAAGGGGCCCACAATGCTAGCTTACCAGCAAATGTTTGTATAATACTGTGAGACTGTCAAAGTTAGCCAGGTAAGTGGAATTAATTCTCTATACAGAATATAGTAAATTAAAAATAGAAGACAAAAAGGGGCCTACAATGCCAGTTTACCAGCAAATGCCTGTGTAATACTGTGGAACAATCAAAGTGGAATAAACTTTCTAAATAGACTTGCTCCTTTTGTTGCTTGCATTGAGCTGATCATTTTGGTTCCACTTGCTAGTACTGTTTTGTTCTAATTTCTAGTGGTGAAGAAAGAAAAGAATCTTAGCAAAAAAGGATCTAAATCTTATTCTTATTCGTTTGAACACAGCCCTTGAACTGAATTAGTATTTTTCACTCATGAGAACTATGTCCTATGAAAGAAATGACCATGCTTATGTGAGATGCAATTTTTAATACCAAGTCTAGGAATCAGATGTGATAGATAAAGTGTTACAGTATAGATAAACGTGAATCCCAAATTCGAAAGGACCTACGAACAAGCCACTGGTAAGTGTAAGGCGATCAGTGGCTGCAATGGTAATTCAGGTGAGAGATGATGGGGACAGGCAATCAGGGAGCATGGGAATGTTTGGATTCTGGTTCTATTTCAGAAGTCAGTGGGATTTCCTGATGGACTGAACGGAGGCTAAGAAAAAAAGGGCCCACATCAAGGATGACCCAGAAATGTTTGCCATTTACCAAAGTGTGTGGAATATGGTGTCTGGGGTATATTCAAGGGGGAAAAATCAGGAGCTCATTAGCCCGTGTACTGCTGCTTCACCATGGGGCACAAGGAGTTCTACACCCATAGTTTCAGAGCCAGGGGTGTCACAATTGCTGCAATTAGCAAACTGGCACGTGGCAGCCAGGAGGAGCAATCTTTCAGGCTCCACCAGCCTCTCCTCGCTCTCCACAGTGGCCATGGTGGATGCATGAGCACCCAGGAGTCACCACTGCTCACTTGGGCACAGGGGCTCCAAGCTAGCAAAGCCGCGATTCAGCTACAGCTCCATGGGGCGGTGGTGTATATGTAGCAAAATGGGGCAGAGTAGGAAGAGGAAAAGCTCTTCTCTTCCTTTGGCATCATCATACATGTATTTTTAAAGAGCTCGTCCGTACTGCTCCAAAATTCAGTTCCCAAAACAGCTCCTCAGATTTTACTTACTCTCATTTCCTTTCTCTAGAATCAAGTGTTCTCAAAAGACCATACTGAACACAGATTTGAGTCAAAGCCCGAGCTATGCTCAAAATCATGATCGCCTTACTTTGGGTCACATTCAATTATTCCCTAAGTGGCTAAACAACATATCCCACTCATGTAAATAAAGGTCAGGGGCACCTGGGTGGCTCAGTCGGTTGAGCCTCTGTCTTCAGCTCAGGTCATGAACCCAAGATGGTGGGATCAAGACCCGCACTGGGCTCTGCTCTGCAGGGAGCCTGCTTTTACCTCTCTCTCTGCCACTCCCCTTGCTTGTGCTGTCTCTCTCTTTCTCTCTCTCTCTGTCAAATAGATAAATTAAATCTTTAAATAAAAGTTTACTACATTTAATCATTAATTGTAAATATATAACTGTAACTATAAATGTCCAGGTAAGGCTAAATACCAGCAGTGCAGATCAAGTTCTCTCCCAGAAACATCTCTATTCCAAAATACAAACAGACTTTCACTGGGCTTGTGTCACCAGTTTTCCAGCAATGGCCAAATGTGTTTACATTCCAACAACTGACTAACCAAAGACTTGCATTAGAGTTTCCACTTTGGTGTCTTAGCAGTTTAATCCACACTTTATAGATGAAACTGTGTCAGATCTGAGATTTAAACTCAGGGCTCTTTGACTCCAAGACTCATAAGCTTAATCACTAAACCAATTAGAAAAGCAAAGATCAAGAAAGATTGGGAACTCTATGGGCAGAAGTGACAGGATGAAGTCCCTAGGTTTGGCATCTAATCAAAACTTATGGTATTATCCTTGAATTAGACAATTAAAGTTTCACGTGTGAATATTTGAAAAATATCACAATAATCAGTAAAACTGAGATCAAGGTCATATTATCCACATTACTGGAGAAAATTAAGAAATGTAGTGATTTATGGCATGGTCTCTGTAGACAGACACACCTGAAACAGAATCCCAATGTCTCTTTTCACTAATGGTGTGAACTTGAGCATGCCATTTATTTTGTTGAGCCACAAACAAAACAAAACCAAAAACAACAAAGTGTTTCAGCTGACTTACAAAATTCAACTTTAAGAAAGAACTTAGAAGAAACATACATTCAAAAAGCAAAGTACAATCGAGGCATATGCCAGGGAAGCACACTCACCAAAGTCATCAGTGCTGACAAAACAAAGCCAGGAGAGGTATCAGGCAAAAATGAGTAAATGAACAGGAGAATTTTCCTCCTTGACCGAAAACTGACTATTAGAACCCAAAGCTAAAGCAAAGAGACAAAAGATACACTATAGTCCAAAAAAGACCAAAATAAATGGCAGCAGACAGACATCTTTTTTAAGGCTGATTATGCAAGGGAGGAAAACTGATTTGCTGTCTTCTACTATCACCCCAACCAATCTACTGCCCACTCCAGTCAGTCTGTATAAACAAAAGCCAGAGAGGAAGTGAGGGAAAGAGAGTGAGGGAGGAAGAGACAAAGACAGAGACAGAGACAAGAGAAAAGAGCAAGAGAAAACTCTCATCTCCTGAAATCAAATAAGAGATCCTAAGAGAATCACTCCCAGAAACCAGGAATGTGTAGTGAAACAGACATCTCATTCTCCAGTTAGACATGTGCTTTGAGCTTTCAGAGTCCCACCACTACCCCAAAGCCTATTGATTGAAAGAAAAATGGAGGAAAAGGGTAGAGAAATTCAATAGAGCAGCCTGCACATCCACCTTGTGTCACACGAGAGAAGTGTGAATTGCAAGCAAGTCCAATGGATCCCACAGAAATTAACAGGCTTGAGCTGCCTTGCAGGTACCCCTAATAGGGCCACCTGCTGGGCTAAGGAGCAGGAAGATACAGTGCCCTGTACTGATAGAGGACAGAGAGGAGGGAGATTTGGAACTGTTTGAACTAGAACTGTTCTCCCACGTAAGTAACCTCTGCAATAGGTAGTCTTTTTACTATCACAGTGCCCAGAAAGGGTCTCTCTGAGACTACTACAGGATCTGCTTGAAAAATAATATCATTAAGTGTCATCAGGAAAAGGAAAAGGGAGAGTCAATAGAGCAAGGAAACCATTCTTTAAACATTTTTTAAAAGATTTTATTTATTTATTTGACAGAGATCACAAGTAGGCAAAGAGGCAGGCAGAGAGGAGGAAGCAGGCTCCCTGCTGAGCAGAGAGCCCAATGTGGGGCTTGATCCCAGGACCCTGGGATCATGACCTGAGTGAAGGCAGAGGCTTAAGCCACTGAGCCACCCAGGCGCCCCAAGGAAACCATTCTCATTTACACTTCGAGTTTAGCCTATTCAATCACCCTAAACTGGCTTCAAAGATGATACAGAGAGTAGGCTTAAGTTGATCAAAGATCCCATACACAATGAAAATGAGCTAATCATGAATCTTTAGGCACTGAACATAATAGTATCAAAATGTCATGGGCAAAAACACAGACTCTGGGGCCAAATGGCCAGGATAGAATCTGATGACTAACACTGTGCAAGTTGTTTAAATTCTCTGTGCCTCCATTTCCTCATCCGAAAAGTAGACTTAATAATGGGCCCTCCCTCATTGGGTTTTGTGAGTATCAAATTATATAATACAGCAAGCACTACAAATGGTACCAAGCACACAGAAAGCAATATATACATGCTAGCCATCAGCAGCAGCATTATTATTAATACTCGGAGAAATAGAAACACACCTGTGGATGGTAACTTGGCAGCTGCACATCTCAATTTTTAACAGCTGAAAAGAATCTAGATAACAAATAAATAATAAATATTTGTATGGTTAGAATAATATAATTGCCATCAGAGGGAGAAATAGTAATAAAGAAATAAAAAAGTAAAAAAAAAAAAAAGGGACAGCAGTCATGAGACTTCCTGTATAAAAAGGAAAACAGATAAAATAAGTAAAACACCAAAAGAAAATAAGTTGACAAAATGCAAAAATACATTATAAAAGTAAAATACACATAAAATTGTCAATATAAATATAAGATACAAATATAAATATGAGAATAAGCAAAAACTGAATAAAGAGAAAATTTTTAAAAATCTAACAAATTACAAAGAATAATTAATCAATGTTAACTTAATCACAGGGTAAACTCGGGGCACCCCTGTACAATGCAGTACAAACTGATGTAAACCTTTGGAATGCAATTGATAATATAAGTCAAAGATACTTCAAAATGCTCTTGCCTTTATTCTTAAAAATTATATTCATATAAGTTATACAAAGGAAATACAGCAAAATACAGATAATGTTGTATAGACAAATATATTTACTACAGACTTATTTAGAAGAAAATAACATGTTTAAAATGTCCATAAATAAGGTATATTTAGGTACTGAGGTATAGAGACTTACTAGAATATCAATCATTCACTTAAAATTATGTATTTTAATGTGATCAGAAACTTCAATGTTCAATTTTATAAATAAAAAGGATATAAAATTAGATAAAATATTATCTCAATTAGGCACAAAACTCTGGCAAAATTATAATATAAAGTGAATGCATAAAAAAGTTAACAGTATGTGAATCTTTTTTTCTTAATTCTATTTGTGGCCATTTTAGTTTTCTATACCGAGTATATACATTACTCATAACCAGAATTCTTGGTATGTAACTTAAGTTTCAAATAGCATCAGAGTTTGAAAGATGAAAGCAGCCCACAACCAAGCCTTCTGTATGCTGTGTATATGGGTCACAGATGTGACCTATAATCCAGCACGTGTTATATTTGTATTTTATAAAGTATATTCTCTGGCTAAGTTGGTTTCGTTGTGCTGTTGCATTAAAAATTTATTCTTTTAACCATTTTATTGCATTTCTTTGTAAGATAAATGTTTACCAGGGATTCATTGCTCTTCTAGGTGAGCTTGCTATGATATAGAGAAATGTATTCTGGAAGGTCAGTGTCCATTTGCCATATTCTTTTTTCTCTTTTATTTGGTTGTGACACATGGATTGAATGTTTTCATTAGACTGCAACTCAGATCTTTTGCCTCCTAAACCTTTTTCTTTCTCTTGCCTGTCTTGTCACAGTTTATTAAAAGCACATTTTGTTCTGTGGAATTAGATTCCCATCTCCTCAGCTTGATGGGATTTTTGTCTCTTCACCTGAGAATTGTAGATTACAGGATAATTCAGCAATACTTTAAATCAAGGAATTTAATAAAACTGCTATGTTGAATACAATTTAAAGGTACTCTAAAACAGATTAGTCTAAGATATATGGCTTGTCTTCCAGTTTCTATAACCTTTTATATAAAAAGACTATGAACATTTATGTGGGATAAATTCAGATTTAAAATGTAAATTATATGCATATATATGTATACAGACACACATATACATATGTATCTGTAGAGAGAATTCAAATTGAGAACCATGAAGTTCGAAGGAACAGATGGTACAGGTAAGTGACAAAGTCCTTAATTTATCTTCAGTTTTATTTCTGATCCTTCTTCCCCTCTCCTTCCCCCCCCCCCTTTCTCCTCACTCCCTATCCTGTGTGTGTGTGTGTGTGTGTGTGTGTGTGTGTGTAAGAATGTGTAAGCTGTAATTTTCCATCTTTGGATCAATCTAAAGTAAAATGGCCTAAAACTGCCAATTACATTTATTTGGTGATTTTAAAACTACAGAAAGAAAAAATAATCCATTTACAATCTAGCCACCATTTTTAAAAATAAACAGAAAGAACAGGAAAAATTGCAACTTAAAATACTTGCCAAATATTGGTAATTCAGAGAGCCACTGTTTTTTTTAAGAAATTGAAATATTACGCCAATTATTTTAGTTTCACTAAAAAAGTACTCAGACCAAATTTTTATGTTACCGTGACAAGTTATTTAACTTCTATGATCCTCAATTTCTTTTTCATTAGAACAATACATGGTTTTATCTTACATATATAATGCTTATTATGTAAAGCAAGAAAAACATGAAGAAGAAAACAAAAGAAATCATCATTAAAATTAGAGTGCAGGACGCCTGAGTGGCTCAGTGGGTTAAGCCGCTGCCTTCGGCTCAGGTCATGATCTCAGGATCCTGGGATCGAGTCCCGCATCGGGATCTCTGCTCAGCAGGGAGCCTGCTTCCCTCTTTCTCTCTGCCTGCCTCTCTGTCTACTGTGAACTCTCTCTGTCAAATAAATAAATAAAATCTTTAAAAATAAATAAATAAATAAAATTAGAGTGCAATACAATATACATTTATTCTTAGATATATACAGAAGGAACAGAGAGGTAATTTCATCCAAATTAAAACATAATATCACAGTTTTATTAAATAAAATGCCAAATCTATCTTCTTCGAGTTTAGAAATCAGAAGTGAGAATAGATGAATTTCCAATAAAATATTTTTGTTTCAAAAGTTATTAAGTTCTAAATGACCCCTTTAATGTTAAAAAATATAAAGACGTTCTTGCCGGGATTTTTTTCTGTTTGTTTTTTTGTTTTGTTCTGTTCTGTTTTGTGTTTGTCCTCAATGTTACCATATTGGAGGGGTAAAGTGATTCTCCACTCCACTTAGAAAAGTTAGAGACTTGGCATTCCTCCTCCACCTCTCATATTCACTAAGTTTATTATCATTTTTCTTTCGACAGTGTTTAGAATTTTTTATTCATTTCTAGCATTGTCAATAATATCAAGTAATGTGGAAGGGACAAATGTTTGTTTATAAAGGGCCTCTAGTTGCTATCAAAACAGTAATTCATGTTGTGTCTCAGATTTAGAAACTGTTGGGACCATTTTATCTAATTTAACCTTATCATAAGCAGCTATAGCAGACATTTGTAGCAGCTCGTAGCAGATATTTCCAGAAGCAGGGGTTACATATCCAAAGTAAATAAAGATATGTACAATTTGTGATTACCCTTATAAAATGTCAATCACAAAAGTACTCATCTTTCAGGAATATTTTCAACCTAAAAAGAAAGCCGGGGGTGGGGGGCACCTGGGTGACTCAGTCAGTTAAGCATTGGACTCTTGATTTAGGCTCAGGTCATGATTTCATCATCTTAAAGATCAAGCCCAGCATAGGGCTCTGTGCAGGGTGTGGAGCCTCCTTAAGATTCTCTCTCTCCCTATCTTCCCCCACCGCTGGCTTGTACGATTACACATGCACTCTTGCTCACTCTCTAAAAGACAAAAATGAAGTTAAATTAAAATGAAATTAAAAATAAAAATAAATGTAAAAATTTACATTTTTTTAAAAAAAAGGGAACTCAGAAAGGAGAGCCTATTGGTAGTTACCAGGAGTAGGGTGGGTAGGGGTTGAGGAAATGGGTGAAGATGCATGGTTAAAGGTTATAAACTTAACAGTGATAAGACAAATTTTTCTGGAAATATAAGGTACAGCATGTTGACTGCAGTTAACAATACTGTATTATATATTTGAAAACTGCTAAAAAAGTAGATGTTTTCGATACATTCTTACTACAAAAAAGTAACTATTTGAAGGGACAGGTGTGTTAACTATCTCTATCACCTAATTTCACTAAATAGATAAATTAGATAGATATGTGAATATACAGATATATGATATATATGAACATATATCAAATTTTTAAAAAGAAAATTTCATCACTGACCACGAACTATTCCCTATAAATATTGTGTGAATTACAAAGAAAAAAAGAATACTTTTAAGAAACTCCAGAGAGAAAATATCATATATGATAGAGAATTGATTTGCTTCATAATTTTCCTTTAATGAAAGCAAGTTCCCTTCTTAAATAAGAACTTATATTCTCGATTTCACATTTTTCATTCTTAAGAGGAAGCTTATATTATTTGGTATCCACAGTACTCTATTTCCTAAGTACTTGTATAGTTGAAAATATCCATTTTAGCAGGGTATGAAATTCTTATAACAAACTTTGTTTTCTTCAAAATTTTATTCACGTTTCCCTGTCATTTGGCAACAGATGTTGCATTACTCATTTTACTACAGCTCTGCAATCCATTGCCTGGTTGACTAGAAGTATGTATGTGTTCAACAATAACTATCCATATTTTAGGATTCAATTTTTTCAAGTTTGAGAAAGCCTGCCTATTTTCCTTGATTTTTTTTTTTTAATGAAAATATGGGTCCTACTCTCTTAACTAGAATGAATAGGTCTTGTGCCATTGTCTCCTGGCACTAAATATTGCTATTTCTCATTGTTTTATTTCCCCTTTGTAACTTACTGGATTTTTTTATTTCCTACCTGGATGGTTCAGGAATTTTTTCTTTTCCTTGAAAGTTCAATAACTCATTCAGAATATACCACAATTAGGTTTTATTTCATTGGTTTCACTTTTATTTTGTAACAAAGGAAATTACCTTTTGATCTTCAGATTTATTTTATCCTTTATGTTAAAAAAAGTCCATTCAGTGATTAAATGTATTTTCTCATCTGTTTGGTGTGTTTCCCAGAAATTTCTGCTGTACAAGTTTACTTATTTATTTGAGGGAGAGAAAGGGAACTTGCACACTGGGTGGTGGGGGTGGGAGGAAGCAGAAGCAGAGAATCTTAAGCAGGCTCCCCGCCCAGCACAGAGCACAACATGGGGCTTGATCTCACAACCCTGAGATCATGATATGAATGGAAATCAAGAATCAGAGCTTAATTAATCTTACAATCCTGAGATAATGACCTGAGCAGAAATCAAGAATCAGGGTTTAACCAATTAAGCCACCCAGGTACCCCTCGAGATCCAGATTTTTTTTTTTCACCTTTTTTTATTTTCTTATTTTGGGGCCACTACATCATATTCTCAACTTGTTTTAACTTTACAGTTAACAATATCTTTAAAGTGTTTTCACATGTACCACATTATACACAGTACTTTTTGTTGTCTTTTTTTTTCCCACCTAAGAGAGGCACTTTACATTCAGTTTTAGGAAACTGCATTTTCTTAGATTTAACCCCCTATTTCCCATTCCAGCTAATCAGGACCACTTACATTTTAATTCTATCATTTGACATATTAGCTCTGCCTCCCAGCTTCATCATTTACCAATCTAATGAGTATGTCATTTTAATAAGATAGTTTTAAAATATTGACCCCAACATTTCAAAAGACACATAACTAGAGACATATTTTAGGCACTATTCAAGCACAGCCTTCAAGCCAATTTCTGTGTCTTTAATGTACTATGCTTTCAAAGTATGTTTACATTTTAGTGTAAAACCTTTAAAAGACCAAAAACTGCGAGGCCAACAGAAATTAATTTCTAACAATGAAACTTAAGAGTTGTGGAAGAAAGAGTTCTGCCAGGAGAATTCTATTGTAGTTGTCTGTCTATTCATAAGCCTGTATTAGGTAATAGCATCCTTGCCTACATTTTTATTTTTTTATTATTTTTACTATTATTTTTTATTGTTATGTTAGTCACCATATAGTATGTTATTAGTTTTTGATGTAGTGTTCCAAGACTCATTGTTTATGTATAACACCCAGTGCTCCATGCAATAAGTGCACCCCTTAATACTCATTACTGGGTTCACCCATTCCCCCCCACCCTCCTCCCCTCTAAATCCCTCAGTTTGTTTCTCAGAGTCCAGTCTGTCATTGTTCATCTCCCACTCCGATGTCCTCCCCCTTCATTTCTCCCTTCCTTCTCCTAATGTCCACCATGCTATTCCTTATGTTCCACAAATAAGTGAAACCATATGATAATTCACTTTCTCTGTTTGACTTGTTTCACTCAGCATGATCTCCTCCAGTTCCATCCATGTTGATTCAAAAGTTGGGTATTCATCCTTTCTGATGGCTGAGTAATATTCCATTGTATATATGGACACATCTTCTTTATCCATTTGTCTGTTGAAGGGCATCTTGGCTCTTTTCACATTTTGGCTATTGTGGACATTGTTGCTATGAACACTGGGGTGCATATGGCCCTTCTTTTCACTACCTCTGTATCTTTGGTATAAATACCCAGTAGTGCAATTGCCAGGTCATAGGGTAGCTCTATTTTTAATTTTTTGAGTAATCTCCACATTGTTTTCCAAAGTGTCTGCATCGACTTGCATTCCCACCAACATATAAGAGTGTTCTTCTTTCCCCACAGCCTCTCCAACATTTGTTGTTTCTTGCCTTCTTAATTTTTGCCATTGATGTAATGGCAAAAATTAAGTGGTGTAATGTGGTATCTCAATGTAATTTTGATCTGCACTTCCCTGATGGCTAATGAAGATGAACATTTTTTCATGTGTCTGTTAGCCATTTGTATGTCTTCTTTGGGGAAGTGTCTGTTCATGTCTTCTGTCCATTTTTTGACTTATTTGCTTTTTGGGTGTTGAGTTTGAGAAGTTCTTTATAGATCTTGGATATCGGCCCTTTGTCTGTGGGTCATTTGCAAATATCTTCTTCCATTCCATGGATTGCCTCTTTGTTTTGTTGACTAGTTCCTTTGCTGTGCAGAAGCTTGTTATCTTGATGAAATCCCAAATGTTAATTTTTGTTTTTGTTTCCTTTGCCTTTGGAGATGTGTCTTGAAAGAATTTGCTATAGTTGATGTTGAAGAGGTTACTGCCTATGTTCTCCTCTACAATTTTGATGGATTCCTGTCTCACATTGGATTCCTGTCTCACATAGATTCCCATTTCACATCCATTTTGAGTTTATCTTTAGGTATGGTATAAGAGAATAGTTGAGTTTCATTCTTCTGTATGTAGCTGTCCAATTTTCCCAGCACCATTTATTGAAGAGACTGTCTTTTTTCCATTGTATATTTTTTCCTGTTTTGTCGAAGATTATTTTACCACAGAGTTGAGGGTCCATATCTGGGCTCTCTACTTTGTTCCATTGGCCTATGTATCTGTTTTTGTGCCAGTACCATGCTGTCTTTGGTGATCACAGCTTTGTAATATAGCTTGGAATCAGGTAATGTGATGCCCCCAGCTTTGTTGTTCCTTTTCAAAATTTCCTTGGTGATTCGGGGTCTTTTCTGGTTCCATACAATTTTAAGATTGTTTGTTCTAGCACTTTGAAAAATGCCAATGATAATTTGATCAGGATGGCGTTGAAAATATAGATTGTTCTGGGCAACACAGATATTTTAACAGTGTATTCTTCCAATCCATGAGCATGGAATGTTTTTTCCACCTTTTCGAGTCTTCTTCAGTTTCTTCCATGAGAGTTCTGTTGTTCCTAGTGTATAGATCCTTTACCTCTTTGGGATACAGTAGAGGCAGTCACAAGGGGGAAATACATAGCCATCCAAGCCTCATTCAAAAAGTAGAAAAATCCTGAATAAATACAAACTATCTTTATACCTTAAAGAACTGGTGAATCAGCAACAAGTTAAGCTTAACCCATATGTGGGAAGGGAAATAATTAAGATTAGAGCAGAGATCAATGAATTAGAAATCAGAGAAACAGTAGAACACATCAATGAAACGAGAAGCTGGTTCTTTGAAAGAATTAATAAGATCAATAAACCCCTGGCCAAACTAATCCAAAAGAAAAAAGAAAGGACACAGATTAATAAGATTATGAATGAAAGTGGGGAGATCATGACTAGCACCAAGGAAATAGAAACAATCATCAGAAATTATTATCAACAGCTATATGCAGATAAGTTAAGCAACCTAGAAGAAATGCATGCATTCCTGGAAACCTATAGACTTCTAAGACTGAAACAGGAAGAAACCGACAACCTGAAAAGACCAATAACTAGTAACAAGATTGAAGCAGTGATCAAAAACCTCCCAAAAAATAAGAGATACAGATTTTAAAGGATAGTCGGTGCTTAAATAAATACATCATATATTTTCCTCTCCCATTCTAGTTTTGAAGTGCCTTTGAAAATATTTCTATATCATTTTTGCTAGTGTACAAACATTTTAGTCTATATGATTTTATAAATTTATAAATGCAAATCTGCGTGAACCTATTAAACTTTAATACCATAAATTTTCAGGAAAAACAACAATTGGAAGAGAAAATATAATCACTGAATAAATTTTTCCTAACACAAAAGATGAAATAAATCTTCAAATCAAAAAGGGATTACACATTTCAAAATAAAAGTAAAGCCAACCAATCTAAATTGAGAAATATCTAGGTGCATTCAAATTCAAGGAAAATAAACATACTACGCCTTCTCCTTTATTGATTTATTGGTTGTCTTTCCTTCAACCCTCTATTATTGAAATTTTGAAGAATGCATATATTTTTTTTTTTTGTTCTATTCTCTAAGGTAAGTAACCCCTTCTAAACCAGTACAAAGCCCACGGGATTGGGAGCTTAAAATACATAGTAGCTGAATGAGTAATACCTACTTATACGAGCCATTATAAGATAGACAGGGAAGTTAACATTTGTTTTGCCTCCACAATATATTAATTATTTTACTTTTATGTTAACACATTCAGTCATGTAAAATAGCATTGAGATTTCTGTTTTACAGCTGAGGAAATTGAAGCTTAGAAATTTAAGTAAATTGCATAAGGTCACAAAGATAACTGTAGAAATGGTGGAAAACCATGGTCTGACTTCAAAGCCGTGTTCCTTCCGCTACAGAAATCTCTTTGAAGCTATAAAGCATAGGGTTGGTATTATTATCATTGCTGTTCCTTTTGTTGTTGCCATCTTCCTCCCATTTTTGGTAATTTTGTTTCAAAATGTATCTTTTTTTCTTGACTCCTGTGATTAAGATTCTAGGTTTTGCCTAAATAACAATGAGTCCAGTCAGCAAAGGGTATTCACATAAAGATTATATTTTCATAAATCCAAATTAAATGGAAGAAGAGGATGATAGATTTCCTTTAATGTTAATTGTACTGTTGTCTTCATTTTCCAAAAAAGAGATCCTTGAAGTACTTCTGCCTTATAAATGAATAAAATATTTAAGTCTACCTGGATATTTTTTTTTTTAAAGAAATCTATGATAGGGGAGGGGGTGGGGGGTTGGGTGAGTCTGGTGGTAGGTGTTATGGAGGGCATGTATTGCATGGAGAACTGGGTGTGGTGCATAAACTATGAATTTGGAACACTGAAAAGAAAAAAAAGAAAAGAAAATGGAAAAAAAAAGAAACCTATAATAAATTATTTGCCAAGAAGATGATTCCTTCTGTTTTTATTTATTTTTAAAAAGATTTTATTTTTATTTGACAGAGAGAGAGAGATCACAAGCAGGCAGAGGCAAATGGGGTGGGGGGCAGCAGGCTGAGCAGAGAGCCCAATGAGGGGCTTAATCCCAGGACCCTGAGATCATGACCTGAGCTGAAAGCAGAGGCTTAACACACTGAGCCACCCAGGAACCCCAATTCCTTGTTTTTAATTAACTAATCCTCCATTAATTATCTTCATAAATTTATATTTACATATTGAGTTGAATTTGTTCAAACTACTCTACATCTAGTTGGCTTTTTCATTTCCAAATTTCATGTGTTCTGATATTTTATCCTTCAAGGACTAGTTAAAATGCTCTTTACAGAACTACTTCAGTTACTCTAGTCAGATGTAATTTTGCATTTTTTCTAAACAACTCTGAATGTATTTTATCCAAACTATTTTGGTTCTTATTACTTTCTACCTAGCATTCCTCCTAATTTAGTGCAAGCATTTTGAAAGCAAATAAAATATATTTTACATTCTTGAATCTCCAATGTTACTTACAGTATGCCTACTTTAACATAGTAGTATCCAGCTGGTGTCCAATAAATAAAATTGAATGCTCAAATTGGCATTTATTAGAGTTGTAATATATCCTGAAACTAAAATATCGCTGAACACTTACATGCTATCTTAAATATTTAAATACTAACTTTTTTCAAAAGCATACTTTGTAATTGTTATTCCAATACTTTCTCTTCTACCAGAAAATTTCCTTAATTTACTGAACACACTAGTACAAAACATGACCTTTTTATAAGAAGATGGGAGCCTTTACTAAATATATATTTAAACATACTTGGGGGAAAATATCTACTGTATACTTTCTGTATTTAACAGAAAATGCACAAAATTGCTAGATGTTTATTTTCCAATGTGATCTTTAATAACGACAGATACTCAACAGCCAATTCAAGAGTAGTTGTGTTGGGGCTCCTGGGTGGCTCAGTGGGTTAAGCCTCTGCCTTCAGCTCAGGTCCTGATCTCAGGGTTCTGGGATCGAGCCCCACATCGAGCCCCACATCAAGCCCCGCATCAGCTCTCTGCTCAGCAGGGAGCCTGCTTGCCTATCTCTCTGCTTACTTGTAATCTCTCTCTCTGAGTCAAACAAATAAATAAAATATTTTTTAAAAATTTTAAAAAAGAGTAGTTGTGTTAAATCCTATCCTAAATCAGATGACTGTTCACACTCAGCTTAAAAAGGTTGATGATAAGTCTTCATTTAGTGTTGTTCTCATGCCTGGCCTTCAGAAATTCCTAGGGAAACACACACTCAGATGTCTGCTTCAAATTCGTGTGAATTTTATTTAATTTTTAATTAAATTTAATATTGGGATAATTGATAAAACTTACTGAGTTCTACTGAGAGTTTCTTTCATGACTTAAAGACAACTTTGAATATGAACATTCAAAATACCAAAAGGAATAAAAGCTGCCAAAGAAACTGAAAAATTCTGACACTGCCAAGTGCTGGACCTGGAGTTTGGTATTAATGTTTTGCCAAAAACCTAATTACCTCCAACAGAGCTATGTATCTAGAATTTAGGAATTTGACTTTTCTTCCAATAAAAAGAATATAAAATATATGAGGGTCCCAATTTATCACTTTTTGCTAGAGAAGAATTACTTAGAATATCTAATGTTTATAACCCTGTCCTAGAATAATTTATGATGAATTAGTACCTTTTTAGTACATATATTCTTTTTAAATGTTTTCTTACACTTACCAAATATTTTCACATGTTCATAAAATATTTTAAGTTAATATTAAACAACATATACTTTCAGATCTTAAACAAAGGTTTTTTTCCTATATTCCTAACTGGTTTGACCACCATGCGTGTGCACACACTGTACGCACACACAATCAAATCATTTTTTGGCTAAAGAAAGTTAATCTTGGGGAAACAAAACAGCAGACTTGATATGCCAATTTATCATTATACATTTGTACAGAAATCCTTTATTTACAAAATAGAGCATCCCATTTCATTCTCAGCAAAACCCAGGAAAGAGTGCAAGGCAGGTCTTATCTTCATTTTACACATGAGGATACTAAGGGTTGTAAAGATAAAAGTGAATTGCCTAAAATCACACAAAAGAAAAAAAAATTCCAGGACCAGAGCAAAAATCAATTCTTACTTCAGTGCTTTTTCTATTGCCTCCCTTTGCCTACAAATAGAAGGCTCAAGGAACAATCATTATAGATAAGGTTTTAATCAATAAAAGTAAAGGGATACCAGTGAAATATTTCAATAATTTCTTATATATTTATTGAGTGCTTATAATGCTCATGATACTGTCTATATGGTGCTCTGGAAAATACAGAAATCACATTTTAATGCACTTACTTATGTATTTAATTATCTATTTAGTTATTCAATAAATATGTCTTGAACATGTACTGAGTGTCAGACACTGAGAAAAATAACAGAAATGAATAAAATACATTATCTACCTACATGGAGATTGCATTAGGGTCATGAGATCAAACATAAAAAATAATTGTAATGAATGTAATAAATGTCTTACTAGATATATTTATAAAGTTCTGGGAGATTGTAGTTGGAATAATTATCTCTGCCTTAGAGTTGAGGAAATGCTTCTGAGGAAAAATGGCTTTTAGCTGCAACTTTAGCAAAAAAAATGCACTTACATCCTTTATTATGAAAAGTAAAGCATATTAAAAGAAAAAAAATCTTAGTGAACCTAAACAAACATAGGATTTGAAACACTATAATATCTTTATTACCAAAGACATGAACTTCCCATAATAAAATGCCTTAGGTACCTGTTAGAAAAGGTAAAGAATATGTGAATAGGGAAATCTGTACATCACAATAGTGATGCACAGATTGTGAAAAATATGGGAATGAGAGTTAGGTCATGAAAATACGATATGGATATTAAGACATTTAAAATACAAATACCTCCCTCTCCCACTTTTCAACAAAAATAACTATGCTGTGAGAGACCAGTCAAAATAACCATTACTTAGTAATTTTCTTGATTATTCTTTCTTTATTCCTGGTTTATCTGGGATCTAATGTACTCCATGCAAATAATACTGTGATGAGACCTTCTCTGATCATCAGACCATTTTCCATATTACTTGAGCTGCAGACTACAGATGTGAAGGCTGCTGAAGTAATCTGTTAAGAGTAGTTTGAATATTGCTGCTGACATCAAAATGTTAAGTGGGTAAATGACTTTTATCCCTATGTTTTCATAGGGATATCATAAAATGATGCATTTTATGAATGCCTGGCCGTCATAGATCTGCTTGGACATGCCACTGCTGATTTTGCCCTGTAATACTTAGTGCCCAGGACATCCTAAGAGAACAGAACATTTATCTGTTCCGTTTATTGGAAGACTATACTTTCAAGGATCATTTCTATTGTCTGTTCCATTCATTGGGATCATCAGTGAAGATCATCTACATGACTGGAGAGGAAAAGGCTGAATATTCTGAGAACTCCGGCTGTTAAACGTCTTTATAGGAACTTCTTTACTGTCAGTTTATTGTACTTGGAAAAGTGAGAATCTCTCAATTCACCCACTGAGTCTGGGTACAATAGGAAACTATCATTTCTGCTTAACTACCACACATATTTTTTTTTTTAAATAATAACTATCGTGACAGGAGTGAGGTGATATTTCACTGTGGTTTTGATTTGCATCTCCCTGATGCTTATTAGTAACATTGAGCATTTTTTCACATATGTGTTAGTCATTTGCATATCGTCTTTGGAGATATGTCTATTCAGATCCTTAGCCTATTTTTTTTATCAGGTTATTGGTTTCTGTTTTTGTTTTTACTAATGAGTTGTAGAAATTCCTCCCACATTTTGGAAATAAAAATAAAAGACAATAAGCATTGGTGAGGACATAGAGAAATGAGAACTCTTGCACACAGAATCTTGCACACTATTAAAAGGAATGCAAAATGTTGTAGCTTCTGTGGAAAATAGTATGGAAGTATCTCAAGAAGTTAAAAACAAAACTATCATATGACTCAGCAATTCCACATCTGGGTATTTATCCAAAAGAACTGAAATCAGAATCTCAAAGGGATATTAGCAATGCCATATTCATTGCAGCACAATTCACTACAGCCAAAATGTGGAAATAATCTGAATGTCCATTAACAGATAAATGGATAAAGAAAATGTGGTGTGTATGTATATATATATATATATATATATATATATATATATATATATATATATGAGAATACTATCCATCCTTGGAAAAGAAGAAAATTCTGCAGCATGTAACAACAAGAATGAACCTGGATGACACTATGCTAAGTAAAATAAGCCAACCATGGAAGGACAAATATCACATGATTTCACGTATATGGAATTTCTAAACAGTCAAATCATAAAACCCAATAGCGGAATGGGAGTTGCCAGGGTCTGGGGGGCAAGGGAATGGGAGGTTACTAATCAATGTGCTTAAAGTTTCCATTGATTGAGACGAGTAGGCTCCAGCGTGTCTGCAGTATGATACTGTACCTCTAGTCCACAATAATGCATTATACACTTACAAAGTTACTAAGAGGGTAGATCTCATGTACAATGTTCTTTCTACAGTAAAATAAAATTAAATTAAAATACCAAAGTATTTTACCCTATATACATAGGTGCCTCTGTGAAAAGATTCACTTACCAAGAGGTAAAAAGCATGTTCTTCTCAAGTCACCTCTGAAATGCAAAAATCAGGCCTTCCTCAGATTAATACACTGGAAAAAATTCTTGTCTCAATTACGGCACCACTGGATTCTTTCTGTGATCTTAATATCCAGTCTGATATCTTCTAATGTTGAGCTGATATAGCAAAATAATATGAAATTTCTAATAACACTTTAATACTAAAGTATTAGAATTAATGAGTGAATTAATATATGTGTTAAAAGATAATTTAGTTATTGCCTTGCCTGGCAACTGCTGAGCAAGGAGTTTTGGAGAATATAAGGATGAATAAGACAACCTAAAGACACAGTTCAGAGAAAGAGAGAAAATTTTGAACAGACTCCTAAAACAGAGTCCAATTCACACATACAATAGCACTGTGTGTAATGTATACAAGAAAGGACATGAATAACTTTGCGTGGAGTCAGGGAAGGCTTCAGAAGGAAGTGATTTTAGGCAGGGTGGGAAAGAGTAGACGTTTACTAGGTGAAGAAGAAAAGGCGCTGAGTCCACAAAGACAGAACAACTGGAAGCATCAAGTCAAGGAATGGGGCATAACTAAGAGAGTACTAAGGCACTTCTTGCTCTGTACAGAGGAAATATAATGGGGAAAATGGTGAGAGATGAAACTGCAAGAGTATATTTAAAGTAGATAATGAAGGACACAGTTTGTCTTGCTAAAAATAAAGTCTGACCTCATCCAACTGGCCATGGGAAGTATTTTTGGTAACTACAAAATGAATTGGAGAATGTAAATACAGGGACAAGGCAACTAGGTAGAAGGTTCCAGCAATGATCAGTGCCCTCCAAACCTTTCTCATCATGAAATCTTATCAGCAAAAACTGAACATTCTCTCCCTATTACGTGCATATCTTGTAATATGTATTGACATATGTAAAGTATAAGTTATAAAGTTCATATAGAAATTTAAAAGGATAAGAAAAAAAGGGGGAAATAGGAATTTTAAAATGTTTTTCTTTGAATTTCATGGACCATCCTCAAGTGTGTCTGTCTCTTTGGAGATCACTGGACTAGACAATAGTTTACAGGGACAAAAATGGCAGGAAAGGAGAAAAGAGAAAGGTGATAAAAATCATCTAGAAAGCGGACTCCTAGGAAGGTGCTAACTGGACACAGGGGAGAACAAGGAAAAGCTGAGATTTGTGTTTGGGTTGCAATTTCATCAACACAGGGCAGACAGGCTGCGAGGCAAGTATAGGGAGGTTGGGAATGGAGAGATGAGGAAGGTAGATCAATGCAATCAGTTTTGAACTTTCAGGTATAAAATGCCTTTTATATAAAGGTCTGAAGCTCAGAAGAAAGAGCTTGAAATATACATTTAAGAGTCACAGCTACTGGCTGGTAACTTAGATTCCAAAAAGGATGAAATTGTCTGGAAAGGGAGTATAAAAATAGCAGTGATTCTTAGGCATGTGGGGATGAGGTTATACTCTGTTTTGAGAAGCCAAAGAAAGTTTGGATCTTCTCTTCATAAAAATGCACAGCAAATACTTCCTAATTAATTTTAGGGCATTCCAAATCATGCAAAGAGAATAAAAGAGAATACTATATAGGATTAAAAAAAATACACAGACCCCAACATACAACTATGTTATGTGATGGAATATATTTTAAGAAATCAATTTGATTAAATAGGCTTATAGGCTAAATATTATAATCATATAAATTTACGTCTCAAAATGCCCAGGAAAAATTAAAGTAAGCACAGAAAATATTCTCTTAAACTCTGATTCTAGCACAATGTAAACTGGGCAGAAGCACAGAGTTGTAATTCTTTTCTAGTGGATAGAGTAATCCAAGCAGCGAAATGCACTTTTAACCAGCTTAGGAAAGGAAGGACACATACCTCGTCTTATTATTAAATTTTTCTCCAATATGGCTTGCCTAAGGTAACAAAGAATTAATAGTGAAAATGGGAAATAGCATAGCATAATGTACTATCTTTCTTGTGAAGATAATGCCTCTGACCCACTACTGGTCAAGCATACACTTTTGAATTATTTCCCATGGGTGGCAAGAGACTTGTGTTGGTCCATCCACAATTTCTGTATTTAGGAGGACTCTGTTTAGAAAAACTACCAATCCACACCTCTCCCTTTCAATTTGGAAATTCTCTGAGGCAACTTTGCAAAACTCATTCTAGGGAAAAAATAAATAAATAATAAAGGCCCATGTTACCTGAATCCACTTTATAGGAACTTCACCTGCAGAAGAAAGAAAATTAATTAAATTCCCACTGAAACCTTAGTCCCTTATGAAATTGAATCAACACTTTTTTTTTTTTTTTTTTTGCCCTTTGGTTTCATCAAACCTGACTGTAATTAATACTTTGAAGTTGTATTTCAAAATCTCATAGGAAACAAGTAAGAACTAAAAACTTTCCCCTTCCGTTTGCTTGGGGCATTGACTGTGATTGACTGTGAGTCTTTGCATTATAGAGAATCTTCAGTTCTTTAAACAACAAAACAACAAACAGCATATAGGTTTCTATTCCATAATAAGCAAACGAATATCTACAGAGGAAAAAGGAGATGAAGAAGCGATCATCCCCAGATTCTGTCTTCTCCTTCAAAACACCACCACAGATGGACAAAATCACTTTAGCAGTGTTCATAATGTCTTAGACTCCATCAGCTCTGTATCTATTACCTCCAAAAGCAAACAGCCTAACAGGCTCTGTCATTTGGAGTTGAGTTCTTATTGGGCTCATCCATGCAGATAATCAAAGGGATTGTGGAGCTTCAACTCCAGTTGGCATCTGACGCCTGATTTTATTTAACCAGAAGTTCCCAGACCTTGGTGCCCCCGGAAAGAGCAATTTTTGTCCTTCACTTGAGGGGCCAAATGTTTTAGATGTCTTCTTCCTAATGCTTCTCCGGAGGCCTGAGCTAATGGCATTTGATAAAAGATGTCATTGATTTTCATTCTACTAAGTAGCTTATTTGGGCTACCTTTGTTTTCTTACTGACTTCTACCAGTTGGGGATTGAATGTTAGTGGGTCCCTCTTACTCTCCAGTTTGTGAAGCTTGGCACGCATAAATAATGCAACTACATTGCACAGAGGCGGTCAGGAGGAGAAACGGTGCTTGCAAAGGAAACCTTTGTGGAAACAGCTGCTGGGCCTTCCAGAAAGAGCTCAAATATAATAAGAATGTCTAAGCTTTAGGACCAATGAACCGGGAGAGGAGGGGGAGAGAGGAACACAGTTTTGGGAGAGAAAAATTTGTTTCTAGAAAACTCTGACTTTCAGCACTGACTCCTAACATTTTTTGGAATGTTCTAACCCTTACAATTAAAAAAAGCAGCAAAATGTTAAAATTTATTTCAATAATCTGGTGATAGTCCAACTTTTTTAGCTACTTGTCCATCATAGGCACTGAACAATCAGAACAGATCTATAGTAATAGCTATATATAATAATATAGCACCTCAAGATTCAACATTTACTGAGCATCCAGTATTTACCTAGACTGTTCTAAGTGTTCTTATGTGCCTGTTATTGTGCCAATTGTTATTGCAGTTGTCCTGAAAATTATTATTTTATTTTTGTTTTAATAATAATAATGCTGAAAAGGGTAAAATACCACAACCAGTTAGTGATGAGGAGAGAAATTTTCAAGCCATGATCCTGAATGTGAAATTCAATGTCTTTTTTTTTTTAATTGAACTTTAAGTGATACAATGTTACATTACTTTCAGGTATACAACACAGTGATGCAACATCTCTATACATTATGCTATGGTCACACAATTAGAGCTACAATCTGTCACTGCAGAATGCTATTACAATATCATTGACTACATTCCCTATGCTATATCTTTTGTCCTGTGACTTATTTATTCTATAACTGGAAGCCCATATGTCCTGTTCCCCATTTCCCATGTTGCCGATCCCCACCACTACTCCCCTCCTCTCTGGCAACCATCAGTTTGTTCTCTGCATTTATAGGTCTGTTTCTGCTTTTTGTTTATTTATTCATTTGTTTCGTTTTTTAGGTTCCACATATAAGTGAAATCATATGGAATTTGTCTTTCTCAGTCTGACATTTCATTTACCGTAATACCCTCTACATCCATTCATGTTGTTGCAAGCAGCAAGAGCTCATCCTTTTCAAGGCTGAGTAATATTCCACTGTGGATGGGGGAAATATATATATATATAATCTCACATCTTCTTTATCCATTCATCTATCAGTGGACATTAAGGTTGCTTCCATATCCTGACCAAAATACCACCATATGTATATATGATATAAATCATGCTGCAATAAACTTGAGGGTGCACGTATCTTTTCAATTAGTGTTTTTTGTTTTCTTTGGTATATACCCAGTCATGGAATTACTGGATCATATGGTATTCCTATTTTCAATTTTTGAGAAACCTCCATTCTGTTTTCCATAGTGGCTTCAGCAATTTATATTCCCTCCAGTAGTGCACAAGCGTTCTTCTCCACATCTGAAATTCAGTATATTTTTAACTCTCACTGTTACCTTTCACTTTTCTCCCTCCCCGTCTTCTTTCTTCCCTACCTTTTTCCTCCCTTCTCACTCTCTCTCAGGCGCGCACACACACACACACACACACAAGTTTCGAAGTCCTTTTCATCTTAACACCTGCTGTCTCTAGTTCTGAAGTTATTAAATAGTGTCATTTTCTAAAGTGCCTTGTGAATTGCTCTGTTTATCAAATTTCTGATAAGAGAATTAAGACACTGTGTGTGTCAGATCTGTGCCATGCAAAGTCAAAAAGCAGTTTCACTGAATTGGCTACTTGAATTTCAGATAATTATTCATTGATGTGATAATTATACTGTTTATATCTGACTAATTCTGCCCCATGGTTACCTGCCCCAGCCTAGCTTATTCAATCCTAGCCCCATTTCTTAATGGAGACCCTGATGTGTCATCTTAAAAAATGTCTAAACCATCTTATAGATTACAAAATTTGAAGTCTCCAAGCAATGCTTCTTCATTTCTTTTAGGAAGCAGAAAGTCTGGGTAATAAGTATCCTAAAGGTGTTTTCATAATACTTCTTGTTCCTTGTTTGATGAAAACACCCTCATCTAAAAATGGAAATAACCACCATATTACTGAGACCACAAGGTGGCTGTGACTATGCAACATGTTTTTCTCATTTAATCCCCACCACAATCCTTCAGGAAAGATATTATTGTCTATTTCTTTTGGACTTCTATAACAGAATGCTATAGACCAAATGGCTTATAAATAACAGAAATGTACTTCTCATAGTTTCAGAGGGTAGAAAGCCCAAGATCAAGGCACTGGCAGATTTAATGTCTGGTGAAAGCCCACTTCCCAGTTCATAGATAGACACCAGGTCTGTCTCAGGTGTCCTCACATTGGGAAGAGATGAGAGAGCTCTCTGGGTTCTCTTTTATAAGGACACTAATCATATTCATGGGAGTTCTCTGCCTCATCACCTCCAAAAGCCTCACCCCCTAATACCAGCACCTTGAGTGTTAGGATTTCAACACATAAATTTTGGGAGGACATATGCATTCAGTCCATGAAATTATCATTCTCACTTTTTTTTTTTTTTTAAGATTTTATTTATTTATTTGACAGACAGAGATCACAAGTAGACAGAGAGGCAGGCAGAGAGAGAGGGGAAGCAGCATCCCTGCCGAGCAGAGAGCCCGATGCAGGACTCAATCCCATGACCCTGGGACCATGACCTCAGCTGAAGGCAGAGGCCTTAACCCATGGAGCCACCCAGGTGTCTCTTCATTCTCACTTTTATAGGCGAGAAAATAGACTCAGAGAGGTGAAATATATTAGGTAAGGAAGCTGCTAAGTAGAAGATAAAGTGTTAGAATATAAGTCTATCTGATTCTAAACTATATATTCTTTCCTCACTGAGGAAAGGCTTGTAGAGGAAAGGCTTCACAGGCTTGTTGTATTTGAATATGTGCTTGTTTGTTTGTTTTTTCCAATGAAAAGTATACAAAAGAAATTACAGAAACATCGCCAACATTAACCCAACTACCATTTTGTACAAACTTTGTTGAATGGGTAGTTTCCCTATGTCAGTGTTATGGAAACATATCACCTAAAGAAATAATTATTGCTTCCAGTGGGAGAACAAATTATGAGACTGTATAATTTCAAATATTATAACCAATGATAATTTGAAGTTCCTAACAAATTTTCTGTAAAATCAGGTATACTCCACCTATACAGAAAATTAAATTCAATATAATATATTCTTTTATTCTTATTGCTTTGAGAACATTTTAGAAATATAAGCTTAAGGGGCACCTGGGTGTCTCAGTTGGTTGGGCCTCTGCCTTCAGTTCAGGCCATAATCTCAGGGTCCTGGGATCGAGCCCTGCATTGGGCTCTCTGCTCTGTGGTAAGCCTGATTCCCCCTATCCCTCTGCCTGCCTCTCTGCCTACTTGTCCATGATCTCTCTCTGTTAAATAAAATTCTTTAAAAAGAAAGAAAGAAAGAAAGAAAGAAAGAAGAAATATAAGCTTAAAAAAAAAAACTAGAGAAGTCAGGACTGTGAATAAAATACACAAGGAAAAAAGATGACCTTTTCTCTTTACAAAAAAATTAGCCTTAGTATTTGGTCATTGTTCGTGTTCATATTGGCATCAGGTACTAGTGTCAAACATGCTATTATTAACTTCAGATATTTCTCTCTATACTGATAGTTATGGATAGTCACCTCTATATGAATAAGGGTAGGAAAATTTCATTCAGGATCATGTCAGTATGTCTGAGAGATCCATTATGTGAACAAAAGAGTTATACTATCAGTCAGAATCCTTGGAGCAAATTTAGAGACTACTTACTTGGTTATCTGACAAGGCCAGAGGCCAGAGCTCTGCAAAAGGGCCTTACATAAAGATGTCATAGACTAGACAGTCATCATTCTTTTTAGCCACTTAGCATCTCAGCCTCCTTCCTATGTGGGGTAATTCCACACTTTATAAGTCTTTATAGCAGGAGAAAGAGATTATCATCCCAGAAGTGAAAAAATATAAGACATTCACTTCACAGGATCCCCTGAAGCTAGGGTGTAAAGAGGAACTTGGACTCTGATAATTGCATGGATTTAGATCAGACTTTAACTCACACCTGAACCCTCTAGTTGGCAGCCTGAGCAGTTGCTATAAGGTGGAAAAGTTGGCAGAGTGCAGACTGTGGCAGCTGGTAGTCAATGAAGACAGCAACAGTTTCATCATCAGACCAGTGCTGAAGTGTGGCTTGGGTAGAAGTCCTACTTCCAAGTACTTAGCCTGTCTCTCTGGTCTCCTAACTATGCCAAGAGCTTCCTAATAGTCCTGTAATAAATGTCCATCCTGATACAATTAGCTGGAGTTTGTTTCTATTGCTTCCTACTGAAAAACTGTTGCTACAAAAGTGCTTCTCTTCTACAGTGGATCAATAGCAGGCTTTTTGCTAACGGGCAGTAATAGGGAACAATTATTATTGAATTAGAAGAGGAACGTCAATCTGATCATTTGTGGAATGTCTATACCTATTAAGTAATATTAACTCTGGTAATTATCACTAGTAGCTAGTAGTCAGAATCTCTGAGATACTTTTCCAGAACTATTCCTGCTGAAATTTCTCTCCCTTTTATCATGAGTTAGATTCAGCCCATCTGCTTCTCTCTCGTAACATTACTCTATTTTTATGATGAATTAAGTGATACAAAAATAGTTGGTTCAATATGTCCAAACCCACTGATATGTTGCTTACTGGGGAATATGGCTCCTAAGGATCACAGGTGTTAAAGTGGATCTAAGAAAATTGGTTAAGTTAATGTTGCCCTAAATCTTGCACACTGGCACCATGAAGCTCAGCTACAATCCCCGTTCTGCATTCTCAAGGAGAATGTCTCTGAGTTCAGGTTATCAGGTTCAGGCAAACTGACATCTGGCTAACCTTTGCTCTTTATTATCTATATTATCTATATTGCCAACATCTAATAACTATAGCTGGCTTTCCTCTTGCCACCGCAGACCTGCACTACAGCTGTTATTTAAGTTTGATGTTATTGGCATTTAAGTATAGAAGTCTGCTCTAATACAAGAGGGTTTGCCCATATAAATTAGTACTCATAATCTGAGCAAAGCCAGACAAAAATTGATTTTAAATAACAATTTTGTACTAATAACTTGGAGTTCTCAAATAAAGAGTAAGAACTGATTTTTTTTTTAAATGCTGAGTTACCAAATAGGGATATAATAAACACATTTTGAATTTAGAGACAGTTGTATTTTTTTTATTAATTTTTTATTTTTTAGACAGTTGTATTTTTAATAATCTTTTTTTTTTTGTCTCAAGAGAAAAGGTGCATTTTTATAACAGATTTCACTGTTTATAATCATAACCACATTTTTTTTTTTTTTTTTTTTTTTTTTTGTCAGCATTAAGTCAGAGACTACCATTTGAGGCCAATTCTCAAATAACAAGATTCTTGCCTATAGACATTAACATATTAGGTAAAACTGTTTTAAATAACTTTGCCTTTTGAGTTTTACATACAACTTTTAAATTTAAAGCTTCCTTTTTTTTCTTTTTTACATGAGCCCTTGTAGAATGACTTTCTACAACAGAATTTAGTTTATAAACAGTACTTTCAATGTGTCATTTTCAAAATCTGGTGAAATAGAAGGATAGTGTTTAAGATCAAAGACTGTGTCAGATTGTGTGGATTTAAATACTGCCTTCACCATTTATTAGATCTTTGATCTAGGGCAGGTAACTTAGTCCTTCTATACTCCAGTTTCCTAAAATGAAAATGGAAATAACAATAGAACCTATGTTAGAGGTTGGTGGGAGAATTAAAGCAGTCAATACACACAAAGCATTTGAAATTATGCTCGCACAAAGTGAATGTGCAACAGATGTTAGCTATTTCTATCATCATTGTTCCAGGTATAGATAGATACTAGGAACAAGTACAGTAAAATGAGAAAAGTAGGTGCCTTGAAGTACAAACTCGTAGGTTCAAATACTGGAATCCTTAAAAGATGTAAAATTTGTGTGGTTAAATTTAGATCTGGGTGATATCACCTAGATGGCAAAACAGGTTCTTCCCGACTTCCCTCCGCCTCACAAGAAGAACCACTAACAACTATTCAAGAATAAGACACCACTGAGAGAATCCTAAAACATAGGAGTGAGCATGCCCTTGTACCCCAGATCAAGGCAAACTGCAAGAAGCGACTCCATGTTGCCACATTGCCCCTCCCCTAGGGTAGCAGAAAACCACACAGACAGGTCTCCCCTGTGGGAAAAGAGAACCCAACCAGCTCCCCCACAGCACTGGGTTCAGTTTGCCAGAGCCCCTATTCTGATCTTGTACCATGGGGACTGTGGAATAATCTGTGGAATTCAGCCACTGGGAATCTGGACTGTGATGCAGAAGAGGGGAGGAACCTACAATGACCAGCACATGGGTCTTAGCAGACTGAGTCATACCTGCTATACCCATGTCATAATCCCAACCAGCAATTTGCTCTTCTGCAGAGCCAAACTGGGGGCTCACTCTGACCTGGGAACTCAGTGGGGTGCAGACCTGTCTGATTTGGATCCTCAAACTAGGAGTTTTGTCAGGCCTGGTGCCTGATTGGTTCATGCCCAGGCAAGGTGAGGAGTCACAGCACCATACACTGTGGGGAATATCTACCAGCTCCATCTGACCAGAGAGGTTGGTGACAACTACTCCTGGAAGCTGTGAGCCCACTAGCGCTACAGCAGAGAGGTAGGAAGGAAGAAAGAGCTGATTACTACAGGGCAAAACCAGTGCCAGGCATGGACAGGTCCTGTGTTATGCACAGGCAGGAGATTTAACTCACAGCCAAGGATGAGGTACCTCCCAGACCTTCCCAATCAGCAAGCCTGCTTGGGAAATTGAGCATAGCCTGGAGAAGCCCTTTTCCCATCCACCCAGGAAAGGGTCTGAGATACAGCTTCACCCTTTGTGGAGGGTATCTTCAAGTCCCATCTGATGAAAAGGGCTGGTGACAACTCCTAGAAGCTGTCCAGTGCAGTTGCACTTGAGCTCAAAGAAGGGAAAGCAGAGCTAATAGTTTCAAAGCAAAGCTGGTAACCCTCTTCAGCCAAAGAACTTGAGGTGTAGGTCAGCTTAAGTTAAGACAACAAACAAAGAATTTTACCAGCTTTAGAGCTGCTTCCCTCACTGTGCCCAGGCAGAGAATCTAATTCAAAGCCCCACTCATCACAGAAGACAGCCTTCAGCCTGTCGAACCAGGGAAAGTAACTAGAGCATACAAGAAGTTGCACAGCCCATTCAATAGTCAGACATATAGTGGCATTTGCACAGAGATCATAGCATGTGGCTTTCCCCATCTGTGGAGCAAAGCCAGGGCCATCACCTGACCAGGGAATTTACAGCATATTCTGGCCTGATTTGGGTCCACAAACAAGGAGCCAAGCAGGCCCTGGGTCACATCATACTGCTCCACCAGAGCAGGGAAACTAATTCCTATCCCCACCTAATACTGAATATAGTACCCAGTCTCAACCATTGAGTAAGACTGACCAGAGAATCCAAACAACCATGGAACCCATCCCACAGCCTTATTTTGTTCAGCACAAAGCCACTCCATCACATCCAACTGTTCTCAGCCAGAGGCACCCACTCCACATCCCTGTCCTCAGAGCTTGAGCAGTTGCCTCAAAAATAGACCATAATAATAAGACCCACCTCCCCAAGGACATTACAGTAGACACCCCCAGAAACTCAAACTGAGCTGACTGGTGAAAAATGGTCTCTGCCAAAGCAAACCTGTCAAGTCTGGAAGAGGAACTAATTACTCAAATGCATAGATACCAGTATAAAGAATCAAGGGCCACACAAAATAAGGCAAATATGATACCAACCAAAAGAAACTAATAAATATCTAATAACTTACCTGAAAAAAAAATGGAGATCTGTGAACTCTCAGATAAAGAATCAGAATAATCTTTTTAAAGGAAGTTTAGTCAACTACAAGAAAACACAGACAACTAAATGAAATTAGGAAAACAATGCACCAACAACATGAGTTCAACAAAGAAAGAGCAACCATCAAAAAGCAGAAATAAAAAACAGAAATCCTAGAGTTAAAAAATACAGTAATTAAAATGAAGAATTTAACCATTTCAAAGGTAAACTTGACCATGCAGAAGAATATGTGACCTGTAGGATAGCACATCAGAAATTACCCAAAGAAATAAAAAGCAAAAAAAAAAAGGAAGAAATAACTATCAAGAAGTCCATGGAATTTACAGGACTCAACAAAAAAGAAACAATATTTGCATTATGGGAATTCTAGGAGAAGAGAAAGAAAAAGGGACAGAATATATATTTAAAGCAACAAGGGATGAAAACTTCCTGAACCTGGAGAGAGAAAAGAACATCCAGATTCCTAAGGTGCAAAGCATCCCAATAGGTTAAACATATATAGGGCTATACTGAGACACATTACAAATAAATTACCAAAAGTTAAAGACAAAAAAAAAAAAAAAAAAAATTTAAGAGCAGCAAGAGAAAAGAAAGAAGTTATAAACAAAAGAATCCTCCCATAAGATTACCAGTGGCTTTCTCAACAGAAACTATTCAGGGCAAGAGAGAATATGATGGTGTATTAAAAAGATTGAAAGAAAATGGCTGTCAACTAAGAACTCTATACTCAGCAAAGGTGTCTTTCAAAAGCAAAGGAGAGATGGCTTTTTCCAAATGAACAAAATCTGAGTTTATTACCACCAGACCTCTTTACAAGAAATGTTAAAGGACGTTCTTTGAGTAGAAGTAAAAGAATACTAGTTAACAACATATAAACATAAAAAGGTAGTACAAATTTCACTGGTAATATAAATTTATAGTCATGGTTAGATTCTGCAATATTAATACAGTGGTGCATATTTCATTCAGAACCCTAGTTTAAAAGTTTTAACAAGTAGCAAAAAAACAAAACAAACAAACAAAAATAAACCATAACAGCAATAATCTGTTACTAATTGCGCAATATAAAAAAATATATAAATTGTAACAGCATGGGGGGGAGTAAAAGGGACCAAGTTTACAAATTCTATTAAAGCTAAGTTGTTATCAGTTTAAAATAATGTGTTACAAGCTTAAAATATTTTTTGTAAGTCTCAAGGTAACCACAAGGGAAAATCCTATAGTAATTACACAAAAGAACACAAAAAAGGAGTATTTATATACAGTGAAATACTATTCATCCATTTAAAAAAAAGGAAATGTGGGTGCCTGGGTAGCTCAATCTGTTAAGTGTTTGCCTTTGGCTGAGGTCATGATTATGGGGTCCTGAGATGAGGTTCCACGTTGGGCTCCCTGCTCAGCAGGGAGTCTGTTTCTCCGTCTCCCTCTGGCCCTCCTCCCTGCTCATTCTCTCTCATTCTCTGTCTCTCAAGTAAATAAATAAAAATCTTAAAAAAAAAAAAAAAAAGGAAATCCTACCATTTACAACAACATGGGTGGAACTTGAGGGCAATATGCTAAGTGAAATAAGGCAGAGAGAGACAAATACTGTATGATCTCACTTATATGTGGAATATAAAAACAAAGCAAAACACCAAAATTCACAGAAAAAGAGATCAGACTTGTGGTTATCAGAAGTGCATGATGGGAGGAGGGAAAATTGGAGGTACAAAAGATATAAATTTCCAACTATAAGATAAATAAGTACTAGGGATGTAAGGTACAACATGGTGACTACAGCTAACACTGATGCATGATATATAGGAAAGTTTTTCAGAGTTCTTATTACAAAGAGCTTTTTTTTCATTTTTCTTCTTTTTTTCTTTCATTGTATCCATCTGAGAAGATGGATGTTAGCTGAACCTATTGTGGTAATCATTTCACAATATGTTACATTTATTTATAATCAAACCATCATGTTTTCATCTTAAACTTATATAGAGATACATGTCAATTATTTCTCAATAAAACTGAAAAAATCAGATATAAATAATATGTTAAAGTCACCTGTCCATGGTAGGTGTTGGCAATGCCAAGAAAAAATATCTCTCTTCTGCTTAAAAAGAGATCTGTTTCTATCAGATTTTTCAAGAGACCTTCTCTAGCTTTGCACATACAACCCTTTTGTAAATGTCTACACAGGTACCACCATACATCTTTTTTTTTTAATTTTTATTTCTTATATTTTTATTTTTCTTCTTAAAGTGACACTAACCCCTCTTGTCCACTCACATTTAAAACCTCATACCAAAAGTTTCCATTTAGAAGTTATGCTCTTCCTTCAGAAAAGAAAAATAAATTTTATCTTGCACAAAACAAATATCCTGTGAAATGGAGTTACTGTTCTTATTGTTTACTCTCTCCAAGACAAATGTGCATTCTATAGATGAACTCAAGGTGAATCTTGCAACCTCTGTGCCCTGGCTCAGAAATGTACCATAGCAGAATCCTTCTGACAGCTCTGCATACTTAGCTCTCTTAGATGTGGATATGAATGTTTTGGATTTCAGTCAGATCCCCTGCCCTGAGACAGAGACTGAGTGTGGCAAGGTTATTTGGGAGGAGCAGAAATATAATGAGGGGAGTAGGAAGGTGATGCGGAGTTGGGGGAGGTGAGCATATTAGTCAAGATTCTCCAGAGAAACAGAGACAAATAAAGAAATATATAGATATAAAGAATATTTATCACAGGAATTGGCTCACATAATTATAGAAGCTAAAAAGTCCCACATTTTTCCATTTGCAAGCTAAAAAACCAGGAAAGCCAGTGGTGGAATCCATTCCAAGTGTGATATGGTTTCACTTATTTGTGGAGCATAACAAGTGTGAAGACCTGAGAACCAGGGGAACCAATGGTGTAGTCCCAACCCAGGTCTGAAGGTCTTAGAGCCCAAGACCAGATGTACAGACGTCACATGAGTACTGAATCATAATGTGATTGAGGAGACAACTCTAAATTATAGTCAAGCAATTTTATAGTCCATAGCTATATCCAAAAGAAGAGCAAGGCAAAAAGTCCCCATCATGAAGGCAGGAGAAGATGGATGTCTCAGTTCAGAGAGAAAAAATTCACCCTTTCTTCACCTTTTGGTCCTATTCAGTGCCCTTAACAGATTGTTTGATGCCCATTCATACTGGGGAGGGCAATCTGCTTTACTCAGTCTACAAATGTTCTGGAAACACTCTCACATATATATCCAGAAATAATGTTTTAACAGCTATCCTGGCATCCTTTAACCATAAATAAGGCTAAGCTGATACAGGAATCATCATCACAGAGGGAAAGTGACAAATTGCAGAGGAGGAGCTCCACCATAGTGCTAGGGTGACTTTGGTTGTCTCCTCATAGTCCACACAGGTGAGACCCAAGTCATAATGGAACATCCTGTGATCCACCCTGGAACAAAACAAGATAAGCAGTCTTATGAGAGGCAGTCACAAGACTACTTTTCATCCATGCCCCTATCTTACCAGAGGGATTCTACTTTGTGGAAGGCTGCTATGAGCACAGGTTCTGGTGAGACACCAGACTTTCTATCTTGCTCTCTTTGGGTACAGCTGCAGACTGTACAACTACTTGGCTATAATTTAGAGTCAGTTCCTCAATGACATTGTGACTCACTACTCGTGTGGTCTCTCACCTGGCTCCTCTGTTTCTACATTGTCCTGTGAAGTCCTGGGATGTGAGTTGCTAATACTCTGTTGATCTTGTTTTGCTCCCAGTATAAATAATAACCTCTCTAAATCCATCTGGACTTTTTTCTCTTACCAGATGAATCCATGGATGTGTGGCAAGCTAACCTAGCAGCTACACAACACTGCTGTGATGGCTCTTGATGCAAGTAAAAGGTACATACTAAAGGTAATTGCCACAGTGGAAAACTAAAGCTTTACATATGGGGAAAAGTGTTAAATGCATACCTCAGCTATCCTAGCCAAGAGATGAGGGCTGGAGTAGTTATACTCCCACACCCATACCATTGCTTACTGCCTTGGAGGGACATGAATAGCCAGGTGCCTCTGCCCTGTGGGTGTGAGTTAGCAAAGTGTGTTCCAGCAGCCCAAAGATAAAAAATAATGGCTATTTCAGATCAAGTCAGCATGCACAGAAATGGTAAAGGGACCAAGGGAACATTGCCAGAGTAATGTAAGTATCTATTACAACCTTGTTTTATCAGTGGTCATGCCAAAAGAATATTGTATTATAGTCTAGTGAGGTTTACCAAAGAATTTTAATATTAAACATCTTCTCAAAGAAGAGAGTTATCTAAGTAAAAGAGTCCCAACGTATGCCATTACTCTCTTTTTTTTAATTCCTATAGTATGAGTTTATACGTTTTGCTATCTTTCCCCTTCACATAGCAAGGGCTTTCTCAAACTTCTTCACCAATGATTTTCAGGACCGAAAAATGTGCCTATCACATGAGTGCAAAGAATGTTTGTTAAATGAATGGGGGGGAGCATGAATTAATGAATGAATAAAATTATTTTTCAATAGGTCTTTGGCTAAAGTGATCTACAGCCTCTGCTAAGACTGTATATCAGAAAAGTCACTTATAATTACAGGTGATCATTCCTGATTCTAAGCACCTGCAGGATAAGAAATATATTATAATCATTTTATATCTCTAAGAGCCACCAATAACAGAGGCTTGCATGTTGTAGACCTTTAAATATTATCCAATTCATTAAACTGTTAACTTACAAAAATGTGTTATTCCCTTTCATTTGTATGACTATTGATGTTTTCAAACACTTTACTCTTATTATCTCATTTATTTCTCACATCAGTGTTCTGCAACAGGTTAGTAGGTGTTATAATTCCAATTCTGCATATAAGGAAATGACAGAGTAGGCAGTTAGTTGGGTATGAGCTGGAGGCAAATGTGGTGATAAGTAGGTAACACATTAGAAGCCTGAGGACACAACATCCTGACTTTGTGGCTTCCAGAACCCTGGGGCTGACAGACCAAGTGCCACAGGTATAGAACCTGCCCTTGCCTCTTTAACCTCTGCCCAACACTAACCTATAGCTTCATTATAGTATATTTGCATTACGCTTTTGACCCCTCCCCCCACAGAGGAAGATAGCCAGGCCAGTTCTGGCAAGACCCTCATAGGGCCAAAAACTCCTCCTTTTGGTAGGAGTCCCTTAGAGCATTGGAAACAACCCCAGCTGGAGATCTCCTTAGCTCTGACATTTAACCTGCACAAATATAAAAAGAAAAGACACTCCTAACCCTGATTCAGTTGCCAACTCTGGGCCTGTGCATTCGCCCCCCTCAAGAGTGTATTGTCCTTAATAAACTGTTTTGTGCTTGCTTCCTTCCTCCGGCTGTCTTCATTCAAGCAAGGATCCTCACATAAATCTTTCACGCATATTCCAAGACCAGGACCTCCATTCACACAGTGCAGACTCTCCCACCAGTGACAGAAAAATATTATTTTCAAGAGGAGTGAATGAGTTTGAGGATGAAGAAACCAGTCCATGGGCGCCTGGGTGGCTCAGTGGGTTAAGCCGCTGCCTTAGGCTCAGGTCATGATCTCAGGGTCCTGGGATCGAGTCCCGCATCGGGCTCTCTGCTCAGCAGGCAGCCTGCTTCCTTCTCTCTCTCTCTCTCTGCCTGCCTCTCAGTGTACTTGTAATTTCTCTCTGTCAAATAAATAAATAAAATCTTTAAAAAAAAAAAAAAAAAAAAAAAGAAACCAGTCCAGAGAAGACACCGTGGGGGGATCTGAACTAAAATACCAACAGATGAGGAGACAGTGTCAGATTCACATAACAGAACAGAAAAGATTTGGTGATGAGTTGCTCAGGAGATAAAGAAGAAAGAAAAATAAAGGTGATGAGACTTGGGGCTGGGTCAATAAGCTAGTGATGGAATTTTTACAAATAATGTGAACACTGAAGAAATGGAAGGGGCGTGGAAAGAATGCAGAAGATGGGGATGGGAGAAGGGTGTAACATCAGTTTGGGACACAATCTGGCGTTCCCTTATGCTCTGCTACCTCAGAAAGGTATATATGCTTTAGGATTTTATTTTAAATGAATGAAGACAATGTAAATGTAGATACAAAGTGGTAAAAGAGCTTGTACATGGCAACAGCTGAATTTAAAATAAAGAGCCAGATAATTCCATCACAGGGCCTAAAGAATCTTTCAATGTCATGAATCCAGCACCAGTGCCCAAGTAAACCAAATCAGACCATACACACACACACACACACACACACACACACACACACACATACATAGTTTCATAAGTTACATGCAAATATGTACAATGTGCTTGTTTGTAACAGCCAATATTTAAAGAGCTCTCCACTTCTTAAATTACTCAATAAATATTACATTTGATGCAATTTGATGGTCATCTGCTCACATGATGTTTCATTCCTTTATCAGAAGGCTCCAAATAGAATTTTATTGTGCCTTTACTGCAGTGGAATTTAAAACTAGAATTTTTATTTTGTGCTTGTCACATTTAATGATAATAATCACCTTCGATCCATCAAAGTAATTTCATATCCAAGCAAGAGACAGTTCTTCTCTTAAAATTCTGATAAATTTGTTGTGATACAATTGCATTGACTAAGCAATTAACAAGTAACAGGGCTGAGATTGCAACTGTGGCATAAACAACAAAGCAATTTAAAGTGACAGAACTGTCAGGTGAGTGAATCTCATTTGACAGTCTTACCCAGTTTTAATATCTTACTATTTGTGTCCTGGGAATAATGTAAATGAAGCATGAGAATAGGTTTGTTGAAGGATTTTTTTTTCCTTTTGCATACTTATTCATGTCATAGCTAGTCATTATGCCGAAGAATTTTAAAAGGTTACAGTGAAATGATGTTTACCTTAGCTTGTGCTTCTCAAAGCGTGTGTGTATAACATGCAAGCTGAGGTTCAGATACAGAACACAAGCTCACCTTTTCAAAACGAGCTCTTAGGCTGTAGAATGAATGTCATCATCTATGCATGATTTATTTAATACTGTGGAGCCTATTTTTGCAATAAAACAAGACTTCAGGTTTGACATTCATTTACTGAATATATAGAAAACAATCTCACCTATCGTATGGACTTCACAATGACATGTGTCACAAAACTCACAGAGAAAAACTGCTCTCCCTTGGGTGGCATGTAAGGTATTCACTGGAGAGTTTATTCTAACTGCACTGTAGGTGTGATTTTTTTTTTTTTTTTAAATCCACTAACCAAATATTTCCTGTTGCATACGCACTTCATCTTCAAGCGACTGGGTTTCCCAACACGATTATGGCCAAACTGAAGCTTTAACTTCTCTTCCACTTCACTAAAAGAGAAGATTGAGATTGCAAGTGTGGTAACACCAATATAAAAATTTCTGCAGAATGAGTGTTTTGGTTTTCTTTTTGCTCCTAAGAACATAAGTAGATGCCCTCAGTGAGTCATTCCCCACATGGCAGGAGCATACCTACTATAAACATTGGTCCTATTGCTGTCACTCACCTCCAGTGAACAGAAAGCAATGATCAGCATGTGCCTCAGCCACAGTTTTTTCATGCAAAAATCTTTTCGTGAATTCTTGATTTTAAGAAGTCATCAAAAACCTTTGTTATACACTTGGGAAGAAACTGATAGTATCCCCTGGTAGACCCCCAAGACCTGACCTTTACTGCCTACCTGCTTGTACTCACTAACCTTTGTCTTACATTTTCCCTTAAACTCTTCTTCCAGGCTTCCCTCTTAACTCAGCCAAATGAAACACAAAACCACCCCTTGGGTGATAATGACTGCCAGGAAATGACCTCCCACAGGCTCATACCACCCAAAACTTTTGAGCTAAACCCCTGCTCAGGCGAATCATGGAATGCCCACTGGAATGACCTACAAACCCTTTACCTTATTATAACACTAAAATCTCTGCCCAGAAGAAGCCTCGGTCTTATTTACATAACATACTATGCATGTAGAGGCAGTTTCCTTAAGGCTCATGTGTGACCTCATGCCGGCCTCTACATAGGATGATAAGACTCTTGTCTTAGATATGCATCTAAGAATCCTAACATATGCATCCTAACCCCAAACAAAAGGAAACCATTCAGTTTCTCAGGGAGACATGGCTTTGGAAACCATCTCCTGTGATCTCTTTACTTGCTGCAAATAAGTAGTACTTATGCTAACGCTCAACCAGGTAATGTTTCTGACTCACCAAGAAGTGTCCTTACATTGGTTCAGTTACAGAAGGAAGTGTAAAAAAGAACAAGTCCAAAGACATAAGCCATCTTTTTTTTTTCTTATTGTATCTTGTGTGTACAAGGAAGATCCATAGAACTTTAGGGTAGTACAGTTTGTCCTTTAGGAACCACATGCTGGGAGCTACACTCCAGCTGATGCAACATGCAATCTACTTTTCTTATCTATTATGAAGGATCTTTTGTTTCTGTGAGTTTGTATCTACTGTTTTATAAATATCTATACTCCTCAGATAAAAATATTTAAAAAGACAATAGTCTTTATCTTCAAGAAATATAAGACTCTCCATGACAGAGTTATTTTCCCCATGCTTTCCAAAAATATATCACAATGACACTTTCAAAATACCTTCTCTTTCGTTTAATGAAAGAATAATATCCAACAAAAGAAAATGGGGCTGCATATGTTCTTCTTTATCTGGCTTTATCACCAAAGTCTGTTTTCTGCAGAATAGCAAGACTATAGGAACATGGAACATTCCAAGTGAGTGAAGAGAGGAATGTATAGCAAACCCCAACAGAATGTCAGAATTTGGCCATTCCAAAGCATTACCCCTCCTCAGAAAGCTGGAGAGTATGTCCTCCTTGTCAAAGCGGATCCTGAGACTCCCAAGAAAACCATAACTACAATCCAGCAGACTCGTGTGGATAATCCATAGCACTGCTTTATCATATAAATAATTGACCAAAAAACCAATAGGCCGTCATGCAAGCCCAGAAATGAATAAGAAAGAAGTTGTAAATTGCTTTTTTTTTTTTTTTCCTTATGAAACAAACCCAGACTATACCAACTATTCTGGACAAGGATATTTACTGAAGTTGTGGATATTTTGACTAATGGAGCATTCATCAGAAATATCTCCCACACAGGGGCGCCTGGATAGCTCAGTCAGTAGAGCATCCAAATCTTGATCTCAGGATCATGAGTTTGAGCCCATGTTGGGTACAGAGATCACTTAAATAAATAAAACTTAAAAAGAAGAAGAAGAAGGAGAAGGAGGAGAAGCAGAAGCAGAAGAAATATCTCCCACACAGATAGATGGAAGGCTTTCAGAAATATCATAGCAAAGGCTAATGCAATCCATACTATAAAAAGGCTATAAAGATATAGATAGGTCTGATTGTGATATCTTTCCTAGTGTTGTCATAATTCCCTCCTATTCTGTCAATATCCAGATGAGTAAATAAACATATGAAGAAAGAGACACTCATATTTCAATGTCCAAAAAGGAAATCTTCTCAGCCCAGCAAGTAAGTTTTTTTGGCTCTTCTCTCCTCAGTTTCAACAGGTATACAATAAGCGGGTATTGAATTGAACTGAATACATTATCTCAGGGACAGCTTGAAGGTAACCATCTACTTCTGCAAACAGCTCAATTTGCTCCACATAAAATTTTGTGTGTGTGAGGAATATATGTACTGTCCTTTACAGTATGTGGTAACTTGATTGGTCAGGAGGAAATACCTTCACTCTCCTGTTGGTATGACTTACCACTGTGCTTAAAAATGAGAATGATAACCTCTAAGTGGGAGACTCAAACTCATTATTTTAATCAGTCAATAAAGCATAAAAATTGCCTATGATGTAGATTTTAGGCATGCATAAACGTATTTTAACAAATGTATTTTAATGAATAATGCTTTAAGCAGAAATCAACTCAAGCAAGCACTTGAATGGCAGAAACCAGTGCCTGTTCCAAAGAAAAAATCTTAGCAGGTTGTGCTAAAAGGTTGTGGCCTGGCTGAGAATTCTTGTGACTAAATCTGAAAGGTGTTGGCACTAGTTCTTCACAAATATCAACAACTTTGCAAATACAAAATGGGAAAACGTAATCTCCAAATTAACTACAATTTAGGAAAAATATTAAACCATGACCATGAGATTAGCAATTAGAGCAGCAAACTTAAGTTTCTAGGGATCATAGTCTTGAATATTTGGTTATTTAATGTTGGTTGCATGTCCTTGAAGAAGGAGCACGCAAAGAGCATCCTGGAGACCGTACATAAGAATTTAATAAACAACACTGATGAGACTGCCTGGAAAGTTCAGTGGTTGGAGAAATTTGCCTTAACTTCCTCCTCCCTCTAATGCAATGACCTCTAAAACGTTCAAAGGTCCAAGGGCTCCCCAAGGCTCATATCCTGTTGTTTAGGAGAAAATACCAAATATAAGATCTCATTCTTCTTAAAAGTAAGGATTAAGCAATTTTTCCTGGAGTCTTTGTATTTAAAGGAGCCCTTCAGGAAAAGGGAAACTTTGGAGTAAAGGGGCAAATGACAAATGGGAGTTTAGTCATCACCCAGGGAGAAGATTTGATAGGTACGTAATCCAAGTGTTCACCAAATGGGAGAAGAGTTTTTGCTGATCTGTGTAGGATTTGAACCTAAATTCATGTTCTTCTTGACTGGGAATAGTATATAATAAAAACACTCCCTCTCCCTCTTTCTTTCATAACCCGATTTCTAGCCCTTCTCTCTAAATGTGTTAGACAATGAAGAATTAATAGGAATGTAACAGCAGAAAACATTGCATTCATTTAATTTTTTTAATTCATTCAAGAAATATTTGAGGTTCCACTCTGATCGATGGTCTAACTCAGTGGTTCTCCATGAAGGCAATTTTGTACCCCACACACAGTGTCTGAACACATTTTTGGTTATCATAACGGAGAGGATACCACTGCCATCCAGCGAGTACCAAGACCAGGCTAATAATCTGCTAACAATTCACAGAACAGTCTCCCACAATAAAGAATTATCCAGCTCTAACAGCACTCTTGTTGAGAAGCTCTGCTCTAGGGATATAATAAAGAAGACAAATAATTCTTTTCTCTATTTGTTATCTCTCCGGATCACTACAGGAAAATATTTTGAAAGATTGTCTAGCTTCTATCTTGTACCCTATGCATATCCAAAATTGGTACATATATTAATACTTGACTTAATAGAAAATTAAAGAAACTAATCACAATTGATTCCTGTTTTAGTCAAATGCTACACAACGTTACATATTATGAGGCATACTCATACCTCTTTTAGTGCAGTATATACACTTATTTCTAAGAAGATCAGCACCTTTCAGGTCATTAGAGTTCTTGTGAAGTTAAAATCCCAGCATTCTATCCTGGCAATAGTTTTTACATTTTCTTCTAACTCCCTGGATTCATAGCCTGACTCTAGCTATCACTGTTCCTACTACCTTTTACACGACTGTTGGCCAAATCCCTCTAAAAGTCAAAGGACTTTTACCAACCTTAATGTCTGACAGTTTTACTCTGTTTCCACGATCACTGCCTAGAAGGAAATTTAAAGTTCATACAATTTCCCTTTTAACATCCAGTTCAACTGGTGTCATCTGTTTCCTTCTAGGAGATCCAGGAAACAGTCTGCCAGTCATCATGAGCCAAAAGTTTTTACTAGAATATGAAATAAAGGGTAGAAAGGGATGCCACATACATTGCACATTTAACCCGAGATAGAGTAAAATTTTCATCAGCTGATGGCTCTCAGAACATGTGAACAGATGATGAATGATACATCATTTATAAATAGATTGATGACTGACTGATAGATGATAGATGGATAGATAGATAGATTGAGTATTTTAATAAATTGTTTTTATATTTATGGAAGACATGAACTTGTTAGGGATATTGAATGTATTGGATGACACAGTCAGGACAAAAAGAATCTTGACAGACTGGAAAAATCAGAGTAAATCTTATGACATGAAAGTTCACAGGGATAATTAAAGGTCTTGTTCTTGACTGCAACAGAATTATGAGTATTAGAACCTCATGGTTCACAGCACAAACTCCAGGACAGGGATGTCAGGGTTCAGGTTCTGGAACCATCACCTGTCAATAGCTGTATGACTTCTGACAAGTCATTTGACCTCACTGTGACTTGCTTTCTTTATCTATAAAATGGGGTTAATTATAGTTCCAATTTCATAAGGTTGTTTATGAATTAAGTGAGTTAATGTACTTAAAACACTTAGAAAAGTACCTGACATAATAAAGTTGGTGCTATGTAAGTGAAGTGATAGAAGGGACACTATTATGGCAAATGTGCAGGGAAACCTAATTAGGGAAGAAGAGGTTAGCCAAACTCAATTTGAGTTTTTAAAAAATGAGATTAATATTCAAAACTCAAGGAACAAAAAGCCCCGGTATATGTATGCTGCATCATAGATGAATAGTAATTAGATCAAGAAGAGGTAATAGTCCTACTTTGTTCTCCGTTATTCAAACCATAGCTGGAGTAATGGTTAAAGACAAAGTAAAGGGCAAATGAAGGAGCGGAAGCAAAAGAGTCAATAGATTCAAAGGCATATCCGATAAGGAACGACTAATTCAAAGGCAACAGGAAAGTTTTGCCTAAGAAAGGAGAATCTCACAGGAGATATGAAGGATGGGCGGTTGTTATCAAATATCCGAAGAGTCATCCTATGTAGAGGATTAGATTAGATCTGTATTACCCCAATGGGTACCATTAGGAGGAAAAAAACAACAGGGAAACTAAGTTCAGCTCATATTTTTAAGTTATTTTTAATATTTCAGAGATGGAAAGACCTGATTAAAAAATAAATATATATATTTATAAATATATATAAATATATATATTTATATAAGACCTGATAAAAACAATGTATATATATTTCCTTTTTAGGAACTGTTCAAGAAGAGTTGGTGAAGTAGACAGGTTATCTTATTCCCTCTTGCTAGTCAAGTCAAAGCGGTGGAGCAAGAGCTGAGAACTGCTGAGCAGAGAATGGCCAGGAGTGATACAGCTTATGGAGTAGAGGTCCTCTGGGGTACAAGCATCTCTGATCCATTGCCCTAAGCAAAGCAGTAATGCTGTGGAAGGTAATGCAAAGGGCATCAAAGTCAAAAGAAAGAGTGGGGCTGACAGTAAAATCACCACTGCAGACACTAGGTGGCCAAATCCAAAGGAGAATCATATTAAAAAGGCAAGCTACTGAGGATTCAGCTCAGATGCTCCCTCCTCGGAGTGGCCATTTTCTGACCACGGTATCTGTAATTCCCTCATAGACATTCTCTCTAGCATCACCATGTTTTGTTTTTGTTTGTTTTGTTTGTTTGATTCATCACGGTCTAGAATTATCCTGGGATAATTTATTTATGTGATTACTCGTTTATTTTGTTTCCCCTCCTCAAACAATAAGCTCCATGAGAGTAGCTACCGGTAACTGTTTTCTTTTCTACTTTAAGCTCAACCTCTCAGAGAGTCCCCAGCCTATAGTATGTATCCGGCAAGCTTTCATTCAAAAAGTAAATGAGTGAATATACAGATTGATAAACAATTAAAGAACTAAGGCACCCAGGGGCAGTAAATGAAGGTCATTGAGAGAGCAAACTGTTGTTCTTTCAAGAAATAAGTCCGCAGCTAATGAGTGACTACCTGGAATATTCGATCCTAGTGGTTTGTGGATAAGTGGTATGTTCTAGATAATTAAGGATACTTGAGGAAATTGAAAGCAAAAAATATCTCAGCAAGTTTCAAATACTGGAAGGTGGGGGGAAATATAGTGGACTATATCAAACCATTCTATCAGTAGTTTTCAAAGGATCACCCCAGACTAACAACACTGGAATCACCTAGGAACTTGTTACAATTCAAATTTCCAGCTTCCTGTTCAAACCTCCTGAGCCAAAAATGTAGGTATGGAGCCCAGCAATCTGTATTTTAACATACCTTCCATTGGTGGTTATCACGCATGCTACAGCTTGAAAACCACTAGGCAACATGATCTACTGAGGTCCTTCAAATGTTCCATGATTCCATAAGAATCAGAGAGCACAGGAGTAAGTCCCAGGTGTTAAGAGAGTTCCTACAGCACCCCTAGCCAAATTGTACTCAATGAAATGTGAAGACAACAGTAACAAAAGCAACTAGAATAATTCCTCAGGGCGTTGTATGTTTGCTTGTTCTGAATAGAAAATTTTTTCTTTTAGTAAAATGCTAAATTTAACAATGTAACATATTTTTTTCCTGCAGGAATTCTCAGAGCCTTCATAGTAATAGAAATTGGCACTCTCCAAGAATAATGGAGGTATGATATATTGTGCTTTCCAGATGTATTTGATCAAGAATCCCCATTCCTACAGTCTTTCTTTCAGAAGTATTTTGCTGAACACTATCTAGGAAACACAACTTGAGGATAGTATTTTTTTTTTTTTTTTTTTTTTTTTTTTGAGAGCCAAGTGCCCAAAACGCAGAAGAGGTGCTGGTAGAATACAAGGGTCAATTTTTAAAAAATATTTTTATTTATTTATTTGACAGAGAGACAGCGAGAGAGTGAACACAAGCATGGGGAGTGGGAGAGGGAGAAGCAGTTTCCATGGTGGAGCAGGAAGCCCCATATAGAGCTGGATCCCAGGACCCCAGGAACATGACCTGAGCCAAAGGCAGACACTTAAGGACTGAGCCACATAGGTGCCCCAAGGGCCAAATTTTTGTCCATGACTGTCCATGTCTGTATATTTAAATATTCCTTTCTATCAGTTGGACATTTTAAGATGGGATTGATATTTATGTTTCTAGAGAATTGTACTCTACTAATGGTAGAGAATTGTAGTCTAGAGAATTGTACTCTACTAATGGTAATGTGAAGAACAGGTGTCCCAGTAAGTCTCGGATTGCTTTTTAGATTGTGAGAAGCTTGCACATCTCCACATATTTTATACTCTTAGCAGTGAAGAATGGAAGAGAGGTGTGTTTTTCTTTTTTCCCAGTTTAAAGGAGCTAAAAGTGAACTCGGCTGTGATTCATTAAACAGTATTACCTGTGTCAAGCATTAGAAAATTGCATTTCAGCTGAGGACATGAAAATACGTATATGAGTTACAGTGATAGTAAACAACTTTTCAATTAATTTATTTAAGCATTTTCAATTTTCATTTCAAAGCAGAAGGAACAATATGGAATGTTGAAGAAAAAAATTAATCTGTGTATATAATGCTCATTAAAATACAGGAAAAATTCAATGCTGTCTCCCTAAAAATACCATTCAAGCTGTGTTAGAGCAGACACTAGAAGCTTCACAGGTTCTATAAAGTACACCAAGGAAATTTAATAAACACTAATTAATCAAAGTAATATTTAGTTCCATTTCCAATTAACTCCTACAATGAATGTTTATAAGAGAGGATATGGATGTCTAAAGACAAGTCTATTATTTACGTAGGCATTACTTATTCAGGCCTCCAACTACATCCAAAAATAATTGATTCAAACCACAATGCAAGTAATCAATATAGTAGAACTGTTTTCAAAAGCACAGAAAAAATAAATAAATAAAAGAATCAGGCAATAAGTGGGAAGGGAGAGGGAAAGAAAAGTGATTATAGAATAAAACCCAAGATAAAGGAATCTAAGCAAAAGACTTAGCTTTTAACTCCCAGGCTATCATAGATATATGTATGTATGTATACATGCGACACATGTATGTATAATACGTGTAACATGTATACATACATATACATATACATATAAATAAAATGATTTGAAAATATTTCATTAAATACTGAAAGGAAGCACAATGGTGGGCAAAGCTTATCTTAACTCTAAATTCTGGGGCGCCTGGGTGGCTCAGTGGGTTAAGCCGCTGCCTTCGGCTCAGGTCATGATCTCAGGGTCCTGGGATCGAGTCCCGCATCGGGCTCTCTGCTCAGCGGGGAGCCTGCTTCCTCCTCTCTCTCTGCCTGCCTCTCTGCCTACTTGTGATCTCTGTCTGTCAAATAAATAAATAAAATCTTTAAAAAAAAAAAAAAAAAAAAAAAGAAAAAGAAAAGTCTTTAAATTCTGGAAAAAAATATATACATGAGGACATGGATCCTCATATAGAAACACTGAATAAATTTATGAATAATAAATTGCTTAATTGCTGTTTTATTTTAATATGTGGAAATGTTCTACATAGTACCATCTCTTATACGACTCCAATAAAAGCCAAAAACAGATTTTTACAATGTTGTTCTATAGTAATAGCCCAGGATATGCTGACCTAACCTGATGCAGTTTCAAAGCTTTAAAAAATCAGGAAGATTTATGAATAACGTGCCTCTTAGCGCAACCCACTTGAATATTAAGAATTTCATCTGAACTTTGTGTAGGAAACTGAGACAGATCATCTAAATACAGCGGTGCTGTCAAGCATCTAAAGTTGATACGTTCTGTATTGTCGACTGAATCTTGAACGGTGGATTCATGTTCACTGACAGTATTCACACGGGGTTCTATCTACTCCCCTGAAGAAATGGCTGCAGGTATCTGATAAATGGTATAAATTAAAAGAGTCAAATAGGCCTTATAGGCAAGGCAGACTACATTTTTTTTTTTACTAGGAATGTAGGTGAGGCTTTGAGACATTCTGGGATTCCTTTATGGACCAGCTAGTGCAGACAGCATCACTAAAACCAAAGTGAATGGCTAACCACCTTTTGCCAATTGCCAATTTAATAAAGGTTTTTCTCATTTGACTGAAGGAACTCTTTCTCCATTTTTGTTTCCTGAGCCCCAGCAATGTACTCGATACAGCAAGTACAAATTAAATACCCCTGACTGAATAGCTCTTATTCAGGTGTTTTGGAAACAGATAATGTTAGGAGACTTATTCATTCATTCAATTAATATTTATTATGCAGCTTCCAAGTTCCAGGTACTGTGTTAGTTCTGAGGATACACCGATGGGCTACGCAGTCTTACTCTCGGATCTTACAAAGACCAAAAATAAATAATTACACAAATTAAGACTTTAATTCCACTTGGGATGATTTTTCAGGAGAAAGAATGAGGGTGCTGGAAGAACAAGTAGGGTAAAAGAAAAATTGTGAGCACTTTGAGGATTCAGGATTTTGTGGATAATATTCTCAGGAATGGTGGGAGCCAGGTCATATAAGTGCAACCAATATTTTTGACCAGTTACTATGATACGGTTCTAAGGCTAGTCACTGTGGGGTACACAGATGACCAAGAAGTAGCCTCTGAATTTCGTAACCTCAAAATCCAGTAACGAAGATGTACTCCAGCTGTAATCTAAAGAAAAATATGTTTTCTGTATAGACAAGAGATCAAAAATCCAGTCATAGAGCTCTGCTCTTGTACACTCGTGATGAGCACTAGGTGTTGTATGGAAGGGTTGAATCACCAAATTGTATACTTGAAATTAATATTACACCATAAGTTACCTAACTGGGATTTAAATAAAAACTTCTAAAAACTCTACTTGTAAAGTTCAGAAGACAAAAAGTTCCTCACTGTAATAAAATGTCTGAGAGTTTGACAAAGAAGAGACATTAAATAATACATGCATATCAATGAACGGACATTAAATGATACATGCATGAAGCAACAGCAATGTCCATTGGCAGATGAAGGGATTTAAAAAAATGTAGCATATACACACAATGGAATACTAGTCAGTCTTTAAAAAGAAGGAAACCTGGTCATTTGTGACAACATGAACAGGCCTGGAGGACAATGAGCTAAGTAAAATAAGCCAGACTTGCTTTAAGTAATAAAGGTAAATACTGTGTGACCTCCCATATAGATGGAACCTAAAATACTCAAACTCAGAATGGCTGCCAGGGCCTGAGGAGAAGAGGAACTGGGAACGTAATGGTTAAAGGATACCAAGTTTCTTCCATATGAGATAAAAAAAAATCTGGAGATCTGCTAATAGCATGGGATCTAGAACTAACAATTGTATGCATGAAATACATACAGCTTTTTACATGTCAACAATACCCCATTAAGTAGTTTAAGGAAAAAAAAATGAGTGGTCTATGTAGATGCCGCTGACGGAACAAAGAGGAGAAGGGTACTTTAGTTGACAGAAAAGCAAAAAGTAAAGCATGCAGAAACAGGTCACAGGCAGCTGTTGACAAGCACAGATGAAGGACACACGTAAGTTAAGTGGGGATAAGGCAGAACAGGTGGGTTACAGCCAGTTCAAGAGACAGATGCCAGGCTACAAGGTCTGCTCTTCATTCAGGAGGTGATGGCAACCCACTGGAAACTTCTGATCATGAGAGTGACATGATAAAAAACGGGGCTCCAAGAACCTTAAACTCTTAGGGTGACTTTGAGACATGTGAGACCAAAGGTAATCAGACCAGCTGGTACTCCAGACAAGAGGTAATAAGGGTGTGAACTGTGACAGTAGGAATGGAAATGAGAAATTAGCAAAGAACGCCGGGCTCTGAAGCTATTAGAAATCACCCGCAGGAACTGATCTGCTCACAGCAGCCATGACCCCTCCATTAGGTCTATTGCATCGCATCGTCAAGAGCGTGAGAACTGATTGGTCCTGAGAGACGTCCCTGAAGCAAATGCAAGCTTATATACTGTGGCCATTTGCATGGAGGAATTCAACTACAGGGGACCACCCATGCAGTCTTTGACTTGATTTTAAAATCACACACTACATCAATAGTGCATCATTTATTCCACTCTGTTCCCTTCATAATCTTGAAATTATTAAAATATATTTCCCCCACCTCTCTCCTTGTTTTATTCCAAAAATCCTTCACTTTCTTCTTAACCAACATAAGCTTTTCTATCTCCCTACCTGAAATTATTCCTCAACTCCAGAAACCTTAGATACATATACAAGTTACAGTATCATATCTGGGAAGAGAAGAAAATAGGAGGAAATTTTATATTCAAACAGTAACTAGTAACAGAAAGTGTTCAAAAAACTTGGGACATCTCTGTCACAGAGATGCCTCCATTTAATAAAGAAGGGACCTGTTGATGACATACTTTGTTATTAGCAATAGTATTACTGATGCTAAAACATTTCACAGAAGGCAAACCTCTAGTGTTTAGAAACGTGGGCGTGGAAGTCAGATATCCTGTTCTTACGTCCCTTGGTTCATTCACATTCTAGAGGTGAGATGGGAGGAAAATATGTAGCTTCTCCAGGCCTCAATTTCCTTATCTAACACTGGGAATAGGAATTATACTGACTTTATTTGGGCTCTTTATGAAATGATTCACACAAAGCACTTTAGCACAGCACTAAGCACATAATCACTATTATTACTTTCTATGTTATCACCAATCAACTACATGGGAGAGGTCTTCCTCCTTTTTTTTTTTTTTTTAAAGATTTAATTTCTTTATTTGACAGAGAGAGAACAGAAACAGAGGGAGTGGGAAAAGGTGAAGCAGGCTCCCACTGAGCAGGAGGCCAGACTCGGGGCTCAATCCCAGCATCCCGGGATCATGGCCTGTACTGAAGGCAGATACTTAACCGACTCAGCCACCCAGGTGCCTCCGTGTGGAGATCTTCTATCTTCTCTTTCATCTACGGGAAAATCATGTTGGTACGGTCTCAGTCTCGCTTGTGATAGTCCCATCTTTGCAAGATCATCTGCAGCCCAATGATTCAGAGGTCATGGACCTCAACACATAGAATCCAAAAGTACAGCTTTTCCCTTAGTGCCCAATACAAGTCCCCTTTCCCATGGTCATTCAAGACCCTAAACCATTTAAGATTTTCTCAGAGCAGGGCGCCTGGATGGTTTAGTTGGTTGACAGCATCCACTCTTGATTTTGGCTCAGGTCAAGATCTAAGGGTTGTGGGACTGAGGCCCACCTCTGCCTCAGGCTTGGCGCTCAGCAGGGCGTCGGCTTTGGATTCTCTCTCTCTCCCTCTGCCCCTCCCCCTCACTCTCTCTCTAAAATGAATAAATCTTAAAAAAAAAATATATTTTTCTCAGAGCTAAAACGATCAGGGTTTCCATTTTCCTTCTCCATACTAAGTAAAGTGCCTACAAAGGAACTTTATTTAAAGATGATCTGTTAATCACCTCACAAGCTAACAGAAAACTGAGAGCTTAGATTTTGTTTTTGTTTTAAATTTGGAAATATCTCACATTCCATCCACTTCACATGAGATTGCCTCACCCTAAGATAACACATTTTTTTATAACCTAACAAAAATTTGACACTTTTTCTATACTCCATGACTATGTCCTTGAATGTGTAAACAGAAACTCAAACATGCTCTCTATCAGCTTTTGCCAAAACATGTTCTATATAATTGTCCCCTGAGGTGCCTTTTCTCAAAACTAGTCAAATAAATGTTGAAAATGCCACATTCGGGTTCCCCTCCCTGAGAGAGTCACAATGAATACCAGCATTTTAAAGGCTCTTAGCTCGTCAAAAAGAAACACATTAAACTATGTTTCACTCAGAGGTGTTTTTAATAAAAAAAAGTTTTTAGTATTACAAATAAAAAATACCATGCTAAAGAAACAATGTTCCAGAAATTTTGATTCACCTAAATTTTAATCAAGGCATAGAGAACTCTTGCATTATTTTTTAGATTAAGAAAGCTACTGAGAAGTTGTTGAAGAGATAGAAGCAATCATTTAGATCTTAAATGCTGTTCACCAATGATCTTTTTAAGGGATTGCTATTCCTAAAATTATTGAAACAAATTATCATAGGTTATCAGAATTTATTTTAAAGTTAATATATGAATATTTCATGGTATTAATATGCAAACTGTTGGGGTAACTATTTTTAATAGCTATCTTGAAGTCTCAGTGTGACAGTGGGAAGCATTCAATTTATTCTGAAAACTTGCTCTGATCATTGCAGAGGACATTTTATACCTACTGTGTGCCCGGCTGTTTGACATTTAAAAGGCCTCATAAAGAGATGCTAAGAGCCTTTAATCATCACACAATTCCATGCCATTAAAAGATATGAATGGGCACAAAAATGCACAAAAGGCCTACCTAAGACATACTAACTTTTTTGATCTTCTCTTAGACCTGGAGGAAAGACAAACACAAAATAGTTTCTCTTTCAGGTTGATCTAAGCATAGTTCTTAAGATATATGTGCTAAGAACTCACAATGATATGTTTCTGTAAAAGATTCCCAAATTCTCTAGGCCAGTAACATGAAATGGGAGGTGGGGGTGGGGAAGAGCCATATGTGTTGATTTCACAGCGTCGGTTACTATGAAGCCCTGCAGCCCAACGCTGGGTGAGAGGACTTCTTAAAGTTTTCAACACTTTCTAAATTAGGTCCTGCCTGAAATTGGGACACAAGCACTTAAAGGGGAAGAAAAAAAAGAGTAACAGAACTAAGTATGGAATAAGAGAAAAGAACTTAGAATGGAGATAAAAATACTTTGAGGGGTGCCTGGGTGGCTTACTGGGTTAAGCCTCTGCCTTCGGCTCATGTAATGATCTCAGGGTCCTGGAATCGAGACCCCCATCAAGCTCTCTGCTTGGCAGGGAGCCTGCTTCCCCCTCTCTCTCTCTGCCTGCCTGTCTGCCTACTTATGATCTCTCTCTCTCTCTGTCAAATAAATAAATAAAATCTTAAAAAAATACTTTGAAATTTTCAAATCTGACAGAAGCTTATGCCTTTTTCAAAGTTCTTAAATTAATAAATGAATGCCATTATAATACAGAATTATATCTAGAAGTCTAACAAGGAACGATTAACATTCATTTACATTTTTTGAAGTCCTATTCCCTCATGGTTTGACTATATAGGATCAAACACTGTGCATTTCAATAATAAATAACAACACAGGATGATATTTTGGCTGATTATTTTTTAAATTTCATTCACTTTTCTACACTTCCCTTGACTTCTGTTAAGAATAAAGAGATGAATTAAAGACACCCTAAAAGACACGGGCATCCCCATATTCACTGCAGCATTATCTCTAATAGCCAAGACGTGGAAGCAATCTAAGCGCCCAGGGATGAATGAAAAAAGAACCTGTGAATTTTGTAGAATTCACATATTCAATTCCATTCCTAATATTCAATGAAAATATTATTAAGCCATAAAAAAGAAGGAAATCCTCCCATTTGCAACAACATGAATGGACATTGAGGTCACTATGCCAAATGTAGTAAATCAGACAGAGAAAGACAAATACCTTATGACTTCACTTATATGTGGAATCTAAACAAACAAAAACAAAACTGAACTCATAGATGCAAAGAACAGATTGGTGGCTGCCAGATGTAGGGGATGGGGAGTGGGTGAAATGGGCAAAAGAAGCCAAAAGGTATAAACTTTCAGTTGTAAAATAAGTAAGTCCTGGAAATGTAATTGTGCAGCATGGTGACTATAGTTAATAATACTGTATTGTAGATTTGAAAATGGCTAAGAAAGTGGATCTGAAAAGTTCTCATTACAAGAAAATAAATTTGCAATTTATTGTGGAGGTTAACTAGGCTTACTGTGGTAATTATTTTGCAGTATGGTAATTATTTTGCAATATATACAAATATTGAATCATTTCACCGTGTACCTGAAACTAATATAATATTGTATGTTAATTCTATCTCAATAAAAAATAAGCCAAAAGAAAGCCAAGAAATAAGCTTTAATTTGTATTGCCCATTTAATCCCTGACATACAGCCTAGACCTAAACACAAAACTATTTGATATACTTACCTGACAAACACACAAAAATACTGTAAATTCAGATTGGGGACTATTTTAAACAGCCCATTTTAACTGGCTCAGATTCACTTTTGCTCTAAAACAATCTGGATTCTGCCTAATAATCAATTAAACTTATTATTAATTTTTATACTACATGTATTATTATAATTCAATAATGTATCTTACTAAATTTATTTGGGTAGACAAATATAGAACTTTGAATACATTATTTAACTTTTTCTTGTTGAGGATCCTTTGTAGAAAATCATGATCTCTCAGTCTGTTTAGACTCCCCTGGTAGCTTTCCTCTAAACCTATTCTGTTTACCTTCCTACCCACCATCCTTACTGCGCAATAACCCTGGGTGTCATTTCTGTGTAGAAATAAAAACCATGGACACATGTCTTCTTCTGTATACACGTAGAATGTCCTATGTACAAGTTATCTTCTCATCTTCCCCTTCAGGCTCAGAAAAATAAGTTTCCCTTCCTCTCTAAACATAACCTCTCTATTTCACGCCCCCATCTCTCATCTCAGTCTCTACTAGACAGTACTGGTCTCTCTGGTTTTTTTTTATGATTTTCTTCCTTGACCCAGAATCTGAAACTTCACGTTAATTCTTTCTTTCTTTCTCTTAATTACCTTAGAACAATGACAATACTACACAGTAGTAGTTGGCGGTTCAAAAATCCTCAAAGGTGGGGGTGGGGAGAAAGGAAGGACGGAGGGAGGAAGGGTCAGTCGTTATTTATGATTCACTCTTACCAACTCATTAAAATAGACTAAGTGATATTAGAAACAATTTCAACAATGTCTGAATCAAAGTTAAACTTAAAAAAAAAAAAAGAGTTGGAATCAGAGGAGGGGGAAAACTCACAAAAAGCCAGAAAATTCATAACTCTAATATCTGATCACAAGAGTAATCATTCTAAGTTTAGTGGTAAGAGCACCGGGGAAGAAGTCAAAGAATTTCCATTCTATTGTACTTAGTTATTTTTTTTTCTTGATTCACTAAACTTCAATTGGCCTTTGCATCTGTGAAATGAGAGAGTTGTTCTAGAGCTGTGTTATTTTATTAAAAAATTTTTTTTTAATTTCAATATAGTTGACATACAATGTTACATGAGTTTCAGGTGTACAACGTAGTGATTCAACAAGTCCATACCTTATGTTATGCTCACCACAAGTGTAGCGCCCATCTGTCACCATACAGTGCAACTACAATATCTTTGACTATATTCCCTATGCTGTGCCTTTTATTTCCATGGCTTATTCATTCCATGACTGGAAGCCAGTGTCTCCCACCCCTTCCCCCATTTGCCCATTACACACTTCACTATGGTAGCCATCAGTTTGTTCTCTGTATTTATAGGTCTGAATCTGCTTTATTATTATTATTATTATTAACATATAATATAGTATTTGTTTCAGGGGTACAGGTCTGTGAATCATCAGTCTTACACAATTCATGGCACTCACCATAGCCCATACCCTTCTCAATGTCCATAACCCAGCCACCTTATCCCTCCCCCACTCCCCAGTAACCCTGTTTATTTCCTGTTGGTTAAGAGTTTCTTAAGGTTTGTCTCCCTCCTTGGTCCCATCTTGTTTCATTTTTTCCCTCTAGAGCTGTGTTTCATAACTGCTGGCCACAACCCATTTGTAAGTTGTGAGCAGAGATGGTTTCACTGGTGTAAAACTTGGGCATCCTCACAGGCCCCAAGCTCAGAATAGCCCCAATTTGGATTAATAATTTGCTATTGCCATCTTGTAATTTTTATTACATAGTTTCATTTTGCTTTGAGCCCCACAAAATAGATAGTTGGTGCTAGCGGGTTGAGATCAGCAATTTTTTTCTGAATGAAGTAGTTGAGAAGAAAAAATGCCAAGGTTTATCACTCAAAGCCCAAGTATTTTTTCACAAAGGTCCTGTTCCAGTTTTTTTTTAAATTTATCTATTTATTTATTTATGCCTATTATTTGTGGGTAGAGCAGGCGAGGGAGTATTAATACAAGTACATTTGGTTGCAAAATAAAATGTATTTTTTTATGTGAGTTGTTTTCAGTCATTAGACAGTTACTAATATCCTTACCAGTTCTAACATTCTAGGATTCTGTGTCTCTTCATTAACCGAGCTAGCATAATTAAAGAATTCTTCTATTCAGTAGAAGAAAAGCCAATCATCCAATGGGAAAACCTAATGATTCCAACAAAGGATTCAGATTCAAAAGCTGCTAGTGTCACTTTCCTTTTGAAATGTTCCTATCCATAAAGAAAAGAAATATTAACTTAAACATTCTAAATAAAGAACTATAATATAAAGATACTTTTTTAAATAAATCAAGATCAGCGCCACATAGGGGGGCCTGGGTGGCTCAGTGGGTTAAAGCCTCTGCCTTCAGCTCAGGTCATGATCCCAGGGTCCTGGGTTGGAGTCCCGCATCGGGCTCTCTGCTCAGTGGGGAGCCTGCTTCCTCCTCTCTCTCTGCCTGTTTCTCTGCCTACTTGTGATCTCTGTCAAATACATAAATAAAATCTTAAAAAAAAAAATCAGCACCACATAGTATCTAACCAAAAAACATGAAAGGTAAAATTATCCTTCATTCGCAACATTTCCAGCATTCTCCGAAGATCATAACATGCTTAAACTGGTTCTCATTTTAAGTTGCACCCTCCAACACTACCACAATAAACTTTAATTATTTTGAACACCCGAATATTTAGAACTTCTACTAGGGCCTTTTTAAAAAGATAGCATTCAGTATGATTGTACACACACTCTGATACCTGTTTATTGAACCTACATATTAAAACTGGGATAAGACACAATATTCTTGCAATAATAAACGCTTTCCAGAGATGGGCGTGTTGATATAAAACTGCCAAATGTACCTAAGCCATACAATTATTTTTCATATTTAGAAAGCAGTGACATTCTTTTTCTTAAAGAAACTACTTTTACTACACACATTTACAAAATGTGAGCCTTCCAGAGATTAAAAGCTTTTTCTAGCCAAGCAGAAATAGGATGGAGTTAAAACATTTTCCCGAACAACTCAAGGCTTACCAGAGTTCAACAGGCAAACTGGTAAGAAAGCCCATTCAGCAGTAATACTCTTCTGAGAAAATGTTTGAAAGATAAAATCATGACCCCAAGGTGAACAGAAAGCCAGGGAGGCCCCTGTTTATAATCATAGTTCCAAAACCATTCAAACAAAGTATATTTTAGAAGCTTTGTATATATGAATTATATGTCAAATTGCTACATGTGCCATAATAGGTATTTTGGGTGCTCATCCTAAGCACCTTGCAGGTAAAATAGAATTTGGGTACACAGATTCGGAGTCTGACAAATAGCTACCATTTTTCTTCTGTAGTTAAGGAAGCCATATGCACATCCTGCCTGACAATACAGTGCAAATGGCATTCCTAACTATGTCCCAGCACTAGACAAAAGATCAGAGAGGAATAGCCCTGCAGTAATAAAACCAGCCAGCACTATGTGTGTACCAGGAAACTAGCTATAGAGTTATGCAAAAAGAAATCACAGATAAAGCTGACAGCTCACAAGCTGAGAAGTGAAAAGACCTGCATTTGTCTCTTACTTCAAATCCAGCCACTATTTTGTTTTCTCTTGTGCTTTAGCTCCCTTATTAGCAAAGAAAGGAGGTGAACATTTTCCCTACTCATCTTCTAAACGTACTGTTAGACTTACAGAGAGGCAGTATGATAAAGAGAAAGACTTCAGACTCTGAATTCAGTCTTCTATTCGTGGCTCAACCTGCTGTATGAACTAGGGCCACCCAGTCACAGAGAAGCTCGATTTTTTCTCATCTTTAAGATAAAAATTCTTATACTGCCTAGTCCACAGAGTTGACGTGCAAATGAAACAAATCTTGAGTGGGAAAACTAACTTGAAAACACTAAATTCCTCTTATAAATGTTAGATTTCTGCCTTGGAGTTACACGAGAAATATTTCAGAGAGGATATTTTTGGATAGCTGGATCTTCCTAACTTCACAATACTGTCAGATTACTAGAAGAACTTGCAGTAATTATAACATAAGTAGCAATATGGTGGGGAAAAAAAAAAAAACACCCAGTTTGATGGTCTATCCACACTTAGCCACCTGAAGCAAAATGAACCCACAATCCTGAAAGAAAGTGGGAAAAAAGTAGGAAGACTCTTACTTGCTTAGAACCTAGAACCACCACCAGCCAGGAATTAGAGAGATCTGTTTATTCTGTAAGACTTCTTTTTTTTTTTTTTTTTTTGAGCCATTACTAGCAGATAGTAGTTTCTTTGCATCTTCCCCAGCTCAATCATCACTGTTGCACATACTGTATACATGCACCATAATAATTGCTATCACTGTAAAGATTTAGGAGATTTGAGGTGGTAGTGGGGGTGGAGGGAAGACCTAAAGAAAGGACCAGCTGTGATCAGCTGCATGAAATGTTTCTAACAGTCTGGTCTGCATAGTATGCCTGAATTGGGAGTAGACCCAACATCAACCCAACCACACAGAGAAAATAAAGGAATGGTGGGGATTCCAAAACTAAATTGCAGTGCTAGTTCTAGAAAAAGAATAAATGGGTGTCATTTGGCATATAAGCAGATGAAACAGCAAAGTATTGCAAGCATTACTTTTCTATCACACTATAATAAGTACAAGAGGAGCCCATATCTTTCACTGTAGCATACAGAGTTTTCATTATCTGACCTCTGCTTTCCTCAGCATCATTTCTTGCCTTTTTACATTGCATATGACATCTTGGCAATAGCCAAACGCTTGTATTTCTTTATTAATATTATGTTGTTTCTGTATTCCATGATTTGCTTTAAAATAAAAACAGTCCTTTTCAGACACATGTTCTACCTAGCTACTGCCTTCACATCATTAAGCCTCATTTCAGCTGACATGCCTTTCAAATGATCTTTCCTAACTGTGACGCTTGATTCCATCGCCTTCTCCTTTGTTCCTACAAAATTTTATGCACGGACTCATACTACATTTATCACATCAGAAGTGTCTATATCTCTCTATACCCCTCACTGCAAGAGGTGAAAAGTTTCTTGGGACAAAGATTGTGTTCCTTTTCCTCTTCGTGGCACCAGTGCCGAACATAGTACCTGTCTGCTTCCCTCCTAGATAAGCAGCTCCTGGGATTTCAGATTGTGAGCCAGGTTCTAAGAACCTGGACAGGATATGGGTGCTTTGGAACAAATCTATAAAGATCCAAAGGTTAAAAAAAAAAAAAAAAATTCAGAGGGGCGCCTGGGTGGCTCAGTGGGCTAAGCCTCTGCCTTCAGCTCAGGTCATGATCTCAGGGTCCTGGGATCAAGCCCCGTATCGGGCTCTCTGCTCAGCAGGGAGCCTGCTTCCCTCTCTCTCTGCCTGCCTCTCTGCCTACTTGTGATCTCTGTCTGTCAGATAAATAAATAAATAAATCTTTAAAAAAAAAAATATGCAGAGCCAAAGGGGAGCATCAGAGAAAATCCAAAACTGAATGCTTAAGTAGATAGTCCAGAGTTATCCAGTAGACAATTAAATTCAAGAATCTTAGCACAGGGGCAAGTGAAGGCCAGGCACAGACAGGAGGAAAGGGAGAAGAGAGTCAAGGGTCTAGCAAGGGGTGTTTATATCAGAAAACTGGAATAGAATCTGGAAATCTTTCTCCTCAGTAGGAATCAAACTTCAGCAGCCTTGAACAAGAACAGGCTTTATTTCAGGGCTGGGGGGTAAAAGGAGCTGTTAAAGATACAAAGATGGTCGGACAATTTTGATGGTAACTTCACATTCAGTATCTTATTTCAGCCCTACTACATTTCTATAAAACTGAAGACGAAATGTGACCTAATGTTTCACATACATAAACTAAAAGGGACAAAAACTAAAACCTTGGGCTTCTCTGAATCCATCCACGAAAAAAATTCAATCAATAGCACCCTAAAAGTTTATTACACTAGTTCCCATATTATGAGAGATGGTAAACCATCAAAACACATCCAAAAAATGTTAAGTGTGTTGTTTATAATGCTTTGGAAACTGCCTTTAGATGAATTATTATATGCAGTTTCAATGTACATCAACAAATGGCAGGTTAAACTCTGAAATGTATTAAACAAAAGAATGACAAACATGCACATATGTAATATTTACAGTACCTGAAACCACCTGATTTGTGTTTGTAATAAACATGTGAATTTATTAAAGAGCTGAGGAAAAAAGTTAACATTGAATATTCAGAACAAGAAGTAGTTTTATCCAAGGGAATATTTCATAAGCAGATGGAAGTGAATATGCAAAATTGTTCCAGTTAAGCAAATGTTCCAGATAAATTTTCAAGATAAAACATGTTTGCAGTCCTATGCAATTTGCACTATTTTTAATAGTCTGTTACTGGATGGGTTTTTTTTAATATGGCTTAAGTTATTTTATCATCCTACTCCTTTGAAGCAACACTGAGTAAGAGAAGTTTCTGGCCAGGCAGTGGGTAGGAGTAGAAGTAGAATAATGATGTTTTAACAAGACTGTGAAAGGATGACAGATGTACAAGGGAAAGTTCTTAAACATGTTGGAGATGAAGCCCATTAAGCCCCCAAACCTCGTGATATCTGTCTCATCACTCAGTGTGGAATTCATTATACAAATGGTTCAGTACTTCCAAGATGCATTAGAGTTAGTGCCCTAGTCTTAGAGCCTCATTCCTGGAACCATCCTACTGAATTTATGGATAGAATTTCTGGAAAAAAAATTTTGTCTGTGATCCCAAGATTAGAAAGGAATGCACACTGCAGGGGTTAAAAGAGAAACTCTGAAATAAAAATTGATTCCCAGCTCTCCCAAGTGTAATATATGTGACCTTGGGCAACTTGTTTATCTCTGCATGCTTCAGTTTCCTTACCTATAAAATGGAGGTAATAATGTCACCTACCTCATAGAGCTGCTGTTGAGAAATAAATCATTTGATGACTAATAAATGCTAACACATAGTAAATCCATAGACGCGGACAGAAACAAATGGCTGAAATAACCAAATAGTACAATAGTCACATGAATGTGTTTCTATTGCCATAATCTATAAGCTTTACCTAAAAGTTTCTAACACCTGCACAAGCCTTTAGAATGTTTCTTTGTCTAAACGTAAACTCAATTTGCAAATGAAAGCAAGGATTCTGATTTTTAGTTTGAAAAAATCAATGTATTCCACGCATAGTAGTAACAATTTAAAATAACAAATTCTCAAATTAATTAAACATTAGCTAGAAATAATTGAATGCCATATCTTAATGGGAAAAAAGAATATTTTGAATACTTTTGTGATTTTACCTAAAACAGAAACAAGAAGTGGGTAACTGTTTCCAAGTTGAATTACTAAGCAAACTCTCTTAAGTAGTCATCAGAATTTTTTAACATTCAGCAAATATCCCTGAAAACATAAATAATATTAACTTAGAATATTAACTTTGCTATCAACAAGTTCAAAGCACTCACACAAGAGGAAACTGAGGCCCAAAGACATAGGACTTGCTCATGTTAACACAGGATAGTGATCAGAGACGATGTACTAGAATCAGGTCCCCAAGTATGGTGTTGCTCATTTCAAGACATCACATTAACAGTGGGATGTATTTATTAGTATAAACTAGAGAGATCTTCTATCCTTTGTATTTGCTTAATATTTATCAATTCCTATTGAGAGTCAAGTATCTCATATAATATGCTGATTGAAAAGATACGAAGAAATTGGCCATCTTCCAAAACTAGAAAAGAACAAGTTTAAGTTGTAATACAAGATTTGATCAAATACTCCTGGAAGGACCGAGTTGAAAGAGAAGATAAAAAAAGATAAAGATAATTTTCTTCTTGACTTTCTTCAAGAATCTGAAAGGTCATTATCAAGAGGAAATGTCACCTGCCTTCAAATTTAAGGCTAAAAAATAAGCAAAATACCAAGAGATTTTAGACCAGTGTACTTGATTATGGTTCCAAAGATGGCCACAACAATATCTACCATTCAATGTGTTCTTTTACAATACAGCCATTTCCTCTCTCCTTGAATATATGTGGGTCCTGTGATCTTTTTTGAACCACAAAATGTGAGGGACTATGGACTGTGTTACTGTGTATCTTCTGAGGCTAGGCCTTCCAAAGTCTGCACAGTTTCCAGCTTTACTGTTTATAATGCTGTCTATGGAAATCCAACACCATGCTGTGAGGAAGCACAAGTAAACATAGGGAAAGGTCCACTTGGAAGACGCAGCTTCCTGGTTGAGAGCCCCTACAAGCTTCCAGCTGTCAGTGAGCACCAACTGTCAGCATGATGTGTGTCATTTTAGACCTGCAGTCATCCCATCACCTCATCTAATGCCCCATAAAGCAGAACTGTTCAAAAGCACCCTGCCCAAATTCCTGACCCAGAAAACATGGAGCAGATTAAATGGTTGCTATTGTAAATCACTGAATTAAGCTTCCAAAGGTCACCTTCAGTTTATTCTTCAGGCTAGATGCCTATCCTATGTGCTTCTGTAACTCACAGCTGTTGGTCCTCTACCACAGCACTTAGCTCCATCTTCATTACCTCTTACTTATCTCTACCTCTTACTGTGCTGCATGCAAAAATACTTTTTTATCAGTGATAGGTAAATGCAACAACTAGAGATAATATAAGGATCCTAAATATTTATGTAAATCTTGGACAATACTTATTCCTACAAATATGATACAGTTTCTAGAGTACATTAGTCTTGATTGAATAAAGTTTCATAAAAAATTTTAAGTGAAATAATAGCTCTAGGTCTGTGCCCTATAGTCACACTTTTTCCTCAATTCCTTTCTAGTAGTTCTGGGAATCCACAGAGAGTGATTTGCAGCAGATCAGTCTTCTTTACAATTCTACAGAACATACTCATTTTCTCATTTTCATGCTTCAGGTTGCTAAAGTACTATTTCATACTGTTACCAATGCTGAGATCAGCAGCTTTGTCACTGAGATCACCACAGGGTGCTACTGACACCTGTTCATGTCTCCATATTTAGGGTGCTAAAATCTTAAATTGTGTTGATTAAGTCAAGTTCAAAGTCTTTGGCACTTTCTCATGCCAGTACACAGGGTGTGGTGCTAACTCCCCTGTCACAGATACTGATAAGTCATACTTTCAATACTTCACATAATTTAAACAAAACAGCCATACTCTAGACTGAATGACATTTTCTCATTTATCCTTTCAACAAATATGTATTTGGGGGCAATATTCTCGGCACTGGGGTGCAATGGGAAACAATATGGACGAAGATTTTGCTCTCATAAAACTTGCAAGCAGATCGAAAACAAAGACACAAAGGAAATAACTACAAATGTGATAAGCTATAAAACAACAGAACACTGGTACAGAACAAGATGAGGAAGGTCTACATTCATCCCTACTTTAGAGGCCTCTAAAACCTGACTGGCCTTTTGTGGATATGATACTTTAGTTGACTTCAAAAGTTGAGACAGAGCAAAAGAAGAAGAAGAAGAAGTAATAGTAGTAGTAGTAGTAGTAGTAATAGTAGTAGTAGTAGCAGTAGTAGTAGTAGTGGTGGTGGTGGTGGTGGTGGTGAAAATCTAGGAGAAAATATTTCTAGGCAAAGGAAACAAAATGTCCATAATGCCTGAGGTTAAAAAGAACTTAGTCTGAAGCTCATAGAACAGATTGTTGTTTGGGGAAAGGGGAAAGGAGTAAAATGGATAAAGGGGCCATAAGGTGTAAATAAATTCAAAGCTACAAAATAAAAAGTTATAGGGATAAAACATACAGCATGGTGACTATCATTAATAATACTGTATTGCTGAGAACTTAAATCTTAAAACGTGTGATCACAAGGAAAAAAAACCTGTTAACTATGTAAGGGGGTGGGCAGTAAGATTTATTGTGGTGATTATTTCATAGTGTATACAAATACCAAATCATTCTACACCAGACACTAATTTAACGTTATATGTCAACTACACCTCAACAACAACAAAAAAATTTTTTAAAGAATTTGGCCCGTCTTAGAAGCTGAAAGGAGGCCAAAGAACTTGGAGCCATGAGTTCTGGGATGAATGAATTCATTGAAGTTAGACAATAAGTAGGGAACAGATCATACAGGAACTCATAGACCAGAAGAAACAAAAAATTGCTCTAGATGCTCAATGAGTAGCAAATGGAAGCTAGCAACAGAATGATGTGATACTATTCAACTTCTAGAAATATCAACCTGGCTACAGCGATGAGAATGAAGAATAGCCTGAAGTAAGACAAAGATTACTTTGTAAATTATAAGTAAATCATTAGTCCAACGGGGTTACTGGCCTAGACTAGAGAGAATGGAAGGAGGAAAACTAAAGATACCGAGACGTGTATTCTATAACTGACCCACTCCCTTGAAGCAAATAGTGAACCTCAATTGTCCATTCCATTACTTAGTCTTTCCTATCAATGGACCCCTACTAAGCATTTTATCAGTCTTTTAGTTCTGCCTGAAACTTTGATGGAGACAGCTTCTGCATCAGCTGACCCTATACTACAAGGGCTCACATTCCTAAGCAAAGCCTAAGGTACTGAATTAATGAGATTTTCTGGCCAATACTAAGGCTTATCAGATAAATCCAATGATTGGTGACCAAATCAAAGATGTTGTTGGGTACATTGAATTTGTCCAGGATGCCTAATATAATCTACCACATGCAATTTTGTCATTCTTCTACCCCTATGTGATGGGGCAGTAATCCAGGTTTCTCAAAACATTCTTGATAAATTTCATCCTTCTTTCTAGATGAAAAGAAAATGGCACCAGCAGCTTTGGTTTTACCCACCACTGAGCCTACTGCTCTACTGCATCTTAACAGATGGAATTCTTAAAGTAAAAAGAGAAAGGAAAAAGCCATACCAGGCAGCAGAAGCAACTCTACCAAATTCACCAAAGTCCAGAGACATAGCCAGGCTTCTACAGTTCTCATATAAGAAATGATATGAATTCAAACAAATAGATCTTAAATTAAAGGCACTATTTTTAAGAGTATAAGTTGTGGTAAGAAAAGTATTTTAAAGTATAAAATATTGATTACAGGTGATATATACAAACAGAATGAAAGTGATTAAGAAAGGGAATTTCTTTGCTAAGCCCTGAAAAAGGAGGCTACTTAAAGTGATGACATTCTGTTTCTTCTCTTAGGGAAGCTCCTTGAAGGTATCCAGTAGCAATGATGGCACAAAATATGGGCATTGCCGATGCTATTTAGAAAAATTTCTTCAATCCAGTGTGGACCACGGTGGCTTAATGAAGTTCAAGTAAGATTAGAATACCTTGTCTAAAACATCTAAAATTCAGAAAGAGGTCAGGACCCTTTTGTGATTCCATGGCACCACAGGACCCAATACAATTAGCATGAAGAGAAAAAGATTTGAACCCACAAGGCTTTGTGAAAGGTTGAACAATAGAAAGAATGCTTAAGGGCACCTGGATGGCTCAGTCAGCTGGGCATCTGCCTTCAGCTCAGGTCATGATCTCAGGATCCTGGGATGGAGTCCCACTTCAGGCTCCCTGCTCAGTGTGTGTGTGGGGGGGGGGTGTTCTGCTTCTCCCTCTCCCTCTGCTTCTCACCCTGCTTATGCTCTCTCTCTCTCTCTCCCTCTCAAATAAATTAAAAATAATAATAATAAAAGAAAAGAAAGAAGGGTTAATAGACTGAAAATCCAGTCATCAAAACTAGGTAAATGCCTTTCAACATCCAATTTGAGTTGATAAGAGACATCACTGCTGTGATAGCTCTTTTGTATAAAAAAATTTGTAATCGTCATCACAGGTGAGTTTCTAGGGTAGGCATGTACATCTGTAAGATGTTCATGTATGTCCAAACCTAAATAATAGTTTCATTAACATGCCACAAAACTGTAAAATAGGACATACTCAACTCCTAACACAAGGTCATATTATGTGTTATCAGCATTGCCTTTGACGGAAGCTCTGCTGGTTTCTTCCAAATGTTAGTAATGTTAGTATAATTTCTAATGTTAAAAAAGTATGACACAAATATTCTTTATCCTATGTATACATTCAATAAATAACTCTCTTTTTCCTTTCTTAGATAATGTTCTCTCTGAATTTCCACATGGATAACAAGAGTTGACATACATGCATCCAAAGCAAATGTGCTTTCTTGCTTTCTCCTGTTCTAGCATTATTCTCTTGTTTTCTCTCTCTCTCTATCCCTGTCTCTCCATCTCTCTGTGTCTCAATCCCTTCTTCCCTCCCTCTCCCGCTCCCCTCTCACACGAAGAGCACACCCACACGTGATACAGGCAGAGAGAAATACCATTCATTAATGGATGCATTGCTAGAACAGAAATCACAGTGAGAGCTCATAAAGAAAAGAGAAGATAAAATGCTCCTAACAGTATACAAAGGAGAAGTTGGCTAAAGGCCAACTCAGAAAATAATTCTTTAGGTTATTATTTTCAAATTGTATGCCATAATTTTTACTACTGGACTAAGAAAATGAAGATGCAGAAGCTCGGAGCAAACTGAAGTCTTTCACACTGTTTCTGGCATTCTCTAAAACTTCAAATTGCTCTATCCTTCCCACTCAAGCCAATCACACATGTATATAAACAGCAAGTGCCACAAAACAGCAGGTCCTTTTCCTTTAATATAGCTGGATGCATCACTTATGAGCTCTGTTAAAAAATAAAATGGTTGGAGTGCCTGAGTGGCTCAGTCATTAAGCGTCTGCCTTCAGCTCAGATCATGATCCCAGGGTCCTTGGATGGAGCCCGCACAGGCTCCCTGCTCAGTGGGGAGGCTGCTTCTCCCTCTCTCACTCCCCCTGCTTGTGTTCCCTCTCTCACTGTCTCTATTTCTCTCTGTCAAACAAATAGATAAAATCTTTAAAATAAATAAATGAATGAAAAAATAATTTTTTTAATGGGATTTATTTGTTGCATGTGAATGTTCAGATTTTAATGAATACTTTTGGTGAAAATAACTGTTATGGGCTGAGTTGTATTTCCCAAAAATTCACGCCTGGAAGTCCTAATCTCTCATACCTCTGAAGGGGACTATATTTGGAGACAAGATCTTTAGAGAGGTAACTGATTTAAAATGAAGTAGCTAGGGTAAACCCTAACCCAATATGAACGGTGTCATAAGAAGATGAAATTTGGACATACACATGGAGGGAAGACCAGGTGAAGACAGAGGGCAAAGTCTACAAGCCTGGTCTGTGGTACTCTGTAATGTCCAGCCAGAGCAAACTAATACGGCTGCTAACTTCTTACATTTATGGCAATAAGCACTCCCTAAACACAAATACTGGCATTACTCACAAAGATCACTTTTCCATAAATATCACCTGTAACAAAATGAAAACATAATTGAAATAATTTCTTACAAGATGAAAACACACATTCCATACTTGTGCCTGTGTCTTCTTCATAAGTCTGGCCAAGTGCTCCTTACCTTTTAAGTTTTAACAGGCTCACAGAGAAGAGCTTCTAGAGTCAAGAACCCCGGGCACGGTGCCACGTGAGAGACAAGCCCAGGACTGGGATATAGAAATGATAAAAGAAGTGGCTATAGTGTTAGCTCCCTGGGGCTATGATAAATTTTCTTAGATGGGCGAGACTCTGCCTCAGATCAGACAAGTTGATCTAGGTTAAAGTCACCTCAGACACTTGTCTCTGCTCCTCGGTCCCCTATAAAACTTCTAGCCAATGTAACAGTTTGTTCCAGTTACTTCTTTACATGTCTGCTTCAATTAACGGGACCAGAATTTCCTGTATGGGAAAGGCCACATGTCTGGCACATCAAAGGCACACATGTTTGAGAAGTTGATGAATTAGTAAATGGGTGATTACAGAAATAAATGAATGAAATAAATCAAAAGATTCATGGCATCTGAGAAAATTCCAAACACCGGGCAATCAGCAGTGCAGGCAGATGAACTGTCTAATGGCAGAGATCAGTATAATGGAGTCATTGGACAATACATTTTATTCGGTCCCTGGAGTCATTATTCAATTTCATTGTAATTTAGTCCCAAAAAGATTAGACCTACTTACATTCAAGTTTGGTTATACGTTTATAACGGATTTAACAACCAGTGTGAGTCAACGCCAAATCAATGAACTTTAGTCTCTCCTTCCAAGGAAAAGATTGATCTCAGAGTCCCTGAGGAAGAGGAGACCTACATTTGCAAAGTTATTTAGGAACAGAACATTGAGGTCCATAAAGACAAGTTATGTTTCCATGTTGTATCCTTAGCCATGATACATATTGGGTTCTCAGTACATATTTATTGACTGAATCAACTACATTGATTCACTTTCAAAATATATCCAAGTCAGCTCAAACATATAATACTTGAAAATTAATAAGAGCTGTGCTACAAAGCAAATTTCAATAGTTAACTGATCCAGAAATACCATGCAGAATGGGTGGCATTTAGTGAAACCAGCCCCTCCGGTATCATTCCCCTCTGAGTCATGCAAAGCCTGTCAGTCAGCCCCACACAGCTCCACTCAGCATTTGGTCTGCAGCCAGTGAAAAAGCATGTGGGTCAAACCGCTTAATCAAGATGTGTTCTGGTGCACTCACCATGCCTGTTATTTTAATGTGAGCTGAGCATTCATCATTTTAATTACACATTCACAACACCTTAGCCATCTATGTGGCAATCAAATTATTCAAAAGGTTGACTATTTGCTTTTTTGGCCCAGGGGAAAAAGTTGTAGGGAGGGAAGGGGTGAAAAGAGGGGCGGAGCTGATAAAAGGGGTGTAAAGGGAACTGACCCTAATTAAACACTTGCTATGGGCCAGCCATGAGGATGGGCTCGTAATATTTCTCATATCATACAGCCCTCATAACAACCTTCCAGGGCAGGTGTAATTATCTCCATTTTATAGGTGGGATAAGTGAACCTGAGAGTCACCAAATCACCCTAGCTTAAAACAATAATCGTCTAGATGTGGATGGAACTAGAGGGTATTACGTGGAGCGAAATAAGTCAATCGGAGAAAGACAACTATCATATGATCTCCCTGATATGAGAAACATGGGGGGCTTTGGGGGGGTAGGAAATGAATAAATGAAACAAGATGGGATCAGGAGGGAAAACACAAGAGACTCCCAATCTCACAAAACAAACTGAGGGTTGCTAGGGGGAGGGGGGTTGGAAGAGAGTGTTGGGGCTATGGACATTGGGGAGGGTATGTGCTATGGTGAGTGCTGTGAAGTGTGTAAACCTGGCAGTTCACAGACCTGTACCGCTGGGGCTAATAATACATTATATGTTTATTAAAAAAAATTAAAAATTAAAAAAATACAATAACTGTCTATTCATTTCAGGATTCTACAAATCAGTGATGGAGATGGAGTTCAGCTGAGAGATCCTCTGATCTTTACTGAGTTCCCTCAAGCACGGGTAGTCACTGTAGGTCAGCTAGGAGGCTCTGATCTGGGGGGTAGCCAGTTGTCATCAGGAGATTCCTTCACATGGTCTCTTTTTGGTGGTGAGAGGCCTCCGAAGAGCCACACAGCCACTTATTCTGTTGACCACCTTGTAACTGGCCAAAGAAATTACAAGGCCAAATCCAAAGTCCAAGGCTGAAGAAGTAGATAGCACCTTTTAACGAGTAGGAGGCGTTGCAAAGTCGCATGGATGGAGTGGGAAGTAAAGAACTGGAAACATTTTGCAATCAAACAATCACAGAGAACAAGTGGTTTTTCCAAGATCAGAACTTTCCAAGAGACAGACTGTGAACTAAAGCCTTGAGTTTTGAACTCACACTCTTTATCCTCTCTCCCTTGTCATTGTTCTCCGGACAAACAAGGTAAATGGAGAAGAAATGCCAGGTTTCAATTAAACGGAGATTACTCTCTATATCTTTCCATACTGTGGAAACCTAATCCTCACCTAGAGGTCATTTTGAAATAAACTAGCTTTCCATCTACAGAAGGATTCTCTTGGGCTGAACTGCTTTTCTGATTACTACCAGGCTATTTTCCACATGCATCAAACTGAGCAATCGCTTTTGAATCATTATACCTGGAAATCACTATACACAGAAATATGTAACATCAAATTTTAAAAAACAGAACTCAAGCCAAGAAGAATTTTCATTTCATAACAATAGTAGACTCTGTAAAGCTGCTGTTATAAAATACCACTCTGGTTATCACTGTGACTTGATTTTATAATGCTTACTATATATGTAAAGAAGAGATTAAGATTAGAAGACTTGTCTACCTTGCCTTGATGCCCTACGGTCAATTTTTAAACTGTCTTCTTCCTTTGTCAGATCTTATTCAGAATTTTCCAGACCTTTCCATATTTTTCTTCTTAAATATCTTCCTTCAGAATGTGTTTTTCCACGTTGAACTGTACTGTTAAGAGTGCAACTGCTTCACTCATTTGGTACTGGTATGAATAGCAGCTGTCTACCTAAGCAAAATATATGGGCTCCCAGAATAAAAACTGCAGATCAAACAATTTTTTTAAAAATACTAAAATAAAGAGCCAAGTTTTGCTGACCCACCAGTACCCTCACAGCCTGAGGAGGGAACAAAGATAAGTTTCTACTTGCTCTGTATTACAAACACAGATATAATGCAAAACCAAAGCTCCACAAGCTGGCCTGTTGCCCATGCATGATATTCTATCTCACCAACTATGGGGTTTTCTTTCTTACTGCCAGTTTTTAGAAACAAATTCTATTTTCTTCTGGGATGATTCTCAGCAACTGCCACAATGCTGCATAAATAGTGGATGTCCAAGAATGCTTTTTGAACAGTGAAAATAATTCCATTAACTATAATGTATACTTATTAGAAGCTCGAATTCCCCAGTTATTTTTGCTCTTCCTCTGATTAATTGCTACCAGACCTAATTCAGTTTAAAGGTCAGAAAAATATTTCCCCAAAAATAGAAAACAAAATTAATAAATGTTTATGATTCTTAATAGTCTTTCCTTTTCTGACAAGAACCTGGTAGAAATACTGTATATTAACTGCTTTTTTCAGTCTATTCGTTTTATCTAATTATCTATAAATGTTTACGGAAGGGACAAATGCCTTTAAAAAAAATAACAGATCTAAAATGCATGTTCCAATAAAACTAACCAAGTAACAAGTGACCATCCTGCAAAGGTCCAGCACACAATTTTCTTCTAGTTTGAGAAAAATACACCAGCAGAGAAGTTTTTCAGAGAGTTGGTACTTTCTAGAAGTCATACCCTTAAGTAGTCACAACCAACAACTGCACTAGGCAGGGAAGCCATACAGAATTAAGAATGGCTTTAGAAACAAATTGATTCAAGCTGTACACGTGCTACCAGCACCTTGGCCTCTCTCCTCACCACAGCAGTACCAATAGGCCCTGAGGCTTGACCTAATCATGGTATCTTATAAGGGCAGGAAACTTCAACCACCAGGATAAAAGTGACCTACACAGGAGGAACTAAGGATGACTCTCTTGACAGGAAATAAGAACTCCCATAAGACTCAGAAAATAATAGCAAATTAGTCTTTCTCTGAATGACTTATTTCTCTTAGCATAATACTCTGTAATTGTGTCCATGTCATTGCAAATGGCAAGATTTCATTCTCTTTTATGGCTGAGTAACACATACACACACACACACACACACACACACACACACATATTCTTTATCCATACATTTCCATTCATTAGCTGATGGACACTTGGGCCCTTTCCATAATTTGGCTATTGTAGAGAATGCTGCTATAAACATTGGGCTGCATGTACCTCTTGTAATTAGCATTTTTCTATTCTTTGGGTGAACACCTAATAGTGCAATCCCTGGGTTACAGGGTAGTTCTATTTTTAACTTTTTGAGAAACCCCATGCTGTTTTCCAGAGTAACTGCATCAGTCTGCATCCCCACAAGTAGTACAAGATGGTTCCTCTTTCTCTACATCCTCACCAATACCTGTTGTTTCTTGAGTTGTTGGTTTTAGCCATTCTGGCAAGTGTGAGGTAATATCTCATTGTGATTTTAATTTGTATTCCTCTGATAATCCATAATGTTGAGCATCTTTTCCAGTGTCTGTTGGCGATCTGTATATCTTCTTTGGGAAAATGCCTATTCATGTCCTCTGCCCATTTTTTTATTGCATTATCTGTTTCTCTAGTGTTGAGTTTTAGAAGTTCTTCATATACTTTGGATACTAACTCTTTATCAGATGTTATCTGCAAATATCTTCTCCCATTCTGTAGGCTGCCTTTCAGCTTTGTTGATTGTTTCCTTCCTTAGGCAGAAGTTTTTTTTTTTATTTTGATGAAGTCCCAAAAGTTTATTTTTGCTTTTGTTTCCTTTGCCTGAGGAGGCATATGTAGAAAGAAATTGCTGTGGCTGATGTCCTTAGACATTACTACCTGTGTTCTGCTCTAGGATTTTTATGGTTTCAGGTCTCAAATTTAGATCTTTATCCATTTTGAGTTTATTTTTGTACTTGGGATAAGAAAGTGATCCAGTTTCATTCTCTTGCATGTTGCTAACCAGTTTTTCCAACACCATTTGTTGGAGAAACTCTCTTTTTCTTATTGGATATTCTTGACTGCTTTATCAAAGAGAAAGACAAATACCATATGAATTCATTCATATGTGGAATTTAAGAAAAAAGAAATGAGCAAAGGGGAAAAAATGGAGTGAGAGAATCCAATCAAAAACACCAGGCTCGGGGCGCCTGGGTGGCTCAGTGGGTTAAGCCGTTGCCTTCGGCTCAGGTCATGATCCCAGGGTCCTGGGATCGAGCCCCACATAGGGCTCTCTGCTGGGCAGGGAGTCTGCTTCTTCCTCTCTCTCTTTCAGCCTGCCTCTCTGTCTACTTGTGATCTCTGTCTGTCAAATAAATAAATAAAATCTTTGAAAGAAAAAAAAAAAAAACACCAGGCTCCTAACTAGAGAGAACAAACCAATAGTTAGCAGAGGGGAGGTGGGTGGGAGATAGGTGAAATAGGTGAGGAGGGTTAAGGAACGAACTTGTGATGAGCACCAGGTGTTGTATGGAAGCGCTGAATTGTTGTATTGTACGCCTGAGACTAATCTATCACTACATGTTAACTGGAATTTAAATAAAAACTTAAAAAAAGAAAAGAAGAGCAGATTACCAAAAAATATCATGTATTTTTTAAAGAATTGCAAGATGGAACTACTAACTTTGATCCCTACCTTGTACGATATACTATAGTATATGTTTATTACCATTTTATTTAATCCTCACACTAAGTCTAAAAGGTAGATACTATTTTATCCCTACTTACAGGTGAGAAAACTGAGCAAGAGATTAAAGAAAGCTCCCTAGGTGATACAGCTAGTACACAACAGTCTGATTTTCGAATGTACAGCTCTTTAATCTCAGAGCCCATATCTTCAAACAGTATAGTCACTGCCTATGTGTAGCCTATGGTTCCATTTATATGATGATAAGATGAGCATAACTGTATTCTCTTAACATGAGGGGAATTTAAGCTATATATAAATAAAATATATATATATAAATATAACTATATATATGGATATATATATGGATATCTTACATAAAATAATTATTCTAAGCAAACTGTGATGTTACGTGTAAGGATAAATTACCATTTGCAGATAGAAGAGTGTTGGGTACTCCTTTCTTTTTATAAGAATACAGTACCCATTCTCTCAACTCTCCAAATAAAGCATCAGCTTTTCTATTATCATATCTGTTATTCAAAACATAAAAAGTGTCCTTAAGTCATCAGCTCAAAATTCCCAATTATCATGTCTGCACTTGAGGGTATGACCTCGAACCAAGTCAAAACTTAATGCCAAAAGCCATTCAAAATCTGACCCCAAAGGGTTAATATACTATATTATAACTACCGTTTCTTGAGTATTAATTATGTGTCAGATGTATTACATGTATTAGTCCCAATTATTATATAGCAGGGTAATACTTTGACAAGTTATTGGTTGTTCTGATTTTTTGTTTTGTTTTGTTTTCATTCTTTTTACCCATAATTTTCCCCTAACACTCAACCAGCAACAATGGCTGTGTCTATACACTGCTCTTAGTTAAGCATTTAATACAGAGAGACAAACAAGTCAAATTCATGGCTTCCATTTTTTTTTAATTTTTATTTATTTACTTGACAAAGATAGAGAGCACAAGTAGGCAGAGAGGCAGGCAGAGGATGAGGGAGAAGCAGACTCCCCGCTGAGCAGAGAGCCTGATGCCGGGCTCAGTCCCAGGACCCTGGGATCATGACCTGAGCTGAGAGCAGGGGCTTAACCCACTGAGCCACCTGGGCACCCCCAAATTCATGGCTTTCAAGTACATCTACATACATAGGTAGATGATAGATAGATAGATGATAGATAAATAACAGATAGATAGATAATAGATTGATTGATTGACAGGTAATAGAGATAATATCAAAAGCCACACTTTAGAATTACAGAAGCTAAGTGAAGTACTTGAGAAAAAAAATTCTTTTTCTTCCTCTCCTTCTCTTCCTCTGCCCTCTCTCCCCCACTCCTCCTCTCACTCCTCTCTCTTTTTAAATTCTAACCATTTGGCTTTATTTATCAAGAGCTAAATCCAGGAGAGTTCACAACTGAGAATTTACTCACTAGTCACAGGGTGATTCAAAGGAAAACAAAATATAGGATGACAGAAAAGCCTTGCTTCACTAGGTTCAGAAGCCTAGGATTAAGATGAAGGGGGAGATCTAATTCCTTGATGCTTTTGAAAGACCCCTGCCCTGGAAAGTCCCCTCCCTTAAGAGATAGATAGGAGAACTAACCGCTTGTTTGCTTTTCTGTGAACCGCTGGCTTTTAGGTATAAGGTTAGATTATAAATTGTGTGATGAATTATATAATTAACTGCTCTTTTGCCTTTCTGTAACCGCTTGGCTTTTAGGGTGTGACACTTGTCGCCTGTTCAAACAAGATATCCTCTGCTAAGAGGCATAGTCACGTAGGCAGGGGGCCACATAGTCAAGTAGGCAAGATATTTTCCTGCTGAGTAATGAGGCCCAACCCCCCTCGTTGCTCCCCCTTCGCGCGCACAAGCTTTTTCAAATGTACTCCCCCTTCGCGCGCGCGGACCCCCGAAACCAATCCACTAACACCAAGGGTGCCTCTTTCAAAAGTTCAAATTGTCAGCCAATTAGCTCTACCCCACCCAAAACCTGTTTGTGCCAATCTATAAAAACCCCGCTTTCCCCTCGCTTGGGGTGCTCGGTTAGCTGGAGCTGCCGACCACCCGCCGGTACCTGCGACCCAATAAACCTCTTGCTGTTTGCATCCAGTGGCAGTGTTGGATTCTTGGGTAAGGGGATCCGCGGGTCTTTCATTTGGAGGTCCCACCGAGATCATCGGACTCCTGCCCAGGGATCCAACGGACTCCCACCGGGAGGTAAGATAGCTGGCCAGCCCTCTTCTGCTTCTGTTCTGTTTCTGTTTCTGTTTCTGTTTCTGTTCTGTTTTATGTTCTCGTTTCGGCTCCTGTCTCCTATCTTGTACGGCCGTGGTCCGCCTATACGCTCGTATAGGACTGTACCTCTACGCGTAGGGGCTCTGTATCTGTAGGCAGCTTGAGAAGGAGCTGACGAGCTCGGACTTCTCCCCTGCCGACCCTGGAGGACGCTCCAGGGTGTCGAGGGGCCCAATTTTTTGGGGCTCCTCATCTGTCCGAGGGTTAAAACCGTCTGTCCGTTCCAGAGGAACCCCTCGGCCCTGGACGGAATCTGTCCACTGAGAGGAGGTCTCGAGACTCCTTCTGTAGGCCAGTGGAATCTGTACGGTGCACCGCAAGGTTTTTGTCTTTGCCGGCTCGTTAATTGTTTTATGTGTCTTTCACATTGCGCCTTGATTAAGATCACATTCTGCTTATGGGAGGGTGTCTAACCCGTTTGAATCTGAGGAGTGCCTAATTGTATGAATGTGTTCGTGCGGCTCCACGGCTTCGGCTACGGAGTCTGAGTGGGCTGCACCCTGATTCTCGCGGAACGTCATACGGCATAACGGTCATCTACTCCTTGGAGTAGCCTGGTCCGAAGTTTATACGGATAGACCTTAGCCAAGACGCTCCTAAGCTCCCGCGAGGGACGCGAGCAGGACAGCACCTGAAAGATCCCCCTCCCCTTGTCTGCGACATCGTACGTTGGGAGGGAAAAATAAATACTAAGGTCAATAGCTCCACCTCGCGGCCATCTGAAACCTGAAACTCCTCCCCTGTCACCCTGGGGGACGGCCCAAGGATCATAGGGGCCCAGTTCTTTGGGGCCCCACAAGTATCCGAGGGATACGTCCGTCTGTGGGCTGCAGAGGAAACTCGTAGTTCCACGCGGCCGTCTGAAACCATCCTGTTGGTGTTACGCCGAAATCGCGCAGTGTCCTTTTTGTTATTTGTTCTGTGTGTCCTACTCATTGTCTTTGGTGTTATTTTTAACTCTGAGATGGGGCAAACATTCACCACCCCTCTAAGCCTCACTCTAGGTCACTGGAAAGATGTTCAGAACCGAGCCAACAACTTATCGGTGGAAGTCAAAAGAAGAAAATGGCAGACTCTCTGCACCTCTGAATGGCCCACCTTCGAGGCTGAATGGCCCACAGAGGGGACCTTTAACATTAATGTTATTTTGCAGGTCAAAGAGCGGGTCTTCGATCAGGGACCCCAGACTAAGGGGCTTTTGCGGAATGTGTTTGCCCAAATGAGTCAGCTAGTAAACTTTCTCCTGACATATTCGATGATAATTACGTAAATAAGCCTTTTTCTAGTAAACCCAGGTTGCTGGGCCATCCCTAACAAAGGGGATTCTGGCTTTATTCTCTCTGTTACTCCTAATAGATGTGGGGGCTTCTCCCTCACTCACTTCCCGGGTTAATGGCTATAACTGGAGCCAACTGGGGTTGGTCTAACTCGAGACAGAGACTATAAGGAATATTCCCAAGCAGCTGCCGAAACTCTTTGTTTCGGGGAAGTTTCCCTGTGTTCTCTGGCCTGACTTGGACTGCCTAACCCCTCCCCCCTGGCTGATGGGAAAGCATGGCGTCTGCTCCTCTGTTGGGGCTTATGAGCTCTGAAACCGGGAATCCCTTCTCTGCCTCCTGGCAGCACTTTGTTTCCTGTTTTCCCCTTCTGTTTCTGCACCAAGGTGCGTGCAGCCTGCATGACTAGCCTCTAGATCATGCACCACAGCTCCTTCTCTTTCCACTGTCAAGGAGCAAGAAGAGCAGCCCCTGGACCTAACACTCCCCACTCCAGATCTTCCCACGCATGTCTCAGGTAAACATTCAAAGTGGAGTGGGTCCAGGTAAAACGTAAATCAGTGTTGGAACTAAGTTAAGTTTGTTGGTTTAATTAAGATAAGATCTGTCTTTGAAGTTAACAGCAGTAAATGGGAAGCTTTTATTCTATCAAAGTTTACTGAAGGTCAGATAAGCTTGTGTTACTTGTTAAAATTTGTTAGCAAAGAAGTAACTAAACTGATGGTTAATTATCTGTCTCAAAGTTTTAATGGGTAATTGCTGAAGTAGCTTTCAAAGTCTTTGGTAACCTGATAGTTTTAAAGTTTTGCTTGGATGACAAATGGAATTGAATTGTGGACATCTAGGTCTTAACCAAGCAGGATAAAATGCTAGGTCGTTAATTACTGGATGTAGGTTTGTGCTTTTGACTTCTTACTGCAAAGAAACTAAGAGAATCTAAATCTGTTGGTAAACTTGTTTTCTAAATTGCCACCTGAAGAATTCTGTTGTAACAGTTCACAATTGGTTAATAACTAAAGGTGTTTCTAAGAATACAAAGTTTTGCTTAGTATAACTAAGACTGATGGAAATAAAGGGAAACTGTATGTAAAAAAGTAGGAGATAATGTAAAAAAAAGATTTAAGGAATGGGAATACATTTTGTTGAAGGTAAAGGAAATGGCTTGGGACAAAATCTGAATGTAAAGGAAAGTTGTAGAAGGTTTGTAAAGGGAAGGAATTTTAGCTATGGTCCAGAATGGACTAAGATCGAAATGAATGGGTTTTAAAGGTACATTGGTACAAGACTGAAATTGTCTCTGTTCAAAAGGACGTTTTCTTAGATCAATTGATCTGCTGTTAAGAAAATGTAAATGGTTTTCTCTTTGCCTTCCCAGAAAAACCAGTTTCTATGTTTTGTTTTATCAGGTGTTTAACATCCCTAATTATATTTAGGCGTGTGCTTTAAAACTTCATAAGATTTTAGCAAATGTTGACAAGACTTAAATTGTAAATCTCTTTAACTCAGGCTTTTCCTTGATACGTGAATTTGCTCATGAAGTACTACTGAACCAGTGATAAACCTTGGGTTACATTTGGGAAAATGCTATAACTATTCTAGAGATTCTATGCACTTCCTAAAGTTTTAATGTTTTGAGAGATCATCGCTTGATATTGTAATTATGGGAATGTTATGTGTCACAGAAATTGTAACCTGATTTCCTTGCAGCTAAATTGTAAACTCCTGTGTCTTTTTAACTCTAACCATATCCATTCTGAGTTTTTGTCATTTTAATTGTTTTAATTCTCTTGTAAAATGAGTTTTATCTTCAAGGAGAGTCCTATAAAGGACTTTCAGGACAAATACAGATATTTGATGTACTTGAAAATCCTAAAACTGAAATGGGTAAAAATTTCCAAAACTGACTAAAGCCACATTCACCAGAATTAGTAACATGGGACTAAATGAACTAAAAGATTGTAGTGTTGTGTCTCTTATTGTTTTGTCTTACTTTAAACATTGCCGGTTCTCTCTAATGTTTGCTCTTCCAGACTAGGGATACTTTTTCTTAAGTTATCTGTAACTTACAGAGATGTAAAAGTGCTCAAGGCATTCAAATTTTCTCTCTATATGAACCCTCTGAAACCAAAGGTCTCAGTAAGCATTCTTCCATGGCAGTCAGTCATTTGCATAAGTTCAATAAGAATCTGTTCTCCTTGTAACAGGACACCATTGGAAACACGGGTTATTTTACCAAGGCTTTGACTAGGATGTCATATTTGAAAAGACTCAGATATGAGCAGGCAGTTTAAAGGAACTAAGGTTGACTTTATGAAACCTGGAGCCATAAAGCCCCTTGGGACTGTTGGCCTGATATCTTGCTTACAGAGTTCCCAGCAGCCTCACCAGGTGAGTAAAGAATGTCACTCCTTGGTAGGTGCAGTCTCGGGAAGAGGAATTCGCCCAAAGGTATTGCAGGCATGACTGATGGCAAGTACAGGGCTTGGCTTCTGGCCCGGAGAGGCTACTAAAAGTTCAACCTAGAGATTGCTCATAAGAAATTCCAGCAAAGCAGATTCTAAAAGATCTATTGATCACACTCACTGTTCTTGCTGAGCTTATGTAAATAATGGGCCAAGTTTGTTAAAACTGGACTTGTTTCACAAGTGCTTAGTCCTGATTTGGCTATCTCTGTAAATGAGGGTTATTTTAGAGAGAAAAATTGTTTTAGTAACACACCTTTATGGATGTTAAACTCTAGATTTGATTGTCTTTAAGCGTTTGTTTACCTAAGCTAAACAATTTGAGGTAAACTTCAGAGAAGTTACACAATAGCTCATTTAGATGATCTTCGTGCTTTTTTATTTTGTGGGGATATTAGTAGAACCCCCTCACACATGATTAAACAACTGGAAAACGGGATTGATTCCCCTACAATTGTATAACTTAACTAACACCTTATGTGTGGCTGGGATCAGGAAATTGCCTAAAAGCCAGCCTATTGCACTCCATAGGATTAACTATGGACTTGTGGAGACAATGGATGACCCCACTTTCTTTATGAATGGATTGAATGATGCATGGGGGACTCCCCTTATCTCTTGACAAGTTTTCTCACTTGCCAGTGATCCTCTGTAATCAGGATATTGTTAAGGCTGGACCACTCAAAGGTCTTCTTATTGGTTCCATCCCTTAGTCATATTTATCCTAGAGGCCACCTCTGTTGAGGTGCAATTGCAAATAGATGTTTTAGCTAAGCATAGAACAGCCCTCATAAAAAGAGCCTCAAAGCTCACTATGGGACAGTCCCTTACTGTAATGATGTCACATCGGGTCCAGATTTGTCTTAAAAGCCAAAGGCCACCAATGGATGATGGAGGCCGACTTATTAAATACTGGGCTACACTAACAGATATGCCAGAAATAATACTTAAAACTTGTCAAACTTTAAACCTAGTTACCTGTATGCCTGAACCTGACCTGTACTTCTTTCTCTATAGAGCAAAAGAAGTTATTGATCTTGCTTACTCTATTTGTCCAGATTTAAGAAAAATACGACTGACTCACTGAACAGCATCTCCCTACTTAATACCGAAGTCTCACAAATACTCAAGGCAGTCCTACAAAATAGGATGGCCTTAGATGTCCTGACAGCAGCCCAGGGTGGCACATGTGCAATTATCAAGACAGAATGTTGTGTGTACATTCCAGACTATCACAAAAATGTCACAGGCCTGATAAAAGATATGAATACCCAAATTAAGGCCCTACAAGATCCTTCTCTCTCTCTCAGTGAATGGTTAAGTTCCTGGTTTGAAGGAGGACTATGGCCAAATCTCCTTTTCGGGCTTCTCATTCTTATCGCCTTATTAATCTTAATATGTTGCTTTGTTCCATGTTTCTCTACTTGGTGCCGAGACTCCATTGCTACAATGACTGCACCACGACAGACGATCCTTATTGCGCGCGAGGACGCCTCTTCACTGTCAGCGCTGGATTCAGCTGCCTCTACCTTTCGTAACTCCCCTATACGTTCCTACCCTGACCAATATTGACCCGAGCAGGTAGGGACAGCTCTACGCCCCTATTCAGCACGAAGAAGTTACAGAAGATGAGACCTTCCACCTTCAACCACCTTAAAGATTTAAAGGGTCAAAATTGTTCAGGGGGAATGATGAGGGAGCAGGAGGCTGGCTGAGGACAAAGCAAAAGCTGGCGCCATGCACCCCCTCTTCACCCGCTCCCCTCCATATGTGTAGCATTCCTCAGGCACCCCTGACTGCCATAAAATGATAAATAGTTAACTTGCAGGGATCGCAATCCTGCAGAACAGGAATCTCCCTTGCTCTACAAGATGTCCTAGAGACCTAAACAAGGAGGTTACCTTATCAATAGCACAAATTTCCAGAGGCAAATAACTCTTGGTTCCTGAAGCCCTAATGTCCCCCTCCCACCATAAACTGGAGGAGACTGGAGTGGTAACAGAAACTCTAGACAAATTAAAAAAAGGCTGAATAAGCGTAAAAGGGAATTTGAATCCCAACAATCTTGGTATGAAGGGATTTGGAACCGCTCACCTTGGTTAACCTCCCTGATAACCTCCTTAATAGGACCCTTAATGCTCTTAATATTAATTCTAACTTTTGGGCCATGTATTATTAACAGGTTAACCCAATTTATAAAAGACAGACTGTCACTCATCCAAGCCATGGTACTAACTCGACAATATCAATCAGTTAAGCTAACTGACCCCTTAGATAAATAAACCTAATGGATATAAGATTCTATCCATGTTAAAGAAAAAGGGGGGAATGAAAGACCCCTGCCCTGGAAAGTCCCCTCCCTTAAGAGATAGATAGGAGAACTAACCGCTTGTTTGCTTTTCTGTGAACCGCTGGCTTTTAGGTATAAGGTTAGATTATAAATTGTGTGATGAATTATATAATTAACTGCTCTTTTGCCTTTCTGTAACCGCTTGGCTTTTAGGGTGTGACACTTGTCGCCTGTTCAAACAAGATATCCTCTGCTAAGAGGCATAGTCACGTAGGCAGGGGGCCACATAGTCAAGTAGGCAAGATATTTTCCTGCTGAGTAATGAGGCCCAACCCCCCTCGTTGCTCCCCCTTCGCGCGCACAAGCTTTTTCAAATGTACTCCCCCTTCGCGCGCGCGGACCCCCGAAACCAATCCACTAACACCAAGGGTGCCTCTTTCAAAAGTTCAAATTGTCAGCCAATTAGCTCTACCCCACCCAAAACCTGTTTGTGCCAATCTATAAAAACCCCGCTTTCCCCTCGCTTGGGGTGCTCGGTTAGCTGGAGCTGCCGACCACCCGCCGGTACCTGCGACCCAATAAACCTCTTGCTGTTTGCATCCAGTGGCAGTGTTGGATTCTTGGGTAAGGGGATCCGCGGGTCTTTCACTTTCACCACTTAGAAATTAATTTCAGGTGGTAAAAAAGATGAAATGATAGAAACTGTAACAGATCATCAGGAATGTTTTGAGAGATCACAGAATATAAAAGATAACCACCTGATAAACAAAATACGGGATATCTATACAAAAGAATATTATTCAGCCTTAAAATGGAAGGAAACTGATACATGCTACAACATAGATGAAACTCGAGAACATTGTGGCTAGTGAAATAAGTCAGTCACAAAAAGACAAATACTGTATTATTTCACTTGTTTGAGATACTGAGAGTAGTCAAATTCATGGACAGAGAAAGTAAAACTGCGATTTGCAGCAGCTGGGGAGATGTTTTTTAACAGGTATAGAGTTTTAGTTTTGCCAGATGAAAAGAGCTCTAGCGATTTGTTGCATGACAGTGCGAATGTACTCAACACTACTGAACTGTACACTTTAAATGGTTAAAATGCTAAATTCTATGTCATTTGTGTTTTACTGCAAGTTAATTTTTTTTAGAAAGTTGTTATCACGTGTTAAGAGTATTTCCGTTGTCCTTGCGGGCCGTCCCACCGTCCGAGTTCCTCCCCGCCGGGCGCATGTCAGACGAAACCAGCAGCAAAAGGAGACCTAGCGTTCTTCTCAGACAGTGAGTGTCAGGCGGCAGACCTCGTCCGAGCTCAGCCGGAATAACCGGCGCTGCCTGCGGCCTGCACGGGGCCCCCTGAGTCCCGTCTCTGGGAGGAGCACAGAGAGCCCGCGGACCGCTTCCGACTGAGCCGCAGCAGGTCGCGCCTCGGCTTGTGTACTTCGGCGAGCGCGGCGCACCTGCTCCCGTCCGCGGACGTCACTTCCTCACGGAGCGGGGGAAGCCACAGTCCTGCCTGCGCGCACTCGACCCCCGACCTTCCCGCTGCATGCGTCTGGCCGCGTGGCTCCCTTGGAACACGTGTGCTTTCACAGTATGTACACTCCGCATCGGCCTGTCTTGTTAGATTGTACACATCATTCTAGCTTACGTTCTTGTAACTGCTGTGTGACCAGTAAGACTCCTAGAAGAAATCCTGCTTTTTAAAAACACAAGTACCTTGCAGGGAGGGGTGACTTCTACCCCACTTCAGTGGGTGGTCACTAGGCTCTCTGAACCAAGTACATTTTTAATGAACTAAGGTGAATAAAGTCACAACTAAAAACTGTCTTCAAGCTCAAAAAAAAAAAAAAAAAAAAAAAAAAGTTGTTTTCTGATTTTCCAGGGTATACCCTGAGAGGGTTTAAGCCTTATAAACTCTGTATCTGATATAGTTGTTAGAATATCAGAAGCTGAGAATCATGTCTAAAAAGATGGCTGTCATTTAATAATAATTTTAAAAATATAATAAATGCTGGTGAAGATGTAGAAAAAAGGGAACCATTTGGCACTATTGGTGGGAATGGAAATTGGTGCAGCTACTATGAAAAACAGTATAGATTTTCCTCAACATATTAAAAATAGAGCAACTATGTGATCTAGCAATTCCACTTCTGGGTATTTAGCCAAAGGAATCGAAATCAGGATCTCAATGATATATTTGCACTCCTATTTATTTCAACATTACTCATAACACCTAAAGCATGGAAGCAACCTAAATCTCTATCAAAGGATAAATAAACAAAACGTGTTGTGTGTATGTGTGTGTGTGTATTTTATTTTATGATATATAGATATACATTATATATATATAATAATATAGTATTTCATTGTATAGACACATAAGTTAGCATAAAAGGTAAGTGAACTCCAAAACTAGAGGCTATTAATAATATAGTATTTCATTGTATAGACACATAAGTTAGCATAAAAGGTAAGTGAACTCCAAAACTAGAGGCTACAGAATATCCAAAGCTATTAGAGGCAGATGCAGTAAGACCAGAAGGCAGCATCTACATCTTATCAGGACAAGCTACACCGCAGTAGATGCCAGCAAGGCCACCAACCAGACTGTTCCTTTACCAACAACAGCACATTTGTCATATTACATAAGCGTCTCTCAAACACAGGATCCCCCAGGGAGATGAGAAAAAAGAGGGAAGGAAAGGGGAGAAAAATCTTCAGCCAACATGAATATAAAATTTAAAGAGCAAGTTGCTGAGTTCTGTGAATTGATAACATTGATTTTATTTCTCACTTATGAGTGGGAAAGACATACTCCTAACTTACACTCAGACATAAAGAAATAAAGAACAAGATTTTTTCCTTTTTCTGTATTGCTAAAGTTCGATGTTTTACCTACTATATGTACAACATGCTTCCAAGGAAAACAGTATTATTTTCACTATAGAAGAAACCACGTTTCCAAATAATTAAGTAACTTACCCAACTTCTAATTTCTATGATTTAACATTAATGCTCAACTGTTTCTTTTACCAAAGTTCATGTGCTGAATCGTAGTAATTTTCTCAACGTGTTCTCAGTTCCATCCTGGCATCAGGTTGGATCTCTAGAGAGGCTACTCTCATGAGTATCTTAGATACACACACCCTGAACATACACTATCGACAGTCCTATTCTTGGCTTCTTCCTCAGGCTTAACTCACATCTTCTGCCTCCTCACTCTTCCTTATATACTATTGTTGTTCTCCAAGTCTAGCCCCAGATCTGGAAGCTGCCCTAAACTTCTAACTAGGGGCTGAAGAACCCTGTTGCTCCTCACTCATGTTAATCCAATTCCCTGCAGTTAGAGCCCTGAATAACACTTGAGGTATTCTTAGATTTTTTTTTTTTTTCTATAGCTCACAGTGAGCAAATTCTCCTCTGACAGAATATCATCGACCCATCCACACATTCCCCGCTGCTGTGTACTCTTCCCAATGGGAAATCCAGTGCTAACCATTTTAGGAAGTGTGACTTTCCATCAACACTTCCTAGCAGTCAACTGAACTTCCAGTGTTAGTTTTCTGCAGCTGGGCCAGTTCCCCCAAGAACCTTAACCTACCTTTGTCAAGTGTTCCTTTCTTCTCTCTTCTCTTCTCTGTTTCAAGAGACCACCGTACCTTACATCACATTTCTGATCTCAGACATTACAAATTTTGGAAGCAAGCATACACGCCCACCCTGTATATGAATAATGTTGGTTGATTATGTTAATACAGTAAAATCTGTGTGTCTTATAAAGCCATACTGGCTTATTTAATAAAAATGTATATCCAAGGATGGTTATGGTTTTCTGTACTTCTTAAATTTATGTAATCATTCAACACTTTTTTTTTTAAGAAATATCTCATGGGACTAGTCCCTAGTGTACATGTTTTGAAAATAATGTTATTAAAAATTATACTAATAAAGGAGAGATTTTGAGTTTTATCTCTGAGGTTTTCAATTATCTTTGCTGAAAAGAAATATAAATCCTAAATCATGCTAACTACTATGAATATCAGTTATTTCTGCCTTTACAACTCCCATTCCTCCTCTTTCTTGAAAAAATTCCTTGATTTTCCTTTCGGGACTCATTCCTACCCACCAAATCAATCCATCCAGTTTGGATATAGTTGATCCTATTCTCAGTTTCAAGAGCAGCCCCAGGAAGTAACCCGGCCAATCAACATATTTTATCCTACTAGACATACAAATTGCCCCAGGGGTGAGCACGTGGTAAAAGTCAGGTTGACTCTTAAATTTTTTTGCTGGAACTCTTGGGAAAGAGAAGCTCTTTTTAACAGGGGCTGTTCAATTTGTAGGATATAAATCTGAAGCTGCTGGGGCACAGATGGAAAAGGCCAGCCTCAAAATGAAATCCCTCCAGGAAGGCAGAGCCAAGAGGTAAAAATCTTCAAAATGCATTTTGAGTGACTGAGTCTAGCTGAGGGCAGACAATGGTTTGATTTTTAATTATATCAGTCAATTTTTTTTTTATTTCTGCATTTGCAGTTGGGTTTCAGTCACTTATGACCCCAAAAGTCCTGATTAATGCACTGTTCTATTCAGGCAGTACTGTTCACCTGGTAATAAATAGCGCAGGTAAAGTGCTTAGGAAAAGTTAATTCATAATGCTTGGAAGAAGTTAATTCACTTCAAATGAATCTGGCTTTATATCCTTTATCCTAATTCTAGAGCCAAAAAAAGAAAAAAAAAAAAAAGAGTCACGGGATTATCAAGAAGGAAATCTCTTTCTTCTACAATCAAGCAAATGATCCCCAACTTTAGGTTTTCTACTTCTACTTCGTTAATTTATCAAGGCCTCACAATTTGCAAAATGCTTAAATTAAGATCCATTTTCTGAGCCTGTGAATCGTAATTAATCTTTGCAAAGCATCTAGAGATTCTTGGGTAAGAGACCAGATAAAAGACAAAGCAACATTATTAAATAATTTAATCATGATTATTCTTTCAAGGGAAAATACAAGAATGAAAATCTTCGGGGAACATGATAATTGGGGAGACAGTAATGAAGAGCTGATTAGAAAAAACCCTCCTTGACCCTGTAAATAAGAGAATTTGCCCAGAGCTCTGGATAGATGCATAGCTCCGTGTTTCATAGCCCTTTGCTCCCCTTGGACCCACTTCCTCCACCTCCTCAGCACAAACAAACACACAAGGAGACCCCAGAGGAAGAGTCTCTGTGCAAATCTGAATTCAGGGCTCTGAGAAGAACATGTAATAGTTCTTGCACAATGATGGAAACGTAATACCATGAGACACTTCAAAAAAAGGAGCTGCCTGGAAAAGATGAACATTTTTAAAAGCAGTGATCAAACAATAGGGGAATCCCATAAATGTCAGTTCTGGCCACTCATTAGGAGCTAGGAAAAAAAAAATGATTCTAGACAAACTGCTTATGGTATATAGACAGATTTAGAACATGACCTGTTATTTGGGACATAGGTAAATGGCCGCAGTCCTATGAACAAGTCTAGGTGGGAAAAAGCTTCCACCTTGGCAGGTGCATCTTCTGTAGCCCCCATGTCAGAATTAATTCGTATGGTGCCACATCACTTCATATAAAGGTCAGGCTCTAGCGATAATGATGAAAGGACGGGTCATCTCCTAAGAATTAATGACTAGAGGGAAGGAATTGATGGTCTTTGGCTCTACCTTCAGCCATTAACCCCAGCTGGCCATTAATCCTCAGGAAATGCCCTGCACTGAGGATGTTATTGCTGTTATAAACTCTAAATGAAGGAAACTGCACAGGCTCAAACATTGGCACAAGAAATTTAACTTAATGAATGATGCATTTTGAAAAGCATATTCAAGATAGGTCAGAGAAGTAGTTGAGCTATCCGTGACTCGGCCGGCTTGCATCCATCGGCTCCTTTTAGTTAGGCTACAACTGAAACTACAAGTAATGCCAGAACTAGGCTCTGAAACTGACTGGGTTTGCATACGGGCGCTATGATTGATATTCCGTTATTGTCAGTGCTCCTGATTAGTGCGATATAATTACAAGGTTTATTGCTTATGTCAGTGAAATTACAGAGAGAAGATTAGCAGCTAGCAGAGGGTTTTGCAGACATTTCCAAAGGTCTGTCCGCCCACTGACTAGTTGATGGAGTTGGTATTTTGCTCCCCACCAAACTATTTGTAAAAGGGAGCTGTACTATTCCACATGCCTTTCTGACTGACATTTCCAGAACTATCATCCTTATGCCTAAGGTGATAATTCCCCAAATTGGGTTTGCGTGCTGAAAAAAAAAATCTAATCCTCATAGGCTGTTTGAAATGCCATCTCTGCGGGGACTCATCTTGAGGCAGTCCTTCCAGAGTGACATGAAAGGATTAAGAGGTAAATAAAGGAATTGGGCAAACTCCAAAGTCAATTCATTCAAACAGCTACTTGCAGGAAAAACAAAAACTAAAAGTAATACCACATTGGGATTAACAGTGAGAAGTAAAATTAGTTGAGGCATAATAAGAAGAGTATTAAGCAACAGAAACATCCTGGGCAAAAATGTGAGATGGTAGCTGGAATTGGAAAACAACTCAAAAACAATTTTGTTTCCTAATGGACACCATTAGGTAATCTCTAGTATGTGCTAATCTCTGATATGATTCATTCTCAATCAATAAATTGGACCAGCTCTGCCCTCTCAGATAAAGAACAGTAATGAATCTATGGGTGGAAGAAGTCTCAGAGAGGTAATGTCGAAATGTCATAACATATTTCATATGGTATTTTCTGAATTGCTATTATCTCTAAACTTTATAGCAAGATTCAAGGAAGGCATTTTTACCCCAATTTTAAAAATAAGAAAAGCTGTGACTCCGTAATTGCCCAAGACTCCATAGATAGAAAAAAAAAAAACAAAAATTTGAACCTAGGTCTTTCTGACGCCAAAGCCCATGCCCTTCCCACTGACTTTCTTTAGAAATGAAATGGATATATGATATATTTCATCTTAGTCTAGCCTATGATTCTCATAACACAGCTCTAAAACACATCTTTTGTCTCATTGTCCAGAGCTCCTTGAACAAGCTCCTGCCAAAACAACTTAATACCATTCCTTAACTGTGTCCCCATGATTCCTCCCATACCCACCATCATTGTCTATGCAGACTGAGTCACAGTTCAGTGCCTCTATGCCTCCTTCACAACAAAGCTTTTATTTGCCAATATCCAGACAGATGTCATCTTTTCAACTTCTGACCACTCATGTAATATTACTTAGGTACTGACTTTTGACAGATTTTCTTCTATCACACTAATCTGTATATAGAACATATTCACCATTAAAGTCTAAGTTTTTAAAATACAGATTAATTATATTTCAGCTTAGTTCCCCATCATTATAATACCTTAAAAAAGTTTGACGAGAGGCGCCTGGGTGGCTCAGTGGGTTAAGCCTCTGCCTTCGGCTCAGGTCATGATCTCAGGGTCCTGGGATTGAGCCCCACATCGGACTCTCTGCTCAGCTGGGAGCTTGCTTCCCTCTCTCTCTCCCCTGCCTGCCTCTCTGCCTACTTGTGATCTCTCTCTGTCAAATAAATAAACAAATTAAAAAAAAAAAACTTGATGAATGAATGAATGCTGCTATCTCTTATCTGTAACTCTGTGATTTTCTGATCAGTATCTGTAAGACAAAGAAAGGCTCAACATTTGACCGTTCCCAGAATGTATTTTTTCAGGATTTATTTATTTATTTCAGAGAGACAAAGAGAGAGAGAGAAAGCACACACATGAGTGGGGAATGGGCAGAGGAGAAGAAAGAGAATCTGAAGCAGACTCCCCACTGAGTGCAGAGCCCAACATGGGGCTCGATCTCATGACCCTGAGATCATGACCTGAACTGAAATCAAGAGTCAGATGTTCAACACTCAACAAACTGAGACACCCAGACCCCCAGAAAATATTTTTCGAAATATTTTCTCATAGATTATTTGGTCTGTACCCTCTAAGATAAATGCTTGCATTCTGACAAGCCAATATTAACAGCACCGTAATCACTGGTGTAGCCAATGATCTGTATAAAAATGGTACCACAAAAATGACAAGAGGTAAAGAAGCATTTAAAGAAGCACTTGCAAAAATCAAAAACAACAACAAAAAAAACCTTGCAAACCTAAATTAGATGATATAAAATGATGAAGTTTTCTTTAAGGAGAACAGCAGCTGCCTTAGGGAGCTCCTTAAACTTAATAAGAGACTCAAAAAGAGGCTCCATCTTTTGATTTTGGGTCTTCTGACTCTCTAAACTATAAACATGCACCTCCAAAATGAACTCTTTCAGAAGGTATACAGGAAACACAAGAGGCATCTATTTCTCTCTCAGGTAGAAAAGAGAAGTTTTAACTGTTCTTTCTTCAACCTCATTGTATGCATTTGTGTGGTTTTGTCCAGCCTTTGTCACTTTTGTCTAATGCTACATGCGTGTGACTCTGCTAATGCTTATTCTATAATAAGGTATGTTCTCTCTCTTTTATCTATAATGCTACAGAAAGATCTTTTGTTAGCAAGATTATTTTTTCCCCAATAGTGTCTACACAAGGAAAATAGAATGTTCACAGAAGCACTTACCTTAGAGCATAATAGTTTTGCCATACTAACATTTCTTTACCAACGGGTACTTAATTTCTAACATGTATGAGGGTCCCATTGATCCAGAGAATTTAAATCAAACATCAATAATTTGGGGAGGGGAAGCAGCTAATGTGGGAGAAGAGAATGAGGAAGAAAAAGAGGAGAAAAAGCAGAAAATGAAAGAGAGAGGAAGAAGGAAAATGAGTAAAATAAGCTACTTAGAAAGAGATCAGTTTCTAGCAACAAGATTGATTTAACAGCACGAACAAACCAATTCAGGTTTCAAGTAACTATCTTACACAGGCCACCTGTATAAGATCATAACTGCAGTATCAAATTACAGGCAAAGATGCCAATGGGCAGGGAAAGTAATTTGTTTTATTGTAATAGGCTGACAAAATTATTTGAAAATTTTAGTAACAAACATTAAATAAAGGACATGGACATTTCTATATATGGTTTGGTAAGCTAAGTATTTTCATGTTTCCATTAATTAAAAAAACATACAGATAACAAGAAGGATACTGATGGTAAATTTAAATATATTTCTGGGAGGCATTTACTAAAGCTGGCATGGTCATCCGGTTAGTCATCCATTCTTAAAAGACAATATTTTCAAAACCACTTGTGTGCTCTGATAAAGAGTCTCATATCATCTTTTCAGACTTGCTGATTCACTTTGGTAACTTAGTTAGAGTTGGTTCTCTTTTGGTAATAAAAAGATCTTTTTTGATGTCACGTCTCACTTCAAATCTCCTCAGCAAAAACCTCAAAAATAAGTCTTTATTCACAAATATTTTTATAGGGCAGGCACTGCGCTGACACTGAAATTTATGAAATTGTAGCCACTGATGTCTTCCAGAAAAACAGCAAAAGAGCCTCATGTTCTCACCCTTTATGGCTGAGTCTTCCTGTACGAGGAACTCCAGTCTCTAAGTAAAATGTGAGTCAGCACTACCCCACCTCTAGCAAAGAACTCCATCACTTAAAGGCTAGTCCCTAGGGAAAGAAGTCCTATTTCCTCCCTCATCACACTTCAAAGAAGGAAGGCCCAGAGATGTTTCTACTGAGGTTTTCTTAGCCCCTGCCTCTCCTAGCAAACAGTGTGCGCGGTATGGTTCACTGCTTAACAAATAAAGACTCTGAAGTTCGACTCCATTTTCCTGTGAGTCTGTGTAAATCAAAATTGGGTCATAAGTGCTGCCTTCAATAAAAAGCAGTAGGTCAAGAAAACCATTTCATAACTTAATGCGAGGAAACAGTCAGACCCCCGTTACCATGGCATTTATGAGAAAAGGGAACAGAAAGAAAACAGCACAAAAAGTGTAAGACAAGATTCTTGTTAAACCAGAGGATATATTTTTTTAAGATTTTGTATTTATTCATTTGAGAGAGATTGAGCATGGGGGAGGGGAGGTTCAGAGGCAGAGGGAGAAGCAGACTCCCTGCTGAGCAGGAAGCCTGATTCTGGGCTGGATCCCAGGACCCCAGGATTGTGACCCGAGCAGAAGACAGATGCTTACTGACTGAGCCACCCACATGCCCCTAAACCAGAGAGATTCTTGTGCCAACATGTTTTCGGAAGGAAAGATGTGGTATTCAGTCATGTTAATGCCTCGGAAAAGAAAGTGTTAGAACTCTTCTACGTGAGTACCCCCTGGAGGGAGGAAATGGAGCTACCTGAGGCCAATCACATTTTGTAGGGGCAAAATTCTAGCCCTACAACATTCAATCTGGGAGGAGATCAGGTTAAAGTGAGTATATGCAGCAGCCTTCAAAAATAAAGGGTGTAAAAATAGACCTTTACCTGGCAGTGTGCAGAAGCAAACGTGTATCACATGATTTGACAAGGCCAAGTTTGCAAATTCATTAGAGGTTTCCAGAAACCGGGCAGGAGCCATAAAGGAGTCATGTAAGCTGGGTGGGAGTGGTGGCGACTATGGCCTAGAAGGCAGCCCATGTGCACAAATTCAATTTTATATACCCATATAGAAGACAGATGTCTCCCTTGAGGCACTGGTTTAGGATCATTGGAGTACATGATTTTCTGCAGAGAGGATAAATGGGTTTGAACTTAGGATCTTTATAGAACAAGCCCAGAAGTAACTTGCTTCTCTCTTAATGGCATACCTTTACAGAGTGGTTCTCCATAAGCTCCAGCACCTTTAAAGTCCTAGGCCCAAAGAACTCTTTGCACTGATTTGCTTTCCCTTATATAGGGAAGGTTCTAGAGCAGTATGGCCCAACCCACCCTATGAGTGCTACAAATACCTGATTCTTAAATACTGCTGGGTACCAGTACTTTGTGGCCCAGTCTAGAAGGACTGAGCCATTGCCTCACTGTGCTCTCAGAGGACCTCCTCTCACAGGACTATTTAAATGCATTCTCTGCTGTGAACAAGATTTCTCTGGCATCAGCCAACAGGCACATACAGGTGTGCAACGGATCTCAAAATGCTTAGGCAGGAAAGCATCTGAGGGTCTGAATAAACGGTCTTCTTTTAGTCCCCATTCTAGACCTTTAGGCTACATTTTCCTCTCTTTTTTAAGTTTTTATTTAAATTCCAAATAAGTTAACAGACAGAGTAATATTAGTTTCAGATGGAGAATTTAGTGATTCAGCACACCCAGTGCTCTCCACAACCAGTGCCCTCCTTAATCCCCATCAGTCATTCTCCTCTTTATTAAAACCTCTGCCTTGAAACTCTAGGGGTTTTTTTTCCTGGATTTCTTCTTACTTCTTGGTCCTTCTTTGAATCCCTCACGAGATGTTTTCCTCTTCTACCTCTTAAACATTATGGCTCCCCAGGGTTCTTTGTCCATAGCTATTCTGCAGACTCTCCTTGCATGAGAGAAAGGAGAAAAGTGATGAATCTGTATAAGAAAGGGAGAAAAGCAGTTTCTGGGGGGCTAATAAGAACCAAAGCTCATAACTGGAAATACACCGAATGGTATTAAGAAGGAAAGGAATGAGCTTCCTGAAGAGTTGCACGGAAGACAACTGGGAATATGAAGGTTGGACATGCCAACATCTATCATTAAGTTGAAGTTATAATGTTATCACGGACTGAGTTACCACCCTGTGCCAAGCATTTCAAGTGCATTATAATATATGTAATTATCAACTCAATTCTACCAGACACTAGCCCTGCTTCACTTTACAGAGGATCCAGAGACTTTGAGAGCTTAAGAAACTCTACCAAACCCCACAGGTAGAGTAGATGATGAGGATTCGTTATCAGGGCCTGGCTAAAAGCAAAACTGATTCTGTATTCTACACGATAATAATGTCTCTAATAGTCAGAATTAATCTTTTTGCTTCAGTAGGTGAAACCTCTAGCTCTGTGATTCTAGGAGGCTTCAGCACTCACATTTTTTGGGAGCAGCATTAATAGCCATGAAAGGAGACAAGTCTTTTCCTTCCCACACCTTTACCCTTAAAGCCTCTATCTATAGCAAAATTCCCTTATTCTACCCCAGTGAAGAGAGTTGGTAATATTACTCATCAAAACACAAAATTTTCATGGGAGCAGGTTTTAGACCTGGTGGTGACCTGGTTAACTCTGCTTTGCGATTTTATGAATTCTGATTATCTTTCTCGTCAGTCCTGCTTCCATGTGATCAACTTATCTGAGAATGGTTTGTATTTAAATTTGGGGGAAAGTTATGAAAAGCTTGAGCCTAAGTAAGCAGTATTGGTCAACCCAACAGAGAACTTTGTCTGGACTTGGGTATTATTTCTCACATGTGGTACATTTTTGATAGAAAACCCCCAAGAGAAATGAGAGGCGGTAAGATTTCCAAGTCCTACGAATGCCTCAGAATGTTGACGCTGTGTTAACATATTTTAAAATGGCAGCATGAGTTTATATACAAGGTAAGAAAGCCAGCTGAAGTCCATAGTAGAGAGCAATTCTAAGCTATTTCATTACGGATTTTCATATTTTAGGCCTGATGCTGAGATTGGGAATCAGTCACGCTATTTAAGACACCTCCTGCCTATAATTCTTCGGCTTTCCCTAAGCTCTTTCTCCTGTGGTGCCTCTCCTCCCAGGAAACTGCTGTCTGCTTCCCCTGCCAACAGAGAAGAAAGAAAGCATGGCAGGTAGTGGCAGCTTTACTATCTTCCAACAGCTGCCCTAGAGTCAGCAAAGACCTGCTGAGTTTCCTGCACAACACAAATTAGAATTACCCAGCCTCGAGGAAGGCTGAGATGTGGGTAGAACTTGGGAAGGAAGGCCTAAGTGCTTCTGCTGGAGAAGCCAAGAGTTGTAGTTTAACTGGGAGAAAGGCTCTCTGAAGGAAAAGGTTTAGGGCAAGGGTTCAAACTGCCATGAACACTGGGCCATCGAAAGTCAGAGTGTCCGTGCTACTCTGTAAAGACCAGACCCCCACCAAAGAGCAGCTCCTTTGAAGTCTTGTTATATGTATAACAAAAGTAAAAGGCCTCTTGGAAATAGAATTCTATAAGAACTCTCATCACCTGGTTTTATCTGCTGTAGCACCATGGTTCTGATGGGTAGGTAGGACTCCTACCAGTTCCAGGTCTGTACATGTATGCAACCCACATTGTTAAACTGGTGGTTTTCAAAGTCAGAGCCCAGAACAGATTTGATGATTCTAGATGTCATCTCAAAGAAAAAAATGAATAAATCATGAATAAATGGTTAAGAAAGGAAAAATGGAGAAAAGATTTGGAGAGGATTTCTTTGGATATAACTGTGCCGTAAGCTCCCACTCCAAGACTCCCACGAAATGGATTGGGTAAGGAGGGCTGCCTCTCCTTTCGCCTCAAGTCAAGTGAAAGAATGTTCAAAGGAAACCACTTGGAGAGTCTGAGATACACTCCCTGGAATCTGGGGTGTGCATTAGGGTGTCAGATACAAGCCTGGGGAATCGCCAGAGGAGAGGCTGGCTAAAGCAGCCTGTGTTAGCGGAGGAGAAAGCTGTGTCTAAGCAGGAACTGCACAAGACCTGACAATGCCCAGCAAACCTGGGTCTATTAGTTTCCCAGCGCTGCCGTAACAAGTTACCACTATTTGGTAGTTTTAGGCAACAGGAATTTTTTCCTCACATTTATGGAAGCCGGAAGTCCAAACTCAAGGAGTCCGCAGTACTGTGCTCCCTCCAAGGTCCCTCCTGTCCTCTTCCATTCTCCAGTGACTCCAGGCTTTCCTTGGCATGTGGCTGGCTACGTCCAGTCTCTGCCTCAGTCTTCACATGACAGTCTCCTCTATGTCTCTTCTCCCTCTACCTTTCCTTATAGGGACACTTGTCATTGAAATTATGACATACTTGGATAACCCAGAATGATCACTTCTCAAGATCCTTAATTACATCTGCAAAGACAATTTTTCCAAGTAAGGTCACATTCGCAGGTTCCAGGGATCAAGATACGGACATGTATTTTTCAGGGTCACCATTCAACACTGGCCCACATAGAGCTCTGCAGAAGCAAAATCTAGTTTGATTTTAAAAGGGATCTTGACAGGAGAGCTTCAGCCAGAGTGTGAAGAACAATGGAGGGTCTTTATAAAAAGGTAGCCAGAAAAGCAGAGTGGATGGAAAATCAAAAGCAGGAAACATGAGAGGAGATGCTGACAGGAGTGGTCACTGGCTGATTTAGATGGACAATTCCAAAAAATCTCACAGAATCACCCAGAAAAAAAGTGTCAGCCTAAAGCTAGTCCAGCAAGAATAAGCACAAAACCAGCTTACTAATATCCTCGTCCATGAGACTTTTCTGCATGCCCTTTCTGCCTCTCCTTCCCGTGCTCTGAACCTAGACTGAAATCCTCAGTTAACAAAATGGGAGAAGAGAATTGGGAGTGAGACAAAGGACCACATACACCACCTTCTCCAAAGGCAAAAGCATAATCTGCAGCTGCCTCCTCCTGTGAAAGGGACTCAGGAATCTTACCGTTGAATAAATATTGAAGACTAGCTCAGTACGTAGAGTTATAAATCTTAATTTCAAAGCCATGACTAAATCGAACACAAGATATTATCCTATCTAAGAAGATTCAGAAAAATGCTGCGACTGCCTCAAATCTCATCCAGAGGCCTAGAAAGAGCTTTCTGTACTGAATACATTTTAAAGAAGCAGGAGAAACTAAAATGAAACAAACAAGCAATTGAGTTTCAACTACCTTCTACAAGTCTTCATTGGTTAAGGTAGCAGTTACACTCAAAAAACAGTATCTGAAAGGGTTCCTTGATCATAACTTTAAAATAACAAATGGTATTGATCTGCTCTTAGTGGAGAATTACTGCCCCATAGTTTGGAAAAGGAAAATGAGAATTAGATTCAGTTTACTCTACAGACCAATATACCCCCAATCCATTCTCCTAGGGAAGATTAGATGTGTGGAGAGATCTAGTTTGGCTTCATCCTGTGTCCTGCCCCCTGAGTCATAGACTGACACCATCTGGTGGTAGAAGGAGCAGTGATTTCTATACTGGAAGCTCTGCTTCTTGCTTCTATTTCCCGGCCTTCCCTTATACACTTGATTGAACAGATTTTTAAATAATCTTTGTCAAACAATTTCAAAAGAATGCATTGTTCCCCTCTGATATTCTGTAAAAAAAATAAATTAGGGCTGCTACTCCAATAGCCGTGGGCAATCTGTGTTGAGCTGAATGTGCATTTCTTTGTAGCCACTTTTCCAGAGCAGTTCTATGGGGGGGGGGGCAGTCAGTATTCTTCTACACAAAGAGAAAGTGCTATGAGAAAGTGGGTGTAAACTCCCCCTTTTTTTTCTGAAAAATAATCCCTTCTTGTTGTGAATAAAATATTAAAATATATCTTCTGTTATGCTGAAATATGGCTACCATGATCATTTCTATCCAATAAATATACCCCTGGGAGAAGCTCCACCCAAAAGAAACTCAAGACAATGTACACATAGTAACTTTCTTCCCAGTATCATTAGATTACATTTTTTTAAATAACTGAAAATACTACATATATGCTCACGGACACATACAAAACAAAAGATAAGATTTTTTTTTTAAGATTTTATTTATTTATTTGACACAGAGAGAGAGATCACAAGTAAGCAGAAAGACAGGCAGAGAGAGAGCGGGAAGCAGGCTCCCTGCCGAGCAGAGAGCCCGATGTGGGGCTTGATCGCAGGACCCTGAGATCATGACCTGAGCTGAAGGCAGAGGCTTAACCCACTGAGCCACCCAGGCACCCCAAAAGATAAGATCTTATTTCACAGAATGCTTGATATCAAAAAATCACTAGAAGTTCAAAGCTGAGGAATATGGAAAATTTGGAATATCAACAACTGAGAAGCTTAACTTCAATAAATTCTTAAAAATATATTGAGAGCATACTCTGAATATTAAAACATGGGCTCCTAGGAAGATTGCATTCAATCCTATCTGTTAGCCAGTGACATGCTGTATCCTGCCATCCAAGAAGAGGGATCTTCAACTATTTCCCAACTGATTTACTATAACTATTTCCCAACTGATTTAATATAACATGAAATAAGGAGAATCATTTGGTCATTAACCAATAATTAATTTAAGAAATACCACATATGTGAATGGAACCTATATACCAGAATTTTATGACACTCTATATGCTATAACCTGACAAAACTCTCAGTGTTCCTACAAAGTCAACAAGACCAATTAATGATGTCCCTTTTGAATCTCTAGTAATTATATTGGGTAATAGTTCCACAGCCTGCCTCACTCTACAAGAGGCACCTGCTAAGTGCCTAAAACACTCTGTTTTATTTAATCTTCCCAAAAAGCCAAGGAAGAGAAGTTTCCAGACAGGGGCAGAATCACAAAACATTTCTCCTTTCCCCCTAAATCCTGGTCAAGGGCAGCTGAGTTCATTCCTCAATTTACTAAACCATTACCTCTTAGAAAAAGATGGAGGCATTAATTTATTTTTAAGGAAAGCGATTATTTCTCCAAAGGAAAATTAATTACCCTCCAAGTATCACCATCTGTTTTAATGTTTTCTAGCCTAAACTTTGAAGAGAGACACAGTAGCTTGAAAATGTTCCCAGTGGCAGGACCCAAATGACCTTTGCCATTAAGAAGGCACAGCAGAATCACCCTTTCTTTAAGAAACTGAATATCAAAATGATGTTGTTCATGGGGTCCAGGAAGCTGCCTGTAGAGTCTACGAACACAGCACAGCTGACTTATACCTAGGAAAGATCAAAATACTGCAGAGTTGAATGGCCCACATGTACCATGATACTACAGAGATGTTACAATCAGAAGAGAACTATCATAACAACAGATTCCAGAAAAGTAAGATGTTTTCATTTGATAGGAAAAATGTTTATTTACCAACAAACTTTCATTATATACTTGCTACATGCAGTCATGCTACTTAGAGAGATACAAGTGAACAAGAAAATATGTCTGGCCCCAAGAAGCTCATAGGTTACTGAGGGAGATGGGCAATTAAACAATAAACTGTGATAAATCCTGGGATAGAAATGCTTATGTGACACGTGTGGCACCTTCCTGTCAATATTAATAATGTTAGCCACTATTTACTGAACAGGTGCTATGTATCCAATTCTTTACCAAGCACTCTACATAGATTCTCTCCACTTAACCCCCAATCGATCCTATGAAATAAGGATTATTATTGTATTTCACAGATGTGAAGGCAATAGTTCAGGTTAATACGTTCAAGACAGTTCCAGTTTGTACATGTTCTGCTATGTTTGATTTACAATTGCTATTGCAGGCGCCTGGGTGCCTCAGTTGGTTAAGCAACTGCCTTCAGCTCAGGTCGTGATCCTGGAGTTCTGGGATCAAGACCCACATCAGGCTCCTTGCTCGGCAGGGAGTCTGCTTCTCCCTCTGACCTATCCCTTCTCATTCTCCCTTTCCCTCTCATTGTCTCTCTCTCTCAATATCTCTCTCTCAAATAAATAAATAAAATCTTTTAAAAAAATAAAATTTCTATTGCTACTTAAAAGTGTGCAGAGAGATATTTGAAAACATGATTATGGCTTTAGTCAAAATCAACTCCAATTATGTTTGCAAGTCTCAGAGCTGATATTTGACCTTAGACATGGCTTACTTAGATCCTGGGCTCTTAACCTCCAAAATCTATATGAGCTTTTTATGTGCCCAGTGTTTGGGATAATTTTAATAAGCCTTTTATTTAAATTAATTTTAGGCTTACAAAAAAGTTGCAAGGGTAGCAGAAAGAATTCCAATATACTTCTTACCCAGTTTCAGTTTTTCCAAATGTTCTCATTTTATATTTGATAAATCTAAGGAACCAACATTTGTACGTTACTATTAACTAAACTATAGACTTGATTCAGATTTTACCAATTTCTCCATTAATGTCTTTTGTCTGTTTGAGGATCCCACCCAGGGTACTATATTGCATTCATTTTACTTTGTTTTTTTTTTTTTAGAATGGAGTTTATATATTTATTTATTTATTTGAGAGAGAGAGTGAAAGAGCGAGCAAGCAGGGGCAGGGTCAGAGGGAAAAGCAGACTGACTCCCTGATGAGCAGGAAGCCGGAGGCAAGACTTGATCCCGGGACTCTGGATCATGACCCGAACTGAAGGCAGCCACCTAACCAACTGAGCCACCCAGGCGCCCCACTATACTGCATTTAGTTGTCATGTCTCTTTAGTCTCCTCTGGGCTATGGCACTTTTTCAGACTTTCCTTATTGTTCATTTTCCTGACAGTTTTAAAAAGCACTGGTCAGGTATTTTGTAGGATATCCCTCAATTTTGAAGGTCCTTTTGATCTGAAATCCTGCATTAATTCAATGTGAAGTATGTCAGTGCATATACATTACTTAGATTCAGAGAACCCTGAAAACATGTGCTGAAATAGACTAAGAAATAATACATTTATGGAGGATAAGCACAGTGGAACTTTCTGGAGTGATGAAAGTGTTCTGTATCTCAATAGTGAGTACATGTGTGCATGCACAGTTTTGCTTCTCCAGTGCTCTGGGTTAGCAATTCCAAAACTATATGCTGTGCATTCTAGGCTTGAACAAATGAGGAAATATATTAAGGAAAATTGAACTCGGATTTCTTGCTGTTGGGGAAGGGAGTTATAAATAAAAAGGAGGGAAAGAAGACCAGAGTGCATAAAGCAGTTTCCAAAGTTCAAATAGAAAGTGGAGATCCAACAGTCCTGACCTTCCAGTCAGATTCCACATTAGCTCTGCATTGCTTGACACTCACAGTGCTGATCTCAGCATATTTTGTTTGTTTGCCTTGATTAGCTGGTAATACATTTTAAAAGCTGACTCTTGGTTTTGCCTGAGCAACAGGGTGGGTTTTGATATGCAAAGGAAGGTGTGGAAGCCCACACCTATGTGCTACACTCATATTTGGCATTTGCTTAGCAACAGTTGTTGCCTTTTCTAGACAGGCCATGAGCTCTCCTGTTGACCTCAGTTCTCCACTTACACCCAACTCCTTTCTGTATTTGGCTTGTCTCCTGCCCTGGGTAAGTCATTTGGTTGGTAATCCCTAGGAAAGGCTTTAAAACTACAAGTTCCACCTTAGCTAAATGAGCAAATTTCCCTTAAAATGAGTACTGATGAGAGAATAATCACTCTAGTGGAAGGAAGGAGTAAGCCAGCGTAAGACATGCCCAGAGAGGCCCTACCAATGTTTCCACAGATAGAATGTAATTTGAGTCTTTGCTGGTTATATGCCTTCGTTCTCCTTGGCCCTTGCCTGAATACTTCAGGTCAGAGAAGTCCTCACCAAGGAACTGGCATAAAGATAAAATGAACAGGGCGCCTAGGTGGCTCAGGCAGTTAAGTGTCTGCCTTCAGCTCAGTTCATGATCCTGGGTTCTGAGATCGAGCCCTATGTTGGGCTCTCTGCCCAGTGAGGAGCCTGCTTCTCCCTCTCCCTTCGCCTGCCTCTCTGCCTGCTTGTGCTCTCTGTCTGTCTGCCTCTCTCTCCTTCTCTCTCAAATAAATAAATAAAATCTTTAAAAAAAATAAATAAAACAAACAAGATTTTGTGTGTCATCTGTCCTTGCTCAGGAAGCTGAATACCACAAGAAAAAAAATTTTCCTCACTCAAGTGTCTCTAAATTTACAGAGTAAAAATGATTTATAGTGAAGTCATATTTCTTCTGCTCTGTAAGGTTCAATAGGGATGGATTCTGTGACATCTCACTGTTAAAGCACTGCACCCCACCCCAGAGACAGGCCACTTGCTTATGAGGAAGTCTAATAAGAGTTTCCACTTCTCGACTGACAACCTAGAAATTCCCTTCTCTATGCCCACTTCAGAATAAATGTGCTACATAAAATAGAAGAAAGGCTCATTTCAAACCCCAAAGGTTCTAATGCAGATAAATCCTAATAAAGGAAAAATGACAAGGCAGGATATCCTTCATATTTCTAAATGAGTCTATGTCTGTTTCTTACGGCTATCTAGGTAGGTTTCAGATAGGCAAAGGAGGTATATTTGGGAAGAGAGACTGGAGAGAGCTGGGCTGTGCTGCCCAATTGACTGAGTATTCCAAATTCCTAGAAGACAGTCCAGAAGAAGGGGATGATAGAAGCATCACAAAACGATAGAGGCGAGACCCTCAGCAGGCAGTGTGGCCAGTGAGAAAGCCCCACAGTGAATTAAGAGCAAGAATGACTAATATGGGATTCCAACTTGCAATAATACACTTTTGATAACTTGGTTCTGCTATGTGCAACTGTCTGGTATCCATGGTTGCCTTGTTAAGGAATCAGTAAGAGATGGTGTGTCTATCGCGGTCAGTGGCAACAATGGCAGGTCCGAGATAAAGGAACAACTGTAAGATAGAGCCAATGTCAAGAAGTCAGTAGGCACAGGACATTGGAGTCAGGTCGTCATCCAGCCAGAAGCTTTTTGGAAACTGACAGGAATCTTAGAAAAAGCAATAGACTTGCCACATGACAAAGAATGAGAGTTGAGCTGGTCTTACCTAAATCCTAAAGGGCAAGGTGACCCCAGTTCACATCTCAGTTACAAATTTATTATTCATTCTGTGCAACTGGTATAACCAAAGACTTATGAGCCTTATCAAGAGTTGAGATTTTCTACAGTTTTAACCATCTGCTTTCAAACATCTCTGTGCACCTTCTTATTTTTAAGCCTGAGTAGTTTGAAATCAAGCACAACAGTAAATCTCTAATGATGTACCACATTTATATTATCATCCAGGCCATCCAATCACTGCAATATGAACATAGCACTGGGCCTCCAGAGGCTCATATTAATGCAATTAAGTAGTTAATTTTTCTCGGATGTGCACAGCGGTAGTTGTTAATATTCGAATAATCCTCATACTGCAGTGTCCAGGAAAAATCAAAGCAGCAGTATCTAAAAAAATGTCAGGGAATGAAAAACTGAAGGCACAGAGAAAATGCCACCAGCTGAAGACAGTAAAATCTATTCTACCTGACTAGCTACAGAATCAATGCCTGTCCTGAGAGATGAACATGAATTAGTGTGTGAAGAGCTCCGTGTTCAAGATTATTAAGATTACCAAGTGATAGTTCATGAAACACTGAACCCAGAGTTACAGTCTAGCTCTCCTCCCAATATTAAGTTCATGCAAAGGAATTCAGTCCTTGACTTACAAGTTCAAAGATCTGCTTCTGTGCTCTGCACTTCTATCCAGCAGCAGAGGACTCTTCTACCAAACATGCAGTAAATATTTACAGAATGCCCATCATGAGAGAGACAGACTGCATGTTAAGATACAACACTAATGGGACACCTGGGTGGCTCAGTGGGTTAAAGCCTCTGCCTTCGGCTCAGGTCATGATCTCGGGGTCTTGGGATCGAGCCCGCATTGGGCTCTCTGCTCAGCAACGAGCCTGCTTCCGTCTCTCTCTACCTGCCTACTTATGATCTCTGTCAAATAAATAAATAAAATCTTAAAAAAAAAATACAACACTAATGCCATGCAGAAAATCATCTCTGCCTTTAAGGAGCTTACAGACTTGTGGGGAAAAGACAATTACAGTTCAGGGTGCTCTGATGGGGCTAGAGAAGGCAGGTAAGGAACCATATGCATTTCAGCATGATTCATGCAGACTGGACCATATGAACAAAGGGAGTAACAGGAGATAAAGCTGGAGAGGCAGTCATAAACTTGATCGTGAAGAGTTCTGAAGATGAAGCTAAAGATATTGGGCTTTATTGGAAAGTAAGAAAGACACTGCTCTGGAGTAAGAACTCACTGGAAGATGACAGGGCTAGAACAGGAAGAGAAGGTGATCAAACAAAGAAATTATGGGAGGGACTAATGTGATAGAATGGCAACAGAAATAAATGGACAGATAAATAACAGAATATACCTGGGTAGATGGGAGGGCATGATATTGTAGGAGGAGTCAAACATAATGACCAGTAGCTTGAATTCGGTGGTTTGAATAAGTCATGCCATTTTCTGAGCTACAGAAAGAAAAGCAGGCTTGAAGCTGAGGATACTGGAGGAGGGTGAGAGAGAATTAGAGGTACATGACATTGAAGAGGAAATGTCCATGAGGCAGCAGGGTGTTTCATTAACTAGGATCTTTATTGTTAAAAAGTGACAGATTTTAATCAAGCTGGCTTTAACAAAGAGCATGCTTTATTATAAATGTGCAGGGATAGGGATGTAACTGTGCCTCGGTAACCAGAAGATGCAGGGAACTAATGCCTTGAGGACACTGTTGTCATTTCTCAACCTGCCCCTCTCTATTTCTCACTTAAAAAAAATTTTTTTAAGAACTATTGTTATTGATAAAAAAAGAATTATTATTGAGATAAAATTCACATAAAAGAAAGTTCACCATCTCCAATTTACAGACTGGCCTTCTCTGCTTATTTGGTCTACAGAAGAGTACCCATGGCGGTCTGCAGCTCCTAGGCAAGGAGAGGTTATTCAGAATGGAGGGAACCTAAGATAACACTGATGCACATGACCTTGCAGGATCTCAAAGAGAGGTTGTCCTCACCTCAAGTCTCAAACCCAGAAATCCCAGGCCACAAATTTATTAGCCAAACTTGGATCAAGCATTCATTCCTGGATAAAACATGTCACAGGGAAGGATCCCACAATAACACAACATCAACATATGAATAGAAAGGGTGGACCATTCCTTTTAAAAAAAATGGGTGCTTATCAGATAACCCCCCCCTTAGAGCTTTATTACAGACATCTAAGTGTGATATCTGGAGAGAGGTCAGCTTTGGGATCCACCAACATATGGATGGTAATGATGTCCTGAGAGGAGCTAGAGATGATTTAAGGAAAACATATACCTACAAAGGGAATAGAAGGCCAAACTTCTTTAAGGCCAAACCTTTAAAGTCTAACATTAATGACAATGGGCAGAATAAAAGTTGCCTTGACAGAGACGGAAAAGGAATGACCAAAGGAACAAGAGGTAGACCAAAAAAGTATGTAGAAGGTATATTGTCATAAAGCCAGGAAGAAAAGGGTTCGAGATAAGACTCTGCAAATATATGTTGCAGACAAGTCAAACATCCTCTGGCATGAACAAGAAGAGATCTTTAGGAGCTAAAACAAGAGCAATTTCAACAGAGCCGCAGGCCATGGGCAAGACTGGTAAGTGTGGAGGCGGGAGTGGAAGGTGAGAATACGGTGCCCACGTGTCGCTGTCATACACTGGAGGAAACTGGAAGCTCCTCGAATGCACAGAAAATTATTTTCTTGTATGCAGAAATGTGATTAGAGAGATTTGCCACAGCTCTGTGATTGTTTTTATTTACAGTTTTTCACACTTTGAATCATGAATTCTGGTTCTGTACCATGTTTTATGCAAATAAGAACTTCCCAGGCTTATGTTCATCATGAATATAGATTGTTTTCTACCAAGGCAGGATGTACTATAGAAAAAGCACTATGTGTAGGAAAATCATCAAATGTCATTAAAAGAAATCATAATACTTCATATTACTCTAATGTGTTATAATTCTCAATGCATTTTTCTTTTATATCTAATTTCATAAGCTGTTTCTAAGTGAACAAGCACTCCTTCCTTCTAAGCAACTAAATTGTCCTAAATACCATGAGTTATTCCTGTGACATCAGCCCACTGACAAGACAGGACCCCTCAACACATGACAGCTACTGAGGGCTAGAGTTTGCTAGAAACAGTTTATTCAGAGAAGGCTCACATTTTCTTAAGTAACAAACTTCTGTCTCTATGCAACAAGTACAATAAACCAAAATGCTGAATTAGAGTTTGGTTTTTTTTTCTTTTTTCTCTTTTTTAAAAATTTTATTTATTTATTTGAGAGAAAGAGTGAGCCAGAGAGAGAGCCCAAGCAAGCCAGGAGAGAGGCAGAGGGAGAGAGAGAAGAAGGCTCCCCACTGAGCACAGAGCCTGACGTGGGGCTTGATCCTGGGGTCCTGGGATGATGCCCCTAGCCAAAGGCAGATGCCAACCAACTGACCCACCCAGGCACCCCTGATTTGGGACTTATAAAATTCAGAGTTTAACTCCTCAAAATTGTTTTATGACCTAATAATTTTAAATGTCATAACCCTATCACTTTCTGGTGACTACAGGATTAAGTTTCTCAGACAGTCTTGGCTATGATGATAAAGGATAAGTAGAAAGCAAGCTGAAAAATAAAAATGTTCCCCAGCACAAAGTCCAGTTTACCCAAACCTAGAATACTCAAATCCCCTAACGGGACCCTCAAGACCTTCTAAGACTGGTAGACTCAAAGTGCGTCTACCACTTCGATGTCACAAAGTGAATAACTGGGAAAAAAAAAATCCTCTCTCAAGAGTCACACAAAAATCCTATCAACTCAATACAATTCATTTACCCTTTTAGTGCAAGCCTAATAAGCAAATGCTCAGAGGCTCAATTTTCTACTACCTCAAAGGTGATGGCATCCACAGTAATAGAAATTTCTGCCTAGATCAAGTTATTTCAGTAGTAGCTAATTTTTCTCCATCACCAAAGTTAACCCTAATGCAGTAAGTTAAATACTTTGTTTGAAATTAAAAATTTCATTGTCTTATATACAGTCTCATATCAATAAATAGATGAGTTCAAGTCAGATTATTAATTATCCTGAGATCAATTTTGTCTGAGATATTAAATCTTTCAGAGAATTCTGTCTTCAACCTAGTCAAGTCCCTTGAAGTAAACAGGATTAGTAGTGCATCACTGAGGTAAGAGAGAGGTATTTCCAGTCATCACATAAAGAGGTTTAAGTATATACTTAACAGGTAACATGAGGCCTTGGGCATAAGTCAAATTATTGTAAGTTGTGCAAAGTCAAGTATTTTGCCCTTTGAGAAACAGTAACAATAAAAATGCAGTTGAACACAAAGACTGCTGCACATTTGTGAATTTGAAGTTAATATAACATTGAATCCAGGCCATATGATGCATTGAAGTAAACAGACTCATTTTGGGGTTTTTTTTTTCTTTTTTCTGAATGGTGTACATGCTTCCAATCCTACAGATGTCCAATATCCCTCTGTTCTCCAGACTGTGTCCCAGAGGCATAAACAATTCAGAGAAATTAGTTCATTCATGTCCAAGATAACGACCAAGGTAGATTTATTATCTTAGCAGTGATGATAATTGCCTCTCAATTTATTTTAAGGCTAGTATCCCTGAGAACTTGTATAATTTGTAGCAGAGAATTTCCATTGCTGCAGTCCTTTGGCATTACTAATAATGTGAGTACTTAACACTTGCCACATACCCAGAGGGTTCTGAACAATGCAGGGAAAGTATAGACAATCCTGTAGGGAAGAAGTTGTGACATGAGTGGAAGGTTAGTTGAGGTTTTCCTTGTGAATACAAGGAATTTTAAACACAGGCAGAAGCCCTGAGTCTCTTTATGAAAAACTGGGCTATGGTATGGCCTGATGGTGGGGGTAAAATGGAGAAAAGGAGAGAAAGGGAAAAAAAAAAAAAAAAAAAAAAAGGAGAAGAGGTTCTCTCCAAGAGTGGCCTGGAGAGGCTCTACAAATACACAAAACGGGTAAATATCAAGATGGTCCATAGAAGACCTGCATTTGCATCTACTGGACCAGGTAAGCAAAGACATAAAGGTAGGGTAATTTTGGAGAAAAATAAGTAGTCTAAATGGATTGCTGTGGAAGAGACATTATCTTCTTTCTTAGTGGATGATAAGCAAATCACCACCAGATTCAAAGATCCTTAAATTACTTTGATTCATAAGCAGTGGAGTACAAGGAGTACTTTTGAGCAGAAGAGCAATGGAATCATAGCTCAGTTCCACCAAGGGAGGCATAGATGGTAAAAGATTGCGGAAGAAGATTGGAAAGTGAACAGAAGTTCATTTTAGGATATGCTAAATTGAAGGTGGTTTTTAAGGAATTTTTCACACCCTTAAAAATATGGCTTTATGAAAAAAGTTCTGATCAAGAAGTTATAGACCTTTCAGCAATTTGCTTTCACCTGAGCAAAATGTAAATTCTGGTTCTGGTCTACTAGAAGTCTCCTTCTTCAGTCTGCTCACGCAAAAATCAACTCAACTGAAAAGTAGAAAAAGAAGAAGAGGAAGAAGAAGAGGAAGGAGGAGGAGGAGAGGGAGAAGAAGAAAAGGAAGAGGAAGAGGAAAAAAGGAGGAGGAGGAAATTGGCTACTTGGCTGAAATGACCAATCAATTAATTCAAAACAGTCAAACAAGCAGTACCATTCAATCTAGAGACATCTCTTCGGGTCCATAAAAGAAGTGGGGTCAAGACCTCTTCTCCCAAGGTTACTATTCTAAAAGATGAAATAATGCTTTTATCAAACAATTAGATAGCTCAGCAAAATCAATTACTGATTATATCCCAGATTCCTGAGAGAACCACATCATAAAAAGTGGCCCTTTGTAAGTTGTCAAAGGCAAGGACATGGTGGTTTAAAATCTTTTTTGATAATCATAGTGGTCATTAATGCATGCTTTACAAAATGAAATGCTTTGATCTTCCTTATTTTCTAAGGAAATAAAAATTTATAAGCAAACAGATGTTCGAGTCTTTTTTTAGGATAAATGCATCCATTTAATGATTCAGGAAGAGATTTTGATATTATTTCTTAAAGGGGTTAGAAGTATGAGGGATTCTTCCATCACGTATTTCCTGATTCCTATAAGCAACAAGGTTTTAAAATATCACACTTCCAAAAGCAAAAATCCTTAATGCCAGGTTGAGGAGGCAAGTTCTTCTCTGATCTTAAAAAGACTGTGGGAACTTGAAGTAGGGACATAAAACCCTCACTTCCTTAATAGTATGAAAATATTTCTTTCCCAGAAATACTAAAGCCATGCTCAGACCTTGTGATTGTTCTTCTTTGTGTCAACTTTATTTTTTAAGATGTAACAGATTATCTTCCCTTTTCTTTTTTCCAGGTAATTGGAAGTGTGAGGTATGTTTTAATTGAATAAGTGATTCCCAGTAGGAAGAAAACCTTGTTCTGGTGAAGCTTGTTATGGATTTAGTGTCAAATGCTACAGTTTTGGAGTAAAACTGCTCCTTTAATTAATGGTTTCCATCTCAAAATCAGAAAACACTAGTAATTTTTTTTTTTCAGTCACAACTACTCTGTAGAGACTGATGCTTTAGAAAGTTGGAGACAATTTAGAAATTGGAGACAATTAAGTTTCAACAATGTAACCAGAGTTTCAGTTCAGGGCTTTGTTTTAGCCAGCAGAAAACTTACTTACTGAAAAAGAAATATGGATGCCTTTAAGCAATTCTTAGATTTCACTTTTTGCCAAGGCCTTACCAGCCCCAACATTCCCCATTATGTTATATTCAACCATGTCACAAATATTTTTATTTACTGCCTATCACTAAGGCGTTTTAGCTTTCAGCTTCTAATCTTGTTCAATTTTAGAACCAACTGAATCCAGATGATCTGATCTTCAAAATTTATTTCATAAGTCTGATTTTCTGAATACAGAAAGAGAAGTACTATAGGAAAAGATTAAGCTGCTTTTTAAGTTACTTTATTAGGAGCATATTATTTTATATGCATGTGTGTGTGAATTGAAAACTACATTTTTCTTCATTGCTTCTCCATTGCCAGCAGATATTTTGTCAACCCACAAAGTTGTAGACATAATCATTACGGTACTAGCTTGATTTTAGGTAAAGTTAACACATACATATTTGAGTTATTTCTTTAAGTAGGTATAGGATTACTAGGACATCCAGTTTATGAATCTGTAGAACATGAACAGAGTTATACAAAACCTTTAGGAATTAATTCCAAAAATTCTCAGAACATAAATTAGTAGAATTAATCCTGAACCATCTGAGCCAAGAGATAAGAGTCCCTTGGGACAGGGCCATTTCTTTAGGGTCAATGTTGAATACTCCTTGGCTGGACCAAAGTTTTGTTTAGAGTAGGGACATAATAAATAAATGTTAAAAAGAAAATTGAACGAATCAATGAATGAGCAGGGCCTCCTTTTGCTCAATCTCTGATCAGCCGCATTGCAATTCACTGCACCTCTTCAGGGGTGCACACTAGACTCCTTGGATAAATATCCCATGATCAGATTTTGTTTGGCAAAGCAATATTTTTGGTTTTAACACCTTTAGAGGAGACATGCATTCTTTGGTTCTCTATGGAATTCACCACTCCCTGCTACTGCAAAACTCAATGGTTTCCCCAATTAGTTTACCTGCCTGGTCCCAGAATTCATCTGAGTTTGAAAGCTAAGTTTCCCTAATACTCTTATTTTTGAAGAGCAGAATGAAATTGAACTACATTCTTATTGAGAAAGGAAGAATATTTAATATTTCTTGGCATTGCATCAAAAAAATAAAATCTGGATACTAATAATTGAATTACTTTACGAATTGAACCATACAAGTAGCAGAAGTAAAGTATCTTTTTTTCTTTAACAAAATACTACATCCAGAATTGCCTTGTTACATGATGGAGTTTTATCTCTTACTCATGAAACTGTATGTTGCTTTATTAACAATTTTTGTGTATAAACCATAGATGGCAGAATTTCAACTACATAATTTGAGATAGTCTATGTGTGGTATACTTTGAGGGTATGTCCATGGGTAACTTCTAAATATTTTGTCATTTTGGAGGCACATGACAAAATTCTTGCAGCTGAAATGAACTGTTAAGGAAATTATAACTTATTATGAATTTCTACCAATTAAAAATATGTAAGTAGTATTCCCATAACAAAAAAAAGAGATCATCAAGTAGTTACTAATAGTTTTAATACTTGACATCAAAGAATTATAAAAAGTATTTCATACTATTTTATTAAAGGTACAACAAAAAATTTCTATCACCTTTACCTACACATTCATGTATAAACACTATTAATATTTCAAGCCTGGCTTACCTTATTTCTTAACTATTTATATTTAAGTGGAGCAAGTAAAAATTTTTCCATAAAATGTATATATTTCATATTTATGCACATCAATAAAAATTTTCAGAGATAAAGAGGCACAGTGTTGAAGTGTTTTTTTGTTTTTTGTTTTTTGTTTTTTTTTTACCCCAATGTTTATAGCAGCAATGGCTACAGTGGCCAAACTGTGGAAAGAACCAAAATGCCCTTCAACGGACGAATGGATAAGGAAGATGTGGTCCATATACACAGTGTTGAAGTTTTAAAACCTGTTTATATTTAATAAACCATTTAATTTTCTTACCATTCACATTAACTGATCTCATGCATTTGACCCTGGTAAATTACATGAAAAAAATTACTATCTTAAAACAGATCACACATGGATTTGAATATTCACAATTACAAAGAAAACATGGAACAGACTCATCAGCAAGAGTCTCCTTAGTTGATACAATGTCCCTTACCAAAAAATGCATTATTAATGCTGAAACAATTAAATTTCAGAAACATCAACCAAATTGCAGCTATAAAGCACTTAGCATGAAAAGCCTCTAATTACTTATTTTCTTTGTAACAACATCTAGAACAATACAGGAGTACACAAAGCAGTTGGGCTGGAGATGAACCCATTGTCTCTATAATTAAAGTTCCAAACAGAGCATTGTCAGGAACATATTTATGACACAAGCCTACTGGTCCACAGGCTTAGAGTACAATGAACCAAACTGCACACCCTGTTGTTCTCTTTTGGCATTGACTTAGCTCTTACTTCTCAGTTTGATAAAGGGGTTCATGGTCTCCTGGCTGAGCATGGTGGAAGCTGAATGCTGTAAGACAACTGGAACCCATTTATCATGGGGCAGAAGCATCTCCTGCTAATGGAAATGGCAGATGTCCAGGCCTACCCTTCCAGTAATAGGAGTAACTAATTTTTGTCAGCTACAAGGTGTTGAGCATGATAGTATTGTTTAGACTTGTTTGTTTTAATAGTGGCTCCTTCTCTGTTGTGATAATATAGTGCAGCAAGTCTTCCCGACAAAGGTAATTGTGAAAAGTTTCTGGATTTCAAAAAAAAAAAAAAGATGAGCATGTCACTTAAAGTAATGCAAGGAGAAAAATGTGTAAAGGGAATTCAAAGAGAGAAAGAAATCTTGTAACTAGGAAGGATAAATAAATATTTTCAATATATTAGAGTGTAAAAAAATAGTGGGCTCTGTAGTCTCATTGGTCAGAGTTTGAAATCCCTTCCATTTTTCTAACTATATAAACTTTGGCTAGCTAATTTTTGTGTGCTTGTTTTGGTTTGGTTTGGTTTGGTCTTGGTTTTGTAACATAAACTGTAAAAACAAAAGCAGATTGCTGCGAGAATTAAACTAGGTATCAGAGAGCATAGTGCCTGACACATAGTTGGCATCGCTGGTACTTTTTGAGACAGCCTCCCTGCCACCACTTCAAATAGTTATCTTCTGTCTGCCTCAATTTCATATATTATTTTAGGCTTCCCAGGTTTCACAGGGAGAGGGAGGAAGCACTTTCCTACTTTCTCCATTGAAAAATGGTATGTAAATGAATAGCAATAGGAAATCCTCTGGCTGATACAAACTACCTGGCTTGAGCCTAGGTTGCGTCCACTGCTGAGAGTCAGATATGTCTGGCCATGTCTAATAGAGCATACAGGTGGACCAATCACCCAAAAAACAAATAATCAAGTCAAAAAATGGGCAGAAGACATGAACAGACACTTCTCCAAAGAAGACATACAAATGGCTAACAGACACATGAAAAAATGTTCATCATCATTAGCCATCAGGGAAATTCAAATCAAAACCACACTGAGATACCACCTTACACCAGTTAGAATGGCAAAAATTGACAAGACAAGAAACAACAAATGTTGGAGAAGTTGTGGAAAAAGGGAAACCTTCTTACACTATTGGTGGAAATACAAACTGGTACAGCGACTCTGGAAAACAGTGTGGAGTTTCCTTAAAAAGTTAAAAATAGGGCTACCCTATGGCCCAGGAATTGAACTACTGAGCATTTACCCCAAAGATATAGATATAGTGAAAACAAGAGCCATATGCATCCCAGTGTTCATAGCAGCAATGGCCACAGTCGCCGAACTGCGGAAGAAGGAGAAATGTCCTTCAAAAGATGAATGGGTAAAGAAGATATGGTGCATATATACAATAGAACGTTACTCAGCCTTCAGAAAGGATGAATACCCAGCTTTTTATCAACATGCATGAGACTGGAGGAGATTATGCTGAGGGAAATAAGTCAAGCAAAGAAAGTCAATATCATACAGTTTCACTTATTTGTAGAACATAAGGAATAGCATGGAGGACACTAGGAGATGGAAGGAAAAATGAAGGGGGGTGGGACTCAGAGGGGGAGACGAACCCTAAGAGACTGTGGACTCTGAGAAACAAATGAGGGTTTTAAAGGCGAGGGAGAGCTGGCGGATGGGTTGGCCTGGTGATGGGTATTAAGGAGGGCACAGATTGCAGGGAGCATTGGGTGTTATATGCAAACAATGAATCTTAGAACACTGCATCAAAAATTAATGAAGTAATATATGGTGACTAACATAACATTTTATATATATATATATATATATATTTATATATATTCGTATGGGAGTTAGAAGCCTCATTGCTGAGGCTACGGGGAGTCTGGAGATGAACAGTCATTGTGACTTGGTAAAGGAGGTTTGTCAGGTCAGCCTGCATGAGGGCTGAAAAAACTCATGGATGCTCAATTATTTATTGCAGAGAACAGAGAGGAAGGTACAATCAACTGACTTGGGATGGGAACGTTGATTCACTGTCGCTTCAATGACACCTGTCTGTGTTCTGGACCCAGGAACACATTTGGGTTCTAATTTAGAGAGAAAAAAATATGTAAGTAAACATTGCAAGTGTTTTCCACATTGCAAAATTCTGATGAACAAGAACAACCTGACAAAAACTCTGAAACAATCTAACAGAGAGAAGAGAGACATTCCCTCCCAACTCACTAAGGATCCTGCACAATTTGGGCACTTCGAGGCCTGGAGGATGTCAGTCACAGGGCCTGACCAAGCAGGGGCAGCACCCCCCTAAGACCCTGGGGTCTGGCAGAAAAGCACAGAGCGGCACAAGAGGGCAGTGGTGTCAGGTTGAAGACTTTGCCTTTGCCTGAAGCTTAAGTAATAAAGGCTAGAGCAAGAAATGATAAATTCTGCCTGATCGTTGTTATTATTGTGGCCCCAATTCCAGCCCCAGGTTGGTGAAGTCTGGGCAAACTGGAGTTATAACTGCACATAATAATCATGTGCTTCAAGCTTGATATTATTTCCTTTGTCAGTTCGCCCTTTCTTTACTCACTTTAAAGGGAGCAAACGCGAAGTGAAATAATTGAGGGTTTCTATGTTTTTAATTTTCCGTTTATATGACTAATTAAACTTCAAACTGTTCATCTCAAGGAACCCAAACACTGTTGTGGTTGTTACTTATCATCATAGAATTGTGTTTGTTTCTTTGCTTCTTTTTTTTTTTTTTCTAAGTCAGGTATTCCGTCTATTTTATTCAGCAAAGAATCTGAATTACCAAGAAAAACAGAGTGGCTTGCAAAGTATTTTACTAGTGAGAAGAGTATAACCCACACTTTTCTGAACATCATCCAGCAAGCTGTCAACCGAACAATACAGCTTTTCAAAATGAGAAATTTTGAGCAGGAGCTTAAAACTCAGCAATTAGTTCTTTCTGGTAGGGTTTTGTTTATTAACGTTGAAGGTGCAAACTCTGGTAATATATTACCTTTTACATTACATTTATTTTTACAGTCTCCCTCATTCACTCTAACAAATCTTGCATGTGAAGGATATAAGAACACAAGTACTTCAGCTGCCCTCGGATTTCTCCTGCCTTATGTTTTATTCAGTCAATCAACTTGGCTGACATTCTGTATTCCTAAAATACAAAGATGTACAGTGATCCCGCAGGCAGCTAAGAAGGGCACAAACACCCTCTAAGCCCCAGAATACATCAAGGAGGAACTGACTCGCACCAAAAAGCCTCACATCCTTTCTGTCCTTTAAAGTCATAGGGTGACATTTCTCATAGTATCAAAAGCCCTCAGAAGATGCTGAATTAGCAGCACAACTTAATGAGGATTAGGCTAATTTGACAGAAGATGTAAGACACCTTCTCCATACATTCTCACTTTAATTTTAATCTGATATCCAGTAGCTAAAGGTAAAGGAGTGAGTGACCTTTACCAGCAGCTCTGAGTCACCAAGTTGACAGAGCAGAATTGCTCTTCTTCAGACATTAGAGTAACCACAATGCGTGATGTTGATAGGGGTCAGATTGCCCAAGATATATATTTTCATTCACCTCCTTGGAGACTGGACCTGACAAAACTCTAATAGCTTATTGAGTTCTAAAAGACAATGACATACTGGGTATTTTCAAGCACTTTTATTTTTCTTACTTTCCATGACTATCTAGAAAAGAAAGCCCATTATCCCACAAAATAATAATCCTGCCACATTTCAAAATAATTTTTTTCATAGCACATAATTTTATAATACGGTGTGTCCCTTCCTCTATGTTGCAAATAGATATAAAGGATACAGTTGCTTTTTCGCAAGTTTAACTAGAATCTATCTGGAGCTCATTCTATAGAAATAGGCATCATGAATCTAGATCAGGATCCAGCAAACTTTTTCTGTAAAGGACCAGAGAGTAGATAGTTTTAGCTGTGTAGGCCATAATGTCTCTATCCAACTACTCAACTCTGTTCTTGGAGCATGAAAGCAACCATACACATTATAATAACAAATAGGTTCAGCTTTCTTCCAATAAGACTGTATTTTGGACACTAAAACTTGATTTTATGTAATATTCATGTATCATGTAATATTCCTTTATTTTTTCACAGTATTTTGATATTATGAAAACCTTTCTTAACTCAGTACAAAAACAGGGGGTTGGCCAGATTTAGTCCAAGGATATAGCCTAGCTATCAAGTATTTAAAAAGATATTCTGAACCTTCATCTTTCAATTTCTCTAAGCTTTTGATAACATTTAATGATTCAACATTTCAGTATTTGTAGAACTTTTTAACCTACTGACACTTAGGGCCTAGAAGAACACCAGGTCTGTCTCAACTTTAAGGTGCTTATGTATCACCCAGAACTCCTAAAAATGCAGATTCTCATGCAGCGAGTCTGGGGTAGGACCCAGATCCTGCATTCCTTAGAAGTTCCCCAAAAGCAAATGCCCAAACTTTTGGTCCCTGATCCATACTTTGAGTGCTAAGACTTAATTCAACCAAACACTCTAAGGAAAGGCAATTCAATCAAATAAGGACTTACTGAAGATCAACTATATCCCCACTTTTGTTCTAGATGCCAAAAGAATTTCAGAAAAATATAAAACAGCTTACAATTTAAATAAATACACATAAAACAGTAATAAATAAAGAAGGGTAAATTGAGGAGATTTTTAAGGGACAAGGGAGCTCAGAGAAACAGAATAATGAATAAAATCCAGGAAGCACAAGAGAATAGATAACCACAAAGAATGATCTGTACCACAAAGAATGAATAGTAAAAAAGAGAAAGGGAAAGCTTAAGACAACATTAGCAAAGGTAACTGGTGGGTCTAGAGTGTCTGGCAAGAAAATAGTTGCAGAAAGCCAACTGGTTGGAAGGGGCGGTATCTGAAGTCATTACTTAAATTATATGTTTATTTTGGGAAGCTTGGAGAACTGTTAATGGAAATGGAGAGGAGATTTGCCAAACAGCCCAATAAGACATTTCTTGGTGCTGCTCTAGAGGCACCTCACAGCAAATCCCCTAAAGGTTTGGCCTCTTGCAGGGTATTCCTTTAGGAACATGATTAGTTATCCTATGTTATTATGGTTGAGTTACAGTAGAAGCCAAGACTTCAGCCCTTTACTGTGGGAAATGACATACTTCAACTTTTCAGTGCTAAGTATATTTATCAGGGCTGCCTCTCCTAATAAGAAGGGATTTAAGTATTGCTCTCTGTCATTTAAGCAAATTTTTGCCTGACATCCCACTTTTAGAAACTGCTTATTTTAAATTAAGACCATGTCTCTCAAATTTGGAATACACAGCAGTATACAGAAAGTACAGAAAGTTACATGGCAAAAAAGAATGGTGCCTCTTCCTGGCATGTCAATTGCATTGATTTAGTGAAAGTAAAAGTTTAAACAATTTAACGGCAACCCAAAATGTTATTTTTATAGTAAACAAACGTGGATATATTAGGAAATAGAATGCAAAAGCCATATGATTTCTTTTTAAATGATAAATCAAAGTCTTTTAAAGAAATGTGGGGCTTGAACATAAAGCTTTAGGCTTCACTTTGAGACACGGTGAGGGTGTGAATTCACTCCCTCAACCTTCAGGAGTTTTTTGGTAAAAAACCTCTGAAAAGGTTTGGATTGATGTCCATCTCTGAGTACTACATAAGCAGCTGAAGATAAGGAACAAGAACACAGATAACAATTTAGCTGGATCTCAAAAAAACATCCTGTGAGTGAGCAAGGCGTGAAGTGAAAGTGAATGAAATTAGTACACAGTGTATCATTTACATAAATTAAAATACATTCAAATAAAAATACATAATCTACAAAAATGCAAATGAAAGGACACATGTTTAATACACTAGAGTGGGTACTACTGAAGTACAGGAAATGGAAATGTTAAAAAAACTAAACAAATAAGAGAAAAAGACCTTGCATGTGTAATGAATTAAATATTACAATTAAATCAAACCTCTGCACTTGAGGCTCAAGAACTAGTGGGCTACATCATCTGCAATTATGAAGCTTTTCTTTTTAATTGAAGGTAGTTTTAGATATCTGCCATTCAGAGAAAGTTGTGAGAATCTGAAAAGATAGCACCAGGAAAAAAGAAAAAGAGAAGAAAGAGGAAAAGAGAGAAGATACAACAAAATAACTAGAACTTATTTGTATATGGGCTAAATCTTTCCTGTGCATGATCTGAGATTAAATTCTATTTTATTATCTCCAGTTGACAGATGAGGAAACTGAAGCTTAGTTAGAGAGGCCACAGCGGAAATTGAAGATCACCCAGTGCAAGGGGAAGTTTTAAAACTTCAATCTGTCTGCCCCATGATCCAAACTCCTAAACATTGCTGAACACTGATTAGTGTGGGAATTATCTCGAAGGTCTCCACCAGGGTGGATTTATGGACCCAGAATAGGGAGAGGATTGCTAAAGAATGGCACATAGAAGGGATATGGAGGGAGACAATGGGAACACACTGAGAAAACAACGTTTTCTCACACCGTTGTCCTTAGCCAGTCTTGAACTTTATGATGGCTTTTCAAGTTCAGCTATAATTCATATACAGATACTTATGAGCAACTAAACATCATATTTCTTCAGTGCATTCATACCAAACATTTTTACAGCAACCCCTCTTTAAAAAAGTAAATTGAGGGGTGCCTAGCTGGCCCAATCGGTTAAGCTCTGCCTTCAGCTCAGGTCCTGATCCTGGAGTCCCGGGATCCAGTCCCCTGTCGGGTTTCCTACTCAGCAGGGAGTCTGCTTCTCTCTCTCCCTCTGCCTCTTCAACCTGCTTGTGTTCTCTATTGCTCTCTCACTGTCAAATAAATACATAAAATCTTTTTTAAAAATGAATTTGAGACCATGTGAGAAAAACCTCGGTCATTTAATTGAGAAAATAGGTTGTTTTTACTGTTTTCATGGGGATTTTTAAGAACAAGTGCTTGAGGCTAATACTCAAAGTTCAGGGTGCCCAGCCTTTGGTTTTGTTGTTTACAATCACTCATTAAGCTTGGAGAAATAGCTTAGCGTCTATACTTCCACTCCTTAAAATTCTTAAGCAGAGAAATTATAATCACTTATTAAGAGAAGGAAAGGGTCAGAGAGTAAGTGTTTGTATTGTGCTTTGACGAAGAAAGCGTTGTGTATTAACACTGTCTGCCCAGAGCTCCGGGAGCATTTTCTTCTCTCCCACTCTAAGTATGCCAACCTCAACCCCTGACGCGGAATTTCAATTCCTTGTTCATGATGACAGCCACTTCCGAGAATCTACCTGAAAGACCACCATGAGGTCTCTCCGTTTTTCAAGAGAATCGATAGTGGTTTCACTGCTTGTGATGTAGCCTCAGTCACAGGGCAGTGGCGTGGGATTCAGCAGAGCACTTAATTAATTAAGTCAGGCATGAGTCTCCATTTAAATTCAGTTTGTGGGTTTCTGCTTTATCTATGTTAATAATCACATCAGTTGGTCCTTATAAAGAATGTTTTATTGAAACCTCTCCAGCATGCTCATCAAACAATTTTGGCTTGAATGTGGGCTGGTGTGTTTTTGGAAGGGAGAGTCATTCTTCTGTTTCTGTTTTTGTTGCTAATGAGCACCATTTGATATCCAAACGCCACATGTTTTCTAATTTTTTTGGAAAAAAAGTTTACATTGCCTAGAATAAATGGTATAGAACTCCTTAAGATTTGAGAACTGCTAAAAATATCTGTTTAGAAAGCCTAACTTTCTAAACTTGAAGAAGAACAATATCTAGCAATGAACAAAGGAAGGGTAGCAAATACCGTTTTTTCAAGTTGTTTAAAATCTTTGACACAAATCTTTAAAAAATCATATTTTTTAATATTTCTATGCTAGAAAGATATACAAGGCACATTTAAAATTCTTTGATTGATAGTGACATTTTATTCACAGTGTGTCTATGATTTACTTAAAAAATTTCAGACTTCTTAGAGTAAAAACATGAACTAAAGGCCAGGATATACTCAAAACAAAATAAGTTCTATTTTTTAATAATATGTATGGCCAAAAATAATACTTAATGAATTGCATTCCATGAGAATATTAACATTCAGTATTTCACAGGAAAAAAAAAGGCAAGCAGATTTTGAATTGACACTTCTGAAGCATTTGTTACTTCTGTCAAATGTGAAGTGAACAGGGCTAATCATAATTAAAGTTGCACATTTAGCTAATCCAAGAACATCATTCTGAAATAACAAATCAGTAGTTCATCTGTCTATCTCCTGTTTCCCCAACATCTTACACATAACATCACAAGTGCTTCAAGTTGAGCAGAATGGAAAGCTATTGGCAATGACTGACATTTATGCATTAAACATCTACACACATAAAATAATTCTCCCATTATTTCTTTAGTGACTCAACCTTTCACGTCAATTTGCTTTCCTAAATTGCTTTTTTGTTTAGTTTCCAGGATTTTTTCAAGCTATTCATAGTATAAAGCAATGTTTGAAGATGTTTGTCATCTTAAATGCTCCTTTTTTCACTTGTTTAACACTTAAAAGCAGAAAGAAATTTGGACATATTAACTAAACTGTGTGGTTTTAATAGATTTAATTAAAAGGACATTGCTTGGGGACTTAACCATTCACTCATCCATTCATTCATCCAACAAATTTTTTTTGAGCACTCACTATGGCATTATACTAAGACAATAAAACGTGATTCCTATGCTTAAGGATTTTCATATCTAGGAGAAAAAAATATGTGAACAATAATTACAATGAAGTCTGTTTGTGTCATATTAGACTTGTACATAGCATAGGAAATAGGAATGAAAATTCCACCAGTTTTAGGAGAAATGGTTAAGAGGCTTTTGAATGTAATAACTCAACCTATATATGTAGTGTTTTTTCCTAGGATATAAAAATACTGTTTTTCATCCTCTCACTTAAGATTCAACTCTGACTTCAGAAAATTAGATTCTAAAAGAGAAGACTATAAGGAGTTGTAACACTCACAAAGAACCCTCCCAAGGAGGTTATTGCAATTGACCTTTCTACTTTACCTTTTTGACATCCCCAAATAGTTTTTTTCCATTAATTTGAAGATAAAGAAAATGGCCCTACCTTCCAGATCTTCAGTTTAGCTGGAGATTCCTACACAGCTATTCATAATATATTTATGAATGCAAAGAAATATAAAAACACAAGGGAGAAATATACTTTTTCGGGATGAAAAGACAAATGTGAGTAATTTGGTAAAGCTAGAATATAGATTACATGAGAAGTAAAAATGTGAGATGAACCTGGGATCTTGATTGCCAGGGTAAGAGATTTCTACTTTACTCCATAGTCATCTAGGAACAATCAAATGTTTTTAATGACTGGAGCGATGTCATGGTATGCTTTAAAAAGATAATTTAAGTGGAAAACTATAGGGTAAATGGAGGAATTAAGAGTGTATGAAAGCACAAGGAAGCTCTTGTGATAAGGCACTAAAAAAGATCAATACAGTAAGGACAGAAGAGTAGAGAATTTGAGAGACACACCTAAAGGAGTGAGGGTATCTGGTGGTGTTCAAAGAGGTTGATGCTTCCTTCCAATTCAGGTTTAGAGATCATTCAGGTAGACCAGAAGTCTCTGTAGCTGAGCCAGTTCCTGGTGGAGTAGGATTAATATAGCACTCAAATAGAAATGATAGGAAAATGATAGGAATTTACTCTACAGAAATGGCCAGCACTTCATGGTTTTGAGGAAATATACGAAAAATTATAATAGTAACAACTACTCTCCTGAATGCTTGTGATGTCCTGGATACTATGTTAACTGCCCCATGTACATTATCTCATAGAATCCTTAGAATAAAAGCAAAGAAGGAATGACTCACCCCCTCATTCTACTGATAAGAAAACCTATGTACAAACAAAGAAATGACCTATTAAAATCCCATGCTAGCACACACCACAGCTGGACTTGAAAACCTAGATCTGTCTGACTCTAAAACAGGGATTGTCTGTGGACCAAATCTGGCTTCCTGCCTATTTTTGTAAAGTTTATAGAAGCATAGTCATGCCCATTCATTTATATGTCGTCTATGACTGCTTTCGTACTACCTCCGCAGAGTTGAATAGCTGCAACAAAAACTAGATGGCCCGCAAAGCCTAAATTATTTACCATCTGACCCTCGACAGAAAAAGTTTGCCTATCTCTGCTCCAACACACTCACTAATAACCATTAAACAAATATGTATTGAGCAACATTTATGTTCCAGAAACGAGGCCAAACACTATTCCCTATAGCCACTCAGGCAAATTACAGAAGTGACAACAGGAATGCTCCTGACTCTATAAATACTTGCATGTTAATAAATTGCCCATCTCGACACTCCTCATCTTGAATGTCACTGCTAGGCAGACCAGACCATAGAGAAAAGTGAGAGCAGTGGTTTCACTATTGCTCCTGTCCTTGGCCCAATACATGCAGCAAGCCCTTGAGATTTGCAAGAGATGCCACCCAAGTACTTCACAGATCCTCGACTGTCGAACAGAGCTATGGCAAAAATTAAATTGCATCATGTATGATTGAACAAGCAAAATGACTCCTGTATATCAATAATGGCCCTATAAAAGCAAGGTTACCAATGAATTTGGTAAGTAAAATAAAATTAACAAATTATATTCTGCTTTAATAGGATGTTGCCATGGGACTATCGATTTCAATAGATCAGAAGTGCCTGTCCTTAGCAAAGTGAGTGTGAGTGGATTCTGCCAAGGATCCAATTTACAAGGAACTGTTCAGAGCCTATTTCCGGACTCTTACACCCTTTGCTCATGAACTGTTCACCCATTCCAAGACATGGTACAGGAGAGGGAGTGGGGAAGAGGGGCTTTAGTGAGGGAGAATGCTTCAGACAGCCATGTTGTCCCTCTTCTCACATTACATGAGATGCCACTACCAAGGACCTAAAAGGAGCCTCTAAAAATGACTTGAGGGAAAGAGTCAAATCTAAACACTGACCATACCCAGAGACCACAAAAATAATGCATTAGGTACCAAGTTCAAGTTCAGTACAAGAAAATTCCTGCCTTCTGTTCTATATGTAATAAGTCACTCTAACCTAACACAACAGCAACTTTATTATGCTCATGGATTCCGCAGGTCATGAAATCAGAAAGGGCACAGTGGGAATCACTTACTTCTGCTCCATGATATCTGGACCCTCAGCTGGAAAGACTTGAATAATTGGGGGTATTTGAAATGTTATTTCTGCTACACTTGAACAAGACAGTCAAAAACCTTCCAAGATCCGAAGGTACTGCAACTGTACCCTACCCCTGAATGTGAAGATTAGCAAAGAATTTGTGGCCATGTTTTTAAAACTCCCACACCCTTTATTTTCCTCTCTCTCCCCATGCATGCTTCCTAGATAGGCCTGAAACTTTCTTTACTCAGCTGGGATAGGAGTGGGGAAAGAGAAAGAGAAAAGGGCTGCCCTCCTCTCCTATTGTAGAGGGACCCGTTCCCATACATCTGGCTGAGGGAATATAAAAGGTTTGACTTCAAACAGGTTCAGGGTTTTGATTATTATCAAGAGCAGGATGTTCTAACTTCTGAAGTGAAATGGTCCATTAGCCTAGAAAAACAAGAAAAGCTGGGGAACATCACCAAGTTTTCATCCAGAAATAAAATTTATAGCAGAAGTGAGAGATAAAAATAAACTCATGCTTTGGTCATATTTCAATAAGACTTTTTCATCAGTTTGGTTACATATATCATTACTAAGATGAACCATAAGCTTACCTGAAACTATAAAACTGCGGAGTGATTATGATGGATCATGATGGTACCTGTTTAGTACATGCAGTCTGGGAACGAAGAAGACCACACCAAAATCCATCTACCTTTATAGCAAGATGAAATCAGGACATCGAATTTCAGCAGGGCCCCCGACCCTGTGGCAAGTCATTGGTATAAAAAAGTGGTGAAATAAAGAATACAGAAGTTAAAGGAGACTTCTGAGAGGCAGAGATTGAGGGATGATCCAAGGGAGCACTAGCTAGAGGAAAGAACATGGCGACTGGCAGCCTTTTTCTCCTTGTACATCAGTCTCTAAGACCCCCGGCAGTTTTGACTGGAGAAGTGACATGATGTGATCAGTGTTTCAGAACTGTTATCCTGGCTGCTGTGAGGAGGGAAGTGATGGTGGAGGGGATAGGGGGAGTTATTGAGGTGAACAAAGAAGGAAAAAGTGAAGGAGTCATGGGAATGGTTCAAGGGGAAAATGATGGTGGTTGGCAATAAGGTGGTAGCAATGGGCATGATGAGAAGTGATGATAACGAAAATACTGTGACGTAGACGGAATATGGATATACATTGAAGAGAGAGCTAAAGGACTATGGTGATTGGTCAGATGAATGGTGTGATGTGTGAGACACTCTTTAAAAAAAAAAAAAAAAAAGAAAGTATTGAATGTGGGATGAGCAATTGTATCACTCCTTGGTGGGTGAAGTCAGTCTAAGATTTGGCACATGTGAAAATCCTTAGGTAAACCAGTTCAGTTAATAATAATATTCATAGCAATGAATATTTTCCTAGTAGTTTTACAGGTTAGAGCACCATCCCATAAATCCCTTCACTTGGTCCCTGAAATAATTCTGACTATACTCATTAAGTTCATGCCAAATAAATAAATTTTAGTCTTCAGTAGAGAACATAGAGCCAGAAAAATGATTAGAAAGTTTTGTTTTCTCTCTGCCTTCTCTCAACATGATATTATTTTCCCTGAGTTTGAATCAATCTCTCTCTTTCTCTCTTTTTTTTTTTCCAGCTTATTCCAAACATCCCTCTCAGGACTTTTGTAGTTATTAGCATTTCTCACCAAGTCTTGCTGGACTTCAGCCTTCCTGACCCTGTTCTTTAGATGTGGGCCACTCTTTTGTGTTTGTCCTTGGTATGTGCCTCTTTTGTACATGATCATTTTATGTCTAAGCTCAAAGAGCTCTCTATACAGACACATTGATCTCTTTCAATGTTTCCTCAACTTCCTTCCTGAGATCAACTATGATTGTACAGTCAAAAAATCTTGTCTTAGAACCTTTCATTTCTATTTATTATATCTGCCCATAGACACCTTCAATATTTTCTCCAAGGTTTCAGACACTGCCTTCTTAAAGTTGTGGGGTATTTTTTAGTCTTGTTAATTCATTGTTGAATTAGGTAACATATCGTTAGCTTTTCTCGAAATTACATTTCTTTGAGAAGATAACAAGAGCACATTTTACTATGTATACAAATATTTCTGTTACTTGTTGTTTCATTTTTGTTATAGTTTCTAACAAACAATTACATTTCCTTTAAAAGATATAATTGGATTCTATTGATAACTGGTTAACAACTGTCAGATTCCAAGTTTGCTACTTATATTGACACAATAATACACACACACACACACACACACACACACACACATACACACACACACACACACACACCACTAAAAGCAAAGACTTTAGAGAAATCAAACTGATTTTCCAAAACTAGCAACATTACTAATCAGGATAGCATTCAAATAATTGTAATATTTCTTCTCCCAGGCTTTCTTTCTACATAACGAAGTTTTTGTTTTGTTTTTTAAGATAAGCCATTTTGAAATAATGTTCTACCCCTAGTAGAGTGCTAACAAGGGTGTCTGCTCTTGCATTCCAATCTCATTTCAACCTTCGTGAAACTAATTCAACACTCAGAATTTAAGGTTTCCTTGTTATCGGCTTTCATACCCAAAAACTCAAGGAAATTCTGTGACTAGTGTTAAAGATCACATGTTCCAAAATTACATTATATGCCCAAACTTCCTTTATCTTTTATTTAAATAAATCACTTAAAATATTTTCATCCCTAGGTATTTTGTTGCCCAGTTACCTCTTATATTTGTTTTGGTTTTTTTTCTCATGTTCTTTTTAGATTTTAATTGTTTCCTATGCTCTGGGAGATTCATATGTGTTTGTACTCATCCTTTCTCCACAAATAAAAAAATTTCTAATTAGTCCTTTGAGTTCAAGAACTTGAGATGCTATGTCAATAAAGCAACTGAGATACATTGATTTTTCAAATCCTCCCTTTTTTATTTTCTCAGAAATACTAAAAAAGGTAGTTGTGAGTTCCTGTGCTTTCCTCAAGCAGATCTCCAAAGGAAAACAATGTCACCTAAAAGATGCTTATTTTCAAAGTTACAATTTGATATTCCCTAGGTACACATATATGTGTATATATACATATATCTAGAATATTACGGCTTTGAGTTTCTAATACCTAGTAGTAACACATTTTTGCGAGATTTTCCTTCCATTTATTTTGAAATACAGTAAAAAATAATTTGACAGAGAAACTAAATGATCTTTTTAAAAAATATCTTCTACTTTTATAGTTCCCTTGAAAAAGGGCAAGTTATAGATAGGAAAAACTTAATAACCAATAACTCAGGATTTCTGCTCTCTTTCTGAAGCACAACTGTCATAAAAATATACTCTGCACTTACAGATACTGTGAGTAATCGATTATAAATGACAAAGAGGAAAATGGATATACTCCCTAGCCAAGCATTTTCATCATTAACAGTAATAGAAATGTTTCCAACAAGCCCTTGGGAATTGCTAGTACTCAGAATGTGAAAATAATGGCTCATAGATGGGGCTTACCTGGCAGGAAAAGGGCTAGGACTTTTTTTTTCTTCTTAAATGATGATTACATAAAAACGGCTCAAATATTCATCAATGAAACATTTGTGAAAAAAACAGGTATATTTCCTGCTCATAGAAACTACGTCAGGAGACAAGCTGTTGTTTCAGGAATAAATAAATAAATAGAGTAAGTAAGTAAGTACTTTGCTATAGACATTCATGGTATGAACCCTTTTGGGCTAAGTAACCGTCCTAAAAACATAGTGCCTTAGACTTAATTATGGTAGCGTTCTCTCTGCTATAGGTCAGTTCCTAGATAATTTAACTCCCATTCAGTGTTTTGAAACTAAACCCATTCCTTATCTCTGTGACAGAAGAGAGTCTGGGGCCAGAGGAAGAAATTGCATGCTCAAAAGTTGGGAGGTTAGTTTCCAGGAAGTTCTCTACCTCTTGCCTTCCTCTTCCAGCTCCTCCATGTGACCTCAGTGACCTGCACTATCTCTCTAAGACTCAAATACAGCAATAAGGGCCATGTTATTTCTCCTCTAAATGACAGCATGAGTAAGATGAAGGTTTAGGGTAGAAATGTTGCTCCCACTCAACTATAGTTCCTCCACAACATCTTTTAGTTCAGGATCTCATCATACTCAAACTATTGAGAACCCAAAGAACTTTTGATTATGTGGGGTATAGCTTTGGAGATTTACTGTGTTTATAATTAAAACTGATATTTTAAAATATTTGTTAATGTATTAAAGCAATAAATACACTGCTTATCAATATAAATTACACATTTTTTATGAAAAATAACTATATTTTCCTCAAAAGAATTAGTCAAATGAGTAGCATTAGTTTACATTTCTGCAAATAACCTCAACATCTAGCTTGCTAAAAGACAGTAGGATCCTTATATTTGAATTCTGTCAGTTGTAATATCAGCTTCTGTCAGATACTCATGAGAAATTGAGAGTGAAAATGGGCAAAAAAGATCTTACGATTATTATGAAGATAGTTTGACCCCACAAACTCCCATAGAGATCTTTGGAATCCTCAAGGGTCAGTGGATCACATTATGAGAACTACTAGTCTACAGAAAGTCTAATACTATGGAAATAAGATTGAGAATTCAAACTGCCTATGGTAGAACCAGGAAGTCAGAGACAAACAATCTCTTCAGTTGAAGGAAAATGGGAGAAATTTTAAAATTATCTGCAGGAATACAAGTTGACAAATGACATAACTTTTAAAGTATGGTAGGTAATGATCTACAGCTCATAACGGACCTGAACTTGAACTTCACTTAACTGTGGAGACTTGCTTCTAATTAACAGACACAAGCTTCTACAAGCTTACTGACAGGTCAGTGACTCAGATTGTAGAACATAAGACCATTCAAGTTACAAGGGCCTACAGAGATCATTTTTTATCATCTTTAATTTTTTTCATTTTAATTATAATAATATTGGGACCCAGTCAGAGTAGAGACTTTAACAAGATAGAAGAATTCAAGTTTCCTAGTTTCCAGTTAAGCATTTCTTTATTCTGTATCATGCTTCAGTACTGAAAAGTAACATTTCAAATACAGCCAGCAGTAGCTAATCCAAATTTTCTTAACACTTGAAGGTGGGGTAGTTATTGACTTCAAACGTTTAATAAAATCTAAGAATTCATTCCCCCCCAAAAATACTCAAGCACATACACAGAGATCCCTGAAGCCCAAGCATGAACTAACCAGGGTTCAATGTAGCCCTAGTTAAGAACCTCCAGTCCACTTTAAAAACACACAATTCTGGGATCCATACATTTGGGAAGTGAAAAATTAGAAGGCAAAATGTAATGAAAGTTATAGGAGCTAATCTTATTTATTTAATGGGCCAAATTTTCTTAATTTCATATGGATTAACACAGTATCAAAATGACAAATGATAACGATAAACCTCTTCCAAAGTAAGATTTATTCATTCATTCACAAACATTTTATGTGCCTACTAAATGCCAGGCCTTTTTCCTTGGTCTTAAAGATAAAAGGTGAGAATAACAGACATATTTTGTACCATGATGGAGTTTTCAGTCTAGTGAGAGAGACAGACATTAAATAAGAACACAATATATCTCAAGAATAAAATTATTAAAACCTTTCCCATTTAAACTCTCAGCTTCTATAGCTTCTCCCGCATTGCATCCTAAGACGCTCAGATCATACCAGCATGACCTCAAACACCATCCACCCACCATTCCAAAAGCTAATTAAGACCATATTTTAGCCACCATGTGGCCCGTGGTACAAGCTAAGAAAGTAAATTATTTTTTTCTTTCAAGTATAATGATTTATTTGGCCATAGAGCATTTCTTTAGAATGTTTCCCATCAAGACAGGCCTATGGCTGCGTCTTCCTTTATGACAAAAACCTTTCCAAAAGAAATCTTTGCAATGCAGCAACGCAGAAGAAGCTGACTTCCCTGACTCTCTTTTCCTAAGACTGGGGTCTCTCCATGCTTCATCTGGTAGCAGAGTGATGCGATCTGAAAGGCCAAGATCAAGATGTCAATCTAGAATAGTACTGTCCAATAGAATATTCTGTGATGATGGAAATGCTACCAGACACCAGTAGCCACCAGACATACGTGGCTATTAAGCATTTTAGATATGGCTAATGTGGTTAAGAAAATTACTTTTAGAAGCGCCTGGGTGGCTCAGTGGGTTAAAGCCTCTGCCTTCGGCTCAGGTCATGATCTCAGGGTCCTGGGATCGAGCCTCGCATTGGGCTCTCTGCTCAGCGGGGAGCCTGCTTCCCCCTCTCTCTCTGCCTGCCTCTCTACCAACTTGGGATCTCTATCTGTCAAATAAATAATTAATTTAAAAAAGAAGAAAATGAATTTTAAACTTAATTTAAAAATTAAATCTTATTTAATTAAAAAAATAAATTTTATTTGGTTTTTTAAAAATAAATTGTATTTAATTTTTAAAAATTGAATAGCCACCTCTGGCTAGTGGCTACCATGTTAAATAAGGCAGAGAAAGGGGGAACATCGAGGCCTAATTTCAGTCTGTTTTAGGCTATAAACATAAAAGGAGTCCTTTTGGTTCATAATATTCCTTCCCAGCTCACAAAATCTATATTCAATTTCACTATGGAACATTCACTACACAGATCATATTCTGGTCCATAAAACAATCCACAATCTATTTTAAAAATTGAAATAATACAAGGTATATTCTCTGACCATAAGAGAATTAAACTAGTAATGAGTAATAAAAATATTTGTAAAATATTCAAGAATCTATAAATTAATATATTGCTAAATAACTCATGGATCACAGAATAATCAGAAAATACCTTGAAGTGAATAAAAATGAAAACAGAACATATGCAAATGTAGAGCTAAGGGGGGCTTAGAGTGAAATTTATAGCATTAAATGCTTATATTAGAAAATGAGGTTTTTAAATCAATAAGTTAAGCTTCTACTTTAAGAAGACGGAAATAATAAGAATAAATTAAACCCAAGCATGGAAAAGGAAGAACATAAAAAGTAAAAAAAGTCTCTAAAATTGAAAACAGTAGGGGCACCTGGGCAGCTCAGTGGATTAAAGCCTCTGCCTTTGGCTCAGGTCATGATCCCAGGGTCCTGGGATTGAGCCCCGCATCAGGCGCTCTGCTCAGCGGGAAGCCTGTTTCTCCCCTCTCTCTGCCTGCTTCTCTGCCTATTTGTGATCTCTGTCAAATTAAAAAATAAAAAAAATAAATTTTTAAATTTTAAAAAAAGAAAGAATGACAGGATCACCAGCATCATAACCAGTTCAAAAGTTAGTGGGAAGCTGGATTACCCTCCCTTCTAATTGCCTGAGATATGTGAACAACGTTATTATCTTTTTCAGGACAGTGCAAGGAAAAGGTAAACAAAAGAACCATGAACCGTCACTGCGTAAGAATTAGGAAAAGCACGGTCAGAGAGAGAAGGTAAACAGAAACATTCCTGATCCATCGTCTTGGGATGAAGCAGTCTACCCTGATGCTGGCTACTTCTCTTCCTGGTCAATTTGACTTTGAGGTCTCCAGCATTAACACATGACTACAGACACATGTACGGTTCTTTAGCGTTCTTCTGTTGTGAAATACACACCCAAGGCTTGACACCTTGTCATCTGACAGTGGTCACTGGTCAAGAGTACTTAATCTCACTTTTGCAAAAGCATCAGAAGAAAACACAATCTATGAATAACAAAATATTTTTTACAAAAGCATCAGAGAAAAACACTGTCTATAAATGACAAAAGACTTACAAATGCCCATGGTTAAAGTTCTGATAAGTGTTCAATATAAGGGAATGGAGAAGGAAATTTGGTTATTTCTATGGCATTCAATATTTTAAGATAATAACTGGAAATATGACTGATATAGCATTATACCAGGACATATCAGATTTTCCAGAATTTCATACAATTCTAGAGCATTGATATTAATTACATGCACCCATACAAATATAAGCTAAGAAGCTTTAGTATCACTTCTTATTTGATAATGCTTCCCATGTAATATAACATACTAGATAAAAATACTTAGTTTAACACCTTAATAAGTGAAAAATAAATCCCTTAAGATTTTCCAGGGATTTCCCACTGGGATTTCCCTCTGGGAAATCTTAAAGTTAGTTTGAGGTTAAAAACAACAACAATAAACTCCCTCTAGAATTTGATTTGGGGAAAACATCAAAAGGTTTGAACATACATAGGGTGTTAAATAGGATCACAGGTCATTATGAAATAATATTTACTTAACTAAAGGGATAAAAGAAATTTTAAAGGCAAATACAGAAGGTTACATAGTTGTGAACAAAACTTAGCTCTTTGAACATTGACAAGACTGGGTTTTCTTAAGTAATCAAATATCTGATAATGACAACCCAAAGCATAGCAAATTATTTTGATAAGACACAAAATCATTGCTTTCCAAGTAGATTACTCAAAAGGTAAAAAAACATTTCACAATCACTTATCAAGAACAAACTAATAGTCAAAAAAAAAAAAAACCTTTTGTCCTCTTAACACAGAGAAAACCAAATTCTAATTTTGTACAGAGTACTTTTGACATTAAAACTTAAAAAAAAAAAAAGACTTAAATTCATTCCAATCTTAGGCTGCTTGAAGTAAAATTCCTTTCCCAAGATTCTTTTCCACAAAATGCTACTTATATCCATTCAAATTCTGTCCTATGTTTTTCTTCTTCTTCTGGAACAATCAGTTGTTTTATTTTAAGACAAAATTACTCTCTTTTTCTTCACAAAAAATACATCTCCACACCTCATACCTTTTCTTACCAAAAACGCATCCTACTTTCCTTGTATAGAGATGTTTCCCTTTTTATTTTCAGTAGCTTTAATTGTATTAATTAGATTCTTAATCTTTAGAATCTTTGATTCCTAGTAAAAACTACGAAATAGTCACACTAGCAGTCTGTAAATTGTGGACCGTCACATTAGCAGGCTATAGACTAGCAAACTTACAAATGCATTTCATAATTTCTAAAAGTGTATTTTTCCTCACAGTAAATTTTTCAGTGTGGCACTAACCATGTTTACTAGTAGACCCAAGAATCCTTAGTTTCTCTATCAAAGGAAGTCAAAATGGTAAATCTAGGTTCAGTAATTAATGGTTCAGTATTTTATCTTATTCAGATATGATCTAGATATTCAATAAATATTTAGCATTTAACTTACTGCAGTATAACTATAAGGTCCCAAGTTGCCAAAAGATTTTGGAACCTATTTTTAAGTAGACACACCCAAAAGTACAATTATTGTTGAAAAGATCACTTATAAACTTCCATCTTTACTTATGTCTATTAAATTTACTTGTTCTTAACAATTATATTTAGATTACTCATGAAAATTTCATGGGACATTAACAACTAAGCATCATCTTTATTTTTCTTGCTCTTAGATTCTGTAACAGAGATAACATAACCTTATTTGACTTTTAATAAACCTAAGTATAATAAAAGTATTATTTTAAAAATGATAACTGTAAAAACATGCCTGCTTTAACTAAATCAATAAACTAGGTTTCATTCACCAAAGGCTATCCTAGATAATGTGAATTTGAAAAACATCTGTTAGCTTTTCTATTTCTGAGAGCATACTTGATCTATATAAATGTTCAATTTTCTTTCAGCCAATTAAATAGAGGTCTTTACAAATCAATTTTGTCAGTACCATCCAGAGATAGAAAAAAAATCCCACAACCATAACATGTATTTAGACATTCATGAACATACAGATGCAAATAGAGATCTTATGGCTTTTGCTTTAAAATTTTAGCTGCGGGTACGATCATGGAAAACTCACTCGTTAAAAAAAAAAAAAAATTGGGTCCAAATCATGCTTATGGATATAATCAAGAAAAGTAGCAGTCTGTCCTGGCAGCATTCCACAAACAAGAGCACAAGAAGCCAGATCCAAACCAGACATTCCCAAGATAAAGAACACCAGAGACTCTGACCAATTAAGGAGAAAAGGCACAAAACCCTGCTCCCAAAGAAATCCCCTCCCTAAATAATAAATATTCCACCCCCTTGCTAACAAAAGTAAAAGACAGAGACCCAAACCCCAGGGCACAGGTCTCCTTTGAGCTCACAGGCTCTCACATATCAAGAGTATACTCTCTCCAATAAAACCTTCTCTTGTACCACTCAACCACTGTCTGGCCCATCCTTGAATATTTTACTTGCAAGGAGACTAACACCTCTGGTAACATCCCAGGAGGGGCTAGGCTGAGGCCTCAGGGTCCAGAGGTCTCCCCGGTCCACAAGGCTACAAGGTTACCTGCTCGCATGGATTAACGTTTTTACCAGTATTTATTAAAAAAAGCCTTTTAAGAATTCTCATTTGCCTACTTTCCAAATAGCCTTTCCCCTTTCTTTTCTTTTTTCAAAGAAGATTTATTTACCTATTTTAGAGAGAGAGAATACATGAGCAGAGGAAGGAGCTGAAGAAGAGAGAGACTCTGCAAGCAGACGCCCTGCTAAGGCAGAGCCGGACTCAGGGCTCAAGCCCATGACCCTGAGATCATGACCTGATTCGAAATCAAGAGCCAGATGCTCAACTGACTAAGCCAGGCATCCCTCTTTTTTCCTTCTGATAAGAATTACCTCCTTAAAGTCTGTGTTTCAAAGAGATGGCCCCCAGTTCCTAGAGAAAAGAGAGTAGAATATTTACAACCCTACGGCACAGAAAAAAAAAAAAAAATGGCTTTTCCTCCAAGAAGGACTTGTGTTGCCTAAATCCATAATTTTTATAATATTACAACACTTTTGAGATGAATAGGGCATGTTTTGTCATTGGTAAAAACAATAGGTGGGCTTTTTCTGTTCTTGTAAAAACTCAGTTTGTAAGACACTTTGTAGAAGTTATCCCAAATGCGTTAAACAGCTGTTCTTAACTTCTCAAAGAACTGGGTTGTAACCTGAATGACGTCAAGGTTGCTGACCCACTCATCTTACTACGTTATCTTCAATTAAGACGGAAATCAAAAGATTCCTGTGTTCTAGATTTAAAGCTATTTGCCTCAGGAAGTTTTTCTTTCCCTCTGGGTACACAGTATCATTTAGCTTAAAGAGGAAGTCCTGAAGACTAGTTTCTCTGAGACTCTGAATATCAGCTTCCAATCTGGCCAACTTCTGACCTTAAAACAACAACAACAACAAAAACTTTCAAATACCTTGTCAGGTTTCAGCTCATGTAAATAGCAAACATTGCCAGCAGTACTGAATGACCCCATGGACAGAGGAGGCATTCCCAAACAGGGTGCAAAAGATACTATTCTCCCAATAGCCACAGCCACTCCCAAAGATAACCAAAAGGAAGACTTGAGAGCTGGCAAGAGTCAGTGAGACCTTCGCCACGAATGAAGTGCAACCCACATTTCTGTCCAGCTGTATCTTTGAGCCCCAGCCTGCTGTGGAGCTGCCTACGCACACGAGAACCAACAACCTGTGCGCCCCAGGTTGACAGAGAGCCAAGCCAAGTTCTCGGGGCAAATTCAAGGCACACAAGAAGGCAATGGCTAGCTGTTCCTGGGAGAGAAAAAGATTGATAGCCATCAAGCATGCCAAAACCAAATTCTCGACAGTCTGGATTTGGAAAAGAAGCAACAACATGGCTTTACCGTTATTTCTCAACCAGGCACTGCGGAGAGCCGGGAGAGCTGACTCTGGTTGGAATTCTCACACTTCGCCAGCTTCTGTAGACGCAGGTGGCAGGCCTGTCTGTGCACATGCTTGTCCCACGGGCCATCAGCAGTCAGCTTGGGACCCCATTCGTCTGTTAAAAACTGATTAAAAAAAACTGTTAAAAATTGATTAAAGAAAACAATTCAGGTGATAAAACAAACTTTGTTTAATACTTCACAAAGAAGCCCATCTCTCAGAGAATGACAAAATGGCGGGTAGACAGAAAACTTTCGTAAGATAAACAATAAAGAACAAGACGAAGGAAAATAGAAAATAATGGACTGTCTGAAGCCACATAGTCCACTTTGTCTGGGGTGAAAAAAAACAAAGAAGGAAGTTTAACGCTTAGAGTTGGCTGGGCATTTTGGGATTAGTGGACTGGATATACCACATTTCTGGTCAAGCAAAACATTCTCAGGGACACGAAAGGTATCTAAGTTTTGATGCGCTGATGTGGCACCCCAGCTAGGAGAGACTCCATCTTGGCCCTAGAAAGTTATTACAACACAGGCGAATTCCACTTGTGTGTTGTACTCTAGTGTACACCAACTACATAAGATAATGTAAGAAAAACTGTGCACATGGATGATGGTTTCAGTGGTATCCTCTGGATGCATTCCCTCCATTTCAAAGCAATTCACTTCAGTAGATGTTTCTTGAGTCGACATGGTGTGCAAAACACACACACTAGAGAAAGAATTCATTTTAAATCACAATATTTAAGATGAGATGTCATCTAACCTAACCTTCCTTTTATGGATTTAAAAACCAGAAACAAGTAAGTTTGGCAATGTTTTGCAGGAGGTCAGCAGAATTTACTAAAATTTCATGGCAACACCAAAAAGGGAACTAGGTCAAGCGTTCTCACTGTGGTGCAAGCCTGCCAATATTGTTTACCTTTTCTGGGAAACCTTCCCTGACTGTTCAAGTAAATCTCATCGTTTATCTCCTGTGCCACAATTGGGCCAAGTGCTTACATCTAATATTGTAATTAATCATAGTATTAGAATTATTTATATCCATCTCCATTTATCTGGTATAGAAATTTAAAGTATGGACACTTGAGCTCTAATCTCAACCACCAACAACCTGTTTATTACCTAGAGGAAATCTCTTCACCTCTCCATGATGCAGTTTCCTTACTTGCAATAGAGGAATAATATTGGTATCCAACTCAGAGGTCTAACAATGAGATTTAAATGAGAAAATCCATGTAAAGTGTTAGTACAGTGTCTGTCGCATAGTAAGTGCTGAAAAAATACTAACCATTGTTATTCATAGGGTGCCAACAATATTTCTAGTGCCAGAGATACCTTGATTGTTCTGTAAAGAATCTATTGAGTACCTAATATAGCTCAAGTGCTCTTGTCAGGCACTAGAATTTCAGATATTGATAAAATACAGTAATCAGCGTGATCATAATTGTAACTGAAATAGAGTGAAGTCATAATGCCAAGCATAAACAAAAGAGTGGCTAACAAGGCTAGGGGCATATTAGAGGGTGAGGACAAGCTTTAGGGGCGCATGGGTGGCTCTGTCTTTAAGCGTCTGCCTTTGGCTCAGGTCATGATCCCAGGGTCCTGAGATTGAGCCCCGTATGGGGCTCCCTGCTCAGCGGGAAGCCTGCTTCTCCCTCTCCCACTCCCCTTGCTTGTGCTCTCTCACTGTGTCTCTCTCTATCAAATAAATAAATAAAATCCTTTTTAAAAAAAGACAAGCTTTATAGAAAGAAGAAACTTTCAATAATACCTCCCCTTTCTTCCTCATTTGTTTTATCATTTCAGAGAAAATGAAAATTTTCCCTATACTTTTAGAAAGGTCGGGAGAAATCCGAAGCAAAGAAAAATTATTTGGAGCATCATAGCACATATTGTCAGCTAATGTCTATGAACTAGGTAATGTGGATACAGAGCAAGAAAGGGAAAATTTGCCATTAACTTAAGGACAGGAATATTGTTTTGTAAGAAAAACAGTCTAGGACAGATGAATTACTCATGCAGATGAGACAGAAAGGTCTTTGGAGGAAAAAACAGATCTCCCCACAAACAATATATGTCCTATTTCAGAAGGAAACTAAATAAAACCCACTACCAAAGCCCACCTTTTCCCTTCTCTCCTGATACACCTATTTCCCTGTACAGATCAGACAGCTCCCTTCTCTTGTGGCCCAGATACTCCATTTCCCAGAGCCACTGGATGGTGCCACTGTAAGTATACCTTCCCTCAGCCACTGGGTTATATTACTTTTAAAACATAACTTCTATGATCTACTAAATTGTATCTACTTTTATTCTCTTAACATGCCCAAAGTAAAATTAAGGCACAAAGAATACTTGGGGAAGTTATGCCAAATAACTGCATGCCAATATGAATATCACAGTAATCACTGGTGATGACACTGGAACGTAAGTCACACAGAATTTTTAACTGAGATTACTTGGACCTTGAACACTAGAAAAAACACAGTGGTGGATTTTATATATGTATCTGCTCAGCTGAAGATGAGAAAATGCAATTAACTCCTTTTTTTATAGGCCAGAGTATTATTCCCATGATCATTACTTAGCTAAGCTACTTAAAGATAACTGTCCTTTAAAGAAAGGACTCTGATTCTCATTAACTAGGTTTCTGACCCATAGAGGAGTTTTAGCATTTATTTTCAGGTCCTTCAAATTTTTTTTTCAATTAAACACTACATTGAAATTTTAAGTAGTAGTGTGATTTAATATTGTTTTGTCAAGAGTTCTTACTTAATAAATCTAATCAGACCATTGACTTAAGTCCAAAAAATAAAGGTCAAGCTCCTTAACACAACTGTTCTCTAAAAACTTACAGATATAAAGACTATAAGCTGAGTAGGTACTTTGAAATTTAGAAAACCAAAAGAAGCAATAATTGTCCTAGTCTCTGAGAGATAAGAAAAAAAAGTTAGTTGAATTCATATATGCATGTCATAAAGATGATCAATAATCTGATTTGAAGGAGAACTATGAGAGAGTATGTATCGATTATCCTAGATCATGGAACCCAGGGTACTGTATATGATAGAGCACAGAAGTGGGTAAATAAGGAATAACTGCTCTTTACAGACAGCAGAAAGAATATAGCAACTGTAGGTTGGCTGAAATCCTTAAAAGAGTGGCTCTAGGTTTATTAACATAATATTTTCTAAATAAAAAATACAGACCTAAAGCATGGCTTGTATTTTTCCTATAGCTTAAAATTCAGGGGCCCCTAGGTGGCTCTGTGGGTTCAGTGTCTATCTTTGACTTAGGTCATGATCCCAGGGTCCTGGGATGGAGCCAGTAGGTCACTGGGCTCTGCACTCAGTGTGGAGTCTGCTTGTCCCTCTCCCTCTGTCTGCCTCTTTCTCTGTCACTGTCAAATGAGCAAATAAATGTACACACAAATAGGTAAAGATTTAAAAATTTAATAAACTAAAATTCTGTATTTTCATAGCTCTTCCATATTTACTTTAAAATTTATTATCACTTATAAAAGAAGATGTGATATATATATAGATATATAGATATATCTATATATATATACAATGGAATACTATGCAGCCATCAAAAGAAAGGAAATCTTGCCATTTGCAATGACATGGATGGAACTAGAGGGTATCATGCTTGGTGAAATAAGTCAGTCGGAGAAAGACAACTATCATATGATCTCCCTGATATGAGGAAGTGGAGAAGCAACGTGGGGGGGATGGGGGGTAGGAAAAGAATAAATGAAACAAGATGGGATTGGGAAGGAGACAAACCATAAGAGATTCTCAATCTCATAAAACAAACTGAGGGTGGCCAGTGGGAGGGGGATAAGGAGAGAGTGGTGGGGTTATGGACATTGGGGAGGGTATGTGCTATGGTGAGTGCTATAAAGTGTCTAAACCTGGTGATTCACAGACCTGTACCCCTGGGGCTAATAATACATTATATGTTTATTAAAAAATAAATAAAAAAATTAAATTTATTATCACTTATAAACTTCAAATTTGACTACTCCGGTAACTGAATCCCCACCCCCATACCAAAAGGAAAAGAGTATAGGGTGGGGAAAGCATGAGGAGGAAAATGGTCTCTCATAGATGTTCTTTGGAAAGGAAAATGCTACAGTAAGTTACTGCCTTTTGCCTTTTCCCCAGGTTTCCAGGTCTTCAGTACGGAAGTCACCACTAAGTCGCTCCCAAAGCAGGAAGAAAGAGATGGAAGGCACATCTGCAAAGGCTGAGCAGTGACGGAGGCAGAGCATAGCCACATCCATGGACTGCCGTAGAGTTCAAAATGAGAAGGGTCGTTTGGCAAACACAGCTGCCGCGATATGAGGCGAGACTGAGAAGCCATGTGTGTAAAGAACATCCTGTGCTGCCTCTGTAGCTTGGACTTTATACTAAAGCAATTGGGAGCCATTTAAGAGTTTTCATTAGGGGACTAATACTATCACCTCTGTGCTCTAGAAAGATCCCTCAGGCTGCCCTGCGTAGACAACAAGGTAGACGGAGCAATATTGGAGGAAGGAAAACCAATTGGGAGGCAACTGCAGTAATGGAAGGGAAGATGAAGTTGTTATGAACTAAGTTTATGGCAGTGAGGACGGAGAGAAGCAGCTGGCCATGAGAGGGATTAGGGAGGTCGAAGCTGCCAGACTTGGTGATTGATTGGGCAGCAATGAGGTTGAGGCATTAAAATGACATGCAAGTTTCAGGCAACAGGATAAATAATGGTGCCTGAGTTTCCTTTGGAATATCCAGGGGTGATATCCACTAAGCAGACTGATATCGAGGTCGAGAGCTCAGCAGAATGACCCGGGCAGGAGATGAAGACCCCTGTAGTAGACGCATTTCTATAGCAAGCTGAATCTATTTCTGTGGTATTATTAATCACCTTATTGCAATTATATATTTACTCTCCTTTCCTCTAACAGGCTGTACATTCACTGACAGCAGGGATCATCCGTATTACCTTTCTATCTCTAGTGCTCAGCAAGCAATTAAAAGGATATTTATCAGGAACTATTTTTATTACATGCATAAATTTATTTAATTCTCACAACAACCAAGAGGTAGTAGCATTATTACACATATTAGAGATGAGGAAACTGAATCAGAGAATCAATAAATAAATTTACCAAAGCCCTGCTGCTAGTAAAACAGACCCTAAACATGGATTGTTACTTTAGGGTACACAGTACATACTTAGTATCCATTTATTTAAATAGACTTACCTATTTAAATTTTAAGTTTAATTTAAATAGACTGACCATTTCCATATATGGAAAATGTTTTACCTAAAGAAACAGGGAATACAGAAGCATTCAGGCACCAGCTAAAATGCTACTTATTGTTAAAATCTTCTCTAGCCCACTTGACTAAGTCAAATTCTCCTATAAGTCCCCAGATATTTTCCTTTATAGCATTTTGTAATTGTATGTTTCTTTATAGAGGCTTTTTATTTCTCTTTCTCCCACTGCTTTTCCCATAGTAACTTTCTTGTCTTCATATCCCTAGTGCCTGGTGGTGAGTCTGGTACGTGGAAAGTCCCTGAAAAACAAATTCTGCCTGACTTGTGCTCGGTGCTCTTCCTTGGTTAGACTTTGGGGATTTCACAGGGCCAGGCCATACCCGCAAGATTCTCAACCTCGGCACTACTGACATTCTGAACCGGGTAACTCTTTGTTGTGGGAGGCTCTCTTTGTGCGTCCTAGGATGTTTAGCAGCATCGTTGGCCTCTGCACACTGTATGCCTGTAGCACTGATCCCCTGCAAGTCAAGAGAATCAAAAATGTCTCCGGTCACCTCCTGTGGGTGGAGGGGGAGAGCCAAATTACCCAGGAGAACAACTATCTCAGGCACTGAAGTGAGAGAGAGGACAGGAAAGGTGAAGAAGATCCACCTTAAGAGGGACAGAATCCTTCTCCTTCGGCAACTCCTGCTGCCCAGGCCATGCAACAAATCGGTGACTGGTTATTTTCCTTGATCTCAAATCCTCTTGACTCTTTTATTCCAGATGCATTCATGTTTCTATTCTACATGTGCCGAGCCTTGGACTTTCCTCGGGGTTTTCACTTCAACCTCAAAACAATTGTGTTCTCTTGCACGGAGGCACCGAGTTACACACCGATCCAACGTCAAGCTCTCCCCACTCCTGCCTCGCTCGCTCTCTCTCTCTCTCTCTCTCTTTCTCCCTCACTCTCTGTCAGTCTCTCCCTCTCTCAATCTCTCTCTTTCTCTCTTAATCTCTCTCTCCTTTATCCCTTGGTTGCTGGTTACTAGCATTAGCTAGGGTACTTTTGTTGAGTTTGCAATTCCCTGTACTAGTTAACTAATGCCCCATAATCACTGCATCATAAACCACACAAAAACCCAGGGGCTGAAAACAGCCATCACTTGTCTTCATCGAACTGAGGATCAACAGAAAGTTGGCTGCTCTGTCTGTCTTTGTCAGGAATCATTTGGCCCTGCTGCATAACTCATCTTCCCGGGAGTACTTGACCCACCAAGACACGTTCTTGTCATACTGAAGGTAGAACTGAGCAAAGCCAGTGGAATAAACTTTTCAAGTCTTCGGTTATGTCACATCTGCTAACATGCCAGTGACCAAAGCAAACTGTATGGGCAAAAAGTCACATAAGGAAGAGAAGAAACTGTAAATTCACATAGCAAAGGATGTGGTTACAAAGAGGGAGGTAGAACTGGGGCCACTGTAATTGTCATTATTTCCAATCTTTTTATCAATCCCCTGAGTCTCACAAATGTACTTTTAAGAGTAGGTCGGCTTGGGCCAGTAAATGTGGTAATAAAATAATGACCCAGTACTCAGACACTAGGCCTTACTTATTAATATTCAATGCAGGTGCTAAAGATCTACCAATCAACTTTTAATTTATAAATAGGACAGATTTGTTCCTGATACTGCTGTGTAATTTCACTCAATTTTCAGAATAGATAGTGCTTTACTCCTACACAAGAGATATAATTATCACCATTTTTTTAAAACTTTGATTGCACATTTTGCCTTCTCAAATTAGTCACTTCCTACAAATGGAAAGATTAGTAATGGCCAGAATATATAATACTAATGAAACACATAAGGACCAGAGTAGAGTGTTTCATATAAAATGTTCCAGGAGTTGGACAATACACATAGCAATGAAAGGGGGCAGACCATGAAATCCCTTTTGAAAGACTGGTAAGACAGAGTTATGCCATATAATTATGGTTGTGACACATTGTGACTTAATATTAATTATATTAAGATAATTAAAATAAAATGGCTTATTTCTTTCTAGACTTAGGCTCTTTTGTTACTGGGACTCTGGATTACCCAAGTTGAAATACTCATCTGCTGTCCTGAATTTTGAAGTTGGGAAAAAACAGCTGGTTGGGCCCACTCCCAGTCTAGTGGTCCCTTTGAGCAATCAGGCATGCACCTGGGACCACAGCTGCCCCTCTGCCCAAACAAGAGCAATGGAATGACTGTAATCAGCAACCTATGGGGCTCCAGCCCCCCTGCATTTACCTGGTTTTTCCTTAAGCTTTATCCAGTTCATAAAGCTGTCCATAAAATACTCCTAGCTCTATGGCAACCTAGAACATTATAGAGTTAATCCACTTAAATCCTGCTTCTTTAACATCTCCACTTCCAGGCATCCCAGACACATAAAACCGATTCTATTCAAATAATTAACTCATGATCTTCCCAGTCAACTTGCTCTTCCTGCTGGGTTGTCTGTTTCAATAACTAGGTCTACCTACCCTCCTATTGCTCAAGAGTGACATTTGTCAATGATTCCTTTTCCCTTAGCCTCTATCTATATCCAAGCTATCCCAAATATATTTGATTACATCTTCTAAATATTTCGTGATCACCCTTCCCTCTCCATCCCACTGCCATCACCTTAGTCCAAATCACTATAAACTCTCACAAGGGAACTACTGTACCTTGCATTAAATCTTCTCCACTCACCATTTTTCAGCTGAAGGGTCAAAGGTAAATGTGGGCTTAATACTCTACAAAGCCTTTCTACTACTCATAGGATACCACTCAAAATCTTCCATCTAAACTTTTGGACTTTCTCACAGTGTAACTATGGTGATAGGGAAAAACAGCAGTTTATTAAAGCAATTTATGGTGACATAAATGGCTTCATTGGTCCCTATCAATCGAAAGCTCACTGTCCCAAGATGTCCGCCTCTCCTCAGAGGAAAAGGCTACTTTTTATGCTATCTTCCCAATAGGTACTGGTTGGCAGAAAAAGCATTTGGAGTTCCCCAGGAAATTCCAAGAGATGGATACTCAAGTCCATGTGCCATTACAGTGCCTGACAAATAACTGGATCTACTAAATACTTAGTTAATTTAAAGCCCTGTAACAATGATACTATCATCTTTACTTTATGGGAAAGGAAAGTAAGACCAATTAAGAGACTTGCCAAAGACTAGAGAGTTTGCAAATCACTGAACCAGGTTTGTATCTTGCACTTTATCTGCAGATCTCAGGCAGCATCTTCCAGGTTCAGTGAGTCCTTACAAATAACCTCCAGCTCTATGCTCCTTTGCACTACCCCAGAGGAAGTTGGAACATGGAATTAACAAGAGGGCTGTACCCAGACATCATGGAGCTAATAGAATTTGAAGTTAGGTAATACCAGGAAATTTAAAACATAACTTCAAAGAAACAAATCTGAAGATAATTTAATTCAACAAGCATCTGCTAGAAGCTGGGAATACCAAGTTGAGGAAGATAGTGGTCTGGACTCTCCAGAGTTCACAGTGTTGTAGAGAAAACAGGCATGCAAACAAATGACTATGATAAAATACCATGAGGCCATTACTTACCATGAGGCCACCCACTCATCCAATCCTGGGTAAGTTGTGAGGTTCTGAAGAGTGGTGACTAACTCATCACTTCCATCACAACCTCACAATTACCTCACTTAAATTTTGTAAAATCCCTCTATGAAAAATACTATTAGTCCCATTTTGCAGATGAGAAAACTGAGATACAGTAAATTAAGTGATCTGCCCAAAGTCATACAACTAGTAGGGGGAATGGCCAAGTAGTGTGGCTCCAAAGCCTGAATTCTTTCCTTACTTCTCCATTTTTAATTTACCTCTCAAATTAGATGATGCTTCTAAAACTTTCAGCATAGGCCTTGTCACATGAATCAGCTTAGCTTTATAATGGAAATTATATTTAAAATATTGAGCCCATGTATCTTTAACTCTCCTCTTACAGCCATTTGTCCATTAGAAGACAAGGAAGGGGAAAGAAAGAAGAGCATCCTGGAAGGAAAAAGGTGAATTTTCTCCAGGACAGAAGAGAAATGAGTGTTAGTGGGAGATTATAAAGACAAAGGTGGGAAGAGAAGTCACATACCCACTCCAAAGCAAAACCCAGGCTGGGAAAAGTAGCAAGGGAAGAATCAGAAACTAAAACTCTGAAGTGATTTGAGACTTGTCATTGAAAAGAAAGGGTTAACAGTTCTGGTTAAGCTGAAGGACAGCCCAAGTTCATGTCCTAAGCCCGTCTTGCCTTCTACAAGGTGAAGAAGGAATCCTAAATTCTACATGCCCCATGGGCAAGTGAAATTCAAATTTAACGAGGCATCCCGTAACTTATCTGGCACCCCAGTCTTCGTGTAAATTTTTTAGGAGAATCTATGCCTCATACAAAGCAAGCCACAGCTCTGTAATGGAGCCTTTGAAGCAAAAATAATCCCACATTGAGTCTTTTGTCTCTTCACACATGGAGACAAAATATAGGACAAGAAACAGATAGTAGCTTCAGATTAGGGAGGGAAATGGTCAGATCAGCCATGCTATACAATTTTCAAAGAATTACAAACAAATATTATAAATATATGACAAACCCTGAGAAAAATTTCAGATCAAAATCACAGCCTCCCTAGCAATGTAAAAGATAAAAAGAAGAAATATGGCATCATATAAAAGACTATATAAACTTTTTAGCAAAAAGTCAAAAATCTTCAGATAAGCTATATGGATGTTGCTTCTATTACTGCCATTTTCCATAAAAGTCAGATACTCAGTAATAGGCTTTCCTTGAATTTATTATCCTCAAGCACAAGTTACTATTAATATAACCTATATTAAAGGCAATACAATATAATGGTGAAGAGCACAGATTTTTGGAGTCAGAACTCGATTTTTATCCTGTTTATTCCATATTGCTATATTTGGAAAGCTACTAAACTTCTTCAAACTTGGTTTTAAATTTGGATTAAATAATTCCTAACTCATGAGGTTATTCTGAGGAATAAATTAGCTACTGTAGGTATATTGTAGGTATACTGGAATATACAGTAAGTGCTCAATAAATGATGGCCCTCTACCTATCCAAATCTAGATCTAGATACAAATATAAATTTAGTGATAGGTAGATAGATAGATAGATAGAGATATGTATATATAATATTTACACATACCCGATCATTTCATAAGGGTTAATTGTTGGTTGTTTCTGCCACTTCACTAACAAACTGAAAACGAGAACCAATCCAGGGCACCTGGGTAACTCAGTGGGTTAAAGCCTCTGCCTTCGGCTCAGGTCATGATCCCAGGGTCCTGGGATCGAGTCCCACATCGGGCTCTCTGCTCATTGGGGAGCCTGCTTCCCCCTCTCTCTCCACCTGCCTCTCTACCTACTTGTGATCTCTCTCTGTCAGATAAATAAATAAATAAACTGTTTAAAAAAATTGTTTAAAAAAAAAAGAACCAATCCAGGAAGGAGTATTAAATGAGGTAGAGGGTAATGAGCAGTTCTCACACATATTATTCTCAGAAAATGCCTGAGGCTCTAGGTTATGGGTGAGAAAACAGGTCCATATAAACCTTCCTCATCCAGAGAAGAGCTGGTTCTGATCTAAATGCAGAGGATTCACTGTGTTCGTCTCTATTTTAGTCTTTACCTTTCATCTTAATGCTTCAGTCACTGGAACTTTGTCAGACAGAACATTGGAGGTGGGAAGATTTAGAAAGGACCCTGCTCTAGCCCTTCACCTCCAGAGACAGGAATGGGGTGCCTTCCTCTAAGTTCTACAGGGAAATTATTAGTTGAGCAAGAACAAGATCTCAGTGTTTTGAAGCCAAACCATGGCCCTTTCCACCTTATCCTGCTACTTCCCCCAAGGGCCTAGGGTCAGTGTGTGGAGAGGTAATCTACATGACACGTCTCCTCTCAAGGGATCAGGGCCATTCACTGTTGTAACCCCCAGTGCTTGATCCTAACTTTAGGCTTCTTTGTTTCCCACTCCATACATTCTTAATTAATACCTGTGTTTACAGTGATAGCTCCCAAACCAGGACTCCAGCTCAGGTGGTCCTACTAAGCTGCACATCGATATATCTACCTGCAAGTCCCATGGGCAAGAGAACTACGTTCACGGTGAAAATTGTAACTCCCCCTCCCATTCCTGCTTCTCTTCCTGTGTTTGCTACCTTGTCTAAGGCAGCAGCAGCCACCCAGTGAGGCATTCTTGATGAGACCCGTATTTAAATGAGGTTGACTCTTTCTAAAATTCCAACTGATCACATGCTCAGGAGGCAAAAAAAATCCTTCCATGGTCCCCACTTACTTCAATACATATTCCAGACTCCTTCAGCTCTCCTTCCATTACCCCCCATCATCATGCACTAGTGAGTTCCTTCCTATCGGCCCCCGTCTCTACTGCACAGCTCTATCCAACTATATCACATCGTTCTGTAGCAGATACTTACCTGGCAGTTTCTTCAGTGCCAGGAATAATGCCTGACAAATGTTTAGTGACAATCATTATTTATTAGTCGAATGAAGAGACGAAAAAATGAAAGTTCAAGTCTTAGGAATACAGTTTACTGCCTGTCAAATCTTAGACAAGGTAATCACTTAACCACTCTGTCTTAAGGCCTTCAACCCTAAAGTAATATTAAACCCATCCCACCAAGTCATTGTGGGGATTAAAGGAGGTCATATATGTGAATGTACGTATTTGTAACATATAAAGCACAGTATAGTAGCAGTTATGTCAACTTTGGAACTTTGTAAGTTTATGTGACCAGTTTAAGACTGCTAAAAAGAAATTTTCTCAGAATCTACTTAACTCCAAAGAAGAAGCCCTTGAAAATATCTTACTGAACAAAATTTGAAGACAAAGTTGTAAGCGCCAGTGTCATCAGTATCCTTAATTATGGAGTTATAAGAAGTGGATGAACTGTCAAGGTTATAAGAGCCAATTTCTTCCCACTCCACCACTCTATTTACACAGTAGAGCTCTCACGTACTTGCAGTTTGGTAGGGGGAGAGAAGTGGTAAATGTATTAAGTATTATAACAAAGTCCACTTTTAAATAATTATAATTTAAGTTAATTACATTGACATTTCTCAGCGAGGATTAAGTAAGTCAGAAGGGAAAAAAGGCATAAGAGAAAATAAAAAGCAAGGGTTGGACTACAAGAGCATCTCTTTTGTCTTTCATTCAGGAGTGTAATTAAATTAAGTAGGATTGATTGAGTGTCAAACATCTGTGGGAGTCATTTCCTAACTTCATTAATGCTATTGTGCCTGAAGAAGCCTCAGTGGTAATTTCTCTCACAAGTATCTAATGAGAGTCTAGTGATGTGATAGGAAAGCATTACACCGAGCCGCTGTGCCCTACGCTGCTGCCTATCTGTATGTGAGGAATTTATTAGAAATGCTGGCTTGGCAACAGCAAAGCTACATTATCCACCTCAGCAGTGGGAGTGGGACAGCAGGCAGCAGTGAGCTGGGGTAATGGAGTCATAAAGTTGAGAGTTTAGACAGCAAGCATAACAGAATAAAAACAGGACTGCTAAGGAGAACTAAATGGTCATAAAAAAGATCATATATAATGAGGTACAGCAGATAATGAGGTGCATTTATATGAAAAATACTAAATAAAAATTATGACCGTTTCCTCTTTAACCCCATAACCATCAGAGCTTCTCCCAGCAGCTAGATTTGCAAGGTAAACTAAGGAGAGTAAATTAATTGGAAGGAAAGAATACGTATGCTGGCTAGCTTAGTTCGTGATTATAAGCATTGCTGAATGTACCGAGGACCCCAGCAGAATATGAGAAACTGGGCAAAACATTATGAGAGACCTATAACTCTCAACCTTTTTGTAGAATTATGATTTTAAAAGATTCTAATTCTATTATAATTATAATTAAATGGGGGATAAACATAAGGATGGTTGTTTTATTCATTTTATCATTGTGGTTAGAAGTTGCCCACTCCCAAGCTTTGTTCATTCGTTCATTTATCAGTTAACGAGCATTTCCTGTGTGTTGGGAGTTCCGGCCAGCTCTCAGAATGCCAAGTTGCATAAGAATAGTCCCCGCCTTTGAGGAGCTTTTAGTTTGGTACGGAAAACTTTAAAGCAATCAAATCAGCAAAATAAAGATTTAAGTGGAAAAACAGAGATGAGCACTGAGTCCCGTGGAAACACAGAGGAGACAACACTTGGCAATGCTCAGAGTACTAAAAATGGACAGAAATTTGGGGTGCCAAGGTAGATGGAGAAGAAAAAGGAAGGATGTTTCAATGTGAGCAAACATCATTCACAAAAACACCTAGCTATGAGATGACGAATTTAAAGAAGGATTAGGAAAAGAAGGCTGATCTGATCTGAGGTTGAAGAGGCCGGGTTTAGGGCCATGACGTGGGGCTAATATGTTATCCTATACATGAGCAAAGGGGACCATCGAGGGCTGTTGGGCATAAGTGTACTCATTTACTACCACCATAAGCACAACAGTTAAAAAAATATAACTTTCCTGGGGCGCCTGGGTGGCTTAGTGGGTTAAAGCCTCTGCCTTCGGCTCAGGTCATGATCCCGAGGTCCTGGGATCGAGCCCCACATAGAGCTCTCTGCTCAGTGAGGAGCCAGCTTCCTCCTTTCTCTCTCTGCCTGCCTCTTTGCCTACTTGTGATCTCTGTCTGTCAAATAAAAAAATAAAATCTTTAAATATATATATATATAAATATATTTTATATATAAATACAAGTATATTTATATATATATATTTATTTATATATATATATATATAACTTTCCACTACTGAATTCTTTCCCCACTATGATCCAGTAGGGCCCTGTTAAGAAAACAAAGTCTGAAAGAGACAACATATAATTTTATGAAATGACTAACTTAAATTTACACAGCTAATTTCCCACAACATATCCTAAGCTTCTATGTCAAGATACTGTATACTTGACAGGACTAACACTGGACACTTACCAAATACACTGAATTCTAAGTAATCTCTAGGCACTAAATCCTACTTGAAAGCCTTTTTGTAATGTAATGGTATATTGTGCTAATAGGAACAAAGCTACTCTGAAGTTTTATGAAGATGTGTTCATTGAAGATTTCACCCTACTTATCAATGGGAGTTTTGACCCAATCAAAGGGGATACTGTAATTCAAAATTAACTTATTTTCAAATCATTATCTGAAAGGGATTTAATAATCATATTAATATTTTTTAAAACACCTTGAAAATTTAGTATCATCACACTACTTATATTGCAATACAGTGTTTATATTTCTGGTCATCACTTGTGTGTCAAGTTTCTACTGTAAGTAGCTGATAAGATCTGGAGAGTTGATATGAGCTAGGATTGAACCAACCCTGCTCATTAATTCATTTTGTAACACGGCTCTATGGCAATGATTTGGCCTGGAGTACTACTAGTGCAGCAAAATTTACCACCTTAGACAAGTAATATATAATGTGGTCAACTTAACCAGACTGTGAGCATCTTGAGGATAGAAAGCATCACCCTGAACGCGCCCAATCTCGTCTGATCTTGGAAGCTAAGCAGGGTCAGGCCTGGTTAGTACTTGGATGGGAGAAAGCATCACATTCATCACCATTTGGCCTGACAGAGGCTCGGCAAATATGTTAGAATGTTGTGAACTTGGTATCATTATCATTCCCATCCATATTATCCTCCGCTTGCGTAGGAGTGGGGTGGAGGCACTGTGTAGAGAATACATTTCCCAGAATTCCTTTCCCCATATTATTCTAGGTTAGTGTCTGCAGGAAGAAGGATCTGTATGTCCTGGCAAACTAAAAAGAAGAAACTGTTATTCTGGCAGCTGCGGAAAAACCTGCTTGAGAATCCGCTTTGGTGTAGACACAAGTAGTGGCCTCCCTGACTTTTGTGTCCCCAGCCTATCCAACAATTATGAAAGCTTCTATTTTCCTGCATTAAAACTCTTCCTACTTGGAATATTTAAAGTAGCTTCTGTTTTCCTCACCTAAGCCTGGCTGGAGTGAGCACTTTAGTGGAAAAAAGAAAAGAAGACAGAAAATAAAGAAAAAGAGAAAAGAGGGGAAAAGAAAGAAAGGAACAGATGCATGAAATCACCTCCTTGGTTTTACACAGCTAAACAGAGTGGGGGTAAGCTTTATTAATTCTAAGTGCATTTGGCCTCCTCGGGAGAGGAGTATGAGTTCTCCCATATTTTGGAAATATTAAAATATCAGGAATTGTGGCTCCACACCAGTCTCCCTCAGCATCCATGGACACCAATAATGTAAATCCGTGAAGAAGAGCATCATAAGAAATTGTTACTAATTCTCTAAATTAGAAAATGTGAATATATTGTCATAGTAATAATCAGAGCTGACGGAATAATGGAGCCAATCAAAAGAAAGACTCATAGGGCAGGGAGAACATCTACGTAATCACTCAAGGAACTTCCAGAGAATGATTCATTTGAGTCGAAAACATAAAAAAAAACTGTTCTTTTGAAGATTCTCTACTCTGAGAAAGAATAGGTGCCATAAGCGAGCGAACTAAAGCAGTGAAGGCATCTGTGAATCAAATCCCTAACTTCTTTGTTTTACTATTCATAAGCCAAATGTTAGGGGAATAAAAAGCAGAATATGTTTGAGGCATATGTTAAACAAAGGAAGGTGTTAAACATATGGATTTTGACATATTTAAATCTGAACTGAAACAATTATGCTTGTAATACACCCAATTTCTGAAACTACTAAATTCAGGATGACAAGTTCTTCATGTATGTGTATGTATTCATTTTCCATGAATACATGGAAAGTTTTCTTAAAAATTTTTTAGCTATTCAAACATTTTCACTGACCCACAAAATGTAACCAATCCTTCCCATACTCATTGTTGTCAGTGAAGTGACAACGACAACTGTTAGTAATTTAAGCCATATAGTAACAGTTTTAAAATCATCTGTAGACAGTGTTTACTAAGAAAGCAATGAATTTTCAGCTGAATCTCTCAGAACTTGAGTCTGGTGGCCCATGCTAATTTACTTCGCTATGTACATTTTTCTCAACCCAAACTTCTTTCCCAAGGCTACCACCTCTTAAATTCTTATTACCATTCTTTCAGTCACCTGAACTTAAAAACATAGAGTTCTGGGGTGCCTGGGTGGCTCAGTTGGTTAAGTGTCTGATTGGCTCAGGCCATGATCTCAGGGTCCTGGGTTCAAGCCCAGAGATGGGGAGTCTGCTTCTTCCTCTACCTATCCTTTTTCCTCTGCCTCTCTCCCACCCCACTCATTTGCTCTCTCTAACAAATAAAATCTATAGTTGATCTTAGCCAAAAGGCTGAGAAGCGATCTAACAAATAAAATCTTTAAAAAAAAAAAAAGAAAGAAAGAAAGAAAAGAAAAAACTGAGAGTTCACTTTTGATTCTTTCCTTTATTTTGCACAATCTGAAACAAAAAAGCATAGAATTTTCTAGCACCTTTCCCTTCTCTTCTCATTCTTGCAACACTGTAAAAACTGGCTTTCCCCTTCATTCCACTAAATGGGAAAATTATTTAACAAACATGTAGAAAGTTTCTGACATATAATAGGTTTTCAATAATCTTAGTTCTCTTACCCTTCTTTCCTTTCATCTCTCTGGGTTAGACTCTAAACCATCGAAGGCCCAATTCTGATCAGATTATTCCCTGACTTAAAAATCTCCATGGCAGCTGTTTCCTGAAGCATGGCCCACTCGGCCAGCATTCAAAGGTGTCTGGATCACATTCACCTTTTCAATTTTCTCTCACCGCTGTCTTATAGAGAGTCCATAGGCCTAGCCAGACTAAATGGTTACCCAATAGCATACCCAAATATATCTGAGCTCCAGCCCTCACCAGGCAAGCCTCCACTAGAAATAAATAACCAGTTAGTTAATTGCAAAACACCAGAGACTGAACCTGTTGTCTTAACATCAAGTATATAGCCTTGGGTATTTAACTTAACTCTAAGAGGAGAAACATCAACAATGAATATATTACATTCTCATACTCCAATAAGCTAGAGTACTTACTATCTATGCCATGGATCAACAAATTGGACCCTACAGACCAAATCTGGCCCATGCTGTTTTTGTATAGCATGCAAGCTAAGAATGGGTTTTACATTTTTAAATTGTTGGACAAAAATCAAATGAAGCAAAGTATGTCATGCTACATGAACACCATACAAACCTCACATTCCAGTGTCCATAAAGTTTTATTGGAACACAGTCACACTCATTCATTTACATAGCAGCTTTTATGCTACGACAGAGTTGAATAGTTGCAAAAGAGACCACATGGCCCACAAAGTCTAAAATATTTACTATTTGGTCCTTTAAAAAATATTTATTGACCCTTGATCTTCATATTAATATTTATGCTTTATTTGTATTTCCTACTTCCCAACTTCTCTTAAAGGCTCTCAAGAATAGAAATATTTCTGCTACTTTCTGATACTCTGGCCTATCATAGATGTTTTTTTTACATAGCTCATACTTAATAGATACTTGTTAGTGATTCTGATGCTAGTTCTACAAGTAAGTGTAGATAAGCACGTAGACTTTCCTCGACCAACTGGGGAAACAAGCAGCACGCTATATTAACTCAGTCTTAATTGTAGAAGATGTTGTTTGTTCTCTCGTTAAAACAGTAGTTGCCATATGCTAATACTTACTTGAGTTTTTCCCCAGAAGTGCTTTCCCATCTCCCTTGTACCTTAAAGTACACTTGGAGATACTGAAATGCCCTTGTGCCTCTTAGCTTAGAGTGCCATCTCCGTCACTGAAATTTTACTTTGGCCGGCTACCCCAAACAAAAAAGCTGTAAATCTGGGACACAGCTTTTCAAATGGTGAAATTATCAAACCCAAATTATTTCATGGAAAAGGGCATGATGTTTCTAGATGACACCAAAATAACTGGCCAATTAGGTTGGTTCTGTTCAATAGCACAGTGATTCTATGGGATAAAAAAGAAAACTAATCATTTGACTAAATTAGCTTAGTTCTATGCAAATAATCTACCTAGTAACACAATGTAGAAAGTATATATCCTGATTATTCAAATACCCAATGCTGCTCTATCAAATATAATGTGTGTGTGTGTGTGTGTGTGTGTGTGTGTGTGTGTGTATTATATTTAAGGTGACCAAATAAAGAGCAAAATTTAATATAAAACATCACCATGAAATATAATGCACATTTTGGGCCCTTATAGATTTTGCCAATTTTCTTCCCTCTGAATCTCTAAGATCTGTCTGAGCTGTCAACAATGCCATGTCAATTGTTTACAAAACAAATCTCATTCACAGGGGAGACAGAAGCCTGATTCAGGAAGCAGAGAAGCTGAGAAGAAAAAAAAGATGAAACACTGACAGTTGCAGATTTTCATTTGAAGTAGTAAAATCTAAGGAATAAATAGGATGTCAGCACAACCTAAGAGTTTTTTTTTTTGGCCACAGGTTTATATTAAGGAATACTGGCACAATATTCTTTAGACCTGCGAAACATTTTTAATAACAGGATTCTTGGAATAAGACAAAACTGTTACATAATGAATTGTATAATTTCAGCATCTATTGTAATTTCCCTTTGTTTCTTTCATTGCGTTCTCTTGTCCTTTCTGCATTTCTTGAAATTTTGATAGCAATTTTAATGTGTTAAGACCATGTGTTGTCACTTGAGGTATTTTGAAAAGTTTCAAATGATCTCTGTTGGTCTTTTCACATTAGTTGTAAAGAGAGTTATAAATACACATATCTGACAGTTGTTCCAAGTACATCATGTACATAACATTTGGTGGTTGCATTGTCATCAGTAAATCTAATATGCAGTTGAGCTCTACAGTGTAGTATATTTTAAAAAACTCTTCTAAGTTTCAAATGAGAAGGAAGTTGATAGAAGCTGTTCTCATTATATAACCTTCATTACATGGCTACCTTGGTCTTGTAAAATACTAAATCTCTTCCTAAACATACTTTCAGAAGTACTGCAGGGTCAGAGTAGACAACTATGATTTCTAAATCTCTAGAATCCATTCATCCCGCTCGGCTAGTAGCACCCCAGTCTTCACATGGGGACTCATCGTTCCTTTGTTCATAGACCACATGGCTCTGCAGAGCTCGGTTCACTTCCATTTTCTGGGGACGTGATCCCAGCCTGGTCAGGCAGATCATCTCCTTCCCCTGGTGATAGGGATTGATTTATTTATGAGCACACGGTTCAAGCTAAGTCAGTCAGGTCCAGCAGGGCTAGCCTTAAACCTTAGCCTGAAAGACTGACCGCATAGTGGAATTCATACCTGAACCTGATAAGGTAGGAGGCCGATGCTGTACCATAAAGGCACAGCCTATCACTGAATGGAGCCAATGCCGGCAAGTCTATACGAAGAAATGAGGAGAGCAAAAGTTGTCCTGGTGAAAATCATTTGAACCCTGTCTTTTCCAAAGCAAACTTGATTCCCAGACTTTTTCTTTGTATGTGCTAACAAATACCCTTTAAATCAGTTTGAGAAGGAGAGAAGGGAGTTGGGGAAAATCGCAGGGGGAGACGAACCATGAGAGACAGTGGACTCTGAGAAACAAACAGGGTTTTGGAGCGGGGGGTGGTTAGGGTGTTGGGTGAGCCTGGTGGTAGGTATTAAGGAGGGCACATATTGCATGGAGCGCTGGGTATGGTGTATAAACAATGAACCTTGGAACACTGAAGAAATAAAAAATAAAAATAAAATATAGCCAAGCTATATCAGTGTGAGTTGGGCATTCTGTCACTTGTTGTCAAGAAGAATCCTGATATGAAAATTGGTAACTCGGGACGCCTGGGTGGCTCAGTGGGTTAAGCCTCTCCTTCGGCTCAGGTCCTAATTTCAGGGTCCTGAGATGGAGCCCCACATGGGGCTCTCAGCTCAGCAGGGAGCCTGCTTCCCACCCTCTCTCTCTACCTGCCTCTCTGTCTACTTGTGATCTCTGTCAAATAAATAAATAAAATCTTTTAAAAAATTAAAATTAAAATAAAAATTCGTGAGTCTTGCTTTCCCCTGTATCCCTCATGGGTACAGAGGGTAAAATTCTGCTTTCTTACACTTCCATTCAGAAATCTCAACTGCTCATTTCCATAGCGTAGGAAGCTTCCAAGAACAGGCTGCACAGAGATCTCCATTCCTAAGACATCTCTGACAACAAGGAATATTGCTGGTTCCCTCCAAGGACTTACATTCAAATTCCCCAAGATGAGCCACTGTGTGGGAAGAGTAGAAGTTTGTGTGAAGAGACTAAAATGAAGGGGAATTTCTAGGAATGGCAGTCGGAAATTAATGTTCAGTCATCCCTCACAGGTGGCTAGCCAGCATTTAGAATCAGTCCAGGAGGAGTTACACCTTTGGTGCTTGATTTTGGTGAATTTCCATGCAAAAGGTAACCAAGGTGGAATTGGTCCACTCACTTCAGTAAATGGAAGTATTAACAAAAAAAAAAAAAAAAAAGAAATACTGGGCTGGTCTGGGTGTGGTGCAGAGTGAAAAATGTTAAAAATATAAGAAACTAGTCTTAAATAACTCAGAAGCTGAATTTCCTTTTGATGAACAAGGCCTGATGTCTTCATGCCTGCTTTAAAATAATGAATATCTCAGATCAGATTTGGAGATCACCACTCAGAAGGGAGGTCCAGGGGTCATCACTATCAAGTCCTAGCTCCACAGTTTTCCTAATCTCCTTAGGTTTATTCTGCATTCCACTTCCCCACCAGCTACCCTTCCTCCAACTTTGAAAGACTCAACTCTAATAAAAGGTCATCTTCCTTCCTGTGTTCCTCAGCTCCTAAATGTGAGATTTTCAAGCCCAGAATCTTAATTTTGTATATTCTCACACATTTGGGAGGAAGAAAAAAAAAAATACCTTTTCTAAAAAACTCACCAGAGAGATTTTTAGAATAGGGATTTGGAAATGTGTGTGCTGAAAGCGACCCTCCTGAGCAGAGCAGAGAGGGCTGGCAGCTACGTCTCTCTGTTCAGGGAGTCTCAGTGAGGGTCCCAGAGAGCAGAGTAGCCAGCACTGGAGAAGGCCTTGCAACCACCCGGAGTGGAGGAACAGCTGCCGCTGCACTTGGCATAGGCTCCCCTGACGCTCTGAGACCCTTACAGGAGCCACCCCCACTGTCCTTTCCACACAGACATGAACATACTTATAAAGTGATTTGAAAAAGGGAAGTCTATTTCCAATTCACACCGAAGAAGTTCTCACCCTGCTTTATAGGGAAGTCAAAATCACACTTAATTTCAAAAAGTTACTACACTGAAAGATGCTTCCGAAAACTGTGGAAGGCAATGTGAAAAACACTTTCTGGTCTATGCGGCCAATGTATGAACAGAGCAGAAGGATTGTACTTTCTGGTGATTTAGTATGGCTGAAGACGTAGACTTTTCCCCACACCTTAGCTGTCCCAGCCTAATCCTATAGACAGCTGGCCAAATACAGGAAACGCTTCATTTTTTAAACTACTTTGATTCATTCACATTTAAACTAGTTTCTCCTCAGCTACATGTATTAATATCCTTATACTGTTGGGTCAATTCTCTAGGAAGAGCATTCTTTACAAATTCAGATTCAAAACAGATTAACTCCCTTGTTTCACACATTATGCCTAAATATACAGTATTTTATTAAGCTATAAATATGATGTATAAATTTATTTTTAAAGAGAGTAAAATATTTTCACTAGCGATAGAAATCTCAAGCATGTAATTAAATACCAACATAACACATGCATTTAATTTAAATCTTCAGACCATCTGAAAGTAATTTTTGATGGAGTGAAATAATCACAATTTACTATATTTTAGGTAAAAAGGAAGTTAACATATTAGAAAATATTAACTTTCACTAAGTTGGGAGATTGAACTTAGAAAAGATGCAAATATTATATAGCTACATATATATATCCCTATAATACAAAAAAGGTACGTAAGATGCATAGTATGTAACAAATAATATATACACAAAATATATATACTCTATATGAAATTAATCAGAGAAGAATCTTTCAGATGGGACTTGCATTTTTTATGCACTATACATTCCTCACTTTGAAAAGTTTTGTCAGCACAATTAAAAACACAGAACACTTGTAAGCCAAAACCAAAAATCAGCGGGATGTCAACTGTTGAAACTTACCCCTCTTAGTTAGGAAACCAAACATGTTTCTCCTGCTAATTTACACTTTACTTCACAGTTAAAGGTACCTTAAAGTGTTAAAAATAAGAGTCATTCTGTGATCTTATTAAACTCAAGAGGGCCTGCCTTTCCTCTCCTTACGCACAGAGCAAGTTGAGAAAGGCATTCCAAGCTAAGATACTCACAGGAGCTTTTTATAAGCAAAGAATTTATGTCTAACACTGACTGCGCTATTTTCATCGGCTGCAAAGAGAGTTACATTTACGGGACGACAATGAAATACCACTGTCTGCAAAGGACCCAACACAGTGCCGGCCATGCTAAGTGCTCATCACCTGTCAGTTGTTGGAGACCCTGGGCCATGGCACCTCACGATCCAGTGGCATCTAAGACAACCGCTGCACAAATTCCAGCTCTCAGAAAAATCTTGCTTCATTTTGTACGGGCCAGCTGCAGGAGGAGGTAAGAACCCGGAGGTGTCTCACCAAGTACCAAATCTCATGGCAAACTTTCCTGTTCCCAGTCCTGAAACACCAAGGCTCAAAAGTTAACACTACAGACAAAAGACTGTGACGATCATGACCCAGGAATGCATACCAATTCACAATCTCTTTTGCACACTATTTTACATCTATAGGCAAAATGGAACAGAAACATTATATAGGGGTGCCTGGGTGGCTCAGTGGGTTAAGACTCTGCCTTTGGCTCTGGTCATGGTCTCAGGGCCCTGGGATCGAGCCCCGCATCGGGCTCTCTGCTCAGCGGGAAGCCTGCTTCCCTCTCTCTGTCTGTCTGCCTCTCTGCCTACTTGTGATCTCTGTCTGTCAAATAAATAAATAAAATCTTTAAAAAAAAAAAGAAAGAAAGAAAAGAAACGTTATATAGCCGGGGACTGCCCCCGATTGAAATGTTTGGGGTGTGTTTCAGATAGTCTTTCTTCCTATTTTTTTTCTTCTTTGAAACAGTAATGTTTTGTCCAGTCCTAGTTTTCCATGATTGTAATTCAAATATAAGTTTTATACAAATATGCATTAGTCTTATTAACTTCACCCTATTAAAACATTCCCCTTCTCTCCTTCCATTGCTCCCACCTTACCCTCCCCTCAAAATACTATATTGCTATAACCTCCAAATTCCCTCGTAGCTTTCACGATTTGAGTTATTTTCAATTGCTCTCTTCACTCTTCTTCACACAACCTCCCCCAAACACTGAAATTATGTCATTTTTATCTACCATTTCCTCTGCACTCACAGAGCTCCCCAGCCTAGGGTCCTCAGCAGCCCACATCTGAGTTGTGATGATGGTTTCTGAGCCAGTTTCTCTGCCTCCAGTCTCTTTTCATCAGATCCCACCTACTCACAGATGCTCTAATGATTTTCCTCTAACTTCATTTTCTTCAGGTCCCTTCCCTGCTCAGCAGTCTCTGGTGCCCCAAGGTCACTTATTATGCACACCCCAAGCCTTCCCTGGCCTTCGGCACTTTCCGCTAATATGACACCCCCAGGATCCCACCCCGCCTTCCTTTCTCATTACCTCTCACCGCAGCCTCTCCGCTCTCCCCGGCAATAGCTGCCTGCTATCTCACATAAGTGATATGCTCATTTTCATCTCTGTATCTTTCCTCATGCAACCCCCCACCCACCCACTGGCCAACAAATTCATTTCTACTCTTTCCATCAATATCTTGTTTCCCTTCAAATTCTGTTCATCACTCCTCTCTTCAGAAATTCCTCCCTACTTAATTGCCACCAAATACGGGATTCCTTTTGTCCTCTATCCCCTCAAAATGGAGCAGTCCCCTCGAGTTGCTGAAGATGGGGACTTGGGGACATAAGACATTCAGGGCCATGCATGTTGTTTGGGTGCCAAATGTACAAATAGTTTCGTCTAAGTTTATAACAAAGAAAGTATCTTGCAAATAAAATGATCAAAGGTCCAAACAAACAAAGCACGCTTACTCACGACCATTTGTATAAGGGAAATATCCATGTATAATAACAACAGCTACCACTTATTTTCAGGGCTTTATTTCTGCTGAAGACCTTATATACACTAACTCATTTAATTTTTATTATAAACAAGATAAGCATTGTTATAGTCATGTTATAGAGAAGAAAACTGATGGTCAGAGAAGCAAAACTTGCCTAAGATCACACTAAGAATAAAGGCAGAACTGGAACCCAGGTTTGTCCTCACTCTAAAATCTATTGTCTAAACTACATCAGCTACTGCCACAAATTCTAACAACATTCTTAGCATCCTGTTCTGATGGCTCCTGAAGGAAAAACAAAAATCACTTCTGAGCTGACTGATTTCACTTTATCAATGGCCACTTGATACTGCCCATTTTTTTCTCTTTCTATACAATTGCTCCTCTGTCTTCCATACTAAACCTGCCCCTTACTACAACTAGAAAATTGGAGCCATTACACACAAACCCCTCCTATTTCTGCAGCTCATCCTAAACACTGACTTCTCTTCTCTCCCATTACAGTGTCCCTCCCCATAAAAGACCAATCCCCTTGGACCAGTTTGCTGGTGCCTTGGTATCAATTCCCTCTTTTCTTCTCAAAACCTGTATCCATCATTTAAACTCCAATCTCCCACATCATTAATCCTTTTCTTTCTACTGTGCCATTTCCATTATTTCCAAATATGCTATGGTAGCTGCCATGATTTTAAAAATAAATAGTATACAGCTTGAAATCAGGTAACATGATGCCCCCAGCTTTATTTTTGTTTTTCAACATTTCCTTAGCGATTCGGGGTCTCTTCTGATTCCATACAAATTTTAGGATTATTTGCTCCAGCTCTTTGAAGAATACCGGTGGAATTTTGATTGGAGTGGCATTGAAAGTATAGATTGCTCTAGGCAGTATAGACATTTTAACAATGTTTATTCTTCCGATCCAAGAGCATGGAATGGTCTTCCATCTTTTTGTGTCTTCTTCAATTTCTTTCATGAGTGTTCTGTAGTTCCTCGAGTACAGATCCTTTACCTCTTTGGTTAGGTTTATTCCCAGGTATCTTATGGTTCTTGGTGCTATAGTAAATGGAATCGATTCTCTAATTTCCCTTTCAGTATTTTCATTGTTAGTGTATAAGAAAGCCACTGATTTCTGCACATTGACTTTATTACAAAGCTGTGATCACCAAGACAGCATGGTACTGGCATAAAAACAGACACATAGACCAGTGGAACAGAGTAGAGAGCCCAGATATGGACCCTCAACTCTATGGTCAATTAATCTTCGACAAAACAGGAAAAAATATACAGTGGAAAAAAGACAGTTTCTTCAATAAATGGTGCTGGGAAAACTGGACAGCTATATGTAGAAGAATGAAACTCGACCATTCTCTTACACCGTACACAAAGATCAACTCAAAATGGATAAAAGACCTCAACGTGAGACAGGAATCCATCAGAATCCTAGAGGAGAACATAGGCAGTAATCTCTTCGATATCAGCCACAGCAACTTCTTTCAAGATATGTCTCCAAAGGCAAAGGAAACAAAAGCGAAAATAAACTTTTGGGACTTCATCAAAATCAAAAGCTTCTGCACAGCAAAAGAAACAGTCAAAAAAACAAAGAGGCAACCCACGGAATGGGAGAAGATATTTGCAAATGACAGTACAGACAAAAGGTTGATATCCAGGATCTATAATGAACTCCTCAAACTCAACACACACGAAACAGGCAAACATATCAAAAAATGGGCAGAAGATATGAACAGACACTTCTCCCATCAAGACATACAAATGGCTATCAGACACATGAAAAAATGTTCATCATCATTAGCCCTCAGGGAGATTCAAATTAAAACCACATTGAAATATCACCTTACACCAGTTAGAATGGCCAAAATTAGCAAGACAGGAAACAACATGTGTTGGAGAGGATGTGGAGAAAGGGGAACCCTCTTACACTGTTGGTGGGAATGCAAGTTGGTGCAACCTCTTTGGAGAACAGTGTGGAGATTCCTCAAGAAATTAAAAATAGAACTTCCCTATGACCCTGCCATTGCACTCCTGGGTATTTACCCCAAAGATACAGATGTCGTGAAAAGAAGGGCCATCTGTACCTCAATGTTTATAGCAGCAATGGCCACAGTCACCAAACTATGGAAAGAACCAAGATGCCCTTCAACAGATGAATGGATAAGGAAGATGTGGTCCATATACACTATGGAGTATGATGTCTCCATCAGAAAGGATGAATACCCAACTTTTGTAGCAACATGGACGGGACTGGAAGAGATTATGCTGAGTGAAATAAGTCAAGCAGAGAGAGTCAATTATCATATGGTTTCACTTATTTGTGGAGCATAACAAATATCATGGAGGACAAGGGGTGTTAGGAGAAGGGAGTTGGGGTAAATTGGAAGGGGAGGTGAATCATGAGAGACTATGGACTCTGAAAACAATCTGAGGGGTTTGAAGTGGCGGGGGCATGGGAGGTTGGGGTACCAGGTGGTGGGTATTATAGAGGGCACGGATTGCATGGAGCACTGGGTGGGGTGAAAAAATAATGAATATTGTTTTTCTGAAAATAAATAAATTGAAAAAATTTTAAAAAATAAAAATAAAATAAATAGTATATAATAAATATTTACTTTTTCAATTCTCATGACCCCATATATTGATTTAGATGCGCCCTCATTTCCTTGCTCCCCTCCACTGTCAAATGGGTTGTTTTCACAGCATTCCCTACTTCCTTACTTCCTATTCATCATGAATTCCTCTAAATCATGGTTTCTTCCTCTTTCCACAGGAACTGTTCCAATCGTGTCTCCATGGACCTCTGTGGACATCAAATCCATATTGTCAAGTTCAGTGGGAATGTTCTTTCCTTATCTCACTTAATTTCTCAGCATGTTTCAATAAGTTTTACCACTCTTTCTGGAAATACTCTTACCTTTTCTTAACCTTGGTGACATTATTGGTTGTCTACCCATCTCCACTGCTCCCTCTCAGTTTCCTGGGCTGGCTTACGCTTTCTTTTATCTAGGAATGTGCCTTGTGCTCATTTTCTTCTCCCTAAGTGATCTCACTAAATCCCAGGGGTTTAAATAAAATTATTATGTCTATGAATCTCAAATTTATGCCACCTGCCCAGACCTATCTCCTCTGGCTCCTATCTGGTTTCCTCTTTGCATCTCAAATTCATATATGCAAAAAGATAACTCCTTTTTTGCCTTCTAAAACTTGTTTTCACACACACTTAAGACACACACACCTCATACCCGTTCTTTCTTATCTCAGTAAAGGCCTAACCAACTCTCAACTACTCAAGCCAAATCTTAGGAGTCATCCTTGGCTCTAGTCTTTCCATCGATCCTTCATATCCAATTCAGAAGTAAGTCTTATGGGAGTTCCTGGGTGGCTCAGGTGATTAAGCATCTGCCTTTGGTTCAGGTCATGATCCTGGGGTGCTGGGGTCCTGGAATTGAGCCCCACATCAGGCTCCTTGCTCAGTGGGGAGTCTGCTTCTCTCTCTCCCTTCACTTCTGCCCACCAACTTCTGCTTACTCTCTCTCTCAATCTATCTCAAATAAATAAATAAATAAATAAAATCTTTTTTAAAAATTAAAAATAAATTAAAAATTTTTAAAGTAAGTCTTATGTACTCCGTTACAGGACAGGCCATAAGTAGCTCTCATCTGGGCCACAAAAATTGTCTCCTAAAATAACCCTACTTCCATTCTTGTCATTATCTAATCCATTCTGTACTTATTTATCAGAGGGATCTTCTCAAGATACAAATCAGTATAATCTTATTTTCTTGCTTAAAACTCATTGAAAGCTTCTTGTTGCACTTACATTGAAATCCAAAATATCTCCACATTCTATTTCAGAAATAGATAAACTTTTTTCTTTAAAGAGTCAATTTTTTTTGGAGTGTTGAGTTGGAGGAGTTCTTTATAGATCTTGGATATTTGGATCTTGGATATTTGACAATACAGACTTTGTCTGTATTGTCATTTGCCAATATCTTCTCCCATTCCGTGGATTGCCTCTTTGTTTTGTTGACTGTTTCCTTTGCTGTGCAGAAGCTTTTGATCTTGATGAAGTCCCAAAAGTTCATTTTCACTTTTGTTTCCTTTGCCTTTGAGACGTGTCTAGAAAGAAGCTGCTGAGGCCAATGTTGAAGAGGTTATTGCCTCTGTTCTCCTCAAGGATTTTAATGGATTACTGTCTCACATTGAGGTATTTCATCCATTTTGAGTTTATCTTTGTATATAGTATAAAAGAATGGTTGAGTTTAATTCTTCTATACTTAACTTCCAATTTTCCCAGCACCATTTATTGATGAGACAATCTTTCTTCCACTGGATTTTTCCTGCTTTGTTGAATATTGTTTGACCATAGAGTTGAAGGTCCAAATGTGGGCTCTCTACTCTACTCCATTGGTCTATGTGTCTGTTTTTGTGCCAGTATCATGCTGTCTTGGTGAGCACAGCTTTGTAATATAGCTTGATATCAGGCAATGTGATGTCTTTTGTTGTTCTTTTTCACCATTTTGTTGTTCTTTTTCACCATTTCCTTAGTGATTCAGAGTCTTTTCTGATTCCACACAAATTTTAGGATCATTTGTTCCAGCACTTTGAAAAATGCCAATGGTATTTTGATTAGGATGGCACTGAAAGTATAGAGGGCTCTGGGCAGTACAGACATCTTAAAGATATTTATTCTTCCAATCCATGAACATGGACTATTTTTCCATCTTTTTGTGTCTTCTTCAATTTCTTTCATGAGTGTTCTATAGTTCCTCGAATATAGATCCTTTACCTCTTTGGATAGGTTTATTCCAAGGTATCTCATGGTTTTCAGTACTACAGTAAATGGAATCAATTCTCTAATTTCCCTTTCTATGGTTTTATTGTGAGTGTATAAGAAAGCAACTCATTTCTGTGCATTGATTTTGTATCTTGCCACATTACTGAATTGCTCTATGAGTTCTAGTAATTTGGAGGTGGAGTCTTTTGGGTATTCCATATGAAGTATCATGTCATCTGCAAAGAGAGAGAGTTTGACTTCTTTTCCAATTTGAATACCTTTTATATCTTTTTGTTGTCTGATTACTGTTGCTAGGACTTCTAGTACTATGTTGAACAATAGTGGTAAGAGTGGATATCCTTGTCATGTTCCTTATCTCAGTGGGAAGGCTCTCAGCTTTTTCCCATTGAGAATGATACTCACTGTGGGTTTTTCATAGATGGACTTTATGAAGTTGGAGAATGTTCCCTCTATCCTTATACTTTGAAGACTTTTAATCAGGAAAGGATGCTATACTTTGTCAAATGCTTTTTCTGCATCAATTGAGAGGACCATGTGGTCCTTCTCTTTTTCTTATTGATTTGTTTTATTAAACTCAACATCCAAAAAACAGATAATCATGTCATAAAATGAGCAGAAGACATGAACAGACACTTCTCCAATGAAGACATACAAATGGATAGCAGACACATGAAAATATGTTCATAATCATTAACCATCAGGGAAATTCAAATCAAAACCACACTGAGATACCACCTTACACCAGTTAGAATGGCAAAGATTAACAAGACAGGAAACAACAAATGTTGGAGAGGATATGGAGAAAGGGGAGCCCTCTTACACTGTTGGTGGGAATGCAAGTTGGTGAAGCCACTTTGGAAAACAGTGTGGAGATTTCTCAAAACATTAAAAATAGAGCTACCCTATGACCCTGCAATTGCACTGCTGGACATTTACCCCAAAGATACAGATATAGTGAAAAGAAGGGCCATATGTACCCCCCATGTTCATAGCAGCAATGCCCACAACCACCAAACTGTGGAAAGAGCCAAGATGCCTTTCAACAGACAAATGGATAAAGAAGATGTGGTCCATATATACAATGGAATATTACTCAGCCATCAGAAAGAATGAATACTCAACTTTTGTATCAACATGGATGGAACTGGAGATTATGCTGAGTGAAATAAGTCAACCAGAGAAAGTCAGTTATCATATAGTTTCACTTACTTGTGGAACATAAGGAATAATATGGAGGACATTAGGAGAAGGAAAGGAAAATTGAATTGGGGGAAATCAGAGGGGGAGATGAACCATGAGGGACTGTGGACTTTGAGAAACAAATGAGGGTTTTAGAGGAGATGGCAGTGGGGGGATGGGTGAGCCTGGTGGTGGGTATTCAGGAGGACACATATTGCATGGATACATAAACAATGAATCTTGGAACAATGAAAAAATAAAATAAAGTAAAATAAATTTTTTTTAAGATTTTATTTATTTATCTGACAAAGAGAGAGATCACAAGTACCCAAAGAGGCAGACAGAGAGAGAGGAGGAAGCAGGCTCCCCACTGAGCAGAGAGCCCTATGCGGGGCTCAATCCCAGAATCCTGGGATCATGACCTGAGCCGAAGGCAGAGGCTTAACCCACTGAGCTACCCAGGTGCCCCAAAATAATTTTTTTTTAAAAGAGTCAATTGTTAAAGATTATAGGCTTTTGGGGCTAGATGTTCTCATTCAAACTATTTAACTCTGCCATTGTAGCATGAAAGGAACCATAAACAATATATAAAGAAATGAGCAGAACTATGTTTCAATAAAACTTTATTTTTGAGAAACTAGCAGAATTTTACCAAACTTAGCCAAATTTGGCCCATGGGCAGTAATTTGACAACCATTGTCTATGTGGTCCTACATGAATCTTATCCCTATGCACTCCTATAACATTTGTACCATTCTCCCCCACCAGTCACGTTGTCTTGGTCACACTGATCTTCAATTCCAAGAAAACATCTATGCATATACTATATTCTTAACTTCCCAGAATGCTCTTCTGACCTTTATCCTTCACTTTACTAATAGTTCCATTTTACATGCCACTTCTTAAAGAGGATTTTCCTGATACCTGATCAGCTTCTGTAAAATAAGTACACCACCTATCATTGTTTTCTATTCTCAAGGCTTTACTTGTTTCTCCCATAAAAATTATCCACTAAAAATCATTATACTTGTCTCTTTACTTATTTTAGTCTATTTTTTCCTAGTAGAATGTAGATTCTATAAAGACAAGTATCCACGTATATTTGATCCTCATTTTATCCTCCTTGCCTAGTCCTATGTCTAATATATAACAGCTATTGTTCAATAAATTTTCTTGAAAGGAAAAATGAAAAGACTCAAAGAGATATATCTATCCAGTCACATAGCATATGAGTTGATTAAAACACTAGTCTGTAATTTTTTATTGCTATATATACTTCAAGGTAAAAAAAATTAAGTATGGTCCCCCTAGTATATGTATATGCTTCCTTATAAGTAATATATACACTATAGCATAAATATATTATGGTATAAAGCACCCACAAAAATATCAGTAAAGTAACATAAAGAAAAAGAAAGAAAGAAAGACAAGACAAGACACCTGGTGGCTCAGTTGGTTAAGTGTCTGCATTCAGCTCAAGTCATGATTCCAGGGTCCTGGGATCAAGTCCTATACCAGGCTCCTTGCTCAGTGAGGAGTCTGCTCATCTCCCTCTGCCTCTCCCTCTGCCCCCAACCCACTGGCTTGTGCTCTCTCACTCTCATGCACTGTCTCTCAAGTAAATAAATAAAATCTTTTTTAAGGGGCGCCTGGCTCAGTGGGTTAAAGCCTCTGCCTTCAGCTCAGGTCATGATCCCAGGGTCCTGGGATCGAGCCCCGCATTGGGCTCTCTGCTCAGCAGGGAACCTGCCTCCTCCTCTCTCTGCCTGCCTCTCTGCCTACTTGTGATCTCTGTCTGTCAGATAAATAAATAAAATCTTAAAAAAAAAAAAGAGCATTAAAAATCTTTTTAAGGAAGGAAGCAAGCATGCAAGAGAAGGAGAGAGAGAGAGAAAAGGAAGGAAGGAAGGTAGGTAGGTTTATTTCTTCCTCATATGTATCAAAAGATACATTCCTTATCTGTGGCAACTCTCTTACAAATGGTTCCACAATCTCTAACACATGACTTTTGAAGTCACCATGCTTATGTCATCCATCAAATCAGCAGAAGGGAAAAAGCATTTATGAGAACAATGCGGATTTTTATGGGTCAGGTCTAGAAGTCGAATACATCACTCAGCTCACATACTATTAAATGGAATGCAGTCATGTGGATGCACCTAACTGCAAGGGAGTTTGTGAAATGTAATCTAGCTGTGCGCCAGAAAAAAATTAATTATTTTGACGACCTGCTAACTTCTGGCTGCCCCATATCCATGTAAATGGAACTTCTATTTTCTTCTTCTATCTCTTCATCTTGTGTAATCACTGGAGGAACTATAGCCCACTTTGGAAATCACTGGATTAGAAGATTATATGACCACTGTAACATCCCTAAATGGTCTTTTGCCTGAAAGGCAATGTTCACTAGTAAAGTAGAACAGAAGTTATTCTTTTAAAAAGAAAAAGATTTTATTTATTTATTTGACAGACAGAGATCACAAGCAGGCAGAGAGACAGGCAGAGAGAGAGGAAGGAAAGCAGGCTCCCTGCCAAGCAGAGAGCCCGATGTGGGGCTCGATCCCAGGACCCTGGGAGAGGCTTTAACCCACGGAGCCACCAGGCGCCCCAGAACTGAAGTTACTCTTAATCAAATGACAATTCTTTAAGACTGTCTATCAGCCAACAGAAGAAAATGGAGCAATAGTAATAGTTTGCCTTATCCTTAAGATATTGTCTTCAGCCTGAACCCACATCATTCAATGTTATTGAGTGCTTGAATGAATTTCACAGTTTCAACCATGTTTGAACTCCTTCCCAGAAATTATTACTAATACGGGTGTCATTTTGCTTAGCAGTCCTGAAAAAAAAAAAAAAAAGGAAATGACAATCATATTTGAATCAAAGAGGTGATACCTTCTTATTAGAAGTGATCTCTTAAAAGTTTGTTTTTTTCTTTTCCTAAAAAGAGATCATCAGAAACACAGCATTGTCAAAACTAGTTCTCCTATACATTACAATGGCATCAACATTTTCTACCTCCTGTCAATAACATTTCTGCTCTGGAATGTTTTTGTTCCTTCAAAATTCATATGTTAAAGCACTAACTCCCAATGTGATGGCCTTTGGGAGGTAATAGATCATGAGGGCTCCACTCTAATCAATAGGATTAGTGTTCTTATAAGAAAAGGCATAAGTAAGAGAAATGATATCTTTCTCTACCATATAAGGCTACAGCTTGAAAAAGTTCTCTGAAAAAGAGTTCTTAGTAGGAACTAAGTCTGCTGGCACCTTGGTTTTGGATTTCCCAGCCTCCAGAACTGTGGTAAATAAATGTTTGTCTTTTAAGCCACCCAGTATATAGTATTATTATAACAGACCAAGCTAACTTAGACATGCCTTGAGATGTCACCATACACCACAACTGCTTTATCAAAGTACTTTTTTCAGACAGTGCTTGTCCCAAAGAAATTCTGACAAATTTTCTTCAAATCCTTATTTGTTAATGAAAATACATTTGTTTTCATTTTATTCGTACTATTTAGACTTCTCTATAACACTGATCATGAGAAAACTATCACTTGTTATGCTTATTAATAAAGCAGTAAGTTTCAAAAATTTAAAAATTTTGACCAGCATCAGTAGGTATTAACAATTCTATAACAAAATGTAATTCCTAAGAAATTAAATATAAATTCTTAAGGATGTTTTCAAATGACTATCTAGTAAGAGTCTGAAAAATCACATTTTTAACAAGATTTATTTATTTATTTGAGACAGAGAGAGAGAGAATACACACACATATGGGGGAGAGGGCAGAGGGACAGAGAGAATGGGTTTTTTCTTTAATTTTTATTTTTTATTAACATATAATGTACTATTAGCCCCAGGGGCACAGGTCTGTGAACCACCAGGTTTACACACTTCACAGCACTCACCATAGCACATACACTCCCCAATGTCCATCACCCAGCCACCCTATCCCTACCCGCCTCCCCACAGCAGCCCTCAGTTTGTTTTGTGACATTAAGGGTCTCATGTTTTATCTCCCTCCTGATCCCATCTGTTTCATTTTTCCCTTCCTTACCTGCCAAACCCCTCACTTTGCTTCTCAACTTCCTCATATCAGGGAAATCATATGATAATTGTCTTTCTCAGATAGCTCAGCATAATACCCTCTAGCTCCATCCATGTTGTCACAAATGGCAAGATTTTATTTCTTTTGATGGCTGCATAGTATTCTATTGTGTATATATACCACCTCTTCTTTATCCATTCATCTGTTGATGGACATCAAGGTTCTTTCCATAGTTTGGCTATTGTGGACATTGCTGCTATAAACATTCAGGTGTACGTGCCCCTTTGGATCACTACATTTGTATCTTTAAGGTAAATACCCAGTAATGTGATTGCTGGGTTGTAGGGTAGCTCTATTTTCAACTTTTTGAGGAACCTCCATGCTGTTTTCCAGAGTGGCTGCACCAATTTGCATTCCCACCAACAAGGAGGGTTCCCCTTTCTCCGCATCCTCACCAGCATCTGTGGTTTCCTGACTTGTTAATTTTAGCCATTCTGACTGGCGTGAGGTGGTATCTCATTGTGGTTTTGATTTGTATTTCCCTGATGCCGAGTGATATGGAGCACTTTTTCATGTGTCTGTTGGCCATCTGGATGTCCTCTTTGCAAAAACATCTGTTCATGTCCTCTGCCCATTTCTTGATTGGATTATTTGTTATTTGGGTGTTGAATCTGATAAGTTCTTTATATATTTTGGATACTAGCCCTTTATCTGATATGGGGACAGAGAGAATCTTACACAGACGGATCACTCATTGCTGAGTGGCTGAGTGTGGAGCACGATGGAGGACTAGATCTCCTGACCCTGAGATCATGACCTGAACCAAAACCAACAGCTTAAATGACTATGCCACCCAAACACCCCCACATTAGAGGTAAATTTAGTATTTCTGAAATTGTGTGATGTTTGTGGCAGAGAATTAGAGATTCAAAGTTTAGGAAATGATTCTAAAATTCACAAGAATTTGACTTTTTTACAAAACAGCTCCAATATTCTTAGAAGAGACTATTCCAGAAGAAAGTGCCTTTCAAGTGTCTGGTGGAATATTATAGCCCACTATTAAGAAAGGTTACACTGCTTATTTACACTCTGGTGATTATATCTTTAAATATAAAGCACTAATCAATTAGTATTAAAGATTTATGAAGGGACAAGTTAATAATTTTCCACTCAATTCCTTCCTACTAATTAAAGATTTTTCACCATTAATCTTTGTCCTTTAGTATTTAATCTGGAGTAATGTTTGTCCTTTAACTTTAGAATTAATTTTAAATAACATCTTTAATTTTGATAGAGAACGATTTCACAATTGCCTTTCAGATTAAATTAAGAAATCCCTAAAACTCTCCCATTTAATTTTATATATAAAATGTCATTTGCATTAATCTGATGATTTTAAATTATACATTTGGCTCACAATATCTAATTAATTTGGCAAGAGAATTATGGAAATAATAAAATTATATCCAAATTTCAAGGAACACTTCATTTTTAAATGCCTAATTAAATGTATCTTTGTAATAAAAGAAATCATTCTGAAGAAATGTAATAGTATTTTAATTTCTGAGTAATAGGTATTCTGAATATTAATTTGCCCTATATTTGGCATCCATAGGAGATAAAAGCATGGCCTCTTTAATGCCAAAAGCAAGTAGTACATTCACACAATCTGAAAAAGAAAATAAAAGTTGCTTGGCAAAGTGTAAAGTTGTTTGGCAAAGGGTACAAGGGATGACTTGTGCTTCATTTAAAAAAATAACTAACTGGCAGCTGATTATTTTTAGTTTTTTCTTGCATTTCAGTCAAGAGACTAGTGAAGAGTACTGATATTTAAGATTAGCATTTTAGTTACTTGTTTCTTTATTTATTTTGTGATGCTTCCTTCCGATGGGTGCTATTTCTGACTCCCCTCCATAGCCCAAAATGTTCTAATTCTTATGTGTCAACAATGAAGTTGGATAAAGAAAAAAAAAGTCACTCTGCTTCTTTTCAAGAGTGTTTCCAGATCTCCTGCCTGCTTTTTTCCACTCATAATTTCAAATTTTAAAATCAATTTATTGATTGATTTCTCCAGTGAATGGCCCATAGTTATCCATTTTCTTCTTTCTCTAATTAAACGATTCTGTACTTCCCATTTCTCTGTTGAAGTCAATTCAAAATCTTCTTACTTCTCTTCTTTCTATTTTTCAAGTTCAATGGCATTTAAAAACTCTGCCAACTATATACCCCATGCCACAAAAATAAGACAAAATTTGACAAGTGTGATTTTTCTAAGCACTAAATTTATCTTTAAAAAATAGAAGTGTAATTTCAATACCAATGGGGTCAAAGTTAGATACTGCCAGATTAACACTCCATGACATATGCACATATTAGTAAACATTACAATAATCCTAAAGGATATGACAATTATTAAAACAAAAATCCATATAAGTATATTATATAAATGCATTCATTAACCTCCTAGGTATTTGGAAGCAACTTATCTAAAAATCATTATTCCTTGCCATATTTTGCGTTCGAGTATAAAGAGCTGCAGCTCGTGTTTAAAATTTCAAGCTTATTCAGGACGGAAAGGTAGCATTCGACAACCTGAAGCAGAATCAAACCATGTCATTTAGAAACATCTTCATCTCTGTGGATTATCAGGCGACTCTACTCTTATGCCCTGCCATGCCAGAGAAGCTCTGAGCATCACTGGTTATTATTAGGCTTCAGGCACCTGCAGTTTTCCAAGTAAAGGAAAGGTCAATAATGCCTGCTATTCACAGGCTCCAGGCAGACAGCTTTGCCTACCTGGTTCGGCATTGGCCACGGTACCATTGCTGTAGTTACAGGGACTATCCCAGAGGTACTTACAGCTCATTCTCTATTCATTCTAGCATAATCCTCTCACTTGCTGACCATTAGCAGTGTAATTAATGGGCATTTTCTGATCGATGTTCCCTTACAGATAAGTGTTATAATAAAGGGTGATTACGGTGAAGAATAATACAGTTGAAAATCAGTACCTAATCGTCACCACTCATTGGCAGTGCCATAACAGAATCAGACAGTGAGACCAGACTGCATAGAAATTATATCAAATAAAGTAATTCTTTCAATTTATTGCACTTTTAATTATGCCATCTTTAATTTAAAGAACTACCTTGCCCCGTACAATGTAGTCTCCAAGCTAAAAGGAATTAATCTAGGGCTAACTAATATTCACTCCCCAGCACATTTGAAATCAATTTTACCTTAAGCAAAATGTTTTATGAGTCTTTAGTTTACCCTGGGCATTATGCATCTTCATAATTTTCTAATGAGCTTAAGATATCCATGAGCAGAAGCCATGAATCATATTTTTGGTAGCCCTTAAAAACAATTTTTTCCAATCTGCTATAAATTAAAAAGAGATGTGAGAAAATGAGAATAAAATCTCATTACCACTGACAACCTCACAGCCCAATAAACCTGTTTTAAATCTTATTAAAGGGTCAGTTATTTGTCATTTTTAGTAGCCTTCATCATCACAACCAATATCATGCCATCCGATCTTTCTTTAAAATACCAGGGCACAGAGGTCACACAAAGTGCTGGGGCTATGAAAATCATCCCTGAGAGTGATATAAGGAATTGGAGCTCTTTCCAGGGGTTTCAATTTAAATATTGACACACACTGAGCTGTGATATCACACAGAAGGGTCAGGGACAAAGGTCCAGTGAATGAAACCTGAGAAGACCCTGTGACTCACTGTGATTTCCTGATGACCAGAATCAGAGGGGAAACGATGATCATCTCACAGACAAGACCAAAGAAACATATAACTGAGATGAGGCTTAATCATTGCTTCTTGGATAAATAAGGATAAAAGAAAAAAAAAAAAAAACAGATCTCAAGCAGCCACAGGCTTTAAGTACAACCAGTTTTCTATACACAGATTAAACTTACTGGGGATTCTCCTCAGCTGAATATTAGTAACAACAGACCAACTTCTGTCACTGGCCAGCAGTTTCTGCCCTGGGTATGTTCATGGAACAACAGAACTGTAATATAATCTAAATACACCGGATCAAGAGATATATATATATATACTACCAATAATAACAACAGCCAGCAACTACTCTAGTAATTTAAGCAAAACATAGGTGATTTCTCAAAATTCTGTGGCTACTCTGTCCAAAACCAATTCTTTTCCATTTGGCAAGTAATGGAGGTGATCCCAGAGAAGAGTCTCATGCCTTAAAGTCACAGCACATTTTTCTTGATCTCAGCTTATGATAAGATCGTTTGTGGGCTGCTGGCAAGAACTAAACAGAGAAATTTAAATGAAGAAATTTCTATGTTCTAGAGGAATTTCAAAGAGGTGTACTTGTATTTGTATCCAGGTAGGCAGAACTCCCCACAAAACAGCTCTCCAAGCCCCACTCAGTCCCACTCTTCTTCAGTGTCACCCCCTTGTCAACACAACTGATATAAATGACCTTATCACTAATCCAAAATTCCTAGGTTCTAAATAAGAGGAAGGAGGTATGCAGCAAAACCAAAGGAACTGAACACACAATTTTACTTACAGTCCCTTAGATATACTTATCACCACTCCCAACAGCTGGCTACTCTGATTTCATTCATTTTGGGAATGTTAATCTTACCTGGAGTTTTATCCTGAATTATTTCAAGTAATTGGTAGTAAAGCTTCTCATCCTGCTGTACCTTACCTCTGCAGACATTCTGATGTCAACGAAGTTCACTACAGATCAGTCTGCATTGATTTTCCTGAGACTTTATGTATTGGCCTTCTCAGGCAGCCATAACAAAATACCACAGACTGGGTGGCTTAAAAAAAGGAAATTTATTTTCTTACAGTTCTGGAAGCTGATCTAGAGATCAGGGTACCAGCATGATCAGCTTCTGCTGAGGTCTCTCTTCCTGGTTTTCAGAAGGCCAACTCTTGCTGTGTTCTCACATGACAAAGACAGAGAGAGAGCCCTGGTGTCTCTTCCTCCTTGTATAGAAACACCAGGCCTTTCAGATTAGGGCCTTACCCTATGATCTCATGTCACTTTTATCACCTCTTCACAGGCTCTGTCTCCAGATTTTGGGGATCACGTGAGCCCAGTCAACATACGGATTTTGGAGGGATACAGTTCAGTCCTTAGCACTTTATATTACAGAAATGTCCATTTTTTGTCTTTATAGGATGCCAAAACAACCAGCTAATGCAAGAAGAGTTATACTGGATCTTTTGAATAATATATGCAATGGAAGGGCACCTGGGTGGTTCAGTGGGTTAAGTCTCTGCCTTTGGCTCAGGTCATGATCTCAGGGTCCTGGGATGGAGCCCCACATCGGGTTCTCTGCTCAGCATGGAACCTGCTTCCTCCTCTCTCTGCCTGCTTGTGATCTCTATCAAATAAATAAATAAATAAATAAATAAAATCTTAAAAATATATATATGCAATGGACACACTCTTCAAGCTGTAACCTTACTTTCTGCTATTACTATTTCTTTCCATTTCTGCCTGGTGGCAGAAAGAAAATTACAGTCACTTCTGGGATTTTTCTCTCCCCTCCATTTCTACAGAGCAGCTTGAATATTTTGTCATTTTTAGGGAGGATCAAGGCACTGAGGAGTCTGTGAGGGGGCACCTGATTTTTGGTCAGCCTTTAGCCACAGAGGCCTCTCATTCTCTCAGGATCTCGGCCCTGATGCAAACTTCTCCTGGACCCAGGCTTAAAAAGGAAATGGGGGCCCGGGGGGAACAATATGGAGAAAACATGATTTATGATCTCAAATATTATCTTACCATGCGAAGCAGAATTATCTTACCACATGAAGCAAATATTATCGTACCCAGAAGAAAGAAGTTTGACCCTTTTTATCCATCCAGTGTCAGAGTTGGAAAGGCCTGTCATGATTTTCTACTGCATTACCATAATTTTCTAGATGAAGACACTGAGGCCCAGAGAGGTGACATAACTCATGCCTCATCCCATAACATCTTAATGGTAGGTCACGGACTAGAAGCCGGGTCTTCTCATGACACCTCACTGCATAATTCATAACACAATTCAATTCAACCAACACCACATGAGTGTAAGAAACTAAGCCCAGCAAGTACCCTGAGAGGAGTAAAAAAATGGTATCTACAGTTTAAAGCAGCACTGGGGCTGAATGCAAGGAAGCCTCCCAATTGCTATTGCTTTTTGCTAACCTGTTTTCAGAAATGTATACTGATGAGAAAAACAGAAAGAGGGCTTTGATGGACTAAGAATACCATAAAAGATTTCTTGCTTGAAACATTTTAATTAATAGAAAAATTTACAATTTTTTCCTCCGATTCAAGTCACCTACAGTAAAAAAGCACTGCTGGACACCGTGATGAAATCTTGTTATGCACTCTGTTCTGTCAGCTTGGCTAAGACTGGGCAGGGCTCAGAATCAGGAACACTTTGAAGGAGAAGGAGAGGGATCTCTCATTTCACTCCCCTGGGGAAAATTCTTGTCACACCCTCCCACCTTGAAGAAGAAGGCTTCCTTCCCTTCTTTGATTATTTAATTAAATTAAAGAACTCAAAATACATAAAGATAGACTATAGATTAAAATGTTATATGCTCCCATCAAGAAGCACATAATGTTTGGTTTTTTACTTCTTGATATTAGCAGATAACCGTATCTCATTAGGACTTACAAACTGATGACATTTTAAACTCTAAGCTATCACCTTTCATATATTAGCTGGATATAGTTCTACGTTTCTGCAAAAAGCTTTCACTCACCAACTATTTGGTTGTCCTAAGCACAATAAAAGGATACCTTTCAGTCCCCTGCTGTTCATTTCTTGTTGCTTATTTCTTATAAGATGTTCTCTGAGTCTGCCCTAACAATACACTGAAATCCCAATACTTGATTTGCTTCTTATTCCCTGAGCCCCCTCTACCCCAGGTTGTTTGCCTCTAGCACCCGTTAAGGTAGTCAAGTTCACGAATGTACCGTTTTGCAGTGCAATATAGCAAAATCTGGAATTACAAATAACTTTTGACCTGGAGACTCCAACTTTCTAAAATACAGTTTTTTTCATCTGCAACAGGAAATAATAACAGTACTTGCCTGTGCCGGTTATCATGTCACTGCTCTTCTTTGCCATGTGACCCTAGAATCGGACCACATGACACCTCTCCTTAGCTAAGCTGACACAATGTGAGGCTTCTCAACAGAGAGGGCTAGAGGGACCACAAGAGAAAGAAGTTTGTTTGCTGTCAGCAGCCTGACTGCAGCAGCCATGACCCAAGTGAGGGGCATCGTCATGAACATGCAGCTTGCGTAGTGGCTCTGATGCTGTCATCTGGAAATTTTCAATAATGTAACAAATTTCATTTTTATTTTGTACTGGGCCCCAACCTTGTGTAACTGGTCCTACTCTGAGCTCCAAATCTCAACCTGGGGGTGGGGGTGGGGCTCCTCCATATTCTTAGTTCTTTCTGCTCACTCTTCCTCAGAGGTAGAGGCTGGTCTGAATTTATTTTCCCTTTAATTTTTTAAGTTTTTATTTTAATTCCAGTTCATTCATAAACAGTGTTATGTTAATTTCAGGTATGATTCAAAAATTCCACACGTCATCCAGGGCTCATCATGACAAGTGTGCTCCTTAATCCTCATCACCTGCTTTACACACCCCTCCACCCCCACCCCTCTCGTAACCACCGCTTTGTTCTCTATAAGGAAGAGTCTCTTGGTTTGTCTCTCTCCCTCTTTTTTTCCCTTCGCTGTTCTGTTTTGTTTTGTTTGTTTCTTAAAGTCAGCATATAAGTGAAATCATAAGACATTTGTCTTTCTCTGACTGACTTATTTCACATAGCATCATAATCTCCAGTTATATCCACGTCATTGCTAACAGCAAGATTTCATTCTTTTTTATAGCTGAATAATATTCCATTACACACACACACACACACAGAACTTCTTTATCCATTCACTCTATTGTTGGACTCTTAGGTTGCTTCCATAATTTGGTTACTGTTAAGAATGCTGCAGTAACATAGGGTTGCATGTATCCCTTTGAATTAATGTTTTCGTATTGGGAGGGTAAATACCCAGTAGTGTAACTACTGGATCATAGTGTAGCTCTATTTCCAGTTTTTTGAGGAGACTCCATACTGTCTTTCACAGTGGCTACACCAGTTTGCATTCCCACCAACAGTGAATGAGTGTCCCTTTTTCTCCACATCTTCCCCCAGCACCTATTGTTTCTTGTCATTCTGACGGTGTGAAGTGTTATGTCACTGTGGTTTTGGTTTGCATTTTCTTGATGATAAGAAATGATGAGCATATTTTCATGTGTCGTTCACCATCTGTATGTCTTTGGAAAGTGTCTATTTGTGTCCTCTGCTCATGTTTTAATTGGATTATTCCTTTTTTGGTGCTCAGTTTTTTTAAGTTCTTTATATATTAGGGAAACTAACCCCTAATCAAATATATTATTTGCAGATATCATCTCCCATTCCATAGGATGCATTTTAGTCTTATTGTTTATGGTGCAAAACCTTTTTCTTTCAATGTAGTTTATTTTTGCTTTTTTTCTCTTGCCTCAGGAGACATATCTAGAAAAAAGTTACCATAGTCCGTGTCAAAAAGCTTACTGCTTTTGTTCTTTTCTAGGATTTTTAAGGTTTCCTGTCTCACATTTAGATCTTCAATGCATTTTCAATTTATTTTTGTGTGTGGTGTAAGAAAGTGGTCCAGTTTCATTCTTTTGTATGCTGATGTCCAGTTTTCCCAACACCATTTGTTGAAAAGACTGCCCTCTTCCCATTGGATATTATTTCTTGCTTTGTTGCAGTTTAACTGATCATATAGCTCTGGTTTTATTTCTGGGCTTTCTATTCTGTTCCATTGATCTACGTGTTTATTTTTAGGCCAGTACCATACCGTTTTGATCACTACAGTTTTATCATATAACTTGAAGTCCAGAATCATGATGCCTCCAGCTTTGCTTTTCTTTTTCAAGTTTGCTTTGGTTATTCAGGGTCTTTTGTGGTTCCATACAAGTTTTACGATTGTTTGCTCTAACTCTGTGAAAATGCTGTTGGTATTTTGATAAGGATTGCATTAAATGTGTAGATTGCTTTGGGCAGTATTGATATTTTAACAACAGCTGTTCTTCCAATCCATGAGTATGGACTGCCTTTCCATTTCTTTGTGTCATCTTCCATTTCTTTCATCAGTGTTTTATAGTTTTCAGAGTACAGGTCTTACACCTCTTTGGTTAGGTTTATTCCTAGGTATCTTAGTTTTTGGTGCAATTATAAATGAGATTGTTTTCTTAATTTCCCTTTCTGCTGTTTCATTATTGGTATATAGAAATTAAACAGATTTCTGTACATTGACTTTGTATTCTGTGACTATTTTTATTTTGTTTATCAGTTATAGCAGTTTTTTAGTAGTCTTTAGCATTTTCTATATAGAGTGTCATGTAACCTGCAAATAGAGAAACTTTACTTCTTTCTCACCAGTTGGGGTGCCTTTTCTTTGTCTGATTGTTGTGGTAAGGACTTGGAGTATTATGTTAAATAAAAGTGGTGAAAGTGGATATCCTTGTCTCATTTCTAACCTTAGGCAAAAAGCTCTCAATTTTTACCCATTTAGGCTGATGTTAGCTGTGGGTTTTTCCTATATGGCCTTCATTATGTGGAAATATATTCCTTCTAAACCAACTTTTTTGAGGTTTTGATCATGCATGGATATTATATTTTGTCAAATGCTTTTTCTGCATCTATTGAAATGACTATATCATTCTTATCCTTTCTCTTATTGATGTGCTATATCACATTTATTGGCAAATACTGAAATACCCTTGAAACAAAGGAATAAATCTCAGTTGACCATGGTGAATGATTTTTTTAATGTAAGGTTGGATTGGGTTTGCTGGTATTATATTGAGGACTTTTGCATCTATTGTGATTGAAATATTGGCCTGTAGTTCTCTTTTTTAGTGCTCTCTTTATCTGGTTTTGCTATCAGGGTAATACTGGCCTCAAAGAATGAATTTGGAAGTCTTCCCTCCTTTTCTATTTTTTGAAATAGTTTGAGAAGAATAGGTATTAACTCTATTTTTTTTTTCAGTTTGCCCTCCCTTTATTTATTTATTTATTTTAAAATTTTTTTAGTTTGTTTTCAGCATAACAGTATTCATTGTTTTTGCACCACACCCAGTGCTCCATGCAATCCCCCCCTCTCTAATACCCACCACCTGGTACCCCAACCTCCCACCCCCTGCCCCTTCAAAACCCTCAGATCGTTTTTCAGAGTCCATAGTCTCTCATGGTTCACCTCCCCTTCCAATTTCCCTCAACTCCCTTCTCCTCTCTAACTCCCCTTGTCCTCCATGCTATTTGTTATGCTCCACAAATAAGTGAAACCATGTGATAACTGACTCTCTCTGCTTGACTTATTTCATTCAGCATAATCTCTTCCGGTCTTGTCCATGTTGCTACAAAAGTTGGGTATTCATCCTTTCTGATGGAGGCATCATACTCCATAGTGTATATGGATCACATCTTCCTTATCCATTCATCATTCCACCGGTATTTTTCAAAGAGCTGGAGCAAATAATCCTAAAATTTGTATGGAATCAGAAGAGACCCCGAATTGCTAAGGAAATATTGAAAAACAAAAATAAAACTGGCGGCATCACGTTACCTGATTTCAAGCTTTACGACAAAGCTGTGATCACCAAGACAGCATGGTACTGGCATAAAAACAGACACATAGACCAGTGGAACAGAGTAGAGAGCCCAGATATGGACCCTCAACTCTATGGTCAAATAATCTTTGACAAAACAGGAAAAACTATACAGTGGGAAAAAGACAGTCTCTTCAATAAATGGTGCTGGGAAAACTGGACAGCTATATGTAGAAGAATGAAACTCAACCATTCTCTTAACTCTTTTTTACATGTTTGGGAGAATTAGCCTCTGAAGTCAATTGGTCCTGGACTTCTGTTTTTTGGGAGTTTTTAAATTACTGATTCAATTTCTCTGCTGGTTATTGTTCTTCCTGTTTCAGTTTGGTACTTCATATGTTTCTAGGAATTTATCCATTTCTTCTAGGTTGGCCAACTTGTATGCATACAGCTTTTCATGATATTCTCTTATAATTATTTATATTTCTTTGGTGTTGGTTTATTTTTTCTTTTCTCTCATTTAGGCTTTTATTTATTTGAGTCTTATTTTATAAGTCTGGCTAGGGGTTTATCAATTTTGTTGATTTTTTTTTAAGGTACCAGATCTTGGTTTCACTCAGTTCTACTGTACTTTTAGTTTCTATAGCATGTATTTCTGCTCTAATCTTTATTATTTCCTTTTTTCTGCTGGCTTTAGGCTTTCTCTCTTGTTCTTTTTCTAGCTCCTTTAGGTGCAAGGTTATTTGAGATTCTTCTTGCTTCTTGAAGTAAGCCAGTATTGCTATAAAGTTCCCTCACAGAACCACTTTTACCACATCCCAAAGGTTTTACAATATGTCTTAATGTGGGTCTGCTTTTGTTGAGACTTCTCTTGTTCCTCCTTGATCTAAATATCTGTTTCCTCTCCAGATTTGGGAAGCTTTCAGTTTTTATTATACTCAAAGAAATTTTCTGCCTCCTTTTTGGCTCTTCTTCTTCTGAGACTCCTATAGTACAAATGTTATTACATTTGATGGAGTCACTGAATTCCCTAAGTCTATTCTCATTTTGCATAATTCTTTTCTCTCTCTTTTGTTCACCTTGAATACTTTTCATTACTCCGTCTTCCAAGCCACTAATTCATTCCTCTGTTTATTCTATCCTGCTCAGTTCATTCCATCAAGTATATTTTTCATTTCATTTATTAAACCCTTTATCTCTGCTATGCTATTCCTTATCTCTGTGTTTAGGGTCACACTCATGTCTTCCACTCTTTCCTCAAGTCCAGTGAATATCCTTATGATCGTTGCTTTAAATTCTCTATCAGACATGTTGCTTTTTCTGTTTTGCTTAGATCTCTGGCCATGGCCTCATCCTGTTCTTTCATTTGTGATAAATTTCTGTTTCCTCGTTTTCCTACAGTGCCTCTCTGTGTTAAGAAAGTCAGATATATCTTCTGCTCTTTATTATAAAGAGCTTTATAAAGAACAGGTCCTGGAGTGCCCTGGAGTACAGTGCCCCCTGTTCATCAGAACCTGGAACTTTAGGGGGTAGCCTATGTGTGTTGTTTATGTCCTGCTGTTGGACTGAATCACTTTTCCTTTCAGTGCAGTCATCTACACTATCTGCCTATTGTGGGCTGTGCTGTGCTTGTTCTCTGTGGTGTTAACAGGATCCAGACAGATCAGCACTGATAAGACAGTTCCTCTGGGGAACTGGGAGTGGGGTGGCAGAATAAGTAAAACTTTTACTGGGCCACTGGTCCTATGCCAGATACCCAAAGGCATTGTATAAGCTGGGGGCTATGCACCGATACCCAGGGGGCAAGGCTGATCATGGCATGTTGTAATCAGTGGGCCTGGCCAGGGCCATTGTCCAAGGATGGCTGGGGGTCTAAGGCTGGGCATGGCATGGTGGCTGGGCACTGTATGCCCTATAGGGCAACAACTTTCCTGTGTGAGCTTCCTGGTGTTAGAGCCCATTTCCCTGCCTCTGTGTGCATGCAGCTCCCTCCCTCCTATAGGCAGGCCCCCTCTACCTTTCTGACCTCATTAACTTTCAGATTTATCTTCTTCTCTGTATTTAGTTGTGGAGTTTGTTCTGTCAGTCTTTGGATAACTCTCCAGTTTATTGACTTGGATGTGGATGATATCTAGTTGTATACAGGGGGCAGGGTGAGCTCAGGGTCCTCCTACTCTTCCATCTTGCCAAGTCCCCCATCTTCTCTCTGTTTTTTAAAGTCATCTTTTACCCCCTTATAGTAGTTAACTACCTCTTGCTAGTTTAATGATACTTTAGGTTAAATTACTGGTGTGATTTCTATCTTTTGTTTGGACCATTATTGATTTTCTGCCTCAGAGAGTTTCTAGGAAACTAAACCGATGTACATTATGTAATAATGCAAATATTACCAATGCCTAGCACTTACTAAGTGTTAATTAATCCAGTTGTTATTCATTATGATGATATCTCTACAAAGCCACATGTGAAAATCCTTATTTGGTTTGCCTATAAACGTATGTCACAGTAAGAAAAATTGGGAAAAAAATACAGATTGCTCTCAGCTCTACCACTCTCCCTAAAAATGAACTCAGAAAAATGTCACCTTTGAAGAGGAAGGTCAGCAGAACACTATTGTGAAAGCAGAATTGTACTTGGAGTCACGAGATCTACATTGAAATGAGATAACCATTCCTATTGAACCATGACCAAAACCAATTTACCCAGCAAATCCCTGGGTTTTCCCTCTACGAAGTGGTAATAAAAATACCTATCTCAGGGTTTTCTAAGGCTTCAGTGACAAAATATATGAAAAGACATTATATTTTACTAATGCTATTTATTATTGGAGATATCTGTTGCTGCCTTTATGCCTAGAGTGTTGCCAAAGTCTTTGACAATGCTAGTGTAAATATTTATTATTATTGTTTAACTACAAGTCAACAGCCTATTATGTGCCAGGTCTTTATGAATTATCTCATTAACCATCATAGTCCTACTGTATAAAAAGCATCTTTGATGTCATCCTTGACTCCTATTAATCTCGCACCCCACATTCAATCCAACAGTGAATCATCTAAAATCTACCATCATAATACAGTCAGACTCTGTCCACTTCTTAGGACCTCAACTCTACCATCCTGGCCTAAGAGACTATCTTATCTTCCCTGGCTTTCTGTAATAGCTTCCATCTGGCTTTCTGGCTTCTGCCTTTCCCTCACTTGCCACTAGCATGCAACCCACCCAGTCTATACTCAAAACCATACCCATGTGATCCGTTAAAAATACAAGTCTTATCATGTCACTTCTCTACTCATAACTCTTTAATAGCCTCCTCTAAGTTAGAATGAAGCCAAAATCCCTACAATGGCTTCTCAAACTTTCACAATATACCTACCTCACACTACTTTTCTGACTTTGTCACCTACTCTCCAGTTGTTCCCCATAGTCTACTCAGGCTGTTCATAGAACATGCCAGGCAGAGCCCTGCCTCAGGGCTTTTGCATCTGCTCTTACATCTGCCAAGAACACTCGTCCCCCAGATGACTTTACGTCTTGCTCACTTGCCTCCTTCAGGTCTTTGTTTAAAGACTGCTTTCGCAGTCAGCCCATCCTGACTTCAGATGTACTTATTCAGCACCTTCACTGTAATACTTTCTCACCCCCTTTCTCTATTTTACTCCATATTAATCATCACTATCTGACAGATAGGTCAGATACCATATACTTATAAAACACTTATGAGTTGGGATTCCTTATTTTGGAAGTAATAAAAGCACGACTCAAACTGGATTAAACAAAAGGGAATCCTTTTAACCAGGTAACTAGAAATTCCAGAGGTAGGACAAGCTTTGGAAGTGTCAGTCTCTATTTCCTGCCATTCACTTTCTACTTCTACATACTAGCTTTATCTTCCATGGCAGTAAAAATGTTGCTACAGAATCTCAGACTTTTCACCTATATACCATACTAATCAGAGCAAAAACAGTGTGTATCTTATGCAGATACATTGCACTTCGCACTGATAGGACCAACCTTAACCAATCGCAGAGGCCAGTGCAGTGCCATGCGCTGATTGACTTAGGCTCATGTCATTGCTCATCCCTGAACCAATCTTTGTGGCAAGGGATACTATTGCCTATGTGAAATACAGGCTATGCACAGAGCTGGGGATGATGTCCAGCCTACCCCCGGGGAGCAGAACAGATGCTGGAAAAGCAAGTATAATGCCCATTACAGCCCTGTGTCTGTACCTAATTAGAGAAAACCACACCTTAAAGATGAAGTAACATTGCCAGTAAGTGGTAGAGCCTAGACTCAAAGCAAGATCTACCTGCATCCAAAGCCAACACTGTCAGTTAAATTACATCTCAGTGACCACACATCACATAAATTCCTCATAATCCCTGATATTTTCTATTAAGAAGGACATGTATTTAAATGAGCTGATCAAAAGCAAATGTTCAGGCAAGAGGATAAGTATTAAGGGGATTCATAAGGAGTAGAAAGATAAGATTTCTTTCCTTCTCACATTTTTTACCACTTTTTCTCCTCCTCAGTGGAAAATAGTGGGACTTCTGGCATAGTAACACTCTTAAGGTTGTGCTACGAAAAAGAGTACAATTTTGTAAGAGCAAAGTTGATTCGTCTCATTCATGCACCGTTCTCATTAAGTTTGAGAAACTTAAATCTGCTAGGTGAGATTTACCCCTGCTCTCCCAGGATTATCTTAAACTGAGACCTTCTTCCAAGAGTGAGTCAAGACCTAGAAATGAACAGAAAGAGGCAGAAAACGGTGGAGGCAACAAATGTGAGGTGAATACATCATGTATCAGAGTCTACTTCTGTATGAATTGATGGGAACCTCGATGCAGCATCCTCAGAATTCTATCTGTGTTCCTGACCCACTGGTATTAATTGTTTTCCTTCTGGTACCTGCACTCCCTTTCAGTATTACAGAGACATAATGAGCCAACAATTGCTTCTCAGGCCACCTAGAAGTCTTTCTTAAACAGCATCATAAACAAGATGTATTTATTTATCTGGAATTTATTCCCTTATATTTTCCTTGAAGGCAAACAACCAGAATCACAAGAAGTTTTACAAATGTAGTATAATGCTTCTAGTTTTATTTTTATAGTCTGGTTGCTTCTAGGAACAACAAATTCAGCAAGTTGAGATACTCAGTGTAGATGTCAATCACAATCATTATCCAAAGGTACTTCAGAACGTATCGGGCTATTGCTATAGATTTTTTTTTAATTTTTTCTAATAATAGTACCCTATTCAGATATATATACCATGATTGTCTGGTATTTCTACGTGATTCACAAAGTCTTAAAAGGCCTTTATTTATTTTTCTCTGCTAATCCTAGCATTTGGCCACCTGAGGAACTCAATGTCAGGTGCAAAAGCTAGAGATTGTACCCTGCACTTCCTTCCCTGGAACCATATGATTTTCATATCTGGATTAAAACGGGACCATTTATTATCTTTGTTTTTAAGCAGAGTAATCATAGGAAGGGGAATGCATTTTATGTTTGACATTTGAAAATAAAGTCAAGAGAAGGGCACAGTTACTTCAGATGAATTTAGGTCTAGAGCACCTTTCTAGATCAACTTTTGAAGGAAGAATTCATAAAATGAAATTTCAAGAGCTGCTTAAAGAAAATGAAGGCAAACAAAAACTAAGTAGTAGGTGAACTAAAATATATGTCAAGTATCATACTATTTACTTTAGATGTGTTAACTTACTTAATTTAACAACAATACTATGAAGTAAATATATTCCCCAGAAGAGGAATCTTTAACTCATGAAAGACAAATGTACTACCCCAATAATAGAGCTAAATTCTAATACAGTTTCAACTGGACTTACAAACCAGTGGGTACTGGTAAGTATTTTCCAAAGCCTATTTCCAGAAAAAAAAAATAGTGCCACAGAAAGTTGAGAACCAATACTTTAGAACCTGAACAAATAAATTCAGGAGACTTTGGATTAAACAAAGCCAGTTATTCTTTTAATTGCAAGATGAGACATTTATATACTAATTATGGTGCAAATCTTGAAGACAAGATGTATTTATATAGCATCTCTGCAACTCATTTGACTGCTGAAGCCCTTTGCACAAGCATCTTGGGATACTAATATGTGTTCCATGGAATATTCTGAGAAACAGTCTGACTTTGCACTAGCATTCACAAACAGAATAAATATTAATTTTAGGAGCTCAGATGAAGTTTTATGCTTAGACGTTTTCATTAAGCTTTGCATATGTAGATCAGTGAGGATCAAGTGCATAAACAGAAAATATGCTAGCCTATGCTCTTGCTGTATAGTGGGCCATTTTAAGCCAAACAGACAAAATGGTTCACTTGCCAAAATAAATGAGAACATGAACCAAAGGTCCATAGTGTAGCAAAGTGAAATAAAATTCTTGCCAAGTCACCTTTGCAAAGGAGAAAAAGAGAAGAAAAATGTAATGATGGTAAATAGCTCTATCAAAGAGTTTTAGGAAAGGAATTTAATAAATTTTCTATTGTAAATAATGTACAATAAAGCAGGCTATTTGACCTTCTCCAGTGATTTTAGTTGAAGAAATGTAATCCTAGGGGACAATGTTCACGGAAAATTGTCCATCAAGATGTTGGTATTCATTATATTTACCAGTGTGTGCTTGAGGCCTAAATAGAACATGACTTATACAAAGCAAATCCCATAGCATCCTTTTCTGGAACAAAATCTAGCTGGTTTTAAAACTGAATTGGCAGAAGGTACAATGGTAATCATTTCAATTTTCAGATATAGGGATATCTTATAATTCAAGCAAGTTGTTTTATATACATACGTATACACATGTTTATATACAGACTTATACATATATATATATATAAACATGCATACACACATTCTGCTTCCTTTCTCACCCTTCTTCCTTTTACCTGGAAGTTCCTATAAGACCTCAAGCAGGCCCTTACTGATGGAAGGTGATGTTTTCAATTGTCCTTAAATTTCTCATCTTGAATGAGGTTATTCTGAATTATTTCTCATAGGCTGTGCACTATAGTTGAGCTTTACAGACTTGGATTTGACTCCAAATCACAATATAAAATAGACCTCATTCCAGTTATTTAACTTTTTTAAAATTCATTTTCCTCTTCTATAAAATAGACTTGCTGTGAATATCAAATTATATGTTACTGTAAAGTGTGCAGCAGAGTTTTAGGCATATAAGAAATGGTAGCTATTATTAAGTTTTGACTGTTGTGAACATGAGCCCATCTAACATTGACAAAGGGAATCAACAGCACTGTACTATTCTTCTCAAATGTTTTCACAGAGGTATCTTTAACAACAAAGAACAGTAACTTGTGCTCAGCACAGAAAAATGAAGACATTTCTTTAGTGTGTTTTCATCTTCTAAAACAATGTAAATTTTGTTTTATATTCAATAATACATCCTTGTTTAATATAAAAATACTTTCAAATTGCTTACACACTAAGGAAAATTAATGGCTGCAGAAGACACTAGGCAGGAAATAACGACCTTTGAGAAACACAAGTTTGAAGAGCCTGTATTAGGTCACACGATCAGTTTGTAGTTAGTTCCCCTTTACTATAAACTTGGGTTGTGTTCTATAATTTCTTAACCATAAATATTTACTGAATGCTGCCCTGACTGTGCTCATGGGGGTTGGGCAGACCCAATAAGAGCCCTTCTCATTAAGGGTTTTAATGAGAAGGGTGGTGGTTTGAAATAGCATCATAAGAAGGACAATACAAATCATAGTCAAGAAGAGGAAAAGAACAGTTTGGCAAGGGCCTTGAGTCAGGTAGAAAATAATGAGGACAAAAGAGAAGTTAAGCACACCAAGAAATGGATCAAGGCTAGCAAATCAGGAAGGAGGCCATGAATGACAGGTTCCTACCAAGTGTAGGAACAAGTAAACTAGGGCAATGCTTATCAAAAACATACAATTATACTATGTGCCATAATCTATCCAAGCCAAAAAAGCAAGGTCTTTATCCCTTAAAATCTAACAATTTTAAATGAGACAATAAAGACAAAGATAAATATTTATATCTTTTGTCTGTTTTAGAATCCAATATTAAAATAGCTAATACCTACTGGACCAGTACCAGGCATCAAGACCTTTTCTAAACACTTTCCAAGCATTAACTCAGTTAATCCTTAACAAAAGTGGATATAATCAATTATTTCATTTTGCTGATATAGAAATAAGCTTAAAGAGGTTAAGTAACTTGCCCAAGATTATATATCTAAAAACTAGAAGAGCCAAGATTCAAGCTCAGGTAATCTAGTTCAGTGTCATACTTAACCACCAAGTGATCATGTAATTAGAAAATGAAGAAAGGACTAAGGAAAAAAAATGAGCTCACTGGGATTGGTAGCTGAAATATCCTAGACTGGTATATTTGTCAGACTTTCAGGGCAAGGGAAGGAACACTAACTAAAAATAGTTTAAGCAGAAAAAGGATGAATTAATCTATGAAACTGATTAATTCAGAAGTTACTAGATTCAGACACAATTGGATCAAGTAACGCAAATTATGTTATTAGTTCTCTCTCTCACCTGCCCCATCTCTCGGGTTTTATTTTCTCTGTGCTTTATTCTAATTTTATCATATTACAAATTTACCCATGGGTTTCCTCAATGCATCCAAGGAAGTTGGCCCATCAAAAAGCCACTTCAAAAATCCATAGAAAAGAGAAATGTTTCTCTCCAACACCCATATGTACATCCCAGGGAAGGATTATGACTGACTCCGCTTGGATCTCCCAAACATATTATTCCGACCCAAAAAATGGAGAATTAAGCTTGGCCAGGCCTAAGTTAATATGGACGTACAGACATGGGCTTTTTAAATACAAGGTGGGGGAGCAGAGGGATAAGAGAAAAAGTGATCTGTTGGCTAGAAACAATAGCTAATAATAAAGTCCATTACAAATGGCATATGGAATTTGTTTGTCTTGAGTCATGGGACAATTATGATAGACGTGGTAGTTTGGCTGAGCTGAGATCAGCAATTGACTTTCAAACAAGCTCTAATAACAATCATAGTGATTTCAAGAGTAAGCAACTGTGCACCACTTTATAGTTGAAAAGCATTTTTCACACATTACTTACTTTGAAAAAAATGATTCACTTTCCTTTCACTTTGGCCAGAAGATGGGTTCTCGTTTGCTGTCATCTCTTCAGAGATTTACTCTAAGAAATATTGATTAAAATGTCTAATGTTTCACTTCTCCAAAACCAGCTTTATAGGATATGGATGATATAAACACTCCAGAAGCTACATTGTTTAGCCTTGATCTCAGCAACTGCCCTTTAACACAATACTCTGAACCTCCCACATCCGAAGCTACTCTCACCGAGCCATTCGTCAACATTTAAGAACCTACTAGGCAATGCCCTACTGATAAAGCTAAAGTAAAATTTTTTAATGTTTGAAATAGGACCCATTAGTCTCAGCATATAAACTCACGCATGCTATAAATGTAAGGTTGAAACTGTAAAAAGAGTGCTGATGTCAAAACTATTTTAAATTTATAATGTTTACATAAAGCATCTCAACACGGAAAGTTAAAATAAACTATAGGCATAGATACCAGCGAAATGTTCAGCGTGCTTTGGGTAGTTAACAGATTAACAACATGAGTAAAATTATATATTTAGCCTGACACGGACATCAGCGTGGGTGATGGCTGCTGCTTCCCTCGTGCCCATATTGGCCACCCAGGTGCCCTGGACCACACAGAACTGCCCATCTGCCATCACCCCTTCCACCTCTTGGTAGTTGAAAATGAAGCTGTTGTCACTTTTGGAAGGAAACTTGCCTGGCAGATCAAGCAGGAAATGCAGCAGGAGGTGGAAGAATGTGTGGCATCAGGTGACAAGCAACCACACCTGAGTGTGGTTCTGGTTGATGAAAAGCCTGTAGGTCACTCCTATGTCCTCTACAAAACCAAGGCAGCTGCAGAAGTGGGAATTGACAGTGAGACAATTGTGAAACCAGCTTCAATTTCTGAGGAAGAACTGTTGAATTTAATCAATAATCTAAATAATGATGGTAATGCAGTTGGCCTCCATGTTCAGCTGCCTCTTCCAGAGCACAGTGAGGAGAGAAAGATCTGCAATGCTGTTTCTCCAGACAAGGATGTTGGTGGCTTTCATGTAATTAATGTAGGGCAAATGTGTTTGGACCAGTATTCCATATTATCGGCTACCCCACGGAGTGTCTGGAAAATAATTAAATGAACTAGCACTCCAACCCTACGGAAGAATGTGGTTGTGGCTGGGAAGTCAAAAAATGTTGGAATGCCCGTTGCAATGCTACTACACACAGATGGGGCACATGAATGCCCTAGAGGTGATGCCACTCTTACAATATCTCATTGATACATACTCCCGAAGAGCAACTAAAGAAACACACAATTCTTTTGCAGACATTGTGGTCTCTGCTGCAGACAGTACAGATCTGATCACAGCAGATAGGATCAAGGAGGGAGCAGCAGTCGTCCATGTGGGAATAGAGTTCAAGATCCGATAACTGCTAAACCAAGTTGGTTGGAGATGTGGATTTTGAAAGAGTCAGAAAGAAGGCTGGTGACATCTCTCCAGTCCCTGGGGGTGTAGGTCCCATGGCAGTGGCAGTGCTAATTAAAAATAAGTACCGCAGCAAAAAAGGCACTGAAGCTTGAAGAGCGGGAAGTATTGGAGCCTAAGGAGTGTGGAGTAGCAACTAACTAACTATTGTACCTTCTGTCTGTCAGGAACAGCTCTCCAAGTAAGTTCAAGAGGCAGAACAGGCCAGTAGATTTTCTTCTAAAAGCCTACATCTGTCAGTGGTAGTATTCTCCTCTCTGTCATAGCTAGGTTTGTACTCACTACTACCTCTTTATACTATCACCCTTCACATTCTTTTTGATGAAAATAATCACTAATAAAAGTAATAAAACATTAAACTGAGAATCAAAGTGAAAAGAAAAACATCTGTAGGGATATAGATCAATCTTACCATAGTGGTATATTTTTCTGAGTCCAGTCAGCAAAACAGAAAACTAATTTATTACATTACAAACACCAGAGTTATTTAACACAGGAGTTAGAAGGCTAAGAGAATGCAGAGGAAACACTAAAGGAAACCCAGAAGTAATAACTGCAGGAAAGAGCTACCATATCCTAGGCCTGGGCAACAAAAGGGAGATGAGGTTATAAGAATCCAGATTCATAAAGGAGGGGCCTGGAGGAGTGAGTTCAGACATTTGTAAGGATCCCATCTGTTTCATCTGTACTTGAGGCATCCCTGAGGCTGGTTCTGGAACTGCCAAAAGAACATGGAGACTGGGGCAAATTACCACTGTTGGGACTAATCCTGAATGAAATGGGAAAAAACTGAGAAGTGCCTTCTCCCTCTTCCCACACCCCATTGATAAAAACCTTCCAGGAAGCCATCTGGTAAAGCAGTCTGGGAAATGTCACTGGCAGAGGCACAGTCCCAGCTGCCCCAGCCACAGCATCACAGAATAAAGGAAGGCACATTTACTGCTGAGGACTCCAGATAATAACTAGCTCAGCTGGCTACATCTGGAGATGAACCTAAAGGTGGGGAAGGGTTTTGAGGTTTCTGTGTTGTTTGAATCTGTTGCAAGAAGATATCTAGCTCTTACTTGAAATTTTAAAATGAAAGATTTTTAAGGGAAGCTTTAAGTTGATTATCAAATGAAATATATTTATATTTGTCCAATACACTCATGAAAGGAATAAAACTATTTCATAAGAAAGATACCATTTTCAGGGGTGGCTGGGTGGCTCAGTGGGTTAAAGCTTCTGCCTTCAGCATGGGTCATGATCCCAGGGTCTTGGGATCGAGCCCCACATTGGGCTCTCTGCTCAGCAGGGAGCCTGTTTCCTCCTCTCTCTTTGTCTGCTTCTCTGCCTACTTATGATCTCTATCTGTCAAAAAAAAAAATAAATAAATAAATCTTTTTTTTTTTTAAAAGAAAGATACCATTTTCTTTCACATTATGCAATACCTAGTACAGTGTTGTATGGCATGAAGAAATTTCTAAATAACTAATTTAAAACAGATTTTTACATCCAAATATATTTTATGGTGAATAACTAAAAATAGAAAATGCAAAGTGCCCATATTTTGTCAAAGGGCTGAAAATGGTGCTATAAATTGGTCATGAGGAGAAAAGATCAAGACACTGAACCAAAAAGTCCCGGCTTTGGACTACCGGCTCTACCATTTACTATTTGGGCAAATTGCTTCATCTTTCAAAGACTCAGTTTCCTCAATCTATAAAATGAGGAAAGGATTCCCAGATGAAGATGTGGCAGCATCTTAAGTGAAACTAGATTAAATGGTTGTCATTAAAGAGAGCACAAAACAACAGGATTTTAGAAATTATTGATTGAAAAAGATTGAAATTATTCAAACATAAACTTTTCACCTAAGACGTATATTTCTCTAGATCTGGGTTGATGTTACAGCTTTTCCTAAACCGAGAATACAAGCAGACGCAATAAAGGATTGGTTCATTAGAGATTTGATGCTGTTATTTGAATATGTCTAATTTGTGTAAAGTATAATATACTGGATGCTGTGCTAACCTCTCCCAAGAAAAGCCTAACTGATTGGCTCGCACAGTCATAAACTTGAGACACCACCAACATACACACAAGCAAAGTATGTTCTTGGCTTTGGGACTGCCATTGCTATTTGCAGAGACTAGTGATGTTTGCCTGATTCCAAGACAACACAAATTACTTCCGTCTTTGTTCAAATTTCATCTTGGATTGTTGTAATCAAGTTTTTTGGTTTGCTGACGCTGTTTTCCAGCCCTGCGCAGTTCTGGCATGTCATTTGAGGCTGGGTTTCCCTTTGTCCTTACATTTTTCACTTCCACTTTGTAGCTACTCACTGAATTCTCCAATGCTTTGGATACTCAGGGTGTATAGATCTAAATATCACTAGATATGATTGTAAACCTACGCACTGGTTTTAGTCATTCACTCATTCATTCTTAAACTTATACATTTATTGTCTTCCAAATATTGAGTTCCATGCTTGATGCTGTATATACATAAACAAGGCAATATACTTGCCCTCAACAACATCTAGAAAAGGAAAAGGACACAGAAACAGAAAATTATAATACACTGAAAAGATTTTAAAACAAAGAGACTTCAGAGAGGTAAGAAGAATAGATAGATCCTGGAGGAGTTCAATTTTATATTTGTAACAACTCCAGAAATTTTAGCAGGAGGAATGTTAGATGCTATCTTCTCTAGGATCTAAAGAAATCCTGGGACGTCTGGATGGCACAGTTGATTATGCATCTGACTCTTGGTTTCAGCTCAGGTTGTGATCTCAGGGTTGTGAGAAAGAGCCCTGCATCAGGTTCTGCATTCAGCACAGAATCTGCTTAAGACTCTCTCTGCTACCCCTCAAAATAAATAAAAATAAATCTTTAAAATAAATAAATACATACATCCCTAGCTAATTTTGCATTGTACGTGTGGCTAGTGTTTATGTCTACATCCAGGTGTCTCTCTGTGAGTTGTTGTTGTTGCATTACTAATACTGTTATTGTGTTGTTTTTGTTAATATTTTCCTTTTTGTTCTTTGCTACACAGATATGTGAATTTGGTAACTGCTCCTCACCCTGTATTGCCAAGGAAGTCCTGGGTTATATGAAATATTCCCTTGAAATCAGATCTTGGTCACCAATTGACAATCAACATCCTACTATTAACTCAGTGAAGAATACAAGTTACAATACTTGTTGGAGGTAAATAGTTTAAAAATAAACTGACACTGGTCAGAATGGCTAAAATTAACAACACAGAAAACAACAGACATTGGCAAGGATGCAGAGAAAGAGGAACCCTCCTACACTATTGGTGGGAAGGCAAAGTGATACGACCACTCCGGAAAACAGTGTGGAGGCTCCTCAAAATTTTAAAACTAGAAATACCTATGACCCAACAATTGCACTACTAGATATTTATCCAAAGGATAAAAACAGAGATCTGTTATATATATAATGGAATACTATGCAGCCATCAAAAGAATGAAATCTTGCCATTTGCAATGATGTGCATAGAACTAGAGAGTATTATGCTAATCAAAATAAGTCAGAGAAAGACAAATAACATGATTTCACTCATATGTGAATTTAAGAAACAAAACAGATGAGCAAAGGAGGAGGAAAGGAAATATAAAATAAGATAAAAACAGAGAGGGAGACAAGCCATAAGAGACTCTAAATTCTAGAAAACAAACTGAGGGTTGTTAGAGAGGAAGTGGGGCGGGGGGGGGGGGGGGGGTAACCAGGTGATAGGCATTAAGGAGGGCACTCAATAGAATGAGCACTGGGTGTTATAAGAAACTGATAAGTCACAAAATACTACCCCTAAAATTAATAAAACACTATATGTTAACTAAATTGAATTTAAATAAAAAAATTTTTAAAAGCTCATTTTGAAACATGAAGAGGTGTAATAATCTCATTCAGGGCTTCTCAATCTAATCTAATCTCACTACTGAAATTTTGGGCCAGGTAATCTTTTGTTGCAGAAAGCTGCCCTGTTCATTACTGAATGTTTAGCAGTATCTATGGTTTCTACTGGATGCCAGTAAGATCTCACCCAACAAGTCATGACTATCAAAAATATAACCAGACATTACCACATTCTTTGGAGGCAAAATCACACACATTTGAGAACCACTGTTCTAGTCAAAGCGCATGTGTCAGGTTAGCTGACCACTTGAGAGTCGACTCTCCAAACAACTGTTTTGCAGATTATAGAGATATCTGAATAGTTCTGGCACTATTAGCTGGGACTTTTAAATTCTTGATATGGTTCCCAATTGTGAATGGATCTGAAATGAGGATATATACAAATAACCATAATTACAGATTAAAGCAATAAATTATTGAGTATCTAGAATTTGGCAGGCAATGCAGCAGCTGATTTACATGAAAGTAGTGTGCACTGAGCAATTACTATGTGTCTAGTAAATAAATATTACATCCATTATCTCATTTAATTTTCTCAACCTTATGATATAGACGCTATCTTTATTCCAGTACTACAGATAAGGAAACTGAGGTTTAGAAAGGTTAAATTGGAACTTCTAATCAAAATGCTCAGCTAAACTGACACAGGAAACCAACACCTTCTATTACCACAAAATCATAAAAATGCTAGATTGAGAAACATACATAGTTTTTAATTAAAATTAATAGTAAAGATTCAAAGCAAGAAATGTTATTCTGAGGCCCAGAAATGAGAAGGGAATACACAGTAGTAACAGAATATTGAGATCAGATAGGTATAATGACATCACTGGGGTCTGAGATACTAATACTCTGACAGAAAACTGGTATTAAAGCCTCTGAATAAAGTCAGAAGTCAGGAAAATCCCCTTGGCAAAGTTCCACCTACTAACAATATGGCATTATTATAAGCCATCGACCCTGAGCCTTGGATGGAAAATGTCTTCCTCAAGAGATAAGATTCCCCAGCTGACATCTAGCAAAAATGCAATATCCAAATTTGTTTATGACTTGCAGGGAGACACAGAGCTAAAAAACTAACATAAAAACATCTCCAAAGTGAGTGAACATATAGGACTATATCAGAAGTAGCTATAAGGGCGCCGGGGTGGCTCAGTGGATTAAAGCCTCTGCCTTCGGCTCAATCATGATCCCAGGGTCCTGGGATGGAGCCCCACATCGGGCTCTCTGCTCAGCAGGGAGCCTGCTTCCTCCTTTCTCTCTCTCTCTCTGCCTGCCTCTCTGCCTACTTGTGGTATCTGTCAAATAAATAAATAAAATCTTTAAAAAAAAAAGTAGCTATAATCAATAGGGTCACTTCCATGGATAAAAAAAAAAAAGAAAGAAAGAAAGAAAGAAAGAAAGAAAGAAAGAAAGAAAGAAACCTGAACAATATATAGTTCCATCAAGAAAAGAAATATTAGTGTTAAATTTTAAGAGTGGCAATTTAAAATACTGAATTTTCTACTTACTTTAATTCTCCAAGTGACACATATATTAACCTCTATACAACTAGTATGTTTATAGCAAGCAATCAATAATTGTCTATTTACTCAACAAACATTCTGGAGCATCTCCTAAATGTAAGGTGCTAGGCTGTGTAAGACATGGTACTGGTCCTCATAGAACACAGATTTCAATTACTTTCCTTTTTAAAAAATGTATTTATTTTTATTGTGGTAAAATACACATAAAATTTACCATTTTTACCACTTGTAAGTGTGCAATTCAGTGGCATCAAGTACATTCACACTGTTGTGCAATCGTCACCACAATTCTTCCCCAGAACTTTTTCATCACCCCACACTGAACTCTGGACCTATTAAACGATAATTCCCCAGTCCCTTCTCCCCCTGCCCCATGTAACCACTGGTCGACTTTCTGTCTCTGTGAATTTGACTAGTCTAGGTACCTTATATCATTACAACAATGCGATATTGTTTTCTCATGTCTGGCTCAGTTCACTTAGCATAATATCTTCAATCTCCATCCAAGTTGTGGCAAGTGTCAGAATTTCATTTCTTTTTAAGGCCAAAATAATGTTCTGTTGAATGTCTACACTACCTTTTGTTTATCCTCAATTACTTTTAAATGGCTAATCTCTCATTTTCTTTCCTTCAAAGAGATAGTGTCTGTCACATCACAGTAGCTCCCCCGATGCCAGGTCCCTGCTTTCGCTGCCACCCCTGAAAGTATAAGGTGCTCTTTTTTACGGTTTTTGTTTTCAAAACGATTCCTAGATGTCCATCAACAGATGAATGGATCAAGAAGATGTGGTATATATACACAATGGAATACTATGCAGCCATCAAAAGAAATGAAATCTTGCCATTTGCGACAACATGGATGGAACTAGAGCGTATCATGCTTAGCGAAATAAGTCAAGCAGAGAAAGACAACTATCATATGATCTCCCTGATATGAGGAAGTGGTGATGCAACATGGGGGCTTAAGTGGGTAGGAGAAGAATAAATGAAACAAGATGGGATTGGGAGGGAGACAAACCATAAGTGACTCTTAATCTCACAAAACAAACTGAGGGTTGCTGGGGGGAGGGGGTTTGGGAGAAGGGGGTGGGATTATGGACATTGGGGAGGGTATGTGCTTTAGTGAGTGCTGTGAAGTGTGTAAACCTGGTGATTCACAGACCTGTACCCCTGGGGATAAAAATATATGTTTATAAAAAATAAAAAAGTAAAAAAAAAAAAAAAGTAAAGCCAAAAAAAAAAAATGGGGAAATGTGCAAACTCACTAATAATAAAAGAATTACAAAATAAAACTTAAAAAAAAAAAAAAAAAAAACGATTCCTGACCCTTCTGTATTTCTCTTTATAAGTCATCGGAACTTACAGGTGTCTTTTTCTAAGGTAATATTTTCTAGTTTATGTATAGTCAGAAACATCAAATTGGGCAATTTCAGGTATGTAAAGATTCAGTCTGGGCATCAGTTCTTACTGGTTTCTTCATTTGGGTAGTATCACTAGCCCAGACCAGACTATTCTGCCACAGTTCATTTTGCTCCAGGACCAACGTGCCTAGCTCTCCAACATGTTTAGATACCCTTCTCAGTTTCTGAATGTAGCTTATTCTCTCCTGTTTTATTACATTCATTCTTTTTTGTCTTCAAAAACAAAAAAATAATAAGCTGACTCAAACTATAAAGCATTTAAGAAAACATATTGCCTGAGTAGTCAACAGAAGCTGAAGAATCATTAATAACAGGGATAAAGAAAGATTTCAAAATAATATAATTGTCATTTTATAATATCCAATGAGGGAGAAAAAGAAACAAAACCCTAAAGAAAGAATATTATTAAAGGTGGATGCTGGGCAGGGGAGTTCCTGGGTGGCTCAGTCAGTTAAGCAGATCACTCGAGATTCTGGCTCAGGTCATGATCCCATGGGTTATGAGATCGAGTCCCATGTGGGGCTCTGTGCTCTTCATGAACTTTGCTTGAAAGTCTCTCCCTCTCTCTCTGCTCCTCCCTCCTCTCTCTCTCTCTCTCTCAAATAAATAAATCTTTAAAAAAAAAAAAAAGGTGGATGTGGAAAACAAATTTCTTGAAATCTAAATTATAGTCATTGAAATTTAAAAAAAAAAATCAATAGCTAAGATAAAGAAGATTCCCCTGAGAAGAGAATCCCTGAATAGAAGAGAGCTCTGCAGGGATCATCCAGAACATAGTGTAAGAGAGAGAGAAAAATATGAGAGTTTAAAAGACATGGTGCTCATTATATCACACACTTGTTTTTCTTTTCCCTCATCCTGCTCTAGCTTTGTGTGTATTCATATCCCATAATGGGAGAGATGGAGGCAGGCTTGTGCTCCTTTAATAAATTCCAGGCCCTATAATAAATGATCACTACCACTCTAATCCCCCCTGCTAACACACTTACTGCTCATGACCTAAAATTTGGAATATAACTGTGCTTTGAAGGACTCTGTGGACCACCTAGACTTAAATCCACTTCTCAGAGAGACTACATTGGATAGTGAATATTTTGTACTCTCATTTTTATATCAAAAGGGCCCTCCAGATGGTCTATTTCTTGTTGGCTCAGCCCAAAAACACATGCATAAATCAGCAGCAAATTTGGTAATAGGACACAACATTTGGAATCAAAATGATCCACTGACATGATCATGCTGTGTTTCCTAGCCATGCTTTGATCTCTCAAATCATAGCAAAACTCACTTCAAAATAAAAACATGTCTAAATATGCCATTCTAATTGTATTCAAAAAATCAGATTCATGAACACTTTTCAATCAAGCAAGTATTTTATTATTCTGTGTAGAAAGTACATTTGCTACTGTCACTATGGGTAGTTCATGATTTTCACAAGAAATCTAAGTTCATCTTAATGTGATTCTTTTAAAATTAGAAATGTTCTTCTTAATTGATGAGGCTGCTGTAATCTTTTCAAAATCTTTTTCAAATGTAGTTTATCTTATTCCATAATTTTTCTTATTACTGTTTTTAGACATAAGTTTCCTTGGAAACAGGAGTTTCAATGGACTTTAGCCCCAAATAGGCTAAAAAATTGCCTTTATCCATTTATCATTTCATTGTAATTAAATCTATATGATGTGGTCTGTTCTCATGTATAGTGTCTTGTTTCCATGGTAACTGAGATTTTTTTTTTACTACCCATACTTTGAAATGCCTTCACAGTATTTCTTGATTAACTCATGAGCCCAAAATTGCATTTTGTAAACTTACATGTAGTGGAACTTATAAAGAAAGACTGTAAAAAAATTATCTTGTTTCCTATTTCTTTGAAATTTGCTTTTGTTTTTATGATTCTTTTTCCTGATATGCTGCTCTCCTAGAGCAACATAATTTTGTGCCACTATGAAAAGCAAAATCCATGACTAAATTTAGCAAACCCGATCATTTTTGTGGTTGGATTGCCATCTACAGTTCTTAAGACCCAGTGGCTGAGTGAAAAGAAGATCAACTGTGACATTTCCACAAAATGGAGAAAGCAAAAAGGATTTGAGTAGCAATTTTCATTCTTTCTTTGTTATTATTTTTAATGATTTATTGTTGTGGTTAACCTACCAATAAAGGAAATATCATACCTGCAGTTTTTGCCATTAACACAAGCCTCTGTTTATTCCAAGACTTCAGGACAAATCAGAAGGGTTGTAGTTACAGATCATATCCCAATTACTGGAGTAAAACTATGAATCTGTAAATCTCACTATCATGCTAATGGCATTATAAAAATAAAAAAGTTCTTATTCTTGCTATAGGGTAATAACAAATAATAACGAATTATACCTAGAACCATGCAACTGTTCAATAAATATTTATCAATCACCTACCATAGCCAATACTATCGTAATCCAGGTTCTGGACAGTCTTAAATCCTAACAGCACCCAATTTGACAAGCTTATGGTTCTAAAGATTCTCTTGGCCTGGGATGCTATAAGAGCTAAGCTCAAATAATATCTTCAAGTTATTTCTGAAACCACAGACTGAAGTAATTCAAAACTAATCGTATGACAAATGGATGGAGTTCTGTCCATGACTGAACTCTCCTACTAAATCTCATTTTATGAGTACTGTATTAGAACTCAAGCCATAGAAGGATCTTGTGCATGTTTTGCATGCTCTCCCTTATTCTCTGAACCTATGGATATAACTGCTATTTACGTCAGAGTCATTAATAAAATTAGAAATTCCCTGGACCCATATTGTGAAGAACCAAACTACTTAAGGAAGACCTAGTCTATAGGAGACACCCTTAATTTCCTTAAATCCCAGTTTCATAATAGTCAAAAAGAGATAACAGGCTTATAGTACTAACTTTACAAAGCTGTCATAATAAATAATGAGATAAAATAGGGAGATGTTTTTTAAAAAAAATTCTAAAAGTATGATACAAATGTTTTGGTATTAACATTGTCAAGCTTATTTGGTGATATATATGGGTAACCAGGGTTTAAACCTACCAGAGATTCAACATGGGGAGCCAGCAGCTCTAAACTGAGGACTGAGGGAAGTCAGAATTCAGCAGCAAATAAGCTTTGACTCTGGCCTCTGTAAACCCACAGCTCCTGCCATATCAGTGTATGCCATTCTTCAGTAGGTCCCCAGGGACATGCTTGAATCACCTCTACAAAGCCCCACAAATACAACACTGCTCTCGCACTTCACTGTTTCCCTTGTACTTGACTGCCCCCTTAAAAGTTTAATGTTGCTGCCTACAAACAAAATGAAGATCCAAAGGAAAACCTGGTAGAGTTGGATCCTTCTCCAGAGACTGAACAATCAAATAAACTGCATGAATGAGAAAAATCTCCACTAATGGGAAAATGGAAAACTGTGCTATCTTTTCATATATATAAGCAATATTTCAGGAATCATTTAAAAGAAAGAAAGAAAGGAAAGAGAGAGAGAGGAAAAGAAGGAAGGAAGGAAGGAAACAAATTGACTTCTCTGTTAATAACCTAGTAAGTAACAACAAGAAATATTCAGCTCCAAAAATGTATCCTGTGAGAAATAATAAGTAACAAAACTCACAATGCTCCATAACCATTTTCCATCCTACCCTCTAAGGGAAAAATCTGAAAGAGTATTTTTAAAGATAAAGCAATTCCACAATGACCAAAAAAAAAAAAAAAGAAAGAAAGAAAAAGAATAAAAAATCGATAATAAAAATTTTAAATGTTCAATTGTTTTCATTTAACAAATAATTTGTTACCCTTCTACAGAGATAAGAATAGGCCTACCAACTGGAAGCGGGGGTGAGGGATCCTTCCAGCGAGTGAGAAGTACTTCATATTTGGATCATAGTGGAAGTGAGGTTGTAAAAATTCATCAGGCCATACATTTAAGATTATACTTTGTCTAAGTTATATCTCAATTTTTCTAAAATGGAAAAAAATTATTTTCCCATTTGGAAACACAATACATAAAACTGATGATGTTGAGTCCATAGTTTATCTCAATGGTTTGTTTGAAGAAACACTGAAATGTCTTACATTTCCAAGGGAAAAAAAAGTTCTGGAAATCTGCAACATGATAACCTTTGATTTCTCACAATATGACTGAGGAAACTGTTCAATTTATTTGATCAAACCCATACAGAGATGATACTACATAATTAGGCTAATGTGTTTTACACTATAACAATCAATTGAAATATCTGGTTCTTTTTCTTTTCCAGAGATTATTTTTTAATCAATATATATGATGGTCTATGTTTATGACTAAAACCAAGAAGCAACCATAGAACCCAAAAGACCTAGGCTTTGTAGGAATAAAAATCAAAGTAAGAGAAATGGACCTGAATAGAGAGATTCAGTAACTGATAAACGTAGGTGGGAAATAAAGCCAGAAAAAGGGGGGCAGAGAATTTCTAAAAACGAAGCATAATTCTAAAGAAAGCCACTAAGTTTAAATTGATGTTGCTGGTAATATCAACTTGGGTTTTAAAAAAAAAAAGAATGTTTTTTTATGGTCTTTTCTGAGCATGACTTAACCCTAAAATATTTTGTATTGGCATAAACTGGATTCATAATGTTAGGTCACTTTTAGTATCAATAATCCATGCCTTAGATCTTAAAACAAAAAATTTTAAAAAAGAAAAAGAAAGAAAAAAACCAGCAATGTGTGCAAATGTAAGGTACCAGAGAGAATATGTGTAAAAGCAAGCAGATTCCCAGAAAATGTCAGCACCTCGTATGATGAGCTCTGGCAGCCATCTCAGTGTTGACAATATGCTAGAGAGGCTGGGAACATAAATCAATCTACATTTGTTCTCACAGGGACTAGGAGCTGGAATTACTGTTTCTGAAACTTGAGCCAATATTGTCACGGCAATATAAATGATGGAAACTTTGCCACTGTAGTTTGCTTCACCCATTGCATGAACCTCCTGGCAAACAGCGCCCTGGAATTTCATTAATTAGTGCTAACTATGATTGGCACTGCCAGAGAGAACAATGAAACAACCAAAGTGTTTTTATGAACATATGGGTGGCCGTGTCTCTAGCTGGGTAATACAAGATTGGTTTCCAACTTATTAAAGCTTATTTATACTGCATATAATTTACCTAATTTTGCCTTTTTAAGCTAATTTATTATATTTTTCTCACTTCTGCAGGTTAAATTATTGAAGTATAAACTGCTGAACAAGTATAAGTTATTATAATCTTCATCTCGGTGAAAAACATGAGAGCTCAGATTGGAAAAGACCCGTTGAACTGATCCAATTCTACACTTATTTTGTAAATAAAGAAACTCAGTCCCAGAAAACGTTAAGTGATCTTCCCAACCTCACAAAGCCAGCAGTAGAATTAAGGCTAAAACCCAGGTATTCTGAATCTAGGATTTACCCTTCTGTATCACATGATCTCTTAATTGATAATTGTTATCACTAAATTAACACTGAGTTGACATGTAACAGTTTTGGTTGACATTGACCTGCTTCTTCTATGCCTTTTAACTAAGCAACATATATAAAGTTTTCCATTTTCATACACCATTCTTCCAAATAAGTCCCTAATACAGGTTCCTTCATAGGTTCAAGGAAAGCATCCGTTAGACTCACTCCACTCTACCATGTTTGTTTCATCTGGGATGACAATTTGGAATGTTTCTTATTTAATTCATCTCTCAATTGGCGAAATCTTTACTAAGGAAAGCTGTATTTTTCCTCTCTTTGTATCAGTAAGCAAAAAGGAGTTTAGTGAACCTTTCTGAACAGTATTCATAAGTTTCAGAAAAATAAGGATAAACCATAAAATCCCAGACTTATGGGTCCAAATCACACCAGCTCTTTCTATATTTTGTTAAATAGGAAAACATACATTAAAATTAGAACCACCAGAGCCTCTTTCTCTGGCAATTTCATGAATTCCTTGCCTTCAAATACTCCTTATCAGCTGCCACATCAGCTACATCTACCCTTTTTATTAATAAGAAAAAACAAATCTCTTCACTTATTTAAGCCTCTGAAGGTCACAGCAGCAAACATTGTCTTCTGCTGGCTGTCCCTCCTCTTCCCCTCTTCCTTGGATATACAGACATGTGTCTTTGGTACTGTGTTTGGATGGAGGGGAAACTGGTGGGAGGAGGACATTAAAGTTGCTATTTTAATCTTGGAGGATTAAAAAAAAATGAAAAGTCCTTTTTCTGAGTTACATTTGCCTAACAGACTTCTAGATTCCATTGCATGGAGGATGCCACATAGCCAGGAGAATCTCCCAAGTTGATCCTGCTTTTCACTGAAATCAGGAACTTAAGGGCCTGCACTGGCATTTATATGGGAATGCGAAACAAGTAGTAAAATAATAAATGTTCCAGCCACTCACAGCAATAGAGGTCCAGATAGGTAACATAGAACTTGAACATTCAGTTCAAGCAACCATCGGGGAGTTACAAATTCAGAACATATTGTTTTTATTTCACCTTAAAATTGCTTTTAATGAACACTTTGTCTTTATAACTTAAGACCACATTAAAAGATCCTACAGGAACAGCACCACAATATAGTCACTGTGGACATATCCTCAGAGCAGTTGTCTGCTCTCTCACATAGTACCTTTTATGAAGCTTGATCAGACACAGGTCTCTAGGTCTCAACTCAGGAAAATCAGTTGCCCAGAAGCAACAGGTTTTATTATTCTCATGGGCACCATAAAACTACAGAGAGGTATATGGTTAAGAGAAGTTTGTATGTTTATGTGTTTAAGGTAGGATGGACTTGATCAAGGTCACACGCTAAAGAAAAAATTGGATATGGAGGATAAAAAGGGGACATGGGACAAATAATCTATGGGGGGGGGGTACTGAAGTTTTTTTATTTACTTTCTCAAACCAGCCTTTCCACCTCTTGAGACACAACAAAGCAGAGAGTTTGAACCTTGGACTTCAGAGGCAAACCATCTAAGCAGACCAGCTCTATCACTTATTAGATCAATGACCTTAACCAGGTTATTGAGCCTCAAGTTCCTCATGTGTAAAATGAAGGAAAGAGTAACCTACTTTATACAACTGTTGGTCAAATAAGTCAATACATATATACTTGGAACAGCAGCTAAAGCATAGCAAACTTTAAACAATCTATCATAATCATCATTATCATCTCTACCTCAGCTCCGCTTTCTCAAAGAATGAGGTATGGCATTAATTTAATTCAGCAAAATTATTAAACATCTATTGGTAACAAGCACTATAACAGGTGGTTAAAAGACAAAAATGAATCTCCTTCTCTCAGGTACTCTTAGCCTAGTAAGTAAAGAATTGCACCACATATGTTAGTATCAAAAACAGTAACACATTAATCCAGATCCCTAGGTTGTGCAGGACAGGCAGCAGAAAATGGAATGAAAAACTCCTAGAAAATGGCTTGCTTTTGGAACCGTGGGGTCTTCCCCTAAGAGGCTGAAAGAGTCAGACCTGAAGACAACTTCCTTCCACCCCAGTCTGGCCATAGAAAAAGACCACCCCTCCCTGCCCCTTAGGGGCAATGCTATGTGAGATTGGAGGGGAAGGGGGTGTTTCTAACTCTAAACTCCAGGAGATTAGGATTGTCTAATTTGTATACATGGAAAATACGCAGCCATATGAATGGGGGTAGCAGAGTCAACCCATGCACTGGTCATATCTAGAAACAACATGTTACGATTCACCAAAAATAAGGACCCTGAGCTTCCATGACTATGTCTTCACTCTCCAAATGCTTGAAAATCAAGTCTGTGGACAGAAGCTCTGAACCTCACTCTGACAAATCTCCTCTAATGTGATGGCCAATGCAACAATATTTACAAGGCAACTAATGAACCAGAGCAAACACCCACATAGATAGATACATGGTACCTTAAACTTAAACTGTCTTAATCACAAAGAAATATGTAAGTGATGCAGGTATGCAGTGTGTGCATAAACAGGAAGATTAGGTTTAACAAGAGTTGACAGTTGGCATCATAAAATCTTGCATTATGTTAAATAGTTCCATATTTAATATAATTTAGAGAGGCTACCTCTAGTCCATTTTTACTCAGTAAATCAAAGCCAGTGGAGTAAAGGCAATGCAGTTCATGGTAGATCTTAGGACACTTTCTAATCACCCTAACTCTGAAAGAGGTTGTGTTTCTGGAAGGGCTTTCCTCTAACTCCAGTTGGTACCTTGCCTCTCCAAAGCACTGGCTCCCCATCACAAAACCATGATCCACACCTTGCTTAGTGAAATCTGTCCATTTCTTCCAGTCCAAGGACAAAAAAGAGGAGCTCTTTTTGTGATATATAGAGGAAATACAACAAAGAAGAACCACATTAAATTTGGTACCAGAACCATTTTTACTAGTATACCACTGAGTACTAGAGAACACAAATAAGGAAATAATTTAGGTCTTCAATGAGTCTTTTCTTTGTTTTGTCATGACACTTTTACTCTTAAGATCTTAGAAGCAGAGAAGGACAAAAAATTTCAAATATTTTATTCGGCTATAAAAATATGTTTACACTCTTTCTTTTCCTCTCAGATCAATACTTTGTTCAGGTGTGTATCTTCCTCAAAGACAAGGTAAACCCAAAGCTTTCAGCTCTCCAAAATAAACTAAAGATTCAGATTAAAGATCCTACTCCAAGGGGAACTGCAAACTTGTATTTGAAGTCCTCAAGCATTGATTCAATGGGTTAGAGCATAATGTTTGTGGAATACCAAATCTTCCCAGCAATAAGCTTCCTGATTGCCCTGGATTTTCTCATGGCTAGAATATCTTGGTCAAGAAGTCTAGTTGAGCTGAAATACCCTCCAAAGAAAAAAGCACAGGATTCTCACTCTCAGTTTTGCCACCTAACGCAATGCTTAAAACTCATTATTAGAACTTAAAACTCAATACCTTAAAACTCATTATTCTTTTATTATAACAACAAAAATTTTAATTTTTCCTAAGCCACCTGCTTCTCTGGCTGTCATTTTTATTTCCATGGTTTCCCCTACTTTTCCATTCTCTGGTCTATTGTATTTTACCCCTTATAACCAAATAAAATAGCCAGAGTAAGAATTCTTAGTACCCAAAGTGCTGTTAAGTTATAAATTGAACAAGTCATTCAGGAGAAAAAAAGAAAAAAAAAAAAAAAACACCTTCTTTTTCTGCTTTTTCAGCTTCAGCAGCCAGCCAAACTTCAGGAAAGAGCTTATATATACTACCTTCACTCCAACCTCATTGTCACTTACTGACACACCCTTTCCTCATCATGCCTTCATATTTCTTAAGGATCAGATTGTCTTTTATATCAATTGCCTTCTGTCATCCTGAGTCATTTCAGTGTATATTTTGATGAACCACCCAACACGCTGATGCCATCATTTCATGATATCCTCCACTTCAAACCCTTACTTCTGCTCCAGAATCCATTCCCATCGATCTTGTAATCAATTCCTTCACCCTTATCAATCTTTGGAAACTTTGCTCTTTGATCTCATCAGGCTCTCTATTGACTTCCTACCTCATTTTCTCAAGTCAGCCAGTCTCTTCTTGTCTTTACATTATTCCTAATCTTTCCTGGACCCAAGGGCAACCATTTTAAATAAATGTTCAGTATCGCCTTAATTCCTCCATCTCCTTCTCCCGGATCCCTGTGCTGATCTACAATCATTCATTTACTCCCCCTGCCCCAGTCAGCAAGAGCCACATACAGTTTTGCAGCAGGTACCCTGCACAGTGATGTCTTGTACAAGACTGTTTAAACAAGGAGGAGTGAGAAGCACTGCTTGCCAAGCTCTAGACGTTGCCTTCGATCAGAGGGAAGGGCTCATTTGTCTACCACAAAAGGTCACTTTTGTTCTCCAAGCCCTTTTTCTATTTCACAGACATGAATGTATCAGCTAGCCATGGCCCACTGGGTAGCTGAGCACAGTGGGAAAAAAAAGAGAAATGTGTTTTTATCCAATATGTTTTCCTTGCAGTTATGTCATTATTGACCACTCCCTTGATATACTTCTGTTTCTTCCTTTAACTTGTCTACACCTTCTGTCGGAGTGGTTTCACTATCTTGCACCATCTCAACAATTATATAAGTGGCATCCAAATCTGTTTCTCCACCTCTATTTTCCTGAGTTCCAAATCCACCTTCCAGTTGCCTACTGGACATTTTCACCTAGCCATCCCATAAGCATCAAAAACATTTCCCTTTCACCAGATTGCACCATTCCATATGTATCCCTTACTCTGCCGAGACTGATCAGATCAAGGCTCTGCTGAAAAATCTTTGAGTGTTTAATGAAATCTAAAATACAAAGTACTATTTACTTGCAAGCACCTTTTACAACATAACTACAACTTGCCTTCCAACCTTCCACTAGCCCCTTCCCCTACTCCAGTACTCTATTCTAGCCATATCAACCTGCTTAATTGTCCCTGAACGTATCATGAATGCTCTTATGTTACTCATTCATTGTCCCTACCTATTCTGGTCCCTCTCCTAAAATGTCTATCTCTTCTTTTCTCTCTGTATGAGAGAGAGAATATATGAGTCATACTCATTCTTAATTGTCCGGATCTAATATCCCCTTCTCAGTAGAGTTTTCCCTGCTGTCCTTTCCTCCAGCTAAAAATTAACTGCCCCATCCTCTTTATGCCTATAGCACTTGGAGCTTTTGTCATCACTTAGGGTCTTACTTATAAATTGCACAGCCTATAAAATGTGAGACTGTCAATTATTCAGGACTTCAGAATCAAGTTTACCTGGTATACAGTGAGGAAATCAGCCATTCCACCTCCACTCTATGGTTTTCTAAATCCCTGTAAATTGTACATTGTTTTCTGGTGTTTGTTAGTTAAATTGTTAATTCCATGACAATTGTTTTGGTAAGAAGGAGAGAAATGTTGGTTCACTTCAATCGTTAATATTAACTTCTGTTTTTATTAATGTTGCACAGATTGGCACAGTCCCTGGGGCGGTAAAAAAGAATCCATGGGGCAAGTACAATGCATGTTATAGGCAAAGGTTCAATGTAGACTAGGACCCTATAGTACCAACATCAACTGCCTGAGGTGAAAGCAGGAGCAAACATTTCAGCAGGCAGGAAACAGACTCGTTTTCAACTTCAATGTTTTTCATTCCAATGACATATTTACCCACTTGGATCAACACCTTCTGGCTTTTTAGATATCAACACCCTAATGAACCTCTTCTTGCCATGAATTGGGATATATATATCCTATCTCTTAGGTATAACGCACCCCAACCCTACAAAGCTGAACTCTCAAACCCAGAGGAGGACACCCATATGTACCTTTATTCAGGTCATACCCTCTTCTTTTTTCCTCCACCTTCACAATGTAACAGTGTGACTGTCATTTCATCTTCTACATTCCATGCTCATGATTTACCCCTCCACTCTTGCACCCTTCATAATTAATATGCATTAGTTAAGAAACAAGAGAGCTTAACCAAAGGAAGGACTTGGTTCTGAGTATAATATATCAGCTACCTGAGAAGAGACACCAGCTTGCTGGCTCTGTAAATATAAGTGGCTTTTTTTTTTCCTACCTAAGATTTTCTGGATATAAACTGATCATATGACCCAGGAACATGTTAGCAGATTATTGGTTTCCAAATGAAAGCTTTGATTCCCTTCAGGTCAGATTCTTTTTCTTGAAAGTTCAAGGAGGTCAACGTGAGTAACTATAATTAGTTTAAAAGGCTATAAGGCTTGATGTTGAACAGAGTTTCATCACAAGTAGCAGCATGACACAACTAACTCATCATTTTTCAAACAGAATTTCTAAGGTGCTTCTTTTTCACTTCAGGAGAGCTTGGAGTTGGGAGTGATATCTGAACTATAGTGATTCCCAGGCCCTTCTACAGAGAGTGAACTCCTACTCCTGACATCTACCAGAGAGCCAGATCTGTGGAATAGAACTCGTGTGACTTCACTCTTCACTATCGCCAAATAAATTGTTAGCTTTGTCATGCGATGGCATTCCCCAGATTTATGCAAATGAGGGGGCTCTAATTTCACAATGTTAATTCAATCTTTTCAGAAATCATATCTCTGAGCTCATAATTTTATGTTATGACTATGTTGCATACAGATGAGGGCTATGTTTTGCTTCTTGCCATTCCTGCAAACATTCAGCATTTCTTCAACAAATAGAAACATTACCAAATTGCACTGCAGCTACCCAGTTTAGCTATACAAGCTGTTTTGTTCAATCAAAGAAGAATGCATAGAAATTCTGTTTTAAATCATATTCCTTGGTCCTTAGGTGGTTGATTTTAGAAAGAATAACTCCACATGCTAAATTCTGCGACTGCACTTGTTCTTTGTTGAATAGAAAACACCACTTTGTGCCTATATTTTATTAAACTTTTGCATAACCAGAAGGTAGCTTTTATATTAGTAGAGATTCTGTTATATGGAAAATTACAGTTGCCACTCAACCATCAACCTCATGCTGACACTCTTCCTCTTCTTGATGTTCTTAAGCCATGATAAGCTGAAACTGAAAGATATATTTTAAGAACCTAGGTCCAATGAAACATTATAACCATGAAGAGAATTGCTGCTACCACGATTTCAACAATTACATTGGCTTTATCTTTGAGGAAAAAATGTAATAATTTATTTCCCCAAGGATTTACAAAAGTTCTCCTGATGAACCAACTGGATGTACTTCCCTGAAATACCGAACTTGATGAAAACTATCTGAGTCTCCACAGCCACTGACCACCCCACCTAACATTTCTGAGTGACAATAATATGCCCAGGGCTTCAAATATGCTGTCCTTTTTTATCTGACAACATCCCTGCTGGAGGGTGGTGCATTTTTATAATTCCTCTTTTATAGATGGAAAAACTGAAGCTAAAAGAAGTGGAGTAGCTGGCTTGAGATAATGCAACAAGAAGGTAATGGAGCAGAAAAATGGAATTCTGATTACTTGCACCACCATGCCGAAGAATCCCCTTGACAGTAGGTCTTTGTGGGATATTTCTGCTCCCTCCCACATTCAGATTACAGTAATAAGTGACTATTCTTTCTCAGATCAATTTAATATACCAACCCTCCATTGGGCCAGGTGAATAATCACCATAGGGCAGCCCTGCAGTGAATGGAAGAACTTCCTAAATGGAAGAGGCCTCTCTAGTCAGTTAATGATCTGTACTTTGTATTTAACAAAGAAGGAGAAGATACTTGGTGAAATTTCTGTCAAGAATTTCAATTTAAGTCACTAGTGGTTATATTTTTGACTGAAAGCTGGAAGAGTGTGCCAGCTGAAAATTCCATAAAGAGACCAAAATGATCCCATTGAATCTCTTTTCAATGCTTATAAGAGCCATTAAAAATTTTTATATGAGAAAAGGACCCAGTTCAGTGTTTCTGCACAAGATATTTCTTCTGTGTTTTTTTCTTTTTTTCTAGTAGAGTTCATTCACACTATAGAGTGTCTCGTTTCTAAAGGTCTTCTCTAACCTGTCATATTACAGTGGCACTTTGTCAAATAGCCCATTTTTTCCCATTTCTGCAGGAAGACTTTTTTTTTTAACTTAGCAAGGATAATTTCTTACTTCTTGATTGTGGGTAAAACTTGGGGATAATAAGCTGAATGAGTTCAATTCCATCACCTTAAGCACTGAAGAGTTGCTCTACCAACTCCAGTTTCTTTTCTTGATGCTGGATGGAAACTGGGAATGGTTCTCAAGTCCCTCAATATCTGTATTATAAGAAGCTTCAACGTACTTGGTCTAAAGCAATTCTGTGTACTGTCTACAGCCCTGAACTTTGGCTACAGTTCAATCAATGAAATCAGGAAAGCCTCCCTTGTATGTGCTTTCACAAACATACACAGAACAGTAAGCTCCACATGTTAAAGCTAAATCTCTAAACTAACCATCCTGAAACAGCCAGGATAAAGGTAAGAAAACTGTTGTGCTAAAGAGACAGATCTTTGCAGAAAACTCCATGAATGCTGAAACAAACATTGTGAACCCTACACTCTGTTACTAAAACCAAGACTTCAGGGATGTTACAATGTACACCCATTTGCAAACAAAACTATAATTCAGTTAACTTCAACAGAAAATTACTGTCATTAAACCTTTTAATAAGCTATGGTTATGGCAGGTTCTACTTTGGCTTGATGGGGAACATAAGTTACACATGCCAGAAAACCAGTTGGAAGGGCCTCAAACTATAAATTTGATACTACTGGGCTGTGTTTGCAAAGAATATAAAGTATACTTTCCACCTACAGTACTGCACTTTATGTGGGTCCATCAAACTCTCAGTCAGTTTGGTCTCAACACTGGAGGTCAATACAAATAGACTGGAAAATAGTATAGATACAAAATTGGTATTTACAGTCATGGGAATTTTGAAGTTGAAGGAGACATTAATGATTACATGGTTCAGAGTCTCTGTAAACAGTTTCATAAGCCACTAGTTCGCTAGTGTGTTAAAATGTGTTGTCCCCTCCATTCTTCTCCAAAAGGGCACCCTTTGTTCAGAAGTTTAGGAAGAACTGGGTCAAAGTTGACAGATGTCTTTATTGCAGGACATTTTGGAGCACCACAATGCACAAAGAGAGGAATATATTCTGCAGCATTTCTTAAGCTTCTTTAACTAAGCCCCATTTTTATAGAAACTGTCTCGGGACATACTTTGTGGAATATCAATATAATTTCATCTCTTCATTTAGCTCTGTAAACCAAGGCAAAAGAGATCATGATGGAGAGTTGGTATTAGAACTCAGGTCACTTAATTCCAAAAACTGTCCTCTTAACACCAGAAAACTGCTTAACATTATGCAGCTGTTAGAGTTAAGGGCAGCACAGTGTTTACAAGTGTGTACCCCAGAGCCTGTGTATGGAATCCCCCAGGTCAGCCACTTACCAGAGGTTGGCTTCAGTAACTTTATAAAACAGAGCTGATGATAGAGTTGTGAGGGTTAATGAGTTAGTATACGTAAAGCACTTACAACTTGGCACTATGGGAGTGTTATCGATTTATTACTATCAGTACTACTACTATTATTATTAACCCTCATCACCCCTGATTAGGTATAAGTAATCAGGGGCAGCAACAACTTCTAGAGAGATGTTCATACTCTCTGATACATTCACCAGCCTCCCATCTCTCTTGTGATCATACTGGAAAGTACAAGGACTGTCCCTTGAATGTAACTGCCAAAGAAACAGAATCTTGGGGGAACCTAATAATAATTTTGAGTTATTTTGAGAATTGTTTTTAAAAAACGCAAGTTTACTCTACATAATAATGTAAAGCTAACCAGAGTTTCCTTAAAAGAAGATATTGTTTTAATTAGTAGTAGTGTCAAAGCCCTAGTGATTCTAGGCCATAATTATACTGCCTCTAATCATTTTACAGTTCTTGGACAGAGTTCTTACCTTGTCAGTTAGAAAGTTCATCAGCATTTACAGAAAAATATTAAACTAATGAAATTCATATTAATAAAATATAATTTAATATTATAAAAACTCATATTAATAAAATAAATTATTTTAACTAGGAAAAATATCTATTTGTTCCTGGCATGTGGTTCCACAATCGCCTCCAATAATTGTCTTTTTTATGGTTTGTCTCCCTTGTGAAACCAAAAGCTCCATGAGGATAAAGGACTATGTCATGATCGTTCAGTTACATTCCAAATCGTATCTTGCTCGGAACCTATCACAGAGTAAGCACTCCATAGTCATTTGCAGGAGGAAGGGAAGGGAGAGAAAAGGGAGGGAGGGACAGAGGAAGAGAGGAATGAGGGACGGAGGGTAGGAGACAGACTGGCTGGAGGGAAGAAAGGCTAGGAAGGGAGGTCGTGGGAGAGGGAGGGAAGGAGGGGAGAAAGAAGGGAGGGACGGAGTCAAGTACAAAGTCAAGAAGAATAATCTGATAGCTAATAAACTAAATGAGGCCACAGGAAGCCTCTCAGTCCTGACTGGGCTAAAGATGAAGTCAATGAGCATACACCATACTCAAGAGATTTTCAATTCCAACCCTCTGACAAATTTACTAACGTACACTTTGTTCTCATTATAAACTTTCCCCCACCATAAATTTCTCCTGCCATAAGGCTCTTGGACCTTTACCCCCTACTTCATTACTTCCGCTCATATTAATTATCTGCCTTCTGATGGCAGCATATTTCTAGGCAGACAAGTCTTGAACTCCCAATGGCTGTGTTACAGGAAGGCTCTAATCTCGATACTTACAATCAGATGTTGGCGGGATGTCATCGTGCAGTGGAGGGCGTATGAGTGTTAAACTAATGTGCTGCATTACTTTGCAGATTGAGTGAGACCTGTAATGAGTAACCTCAATCAAACTGAAAGAATTTCTACATTCTGAATTTACTTCTATAAAATTTAAGAAAAAATGAAGAACAAAATGGAAAGGGTGGGAATATTTAAATGAAAAAGAAAATGGATGTTACTGTTTCAGCCACAGGTGACATGACTATTTTCAAAAGAATCCAAATGCCATGAGAATACAGATCAAGAAAAATGGAATAAGCCATATGGAAAATGGTCAGAAGGAAGAAAACTGTAATGTGAACAGATAATACAACAAAAAGATAGATTGAATTATTCATGGACCAAAAAGGACCAGAAGCCAAGTATAAGACATAACAAAAGGTACAAAGACTATTCTGATGACTGTGAAATCTCTTTTGTAAGTTTTTAAGGACAATGACCTGGTGTTGTAATGCCATGACTCTCCTTGTATGGATATATTACGCTATGTAGAGTTACCCCAAAGAGAACTGAAAGCCCTTACAGATAATAAACAATCAGATCATTAGCTCCATTAGACACCCTAGTAAGAGGTAGGAATCACCCAGGAAACTGGATCTCAGAAGGCAAATCCTACGTATATTTTCTGTGTAAGGATAGAGACTTCACATGTCTTGATCACCTTTATATCCCCAATATCTACAGCAGTAGTCAGCAAACTTTCTTCTTTTAAAGTGCCACATAATAAATACTCTAGGCTTTGAGAACATACTCTCCTTTCCACAACGACTCAACTCTGCTGTTAAAACACAAAAGCAGCCACGGACAGTATGTAAACAAATGGATGTGACTATGTCCTAATAAGAGTTTATTTAAAAACCTATTTTAAAAAACAGGTAGCAGATAAAATTTGGCCCTGGTCTAGAACACTGCATGATACATGGGTACCTAAAAAATATGTGTTAAAACCATGAATGTTACCCTTCCTCAGACCCCCACCTCCTCTCTAGTTGTGGCCTCCCTTAGCAATGTAACAGGGACCAAAAAAGGTTGAGCCTACTTGTTAAAGACTGTACTGATCTTCATGCTGAGGGAGTATAAACATAGCACTACTGATAACCATATCCCCTACTCTGTGTCCTCTAGTAGGATAGAATAAGTATATTGATAGAGAGAAGGAGAAACAATGTGGCAAAGATAGAATCTTGCTTGTGTTCAAACATTCTTAGGCCTGTGGTAGACACTGCAATTTGCTCCTATCTCTCATCCTTCCTTTTGGTGCAATGGAATTCTCAAGTTTTAGTGGGACACATGGATTATCCGCTAGAGACTATAATTCCCAAACTTTCTGGTAGCAACATGGGTAAATTCAGAAAAAAAAAAAAAAGTGTGAGCAGAACTGATGTGAGCGACTTCCATGTCACCTTCTTATAAGGAAATAGCTTGCTCCCCCATTTTTTCCCAATCCTGGGGCCAGAGCTTAGATCTGACAGGAAGTAATCCAGAACAAATCATGCAAAAAATATAACACACTTAGGTATGGTGTAATAGACAGAAGGAACTTTGGACTCTGGATGACATCGGTCAGGATACCTCCTCCCTCCAAATTATCTACTTATTCATGCTCTTACATAAGAGATAAATAAATCTCGCATCTTCAGCCACATGATCAAAAGAATTGAACTGATATCTCAACTAATAAAATCCCTAAGGAACTTCCCCAAATTTCTGCCTTCCAAATCTTGATTGTTCTTCAATTTCAATAATTCTCAAAAGTATATATATATATTTTTTTAAGATTTTATTTATTTATTTGACAGAGAGAGATCACAAGTAGGCAGAGAGGCAGGCAGAAAGAGAAGAAGTAGGAGGCTCCCTGCTGAGCAGAGAGCCTGATGGGTGACTCGATCCCAGGACCCTGAGATCATGACCTGAGCCGAAGGTAGAGGCTTTAACCCACTAAGCCACCCAGGTGCCCCTCAAAAGTATATCTTTTAATAAGTCACCTTTTGCTTAATTTAGTCCCAGTTGGGTTTCTAGCACTTGCAACCAAAAGATTCCTAAATAATACAAGAAATAATGCTAGTGTCCAGTTGTTCCTCCCATGAAAAGATGTTGTCAGTCTTCACTGCCAATCTTACAAATTGAGGTTTTTATTCTATCAATCAATGTGGCAATTTCCTCACAAATACATTTAGCAAACTAAGAGCAACTGTCCTAATTCTAATGGAAGACTCCGTCAAAGCCAATGACCGCTTGAGAACAGAGGAGGAAATAATTCTAGAAGATCTTAAATGAGTACATTTCCTAAAGCAACAATTTTCAAACTATTCACGGACATTCCTCTAAGTATCTTCAAGGAGCACCTTCAAATAAAATAAGACCATGATGAATGTATTTAATTTATAAGTGCTTCATGACCTTTAGGAAATATCTATCGCAAGATTATATTGGCAAATGGAGGTTGTAAGCTGTACACACAGTCTCACACACACACACAGAGAAATGGAGACAGATTACATGGACTGTCAGTTCCATAAACATTTAACTAATGCTTTGTCATATAAAATGTTCCATCATATAAATGTTCTATAATGCTTTATTTATGCTTTTATCATATACCTCAGTCAAAAAAAAGAATATATATATTTATATATAAATATATATATTTATATATAAATATATATATATTTATATTTATATTTATATATATGATGTTTCCTGAAGGAAACATTAGATATTGAGTGAAAACTAAAATTCTCCACTGGAAACAAAAGCTAAACATTGATGAAATATATCATTTGTGATAAGGAGAAAACAAAATCAATAAGAAGACAGTTTGAGCCGAAGGTATCAAAGCCTGTCAAAGAAAATTAAAGAGTGAGTTCAGAACACAAAAGAGACAATCTAAGATATTAAAGGGGAAAAAAGTAGTGTTCAATAATAACAAACCTGGTATCATTATTAGCAATGAGGTAGAGTATGACAAGTCTTAGAAATCCAGACATTATCTGAATATTGAGCCCAATATTTAAATTATGCAAGCTCTATCTCCCCACTCAACCCAAAAAAATAAGGAAATGAACTTAAACAAGTAAATTATTAAAATTTAGGTGAATTCACAAAATTAGCTCAGGAAAATTCTTACAACAATTTAAGTTGATGGTTCAGCAACTCTTAATAATGTATGTTACCTCGAGACAAGAATTTATATTATTTATCACTACATCCATATGCACTGGCACATTCTAGGTGCTGAATTCACTTGATAAATAAATGATGAATAAATAATATGTTTACAGAAAGCAAAATAAATGTAAGATTTTTATTAGAACCTTATTACAACTTGCATATTCAGCATCCCCTGATTTTTTAGAATATCAAAATCAAAATTTATTATAATTTCACTTTTCTTGTTCTAAAGAAAGATAAATTATCTATAATATTTTTAAAATACACTTACCTTATCTGGTTTTCAGAAGAGAATACTGTCATGTCTGAAATTTCCTTTTTTTTATTTTATTTTAATTCCAATATACTTAACATACAGTGTTGCATTATTTTCAGGTGTACAATATAGCAGTTCAACACTTCCATACATCACTGTGTTCATCTCAAGTGCATAAACAATGAATTTTGGAACACTATAAAAAATTAAATTAAATCAAATTAAAAAATAAAAGAAATCCAATAAAATCTAAAAGGACATAAAAAAAGAAGTGCACTCCTTAATCCCCATCACCTGTTTCACCCACCCACCCCACACCCACTTCCCCTCTGGTAACCAGCAGTTTTTTTCTCTATAGTTAAGAGTCTGATTTTTGGTTCATCTGTCTCTTTTTTCCCCCTTTGTTTATTTGTTTTGTTTCTTAAATTCCACATATGAGTGAAATCATACAGTATTTGTCTCTCTCTGATTGACTTATTTCACTTAGCATAATACTCCCTATTTTACAGATGAGTTTACAGACGTATGAGATGTATAGACCAAAAATTATTAGCACCAGTGACTTTTTAAAAAGAAAAAAACAAGTAAGTTCCATGCAGAGACAGAAATAAAAACCTAAGTTTCCTGACTCTTAGCCTATCACTATGAATTAATAAGATAATATAAAACACCCCTTTTTATTCATAGATGCTACGCATACCTGGATTCTGCCAGCCCCAAAGTTGAGAAAGAAAACAAATCATAGAACAAACTGTGTTTGAAATATAAATAGGTGTCTCTGCTTAAAAAAGTTCTTCACAGGAGCAAATAAAAAAGACAATGAAAATAGGGAAAGAAAGTAGTCTAACTGTCTATGGACAAGAAAAACTAGGGGAGTTAGGAACAATTAGAGCGGTTTGTCAATAACAACAATAAAAATGTTGCCAGTAAAGCTGGCAAATTTTCTTCTGAGTAGCAAATATAGAGAAAATAGTGCAGAACCTTTCCCTTTCTATGTAACTCTATTGAGAATAGATATGAAATAATGTTTTTACTATTGTCAGTTCTTTACTTGTGAAATGATACGAGGAACCATCACCTGTGTCTTAAATTTCCTCTGTATAACCTACTGCTTCCCTAATGCTACACTTGCCGCCTCTCCCAGCTTCTCTACTGCAGCTGCCATACCAATCTTATGTCAATGAACAACATGGAAGAAAGGAAGACGAGCAGAAGGGAGGAGGGGGTAGAAAGAAGGAAGGAGGAAAAGAAAGAGAGAACAGAAGAGAAAAAAAATAGTTTAATGGTTTTTGAGACCTCAATACTTATCTTCATAGAAATGGTAAAATACACTTAATGTTAATGTGTTTTTGATGGGAGTATCAACAGTCAGCCCACCTTCTCCTTGTGAAGTTACAATTGCCAACATATAAGTAACCAGGACAGGCAAGTTAATTATTAGAGCATTCTTGTCAACCTGTCTCTAGAGAGAAAATAAAAATGCTGAACAGCAGAACCAATAAATACCTCCACCAGAAAAGCACTTTTAACCAACTGACTGCCAGGAGGATAGAACTGGGTTAGAGAAAGTTCAAAAGATAACAGACTTGATTATGATATTGATTTAAGAGATTAAAGAAGCAAAACCAACCCTTTAAGTAAAGACTCCTACAGTGTCCCCTACTATGGCACAAACAGGTTTCAAATAACAGAATATAAACCTTCATAAGCGATTGCCCTCACAACCACTCAATGCTCATAATGTATCTAGAAAGATCCCCTCAGGAGGGAAAGAAAACAACAACAACAAAGGGAGTGCACCTTTGGAAGGGAAGGGATTTGTTTTGAGTTTGGGAAGGTTAGCAACAATGTAAGGCCCATCATCAAGAACAACAAAGCAGAATGGGTATGACCATCAGCCCAGGAAAGCGTGAAGACTTTGCATTGCGATGTCATGCAAAAAGCCACTAATGGACCAGTAATTTTTTTTAAAGATTTTATTTATTGTATATTTGACAGGCAGAGATCACAAGCAGGCAGAGAGAGAGAGAGAGGTGGAAGCAGGCTCCCTGCTGAGCAGAGAGCCTGGCTCCATCCCAGGACCCTGAGATCATGACCCAAGCCGAAGGCAGCCGCTTAATCCACTGAGCCACCCAGGCGCCCCTGGACCAGTAATTTTTATCAGCAATTTTTTCCATATAAAAGACTAATCCTTCAGTAGTCCAATTCAGGTAATTAGGTTATTCTTATTCTTTTTAGATACTTGTGTTTTCTTTCTTACTTGGGAAGATAGAAGCTTATGATGACCAACAAGAATAGGTTGGAGAAGCACTTCCAAAGTATGTTCTAAGAAACACCAGCTCTGTACACCATGGGAGGGAAGAAAAGTAATTATAGTCAAATAAGTTTGGGAAACACTGCACATAATACGCCCCTATTGGAGATGCATAATCCATAAGAGCATGCTAAAGCCTCTGAGAAGCCCCACAGTAAAAACCTTATTTAAATATATTTGCTCTAACATTTGCCAAACTCTTTGACAGAGAATCTCTTTTGTATATAAAACTAACTTAAATTACATCCTGTGGCTCTAGTATTCCACAGCACATACTTTGAGAACTACTGAGCTAAAGGGTTTGATATATAAAGCTCACCAGTGTTTTCAAGGGAGAACATGCTGGCTTTTTGTTCTTTCCACTGTCTAGCTTCCATGTGATTTTTATGGTGTGGTGAGCTTGAAAGTGTGAATGTCAATTTAATCAACTACAAGGCATGTTAGAAACAAATAAATTGTAGCCTTTGCAATGCCTCTGGATAATGTTAACTTGATTAAAAGCAATACAGCCTTATAATATGAGAAAATGTAAGTAACTTTGTTATGTTTGGAATAAACCAAAGGGTATTTAGATTTTTACATGAACCATGTTTATTAATACAGAAATTTTATCAGAAGAAAGTGAGGTAACAGCGCTGGTATCATCATTTATTAGCCCTGAGGGAATAGCATTTGACTCCACATCCTACTGATGACAATGAAGTCACCAGTACCATTTCTACACTTTGAATTGTTCCTTAACTCCCTTGATTATATTACAGAACTTGCAAAAATCCAGAAGCTCCATGAAGGTTTTTTTTGTTTTTTGTTTTTTGTTTTTTTTATTTAACAGACAGAGATCACAAGTAGGCAGAGAGGCAGGCAGAGAGAGAGGAGGAAGCAGGCTTCCTGCTGAGCAGAAAGCCCGATGTGGGACTTGATCCCAGGACCCTGGGACCATGACCTGAGCCGAAGGCAGAGGCTTTAACCCACTGAGCCACCCAGAAGCCCCTCCATGAAGTTTAATAAGAGGTACAGACCATTACTCACAAATGCCTGAATCTGTGTGACAAGGTAGCAATTCTGTTTGAAGGGAGTGGGGAGTTAGGTCATGACTGATCCTGGCAAAATTCACTACGAATCTGGAATAAAATGATGCTGAAACCCAAACCACACCATGTACAGACACAAAATCTTAACATAGTAAGTTCCTAAATCTAAAAACAAAACTATAAAACATTGAGAAGAAATTTTAAGCTAATACCCAAATAATCTTAAGGTGAGGAACAATTTCTTAAGTGAGAGGGCAAACCATTCACAATTGCCATTTGTGAAAAAAAAAAGGGTGCTATTTTGAATATAATTTACATTTTCCTAGTCAGTAGTGAGATTTCACATGAAATTCTAAATTCTTCATGTAGTCAAATAGGTTTAAAGTGAAAATATATGCCAAAAAGAACAATAAAAAGACAAATGAACTTAGGGAAATATTTGCAATACATTTAAGACACACAGGGTTAGAATGTCATATATAAAGAAACAGGAAAAAGAAGGAAACTGAGATAAAAAAAAAATCTACCAAGAGTCTAGGAGAATACAAACGGCTAATAAATATGAAAAGCTACTCCATCTCACTACTGACTAGGAAAATGTAAATTATATTCAAAATAGCACCTTTTTTCACAAACAGCAATTGTGAATGGTAAAAGAGGGCTAAACAATGAATTTTAGAACACTGAAAAAAATTAAATTTAATTTAAAAAAGAAAAGAGGACTACTATCCAGGATGAAAGAAAACAAACACTCTTCCACATTTTTGGTGACTACACGAATGGTAGAAGCATTGTACCTAAGGATGCTACAACCTTTTGGAAAGTTATCTATAATGTTTATTAAAATGATAAGTATGTGTTTATTTTCTCCATATATTCCAGTTTTGAAAAAAATCTACCCTATTAAGCAAAAAAAGCACTGGTACATAAGAATATCTATATGAGGATATTTTATACAACACTGTTGGTGACAACAATAAAAGTGGAAAACATGTAAACATCTATCAGTAGGAAAGGACATTTGTAAGATTACAAAGTCATTTGCTAAATCACTTGGTTCTGTGTCTATTAGCCCGAGGAATCGCCATGATTCACAAACATGTAAGCTTCACGAGGGCAGTAAGGTATCCATCTTGCTGACCATCATAGTCCCAGTGTCTAGGACATTGCCTGGACATGCAATGACACCTTTTGAATGGCTATATTTTTAATCAAAATATAAGTGTGAAGAACATACAGTATTTCAGGTTTGTAAAAATATTAAGACATATATATACATGTATGCTCTTATATATGTATATGTGTATGTATCCATGGAAATGGGAATATAATCATACATCCTTGTCTGTTAGCACCAGCATTCTATTTAAGCAAATGGGGAGCAGAGAGAATTATTAGCTTTCCATTTACAAAGGCTTATTTTACACTTGTAACAAGAATGCCTTCACATTAGTAAGTTTCTTCTAATAAAGTAACAAAAATGCTAAAAGGAAAAAGTCTAGAAGGTTTATTAAAGACAACTGATAAGAGATGATAAGAGGACAATTCACATTATATTCTTCATGGATCTTTTTTGCAAGCCCCCATTGGATCTGTCAGTTCCACAAAGACTAGTTTAAACAAAGAATGATCTATCCCACAGAGTTGATGAGCAAATGTCTGGTTGCTACCACATATTTATCAGGGCACCCTATCAAGGTAAGCAAATGAGCAGGAAAATAAAAATATAGATCATCCATCCTCGGTACACACAAAGAGGGCCACCAAGGCTGTGCAAATGAATCCTTGTTCTATCTATTCATCTTTGCTGTTAATTATGTGGCTGAAGATTGGAAATGAGTTGTTAGTGTCTTACATGCTGGCAGTACTCTAGCCACCGTGGAGAAAGGAAACACAGCACACTGAGATTACCTTAGCACAGAGAAAAGGGGTAAGATAGAGGAGACAGTTTTGGCTGGTTATTTGTTGCTCACTGCAGAGATGAAAGACACATGTTTGGAAAAAAGTCAAAGGAAAGGAGAATAAACAGGCAACTCAGACAGTTGGAACCTCTTTAAAAATAAGAAGCTTGGTGACACTGCTTTTGGATAGAATAGCAATTAAATAGGGAAATGTTACTTGTCCTAAAAAATATTGACTCATTTTAAGAAAAACTAAAAGCAATGCAATGTCTCCATCTCAGAACGAATGTGGGTAGACTTTTAAGCACTTTAGAGACAATATCTTTGGGAGTTCAATTTTTTTTTCATCTAGTAATGCCAAAGGGATAGAATTAATCTGTTCTAATTAAAGAGCTCCTCAAAAAGATCACCACCACTTTCCTCCAATAAAAATCTTGTCATAAAAATACAAATTAGAAGTAAAAGTTGAAGTGCATCGTTTCCTTCTAATGTTTTTTATTTTATCAATAAATTAATATTGTTAATGTCATTCATTTTCCAAGAAGATGACATGAGGATTTATGCTGCACTTTGAAACATTCTGCTTTCATCTTAGGAGGAACCCAGTTTAAGCTTTGAAATATGTATGCTTGATCGTGGGCCTCTAGCCAAGGTGCACCTAATTAATCGGAAGATCAAATGTGTGCTCAGTGGGAGGCACAACTACAAAACCGCAGGTGGTAGCCAACGGCTCCATTTAATAAAGGTTGTACAAACAGAGCGCTGCGCTGGGGCTCCTGTCACCTGTGTGCCGCTCTTCTGCCATTTTGTCATTGCCATGAGAACAGTTACTGGGTCATAAAGAGATCTCAACCTTCCCATTCCACTGAAGTTTAACTTTCTACTCTGCAGAGCAACTCCATAACGTACTGAAGGACGTAAAATCTGTTTGTTTAGGGTTTGGTTATGATTGCTATTGTTGAATGCATTACCAGCTTGTCCCAAGAACATAAAAACCTATGATTCTGTTAAACAGGCAGTGCTGGTAGTCAAGGACACAGAATTCAGAGTGAAACAGAACTGGAGTCAATAGTTATAAATCAGCTCTGCTAAGGATTAGTTATGTCATATTTGAGAAGTTGGCCTCTCTAAGCTCCTTTTTGCTCATCTATAAAATGGGGAGAATAGTATCCTACCTTGCAGGTTGCTATGAGGATTAAGTGGGATGACACATGGAGAGTCATTGTATATAGAAAGCATTCAACAGTAATGAAAAAAACTGGGAATGAGGCAGCAGAGGCGAAGAGAGTCATAAATTTTCTCCAGATGAAGGTTTAAGAAAGTCCAAGCACTGTAAACACATTTTTACTATGGATTAATTTCCCAAGATCATAATCCCTTAACAGTCCTAAAGGATCTATTTCTCAGTCCTAAATCCTAAATGCATGGAAAGGTTTGACAGATCTGGGAAAATAAGCAAGTGCTTTTACATGATTATTCTTTTGAGAGTCTGCTTTGGCATACAGTTATTTGATATCTATTTTCATTCAATCAGGAAAAGGTATAACAATGGAAGAAACAGAAGTGAGAGAATATGGTTTTCCATTCCCTATAGAAAATTAGCAAAGGTATAATTGATATCAAAAAGTCAACAGCAAGCTCTACCTGGGGGATTAGATTAAGAAAAAGTTACTAAAACGGACCTTGTTCTCATTACCTATCAGAGGGCACAATACTCTGCTTTTATGCTCTACGTAATAGGAAGATAGGAAATCCTGGGATCAAATTCTGTCCGTATCAATGACTGTAGCCAAGTCACTAATTTAGCCTTTCTGTTTCTCAGTTTCCATACTGCAGAAGGACAGCTATCATAATATCTACCCTCATTTGAGTGGACCATGGAATCTGCGTATTTGGTGATCTCCTTGATGATTTTTGTACACATCAAAGTTTAAAAACCCCTGCCCTACAGTAATGCATTTAAGAATAGTAATAAAATAGCAAATAAAATATTTCTAATACCCAAAGTAAATGAGTTAATGTGCCTTTCCTGAATCGTTATCCTGGGCACACTTAGTAGCTAAATTCTTTACCATAAATAGGAAAGCATGGCATATATGATATGCTTTACAGTATGTGCATATATGCCTGTGTGTGTGCACTGCGTGCACGTGAGCACAGGCATGTGTGTCTTGTGCAAGATGAAAGACGGAAATAAGAAGGAAAGAAAGAAAACACCCACATGATTGAAAGTGGATTTTTCCATTAAGTGACTATTGGCTGTAACTGCATGATAACACTTGTGAATATGATACTAATGATGCAGTTGCCTAATGGACTTGACACAAATAATGCAGAAAATTACAAATAATGCAGACTCAATTACCACTGAATGCAAGCAAGAGGCAATCGAAGATGTAACGGGCTTCGTTCTCTATTATCCCCATTCTTTCTACTCAGTTAAGATAAGCCTAGAGCTAGAGAAATCCCCTTTTCCAATTATTTTCCATGTCCTCTGAAAGGTGTATCACTCCCCCAGGTTCTATGACTCATTGCAATGTAAGGACCAATAGTTCTTCTATAATGTTTATATAGCCCGACCTCTATCATGAAGGAGACAAAGGCGGGCATACTGGTTTGGGGCGGGGAGCGGAATTCACCTGCCTACATGCTTATTAGAAGGGAGATTCAGGGGATGCTGGGTGGCCCAGTCAGTTAAGCATCAAACTGTTGGTTTTGCCTCAGGTCATGATCCCAGGATTGTGAGATCAAACTCTTTGTCAGGCTCCACACTCAGCATGGAGTCTGCTTGAGGTTCTCTCCCTCTCCCTCTTTCCTCCCCCTGCTTGCACTCTCTCTAAAAATAATAGATCAATAAATCTTAAAAAAAAGGGGGGGGGGAGATTCAGTGAGAGGCATTTTTAACACAGATTAACTCATTTTATGATTACCTTATAAAGTTAAGTATTATTATCCACATTTAAGGATACAAAGTTAGAAGCTCAAAGAGTTCAAGAAATTTGAACAGGTCACCCAGGCTAGTAAAAGACACAGAAGGAGCCAGACCAGATTTGTCTGATTTCTAAAACTCATGTGTTTTTGAACATCAGAAATAAAGCCAGGCGGGCCTATCAAAATAGCAAAAGTTCTTAGTTCCAAGCAACAAAACCAGACTTTGCAGTTAAGGCAGAGCAGGACTTTCCTAAAAGATAACTAGGCAGTTCACAGCACCATTCAGAGGGCTAGAGAACCATGCTGAAGCTTTGCAGACACAGGCAGTGCCTCTTCGTGTCACAGAACTCATCCAGGAAGGAAACTGCCCCCTCCAGAGCTGGCATGGACAGTAGAGGCTGGAGCAAACATCACTGCCACAGATGACCTGGGAGCCCAGGCTCACTGCTGTCACCATTACTCCCACAAGCATTCCCCATAACCCCTGCTCGTCTGCATGGCTAAACTGCTAATTACTTAGCCCTTGCTTCATACATTGCCTCATTTAATGTACTGTGTATGCGTTACTACATTTTTTTTTTCCTCACAAGGGCTCTATGGAGGCACACACTCAATATCATCAACTTCCAGACAGGAAGCTGAGGTTCAGACGGGTTAAGTGATTAGCCCAGATCACAAAGCCAGTAGGTGAGAGGGCAACTTAACTCCCACTTGTTAGTGACATGCTTTAGTAAAGGTTTACCATGGTTTTGGAATCACAAAAATCTGAATTTATATCCTAGCTTTTCAAATCCCCTACTCTGAAAAAACAAGTCTGGCCCTGTGCATCTACTTGATGGAGCCCCGGTCATTTGATCATGCCCATGATTTGTGAGATGCTGGGAGGGCTTGTCTGGAATTTTCAGGTTTCTTGGTGGAAGACTGGCTTGGCATCTCAACTATGTTCATGGAAATCACAAACATAGAAAGTGGGTTCAGATGTGGACAACTGAAAAAAATGGCAAATGTCTACCACAATCTATCTCTTGGGTTGCCTAACAAAAAATATATACTTCTTTCCATATGTAAACATCCCCCTCCTAACATTTTCCCCTCTAACACACTACAACTATGATATAACCAAAAATATACTTATCAGCTATCCACATCATTATCAGTTATTGTATCTAGAGTTGAGTCCAGAATCACTAGGTGATAATGACTTTTCATCTAGGTTTATTTGACCCAGTTTTATTATTCTATAACCCATGGGCTTGCCTATATAATCAACCACTACCAACACACTCTTTATAGAAAACTGGGAGAAAAGGAGAATGATATAAAAAAATCTAGATTGTTAAGATTAGTAAAACTACACCATATAAGCCAGGATAGACTTGGCTACACTACAATATAAACAATACCAAAACATCAGGGGTTCCCCAATGAAGATATGGCTCTCCCCAAGTAGTGTTTGAAACCCATGTTGTTGCAGTACCCTCTCTCCAAAATATTACTGATCCCATGGCTAATGGAACAGAAAATACAAAGAACTATTCACTAACTTAAATTTCTGCTAATAGTAATTCATATCACTTCTCACTTTTTCACTGACCAATAACATTGAGATAGTTAAGTCTGAAGATAGTGGGGTGGAAATTTTATTTTGTCTCCCCAGGAAGAAGTAGCAAATACATGGGAACAATAATACAATCTACCAGAACCACAGTTTTAAATCCTGGTCATGTCCAAGAAAGATAAGATGGATGTTTCTGCATATGGTCATAAGGCCACAGTTTGTATTTATTACTTCTTTTTCCCACTCCTCATTCCATCATTGCTTAGCATACAGTCAGCATTTTAGACTGTTGGGATTCTTTAACTAACAGGCTTTACGTGATAATGAGGAGGGGAATCACAGGGGAAAACCTGGGTTCCTTCCATTCCTCCATTCTCTCCACTGTGTAGAAGCAACCATATTTCAACCTTGATAATCAGGATCAATCATCATGGCCAACACCATGCCGCTTTTCTATCTGTTCACTAGTGGCACAAGAAACTAAAAATATCTTAGCTCCCAAATTACTGGAACCACAATAATAACCCTAAGTGGAAATACTGCCTATGTGGGTAGAAGATCTCTAAACCAATAAAATTTAGAGTCACAGAGACAGTTAGGAAACCTTTCATAATTGGACCAACAGGCATAATACAGAGATATACTTTTACTCTTTGTGTCTAGATCTGGATATTCTAGCAAATGAAGAAACAACGCCATGCATTGGTCACTGATTGAGTACACAAAACACAACCAGTAGAACAATACCTTAAACGTATTGAGATGTTATCTGCTAGCTTATGCTGTAGCTGAGTCTCCAGTAGGCTATTTCATGGTTCTGGATAATGGGAGAACATACTAAATCCAATGAATATCACAGACATTAGCCTACTGTCTTGATTCTTTCACTGTAAACAATTACACACTATAAGGACTATGCCTTTGTTCTTTCACTGTGATGGAGTTCCCCAGTAAGAAGCAGTTTTGGTTGTAATAATGTTGTATAAAGTATTATGGAAGACTATGAATGTTGGAAAAACATAACAGAATAGGAAGAAAATTTAAAATACATAATATATGTCTATTCCTAAGAGACATATTACTTCCAAGAATAATAGCAGGATCACTGGGAACATATCTTATCAAGAACTCAGAATTGAACTCTTGACTTTAGCAATAAGAGTAGCCAGGTGAGATTTGATAAAGAACAATAAATCCTGATGCTTTCATGCATAGCCACCATCCTCTTTAGTCATGGCAACTTTTTTCAAGAGCCCACTAAAAAAGTATGTCAAAATGGCTAGGGAAGAAGGCTACAGATAGGCATGGGTGAAGCATCTTGTCCTTATTATTAACAGCCTTCTTTTCACATGGGAGATGATATAGACATAGATAGATATAGACAAAAAGATAGCTGATATAGAGTATAGATATAAATATAGATACAGTTATAGATATAGATACTATAAACAAGTTCCAAGAGGTTCTTCAAATCTTGTCACCAGTCCTCCAGTCTCATTCCTTCCAAGCCTCTGACCATCTAGCCAAATCATGTGCTACTGTCTATGAATAGAAAAGCACACTTATCCCAGGAGATATTCCCTTTCTGATAAGTTAGATACTGGAGTACATTATTATACTCTGTTTTCTGAGATATTTTCTTTTTTCACTGCTTTTCAAAGCCAGTACTCCATGACAATATCATAGCAGTACCCATAAATGGCATCAGCATATCGATTAAAGTCATCTATAAAATAGCCTTGGATGGTTTCTTTCTCAACCAGTTGATCATAGGGAACCCACAACAATGCTATGAATATAGATTGAGAGAAAGGAGGCTGAAGGACCTAACAAATAGCCTGGAAGTATAATCATCTTAACACACATCTTAGTTTGCCTTCACTATCCACTCAGCCCCAGTCCTATATATCTCATGTCAATTGATCAGAGGATTGTTATGTATTCCAAATATATGCCTTGTGATTCAGATAACACAGTGCAAACTGGGCAGCTTGCACTACGTGGCTGCCTCATATCTTTGGTTAGTCTTCAGCTTCTATCAGGATCCATTAACAAGGCAAGATCTGTTTTTCAAAGAGACAATAATTACTGAAAAACAAAACAAAAACAAAACAAAAAAATCATGGCTTTGCTTCAAAACACTAGGTATTTCCACTCTGATTCTTCTATCTGCCACAGGCTCCGATGAACATTTCAATTTGTATCAGACATTTTGACCACTACTAATCAGATCCATCAACCAGTGGAAGGTGAAAGAGCTGCTTATACTGCAGTTTAGACCAGCTGGAGACGTGTCTTTTGCTCTAGACGCCACAAAAAAACTACTAGCTTTTATAAATGAGTCATATGTGGTATATATTGATTCCCAAAATGCAAAGTAGCCCTTCAAGCATTACTTCTGCTTTACTGATGAGGAGAGGAAAGTCTAGCAACTCATCTTTCTGATTTAAAAGCACTTCCAGACACCTCTTAGACCACTAGAACTTCAAAAATTTCACTGAAGTTGTAGACCCCTGTATTTGGATAGATTTATCTCGATCCTCTAGAAGTTATGAATCTTCTCAAGGCATACGCTTTACAGATCCTACCAGCATCAGGCCATTAATATAGTACGCCAACATGAGTTCCTGCAAGATAGTGGGATAATGAAAGTCCCTGAAACTAAATTGTTTAGTTTTAGAGCTAGAGAGGGGATAAAACTCTAAAGCAAAAGTGATGAGGGCATGTAGTTATCTTTATGTGGTGAAAGCAAACTCCTTGGTGCTAATTATGTATTGAAACAGAGAAAACACTGCAGTTAAAAAATTCCAACTCCTGCCATCCCTCACGCAGACCAGACACTTGATGTAAGACACCTAAAGTGGGGGGGAAACATTGCCTGCTCTTTCGCCTCTGTAGCGCCAGCATGCTGCGGGGGATGAGTGGAAACACCACAACTTCTAAAACTCCTCTCCCTCTTCTAGGTCTACTCTCTTTTTTACCTGGGGGCAGGTAAAAAAGATGAGTATAAAAAAACAAATGTTCCCGGGGTACCTGGGTGGCTCAGTGGGTTAAGCCTCTGCCTTCTGCTCGGGTCATAATCTCAGGGTCCTGGGATCGAGGCCCACGTCAGGCTCTCTGCTCAGCGGGGAGTCTGCTTCTCCCTCACTCTTTGCATGCCTCTCTGCCTACTTGTGATCTTTCTCTCTGTCAAATAAATAAATAAAATCTAAAAACAAAAAAAAAAAAGGCAAATGCTCCATTGTTTAATATCCCATAGTTAGACAACTTCCCTTGGTCAAGACCTCCAAGTGGTAGGCACCCAAGTGCTGGTTCACTTGTGTATTGACTCACATGCATACATTCTTAGAGAGTCACACAGGACTGCCTCACTGCACAGTTGCAGAGATCCAGGGTCCAACTCAGTCTCTCACATCCGACCTCCCTATCCTGCATTTATAATACAGCCCACCCTCACTTGCTGCCAAGTTCCCATAAATATGGTTCAAGTGGTTCAAGCTCAGCTATCTCCCATGCTATTTACATGATACACAGAAAACTAAAGTATCGATATATCACCCGAATGGGAGAATGCAGTCCTCCTCAAAGGGCCTATGAAAACTCTGCTGCCAAGTCCTCTAATAAAGGCATCCCTAAACTGCCCAAGTGATTCATTTGAAGAGTCTCTTCACCAAGCTTTGGGCAGAGGTAAATACACATCCTGTTCCCACAGTGTAACCACTTTCCAAGGCTGACCCTAAAGGCGCCTTCTACCCTCTCCAAATTTTTATATGGGCTAAGATAAGGGTGATAGGAATGGTGGCTCATGGTAATTCTAAACTCCTTATCAAGCCCTATAGACATAAGGCTGGCCCCAAGTGATGGTTTGTTTTTGTTTTAATATGGAATACTCAATCCCTGTCATTTTCATCTATGGGCCCTAATGTAAATTCCTAGGCAATAGGAAATATCCTTCTACAGAGGAAGACAGAAAGACAGACAGAAGAAGGATTCATAAAGTGAAACAGTGCAACCTAGATAAAAGTTAAATGTAATCATTTGTTTTTTTATTATAATATTTTAGCACTATTAATAACCAATGTTTCATTTGTTCTAATAGTCTATGCTATATCATTTCACCCCATCCAATTAAATGCCATTAATTTTATCACCTCCATTTTACAGATGAAGAAACTGAGACTGAGAGGAATTTAAGTAATTTGCCAAACAAGGTCATACGGCTCTCCCTAACAGCAAATCACCACACAGGGACTAAACTCCATTATACTGCCTGTCAGTAGTCTCTTTTTCTATTAGCTTTTTTACTTGCTTACTAATGTAGATATTTTTAACTCCAAAATGCCACAGAAGCACGGGGGAGGCAGAATTCCCAGCAATGCCCATGTATTTTGCATATGATATTACTGTATGCTTTGAATACATTTTTTTCTTCTCCATCTCTAAACAGAAATGTATCCATAAAATTTATGTAATCAGGAGGAGTAGCAAAGATCTGATACACAGGCTCATTGTGGACATATTTTCCTCTTCTTTATATTCACATATGAATAAATTTGACCATGCAGATTCAAGTGCCTCTCTCTACTAAGTGGAGAAAAGGAAGAGGTGAGGAACGAAGGGACTTTGTATCCAGGACTCCCATTGTCTCCTTAACCAATAGCCTGAGACTGAACGCTGAATAAACTTGACTTGATTTCCCTGGGGTCATCATCTTCCTCAACAGCCTTCCTGGGTAAGAGAAGCCCACGGCAGCAGCGAGCTCAATAACATGACATTTGGCACACATTCCAAAACTCTTTGATTGCCCAAGGGCATACAGCACGGCCTTGAATAAATGCAGATTGAACTAAGGACTGCACTTTCTTAGTTCCTTGCCAAAATTTGCTGTCTTTTGAAAAAGACTGTAAATGCAGGAACCTGCAGTCCCTATTACCATTAAATCTTCCACAAAGAACACCTTTAACTGGAAGGCTTGCTCAAGATTTCATTTCTTAATAGTCTGGTTGCCAGTTTTGAAGGAGGAGAAAGGAAAAGTAGAAGTGGGAATTGATGAAGAAATTCTGATCGGGAGATGAGGAGGAGGGAAACCTCATTAAGTAATGACATGATTCATATACTTCAACCTTTGATTTCTCCAGCAAAAATTCTACATTCTCCATTGTTTATCTTTAGGCATAATTTTAGTTAAATGGAGCACACTCTTTAACTATTGTGAGGGTTGAGATGAGCATAATTCTCCCCCAAAGTTCACACAGTGCAGGCAGCTGGATACTACTTTGAAAGTCATCAAAAATGTGAAGAATAAAATACTTAAAACCATCTATTTTGTTGATTCAAGCTTATTCAACCTTTTGCTAGTGGGAGCTTTTACTGTACACTTGAGTTGCTTGCTTGATAGTATTTGCCTCCAGTGAAATCCTGTTTGGGAACTCATATTCTTTTATATGCTGAGATCCAAACTGTTTTGAACAGGGCTAGCTTCATTAAAATGATTTCCTACCGTCACACAGTGACCTAAACGACAATTGACTTTTGCCTTCCATTAGCAAATGTATTCAGATTTCATTTTCATGTATGAATGCAATTCATGCTTCATATCATGTTATTTTAAACAATACTACAATGTAGATTCATTAACAGTGCTTTAAAACCTATTTCCACTATTAGTATCTTTTAAAGGATAAACCATATAAGGAGTCCTATGCCCTTATACATTGTAATTCTCTGAAAACTCATGGCATTTAAAGATGAGTAGCCTTATACACTCAGGGCACCACAAGCTTCTATGGGACTGTGTTATATAATCAGACAAAGACTATCTCCCTCTCTCCTACTGCCAGGCATTGTACAAAACACAGGAGCAAGAGTTGAACTAACATAAAAATGTCTTTCAAACAGTGATTAAATAGCAGCAAATCCTTAGAATTATTTCCCAATATTGTTACACATAATTGGTTTATCCTACCTCCTATACTAAATAACAACAAACCTCTCATATCAGCCCAGTGGATGAGGCTGAGATTAGTCTGAAGTTTAACCTCAATTAGAAATAAAAGTCAGATTTTGGAAATAAATAAAAACATTCCTTGATTTTCCAGGTCCTTAATTTCTCCCATTTTAGTTCAGATTTTATTTATTTATTTATTTATTTATTTTGCAATTTGGGGACAGAACATGTTACTGCTTCTGAACTTTTGATGAATACAAAAGCCCACAATGGGTATTTATTGAATCTAACCCATGATTAATGTGGTGAATTGCATGTAGTCCCAACCTTTTAAATCTCTCTGAAGAATTACATTTCTGTCCACAGGCATGTCACTGTTAAAAAATGAGCCACCTAATAAAAGAACACACAGTATATTAATATGTAATTTCTTTCCCAGTATGAATGCTAATTACTGACAGTGCAGACCTTATGCTTGCTCCTTGATATGGATCGACTTTCTAGTTCTCTTGGTTTGTGTCATCGCTCTTTCCACTCTCATTCACACACATTTTCCATTTTAAAGGCTCATGAAGACAGGCAGGGGGGCTATTTAGTGGTTTCCTAGATCTAACACAATTTAGCTTGAAAACTTGTAAAGGGGGGGGAGGGGTAAGTGCATTCTAATGTAATTCCAGAAATTAATTTGGTTTGCATGAAAAGAAATGTCATTATGTTAAATAATTCGCCTCTTGAAAGTATTTTCTCAGTTGCTTTCTGGCAGTCTTATTAACCTGTAAAGATAATTCACTTGCCTAACATTTTTTTTTCCTTGTTAGCTTCCAATTGAGCATTATGTAAATGTGGGGTTTCCACAAATTATAGGAGCTCCCTCCCAGTGTTCCTTTCAATAGTTGCTTTCAGTTTAGGTTTTTTGTTTTGTTTTGTTTTTTAATACCAGACTCCAGTAGAAGGGAATGATTCTTACCAGAAAAATACACGGCATTTATTGCTTGACATCCTCCTATCCTTATAGCTCTCTTTCCTCATCAAGCCCTTATATTTATTCCACAGTCTATATCCCACACATTCTTATATCTCACTAGGAAGAGCTTTTAATAACGTACTACACCTCAAAGGCAAACTCTTTGCCACTTATTAGTCCTTCAAACTATCTGGGATGAAAAATATATCCCAAACTCTTTGAGGACTTCCTTTTTTAGAATTGTATTAAATTCATCTTTACTCTTCTAGGGCCTAGCATGGTGTCTGAGATACACAGAAAGCTCACTCCATCTCATCCAGCACTGAACTTTGAACTATTCAGAAATGCTTATGACCAAGTATATGACCATCAATTTAATGAATACTCAAGTGAAACCAGTTGTCTATTGTAAGTGGCTTTAAAAAAATCAAACTTTACACTGCTTTGACTAACACATACCTGTGGGGGCAGAGAATGAAGCTGACCTCATCTATTTCTAAGATTGAGAAAAGCGACAACTATAACACCTTGACCTTTCATAACTAAAATTTTAAGTTAATGGGATCAGAGTTCAGCAAATTATATCAGGGTTTTCTTTAAGGGTCAGGGAAAAAAAAAAAAGAAAAGAAAACTCATTACGGAGATGCCCACGATTTAAAGTAATACCAGTGAAGAATAAAAGACATAACATGATGCCTGGAAGCTGAGAAGCCATCCACAATGCCTATGTAAGAACATTCAATGGTAACACTTGACAAACAATAATGAAGTGACAATGGAAATAAAGCAAAGTATGTGAACTAAAAAAACTTGCCTTTGAAGAACTTCACTCTCCTAACAGGAAAGTAAGGAATTAAGTGCCTGAAAATGGTCATAACAAGAGATAACAAAAATCATGTATTAATTGGAATACCGTGATTTGTTTCGCTCTGCCCAAGGTCTTCCACCCAAGGGTCACCAGTTCATCCCCAGGATGCCGGACAATGCCTAATACATAGCAGACGTGCGTATAAAAATTTGTTGTTAAAAACAACTGTGTCTGCTCTTATGTAGCTAAATTTGTAGTAGTCATCTGCAGCTTAGATAATGTACAAACTGTAGCCCTTAAACACACACACACACACACACACACATTGTAGCCCCTAAAACATTAAAGGTCCCTAACCTTGCCTTGATGATACACCATGACAGGAAAAAACTCAAATATAGACATAACCCATCATAAGTTGATAGGATGGTTTCAGGGTTGAGGTTTTTTGGTTGGTTGGTTAGTTGGTTGGTTGGTTTTTTAATATTCCCAGGCAGTAGTTCAACTTCCAATGGAGCTCTTCACTGACAAACTTCCCTGTTCTCTGTGTTCTTGTTTTTCCTGTGAGGACTAGTTGTAAGGATTCCCTGGGCCCCAGTGAGACCCTGCTGTGTGGCTGAGACCCCTGCCAGATTTATTTCCACTGGGTCCTATAATAACCACTCCTTCCCTCCCAATCTTGGAGGTTACCTGAGTCACTCTTTTCCTTAAGAGCCAAAGTTCCTAACCAACATATGTAGGAAAAGCTTTACTTGTTTTTAATTTAGACATGCTAAAAAATAAAATGGCATTTTATATCTCTTATCTGTGCTCTGCTTCTTTTGTAAATTGTGAACACCTTCTGATCAACATTGTCAGCTGAAAATATCTGATTCTTAAACTTCAATAGATAAGCAAGTAACAAGCAGCTAGGGCTGGTTCATTTTAGAGTATCATAACATATGCATAATCAAATAAAATCCTCCCCCCAAAATTATCTGCTTGATATAATGTCCCAGTCATTAAACTCATAAACTCCCCTTGAACAACACATTTTAAAGAACCAAATGACTCTGCTCTATCCAACATGGACCAACTTGGACCTCCCAGCTGGTCCAATTCCCTTATTCCCCTTGCTGTATACTCACACAACAAAGGCATGTTCTAGAAAGCAATTTCTATTGATCTCTAACTCTGCTGCATGAAATCAAGAGAAAGTGGGATACAAGGGGACAATTTTGGAAATGAAATGGGGAGAAGAATGCATCTACGCCAGTAATGGACATTTTGTAATAGCTGGTTTCATTTCATCATTTTGCCCTCTTCTCTCTTTTCCTCAATACCAGGCTTTACACATTCTCTCACAAATTTTACAAGGCATGTATGGTTACCTTCACACCCAGAAAGAAAATATTCTACCTGTAAGGATAGCCAAGTTGTCTCTAAAGACTCACACAGGTTTGTTTGTGTTTATTCTGTAAGCGATAAAAAAGATAATATAGAACATGAATAGGCCACTGGTCTCTCAATACTTCTTTTTTACTGAGGTTCATGCTTGAAATATTTGTCTTTACCATTGCTTGGATGTAGAATTAAAGTTGCATCTTCTAAAATAGCTTTTTTTATTTCCTTATTTTACTTGCTGATTGACTGCCTAATGTCTGGTAGTCACGGCCTTAAAGTGCTTCCCATACTTTTTTATTTTTGACTTTGCTAAATCTAAAAGTCTACACAAGTTGGCCTGCTTTGGAAGTGACATTTTGGTAATTTTTTTTAAAACTGTCAGATAGATAGATATCGGATATACAAATACAGTAAGAGAGAGAGAAAAAGACAGACACCCGATTCACCCATTTGACTTGTTGTCTCTTAATTCTGCCCATTTAGGGATCCTCCATGCCACATCATTTCAAATAATTAAGGTCAAGATTTTTTAAAAGCCCTTTTTTTTTAAAATTTTTTATTTTTTATAAACATATATTTTTATCCCCAGGGGTACAGGGCTGTGAATCACCAGGTTTACACACTTCACAGCACTCACCACAGCACATACCCTCCCCAATGTCCATAATCCCACCCCCTTCTCCCAAACCCCCCCCCCAGCAACCCTCAGTTTGTTTTGTGAGATTAAGAGTCACTTATGGTTTGTCTCCCTCCCAATCCCATCTTGTTTCATTTATTCTTCTCCTACCCACTTAAGCCCCCATGTTGCATCACCACTTCCTCATATCAGGGAGATCATATGATAGTTGTCTTTCTCTGCTTGACTTATTTTGCTAAGCATGATACGCTCTAGTTCCATCCATGTTGTTGCAAATGGCAAGATTTCATTTCTTTTGATGGCTGCATAGTATTCCATTATATATATATATATACCACATCTTCTTGATCCATTCATCTGTTGATGGACATCTAGGTTCTTTCCATAGTTTGGCTATTGTGGACATTGCTGCTATAAACATTCGGGTGCACGTGCCCCTTTGGATCACTACGTTTGTATCTTTAGGGTAAATACCCAATAGTGCAATTGCTGGGTCATAGGGCAGTTCTATTTTCAACATAAAAGCCCTTTTAAAATAGCAGAAGGATCTGTTTATCTGTTAGGATATGATGATGCTAAATATGTGAGGAAATCCAAACACTCAGCTTAAATGTTTTACATTTTGAAACATTAGATGATTGCTCCATTCCTCCAGCAAAGAGAGTAGGTATAATCACCAAAGAGTGACAGTCATGGTCAGTGTACTCACATCTGGGAGGCAATTTGGTGACAGAATTATGCATGACCCTTTCTGGGTGGAGTGCTCTCGCCATGGTTGGACTCTAAGTGCAGAAGGGGCTACTGCAACACCATGATCAGCCAATTCCCTGTCCACAGACCATGGCCAAACATCCTGGGGCACCAGCCCCGTATCCCTGGGCCCTGGCTGTAACAACCACCACAGGACATCCAGTTGTAACTCTCGGGTGGTCATCCAAACCTCTTTTAGAAAGCAGCAGACATTCAGCCTACTTGATTTTCTCTGGCTCTCGTACACTTTTGTCTCTTTTAGAGTTTCTCGATGGCTCAGTTCAGTTCTCTGAATCACCTTGATTCTCTGCAAATAAAAATTTCCAGACTATTTTTATGCCATTTAATCTCTTTAAAACATTAGTAGGAAGCTTTCCTTTTAATGGTGTTTACGTCCTTGTTCAAAACCAAGTACCCAATTGATGACAATTCAACATTTCAAAGAAAGGGATAAAACTTTTTTTTAATTTGTTTTTTTGTAGCACTAGCTACCACTACTCCTCAGCGCCTTTATACCTAAGTAACACAATTTTTAACACAATACACCTAAATCTTCAATTAAATCTATTTAAAAAAAAATAGATTTTTTTAAAGGAAAAAAATCATTTCAGATATCATAAGAGGACAGAGTTTTTGGTTTCTTTTCATCAATGTTTTGTTTCCATTAAATGCAACTGAGAATCATAGCAAATTTCTCTCTTTTCTTTGGCTGCTAGAAGGCTCAGAGCCAAATGTGCACCCCACCTCAAGTGAATAATTTAGATTTCAGACCATTTATTATAGATACTCTTTTTCCGGGACTTACCTTATTTTTCTACTTTCATTTACCCTCCATGCCAATTTCATTTTTATTCACTCTTTACACGGTGGTCCTATATACTCATACTTTTTAAATTTGAGTTTTGTAATGAGGTAAGTTTTGCACATAGACTCACGGACACACATACATGCATATACTTAGTGGGGAAAATTGCTCAGAGTAATGAAACTCATACAGAGACACTCTGTATTGCTCAGAGTAATGAAGCTCATACAGAGGCACTCAAGTATAGACAAGCTCACAAACCAGGACAAGTCTACGTGTTTATGTCTGCTGATGGTGCTATTATGTGAGATAATATCTGAGCCACAACAAACGTCTCTACAGCACTAGACCCAGCCTGTAGGGATGTAAATCACTGCCTACTGTTCGGTTATCTCTGCTCATTTGGTCACTATAGCCCTGAAAGGTTTCAGATGTCCCCAGTCAGTATTCCCAATAAATATTGAAAAATAGAGGAAAATGGGGGTGGAGGGTGGGAGGGAGGTTGCTGAGACTAATAAACACAAGTACTAATTGCCCAAATATTGACCTCTATTGATAAATATCATGATGAGTGAATGCTTCACCTCTTTGATGTTTTTGCATTAGGGTCCACCCATGGTGTACATTTCCTGCGCTTTCTCTTTTAAAAGAGTTAAAAGAGTATTTTATTTCTTTGGCTTTAAGCCTTATTTTGTTTTCTCCCTGAAAGCATAATATGGTGATGCTTTTGAATATACTTTCCTCCTCCTCCCTGGAATGACAGTGACTAATTCATCTGGCCCTCAAATGATTATTAAAACAAATCACCCAGCATCACCAGTTCAGGAAACAGATTCCAACCACCTTCCTGGGGGGTTAATGCAGCTGGAAGCGGGTCTACTAAATTGAGGTGATTGTCCCTGGAAAACACTGAAGGACTGAACAGAGTCACTGCCATTAGTATCATTTCTCTGACAGTAGTAATTTCTACTTTGATTCTGCATGTCAGCCAATGTGCCCAGCAACCACACGACAATGAAATAATGAGATGCCAACTGCTCCTCTGCCCAACCCGTGGCCCAAGCCCTGTCTCTGGGAATCCTGCCAGCTACCTTTACTTGGCAGCCACCTGCTTCATGCCAAGGAGGAGCGAGAAGTATTTGTCTTTTCATTCTAAGATTCATTGGTTTCTTTTTGCAGCACTGGTTGGAAAGGCTTTGCTGGGAATGGTGCAATATCCCACAGGGTTTGCCTTGTGACTTGAGTGAAACTTCAGATTAAGGGCTTCCTCGTGTGCATTTTTCATAGAAGAGAATAAATGTTTTCAAGAGTTTCTACCCTAGTGTTTTGAATGTTTTCAGGGCAAGAGAGAAGAAATGATGGAAAAGTGTGTTGATAAGTCAATGATTTAAAGCAGTTTACAGACTGGCAAACATTCCTCCTCCCAGATTTTTGCTGACTATAAAATTGTGACAACAAGGGGCACCTAGGTGGCTCAGTCATTGTCTGCCTTCGGCTCGGGTCATGATCGCAGGGTCCTGGGATTGAGCCCCATATTGGGCTCCCTGCTCACCAAGGATCCTATTTCTCCTCTCCCACTCCCCCTGTTTGCATTCCCTCTCTCACTGTCAAATAAACAAATAAAATCTTTAAAAAAAAATGTGACAACAAAACTTATATAAGTACTGAAAACGGTATATCTTCTTTTCTACTTAAAATTGTGTCCACTATCCTCTCAATTTAAGTGTATTTAGAAACACATTTCAGCTTTCTGCAGAAAGTAACCCATCATTCTCTTACACCGTACACAAAGATAAACTCAAAATGGATAAAAGACCTCAATGTGAGACGGAATCCATCAGAATCCTAGAGGAGAACATAGGCAGTAATCTCTTTGATATCAGCCACAGCAACTTCGTTCAAGATATGTCTCCAAAGGCAAGGAAACAAAAGCCAAAATAAACTTTTGGAACTTCATCAAAATTAAAAGCTCTGCACAGCAAAGGAAACAGTCAAGAAAACAAAGAGGCAACTCACAGAATGGGAGAAGATATTTGCAAATGACAGTACAGAAAAAAGGTTGATATCCAGGATCTATAAAAAATTCTTCAAACTCAACACATACAAAACAGATAATCGTATCAAAAAATGGGCAGAAGATATGAACAGACACTTCTCCCATCAAGACATACAAATGGCTATCAGACACATGAAAAAATGTTCAACATCACTAGCCATCAGGGAGATTCAAATTAAAACCACATTGAGATATCACCTTACACCAGTTAGAATGGCCAAAATTAACAAGACAGGAAACAACATGTGTTGGAGGGGATGTGGAGAAAGGGGAACCCTCTTACACTGTTGGTGGGAATGCAAGTTGGTGCAGCCTCTTTGGAGAACAGTGTGGAGATTCCTCAAGAAATTAAAAATAGAACTTCCCTATGACCCTGCAATTGCACTCCTGGGTATTTACCCCAAAGATACAGATGTCGTGAAAAGAAGGGCCAGCTGTACCCCAATGTTCATAGCAGCAATGGCCACAGTTGCCAAACTGTGGAAAGAACCAAGATGCCCTTCAATGGACAAATGGATAAGGAAGATGTGGTCCATATACACTATGGAGTATTATGCCTCCACCAGAAAGGATGAATACCCAACTTTTGTAGCAACATGGACGAGACTGGAAGAGATTATGCTGAGTGAAATAAGTCAAGCAGAGAGAGCCAATTATCATATGGTTTCACTGATTTGTGGAGCATAACAAATAGCATGGAGGACATGGGGAGTTAGGAGAAGGGAGTTGGGGAAAATTGGAAGGGGAGGTGAACCATGAGAGACTATGGACTCTGAAAAACAATCTGAGGGGTTTGAAGTGGTGGGGAGGGTGGGAGTTGGGGGATCCAGGTGGTGGGTATTAGAGAGGGCACAGATTGCATGGAGCACTGGGTGTAGTACCAAAACAATGAATACTGTTATGCTGAAAATAAATTAAAAATAAAAATAAAATAAAGAAAAAATAAATAGAAAAAAATAAAATAAATAAGAAATAAATAAATAATAAATTTAAAAAAAAAAAAAAAGAACCATAGTCATCCTTCCAAGAAGGCAACAGAAGAAGAATGGAGTTATGTACATTGTTTAAAAGGCAAGGAAGAATTAGTGGACAAAGAAAAGTTATAACTGGTCCTAGACTACTCAAAAGAGCATCAACTCCTGACCTTGAATTGTAGAACAATGTCTACCTATTCAGAGTATTGGAATTCTTTGGTAACTGTGGCCAACGTTATAGCTTGGGCTCACTCAGTACACTTTCCCTTGCTACCTCTTCATCAGATGCCAATACGAGCTAAACAGGTAAGAGTAATTATTTCACACAGTTCTGGCCAATGCAGCATAAGCAAATGGAAGGGGAAAAAAAGTCCTTGAAAGGAAGGTAGCGAAGGCAAGGGGTGGGTACAGGGGATGACTTTGGGGGGGTAAGTTCTTTCTTTTCTGATAGAAGAGGGCAAATGCTACTGGTCTGGTCCATTTTCCCCACTTCCCTTCTTGTATCAAATGAGGTTTCCACATATTAAAGCTGTGGAAATCATCTTGCAACCTTGAAGCAACAAGCATGAAGATTAAAGCTAACACACTAGGGATGCTAGACTGGAAAAATGGAAAAAGAAGGCCTGGGTTTCTCATGAACAGCTGAATCAACACCAGAAACTCTACAGTTCTAGAGCTTTTGTTAAGGTATAAAAATAAATAATTTGCTTAAGCCATGCTTGGTTGGGTAAGCTATTAACTGCAGCCAAACAAATTCCTAAATAATCCCATCAGCATGGCCAAAGGTTTACATATTTGCAAAGCCCAAGCTTATTATAAATGAAATTAGTATATGTCAATGCCTATGGAATTCTGCAGTCTGGAACTTGAAGAATAAGTTCTGTTCTTCCCAGTTCTCATCATCAAAGACCCTGAGTTAGAATGATAGGGCAGAATGTAAGCCACCTGAAAGGTCCCACAATGATAGGTCCATGATCAAAGGAGCGAGACTGATACAAAGCAAAAGTCAAACAAAGCTTTATTTCACGCCAAGCACCGAGAATCAAACCAACCATTCGGGGCCGCCTCTTACAGAGAGGGCGACCCCTCCCAGCCTCACAGACTGACTTTTATAGAGCAAAGGCCGTGTGGTTGAGCCTGGCCACACACAGGTGGCCAATGAGATTGTAACACACAGAGAAAGCTGCACAGTCATGCTAGGTCACACACGGGTGGTCAATTGAATTACAATTCACTCTATGGTAGCTATTTGAACTAGCTTATCACGTTGGTCAGAATTGGAGCCCAAAAGGCACTCAAAAGGCCGGGCCCACACTCCTTGGTAGCTAGGGAGACAGTATTCGCGCCCCACTGATTGGATGTCTCCACCTGGCCCGACTCATCCCTGCATTCGGGCTCTGTTATCATGGACTGGTCGACCACATTCTACAGGTTTCTGGGACTTGCTTTTAAGTAAGTTCCCATGGTTGGGGGGGTGGGGTGTCAGGGTCAGTTTAAGTTTTACTGTATAAACAACAAAATCACTGTTTAACCGGATGGAATCGCTCTGGCTAAATAGGCCCTTACACACCAACTCCCGCCATCATTCACGTCTTTCCCTCACCTGAAGCATCTCTGGTTCTGTAGGAACAGAAAGCCAAAACATTCTTGGGCAATAACCGCCTTACACTAAATTTTCTACGTCCAGAGATCTATGAGGCCAGAAAGACTTTCATCAGATCCTGATGTAGATGTACCTAAGTTTCCACTAAATACCCCCAATATTTACCCATTTTTTAAAGGAATGTACACTGTGAGCTATCATGTTTTCCATTGGAAATAAGCTCTTTGCTTTGGACCTTTGTTAAAACAACTGAAATTTTCTATTTTGTCCAAGGGAAATGGTGCATATGAGAAAGAAAATCTGGCACTTAGCAGCAAGATTCATTACTGACATTTTCATTTGGTGGTTATGGCAAGAAAATTCACAGCCAGTGGCTGTCATCTTCCCAATACAGAAGTTAACATGCTCCAGTGGCTGACAGATGCACTCATTTTTAACTTTATTAAAAAAAAAAATACAAAACAGGGCAGAGGGTACAGAGAGGTCAGGAATGACCAAATATAATTCCTCTTGACACTCATCATTATAAACCTTGGGGCAAATATGCGTATTAGCCCCTAAAGAAGCACGGGCTTCAAAGAATGCAGAAAAGTCAGTAAGTGCTAAAAGGAGTTCTAGAACTATACATTCACCCCTCCACTTCCTTTTCACTCCACTTCCACTTCTGCCTTCCACCTTTGCCAAGTCTTATCAGATGAGTGCTATAAGCAATGTAATTTATGTAAATAGAATCCATTATGCAAATGCTTCCAACTTGCTTGCTACTCAGAAATTTTGTTCTTTTATGTTTAAGAAACATAGCCTTTATCCCCTGGAATAGACAGATTGGTTATGTTTATGTTCTTAAAGCCTTCTGCTACTGTTCTGGGCTTTGAGGAAAAGTCATTTTTTATTTTAAAAAATGTTTTGCCTTGCCTCTCATCCCTTTCTCTAAAAACAGCCTCTTTGTTTAATTTGGTGGTTTGCACACTAGCTTAATGATTGCAGCGGCTTAATAGAACCTTAGTGAGAAGGGTAGTACACAGAGATAAATGCATAGATTATACCTTCTGCCCCACAGGGGATCTGTTGTTTCCTTGAGTTAGTATGAAACTGAATAATTCGATCAATTCAGAGATCTCTGTGAGCTGTATTCCGATTTGTTCTAGTCATATGTCTACACATGAATTCGATGAAATTCTGGTTGAGCCATAAATAAGGAGGGAAAAAAAGTATATGTCCTTTGTGTTCATATCTTTCCACATTTTAAAACTGCAAGCCAAATTATAATACAATATAAGAAAGCATGCTCTGCTCGACATAAAAAATATTAAAAATGCTCTTTCCACTAATATAAACTGTATTTCATAATTTATTTATGATGCATGCACATATACGCATAAAGTATGATAAAAAGAAGAAACAAGCATAATGTCACAAAAGGGAAAGAATGAAAGAGAATATAGCTGCGCTTTAATAAATGAACATTGCAACAAATGAATTATGAATTTAAAACTCTCCTCCCACCCTGAAGAAACACATTTTTCAAGTTGACGAGTCTCTGTAACAGAACAGCAAGCTTCAAGTCATTTAAAAATACTGCTGTCTTAATAAAAGAGAATGCAACATACTAAAACCTCCAATCTGACTGATGTTTATTTTGCTACGTGATGACCAACCCAATCTCACCAACCATGATGTAGGCCCATTCACTCCTGGATGGCTCAAAATAAATCTCCCTCGTTTCATATGAACTAATTATTTCATCAAAACATCTTGCTTTCAGATCCTGCTCTATGTTTTGCAAGTAGCTTATAAAAGAAGTCTGATGACTTGTACTAATACTTTGTGGCTGTGCAAATTACACTGTATATTTTATGGTACTTTTCTTAAAATCCAAAAAGTATTTATTGAGCATTGACTAAGTGGCTGGCGATGTTCTAGGCCCCATGACTGTAGCAATCACCAAGCAAAGCCAAGGTCCCTGCTCTCATGAAACATATAGTCTGGTGAGTGGAGACAAATAATAAACACATAAGGAGGTAAATGAGATGATTCCAGCCAAGAGCAAAACTCTGAAAAACAGAGTGGTCAGTGAGTTAAAGTGAATAGGAGATAGGGAGAGGCTGGGTCAGAGAAAACCTCTCTTAGGAAGGGGAAATGAACTGAAACGGAAGTACTAAGAAAGAGATAGTCCCATAAAGATCAGAACAGCAATCCAGGTAGGGTAAACAGCTGGAACAAAGCCCATGAGCTAAGAGTAATTTTTTTTCCTATTTAGATATAAGGAAAAAGCCATTGTGGCTGGAATCTAGGAGATGAGGAAAGGAGGTGCCAGAAGATGAAATCACAGAGGAAATCTGGGACAGATCACTTAGGGCCTCATGAGTCTTTTGGAAAGGACTTTAGATTTCATCTTAATTGCATTGGGAAGCCACTGGAAAGTTTTAGGCAAGGAGTGATGGGACCTGAATTGACCTTTGAACCCAGGACTCTGGCTACTGTTTGACGAATGGGGTGGAAGGGGTGGGCTACAAATGTGGAAGCAGGGAGAATAATTAGGCGGCTTCTGTAGTATCTCAGGTAAGAAATTACATTGTCTTCAGCTAAAGTTTGCACTATGGCTTTGGTGAGGAGTAGGAAAATGTGGGATATATTTTGGAAGTAGGGCTTAAAGTATTAGATGATTGATTAGATGTAGATTACAAGGGAAATATCTTCTACTGAGATATCCATGTACTCCTTAGTGTCATTTCCCCTCATTCAACCATATTGGCCCTTGTAGGTAAACCAGGTCAATATAAAACTACTTACCTTAACCCAAGTTTGTGTTTTGATTAAAATTACATCTGCCGATGAGATCAGTAGTGGGGAAACAATAAGTTCACTTTGGTAAGAAAAGTCTCTAAAAACACATGATTTATAAGAGGGAAAGTTTAACAAAAATAGTGATTTGTTTAAAAAAAAAAAAAGTGATTTAGAGTGAATAGTCTTAGAATCACTGAACAAACAGTTGCAACAATTCCAAAGTTAAATATCCCCTAAATGCCTCGCTTTCAAGCAAACCGCCAACACACCAGGAAGGGGAGCCCAATTCAAACCTTATTGGAAATGTACCTTGGAGTTAGTGAGTTTATCAGATCTTTTTCTGTGAACATACTTTTTTCAGAAAGAGAGTAGGAAGAGAAAGGATGAAACCAGGGCCCCTAGGGGTAGAATAGGAAATGCCTACCATGAAGGAAAGTACAAAAAATACAGCAGAGCCTGAAATTCCAAATATGAAACTGGCTTGTACTATCATCCCACTCCAGCCCTGGGTAAAGCAAGGAGAAAGGGAGAGGTGAGCTCTATGTTACGGTCACTCGCCATTTTCTTTCTTTTATTCAACCAGGAGCCAGGCATGGGTATGGAGGAATCAGTGCTGCCCAGGACTGAGTCTGGGTTTCAAGGAGCATTTCCAGGGGACTGGCTTTGACTCCTGGTAATGCTGTGAATGCTGGGAGTTAGCAGCAGCAGCTGCCCAAGCTCAAAACACAGCACATGGGTCCCGGAAGTGAGCCATCCACTTCAACCAGAAGCAACAGCGGCAGTATAGAGAAATGGTCTCCAATACTCTCATTGTGCCCACACATTCTGGAGGCCTTCCTTGAACCTGAGCTTAAAAGAGATGTGGAGAGAACAAACCTCTGAAACATTCCCTATTAATGCCTCACTGGTAGCATCCTGTATATCCTGTATCTTGCCCTAACTCTTCTGATTTTACACTAAAAGGCAATTGTCTCCACAATACTCTTCAGTGAGCTCTCTAGTTTGCAATTTACATGACATTCCTATCTGTGCATCAGGTCATTACGCAGCTCTTTGTTCAGCTAATTTGGCTTCTTCTCACCCTTCCTATTTTTCTTGTTTAAAAAGGTTGTATTCTCCTTTCTTAGGCTAATTTTCAACTATAATATTCTTCTTCCTTTATGTTGAATTATTAAAACCCTTGCTGGAATTTCCATGCAGTTTGAGAAATATTAACACGGAAAAACAAACGCAGCACACAAATCTAAGGCAGTTTCTACAACACAAAACAGAGGCATGTGAGGAAAGGCTCTAGGGGTTGATTCAGTCTGCAACTATTATTTTTAAAGCAAACAACTGCTGATTGTTTCATTTCTGGAACTTTCTTTCTGAATTTTAAATATAAAAGGAATCTAACCATGTTATAGGAGTTATGGGGAAAAAAGGGAAAGGAGAATCACCCTTAATCTTATAACCTAAAATAACCATTACTGTTTTTGAGCATTTAAGCTTTTTTACTTCTTTATGTTTTGGCTTTTGTTCTTGTTATTTGAAAACAGAATGGTTAGGAGTGAATTCAACCATTTGGATTTTACTGAGGAGTGTTTTCAAACCAGTGTATGTGTGAAGTCTCAGAAAATATTTCCTGTAGTAGTTGTAAATTATTTAGCCATTATTAGGTGACAGAATGTGGTGGAGATGACAGAAAGAACATTAAGGTAGACAGAATCATCTTTATCCAGTCAGCACCCAGCTTAAATTAAACTAACAAATCAGGAAGCAAAAATTATGGGGCAAGAAAGCCCTAGATATACTGAGTAGGAGAAAAGTGTATGTCATAGTCAGCTGTTTCCAGAGGGTCCAAAGCAATACACAAAGACTTTCCTGGGTAGAAATGGTTTGAAAATAAAACCAAAGCAGCCAGGAGAAAGAAAACTTGACAAGTTCACCCAGGAGATGTGCACAAAGATATATTATTCATGCATAATGCAAATACTTCATTTTTTCAATACTTGTACAGTTGTCTGCATATCTTTATATACATATAGATATATATATATCTATATGTATATATAGACATATATATATCTATATGTATATAAAACTGTCTCTGTCACATGTCATCTTAGATGGTTAGTTTTTAAAGCAGTGATCCCCAACCTTATGAGAACTGAAAATCTCTACTGTTTGTTACATGACAACTGCCCTACCCCAACCCTTTCCCTACTAACAAAAATAGGGAGGAGGACTAAAACTATACTGTTTTAGAGGAATTTTACAATTCCTGACGGGATAACCGTAAATTTCTCCCCATTTTCTTCCCACTACATGTTATAAAACCTTGGAGGCAAGCTATTGTCTCAAGGAAAAAGTTGTATCTAACAAGTTCATTCTTTCTGAATTTTTAAATATAGAAGGAGTCTAACCATATAGTAGTTGTAGAGAAAAAAAAAAAAAAAAGAAATTGCCCATAAATTCATGACCTAAAATAATGAGTATTGTTTTGAGTATATTGTTCTTTTACTTCTCTATGTTTTAGCTTTTGTTCTTACATTATTTTTAACATTATACAAGAAAAACATTATTTTAAGCATACTGTTTTTTTATGGGTGGCACCTGGGTGGTTCAGTCAGTTAGACATAACTCTTGATGTCAGCTCAGGTCTTGATCTCAGGGTCATGAGTTCAAGCACCACACTGGGTTCCAAAAGGACCTAGAGAGTAATGAATGAAAATCCCAACATTTCCCTTTCTCATTACCATCACCACCCTTCCCAGAGGTCAAACCTGTTAATCTCTTGGTATGTTATTCTCAAATCTATTCTATGGATTTATATATACCCATGCATTGGAACTATTAACATATAGCTTGGTTTTGGGTATTTTTAAGAAAAATTAGTTCATATTATACACATTATTTAGTAACTGATTTCTTTTTTTGCAACTAATTTTTTTTTTAGCTTAACAATATATTTTGGAAATTTTTCCATGCTAGTAAATCATTCTTTTGATTGGCTACATAATATTCCAACATAAGAAAATAAAAAATCAATCTAACCACACCCCTATTGTTAGATATTTAGGTTGTATCTCTTTTTTGTTTTAAAATCTATATGCCTACAAGCAGTGTATACATGGTACTACATGTTTGTGTACATGTATGTAAAATATATACTTGAAGTAAAAGTAATGGACCAGGAGATATTTTAAATTATAATAAATATTGCCACATTACTTTCCAAAGCTAACATCTTTTGTACATATAATTGAAATGTTAAAATTATGTATCTTGCCTTTTATAACAATGGACACATAGATAAAAAATACTCTACTTAGCCATTTTTGTTGTTAGATTTTTAGTAGCTTCTAGTTTTCCACCAATATGAAAAAAATGCTATGTTGGAAGTCTTTTGGAATATGGATTTTCAATGTTTTAGATGGTGACTTCTTGGCATGGTTTATCATTCAAGCATACTTCTGGATTCCTTTCCAATTGTACTGCGATATTATCAATTATATTTAAATTCTCCTATTCATTAAACTTAAAAGGCAAATCTAGGGGGGATCGAATATCTTTTCTATACGTTTTCTAAAATTTCTTCTTTTGTACATAACATCGATGGGGTCTTTTGCCCACTTATTAAGAATATGAACTCTTCAGTAAAACTATTGTTTCCCAGACAAATAAGAGCTAAAGGAGTTTGTGACCACTAAACCAGTCCTGCAAGAAATATTAAAGGGGATTCTTTGAGTGGGAAAGAGAGACTAAAAGTGACAAAGACAAGAATGGATCAGAGAAAAGCTCCAGAAACAATGACAAAACAAGTAATAAACTGCCAATAAATACATATCTATCAATAATACTTTGAATGTAAATGACTAAGTGCTCCAATCAAAAGACCCATCTATATGCAGCCTGCAAGAGATGAACTTTAGATCTAAGGACACCTGCAGATTAAAGTGAAGGAGTAGACAAACATTTATCACACAAATGGACATCAAAAGAAAGATGGAAGAGCGATACTCATATTGAACAAAACTATATTGTTTTTATCCTGCTTTGGTATCAGGGTAATACTGGCCTCACAGAGTGATTTTAAATATATTCCCTCTGTTCCATTGTTTGTAAGATTTTGATAAAGATTGTCAATTTTTTAAAGATTTATTTATTTATTTCAGAGAGAGTATACACACAAGCAGGAGGGGCAGAAAGAGAATCCAAGCAGATTCCCCACTGAGCGTGGAGCCCAATATGGAGCGTGCGTGCTCTCGTGACCCTGAAATCACTACTTAAGCCAAAACCAAGAGTCAGACCTTCAACCTACTGTGCTTCCAAGGTGCCCCTATTTATTTTTTAATGTTTGGTGGGGTTCATTAATGAAGGCTTGTAGTCTCGGGCTTTTGTGTGCTGGGAGATTTTTGATTCCTAATTCAACTTTCATGCTTGTTACTGATCTAAAAAGATTTCCTATTTCTTGGATTCAAGATTCATTATCAATTTTGGTAACCTGTACACTTCCAGGAATTATCTGGGGTTTCTTTCTAAGTTATCTGATTTGTTAGCATATAATTATTTATAGTAATCTGTTATCACACTATGTATTTCTGTGGCTCTCTGTTGTTTTCTCTTCCATTTCTCATTGTAATTTTTGAGTTTTCTCTGTTTTTCCTTAATGTAAAAGTATTGCCAATTTTGCTTATTTTTTTGGAAAAACTGATCATTACTTTCAATGTTATGCTATTGTTTATTCTGATCTCTATTTTATTTTTTCTGATTTTTATCTCTTTACTAAACTTCTTCTTTTTCTAGTTCATTATGGTGTAAAGTTGTTTATTTGAACTTTTTCTTAATTCAAGCATTTATGGGAAATTTTACATCTAATATCTGCTTTTGCTGCATCCCATACATTTGGAATATTGTATTTTCTTTTCCTTTTGTTTTGAGACATAGTTTGATTTGCCATTTGATTTCTTATTTGGCCCATTGCTTGTGCAGTAGTGTTGTTTAATATTGACCTATTAAATATTTAATATTTACATCAAAGACTTTCCAGCTTTGTTTTATCATTGATCCTTAGTTTTGTATCCCTGTCATTGTGAATATACTTGGTATGTATAATTTCAGTCTTCTTATATTTGTAATGTTTGTTAGGTCTCTTTTATGTGACTTAACTGGGGAATTCTTCTGTATATACTTGAAGAAAATGTTTATTTTATTCTTCTTGGATGGAATATTTTTTATATCTTTTAGAACCATGTATTCTGAGGTATGTGTCAAGTAAAATAAAAAGTTCTTATAAAAGAAAATAATTAAAAGGTGCATTTTCCATCTTAGCAAAAAATTTAAAAATTAAAAAATAAAACTATTCATGCTTTGTCATACTTTTTCACTGTTACAATGCAGTAATAAAACGCTAATAATTAACATTTGGGGACATTTACTTTACACTGGCTATACTTAACATTTTTCTGATAAGACAACTAAGGACTTTATCAAATAAAATCTATAGGTCTATTCCTTATCATTTCTTCTCTCACTCCAAAACAGAGAAAATCAATCTGTTTTGCAGGCTTTTAACAACTATCCAATTCTAGGGGCGCCTGGGTGGCTCAGTTGTTAACCATCTGCCTTCAGCTCAGGTCATGATCCCAGGGTCCTGGGACTGAGCCACACACTGGGCTCCCTGCTCAGCGGGAAGCCTGTTCTCCCTCTCCCACTCCTCTTGTTTGTGTTCCCTCTCTCGCTGTCTCTCTCTCTCTCTCTCTCTGTCAAATAAATAAAGTAAAAATCAACAACAACAACTATCCAATTCTATTTCTCTCTACCTTTAATAATTGTCTTTAAACTCTCTGAATTTATTTTGGTCTATAACATTAAGCATCACATGGATATTTTTTCCCAGAATTTTTAGTTCTTTTTCAAATTACTTCTGACAACAGTGTATGATAGGACCAGAATAAATGCAAGGACATGATGGTGATGAGAAAAATAAGAAAGGAAGATCATGTAGTTGTACTTGTAATAGGTCTAAAGAAAGGAACAGAATACAACAAAATGAATGTAAAACTGTAGAAATTTATAGGCTGTAGAAATTTTCCTACATACCTGATATAAATTCTGTTCCTAATTATTATACTTCTATTACTTAGCATTAATATTATTCTACTACTACGTAAGATTTTTGAAGCAGTGTGATTCAAAAAAATCAGTGAATTTTTAAAAGTTACAAGATAGCTCTCCTGATGAACTAGTTTTCCCAAACCAGTTCTAAGTTCTTTAGAAACATCATCCATGTTTCTGCTTCTTTTTAAATTCTCTGTATGGCCCAGAACTTTATACATGGCTAGTTGTTAAGCATTCAGTGAATATTGCTTAGTAGGTGTAATGCAACATTGCTTTGACTCCTTCATAAAAATTTCTGGAACCTCTAATGTGGCAGACACTACTGTAGATGGTAGGTTGTCAGTAGCCACAAAACAGGAGCAGTCTCTGCCCTCGTGGAATCTGCATTCTTGTGGGAAGACTTTATTTCTCCCATAAACTGTAATTACTAACTACAAGTACTCTGATGGGAAATTAGAAGATAAAGTGGAGGAGGTGTCAAAGGAGGCTTCCTTTAAGAAATGACATCTGAAATGGGATCCAAAGCACAAGTTAAGACATGACTAGGTGAAGGGAAAGACGGGATGAGCAAACAAATGGGAAGACACAAAAGCCGTGATGCGCTCTATAAGCACATGTTTCAAATAATCATCAGAATGCCTCCAAAAGAAAGTCAGGAAAAAGCAACGGAGAAAGTGTGGGAGGGTTGGAAAATAAGAATGATAGAACTCCATCATAAGTTCAAAGAAATTAGTTGAAAAGGAATGAGTTTAATTTATTACCTGTTGATCTATCCAAATGATACTAACTGCTTTATCTGTGTTCTACTCTCAAGAGGCTGCCCAACCCGAGCCTGTCTTTGGTGGCTTAAGCCTCCCTGGAATGATGGGCCACCGTAATTCTGCCAATGATTAGCATACCTTACTCTCCACAAGCTGTCTGCTAGCAACATGGCTGTGATAATGCAATGCGTTAGGCTCAGCAACAAAGGGTATGTTCTGACAGAGTTGTGGAAACATCTTTTCTTAAAGACCCTTTCCCGTATTTTCTCAATCCTTTGCCCATTCAGCATGTCTACCTCTGTCACCATGACAATACATATCCGTAACAAACAGGGGAAGTATTTTTGCTTCTTACACAGGAAATAGGGGTTAACGAGCTAATAATGATGATGATGATGATGATGATGATGATGATGATGATGATGATGTTACCTTCTCCCCACATGGAGGATTCTCATCTCCAGAGAGGATGCTTGTATCCTGTCACTGTCTTACAGGTTCTGGGCATGGTCTGACACACTGCACCTACTCAGGAGATCCAAAAAAGTCTCAAATGGATTCAGAAGCTCCTAAGAAGTTGGTATCCATAGATTGCAAGCATTCTCCCCAATATCCAATATCTATCAACAAAAGAATGTAAATTATCTAACTTTACATATTTATCACCAAGTGGCTCTCTTTATAGATGAGAAAATAGAGGATATTAGAGTTAACTTATAGCAGTGAACAGGGAGAAAAAATGGAGAAGAAAAAAACAAAGGCCATGGAGGGATGAAGCCATATCTCTGGCCCATTCCAACATTTTCAGACCTACCCTCAATAGTGCTTAAGGTAAGGTTATTTTCTTTGTATTTAAATACTAGTTCTTTCGGTTTGTCAAAATCCAAAATGAAATGATCTTTCAAAGTTTCTAATGTATATAACACTCAGGTTGCATCCCTTGTGAAAATCATTGGCAACTTTCCCATGCCCTTTTCTCAACTGTGATGAAAGCTTTGTTTTCAGCGGAAAAATGGATGAAAATCTCTTCTCCCAGAGGCAGTGTACCATCAGGCAGATGCACGCTCATTGGAGTGGCATCTTCAGTCCCCAGCGGGGTGTTCAGTGTCAGAGGCTCCAGGCTTGAGCAACATCCTACACATTTCTTGACAGATAGATGTCTTTGGCACCTCAGCTAGTAAACAGCACCAATGCCCATTGTTACTTCCTCAGCTCCCCTGACAACCTATTTGAAAGAGGCTTCTTTGACCTTAAAAAATATGTAAACATTGTTTCCTATTTTTAATTTTTTGTTGTTCTAAAATAGATGTTAAGGAGACCACATTCAAGTTTTGATAAACATTGTATAGAAAACATCCATAAGAAAACTTGAAATCCATTAAGAAGGAAATGGTGTGGCTTCAGATTTGCAAGTTGTTCTGAGGATCACTGAATAGAGTTGGTGCCTAACCCTCACCAGGCTGGGAAGCAGCCTGAGCAGAACACCACTGTGTCTGCCTCCGAGACACTCGGGGATGTCAGGTCAAGATTATCACCTAGAGAAGGACCTAACAGAATTATTGGAGGAAATTTTTCAAACCACCCATATGCTCCCCAAGATGATTCAGATATACTCCTCTCCCTAGTTAAAAACCACAGAGATAGACAGTGTGGTTTAGTAGCAATAGCCAACGTGGTCTGAATAACAACCGATGCCACTTCATTGTGTGATATCAGACAAGTCAGCAGACCATCTTTACCACTTCCTCATCTGGACTATGGGATTATTTTATGGGGTTATTATGAGATTAAATTAGGTATGCACTGTGCCTGGTATATCAGAATATATTTGTGTCCACCTAATTGTTCACATTTCTGCGAGAGAACAGTTTCATTATCCCTGGTTTAGAGATGGGGGGATAAAAATGAGACCCAGGCAGGTTAGGTGACTGATCCTGTTCAGAGCTCATCAGAACTCAGCCCCTTCCCTCTGCGTTCCTCTTTCAGCATCTTCTACACCACAGCGTACTGCTTCTTCCCTCTTCCTCACTTCACTCTTCTCTCTTCTGTTGGTGGCTGTCGTTTGTTTCCTACCTGCATTCAACTAGTACTGATAATCTATTTCCTAAAGTAACCTAAGGAACATTTGCATTACCTGAAGGAAACATCCATGTAAAGCCAAAAGCAAGGCTTCACTAATGCCTGATAGATAATGAATATTATAATTCTGTTATTACTAATATTGTCATTAAGGACTCAGGGGACTGAGGGTATAGAGAGCTAAAGGAAATAAATCAGCAATGAATGTAACAAGTGTTGTTTTGCCTGTCAACTATTAATAAGGTATATGGAAATCCATCCTAATAAAGTTGTTTCCCTTGAGTGGATTATTGATGTGATCCAGATATTGAAAATCAATGTTACACATGTCCATACTTTGAAAATACTTGATTCGCTAGCTTATTAGCACATTTAGTACAAGATGTTTGGCAGAATGAATGATCACTTGCAATTCACATGAATATATAAAATAAGAGTAAAAAATAAGCCTTTCAACTGACTGATAAATTGGCTTTTGGGGGTTCTTAGAATATTCTTATTATGGGCGTGCCTGGGTGTCCCAGTAGGTTAAGCATCTGCTTTTGGCTCAGGCCATGATCTCAGGGTCCTGGGATCAAGCCCCACATCTGGGTCCTTCCTCAGCAGGGAGTCTGCTTCTCCCTCCTGCATGGCTTCACCTCCCTGCTCTCTTTCTGTCTCTACCTCTTTCTCTCAAATAAATAAATAAAATCTTAAAAAAAAAAAAATTCTTGTCATAGTCTCTAAGAAAAACCCTGCAGCAAAAAAATGATCTGGCTTTGACATGTAAATATCCTCTTATTCTACAAAGAACTTCAAGAAGTTCCCAGAATAAGGCTGCGGTATCAGAGAAGGAGCAGAGAAAATTTCAGGGACAGCAGAGTTCATGTACAAGATCCCCATGTCACTAATGCACCCAGAAAACACCTGCAAGCTCAGTCACAGGTTCTCTCAATCCAGCTCCTTGCTGGACGTATTATGTGGAAGAGGCACCATCCCCAGGGAAGGGTTCTCCCTGAGGCCTCTTGAGCATGTCCCATTGACCAGAAAACACAAAAAATGGGGAAATGCTTAAAAGAATAAAACCCAATCCCCCATAACTATTGATTTCCCACATTAAACATCTGAAAGAATATCAACATCATAGTAAGTGATATGAGTATTTCTCAAGTGTTCCCCTTCCTTAGTATCCATCTAATCAAGCCAGGGGATAGAGGAAAGACATTATTACAATGGGGTACGACCCACCTCTTCAGCCTCATCTCCTTGGACAATTACAGGCTCATTTCTAAATGTGCGAAGTTTTAGAATAGAAACTACTTAAACAGTGTGGACACAGAACACTGAGATCCAATATTTGAACCACATCAAAACTATATTCAAATAAAACTATGGCATAAAAATGGAATTCCATAGTCCAAATCAGTGTAATTAATGTAATCATAATCTCATTCAAACTGTTCCCCACCTAAAATGCCCTCCACAGGGCTCTCTCTGTGTAGAAATCCCATTCACTCATATCAAAGACTAACTGAAAATGTCACTTTCTCCACAAATTCTTTCTTTACCATCTGGCACCATTTCTTTTCCAATTTATTATTGATCCATTCAACAAACATTCAATTCACAAGTATCATGTGTAGTCATTGCAGCAAATGTAGGAGGTAGAAATATATACTGGATGTCATAGCGTCAAGGTTTTAAATTTTAAGAGGATCAAGTAGATTCTCGATTTTTAACTATTGTTAAAATTGTAATGAGCTGAATTAACTACAGAAAGATGTACGGTTTCCAGAGCATACTATTTAATTCACAGGTAAGGCACTAATTTGGCCCCAAGGGTTTGGGTCTAGGGACTCTCATTTAATTTATAGACTGCTTCACTTCATATTTATACAGTAACTTAAGCTACTAGTTATGATTTCATATGTGGTTTTATATTTTCCAACTAGACTGAAAGTTTATTGTGGGCCAAAACATGCCATTAATTTCTATATGTTCCATTAAAGTATCCTGAATAATATTTCACACACAGAGACACACTCAAAGCACCCTAAAATTATTGCTGGTATATTGACTAATGTGTATATCTAGTAACCGGGTAAAAGTTTCTAGAATTTTTGAAGCCAGAGTCACAAACTAATGTGACTTCAGGCCAGCCTATAAGAGTGTTTTGCTTATTTTCATATTTGCTGCATAAAGTTTTAAATTTTTAAAGCCATGGCCATTCATTCTGAATTGATGTATTTCATATAAAAATCCAGAATTCTAAATAAATAAAATCTTTAAAAAAAAATCCAGATTTCTGTATTTGGATAATCAGACAACCTGACAGAATTCATACAAATTCTTTCATGGTAGCAAATCTTATTCATTTATTGTCTAAGTCACCAGTCTCTACCCAGCCAGTTTTACTCATTTGCATTACCTATGTGGCCTCTATATATATGGAGCTTGCAACCCGTTTGAAGCATTAAGATCTAAGTAAAAGATCTGTCATCCCCAGATTCCCGGGTACCCTTAGTTGGAGAGATCATTTACATTCTGCAGAGCTTCCATCCTTTAACCTGAATCTGAAGGCAATAGGATGAGATTTTACCAGTATTTATGGGAGAACAGGAAGAGGAAGGATAGCCTCTAAAGACAGTTGATGTGAACTGAGGGCACCCTTAACCTGGGAAGAAGAAATTGTTTCTTATTTTACTCTCCAACTGAGAACTAGTCCACCCATGCTATGTTCTCAGAGAGAGAGAGAGAGGCCTAATCTAGTAAAACAGCTGCTATTACATTAGATGCATGACCTTATCTTAGGGCTCAAATATTTAATAAAGTTTGCTGAGTTTTCATATGGGGAATAAAACAAAGTACATTAATCTGGCCTTTTGTTATTAATGAAAAAAGGTACTAATTGACGTTACCATTCTTTAATCCTCAAAGAACAACATCATCCATTAAACTACAGCAAAAGGATGTTTCTCTCATAAAGTCATGGTTATCTGATTCATCAGCAGCCACAAAAATACTCATCTTGTTGGATAACTGAAAGGATAACAAACTGGCAGCTCAGAGATCTAAGAAGGCACTCATTTCTCTGGGCCTCAAGCTCTTAGATGCTACAGCTATAAAGAAACAGTTCCCTATCTTCCAAGAGTTTTGTAGGGAAAAAGAGATTCGTAGAGCAAAAGAGTAAGTAGTATTAGAAGCTGGATAGAGTCTACGTCCAATGAGAGAACAGGCAAGAAGTACCTTTTCAAAGAAAAGGGCAATTTCTGGGAATGATAAAGAGAGGGTCCATAAAGGAAGTGGGATTTGGGCTAGGCATTGAATTATGGCTTATGTCAACAGGCATGAAGAAGAGAAGGACCACCGGCAGGCCTTCCATCATGAGATCCTCGTGTGGATCTCTTCCTTGCTGTGCCGGCTACCACAGAAAAGAGAGTGTTTCTCATGGAAGTTCTGGTCTCTTTTTCATTCCCTCACATCCATTTCCCACAATGTGGATCCTTCTAAAAGGTAAGGCCAACTGATCTGCCCGTTTAAACCCTTCATGACTCTCACCTACAGGATATATTTCTAATTCCCAAAAATGGCCCAAGAGCTTCTGGGATCAGATCCCTATGAAGTCCCAGCCACATGACTTGTACCTTTTTGATTTATTCTCATACTCCAGCAAAATACAAACACCAAAGTCCCCAAAGGGATCCCACATGTTTGCTGAATAAATTCAGCATAAATTCACTTGCTGAAGCTGCCCCTTCAAATGCCTCCTCTACCCTGTTCACCTAACTACTTTCCACTTCACCTGGCTAACCTCTACTCAATCATTAAGGCTCAGGCTCACCTCCTTTTGCTTTGCAGACCCTTCATTTACTGTACTTGTGACTACTTGCTCAGTGTCTGTTTTCTCTACTAGATGGTAAAGACAGGAAACAAATCTATCCCATTTGCCCCTGTATCTCTAGCACCTCGCTGTTTCTCAAGAACTATTTGTTCAATGAGTGAATGAATGAATGAGTTAGGAAACAGCAAAAGGAATAGGGAATAGCAGTGCACAGACCACAAATGGTACTCTGCCTCAAATTGCAGGATAAACATGAGCTTCTGAACTGTTATTATCTAACTTTAAAGAGAACATTGACATAAAGCAACTATATTTATCTCCTTTGACAGTCCAAGACACAGAAGTCAGGCAGGATCAGATGCCGAACAATATCACCCAGCGTGCTTGCTCTCCCACAGTATAAGAGCTGCAGTGCTTGGGCATTTGAGTCAGAATGCCTTTAGGTTCAGACTTCACAATCAAGCCCAAGCATGTTGCTATGGAAAAACAAGATCCACTTTTGCTCCTACCATGTAAAACATGAATCTCTTGTTATGATATTTTTAGCTATAATGGAAAATTAGGCTTAGACAAATAACTCATAATTATGGCAGGGGTACTGATGACGAGCTAAGAATTCAGTACTTTACATGCCATGCCAGGGCATCTTTTCTCCTATCATAAATCACTGTCAATTCTGCTTTTAAAGGAAAATGAGAGCACAATCCAGGTGATGGCCATTTACAGAGAAAATGCAGATGGCCTTAAATATTTTAGAGTGGCTGGCTTAAAACAGTTTTGACTTTTGTTTGCTCCTTCCCTTGGTGGTATTGGAATATAGGCTTAAAATTCCCTTTAATGCCAAACAGCTGCTATTCTGCTTTGTTTCAATTAAAATTGAATGTAGCTGCCCCAGATGCCCTGCCCATGTGAGTGGTAGAAGATGTCACTGAGCATCACCACCAAGCCCTGGAAAACGGTGCCATGCATGTCTATTAATGAGCCATGGAGTCTTTGGGGAGGAAGAGGAATAAAAGGAGCGATTCTGACATTTACTAAACTACAGCACCAATGTAAGGCTATCAGCACATTACATTCTCACTTGCATGACTTGGAGGAAAATATTCAGAGCTAAGGTACCTTAGCTCTGGCCAGACCCCCTTTCATAATTAGAAAACCAGAGCCCAGAGAATGTTAGTGATTTGCCAAAATCACAATGACTCTGCTTTGTGTCAAGGTCTCATCCTTCTCCCTTGACAATGCACCCCGCCCTTCGTAGCACAAAAGCACTTTTTTAACATTTTGACTTTTATTCAGTTTTCACTACCTTAGCACACAGTCAATACCCAGTGAACTCCCACTTAATCTCTTTCTCCCTTTCTCTGCATTGTTCAGCTAGAAATTCTACTTTGAGCTGGGTAACTCTTCTTTGTATTCTGAAAAACAGAGGCAGAAACAACCACAATGGTAATTTTCACTCATATGAATAATTTGGTCAGTTCCATACCAGGCACAAAGGGAAATAATTTCAATGACCTTGAAAAGAAATTTTAACATTGTGAACAGTATCAGCTGAGAAAACATGGTTATGAAATATCTTCTGTGCTTCTTTCTGCCTTTTTTCAATCTTTATTTCTTCTTGAAACCCAGTAGGCATCTTGTTACGACAGAGGTGTAATATTCGAATAGATAAAAATCAGAGACAGTCCAGGTGCCTGGGTGGCTCAGTGGGTTAAACCTCTGCCTTCAGCTCAGGTCATGAGCCTAGGGTCCTGGGATCAAGTCCCACATCGGGCTCTCTGCTCGGCAGGGAGCCTGCTTCCTCCTCCTCTCTCTGCCTGCCTCTCTGCCTACTGTGATCTCCTTTTCTGTCAAAAAAATAAATAAAATCTTTAAAAAAAAAAATCAGAGAAATTAAGAAATTCCAGTCTGTGATAACAGGATATATGTAATAATTAGAGTAGGCTAGCTTTTGTAACAAATAGACCCCAAATTGTATAATGGCTCTAATATAACAGAAGTATAATAGAAGTTTATTTCTTACTTCGCAGAACCAGACAATGAATAAAGAATGGAGGAGGAGCCTCAGGCTTTCATTCATTGGCTAAAATTCAGTCTTATGGCCTAACCTAACTGGAAGGCAGACTAGGAAATGAAATCCAGCTGAGATCCCAGAAAAAAGAAAACATGCCCCTTGTGTGATATAGAATCTGTTTTGTCTCCTATTGATGAGGGAGCAGGAGGCTGGCTGAGGACAAAGCAAAAGCTGGCACCTTGCACCCCCTCTCCATCCACTCCCCTCAGTAATATGTGTGACATTCCTCAGGCATCTCTGGCTGCCCTAAAAGAAAAACAAATAGTTAACTTGCAGAGATCACAGTCTCCCTTGGTTTACCAATGTCCTAGAGATTTACAACAAAGAAGCTATCTAACAATAGCACAATTTCCAGAGGCAAATAACTCAGTTCCTCAAGCCCTAAATAAAGTTGAATTTCTTCTAAACCCAAATCTCACTAACAAGGACACTTATAGGAGAAATGTGAAACTTTATCTCTAGATCTCCAAGATAGTGTCGAGAATCATTCCCAAGCATATGGCCCACCGATATACATCTAAAGTGTCTCACAAGAAGATTTTTACTACTAGTAATGAATAACCTTTCTCCCAACAATAGCTAGCCCCTCAAGGTCCTGGAGACCTTGCTTCCAAAATTCCTTAGAGACTAACATCACCCTCTTTGTCCTCACCTACCCAACTCCTGTGTATATAATCGGCCACTCCTCAGGATAACGGCGCAGCATCTCTGTCTGCCCACGGGTCCTGTCCCCGTGCTCTAATAAACCACCTTTTTGCACCAAAGACGTCTTAAGAATTCTTTCTTAGCCGTCGGCTCCAAACCTCACCCCACCGAACCTCACCTAGGTTCAAGAACTTCATCACTATGATGTCTCTCAGCTATGTGAACAATATCCCAAGACTAAATAGATAAATAACAGCTTTGAATTAACCTTATTTATATTCAAATTCTTCCATAGCTATAAGGTTATAAAATCAGACAGGCACATTGCTTCTTTCAAGCCAGCTAAGGACTTATCAGATTAAAGCTGTAGTTAATTCCATAAATTAATAAGAAATCCCTCCAGGGGCACCTCAGTGGTTCAGTTGGCTAAGGATCTGACTCTTGATTCCGCTCGGGTTATGATTTCAGGGTCCTAATCTCAGGGTTGTGATCTGAGGACTATGAGATCAAGGCCCCCCACAGGGCTCCATGCTGCATGTAGAGCCTTTTTAGGAATCTCTCCCTCCTTCTCCCTCTGCCCTTCTCTCTCTAAAAAAAAAAATACAGCCAACTGACCGAGTATGTGTGGTAAATTTTTATAGCCCACCATGGTAAATCACTAGTTTGACTGATGCTTTTTCCACTAAAACTATGTATCTCCACAAATCTAATCATAGTTTTGATGTAATTTTTCTAATTAGTTCAGCTTTAAAACTAAACATTCAATTAGTCATTAAAATAATCCTAGGTGGTTGGACTGTCCATTTCCTTAGAAGCTTCCATTTATTGAACACCTGAAAGACTAATAAGTGGTTCAAGACTGAGGGTTGAGAACAAATCCAGGTCTACCTGAGTGCAAAGCCCCATCATTTCCACTGTGGTACACTGTTTCCCAGTTAGTTCTCTCCATGTTTAGATAAGCTGTATGTAGCTTCAGCTTGAGTATTGGGGTGTTCTAAAAATGAACTCGAGTGTGGTTTTCCCAGACTTAAAGAGCAGTCAACTTGACAGAGCACATGACCTCCCTGTATGCCCACCCACTTACTTAGCAACAAGGGGAAGGACTAGACGCACAGAGGGGAATCTTACGTGATGTGTTCTTCTAACAGTCCACTTTTTCATCCAGCTTTAGGCCTTGCCAGCCTTTGCTTTGGGGAAATGCAGACTGGGAAGGCGGGATCAAGCCTTCTCAGAACTACAAGCTGAGGTATTATCCTAGCAACTCCCGAAAGCAATTGTAAACACTGTTTGCCTAAGCCTTAAGTGCCACTGCCTGGCCATGTACAATGCAAAGTTCAAAGGTTTGCTCATTACCATAATGGGATGTAAGCCTTTGCTGTTGGCTGTGGAATAATGAAGATAATTCGCAGGGATTGTTCCTTCAATCTGTGTTTATTTAGGTAAAAGAAGTTTGTTGTCTTGACGATTTTTTTTTCCTTTTTCAGTTTCTCTAGAAAACCTCTCCTTTCTATGACCAGTTCTAAGATAATATTCAACAAGATAAAGGACAAAAGATTATAAACTGAGTTTTTCCCCCCATAAAATGCCTTATCCTTTAGCTTTTCATGGTCAATAAGCAGCACATTACTTTGGTACTTCTGTATTTACCAATAATGAGAGACTTGTTAGCCCGACAAAGGCAGATTTAATTAAAACACACACACACACACACACACAAACGTGTTCACAATATTGCAAAAAATTGGCAGGAAACAAATGAGAACATATTGAAAAAATAGAACATCTCTTTCTCTTACGTGATAACTTTAGCTACAACTGTGATAACAAATACACAAAGCAAAATAAAATAATGGTTTCTCATCAATGCATTTTCAGGGTTAACTTGTGAACATAAATCATAAATTAACTTCCTCTGCTTGACAAGCCCCTGTCTACCCAGACTCAAAGCCAAAAAAAAAAAAAAAAAAAAAACCCTATACAGAATTTAATTTTTTAAATCATTCATGCTGCACACCTATTCCAGAGAGGCACATTTCAAAAGTGGTAACGCCTCAACTTTGGGAACAGTGACCTAACAAGAGAAATTGGGGAACTTAATCACACTGTTCCTTGTGCTTCAGAATACTTGAGGCCAACACTGTCAGCTCATAGGTCCCTCCCTTACTAACAGCAAGGACTTAGTCTGGAAACTGTTTTGAATCCACAATGAAACAAGGAACTGAGCACTTATCTAATAGGACTTCTCCCAGGAACCCTCAGAGGGGGAGTGTTGTTAGGGCCAAGGTAGAGAGGCAAGGACAACAACAGAAGGAAAGGAAGGAGAAAGAGGGTAGATGCAGTGTGTCCTTCAGCCCTACTCCTAGTGACTTCCTTCCAAGCACTAGAGGTGCTCCACCTTCCTGAGCACCTTCCACCTAACCTGCCAAGGTTCACCTGTCTCCGTGGAGACACACAGAATCCATACTTAATAATCAAGGAACTCTCCAAAGAGCAAAAGTGGTCTGGGAGGAATAGATCATCTTTCCTTCATCCTTCTTTGTGCCCCTAGGAAGAAGGCTTGTTATAGTCTCTGACTTCTAAAAAACACTATAGTAACATGAATGTTCATCATCTCTCAACCTTTTTTTTCCTCTCAAGTTAGCCCTTCCTTCATCAAGCCTGATGATCTTGCTCCCTCCTTCAGGAAACTGTTACCCCTCTAGAAAGAGAATTCTTGTGTGGCTTCAACATTAGGGTCCTCTGGCTTTTAGCAAGGTGCTTAGTGAGGTGCTTGGTGCAAACTCAGGAAGGGAAGAATGAAAGGAAAAGTGAGATCTAGTATCATGACTGAAAGCCAAGATTGTTGTTCAAATTAATGTTTCTCCACCCTAGCAGGAAAGACTGTAACTGTTTTTCTCACTAGTTTATCTGAAAAACAAGCACATGCCAAGCTAAGCACTAATTTTTCCCTGAGGACAATCAAATCTAATCATTTATGAAGAAAGGCATTCCTCCAGATCAACATGACTTGGGATGCTGCAGTCTGTGAAACAAGAATCCTGGTATCTCAGGACTAGATGTTTTTCAGCTGTTTTCTGAGCCAAGCTTCCCTTATAGGAGCCGCTGAAATAATCGGGAAGAGTTCTTTCTTTGCAATCCAGGAGGAATGGTATTAATTCTATCTTTTTTTAATTCCAAATCCTCCTCACCTGTACCACAGACATAAGAGACAGCACTTCATCCTGCTACTGATATAAAATGTCCCGGCTGATGATGCAGATGGAAGACAAAGAAGAAAGGGACGTGAACTCTAAACAATTTAAAGGCTAATAGGACCATACTGGTTATCTATTGATGTATAGATAAATGGCTCCAAAATGTAGTGGGATTAAACAATAAATATTTATTGTGGGGCACCTGGGTGGCTCAATGGGTTAAAGCCTCTACCTTCAGCTTGGGTCATGATCCCAGAGTCCTGGGATTGAGCCCCGCATCGGGCTCTCTGCTCAGTGGGGAGCCTGCTTCCTCCTCTCTCTCCACCTGCCTCTCTGCCTACTCTCTCTCTGTTAAATAAGTAAAATCTTTAAAAATACACAACTAACTAAATAAATAAATATTTATTGTGTCACCACTTCTTCAGTCGGGACCTGTATAAGCATAGCTGAGGGCCTCTACCTCAAGATTTCACATGAGCTTACAGTCAAGCTGTCAGGTGGGCTGCAGTCTCATCTGAAAGCTCAGCTGAAGGAGATCCAGTCCCATGTTCATTCACATGAACCCAAATCCCTTGCCACATGGACTTCTCTGCATGGCAGCTTGCTTCCTCCAGAGCAAGAGACCCAGAAAACAGTAAAAGAGAGTGTTTAAAACAGAAGCCAAAATCTTTTTATTAGCTGGTGTCACAAGAGACATTCCATTATTTCTGCCATATTCTATTCATTGGAAGAGAATCAGTAAATAGAGCCTGTTGTTCAAGGGGAGGGAATAATATAAATGTATGAATGCTTGGAGGTAGGCATGACTGGGGGGCATTTTAGAAACTGCCTACCACAAAGACAAGCATAAAAACTAGACAATTTATCTTAAGTAAGAATTACAGGCTTTAAGAATGAAGAAACCATTCTTGTTAGAAAAATAAGAGAAGATTTCAGCATGACAAAAGAGAAAGCATTTATGCTGGGCCTCAACAAATGGACAGTAATAAGTGCAGAAAACTAGTGGGTGTTTAAAACTAAAAAAAGGGCATGAGTAGAGGTAGAGTGACAAGAAGAGTGTGCAACGCTCAGGGAATGGTACCTTGGTTCACTAACATGTGGGTCTAAGGAGAAGTGACTTAGTTTGTTAATTCTGTTTTAATTAAAAGATATAAGATTAGCTCCTCGCAACCAAAAAGCAACATGCTGTGGAAATAAGATGGACTTGGGCCTCCTGAAACCAGAGTTCAAATTTCAGTTCTGCCATTTAACTTCCTATGGGACCTTAAGCACATTATGTAAATTTCCCAAGTTTCTTTTATCTGAGAAATTATTAAGTATTTCGCCTGACAGACTGGACATGAGAATTAAATGCATGGGACACATTTAGCATAACCCTTGAAACATGGTAAAAATGCATTTGGCAGGTCCTTCTTAAAGGAAAGAGTTGTTTTTTATTCTCTGTGTGTTTTCTGGTACCTCCCACACAACGGGGCCTCAAGAAACATTTATTAAAAGAACTAAGGAAAAAAAAGAATGAATGGATAGGTGATGATAGATGATACATAAATAGATAAATCAATAGATAGAGTCAGGTATGCATTAATGAACAAATCCACCTGTCAATCAAATGGTGAGTTTCATCATTACAGTGTTATTCTTTAAGCAAGCATTTCCTCCTCAAAATAACAATGCATACTTTACTTTATATTCCAAGAAGGAGTGGGGATTAACTAGATTAATAAGTGATCTGTATATACTAGTATTATTTGCTAAGAGTAGCTAATGCTGAAAAATGGCAAGTAGCAATTAACGAGATTCCAAGGGCAACCCTATTTATATATCAATATCCTTGCTTCAGACTTCAGGTTGACTGTAAAAATAAATAATAATACTTCAAGACTGCTGAAAAGATAAACAAATCAGGACTGAGCACAAACAAGTGTCAATAAAAGCAAGAAGAATAAGTGCACAGAAAATGCAGGCCATGGGATCCTGCATTATTAGGATGGCGTTCCATAGCATCGATAGTCCTGTAAGTCAGTCTTCTTTCTTCTCCTCTTTCATCAGCCTTTGTCTTGTCTTTTCCTCCATTTTATGACTTTTCTCCTCTCATCTACCCATTATTTCCTTCTGTCTCAAAATCCCTCTGTTTCTACATAAAAATCTATTGCTTCTATTTGGCTTCTTCTCAGTCTAATCTTATCCTTGCCATCAGCAAGAGGGACAAAAAGCCATTACCTTCTCTGATCAATGAAAGACAGTAAGGATACTGGTGAACCTAAATTGAACATTTACTGCATGGCCAGTCTGAATCAGGTATGCTCTTACTGCTATGCTCACTGCCTCCCAATAAGAGAATCAGGAATGCCAGAGTCTATGTATTTAGGATACTGTCTTAAAATAGCCTCCAAACCCCTGACTTCCAGGACTACTTTCCATGAGGAAATGTGTAAGACATTCTGCTGTCCCCATACAAGAAGATAGGAATCCTGCAAAAAGTAGAATCTGAGACACTGAGAGATACTTGAAGCAAGAAGCACCACTATCTATAATTACCAAGGTTTTAAAAATCATCTTGAGTCTCAGGAAAGAGAGAATCAGATCATCAATCATGGTAATTTTGCACTAGCGTTACCACTCCAAGAATATTCCTGAAAATGCATTTGGTTATAAACAGGGAAGATGGGGTGGGGATTCCAGCTGCTCACCAAAGTCCTTTGTCTCTTCCGCACTAAATTTTCCAGCTTCCACTGGAAACATTACTTTTGAATGACTGAGCTCAACTGAATGTGGGAAGAGGTCCCAGATACCATTTTCAAGCCCAATTCTGAAAAGCCTCCTTCATGCACTGGCACCCTTCCCTTTCTAGATGACTGTGATGTTGATCCCTACCATGACACTGAAAACCACACACTGAAGATGGCAGAGAAACAGAAGTCCTGGCCCCCCAGTGATTAGCACTGATGAGAGATGCTGCCTTGGACCATTATGTGAACAAGAAATAAACTTCTATGGTATATGACATTTATTTGACCAGTCAATATATCTTTGGAAGGTCTATTTGTTATAGCAACTGCTCTATCCTAACTAATATAGGAGGTAATTGTTTAATGAGGAACCTGGATACTTTTATGGAGTTTTTTGTTTTGTTTTGTTTTGTTTTGTTTTTAAAGATTTTATTTATTTGATAGAGAGAGATCACAAGTAGGCAGAGAGACAAGCAGAGGGAGACAGAGAGAGAGAGAGAGGGAAGAGGAAGCAGGCTCCCTGCCTAGCAGAGAGCCTAATGTGGGACTCAGTCCCAGGACCCTGAGATCATGACCTGAGCTGAAGGCAGAGGCTTAACCCACTGAGCCACCCAGGCAACCCCCTTTTATGGAGTTTTGATCAAGCAACTGAAAAAGTTTCAGCCAAACAGTGGCTCTTAATTGTCTAGAGACCATTTACTCTCTTTGAAAAATCTGATAAAAGCTAAAGTCTGTGTCTTCTCTGAAAAATACACATGAACCCAGACACAGACACACACACACGCGTGCGCACAGAGACATACAAACACACAGACATACACACACACACACACAACTGGATTGAAAGTGATGAAAATATCAATCACTTACTTCATGTGGCTGACTAGTTACTATGTGCCAGGGTTACAACAGTGAATCAGGCCATCAATCCTTGCACTTATGGAGCTCACAGCCTACTAAATCTAGACAATTATATATATATATATATATATATATATATATATATATATATATGACATATATATATCATATATTTATATATATTTTTACATTTATTATTATTATTATTATTAAGTAAGCTTTATGACCAACGTGGGGCTTGAACTCACAATCCTGAGATCAAGGGTTATATGCTTTCCTGACAGAGCCAGCCAGGCACCCGAATAATGAGTTATTTTTTTCTTTCCACACCCCCATCCCTGGCTTCTGTCCTGAATCACAGCTCCAGGAAACTGAGGAGGAAGGCATTGGTGAGGCTGGATCTCTGTTGCCCTCTGGTGATCAAATGCAGCGCCAGCCTGAAAAGCATACCATCTGGGAAGCCCTTACAGTCCCTGTACTTTTGTCACATTAACTCTTTAGGGTTCTGCGCTACCCCAAAAGAAGATGGAAAGTCAGTATGATCGACGTTGCAGAGTATGGACAGACCTGCTCTTCCTAGTGCTGCGTCCTTTTCTCTTACCCTTTCCTATTTTTCCTCCCTCTTACTCCTTCTCGTCTTTAATTATTTTCATTTTAGCATACCCCTATCTCAGTATTGGTCCTACCCCTGAGGTTTCTATCAGCAAAAAGGCACAAATTCAGCTTTTCAGGTAAAGCGAGCCACCACGTAAGGTGTGTGATTTTAAGTGTCCTGGGAAACAACACGTCCTAGTTCTGCATTCCTCTGCCCCACCCCCGAAACTTCTCCTAAGCTGACTTCATGACTCGCATTGCTTTAATTTATGCAATAAAGACATATTGATTATCTACTCTGTGACAGGCACAGTACAAGGCACTGGGAATAGAGCAATGGACAAAACTTAAAAAGTAGGAGACACAGATTTTCATTCCACAATTAGGGCTCCCTTTAAATGCAAATATCGCTGTAAAGTAACACATAGACTTACATAACACTGAATTATTCATGCATGTCATCAAATTTCTCTGTGAAAGTCATGAATTAGTAGGCCAAGGAGGGGAACTATGTAAGGAACTGTGGCCCCTTCCTGGTTCTCCTTTGATCAAGTCATAACAGCTATTATGAAAACATAATTTTGTAGAAAGATCACATAATTTGAGGTTACACAGACATATATTTAAATTTGGCTGTGTGTTCTTCAGCCAGATCGTTAGTGTCTCTGAGTCTCTGTGATTTTTATCCCAAGAAATAGAGAAACTGATCTCAATTTATCCTATGGTACAAGATCACATATGTAACCCCAGAGCAAGATGTGGCCCAGAACGGGTCTCACTAACATTAGCTTTCTTGACTTTCCTGAAGTAGCCTGGTTTACAGCCAGAGAGCAAGGATAACTCTAATGGCATTGGCACATAATAGCTGAAATCGCTTTAAATATGAGATTGAGACTTTGATTTCACAGCTAGGGTTGCTTCCGTAATTAGCAAAATCATTACCCCTAGTGTGCAATCTGACCAAACCTAGTACTTTTGCGGGTACAAGCTGCCCTGGCAATTTAAGACACCAAACCCAGAAAGTGAGGCTCTCTCGGAGCCCTGGAGCCTACTCTGGGTATTGGTCTTTTCTTACAGGAGCTGCAACAAAGGCCTGCCACGGGGAGTATGTGAGGGGGAGGGGTTGTCAGACCTCAGGGAATCCAGGAAGGGAAGGAAGAAAAACACCTACCTAGTGTCATTTCCCACCCCCTCTGATGTCATTTTGTGTCATTCTATTCACTGCCTCTAGGGAATCAATTAAAACAGCGCTAATTTATGGGTCTTAATGAACAAGGTATTATAAAAACTGTTTGTAAGCATGGCAGGCTTCTTGCAAGGAGAACACTCAAAAGCACAATAGCCCGAGGTGACATTCCCTCGCAGCCCTCCCTTCTGGACTCCAAAATGGCACAGGAATGAACACAGAAATACATCTGGGGGCGGGGCGGATGCCTACTGCTATAGAGTCTACCCCTCCCCCTGCCCCAACTTCTCCCTAAGAATGGCAGGGCAGAATATTTACTGAAAAATATGAAGATTATCTTTGTAACCCACGCGGAGCTTTGCTGTACATATTCACTTCTTGGACCAATGGACAAACCTATTACCTAATCATCAATTCACATAATAAATATTTTGAAGTCCCTAATACTGGACAGACACCATCCCAGGCTTTGGAAATGTTCAGATGAATAAAATACAGTCACCTGCTTTAGAATTCACAGGCTAGCTGCAGAGACAGACACGTAAATAACTAGTGTCTTGCTGTACTGCGGAGGACTGATCCTTACTTTGGGGAGGAGAGTGGGGAGTATAATGAAGTCGGGATGAGCTTCAGTGGATCACTGGGAGGAATAAAGTCCCCTCCTCCTCTTCTGTGCTCCTCAGCTTGCGGTGTCTTAGAGCCTGGCTCTCCCGCCCAGCGCTGCGCGGCTCTATAAGCTCTAAACTCTCCTTTTCTGAATCCCATTTCCTGCCTGGAAGACTCCTGGCGGGATTCACGTATGAGCCATTTTTGTCAGACTCCTCTGGCCTGAAACTAAGGTATTGTCCCCACCTGATGTACCTGATGCCAGCAGACCTGGTCGCAGCCAAGTCCCACTCACCCAGGAGCCGAGAATACCCGCTTGCTTCCCAAACAGCTGGCTGTCCGAGGCACTGGATTGAAGCTGAAGGTGAACACTGCGACAGTAGACTAAATCATTACCTGCTGCCTACATGGAAAAAAGAAACAGGCCCTACTGAGCAGAACATTTCATGCTACTGAACAAGTAATATTTTACTTCCAGAGGCAGGGTGGTGTGTGGTTAGGGGCCCGGCCTCCATAGCCGGTGGGTTCAAGTCTGGTTGAACCAGGCTGCTGGGTTCAAGTCCGAGTCCTGCTGGGTTCAAGTCCTAGTCTTGCTACTGGCTTATTATGCACACCAGGACAAATCACTTAGCCCCTCTGTGCCTCAATGTGCTCCTCTAGAAATGGGGATAATAGTACTTCCCTTACTGTGCTTGCTGTGAACCGCAGAACGTGAGGCCATCAGAGCAGCGACAAGGCCAGAGTCAATACCATAAGAGTGTTTCCCACCACCATCCCAGGGGCACTGTCTGTTCTTCCTTTTGGCATCTAGTCCTGTTGTGGCTCCTCCTGTCTTCCCCCACCTCAATTTCAACTCCACGTTCAAATCCAGTCGTGTCATGTCTTTTTCTCTCCCTTCTTGGTGGCCTCTGTGAGCTATAATCGGACAGTGGGGTGCACATTCCTCAAAATGTCAAGATTCCAACCAGGGAACAGACTTCTACTTGTAAGAATGAGCTCATGCACCTTCAGCCTAGCAGAAAAGTTCTGTGGTGTTGACAAACCAGCAGTGGAGAACACTTCGGAAATGAAAGCTCTGCCTGTCCAGTCCACGGATGGGTCATACGTCATTCTCCTTGCTCCTAACGGTTTACACCAAGGTGTAGCTTGCTGTGTCCCAAGACAACTTCTTTGACAGAGATGGTAGTTCCTCTAGACCAGGACTTACAGTCCTTTTTATACTAAATTCTGGGTCACACCCCCTTTATGAGAACCCTGCAGGGGGGCTCTGCACCCACCTCCTTGAGTGTGGCCCTGGGGTGTGAAGACGGGCTTTCTGGCACTGCAGATGGATGTGTCCCTCCTCCAGACCACAAAGATTAGATGGCGAGACCTGTTCTTATGAATCTCCATATCCCCAGAACTGAGCTTCGTAAGGTCAGAACTTTGCTCTTTGAAGCACTTCAGCAGCGCAGACGGACAGGGGAGGATGAGCATTTTTATTTCTTTTTTTTTTTTTTTTAAGATTTATTTATTTATTTATTTGGCAGACAGAGATCACAAGTAGGCAGAGAGGCAGGCAGAGAGAGAGAGAGAGAGAGGAGGAAGCAGGCTTCCAGCTGAGCAGAGAGCCTGATGCGGGACTTGATCCCAGAACCCTGGGATCATGACCAGAGCTGAAGGCAGAGGCTTTAACCCACTGAGCCACCGAGGCGCTTGTGTTTTTGTTTCTGATGATGAACCAATGACACAATGTGTGTTGTGACTGACCGCATACACTGGGACTACCCCAGCAAGTTGGGACGGTCCTGTTGGAAGAGGTCACCGGTAACACTGGTGCAGCAGTTAAGCTGTGGTGCCTCCTGAGACAAACCACCTTAGGCAGCACTAGATTTTCCTACATTCTCAAAGGTAAACTTTCCTCTCTGCTCATAGAAAGTGAGCTCAAAGCTGTCTCTGGAAATAACGAGCACGGTGCTAAGAGACAGGGAGGGGGACCTCAGCATCCTCAGCTGGAAGCTCAGTCAGGTTCCGCCTATCACTGGATATATGACCTTGCCCAAGCCATTTAACTTCTCTGTGCCTCCATTTCCTGACGTGAAAATGAGGTATGTAATAGGACCTCCTTCAGAGGAGTGCTCGGAGACGAGGGGTGGATGCGGTAACATGCGTAGGGTAGGTAGAATACGCCCGGCACTTGGGATGGGCCGGGTGAAGGTTTGGTAACGGCAGTATCCAGATGTTGTGTTGGATGGGAAGAAAAGCCAGCTGTGAATACCATTCCCGCTGCGGAAGGAAGCTCCCTGCATCCCTGGCCATGGCGGGCAAGGCCAGGCCCAGAGCAGTACTGATTATAAATCAAAAGCAAGTCTCAGGGTCTCAGAGACCCAGGTAGAAGGGCCCGCTTGTCAGTTCCTGCCTTGAGAGAAAGCAGGGCTGTAATAGGCCATAAAATTGCTCTAACCGTCCGTGCCTAAGCTGTCACGTGCCACTGGATCAATGCCTCCCTGGCACCGGCCGGGGATGGCCGTTTGGGAGCTTTCAGCTGCACCTCAGCTGCTGATCAGAGCCAAGAACAGCTCAAGGGACTGATAAAAAGACAAAGTGCCAGGAGCATACAACCAGGGCCAAAAGGAGGGCGGGAGAAGGTGAGGCGGCCGGAGGGGGCAGAAGAAGCTGAGAGATGGAAGAAAAAAGCCCGTGGGGCCAGGAGAGTGCCAGTCTTATTTTAGTATCACTCCGACCCACGGAAGAGAAATGACAGTGGAGAGCTTGTTAATAGCAACAGGACACAAAGCCAATCCTTTCCTTTCTCTACTTTCCACGAGACCCAGGTGACACGGAAACCTGATTTGTGTGTTCTCTGTGCTCCCTGGTACTTGGCCTACAGGTCTCGGGCACTTTCTCTCCAGCCATTTAAAGCGTAATAACTGCCCTTGCCTTCCTGCAGCATGTGTTGGAGACAAAGAACACAGGAATATGTCATTTCCTATAAAGGCCAGAAAGGGTGTTGTGACCAATGAAGTGCTAAAATGACATTTGCACTTAGGTGACAAACAAGCCCATTCCATTCCAGGTAAAGGCCAGGAAAACACGGGAAAGTAAAGGCTGCCCTCTGCAGGGCACTGCGGGAACGACCACGGCTGCTTCGGAAACCGCAAGGCACAGCCGCTCAGGTTGATGAAGGATCCGCTTTGGAAAGTGACATCTGTTGGCGTGGCCTTGCCACACTTCTTCCAGGTACCGACACACCAGGAAAGGAGCAACCAATCAGGAGAAAACATCCTTGTTTGTGGTGGGCCACTCAGCTACCTTCTCACATAAACAAAGGCTTTTTAAAAACATGGTTTCAAGCAGACTGAACTAGAGAGACAAGCTTTTTAACACTAAACTAATTTTAAAATAAATGCATTAGACAGACACACAAACTGCAGCTGCTTCCAATGCATTCCCGGACCGGAGAGACAAGCAGCTGTTCTCCGTGGTGCTCCGTGGTGAAGAAAAATATAGAGTCAAGAGGCATGAAGACACTCCCAGCTCCACACAAGATTAGCTGCCTGAAATCGGGCAGAGTACTTTCCTACTCTTGGACTCAGTTTCTTCATCCATAAAATGAGGTGCCTGAGCTAAAGGATGCCTGAGATTTCTTCCAGCTGAAACAGGTTATGATCCATGACCTTTATTTTGTACTCTGAGCCAGCAGCATAAGTGCTCCAGAAGAAATAAATGGAGCAAAGGAAAAAATAAAATAAAATAAGAATGTCAGCCAGCCCATCCATCTTCTATAGCCCTGGGTTCACCCCACTGGTGGGTCCTTGGAGTTAGGGCAAAAGGGTCTGTGGTCCTGCCTCATATGTCTGTGCACTATTTTTAATTGCTGGTAATTTTTTTTTTTATTTGCCATACTAAAGTCATGGTATCCTTTTTTGTTTTTCTTCATTCACAAACACCAGAATTACGATTGTTAGCAACTGAAGATTGAAGGAAAGTTTCCATTTAAAAAAAAAAAAATCCTCAATTAGAATTTGGAAATTGTGTTCTATAGTTCAAGGATTCATCCCAAAATTCCCTACCAATAAAGGTTAAAGTTCTCAGAAGCATGTCTGTCCCTCTCTCTCTCTCGGACACACACACGCGCGCGCGCGCACACACGCACACACACTCTTCCACCTGAAAGAAATTCAGTATGAAAGCAATCAGCAATTAAATGCAGAGCAAAGAACCTCTACCATGGGCTGCAGTGACAAGCCAGCTGACTCTTTGGGACATTTCTAATGGCTGAAGAGGAAAATCCATAACCACAATAAGCCACTTTCAGTGGATAAGCTCCTGATGTACTGAAGTGTGATTTAGAAGCTGTCGTTGTAGAGTCTATTTCCTTGCCTGAGCACCCTCACACACACCTCTAACACATGTGATTGCATATTTAAAAAAAAAAAAAAAAAGGTAAAGTTCTCTTACTCTAATGAGCCATCATACGGTTCAGTCAACTCCAAAGCTCTTCTCTTGGCTTTTGCTAAGAATGGCTGTAGGTCAGCAGCCCTCATTCTAGGCAGCTAAAATGGGGACAGATGACTATCAGGAGTTCTGCCAGTCACGTATAACCACCACTCTCCGGCAAGCAGGGAAGCTTCTCACGCAGCGCTATCCGGGGGCCCAGCCCTGTTTCAGCCTCCTTTGCTTCGCTGCTCACGTCTCTGCAGGAAGGGCAGGCACACCTTCCTCCCAAACTCCGCAACTCCACAACTCCAGGGCTGCATTCACAAAGAACACCCTCTAGGGGCGCCTGGGGTGCTCAATCAGTTAAGCATTCGACTCTTGACTTGGGCTCAGGTCATGATCTCAGGGTCATGGGGTCCAGCCAGTAGGTCACTGGGCTCTGTGCTTAGCATGGAGTCTGCTTGTCCCTCTCCCTCTGACCCTTCCCTTCATCCCCACTCTCTCTCTCTCTAAAATAAATAAATAAACAAAATCCTTAAAACACAGACACACACTATCAATGGCATTCCTGGACGCTGTGCCCCTCAGAGTTGCAAGTGAAGCCCCTCACAACTGCCGGTCGTATGTCTTTCCTAGTTCTTCCCTTATCCCCCCTCCATGGAGACAAGAGGAGATGTTTTCAGTGAGAGAAAATAAAGTCTAAAAGTACACGAGTCTGAAACATGGGGAGTTAGAGTCCCTGCTCTAGCCACGTCATTTCTGTGTCTAATCAAGTAACTGGGTACATCAGCAGAGCCATATCTTCTCACGGAGTACATCATACTCAGCCCCCAAAACTGAACTTCAATCCAAACATCTCCCTGGTTGCACTGAAAATCTCACAATACAAGAAAAAGTTCCTTACGTGGTATGACAGAAAGCTATTAGAGTGTAAAACCAACACCCTTTCTATAAGCAAAAAGAGCGAAAGAAAGAAACCAGGAGGGGGAGGAAAAGGAGGTGGGGGGAGAGCGGGAAGGACAGGGAAGGACGTGGGTGAAGGGACGAGGAGAGAACGGAAGCTGGTGCACGCAAGCTGGTGCACGCAAGCTGGTGCACGCAAGCTGGTGCACGCAAGCAAAGGTGGTCCAGGCAAGCTCAAGTTTGAGGCACAGAAGTGGTGTGGACTGGAGAGGCCAGACCAGCACACCACAGAGGTGGGAAGAGAGAACACGTGTACCTTTCAGAGCCCAGAAGAGCGAAGAGTAGGTCAGAATGGATGCCTTAGGCTCAAGATTATTGGCAGCAACACTGAGATAGCCTGAAAGGAAATGTGTCGGGCAGCTGACCTTCAAAAGCAGTTGATGAATGCTCTATTCAAGTCCTTTGCTCATTTTTCATCAGGTGGTTTTTTTCTTTTGGAGTTGTGAGAGCTCCTCATGTATTCCAAGTATAAGTCCTTTAGTGGACTGTAATCTGTAAATGTTTTTTTCCCAGTCTGTGGCTTGTCTTTTAATTTTTTAATACTTTGAAAAATATTTTTTTAATACTTCTGCTCTTTTGAAGAGCGTAAGTTTTTAAGTTTGTGGAATCCAATTTAGGAATTTGTTTTTTCTTTTATAGCCATGCTTTTCATTTCCTATAAATATTCGGTTAAACACCATCACAAAGGCATTTTCCTATGGTTTCTGCTTGTATTTGTATGGTTTTCGGTTTACATTTAGGTCTATGAACAATTTTAAGTTAATTTTTAATGTGGTATTAGGTATGAGTTCATTTTTGTATATTGATGTCCAATTTTCTCTGTACCACTGGTTGAAAAAACTATCCTTTCTCTGTTGAATTACCTTGGCACTTTTGTAAGAAACCAATGGACCATGTAAATGTGGGCTTTCTGGACTCTCTCTCTGCTGTTCCATTGATCAATATGCTTATTATTTCACCAATGCCAGTGTCATTTCTCCAAATAAAAAGGATGGGTAGAAAACAAGCACATTAAAATACGCTCAACATCATCACTCAATAAGGGAACTCAAATTAAATCTACAATGTGATACTACCATGCACCTATTAAAACGACCACAGTTTTTTTTAAAAACGAAAATACAAAGTGCTGATAAGAATGTGGAGCAACTGGAACTCTCATACATTGTGGGGCGGGGGGGTCAAAAGGGTGCCACCACTTTCAAAAAGAGTTTGGAGGATTCTTATAAAGATAAACACACCCTTACCCAGATGACCCAGCAGTACCACTATGAGAGCATCAGGAGAAATGCATGCACGTGTCCACACAAAAATCTGTGGGGGAATTTTTTAGAGTAATTTTCATCATAACCACCAGATATTAGAAACAACCCAAATGCTCATTAAGTGATAACTGGATAAACAAATTTTATCACATCCACCAATCATGGAAAACTACTACTCAGCAATAAAGGAACAAAATGGCCCATTCAATAAAGTGGATGAACCTGGAAAGCAGATTGGAAGTGGAAGAGGCCACACTCAAAGGCATCAAAGAAAAGGCAAAACTATGAAAAAGCCAAACAATGGCAGCAGGAATCAGTGTTTGCCAGGGCTGATGTGAGAAGAGGGGACTGACTGTAAAGGGACACAAGGAAATTTTGGGCTGATGGAAATACTCTCCATCCTGATTGTAGTAATTACACAACTGCATATATTTGTTAAAACTCATAGAACTATACACCTAATAAGGGGAGATTTTATCCTATGCAAATTATGCCTCAATAAACCTGCCTAAAAAGAAAAAAAAAAGAAACACTAACGGGCAGATACTCACAAGACTGGCAATTTATTGTGTGAGAAAAAGGAAAGCTCTCCAGCCTCAGGTGCCAGCCACTGGATTAATGTTGTTTTATGTTAATTAAATTTATTAATATAACTCTGTAATAAGAGTACCTGTTGTCTGCTTTCTATATTCCCAGGAGTGATGGGACTAGGGGAAATATGCCAACCTAGCAATAGTCCATGAAACTAATCACATCAGGAATTTGTGTAAGACTAAACCAACACAGGTATTACACTCAAATAACAAACTAAAAATACTACTCTACAGAGAGATTTTTATCATATACCCACAAGTTTGTTGCTTTTCAAGCCTCAGAGATAAAGTAGGACTTGGGGTTATCTTTGAGATTCTGCCACCTCTTTTCATTATCCAGTATGGGAACTGGAGTTCCGATGATCAGCCCCATTTCCTTTTCATTGAGTCTTCCCATGTTTTCTTGTGACCTTCTGGCCAACAGCTGCTGCTTCTGGTCCCTGAGTAGAGACTCATGTGTGTTCTCCACAGGACTGACAACATCCAAGAGGGCCAGTCCATCTAACCCAAAGGAGCCCACCAGTCACACGAGTGGCACGGACCCAAAGATTCCAATTCCACATGGCAGGTCCCAGGGAATATCTGAAATTAAAAGCTTTGAAGCTTTTAATTCTGCTGCAGTCACACAGACCCTGACTTCTACCAAATCGAGGCAGTGCCAGAGAAGATAGGCTGTGCTGGCTTGTTAAATCTCCTAGGACAAAGGTACTTTTAAATCAAAAGGCATTTGAGTCCCTCCTCTCCTCAGCTCCAGCCTTCCTTTATGACGTCATCTCCTAACTGCCCTCCCCACCCCATGTCACCTTCACCCCTCCCTGTCCATTCCTTTGTCTCCACTAGACACTACCTAGTGGTCTCGGCGCACCAGGCTACCACGTTGGCAGGAAACCCACTGGGCATTTCTCCGTTTTTGCTCCTTTACCCATACTTCCTTAGCTCAAATGCCCCTCCCATGAAAAATCTCCAGCTATGGAAATCAAGTCTTTCCCGAAGGCCTAGTACAGAGGCCATCTCTCTAAGAAGCCCTTCCAATGCCCTCAATCAAAACTATTCTTTGTTTTCTGTTTCCTTGTGGCCCTTCTCCTCCCCTGCTGCCCCTTCTCACCCTCAATGCCTCTCAAGAGCCCTCAGCAGGATAAGGGCACAGCCAACTTTTGTTGAGTTGGACAGTACTTATCCCTATCACATTCCCTTAAATATCTCCAGATAAAATGATGTCTTAAATCTGGCTTGTTAGAAACTATGGAAAGTTTCTGTGAGAAGATTTTTTACTCCCATAGTAAGACTATGAACATAGACCTCAAAGAGCAAAAGAAATTCAATCAAACCAAATATTAAGTCTTATTGAGCAATAAAATAATTGCCTTGCTGAATTCAACTGCTTTAAAAAAAAATCCTATATTCAGCAGCCAAGTTGATATGTGTATGTAGACACAGACTAATGTTGCCATTAGGCATTCCAGGACACATCTTCCCATCTTTAATCCATCATATCATTTTTGAGATTATTTCTTACAGAGCATTTCTATGTTTCCTGGAAAACCAACAGGATATGAAAATGTGAAAAGACTTTTTTTATCAGAGAAAATGTAGTGCCTTTATTTTGTCTATAATCCTGTCTTCCTCCGAACTTCTACCTGCTGGTTAGAGAAAAATAAATTAACAAAATGTCTAACCTGGTTTAAATTTAGTTTGATCCAATTATTTAAACAGCCGCTTTAGGGAATACCCAGTCTCTCCTGAATAAAAGTGCTCCGTCTTTCAAACAGCCTTCCCCTCCTAAGACTTCTCTTCCCGTGGTGGTGGTGAGTGGGGGAGGAGGAGCAGCGGAGGTGGTTTAGGGGCCCTGCAACTGCCATGTCAGGCCTATTAGCTGTTGACTCAGCATCACATTAACAGGAATCGAGAAACCCTCAAGAATGCCAACTAGAGCCTCTCCCCTCTTTATTATGGCTACCCCATGTTGGTGTTGGCCCCTCCCAGAGCCTCAAAACAAAAACCCATCAACCATACTGGGTGTCCTACATGCCTGCCTATTCCCAGGCCAAAATAAAACAAAAACAAAACAAAAAAGAGGGAATACATAGCTGATTACATCTACTTCTTTCTCTTTTTTTGTCCTACTGCTTCCCACTCTCTCGGACCAGAAAGCACAATGAAATGCTAAAGCAGCCCCTAATCTGTAACTCCCTTCCCTGCCTACCACGCTTTTATTAATTTTGGTTCCACATCCTATCAATATATAAGCCATTTTGTGAACCTGCGAAAATATGGTGTTTTGTGACCCCTGGGAGCCTGTGGCCCACAATTCAAATCTCTGATAAGCAGCAGCTCTTCCTTGAAGAAATTATGCCTGCCTTGTTTTAGTTTGCTGTTGCTGCAGGCTGATGGTGAGCAAATACCTCAGCCACGTCTACTGAATATGAATGAACCATGCCACAACAGAACCGCAATGTCTAGTGACAAGCTGTCAAGTGTCCTAAGAGAAGCATCAGAGCTATATGGACACTTTGTTAAAATGCATTTGAGTCAAAGGCACGTCTGACCTTTCGTCTTCTGTCTATCACACGTGCCACCAGAGCTCTCCCCACTCTGGGCTTCCTCACCACTACCTGGCTGCACCTGATCGCCACCCTTCTCCCTCACCTCCACCCTCAGCACTGTAGCACTTACTAGCACTACGAGAACTCACTTTTTACAATTCCTCTCGTAGAATTCTTCTTATTCCAAAAGTGATGATTCTCTTACACCACTTTGAGACTGGGCTCAACCTCAATACAAATTCCAGACTCAGAAGTCGATCTCAACACTCCCCTCTCTATTCCTCTGTGTCTCTTCTCAAATCAGCCAAAGACCTGCTGCAGGACCATTTACTCCCCTGGCATGGGCGAGGCCTGCGTTTAGACTTTGCAACTGCTCTTGATGTTAACTCTTGTAACCCAGAAAGGGGATTCTGGGGGCTGGCCTCAAGTTTGTCTCCGTGAATTTGTCAAAAAAAGAAGAAGATGCTCTTTGTCTTGCTTGTCATTATCTTAAAAGAACTACCTACACTGTGATACAACTAAACATTTTGTTCAAGATAGCTAAAGTGTAGAATAATTCTAATTTTCTTATACAGATCCTGTAAATGAATCCTTGCTTATGTGTATTTTTAGGGACGGTAGAAAAGTTGATACGGAAGTGTTTTACAACATTCACATAAGGAGCCAGTCCACACTCAAACAATTGGTTAATTCAATGAAGTTGCCAAAAAATAGCAATCAATTCAGCGAAAAGAAAATCAATCACAGAGGTTGTTTGGTTGTTTTGTAGACAAAACAGTCAGTGGAGTGATTGAATTTTTCACTTTTCAATGAGTTGTTTTGGCCTTGTGTGGATGCAGCCATTAACTCATTAATCACCCAGAACTCCTGAGTGGCTGAGAGAGGGAAATCATTACTTTCCAAGTATAGATCGCATATTAACAATATGCAAAAGGCCCACCAGGGTGAATGTGCTCAATGACCCCATTTCAGAAAAATGAGTTTCACGAATATTTTATAGCATATGGAGGCAAACTGTACCTGATTTATCATTTTACTTTCCACTTGTAAAACTCGGTGTCCTTTAGAATAAGTTTACAAAGAATTTAATGCATTTGAAATGTACATGTTTAATCCTGAAAGTGAATTTTAATTCGTAGAGTGCTAAAAAATAATCATTGCAACATATTGGGTTTCCCCACATTGATTTTATGCAATATCAAAAGAAGGAATTTTGCACACATCACAATTAGCTCCCATCCATGCAAGTATACATATATGCCAGTCTGAAAAATATGTATATTTTCCCATATGGTGTTGAATGTTAGCTTCTAATTTACCTCTTAATTTTTAATTAATTTTAAATTACATTCTAAATGAAGCCAACAGGAGTCTAATTTGCATGCTTATTTGCATATCTGTAAACACACTGCTTGCATTGTTTATCTAGTCCTGGTCCCCATGACATAGAAAAGTTTTCTCACCCCATGCAGTGAATTGGGACCACTGAAACATCAAGGTGCCCTCTAAGACTAACAGAGATGATTCTGATCCAGAATGGATGATGCTGGTTCTCTCTTCTCCACAGTGGCCACAAAGGATTCTGAGAGGCCAAGGTCAATGACAGTAGTTAAGCCCCCTGCTTTCTCAAACGGCTAATGGTATATGCTACATCTTTAGAAAACAAAACTTTTTGCACACTTTGGATTTTTAAAACATACAATGCCCAGAACTCCTGAATTATTAATACCAAATCAGAAAAAAAGCCATCCTATTTCTCCAGCTTGATGAATTCCTAACCCAACCATAAGAAGGCAGCACAGATCGAAGACCGTTTCCTCTGCAAAAAGCAATAGATAAGGATTTTCTTTGTCTGAATAGGCTGTCTTCTAGAGGCATGAATGGCCACTGTGTGGTCTGTTGGTACCTTGTCTTTTGATCTCAAAATACCATACGTGCAACTCGAGTCAATCAATATACAAGCCACCTCAAAGACCCTTGGGAGGCTAAAAAACAGTTTGGGATTCAAAGAGATTTGTTGCCTTCTTGCCCACAACTATACCAACAGACAAGACTACAGACAGACTTCTCCTCCTTGGAACTATAATATATTTTTTTCTTTATTAGTGGCTTCAATAAGCTAACGTATTGCAGTTAACACTTTCCTGCTATTAGTAGAGTGAACACCATACTGCATACTGATAGGAGCTTAGTGCTGATGTTTAGGGTTAAACCCACCCCGTCCCTAATCCCCTCTTTTCTAGAGTCCATCTATGCAACCTTGAGCAAGTTCCCTAACCTCTCTAATGTGTATTATCTATATATGACAAATAAAAATATTAGATGTGATTGTATTGTAGAGTTGCTGTAAAGACTAAACAAGACAGAAATCTCCTGGAATATCTCGCCTTATTTTTCCTTCCTCTCCAGTAGAAACAGACATCAAGTCCCAACCAAAGCAAATGTTACAATGGGGCACCTCATGGCAGGTAAAGGGAATAGACGAGAGCTGTGGAAACTGTGCACAGTTCTCTTGATCTTTATTCTACTAAGACCAAATGTTTTCTTGTTTCTACAGACTTTCACAGCTGCCCTTTCAGGAGATGGACTTTCCCTTTCAACTACCTGTTTATCAAAATCGAGCCAGTCCTCAGTAGACCAAATATAATATTAAACGTGTCAAGATGATGGTCTTTACAGCTGGACTGTCATCATACAATCAATCAATCAGGCATAGGAACAGCAACACTTCCCCTACAAAGAGCAGAAAAATGTTCTTCCTTCTGAAATAGCCAGGAATCATTTACATCAAACATTGAACTGGGGTTCAAAATTGTTGTATACTTGGTCATTCTGTGCAGCAAAGAGGGACAGCACATGGGGGCCTGCTTAGGGCCTCTTTAAGGGGGAATAATGCCATGCTCATCCACTCTAATTCACAACCAAATAGTTGACTCGACCAGCAGGAATGCGTGCTATTGGACATAAAAAGGTAAAGGTAAATAATAGAAAGGTAAATAATAGAAAGAAATCACAGCAAAGGGGTGTCTGGGTGGCTAAGTGGGTTAAAGCCTTTGCCTTCAGCTCAGGTCATGATCCCAGGGTCCTGGGATAGAGCCCTACATCGGGCTCTCTGCTCAGCAGGGAGCCTGCTTCCCTTCCTCTCTCTCTGCCTGCCTCTCTGCCTACTTGTGATCTCTGTCTGTCAAATAAATAAATAAAATCTTAAAAAAAAAAAAAAAGAAATCACAGCAAAGATAAAAGAAAGTACATAAGCTCAGATGGATAATTAACTCACTGAAGCGTAAATCATGGGACCGTACAATTATGAAAATTGGAACCCCAATCCAATTCTAAGCTTCTAAATATTCTAAACAAAAGATTACTTAATCTGTTAAAGAGATACACTCTGCATAAAATAAATCAATACCTGTTGCCCAGAAAAGTCATGTTTTTAGGTACTAAAGTCTTAGAGACATATCTACCATGGTCTGCACGAAGAGAAATCTATGAGTTTGAAACTATTTACCTACAAATTTACCCCACATCTCTAAACCCTTTCAATTTGGGCAAGTTACCCAAGCGCCTGGCATCTCCAATCCTCACTGATAATACGGTGATAGTAAAACTATACACCAAATAGGGTGGAACATAAGCAACTCAGAGCAGTCTCTGGTACAAACATTCAGCATTGGTATTACCAGAGATTATCCCGATGCAGAAAATATCCAAGCAGACTTCTATTTCAATGTTCTTAATGGAATATTCATATCATTACATTCTTCCTGAAAAGTACCTTTTAGATAGGAATACAGCAGTAACACAATGCTAATGGCAGTCTGTATTTCTAAAAGGATACAGTAAGAGTAGGGAATTCCTTCCCAGATTAACCATGTTGATCACCTACTAAAGGCCGGGCACGGAACAGATATGTCAACATGCAGTCTCATGCATTCTTCACAGCTGTCCTATAAGAGATTTCTTCATGCCCTAGCATAGCCTCTGAGTGCAACCTGTAACACATCCTCAATAATCATCAGTCCACCACCAGTCAATACAGAACACAGCTTCTACAAAATCCATCCGTATATCTCTGCATCTCCAACAGTATCACACAGGGCTGGTGCACAAAACCCATTGGTCAGATACCACTTGGTATCTGCCAGATAGCACTGCCCCTTCTGCTTGGCATAGATCACTAAGCAATGACTGCCCATTCTGCTGACTGCTTCTACATCTTCCCAGCACTGCCCCTTTGCTGAGCTCTGTCCTATCTACTATGCGCCAATATACACAACCAGGCACCACTGCCACTGGCAGGCTCCCTTGGCATGTCCCTTTGGGCACCAGTGGCCCACCAACTGGCGATGTTGTCCCCCTGCATTATTGCATTGTTGAATTCTAGTAGGGGAATGTTGGAAAAATGTCTCCCTCCATTTGGGGTTATTGCACTCTCTCAGAAAAACAGCAAAACAGGAATTGTTGTGCCTTGATGACTCCCATTTCCTAAGAAAACACCTTTTTAGATTTTTTACATTTCAGCCTTCTCTGTTTCCACAACCCAGGTAAGTGGAGGCTAGGTCAGGGACATACCCAGAGTAGCAGGCTACACAAAGAATTGCCCTTCCCTCCAGATCCTGGATTTTTACCACTGGTCTAGTTGCTACAAGGTATTTTAGAGTTTGAAAAATATTTGAAAGCACCATAGTTGCTTTATTAATTAAAAAAAAAGATTTCTCCATAATATATACATATCTATAGTTAGGACAGAAAATATGCAAACAAATACTATATTTACCTAAGTGTTACTGTATCCCATACTGTAAATAATAATAACATCCTCAAGGTCAGGATAATACAAAGATTGTGTGATAAAGACAAAGCTGGTAATAGTAAATATTGACTCTGAAAACAAATATACATGGGTTTCACTCTAGCTCTATGCCTTTGGGCACATCATTTCACCTCATTTTCAATATCTATAAAACTTGAATTAATAATATTAACCTTGTACGATCTAAGATACAAAGTTACCAGGCGTGAAATGCCTGACATAGCAGTTGCTCAATAAATAAATGGTCATTTTTCCTTCCATTGTCGTCACTGGGTGATTTTCTCCAGATATGGGCTTTAAGAGCCCTAGGTCATGAGAAGTGGCAGGCAGCTAAATAACAGTATTTGCTCCACAATTATTTGTTGCATGTCTCCTGTCTGCAACCCTGTGGTAGTTCATGAGGATACTATGGAGAAGGAGATCAACAAGGTTCCTGTTCATAGAGCCGCCATTCTAGGTGGGAAGATATAAAATAAACAAGTAAACTAATGAGTAAGTGGCAATATTATAAACTGTTACTAGTACTCTAAATAAAGTAAATGAGTCAAAGATGTTAGGACAGAGAACGGGAAGTCTGTAAAGAACTTTAAATCTAGGGATGAAATGACCTAATTGATACTTCTAACAGATCATCTTGACAGTTTGGAGCAACTAGTTTGGAAGAATGCCAATGTGGGGGAGCCTGGGTGGCTGTCGGTTAAGCATCTGCCTTCGGCTCCAGTCATGATCCCACATCCTGTGACGGAGGCCCATGTCAGGCTCTCTGCTCAGCGGGGAATTTGTTTCTCCCTCTCTCTCTCTCTGCCCCTCCTCATGTTCTCTCTCTCAAATAAATAAAATCTTTTAAAAGAAAGGAATCCAATTATGGACATTGGGGAGGGTATGGGCTATGGTGAGTGCTGTGAAATGCGTAAGCCTGATGATTCACAGACCTGTACCCCTGGGGCAAATACTACAGTATGTGTTAATAAAAATAATTAGAAAAAAAATCCAAATGTGAAAATTAACACATAAAAGTCACTTTACTCTGCTATAAGAGAACAACACAAGGCAACCTTGATTGACTTCAAAGTAGTCTCCCAAATGATAAATTAACAATTTCTATTTGTAAAAAGTGTACCATTCAGATTCTTAGGTAAAAAAAAGGTTCTTTGTTATGGGTACTGGTAAGTTAATGAAACAGTTCCCATCTCCAGCCTGAACCATGGGGTAATACATCAGAAGACTCCAAAGTCGCAGATGAAGGAAGGTTGTGCCAAATTTGGAATAAAGAGATTTAGAAAGCTGCCAGCAGGCTCAGGGCACAGATTTCAGATGGCACAGGAAAAGAAGGGAGTGAGCAATGCCAGCTAGGTCTTTCTGTAAGGAAGGAGCCAAGACCAGCTCTTACCAGAAAGCTGAGCTTGGCCATTTGATTTCCATCAGTGCCATCTAAGTCTCCCCATCTCGGGGGCAATTTGACACACTCTGAGAAGGTTCCTGCTGTCTATGAGCTGGACTTCTGTGAGAGAGATGTGGCAGAAAAAACTGTTTTAGATCTGTGAATGTGTAGCCATCCACACACAAATTATAAATATATGATACATGTATATGATCACCTTAACTCAGCTCATCAGTGTTATTCCCCCCATTATTACAACAAATGATTCAATACATGCACATACTGTGAAGTGATCACCACAATAAGTGTAGTTACCATCCACCATCTCACATACCTACAAATTTCTTTTTCTTGTGATGAGACGCTTTAAGATCTTTACTCTCTCAGCAACTTTCACTTAAGCTCATTATTTCTGTAAGTGATTTTTCTCAAATACGAAGTTTTTTTATAAAAATCACCTCACAGCCCATGAGAGAAAGTTAACAGATGAGAGAGCCTCCTCTCTCCATTTCTGGGATCATCAGTACTTTGAATAAAAATTACATGTTTTTCTGTCAGGACGATATTTCGGAACAATAATTTATTAAGAGTCTGGATTCCTTCAACGGACTGGTTTCAGTAACTGAGAAGGGCCCTAAGGGGCTGACGCTCGGAAGAATGAAGGTTGAGGAGGGAACAGTAAGGAGCAGGGAAAGGTGGGAGAGAATGAGACATGAACATGGAGGTCAGGGCAGCACTGACCCAGCTGGTGCCTAAAGGTCACAGAGAAGAGGCTGAGACACAGAAAGAAGGCGCACAGGATGCCGAAGACAAAATTCACCTCCTGTATTATTTTCTTTGGAAGAAGCCTACCTCCAGTAGCTAAACAAGCCCTTGTTTTCTGTGGTGTCCATTTGTTTATTGTCTGCTTTCCATAAGAGAGTCAGTCTAGAGAGACAGGAGACAGACTCCATCCCATTTCTCACTCTACTGCCTTCCTCCTTCAGATATAAGGAGCAATGGACAAAATATGTCCTTGAAAGGTCAAATCTAGACTGGAATCAAATACTGGCAAAAAATTCAAAACTAAAGTAGCTTTAGATTTTATGTAGATCCTTTGAAATCACAAGCAAGAACTAGCGGCAGGTACCTGACAGAACATGAAGTCTTGTGCTCTGTGTTCCCTGCAGGGAGAGATGAGGTGATTCTTTGGATGCTGATCAAAATTCCCCGCCTCCCTCAGGGTAGCCGAGCACTGGAATGACAGGAGTGCTGCGCCATCTTGTGGGAAGACACATGGCATCAGCGCCCATCTGCAGAGACTTTTTTTTCCTGACACAGACAAGAGGATAACACAGACACAGACACACAAGCACACACATTTGCTTTTTCAAGGAAGACTTAAGAGCAAACCCCCAAAGCTGAGTTGACAACTCTAAAAGTACCATCAATCAAAGATATACTCTAGTAAGTTTCATAAAAATGTATTTAAAAGTGAAAAGGATTAGAATATGACACCTCTCTAAACCCTTAGTTTTTCAGAAAGAAATATACTAATACTATCTGATAGTTAATGAGCATGTACTCTGTGCAAGATAGGTAATGGTCTAGGTACTTTATGTGAACATAATATATGTCATCCCTGCAACTACCCTATGAGGTATGCCTATCATCATCCTGTTTTACAGGTGAGGAAACTGAAACACAGACAGGCTCACAACTTTCCCAATCACACAGCTAGTCGGTAGCAGAGCAGGAAGACAACTGTGATCTTGAGCTCTTAAGCACTTGGTTCGGCTGCTTCTCTTATGCCCACAGTGTAGCACAGTGAGACTGCTTGTCATTAAGCAAAGTCAGGGGACATAGGACTTTGAAAAGCATGTTCCTAGAGCATAAGACTCTGATTTCAAGTTTCTTCCCCAAGCAAGAAAACGGAGCTTCCTGAGCTCCCTATGAGGCAGAACCATTACAAAAAAACTATTTCTTGAAAATCACATTTATAATGAAATTCCCTTTTCAGAAGCATGGAATTTGAAATTAAGGGGTGAGATCCCTTGATATAGGATCATTATATCATCGCCATCATCACTAACATCAGTCCTGCCATTATCAAAACCATCGTCCTCCTCCTCATCATCACTAGCATTGATCGAGTGTTTACCCTGTGCCTGGCGCCGTGTTCCGTGCCTTGAGATTATGTGTGTACAAACCCTTATTTTACAGACAAGGAAACTGAGGCTAGTGAACTTGGGAGACTTGCCAAGGCTCCATGAATAGTCAATGGTGCACCTGATCTATGGCCATGCACAGCTCAGGGCATTTCCCACTAAACCAATTGCATCTCCCACTAGATGGAACAGTCATCAACAACTCGCTTTTGGAAGAATGATGGTGTGTTTTCCAACCAACTATCTCATTAACACTAATTTTCTCCAAAAATGCTTTGTCATTCCTCTGAAAGCCATTATCTTCTTTCTTTTCCAGGAATGACATGTTGTCATTTCAGCTTGGTTACTTTTGATGCAATGTAATCTGATTTTGCTCGGGACCGGCTATTCTTCTTACATCTGTTTGATCATTCAGCAACTAATAGGCATTTTCCATAACTGCTGATATAAGAAAGACAAGAAAAAGTACAGCTCACCTTACATACCCCAAATTCATCCAAGCTGGGCATGATTCACATATCCTGAATTTGGAAAATGCGTATGTCTCCAGATTTTTCCTATCTTTATGGGAGAGGGGCTGGAGACTCGGGCATCAGAACAAGTCTGCCCACAAAACTGCTTGGGGTAGTTTCCAGGCAGACTGGTTGCAAGGGACAAGGGAAGTGGAAGGTGGGCACAGCACAGACTCTTCCCCCAATATCCAAGGCAAGAACAGGCTCTTAACTCAGACATCCAATTGCTCTATGAAAACACATGGGACATCTTGAATGATGAAATTCAAGTCAGGGTTTTCTTTAATAGACATAAAAATCTTTTTATTCAGAAAGAAAATCAAAACCTTCCAAGTCATATTTAAGTAATTGGTGTCCTTCCCACCCCTGAACCCCAACATGTTCATCAGACTTGCAGTTCCAGCATCAGGACCACTTGCACAGACTCCCTTGAAGAGATAAGCTCTCTGGGATGAGAAGAGAACTTGCTGGAAATGCCAGACAAATAAAAGTAGATTTGAGCCTATCTGCCAGGAACCACACTTTTTTCCCCAGCTATTTGCAGGAAGAGCTAGAGAAGTAGGTTGCTATGCCATTATAGGTCATTTTCTCTCCTGAGCTGTGCCACCCCATGCTCCTTTTTCATTCCAATTGCTGCATTTCTAGAGGATCATACTGCCATTTTTCTCCTCCCTGTCTAACACCAATCGCACTTCTGGGCTGTTGTTCTCACTGTTGATGGTGTTAATCTCCATAGGAACCAATGTGACTCAGAGGGTCAATGTGTGCTTGGCAAGTCTTCTTACAATCACTGCCAGCATGTTACCAGCAATGGCAGCATAATCCACAGTGATCACATTTTTGTTTTGTGAATTTGCCCATGAGTCATGCAGTTTAAAGGCGACAGGCTCAAAGGAAATCTTAGCTTAGTACTTTGGAGTAAATCCTATCACAGCCACCTTCTATGCAAGCTGCATTCCAACATCCTTCATTTCAAAAGTCACAGAGTCCACTACTCGCTAAGGAATAAGACTTTCTTGGGTTTTTCTCTGCATCCATTATCCTGGTTTAGGATCATTAATTCTATCTATCGATAATCAGAGCTCTTTAATAAAGAGAGTAATGGTGATGCAACTAAGGTTCTCCTTTTCATTACAACAGTTTAATTTTTCTATTGTTGTTTCTTTCATTTGATAACATGAAATCTGCCCTGTGGCTTTCTACAAGATGACTCCAATGAAAGAAAGCTGTTTGGTAAACTAAGAGGTGTCTCCCAAAGTCTGAGTGGCTAAAGGCAAATTAGAGACTACCTAATCCAATCCCCAACCTGCTGCAGGTGTCCAATAGATGTATCCAGAATCTTTTTGATTAGTGCAAAACAACTAAAGTCTTTTTCTTTTTGATTAGTGCAAAACAACGAAATCTTTTTGATTAGTGCAATCAAAATCTTTTTTGATTAGTGCAAAACAACTAAAGTCTTTCTCTCCTTCTCATGGTACACCATCCAATGGTGGATTGCTCTATTTATTAGAAAGCCCTTTCTAATATTGAGCCAAATTTGTCTTCCGTAACTTTTACCCACATATTATTGTTCTGCTCTCTGGAGAAACATAAAACATACTCTGCCCTTCCTACTTCAATTTTATCTCTACCAGAGTCCTCTGAAGAGTCCTCTAATACTCAACCTTTCCTACATAGACATTAGGACTCACCACATGTTTTTCATATATCTATATCTACCAAGTGAATTTCTTGAGGATGAAAAAGCACGTCTCATTCCTCTTTGTATAGTGAGTGCCAACATTTGATGATACTCATTCTACTATTCCACAATGGTTTCTATTTCTCCTGTGGTCATGGTAGTCCAGGCTAAACATTCCTGATTCCTTCAACTATTCTTCAAATCAGCAAGCAGATACTGGCCTCTTCCCAACTCCTCCTGCCAAAAGAAGCAGTAATGGGCAGAAAGAAGGTAGACTGAATCATTTAATGCCTCTGTGACAAAAACTGTACTTTCAAGTATCATGCTCTGTGATGAGGTAATGAAGTAGTTCAAAAATTCTAAAAAGGATGCTCTGGGTCCTTCAAATAGCCTTGAAACTCTACAATAAATGAGAATTTTACAACAGGAAGAGACTGTAGACATCTCCTCATCCAATCAGTACCAAGGAGTAAATGGGGACCAAGAATCAAAGGGAATTGCCCAAGGTCACAGAGCCTCTTACTGGCAAAGCCAAGACTGAAAACTGTGTCTTCTTTGCACATTTTTCTTTACAACATACCACACTAACTCAAAAAGAATATCGTGTCAAGTGCAGTGTATGCTCCTGAATAGTTTAACTTGTGATTTTTAACATGGAAAGTACCTTCTTAAATCTTGAGACCTAAACTTTAGCACTCTCTCTCCTCCTGTTAGCATTTGTGAGTAACTAAATATTTTGACAGGGTTTTGAGGCTTTACAGCTACTGTCCCTGGCAATCTTAGTTTTGATCTCAGAAGACAAGAGATCATGGCAATATAGAATCTCCAGAACCTGATGGTATCCTCTCTGTGCTTATCATACCCCTGCACTTAGCAGGGTGCCTGGCAAATATCAGACATTTAAATAATGTTTCCTCGCTGAGTATTAACTTTGTAACTATGCATTGATAAATTCAGTACAAAAGTTCAAATGCTGGCTAAAGTCCTGTATCATTTGACCTATTTCCTATTTCTAGGCTGCATGCCCAATAATCAATTGATTTATGTTCAGGGAACTTAAATACAAATGTTTATTCAAACATTTTGTTTATTCAAACAAAAAAATATAATTTGAAACTCATATATGCTTAAAAGTATATAAACATGCAGGACTATTCTAATTTGCAAATGGGTAGCATTCTAAAAGATACATAAACTAGGGATTAGAACCTGAAATATATATTCACAAGAAGTAAAAGGAGGGAGAAAAAGAGGAGAAACAAGAAATAAAAATAAAGTACTGTTCCCATTAAAAAGTGACTGAAATAACATTCCCTTTGTGTTGGTGAGACATGTTAGAAAGAACACGATGTAGAGTAAAAGAAGAACTTGTTTCCATTTCTGGGTCCACCAGTAATGGCATCTGTGACTTAGGTTAAGTAGATTCCCAAGCCTCAGAAATAAGTTACCATCAATGATACTGTTCATAAAGGGAACGTCAGTGCCCACATCAGAATGCAAGACACTGGGAACCCAAATCTCAGTTCCTAAAATAGCCACCTGCCAAGTGAGAAGGAAATTTGTTCCTCACATTACAATTGAAGGAAAGCTCCCATTAACCCTGAAGCCAGCACCCAGTAAAAGTCCTACCCAAGCCACTCTACCAATGTAAAACAGAAACTTTCTTGTCTAATACAATCAAGAAAATTAAGTGTAAAAATTGGTTCAAGTAAAAAACCATTTTAAAAAATACATGCTTTAAATGTTTTACTTAAACTTCAAACATTTAAGTGTGCATTCATGCGTCCATCTAGCAGCCACTGCCTGAACTCCCTCCAAGTTATTTTTATTTAAACCATTCCCAAAATATCTCCTTTAGCATGCAAAACCTTGACAGTTGAAAAGCAATCTAACTGTATGTCTTGTTGATTTTTATATTTTAATTATACTCCCATCTTTCAAAAAGAAATCATTATTTTTCAAAGAAACAACTCTTCTTTCACACTCATAACTGATCTATAACATATATACAATAGCTTATAATAATATCACACAATTTCAAGTACAATGGACAAAAATTTAGGATGGATTTGGGAATGAAAAACTGGTTCCAGCTCCTGAGAGCAGAAGGTTATGGGCAAACTACACAGTAGCCTACTAACCAGAGCTGTCCACACACATCTGTACAGTGGGCATGGAGGGTAGCAATACCAGGTCATCTAGTAAATCAGTTTTCAGAAGTTCCTATTGTACTTATATCAATGAAGCCTTTAGGAGTCTCACAGGACAGTCTTACTGATTGCTAACCCCCTCATCCTAACACTCCACTGACTGTACATTGATAAGACCACCTGTATTCGTTTTCTAGGGCTGCCATAATAAATTGTCACAAGCTGGTCTGCTTAAACCAGAAATGCATTCTGTCACAGTTCTGGAGGCCAAAATCAAGGTGTCAACAGGTCCATGCTTCCTCCAAAGGCTTAGGAAAGATTCCTCCTTGCCTCTTTTAATTTCTGTGTTCCCACCAATCCTTAGAGTTCCTAAGCTCATGATACCATAACTCTAGTCTCTGCCTCCATCTCCACATGGCCATCTTCCCTGTGTTTTTGTGTATCTTCACATGGCCTTCTTATAAGACACAACTGTCATTGCATTTAGGGCTCCCTAATACAACATGACTCCATTTTGACTTCATTAATTTCATCTTCAAAGACCCTATTTCCTTTTTATCTTTTTAGAGAGAGCGGGCACACAAGAACACGAGTCAGCCGGGTGCAGATGGAGAGAATCTTCAAGCAGATACCCCACTGAACATGGAGACTGACATTGGGCTCAATCTCAAGACCCATGTGATCATGACCTGAGCTGAAACCAAGAGCCAGAGGCTTAACCAACCCACCCAAGCTCCCCAGATCCTATTTCCAAATAAGTATACATTTCTAGTTTCCTGGTGGACATGAGTTTTTGATGGACACTATTCAACCTATAAAAAGTCCTCTCACCTCTAAATAGGCCTCAAGTGTGTTATTTCCTCTTCTAGAAATCCCCCTCCTCCATTCTTTAACATGGCAAAATCACATATCCTTCATTTAATACTCAACTCCGACGTCACTTCTTCTTAACTTCCTTCCCAGCTGGATTAGGTGCCCTTCCCGGCTTGCTCCCTCAGAGCCCAGTCATTGCCTCCTTGGTATTATTCATTCCATTATGCTTACATTGCCTGCTTTCCTTTTCTGTTTCTACTATCACACCCACATATTCCGTAACTGCTGACTGAGCACTTGCTAAGTACCTGCACTATGTTGGGGCTGGAGGCACAATAATGGCCAAGATAAAAGTCCCTGAGTTTTGAAGGGCAGAAAACTTTAAAAGCAAGGAGCACATATTTGATTTTGAATCTCCAGAGCCTTGCATGCTATCAGATATATATTAGACATTCAACAAACATCTGTTGAATGAATTAATGAGTAAAAATTTACGAGGGCAAAGCAAATACTAATGAGTTGGTTGGGACTGTTGGAGGTCTGGGTATACAGATTTTTGCCTGGAGTAAAAATTTTCAGGTAACTCAAGATGTAGTTTAAAAAAAAAAAAAGTGTTGCCTCATTTTTACTTCAAGCATTCAAGCAAAAATCCATCAAGGGGAGGTTAGTATATGTGGTTTCTAAGATACCTTCCAACCCTAACATTTCTTTCATTCTCTGAAAGATCAAATGATCAAGAAATAATTTATTTCTTAACTTTTCCTTTTTTCTAAACAGATTCCAAAAGACTTTAAATGCTTACAATGGACTAGGCATGACATTAAATAAATACTTTATCCCTATTAAGTGTTAATTAAATACTTGGAACAATTCATACAAAGCAAGTAAAATAGTAGAAAAAATCATCAGCTATTCACCAAACTATGTGTCTTCTCTTTTTACTGGACACAGAGCAACATTACATTTCCCAGTCTCCCCTGTGGTGAGGAGTGACCATATGACCACATTGTAGCCAATGGGATTTAATGGAAGTGATTTATACTTCCAGGGCTGGCCCATAGATAACTCTTAGGTTTATTCCTGCATTCTCCTGTCACCTTCTAGCATGCTGGAATGGCGATAACTTCTAACTCATGCATTCTCAATGAAGGCAATATTGCTCCCAACTATTGCAAATAGTTGCATAGGGGAATAAGGGCTTTTTAAAGCTCAACTCTGCCTGATAAAATCTTTTTTCTTGGTATTCAACCAATCTCGTTAGGGAGAATTTAAGTTAAATTAATTGTAATTAATCAGGTTTAATTAATTTAATTTTTCTCCTTTGGGGGAAAATGAAAAAAAAAATTATGAAATACTGCTTTACAGCAACCTTGGAAGCTACATATTGAAGACAGTAGATCTTCTAATAGCCTGGGTTTCCAAATGACTAACTTTAGAAGAGGCACCTCTATTGCTACCAAGTATCGTCAGTGAATGAAAATCAAATTTCTATTGTGTCTGAACCTTTATACATTCAGAAGTCTGATGCAGCAAGTAGCCCATACTGAATATTATAACTACTATCTTACCCATTTTACATATGAGGAAGATGAGAGTTCACAGAGCACAAGCCCAAGGTCAAGACTGCTGGTAAATATGAGAGCAAAGACTTGAAGTCTGTCAGATTCTAAAATCTGAGCTATTGATCCTTATGCTTTTGCTCTCCTCAGCTGTCAAAAGTTCCATGTTTCTACTGTGTAAGATGATTTCCAATCTGATTTACTGGAGAACGCTAAATGCAACCTCTAGTTGCAACCTCTAGTTTAAGGATTAAAATTATACTGTTTTTAGTTATACTATTTTTTATGCATCCAAAGGTGGTAAGTGCTTTGAAGAATTATAACTTTAATTCAGGGTTACAAAGTTTTTCTGCAACAAGTCCCTTGTAATTGAATGTGTACAATAATGAGACATGAAAGGTAGAATGTGAATAAAATAAATTGGTATTTCTTTTGATAGACACAAAAACAACATGCATCAGGTCTGGATGAAACCCATAAAAAATTCAAGTACTGATGAACAAATGTCAGAGGGCCACGGAATTTGGTTTCGTATGCACTACACAGCATCAAAGTTTTCCCAGCTGAAAATGCAAAGTCAAGATAAAGATTTCATGAGAAATCTTAACAGAAATTATTTCAGAGATTTTGCTTTTGTAAGATGCTTAGATCTTACAAGCAACATATTCCAGATAATGTAAGATCATATTCCAGACAATGATGGGCTTTGTCCTAAAGTCGCAATTCTATGGTTCTTCCATAGAAATTGCATATGATGTGCCCATGTGGAAACTATTTAACTTGCACTGTCTGCAAAAAAAGTATTATCAATTCACATAGAGGGTGTAAGGAGCCTTTCATTACCTGTATAGGCTCACACAACTTTAATGTAGTGTGGGTCTTAGAATCGCTGAATAAAAAAAGGCAGTAATACAAAAAATGTTGGCTAACAAAGTCTACTGTGGTGAGGGATGGGAAGAACATGGCTCAAATCTTTTTAATTCTCTATATGAGTTTTATTGTGTGCCCTTTTCTGATGGTTTTTAGATATACAATTGAATAGTACTCTCTAGAGATTTTCCCTCCTTTTTGCTTCCTTTTATTCCACCGCTACTTAAATAAGTTAATTTACTGCTCTGAGACTTAAATGCATCACATTCCAACCTGAAATACAGTAAATGTGAAAAAAATGGATCTACTGAATGGTAGATGGAGATTATAGGCTCTTTTAGGTGAAGGCTGGGAGAGGAATTGTCTTTCATTCTTATATATTTAAAAGGGAGCTACAGCTTTGGAACACACTTCCAAATGCAAAATTAACATCATAGAGAAACACCAGGTTCACACTTTTTATATTTAATGCCAGCTCTTCTGTATGCTGTGAGTAGCCCTACCTTTTAGCATTTAAGAGATAAAACTCTGCATTAAATTTTCCAATTATTACCTGTCTGGTACAGTTGCAACAGGACCATATCAAGTATTTGAGTTTTACTAGGGAAACGTAATTACAGTTTGAAAAATAGTAGAAAATGCATTCCTATCACATCCTTAGTGGCAGTTTATATGCTAAAAAGAAAAACGCTTAGGGCCTAATTCATAAGAGCTTTATGCTTCATTTACATTTTTCTGTGCAGTTTACTTGGAAAAAAGCATAATGCATGTTTTTCAAGTAAAATATGCCATTTTGGGATTCATTCAACTTGCTTTCCATTGTCCTCATCGAGGGCCAACCGTTCTTTTCTACAATCCTAAAGGGCACCAGTAAATGAAATGGGTGGAAAGCCCTCAATATTAACTAGAAGAAATGCCTAAAACTGTTGTACAGATTATTTAGAAAATTTACAGCAGTCTCTAGCAGTCAAATCTTGGAAAGCCCATTGTGTTCTTACTATGCAGACTGTTTTCCAAGCCCTTTGTATAGGATATTGCACAAATTACATGACAATACAGATATTTCTAAGGGCCGCTCAGAATTCACAACAAGATTCTGACCACTTCCCAGCCAATCCATGTTCTTTTACTCAGTTCAGTGTTTCTCAAAATGAGGTCTGTAGGTTAGCAAACATCAAAATCAACAGAGATTCTTGTTTACAATATGATTTCTTAGGCTCTATAACACTGACTCAAAATTTTGGGGGGTGGAAACCTAGAATTTGAATTTTACAAGTTACTCCAGTGATATATATAAAATATATATATTATACATATAATATATATATATATATATATATTTACAAAGATAAGCATCAGATTTAAAACCCCATCACTGTGTTTTAGACAAAGGCTATCAAGAGGGAATTCACTTTTAGGTAGGGCAAACACATTCTTGTTTAGTGACCAACAATTTGTTAAGCCAAGTTTACCATCTGGTGTAAGATCAACATGAGAGGGGGTGAAAATCATATTTGTAAGAAGCTGCAATTTGAAACTAAATACCAGGTCATAACCAGTGAGAGTCCAATCTAAGACCCTCAGTCTTTCTTACTTCTACTATTTTCTAGACTTTCCAAAATTGCAAAACAATTTCTCACAGTGTTCGCTGATGTACTGTAAAATGAGTATCACAGACAATCTGCCAGTTACTTTTTCTACACACTATCAAAACTACCAGGCCAATTTCCTTCCCCCACTGAACTCACTGAACTTCTTGGGTTGTTCTGGGATCGTGATGAGACTACCACAGCCTGATATCAGCAAAAACTGGAGCCCCAACATAATTGTTCTAAAAAGGAGATGTCTCTGTCATTATATTTTTAAAATTTTTTTAAAGATTCAATTTAATTTTTTGAGAAGGAGAAATATAGCAAGTGGGGGGCAGGGAGGAAAAGGGAGAAACAGATGCTACACAGAGTGCAAAATCCAATAAGGGCTCAATCCCAAGACCCTGAGATCATGACTTCACGTGAAATCAAGAGTCAGACACTCAACAAACTAAGCCACCCATTGCTTTCATTTTATAGTAACAGCTGTAATACATTCAGTGGAAGAAGGCCACAGGGTTTGACTGGTTTGGCTAAGTCTATTTCAGGTTAAAGCAGCAAACTTCAGCAATCCCTGATAAAAGAAAATTTCTATCATATGAGGTAGAAATCCTTAAGTGTCACCCACATCCGGTTTTCCTCTCTCTGGGCACATAGAAAGATTATACCTCCATGCCCAGGTAAGCAGAAGTGATATGTGTCACTTCAAAGGCAAAATACTTAATCGCCAGTATACACTTGCCAGCACAGTCCATCCCTGCTCCAGTGACTACGGCGGTGCACATTTCCAACAGCACAGTCACAGGATGGTGAGCATTCACCAGCCTAGACCACCAAGTCACCCCAGAAAGTGACCTGAACTTGTAGGCATCTCTGTAAACAAGAAACAAACCTTCCTTCTCTTAAGCCACTGAGATATGAGGATTGTTTGTTACCACAGCAGAACTTATCCTATCCTGATTAGCATAACACAGTCTGGAATATTGAGGCCAATATATCCACAGGTTAACCTTAGCAAACAGAATACTCCGGACTGATACCTGGTAGAAAAGTCATGGTGACCACACAGCTCCTTGGCAAAGAACATTTCTTCCTCCTGTTCTGGAACGGTATCAGTTTCCAGGTGGCAGTGAAATACTTTGAAGCCCTTTTGGGGTCTGGGAAGGCTTTGAGGATATAATTCAGAAGAGATCATTTTGAGGATCAAATGAGATAATCCATGCCAAAGTGTTGTATTCACTGTACAAAACTACAAAAATAGGAATCCTACAAAGTTAGCACTTTTAGATTATACTTACAGTAACATTGCATCATCTGCCGTCTGTTGGATTTTTTTTATTTTGATATTTAAAATAAAGTAAAATTCATTGAATGAAAGAGGATCCACATGTTATACAATCAGAGTTACCTTTTCTATTCTGCCACTCTCGTCTACATTTATAGTCCTGTCTTTTTTTTTTTTCAAGATATGTCTATTAAGCACTTGCTGCAAGCACAATAGGAAGTGCTGTGAGAAGTAGAAAAATAAAGAAAGTATTCTTTATGGGCCTCCAATTTCATCATCTGTGCAACACAATTAACAGCTTCTAATCTCCCTCAGGTTTCCACCCAGAAATAAAAGCGCTATCATTTCTATTAAGTGCTATCTTTGCAAAAAGGTCTTGTAACAATGAGTTTGGTTAGTATCTTTAAAATTCAATTTTTATCCATGTAAATTTCTTTGAAGGAGGTTGTTTTTCCTTTGAGAAGTGGTAGGGATTAATTAAGCATAGATATCTGGATAAGAAAAGGTTAATAGAAATATTAAAATTCTTCACTCACTTCTATAATTCTAAAAAAAGGAAAAGAGAAGACTTTTTGTTAGGCTTTTCTAAGAGAGAAAAACCATTATACTGTTTTCTTCTGTGTCAGTTTGCCCTAAAGGGATGCTGTTTCCTGAGCTTAATAGGGCCCTATTTCTTCTTAGCCCTTACAGTCTATTAATTACTGCGGCGGGTGCTTAGAGACATCGCAGCAATCATTTGTAAGATGATAGGAGCCTTCGTCATTCTGAAATGTGGGTTTTAGCCATCTAAAATTACCCAAATGAAACAGATGTTGCAAATGTGAGTCCTTATTAGAATGTTTTCTTCTCATTACCCAGCAGAAAGCTGTGTTCCTCACACTCCAGCCCCGTACAGAGGGGCTGCCTGAGAAAGTCTGGACTGTGCCTGCTGCCTGTGTCTCTTCCTATAGGACTTATGGGCACCCTTGGAGCTCTGGTTTGTGTCACGGACACAACACAAAAAGCCAAACCAGTGGTATCCCAAGACCCAAGAACAAGAATCACCGAGCACACTCAGTATCCCGTCCCCACTACATGTTATTCAACGTAAATTCCCTGACCTACTTTTGCAACCAAGAGGTTAGTAATACACAAGGCTGTTTAATGAAGAATTGGGGGAAACTTAACATTTAAGCATGTTGTAACCACTGTATGGTTGGTGTTTGCATGGTGGAACTTTCTTCTGTTTGCGGTGAGTAGGTCTCTTTATAATACAAAAGAGAAAAAGGTATCTGGAGACATATCCTAATAAATGATACATACTGTTCCCCTTTCTCCTCTCTCTATCCCCCTGGCATATATGCTTCATATTCCATAAATTAATTCACACAATAAATACTGAATGCTTACTGTGTACTGGGCATTACTCTGGTTACTGCGGAAACAGCAATGAAAAAGACAAAGTCCCAGTTCCCATGGAGTCAACACTCTGCTGGCAGACAGACAGTTGTAAAAACAGATACATAATATAATGTTGGGTACAAACATGATTAAAAGAAGAAAAAAGCAGAGTAAAGAGAAAGAATAAAAAATGGCTCCAATTTTCAATAGGATAGTCCGGAAAAGCCTTACTACAGAGGTAATCTGGAAGAGACAAAGAAGGAAATGAAGCAAGGGATTAGCCATGGGGAAATCTGGGATGAGAATTCCAGACAGTAGGAAAAGCATTTGTGAAGCACTTAGGGCAGAAATGAGAAATCATCAAAGGAGTCTTGGAATGAAGTAGAAGTAAATGTGGTAGCAGGGATAAAAAGGAAAGGTGGTATTCTGATTAACAATTGGGAAAAGTACTTCAAAAAGGAGTATCAGTAGTTGCTGGTAAAAAAATGAAGAATCAAAATCGACTACAGGTTTTGGCAACATGAAGGTCACGGGTGACTGGACAAGAATAGTTTTGTTGGAGTGGTGAGGATAAAAGCTTGACTGGAGAGGGTTCAAGAGAGAGCCAGCTGGAGAGAATAGGTAGATAACTCCTAAGAGGAACTTTGTTATGAAAGAAAGCAGAAAAAGTGAGGAGGTGTATTTGTCCAGGTCCTTCATGAAGTGAAGGAAAAGAAAAGAAGAAGGAAAAGAGAGAAGGAGGTGATGGAGAGAGGGATAGCGGTCCAAAAATACAACTCTGATGCCTGGTGAAGGAAAGAGGGAGAGAGTGTCAAGTAGAAACTTCCTAGACTGAGACTAGCATGCAGTCCACGGAAGGTTCAACAAAGCCATCAGTTCTTGAGTCAGAGTTGGCTAACAAAGGAGTCTTAATGTCTACCAAGAAGGAATCTCTGCTAGTAGCCCTGCCAAACTTGGTCACTGGTCGGGAGCAGTCCAAATAGCATCATCTCAGTACAAAGGCAGGATAGATTCCAAAGCTCTGAGGCTGGGGTTCTCAGTCAAGAACATTCCCTTTAGGAGGACATCTGCAAGGACATGCTCAAGGCTGCCACAAAAGGTTAATAAAGAAAATGAAAGGTCAAGAAAGGAATTGTTTTTAGGATGGCAGGTGACCTAGCTGAGAGGATCATAATGAAGCAGATAAAAGAAGGGCAATGGCAGAAGCAATCCCAGGAGTGGAGGGTGTGGCTTCAGCTGAGACTGTACCACAGGAAGGGAAACAGTCTATAAATACAGATTCAGTGGATTGATAAATTGCTTGGTGAGAAAATGAGGATATCTTGACTCCTTATACTTTCTCAGGGAAATAAAAACCAAGGCCATCAGCCAAGAATGAGAAGTAGGGAGTGAGTAATAAAAGTTTTAGGAGAAAGTATATGTCATGAATTAGTCATCGTGAACCATGGATAAATGAAATCAACTAAGGAAATATGGTAGATGCGGCCCTTCTTTACACTACGTTTGTATCTTTGCAGTAAATATCCAGTAGTGAATTGCTGGGTCATAGAACAGCTCTATTTTTAACTTTTTTAGGAACCTCCACACTGTTTTCCAAAGTGGCTGTACCAACTTGCAGTCCCACCAACAGTGTAAGAGGGTTCCCCTTTCTCCACATCTTCTCCAACATTTGTTGTATACAGTAATGTCCACAATAGCCAAACTGGAAGGATCTGAGATGCCCTTCAACAGATGAACGAACAGATAAAGACAATGTGGTTCATCTATATGATGGAATATTACTCAGCCATCAGAAAGGATGAATACCCAACATCTGCATCAACATGGATGAAACATGGATGAAACTGCATCAACAAGGGGATTGTGCTAAGTGAAATAAATCAAGCAGGAAAATACAACTATCATATGGTTTCACTTCTATGTGGAAAAAAAGGAATAGCATGGAGGACATTAGGACATTAGGAGAAAGAAGGAAAAATGAAGGGGGGAATCAGAGGAGGAGGCAAACCATAGGAAACTATGAGCTTGGGGAAACAAACTGTGAGTTTCGGGGAGGGGGTATGGGTGAGCCCAGTGATGGGTATTAAAGAGGGCATGCATTGCATGGAGCACTGGGTGTTATACGCAAACAATGAATCATGGAACACTACATCAAAAACTAATGATATACTGTATGGTCCCTAAAAGACATAATAAAGTTTTAAAAAAGGAAATGTGGTAGAATTGTGGGGTTCACTGTTTTTACATGAACAAGAAAACATGAAAGAGTTTGTTACAATGTAAAAGTGTTACCAAATGCAAAATAATTATAGACTCAGTAAATTACAGTAAACCACAAAACCGCTGTAGTAAGATCTGCTAGACTAATCTGCATAGGCTTTACAGAATGACTGCTCAGGCTCGATTTTTCACACATATCAAGTATATCTACCATAAATTCTCATGCTTTCCACCAGTCCCATTGACTAGAATTATGACACAAGCTACCTGGCTGGCACAGCCTTGACAGGTAAAGGCAACTGCATCAAAGACTTCTCTTACTACCACCATATCCAAGGGAGTGAGCTGTTCCCATTCATTTACATCTAAGCTCATTTTGATATACCAGCAGATATATCATATATTAGCCATATATGTATAGAAAGAGCTGAGTAAAGAGCAAAAGGTTATTGTTGGTCATTTTTCAGATTTCAAGAATTTGGTGCATAAAATAGAGGTATGGAAGTGAAACTCAAGCATCAGTATTTTCTTAAACTCTCCAGTGGTTCTAATGTGTAGCTACAATAGAAAACCAGTATGCTAAGAGTGAAGAAAAGGAAAGAATTCATTCCAAGTAGATAAGTGGGTCTTATTTTTGTGATAGATTTAAGTTGGGTCTTAAAATAGGATTTCAACTGAGAAAATAAAGGAAAAGGGGTTCTAAAGCTGAGGGAAAAACATGATGATTAAAAGCAAAACAAAAAACAAAAACCTCCCAGAGAGTAACATGAATATTAAGCTTAGCAAATACTTGAGGCTAAGATGCCAAATGCAAGCAGGGTATAATGATAGGTGTATGCAGAAAGAAGTCAGATTACCAACAGGATATTCAACATATTCCAGGCAATGGGGAACCACTGGAAGTATTTAATGAGATGAATGACAAGGTTACAAGGCCAAGTGACCTTTTGGAAAGTCACAAAATTAAATATCAACTAGAATTCTGATCCTATGAATTCATGTGGAGTCTTGTCTAGATAATCTTTCATTTAATAAAAATACATCGTTTTATCTTACTGTCTCACTAATTCAGCTTGTGAAGAGATTTCTTAATAGCTCTTCACTTTAAATAATTTCCTTAACATAATTAATTGAATTGAAATAACATACTGGAAGTAAATGGGGTCAATAATCCTGCATGGAAAGTGTCTCTAGGTGCAACAGACTTTATTAACTATCGTTAAAATGTGTACTACTGACTTAACACTACTGACTTGTTTTAGGTCATGGATGAAAAGGTCTAAAAACACCCCATTTTAAAAATCACATATTTCTGTGTCCTCAAGTGCTTTTTACCTGTGCTGAAGACCAATCATGGTTCAGGTAATTGCAACACACACACACACAAAAAACAATACACATGGATGATGTTAGATTATAATGCCAAGTGAAATAAGCCAAATGAAACATATAAATTTATACCCATACTTTTTGGAAGGACTTTCAGTATTTGCAGAGAATTTACTTTCCTCCTTATAATTGTTTTTAATCAATATTAAGGTCACTTTGCATTTTCCTTGAGTATGTATCATAATGGCAGGGACCACGTAGACTGGCAGCACCCCTACGGCAAATGAGGGCAATCCTGCTATTCTTATCTGCCCCAGTAATTCCACAAAGTGGATTATTTCACAGGTGGGTAAAATGGGACTTGATCCTATGTGACGGCAGACCAAGAGAACCGTGTTCTATTTCCATAATCCAGAATATGAAGGAAAAGAAGGGCTTAGATTCCTCCATGAAAGATACAGATTCAAGGGACCCAACAGAATGTTGTTTTTTTTTTTTAGTTTAATGTGCAGCAGGTAACCATAGAAGGCCCTTTACCCTGCCACATCAGATTTCTGAGTATCATGAAAAAGAACTTCACTGTCAGCTCAGTTATTCCTGAGTACTATAAGAACAGTAACTCACCTAATGAAGTTGACCTATTGTTAATATCCTGCTTTTGTGATATATTTAAGAGCACTATTGTTTTTCTTATAAGAGTTTTTTATTCCACTGCAATTAACGTAGTGTTATATTCTTTTAAGTTGTATAATTCAATGATTCAACAGTTCCATATATTATTCAGTGCTCATCGAGATAACTGTCTTCTCAATCCCCTTTACCTACCTCACACATCCTCCCACACCTATCCTCTGATAATCATCTGCTTCTTCTCTATTCTTTAGAGACTGTTTTTTTGGTTTGTCTCTTTTTTTTCCATTATGCATTTGGGTTTGTTTGTTTGTTTGTTTTTTCTTAAATTCCACATATAAGTGAAATCAGATGTTATTTGTCTTTCTCTGACTGGCTTATTTCACTTGGCATTATATTCTAATATCATCCATGTTGTTGCTAATGGCAGAATTTCTTTCTTATCTATGGCTTAATAATATTCCATTGTGTGTGTGACTATGACTTCTTTATCTATTCAACAATGGACTTGGGCTACTTCTATTATTTGGCTATTGTAAATGCTGCAATAAACACAGGATACATGTAACCCCTCAAGTTACTATTTTGTATTTTAGAAGTAAATACCTATTAGTAAGATTACTGGATCATAGGGTAGTTCTATTTTCAATTTTTTTAGGATTTTATTTATTTATTTGACAGACAGAGATCACAAGTAGGAGGAGAGGCAGCCAGAGAGAGAGGAGGAAGCAGGCTCCCTGCTGAGCAGAGAGCCTGATGCGGGGCTCCATCCCAGAACCCTGGGATCATGACCTGAGCTGAAGGCAGAGGCCTTAACCCACTGAGCCACCCAGGCGCTCCTATTTTCAATTTTTTGAGGAACCACTATACTGTCTTCCATAGTGGATGCACCTGTTTGCATTCCCACCAACAGTGCATGAGGGTTCCTTTTTTCCCCACATCCTTGCCAGCACTTGTTTCTTCTGGTTTTTACTTTAGGCATTCTGACAGGTATGTGGTGATATCTAATTGTGGTTGTGATTTGCATTTCCCTGATGATGAGTGATGTTGAGCATCTCTTCATGTGTCTGTGGTCCATCTGTATGTCTCCTTTGAAGAAATGTGTGCTCATGCCTTCTACCTATCTTCTAATTTGATTATTTGTTTCTTGGGTATTGAATTGTGTAAATTCCTTATATATTTTGGATACCAACTCTTTTTCAGATGTGTCATTTGTAAATATCTTCTCCCAATCAGTAATATGTCTTTTAGTTTTCTCAATGATTTCCTTTGCTGTGCGGAAGCTTTCTATTTTGATGCAGTCCCAAGAGTTTATTTTTCATTCTGTTTCCCTTGCCTCAGGAGACCTGTCTAGAGGCATGTTGTTATGGCTCATGTCAGAGAAATTACTGCCTGTGCTCTCTTCTAGGATTTTTATGGTTTCAGGTCTCACATGTAGGTCCTTAATGCATTTTGAGTTTGTTTTTGTGTATGCTGGAAGAAAGCAATCCTGTTTCATTGTTTTGCATGTAGCTGCCTAGTGTTCCCAACATCATTTCTTAAGGATACTGTATTTTCCCCACTGCATGTTCTTTCTTCCTTTGTCAAAGGTTAATTGACCATATAATTGTGGGTTTATTTCTGGGCATTCTGTTTGGTTCCACTGATCTATGTGTCTGTCTTTGGGCCAGAACCATTCTGCTTTGATTACTACAGCTTTGTAGTATAACTTGAAATCTGGAATTGTGATGCCTTCAGTTTTGTTTTTCTTTTTCAAGATGGTTTTGGCTATTCAGTGTCTTTTGTAATTCCATATAAATTTTTAGGATTGTTTGTTCTAGTTCTGTGAATAATGCTGTTGGCATTTTGATAGGGATGGCATTGGATGTGTAGATTGCTTTGGGTAATTTAAAATTTTTACAGTAACAAATGGCAAAATTTCATTCTTTTTGATGGCTGAGTAATATTCCATGTTGGGTTTTTTGTTGTTGTTTGTTTGTTTGTTTTTGTTTGTTTTTAAATACACACACACACATCACATCACATCTTCTTTATCCATTCATTTGTTAATGGACATTTGGGACATTTGGGTTCTTTGCATAGTTTGGCTATTATGGACACTGCTGCTATAAAAAGTGGGGTGCATGTACCCCTTCAAATCACTCTTCTAATCCATGAGCATGGAATATATGTTCACTGCTTTGTGTCATCTTCAATTTCTTTCATCTGTGCTTTACAGTTTTCAGAGTACAGAACTTTCACCTCTTTGGTTAAGTTTATTCTTAAGTATTTTATTGTTTTTGGTGCTGTTGTAAATGTGATAGTTTTCTTAATTCCTCTTTTTGATACTTCATTATCAGTATATAGAAATGCAACAGATTTCTGTATATTGACTTGGTATCTTGTGACCTTACTGTATTCACTTATCAGTTATAGTAGTTTTTTTGGTTCAGTCTTTGGGTTTTTCTGTATAAACTATCATGTCATCTGGAAACTATCATGTCATATGCAAATTATTGTGTCATCTACAAAATGTCATCAAGTGAAAGTTTTACTTCTTCCTTACCAATTTGGATGCTTTTATTCTTTCTTTTATCTGACTGCTGTAGTTGGAACTTCCAGTACTATATTGAATAAAAGTGGCAAGAGTGGGCATCCTTGTCTTGTTCCTGACCTTAGGGGAAAAGCTCTCAGTATTTCACCATTGTATATGATGTGAGATTCAAGGGTGATTTTTTTTTCTTTTTTTTTTTAATTTTTCTATTGAAATTCAATTTAGTTACAGATACTGTTTTATTAGTTTCAGGAGTAGAATTTGGTGATTCTTCAGTTGCATAAAACACCCACTGCTCATTACATCAAGTGCCCTCTTTAATGCCCATCACCCAATTAGTCCATCCCCCTGCTCACCTCCCCTCCAGCAACCCTCATTTTGTTTCCTATGGCTAAGAATCTTTTATGGCTTGCCTCCCTCTCTGTTTTTATCTTATTTTATTTTTCCTTCCCTTCCCCTATGTTCATCTGTTTTGTTTTTTAAGTTCCACATATGAATGAGATTATATGGTATTTGTCTTTCTCTGAGTGATTTATTTCACTTAGTATACTATATTCTATCTTCATCCATGTCATTGCAAATGGCAAGTTTTTATACTTTTTGATAGCTGATATTCCATTCTTAAATGTACCACATCTTCTTTATCCATCCTTCTGTCAATAAATATTTGGGCTCTTTCCATGGTTTGGCTATTGTGGACACTGCTGCTATAAACATTGGGGTGAATGTGCCACTTCAAATCACTATGTTTGTATCCTTTGGATAAATACCTAGTAGGGCAGTTGCTGGGTTGTAGGGTTGTTCTATTTTTAAAATTTGGAGGAAACTCTATACTGTTTTCCAAAGTGGCTGTACCAGCTTGCATTCCCAGCAACAGTGTAAGTGGGCTACATCTGCATCCTCACCAATATTTGTTGTTCACTGAGATGTTAAGTTTAGTATTCTGACTAGTGTGAGATGGTATCTCACTGCAGTTTTGATTTGTATTTTCCGGATGCCAAGTAATGTTGAGTATTTTTTCATGTGTCTGTTGGCCAACTGTATGTCTTCTTTGAAGAAATGTCTGTTCATGTGTTCTGCCCATTTCTTGACTTATATTTTTTAGTTTAGTAGTGTTGAGTTTGACAAGTTCTTCATAGGTTTTGGATACTAGCCCTTTATCTGATAAGTCACTTGCAAATATCTTCATGCATTTTGTATGTCATCTTTTAGTTTGGTGAGTGTTTCCTTTGCTATGCAAAAGTTATTATCTTGATGAAGTCCCAATAGTTTACTTTTGCTTTTGTTTCCCTTTCTTTTGAAGATGTGTCTAGTAAGAAGTTGCTGTGGCGAAGGTCAAAGAATTTGCTGCCTGTGTTTCCCTCTAGGATTTTGATGGATTACTGTCTCACATATTGAGTTGATTTTTGTGTATAGTAGGAGAAAGAGTCCAGGGGCCAGATGGCTTCCCAGGGGAATTCTACCAAACATTTAAAGAAGAATTAATACCTATTCTTCAAAAACTGTTCCTAAAAACAAAAATGGAAACAGAAGAAAAACTTCCAAACTCATTCTATGAGGTCAGCATTACCTTGATCTCAAAACCAGACAAAGATTTCACTAAAAAGGTGAATTACAGATCAATATCCCTGATGAACATGGACGCAAAAATTCCCACCAAGATACTAGCTTAATAGGATCCAACATTACATCAAAAGGGTTGTTCATCACCAACAAGTGCGATTTATTCCCTGGCTGCAGGGGTGGTTCAACATCCACAAATCAATCAATGTGATATATCACATTAATTTAAAAAAAAAAAAGGACAAGAACCATATAATCTATTCTAACTGGTGTAAGGTGATATCTCAATGTAGTTTTAATTTGAATCTCCCTGATGGCTAGTGATGATGAACATTTTTTCATGTGTCTGATAGCCATTTGTATGTCTTTATTGGAGAAGTGTCTGTCCATATCTTGTGCCCATTTTTTGATATGATTGTCTGTTTTGTGTGTGTTGAGTTTGAGGAGTTCATTATAGATCCTGGATATCAAACTTTTGTCTGTACTGTCATTTGCAAATATCTTCTCCCATTCCATGGGTTGCCTCAGTTAGCAAGACAAGAAACAACATGCGTTGGAGAGGATGTGGAGAAAGGGGAACCCTCTACACTGTTGGTGGGAATGCAAGTTGGTGCAGCCTCTTTGGAGAACAGTGTGGAGATTCCTCAAGAAATTAAAAATAGAACTTTATCCAGAGGTTTTTGACCTCTATGACCTATGACCTATGACCCTGCCATTGCACTCCTGGGTATTTACCCCAAAGATAAAGATGTCGTGAAAAGAAGGGCCATCTGTACCCCAATGTTTATAGCAGCAATGGCCACGGTTGCCAAACTGTAGAAAGAACAAAGATGCCCTTCAACGGATGAATGGATAAGGAAGATGTGGTCCATATACACTATGGAGTATTATGCCTCCATCAGAAAGGACGAATACCCAACTTTTGTAGCAACATGGACGGGACTGAAAGAGATTATGCTGAGTGAAATAAGTCAAGCAGAGAGAGTCAACTATCATATGGTTTCACTTATTTGTGGAGCATAACAAAAAGCATGGAGGACATGGGGAGTTGGAGAGAAGGGGGGTGGGGTAAATTGGAAGGGGAGGTGAATCATGAGAGACTATGGACTCTGAAAAACAATCTGAGGGGTTTGAAGTGGCGGGGGGGTGGGAGGTCGGGGTACCAGGTGGTGGGTATTATAGAGGGCACGGATTGCATGGAGCACTGGGTGTGGTGAAAAAATAATGATACTGTTATGCTGAAAATAAATAAATGAGAGAAAAAAAGAACCATATAATCCTCTCAATAGATGCAGAAAAAGCATTGGGCAAAATACAGCACCCTTTCTTGAAAAAAACCTCTGGATAAAGGAAACATACCTTAATATCATAAAAGCCATATACAAAAGACCCATTGTGAATATCACCCTCAACAGGGAAAAACTGAAAGCTTTTCCCTAAGGTCAGGAACATGACAGGGATGTCCCCTCTCACCACTGTTGTCCAACATTGTACTAGAAGTTTAAGCCTCAGCAATCAAACAACAAAAAAGAAATAAAAGGTAACCAAATTAACAAAAAATAAGTCAAACTTGCACTCTTTGCAGAGCTCTATGTTTTTTTTTTAATTTTTTTTTAATTTTTAAATATTTTAATAAACATATAATGTGTTTTTATCCCCAGGGGTACAGGTCTGTGACTCCCCAGGTTTACACATTTCACAGCACTCATCATAGCACATACCCTCCCCAATGTCCATATCCCCACCACCCTCTCCCGTCCCCCCTCCCCCCAGCAACCCTCAGTCTGTTTTTTGAGATTGAGTCTTTTATGGTTTGTCTCCCCCCTGATCCCATCTTCTTTCATTTTTTCTTTTCCTACTCCCCAAACCCCCCATGTTGCGTCTCCACTTCCTTACATCAGGGAGATCACATGATAGTTGTCTTTCTCTGACTGACTCACTTGGCTAAGCATGATACCCTCTAGTTCCATCCACGTCATCGCAAATGGCAAGATTTCCTTTCTTTTGATGGCTGCATAGTATTCCATTGTATATATACACCACATCTTCTTTATCCATTCATCTGTTGATGGACATCTAGGTTCTTTCCATAGTTGGCTATTGTGGACATTGCTGCCATAAACATTTGGGTGCACGTGCCCCTTCGGAGCACCACGTGTGTATCTTTAGGATATATACCCAGCAATGCAATCGCTGGGTCATAGGGTAGCTCTATTTTCAGTTTTTTGAGGAACCTCCACACTGTTTTCCTGGGTGGCTACACCAGCTTACATTCCCACCAGCAGTGTAGGAGTGTTCCCCTTTCTCTGCATCCTCACCAGCATCTGTCATTTCCTGACTTATTAATTTTAGCCATTCTGACTGGTGTGAGGTGGTATCTCATTGTGGTTTTGATTTGTATTTCCCTGATGCCGAGAGATGTGGGGCATTTTTTCATGTGTCTGTTGGCCATCTGGATGTCTTCTTTGCAGAAATGTCTGTTCATGTCCTCTGCCCATTTCTTGATTGGATTATTTGTTCTTTGGGTGTTGAGTTTGCTAAGCTCTTTATAGATTTTGGATACTAGCCCTTTATCTGATATGTCGTTTGCAAATATCTTCTCCCATTCTGTCAGTTGTCTTTTAGTTTTGTTAACTGTTTCCTTTGCTGTGCAAAAGATTTTGATCTTGATGAAATCCCAATAGTTCATTTTTTCCCTTGCTTCTGTTGCCTTTGGCGATGTTCCTAGGAAGAAGTTGTTGTGGCTGAGGTCAAAGAGGTTGCTGCCTGTGTTCTCCTCAAGAACTTTGATGGATTACTTTCTCACATTGAGGCCCTTCATCCATTTTGAGTCTATTTTCATGTGTGGTGTAAGGAAGTGGTCCAATTTCATTTTTCTGCATGTGGCTGTCCAATTTTCCCAGCACCATTTCTTGAAGAGGCTATCTTTTTTCCATTGGACATTCTTTCCTGCTTTGTCTAAGATTAGTTGACCATAGAGTTGAAGGTCTACTTCTGGGCTCTCTATTCTGTTCCATTGATCTATGTGCCTGTTTTTGTGCCAGTACCATACTGTCTTGATGATGACAGCTTTGTAATAGAGCTTGAAGTCTGGAATTGTGATGCCACCAACTTTGGCTTTCTTTTTCAATATTCCTTTGGCTATTCAAGGTCTTTTCTGGTTCCATATAAATTTTAAGATTATTTGTTCTATTTCTTTGAAAAAAAATGGATAGGATTTTGGTAGGAATTGCATTAAATGTGTAGATTGCTTTAGGTAGAATAGACATTTTCACGATATTTGTTCTTCCAATCCATGGAGCTCTATGTTTCTTCATATGAGGCCTTTATTATGTTGAGGTATGTTCCTTCTAAACCTATTTTGTTGATGGTTTTTGTCATGAATAGATATTATATTTTATCAAATGCTTTTTCTACATCATTTGATATGATCATATGGTTTTTATCCTTTCTCTTACTGAAGTGATATATCATATTGATTGATTTGCTAATATTGAACCAATCTTCAATCTCAGGAATAAATCCCACCTGATCTTGGAGAATACTTTTTTTTAATGCATTGTTGGATTCAGTTTGCTAATCTTTTATTGAGGATTTTTGCAACTATGTTCATTGAAGATATTGCCCTGTAGTTCCCTTTTTTGTGTGCATCTTTATCTGGTTTTGAAATCAAGGTAATGCTGGCTTCTCAAATGAATTAGGAAGTTTTATCTCTTCTTCTATTTTTTGAAAAAGTTTGAAAAGAATAGGTATTAATTCTTCTGTAAATGTTTGGTAGAATTCACCTGTGAAGCTGTGTGGTCCTGGACTTTTGTTTGTTGGGAGTTTGGGGTAACTGATTTGATCTCACTGCTGGTAATTGGTCTGTTCAGATTTTCTATTTCTTCCTGCTTCAGTTTTGGTAAGTTGTATATTAGAAATTTATCCATTTCTTCCAGATAGCTCGGTTTGTTGACATATACTTTTTCATAATGTTCTCTTAGAATCCTTTGTATTTCTCAAGTGTCGTTTGCTATTTCTCCTCTTTTGTTTCTGATTTTGTTTATTTGAGTCCTCTCTCTTTAGGATGAGACTGGCTATGGATTTATCAATTTTGTTGATCTCTTCAAAGAACCAGCTCCTGGTTTCATTAACCTATTCCATTGTTTTTTCTTTTAAATTTTTGTTATCATTTATCTACTTTAATCTTTAGGATTTCTTTCTTTCTGCTGGATTTGAGTTTTGCTTGTTCCACTTTTCCTAGCTTCTTCAGGTATAAGGTTAGGTTATTTATTTGATATTTTTCTTGCCTCTTGGAGTGGTAGGCCTTTTTGCTATAAACTTCCCTCTTATAACCAATTTTGCTGCATGCAAAAGGTTTTTGGATCATCGTGTTTTCATTTTGATTTGTTTCCATGTATTTTTTGCTTTCCTCTTTGATTTCTTCATGGGCAATTCATTGTTTAGTAGCATGTTGTTTAATCTCCATATACTTTTGCTCTTTTCAGATTTTTTTCTTATGGTGGGTTTCTAGTTTGTTTTGTTGTGTTGTGAGAAGATGCATGGTATACCTCTGATGTTTTTGAAATTGTTGAGACTTGTTTTGTGACCTAATCTGTGACCTATTCTGGAGACTGTTCCACATGCCCTTAAAAAGAATGTGCATTCTGCTGTTTTAGGATGGAATGCTCTGAAAGTCTGTTCAATCCTCTGGTCCAGTGTGTCATTAAAGCCGCTATGTCCTTGTTAATTAGATGACTTGGCCACTGATGTACTTCAGGTGTTAAAGTCCCCTACTATTATGGTATTACTATCAATTAGTTCCCTAATGTTTGTTATTAGCTGCATTTTGTATTTGGGTGCTCCCATGTTGGGTGCATAAATATTTACAACTGTTATGTCTTCTTCTTGGATTGTTCCCCTAGGGGTTATATAGTGTCCTTGTTTGTCTCTTGGTACAACCTTCATTTCACTGTTTTAAAGTTGACTTTGTCTGATAGAAGTTTTTCTATCCCAGCTTTCTTCTCACATCTGTTTGCATGACAAATATTTCTCCATCCTGTCGCTTTCAACCTGCAATGTGTCTTAAGGGCTGAAGTGAGTCCCTTGTAGGCAGCCTATAGATGGGTCTTGTTTTTTATCCATTCCAACACCTTCTGTCTTCTGATGGGAGCATTTAGTTCATTTACATTCAAGCAGTTATGGATGGGTATGGATTTGTTGCCATTTTGTTATTTGTCTTGTGTTTGGTTTTGTGGTACTTCTTTGTTCCTTTCTTCCCTTGTTCTCTTCTCTCACCATAAGTTGGCTTTCTTTAGTGATGTACTTGGATTTCTGCCTACAGCAATCTATCTGAAGTTGATGGTTGCTTATTTTGAACTCGTTCTTGACTGTGCTCTTCCCCTTTTTTAGGTATATGCTGTCATACTTTACTTCCCTTTGCTTAGTGAGTCCCTTGAGTCAGATTTACCGATATTATTACTGCTTCTGAGCGTTCTACTTTTGTTACTCTTACTTATGGTCTTTTGTTTCCATTCAAAGAGTCCCCTTTAACATTTCTTGTAGGGTTGGTTTAATGGTCACCAACTTTTGTTGTCTGGGAAACTCTATCTCTCCCTGTATTCTGAATGATAGCCTTGCTGGACAGAGTACTCTGGCCACAGATTTTTCAACTTCTGGCACTTTGAATACAGCATGCCACTCATTTCTGGCCTGCAACATTTCTGTTGAAAAATCTGCTGATAGGCTTATGGGGTTTCCCTTGTGCATAACTATTTTCTTTTATTCTGCTTCTCTTAGAATTCATTCTTTTTTATTGCTTTTTGCCATTTTAATTACTGAGTATTTTATTGTGGACCTCCTTGAGTTGATTTTGTTGGAGGATCTCTGTGTCTCCTGGATCTGAATTATGTTCCTTTCCCCAAATTTGGGAAGTTTTTAGCCTGTGTTTTTTCCAAATAAATCTCTCTCCTCCTTCTTGGATTCCTATAATGCGACCATTATTACACCTGATGGAGTCACTGAGTCCCCTAAGTCTTTTCTCATTTTGCATCATTGTTTTTCCCCTTGATCAACTCAGCTTGATTACTTTCCAATACTCTATCTTCCAGGATGCTGATTTGTTCTTCTGCTTCTTCTAGCCTGCTCTTTATTCTGTCTAGAGTATTTTTAATTTCAATTATTGTGTTACTCATCTCTGATTAGTGTTTTTTTATCTCTTTGTTAGAGTCTCACTGATGTCCTCCACTCTTTTCACAAGTCTGGTGAGTATTTTTATGATTATTACTTTAAATTCTCTATCAGGCATATTACTTAACTCCGTTTTGCTTAGGTCTCTTGCTGTGATTTTGGTCTATTCTCTCATTTGTGACATGTTCCTCTGTTTGCTTATTTTGTCTAAGTCTCTGTGTCTGTTTCTGTTGTGTTAGGAAAGTCAGCTCCTATCTTGCTCTTGAAAGTAGTGGGCAGGGCATGCATTTTTTTAAATTTAATTTTATTTTTTTCAGTGTTCCAAGATTCATTGTTTATGCACCACACCCAGTGCTCCATGCAATATGCCCCCCTTAATACCCAACACCAGGCTCACTCACCCCCCGCACCCTCCTCCCTTCCAAAATCCTCAGTTTGTTACTCTGAGTCCACAGTCTCTCATTGTTCATCTCCCCACCCCTCGTATTTCCCCCAATTCACTTTTCCTTTCCTTTTCCTAATGTCCTCCATGTTATTGCTTATGCTCCACAAGTGAAACCACATGATAATTGACTTTCTCTGCTTGACTTATTTCACTCAGCATAATCTCCTCCAGTCCCATCCATGTTGATGCAAAAGCTGGATATTCATCCTTTCTGATGAATTAGGTTTTTTTTACCCCAGCTTTCTTCTCACATCTGTTTGCATGACAAATAATTCTCCATCCTGTCACTTGTATATATGGGCCTTTGTATATGTGGGCCATATCTTCTTTATCTTTTCATCTGTTGAAGGGCACCTTGCTCTTTCCACAGTTTGGTGATTGTGGACATTAGGGCATGCATTTTTAACACAGTAAAGCCAGTCCTCTTCCAAAAGAGATGCACAGCCATCACCAAAACCAGGCCAACCTGGGCCACTCCACAAAGTTCACATAGGTAGGGCACACAGTTTTGTTTTGTTTTGTTTAATTTTTTATTTTTTATAAACATATATTTTTATCCCCAGGGGTACAGGTCTGTGAATCACCAGGTTTACACACTTCACAGCACTCACCAAAGCATATACCCTCCCCAATGTCCATAATCCCACCCCCTTCTCCCAAACCCCCTCCCCCCAGCAACCCTCAGTTTGTTTTGTGAGATTAAGAGTCACTTATGGTTTGTCTCCCTCCCAATCCCATCTTGTTTCATTTATTCTTCTCCTACCCACTTAAGCCCCCATGTTGCATCACCACTTCCTCATATCAGGGAGATCATATGATAGTTGTCTTTCTCTGCTTGACTTATTTTGCTAAGCATGATACGCTCTAGTTCCATCCATGTTGTCGCAAATGGCAAGATTTCATTTCTTTTCATGGCTGCATAGTATTCCATTGTGTATATATACCACATCTTCTTGATCCATTCATCTGTTGATGGACATCTAGGTTCTTTCCATAGTTGGCTATTGTGGACATTGCTGCTATAAACATTCGGGTGCACGTGCCCCTTTGGATCACTACATTTGTATCTTTAGGGTAAATACCCAATAGTGCAATTGCTGGGTCATAGGGCAGTTTTATTTTCAACATTTTGAGGAACCTCCATGCTGTTTTCCAGAGTGGCTGCACCAGCTTGCATTCCTACCAACAGTGTAGGAGGGTTCCCCTTTCTCCGCATCCTTGCCAGCATCTGTCATTTCCTGACTTGTTTATTTTAGCCATACTGACTGGTGTGAGGTGATATCTCATTGTGGTTTTGATTTGTATTTCCCTGATGCCGAGTGATATGGAGCACTTTTTCATGTGTCTGTTGGCCATCTGGATGTCTTCTTTGCAGAAATGTCTGTTCATGTCCTCTGCCCATTTCTTGATTGGGTTATTTGTTCTTTGGGTGTTGAGTTTGCTAAGTTCTTTGTAGATTCTGGACACTAGTCCTTTATCTGATATGTCATTTGCAAATATCTTCTCCCATTCTGTCAGTTGTCTTTTGATTTTGTTAACTGTTTCCTTTGCTGTGCAAAAGCTTTTGATCTTGATGAAATCCCAATAGTTCATTTTTGCCCTTGCTTCCCTTGCCTTTGGCGTTGTTCCTAGGAAGATGTTGCTGCGGCTGAGGTCGAAGAGGTTGCTGCCTGTGTTCTCCTCAAGGATTTTGATGGATTCCTTTCGCACATTGAGGTCCTTGATCCATTTTGAGTCTATTTTCGTGTGTGGTGTAAGGAAACGGTCCAATTTCATTTTTCTGCATGTGGCTGTCCAATTTTCCCAGCACCACTTCTTGAAGAGGCTATCTTTTTTCCATTGGACATTCTTTCCTGCTTTGTCGAAGATTAGTTGACTGTAGAGTTGAGGGTCTATTTCTGGGCTCTCTATTCTGTTCCATTGATCTATGTGTCTGTTTTTGTGCCAGTACCATGCTGTCTTGATGATGACAGCTTTGTAATAGAGTTTGAAGTCCGGAATTGTGATGCCACCAACTTTGGCTTTCTTTTTCAATATTCCTTTGGCTATTCGAGGTCTTTTCTGGTTCCATATAAATTTTAGAATTATTTGTTCCATTTCTTTGAAAAAGATGGATGGTACTTTGATAGGAATTGCATTAAATGTGTAGATTGCTTTAGGTAGCATAGACATTTTCACAATATTTATTCTTCCAATCCAGGAGCATGGAACATTTTTCCATTTCTTTGTGTCTTCCTCAATTTCTTTCATGAGTACTTTATAGTTTTCTGAGTATAGATTCTGTGCCTCTTTGGTTAGGTTTATTCCTAGGTGTCTTATGGTTTTGGGTGAATTGTAAATGGGATTGACTCCTTAATTTCTCTTTCTTCTGTCTTGCTGTTGATGTAGAGAAATGCAACTGATTTCTGTGCATTGATTTTATATCCTGACACTTTAATGAATTCCTGTACAAGTTCTAGCAGTTTTGGAGTGGAGTCTTTTGGGTTTTCCACATATAGTATCATATCATCTGCGAAGAGTGATAATTTGACTTCTTCTTTGCCGATTTGGATGCCTTTAATTTCCTTTTGTTGTCTGATTGCTGAGGCTACGACCTCTAGTACTATGTTGAATAGCAGTGGTGATAATGGACATCCCTGCCGTTTTCCTGACCTTAGCGGAAAAGCTTTCAGTTTTTCTCCATTGAGAATGATATTTGCAGTGGGTTTTTCATAGATGGCTTTGATGATATTGAGGTATGTGCCCTCTATCCCTACACTTTGAAGAGTTTTGATCAGGAAGGGATGCTGTACTTTGTCAAATGCTTTTTCAGCATCTATTGAGAGTATCATATGGTTCTTGTTCTTTCTTTTATTGATGTGTTGTATCACATTGACTGATTTGTGGATGTTGAACCAACCTTGCAGCCCTGGAATAAATCCCACTTGGTCGTGGTGAATAATCCTTTTAATGTACTGTTGAATCCTATTGGCTAGTATTTTGTTGAGTACTTTCGCATCTGTGTTCATCAAGGATATTGGTCTATAGCTCTCTTTTTTGATGGGATCCTTGTCTGGTTTTGGGATCAAGGTGATGCTGGCCTCATAAAATGAGTTTGGGAGTTCTCCTTCCATTTCTATTTTTTGGAACAGTTTCAGGAGAATAGGAATTAGTTCTTCTTTAAATGTTTGGTAGAATTCCCCCGGGAAGCCATCTGGCCCTGGGCTTTTGTTTGTTTGGAGATTTTTTATGACTGTTCTAATCTCCTTACTGGTTATGGGTCTGTTCAGGCTTTCTATTTCTTCCTGGTTCAGTTGTGGTAGTTTATATGTTTCTAGGAATGCATCCATTTCTTCCAGATTGTCAAATTTGTTGGCGTAGAGTTGCTCATAGTATGTTCTTATAATAGTTTGTATTTCTTTGGTGTTAGTTGTGATCTCTCCTCTTTCGTTCATGATTTTATTTATTTGGGTCCTTTCTCTTTTCTTTTTGATAAGTCGGGCCAGGGGTTTATCAATTTTATTAATTCTTTCAAAGAACCAGCTCCTAGTTTCGTTGATTTGTTCTATTGTTTTTTTGGTTTCTATTTCATTGGTTTCTGCTCTGATCTTTATGATTTCTCTTCTCCTGCTGGGCTTAGGGTTTCTTTCTTGTTCTTTCTCCAGCTCCTTTAGGTGTAGGGTTAGGTTGTGTACCTGAGACCTTTCTTGTTTCTTGAGAAAGGCTTGTACCGCTATATATTTTCCTCTCAGGACTGCCTTTGTTGTGTCCCACAGATTTTGAACCGTTGTATTTTCATTATCATTTGTTTCCATGATTTTTTTCAATTCTTCTTTAATTTCCCGGTTGACCCATTCATTCTTTAGAAGGATGCTGTTTAGTCTCCATGTATTTGGGTTCTTTCCAAACTTCCTTTTGTGGTTGAGTTCTAGCTTTAGAGCATTGTGGTCTGAAAATATGCAGGGAATGATCCCAATCTTTTGATACCGGTTGAGTCCTGATTTAGGACCGAGGATGTGATCTATTCTGGAGAATGTTCCATGTGCACTAGAGAAGAATGTGTATTCTGTTGCTTTGGGATGAAATGTTCTGAATATATCTGTGATGTCCATCTGGTCCAGTGTGTCGTTTAAGGCCTTTATTTCCTTGCTGATCTTTTGCTTGGATGATCTGTCCATTTCAGTGAGGGGAGTGTTAAAGTCCCTTACTATTATTGTATTATTGTTGATGTGTTTCTTTGATTTTGTTATTAATTGGTTTATATAGTTGGCTGCTCCCACATTGGGGGCATAGATATTTAAAATTGTTAAATCTTCTTGTTGGACAGACCCTTTGAGTATGATATAGTGTCCTTCCTCATCTCTTATTATAGTCTTTGGCTTAAAATCTAATTGACCTGAGCTTTGCGCAGTGGCAGTATCGTAGCCAATGAGGTTTATCCGAGGCGCGATTATTGCTAATTGAAAATCTAATTGATCTGATATAAGGATTGCCACTCCTGCTTTCTTCTGATGTCCATTAGCATGGTAAATTCTTTTCCACCCCCTCACTTTAAATCTGGAGGTGTCTTCGGGCTTAAAATGAGTTTCTTGGAGGCAACATATAGATGGGTTTTGTTTTTTATCCATTCTGACACCCTGTGTCTTTTGACAGGGGCATTTAGCCCATTAACATTCAGGGTAACTATTGAGAGATATGAATTTAGTGCCACTGTATTGCCTGTAAGGTGACTGTTACTGTATATGGTCTCTGTTCCTTTCTGATCTACCACTTGTAGGCTCTCTCTTTGCTTAGAGGACCCCTTTCAAGATTTCCTGTAGAGCTGGTTTGGTGTTTGCAAGTTCTTTCAGTTTTTGTTTGTCCTGGAAGCTTTTAATCTCTCCTTCTATTTTCAATGATAGCCTAGCTGGATATAGTATTCTTGGCTGCATGTTTTTCTCGTTTAGTGTTCTGAAAATATCATGCCAGCTCTTTCTGGCCTGCCAGGTCTCTGTGGATAAGTCAGCTGCCAATGTAATATTTTTACCATTGTATGTTACAGACTTCTTTTCCCGGGCTGCTTTCAGAATTTTCTCTTTGTCACTGAGACTTGTAAATTTTGCTATTAGGTGACGGGGTGTGGGCCTATTCTTATTGATTTTGAGGGGCGTTCTCTGAACCTCCTGAATTTTGATGCTCGTTCCCTTTGCCATATTGGGGAAATTCTCCCCAATAATTCTCTCCAGTATACCTTCTGCTCCCCTTTCTCTTTCTTCTTCTTCTGGAATCCCAATTATTCTAATGTTGTTTCGTCTTATGGTGTCACTTATCTCTCGAATTCTCCCCTCGTGGTCCAGTAGCTGTTTGTCCCTCTTTTGCTCAGCTTCTTTATTCTCTGTCATTTGGTCTTCTATATCACTAATTCTTTCTTCTGCCTCACTTATCCTAGCAGTGAGAGCCTCCATTTTTGATTGCACCTCATTAATAGCTTTTTTGATTTCAACTTGGTTAGATTTTAGTTCTTTTATTTCTCCAGAAACGGCTTTTATATCTCTCGAGAGGGTTTCTCTAATATCTTCCATGCCTTTTTCGAGCCCGGCTAGAACCTTGAGAATTGTCATTCTGAACTCTAGATCTGACATATTACCAATGTCTGTATTGATTAGGTCCCTAGCCTTCGGTACTGCCTCTTGTTCTTTTTTTTGTGTTGAATTTTTCCGTCTTGTCATTTTGTCCAGATAAGAGTATATGAAGGAGCAAGTAAAATACTAAAAGGGTGGCAACAACCCCAGGAAAATATGCTTTAACCAAATTAGAAGAGATCCCAAATCGTGAGGGGGGAGAAAGGGGATAAAAAGAGGTTCAAAAAGGAAGAAAGAAAAAAAAAGGAAAAAAGAAAAAAAAAGAAAAGAATTAAAAAAAAAGAAAACACATAAGAAAAATATAAAAAAGAAAATATATATATATTAGATAAACTAGTTAAAAAAGAAAAAGGTAAAAGTTAAAAAAAAATTTAACCAGAAGGTGAGAAAAAAAACAAAAACTGAAAAAGAAAAAAATTAAATTAACTGCAAGACTAAAAAAAAATCACAGGGAAAAAGCCATGAGTTCCGTGCTTTGCTTTCTCCTCCTCTGGAATTCTGCTGCTCTCCTTGGTATTGAAACTGCACTCCTTGGTAGGTGAACTTGGTCTCGGCTGGATTTCTTGTTGATCTTCTGGGGGAGGGGCCTGTTGTAGTGATTCTCAAGTGTCTTTGCCCCAGGCGGAATTGCACCGCCCTTATCAGGGGCCGGAGTGAGTAATCCGCTTGGGTTTGCTTTCAGGAGCTTTTGTTCCCTGAGCGCTTTCTGTAGAGTTCCAGAGGACGGGAATACAAATGGCGGCCTCCTGGTCTCCGGCCCGGAGGAGCCAAGAGCCCAGGGCCCCACTCCTCAGTGCGCCCTCAGAGAACAGCGCCCAGTTACTCCCGTCTGCCTGAGCTCCGGCCTCGCTCCGAGCTCACCAAGCCTGCGACCGGTTCAAGGTAACACCGAGCTGTGAGCTTACTGTCGGCTCTGTCTCTGTAGCCGGCTTTCCCGTTCCAATACCCGCAAGCTCTGCGACACTCAGACACCCCCGATCCTTCTGTGACCCTGCGGGACCTGAGGCCACGCTGACCCCACGTGGGCTTCACCCCAGTTTAGCCTCTGGAGCGATGTCCCTCAGCGGAACAGACTTTTAAAAGTCCTGATTTTGTGTGCCGTTGCTCCGCCGCTTGCCGGGAGCCGGCCCCTCCCCCCGGGGTCTATCTTCCCGTGGCTTTGGATTCACTTCGCCGCCGTCCTACCTTTCCGAAAGTGGTTGTTTTTCTGTTTCCAGAATTGCTGTTCTTCTTCTCTTCGATCTGCCAATGGATTTTCAGGTGTTTGCAATCTTTTGATAAGCTATCTAGCTGATCTCCGGCTAGCTGAAGTAGTCTCAGCCTGCTACTTCTCCGCCATCTTGACTCCTCCTCAGGGCACACAGTTTTAACAAGGTTTTTTGTTTGTTTGTTTGTTTTTAAAGATTTTATTTATTTATTTGACAGAGAGAGATCACAAGTAGGCAGAGAGGCAGGCAGAGAGAGAGGGAGGAAGCAGGCCCCCTGCCGAGCAGAGAGCCCGATGCGGGACTCGATCCCAGGACCCTGAGATCATGACCTGAGCCGAAGGCAGCGGCCCAACCCACTGAGCCACCCAGGAGCCCTTAACAAGGTTTTTGAATCCCCTGTGGAAGGTGACCAACCACTGCCATTTCTGGGACTTGGGTTTCCCAATGCATACAGTTGGGAGATATGGTATTGACAAGATTTGCACTGGTCTTCAGGGGAAGGGAACCTGCAGCACCAGGACCCAGGCAGGCCCAGCTGGAGAGGCTGGGGTGCAGTATAAGCAAGTAAGGTAGTGAATGCAACTGCATTGGTTTCTGCAGGTGGCCATGTGTTTATGCTGGGGGACAGAGGAAGAAAATGGCCAGCCCCTTTGTCCCTAGAGAAGCCCCTCAGTAAACTGTGAGTTTAGCAAATAACTCTCCCACCCATTTGCCTTAAGAGTTTTTCAAACTGCTGCTACCATGCTGTATCTCTGTGAGCTGTTTGTCATGATGTCTCTTTAAGGGTAGGGAATTGGTTTCCTATTGCACCCAATCCCTGCTCTCCCAGAGTCCAACCTGCTGATTTTTAAAACTGCATATTTAAGACCCTCTGGTTGTAATAACTCAAATAATTCAGCCCCTCTGGTTTTCAAAGCCAATTATTATGGGGATTCATTTTCCCTACACAGTCTTCTTGGTGTGATAGTCTGTTTCTCTCCCCTCTCATGTCCAGAGTTCCTTCCCTCTCATGGACAGTCTCACAGGTCCATTTAGCTCCCCACTGTGTCTCTGCCCATCCTACACACTTCAGTATAGCCTCTTCTCTACATTTAGCTGTGGAGTTTGTTCTGCCAGTCTCTGGGTCCTTTTCTGGGTTATACACACTGACGTGTTACCTAGTCATATCCATATCCATGGGATGAGTTGAGCTTAGGGTCCTCTTACTCCACCATCTTCCCCAGAAATTTCTTTATGGATGTTTTAAATCTTCTTCACTAACCAAGAGTACATCAAGAGTAATCAAAGGCTTGCCTTGGAAATGGACTTGCTATGTGGGAGGAAATGGAAATGCACTCAGAATTTGGTGGGCAGCAATAATACCCGAAGAAAGAAAACCAGTGCCAGCTTTCATGTTTTATTTTTATCAAACAGATTTTCAAGTTTATGCTACCAAACATTGACAGATCTCTCCTTCCTGCTACTTCCTACCTTTATCCCTGAGTGTGTCCTGCATTTTCCCCTGGCTCTGAACCTTGTCTAGCTAGTTGAGACCAGAGCTACTGGACAGGGAATGTGACTAATGCCACATACACCCAGAATTGTACTGGCACCTCCTATAGGACAAAGCATCAAAATCTGAAGAAAGAATGTCAAGGAGAACAGACCTACAAAAACAGTCCCAAGAAAACCACATCCTTCTCTTTTCTTAGCCTCTGCACAATAGAGGCCACTTAACCTGTAATACTTGGAGCTATGTCCTATATTTCTATTGCTCATATTTCCCAAATGTAAATTTAGCCCCCTGCCTGCCTATAGTTCCCTTCCACTATTCTCTTTGTAATTAAGATAGAGACCAAGCATTTTTCTTTATCTCTCTTTCTTTCTGTATTTTCTTTTTTTAAACATAGAAAGATGAACAGGGCTTAGAGGTCCATTATAATCTCCAGCAGCCCATGAGTCAACAACATACAAAGCAACTTTGATTTTTGAATGGCCCAAGATGTTGCATTGGGAAACAATGTGTGTTTTCAGAATAAACACATTTATAAAAATATATACTACCTGATACATCTTAACCATCTTTACTGATGTCTATAAATAACACAGATGCCAAAAGAAACATTCAAATTCATAAGAACAACCAATTGAGAAGAGGTATTTTGCAACCCTGAATTCAACAGGACTTACTTACCAAAGATCATAATTTAGGCTTTAATCATCATTCCCTTGACTCATTTTTTTTCATAGTCAGATAAACAAGTACTTTGTCTCATATGAATCTTTTTATTATTATTAATTTGAAACCATTTTCAAAAGCTTTGAATCCCATAAATTTACCTTAGAAATTATCAGCCCTTTCATTAACCCTGAGAAAAAAAAATCTAATACATATTAGGCCATATAAGATGGCTTGTTAGTTATTCGAGGTCCCCTGAAACAAAAGAGGGTAGAAAATGATGGGGACACTAGTAGGGCATGCATTAAATGTGTTGGAGCATCAGCTTACAGCACCCAAGAATAGCACCTGAAAGAATACATGTTCCTACCAGAGATCCTACCTAATTACTCCAAGGAATAGTTTATATGACTCAGGATTTATTCTAGAAAAATCCTACAACCCAGTACCTTTTCTCTTGGACTCCTGGAATCCATGGATATGTTTTTGGATATCTTTAGTTGTTATGATTATGTAGTGCATATCTTCATTTCAATGATTTTTCGTAAACAATATAAGCACATTCTGGGTTATCTGAGTGCCCCCTTACTGAGTACTGAGTACTACCCAGTGGGGATAACCTAAAGTACTACCAGGATAACTTTTAATGCAAGGTTTCTCAAATCCAAAGTCCACATGTATATGGAGACTTGCAGGCTCAGTGTGGAGGCCAATGCTGTGGTCAAAAACTAAGGATCAAAGGGCAGCATTTTTCTTCTTATCCTTCAATCTTGCTACATTCAAAACTAGTAGGTTTCCTCTTCAAAACATTTTTTTCAAAAATGAAACCTTATCATTTACAACAACATGGAAGGAGCGAGAGTGTATAATGCTAAGTGAAATAAGTCAGTCAGAAAAAGACAATATGACTCATATGTGGAACTTAAGAAAGAAAACAGATGAACATATGGGAAGGGGGGAAAGAAAAAAAGAAGAGACGGAAACAAACCATACGAGACTCTTAATGATAGAGAACAAACTGAGGTTTGATGAAAAGAGGTGGATGGGGAATGAGTTAAATGGGTGGTGGGCATTAAAGAGGGCACTTGTGATGAACACTGGGTGTTGAATGCAAGCGATGAATCACTGAATTCTACTTCACAAAGCAATGCTGCATAGTATATTAAGCAACTAAAGTTTAAATTTAAAAGAATAAAATAAAAACACACATACAAAAAAAAGTTTTCTCAAGGCCAATGAGACTATCTCTTATATTCTATAATCAAAAGTCAAAGAGAAATGTCCATGAATTAATCTGGCTCCATACTGCCTATTAAGCCCACAGCAAGATCCCTCTGTCCTTCGTTCCTGGTTCTTCATTTGATCCCTCATTTCAGGTGTGCCCTGTCATCTGTACTGACTAGCCCATAGCTTCCAGACTGGCAGAGCCATCCTGTGACTCGGGAGATACTGAGAAGTCATTGATAGTGCCTGGATCAAACTCAGAAGAACCTCAGGCTATTGGATAATGTCCCAGTAATGCTTGCTGGTCATCAGTATTCAGAGACTGGGGAATGAAATTCCAGTCAGAGCAAACTCCTCCTGACTTATGAATTTTCTGGAGTTCATTAGGATGAACCAAACTGGGAAGAAGTGATTGAAAAAAGCTCCTAATATCCCCCCACCAGAATAAAGCATGTAAGCCAGCTGAAAACAGAGGTTGATTTCCCAGATGATTCCTTGGATTGATTTAGAGGCAGCCATCCCAAAGCTCGTACAGTTCTGATTAATACTCACTTTATCTCCCTCTGCTGCTCACTTTCTCACAGATGAATTAAATAATGCCTACCTGTGCTACCCCGAGCCCTACTGGAGCATAACCTGATTATTCAGAACTGGTCCATTCTGGTGAGCATTGGAAATAATCATAATCAATTACCACTTTAATTCTACCACACACACACACACACACACACACACACACACCCCACAACACAGTACTTCCTCCCCTTTTCCACTGCAACCTCACAACAGCCCCTTTGCTTCAATAGGCCAATTAAATTACCATGATATAAACATGCAAGCTGACAATGAGCCATCTCTATTCAGAGCTGCCAGAAATCAAACGGGACTTCATTTCCTTTGGTGCCAGGGCATTAACCCAGGGACTGCTGATACCTGACACCCTTCTGACCCTCAACATTACACATAAAACTGCTCTTTCCTGACCCCTCTCATTCTCTCTCCCCTCGGCCAACTATTCCAGTCTTGGTCGCTGCACATTCCTGCTAGGTGTTTCTCTTTCACCAAATCAGCTGTTCGATGTATGTCTCTCCTTCATTGCTCCATTTCTGACTTTCATGAGGCATTCAGAGAAAGGAGAGCTGAGGCATTGCTGCTCCCAAGAAAGAAAGAGAGAGACAAGGAGGTGCTGCACTGTCTTCTAATCACCAGCTCAATCACAAGTTTGGCAGGCTGGAAATGTCATGCATAATATACGGAGCAAGCACTTTTAAAAGCGGATTATGGGGATTTTTTTTTTTTCTGATATAAAGCCAGGCAATTTTTCACTGATGCGGCTAAATGAAATAATCCTTTCTTAGGTAATTCCCTAAGGGCCATTTACATATTATTGTATGTTATGTGTTGTTTTTCTTCCACATGGGCTCCTTTCTCCCATATTTATTTAATAGATACACATTCTCAAATGTTTTCTTGTAATTTTTTGTGTATTTTCCTGCTATTTTCATGAATACATTGAAAAGTCATTCATTTTCTTTCACCGGCTTCTGTTTTGGTGGACTAATAACATCGCTTTTAAAAATCCCCCCAAATCAAAAAGAAGATATACAAAGCTTTAAATCCGGAAAGAATAAAGTTTGACTACAGCTAACAAAATAGTTGAGTGTTGTTATATCTCAGGGAACATATAGTAAATGTGATTAAGATCCCTGTGTTCAAGAAACAGACCTCAGATATGAACTCTTTAGCACACAAATCTCCTAAGTTGTAAGATCTTCGTACATGATCTAATATTCACCACACAGTGAATCCATCTACAAAGCACCTCAGGCTATCTTCAAAATACCACCCAAGTCCAAATATTTCTCACCATTTCCACTGCTACCCGCTCTGCCCAAGCCATCACTTCTCACCTAAAAAGCTGCAACAACTTCAAAATTAGTCTCCCCACTTCCTTACTTGCTCCCAAGTAACACTGTGAGAGCAGTCAAGGCGACCCTCTAAAATGTGAGCTGGATCCTGTTATTCTCCTACTCAAAACCCTCCAATGTCTTCCCTTCACAGTCTTCCCAGTAACCAAAAGACTCTCTGTTCTGGCCCCAGACTCGCCCTCTGATTTTATTACCTGCCTCTCTGCACTTGGCTCGCTTCACGCCAGCCACATGGTTCTTTAAGCACACAGAACATCATCTGACTCAGGGCCTTGACTCATTCGGCTCCCACCTAGAACATTCCACAGATCGTCTCATGGCTCATTCCCTTACTTCCTGTATATCTCTGCTCAGATGTCCTCGGTTCCAGGGCAGCGTTCCCCGACTCCCCTGTGTTGACAGCCACCTTGCTCACCGTCCTCCAGCCCCCTTCATTTTCCCAGCTCAGCTGCTGTCACAGAACGTGCACCTCTGACAGTCCAGTCCATACTGTTGTATTTACTTAATTACTGACTGTATCCCTCGCTATTAAGTAGGTAGGCAAGGTCTTTGCCTTTTCCACACGTGTTGTATTCCCAGAAGAGCAGAATCAGGCAGGAAGTGCCAGCCTCAAACCTGTGGCCCCGTTACAGCTTTCAGTGTATAAGGATCTAGAAAGGAAAAGGAAAAAACGTTGTTTGTACCTCTGTGGTTTACAAAATAACCAATTTGGAATATTTGAGGTTTGGTATGAGGCAACCAAGGATCTAGTTTTGACCAATATGAAATATTAAAAGACAAAGTAAGTTCTCCTAGTTAGAAGTTCAAATATTCTAGCAGCAAACTCTCTCTCTTAGGAAGATCTCCTTAGCATGGCGTGTTGTTTGTGGAAAAAGGTTACATATTTGTAATTTTTTTTAATTATAAAATCTTTATGAAAGTTTGAACAGGAGCACACACAAATACAGACACACACACACACACATACACACACACACACACACAAACACAATGGTGAGGTCCTTAATCAAATTGCTTAAGTTTTCTGTCCCTATCTATAACTGGGAATAATTAGCAGCACTTCTGATAGACAATTGTGGTGAAACATAAATAAATTACTATATATCAATTATTTAAGGAATCTCTAGTATATAGTAAGCATTATGTCAATGTTAACTATTATAATAATTCTGCCAGCCAGGAGATTTTCAAGAGTAGTAGTTGCATATGAGCAGTTTGCCCAAAGTACAATTATGTATGGAAGGGTATAACAACTTCTGTCCTAATGTACTTTATCTTACTCTAGAACCCCAGAAGATTTAATGGAATATGGGATACCCAGTAACAAAATAATCCCTTTCATCTTAACCTAAATATCTGCAACAATTGAAATACATCCAGTGTAGTTATTAGCCTTTGTAAGTAAACCAAGGAAATATATATTGGAGGTCAAAGTTTAAGAAGTTGTTTTCTAAGCATCAACAGAGTTTAAGGTTGGTATTCAAATTCCATTTTACAGATAAGGAAGAGGAAAGAAAGAACACTTTCTCAGCCAAGGTCACACAAAAGGGAGGACTGCTAACTCTTTAGGCCATGGCTTAATTCACTGAATTCAAACAACCAGCAACAAGCCAAATCTCTCTTGAAATGCACTTGGTCTCAGACACCTTGAAGCCACTAGAATACCATGTTCATTCTGAACAAAGTTTCATCTCATCCTACTTCAGCCTCCCCAGGCCAGCCTGGGACTTAAGGTTTAATTAAATCCTGTGGAGTTGCATTTTTGAAGGAGCTATTATCTTTAAGTGATTCTGGTTTATGAGTGTCTAGGAAAAGAGGAGGGAGAGGGAAAATAGAAGGAGAGCAAGAGGTGACAGATACGGGGAAAGAAAGAGTACAAATCAAGTGTCTCTGATCTAAGTTGATTAGTTATGCATTTTGCCAGCAGTAATTGAAAGACACAAGGAGAATGTGAATTACCCACAGAAAGCTGCAGTGTGTGGTAGCTCCCTGTCTCCACCACCTATGTCGGTGGTAGAGATGAAGTGCTGACATTGCATGATGGTTTTCAAAAGGTAATTTTGGACATCACATAAAACAGTTCTTCACCCTTACAATTTACATTTAGATGCTGCAGAAATAAGTCATGGAAGTAAATCTAAGTTGAATTTACAGTTTCAATCAAAATTTCTCTTTTCTTCTTACTTTTATTATTCATCATATACAATGCCATTACACAGTGAGGAGATTTTCAAGAACAGTGTTTTTGCATTGCCCAGTTTGCCCTAGGTATGGTTAAGGTAAGGGTACAGCTCCTTCTGCAAAATAAAACTGTTCTTTAGCTTTCAAAGGGCAATTTTGGATGAACAAATATTTGCGGGATTTAGGAAGTGGTCAAAGCTAGCAAACGGTGCTCCTTCTCAGACATTTTTATCCCTGCCATATAGAAACAAGGAAACAGCACCTTCCCATGCAAATAGAATGGCCCCAGGCTTTTCTTTGCAATATTTATGATCAAATTATATTTTTAATGTCTCCAGAACTCTAGAAACAATTGGAACTACATGATTAGCTGACAGTGCTGTGTTTTTAGTACACATAATAAATCTAGGTGTAAATTCCATTTCAGTATTGTATCCTCTGAGGTTGTTAGCCACTTGATCTTTAAATTTCCACATTTGGTGCAATCTAATTCAACAAATGGTAATTGCCTGCTATAGATCAGGCACTGTGTTAGGCACTGTGACAGTTAAAAATGAGAACACAGTCCCTGCACCTAATGAACTCACAGTTTAGTAAGATGGGGCTTGTAAAAGAGACAGAATAAGGGCACAGACTAAATCAAAATGTAGAATAAGATAGCATCATGAAGATATATGCAGGGTACACCTCCATGAATCCCAACTCCTTCAAAGTCATGCTATCAATGTTCTATTATCCTGTTCATCCTCCTTGCTGCACTTACCTAAAGACCCACAGGTTACTTCTCTTCATCTCTTGAAAGTTCAGCACCTGATTCACGGTCACCCTCCCCCACTGCTCTTGGTAACTTCAGTGTCTCCTTGTAACTCCTTCTAATACGTTGGCTTTTCATTTTCATCAACTTCTCACCTACAATGATCTGCTCTTCCACCCCCCCGCCCTCAGCTTCCCTCTTTGCCACACACACTGTCACTGTCCTTACAGATGATTACACTGCTTTCATTGGCTCAAGCATCCCCTTCTCTGACCTCCATCTGCTAACCCTCTGGCTCACTTCCTCTAGTCCCCCAACTCCAACAATCCATTCAACCCCTCCATGTTTTCACTGTCCCTCCCCACCCCAGTCTAGAGTCCACAACCCATTATTACTTATGACATTGCACACACTCTAACATCCCTTACCCCCAACCCTGAACCTGCCCCTCAATCACAGGCTCTGAAGCCACCGGGTAGGCAAACATATAATGAATGTTATTGGTCACATCTGAAATTCAGGACTACAGACTTCAAGGGGAACTCTACTGCTTCCTGACATGCATATTATACTTCCCTAATCGTTTTTGCAGTCTCCCATTCTCCAGAGGAATACTCATTATCCTTTTCTCTCCCAAACTTCCAACATCTCTTCTGCTATCCTTTCTCTCTGCTATGACATAGCTTCTTTTTCACTGAGGAAATGGAGGCGGTCATAAGAGATTTCATACCTTCCCATAATCATAAATCTGCCTGCATTTGTACCCACATTCTTCCTTCCCTCCTATTAAAATGATGAACTGTTTACACCTTGTAAGAGGGCAATCCCTCAACTGATGGTTTGGATCCCTTCTGTTCTTGCTTACCAAAGGATTTGGTACTCTACCCATACATCATTTAATTTCTTCCCTAGATCATTCCCATTAATATACAAACATAGAAAAATAATCACCTATCTTTTAGAAAGTCCCTCCCGATCTAACATTCCCCTACAACAAGCATTTCCCCTTTATTGAAAATCTCAATTAAAATATGTATTTATACTTTTAGTATCAAACACCTCTCTGCCAATTCTTTCTTGACCTAGATATTGTCCCCAACCATTTCACTGTACCTGCTTTTAATATCTATCATAACAACGGTCATAACTTTCATCTAACCTCTTACAGTAGCAGCCTATGACAGGAATTATTAGTCCTTACTCCTTGAAATACCTTCTTCACTTGGCTTCCAGGGTAAGAATCCAACTATAAAACAACAACTTCAGAGTTGATATTTCCAGCTATGACTTCTTCCAAAGTTCTAGCTTTGTGTCTCCAACTGCCAACAAGAAACTATCATCATTTAGATATCTCAAAGGTGTCTCAGACTTAATATGTAAGGAAGTTATACTAAATTTTTCCTCTCTAAACTGTTTCTTCTACAGTCAACTCCTTCTCTTAAAAAAAAAAATCCATCTGTCCAATTGCCCATACAAAAAACTTTGAAATTATCTTCAACCCTTTTGCTCTTTTCTTCTCCATCCAGCCCAACAGCATATCTTGTTGATACTATCTTACAAGCATAACCAAAATGTAACCAAAAGCAGCTACTTCTTACCACCTCCACCATTACCCAGTCCAGATAAAGGACTTATGCAATCACCTTCTAATGAAACTCCTGTGTTCACCCTTGACAATTATATTTCTCTCCTCTCAGAGCCACCAGAGTAATTTTTTTTTAGTGTTAATCATTTCAAGCCATTTCAATACTCAAAATATTCCAGGAGAACCACAGCTCTTTCAGAATAAAAGCCACAGTTGTTTAGAGACCCACAAAGTCCACATGAACCAGTCCTCACAGCCTCTGTGCTGTGAGATCACCTCATGCCACTCTTCCCCCAGCCCACCTGCCCCAGTCACACTGTCCTCCCTGCCTCCCTGCTATCACCCCAATGTGCCAACTACAATCTTGCCCCAGGGCCTTTGCCTCTGCTGTTTCATTGGCCTAGAACACTTCTCACCAGATTTCTAGAAGGTTTACTCCCTCCCTCAATTCAGGTCTCTGCTCAAATGTCACTGTGTCAAATTTCCCCAAATACCTTATAAGTTATCACACTGTCACTTTACTATGTATGTATGCTTCCCTTCCAATTTTAGTACTTACCATCACCTGAAATATCACACATTTTTCTGTTTCTTTGAAATGATGATGAATACCTTGAGAATAAGAATTTTTTTCCCTGCTATATGTCCCATGTCTAGAAGGATAAGTACTATATTAAATGAATGATATTTCTGCCATTCTTCCTTCATAATGTCTCCTACACCTAACAGCAGCACCAAGAGAAGAGCTTCACTTCTCCAAGATTTTCATCAATTGCCTCAACTCTGACCCAATAAATATACACAGCCAATAAAATCACTGTGTTGTCTCTGCATATGCAACACACAAGGTCTCCAAGCCCTCTTTAAACTATGTAGTGCCTAAACCCTGTCTGTTGAGAACCTTCAGAGTAACCACTCTTTGTACAGCCCCTTCCCCCTCTACCTCTCCAAACTCATACCACTCTCTCGAACATTACTGTTATCTCTCTGGCCACTCCTTTTTTATTGATCTTTTGTGGGCTTCTCGCTCTTCTCCTCTCCTTAAATTTTGTTTCTTCTGGAACTTTGTCTTTAGCCTTCACTGCTCACTTGTCTTGATTGATTTCATTCATTCCCATCAACCACCATACATTTATGAATGGCTCACCAATCTATATCCACATTCTAGACCTTCCCTATACTTGAGCCCTGTATATCCACCTACCTACTGAACAATTCCACCTGGTGATCCCACTGGCACATTAAACTCAACATGCTTATATTAACCAGAACAGGTTAGTTGATGCTCCAATAAAATAAATAAAAAATAAATTTAAAATAAATAAATAAAAAATAAAAAACATAAAAAAAAATAAGAGTAAGGACAGAGACAAACACATCATAAAAGCAAGAAATGAAAACTGACTTCTTCAATTACAGTGGATTCAGGGAAAAAAATTGAAAATAAGGAAAAAGAACTTAATAAACACAGTAGCTTACAGCTACTTATTGAAAAGAGAAAAAACCCTACATATCTAAAGAACCTCTTATCAAGGACAATGAGAAGGGCACTCAACTAAGAGCTGAGGGCTGCATTTTCACCTATATCTCTATTTGCCCAGCTATGCAGTCTTCAGAAAGTCACAAGAGTTCTCTGGGCCTCATTCTCTTCCAGTCTATTTTGAGATAGTTGAACCAGATGGTTGAATCAAGACCCACCCAGGTCTAAATATGATTCTATGTTGAAAGTTCTGACCTTGAGTAGTGAAGATAAAGGTGAAATATATTCACCTTACCTATATTTAAAAAGTAGGCAATAATGGGTATCACATATTTCAGAAGGCTTTATATAAAAGGTAATTTTTTTCTTAAGTTTGCAATGTAGCTGGATAAGTTTCAGTTATTGGAACATTGCTATCCCCCCTAGTGCCAGATAAGTGATAATTTCACAGTGTTATTTAAACAGCCCAGCATGGGCTGACCAAAATAGTATAGGGCCAAAAAACAAAAATAAAATCAAAAAGAAACCTGAAGGGGATTCAACTTTCCCTGAAGTTTCTATAAAAAATACTAGCCAAAGGAGGTAAATCTGTTATTCCCAAAGAGTACTCCATTAGGAAAGTGTTTACATGTGTAGCAGTCAGCTCCTAAAGAAGATAGATAGGCACCAGTGTCCTCTACCTGAAGGCACCCCACTACATTTAATATCACTGAGCAAGGTACAGACACACGGCTGAAAGTCAGAGCTGTGCTATCTTGCTATCTTCCACCAAAATGTTCTCAGGAACCAGCACAGGGTGTCCAGATGGGCACCTGTCCAAATGACAGTCTTTATGATGTCTTAAAACTTCAATACATATTTCATTTTATATGAATACATCACAATAAGAGAACCACCTCACATCCCAAAGATGACTAATAAATGAGATGCCAGTTGTACTGGCTCTGGAGAAAAGAAGACGGTCAAACCCAGACAGGCTGCTCACGTCAGCACCCGACTGAAGCAGAGGAATGCTGACTCTTCAGGAAGCTCATACATTCCTTTATTCATTCATTTCTTTCTTTTTTTTTTTTATTTGTTAGAAAGAGAGAGAGAGACAGAGCGAGAACACAGGCAGACAGAGTGGCAGGCAGAGGCTGAGGGAGAAACAGGCTCCCTGCTGAGCAAGGAGCCCGATGTGGGCCTTGATCCCAGGATGCTAGGATCATGACCTGAGCCGAAGGCAGTGGCTTAACTGACTGAGCCACCCAGCATCCCTATTCATTCATTTCACAAATAGTTTCAGGCCCCTCCTGTGTGTCTAGCACTGTGCTAAAACCAGGAATTTAACAGTGGGGGGAAAGGCTGGACATGATCTTTGCCTTCAGGTAATTTACATGAAAAAGTTTTAACAGTCTTACAAACTACTAAGGGTTAGTAATATTCAAGAATAATTGGAGTCTGGGGTTGAGGGAGAGTCAGAGAGGGACTGGCCTAGTTGTAGAGACAAGGGGAAGCAGGGAAACCTTTCTCGAAGAGCCAGCATTCGAACAAAGATCTGGAGGTTGAGCTGGCATTAACTTCTAGCCCTTATGGCAGTCAATCAAGTATTTGCCATCATACATCCATGTTTTTCAGTCTAATGTGCACAAATTCACACACCTAAGTACACCGGGAAAACAAACGCACTAGATTACTTGGCACAGCTTCTATTCTGTCAACTCTACTCGAACTCTATTGGGGAAATTTTTTAATTATATTAAAATCAATACAGATTTATTATGGCATAAAAACGAACACTTGAGAAGATATAAAACTTCTTGGAAGTTCTAGTCTTCCATAGGGTTGTCTTAAGCCATGCCCAACCTCTCTACTCATTTTCATTTATCTGTAGGGCTACTTCAACAGAAAAGCATGAGGAGTTACTGATGCAGCATTAACAAAGAGAGGCTCATATCTGACTCGCAATTATTTTTATCACTGAGCTTTATGTGATTTGATGTTTGTATGTGTTCAGTTCCAGTACTAGCAGCAGCAGCAGTCACGGTCATAACTGTGGCAGCTGTTGCTGTTGTAGCAATTGCAGGTTGAAGCTGTTGTAGTTGTGATGAAGTTCTTGAACCTAGGTGATGTTCGGTGGGATGAGGTTCGGAGCCAACGGCTAAGAAAGAATTCTGAAGATGTCTTTGGTGCAAAAAGGTGGTTTATTAGAGCACGGGGACAGGACCCGTGGGCAGACAGAGATGCTGCGCCGTTATCCTGAGGAGTGGCTGATTATATATATACACAGGAGTTGGGTAGGTGAGGACAAAGAGGGTGATGTTAGTCTCTAAGGAATTTTGGAAGCAAGGTCTCCAGGACCTTGAGGGGCTAGCTATTGTTGGGAGAAAGGTTATTCATTACTAGTAGTAAAAATCTTCTTGTGAGACCCTTAAATGTATATCAGTGGGCCATATGCTTGGGAATGATTCTCGACACCATCTTGGAGATCTAGAGATAAAGTTCCACATTTCTCCTATCAAGTGTCCTTGTTAGTGAGATTTGGGTTTAGAAGAAATTCAACTTCATTTAGGGCTTGAGGAACTGAGTTATTTGCCTCTGGAAATTGTGCTATTGTTAGATAGCTTCTTTGTTGTACATCTCTAGGACATTGGTAAACCAAGGAAGACTCCTGTCTTGCAGGACTGTGATCTCTGCAAGTTAACTATTTGTTTTTCTTTTAGGGCAGCCAGAGGTGCCTGAGGAATGTCACACATATTACTGAGGGGAGTGGGTGGAGAGGGGGTGCAAGGTGCCAGCTTTTGCTTTGTCCTCAGTCAGCCTCCTCCTCCCTCATCAGTTGTTACAGTGATAGCAGGAAGTAGTAGTGGTGGTAGTTGTTGCCACAGTCATAGTGGTATTAGCAGTAGAGGTAGCAGTAGTAGTAATTCAGAGCTAGTTTGGATCTGAAGTCTACTGTTCACCAGCTAAATGAGAATGGACAAGTTATATCAATTCCCTACATCTTTAGAATGGGATTAATGAAAACTTCTACCTCTTAAGATTGTTGCAGGAAAGAAATATGCATAAGGCAGTTACTGGCATAAAACAAGCACTCCATCTATCTTAGCTATTTAAAGTACTATCTTTCCTATTGTTGTTATTAGTATTATCACATATCACTATATCATGAAAGAGGAAGTTGGGAGTAAAAGAAAAGGAAGTCAGAGTAAGTTTGGGGTTGAGGAGCAGTGAATAGTAAAATAATCTATGTTCAATTTCAATCAACCCCAAACAAATATCAACAATTTCATTAGGGAAGAAATGCCCCTCATGTGAATCTGTCATCATAATTTCTTGTAAAGTACTTTGCAATCTCCCTTTATACACTAATATAAGTCAAATTAATTCATGTTGTATTTCTCAAGAGAAAGAATTATATCAAACCCCAAACAGGGACTCGGTATCCTCAAAGAAGAAGACCTAGCATGGTTTTTTATCTGTCGTTGCCTACTTCTGACTTCTTGCATCTCTGTGGAGTAGATTGCTAGAGAGGTAATTACTCCCTGGTTTTCTACCACCCATTCTTTTAAAGAAAAGCAAATCACCCTGAGCTATTTAATTCTCACTGCAGACCCAAAGTGCCAATGCCAACATAAGCCTTAGAAGCTCAGTCCCTTCTGGTTTTCTATATCCTATACTGTATAAGAGCGTTTTTTCCTCCTCAAGGACTAGTTAGAACTTAGTGTTTTGAAAACCCGGTAGCTGGGCACTTAATCTTCTTAGCTAGCAGCACAATAGCTTGTTTGCATACCTGGTAGGAAGTAATATAAACATTTTGCCCTAAAGACAAACTTACCATTTAGTTTGACTGCATGCAAATAATTTAATCCTTTCTTTTATTTTTCTTAGCTGCTCAAAGGCAGGCAATTCTCTTTAGAGATTAGCCAGACTATGATGACTTAATTCACATTTACTTACATGCCTGGCTTAACAGTCTTGTGAACGTGCTTTTGAACATTCTTCCTAAAAGCATTGCTGTCATTTTTGCTGAGAAAGTACCTGTGAATCCATTCATAATAGCAGGGGTTCAGAGTCCTGAAAAATGTGTAGGTAAATGCCTGGGTTTCCCAGCTCAAACCCCACTCAAGGAGGCAGCAACAGAGGTCATTACCGGCACCATCTTTGATGGGCACGGTGAATCACAGCCCAGTGGACTGTTGGCATTTTCCTGATGAATGGTGATAAACTTTAGCAGAGTCTGGACCAGAAGAGGTTCACTGTTCTGCTACATTACGGTCACCGTTTATAAGTTGGGGGAGGAGGGAAGATGTTAGTTCTGCTGCTCTTTCTAGTCATCAAGGCCTGCCTTCTCAAAGCTATGAATTCTGTATAGTTTGTCTTCCTTTCTTCCTCTTCCCTTAATTTTTTAAACTCACACTTACTGAGCACATACTGGTTGTCAAGCACTTTGTATGTATTAATAAAAATGTCCAACATTTGTTGAGTACTACTATGTGCCAAGACTATTCTAAATTGGTCTAAGTTGGTCTATTCATTTGAATAGACCAACTCTTTCATGCTCACAGTAGGGATTGTTACTATCCCTATTTACAAAGGGAACTGGGCCCAGAGGAGTTAAGTAATTTGTACAAGATCACACAGTTAAGGGACACTTGGATGCAGTTGGTTAAGCCCTCCAATCTTTGGTTTCAGCTCAAGTAGTGGGATAGAGCCCCATGTCAGGCTCAGTGCTCAGCAGAGTCTACGTGAGATTTTCTTTCCCTCTCCTTCTGAACCTCTTGCTCATTCTCTCATTCTCTCTCTCTCTCTCAAATAAGTAAATAAATCTTTTTAAAAAGAAGAAGAAACAGGGGTGCCTGGGTGGCTCAGGGGATTAAGCCTCTGTCTTCAGTTCAGGTCATGATCCCAGGATCGAGCCCCACATCGAGCCCCACATCAGGCTCTCTGCTCAGCGGGAAGCCTGCTTCCTCCTCTCTCTCTCTCTCTCTCTGCCTGCCTCTCTGCCTACTTGTGATCTCTGTCTGTCAAATAAATAAATAAATAATCTTTAAAAAGAAGAAGAAGAAGAAGAAGAAGAAGAAGCAGATCACACAGTTAAGAAGTATCTTCTACAGGGGCACCAGGTGGTTCTGTTGGTTAATCATCTGCCTTAGCTCAGGTCATGATCCCAGGGTCCTGGGATGGAACCCTGCATGAGGCTCCCTGGTAAGCATGGAGCCTGCTTCTCCCTCTCCCTCTGTTGCTCTCCCTGCTTGTGCTCTCACTCTCTTACTCTCTCACTCTCTCTCTCTCTCAAATAAATAAATAATCTTTTAAAAAAAAGAAGTACATTCTACATAATTTGGGGAAATGCTATCTGAGTATATATGGAACTTATATGAACATTGGTAGTGGACTGGGGAAACAAGCAAGACCTTCTAGACCTTTAACTACCTCACTAAATTCTCCAAAGTCTTCTAGTGACAGTGACAGAGAGCATACGCTTTATAAGCATCTCCCAAAAGTTAATGGTAGAATAAGAGCCACCATTATTGTTCAGGGAGACAGGGGGACTGAAGTGCTGTTTTGGAACAAGTGGGATTACCTGCCCTGAAATCTTTTCCCATAAGTGGTCACAAATATACAGGTACAGTCCTTTAGTGCTCAGAAGATCTGATTTTGGATTTAGAGAACCTGAATTCTGTATCTGATTATATGATCTTGGACAAGTCACTTACACTTTCTAACTCTCTACTTTTTCACCAGGTAATGGGGCTATGATACCAGAGGTCATACCTACCTAATGGAATTGCTGTCAAGCTCAAAGGGAGACTCTACAAGGAAATATTTTATAAACTGAAGAGTGTTATGCAAATATGCTATCATTATATTGCATTGAAATGGGGACTGCTGAGTGACTCAGTCGGTTAAGCATCTGCCTTTGGCTCAGGTCATGAGACCCGTGTCCAGAAGCCTGCTTCTCCCTCTGCCTGCCTGCTTGTTCTCTCTCTCTCTCTCTCTGTCAAATAAACAAACAAAATATTAAAAAAAAGAAATGTACTGATTCTGCAGTAATATTTTCTATACAAGTGTAGGATTTATTAGTGCTACTTCCTAAGAGAAAGGGGTTTTAGTTATTTCTGCATGTTGTCCCTGTTACACTTAAAGACATCATAGTTTGATTAAAGTATGAGCTATTTATTCAGTCCTTGACCAGGAACCTCTAGTTTTTATTTCTGATATTCTAAAGAAATCTCTAGTTTGAGTATCTAAACCAGGCCTTGGATACTTCTGTATTGTCAGGATTGTTTGAAAGGACCCACCTATCACAGAAAGTAAATAAGCCTCTAGTGATTGAGGTAACTAAGCTAAATACACCTGGGAAGAAAGAAGAAAAACTACTCCTTTAAATATCACATGGTTCAAAATATATATATATATATATGTATATATATATATACATATATATATATATAATTTTATATATATAACCAATACAAGTTATAGATACTAAAAAACTAAATTTAATTCAAAAATGTGATATATTACAAGTGGTTCTATAAAGTGATAGGCCACCCTTTACAGAAGACAAAGGAAACCTGAAGTTGCCCTTGGGATCACTGGAAAGCAGAATAATTCTAGAGGCTCAACCATGATTTTTCCTTTGATCAAAATTACTATGTATCTATAGATTTGATGCACCAAGGTCAAAAGTAGAAGGCTTTGAAGATCCATGGAAAATGACAAAAAGTAGATTAAGATACTATCCCTTGCTAAAATCTTCCTGGTTCCATTTCTCCACTTTCCCACTTTCTCCCCTCCCTTAACCAAATGATCCAAGGAAGCAGGTGGTGTCATGGAAAGAGTATGGCTTGGAGTTCAACACACATGAGTGTCAATGTATCTCATTTTAAAGCTAATTGGCAAGCCTTTCTCAACTTGAGTTTCCTCATCTATAAATTGAGGAGTGTAATAAACCTGCCTCCAAGTTTTTTTATGAGGATAGAAGGAAATAATATAAATAAAAGTACCTGGCTTGAAGTCCAGAATAAATATCTCCTTTAACTCTCTTTCTCTACGCAATGCCATCCCAACATTTTCCTATACTTCAGTACACTTCAGTGTCTGAATTTGTGGCATGGTATCCCCCTGGCAATTAGCACTGTTCATTAAAAGTAGGGTTTTGACTATCTGAAACCTCTCCAGTGATCATATAATAAAACTCAAACTCTCACTAACTTCTGGATGATGCTTATAAAACATATTGTCTCTTGGCATGGTGAGACTTTGGAGAATTCCAGAAGACAGTGATGGCTCAGAAAGTCTTGCTTATCCTCCCACAGATCACCTTTAAAGATGAACTATATTCTAGTGTGTCTCAGAAGCCTTTTACGAATCTGACTTTCATAAATTTGGCCAAGATGTTTCAATACATTTATAATTCCCAACAGGATCATCCCTTTGTAAAATGAAAGTTATAAATATAGAAAATTCTAGAATAGTAGTAATGACAAACATAGGCTTGAAGTACAGTGATCACAAAGAGGAGATCCCGCCCCCCACCCCCTGTTCTTGAGCTCCTGCTCTCAGTGTCTGGGGCCTTGGGCCCTCTCCCCCAAAACAGAAGAGTCACTCTCGGGCCATCCAGCCCCTTTCCCAGGAGTACCCAAAGTAAGTGCTGGACTGTAGGATTGTCGTCATCTTTCCACCTTCAGTTGAGCCCTGCTTCCCCCAGTGACTCACCCCAACCCACTCTCTGATGAAACAAAAACACTCTGGGCTTTCCTCTACCTTTCCTGCATCCTCAGGCTGGCTCCCTGACCACAGAGCTGTCCCCTGGGCCTGATCCCCAACTCAGGCCTAGGGACATGCTCCTATCCACTCCAGGTCATGGGAGTTCAAAGAATGTTCATATTCACTCCAGGACATGGGAAAACCCAGTAGTCTACCCCTCAATCCTGCCCAGCATCAGCACTGCAGCCCAGCACCCCTCACACACACACACACACACACACACACACACACACACACACACACAGAGCAGGGAGAGGCTCAGGGGCAGTTGAATGGAGGGTGGTGCCAAGGTCTCACCACACCACAAACTTACTCTTAGTTAGGGAGTTGCTCTTGGTGGCTGTGTCAATCTATTCAACTATTTTCACTTGATTTACAGAATTGTTTTGGACATAATTATTTAACCCTTGTTTCAATTTAACTCTTTTATTCATCTTGCTTTATTGTGGTTGTTGCTGTTTACTTCTATTGTCTAAATAGCATTACCATTAAAAAACACAAAAATGATTTTAACATCCACATGTTGAAACAAATACACAAGAATCACTTTGAGAAAAATTGAAAAAGAAGAATGAGAGGGGCACACATTGCCAGATATTACAAAAAGCCAGAAGGCAGAGAAATTTGAAAATCTCCTTGTAACTCACTTAACCCTCTTCTGTTCTCAGAGAAAATGAAAGCCCAAGAGATATCTTGTTAAGAACCATTAGACAAGCAAGTCACTTTGCTTAGGAAGGTGCTTTGCTTTAAATTAAATGTACTGCCACCCCTTGCAATCACAGAGGGAAAGCAACCAAGAGACCAGACACAAAAAATCTCTTTTTAAAATTGGTCTGCAAGAAACTGTCTTTATTATTTAATATGAAATGTCATGATTCACACCACCAGCACAGATATTTGAATCTGTGTTGAATCATGAATCCAGAGCCAAATTATTATCTTTACTAAATATTCTCATTTAATATCATCCCACAGAATCAAGGGCATCTGGATATTCCAACACAAGAGGATTAGCTCTTTGAATAGCCATGAATTCTGCTTGCCACTTATTTCTAGTTCTAGGTAGTTTTGCACATGACATATTTGCATTATCTGATCAGGTGAAGCCCTGTGATTGTCTCTGGACCTTGAGCTGTAGAGGAAGTTACAGGTGTCCTTTCTAGGTTGAACATTTAATTGCCAGTGTGATGAGAGATGCTCCAGTACCCTTTCTCTTGACAGGTAATCAGCAACATCTGAGGCAGCAAATGGTGGAAGCTCTATTACCCTGGGTCACTGCATGACTCTATGACTCTGATGAGCAGAGAGAGAGTTCTCTGTCAACCCATGGTGATGCTTACCATAGTCTCCCTTTAATTCAAGTTTTCTGATATCCTCTCATAGACTATAAGCTCTCTGAGGACCAGAGCCAGATCTAACTCACTTGCATATTCTTCATAAAAAAAAAAATAGTGCTTATAGACAACAGAAGCTCAATACTATTTGCTGAATAATTAAATTAAATTGACTCCAACCCTACAAAGTAATTAGATGTGCTTGCATATTCTACAAAAAATAGTATGTCCTTATTAAACTATTATCTCGATGTAAGATAATCACTAAACTTGTCATTCTGTGCAAAGCAAGTATTTTTACCTTGGGCAGAAAGTATGCGGGCTTTTCAATTCCAAAAAGGACAAAGCTTAAAAAGACAAATCTTTATCATGTAGGAGATATTTCACATTATAGGGAGTCAGATACACTTGCTCCCTATGAGGTAAATCATTTTACTAGATCCTGCAACTCCTCATGGTTAAATCTTCTAAACAGTTACTATGTTAAATGTATTCCTTATATTTTTAGTTGAACATTAAACTAAAATATCTTCAGTTAAGACATCCTTTCCAAGTAATTTGTTGATGTATTTGATTAGCTGTCTCCTTCTCCTCCCAGGGAATGCTTATGATAATAAGCACAGATGCAGAAGTCATTTTATTTGCCCAACATTCGGTAATAATTCCAGTATAGTCAACATGTAAAAACAAAATCTTCCAAAACATTCCTATGCTTTTATTTCTTATATCATCTTAATTATTCATCACTAATATTTTCCATAATTACTATTTTATTTAGTTCATAAAAATTTACATAATAAAACCAGACAAAACTATGTTTCAAATCTGTATAATTCCTCAAAGTTCTCTTAAACATTTCCCAGTATGATATTTAAAAACAACTGACTGCAACATATCCTAGGCCAATATTGTGTACCTATTCATGAGCAAACAAATGCTATTTCATAATTTGCCCTTCATTCTCTTCCTTAGAGGAAGTAGAAACCTAACTTCTTTTTTAATAACATAATTTTTATTTTAACTTGGATACATAAAAAGAGTGTTAAGAAACTTTTCTGCTCCCTACATTTTGAAACTTTAATTAAAATGTCTCAGCTGATCTATCTGCTAATGATTATTTGGACAATGATGCAGAGAATCCTTTTTCTCAAAGGAATGAACACCTTCTAAGCCAAGAACAGCTTTGGGTCCAGATGTTACTGTTGTTCGTTCTCACCATTAATCACCAAACACTGCAGTAGGACCCACCATGGATATTATTCAAACAGAGACTCAATTAAATTCAGAGGCAGTCCATTTAATCTTCATCAGCTCAAACAATGGCAACTTCATTTTTCTCAACCAAATGTTAAGTCAGAGAAGAGAAACTTCAAAGATTTTCATTTCATTCAATATTGTTATAAAGTAACTGGATTTACAGTTTGACTTTGGACAAAGGAGAGCCACAGTGTTTTGCTGGAAGGCAATGCTATAGGAAAGAAGCATCCTGTACCAGTAGACACAGTTGTAGTAATTTTACAATAAAAAAAAGAAAAAGATTCATTTGTTTCCTTTAAAGCTGTGATAAATTAAGAAAGAAATAAAATATTCTGTTTGGACTCTACACTGTGAAGATGGATGTGGAATAAGGAAAGGAGCCAGAGACCCAGAATGGAAAGAGAAAAAGGGGACCCATCTAACTCTTACTTTATCTAGACCAAGGGGAAAAATAGCTCCTTAGAGGGGTCCCGCTAGAGAGCAGTCTATGGGCATGATGAATGAAGCACATATAATTAAATATAGCATCAAACTTGCTAGAGCTCTTTCTTACTATGGTCATGACATTGACATTTTTTTAAGTAGGGTAAATGTAGAGGGAGTGCTAACTAGATGTCTTCAGCTATTAGTTTGTATCATGCTACTTACTCTTAGGGTTTCCACTAGGATAATAAAACCTTATTTAGAAACCCTTCCTCACCATCTCTATATTTACTAAGTGTTCTCCAGAGAAACAAAACAAATAACATATAACAGACAGACAGACAGACATAGATTTATTATAAGGAAGAAACATAAAATTATGGAGGCTGACAACTCCTAAGATATGCCTGGCAAGCTGCAGACCCAGGAAAATGGAAGTTGTAGTTCTCGTCTGAAAGTTGGCAGGTTCAAGACCCAAGAAGAGATGGTATTTCAGTTCAAGTCCAAAGGAGGGAAAAGACTGAAGCAGTCAGACCATTGACTACTTTTCTTACCCAGCATTCTATTCTATTCAGGCCCTCATCTGATTGGATGAGGTCCACTCACCTTAGGGAGAGCAATCTGCATTACTCAGTCTACCAATTCTAATGGTAACCTCACCAGAAACACCTTTACAGGCATGCCCTGAATAATGTTTGACCAAGTTTCTGGGTACCCCATTACCCAGTCCAATTGCTACTTAAAAGTAACATCATAATCTCTAACATGGTGAGCAAATTAGAGACAATAGAAAGTCCGCATACACAAACATCCTATAGATCATGTGAGAGGGATCTGATGAAAATTTAGGTCTTATTACTTCCTTTCAAGCCCCTTCCTAATGCAACCAGATCCTGACAAAATGAGATAAATGCTCTTATTAGAAATAATAGTAATAAGGATGGCAAATACAAATGTAGTTCCTACCGTATCAGGCACTGTTTAAGTACATTTTATGAACTCCTTCCATACAACAACCTTTTGAGGGGAATGAGGAAACCAAGGCAGAGAGACATGAGTCAATTTGCCCAAATTCACAGAACTAGGAAGTGGTGAAGCTACAAGTCCCATTCACGCTATCTGGCTCCAAAAGTCCATATGCTGTTTCTCATTTCAGGGAGCACTGAGTATTCATTAAGGACGACGAGAAGGAAAAGTCTCTGCTTTCAAGAAACGAAGAGTGGCTGTGAGGTTTATAGAATGTGTCACTCATCCTGATCCAGAGATCAAGAAGGCCTCCTCATCTGGGTAGTCTAGAAGGTAGTGTGAAACCTATGGACAGTCCAGTCCAACTTTTATCCTCGCCCCTCTCTTCCTCTGGATGAGCTTCACTGCACAGAGATGACACGGGAGCAAGCCCTTCAAGTCATTTCTCTCTGGCCTGTACTACTAATTAGCTACCACCTGATCTATGCACATCTACTGTGCTTTATATGCTTTAGGTCATCTATTCTTCAGCCAGCACCAAGAAGTATCTTCTAAAAAAATATTAAAAAAAAAAGAAGAAGAAGAAGAAACAACAACAACAACAACAACAACAAACAAGAACACCACATCTCCCTGTTGAAAACCCTTCAGCAGCTTCCCACTGCTCTAAGAACAAAAGTACATGAACAGGATTCTAGGCTCTCTACAGCCGCCCCATTTCCCCTCCAGGCTCATCTCACACCGCCATGCTCTCCCCCTTGCTCTCTCTGGTCAAGAGAGTCTGTGTCCTTGCCATGCCCTCCTCCTGCCATTGCTCACACCAATCCCTCTGCCACTAGAACTCATCCTAGAAGAGTTTACTATAATCATGGTCTTTTCTTTTCCTTTTAAGGTAAGAAACCCAACTTTATTTCTTTAGCCATTAGGCCCCCTAAGAAATCTCAAGCATCTCTTTCTCAGGAGAAAACCTTCACCACTATAAATAGATCAGCCCCCATTATAAGCCCTTACAGCATGGAAGGCCTCTGTTGTGTAGTATCTGTCACAGTAAAACTGTAATATTTATATACATTTATACATTATATACATTATATACATTTATAGTAGGTCTGTAAGATCTAAGAGGCTGAGAAGAGCATCTTCTTTTTCTCACCATTGCCTGACAAGGTGTGTTAACATAGCAAATAGTAAAAATACTGTCTGGATCAATGAATGATAGAATAGCAATCCTAAAAGAAGAAAAAAATATGAGCAAGATCACTGAGGCAAGAAAAGGCGTGGCACATATAAAGAATAGTGAGTAACCTAAGAGAGTAGATTAGGACCATGAATGGAAAGGTGAAGAGAAAGGATTAAAAATAGTGGTTAGGAACTCAGGAAACAACATGTTGTCTGGCAAGGATGTTGGTGAGAATGTAAACTGGTGCAGCCACTCTGGAAAATGGAGGTTCCTCAAAATTTTAAAAAATAGAACTACCCTATGACTGAGAAACTACACTACTAGGTTTTTACCCAAAGGATACAAGTATAGTGATTCAAAAGGGCACCTGCACCCCAATGTTTATGCAGTAATATCCACAACAGCCAAACTATGAAAGGAGCCCAGATGTCCATTGACAGATGAATGGATGAAGATGTGGTGTATACATATACAATGGAATATTACTCGGTCATTAAAAAAGAATGAAATCTTGCCATTTGCAATGAGCTGGATGGAACTAGAGGGTATTATGCTAAGTGAAATAAGTCAGTCAGAGAAAAATAAAAAACCATATGATTTTGCTCATGTGTGAAATTTAAGAAACAAAACAGATGAACATAGGAAAGGGAAGGGAAAGTAAAATAAGATGAAAATTGAGAGGGACACAAACCATAACAGATGCTGAACTCTAGGAAACAAACTGAGGGTTGCTGGAAGGGAGGTGGGTGGAGGACAGGGGTAACTGGGGGATGGGCATTAAGGAGAACACTTGCTATAATGAGCACCGGGTATTATATGCAACTGATGGCTCACTAAATTCTACCCCTGAAACTAATAATAGAGTGAATAGTAATAAAATTGAATTTAAATAAAGAATTAAAGACCAAAAAAACAAACAAAAATAGCGGTTAGAGCCATGTCATAAAGGTCTAGAAATTCAAAGATAAGGAGTACAAGCTTTCAATTCTGCAGGTAATGAAAAGCCACTAAAAATTTCTAAGTGAGGAAGTAAAGGGAAGTACACTTGAGAGGAATGGATAGGTGGGCGCCTGGGTGGCGCAGGCTTCAGGGGTCTGCCTTCGGCTCAGGTTATGATCCCAGCCCCATGTCGGGCTCTCTGCTCAGTGGGGAGCCTGCTTCTCCCTCTCCAGCTCCCCCGTGCTTGTCTTCCCTCTCTTGCTATCTCTGTCATAAATAAATAAAAAAATCAAAAAAAAATTTCTAAGTAAGAGAAATGGAACTAGGTATGATCAGACAATGATTTCAGACATGACAATACAATGGATTCATTCAGGAAGATACAAAAAAAATGTCAAGGTCCAACCCCAAGAGATCCTGATTTAATTGGAATGGGATTGGTCTGGACATCAGTTTTAAAAAGCTCCCTGATGATTCATATATGAGGAAAGTTTGAGAGCTACCACTTTTAAAAAATCATTCTAGTCTGGTGATTCACAGACCTATATCCCTGAGGATAAAAATACATGTTTACAAAAAATAAAAAATTTAAAAATGCAAAAAAATAAATAAATAAAAATAAAAAACAAAAAATCATTCTAGAGTCTGTGTTGTTCTTAAATTGGAGAGGGCCATACTGATGGCAGAGAAACGGGTTAGGAAGCTCTCTTATGAGGAGAATCTGATCTAGGATAGATCGATCTTAGTAATGGAAGGGATGGTCTCTTCTGAAAAACATGTTTCAAGGGTCAAATGCCAGACTGAGATAGCTAACCAGACATGGGAAATAAGGAAGAAGTGGAAAATGATTCTAGGGTTCCCAGATGGGGACAACAGCATAGATGGGGCTAGAACCAACTAACAAATTTAACTGAGAAGTAAAAGACAAGAGGAGGTGTCAGGATGAGAAACAGAGGAAAAGAAGAAATGATGCAGAGCCCACAGCCCTGTCAATTTGGCCTTCAACTACCTCCCCTCACCCTGGAGCTGTCATCACTAAATTAAGCCAAATGCTAGTGCCTGACAACTCTGCCAGGGGCCAGTGAAAGTCAACAGATTTAGGCTGCTGCAGGATAACAGGACATTCATTCTACCTCTGACGGCCCTCTCCTGGGACCTCCCTGCCTGCAGAGTCCCGATATAGAATTCTTCCCAAGAGGACATCAGTATTTCAGCTGTCACCAGCCCCTGCTGAGAAAGAGGCACAGTTCAGGAGTGAGGATCCAATCACCATGAGCCCATAGATCACAGTCTCCACCTTGACTCCTTAAATTGTGTCACCAAGCAGATGGGAAGCCAGCATTGAACCCAGAGCACAGATGCCACGCGCTCACGCAGAGTATGAGTGAGCTGTGTGGTTCTTCTTTTTAATTTCTTATCTGATAACAAGCTTCCAGTCTCCAGATCGATATTGCCAGCATACTGCTGTGCACCCCACCAGGCATACTTTGTTGTCTCTATTATTCTTTTTAGAGAAATAATTATCTGCATACACACTCGTGTAAAAATTATTTATAGTTCATTCTTTCTCTTCCAAAATTAAACAATTAAAAGATGTATTTGTTAAAAGATTTGTCTCTTCTTTTCATGGTAAAAAGCTTGTTAAGCTAAGTTGCAGTTTTGTAAAAGTAAGGCTTGATCCCCTAGGATCTGTAAACAGAGGCTGTGAAAGTAGAAAGGATGTGACAGAGAAGGTATAAGTCAGTAATTCCTGTCCACAGCGTAATGGCATGAGGAAAAAATACACCATCACGTGTCTGAAGAACCTGCAGAATGGCCAGCTTCAGCAAAACTGCAGCCCAATCTGTCTCCTGGCTGCCTGGAGAGGCAGAAACAAGAGGAACACCCGGCACTTGACAATCCTCTCAGCACTAGAAACTGGAAAGGAGCTCCTTGACACATATTCCCGCGAGGATGGAGGATTTACTGCTTTAAAGCTGACCACAAGTAACTCAGGACTGTCTTCCCATCTATGAATTATCTCTGGTATCTTAACTTAAGGGCATATGTGAACAATTCTCAAAGGTCCCCTACCCACATCTCTCCTTTTCTTTCTACAAGGTTTAGCAATGTTCTGAAGGAACCACACAAGGGAAACTACCTTCCCCTTAGCCAGTCTTGTCACCCAAACATTCTTTCACAAGCAAGTTAAAGAACTGGGGTGATTCTTTTACACAGCAGCGTGAGCTCTGCTAAACCAACTGGATGGCCTTCAGCAAGTACCTAACCTCTCCGTACTTTGGTTTCATCATCTACAAAATGGGTCAATAATAGTCTCTAGTACCAGATGGCTATGTCAAATAAAAATATTAACACAGGCATGTGTTATGCCTGGCACACAGTGACTGCCCCCAGTATATTAGCTGTCGTCACAATTTTTCTAAGGAGCAGCATATATCAGTCACTAAGAATATGAAATCCATGGTCAACCTACTTGTATTCAAATACAGATTTCACCACTTCTCAGCTGTGTGATGCTATTTTAGAGGTGTAGCTATTAGAACGTGAGCAGGTCATGAGGATGGAACCCTTATGAATGGAATTAGTGTCCTTACAAAAGAGGCATCAGAGAGCTCCCTTGACAAATGTGGGCCCTCACCAGACACTGAATCTTCCTGTGCCTTGATCTTGGACTTTCCAGCTTCCAGAACAGTGGAAAGTAAGTTTTTGTTGTCTATAAGCCACACAGTCTCGCATTTTGTTATAGCAGCCCAAACACATCAAGACACGCATACAGACACTTTTACACACGCTAACTTAGAACATTCTTAGCATATAGTAAATAATACATATATTCATCATTTTATTATTATTATTATGAGTCAAGAAAGACAATATATAAGTAGTAAGCAGTAATATAATAGTTCATACAATTGGAAGTTTTAGGTCATCATTCTGATACACAAGAAGAGCCTTGAATTTTAACTAGGATAAGTTTTTCTCCAATATCTTGAGCCTCACCCTCATCATTTGTAATGTGGGATAATAAAATAAATCCTTAGTCTGAAACATTATACTAAAACTCAGAAGTCATATTTGTAGAGCTCTGAATCAAAGGAGTGAGACAACTTTCCTGCCTAAATCCCATGCTGACCCTCTTCCCCTCTAGAGTCTGGTCAAGGGAAATATGTACACAAGGAATCAAGCCAACTGTGAAAATAAGTGCTGTTCTATAAATTACTTAGAGCTACATATAAGTCCACTAGAATAATCCACAGAACTCAGGAAAGTTCTATACTTATGATTAAAGTTGTATTAAAAGAACATAAGGCAGGAACACCAAAATGAAGAGATCAAAATCTAAGAGGGTCACAAACACAAAGCATCTATGTCTTAAGACATGTGATCTTTCCAGCACATCAATGTCTGATTACCAGCCAGGGCTCAACTAAACTTTCATGTGATAATCATTGACCACATGACAGACCTCAATCACCAGCCCTTCTCCTTTCCCCAAAGGTCAGGAGGGCATTGATATCACCTGAATCAAAGCCTTAACATCTAATCACACAGTTGTTTTTCCAACTTGGCCAGTCCCCCTGTTGACATCTAGGGTTCCATCATGAATTAGCATAAACTCAGAGGTAATCCTAGGATCTCACAGTGAATAACAAAGATACTCCTGTCCTTTGGAAAATTCTAAGGATTTAGAAGCTCCCTCGTAAGAACCCAGGAAAAAGAACAGAGAAATTATTTATTATACAATGAATGGGGAGCTTATAAAATTGGAATTCATTCAACTACCCATTTGATAAGGCAACTTATCAAGGAAGGAACTAAAGTACTCACTTTGGCATCACATATATTAGAAAACTGGAACTATATAGAAAAGATCAGCAGGGCCTCTGCCCAAGGATGACACATAAGTATATGAAGTGTTCCATATTTTTAAAAGCAAGTGATGTAGCTCTCTTCGCTAACACACAAAAACAGATGCAGAGAGACAGACAAAATGAGGAAACAAAGAAATATGTCAAAAATTAAAGAAACAGGACAAATCATGGCAAGACACCTAATGAAACAGATAAAGGCAATATGCTTAATGGAGAATTTAAAGTAATCACCATAAACATACTCACTGGACTTGAGAAAAGAATGGAAGACATCAGTGAGACCCTTAACAAGGAGATAAAAAGAAGAACCAATCAGAGATGAAGAATATAATAATTGAAATTAAAATACTAGATGGATTAAAGAGCAGGTTAGAAGAAGCAGAAGAACAAATCAATGGCCTGGAAGACAGAGTAATGGAAAGTAACCAAGCTAAGTAGATGAAGGGAAACATTATACAAAATGAGAACAGACATAGGGGACTCAGGGACTCCAACAAGTGTAATAACATTCACATTATAGGAATCCCAAAAGAAGAGAGAGCAAAGGGGGGCAGAACATTTATTTGAAGAAATAAAGGCTAAAACTTCTCGAATTTTGGGAAGGCAACATAAATTCAGTTCTAGGAGGCATAGAGATCCCTCAATAAAATCAACCTAAGGAGGTCCACAACAAGACACAAAGTAATTAAAATGGCAAAAAGCAGTGATAAACAATGAATTCTAAAAGAAACAGGAGGGGGGGGAAACAGTTATATACAAGGGGAAACCCATAAGCCTATCAGCAGATTTTTCAAACTTCATAGGCCAGAAAGGAGTGGCTTGATATACTCAAAGAGAATAAGTGTCCTGGATGGTTCAGTAAGTTGAGAATCTGACTCTTGGTTTCAGCTCAGATCATGATCTCAGAGTTGTGGAATCAAGCCTGCATCAGGATTCACACTCAGCGGGAAGTCTGTTGGAGATTCTCTTCCCTCTCCCTCTGCCCCTCCACCCACTCACCTGCATTCTCTCTAAAAACAAATAAGTCTTTTAAAAAACAAACAAACAAAACGAAGTGGCAAAAAGGAAAAACCTGTGACCAGAGTACTCTATCCAGCAAAGCCAACATTCAGAATACAAGGGGATATAGAGTTTCCCAGACAAACAAAAGTGAAAGGAGTTCGTGGCCATTAAACCAGCACTACAAGAAATGTTGAAGAGGATTCTGTGAATGTAAAGAAAAGACCATAAGTAAGAGTAACAAAAGTAGAAAACTCAGAAGCAGTAATAATATCAGTAAATCTGACTTAAGGGACTCACTAAGCAAAGGGAAGTAAAGTATGACAGCATATACCTAAAACAAGTAGAGGAGTCAAAAATGAGTTCAAACTTAAGCAACCAACTTCAGATAGACTGCTATAGGCAGAAGATGTTACATACAGATTTAATGGTTACCACCAATCAAGCACCAGAAATAAGTTTGCAAAAATGAAAGAGAAAGGAATCCAAGTCTATCACTAAAGAAAGCCAAGTGAGTAGAGCAAGGGAAGAAAGGAACAAAGAGGTACTATAAAACCAAACACAAAACAAATAACAAAATGGCAATAAATCCATACCCATCCATAACTGCTTGAATGTAAATGGACTAAATGCTCCCATCAGAAGACAGAAGGTATTAGAATGGATAAAAAACAAGACCCATTTATAGGCTGCCTACAAGGGACTCACTTCAGCCCTAAAGACACATGCAGGTTGAAAGCGACAGGATGGAGGAATATTTGTCATGCAAACAGATGTGAGAAGAAAGCTGGGATAGAAAAACTTCTATCAGACAAAGTCAACTTTAAAACAGTGAAATGAAGGTTGTACCAAGAGACAAACAAAGACACTATATAACCCCTAAGGGGACAATCCAAGAAGAAGACATAACAGTTGTAAATATTTATGCACCCAACATGGGAGCACCCAAATACAAAAGGCAGCTAATAACAAACATTAGGGAACTAATTGATAGTAATACCATAATAGTAGGGGACTTTAACACCCGACATACATCAGTGGCCAGATCATCTAATTAACAAGGACATAGTGGCTTTGAATGACACACTGGACCAGATGGATTGAACAGACTTTCAGAACATTCCATTCGAAAACAGCAGAATGCACATTCTTTTTAAGGACATGTGGAATAGTCTCCAGAATAGGTCACAGATTAGGTCACAAAACAAGTCTCAACAATTTCAAAAACATCAGAGGTATACCATGCATCTTCTCTGATCACAACACAACAAAACTAGAAACCCACCATAAGAAAAAAATCTGAAAAGAGCACAAGTATATGGAGATTAAACAACATGCTACTAAACAATTAATTAGCCCACCAAGAAATCAAAGAGGAAAGCAAAAGTTACATGGAAACAAATTGAAATGAAAACACGATGATCCAAAAACCTGTTACATGCAGCAAAATTGGTTCCAAGAGGGAAGTTCATAGCAATACAGACCTACCACTCCAAGAAGCAAGAAAAATCTCAAATAAATAACTTAATCTTACACCTGAAGAAGGTAGGAAAAGTAGAACAAACAAAACTCAAATCCAGCAGGAAGAAAGAAATTCTAAAGATTAAAGTAGAAATAAATGATAACAAAATTTTTTTAAAAAAGCAATAGAATAATCAAACCAGGAGCTGGTTCTTTGAAGAGATCAACAAAACCAATAAACCTCTAGCCAAACTCATCCAGAAAAGAGAGAGGACTCAAATAAACAAAATCAGAAACAAAAGAGGAGAAATAGCAAACGACACTTGAGAAATAAAAAGGATTCTAAGAGAACATTATGAAAAAGTATATGCCAAGAAACTGAACTATCTGGAAGAAACAGATAAATTTCTAGCAACATATAACTTACCAAAACTAAAGCATGAAGAAATAGAAAATTTGAACAGACCAATTACCAGCAACAAAATCAAATCAACTCTCAACAAACAAAAGTCCAGGATGACACAGCTTCACAGGTGAATTCTACCAAATATTTACAGAAGAGTTAATACCTATTCTTCTCAAACTTTTTCAAAAAATGAAAGAAGAAAGAAAACTTTCTGATTCATTTGAGAGGCCAAATTACCCTGATTTCAAAACCAGATAGATAAAGACAGAACAAAAAATGGGAACTATAGGGCAGTATCTCCAATGAACATAGATGCAAAAGTCCTCAACAAAATATTAGCACTCTGAGAGGCGCCTGGGTGGCTCAGTGGGTTAAAGCCTCTGCCTTCAGTTCAGGTCATGATCGCAGGGTCCTGGAATCAAGCTCCACATTGGACTCTCTGCTTTGCGGGGAGCCTGTTTCCTCCTCTCTCTCTGCCTGCTTCTCTGCCTACTTGTGATCTCTGTCTGCCAAATAAATAAATAAAATCTTTAAAAAAAAATACTAGCACTCTGAGTCCAACAATGCATTAATAAAAATCATTCACCAAGATCAGGTGGGATTTATTCCTGGGATGGAATGGTGGTTCAATATTAGCAAATCAATCAATGTGATACATCATCTCAATAAGAGAAAAGATAAGAACCATATGATCATTTCAAAAGATGCAGAAAAGCATTTGACAAAGTATAATATCCATTCATGATAAAAACCATCCACAAAATAGGTTTAGAGGCAACATACCTAAACACTATAAAGGCTATATACAAAAAACACACGGCTCACATCATACTCAAAGGTGAAATACTGAAAGCTTTTCCCCTAAGGTCAGGAATAAGACAAGGATGTCTACTCTCACCACTTTTATTCAAGACAGTATTGGAAGTTCCAGCCACAGCAATCAGACAAGAGAAAGGAGTAAAAGCATCTAAATTGGTAAGAAAGAAGTAAAATTTTCACTATTTTCAGATAACATGATAGTTTATATAGAAAACCCCAAGGACTCTACTAAAAAACTACTACAACTGATAAATGAATTCATTAAGGTCATGAGGTACAAAAATCCATGTCCAGAAATCTGATGCATTCCAATACACTAATAATGAAGCAAAAGAAAGAGCAATGAAGAAAACCATCTCACTTAACAATAGCACCAAAAATAATAAAATACCTAGGAATAAACTTACCAAAGAGGTGAAAGTCCTATACTCTGAATACTGTAAAGCACTGATGAAAGAAACTGAAGATGATACAAAGAAATGGAAATATATTCCATGCTCCTGGATGAAGAGCAAGTATTGTTAAAACATCTAAACTACCACCCAAAAAATGTACACATCTAATGCCATCCCTATCAAAATGCCAACAGCATTATTCACAGAACTAGAACAAACAATCCTAAAATTTTTACGGAATCACAAAAGACCCTGAATAGCCAAAACCACCTTGAAAAAGAAGAACAAAACTGAAGGCATCACAATTCCAGATTTCAAGTTATACTACAAAGCTGTAATAATCAAAGCAAAATGGTACTGGCACATAGATCACATAGATTGGTGGAACCAAACAGAAAGCCCAGAAATAAACCCACAATTATATGGTCAGTTAATCTTTGACAAAGGAAGAAAGAACACGCAGTGGGATAAAGACAGTCTCCTTAACAAATGGTGTTGGGAACACTGGGCAGCTACATGCAAAACAATGGAATGGGACCGCTTTCTTCCAGCATACACAAAAACAAACTCAAAATGCATTAAGGACCTACATGTGAGACCTGAAACCATAAAAATCCTAGAAGAGAGCACAGGCAGTAATTTCTCTGACATGAGCCATAACAACATGTCTCTAGACAGATCCCCTAAGGCAAGGGAAACAAAAGGAAAAATAAACTCTTGGGACTGCATCAAAATGGAAAGCTTCTGCACAGCAAAGGAAATCAACCAAGAAAACTAAAAGACATCTTAGTGATTGGGAGAAGATATTTATAAAAGACACATCTGAAAAAGAGTTGGTATCCAAAATATATAAAGAATTTACACAATTCAATACCCAAGAAACAAATAATCCAATTAGAAGATAGGTAGAAGGCATGAACACACATTTCTCCAAAGAAGGCATACAGATGGTCCACAGATACATGAAAAGATGCTCAATATCACTCATCATCAGGGAAATGCAAATCAGAATCACAATGAGATATCACTTCATACCTGTCAGAATGCCTAAAATTTAAAAAAAGAAGAAAAAACAAGTTTTGGTGAGGAGGTAGAGAAAAAGGAATCCTCATGCACTGTTGGTGGGAACGCAAACTGGTACATCCACTGTGGAAGATGGTATGGAGGTTCCTCAAAAAATTGAAAACAGAACTACCCTATGATCCAGTAGTTTCCCGGTTGGGCATTTACTCCCAAAATACAAAAGCACTAATTTGAGGAGACATGTGCACCCCTATGTTTATTGCAGCATTGTTTACAATAGCAATTTATAGAAGTAACCTAAGTGTCCATCGATAAATAAATGGATAAAGAAGTCAGGTGTCTGTGTGTGTGTGTGCACGTGTGCGCGTGTGTGTGATGGAATACTATTCAGCTGTATAAGAGAATGCAAATTTGCTATTTGCAACAACAGAGATAGAGCTATAGAATATAGCTAAGTGAAGTAAGCTGGTCAGAAAGACAAATACCATAAGATTTAACTCCTATGTGGAGTTTAAGAAACAAAAAAAACAAGGGAAAAAAGAGAGAGAAAGACAAACTAAAAACACAGACTCTTAACCATAGAGAACAAATGGATGGTCACCAGAGGGGACCAGGGGGTGTGAGGAAGGGTGAAACAGGTGATGGGGATTAAGAGTACTCTTATCTTGATGAGCGCTGAGTTATATGTGGAATTGCTGAATCACTCCATGATGCATCTGCAATGAATATAACACTGTATGTTAATGACACTGAAACTAAATTTTTTTAAAAAGAAAACAATTTGGGCGCCTGGGTGGCTCAGTGGGTTAAGCCGCTGCCTTCGGCTCGGGTCATGATCTCAGGGTCCTGGGATCGAGTCCTGCATCGGGCTCTCTGCTCAGCAGGGAGCCTGCTTCCTCCTCTCTCTCTCTCTGCCTGCCTCTATGCCTACTTGTGATCTCTCTCTGTCAAATAAATAAATAAAAACTTTAAAAAAAAAAAGAAAACAATTTATCTGAGTTGATCAGTGGAAATAAATATTCAACAAGACATTTTACTTCCATTTCCACACAAATAAAAACATGTGTTTTTTTTTTTTCCTTTGAAAATACCCTAGGGTGAACTGGAACCAACTAATCTTTAAAGAAAGTCACATTACTTTACTGAAAGAAACTCTTTGGCTATTAGGATTCCGCTGGATAACAATACTTTCTTACTAAAATAAATGAACAAAATAAGGGAAGTGGAGAGAGCAACCAAATGAAGTCTTTTTCCTTAACTGTAACCATATTAAACAAGAAATATAGACCATAATAGCATATGAGCCCCCACTTTCTAATGTTAATAATATTACTATTAATGTTATTATTATAACAACTACAATTTATTGAACACCCATTATATGTCAAGCACTTTACCTCTTTGAAATACACATCAGCACAATTTATGCAAAAAGAAACTAAAAGTTATAGAAATGTAGTATGGACCTAAGGTAAGGAACAGCAAATTATGGCCCACAGGCCAAATCCACTCACAACCACCTCTTTTTGTGTGAACTTCAAGTTAAAAATGCTTTTTTATATTTTTAAATGATTAAAAAAAGTCAATAGAAGAATAGTTTGTGACATGATGCTATTCAAATTTCAAGTGTACAAATAAAGTTTTATCAGAACACAATGATGTCCATTTGTTTCTATATAGACTACAGCTGCTTTCACTACAATGGCAGAGTCAAATAATTGCAACAGAGACGATGTGGCACATAAAGTATAAAATATTTACTCTCCAGACTTTTACAGAAACCTTGCTGACCATTGACAGAAGGTCACATGGCTAGAGAGTAGCAGAGGTGGAATATAATACTAAGTTTCTCTAGTTCCAAGATGAATAGCAGCAATCTTTCTTTGTTATTTTGAGCCTACTATATGCTCCCAGTGGTCAGAACCTTGTTCAAACATTTCAGTTATCTTCAAAATTATCAGCTTTCTACAGTTAAGAGAACTGAGCTTAGAGACCTTACGTCACTTACCCAAGGTTATGGAGCTGGCTCCGTACGTCTCCGTTCTCTCAGTCCTGTGACACCTGCGCGTGAACCCCATTCTACTCAGAAGAGAACACAGGGCTTCCTAAATTTAATGTTTTCATTCCACCCAAGAAAAAAACAAAAAGACTGGACAGTATAACCTGAGCTGAGGTTCCACCTCAGAGAAGCGACACAGCGTCTGGTCCAGGCAGGAATATATCATCCTTGTTTATGGCTACAAGGCCCAAGGCCGTTTGCCCAAAATCTTTTGCTTTCTTATTCCACTCTGCGAACCAGACTTTAGCAACTGAAGGTTTCTAGAGTCTGGGTAACATTACATTTGGCTAAGAACTCAGAATAGCAAAACTGATATGACTGAAGGACTGGAGATAAATACCCCAGTTCACAACAAAAAGGCAGGGGAAACATCTATGAATATTTGAAAGATCATACATCAAAGGAGGAAGGAAATGAGAAATTGCTTGCTGTTATCCGAGGAAAATTGTAAGCTGATAAAACGGAGCATCAGAAAGCATAACCTATTCAGAAGCATAGAGAAAGTGAGGCACACGCAGGCCAAAACAAGCTTTGCTCAGGCCCTGATGGAAACTTGTTAGCCAGCTCCAGGAAGCAGAATGTTCCTTTTAATTTCAAATTTACTCAGTTTGTTCCATCAGGATGCAGATTCTTTTCCTGAAAACTTTATAAAGACAAACAGACACTGAGGACAGCTGCCCTTTACACCGTGAAATGAATGAAGACCCTTTAAGACTTAAGGAGGCTTAGAACTAGCTAGGTAAGCCTCTGAGCTGTAGACCACACTCCCACGCACAGACAATATCGCTGGTCTCCTGTAGGACCACTTTGGGATGAGAAGAGGAGAGGAAAATGGTTACACTTGGGGGAAGAGAGAGGACATTTTGACGGAGTGAAAAAACCATAAAGGAAGATAAGGAAGATATTTTGACCAGAGCTGGGCATTGTCCACTGTAGTCTCCTGGACAGGTCCACTTGTTCCCTGGGCACGAGTAGATCAACTTCAAGGACCTAGATGAGAATGGCTGAGATGAGGAGGTCCTTTGCTCAGCTTCTGCTGGGAGCCAGCTTAATTCTGATGCCCCAAAGACATCACCCACTATGTGGATACTGGATTCTCATGATGTCAGAGCCACAAGAAGTACCTCTCCAGAGTCTGCCAGCAGCTGGTGTAAACAGGTAGGAGCCAGCATGAAGAAGAAGCTGATGGACAGAAGTTAATGCTAGCTAGTGACTTCAGTCAACTGACGGACATTCTGCAAAAATTCCCCCAAATAAGGGAAAAGATGCATTTTGGATGCAGGACACCTAAAGCCTTGTTATTTCCCAGGCAGAATAGATATGAAGCTGGTAGATATGAAGTCTATACATACACAGAATAAACTATACATGTCCTGATAATTGTTCATTGCAATTGCTCCTCACTGTACAATTAGAGAAACCTCTTCCCAGCATAAGTTGCCAGTTGCTTTCCTGACTTGGTCTTGCCTGTCTTCTTGTTCTGTGCTCCAAAGCTCTTCCACAACCATACACATAACCTGCTATTCATTATCAAAACCTTTCTCTGTCTCTCTGTCCTCAGTTGTTCAGTGTTCACATTTTAAAAACAGTAGCTTCATCAACTCTAGCAGCCTGAAATTTACTGATCAGACAGTTCTGCCCAATTACTTGCATCTAACACATATTCTGAAGGGTCAAATCTTTTATATTACAAAACACAAATTTTGAAATTTCGTCTTTAAAGCTATAGAAAATAGTCTAAAATAGCCTAGAATAGCCACCATTGATTAAGCACTACTTTCTTCTAGAAGCATTACTAACTGCCTCTTCACAAAAACTTTGCAAATGAGGCATTATCCACATTGTACAGCTCAGAAGGCTTAAGAAACTGGCAGCCTCTTCAAAGTCAGACCTAAGTAGTAGTACTGAGAATCTAACCTGGAGTGCCAGAATCCAGAGCTTGGATTCAATCCCCATTGTTGCATTTTCCAGGAAGGAAATGACAGTGTGTACAATGGTGCATACCAAAATCTCAGGGCCATCCTAAGGGTGCAAGGGCAGCCATTTGTATTGAGTAAATAGGAATTAAACATTACCTTTTTAGATCTTTCCCAATTCGATCAAGAGGAATGGTGTTTGACTTTAGCTCATATTTCTTTGATTACTAACGAAATTTGACTTTTTTATTCTTATTGTCCATTAATTTTCTTCTTTTATGAATTGCCTATTCATGTCCTTTGTTCTTTTCTCTATTGTGGTTCAAGTTTTTCTTATCAATCTTTAAGACCTCTTTAAACACTGAGGCCATTAATCAGTTAGTCATCCAGTATAAATGTTTTATCCCAATGTATCATTTTTTCTTTTAATTTTTATTATGGTAATCGTTTATGTGCAAGAGTTCAAAATACACAAGTAAATCTAAGCCTTTCGAGTCAGCTTTACATACAATGTACCTTTATCTTTGTCCCAAATTAGCCCAAAAGCAGTCAGGTCCAAGTGGGATTACGCTGCATTAAACAAATGTCCATAAATGAATTGACAAACTAAAACATCAATGTTTCAATTTATAATGAGGATTGTACTCCAGCAGTAACTCAAATACCACATGGGCAATTTGATAAGTACAAAAAACTTTATGCCATTCTCCCATATCTTGGGAGTCGGTATTATACCTGGACCTGCAGGACTTGCTATTATTATCCCTTTGCAACAGACAAAGAGACTCAGAAATGACTGACTTTGTTAATGGCATAACCAAAATAAGCATCCAAATCTCCTCTTCATTGTTTGGTTAAAACACACACAATTGTGTGAAATGTATGTTTTGATAAGAACACGGTCCTTAATTGCACCAAGCATGAAAAGGCAACACAAACATCTTACTTCGCCAAACATATAGATCATTTAAAATGTTAAAAAATGAGGAAAACAGATGTAAAATTGTCTAGGAGAACGAAAACTTTATGATTTGTTTGTCATCTTCTCCCTCCTCGCCTTAACATAATATGTAGCATATCCCACGACAGCTCATAAAGCGTACCACTGCCACCAAATCACTAGTTTTTATGGAGACAGTAATGAACATAAGATACCTTAGTAGGAGTTATAAAAATGTAGACACTTCTAACATTAAAAAAACAAGTGGAAGTATTTTGTAAACCAAAAATATTCAAATGCCTTGAGAAATGGGGATGTTTGGAACCAAAACTACTGCATAAATATTTGCAGTTTTACCCATACACTATTTTTCTGGGATTTACAGCTACTCCCCATTTTTAATGCCCTAGCTCTGGCTTGTTTAAAAATAGTTTGCAAGTGCTTGAGAGTAAGTCCTATTTGATTTTAAAGGGCATAGCTGTTGGGGGTACTGAAGAAACTTGTACAGGCAAACATACGAAATTGCCCCCTCAACGAGCAAAAGGGCTTTTTGCTTTGTGCTTCTAAGGCTCGGCGTGTCCTTGGACAAACAAGTTTTGCTTGAGTAAAAGTGAAGGTGCTCTCTCTCTCTTCCTCTTCCACATTTCACGGATTAAGACATTTCAGTCTCCTCCAAGTTCCAGGCCTGTGAAAGTCCCTTAGCATCTCAGATATTAATATGGCTCACACAGATGTGACTTAAATAGCCTTTTTAAAATTGAATCTATAATACTATGCTTATTTACTGTTCCTTGACAGGTACAAGATCTGATTGAAAAAGAATTTCTCCAAACATTAAGTATTCGGAACAGTCAAGGAAAGATAAGAAGAATGTATTAAAGGATTAAGGGCAAACAGAAAATGAAGATGAGGGCAGGAGAGAGAAAATTAAAATAGCAATGAAGTAAGATTTTGAAAAATGGCATTTCTGAGGACAAATGAAATTAGCCAAATTTAACTCTATCTATCATAGAGCACATTTTCAGCCTGTTTAAAATATGTTCTTCGGCTTTGCAGTGCCATTTTGCCCAAGTGTTTCTCATCCTGGGCGCTGCCAGTTAGCACTTGTATTTCAATGCTATTCGCCAGTGTTGTTTGTTGCTGTCCAGAACCGCCATGTAAAACGTGTGTGCATCATTCTCCTAAAGAAGGAATAGGGCAGGTGGCTTTGGACCATGTTACACAATAAAAACTACAGAATCCAAGCTACAAATGGTGCTTACATTTCAATTCCTCCCTATTCACTACTGATGTAAATATCTTCAAAAAGTACTTACTTCCAAAAGCCTCTTTCTGTCTCTTTCAAAAGAAAATGTATTTTCAAATTCTTGGAAAGGCTTTACAGAGAACCCTGTGACTTCCCTAATTAAAGGGCCCATTCAGCCCACACGGCAGCCATTGGCAGTTCCTAGGCTTGAGACAGCAAGGCTCTTACTCTGCCACTCTGTGAGATTAGCAGGGAAATAGAGGGCATATTGTCAGATGGAATATTATACCATTTTGGCCCCCAAAAAGATGTTAAGAGTTCTTGAGCTGTGGCATGCTGCTCAAGAAAGAAGACAGCGTTAGTAATGAATTCACACACACTGACCAAAATGCAAAGAGACATATTTTTCTTTTCAGTAGAAAAGTCTGAATTGCTGTACACTAGCCATCAGGGAGATTCAAATTAAACCACATTGAGATACCACCTTACACCAGTTAGAATGGCCAAAATTAACAAGACAGTAAACAACATGTTTTGGAGAAGAAGTGGACAAAGGGGAACCCTCTTACACTGTTGGTGGGAATGCAAGTTGGTGCAGCCTCTTTGGAAAACAGTGTGGAGATTCCTCAAGAAATTAAAAATAGAACTTCCCTATGACTCTGCCATTGCACTACTGGGTATTTACCCCCAAAACACAGATGTAGTGAAAAGAAGGGCCATCTGTACCCCAATGTTTATAGCAGCAATGGCCACGGGTGCCAAACTGTGGAAAGAACCAAGATGTCCTTCAATGGACGAATGGATAAGGAAGATATGGTCCCTATAAACGATGAAGTATTATGCCTCCATCAGAAAGGATGAATACCCAACTTTTGTAGCAACATGGGCAGGACTGGAAGAGATTATGCTGAGTGAAATAAGTCAGGCAGAGAGAGTCAATCATCATATGGTTTCACTTATTTATGGAGCATAACAAATAACATGGAGGACAAGGGGAGATGGAGAGGAGAAGGGAGTTGGAGTAAATTGGAAGGGGAGGTGAACCATGAGAGACTATGGACTCTGAAAAACAATCTGAGGGTTTTGGGGGGGGGGGGGAGTGGTTGGGGGAGCCAGCTGATGGGTATTAAGGAGGGCACGTATTGCATGGAGCACTGGGTGTGGTGCAAAAACAGTGAATACTGTTACGCTGAAAAGAAATAAAAATTTTTTAAAAATAAAATAAAAAGAAAAGTCTGAAGTAGAGGCCATTAACTGTTATCTATTCGGGGACATTTGCAGCTTCTCCAATGACCTGCCTACTAACTAACTAACTAATATCCACACTGTATGCTAGTGATGCTTAAAATGTGGGTCCCAAGGGTGCCTGTGTGGCTCAGTGGGTTGAAGCCTCTGCCTTCGGCTCAGGTCATGATCCCAGGGTCCTGGAATCGAGCCCCGCATCCAGCTCTCTGCTCAGCAGGGAGCCTGCTTCCTCCTCTCTCTCTCTCTGCCTGCCTCTCTGCCTACTTGTGATCTACATCAAATAAAGAAATAAAATCTTTTAAAAAATAAAAATAAAGAAATAAAATGTGGGTCCCAGAGCAGCTGTAGCAGCATCACCTGGGAACTTATTAGAAATGCAGATTGTGAGCGTAGCATAACATATAAACCTGTCAAATCACAATGTTGTACACCTGCAACTAATGTAACATTGTTGTCAACTATACTTCTGTGTGTGTGATATCATTTTTTAAATGACACATGTGATAACAGATGCCATGTAAATAAATTAAGTTCCAAATTGAAAAAAAAATGCAGATTCACAGTTTCTACCTCAGACCTACTGAATCAGAAAGCCCTGAGGGTGGGGGGACCAGCAAATCCTCCAGGTGATTCTAATGCATGCTCAACTCTGAGAACCACTACTCTATGCAGGGCTATTTTTAATCCACATTTGAGCACCACAAACATTATTGTGATTTAGGGATAGCACACCAGGTCAGAGCAAATAATTCCAACTCTACCATCTCTGATGTTAGTGCTTTTCTGCAACATTATCACAAAACCCTTTGAGAATCTGACAACAAACCTTTGAGAATCTAGGGAGAGAATAATAAAGGCAAATTTCACATTCAATTTCAGGAGGTTCCTAAACATGTCTGAAGCCTGGCCATGTACAGCAAAGGAGAATCTACTGCATCTTTTTTTCTGAGCACTTTCATCTGCTCTTCACAGTAATTTGTAAAGTCAACAGACAGGTATTATGATCATTTATAGCAGAGGACCCTGAGGCTCAGAAACCCAAGCATCCTGCCCCAAATCTCAGACCTGGTAATAAGCAGAGGGGACTCTGGTCCATCTACAAACCCCTTGCCTTACATTTTACTCTTCTCCCCAATTTGGATTGTTGTAAATAATAATGAAAAAAATAATGGTGAAGGGCTCTTGCCATCACTCTATCATCTCTTCACTCTACTCTCTGCACTGTGCTCTAGACATCCTGGCTTCTTTCCTCTTCTTTAAGCACTGAAGCACATCTCCTCCTAAAAGTCTTAGCACATGCTATTCCCTTGGCCGGGAATGTTCCCCAGATGCTCACATCACTTGCTCCTTCACTCCTTTAGGTCTTTCCTCAAATATCACCTAATGAGAGAGTTCACCTCTCATGACTGTATATATGAAACAAAGTTCCTAGGGTGCCTGGGTGGCTCAGCCAGTTAAGCATCTGTCTTCGGCTCAGGTCATGATCCCAGAGTTGTGGGATCAAGCCCCTAGTAGGGCTCTCTGCTCAGTGGGGAGCCTGCTTCTCCTTTTTCCTCTGCCTGCAGCTCTGCCTGCTTGTGCTCTCTTTCTCTGTCAAATAAATAAATAAAACTTTAAAAAAAAAAGTTACTTACACTCTCTCCACTTAACCTGCTTTATTATTCATCATTGTCCTAATCACTACGGACTTAATTTATATCTATTTCTGTCATGCCCACTTACAAAACAGGAACTGTTTTGCTTATTGTTAAATCCATGGTTTAAAAAGCAACATAGCAGTGGTGCCTGGGTGGCTCAGTCAGTTAAGTATCCAACTCTGGATTTCAGTTCAGGTCATGATCTGAGGGTTGTGAGATCGAGCCCTATGTTGGGCTTTGTACAGGGTGTGGAGCCTGCTTAAGAGTCTATCTCATCTTCTCCCCTGCCCCTTCCCCACACTCTCTCCCTCTCTCAAAAAAATAACAAATGGTAATAACAAAATAGCCACATGGCTATAAAGTAGGTGATCAATTAATATTTGCTGAATGAATAAATAGTGTATTCAACTTATATCCACTTAGCTCTAACCCAGAGTTTTGAGCATGACCCAGTTCTTTGATTCAGACCCTTTTTTGAGTAGATATCAAAGGAAATCAGAGCAAGTTCTCCCTTTTCTATCACTAAGTTGTGGCTTCTGATAAGAACACTGACATCAATAATAATAATGTAGATAATATTCACTGAATATCAATGATAACCTAAAAACAAACATTACCTCTAATTTTCATACAACTCTTCAAGTTAGATTTCATCATCACAGCTATGCAGACAAGGAGCTCCGAAATGTTATGTGACTCAGAGAGTGAATGAGGGTTGGTCAGAGCTGGAACTGGCATCCAGCTACCGCAAGCTCCAATGCCTGGATTGTTAAAACTCCGATCCTCATCATTCGCTGTTGGACTATCAGCAACCTTGATTCCTTATTGCTTCCTATAAAGAAAATGGTTTCTGAAAACCAAACATAAAGTGATTACTTTAAATAATTCTGTTGCTCATAACTGACAATGTCTAAGAGGAAGACCACTTAAGGAATGTCTACACTACAAAGTTTAGAGATAATTTAGCCCAACCTCTTTATCTAGTCCAACTTCTATAATGTATAGAAAACTGAGGTCCACAGAAGTTACTTTGCTGAAAGTTGGCCTGCTGAAGAGGAAGGAGCTGAATGAAGCTGCACCTCAGAAGTCAGAACCTGGTTCAAAGTCAGGTTCTACCTCTTGTGTGTGAACTGCAACAAGATTCTTAACTTCCCTAACCCTTGGTTTCCTCACATTGGAATGGGGATAATACCTACTTTACAGAGTTGTTTTTCAAATTGTGTTTTTATGTGTGTGTGTGTGAGAGAGAGAGAGAAAGAAACAACACATCACAGCTATTATTGTGTAGTAAAGCCATTTTAGGAGTTCTCGTCCTCTAACAGTCAAATACATCTTATAAGTCATTCATTTCTCCACACAGAAGAAAATATTAATCTCCACAGGAAGGTAACTACTGGTGAGTCAGTCAGTGTTCAATCCCAAAATCCAATTTTTCAATCTTCTTCAAGACTGTGGTTTAAAACAGTGTGAACCCAAATGATAATACCATGGATATTTTTGCTACTTTCTAATTCTGATACAGCACTGAATTTAATTGCTGCTTTCCAAGAAGGAGATAAGCAAATAAAAGAAGGAAAAATGGAGCTGTCTAGATGATAGAACGAATACTCCCAAACACATGGACGTGGATGAACTAAAATCTTTAGTTGAAAAGCACATTTGAAAATATGAATATATATTTTTTTCAGAGCTTATCAAATTCCTCCAGGAACAACAGACGCTAATGCTCAGAAGAAAAGGAAAAAATTATTTTGGTTATGTCTATTTATATGCTTCGGGACTGAGGACAAAATCACCCTCCCACATAATAAACTCAGCCAGTTTCTCACAAAATTTATAGGAAGTTTAAAAAGACAATGACACTTGAAAAATAATCAAAGGGATTAAGTAAATTTGTCTATTCCCTGCTTAAAACCTTTCCGTGACTCCCCACCATCCTGAGAAAGTGCATACTCTCCAGCAGGGCATCAGTGCCCTTCTAGGTATGGCCTCTCAGCATGTGATTCAGGCTTCATCTTTTGTCACCCTCCTCCTCTCTCTAAGTATCAGTTTCCAGGCTTTGGTGTATGCCGTTCCCTCTTCCTGGGACAGGCTGTTATAGTAAAGCTTCCTTGAACGAAACCAAAAAAATGAAGATGCAACTCCTTCAAGCTCTGGCAGAAGCAAGATGAGCTTTTTGAAGCATGGGGATTGTTTTAATAAACGGAAATTGTACTAACAGTTTAGGGCAAGAAAACCTGCATTCAACAATTAAACCACTTAGCAAATTGTGGCATGTACAATTAATTAAAAATACACAAAGGGAGAAACTGATTGTAATTCAAAAAGAATTGGACATTTTTAAAATTATATTACTCAATCAAGCAGATTATGGAAACATGTGGTTTGCATGTAGATTATGTCAAGAACCTCATTTTGTAGCCATGAGGACATAAAGGACTGCACTGGGGCTGCCATTTTACCCTCTAACTAGGATATGCTAAAATGTGTTTGGGATGAACTAGACTTTAGGATTAACATATGCCTTGGGACAGAAGAGGCACATCTTCATACTTGCAAATTATAGATGACTGTCATGATTCCTATGGAAATTGGTTTTGACTGAATGTAAATGTATAACCTAGTTACTGAATAGTAAACTTTTGAGAGTTCAGTTCTTTTCAAACCACTACACACTCCCTTGCATGTGCACAGACATACACACACACACACACACACACACACACACACTTACCTATACATACACACAGATGGAGAGGAGTTATGCAAAAATAATATTTTTGTGGTAGTAGGATTTTAGGTTCTATTTAAACCCCATAATTGTCTCTGTCATAGTAAGATTTTCTTTGTAATACAAACCATGTGATCTAAATTCTGCCACACATTGGCTATGTAAATTTGGGACAAGTCACTTAAGCTTTCCTAGCTTCATTTAGAAAAATGAGATCCTAATTCTGATCTCACAAGATTGATATGATCATTAAATAGTATACTTTATTTGAAACTCTAATGCATGATACAAAAATAAAACTTTCTTATTATAATGGCATTAATATGCAAATATCCTCTTCTCAAATGCCCCCTCCTCCAAGAGAAGGCATCTTCCCTTGTATCCCCTTCTAAAATAGCAACTCCCACCAAAACAAACAAGTCACCCCTAATACGCATATCACCCCTAATATCCAAATACCTAGCTTTGTTTTTCTTATAGCACTTCTCACTCTCTGAAATTATTACTTATAACTGGTTTTCATGTTCATTGTTTCCCTCTTATTAAGTTTCCTGAAGGCAGAAGCTTTGCCTGCCAATTGCCGGATCCCTGGCTCCTAAGAAAGTATCCAGCTCAAAACGGGCACTCAGTAAACACCGAAGGATGGAAGGAGCAAGGGAAGACGGTATCTATGCAAGTATCATTTCCTCATCTTACCAAGAAGAGATCAACACAAATGGTCAAAGGAGAGCAGAAGTATAGCAGTAAACTAGAAAGAATTAACTGGACAGCTCTATGGTTAGTGATTTAGTTTACCACGGCGCTCAGAATTCAGCACTGAATCTAAGAGAAAATCATAAAGTCTACTTAAGGGAAATATAATTTTAAGTGCTATCTCCTACAGCACACATCTATTCTCATATCAGAGTAAGGTGAACTGTACGCTCTACTCTTAAGCTGGTGCTTTATACAACCATCTGATCCTGATATTCTTTTCTACTGGTCTAAGTGTTTGTGTTTGCTCATTCCTCTCTAGCGTATTTTAAAATCCAAATCACTGCAGTAATTCATTTTTTATTGTTCTCTTGCTCAGCTTCAACACATGTACAGTAGTAGTGTTCACTCTTCGGGGGGATAATGGCATTTTTGGAGATTTTACTGTAGTCATTACTCTTGCTTCTTTATTAAGAGACTTGACTTTAATCTTCTGCTTTAGCTATGTGGTTTATCTTATGAATATTAATATACAACCCAAAGGGATCTAGCCAGTGAATATGAATTAGAGAGGGTTTTTTTATATTGAAGAAAGAGAAAGCCATTTTCTGGTATGCACATCTTTCTGGGGTGTATGAGCTCTAATTTAATCAGCATGTAGTCATCATGTATGCCACCAGCACTCCAGGCCACGAAGTAATTGAAATGATTCAAGCTTGTTTAATAAAGTAATTTCAATTATAGCGGGAGTTGAGTCAGAAAATGTCAGCTGTACAAAGTTTATGCTGCCTGGAATCAGCAATAGGGCACCAAATGCTCACAGAGAAAAGTGCCATTGTGGAAATGAGTTGTTACTTTTTTAGGCTTTGAAATACCTTTGTTCACATGAGACCATCTTCTCTTAGGTGATCTGTTAGTTAAGGAAGCCAAATTTAATTCTGTCCTGAATATGATATAAAGAAACTTACTTACAGGCAAGAACTTAGAATTGAAGGGGTCAGAGAGTTCGTCCTCTTTCCTCTAAATATAAACAGCACCTGATACTTCACCAGTCCCCACCATTCCCTAATGCCTCAAGCCAAGTAATTATTTATGTTTGGAGCCACTGAGGACAGAAGACAGCTCTACATCCTCATCCTCAAAATGTTAGAAAGGAAATTCCACAAGTTTTCATTATAAAATATGATTGCACAATACACATAAAATCATTTTTTCCATAGAAGTAATATGAAAATATCCCAGAAGTTTTCAACACGGTACTGTCAGTCTTTCATAAATGATAAACTCTAATATGTTTCCCATTCTCTTTCTTTTTTTTTTTAATTTTTTATTTCTTTTCAGCATAACGGTATTCATTGTTTTTGCACCACACCCAGTGCTCCATGCAATCCGTGCCCTCTATAATACCCACCACCTGGTTCCCCCAACCTCTCACCCCCCGCCCCTTCAAAACCCTCGGGTTGTTTTTCAGAGTCCATAATCTCTCATGGTTCACCTCCCTTTCCAATTTCCCTCAACTCCCTTCTCCTCTCCATCTCCTCTTGTCCTCCATGCTATTGTTATGCTCCACAAATAAGTGAAACCATATGATAATTGGCTCTCTCTGCTTGACTTATGTCACTCAGCATAATCTCTTCCAGTCCTGTCCATGTTGCTACAAAAGTTGGGTATTCATCCTTTCTGATGGAGGCATCATACTCCATAGTGTATATGGACCACATCTTCCTTATCCATTCGTCCGTTGAAGGGCATCTTGGTTCTTTCCACAGTTTGGTGACCGTGGCCATTGCTGCTATAAACATTGGGGTACAGATGGCCCTTCTTTTCACTACATCTATATCTATGGGGTAAATACCCAGGAGTGCAATTGAAGGGTCATAGGGAAGCTCTATTTTTAATTTCTTGAGGAAATCTCCACACTGTTCTCCCAAATGGCTGCACCAACTTGCATTCCCACCAACAGTGTAAGAGGGTTCCCCATTCTCCACATACTCTCCAACACATGTTGTTTCCTGTCTTGCTAATTTTGGCCATTCTAACTTGGTGTAAGGTGGTATCTCAATGTGGTTTTAATTTGAATCTTCCTGATGGCTAGTGATGATGAACATTTTTTCATGTTTCTGATAGTCATTTGTATGTGTTCATTGGAGAAGTGTCTGTTCATATCTTCTGCCCATTTTTTGATATGTTTTGTGTGTGTTGAGTTTGAGGAGTTCTTTTTAGATACTGGATATCAACCTTTTGTCTGTACTGTCATTTGCAAATATCTTCTCCCATTCTGTGGGTTGCCTCTTTTTTTTGTTGACTGTTTCCTTTGCTGTGCAGAAGCTTTTGATCTTGATGAAGTCCCCAAAGTTCATTTTCGCTTTTGTTTCCTTTGCCTTTGGAGATATACCTAGAAAGAAGTTGCTGTGGCTGATATCGAAGGGTTACTGCCTATGTTCTCCTCTAGGATTCTGATGGATTCCTGTCTCACGTTGAGGTCTTTTATCCATTTCAAGTTTATCTTTGTGTATGGTGTAAGAGAATGGTCGAGTTTCATTCTTCTACATATAGCTCTCCAGTTTTCCCAGCACCATTTATTGAAGAGACTGTCTTTTTCCCACTGTATAGTTTTTCCTGTTTTGTCGAAGATTATTTGACCATAGAGTTGAGGGTCCATATCTGAGCTCTCTACTCTGTTCCACTGGTCTATGTGTCTGTTTTTATGCCAGTACCATGCTGTCTTGGTGATCACAGCTTCATAATATTTATCTATGAAAGACCCACAGCAAATATCAACCTCAATGGGAAAAAGCTTGCAGCCTTCCCGTTGAGATCAGGAACACGACAAGGATGCCCACTCTCACCACTCTTGTTCAACATAGTATTAGAAGTCCTAGCAACAGCAATCAGACAACAAAGAGAAATAAAAGGTATCCAAATTGGCAATGAAGAAGTCAAACTCTCTTTCTCCGCAGATGACATAATTCTTTATATGGAAAACCCAAAAGACTCCACCCCCAAAACTACTAGAACTCATACAGCAATTCAGTAACATGGCAGGATACAAAGTCAATGTATAGAAATCAGTGGCTTTCTTATACACTAACAATGAAAATACAGAAAGGGAAATTAGAGAACTGATTCCATTTACTATAGCACCAAGAACCATAAGATACCTGGGAATAAACCTAATCAAAGAGGTAAAGAATCTGTACTCGAGGAACTACAGAACACTCATGAAAGAAATTGAAGAAGACAAAAAAAGATGGAAGACCATTCCATGCTCTTGGATCGGAAGAATAAACATTGTTAAAATGTCTATACTGCCTAGAGCAATCTATACTTTCAATGCCACTCCAATCAAAATTCCACCGGTATTTTTCAAAGAGCTGGAGCAAATAATCCTAAAATTTGTATGGAATCAGAAAAGACCCCGAATCGCTAAGGAAATGTTGAAAAACAAAAATAAAACTGGCGGCATCACATTACCTGATTTCAAGCTTTACTACAAAGCTGTGATCTCCCATTCTCTTTCTTTCCCTTCATCTTTCCCATAATTTGCTCTATTCTTCCAGCCATTATTTCTCTTGGCATATTTTACCCATCTCGAGGCTTGTGTAGTTCTACTACCCCAAAGATCTTTAATTCCCAAATTATGATTCTATGGTTGTTGCTCTTATTTTGCTTATCCTTTTCTTAAGAAACTCCTTTGTGTATACAGATGGTTTCCTTTTTACTTACGACCATCTGAGTATCTAGTACTGTTCCTTACCATAACTGTTAAGAAGACAGACAGTTGGACCATCTGTTTGCAATTTACTATCACATATCCAGAGGCCTTATTAAATTCTTTTTATGTAGGTTTATCTATTCTCCTCCAAATAACAATCCTCTCTCACCTCGACCACATCTGGTTTAGGTCAATTTTATTAGACAATGATCTATTTTAGATATGAAGTCACAGTTGCCTCCAAAGACAATAGGACTCTTGCCGGTTTCATCAACACTGCCGTTGTCAGAATCTTCTTTTGGTCTAGTTCTGAAACCACATCCATGGATATGAAAGCGGTCCATTATTATGCTAAATGCAGACAGACATCTGCTCTGAAAATATACCTTCCTTTGCTTCCTCTTACTAAAGATGTTTACTAATCAACTACAGACGTCTCATAACTCAGAACTTTAGTTGAGATAATGAGGACATTCAGTGAGATAATAATTAGTGTCCAATGTATTTTTAAAATATACATGTGGTCAAATAGGATGGTCATCTCACATCTTACCAGGATGATTAGGAGCAGTAATATAATAGACTATATTTTTGACAAAGGCTAAATATTCCCTAAAGTTGGGTAGCAGGATTCTCAAGAAAAATTTCTTCTTATGAGTTGGGGCCACTTGGTTTTTCCTATAGAAACATTTCTAACATATATTGAGAGTCAATGGGATTACATTAAACACTATATAATATTTGCTCCCTGCAAAACTTTTAACTTAACCTTTCTTTTAAAATCCTACTTCCTACCTCTTCATTGATCTGTTCCGAACCCTAGCTAAATAATACTCTCAGATGAAAACCATGAAGAATAAAAAGCTCCTGGTTTATGTAGTACCTTCTCTTTATAATCCTCAAAGGAGTGTGTAAATGCAAGATCATTATGAGTCCAACTTTATAGATGGGGAGCTTGAGGCCTGGAGAGGGTAAACAGCATTATCAAGGTCAGGCAATAGTTGAGTTTGAAAGAACCCAGTCCTCCTAAATTTTAATTTGCCTCATTACCCAGAAGGCCAAGTTACTGCTTTAGTAAGGAAAATGTACTTCTATAAGTATTGACAGTAAACTTTCCCTGCTTTGTACTTCAGAAAAGAGAAAGAAATTAAAGGTTCAAATTTTTCTTTGTAATAAATTCTTATGACAATGGTATTCTTTGCTAAATACTCTAATTTTTATATCATTCCAGAAGAAATCTTTCTATATTCAGAGAGTTTCTGATGTGCTGAGCTAATGATACCCACTCCTTCCTGAATAGCAATATCTACTTCTGCTCTTTTTATGGCTGTTAAAAAGAGAAGGGCTTTTTTTTTTTAACATGACATGAAAAGCTTCTAAAGGGTAATAGTTTAAATTCAGAATAGAAATCCAGACAAATTGCTAAAACCGTGAACAGATAAGCTATGTACAAAGAGTCTTTTCAATGTAAATCTACCCAAGAAAAAAAAATGCAACAAAATTAAAAAGTAAAAAAAATTGTTTTACTATGATGCAATCATCCTTGAAGTTCTATGAAGAATGTATAAATGGGTGTCCTGCCCAATTCTTATGGGGCAGTTGAAGAAGGATTTGCAGCTCTAAGAGGTGCAATAGGAGGTGACAACCTCTTCTGTCTTCCCTCTGCCTTCTCAGAGTTAATGAGACTTCACTGAGGCCCAAGGAGACCTTTATCCACAACTTTTCCAATTGCAGGTAGTAATACCGCCCAGGCATTTCAGTGCTACATTAAATGTTGCTTTCAAAATGGATCTCAGTATCAGCCAGTTCTCCACCATTCCATAAGCATATGTACTATTTGATGAAGTCACAGATCCAGAGGATTTTATCATCATAATAATGACTAGAGGATAAAACTAAGGTCTACAAATTTACTGAAGTTAACATTTGTTGTGATCTGAAGACACATGTGAAAGCCCACAGATGAGTCTGAGTAATTAGTACACTCTTTATGCCCCCATTTTTGCCCACTCTCAGTAGAAAACTTCACCTTGTGCTTTAGAGAGAATGTCAATGTCATCCAGCTAAAATTATGTTCTACTTGAATCTCTAGTACACATGTGACAGGAAACCATGACAAACCTATGTGTACCCACTCCCGATCATACATATTACTCTCCTGTTGGTGGGCAAGTTTCCCTTCCTCCAGTCAGAGGAGTTAACAGTCAACAAAACCTGTCTTTCCAAGAGTAGCTAAGCATAGATGGCTACTGAGCAACCATTTTGATATGGTTCTAAACTGACTTTGTAAGACTTATATGCTATTTTTGCTTCTGCTATATTGTAACTATGAAAGTCCCCTGAATGGTCCCAATGTGAGACATTCTATGTAAGCTTTTCATAACTGTTACTATTGTTATAACTATTATTACACAGAATGGGTAGTCTATAGGAGTTTGTGAATGATGATGGTGGTAAGTACTCTCCTATAACAAAAATTGGGCTAGCTTCTCCATTTTTGAGTATTCATTTCTTAACACTGGGAGAAGGCAGGTCTTCAGAAGGCACTAAACAACAACAACAACAACAAACCCTCTATATTTTTATAGAGGTAAAGTGAGATTTAAATGAATATCAAGAGAACTTTTGTAGAGAAAACTGAGTAACCAGAAGGTAGTACAAAGAATGGGTATAAGAAGGGCAGAAGTGCACCCTACTCGTTTTGTTGGCTGTAGGGAGGAGAGAATGACAAATCCCATATGTCTGAAACACACTTCAGAGAATTTTTTAGTACCATCAGGGGAAGTCAATCTCCTTCCCCTCTATCCTCCTGTATCACTGTCTAAGTTCTCCCAAATGAAGGTGACTATTCTACCTCAGCAAGCAATTGCTGTGACCACCAAATCTTTCCTCAGTTTTGAAGATATGTTTGTTCAATTTTTTAAACCCATGCCTGACATAAATACCAAACTCCACACAGCACAAGAATGAAGCCTTCCTTCTCCCAGAGAATGAGCATATCATAAATGACATAGCCTATTTGAGAGATCCAATGCAAGGACCAACCCTCAGTGGTTCTTCTGCCCCATCCCAGGACAGAATTCAAAGCAGAGGTTTTTTTCACACTCTCCATCTGGCAGAATATGGGATTTGCACATTTCCTAGACTTGTAATTACCAAGCCCAAGTAGGTGCAGCTAAAGGCATTTTTTTTTTTCCTAGCATTTGTCACTTTAAGAAAAGGGACCCTTTAAAGAAAGTGTTCGTTCTTATACAATCCATTCCAAAATCCACTAATTTCCTCTTTCCATTCATCTTCCAGAAATCCTATATCCAAGACAAATGGGATTTAGTATAACACGCTTTCAGTGATACCACAATGAGTGAGACTATTTTAAGAATTCTATTCATCAATTCTCAATAAATATTATGATACTAAGCACTTAGGCATTCTAAAGTTACTTTCCTGAGCAGATCTCAAGCTCTTTAGCAGCACGAATGTATTAAATCTCCTAATTCCCTTGCAAAACAAGCTAAGAAGTCAGAACTAAAACATGATTCTGTAATTCAACTGTATGGCAGGTCACCTGGAAATGGCCTACCTCTTAAAAGAATAAAAAGAGGGGGAGGGGATTATGATAATAGCAAACTGACTGGAGTAGTAGCACTACTACTCCATTGTTGTATTCATTTCAAGTCAAGTTTACCAGGAAATGTTGATTAACAGTGAAGGATTCACTTGACTGTCATTCAATTATTTAAAGAAGTATTTATTGGGTGGTTACAGGATGCCGGGCACTAGCTTAGACCCCAGGGATGTAATGAACAAAAGTCTTTTTCCATATGGAATGTACAATCCAGTAGAGCAGAAATAGCTGTTTAAAAAACAATAATAAAATACCATGTAATATGTAAAAGGATGAAAGTGTGTCTGGAATGTAGAGATAACATGGAGGATGTGGTGGATAACTTTCTTTGTGTGAAGGAATGGAAAGATGTTCAAGAAAAGATTGCTGTAAGATGCAATATCTGACACATACAGTTGAGTAGGAGTCTGACAGTGTTGTGAGTATTCTGTTTCTGAAGAAAAGGTATCCTTGTTGATAGTAAAGAATGTATTGCGTCAAATTTTCATGGCTGTCCTGAAGACAGACTGAAAGATCTATGTTTAAGTTAGAAGATAATGGCCCTTCCTGCCTCCATCTGCTACTTCAAGTATAGTGTTGTAAGGGCCTACCCAGTAAATCACAGAAAAGTACCTCTTTTTATAAAGATATGAATGTCCTTCTGGTCCCTGTTTCTTCTACTCTCACAGCTGCTTACAAAACAGAGATGCAGTTACAGCAAGAAAAACGGCCTGCCCCCCCCTTACAAATGAGGAAATTATAGCCCTGGGAGGTTATGATTTTTCTTAAACTCACAGATAGTTAAAGTAGAGCCCAAAACCCAGAGAAACTAATCATGTTGAATTCTTATTCGACTGAGAACCTCAAAGTCCACAGGTCACTCTATTTACCAACCACGTAATTGAAACTTAATCATACATATCCTTACTTCATATAGACTATAAGCTGCTTAAGGGAATGTCTCAAGACAGAATTGGTTTTGCTATGAAACAAATAAAACCAAAAAAAATCACAGTGGCTTAAAGCAACAAAAGCTCATTTTTCACTCACACTAAGTCTGGAGTACATGGTGAGGACTTCTGCTTCCGGAATGACTCAGGGATTAAGACTTCACCTTCTTAGGTCGTTATCTCAATATCTGGCTTCCTAGGATGCCACATCAGGGTAAGAGAGAGATAGAAGTGCCACACCAACTCTTCTAAGTATCTCAGCCCAGTTAAATGTCCATAACCCACTAGTCAGAACTAATCACATGGCAGGAACCAAATACAATGGGAAGATGGAAAAAACAAGGAATTGCATGAACATCTGATGAGCACTAAGACTATATATTCTCAAAGAATCTCCAGAACTAGCACTGTATATCATGTAGAACATGTGCCTAACAAGGATATATTGAATGAATGAAGAACCCATTAGAGTCAAAGTCCTTTTTTAGCACCGTCAGGGGATACAAAGGTATACAAGGAATAATTCAGTGTTCATGAGAACCTAACTGTGAGAGTAAATACTATTACACACAAAAATTGAATAAAATTAACCATCCACAGCAATGGGAACTAAATGACAAGGAGAGATCTCAAGATAAAAGGGAAAACAGTCAAGATTTAGGATGGTTAGAAAGCCAGTCCTCTATTTCCTGAACTAAAAATATCTCTCTCAAAAGATCCACAAGTCATTTACCTTTGTTTATCCAAAGGACAAGAAGAAATATGAAGTAATAAAATACACCTTCCAAAGTCTGGAATTTAGTTGCAAACATGGGGACCATGCTTAGGGATCATTTCTAACATTTTTTTCCCCTGTGGAGAAACAATATTTCTGTAGCTAAGCATTTTCTATTTCATATTCATATACAATAGTCCCATACCAGGGCAACAATCCTGACCCCTGTTTATACATATCCAGACTCCCCATATGTTGTAGCAATAGGAAGTAACTGCCAAGGGACAACAGAGGACATTCTTCACAAGAATATCATGAAATTTTGAGTAATACTTGAATCATCTGAAAAGTATTCGTCATTTTCTGGACAAATGCTGGTCCTATTTTACACGGTATTATTAACCTTAAGTATAGGAAATTAAGAACTAGCCATAACATTTTATAGCAACATTTTAGCCTGATATCAAGTTCAAAGATTTGCAGAAACCAGGGATATAAGCTGATACGTTTCTGAAAAATCAATTTAACAATATTAATGAGGAGTCTTTAAAATATTCATATATTATGACAACAAATTTCTTTCATAAAAGTCAATCTTAAGGTAATAGTGACAAAGATTTCATCATGAGAATATTCATGCTGCATTATTTATCACTTCAGACAGCCTAAATGTCCAATTCTGGGGAAATGAGTAAACAAATAAAATTACATCCATATTTGGGAATATTATGCAACAATTAAAACAGATGATTGCAAATTATGCATTATCTATGAAAATTTTAAATGATCAATCCTTTGAGGTAATATTTTTACACCTAGGTGTCTACCCTACAGAAAAGCTTTTACAAATGTGCAAACAATGTAAAAAAATGATGTTTGTTGCAGCACTTTTTTAGTATCAAACATTAGAAAATCTGGACTGGAGATTACCTAAATAAAGGTAAATCTCTGAATGCTAACAGAGGAAGTTCAAAGTTTACTAAAGTTAAGAGAATATAAGCTGCAAAATAATAAATACATCAAAAATCAATCTTTAAAAAAACTGTTGTCTACTTATAGACCAATAATTTGGGTTTGGTTAGGGAAGTGGCTTTCTTTTAATCATATACATCTGTGTACATTGGTGTTTTATCAAGAGCATGTGTTGTTTTAGTGTGAGTTTAAATTTTTCATTTTAAAGCCTAACAATAATATTTAGAGAGAAAAAGAGAAAAGGTTACAGATAACTTTTAGTGATATTCATAAAATGACTATAGCAAAATCTTAAACTGAAAGAGTAGTCAATATATATTGTGTGCATAGTATTATGGAAAATGCATAAAACTATCACAGTAAAAAGTGGAGGGAGATAATATGTCAGAATATTAACAGTACTTTCCTGTTGGTAGTAAGACTATTGGTGGGAAGATGGATAGAGGCACGGTTCTGCTTCCTATATTTTTATGTGCTTTTTGCATTTACTATAAAACATGTTAACTGTGTAATCAGGAATTGGGAGGGACCTAAAAAACAGAAACAAGTATTTAAACAAGAAAAAACATCAGGATTAGCATAAATCAGAAAGGATCAAGGAGATAGCCCTATTTTTCCCATAGAGGTTCCTTTTTAAAAGCCTTCCTTCCATTAGGTCATCTATTTTTCAATCCCATGTTTTCATGTAAACAAATAAGACCAGATGTAATTAGAATGATGTACAATGAATTTCTCTCTAGCCCGTTGTGGTATAGCCACAAACTCTTTGATACTTCTCTCTTTACTGTGGGATCTATGTCCCCATCACTTGAATCTGGTCTGGTTTGTGACTACTTCGATAGAGCCTGTGGGAGTGATAACATGTACTTGCAAAGCTAGGTTATAAAAGATATAGCACCTTTCTCCTTCTTCTCTGCCTCTAGATTTGGGGGTGATTATTATCCAGCAATAGATAAGTGAAACAACCTTCTCCTAATATAGATACACATACACACAATCTTTTAATAAATCACCAATAAGATGTTTCTTAATATAGAAAGAGATTTTTCAAGAGTTTTTCACTTGCATCTAGTACCTTTGACGTTATATAGTTCTTTATTCATTGCTTTAATGATCCACTGATTGGAATGTTTTAACATTTGTTTCTAAGTTAGGCATTTTGATAATGATAAAAATGTTAATTTTCCTCTCCCAGCTATTTGAATATAATTCCCACTTAGTAACAAAAGCTAGTGTATAGAAAAGATTTTCAAGAATTTTCATCTATTATTGACATTGAAACTCCTAATATTTTGATCTATTAATATCTTCTCATTTTACAGCAAGTTGAGCACAGAGAAGTTAAGTAACTTACCTAAGAGCTAAGGTCATACAGTGGTAAGACCTGCCAGGATTCAACCCAGGCAGTCTGTAGCCAGAAACTCTGCTTTATATAACTGAACTAAATTGCCTCTCTCTCTCTCTTTCTGCTCAACATACAGAAAGGTGAAGCTGCTAGGAAATAGATACCTCAGAACTCACTGTGGACTCAGACCAGTAATCTCATATCTCCGCCCCTTAAAGACTAGATCATAATGCTGTGTTACTACTACTTTTTGTGGAAAAGACAACAACAACAAAAATTCCAGAGACCCAAAACTATGTAAATTAAAGTAGAACAACAACAACAAAAATAATAAAAGCAGGGACACCTGGTGGCTCAGTCGGTTAAGCGCCTGCCTTCAGTTCAGGTCATGATCCCAGGGTCCTGGGATGGAGTTCTGCATCAGGCTCCCTGCTCAGTAGGGATTCTGCTTCTCTCTCTGCCTGCTGCTCCCCCTGCTTGTGCTCCCTCTTTTTCTATGACAAACAAATAAATAAAACCTTTAAAAATAATAATAAAAGCAAAAAGGTAGAAATGGAACCCTTATGCATGGACCTAAGTGATTGACCAAGAATTTCCACAATGAGGGAGTCTATTGATAAACAAGTTTCAAAGCATTTACTTATTTTTTTAAAGGAAGAAGCAAGGAAAGATGGAGGGAAGGAGAGAAGAAGGGAGAAAGGGAAAGAGGAGAAAAAGAAAGGGAGCAAGGATGAAAAGAATTAGTAATAATAGAATAGTTGAAGAGATCCAAGGTCAGCATGTGTAGGGAAGAAAGGATAAATGGGGAAAAAAAAAAAAAAACCTGAATATAGGAAACCAATTATAAATCCAGTTTGGGGGCTTAAAAAAGGACTTCAAAGAGGGGCTACAAATGAGAGGAACCTACCACTGAATAAATTCAGATCATGAACAAATTCCTTTAGTTCATTTCAGTGGGGAGAAATGCTCTGCTGTGGCAGGCAGAAAAGGAAACGTGCATGTGCATCTGGAAATTTTACAGGACAAAGTTGAGAGGATGGTTATTTAATAATCTGTGACCCAATTATATCTAAATCTATTTCATATTCTGTGTGCAGTGAAGGAACTAGCATGGCAAATAAGATGGAAGGCAGCAGAATGTGTTAACATTTAAGAAAGTATGATTTCAACACAAATAATATTGATTTATTTAGGAAAGAAGAAGCTTATCTTTTAAAGCAACACGAAAAGTAAGTCAAACAATTTTAAGAAAACTAGTATGAGGCAACATGAAGAATTTTATAGAAAAATTATAAAGTCCATAAGGAAGCTGTATTTTAAAAAATAATGCAAGTCACTGTACATAAATGTCCCTTTCTTCATTGTTAATGTATATAAGAAAATAGCACTTTAAACATTCATTAGTAATAACAAAGGGAAAAGACTTCTGGAAATCTTCTTTTGGAAGTGTTAATGGATTAAAATGAAAGACTTTATAATATATGCAGAAATAACCCCAATTACTCAACCACTTGCTAAATATTTCTTGAGTACTCATTTTGCACCAGACACAGTAGTAAGGCACTGGGGATCTAATAAATAACTGACTTAAATCCTCCTTGAATACGTCTCAAAAAATTTAACAGAGAAAAAACCTCTAATGTATCAGTCATTGGTTTAATACATAAAAAGTGTGGGTCAATGTTCCAATCCCCTTCTTATATCTAATACTAAATGTTTTTCTGCCATCGCAGAAACATGCATTCATGGTCCACAATCAACACCATTTTATCCAGGTGAATTCCCAAAGGTTGAGGAGAATGCCAATCCCATGGCATAAAAGGGCACTTGTCTCAGAGAAAAAAGCTTATGGATAGAACTCGACAATGAAACCAGAGTCAGCTACCCACCACATGATTTTGCTGGTAACTAGCTTTATGGTTATGTAATCTTTAGCTCCTCAATAAAATAACATTTTTTAAAATTGCAGTTTAATTACACAGGTGAAGAAGAAAGCCCACAAATGTTTAGTGATTAAATCAGGCCAAATAACCTGGGCCTGTGCACAGTCTACTTGCTATTTCACGCTGCCTCCATTGTTTTTTTTTTTAATCTGCTGTCAATTCTTTATATGAGTAGGAGCTTCTTCATTTGTAACAAATGTCCAACCCAAACTTGATAAAAAGAGATTTATTGGCTAAAGTAAGCCAAAGTATCCAGGGGCAGCTGGGATTCAGACATGGCTGAATCCAGGGACTCGATTTATTGTTGTCTGCTTGGGTGTTACTCTATTCATCTTTTTTTTTGCCCATCTCTATGGTGTCATTCGCTGGCTGTTTTCTCCCTTCGCAGTCACACTAAGTTGCTCTATCAAAATTCCTGGGATTGTATCTTATAGGATCATTTGGGGTCACGTGACAATTCTCAGTGTCTAGAAAGTAGAGTTAGCCCCACACAAACTGCATAGAATGGAGGGTGGAGAAAGCATGGCTCCACCTGAGGAAGTTCAGGATGCTCACATCAGAGTGGAAATGAATGCTGGGCAGGCAAAAAAAAAAAAAATCTGATTTTCATGCTCCTCTTAAATAGCCCCATCTCTATATGCCTGTCATTTGTATCAAGGTTTTATTGACTTTCATTAGGTACCTTCATTCTTGGGTTATATCTTTGCTTTGATCTACAGGATTCACTTTGGAAAAGTTCCAATTAAAGACAAGTCTGCAGAACTATATATACAGCTGAACAACTGTTTTCAAGTGCAATTTCTCTGATCTACAAAGAAGTATACCAGGGATAAGTTTTTATGGTTTTCATGCTTGCCAGACAGATAGGAAAGTGGAGCTTCATCTTAGACTTAGCCAGGATATTCAGATCTGAAAGTGATAGGACCTGGGTCAGGATTGGGAAAGTGAAGAAAAAGATTATTTTGCATTGATGACTCTTCTATCCACCATCTGCTCCCCTGGAAAGAAGTAACTATTATTACTTTGAAAGGGCCATGATGACTTCCCAGCCTGGACTACTTTCTGTGAGCATCCCCGCACCCAGGTGGAGAGACCTCTAGTGAGGTCCATTCAGCAATCTGTGCACTTACCACAGGACATGAAGCCCATATGGTCCCAAAATAAAGACACTTGAATAAGCAGTGGCAGAGTCAGCAATAGATCTGTCTAGGCTCCCAATTAAATGCTACCTCCATGGTCTACATATCTGAGCCAACCCTGATGACTATAAACACTTAAGGTTGTCCTTCACTGTCATTACCGCTCAACTATTTCCATTTGCCTTCTCAAGTTATTTTTGACATTTGGAGTTCAGCCATTTATGTATACAAAAATAAACTATTTTATAGGACATGAAACTAGCCCAGTAAAATGAAACTAGAAATGAGAGTTCTGGATAACAGCTCTCCACTTTAAGCTTTATTCTTTGACTCACTTTAACAGAATATTGGAAAGTCTAAGGCTTCCAATTACATACCTTCATCTTATGAATTTGGAATCAGTTGAGAAACAGAGTGGTCAACAGATATAAAAATATCTACTGGTAGTGCCAGATCTGATATTATACCTAGACCCACCCCCCATATGGTTTTCCTAACATTTTCCCTACACAACAAACCCATCTACCCTTTACAACACTGAGTTTCACTGCAGGAACAAAGTAGAGACACATACAGCAGAGAAGGAAAGCACAAATGTACAAAGCACAGGTCAAGGGAAGGAAGAAGGTTGGAACACAGGAGAAGAACAACACTCATCACCTGAACCTCACCCAGAAGAATGTGGACAGTGAGCATTCAATTCTTGCCACCTCAGTGAAAACATAAACCACTCCCTGAGAAATAAGAGATAGAGAATGGAGACCAAAAAGGGAATCTGTCTTTAAATGGCTGACAAACACACATAAGCCACAAAATACTGTGCCTTCCTAAGCAAAAATGGAAAATTTCCTCATAAAAAATGAAGCTGGAAAAAATGAGTTGTCTCCTAAAAAAAAGAAAAAGAAAGAAAAAAGGAAGTGCCTGCCATCTATTATGCATCAATATGTCAAGAACTTGAATTATATTTTTCATGAAATTTTCATGGTTATTTTTTTTTCCCTGTTAGAGATGAGGAAACAAAGTTTCAGAACATTTAAGAAATTTGCTCCAAACCTTTTCTTTTTCCACTGTACCACAATTCCCCTTGGAAGATCTTTATCACTGTGTTTTGCTGCCTGCCCAGCATTGAAATCCCTGTCCTACATTGAGGGAGTTCTACCATTATGTGAGGCGTCGCAGTAAGCAGGGCACCCTCCCTCCCAATATGGAGTTGGAAAGGCTAGATGATTGCTCTCACGGAACTACTAACCTAGAATTGGCCAATCAAATGTTTGTACCTGGGACCCTCGGACACTGACTCTAGATCAAGTGATAAAATAAAATTTAAAAAGCAAGGGCAGGGGGCGCCTGGGTGGCTCAGTGGATTAAGCCGCTGCCTTCGGCTCAGGTCATGATCTCAGTGTCCTGGGATCGAGCCCCGCATCGGGCTCTTTGCTCAGCGGGAGCCTGCTTCTCTCTCTCTCTCTCTGCCTGACTCTCCGCCTACTTGTGATTTCTCTCTCTGTCAAATAAATAAATAAAATCTTTAAAAAAAAAAAAAAAAAAAAAAAAAGCAAGGGCAGTTTGGAATTCATTAAGGGGTAAGGCAGCATCCTGTGTGCAGATGTCTAATAGTTAACCTGACATCGAGCAGCAGCACCTAGTATCTAGTAACGACTACCAGCTGTTACGGTAATGTGTGGACAACCTTAGCAGTGGTTCAGGCCCACAGAATCACTGGAGCCAGCCTGTGATGGGATGGATTATGGTTCAGCAAATACTCCCCGCATCTCCTGCCTTCCATGGTAGGCCCAGTATACCTCCCCACCGTACTAATGGTGAGCTTGGCCACATGACATGCTTTGGTCAAAAAAACACTAGCTGACATGATGCACAGAGACTTACATACACTTGGTCGTTTGGCTTGACCATTATACTCCAGAGATTTGCCACAAGAATAGCACACCTCAGGAAGCCTCTTCCTTTCCCTGAGCCTGAGGAAGGACACACATGCAGCACATCAGAACCCAACTCAAAGCCTGGAAGTTAACCAGCCAGCTGCACCTCGAAGCAGAGATATCCAGTTGTGCTAGTTTCCTGTGGCTATGCTAGCATATGACCACAATGTTTGTGGCTTAAAATAACAAAAAACTGATAATCTTGCAGTTTTGGAGGCCCAAAATTAATTTCAGTGGGCCAAGATCAAGGTATCAGTGGGAGCATGCTCTATCCAGAAGCCCTAGGAGAGAATGGAATGGATGGAATGGAAATTGACATTTCCAGAGTCTAGAGCTGCAATTCCTTGGCTCAGGGCGCCTTCCTTCATCATCAAAGCCAGCAGCATAGCATCTTTAAATCTCTCTGTTGCCACTGCATAAAATTCTATATTTCTGCTTCAGTATAAAATTCCCCTCAGTCTCCCTCTTATGATTACACTTAGGGCCCATTAGGAGAATCCAGGAGAGCCTCTCCCGACTCCTTAACTGAGTCACATCTGCAAAGTCTCTTTTGCTACATAAGGTAATATTCACAGGTTACAGGGAGTAGGACCTGGATATTTTGAGGGCGCCCTTACTCAGCCTGCGACACCAGCCAAGCCTATCCAGGAGCCACCAAACCACACTCAACCTACAGACCTATAAGAAACCCATTGATTTTTTTGAGGCACTAAGCATCTCCAATCAATTCCTACTGTGCTTAAATGACTTAAACTCCATTTTCTATTACTTGCAATTCAAACAACCTACCTGGTATATACTAACTATAACAATTTTGAGAAACTCAAAGAATATCAAATGATAATACTGAGAATATAAAAAAGCTGAATGTTTTTGTTAGTACTTATACCATAATGACCTGTTTGGAGGAAATTGAGAAAATAGAGAAGCTAGCAGAGTGGAGTAAATTTAGATGACTTAAAATACTTTAAGTGGATAACACTTCTTTTTAACCAAAGGAAGCTAAATCAAAACCCTAACCTTCAGCTGAGTAATTAAGATAGGTGTTTTAACACAGAAAGCAGTTGTTAAAATGATTACAATAGTGTATCCTGTCCCAAAGTTGCAGTGACAAGAACTCTGACAAGACTACTGAATCAAATTGGCATTTTTTAAACTTCATTTTAACTCCTAGTCATTTCTATCCAGAAGAGATTGCACAGGTCAGAGAAATGGCAATGAATTAATGTCATAAAAAAGGTATAGAGACAGCAGGAAATTGCAGAGCATTAGTTAAGCCCTGTGATTCTTTGCCCTCATTTTACATCTTAAACAACGTAAAAGAGGGCAGTAGATGGAAGGTAACTTAAAAATGTGCTGCTCTGTAAAGGCCAGCCAACAGAGCTTCGGGACATTTATTTGAAGTCAGGACATTAGTGCCAGGGTGAATAAAGGGAATGTAATAGGTTTACATTTTTACAAAGGGGCCTGACCGATCTATATCAAAGGAAGAATGTCCAAGAGACAGAGTGATGGGATAATAGGAAGTAGAATTAAAACTTGGCTTCCAGGGAGACAAAAAGCAATGGTAACTTGGAATGCTTCCAAGGTAACTTGGGAGTAATGTGTGGGGGTGAGGATCACGCTAGAACAAAGGAGGCTCTAATATTAAAAGGAAATGAGCAAAAGGAGACTCCCCCAATAGGAGATGTGTGTCTGCCTTCTTGAAAACAAACAAAGATCTGCAACTTTTCACTGACAGAATCACAGTTCTTCCTTCTGGAACCAATTATTTAGAATAGAAAGGTCTTCTAGAGGACTTCTGACAAATGAACCAAACTGATGTGGGTGAGTCATCTCCTCCAAAAACAGATAATATGGATAAAATATAACCCAAAAAATTATGCATAACTGAGTCTGAAATACAAAAATGCTTAAAAACAAAAGGAGTTTTCACAGAGCAAGATGTGTGAGCTAATCTCATAGCCTTCTGGCAGAGCTGTCCTTCTGAGATGTGGTCTTTGGTCCAGGGCTATGACATGGTAAGGGTCCCAGCAAGCAGGGGAGATGGAACTGGGCTTCCTCCATTAGGCCACAAACCCCAAAGCATGTCAGTAGGGAAAAAAATGTTAAAAAATCGTCTTTTACACAACCACCCCTTAACCATCTGGCCAGGTAAGCCAAAACCCCACATTACCTTTGCAAACCTCCTTACTCCGTACCTGTCTTGGCTAAGTAATTCCCTGGTACACCCATATACTTCTTTCATTGGTTGCTATGCTTACCAAGAGTCGATAGTTTGGGTTCCTAAACCTGTCACTGACTGTGTACTTGTAACTTTAACACTTGAATTTAATTAAATATTAAGGTGACTGATATAATGTGAGTATGAAAAGAGAGGGATGTATTGTTTCTATAGAAACAGCTTGAATTCTTTGGAAAGACGCCATAAAGGTAAGTTGCTAAAGACTGGCTATGAATTACAAAACTGTGACAGTGCTGGGGTGTCTTAAAAATTTAGAAGAATTCTGCAGCCAGACTGCTGAACAAATGTCTTTAAGCTTCACTCCACCACAAGTCCTTTAAAGAGAGTAGAATCAAAGATGCTACATGATGGGTGTCAGGAAATTCTAATACCTGGCAAATGAAGGTGTATGTGACATGGTTAAGAGAAAATAAATATTTAGGACATTTATATTTTTTTAATTCTCTAACTCATGATGAAAATTCTTATTTTAAAAGTGATTTTTAAAGAGTACCCATGGCTGAATCCGCTTTTAAATGGAAGTCGGAAAACTGTATTGCACTAAATAGATTTTGACTTAGAAAAATCATGAAAGTACTTTGGGCAATTTTTTAAATCCACAAAATGAGGAGAGTACACAAGGTATTTTCTACATGTGCTTCCAACTGGTATACTCTGCATCTCCTTTAAGAACTGGCCTATCTGAAAACCTATTGAGATCAAGGTTAAATTTAAGTGAAGAACCCACTCTTCCTGTCAAAGTAACTTCCCTCTTGTTGTCAGTCAACACCACACTGCAAATAACAACGAGGTCACCTGGGAATAAAAGATACTCAAGTAAATGAAAGGACTAACGTCAACACACTAATCCAGAAAATGCAGAGTTAAGATTGAAAACCTAGCCTAGTCCCCAGCATTAAGTAAAGCTTTTTGTCTTTTTTCTCCCTGCTACAACACTGCCAATTAGGAACAGAGTGTCAGCTGAGAGAGGTGTTTAATGGAAATTGCTGACAGATTCTTAACTCGAACACTCAGAAGAGAGTAGCTTTAATAAGGCATCTGGAAGCAAAGGAATTTTTTTAAGAAATGGGGGAAAAGAGGAAATTACTAGGCAAAATGAGAGAAGCAGGAGGTAGGGATGCCAAACCTGATAAGGGAGTCCTAAAGCTGACAGGAAGCAGAATCAAATCCCATCCTAAACAAGGTCTTTTCTCCATCCCTACTCCGTCCCCATCTGACTCATGTCTGTTATGATCACTGCTGGAACCCTGTCCTGCCCCAGAAGCCAGTGACCTAACTGCAAGTCTACCCCTGCTCCCTTCCCTAGAGCTCTGCCCCCTGCATACAGGAAATGTACAAGTGACAAAGTCATTTTAAAATAAAGTCATATTTAACGTAGTGACTTCTGAAGTCTCTTCAGTATGAGTCAAATCACATTAAGAAAAGAAGGCATCTCCTGGATATCAACCTTTTTTGTCTGTACTGTCATTTGCAAATATCTTCTCCCATTCCGTGGGTTGCTTCTTTGTTTTCTTGACTGTTTCCTTTGCTGTGCAGAAGCTTTTGATTTTGATGAAGTCCCAAAAGTTTATTTTCGCTTTTGTTTCCTTTGCCTTTGGAGACATATCTTGAAAGAAGTTGCTGTGGCTGATATCGAAGAGATTATTGCCTATGTTCTCCTCTAGGATTCTGATGGATTCCTGTCTCATGTTGAGGTCTTTTATCCACTTTGAGTTTATCTTTGTGTACAGTGTAAGAGAATGGTCGAGTTTCATTCTTCTACTTAAAGGTTGATATCCAGGATCTATAATGAACTCCTCAAACTCAACACACATGAAACAGGCAAACATATCAAACAATGGGCAGAAGATATGAACAGACACTTCTCCAATGAAGACATACAAATGGCTATCAGACACATGAAAAAATGTTCATCATCACTAGCCCTCAGGGAGATTCAAATTAAAACCACATTGAGATATCACCTTACACCAGTTAGAATGGCCAAAATTAACAAAACAGGAAACAACATGTGTTGGAGAAGATGTGGAGAAAGGGGAACCCTCTTAAACTGTTGGTGGGAATGCAAGTTGGTGCAGCCTCTTTGGAGAACAGTGTGGAGATTCCTCAAGAAATTAAAAATAGAACTTCCCTATGACCCTGCAATTGCAATCCTGGGTATTTACCCCAAAGATACAGATGTCATGAAAAGAAGGGCCATCTGTACCCCAATGTTTATAGCAGCAATGGCCACAGTCACCAAACTATGGAAAGAACCAAGATGCCCTTCAATGGACGAATGGATAAGGAAGATGTGGTCCATATACACTATGGAGTATGATGCCTCCATCAGAAAGGATGAATACCCAACTTTTGTAGCAACATGGACAGGACTGGAAGAGATTATGCTGAGTGAAATAAGTCAAGCAGAGAGAGTCAATTATCATACGGTTTCACTTATTTGTGGAGCATAACAAATATCATGGAGGACAAGGGGTGTTAGAGAGGAGAAGGGAGTTGGGGTATATTGGAAGGGAAGGTGAATCATGAGAGACTATGGGCTCTGAAAAACAATCTGAGGGGTTTGAAGTGGCAGGGGGGTGGGTGGTTGGGGTACCAGGTGGTGGGTATTATAGAGGGCACGGATTGAATGGAGCACTGGGTGTGGTGAAAAAATAATGAATACTGTTTTTCTGAAAATAAATTAATTAATTAAAAAAAAAAAGAAAAGAAGGCATCTCAAGTAGAACAGGAACCAAAAGAAATTCAGAATGGTATTAAGCCATATAATCACCCAGAAATATAGCGAGATTCCTCCCTGATCCTGCTTTGGGGAACTTTTACTTTTTATTATGGAAAATTTTAAACCAAAATAGAGGGAATAAAAAATGAGCCTATGATCAATTTTATCTGCATAACTCCCCATTTTCCCTTTTCCTCCACTATTTTAAAGCAAATCCACACAGCAAGGTATTTCATCCATTGGTATTTTGGCACCTATCTCTAAGATCTCCTGTATTTCTTAACATAATGACAATATCACTGTCATAACTCAAATCATAACAATAATTCCTTAATCATAAAATAGCCAGCATTCAAATTTCTCCGGGGTATTTTTTAAAACAGTGAGGGTCAGGTAATAGAACACAATTTGAGAGCACTACCGACTGATGTTAAAGAAGAAGAAGAATATTAATACTAAAATAAAACCTCTGACCTTGAGACTCATACGCAATTACATCATAAACACTCCTAAGCCAATAGCCTACAGTCAGCACCCAGGCACATGTTCCTTCCATACATGCCCTCAATCTCTCAACTCAGGTTTATTCTGCCTGGGCTTATCTTCCTTGAGGCCATGCATAGAGTACTTATTTTATAACCAATTTGTATTAAAAAACTGGGGGAAGAGTCATATTAATTCCCACAGCCCTATAGTTAGATTTTGTCACCCAGAAAGGCCAGTATTAAGTGGGTCCAACCACAGAGCACTCCATAGGACTGCTTGAAAGGACCCATTACACAAGCATCAGTGATTCTGTCAAGAAATAAAGATGGAAGAATGACTCCTGGTGAATGAATAATGATCAAAGAAAAGGGGCTCTTGAACTGAACTATCTGGGTGCTAAGCCCGGGTCTCAGTTTACATGCTGAGTCATCTTAGGCAAACCATTTCTTTTATATGTACCTTGGTTTCCTCAAATGTTAAGGGAGGTCAAGGACAGGATTTATCTCCTGACCTGATTGTGAGAACTGAAAAGGATATTGATAAACTGTGACAGTACCAAGCACACCGGGATGGTTGGTCACTCTTTAAAAGACTATCTAACATACAGAAAGTATTCAACAAATACTAACATTTATACAGTGGGAGTACCAGTTGAGTGAGAAATAGTGTTTTAGTTCCCAAAGGAGATAATAATAAATAATTTCCCAAACAATTCCAAAATAGAGTTTGCTCTTTCTGTAAGTAGTGATTTCCCCAAAACTGAAAGTATTCAAACACACTGAAAGAAAACATAAATGTCCAATTTAGTGGACTTGATCCATGGTTCCCTAACCTAACTGATCATCATCTTTCCTGAGGAGTTTCCTCAGAGGGCAGATGACTGGGACTTCTGAGTAAAAAAACACATTTCATTTGGAATATGGGGATCTATATTCTTGTTAAAGTTTCTTCGTTGATTCTAATCAGCAGTCAGATTGTGATTATTTCCAAAATTTCTTCTAATCTTCAAGTTTTATGATTTCAAGAATTTCCAAAATTCTTATTTCAAAGGCACACACATACAGCTGTGTGTGTATGTGTGTTTTCTCACTCCCCATTTCAGTGGAGTAAATAAATATATATATTCCTTCCAGGAAGGACCAAACATCTAATTCTTAAAACTTCCCAAAACTTTACCTGAGTGTTCTGTGGATGTTTTATAGGTTTTAAGAAATTTTTTTCATTTTTTTAATTGGATAAAGTAAAAAATCACACCATCTGCTTCTGAGCCTCTGGTGGATTTATCCAGAGCGATTCAATCATATCAGAAAAAATGAGTAACTGACTGCCTGATTCCTCTGACAAGTGACACAACTCTGTCCTGTTCTCAAGCCTGTAGCAAGAGAGTGGCTGTGACATTGGAGACAGTAGTGAATGTTTCAGCAGCTGTCTTGCCATCGGGGAAATGGAGAGATGTAAGTGATTTATACGAGGTCACACAGCAAGCCAGGGGGCAGGGCCAGAAATAGGATCTGCATCTCCCGCTTGGCAGTCCATGGTCCATGTAGTACACCCTGAGGATATGGAAGCGAGGCCCCTCATCGGAACCAAGAAGCAGACAGAGGGACTTCCATTTAGAGGTTCATAAATGCTACTCTGAAAGGAGGAAGAAAATTCCCCTTTCATGCTCAATCAAGCCTAAACCAAGGTGAGGGAATGAGGAAATGTTATTTATTTTTGTAAGATGAAAGACCACTGCATGTACTCACTTCCTGTCAGTACCACAAGGGGCTTGTCTTCCCAATCATTCTTCATGCCCAGTCTCCAACAGTGCTGTTGGGAAGGCAGATTGGGGCAAAAAGATAAGGGTGATTCCTACAGTTGGCCCAGAAAAAAAGAGATTTTTCATTTTCTTCATAAAGCCACACAGTATTTGAGTTGATTAGATTTCTGAGTGTGTGACTCAATGCAGTAACTCCAGAGATATAATAAGTAAAGTACTAAATGTCACTGGAGGACCTGAAAAAAAAAGATAGATTTCTTTCCCCCAAATCTTAACCTATTCCTAAGAAATAATTCAGTCTGTTTTACTGAAACTGTTTGTGTGTAGTTACATATTTCTTTTTAAAATATTCTCATCTATTTCACATCTATCTTTCTGACAAGCAGTTAACTGATTCCTCAGGGGTAAGAATCAACCTTTCCATTTTACAAACACACATACACACAGCTTCATAGAACCCGCTACAGTGTTCTATGCTTAAGGTATTCCATCAATATTTTGGAACTGTTCAATTATAGAAGTAAATAAATGTATTAAATAATTTATATACTTAAATATATTAAAAGAAATTATGGATTGGATAGCAATAAATAGGTGTTAGGGACTTGAGGACATGAGTGGAAGAGGGAATTTCCATTTATTTGCTTTTTGTGTCTCAAAATATGAGTAAAATAATAGAATTATTGATGGGCTTTTTTAATGTTTTTCTATATTCTTAACATGTATATAATGGACAGGTTTGCTTTGTAATCCAAAAAAGAAATAAATGTTAAAAAGTTGGCAAGGATTCTTTTTAGCCCATAAACATAAATATGCAAAAAAAAATTATTTTCTATAACTCACCTTACATACTCCAAGGCCCCTTTTCACTGGCCATATGGAAATTTTAACTCCTGGTGCTAGAAGAATGGGGGGGGCAGGCAAGGGGACCCCAGTTCACCCAGATTGGACCTACGCTTATTTCTTATAGCATAGATGTGATTGATCTCCCTCCATTAAGCCAGGGTTGAGCCGTGAAGATGGAACTGAGACTCCAGGGATAGGGAAGGGAACAGAAAAGACAAAGCTGGGAATTGCATGTGGTGGGGACAAGGAAAAGACATGATTAAGAGAAGACTCTCAGACTCCCATGTAAAGCATATTGCCTTAAAACAATCCCTTTTTAGATAACCACGAACAAAAAAATTTCTGAAAATATTAGAAAGGATCTATTCAATCTTTTCTCTAAGTCATATTTCTCTCCATTTGGGGATCTCATCAGAAAAAAATCCAAGAATTCCTGCTTTCTATGGATCCTTCCCATTTCTCTCAATTCCCCTAAAGTCTACTTGTCTCGTTTTCATCTCACGGATATTTTGCAACATCTGTGAAATCATGAATGCCAATCAAGGCTCTGTCCTTGTCAGGTAGGAAAAGAACCCTACGTTCACCAAAGGAGAAAGCTTAGATCTTCTACATCTTTCAGAGTTGAATAAGATAAATCTTTATCTTGCTATTATTGACAGCCTCTTAAAGCTCAAGTTGGATATATGTTATGCAAAGTCAGTTTCTTTACTATGGTTAACAGAGAAAAGGGGGGAGAAAAGTCCCATCCTGCCACATACAGGCAGAAAGGAAATGAAAGATAAAAAAAAGTTAGTTGCCTACTTTGTATCCAGTGTTTTATGAAACAGGTGATTAACATATTAGCATGTTCTCAAGGAGCTCACAGTCTAGTGGACAAGATAGATACAAATATCTACCTAAAATATAAAAGAATTCTAAAAAGAATTTTTAAATTGCACTGGGGTCACAGATGGGATGCAGTTACTTCTGCCTGAAGGTATCTGAAAAGACTTCATAGAGAAATGACATTTCAACCACATCTTCAAGCACGATTTGGAGATGGAGTGAAGACAGTGGGATGGCGAACCATATATGCAAAGCATAAAAGGATGAAACCACATGATATATTTATAGACTCTCAGGTAGAACAGTGTAAGAGTCTAGAACTCAGGGGAGATCAGAGAGAGAGGTGAGAACATCAAAAGACAGGCTATGACCATATTTAATATAAAGTGATCCCTATCAAATTCCTATACAATTCTCAAGTCTCAAAATAGTCTCCCATAAAAGGCTCGCCTTATCTATAGTTGGGACATCTAGAGCTAAGCCATGAATTGGAATTATGTCCCAAAGTCACAGAACAAAGAAATAATTATGAACATATACATGAATTACTGACCTACCTCCTGGCCTATTGAAGAACACAGTACGTCATTCCATATTTTCCCCATAAAATCCTATGGGCTTTGTGGGCCTACACTGAACTGAGGAATGTCTTCCCACCCCTTTCTCCAAAACCTCTCAAGCCAACTATCTCCACCAATGGATAAATTTAAATTCAACATCCATCTCCTTATTAGAGAAGACAGAAATGGGGTCTTTCATTTTTATTTTTCCCCTCAATTTGCGAATGAGATTGGAAGAAAACGCTCCTGCAATAGATATTGATGCCTCCTCTTCCTTTATGTTCAGTTTCTAACAATTTAGTCAAAACCCAATAGCTGGAGAGGAAGGACTGGAATAGCCAAGTATCCAGCTACATGAATGTTTATGCCAGTTCAATATCTGGTCTTCTCTTTTTCTGAAATAATGGAATGTTTGTGAAAAAAAAATCAATAAACTTTTGTGAAGAGAGAAAGCTGGACACATTAGAGACTTAGGTACTAATTGGAGGGAGCAAATTGATGTTGATGCAAGATTTCAAAAAACAGGGTGTTCTTTTATAGAATCCAACTATCACAGGTTTTTCATGTGCATTTGTGTTTACATGCTATAAATACGGATTTTTTTAAAGATTTTATTTATTTATTTAAGAGAGACAGACAGAGATAGTGACAGAGATAGTGAGAGATAGCACTAGCCCAGAAGAGGGGGAGAAACAGGCTTCCTGCAAGGTTCCATCCCAAGACCCTGGGATCATGACCTGAGCAGAAGGCAGATGTCCCGAGGCCAGATATTTTAAATTTATGGTTAAAGAAAAAATTTTTCCAGGCGCCTGGGTGGCTCAGTTCATTAAAAGGCTGCCTTAGGCTCAGGTCATGATCCCAGGGTCCTTAGATCAAGCCCCACATCAGGGTCCCTGCTCAGCAGGGAGCCTGCTTCTCCCTCTCCCTCTGCCTGCTGCTCCCCCTGCTTGTGCTCTCTATCTCTCCCTCCCACTGTCAAATAAATAAATAAATCTTTAAAAATAAAAATTCCTTACTTTGGATATTTGGATTTTTTTCACGAATTTATTACTTTACTACTATGTCTTTATCTCTGTTTGAGACTCTCTCAGGGGAAATAGGGAATAAACCCTAGGGAACTATGAAGGAAGCTACAACATGTTGCTTTGGTAACATAACCTTCCTTATACTTCCACAACTGACTTAATCTTAGACCAATGTCATTTTCAGCTGATTACTGTTCTAAGTAGAATTATTTTACCCAGGTTTGGGAGTGTTCACATTTTCTTGAAAAATAAATGTGGATACATAAAAACTGAATTTTTTTCTATCAAGGAAACCAAGAAATTTTTAGGAAAAGGTAAAAAGAATATTATATATTATTAAAAACTAAAAAAACACTTTAATGGCTCTTGACCTAAGGTGGTAGCTTCTAACCATCTCTTATTATAAGCAAAGAGTTGGAAAACAATTTTTTGAGAGTAGTATCAACAATCTTAAAAATAAGAAAGTCTTGGGGCACCTGGGTGACTCAGAGGGTTAAGCCTCTGCCTTAGGCACAGGTCATGATCCCAGGGTCCTTAGATCAAGCCCCACATCAGGGTCCCTGCTCAGCAGGGAGCCTGCTTCCCCCCTCTCTATCTGCCTGCCTCTCTGCCTACTTGTGAACTCTCTTTCTCTCTCTCTTTCTAATAAATAAAATCTTAAAATAAAAAAAAAAAATAAGAAAGCCTTACCCACCACAAAAATTGCTGAACCCAGAAATGGCCTCCTTAATGTAACCAGCTCAGCTGAGTATGTTTCCATTTTATCTATGAATGTGCCTCAGATGGGTAAACAAAATCCTGAACATAAAGGATTTCTGGGTTTCTCTTTTTTCTTGTAACTTGTTTTTGTATGACATACCTCTTTGAATGTCCAAATGCAAAATAACAATTGTAACAATAGGAGAAACTGGTCAGCTAACATCCATTTCTCTGATATAGGACAGGTACAACAAACTGTCTAGCCAGCTCTAGAGAGTAGCTGACAACTGCCACCAATTTTAAAATAATTTTAAAACAGGCCAGATGCTGCTATCCTTACAGGACAAAGCAATAACTCAAAAAGCATAGGAGTGATGTAAAATAAAATCTTTGAAATACAGAAACCAGTGGATTTAATTGTGAGTGATCCCTGTACAACTGGGCAGTTCTGAAGCCTCATAAAATGGTCCATCATAAAAAGCTTGCCTGATTCTAAAGTAGAAGTCTAGCAATAAGAAGTGGCCTGGAATTACGAGTTCAGGAACTGCTGCTATCCTTGCTGCGTGACAGTCTGAACATTGTATAATCAAATAATCACAACATTTTTCAGCTTCCAGAGACCACCATAGAGCTCGTAATCCAAGCCCTGAATTTATGAGTAAGGAACACAGTCCCAGAAAGTCTAGGAGTCTTGTCCAAAGCCACCAAGAGCTAAGAATCTCCCATACATTCAACTTTCTTTAATTGGATGTAGCAAATACAATAACAAAGAATACAGACATACTAACTGTCCTCATTCATTCAATAATTATTTACTGAATGTCTACTATATGCCAAATACAATGCTGTAAGTTTATGTCTACTGTGGAAAACAGATATAACAACAAATAGTAACAGTACCACTCTGTCTCTTTTAAAATAAAACACTGACAGTTTTTACTACAAAACTAATATATGACATTATTAAAATTTTGAAAAATAGAGAAAAGTTGAAAAAAGGAACAGATTTCTTATCATCACCCATGGAAAAGCACTTTCAACATTTGGGGTAATACCTGTCAATCTTTTCTCTTAAGTTTTAATTCTTTCTTCATTTTTTCCCCTTTCAAACAGCTGTGATAATTCTGTATATAGTTATGTATCCTACCTTATTGCATTTCTCATGTTATTAATGACCTTTGTCATCACAACTGCAAAATATTCCAAGGGGTGGATATAATTATCTTTGCAGTGTTATTTCCACTTTTGTAAGGATATGTACTTATAAATTATGAGCATCTTTTCAAAAAAATTCCATATTTCAGAATACTTCCTTTGGAGATCAATTTCAGATTAACTGACACCTCAGTTTTTTCCAAAAGGATTTAAAGCTGTTTCCTAAAATTCCTATAATTGTGATGCAGGTCAAAATGTGTGACCTTTCTGGAAACATATCACCTAGTAGCTTTTTGACAGGACACTTCCACTGACGCTAAGGATATGAGAATTGCACAGTTCCTTTGTCACTTTGATACTATTGGTCTTCCCACTGCTTTTTCAGATTCAGTATTCTCAACCACTGATTAGACTAGCGTGGTTGGTTCATCCTGCCTGTGATGTTATCTGCCATTACTGTAGTAGAGACTGCCCTATCTTTTAGAGTTGTTCAATGAAATACTGGACACCCAGTTAAATCTGAATTTCAGGATAAACAATTAAGAATTCGGACATACTGGAGCACCTAGGTGGCTCAGTGGGTTAAGCCTCTGCTTCCGGCTCAGGGTCCTGGGATCCCGAGGGTCCTGGGATCTCAGGGTCCTGGGATCGAGCCCCACATTGGGCTCTCTGCTCAGCAGGGAGCCTGCTTCCGCCTCTCTCTCTGCCTGCCTCTCTGCTTTCTTATGATCTCTGTCTGTCAAATAGATATATAAAATCCTAAAAAAAAAAAAGAATTCGGACATACACTAAAAAAAGTATTTGTTGTTTATCTGAAATTCAAATTTAACTAGGCATCCTGTGTTTTTACTTCCTAAATCTGGCAATTCTATCAACTCTGCTTCTCGCTAATTGCTTGTTAGACTTGAGTAATTTTCATACATCTCCCAACTTCTTCTGGAAAATGAAGAGAAACGTGTCCATCTTAGAGGATGAACACATTTCCCAGAGAGAAGCATAAAAGTACCTAGTACATTAAGTTTGCCTTCCTCCACTCCTCCACGCTATTTCATATTCTTCTCTTCTCCCTCACCTACTCCTCCCCACCAGCTCTGAGGACCACCTACTTTCTCCCCCACTTGCCTGTAATAGATCTGGGACTCCCAACCCAGCTCCCCACCCACCCACCTACCCATGAATTTGTGAGTTTGAAGCTTGATTTCAGGAAATGTTTCACATCACAGGTTGTCTCCAAAGCAGCTGGGATACCTCAATAATTCATTTTGCTACTGAATGCTAAGTAGGCACATTATGAGATACTTATGGTAAAGAGACCTAACTCAGAGTAAGGGATTAGGGAAGGCCTTCTGAAAGATGTAATATCTGAATTTAGAAATGAAGGATGAGTGAGAGTTGGCCAAGAAGGGAGGAGAGGCACAGGTACCTGTCTTCAAGGCAAAGATAACAGCATTTACAAAGACTCAGTGGTACCACAACTCCCATGGAATTGACAGATGAACTGAGAAAAAAGCGTTGAGAGAAGGGGGACTAAAAAGCTTCTGCACAGCAAAGGAAAAAATCAACAAAACTAAAAGGCAACCAACGGAATAGGAGAAGATGTTTGCAAATGACTCTACAGACAGAGGGCTGGTAGACTATAAAGAACTTCTCAAACTCAACACCCAAAAAACAAATAATCTGGTCAAGAAATGGGCAGAAGACATGAACAGACACTTCTCTAAAGAAGACACAAAAATGACTAAGAGACACATGAAAACATGCTCAACATCACTCAGCATTGGGGAAATACAAATCAAAACCACAATGAGATACCACAATGAGATACCAGTCAGAATGGCAAAAATTAACAAAGTAGGCAGCAAATGTTGATGAGGATGTGAAGAAAGGGGAACCCTCCTCCACTGTTGGTGGGAATGCAAGCTGGTATAGCCACTCTGGAAAATAGTACGGAGGTTCTTCAGAATGTTAAAAATAAAGCTACCTTAAAACCCAGCAACTGCACTACTGGGTATTTACCCCAAAGACACAGATGTAGTGAAAAGAAGGGACGACTGCACTCCGATGTTTATAGCAGCAATGGCCACAATAGCCAAACTGTGGAAGGAGCCAAGATGTCCTTCAACAGATGAATGGACAAGAATGATGTGGTTCATATATACAATGGAATATTACTCGGCCATCAGAAAGGGTTAATATCTACCTTTTACATTGACATGAATGGAACTGGAGGATATTTTGTTAAATGAAATAAGTCAGTCAGAGAAACACAATTATATGGTTTCACTCACATGTGGAACATAAGGAATAGTGCAGAGGACAATAAGGGAAGGGAGGGAAAATTAAATGTGAAGAAATCAGAGAGGGAGACAAACCATATGAGACTCTTAACTCCAGGAAACAAACTGAAGGTTGCAGAAAGGGAGGTGGGTGGGGGGATGGGGTAACTGAGTGATGGGAATTAAAGAGGACACGTGATATGATGAGCACTGGGTGTTATATTCAACTAATGAATCACTGAACATTATATCAAAACTAACGATGTACTATACCTTGGCTAACTGAATTTAAATTTTTTAAATAGGGGAGGGGCTAGATCATCCAAAGGCCTATGCACCATGGTGGGTAACTGGATTTTTACCCCAAGAACAGTAGTATAACATGGGCAAGATGGTCATAGATAAGCAAAAAGGTGACAGAGTTCACAAATCAGAACAATCCTTCTGACTACATGGTAGAAGAAAGATTGGAAGGAAAATAAGACTGAGAACAGACCAGTTTTGGAGACTGTTAGAATAACGAGTCTAAAGATGACAGCTATAATATGTAGATTACATTTCCTTACTTACTTAATAAAAGGAAGGATAAAAAGATTAAGCCCCATGTAGGGCTCCCTGCTCAGCAGGAGTGGGAGGCCTGCTTTTCCCTCTCCTTCTGCCCTTCCCCCTGCTTGTGTGCTTTCTGTTAAATAAATAAATAAAATCTTTAAAAAAAAAAATTAAGAGTGGGTGCCTGAAATGAGGTCAAGCAGAAAAGAACATCAAGAACATCTTGGACAGTTCATAAACCTGCCTCTACATATCATTAGTATATTCTACTTGCTTGTAAAAGAAAACCTAATCCAAAATGGTTGAAGAAAAGGGGGAACTTTATGTCTAAAAATTCCAGGGGATTTATGTCCACACAAAAACCTACACACAAATGTTTATAGCTGCTTTATTCATAACTGCCGAAACTTGGAAAACAACCAAGCTATCCTTCAGTAAATGAATGGATAAATAAACTGTGGTACATCCAAACAGTGGAATATTATTCAGTGCTTTAAAAAAAAAAAAGTATGCTATCAAGCCACAAAAAGACATGAGGAAAGACTTAAATATATAATACTAAGTGAAAGAAGCCAATCTTAAAAAGCTACACACTGTATGATTCCAACTACCTGGCATTCTGGAAAAGGCAAAACTATGGTAAGGGTAAAAAGATAACTGCTTACCAAGGATTAGGGATAAGGGAGGGATAAATAGGGGAACACAAAGGATTTTTAGGGCAGTGGAACTATTCTGTAGAATACTCTAATGTGGATACATGTCATTATACAATTATCAAAATCTATAGAATGCATAATAACACAAAGCATGAACCTTAATGTAAACTATGGATTTGGGGTAATAATGATGTGTCCATGTGAGTTCATCCATTACAACAAATGTGCCACTCTGGGTACAGGAAAGATGACAACAGAAAAGGTTGAAGAAAGGCATTGGGGGAAGAGGTATATGGGAACTCTCTGTACTTTAAAAACAAACAAAACCTCCAAGAGTAGAACTGGCTTTGGAAGTATCTGGATACAGAGCTTCAGCCAGTATCTAACGACTAGGTTTTTTTCGCTCTCCATTATCTGGTTCTGAGCCTCTGTGCTGACTCCATCCTTTCAGACCCCACTTCTATCTTGTTGGCTGCAGCAGCCCCCGATCCTATAGGCATCCTTAAACCCCAACATCAGTGAAAGTGAAGATTTACTTCTGGGCCAGGGGTCCTAGGCAGGAGGGAATCACATCATACTGAACGAATGGGTCTAGGTCTGGAACACATGTTGGGAATGGAGTCCGTTCTACTGGGACCTCATGGGCTGAAACAAAATCTGAGTCCTGTGACCAGAAGCACAATCAGTAGAGACTGAGCAAGCAAAAATAATAAAGGTCCACTATAGCCTGTTCATTGTCAACTTTGAAATCCATAGTATAGCTGAAGAGAAAGGGTCAGAGAGAACACTGTGATAGAAGAGAACCCAAATACGTAGTCAGCTTATATCATGTATGACAGGGGATGGGTTATAATCAAAATCTTTAACAACCAGTATGGTGCGGGGACTGACAACTCAGTACGGATGCCAACTGTTATGTCGATCAGTGAGAAGTGGTGCATATCAGTCCTGCCTGGGGAAGCTGTGCGGTCTGTCAGGCTGGGGTTGATGGATTTGGTCCTCAGGAGTTTCCAAACCAAACCAAATGAAATACTTGAAAGGCCTGAAGAAGAAAAGAAGAAAGCAAAAGAGGGAAGGACAGAGATGACCTTACGTGACAAATCATTTTTTAAATAATGCAAACTCACATTTATTCCCACCATCCATGGGTGAGCAATTCATTTCCTTTGTCCTTTCCTTTATTTTCCTTTCAAAACTGGAAGTCATATAGGCCAGATACCTTTAGTTAAACAAGAAATCTAACATTACAATTGACAAGGGATGATGGTACTTTACAGAATTTCAGCTTCCTTATGCAAATAGTCATGGGGAGCACAGAGCACATTTTCTGTAATTTTTTACAGAATCAAATGATCTCCTAAGTTGATTACTCCACATACCACCCCCGCTGAATGCATATACATGAAATTATGCCAAAATTGAATTGTCTTAAATATAGTCCTATTTCAAAAGCAGCCCAAACACAGATCCCTTTTGATAAAAAGCAAAATTTAATTTTGTAAAGCAAATTGGAATCCTATGTTTTCGTCACCTAATTTACAAAAGGATCAGAGAACAATAACCCTATATAGTGAGGGTTTCCCAAACATGCCTAACACCGTGCTGATAAAGAGAAAGGATACCAAAAGAAATTTTAAAAACGCATTTCTTGATGTTAAGGCACTCACAATTTTACTAGGGACTCAACTCCTTTACACAAATGGAACACTGAAAGAAGAAAATAGAAACATATAAGAGCAATATAGGTGCTAAGTGGTACAATACATCCTGGAAGGGCCAGAGAGACCCAGGAGGAAAAAGATTTCTGTTCATGAAATGCTTCAGCAACCTCAATGAGAGCGTGTGATGAACACAGAGCCAGCAGTATCCACTCACGTGGGCGGCAGAATCGAAATTACCCCCCCGGGACTGTAGGTTCTAATCTCGGGCCTGCCACCACCACACTCTGCCACCTTTAGCAAATTACCTTGCCTCCCACTGCCTTCCCTACAAAATGGGAGCTGCGATCGAGCCCTATCCTTCAGGGCTGGTAAAGAATAAATTATAAAGAAGTGGTAGACTCAGTAAGCGATGAGGACCTAATAAATCGTGACTAGTTAGTGTCCAGCCCCAAATGGAAAGCTACACGGAGCATATGGCATCTCAGTTTGTAGATAGTTACATATTACCGATTTGCTTGAATTTGCCAGAGAGGTGAAAGGGTCCACGTGCAGTCTGTTATCAATTACTATGAAGAGTATTTGCAATACTGAAATGCAAATAATTTCTCCGATTAAGTGCAGACATCTGCCCCATTGTAATATTAGAGCATCATTGTCATTAGCAAAACCATGTTTTTCTTACATTGAAATGGAAGAATAAAGTGTCACAATTAAATATTTTGACCAGCATAGTCATTAAAGGGATATTTATGCTACAGGGGTGGTTTCTAAATCAATTTTGCATGCTTTCATCTTACCATGCAACTCCCATCACAGGGGGGTAAGGTGTTTTTTATACAAAAATTTACTCCTTTTTTTTTTTAACTTCTTTTTAGAGAAAATATGGTTTTTTGGAAGCTGTGTTCTTAACCGTTTTGATGTTAAGGCTTTCCTTAATCTTTGCTGCTGTTGTTGTTAAATATATACAAAAGAATGTTTATAATGTGCATAAGATTGTTGGCTATTCTTAACTTCTCTTGAGTGAAGAGTTTAAGTTTTTTACCTACTTTTCTATTGAGTTGTCTTTCTCTTATTGATTTTATACAGGTTTCTATATATATTCTGGACATTTATCTTGTGACAGTTACATGTACTGAAAATATATTTTCTTCTCTTTATCATATTCTTAAAACCCAAAAGGCCACTGAGTTCCAATCTTTCCTTTCACCCATCATTTAAGTGTGAGCCAAGACACCATGAGGCAGAGAGACAGGATCTGACTAAGACGGGCAGCCTGCCCTCCAAGAGAAAGAACAGATTCCTCTCAGGGTCTTTCTCATCTATATCCCTGGACGATGAAGGAAACTGAGAATTCCTTAAAGATGAGGAGCCCCCAGTGAGAAGAATAAGCATATTGGAGATGCAAACACCATAATTTTAGGGATCCACAGAATGACATACCCCAGATGATGCCTTCAGGAACTACAGAGCTAAATGTTGGACAGGGTACTGCCAGGGCCCAAATCACAGGTATGTGATCTGTGTAGCTATACAAGGCCACACACTCAGAAATTCCCCAAGCGTGGTTTAGTTTTCTGTTGTTGCCATCATGAAATCCCTACCAATTTTTGGAAAAGGAGCCCTCATTTTCATATTGCCCTGGGCCCCACATAATCTGTAGTCAGCTGTGTTCATGGTGGCTCAGAGCCAGGGGCTGCATATCCCCAGGATAATAGGAAATGAACACAAGGAAGCCCCAAGAGAGCTCTGAGAGAGTTAGGATACTTCCGTACACCACCAGATTAGTCATAAATATATATATTTTTAAAGACCCTATGATATCTAGGAGGAGTATTTTATTAGCAAACTGTGAAAATGACTCCCACTCTTACCAAGAATATGTATATTCTACAGTTATTCCTGTTTTATCATTGATAGAAAGTATTTACTGATAACTGTGAAAGCAGCTTTCTTAAATTTTGTATTGACCCAAGACTTCCTCCTATACGAGGAAATGCTTTTCATTCTCAATAACTCATTAGGCATGGAACAAAGACAGGCAACAATGTATGGTGATACAGAATATGGACTCCATAAATAACTACCTGAGGTCTTATCCTCTTTCTGTGACTTACTAGTTATGGGACCTTGGGTGAGTCACTCAATCCTTCCATGCCTCAGTTTTTTCTTCTGAAGAATAAAGCACATCTAACATTCTATCTTGCCTCCAAGATTCGGGTTTTCTGGCCACTCAGGAGAAGGTCCCTGTACCCTCTGACTGGAATACTTCTTCCCGATTCTGCTTCCCACTCCCACCTTTCTCCCTTTACCCATGTAACACACCCAGCTTTTTTGTAACTTTAATAAATTGTAACATTACTTCATGTAAGGAGACTATGTACTAAGGGGTAATTGTATACTCTACACTAGTATATAGACTATATACTAGAGGTCAGCTCTTGAGCCAGACCACAGAAGTTTGAATTTTGGTGCCATTAATTACTAGCCACTATACACACAATCTGGGCCTCAATTTCCTCAATTGTCAAATGGGGATAATAACAATACCTCTTTCACATGGTTGTTGTGAGGACAAATGTGTGGAATGGTAAGTGATACTCAGCCATTTATTATTATTTTATAGTCTTTGTGTAATAAGAAGACAAGATGTACCGAAATTTGGCTTTCCTAGACTACTTTAAAAGCCTCTTAACTGATCTTTCAACCAGCACTTTTGGTCCACTTCAACCCATCCTTCACATAGCCACCAGTGGATTGTAAGTAAAATGTAAATTTGAATATTTAAATTCTCTAAATGAAACATTTCAAGCATTGTCGTCACTTAGGATAAGTGGCAAGCTCCTCAGCACTGCATAAAATGCCTTCAATGACCTGGCCTCATCTATCTCTACAGCTAGTCTCTCCCAACTTCTAGCCTGGATCTTGACCTATGGCATCAAACCACCTATAGATCTTAAATATCTTAAAATACACCAAGAGATCTGTCACTGCTCTACCTTTATCCACCTTTTTTCCTCTGCTGGAACTCTTCCTGCCCTGGAACTGGATTAATTCCAACTCCACCATTACACCTTGGTTCATGTAGTGCCTGGTACATAAAACCTTTTCTTATTCTCACAACCGGCTGGGTCTCCCTTGTGTCTCCCTTATCCTCCTGTGCATCTCTCTATTGTAGCATAATGTAATTTTTAAGTGTTCAAACTTTAAAGATAGACTGCCTAGTTTTGAAACTCAGCTCTACCACTTACTTGTAGTGTGATCCTAGGCAAATTTCTTAAACCATTGTGCTCTGGTTTCCTTACCTATGAAATAGGGATAATAAAAGTACCTACACCTCATGGGGCTATTGAAAAGAGTAAATTAATTAAGGGCCACTATATTAAGGGCTTGGAGGAATGTATACACTCAGTAACTACTAATGCTATATTATATTTAATTTTCTGTTCATATGTGTCTGGTGGCCTGGAAGTGAACTCCTCATACTACAATTATTTCTTATTCTTTTTTTTTTTTTATCTCTAATACTTAGCAAAATGTCTGGCATCATGTTTATCAGTTTTTCTCTCCTTTCTTGATATACAGTTAAGGTATTTCCCATAATCCTCTTGCATCTGGCCACTGACAGCCTGGAACATCTAAGCATGTGACCGAGTTCCAATCAACAGAATATGAATGCATGTAGTATACGGCATTACCAAACCTGGCCGTAACACATCCCAAGCAATCTTTCAAAGGTTCTCTATCCATGTGGCTGAAGCAAAGAACTGCTATATTGCTGACTATGGCAGTAATAAGATGGAGAAGATCAAATCCCTGAGTCACCCTTATAAGGTGAGCAGTCTCAGCGGCAACATTCAGACTGGATTTTAGGGGACCAAGAAACAAATCACTGTGCTAGGTTAGTGAGATTCTTGTGACAACAGTATTACTCATCCACCCTAATATAGTTGATGTTCAATTAAATTGTATTGAAATGAATGAATAAATGAATCACTCAAAAATTAACTAAGTAATGTTTAAATACAGATGATGGAACCCATGAGCAGGAAAGGTAAAACTAACAATAGAAGATGGATTTAAGAGCTTAAGAAGCTTAGACAGAAGACAAAGGATAGGAAAATGCAAACTGTGTGAAGCATCCCTACGACTTCTGGCCCTGCTGCAATTGGAAAAAGAATTCACTTTTTCTGTTAATGCTTTCCCTCTACCCTTCTTTTACCAAATAGCTTTAAAAAAATTTCAGGGGCACCTAGGTGGCACAGTGAGTTAAGCATCCAACTCTGATTTTGGCTCAGGTCTCTATCTCAGGGTCTTGAGATCAAGCCCTGCATGAGGCTCAGCAGTCTTCATACTGAGCGTGGAGTTGGACTGAGTTTCTCTCTCCCTCTCCCTCTGCCTCGCCATGCCCCAAACTTGCATGTGTATGCTCTCTTTCGCTCTCTCTGTCTTACATATAAGTAAATCTTTAAAAATAATATTCATAAGCAGAGAAGATCCTGAGATAAAGATTTTGCTTCTGCTGGACAACTTTCTGACCCCTGGGATAAGGCAATATAGCACTGAAGATTCCAGGGTGAAATGTTTAAGGTTCTTTAATAAATATATGTAGGCAACTTCTCAAGGGGGAAAAATGTAGCCATGGAGTTTAAGCTCTTCTATTTTCAGATGCTATTGAAGATCAGATAACTCCTGAAGGACCATCAGTTAACATCAAGTAATCATATTAATTTACCTATTTGCCATGAGGCATCAGAAATCTAAAGAAAGAAGAAAAAGAAGGAAAAGAAGAAAAAACATTCTCCAAAAGGGAGAAGGGAAAAGGATTCTATATAGAGTCTGAGGGAGTTGTTAAATGTAACAGTCTGTAAAGAGATGAAATTTGCATTTGTCTAGAACATTAAGGACAAAGAGAAAAGGGGGTAATTAGAATAATATGGAAGGGGCCCTCGAGGGGCATTCATTCAATCTTAGCTTCAAAACATTAAACCTGACTTGCCTTTTTTATGCTTTCCTAACCTTTGTATTGGGCTCCCCTCCTTTTACATTTCCTCAGGTTGTATACAAACTGTGGAGATTATTCTGAAGGAAGTCCAATTGTGCTCTCTTCACGCTGATCAAAGCTATAAGAACAATGTTGGAACTAGACTGATAAGAAGGTTAGGTCTGAAAAGAAGAAATAAGACAATGAAAATAAGTTTTTATGTCTTCACCGTTTTGTCTTGAGATATTTCAGTGAGGGATGGCTACAGAATCAGTTTTTGTGATAATTCAACTCATCTCAAAAATCACCAGACTTTTATCATGTGAACAACCATTTTACTAAATGCTAAAAACAAAGAGGTAAATGTGGCAAGTTCCTGGACTTCAAATAGTTAATAATGCAGGGAAAAAAAGTAAATTAAAATGAAATCTAATATGGGTGTAATATTAATATGGCCTGCAGTTTGCTCGGAAGTACAGAAAGGGGCAGGGATGTCAGAGAAAATTTAGAAAGGAGAGGACATTTGAACTGAGACTTGAAGAATTCTTGATGGCTATCAGACAGACAAGATGAGGAAAGGTTATCCTAGATTGAATAGTAAAAACAAAGTCAGAAAGAAAAGAAATGACAAGCTCTATTCAGGAAATATCAATAGTCTGATATATCTAGAAATTGGGATGCATAAGGAGAAATGAACAGAGAAAGCTAAAAAAGTTAGGCTTGAGCCAGTTTGTAGAAAGCCATGAATTCGTGTCAAAAATTCAGATTTTATTCTGAAGGTGACAGAGATCTATTAGGGGTTTTCAAGTAGCAAAATATCTCAGGCATGAACTAAATATGATGATGGATTTTAAAGGTGCCAGATAAAACTTTACACCTAAAGGAGCTAGAAAAAGAACAGCATGTAAAGCCTAAATCAGAAGAAGAAAGGGAGTAATTAAGATTAGAGCAGAAATAAATGATATAGAAATTTCCTAAAAACCATAGAAAAGATCAACAAAACAAGGATCTGGGTCTATGAAAGAATAAATAAAATTGATAAACCCTTAGCCAACTTATCAAAAGGAAAAGAGAAAAGACCCAAATAAATAAAATCACAAATGAAAAAGGAGAGATTATAACCAACAATGCAGAAATATAAATAATTAATAAAAATAATTATAAGAAAATATTATGAATAATTACATGGCAACAAACTGGGCAATCTGGAAGAATGGATAAATTCCTAGAAACACATAAACTACCAAACTGAAGCAGGAAGAAGTAGAATACTTGCACAGACCCATAACCAGCAAAGAAATTGAATCAGTAATCAAAAATAACCCAAAAAACAAGAGGCCAGGATCAGATGGCTTCTCATGGGAATTCTAACAAACATTTAAAGAAGTTAATATCTATTCTGCTGACACTGTTTCACAACATAGAAATGGAAGGAAAACTTCCAAACTCATTCTATGAGGTCAGAATTCCAAAACCAGACAAAGACCCCACTAAAAAGGAGAAATACAGATCAATATACCTGATGAACATGAAAAGAAGAATTCTCAACAAGATACTAATTAAATCCAAAAGTATATTAAAAGGGTTACTTACTATGATCAAGTGGGATTTATTCCTGGGCTGCAGGGGTGGTTCCATATCTACAAATCAATCAATGTGATATACCACATTAATAAAAGATAGGGTCACCTGGGTGGCTCAGTCAATAAGCATCCTATTCTTGGTTTCAGCTCCAGTCATGATACCAGGATCTTGGGATCAAGTCCCATGTTGAGCTCCATGATCAGCACAGAGTCTACTTGGGATTCCTTTCCCCCTCCTCTCCCTCCTCCTCTGCTCTCTCTATATTGGCATGTACACACTCTGTTTCTCTCAAAATAAATAAAATCTTTAAATATAAATAAAAATAAATAAAGGGAAAGATAAGAACCATATGATCCTCCTAATAGATCAGAAAAAGCATTTGGCAAAACATAGCACCCTTTCTTGATTAAAAACCCTCAAGAAAATAGGGATAGAGGGAACATACTTCAACATCATAAAGGCCATATACAAAATATCCACAGTGAATAATATCCTCAATGGGGAAAAACTGAGAGCTTTTCCCCAAGGTCAGGAACATGACAGGCAGGAAGGTCCACTCTCACCACTGTTGTTCAATATTGTACTGGAAGTCCTAGCCTCATCAATTAAACAATAAAAAGAAATAAACGACATCCAAATCATCAAGGAAGAAGTCAAATTTTCACTATTCGCAGCTGACATGATACTTTATGTAGAAAACCTGAAAGACGCCACTAAAAATGTGCTAGAACTCATCCATGAACGAGGCAAAGTTGTTGAATATAAAATCAATGAAGAGAAAGCTCTTTGATTTCTCATTGATAAAATCAATAAGATTGATAAAATCAATAAAATCTCATTGATAAAATCAATGAAGAGAAATGATCAATAATGAAGCAGCAGAAAGAGAGTTCAAGAGATCAATCATTTTTATAATTGTACCTAAAATCATAAGATACCTAGGAACAAACCTAACCAAAGAGGTAAAAGATTTGTATGCTGAAACTACAGAACATTTATGAAAGAAATTGGAGAAGACACAAAGAAATGGAAAAATATTCCATGCTCATGGATTAGAAGAACAAATATTATTAAAATGCAATATTTAATGCAATGCTGATCAAAATAACACCAGCATTTTTCACAGAGCTAGAACAAAAAATCCTAAAATTTTTAACAGATCAGAAAACATTCTGAACAACCAAAGTAATGTTGAAAGAGAAAAGCAAAGTAGAAAGCATCAGAATCCCAGATTTTAAATTATATTACAAAACTATAATCACTGAGACAGTATGGTACTCACACAAAAATAGACACAGAGATCAATAGAAAAGAATACAGAATTCAGAGATGGACTCATAACTGTATGGTCAGTTAATCTTTAATAAAGCAAGGAAAAATATCCAACGTGGAAAGGACAATCTCTTCAACAAATGGTTTTGGGAAAACTGGATAGCAACATGAAAAAGAATGAAATGGGACCATTTTTTTATACCATACACAAAAATAAATTCAAATGGATGAAAAGACAAACCTATAAGACAGGAAACCATCAAAATTGTCAGGAGAAAACAGGCAACAACCACTTTGACCTCTACCATAGCAATCTCTTACTAGACACGGGGGGTGGGGGGACAGGGGGAGCAAATATGAAAGGGAAAAAAACAAAAATGAACTCCTTCATCAAGATAAAGGCTTCTGCACAGTGAAAGAAACAATAAAACTAAAAAGTAATCAATAGAATGGGAGAAGATATTTTCAAATGACAAATCAGATAAAGGGCTACTATCTAGAATCTATAAATAACTCATCAAAATCAACACCTAGGGACGCCTGGGTGGCTCAGTTGGTTGGACGACTGCCTTCTGCTCAGGTCATGATCCCGGAGTCCTGGGATCGAGTCCCGCATCGGTCTCCCAGCTCCACGGGGAGTCTGCTTCTCTCTCTGACCTTCTCCTCGCTCATGTTCTCTCTCACTGTCTCTCTCTCAAATAAATAAATAAAATCTTAAAAAAAAAAATCAACACCTAAAAAAATAAATAATCCAGTTAAGAAATGGGCAGAAGACATGAACAGACATTTTTCTGAAGAAGACATATATACAAATGGCTAAGAGACACATGAAAAGATGCTCACCTCATTCATTATCAGGGAAATACAAATCAAAACCACAATCAGATGCCACCTCATACCTGTTAGAATGGCTAAAATTAACAACTCAGGAAACAACAGATATCGGTGAGGATGCAGAGAAAGGAGAAACCTTTTGCATTATTGAGGGAAATGTAAACTGGTGTAGCCACTCTGAAAAACAATATGGAGGTTCCTCAAAAAGTTAAAATTAGAACTACCCTCCAACCCAAAAATTACACTACTAGGTCTTTACCCAAAGGATACAAAAGTGCTGATTCAAAAGGATATATGTACCCCAATGTTTATAGCAGCACTATCCACAATAGGCAAAATATCGAAAGACCCTAAATGTCTATCAACTGACGAATGAATAAAGAAGATAGGGGTGGGGGCTTATGCATGTGTATCTACATATATGATGGAATATTACTCAGCCATCAAAAAGGATGAAATCTTGCCATTTGCAACAATGTGGATAGAACTAGAGTATTTTGGGGCACCTGGATGGCTCAGTGGGTTAAAGCCTCTACTTTCAGCTCAGGTCATGATTCCAGAGTCCTGGGATCAAGCCCCACGTCAGGCTCTCTGCTCAGCAGGGAGCCTACTTCCTACTCTCTCTCTCTGCCTACTTGTGATCTCTGTCTGTCAAATAAATAAAATCTTAAAAAAAAAAAGAACTAGAGTATATTATGCTAAGCAAAATAAGGCAGTCAGAGAAAGACAAATACTATTTAATTTCATTCATGTGAAATTTAAGAAACAAAACAAATGAACATAGAGGAAGGGAAGGACAAATAAAATAAGATAAACACAGAAAGGGAGGATCGAGGAGTAGATCTGAATTTTGTCTGGTCCCAGGAATTCAGCTAGATAGTTATCAAACCATTCTGAACACCTATGAACTTAATAGGAGATCGAAGAAAAGAATAGCAACAATTCTATGAACAGAAAAGCAACCACTTTCTGGAAGGTAGGATGTGTAGAGAAGTGAATCCAAGGCGTATTTGGGAAGGTAGCCCACGTGGTGTAGCAAGACTCCAACACTGGCTACTGGTAAGTGATAGAACGGTGGAGCACAAAATCAGAATTTTCAGATGTCTGCTCCTCTGAGGGATGTCATTCCAGTGGCTAAGCAGGGTGTGGAACACTCGCTGGGATGGAGTGGGCTCAGGACCTTGGAGTCACAAAAAGACTGACAGTGTCTGAGCGTGGCAGAGCTCCCAGGTATCAGAGTGGGGAAGCCGGCTGCAAAGACTGAGCTGAAGAGTGGGTGCTCAGCTCCAGGTTACCATTAACCAGGATCCATGGTGCTCAATTGGGCCCCTGCTCTTTCCTAAGAGGAAAATATATAGTAATACAAGCCTTTCTCAGTAAACAAGAAATATAATCTCAAATATACAACCTAACCCTACACCTAGAGGAACTAGAGAAAGAACAGCAAAGAACGTTTAAATCCAGCAGAAGAGAAATCATGAAGATCATAGCAAAAATCAATGAAATAGAAACCAAAAGAACAGTAGAACAAATCAACAAAACTAGGAGGTGGTTATTTGAAAGAATTAGTAAGACTGATAAACCCCTGGCCAGACTTATCAAAAAGAAAGGAGAAAGAACCCCAATTAATAAAATCATGAATGAAAGCGGAGAGATCACAACCAACACCAAAGAAATACAAACAATTATAAGAACATATTATGAGCAACTCTATGCCAGCAAATTAGACAATCTGGAAAAAATGGCTACATTCCTAGAGACATATAAACTACCAAAACTGAACCAGGAATAAACAGAAAACCTTAACAGACCCATAATCAGCAAGGAAATTGAAACAGTAATCAAAAATCTCCCAACAAACAAAAGCCCAGGGCCAGATGGCTTCCCAGGGGAATTCTAGAGTGGAGGGGCATGGGAGGGATGGTGTGTCTGGGTGATGGAAATTGGGGAGGGTATGTGATATGGTGAGTGCTATGAATTGTGTTAAGACTGATAAATCACATATGGACATTGGGGAGGGTATGTGCTATGATGAGTGCTGTGAAATGTGTAAACCTGGCAAGTCACAGACCTGTACACCTGGGGATAAAAACACATTATATGTTTATTGAAAATTTTAAAAAAAGACTGATAAATCACAGACCTGTACCCCTAAAAGAAATAATACATTATATGTTAATTAAATAAACAAATAATAAAGAAAAAAACAGAGAGGGAGGCAAACCATAGAAGACTCTTAAATATATAGAGAACAAACTAAGGGTCACTAGAGGGAGGTGGATGGGGATGGGCTAAGTGGGTGACGGGATGATGGGTATTAAAGAGGGCACTGTGTTGGGATGAGCACAGATGTTATAAATCAGTAATGAATTACTAAATTCTGCTCCTGAAACCAATACTATACATTACCTAACTTGAATTTAAATTAAAAAACATAATAATAATAATAATAAATAAAGTAAAAGGTGCCAGATGGGAGGCAGGAAGCTGGGCTAATGAGTTATTGCCTAGATTAGGGAAGTGGTAAGGAGAATGAGGAGGAAGGAAAAAATAGGAAAAAAAAAACATTTTGTCAGTAAAATTTGAGGGTTTTGCTATCGAGGTAGATATGGGAGGGGAGATTTCTAAGCGTAAACAACTAGGTAGATTCTAATACTACACTGTTTTCTTTACTACTCTGCTACTATATTATCATGTAACCTTTAAACACCATCCATGGGACCCCCATATCAGTTTTCCCTTCTCTCCCTGGTGGACAGATAATCATATCTGTCGTCTGCCCTTTTCTATAGAAAGGGGAACGGATACCAATTTATACAAAGTCTGGCTATAACCATTTTCTCATGAGTTTTATGACTAAGGGGTTAAAAAAAAAAAGCAAAGAAATTCAACAACAAAACCTTGGTTTTTAAAGCTCTGGGATTCATTTGAACCAACTGTTGCCATGGTTTCAAGAGTCTGAAATCAACATTTCAAGGTAATCTGAGGATCTAGATATTGCTGCAGCATTCAGATATCAGGGAACAATCAAACTGCCATACCCCATTAGTGACCAAACTCCGTTAAGATGGTGCAAATGCCTCAAATTGGTATTCAGTTTAATCACTGATGCTGTATTACTAATTATAGCATGACACCATGCAAAAGTGGGACTTTTTAAAAGGCTGGCAAATGGCATTATTTTAATAAGTCATTAGGAAATTGCTTTTTGAGGACGCAATGAAAGTACAAGTTTCTCAATTAGGGGAATTATGTGGAAATGATGAGATATTTGAGCATGCCTGATCTGCAGCTAGCAATCCATTTGAAGCACACCAAGCCATTGGGAGGGCGGGCTAATGAAAAGAGGGTGATCTGATTCATTGTATGAGAAAAATGATAATGGAGGTTCTAAACGCAGGGCGTTAAAAGACTGCTTGTCTCCCAGCTACACTCCCCAAAGTCTTTTTGGCCCTTCACCTTGCATTTAAGGCTAAAATGAAGATGTCAAGTTGAACCTAAACTTTGAGAGAATTAGCTGACTTTCTTTAGAAATATTCATACACAGGAAAAATAAATGACTAGGGTTGCCTGGATGGGACAGTTAGCTAAGTGTCCAGTGCTTGGCTTCAGTTCAGGTCATGATCTCGAGGTTGTGAGATCCAGCCCGGAGTGGGGCTCCGTGCTCAGCAGGGAGTCTGCTTGAAATTCTCTCTCCGTCCACCCCCCCCCGCACATGTATGTGCATACTCTCTCTGTAAAACAAATAAATCTCAAAAGAAAAAGAAATGATTATTGATTAGTTGGACAACTCAGAAATACTGAGGTTCTGTTTTGAGCTTATATGTAAGCTAGGGAAGAGCTGTTTGAGATAGGAAACAAGATGAGACAAGATGACAAATATGAGACTAAAAGATCTTGCAGTTCTTTACGTGGCCAGATAGGACATTTTGTTCTGAAACTCTCATCCACAAAAATACCTAAGTTTGAGAAAGCATTATGTGGACTCTACAGGTACAGATATAGTGTATATGTGTGTGTGTGTGTGTGCGCGCGCGCGCGCAGGAGAGAGACTGAGAGAGAGAAGTGGGGAGGGAAGCATAGGGGTTAATAGAAAGAATACGTTTTCTTTATTTTCAATTCAACAAAGAGTATTCATGTTGTATCTGATTACTAGTTACACCATTTGGAAAGGCTCGGGAATGTTTTCTTTAATCATTTTGAAATTTCCTATGAGAAACTGCCTTTTTGGTAAGGCTCCAATTATCAACCATTCCCAGAAGTGGATTTCTATATTTAATAGGCCAACACATTCTTCTAGTATTAAATACTTCATCTGGAAATTGGTAGCCTTGCTTGAGTTCCCCAAGGCTCAATGAGCCCATTGTTTGCAGTGACTATCACTCTCATCAAATTTGAACATTCTTGCTCAACTCTAATGTCCAAACACTTCTTTGAAATCTTTTTTCAAGATCTCTACTTTTGGCTTTGTAAAAGAACTTGGCTTTGACTAATATGCTTCCCAGTTTGTCCTCTATGAGCAAGGTTAACTGAAGTGAAGCAGAAACAATAGTTATTAACAAACTGGGGTATGATGAGCAACTCTTAGAACAGACAGACACACATATACACACAGATATACACACAGATACAGCATAATTCTGAAGACTGCTTAGGAGGAAAATGTCTGGTGGTGGCATAAATGGCTTCAGGGCCTAAACTTTTACTCCCGGAAACTTCAGGACAAATTTTACATTACCTACGTGAGTTACCAAAGACACAGAGCTTCAACTCTGTTCTATAGGGAATTAAACTATGAAATAAGATTCTTAAAAATAAGAAGACATTAGCCATCTTACTAGATATTTGACATAATTTATCGTCTGAAGACACTGCGACTTTGGTCTTATATCAGAGCAAAATTCATGGAGTGACTCGGTTGTTCTCAGCATGAAGGAGAACAGACACATTTTTCAAAAGAAGCAATTGACTTGTTAAAGGTTTGACATATCACAAACATTTTGATTTTGTGATCAGACTGGATGGTGATTTACTTATCCCTGACTTTACTGTCAGGTAATTTATAAGTTCACTTCTCAGATAAGAACTGTGGGAAATCTTAGGAGGAATTAATAGGGCAAAGAGGAGGGAAACACATAGCTATAATAAAGCTATGGAAGTGGCTAAAGTGACAAGAAAAACAAATGGAAATCATTTGATTTGTACTGCACCTGTGAGAGAAGAAATTATGGCTCCTTTTTGCATCTGAATCTCACAGGTCTATTTTGAGAGTTGAGAGATCTGTGTAAAGTACCTTGTTCACTCTTCTAAAACAGCCTTTACTTTAAGAGAATGCAACTGTGAAATTTATAGAAATTCTTTCTGAAGCTAAGAAAAAAGTTCAAATTCCTTTGTTTTTGATTATTTCACTGAACTCTTCTAGAATCTAGAGACACAATGTGGTGTGGGATTAAGATATGCCAATTCAGAGGCAGAGCAGGCTCATTTAGGGACGCCCAGGCTGCAGAGGGCTTTGCGTCACAAGAGCAGGCGCCAAACCGCCCAGTCCTCTGGTGTAGGGCTGCACACAGGCCAGAAGCCCTTCTTCGTTTGATGTGGTGGATACCCCAGTCCCTGGCAGTCTCCGAGGCCCACAGAGAGCCTCTGCAGAGCCCCACCATGCGCAGGTGGGGTAGCCACTGCCGTGGGTATGGATGTGCCTGATGAGATGAAGAGCTGAATCCCTGGCCTGTAGCTCCTTCAGTCCCATCACCAACACGCACCTGCGCTTGTTGGAAGCAGCCAGAGACCACCTACATCAAACAGGAATGTACTAGGTGATCGGGGGAATCATCTCTCCTCTCAACAACAACTACAGGAAGAAAGACCTCACAGCTGCCCACCACCAGGTGGTCATGGCCCGGCTGGCCCCACAGACGTCCGACCGGATCCAGGGAGACCCTGGGAGAGTGAGTGAGCAGTTGCAGTGGATGGAGACAGGGAAGGTGCTGAGGCATTGTCACAGCAAACTGCTTAGATCTCTGCCCCAGAGAGAAGGCCTGGAACATGGCAGGGCTCACTCCACAGCTCCCACAGCTGGGCCTAAGCTGAAGCCCTTTTACAGGGCAGATGTCCTAAAGACCTTCCAGAAACCAACCTCTGAAAAGACGCACACATCCAGGAGATAGTGGAGAAGTTTGGTGTGGCATGTGTGAGCTAGGCAGGTCACAAGGCAAAGGAATACCTCTCGGGCTCACCCGTCCTGCCCAGGTACCCACACAACATTCACCTGGCCAGGGAGCCCGTGCAGAGTGAGCTCAGCTCTGCATACATCAGGCGGGCCTTGAGCCAGGGGCATAGCGTGAGGTACCTGCTCCCAGATGCTGTCATCACCTACATCAAGGACCATAACTTCTACACCAGGGACAGTTCATGGAAAGGCAGGGGCACCCAGACAAATAAAAGAAAGACAAGCTGGAGAGAATCAGCCACTCCTCCACAGAGTTCCTCCTGAGGAAACAGCAGTTAAGGTCTTGGGCTTTCTTTTTTTTATTTAGGCAATGAGTTTATTTCAGAGAGGACTTCTGTCCGAGGAAGAGATACTTTCTTTTGGGAAGAGAAGAAAGCACCTACATCTCAAGAATGGACATTTACCAAAGAAGTTAAAATGGCATGACAGGTCACCAGGACTAGACCACAGCTCTCAGAACCTCTCCCTGCAGAGGCCGCCTTATTCAGTAAATGGTGACTCTGGCACCAGCACTGAAGGCAGTTCTGCGCAAGGCACAGCCTCTGAGGGTCAGATCAGAAATGCCTACATTCGTTTTTTAACTAGGACCAGGTGCCACATGCTGGTCTTGATTGGAGAGATTTGACAGGAAGCTAATTACCAAACAGTGGGCTATATCAACACCTTGTTCCAACAAAATAATACTAATTGAGCAGTCAAAAATTTGGAAGCAGGTCTTTGCCAATTTACATTGAATCTTCCCTCAAGAACCACCTTCTGTCTACCTAAGTTGTATATACAATTTAAAATAAAATCTTAAAAAAAATTAAAATAAAATAAAATCTTTTTAAGAAGTGACCCTCAAACAATATTTTTGATATGGCAGATATTTTTAACCTGACTTTTTTTAAATGCCAGGGTGCCTGATTTCCAGGTTTCTAAAAAGGAACTGAGGTAAAACAGACACCTTGACTATTTTAGAGGCTCTTTTTTAATGTTTTATGACTGCCTGCTGGTTTGAATATTGGCAAAGAGATAAATAATAAATTGACATAAAAAATTTTTAAGAAAACTTTTTAAATTTTTTAAAAGATACGCCAAGTCATAAAATGCCATAATTATTAAATCCTTGGTTATGCAGCACTTGTGTCCAAGAAACAGGGTCCCTGTATTAATCTCATTCTGTTCATCTTCTCAAGGAGCAGGGCAATGCGTTATTGCTCTTGCTTCCTGGAAGATTCTAAGGGCCAAGTACTTGGTGGAAGGATCCAATTAGGACAATGGCAGAGGGACCACTACTGATGGCTCTTGGCCAGAACTGTTGAGGTCTCACCAGAATCCAGCCACTTCAAAGTGTAGTATTATTGGTTTCTACCTGTTGACATATTTAAACAAGAGGCGCCTGGGTGGCTCAGTCAGCTGAGTGAAGGACTCTTGACTTTGACTCATGTCATGATCTCAGGGTTGTCAGATTGAGCCCCATGTCTGGCTTGGGCTGGGCATGGAGACTGCTTAAGATTCTCTCTCTCCCTCTCCCTCTGTCCTCCCTCTAACCCGCCACCCCCCACTTGCATGTGCACCCATGCTCAGGCACATATGGGCACTCTCTCTCATTCTCTCTCTCCCTCTCACTCTCACTCTCTCTCTCTCTTAAAGAACAAAAACAACAACAAAAAAAAAAAACAAAAAAAAAAAAAAAAAGGAGGCTATTAGACTGAGGTGGGTCTAATGCCTTGATAATCTATGTAAGGAAACCAAAACATGAGGGGAATCAATGCTCTTAAATCCAACAAAGAGAAACTTAAGAACAACCAAACACAAACAGCCAGCTAGACTTTCCCAAATAAGGCAACTGCTTAAAATACAACCAAATAATTTCTTTGCTCTGCTGCCACATCTTCTCTATTAAAAAAACAAAAACAAAAACAAAACAAAACAAAAAAAAAAAAACTCTTCCCTGGTGGAGCACTCCTAACTCCTTTAGGTCTGTCATTGCCCAATTCATGGTTGAAAATTTTAATGTACCTGAGTTCAGAATATTGAACTGGTTACTCTCATTTTAACCTACACATAACAGTGAGGATTTCATCTGATATTTAATTTGATATTACTCAATAACAGTGATACACTAAATTCATTCGTTTAACAAGTATTTCTTAAATACTATATGCCAGTAACCATATTGAGCATCCAGAAAACCAAACATGCACGAGACAAAGTATCTGACTACAGAGCTGAGACTCATGAAAAAGACAAACATGAAAGTTAATAAACACAACACCTGAAAGGCCAAAGAGAGAAACACAGTAGTGTAGGAACCCAGGTAATGTCAATTACCATGATTTCATTCTTATGTCCTTCTACAACCCATTTCCTAGCACAGTACTAGGCATATACAGACATTTGATAAATATGTGTTTGGATTGGATGGATGGGCGAGTGAACGGATGAATGGATGGGAAGCATGAAGGAGTGAGTAAATAAATTAAAAGTAAACTATTTTTAATTAAAATTAAACAACTTAGGGGACAAAATCTAAGTGAGGCTGTCTATTAATATTACAGAATTGCGGACTTCTTACCACTGGTCTCAGCTCATTCTTACACAAACAATTTCTATGATTTATTTTTAGATTCATGCCTGTCTCCACCAGTATAATACCAACAAGAAGAGTAGGGGCTCCATCTGTTTTTGCTTCCCAGTGATAGTTCCAACACCTAAGACAGTGCTTGGCATGTAGAAGGTGCTAAATAAATATTTGCTGGATAAGTAAAGAGAAACAAATGTCTCATTAAAGTACGTACTCTACAAGAAAGAATATGCGAGGGTATGCAGCCTATACAAGAAAGAATTCTTTTTAAGAGTTCTGAAAATGTCACTTTTAAAAAAGGAAAGTTTTTCCTGCTCTATGCTGTGATATGAGTTCAGTTCAATCAGATCCGTCTCAGTGAATCAGACAACCTCAGCTGAGTGGGCGTTAGAAAATGTCACTGTTGAAGTTTTAGGGCATCAATAAGTAACACCCATTTCTTTTTTCTCCTAATTTAGGACCAATGGATAAATAAAGGTGATACACTGATAATTTTAGTATCAGTATTAGCAGGTGCACTGAAAAATGAGCCTTTCAATCTTAATCCAAATAATTCATGACTCATTCCTGATCTTCATCCCATCCATAATAAACCCTAAGAAAGCCCACCTAAAGGAAGGATTGGCTCTGCAGGATACATACAATCAAAGCAAGCATTTCTTCACTGTATCTAGAGAGATATCCCCAAACAACACATCCCCAGAGTTTGGGGCCTTGAAAATCATGGACCAGAGGATGTTACTGAGATAACTGAGGAAACTCACAAGAAACAGTAGGTAGGAAAAGAGGCCAAAGGGTTACTCTAAATCCCTGGACATGGAAACGAGGAGACCAGAGAAAAAGAGAACCCTTCCCATGACTGGCAAATGCTTGGTAAGTGTAACTTTTCCAACTACTAGGTCACAGCACAGTATATGGCAAATGAATGCAGGAGACAGCAGAAAATGAAGTATGTTAAGTTTGCTTTTCCGGTGACAGAACTCATGCAAATCACCACTCTTCACTTCTGATAAGTATCTGATAGCTGATACACAATCTTTCCTTTGCAGGAGCTGTTGAATAATTTAAAATACAAAAACCACAGGCTCATACAATTCAAGAGGTTCTGATATCTGATACCCAGGTAAAGAGCGCAGGAGTCCAAGCACGTGTGCTCCCGGTCTGCTTCCACACACTGCTTCCTGGTCCCTCCCAGCTGCAGGCCTCTCTCAAAACCACAACAACCCACATCCCATGAAGCTGGAAGCAAATGAGGGGATTTAAGAAGCTCACATGGAGAAAGCTGGGGTGCTCCTGTCAACTGCTGAGCTCCCTGCAGATGGCCAGCACCTGCTGCCAGTCATGTAAATGCACCAACTTGGAAATTCCAGCCCCTAGAACTGCGGTCCAGATGATATCATGTGGAAGTGAAGAACAGCCCACTGAGACTAGTCAACCTACAAAGTCGTTACAGATAATAAAATGTTTGTTATTTTTCACCAGTAGATTTGGGGATGGTTTGTTGCACAGTGGTGATTGAAACACAGCCCCTCTCTGGCCCCTGGGCTTCTGGAACAGAAATGTCATTTTTCTTATCATCCACTAGGGAAGGCTTCACTTGCAACATCATTTGTTTAAATGAGGAGTTAATTGAAAATGTTTCCTTCTGTTCTACTTTCACACTGAAAAGGTAAAACTAAAAAATTCTAGAGCGAAACATAATTTCTATACTGACTAACCATTTCACAAAGAGCCACTATATGAATATTATGTTTCGGAGGGAAGCTGTTTGGAATTATCCTCAATCTTTCAGTGAACAAAAACCTGCAAAGACTATTTGATGGTGAGACTGGAAAGCTGGCAGGAAATCAGGAATTTAGAAAGAAAATGTTTATCTTGTGGCCCTTGTCACAGCTTAAAACCCAATTTGGGCTAATGTCTGTAAATGGAGAATAGCTATTAACAAATCAATTAATTAGGGTCTTGTTGGCTTTTCTAGTGTCAACTCTAATTATTTGTTTGTCTGATCTGAAGTATCCTTAGATTATTGACTATCATTCTTGCCAGCCAACAAAAGATAATAAGGTTGAATCTCACGAGTATGCAGGAATTGGAGAACTGCTTTTATCCTAATATGCTCAATTTCAGGCAAAATTTTCAGGGCCTGAGCCTTTTTATCAATACAAAGTCTCTTTCTGAAGTTAATAACTAACTTTCATAAAAAATTTTCAGAGAAGACAATATTTAATTAATTTGTTTTTTAAAAATTCCCTGGATCATGGACATTTGTTTAGAATCAAGAGTCAAGGGCACTTCTTTATGTTCTATTTTCTTTTTCCAGCAGTTATCTTCTGGTGTGGGGTCTGAAAGAGAAATCCATACTTGTGAAAGGAAACTGAGGCAGAAGACAAATAATCACTCCATTCAAAAGTGATGAGTATGTGGGGGCAGTACTCACAGTCTAAGGAAATCTATTTCTATAGTCATTTCTCAAAAGCATACTTGTCTCTTATCAATACATAAGTCAAGGATATTTTTCTTCATTCTACAGCTTAATCTCAACCTAATTCTATATCTGGTCATTATTATTCTACTTTACTATAAAAGAAAAGAATTCAGGTTGCAGTTTTAGCCTGAGAAAAAAATGGAAAATTTCCTCTCTCTCTAGGAGCTGAAAAGTGGTTCTTATAATAAAATAATTACCCAATTAAAGTGCTCAAGTGAATCAGTTACCACAAGTCCAATTAAATCAAGCTGCCGACAGGAATATATTATACCTGGTAAGGAGAGTTAGTGAGTAGATTGACACAAAGCACAAAGATCATGCTCTCTGTTAAACTTAGAGAAGAAGTTATTCCTTCCCTTAAAAGATGATGTATCTTCCTAATGAAATCTTGTTTTTTAATATGCCAAGGAAGCTATAAATCTGACAGTGAAAATGCTAAATATCTGCATGCTAATTCAGAAGATCAAGGTTAGATATTTACCTCGTCAATGAACCTCTAGCCATAGGTTCATGAAAATGAAAGGTACTAATGACTAGTTCATCATAAAACCACCTTGGTCCTTTCCTTCGTGGAGCTGAGGTGGTGGCAGTGGTCATTCACTATGAATGAGCATATGAACAATGAAAAGAATGACAAATTGGGAGCAGGACAAAAATGACAGGGCTTTCTGATCACGGAAAGATATCTATCTACTTCCTAATCAAAGAACCCCATTTCTTTTTTTGTGTTATGGGGTTTTTTTCAATTATGCTCATGGCATTCTTTCTATAGGTTGGAATCTTGGCCTTTTCTCCTCATTTCTACTTTTAATCTCACCTACTGTATTTGTCTCTGCGTTGAGAGGCACATCCAGGACACCCATCATTCCTGCACTGTTCTGCCAGAGTTGCTGCTCCAGTGGGAAAAAAGAAAGAATGCTGGAAAATAGGATAAAAGAATACTGAACTGTACATATCAAGTATGGTGTCTACAACTGACCAGTTAACAGAGAAAGTACACTGGAGAAAACACACACACAAAATATCACTAGAGAGGTTTCTGAAGTCAATAAGGAAGAGACTGCAAAAAAAAGTCAATCCCCATATACTTGCTGACCCTATTTCCAGCTCCAGTTTGAATGTACCCTTCTATCCTGACAATATTTCCTTTCTTCTCAAGGTGTCTGAGTAAGTCTCATACAGATGAGTGATATTCTCCAATCTGTAAACAACATTACAACAACATTACAAATACAAACCTGTCCAGATCCAACTTAAAATTTAACGCAGTTGTTCCTTAGATATTTGAAAAGTTTACCTGACTTCAAAAAACATCTACTTTAAATGCACTGTATATCTCTCTCAAAATAATTTATAATCTTTATATTCATTTTATGAAGAAGGTATGGTTGGTATTTGACATCTATAGAGATTTGATTTAATGAATTCCATATTTATGGTTTTGAAACAATAACAGAACCTAAAACTTCTCCCCAGAAGAATGAATGCATTAAACAAGTATTATGAATTTACAAGAGCTTCCTTCTTCCTATCAATGGAGAATTTCTTCAAGCTTTTATTTTAATTCCAGTTAGTTAACATACAGTGTTATATTTGTTTCAAGTGTACAATACAATGATTCAATACTTTCATACATCACACAAGTGCACTCCTAATTCCCCATCACCTATTTCACCCATCCATCCCACCACCCACCTCCCCTCTGGTAAACATCAATTTGTTCTCTAGAGTTAAGACACTATTTCCTGGTCTCTCTCTCTCTTTTCCCTTTGCTCCCTTGTTTTGTTTCTTAAATTCCACAAATGAGTGAAATCTTATTGTATTTGTCTTTCTCTGACCGAATTACTTCATTTAGCATTATACTCTCTAGCTCCATCCACTTGTTGCAAATGGCAAGATTTCATTCTTTTTTATGGTTGAATAATATTCCACCATATATATACATCACTTTTTTATCTGTTCATCGATTTTTGGACACTTAGGCTGCTTCCATATCTTCTCAGCTATTGCAAATAATGTTGACATAAACATGGGGTTAAGTGTATCCTTTGAAATAGTGTTTTCTTATTCTTTGGGTAAATACCGAGTAGTGGAATTGCTGGGTCATAGAGTAGCTGTATTTTTAACATTTTGAGGAACCTTCAAACTGTTTTCCACAGTGGCTGCATCAGTTTGCATTCCCATCAACAGTGCAAGAGGGTTCCTTTTTTTTCTATATCCTCACCAACACTATTGTTCCTTGTGTTGTTTAATTTTAGCCATTCTGAAAGGTGTAAGGTGATATCTCATTGTGATTTTTGTTTTTATTTTCCTGATTATAAGTGATGATGACCATCTTTTCATGTGTCTGTTAGCCATTTGTATATCTTCTTTGGAGAAATGTCTGTTCATGTCTTCTTCCCATTTTTTAACTGGATTATTTGTTTTGGAGGGTGCTGAGCTTTATAAATTCTTTATAGATTTTGGATACCAACCTATTAACAGATATGTCATTTGCAAATATCTTCTCCCATTCCACAGGTTGTCTTTTAGTTTTGTTGATTGCTTTCATCATTGTGCAGAAGCTTTTTATTTTGATATAGTCCCAATAGTTTATTTTTGCTTGTGTTTCCCTTGCCTTGCGGAACTAGAAAAAATTTCTATGGCCCATGTCAGAGAAATTACTGCTTGTACTCTCTCCTAGGATTTTTATGATTTCAGGTCTCACACTTAGGTCCTTAATCTATTTTGAATTTATTTTTGTATATAGTGTAAGAAAGTGGTCCCATCTCATTCTTTTGCATGTTGCTGTCCAGTTTTCCCAACACTGTTGAAAAGACTATCTTTTTCCCATTGGATATTCTTGCCTTGTTGGCAAAGAGTAATTAACCATTAAATTGTAAGTTTATTTCTAGGTCATCTAGTCTGTTCTCTTGATCTATGTGTCTGTTTTTGCACCACTACCATACTATTTTGATTACTACAGCTTTGTAATATAAGTTGAAGTCCAGAATTGTGATGCCTCTTGCTTTGCTTTTCTTTCTCATGATTGCTTTGGCTATTCAGGGTCTTCTGTGGCTCCGTACCAGTTTTAGGACTGTTTGTCTTAGTTCTGTGAAAAATGCTGTTGATATTTTGATAGGGATGGCATGAACGCATAGACTGCTTTGGGTAGTGTAGATATTTTCGCAATATTTGTTCTTCTAATGCATGATCATGGAATTTCCTTGTGTCATCTTCAATTTCTTTCACCAATGGTTTCTTTTCTTTCTGTGATCTTCAGTTTCTTTCATCAGTGTTTTATAGTTTTCAGAATACAGGTCTTTCACCTCTTTAGTTAGGTTTATTACTAGGTATCTTATTACTACAATTGTAAATGGGATTGTTTTCTTAGTTTTTCTGCTGCATAATTATTGGTGTATAAAAATACAACAGATTTCTATACATTGATTTTGTATCTTGCAACCTTACTGAATTCATTTATTAGTTCTAGTAGTTTTTTAGTGGAATCTTTAGCATTTTCTATATACACTATCATGTCTTCTGCAAATAGTGAAAGTTTTCTTCCTTACCAATTTGGGTACCTTTTATTTCCTTTTGTTGTCTGATTTCTGTGGGAAGGACTTCTAGTATTATATAGAATAAGAATGGTGAGAGTGGGCATCGTCCTCTTGTTCCTGACTTAAGAGGGAAAGCTCTGTTTTTCACTACTGAGTATGATGTGAGCTGTGTGTTTTTCATGTAAGGCCTTTATTATGTTCAGGCTTGTTCCCTCTAAACTTATTTTGCTGATGGTTTGTAGCATAAATACATATTTTACTTTGCCAAATGTTTTTTCTCCATCTACTGAAATAATCGTATGGTTCTCATTCTTTCTCTTATTGAGGTGATGTATCATGCTGACTGATTTGCAAATACTGAACTATGCTTACATTCCAGGAATAAATCCCACCTGATTGTTGTCAACGATTTTTTTAATATATTGTTGAATTCAGTTTGCTACTATTTTGTTGAGGATTTTTGCATCTATGTTCATCAGGAATATTGGCCTATAGTTCTTTTTGCTATATCTTTTTTTTTTAAAGATTTTATTTATTTATTTGAGAGAGAGAGACAGTGAGAGAGAACATGAGTGAGGAGAAGGTCAGAGAGAGAAGCAGACTCCCCGTGGAGCTGGGAGCCCGATGTGGGACTCGATCTCGGGACTCTGGGATCATGACCTGAGCTGAAGGCAGTCATCCAACCAACTGAGCCACCCAGGCGTCCCCTTTTTGCTATATCTTTATCTGGTTTGGTATCATGGTAATGTTGGCCTCCAGTGATTTTGGAAGCTTTCCTTTTCTGTTTTTTGGAATAGTTTGAGAAGAATAGGTATTAACTCCTCTTGAAATGTTTGGGGCAATTCACATGTAAAACCATTTAGTTTAGGACTTCTGTTTGTTGGGAGTTTTTTATTTCTTTACTGGTTATCAGTCTGTTCAAATTTTCCATTTCTTCCTATTTCAGTTTTGATACTTTATGTTTCTAAGAATTTATCCATTTCTTCTATGTTGTCCAATTTGTTGGCATATCTTTTTTCACAATATTTTCTTAAAATTGTATTTCTGTAGTGTTTATTATTATTCCTCTCTCATTTGTGATTTTACTTGAGTCCTCCTCTTTTTCACTTGATAAATCTAACTAGAGGCTTATCAATTTCATTAATTTTTTCAAAGAACCAGCTCCTGGTTCATTGGCCTGTTCTATTCTTTTAGTTTATTTAGTATTTATTTCTGCTCTAATCTTAATTATTTCCTTCCTTCTGTTGGTTTATGATTTGTTTCTTGTTCTTTTTCTAGCTCCTTCAGGTGTAAGTTTAGGTTGTTTATTTGAGATTTTTCTTGCTTCCTGAGGTATGCCTGTATTGTTATAAACTTCCCTCTTAGAATCACTTCTGCTGCATCCCAAAGGTTTTGGACCACTGTGTCTTCATTTGTTTCCTAGTACTTTACTTTTTTTTATTTCCTGGTTGAACCATTCATTGTTAAATAGCATGTTATTCAACCTCCATGTATTTGTGTGCTTTCCAGACTTTTTCTTGTGGTTGACTTCCAGTTTCAGAGCATTATGGTCAGAAAAGATGCAGGGTACAACTTCAAGCTTTTTTGTATTTGTTGAGGCCTGATTTGTGACTTAATATGTGATCTGTTCTGGAGAATGTTCCATGTGCACTTGAAAAGAAAGTGTATTCTACTGTTTTATGATGAAAAGTTCTGACTATAACTGTTAAATCCATCTGGTCCAGTATATCATTCAAATTCACTGTTTCATTGTTGATTTTCTGTTTAAATGATCTGTCCATTGATGTGAGTGGGGTGATAAAGTCCCCTACTATTACTGTGTTGTTCTTGATTATTTACTTTATGTTTGTTATTAACTGTTCTATGTATTTTGGTGCTGCAACATTGCATGAAAAAATATTTATAATTATTATACCATCTTGTTGGACTGTCCCTTTGTTATTATATCGTATCCTTCTTTAACTCTTATTACAGTCTTTATTTTAAAATTGATTTTTGTCAGGGCACCTGGGTGGCTCAGTGGGTTAAAGCCTCTGCCTTCAGCTCAGGTCATGAGCCCAGGGTTCTGGGCTCTCTGCTCAGCAGGGAGCCTGCTTCCCCGCCCCATCTCTGCCTGCCTCTCTGCCTGCTTGAGATCTCTGTCTGTCAAATAAATAAATAAAACCTTTTAAAAATTTGATTTTTGTCTAAGTATTGCTACTCCAACTTTGTTTTGACATACACTTGCATGATAAATGTTTCTCCATTCCCTCACATTCAACCTGCAGGTATCTTTAGGTCTAAAGTAAGTCTCTTGTAGGCAGCATATAGACAGGTCTTGTTTTGTTTTGTTTTGTTTTTTTAATCCATGCTATCACCCTGTCTTTTGATTGGAGTATTTAGTCCATTTATAGTCAAAGTAATTATTGATAAATATATATTTATTGCCATTTTATTAACTGTTTTGTGCTTATTTCTGGATATTTTCTCTGATCCTTTCTTGTCTTTCTCCCTCTCATGGTTTGCTGGTTTTCTTTAGTGATATATTTAGATTTCCTTTTTTTTTTTTTTTTAATATATTTGACAGAGATCACAAGTAGGCAGAGAGGCAGGCAGAGAGAGAGGAGGAAGCAGGCTCCCTACTAAGCAGAGAGCCCGATGCGGGGCTCAATCCCAGGACCCTGGGATCATGACCTGAGCCAAAGGCAGAGGCTTTAACCCACTGAGCCATGCAGGCGCCCGATTTCTTTCTCTTTACTCTTTGCACGCTTATTAGTGGTTTCTGATTTGTGGTTACCATTAGGTTTGTATATAACATCTTTTGTAAATAGCACTCTATCTTAAGTTGATGGTAATTTAAGTTCAAACCTATTCTTTACACTCTCCTCCCCATATTTTAGATATATGGTATCATATTTTACATCTTTCTATTTTGTGAGTTCCCTGAATGATATTTTACAAAAATATTCATTTTTACTGCCTTTGTATTCCCTACCTTCATACTGTCACTTTTGGTCTCTCCTTTCTACATAAAGAGTCCCCTTTAATATTTCCTGCAGGGCTGGTAGTGGTCATAAATTCCTTTATATTTGGTTTGTCTGGGAAACTCTTTATCTCTCCCTCTATTCTGAATGATAGCCTTGCTAGACAGAGCATTCTTGGTTGCCAGTTTTTCCCATTCAGCACTTTGAATATATCATGCCACTCCCTTCTGGGTTGGAATATTTCCTCTGAAAAATACCCTGATAACTATATGTGGTTTCCCTTGTATGTAACTGTCTTTTTTTTGTCTTGCTACTTTAAAATTCTCTTTATCACTATATTTTGCCATTTTAATTATAAGATATCTGGCTGTGGATCCGCTTTTGCTGATTTTGTTGGGAGTTCTCAGTGCCTCCTAGATCTGGATATCTGTTTCACTCACCAGATGTGGGAAGTTTTCAGCTATTATTTCTTTAAATAAATTTCCTGCCCCCTTTTCCCTCTCTTCTTCTGGGACTCCTATAATGAAAATGTTATTATGTTTGATAAAGTCACTAAAATCCCGAACCCATTCTCAATTTGCATAATTCTTTTCTCTCTCTTTTGTTCAACTTGATTACCTTCCAATACTCTGTCATCTAGGTCACTAATTCATTCCTCTGTTTCTTCCATCCTACTGTTCATTCCATCAAACATGTTTCTCATTTCATTTATTGAGCACTTTATCTTTGCTATGCTATTCCTTATCTCTACTGAGGGTCACACTCATGTTTTCTACTCTTTTCTCAAGTCCAGTGAGTATCTTTATGATCATTAAATTATCTATCCGGCATGTTACTTCCATCTGTTTCGCTTAGATTTCTGGCTGTGGCTTTGTCCTTTTCTTTCATTTGGGATAAATTTCTCTGTCTTCTCATTTTGTCTAACTCTCTGTGCTTATTTCTTTGTGTTGGGAAAGTCAGCTCTGTCCCTTGTTCTTAAGGGTAACGGCCTTATGATGAAGTAGAAGTCCTATAGTGCCTTGCAGTATAGTGTCCCCTGTTCCCCACTGTGTCTCCAGTGTGTGCTACATGTGCTCTACTGTTCTGTCCTGGCTGCTTCACCCTTCAGGCCAGTCATCTGCCGCAGTTCTCTTTGCCTGTTTCATCAGCAGAAGCCCTCTTTGCCTCTTGTGGGCAGTGTTTGGTCCTTGGCCTGAAGGTAGCAAGTTTTAACTAGGTGTTCCCTGGTCTGCTTGAGAAATGAGACCTATTACCACCTCTACCAGAACCAAGGCCCTGCAAAATTCCCAGGTTGTGGAGAAGCATTGTAAGTAGGGGTTTGGGCAGGGTCTTCTGGGAAGGGGCTGCTATGTTGGGACTGAGGCAAGAATGACTGGGAAGGGTGGTTCCACTGGGAGCACAGAGAGATGTGTGTGTTGGTGGTCGGGGGGTTGGTGTAAGCAAGATAGGTAGCAAGTACTGGCACTGCACTGGTTTCCCAAGTATCCCTGTGCTTATGCTGAAGGGCAGGGGAGGGAAATGGTACCTGCCAGTTCCTTTGTTTCCAGAGGGGTCTCTCCCTCAATGTTGCCTCTCTGGGACAGGCTCTTAAATAAGCAAATAACTTCCTCACTCTGTGTCCCACGCACTCTTCAGATTGCTATTTCCATGCCATATGTCCACAGTCAGTTTTCCCTGCCTTCTTTCCAAGAATAGTCCCAATGCCTCCAAGCTTTCCATAAGCCAAACTGCTAATATTTAGAACACCAGGCTTTAAGCCCCACTGGCTGAAAGAACTCACAAAATTTGGGCCTTCTTATTTTCCAAACCAATTGTTCTGGGGATTCATTTTCCCCATGTACTCCCCCACATGTTAGTCTGTCTCTTTCCCTTCTCCGCAACCACAGAGCCCTCCCTACCACATTGGTCATGATCTGTTTCTCTCCCAAACCATGTCCGCACACTTCCTACATTCTTTATGTGGCCTCTTCTCTACCTTCAGTTGTGGAGTTTGTTCTGCCAGTTGCCAGATCAGTTTCTGTAGTATTTAGAATGATTTGATAGTTATCTAGTAGTATTCATGGGATGGGGGTTTTCCTACTCCACTGCCATCTTCACCTCCTCACCAAAGATGAATTTCTTGACTTTGTCTAACTGGAAATCATAACATGCATTCATTTTCCAGAACTAATATTCACATCTTTTAAAAATAATGCCAATGCTTTTTTATAAATACAAAATAATTTTGGGAAATTTCTATGAGACTATTTCTCACTTTACCTCAGAGCTCTTTGAAGTCAGTGGGAGCTCTGCACTTGAATCAGTTCCATGGAGTGAGCAGGCAGAGGAGGAATGGGCCCAACACAAAAATATCCAAACATACAGAGTGACATTTTCCTATCTATGATGTGTCTCAAAGGGCTGGACTCAGAAACTATTCTAATGAGAAAATTCTTCAAGGAAAAAAAATAGTGCCTAAAAGTGGCTAAGAGTTAGTTAAAATAAAAAGGAGTTAAAGTAAGAAATTTAAAATGAATTTTAATGAACACTAATTCCAGGTTCAACAAATTAATTATAAAGTTTGTCAGAAGGATAAAGATAGCCTTGATACTAGTTAAAATACAAGTTGCAAGAAAGCATGATTTTACATTTAACAGACCTGCTCATTTCCCCTCCCAACGCTCTATTTCCCACCTTATCTCACAAATCTCTTTCCTGCTTATAACTCTAACTTCACCATTAATAATCAGTTCCCTCGGATTAGTCCCCCTTTGGTGGCCTTTTATAAAGCAAATTCTGTAGGACTAAGGTGTTGGGCCCTTGGGCTAGTAACAAGAACAGAAATGCTATGGACTGAATGGTGTTCTCCTACAAAATTCATATGCTGGAGCCCTAACCCCTAATGTGACTCTATTTAAAGATAGGGCCTGTAAGGAAATTAAATAAAATCATAAGGGTGGCACCCTGGGACTAATAATGTCCCATAGGAAGGAATGTCCCAAAGGAATAATGTCCTCATAGGAAGAGACACCAAAGAGTATTTTCTTGCTCTCTCCCTCCTTCTTTTATCTCTCATTCTCCTCACAAGCACAGTGAAATCATATGAGCAGATGACAAGATGGCAACTGCCCACAAACCAAGAGAAGAGGTCACATAATGGAACTTACCCTGTGTCCAGAACCCTGAGAAATTAATTCCTATTGCTTAAGCCACCCAGTCTGTGGTATTTTGTATGCCAGCCAGAGTTGAATAAGACAAGGGATGATAAGGCAAGGAGAAACTGTTATACCAAGGACATGAGGAAATCATACTATTGGGAATGTTTGTTTAAACCATATTACACCCCACTCTTTGAGAACTCCTGGAGTCCACTCATATCATGGACCTGCAGTACAATAAAAAATAAGTACTTGGTCTTTTGTCCCAAGTTCCTGTTACAGAGGTCATAAAACTCTTGGAATTTCCTGAATGATCGGTGTCTTTTGCACAGTAATGGTGATATCTGGTGGAAGAGGTCCAAGATAGCTTCAGGATGGGAACTGATTGTCATAAAAGCCAACCAGATGATTAGAAGGTTAGAACACCCAGGCCTACCCTCTGACTTCTAGAAACAAAGATAGGCTGGAGATTGAGTTCAGACACCAATGACCATTGGTTTAATCAAATATGCCCACACAAGGAAATGTGAATAAAAACCCCTGAACTTTGAAGTGTTACCAAGTCAGTGAACACATTCATGTACCATAAGGATAACACATCCCAACTCCACTGGGATAGAGGTTCTTGTGCTCAGGTCCCTTCCAGATCTTGCCTTTTGTACCTCCTAATCTGACTGTTCATTTATTTTTTTAATAAGAAAGAGTAATACTAAGAACAGCACTTTCCTGAGTTATGGGAGTCATTCTAATATATTATTGAAACTGGGGGTGGGGGGTGTCACAGGATAGTAGGCCTGGCAGAAGAGTAGGTAGCCTGGGTACCATATTATTGAATGCTATCTGAATTTGGAGTAGTCCCGTGAGACCAACCCTTAACTTATAGGGTCTGCACTAACTCTTAGAGAATTTAATTGTTGAACACCCACTTGGTGTCAGAATTGGTTTGTGTGTAAAAAAATGACACACAGGGCCCTTGCATACATCTGATAGTCCCACTTTGGCGAAAGACTACACCAGGAACAGATACCTAACCTAAGCTGTGCCGAATCAAATTTTAAGAATTTGAAAAATAGGTGTCTAAGTAACTGTTTAAAAATGCTATACAACTGTAATTGATCTTGTGGACTGAGGACATGAAGACTCAAAGTAGTGGTGTCTCTATGCTCTAATCTGTGCATGTGGCAGCTAAAAATAATTAGCCTGTAGTCAGAAAGAAATGAAGTAAATGCATGAAAGGAAGACTCTAGCTTCAGAGAAAAAGACTGAAACTCAGGGGATGGTTGCCTTGAATCCTGTCAGCTCTCAAGTTCCTGGGTTCCATCTTTCTCAAGAACAGACTGCAGTTCCTGGTTTTAAGTCTCTTGAATTCTCATGCAATCTTATAATAAATCCCTTCTCTTTTTATTTAAGCTTGTACCCTTTCAAAGTCCTAAGATTATGAGTACTTACTATGTCCCAGACTCTCTCCAAAACACTCTACACATATTTTTTTCATTTAATTCTCAAACCAAATCTATGAAGTTGATATTATTACCCCCATTTTATTATAGAACATGCAGAACTTAAATGCTTGAGAGTACTCATAACTCATTCCAGGTAAAATTTCTCAATTGGTAGAGCCTATATGACTATTTTGGTAACGAATCCAGCATACACATAAGGTTAACGGCAGGCCTATCCACAGAAATCTAGCAGGTCAGAAAGAAGTGGCATGATCTATTCAACATACTAAATGGGAAAAATATGCAGCCAATAATACTTTATCCAGCAAGACTGTCATTCCAAACACAAGGAGAGATAAAGAGTTTCCAAGACAAGCAAAAACTATGAGTTCACAACCACTAAACCAGCATGACAAGAAATACTACAGGGAACTCCTTGAGTAAGGAAGGAAAAAGACCAAAAGCAACAGAGACTAGAAAGAACAAAGAACAGAGAACATCACCAGAAGTACCAACTTTACAGGTAATAATGGCAGTAAGTTCATTTATCTCAATAATCATCTGAATTTAAATAGACTAAATATTCCAACCAAAAGACATAGGGTATCAGAATGGATTAAAACAAAAACAAAAACAAGATCCATCTATATGTTGCCTAAAAGGGACGCATTTTAGACCTAAATACACCTGCATAACTTCTTAGACTTGTCTCCAAAGGTAAGGGAAACAAAAGCAAAATGCACTACTGGGACTTCACCAAGATAAAAGGCTTTTGCGCAGCAAGGGAAAGAGTTAACAAAACTAAAGGCAACCTACAGAATGGGAAAAGATACTTGCAAATGACACATCAGATAAAGGGCTAATATCCAAGATCTATAAAGAACTTATCAAACTCAACACTCAAAAAACAATAATCTAGTTAAGAAATGGGCAGAAGACATAAAGAGACATTTCTGCAAAGAAGACATAAATGGCCAACAGACATGTAAAAATGCTCCACACCACTTGGTATCAGGGAAATATAAATCAAAACCACAATAAGATACCACCTCACACCAGTCAGAGTGGCTAAAATTAAACAAGACAGGAAACAACAAATGTTGGCAAAGATGCGGAGAAAGGGGAACTCTCCTACATTGTTGGTGGGAATGTAAGCTGGTACAGCCACTCTAGAAAACGATATGGAGTTTCCTCAAGAAGCTAAAAATAGAGCTACCCTAAAACCCAGCAATTGTACTACTAGGTATTTACCCCAAAGATACAGATGTAATGATCCAAAGGGGCACCTGTACCCCAATGTTCATAGCAGCAATATCCACAGTAGCCAGACTATAGAAAGAGCCAAGATATCTATCAACAGATGAAGATCAAGATGCAAGACATATATATCATATATATAATATATATATATATGATGGAATATTATCCAGCCATCAGAAGGGATGAAATCTTACAACTTACATTGACATGGGTGTAATTGGAGCATGTTATACTGAACGAAAGAAGTCAATCAGAGAAAGACAATTATCATATGGTTTCACTCATATGAGGAATGTAAGAAACAGAGCAGAGGATCATAGTGGAAGGGAGGGAAAAACAAAATGGGAAGAAATCAGAGAGGAAGACAAACCATGAGAACTCTTCACTATGGAAAAGAAACCAAGGGTTGCTGGAGAAGAAGTGGGTATAGGGATGGGGTAACTGCATGACAGGCATTAAGGAGGGCATGCGATATGATGAGCACTGGGTGTTATATGCAACTGAAGAATTACTGAACTCTACATCTGAAACTAATGATGTTCTATATGTTGGCTAACTGAATTTAAATTTTTTTAAAAATGTTTTAAAGACATCTATAGATTGAAAGTAAGGGGACAGAGAACTATTTATCATGCCAATGGACAACAAAAGAAAGCCAGAGTAGCCATACTTATCTTAGGCAAACTAGATTTTAGAAGACAAGGATGCCCACTTTCACCACTCTTGTTCAACATATTATTAGAAGTCGTAGCAACAGCAATCAGACAACAAAGAGAAATAAAAGGTATCCAAATTGGCAATGAAGAAGTCAAACTCTCTCTATTCGCAGATGACGTGATTCTTTATATGGAAAACCCAAAAGACTCCACCCCCAAACTACTAGAACTCATACAGCAATTCAGCAACGTGGCAGGATACAAAGTCAATGTGCAGAAATCAGTGGCTTTCTTATACACTAACAATGAAAATACAGAAAGGGAAATTAGAGAATCGATTCCATTTACTATAGCACCAAGAACCGTAAGATACCTGGGAATACACCTAACCAAAGAGATAAAGGATCTGTACTTGAGGAACTACAGAACACTCATGAAAGAAATTGAGGAAGACACAAAAAGATGGAAGACCATTCCATGCTCTTGGATCGGAAGAATAAACATTGTTAAAATGTCTATACCGCCTAGAGCAATCTATACTTTTAATGCCATTCCGATCAAAATTCCACCGGTATTTTTCAAAGAGCTGGAGCAAATAATCCTAAAATTTGTATGGAATCAGAAGAGACCCCGAATCGCTAAGGAAATGTTGAAAAACAAAAATAAAGCTGGGGGCATCACGTTACCTGATTTCAAACTTTATTACAAAGCTGTGATCACCAAGACAGCATGGTACTGGCATAAAAACAGACACATAGACCAGTGGAAGAGAGTAGAGAGCCCAGATATGGACCCTCAACTCTATGTTCAATTAATCTTCGACAAAACAGGAAAAAATATACAGTGGAAAAAAGACAGTCTCTTCAATAAATGGTGCTGGGAAAACTGGACAGCTATAAGTAGAAGAATGAAACTCGACCATTCTCTTACACCGTACACAAAGATAAACTCAAAATGGATAAAGGACCTCAACGTGAGACAGGAATCCATCAGAATCCTAGAGGAGAACATAGGCAGTAATCTCTTTGATATCAGCCACAGCAACTTCTTTCAAGATATGTCTCCAAAGGCAAAGGAAACAAAAGTGAAAATAAACTTTTGGGACTTCATCAAAATCAAAAGCTTCTGCACAGCAAAAGAAACAGTCAAAAAAACAAAGAGGCAACCCACGGAATGGGAGAAGATATTTGCAAATGACAGTACAGACAAAAGGTTGATATCCAGGATCTATAATGAACTCCTCGAACTCAACACACACGAAACAGGCAAACATATCAAAAAATGGGCAGAAGATATGAACAGACTTCTCCAATGAAGACATACAAATGGCTATCAGACACATGAAAAAATGTTCATCATCACCAGCCCTCAGAGAGATTCAAATTAAAACCACATTGAGATATCACCTTACACCAGTTAGAATGGCCCAAATTAACAAGACAGGAAACAACATGTGTTGGAGGGGATGTGGAGAGAGGGGAACCCTCTTCCACTGTTGGTTGGAAACAGGTTGGTGCAGCCTCTTTGGAGAACAGTGTAGAGATTCCTCAAGAAATTAAAAATAGAACTTCCCTATGACCCTGCCATTGCACTCCTGGGTATTTACCCCAAAGATACAGATGTCGTGAAAAGAAGGGCCATCTGTACCGCAATGTTTATAGCAGCAATGGCCACGGTCGCCAAACTATGGAAAGAACCAAGATGCCCTTTAACGGACGAATGGATAAGGAAGATGTGGTCCATATACACTATGGAGTATGATGCCTCCATCAGAAAGGATGAATACCCAACTTTTGTAGCAACATGGACGGGACTGGAAGAGATTATGCTGAGTGAAATAAGTCAAGCAGAGAGAGTCAATTATCATATGGTTTCACTTATTTGTGGAGCATAACAAATAGCATGGAGGACAAGGGGAGTTAGAGAGGAGAAGGGAGTTGGGGGAAATTGGAAGGGGAGGTGAATCATGAGAGACTATGGACTCTGAAAAACAATCTGAGAGGTTTGAAGTGGCGGGGGGGTAGGAGGTTGGGGTACCAGGTGGTGGGTATTATAGAGGGCACGGATTGCATGGAGCACTGGGTGTGGTGAAAAAAATAATGAAGACTGTTTTTCTGAAAATAAATTAATTAATTTAATTAAAATAAATAAAGACATCTGTAGATTGAAAGTAAGGGGACAGAGAACTATTTACCATGCCAATGGACAACAAAAGAAAGCCAGAGTAGCCATACTTATCCTAGGCAAACTAGATTTTAGAAGACCAGTGCTCTAACCCCTGAGCTATGGAGCCAACTGGCAAACTAGATTTTAAAACAAAGCCTGTAACAAGAGATAAAGGGCATTATATCATAATTAAGAAGTCTATCCACCAAGAAGTTCTAACAATTTTTAATATTATTAACTTTATTAAAATTAATTTTTAATAGTTATGTCCCCAACCTGGGAGCACTCAAACATATGAATCAATTAATAAACAGCATAAAAAACTCATTGATAATAATACAATAATATTAGGGGACTTTAACACCCCACTTATAGTAATGGATATATCATGTGAGCAGAAAATCAATAAGGAAAAAAATAGCACTGAATGACACACTGGGCCAGATGGACTTAAGGAATATATTCAGAGCATTTCATCCTAAAGCAACAGAATATGCATTCTTTTCTAGTGCACGTGGACCATTCTCCAGAATAGAATCAACCTTCAACAAGTACAAAAAGACTGAGATCATACAATGCATATTTTCAGAGAACAACGCTATGAAACTTGAAGTCAACCAGAATAAAAAAACTGAAAAGATCACAAACACATGGAGGTTAAAGAACATACTACTAAAGAATAAATGGGTTAACCTGGAAACTAAAGAAAAAATTAAAAAGTACATGGGAACAAATGAAAATGGCAACACAATTGTCCAAAATCTTGACATAGCAAAGGCAGTCCTAAGAGGGAAGTATATGGCAATACAGGCCTACCACGAGAAGCAAGAAAAATCTGAAATGCACAACCTAAATTTACACCTAAAGAAGACAGAAAAAGAACAGCAAATAAACCTAAAGTCAGCAGAAAGAGGAAATTAATAAAATTTAGAGAGCAAATAAATGACACTGAAATTTTTTAAAACTATAGAATAGATCATGAAACTATTGATAAACCCCTAACCATATTTATCAAAAAGAGAAAGGACCCAAATAAATAAAATCATGAATAAAAGGAGAAAGATCATAACCAACACCACAAAAATACAAACAATTATAAGAGAATATAATGAAAAATTATATGCCAACAAATTGGGCAATCTAGAAGAAATGAACAAATTCCTAGAAACATACAAACTACCAAAGCTGAAACAGGAAAAAAAAAAAAAAACAGAATTTGAAAAGACCCATAGCTAACAAAAATATTCTACCAGTAATCAAAAATCTCCTAATGAAAGTCCAGGGGGGGCAGGTGGCTTCCCAAAGGAATTCTACCAGACATTTAAAGAAGAGTTGATACCTATTCTTCTCACATTGTTCCAAAAAACAGAAATGAACTCCTTCTTTGAGGCAAGCATTGCCTTAATTCCAAGACCAGTCAAAGACCTCCCTAAAAGGAGAATTAAAGACCAATATCCCTGATGAATATGGATGCAAAAATTTTACACAGGATTCTTGCAAATTGAGCCCAACAGTACATTAAAAGAATGATTCACCATGGTCAAGTGGGATTTATTCCTAGGCTGCAGGAGTGGTTCATATCCACACATCAATCAATGTGATACACCACATTAATAAAAGAAAGTATAAGAACCAAAAGATCCTCTCAATGGATGCAGAAAAAGCATTTGACAAAATATAGCTTCCTTTCTTGAAAAAAAAAAAACCTCAAGAAGGTAGGGAATGAGAGAATATACCTCAACATCACAAAGACTGTATGAAAAGCCCAAGCTAATATTATCCTCAATGAGGAAAAGCCTTTTCCACTAAGGTCAGGAACATGACAGGGAGGTCCACTCTCACCACTGTTGTTCAACATAGTACTGGAGGTTCTAGCCTCAGGAAAAATAGACCAAAAAAAAGAAATAAAAGCCATCCAAATCAGCAAAGAAGAAGTCAAACTTTCACCTGCAACCAATATGATACTCTATGTAGAAAACCTGCAAAATGCCACCAAAAAAAATTGCGAGAACTCAATAAATTCAGCAAAGTTGCAGGATATAAAATCAATGAACAGAAATCTGTTGTATTTCTACACAACAATAATGAAGCAACAGAAACAGAAATCAAAGATTTGGTCCCATTTATAATTGCACCTAAAACCAAAAGATAGATAGGAATAAACCTAACCAAAAAGGTAAAAGCTCAGTACTCTGAAAACTATAGAATACTTACAAAAGAGACTGGAGAAGACACAAAGAAATAGAAAAACATCCCATGCTCATGGATTGGAAGAACGTTGGTAAGATGTCTATAATACTCAAATCAATTTACACATTTAGTGCAATCCTTATCAAAACACCACCAGCATTTTTCACAGAACTAAAACAATCCTAAAATTTGTATGGAACCACAGAAGACATAGAATAGCCAAAGCATCATGAAAAAGAAAAGAAAAGCAAGAGGCATCACAATTCTGGACTTCAACTTCAACTTCAACTTCTGGACTTCATATTACAAAGCTGTAGTAATCAAAATAGTATGTTACTGGTACAAAAACAGACACATAGATCAAGAGAACAGACTAGATGACCTAGAAATATACTCACAAATTTAATGGTCAATTACTCTTTGTCAATGAGGCAAGAATATCCAATGGAAAAAAGACAATCTCTTCAACAGTTTTGGGAAAACTGGACAGCAACATGCAAAAGAATGAAATGGGACCACTTTCTTACACTATACACAAAAATAAATTCAAAATAGATTAAGGACCTGTGAGACAGAAAACCATCAAAATTATAGAGAAAATAGGCAACCTCTTTGACCTCAGCCACAGCAATTTCTTACCAGACGTATTGCCAGGGGCAAGGAAAACAAAAGCAAAATAAGCTATTGGGACTATATCATAATAAAAGCTTCTGCACAATGATGGAAACAATCAACAAAACTGAAGGCAGCCAATGGAATGGGAGAAGATATTTGCAAATGGCATATCTGTTAAAAGGTTAGTATCCAAAATCTATAAAGAACTCATGAAGCCCAACACCCTCCGAAACAAATAATCCAGTTAAAAAATGGGCAGAAGACATGAATAGACATTTTTCCAAAGAAGACATCCAGATGGCTAACAGACACTTGAAAAGGAATTCAACATCACTCATCATCAGGAAATACAAATCAAAACCATAATGAAATACTACCTCACACCTGTCAGAATGACTAAAATTAACAATATAGGAGACAACAGGTGTTGGTAAGGATGCAGAAAAAGAGGAACCCTCTTACATTGTTGGTGGGAATGCAAAATGGTACAGCCACTCTGAAGAATAGTATGGCTGTTCCTCAAAAAGGTAAAAATATAACTACCCTACAACCCAGCAATTGCACTACTGACTATTCACCAAAGCATGCAAAAATACACATTTGAAGGAGTACCTGCACCCTATATTTATAGCAGCATTATCAACAAAAAGACAAATTGTGGAAAGAGCCCAAATGCTCATCAACTGATGAACAGATAAAGAAGATGTGGTATATATACATACCATGGAATGTGTTATGTTAAGCAAATAAATCGGTCATAGAAAGATAAATATTGTATGATTTCATTCATGTGGATTTTAAGAAACAAAATGGATGAACATACAGGAGAGGGAGAAAGAGAGATGAAAACAAATCATGAGCAACTCTTAACTATAGAAAATAAACTGAGGACTGACGGAGAGAGGTAGGTGGGGGATGGACTAGATGGGTAATGGATATTAAGAAGGGCATTTGTTACAACGAGCACTGGGTGTTGTACATAAATGACGAACCACTGAACTCTACTCCTAAAACCAATATTGAACTGTATGTCAACTACCTAGAATTTAAATTTTAAAAATAGAATTAATTTTTAAAAAAGAATCCAGTATACAAACTGAGAAGAAACAAGCAAGACCCCATCTTACAAACTCTTATTTCTAAGAAGTTCACCAAACAGCATCAAATCTAAGATGCTCTCAATTATCTGAAACCATCATTATTTTTTCATGTTTTTTCATATTTCCCCATTTTATTTTGAAAAATCTCAAACATAAAAGAAGTTTAAAATGTAGTACAATTAACTTTCCTTTTTACCTCAATTTATTTTAAGTAAATTCAGTTGTTAACATTTTAGCACGTGCTATTTGTATGGACATATGTGCGTATACAAACACACAAATCTACTGTTTTTCTTAACCTGGAAAGTAATTTACAACGAGACCACACTCCTAAACACTCTAGCAGACATCTGTGAACAAGAATAAGCTCCTGCATAACACAATTACATTATCATACCTAACACTTTTATCTAACATGTAGTTAATATTCACATTCCTACAGTTGACTCTGGACCAAGATGGTAACATAGGAGCCTCCTCCTACCAATGCACTGAATGTACAGCTACACAAAGAATAATTCCCTCAGAGGGAAAGTCAGAAACTAGATGAGTGACTCCTACACACTGAGTGAACAAGAAAATATCCGCATCAAAACAGGTAGGAAAGGCTCACCACTAAGCCCCACCCTCAGGATAACACCATACAATCTAGAGGGAAACTTCAACACCCAGCTTCTCTCCAGGGTTTGAACATACAATGAGTATGCCACACAGGAGTTTAAAGCTCTCACCCAAGGGACAGGACCCCAAAACATATAGCTCTGAAAGCCAAGAAGCCTTGTGTTCACAAGTCCCACATGACTACAGCAAACAAAGAAGCAGTTTTTAAATGGGAGCAAGAGGACTACCCAATAGCTATACACCCAGGCTCAGTATAGACAGAATATGCAAATATGCTCATCTCTTAGTTTCCCCTTCGAAGGAACTCCCTACACACTTTTCCACCTGCTGCCTAAAAGTCTACCTTCTTTTTTATTTTCATAGTAACATTCTTAGTTTATTAATCCTCTCGTGAAAAATCTGTACAACCACCACAGATAATGCCACTGTAGCATCTTTACTCCTTCTGTTGTCCAATCTCCAGTTCACTTTTACCAGCACCAACACTGGCTCTTGCAGTCCCCCTGACTTTCTTCATTCTGTTCTTGAGTCCTTCTCACTGTTTTCTTCACGTCTTTTCCTTCTCATACAGAGCATGTCTTGTGAATCTATGCTTGGGTTCATTTTTCTTTGCATAATCCAAGGAACCATAAATCATGCCAAAGGCAGTTGTCTTACCACCACCAATATGGGTTCTGAATCCAAATACAAGTACGACATCTGGTGTAGTCTTGCACATTTGGCTAGTTTTCCCCAAATTTCTGTCTTAGGTACGGTTACCTTTCTGGGGTGAAAGACATCAATGACCATCTCTTTCTGTTGAAGTAGTTAGGTTAAACTTCCTGGTCCGGATAGTTACCGTGTCATTCATGATGGCGGCTAAGCTTCAACCAGTCAGAGAGGAAAAGAGTGAAAGTCTACCTTCTAATCAGTATACATCTAGAACCCTACTGTTGTCCTCCCTTTTGAGACAAGGCACAGCTTCAACTCCTGGAAGTCACTCAGAACAGATAAACTGGCTTGAATAATTACAAAGGTTCGAAATGCAACCATATGCTTGAGCCAGGCTGATTGACAAGGTTCATCTCCAATACCAGACCAGTCTATCAGACTGAAAGAGGCAGCTCTTTCATCTATACATAGAAACCAACACAGAGAGCCAAGAAAAATGAAGAAATAGAAATATGCTGCCTATGAGAGACTCACTTTATTTTTTTTAATTAAATTTATTTATTTTCAGCATAACAGTATTCATTATTTTTGCACCACACCCAGTGCTCCATGCAATCCGTGCCCTCTATAATACCCACCACCTGGTACCCCAACCTCCTACCCCCCCGCCACTTCAAACCTCTCAGATTGTTTTTCAGAGTCCATAGTCTCTCATGATTCACCTCCCCTTCCAATTTCCCCCAACTCCCTTCTCCTCTCTAACTCCCCTTGTCCTCCATGCTATTTGTTATGCTCCACAAATAAGTGAAACCATATGATAATTGACTCTCTCTGCTTGACTTATTTCACTCAGCATAATCTCTTCCAGTCCCATCCATGTTGCTACAAAAGTTGGGTATTCATCCTTTCTGATGGAGGCATCATACTCCATAGTGTATATGGACCACATCTTCCTTATCCATTCGTCCGTTAAAGGGCATCTTGGTTCTTTCCATAGTTTGGCGACCGTGGCCATTGCTGCTATAAACATTGCGGTACAGATGGCCCTTCTTTTCACGACATCTGTATCTTTGGGGTAAATACCCAGGAGTGCAATGGCAGGGTCATAGGGAAGTTCTATTTTTAATTTCTTGAAGAATCTCCACACTGTTCTCCAAAGAGGCTGCACCAACTTGTATTCCCACCAACAGTGGAAGAGGGTTCTCCTTTCTCCACATCCCCTCCAACACATGTTGTTTCCTGTCTTGTTAATTTGGGCCATTCTAACTGGTGTAAGGTGGTATCTCAATGTGGTTTTAATTTGAATCTCCCTGAGGGCTAGTGATGATGAACATTTTTTCATGTGTCTGATAGCCATTTGTATGTCTTCATTGGAGAAGTCTGTTCATATCTTCTGCCCATTTTTTGATATGTTTGCCTGTTTCGTGTGTGTTGAGTTCGAGGAGTTCATTATAGATCCTGGATATCAACCTTTTGTCTGTACTGTCATTTGCAAATATCTTCTCCCATTCCGTGGGTTGCCTCTTTGTTTTTTTGACTGTTTCTTTTGCTGTGCAGAAGCTTTTGATTTTGATGAAGTCCCAAAAGTTTATTTTCACTTTTGTTTCCTTTGCCTTTGGAGACATATCTTGAAGAGACTCACTTTAGCTTTAAGTACACACATAAAATGACAGTGATAGGTTGGAAAAATATATTCTATACAAATGGAAACAAAAAAATAAGGGGTAGATATATTATTCTTTTTGTAAGATTTTTAGTTATTTGACAGAGAGAGACACAGTGAGAGAGGGAACACAAGCAGGGGGAGTGAGAGAGGAAGAAGCCGTCTTCCTGCCGACCAAGAAGCCAGATGTGGGGCTTGATCGCAAGACCCTGGTATCATGACCTGAGCAAAAGGCAGATGCTTAATGACTAAGCACCCAGGTGCCCCAGTATAGATATATTCTTATCAGACAAAACAGACCTTAAGCCAAAAACTGTAACAAGAGACAAAAAAAAAGACATTATAGAAATATAATCCCCATTAAGAGGATATAATTGTGAATATTTATGTACCAAACATCATAGCACCTAAGTAAAGAGAAAGGAGAAAATAGAAAGCAATACAATATCGTAGGGGATTTCAGTACCCCACTTTCAACACTGATTAGAACACATCCAGACAGAAAATCAGTAAGAACACACTGTACTTAAGCTGCACGTTAGACCAGATGGACCTAAAAGACACACACAGAACACTCCACCCCACAGCAGAATATACATTCTTCTTGAGCACGCATGGACTATTCTCTGGGATAGATCGTATGTTAGCCCACAAAACAAATCTTAACAAACTTAAGAAGACAAATCATATCAAAAATCTTTTCCAACCACAATGGCATAAAACTAGTAATCAATTGTAAGAAGAAAACTGGGAAGCTCAAAAATACATGGACATGAAACAATATACTCCAAAATAACCAACAAGTCATAGAAGAAATAAAAGCAGAAATCAAAAATTCTTGAAAGATATCACCTCACAACTATCACCTAATTTCTATTCATTAAAATAGCTATTTTAATGATTATAGATAACGACAATGTTGGAGAGCACATGGAGAAAAGGAAAGCCTTGTACACTGCTGGTAGGAATGTAAATTGGCGCAGTTGCTAAGGAAAACAGTATGGAAGTTTCTCTAGAAATTAAAAATAGAATGACCACATGATCCAGCAATCCCACTTCCAGATACATGTCCAAAGGAAACAAATCCAGTATCTCAAAGAAATATCTGCACTCCTATATTCACTGCAGCATTATTCACAATAGCTAAGATAAGGAAACAACCTAAGTGTCCATCAATAGATGAATCAATAGAGAATGTGGTATGTATATACAATGGAATATTATCCAGTATTTAAAAAGAAGAAAATTCTGCCAGAACACATGAACAGACATTTCTCCAAAGAAGACATACAAATGGCCAGTAGACACATGAAAAATGTTCAGCATCACTCGGCATCAGGGAAATACAAATCGAAACCAAAATATGATATTGCCTCACACCAGTCAGAATGGCTAAAATTAACAAGTCAGGAAACAACAGACGTTGGCGAGGATGCAGAAAAATGAGAACCCTCTGACACTGTTGGTGTGAATGCAAACTGGTACAGCCACTCTGCAAAACAGTAAAAAGGCTCCTCAAAAAGTTAAGAATATAGTTACCCCACGACCCAGCAATTGCACTACCAGGTATTTATCCAAAGGGTACAAAAATACTGATTCAAAGGGGCACATGCACCCCATTGTTTATAGCTGCAATGTCCACAATAGTTAAACTACGGAAAGAGTCCAGACGTCCATCAACAGATCAATAGATAAAGAAGATGCAGTATATAGATACTACAGAATATTACTCAGCCATCAAAAAAAATTCTGGGGTGCCAGTGTGACTCAGTTGGTTGGGCATCTGCCTTTGGCTAGGGTCAGGATCCCAGGGTCCTGGGATTTAGCCCAGCATGGGGCTCCCTGTTCCGTGGGAACCTGCTTCCACCAACCTCCACCCTCTGCTCCTGCTCTCTCTTTCTCTCTCTCATAAATAAATACAGTATTTAAAAAAAAAAAAAAAGAAATCTTACCGTTTGCAAAGTCATGGATGGAACAAGAGGGTATTATGCTAAGAGAAATAAGTCAATCAGAGAAGACAATTCTATTTCACTCACTTGTGGAATTTAAGAAACAAAACAGATGAACATAAAGGGAGGGAAGGGAAATAAAATAAGATGAAATCAGAGAGGGAGACATGCCATAATAGACTTTTAGGTACAGGAAACAATCTGAGGTTGCCGGAGGGGAGGTGGGTGAGAAGGTGGGGGCACTAGGTGATGGGCATTAAGGAAGGCACTTGCTGTAAAGAGCACTGGATGTTACAAGCAACTGATGAATCACTAAATTCTACCTCTGAAACTAATAACACACTGTATGTTAATTAACTGATTTTAAATAAAATACGTAAAATAAAATTAAATAAATAAAAAGAAGGCAATTCCGCCATTTGTGATGGCGTAGATAATGTTGGAGAGCATTACGCTAAAGGAAACGAGCCACACAGAGAAAGACAAACACTGCATGTTATCACTAGAATGGTGATTACCAAGGGTTTAGGGGATGAGGCAAATAGGGGGAGACTGGTGAAAAGGTACAAATTTTTAGTTATAAGATGAATAAGATCTGAGGATCTAATGTACGGTGATTACAGTTGATAACATGAAATTTGCTAACAGAGTAAAGAAATGTTCTTAACAACAAAAAAAGGTAAAAAGGTGAGATGATGGAAATGTTAACTCAATGGTGGAAATCCTTTCAAATGTATAAATACATCAAATCATCACACTGTGTACTTTAAATGTATTATAATTTTATTTGTTGATTATTACCTGTGTAATAATTCTAAGACTAATAAAACTTATATTGTTCTTTGATTTTTTAATTTAAGACGCCACTACTAAATTTGGTTGCCCTTTCTCTTTAATCTCCTTTAATCTAAACTAATTCCCCTGCCTTTTTTAATCATCAAGCTATACCTTCATTTTAATTATTGCTAAGGGAAAAAAAAGTACTATCATTTATAACTGCAAAGTCTCATCAATTACATGATGAATCTGTTAAATGTTGAAATCTGATATGTTAAAATGTGAGAAGGAAAGGTACTTCCTAGGATCCATGAAATATGATATTTCTGTGTGGATTTGATATAAAGATAAAATGACAGATAATAATCAAAAGTTTAGAAAATATGTCCAGTAAGAAAGGGCTAAAGGAAACTGAGAGTACTTAGCTGGAAGAAGAGGTTATAAGGCAATTTTATGACAAGCTGTAAGTTTATGAGAACCCTTAAGTGGAAAAGGGTGACAAGATTTTTTATTATAGTCTAAGAAAACAAAAGGAAAAAAAAGCACATGAATTTAAACCATAAAGTAGGGGCTTTAACTTAGCCAAAAGTAACTTTTTTCTGCCTAGAAATACTTATAAAACTTTTCAGAACGGTTCATGAGTCTCTCAAAAGATGTGGGCAGAATGTGCTTGACTGGAAAGCAGGCTTTTAGCCAATTCTTTCTGAGCAAAAATATGTGGCCTGGTGGAACAAGGGACAAAAAGCACCTTGGAGGTGAAACATCAAAGGCAGAAGTCTGATTACTGAAGCCAGACAGATGTGTCTGTGACAGTGACAATATATAATGGGCATTCACTCCTAGTCAGAGAATTATTGTGACAAAAATCATATGTAAGGAATTTTTTTCCTGGCACTCATGTGTTGGTTGGCTTAGAATAAGTAAAGAACAGGAGAAGGGAGACCAGCTAGAGTCAAAGCAGCAAGCCAGCCTGACCATGAACTCAGTATGTAACCACCACCTTGCAGATCCCCCATACAGATACCAGAAGCCTGAAAACTCACGATTAGAACATTTTTCTCTGCCTTCCTATAAACGCACTAAGTTACTTATCCATGTTTCAAAACTGAGTAGGGGTGCCTGCATGGTTCAGCTGGTTAAGCATCTGCCTTCAGCACAGGTCATGATCCCGGGGTCCTGGGATAAAGTCTGAAGCCCTTCATCAGGCTCTCTTCCCAGCTGGGGTCTGCTTCTTCCGCTCTCTTTGCCCCTCCCCCCACTCATGCACACACATTCTCTCTTAAATAAATAAAATCTTTTTAAAAAATAGTAACACTGAGGATATTTCTGTTTCCTTAGGAAGGCAAAGGTTAAGTCTTAGTGGGTGGTTAAGATCTTGCAGACACAGAGAGCCCAAGGAGAACAGAGGTTATAGATTCCAAAGCCAGGCTTTAGCTACTTAACTTTAAAAATTTTGCCTGTGTCCCAGCACCACAATAGAAACAAAAACAAAGGAGCTTTTCTTTGCTTTTTTCACACTCATGGAAACAAGGTATTTTTACTGAGATTCCATGCCTACTGGAAACCTTTATTAGTTGTAAGGTCAGGTCAATCCTAACAATATGAGGCATGTTCCAAAATCTATTATCTAAAATATACTTCAAATCTCAGCTCCACGCTTCTTTAATTTTTGATAATGAGCATTTGGTGTTCAAGAGTATATAGCGTTATAAATTGAGTTAGCTAATAACCCTAAGAATTAGCTCCTTTGAAATCAGTGACAAGAATGCCCTCTCGGGCTTTTATTTTTTTTCTCCTAACCTTGACGTTACCAAACTGCAAATAGTGCTGATGCTTTTAATTTACTAAATTATAGTTCTCCTTTAAGTGATTCCAAAGAACAGAAGCCTCTCTCTGGAAACAGCCTCTGATTAAATACACCATCTTCATCAGTTCACCAGAATCACTGAATCATTCTGCCCTTGACCCCAGAACCTAAATTTGCTCACAGGAAGATAATGGAAGAGAGACAATAGAAGGAGAAATTCAACACTACAGTTAAAGGTGTCCTAAATGGTATGGCCACCATCAGAAACTGCTTAAGTTATCAACTCTTTATAAGATGGGGTTGGACCTTCCCCAGGGGAGGTTTATACCTGGAGCAACCCCTTCCGATGCCTTGCTCCCTGGAGGTATTTAGTAAATGTGTACTGGCCTAAAGAAAATCCTCTAATTAGTGAGAAGAGGCATCAAGGAGTTTTAAGAAAGTGCAATCCATAATGTAAATTGGTTCCAAGAGTCCCTTTTTGCTGATGACAACTCCAAAGAAGCTGCAACCAGCCCCTTAGGGGTCTCCCATCCAGGTATGGATAGAACCTGCTGCTCCCACTGTTCAAGTGTTACCTTGAACAAGATCTGCTCAGGTCCTTGGAATTCCAGGGCAGAGCATGTCATCTGCCGACACAGAGTATTTTCTTCATTCCAAATCTGAAAGTGAAATGCACCCTCCCAGTTCACTCTTCAGGGCCTTCTTTACGCCTCCAAAGTAATTTTGAGACATTCTATTTCATTTCCATGATAGCAGATTTATGAATATTTACTGATTGCAAGAAATGGCTACAGGGAAGCCCTGGGAGAAGGCTCAACTTCACTGCAGAAGCTTTAACGATAATCAAAGATTCAAAGGAGTCAGTATGCCTTCTTTAGCTCATTACAAATAACATGCCACGGCTTAAAGATCTCAAAGCAAATGACTGAAACAATAAAATATGATCAAGAAAAGGGGGAAAGTCATCTTCCTCTTTAAAAGAGTTAAAGGGTTCCAGATGTTAGAAAAATTGCCATTGATCAGAAAGTGACTTAAGAAAAAAGCGAAGATTGCAAACCAGTTGCTTTCTCTTCTTGCCCCGACCCCCATCAGTCCTTCTGTCTGGGTCTTTAAGGCATTTTTCATTTACACAAAGACTTCTTTAAGCATGTAGATTCTAGTTCCCTTGGTTTTACAACAACCTCCATATTTTGAGTTATCTGAAATGCCGGCTAGACGGTTACGGCTCTCTAGGAATGTTGAATACTGGCTTTTCAACAGAAAAGTGTCTGAGAACCTCTGAATTCCTAGAGGACAGTAAGATATTATTGTTGTTCTATCTAAGCACCAAGAGTGGATTTAACAAACTAAAAACTAAATAATCCATTCATAATCATACTTGAATTCCACACATATATATTACAGTCTACTGCGTGCCAGGCACCTTTCCGGACCTAAGGGATTGAGCAGTGAACAAAGGCACAAAACAATGATCGCTCTCAAGGAGCTTACATTGTACCAGAGGGAGACATAATAATGATTAAGCAAGAAAGTAAGTAGTATATGAGATGGGTGTAAGTGCTAGGAAGAAAAATAAAAGAGGAATGCCAGGAAAGGACAGAGAGAGTAGGGATAGCATCACTGATAAACGACGTGCAAGCAGAGCCCTATAGCAGGTGACCAGATGCATCTTGATGTGACTGAGACCAGGAGTCACAGAAAAGCTAATGTGGCTGTACCCAAGTGGCAAGGAGAGACTGGTACAAAATAGAGTTAGAGAGAACAAGAGGCCAGATAGGATTGGCTTTGCAACCATCGTGCCTCTCTCTGGCTAGATCTCAGAGTAAGACGGAAAGTCACTGGTGGCTACTGAGTCAGGGAGAGTGGGAACACTTTTATTTCCTAATAACTTAAATCATTTTCAAGCAGTTACTATTACTAACCCTCAGGTTTTACAGATTCAAAAAAAAAGTCTTACTCTAAAAACAGGGTTGATCCAAGACTCAATCTTTATACTTTTGTGACTCTATTGGCGAGAAACTGGCTTCCATTCTGTTGCAGAGAACATTGGGGAAGCCCAAATTCAACATACTGATCGTCAAACAGAATTATCTGCTTTGGGAGAAACGCTAGCTCAGGCCTACTGCATACACATACTTCTCTTAGGCATAAGGTAGATGGATGAGATGGTCCATAAACGCTGATAGAAAACCTATTAGCTGAATCACATTAGATTAGCCAAGTAGTGTTATTGAGGGCATCCGAAAAACGTCAAGTGCTAACGTCAGTGGACTGTGCATTAAACAGAGGTGAGATACTAACACCTAGAAGGACAAATGGAAACTCTTTCATTACTTAAAATAAATTTATCCATATTTCCTTAGCAACTACATATTCCTTTGATCATACAAGAGAAAAAGCTTCTCCTCAGTCAGAAGGCAGTTACTTAAAGAGGCAGGCAAGTATTTGATGGTTTGATGTGCAAACCCCTTGCTGAAATGACCTCCATCTGAGTCTGCCCAGAATTAGGTATTCCTTTGGGCTAAGTCATTATCTCACTAAAAGGCCTTTGCAAAGGCTAATAGCATAGTTTAGCACATTAACTTCCCAGCCCTTGGTGATGCACACTAGCTAACTGAAACCTTGGCAAGCAGAGCCCTGAGGGAAAGTAATATAAGCGGGCACTGGCCCAACAACAGCACTTTTTTATCCTTTCATTAATAATACCATTTATTGAGCTCTTACTATGTGCCAGCTTCTAATCTTAGAAGAGCCCAGAGGTTACTATTATTATTCTCATTAAAGAGACTGAATAAATCTCCCAAGGTCCGAAGCTGTAAGTGTGAATCTAGAATTTAAACTTAGCACTTAACACAGTGCTTAGAACATAGTAGGTGCTAAATAATCCTGAATGAATGAATGAATGAAACCCAGATCTGATTCCAAAGCTCAGACTCTTAACTATATGCATTTATTGAGCAGTTTATAGTTTTTAAGCACTTTCCCATATCCTGTGGTAACTTGGGTCAAAACCACCCAAAGTGGTATTTCTCCCAATAAAGCACCTCTTGTAAGATACTTCCTCTTTGGGAGCCTGGGTGGCTTGGTGGGTTAAAGCCTCTGCGTTCTGCTCAGGTCATGATCTCAGGGTCTTGGGATCGAGCCCCGCATCGGGCTCTCTGCTCTCCGGGGAGCCTGCTTCCCCATTTCTCTCTCTGCCTGCCTCTCTGACTACTTGTGATCTCTGTCAAATAAATAAATAAAAATATTTTTTTAAAAAAAGATACTTCCTCTTCCCCCAGCTTATTCATTATGACCCCAAGAGAACCATGAGGCATACACAAAGCAGAATGTTGCCTTATGGGGAACAGAAAGGAAAGGAAAGGGGGCCACTCAGCTATCACAGTAAATTGGGTGAGAACTTTGCAGACAAAAGGCTAAGAGATGCATAAAGATGAAGGGCTGCTGTGGTGGTTACAAGGGCAGGCTCCAGAGTCACTCAGGCTTGAGCTGGTAGCCAGTCCCATCTCTTAATAACTGTGTGACTTAACCATTCTGCCCCTCAGTTCCTGCATCTGTAAAATGGGGATCATTGTACCTAATTTAACAAATAGTCATGAAATCATGTGAGAAAATGTGTGTAAATCACAGTGACCAACACATAGTAAGTGCTCAATAAAGTTAACTATCCTGATTATTAAAGAGTAAGATGTGGTTCCCATGGACAAATGTTACAAAGTGACCTACGGTCCCCAGTGGAGCCATAAACCACTGTAGTTCCCACATTTAAAGATCTTCATAAAATTAAAAAAAAAAAAAAAAGTCTCTCTCTGACCTAAAGATTTTGAAAATAGTCACCCTCCTAAAAGTAGGAAAAAGAAAGACCTCTTAAGAACTTATTTCACCCTTCAATGCTAAGATGTCCCAGTTTCTAAAGCCCTGTCTGGGGAGGTTGAAGTGAGCCTTCCTCTAGTAGAGTTTCCCCTTTTAGAAATTCTGTTTCATGCCAGTGTTAATTTCACAGTCTTTAGTATTCTTTCTATTATTCATGAGTTCTCTGCAATTCAATTTTACAAAGCAAAGGAGGGCAAACACAGATACGTTTTCCCCTTTGAAAACAAAACAGCTTTAGCCTCTGTGGAACGGAAGGCCCGCTGATCAGATGAGTCTCCTGCACCCACAGCAATTGGATTTAAGCCTGCTTCTTGAAGACAGCCCAAAGACAAACTCCACGGTTTGCATTTACATTTGGGGGACATTTTACACTGCATTTCTTTTTGTGAGCGTGTATCAATTGCCTGAAATCTATTCTGCTTTTCTTTGTAATTCAGCTTCCCTCCCCTCCCCCTTTATTAGACAACTGTGAGAGCCACATACAAAAGAAAGTGGGGGAAGTAGGGTGTCCCCCGACCCTACCTCTATTCGTCCTGCTTCCAGTAGGCCCTCCCATAACACGATTACATTCCTTCTTAACCGGAGTGTGTCAAATGCTTTAGTGCTAACGGAATAACTTGACCAAATGGACTGCCATTAAATTTTCTGTCAGCCACTGTGCAATATACCTGTTAGATGCAGAAGGGTTGTGGCACATATGAGATCTTTGTGCAAAAAAGAAAAAGTCACTCTTCTGATGATGCAGATTTGGCAGACAGTGTCTTTCTGCAAAGTAAGAAAAAAAAAAAGTACACTTTCCTCAAGACTGACACTGTCTTGAACGTAGGCTAGATTTCAGGCCTTGCTCACACCTACCAAATTATACAGTAGCTCTACCCTCAACCACAGGACGAGAGTACTCTGTCATCCTCTGTTACCTGCATACTTACACTTAGTGTGAAATCTGTGTTGAGAAAATCTAGGAAGCAGCGGTCAAGCTTAGGAACTGGTTTATAAATTCCTCATTTCATTCTCTCTTCTTTTAATTTGTTTAATTAACATATAATGTAGTATTTGTTTCAGGGGTACAGGCCTCACTTCCATTCTGAAAATGAAAACAACTAACCTACTTTGCTGGAAGTGGGGTTGATCACCTCAGACTAAAGCAAAACGGACAGGATATCACTTAAGCCTGGGCATCCTTCCCTTCTGGAAAAATGTTTGGTACTACAGACGAATATATAAACATCCAGCACCTCAGGTCTTGTTATTGGAGACACATGAGACAAGATGTTGAGATTCTGACTGTCCTAATCAAATACTTCATGTGCCCGAGCGTTGGGACGGAGGACTCAGGAGCCACCACACCCACTTTTATCCCATCCCCCCCTGGCATCCAGACAAGCAACTGGGGCTACGTCATCACAGAGATACTGGTAGTGATAAGGCCATATGAATTCATTACAGGGAAGGGGGAATTTTTCTCCACCATACTGGAGAGCATCAAAACTAAAGGAAGAGGGGCGCCTGGGTGGCTCAGTGGGTTAAGTCGCTGCCTTTGGCTCAGGTCATGATCTCAGGGTCCTGGGATCGAGCCCCACGTCGGCTCTCTATTGAGCGGGGAGCCTGCTTCCCTCTCACTGTCTCTGCCTGCCTCTCTGCCTACTTGTGATCTCTCTGTGTCAAATAAATAAATAAAATCTTTAAAAAAAAAAAAAAAACTAAAGGAAGATATCAGAAGTCGAAGAGGGAGAGTATGATGCACAGGTATGTCCACCTGCAATCAGCCAGAAGTAACAGGCTCAGGAAAGAATTATTAGAAAATAAGAACTGTAGAAATCACCTAAAGAACCATCCTGATATGAATCTGAGATCTTCTCCTCCAGTACCAATAACTGAGCCTCTTCCCATCACTTTCACATTGAAGACAACCTGGACCACATGCAGGTTCAGTGGGACACATGCTTCCTGGGACATGCATCCTTGTTCAGTGAGCCTCAAAGGCTGTTTGGATATCTGGGGCAATCATCAGTGAGCAATGTACTACTGTGGGGGCAAGTAGTGAAGGGGACACTCTCTCTTCAGAGACTTCCCCTGGTACACAGTGACATAGCTTCCATGTAGCAAGCTCTCCTTGACCAGGAACAGCCTTTACAGCTTCTAAAACTCATGAACTACTGGTCCATTCTACATCATGACAAAGTGGTCTCCATCCTTCTCGTCATAAACATCCCTGGGTCTAGAGGCCACTGTCACATTGTCCAATGCCTTCTAGCCCCAGTATGAAACAAGCCAACTCTCTTCTCCTTTCCTGTCTTGGCCTGGCCTCTTCTCTCTCAGATTTGTGGCTGTCCTATAAATTCTGTTTAAGTCACTGAGTTAATAAATGACTTAATAGAGCTCCCAGCAAGGACTAAAAGCAGTGCTGAGTGTAATCTTGATTAGATTAAATGTTCACCATTCAGTGAAGTCCTCTAAGATAGGAATTAAAATTAAGTTGAATTTTTTTTTTAAAGAATTGAAATTCGGGGCTTAAGTGGGTAGAAGAAGAATCAATGAAACAAGATGGAATTGGGAGGGAGACAAACCATAAGTGACTCTTAATCTCACAAAACAAACTGAGGGTTGCTGGGGGGAGGGAGGTTGGGAGAAGCGGGTGGGATTATGGACATTGGGGAGGGTATGTGCTTTGGTGAGTGCTGTGAAGTGTGTAAACCTGGTGATTCACAGACCTGTACCCCTGGGGATAAAAATATATGTTTATAAAAAATTAAAAATTAAAAATTAAAAAAAAAGAATTGAAATTCAGCCTCAGAGTCAAGTATTAGGCACTGGTGACAAAGACAGAGAGCAGATGTCCCCTTGTCGTCTTCCACCATCTTCTTCATTTTCCCACCATGTGCCCATTTCTCTTTCCTAGCACCTCCTGCTTGGATTTGGCACTAAGGAAAAGACATAGGAACAAAAACCAGGCAAATAGGAGTATATGGATATTCCCACCTATTTCTCACATTCCTCTGGCATAGCTCTCTCCCACATTCCCCTGTTCCCACATCATGTGTGGGTGCATGTGCGGTGTAGCCATGCACGCACACATACACACGAGCAGGCACACACACACACACAATTAGCCAGTGAGCACAAAAGTGGTATTAAAGTCTTTTATCCCTCAGTCAGGGGGAAATGGGGTTGCTAACACAAATTGCATTTTCAAACCTTGTCCTGCTCTATAGAAACAAATGCTCCTGCCAAAAAAAACACCCTGTAATTCACTTGGCATCATTACCAGAGGATAAATGAGAGGTTGTGATTTCAGCTCTCCTTCTGATTGCCCTATGAAGTGGCATCCCCACTGACATTAGGCTACCCTGTTATTCTCAGAGCGTTCAAACCACCCTCCTTCCCCCTATTTTGATAATGGCCATTGAGATACAAACAAAATGACTTTAAAACTTGACATTCCAAAATATGGTTGTTGTGCTTTGTGGAAATTAACTGTCTCTTTGTGTAGGAAAAAAAAAAAAAACAAACAAATAAAAAAGCATGTGTAATTAAGATACCCATTTCCAGTTGGATCTGAAAGGTTTCCACTAAAGGAGAATAAGCCTCACTGTCTTTGCTCACTCATGCTTCTCTTGGGAGCTATCCCAACAGCACCCCTTCAGGTCAGCTGTGCCAAGGCACTGTTCAGGCACTTTCTGAAAAGGAAGAAATGAGCCACTGAAACCTGACTTCCTCCACCTCCGGCAAGAATCTTCTGATTGGCAGTGAAGTACAGACTTTAGTAAGACTCAGACCATTAAACTGGAAATATTAATTGGTACAGAGCCAACAGACAATTATGAAAGAAAAAAGGGATTAATATCTAAAATATATAAGGAACTTATACAATTCAATAGCAAACAAACAAGCAACCCATTATAAAATGGGCAAAGGACCTGAATAAACATTTCTTCCAAAGAAAACGTCCAAATTAGTAACAGGTCCTTGAAAAGGTGTTCAACATCACTAAGCACCAGAGAATGCAAATCAAAACCACAATGAGGTATCATCTCATATGACTATTAAGATGGCTTTTGTCAAAAAGATAAGAGGGGGACCTGTGTGGCTTGGTCAGTTAAACGTCTGCCTTCTGCTCAGGTTGTGATCGAGGGGATCCTGAGTGCGGCAGATCAGTCTGCTTCTCCCTCTCTCCCTGCCTCTCTCCCCACTTGTGTGTTCTCTCTCATCTCTCTCACTCTCCCTCTCAAATAAATAAATAAAATCTTACAAAAAAAAAAGAGAAAAAGGCAAGAGGTAACAAGTGTTGGGAAGAATGTAGAGAAAGAGGTGGGAATGTAAACTGTATAGCCATTATGAAAAAAAAAAAAAAATCTGCAACAATTTAAAATGGAACTACCATGTGATCCAGCAATCCCACTTCGGAGTACATATCCAAAGGAAACAAAGTCAGTATCTCAAAGACATAGCTGCACCCCCATGTTCATTGTGGCATATATTCACGATAGCCAAGACTTGGAAACAACTTAATGTCCATCAACAATGAATGCATAAAGAAAATGTGGTCTAAAAATACAATGGAATATTATTCGGGCTTAAAAAAAAAAAAAAAGAAGGAACTCCTATAATATGTAACAACATAGATGAACCTGGAGGGCATTTTGCTAAGTGAAATCACAGACAAATATTGCATGGTTCCACTTATATGAGATATCTATAAGCTCATAGAAATGAAGAGAGAATGGTGATTGGCAGGAACTGGGGGACAGGGAAATGGGGACTAACCGTCCGATACGTGAGCAGTTTCAGGTTATAGTGAGTAAGATGAATGCAAGAGAGATCTGCTGTACAACATAGTGCCTAGAGTTAACAACACTGCATGGTACACTTAAGAATGTGTAAGAAGGTAGATTTCATGTTAAGTGTCTTATCTTACACACAGACACACCACAATCTAATAATTAAAAAAAAAAAAAAAGGCACCATGATGGGCCACATTTCTAGAAACTGAGTCATTTCTATCCATGCCAGCCTGGCACAGCTTTGACTCTCTCTGATACAAAGCAGCTAAGAGAAGATAAGGAATCCAAAAATGCCTCCTAGGGGCAGACAACACAGCATTCCTAGAATCAGGATTAAGAATATCGAGGCTGAAAAGCAATGGCTCTGAAATTTCTGAAATTTCTGCAGTTTTGCTTCAACCTGTGCTAAAGCCCAACAGTTCTCCCTCCTGAAGTGGCAGGTGTCCCAGGTTCCTAGGACCTGAGCTCCGGACCCAAGGAGACCTGCTCGTAATTATGTATAAACTGCTACAAATATGTGGTGGACTCTGTAAATTACCATTTCAAAATCTGAAAAAAAGTCAAATAATGAAAAAAGAAAAAAAGAACTTTTTATTCCCAAACCAATACCGCATGAGAATTCTGCTTTTTATTTTGGGGGTTTCCTTTTTTTTTTTTTTTTTCCATTTTAAAATGCTTTTTTACGGAGAATTTCAAATATATAGGCTAAGGTAATGAAGTTGCTTGTACCCAACACTGAGGTGAACAACTTATCAACTCTTGACTAACGTTTTTAACCTATACACCTTCTCTGGGGATGGTGTTAAACCAGCTCATATCTCCCTCAAGAGTGGACTATAAACATTTCTTCACACAGCTCAATAGTCTGAAATCAGTCATGGTAACGCAGGTGTTTTGACCTGCACCATTTCTGATCTGGGCCATTTCATCTCTCCTTAAGCAACTTGGTGGCTCCACACTCCCAGGAGGTCACCATATTGATGCCAAACCTGGTGTCAACACAGGGTCATCAACAGACTGTTAAGGGCTCAAGACCCAAAGGCTCTGACCCTACCCTTCAATATATTTGCAGGGAATATTTGAAGCTAGAAAAAAAGGTGTTGGGTTAGAATTCCCCTTACCCTCCACTCCTTCTGGACCACAATCATAATGGTGAACCTAGGACAGTAGTACAGAGGATGAGCCATCCAACCTGGGGTCATAGTGCCTGTTGCCCTCAGCCAAATCCCTGGGTTCACCCTGGACTCTCTACAGAGAGAGAGAACTCAATTCCCATTGTCTCTCCCTCTACCAGCTGTTTGATGGATGGTGACAAAATAAGTCACCAAACATCTTCTGATAGGCAAACATCTGATACTTTTCTCATGCTCTTATAGGAACGGAAGGAATCTAGAGCCTTTGTCTGTGTCCCAAACCTCCTAACTTCCCCATACTTATCTTGGCTAATAAAACCACGGCTAAGAAGAATTTCACTGACTCAAGATATTTTTTAGATATCTTATGAATTCCCAGAGGGAATTAAAATACACAGTGTGGGGAATTAAGCCCAGATTCCCCAGCACTGTCTCCTATACAATTGAAAAGTAGAACCACATGTAAAGGAAAAAAGAGCTGAAGAGAAGGGAAAAAATGCAGAAAATGGAGCTGTTTTCTGCCAAGATAAGAAATCGTTCTAAGTTGCCCCTGGCTTAGGTTTAAACTGTACAGTTTGCTCTAAAATGTGCTCAAACCCCATCACCTTCATTCAAGCCCTCGCTAAAACTTTAAATGAGTTATTATACACATTAAATTGTCATTTAATCGTACCCAAGCACTGTCATAAAAGCAAATGAAGCAAGTCAAGCAGCAATGGAATAAAAAATACTACACTGGTTACATTCTGAAAGCACAAGCTGAAAAATGCTTACTGTCACCTCATACAAGGGGAGAGGGAGGCCTGCCATCAACAGTTAACAAATGGCTTAGGAGGCTCTGGCTCTTCACTTTCCCACTTGCAGCTCGGGAACTGATGGCTACCAACCAGCCGCAAGACCAGTTTTCACCTAACTGACCATGTTTGCACCTACCTGGATTTGTGGTTGTTTGATCCAAAGATACAGCTCAGAAAGACAATGAGGCACTCGTCCCAATGTTCTCACACGCTCTTTCTTAATAAGGAAATGATGACAAGTCTCTGTTTCAGAAATCCTTAGTACAACGCCCACTGGGGCTGTCTTGACAGTGAAGTTAAAAGCTCCATACAACTTATATAAACACAATCCCCCCACCACTTCCAGTCCATACCCACCCAGGGATTCGTGTCTTACCCAGCCCCATCAACCCTTGCTTTTGTGACCTTGTTAGGGGCAAGGACAGCGGAGAACTGGCAAACCCAAAAAGACCAGTTGGATTTAGGCTGGTAAGACCAGAGAGAAGTCAGGGAGCTTGGAGAGATTGTTAAAGCTGAAGGCGAGAGAGTGAGGGGGAACTCAGGTGGGGGCACCAAAGGCCTCTGAGATACTTTTAAAGAGGAAGATGGAAAAAGATGGTTTTATGAAGTTATGCTATACATTGTGAAGGTAAATCTTTTTATTTGGTTTTGTGTTTGTTTTCAGTTCACTTGTTTGCTCTATTTTTGAGAGATTGCTTTTTTTAAAGATTTAAATTGCATTTCAAGTATTTTTGGAATTCCAGACAGGAGTATTTTTCTAAAAAAACTATGTTGAGACTAGCTCATATAGTGACTTCATCTTATACAGTTATGTTTAGATATTTATATCTGTTTGGCATTTTCTGAGAATAATTTATTCCATTTATTTATTATTTGTTGAGTATAAAAAACACTCAACCTGGCCTGCAGAAAACTCAAAGATATCAGACAAGGACCTTGTTTCCAAGAGCGTAACCTGGTGTAATTACCATTTAATAGCTGATAATTATATTCAATTTAAAAGCACATACTCCCTGAAAGAGCAGCTGAAATCAGCTCTATAGAAGCTCAAAATAGGGAGAGAACACTTCCAGCTGGGGAGACGTCGTGGGAGAGGAAGAACCATCATAAACTTCAGAAGCCCGTCATAGATGGGCTTTACATGGTGGGTAGGCTTCGAGCATGCAGAGATGGGAGGGAAGCGTTTTCTAGGCAGACAGAAGGGAATTCCTAACTGAAAGAAAAGCCTAAGCAAAGAGTAGGAGGAAAAAAAATGAAGGAATGATTCAGTACATAGTGAGTGATTCTGTTCAACTAAAGAAAAGACTGGATGAGGACAGCTAATAGGAGATGGAGTTAGAAAGGCAGGCTATGAGCAAACCACAGTGAGCTGCAAATTCCATGTTGAGACCCTGGGTTTGATTCAACAGTCAATTGCGAAGAATGCAAATACAGATCAAAGATTCTCAACAGCGTGTTCCTAAAACAGGACAAGTTTCACGACTCTGTTCCGACCCAGCCTGCCCCTCAGCAATACTGCTCCCCACCCAAGCTCACTCAGATTTTCCTTAATTCTGACTCCAAAAACGTTAAGTTTTCAACCAAGTCTGTATTGAGGCTTTGGAGAAAGGACTGAATTCCCTCTGTTAAGCAGGCAAGGCAGCGTTTGCTAACATGCCTGGTCACTACTGCCTTTTCTGCCCAGCTAGGAAAAATATGATCAGACTAGAATACCATCTCCTGCCCTCACTCTCTGGACCCAGTATGAGCCCAGTTGCTCTAATTGGGAATGTGGCCACTGGCACAGGTACAGTCCCATAGGCTGTTGGTTTAAGACATGTTAAATGGTGGCTGAAGCAGAGCTCAAGGTGAAGGCTAGGTGACAGATGGCATGAATGCAGACAAATCAGGGATACTGGAGGTTCTAAAGCTGAGGACACCTAGACCAAGTGTCAGGGAGAACTGATGCTGGTATCCTAAGAGAAGGGGTTTCATGTCCCAGAGGAAGGGTATTAGAGCTGAGAGCCGGCCACTGGTAGGATAGAAAGCTGCCATGCACAGTGTATCCCAGACACTGTAAGCACTATTGCTGAAATAGCAGGCTTCCTGCTACAGGGACTGTATCTCCTCTGATTCACTACTGTAGCCTAGAATTGTTCCTGTACATAGGAAACACTCTAAATATTCATGGAATGAATGACTGGGTGAGCTAGTGCAGCCTGGTAGGCAGCCTCCTAGGATACTGTACAGAAGATTTCCACCTTGACAAGAGGCTGGGTTCCGTTTCTAAGATCCCTCCCAGCACCAGGACCCCATGTACAAAACAATGTACTGAGCACACACACAAAAAAAGATAAATGAAGGAGAGCCCTCATTTTCTTTTCTTTTTTTTTTATTTTAAGATTTTATTAATTATTTGACAGAGACACAGCGAGAGCGGGAACACAAGCGCAAGCGTGGGGAGTGGAGAAGGAGAAGCAGGCTTCCCGCTGGGAGGGAGCACAATGGGGGCTCAATCCCAGGACCCTGGAATCACAGCATGAGCCGAAGGCAGATGATCAACCAAATGAGCCACTCAGGCGCCCTGAGAGCCCTCTTTTTCAAAGAGCTCATGGTCCAATGGACATGACAGTCAGTGACTTAGCAATACCTTCTTCAAAGGGATCAGAGAGTCTCAAGGTTTCTGATTTATCTATTTAGTTTCTTCCAGAGATCTTGTAAGTGTTAATATGCACATTTACTAACAACCACCTTCCTAGACTACAAAGTTCTGAATTTCCTCCCCATCTGAAAAGGTAGATGAGGACCTTAAAGCTCTGATTCAAAACACTTCCAGAAGACAAGTGATTGCCTGGAACGGTGGCATTTTAATCAAATGGCTTATCTTTCTTTGCCTCCTGTGTATTCTTTTATTGGAGTTCATGAAAGAATCATAGGATTCTGGGGCTGGAAGGGAACTTAGAGCATATCTAGTACAATACCCTAAGGAAACTGAAGCCTGTGCAGTCAAATAGCCTCCAGTTAGTGACATAGCTGAGACCAGAACTGCATCTTCTGACTCACAGCTAACATTCTCTATGCCACACCAAACTAACATACATTTTAAGCATTAGGAAACTTATGATGTATTGCATGAATGTGTATTATAGCTTTAAGGCCTTATTTCCATAATCCAAGAAGATATAATGAAATACTTGTCTTTCTTTAATTCTCTAAGGGAATTTATAGAGGCTGCTCAATGTAATGGGAAAAAAAATATTGGAGTAGATCCTTGAAACAAGGGTTCTAGGCCAAGCTCCACTAGTAATTTTATGGGCGCCTTCAAACTTCAGCCCTCTAGGTCCTAGTTTTCCGGCTGAAAATAAGGACCCTGCACTAGAATTGGGTGTAACAAACCCACGTCCCTCAAGCAATCAAGAAGGTGACTTAAATATGGGTAAAACCGGCCAAACACAAGACTACAAAGCAGAGGTTAGAGGCTAAAGGGCTCAGGTCCCTTTTAAGGGCATTCAAGCCCAAATTAAAATAAATAAATAAATAAAATTGTGCAGACCCCAGAAGACAGGGCTATGATTCAAATGCAGCCCATAGTCAAGCAATTTAATACCCTAGAATGAGATGTTTAGGTCCCTTTTTTCTCCAATTTGGGGATATTAAAATAAAATAGTTATCAGAGGTTAATTTTTTTATCAGAGTCTAACATGTTATGGTTATCTTCAAATAACTCATTCATTTTAATGCTCCCATGATCCAGAAAAATCTAATCATTTTCCTCTAGCTTGCTGTGCAGCTTTCAATTGTTTGCATAATTTCTCTGTGCCATAGTTTTTAATTAGGTAAATGAAAAGTAACATTGCTGACCATTCCTGTGGGGCATGGTAGGGCTTAACTAGTTAATGTTTCGGCATAAAAGATAAGGATGCTCATTAATAAAATATATCTCATGGGCATATGTTCTTCATGATCATTTGCCTCAATAGTTCTTTTGTTGCCATCAACTTTTACTGACTGTTCCACATAATTAAAACCCCAAGAAATTGATTTTAAAAGACCAGAAAGGGTGTGCAATACAGGACTTCCAACACTAATGAAATAATTTAAGTCAGAATTAGACAAAAGGACAAATTAAACTCAGCAAATTACTCAAGGACTACGAAAGGCTGATTGTTCAAGTGTAATTAAAATATACAACTAGAATAGTAACTGCTAACAGAGTGATCTGATCAATGAACATAGTAGCTATAAAAATGTAATGCAGTGTGAGTAGCCTATTTCTTAAAGTGCAAATAATCAACCCAAAATGCAGCTGCCTATTACGAGGCCACCACGGAAAAACTAACAAGCTCATGTAAATTGTACTGATGACTCAGAAGAACAGGCTGCTATAAGATATTAAGAACATTGCTCTTGATATGAACATCACCATTTAATCATAAAGATTAATTTCTCTAAAAGGAGGGGTGGAGCTCTTAGAGCTGAAGGAGTATTTATTTCCTCTGGCGGATTCTTTACTGAACGCCTGGGCTCAGCAGTGATGTATGCCACATCTCCTCACCCACGCTGTCCACGCTACACCCCTTTCATTACCTCCCAGACCACTTTTCCTACGTGGTATTAAGATGTTCACATCTAAGTCCTTGAATCTGCATAAAAACAAGACCAAACTGGACTATAAAAGTTATAGACAGATATCAATAAAGCCCAGAAGGGAACAGGGGACTGGGGCGGAGGGAGCAGTGTAATTTTACCCCCCTGCTCCAATACATATCTCTGCTGGTCACCCCAAAAACCAGTCCCTCGGTCCTCAGTACCTTGTGAGTGCTCTACGGTCCCCCTTATGGAAAGGATCTCCCTCCCTCTGTGTGATGCTCCACAAGGACTGTCTCTCAGTTCACAGCTTGTTTTCTCCCCAAGAAAGTAAGACACGCCACAACAGTCAGGCAAGATAGGCTTCATTACCAGCCACCAACATGCACCTGGACTCTACCCCTCTCCAAGCCTCAGAAGTCTGTCTTCCTAGTCACTCAAGATTCAGGCTTTCTTTGTGGTAAACTCTCCCCACCAACATCTCTACAATACCCTTCTTACTGGGTAAGATGTGGCTTTCGTTTATATACACACAGGCACATTTAACCTACCAAATGGTCCTGAATACATCGGTGGTAAATGCTGAGGGGTTCAGAGGCTCCTCATCTTCCGTGAGTACAAGAGATACTACTGTGGAGCACATATATGAATATTTATTTAACAAACACATCACAGTTACCATTGGCACTTTTCTGAGGCTTTTACATATACATTAACTCATGCAAATCCAAAAACAGCCCTACAGAGTAATTAGAGCCACCTTACACACAAGGAAACTGAACACATAGAAGTTTGGTGACTTGAGGTTACCCAACAAGTAAGTTTTGAGGATGCTCTTGTTCTAAGGCCTGTTCTTAACTGTTATGCCACACAGCCCCCCAGCCCAGGCTGGATCCCCACTCTGGCATGACAGCGGTAATATTCTACTGAGGAAGACCTGAAGACACAAGAACAGTAGAGTGAAAAGTCTACATCCCTTGATGTCCTCTTCTCCATCTCACCCAGGCAAACGGCCAAGGCTAAAATCTCACTTCCCAAGTGGCTGGAAAGCTGTTGACATCAGAATAAATCTATAACATATTTCAGGCCATTCTCCTGATATCTGATTTCTCCCCAGCCTCTTTTCTCACACCAATACCCCAGCAGCCCCTGGGGAGGCTTAGGTGGGTCAGGTGAGGGCAGCTCTGGCCTCAGCCCTACCCACTGCTTTTGGCCTTATGTGTGACAAAGCAGCCATTGCTCAGTGTGACACAATTCTCAGAGGTTTTCTGAGGCTAAGCAAGCTTGGCTAGAGTTAACACAATTCATAAGCAGGCCATGAATCCTCTAGAGCTGAGGGAACACCTCCACAGCCAACATATTGATACTATTCCAGATGGTTTCCTTATGACCTGGTCTGCACTGCCCATGCTGTATATACCAGGAGTTTATATTCTTAGTTTGAACCTCTACTACGGTAATGTTGGGAAGACTTAAGTTCAATTCAGTTACTTTTTTTTAACTGACTAATAGCAAATCACTCTGCAAGAGATGAAAGGCAACAATATTAACATTTATAGAACATCCATTATACAGAAAATTTCAAATATCTTATCTTAGTTACCCTCACCACAACAGTATGCAGTATTATCACTGTTTTCAGGATGAGGAAAGTGATTTGAAAAAGATCCCACAGCTAAAAGTAGCAAAGCTAATGTAAATCCAGGCCTGTCCAACTCCAAGCCTCTGCTCTCTCTCACCACACTCTAGTGATTTGCTAGAAGAGCTTACAGCAGAGTGAGTGAAACCAATGTATAAAGAACTAACCACCAAAATCCCAGGAAACTACTTTATGGGTATTGACAAACTGATTCTAAAGTTTATATGGAAAGGCAAAAAAGGGGCGCCTGGGTGGCTCAGTGGGTTAAAGCCTCTGCCTTCGGCTCAGGTCTTGATCTCAGGGTTCTGGGACCCCCCGCATTGGGCTCTCTGCTCAGCAGGAAGCCTGCTTCCCTTCCTCTCTCTCTGCCTGCCTCTCTGCCTACTTGTGATCTCTGTCTGTCAAATAAATAAATAAAATCTTTAAAAAAAAAAAAGAAGAAGAAGAAGAAGAAAGTTTGGGACACGTGGGTGGCTCAGTCAGTTAAGCTACTGCCTTCGGCTCAGGTCATGATCCCATGGTCCTGGGACTGAGTCCCGCATCAGGCTCCTTGTCCAACAGAGAGCCTGCTTCTCCCTCTGCCTCTGCCTGCCACTCTGCCTACTTGTGCTTTCTCTCTGACAAATGAGAAAATAAAATCTTTGAAAAGAAAAAAGAAAGAAAGAAAGAAAGAAAGAAAGAAAGAAAGAAAGAAAGGAAGAAAGGCAAAAGATCCAGAATAACCAACACAATATTGAAGGTCAGGAACAAAGTTAGAAGACTGACACTACCCAACTTCAAAACTTACTACAAAGCTACAATAATCAAGACAGAGTAGTACTGGCAAAAGAACAAACAGATCAATGTTACAAAACAGAGCCCAGAAACAGAACCCCATAAATATAGTCAACAGATCTTTGACAAGGAGCAAAGACAATTCAATGGAGCAAAGATAGTATCTTCACCAAATGATGCTAGAACAACCAGACATCCATAGGCAAAAAAATGAATGTAGACACAGACCTTACATCCTTCACAAAAATTAATTCAAAATTGATCATCAGAGACCTAAATGTAAAACACAAAGCTATAAAACTCCTAAAAGATAACACAGGGAAAAGATGACCTTGGTTAGAAGAGGGCTTTTTAGGTACCACAGCAAAGGCCAAATCTATGAAAGAAATAATTGGTAAGTTAGACTTCATTAAAATTAAAAAGGTCTGCTCTGCACGATAATACCAAGGGAATGAGACCAAGAAAAGCCCTGGGGGAAGATTAAGTGTAGAGGCCCTAAAAATAATGGTCAGCATGATGTGCCTAAAGGTCAGTCAGAAGAGCAGCAGCTGGGGTACAGGGAATGAGAGAGAGAGCAATGCAGTGTGAGTCAGAACAATTGTCATGATCAATTCACATCTTATAGAACACAATAGTGTCCACGTATACTATGTAAAGGAAGAACTTCCATGTCATGTTTAGGAGAGAATTTATGTATTTTTCCCACCTAAGTTTGTTCATCTTTATATTCAACTTAGGTAATAAATAAGAATGATTTAAAAGAGAGAGAAAGAGCAAGATTAAAGAGATAAGCCACAGATTGAGAGAAAATATTTGCAATAGACACATCTAATAAAGGACTGTTACCCAAAATATACAAAGAACTCTTAAAACTCAACAATGAGAGAACAAACATCTCAATTAAAAAATAGGCCGAACACCTTAACAGACACCTCACCAAAAAAGATGTACAGGTAGCAAAAAAGCATATGAAAAGATGCTCCACATCATTTCTCATTAGGAAAATGTAAATTTAGAAAACAATGAGATATCACTACTATCTCTGTCTACTAGATATCTATCTACTAATATATATCACCTATTAGAGTGGCCAAAATCCAGAACACTGACAATGCCAAGGCTGGTAAAGAAGTGGAGGAACAGGAACTCTCATCCATTGCTGCTGGGAATGCAAAACGGTACAACCATTTTAGAAGACAGTTCGACAGTTTCTTACAAAATCAAACATACTCTTACCATATGACTCAGCAATTGTGCTTATTGGTATTACCCAAAGGAGTTCAAAATTTTATGTCCCCATGAAAACCTGCACACAGATATTTATGGCAATTTTATTCATAATTGCCAAAACCTAGAAGCAACCAAGATGTCCTTCAGTAGATGAATGGATAAACATACTGTGGCATATCTAAACAATGGAATATTATTCAACACTAACAAGAAATTAGTTATCAAACCATGAAAAGACATGAAGGAACTTAACTGCATGTCATTAAGTAAAAGAAGTCAATCTGAAAAGGCCACATATTGAATGACTCCAACTATACAACATTCTGGAAAAGACAACACCATGGTGATAAGGACAAAATTAGTGGCTGCCAGGGGTGAAGTGGAATAGAAATGAACAGGCAGAGCACAGAGGACTTTTGGGCAGTGAAATACTGTATCTTATATTCATGGGTATATGTCATTATGTATTTGTTGAGACCTACAGAATGTGCAACACCAAGAGTGAATGAACCCTAAAGTAAAGTTTTACCCTGAGTAAAACTGTGGACTTTAGGTGATTATGATGTATAAAAGTAAGCTCATCCTTAGTTTCAAAAAAGAGAGGTACATTCTGGCGAGTGATGCTGATGAAGGGGAAGGCTGTGCATGTGTGGGAGCATGGATCTACGAGAAATCTCTGAGCCTCCCTCTCCATTTGGTTGTAAACCTAAAACTGCTCTTAAAAAAATGAATTCTTTAAAAAAAAAAAAAAAGAAAAAGAAAAAGAAAACAAGGTAGAATTAAAAAGGGATATAATAAATATTGAAAATGGAATCAGAGGAAGGAACAAGCTATTACAACCAGCGGTATAGGACAAGGAAGTTGCTTTCTTGAAAACTAAGTAAAATTTTTGATAGGCTACAGAAGTTTTGTGAGCCTAAGGACAGAGTCATAGCAGGACATGTGGCAGAGACCACCAGCTACTCATGGAAATCCATTTCTTCTTCCTCCTGGACCTGACCAGATTATATTTCCCAAAACTCTTGTATATTTCAGGGGCGCCACATGAGTAAATTTCTAACTAATAGAATATGAACAGACGTGAAGACTGGGCAGCCTCGCTGATAGAAACCTCTCATGTGAGCTTCTCTATGCCTTTTACCCACCTGGCTGGCTGGGACAAAGCTGACCAGGGCAACTCTGGAAGCTGTGTGATGAGGATGGCACGCCCTCCAGCAGTTCTATTCTATGTATCGCCTCTTGGATAAGAGCCTTTCTGCCCACCTGGGACTGTTCAGTAAGTGAGAAATATTTAAACTTCTTTTGTGTTTGAACCCATTATACCTTTGGGATCTACTTGTTGCAGGAGGTAGTGTTACCTTAACTAATGCAGGTGGTATACTGAGGCAAAGGTGAATAGAGAGGCCCGCAGCAAATACAGTGGGGGTTAACTGGAAACCTAACTGGTAGTGACATTGAGACAGATCACGTTAAAGAACTGAGGTTTCTTCTGGGGCGCCTGGGTGGCTCAGCTGGTTAAGTGTCTGACTCTTGGTTTTGGCTCAGGTTATGATCTCAGGGTCCTGGGATCGAGCACGGTGTGTCATGTGTTGGGCTCTGGGCTTAGTGGGGAGTCTGCTTAAGACTCTCTCTCTCTCTCTCTCCATTCCCCTGCCTTTCCCCTCACTCAGGTGCATGCACATGTGTATTCTCTCTAAAATAAATACCTAATTTAAAAAAAAAAATTGAGATTTCTTCTGTTAGCAGCAAGTCAAAATAAATCCACACTCTGATGAAATTAAACCATATGCAAATAAATTATGTTTTGAAGACCATTTTTATGAACATTTGACATTTAAAACTGTACTTCAGGTGTGAACATGAGTACCTTCTTACACTAGCATTCTTTTATTTTGCAAAAGAAGTAAGCCTCTAGAAATGATGCCCATGCTTTAATTTTTCCACTTGCCATTCCATTAATAAGCACTCATGAAATTGTTACAAGTTTTAGTTTCAGTTCCACCAACACATGCTATAATCAGCACCTGACAATGGAAGAGGACACTCAAGTAAGAAATACATGAATGCTCCTACTTTAAGGACAATCAACGAACAAACAGAGAAACAAAGATCGCAGCTGGCATTATGCTGTCAGAGAAAACGAAACGTTATAAAAGAGATTTCTATGCTCTTTCAAGCGTACTTTTCCCAAAGCCAGAAATGTGGCACATCGCCCAAGAAAGACAGGAAATAAGAAGTATATAAAAGCAATACTGCAAGAAGGAACAATAAAAAAATTAATTTGAAGCAGAAAGCAAGCACATTAGTGCAATCTTACTTTTCTGAATGAACAGTTTTCTCTCTAAATGCAATCTGTGAGATGAACGTTGGACATGGTTGAAATATCGTGATAGGTTGAAAGGAGGCAGGGGAAAAACTGTTTCTCAATTCAGAGGAAGCATGAAGTAGATTTTGAGAAGACAAATTTTGGTAGACTCCAAGAAAAATTCGTCTGAATAGGGAAGTGGAAGGCAGAGAAAAGAGTGGCAGACAATGTGAAGACGGGTAAGGAGAGTTCAAGATAGAGTGATGGAACAGAAAGAATCAAGAACTCAGTCATGTGACCACACCTATCTCCTGAGAAAACTGTGATTTGGGAGAAGAGAATGTGGATTTTCTTGAGCAAGCGTCAGTCTCTGTCACTGTGTACTTCTATGATTCTATCACTTCGCTAATCCACTGCCTCAGAATGAAATTATCAATCTCTGTTTTCTATTATAGAGTAAAGACAGACTTGCACTGATCAACATATAGCTATGAAGTAACTAGGTATAGCTAGCATTGTTAAACTTTGAGAACTGGAAAGGATATAGGAGACTTGATCCCAGGTATTTGATTATAAACAAAGGAAATAAGATCCAGGAAAGTCAAAGTTATAATTTACATTTTATCAGCTTTGTTGCACTAGTTGAGCTTCTATAACAAAGGAAAAAATACAGAGGCTTAAACAGACGGTTTATTTCTCTCACAGAAGAGTCCGGATCAGAGTTGGTACAGTAGCTTTCCAGCAAGAAGGGAGGAATGTTGGGAAGGACAAAGTTCTCTCCTTTTAAAGGCGTGATCCAAATGTACACATATTACTTCCTCTCACGTCCCAGTGGCCAAAACCAAGTCAAACTAGCAGCAAAGAAGGCTGAGAATTATGGCCTTTTGCTGAGCAGCCAGATGTAGAAGCAGAAACTTATTATGATGAGAAAGAAAGGGAAGATGAATAAATACTGCAAGTCAATACTTGTTACCTTAAAAAAAAGAGAGAGAGAGAAAATACATCCCCATTTATAGAATGAAACTCCTAATACTAATAATGTATTAGCCTGAAAGAAAATCATAAGAATGGTATGGCACTTCGATGGAGAATAAGAGCCTCAAATTCAGCTCTGTTGGAAATGAACTCTAGAAATACTCAAGGATGAGACAGATACCATCTAAAGCAATTGTTCCCAACATCACTGTGTGTCACAGGATCGCCAGTGATCAATGTCACTGAATGTCAGGGTCACCAGTAAAAATTATTTTAAAATATCAATGCCTGAGTACTACACATTCTAAATCTGGGTAGGGACTTGGACATCTAAAACTTTTTAAGTCCCCAAGAGTGAATAAGATGTTGGGGCTAAAATCAATACTAAAGGGGTGTCTGGGTGGCTCAGTCCATTAAGCATCTGCCTTTAGCTCAGGTCATGATCCCAGGGTCCTGGATCAAGCCCCACATTGGACATCCTACTCATTGGGGAGCCTGCTTCTCCCTCTCCCTCTGCCTTTTACACTCCCCCTGCTTGTGTTCTTTCTCTATCTCTCTGTGTCAAATAAATAAAATCTTTTAAAAATAGTTTTTAAATAATTTTTTTAAAATAAATAAATGAAATAAACTCAGTGATAAAGAGAAAATCAAAGACAAATATTCAAACTCACCTGAAAGGTTAAAATAAAAAGACTTATTTTAAAGATACTCCTAGTGCTTTTTTTTTTTAAGATTTTATTTATTTATTTGACAGATCACAAGTAGGCAGAGAGAGAGAGGAGGAAGCAAGCTCCCCGCTGAGCAGAGAGCCTAATGCGGGGCTCGATCCCAGGATCCCGGAATCATGACCTGAGCCAAAGGCAAAGACTTTAACCCACTGAGCCACCCAGGCGCCCCAAGACTTATTTTAAATAATTAAATATTGTCGAACTTTTCTGAGTAACCTCAATCAAAAGGATTTTACATTACAAAAGATTGATAATGATAGTATAGGATTGGTTTATCTCCTGGCTCTGTTACTGTTAGACTTTGGGCTGGTTTCTAAAGCATTCTGAGCTTAATGTTCCTAGCCCATAAAATGTGGGGTTTAGCCAAAATTATTGCTTATAGCATTCGCTCATGTTTTCACTTTTTGCTAGCTAGTTCTCTTCATTATGAACAACATAAGAGTGAAGCAAAAATAGGTAGCATTTAACAAATATTTATAAAGGTCTTGGTTTGTGTTAGCCTCTGCTAGGAACACAAAGGGAATGAAGATAAAAGTGGGCCAGGTTTCTTCCTTCTTCATGGAGCTTACAAGCTATCAGCTGCAAAATATTATACTGGGTCCTATATGATGTTGCTCGGAAGCCTAGTGATGGCCACCTTTCGGTGTTAGGAATATACAGAGGTCTTTCTTTCCCTTCCTCTGTCTCTGTCTGTCTCTGTCTCTGCCAGCCCTTCCCCATTTTCCCCTTTCTCCTTTGCAATCTCTTTTGTTTAAATTCAAATTTTTCTAACTATGTAATACTCTCATAATGGAGGAAAAAAGGAAATCCTATAAAAAGCATTATCTTTTTAAAACTTTTTAAAATATATATATTTTCAGGGTTACCTGGGTGGGTCAGGCAGTTCAGCAATCAACTCTTGGTTTCTGCCCAGAGTCATGAGATTGAGCTGCATATTGGGCTCTGAGCTCAGCACTAGTCTGCTTGAGACTCGCTCTCTTTCCCTCTGCCCCTCCCCAATCCACTCACTCGTGCTCTCTCTCTCAAATAAATAAATCTTTTAAAATCAAATAAAATAAAATATATATTTTCAAATTCCTGTTCTCTTCTGTAAGAGAGATATCTAAGCAAAATGTAGATAAAAATATTTGATAAGGTAGAGCTCATCCCAAGCAGGAAGAACCTCTGTAAGAGCTGAGTCCCTCTTCTATTTGCAAGGCTTTTAGGAAAGAAATCCAGATCCAGCAGAAATGTTACTGTGTGCATATGTTTGTCCACATGTGCCCACGTATGTGTGTACACACACGCTTGTACAGGTTTAATAGAGCAAAGGGGCAACAAAAGATGAATACAAATAAAAGACAGCGATGAAGGAACAATGAAAGAAAGAAAAATAGCATTACTCAAAAACAATTAGTTCCTTTTTCTGTAAGCCAAACAGCCTTGATAATTGAGGTTTCACAGGCAAGTCCTACAACATTTTCTCAGCTTTCTCTGGTGACCTTCACCTTGGCACAGCTATTAAATGCTGAGAGGCTAACTACTGTTTGCTTCTTGGATACAAAAAACGTTCAGTTCTCTCCAAGTGGTTCTGTGCTTCTCCTAAGGCAAGCAACCGCCCCCGCCCCGTCAGCTCACAATCGCTCCACTAGGGGAGAAGCACCATAGCAGGGTATATTCAAAAGACCAGAGAATCCAAAAGCTTTGGAACATGTGGTATGAGTGTTATTATTTTCCCAGTTGTTACCCTTTCCTTCCTTGTGTTTTGCTTAAGTTAAAGAATTCTGCACTTCTAGCACACACTAATATTGTTTGGGAGGAAGAAAGAGAAACCTAGCCAAGAACAGGGGCAAACTGAAACTAAATTCACAGTGTATCTTAAATGATACCACATGAACCTTTCTGTATTGCGTTTCTAAAAGGTCCCACTGTGGACTCTAGTATTAACATTTGCCTCAGAAACAACTAACACTTAATATACTTTATTGACACTTATTTATTAATAAGTTGTAGAGTTAATCATGGGACTTACTGTTGAAGCATTGCTGTTTAATCAATATACAGTAGAACCTCCATTTTTTTATTACCTGGTAAGTCTTTTTAACGGTATTCCCCAGTGACTCTTATCAATCAAACAAAAGGGGAAATGCAGTTATGTTCATTCATTACTATGCTTAATGATAGTCCATGGCATTTTTTTTAAAAGATCCTATATATTTATTTGTCAGAGAGAGAGAGGGAGAGAGGGAGGGAGTGAGCACAGGCAGACAGAGTAGCAGGCTGAGGCAGAGGGAGAAGCAGGCTCCCTGCCCAGCAAGGAGCCCAATGTGGGACTTGATCCCATGCACCAGGATCATGATGTGAGCTGAAGGCAGCCGCTCAACCAACTGAGCCACCCAGGCATCCTGAGCCCATGGCATTTTTAAAGGCAACTGTAAAAAAAGTCGGACATATATATATGAAAATGTGATGTCTCTCTATGTCAGTAATAAGTAGGAACAGTATTAAATGTTTGGTATTATGTGTTCGAGGAATAAATGTTTTGCCCCCTTTTACCAAAAAAGAACACGATATGTATACAGGAAAGTATTAAAGTTGTTTAGCATCCAACTAAAGCGACTGTTCTAAACTGAGGACTATTTTGCTCCTAGGGGACATTCGGTGATGTCTGGAGACTCGATTGTCACAACACGTCCAACTGACCTTCACCAAAGAACCTCCTGGCTTCTTTTTTTCCTAATAAATCTTGCCAAGACTGTAGGACCAGCCACTCATTAGTCCCTAAACAGTGTTAATTGGGGGCCACCCATGGGCTCAACATCACACAATATATATTTTATACATTTATATATATAACAATCACCTTGGAATATCATTTCCATTGAAGAGATGATGAAACTGAGGCTCAGGAAAATAACACAGCGTACCCAAGATCTTATGTCTGGGAAGGAAGTATTGGAGCCAAGAGGAAAATCCAAGGCTCCAGGCTCTAAAGCCGAAGCTCTTTCTATCACACCAACCTCTTAGCTCAACAGGCTCTGAGCTTGAGATATATGTGTAGATTTTGGGGGCAAGTTTCAACACCTGTGTGGGAGAGAAATATGATTGGGATGCTGATCCCAAGATCCTGTATAGGGCTCTGGATATGGATATAAAGGCTCTGATATAGCCTTTCTGGCCTTTCAGAGTCATCCAGCCTTAAGGCAAGGGAACTGGGCCTCCATATCCCACTGTCTCATAGACTAGTCCAGATTCTGGCTTCCCCAGGGAGAGAGTATGACCTTAGGTGAAGTAGCTTCTTATGGGGAGGATAATGGCAAAGAAGAACTCAGTCAAGAGTCAGCTTCCAGAGCTCCCAGAAGCTGAGAAAATGAGTGCCTTAGACCCACAAAGAGAACTGGGCAGGATCCTACAGCATCCATCACATCAGAGAACACAAGCCCCCCCCACACCCCCGCCATATTTCCTAACCCTAGCTGTTCTGACAAGGTTGAATCCTCTGTCCTTAGGGGGGGAAAAAAAAAACTGTTGCCTATTTTAGGTACCACTTACTATATGATTTTGAATCAGTAACTTAATCTCTTGGTACTTTAATTTCCTCATCTGAAATATGAAAGTACGACTCACAACGTGGCATTTTTCAGAATACAACTCCCGGAACCTAAGCACCTGGAAAATGTTTCCTGTTGCTGTATATTTCTTACTTTGGCTTTCCTCCCTTCTTACCAGCTGCTTCCATGTATAAAAAGTGCTTTAAAGTCAGATACCAACAGACATAGGTTATGGAAGTGCCCAAATCTCAGCTCAGGACTTTGGCCCATTGTTTACTTCAGTCCTACGACTGCTACTGCCACCTCACTTTACTCACTACCACTTAAGAGAATGATTCCTTAAAGGAAGCTTCAAGAGACTTCTTTATGCATACCTGAAGTACTCCTGGGCTCACTCCAGGACAGTGGTTGTTTAAATAATTCATGAGAGTTGTGCCTGCAATTGGCAAAGGCAAGGCAAATTGCACACAAACAGCTTATTCTTTACATGCCTGCACGGGGTCTTTGATAATACAAGATGCTAGCATAGAATTCAGTACTGCTTAAAAAAAAAAAAAAAAAGGAAAGAAAAGAAAAGAAAAAAACTTCAGTGCTCCAAAGAAGACAAGACAATATTTAGAGAACAGTTAAGCCCAAAAGCAATGGATGTGAAGGTGACAGCCACCAGGTGATAAACATAAAAGAGGTACGACATTCTTTTGCCAGGTTTGGACATGGTCCCTTCAAGAACCAGACCGTTCTCATTTTCAAGAGGATACAATAAATACAGAGTCGTTTTCTCCATACAGAAGCCTTGATGACTTTCTTAATGCTCCTGCCAAAATGAATGTTGGATGATGCTTGATGCTGTTGAACAATGACGATATTATCTATTTCTCTATGCTGTTAGAAAGCACTGTATTACACAGTTAAAGGTTGTGAAAATACACTGGGTCAGTGCAAAAGACAAGATACGGTTGGAATGGCAGTGGTATCCTTCAAATGCATTGTATTGACAGGAAGAGAAAAATGAGTTTATCTCAGAAAGCTGGCATGGCTGATAAGCCAGAATGGCCAATCAGGTAACCTATCTGGGCTTTCATAATTTTGTTTTTGTTAGAGTCATGAGCCCATTGCCTTCTCTTCCAACACAATTGCCCAATGTTCAACCAAAATGAACCATTCAATTTTATCCCCCAAACCGAAGTTCTCCCATTTCCAAAACATAGCTTATGTATCTTTCCTGTAACCAGAGCTGCCATCCCTCTATTTTTTTTAAAAGATTTTATTTATTTATTTGCCAGACAGAGATCACAAGTAGGCAGAGAGGCAGGCAGAGAGAGAGGAGGAAGCAGGCTCCCCGCTAAGCAGAGAGCCCGATGTGAGGCTTAATCCCAGGACCATGGGATCACAGCCTGAGCCGAAGGCAGAGACTTTAACCCACTGAGCCACCCCAGCACCCCCAACCCTCTATTTTTATCAGACAAACTCCTCTCCATCCTTTAAGGTCTATTTCGATGTCCTCTTTTAATACAAGTTTTTCTAGGCCCACACTCCCCAAACTAGACATGATCATTCCATGTAAACTTTAATAACACAGTCTGAATCTCCTTTCTAGCAATAATTATTCTTCCCTGTCTTGCTTGGCTTATTTTATTTATTTATAACATTTATTTTCCTCTATCTTGTAAGCATTTTAAAGCAACAACTATGTCTTAATCCTCTTTGCATCTTCTGTAGTACCTGACACTGTGCCCTGAACTTGAAAAGTTCAATAAATGTGGCTGGATTTATCAATAACACTTTCCCTTTGGCAGTTCGGAACTCACTATTCACCTTTTATTATCCCCGTACTTCCTCTGCTCATAGGAGTCAGCACAAAGTGACCTCAGCTACCCCTTGAAAATACCAGAAAATAGAAGGTTAGATAGCTGACACTGTTTATGAAAGGTTGCTACCCTTCTGACTTCCTGGGAGTTATGGGATTCTAGAGTTCAAATGCTCTTTAAATATCTGAATCTGAGGTTAAGTGAACTGCCCAACGTCACATATGGAGCAAACCTAGGACTAAGATCTAATGTAAGAATGAGATATTTTGTTGTTCAACACTGTTGTCATAGATTGGATTAGAGCTTTTCTCTTTTGAGGTCTTGAGCTCATTCATCCCAGGAATATAATTTTTAAGGTATAAACTTAATAACATTAATTTGCCAAAACAATAATAATCATAAGAAACCTTGGCCTTAACATGTACAGCCAGCATGCTCTATCCTGATTCAAAGTTTCAATGACAATTGTGTCAGATTTAAATAATACAAGCATGTACTTGCTTATGACAAAAACACTTCAGGTTCTGTTTGTACTATTGAGAACATCCAAAGAAAAATAAAGTTCAAGTAGAAACGTTTTGATGATTTTATTCTCAGTAGAACTCAACCACAAACCAAAGTCACAGAGGAATGATGCTTCAAATGAAGTGAAAATAATGAATCAATAACATGACTGGCAAATTCTGGGGAATGGATCAGAGTTCTGAAAAATCTTCACAAAAGATTTTCTTCCAGGGAGCTTCTGCAGCATCCAAATGCATTTATTATTGGCTCACTGCAATTTCTATGGAGCAGAAACTAAGCAAGACCCTTTCTGCTCACTTCCATTTTTCATGTGGTTGGCTATAACCTCATATCCCCTTGTTTAAGTGCAACCTCCAACCTGTCTTCATCAGGTTAAATTAAAAGATTTTTTACACCCTACAATCTGTGATTTTATAGCTTCCTTATACCCTAAAGTTAAGATGACCTTATGCCCCAAGACCATGTTTGGAAAGCTATCTAGTTTCAGTTTCTTTACAATGCCTGTGTGTGTCATTCTCCTCAGGGTGATTACCACGTAGTTGAGCATAACACAGTTCTATACCACACTTCTTCCATGTCATGAAGTTCAATACTAAATGCCTAGTGATTCTAATTATAATAAAGGCCATTGGAACTATTTAACACAAACTTCCATGGGGCTACATAGCCAAAGAGAAGCAAACACTTGTGCTATTATGTGGTAAATTCAGAGCTTGGCACACACAAAACCAAGGAAATTTTGATAAAGGCAGATTTATCTTTTTAGAGCTCTGTAAGTAATGAGAGGTCATATTGAAGATTTGCTGCATAGTAAAAGCACCTTCAGTCAACCTATCTGTCATCCCGGACAGGTCTTTAGGGGAAAGTCTATGCAAGGTAGAATGCCAAAAGGTTATATAAAGTATATGAATAAAAGTGGACTATAAGAAAAATGCTTTTAGTTTTGGAATTGATGAAATTTGACCATGAAATAATATAATTGGCTTCTATCAGCACAGTAAGATGTAAATTCTGGTTGAAACAGATACTGTCCATTCCAAATGGTCATCTTGGGAGTTAATATATACTCTAACTACACTACTCTTATTCCAAATACATCATCTTTCATAAAAATTAGTTTCAGGACACAGTCTGTCAAAATCTTCATCTGGGCTTTTAAGCTGGGCTTGATTTTTGAAAAACAACCTGCTACAGGCAGACTCTGAGGTGTCCCCATGCCCTCTGCCCCCGGGTTCATGGTTTTATGCAATCCCCCGTTCCTCAAGTGTGAGTGGGGTTCATAACTTGCTTCCAGCCAATAGAAGATGGCAAAGATGACAGAATATATATAATTACATATATAAAACTACATTATCTAAGATTATAACCCAACTTGCTAGTAGACAATCTCTCCCTTACTGGCTTTGAGGAAGCAAGTAGTAATGCTGGGAAGGTCCACTGAGCAAGAAGCTGAGGATAGCCGAGACAGCAAGAAACTGAAGCCCTCAGCCAACAGCCCACATAGAACTGAACATTGCCAACAACCATGTGAACTTAGAAGTCAACCCTTCTCCAGCCAAACATTCAAATGAGGTCCAGCCCTGGCTAATATTTTGCAACCTTATGAAGGACCCAACTAAGCCATGCCCAGACTCCTGACTCACAGAAAGCGAGATAATAGGTGAGATGGTTTTAACCAATAAGTTTGTCATAATGCTATTATGCAGTAATAGATAACTTACGTGAAAACGCTGGTCATTCTGAGCCCACACTAGTCAATGTAATATGTAATTTTTTTTTACCTTAGATACCATTCTTAAATCTTTTTTTAAAAAAGATTTTATTTATTTATTTGACAGAGTGAGAGAGAGAGAGCATGAGAGGGGAGAAGGTCAGAGGGAGAAGCAGACTCCACATGAAGCTGGGAGCCTGATGTGGGACTCGATCCCGGGACTCTGGGATCATGACCTGAGCCAAAGGCAGTCACCCAACCAACTGAGCCACCCAGGCACCCCCATTCTTAAATCTTATCCTCCTAATTACCTTTTCCTTACCTTGCTTTTCTACCTATTCACTCCTAAGATAATCAAGAATTCTCTGGAAAGGGAGGCACTTTCAATTTTACCTAATACTTTATATGTCAGATTAACAGCATCTAGCATTCATAGGACATTTACTATGGATCAGGCACTGTGCTAAGGACAGTAAAAGTTAGAAACATTCCCATTCCCATTCTAAAAGCGAGGAAATAGAATAAAATAAATTTCCCAAGGTCAAAAAGCTAGTAAACAGCAGTGCTGAGAATCTAGCTCAAAGCAGTCAACTTCCAGAGTTTACACAATTGAACATCTCTCCTATAAAGAATGTGCACAAGCACATTTGAGGTCCCTATAAGAAAAAAAAAAAAAAGACAAGCTATTCTAATGTTGGGACTTTGATTTAAGAGATTTAGTCATTTAACTTGTTAATAGCCAAGTAGAGCCTAAAAGAATCAAAGTTTCATTGCTGTGCCTAATCCTGCGCTCTTTCTACCACATGAATACCCGTCAGTTGTCGCTCTGAGGTCCTGAGGCTAATTATTTTGTGGGCAGGTCTTGACAGCCAGGGTGTGGCAATATCTAAAAGAGAATCTCTGAAACAGTTTTGAATGAAGAAACCATCAACTAAACACTTGGTGTAAATACACTCTAGGGTTCCATTTTGAAAGATAATACTCATCTCCAGTAGTATTTCTATGATCATAAAATTATAATCACCACACCTCATAAGCCAACACAAACTTTACAGTTATACCTCATTAGCAAACACAAAAATAAGTTAGTGAATACAAGGTACATAGCTCTGTGAAACTCAATTTCCTAAACCATAAAATGAGGAGGGTTGGAGAAGATCGATATTTCTCAAAGTATGTTCTAAAGAACACTAACCCCACAAGACATCAAAATGTGTTTGGGGGGGGACAAAACATGGGGAGGAAGAGTTTTTATGGTCAAACAAGTTTATGCTCTTTGCAGCTCTCTGGGAGGCTGATGTCAACATTAGCACTTAGAGGCTCTGAGAAGTTCTGTACTAAAGAAATCTATGAACTCTGCTGAACCCAGTGGCTTCAGAAGTTTTTAACCACATAACATTTTTTTCTGGGAACACTTTTATTAATGTCTTCTAAGACTCTAATTTCTACTTGGGAAATTCCATGAATTTACCTCAAGGTTAATTTTCATTTCACATGAGGTTAAAAATTAAGGTTGACCTATAAAAGGAGTTAGAAGTAGTTTGTTTAAGTTATATAAAACTTAGGAGGCAACTGCAAATGTCCCCAACAGCATACATTTTCTCCAGACTTCCAATCCATCAATTTCAGCTGTCTATTATCTACTTATTCTTTTCAAGGCACCCTGAGTTAATGATTTTGATGAATCTCAGAAAGAAAAATGACGTTTACTGATAATCAACCCATTTTCAGAGCAAAAAATCTTGGTGTAACCATTTATCCTACCAACTTGCTTCATGTAATCACACATTTCCCATAAAGAAACGGAAAAAGAGGACAAAAAGGTAACATTTCTATTACACAAGGACTTTGGGGAGTCTTCTCCATGCTGTTTCCTTATTTCAGCTAAGATAACCATGTTCAAAGGGTATATTAATCCTATTGACTTTTGCAAAGCTATTTAGAGGAATCTCACCCTTTTTTTTTTCTTTTTTGTCATATTAAGAAAATTTCCTCACCCAAGTCAGTTTTGCAGTCTGTAAAGTGGAAACAATAAAGCAAAGGCTTAGGGATTCACTTCATGTTCCTTTATCAAGCTACTTCCCACACAGCCAAGTCATTAGTAGCAGACGTAACAAAGATATCTTTAGGAAAATCGTGGGTGCTGCTTTACAGCAGTTCTTTTCTCTATGAATCATCTTGGCTTCAGCTCCTACTTTAGGCAAATCATCTTACTTTTCCCAGGCTTTGTTTTTAAGACTCTGTTTCCTCATCCACAAAATGGGCTCTTTACAGAGCTGTTGAGAGGAGTCAATGAAATAGTGTGTGGGAAATATCATTCAATACATTTACCAAAAAGGCATCTGTGAGCCTGGAACTCTGCTTTTAAGGATGCTACTGCACTTAACCATTATTATGACACTTACATGGTGACTTCTGTCATTCCAATTTGCATAAATGAGAGAACAGAAAAGTTAAGAAACCTGCCCAAGTTCACCCAGCTAATAAATAGAGTACTATGAATCTGAACTCTTCTCTATTTGCCTCTTGGTTCTTTCCATGGTACCACACCGGTGTTCAACAAAATGTGTTGTCTCCTATAGCATATATTTGCCAAGATGCTGAAACAAATTTAAAAATAAGGAAAGAAAAATAAGGAAAAAATAAGTCGGCCTGATCTCTAGGCAAAGTCATCAAGTAAGCCAAACTGTTCTCTATCCTTGCTGCGCACCAGGGAACAGAGTCCTCATGCTGCTCCCATACTAAGCCCAAGGATCTTCTCTCAGTGCCTCACTAGGGCTACCTCCCCAAACACCGGCCTGTCTTCTTGATCAATGCTACTCAAAGTAGTTGGTCCATAAGCTGTTTGTTAGCAAACAATGTTGAAATAAGGGGTTTGCACTAGAATGTAAATTAATATGTTGCCTCCTTCAATGAGGAAGCCTTGATAACAAAAGAAAAAAAAAAATAAAAGAGTGCTCAGTGACCTGAAAACTACTTATCTCAGGGTGGACTGGCAGCATTCCCCAGACCACACTATGAGTAGCAGTGTTCTACAACATTCTCAGGATCCTCTTTTTTGGGGCTCCTGGGTGGCTCAGTTGTTGGGTGTGGCTCAGGTCATGATCCCAAGGTCCTGGGATCAAGCCTCGCATCAGGATCCCTGCTAAGCAGGAACCCTACTTTTCCCTCTCCCACTCCCCCCGTTTGTGTTCCCTCTCTGTCTCTCTCTCTCTCTCTCTCTCTCTGTGTCAAATAAATAAAATCTTAAAAAAAAAAAAAAAAAAAAAAAAGAACCCTCAGTTCCCCATACCCAAAGCTGGATAACTGGAAGCCAATTCTGGCAACCACCTTTAACGAATAAGCACATATAAGGAATAGATCAAATTACTGACCCTAGTTTTCTATGGCTGTTGATATTATGAGTGTCAGTGTAATGGTAAAGACTGTAGACTTTCAAGCTAGACTGAGTTTGAATCTTAACTCTCATACTTAAAGGTGTGACATCTTAGGAAAAATAATCTAAAGTTTTCTGTACCTTGTTTCTTCATTTCTAAATAAAGAAATAGCAATAACAACAACAACAACAAAAAAAGAACCCTCTTTTTTCTTTCTCCAACAGAACATAACTGTTTTTATGGTCATTTCCCATATTCATTCTCGCTATTTTCTGTGACTAATATTAAAGCTAATTTATGTGAAGGTATTGGAGTGACTAACAGTTAATGTTTAGTGGCTTTGGGTAAAATAATTGTCACTTAAAATGGGTCTATTATAGATATTCCTTAACCCAGAAAATCATTCTAATAGTGAAGATTTTAGGTACCAAGTAAGACTATGAGAAATACATATTAGGGAGACAGATAAAATTTAGATGTTGCTTAAATCATAGCAAACTAACCCACAAATATGTGAGTATGTGCACATGCACACGTATGTGCTCACTGGTGACATTTGAGACACGATGTGTTACAGTATTATGATGTGAAAGTTAGGGAGAGAAGTTGCGTTGCTTACTCTTTAAAGATCCCTCTCCGCCCCCCCCAAAAAAAAGGAGAGAGAGAGAAAAACAAAAGATTTCCTCTGAGTTTTCCAGGGACAAATAGGGTAAACTTAAACCTTGCTTCTCTATCAGAGACAGATATATTTTCTTTCTCCTCTTCCCTTCCCTGAGTACTGAAGTACTAAAGCCGGCTATGCACCCAGTGGGCCAAGAAGAATGCCTGACACATCACAGGTACTCAGTAAATTCACTAATTCCCCAGCAAACATCCACTTAACACTTAAGTAGTGCCGGGCCTTTTCATACAGCAGGGAACGAAATGGATGAAGACCATGTCACTCATGATGCTCACATTCCAGTGGAAAACGCATTAAATAGAAGGGAGGAGGAAAGAAGGTGAAGCCTTTAAAAAAGTTCAAGTTGGGGGCAAAATGAGGAAAAAGCAAATTAAATGTGTGCAGCCTACATTGTATATTCTTTCACTTGACCATATCCAGAATGTTATGGAACCATCATAGTTCTGTGGCGGCTTGACTTTGGGTATTCAAATTGCTCCAAAAGGGACACGTTGGTGGCTCAAATGGTAAAGTATCTGCCTTTGGCTCAAGTCATGATCTTAGGGTCCTGGGATTAAACACCATGTCAGACTCCCTGTGGAGTGGGGAGCCTGCGTCTTCCTCTCCCTCTGTCTCTCCCCCTGTTTGTACTCTCTCTGCATCCCTCTATCTCTCAAATGAATAAATAAAATATTTTAAAAAATAAAAGTTAATGAATAAATTGTCCAAAAGGCAGCTGAACTGTGTTTAAGGAAAAACTTTCCTACTGAGATAAGATTACCATGGGAAGGCACAAACTCCATTCTCTTGAGTTTTTAAAACAAAATAAATAATCCAAAAATTATTAAAATTATTAAATTATATAAAATGATTAAAATCCAACTCTAATGGGGGACCATAAGGAAAAGAAAACACTGGATAGAGAATCTGAGCCCCTGCTGTGTCATTTATAAGCTGGTGACCTTGGCCAAGTCACCCCCCCACCATACGTCTCAGTGTCCTCATGTATAGAAAGAAGAGTGTTCAGTGACCTGTGGGTTCCCATCCAGTCCTATGATTTCAGTGACACTAAACTCTTCTGGTCTCTTCAAGTCCTGCACTTCTATATTTTCATTATTACAGGTTTTCAAAGAAAAAACTTCTGAAAGTATAGGCTTATCCTCAAGATTTTTTTCAAAAGTATAGCCCGCTACTGAGATTACCATCATACAGAGTCTAAGAGAGAAAGGAAAGAAAGAGGAAGAAACAGAGGAGACAGAGAGAGAGAGACTGAACCCACAATAATGTCATCATGTCTGCATATGGCTTTTAACATGGTTCTTACTGTCATGGCTGTATCTCCTTCCTTGTCATTACACACTTTTTACAGTATATACTGTTAAAAAGAAATATGAAAACCAAGTTTTGTCATTTAAAGCATACTGTAAGTGCACTACAGAACTTTCTATTAAAGTGAATCCTTTAATATCTTTTGTGATGTAAGTAATTGCCCCATATTTCATTTTTGTGATAATCTGGGTTTATATGAATTTATTTTTTTAAATTATAGCCAGTATTTACCAAGGGACCACTCTGACTCAGGCTCTATGCCAAAAAGTTTACACACAGTATTGTATCTAATACTAACAATAACCCCATGAAATCTGCAGTATGATTATCACCATCTTACAGATGGGGGAAATGCAGCTCAGAAAGGCTAAGTGACAATCCAAAGTCACCCAGTCGGTAGGGAGATGAATGAAGAAAGCAAACCTACATTTATGTGATCCTAGAGACCAAGTTCTCAAACACTACCCACAAATACTAAGGAAAAGGCCTACTCCAGGCACATCTGAACTATGCAGCCTCACTTTGTCCTTTGGCTTCTATTTTCTTAGACCCCAAAGTTCCTCCAGCCATCTCTCAGCTACTAAACCTTGTTTTCAGGTCTGACAAATGGCAAGGAATTTCCAGGCTAAGATACTGCTCTCAGAAGTCCAGGTCTGTGAGCAGAGATAGACCGTGGGTGGCTTAGAGGAGCGTAGACAGGCCAAGAGAAAGCTCAAAGCCATGTTATCTGGGGACACTTGGAAGAAGTGGGTAAGTTTGGACTGGAGAGGAAAAAACTCAAGGGAAACAGATGCTAGCATAGTCTTTTCATAGTTCAGTGGTCTCATTTGAAGAAGTTGCTTCAGCCAGAAACAGCAGACTTTTGGTACACTCAGCAACACAAATAAATCTTTAAAATACAGGAAGAAACAAAATGTGAGCTGTAGCACAATGCCATCTATTTAAATTAAAAATCTATGGCAAGAGAATAATTCCTGTTTTATAAGAACTCATACCAATAGAAAGATACACATCACACATATTAGGACTGCTGCCTGTGAAGAGTGAGGAGATGGGATAAAAGGGAAGATTTCTCCTATATTTTTTGGTCCAAATATAAAGAGAAACCCCTGTGCTAAATAAGCCCTGGCTGATAAAGCTAGGATTGGCAAGTAAAACTTGAAGAGTGCCATGCAAAACATATACCTTTCACACCTCTCCTTGCCCAATACACCACCATCTCTGGTCTGAACTACAGCCACAGCCTCTAACTGCTCTCCCTAAGTTCCCACTTTTCTCTGTACAGTCTATTTGTGGAGAAAATCTTTTAATGCATAGATCAGATCATATTAGTCCCTACCTCAACACACTCCAGTGACTCCCCACCTTATTCAGAGTATAATCCAGTATCCTTACAATGGCCCGCAGGACTTGGGTCCCATTCCCTGTTTAATCTCCTCTCGCACTCTCTCCTTGGTATTCCCCTATCCAACTGCATTGGCTTCCTCGGTGCTCCATGAACACACTGAGCACACGCCTGCCTCAGGGCCTATGCACTTACTATTTCCACTGCCTGGAATGCCCCAACTCCAGACATGTGTATGTCTCATTCAGGACTGCCCTTGAAAGTCACATGTCAGTAAGACCTTTCCTTACCGCTCTAGTTAAAAATTGCAAGTGCCCACCCGACACCATCTTTCTTCCTTTCTTAATTATCTCCCATCATGCTTTTCATTTTACTTGCCTTATTCACTATCTCCCTCCTGTAGAAAACAAGCTCAGGAGCAAAGGGATTTCTGTCTATTTGTTCACTGCTGTATCCTCAGAGTTTAAACTGTATCTGGATGCACTCCATAAATAGATGCACTCCATATATGGTATGCACTCCATAAATATATTTTAATTGATTTTTGTTCAACATAGAAAACTTCCTATAGAATTTTCCATTAATGAAATGAAATATCTCGTAAGAAAATGAGCTCCCCATCCTTGGAGGTATACACGCAAAGGCTAAGTGACCTTTTTGTAAAGACACCGAAGAAAGGAATCAAGCACTGGGTATTTGATTGGACCAGATATTAATCCAAGCTCCTGCTAACCCTGAAACACCATGGTTCGTCAACAACCCAAAAATGCTAAAATAAAATGCTTAGACTCCTAAAACTGGGCCTCAGGAGGTCAGCAAACGTTTAAGAAACCAGGATCATATTTCCAGTCTCCTCTACCTAGTGATCTGAGCACCAGCAGTTTGGGTTTGTTTTGTTTCGTTTTTAATCTTTTAAACCCCATGAGTCTATTTGGTAACATTTTCTCCTGAATACAAAAAAGCAGCATACATCTAATTGCAAATGAGAAATTTCAGGACAAGCTAGTGTTATCAAATAACTGTATTATCTGAAAAAAATTCATCATCTCACGTAATTTAAATTCTTGCCCTTTGATCCCTTGTGTATATTTTTGCATTAAAAAGTCTGCCTAAAATTAGTTCAATTTTACCCTTTGGGATAGATTTTAAAACAAAAACATGGAAGGATTAAAAAGAGGAACAGAATGACTGATAGTTGAGATTTCTTCTATAGAGTCTCTTGATTTATGTATGATAAGAAGGCTGAAAGCCTATGCGGAAAGACCAAAAAAGAAGAAAATGAATATTCTAGGGACCACACAAATTAGTGATGTCGCCATCCTCCAGGGAAGAAAATACTTTGATCCTATATATACAGTGATGAGAAAATCGCAGCACCCAAGAGATAGAGACCCTGCTTCAGAATCGATTAAATGCAGGCTAAAGTAAGGTCCAAATATTTCCTGTATTGCCTCTGCCCTCTGGTAGTAGATGGGATTCCTCAGTTGTATAAACAGCCAGGGGGTCCTACAAGTAACTAAATGATAGCAACAAGAGTGGCCCTCTGCTCCTGGAAGCAAAAATTCTGAAACCAACCTGGAAACTCTTCAGAGCAGAATAGGTGTTCCATCCCTGTTTACAGCTTTCCTTAGCACAGAGACTGGGGACCCATAAGGATATCCATTTACAACACTTTATTTTATCCAGGAAAGGGCACAGGTTTATCTCACCACTTTTACAGAAATCTATCCTTCCTAAACAAAGAAGGAGTTTTGAGTTTGGGATTTTTTCAGGTAATACACATTCTCCCACCTGTTGCTATCATACTCTGTCTCTGGAAAGGAGCCCACAAGTGCACAACAAGTAAGAACAGGAGCCAGTGATTATCATTTGTTCATTACATTACTTGTCAAGGTGAGGGTATCTCAGGGGATTTTTTTTTTCAAGTTTTTATCCAAATTCCAGTTAGTTAACAGTGCAATATAGTGATTCAACACTTCCCTACGACACCGGGTACTTATCACAAGTGCACTCCTTAATCCCCATCACCTATTTCACCCATCCCCCACCATCTCCCTTCTGCTAACCATCAGTTTGTTCTCTAGAGTTAAGAGTCAGTTACTTGGTTCTTCTTTTCTTGTTCCCCCCTAAATCCATCTGTTTTGTTTCTTAAATTCCACATATGAGTGAAATCATATGATACCCATATTTCTCTAACTAATTTCACTTACCATAATATTCTCTAGCTCCACCCACATCACTGCAAATGGCAAGATTTCATTCTTTTTCATGACTGGGTAATATTCCATTGTGCCTATGTGTGTGTAGGTGTGTGTGGCTGTGTACATACCACCTCTTCTTTTTTTTTTTTTTAAAGATTTTATTTATTTATTTGACAGAGAGAAATCACAAGTAGGCAGAGAGGCAGGCAGAGAGAGAGAGAGAGAGAGGAGGAAGCAGGCTCCTTGCTGAGCAGAGAGCCCGATGCGGGACTCGATCCCAGGACCCTGAGATCATGACCTGAGCCGAAGGCAGCGGCTTAACCCACTGAGCCACCCAGGCGCCCATACCACCTCTTCTTTATCCATTCATCACTTGATGGACATTTAGGCTCTTTCCATAATTTGGAAATTGTGGAGAATGCCGCTATAAACATCATGGTGCATGTAACCCTTCAAATCAGTATTTTTGTATCCTTTGGATAAATACCTAGTAGTACAATTGCTGGATCATAGGGTAATTCTATCCTTAACTTTTTGAGGAACTTCCACACTCTTTTCCAGAGTAGCTGCACCAGTTTACATTCCCATCCACAGTGTAGAAAGGTTCCCCTTTCTCTGCCTCCTCTCCAACACCTGTTGTTTCCTGTGTTGCTAGTTCTGGCCATTCTGAGAGGTATGAGGTGATAATCACTATAGTTGTGATTTGTATTTCCCTGATGATGAGTGACATTGAACATCTTTTTATCTGTCTGCTAGCCATTGGTATGTTTTCTTTGGAAAAATGTCTGTTCATGTCTTCTGCCCATTTCTTAACTGGATTATTTGTTTTCTGAGTGTTGCGTTTGATAAGTTCTTTATAGTTTTTGGATACTAACCTTTTATCAGATATGCATTTGCAAATATCTTCTCCCATTCCATCATCCATCTGTTTCGTTCACTGTGCAGAAGCTTTTTATTTTGATGCAGTTTATTTTTCATATACTCTGGTTTCTCTTCAGATTATACAAATCTTTCACCTTTTACCAAGAGTTTATTTTTGCTTTTGTTTCCGTTGCTTCAGGGCATATATCTATTAAGAAGTTGTTATAGTCAGTGTCAAAGAGGTTACTGCCTATGCCCTCCTCTAGGATTTTAATGGTTGGTTTTCTGTCTCACATTTAGGTCTCTCATCCATTTTCAATTTATTTTTATGTATAGTGTAAGAAAGTGGTCCAGTTTTCCCAAAATTGTTTGTTGAAGAGACTTCTTCCCATCGGGTATCTTTTCCTGCTCTGTCGAAGGTTAATTGACCAGATAGCTGTGGGTTCATTTCTGGGTTTTCTATTCTATTCTATTGATCTATTTTTGTGCCAGTACCATACCATCTTGATCACTACAGCTTTGTAATACAGCTTGAAGTCTAGAATTGTGATGCCTCCAGTTTTGCTTTTCTTTTTCAAGATTGCTTTGGCTATTCAGGGTCTTTTGTAATTCCATACAAACTTTAGGATTGTTCATTCTAGCTCTGTGAAAAATGGTGTTGGTGTTTTGATAGGGACTGCATCAAATGTATAGATTGTTTTGGGAATACAGATATTTTAATAATATTTGTTCTTCCAATCATGAGCTTGGAATGCTTTTCCATTTCTTTGTGTCTTCAATTTCCTTCATCAGTGTTTTATAGTTTTCAGAGTACTGATCTTTTACTTCTTTGGTTAGTTTTACTCCATCTTACTATTTTTGGCACAACTGTAAGTTGGATTGATTTCATGATTTCTCTTTCTGCCGCTTCATTATTGGTGTCCAGAAAAGCAACAGACTTCTGTACTCTGATTTTTTATTCTCAGGGAATTTCTAAAGGGAGTTCCCTAACACTGGCTGAATAGTGATCTACAGGGCCACTGGTCCTCTTTCTGAGATTTTCTCTTTTACCCTCCCCCCACCCACTCTCCTCCTGATAATGGGGTAGTTCATTCTATAGAACATATGTTTTCTTATAGAAATTGATACCCTAAAAGAAAAATGTTTTAAGTAGTTATTTAAGGGTAGATTTTGAGCAACCTCTGCATGCCTAGCATTGTGATCAGTAAGAGGTGAAGATTAGGGAGCAAGGGGAATGAGGAAAGGAAAGCACAGTAAAGAGAGATCTGTTTGTAACCACATGGAGCTCACAATCCATTGGATGGACAAGACTATTATTATAAATTAAAAAGTAACATAATATGGTATTTCATGCCATAGAAACAAAAGAATATTTAGCACTGGAGGAGATCAAATTTCATGTGGTTTAACCTGAACTAGGTTTTGAATGGTAGGAAAAATAGAGACAATAGTGAAGGTCCGTCTCTAGATAAGCCTGGCCAAAGTCAATCAGACAACTCATCCTGTCCCTTCTATGGGCCTCCCTTCTACAATGTAGCCATATGGGGCAATGGGGGCCACAAATAACCTCAGAGGAAATCAAATAGGCCATAGGTTTGCGGTGGGTTTTTTTTTAAGTTTTTAATTCCAGTTAGCCAACATACAGTGTTACTTCAGCAGGTGGACAATACAGTAATCCAATAGTTCCATACCTCACCCTGTGCTCATCAACACAAGCACACTCCTTATTTTCCATCACCTATTTAACCCATTAATAGGCCATAGATTTTGGTCCCACTTTATGACTCCCTTCAGGATTGTTCAACACATAGAACCTAATTCTCATAAAATACAAAATTAAAATGCTATGGCTAAGTCAGAAAAGTCTTCCCTTTCTACAGAGAACCATTCTATGCATATATTTGTGATAAGCTTTTCTCCAATGTGAGAATTTAAAATAGGAAACAACTAGTAAAAAAAAATTTTGAAAGCAGGTCCAAGATCAGGGCAAAGGGACCAGGTCCCAAAGAGCAGAGCAAACATTAGTGTTCAGATCCCAGGCAGAAGGAATCACGTCTTTAAGTGTGGTAGAGTGCCATCCTAGAAGTGACAGTCTCCTCCTATTAAAGGCCTTTATACTCATGTAAGTATGACCATACAGGTCCTGGCTATATTATCACAGACACATTACTTACATTTATATAGAGAATGAAGGCACGTCTACCTACTTCCAAGGGTATAAATATTGGAAATAATATAGACAAAGGTTTAAGACAGGCACTCTTTCACTGTATCAAAGCTTCTTGTTTCTTTCTGACTTTTTTTTTTACTACACCCAAATAACTAAAAAGTTACACACTCGGATCCCCACAGGGTTTTCTTCTCCTGTTAGTGCTGTGGGTCATCCTGGTTTAATCAGTCCTTTTAAAGAATCACCAGCCATTCTTCTGGCTGACATTTTAATCAGGTTTTCCCAAGAATCCCAAAGGAGGAGGGAAATGGAGTTGCAGTGAAAAAAAAATCCACTTTTCTCTACATGCCAGTAAATTATAACTTTGTAGCTGCCTCAGAAAAAGAACAAAAGACACATGGCAGAACATTTTTCTGGCTGAAAAAATTGACAAAGTGGTAGAACCAAATTCCTTGCAGTACTGATGGTGGGGTGGGGGTGCCAGACAGGGGCAGGGAACAAGTACAGTTCTGTAGAAGCTCAATAAATGCTTCAAATAGTGAATGAATAAATGAATGATGCAAAGAAGATTTAACCTATTATTATTCACTTTTTATATTCTGCTGCTTCCAGAAAGGATTTGAGGTGGTTGAGGAATTAATTATATGAGTCAGAGTTTATATGTTCTGACAACTATCACGGAAGTTAAACATTCAAAGATTCCAAATAGCCCAAGACTGGGAGCATTAATTAATTAATGCTAACTCCTCCTGCCTGAACAAGGGCCTCAGGCTAATAACATTCTGAAATTGCTTAAAAGCAGTTATAGTCACAAAACCAAGGTACACCAGGAGTCCACTGGGAGCTTTAATAACATTACACCTGAGCTCTTTATGTCAGGAGGGAGCTCAAGAGACCATTCACAGACTGAAGCAAGATGGGGAAAAAGCCTCACTCAGCAAATAACATGCCATTAACTTGGTGTGTGTGAATGGTACTCAGGGAAGCAGTAATTGAGTCAATAAAAAATCAGAGTGGATAAACAGGCCAGAATGGAAGGAGGGGTAAAACTGCCGGTTGCCGAGGAAATACAGAGTGAGACAAGTTGGAATATGTGGGTCACTATATCAGAATCTTAAATACAATGCACATTAAATAAATGGTAGCATATTATAATGACATGATAGAGGGAAGCAGACATTTAATAAAAATAATGGCTAAATTGTATCATGTGCTTATTACACACAGGGCACTGTCCTAAACATTTTACTCATGTCTAATCCTCAGTTAAGCCTCACAACAGCCCCACAAGGCAGCTTCCACAATAATGCCTATTGTGCATATGAGGGAACTGAGGTACAGGGAGGTTAAGTGACTTGTTTTTCATATATTATCTCATTTAATCCTCACTGCAGTGCTTTGAGGGAGTTCCCATTTCATAGAAAAGAAAACTGAAGCACAGAGAGTTTAGTAATTTGGCCAAGGTCACACATCTAGCAACTAATTATTCAACCAGGGCTCAGAGCCACCCACCCAACGCCAGAGCTGGTACTAACATGCTCTCTGCTGCATGAAATAGGTTTAAATTCACTGCAAGGACTATCTAGCATGAAAAGTTTGGTTTTCATAGTAATAATCATAGGAAATCCTCACAAAGAACTCACTGTGGGCCAGGGACTGTTTTTAATAATTAACCTACTCTTACAATATCCCTCTGGGGAAAAGAGTATATTATTTCCATTTTACAGATGTGGTAACTCAGAGAGGTAACACACCTGGCATAGAGTCACCTAGTAAGTAGTTGAGTGAGACTGTTTCGAGTCTGTTTTTAACCACCCTGCTCTCCTGCCTAAGAATGATGTTTTGAGGCCATGTTGAACAACATGACAATCGATAACGGGGAAAAAGAAATCAGCCAACAGCAGGGAATTTCCTTCCGAAGCCTCATCTTATCACAGAAGGGTATTCACATCATCATCGTGCCTCAGTGCCAACAATTACTTTTAAAACCGGTGGTCTAATCTGGGAGAAAATCTTGTTTCCAAGAAAGAGAAAACATATGAACGGAAGCACGGTGCTATGCCGCAGACTATGACAAGATGCAAAGACAGGACAAGCTGCAGCCCAAACACCTGTCATTTCCATCCCAAAGAGCAAAGCCCTCGGCTGCCTACCGGATGGGGAGAGCCTCACGACTGTTGATGCCGCCCACGAGTAACTAGAACGGCGCTTCCACTCCAGCATTCTCTCTGCCTTTGGAGAGCAGGCCATGACTTCATTTCATTTTTTCTGTACCCTGCTGGTTTTTTCTATAAATGCTATTGTGTAAAGAGACCCATAAGGAGATAAAGCTGAGAGATGCTGGCCTGTTGAAAATACGTTTTGTAGCCACTCACAAAATGTGACTCTCCCTGCCCGTGCTAAATGTGCTGCTGGGAGACCCTCCAGAGGTGTGAGCGCTGCTCCTTTCCCCTCTGCTAACACATCTCCATCTGCAGTGTACTGTGGGGAGGCAGTCACAAAAGATCAAACAAAAGGGCTGGAAAGGATTAGTCTCCAGTTCTACTAATGTCCTGAACTCCAGGAAAGTCCATATACTCCAGTGGCAGTGTCTGTCTCACAAGGCAAAGCTTTTGACCCATGGCGTGACTCTCTTTTGAGACCTTCCCATTCTCGTCAGTGATTCCTATCTGCTAAACCTGCAAAGATACAAGTCTTCTCCAGAGTATACCTGGGGTCTGCAAATCAAAGGAGTACCACCGGGGTCCAGATTTAAGGAACCTCATTAGATGCCTCATTCTGGATTCCCACACAACCCTGTGTTGCCCTCATCTCAACACACACCAATCACACTGTTTTGAAACTGCCCAGGAATGTGATGGTGTGTCTCTCCCAACAGGCAGTAATTTCTCTGTGACCAGAAACTAGGTTTAGTTTGCTTTTGTTTCTGCAGAACTTAGAATTATACCTAGTGGATAAAAGTACCTCAAAAATAGAGTGATGCAGGAGGCAGCTTGTAGCGGCAGCACCAGTCCAAGCTCTGTCAAAACAAAACCAGAAAGGAAGGAGGTAAGATGGTGGAATAGTAGGGAGACCCTGAGCTTGCCTGGTCCCTCGAACACAACTAGATCAATATCAAATCATTCTGAACAACTAGGAAATTGATCTGAGGATTAAGGAAACAATCCACACAATTGGAGGGAAGAACATGGCAGATATGAGATTTGGAACCATGAACTGGGGGACAGAAAAGCCACAATGCCACGAAGGGAAATGAGCCATTTTCATGGAGCGAAGTCAGGGAGAGAGGGAGTCAGTGAGAGAGAGAGAGAGAGAGAGAAGTGCATAGGGTTGGCACAATAGGCCACAGTGAGGGGATTCCCTTGATAGCACTGGGAGAGATCGTTCCCCTGCACAGTGAACATCTGGAAAAGGGTATTTTTACCTCTCTAAGGATGAAGGGCATTCCGGGAGCCAGTGAGTGACTGTTCAGCAGCAGGGGACAGAGGCACATGCATAGGGCAGATAACCTGGTCATATAGCTTTTCACCATGCACGTGCCATGCAACTGCTTTTCTGGGACAGAATGGTCCTGGGTACACCACAAGACTCTCATCCAAGGGAGGGGAGCGGGTCCACACTTTGCCAGGCCCTTTAATATTTAGAGTTCTGAATCCCAGCCACCAGCCAGCAGTTAAACCCAGGAGAACTGTGGTACCAGGCATGCTGACAGCCGGGTACAGATAGGTTGAGGACAGTGATCTGATGAAATCTCACACTTTTCCGTGAGGGTCCCCTGAATAGCAGTACCTGTGAGTTGCCCCCTCTCCACCCCCCTGCCGAACAAAGAGGCCATCTTGCACCTCGCACCACCAGTATGGTAGAACTTCATAGAGAAACACAGCACCCACAGAGGAGACTGGAGTCACTTACACCAAACCTTACCCCCACTTCAACCCCGTGCCCAGCAGAAGCATCTTTGTATGGGCAGGTCTGACTACGAGCCAGTGCAATGGGCCATTCCTTCAGAAGACTAACACAGGTCAAGCTGTCTGCTGATCACACGGTGCTCCAAAGTGTCAGCTTCTGTTCTGAGGGAAATAGAATCAGGCTTGCTTGCTTGCTTACTTTTTTCCTATCTTTCTTTTTTCTTTGGTATCAGATTTTGAGTTTTTTGTTCATTTATTGGTTTATTTCCTTATTTTTTGGATCAGGCTTCTTTTTTCTGTTTTCTTTTTTCCTTCTTTCTTTTTTATTCTTTGGAATCGGACTTATAGTTTTTCGTTTGTTTACTGTTTTATTCCTTTTTTTTCTCTCAGATCAGGTTTTTTTTGTTTTGTTTTGTTTTAATCAGGCTGAGAGAGAGAGAGCACACAGAAGGAGAGTGAGATGGAGAAGCTGACTCCCTGCCAAGCAGAGAGACTAATGTGGAGCCCCATCCCAGTACCCTGGGATCATGACCTGAGTAAAATGCAGATGCTCAACCAAATGAGCCACCCAGGCACCCCAATCAGACTTATCTCAACAAGAAAACCAAAGCATACCTAGTTAAAGGTCCAAAGATTCCCTAAGGCAAGCAAGGAGGAACTCTGTAAAGGACTGACCTATGGGAAAGAGCAGCCAAAACACAGCAGCAGAGTATTCAGAGCATACACCAGAAAGACTTCTGAAGCACAAGGCACAGGACAGCACATGACCTCTTCTTATTATAGTATTACTGTCAGGAGCAGGAAACAACAAGCTTTCACAATGCATAAAAGACAGAAATTCAGACATGATGATAATTCTCCCCAAAAGAAAGATCAAGAAGAAATCACAGCCAGGGATTTGGTCAAACAGATAAAAGCAATATATCTGAACAAGAATTAGAAAGACAGTCATAAGAATCCTATCTGGGCTTGAAAGAAGCATAGAAAACACCAGAGAAACCCTGGCTGCAGAAATAAAAGACCTAAAAACTAGTCGGCTGAAATAAAAAATGCTATAACTGAGATGTAAAACTGACTAGATGTAAATCACAGCAAGGACAGAAAAAGCAGAAGATTGAACAGGTGATATAGAAGATAAAATTATAGAAAATAATAAAGCTGAAAAGAAGAGAGGAACAAAACTATTAGATCATGAATACAGACTTAGGGAACTCATTATTTCCACAAAGCATGGTAATACCGGTATCATAGGAGTCCCAGAAAAAGAAGATTGAGGAAAAGGGGGCAGAAGCTTTATTTGAACAGATTATAGCTAAGAACTTCCTTAATCTGGGGAAGGAAACAAGTATTCAATCCCAAAAGGTACAGAGAACTCCCCTCAAAAATCAACAAAAATAGGTCAATACCAAGACATATCATAGTGAAATATGCAAAACATAAAAATAAAGAGAGAATTCAGAAAGCAGCCAGGGACAAAAGGTTCTTAACCTACAAAGGTAGCCACATAAGTTTAGCAGCAGACCTGTCCACAGAAATTTGGTACTCCAGAAAGGAGTGAGATGATATATTCAACACGCTAAATGGGGAAAAATAGGCAGCAAAGAATACTTTATCCAGCAAGGCTGTCATTCAGAATAGAAGGAGAAATAAAGAGTTTCCAACTCAAGCAAAAACTGAAGGAGTCTGTGAACACTAAACCAGCTCTAAGAAATACTAAAGGGAAAACTTTGAGCAGGCAAGAGAGACCAAAAAAAAGACTAGAAATGAACAGAGACAATTTATAGGAACAGTGACTTTATAGGTAATACAATGGCACCAAATTCATATCTACCAACAATTACTCTAACATAAATGGACACAGTGCTCCAATCAAAAGACACAGGATATCAGAATGGATTCAAAACAAAAACAAGATCCACTGATATACTGTTTACAAGAGACTCACTTTAGACCAAAAGATACCTCCAGACTGAAAGTGAAGGGGTGGAGAACCACCTACCATGCTAACAGACATCAAAAGAAAGCTGAAGTACCATATTCATATCAGACAAACTACAGTTTAAACTAGAGACTGTAATAAGAGATGAAGAAGGGCACCATATCATAATAAAGGGGTCGATCCAACAAGAAGATCTAACAATTGTGAATATTTATGCCCCCAACTTGGGAGCAGCCAAATATATAAATCAATTAATAACAAACATAAAAAAACCCATTGAGGGGTGCCTGGGTAGCTCAGCATTAAGCTTCTGCCTTCGGCTCAAGTCATGACCTCAGGGTCCTGGGATGGAGCCCCGTGTTGGGCTCTCTGCTCGGCAGGGAGCCTGCTTCCCCCTCTCCCACTCCCCTTACTTGTATCCCCACTATCACTCTCTCTCTCTCTCTCCGTGTCAAATAAATAAATAAATCTTTTTTAAAAACCTCATTGATTATAATACAATAACAGTAGGGGACTTTACCATCTACTCACAGCAAAGGACAGATCACCTAAGCAGAAGATCAATAAGAAAACAGATAAATTCCGGACGCCTGGGTGGCTCAGTGGGTTAAAGCCTCTGCCTTCGGCTCAGGTCATGACCCCAGGGTCCTGGGGATCAAGCCCTAAATTGGGCTCTCTGCTCAGCAGGGAGCCTTCTTCCTCCTCTCTCTCTGCCTGCTTCTCTGTGATCTCCGTCTGTCAAATAAATAAATAAAATCTTTAAAAAAAGAAAACAGATAAATTCCTAGAAACTTACAAACTACCAAAACTGAAGCAGGAAGAAATAGAAAATTTGAACATACCTACAACCAGCAAAGAAATTGGATTAGTAATCAAAAATATCCAGCAAACAAGAGTTCAGGGCCAGATGGCTTCCTAGAGGAATTCTCCCAAACATTTAAAGAAGAATTAATACCTATTCTGCTGAAGCTGTTCCACAAAATAGAAATCGAAGACAAACTTCCAAACTCACTCTATGATGTCAGCATTACCTTGATTTCAAAACTCAAGACCCCACTAAAAAGAGAACTAGAGACCAATATCCCTGGTAAACATGGATATAAAAACTCTCAACAAGATATTAGCTAACTGAATCCAACAGTACATTAAAAGGATCATTCAGAGGCGCCTGGGTGGCTCAAACATTAAGCATCTGCCTTCGGCTCAGGTCATGATCCCAGCGTCCTGGGATCGAGCCCCACATTGGGCTCTCTTGCTCGGTGGGGAGCCTGCTTCCCCGCCCCCACCCCTCCGCCTGCCTCTCTGCCTATTTGTGATCTCTGTCTCTCAAATAAACAAATCTTTAAAAAAAAAAAAAAAAAGAAAAGAAAAGAAAAAGATCATTCACCATGATCAAGTGGGATTTATCCCTAGGCTGCAGGGTGGTTCAGTATCTGCAAATCAATCAATGTGATACACCATATTAATAAAAGAAAGGATAAGAACCATATGATCCTCTCAACAGATGAAAAAAAAAAAGCAAAATACAGTATCTTTTCTTGAAAAAATCCTTCAAAAAAAAAAAATTGAGATCGAAGGAACATGCCTCAACATCATAAAGGCTGTAAATGAAAGATGCACAGCTAATTTCATCCTCAATGGGGAAAAACTGAGAGCACAAGGTCAAGAACACAACAGGGAGGTCCACTCTCACCACTGTTGTTCAACACTGTACGGGAGGTCCTAGCTTCAGCAGTCAGACAACAAAAAGAAATAAAAGGCATCCAAATTGGCAAAAAAAGAAGCCAAACTTTCACTATTAGCAGACAACATGATACTCTATGTAGAAAACCCAAAACAGTCCACAAGAACTACCAGAATTGATATATGAATTCAGCAAAGGTGCAAAATATAAAATCAATGAACCAAAATCTGTTGCATTTCTATACACCAATAATGAAGCAGCAGAAACAGAAATCAAGGAATCGATCCCATTTACAATTGCACCTAAAACCATAAGATACCTAGGAACAAACCTCACCAAAGAGATAAAAGATCTGTATTCTGAAAACTATAGAATTCTTAGGAAAGAAACTGGAGAAGACACAACAAAATGAAAAATCTTTCCATACTCATGGATTGGAAGGGCAAATATCGTTAAAACATCTATACTACCCAAAGCAATCTATACATTCAATGCAATCGCTATCAAAATACCACCAGCATTTTTCAGAGTAGAACAAACAATCCTAAAATTTTTAAGAGAGCAGAAAAGACAATGAATAGTGAATGTCCTGTGGAAAACAAAAAGCAAAGCAAGAGGCTTCACAGTTCTGGACTTCAAGATGTACTACAAAGCTGTAATCATCAAGACAATATGGTATTTGCACAAAAACAGACACACAGATCAATGGAACAGAATAGAGAACCCAGAAATGGACCCTCAACTATAAGGTCAACTAATCTTCAACAAGGCAGAAAAAAGTATCCAATGGAAAAAAGACAGTCTCCTCAGCAAATGGTCTTCAGAAAACTGGACAGAAATATACAAAAGAATGAAACCGGACCACATTCTTACACTATACAAAAATAAATTCAAAATGGATTAAAGACTTAAATGTGGGTGCCTGGGTGGCTCAGTTGGGTAAGCAACTGCTTTCAGCTCAGGTCATAATCCGGAAGTCCCAGGATCGAGACCTACATCGGGCTCACTACTCACTGGAGACTTTGCTTCTCCCTCTGACCCTCTCCCCTCTCAAGCTCTCTCTCTCCCATTCTCTCTCTCAAATAAATAAATAAAATCTTAAAAAAAAAAAAAAGACTTAAATGTAACACAGAAAACTATCAGAATCCTAGAGAAGAAAACAGGCAATAACCTCTTTGATCTCAGCCACAGCAACTTCTGACTAGACACATTGCCAGGGGTAAAGGAAACAAAAGCAAAAATGAATGATTAGGACCTCATCAAATTCAGAACTTTCTGCACAGCAAAGGAAACAATCAACAAAACTAAAAGGCAATCAATGGAATGGGAGAAGATATATGCAATAATATATCAGATAAAGGGTTAGTCTTCAAAATCTATATAGATTTATTTTTAAAAAGAACTTATTAAACTCAACACCCAAAAACAAATAATCTAGTTAAGAAACGGCAGAGGACATAAATAGACACTTTTCCAAAGAAGACATCCAGATGGCCAACAGACACAAGAAAAGATGCTCAATATCACTCATCATCAAGGAAATACAAATCAAAACCACAACAAGATACCACCTCACACCTGTCAGGATAGCTAAAATTAACAACTCGGGAAATAAGGGGGGTTGGCAAGGATGTGGAGAAAGGGGAACCCTCCTACACCATTGGTAGGAATGCAAACTGGTGTAGCCACTCTGGAAAACAGTATGGCTGTACCTCAAAAAGCTGAAAGTAGAACTACGGTATGACCCAGAAATTGCACTACTGGGAAATCAGAAGGATACATGCACCCCAGTGTTTACAGCAGCACTATCAACAACAGCCCAACCGTGAAAAAAGCCCAAATGTCCATCAACAGATGAATGGATAAAGAAGAGGTGGTATACACACAAACACACACACACTTACACACACACACACACACACACACACACAGAGGAATATTACTAAATGATCAAAAAGAATGAAATATTGTCATTTGCAATAACCTGAATGACTACATTGTATTATGCTAAACAAAATACATCAGTCAGAGAAAGACAAATATCATATTATTTCATTCATATGTGGAACTTAAGAAACAAAACATATGAACATAGGAGAAGGGAAGGAAAAATAAAAACAGAGAGGGAGGCAAAGCATAGGAGACTCTTAAATATAGAGAACAAACCGAGGTTTGCTGGAGGGGAGGTGGGTGGGGGATGGGCTAAATGGGTGATGGGCATTAAGGTGGGCACTTGTTTGGATGGGCCCTGGGTGTTGTATATGTGACGAATCACTGGATTCTGTTCCTGAAACCAGAGCTGCACTATATGTTAACTAATTGGAATTGAAAGAAAAAAGGAAAGAAGGAGTAAGGGAGGAAGGAAGGAAGGAAGGAATCTAGTCTTATAAACACATAAATTAATTAATTAATTAAATAAAACAAAACCAAAAAAATGGGGGCTCATTTTCATCATCCTTCATCGACTGCTTATGTCGCTATAGCAGATATTTTTTTTAAAGATTTATTTATTTATTTATTTGACAGACAGAGATCACAAGTAGGCAAGGAGGCAGGCAGAGGGAGAGAGGAGGAAGCAGGCTCCCTGCTGAGCAGACAGCCCAATGTGGGACTCGATCCCAGGACCCTGGGATCATGTCCTGAGCCGAAGGCAGAGGCTTTAACCCATTGAGCCACCCAGGTGCCCCTGTAGCAGATATTTTGATGGGTTGTCTCATTTTGTTTTTTGTGTGTTGTTGTTAGTGACTTTATTTTATTTTTTAATTATTTTTTATTATTACGTTCAATGGTTGTCTCATTTTATACTTCCAAGCAACCAAAATAACATAACTATTCTTACTCTATAGATGAGGAAACAGAAGCTCACAAGGGTTAAGTAACTTGTCCAAGATCATGCAGTTAGTTAGTGATCTGAGCTGGGATTTGAAACCAGGAAATTTGATTCCAACTTGCCTGAAATTAAACAAACTCTTCCACTCCTCCCCTCAAGATGCAAGTCCCATTTCTCCATGTTATGATTCTAGCTCTTCCCCCACCCCAGCCCTGTTTTCCCATGGGTGCTCTTTATCATTAACTTTACACCTAAATAAAAATGGCTGGAAGGCAGAGTACACAGCACCCCCAGTACTGAACATAAACCCAGACTCAATTCTCATAATTCAGACCAGACCAGACACACCTAGATTTGAACATGTTGGTACTGATCAGAAACCACCTCTGGTGGAGGGCAAGGCCCCTCCGGTGGAAGCATATGCTCCAGCCCCAGCTCTGCCTCAGGCCCACAGCCCAGCTGACCTTGGACAAATTTCCAGCTTCTCTAAGACCCACCTATTTAAAACATGAGGATAATCCTTCCTGCCCTGCATTTTTCCTGGACTAGTTTCTGTGAAGACTGCCTAACGGACACTATAAATGAAAGCACTGAATATCCTGTTGTACTCTCTGCCTGAGATGAGACAGCGTTAGGATCCAATGACTCTTATTTAGGCAGTGGAGGTGGATTGCTTTCATTTACTTATCTTCTGTATCTAATAAAAAGGAGCAAGAAAGAAAGCCTCCTTTCTAAGAGAGAGAGACAGAGACAGAAAAAGAGAATAAGAGACAGAAAGGAGAAAGGGAACAGAGAGAGGCAATGAGACAGGGAGGGAGAAACATAGCCTGAGACAGAATCACAGCCAAAGAGACAGAGGGCTGAAGATAGAGACAGAGAGAGGACTCAAAGCTAAGACAAAGTTTCATGTCTATTTCTTTAGACGCTACAAGCAAATTGCCTCCAAGATTGGGCACAAACCTAATTTTAATAACTTAAATTCTTTCTGTCCCCAACTGGTTAACATTGAATTTCCTCCTCTTTATTGGCCTTCTACTGCACGACAGTACTCAACCCACATCAACTAATACACGTAATAATACATGTGTATTACGTGTAACTAATACACGTAAGCGTGTATCAGGTTGGAGTAGGGTCCTGTTTGGAAAAGCCATATTGCCAAGTGAAGAAGCATTTCAGTTGCCCCTGACTTGTGACTCGGCATTTTCCCACCTGGGTCTCCCAGAACGTTCCCTGCTCAGCATCTTACTCTCACTGCTCTTACCAGCCCCTGGGCAAAAATGTGCTGGCCAGCTTGGGGTTCACTAAATGCGGCTGGACTGCACCAGGACTGCACCTGACCTCTGGCCAGATCTTCACATGAAGTCCTTGAAGACTATCAACCTGTCACAGTCTCAAGAATGATAAGCCTACTTCTCAAGGAGGACAGTAATGTTCCCTTATACTTTAAAGGTAAAAGGTAGAAAAAATAATAATAAAGGTAAAAGGTAGAACCCACATTTGTGGTGGGAACATTAGTCCTTGAGCCCAAGTCCTAAGAGCCTGACGACTGACTCTTCCAGAGATCTAGCTCCTGGTTATCATATAGATAAGCTCAAAGACTGCTCATTTAGGCACCCTCTGCTTGTCCTTTACTGATACCCTTTTTCCTTCCCAGATGGAAGTGAAGAGCTATATGCCTTATATTTGTCTCTTGCATCACAGTTTCCCTTTCACACACATCTGATGCCCTCAGCCTTCTGAAGTGATAATAAAGATAAGAAAGGTAAGTTTCAGAGTAGGTAGTTTGCTAATTAATACTCATGGAGCATCTGCTATATGCCAGGTACTATCCGAGGCCATTACACAAGCTACCTCATGTAAACCTCCAATCCCAGCAGCAAGAAAGTTATTACTTGCCCCTGACTCAGATTCAAGAGGCTGAGTGGCTCAAGTATAGGCATGTTGCATTCAGAGGGCTTTGGCTGGGCCAGACACCTTTGACTCCACATTTAGGCATCACAGCAGATTCCTTACATTTACCCCTTCAAGATTTCAGAGGTAGATTTATTTTTGAAGGGGGAAAAATATCTCACAGTGGGTAGATCAGTTTTGTCCTGGCCAATAACAGCTTGAAAAACAAAGTTCTGAAACCCAACATTTGTGTACCGTGAACAATTCTTCTGACTTGCCACTTCCCCTCCCTGTGCACTCAATAAAATGGAAGTGCTTGCTACTTAAAGAAGAGGTTTCTAAGAAATCCAAAACCTCACTTGTAGTGGTATCCTTACTACAAGTGTCTTGAACAATGAAAATTGCTTTCCTAAGTGAAACTAGACTCGAGTGGTTTGTTCTGCCCTGTTATAGTCGTCCAGTCAGTAGAAGTGTTTGTGTGATTTTTTTCAAAGTTCTGAAAACAACCCGAGGAGATAATAAAATACCATCCTCTTTATTGAAGTCTGAGATTCCCTAAAGCTGAAAACTGCAAATTGTGGTGTTTGATTGCCCTAAATGAAAATGTTGGAAGATAAAGAATCCCCTTGGCTCTAACCTTCAAGGAGCAAACCACACCCAGAGGCAAGGAAACACAGCCAGTCTAATACACGCTCCCTCTGCTAAATTCCATATTCTGCAAAAATTCGCTCTTCTACCTAACTACATTAGTGCAGAAGGCAATCAATATGAAAATGCCAGGTTCATCCTAAGGGATCCCGACAGCTGAACAAAATCTCGAAGCAGTTTCAGTACCAAAATTTAAATGGCTGACCCCTTATTCTCTGTGTGGCACCCTCTGTGTGGCATAAGATACTCACGCATTCTTGGTTTTCAAAGTGAAAGCTTTTCCTAATGAACCATGGATTATGTTGTTACAGTCTGATGTGAGACAAGGCCTTTGTAACCAATTGGAGGACCATCCAACCAGAAAGGCTTTGTTTTAGGAACCTTCGAGAAGGACTGTTTTGTTCTATGGCACCCTCTAAATAAGACCATCACTTCTCCACAACAACCACATATACCAGTGACTCTAGATGTACTCTTCCTCCTATTAAGTGATTCACTGTTTATGTTTCAGGTTGATTATAAGAAAGTGCTCCATACTTTCTGAGAGCACATTGAAGGAAAGCCACTACCTAAAAATCGTAACAAATCGAATGCCTCATTACTCCCATTGCCCTTCCTGTCACTGCTACAGAACACCCTGAGAAAAATTGGTAAATGAGAAAAGACTGCTTGACACTTAATGCAGACACCAAATTTGAGGAATAAGTCATGGTGAGCAGGGAGGATTTGATTGGGACTTTATTTAGAAAATGGAAGTATGCATTGAGAGAATATGCATATTATATTTATATTTAACAGAATATAGGTTCTAAACACCTTTAAACACTAAGTCTTAATGTGGAGGAGTTTTTCCATGTATGTTCCCCCAAAAAAGAACTGAATGACAACACAATTTAAGATCCATCACTTCCCCTTTGACTTTTATAGAATGATCATAGAGGGTTATTTTTATAAAAATATTCAAAGCTTTCTTCAGTGTTCTCAGGGGCCTCTATTTTCCTTTGATATTCATATCATTCTTTTGAGGCATTTTTCTAGTTATTATGGCTATGTAACAGATCACCCCCAAAAATTAGTGGCTTAAAATAACAACACCCACCTTGTTAATACATTCTCCCTCTGCTAAATTCCACATGCAGCAAAAATTCTCTCTTCTATCTAGAAGCAGCTCAGTACCAAAACTTAAATGGTTGACTTCTTAATAAGCAATCTGAGCAAGGCACAGTGGGGACAGCTTGTCACTGCTCTACTTGTCATCAGCTGGAACAGTCAAAGACTGGGGGCTAGGATCAGCTGTCAGCCTGCCAGTCATATGTCTGGCACCTGGTCTGGGAAGACTCAGCTGAAAGCCAAAACAGCAAGGACTCCTCGGGCTTCTTCCTCTCTCTCACTGGTCTCACCACATGGTCTATCCGACATAATGGCTTCAGGAGGCTGGATTTTACACAAGGCACCTCAGGGCCCCTGAGAGAAAAGGCTGAAGCCGTATCAGTCTTTATGACCTAAGCTGGGAAGTCACACAGAATCACTGTTCTGTCATATACTTCTATTCCTTAGAAGCAAACCTCTAAAGCCAGCCTATTTTCAAGAAGAGAGGAATTAAGGTCTGCCTTTCATGAAGGGGGTGTCAAAGAATTTGTGGACATGTCTTAAAATGACCCAAAGTGTCTATCATGTCATTATCTTTGTTGATTTCCTCTTCTGGTTGTTGACGGATTCAACTCTGCCAGATCTATTTGTCATTGGCTCTGTGTAAATTTGGTGTCAGGTCCATGAGGAATGGGATTTCAATCTCTTTTATTCAGGGCTAGGGTCCGATACCTAGTACATGCTACATGGAAGGTGTCCAAAAAATATTTGTTGAATTAATGACTGACTCAACAGTTACCCAATATTAACTTAGTCACCTCATGAAATCCTGCATCCTTTGTATGATGTGCAACTTTACTTTGCAACTAGTCTTCCTTGTCATTTTATTGTATTGTCTGAAGTTAAGAACTTGAGGCAATCAGCAAGAGACTGTTTCAAAAAATGTTGATGAGCAGAGATAAAAGCTAATACTACCCAAAGATATTGAAATGGGGATTAATATTGTAAGTGGTTACTTCATTTTACAGGGGAACATGAGGAGCTCTGTTCCCCACATGAAAGCTCATAATTGTAAGAGCCCAGATAATGGAAGACTTCAATAATAAGGACTCTCAGAATACCTTTCAGCAAACCAAAATCTCTCATCTCTTCAGGCTTTCCAGTTGTAGAAGGGCAATACCTCCCAAGTTTTAGCTTCTTGATGATTTTAAAATGTAGAATTTTAGACCAGGGTCAAAGATATAGATGGACAGATATTTATTATCTATAATAACAAAGTTATAACTAACACTAGTCAGCATCAAGTTTCCTGATTTCAAACTACATTTCAATGTTATAGCAATCATAATAGGATGTTGTTAGCATAGAAACAGACACATAGCTCAATGGAACAGAAAACAAAGCTCAGAAATTAACCCACACATATACAGCCAATTAATTTACAATAAAAAACCCAAGAATATACAATGGGAAAGGAGAGCCTCTTTATAAAATGGTATTGGGAAAATAGGAGAGACAAATGCAATAGGACGCAACTAGACCACTATCTAAACCATAAATAAAAATCAACTCAAAATAGATTAAAGATTGGAATGTAAGACTTGAAACCATAAAACTTCTAGTAGAAAACACTGGTAGTAAGCTCTTTGACACTGGTCTTGGTGATGATTTTTTGGATCTGACACCAAAAGTAATGGCAACAAACACAAAAATTTGTTGGACTACATCAAACTAAAAAGCTTCTGCACAGCAAAGGAAACCATCATCAAAATGAAAAGGCAATCTACCAAATTAGAGAAAATATTCACAAATCATATATCTAATAAGGGGTGATTTTCCAAAATATATAAAGAACTCATATAACTCAATAGCAAAAAAAAAAAAAATCCAATTAAAAAATGGGCAAAGGATCTGAATAGACATTTTTCCAAAGACATACGGATAAACCAGCAGACACATGAAAATATGCTAAACATCACTAATCATAAGGGAAATGCAAATCAAAACCATAATAAGGTATCACTTCCTACCACTCAGAATGGTTACTATCAAAAAGACAAGAAATAGCAAGTGTTGGTAAGGATGTGGAGAAAAGGGAACCTTTGTGCTCTATTGGTAGGAATGTAAATTGATGCAGCCATTACGGAAAGCAGAATGGAGGCTCCTCAAAATAATAAAAATAGGGACACCTGGGTGGCTCAGTGGCTTAAAGCCTCTGCTTTTGGCTCAGGTCATGATCTCAGGGTCCTGGGATCGAGTCCCGCATTGGGCTCTCTGCTCAGCGGGGAGCCTGCTTCCCCTTCTCTCTCTGCCTGCCTCTCTGCCTACTCGTGATCTCTGTCTGTCAAATAAATAAATAAAATATTAAAAATAAATAAATAAAATAAAAATTTAAAAAATAGAATTACCACATTACCCAGCAATTCCACCTCTGGGATTTTACCCAAAAAAATGAAAACACAAATTCAAAAAGATCCCCCACATACACTGCAGGGATCAAAAAGATCCTTCACATTCACAATAGCCCAGACATGGAAACAACCTACATGTCCATTTATGGATAAATGAACAAAGAAGATGCCGTGTTTGTGTATGTGTGTGGTACTATTCTTTTAAAAAGAATGAAATCTTGCCATTTGAGACAACATGGATGCACTTGGAAGGCATTATGCCAAGTGAAATAAGTCAAGCAGAGAAAGATAAGTACCATATGATCTCATTTACATGTGGAACCAAGTTCATGGATACAGAGAAGAGATTATGGTTACCTGGAGTGGGGTGAAGGGGAGAAATGGGGTGAAGAGGGTTAAAAGGTACACATTGCCAATTATAAAATGAGTAGCCATGGGGATGTAATGTATAGCACAGCGACTACAGTTAATAATACTAAACTGCCTACTTGCAATATGGATCTGAAATGAAATATGGATAGCAGATCCTGAAAATCCTCATTACGAGAAAAAAATTTTTTTAACTATGCATGGAAATGGATGTTAACTTGACTTACATTTTAGATGTAAAATGGATCATTTGCAATATATACAAATATCAAGTTATTACATTGTACACATAAAACTAATAAAGGGTTATGTCAGTTATACCTCAACAAAAAAAGGTTTAAAAATAATTTAAAAATTCAGATGACGTTTAAAATAGCTATCTAATTATCATTTACTATGCATCAGGAATTGTGCTTTCCACGTATTATCTCAGGTAATCTTTACAGCAAACCTTTGAAATAGGTGTTATTATTTCCTTTCTTGCAATGCTTAAATAAATTACACTTTCCTCTGGTAGTATGATGGAAACAGGACGAAACTCAAGACTAACAGCAGAGGGGTGCCTGGGTGGCTCAGTGGGTTAAGCCTCTGCCTTTGGCTCAGGTCATGATCTCAGGGTCCTGGGATCGAGCCCCATATCGGGCTCTCTGCTCAGCGGGGAACCTGCTTTCCTCCCTCTCTCTGCCTGCCTCTCTGCCTACCTGTGATCTCTGTCTGTCAAATCTTTAAAAAAAAAAAAAGACTACAGCAGAGCCCATGCTCTAACAGCCATACCTTCTCACCTCCCATTATTGTGGCGCAGAATGACTACATTAGGCCTGGCTATGAGACTAGTCCTACTGGGACAGGAACTCTAGTAAGGATCTGTCTCAGGTCTCAGCAAAGGACATTAAAATACCAGAAGGACTAGAATGACCCAGTTATAACCCAGCTGCATAAATAGCTTTCTACAGATGCTGCCACATATCCTCCTCTCTGCTGGTTTCTGGGCACTTTCTGAATAACTCTAATTCAAAACCCCCTCTTTTCAATTAAACAGAGCGCATTTTTTTCCCTGATAACTAAGTCATTGCTTCCACCCTATCTTAAGATTACACGGAATAAGAGTCTGACCCATTTTTAAGTAGTATGTTCAGAAAACCATATTTTTAAAAGCAACCTAAAAATTAGAAGATAACAAGGACCTTTGTCCCTACAGCTGATCTACAAAGACTCAAAATAGTTTACAGACACTATCAAACTCACGGCCACAACAAAGGTAGCCTTATCCTCTCCATTTTGCTTAATGGAGAAACTGAAGTAAGGAAATTATGTGACTTAGGCACTGTACGGAGATGATTCTGTTGACCCTGTTACAGGAGCTGGCTGGAAGGAGCCTGGGGGGTAGGGAGACTAGCCGTGGTGTAGACCAGTTTTCAAGCGACTTCGTGAAACATGGCTCCATACCCTGGCGATAAAAGGGTAGCAGATGGTACCTGCTTTACTGATTAGGATTTTGTGAAAGATTTCCTTTTCACAAAGGTATTGACCTCTAACAATGTGATAAAACCACCGACCTGGAGATATTTAGGGTATGCCACCTTTCACAAATAAACATTTAGTATTATTCGATGGCTATTCTGCAAGTCCAAAAGCAATCGCTCACAGCAAACCCTGAGCTCCTCTGAGCTATGCCCAACACATTACAGGTATTATTAACATTTCATCATTTTGCCGATGAGGGCATTGACGCTTAGGAAAGTAACTTGCCTATGATCATCAAGCCGGCAAGTGGTGGAGCCAGGATGAAGCCAAGCAGTTTGCCAGGATGAAGCCAAGCAGTTTAAGCTCCTTTATTCAGGGGCTCCGAGCGCGGGCTCCTGTGGTGCCAATCTGACGTCTGCCAAGATACGAGGCTGCAGCAAAACGCTCCGTTCCAGCGCCCTCGGGGTTTCCGGCCCTCCCGGCAGGGCGTGTGCAGCGGCCGGAAGTCCGAGTCCAAGTACAGCCTCAGGGCATTGTGCTCGCTCGCGCTCCCTCTCTCTCTCTCTGACTCAGTCCGAGTGGCAGCACTCTGCAGCGGGGCACCTGGCCTCCTCACCCAAGCCCCTCAGCCCGGGAACGTTCTCTTGTGAACACCATTGGTGCCGCTCCCGGGCCTGGTCGGGTAGGTAGAATGAAGTAATTCCCCCAGGAAGGGAAGCAGGACATGGCTGAGGCCTTTGGGGTGTTCACCCGGCTTAGGCTAGGTGCAGAGCGGAGAAGTAAGGCCAAGTCCAAACACTAGGGCGGGGAGAGAATGGGCTCTGACACGGTGACCGAGAGGGGCGTGAGGAACGCCCGCAGAAAGCAGGCCCCGGACGCCATCTCCTACAGGTGGGCTGATCTCGCGAGATCTGGGGAGTTGTCCGGGGCTGCCCCGAGGACCCCGGGATGAGAAACACACCAAATGCCAGAGGCTCCTTCCTTCCTTCTTCAGACAGTCAGTATGGATTGGGGGTCCTGCCACTTTTCAGGTAAACCCTAATCCTGACGGACACCTCCCCACTCAGCACATCCCCCCACCCAAGCCCTGTCAGAGCCGCAGGGCTGCCCTGGCTCACCCCAGGGGCTCGTTTGGGGGTGTGAGTGGTGCTGCGGCCCACGGGAGGCGCAGGGGCGGGACCGCCAGGGGTGTGGCGTGTCCGTGACCTGCGCTCGGCGGCCGGGCCGAGGGTGTCTGGAACGCGGGAGGCAGGGAAGCAGGGCCTAGGGGCGCCAGCTTCCAGGGCACCAAACCAGCCTCTGCTACTGGCCAAGGACGCAGCAACTCCAAAAGGCCCAGGCTGCGTAGCAGTCTGCTACTCAGCCTGTAACCCAATGAATGCCCTCACCCACCCCTGAAGCTCCTGTCAGAGAAAGAACTAGCAGCTTATACTCCAAACAAAGACTGCAGAACAAAAGCAAGGTGTTCTAGAGCAAAAAATCTGAAAGGCCTTTGTCCTGAGTTTCTGGGAGGGAGCCTGAGTTCTGGGAATTTCCGGAGTGATCGAAGTGTCATTCGTGCCTGAGTAATGAAGCCCCAGTAAAAACTGGACACAGACTAGCTCTTGGGTGAGCTTTCCTGGCTGGCAGTACTCTGTGTGGATTGTTACGCATCTAATTGCTGAGAGATTGATGCATCCTGACTTCACCAGGAAAGGATACCTCGTGCTTTGAGTCTCTTCTTTTGTCTGGTTCTGCTTGGTCTGACGTCTTTGCTGTAATGTAATGGTAATTGTAAGTATGCCACTTTCCTATGTTCTGTGAGTCATTCTAGCAGATTATCCCAAATTGGAGGGAACCCGCAAATTTGTAGCCAATTGGGCATAAATCAGCATGGCCTGGGACCTCCCCCCGCCCCCGACTGGGTGGTTTGTACTGTCTTGTGGAGGACTGTGCCCTTAACCTGTGAAGTCTGGCCTAAGTCTGGGTGGCTAGCATCAGGAGTCATTGCTCAAAGCTATGTGGAATATCCTGTATTCATGTTACTTGCCTAAAATTGATCTTCAGGGTTCAGAGCTGACCGTCATGTGGCTGTCACAAGCAACGGTTCTCTAAAGGCTGTAGGTTCCATGCCCATGTTTCATTATCCCACTTAACTAGGTGATCTTAACTTGAACACACCAGACCCAGGGTTTATTCACGGCAATGATGAACCACAACGGCTCTAAGACTTTGACCAGAGGGGAATTTCTGCTCATTGGCTCTTACATTTTTACTCTTTTTGACCGTCGCTGTGTCAGAATCTAAGATTTTGGGGAGCCTGGGTCAATCAGTTGGTTAAGCCTCTGACTCAGTTTCCATTCAGGTCATCATCTCAGGGTCAAGATCAAGTCCCACATGGGCTTGATGAAGTCCAACTTCATGAAGCCAACTTCAGATTCTCTCTCCCTCCATCTTCCCCTCCCCATCTCATGTACACACACTCAAGTCTCTCTCTCTCTCAAAAAAAAAAAAAAAAAAAAACCAGAAAACACTTAAGATTTTGTTCCTCATTAAAAGATAAAAGATCAGTATCTGAGTGCACCTAAAATTCTTTTGCACTGTGCTTCAGACCTCCAACTAGCTATAAGTCTGGACACAGACTTTAAAAACACTAAATAAGTGGGGCACCTGGGTGGCTTAGTCAGTTAGGCAGCTGCCTTTGGCTCAGGTCATGATCTCAGGGTCCTGGGATGGAGCCCCGCATTAGGCTCTCTGCTCGATCAGTGGTGAGTCTGCTTCTCCCTCTGTGATCTCTATCTTTCTGTCTCTCAAAGAAATGGGAAAAATCTTTTTTAAAAAACCACTAAATAAGTATATTTATAAGATTACAGATAAAGCATAATTTAGCTTGATCAGTGATTTAATGTGGATTTGAATTAAGCAAAGGAAAGGGAATAGAATCTTAGAATCATAGGATTTATATTACTCTTACAAAGAACTAAGTAGCAAATTTGGGAGCTATAAAAAGTCTTTGAGATAATCTAGTGAAAAACCTTCATTTTGGGTGTTAACTAGACTTACTGTGGTGATCACTCCACAATATATACAAATATCAAATCATTATGTAGTATATCCAAAACTAATATAATGTTATATGTCAAGTATATCTCAATTTTTTAAAAAAATTTTTTGTGGGTGAGGAAATTAAGGCCCAGAAAGGTTACAGTGAAATGTCTTTCCCTAAGTTACAAACTGTTATATCTGAAGACAGTATTTCCTTGGAATGTATTTTATTTTTAGAAACCATACTTGTTAAAATTCTCTTTTTAAAATTCTCTTTTCCAAAGCAGAAAATCTGAACCATCAATGTGATATCTTATTCACAACATAGTTTGAAAATGTCACCATTACTAATAGAATGACCTTACCTTTATGTCATGACTTAATGCAGGAATGTTCCAGGTTTTTGGAAAGAAAGGTCCCAGTTTTTATTTTCATGGAAGCTATCTTTCTAGGAGAGTAAGAAAATGAGAACCAGGTATCCTAGATCCTCTCTAGAGCTACACAAAGTTTCCATTGTTTTTCTTTTTTTCTGGATTATTCCCAACTCTTCAGTTATAAAATTGGATGACATAAAATGTGGCTTGTTTTCAAAATAGATGTATTCCTGAAAGAGAGTCTGGGCCACAATCTTAATCCAATAAGGCACTATGGTATTTAACGAAATCCTAATGTGAATCCTTTTGTAAAACCAAAAGGAAAATTATTTTCTAATGTGAATAAGCTCACCACAATTTTTCTGTTTTGTAAATTCAGATTTCTATACATAGACATTTCCTTTAAATGAGATTCCCCTGTATTACATATTCTCCATTATTTATTCTGGGATATGTGAAAAAGGCAGATAAATGTGGCAGAGTGTTTGGATAGTTCAGAAAGAGTCACCTGATTCAGGTAGAGCAGACAAAATTACAAAGGCTTATTTCCTTTATCCTGAACTAGGAAGGCTGTTTTTCAAGATCCAGTCAGTACGTAGTGCAGCAAATAGCTCACAAATGTTTAATACATGATCAACTGCACCTCACAATTTCACCCAAACACCCAGTGTATTATTCCAGTAGGCTGTGAGAGACAAGCATCAATCAACATTCAGGGTACCTCATCCTTTCTCAAGGTGAAAGAACTAAAACAACTGTATTATCTGTATGACAATCTCTCCTGTTTTATTTGGAGCTGCGTTCCACTCTGACCATCAGAGAAGCAATGACATAGTTTTAGTGCTGCTCTTATTAAATATTATTACTGTGGTGCAAGCTTGACGGTCGAGAGAGGAGAAAAAGGAGGCAGCTTCATTGCCCAAAGGAGATCCAGTAATCAGATGGTCTGCAGCCTGAAGAGGACATCAATCTTCTGAATCCAATTCTGACTACACACTTTAGCAGTGACTGTATAGTCTCAGTATAAAATGATGATGATATTAAGGCAATTGCTAACCTAAAAAGTGTGTGTTTAAGAAAGAGAACAAAAGGGAGGGCTCTAGAGATTCAGAGCACTGTTAAGAATACTAATTGATATTTTTAAAAAACAGTGCTGAGGAAATACACTACACTGGTCACGGGACTTTTTTTTCCATTGTAGTCCTTTGTCTTCTTTATCTTTTTTATGTTTTTTTGTGGGTATTTTTAAGATTTATTTATTTATTTGAGAGAGAGGGAGAGAGAAAAAAGGAGCACGTGCACAAGAGTGGGGGAGGCACAGCGGGAGAGAGAATCTCAAGCATGCTTGACTCCCCACTGGGTGTAGAGCTTGATCCCACAACCCAGAGATCATGACCTGAGTTGAAACCAAGAGTCAGTCGCTTCACTGACTGAGCCACCTAGGTGCCCCCTGTGGGGTTTTTTTTGTTTTGTTTTTTGTTTGTTTGTTTGTTCTTTTTAAAGATTTTATTTATTTATTTGACAGACAGAGATCTACAAGTAGGCAGAGAGGCAGGGAGAGAGAGAGAGGACGAAGCAGGCTCCCCGCTGAGCAGAGAGCTGGATGCGGGGCTTGATCCCAGGACCCTGGGATCATGACCCAAGCTGCAGGCAGAGGCTTTAACCCACTGAGCCACCCAGGCGCCCCCTGTGGGGGTTTTTTTAATGCCACTCTAACATCCAACCTATCCCTTTCCTGGTTTTAAGGAATACCTACCTCCCTGAGCATGGTCTTAGAGGGTTCCCACAAACTGCCACAGAGGAAGCTACAGAGACTGAATCCTTCCTTTCTCCAATCCCTAGCAGGCAATGCTAGCACATAATCAAGGCTCAGTCTGTCAGATGCTCTCACTCACCTGAATTTTGAGCAAGTGAAGCAAAGATAAAGGGTTGGTTAAAGGTACTCACAGCAGCAACATGACCACACAGAGGCATGACCAGATTCTCTTTGTTTCTTGACTCTCTGATTCTTGTTCATTTTCCAAACATGATCTCCCAATCCCCAGTATGCCCCTTTTTTGCATTAGAGTGAGAGTTGTTCTCAGTTACTTGCAACCCAAAGCATCATAACTGATACAGATCAGTATCAGGCCCAGAATGGGGGACATCCTGTGGGGGGAAAAATATATATGCTTTCCAAAAAAACTCATTATAATGTAATGTTCCTATCTTATATCTTATGTCTCATATCTCTACTATGAGAAAGACCTACAGAAAATGAATACTCCTTCTCTTGTATTTTTATTATTGCCACTGTATTTGTGAGACATTTTTCTTTTGTTACCTATTCTTCTGGTTGGGTGAATCCCCAAGAGTAACTAGGGAAATGGAATGATTGGTAACATGGCAGAGTTCTTTCAATAATCCCAGCTCTGTAAATGAGCATAAGAGATACACCTTAGGACTGAAGTAGGAACATAGTAAGAAATACAGCTGGGGACGCAAAGTTTTGAAGACAGAAGAAAAGTAGGCTTGGCTTACACTGGCAGGAAGCTGAACTGGGGTGAAGAGCCTCTCAGGATGGATCCTTCCACCATGGAAGCTCCAGAGCCTTAAGAGAAAGCAAGCCCAGCCACTGCTCTAGCTCAGTGAATGAAGAAGTTACGTGTCACTGCAAATGGAGAGTATGTAAACCAGGAGAAGTGAGATCAGAGCACCAGATAACCTGTATTCCAGGCAGGAATCGTGGAACTACTGAGAGAAAGCCTTCCACCTTCAAGCGAGACTTGCCTGGGAAGCAGAGAGACGGTACAGATGAAGGAGAGCTTAGCCAGAGCCAGAGGGAATGACCTTGAGGCTCATATGCACAATTAAAAGCTCAGAAGTAAGTCTGAGCAATGCCAACAAGGAACTGTCTGCCTTGCTTCAGATAATCTGTGCTCTGAAAAAAGCATCTCCATCTATGTTGTATATATTCTTTGGGTGCATGTTTATAGGTGTTTGGAGATTAGTACTGATAGTTTTTCCCATTGTTCTCTTAATTATTTCCCTCATCTTTGCTGAATCAAGAGCAAAAGATCCCTGGGAGAACTACCATACTCAATCTGACCTTCAAATAAACGAATACTAAGAAGTCTCTAAAAAGAAGATGAGAGGGGGCACCGGGGTGGCTCAATCAGTTAGGCAACTGTCTTTGGCTCAGGTCTTGATTCTGGAGTCCCAGGATCAAGTCCTGCATCGGGCTCCCTGCTCAGTGGGGAGTCTGCTTCTGCCTCTGACCCTCCCCCATCTTGCACTCACTGGCTCTCTCTCACACTCTTCCAAATAAATAAATAAAATCTTTTTAAAAATTAAAAAATTTAAAAAACAAAACAAAAAGATAAGGTAAACTCTGATCATCAATAATTGCTGACTCTCCAAGCCAAAGAACACACACAGGCACACATACATAAGTACACACACACATGCGCATATGCAAACCAGGAAGTCTGGCTAGAGCAGTCCTCACTGAAGCCAAATTATGCACATGAAAATTAAGCCCACAGAAAGCCTAAGTCATTGCCACCTGTCCATAGCAAGTATACAAAAACTGTAAGTGCCAATGGTCCTTTAAGAACTCACCTTTTGGGTGATTCATCTGCAAAGACCACTGAAGGGGTTCACCTCTGCAAGAGTATAGACTATTAAATAAAGTCCCCTGCTGAGGGTATGGAGCATCCTGACTAGAAACATAGGACCTAGAGTCAGCCAGACCTGAGGATGCCACCCAGCTGGATAACCTCTGCAAGTCACTTAAACCTAGTTTTGTCATCTGCAGGTAATAACAGCCACTTTGTAGGGCTATTTAAGATTACATGTTACATGTGTTGTGGACTGCATGTTTGTGTCTCAAAAAAAATCCATATGTTGAAATCCTAATTCCTAGTTTGATGACATAAAGACGTGGGCCTTTTAGGATGTAATGAGATTTACACGAGGTCACGACAGTGGAGCACCCATCATGAGATTACCTTATAAGGTCATCTTAAGAGGACACCTTATAAAAGAGAAAGAGACTAGGGCTCACTGTCTCTATGATGTGAGGATACAATGAGGAGACAACTCTCTGCAAACCAGGAAGAAGATCCTCACCAGACGTTGGGTCCGCTGACACTGATCTTGAACCTCCCAACTTCCAGTATGTGAAAAATAAACTTCAGTTTAAGCCACCCAATATGTGGTATCTCGTTACAGCAGCCTGAATTGGCTAAGACAGAATACGGAGCTTTTTGCATATTCCTTAGTATACAGCTGATGTTCAGAAAAATATGTGAATAAGAATATAGATAAATAAAAATAAATAGGTGAAGCCACTGACTAGGTAAGTCTGGGATTTCAGTGAAGTTCAGAAACGATCTGACTTACACCACTAACCTCATTCCACCAGGAAAATAGCTGCAAAGATGAAGGAGGGTGGACATACTTTTTAAATATACTTATTTGCAGTTTTTATTTTGAAGAAGTGGAAGCAACAGCTGCCACCATCCCCATGACAGGCCAGGCAGTTGACAAGTATTGGTGGAACCTGCAGAAGGCTCTGTTAGGGGAACGGTGACTCTCCAGCCGGCTTCATGTGGGAAATCAGGAGGACAGATTTTCTTAGGCAATGTTCTCATTCATTCCGGTTTCTGCTTGGCTAGAAAGAGTACATAAGCTGTTTGTCTCAAATGAACGCTCCAGTAGATAAAATACCAAAAGGGGTTTTGGGAAACATAACAAAATAAGAATTGCCACACTGGTTTAGACCAACTGTCTGACAATAGTACCAGGAGACATTTTGTAGGAAAGAGTTGCAACTTCCTCCATATTCGTGGCTTTGCAAGCTTAGAAACCACTCCTAAAAGTCCTTAAATTCCTACCAATGCGCTATTACCCACAACTTTATTTACACTCTCCTTGAGTTATTAGCATTGCCAACTAATACTGTGTATGTGGCAATGAGTTTATTTATTTAACCAACTCTCATTCCTATGTTTTGCTCCCCTTGAATGCAGACTTGATTCACTGCACAACCTGAAGCATGTCCCCAAGATGATTCTGTCTTAATATCTCCATCTATAAAATGGAAAAATAATAGTGGCTCCTTATTGAGGTCACAAATAAAAGGAAGAGATTCCTAGAGCTACATTTTTCTCTGCTGTGACCTCTACAAAGGAAGAAAGGGACTTCAAACCAGACACTTGAGTTCCATTTTCTGAGCTAATTCCTATTAATCCCACAAGAATCAAATAGTACAATAATGGAAGAAAGAAATATTAGAAAGGAAACAGACAAAAATCTTGGAATCAGGTTAAACTGTAACCCACTGAACCAACAAAAATGTGTGTGCCCATCCACAATTCAGGTATCAGAATTATAATACTGGATTATAATACTACAGAATCTATATGGCTCTACAAAATGGTCACTCATAAATAAAAATGTTTGGTGACAGTAAGAAGAGAGACAGCACTTTTTTTTCCATTCAAGCCAGAGAAAACCCAAAGACAAATAGTGCTGAATTATCAAAGTAGGAAAAATCAGTAACAGACTATGTATATACCTAAATCATGCAGGTCACATTGGAATTTGACAAGAAATTTTTATTGTCATATATCAAATTGGCTCCAGACATGAGTTACTTTAATCACATTTCATATCATATAGGAGTAATAATTAGAGTGAAGATTTGGAGAGAAGATTTGATATTTTCTATTCAGGAGGAGGAACTGTGATAAAGTACAATTATGAAGAAGTTAACATGGCAGGCAGGACAGAGTGAGCGATTAAATGACACAGTGGTCTCTCCCTTTCTTCCTTATTAAAAGCAAAAGAAATTTTTAATAAAGTAATATAGTCAGTTAGAAAGCCCAAATGAGTCCAGTGTGAAACATTTGTATGTAACTAAGTCATCTTACTTTCTTTGGAATTGAATTTAGAATTTATTGAGAAAATAATAATTAAAAGTAAATACCCTCTAAATAATTTATTACAATCTTATGATATGCACATTTGTTAACTATGTAAAGAGGCAAAATTTTGCTGCTAGAACAACATATATTATAGCTAAGGTAGTTTTATTTGTTAAAATGCTGAAAAATGTTTTTAATTAAGTGATATTAATATAAGTGCAAATAGAATTCTTTAGGGCTGCTGCTTCTTATAAAGAGGTCTTAAATATTAAATGAAGGAAAATGCAAACTACCTTAGTTTGTCCATCTTAAAAATGAAAGTTGTATGACCTTGTATCAAGGGAATGCAGTGTAGATTAATTAGCTAATTAGATCTTTGTTATATCCAGTGTTATGAAAGGCAAAATGTGCCTGTGGCCCTGGTTCAAGCCAACCTTTTTATCTAAAACACCAAGTCATTTAAGTCAACACAAGGGACTGTCACCAGATCAGAGCAAACAAACCAACCATAATTAAAGGTGTGGTTTAGTGCCTAGAGAATCAGGGCAATTTGCCCCTTTCTAGTTCTGTGGCCTTGTCAAGTTACTTGACCCCTCGGGACTCACTTTCGTAATCAGTAAAATGACTGGGGTTGACCTGTAAGGAGTTTTTCAGCGTTAAAATTCTCTGACACTCTATTTTTATATATAAGAGAAGCAAACAAATCACTCTCCACATCAGAGAAAGGGGCTGATTTGTTGTAGAGGATGGAACCACATCATGCGTCATTCCACGCAAGTTGGAACCACATCATGCGTCATCCCACACAGGCCCAAGGATGGGCCAAGTATCCAGAAGTCCTCCCACCTCCCACTACTCAAGTGCCTTCCTCTTGCCCAGCCACTAATAGACCCAGGGAGCACAGGAAGATCCTTAGAGTGTGAAAACCTGGTGACGAATTCGTTCAATCTCTAGCAAAGCAGGTATCTACACATCCCTTCTCATCAGTTTCTTCTTGACCTCTGTAACTCCCTTGCAAGTCTGTTTTACCAATAACTGAGTTGTCCCTTTGGTTTTTTTTTTTTTTTTAAGATTTTATTTATTTATCGGGGGTGGGGGGGAGAGCAAGCACAGGCAGACAGAATGGCAGGCAGAGGCAGAGGGAGAAGCAGGCTCCCTGCTGAACAAGGAGCCCGATGTGGGACTCGATCCCAGGACGCTGGGATCATGACCTGAGCCAAAGGCAGCTGCTTAACCAACTGAGCCACCCAGGCGTCCCCCCTTTGTTTAGACTATGCAAAATGCTTCCTCCTTTCTTCACTCACACAAAAAACATTTTAGGTTATTCTCATTCTTCCCACTCGTCGTTTATTCATATATTCACTGAACTAGCATTTACTAAGCAACTACTATGGGCAGCAGTCTTCACTAGGCCTTGATCTCCTTGTATAGTGAAGCCAGTGTGTTGCTTTGTGGTGGGTTTCTTCCATGGGGTTAGACTGTCTGGGTTCAGATCTCAGCTCTCCCACTCTCTGTGTTGTCATGAACAAGTGTCTTAACTTCTCTGTGCCTCAGTGTTCTCATTATTGTTAATAATAGGAGCCACTTCATAAAGTTTAGTGAAGAAGTAAGTCAATCTGTGGTTAGTGCCTCGAAAAGGACATGTTAAGACCTGACAAGCACTAGATAAATGTTAGTTTTTATTATTATCCTGGAACTATCTGAATTAGGCAGAAATCAGCAGTCCCATGACTGAGCTCCTGATGACATTTGACACAGTGCCTTCTATATAAAACATGATATTTCATGGCTGTGGAGTTGTTTGTCCACTTCAAAGGGCCATGGGGAATGGATTTGAGGAGCATTTGTCACTGACAAGGATTAGTGAAGCAAGCAGAGTTGCTACCTCAGAGAGCTCAGGGCAATGACAGCCACTTTGTCCAAGCCTGAGCAGTAGCAAAAGGATGGCAGTAGCCCAGAGAAAAGATCCCAATAAGGAAGCATTGCCAGGCAAATGCAGGATGACCTGAAGATTTGCTCTAGCTACCCCTTTTTAAAGATACTTAAGTGCATGTTGCATATTTATTAGAAAGGAACCATTTGCCGTGCCTGGACATTAATAGTAGTGGTAGTGATTGTAATTGTTGTAACAGTGGTAGTAATAGCAATAACGGTAGTATTTGAAATAAGAGTGATGGTAGCAGAGTTAGTCAGTAGTAATAGTAGTAAGAATAACTGTGATAATAGAAATAATCATAGCACGAGTAGAGTAGTAATCACAGTGGTGTCCACAACAATGATATGTCAGTAATCTTGGCAGTGGTAATGGCAGTGATAGGGCACAGGGAAGAGCAGGGATGTAATCTGGATGGCAACAGTGGTGGGAGTAAGTTCAGAGCAGCAGTAGGAGCGATGGTGTAGCAGTCATGGAAGCAGTGGTGACCATCGCAGCAGGGGTAGTTGCAGGGGTGGGTGCAGCAAAGTCACAGCTACACTGTTTTTTAGCACTGTTCAGAGCACTTTATACTTATCAACTCAATTGCATAAACACCCTGTGAAGTAGGGCTCATTAGAAATGTTGGTTTTACAATAGTGCCTATAACATTTTGAATTATTTCAGTTCTGATACCAAACTTGGATATGCTAGTTCCAGTGACATCTCACTAAGACTGTGGTCCTCCCATCTCCAGTCCTCCAGATCTCACTCACCAAAGCCCCCCACTCCCACTGACGTAAGCTGAAGCCCCAGAGCCTCTGTGCCTATGTTGTTGCTTCCCGTAGGAAAGACATCTGTGATGCTTGCTTGCTTTCAATAAAGGTGTCACTCTTGGCTTAGAAAAAGTGGGAGAAAACTGTTGCCCTCTGATGGTGGGCATGTTATAAAGTGGTTGCCTAGAGTATTAGAAGGGAAAGAGGGAAAGAAGTCCCTCACCTCCCTCTTGGTAGAGGCAGACTCATCACACCTCCTCAATGCCAGAAGGAGACCTGTCCTTGACTTTCTGTCACAACCTGCCTTCACACAACTCATTCTTTCTCTTTGATGAATTAAAGTGTCTCTAAAATGACCATTTGAAGTAGCGATTAGGAGTCAGATGAACTGGTGTGCAAATGTCAGATCTCTCCCTAACTGTGTGGCTTTCTTAGACTCAGTTTCCTCCTCTGTAAAATGAGGATAATTATTACCTCCTAGAACTGACCCTGCACTTGGCACATGTTAAGCCTTCATGACCATTACCCACTACTATCACTGAGGTTATTGCCATTATTCTTCCTTCAAACCATCAAACCTATTATTGTTGTGAATAAATATCCAAGTAACTCCTGCCCCCCCCCCCGCAGATCTTCCTTCACTATGTTACCCAAAATAACTCAGAAAATGAAACTTCAGGTCTATAGTGTCAGAGAATCATCCAGACCTCCATTCCTCAGACACCATATTAGCCTCCCATTGCTGCTGTAACAAATGGTCACAAACTTAATGGCTTTAAAACAATACAAAGTTATTATTTTCCTATAGTTCTGAAAGTTAGAAGTCTAAAGGGGGTTGTCAGGAGGCTGTAGGGGAAAAAATGCTGCTTGTTCTTTATAGCTTCCAGAAGTCTCCCACAGTCCTTGGTTCATGACCTCCCATCACTTCAGTCTCTGCCTCCATGGTCACATCTCCTATGACTCTTCCACCTTCCTCTTTCCCTTACAAAGACCTTTGTGATTATATTGGGTCCATCCAGATAATAAGGGTAATGTTATCATCTCAAGATCCTTAATCATCTGCAAAGTCTCTTTTGCCAAATAAGGTAACTTACGGTTTCCAGAGCTTAGAACATGGATACTTAGGGTGACCATTATTCTGCCCAACACAGATGTCCTGAAGAACTAGCTATAGAAAATACAGATGTCTGAGTGGCCCATTCAGTGTTTAAATATTCATTTCTGATCTTCTGTCCTCCCCTGATCTTCAGCACACTATCCAACTTCTTTGAGGGTCAGTTTCCACATGTGTCAAACAAGAATGGCTGCATTGCATGTATCAAAGTATTTGGGGAATAACCAATGTACTTGGGTTGTAAAATGCTTAGCAAATTTTAGAACAAAATGCCACATAAAAATAAGTAATAATTTAACTGTCTCGCAGTTCGATGAATAGACTCAAACTGCTTTAAGATCTTTGGTAAAAGACACTCTTCCAATGCCATGTATATGTTGGTGTTTTTGCCTTTGTCCTCGCTGCCAGCCATATATCAAAAGCATACTTTCATTTATTTTTCCTGTTTCAGATAAACAAATCTTCTGTGCCGGTGGTTTTGCTGAATATCTTCTCCCCTCAAGCCTTGCAGGGGTAGAAATGTAGCTTGTTTTCTTCCCTGGGTGTTCTGTGGGTGGTGGACATGGACGCGTTAGGCTTTTTGTCTCCATTTGTTCTCAAGCTACAGCTTTTGCTGCCTCTGACTTCGTTTTTGCTGTGTAGTTATGAGTTTGCCACCTCTCTTTTGAGCCTCACCAAGAGCCGCTCTGGCCTGATCTGTTTCTTTCTAGTTTTACTGTTTCCAAGGGAAATGGAGTCAATATGGCTGTTCACCTGCTGAGTTAGGAGTTTGCCCTCATACACACACCATGTTATTTTATTCTAGTTCCAGGGACCATGCCTCAATAGCACTTCCAAGGACACTTACACGAAAATGAAGTAGCCACTGTGTGTCCTTCACACAATTCCTTATGCATTGCCTTTGCTTCCTGGAGGGCAGGGATATATACCAACTATACCCAGGAAGGATGTACAGATGACTCTACTTTTTGAAGTTGACCTTCCCCAGAAACCAGGACCTACAGAGAAACAAACTTCTATTTGCTTTTAAAAAGAAGAAGAAGAGGGGCACCTGGGTGGCTCAGTGGGTTAAAACCTCTGCCTTCAGCTCAGGTCATAATCCCAGGGTCTTGGGATCGAGCCCCACATTGGGCTGTCTGCTCAGCAGGGAGCCTGCTTCCTCCTCTCTCTCTGCCTGCCTCTCTGCCTACTTGTGATTTCTGCCTGTCAAATAAATAAATAAATTTTTTTAAAAAAGAAAGAAAAATAAAGAAATCAACACTTGCATCACACTTTTTAACATAAAAAGACATGACTGTGTTTAGATAATGTGATGTTCCTGTGTATCTCCTCAAGAAAAAATAGTTATGTGGATGTATCAGCCCCATTGAGATATTTAAGAGAGAAGAAATTTAATATAGGGAAAGAGTGACAGTGGTGTTTAAAATGCTGGCTAAGGGAAAGGAGGCATTATCTAGAGGTCAGTAACTCGGGAAGTTGCCGTTGCCCCTATAGCTGGAGGAACAAAGGGGTGAATATGGTGCTACCCGAAGTCCACCAGAACACACTCGCTGTCCCTGTTGGAAATGGTGGATCTGCCCTTGTATTAGTTAACTATTGCTATTACATAACAAATTACCTCAAAATGTCATGAAACAACAAACATTTACTACTTCCTACCCTAATTGCTCTTTCAGAACCCCTCCTGGGCCTCCTCAATGAATCAGCTGATGCCCCCATGGTGTCTGCTCTACATGTAAAGCCCTACTCACCACTCCTCACTGGAACCTCTCATCTAGACTTGCTTTCTCAGACTGCACTCCAGGTTCCCATCTCTCCTGCCTCTTTGCCTTTTCCCTTCCTTCGAAGCTTAGCTATCCTATATTCCCTGCCCGTGCCTCCTCAGAGCTTTTTTGTTGCTGGTCAGCACTGTATGATAATAGGAAGCTTTGAGATTTATTCAATTCAACAAAATCTGTTAGGTGGATGCGGTGTTTCAGGCATTATGCTAGGCTGAGGGATACAAAGACGAAAAAGAAATAGTTCCTGCCCTTGAAGAGTATGCAGTTATATCAGGGACAACGATGTCTATAAAACAAAGTGATAAGTGCTACAATACAGGTACATTCTGGCAGATTGATTGACAAACCATACAGATCTGTCCTCAGTTGACTTCAGGTTATCTGCATCCTTGATTCTTGCTGGGGAAAAAAATGCAACCTTGAATTCTCAGTCATATAACCCTTATCAAATAAACTTACAATAAATAATTTATGGAGGTTTGCCTAAAAGACAAACAGCCCATCTATTACTTTAGATATCCTAAATTTTACTGTTCATGTACACAGAAGCATAATTCAGGTTTTTTTTAATCTATAAAAAACTAAAATAACATGGTCCATGGCCTTGTTTTCCTACCTCAGGAAAACTGCTTTTACTCAGTTGTATGTTGATGTCTCCTCATCTGCCTAGATCAAACAACATTTAAACATCTAAACACTGCTGAATGAAATTAAATATGTACCCAATGTAGGAATGTTGAGAGTGTCTTCCTCTACATCCCTATTTTTTTTTAAGATTTTTTTTTTATATTTGAGAGAGAAAGGGAGAGAGCATGAATTGGGGGGTGGGGGTCAGAGGGAGAAACAGACCCCTGCCCAATGTGGGGCTCGATCCCAGGACTCTGGAATCATGACCTGAGCTGAAGGCAGATGCTTAACCCACTGAGCCACCCAGGTGCCCCCGTTTCCATTTTCTAAGGACCCCGCAGAGAAGTTTTTCTCAGATCTCAGATTCAGGAAGAGTGTTCTGAGAACACCTCATTTGTTTTTGTCTTATGGATATAGCAATATCTTACAAGTCACTGGGTCTCCATTCTTGTTGTAGCTGCTGGAAGCGAAGATCAAATTATAGTGCTCCTCTAACAACTACATGAGAGTGGGTGATGGGCATTTGTTTTGCTGCCCTTATTTCCCCTTGACCCCAAATCCTCCTTTATCCTTTTGTAGGGATGTCAGTAAGATAGCTCAAATTCTCTATAAAATGGGGAGGTTTATGTTGATTACAAAAAATCATGCAGGTATGTCTATATGTTCTATTTGGGAGGAAGCATTAAGAAAATCATAGAAATTATATTTGATCTGAGTCTTGGAAAATTATGACCCTTCTCCAGTCTGAGAATATCTTCCCAAGTCAGGAGAATAGCAGAAGCAGAGACTTGTAAGCATAAAAATCCACATGGGCTTATGAGACCAGATCCAGAGGAAGGGAAGGATCTAACACTGATATGTTTGTTTTCCTAATCCTATACTATCCCCCCCAGTTAAAAGAACAGTTAATTAAAATGTAACTTTACATTGATGAGCCCTTAAGAAGTGACTCTAATAATAGCAGCTTCTTTTTTTTTTTTTAAGATTTTTATTTATTTATTTGACAGACAGAGATCACAAGCAGGCAGAGAGGCAGGCAGAGAGAGAAGAAGGGAAGCAGGCTTCTTGCTGAGCAGAGAGCCCGCTTTGGAGCTCCATCCCAGGACTCTGGGATCATGACCTGACCTGAAGGCAGAGGCTTTAACCCACTGAGCCACCCAGGCACCCCATAATAACAGTTTCTATCAGGAGAAATAAGTAGCGTTTTATCAAGTAAGCATTTTTCTGTTTACCCGATTTACAAGGCCTTCCCACTCTATCTGCGGGTTAGCTAAGTTAGATGCTAGGCCACCAAGAACAATAGCTGTCGCAGGCCTCTGCCAGTGAGGGTATGGCCAGGGTAAAACCGGAGCACTCATCCCTCAAAGCCCCGTTCATCGTCCCCTACTCCTGCAAAGCCATCTCCTGGCCTGGCTAAGCCTGCAGTAAGGGGAAAAGGGCAATGTGGGGGTATGAGCAAACCTCACATATAAGGGGAGATGCTTGTATGGTACCCACAGGAACTGAGCAATATACCTCCCCCTGGCTGCTCCTCATTTTCCTCTTCTGATTTGGACGTCTGAAATCGGATCTTTTTACCTGATCTCATTATTCTAAAATCACACTGCCTATCTTGACAATCTGTGATATTCATTGATTTTTCCAATCTGCAAACCATCTATATACATCACCAAAGACTCCCAGTAGCTAGAGATAACTTTAAAAATGAGTCATTCACCAGGCTCTAGGCAGGAAATTAAGATTTGTAATGTTGAGATATGAGTAATTTTAGGTACCTTTCATTACTTTGATTTCTTTTTTCTGGTAAATATTACAATTATTTAAGCAGCTGAGAACGTCATGCTAAAATGTCAGTAAGTACAGTAACAAATCTAGCTCCTAAGTGAGTCCCTACCAAGGCATCATGCAAACAATAATTTGCTGGAATCACGCATGAAAAACATAAGGCTATTTGAGGATTTGGGGTGATTTCTAGTCTGGAAATTGACCTATTTGAGAAGAAAGAACCATCTCCAGGAAAGAATTAACAGAGCAGTGGCTTTTGTTATTGGTTAAGTAAATTTCCAAGGTTTTTAAGTGTTGCTTTCTATAAATACCAAAGGAGAAAAATTGGGTAACCTTGATTGTAGTTTTACTATTTAGCTTTAATGGAGACCTTAGGCCAGCCTGGAGCCCAAAATGAGGGAAAGTCTCATGTGGGGGACCACACAGTGTAGTCAAAAGCAAACCTGCCTCTTATGCCTAAAGAGTAGTATCAACCTGAACAAACATCTTTCTGAATGCAAGCACTCCGCTAGCCTGAAAAGGCATCAGTAGCAAAAGGGATATATGGGAAACTAAATGTCCTCGATGCGCCAGCAAGAAACAGTGAAACGGCTCTCCTTGAATACAAATGAAAAGAAACCCTGCCATGAGAGTTCTAGCCCCAAGATGCCCACATACACCTCACTCTTACTAATCCCACCTCAGACCTAGCCCTGACTTCCCCACCCACCACACATTTACACAGCCATCACCTGTGTCACGACATGTGCTAAACACTCAGTAAATTGTCTCCAGGTGGCCTTTAGACTTTGTCTTCCTTTACACATTTGCATGTGCAAGTTAGATCTTTGTAGATTATCCCATGTGCCTGAGATCCATGCAGTTCTCACCAGGCAAATAGCTGTGTATAGCCATTGTCTAGACTTGCCCCAGATGCCTTAGGCTGAGACTATGAATACTAGAACATTTATTTTTATAAACCAACCCTCATGTGACAAAAGGCTAAATTACCTAACATATAAAGAGCCTTTACAATTAAAAAAAAAAAGGGCCAATAATCTTTAGGAAAGCAAAATATATGAAGAGACATTTCACTAAAAAAGAAATGCAACATTCTTTATAACATGAAAGAAAAATGCAACTCTCTTTCAAACTCTCTTACAATGAAAGAAAAATTAGAGGAGCAAAACACTTTTTTCCGTAACAGATTGAAAGAGATCAGAAATTTTAAAATATGTAGTAAAGTATCAGGGAAACCAGGTTCATAAACTACTGATGGAAGTATCAATTATTATAATCTCATAGGGCAATTAGGTGATAAGTATCGAAATTTTAAGTACATGTATACTTTGACCATTTTCCTGTGCAAGAATTTATCCGTCAAAAATACAATATTGCACATAAATAAAAATGAGTTGTGAGGAGATTTATGGCAATATTAACAATAAAAACAATAGACCAAAGTGAAAACTGATATTTGGATGCTTCCAAATGTCCAAGAGTCTATGCAGTTACTAAAATGAATGAGGTGGATCCAAAACTGTCTACATGACAAAGAGGTTTGACTGCCACACAACACATCACAAAGTAAGCAGGGTCACCCCCATGGCCCAGAACTCTTTATACAATCAAAGAAACCCACCTTGGGGCAGCATGCCAAGGCAGTACAGGTAATATCTGGTTATTTGATAAGGATTAAAGGTAAAATAGAACTCTTCAGGCAAGTATCTGTCTCTGGGTGTCTTAAAATTTCCATCCCACTGTGCTGAAAATATACCAAAGAGTGATCTTGCCCAGAAAGAAGAGAATGCCTAAGTTTAACAGGCCCTGGAACAAGGTCTTCTTTTCATAGTTTAAAAAAAAAAAGAAAAGAAAGAAAAAGCTAAGCTTCAATTCAATGAGATAGAATATAAAAACCTTTCTTACTAATTTGTTAAAATATACAACAAAACACCAGTTGCCAAGAGTTTGCCAATACATTTAATAAATAAAAATTTAAGACGACTAACTCTCTTTCATAAAACTTCAATTTTCTTCTCTCATTACTTAATGTAATCTCTCTCTTCCCCATGCTTTAAGAAAAAGCCTTAACTTTCCTTCACTGAAGTTCAGGTATCAAATAGCTTGTCCACAGTTCCCAGAATGCTAGCTTAGGGCAGCAGCTATCAGATTTCATTGATTTGCTGCTAGCAAATTGGAAGATTTAATGGTGTGACTTCCATATGTTGCTGGTTGGTGATCAGGTCTCACTGGGGTCTCTCCAAATGGGAAAAGAATTGCTTCCTGCTAATCTCAGGCAGCCGCATTGCATCCACATCCATTTGCTCACTGATCTTAAACAGAAAGAATACAGAGAAAGATTATGTTTCATTCTCCCACTGCGTCTACATAAAACCCAATTGCCATCCCTTTCTGATGAGCAAGATGTTACCTTGGCAACTACTTTGTAGAGCTCTTATTCCTCCCTCCCCTGAAGCTCGTCATTTATGTAAAAGTTATTTTGCCTCCTGATGGCTAAGATAAGACATCAGCCAGCCTGACTGGTTCCCTGGCTCTTCCAGACAAAGTTTTAAAACTGGTAGCCACGGGGCAAAATGGTGTATTTGACCACATAAAGTTTTTCAGTTTTTGTGTTTTTGTGTTGAAAAACACTTGGGCCTGAAAACACTGGGTCCACATTCTCAACGATCAGTTGTGGCTAGTACTGGTTTCTTCCCTGCACTCAGAGCTCTTCCTTTGATTAGATTACCTGGTAGGCATTTAGGTTGGGATCCCTGTCTGAAGATATATACCCTTTTAAAAGTGAAAATATTCAGAACAGAATAAAAGTTGTTCCTAAGCAAATATGTTTCTCTTTCTCAAAATTCAAAGGAACCTCAAACTCACCCAATGTCTTCCCAAATGCACCAAGTGTTCCAACACTATCCTTAACTTCTTGCCACCATTCCTAATTACAGCTAGCAATATGAGATACTTGGAGGGTTTCAACAAGAAAAAGCAAAGTTGAGGAGAGAAATAACTCATGTCCCCTGAGCAGTTAGAGTGACAGTGAAGTTGGTAAAGAAGGCAGTGGTCTTCAAACTGAAACAGGCATTGGAATCACCTGAAGAGCTTCTTAAAACACAGACTTCTGGGGGCGCTAAGTGTCTGATTCTTGATTTCAGCTCAAGTCATGAACTCAGGGTCTTGAGATAGAGCCCCCGCATCAGGCTCTGTGCTCAGCATGGAATCTGCTTGAGATTCTCTCCTCACACCCCCTCCCTTAAATAAATAAATAGATAGATAGATAGATAGATAGATAAAAATGAATGAATCTTTTAAAAAAATACTCACAGATTTCTGGATCTCAGTTTCTGATTCAGTAGGTCTAGCGACTTTGCATTCCTAACAAGTCCCAGTAATGGTCGTGCTCCTTGTCTGGCAACCATACTTTGAGCATCACCAACTTCTGGCTATATCAAATATATCTGTAAGTGCATAGTGGCCAAACACAACAGAGGTTTATTTCTTTTTTACAAAACAATCCATAACAAGTTTTCATTCATTCATTGAATGAGGGACCCAAGCTGCTTTGAGCTTACATCTCTACTAACAATTAGAAGCATATACAGTCGGGAAGAGAGGAAAGATATCAGGAAATCAAACCACCTTTATTTAAATTCAAGCATAATTAACATACCATGCTGTATTACTTTCAGGTGTATAATATAATAATGATTTTAATAATAATAATGATTCAATAATTCTATAAATTACTCAGTGCTCATCATAATAGATGTACTCTTAATCCCCTTCACCTATTTCACCCATCCCCCTACCCACTTCCCCTCTGGCAACTGTATATTTTGAGTCTGTATATTTAAGAGTCTGGTTTTTTGGTTTGTCTCTTTTTTCCTTTGTTCGTTTTTTTCTTTTTCTTTTTTTTTGTTCTTTTTTTTGTTATTCATTTTTTTCTTAAAATTCCATGTATGAGTAAAATCATGTGGTATTTCTCTTTTCCTTACTGACTTATTTCACTTAGCATTATACAGTCTAGATCCATCCATGTTGTTGTAAATGGCAAAATTCCATTCTTTTTTATGACTCAGTAATATTCCATTATATATATGTATATTCTTCTTTACCCATTTCTCTGTGGATGGACATTTAGGTTGCTTCCATATCTTGGCTACTGTAAATAATGCTGCAGTGAACACAGGAGTGCTTATATCTTTCCAAAGTCACATTTTCATTTTCTTTGGGTAAATACCCAGTAGTGTGATTACTGGGTCATATGGTAATTCTATTTTTAATATTTTTAGGAATCTCTATACAGTTTTACACCAATCTGTTTTCCCACCAACAGTGCACAAGGGTCCCTTTTTCTCCACAGACTCTCCAACACTTCTTATTTCTTCTGTTCTGTTTTTAGCCATTCTGAAATGGCTTTGTGGTTTTCATTTGCATTTCCCTGATGATTAGGACGTTGAGCATCTTTTCATGTGTCTGCTGGCCATCTGTATGTCTTCTTTGGAAAAATATTTATTCATGTCTTCTATCCATTTTAATCAGATTATTTGTTTTTTGGTGTTAAGCTGCAGAATTTCCTTATATATTTTGGATATTAACTCCTTATTGAATATATCACTTGCAAATATCTTCTCCCATTCAGTGTGTTGTCTTTTTGTTTTGTTGATGATTTCCTTTGCTGTGCAAAAGCTTTTTATTTTGGTGTAGTCCCAATAGTTCACCTTTCCTTTTGTTGCCCTTGCCAAAGGAGATGTAGCTAGAAAAATGTTCGTGTAGCTGATCAGTCTACTTTTTAAAAGCCTTGTCACAGAAGTGTCACATATCACTTCCATTCAATGCTTTATTGGTAAAACCTAGCCACGATGATAATATCTAGATGCAGAGAATGCTGGGAAACATAGTCCCTGACAGTACATCCACTTCCCAATTAAAATTCTACAAAATGGGTGGGAGAACATCTATTTTTTGTGTATATCTGCATCTCAGAAGCTATGAAAGTGGCTCACTCTTCCTCTACTAACTTCCTTCCCCATTACCAGAAGGCTCTTCTCCCTTCTTCTTGCTCATCCAAATCTCAACACCCTTCTGGTTATATTTAACCTTCACCAGAATTCCCAGTTAAAAAAAAAAAAAATTCTAGTCTTTTATTTTGATAAGTAGGTAAAGTGACTTCCCCCAAAGAGTTTGTTGCTTCTTTGGGGATATTTATTTTGATAATTATAACTTGAAAACAAGATTAATTCTTCTCCAGTTAATCAGAAGGAAAATATAAGCTGTTTGCATTGTAAGTTTTAGATTAAAGACTTACCAGAGTCAAATACCTCATCAAATTATGTTTCAAAAAATAGACAATCGAAATAAGTAATGAAAAGTGTCTAAAATAATTAATATTGTGACATTATAACCTAACAACTCTCCCTGTAGTGAATTAATACTTTCTAAAGTCATCTCTAGCTCCTGGGATCTAAAGTGAGTTATAGAGGTGATCTGTGGGCTTCTAAAATCAATTAAAACTAACAATGTGATAATAAAATGAAGTGTGGCTCATTCACCATTGCAAGTGAAACAACCCAAACTAGCTTAAGCAAAAAGAGAATTTATTGTTTCACTTAAAATGAAAAGTCTAAAGGCATATTTAGCTTCAGTCATGGCTGAATTCTGAATTCAACAAATGTCATCAGGATTGTTTTTCTCCATCTCTCAGCTTCATGGTGGAACAGAATGGCAATGACGGTTCTAACCCCTGTATCCTCTTTAGGTCCCAGCAGGTAAGATCAAGGCTACCTCAAAGAGGAAAACATCACTGTGGCTCACTGGAACCGATTAAGGGGTCATATACTCATCCTTAAACTAATCATTGTAGCCAGGGGAAATTAATTTTGGTGTCATGTGTGGAATCAGTTTCACTTAATCCATACTGAATTAAAGAATGTAGTTCTTTAGAGGGGAAATGTAACTTTTGGGGTTTGTGGGGGCTCAATGCCCCACACTTGGAACCAGTTGAAGGACCCAGGAGCCAGAAAGGCATCACAAGATTACCTTTATTACATGAGTTTAGGTCTGTTAACCAAGTGGGCTTGCTAATTCCTGAACTAGATGAATCTTCCCATCAGAGACATGCAGTCTCCCACAGGGGCCTGTCCCTATCAGATATGACAAGGAGAATCACGGAATCTTCTCTGCATACTGATAGGTGACATCAGAAAGGAAACAGGGCTCAGCCACTGCACCAAAACTCACCTCTCCAGTAAGTCTCTCTTCCCTCACTTGGGGTAAAGAGAAAGGAACCAGGGGTAAAAGAGCTAAGATTGTTACACTGAAAAATTTCATACACATAATATAGGAATAGAGAATAAATGTCTCCTGAAATTTAACAAGAGAATAAATGAATGCTGATAGCAACAACAGATGTCCACTACCAGTAAGGCAGGCGGGGCCGGGGCCGGGGTGGGGAAGCAGGCTCCCTGCTGAGCAGAGAGCCCAATGCAGCCTCTATCCCAGGACCCTGAGACCATGACCTGAGCCGAAAGCAGAGGCTTAACCCCCTGGGCCACCCAGGCACCCTAATTTAGTGTTTTTATACAAATGAAAGGTAACCAGGTATAAAAGTGGACATTATGTGGATGCGCTGGTATGAAATGAGAGTGAGTAGCCAGAAGAATCTGGTTGAAAGCTTAGGAACAAGAGTCAAGAAAAAGAGGAGATTCATATTGATCTGGACCTGATTCTTGAACATAAGTTTGATGAGAGTAGACTCCTTATCTTCCCTGCTCACCCTTGTATCTTTCCCCAGTCTAGAATGTGGCCTCTGGCATATAGTAGGTGCTCAATAAACATTTGTAGATTGGCTAAATTGGGTAGAGGGGGAGGGGAGAAATCAGAGGAAATTAAAATCCTGTTTGGAGTTACACTGGCCACAAAAAAAGTAGTGTTGATTTGTATCTAATATTGTATCTCGATCCTAACTAAAAGGATCCAATTTCATGCCATGTAGGAAGTATTTCGCTGACCTGGAAAAGTTCAAGGATTAGAGAACCAAAAATATTGGAAATGACAGGAGTCTTACAGGTAATTTAATATAATTCCCAATGTTTAAAACACTTGGGAAGCTCTTTAGAAAATGAGATACCCAGACCCCACTTCCAAAGATTCGGACCCAAGCAACCATAATTTGTAATAGTTCCCAAATGATTCTGACATGCAGCCTGGGCTGAGATCCACTGTTCTACTACAACCACTCATCCTTTAGAAGAGGCTGCGCTTAAAAAGATAAAAAGATGTAACTTGATTATCAATGAAAGAAATAGCCAGCTCTTAAAGTCAGCCCTAGTCAATTCCCAAAATGAACAGGCCTGAATCTCTCAAAATATTACCGGAACCAACTATTTTTATAGGCAGAAAAGGGTGTGTATTCCAGCCCAGTACTCTGTCTTGAAAGCCATGGGGAGCCATTGAAAAGATTTGCACACGGGTCATGATGAACAGGTAGTTTCCAGGGATGGACCTGACTATCATGGAAGGATAGGTTTGAAGGAACAAGTAGAAAGACAGGGAGGTCATGCAATGGCTATTGTCCTGAAATGAGCCCTTGATCGTCCAACATAAGATGAGATGGTGAACACGAGCAGTATTGTGTAAAGCTGTCGACAGCCTTCAGGAATGTTGGCCTGGGAGCATTAGTGGTGAGCTAGCACCCAAACAACGACAAGTTCCCAGCTCTGTACTTAGTCCAGCTTTGCATTCTAAACAGCTACCTGGCCTGGAGCTGCGGAAGCCCTTCTGAAGGAGGGGAGGAAGGGTGTAAAGGAAGAGAGTGTGAAGCACTGGCCTGGGGGCGGGGGCAATCAGCCTAGGGTGCTTAACACACTGCTGCGTTTTGTGACTAGAACCAAGTAAAGAAAGAGAGCAGTGATGGTTTTGTCAGGAAAAGCCACTTCTTGGTCACTTAGATGACCTCCAAAGTCCTCCAGGACACTGGGGCCATCAGGGAAAAGAGCTAGAGGAGTCACACCTTCTCCTTGGTAGACACAAAGCTGTTTCATCATTGTGATTTAAAGAGTAAGTGTGCTAGATGAGTAAACCTATCCGCCTCAAACAAGACTCCCTCAAAAATATTTTGCAAACCATCACCCAACCAGTGAAACTTTGTTTTCAGAATTTCTCCAGTTGGACCAAGCAGTCCCTCCCAAACCTTGGGGGTGGTGGGTGCTGCACGTATTTGCAGACAGGCCTGACCAGCACCCTCCTTTTGCAGAGGCTAAAATCACTCCAAGGTGAAATGATCCTCTGAAAGAGCTCGTGTTAAGTGGCTCTTCCAACAGGACTGAAGGCGTGGAGGTCTGAGTAATTTGCCTCAGGCCAGCCCTGAGAAGAAGCAATGCCATTCCCAGCAGCCCCCTCCCCTCTGCCCAGGGGGTTACCAGGGCCCCCTCAAATGCCTCCAGCAATGGGTTTTTTGCAACTTCCCTTAAGAGAGGATGCCATGGGCTAACAGACATCACTGTCAGGAAGGTTTTCATGCTGCGCCACTTACATTTTCTTTTCGGCAGTTTCAGCTCATTGCTCCTAATTACCTCCCCTTGGACCCCCCAGCGCACAGGATCAACAGCTTGGCCTGTCTCAGCACCTCTCTGCCAGAGGGTCTTCATTCAGAATGGCCCACTTAAAATGCAGCCCCACGCAGGCCGGCTCCGACTCAATGACAGGTCCCTGGAGTTGCCCACCTTCCTGCTACCCCGGCCTTGCTTGGGGCCTCCTGCTGGCTAAGCCAGGGAGCCCCAGCTGGCGAGAGCACACCAACGTCTCCTTCCTCTCTCTCTGCCCACCTCGGCTTTCTCACAGGCCACGTGTTCCTCCAGGACTGGGGGCCCCGCTGACGGAAGCTGAGCTCTGGGTACCAAGCCAAGGAGACGCAGCGTGAATCTCTCTCCTACAAGCATAGGTGTGAGAGCTGTGGCCTGCGATGCGCACGGACTTGGAGTAGAGTCAGCACTCCGTCGTCTACGGGCTGAAAACCAGAGAGGTTCATTCAATTCCCTCGCTCCTCCGGCGCCTTTTAACCAACTTTGAAATTCCTCTTGCTGCTGCAGGTGCCTCCCGTGCTTTGTCCAAGGGCCAGAGCCCTTGGCAGATTTATCTGGTAAGCATCGCAGGAATTTCAAAAAATGAGAACCGGAAGAAGAAGCCAGTCCCGAAGTAATTAAGATGATTTGTTTCACATGGTTCAGGTAGACACAAAGGGGAACCTGAACACAGAGAATAGAAGATCAAAGGGATAGCGAGGAGGAAGGGGAAGCTCAGCTCTGCCAAATGAAAACCGCGCTCCGTATTTTTAGCTTCTCCCAGAGATAAAACAGAGGGGAGATTTAAAAAAAAAAAATTTAACTTTTGCTTTCAGCAGTTGGCTTCCAGAATAAAATATTCAAATGCCTGATGCCATATTAACAAGGTCATAAGAGCTCCCCCACCAAAATCATTTGTCGGTAGAAAACACTGCAGTACTTAAGCCCCAGGAATTGAGCAGCAAGAATGAATATTCCTGAGGAAGTACTGGTGGCTCTTGAAAAATCCTCTCTGTGATAGGACCTCTCCTGCGCTTGGTACCCTGCCAGCCATGGGAGGTAAAGGCATGGTCGAGCAGCAGCGGGGCAGCACATGGGGGCACATGAGACCATCTAAGTGAGCCACCCTTCCAAGCCACAACATGGTATGTATGATACACGCCATGGCACATGGTATTTGGCTGTGTGGCTCTCCTTCCCAACAATATTGCTCATCAGCAATCAACTGTCATTATTACTTCCCACAGTGGTGATACTCAGCTCTTCTGCTACTTTGCCACAATAAGTATACACATCTCTCCTCTCCCTTAACTCTGTGGTTTCCACCTGATCTGCACCATCACACGCCTGCTCCTTGTTCACATTTTATCCAGAGTTCCTCACAGGCTCTGGGACATTACACTTTTCCAGGACCACAGTGACAGACCCAGAGCTAGATTCCGGGCTCTCGCAAAATGAAAGGAGGCTTTTCTCTTTGTGGTTCTTCCTTTCTCATCCCCTTTCCATACAGTGACTTCGAGATTCCTTCTGCTCCTGAAATAGAATTCTTTTTTTTTTTTTTTTTAGGATTTTATTTATTTGTCAGAGATTAAGAGAGTGAGAGAGCCCAAGCAGGCAGGGCAGCAGGCAGGGGAAGAAGCAGGCTCCCCAATGAGCAGAGAGCCCAATGCAGGACTTGATCCCAGGACCCTGGGATCACGATCAGATCCAAAGGCAGATGATCATGACCTGACCCGAAAGCAGATGCTTAACTGAATGAGCCACCCAGGCCCTGAGATATAATCCTTACCTCCTGTGAACAGCGTGAATACTCAGCTTAGTATTTACAACACACCCATAAATCAGTACCATCCTGACAATAAATGTTAAAATCCAGAAACTAAGGTTGGGGAAGTGAAATCCCGTGCCTCCAGTCAGAGCTAGCAAGTGGAGGACATGAGGGTCTGTACTACCTCTGTGGATAAACACCTGAATTCCGTTAGCACCCAAGACTCCATTCACCAGTGGCCTCTGAGCAGCTGTGGAGACTAAACCAAGCGATCAAACATCCACGGGGTATTGTTTGCAGTGCACAGACTTTTGACAGAATTGATTGATCTAAGTGTTGCCTTATGTGGGAGACTTCTCTGTACTTCACTAGAGCTTTGTCCTAGGAGGCTACTGCCTCCATGGTGGTCTTGCTCCAGGCCCCCTGGACGCCTACACACCATTGGAAGGATAATGTTAGAGATACCGACCACGATTATGGAAGGGAGCAAATTAATTTCTGTTGTGATCTCCAACCCATGACATGGTCTCATTTATCCCTTTGTTCTGTCTGAGCAGAAGGTCCCATTCATTCTGCCCAGAAGACCATGTTCACTCCTCAGCTCCAGTGAACCAGGATGTCAGGAGACTTTCTTCCCTGAGCCAGGCTTCAGTGGAGTTGTTTCCTGTGGTGGAGATTGCTATATGGACAAAAGGATGGTGTGGATAAAAAGAGACGGCCTTTTTTGTGTGTATCAGTGCTTCTCAGGCTTGGGCATACACACGAATCACTGGGGAGCTTGTTAAAAATGCCAATTCTGTTTCAGCTGTTCGGGGGTCCTGAGATGCTACATTTCTAGTTTGCTCTGAGGCGATGCCCACACCGCTGCACCTGACACTGAGAGGGGCCAGGTTTCCTTCGCACACAGCCCATTTTCGCAGCGAAGCCTTTGATGTGGCATTTTGACGAAGAAAGTCCTGTAAAGACTAGAGGCCACGGCTTGTATCATTGCTATGAGTAAAGGAGGGTTTTCCTCTGAAGCAGAGAACATTCCTCAAGTCAGTCACCTGGGAAAAAAACCCTTCAGGCCATCCAGAAAGGAAACTCCGATTTTGCTGGACGTGCACATCCAAAGCTGAGGCTTGAACAATTTTGAAGGGATCAGGGACAGGCCCACACACGAGGCCGTCACTGGAAGGAGTAAGTAAATTCTGCCACGTAGCCCTACCTGTATGCAGCTCCTTTGTTGGCCTGCCTGACTCAGCGGTGATTCATCTGGTGGGTTCGCCATAACCTGCGGTGGACCGATGTCACGTGGCTGCCGGAACCCACCAGTTTGCATATATGCTGGCAGGTGCTCACCACCCACTGGGCAGAATACAGACGGTGGCCCAAGGTTGGGCTGGCCCCACACGGGGCTTCCTCCCCGGCATCCCTCTCACACCGACTCACACCTGGTCATGTGTTTAGAACCTAGCATCTGTGCCCCCCATCTGGGGCCTCAGGGCCATGTCGTGATTATGTTTGTGTTGATTCAGTGTCTGCCAAAGTCAGGTGATTCCCATGGCTGTGAGCTGGGCTGGACCATGTTCTTCCCATCACACACATGCGTATGTACCTGTTCCTTAGAACCTGAAATAAAGTATAATTTTAGAAGAAATTTCCAGTACATGCAGATAGCACGAAGCTTAAAAATAAAAACAAATACAGTTTAAGTCTGAGAGACTTGGTTCCCCAATCCTGCTGGTAGTGGTGAGGTTCCCCGTGCTGTGGCTAAAGATGAGAACACAGCTCAAGAGAGGGAGACTTGGTGAAGCCAAGAAGCCTGACTTAGCACCCCCTACTGGAGGAGGAAATAGCATTCATGGCCTTTGCTTCTGATGAGCTAAGGGTCTTGAGCATTGGGATTCCTTGAAAGGTCATTTCTCCAAGCAGAAATCATTCGAAGTTTTGATCTTTCCTAATAGCATAACTACTTGGTGTACACGTAGTCAACTATAAAATAATGCCGGTTCCAAAGGCAGAGAAGCTGGGGCCAGACCAGCTTTTAATGAGCAACCCAGGGCCTGGCCAGGCTTTGAAGGAACTAGCATATTGAGGTATTAGTTGAACCTCAAAAACAATAGGTGCCTGCGCCCTCTAAGTAGCTCATGTGTTACAGATCTGACAAGTCTCATTGATTTAAATGGCTGGAGCACTGCTTGGATTTTAATCTCCTTCACCCTTATACCAAGGAGGTCGCTGTTTAAATGCTTTTACTTAATAATGTAAACACCTGTCACACGCCAGGGGCAAAGCTATTAAGGAGAAGGATTATTTAAAGCAATGTTCCTGAATACAACATTGCTATTATTGTCTTATCCTCAGTTGCCAAGGTTTCTTTCTTAGGACCAGAGCCAATGGCCAAGTCACCTAGTGCTCTGTCCCCCAGAGAGATCTGCAAAGGGTTACATTAACCCACACTGAGAATAAGCATCTATTCACATGCAGTCGTCTGAAGGCCTCAGACATCTGACCTGCAAAGAGTCTTGCAGTCAAAGCATGTGTCTACCAAAGTCCGTCATGAAAATGGAAAGCTATTTTCCTAAAGGAATCTTAGGCCATTATCCTGTAGATACAAGGCACAGGGACTAGACTCTTTACAAGTATCATCTCTTTTATACCAGCAACAACCTTGTGATTTAGTGCTATTGTCATCCCCATCATTTGAAGTACATTTGGTTAAGTGACTTTGTCAAGGACACACAGTACTTAGCAGGAATAAGATTAGAATCTAGAGCTGTCTTCAAAGCACATACTTTCAAGGACTAAGCACTATGACATATTGTGTCTCTCACTCTCAAGGGTGCATGAGTTTACCAGATAACCTAGTGAGATGAAAGCCTAGAGGAATGAGAGAGAGTAGAAAAGAATGAGCCAGAACCTGCAAGACGCTGAGGAGGAAAAGCCTAAGGCTGGGCTCTAAGGCTTGGACTGGGAGCTTTAGAACAAAATACTGGCATTAGGAGGCCCAGGAGTTAGGACCAGAAAAGCAAAGGACACTAAGACATTTAAGAAGATACCAAGATGAAAGATGTAAGAGCACTTCCTATAGCCCAGCTTAGAAGAGGGGTGGCCCTGCTCCCTAGTCTCTGTTATTTTTCCCAAACTGCTTCAATGGGGAGACACACCGGAGGCCAATGCACAAGGTCCTCCCTACCTTACCTGGTCACATCTTCTGAATGCTCACCATAGTGCTGGTCTTAGCAAAACCCAGGTCAGGTCAGCCTGGATCCTGCCAACAGGAACCAAGACCCTGATGTCATCTAACCAACTGTGGGTTAATGACATTGGCCCTAGAGGGGAGGGCAAGCTCATATGACAGCATAGGTCCCAACAGACACTGGTCTTTATCCAAGTTACTGATCAGATATCGGTATGGTTTATCAAGACCATTCCACCACAGACTTATCTTAATGATGAAAGCCAATCCCTTTGGCTTAGTCTCAGCACCTGAATTCAGCAACTCTTTGGTGAACAAACACTTTATGATACAGAACAAGAAGAGAGAAAATGATTCATTCAACAAATATTTATCAAACATCTTTTATAAACCAAGCACTGCCCCTGATACCGGGGATAAAGCAGAGACAGCGTCATCAATGTGCCCTCTGCATGTGGAGCTTTCAGTTGTGGAGGAGACAGAAAGCAAATGAGTAAAAGGGGGGGAATAATATTGTTTTGAAAGAAAATGATCACAGCATTATTTTTCCGGGAATGGTGCTCAAATAAGCAGCATCAGCATCACCCAAGAACTTATTAAAACAGAGGTTCTCATGCCTCTCCCCAGACCTGCTGAATTAAAAACTCTGGGCATAGACCCTAGCAATCTGTGTTTTAACAAGCCTAAGAGGGGATTCTGATCTGTGCTAAAGTTCCACTGAGACAGAAAGTAAGGGTGGGGAGGGAAGCATCTTTAGATATGATGATAAGGATAGACCTTTGTGGTATTCAGACTGAGACCTGAGCAATGAAAAAGAAACATGCCACGCAAAAGCCAAGAGAAAAAAAATTCCAGGCACAGAGAACAACAAGTGCAAAGCCCCTGTGGCAGGGAAGAATTTGTTATGGTCAAGTAACAGAAAGGAGAAAGGTACAACCAGAGCATAATTATTAAAGAGGAAGCTGATGAGAACAGAGACTAGCTCCTGTAAAGAATTATAGAATTCAGTTAAAAGCATAAATTCTTTTTCAACATCTCCTTAGCAATTCGGGGTCTCTTTTGATTCCATACAAATTTTAGGATTGTTTGCTCCAGCTCTTTGAAAAATGCCAGTGGAATTTTGACCAGAATGCCATCGAAAGTACAGATTGCTCTAGGCAGTATAGATATTTAACAAAGTTTATTCTTCTGATCCATGAGCGTGGAATGGTCTTCCATCTTTTTGTGTCTTCTTCAATTTCTTTCATGAGTGTTCTGTAGTTCCTTGAGTACAGATCCTTTACCTCTTTGGTTAGGTTTATTCCCAGGTATCTTATGGTTGGTGCTATAGTAAATGGAATCGATTCTCTAATTTCCCCTTCTGTATTTTCATTGTTAGTGTGTAAGAAAGCCACTGATTTCTGTACATTGATTTTGTATCCTGCCACATTATTGAAGTGCTGTATGCATTCTAGTAGTTTGGTGGTGGAGTCTTGTGGGTTTTCCATATAAAGTATCATGTCATCTGCGAAGAGAGAGAGATTGACTTCTTCACTGCCAATTCAAATACCTTTTATTTCTCTTTATGTCTGATTGCTGTTGCTAGGACTTCTAATATGATGTTGAACAAGAGTGGTCAGAGTGGGCATCCTTGTTGTGTTCCTGATCTCACAGGGAAGGCTGTCAGCTTTTCCCCATTGAGGTTGATATTCACTGTGGGTTTTTCATAGATAGATTTTATGAAGTTGAGGAATGTTCCTTCTCTCCCTATACTTTGAAACGTTTTAATCAGGAACGAATGCTGGGTGGGGTGGGGTGGGAGGTTGGGTGAGCCTGGTGGTGGGTATTAAGGAGGGCACGTATTGCATGGAGCACTGGGTGTGGTACATAAACAATCAATTCTGGAACACTGAAAAGAAATTTAAAAAATAAATATTTTTAAAAAATAAAATAAACTATCAGACTGGGGGGAAAAAAAGCATAAACTCAAAACTGACATAAATGTTCTAGTGAAAGAATCATGTTCCTATGTTGTAAAGCATGAATCTACCCCAGATTGAGGGTCAGAGAGGGATTCCCAGAGATAATGATTTTTGAGATAATCAATGACAAGTACAAGATTACTAAGGAAACATCATGTGCAAAGGCCCTGAGACAGGAAAGATCATGACACTGTCAAGAGAAATTGTAAAAGACTTTAAAATAGGCAAAAGTGAGTACTGGATATTCTAATGTACCCTTCCTAGTTATCTGTGCCTTCATTAACTGGGACCTATTTATAGCTATTGCAAATTATAGAAAACTGAGTAATACCCGTGACTCTTGTCCAGAGAAATGCAAATTAACTTTGCCCGGTATGCAATTCATTATTGTCCTATGAATATGACTAGCTATGCCTCTATTAACTAATTCATTTCAGCATTTCCTGATTGTCTGTTTACATGTGTGTGTCTGTGTGGATGTTGAATTCTCTTATGAACCAATTGCAACAGCTTACTGGTTCTCTCATTAATCAATGATTTTAAAGAATCTTTGACAGGGGCATCTGGGTGGCTCCTTTGGTTAAGTGTCCAACTCTTTTTTTTTTTTTTTTAAGATTTATTTATTTATTTATTTTTAAAGATTTTATTTATTTATTTGACAGACAGAGATTACAAGTAGAGAGGCAGGCAGAGAGAGAGGAAGGGAAGCAGGCTCCCTGCTGAGCAGAGAGCCCGATGTGGGGCTCGATCCCAGGACCCTGAGATCATGACCTGAGCCGAAGGCAGAGGCTTTAACCCACTGAGCCACCCAGGCGCTCCCAGATTTATTTATTTATTTTAAAGAGAGAGTGCAGGGAGGAGGGGCAGAAACAGACAGTCTTAACCAGATCCCTTGCCGAGCAGCACTGAGCACAGCACCCAGCACAGAGCCTGATGAGAGGCTCCACCTAAAGACCCTGAGATCACAATGTGGGCCAAAACCAAGAGTCAGACACTTAACCAACTGGGCCACCCAGGTGCTCCAAGCATCCAGCTTTGATTTCAGCTCAGATCATGATCTCAGGTTGTGACATCAAGTCCCTCGTCAGGCTCCGTGCTGGGTGTGGAACCTGCTTAAGATTCTCTCTCTCTCTCCTTCTCCCTCTGCCCCTCACACCCCCCCAAAATAAAAACCCTTGACACCAGTTTATTTTACATTTGTATAAGACTTATGATTTTATCTCTTTTAAAGATTTTATTTATTTGACAGAGATCACAAATATGCAGAGAGGCAGGCAGAGAAAGAGGGGGAAGCCGGCTCCCTGCTGAGCAGAGAGCCCGATGTGGGGCTCCATCCAAGGACCCTGGGATCATGACCTGAGCCGAAGGCAGAGGCTTTAACCCACTGAGCCACCCAGGCGCCCCTGATTTTATCTCTTTTAGAAACTATCTTTAACAATAGGCTAGTGTGGTAGTGGGTTGCCAAATGATGTGCAGGACACCCGTTAAATCTGCATTCAGATAAACTAGAATTTTCTTGCATAAATATGTCCCAAATGTCACATGGGACATACACATGCTAAAAAAGGAAAAAGGTATTCATTATTTATTGGACATGCACACTTGGATGGGTGCCCTGTGCTTTTATGTGCTAAACCTGAACGCATAGTAGTAAGGTCCCTACTGACAGTGCTCCCACAGCAGCCCTGTTTGCTACCAGGGTTGGGAACAGAAACCCGTTTCATTCAGTCTTTTGACTTCTGCTCAGAGGCCACATCAATGCATCTTAGAACATACACAATGGGATTTGATCCTGTTTCAGATCTCACACACGCTCACCCCACCTAAAATTGCCTGTCTCTTCCCCAGTGAGGATTCACTGCTTTAGTCTGAAGCTCTTCCATATTCAAGCTACCTATTAAGATGCAAATATCCCCCCATGAGGCTCTCCTAACATGGGCTAACATTTTAACAGGAATCAGCTGACAGGACATGATTCAAAAACCAAGCCCTTGAAGGGAAACAGAAGAGCAGCTCCGGAAAGGTGGAGGGGACAGGCAGGAAGGAGACCCCAAGAGAGGAGGAAGATCTTCGGTAGACCTGGGGTCATGCTTTAGTCCTCAGATCAACCTTGCAGGCAAAGTCTATAATATACGATCTGGGAAAGGATCATTTCAAATTTGAGGCTAAGTGCTCTTGCTCTTTTCCCCTGCTTTTCCCAAAATGTGCTATAAGACACCTCCAAAAGGCCTATCTTCATGGTAATATATTTTGGACCCAGTGGGCATCTCCACAGGCTGGCGATAGGAAACACCTGTGAAACGGATAACCCCACACAGACGCATAAAAGGCAGTTCCAGTCACCAGCAGGACTTCAATCACATTCTCCTGAGCCCCGTTAGGTCTCAGAGGAATTATCACTTCCTGCGTGCAGAGGACAATGAATGGACCCAGCTCTTCCCAGACGGGAGGAGTGGGAGCCTGGCAGACAGATTTTCTCCAGACTGAATAAATGCTGGGTGGTCTGGAGGGGAGGATCACTCTCCCCAAGAAGCATCCATCCCTTTTAAAGCAATGGCTACACACACCAACTTCAGTTCCCAACTTCTGTAATATTTCTCTGTTATAAATCGGGCAGCACAGCATGTGGTCAAGGAGCCATTACAAGCCCTCTCAAACGAGATTTTTTTTTCCCAGGGACTTAATTTCTTACAATGTTGGAGCAATTGTTCTCTTAGAAAGTAGGACAGGCTCTCTTTCAGCCTGCCAGACAAAAACAAAACTGAACCAAACATAAAAGCAAAGTCTCTGAAAGGATAGTGCACGAGCAGGTTTCCTTCCGAGCACCTGGAGGCCCCTCCTTCCCCAGCTGAAGCAGCTAGATCACTCTAATGAGAACAGATGGCACCTGTCGGGAGACGGGCTCCACGTTCTATGCTTCCCATGTCCTCCTCCTGAAACCCGATTTTAGCAGATTTGGAGCCGGTTGTTGAAGTGGTAGCCTAGTTGTGTGCCAGGAAAGTAGGATGTTAATACGCACTAATACATTTGCTGCTGACTTTTGGAGAGTTCAAGGCACTTCATAACAGAAGGGGTGAAGACTTCAGGAGGCCCGGCTTCAAGGATGCAGGAAAAAGTGCCACGAACAGCCACAGGACGTGACTCATCCCGTCAGTGCCAGAGGAGAAATTCAGCCCCGATGCCCCACTCCGTGATTGCAGCGACCTAAGGCCACCACGTGACTGGAGCAGGACCGCTCCAGGTGCAGGGTGTGGAGGGTGGGACGGCAAAGATTGCAGAGCTCGTTTTGGGTAGAAGAGGCTAGGCTGAACCTGAACCTGGTACCTCTGGTTGACCCCACCCCCACCCCCGCCAGTGGAGAAGTCACCATTTCTTCCCCTGTTCAGGTTTCCGGAGGCAGGTCAGGGGTGACCTTAGAAGCACCCCCACAGGGGTATCCACGGAATGAAGGCAGAGAGGGAGTGAGGTTTCCAGAGCAGCCAACTCCTGCATTTTAAACTCTCCTTTTCACAAAAGGTGTTTCATTGTCGTCATAATTGCCAAATTTAAATTACTTCTATTTTCAGGTCTCGGGAAGCCATAAAGAGAGAGAGGAGAGATTTTCGCGGTGAGAAATGAGAAATGATGAGGGGAAGAGGGCGGCCTGTGGAGCAGAGACTTAGAGAGGAAAAATGTTTCTGGAGTCAGCTGCGGCGGGGGCTTCGGGACAGCAAGGAGAAGCGCAGCGGGGGAGCGGGCAGGGGAGGGGCAAAGGAGAATCCAGACCTCGGGCTCTGAGTCAGGTCCGAGGTAAGGCCCAAAGGAAGTTGTAGGAAGGAATTTTTCAATCGGGATCATTGAAGATGAATATGAAAATGAGTGTAAAAACTGAAATCAGGTCGCTTTGTGTGCTCGTGAGCAGTGGTCGCCAGGGATGGGGAGGAACCCGCGGAGTTCTAGATTTCTTCTGTGTCTTTAAAAAAATACTAAAGCAAAACACAGGAGTCCCTGGAGAAATAAGGATGATAATCAACCATTGGACCCTCACTGTGCCCCAGAGTACAGGTGATATTGTGATGTATAATAAGAAATACCATTTGGTCTTGCTTCTAAAACCCTAGGAATGTCTTAAGTGATAAGAATGATCAAGGTTTCTTTTGTTACATTCATGTGGTGGCTTCTGGAATGCCCCTAGGCCACCTAAGGAGGGGGCCCAATTGGCAGAAGAACCAACCTGGTGAGGAGAGGGTTGGAATCTTTAGTCCAACCCCACACCCACACCCCCACACCCACACCCCCACCCCTCACCCCCGACCTCAGGGTAGAAGAATGGTAGTGGAGCTTGGCTCAGTCCCCAATGGCCAATGAGTTCATCAGCCATGCCTGTGGAATGAAGCCTCCAGAAAACCCCAAAAGGATAGGGTTTGGAGAGCCTGCAGGCTGGTGAGCCTGTGGAGATTCAGGAAGAGGGAAGCTCCACACCTCTTCCCCATACCTTGCCCTGGGCATCTCTTCCATCCGGCAGTTCCTTTTATAATAAAATTGTCATCTAGGAAGTAAAATGTTTCTCTGAGTTCTGTGAGCCACTCTACCAAATTAATCAAATGCAAAGAGGAGATCGTGGGAATCTCTGATTTATAGCCAGGCAGCCAGAAGTACAGGTGACAACTGGTACATGCATCTGTCATCTGACCACCCCCCCAACACCCCGGGCACAGAGGTTGGGGAGCCTGTCTTACAGCACTGACCCCTTAACCTGTGGAATCTGATGCTACCTCCAGGTAGATAGTGTCACGATTAAGCTGAATTCTTGGACACCCTCTCCAACAGGGATAGGCTCCCACCCCTTTCCCCCACTAAACACACACACACACACACACACACACACACAGAATTGGGTCCAGGAACCTAAAACAGGACACCTGTTGTCAACAAAGGCTGAAATTCCTTCCCCCTTGATTGTTCTTCTATCAGCTAAGTGTGTGTGTGCGCATTTCTCAATCATTTTTAAAGGCTTCGTGCAGGACTAGACTCCACTTTTCTTTTCTAAATAGATGATCCTTCTAATATTCAGAAACAAAAAGTGATATTACCTATTATTGGTAACTAGGGCTGATAATGATGAAGTTTTAGAATATAAGTGAGGTCCAGAGCTGACAACCAAGAAAGAATTCTTAAAACATCTCTGATGCAGAAAGGTGGTTTTATTAAAGCTAGGGGACAGGACCTGTGGGCAGAAAGAGCTCCTGCCCTGGGGTCTTGAGGAGTGGCTGATTATATCCTCAGGAGTTGGGGAGTCCTGAGTTGGGGAATCCAGAAGGACTGTCATATGCTAATGAAGATTCTCAGGATACTGGAGGCCTGGTTATTGTCAAGCCAAGCTGGTTTTTTTTCTTTAATGAGGTACCAACATGAAGACTGCTGGGCGTTTTCTGGTGGACTGTCACACTCCTCCTATCAGACATCCTTGTCAGTAAGCTTTAGGTTTAGAAGAAATTAACTTCATTTACATTTCCTTCCGCCTCAGTCTCCCTCAATTTTACGGCAGCAGGGAGATGCTAGGGCTTCAGGAACAGAGTCACGGGTCTCTGGAAGTTAGGCTATTGATAGGAAAGCCCTTGCTTGTAAATCACTAGGACATTTGTAAACTGAGGCAGACTCCTGTCCTGCAGGACTGTGATCTCTATTAGTTAACCATTTGTTCTCCCTGTAGACAGTCGGGAATGCCTGAGGAATGTCACACATGTCACAAGGTGAGGGGGTTGGGGGAGGAGTAGGTGCCAACTCCGCTTTGTCCTCAGCGAGCCTTTTACTCCCTCCTCAATAACTCTGAGGACCTATTACATGTATACACATTATATAATGTAATTTTTGCAAAAATCCTCTGGGTGTGCATTATTCTCCCAGTTTGCGAAGGAAGGAAGTGAGCCTCTGGGTGTTAAATAAATTGCCCAGGTTTACCAGTATGGATTAAATGTTTGTGTCCCCCCAGAATTCATGTGTAGAAGCCCCTAACCCCCAATGTAATGACAGTAGGCGGTGAGACCTTTAGAAGGGAACTCAGCGTGAGGGTGGAACCCTCACGAATGGGACTGATGCCCTCACAAGACTAGACCGGAGACAGCCTCGTGAGGGCTCAGCAAGAAGGCAGCCCCCAACAAAACAAGAAAAAAGCTCTCATGAGGAATGGATCAGCCCAAGACCTTGGATCTCCCAGCCTCTAGAACTATAAGAAACAAATGCCTATTGTTGAGGCCACCTAGTCTTTAATAACATCTCAAGCTGACTTACATAGCCACACACCTCGTTGGTACTGGAGCGAAGACTTGGCACGAAATCAGACTCTTTCTCCTACACGAGGCTGCATCTTTGCCTGACCCAATTCAGCTGTGCACGACCCCCACAGTCATATCCTCGGATTTGGGTGTCTCGTAGAGTTAACAAAGCCTTTCACATCTAGCGGTTAATTCAGAATGTGTTGCAAAAAGGAGGGCCTGGAATCTTTAGACCTCAGATCCTAGCTCCTAATACCCAGTGCACAGACCCACCATTGCACGTTATTTCTAACAGAAACAAACCAGTGAAACAAACTTTAAAGTAATAACATGTCGTGTTCCTGAGGATTCTCTTACCCCTGGCTGAACATGCTATGTGGCATGAACTTTCTGGACAAGGATTTAGTAATAAAAGTCTTTAAAAAAAAAAACCACATTCTTTGATCAAGTAACTCTGCTTCTAGGACTGTCTTAAGAAAAGGCTGAGTCATGTGCAGCAAGATTAAGAAAAAGGATATTCATCACAAGATAATAAATAAGAGTCAAAATTTGGAAATAGCCTGGGGCGCCTGGGTGGCTCAGTGGGTTAAAGTCTCTGCCTTCAGCTCAGGTCATGATCTCAGAGTCCTGCAATAGAGCCCAGAATCAGGCTCTCTGCTCAGCAGGGAGCTTCTCTGCCTGCCTTTCTGCCTACTTGTGATCTCTGTCAAATACATAAATAAAATCTTTAAAAAAAAAAATTGGAAATAGCCTGAAAGTCTATGATTATCTAAAGTCTAACATCATTAATTGACTGGATAGATTATAGACAGAATACCATACGTCCACTATGTATCAGGTCATCCAAGAATACATGAAGGTATGTGGAATGTTTCTAATACCCTTTATTTTTTTAAAAAAGATTTTATTTATTTATTTGACAGACAGAGATCACAAGTAGACACAGAGGCAGGCAGAATGAGGGGAGGGAAGCAGGCTCCCTGCTGAGCAGAGAGCCTGACACAGGACTTGATCCCAGGACCCTGGGATCATGACCTGAGCCGAAAGCAGAGGCTTTAACCCACTGAGCCACCAGGCACCCCTCTACTACACTTTAGATGAAAAAGCAAGTCAGAAAACAGTACATAAAGTATATGGTTCCCAATTTTGTTTGTAAAACATATCTACACATAAATATGACCAAACATATATTTTCCTTTATATTTTTCTAAATCATCTATACTGAACATGTATCTTTTCTAATCAGAGAGAAAGAAAATAGAATGTAATTTTTTATTTATTAACACTTGTACAATAAAGCCTCCCCACTAATCATTTCCTTGCCAAGAGGCTCCAAAGTCACTTTCACACCCACCCTTGGCCTCAGGTCTCGGTTGGAATTCAGGCTCATCTGCATTATTAACACCACCCTTCCCATTGTTCCTGCCCTCACGGAAGAGATTTGCTCCTAGGGCTCCTCCAGCATCATTCCTTCTATTTCTATACAGTGGTATAGAAATGGTAATTTTCTTTCTTAAAAACTGAATTTTTGGTTGAGAGTTTGGAAGCGCAGCAAATACCAGGTCACAGCCCGTGTGATAACTAGCCTCACAGGTGACGTTCTCCCCAGCCTGACTTGGAGCAAGCAAAGAGATCATCACTTCACTTCTAAATAGCCTCTAACCAAGCAAACTAAAAAAGGTTACTTAAGGTTTTGTGGGATATTTTTTTTTTAATTGCTTTGACACACACACATACCTGCCATGTCTTTTTTTTTTTTTTAAGATTTTATTTATTTATTTGACAAACAGAGACACAGCGAGAGAGGGAACACAAGCAGCGGGGGAGTGGGAGAGGGTAAAGCAGGCTTCTCACTGAGCAGGGAGCCCGATTAGGGGCTCAATCCCAGACCCTGATCTGAGCCGAAGGCCCACACTTAACAACTGAGCCACCCAGGCACCCCCTGCCATGTCTTTTGGGGAAAGGAGTGCAGGGAAAAATAACTAGGAGGCAACGTAATCAAGAATTTCATTTCTCCTGTCTCATTTCTGACCCTACCATCTTGTACTCTCTGACCAGTCCAATCTACAATAAGATCCGGAGGCACCCGCTCAGTTGCTCAAGTGTCTGACTCTCATTTTCACCTCAGGTCATGATCTCAGGGTCATGGGATCGAGCCCCACATCAGGCTGCTCATTCAGCAGCGAGTCTTCTTAAGATTCTCATATTCTCTCTCTCTCTCTCTCTCATGTAAATAAATCTTTAAAACAATAAAGATAAAATAAGTTTACAACCTGACATGTTGTTCGCACCGTGGGATTGCACACTTTACCGTTCTCTCAAATTGCCCCACTGACTCCTATACGCACATCCTCAGGGTCTCAGTTTGAACACCCGTGCTCCGACAAGCCTTCTCTGACCCTCCAAGACTGGGTCCAGCAGCCTGTGTCCCTCCAGCTGCCCTTTATTAGAATTGCCTCTTTCACTCGTCGGCATCTGCACCTGGACTCTAAGCCTCTCTAAGGCAGGGACTGTCTCTTAACCACCTGCGATTCTCTGGCAGGTAACGTGGTGTCCACCGCAAAGTAGACCCTCAATACATATTGGCTGAATGAATAAAGGTCTAATGTCCCCCCACCCCTCCCCAAAATCCCCAGCAGTTCTTGCTCCACACAGAGCAGCCATGGAAAGGACCACCCAGAGTCTCCCACCGTGTCCACAAATGATGTATTTTAGTTACTCCGGGAGGTCTGGCTCCAGACACGAAAGCTTTAGAAACTGGAGTGAATGATCCTATATCCACATCTGTCTGTGAGAAAATTTAAAAAGGAATTTATCCCTTTAAAGCAAAGTTCATCCCACCTACTACTCCAGCAGTAGAGGACCAGCAGGGTAGTGGCCCCATTAGAGAGCGACTCTGACACGTTGAACCAGCACTCTGTCGCCCTTGCTGGCTGCATTACCACTGAAGGCTGGTAGTTAGTTAGGCATTTTTAACAAGAACTGATTCAGTGGGTGTGAGTTTGCAAATGTGCTACTTTAATGGCCATTCATATTAACTCTGTGTAAAAAGGTCCCAGGTTATGTCTCCATCTAGTCTGCTGTTTATTTAGTGTTCGGTGTTAGAATGAGTAATAACCCCCTTAGCTTTGTGACAGATTGTTCTTTAAACACCAGACCCATCAGCACGCTGCCCTTGAGTTCCTGCTAAGCAGAGAAGATGCCTAGGGAGTAACTCCTCAGCCCCATGGGAGTTTGTGAGTTGTGAAATTGGAGGTCGGTGACAGCATAAACAAATCTGAAAATAGCTCTCATGAAAAATCTGCTGTGCAGTGAAGAACCCACTTCTGCTAGAGCCGGTTGAGACCTTCCATGGGCCTCAGAGCCCTCCCACTGAGACTAGTGCGGAGGTAGGAAGAAATGTGGATTTAGCCCTTGCAACTGACTTGGAAATACTAAGTTTGGATACAAGTCATTCTTTGTAGGGTTTGTTTTGTTGTTTTGTTTAAAATCCCAGGGTGTTTTTCTTTACCTCTGAGGAGACAGAAGTAGATAAGATACTCTTACCTTTTATTTTTTTGGTTGCAAAAGCAAAGCATGGACAAATTGATGGCTTGACCCATGCGGAAGGTGTTACTTGATAAGTCAGTAACAAGCGCTTAGGATTCTGGAGTCTAGAACATGTCCTGACTACTTGTTCATGTACCTGACACGGTGCCTGGCACATAACACATAGGCATACAATGAATGTTATTGGATGAATGAATGAATGAAATCAACTAAACCAATGTCTCTCAAACTTGAGTAACAGAAGGACTTCTTTAGGAGAAATAATAGTCTCTTGATCCCAGAGGTTATCTACCAAACCTCAATTTAAGCTTCATGCTTATTCTTTGAAATATCTATCAGCAGCAAATTATCATTGCAAAATATAATATCAGTCCTTATAGTTGATAAGAATACTTTATTATTATTGAAAGAAAAACACAATTTTTTTTAAGTTCTCATAGAATTCATAGACCTCAGTTAACACCAGCCACTCTCATTTGGAGAGAAACGGTACTAGATTAGATTATAAGCCCTTGAAGGAGGGCAAGTCGGAATGTTGTCCTTTCTGATACCCTCAGCACCTTCACCGGGTAGTTTTTCTGCCACTCTCTGAGAGTGATGGAGATGACGTGTTCGTGGCCAGCCTCCACCCTAAATAGTAAAGGACAACTCCCACTGCTAGGCAGGGAGTACCAAACACAACAGGAGAGCTTTGGAATGCACTGCAGCTAAGCAGAGCTCTAGTCCAGCTGGGTGTTCAGAGATGGTGTCACAGGAAATGTGGAATGTGACCTCGGCCTGGAAACATTAGAAGGACTTAATGATACAGAGGAGGAGGAGGAGGGCTTTAGCCATGAAGAAAAGGGAGTCCTTTCCTTTCCCGCTGATGTGCTGTCTTCTGTTTAACTGGATATGCCAAGAAAGGCAGGCCATAAGGACATCAGAAGTCCTGCCCAAACCTCAAAGAACTGCATGGGTTTTGATTAATGCCCAATCAGACTGGACATAATAGAAAGATCATTAAAAATTTAGGGGCGCCTGGGTGGCACAGCCAGTTAAGACTCTGACTCTTGGTTTTTGCTCAGGTCATGATATCAGGGTTCTAAGATCAAGCGCCATGGCAGCTCTACACCCAGTGGGGAGTTTGCTTGCGATTCTCCCTCTCCCCACTGTCCTCACTCTTGCTCTCCAGCTCGCTCGCTCGCTCTTTCAAATAAGTAAATCTTAAAAAAAAAAAAAATCTAAAGAGGGAGTACCTGGGTGGCTCAGTCAGTTAAGCATCTGCCTTCTGCTCAAGTCAGTATTCCAGGGACCTAGAATTGAGCCCTACTTCCGGCTCCCTGCTCAGCAAGGAGCCTGCTTCTTCCTCTCCCACTGCTGCTCTGCCTGCTTGCACACTCTCCTCAACGCCCCCACCCGTCAAATAAATAAATAAATAAAATCTTTTTAAAACATTTCAAGAAACTGTTAGTCCTCAGTGAAAAAATTCATCCAAGAGAGCTGGAAGAAAATTGTTCTTTTCTGCCACTTTGTCTTCATTCTACCCACTTCTGAGAATAAAAACGACTTTGGGCCACTCAGATCCTGTTCTTCTCCAAATCTGAAGTCTGTCTTCTAGGCTCTGAAACTTGCCTATGTTTTCCCCATGTATCTTTTTTTTTTTTTTTAAAGATTTTATTTATTCATTTGACACAGAGAGATCACAAGTAGGCAGAGAGGCAGGCAGAGAGAGAGAGAGGAGGAAGCAGGCTCCCCGCGGAGCAGAGAAACCGATGCGGGACTCGATCCCAGGACCCTGAGGTCATGACCTGAGCCGAAGGCAGCGGCTTAACCCACTGAGCCACCCAGGCGCCCTTCCCCATGTATCTTAATGCACAGCCCACACCCCTGCCCAGGGGGTCCTTGAAGTCTTTTTGGTGTGTATTTCCATATCCTACTGTCACATCATACCCAGGCATTCCATAAATGTTTGCTAAAAGAATACTGTTTGGCCATATAAGTACACAGAGTTATCCTATTGCGCTATCTCTTCTCCCACATTAAAATGTACTCCTAGCAAAGGAGCTGATCACTTCAGCCACCTTAAGATCTAACTAACACCACTTGGTATATTGCCCTGCCCAGTGGCATTTTAAATCCCATGTAAATCAAATTTTTTCCCAAACAGATTTGGAGATAGTACTTCAGAGTGTTCTTTGTTTCTAAGCAAATAGGTGTATCTTCTTAAGGCTGACTTTGAAGCCAGCTCTTATCAAACAGATCAAGTAAAATTTTGGCATACTTACAGAGAGATGGTAAAGTTGGTCCTGTGACAACAGATTTGAGCTGCAAAGAGCTGCCTTTAAAAAAAAAAAAAAAAAAAAAAAAAAAGCTACAGTCTAGTCTAGCAACACTTATTAAGATGAGATTTAACCAAAGACTATAAAATCTTAAATGGTAGATAATAAGGTCAAGCCAAGTTACTATTTTCAGCTCAGAACAGATGACAAGACAGGAGGACATAAATGGAAATTAAAAGAAAAGGGATTCAGAACAGATCAGAAGGTCACCAAAAATAATCAATGGCTGAAATGACTTTCTGGACTCATTCACTTGTACAGAAAATATTGGGTCATTGAAAAAGTAATGAGATGATATTCTTGGGAAATGGAATAGTTAAAATGAATGAGTCCAGATAGGCCCAGAGACTTTAATCATTCTGAAAAGAAACACTTGCTGGGACACTCTCTCCTAAACCAAGTTGAAATTTCATTCTAGGGAGACAACTAGGTATACAGTAAGAAGACTTCACTTTTCACATTTCATGAGTATATGCAATTCCTTCAAAGTTATAATGGTATTTAATATCAAGAGGCCTTTTATGAGTGGTGTCTCCTACAGGATTGTAACAAGAAAAAATGAGCAAGACAACCTCTAAAGACATGGAGCCTTGGAGTTCATTCTCAGCCAGGCTCCCATCCAAAGTGGAAAATCTCTGTGTACGCACACATCTCACAGCTGCCAATGCATAATTCCAGGGCCAGGACAATGCCGAGGCAGCCTACTTTGCTACTGGGTAGGGCTAATTGTTAGACAGCCAAAAGTGTCTCTTGCAGGGTCTAGCCCTCCTAGAGTTTACCCGTTGGGCAGCTCCATTGGATCTGTACACATATGTGTACAGATATCTACATATGTGGCTACTTCTGCTTCTAAATAGTAACTAGCAAATATTTAAAGGGAGCACAAGCTAAGCTTTCCTTTTCTAAGCCAAATATCCCCATTTCTTTCATAGGACATGTGTTCCAGACTCTATGCCCTCCTAACCACCATCTATGGAAATGTTCAGTCATGCACACTCACATGAACACATACAAACACAAACACACACACACACACAACTTAGAATCTTAGAGTGTAATGCTCCAAATTGAACATGTGTTCCCACATGCAACTATCTTCTTTGATCTAATAATGCCTACTCTGTTATCATAGCCAATTAATAGTAGTAGTAGCTACTATTTATTGCAGCCTACCATATACCAGATATAGGACTAGCCACTTTGCATATGTTATTTCTAATCATAACCACAGTTGATTTTAATATTCCCATTTTACAGATGAAAAAATTAAAACTCAGAAAGCAAACAATTTGCTCAAGTTCATAGATCTAGGAAATAGCTAAGCAAGGATTCAAATTCAGCCCCATTTGACTTCACAGCTGTCATTCTTCCCAAAATGCTATACAACCTAATATTTTCTTAAAGACTACCTCCCAGCTCTTTCATTAAAACTTGTGATCAGGGGGCCCTGGGTAGTTCAGTCAGTTAAGTATCCAGCTCTTGGTTTTGGCTCAGGTCATGATCTCAGGGTTGTGTGTCAGGCTCTGCACTGGGCATAGAGCCTGCTTAAGATTCTCTCTGTCCCTCTTCCCCACCTCTCCCTGCTTACACACGCTCTCGCTCACTCTCTCGCTCAAAACAAAACAAAACAAAACAAAACCTTGTGATCAGGCCCCAGGAGCTAGTCAAGGCCATGGCCAAGGACCAGGTGCTGCTGGTAGGTGTGGGTGGCATCAGCTGTGAGCTCCTCAAAAGCCACATGCTCACTGGCTTCTCCCACTTTGACCTGATTGATCTGGATACTATCCATATCAGCAACTTCAACAAGCAGCTTCTGTTTCAAAAGAAACAGGTTACCAAAGAAATGTACTACAGTTTTACCTGACAGCATCATGAACCCTGACTATAATGTGGACTTTTTTCAACAATTTATATTGTTGAATATTGATTATGAATGCTTTAGACAACAGAGCTGCTCTCAACCATGTTAATAGGATGGGTCTGGCAGCTGATGTTCCTCTTGAGAGTAGCTACCTTGGGTAAGTAATGACCATCAAAAAGGATGTAACTGAGTGTTTGAATATCATCCCAAACCTACCACAAGAATTTTCCCTGGCTGTACAGTTCACAGTACAGCTTCGGAACATAATTTGTTTCATTGTTTGGGTAAAGTGTTTGTTCAACCAGCTGTTTGAGAAGATGCTGATCAAGAAGAGACCCCTGGGGGCACCTGGGGGCAGCCTCTGCCTTCGGCTGAGGTCGTGATCTCAGGGTCCTGGGATCGAGCCCCACATCAAGACTCTCTTCTCAGCAGGGAGCCTTCCTCCCCCACTCTCTGCCTGCCTCTCTGCCTACTTGTGATTTTTCTCTCTGTCAAATAAGTAAATAAAACCTTTTAAAAAAAGAAGAAGAAGGAAGAAGGAAGAAGGAAGAAGAAGAAGAAGAAGAAGAAGTGTCCCCTGACAGAGCCATCCTGAAGCTTCCTGGGAATCAGTGGAAGCTAAAGCCAGAGCCAGAGCATCTAATGAAGAGGTGACATTAAATGTATTTTCACTAAGGAATGGACTGATCTGGTTAAACTTTTTACCACACTTCTTAAAGATGATACCTGTTATCTGTCGACAGTGGACAAAGTATGGTGGAAAAGGAACCCTCCACTGGACAGGGCTGAAGTACAAAGTCAAGGAGAAGAAACCAGTGCATCAGACCCAGAAAACGAACCCTAGTTAGGTCTGAAAGACCAGCAGGTTCTAGATGTAAAGAACTACGCATGTCTTTTTTCAAAGAGCACTGAGACTTCGAAGTTCACTTGGCAGAAAAAGGGATGGAGCTCAGCTCATATAGGACAAAGATGACCCATCTGCAATGCTTTTTGTCACCTCTGTGCATACCTCAGGATGCATATCTTCAGTATGAAGAGCAGATTTGATATAAAATGAATGTCAGAGAACATTATTCCTGCCATTGCTACAACTAATGCAGTGATTGCTGGGCTAATAGCATTAGAGGGATTAAAGATTTTATCAGAAAAAATAGACCAGTGTAGAACAATTTGTCTGAATAAACAACCAAACCCAAGAAAGAAGTTTCTTGTGCCTTTTGCACCAGACCCTCCTAACCCTAATGGCTACGTTATGTGCCAGCAAACCAAAGGTGACTACTCTCACATTACAGGAAAAGATGGTGAAAGAAAATTTTGCTATGGTAGCACCAGATGTCCAGATTGAAGATGGGAGAGGAAAAATCCTAATGTCTTCAGAAGAGGGAGAGACTGAAGCTAATAATCACAAAAAGCTGTCAGAATTTGGAATTGGAAATGGGAGCCCACTTCAAGCAGATGACTTCCTTCAGGACTAGGCTTTATTGATCAACATCCTTCAGAGTGAAGACCCAGGGAAGGATGTTGAATCTGAAGCTGTTGGTGATGCCCCAGAAAATGTGGGGCACAAAGAAGCTGAAGATGCTGCCAAAAGCATATGGCAGTGACAATGGGAGTTCAGCCTTCTACATCTACTGCACAAGAACAAGATGATGTGCTCACACACTCATCTTCTCGGATGAAGAAGGTCCTTCAGATAATGCTGACATCAGTGAAGAAGAGAGAAAAGTCATGAAGGAAATTAGATGAGAAAGAGACTATCAGTGCAGAGAGGTCATGTACAGAACAGACAGAAGAGTCTGATGATGTTATAGCTTCAGATTGAACAGAAATGCCTCTGAACAGAACCCTCTCACTACAGTAGATCATCTGGGCAGAACCAAGTTATTTGTCAAGTCCTTTGTTCCAAAGGGAAGAAATTGACACCAGAGACTTGAAGATGTGTCTGCTCCCTTTGAAGAAGCATTCATTTTGCTACAACAATTAGAAACATCATGATAGGGGCACCTGGGTGGCTCAGTAGGTTAAGCTTCTGCCTTTGGCTCAGGTCATGATCTCAGAGTCCTGGGATGGAGCCCTGCATTGGGCTCTCTGCTCAGCAGGGAGCCTGCTTCCCCCTCTCTCTCTGCCTGCCTCTCTGCCTACTTGTGATCTTTCTCTCTGTCAAATAAATAAAATCTTAAAAAAAAAAAAAGAAACATCATGATACACTGTATTGAAAGAAAGAATATAGTTTTAAAACCCTTTGAACAAAGCATGTGCATAACCAGTCATGAGATGAAACAACCCAATACATGTTGCCTTTTTAATGTCAATACTCTTAGGTATCATTTAACAGTTGTAAAATATTGTCGTTTAGTAAAGGTGACACCCAGTTATAAATAGTAGGCCTCTATTTTTGGCTAGAAGAATTCTTTTCAGCCTAGATCTAACCATTTTCATACTCTTAACTGACTAAAACAGATTCAAAGAATTATCAAGTGCTATGCACTGAAACTTATTTTTAAATGGTAACTGGCACAATGTATATTCATGTAAAACAATGTTAATTTACTCAAGTTTTCAGCTTGTACTGCCTGGTGTGTCTGTGTAGGAAGCCATTTTTTGTTATGGTTTTATTGTTATGGTTTGGGGTTATTTATATTTGATGTTTCATAAAACTCAATTATGACTATAATGTACTTATGAAACGAATAAATGGCATCTGCATACTTGTTAAAAAAAAAAGAAACTTCTGATCAACCCGACACATCTGCACTTTCATATATGTTAAAGATGTGCACCCAGCAGGGAGTAAGTTACTATACAAAGCAGTGGCATTCATCACAAGGCATGCTGGGAGAAAGGAACTGGGCCCAGGTTGGGAGGGACACAGGATTGTGTGGGCAGAGCTGTGGCACCGGTATAGGCCACTTGTCCAAACCCTTATCCAAGCAGACATGTAGCCAATGCAGCCCATCTCCAGGAATCTCACAGAGACTTGTGGGAAGACAAGAGCAGGGACGCAGCTTCCGACATAAAATATTAACCATGAGAATGTCAAGCTAACCCAAGGTCCTACACAGAATTCTGCCTCCACCAGGGCCTCAGAGAACAGTATATAAAGTCATGAGGAGAACAAAACAGAGCTTTGCCCCATGATCTAGAAAAGGGATGAAAAATAGGAAAACTCTTGGTATAGATACTCTAAGTATCTTAGAGATTCAGACAAAAGGAACCTAGGCCCAAGCTTGTAAAGCCTGATCTCCTGGGCAGTAAAAGATTAACGGAGCAGGCTTGGGGTGCTCAAACTCTGCACACTTCAAAGAAAGGACTCTCTCTTCCTGGGGTGGAGCCCCACATCGGGCTCCTGCTCAGCGGGGAGTCTGCTTTTCCCTCTCTTTCCACCCCTCCCCCTGCTCGTGCTCACTCTCACTCTCTCTCAAATAAATAAAACCTTAAAATAAATAAAGGAAAGAAAAGAAAGGATTCACCCTTAACCAGTTATGGAAAGATAACCTATAAGCCCTTGGGATATCCTAAGAAGAGTATCTTTGCATACCTGGTGGGGAGGAGACAGGACTGTCTATGTTAACAACGTGATACATGGTAAATGCCTATCTTTGTTTGCCTGGGATCCTGGCCCATACTCTGGGGAGGCTGGAGACTGATTAGCTAAGGTCACTTACACGAGCACTCTACGCCTACATGACAGATCCCTCAAACCCTGGACACCAAGGCTCAAGATGGCAAAACTTCATGTGTGCTGTCATGTATCATTGTGGGGGGACTGAGTGGTATCCATGCAACTCCACTGGATGAGAACAAGTGGAAACTCACACCTGGTCTCTCCTGAACTCTACCTTATATACCGTTTTTACTTTGCTGATTTCCTTTGCAGTATCTTTTCACTATAAGAAACTGGACCTGTGAGTATAAGAGCTTTTCTGAGTTTCTGTGAGTCCTTCAAGCAAATCATCAAACCTGTGGGTAGTCTTGGGGGATCCCATACATACCTCTCAATGGCGGGACATGGAGAGGAGTGGTTGAAGGGCTTGGAACTCAGAGGTAGAGCCCAACACAGAAGCTAATTCGAAAACTCCCTCTTTGTTGCCTATGTGGTTCTTACATAACAGACCCACTGACCTCTTGGTGGTCGTAGGGGAGAGCCAGGTCTGCATGCAGAAAATGGGGTTGTCATTTGGAATAACTGGGTTGGATCTAGGGGTAAAAATTCACACAGATGTCCCCATCTGGTATCCATTCAAATGACTTTTTTTTTTTTTTAAATAAATGCGTTGGCAGAATCTATGACTCTAATTGTGAAAGTAATACATATTCATTGTCAAAAATCTGGAAAACATAACAAAATATATTAAAAAGAAAACAGCCCATTGGAATCCCACCACCCAGAGGTAAGCATGGTTAAAACTGTGGTATAGCTCTTTCCAGTCAATTTCTTTTTCATGAATATGCAGCAGTGTCCCTGATGAGACAGAATTTAAAATTTTTCGTTAGCAAGAAAATCTGCAAGTTAAAAGTTGCCAGCCACTTCCATGTCTAACAAGTCATCTTGGGACACATTTTTGTTCTGGAAACAATCACATGGGCAGTTTCTTTTAGTTTTGCAAATGTAAGGCAGAGGCACCCATCGTAAGGCAACAATGTTCTTTGTCACAGAACATGTTTCTTGACAAAGGCTGCCCATTTCACCCTGCTGGCCCTAAAGCCAAATGTTACTGGGAAGTAGGTGAGCCAATCTGAGAGGGAGCCTAGAAGCTTCTAGGAGAAAAGAAATCAAGACCTCAGCTACATCTTCTCAGCTTTGCTAGCTTTCAAACACCTCTGATGAGTTTAGTTAGTCTTATATAGGAGCCCAGATTACAAAACAAGTGGTGTTTTCGTTTAGACATAACACATGGCCCAGACAGGAACCCTCTACTGCTGCGACCACCTGAGCACTATGGGTGTGAGAATACTGGGTATGAGGGCACACTAAGAAACTGAAACACTGGGAGCCCAGGCCATTACTGGTCCAGAACAGTGAGAAGAAATCTCTTTCCAGCACAGTAAGAACTATCCCCTGGCCGGCTGTGATAGCACAGCCAGGGGTGGCCCCAGGAGTGGCAGCCAAGTCACTAGACACCAGTGTTACCAGTGTTAGAAGCAACAATTCAGCCTACAGGGGACTAATAAGATTCTCCAGGGCCCTCTCCACAAGGCACGTATTCTTTAGTCTGAATAAAGTGGGACAGAGGAGGGTTAAGTACATCCCAAGAAGGGGATCACTGAGAAAGAGAAGAACATTTTCATGCTCAGTGAGATAGAGCCTCTATTCCATTCACTAGAGACAAGACCATATTTCATGCCCCAAGCTGACAAAGCAGAAGATACACACTTCACAAAAATATAAACCCACACGGTGTGTAACAAAAGGGGATTAAACTTCATAATGTAGATTTTGTTCCCACTTAACATTATATAGTTGACCCTTGAATAACACAGGTTTGAACTGCATAGGTCCATTACATATGGATTTTTTTCAATAAATATAGTCCAACACCATAAATGTATTTTATCATTCTTATAATTAATAATATTTTCTTTTGCTTACGTTTTATTAGAATACAGCATATATATGCATTATATATACAGCATATAATGCAGAATATGTGTTAGCTGATTATGTTATCATTCAGGCTTCTGGTCAACTATAGGCTCTACTAGTAGTTAAGTTTTGGGGAGCCAAAAGTGATATGTGGATCTTCAGTTGCACGGGGAAGTCAGCATCCCTAACACCCATGTTGTGCAAGAGCCAACCATATACTGAGCATTTTCTGACATTACACATATTTGGAAACACAGTATTAATAGGTAATAATAAATAAGACTCATGTAGTACTAATATAACACTTTTTTTTTTTACTTTTTTTTAATTTATTTGTTTATTCATTTGACACAGAGAGAGAGATCACAAGTAGGCAGAGAGGCAGGCAGAGAGAGAGGGAGAAGCAGGCTCCCTGCTGAGCAGAGAGCCTGATGTGGGGCTCGATCCCAGGACCCTGGAATCGTGTCCTGAACTGAAGGCAGAGGCTTTAACCCACTGAGGCACCCAGGTGCCCCAATACTAATGTAACACTTAAACTGTGTGAGGTAGTATCAGTAGCCTTATCTATAGATAAGGAAACTGAGGCACAAACAGGTTGTATAACTTGTTAACGACATGGCTAGTAAATGGAGAAGCTAGCATTTGAACCCAATTTTGTTTTGTTTTTTTTTTTTGTTTTTTGGTTTTTTTTTAGTCAGTTGCTTTTTTTTTTTTTTAAAGATTTTATTTATTTACTTGAGAGAGAGACAGTGAGAGAGAGCATGAGCGAGGAGAAGGTCAGAGAGAGAAGCAGACTCCCCATGGAGCTGGGAGCCCGATGCGGGACTCGATCCCGGGACTCCAGGATCACGACCTGAGCCGAAGGCAGTCGTCCAACCAACTGAGCCACCCAGGCATCCCTGAACACAATTTTGTATACATAGGATATATAATCATTTTCCTATAGTTAGAGAGTTCATTTTCCACCTATGTTTGCTATTACAGATATGCCGTGATAAATATCCTTATACATAAATCTTGGAGAGTCAATAAAAATTTTTACCTAAATGTAGAACTTCACATGCATTGAACTCCATCACTTTAAAAAGAAAAATGTTATTATTTGAGTACAGTTGATCCACAATGTTATATTTATTTCAGATGTGCAACATAGTGTCTCAACTTTTCCATATGCTCTGGTCACAAGTTGTCTACCACCTGCCACCAACCATCCCTATTATAATATCATTGGCTGTATTCCCTCTACTGTGCCTTTTATTCCCCCTTACTTATACATTCCATAACTGCAAGTCTTTGTCTCCCATTCCCCTCCACTCATTTTGCCCATCCCTGCCTGCACCCCCGTGGTAGCTATCAGTGTGTTCTCTGTATTTATAGGTCTGATTCTGCTTTTTGTTTGTTTAATCATTTGTTTTGTTTTTGAGATTCCACATATGAGTGAAATCATATAGTATTTGTCTTTCTCAGCCTAACTTATTTCACTTGGCCCAATACCCTCTAGGCTTATTAATGTTGTCACAAATGGCAAAAAAAAGCTCATCCTTCTTTATGGCTATATAATATTCCCATGTGTGTGTTGTACACACCACATCTTCTTTATCTGTTCCTCTATGAATGGACACTTGGAAGCAACCCAAGTAAATAATGCCTCAACAAACATAAGGGTACATAGATCTTTTCAAATTAGGGTTTTTGCTTGGGTAAATATCCAATAGTGGAATTATTAGATCATATAGTTTTTTAATTTTTTGAGGAACCTCCATATTATTTTCCACAGTGACTGCATCAATTTATAGTCCCTCCAATAGTGCATGAGGTTCCTTTTTATCCACATCTTTGCCAACACTTGTTATTTCTTTAAATTCCAGCACTTTTAATTTAGACCTGTGATATTACTTTATCTTGATTCTGCAATTCAGATTCTCCACTTTCTCCCCAACTTTTGTGTCATTCTGAGTTACCTGACCTGTTCTCCTCAAACAAATACTTATTCCTTCTTTATTTATTTATTTTTAGAAATCATTATTTTAGGTAGGCTCCACTCCCAACATGGGGCTCAAAAAACCCTGCAATGAAGAGTTGCCTGCTCTACGACTGAGCCAGCCAGGCACTGACCCAGTGCTTGACCCAGACCAGACAGGTTCCCATGGCTTGGTCTCTGTCTCTCCCAGCAGTTCTTCTCACACTCGGGCTCCCACTTTGCCAACCGTACCATGCTCTCTTGGGCCACAGGGCCTTGCCACCGTCTGTTCCCTTTCCTGAAAGCTCTCGCCTTCCCCTGGTGAACTCCCGACAGTCCTTCACGTTTCAGCTCAAGCTGAGGCCAGGGTGTGTTCTTTCTTATGTACTCACAGAACCATGTTCTTTTCCTTCCAAGTGGGAAATTCTTGCACTTCGTCATGAAATTATCTGGTTAATAGCTGTCTTCCTTTTCGCCGAAAGATTCCATGACAGCAACGGCCACACCTGCTTTCTTATCCTGGTACTCAGTGCTGCCCTTAGTGTGGAGTGATGTTCAATGCATGTTTGCTGAATGAATGAATGAATGAATGAATGAATGAATGAATACAGCATCCCATGGCACAGCAGTAGTACTACTGACCTTCTGCAGTGATAAAAGCATGCTTGGATTCATCAGCTTTCTTTCAGGATGATGCTCTAATCAGTATAATTTACGACCTACACACATTCTTAACCCCATGATATCACTAGAGGATGTCAGACACAGCTGAGATCAAGCCATCCTGTGATCAACTCCCTCCAGACAACCTCTTTACAGCCTCCAGTTATCCTTCCTAAGGCAGCTCTGATTACACAATTCCCTGATTAAGAAACTGTGGGGTCCACAGTGCCCTCGGGATGAAGTCCAAACTCCTAATCTTGACATTCAAGGCCCATCACATTTTGGCCTTCACCTGTCTTTTTCCTCTTGTCTGCTGCCCCTAGCATGGCCACCCCTGCCCCACATAGGGCAACACCACCAGTCTTCCCATACACCATGTGTGTGTATATCTCCGAGCCTTTTCTGTCTGTCCCCAGAATGCAAACTCTGCACCTCTGACAAACTCCTACTCATCCTTCAAGGTCCAAGGTCCAAGAACTAATGATTCCTTCTCTCAAATTCTTGTAGCATTTTGTACATCATTCTACTTTAGTATTTTCACCCTGGGTTACATGTAGATTTTTGTGTTCTCTGAGGGATTCTGAGCTGCTTGAGGGCCGGGACCATACCATTCACCTCGATCTCCCCAGAAACCACCTCTGTTCCTGACACAAAATAGGCATTCGATAAATGGTCATGCGGCTGTGCCTTTGGGCGTCACCCCATTCCACAAGCCTTGTGATACTTTTGAAAAACATTAGAATCTTAGAGCCATTGCTCACCAACCTGCCTAAGACCCAGGAGTAGGCAGGATGACGAGATTCTCAGCAACAGAACTGGTAAGTTCCCCGTGGGGGCCTTGAGTCTCTGCTTCCTCCACCATCACCACCAGCTGCCAACCTCCCCGGCTTCCGGCAGTCCGGTGGGATGCCTGCTTCATCCTGCTAGTCCTCTCCACTGCCTGTTCTGTTCTTCTATGCTTTTCCACCATCTACTTCTTCATCACTTAGCCACGGTTCTGGATGGCTCGAAGTGAAGCAGCTACTGAAAGAATACAGGAAAACCTACACTCAGAAATCAAGCACAGAGAAGACAGCTGGTTTTCTTGAAAAACTGAAATGGAGACATTCTGGGGCTCTAACCCTCACCTCTTTCTTCCTCCTTCTACTCATCTCGCTGCCTGTTTGCCCGTCGCTCACATGCTCCCTCTTCTAATTTACGTGACTTTTCGGCTCAGATCTCCATATTTAACTAGACCATTTCTTTCAGTATTCCAGTCCCCAAAATCTCAGAATAAGGTTCAGATCATCCCACTGCCCCTCCGCCAGTTTTATGGCTTTGGATCAGGGGTCCTGTCCCAGGCCAACGAGCCAGGGCTAGGACAGGGGTTCCGATCGTGTGGCTGGGTTTCCTGGACAGGAAGGGTGGAAGGGGAAGGGATGGTTAGATTTAGTGGCTGCATCTTTAGGTAAGCACGAGGTGAGGAGAGTTTTCAGTCTCAGACAAGCCTTGAAAGAGAAGCACCGGCTGTTTGGAGGTCAAGCATTGCCCACTATTCTCAATGGAATAGCCCAGAGACTGCTTTCTCCACATTGTGCCAAGCAGACCCTGTTAGTCTGGCCAAATGAAGACATGGGTCTGTAGCTCAAAAGAGAAATTTTGACTGGAGATGAAAATGTGGATATCATCAGGATTAATGGGCAATAAACGGTGCTGGTGGAGAGGAGGAGGTGGGCCTCGGCTCTATGCACGTAAATGGCTTCTCAGGGAGGTTGAGGCAAGTGGGAAGGAGGCTTAAAGGCAGAATGGGGGGACCAGGGACATGGAAAGCGTGGGCAAAGGACGAAAATTCCTGAAGAATAGAAAGGAACGGCCAGAACAGTGTTAGTCTTAAAACCAAGATCTCGCCAAGGTGGGATAGAGTTTGGAGGAAGGGCGAGCGTCAAAACGAAAGGGATCAACTATGACAAGGATGAGCTTCTGAGGAGTGGAGAGGGGGTGTTGGAAAGGGATTGAGGAAGTCAGCAAATCACAAGTTGGGGGGGTGTGCCCTGAGATAAAGGTGAACAGAGAGGAACTTGGCGTTACAGAGTGGTTTTTTTCCCTCTGAGATAGTTTCCTTGAAGATGTCTAAAAGCTGATGGGAGAGGGCCGATCTCTTCAGAGTGGTTGAGAAACAATGGAGAAGGAGGAGTATAAGTGGAATGAGATTTCTGAGGGTGTGGGATCCGGAGCACGCTGTGAAGGATCCCACTTGGTTAGGGAGAGGGAGCGCCCCACCACCGGGCGTGGCGGGTCCCAAGGTCAAGTCTAGGACATGGACCGCACGGGACCCAGCCCGCCGCCTTCCCAGCACGGCTCCAGCGCAGCGCGTGACGATGGTGCCCTCTCGTGGCTACCGTCGGCATCGCAGGGTACACGGAGCCTCTGCGGGCGGAAGACCCTAAACGAGAGGCGTGACCCCGGCCAGTGAGCGGCGGCGGCGGGAGAGGCGGTAGACCGAGGGAGGGGGGAGGGTGGTGAGGGCACGGTGGTCTCTAAGCATAAAGTTCACAACACAAGAGGATGGAGGGAGGAAGCCGTTTAGATAAGGGACATTGATCAGCCTTCCCTACGTTTCTCCGAGAGAGGAGGGGGTAGAAAACGATCTGGGCCAATTAGCCAAGCAACGGTTACGCCCGGAGCCACAAAAACACCTAAGTCTGAGTAAGCCCCGTGCCGTGCATTCAGACCTGTTGTGACCTGCCAGGCGCAGACCATCTGTAAATAGTGCAGCACAGCAGCATCAGGGGAGTCGGGAGGTGCTGCTACCTGCGCCTGGAAGCCAAGCACGGGGTAGTGGGGGAGGGAAGCCGAGGGGCTCGAGCGCCGAGAGGACGCATCGGCTGCACAATGCTGCCATCTACCGGACAGGTCCGGGGATGAGCGGCCGGCGCGGCGCTCCCAAGATTGCCAGGGCACTTGGATGCAGAGGGAAAGGGGTCCCGCTCTACAGTAGCATGGTGGGGCGGGGCGGGCTGTGTTCAGGCTTGACAACAGTGAGACTCACCTGACTCACATAGCGACTCAGGAAAATATGCAGGTGTTTCGTATTTTCCATCTTAAACTAACAAAGAAAAACCATACACCTGAAACAAATGTAACAATGTTAACGAACTGGAACTAAAATTTTGAAAAATAACAACAACAAAGAAGCTGCTAGAAACAGAACCACTCCCCAAATAAAAATCTCCGATGAAATGTATACAACAAAGAGTAGATCAGTCTCGGGGGTCTGGAATGGTGCGGGTGGCAGTCTTAGGGTCCAAGGGCATTCTCAGCCTTACAGATCTATGCACTGCATGGAAAGAAGGTTTGGGTCTCGAGTCTGTGAGTTTCTCTGAGGTCAGTTTCTTCATCTCTAACATGGCAGTAACGTTGGCCTCAAAGAAATATTCTTAGGATCAGATATGCTGGTCCTTGGAAAGAGTGTGGCAAGTGTCAAGCTACATGTCATCACAAATGTGATCAAATGCGAACTCTGGTTCCCTATCAGAGGTGACTGAACAAAAAGTCCCACAATCAGGAGTTGTTGGTGTTGAGGGGAGACTTTAAGATTCTCCATTCCGTTTTCCCAGATACTATTTTTAGTAAAACCTGTCTTTCCTAAATGGTTCTCCCACACCATCACTAGGGAGGTTGTAAGGAAGAAATTAAATCACTTTAGTAAAAAGCATAGCTCTCCCTGAGGAGAGAAAGATGGGGGCATTAGCTTTTTGGAGTTGTATCTGTCAAATCAAAATGTATGTCAGTCTTATTTTTGGCAGCTAGACCACATGCTAGAGATTTTTGCAGTAAGCATGATTTTCCCAATATTACTTAAGAGAATACTGAGGTTCAGAGAGGTTAATTCTCCAAGGTCACCAGGCAAGGAAGCAGTAGGTATAAAACTCCCCATGGGGGAGAGAAAATCAATAAACTTTGGATAAAGCCAGCCTTGAACATAGGCAATATACCGGCCCATCCATAATGTCATTTCAGATGCAGTATGAGGCCTTCCTTGCCTGATAAAAAGCACTTTCTCTGCCTGCTTATAAAGAATATGTTACCATTAGAGAATGATTCTTCAAGTTTAAGACATTTTTGTTTCCCCCCTTTTGAAAAGCAAATTCTCCTGAGAATGCTAATAACTTTAAGCTTTTTACATCATTTATACCTACCTAAGAAAAAGTTTATTGTATTCTTCCCCGGAGAGAAGCTTTTGATGGAGAAATGGATGAAAAACGTGTGGACAGTCTGCCTACTCACAGGAAATGAAAAGGAAAGGGAGGCAGGTTGCCCAAAATTGCCGATTTCATTATTTTACCTAGAATTTTGGCTTTGATGATAGGAGGTGGTTTTGGTGCCAAAACATCACAGACTGAAAAAACAAAGTTTGTTGGAGGACTCACATTTCCTCATTTCAACACTTAGTGGAGAACTACAGTAATCATGGTGTGAGTGTGGTACTGGCACAAGGCTTGACATAGAGAGAAATAGAATAAAATTGAGAGTTGAAAATAAACCTTAACATTTATGGCCAATTGATTTTTGACCAGGATGCCAAGACAATTCACTGGGAGGGGAAATGGTCTTTTCAACAGACGGTGCTGGGAAAACTGGATATCCACATGCAAAAGAATGAGGTTGGGCCCTTCAGTCACACTATATGAAAAACTTAACCCCCTGTGGATTACAGACTTAAACATCACAGCCAAATCTATCAAACTCTTAGAAGAAAAGATAGGAGTCAATCTTCATGAACTCAAGTTAGGCAAAGACTTCTTAGCTATGACATAAAAGCACAAGGAACAAAAGTAAAAATAGATAAATTGGACTTAAATTTTTAAACTTTACTTCAGGGGTGCCTGGGTTAGGCATCCGACTCTTGATTTCAGCTTAGGTCATGATCTTGGGGTTGTGAGATAGAGCTCTGTGCTGGGCGTTGGGGCTTGGAATCTGTTTAATATTTTCTCTCCCTCTCTCTCTCTGCCCCTCCCCTAAGTTTGCATGTGCACGTGTGTGTGCGCGCGCGCACACACACACGCGCTCTCTCTCTCTCTCTCTCTCAATAAATAAAAAAGAAAAAAAATTACATAAATATTTGTTGAATGAATGAAGCATGACCCCAGGAGACTTTTTCATTAACATCAAGCTGCCAAGTCCCCTGTGAGCACTCAGTTACGACCGTGCTTACCTGAGTATGAAATATCACCCATGCTATGAACTACCTGTTAAATGTCAAGGTCCAGAGGCACCTGGCTGGCTCAGTCGGAAGAGCACGCAAATCTCGATTTCGGGGTTGTGAGTTTGAGACCCACATTGGATATAGAGGTGACTTACATAAATAAAACTTAAAAAAAAATATGTCAAGGTCCAAAGCAGATAACCTGCCCCATCACCACCAGCAACAGTGATATCAAATAAAGAAGCCGAAGCTAAAAATAGAGTAAAGGCATTTAAAGATGCAGGTGAATATGGAGTGATCCAATAGAACCGTAATGTGAACCATGTGGGGATGTTGAATGTTCCAGGAGCAGCGATTTTAAAAATTAAGAAACAGGGGCACACAACTGGGTGGCTCAGTCAGTTAAGCAGCTGCCATCGGCTTGGGTCATGATCCCAGGTTCGTGGGATCGAGTCCCGCATTAACTCCCTCCTCAGTGCGGAGTCTGCTTCTCCCTGCTATTCCCCCTGTTTGTGCTCTCTCTTTTTCTCTCTCTCTGTCAAATAAATTAAAATCTTTTTTAAAATGAAGAAATAGCAGGTCAATATAACTTTAATAAAATATTTTCTAAATTATGATTTTTAAAAATAATTATTTTACCCAACATATCAAAATGTCATTTCAACATATAATCCATATAGAAACTGTGAGTGAGGTAACTTACCTTCTTTCATACTAAGCCTCTGAAATTCACACTCACCGCTCACCTGCATGTGGACCAGCCACATTCCCAGTGCTCCGTAGCCACACGTGGCTCCTGCCAGCGCCATCTAGAGGCAGCAGCATGATGTCCGACCACTTCCCAGTAAGGATGGTTGGCGTCTCTAAAGCCTTGCTTCTTCAGTGAGCCTGAACAAGTCTCCATGGGATTCAATGTACATGTCCCTTGGTCTTCTCTGATTTGAGAAAAATCAGAACCAGGGCCACTGTGTACCCCAAGTAATGGAGCCAGATGGGGCCAAGACTCAGGACCTGCTATTCACAACTAGTAAAACTTGGGGCAAACCACTCAGTCTCTCAAGGGGCTGATATCCTCCCAAATGAAATGTAGATCCTGCGCAAGGACCTTCAGAACGCCAGCCTGAACTCCCAGAACATGGAACTCGTTTGGGGTCCTACTACGGGCTGCTTCGGCAGAATGGCTGAGGCTTAACTTTAGAAAAAGAAGGAAATTGGGGCGCTGGGGTAGCTCATTCAGTTAAGTGACTGACTCTTGCTTTCAGCTCAGGTCATGAGATGGAGCCCTGTGTCGGGCTTCACACTCAGTGAGGAATCTGCTGGAGAGTCTCTCTTTCCCTCTCCTCACACCCCTCCCTGCTCATTCACACGTGTGTGTGCACACACTCTCTTGCTCTCTAAAAAGAAAAATAAATAAAATGGTTATTTAAAAAAACAAAAAAGAAGAAGAAGGAAACTCTACAATATATGACAATATGGATGGTTCTTGAGGACATTACGCTAAATGACATAAACCAGACACAGAAAGACAATTACTGCACGAATCCACTTACATAAGGAATCTAAAACTGTCGGATTCCTAAAACGCCAAGACTGGAATGGTGGTTGCCAGGAGCTAGAGGAAGGGGTAAGTGGATCATTATTAATCAACAGGCATAAAATTTCAGCTAATGAGTAAGTTTAACTTTTTACCAAAATTGGATTTTTCTTTCAACGGCTGAGCTGAGGCTTCAAAGGGGAGCTGCCGCTTTCCTGGGGCTTCATGAGACCCAGGAGGGAGGCCAGCCCAGGAGAGGCCACTATGCAGTGGATTTCAGGTGGCAGTCCATGGAGGGAGCTGGTGCTCCTTTCCAGCTCAGACACGGGAGACTTCACAAAGAACCGATCAACCGCCAGAACACAGAATGGGGGGCATTCTCTACAATGTGGCCGAGCAACGCACATGCTCGCACTCTCTCTGCCTTTTGTACCATCCCAGAGACTCAGAGACATGTGGGCCGGGACACTTACAGAAGCCAGCATCCCCAGAGAATGAGGCCAAGGTCAGTCATAGTAGGAGGACAATCCCAAACCCAGCAGGAACCCTCATAGCTGCTTCCCATCCTCTGCCCATCGTCTGGTTTCCCATCGCGTGCCCCCCTTCAAATTTCCATCAGAGCAGTTGCTGCATGTCATAGCCATAAAGAAAGCTAAACGTTCTCCTATTGTCTAATTTATGCATTGGGTTCCAAGAACACTTGACGTTAACCTCCTTCCAAATATTACCAAATTCATATCCCCATTCATGATGTCAGCCTCTTTGAAAGGTAACAAGGAAAAGAAACAAGCTTGAATGGCTTTTTTTTTTTTTTTGGCTGTCCATAGCATTCTTGGAAATCTGTTAGCGAGGCAGCCAACGCCTTCTCCCCTATTGTTAGCACCAGCTGGCCGGCCACGGGCTGACGGTACACTTGCCAGGGCCTGTGTTGCTCTCTATTGCAGAATCCAAACTGGCGGCTTTCTGCTCTCTGCTCTCTGCTCTCTGATAAAGTAAAAGAGGGGTCATGGGTAACTGGGAAATTATCTGAAGGAGATTTTAAAAAATGTTTAAGATAGTTCCTGTTTAAATGGAACCATACAGGATGGCCACTGAAGCAGGGACCCTTTCTAAGCGCCCCTCCTAGGCAGCTACACACCCTCAGGACAGCTGGGCAGGATGGGTTTGGAGGAAGCAGGTACAAGACAAGCAGACAGATGGAGGATGGAAAGAAGGTGGAGAAAAGGTGAAGAAGGGGACGGTTCTGATGCAGGGAGGTGTGTTTGTTAAACGCCTACATGGGAGACGTGTAGGTGAGCCACTCACCCTTCGGGAAGATGCTTGCTGCTTCACTGCAGGAATGCGGCCAGCAGCCAGCCTCCAGATGCCATCGCAAGCGGTGGGGGTGGGGGGGGGTAGGGGGATCCTGCCTCACACAGGAGGGACCCCTTCCCAGGGCAGCCACATCTGGCGGCTAAGTGAGGCAGGGACCCGCCACCATGGCCCCTTATAGGATCACGCGTCTGGACGGCACTCATCTTGGGACTCCTGGGTCCCCTGAGGCTTTGCAGGGCTGGCACTGTGTCTCAGCCTCTCTTTCTTCCTCCTCCTGTCTCGCATGGGAGCTGATCCCAGTAAATGCCTGGACCCCAAACTCCATTTCAGCCTCCGCTTCTGAAAACCCAAACTGCAGTGGCCTGGATTTGAGCATACTAGATGTTTGACATATGTTGCCCCTCTTAAGGTACACTGTTGTGTATAAGATACCGTGTTGGTTTATAGAAATACATACTATATAGTATACAGTATATGTAACATTGTGTATGGTATAATATTGTATAGTACACGTATCTGTAATATATGGACATGGACACATATTATTATTCCCCTTTTATAGCTGAGGACACCAACGCTCTGAGAGGTTGAGTCACTTGCCCTTGGCTCACACGGTGGCAGAAGCAGGTTTTCAGAAGGCCAGACTCTCGAGTGAACTGCTGGTGACCTAAAGTGTACCAGAAAGGCAGGGAAAGGGCGAGCCCTTCTCAGGGAAGAGCAGAGATGGGAGAGAAATTATAGTCACCTTACGGCGACCTTTGGAACATACCCTGTACCCAAAATACTCCTTCTACCTGGCCAACTGCTGGCTACACTCCCTTTCTCTCCAAAATTGGTGAGAAACTAGAACATATAAATCCTGAGAAGAGAATTGCTTCTCCTTACTGTAGTCACACGGTTGAGCCAGCCAGCCCCAGCCCCTCCCCGCCACCCCCCTCCGCCGCTGTCATCCCTGCTTCGCCTCCCTGCTCTCCTGTTGCCCTAGATCCCCGCTATCATGAGAGAAGTGATCTGACAAACTACCTCCTTCAGAGTGACACGCAAATGACAATGCGTGTACACGGGGCGAGATAATTCAGGACGCAGCTAATGTTTAACCTCAGCACTGGGGTTCCCGATTGGAAAGCTATTTAAGGCAGGAGGAGCATGACCTGTGCTGTCGCTTTGCAGATTTGTGTTTGGAAGTCCAATACTCCCAAAGCTGTTGATCTCTTTCTGGTTCTGTTGCCCATAATTGAGATAAGGTAGACAATGGTCCTTTAGAAATCGCCTCGTGGTAAAAGCAGCTATTCTTTACATGGATATGGTTAACATAGATATTTTCTAAAAAATAAAAAGCCAAAGCAGGGTTCTTCATTAAGCAACATCATGAAACCCTAGTCTCTAAATATAACAATTAAGGGAGGTCTTTTTAATACAAATAAATAAAATCACTTGAAATCCAATTTTACTAGTCCTTTCAGTAAGCACTTAATCAAAACAATGTGCCACTTTGGAACAGGGTCATTTTGAGTTAAAGGCAACTGGGGGTTGAGAGATGTAAGAAGTTCTCTGCCTTCCCCTTACTTGCCTAAAAGCAGGGCGTACATTCCTCTTTGTGTTTCTCTCCCCTCCAGCAGTCACCCCCACCAGCCGGAGAATCCTCTGTTTTTTTATTGAAGTATAGTTGACATAGAATTTTTGAGAAGAGCTGAGAAAAGCATTATCACACTGTGATGAGTTGGCGTAAACAGATCTTACTAAAATAAGCTTGATGTTCCATTAGTTCCCCCATATATTTCCTAGTCACTCCCCCACCATTGGTCATGCTTTGAAGCCTGTTGGGGACGGTTATTGAAAAGATGTGACCGCCAAATGACCCATGAGTGGGACCCAAGCAGTTGGAGGCTCTGCCTTCCCTTCCCTGCCCTTGGAAGGTAGGTTCTGACCGCCTTCCCGGTTCCCAGAGGCCACTCCAAGGACACAGCCTTGAGATAGGGATGTGGTATTGTGAACACCTGCAGAGTAGGTGTGACTAAGCCTGGGTAAGGCCTCTTTGTAACATTAAAGATCTAGTGGGCGGGCGCAGGGAGCTAGCCTTCCATTCTTTTCGCTGCACAAGATAAGCTTATTAAAACCTGCCACCTACCAACCTGGAGTGGCCTGCCTCTTTCTTCCCTCTCTTTGGGACCCAGGGAAACGGACTCTTTTCTCTTGTCAGTCTTTTATTACTTTATTTTTATAAGATTTATTTATTTACTTGGGTGGGGGGGGGAGACTCTCAAGCAGACGGCCAGCTGAGAGCAGAGCCCCACACAGGGCTGGATCCCACAACCCCGAGATCGTGACCTGAACCAAAATCAAGAGTCAGATGCTTAACTTACTGAGCCACCCAAGGCGCCCCATACAGGCATCTTTTTATTCAAGCCAGAGAGCCCTTTGGATTACTCTGGAGTTTCCCTCTGCCGGGGCTCCAGATTTACTCTGCCTCACAATGCAGGCTCTTGTTCTTAACTTCAAAAGAAAAACACTTTGTGAATCATCGGTCTATTGGAAGGGAAAACCCATCATCTTCTGGGCTTTCTCTAGGAGCGGAAACCCTTGAGACACATGGACAAACGACCAGCCTGGCAGTGGAGAGGTTTGGGTCCTTTTCTAACCCTGTTCTGTGACTTTCGCAATAACCAGTCTGGAGCCCAGTATCCTTACAGAGGGAAAGGAAGGGAAGCGGAAAAGTAGGCTCCAACTCCAAATCCTTCTCGCTCTCAGGGTCACCCCAGCCCCTTGCTCTCTAAGTTTCAATTTCCCCGTGTGTAAGCTGAGGGGAAGGGAAATTGACTAGACCAGCGCATCCCAAGGTGTGCTCCTGCCTCACCTACCAGCCCACCCCAGCAGCAGCGGCAACATTTGGGAATTTATTAGAAATGCAAATGTATGGGCTTGCAGAGACCTAAGCACTAATCCGAATCTCTGGGATGCAGCCTAGAGACCTGTTTTAGTAAACTCTTCAGGTGATTCTTGCTCCAATTCAAGAACCACTGGAGAAAGGATTTCACAGTTTTCTTCCCCATTAGAAACCCTTAAACTCTTTTCCCCCAACTTTAAGATCTCGCCCCCTCCCTCTCTCTTTCTTTCTCTTAAGAACAAAACAAAAAACCTGCTCCAAACTTCTCTCTCCACAGACTACTAACTTCAAGGGACTTAAAATAAAATTTGCATTCAGTCATTTCCATAGCAACCTTAACAAAACCATAGAGATGCTTTTGCTCTTTAATATACCTGCTCCTTCTTTTAAAGGGACTGTGTTCCTTTTTCACTTATAAATCCAATCTTACGTAAGGATAGCTCTTAAAAACATCTCAGTGGCACAAAATTACACTCCCAACCAGCAGAACAAAGATGTCATTTAAATCATACCGCTTAATTGATCCTATATTCCAGCTCTTCTAAAGGCCAACCCTCAAGATGGAACACAATCTAAGATCCTAAATCTGCAGGAAAGAATCTGTCTCCGTAACAGTCGTCTGCACACCATTATTGATTTCATACTCTATCCACTGACCCTGCTTCCAGAAATTGCTGCCGGATCTAGCTGGTGAGCCACCCTCCCGCACTCTCAGACCATGAATTTCTGGTGCAGCTAATTGTGCACCCAGCTCCAGGTTTGGCCCACAAAAACCTTCCTGGCCCTGGACACATGACCCATGTCATTCAGAGGTAGGAACATGACCCATAGAAAACAATGAGATATTGACAGAAACTTCTGGGATATACACGTGTGACATTTCTTCCTGGACTAGAGCGTGAAGTGATGACCCCTAGAACTCCACAGCCGTTTTAATCCCATGGCGGGAGACTTGTCTGAGATGGAGCCACTGAACAGGTGGAACCGTGAGGCCAGGAGAGTGGAAGTGGGGCCAGCTATCATTTCTGAGCCTGTCTCCGACAATGCCTGGAAGCAGCTCCCCTCTCTGGACCTTTTGGTCAAAAGCCCATTAAATTTCCTTTGCTCACTTTGGGTTGACTTTCCTATCACCTCTGACCAGAAACATTTTAATGGATACAGAGTATAAATTAATGCATCTTTGGGTAGGCAACTCGTCAGTGTCTCTAAAAAAAATCTCCCTGTGCATAGCGCTTGTCCTAGAAATTCTACTTCCAGAAATATATTCTTCAGAAATACTCTCACAGCTTTGGAAATACACACACACACACACACACACACACACACACACACACACACATTCATGAAGTTCATTGAAGTATTGTTTTCACAGCAAAGAGTTGGAAGCAGCCTAGTGTCATTTGATAGAGGAATGGACCAAGAAATCATGTTGCATCTGTACCATGGGACACCGTGGTGTCATTAAAATGAATGAGGTAGGGGCGGTTGGGTGGCTCAGTCGGTTAAGTGGCTGCCTTAGGCTTGGGTCATGATCCCAGGGTCCTGGAATCAAGCCCCATATCGGGCTCCCTGCTCAGCAGGGGAGTCTGCTTCTCCCTCTCCCTCTGCCCCTCCCTCTGCTCATGCTCTCTTTCTCTCTCTCTCTGTCAAATAAATAAATAAAATATTTTTAAAAATAAATAAATAAAATGAAAGAGGTACATCAATATAATGATGTAAAAAAAATTCAAATATCAGGGCTCCTGGGTGGCTCAGTGGGTTAAAGCCTCTGCCTTCGGCTCAGGTCATGATCCCAGGGTCCAGCATCTGGCTCTCTGCTCATCAGGGGGCCTGCTTCCCCCCCCCTCTCTGCCTACTTGTGATCTCTGTCAAAAAAATAAATAAAATATTTTTTAAAAATTCATATATCTATTGATAAGTAACAATTAGCAGTTCCAAAGAGTATTTTTATACTCTACTGGAAGCAAGAGGTATGAATATACGAATTGCAAAGGTCTGGAAGGATCAAATGGTCAATTCCATGGAGTGGGATAAGGGGACATTTATTTTAAAGCATTTTACATTGTTAAATTTTTACCTCTTATATAAACTACTTTGGTAAATAATAGAACAAAAGAAAGAAAGAAAAGAAAAACACTAAAAATACAGTGAGTTGTACTTTCTTCAGCAAACACCTAATCAGTGCCTACTGTATGCTTGGCTCTAGGCCAGGCTCTGCATATCCAGAGATGGACCTCAGTGTGAAGATAACACTCAGTGATCTATCTGTACCATAGGGTAACTGTGCCTCACCTACTATTTTGAAGATTTGGCCATAATGAATCAGAGACTAACTCCATCTCATAAAAGTAAACATGGGTTTTAGTATGTGTCTAGTAAAGTTATTACCACTAAGTTACCATTCAGGGCTATCAGGAAATTTCTTAGTTGCATTTTACAACTAACTAGTCTTTCAAAGACTCCCAAAAACCCCAGAGCTCCTGGAAATGGTTATGAGACTGGTGGGAAAGCCAATAGTTGGCATAGCCTTGAACCCTACTGGCCCCATAAACACTTGTGTTTACTTTGTGAAACAGGCAAATGAGTTTTTGATTAAAAGAACATCTCAAAAACGAAGATCAATAGGATTCCTATGTGCTGGGCTCTGCACCTCCTGAAAACTGACCCAAGACCACCAATTCATGTCCCAGAGACCACCAGACACCCTCTGTGAGGGAGAATGTGTAGTGGTTTCTAGAGAGCACTGGATTCCTTCTAGCAACGGAAAGATTTTAGCACACCTGTTTTATCCCCACCCCTGGGCAACCCAGTTTCCATGAAGCAATGAACTATTCACCACTCTCTTAACTATTAATCAGATCATTTGTTTACTTATGCCCTTGCCACTGCACTGTTAACTCCATGGACCATGTCAGGGGTACCTGGGTGGATCAGTCAGTTAAGCATCCGCCTTTGGCTCAGAGCATGATCTCAGGGTCCTGGGATTTAGCCCCTCATCAGGCTCCCTGCTTCTCTCTCTCCCTCTGCTGCTCCTTCTGCTTGTGTGCTCTCTCGCTCTCTCTCTCTCTCTCTGTCAAATAAATAAGTAAAATCTTTAATAAAAGAGAGAGAGAGAGAAGGACCATGTCTATCCTTCTATTTCCATCTCTAGCACAGGGTCTGACATGTAACAAGGGCTCAGTGAACATCGTTGAATTAATTAATAACCTATTCTGTAGTCAAACCATTTTTATAGATTTTTAAAGTGAGTATAGCATTTTCACTTCCCTTCTCTGAGCTGTACTACAAGAAGACTAAGAACTATAAATTAAGAAGAAGCAAATGAGATGGTGCATACGGAACCTTCTGTAAATTTCAGAGTCCTACACAGATCTCGGTGAGTAGTACTCAGGAAACTGGGTAATGTCTAAGGAATGGCTCCATCATGTTCCTAACTTAATAGTCGACTTCGAAAATGAAGATCGTGGAGCAGTAAACACTTCAATACATGGGTTAAAGTATGTTTTTCTTTATGTATTTTTTAGAAACCTGCCTCAATTGTGCATTCATGATGTTAACAAAGAGAAAACATCATGGGGTGGGGGATGGTGATCAACCCCAATCCTAAAGTCAAAGACTTTCAGAGGTAGATAAGACATGGGTCAAGTATTGCACTTCTATCCCCTGAGAGACGCAAAATCTAAGTCTATAACAGTAGAGTGACTTGGCTGGTGTCACCCAGCTAATTTTTCAAAGAACCAGGAGAAGATCCATTATCTCCTGGCTGACATTCTTCCTCTAAATCGTGCCAGGTCTGAAATTCTGATTGTGCTGGTTATTGTCAGACAATGGCTGGCATCTGGCTTTTCACTGTAAAATCAATACCTCAATGCAAAAGTTAAATCAACATTACACTGAGTGTCAGTGATAACAAATTAAGCTGCTTTAAGCTCAACAAATATAGCTTTTTCTTTGCATACAACTTTTTCTTTCCCTCTTTCCTCCTTCTCTTCCGTGCACCAAACTTGCACCTATCCTGGACACACCAATGCAACTGGCAATTCAGAAAGATTCAGCAGCAAAATGCCAGTCAGAGCAAAGCCCTGTTCTCAGCCACAGGAAGAAAGCAGTTGAAAATGCTGGGCATTCAAGTCACAAAAGATATGATTTCTGCCTGGGATTGTCCGATAACAGAAATGAATGATGGTTCTTTGCCTGAAAATACATATTGATTGTTGGCTGCGGATTTCACCATGTTTAATGCAGAAGTCACCATCCTTCAAATGTGTGTGAATTGAAGTTGCTGTTGCCTCTTCCTTACAGGATGATTTGTAGCAAGAGACAAGACAAAGCAGGAGAAATGTCTACATCTGGATCAGGCTTGACATCCTCCAGCCAATTTTCCACCCTGGATTATTTGATCTTCACTTCTATGGTGCCAGTTGATTGCACACAAGGGGCAGATGGATTGCCTGCATTTCGCTAAAATGGAGGGGCCCTGGTATTCTTTAAAAGCTTTGGCAGAACTGAACTCCGTAAAGATCACCCCATATTCCCAGGCCAAGCCACCATTTAACAACTTAAATCTCTAGCGGCCTGACCTCGCCTGCTTTCTGCTCTGCTGGCCTGTGAATGGGACCAAATAGAAACTGGCACAGAAGCTGGGGGTCATCACCTCTCCCCGAGCCAGACCAAACTTCCTCCTAGCTGCTCGAATGCAGCCGTAGCTCCTTGCCTCAATTTCTGTGCTTAAAAAGCATTAGGCTTTGCGGACTAATGTAGCTACCAAAATTCCTGCGGAAGATAGTTGACTGGTCATTCTTGGTCAACTGAGGAAGAGATCTGTCTTCCCAAGCATCAGTTTCATGCAGCTCACAACTTGAAGACCTCAGAGTCCAGTGAGCTCAGAGATTCTAAGTAGGAAGTTTCTTATAGTATAGAATTCAAGGGCTCCTAAAAGTTTCCCCTAACCCAAAATCCTTCCCCAACAGCCTATTATGGTATCAAAAATCTCACCATTATAAATCTGTTTCATCAGAGTTCTAGCAAATGAGGGTCTCTAAGTGGCCTTTGTAAAAATTCTAGAACCACTAAGAACACTAAATATTAGCTCCACCTTAGCAGAAATGTCTTCCAAGTTGACAAGCACTGAGCAAAAGGCTCAGTGTACGAAACATCCAGATTGGGGAGACACCTGGGGGACAGTAAGAGAGTCACAGACTGGAAATGCAGAACGGTGCCAGAGATTTCCAGTTTAGCCCAGGATCAGCTCAAGGAACACACCAATCTGGTTTATAAGAGAAATCAGTCCCACTGAACTGTTCTGAAGATGGCAGTAGTAAAATTCCAGAGGACATTCCCGGGAAGAGGTTTTTCATGCCTTTCCAGCTCTGTAACTCAATTCATTGCTTTCTCCTAGGTGCCTAATGAGGGAAACAGGACCGGCGCCTAGACACATGGAGGATTTGAAGAGGAGAAACATACTTTTCAGTATAACTGAGTGTCATTAAAAAGGTTTTTAATGCCTTATATAGCCAGCGAGACAAATTAGTTGACTTCACCTTGTTTTTTTAAAAGTATAAAATATTGCCGTTAGAGCAGCACCAAAAAAAATCCCGTTAGATACACCAATGCTTTATCATTGCTGTCAGTTCTTGCGTTATCTAACTAATGACTTAATCATCTTTCTCCTTCCCCAAGTTAGAACGGAGTTGGTTACCCCCCTACTCAGTTGAGACTTAGGCTATGCATGTGGTCATGGCCTCTTTATTATCTCTTCCCAGAAAAGTCTCTACTGCCTGAAATTCTTCTACTCTTTATGGATCCTGTATTGCCAGAGTTGGCACATTCACTAACTTTCCTTTATGGCTTGTTTTATGCGACCTTTACAGAGGGTCAGACTGTATAAGGCCACACAGTATGGAGGTCATTCTAAACATATACATGTGCCCACCTACTTCATGTGGATCTATTTTACTCTGATTTCTAATACTAACGGAAACAATTTACTTCTTGCATGTTAGGGCCACCAGATTCATCTGAGATTATCCAACAGAGCTATCTCAGTACTCGCTGGTCTCTGAGGAAAGCCGCCTAGGAATAAGCCCTCCCGACTCACTCCTCTCAAGCTTCGGACGTGCTTACCTCATTATCCATCATCTTCCTGCACATCTTCTCGGGATAAATGCTATGCCACTTCCCTTTTGAGAAAACCACCTCAACTTTCTCTTGGTTTTGTCCATTTTGCCTCCCACTATATCTTGAAATCCTAACTTTCTACCCCATGCTCGTTGTCACACTCCCTTTCCTCCACCTACTTTTATACTCTAAATGTGCACCTGGCTCCCCAAATTAAAAGAACATCTCAATTCTCTCTCCATGTAGAAAGAGAAAGACTAACTCAATGACTAAACGTTATGTCCCTTAGACCATCGTACGAAAGTGCCGGTCGCATGGTGGACACTCACAAGTGATCCTTCTCTCCACCAGCTACACCTCAGCGTTCCAGCCGAGCTGGATGGTGCAGCATAGTGGGAAGGGCAAAGGCAGACCTTCAGACTCAGGCGGATCGTGGTGTGCCTCTCAGCTCTCCCACTTACCATTGGATTTAAATAGGGTGTGGGGCGTTGACAATGTGGTGGGTCTTGGGATCGAGCCCCACAGCTCGAAGCGGGGAGCCTGCTTCCTCCTCTCTCTCTGCCTGCCTCTCTGCCTACTTGTGATCTGTCAAATAAATAAATAAAATCTTAAAAAAAAAAAAAAAGAATCAATGTGGGGTTTTTCCCTCTTCCACCATCAGGGGTAGGGACCATGATCTCAATGATCATTGCATCTATCTCCAGTCCCAAGAGACACACCTGGCATATAGAAGCCACTTACTATGTATTTGTTGCGTTAACATGCAACAGAGAACAAACATGACGATATCAGACCCCATGGACATATTGGGGGGGCAGAAAAGGGTAAGGCAGAGAGTATCATGATCACCACAGAAAAAAATGATAAGAAACTAAAGATTGCCAGAACAAGGGACTCTGACACTTGATTCCCTAGTCCTTTTTTATTTTAAAGTTTTTAAATATTTTATCTATTTATTTGAGGGATCGAGAGAGCACAAGCAAGGGAAGCCGCAGAGGGAGAAGCACTCTCTCCACTGAGCAGAGAGCCGAATGCAGGGTGTGATCCCAGGACCCTGGGATCATGACTTGAGCTGAAAGCAGACTCTTAACCAACTGAGCCACCCAGAAGCCCCCCGCCCCCGCCCCAGTCCTTCTTTAAGGAGATTCCTATTAAAAACTTTTTGAATGACTCTATAATTTTGATGGGGGCATTTTTAGTCATAAAATGTTTTTTGGGTTTTTGTGGGCTTTTTTTTTTTTTTTTTTTTTTTTTTTTTAGTCTTAAAATGTTTTTATGTCAATCCTTCCTTTTGCCAGAAAGGAGCAAGAATTTTAAACTTCCTTGGTTGGGTAGAAAGAGAAGACACGGAAGAAACTAAAGGAGGATAAATTATCTGAGAGAACACTGAGGAAACATATTCAGGCCTGGAATCCCGGAAACTCAAAGGCATCTCATCTTAGGTCCAGACTGAAGACGGATGTAAGTTCCCCTAAGGAAGGTTCCTTCTAACCTTTCTGAAAAGTGTTCTTGAGTGAGTCTCTGCCCCTTTGCCTTGGATGTTTTGAAATTAGGTAGCATATTATACTCCCTAATTTTAGCATTTATTTGTTTTGGTGAAAGAGTGTACAGAGAGTTGCAGAAGAGAGTCCAGATATTATTAGCAACTAGAAGCTCCACATGATTATTTAGCAAAAGACGGCTGACCAACACTCTCCCTGTGGAAGAGAATTTGCTGTCACAGAAAGAAGGAACACTTTGGTAACCCAGAGCCTCTGAGGTTGCACCTAAGGCATCCGTCCCAAGTTCCAACAGCCAGAAGGAAGGCCTTGATCAGAGAGAATCATCATCACAGAGACAAAGCTAATGATGACACCGAGGGCCGTTCCCAGGAGAAGCCAGGGGCTAGCGAGTTTCCACCTACGTGAAAAGAACATGACATTTTCCGAAGTGCTTGCTTGCTCTCCTTGGAGGAGCAAAAGAGAGCAAATCTGAAATACTATCAGTTCCCATTTTTAAAAAATAATACAATCTGCCGAGGGGGGAAAAAAAATAAAACAATAGATTCTGAAGATAAGAATATGAATTTTTAAAATCCTCTTCTTGGCTTTTCCTCTTCGTGATCCAAATAAAATGGAGTATTTTGTGGTCAGTTGCAAGACAGCTTTGCATGCAAAAGAATCCAAAAGAAAATATTGAGAAGCAATTTAAATCTTTCTAGAATGTCTCCTGAAGAGAAAATAAAGGGTGTTCCGTGGCAGGACGCTAGGGAAAGCCCCTTTAAGTCTTTTTTCCCCCATATTTCCCCCCAGCAGCTCCACACAAAAACTCCGTCTTTCTTCTTCTCCCTCCCAACCAGACCACGGGCTCAGAGATCTGTTCTGTTCTTCCAGTAGCTCCGGGCTCTTTCCGCCACAGGTCAGACCTGTCTCTCTCTGCCTTCCAGCTCTTTGGGCCTCACATCTCCACAATTAGCACAACCAACACTAGTTCAAGCCTCCTTAGAAAAGGATAGCAGGGAAAGCTGTGGTTATTTATATATTAATACTTTTCAAGGTCACCGACTCTATCATACCTGTACTTTCTAAAAATTTTTAATGAACATGTATAACTTTGCAATCAGAAAAAAAGGCCGTGTTACCTTTTTTCAGTAAAACATAGAGTATCCTTAAAATAGAATATCTTAGGGGCACCTGGGTGGCTCAGTCAGTTAAGTGTCTTCCTTGGGCTCAGGTCATGATCCCAGGGTCCTGGGATGGAGCCCCACGGCATTGCATGGGGCTCCCTGCTCAGCGGGGGAGGCTGCTTCTCCCTCTCCCTCTGTCCCTCCCCCCGCTCATGCACCCTCTCTCTCTCTCTCTCTAATAAATAAGTAAAATCTTTCAAAATAAATTAGAGTATTCTAAAAGAGTGATGCCCAGATTTTAAATCTTATAATCAAGTGCAATTTTAATAAAAAATCCTGGGGATTAACACAGGGCTAATAATTTTATATTTTGCTCCCCAAAAGGATTATTTTTTAAATCTGCTATCCTCGTCATTTCATAAAAGAGAGAGTATTTTAACAACCTGAACAGCAGAGTAGGCACGGACTCTCCCAGCTGGCTCATGGCTTGGACCAGTTCTTTAAGTCCTGGCTGAGAGTATTTAGCAAAAATAGAAAGAAATTGACTTCGGTTGATAAAAATTGGATACCCTTTTATGTTCAGAACAAGAGACAATTACATACACTTACCAATAACATAATATTTGAACTTATTTGCCGTTGTTTTTCATTTCACTCATTTCCCAGTATCCCTAAGTACAAAGCACTACACATTCACACTAAGCCCCTCCGACTCACTGGATAGAAGCAGCTTACGTAGCTTTTTCAAAGGGCTTTTATACTGTTTTCCCTTTGTCTTTCTTGTTAACAAAACATTCTCTTTCCTGAAACGTGTGTCCTTATTGAGGATGTAAATCTGGATGTTTCCAAACCAGATACATTTTAGGAGACATTACAGGCCTAAGCTGTATATGATAAAATAAATCACTTGTTCTCAGTAAGCGGGACTAAGGAATGAATTGTTGGGCTTCAGAATTTTAGCTGATTGCAGCTGCCAGCTTCAGACCACTGTCGGCTGGCTGGTTGGGGCTGGTTGGGGCTGACTGAGCGTCACACACGCTGGAATCAGAAACATGCAGACAAAACTGGCCCTGGCCACCACGGAGCGCTTTCTGTTTGTTTTTGTTCTTTATGCTTCCACCGGAGGGTCTCTATAGTTCATTAGGATTAGGAACAATATGCTTTTAATGCTTTTGAAAATTATGGCAGGTGAAAACCAGTGTTAAAAAGAACCATATTGCTGGGGTGCCTGGGTGGCTCAGTAGGTTAAGCCTCTGCCTTTGGCTCAGGTCATGATCTCAGGGTCTTGGGATCGAGCCCTGCATCGGGCTCTCTGCTCAGCAGGGGAGCCTGCTTCCCCATCTCTCTCTCTCTCTCTCTGCCTGCCTCTCTGCTTACTTGTCATCTCTGTCAAATAAGTAAATAAAAACTTAAAAAAAAAAAAAAGAGTCTCTCTCTCCCTCTGCCCCTCCTCCCTCTCCACCCCCAAACGTGCGCACGCGCACACTCTCCCTCTCAAAAGCAAAACAAACAAACAAAAACATATTTCTGATTTACACCAGCATCCCTTCTAGTTGCCTCCCCAGGAAGTAGCTCAGCTGACTTGCTTCTTAATCCGGCCCCACAAAATGCTCTTGAATAATGGGTTTGACTTTTAAGTACAGTTTAAAAACCACAAAAGAACAAGCACACACATCAGGGTACCCCAGAGAGTTACAATATGTGGTTGTAAAATGAAGAGTATTTTGAAAGTCTCACACGGTTATTGACCTGTTTCCCTGACGAGCATCTCCTCCAAGCCCAAACTGATAACAATTACTTTACCTTTGAAGTAATTAGCTATGACTGCTGCCAGATGTGGGAAGAAAAAGGGAAATGAAGAGAAGAACACCCCAGGTGATGACTGACAGGGTATCCTCTCTTTCCCAGGCAGGTGAAGAGAGGTGAGTCTGTGCCAAATGTGTCCATCTTTCCCCCCTCCGACTGGCCAGTGTCCCCTGCGGATAATCAGCTCAACGGCAGCAGTCTCTTCCCCTTCCCCTCGCAAATCTGCACCCACTGTTTTGTGCTGATGCAGACAGTTCATCCGATGTGCAGAGAGGACCCCACCCAGAGTGAGAGAATCAAGCCCGGATTCCTCTCCAACATCCTGGGGAGCTCCATCACCCCAGCGGCAAGCATGCCCACATGGATGGGAAATCGGGGGCCGTAGGACTTGGCACTTGCTGGTGCTGCCCTCTGAAGCTCATCCAATAATCCCCCCACTGGATGCAGGAGGTCTGGAGATAATGACTATTTCCTGAATATCGTGCTGTTTAAACAGCCCTGCTGTGGTGTTTGGAGAGATTCAGGATGTTTTTGCATCCCAGGTGCTGTTGGAGCTGCCGAGCTCAGCTAAACACAATGCACAGGCTTTGAGAACAGGTGGTGGCCCGCCAGATTGCTGGCAGTCGGGGTGGTGGCGGGTGTTTTTCTTGTTCCAGAAGTTGGCAGAGGAATGCATGCTTCAGTACAATCAGTAGCTTTCCATCCTCGAAAAAGGAATGTTTTCCCTGACACCAGAGCGTGAAGACACACTCTACACTGCTCAAAAGCCCTTTCTGAGACAGAACAAAGTCCAAAACTGCAGACTGCTATGCAGAATCATCCTCACTTTATCCCCGATTTTAGCTGAAGCATTTTGGCTGGTAAAATGAGCGACCCACTCAAGCTAGCTCAAGAGGGTATGGGTATGTGTAGAGGTGGTATTGGAGGAATGCCAGGGAAGAAAGAGTTCTGGGGCTCAAAGGAGCTAGGAATCCAGCAGGAATCAAATCTCTCGAGGACCACGTAGACACTCCCATCTCTAGTTCCCTCACAACTGTCAACTATTTTCCTGTTGGCCATAGCCGCTGAGCCTCCTAGTCTCTGTCACCCTCCTGGAAAGGCCTTCCCTGACCCCCTCTTCGCTGCTGTCTCTCCGAATTCTCTATCAGAAAACCCAGTTTTATCACTTCATTGCCTTTACCACTGCAGTGGGCTGAATGTCGTTGTTGTCCAAAGTCACATGTTGACATCTGATCCCCAATGTGGTATTATCTGGAGGTGAGGTTTTTGGGAGGTATTTAGGTCATGACCAAGACATAATTGCGTGGAACCTTCGTGAATGGCATTAGTGTCCTCCAGAAGAGGCCAAAGAGCTACCTAGCCCTCTTTTTGTCATGTGAGAATCTATAACAAAAAGCTGGCCATCTGCAAACCAGGAAGCAGGACCTCACCAAGACATGACCGTGCTGGTGCTCTGATCTTGGACTTCTGGCCACTAGAACTGTGAGAAATACATTTCTGTGGTGTTTTTACTGTGCACCTGGTTTATGGCACTTTTTATACAAGCCAGAACTAAGACAATTACCACCTGAATTTTTTTTTATTTAGCTGCTATTCATTTCCCCACTTTAACACGTGCACGGTGACAGCAGGACCTTGTTCTGGACATCATCGTAGCACTAGACCCTCAAATAGCACAAGGCAGGTGGCCCTCAGGAAATGCATGACCTTTCACACCCAGCACTCTCTGCTATGGAATTTATGTGATAACAGGTTTAAATTCCCAAGAGAGGATATCTGATGGGTTCCCTGACCAGTAAAGGGACTTGTGCCATTCGTCCAATCAGCCAGGGCCGGGGGAGGGGTCAGAGTCACCCTTTCCAAGGGACGGAAAGATGTGAGGTCTCTAAGGGGTCTAGGAGTGAAGAAGACACTGAAACTTGTCTCAGAGGGACTGGCCACCTTTGCAGAGTTACGTCCCACTACCCATGAACGTACACAAGCGTGTGGGCAACCCACTTCCTCTCCCCATGCCCGTGGGTCACCCTCCAAGATGCCTAGCTCAGACTAGACCCTCAGACTTGATGTTAGGCCACCCTGTATTTCCTGCTCCCAGATCTTGCCTCAAGCTATTCCGTCTTTGCCGGAAAGCCTCACCCCAGCTGGTCCAAGCTCCATCAGTCTAAAGACGTTATAACCTTATTTCAGAAATCAACTTGGATTCCATCCCTCGCCCAGATTCTGCCATTTGGAAGTAGCCCCTCCTTTCCCCAAACTCAGGAACCACCTTGTTGCAACCTCTATTAGGAACTTATTCCAGGCTGCTTTCCAAGAGAAAGGTAAGAATCATCTAATAAAATGCCACACAAAGACCCCTAGGGGTGATAACCCAAAGACTTACTCACAGTAAGACAGGAGTAAAGCATGATATCCATGCCAGGTACAAGAGGCCGTGATGAGTGTGCCCACACAGAGGACGCACGTCCTTGAGGAAGGCCATTGGGAAGAGGCTTCAAGGGTGATGAGGTTACATTTTGCCTACTTAACGATAAAGACAAGCCCAGTCTTTGCCCCAGTGCAGGCTGTCTCTAGATTTTACCCCTGAGACCAATGGTCATCAACTTTGGTTGCATATTAAGGTCACCCAGGATCCTTTTGAAAACTTCCCTGTCCGGACCTACTCTAGAGACTGTGACTTAATTGCTCTGAGGCAGGGCATGGTCACTGAGAACCACTTAAACTATATCAAACCACATGTCAGAAGAGAAAGACAAGGGCTCTGAGTCCCAGGTGGACTGAGCATGACCCCAGCTCTACCCTTTACCGGCTTCATCATCTTCAGCAAGTCACCAACAACATCTGAGCCTCCCTTCTCATACACACAAATAAAGTGATGCTAGTAGTGTTTATCTCAAATGATTATTGTAAGGATTAAAGAAAACAGGTTTAAAATTCTTAGAACAGGGGTGCCTGGATGGCTCAGTGGGTTAAAGCCTCTGCCTTCGGCTCAGGTTGTGATCTTGGGGTCCTGGGATCAAGCCCCGTATCAGGCTCTCAGCAGGGAGCCTGCTTCCCTTCCTCTCTCTCTGCCTGCCTCTCTGCCTACTTGTGATCTCTGTCAAATAAATAAACAACAACGACGACGAAAACCAAGTAGGCAGAGCAGCAGGCAGCGAGAGAAGGGGAAGCAGGCTCCCTGCTGAACAGAGAGCCCAATGGGGGGCTCAATCCTAGGACCCTGAGATCAGGACCTGAGCTGAAGACAGAGGCTTAACCCACTGAGCCACCCAGGCACCCTGGGTATGCATATTATTAAAGCCTCTTCCCAACAAACTGCTGTAGAATAGTATTGAACACTCTATGGTGTAAACATGTAAGGTAGTGTTGTCTCCACAAGAAAATATTAGTGCTTTAAGGAAGAGGGTTGCTTTGTCTTTAGATAGACCACCTCAGCCCAGTTATGGAGGAAAGCTGACTGGCAGGCCAGATGTACTCTACTCCAAAAAGTAACATGGTCCAGACTGACTTTTCAGGGAGTCGATATGCCCTCCAGGAGTGACATTTGTGTCAGCAACTCCAGCCCAGGAAGCAGCTATCTTGCCACAAAGCAACTGCCACAGAAGTCAGTAACTGCCCTTGAAAAAGAATGCTGTGCCTACAAGAAAGCAATGGGTAGCAAAGGTCCTATGGGAACATCACATGCATGTGGGCCTGGCATCTGTTATATTTTTCAGGCACGTTCGTATATGGGGGGAGGGGGAATGTCTCTGTGTACAAAAGACAAGGAGAAATACATTTCCTGTTTTTTATCAGCAAAATAATAGTATCCAGTTCCCAAATTCCATGAGAGAAATACGTCCTGGCTTTTTAGCTGTACTTGACCCTCTTCCCACCCAAAACTGGAACTCAGTCTGTAATGCAATGGTATGAAGCGGAGAGCTTGCAAAGTCTGGCTTGACTTTAATGAAGTTTGTCGGTAAGATACGCATGCTGTCCTTACAGTCTGGACCGCTAGAGAAGAAAAAATGGTCCATTGTAATCAGGATAATTATTTGCTGACTTAATTTAGACCGTGGAAATGTTGATGAGCCGAAGTCCCTCCTTTAAAACATAAGATGTGGGAGGAAATTCCAGCGTGGGAATGTACAGGCTAAATTAAGCCAGACAATTGCAAGACAAACCAAAAATATCTATGATAACAAAAGTATCCAGATCAGGACCCTAATTCGTGAATTAACCTGTTATTTTTCTCAGCTGTGTACATTAGCCAGGGCTTGGTTTTTTTCCTCCATTAGTAGAGGGTCAACAAACCATGGCCCGTAAGTCAAACCCAGCCTACCACCTGATTTTGTAAATAAAGTTTCCTTGGAACACAGCCACAGTCACTTGTCGACCTATCATCTATGGCTGTTTCCATGCTACAGCAACAGAGTTGTAGAGTTTTTGCAATTGTACAGCCTGAAAATTTTAAAATACTTCCTATGTGACCCCTTACTGGGAAAGTCTGCCAAGCCCTGCTCTGTTAAAGCATGGCAAATGAGGGGCACCTGGGTGGATCAGTGGGTTAAAGCCTCTGCCTTCAGCTCAGGTCATGATCTCAGGGTCTTGGGATCGAGCCCTGCATTGGCCTCTCTGCTTGGCGGGGAGCCTGCTTCCCCTCTCTCTCTGCCTGCCTCTCTGCCTACTTGTGATCTCTGTCAAATAAATAAAATATTTTTTAAAAAATGGCAAATGATCATCTCCCCACCAAAGCTAACCATGATAGCTTCAGTAAAAACATATTTAAATATATATGCTTGAAGATTTACTTTTGTATGAAATACGTAGAATAGCAATAATGTGTTTATTATTTGTTACATACCATTTGGGAAAAATTACTAAGTAAAATTGTCTTATACCACTAAATATCTATTTTTATATAGATAAGAGTTATACTAACAGTAAAGATTTCATTTCAGTCTTTATTCGTAATTACTAGATGGTTAGTTATTTTCACCTATCAGGGCAACTTGGAAAAGAAATACGATTCATATTATTTCTGTCTTGGTTTTTCCATGGATTAAATGTAAAAGGAAATGGAGCTGGTGTGTTTAATTCAACTCAGCACTTTCTAACAAGGATGAAATAGTGTCAATTATATGCACTGCAGTTGTTTTAAAGCAAACTGAAACATAAAATATACTCAATTTAATTAAAGCATAAAAATAAAATGAGGTATCAATAGTAAAAGAGTGAGAACAGCAGTATTGGTATGGTAATCTTATTTATGCATCTAGATTTACTGCATCCAAAATTGTGTGGGTTTTAAACAGTCATTAATGGGAATCTGGCTAAAATAGAGCAACAAAGGAGGAAAAAAACAATTTAAATAAGTAACATTTTTCTTTTTTGCATTTAGCCATCTTCTAAAGAAGGGGCTATTAAAATTTTAAATCAGTTTTTAATCAAAGTTTAGTAGTATAATATTTAATTGAAAACACCACCAGATGTTCTTTATCAAGACATCTTTCATAATGGCTAAATCAAGGCCTAAGAAGTTATTTAATGAGATAATTGTTGGTCTGTGAATACAGCAGCAATTTCTTATTTACTTATAACACTAAAACACACAGGTTTGGAGGTGAGCCGAGGTTCTGTTAACTGCTGTCTGTTTCTTGTCTCTCTCCCTGCGTGTTCCAAGCAAAGATGGGTGCTTTGCAACACCGAAACTCAAAGTCCAAGCCAACAGATGAGCCCCAAGTATCAGTGCCCTGGGAGATGGACACCCTCTTTGAACTCCAGGAAAAATTCCACTGATAAGATATAGGGCACAGGTAACACACTCCAGGGTTCACAGGCACACAAAGCAAGGAAGGGAAATCACAGAGCTTGGCTTGGGGGAAGAGTTCATTTCAGAAAACAGTATTTGACAATTTTGGTAGGCAGAATTCTCAACTGACCACCCAAGATTTCCCACTCTAATCTCCAGGACCATAAATATGATGATATAGAATGCCCACGATAGGGGCGCCTGGGTGGCTCAGTGGGTTAAAGCCTCTGTCTTCGGCTCAGGTCATGATCCCAGGGTCCTGGGATCGAGCGCCGCATTGGGCTCTCTGCTCATCAGGGAGTCTGCTTCCCTCTCTCTCTGCCTGCCTCTCTGCCTACTTGTGATCTCTGTGTATCAAATAAATAAATAAAATCTTTAAAAAAAAAAAAAAAAGAATGCCCACGATAATGTTATTTACATGGCAGAAGAGATGTTGCTGATAGAATGAAATTATGACTGATCCATTGACTTGTAGCTAATCAGAAAAGAGATTATCCAGGTGACCCTAGTCTAATCACACGAACCTTCTAGAGACTGAGAACTGTCACAGCTGGTGGGAGAAGAGGAAGTCCGAGGGATCTGAAGCTCTAGAAAGATTCAACACTGCTGTGACTGCTCTGAAGACACAGGGGGCTGCAGGACAGGATCCAAGAGCTGTCCAGTCGACAGCCAGCAAGCAAACAAGGACCTCCGTCCTACAACCCCTGGAACTAAGTTTTGCCAACAATCAAAATGGTCTTGGAAGTGGAGTCTTCCCCCAGAGCCTCCAGATAAGAACCCAATCCTGCCCATACTCTCCTTTCAGCCTCAATAAAGAACCCAGTCAACCTGCCAGCTGCCCAACTTATGTTAATTTGTTAAGCAGTGATAGAAAATGAACACCGCCATCCCCTCCATTATGAAGGCCAGAAGGACCCCACGTTTCCAAAGCATCTATTGGCTTTTCTTACTCAGACTCTGCTTGATCAAATACTGAGATCCCCTTGACACTCACCGTGACATTAATAAAACTCCCTCTCTCTGCAAGAAAAGATGGAACTGAGAATCTACAAATGTTAAGCAAGTTATACCAAGATCTGCAAGCCCCTTTCCCCAAGACAAACACTTTACCAGATGGAGCCTGTTAACCTCCCTGAGATTCCTGGGCAACACCTATCTTTCTCCAGAAAAGTTGTGCCGGGTTGGCCATTCAATGTGCTACTAACCGGCAGAGACAGACTTAGCTATGAACTTGATTCAAATGCGGTGATTGAATTCAGGTTAGACATTAACATCTCTGCTACATGGGAGGTAATAAAAAGAGTCCTTCCCCAAGCCCTCCGAATCAGTCCCTGTTTGTGAGAAGAACCCTCTGTGTCCACTTTGCCCTTAAAAGAGAAGGACTAGGGTGCCTGGGTGGCTCAGTAGGTTAAAGCCTCTGCCTGCGGCTCAGGTCATGATCCCAGGGTCCTGGGATTGAGCCCCACATCTGGCTCCTTGCTCCGCGGGGAGCCTGCTTCCCTTCCTCTCTCTCTCTCTGCCTGCCTCTCCGCCTACTTGTGATCTTGGTCTGTCAAATAAATAAATAAATAGAGAGAAGAACTAGAACTGCTTAGCCTTTTGAAAAAAATGTGTCTCACCAGCAGGGGCTGCAACCAGAATGGGGAATATTCAAATGTCATTTACTATTCTTTGAGATAGAGAATTAAAGAGCAATAGGAAACCCCTCTGATGCCTTGGAACCCCTGCCTTATTGCTTATTTTAAAAGAATGAGAGTCCCCAAACTTCCGTAGGTCCTAAAGAAGCCACTGGAAACTGAAGAACTCCACGGGTATGGAGGACGCCGTCTTTGTCAAGACTAAGGACTGTTCTCCTAGAGACCTTCTCATCAGCAGGTGGCTCAGAAAGCCAGCATGGAAGTCGTGCCGGTTTGGCTAGAAAGACCAGCGCTACATAAACTGGTTTCCATCTTGTCCCACTCACCATTTTAACTTCATCAGTATTCACACAAGTTTGCTTAAAAGGCGGGGGTGGGGCGGGCAGCTTGTAAAACTACTGAAAGATTTTCAAACTTAAGACAAACATTAGGCGTCTCTAACATTCTAAGTGTGGTCTGCAAAGTCGTTTAGCCCTAAGTTATACCAACAGAGCTACCCATGCAACCCCCTCACACCTCAGTCCCTCCCAAAAAAAATATGAGAGGAATCAAGTGGGGGGTAAAGAAAAAGAAAAAGAAAGCTGTGTTTATATAATTCCCCCAACTCAGTGAGAGGGGAAGTTCAAACAGCGATCTATTTGAGTCTATTCATGAATTTTAACAAACTCATTGGTTTAGTAATCCTATGAAAACACTGAGGAATGTGCAGGAAATAATGGAATAATAACATTTATTGAGGGTTAGTTATGCCCAAAGCACTGTTCCAAGTGGTCTATGAGTATTAATTCATTTAATGTCCCTACAACTTTGTGAGGTAGGTACAATTTTCATCCTCCTGTTACAGATGAGAAAACTGTGGCACAGACAGGTTAAGTTACTTACTCGAGCTCATAAACCTAGAAAGTGCTGGAAACCGGAATAAGAGAAAAAAGGGATCCCCCCAAATTTTATATATTTATATTTAAATAGAATATACACATAATGTACGGTGCTGAGTTGTCTTCGATAACAGAAAGTTAACCAGTGGGAGATGTACAGAGAAATTCATTCATTCATTCATTCATTCATCACGTATTGGCCTGAGTGCTAGAGATGCAGAAATAGTAAATCAGTTTTAAAGGCACCCATTATCCTTGCAATTGTACAGTCTGGTGGTTGGATTCAGGGCAGTAAAGCAAAGACCCAAAATGTGCCCCGGAGGGACCCCACTGCCAGACCTGAGGGTTAGAGAAGGCTCTTCCCACAGACGAGCAAGGATGCTCTGGGAGTCCGAGCAGATCGCCTCAGCCCTCTGAGAAGGGCCCCCCCCCCCAATCCTTCCAGCGCTAAATGTTTTAAAAATAGACCCCCAAAAAGAGAGGAAGAGACTGTGGCAACCAAATTCCAAAGGGGCGCAGTCATGGCCTCCTACCCTGAAACCCCCGGGGAGAGAGAAAGGGCTCGGCCAAGGAGAGCAGGACAGGGTGGATGGACCCGCAAGGCTGCAGGCTGGAATCGAAGTCAAATCCATCCGCAGATGCCATGGGGAGCCTGCGGTATGGACATGAGCGTGAAGCACACACGGAAGAGGGAGAGGAGTGGCCGCGAGCAGCCGACCCGAGACAGCCCGGGAAGAAGGAACCAAGACTCAGGTGGCTCGGGACCGCGGAGGACCGCGGAGGTCTACACCCGCAGGCGGGCATCACACAGATCCCGCAACAGCCGAGTCAGGGCTTGGCTGGGGTTCGGAAGCACGACCCTCAGAAGGAAATGGGGGCAAAGGAGGCAGGCAGGGTTCCGTCTCAGAGAGAGAGAGAATAGGATTTGGGAATGAGATAAATGTTAGCTTCTCTAGGGAACTCGAGAAGAAGACCGTGCAGGCGAGGATGGCACGTTCAGGGAACTGGGAGACGTTTGGTTTGGCAGGTCAGCGAGGTCAGAGGGGAAAGGTCCAGTGATGGGGCTGGAGGACACATTTTAAAATAATTTATTAAGGGGCGCCTGGGTGGCTCAGTGGGTTAGACCTCTGCCTTTGGCTTAGGTCATGATGTCAGGGTCCTGGGATCGAGCCCCCGCATCGGGCTCTCTGCTCAGCAGGAAGCCTGCTTCCCCCTCTCTCTCTCTGCCTGCCTCTCTGCCTACTTGTGATCTCTCTCTCTCTCTGTCAAATAAATACATTAAGCCTTAAAATAAAATAAAATAATCTATTAAAATTTTTCTATGAAGCCTGCCATTTTTCTTATCAACAGGGGGTGGTTAATCAACAGTACTTATTTGGGTCTAAACCTTCGATTGACCAGAGCTGCCTCAAGAGGCCCAGATTAAAAATGTTATATGTTCTAATTGGTTTGAGGCAGTTATACCAGAGAAGAGCTTTAATTGGGTCCCCAGTGAACCTCTTCTTGCAAATGCCTGTGGTATAGAATTACATTAAGAATGTAACCAAAAAAGATTCATCGGGCTATCTTCTGAGAGGTACATGAAGCTGGAAAGTATTGCTTTCTCACATTAAGCCAGTTTCCTGAACTTGGAAATGTCCATCACCACACGGACATGTCTTGGCTGAAAAGGTGAAAGGTTTCCCTCACAGGAACCTTTGCCACATCGTCAAAGCCCCTCCTAATACTCCCACTGTGTACTGACAGGACACCTCAGTTGGGTCTGCTTCCCACCCTGGGGGCTGCTCACGTCTCCAGGAACCCCACCCCCACCAGCTGTCAGTTATCCTGTCCCACAAAGGCCTGAGACATGGGATCACACACAGGACATGAGGGATTTCACCAAAAGCTAAAGAGACATGAGTTCCCGTCTCTTAAAGTTCTATCCTCTCTCCCCTCTCTTGACTATCGTATCCCCGAATCACTTTTTCTGCAGTAAGAATATCCCTGGGGCACCTCCCCTGCTCCTGAAGGCCTTGACTATGAAGCCAACCACCAGTACACCTCATGAGTTTCCAGAACCCAAAGATAAAAAGGTCTTCTCTGAAGCTTGAAAAAACCTAAAAAGGTTACTTCTCAATTAGGCATAGGAATAGACTCAAACGACCTAAGAGAATCCCACTCAACAAGAATCAAAAGAAGAGGGACTTTTTCCAGTATTCTCTCTGTTCTGGCACATCAATATTTCTCTTAAAAAGCAACCATTATGTGGGGCGCCTGGGTGGCTCAGTGGTTTAAGCCTCTGCCTTCGGCTCGGGTCATGATCTCAGGGTTCTGGGATAGAGCCCCACTTCGGGCTCTCTGCTCAGCGGGGAGCCTTCTTCCTCCTCTCTCTGCCTGCCTCTCTGCCTGCTTGTGATCTCTGTCTGTCAAATAAATAAATAAAATCTTAAAAAAAAAAAAAAAAAAACCATTGTGGCGCCTGGGTGGCTCAATGGGTTAAAGCCTCTGCCTTTGGCTCGGGTCATGATCCTGGGGTTCTGGGATCGAGCCCCACATCGGGCTCTCTGCTCGACAGGGAGCCTGCTTCCCCCTCTCTCTCTGCCTGCTTGTGATCTCTCTGTCAAATAAATAAATAAAATCTTTAAAAAAAAAAAAAAGCAACCGTTTTTATAAAGCATTAACACGAGGAGAAGGCAGTAATGAGGGAGGTGCCTTGGTGTTAGGGATTTGGATCTGACACTTGATGGCTCTGGTTGGTGACGATACCGGAATTAGCTTGTTACTCACCCAGGAGGCTGACACACCAGCCAGGTAGCTACATTGTAGTCACCGATAAAGTAACAATCCTGTCTTTTGGTTATCAGCTTTTAAAAAAGTAAATCTTTAGCATCAGTGAAAGGAATGTTGTTATTCTACTCCCTTAACAAGCTTTGAGAACAAAGCAAAGCAGTTATCAGTGAAAGAAAATTTGTTACTCAACATCTTTACGCCCTCGCTGACGATCTGTTCTGAAGAGAAAGGATCAAAGCTCTCGGGATAAATATCCTCACAGACTTTCTGACACCCATATAACCCCCCCATAAGCACAAAGTTTTCCTCACAGTTGAGTCTGTGCCTGAACCACTTATTCCCTGAAAATATTTTATTCATCCCGGCTTGATATTCTCCCAGGCCTCTAGCCACGATGAGGAGACATTCTTTATTTTTTATTTTTCTACTTTGCTACGGTGAGTTATGGGATCGGGCAACTAGAAGATTAATATGGGGGCACTGCCTCATTTACCACCAAATGATCATATCATTTCCCCCATAACAAAAAAGGATGGGGCCTAATTATGGAATAACCCAAGGAGATTTCTCTCTACTTGTTGTCACAGGATGCAATGCTTCTCTAATTTATTTTATAGGGGGATGCAAATGTAGAATTCTATGTTAATTCAAAGTTAAAGTGAAAAATAATGAATTTTCAACCAGGAAACGAAGCTCCCAGAGATTTAACAGGCTCGTGTGGTATGTCTGCTACCGTGAGGATTAGAGCGTAAAACCTAAATTTTCTTTGCAATTGTGTATGTTTGGAAGTCAGCTTGTGATTCAGTGACCTTCTGAACTCTTGAAAGGTTGTCAGATAATAGAGCAGAGAGAGAGAGACTGTCTGCCTTGATGATCTCTAAAAGTTCTTCAGGGATCTCTGTGCCCCTGATGACTTACGACTGGGGCTAATGGCATGCTCCGGCATCACCTTGCTTTCCATGACCTCCAGAGAGTCCTTCAAGTTCTGTGTCTCCAATATTGAATTTTATAGGCTTTTAATGCCTTTTCAATTATATCATTAGCTATTTCCCTGCATAGCTATAGCTCTTTTAAGAGATCAGATGTAGAATGCTGATAAGAAATCGGTTTCTGTCCTTTATTAAACAATGAGATTTTATCATTGAGGGACTTCACATAGAGAGAACCAACATCAAGGGCTCTGACTCTAAGTCAAATTTCCTGCAATGTCTCTATGACAATGTGGTATGATCACTAGGGAGCCTCCCCTTACCTTCCTAGAACTGTCCAAAAAGGATAGACCTGGTTTTGTAAAAAATCAGCACGGCCAAAATCAAACTCATCTGCTCCTCTCAACACAAAACTGCCTCAGCAGCAGCTTTCACCAAGTCTCCCAGGCCAGAAATTTTGAGGTTTTCTCTTGACTTCTTCTCACAGTTACCTTCAAAGACCCGTATGTTCCACATCTTAAACAAACAAACAACAATAACAAAAATAACTCTCACCCATCCCTTTCCCTCCATTTAGGATGACTGCATGTCCCTGTTGTCCAGGGCAATCTTGATTGATGCCTGTCGTCCCGACAGAAGTATGAGCAGTACTCCCTGTGCTCACGGAGGTCTCTGGGATGGGCAACAGATGACGTGGTCCATTCCGTGACTTCCCCTCGCCACAGCCCACTTCAAGCCCTCCTCGATTCTTGCCTGGATGGAAGTTGTAGTGGACAGTAGCAGTTGCCCAGTTATCTTGTCTCTTGTCTACTGATTTTTTAAAAATTTTAACTCAGGGGGCACCTGGGTGGCTCAGTAGGTTGAGCCTCTGCCTTCCGCTCAGGTCATGATCTCAGGGTCCTGGGATGGAGCCCTGCATCGGGGTCTCTGCTCAGCCGGGAGCCTGCTTCCCTCTCTCTCTCTCTGCCTGCTGCTCTGCCTACTTGTGATCTCTCTGTGTCAAATAAATAAATAAATAAAATCTTTTATTAAAAAAAAATATTGAACTCTGTGCCCATTCTGTATCAGACCCAAGGTTGGCACCAGGTTGGGCTTCCCTGTAAGGCTGTGCACTGTGCACACAGGAAGTGAGTGAGGCTGAAACTCAGCCCTCCCTTCACTTGCCGCACCGCGTATTTTGGTGTGGGCTTAGTTCTCCTCCCAGGAGGAAGAGGCGACTTCTTCTTCGCACAAAGACACCATCTACTTGCCAAGTCTTGCACCCCCTGTGCTGTATCTGCCCAGGAAGGGGGGAGGGGGCTTTCTTCTGGTTTATATAAAGACACTCCAAAGGTTAAAGGTAGCCCCTACTTTGTAGAAATGACACTCCTTCGAGTCTGTCCCTATTCGAATCCATTTGACTCTTCTGTACTGACCTTCCTATGCTGTAAACCTGATCCTGCCTCTCCCCTGCATCCTTCAACAGCTCACTGACACCTATGAGCTCGGGTCCAGAGTCGTGGGCGTGGTGTGCAAAAACCCTGATCATCTCGTATCTGCCTTCTCTCCAGAGTCATTTCTCCCCAAGCCTCCCCATGCACACCTCGCTTCAGCGGTGCTGGAGTTCTTCCTGTTGTTGGGATGTGCCAAAATCCTTCCCACTGGCCTCATCCTCTTCGTGTGCTGTTTGCCTAGGCTGGGGACATCATTCACGCGCCATCCCACCACCTGACAATCTACTTACTGGTGATGATGAAGAAGGGGGAGGGAGAGGAGGAGAAAATGAAATGATGATAAAGATGATGAGTGTCTATCGTAACAGACTGTTAGATAGAACAACTTTTCCTGTGCCTGGAAATGGAACTAGGATCCACAACCCACAACTACAGATGCTTTGTGTCCCCACATTCTTCAAAAGAGCCACCAGAATGTTTCCCAGTGCTAAATGGCCTACAACAACCAACCCCATCAGATACACTCACCTCTGCTCTGTATAAGCAGGTTGGGGGGGGTGGGGGGCAATGAGAGCCTCGTGGAGGACACAGAAGGGTTTTCCTCCCCTTCCATGCCTGCCCCTTCCCACCCAAAGAAGCCAAGGGGGCGGGGGGAGCCAATATACTTATGGTATTTGCAAAAATGGGAGACAAGTAGTCCATTTTCCAGTTAGATGTCTACTGGGGAGGCAGGGCACAGAGGGACACAGCAGAGCAGGCCGCATGGCCCCCTCAGCCTCCCACAGGTGCCATAGAAGTTTGCTGGACTGGGAAGTCTTGGAGATGCCCCCCGCCCCAGAAAGATGCTTGCTAGGTACATGGCCCATTGGCAAAGGGTTTGGGAATGTGCTATGGGTTGGGGTGGAGGAATGTTGAGCTGGAATAGAATAGAAAATAAGGAGCTGGGAAACAAATCTCTCATGTGCCATTGACCTTCATCCAAAGGTCACCAGGAACACACCTGTAGTCGAATACATCGGCTTTCTTACTCAATGTAGCAAGAGCGAATGGGCGGCAGAGTTCCCACAGTTAAGAGTGTTAGAAAGAACCGATTGTAGGATTTGGACTTCGTCTGAGTAATTTTGGGGATGGTCTAAGGAGGCAGGAGTTCACTCTGGATGGAGCAATTCTATGATTATCTCAATCATTCTCATCCATAGGGAAGGCAGACTTGAGTAATAGAAATAATTGGTAAAGCAGCAGTCTTTTTTTTTCTTTCAAGTTTTTATTTAGGTCAAGTAGTAGTCTTGCTTAGCGAGGGAGGGGCGGCTTAGTACTTTGTGGCCGGCCCCTCGTCTGGAGTACGGAGAAGAGCTTGCCCTTGTAGCCCTCGAGGAAACCAACCCTCCCAGCACCTTGATCTGGGGCTTCGAGACTCTGGAGCTGTAAGAAAATAAATTTCTGGGAGCACCTGGGTGGCTCAGTGGGTTAAACCTCTGCCTTCGGCTCGGGTCATGATCCCAGGGTTCTGGGATCGAGCCCCACATTGGGCTCTCTGCTCAGCGGGGAGCCTGCTTCCCCCCTCTCTTTGCCTGTTTCTCTGTCTACTTGTGATCGGTCTGTCAAATAAATAAATTAAATCTTTAAAAAAAAAATTTCTGTTGTTTATACCACCTTATCTCTAGTATTTGATTATGGCAGCCCGGCAAACTAATACGCATGTATAACAAGTAAAGAGATTGAGTTAGTAACAAAATACAGTCCGTGAAGAAAAGCCGAGACCCAGATGACTTCACTGGTGAAGTCTGCTAAACATCTGAGGAAAAATTAATACCAGCTCTTCAGAATCTCTTCAAAAACAAACAAACAAAAACAGAAGATGAGAGAATATTCCTAACTCACTCTGAGGCCACTATCACCCTGACACCAAAACCAAAAACAAAGCAAGCTGTGGTCCAATATTGCCAATGAATGCAGATGCCTAAACCCTGCAACAGCATATTAGCAGCATATTAGCAACAGCATATTAGCAGAAACATAAAAAAGGGCGATAACCATGACTAAGTGGGATTTTATCCCAAGCAGGCAAGTTTGATCTAACGGTCAAGAATCAATTAATTTGGGGCACCTGGGTGGCTCAGTGGGTTAAGCCGCTGCCTTCGGCTCAGGTCAGGATCTCAGGGTCCTGGGATCGAGTCCCGCATCGGGCTCTCTGCTCGGCAGGGAGCCTGCTTCCCTTCCTCTCTCTCTGCCTGCCTCTCCATCTACTTGTGATTTCTCTCTGTCAAATAAATAAATAAAATCTTTAAAAAAAAATCAATTAATTTGCCATGCCATATCAATGGAATGAAACACATCTTTAATTGATCCTCTCAACAGATCCAAAAAAGGCATTTAGCAATTTGAGAGTTAAAATTCCAACTCTTGGTGATAAAAGCACTCAAAAAAATGGGGGACAGAAAAGAATTTCCTCAGGGTACCTGGGTGGCTCCGTGGGTTAAGCCTCTGCCTTCCACTCAGGTCATGATCTCAGGGTCATGATCGAGCCCCACATAGGGCTCTCTGCTCAGCGGGGAGTCTGCTTCCCCACCCCCCCCCACCTGCCTCTCTGCCTCCTTTCTATCTCTGTCAAACAAATAAATAAAATCTTAAAAAAAAAAGAAAGAAAGAAAAGAATTTCCTCAATCTAATATGATCATCTATGAAACACAGGCAACATTATCCTTAGTGGTGAAAGAAAACATTCCTTCTAAGGTTAAGGTCAGAACCAAGACAAGGATGCCCACTCTTACCACTTCTTACCACATTATACTGGAGGCTCTACCCAGGACAGTTAGGCAAGGGGGGGAAGGCATCAAGATTAAACAGGAAGAAGTATGAAGTTCCCTCTATTTGCAAATGACATAATCTTTTCTCCAGACCCAGGCCTTTCAACGGACTAGAAGGAAAGCTGAATTGGTGATAATATCTTCTTTCTTGCAGGCAAGGAGTTGTCATATGGCTTTGTCCTCAGGCTCCATTTTCCTGCCATTTCTCCTTCTTCTGAATAACCACATCTGTGCCTATTTGCAGGTCTCCTTAGTAGCGCTATCACACAGCCCAGGCGCCCCCTTCAGTGACAAGAACGCCACTGCTCTTCTGCTTCCTGGGCAGTGAGGACCCCCAAAAGAATTCAACTGTCCCACAGGCTTGCATTCTTACTGCTGGCTTTGATGCAGGGTTTCAGGACACCATACAGCTGCTGTCAGTGTCCTATGCTCCCCCCCACACACACACACAACATGTAGAGCCTCAGAGCTTCATTCAGCCACACACCCACCTGGGAACTAACTTGATAAGCACCTTTGCTGCCTGTCTTCCCTTTCCGTCCATGTCCATCCGCCTCTCCAAACCCCACTGCAACTGGTGTGTCCTTATGTGGCCTCTCAAGTAAACTACTTGCCCTGGACTCCTTCTTCTCCTGTCAGGTTGTGGGGAAGGTAAAACTGTGACAGGATAGTCACAGTGGGTCATCATCAACTTAGTGGAACTTGACCAATGAGCTCACAATGTTGCAACGGAACAGGAAATACCAGAGTGCGCTCTGGATTTGTTTCAGTTTGGGAACGTATACTGGATCATGTAAACTGTATCTCACAGTGGGACGAAGGCAAGAATATTTGGGAAAACTCTGCTCCAAAGACTTCTCATCATTCCTAAACAATGGCCATGTCCACATATGACCTTGTAAAGAAAAGTGTCACTTTCCCAGAATATCTAAGGAGATGCCAAAAAAGAGTGCTAGGTTTTCTGGAAAGAAGGATGCTTCGTTTTTTATTACCTGAATAAATTTTGTGGTTGTATAATTTTCAAAAAAGTTTACAAAGGAATCCTAGGAAAGCCGATGAGACTGACATCACATTGTCGGTGGCATCGTGAACCGCACACTTGGAGTCAGCAATCCCATAAATCCTTGGATTTATACTAAGAAAAAAGAACTCTAAAGAACTAAAAGACATGTAGAATGACGCACGTTGCAGGGTTGTATGTTCAATAAAAAAGGGACAGAATTTAAAGGTCTGAATAGGAGGGATTTCTAAGGGCACACTCTCAGAAAAAGAGCCTTCGAGGGTAAGTCTGCAGAGCACTTTACAGGGAGATGGAGGAGGAAATGTCAGTCGTTTGTATCAAACACCTCATGGGATTACAGGGGAAATTGCTTCGGGAGCCTCAGCGGCACACCCAGCGGTGCCCTGCTCCCTGGAGAGGTGTGATGGAGATGCACCACAATTTAGAATGAACCCAAGGCGATGAAGCAGCTCTCTCTTGAATTCCAGAACTCACACTTGAGCTTGACCTGGCAGAAGCGAACACAGGGGGAGGAGTCAATCAGGAAGTTCCAAAAAAGAGGAGTGCTTGGCAATGGTTTGTCCTCTTAGCCCGGCACCCGAGACCACAGCCGGTCTGTGGCCGACGGGGACACAAATCCCCCCGTGGCGTTTTAAACACGATTTGTTCTTAAAAGAGTCATCAGCAGTCAGGTGTCCCAGGCCCAAGGAGAATTTAATCGATTAAACACAGGGTCGTCACGAAGTCGTTGTTGTCGTCAAGAAGTATACACATCGGGGCTGGGACAGGCGCCGTCCCCGCGGGCGACCCCGAGGGACTGGGGGGCAGGGCGCGGGGCTGAGCGCAGGGCCCCGGGCCCCGGGCGCAGCGGGGAGGCAGAAGGCGAGCGCAGCCGACGCGAGGCCGAGCGCCCCGGGCCCGCGCGCAAGCCCGCCCCGCCGGCAGGGGCGCGCTGGAGCCGGGCGGTCCCGGGAGGCGCGGCGCGGGCGGGGCGGCCGAGCTCTTACCGCCCCGGGGTGTGGTTCCCGAGGCCGGGCCGGGCGGGGCGCCGGGTTTAAAGCGCGGGGCTGCGGGACCGTACTCACTCGCGCTCCCGCCGCCTCCGCACCCAGCCATGGAGCGGCCGCCGCTGAGCGTCCTGCTCGTCGGCGCCGCCGGCCTGCTGCTCCTGCTCCTGCCCCTCTCCTCTTCCTCCTCTTCGGACGCCTGCGGCCCCTGCGAGCCGGCCGCCTGCCCGCCCCTGCCCCCGCGGGGCTGTCCGCTGGGCGAGACCCGCGACGCGTGCGGCTGCTGCCCGGTGTGCGCCCGCGGCGAGGGCGAGCCGTGCGGGGGCGGCGGCGCCGGCAGGGGGCACTGCGCGCCGGGCATGGAGTGCGTGAAGAGCCGCAAGAGGCGGAAGGGTAAAGCCGGGGCAGCAGCCGGCGGCCCGGAGGTGAGCGGCGTGTGCGTGTGCAAGAGCCGCTACCCGGTGTGCGGCAGCGACGGCGTCACCTACCCCAGCGGGTGCCAGCTGCGCGCCGCCAGCCTGCGGGCCGAGAGCCGCGGGGAGAAGGCCGTCACCCAGGTCAGCAAGGGCACCTGCGAGCAAGGTGGGCACGAGCGCTTTCCCTTCCGACCCCGCCCGGGCGGCCGCGCGCCCCCTGGCGGATCAGACCCGACAGGGCGTCCGCCGTCGCGGTGCCCGGCGACGACCCAGTGGGCATCCCGGGGGGGGGGAGACGGAGGCGAAGGGAGGAGTTGGCGCCGCCGGGAAGCGTGGACGACGCCCCCTCTTCTCTCTCCCTCTCTCTCTCCCTCTGGTTTTATTTTGATAGCTTGTTGTGTGCGCCCAGAAGTGAGGACTGGCGAGTGTATATACGTTCAGATGGCAAGTCGATTCGCAAAAGCTGCCCCCACTCTTTGGGAAAGCCAAGGATGCCCTCTTCCTCGTCCTTTCTTGGCTTGGGTGGGTAGGTAGAAGTGAAGTCAGAGAGGGGGAAAGAGTTTGACCATGAAGTGCAAAGCAAGGACTTTCAAAGAAGTTATTTATCCTGCGTTTAATTGGCTAGGCTGTAAGAATTTTGAAAATTGGATTTTGTGGTTCTTAATATTAGAGTAATTCACTTACTGGAAATTAAAGATTCTCAAACAGTAATCTAGCTAATTATTTGTGGACAAGAGGTACAAACTCTTGGAAGAATGTTTTTATGTAGTTTATATTATGAACCTTATGACCATTTTGTTTTCTTTCTTGTCCCATTTTTGTGTAACTCGTCCCCAGGATGCCCGGTTCAGCAGGAATGCCTTTGAGGTTATGTTAGATCATTTATTTTAATTCCAGACAGGTCCAAACTTGCCATAAATGAAAGAGGAAAATAAATAAGTGTCTGGACTTGTAAGGGGAAAGAGACCTCAGAGATTTTAACTCTGTCTGAAATAACATTTTCCGTAGGCAGTAATTTCAAGGGAAAGCTAGAGATCCAACCTTGGCAGTCCCTCTCCTGGCCCCAGCCCCAGCCAATGTAGAAAAAGGGAAGGAGGCAGTTCTCTTGAAATGACAGAAGCAGTTGCTTCCTTAAGCACAGCCCAGACTTTTCCCCACACTTTCCAAATAATTCTTTTTTTAGAGCTTTTCCCAGAAATCCATACTCTGATAGGTCATATGTCACTAATTTCAGAGTTCACTACTGAAAGCCTTAAGTCGTGTAACTTACTGTTGACTCCTTAGATTACTGTCACCTTAAACTTAGAAAATCACAACCCAAAATAATTCACAGACTTTTCCAACAGAAACACAGTCATTTGTTCTTTTGGATCTAATTTATCAGTCATTTCCTGAAAAGAGAAATGTGTGCAGTTTAAAAATTCATTCCAGGGCGCCTGGGTGGCTCAGTGGGTTAAGCCGCTGCCTTCGGCTCAGGTCATGATCTCAGGGTCCTGGGATCGAGTCCCGCATCGGGCTCTCTGCTCAGCAGGGAGCCTGCTTCCCTCTCTCTCTCTGCCTGCCTCTCCGACTACTTGTGATTTCTCTCTGTCAAATAAATAAATAAAATCTTAAAAAAAAAAAAATTCATTCCAAATACTGCGATTTTTCTTATAAACCTTCCAAGGGGAAATTTTCACCATAGTCTTTCCAAAGGACTGGTACTTGCTTATCAGAGCGGAAGGTTCGCTGGGTGATTGTTTAAGCATTGTTGCTGATTCTGGCTGGTTTTATTCCTTTTTCTCTCCTACTATGTGCGTCTCTAAATACACAGTGGGATTATAACATCTTGAGACTGAATAGTCGTATAGAATAGTCCCATCACCTGATGCCAGGTGTACCCAGTTTCTCAGCATCTTTTCAGACTGCAAACCCCATGAAGATACGGACCTAGTTTTTCTTTTTTTCTGGGAAAATGTGAAGGGAAATAGCATCTAAAACTGGCAACTTTGACATAAATTAGCCTTTTCTTCCCAAACTAAATTTAGAGATATGGGTCTAGTGCCTGGGACCGTTTATTATTACGCCATAGAAAGCAGAAAAGACCGTGAGGTCTACCAGTATACTTTTCTACAGCAGAGATGAATGGGGCCAAAACCAGATCTCCTGATCTATTTCTCCTGATGTGACAGGCAAACCTGACAGTGCTGTTTCTTTCTGTGCCATTTAGTCCAAGGGCTCTGCAAAGACTACGAGATGCGTTTTCTAGATTCCTCCAGCCATTTCTACCCCGAGAAGAAACTTGAGTTAGGCTTCCTCAAGTATTGAGAGGAAGGGGGTGTTCCTGTTCATCCCGTTTACCGGCATTTCTGGAGCATCTAGTACACGTCAGCACTGTGCTGACGCAAGTGTTCTCCAGCCACGGATGCACAAACAGATCTGGTCTTGATGAGTGAGAAACTATCCCTACAAGTCGCAATCTCGCCTCCTTAGAGTGCTTTCCTTGGAGCCCTGGAGACCCTCCCAATTATTCCCTTCTTTTCTGAGATCACCACCTACCTACAGTCTGGGGAAAGATCTTGGTCTGCTTGTTTTCTGTGCCTGTGATGAGAGGCAAAGCCGTCATCTTGAAATATGTCCAAATGGTAATGAGCTAATCATCTCAATCCTTGGAACTGCCGTCATGAATTTAGAACCATTAGATCTGATTGAGGTCCCTGATGTCCTGAGCAAGTGGAAGAGAGGATTTGACAATTCAGTTTGATAAAAAGTTCTGGAGGTGCTGAGGTCTACAACGAAATCACTCAGTTGGAAGAGAACAGGGTGCTTCTTTATTCTGGTTCTTGGTTGACACCTTTTGTTCGTGATGCTTTAAATCCGAGCTTCTTGGTGATTGCATTGCAGCCACTTTGGGTCTCTGTGTTGAGTACTTTGGGACCCAAGTTCAAACTACCTCTTGACCATAATGGTATTATTTTGGCCTCTTCTCTCCCACCCCCTCATGGTCCAGGCACAGAATGTTGCAGTTTGCTGTTTGCAATCACACCCTCACTATTTCGCACCCTTTGAATTCCAGGCCTTCCAGGATCAGCCCCTGTCCCTTTCTCCGTGAAGCAACCTACCCTCCCTGCCCCAACCCTACTGCGCTCCACCTACCCTGCACCCCCATGATGATGTCCTTGTCTTCCTTTGGTTCTCTGGAAGCATCCAGCCATTTTCCAACCATATTTATTGCACAGATACTATGTATATATAAGCAAGAGGCGTTCTACCAGAATACTAAGACACTGAGCTCTAGAGCCGGACTCTTGGGTGCGCATCTTAAAACCGTCACTTACCCTGGGGCAAGTTACTTGACGACTTGCGACTGGGCTTCCTCAACTGTAATAAAAAGGATTATAATCGGACCTGTCTCAGAGTCGCCCGTTGACATTCAGGGTTGTGGCGATTATCCACAGAAAGCACTCAATAGATACGTGTTGTCATTATGAAACTAGAAAGTATGCTCTGTGAGGAAAGGGAACTTTCGCTTCCTGATCTGTGCCTCCATCCCTGCCTGGCACTAGTAGATGCTTTAAACATGCGCTGAGTGAATTTTGAGTGTGCCAGGTGTTCTAGTCTCAGGGTGAGCAGCCTCAAATAAAATAAATAGGATCCCTCTCTCATGGCTTTTACTGAAAGCTTTAGACGGAAACAGCACATTTAACAGCGTGTGCCCTGAGAATGTACAACAGGGAAATGGGGTGGAGGCTGGGGATGGAGCCGTGTGAAGTGAGGCCGGGCCAAGCCCCGCAGAGGATCGTGGGACGATTTCGGCCAAAGGACCAGAATTCCCGAGGGAAAAACCAGCTCTGCGGGTTCGTAGAGCACTCCCCATTGTCCCCACACGGCTCTGGGAATGTCTGTCCTCCCCACTAGACCAGGAGCGTCCTGAAAGAGGGACTCCATCTTAGAATTATTTATAAACACAGTGGCTGGCGATTAGTTGGACACTTGCTAAATACATATTGGTTAAACAAAGGAATCCGTGGAAGAAAGAGCCTTCCCGTTTGGAAATGCAGGCTATGGACCCTGCTGCCTGTCTGTCTCTTTTCTCCGTGTATGTTCTGCCTTCCTGAAGTCTAGGCCAAGGAATACATCTGACCCTTGACTCCTCTTCCCTTCTAATGCTGTCCTGAACTCTAACATTAGGGGGTCAGTTTCCCCCTGAAATCCCAACATTTCTCCATCCCCTTTATGGTAAGAATTAGGCTCAGAGCTGCAGAAACGGTTGTGTTAATGGAAGAAGCTTCAGTAAAAGATTTTTGTTTTCAGAAACTCATTTCATTTGATGGGTTTTAAACATTGGCTCTTTGAAAAGCTCATTTAGTTAGCAACCTAAAAATGAACCTATCATTTAGCTGTTCCTGTTGTATTACTATCCACCAATGAGGTATGAACTTGGGATATTGTGATTTATAATAAGTACATATGTGATCTTACTCCGTTTCTGCCCCGAAGCTCCCAAAGCCTTTGGAATTTCCTAAGTGTGGAGGGTGGTCGAGTATCGTTTGCTGTGTTGATGAGTGACTTTGGGACTGAGGAGGGGCAGGCTGCCTGCTGGTGGGACCAACCACTTGATGATTCCATGGGAACTTTCAAGCCCACCCCTCTACCTCCCGGGAGGGGAGATGCCTGGAGATCAGGCTCAATCACCGATGATTGTCATCGAATCCTTAAATCATGCTTATGTAGAGAAGACTCCACAAATACCCAGAAGGACTGGTTCAGAGAGCTTCTGGGTCGGTCAACATTGGAGATGCTGGGGGAGTGGTGCTCCCAGACAGGGCATGGAGGCTCCAACCATACCCCTTTCCCCATACCTTGCCCTACACAGTTCTTCTGTCTGGCTCTTCCTGAATTGTGTCCTTTTATAATAAATTGGTAATTGTGTGAGCAAAATGTTTCTCTGAGTTCTGTGAGCCACTCTCTCTAGCAAATTAACTGAACCAGAGGGAGTGGTTGGAACCTCCCATCTGTGGCTGGTTAGAAACACAGGTGACAAACGACTTGTGATGGGCATCTGAAAGTGTGGGTATAGTCTGGTGGGACTAAGCGGTGCAAGCTAACACTGTCTCTGGGCAGACAGTGTCAGAAAAGGATTGTAGGACACCCAACGAGTGTCAAAGACTTGCTTGGTGGTATGGAAAAAACACGTCGCGACTGGCAACTGTAGAACTGTAGAACTCAGAACTGTAGAACTCTATGGAAAGTTGAAACAGGGATTCAAAAATTAAATTATTAAATGTCTGGTTTATCTCCAGGGATGGGGAGAATGGAAGTCCGTGCAATACTTTGTTAAGCTAACACAGTTACATCATAAGACGGCTCACAGGACCCAGAGGCAGAAGGAGCCTTCATCCGGATTTGTAGGAAAAGAGCTGGGAATGACTTCTTTGTAGAATAAGGCCCTGACGCCTGGGTGGCTCAGTGGGTTAAGCCACTGCCTTCGGCTCAGGTCATGATCTCAGGGTCCTGGGGTCGAGTCCCGCATTGGGCTCTCTGTTCGGCAGGGAGCCTGCTTCCCTCTCTCTCTCTCTCTGCCTGCCTCTCCATCTACTTGTGATCTCTCTCTATCAAATAAATAAATAAAAATCTTTAAAAAAAAAAAAAAAAAAAAAAAGAATAAGGCCCTGAGACAGGGATGTGAAGGAATTGGCTAGAACAGAGCTGGCCTGGGAGTTGGAATGGACTTAAAAGGGAGATGTGATGGGTATTATTAGCCGCAAAAGGACTGGCACGTGGTTCCATGGGGCTTCCTTGCAGTCGAGAGAGCAGAGGTGGCTAGACACTTGACAGAGCCCAGTGATGGAGGGAGACGTTTAGATGCGTCGAGGTTTAGAGGTGATCACAAGAGCAGTGGGACCTAGTGAGTGAAGTGATTGGATTTACGTTTTTTAAAAGTCTGTGTTGGCCACCCTTAGAATGGACTAGAAGAGGGCAGAATGGGGTCAGAGACTCCCATTAAGAAGCTGTTAGAATAATCCCAGCGAGAGATGCCTAGACTTGTTCACACCTTAAGCTTCCCAGATCTTAGAAGCATTGTTAAATCTGGGTCCCTAACCTACGGGGGCAAGCTGTGTGTTACCCGGGAGAGATGAGTGCATGGTGCTGCACTTTTTTCTTAGAAATGACCCGTCACATGGCTTGCTGGTTAGCCAGCCCTGCTCCCGAATTACAGACACTTTCTCATCTCAGGAAGCTCTTCCTTTCTCTCCCACAATCCCCGTTCCTCTATCCACGTTCCGATCAGACACAGAAGAAGTCAGACCCCAAAAAAGTCTACCCCAGCTTTTAAAATTTTTCTGGCCGCATTTTGCCCTTCTTGACCACAGAAACTTCAGGACCTTGGCTCATTCTTATTTTACCCAGTTTTAATCCCCGCATTTCAGGGGAGATTTGAAAGCCAGAAGAAACTTTCGACAAGACAATCGGCAGCTTTGGAAAAGGATCCTAAAGGACTTCAGATTCTTTTCAAAGAAAGTCATCCAAGAAACAAGTTAATGTTTCTCCATGGTTAGGAATGAGTTATTAAGTGGAAGGTGCCTGACCTTCTGTTCTAAAATTCCTCAGGAGATGGAATTAAAGGGCCTGGAATTTGTAGCCATGAGGCACATTTAGATTACACAGTAGGAAGAACTTGCTGGTTTAAAAAACAACAAAAACGTGGAATACTGTACCATGCTCCCGTAGGAGTCCAGAGAATTCTGTCTGAAAGTTTCTCTTGCGGAGAGCTGAGAGAGAATCTAAGTGAGGAGGGGAAGCATGCGGGAGAAGCTGTTACAAGTTTCAAAATCTTCGATGCTCTAGACCTATGCAATGGTATGATTGAGCTAAGTCGGCATCTGCTGAGGGCACTAAATAGGATTTCCATCCTTCCCTTAGAGCCTGCCCTCTGGGTTTACTGCAGATTTGCCTTCTACGGGAAGCTGCCTTATAAGGCCCTCTTTGGGGAGTTTAGTGACAACCCTGTCTTGGATGGAGCCCAAGGGCAGCCAGCCTTCCTCCGATCTAAATTCCTCCCCACAGAGGGGATAAGATGATGGTGCTTCCTTCACCTCAAGTTACCCCACGAATGATCTCACCTCATCTGTGTTTTTAATTGTAAGGTTCTTGTTTTTAGCAGCGATTAAGAAGGAACCCTGCATTGTCGTCGAAAGGACTTTTAAACCAGGGAGCCTATGAGTGTAACCTTTTTTTTTTTTTTTTTTTGGAATTTAGATCTAGGAGTGGCATTGTTAGAAAGATCCGAGGTGGGAGAAGACTTAGGAGTGTGTAAAGGAATGTCAGCTTCTTTTAGGCAGTTCTAAAGATTTCCCCGTGAGACCTTTACTGTTGAGGAAGGTGAGTGGAGGGGCTAGAAACGTCTAAGGAGAGCTTTCCCAAGACTGTGCTGGCTGGGTGTTCCAGGTCGATAAGACCCACCAGCCCACCACCCCCACAAAGCCTCCAAAGGAAAGTGCAGAGGTGAGGAGAAGAAAGCCTTGGTTGACTGGGGGGAGGGAGGAATTGGTTTTGTTTTACTTCAGATGGATGCGTTAAATTGCTGAACCCTTTTATCTCAAGTTGGGTTAATGGCAAAATGATCTGGGGCCCTTGAAAAAGCTGATGTGTTGAACTGACTTGACTGTTCTACAAAGGAGGGCGGGTTTGAGGCTGATAAGGACCCTAGGGGCAAGAAGGAGCGCCAGCTCCCACCTCCGATGGAGCCTGCGTGGGTGGATTCCCTGGGAGAGGAGGAGAGAAGCCCGCTGTAGCCTGGGCTGGGCCCCAAAGCAGGCTGAGGTTGCGGAGAAGTTCTGGGTCCGCAAAGGAAAACTGAGCCACGTTCATAAGGTAGGAAGTTCCTTACTTACAGTGGGAGAGCCAGGCACAAGCCCACATATTCGGAGTAGGGTTGATTATGAAAAAGCAACGCCCTCAGAACTTCAGGATAACCCACTTAATGAGTGAAGGAACAGTTAACCTGCTTCACAGGATGTATGCCATCCCATACCGTGTGTAGCACCAAATCAGTGTAGAGTCACTCTTGACTCTTAACTGGTCAAGAACTGTACATGGTTCTCATTAGTCATTATGGGTTCTCATTACCTTGTAGGTAATGAGAATATCTGATGTTTTTGCGTCATTTATGGTTAACGGTGATGTTTGCCCCTTTGCTCCTCACGGCAGCCTTGGAAGGTAAGGGGAGTTACTTATCCCAGTTTCCAAACACAGAAACTGCCCGTCAGCCATCCACAGAGCCAGAAGATGGCATTTCTGGTGTGTAAATCTAGGTATTCTCCAGGCTTGCTGTTCAAAGTGTGGTGCCTAGACCCGCAGCCTCGACCCTCAGCACGGTCTTTCTCCTCCATTAACCTAAAATTATTTCAAAATAAAGAATTTAAAACAAGAGTCAGGGGGCGCTGACTGGCTTAGCTGGTGGAGCGTGCAACTCTTGATCTCTGGATTATAAGTTCGAGCCCCACGTTGGGTGTAGAGATTACTTAAAAATAAAATTAAAACAAACAAACAAACAAACAAAACCTCTTCAGTGTGGAAAAAGTTTTAAGAATACCCTAGTGGATATATCTTGCTTATATTTTCTCTTTGATGGATTGACGGGGGTTGGATGATACATTCCTGTGTAAATAGTTCTAAAAGAGCTTTATGAGCATAAAATAGAAATTCGTTTTGATAACAAAGGTAATGTCTTAGTTTACTTGGCTTTTTGGGGTAATGGGATGCACCTTATAATAAGTGCCATATTGCATTCAGTGAAGGAGGGTATTTCTTGAATGTATCTACCCCACCACCCACCACCCACCCCCGCCAGATACCTGAGTTCCGTCTAGAGTCAGTCCCTCCAGGGCCAGATGGGGACGTCTCCTCAGTTGCAACCAAGGGCTTTTGAAGGGACAGTGCGCTGGGAGCAGCTGGCCTGAATATTTTCCCAAGGAGGACCTCTTGGAGCATAACGTTGGCATGTGGCGTTTGATCATTTGCTAGGCTGAAGGAGAAAAATTACTAAGAAAGCTGTCAGTACACTCCAGTGTTCTCTTTCACCTGAAATTTTAGCTCTGAGCACTGACTGAGCTCTGTCCCGCCCCCCATGCCCCCTAGCGCCCCCCACCACCCCACTCCCCCCACCCCCCACCCCACCCCCCACCCCGCCCCACCCCCCGCACGCTCTGGTGTCAGTTTTCCCAGCTGGGATAATAATATTTACTCCAGGTGTGCCTGGGTGGCTCAGAGGGTTAAACCCTCTGCCTTCCGCTCACCAGGGTCCTGGGATCGAGCCCCACATCAGGCTCTCTGCCTGGTGGGGAGTCTGCTTCCTCCTCTCTCTCTGCCTGCCTCTCTGCCTACTTGTGATCTCTGTCAAATAAGTAAAATCTTTAAAAAAAAAAAAAATAGTATTTACCCCATATCTAAGCTGTGATTCATTGTAGGGCTACTCTCTTTCAGGATTGAAGCGTATTTTTTGTCAGGTGATGACTTGCAAAAGAAGGAAAATCCTTGTCCGGGTTTGAGAACTCAAGCATAATCCATTTTGACTTTGTGAGAGGAAAAGAGAGAGCACTTTAATATTCTAACAGGCAGAAATGCAGCTGCCTTCAATCACCCTGTCCTTTCATGTTGTTTTTCTTGAAGAAGGGACGGCTCCAGCTTGTTTGGAGGCTTGTCTTTTCCCCGAGTGAGAGGGGCTCAAAGACATTTCCTTTACATCACGGGCGGATTAGCAGGCCAGCGGTCAAGTGGTTGAATGGGGAAAGCTTTAGATCTAACATCTGTTCTGCTCTCTTCTGGCCTGACCCCAAGCAAGGGAGAAAATGTTATCAAGAAACAGATCTCCTGGAACATTGAGAAGGTTCTGAAAGAGACCACACAGAAACGAGGCTTTAGGCGTTTGCCTGGGTAGCCCGCGCCTGCAGGATGCGAAGCGGCTCCTTCTCCACGGGAGCTCTCAGAAGTCTGTGCTCCGGGAACAGAAACCTGAACGTGAATTTCGGCAGCAGCGGCAGCAATTACCCTGCGGGCCTGGCTTCCCAGGGACCCCCCTCGGGAAGCCGTGCAGCATGTGACCGAGAATGAAATGCTTAGGCAGCAGCGGCTCTCCGTGAGAGGCAGCCAGGGGAAGGGATTCGTGCGGAGAGGCTTGTTAGAGCTGCGCGGCCCAGCGGGAGAGGGCCGGCTGGGGCAGAGAGCCAGAGGCTGCCCGGGTTTTGACCGGCCAGAGCCTCAGAACCAGAGGCCCCTCTCTGCTCGGGCAGGTCTCAGATCAGAGCTGCTGACGCAGCCTGGCTCTTTCTGCACCACCAAGCCTTTGGATCGCTGGAAGAGAACTGTCAGGGCCCGGGCAGGCCTGTTGGGACCGAGTTGAGACGAGGGAACATGAGCAGCCCCTCCCGCATTGCTGCCTCCTTGGAGGCCTCTTTCTTTTCACTCGCTCGGCCTGGCCTGTCCTTGCATGCTGCCCTTTTCTCCTGCCTGAGCGCAAAGAAATGTGGTTTTCTCTCTGCAACCCCAACCCTTTGTTAGTCACAGAGCTTGGCCAGCAACTTTATAAATGGGTGAACTCTGCACAGTCTGCACCACCACCACCACCACCACTACCCGCCCCCTCCGCGTTCCATCCCTAGACTCCTGAGCCACAGGAGCATGAATTCGCCACAGAGCTCGAATAAGCCAGAAGTTGGCTTGCCACCTCTGAAAGGTCCGTGTTAGCTAGGAGATGGTCGTTCTTTTCTTGAGGCTTCTTTGAGATGAAGCTTTTTTTAGATGCTTTAGGACCCTGGTTTATTCCATGCATCAGCGCAAACCCCGTGGCCCCTCCCAGGTCCAGTCCAGGAGGTTGGGGAGACAGCCATAGCCTCCTGGTGACCATGGGCTCGATAGGTCTCCAAGGCAGACCCCATACCTGCCCCTACCAATCGTCTTCAGTTCTTGGGACTTCTGGGCCACCCAGCAGCCGAAATCTGACCGATACAAGTGAGGAAATAACAGCAAAGATTGGCTAAGGGTATGAACTTTGGAGTCAGACCAAACGAGTTGGATCCCCCCTTTACCACTTAACTACTGGGGTGACCTTAACCTCCTTGATGCAGTTTTCTTGCTTGCAAAGCAGGTATAATAGTGACGTCTGCCACTTAGAATCGTTGGGATCTTAAGTGAGCTAATACATGAAAACCCTTGGTACCTGTCATATAGGAGAGCTTCAGTAAATGCTGTTTCATTTCAGTTTTTACTGTTCTTAGGATTATAAACCCTGATGCAAGTTAGTTTATAAGTACCTTGACTGTGACATGTTGATGTCTTTGCCAGGGAGGTTGGGGGAGGCGGGGAAAGAGAAAGAATCTTGAGCAGGCCTCCTGTCCGGTGCACGTCCGAACGCGGGTTCCATCTCACAACCCCAAGTTCATGACCTGAGCCCAAATCAGGAGTCAGGTGCTCCACCGACTGAGCCACCAGACGCCCCCACTTGATGTCTTACTTTGACCAATCCAGATGTAATTCTGTCCTATGTATCTTCAGGCTAGATCTGAAACCTGTGTTTAAATCTATGCCAACAAAATGCCAGGGTGATGTTCTTACAAACAAATCCCTGAAAACTTTCCATCTTGTTCAGGGATTTCAGGACAGGGAGTCCTCCATCTCTGAGAGATCCCACAGCAAATGCAAAGAGTTACATGGGAAAGCCCCAGGAGCCTGTCCAGAGGGATCACTTTGCTTTGTAGCATGGAATATTTCTGTCTTCCCTGTCCCACACTTTTTTTTCTAACAGCACTTTCAGATATAGAGGACATTTTAGATTCAAAGGACACTCAAATTATTTTTTTAAAGTTTTCATTTATTATTTATTTATGTATTTATTTATTTGAGAGAGAGAGAAAAGAGAGCATGAGCCAAAAGAGGGAGAAGCAGGTTTCCACTGAGCAGGGAGCCTGATGTGGGGCTCCGGCCCAGGACTCTGAGATCATGACCTCAGCCAAAGGCAGATGCTTAACTGAGCCACCTAGGCACCCAAAGGACACTCAAATAAATTATCGGTCTGTTTCTTCCCTGCATATAATAGGAAATGTTTTGGGGGTTCGTTGGTTGGTTCATTTAAAAACAAAGAAAAATAAAGATATTGCTCCAAAGAAGAATATGAACCCAAATCAGAGATTGGCAAAGAGTATGGTTAGTATTTATTAGGTACATATTGGGTATTATCCTTGACTCCTAGAGACTTATTGGTGCAAATAATAAATCCCTTTGCATGCAGTTCATGAATCTCCTCTTTGGCTTTCACATTAGCCTCAGCTTAGCAGGAACTCATTTAAAAATCAATACATTTAACTATAAACAGCCCTATTCGTCTCAGGAAGGTACCCACTTAGGTCGGTTCTTTGCATCTACTTGAAAAGTGGTGCCATCAACATCCCAGCATAGGGTGGAGAGCAGAAGAAAGGAGGGAATGGTAGCTTCTCAGCTCCACCAGCTTCCGAGGGTTTAAGTGACATGGACAGGGTACTGGAACCACCGACTCTCCCTGCACGCAGTGTGCTCTGTCACATTCTAAGGCAGTGGTTCTTGACCCTGGCTGGACATCAGAATCCCCTGGGGAGTTCTATAAAATTCTGAAGCCCAAGTTCTCCTGCAGGATTCTGATGTAAGTGGTTTTCTCAAAACCTGGGCAGCAGGACTTTAAAAAGCTCCTAGATGATTTAACATGCAGGCCAGATTCAGAATCATTGAACTAGAAAGCCTTCAGTGGACTTGGGGGTACATCGTTTCCTTAGGATAATAATGATGGACCAGTTTTGCTCTGTTTATCCAGCGGGTGACGTCTTGCAGCAGGGCGACTTCTTAGGATATCTGGTTCACCGTGGGAAAGGGGGAGCCCTAGAAAACTAAGCAGTCCATCCCAATGCAAACAGCCGGGTGGTTTGGCTGCTGCTTATCTCCTTGGCAGTTTCGGTGCTGTTATCGGAGTCAGACAGAATGGAACTGTTTCTACATCAGCATTTGTTGGTATCCAGGGAAGCTGGAATACCACCATACTTGAGGAAAAATACTGCCCTAAAGCCACACAACTCAGTCTTTCAGTCCTGTCACTAGACCCTAGGTTCCACGAGCCCCACTGCTTTGTATCGGTTTTGTTCACTGTTGAATCCCCGGTGTCTCTACTTGGGATAGGATAGTAGGGATCCATTACTTGTTGAGCAAATGAATAAATAATTAAGAGTGGATTATGGTGTGCCCTGTGGGGCAGGGGAGCCTTCATACTGGTGGACGCCCACCTTCTTTGTGTCACCTGCACCCTTGGATCTCCAACAGGGAGAGGTGACTGTCCAGCTTACAGGTCCCCCAACCTAGTGGAGGATCTTTCATCACTCAGCCTAGATCATCCTAATTGTCATCTTCTCAGATTGCCCCTTAAACTCCTATTCTACCGTCAAAACAACTGAGTCTGCTGTCTGTCTTAGTTCTGTTCAGTTTTTTTTTTTTTAAGATTTTATTTATTCATGATAGAGACAGCAAGAGAGGAAACACAAGCACAGAAGAGCTAGAGAGGGAGAAGCAGGCTCCCTGTTGAGCAGGGAGCCCGATGTGGGGCTCCATCCCACGACCCTGGGATCATGACCTATGCCAAAGGCAGATGCCCGGTGACTGAGCCACCCAGGTACCTCTGTTCTCAATTTTATCATCTCCCCCAGTCATCTACTGGGAAGTAATAGGGCACAGTATTCTACCACTGGCTGTGTGACCTTGGGAAATATATATAACCTTCCTGAGCATCCGTTTTCTCATCTGTAAAATGAAGCTGCTACCTTCCTCACAGGTTGGTTGTGAGAGTTACATGATGAATGCATTTTAAATGTTTAGCACTGTTTTGGGCCCACATTTGGCCCTTAATAAAGATGACTTCTGGTGATCTTTCCCCTCCAGTTAAACCGCAGTAGAGGAAGGCACAGATTCGCTTCATTCTTCTTATTTGCCCTGAGTTAGTGAGCACTGAGCCATTGCTCTGAGGGGCAACGCAGTTGAGTTCCTGATCATGTGTTTGTTAACCGGCCGGTCAGCACATAACTGTGTTTCATGCGTGTTTTTGCTTAAAGACAACTTAATTTATATTGTTGATTTGTTCCCATTGAACTCATAACCAACAGCCTATAAGTCCTGCTTGGATGAAGCTGATCAAACACACCCTGTCCCCGTGTGTGTGTTTGCTTAGAACACCAGACGGCACTTCAGCACTACACTTGGGGACCATTTTAAACAGTGAAATACCAGCAGGAAAAGAAAAATACAGTAAAAAAAAAAAAAAAAGTGGCAATAATCGACTGTGAAGGGGATTCTTGTTTACAGTAGGAGAGCCAAAACAAGGCAGGATGGCTGTGTTTGACCTCGGCTAGGAGACCTCAGTCTATTTTATTTTATTTTATTTATATATATATTTTTGTTTGTTTGTTTTTGTTTTTGTTTGTTTGTTTTGCCATTCTCCCTGTACATTTGATTTGGGAGGTTACAAATTTTAGTGAGTGAGTGACTCCACAAATACAGAATCCATGAATAATGGGGTTCAACTGTTGGACACAGGTCATGACCAGCATTTGGGAACTACAGGGTTGCTGAGGGCAGAGCCCACTGTGGGCTGTGCTTCCCTGGTATGCCCCAAAGCTGGAAGTTAAGAGCACAGAGCAGGTACTTAGTAGATAATTATTGGACTCCTTTTTTTAAAAATTATTTTTATTAACATATAATGCATTATTTGTCCCAGGGGTACAGGTCTGTGGTATCTGTACATTTTTTTAATTTTTTTATTTTTTTATAAACATATAATGTATTATTGCCCCAGGGGTACAGGTCTGTGAATCACCACGTTGACACACTTCACAGCATTCACCATAGCACATACCCTCCCCAATGTCCATAACCCCACCCCCCTCTCCCTACACCCCTCCCCCCAACCCCTCAGTTCGTTTTGTGACATTAAGAGTCTCTTTTGGTTTGTCTCCCTCCTGATCCCAATTATTGGACTCTTAATCCAATTTAATAAACACATGTCCTGTCCCTATGTCACCTGTCCCTGTGACAAGCTTCTGTTTTTCCCCTGCACCCATCTGCAAGCAGCGTTCCCATTCCCCAGGTGTTAGAAGGGTAGATTTTACTGGATTTCTATAGAGACAGCAGGAAGGTCCCTCCCCTTTCTCTCAGGAGCCTTCCCACCAGCTGGAGTCTCCTGTGAGGGTCCTCCCCCGCACAGAGCCCGGCTGGCAGGCGCCGCCCCTGACCTTGCCCGAAACCAGCCCTCTCCTCTCTCTTCAGCAACCAGGCTCTGTCTAGGCTCCTCCAGGTTCACCCATCACTTCTCTCAGGAGACAAGGTTACCTGGGTCATCACTGTCTTAGAAGCAGAAAATCGTAATGATTCCCTAGGAATCATGTCAAGTACCTTCTTGTAAATGCTGTGCTAGGTGCTGTAATAAGGAAATTTGCAGGGATGAGAAGGATCGTGCCCCTTCTCTGAGGAGCCTGCAAACCTGTGGTCTGATGGTTTGCAAAGTATAGGAAGGCAGAGAAGAGGCAGTTAGACTAACATGAAAGAGCCTCTTGTGCGTCAGATCAATAAAAATGTGTAGCAGCAAAGAAAATACATACAGCCCACCCCTCAACTCTTTATTTTTAATAATTAGAAGCCTTATTTTCAATGAAATTTCAAAGGGAACAAAGGTATGTTCACATTTGTAGTCTGTGACTACATTACAATTTAATTACAGACTTCATGAGCTTATAAATAATGGAACTATGGCTCGATGTGTAGTATACAAATGACCAGTTATTACTTTGCCCCAAGTGACATTCTGGAGTAGAGACAAATGCATTTTCTTTCTGTTTGCCCAGAATTGAGCTAAGGATAGATTGTCGATCCAAAAGAACCTCTAAGATTGTGTTTACCTGGGGGCGCCTGGGTAGCTCAGTGGGTTAAAGCCTCTGCCTTCAGCTCAGGTCATGATCCCAGGACCCTGGGATCGAGCCCCAAGTTGGGCTCTCTGCTCAGCAGGGGGCCTGCTTCCTCCTCTCTCTAAGCCTGCCTCTCTGCCTACTTGTGATCTCTTTCTGTCAAATAAATAAATAAAATCTTAAAAAAAAAAAAAGAATTTCTTAAATATTAAAAAAAAAAAAAGATTGTGTTTACCTTGGTAAACACTAAGGAAAAAATGTAGTAAATTCACTTTGTTTACCCAGTTCCCTGACAAATGTATAAAAGCAAGATATTGAATAGGTGCAAATGACTTCCCAAAATCACGAGGGTACTATTATTTTTTTAAAGATTTTATTTATTTATTTGACAGAGAGAGATCACAAGCAGGCAGAGAGGCAGACAGAGAGAAAGGAAGGGAAGCAGGCCCCCCACCGAGCAGAGAGCCCGATGTGGGACTCGATCCTAGGACCCTGAGATCATGACCTGAGCCAAAGGCAGCGGCTTAACCCACTGAGCCACCCAGGTGCCCCACAAGGATACTATTTTGACGTTAGTGATCCATTGTCAGATGTTTAACTTTTGGGACAAACTACAGTGGGTTTTAAAGTCTAGACTTTACTTACCCTTGTTAATTCATTTCAGCTGGTGTGCAGTTTGTGTGTGTTCTGGGAATGTGAGCTCATTTAATTTTGTTTTCAATTAAGATCTTTTTCATTACTGAAGAAAAACAAATGTTATGGAAACTTGCAGAATTCATTGAATTGTTAAGTGTTCATCATTGTTAATTTTTTTTATTGTACCCATTCCATATTTTATTGTATTTCATGCTAGTGTTTTTCTAGGCATTTAATTATAGAATTATTTAAATAGTGTTATTCACATTTTTATATCTTTTTCATTAATAACTATTTTCCAGGTGTTTCATTCTTATAAATTTCATAATACTACATGATCATTTGAGTGAATCCTAATTTACTCCAGTTTTCTTCTGTCATAAATAACCTTAAAATTCACATCTTTGGACAAAAAGCTCTTCTTTCTTCTTTCTTCTTTTTTTCAAGGTCTTTAGAATAGACCCTTGCATTGGAGTTACTGATTCAAAGGTATGGACATTTCAAAAACACTTTTAATACATATTGATATTGGTGATTCCATTTTATTATTTTTTTAAAGATTTTATTTGTCATAGAGGGAGAGTGAGAGAGAGCACAAGCAGGGGGAACAGCAGGCAGAGGGAGAGGCAGGCTCCCCGCTGAGCAGGGAGCCTGATGTGAGACTCAGTCCCAAGATATTGGGATCATGACCTGAGCTGAAGGCAGACGCTTAACTAACTGAGCCACCCAGGCGTCCCTGGTGATTCCATTTTAACAATTAGCTGCTTCTTGGGGCGCTGAGTGGCTAAACAGGTTAAGCATCTGCCTTCGCTCTGGTCATGATCCCAGGGCCCTGGGAGCAAGACCCGCTTCAGATTCCCTGCTCAGTGAGGATCTGGCTTCTCCCTCTCTCTCTGCCAGCAGCTCATGCTTGCTCGCTCGCTCTCAAATAAACAAAACCTTAAAAATAAATAAATAAAAGCAGTCTAGTCTCAATTAGACATATTTTCTCCAAAAAAACAAAAGGCCAAAAGCAAAGCATTTTAATGTGTAGTCGAAATTACTTTCGCATTATCTTCAGACTTGGATTATACTGTGATCGTCCCTCTCCAGTGTCTACAGATGGCTGAGAGTGACCCAGCCCCTCTGATAACATGTGCAGTGACTGGCCAGCACCCTGGAGCTCTGCCCATCATCCATTTTGCTCCCGGGCTTGCCAGGCCTTGGGAGGAGATAGATAGTTCGGGCTCAGCTGGAACTCCTCCATCAGGAGTCTGCTGCAGTGCCTTGCATTTGTTAAAGTCCGGTTTGGTCAGTCATACATTTCAAAATAATAGGGAGCTGGAGAGAATATGCCTTTTTGTACATCACTGAATTAGGATTCATTGAAAGCCTGTGCCTCTCTGCTAGAGTAGCTTGAAAACGTCTGTTGTAATGGCAGCCACCTCCATGCGATCTGAATGGTCAACAGTTTGCGAACTTTGGAGGGCTTTGTCTTTAAGGTTTTTTCACAGAGGAAAAATAAGACCCCTTCTAACTGTTTGACCGCAGTCAAACACATTATTGATTCTTAGCATCTCATTCAACTGTCGGTTCTCGGCATCTCATTAAATATGGGTTTGGTGCAGAGTAGTGAGCCCGGGGCTCGGCCACCTCTTTCATCAGCTTTTGTGAGGTGGACTGTCACACTCCAGCTCTCAGGGACAGCCTGTGGCCTGTTCCGCTTACTACAGCTGGAAGAGAATCTGCTTTCCATATTCTACTGCACAGGTCCTTGCGGCTCTCCTCGCGCCCTTAGAGACTGGCCAAGCCTTGCTTCCTTTTCCTCAAACCCTTCCTCTCCAGCAGTTAAGAGACAGTCGTCCTCTCCGTGCAGCGGTTGTTCCTGTGAGTACAGCAGTAACTACAGAGCACTGAGGATAGATTTATAAAACAGAAAAGCTGCACGTGATATTTCCAGCAGAGTTTTTCCCGTATTTGACCAGGAGTTAGGAATAGGAACGATAGCCTCCATCAATAGGGAATAGCACAGTTTATGAGCATTTTTACACATACACATATGTATGTCACCTTCCTAATCTTCCCAGGACCGCGTGGGGTATTATCCTTAGGTTACAAATGAGGCAGCCGACGCCCGGTGTGTTTGTGCCCAAGCAGAGCCCTAACTAACAGGAGTCGCTTGACGCGGGAGCAAGGATTCTGTGTAGGCAGGTGTGTACATGGGCGTACATGTGTACCCCCATTGAAAGCCCCGGAAGCTAAAATGGAGCCCCAGGACCAGTTGCACACAAGAGATGCTTCATTCTGGCTCCTGGTCTGTGGATCTTGGTTTCCGTTCCTCAGATGCAGTTCCCTGTATTAATGCCACGTGTCCACACCCTCCAGTGACTCTGATTATCACCAGTGTGCGGAAGGGCGTGTGCTTGTGCTGTGCTTTGTTTGGTTAAACCATACATGTCTTTTGGAAGGAAAAGATCCAGAAAATCTAACACTGTTCTTTGAGTAAGCTAAAAATAACTCAAAGTCAAGGTTTTGGCAGTGGCATTGCCTAGTACAGCAGGATAAAATGATTCCCCATGTGCCCGTGATTAACTTGGTTAATTACAAGTCGTCCAACTCCCAGTTGTGCACACTGCCTGCCTGGTCAGTTTTGCTCAGTAACTGGTGTGTCATTCAAATTTCTGAGGAAGGGGCGCCTGGGTGGCTCAGTGGGTTAAAGCCTCTGCCTTTGGCTCAGGTCATGATCCCAGGGTCCTGGGATCAAGCCCCGCGTCGGGCTCTCTGCTCCGTAGGGAGCCTGCTTCCTCCTTTCTCTCTGCCTGCCTCTCAGCCTACTTGTGATCTCTGCCTGTCAAATAAATAAATAAAATCTTTAAAAAAAAAAAAAAACAAATTTGGAAAATGCAAAATAAGTTTGGAGAGGTAATCACAAATCACTGCTTTCGCATTAATTTCTTAAAATTGTCACTAAAAAGCAGAAGTTACTTGGGGCCGCCTGTGCGGCTCAGTTGGTTGAGCCTCTGACTCTCAGGTCAGTAGCTCAGGTCACGATCCTCAGGGTCGGGAGATCAAGCCCTGCCCTGGGCTCTGTAGTAGGAAGTCAGCTTCTCTCCTTCTCACTCTGTCCCCACGCCCCCCACCCCCGCCGTGGGCTCACATGCGCTTGCTCTCTCAAATAATTACAAGTTTCTTAATTTTTAAAAAATCAGAAGAATTTTGTGAAGAACAAATTAAGTTTTCAGTCAATATGAATAAAACTGAGTCCTGGGAGATTTACGGTGTGCGTGTGTGTGCGTGTGTGTGTGATCTCTAAGGAATGGGAATGTGACCCACTCAGAAGTCCTTGAAACCAGCAGGGTGTATAATAACAACAGAAAGGCCTGACTTTGAACACTGCCAAAGAAAGCAGGAAATAGGTTTCTCATGAAGTATGACATTTATCTCAAGACTCAAGAAGTTTTTAGGCAAGGAGGTGAAGGAACATTTCTCAGCAGTTTTCTGAATCAGTCATATAATTTAGTTTGTAGTTTGTATTACTTTTTAGTTTGTAAGTACTTTTCTGTAAGTCTGTGCCTGATGAGAAGGTGCTAGTCTGGACCAGTTCCTTGAACACATAAGGGGATGGTTGGATTTGGGGAGGGGGAAGACCAGAATGATCACCGAAAGAGAGCAGCAGCTAGCGTCTCGGTAAGGAGTGTGTTCAGCTGCAAGTGACAGAAAATCTGGCTACAGTGTTTCATCCAACACGCAGTTCGTTTGCTTGCACAACAAGGAGTCCAGGTGTAGACTACTGCCAGTGTGGGTTTAACTGTGTAGCAGTTCCTCCCAAGGACCCAGGTTCTTTCTGTTCTGTCATCCTTTGCCTTCTGTTGGCTTTCATCTTCATGTTTAATAGCTCCAAGAAGGCTGCTGTGCCTCCAGCCATTGACTCTTAATTCAGGGTGGTGAGCAGGAACAGGAGAAAGAACAATGCTGGGAGCTAAAGTTTCCCAGAAGCTCTCCTTTCAGCGAGTGTCTGCCTAATCTCATTGGCCAAAAATGGGTCATTCGGCTACCCTAGCAGCTGGAAAGACTGAGAATAAGGAGAGTGGAGGTTGGGGCAGAGTCAACCCTTCCATGTCTGCCAGAGCGGGGCAGCAGTTTCTCTGCAGAAACAGGTGTTAAGGCAAATGCAAAGGGCGACTGGAAGTTTGGTGTTCTGTTGGAGTCCACAGACCACACACACCCACCCCAGACTTCACTCAGCAGTAACCACTTTTGAAAAACAGATGACAAAATAGATCATGTCTGGAAAAAAAATGAGACAAGCTTATTTATAGCAAAATATGTCATTCCCAAAATTCAGTGGGAAGAGATTCTATAGAAAAGGTGCCAAAGATCTTCACAGAGACCTTTATGAAAGAAAGGACATTTCACTCCTTAATGGTTTCCGTTCCAGAAGGGGTGGCTAGCAGATTTGAGGACTCCTGCCTAGCTTGCTTTTACTATGTGGAAAAGGACACTTTGAAGGTAAATAGGAAGAAAGTCTTTATTGTTTGTATGCAGATACATGCTATGAAGATGCTTAGAAAACAAGCATACTTTATGCAGCTTATGAAAATCAAACTTCAAATCATCCTCAGGCCTAGGTATGATGAATTGTTATGTTTTTATGCTTACTTAAGTTCCACATAGGGGCACCTGGGTGGCTCAGTCAGTTAAATGTCTGCCTTCGACTCCGGTCATGATCCCAGGATCCTGGGCTCGCCCAGGATCCTGGGCTCGAGCCCCACATCAGGCTCCCTGCTCAGCGGGGAGCCTGCTTCCCCTCTGCCTACTGCTCCCCCTGCTTGTGCTCTCTCTCTCTCTCTCTCTGACAAATAAAATCTTCAAAAATAAATTAAATTCCACATATTACAGAGGTGTTTGTTTAAAGAGCATGGGGTTCAAATCCCTGCTCCTCTAGTTACTAAATACCTGATTTGGGCAAGTTATTTGACACAACTGAGGTTCAGAGAAGTTCTCTGTAAGGTGGGGACCCAACAGCCTACCCCACCGGGCTGGTGAGAGGAGGTGCCTAGCGCACAGTAGGGACGAGCCTTTTGGTCGCTGTCCTCGTCATTAGAGCTCGTGCTGATGCTTCTGGAACACACCCAAAATACCATACTGTCTTCCCTCTTTTTCTTTGTTTAGAGACATGGTGATTGGAGATGGAGGCAGAGACGGAGTGGTAGGAGTGGTTTTAGGGATTGCGGGGAGAAAATTAGGGTTATTCTTGCACAAACTAGTCCAGATGCTCTCTGTTTCTATGTATGTGTAATTAAGACCCTGCCTTCTTCCGACATGGGATGTGAGCAGTGTGTGTTCCCACACTTTTCAGGTGTAATGACAGTGTTGTAAGAAAACACTGAGCTTGGAAGAGAGTCCAGATTGTACATTGACTGAGTGTGCTGGATGGTCATGTTACTTAGTCTCTTGCCCGCCCCCCATTTCCTTGCCTATAAAGCGGAGCTAGCAGGGCCTGTATTAAAAGGGTGGGGTTGGGACGCCCGGGTGGTGCAGTTAGTTAAGCATCCAACTCTTGGTTCCAGCTCAGGTTATGATCTCAACGTTGTGAGATCGAGCCCCGCTCAGGCTCCACGCGGAGTGTGGAGTCTGCTTGAGGTTCTGGCTCCTTCTTCCTCTGCCCCCCCCATTCATGCTCTCTTTCAAATAAATAAATCTTGAAAAAAAAATAAAAATAAAGGGGTAAGATTGTGGGAAATAAGAGAGTAATGGATCTGAAAGCCCTTTGTAATGGTAAAGCTTGATGCGAATGCAAGATCTTATTCCTTTTGGTTTTACCAATTCTTACGGCAGCAGCTCTCCAATATGCCTACTTAGTGAACTGTCTTGTGTACCTGTGTGTCAGGTGTTTCCTTTTTACTAGATTGTCCCATGTATGCCTGAACCACCTCCTTCCCTTCCAATCACTGCCAGCAAGTAGTGCCCAGGGACCACTGCTGTTACAGTGTTAGCCTGAACCAAGCGTAATTAGTAAGGAAATCCACCACCACAAATTCATACACAAGAAAATAAAAAGTACTTTAAAATCAGCATGGAATTGAGATAGTCTGCTCCTCTCCTGCCCTTCATTAGTTGGGTAATCAAGAGTTGGCAGTGTTCTTTCCAGAAGCTCATGTTTCATATTGACCTGGAAAGGTATTAGTCCAGGGAGCGATGGCAACTTTTATGTGAACCATCGATCACTTTAATGAGTACAAGAATGCATCCTATCACACTGCCAAAAGATGCGGGAATTAAGAGTGACTTGTTCACTGGTTAAATATGTGTTTTCACTGTGTCGGGTGCTATGTTGGTCCTGTGGCCATGAAACAGACTCCGGTCTCCAGGAGTATCTAGTTGAGTAATGGGCCTGTGGCGGCAGACTGTGTTGGTCCCCTGAATTCAATCTCTTCATAAAAACAGAGCCATACAAGGGTCGTTAGCAGAGGTTGGGGAAGAGAGAAATGGGAATTGTTAAATGGGTAGTGAGTTTTAGTTTTGAAAGATGGAGGAAGTTCTGGAGATTGGACTGCAACGTGAATGTACCCCCACGCTATTGAACTACACTTAAAAATAGTTAAGATGGGGGGCGTCTAGGTGGCCCAGTCGTTAAGCATCTGCCTTTGCTCAGGTAATAATCTCAGGGTCCTGGGATCGAGCCCCATGCTGGACTCTCTGCTCAGCAGGAAGCCTGCTTCTCCCTCACCCACTCCCCCCTGCTTGTGTTTTCTCTCTCGCTGTTGTGTCTCTCTCTGTCAAATAAATAATAAAATCTAAAAAAAAAAAAATAGTTAAGATGGTAAATTTTAGTTTTCTAATATTAAAATAAAGCCACTAGACACCAAAACCAAAACCTCATGGGCAGTATTTACCACACAGAGGTGACAAGCTATCCCCTAAAAAGAATCCCAAAAAACAAGTGTGTTAAACCACTTACGCCGCAAGGTCTGCATGATGTCGATAGCTTTGGGTGAGGAAGCAGAGGGAAGTCCTGAGGTGATGGACCCTATTATGGATCAATCCCAACACAACCAGGGGCACTCACTGGAAAGTGTGGTGCACCGAGTCCATTTGTGGCTGAGGGCAAGGGACCCACAGAAGGGTCCAAAGAGCTGAGGCAGTCTGGACCCCATTAGCTCTTGGAACTGACCAGCCCAGACTCTCTTCCAAGACAGGGTCCCTCACTAAGGAGAAACTGCTAGGAGTAGGATCAGAATTGGGCAGCAAAGAGACAACACAAATGAAAGAGGAGGCCAGGCAAAAGTGCAGAGGGAGTTAGCTCCTTGTGATCGCAGGACCACTCAGCAACAAACAGCCAGAGACAAAGAAGAGGGTCATGTCTTCTCCTGCATTCCACTTCATTCTTATGAGGGAAAACTTTTTTTCTAAGAAGTGCTCCAGTGGATTTATGTGTGGGTCTCCTCAGCCAGAATTGGGTCACACGGCCAGGCCTGAACCATTGACTGTCAAAGGGAATGAGACACTCACGCCCAGTCATCATCTACCCCTGAACCTTGAACCTTCCCTTAGCTCATGAGAGCCTGAAGACCCAAACACAGTCTAGTTTGCCATTAAGGAAGAAGGGGCCTGCCCTTTGGGTATATGATCAACAGTATTTGGAACAATTTGCTCTCATGCCCAGTTATGTGTTGGCTTCAGATATTGTACTCACAGTCTGTGGGAATCCTCCTGTTAATTGCATTCGGTAGACCTGTTACCACATATCCAAGATGAGTTCTCAGGGGTGACCTATGCACTTGTGTGTGAGCCTCTTTTCAAAATATCTTTAATTCTCTTGGATAAAATAGGGAAATGTTCTGCTGCCCTAGTATTAATTTAAATAAGTATTATTGACTACCTAATAGATCAGAGTCATCTGTGAATTGGGGTGGGATAGAAATGAATAAGGTACGATTTCTGTCTTTGAGGTTCTTATACTGTAATTAGTATAAAGATCATTTAAGCGTACAGCATAATTTTATTGTCTAAGTAGAATAAGTCTTAAGAAGCACCTGGATCTCTTGTCAAGCAATTCACCTACGAAGTAACTCAGCACCAATTACATAAAAATACAGTTCTTCCAGTTTAAAAAAAAAAATTGGTGGGGAGTGAAACAGCAAGGAAACCACACAAATCCAGTCATCATATTTTTAATACTAAGTGAAAATAGCTCAAAATGGAATTCTTGAGAGGTTAGTAAAAGGTGCCTTGGAATACCTCCTTCTAAAAGTTCAGGAAAACCAATTTTACATGAAAAAAACCTCAGAAGAGGATTAAGGTTGCTGCCATACTGAAAAGAAATCTTCTATAAGGGCAGAAGAGAGAATAACATCCTTGAAGCTAATGAAACCGTCCCCAAAGGCATGTGCTCCGAACAGATAAAACTGTAACTGGCTATTCAAAATGAGCTCAGACACCTCTTTCAAAGAAATAAGAGGTAAGAAATAACAATAAAATCAGACTTAGAAGAAGTAAAAAATGAGGTGAATAGTTCTAATTACAAATAAACAATTACTTTAGAATTAGAGGCAAAACCAAAAGAAACCCAATAACAAATAAACAAAACAAATAATTCATTGAAAGAAATAGAAAGGTCAACGAAGGATTTTTTTTGAGGCGGAAGGGGAGAGGCCGAGGTAGAGAATCTTTTTCTTTTTTTTTAAGATTTTATTTATTTGTTTGTCAGAGAGAGGGAGAGTGAGAAAGCAAGCACAGGCAGGCAGAGGCAGAGGGAGAAGCAGGCTCCCCGCCAAGCAAGGAGCCCGATGCGGGACTTGATCCCAGGATCCCGGGATCATGACCCAAGCCGAAGGCAGCTGCTTAACCAACTGAGCCACCCAGGCATCCCACAAGGCAGAGAATCTTAAGCAGGCTTCACTGACTTGGGATTCTGATCTCACGACCCTGAGATCATGACCCGAGCCAAAATCAACAATCTGATGCTTAGCCAACTGAGCCACCCAAGTACCCCCAAAAGAAGGAATTTAAAAAAAAGAAAGAAAGAAATGAAGAGAAAAAAGTAACTACTGAAAATATGTAAAGCAGATCTAGCATACTGATAATAGAGGTTGTTGAAGAAGGAAACTGATGCAGAACAGAATAAATACTTAAGGCTATATTCTAAGAGACCAAAATACAAAAACTGAAATACAAAAAAAATCAAAACCACATTTTGGAAGAGCAGACAGCCTACCTAAGGATATTGTTGTAGAATGGTAGACAACAAGTCATTCTAGAAATGTTACTGGACTTGAAAGAAATCCTTGAGCAATCTCAATAAAAAGGGAAGTGACTTATAAGGGGGAAAAAAATTTATCAGACCTTTAACAGCAGCTCTTTATGCCAGGGGAAAACAGTGTAACCACTGAGAAAGGGAGGCAAGTTAGGTTTACTGAGATCTGTTTTGTGAGCGGTGCTCTAGGAGTGGTATAAACAAGAATCACTAGAAGGGTCCAGGAAAAAAAAAGCCATCACCTTCAACTAGGAGGGCTTCATGGCAGAGGCAGAAGTGTTTGTACCTTAAAGAAATCTTGGAAAATTTTTAAACTAACATATTTCAGAATTACATTATATATAAATGTGATTTCTTCTCAATGTTCAACTATGTATAATATTGGATTCATTGCACTCCACCCTGTGTCCATATTTTCCTTAATTATTTTTACAAAAAATACGTAATTTCTGGCTAAAAGAGTTTTTCTTAATACTGGAATTTGAGTAATTTAGTCTGTGAGTCCAGAATAAGCTACTCTTTTAAAAATTATGTACAATTCAGTGATTTTTTTTTAAAGAGTAGATGTGATAAGCAGCATACTTAAATTTTTTTTAAAGATTTTATTTATTTATTTGACAGAGTTCACAAGTAGGCAGAGAGAGGAAGGGAAGCAGGCTCCCTGCTGAGCAGAGAGCCTGATATGAGGCTCGATCCCAGGACCCTAGGATCATGACCTGAGCCGGAGGCAGAGGCTTTAACCCACTAAGCCACCCAGATGCCCCAAGCATACTTAAATTTTTTTTAAGTGGAAACCTTGGTCATCGAGCTTTTGAATTGGTTGATAATTAAGACAAAAGTAGTTATATATAATAGAACAGAATTCTGAGCAAAATTAACTGTCAAAGTATTCTCCATTTTTTTTAATAGCATGTAAAATGGATGGCAGGATATATTTATATTTTAATGTATAGAATACCTTAAAATCTAAAGGGAATTTTCATTTTTTAAAAAATATTTTTTAAGGGGCGCCTGGGTGGCTCAGTGGGTTAAGCCACTGCCTTCGGCTCAGGTCATGATCTCAGGGTCCTGGGATCGAGCCCCACATCGGGCTCTCTGCTCAGCAGGGAGCCTGCTTTCTCCTCTCTCTCTGCCTGCCTCTCTGCCTGCCTGTCATCTCTCTCTGTCAAAATAAATAAATAAAATCTTAAAATATATATATATATATTTTTTTTTTTCTTTTTAAGAAATCTTTACACCAAACTTGGGGCTCGAACTCATAACTTCACGATCAAGAGTTGCAAGCTCTACCAACTGAGCCAGCCAGGTGCCTGGAATTTGCATTTTTATGTAATACTTTTTATACAAAGTAGTGGCCAATGTTAAGACTCCGTTTAGCCTGCTTCATACCACATTAAAAATAAATTCAAGAGGGATTAACTGCAAAAAAAAAAAAAAAAAGTACGACTAATAGAGCTATTCTAATGGCCCAGAAACCATAAAGGAGAATATTGACTGACTTGGCTGCGTAAAAATTCTAGGCTTCTATAGTTACTCATTTATTATTTTTATTGAGAACATGCTATTTACCAGGTACTGTTCTTGGTGCTAAAGATACAGCGGCGTCCTAAACAGCCAGTGTCACTGCTCACAAAGACCTTCTGTTGCGTGCTGTATGGCAGCCAATACCATAAATGTCTGGGGGGGACGGACGGACCATGACCTGAAGAGATTATTTGCAAAATACATGATAAATATTATAATACACAAGAGCTCATATAAAATAATAAGTAACCTAATAGACAAATACACAAAAGTTAAAGGTAATGAACTAAAAGAAGCAGCTGGAAATGGTCAACAAACATGGGAAGACTTGCTCCGCCTGCAAGGAGTTCTGGAAATGCAGTGAGAACCACCACGGCGGTGTTTCTCCCTTCAGCTTGGCCTAATTTCTGAAAATTCCTAACTCCCACTGCTGGGAAATGTGTGAGGAAATGAGCACACGTCCAAGAATTTCTAGCCTTTTTGAAAGTAATCTAGGAGTGTCTATTAAAATGAAATATTCTCATACCCTTTGACCGGGAAAGCATATTTCCTGGGACCTATCCTACAGATATAAAAGCACGAAGACATGAGGACATGTATAAGAGTACTTACTGTATCATAGTTTGTTTTGTATATAGAAAAAAAATGGAAACATCCCGAATATTCTTAAAGAAGTTTACCCATGTTATACAACGTTTTGCAGCTGTTGAAAAGCATGAATTTGATTTATGTATATTGTATTGACCTGACAAGAACATATATGGTATATTGATTTTTCAGTGACAAAAAGCAATTTGTTGGGTAATAGATATGAAATTTTTAATTTAAAAATGAAAAATATATGGATGCTAAAGAGGTTATTAGAGGCTTAGCATTGCTGTGAGATTAAAGTAGAGAGTTTACTGCCTTTTTATGCATTACTTGATAATATTTGAATTCTTACAATGATCTTGTACTTTTTTTGTTTTTTAACATCATGTGGGAAAACCTTTTAACTTACTCCATGATGTTTTGGAGGGTGGAACTGTAATCAATGGTAGAAGTTTCAGGAAAGCTGATTTTAGCTCATCTAAGGAAGAACTTTACCACAACAGTAATTCAGCAGTGGATTCGAGAACCTTGGGTGAGGGTCTCTGGAAATACTCAGGCAGAGAGCCATAAGCTGTTGAAGAGAAGACATTTGTATCTGGTTTTGAAGGTTGGACTAGATGTCTCTAAGATTCCTTCCAACCCTGATAGTTTTTATAATAGTTTTTTTTTTTCAGCATAACAGAAGTCATTGTTTTTGCACCACACCCAGCGCTCCATGCAATACGTGCCCTCCTTAATACCCATCAGCTGGCTCCCCCAACCTCCCACCCCTCCCCCTTCAAAACCCTCAGATTGTTTTTCAGAGACCATAGTCTCTCATGGTTCATCTCTCTTTCCAGTTTCCCTCAACTCCCTTCTCCTCTCCATCTTCCTGTCCTCCATGTTATTTGTTATGCTCCACAAATAAGTGAAACCATATGATAATTGACTCTCTCTGCTTAACTTATTTCACTCAGCATAATCTCTTCCAGTCCCATCCATGTTGCTACAAGAGTCGGGTATTCATCCTTTCTGATGGAGGCATAATACTCCATAGTGTATATGCACCACATCTTCCCTATCCATTCGTCCGTTGAAGGGCATCTTGGTTCTTTCCACAGTTTGGCGACCATGGCCATTGCTGCTATAAACATTGGGGTACAGATGGCCCTTCTTTTCACTACATCTGCATCTTTGGAGTAAATACCCAGTAGTGCAATGGCAGGGTCATAGGGAAGCTTTATTTTTAATTTCTTGAGGAATCTCCACACTGTTCTCCAACATGGCTGCATCAACTTGCATTCCCACCAACAGTGGAAGAGGGTTCCCCTTTCTCCACATCCTCTCCAACACACGTTTCCTGTCTTGCTAATTTTGGCCATTCTAACTGGTGTAAGGTGGTATCTCAATGTGGTTTTAATTTGAATCTCTCTAATGGCTAGTGATGGTAGTTTTTATAATAGTTTAATAATATTACGTAGTGAGACTTTTTTCTTGTTATTCTTTCTTGTTGTTTAATTGAGACATAATTGACATTATGATGTATTCGTTTCAGGTGTGCAAAATGATTTTTTTTTAATATATTGTGAAACAGACTGCAGTAAGTCTACTTAACATCCATCACCATACATAGTAACAGTGTTTTTTCTCATGATGAGAACTTTTAATGATCTACCCTCAACTATTTTCAGATACACAGTGTGGTGTTATTAACTTAGTCGTCACGCTGTACGTTACATCACTCTTATTTATTTTCTAACCGGAAATTTATACTTTTTGACCTTCTTCCCCCATTTCACCCACCACCCCCACTTCTGGCAACCACCAATCTGTTCTCTCTTGCATTTTTTGTTGTAGATTCACAAATAAATGAGATATTTGCCTTTCTTTGTCTGACTTATTTCACTTTGCAGAATGCCCCCAAGGTCCATCTATGTCGTAGCAAATGGCAAGATTGCCTCCTTTTCTGTGGCTGAGTAATATTCCATTGTTCTGTACCACACCTTTATCCATCCAACCATCAAGTGCACACTAAGGTTGCTTCCATGCCGTGGCTAGTGTATATAACGCTGTAGTGAACCTGGAAGCCCATATATCTTTTTGAGTTACTGTTTTAGTTTCCTTCACTTAACTACCCAGAAGTAGAATTGCTAGATCCTAGGGCATTTCTGTTTTTAATTTTCTGAGGAAACCCCATACTGTTTTCCATAGTGGCTGCAACAATTTAAATTCCCACCAGGAGTGCAGAAGAGTTCCCTTTTCTCCATGTGTTCACCAGCACTTAAATGTCTTGTCTATTTTTTTTTTCACTTGCTTTTGTTTTGTTTTGAGGGGGTGGAGAGGGGCAGAGGGGGAGAGAGAGTATTCCAAGTAAGCTCCCCACTGAGCAAAGAGTCTGACATAGAGTTCGATCTCACAACCCTGAGATTATGACCTGAGCCAAAATCAGGAATTGGATGTTCAGCCAAGTGAGCCACCCAGGTACTCCTTGTCTTCAGTGTCAAGGAGCTTATCATCTGTGTTTTATTCTAGGAGTTTTGTGGCTTCGGGTCTTACATTTGAGTCTTTAATCCTTTTTAAGTGGAGTTTTCTGAGTGCTATGAGATAGTGGTCCAGTTTTCCCAGATCCATTTACTGAAGAGATTCCTTTTCCCATTGTGTATTCTTGGTACCTTTGTCATAAACATACGTATGGGTTTGTTTCTGGGCTCAGTATTTTGTTCTGCTGATCTGTGTGCCTGATGTTTTTATGCCAGTACCATACTGTTTTGTAATCTAGTTTGTAATCAGGGAGGATGTTGCCTCCAGCTTTGTTCTTTCTCAAGATTGTTTTGACTATTTGGGTCTTTTATGTTTTCATACACATTTTTAGGTTTTTGTTTTCTGTGAAAAATGCCATTGCAGTAGGGATTGCATTGAATCTGTAGATTGCTTTGGGTAGTTACAGATATTTTAACAATATTAATTCTTCCAATCCATGAGCATGGACTATCTTTCCATTTGTGTGTGTGTGTGTGTGTGTGTGTGTGTGTGTGCGTGCATCTTCCTCAGTATCTTTCATCAGTGTCTTAAAGTTTTCTTTGCACAGGTTTTCCACCTCCTTGGTTAAGCTTATTCATAGGTATTTTATTCTTTTTGATGCGATTATAAATGGGATTGTTTTCTTAATTTCTCTTTCTGATAGTTTGTTATTAGTACATAGAAACATAACATTTTTATGTACTGATCTTGTGTCCTGAAGATTTACCGAATTTGTTGATTAGCTCTAACAGTTTTTGACTGAGTTGTTAGGGTTTTCAATATATAATTTCAAGTCATCTGCAAATAATGGCAGTTTTACTTCTTCCTTTTCAATTTGGATGCCTTTTATTTCTTTTTCTTGCTTTACTGCTCTGACTAGGACTTCCAATATTATGTTGAATAAAAGTGGCAAGACTGGGTATTCTTGTCTTGTTCCTGTCTTAGAGGAAAAACTTACAGCTTTTCACAGTTGAACACAATCTTAGCTGTGGGTTTATTGTGCGTGGCCCTTATTATGTTGAAGTACATTCTCTGTATACCCACTTTGTTGAGAGTTTTTATCATGTATGGGTGTTGATGATTATGTACTTGTGTGTTTTTCTAAACACCAACTAAATTTTTTTTAAACATTTTATTTAATTATTTGTTGGAGAGAATGCACAAGCCAGCAAAGTGGCAGACAGAGGCAAAGAGAGAAGAGAAGCAGGCTCCCCCTTGAGCAAGGAGCCCGATGCGGGACTTGATCCCAGGACCCTGGGATTATGACCTGAGCCGAAGGCAGCGGCTTAACGGACTGAGCCACCCAGGCATCCCACAAAATATTCTTTTAAAACACTGTATCATTGGGGCGCCTGGGTGGCTCAGTGGGTTAAGCCGCTGCCTTCGGCTCGGGTCATGATCTCAGGGTCCTGGGATCGAGTCCCACATCGGGCTCTCTGCTCAGCAGGGAGCCTGCTTCCTCCTCTCTCTCTCTGCCTGCCTCTCTTCCTACCTGTGATCTCTCTCTGTCAAATAAATAAATAAAATCTTTAAAAAAAAAAAAAAATAAAACACTGTATCATTACAACATTGGTGTTCTCTGTGTAACATAATAAAAGTCACTAAAATTGTAAGGTATTTTCCTTCCCTTCTTTTAGTTACACACACACACACACACACACACACACACACACAAATAGATTTAAAGTGGAGACTCAAAGATCTAGAGTGATTATCAAGTAACATTTCAGTTCACCATTAGCCATCCCCTGCCCTCTTCCCCATATCGTCCCGGTCTAGACTTCAAGCATAACCACCTCAAAGACACCAGTAATAGGAGAGTTCTCTCAGTTTGCTATCCACACTGGTCTAGAATGGAAAATGTCACAGTATCCTTTGCAAACTCAGGTTCTCTCTCTGGAAGATCTTTCTTATTGTGAGTGCTATCCTTTCTTTGGACTGAAGCTTACACCTGTTTTCTCCACCTCAATGATTAGAAACAGAGAATCAGAAATTACTCCGGGCTTCTATGGGACCTCCTGGAGGATTGCTTCAACCTTCCCATCTCAGAGGTTAAAACAAACAAACAAACAAACAAACAAAAAACTGAGGACCAGGTAGCACATGGAACCTGCCTGTGGTGAGAACTGGTACCAAAACCCACACACCCTCCCTGCCTGGCCAGGGCACCTTCTGTTGCTCTCGCCCTGCTTTTCTCTCAGACACCAGCATCACCTGCTTAGTTCTACGCTCGGTGCCTTTCGCCCACTGATACAAGGTCGCTTAGGTTCACACGACTCACAGAACTTGTGAAGTAGAAATTAATCTCTCCGTGTTGGGATTTGCCATCCCACACCGAAGTAGGAGTGTTTCAGAGCAAGGATGAAACTCAGAAACACACTCATTTTGGGCTGAGGACCTAGAACCTCTGCTTTTTCCCCTCTGGTATAGACCCCATGCCAAGATTTTATTTTAGTCAAAGCCTCACAGGATTAGGAACCAAGAGGAATTTTTTTTTTTTTTCATATCTATTCAAAACTGAAGCCTTACTGCCATTAGGAAGCTGGGGTTCTTTGCTCAGCGTCTGCTTGTGTTCGGGCTATGTGAAAACCCCTGGGGGGTAGTGGAGGCTTCCAGCACCAAATGGTCTCCACACAAGGTCCCAGCACTCCTCCTGGCCTGACAGGACGGTCACACCAAGGAGGATGTGACTAAGAAAGAATGTGACTTCAGAGACTCTGCAAGTCCAGACAACTTCTGATAAACATTTAAACAGAGGTTAAGAATGTTTTCTTTTCTGAAGGGAAACTATGTGGTCTATGGTGTGAGTGGGCGGGGGTCTTGGGGAATACATCTAAACATCAGCTTCCTCTTTTCATAATTCTTAAGCATTTTAGCGGCAGCCATTTTTAATACCCTGACAGGCTTTCATGCTTAGACTCCATAGCTGGGCGCTAGCCAAGAGAGAAGGGGGGTGGCATCTAGGAAGGCCAGCCAATTCCAAAGTGATTAGCAAGCAAGTTTAAAAATAAGCTGGACATGGAGGCCGGTTTCTCTGCTTCCCACCCTGAGTCTGGGAATGCTCCAAGAGGTGTCCACTCGAGGCACGCTCGAGGTTCCCTGGTTGGGATCCTCACTTCCTCTGCTGACAAAAGGGGGAAGCTCTGTGGAGGAAAAGGGTGTTGACTTCGGGGAAAGGTGAGGTGGACCAGATGGCACCTCTCAGCATCCTCAGCCCACCCCGGGAACTCGGGGGGCACCAGTCCAGGCCGGGGAGGAGAGAGCCAACACCGTTATCGGGCTGTCCGGGGAAAGGAAAACAGCCCAGTTCTGGTGACGCAAAGCACTTTTGTCAGTGGTGCTGAGCCAACTAATGTCTTCGAGCACTTTCTCCTCATGGGCTCTTTGCTTTATCTCCTCGCATTTCCTGCATGGTGTGTGCTGGGGAAGGCAGTGTGGATAAGAATGACACTTTCTCTGCTTGATTCTAAATTAAAAGTAAGAAAAATAATGTCATTCAGCAGGCTCCCTCTAAATGGCGGGGGGAGTTCAGGACAGGAAGAACAGGCTTTGATGTGGACGTAAGTAAAACCCTGCCTGTATCTGTAGTTAATATTCTTCCGAATCTCTCCACCTCCGTGATTTTAGCCATTATCCCCACAGCCAGGAGCGCTCAGGACCCACGGAGGGAGCGCGCAGGGCTGTCACTTCTTCTCCTTTGAATTTTAAGTGTGAGAAGAAATGATTTCATTTGGAAATCCCAAGTATTCCCATACTCAATTTCAGCCAGTTCTTGCTTTTCTGAGAATACTTTTTTAAAAAGCACATTCACTTGTTTGTTGGTTTATTCATTTATGTAGTCATTCCTTCATTCACTCATTCATTTGTTCATTCATTCATTCACATGTGCACGTTACCTGGCCGGTAAGCTCAGTAAATGTGGCAGGGACAGGATTCAGGGTAACCTTCAGGCTGGTGGCAGTTATCATCATCATCATCATTATTGTTATTATTAATGAGACCAACAGCACAAGAGTGACAGGGTAAAGCACTGTCAGATGTCAAGGTTGGGGAGAGGTTGCTGGACAGGCAAGCCTGCAAAGGTTCCCTGTAGAACTTGACTTGCTAACTTGCTTTCCCTTGAGCGCTCTCATTTTATTCCACTCATATCTTCACGGAGACATTGGGAAATTCCTTTCCCTTTGCATTTCACTTTCTCTCACATTCCCGGAGACTGAGGCTTTATTACCGTATTCAGCTGAAGGCCACATCCCAGCATTTGCACTGACCTTGGAGTGCCAGGGTAATTATTTTGTCAATTATTTGACTTTTGAGAGTGTGCTTACCTTGAAGAACCTCTGCAAAGGAGGGTCGTGTTAATGTGTAACACAGAGATAAGCGAGGTGCCGCTCGCTCTCTCGCTCTCTCTCTTTTCTTGGCTGTTCAACTGGAAAACTGAAACGGTTCCATTTGCATCTCGTCAAGCAGCGTTGAAAGGTGGGGGAGAAAAAGAGCTTTGACTAATGTACTACACCGGGATGTAAATTTGAGCAACGCAGGATGCAGTGAGTCATCTGCACTTTGCTTTCTGTTTTAAGAAAAAAGGACGTTACAGGACAGTGTAACACCTTGCTTGAAGAACTGGTGGTGTTTGACAGAAAGACAACAAATGGGATACTGTGAGTGGAGCCCGGAGGCTGTGCCCCCCTGGTAGGTGGGTTGAATGAGTGAGTCTCACTTGCGTGGACAGCAAGGTCATTTTTCTTACCCTAAATAGAAGATGTTGATCCTCAGGACTGGAGAACAACATGAGGGACAAGAAGAAATGACCCAACTGTAGCAGGAGGCACGGAGGCCCACCGGGAAGTGGGCGACCCTGTGGCTGGGAATCAGAGCTGCCCGGGTGGCACCCCGCAGGCCGGCGAGGGTGGGTGTTGGAGCTGGTGCACTTGAGCCTGAACAGTTCTGTTGGGAACTTTCCGTTATCAGAGAAACTTCCCAGTCATCATCCAAGTGCATTTCTGAAATGCCTGACTGTTCTCGGGGCTTGGTAAGCTCAGGATTAACCAGCCTTCCACACACCCAGTCCGTATTATAAGCAGAGATCAAGGGGAGGTGACTGAGCCAAAAAAAAAATTTTTTTAAACCCCAAACCTGAAGGTAAATGGGCAGCACGTATTTATTTCACTGACCCATCAAGGGTAAGGGTGTGCTGTGGAAAGAGAAGAAAAGAAATTGATTATCACGAATGAAGCTCTGGCATTTAGAGCTAGAGGGGTTGTTGAAGACTGAGAAAAAGAGATTGAAAGCAAACCCTGGACTTCTAACCACTTTCCATCCACCGCAAACAGTTGTTTGCTTGTATGTCTGTTCGTTGATTAGTTGAGGCCGACTTTTAGGTCACCTGTAAGATAATACGGGATAGTGGCTGGGAGCCTGGGTTCTCGAACCAAATTCCTTCATTTTGCATCCCAGCACCCCTACTTACGAGCCTTGTGACTTTGGGCACACTATTCAACCTTCCTTTGCCTCAGTTTTCCCTTCTATAAAATGGGAGACAGCCCCAACCTCAGGGTTGTTCAGAGGGTTAAATTAGTTACTTATCTGTCCATAGTGAGCAGTCAGTGAAGAGGACTTGTTGTTTTGTTATGACGGTTGGTGGGGAGGTGGGGGGCAGGAGTGAGTGGAAGGGCAGGGAAAGTCATGTGGAATTAGGGCAACAGGGTATGGGGGATGCAAGGAACTATAAAAGTCATTTAGTCCAGCCTCCTCCTTAACCAGGAAAACAAATCCGATTACATTTTGTTAAGACGTTATTTATTTATTTATTTGAGAGAGTGTGACCAGGGGGAAGAGCAAAGGGGGAAGGAGATGGAAGGGAAAGAATCTAGAGCAGGCCCTGGGCAGAGCACGGAGCCCACGCCGGGCTTGATCCCGCCACCCTGAGATCATGACCTGAGTCAAAACACATGCATACTCTCTCTTTGTGTCTCTGTCTTACTGTCTCTCTCTCTCTCAAATAAATCTTATAAATAAATAAAATGATAAGTAATTAAAAGGTTTCCTTTGGGATCAATCTATCATTGGACTGGATTTGGTTGAAACTATGAATAACACAAAGAATCCATCCCTCAAACTCTTCAGGCTTCGCTCATATCTCCAGGGCTGCATTTTAAGCAAGTCTGTTTCTTGTTGGACATCTTTAACTGCTGGAGCTTCGTTACCTTGACATTAAACTTGTGATGTGACTTTGATCTTAGTGTTTCCCTCTGGGGTCACTAAAATCAAGACTTCTCATTTCCTGACATGGCGTTCCTTCAGATGGTAGAAGATACGTAACAGGTGCTTCCCCACCCCAGGCTTCTCTTCTTTTAAACAGCCACATCACCTTCTGTGTTGGCTTTCAGACCCCACACCATTCTTGGACGGGTCTGGTCCACTCTTAACCTCTTAGATGGGACCCTGGGCTGCAGGACTGCAAGGATTAGTGCAGAACACACGAGAACCGTAGGCTCCCATGAATGCAGACCAAGGGGTCCGGTAGCCCCGTAGCCTCATCGATGTCATGGTGGGCTCCATGGTTAAATAAGGCAGAGCCGCAAGTAGAAACCGAGGAAAGAGCTTTCCCAGATTCTTCCGGGGTGAGCCACAGCAGTCGTTTGGTATCATTGCTGTTTGTATTTTAGATGAGAATTCCTCATTATGTTGCTCCTAACAAAGAGACCTTGGCATTCAAGATGTTTTCTTGATACTGATTTATTTCAGAGAGCACACAAGCAGGGGGAGGGGCAGAGGAAGAGGGAAAAGAGAGAGAAGCAGACTCCCCACTGAGCCTGATCTCAGGATTCTGAGATCATGACCTGAGCCAAAACCACTAGCCAGATGCTCGAGGGACTGAGCCACCAGGCACTCCAGCATATTCAATATTTTTTATAAGCTTTTACTAAATTCTCAGGCACAAGTTCCAACAATGAAAAAATGTTCCTTTCGCGTGATGCTAGGGGACATCTATGGCTGTGTTTATCAGAGATCTGTATTACAGATGGGCCAGGTTGCAGGAGAGATTGAAAGGTCTGGATATGGAGATTCTCTTGTGGCTCCTTTAGGGTCTGACGACGACGCTTGCTTGCTTTATGCCCCCCCCCCTTTCAGTTTGAAAATTATTGGACTTTATTTTTCCGGAAATATGTCAATTCTCTGTAGCTTTTCAGTTGCTGCTTTGAACTCTTTCTCTTAAAGGCATTTGTTGTTAGGCTGGTTGTTTTTTGTTTTTTCTGGTTTTTTTTAATGTTTTTGCTTCACTGAAACTTAGTGTGCTTTTTATGGTTTTAGACTTCCCTTGCAGAAATCTGATTAGAAAGGCACTTTAATATATTACTTGGCAACCAGACATCTGACAGTGTTGTAGTTCATTAGTTAGGAAACCTCCCCAAGCTTGTAGGAATGGACATTCCTCTGTGAACAGGGAAGCTTTGATCACTCCTGCAGGGAACAGGGTTTATCTTAATGCGTTTTGGGGAGCAAGGGGAAGAGGTGCTCTAAATCTGGCAAAAGGAAAATACCTGTGATTAAGAAAAACAATGAAACATTATTGAAGAAGAAATGTACTTAAGTTAATATTATTCTGTGGTAGCTCCGGAGCCTACTGAAGACAGAGTTTGTTTTGGAAAAATGGTTCTCCTTTCGCGAGCAAGAAGCTAGTTAAGCAGCCTCACACCAGATTACAGATTACACTGAACTGATCCTAATGAGGATAGACTTTTCAAAGCTATATTCATTTTACCATGAATAAATGGATTCAAAGTCTTACTCGTGGGTTTTTAATTTTCAGCTTTGAATTTGCAAACTATCAAATTCCTTCAAGGCTATGGTGTGCGGAGACGGCTCTGAGTAATAGGGTTGCTTATGCTTAAAGTCAGATGCCCTTTAGCAAAGCATTAGGCTTTGAAATGTGATCAGTCAAGGGTCCAGTAGGCTCCAGTATGCCCCACATGAGGCTGTTTCTTGTTGGGTTCTAGCCAGATTTAATATCTCTCTCAAAAAACACAACTCTACCCTGAGGGCTCCTAGGGCATTCAAAGTAGGTAACGCTCTATTGTTTTAACACAATGATACCAAGTGAAGTACAATTTAAATTCCTGAAGCATAACAGTACTTAGGCACTAGTAACTTTTTTATTTGGGAGTTCTATTTTTTTTTTATTTTATCTCTTTTCAGTGTTACAAAATTCATTGTTTATGCACCACACCCAGTGCTCCATGCAATACGTGCCCTCCTTAATACCCACCACCAGGCTCACCCAACACCTACCCCCTTTCTCCTCCAAAGTTTGTTTCTCAGAGTCCACAGTCTCTCATGGTTTGTCTCCCCCTCCGATTTCCCCCAACTCACTTTTCTCCATCTCCCCATGTCCACCATGTTATTCCTTATGCTACACAAATAAGTGAAACCATATAATAATTGACTCTCTCTGCTTGACTTATTTCACTCATATAATCTCCTCCAGTCCTGTCCAAGTTGCTACAAAAGTTGGGTATTCATCCTTTCTGATAGAGGCATCATACTCCATAGTGTATATGCACCACATCTTCCTTATCCATTCGTCCGTTGAAGGGCATTTTGGTTCTTTCCACATTTTGGCGACTGTGCCCATTGCTACTATGAACATTGGGGTACAGATGGCCCTTTTTTTCACTACTTCTGTATCTTTGGGGTAAATACCCAGTAGTTCAATTTCAGGGTCATGGGGAAGCTCTATTTTTAATTTCTTGAGGAATCTCCACACTGTTCTCCAACATGGCTGCACCAACTTGCATTCCCACCAACAGTGGAAGAGGGTTCCCCTTTCTCCACATCCTCTCCAACACATGTTGTTTCCTGTCTTGTTAATTTGGGCCATTCTAACTGGTGTAAGGTGGTATCTCAATGTGGTTTTGGTTTTAATTGGGAGCTCTATCCTTTTTTCTTTTAATTGAAAGCCTTGAAAGAAGCAAGATGTCTGGAAAGGTGATTTTTAAAAAAGAGAACTCGGTTATTAGAATGATCAGTATCGGGCAGAAAGCAAATGGGGTATTATGAAAGAAATTCAAGAGATAAAAGAGAAAGAAGGGAGAGTTTTGGCAAGAGTGACGTAGGCCCCTGAAGTAAGGCTGGAGAGTAAACTCGAGGGTCCCACATGGTGCGAGAGAGAAGTGAGTGAAGCCTGTGGTACTTTTCATACTTGCCGAGGGAGAAGCAGACCCCAGATGCCACTTCCTGCTCATGTTCACCTTGGAACCCATTCAGAGAGGGGTTGGAGGAAGCACACGGTAGTCAAACCATAAAATGGAGTTGTTCTGGGTCAGAGATGTGGTTTCCTAAGAGGAGAGCAGTTTGGAGCCGGCAGGGGAGCAGCGGTGGGAGCTCTGGCCTCAGGCGTGTTACTCACCTCCACACCGGTCCTCACTGCAGTTCCCAGTCAACACCACAGGACTGCGCTGCCGGTCAGCTAAGATAATGGACACTTGGAAGGTTCTCCACAGATGGGCAGTGATGGTGGGCGAAGTTGGAGGTGATGGTGATGACTGTGGTGTTGGATCTGGCTGGCTTACGGCCTGGCCAAGGACTGCGTACTCATGGGAGTTGACGGGACTACCCCCCACAAAATAAAGCCTATGCCCGTCCTAGTCTGATCCTCGTGCTCTAGAGACCCTAGTCATCTTGGGGGGGTTCTAGAACATTCTTAAAACCACCTCCCTCCAGCCAGTGTTGGCAGTCCATCTAGAACAGCCGTTCAAGACAAGACCTTCTAAGCAAACCCAAAGTTTTGGAAGCCCTTATGGACCTGCCTTCCTGGTGACCCAGATATCCGCCCTGCCACATAGGCCACCATACCGGCGTGGCTCCTTTGGGGCTGACCTGTTAGGATACTAGCCCCCTCTGCTGGGCTGGGCACTGGGTCTGTGGGCCGGGCCCCCAGTGTGGGCCCTTTATGGACTCCCACCCCCTCAGTGACCAACGAGGGAAAAGAAAGGGTGGCTTTCCTGCCCTGTGTGTTGGGGATCTGGGGTTGCTGTGTCTAAGCCTGAGTGACCAGTGCCAGACGTTTAAGTGTACAGAAGCGAATGTTCGTCAGCAGATGGAGGAAGGAGATGCTAGATGCGAGAGTCCCAGCAGGCTTCCAACTGACCAACTCTTCTCTCCCTACCGTGCACAACTCTCCTGGTGTGATGAGACACATGTGCGCTCCGTGAACAGCGTGGCATGTACCGTGTGACTAGGGGAGGCTTTCCAAAGGCCAGAACAGGAGGAGCGTTCTTTGTACATTCCAGCTGGCGTTTCCACTGCAGATGTATCAAAAATACGTGCCTTCCGTAGGACCTGGCAGTGCGCCCTGTTGGGCATCACTTGTGGCTATCGTCTACCCAAGCTGCAGTCTGAACGGATACACGTACTTCCTTCAGCCCGACTTGGCCACCGCCATAGGCACACGGGCCGCCAAGGCACTTGGTTAACCTGGTAAGGCAGCGTGTGCGGAGCAGAAGAAACAGGAGCTCCAGTAAAATGAACACGTGCAAGCTGGCCTTTGTAATTAGCAGTCTGATTTCAGTAAATTACTTAATAAATTGAAATGTGTGTGTTGTACCACCCGACATTGATCCTCAAGATTGATCACGTTCATTTTTCAGGATTTATCCATCTTAATCAAATAGGAAAATGCCCCAAGGCTCCACCTACTCCAGGGTTCATTACTAACCCTCCCCGCAAACTGTCAGCTGCATTGAGATGTCTCCAGCATCCGTAAGAGAAAATAAAGGTGTTCTTATTTAAGCTTTTGGTTTTATATCCACACATTTTGATTTGAGAACAGTGATAGTCTCAGAGAGGTTTTGGCCTGCAGGAAGAGACTGAGAACTTTCCATCATTATAAATGTGTCCTGGGGCCTCCACCTCATTTAACTAGAGCATAATGCAGAGGAGTGATTTGGGACTGACTTCTTCCCACAAAGTAATCTTTTTAAATGGCTTGCACTTTTTTTTCTGTCCCCAAAGGGATTTGTTAAATGTGCTTGTCGGCAGGAAATGTGTTTTTTTGGTGATAGCCATAATGGAAATGTGTAGATAAACAGAATCTTGGCTAATATCATAAGACAATCAGACATTTTTTGGGGGGAGGGGTTGGAAAGGAAGGCAGGATGGAGGAAACGAAGATAGGAAAACTTCTGTCAAATGCGAAAGGAGTATTTCTGGAAGAAAGAGAGACTCACCTAAGATTCCTGTAGGAAATCTAAGGAGAACTCCAGGGCTGAGGTCTCCTGATGGAGGAACTACCATTTGTGTTTTGTTGGAGGGGCCATGGGCAACCTCGAGGGACAGAAATCTCAGCATTTGGAAGTTCCCACAGTAGCCCAACCTATGGTTCCATCCAACTTCTCTCTGCTTGTTTGCTTTCTATATTTTTCTCTTCGGCTCCCTCCAGCCTGAAATAGTCCAAGAGACAAAAAAGGCATTTGGGTTTCCGCACCAGTTTGAGTTTCCTTCCCAGGCAAGCCAGTGTGTCTTGATGGTAAAGTTCTGTCTTGAAGCAGCACAATAGGAGGGTGTCATGGTGTCCTTCGTCCTGAGTCGTGGAAGCACACAAGGGGGAAGGCCTCTCAGGGGATCCTGCCCATCATCCAGGCACCCACCCCAAAGCCCCCCCTAATGTCTGGGCAAGGGGCTCAGAATATTTCTCTAGTCTTGGCCAAAGAGTCTTTCTTCCATGGCTTTTTTTTTTCCCCCTCTGGTGTCCTTAAGAAGGGTTCTACACCCAAGAGTGACAGTTGATAAGCTTCAGGGAATTCGTTTTTCATGTAAAAAGAAGTAACACGTTGAGAAATGACTGAAGAGAGAGGATACAGCGCTGTCCGTCAACTTTAAGAGCATTAGCAGATGTTCTCAATGTAGACACACTTGCCCCTTTCACCTTGTCCTTGGAATACCTGAAGTTTCCTTGCACTTTAACTCCATGCCTTCCGCTAATCCCATTCCTGGCTTACGGCCGTGGTAATTTTGAGTTTGAACTGTGAAAATTCAACCCTTATTATGCTATCTCCTCCCTTTTAATATTTTCTTTCCTTCTTCCTGGGGAAAATGTGGTGAAAGAATCTATGCATTCTTCATTTCTTACCCCAGTCATGTGTGAATGAACAGGAAGCATTTCTGTCTTTATTATCTTTATTTTTCTCTGCCATTACTGCTGTATTCCCAGGCTCCTCTTGGCGTGCCTTCGCTTGTTGCTTATCCCAGTCTTACTAGCTTCTGTTTTTCCCAGTTCTCTTGGGTATCGTGTCTACAGGTCTTTGACGTAGGGAGAATGAGATCATGCACTGGTGACATCAGGCCTTTGACTAGAGTTTAGCTTTTCAGATGCTCAGGTATTTTTTTAGGCCCACTTAATTTGAAACCTCAACACATCTCCAGAGCAGTAATTCCCAAACTTGTTGAAATTGCAACGCCCTTCCCTTATATTTGGTTTATAGGACATCCTTCCTCCTTCGCCACCCTGCCAGTCCTCCCGAGAAGAGAGTAACATTTGTGTCTGCTAATGTGAAAACAAGTAAAACTTTTGTTTAATTTTAAAGGGGTTCTTAAGACAGTATGACACTTACGTACTGGAAAAATTCTGGAGTGTTGCAAAAAAAGAATCACTGCCGTAAATCTTGGAAGAAGGTCATTTTAATCTCATGATTCCTTTTTTTAAAATTTTTATTTTGGTGGAAAATACATAACATGAAATCTACCCTCTTAACAATGTTTTAAGTGTACAGTACGATGTAGTTAACTATGTGCTCATTGTTGTACAGCAGCTCTTTAGAAATTTCATGTTGCATGACCGAAATTCTGTACTCCCTAATTCCCCTTCCCTGCAGCCCCTTGGCAAGCACCATTCTACTTTCTGCCTCTGTGAGTCTGGCTCCTCATGTACATAAAATCATGCCGTATGTGTCCTGTGACTGGCTTATTTCACTTAGCTTAGTGTCCTCGAGGCCCATCGAGGCCCATGCTGTTGTATGTGGCAGATTAATTTCCCTCACTAATAAAGTGTAAATACAAGACTCTTGAGGGGGGAAAAAGTCCCTTATATCTACTATGGGCTGTTTAAGTTTACAAATGCTCACAGTTAGGGCTTCTATTTTAAAAATCCTGGGGTGGGGGCGCCTGGGTGGCTCAGTGGGTTGAGCCGCTGCCTTCGGCTCGGGTCATGATCTCAGGGTCCTGAGATCGAGTCCCGCGTCGGGCTCTCTGCTCAGCAGGGAGCCTGCTTCCCTCTCTCTCTGTCTGCCTGCCTCTCCATCTACTTGTGATTTCTCTCTGTCAAATAAATAAAATCTTAAAAAAAAAGCTTTAAAAATAAAAAATAAAAAATCCTGGGGTGATAGAAGCTCTGATTATTATATAATGAGGAGGTAACATAAAAGATTCTAAGGTAGAAGTTACAAAGAGCATGTTAAGAATAGTCATTGGGGGGGGCACCTGGGTGGTTCAATGGGTCAAGCCTCTGCCTTCGGCTCGGGTCATGATCTCAGGGTCCTGGGATCGAGCCCCGAATCGGGTTCTCTGCTCAGCAGGGAGCCTGCTTCCACCTCTCTCTCTGCGCCTACCTGTGATCTCGGTCTGTCAAATAAATAAATAAAATCTTGAGGAGAAAAGGAAAAAAAAAGAATCATTGTTGGGGGCGCCCGGGTGGCTCAGGCATTATGCGTCTGCCTTCGGCTCAGGTCATGATCCCAGGGTCCTGGGATCGAGTCCCACATCGAGCTTCTGCTCAGCAGGAAGTCTGCTTCTCCCTCCCCCATTCCCCATGCTTGTGCTCCCTCCCTCTCCCTCTCTCTCTGTTTCTCTCTCTCTCTCTGTGTGTGTGTGTGTGTGTGTGTGTGTGTGTGTCAAATAAATAAATAAATAATCTTCAAAAAAAAAAAGAATAGTTGTCAGAAATATGTATTATCATCACTGCAGTCATCTTCTTGGGATTGAGCAATAATGGCCCAAATCAATAAATATCCATCCATGAAGACTCTGTATATGCGGGCATATTTTACCCTAACCCTTAGGGAAAGGACTTTATGACAAAAACAAAACAAACAAAAAACTCATTCTCCAAGACGTACTATGATTTTCTTTTTAAGATTTTTTTTTTTTTTAATTTGGCAGAGAGCACAAGCAAGGGGAGCAGCACAGGCAAAGGGAGAAACAGGCTCTCTGTTGAACAAGGAGCCGAACACAGGCCGGGATCATGACCCAAGCCGAAGGCAGGCACTTGTCAGGTGGCCAGGGATTAATTAATTCAAGAACAACTCCAGCTGACGATAGAGAAGGTTCAAAGATGTTGTATTGGTTGTTTATTGCTATATAATAAATCAGTGCAAAACTTAACAGCCTAAAAGAATAATGAATATTTGTTAATGTAACTCACACATTTTCTGGGGGTCAGAAACTGGGGACTGGCTTCTCCGGGCGTTCTGGCTTGGGACCTCTCAGGAGGTTCCAGTCAAGATGTCAGTGGGCACTGCAGTCATCTGAAGGTTTGACCGGGGCTGTAGGGTGTGTTTCCCCACTGGCTCCCTCACATGACTGTAGTCAGGAGGGCGTAGTTCCTCTTCACCTGGACTTCTCCACCGCAATGCTTGTGCATCCTGACAACATGGCGGCTGGCTTCTCCCAGAGCAAGTGACCCAAGAAAAAGCACGATAGAGGCTGCTATGCCTTTAATGACCTAGTCTCAGAAGTCCTATTTTGTCACTTGTACTGCACTGTATTTGTTAGAAGCCCACCCCACAGTCAAGGGAAGGAGAATTAGGCCCTGCCTCGAAAGGGAGGATTTGGTAAGGGGATGGGGAGACTCATGCAGCGGGAGATACACAGCAGACCTGGACTGACTATTCTAGTGATGATGCAAGGCAGGCAGAATTGGACACCAGTTCACATCTGTGGTTGACAGTCGGCTGGCGTGGGGCAGAGAGATCCAGGGGAACAACTGCCTAGCCAGACCAGAGCAGTGAAGAAGGTTGGGACCATGGCTTTGACCAGGGAACTAAGATAGATGCCCTGGGCCAGCCCAGGAGCTTGGTGCTCTGGGAGGGAAGAAGCAGTTTTCCCAATCAGACTCTTGTTTGCTGTTGCCAATGAACAGTGCACTAAAGATCCTTCCTCGGCTCAGCAGGAAGCTGGCTCAGAACCCAGACCCCACGGTTCTGTGAAGTAGGAGGAGGGCTGACATCTTGATGCCATTTGCCTCTGGACTTGCCCCTTTGTACGTGTCCGTCTGTTGGCATTTTCGAAGCTTAGATTGAGCCCTTCTCTGTTTTCTCTGTAAAGTTAAGATTCTGGGGTGGCCTCAGTCTTTTCTCCAAAGCCCCTTTCCAAAACCTAACTTTTGTTTACTGAGAAGAAAGTTGCCTGCATTGCCTCCGTAGACTGAGTTCATTTGTCTTGAGGGACGAATCAGAGTTTCGAACTAGTCTCTTTGGCTCCAGCTGTCTTGGCAGAGGACGGGGGAAGATAGTTTTTGCTTATGTGTGTGCTTGGGGAGGATTTCTTTCTTTGTTATTCTGGCTCAGCCATAGCCCGTGGGTGAGCCAGCACCTGGGACCTTGACAAGCCTCCATGCGTGGGCTGAAGTCACGTGGGGAGTTCTGTCCAGTAGTAGTACTGTCTGTGATGTTCCCGAATTCCAGAGTCAGCTGTGGTTTTCCAAATTCAAGACTCTGGGGACTTGGGGGGATTACTTTCCTGGAGCCATCCTTATCTGGTTTGTTCATGTTCTACTCATGCAAATTAGACGTCTTCCCACAACAAAACTCTGAGCTGCCCATTTTGCTTAAGAAATGGAGCTGTGGATGCTGAATGGCTTTGCTCAACAGCTTTTTAATCTCTCGGCTTCATTGCATCCAGGAACGAGTTAAGGCAAATGGCTAACACCCCAACCCCCAGCCTCACCTGTAAAATACCTTAGGGTCTAAAGACTAAAGTCTAAAGTTAGTGCCTATATGATAGTTGAAGAGTATGAAAGCATTAACAGAAAAGGATTTTCTTTTTTACTAGAAGAGGCAAATCTCAGTACTGCTTCTCGTCCCACTAAAACAGCCCCATCCCTCCACTGGAAGTTTCCTCTCCAGGTGGAATCCACAATTCTTCTTTCATGTTTGGAAACAGATTTTTAAGTTGATCTTTTCGCCTAAAATCTAGTATAAATGTTTTTTTTTTTTTTAAGATTTTATTTATTTATTTGACAGAGAGAGACAAGTAGACAGAGAGGCAGGCAGAGAGAGATAGGAGGAAGTAGGCTCCCCCCACCCCCGAGGAGAGAGCCCGATGCAGGGCTCGATCCCAGGACCCTGAGACCATGACCTGAGCCGAAGGCAGAGGCTTAACCCACTGAGCCACCCAGGCCCCCCTGGTATAAATTTTTTAACATCTTGGGTAACCGTGGCTTATGCTTTGCTGTTTTATTTTTCTTTAATCCATCGTTTCTAATTTAATAATATTGCTGGTCAGTGTGGACTTGCTTTTGCACTTGGAAGTGTTTGCCCAGCCTCCACTCTGGTCTCTCCCACTCAAAGTCTGACCAACGACCCTGGATTTTTGAATCTTCTAAATTGACTAATAAGCCAGCATTTTGCTCTAGAGCCAGTCTTTATCTCTTGTCTCCTGGGGCTTTATATAAGTTTTTAAATGAGATTGCTACTTTTTATAGATTTTTAAACATATGATCTATGTTAGTATAAGGGAAAAATACAGAATCAGCCCTTTTTCTGGCCCTTTGATTGCTTTCCTGAGTAGCTGAGTCAGCAACATAAGAAAGGCGTGCCTAAGCGTTGACCTGTCTATATCTATGGATGGTTGAGGACGACGTTTCAAGGCCACGGTTAACAGAATCTTGTCACTTTAACCCTTCCCAAGTGCCAAAACATGCCTTGTACAAACTCTGGGATAGGAGCGTTATATACAGCTGCCTGGCACCCCCCCCCAAAGTGTTTTTTAATAATCAACACAAAGTAAACCACTTTCTTGGAATGGTTCCTAAACTCATGCTATTTAAACCTTTTTTTTTTTTAAGATTTTATTTATTTATTTGATAGAAAGAGATGACAAGTAGGCAGAGAGGCAGTCAGAGAGAGGAGGAAGCAGGCTCCCTGCTGAGCAGAGAGCCCGATGTAGAGCTCGATCCCAGGACCCTGGCATCATGACCTGAGCCAAAGGCAGAGGCTTTAACCCACTGAGCCACCCAGGTGCCCCATGCTATTTAAACCTTTGCATAAAAATACTAAAAATATGCAACCCGGTGTGTGATTTGATAGAGGCATTGCTTCGCTCAGCTACTCAATTGTGTATTGAGTCCGTGCTGGGCAGTGGGACAGAAGAAAGGACTAAAGGAAATTGACAGGTCCTTACCAGGCACTGAGCTCACCCTCTGACGTGCCATGCAGACACAATCAGAATGCCTTGTGAAAATGCTAGGATAAGGGTAGATATAGAGAGCCCTGGAGAAATCAGAAAGGAGCCCCCATTCTAAATTGGGTGGGGGGAGGTGTGTGATAAGGAGTGGAGGGAGATGAGGAAGGAAAATGTGTTCAAATGACAGCTGAGGGTGCCTGGGTGGCTCTGTGGGTTAAAGCCTCTGCCTTCAGCTCAGGTCAGAGAGCCCCACATCGGGCTCTCTGCTCAGCGGGGAGCCTGCTTCCCCCCTCTCTCTGCCTGCCTCTCTGCCTACTTGTGATCTCTGTCTGTCAAATAAATAAAATCTTAAAAAAAAAAAAAAAGATAGCTGAGACCAAAGGATATCTAGTAGGAGTAAACCAAGCGAAAGTGGGGAGGAGTGGGAAATTAAGGCGGTGGGGATGGGGGATTGTTCCAGAAAAAGGAATGATATATGTAAAGCTTAGGGGAGAACAGGACATTCGAGGAAAACAAAAAGCTCTTTATGGCTGGCGTTGAGAGTTCAGGTGGGATGTGGCCAAAAAAAATATATATATATATATATGAGGCTGAGATGATACTCAGGGCCTGATATTATTTATTCTGGATTTTATGGTTTAGTAAATGTTTTCACGTAGGGCCCTTACCTTCTTTCTAGCAACTAAAAAGTTCTTCTCAAGATGAAGATGTAAATCTAAAACATAATCTATCCCATTTTCACTGTGGTAAGGATTGCTTGGCTCTACCCAGGAATGTTTACTAAGTGTTAACGTTGAACTTTAAAGTTCTCATGGGATTCCTGCACATATAAGGTACTTTCCAAGAATATGGCATCTTCTTCATGATTTGTTGCCGGGAATGGCCAGCAGTCCCTGTACCCACGGATGAACCGTTACTGTAAACTTTGCTGCGAGAGGAGAAGGAAAGGGGCTCAACACCGAGACACAAGACTCTTTGCTCTTTTTTGCTCCCACTTTTATTGGTCCTTCAGGATAATCGTAAGGCTTTGTCACTGTTTCTCAAGCATGTGATGTGTGACAGGGGGTCTTACTGAAACCAGGAGAATCTGTTTATAGGAAAGATATGACATGCTAATCTGCGTGTTCCATGAGTTCTGCTGTACATAGCCTAGGGGACAATGCAGACATGTCTTAGATCACAGGGCGGCTGTTTAGGTTAAGAAAGCTTCAGGGAACGCAGCTCCATAGGGCCTTCCTACGGCAGAGGAGTCACACAGGCCTCGCCATTCCAAAGGCCTATGCCCTTCTCTGAAACCTTCCCTGGCCCCCAGCGGCCTCCGTGTTACCTTTTAGCAAGCCAGGTGTTATGGCTGATTTCATGCTCTACATTAACCCCAACAATTTGTAAGACAAAACATGAAGTGTATTTTCTAATACTGATTGTCACATTAAACATTTATTGAAACCATTAAAATGCAATAAAAATGGGCTGCAGTTTCCAGATTGTTTTACTCCAAGAACTGGGTAGGACTCTAACCGTATGGTTGCAGTGGGGTGAGTGTCTGCCCAGCACGCAGTATAAGGGGGATAATTTTCACCTATCCGGAGCTGTAGGTCTAAACTACCCAGAACCACTCAGATAATCGCCTCTGAAGCATTTCAGGCCAGAGTGTGAATGGTGAGCCATGATCTCTCTTTAGGATTCTGTGGGACTCTTCTACAAAATGGCTTAATGTTTTTATTCTCTGTTGCCTTTTCCTCAGTATAACTTGTAGACATCGCTTATCTCACTGGTTGATGTTGAAAACCTCTGCAGTCTAGTTTGGCCTCCAGTTCTCAAGATTTCTTTTCCTTCTCTTGCAACAAAACAGAGCAAGATGGAACATTTCAGCCATCATGGATCATGTTGAGAGGCGACATGGAGGCTTAGGGTTTGCACTCAGAAAAACTAGAGTCATGTCCTAGCTACACTACTCTCATTTGGGTGACCTTGCACAAGCCACTGAACCTCAGCTTTTGTATCTGTAAAATGACTAGCTTATCTCACAAGATTATTGGGAAATCAAAAATAAAGTAATAGATAGAAAAGCTCTTTGTGGGGTATAAAGCGCAATACCAGTCTTACTTAGTTTTCCTGCAAGTAACACCTCCTTTCTTTGAGCACACTAATGCCTTTGCCTGCTGTCTCCTCACCTGCCCCATCCACCACCTTGAACTTCTGCAAGCCCCTTTCTCTTCTATGAATTCAGTTCCTTATATCATGGGACCAGACACATTCCATCCATATCATAATTGCTTATCTACCTGTGTACCCGGCCACACTCTCTGTATTGGGAACCCGTATCAGGTCCACGCCCTGTTTTTACCTGCTTTGTGCCAATGCAATGCCGAAATTCGGTTTAGTTAATATTCACTGTGGACTGTTCTTGCCTTTTGTGCCTTTTTTCATCGGGATTTTCCCTTACAGAATCAATTCAACTAGGCAACAGTAGAAGTTAGTGTTCTAATTACAGGGATGGATATTAAAGTTAATGATGATTAGATGACACTTTTTCTTTTGATATCACCTGATTATTAGGAATGAAATCTCTGGCCAGGCCACTTTTACATCTGGTGATCAGCGTATTCCAGTAAGATCTGTTCTTTAAACATCTTCTGAGTGTTACTAACATGACATTGGGAAAGCTATGTAGTGCCGAGCTACAGGATATTTGTGGAATTGTTATTCCTCAGTATTACTGTGTAGGTTAAGAGACTGCTTGCTCATTTAAAAAAGAAAAATTAGAACTGTCTGAATGGGATTAATCTCCACTCCCGAGATCATGACCCTCACAGGCCAAGTGTGGGTGGAAATATGGAGAAAGGTTCATGATTAGCCAACATACTTGTTCTTACTTACTTGAGTCTCCTTTGAGTTTTCTTCTCTTCAAATATCTGACGGGTTCAAAACCATAATCCTGGGGCGCCTGGGTAGCTCAGTGGGTTAAAGCCTCTGCCTTTGACTCAGGTCATGATCCCAGGGTCCTGGGATCGAGCCCTGCATCGGGCTCTCTGCTCAGCAGGGAGCCTGCTTCTTCCTCTCTCTGCCTGCCTCTCTTCTTGCTTGTGATCTTTGTCTGTCAAATAAATAAATAAAATCTAAAAGAAAAAAAACCATAATCTTTCCCCTGGACTAGAAGAGCCTTGGGTTACTTTTCCGTCTCCTCCCCATTGTTCACAAGCAGAACAAGCATGAACCCCCTTTGTGAACAGGCCCCGTCTTTGAAGATTCCAGCTTCCTAAAGAGGTCACACGTTTTGCTGGAGGTTTTTCCCAAGAATGTAGTCAAAAGACAAGGTCTGAGGGAGCACAAGCTGCAGGTTTTACATCAATTTCAGGAAGACTGAGGACATTTTCTTCCCCAGGTTTATAAAGAATGAGTTTTCTTACTTTTATGTGTGGTCGCTCTGAAGAGGTGCCAAATCTGAGGGCCCAGCTGCTCGATGAGGAAATTATTTTTCTTCACTCAAACAAAAGAGTAAACTCTCGAAGCCCGGGCCTGACGGTGGCTCTAGCAGGAACGCCTGTGGTGGAGGAAAAGGCTGGTTCCGTCGGGGCGAGGCTTTCACCTCACCTGTAGGATCCTTGGCATGCCGTTGTTCCCAGTCCTCACAAAGACACACTGTCTTCTCGTTTAAAACCCAATCTGCTCTTGAAACCATGAAAACTTCCCGTTTTTTCCTGCACTGTAAATAGAATTAACAACTTAAGGAAAAGAAAACAAGAAAAACCAACAAAACAAACAGACAACACATAGCACTGCTGCCTGCAAATAACCAACGTGCCAAAGCAGAGTCTGGTCCTAGAACTACTGGTAAGGGCAGCAAAGGGCATTCCCATGTCCCCGGGTCCCTTCTAGTAATGACTCCTCTGTGCACTGGCAAGAGCTTTGCTTTCCCTGCCTCCCCTGTCCCGGCTCACACCCACCCAGAGGGGCTCCACCCGGTAAGAGCCAGCAGGATTTGCCTCCCTAATGAAATCTGTGAAATCCTTATTCAGGGGGCACCTGGTTGGCTCAGTGGGTTAAGCCTCTGCCTTCAGCTCAGGTCATGATGTCAGGGTCCTAGGATCAAGCCCCACATCCGGCTCTCTGCTCGGCGCAGAGCCTGCTTCCCCTCTTTCTCTGCCTGCCTGTCTGCCTAATTGTGATCTCTCTCTCTCTCTCCCCCTGTCAAATAAAATAAAATCTTAAAAAAAAAAAAGAAAGAAAGAAATCCTTATTCAGAGTTCTCCAGCTCCTACCAGAAAGTTCCTCCTGAGCTGAGATCAGCCAGACATACCCATTTCTCTGAATCTTCGGAGCAGTGTTGTTTGGCACTGGTGAGCCCCATCAAACAGTCTGGCTAATCCAAGTCCAGACAGTCCACCGCATGCACATCTAGCACCTTCCATAACGTGAATCTCCTCCCAGCACTCAGGAAGAACGGCTTGCATGCGTGCCAGAACACAGAGCACGTTTGGAAAGCAAGTACCTGGTGGCACCCGTCACAAGGGCCCAAGACACACAGATGAGAATTAGCCCAGAAGGTAAGGAGAAGTGTCCTGCTCTGGCTTGAGCCTCAGGGACAGCCCTGGAAAATGCAGAACATGGGAGAAGAAACTGGAAATTCTGTCAGGAAGCTGGGAGGCCATCTGAGAACACTCAGCAGAGCAGCTGCAGACAGAGGCTGAGTCTGGGGGCAAATAGCTGAGAGCGCTCAGTCTGCGGACACAGCGGAGGAGAACAGGAGATAACCAGCGGGCACAGTGCAAGGCGGGCGCACGGACACAGAACAGGGGAGCTGTTGTGGGCGGCTGATTAACGTCCGGGGTTGTCTGCCAAGGAGGCAACTGTAACCATGAGCTCTAAGAAAGAACGAGGCTGGGGCCTGAAGGGAAAAACCTCACCAAGTAAAAATGCCAGGCGCCCGGTGCGCCGTTCCTCTGCAGCCCTCCCCCCACACCCCAGCCCCGAGGGGACTGTTTCCTCACACAGGGGGGTCCTGGGACCCTGCTCCTGGCCCTCTTCAGACCAAGACCAATGTCTTAACGGAGGCGAGCAAAGGGCAAGGGTCCGCTCTCATGGGATTTTCAGTAGGCCCCGCCGCTAAGGGTGCTGCCTGCCAGGAAGGGGGCAGTTAGGAGGCAGCAGAGGGGCAGGGGCAGGGCTGAGAACCAGCTGCTTTATTTTAGGAAAATGACCCAGAAGGAGAACTGCTAGGAGCTAGGGCAGCTGGGAGCTTCTGACAAAGCTTCAGACAAGGCCCGACTGTGGCTAGAGCAGGAGGAAGCCAGCTGGATCGTGTCGCAACTCTCTGGTGTCCGTGCCCGTCACCAGAACCGGCTCTCTGGAGTCTTCTCTCTCCCTCCCCAACGATTGCACCTCCCAGGGGCCCTCGGTCTCTCCCCGAAGACGTTTGGACGTGTTCTGTCTTCCAGGCTGGGTTCATGGCCTCTTGGCTCCCCGCCCGCCTTCTGTCTGTCTGTCTGTCTTCCTCATCATCTGCGTGTCCCCGGCTTGGAAGTGGTGTTGTAACCAAGTGCTTCTGCCTGGGGAGTTTTCCACAAGCCCCAGTGCCAGACCCCACAGCCAGACCAGTGAGCCACTCCGGGCGTGCCGCCCCGGTGTGGGCACTGAGTGCCCGGGGGTCCAGTGTGCGGCGGATCGGCAGCCTCCAGGGAAGGTGCCACCGCTGGAAGGCCAGGTCCCTGCCCCAGCGCTCACCCCGTGTCGGCCCCGGGTGTCTGGCTGCTGCTGGACGCCCCTCTGTGAGATGACCTGTGCCGACGGAACAGGTTTCCTCTTTCTGATTAACTCCTGCTCTAAAAGAACGACTCTCTACTGGCCTGTCGGCTCCCCCAGGCTTCCAGAACAGCCAGCCCACATGAAGTGATTTGCTGGGACCCCTACAGGGTCAGCCTCTTCCTGGACAGAGTGGAGCTACAGGAAGAGTTCGAGAACATCTGTTTCTTTGGGGCGGACCAAAGGGTAGCCCTTGTTCAGGGTGCAGGACCTGTGGGCCAAGACGAAGCTTTGAGAGTGAGTCACCTCCAAGCTCCGAAAGCCTTTTTCTTACACCGTGGGTCAGGAAACATTTCCTGACGCCTGACCATTGCTGGGCGCTGGGTGTGTGTGGAGGGGAGAAAGGGAGTGAGCAGGGACTCATCCCGGGGGAGCTCACGGTCTGGATTTTTAGGAATCCCAGAATCAGGTGGCAGAAAAGAGCCCCGTGATGGAAACTTCCCCACCCGTTTCTGTGCTCACGGAATAGGAACGAGCAGCCAACATTTTGCATATGTTGGATTTAAGGTGAGTCATAGTCCAGACGGGACAGGCCCATGAACTGTAGAGAAAAGGAATTTCCAAGACCATGTTAACAAGTTACGCCCACATAACTAGGGAGCTGCCCTTCAGAGTGTACTGCATATAAAGTCAGTTCTTCCGGAGGCTCCAACCAAGTAAAACTCTAGCCCGCTGATTTAACTTGTATGGACGTCAGTCCGTCTGGTAGGTGATGCTAGCAGGTTTTCCAACTTCTGTGCGAGCTCTGCCGAATCAATGACCTCACCACCCGGCATTGTTGCTGACGCAGCCCAGGTCTGCTCACCCACCACGTGGCTACCACAGTGGTCACCCTACCTTACATATCTGAACCCTCCGTGCAGGGTCCCTCCAAGGGTCACCCCATCCCGTGTGTTCCAGAGTCACCTCTGGGGGTCACACCCTTGGTCAGTACCCAACTCCTTCTCGTGCGAGACCCAAGTTGGAGGAAAGAATAAGAAAACATCAAAGTAAGATTTGTTTGTAAGCAGCAGATTGTTAAGAAGGAATTTTCTGTTCACGTTCCGTGGTCAACTTAGAGTGAAAATTTTGAGACACTGCAAGGTTCACAGTCCTCATAGAATGACTTGTGAATACTAGGATATCTGTGACAGTAAAAAAAAAAAGCGGGGGGGGGGGGGGGACTAATACAATTTAGAGAGATTTTCAATATGGAAGATTCGAGCCATAATGGGGTGTCTTGTTAAAACCCAGCAGTAAGTAGGAGTCAGGAAGTGTGATTCACAACGTCACCAGAGTTCTGTGTGCCATCACTAGGGTTTTGTCACTGGATGGGCTGCTTTCAGAGTGGCTGGGCCACGACTAAGCTATGCCTTAGCTGTCTCCTTCTCTGCTGTGGATGGGGTGGGGTGGTCACGTGGTCAGCAGCTCGCTAATTCTCGCAGACAAGCTGCCCATGGGGGGTGGGGGGGGAGTGCCAAAGCTGCCTGCCTTCTGTAGGAAGGAACCTACTACCTTGCCTTCCCAGGGCCAAAATGTCCACTAGACGGTGTTGACCTTGGTACTACTGGTCCCCACAGACTGTAGCCTTTCTTCTCTTTCCAAAGGGTCTCACACCTCAGTGCCCAGATTTAACCCCAGATCTGTCCTTTCCGCTTTCTTCCATGCAGCACCTTCCCCAGACCGGCATCCCACTCCCGCTCGTGGGTAGGCGCCTTCTCTTAGCCCGGCCCACAGCTTTGGACTCAGTCCCCACTTCCCCCATCCAGTCTGTTCCTGGACGGATGGCACTTGTTCCTCCTGAGTACTCCCTCCAGGCTGCCGCTCTCCTGTTTCCATGGCTACAACCTTGACTTTGCTCCCTAACCCCCACCCTGCCCTCCTCCTCCTGCAAAGGCCTTCAGAACCATCCCCTGAAATGCCGCGGGAATCCTGCCTCTCCGACACCGAGGCATGCGACACGGTAAAGCCCATGGCCTCCACCTTCCTTGGTGCCGCACACCGGATCTTCGCGGCTGTCCTGTTGCACAGTGCGCTCTCCCAGAGCCGGACCGCTGGGCTGGCTCTTGCCGTTTCCCTGCCCCCGCACCTCTGCTCTGACCAGCTCAGGCCGGTCCCTCAAGGTGGGAGCTGCCTTGACAGAAGTCCTACTCCTGAACTTCACGGTCTACCCAGGTGTCATTTCCTTTCCCCAACCGTTCCATGTCCAAGTGATGTTCTGTCTTCATTCTGAAGAGAGGATTTTTACCGGCTCCAGTCAGTAAGGAACCTACGTTGAAACCGAAGCAAGAACTAGTACTTACTGGTTTTTTCCTCTGTCCAGGTACCAGGCCCATGGCTGTATCTTCTTTGATCTTTCCACTAATCTAAGGATTTCAATATTGTCACCCCATTTCAAGATGAACAATCTGGGAGGTTAAATAACTTCACAGTGTCACATTACTTGAAATGCTAGAACAGAATCCTTGATTCCAAAGTCTGTGCTCCAAACTCACTATATAGTCTGTTACCTCCCCAGCATTTTGTCCTTAATCTAAACTGTTCAGCAACCCCCATCTATCCCAGTAGATTATATTTGGAGGAGAGGAAGCAATTCTTACATACTTTTGCCCCCAGCGGTGTTGACAGGGCCCCGTCCTGACAAACTACTGGGTCTTTGTTCACACTAAAGTGTAAATGACTAACAGTAACTAACATGAGCGGATGACTTTGCCTTAAACTAAAGCCCTGAAATGAAACCTGGCCTATGCTGCTTAGGATTTAGTACTTTTTCCTCCTGCCCTTGCTGTCCTCCACTGACACCCGGGAGACTGTGTGCTGGATTCCCATAGCCGGGCTCGGCTGCTCTGTCACCCCACCTCTGGAAGTTCCCAGAATGACTTGCCTTGGCAGATGGCTCTGCTCTTTAATTAGACACCGAGCTACTGCTTCCCCTTATTTAATATCAGGAAGTTTTTGCGTGTTTCATCCCCTTCCCCCTCTTGGCCATAGTGCCTTCCTACTATTCTTTTCCTAGTTTGTACTTTTGTTTAGTGCTTTTCCCTTCGATGTGTTATCAGAACTCAATCTGGGGATTTTTGCCAAGGTGTCTGAACTCTTCATCTCCATCTGTGGTATCACTGTTCTTTCTCCAACCCTCCTTTTTTGGTATGAATGCACATACTGTGTATGAACTGTTCCAAGATTCAGCATCTTTTAAGAGTTTAGATGAGTGTGGCTGGAAAATCCACTATAATGTAGAGAAGTCTTTATACTCATCTGTCTTAGCCATGTGGTTAAGTACTCAGAGCTATAATGCCCATCATATAACCCAACATGGCGCAGAAACCCTTTTTTTCACGTGAGGATGATTGATGATCCTTCCCCCCTGCTCCACTCCCGGCAGGCCTACCCTCCTTGCGGGGGATTCCGTGGCTAATATGCACAAATTAATTTGCATCCCCCGATCATAGATAGGTTAGTGAGTGGGCAGTAGCCAAGAAACATTGCTTATGGCAAGAGAAAGTCAAGTGGAGGATTAAAGAAAATGATGATAAATAATCCGCCAGCTGGTTAAGAAGTGGTTCTAGCATCACTTCGGTTAGGTGTTTCGGCAGCATGTACACGGGTGCGTTTTCAAGACAGTGGCTGTCTACTCCGTTCCAAATGGCTAATCATGTTTGTTGCGAATTTACTGCTGCGCTTGACCCACTGCATATAATCTGGGCTGTCCCTCCTTCCAGTGAACATGAGGAACATCTGATTCCAGAGTTTCCGGCTCAGTTCTGACTCCAGGAGGGCACTGGCATCTTCGGTTAGCCCTGCTGGGGCAAGCGTGATGATGTGTTAAGCTGTATGGCACTAACTGTGAATGCAACAGGATTTCAGAGAAGAAGGAAGTGGGAATCTCAGCTATACAGAAGTGCCAAGGGAGGGTGACGCTTCAGCTGCAGAGCTTCAAAGAAAGGATAGAGCAGAGATAATAGATGAGAGGAAGGCCATCCCAGTGGGCCATGCGTCATCATAAGTGGAACTCAGAGTAGTAATGAGCCAGGTAATGGTGGGGGAGCATGGGAGTGAGTTTGGGTAGAAGTTAGAAAAGCAGATTTGTAGCAAAAATGGAAGAGAAGATGAGGGAAATGGAAGCAATGAAGAAAAATACATGATTGAATGTAGTATCAATCAAATGGGACAAAAATAGACAATGGGGGAAAATTCGACCTTTGAGTATTTTCCAGTGGAATATAGTCAGCTTCAGAATGTGACCTCTCCTAACATCGTCTACGCAACTCTTTCAAATTAAAAAATTTGGCTCACTAGGCAACAGTTGAAACCTTTATAAGCTCTATTTTATTCATTCCTGGGAGAATGAACTTTGTCACGCGTCACGTACATTTGCTGGGAGCGGCCAGCAATCCCTGTAAGGAGGGATGAGTGATCACCCCAGACTTCACCGTGAAAGAGAGGAGAAGCCAAGGGGTCAACCTTAGACACAAAGAGCCTTTGCTCTTCTTCGCTCCCACTTTTATTGGTCCTTCAGGATAATGATAACGTCCTTCAGGTCCTTATCACTATTTCTCAAGCCCCTGCTGTGTGACAAGGGATCTTACTCAAACTAGGAGGATCTGTTTATGGGAAAGATACGATATGATAATCTGCTTGATCTACTAAACATAGACTCAGGGACAATGCAGACATGTCTTAGAGCACAGGGTGGCTGTTTGGGTTAAGAAAGCTTCAGGGAGGGGCACCTGGGTGGCTCAGTGGGTTAATCCTCTGCCTTCGGCTCAGGTCATGATCTCGGGGTCCTGGGATCAAGCCCCACATCGGGCTCTCTGCTGCGCAGGGAGCCTGCTTCTGCCTCTCTCTCTGCCTGCCTCTCTGCCTACTTGTGATCTCTCTTTCTGTGTCAAATAAATAAAACCTTTAAAAAAAAAAAGAAAGAAAAAAGAAAGCTTCAGGGAAGGCGACTCCTGGCGGCCTTCCTACAGCAGAGTGGTCACGCAGACCTCGGCATTCCGAAGGCCAGGGCCCTTCTTGGAAACTTTCTCTGGCCCCCAGTGGCCTCTATGTAAACCAGCTCTTATGGCTGGTTTCATGTTCTACATTAACCCCAACACAGACTGCATTTACATAGGCAGAGAGGTCACTGGGCTGAGTTGTGGGCCACCAGAGCTCCAGAGCCCGGCCCTGGAACTGCAGAACCTCACAGATGTTGAAGATTCCATAAGAGTGAGCTCTAGGACACGCTCCTGATAAGTATGTTCATTTCTAAACCCAAAGAGAAGATTCTCTGGCTCATCCTGGTTTCTTCTGTTAACAGTGGGTAAGTGGCTTGTCCGGGGTCTTGGCTTTCAGCAGTAGACACGGACCGAGAGCCAAGTGTTCTGTCTCCCAGAGGGCTTTGTTTTTTTAATGATGACATGGTAAGGACCTCTCAGATCAAGTCGAGGAGTGTTTTATGCTCTATAAGAGACTAGGAAATTGTTCACATATTTAAATACTTTATCATCATGCTTTTTATAGGATAACGAATTTTAACTATGTTCTACTACAAGTTCATGTAAGTCAGCTTGAGCAAAATATAGGTCAAATTAAAGATTCCACTTCAGGATCTATTCCTATGTCATTTGTGTGTGGGGTGTTTTGTTTGTTTGTTTGTTTGTTCGTTTATTTTTTTTTTAAGATTTTATTTATTTATTTGACAGACAGAGATCACAAGTAGGCAGAGAGGCAGGCAGAGAGAGGAGAAAGCAGGCTCCATGCTGGGCATGGAGCCTGATGCAGGGCTCGATCCCAGGACCCTGGGATCATGACCTGAGCCGAAGGCAGAGGCTTTAACCCACTGAGCCAACCAGGTGCCCCTCATTTGTGTGTTTTGTGAGAAATGCTCTTCTTAGCCTCTTCAGAATCAAATTGAAATATTCCAGATTCAAATCCATCCATCCACAATTTTCCCTTTTCTACATTTTTCATGGTTTCTCGGGATATAGCTCTTTCTAGGTTATAATTGAATATTCCTAAAATAATCTGGTAATCTGTGGGTCATTTGTCTAGAACTTAATTCAAAGGAGCTGAGGAGGAAGGAAGTACCTCTAGGTGGAAATTCTGTGGGAGACTTCTAACCCCTCCGAGGTAGTTTTAAAGTGACACTGACACATTAAATTGAATTTTAGTTTTCTTCCAACCTTAGGACTTCTTGCTACAACTTCATTTAGGATCTGGCTGTCTTCTGCTCCTCCGCTTCCTCCCTCCCTTCTTCTTCCTCCTTCCCTTCAGAGAACCATTAAAGAGAAGAGGTCAGGTAAGTTCACCAGGCAAGAGTTATTAAAAGGAGGGGGGGCAGGCAAGAAAATGAACTTAAAGAGCTAAGATGAAGAGAGATTGGATGAGCATGGGGTTGTGAGAAGTAGGAAAGGAAAATGCAGTAGGCTCATTTGGGTCCAGTCATCTGAGAAAGGTAAGTGTGTCTGAGGTGGGGAAGCGTTGGGGTAGACGCCTCATGCCGGCCACCGGGCAGTGCCGTGGCAGCTTGGTTGCCCGGGGTGGGGAAGGGGAGGAGACAGGTGGTGGGCAAGTCAGATATTCTCTGTACAGGATGTTTGCTAGACAGATGTCTGAGCAGCAGAAGTGCTTACTGGAACAAAGACAAGGATAAATAAATAACCAAACCTATCTGGTGTTTGTCCCCATACATTTAAATAGTCTGCAGCTTGTTTCAAATGGGATCCAAACACGGAATATGATCTAGACCGTATCATTGGTACCCTTGGCCCAGCCTCGAGAACTGATTTTCAGCTTTTTGCCTGAAAACAAGCTCAAAGGGTACCAAAACTTCCTTTACCCTTAAAAACAGAAACAAATTCTGGATCAGTTTAGGACTTCTTGGAAAAAAGGCAGAGTGGAAAGAGAAGCTATTTGGTTAGGAGTCGTTTCACCGAGCTCTCTCCTGAGGGCAGTACAGAAACTTCGGGAACTGGACTGCGTGACAGACATGCAATTCAAGATGACAGTTGGCGGTGAAATTGCTTATCAGTGGAGTGTGTGGGATGACGGTGATTTAGATTAGGGGGAGGGGAGTACAGTGTTGCTGGATCTGCCACCATATTACCCCCAAATATTTTCACTCTCCCTTTGCTTCCATACAAAACCTGTCCACTTGGTGTCCCTGCGGGTCCCATGAAGTCCCTCTCTCACTCTGTGTCACAGTGGCTGCCCACTCATCTTTCTATACAACTGCTGTCTTCTGCCTTCATCATGAGCTTGTCCATTCCCTCTTCACTCTCTGAGGAAATTTCCAGACCAGCGAGTGGCAAAGAACCAGGCAGAGTTTAGTAAGTAGGTGACCCAGTGGGTATCAGCACTGAGCAGCGTAAACAGGAAGAGTCTGAAACCATGGATCCTTCCAGCACAGGAAATCCGATCGGAGCCAGCGTGCCTCCGCCGGCTCTGGGAGGTTGGTTGGTGTCTTGAATATTAGTCTAATCATTCACTGATCTGACTCGGCTTTGCAAGAGACTACATAGCAAAACCTAAAGGGCATTCTGTAGGTCAGCACTTTCTAGTGTAGATGCTATTTACTCAAGTTTTCTTTATGTTCTTGAATCTGACATTTGTTCAAGGACATACGCAATAGCCAAGGGTTTTTGTGAATGTTGTGCAGCAGACGGGTCCTCAGAGCCCCTCTGCCCCTCCATCCCCATCAACTCAACGGATTCAACGAGTAATGCACAGTTTATGGTATGGAATCTTGTAGAATTCTTGGGATGGGCTGTTAGCAGAATTGATGAGCATTATGTCCTTAGAGTGATCTAAATATTGACTCAGCCCGTTCACCTCAGGTTTAATATGTGTTCCAAGGGTTGGGACAGAGAAAGAGGAACCCACAGACTGATTTGTCCTGATCTTGAACCTCCTGATGATGGCTCTCATTCAGAATATTTCTGGCTTCAGAAAGAGTTTTGAAAGAACTCTTGTGCTTCCTGAAATGTAATGCTTCTTGGAATAAGGAGAGGGTTAGAGAGGGGTAGATGTAATGAATCTGCCCTCTCTTCAGTGCTGTGCTCTGAATACATTTCTAAATTATACCACAGTCATTACTGGTGCAAGGACAGACACATAGAGCAGCGGAACACAAGAAAGAATCCAGAAGTAGGGGCGCCTGGGTGGCTCAGTGGTTAAAGCCTCTGCCTTCGACTCAGGTCATGATCCTAGGGTCCTGGGATAGAGCCCCACACTGGGCTCTCTGCTCAGCAGGGAGCCTGCTTCCGCCTCTTTCTCTCTGCCTGCCTCTCTGCCTACTTGTGATCTCTGTCTGTCAAATAAATAAATAAAATGTTTAAAAAAAAAAAATAAGAATCCAGAAGTAGACTCACTCATATATGGCCGATGGTTTTACTGTGATGGTTCGTCAAGAAAAGGATGGCCTTTTCTTTCTTTTTTATTTTTTAATTAATTAATTTATTTATTTCACAGAGAGAGAGAGAGATCACAAGCAGGCAGAGAGGCAGGCGGGGGTGGGGGTGGGGAGCAGGCCCCCTGCTGAGCAGAGAGCCCGATGTGGGGCTCGATCCCAGGACCCTGAGATCATGACCTGAACTGAAGGCAGAGGCTTAACCCACTGAGCCACCCAGGCGCCCCAAGGATGGCCTTTTCAACAAATGATGCCAAAACTGTTGATGTCCTTTGGGGGCAGTGGGGATGAACTTTGACCTCTACTTCCCAGGATACACAAAAATCAATTCAAGATGGGCCACAAACCTAATGTGAAAGGTAAAACCAAAGAGTTTATAGAAGAAAACAGGAGGTCTTTATGATCTTGGGCTAGGCAAAGATTTCTTTTAACAGGGCACAATTTCTTCAATAGGGCACAATTTCTTTTAACAGTCCTTTTTAAAGGACTAATCATAAAAGAAAAATGTGATAAATTGGACCATGTAAAAACGAAGAATATCTTCATTTTACAATTATGCCACGGGAAGAATTCATAGCATGTATTCAAGGCCTGTAACAGAAAAGCTTCTGTTCTTCCAGAAATTCTTCCAGGTGTCCCCAGAATGTGCCCCCTGACTAGACCGAGGACTCCGCGACTGGTTCTGACGTTAGGGAGACAGAGGCAAGTTAAAATAAGTGGTTTGTTATAAGGCTCAGGCATCGGGACCTCACAGGAAAAAGAAAGTCTTATATTCCTTGTGTGGTTTTAATACATGAGAGAGAGCTTTGTTCCCGAGCCCCTCCACAAGGGAATACTAGAATATTCTCTGAACAATCTCTTGAGGTCCCCTGAGCTTTGAGGTCATCCTAGAGAGTCTGTGTGTGGGAGGGAGGACAGAGCCACACGGACGGCCGCAGGGAGGTGAGGGAAAGTGGTTCTCACTCAGCCAGACCCAGTTCTCCTGTAGGCCCACCCTGGGGTCCCGGGACCCTGGGGGAAGCCAGGGATGCAGTCAGGCCTGGCCCAGACCTTTGCGGGGTCCTGTGTGGGTTCGGTCAGACTAGGAAGCACTGGAGACCGAGCCAGAAACACACACAAACGCAGCACGACCACGCTCACCCCATCCACATTTGTGACTGAAAAGCCAAGACCCCTGGCCAAGATAGAGGCTTCCTCTTCAGACCTACGGTTTAGAGGAAAGGAAGCACGAAATCTATTTAGGGCTTTCAGAACTTTGATTGTTTTGCACATTCTTACAAAGGGGAAAAAAATAAAAATACCCCGAGGGATTAGAAAAAAAAAAATCAGCATCTGATACTTCAGATGAGTGGGAAAAAATCTTAAATGCTGGAGTCATTTCCTTTCTATTTCAAAAAATTACTAGTGTGCTGGAAATAGCCTGTTGAAAAAGGGGAGATTTTGTGTCCTTTGAATCCTGATTGTGCCAGAAAAATTTTCCAGGCCTAAAGGGGAAGTTGTCCCTCTCCCAGGACACTGATGCAAGATGACCCCACAGTTAGACATTTTATTTGGCAGTGGACAGCCACGATTCGGAGGGACTGATTAACTCGTTCATTCAAGAACTGGCACTGAGCATTGAGGACTGGCCAGGTTTGGTTTGGGAGTAGGGTGCTGTCTTAGCTTCAGTGTGGGGGTGGGGCGGGGAGGCCCAGCACGGAATGTAAGGCTCCCAGCCCTGCCCCTACCTCTTCTGTGGACTGTCCCTCATGCCCCTGAAGGCCCCTGTGCTTGAAACCAGGCATTCAGAATGAGCAGAAGTGAAATACTAAACACAAGCCACCAAGAAGACGGTGTCTGTGCCTCCCTACAGCAGATGCTGGGTTTCAAAAGTGCCGCATTTCAGGAGTGCCTGGGTGGCTCTGTCGCTAAGCGTCTGCCTTCGGCTCAGGTCATGATCCCAGGGTCCTGGGATGGAGCCCCGCACCGGGCTCCCTGCTCTGCCGGCCGCTCTGCCTACTAGTGATCCCTTTCTCTTTCTCTCTCTCCGCTCTGTGTCAAATAGATAAATGCAATCTTTAAAAAAATAAAATTTTTAAAAAGTGCTGCATTTCAGAGCTGGGTTACTTGCTTGAGCTCCAGGTAACGTGTGAAGGATTGAGTGGGTTTCCCGTGCCATTGTATTTAGCCATTGGCTGGCGCTTCCTCCATAAAGGGCTCCACTGTAAATGTTTTAGGCCATTCGGCCTCGGTCACAGTGACCAGACTCGAGGCATGACTGTGTTCCAATAAAACTTAATTAATGGACACTGAAACGTGACTCTCCCATAATGCTCACATCATGAAATATCCATTTCCCCCTCCCCAACCATTTAAAAACACAAAGACCTCTTAGGCGCCAGGCAAAAACGAGTGGCAGGCCTGACTTGGCCCATGGGCCATAGTTTTGGCCAACCCAAGGACCTCTTTAGTAACAAAAAAGATGCGTCCCATTGATGATGACTTTTCTTTTCCTGTGAGGTCCCGGGGCCTGAACCTTACAACAAACCACTTATTTTAACTTGCATCTGTCTCCCTATCGTCAGAACCAGTCGCGGAGCCCTCGGTCTTAGTCAGGGGGCACTTTCTGGAGAGCACCTGTGTAAGGACCTTCTTACCAGACTGGATAATCAGACCGAGAAGGCCTGGAGAGATGTTCCAGAATGGGGAGGATGGGCAGGTACCTCTCTGGGCTCTGGCTGGGTGGTCTCATGCCCACCAAAGCTATGTGGGCAGTGCCTTGACACGTTCCCCCACTTGCCGGTGGCCCCTGCCAGGGACCTAGACACTTCAAGCCCAGGAAAGAGCTGTGTCCTTGGGCATCCTGGCCACGCCCAATGCACCTGTCACTGCTGCAGTGCCTCCCCCAGCTGAGAAGAAAGCCCTTTCCCCTTCCTCCGGGAGACCTAGGCCACCTCTCAAAGGTCTCTCTCTCCTTGCTGTCTCCCAGGTCACACGGCCAAGTCGCCATTACTTCTTGATCACCCTGACTTGTCGATTTTCAATCCTAAACCTTCTTAAAACAGGGACTGCCATCTTTTCTAAGTGCACAGCACAGTTTCAAATATCTTTAGATTTTTTTTCTTTAACTACCTACGTCAGTTATTCCCTCCCTGCCAAAAGTAGAAATTCTGGTAAATGGGCACCTGCGTGGTTCAGTCGGTTAAGTGACCAACTCTTGATCTCAGCTCAGGTCTTGATCTCAGGGTCATGAGTTCAAGCCCTGTGAGGGGGCTCCATGCTGGGTACGGAGCCTACTTTAAAAGAAATTCTGGTAAGCAAAAAGGAAAAACAAACATTTTGGAACTAAATCTCATTATATTAATTGGAATAGCCCAGATAATGCAAAACAGCTGGTAAATTTAAACCATTAAATGTGATTTAAGGGAGCAGAAAATTTTGTGAACAACACATTTTTCTTCCTACTGCTTTTTGTTTGTTTGTTTCGATGTATGCATTTCCAAAGCAGAGCTTCAAAGTCACGCTGGTGACAGGGGGATGCCAGTGCAGCCTTCGCAGCTTTCGATCGTGCACAGGAGGGACAGCCTCCCAAACAGAATCAAGTATTGACTTCCTAGTACGCTGACTGATGTTATAGACTGTTTAAAAAGATGTTCTCTCCTGCAGGGCCTTCCATCGTGACACCCCCCAAGGACATCCGGAATGTCACTGGCGCCCAGGTGTACTTGAGCTGTGAGGTCATCGGAATCCCAACCCCGGTGCTCATCTGGAACAAGGTCAGTGGCACAGCCTCCAGGAAGGTCTCCTAGGCTGACAAAGAGCTCCTCTCTCAGGCGCAGGGACAGCCACCATCTAAAACCTCTGGCCTCTTCTCTTCCCTGCTGCTCCTCAAAGGCAAGGCCTGTGGCCATCCTCCAGACACCGCCCCTGAGCCTGACCTCCAGAACGGTCTCCGCTCTGCTTTCCGTGTCGCTGCCTGAGCGTGGAGGTGTAGGAACTCGGAAACTGTCATGCCGAACACCCGAACCCACCCAGAGAGTGTGTGCACGTGTGAGTGCGAGCACGCGTGTGCAGGAGTGTGTGTGCCCGTCGGAGACGGTACAGCATGGCGGTTAACGATGTGAGTTCCTCAACCAGGTCGTAGAGTTCCAAGCCCGGGTGTCCGACCCTGAGCACTACGAACATTTGGAACTGGATAATGCTTTGTTGTGCGCACTGCCCTGTGCCTTGCAAGAGCTGGTCCCTGGCCTCTCGCGGCTGGCTCTACGCCAACGTGCCACCCCGACTCATGTCAAAAATGTGTCAAGGCACTGCCAGGTGTCTCCAAGGGGGAAAATCGCCTAGAATGAGAACAAATGCTCCCAAACTCAGTGTCTTTCTCTGTATGATGAAGGCAGCATGTAATGTTTGTAAAGATTGCATATAGTGATGTAGGTAAAATCCCTTGGCCTGTTCTCAGACACATAGTTAACTCTCCATTGATGTTAGCTGCTTTTCCCAGAAATACTTCCCTTCAAGTGGCATTGTCTTGTGTAACTGTCTTCACGTTTGAAGGGTAACCTATCCCCAGCGTGTCTGTAGAAGGGAAAAGAAAACACTTATTTGCCAGATCGAATAATGCATCACCATTATACTGCGCATTATTTTCCATGATTTCCCTCTTCGTGCATTTTGACTCGGTTAAGCCCCACAGCAATGTGAGGGAGTAAATGTCACCAAACTGGTGCTGTCAAAAAGGAAATAGAGTTTAAGTGAGAAGGCATCACCAGATACCCCTCTTTAGCTGGTTCTCCGCTCCAGCGAGCTCTCAGGTGCGCTCTCTTGATTATTTCCTTTGCTGGTATCTGACCAGAGGATCAGCTTCTGGAATTCCACAGGGTATCTTGGCTCCCGTGGTCAGAATCCTTATGTTGCAAGTTGTAGAAACTCCCTTCAGGCTGCCTTGAGCAAGAGAAAGGGAAGGTGAGGAGTGGTTCCAGCCTCCAGGGCTCGCACATCCAGGAACCCGGTGTGGTCAGGACTCTGTTCTGGACTCTCGACTCTCCATGTGTTGTTGGTCTCATTTTTGTCCTTCTACCTCCAGACGCTGCTTCCACACTGTAGGCGGCGTCGTTATTGGCCGCCCCAGGCTCCCATTATCCCTGGAAGACTCCAGGGGAAAGAAAGGGCTTCCCCTCTCCTTGCTGCACCGTGAATCCCATAGGACTGGGACTCAGGTGGGGTCACCTGCCGCACTCTGGCTCCCCCATGTGGCCAGAGGGTGCATCACCGTGTGTGGCCCACTGGTGGCCCTGAAATCAGGGTGATTCCAGAAAATGCCTGGCTATGGGGATGGGCAGAGACACCACCAGCTATATTACAGCTGACCTTTACAACTGTAACTCCTGTTAATGAGGACAGGGAAGGGGCGCCCGGGTGGCCCAGTCGGTTAAGCTTCTGCCTACAGCTCAATCATGATCCCTGGGTCCTGGGATCGAGCCCCTCATGGGGCTCCCTGCTTAGTGGGGAGCCTGCTTCTCCCTCTGCTACTCCCCCTGCCTGTGCTCTCTCACTCTGTCAGATAAATAAATGAAATCTTAAAAAAAAAAAAAAAAAGGACAGTGAAATTTCACCTCAATTTGTTTTTGAAAGGGGAGCGAAGAGCAGCCATCCAGGCCCAGATGTGCGCCTCCTGGCATAGGCTCCTCCGCTCCCCAATGCTTATGTGGAGGCTCCCGGTTTGTTCAGAGGGTGGAGACGCGGAGGAACAACTTTTCCAGAGAATTCCACAGAAAGCTCTGTTGCAGTTCTCTAGGGAGGACGCGGTGGGGGGCCAGGGTGACCCCAAGTGTGTGGAGCATGTGACCTTATTGGCCGATCTTGGCAGAGAGTAATTTCCTCCTTCCTGGCTCTGCTGTACCCCAGCTAACCTACGTACATCCCAGGACAGTAAATCCGCCTCAGGAATCTTTCCCTGGAAGCTTCCCAGAGGATCTGTGGCGGGAGGGAGGGGCCCGGGGAGGACTTGCCAGAACCTAGCAAAACCTCGGGGCCGGGCTCTGCTGAATTTCGTCTGCCTTTGTAGCAATTTGCCGCACACGTAACCTAAAGTAGTGTTTTTTTTTTTTTTAGGCAGACTGTGACCCACCAGCATGTCCTCAATTCAGTGTAGGGATCGCAACCAGCACTCTCTTTAAAAAGTAGAACAGAGGGGCACCTGGGTGGCTCAGTGGGTTAAGCCTCTGCCTTCAGCTCAGGTCATGATCTCAGGGTCCTGGGATCGAGTCCCGCATCAGGCTCTCTGCTCAGCGGGGAGCCTGCTTCCCTCTCTCTCTCTGTCTGCCTGCCTCTCTGCCTACTTGTGATCTCTCTCTGTCAAATAAATAAAATAAAAATTAAAAAAAAAAAAGTAGAACAGAAACTATCCTGAGGCATGGATCACATTAAGTAAGGGTATCATTTCCCACAACTCTTCTTTGCCACATACCAGATCCCAGTGCAAAACGCGTTTCTTGCTGCGGGCCATGTCCACAATTGAATAGGCCGTTTGTTTTCTCACCACTGTCCTTGGAACCAAACTGTTGAGAATTCAAAGAAAAAAATGTCACATTCAGATTCAGTTTAAGCACAGCATTGCTTTTTATTATGAATGGATATTAGAATCTCAGTTGTTAAGCCAGAGTTCAAAGAAGGTCGCAGGTCTTTCTTCCTCAAGGATTCTTAGCCACGGCAGAGCGAGCTTACAGAGCGATCCTTGTCTCGGAGACACTGAAGGCTACAGTAGCGCCCCCTTGTGGCCGCCACAGCTGGTGCGTGGGTCTGAACTTGACCTGTAGTTACTAAGTGATGTTAAGTCCCATACTTTCCCCGCAAGCCTCTGGCCTTAAAGGAAAGGAGCAATTTTTTTCAGATGGGGAAATGAACTGAAATAGCTGTATTTTAGGCTGAAATAGCCTTAATTCAGGCAAGTCAGAAATGCTCACGGAGAAGATAGAACACCTAGAATACCTTCCAAACACTTGCAGTTTCTGAGACTGAGACTCTCTCTCAGTTCTTTACCTGCCTGAACATTTCTGCAGATTTGAGCTTTCATGACCTCTAAGAATTTTTTTTTAATTAAAAACAGTAAGTGATAATGGTAATATTAGGAGAAACTCTCCAAAGATATAAAAAGAGTTCAGAATCTCCCACCTTCTTCCACTCCCTGAAATAACCAGCGTGGACTGTCCTGGTTTTCATCTTTCTGAAGCCTTACTTGTGCCCATAAACCAGCACATACCCCAGTGTGTGAGGTGAGGTAGGAATAGACTGAGAACATTACTGTGAAATTTGCTTTTCTCGATAAATACTTCCAGGGCATCCCTCCAGATTTGCTTCTCAGTAACTACACGATAGTCCGAGTATGGGTTTACAATAATTATTGAGCCATTGCTGTATTGTTTGCTTTTTCCAGGTTTTGACCACCTTAAATAACATGCAAGTATATATGTATCCTATATCCAAGTGCTCTTATTCCCACCCCCCTCCCCGTAGAGGATAGTTTCCCCCAGAAGATACATGACTAGGTAGAAGATTTGTTTCATGCCAGTTTTAATAGACATTCTCAGATTCCGTTCTAAACAGACTGTAGCAGTTCACACTCTCCCCAGTAGTGCGTGGGAACCATTTTCCTGCATCCTCAACAGCACTGAATATTGCCCAACTTTTTAATTTTTGTTAATGATAGGTAAAAATATCCTTTACTACTTTAATTTTCTTGACTACACTGAGAATATTTTTTTCACATTGTAGTATTTCCATTTCTTTGTGGTTTGGTAATCTTTTTAAAATTTTAATTGTTTTGAAGATTTCACTTATTTGAGAGACTGAGAGCAGCGGGGTTGGGGGGGCAGGAGGGTGCAGAAGGAGAAGGAGCAGACTCTCCGCTAAGCAGGGAGCCCAAACTGGGCTCCATCCCAGGACCCTGAGGTCATGACCTGAGCCAGAGGCAGAGGCTTAACCTATTGAATCACCCAGGTGCCTCTAGTTTTTTTAATTTTATTTTAGGTCCAGTATAGTTAACATACAGTGTAATTAGTTTCAGGTGTGCGGTAGTGTGATTCATCAATCCCACACATCACACGGTGTTCATCACACGTACATTCCTTAATCCCTGTCACCTGGTCACCTGGTCTACCCACTCCCCCAGCCCAGCCTCCCCTCGGTAACCATCAGGTTGTTCTTTGTAGTTAAGCGTCGTAGGGGCCAGTCGGATAAGCATCCCACACTTGATAGCAGCTTAGGCCTTGATGCGAGGGTTGTGAGTTCAAGCCCTGTGTTGGGCTCCATGTTGGGCATGGGACCTACTTTAAAAAAATCATCTGTTTCAGTTTGTCTTTTTTTCCCCTTTGTTCCTTTGGTTTCTTAAATTCCACATACAAGTGAAATCATGTGATATTTGTCTTTCTCTAACTTATTTTGCTTAATGTAATACCTTCTAGCTCCATCCATCTTGCAGATGGCAAGATTTAATTCTTTTTATGGCTAAATATTTCATTTGTGCGCGTGCGTGTATATACACACACCACGTGTTTATCCATCTTTCAACACTTGGGCTGCTTCTGTAATTTGGCTGTTAAAGATAATGCTGCTATAAAGATGGGGGCGTGCCTCCTTTAAACTAGTGTTTCTGTATTTGGGGGGTAAATATCCAGTAGTGCAGTAACTGAACCACAGGGTGGTTCTATTTTTCACTTTTTGAGGAGCCTCCACTGGCTGCGCTGCCCGCGGTGTATGAGGGACCCATTTCCTCCGCATCCCCCCCAGGCCGGTTTCTTACGGGTTTGACTTCAGCCATTCTGACATGTCGGCTGGCATCTCGCTGTGGTTCTGATTTGTATTTCCCTGATGGTGAGTGATGCTGAGCACGGTTCGTGTGTCTCTCGGCCGTCCGTATGTCTGTTTTACAGACACATTTGTTCCTGTCTTCTGCTCACTTTTAATTGGATTACTTTCTTGGGTGTTGAGCTGTAGAAGTTCTTGATGTATTTTGAAGAGAATATTTTCCTATTCATGTGTTATAGGAATTGCCTCTCCAGATATCATTTACCTATTTTTCTCTTGGGTTGTCTCTAATTATTAGTCTGTGGCTTTTTGAGCGATCTTGACCCTTTCCCGCGTATCACAATATTTTTTTCTTTGACATTTTGTCTTTAGTGGGTTACAGTGGCTGGGCATCTGGAAGTTTCAACACACATGTATTTATTTAATCATAAACCTCTTCTGAAACTTCACCAGAAAGGCCCAGCAAATATGTCCAACACTGCATAAATGTCCTTCAGTGGTTTCCTGAAACTCAGTGAACACCTTGAAATGCATTAACCTGTAAGAATCAGACTGTTTAGTCCTGCTTCTGTAACCACTGGCACTTTTCATTATTAATTGCTTATCTGCAGTAGCAGGCTTCAGGAAGACACTGTTGTAGCTAAAATACAAGCAGAGAGAGCTGAAGTGACTTCCTGGGCTCCCTCAGATTCTCCCCCTCGTTCAGCCTTCACAGCAAGCAGTGACTGCTAGCCAGTTTTTTCTGCCTGGATTTCTAAGGTTCAAACTCAGGAGCACTTCCAGCCCATTGCACATCTGTCAGATTGTCTTAAAAGCTACTTTTCTCAGCCTGCATCCTTTTTTTTTTTCCCCCCTCAAACGGTAAAGCACATTTATCAACAAACTCCCCCTCCCAAAAGGGAGCAAGGGAATGTGCCATATAAAAATTTACCATGTAGCAGTTCTTGACATTTCTGTGTGTTTTCTACGGGGTGTGTAGCTTTTTACAATATAGTAAAATAGGAGCTCTGTTAAATGTAAGTATTCACTTTCCAAACAAATGCTTGACGAGTACAGTTTCTCCGTACATAGTGGATCAGGCTAACAGGCACAGAACACCCCTTACCAAGAGCGACACAATCTGGGGACCAGCAGCTCTGTTGCTGAGGTGCCGTATTTCATGCAGGAGTGTTTTTCTGCTCTGGTCACACTCAAAGCTCTTAGAGAATTCTGAAATTCACTTAAGACCAGAGATACGTTACTTTGGCCATTGAATCAATCCTTACACCATTGTTAAAACCATTTTCAACTGTTTTCAAAATCTGCACTAGCATGAACTGGTTTTGCCAGCTACTGGGGAGACAGAAGGAAAAAATGCCTCCCGAATTTATCTGTTTTGTCTTGATAGCACTTCTGTGCGAAAAATATTAAGATAACTGGTTTTCTCTAATAATTGCAATAGGGGAAAATCCCAGGGGAAAAGAGCAAGGAAGCAAAATCCAGGCATCCCAAATCAGTAATAATGCAAGGATTTTTTAATTTAGTAATGCAAGGAGTAAGAGTTGGCCTGGGTGGCTCAGTGGGTTAAGCTTCTGCCTTCAGCTCGGGTCATGATCCCAGGGTCCTGGCATCGAGCCCCACATCGGGCTCTCTGCTCAGCAGGGAGCCTGCTTCCCCCTCTCTGCCTGCCTCTCTGCCTACTTGTGATCTCTCTCTCTCTGTGTCAAATAAATAAAATCTTAAAAAAAAAAAAGAAAGAAAAAAAAGTGTTGGCCCAAATCACCTCATAGTTTTCAGAGCCCCAGCCCTGGTGTCACGCCACAGGGAAAACAGAGTAGGTCTGAGGTTGAGACAAGAAGCTTAACAGCCTGTGGTAGGAGTAGGATCAGGAAGGGAGAAGCAACATACATGGAGAGAGTCCGCACTGGCAGCTGGACTCCTGGGACTCAGAACTTGCTTAGTAAGAAAAGAAAATGAGAACTACCTGTGATATTGCAAATCCTTTTTTCTAATTACAAGTAGTATCAGTAAACATCAACCTAGCTCTTAAAGGTGGCCCGGGATGGAATGAATACTACTTTGTGTATCCCTTTGGTCTTTTTTAAACCCATCCTCATTACAAGCTTTAAAATATTTTTTTGTACTCTGTGACTCAGCAGTTCCACTTCTAGAAATTTATGCTAAATGTGTATGTACAAAAGGGCTGCAAGTAAAATTAATTTTTCCATGTATTTTTCTGTATTTTCCAGAGTTTATTTTATGAACACAGTTCACAGGAGGAAAATTAGGAAAGTGTTCACTATTATCCTGAAGCCAAAGAGACTGAATGTCTTCTTAATCCATCCCTGTTCTCATCATGATGCACAGGGGTGGGCAGCAAGCAGCTTTTGTCGTAAGAGAACGGTGACAGCATGTACTTGACAGGCATTTTTGCTCTCAGGTCTTTCATAAGTCATTAGAATGAACGCTCAGCCCTCAGAACAAAAGGAACGGTATTGGTTTTGGACTCAACCTCCTGTTTTCTGTCATAGAGGGGGTTGCAGGACTTGGGCTTCCCACATGAGGTCCCAAGAATCAAACCTAAGGCTTGGTGACAGTTTGTCAAACACCGTGTGGCAAGCAAGAAAAAGCTCAGCAAAGAAAAGCAGTGTTTACAAGGGCACGAGTGAATGATAGTGGCAGCAAAGTGTGACGGTGTGTATTCCCCAAGCGTGCGGAAATATATATTAGTTCAAAATATATAGACTTCAAAGGGAAACTGACAGGAAGAAATAAAAGATCTATATTTAAGTATTCAGGAAAGAATAATATGGAAATTGCTGGGTTCAATCCAGTTAGAAAGTCTGACGTATGCCCCGTACAGTTCCAAGAATGTGGCTACTTCCAAGTTGATAATTCAGTGCAGGAAACTCAAGACTGTTTTCTTTTTTGTAGGTAAAAAGGGGTAACCACGGAGTTCAAAGGACAGAACTCTTGCCTGGTGACCGAGACAACCTGGCCATTCAGACTCGGGGTGGCCCAGAAAAGCATGAAGTCACTGGCTGGGTGCTGGTGAGTACTGAGAATTGGCAAGGATTTCATTCTTAGGATTAGACACAGCCAACCTGGCAAAGGTGCCAGAAGTCCTGCCAGGCTGAAAGGCTGTGCCTCACCAGCCACACCTCTTCGGGACAGGCCTCCCAGAAAACATGCTGCTCTTTTCGGGGTTAACTTAACAAAGAGCTAAGATTGGTTGAATGTTTTAGAACCAACAAATACATGGGAACTAATTTTTTAAGAATTCAAGGCAGGTGAGGGGGGAGAGAGAGGGTGGTGGGGTTATGGACATTGGGGAGGGTATGTTGAGCCCCACATCCAGCTCCTTGCTCAGCAGGGAGCCTGCTTCTCCTTCTCCCTCTGGCTTCCCCTGCTTGTGCTCTGTCAAAATTTTAAAGTTTTTTAAAAATTCAAGCAGAGGCGCACAGCTGACACAGTCCGTAGCGCGTGTGACTCTTGATCTCAGAGTTGTGAGTCCAAGCGCCATGTGGGGCCTAGAGCTTACTTAAAAAAAAAGAAAAAAAAAAAAATCAAAGCAAAGTCCTTACACGGAACTAAATGGCCTGAGCGTTAATTATTTTTATTTGGCCTTTGATACTCCTAAATTGTACTTACAACCCTATCAGCGTCTTCCTCGAACTGGTATGTGCACCAGTTTATGGTTCTTAAGCCTCGCAGCATGACGAGCAGCTGTCTGTGCTGTGTCCTCAGTGTGGATCCTCCCGCAGCACACGCGGGCAGCTGTCTGTCCCGCAGCCCGGTGCCTGCGCGATTTCTGGCAGTATCTCTGCTGTGAGTCCCCTATTCATCCTAAGAAATAATGGCCTCACTGAAGCCACGGGGAAAAGAGAGGTGCCCCAGAGGAGCTGAAGGTCCCTGCTTCCCCCCGCAGGTATCTCCTCTCAGTAAGGAGGACGCTGGAGAGTATGAGTGCCACGCGTCCAACTCGCAAGGAGAGGCTTCCGCGTCGGCCAAAATCACAGTGCTGGATGCCATACATTAAACACCAGTGAAAAAAGGTAATAAATCCATTTAAGGACTAGTGCTTTTGTTTAAGAACGAACAGAGCCAGGGATGAAAGCATCCGACACTGCTCTTACTGACGTTGTTATCAAAATGGAGAGCGCAGGGCTCTAAACGCGCGTCCCGGCGGTTAGTGGAAGGCTGCTGTCAGGACGTCACTGCTTTCACCTTCTCTCACATCCCAAACTTGAACGGAATGGCTTCTATTTCCCATAACTTCTCTATCCACATGGCAGTCTTCCCTGGTGTTGCAACTATTATATTAAATTTCCATTTTAAAGTAAGTTATTGTGAGCAAATCCGGTCCTTCACTTTGAGCTTTTATAAGAAAAAGCCAGAAGGGAGAGTATCCTGGCAGGAACCCAAACTCTCTTCTGTTGTACCATCAAAAGCTTCCTCTCAAGCACTAGCCCAGGAGCATCAGAGTAATGCTTCTTTACGTTTCTGTACTTCGCTTAGACTCATGTTTGAACTGGCTTCTTGTGAATCAAGAATAAGAAAATTTACTATCAGTATCTGCGGACCCATCCCCCTGGGGCCCTGCAGTATGGCAGGAGGAAGGACCAAGTAAACAGGGGCTTGGTCGGGCTCTCCTCGGCCAGGCTGTGCGAAGCCAGGTGACGAGACGACAGAGCTCAGCCTGACGTCCTGTTTGCATCTCAGCTCTGCCCCTTCCGCTTGGAATGCTGAGTGAAAGCTTCATGACCGAGGAAAGTTCTTCAGCCTCTCTGCATCTCAACTAGCTCGTCTGTGAAACGAGCTCTTCTACTTCTGTAACGAGGTCCATGTCTTACGCATAAAAATCCCAGAGCTCACGTTCCAAAGAGCACCCCAGCCTCTCATTTGTACAGCCCTCCACATCCCCTTCACATCTTTGTTTGGAAACAGTAAAAAGTACCTGAAAATTAGAAAGTCAGCCACATCCGTATCTGTAACTAATTTTCATCTTTTTCTAACTAGGTGAAGGTGCTGACCTGTAAACCTGCAGAAGTGTATCCGTCTGCCTCACTAGTAGTAGTCCTGGATCGCTGCAGCCCTGTTCTTGCCTAGTAACAGTTTCTTTTCCTCCAATCCACTAACGCTTAGTTACATTCACTGGTTTCGCACAGAGGAAATCCACAATAAAGATAACATCAAGACTCCTAAAAAAATTTATTGTCTATTTACAGAAGAAGAGCATGCATGTAATTGAAATCAGTAAAATGCTTTCTCTCACAATGCAGTACACTGGTTTTTTTAAATTGAAAAAACAAATATTTACAAGTATCTTGAGACTCTTCTGAAAGAGCTAAACACTCATCATTCGAGGGGCAATACTCATAGACATGAGTTCCTGGAAGAGCAGTTTGCACGCGTAAGGCATTCGCACCAAAGAAATCTGCGGGGGGAGAAAAAGGTCATTAGCAAAACTATTTGAAGTGATCCTACTTCCCTCGCCCAGAGAACGGTATAAGGTCTTGGTACTGAGCTGGTAGCGCTCGTCCTGCTACTGGGGCTTGTGGTGGTTCTTTCTCCCGAGAGGCTTTGGGATTTCAGCCTTCCTGCCAGACATAATTTATATTCACCCTTCTCAAGACTTTTTTTAAACTTCTTAATTTAAAATGTTTAAAATTCCTTGTACACATCCTTATTTCCAAAGGATGACCAGAAAAAAAAAAAAAAGCTTAGAGAAATTACCCCACTAAAACTGGTTTTTACAAAAATTTAATTTTCCATCATTTAAAACTAATCAAACCTGAAAATGCCAGTCTGTCCCACCACACTGAACCTGCCTGGATGATCAGACCAACATGGTTATAACCTAAACAAGTATCAACTGCCAGCAAGGTCTACACACCTGGGTTTTATTGCGGCAGCCCCGGCATTCGTACGTATGGGTCCTCGTGTTAGCAATTGCCATTATTCCGCAAAGATTGCAAACATGAACCTGATATGGATCTGATGCCTCAAACAATCTTTCCCTTAAAAACTGGGCTGCTCCATGGGCAATCTGACAATCTCGTTCCATTTCTCCAAAACGCAGGCCACCATCACTGTTAAGGAACAAAGAACAGATTATTTTGTACTTATAAAGCTGCTTCTCCACGAAGGAGAAGGCAGTCAAGCCTGAAATGATAAATGTTCACTGGCAAAAGTAATTGAAAGAACATGTGGGGGCGCCTGGGTGGCTCAGTGGGTTAAGCCTCTGCCTTCAGCTCAGGTCATGACCTCAGGGTCCTGGAATCAAGCCCCACATTGGGGGGGGGGGGGGGTCTCTGCTCAGCAGGGAGCCTGCTTCCCTTCCTCGCTCTCTGCCCGTGTCTCTGCCTACTTGTGATCTCTGTCTGTCAAATAAATAAATAAAATCTTTAAAAAAAAAAAAAAGAAAGAAAGAAAGAACATGTGAATGGTAACAGGTTTCCCCAGTATGGAAGTGGAAAGAAATGTGCTGTTTAAATGACCAAAAAGTGGATGGCTATGGCTTCCTTAACGGTCTCACACACAAATATAATGATTTCATACAAATGATTTCACCAAAAAAAGAGAAATCATCGGTCAACTCTGGAGGATACAAGACAACTAATTGATTCTTTTTCTTTACCAGTTTTCAAAACAAATATTTATCCTGCCTATATGAACTATGTCACGAGGTAACCAGTTGAGGAAACAAAGTTTCTCTCTACAGAAGTCTTCTAGCTATTAAGAGAAGACATAAAATTAGAATCTCATCAATTTGCAGTCCCTATTTAATTAAGGGCTTCAAATAATGATCACACATAGCTACTAAAATTCTAAGACACAACCAGATACTGGAAATAGACAACACTGTAAGCATTCCTGCAAAAGAATGCAATCTTTCCATTTCATCAAAGCTCAAGATCTAATTAGCTGTTTATAAGAAAAATAGGAATGTACAGCCCAGAAATGCAATCAGCAAAATCCAGAGTGTGAGAAACCCTCCAGGGCAAATAATCCAGTATCTTCAATAAATAAACTACAAGGAAATCAAGTCGAAGGGCAAGCTATAGTTTAAAAAAAATAAGAAACAAAACCCTTCAACTGTGAAACACAGATGTATTTGTATCCTGACTGAAATCAACCAACCTATTTAAAAATTATCCAATCAGGATGTACTATGGTTAAGTGCTCCAAAGTGTGTAAACCTGGCGATTCACAGACCTGTACCCCTGGGGTTAATAATACACTATATGTTCATTTAAAATAAATAACTAATCCAATCAGGAAATTTTAACATCAGATACTTAATAATAGCAAGGTTACAGGTGACCCCTGAAAAATGTGTAAGGGGCGCTGATAAATACAAATGATTCACTGAGATGGTTTCAGATTCTACATCACAGCTAACCTTTAAGAAACTACAACTGGTTTTGGCACAGCATCAAAAAACAATATCCATAGTCACCTAAAAAGGTTACTAAAATATTCCTCCCTTTTCCAAACACATATCTATGTGAGGTAGGATTTTTCCTCATATACTTAAATATAAAAAATACTGCAATGGAATGAATGCAGAAGCAGATACAAGAATCCTGTCATCATCTAGTAAACCAGCTCACTAAAGAGATTTGCAGGGGCACCTGGATGGTTCAGTTGGTTAAGCGTCTGCCTTTGGCCCAGGTCATGACCTCAGGGTCCGGGGATCCAGCCCCAGTCAGGCACCCTGCTCAGTGGGCAGTCTGCCTTTTAAGGGCATAGGATATGATCAGCACTGACTTATGCGCAACTGATGAATTACTGAACTCTACATCCGAAATTAATGATGTACTGTGTTTTGGATAACTGAATTTAAATTAAAAAATTTTTTTAAAGATTTGCAAAAAGGTAAACAAATGTCACTCATCACTAAATACGGTAAATGTATTTTCCATTAAAAATGTTATTTATGTTAATGTGTAATGGGTTTGTTTTTTAAGATTTGTTTGGGGGAGAGAGGGAGAACACGCACACAAAATGGGCAGCGCAGAGGGAGAGAGAATCCTCCAGCAGACTCTGAGCACAGAGCCTAATGCGGGGCTTGATCCCAGGACCCTCAGATCATGACCTGAACTAAAAACCAAGAGTCAGATGCTCAACCAACTAAGCCACGCAGGTGCCCCCTTATTTTTTAATAAATTAATATTTAAGTCTTAATTTCAATTAGTTACTATTTTAAGTCTTTAGCATGATTAACATCAATGGATACAATTCTAACAAAAGCTCTGAGGGGTCCTGGAACCAAGAAATTTGAGAACCACTCTTTCATAAATAAATGCTGAAATATATTTATAAAAGAAACTGATGTCTAGGTTTTGCTTAAAAATAATCAGGAGTTGGGGTGCCTGGTTGGCTCAGCTGGCTGTGCCTTTGGCTCGGGTCATGATCCTGGAGTCCCAGGATTGAGTCCCGCATCGGGGGTCTGCTTCTCCCACTGACCGACCTCTCTCATTCTCTCTCTCTTTCATAAATAAAATCTTAAAAAAAAAAAAAAATCAGGAGCTGGTAGGAGTGGGGAGATAAATGTAGTAAGACGGGCCACTGATAATCACTGATGGGGAGGGACAGGCCCACAGGGGCTTTCATTATACCATTATCTTTATTTTTGAATGTGTTTAACATTTTTCACTTAAAAAGGCTAATTAATAATAACAATGATGGTGATGCAGCTCTCTTACCGAGATCTACCCTCCATGGGCTGTCTGTTAAGGATCTGAATAGGTCCCCTGGCACGAGAATGAATCTTATCATCCACCATATGCTTCAAACGCTGGTAATATGTGGGACCAATAAAAATCTGTGATGTGATTTTTCGACCAGTGAACCCATTGTACAGGACCTGAAACAGATTTTGAAGTATAGACTTAAAAATATTAAATATACACACGTAGATTATATGATTTCATTTGTATGAAAACAAAGCAGACAGAATATAAAATCAAGAGACTATTTACCTTGGGGTTGGGGTGGGAGTAGTAAATGAAAGGAGACATGAGGGGGCATCTAGGCCCAAAAGTGCTCTGGTAATTTTTGAGATCTGGGTGCCAGTCACACAGGTGTGTTCACTTTGTGTGAAATAAATTCATCAAGCCATATATATATGATTTGTGCACATATTTAAAGCATGCATAGTTCAATATGAGAATTGATTTTTTTTACATGGAAACTACATACATACAGAAACAGAGCTACTAATGTAAGAGCAAACATACCTCATTTCCTCTAAGATGGTAGCCATAATCAGATAACAGATTAGAAATCTTCTGCACATTAACAGCATCATTAAATGGAGTGGCATCACCAATTTCGCCCTTGTTGGCTGATACCTTTTTTAAAAAAAGTAGTCTTTAAAAGGTGAATCCTTCTGTCGCCCCTTATAATCTTAATCAATAAAAATATATTCAGTTTTAAAAAGCCCTTCTAGGGGTGCCTGGGTGGCTCAGTTGGTTAAGCAACTGCCTTCGGCTCAGGTCACGGTCCCGGAGTCTCGGGATCGAATCCCGCATCGGGCTCCCAGCTCCATGGGGAGTCTGCTTCTCCCTCTGACCTTCTCACCTCTCATGCTCTCTCTCACTGTCTCTCTCTCAAATAAATAAATACAAATCTTTAAAAAAAAAAAAAAAAAAGCCCTTCTATATAGGGAAGATTTTGAACTTCAAAATCTGTTACAAAAAGATGTAATATTTAAATTTCATTTTATTAGTATCTTAAATATTTATAACAAACTAATCTGAAAAAATTAAAACTCAATTATAAACCTTCAAAAAGGAAGCTATCCATGAGAACAGATACAAAAGAGTGAAACTCCCTATTTCCCATGGCTCAAAGAAAATAACATTTTAACGCCATAAAACCAAGTCACCCATGTGTTAAGCTATAACCATTCTCTATGTTCATTCTCTATGAACAAGATACTTAAAAACAGCAAACCCCCACTGAACGATACATGAATATAGCTAATAATATAGCTATACAAATATTAAGTTCACAGTGAACTAACCACCAATGAATTAACTCCTCATCTACAGAAAAGAACTAGGCAAAAGGATAACCATATATGTATGCAGAGACTGGATGTAGTAAATTTTACAAAATTTCTGACTTAGCCAAAACTTCACAGATTTTTGCTGGGGGGGAAAAAACCCCACAATTAAAACCAACTTAAAAGCAGGAAAATAAGTATACTAGCTTTTTTCCAACAAAGAACTCAAATATGAGAAGTCACCATCATCATTTTGGAAGAAACACCTGTTTGGAACATTTCATTTTTATTTTATACACACACACACACACACACACGTGTATATATATATATATATATATGTGTATATATATATATATTTATTTGGGGGGAACATATATATATATAAATTTTTTTTTTAAGATTTTATTTATTTATTCAACAGGCAGAGATCACAAGTAGGCAGAGAGGCAGGAAGAGAGAGAGGTGGAAGCAGGGAGCCCGATGTGGGGCTCAATCCCAGGACCCCAAGATCATGACCTGAGCCGAAGGCAGTGGCTTTAACCCACTGAGCCACCCAGGCGCCCCAGGGGAACATATATTTTTAAAGGAAATCTCTTACCTTCCCTTGAAGACATTCAATCAAGTGACCAATAGTCATTCGAGAGGGAATGGCATGGGGATTTATGATGATATCAGGGGTGATTCCCTCACAGGTGAAAGGCATATCCTAGAAGGAAATTTTTATTTATTTATTAAAGATTTTATTTATTTGACAGATCACAAGTAGACAGGCAGGCAGAGAGAGAGGGAAGCAGGCTCCCCACTGAGCAGAGAGAGCCCGATGTGGGGCTTGACCCCAGGACCCTGTGATCATGACCTGAGCCAAAGGCAGAGGCTTAACCCACTGAGCCACCCAGGCGCCCCAAAGGAAATTTTTAAAAGGAGACAACTCTCAACTACAAAACTGGAACTGATTCCCCCCACCCTGAAGTTTTCTATGTCCTCAGTTCTGTTCAACATGCTCCATTCATATTCTTACTCAACACTAAAAAGTCAAGCCTCTATCACCTTTGCAGTTTTAAGTTAAAGCAGATTTTGATTCATTAAAATGTTAAGCAGAATTTTGGGTTCGGGTCAGGGAATTACAAGATACCTACCTCTTGTCTGTACTGAATACCGCAAGTACCCTTTTGACCATGTCGACTAGCAAATTTGTCTCCAATCTGTGGAATTCTAACAGAGCGGACCTGAATTCATATAAAAATAGGTTAACTTAAGCCAAACTGGTTAATTTTTATAAACAGCAATATGAAAAAGCTATACTCACCCTTATCTTACAAAATTTATATCCTTCCTGGTTGAGAGTTACCATAACTTGATCCACAATGCCTGTCTCACTGGTTCTCAGGAACGTGCTACAGTCTCTCTTGGTGTAGCGTCTATTAGTGCCCTCCAATTCATCTTCATTTTCAGGCAAGGTGACTGTTTTGCCTATAATAACATCATCTCCTGATACACGGACTCCAGGAGCTATCAAACCATCATCATCCAGCTTGTCATAAATGGCATGCCTCATACCTAGGAGGAAACAGACATGGAATTTTCCGAAATGGTACTACTATATAAAGTATTTAAAATGTCACATATTCCAGGCCATCTGGATGGTTCAGTCGGTTAAGCACTGGCCTTCAGCCGGGGTCAAATCGAGCCCTACATCAGGCTCCCTGCTCAGTGGGGAGTCTGCCTCTCCCATGCCCTCCACCTCCCACACCCACTTGTGCGTACACATACTCTCAAATAAAAGTCACATAATCCCTCCAAAAGATTAAAACCAAATACATATCAGTTCCAAGTTAGAGAGAAATTCATAGGAATCTTTAACACCATGAACCATGTGTAGTAATAATACAATGCTCTCAATTCTAAATACTACAAACTATTCTGAATTCTTAAAAAAAAAAAAACAAACAAACACTGGACTGAGCACTGGAAAATTAGATTATTTATATGCTGGCTGATTTTGGATACAGGTGTTGCCATCTTCTGATCTCTTACGTGAGAAAGAATATGCCCTCGGAGGGCCTGGGTGGCACTAGTTAAGCATCTGACTCTTGGTTTCACCTCAGTTGTGATCTCAGGGTCATGAGATGAAGCCCTGAGTCCTGCTCTGTGGAGAGTCTGCTTGGGTTTCATTCTCCCTCTTCTATCCCTCCCTCCTGCGCTCACTCCCTCTCAGTGAAATAAATAAATAAATCTTTTTTTTTTTTTTCCTAAAGATTTTATTCATTTTTTTGACAGACAGAGACCACAAGTAGGCAGAGAGGCAGGCAGAAAGAGAGAGAGAGGGAAGCAGGCTCCCCGCTGAGCAGAGAGCCCGATACAGGGCTGGATCCCAGGACCCCGAGATCATGACCCGAGCCGAAGGCAGAGGCCTTAACCCACTGAGCCACCCAGGTGCCCCTAAATAAATAAATCTTAAAAAGAAAAACAATATGCCCTCTACGCATATTCTTACAGAAATTTTGAATTTCATCGTATGTAAACTTAACTGCACTGGACATCAATTCACTACTATACAGAACCACTCACAGAAAATGAAATAATAGAAAGATGACTTAAAAACAAAACACATTTTACTTCACACAATACCATCAGAAGTCCAAACTGTAGCAGATAGAGTTTCCCTGGCATGTCCCATCCATCCCACTGCATACAGTTTTTAAGTGTCTGTGAAAATCGTAACTAGATAGTTAAGTTTGAGTTTTCTAGAAGAAACAAAAGTGCCAGGTATGACCTCGGTTTACCTGTTAACTGTATATGAATATTGTGGCTAGACAAATATGGTCACACTACAACGTGGAGAGGGAGGGAGTTCCCATGCAAACACATAAACTGAGGCAGAGTTCAGAGTACACGTAAAAAGGGCTGCAGTGTAACCCATGAAATCACATGACTTCTGTGATCGCCTCTTCAATGCAGAATCTACCAGGGTGGACCTTAACAAGCCAACTCCTATCTGCGAAGACATTCTCTTACTTATGAACTCTGCATAACATGAAACACACTCCCATGTGACGGGGCAGGGAGAGGTATTAAATTAGGAAAACCATGCTATGTTGACTTTAAATTCCATAATTTAAATGTATCACTTACCCTGGCATGTTTCACGAGTTGGCTTCTCAAAAACTTCTTCTTGATCAAATCCTTTTTTAGATTCCTGTTCTTTGTATGATCGATAGAAGACAGACCTAAAAACACATGGTGGTAAAGGTAACTTATATTTTACTTTTATGAAAGAGCTTAGAACATACTGACAATTTTCATTTTATTGATATTTGGGAGAGAATTTAAACCATGAATCTAGGACAAGAGTTTACTGTATTAAGAGTCAAAGTTAAGTCTTAAATGCTGTTACATGGGCCACACATACAAGCATTTGACCTGTAATCTTAACACTGCTAGATTATATGAGAACAGCAAAGACCTGAGGTCACTAACTGCAACCTCCTACCTAAAATAAGAACCCCTTCCATAATACTGCTCAGAGATGGTCACTCAGGATCTATTCCAATATTTCTCGTGAGAAGTTTATGGTAGTAAGCTATCATGCCCACCTTCTGGTCCTAGTGCTATCCTAACACTATACAAAAAAAACCCATCGGGGCGCCTGGGTGGCTCAGTGGGTTAAAGCCTCTGCCTTTGGCTCAGGTCATGATCTCAGGGTCCTGGGATCGAGTCCCGTGTCGGGCTCCCTGCTCGGCGGGGGACCTGCTTCCTCCTCTCTCTCTCTCTGCCTGCCTGCTCGTGATCTGTCTCTGTCAAATAAATGCATTAAAAAAAAAAAAAAATCTTCTAAATTTTCTTTTTTTTTTAAATTTCCAGTTTTTAACCAATCTTCACATGCTACGTATTTGAGATTGTCAATAAAACTGAGCATAATAAAAAAAGTTTGGGAAAAAAAACCCACTGTAATTTTTTTTTAAACCCACTGTAATTTTAATAGTTATTTATGGGTCCTAAGATTAATAGGTTTATTTTTAGACATTTCCATATTATCTAAATGTAAACATGTATTTGCTTAGCAAAAAAGAGTGGGGGTGAGGACCTCAAAATAGTAGCATCTGAAAATCCTTGTGAAGACACAAGACCTGTGTCTTCAGTCATTCATGACCATTAACCAGGCCTCCTGTTTTCTGGAGTAAGGCATTGATTTCACCACACTAAACTCCATACGGATACCTACAGAACAGTATGTGCCTGTCAGATTTCCAGAAAGTGTCATGAATGGAGGCAAAAGAATAAATATCTTAACAGAAAAATTTCTCTGTTGTCAGATCAAACCTTCCTCCAGCCTGACCTTCAAAACCACCAAAAAAGTTTGGATACATACATGTCAAATCTATTTTTAAAGAACTTTTTTTTCTTTTTCTTTTTTTTTAAAGAAAAAAAAGGTTTTATTATTACTGTTTGCACTGTATCTGTGTTTCAACAACTACTGTAAACAGCTGACCTGAAAAAGCCTCTGTCTACAGCTGAACGATTCATGATAACAGAGTCTTCTTGGTTATATCCCGTGTACGATGCAATGGCCACAATGGAGTTGATACCTGTAGTGCACATAAGAGCATATATTAAAGCCTCATCTGGGAAAAAATAAAATTGTTCCTTTCTTTTGTTTATTTATTTTTGAAAAGTTAAAGATTCCTTAAGTTTGTTATACCTGGTACCATTTCCACCATTTACGGAGCAATGTACCTGATACAATGAAAAGAAAAAGAAAAAGGCAAAGCTACAAGACATAAGACCCCAGGAATGTACATCTAGGGGCACCTGGGTGGCTTAATCAGTAGAGCAAGCGACTTGATTTCAGGGTCATGAGTCCGAGCCCCATGTTGGGTGTAGAGATTACTTAAAATATTAAAAAAAAAAAAAAAAAAAGAGGAACGTACATCTAATTGACACTACCTTATTTTAAGCAATAGCTGCACGTTTTGCAAACTGTGGCTGTGACGGTCCTGAACAAGACACGTTTCCTATCTAAGCTGCAGTAATTTTTCTGATCATGGATTATCATTCCTTCTGCGACAGATTTTTACATTCCTTTAATGCATTCAGGATGACTCGCAAAGTAACCTGCAGTTTTTCTGACAACTCGCTCTCTCCCTGCTAAGCACTGTAGCCCCGTTCTTCTGAGTTATTTCAGAACCTTGTGCTACCATATGCACCACTTCCACCACCAGATCTATAACCACTACCGAGGGGCTACCAGAGCTTCTTCCACCAAAATTGCCCCCCTTCATGGGTCCACAATTTGACTGCTGCTGTCCACTGTAAATTCCAAAATCATCATAGTTCCTACCACCACCATGGTTAACTCTTCCAAATTCCCCCCTTCAGGAGCACCTGGCTGACTCAGTCAGTTAAGCATCTGCCTTTGGCTCAGGTCATGATCTCAGGGTTCTGCGATCAAGTTCTGCATCCGGTTCCCTGTTCAGCGGAGAGTCTGCTTCTCCCTCTCCCCCTGCTTCACACTCTTTCTCTCTGATAAATAAAATCTTAAAAAAAAATATCCCCCTTCACCGTAACCACCATTTCCTCCACCACCACCACATCCACGTCCCTGGTGTCCATATCCTGGGCCCACCACAACCTCCTCTACTGCTATAACCAAGACGACCACCGTCATCACCACCACCCTCTATAACCATCTCTGCTGCCACACCACAGCCTCCTCTCCCACTGAAGTTTCCTCCATCACCTACGAAGTAGCCACACCCACCTCTACCACCTCTTTGTGATCCAGCACACTACATTTCTTGCTTACAAAATGTCTTTTCCACTTCACAATCCTGCATGTTAATAGTGTGGCATTTCTAAATAGCAATTATGTCAACTGTATCATGATCATCAAAAGTTACAAAAGTCCTCTCCTTTTCCACCTCTTCCTGTCTTCCATAACTTCCATGGTTTCAATCTTGCCACTCCTTTTTTTGTTGTTGTTTAAATATTTAAGTAATATCTCCACCCAACAGGATACTCAAACTCACAACCCTGGGATCAAGAGTTCCATGTTCCTCCAACTAAGCCAACCAGGTGCCCCAAGAGTTTTGTTATTAACTTGAATTCATTTCTAACACCTTAAAAATAAATTTACAAAGCTTAGAATTCAAACTTTTCTTGAAAAATCAGATCTGGCATCATTGGGCTCACTTACACACATCACAACCATAGCTGAAGCTGAATAGAGCTAACCCCAGTGGAAAGGCAAACCTCTCTCTAATCTGCCTAATGCTACAGGAGTCTAAGGCTGCAAGCCCTAACTGAAAGATAACACTAAGTACTTTGTGCTAAATATAACCTTGACTGCTCTCTACAAAAGAAGAATCATACTAACAAGAGGGCATTTGTTCTTCTGAGGACCTTGATGGGTTTGTGTATTTAAAGTTGGAGCTAAAGTGCTCTGCTTGGAGTGTGAAATTCTACAAGGAAAGGGCAGTATTGGGGAAGTGGACACAAGTGGATAAAACCCTCGTAGCAGGGAAGGCCTTCAGAGAATCAGGAAAGTCTAATAAATAGTCATTCTTCAGGTGTGCAATGAAAACTCCTCCTGAAATCTAAATGATTTCCTCCATGAAATCTTAGTAGCACCCACACTGGTCACCATCATTTCGTGTGGATTCTTTGAGAGAACTAGAAGAATTTTAAGTTTTACAAATGATCAAGCAGCATAATACAAGGAAAATACATAAAGATGCAGGTTCCTGAAGGCAGGGGAGGCTCTGAAAGGTGGACATTTGCAGAAATCTTGGGGTCCTGCATGATGTGATATGCTCCCACTAAGGAAGCCAGGAGTAGGGCATATATCACATCTGTGATACGGGGAACAGGCAAGACTTTCCCAGCATGTCCTCACATTGTGGTGGAGCACCACCTATGCCCTGCACCTCTATCCAGGTGATGCAGCCTATAGGTGCTCAACTGTCTTGGCCTTGTGAGGCTTTCCTGTCTCTTGTGTGACAATTCCTGGATCACCCACATCTGTGTGCTCCATCAACTACAGCCCAGGAGGCAGTCCCTTCCTTCCCAGAACCTTTACCCAAGGTATCTGGGCAAGTCTGAGATCAGCCAAATTTATCTAAAAACAGGAACTTCTTAATTATGCTTCTTATAGCTTTTTCTTAAAAGCCCCAAATCAAGATGCAATGTAATGAAGAGGAAAAGGAACAAGAAAGAGAGAGGAGAAAAGGTCAACATTTGGTCAAAAGGGAAAAACATAGGCCAGAGCCTTGAATTCTAGACTTCTATTTCTTAAGTTGTATAACTTTGGGCAATAACTTTTCGGCTCCTGTCTCCACAGCTGTAAATCAGAGATGATACCACCACCAATATTTATAATCAGTTAACATTTATTCCTCCCATACTAATTGCCAGGCACTAAGCCATGAGTTTTAAATAGATTTAGTCATTTAGTCATCACAAAAACTTTATGAGATAGGTACTATTATTATTCTCAATTTTCAGGTGAAAAAAATATCAAAATGCTTTTATGATGCTTAAAAGTAACATGTGTAAAGCACCTTGGATGGTGTTTCACGCAAACTCAATGCCCAATAAATACAAGTAACTTCAATAAAAGTATCTGTGAGCTGTGGAGCGCCTGGGTAGCTCAGCTGGTTGAGCAGCCAACTCCTGATTTCAGCTCAGGTCGTGATCTCAGAGTCCTGGGACGGACCCTCAAATCTGGCTCCAAACTCAGCAGGGAGTCTGCTTCAGGATTCTCTCTCCCTGTCCCCCCAACTCACTCTCTAAAATAAATAAATAAATCTTTAAAAGAAAGAAAAGAAAAAAGAAAGTATCTGTCAGCTAAAGGACTATAAAAATCTGAAATCTAGGACTACAGCCCACCTGTCAGCCAGGGTCACCCCTTCCTGCCACTTTGCTCTCACGCACGTCAAACCACAGCTCAGCACTGAGGACGCGCTAAGTCTCTAGACACACTTTTTTTTTTTTTTTTAAGATTTTATTTATTTGACAGAGAGAAATCACAAGTAGATGGAGAGGCAGGCAGAGAGAGAGAGAGGGAAGCAGGCTCTCTGCTGAGCAGAGAGCCCGATGTGGGACTTGATCCCAGGACTCTGAGATCATGACCTGAGCCGAAGGCAGCAGCTTAACCCACTGAGCCACCCAGGCGCCCAGTTCCTAGACACACTTTAACATGAAATTCTGTCACAAGGATTTTTGCTCCCAGAAGATGTCAACCACGGTAATAGTACAGTACAGAAACAGGAATGATACTCATCAAAAAAGTCATTCCTTAACATAACATGATTGGCTCCAACCCCTCAGTCAGGGCTCAGAATCTGGCCAATGAAGATGGCATGTAAGACAAGGCCAGGGGCAATAATTCAGCCAGGAGGTCGGGAGATTGGTTACATCAACAGAGTGAACCAAGAAGTACAAAAAAATGAGGTCAGTGGGAGCCAGATTTCTCCTTATCAGAAAATGGGAGTTCTAAAATAAACACTCCACTGTGGCGCAATGGATAGCGCATTGGACTTCTAAAATAAACACTCCAGTGTTGGACTACAATGAGCGATATTAGTGTGAACTCACAGTTCCTCTGACATACAGTCACAAAAATAGGCAAAATGGCAGGGGGGCAGTATGTGCATACATATTTTCCTCGGTTATCCGCTGAGAGAACCTAGAAATGATGATATCCTAATAGAAAGAAGCACACTTAGCACCCATACTATCCTTCGCTGAAAGGAGCAATGGCTGATTCCACGCTTAAGGAAAGCACAAAATACAAGTACGTAAAGAAAGATGATGGACCTATCAGGAGTCATCTTGAAGGTGTTCCCACTGGAAAATCTGGGGCAATTTTAGCATCAAAATGGAATGAATGATGGAATTAGAAAATCGCCATTTGGCAAAAATCATCCTGCTAAACTAATGGCTGAAAGTTTGTCAAGGAACAGAATATTTACATCGTCTCAAAGTATCTCTTCACAGAAGATTTACTATGACTTAGTACAAAATACTAATAATTAACAAAAAATGGAGAAATCTATTTAGACACCATCTTAATCATATGATAAACGTTAAAAGTCACTACTAATGGTACATATAAACAACATGTGCCTCCTGATAGGATGCAAAGAGAATACAGCATTATTTCTACACTAGTCCTGCCAAAAATTCATACCCTGAATATAATCATGGGGAAACAGAGACAAGGTCCAAAGTATAACTTGCCTGAATGCTTCAAAATGCGAGACAAGGAAAAACAAAAGAACTGCTCCACCCTGAGGAGACTAAGAGACATACAACTAAATGCACTGCACAATCCTGGATTAGATCCTAGACCCATGAAGGACATTATTAGGACAACTGGCAAAATGTGAACTAGGGATTGTTCACTAGATGGAGTTCAAAGCTAAGCTCCTGATTTTGACTGTGGTATTGCGGAGAATGGCCTTGTTTTTAGGAAAGATTCACTGAAGAATTAAAAAGTGATGTGGCTTCATGTCTACAACTTACTCTCTAATGGTTCAGGAAGAGGAAGGCGACAAATAAGGCAAATGTAAAACGTGAACTGGGAAATCTGGAAAAGAGTATACAGAAGTTCTTTGTACTAGTCTCACAACTCTTCTATCAGTTTGAAATTACCTCAAAATACAGTTTTTAGGATAGATACTGTGATTAAGGCATGAAGCCATAACAGAACCAAAAGGCATGTGTAGTCCCTACCAGCCATGACTCCACCACTTCATACCAGTATCAAAAGATTTTACCTCAAATCTAATCCTTTACCTTATTTCTTTTTTTCTGTAGCCATAAAGAAATCACTATCTAAATGTTGAAAAAAACCCAGCAGTGCAAGCATCCCCCAAAGATAGGAGCATATTGTAGGCAATCTAACAGACTCTGTTTTCCTAGACAAGAGTAACCCCTTGTGGAGGACTCTGAAAATAAATCATTCTAACTTATGAGAATATGCTATCAAAATGTTAGATCCCTTAGTATAGTTAATAATTAAGGCCATTATTTACTAAGCAAGTTCTAAACAGATCACATTACCCACAGTTAAAGCCGAAATCCTATTAATAATAAGGTAAGAAAACAGTTATACCAAAGAACTATGCTGCTTCCTTTAACATTCAACTCTTCTCTACCCTTTAGACTTTTTTACCTGTTGTCCAGTCTCCTTAAGAATCTCCTCCTGAAAATTCCTGATTCTCCTCATCAGCTACATCTCTAATCCCTTCTCATTTCTTTTCCTGGTGGCTAAAGTTCTGTCTCTGGCGAATTTCCCTCAGCCATTCTCATGGTATCCTATACTTACCACTAATAAACTTCACGGCTCTAGATTTGACCTGCTTCCAAACCACATTTATAACTATTAGAAAATCTTTTCTGGGGGCACCTGGGTGGCTCAGTAGTTTAAGCATCTTCCTTTGGCTCAGGTCATGATCCCAGGATCCTGGGATCAAGTCCTGCATTAGGTTCCCTGCTCAGTGGGGAGTCTGCTTCTCTCTCTCTCCCTCTGCTCCTCTCCCAGCTCATTCGCTCTCTCTCTCTGACGATAAAATCTCTAAAAAACAACAACAAAAAAACCCTAAAAACTAAGCATACTTAAAAAAAAAAAAAAGAAAGAAAATCTTTTCTGGGGCACGGGGGTGAGTCAGTCGGTTGTGTCTGCTTTCAGCTCAGGTCATGATTTTGGGGTCCTGGGATCCAGCACCCCCCACCCCACCCCTCAGGGAATCTGCTTCTTCCTCTCCCTTGGCTTCTGCCCCTCCCTCCTGCTCCTGTGTGCATGCTCTCACTCTCTCTCAAATAAATAATCTTAAAAAAAAAAAAATCTTAGCTATGGCAACAATTCAAAATCAACACACTGAAAACTGAATTTTTGGGGCACCTGGGTGGCTCAGTTGCTTAAGCAACTGCCTTCAGCTTAGTCATGATCCCAAAGTCCCAGGATCAAGTCCCAGGATGGAGTCCCTCATGAGGCTCCCAGCTCCACAGGAAGTCTGCTTCTCCCTCTCCCCTCTCATGCTCTCTTACTCTTTCTCTCAAATAAATAAAATCTTTAAAAAAAAAAAAAGCATTTTTTTTATATCTTACATCTAAAACATCTTCCTTCTAATGTGCTCCCAATCTTATGAAGAGTACCCCCTATCTTCTTGATCACCCAAGCCACAAATACTAACAATATTTCCAATCCCTATCTTCCCTCCCTTCATCACTCCACATTCAATTAATCGAGGGTATTCCAACAGGCATTTATCCCCTACTCTTCTTTCTTAAGGACCTTACCAATTCCTAACTTAGACCATTGCAAAAACCTCTAAATTATCTCCTTCCAATACCATACCTGACTACAATCTGTATCAACTGGCAGAATGATAGTCCTAAAATAAATCTCTTAATTGCACTACTTCCTTGCTACAAAAGGCTGGATGCGTCTTCATTCTCAAAATTCAACCTGGTCTCTCTGCACTATGAGAGACTCCTGCACTTACACTCCAGTCACACTAAAGTGCCAGGACTACTACTATTCCCATATCTCATACACGCATGCATCTAAGCCCTTCCTCATCCCATCTCTCAAATTCAAATACCCTTTCATCAACTTTACACTGGTCTAAAATGCCACCTCCCCTGTGAAACTGGCTCTAGATTTCCATTAGGAGTCAATCACTTCCTGTACCTCATCATAACACTTTCTGCGTATCTACCTCTTTATTATTTGTGTTGTTTCCCACATTATAAATTCTGAGAGAAGAAATGCTGTGTCATATGTATTTTATTAACCCTCCCAAGCACCCAGAAAAGTGCCAAGCATGACACGATCTTAAAAAACTAAAGACCGAAACTGAACATACCTGCTGGCAGCTCCCGAAATCTTAGATATTCCATAGACCGTGTAGTCACAAGTGGTTTTTGAGGATAATACAGAACATGGGCCAGTGTATCCATACGAACATGGAAGTTGGTGATATAAACTCCCATAGCCTGCTTACCCATAGCAGACTGATATGTGTTTCTAGGGGACTAAATGTAGAAACGAAAAGCAGAATCAATGAAAATTTAACTACTTCTAAAGGAACAATCTTCACAGGGTACTACATATATCAGGAATATGGTTGGAAAAGGTTATACTTTTTTCTGAAAGGTAAATGAACATTTGGAAAAATCAACTATGGCTCCTAACAGTGAAATATTCAGTATATTATACGCATATTTTGTAGGAATTCAAAGTCCTTTTCATCACCACCCTTTTAAGAAAAACTACAGATTAATCTAATTTTTTCTACTTCTCCCAATTCCTCACGAACCAGAAGTTAAAAACTGCTACCAACCTGGTTATGATCAGGAAAGGGAATAATAGATGCACAGACACCAAGTATCATTGACGGGTGGATCTCGCAGTGTGTATATGTGGAACAATAAGCTACTTCTTTCTCCTGTAAATCATCTGGAGTCATGGCAAGCATCACTGTTTCTTCTTCCAGTGTATCAATATATTCTACTACCCCACTGGCCACAAGATCCTGCCAACTAAAATAAAATTCACCTTATTTCCTTACTTACTTAAGTACTTTAACTAAACTTACTACTTAACAAAGAGTATTCCTGTATCTACATGTACAAATACAGAAAAGAGTTCCAAAATAAGTATATTATTAATAGTGGGGGGGGGAGCAAGTTACTAAACAATACACATGAAGTGTGGTCCTATAAATACTACTAGTTTGTCTGTCTTGTTTTGTCCTTTCTTTGAACTATGTGGGGGCACCTGGCCGGCTCTGTCACAGGACATGCAACTCTTGATACTGGGATTATGAGTCCAAGCTCCACACTGGTATAGAGATTATAAAATCTTTTTAAATAAATAAAGGAAATTATTTGTGGATATATAGATATGAGTTACTTTTTAAGAGGAAAATATGAATTGGGGGCTTTTATGTGTTTTTTAATTATATATGTTGTTTGAAATTTTTTTATAAAAAATATACATTTAAGTATTAAAAAGAAGCTTTAAAACAGGTTCATCCTTTTATTAAAATTTTTATTTACTATTATCCGTATTACATATTACATATACATAACTTATATGTTACTTATTATTATTACATTTTAACAGGTCACAAAGACTTTTATTCTTAAAGCCCTATAAGTCCCTTACGTGATGACAAAATTAAGAAACACAAATGTGACTGCTAAGAGTGTCTTTTTGGGGGCAATAAAAATGTTCAGGAATTTGGTAGTAGTGATTGATGCACAATCTTATGAATATACTAAAAACCAATGAACTGTAATACTTTCAAATGGTTAAATTTATGGTGTGTGAATTGTACTCAATTTTTTCTCACTGCATGTTCTTACCTGTAGTTGTTATATTCTCTCTCTTTCAATTGATCAATATGTCTCTTCTTCAAAAGTAGCTTTTGTTTTTCTACAATCAGAAGTGGCCTGCAAATACGGCCTGCATCTGTATAGATCCGAATCTCCCTCTCTCGAATATCTCTAATCATAGAAACCTGTAAGTAAAAAGACAAAAGAATCTCATGAATGTTTATTTTTTCTGTATCATTAAGACTTAGCTAAAAATAAAATAAAACTCCTAGTAAATTTCTTGAGGAAACAACTATCAAATAAAATGGACAAATTTTAGTTTATCATTGTTGAATATACTAAAAACCTAGGTATAATTTAAAATTTTGTAAAGAGGGGAGCCTGAGGGGTGCCTGGGTGGCTCAGTGGGTTAAAGCCTCTGCTTTCGGCCCAAGTCATGATCCCAGGGTCCTGGGATCGAGCCCCACATCAGGCTCTCTGCTCAGCAGGGAGCCTGCTTCCCCCTCTCTCTCTCTGCCTGCCTCTCTGCCTACTTATGATCTCTCTCTCTGTCAAATAAATAAATAAAATCTTAAAAAAAAAAAAAAAGAGAGGGGAGCCTGGGTAGCTCGGTCATTAAGCGTATGCCTTCAGATTGGTCATGATCCTGGGATCGAGCCCCACACAGGGCTCCCTGCTCAGCAGGAAGCCTGTTTTTCCCTATTCCACTCCCCTGCTTATGTTCCCTCTCTCACTGTGTCTCTCTCTGTCAAATACATAAATAAAATCTTTAAAAACAATAATAATAAAATAAAAAGTAAAATTTTATAAAGAACAAATATTTAAACTTGGTAATTATAAAGCTGAATAATATCTGGCAATAATGTCATGCAAGATAAAGTAAAATGAAGAAAATATATTTTTGGCCTCACAAACACTAGTATATAAACCTTATTTTGCCTTATTTTGGTAACTACATAGTCTTCACTTTGCAAACTTTCGGTAACCAACCCTGTATCACTGCATTGATATTTTCTCAGTAATAAGCTCAACTTGTGACACCTATCAAACAAATGACATAGTCTACCTGTCCAACACAGCAGTCACTAGCCACATGTCAATATTAAGCACCTGAAATGTGGCCATTCATTCTGAACCGATATAGGCTGCAGTGTACAACATGTACAAACTACAAAATAGACTTCAAAGGCAGTACCACATAAACACAAACAAAGCAGAAACAGATCCATAAATAAAGAGAACAAACTGGTGGTTGTCAGAGGGGAGGAGCTGGAGGGATGGGCAGATAGGGTAGAGGGAAGTAGGAGGTACAGGCTTCCAGTTACGGAATGCATAAGTCATGGGGATAAATGATACAGTGCAGGGAATGTAGTCGAGGATACTGTAACAGCATGTATGGTGACAGATGGTAACTACCTTTGTGGTGAGCATAATATAGAGAGCTGTCAAATCACTATTGTATACCTGAAACTAATGTAATACTGAGTGTCAATTATAATAACAAAAAAGTACCACAAAAAAATAAGGAATGTAAAATTTCCCATAAATAACCCTTTATTCTGATTAGATGTTGAAACTGTATTATTTTGGATGTATCAGGTCAAATAAAATATATCATTAAAATTACTTTAATGTTTCTTTTTTTTTTTAACATGGCTACTAGAGAAATTTAAATTACGTATGTAGCTCAGGTGCTACTTCTACTGGCAGAACTAGAAAATACATTCCCAGAAAACATAAAAAAATATTTTGGGCAGGGGCAGCTGGCTGGCTCAGTCGGAAGAGCAAGCAGCTCTTGATCTTTGGATCATGACCATGTGGGGCATAGAGCTTAAGCTGAAAAAAAGAAAAAGCAGGGGGAGGGGAATTTACAATTAAAAAAAATAATAATAATTACTAAAAGCACTGCAGAATTTGAAGTACCAATTTACAAAGAAATAAGTCAAAAAGGAAACAACTAAGATATAATCTTGGAAATCAGCTATAAAAATGAATTGACAGTGAGTTGGGAAATGAAAAAACAGACTGGTATTTCTCCTAGAAAAATACTTAAAAGTAAAATCACATCTTGATACTTCTATTGAAGGTTAAAGATTGGGTTTATTTAAGAAAGGAAAAGATTTGGATTACTGGCTTTAAAAATAAGAGTAAATCATAAAAGCTTGATCAAAAACATCAAGGTCTGGGGCACCTGGGTGGCTCAGTGGGTAAAGCCTCTGCCTTCGGCTCAGGTCATGATCCCAGCGTCCTGGGAGCGAGCCCCACATCAGGCTCGCTGCTCAGTGGGGAGCCTGCTTCCCCCTCTCTCTCTGCCTGCCTTTCTGCCTACTTGTGTTCTCTGTCAAATAAATAAATAAAATCTTAAAAAAAAAAAAATCAAGGTCTCCAAAACTAAGAAGTCGGAAGTCATTATAAAGGGAAAATGTTCTACACCCTTAACCCACATACTGTCCTTCAAAAACAATCTGAGGAGAAACACTATGTCTTTGAACAGAAACACCATCAGTGGCGCTGTCAATTCCTAGGAAAGATGTTGCTTTCAAATGCACTGCCTTGAATCCTTCGAAAATTCGTAATACAATAGTTTTATTGTCTTAACAGGACAACATAAACTGTGAGCTAGATCTCTTCAAAGCACCAAAGGAAAAAGGTGTATTTCAGTAGGTCCAGAGAGGACTACTGACAGAACAGCCTAACAGGTCCAACAGAAGGCAGAAATTGGTAAAATAAGGACCTCTGGTAGTTAGAAAACATGAAGGAAAAGAAAAAGTGCCAGACTCCTTCAGGAAAATATATACAATTCTCCCACTTACTTAGAGTCTCCCCAAATCGCTCTCTAACAGGGGATTAAAGTGGTTAGTCCAAGGACACAGGGTTACCTTGTATGTTCAATAAACACTTAATGTCTACTATTTGTCAGGTTCCATGCTCACAGCTGAAAATACAAAGTCATATTAATACATGTTCCCTGCCCCTGGAGAGTTAATGATGTGATGAGTGAGGCAGGCAAGTAAGTCAGAAGGTACTATCTGGGACAAGCACTCTGTCAAAAACATTTTAAGTTAAACCACTATATACAGTCATAGAGATCTAATAAATCAGGGGGTCATGGAAGAGCCCACAGGCCAAATCTACTCTCACTTGCCATCTATTTTTATAAATAAATTGTTTTATTGGCTTATCTACTGCCTCTGGCTACTTTTCACTACAACAGCAGAGGTGAATACACAACAGACAATATATGGTAAGCAAAGACTAATTTAGTATCCGGCCCTTTCTAGAAAACTTTTGCCAAGCTGTGATCTAATCAAACTTTTTTGGGGGGAAGGGGTGTTCAGGTAAAGTATCTTGAAGGAGATGAGAATATAAGTTTTACAGAGTAAGTGAGATTTACCTGAAAAAAAGTAGTAAGAACCTTTTTCCCTATTGCTCATTTTTGAAAAGAAATGGGGGACAGGGAACACATATATTCCAGGTTAAGGGAATGGGCCCATGGAAAGGTAAAGAGGCCTAAAACAGCATGAAGAATTTAATCTTATCCTAGAAAACACAGAAAAGCTAAAGGCGGCTCTTAGCAGAAAAGCATGGTATTACCAAAGTTCTCAATCACAAAAAAATCAAGCCAATTTTGGTTCTTGGGCTTTCTCTTAGTTACACCTGCACTCAAGTGAAGCATGCTGTTCCTGCCTTCAAGCTATGAGTACTTGCGGTTCAAAACCCAGGATCTGCCGGCTAGAGGAAAGCCCAGAACAATCAAACTCTGTTCCCTGCTCAGCTACATAGAAAAGAGATCAGCTACTGGCTTAACTGTGTTACAGTTTCTCTCCAGATCCACTTTCACCTAGAAAGAACCCACAGTGTAGATTAAGGGAAATCAAAAGACCAAGCCATATCCCTTAACAGTACACTAAAACCAAAAGTCCTATTTGGAGTAGTAATAAAGCCCATATAATATATATTAATGTTTAAAAAAAACTATCCTAATCCCAAAGTACTTCAATATCCACCTACATAAAGAAACCTTTAGAGATGTATCACATTTTAAGAATAAATCTCTGGGCGCCTGGTGGCTCTGTCAGCTGAGCATCCAACTCATGATCCCAGGGTCCAAGGATTGAGCCCCGCAATAGGCTCCCTGCTCAGTAGGGAGCCTGCTTCTCCCTCTCCCTCTGCCTGCCGCTCTGCCTACTTATGCTCTGTCAAATAAATACTAAATAAAATCTTTAAAAAAAAAAAAAAAAAGAAATCATGCACTCTTAATTAAAGACTCACTTCAGACACAATGATGTCCATCTGACGCCGCAATTTCCTTAGGGTGTTCATAAGTTGTTCAGGATCTTTATGTATTCCAACCCAACAGCCATTAACAAAAATCTTGGTTGCACTAAAATGTGAAACCAAAAGCATTTTACAGTTAGTACTCTATACTAAGCAACAACCAAAGATTAGCAATAGTTTCAAAAAAGAAATCCCATCTGGGTGCCTGGCTGGCTCAGTTGGTTAAGCATACACCTCTGGCTCAAGTCATAATCCCAGGGTCCTGAGATTGAGCCCCACGTGGGAAAAGCAGGGAACCTGCTTCTCCCTCTCCCTCTATTGCTTCCCCCTGCTCATGCTCGCTCCCTCTCTCTGTTAAATAAATAAATAAAATCTTCAAAAAAAAGAAAGGAAATCACATCTATACATACTCGGCAATAGCTGCAGGAGAAATTTCTTCTAAATTTTCCATACTCCATTCTTCTAAAAATTCCAAAATTGGAGAAGGCTGAGATCCAACTGAAATATAAGCCATCAGAGCTAAATTCTTCACAAGTCCTACAGCATGGCCCTAAAAATAAACAAAAAATAAATCATTCTGATTTAACATGCCTATCAAAATTCTTTTCCATAAACATTTTTCCTTCAATTTGATTTCAGGATTTACTCACGCTTTCTAAAAACAAAATCACAAGTAAACATTAGTTCCAAAACCACACAGCTTAATTAAATACTTACTTGTACAAGTAATTACATACCCTATGTAATTACTGGTAGAGTTTTTGTCCTAAATGTAAATTCTAATGTATTACCTCTGGGGTTTCAGCAGGACACACCATTCCCCACAACGTATTATGCAATTGTCTTGGTTTTGCTAGCTTGCCGTCTCTACCAATAGGTGAATTTAAACGACGTAGGTGAGAAAGAGTTGATGCAAAAGTCAGGCGGTTTAATACCTAAAAAACAATAGCAAATCTTTTAAGTTTGGACATTTCTGTTACTCAAACAATCACATTTTTGGCAAATACTGGAATGAGGCAAAGTCACATTTTTACCTATAATCAACTGTCAAACTCTCCTAAACCCTCCTTTCTGCATCTTGCCCCTGAATAATATCATGCACCCCCTAACTTAAGTGCCCCTTATAGCAGGGATGGCAAATATGTGATGTACAGTTCTAACATACCACATACTTTATGCTCACCTCCAATCACCAGACTGTTAATTCCGTTAAGAGCTGGCGCCCCTAACCACCAAACTGTTCACGGGTCAACACTGTACTGTACTTTGCATCAAGAGAAAGGAACACCCATTTATTCTCTGAGTGAGTGTCTAACATGGAGCTCCAAAAACAAAAAAATTTCACTAACATGGACTGTCTTACCCCCAAGCAGCTACACTTATTTAAATAACTATCTTGCTGCAAGCCAAAACCTTAATCTCTCTTAAGTAATCCTAACAGCTCGGACGCCTGGGTGGCTCAGTTGGTTAAGCAGCTGCCCTCAGCTCAGGTCATGATCCCAGCGTCCTGGGAACGAGTCCCACATCGGGCTCCTTGCTTGGCAGGGAGCCTGCTTCTCCCTCTGCCTCTGCCTGCCACTCTGTCTGCCTGTGCTCACTCTCGCTCCTCTCTCTCTGACAAATAAATAAATAAAATCTTAAAAAAAAAAAAAAAGTAATCCTAAACAGCTAATTCAAGAAAAATTTCATTCTCATAATTCAAAATCCCCCAATGCTACTATACCTGAGGGGGAAAAAAGCAAAGTCATTTATATTCAGTGAATGAAAGGATCTATTAGTTGCACAACATTTTTCTATCAAACCTGTAGTCACAGGCAATGTCCTACCTGAGATACTCCAGCTCTGGCTTGATGAGCTTTCTTTTGGTCGCCCCAATTTCCCGTAGCTAAAGAGTATTTTAGGCCATCAGATATAATCCTTGTTTTAATTGCCAACTCCAAATTAAAATCCTTTCCTCGATCAATAAACTTCTGTGCATAGATCCGTACTTCTTTAAGCAAATTCTTAAACATACTGCCAAATAAAATGGTATCATTATAAATATGTAAAGGTCAACAACATGCATTCTTAACATGGACAATATTGCCCATAATGCGAAGGAAAATAGGTGGGGTAGAGGAAGGGAAGTGTTTTTGTTTTGTTTTGCTTTAAGAATTTTTATTTATTCATTTAACAGACAGAGATCACAAGCAGGCAGAGAGGCAAGAAGAGAGAGGGGGAGGGAAGCAAGCTCCCCGCTAAGCAGAGAGCCTGATGTGGGTGGGGCTCCATCCCAGCCTGGGATCATGACCTGAGCCAAAGGCAGAGGCTTTAACCCACTGAGCCACGCAGGCCCCCCGGAAAGGAAGTGTTATTACTCTTTTTATGTAAAAAGCACTGATGTACTTACAGTACATAAACATACACGAGGGGAGCAACTAGGGGAAAAATGTCAAAAGTGGCTCCTTAGTGGGGTGAAAACAAAAGGCTGAAAATCAAGAAATCTATGACACATTAAAAAACAGAATGCATAGGGGTGCCTGGGTGGCTCAGTTGGTTAAGTGTCTGCCTTCAGCCCAGGTCATCTCAGGGCCCTGGCATCAAGCCCCGCGTCTGTTTCTCCCTATCCCTCTGACCCTTCTCCCCGCAGCCCCCTGCTCATGCATGTGCACACACTCTCTCTCTCAAAAAAATGTTTTAGAAAACAAAACAAAAACAGTATGTAGCAACTTTTTTTTAATTGAATTGTCTATTTTTTGTTTTTAAAAATAACTTGTCTGATTACAAAAGTGTTATATGTTCATTATAGGAAATATGAAAAACAAAGACATATGAAGGAAAAAACTCACATTATACCAATATTGCTAATATTTTGACAGATTTCCCTCCAGCTTTTGTTTTTATAAAATGTAAAAGCACAACTAAAAATTCCAATATCATCAGTACTCAGAAAATCAAGACAAATGCCTTATAAAGCTACAAGAGGAATAAAGAGGAATAAATAATAAACTGTTTTCATAAACTTGAAATTCTCAGACATAAAGCAGAATAAACTCTGGACAAGTGGTAAAGAGAATGTAGCTAACTTCAATGCCAAGGCAGTTTAGTACCTCTGTTAGTGCAACGATCAATCTAAAGTGAAATCTCTCTACTTTAACCAATATCATTCTATCATTCCTTACCCTCTAAATAAGAATGCAAGCAGTGGCCCAGCAAGATCCAATCTTTTGTTTCCATAGTGATCCCTGTCATCTAATTCTCTTCTACCCAAGGCTGCTAGAAGCAACCTATGAACCATGTACCTTTAAAAAATAAAATAAAAAAGAAAGAAAAAGAAGTGAAAAACAAAACATACAGCTTTCGGCTTTTTAAAAAACTCGTATGTTAAAAACACATTTCTGACATTTTTAACTTTAAGAAAAATTCCATCTCAATACTACCTTGGCAAAAATCTTAGAACGGTATTTAACATACCCCAAGAAATAAGCTTTTTTGGTCTCACAAAAGTCGCTGACACCAACATGAGGAAGCATTTCTTTTTGTAAGACTTCTTTTGCATATTTAATTCTTTTCTCTTTAGTGACACCAGGCTTTGCCCCTCTTGAACCAATGAAATTTAGTGCAACATTCTGTTCCTGGATGACAAAAGCTTCGTCGAGAGAAGGTTTCACCTATCAGATAATTCAAATGAAAGTTATTTTCAAATTTATATTTTCACCTTAAAATAAGTCAACTGTAACTTAAACTTATAACATGTTAAGTATCCCTATGTACCTAACAGGATATACAAAAATTTTTTTAAAAAACAAGGAATCATAAAATTGTAGAACTTGAATACACTTTAAGATCTAGAGATCTCTGACAAAATCCACTCATCAACACAGGTAATTATACTTCCTAAAAAAATAATAATAATAATAATTCCATCATAAAAAAAAAGTAGTAGTTTTTGGTTTTTACAATTTAATGAACAATGGCAAAACAAAAATCCCTTCTAAATATCCTAGACCAATTAGAAAAGTTTAATAGTCAACTTAAAATTTACTAAACTACAAATGAATAAATGCGCCAGACTGGTTTTAGCCTTGGTTTAAGAAGTTTTTAACCTATAAATAAAAGCACTCTGTGTTTTGTAAAAGAGAATATTTCAAAGGCACATTGTTATAGGAACCTACATCCCATCCCTGCTGCTAAACAGCCGTGGCCCCTGAGCAGTCATGTAATCTGTTTCCTTGCCTACAAAGTATTCAGTTATGATAATCTCTAAGTTTCACCATTCTAAAATTACAATTTTACACAAGGAGCATAAGGAATGAGAGGTACCACTGAGTAACTTTGGCGCCTGTAAATACACTTTAATCCTATCACATATACTGAAATGCCTTTCTTGCCTTTGACTTCTTAGGTCTATTTATCACTGATTCTCAAGTTTAAACATCCAAATTCCAATCATGGAACCAAAGATTAGAAAAAGGTAACATAAACCATTCAAAGTGAGGCCACATATTGGTAAATGGAAGTGGTCTTTTTAAATTGTCAATGTTGGGGACGCCTGGGTGGCTCAGTTGGTTGAGTGGCTGCCTTCGGCTCAGGTCATGATCCCCGCATCCTGGGATCGAGTCCCACATCGGGCTCCTTGCTCAGCAGGGAGCCTGCTTCTTCCTCTGCCTCTGCCTGCCATTCTGTCTGCCTGTGCTCGCTCTCTCTCCCTCTCTCTCTCTGATAAATAAATAAAATCTTTTAAAAAAATAAATAAATAAATTGTCAATGTTGTCGTGAAACTTCTGTTAAAAAGGGATAATGATAATATTTGCAGAAGAAAAAATTAAAGCACTTTTGCAAAGTGAACGCTTGACTCACAGACTGTAAAAATTGGCCCAAGCTTTGTAAGAGCTAAAGGAACATGTAGTAACTTTCAAAAATAAATAAATAAATAAATAGCATACAGAAAATGAATCATCTCTTTCACTTTACTAAGAAAATTCTAGTTTGAATTTGGTCCAAATCCAGTCTGAATCATTTGGGATGCCTTTAGATAAAAGATAACATATATTTTCCTTTAAATACTTAAGTAGTTAACATATTTAAGTATTTAAAGAAAACAAAAACAAAACAAAAAAATATATGAACACTGTTAAAAGCTTAAAGTAAAATCTAACCAGAATTCAATTTTCTCATGGAACTGTGTCAGTGCTCTAATAACATATACTCACTCCAACAATTCACTTTGTGACCAATGTTTAGCCTCCATTTAACCTTATTTCTCAGTAGTCTTAAAAGACTGGACAATTCAGGACAACTTTAAAACTATCAACTACCGAGACAAGAATCATTAATAAAAAGCACTGACAAAGAAATGGATATCTACCTAGACTCAAAGAACCTTCCCACAAAAACAGTAACTTTACTATAGAGGAACCTAAGAGGCTACTGTAGAGTTAATATTACAAATAATGGAACAAAATTCCATCACATGACTCCTGATGCAATGTCCTGGGAAGCACACAATATTGCTTCTTTATTTTTACTGGCAAAAAAGGGATAAATTGAATCTAATCATGAAGAAATACCAGAGAAGTCCAAATTGAGGCAAATTCTACAAAGTAACTGGTTTATTCTCTCCAAATACTTCAATGTTATTAAACACTGAGGGAAAAGACAACAAAACATTTTTTAAAGAGTCTGAAGAGACATAAAAATGACATCCAATACACAATCCTCGATTGGATTCTGAACCAGGAAAAAAAAAAAAACCATTAAGGGCATTATCTAGACAACTGGCAAAAATCTAAATAAGATCTATGGCTTGGGGCGCCTGGGTGGCTCAGTGGGTTAAGCCACTGCCTTCGGCTCAGTTCATGATCTCAGGGTCCTGGGATCAAGTTCCGCATCGGGCTCTCTGCTCAGCAGGGAGCCTGCTTCCCTTCCTCTCTCTCTGCCGCCTCTCTGCCTACTTGTGACCTCGCTGTCAAATAAATAAATAAAATCTTTAAAAAAAAAAAAAAAAAGATCTATGGCTTAACAGTACTGTAGCCAAGTGAAAGGTTCTGATTTTACTAACCATATTATGAATATGTAATTAATGTCTTGGTTCTTAGGAAATATACTTTGAGGAATTTAGGAGTAAAAGGCACAATGCCTGAAAATCACTCTCAAATGATCTAGAAAAAAATAATGTGTGTATATAAAGAGAATGTGAAATCAAATATAGCACAGCTAACAACTAGTGAATCTGGGTGAAGAGTATACAAGAGTTCTTTGCGACTTTTCTGTAAGTCTGACATTATCTCAAAATAAAAAAGAAGGCATCAACTATTCATTTTCCTTTTTTACTAAATCGCACCAGCGTTGTATGTTTTCATGATTTTCCTTACCAGGGTTTCTTCTTGATACTGTCCGTGAAATCTGGCTGCTTCTAGTTTTTATGTCTATTTTACACAAAATTGTCAAAAAAGAAGCTGAAGCAAGGCTGCAGGCTTTCACTACACAGTAAATGGCATGGGATTTGTGACAACTAAATTACTCTTCAGAGCATCTTTCTATTATGTTTTAAGATTAGCAACAGTAACTTTAAACCTCTTGTAAAACACTGCAAATACACTTTGTTTTCTCACATTACCATTTCCATCATCTCTGGATCTTCAAAATCGTAAATAATGTGCTCTAAAATATCTCTGTCAGACACAAAACCTAATGCTCTGAACACGATAATGATGGGAACTTCCTGCTTGATATATGGTAGGGTTGCCACAATGCGCTGACCAATAGCACTCTTTTTCGCACCCTAGAAAAATAAAACATCACTTGAATATCAATACAAAGAGATCATAGCCATGTACAAACATCTTGAGAATCATTTCATATACATGTTCATTGTATGTATTTCAAAGGAAGTATACCTTCATACTTTAAGGAACATACTATGGCTCCTTTTGAAAACCAATGGAACAGGTTTACTAACTTTATAAATCGGCTGATCATGTAGGCATGAGAGAACTTCCATCCTCTACTATCTGCCTGCCAAGACTCTCTTAGAATTACCCAATACTGCACTTGGAATTGACATTTGCAGCCAACTGACTAGCTACAAAAGAAGATGAACACTGATCCTGCACCCTGTCCCCTGGCAAAAAAACAAAACAAAACAAAACACACACACACAAAACAAAATGGACCACACAAAACTCTCTGGAAGAAAGACATGAGGGGTAAAAATATATACACACATATGGACAAATATGGGAAAAAAGCTAAGCAACAAATGAAAAACAAGTATTAACTCAGAGCTGGCCTGTAAAGTATCTCTCATTTGAATATTTCAAAATTAACAAAAAGCCTCTTTCCAAAAATTTATCTTTTCCAGTTTCTCTTTAACTGCACACACATACAAAAATAAAATGAAAGTTACTAACCTACACTTTCATACAAATAACTGGTTTCTCCCTTTTAATTATATTTCTTTCTTTAATATTAAGCTCTATCCTCTCTTGGCTTCATAACCCTACATTATCATGGTCCCTCTAATAACAATTTCTGTCATCTCTCTCCTATTCAGGCCTTGGTCGAGACACCTTATCCCAACTTATGGGTCTTCAGTTAACCACTCTTCATGAACAATATCCAAACCTTCATCTTGCTCTTTTTCCTGTACCCTCAGCCCTCATATCTCCAAATGCCATTTGGTTGTTTCTACTTCCGTGTCAGTTATTCCATTCAATCTATTATTTGTTTCATCACAGATCTTTCTCAGAATAAGAACACAAGAAAAATAATGCATACATCACGTACCCTCACAAAATCTTTTGTCTAAAAAATGAACTCATTACATTCTAAAAATCAATTCTTAGGGCGCCTGGGTGGCTCAGTGGGTTAAAGCCTCTGCCTTCGACTCACGTCATGATCCCAGGGTCCTGGGATTGAGCCCTGCGTCGGGCTCTCTGCTCAGCGGGGAGCCTGCTTCCCCCCCCCCTCTCTCTCTCTGCCTACTTGTGATCTCTGCCTGTCAAATAAATAAATAAATCTTTTTTTTTTTTAATCAATTCTCGAAAGTTTTCTTTTTATCCAGAACTTAGGGATAGAAACATCAGAATCTTGATTGATTCATACTATAACAAACATATCAAACTTATCACTAAATCCAGATGATTATTTTAAGATTTGACTTTTAAATAATCTTCATACCCAATGTGGGATTCAAAACTACAACCCTGAGATCAAGAGCTGTACGCTCTACCGACTGAACTAGTCAGGTGCACCAGATGATTTTCCTTTCTCTGCCTCTAATTCATTCATTTTGCCCATAGCTGCCACAATAACCTAATATACTGTTTTCATTTCTTTGCTCTCCATGATCCAGGCCAATCCTTCTCAACAAAGAATGCATATCTGCAACACCTGAGATCTTTTCCAAATACTTTTCCAAATACTTGGAAATACTTTTCCAAATACTTGGAAATACTTTTCCAAATACTTTTCCAATACTTCCAAATTCTTGAGCTTGGGCCCTGTTCTACCTATATTTATAAGTAAAAACCATTTTTTTTTAAGATTTTATTTATTTATTTGACAGAGAGAGAGAGATCACAAGTAGCCAGACAGGCAGGCAGAGAGAAAGGCGGAAGCAGGCTCCCTGCTGAGCAGAGAGCCCAATGCGGGGCTCGATCCCAGGATCCTGAGATCATGACCTGAGCTGAAGACAGGAGCTTAACCCACTGAACTACCCAGGTGCCCCCCATTTTAATTCTTTAAAACACCTATTCTACATATCTCTTTAACTTCAGGTAGTTAAAATTCTCTATCTCCAAGTTCTTCATTTGTATAAGACTTAAAAAGGTGGCATTAGGCTCTGCAGAACTGTTGGCAAGCCACAAGAATAGAGACCTAAATGTCCATCAAAAGGGAAAAGGTTAAATAAATTATGCTACATCTGCATATGGAATATAATGGCTACAAAATAATGATCAAGTGCTCATCCATGTTTTTAAAGCATACCAGCAAAGTCTAGTGTGTATCACATGCTCCCATTCGTATTTTTTGCATTAAGACTATTTCTGAACTGATTCATGAGAAATTATCAAAAGCAGCTGCCTCTGGGGAAAAGAATGGTCAAAAGAAGACTACTTTTTATAGTGTACTCTTTTGGGGCACCTGGGTGGCTCAGTCAGTTAAGTGTCTGCCTTCAGCTCGATCCTGGGATCGAGTCCCACATCAGGCTCCCTGCTCCACCGGAAGCCTGCCTGTCCCCCTGCCTCTGTCTCTCTCTCTCTCACTCTCTCCCTCTCAGTCTCTCATGAATAAATTTTTAAAACTCTTAAAAAAAATCACAGTATAACAAAATACAAAACTGTTATTTGAAATTAAACAGAGGCAATTACAACTACTTTCAAAAATAGTTGTAAAGATAAAAATCAAGAAATCTGAGTTACCTAACCAGCACATGACAAATATTCAAGAAAGCCTATCCATTTTCTTTCATAAAGATTTTATTTACAAAAAAAAAAAAAAAAGATTTTATTTACTGGGGCGCCTGGGCGGCTCAGCTGGTGAAGCATCTCCCTTCAACTCAGGTCATGATCCCAAAGTTCCTGGGATCGAGACCTGCATCGGGATCTCTGCTCAGCAGGGAGCTTGCTTCCCTCCCCCTCTCTCTGCCTGCCTCTCTGCCTGCTTGTGAACTCTGTCAAATAAATAAATAAAATCTTAAAAAAAAAAAAAAAAGATGACTGCAGCCTTATGAGAGATGCTCAGCCAGGGGACCCAGCAAAGCCACACCCAGGTTCTAGATTCACAGAAACTGTAAGATGATAAATGTTGGTACTGGAGTAATTTGCTACTAGCAATAAGTAAATAATACAACACCTACCTTAACACTGACAAAAGCTTTTTTGACTAAGAATGCAGTCTGATAAATTATAAGACTAGACAGAAAGAAATAAAGCCAAACAATATCATATTCCAGTCCATACCTGTCCTCCTCTTGCCAGCATGCTAACCCAAATAGTACTGGTGGGCCGGGAAGAATTCTCCAAACATGATCTACACTCTCCTGTGTAGGCATATTTAGAATCCTTTTTGGCAAACACATAGACTGTGTTTGTTGCCATTTTCTCTTGAGCAATCAGAACCTATAAGGACAACAAAAAAGTTATGCCATAAGTCCCACAAGTCTTTGAAGTAGAAAGAAGAGCAAAATCTGCATCTTAACCTGATCCATAGGCTCACTGAAATATCAATTCTTGAACTTTACAAACTCCATTTTACATAAATGCTTCACAGAAACATATAAGCTTGAACACCACCAAATCTCTAGCCTTTATAACATATAGCTAAATAAAGTTCTGGTTTATGTAAGTTGTCACCCTCTAAATAATTCCACTACCACCTCCAGGTTTTCTGTATATAAATTTACTTTTTAATTTGAACTTTCATAACTTAAATCTTAATTATATACTGTAATTTTTTTTAAAAAATGCTTATTATGGGACACGTGGGTGGCTCAGTCGGTTAAGTTGCTGCCTTCGGCTCAAGTCATGATCTCAGGGTCCTGGGATCGAGTCCCACATCAGGCTCCTTGCTCAGCAGGGAGCCTGCTTCTCCCTCTACCTCTGCCTACCACGCTGCCTGCTTGTGCGTGCTCTCTCTCTCTGACAAACAAACAAATAAAATCTTAAAAAAATAATAAAAATAAAAAATACTTATTATACCTTTTCTGATCCATTAATAATGAAATATCCACCAGGATCCAAGGGGCATTCATTTAACTCACAAAGATCACGATCTGTTAAGCCATTCAAGAGGCAATAAGTTGAACGCAACATAATTGGAATTTTTCCTATAAAAGTTTTCTGATGCTGAGTTTGAAGTTGTTCTTCACCTTCCTTAATGACTGTTTTTGTTATATCAACATAAAGTGGAGCAGAATACCTTTAGAAACAAAGATCACAATTATGTAATAGTAAGATATTTGCTAAACTCTCAACTGAACCGGTTAAAATTACATTTTCTGAATTGTATGTCAATACCAACTGCTGGAAAAAGTCTTACGTGAGATTTCTTAATCTGGCCTCATTTGGCATCATTGGTGAAGGAGCGCCATCTCTTTCCCAATGGGTAGGTTTAGAGAGGTAAATTTGTTCAAACTTCAGCAAGTATCTTGGCTAAAAGGAAACCAAAAACATGAAAAAGATAACTTTTTTCCGTAAGATTCCATTTTAATCAACATTAGCATTTTTCACTAGACGCAACTCTAGAAACTGCTGAAATTAACTCACTTTACTACTAGAGACTCTCCAAAGCCAATATCCATATTCCATAGATGTCAAGTTGAATACTTAATGGTTTTCTCAAGGCAAAAGACAAACAGTCTTAAAATATCCCAAGTAAATAAAGACTATGCACATAGCTCATATGCTCTGTGTTTATACCAAATAGTTAAAGGATTTGTGTAAATAATCTATATAACTTTATGTGCCCTCTCCTTGGTTAAGGTCAGAAGAAAAAAGTTACCAGAAAAGATAAATCAGATAATCAGGACAACTAAACACCAAAAAAAATTAACCTACCTCTTCAACACTCAAAAAAATCCTAATTGCTCTATAAAGGACTGAGAACTTCCAACTTCCAACCCTGACTATAGCTCACCCACCCCAAAAGGGAAAAAAAGTTTTCAATTAGTATCTATTTGCTCCCCAATAAAACAAGATCCATGAGAACTTTCCAGAGATAAATGGATATGGGTTTCTCTCTAAACCAAATCTTGGACAAAGAGACAATGGGGGCGCCTGGGTAGCTCAGCTGGTTGAGTGACTGCCTTTGGCTCAGGTCATGATCCCGGACTTCCAGGATCGAGTCCCGCATCAGGCTCCCAGCTCCTTGGGGAGTCTGCTTCTCCCTCTGACCTTCTCCTCTCTCATGCTCTCTCTCACTCATTCTCTCTCAAATAAATAAATACAATCTTAAAAAAAAAAAAAAAAAAAGAGAGAGAGAGAGACAATGCTCAGCAAGGAGCCTGTTCCCCCCTGCCCGCCCGCCCGCCTCTCTGCCTACTTGTGACCTCTGCCAAATAAATAAATAAATAATCTTTTAAAAAAAGAAAGAAAAGAAAAGGACAGATCAAGACAAAAATCATATACTGACTGTTGTGGTAATTCCATTCCCAAATCAAATAACACCAAGTATTTTCTTGTTGAACCCCTTAAGTATCTTTTCTCTACTAAGACAGTCCTACCCTGCCCTTCATGGTCAGCTTAAGTCTCCCCCCATTTTTTCCACCAAGTTCTGATACTCCAATTTCAGACCTCTTCCTCGATTATATTTAATAGTACTGGCACTTTGAGGCTGTTACATTGTTTTCTCTTTTGTTTTGCAAATACCAGGAAGAAAAAATGCTTAACCATAAAAAAGAAAATGTTTCTAAATGCCCATTTTCCAGCACAATGCCAGAAAGGCCAATTATTTTTGTTCTTAACAGCAAAAGTCTATGTAGCATCTCCAACCAGACTGAGAAGAACAGATCACCCCTCAGGAGATGAGCTACAGAAAAGGACTGAACTGGGGCTCTCCCTGACTCCCCCGACTCACTTTCTTTTTCAGTTTCACCATCTCTCTTCTCCTCAAAAACTAGGGATAGACTTGGACTATATATTTCTTTACAATCATTCATTTAAATTATAAAATTATAAATTACATTATAAAAGTATACTCTTGCTATGATTTTAATAATGCTAATAACAAAGACTATGAGGAACTTAGAAAAACAAGAATAGCTGGTACATTTGGGTGATTTTCTCTTATCTCTTATTTTGTTATAATAATGTATTTCTTATAAAATAAGGGGGAAAGTCCTTCAAATACATTTTCTTTCATGATTCCTTACTGTGAAAGAAAAAAGGGGGTCTTTCTGAAGCAATATGACTATTTATGCCTTGCTTCTCCTAGTAGATCATATTTCTTAAGTTCCCTCTCCCCAACTATTAAATCCCTACTATTTGAATAAGGATTAGGTTTCAGATTACTTGCAAAAATGTATCTCTTCATTAGTAAGAATAAATTAGGAACTGATAAAAGATGCTGTAAATACCCTGCTAAAAACACCAACTTTCTTTTCTCTTACCTTTAGACCAGGTAAGAGGCCTGAAATTTCAAAACAAAACTCTCCTTTCACATACGTTACTTTAATAGAATAATCGTCTTACCGGTTCTTCAACTTCTCCACTAGCGTGCTGAGCTTCAGCTTGTAGGTCTATAGGTGGAGCATCTTCCACAATTCTTTGAACAGACATCTGAATAAACTCATCAAAAGAATCCAGCTGTTGTCTGACCAAGCCTTTCTCATCAAAATAGGAACTGGGAAAATATTAAGAGTTCATAACCAGTTATAAGTCAGTGATTTCTCTAGCATATTTCCTCCTAATTAAATCCAACAAATAATCAATCATTAAATACCAGTCCATCATTACACAGATATGATGAGTTATCCAAAATCAGGGTGAGACCAGGAATACTTTCTTTGTAGAATTTGTTAGGCTTCGGGTAACACGACTTATACTTATGGGTAAAATAATTAAAGCACAACAAAAGAACTATAAGGAAGTGCTAATATAAATGTCCTTTATAGATAAGTTTTATCCAACCTCTTTAAGTTATTCATTTATTCATTCACTCATTTATTTGATTTCTACGGCCCACGTGGGGTTCAAACTCATGACCCCAAGATCAAAAGCTATACCCTCCTCTGACTGATGAGCCAGGCGCCCTTCATCCAACCCCTTTGAAACATTTTTTTCAAACTAAAGAAAATGTGGATACTTGAGCGGCACAGTTAGTTAAGCATCTGACTCTTCATTTCGACTTGGGTCGTGATCTCAACGTGATGGGATCAAGCCCCATGTGGGCCTCTGCGCTCAGTGAGAAGTCTGCTTACAATTCTCTCTCCCTTTGCCCCTCCCCATGTGTTCACTTGATCTCTCTAAAGGAAGTAAGTCTTAAACTAAAGAAAATGTGTAGTCAAAGATAAAAGAACTCTAATTTGAATAAGTGGGAAGATGATACCCATGACCAAAATATGGAAGATATAAAAACTTCAATTTTAGGTTTAATATTAGCTCTAATTTGTATATGTTAAAGGTGAGATGAGAGTAAGTCATTCAAGTGAAAATACTCAGCAAATGACTGATGATAAAAAATGAAGTATGGCTGGGGCGACTGGGTGGCTCAGTGGGTTAAGCCTCTGCCTTCAGCCCAGGTCATGATCTCAGGCTCCTGGGATCAAGTCCCAAGTTGGGCTCTCTGCTCAATGGGGAGCCTGCTTTCCCCTCTCTCTCTGCCTGCCTCTCTGCCTGCTTGTGAGCTCTCTGTGTCAAATAAATAAATAAAATCTGGGGGAAAAAAATGAAGTATGGGTAACAGATGAGAGTTACCAATAGATACAGAAATCACAATGAAGCCCTAAAGAAGAATGAAGAATCTGAAAGAGAGATACATGATTTACAAGGAAGAGACACTTATTCACATGAGGGAAAGGAGAAGAATATATATAATAAATGTACAAAAAAATGTGAGTACAAGAGCAATCTCACTCCTCACCACCAACCAGGAACAGCTGTATACCTGGTCTTCAGCGAGACTAAGGCTCTGAGATCCACCACAACCCTAAGGACTGGATTATCTCTCTGGCCCTCTGGAGATTCTCTCTCTGGCCCTCTGGCACACCCCTGTGTCTCAATTCCTTCACTTTGTAAGCCTTGCCATCTTGTACCTGTGACACTTTCTCAGCTTCTGCTCTCCTTTCCCTGGCCACTACCCTTATGCTCAAATCAATTTTCTAAGGCAATATGCACAGCCCAACTAATCACCAGTCTTCCATTTTGGCATCACCAGGTCACTTCACAGGTCATCAGCAGGCCATTAACTGGCTGACTTTAAGTCAAGATCTCACCCTGATTCAATCAATCATAGACATCAATACTAGAAGTTAGGTCCTATGGTAAATAACAGCACACAATCATCCTTACATAAGGTCCAGCCTAAAGAATGGATAGGGCAATTTTCTTCAGTATAGACTGTGAGCTAACAGGAAAGAAATTTCTCACAACCACTTGGGTCCACCACTGATATGTAAGAAACACATGGAAAAAGGCACTGTCTGTAATTAAAATAACAATAGTTTTTATAGACAATTAACAGTGAAAAAACCTTCACAAAACTATGGATAAGATTCATTCCCCCAGGAAGAATTCCCAAGATCATTATAATACTGTTTCATTAGACTGTTATCCCTGGGGAGCCTGGTGGCTCAGTCAGTTAAGCACCCAACTCCTGATTTCAGCTCAGGTCATGATCTCAATGTACTGGGATCGAGCTCCATGTGGGGCTCCGTGCTTAGCAAGGAGTCTGCTTCTCTCCTTCTCCCTCTGCCCTTCCCCCTGCTCACACGTGCGGGCACACATGCGCACTCTCTCTCGAATAAATAAATCTTAAAAAAAAAAAAAAAAGGTTGCCTTTTACACACCTAAACTACATAAATATCTCATTTTATAACTATCTGGATTATTTTACCAGAAGTCATCTTACTGAAGTCCCTAGTAATATTAAGTAACATCATAATCACACTGCTTGGGAAAAAATCATTTGATATTAAAAAGTGAAAAAAAACAAAGCATCAGCTCACAATAAACAAAGCACCTATAGTCATTTAAAACATAAAAATCAAGTATTTTGTAACAAATGCTAAATGGGTAACTATTCACAATAGTTTACCTTGAACAACCAATCACATATTCCGAAAACAATTCTTTAAGATCAAAATATTCCTTCTCCCTGGATATTGTAGAATATAGGCATACCCACAGAATATCTACCTAGTTATTTTTTCCTAGTCAGATGCCTCTTGGTGTCTAATACTGAATGATCATAGAAAATACAAATGTATTAATACAAAGTTTTTAGGGCACCTGAGTGGCTCAGTCGGTTAAGATGCTGCCTTCGGCTCAGGTAATGATCCCAGGGTCCTGGGATGGAGGCCCACATCAGGCTCCCTGCTCCACGGAGAGCCTGCTTGTCCCTCTCCTACTGCCTGCCACTCTGCCTACTTGTGCTCTCTATCTCTGTCAAATAAATAAATGAAATCTTAAAAAAAAAAAAAAATACAAAGTTTTTATAATCCATGTTTAGTAGTAAAAAATATACACTTACATTCCAAAATCTCAATACATTTTTAATAAAACAAGGTTCAAAAAGGTTCAGTTTTACTCCAAATACAACTGGTACAATGTTGGAAGCATATATTCTTTGAAAAGGAAGAAACTGTCAACAAAGAGGATGTGCATCTTGGCGATGAAGGGGCTCAAAGAGTTATCATCATGTTACTATATACACAGCAACTGTGGTAGCATTTTATATCCTAATACAGCAGGATGTTACTTCAATACTTAAAAGTTGTTTTTCTTACCTACATGTAAGGCTTCTGAGTTTTGTTACATTTTAATTACACATAGAACTGGATGGGGATTTGGGCTGAAATACAACCTAATGTAACTTTATCCATTTAAAATAAGAAAACCAAAAAATCAAATTAACACCAGTAATGGAAAAAAACAGCATCACATGCCTCCTGATAGACTGCAGAGAGAACATCACTGCTGCCAAAAGTAATCATTTGAATCTAATTACAAGGAAACATCAGAAAAACCCAAACTGAGGAGCATTCTAAAAAGCAACTGGCCTGGATTCTTCAAAAATTCCTAGGTAAAAAAAAAAAAAAAAAGGAAGACTGAGGGATTGTTCTAAATTATAGGAGATAAAAAGTAGCTCATGAAAACTAAATGCAGTATATAATTCTAGGTTAGATCTAGGATCAGGAAAAAATGTATCTTACTATGAACAACATTAGTGGGACAACTGGCAAAATCTGGGTAAGATCTGTAGATTAAATTATTGTACTGGGACGCCTGGGTGGCTCAGTGGGTTAAAGCCTCTGCCTTAAGGTCATGATCCCAGGGTTCTGGGCAGAGAGCCCCACAGCGGGGCTCTCTGCTCTGTGGGGAGCCTGCTTCCACCTCTCTCTCTGCCTGCCTCTCTGCCTACTTGTGATCTCTGTCTGTCAAACAAATAAATAAAATATTTTAAAAAAATTATTGTACTAATATCAATTTTCTGATTTTGATGACTTATGATTATGTAAAAGAATATTCTTAGTCTGTAACTTACTCTCAAATATCTCAGAAGAAAAATATGCAGAGAAAAGGAAAGGCAAAGAAAATATGTAAAGTTAACTAACATCTGGGGAATCTGAGTGAAATGTATATATGAATTCTTTGTGTAACTTTACTTAAGTCTGAAATACTTTAAAAGTTCAAGTTAAATATATAAATAGAGAAACCAGCTCCCATGTAGCATATTCATATAAACATCTCATTTTTAAGAACAGAATAAGCAAGAAATCCCTTTATAGGTTATTGTGCTTTTAAAGCTTATGAAGTTTGGTCTCAAAAGTTACCTGATTACAATCCAACATGCTTCTTGCCACAAGTCTGGGGTGATTTCATCATCATCTTCATCATATTGCATATCTGCAAAAACCAAAAATATTATACCCGTGTGCAATAAAATGCTAGTTGTTAACATCTCGCTCCTATGATTTGAAGTAGCAGAAACATATTTGTTAAATAAAAAGCAATTTTTTCACCCCACTTTTCTGAACTTTTAGTTAATTGAATTATTACTAATATATTACAATAGACATAGGTACACATCCAAGTACACAAAGGTCTATATCACATAGGCATTTTCCCAGTATACATTACAAAGGTTCAGTGTAAGTTGTTTGAGTTCATTAATATCCCATCTTCTCCAGAAAGTCCATGTAATTCTCATTAATAGCTAACTATAATGATAACTAGGAGCAAGCATACAGTCCTCTCTGATCAATAAGCTCCTCAGAGACTGGAGTGAAAGATTAGGGTAAGGGTGTAAATCCAGAGAAGGGTTCCAATAGTTGGGCAATACCTTCAGGTGCAGTGGTTCATTACAGCAAGATTTCATATAGGTAAAGGTATGACAGACAGATTTCCCAAAGATGGCCACAACTGTATCTGCCATTTTACATGCTCTTTCATAATGTCACTTGATATGCCTACCATCAAGATATAGGGGTTTAGGGGTGCCTGGGTGGCCGGTTATTAAGCGTCTGCCTTTAGCTCAGGTCACGATCCCAGGGTCCTGAGATCAAACCCCGCATTGGCCTCCCTGCTCAACAGGGAGCCTGCTTCTCCCTCTCCCACTTGCCCTTCTTGTGTTCCCTCTCTTGCTGTGTCTCTGTCAAAAAAAATAAAATAAAATCTTTGGGGGAAAAAGAAAGCTATAGGGGGGCCTATGTTTCCTCCTGGTAAATCTGGGTGGGTTTTTGGCACTGCCGTAACTAAAAGAAAGCAGCTGAAGCCACACTGCATGACTTAAAAAGCTAGGTAAGAAAAGGCAATGCAATTCCACCTTCTTTACTGAAACACATGCTTCTGGAGCTCTGAGTGGCCATTAGTTAAGTCCTACTACTCTAAGGCTGGTATTAGTACAAGGAAGCCCAAACCATACAGAAAGGACACTTACAGATGCTCCTATCAATCCTGGTCCTTGAGTCCTGCCAAGCCAGGTGCCAGACACGTGAGTAATAAACTCTCTAGATCATAGAGGCCCTAGTCGTCAAAACCCAACCTTTGAGTCTTTGCACTGAACCACTGACATCACGGAGCAAACAAGTCATTCCTACAACACTCTATCCAAATTCCTGACCCACCAAATTCATGAACACATTAATTTTTAAGCAGCCAAATTTCAGGATGGTTATGCAGCAATAGTAATTTGAACAACAGGGGATTTAAAAAATCAAGAGTGCACTGGTCTTCTGCTAATAGTCTCAACATCTTATCTAAAAGACAAGTGTGTTGTATTTTTGTTTTTATATTCTAACTTATATAGCCTGTAGAACTTAAGGGCTTCCAATTTGAAATTTAATACATGTTCAAAGCAAATTATTTAATAAATGCCTCTTGAGCAGATTGGAATTACTGATCCTGACATGTGGCTGGGAGTGAGTAAGAAAGACAAAGCTACCCAAAATAGCTCTGGGATATCTAACTTTGATGACAGATTAGAGATTACTATCACAGCCACAAAGAGAAGCAAAAAGGTGAGAAGGTGAGAGAAATGAGGGGGTTAGCTTTAGGTATACTTGTGAATCATTTATCCCTTTAAATACCTGCAGTAAACAACTGGATGTAAATATAAAGCTCAAATAAGGGAACTAAATTACAAACGGCTGAGAATCATGAGCAAGTCGTTGGTAGAATACGGAGAGCTTCCAAACAGAAGGAAGACTGAAGGCAGGATATTAAGGAATACCTCTATTACAGTCATGTGACAAAAAATGAATCCACGAAGGAGACTCATTCACTCAGCCATGCCCATTCAGCAAATATTTGTTGAATATATTTACTATATCCCAGACATTGGAGACACAACCTTCAACAAGTTAAGAGATGGCTGTATCCTCAGGGAGATCATCACCTACTAGAGGGATGCAAACAAGATGAAGTCAATTAAAAGGAAGAACAAAGTGAATGGACAGTTCTAACCAAGACCTGAGAAGTTATGGTAGACTTCCCCAATGCAGAGCTGGACAGAGACCTCAAGGATAAATAAATAGGAGTAAACCAGGCAAAAGGAAAGGGTGAGGAAGTGAGGGGCAGAGAAAGTAGTCTTTCAAAAAGAAAAAACAATTTGCACAAAAGACTTCAAAATGAAAGCTACTCAAGGAATGAAAGAAGGCTAATGTAGCTGAAGCACGGAGTGTGAGTGGTAAAAGAGACTGGTCTTTACCAATAGAGCTTTGAGGAACCATTCTAAGATTTTAACAAGAGTTTGGCTAGATCAGATTTTCATTTCTGAAAGATCACTGTGGCCACAGTATGGATGGTGAATGGAAACGCCAAGAAACCTGGAGCACACAAACCAGTTGAGAATCCAGGGAAATAATCTAGATAAGAGACGGTGGTGGCCCCAACTAGAAATTATAGCAGAGGGGACAGACAACTGACTAGATCTGACATATTTAGAAGACAGAACCCTCAGGACTTTGTGGCTCATTAGATAATGGGGGCAGAAGAGAGGAATCAAGAATGATGCCCACCCAGGCTTCTGGCTTCAACAACACAACAGGGGGAGAGCACTCACTGAGACAGAGAACACAGGACAAAACAGATTAGGAAGGATGATGAGTAACGGAAAATAGCTCAGTCTGGGCAGTGCCAACTTTGAGTAGCTTAGAGCACATCTATATGCATTGTGCAGTGGCAGTTAGATATGTTAGACAACTGAACTGGATATATAAATTCGAAGTCATCCACATATAAATGGTACCTAAAGCCATGGAGATGGAATCCTCCAGAAATAATACGAATAGAAGAGAACAAGAAGGAATGTCAGGTAAGAAGAATTACGTGAGAGTTATGTGGCAGAAGGAAGGAATGAGTTTCCAAGAGGAAGCCATCAACAATGCTGAATACCACGGGGTCTGGATAAGCTTTGAAATAATGTCCCTCTAATTTATCAATTGAGAAGTCATTGACATTCTTATTAAGAGCTGTTTTAATGTACTGGCTAGAGCACAATTAGATTGGAATAGGTTGAGGAGAAACTGGAAAATAGGAATTGGAAACAACAAAGAGCCTATTTCTTTTAAGAAGAGTGGCTGTGAATGAATGGAGAAAGGCTAAATATTGGAAGAAAAAGTAAACAAAGAGTTTAACAACAACAAAGAGTTTAATTTGTGAGTGTGTTTTTTTTTGTTTTGTTTTTGTTTTTTAGTACAAGAGATCTAATACTTCACATAGAAAAAGAAGCCAGGTGAAAAGAAGTGTCTGAAAAACTGATAAGGGTATATCCAATAAAGCTATCAAAATGGGGCACCTGGGTGGCTCAGTCAGTTTAAGCATCTGCCTTCAGCTCAGATCATGATCTTGGGGTCCTGGGATGAAGCCCCATGTTTCGCTCCCTGCTCAGCAGGGATTTCCGCTTCTCCCTCTCTCTCCCAACTCATGCTTGTGCTCTCTCAAATAAATAAATAAAACCTTAAAAAAAAAAAAAAAAAAAAGAGGGGCACCTGGATGGCTCAGTTGGTTAAGCACCAACGTTCAACTCAGGTCACAATTCCAGGGTCCTGGAATCAACCCCCAAGTCAGGCTCCCTGCTAAAGCCTGCTTTTTCCTCTCCTTCCCACTTATGTGGTCTCTCAAATAAATAAATAAATACTAAAAAAAAAAAAAAAAAAAAGATATGAAAGGACACAGGCAGGAAGGGACTGTAGACTCAATGCTGGAACAGACCTGATAAATGAAATAACTTTAACTCTCTTCCCATAGGATTATTATACATTGCTAATGAGAATATATTGGGGCACCTGGGTGGCTCATTCGGTGTCTGCCTGCCTTCACCTCAGGTCATGATGAGGAGTCTGGGATGGAGCCTCATGTTAGGCTTCCTGCTCAAGGGGAGCCTGCTTCTCCCTCTCCTCCCCACTTGTGCTCTATGTCTCTAATAAATAAATAAAATCTTCAAAAAAAAGAATATAAACTAGTATAATCTCTATAAAGGTCACTTCGTACCATCTGCAAAATGTTAAACATGTATATTGTTTGAGCTGACAATTCTATATTGAGGAATTTCTCCTACAGACATACTTGCATTGGACAAAATTACATGTACAAGATAATTCCTGGGGCGCCTGGGTGGCTCAGTGAGTTAAAGCCTCTGCTTTCGGCTCAGGTCATGATCTTGGGGTCCTAGGATTGAGCCCCGCATAGGGCTCTCTGCTCAGCAGGGAGCCTGCTTCCTCCTCTCTCTCTGCCTGCCTCTCTGCCTACTTGTGATCTCTGTCTGTCAAATAAATAAATAAAATTTAAAAAAAAAAGAGAATTCCTAACAGCACTATTTGAACCAGAAAAAGATCGGATATAACCCAAATACCCGTCAACAAAACACTACTTAAGGAACATTCGTACAAACTAGGTAGGTGTGAAAAAAAATGAGTGCTCAGGAAAATCTCCTAAAAATAATACACACACACACACACACACATATCCAGAAAAGGGTGTTACCTTTTTTTTTAAAGGGTGGAATACAGAATCCCATTTATATTTGCTTGAATATGCATAAAGCATTCCAGAATGAGAACCTACTGTGGAGGGGGCTCACCCTACACAGATGGTGGACAAGAATAAAAGCTTACACTTTAACCTTTTTATATTTACTACCTTGAGAGCCGTAAGACTATGCTACCCACTCAAAAAGTTAAGCTAAAAAAAAACCTTTTAACTTTTTTTCTGAGATAGAAATTAAGAAACCTAGTGATGCTAATAGGTTTTCAGACTCAAGACAAGAGAAAGAGAAGTTTAAACAGCAGAGTTTACGCTTTTGCTTCTTTTTCTCCATGCAGTGGCCTGGGAATAAGGAGAAACGGGAGAGGTGGCCACAAGACTGGGAGTCAGAAAAAAAGTGGTTTGAAATAGTAGCTGTGGAGTATGGAAGACCGAGCATTAAAAACACGTAATGAAAATAGACTCGACTAAGAATTCTACATGTGAAAAGAAAAAATAAAGACATACTGGCCCTATTCCATAGGATACAGAACACCTGAAAACTCTTCCATCTGTGGGAAGACGAAATTTAAAGGTCATCCTTTAAGACAATTTACTTAGACATATGACAGCATGAAGGAGCGCCCCGACATACACACTATACTCTTTCCAAAGCCTAGCATAATGCTCGGCACAGGCTGACACTCAACAATTCAACTATTCGAAATACATTCACTCTGGCTTTGGGGGAAATCAAGAAAGGAGCCCTTTGCTTCAAAGTCAAAACAGCGCAAACCGTCTTACTGCTCCGCACGCCATTTCAATCCGGGAAGGCGATGTCCGACTTAGCCAGGAGCCGAACGAGAAGAGAACAAGAATCACCCGCGCAGGGGCGTTAATGCGGTTCCCCGCACCCTCCCTCTCTCACAATCCCAGCTTCGTTCCCCTGAGGAATGTTGGGGGTGCGACTGGGAACACTGGAGCCGCGAGTAAGGGGGAGGCCGCGAACCCTCCATTGGGTCAGCTTCCCCTCTTTTCCCTCCTTAGGTCGTCGCAGAGTGTTCTGAGGAGTTACCTACCCTCGTCCGCGTCATACATATTGGCAAACGGTTCCCAAGTTCCTAACTCCTGGAATCAGAGAAAATCGAGCAGCAGCCGACAGCACCCGCAGCGTGAGGCGAGTAATTTCCGTCTCCGGCGTTCCCAGAATGCTCTGCTTCTCAGGCCAATGGCTGCCCACAGAGCAGCCAACGAAAGATCTGCGCCTGCGCAACTGGGAGGGTACGGTTTGTGAGGGTTAGAATTGCGCACGCGCAAATCGTAAACCACCGCCTCCAGTGGCTGATTGGGAGAACGGTTCCTACCGTGACGGTCGGATCCCGCCAATTAAATTTTTTGTTTTTCAATACTGTTGCACAAATAGTGACACTTGAAAAAAAATAAAGATTTATTAATTAAGGGGTTTTAATTGAGGCCGTGAGTATGAGGCATTTGATTTTTTTTTGCACTTCCCAGACCAAAAACATGAAGCTTTCAAATAATGTGATTCACTAAAAGCACGTTGTGCCAGCGGTGACTCGCTGAAGAAGCCTGAAAGGACACAAACCCTCACTACTCTCTCCAGCCCACCCAGCTGAGCCTAATCGCGGACGGTTTTGACGTAGCTTTGAACGGGATCTCCGGCCTTAGATACTTCATCGCGAGAACTCACGGAAGGAGCAGCGAAAGGAGACGTCGAAGTGCGCTTTCCGACAAATGACAGCCCACTCGTAGTCCCGGGCTTAAGTCAGGTTTTAAGGCGCATCTCAAACCCCAGTGCGCCTGCGCGCACGTGGCTCCGCCCCTTTGCCCGGGGTCGCGTTCCCCATGCTGCCTGCACGGTTCACCCGCGTGGTGCTGTGGCCCTTCCTGCGGGGATCCGCTCCCACCGTAGTGCACCATGTCCCTCGGGAGCCCCTTCTCCAGAGATGTGCGGCCGCCTCTTCCTCCCCGCACCCATCGGGCCTGGGACATAGGCTTTCCAGTGGCTCAACGGCGACTGGGGGTTACGAAGGGAGGACTGACACGGAGGAGCATTTTCTGTTCCCCGAGTACGTCCCAGAGCCCGAGCCCGCGCCAAACCTCGAAGAACAGATGCGAGAGCTGCAGCAGCGGCAGGAGGAGGAGGAGCGACAGAAGCAGCAGCGGCGGGACGAGCGGCAGCAGCAAAAGGTAGCCGGCAGTCGGGTACACCCGGTCGTGGGACACCCGGACCCCACGGTGCGGCCCAGCGGCCTGAACTGCTCGGGCTGCGGAGCGGAGCTGCACTGCCAGGACCCCGGCGTGCCCGGCTACCTGCCCAGCGAGAAGTTCCTCAGCGCGGCGGCGCAGACGGACGGCGGACTGGCGCGAACTGTGTGTCAGCGCTGCTGGCTGCTGGTGCACCACCGGCGCGCCCTGCGCGTGCAGATGAGCCGCGAGCAGTATCTGGAGCTGGTGAGCGCGGCGCTCCGACGCCCGGGGCCCGCCCTGGTGCTCTACATGGTGGACCTGCTCGATCTGCCCGACGTCCTGCTGCCCGACCTGCCCGCGCTGGTGGGCCCCAGGCAGCTAATCGTGCTGGGGAACAAGGTGGATCTGCTGCCCCAGGACGCGCCGGGCTACCTGCAGCGGCTGCGGGAGCGACTGTGGGACGACTGTACCCGCGCGGGGCTCCTGCGGTCCTGTGGCCACCGAGGGCCCCAGCACGCCGGCGAGGACCGGCAGCAAGACTGGACGGAGAATTCGAATACTTCCACCAGGCCCCGCACGGTGCTCAGGGATGTGCGGCTCATTAGCGCCAAGACTGGCTATGGCGTGGAAGAACTGATCACAGCGCTTCAGCGCTCCTGGCGTTACCGCGGCGACGTGTACTTGGTTGGCGCCACCAACGCTGGCAAGTCCACTCTGTTTAACACGCTCCTAGAATCCGATTACTGCATCGCCAAGGGCGCTGAAGCTATCGACAGAGCCACCATCTCCCCTTGGCCTGGTGAGTCTTAGGAGGCCCGCCCCCTTTTCTGAGAAGCTGAAAGTCTTGTTGCAGCCCAGGTACCTAGTACAGCCTTTCTTTTTTTAAAGATTTTATTTATTTATTTGACAGAGATCACAAGTGGGCAGAGAGAGAGGAGGAGGAAGCAGGCTCCCTGCTGAGCAGAGAGCCCAATGTGGGACTCGATCCTAGAACCCTGAGATCATGACCTGAGCCGAAGGCAGCGGCTTAACCCACTGAGCCACCCAGGCGCCCCTAGTATAGCCTTTCTTAATGTCCACCAGGGACTATCTGGAGCCTTCCATTTAAAAAACTCTCCCTGGGGCGCCTGGGTGGCTCAGTCCTTAAGCCTCTGCCTTCCTATCAAAGCATGATCCCAGGGTCGTGGAATGGAGCCCCGCATCAGGCTCCATGCTCAGCCAGTAAACCTGAGTCTCCCTCTCCAGCTTTCCCTGCTTGTTCCCTCTCTCGCTTCCTCTCTCTCTCTCTCTCTCTCTGTCAAATATATAAATAAAATCTTAAAAAAAAAAAAAAGTCTCGCTCTACTTTAGTCACTCCTCTCTTTTGTGTCGGTCTACTGCTTGGAAATTTAGTATATGTTAGTCAACACAAGGGAATATTTATGGAGCACTTCTATGTTCCAGTCACTGTTCTTTAGGCGCTGTAGATGAACCGGGGAACAGAGCAAGAATTCCTGCTCTCTTTGGAGGTTTTCCTGGTAGCTTTACTTCTTTGTTTCTCTGGAAGGTCCATCTTTTTACTTTTTTTCTTTCTTTCCTTCTTTTACTTCCTAAACTTCCACCCAGTCTTACTCTTCATATCTTAAGTTAATTCATGAGATCAGTATGCTATACACACTTAACACTTGAATAATTCACTAATGCTATATGATTTGTGGCTTTGAGAAAAAAAAGGTCAGCTTTGTGGGTTTTTTTTTTTAAGATTTTGTTTATTTATTTGGGAGAGAGACGGAGAGCGCAGGAGAAGGGAGGAGGTCAGAGGGAGAAGCAGATTCCCCGTGAAGCTGAGAGCCCGATGTGGGTCTCTATCCGGGGACTCTGGGATCATTACTTGAGCCGAAGGCAGTTGCCCAACCAAGTGAGCCACCCAAGCGCCTGGGTTTGTTTGTCTTTTTTTAAGATTTTATTTATTTATTTGTGAGAGAGCACAAACAGGGGAGCTGCAGGTAGAGGGAGAAGCAGGCTCCCTGCTGAACAAGGAACCCGATGCAGGGCTCCATCCAGGACGCTGGGATCATGACTGGAGCTGAAGGCAGACGCTTAACTGACTGAGCCACCCAGGCATCCCTCAACTTTGTGGTTTTAAGAAACTTTTGTAATTGCAAAATGGGTCCCTCTGTGACCCTGTTGGTATTTAACAGTTGGCAAAACTGCCTCATTTGTTCCTTTGAAACCAGTGTTTGACTTTAATAAGCTGTTCTTCTCTGTCCAGGCTTTTGGCTAAATTACACACAGAAGTGCTTTTATCCTGGATAGTAATGCAGTGAAAATGGAAAGAAAGCAGGTCTGCAGATTGGGGATTCAAACCCAGGTTGAGCCCTTGGGCCTGTCTCTGAGCCCATTTCCTCATCTGTAAAATAAGAATGATCTTGTAGACGGTTGTCATGAAGGTTAAGTGAAGTAAACTGCAGTACACAGGTCAGTGTAGCTCCTCAAAAATGTTAGTTTTCCTCCCCTTATTCCCTCTTCTCGGACAGTGTTTATAAGAACATATTTATTCTTTGGCATTTCAGGTACCACATTAAACCTTCTGAAGTTTCCTATTTGCAACCCAACACCTTACAGGATGTTTGAAAGACAAAAAAGGCTTGAAAAAACTGCAGCTGAGGCTGAAGAAGATCTTAGTCAGCAAGAACAACATCAACTTAATCACCTGAAAAAGCATGGTTATGTAATAGGTAAGCATCTTCTATAGGAGAACTCTTGTTCGGGCTATGCTAAAATTTTTTGTTGAACAACCTGAAATACAGCTGCCTAGGGCTAGCCAGTTTTTGTGGGGAGAGACTACTCTCCTTGTTCTGGAACAAAGAGGCTCTTGAGAGGCAAGGCTACTGTTTGGAAACCCAGAGTTCTTTGTGCTAAGAAAACTGAAACAGTAGGTACTTGGAGAAATCCAGGAGGGGAAACCTGCAACAAATGCCCAACCAACCGTTGTCAGCAGTGGAAGCATTTTCGCTGGGAAACAGCACCCTCTCCTTGCAAACCAGCACAGGTTGTGGACTCCATGTTGCAGCTTTAGATCAGATTATTGTCCCTCTTCCCTTGGTATCTTTTTTCAACCTTCTTTCACTGAAAACAGTTTGATTACCAGCACTTCCCCTCACCAGCAGCCACCGGCCCCTGCCCAGTGTACACAGCTAGCGACATATTTGACCATTGCAAGAGTCTGACCTCCACTGCCTTTGAAAACAAAGAGCAAAGGTATCATTGTAGTCTTGCTTCCCTACACCATAGTTAGTCTTACTTAGACTTATTTTTGATGCAAGCGAGGAGAATAAGTATTACCTGTCTGGAATCAAAAGCTTCAAAGGAGTGACTAATAGCTTAAATATAACTTGTTCTAGGAAGAGTTAGAAGAACATTCTTGTATTCAGAAGAACGGAAAGAGGAAGCCACCTTTGAGTTTGATGCTGATGCACTTGCCTTTGACATGGAAAATGAACCTGTTGTGGTTCCAGATAAATCCACCAAACGAGTAGAATTGACCCCGCAAGATGTGAAAGATGCCCACTGGTTTCATGACACCCCTGGAATTATAAAAGAAAATTGTGTATGTATTTGATGTCTTTTGGAACTATGAACTTTCAGTTGCACGAGTGCCGTCTTCATGGGCAGAACCCAGGAAAGGCATATCCTTTCACTTTAGACTCTGTTCTGGTTTCATTCGTAGAAGCAGTTTAGGGTGATCTGTGTGTCGACAAGATCTGTATTCCATTTGGTAGGCTCCACTGCTCACAACCTCTTTGTGTTATTGTGGTGGTTACTTCATTAGGGAGACATTTATAAAATCCTAGATTTTGAGGTTGGAAGAAACGTAACTATCGCTGTAGTTCAGCCCACCCATTCAGTGCTTGAATTCCCTCTAAACCTATCCATCCAGCTTAAACTGAAATAAGGAGGGACTCAACCATCCCCTGAAGCAGTGTTTCCTTGTCTCCCACGGTATCCCATTTGGCCTTTGACCTGCTCTTTGTGTGGAATTGAACAGTCTCCCTGTAACTTGTACCCTTTGTTCCTCCAAATGGTCCCATATGAAATGAACATAATGCCTCTGCAAGACTTTGAACTACTTTAAAGTGCCATGTCCTGTCTCTTCCCCACTCTATTCTGTTCTCCCAACAAATACTGAACATTTACTGTGCTGACATAATCCAGATGATTTCTCTGTTGCTTGCAACTGTTCTGAGAGATAGGCTTTTCATTAACTCAGGCCTCTTTTCAGACTATCTTCTAATTTGTTTCTGTCTTTAAAATATGACTAAAGGGTGCCTAGGTGGCTCAGTAAGTTAAGCATTTGTCTTCAGCTCTGGTCATGATCCCAGGACCCCGGGACAGAGCCCCAAATCAGGTTCCCTGCTCAGTGGGGAGAATGCTTCTTTCTCTCCCTTTGTACCTCCCCCTGCTTGTGCACGTGCTCTCTCTCTTTCTCCCCCTCTCTCTCTCCCTCCCAAATACATAAAATCTTTTAAGAAATATATGACACTGGGGCACCTGGGTGGCTCAGTCGTTAAGCAGCTGCCTTGGGCTCAGATCATGATCCCAGGGTTCTAGGATCGAGTCCTGCATCCGGCTTCCTGCTCAGAGAGAAGTCTGCTTCTCCCTCACCCACTCCCGCTGCTGTTTCCTTTCTCGCTATGTCTCTGTCAAATAAATAAATAAAATCTTTTAAAAAATATATACATATGACACTAAGAACTAAAGTTACTAAAGAACTAAAGTATAAAGTACCTTATACATATGTATGTATACATATATATACATATATATAAAAGTATAAAGTACCCTATATACATATGACACTAAGAACTAAAGTACTAAAGAACTAAAGTATAAAGATGAGCACAACTTAGAATAAGATTAAATCCACCTGTCTTGCCCTTAACACGTCTTTTACTCCAGTTACAATCTCCTGGGCAACTTTCTTTTATCTCATTAAATTAAGCCCATATCCTACGCACTCATTAAATCTCACAACTTTTTATTCATTTGCAATTTTGATTATCATCCAAGTTACGGCTTTACTGAAGAATGCATCCAGGATACAGCCTTACAACAGATCCATTAATCAGTTTCTTTTAATCTGGTTACTGACACTAGTTCCTGTTCTACCTAATTGTGTCTGTATATGCCTATGAAACCACAGTGGTGTCTTAGCTTCTTTTCATTCTCTGCCCTGCCTGGATCACTTAGTTTCATTCTCAGAATTATGCTCTATTTAGTCCCCCATGTGTTAGATTCATGTACATCTTTTAACTTTTTTGCGCTCCTAGAATAATTGCTTATGTCCTGTCTCTTCCTTAGAAGTCTATAGCTTCAGGGTGCCTGGGTGACTCAGTGGGTTGGGCCTCTGTCTTCAGCTCAGGTTGTGATCTCCGGATCCTGAGATTGAGCCACGCATTGGGCTCTCTGCTCAGCGGGGATCCTGCTTCCCCCTCTCTCTCTGCCTGCCTCTCTCCCTGCTTGTGAGCTCTCTGTCAAGTAAATAAATAAAATCTTAAAAAAAAAAAAAAAAGAATCAAGTTCATAAAAGTTTTTTATCCACTTTTTTACCTTTTCTAATATTTCTCTTTTTTAAAAATGTTTTTTGTTTTTTTAATTTTTTTTTTTTTTTTTTTTTTGAGAGAGGGAAAGAGAGCAAACACAGGGGGAGCTGCAGAGGGAGAGGGGGAAGCAGACTCCCCACTGAGCAGAGAGTCCGATGCAGGACTCCATCCCAGGACCCCAGGATCATGACCTTAGCCAAAAGCAGATGCTCAACTGACTGAGTGACCCAGGTGCCCTAAAAAAATATTTAAAAAAAAAAATACTTTAAGTAAAAATACTTTAAGTAACCTCTACACCCAGTGTGCGGCTCAAACTGAGAACCATGAGATCAAGAGTCACATGCTCTACCAACTGAGCCCCCAATGCCCCCATAATATTTTTTTTTAATCAGATTTTTATTCCTTAAATCCTACCAGAATCTTGTGCTTGCTGCTGTTTTCTCTAGTCTTTAGGAACTCTTCATCCTTAGAAGCCAGAGGATTCATAACTTTGTCATTTTTTGCTAAGCATTTGAGGGAAATAAGAAAACTGAAGACCAGACTTAAGAAAGGGCTTCTTCAAAGCTCTCTAACTGCTCCTAGAATGAGGGGACCATTTTGCATTTAATGCATGCATACTTGCCACTGGGACAGAAGGTAGCATATTGCCTTACCTTTAACTGAGAGCTACTGGTCCCTAGAAGCCTTGATGGAGAGAGAGAACAGATGTGCTGTTTTGGGATTAACACATCAGTGTTTTCAGTTCACATCAATTTTGACATGTGAGGGATGCTACTGACATATAAAGTCTCACACTCGCATATAAGTTCTTTTACTCAGTATTAAGTTGTGAAGTAAGAGTAGAGCCATCCTTGGGGTGCCTGGGTGGCTCAGAGAGTTAAGCCTCTGCCCTCAGCTTGGGTCATGGTCTTAGGGTCCTGGGATCGAGCCTCGAATCAGGCTCTCTGCTCAGCAGGGAGCCTGCTTCCCCCTCACTCTCTGCCTGCCTCTCTGCCTACTTGTGATCTCTCTCTCTCTATCAAATAAATAAAATCTTAAAAAAAGAGTAGAGCCATCCATATCTCCAATAAAAGTAAGTCTCAAAAAAAAAAAAGTAATTCTCTAAAAAATCTGCCCTCTGCTTTACAGATTTTAAACCTTCTAACAGAAAAAGAAGTAAATACTGTTTTGCCGACACATTCCATTGTTCCACGAACTTTTGTGCTTAAACCAGGAATGGTTCTATTTTTGGGTGCCATAGGCCGTATAGATTTTCTGCAGGTAAGGAAAGTCTGTACTGTTTAAAAATGACCTACGTTTACTTTAAGGATGCAGATGTATGAACAGGATTGGCAAATTGTTGATAACTAGCTCATGACTAAAAAGAATGTTGATACTTTTTTGTTTGCTTGTTTGAAAATACCCATAATAAAAATTTGGGAAAAAGAAATGGAGAGGAAAACAAGTAGTAGGTCTCTAAAACTAGATCTTCATTAGGATGTTGAATGCTCCATACAGCTTGGCATGAGGAAAAGATACTGTTCCTATCCTGTGGTGTTGTTTCACATGGAAATCATAGGTTAAAAAAAAAATACGTACAGGGTTAGTGTGCATTAAATAAATCCCACACTTTTTTAAGTTTTTATTTTGAAGTAATCTCTGCACCCAGTGTGGAGCTTGAACTCACAACTCCTGATATAGTCACGCATTCCACTGCCGGAGCCACACTACTTTATATCCCAAGATACGTATGCAATTATGTATGTGCTTTTCTGTTTGATATTCTTTTATATAGCATCATTCCAGGATCTTAGAGTATTTATAGAATTGCTCTCTGTCTTCCCAAAGTGAGAAGAAAAAGGGAATGAAACATGGATGTATCCAGCAATGGTATATGTAACTCATAGGCCATTGCTATAGCATATTTCTTGGGTTTTGTGTTTTTTCATAATTTGTTGGCACTTTAACCTTGCACACTTAAAACCCTTATAATCTTCATTAAAGCCCACAGAATGTTAAACCTAACTTTACACTGGCACAATCAAAGCATTTCCTTTTAACTTATATTTCCATGTATATACTTTTTTCTTTTCTTTTTTTTTTTTTAAAGTAGGCTTCGCGCCCTGCGTGGAGCCCAACATGGGACTTGAACTCACGACCCTGAGATCAAGAATTAGCCGCTTTAATTGAGCCACCCAGGCACCCATCCTTATGTATTTCCTTTATTTATATTTGTTTAAATCTCCATTTAACTTATAAAGGGAGCTTGATTGGGGGCGCGATAATTAATTGTAATTTGTAATGTGTTTTTGCAAGTTTTTCATTCTGTAAAATAACTTATTTTCTTCCTTTCTCAAGGGAAATCAGTCGGCTTGGTTTACAGTTGTGGCTTCCAACCTCCTCCCTGTGCATATTACTTCCTTGGACAGGGCAGATACGGTGTATCAGAAGCATGCTGGTCATACATTACTCAAGGTGAGGTAGCACACTTTGAAGATTACACAGTTAGGTTAACCTACACTGTGAAGCCCCACAGTCCTGCTAAGAAAGCCTTTGTTGGACATACCATTTTTGTTACATGATCAGCTAGCTCTTTCCTCACCTGTTCTGCTTGAGGATTTTGGCTGCAAAGTCATGTGGGCCCTATAAGAAAAGGGATGTTGTTTGGACTGATCCTAGAATACCTATAGGCTTGTGTTTTCTCTAAACTACACTGGCCAATACCGTAACCATGAGTGGCTATTTCAGTTTAAATAAAATTTTAAAAACAAACAAACAAATAAATAAATAATAAAATTTAGAATTTAGTTCTTCTGCACTAGCCACTTTCCAGCTGCCCAGCTATCACATCAATGCAGAAAGTTGTATTGGTTTAATGCTGAGTGAAGAGAAGATAGACATTTCTCACAACTGGGGGCATTCCTGGCATCCAGTGGACGGAACCAGGAATAATGGTGAACATCCCTTCAGTGCCCAAGACAGACCCTCACAACAAAGAATTATCTGGTCCAGAATGTCCATAGACCACGGTTGAGAAGTCCTGGGCTGAGTGGAAAAGCTCTCCCCCCAGGTTCTTAATCCCAGACACTTACAGATGATCCAGCTTTTTACTCCTGCTCTGCCAGTTCCCTTCTTCCCCTTGTAAGTATGCCCCAGTTTCTCTCATCTTTAAATAACAAAACAAAACTCTGTCCTGCTTATCCCTTTTTTTACAGCCAATACCACGCGTGCACCTCATGTCCCAACCTCTGCAGTCCCATCTGGCCCTTACTGTATCACTGAAATTGTTCTTACTAAGTTCACCAAATACTGCGTGAAAACTGTTTTCAACTTAGTAAGGCGTTACATACACGCAGTTAATGTGCAGTGTCTGTTGTATAATGTTGAAGATCACCAGCGCCAGACTGGGTTCAAATACCCTGTTCCACCACCCCACAAAGCTGGGTGACTCTGTGTCGTACCGATGCCACAGGGTTGTGGCGAGGACTGAGTTGCAAGGCACTGCTCTAAGCGCTCCATGAGTGTCTGTGATGACGGAACACATCTACAGAAATACCAGGTGCGTCCCGCAGAGGTGATTTAGTATTAATTAATGCTTATGTAGCCAAATATAAGCCAAAACCCAAAATACACACCTGCCCTTCAAACAGGCTAAAGATAAACCTCACGTGAGAAGTAAATGCTTCTTTCTTTCTGTATTTCCTAAGAAAGCCGGACTGAGATGAAAACTCCATTGTTTTCTCCCCCAGAGTGAATATTCCAGAGTCTTGTCGGATTTGCAGGGTGGGTGAGCACAGAAAGGCCATCAGCAATATAGGACCTACTGGTTTTTCTACACTTAAAAGCCTTTTGTTGTCCTGTTAAATTTGCTCACTTTTTAGGCAAAACAGTAATACACGAGTTGAAATACAGCTGGAGACTTAGAGGAAAGAAAACGACCTTAGTTTGTGTAATATGGCTCTTAGAAAAATGAACTCTGTGGTTCTCTACCGCCATGCATCTGTGTAGTTTTCAGAGTGGACATCAGGTAGATTCCACAGCAGCTGTCTGAGCCTTCTCTCCCACTGTAATGGAAATCTGTTCTGGGGGCTGCTCTGAGACTCATTCCTGCCTCCTGGTTTTCTTACCTCCCAAACCAAAGTCAGCCCTGCCTCCTCATTGTCACCCAGCCTCCCAATCCAAGCTGTAGTCTGACTTCATGAGACTGTTTTTGAGATCCGGAAGTATTGTCTTAGCTTCCAGCTTTAATTGCCCTCGCACCTCCACCCCAAATACACCTCCACAGCCACTAAAGCAGTGGTTTCAACCAAGGCTGACTTCTGCCCCCAGGGGACCTCTGACAATGACTGGAGACATGTCTGTTTTTCACAACTTGGTGGATGTTGAGTAGATGCCAGAGATGCTGCTAAAAATTGGACAATGCACAGGACAGCCTTCCCACTGCCCAACCAAGAAGAACTCAGCCTAAGTGGTTGATAGTGCCAACATTAAGACACCCTGCACTACAGAGATCATTCAGAAATGCAAAGCAGGCCACAGTATTTTTTTATTCCTATCTCTATTTTTCCTGCTTATAATGCCTTGGTAGTCCACATCACTGAGAAATCTAAACTCACACTCATCCACAGACAACATCCCCTGCACAGTTCGGCTACAGTTCCCTGAACTCACCATCCTTTTTCCTGTTCCTGTGTCTCGGCTACAGTTCCCTGAACTCACCATCCTTTTTCCTGTTCCTGTGTCTGTACATGATGCAAACCCAGAATACCATTCCAGTAACTCCAACCTGTGTCTCCAAATACTGCCCAGATACTGCTTGTTCATTAATGTTTTCCTCAACCAAAACGTGTACATTACTTCTTCCACCACATCCATCGTGCTTAATAGACACTTCCCGTCACATTCCTTACCTCGTAATTTATTTGCATGTTACCTCCACCCTCTAACTCCCTTTTGTAACATCTTGTGTCTTGTGTCCCCAGTGTTAAACACAGAGAGATCTGTTAGTAAATAATCATCCAGTTACTTCCCATGCATGGATCCATCTGTAAGCAGAAGCTGAACCTTACCTGTTACACCATGCCCTTCACTTGTAATGAGGCAGGGATTAATCTTTGAGGCCGGCCAGGCCTATGAGAACTAAGGTATTTCAAAGGATATTACCTTAATTGCCAAACACTAGTTTGTAAAGCTTTTTGAAGGGCTGTACAAATAGTGTAAAGTAAGAAAACAAGATGCCGCTGTCAGGAAGTCATCAGTAGACACTCACCTGCGGCTCTTGGCACTGGTATCTTCAGGCTTCATCTCCTCACAGAGCTCCCATGCTTTCCATTTGAACAGGAAGTGATTTGGGGTTTTCAGTAGCTGAGAATATTTATTTCGATGGCAGGTTCCAATGGGTGGAAAAGAACGAATGGCAGAATTTCCTCCTCTTGTTGGTGAAGACATTACATTAAAAGAAGGACTTGGGGAATCTAAAGCAGTGGCGGACATCAAGTTTTCTTCTGCAGGTAACTTTACACCAGGCACTTTTAAAAAGTGAACAAAGTCAGGGCACCTGAGTGGCTCAGTGGGTTAAAGCCTCTGGCTTCAGCTCAGGTCATGATCCTGGGGTCCTGGGATCGAGCCCCGTGTTGGGCTCTCTGCTCTCTGCTCGGCAGGAAGCCTGCTTCCCTTCCTCTCTCTCTCTGCCTGCCTCTCTGCCTACTTGTGATCTCTGTCTGTCAAATAAATAAATAAAATCTTAAAAAAAAAGTAAGCAAAGTCCCCTTACTGACTTCCGGTGTATTTTTATAGAAATGTTCATTTAATGGACACAGACTGAGGATTTTAGGAAATACATACTAGTTTATTCATTAAATGCAACCTACTATAAAAATAAATCTGTACCTTTTCACAAATGCATGCTTTCTTATAATATAGAGCAAAAGAGGGGCACCTGGGTGGCTCTCAATCATTACGCATCTGCCTTCGGCTCAGGTCATGGGTCTCAGGATCCTGGGATCGAGCCCCACATCGGGCTCCCTACTTAGTGGAAAGTCTGCTTCTCCCCCTACTTTCTCTCTCTGTCAAATAAATAAAATCTTTTAAAAAAAAAAAACATGGAAAAGAGAGTAGTAGCCTTCTTCGGTGCTCCATTTTGAACTTGAGCTTGGTGTTTTGAATAAGATGGTTGCTAACACCATTGTGTGTTGTGTCGCTTACCCGCATAGGCTGGGTTGCAGTAACAGCTCAACTGAAGGACAGACTGCGTCTCCGAGGCTACACCCCTCAAGGAACGGTTCTGACAGTCCGGCCCCCTCTCTTGCCGCATATCGTTAACATCAAAGGAGAGCGCCTCAGGAGAAGCGTGGCCTATAAAACCAAGAAGCCTCCTTCCCTTGTGTACAATCTGCAGAAGAAGAAAAAATAGATAAATAGTTGATATTGATCTTGTTCACACTGAATTTTAACTATACTAGACATAACTACATACGTTGAATTGTATTAAATATAACTATAATAAAGCTCTCTTTGCTCCCACCCTTTTTAAAACCACCCAGGACTGGGCCTGTTTGTAATGTACTGGATTTGTAAAAATAAGTTATTTTTTTGTAAGGTATGTATATGTATGTATTTGAGACCCAAAAGTACCTAAAAAGAAGTTCAGCTATGTTCAGTTTTCTCACACTATTTATTTATTAAGACCAGTTGTTAGGGGCACCTGGGTGGCTCAGTGGGTTAAAGCCTCTGCCTCCTGCTCAGGTCATGATCTCAGGGTCCTGGGATTGAGCCCCACATCGGGCTCTCTGCTCAGCAGCGAGCCTGCCTTCCCCTCTCTCACTCTGCCTACCTCTCTGCCTACTTGTGATCTCTCTCTGTCAAATAAATAAATAAAATCTTTGGGGTGCCTGGGTGGCTTGGTGGGTTGAAGCCTCTGCCTTCGGCTCGGGTCATGATCCCAGGGTCCTGGGATCGAGCCCCGCATCAGGCTCTCTGCTCCGCAGGGAGCCTGCTTCCTCCTCTCTCTCTGCCTGCTTGTGATCTCTGCCTATCAAATAAATAAAATCTTTTTAAAAATAAATAAATAATAAATAAAATCTTTAAAAAAAAAAAACAGTTGTTGGGCCGCCTGGCTGGCTCAGTCAGAAAAGCTACAGCTCTTGACCTCAGAGTCATGAGTGTGAGCCCCACGTTGGGGATAGAGATTACAAATAAATAAATAAATTTTAAAAAAAGATAAAAACACCAGATGTCATTTCTTGCAGCCTAACCAAGAGAGCAACACAACAGTTGGCATATGAAAAAATGGCAAAAAATTAATTTGTCGAAAATATATTGGTTTAAGGAAGATGGAAATGAGTAGGTGCCTCTGCACCATACAGTCATCCAAGTCTCCCAACTTCTGGAACACTCCGTGGCTTCGTCTCTAGGTCTAAGGTGGTTACTCAGGTTGTCTTCCCTTCCCTGCAAGTGGCAAGATAGAAAGTGAGTAAAGAACACAGTTTGCCTATTTCAAAGAAGGGGGAAAGGTTGGAAATCGCACACATTTTGTATCGTGCATTGGTCAAGTCATGGTCACACCCACCCACAAGAGAGCTGAAAGATCCTGGGGAAATGGAGACCAAGGGGGGGGGGGGTTTATTACCTAAGGGAGAATGAACAATGGGGAGTCAAGTAGATACTCACCTTACAAAATCCTACCTGAGAATCTTAAGACTCAGGTTATGTCTTTTTGGCATCCAGTCTATTCTGCAATTGTATCAGAGCACTTGTAACCCTTTATCGACAGCTGCCTGTATATACTGTAGAACATTACATCAGTCAGAAGTCTACTTTCATTCCAAGCTGAGTAAGTAGCACTGTAGCTGTATACAGTGACCAACTAGCAAGTCAAGTCCGAGATCCCAATGCTGAGATAAACGCTGGTGGGATTAGCCAGCCTGAAATGCAGTCAGGTCCATGCACTTCCTGTAGACTAAGGTTTGCCGTAAAATTAGTAGACATACCTATGTTCTCAGTCCTAACAGTATCCCCCAGCCCGCATCTCACTAACACAGCTTAGAATGAACGGTTAGCATTTTAAGATGCAACTTGCAAAAACTAGATCTCGCTTTCATCACATTTCAAAGTATATACTATTGGCATCTTGGGGAAGGAGTTCTTTTATGTGTGAAACTGCATTTCAATATGCCAGCATCCCTCATCCCCAGATAGTAAATGCCCATAGCAGATCCCCCTGCCCCATTAGTCACTGTGACAAACAAAAACTACCTCTCAGGCACCTGGGTGACTCAGTGGATTAAAGGTCTACCTCTGGCTCAGGTCATAATCCCAGAGTCCTGGGATCCAGCCCCACATCAGGCTCCCTGCTCAGCAGAGAGCCTGCTTCTCCCTCTCCCTCTAACTGCAGCTCTGCTTACTTGTGCGCTCTCTCTCTCTCTCTCTCTGTGTCTCTCTTTCAAACAAATAAAATATCTTAAAAAATAAAATAATAGATTAAAATTAAATAAATAAATAAAAATCTTTAAAAAAAAAAAGTACCTCTCCCATGTCCAAGCCTACCCTCCAGAGGGCGGTAGCCTCCCAAATTGAGAAAATCAATTTCTAGTTGTTTTTATTTTGGAAAAAATGAAATACCACTAATTTTATAAGTTAAAAATCTGGCATTTGTACAGAAATATAGAACTTAAGAACTGATGCTGCTGGGATGCCTGGGTGGCTCAGTTGGTTAAGCTGCTGCCTTCACTCAGGTTATGGATCCCAGGGTCCTGGGATCAAGTCCTACATTGGGCTCCTTGCTTGGCAGGGAGCCTGCTTCTCTTGCTGCCTCTGCCTGCCTCTCTGCCTGCTTGTGTGTACTCTCTCTCTCTCTCTCTGGCAAATAAATAAAATCTTTAAAAAAAAAAAAAAAAAAAAAACCAAGAACTGATACTGCTGTCATTACACCAATAATTTGTGAATATTTTAGAAAGCAAAACATTCCTCTTTATCGTCTCTAGGCTTATAGGCCTCTTGACTAACAAAGATCCGGTTTTTCAATGTTCTTTACTCAGACTCTCAGATCTCTTTGAGCTCTATAATTCAACGGTTTTGTTTTGTAAAGCTTGACTGAAGCAGACGTTCTAGGGTACCTTGCTAGAAGTTTCAAACAGTACAGTTTATTAGGCAAGTTTGGTTTCCCTGTTTGTATTAGTTAATGTCTTCTGGTCTTCATTTTCTCACCTATAAGGAGGGAAAGACATTATATTTTCTCAGTCCTTGTATAATTCTCAGCAAAAACAGGCAGGAAAGCCAGGAAAGAGTGGTTCCAATACCACTGACAAAAAAGATGCCCTGTGCCCAGAGAGTCGAGGACTTCAGCTAGGATCTGCGTTAATTAACTCCCCATTCTGCCAACCTAATACAGCCCGGGATCACTGCTGGTAGATTCAATGGCTCCACAGTGGATTTAACTTTAAGAAAGTTCTTACTGTGCTGGTTTCCAAGCTTTAGTCAGCGTAATGATACTTCTTAATCCAGTAGTCTAAGTATGAAGAGCTCCCTTGAATCAGTAAGCATTTCCATGATGGCAGCACACAGGAATCGTAGGAGAAATTAATGGCAGAGTGTCAAGACAGCCCACGCACTTTTCCACAGAACAGAGATGGTTTCAAGTGGCTAGAAAACAATTAAGCAAGTTTATACTAGATCATTTACAAGTTCTGCAGCTTTGTGGCATTCCGCATATCACCTCTTTTGCATTCAGGACACTAAAGGAAGTAAAATGCGTGCCATGAAGGTTTTTGACTTCTGTGTAACAGTAAACTCAAAAGTTGTTTTTATTTTAAGTTATACCTTATCTCTCCTTTTCCCCTCCTTGAAACAGCAGCATCTTCTTCCAAGTTCCTGAAACAAAGTTTAACACATTTTGTATTTTTAATCACCATAAATGGCCATCAGAACTTTACTGGGTCGTTCCCCAGAGTCTGAATTTGTTTATGTTACTCCCATGCTCACTTCCCATGACAACCAAGGAGAAGTCGAGCACAGATGCAATCCTGTGTGCTTGTGCTTCAGACACTTCTTACAAAATGGAGATCAAGGCCAGTTTCCTGCCGGTGACTAACTGGGAGCGCCCGCTGTGCCAGCGCGCGCTGGGGGCGGGGGGGGGGGGGCGGTGGAGGAAGGGGGAGCGGGCAGGGCTGCTATTGCTTCACTGAGTAGGCACCGAGTGCTCAAGCCGGGGCGAGCTGTTTCGTAGACAGCCTCTGATCATTTATCCTGGCTTCCCTCCCACTTGGCTCCGTCTTGTGGAGCAGCAGAATCATTTCCATTCTTTCTCAGACTGTTCCCTTTTCTCCTGGCTGCTTTCCTCCTCCCAAGGGGACTGTTTTCTCAACTGTCAAAGAGTCATGCTCAAACATTAAAAACAAGACCTCACACTCATGTGAATTGAGTAGAGAGCACCTCTGCCTGCTCCTAATGTTCTCTGCGTCGTGTTGTCTGCCCCATTAATGTCCTGTAGTGATAGGGGAGCGGTTCCAGATTCATATTTTAACACCAAGCAGGAACGATGCCTCAGTTCCCCCTTCATGTCAAAGAACATTGCTGTTCTCTCATTTTGTACAAGAGGTTCTTGATCTGAATATTCCCAATTCTGTCTAAAGCATCCTTAAAATATCCATGGCTTGGACCCCCAGGTTCCTGTTTTTCAAAAGCTTCCTTTTCTCTCCCAGATAATTCTCTATTTACCTTGTAGAAGAAATCCTACCTACTGGAAGAATTTCTTTGGTCTTAATATTCTCTCAGGTAGATGCAACAGATATGATGCTTGGTCGTAGATTTCATCAGTACTTCTAGCCAGTAGCTGTGGTAAATCTGAAAAGCCAGACCATACACACACACACACACACACACACACACACACACACACAAAGTAGACATGCATTGGAGAACACATCATCAGGAGATCTGGGAAGTGAAAGACTGCCAAGATCCTTTCTGTCTTTTCCCTGGAAAATAGCAGGTATTCAATGCATAATTGAATGAATTAGAAAATGAGGGGATTTTCTCATTTGATTGCTTGGGTTTTGCCTTCCCTGGAAAATAGAAACAGAGCAGACTTAAATTTGCTTAGTAGAGGGGCACCTGGGTAGCTCAGTTGGCTAAGCATCTGACTCTTGATTTTGGCTCAGGTCATGACCTCAGGGTTGTGAGATCGAGCACCCAATTGGGCTTGGCACTGGGTGGGTGTGGAGACTGCTTAGGGTTCTCACTCTCTCTCTGCCCCTACCCTCACAGGGCACACATGCAGGCATGCATGTGCACTTTCTTTTGTAAAAAATTAATTTTTTGCTTAGTAACATTTGCATTTTTCTAGGGTTTCTTCCTTTCCTGCATAAGGGCATCACATCGTGGTAGTTGTATTTTAGACTATTCATGGTTGCTATGATCACATGCTAGCCCACACATCTTTTTATTCCTTTACATTATAATAATAGTGGCTATCTTTTACATAGTACATACAATGATCTAGGCATTGTTTTTAAGTGCTTTACATATATTAGCTGAATCCCTACAGCAAACTCCACACAGGAGATACTATTATTACCTGCATTTACAGATGAGGAAACTAAGGCACAAGTAACTTGCCCAGAGTCACACAACTAATGAACAATGGAGCTGTGATTCCAACAAACCCAAGCCATCTAGGTTCAGCACCCCTGTGGCTTTGATTATACAGGGAAACACATTTTTCTCTTTCATTGTACAGTTCTAAGTATTTTGATATGGTATGTTTGTGTAACAACCACCATAATCAGGTTACAGAACAGTCCCATCTGACAAGCACCCAGGTTTCTAACCACTACAAAATACTCTCTGTATATGGGAACACATCACAAGTCTAAAGGAAAGAACTTTTCAACCTCAGGGCAGAAACATGTTATCTCAGAAAGGTCACTTTGAAGACCTCAAAGGCAATGACACAATCTCCATGGAAACTCTGTAATTGCCACGTAATTTTTTCTGGCTCCCTTTGAATCCTACTATGCACAATGGTACTGTGAGAAGAGTATTTCTCAGGGCTAGGGCAGAGTGAGTGTGTGATGTGCTGTCTTACTTCAGCAGTGCTGAGCAAACGTCAAGCGTCCCAGTGTGATTTCCTTGCTCTCTTACCATCTCAGAGAGCTTTAAATCAACTGCGCTTTCCTGGCTGGCTGGGAATCTTTTCACAGTGCTAGTTGAGCTTTGCCAAGTACCACGGACAGATCACAGCATGCGTGGAGATCCTGACCCACAGTTTTGATTAAGAAAATAGTAAATTACACAGGAAATGTGGAATGCAAACATCCAAAGAATTATACCACTAAACTACCAAAGAAAAGAAACGGACTTTTAGTCCTGACTCTATGAGTGACATAGAATTAGAACTGTATTAGAACAGAAGAACCCTATTCACAAATCAAATGGCTTCAAATACCATATTGATTTGGTCCTGAACTTAAATGGACTCGCATTTTCTACTTGTATAGCACTCCTTGTGTTCCTCATTTTTACATCATACTTTCACTAAAAGGGAATCCTGATTGCCTAACTGAAGACTTTCTATTATCTCCAGTTTTTCTTAGCATCTAACATCAGGCTTAAAAAAAAGTTGGTTTTTTTTCCTGTCTTTGACTTTAAACTCCATGATAACTCAACAGGAAGAAAAAATAGAGAAAGGGGATGACTTTTCTCTAAAAGTCAGATAAAAGATGTATTTTGCTGAAACACTAGCTAAAGAAAACGTCTTTTTCACAGAACAAATAAAGCTATTATGTAAAACCAATTCAAATTAGCTAAGCTTATTCTGAGAAATGTGAAAATTTTTAGCATGGGAACTTGGATGATACTCTTCAACAAGGGAAAACTATGCCTAATAGTCCCATTTACCCACTAACTCCCCCAATAGGCATGGGTTAAGTCACTTCTAGGTAGTTGCTCATTTGTTAATTGGAAATGCTTTTTTCTTTCTTTCTTTTTTAAAATTTATTTATGTGAGAGAGTGAGAGAGAGAGAGTGATCAGGAGCGGGGGGGGGGCAAAGGGAGAAACAGACTCCCCACTGAGCAGGGAGCCCTGTGTGGGACTCCATCCCAGGACCCTGGGATCACAACCAGAGCCAAAAGTATATGCTTAACCAACTGAGCCACCCAGGTGCCCCAGAAATGCTTTTTTATTAACTGCATTGAGAGCATTATTAGATTTGTATCCTTATCTATCTCTGGGTAACAAACTAAGTGACAAACCAACACTAAGTGACTTTACACGAGCATTTATGCTCCCATTCCTTAGTTCAGCAGTTTAATCTAGGCTCAGCTCAGTGACTCTCCTGCTCTGTAGGGACATGGACTTGCACAGCTCACTCTCCATCAGGAGCTCCAGCTGGGATGCTCGTCAGAGCTAGGAAACCTGGGCCTTTTTTCCAGCGGGTCACTCTTTCTACTGGGTCTCACCCTCAAGCTTGTTTACAAGGTGACAATGCTCAGAAAGAGCATGAGATAAGAGACAAGTTCTCCAGGAGCGGAAGCTCAGAAGCCATATGTCACTCTCCTGCAGTCTATTGGTGAAAGCGAGTCACAATGGCAGCCCAGATGCAAGCTGATTGGAAGGGCTACAAAGAATCTGTGCACCAGATTTTATCCACAAGTATCTAGCATGTTGAACACCTGGAGGAAAAAGCAGTGTGACATTCTATCTACTCTAACAACCTTATGAGGAGAATCCACTGTAAATCTACAAAATAAGAAATTTGGGGCTAGTTTAAATTTACTGCTGTATGTACCTATATGTCAGCTGCCTATAGCTATGTGACTGAGGAAAGGAGGGAGGAAAAGGCTATGGAATACTGATGCCGTCATAAACCTTTTAGGACTATTGGGTTTTTTAAAGATTTTGAGGGGGGTGGCTCAGTGGGTTAAAGCCTCCGCCTTCGGCTCCAGTCATGATCCAAAGGGATTGAGCCCTGCTCAGCCTCTGCTCAGGAGGGAGCCTGCTTCCCTCCCCACCACCCTGCCCACCTGCCTCTCTACCTACTTGTGATCTCTGTCAAATAAATAAATAAAATCTTTTAAAAATCTTTTAAAAAACAAGATTTAAAAAAAAATTTTTTTTTAAAGATTTTACTTGTCAGAGTACAAGCAGGGGGAGGGAGGGTAGAGGGAGGGAGGGTAGAGGGAGACGCAGGCTCCCAGATGAGCAAGAAGCCCATTGCCAGACTCCATTCCAGCATTCCTGGATCATGACCCAAGCAGAAGGCTTAACCGACTGAGCCACCCAGGCATCCTCCCCCCTTTTTTTAAGATTTGAGAGAGAGAGAGTGAAAGACCACAAGCAGGGGTAACGGCAGAGGGAGAGGGAGAAGCAGGCTTCCCCACTAAGCAGGGAGCCCAACAGAGGACTCCATCCCAGGACCCCAACATCACAACTCAAGCTGAAGGCAGATGCTCAATCTACTGAGCCACCCAGGTGCTCCAGGAATATTGTTTTTAACTGTGCCTGTATTACTTTTGTAAACTTTTTTTTTTTTAAAGTTCATTTATTTATTTGACAGAGATCACAAGTAGGCAGGGAGGCAGGCAGACGGGGGTGGGGGAAGCAGGTTCCCCGCTGAGCACAGAGCCCCATGCTATGCGGGGGCTCAACGGGACTCAGACCTGAGCCGAAGGACAAGGCTTTAACACACTGAGCCACTCAGGCACCCTACTTTTGTAAACCTTAAGTGAAAAAAAAAATCAGTTCAGATTCAAATCTAGCCTATCTTCACCCCCACGGAGCACTTAAGAGTTGTCTCAGTAAGTCAGCTATTCACAAAGTCTCTATGGTGGGGAAGGTAATGAGAACACAGAAATGAAGGACCTTTGTATCTCGAAACATTGTCTTACTGCTCTCCAAGAAGGAAAAAGCGAGGTTTGAGGCAGAATCCAAGCTGAGGTCCTGAGGCCCCAGAAATAATTCTTTCCCTGATTCCACAACCGGAGTGAGGGGTGGAGTGACATGAGGTTGGAACCCCTCTTTGACTTCTGGCCACCTACCAACACTTCTTGGTCTCTGTCTCTTCTCGGCTCTTTCCAGTCCTGTGGAAGGACACTGGGTCCTGGCTTAGACTGGAGCTAGAGACGGGTGGGGAGGGGTGGGAAGCGGAAGTAATCACACAGGCAGTCGCACTCGCTCCTAAAGCCAGCCTTTCATGTTTTACTAGAACTGTATACTGGGATATCTAGAAATTTGACAAAGTATTAGTTTACATTCTATCCCACTAGAGACGTCCTGCACACCACCCCTCCCCAACCCCTCGGGGGCCTGTGAGGTAGTGTTACTGCCTGGGACTAGATGAAGAGAGAAATGCCCATTACTATTACTGCTGTCAGTGTCAAGTAACTGCTGCCTGGTCAACAATAAATGAAACACGGAAAGATGGCACAAATAGCAGCTTACATTGTTTTAAAAAGAAGTTTAAAAAACACTTGGGTGTCCAGCAGGCACCAAGTGTATGGGGAGAAACCCATGGCAGGGACATCGGTCGCTCCCCTTCCTTCCCTCTGTGTCGAGTGGAGAGCCTACTACCGTAGGTCTCCACCACTGCCAGTCAGTTCTGGGAGACTGGAAGATATGCACACACTGCCAAGTATCTGCAGCTTGGTATTCTAATCCATGGATCGGACTAGGACAAATACCAAGACCTGTAATACAGCAGGCTCCCAGGGCCCAAGAACCAAGGGCATTTTCAAATAAATTCAGCTCTCAGCTTTAAACTATGACCTATTCTTGTGCTTTCAAACTGCTACCCGACAGAGGTACCTGGGTGACTCAGTGGGTTTCGGCTCAGGTCATGATCTCAGGGTCATGGGACCAAACGCACACTGGGCTCTACGCTCAGTTTGGGAATCTGCGTGAAGTTCTTTCGCCTTCCCTCTCCCTCCCCCTCTGCTCCTTCCCCAGCTCACGCTCATTCTCATCTTTAAAATATACATATGGCTACCCACATGATAGTGGCTTATCTAAAAATGCCAGTTTGTGCCATCTTAGAACTAGGCTTAAGGATTAGGGCACAAAATGCTTTTATCCTAGTTTACTTTTGTTTCAAAGAGGTGGATTAATCTACTGATGGTAAGCTTCTCATACGGTGTTTGGTAGATACAAACTGATTATTAGTTATGATAGAAGAAAGCCTATTTAAAGAGTATCCTTTTATCATGTTAATAGGGCACTGTAAATTGAGAACATTCCGATTAGGCGGATATCCTTTTGATCACTCCTAATTTTTTTTCCTTTTTATATATTTTTTCCCTTTTTATAACATCCATTTCCCCACATATTCTTCACTTAACCAAAAAGACACCGTGACACAGACCTGCCACTTCCTACTGTGAGATCAAGGAATGTACTTGTCTGTAGGATGCAATGTGGGAGAAACAACCTACTTATTAGTGATGCTGGGGGGTGGGGGTTCGGTTAATGTGATGTGCTTAGAACTGTGCTCGTACTTACACTTATACTTAGTACTTACACTCCTAGAGGCTAATACAGGATCTCCAAGCACTGCAGTTTCCCAATGACTAACGAGTTTTCTCACATGGGTTATGATTAAGTCCCACCTACTCTTACATGAAATCAGCCATTTTCTCTCTTTCCAATGCTTCCTTTAATGGAATTTCATACTTCTGTGCACAGGGAACAGAACATCTCATCAGAAAAATCGTTCTTTTATGCCAAGAAGATTCCCATGGGGCTCCTCACATGGTCAAATAGATGTGGCCCAGCTAGTTATATCTTATGTTCAAATTATAATTCCTTAATATGCCATTATATGGATAATATATTCATACCAGTAATAACAGCTGAGTGTGAGGCGCTATTACCTACCTCCATCTATGCTGAACATTCAATGTTGGGAATATTATTCATCATTCTGTTATTTTAAGCAACACTAAATTAAACATTCCAAATATATACATCTTCTGTGTAAAAAAAAAAAAAGCTTTAACATAAAAAATGCAAGACTTGATTGCCTAGAAAACCTGAAAGTTCTATCTTAAGAACACAAGCATAAACTAACACGATTTGTAAGACTAAAGGAAATAATGGGTCCTCTGAACCTTACTTCATACGGTTTCCACTCTCAGAATACTTGCAGGTTGTCAACCAATTTTGGCAGTAAGATGTCAGAAAAATAGGCATTGAAGAGATTAAACTATGACACATTCACCCTCTGGAATATTATGCAATAGTTACAAAGAATGAGGAAGTTCCTAGCTACTGACAAAGATCCCCAAATTCTGCAAACATCAATAACCCCATTTGTCAAAAGCCCAGAAACCAAACATTTTAATATGTATACAGATAGGGAGGTAAAGAGTTAACAGTAAACCATTAAATAGTTAAGTCTGGAGAACAAATCAGAGTAAGAGGGTCAACAGGAAGAGAGCTAGTCAAGATGGATTTTAACTCATTTATGAGAATTTAGTTCCATATGCATTATGTGCTTTTTAAGCAGCAATTAGGGCACACATACAAATACTAAAATGTGTGGTATTTCAAAATTAATTAAGAATTAGGATACTATTCTTTAAAATTGCCCCTTCCAGTGGTAGAATCTTGACCACTCATAAATTTACACCTGTAATTCATCCCTTAAGACATTCCAGAAAGTTTCCATAATTTTTAATAGTTATACCTTAAGAAGAGAGAAATTTGATATACCTGAGTTACAAAGTATTTGGTCATATATAAGTGTATTAAGTGTATTAGTGTATTAAGACTGGTAAGTCTCATGAAGCGACCAGAAAGGGCACTCCCCTTCCCCCCTGCCCCACTGGCTGAACTGGAGTAAAGTGAATGATTGCCAGATAACACAGAAAACAAGAACTGGAGTCTACCATAAGGAAAAGCTCTTTAGGCAGAACACAAGCGAACAAAAGAGGAAATCACTGATTTGGGCAAAAATAATTACATGCTAAAATCACTGGGTTTGTTGATAGTTTTGATATATCCTCCCACAGAATATTATGAAGGGAAAAAATGTAATAGTGAAATCTGGTGGACAACACCCTCATCAAGTAAGAGTTAACACCAATAATGGGACAAAATGACATGATGTAGGACCTCTGGTGTGCTGCACCAATATTTAGTATTCCTGCCAAAATGCATAACCTGAACTGAGGTAAAACAGTATTAGAATAATCTAAGTTAAGGAACATTCCTTAAACAGCTGGCATGGGCTCTTCAAACTCTTTCGTTGTGAAGCAGCAGCTAGGGAACTGTTGTCTGTTCGAGGAAACTTGAGACACGAGACAACTAAAGGCAATGGGTAACAGGAACAAAGGGATTGTTAAAGGTTAGTGTTAAGACATTTGGCACAACTTGAACAGACTGTAATATACTGTATCTGAAGTCCTAAATTTGGTAACAGAATGCCCTTATCCTTAGGAGACAAAAACGGAAATATTCAGAGATAAAGGGGTATGCCACTTCATTTCTGGTGGTTTGGCAAATCATACACAACACAGAGAAGGCAAATATGAGTGAATCCAAATGAGGGTACACAAAATTTCAAGGTACAATTACTGCGATTTCTAAGTTTGAACCGTTCTCAAAATAAAACTTAAGTCTCTTTCTCAAGATTTACTATTTCCTGCTACTTGGGTTGACTCTCCTTGCATCCAGAAAAATACCCTCCTCTAGGAATAAGAGATTTCTGCATTACCAAAATTTAAAAACATCAGCAAACTTACCATTATAATAATAAGCTAAAATCAAGGAGAAACAGAAATACACGCCACACACACAACTCTCAGCCCAGGCAACTATTTCCTCCACCAAGGACCACAAACTATTTCAGCTGCTTAATTAAGCAGTGAACATAAAAGCATTCGGACTCCTTAGATATTACAGTATCATCTGACAACAAAAGTTCACATATTACTTTAATATTAAAAGCTGTTTTCCAAGGGGCTCAGTGGGTTAAAGCCTCTCTCTGCCTTCGGCTTGGATCATGATCTCAGGGTCCTGGGATCCAGCCCCGCATCGGGCTCTCTGCTTGGTGGGAAGCCTGCTTCCTCCTCTCTCTGCCTGCCTCTCTGACTACTTGTGATCTCCGTCTGTCAAATAAATAAAATGTTAAAGAAAAAAAAAAAGCTGTTTTGCAAGACAAACAGGTGAATTACACAATTTACTCATGCCCAAATAAAGGACTTCACGTATTTTTTTTTTTAAAGATTTTATTTATTTATTTGACAGAGAGAGATCAGAAGTAGCCAGAGAGGCAGGCAGAGAGAGAGGAAGGGAAGCAGGCTCCCTGCTGAGCAGAGAGCCCGATTCGGGACTCGATCCCAGGACCCTGAGATCATGACCCGAGCCGAAGGCAGCAGCTCAACACATTGAGCCACCCAGGCGCCCTGGACTTCACGTATTTAAGGATAGTTACTTGGTGTGTCATGTAATGAAAGAGGTCCCAGTAGAACTATATACAAAGCACCAGGCTAAATCCTTAATAAGCACTTAACACTCAAAGCCACGCAATGGACAGAAATTCCATGTACCTTTTATAGATGAAAAAATAGGTTTAGTAAAGTTAAAAGGGTTTGCCCATTTTATATGGTTAAGGGAGAGAGAGACCCATTGTGAACCCAGCTCTAACTCAAAGGCCCTGGAGCACTTGAAACCATACTCTGAAGAGGCAATTTCTTTAATTTTTAAAGATTTTATTTATTTGCCAGAGGGAGAGAGAGAAAGAATGAGCACAAGTAGGGGGAACGGCAGGCAGAAGGAGAAGCAGGCTCCCCACTGAGCAGGGAACCTGATGTGGGACTTGATGCCAGGACTCTGGAATGACCTGAGCTGAAGGTAGACACTTAGCCCAGAGCCACCCACGTGTCCCTAAAAAGGGAGTTTCTTAACACTGAAACTTTCCCTCATTACCAAACACTAGCACACTGTTCCTAGCACCTTCACCAATCTGCCTTTATGGAGCTGAGGAGTGTGGGAGTACCCAGGTGGAAGCTCACACGACTATACTGTACTCTACCCACAAATAAGAGTCAAGTCCTCACTGAGACCTGGGGAGGAAAAAAGATGGCCAACAGGACAAGTGTAACTGTATAGCATATGTAAACATCCTAACCAAGGCTAAGTCCCTGGGAAAGAAAGGGACTGAAGACAGACACTTCTAGCCACTCCCTCTTTCATTAAAGGTAACATAACAAGTCAGACATCACTAGTATTTATATATTCAAGATAAAGGACCCACACAGCCCTGGTTGGGCCAACTTTCATGCTCTTTGTCATTGATTCTACCATTCCAATAAAGTGTTTAGAAATTTATTTTGCTTTTTGCTGTTAAGGAGTCTTACAAAAGAGGTCAGAAGGTGAATCACTCTCATCAGTATGAAGTATCCATTCTTTAGGACTCAGAACCTTCCAGGTCACTTGCTGTATCAGGACAAAGCAATCCAGTTGTTTTGATGCTTTGCATAGCCAGGTTTCTCTGACACCCTCTTTTTTTTTTCAACTCAACAAAAACACATTAAAAACACATTTCTCGGGCGCCTGGGTGGCTCAGTTGGTTGAGCAGCTGCCTTTGGCTCAGGTCACTGTCCTGGAGTCCCGGGATTGAGTCCCGCATCAGGCTCCCAGCTCCATGGGGAGTCTGCTTCTCCCTCTGACCTTCTCGCCTCTCATGTTCTCTCTCACGGTCTCTCTCTCAAATAAATAAAATCTTAAAAATAAATAAATAAAACACCTTTCTCCATTAACAACAACAAAAAAAAGGCAGATTCTTATTAAAAAGATGATTTACTGGGGCGCCTGTGTGGCTCAGTGGGTTGGGGCCTCTGCCTTCCGCTCAGGTCATAATCCCAGGGTCCTGGGATCGAGCCCTGCATCGGGCTCTCTGCTCCGCAGGGAGCCCGCTTCCTCCTCTCTCTCTGCCTGCCTCTCTGCCTACTTGTGACCTGTGTCTGTCAAATAAATATATAAAATCTTAAAAAAAAAAAAAAAAGATGATTTCCTTTCCTTTGTGTTTCATTTTCTTCTCAGAAAGAATGCTTAAAACAGTACCTTGGCAGTCAACACTCGGTGTAACTCAACTTATTTTCCCTTCAATGCATCTTTTCCAGTTATGAGTCAAAATGTACCAACACCAGGCCTGCTACTGAGAAAGGATTATTTATGTTAAAGCTGTATGGGAAGGGAGTATATAAGTACATACAGTAAAGCTGGATGTAAGGGAACCTGATTGGGAAAAAATTACTATGTAAAGCATGCCATGGTCTTCGGGTTGTTTCTCCCTGACCTCCATCTCCCAGAAAATTACAGTACAGGAAGATATGCTCTGGACTACTACCCACTGGATTGTCATCCCAAACAACAGACGGCCATGACCCTTCTACCTACCATGGTTTATCAGATGTAAGAATTTTGGAATTAATACACTTCCAATTCTAGCAAAATAAATTTGGTTTCTTTGATCCCTGACATATACCAATAATAAACAAAGGCATGGAAGGCTTTTTAAAACTTTATTTCAACATAACTATGCTTACAGAAATACACTCATACTGGTTAATAGAATGCCATTTAAGCTTAACTTACCCTACACAATTTGGACCAAAGACTTGGTACATGGTTTAAGCTTAAAAAAAAAAAAAATTATTTGCAATCTGGTTTATTTTTCATCTATTACAAATGTATATAAAAGATCCTCCCATCAAATGCTGCTAAAGCAGGCAGCAAGAACCTTGAGATATTAACCTTTGGTTTGTCTCGGAAAAATAACACGTATTGCACTGTAAGTTTATAAAATTGGTGCAACAAAACATTGTTGTAATGTTTCAATGCCAGTTTACAAAGATCAATTAACTAATGGATGTTGAAAAGGGTGGGGAGCCTATGTACACAAGTGAAAATGTAAAAGCTATCTGATTTAGTAAAAACTGCATGTAGATTGCAAGTCTACAGAAACGAAGATTCAGATAATTTACCAAATCTGAATTAACACTATCAGCTCAGTTCATCTGCTGAGGTCAACAAGGAAGCTGCACAGACTAGCTGTTTTTTCTGGTTTATGCAAAAAAGAAAATGAAGTTTCTTCCTCAGCTTTTCGGTCCAGAACTGATATTTATACTACAGGCAAGGTATTCCTTCCATTGTCAACATTCATGAGGTGACATGTGATGAGGTCTACTTGGGCTTAAATTTATTTGCATTAGCACTTAAATGCAAAACAGTCCCCAAAGTTAAAGACCACATGACTTTAGAAGTGACTCTAAAAAATAAAATGGCCCTTCTTGGAAGACTAGAACAAAACATCCAGCCAATTATAAGAAGCCTTATCAGAAATGTAGCCCCTTACAAATTACACCTCAATTAAAAAAAAAAAAAAAAGTAGCCCCAAAGCAGCTCTGAAAAGAGGAAAAAATATAACTTAATATATCTTGAAGTTCAATGTGAATATAGGTTGAGAAGACAGAAGAGAGATTTTCCTAAGACTACCTAGATTAGGCTTATCATGTATTCTAGTATTCAAGTTTATCTCTAGTTACTAAACATCAATTTACAAATAACATATTCACTTTTTATTCCTTTAACAAAAGGGAAAATTCTAGTTTCAATTCTATCCAGTGGAGGGGAAACTGAGAAAACAAAGATTCAAACAGTTCCATGCAAATATCACATTTTTCAAATGGAAGAACTCCCAACTAAACCAGAAGTTCTTATTACTAACATATTTTTCATTGAAACAATTTTAACAAGTACAAATACATGGCATTAAGGTTCAGAACCTAATATAGGCCTGACAATCAAGTCCTTGTTTTCTGGAAGAAAGGCCTCAAGTCCCACTCAATTTCCAGTAACAATGTTTTCACAGATCAATTTAATAACAAGGGGTTTTAATTTCCTTCATATTTTGTTTTTAGCACTCTAGTCTTAAAAACTAGATAAGAAAATTAGTCCAATTCCCCAGAAGTCTAATTTTTTTTCTTTTGTAGCATTGAACAATCCACAAAACCTCTTCCCCAAATGGATTCCCAATCTCCAATCTGTACTTAACATGAGTCTTTTCATACAGAATGTAAAAGTAACTTACATAAAATGTACCCATGAACATTAAAACTAGTTGTTAGAAAGATTTAACTAGCTTTATAATTTAAGATTTAAAACATAAATATTTGCAGCTTGATCTTCTGTTGACAATGATTGTCGGAGCCGTGAATTCATCTGGAATTCAACATCATTTATAAATTCCCATTCATGCACACAAAACACACACCATTAACACACAACTTACTCTTTTCTTGAGAGAATCTTCTCTTCTTTAAATCTTTGGCCTCCCAGTCAATTCCAAGTTCAAATGTCTTTTAACTCAAACTTCACTCTCAGATTTTTAACAAGTTTTCTACCCACACTTCATCAATGCTTTCCCTAGTCTTTCATGTTGCATTGCCAAACTCTGAAACCTGCCTCAAAGAGATCGCCAGGTGAAAGAAAATAAATGATATATAAAGTGGTTATTTCAGGACAGAACATGGGAGGATCAGAATTGTTCCAGATTCCCTACTGGAATCATACTTTGACTGAAATGAATTAACTGCTATTAGGAAGAAAAATCCTGTTGGATTCTTTCATACTCTTTGGCAACTGGCCAAAGAACCTACCAGGAAAGTTTAGAAGAACACTCTTTCTTAATATTAATACTATGTGCCCCCACAGGAACACCAGGATAGCTGCAATTCATCTGAGGCCTCACCTGTAGAAAGCGGCTGTCACAGGGACAGCCAGGACACCCACTAGTTTGTGGAGATCCCTGAGAAAGTGTGATTTTTAAAAAATCTGGACTGTACTTAGGTTTCACCTGCCTTTTTCACTGTATTCATAGGAAGTAAGTAGCAGCTGGTCTACCAGCACTCATACTACCTCTCTCAACCTAGGTTTGCTGTATCATTGCTATGGCTTTGGAATCTCACAACTGATATTCGGTATACCTTGAAGGAGTAATTATGTCTCCTAATTCCAGGTCTGCAGTTTCCAAACATCATTTACAGTTCTTTATTCAGCTGAGGAGCCATATGGACACCAACCATCTATGTAAAAAGGTCTTTCTCAAATATGTAACTTAACACTGTACATCTAGGAAGTAGTTGTACTAAAACAAGCCAAAAATTTTTATTTATGGTTGGTATCTGAGATTAAAATCCATTTAATAAAGAGCCTAGTGGTTTGTTTAAAGGTCAATATGAGAGCTGTGAACTCACTACATCCATTTAAAATAAATAACTTATGTGAAATACAGATTCCGGCATAGATGTAAGATGTGAAATTCAAAATCAATGGATTGAACCTGCATGTTTCATTTGCTCACAAATTTGCACACACTAATATTCTGCAAAAAAGACAATTGCAGCAAAGGAAAAAGAAAACTGCCCTTTTGCAAACAAGACTAAAAGCATCCCTCCGAAGAGGTCAAAATAAACATGCATATATATGTATAAAGTGTTACTGTTCAACAAATACTATTTCTAGAAAAAAATTGAACTGCATAGGTTAAAAAAAAAACAAAACAATGTGCAACATCTTAAGCCATTAAAGCACCAAAAAAAAAAAACCCCACAAATAAAAAACCCAAAACAAACAAAAAAACCACACCAAAATCAATTGTTTTTATGATGATTAACATATACAAATAAGAAATATTGATCAAAACTCAGAAGTAAATACCTGGACTGATACAATGTCCACTGCTGGGAAAATTTTTCTTCAATTTAAAGTCTCTCCTCATCTCTAAAAAAATCTTAAAGTGCTAACTTTATATAAAGCAGGCAAATTCTTCAAGTAATTTGCTATTTAAGTATGCCAATTTTTATAGAACTAAACAAAGAACTAAGAAAAAAAACTAACGTGAAACAAGCAGACAGACATGGCAAGGAAAGTGACAAGTTACAGCCAGACAAAGCAACAGAATGCTACAATACCACCTTGGCCTTCTCATTTCAATTAAACGTATAAACTAACAGATTTAGGTGTCTGCTGGTTTAGTACACTACCTTCCTTGGATTTGCTAAAATTTATCCATCAACAGGTATATAGAGTCCTAAGGAAAAGAGTGCCACTTAAAAATCAACATCGGACACTAATTAAAGCAATTTAAAAAATAAAAGGTTGTCTACAACTACAAACGAATATTAAATGTAATAGATCTTATAAACTAAGAAGTGAAGCCTTATCCTAAATTACTCCTGACCTTTAGCTGCTTTTTCAAGGAAGTAGACATTAACCAAATGGCGATTGAGGTGCTTGCTGTAATCTTTTTCCTTTCTAAAAGAGCGATCACAGAAGATACAAACAAAATCCCCCTCAGCCACTTTGACTGCCAAGGCTTCCTTTTCATTTTTCCTGCTGGTTTCTTGTGGCACTGGCCGGGCCCCATTTAATCCAGAGTCATCACTACCCTCTGACATGTTGTCACTTAGATCACTTCCATCATGACTATGGATGCCTTCGTCTTCATCCATTTCCTGAGACTCATTTACTGCCATGGTGACAGGAGGTGATGTCACAGCAGTTTTGGACACTGCTCCGTGATTTTCTATTGGCAGGGGAAGCAGCACTGGTGAAACAGGTTCTTCAACTGCTGGCTCTTTGCCAGGGGGGTTCTCTGTTTTGTTCTCATCAGTGTCTATTTCCATTTCACGAAGCTCAGTGTCAGTCGGACACTTAGCATCTAACATTTCACCCTCTGCCATAGTCAAGTTTTGCTCAGAGGATGAAATACCGGCAGATTCCTTGTTAATAGCAGCAAGACCAGCTAGAATCTTCCCTGCCTCTTCTACCTTTTGAAGAGGGGCTTCTTTACTTCCTTCACCTTCAGTGAATGATTTTTGGTCTTTTGACTCCTCTTCTTTTAAGTTTTCCTTTGGTGGTGGTGGTGATGGTGCAGAGAGATCCCGCGTACCTGCACTCTCCTTCAGAAGCTGGCTGTCTTTGACAGGCACTAAGCCAACTTCAATGAGGACTTGCTCCTTCTGAGCCACTTCACTCTGCGTGTTGGGCTTTTCTTTTTTATTATCTTTCCGAGGAGACTTTCTGGGACTTGGTTCCAGGTGAAGAGGCGGCTCTGTGGGAGGAGGCAGCTCCCTCTGAACAACCTCCATCTGAGCGGGCCCCCCAGGGGGAGGTGGTGGCTCTGTCTGAGCAGGTCCTATGTGAGCAGGCGCCACTGGAGGAGGTGGCTCCACCTGACCAACCTCCATGTGAGCAGACTCCATGGCAGGGGGCAGCTCTAGCTGAGCATGCCCCCCGGGAGGGGAAGGCACCACCTGAAAAGACCCCTTGGAAGGAGAAGGCGCCATCTGAGAAGACCCCTTGGAAGGAGAAGGCGCCATCTGAGGAGACCCCTTGGAAGGAGAAGGCGCCATCTGAGGAGACCCCTTGGAAGGAGAAGGCGTCATCTGAGGAGACCCCTTGGAAGAAGAAGGCGCCATCTGAGGAGACCCCTTGGAAGGAGAAGGCGCCATCTGAGAAGACCCCTTGGAAGGAGAAGGCGCCATCTGAGAAGACCCCTTGGAAGGAGAAGGCGTCATCTGAGGAGACCCCTTGGAAGGAGAAGGCGTCATCTGAGGAGACCCCTTGGAAGGAGAAGGCGTCATCTGAGGAGACCCCTTGGAAGGAGAAGGCGCCATCTGAGGAGACCCCTTGGAAGGAGAAGGTGTCATCTGAGGAGACCCCTTGGAAGGAGAAGGCGTCATCTGAGGAGACCCCTTGGAAGGAGAAGGCGTCATCTGAGGAGACCTCTTGGAAGGAGAAAGGGCCATCTGAGCAGGCTCCCCGGGAGGAGAAGTCTCCATCTGAGCAGGCCCCACAGGGGGAGAAGGCTCCATCTCAATGGGCCCCCCAGATGGAGAAGGCTGCATCTGAGATGGCCCCTTGGAAGAAGAGGCGGCCATCTGAGCAGGCCCCTCGGGAGGAGAAGGCACCATCCGAGCAGGCCCCTTCTGAGCAGCCTTGCTGCTTTTTTTACCTGACTTGTTCTTCAGACTTTTCTTCTTTGTACTTTTCTTCACGGAAGTATTTTGTTTTTTAGTCTCCTCTACTTTGCTATCACCTTTTGGCACTTCCTGACTACTTTTGGATTTGCCTTCTGCCTTCTTCTTCTTTTTTGTCACAGGTTCCTCATCATTAATAGTATCTTTTAAGGAATGGGCTTCAGTTTCCATCCTTCTTTTGCTTTTCTTGGTTTTACAGGTTGTTTCTGAATTATTTCCTGTATGCACATCCATTTCTTTAGTTTCCATTGCTGATTTGCGTGTTCTGGTAGTCACTTGAGTTGAAGCATTACTAAAAGACTTTTTCTCTTTTGAAACATTATCTTTTTTCTCCATTTTTACAGGCTTCTCATTCTTCTTTCCAGCCACATCCCCCTTTATTTTTGTCTGTTCTGTTTCTTTTTTTTCATTGGTAATATTGTTATCAGGCAGATCAGCCTCTCGTTTTTTGGTTTTCTTTAGTTTCACTTTTGAGACATCCATGGTTTTATTAGGACAAGTAGGATGCTTGGATTTGAAGTGATACTGAAGATTACACTTCTTAGAAGCCGCATAGTCGCACGCAGGGCAATTGAACTGCCGTGGATTAACGTGTAGCTCTACATGTTTTTTGAAATTACTTCTATCTGCTGTTTTGTAGTCACAATGTGGACAGTTAAGAGGTTTAGGCCCATTATGAACCTGTCTTGCATGGCGGGTTACTTCATGTTGATTAGAGGCCACATAACTGCACTGATCACATTTAAACGGCTTCTCACCTAAGGTAAACAAGAGATGTTAGAGAGAACATAGATTAAGACATGAATTCAAGCCATTTATTAAAATATAAGGAAATGGATATGTTGAAACACACACACACAACTATTCATTGAAAAGACTCGATCATGCACTTTACATTTACCATATTTATTTGTAGATCTTTTCTCTATCCCTTGACAATGACTCTCATACCAAATGGAAAAACAACGATTTCATTTAACCATCATCTTCTAAAACGTCCATCAAGCTAGAGCTCTTAAACACTATAAAGAACACCGATTCATCAAGAAGTACACAACAATTATTGGCAAAGTTGGTTGGGCTATGGATGTGAATTTGGAGGCAAGGGCACTCAAAGAGAAAAAATGTATTTTTTTTAAAAGAAAAGATCATTTTAATTGTTTTATGTTTCATGAAAACAAATGTACAATGGAACAGAATATATAATTCCCACACTTTTTAACTTGCAAGTTATTTATTATTATTATTTTTTTTATTTAAACATATAATGTATTATTAGCCCCAGGGGTACAGGTCTGTGAATCGCCAGGTTTATCACTTCACAGCACTCACCATAGCACATACCCTCCCCGTAATTCCCGTACATTTTTAAGATAAATTTTGAGACTTCTAAAGAAATATCTTACACTTCAAACTACACTCTCAGACCTTAGATGTAGAAGTTGTAAAAGTTTTGGGCTTAGGGAACAAGAGGTCTTTTCTTTAAATTTAAACCTTTTGCCTATCTCAGCAGGAACAGAGTCAAACTTCACTCAGCCAAGTCATCCAATGCCAGAATTGCTATTTTAAAGCAAAAATATAGCCAAGCCAGAAACCTTCTGATTTTTCTCTGCCTTCTTTTAACAAATGGGTAAAGAAACAGCATAGGTGAGAAAGGGCATACAAATAGATATGGTATGTAAAATAATTGAACAAAGTCATGATCATTAGAGATCATAGGTACATACAATACCAAAACCACCCCCACCCCCAAATTAAAGATAGAAGATTAACACATTCTACCTGAATACATACCCATCTAGATCACACTCTAGTAAATATTACCAAACGGTATCCATACCCCACTGGTCCAATGGAATGCATAGTAGAAAAATGGAAATTGACATTTATGAAAATTCATCTCTCAAACATTCTCAAATTCGTATCAAATCTAATTTTTTCATAAAGCAAATTTCTCAGACATTAAGCTTTACATGATGAGAAAATGTCTGATGAGAAAACCAAACTTACCCAGGTACATCAGATTGGTTAGATTGGTTATGTAGAAACCAAAACTTACCGAGGTACATCAGATTGGTTAGATTGGTTATGTAGCTAGCTGGACAACTCTTTTCCATGTTAGACTACTAACAGAGTCACAACCAGAGGTTTCTACAACATGCTTCATTACTCTTGTCCCCTCCAACGAATTACCTCAGTGGACACAAACATTTGCTTAACATATACAGACACAGAATGAGGAAGAAAATTAGTGGCATAATGGTTAAGAACTTTTTTTTAGAATGAGACTATCTGGGAGATCAAATATGGGCTCTTCTCCAACTCACTTTTGAGATCCTGAGCAAGGTACTGAAAACTCTCTAAGGCCCAATTTCTGCATCTGTAAAAATACTTTTAAGCTATGACCTATAAATAATTTAATCCATATAAAGCACTTAGCATGGCACAGACTTAGCTTGGCACAGCCAAGCAGTCCATATACACTCCCTATAAATCATCACTTTTGAAAATGGTACTTTTAGTATGGGTAAACAAAAGGCAAGATTCATATGTTTATCCTGCCCTTCCATTTAAACCCTACCTCTGAGTAAACAAGTAGCTGATGAATGAAGTTTATCTCTTTAAGAAAATATTTGTGCTGGGGCACCTGAGTGGTGGGTTAAGCCTCTGCCTTTGGCTCAGGTCGTGATCCCAGGGTCCGGGGATCGAGCCCCACATCCAGCTCTCTGATCAGCGGAAAGCCTGCTTCCCACGCCCCCCCACCCCCGCCTCTCTGCCTACTTGTGATCTTTCTCTCTCTCCTGTCAAATTAATTAATTAATTAATTAAAAAATATTTGTGCTAATAAAAGAATTGTAATGCCACTGTATAACCCCTAACAAATGAGAGTATTTACACAGCAAGCATCAAAGTGCAAGCCTCCACCTATGAAATGGTCAGAGAATGGGAGTTCATAAAAACCTATTTAAATTTTGATGGCAAAATTTACTTGCTCCATTCATTCCTTCTCAGTTTTATTTTCTTGCCTTTGAGTCGTGCTTGTATTAGATACAGTCATAAAACTGCATAGGTTTTTAGCACCTAATATATATTTTTTTGCTTTTTATCAATGATTTTAATTCTTTTCCAATTCTAGTATTATCTACATTTTTCATCTTTATAAACATGTCAGATGTCCACTTTATTCCTCCCAAATTAAATATATAGCAAATCCAAAAGAGGAAAGATTTTTATATACTTTACCTATTCTTTTCAAGATGAATCCAGAAAGAATAACAAAAGGGTCTTACTGAAGAGTAATGGGGCATACAATTGATTATTACTTAGCAAAAAAACACGAAGTTCTGATAAAGCAGCATGGGATGACTGTCAAAAACTATCTCATAGAAGAATGTCATAATATTCTTTTTGACAGAAGTCAGACTATCAGTTAGGGGTAGACCATAGGAGTACTAACCAGAAAGGGTGAGGAGGGAATATTTCTGAGGGTATATGAATGTTTCAGGTCTTCCTCTAGGGGGCAGTCAAACAGGAGAAACCATGTGAAGTCCCCGACCTGTCTGCTTCAGACACATGTCTCTGCATTTTCATGTGTGTAAACTGAACCTCAATAGAACACAGTTTAAAAATTTACTCTATACACCTAAAACTAATGTAACATTGTATATACTATACCTCAATAAAAAATACATTTACTGACTGAAAAAGCCCAAACCGCACAGTAAGTTGAATTTGACATGACATACTAAAATGAAAAAAACCACAAAGGCACTGGGAAAAAAACATTCTAGAATTCATTATACCCTCAAACCATAATGTCTTCCAAATAAGCCCAGCCTATTCAAATAGTGCCTCCACAATAATTATCAAATACTTGGTGAAAGAAAAATAAACTTATGGTTGAAAAAAGTATTTTCCATTTTAAGAAGAGTAATAAATAGAGATGGAAGTTGGCAAGTTGATGATCTTTAACAACAGCATCCATTACACTCATTGTGGGAAAATATTCAAGATGAATTCCTATGCTAGCAGAATGGGGAACTAGTCAGTGTGATATATAAAAAAATTATTATTAATAGCAAATACAAACTGGATGTATTTCATCTGGAATGAGATATTTCACCCAGGATGAAATGACAGCATCTCCACTGAGAAAAAGAAAGGGAGAACTGTGGATAATGTCCACATATCTCAGACTAGCCTGGTGGTGAAGGATACTTTTAATACCATTAGGGAGGAACACCAGTAAAATGGAGACCACCACCAGATAAGGTTATATTAGTGTGTCAATTTTTCACCTCATCAACATTCTGATCCCTTCCTAATTTGGCCTAAAGAAACCAAACTCTATGGTTGGAAATGCTCTAAGGAAATAACCACTGTAGTTTTGCTTTATAAACCCATCTGTCAGCTAAGCTAAAATGTATCAACTCCACAGAGCCTAATTTCTTTCAAAAATGAGAATGAGCACATACTTTTCCTCTCTGAAATACACTCACATGAACAAGGGAAAAAACAAGGCCCAGGGGACCTTAAAAATCAGATTCCAGACCACAGAGAAGGCGTGCAAGATATTCACTCCATGCAACCCATTCAAAAAAAAGACTACCTATCCAATCTGACCTAATTTAGCCTCAGTGTATTTATGAGGGCTACCAGCAACTTCAATTAAAAGTACTGAAACAGGGACGCCTGGGTGGCTCAGTTGGTTAAGCAGCTGCCTTGGGCTCAGGTCATGATCCCAGCATCCTGGGACCGAGTCCCACATGGGGCTCCTTGCTCGGCAGGGAGCCTACTTCTCCCTCTGCCTCTGCCTGCCACTCTGTCTGCCTGTGCTCGCTCTCTCTCCCTCTCTCTGATAAATAAATAAAATCTTAAAAAAAAAAAAAAAGTACTGAAACATAGGATCTCCTGGAAATAATTGCACACTCATACACCACAAACAAACTAACCATGTTTGCTTCCTGTTTGCAACTCAAACTACTGACACCCAGTAAAAGACGTATCTCTGCTCTCTCCATATGCTGTGGTTCCAATTCCGTTATGCTATAGCTTCTAGAGCCATTTTCTGAGACATAATTTTCTTTTAACGATGTTGATACCTGAAAATGGGAGGGGTGAGGAGTTCAAGGCTAAATCCTAGCTCTTCTGATTTAAAGGAATGACAATTAACCACAGATAAAGCATTTATGCTCTCTATATCTGTGTCCTAATCCATAAACTAGGATTAAATATTTAAGGGGTACTAAGATCAAAGATAACAAATCCCAATTTCTCAGTACCTGGCATGCATGCAACAAATAGTAGCTATTATTGGGGCACCTGGCTGGTTCAGTCGATAGGGCATGTGACTCTTGAGTCACATGGTTGTGAGTTTGAGACCCACACTGGGTGTAGAGATAACTTAGAAAAATAAAATCTTTAAAAACAGTAGCTACTACTCTTGAAAAGAATTTTAAAATACTTGCTGTACTCTAACAGTAGCTACTGAATATCATCTTTTTAATACAGCTAAGAAATTCAAAAGACAACAGTTAGCAAACACAAAATTATTCCAGCAGAAGTTACTGACTAGTCTAAAACACCACAGACACTTAAAGGGTGACAAAAGTATTACCCATTCAATGAGAAAGATCTAATCCAGTAAACCAGCAACACTAATAGTGGGTCAACCAGATAGGACTTCAAATGAGACACAAGTAGAATTCAAGCATTCAGATTTGATTTCTAGTGTACATATAATACAGGGCACAGAGACAGAAGAAAAACCCAGTGACACCGTGAGAAAGCAAGTAAGACAAATCCAGAAAGGGGGACATTCTATAGGAAAAACGGCCACGTTTCTTCAATCCCTTAGTTTAAGTTTCCCCATTGGTAAAATGGGGACAGCAACTGAACTTATACATTATTGCATAGTTATAAAGGACAAAAATTAGTTAACTCACATAAAACTCTTAAATGTTTTATTTAAGGGCTAGAGCAGAACTATCAATAGAACATGATGCCTACCGTCAAGGAAACCTGAAAGAGCTTCCCAATGACCCTCAGAAAATGAAACCAGGAAGCACCCCTAAGCAATAAACTCAGGTATATGGTTAAGTGACTCAACTCAATAGCTTAGGAGATTTAGAAAGAACATTCCAGTATATTAACATGACAAGCACTGAGGGTAAAGAAAAGCTAGCCCACATATTATGTGACTTCTTCATAGCTGCTCAAGTAAGAATCTGTACTATAATCAAATGTTACTCAATTACTGACTTAAAACAGCAATATCCAATAGAAATAAAATGCAAGCATATACGTAATTTTAAATTTTCTGATAGTCACATTTACAAAGGTAAAGAAAAGGTATAACTAAATTTTACTACTTATTTAACCCAATATAATTAATGTCATGTGAACATGTAATCAAAACTTAAAAAAAGTTTTTTTTAAAGTTATATTTAAGTCATCTCTACACCCAATGTGGGGCTTGAACTCATGAGCCTGAGATCCAGTAACATGCTCCTCCAACTGAACCAGCCAGCCACCCCAAAATAGGTTTTAGGTGCCTTTATTTATATTGTTTGAATTCTGCTATGTATTTTATACATTTCAGTTCAAACTAGCTATATTTCACAAGCTAATAACCGTATGTGGCTAGTGGCTACACAAGCAGACTGCACAAATTTCAGGCAATTAATGAACCTAATGGACATGAGTTTACATAGACTTCTGTTAACACCAAGATTTTGACATAGCTTCGCTACAGGGGTATATATTCTAAATTTGGAAGTCGAGTATTCTGATCAGTTGTGGTGGTTCACCAAGGTTCAAGGGTGAATTATAGCCAAAATGAATTATGCTAAGACCACCTATGCTGCTATTTACTTTTTAACTTTGCCATCTATCTACTTTGATAATGGGGACCAATTCTGGTTAGTGATCACCATTATTCCAGTCATTGGAGTGGACAAATCTCCCACTGCATTTATAGTCCTGCATTTTATCTAGTATAGGTTAATAAATTGAGATCCTGGATTATCTATTATTCTTTAAAGTTTGGCTTCTGTAAATCAGTTCACAGAAGCCCTATCAGCTCTCAAAAAAGGACAAACCCACATTTTAGGACCTGACAAGTGAAGAAGGAATTAGAAACCACACTATGAAATGTGGTGTTATATTGCGTTGGGAGTGGGGGAGAGGGTGAGAAGGTAGGCACTGCTCAAAATGTACGAACCAGTGTTGGTCTATAACAGCATTTCAAGTTTTATTAGTCAGAGAACTTGAAAATCTGGTGGAAATTATGGACCGTCCACCCAAGAACAGTGCATGTGCCTTTTATACTCAGTTTCAGAGTTTCACTATAGATTCCTTCTTAAGAACCTAAATTTAGGGGTGCCTGGGTGGCTCAGTGGTTGAAGCCTCTGCCTTCAGCTCAGGTCATGATCCCAGGACCCTGGGATCGAGCCTCGCATCGGGCTCTCTGCTCAGCGGGGAGCCTGCCTCCTCCTCTCTCTCTTGTCTGTCTGTCTGCCTCTCTGCGTACTTGTGAAATGTCTGTCAAATAAAAAAAAAAAAAAGAACCTAAATTTAGATACAGTGTCACATGAATACAACACTGATTTTTAACTCTGATTTCTAAATTAAAAATAAATCATAAATTGATTTTTAAAATAAACAAATAAATCATTAATAATGACCCAGTTTCAGGTCTGGAAGGATTTTGTTATAATGATGTATGGTTTACTAAAAATCATAGAAGGGTTCCCATTTCTTACCAACCTGAATGAGTACGCATGTGTCTAGTTAGATGAGTCTTCTGAGAACTTGAGTAAGGGCACAGTTCACATTTATATGGGCGTTCCCCTGCAAGAATAGAAGGGTTAGGGTTTAAATATGATAAAATAAGGTAAACAAAATCCTCACTAACAATAAACACAATATTCAGTACTGAGCATTTTTTGATAAGGATTCTTTTTCCTATTCCTGGCAAAAGAGTCCATTTTTTATTATAGATAAGTAAATGATTTAATTCAGAATTCACATAACTACATTTCAGCTTTGCGGACAAAAAAGATCACTGGCTTTCTGAATTCTCATAGCCCTTTTATTTTTCATAGTAATGCTACAAACTCTCACATTAAATATTAAGAACTGAATAATTACATTGATAAGGTATCAAGGAGCACCCTTAAAAAAAAAAATCAGAATTACCCTTAGGAAAAAATCTACCCAAATTTTCTCATGCTATCACTCAGAAATTTATTTATTTATTGGGATTTTTGTGAAGGGTAAAGCTATCATTTGAAATTGCTGCTTAAAACCAAGAATACGTAAGTGGGGATGCTTAAGTTAAAAATTTCAAGTAGGCAGACAGACATTTCACAGAACAGATCAGTGTTAAGGTAAATCCTGCTCATAAACCCGTAAGGACTGACAATAACTGAAGATGAAAAGATAAAGATTTCAGTACTAAAGAATTTAAGACTTCAACGGCAGGAAATATATGTTTTTGGGACATGGTTTGTCAAACACTAAACAGATTTTTTAAAAAGCTTCACACACACACACACACACACACACACACACACACACAGGCCTAACAATTTGTAATTTCTTTTCATCTGGTTTTGGCCACAAGATAATAATTACAACCCTGGGCAAGTTTCCTCATTCAAAGTAAAAGCACCTTCACTTACTGGAATTGTGAGAATTTAAATTTAAGATAATACACACAGAACATCTGATATTGTGCCTGGCACATAGTAAAGCCCTCAATACCACCAGTTATTATTTTGTCTATACAGTAAGTTACAATAACAGACGTGTCTAGTAAAATGGACATGGGAAAGAAAAAAAACAAGTGAAAATAGAGGAATACTGTAATGAGTAGGAAACGTGTTCCTAGTAGCCATACAGCTGTTATTAGCTGGTAGCTATAGGTCAGCTATAAGTAAGTCCTATCAATAGAATTCCTACTTCAACCTGGAAGAATTTTAGCTTAAAATATGTTGAAAGTATTTCTATAAACATATATAAATGACAGATAAGCACATGCAAAGATCCTCAATATCTTTACCCATGTGGGAAATGCAAATCAAAACCACAATGAGATGAAGACTTCGCAGCCATGAGGATGGCTATAATCAAAGGACAGATGTTAGAGTATTGGTCTGGGTATGGAAAAATCGGAACACTCATACAATGTGAAACTGTAAAATAGTGCAGCCACTTTGGAAAATAGCTTAGCAGTTCCTCAAATGACTGAACAGTTACCATATGGCTCAGCAATTCCACTCCTAGGTATGAACAGTTGACCCTTGAACAACATGTGTTTTAACTGTTCAGGTCCATTTATACGTGCTTCCCACCCCCCCCCCCCAACAAATATAGCACAGTTCTGTAAATTTATTTCCTCTTCTTCTGGATTTTTTTTTTTTAAACATACCTATATCCATTCATTCGTTCACTTATTTATTTATCTGAGAGAAAGAGATATGGAGCAAGGGCAAGACAGAGGGAGAGAATGCCATGCAAGACTCCCCCCAGAGTGCCGCCCAGAGACCAGAGAACCTCTATCAAATCAAGTCAGATGCTTAACCCACTGAGCCACCTAGGCTCCCCGTCATGAATTTTCTTTCAAGCTTACTTTACTCTAAGAATACAGTATATAATACATACAACTCATAAAATGTTTAATTAACTATGTTACTGGTAAGGCTTCTGGTCAATAGTAGGCTCTCAGTGGTTAAGTTTTGGGGGAGTCAAAGGGTATGTGCAGATTTTCTACTGCCCCTAAATTCTGCACTGTTCAAGGGTCAACTGTACATATCCAAGAGAAATAAAAATGTGTCCACATAAATGTGTGTATGAATGTTCATGGAAGAATTAATTATTCACAACAGCCAAAAAAAGGAAAACAATCCAAATATTCTGATGAATGGATAAACAAAACATGGTATCCCTACAAGAGATTATCTGGCAGCAAAAGGAAAACAAGTACTGTGCACAGGACATGAATGAACCTTGAAAACATTATGCTAAGTTAAAAAAGGCAGTCACAAAGGACCATATATTATTGTATGATTCTGTTTATCAGAAATGCCTAGAATGAGCCAATCCACATTGTATGGTATGTAAAATGCATCGCAGTTAAGCTGTCACAAAAAGAAAAGTTAATGGAAGAAATACCAAATACCATTATAGATAAACAAAGGGATCAATTAAGAATAATTTAAATTCTTTGTAAGAGAAAAGATTGCTCTGTGCAACTACGAAACAGGCATAAATACTCTAGAAAACTTAGTGATTTTTCAGTCACACATAGAGGCAAAAATGTCATCTTTTAGATTTGTGAACTGTTGTGTTTGTTTTTTTTTTTTAAGACTGTATTTAATTTATTTGAGAGACAGAGAGCTAAGAGTGGAGAGGGATAGAGAGGTAAGGGAGATGGTGGCTCTCTATGAAGCAGAGAACCCGATGAGGGACTCAATCCCTTCTGTGGGATCATGACCAGGGCCAAAAAAGGCTGATCCTCAACCGAGCCATCCAGGCACCCAGAATTTGTGAACTGATTAAAATTATCAAACCCACAAAATTAAAAATCTTTTAATTGAAGACTCAAATGAAAATCCTCAGCCGATCACATATTACTCACCAAAAAAACCCTGAACTTTGATTCTTAGTCTTAGTTGTATAGTATGACCTTGGACACATCACTTCAGGGTTTCCTCTCAGTAAACACAGGCTATTATAATTTAGTTCCTCAACAGATTGTTCTGCAGATTAGCAGAGAAGTACCCAACACTGGCCACTCGAAGAACAGAAAAAACCCATTAAGTGAATCTGAAAACTAAGGTACTTAAATGAGAAGTTAGTCTATCATTTATCTCTACTTTTCAGCATTAAATGAATTTATTTTCCTTTTAAACACAATTTTCAGAACCATGCATTTAACACCAGAGATACCCAGAATTTACATAATTGAAATATTATCCTCCCAATGCATACACTACCAAATTGTTTCAAAATGCTTACCAAAATTTAAAAAAAAAAATTCACAAAGATAACATTAAGAAGAAAAAAAAATCTTCTCAATAAAGTTCAACACTAAATTTTTGTGGGGGAAGGAGAAGACACTAAAATGTGAAATGAGATACATAAAACCAATGTTACCTTACTGAGAAAATATCAACTTTAAATTAATGGGAAGAAAAATTTATTGATGGTACAGTTAAGCATATAAAATACATCCATTAAAAATCAGTCACCTAAACTGCAGTTAAAATAAACCACTATTGGGGCGCCTGGGTGGCTCAGTGGGTTAAGCCGCTGCCTTCGGCTCAGGTCATGATCTCAGGGTCCTGGGATCGAGCCCCGCATCGGGCTCTCTGCTCAGCAGGGAGCCTGCTTCCCTCTCTCTCTATGCCTGCCTCTCCATCTACTTGTGATTTCTCTCTGTCAAATAAATAAATAAAATCTTTAAAATAAATAAATAAATAAAATAAACCACTATATAAAAAACATTATAAATGGCCAAGAGTTCTTGGTTTTCTTTTTCCCCTGCTATTTTATTTTATATTTTTTAAGACTTAATTATTTTAAGAGAGTAAGAGCATGTGCCCCTGCAAGCAGGAGTAGAGGTACAAGGAAAGAAAAGAGGCAGACTCCCCCTTTGAGCACAAAGGATCCATGTAGGGCTCCATCCCAGGACCCTGAAATAAAACCTGAGCCAAAATTTAAGAGTTAAGTCAGAGGTTTAAGCAACCGAGCCACCCAAGCACCCCAAGAGTTCTTGTTTTAAAAAACAAACAAACAAAACAAAAAATGCTTTACATTAAAAAATTGGAATACCAAAAAACCCCCCACAAAACTGGAAATACACACAAAATACTAAAAGAAACCTTTTCCAGTTCTTTCCGTTTTCTTTTTGGTTCTAGAAATATTCTTAAATTGACAAATTTAGATTTACAGTTGAAAACATTTTTAGCTTTTATGGGAAACATGAATTATCAAAATACAACTGACAAAATCAAAATGTATTAAGACAAAAGCACTGGGGTGCTGATCAGAATATTCTCTATATTGACTTGCATGGTGGGTAGGAGTACATGTATTTGTTAAAAGTCATCAATTATACTTCAATCAAAACAATTCATCAAAGTGTACAGATAAAAGTCAGGCCATGGCTACTACCTGAAAGCTCTACAGATCACAGCCAATCCAAAATTAAGCCCCAAGGTTTTAAAAAAAACTGTTAAATGAATATGAAGTAATTATGGCTGAAGTATATAGAGTAGCTAAGACTTTTAAGATATTGTACATGAGGTTTTGTCTGTTTAATTCAAACTATTAAGTGATTAATGGGATAGGATTTCCAAGTAACTATGACTTCCTATGCCATGTAATTTTGTTAATATTTGAACTTCTAGACTTCGGAAACTAAAATGGTTTTAAAACATGGAGACAAAAACAAACAAACAAACAAACAAAACAAAAAAACATGGAGACAGTCACAGGTTCTAACAAATTCCAAAGGATCTCCAAACATTTTTACTTGACTAGGTTTTAAGGCCATACACATAATACTGAGCATTCTCCTGGAGCTTAGAATCTTGCCACAGACACCCCACCCCCCCAGCCTTTTTTAAAGTTTATTTGCGAGGAAGAACATATCCCATGTGGGGGAAACAAGCCAACTCCACCCAAACAGAGCTTGATCCCACCACGAGAGATTATGACCTGAGCTAAATATCAAGAGTCAGGCGCTCAACTGATTGAGCCACCCAAGTGCCCTCACATCTTTCTTCTGACTGAATTTCATCTGCAAGTTTTACTGTTTAAGTCTACCACAATTCAGTAAAGCACTACTGATTCCCCTCCCCACTGTGCCCTACTTTACCTGTGGGTTTCAGTCCAGTGATAACTCTTGCAAAACGGATCTGATGCAAACAGCATCCTAAAACCCCTTTTCACTTGTGATCCAGACCACTATACTAGATTACCCTATCCGATTTTGTTCAGACCGCTAATCAGTCCTCAAAGGTACCAATTCTTAGCAGAAAAATGTAATGTGAGAAAACTACCAGGAAGTTGCAAACATTTCTTTAAAAAATGAGACTCTTTGGGGCACCTGGCTGGCTCAGTCAGTGGCACATGCATCGCTGCCATGATGGTGTTTCAGGGTGCTGAGAAGAAATGGGGGAGTAACCACAAACAGACAAGGTTTCATTTTGGTTGAAGATGTCCTAAAAATGGACTGTGGTGATAGTTACACACCTCTGTGAATATACTAAAACCAGGGAATTTTAACTTTAAATGGGATGAATTCTGCAGTAGTGGACTGTATCTCAACAGAACTGGTATTTACCAAAAAAATTGCCAAATGTGGTAAAATATCATTAACTAATGAGTACAGGTAATGAGTAGTACATATTGGTATTTTGAGATGTTTGAAATTTTTCGTTTTAATGTTGTTCCATTTTTTTTTTTAAGATTTTATTTATCAGAGAGAGAGAGGGGGAGAGAGCGAGCACAGGCAGACAGAATGGCAGGCAGAGGCAGAGGGAGAAGCAGGCTCCCTGCCGAGCAAGGAGCCCGATGTGGGACTTGATCCCAGGACGCTGGGATCATGACCTGAGCCGAAGGCAGCTGCTTAACCAACTGAGCCACTCAGGCATCCCCCATTTTTTTTTTTTTTGATAGAGTAACTTACAAACTAGAAAGGTTCTCTTACCTGTATGAGTTTAAACATGCTGAAAGACATGGTTTTTTATCTGAAAAATAGCTTCATTTTTCACGTGTGTTTGCTTTCTCAGGAAAATGATCTCAAGTGTGGTAATCCCACCAGTTTTTAAAAAACTTACTTTTCACATTTCTAGGTTTTGCAGACAAGGTTAAGTTGTTCCACTCAGGAACTCAATACCAAGATAATTTATCTTAAAAGTTTATGGCTTGGGCGCCTGGGTGGCTCAGTGGGTTAAGCCGCTGCCTTCGGCTCAGGTCATGATCTCAGGGTCCTGGGATCGAGTCCCGCATCGGGCTCTCTGCTCAGCAGGGAGCCTGCTTCCTCCTCTCTCTCTCTGCCTGCCTCTCTGCCTACTTGTAATCTCTCTGTGTCAAATAAATAAATAAAATCTTTAAAAAAAAAAAAAAAAAAAAAAAAGTTTATGGCTTCTGTGAAATGGATCTATGCAAGGGTTAATCACTGAGTTTTCCTTTTTGTCTAAGTCCTCAATTGCTTTAAGAAACTAAGCTGCATCTTAGATGTATTCACTACTAACTAAACACATCTTCTAAAAAAAAAAAAAAGTAGTCCAATTTAATTAAATGATCTACTTCAAGTTGTCAGAATAAAAAGTTTAACAAGAACATGGATAATATCTGTCTTGGTCATTCTGTGAAGTTAAGTGTTCTTCACTTATCCTCAATCCCAAAGTTATTACCGCCATGGAGAGAGAAACTAAAGCACAAAGCGATTAAGTTGACTTATTCAAGGTCACAAAGACAGCAAATAATGGGACCAGAACTTGACCCCAGAATCCCTTCTTCAGTGCTACTTTAACAGCCTACTGAATTAACTATCAAAAGTGAATTGAACTGGGGCGCCTGGTGGCTCAGTGGTTAAAACCTCTGCCTTCGGCTCAGGTCATGATCCCAGCATCCTGGGATCGAGCCCCGCATCGGGCTGTCCGCTCCGCGGAGAGCCTGCTTCCTCCTCTCTCTCTCTCTCTGCCTGCCTTTCTGCCTACTTGTGATCTCTGTCTGTCAAATAAATAAATAAAATCTTTAAAAAAAAAAAAAAAAAGTGAATTGAACTTATGGACTACAAGGTACTCTTACCTGTATGAGTTCGAACATGTTGAACGTAATTATTTTTTCTATCTGAAAAATAGTTGCATTTTCCACATGTGTATACTTTCCTTGGAAAATGGTTTCTTAAGTGTTTCCTCCAGTGATATTCGCTTACTGTGGTATACGTGCAAATGATGCACTTGTAGACTCGCTCATTATCCCCAGCTCTGGTGTGGTGTTTCAGGTGAGCAGTGTAGTGATCATACCGATTGGTATTATAGCCACAGCGGTCGCAGCGAATGGGGCCCTTGGAGAAATCTCCCTCCTCTGCAGTGGAAGACCCAGATTCTCTGGCTTTTGCTTGCTTCTCTGCACTTTCTTCCACGAAAAATTTCTTGGCACTATGAACTCTGATATGATGCACAAACTGCTCTTCAGATTCGGCTTCATACTGGCATGGCTTACAGCGAAAAGGTTTGCTCTTCAAGTTCTTGCATTTGTCCTCCGCTCCAGGGGTTTCGGGGGGAAGATCTTTATTTGAGCTGTAAATTTCTGGGGCAGCTGATACCTCAAACACAGGCTGTGGTTCTACAACACTGAGTTCCAAGCTTTCCAGTTCCATGTTTTCCAATCCACTGGGTTCACCTTTGATTTCAGCAGACTCCTCAAGTCCTTCTCCATCACTATCTGAAAAATTGTTATCTCCGACAGGCATCAATTCTGCCATCTGTCTTTCTTCACCAACCAGGTAATCACAGCAGCTGCCATTCACTTCCCCAGTTAAGGCCACATTTGCCAACATGATAAGCTGAGGCGCAGCCAACTCAGCTTTGGAGAGGTCATGCAAGTCATACATGTCGTTAGGCAAGGCCATGCCAATGTTGCCACTGCCCGTGAACAGCCCTCCTCCTCCAGAAGACTGCCCCATTACCTGGGTGGCCATGACTGTATTCTGAATTCAAAATAAGACAAAAAGTACAAAACCAGTTTAAACACAACATCCAAAACATTGCTCCAATACTTCATTAACTTAAAAAAAGGTTTTTATCAAATATAATCTTTCAATACAATGAGCTTTGTTAATCACTAAAATTAAAGCTTTGAAGTATTTTTGTACTACCAAATTTTCCTTATTGCAATCACCAAAAAAATCTCTATTATCCCTACAAAAATGTCTATCAATTGTCTGACATAACTCATCCATCAACTAGGCCTACCACTGGCATGTCCTTCCCTCAAACACTTTCAATTTTTTTGGTGAAAAAATAACTTCATTTTTATGTTAATTAAAATTATTTTTCAATTCAATACATGAATAGTAAACTGCTGTCCTCTCAATTCCCCCTTTCCACAGTTTACTGGTCAGAAAAGGGAGAACCCCCAAAACTATACTGTTCATTTGTTAAGTACAAACCTATCTGGACAGTAGAAGCCTGTAGTAGCTGGTCAACTGAACCGAATTTCATATAAACTCAACTAACTCCAGAAAAATAAACCACTGTGAAAAAGTACCACTTAAGTTTATTTTAATAACTAGACCCGTTTTAAAGAAAAAGAAAAAGCAGAACTTTTTTCCTTGTGTTTTTTTTTTTTTTTTTTTTAGAAAAAAGGAAGCTCCGTGTATTCAAAACTTCACAAATTAAAGAAACTTTCAAACCCTCTAATAACCGTACAACTCAACCCGACCATCAGCAACTTTCTTGCCTTGTGCTTGACTTGGCCTACTTGCTTAGGGGAAGCCATTACAAGATCACCTTCTTGAAAACATGTTGGGCTTTTAAAGTCGCCTTAACCACGTCACTTTCCAATCTAGAAGGTGCTATTCTCCAACGGAGTGCTGTCTTGCAAATTAGAAGCAGCAAAGTAAGTGGCAAGCACTCAAAAAATCGAATCGAACTCCAAACCCCAAAAGCAGTCCGTTTCACCCAGGTGCATTAAACACAAACCGACCGAGTTATAATGTACCAAAACTTGGAATCAAATGCCATCACAGAAAACAAACTGAGGGCCAGAGCAGTCCCAGGGCTTAACAGCCCAGGCTACTCGGCAATTTATCCAAACATCGACTTTTCTAATACCGCCCCCCCCCCCAACTACCGTCCCTAAAGGAATTTTCACGTTTGTCAGGAAGGCCGTCCAAGCACAGCCCGAAAACCCAACGTGTTGCACGAATTCCTATGTGCGGCTGCCACCAGCGCCGGCCTCGGCGGCGGCATTCCTGACTGAAATAGGCATTCGGCCATTTTCTCAAAATACCAAACACAAAGCAGCTCTTTGCAAACTCGGGCGCTCTCGCTTCCTCTCGGCTGGGCCCGCTCACTGCACACATTTACACACCAACTCGCGGGAGTTGCCCCAACACTCGTCCCGAAGCTTCTCCTGAGTTCCCCAACACTGAGAAAAGCAAGGCGGGCAAAGTCGGGGCGCCGTTGGGCCAGACCAAGTCTTCCCCATTCAGGGCTGCCCCCTCCCCGGCCCGCGGGCCCGAGTCCGGGAAGAGGAAGGAAAGTTACTGCGTTGCCGGCGTCCTAGCTCCTCTCACCGCCCCTGGGCTCACCCTCCGCAGAGGGCCCGGGAGGCTCCGCGGGCGCCCTCCCGAGGCGTCGGGCCCCTAGCGCCGGAGGGGGCCCCCACGCGCGCTGGCCGCCTCCCCCGCGCCCCGGAAGTTTGCGAACTCACTCCCCCACCGCGCCCCGCGGGACGCGCGCCCCGGCCCCGCCAGCTCGGGCGCCGAGATGGTCGGGTGCGGAGGGCCGAGGCGGCGGGGCGGCCCGAGAGCAGAAATCGCTGTCCAGCCCCATTGGCGGAACCGCCCGGGCCGCGGGGCTGACTCAACCCGCCCGGCCGCACTCAACGGCGCCTTCCGGCGAAAGGGAGAGGCCGGAGAGGGAGGGGGACGCGAGGGCCGCGGGCCGACGAGGGGCTGCGGCGGGACCTGGGAGCAGGAGGACGGGGAAGAAGTTTCAGGACCAGCGCCACAAGCAGCTCCGCTCCTCAGGACTGACTCGAAGGACGCTCGGGCCCGTGCGGAGGCGACGGCCCAGCCTCGACTGGGGAGGGGGTCCTGGCTCCACACCGCTCCCCAAGGACGCCCCCGGCCCAGCCCCCGGGCCGCGCCGGTGTAACCCGATCCCGCTCGGCCGCCCGCCCCCGCCCCGCGCTGCGGCCGCCGCCGGAGCCACAGTATCTGCAAATCAGCCCTGGACAGCGCCTCGCTCCGCGTCCTTCCGCGCCCTCCCCCTGCCACTGCCGCCGCCGCCGCCCGGCCGGCCCTCCCCCACCCCGACCGAGCCCCCAGCCCTGAGCCGCGCATACCGGCCTTCCTAGGCGACGAGGGGCGGGAGACCCGGCGCCGCCGCTCCTTCTCCGACTACTTTTCTTTGTTGCTGGAGTTTCGGGGGGAGGGGTGGGGGAGGATGGAAAAGTTGGGCGCTGGGGACGTCGAGGCCCGCAAAGGCCCAGGAGTGGGACTGCAGAGAACGCTCAGGCCGCCGGCTCTCGCTCTGCCGTCCCGGCCACCGCCGCCGCCGCCGCCGCCGGGGTCTGTGGCCCGGGGCCTCGGCGGCGCTTGTTCTGCTGCTGCGCCGCGAGCTCGCGGGAGCCGCACATTCCAGCACAGGAGGCTGCGCCGCGCACCCAGCCCGCGCCGCCGCCGCCGCCGCCGCCCGCGGGACACGCCCCCTCCACCGCCCGCGCGCGCCCGCGGGACACGCCCACCCCGCCGCCCGCGCGCGTGGCCGCCCGGCGCGCCCCGCCCCTTGGCGAAGGGGGCTGCTCTGGGCCCTGGCTGGGCTGTGGGCGCGCCTACTGGGAGCCGCACCTAATCCGCCCGGCCCCTCACTCTTGCCCTTACGTCAAAAAAGAGGCGAGCCCCGGTCCCTTTCTCGATTTCTTTCATAAACAAACGACAGAAAAGTTGCCCCTAGCCCTGGCGTGCAGGGATGAGAATAGATCTGTTAAAAGAAAAATCTGCAGGCTTTGACCGTTCTCTTTAGAACCACTGTCTAAAGCGTTTCGAGTGTAAAGCTCTCGAAAATACCCTTTAGAATCTCTTGAAATCTCCACCCATAGCCACCCTTAACTAATTAAACGTTAAACTCACGCGGTAGAAACGCATCCCAAATTTTAAACAATAAGCGAAGAAAATGCAGCCAGTTTCTGAGTTGTGAGAAGAAAATGTCTCGGTCAGATCACGGACTCAAAACAGAACTGAGGGGACAAGTCCATAGACCTGGCCAGTAGCAGGTCATTCCTGAGCCTTCAAAACACGATTTCAGCGGAGCAATTATCCTCAGATTACAAGGACAGTAAAGCAGAGGGTGAGGACATGGAGGCTGCCTGGTCACCACGTGTGGGAGAGGAACCTGGCTTCCCTGTTTATAGAGTGGCGCAACCTAAAAGAGAAAGAACGTACTCTCATGTCCCCCTTACCTTCTGTCTACAACAAATGCCTTCTTAGTTTGCCTTTGAACCCTAAATCATCATGCCCGTCCTCAAAAATTTATTAGCTTCCTTAAACCCCTTAGTTTGGCATTCAAGGCCCTGACCAACCTGATCTAGATACATTGGACTATCACTAGGATTAAAATAGAGGAAGCAGCAAGTGTTATGGGGGTTAAGAGTAGGGAGATGATCTTTAGCTACCAGAATCTAGATAACTTCTCACACTACAGCATGACCCAATCGTCCCTTACAGAATTAGGTGGAAAGTAGCAGAAGGAACATTTTACACAGTGAAAACAGTGTGCTCAAAAAACCATCAGCTGAGACTCGCCTAACTCCTCCTCCAGCTCCCCCAGTTCCTTCTCTTTAAAGTTCCTTCACTGGTTTCTCTTACAACACAGCTTCCACACTCTTCAGTTTCCTAGTCTACACCGCCATTAGGCTGTAGACTATATATTAGAACAGTATATTATTAATTAATGCAGCTTGTCCCCCTATATTAGAACAGTATATTATTAATTAATGCAGCTTCAGATGCAGGATGGAATAAAGGCCCTAAGGGCTTAATCACCAAGGGTCCAGTTACTTACTATTGAATGCAAGCACTCCCCCGTGAATCAAACTTGAGAGGTATTCATTTTCATTGAGCCAAAGAGAAAGAAATGAAGAAATGGAAGGAGGGAGGGAGGGAGAAAGAGAGGAGAGGAAGAGAGCGAGGGAAAGTAAGAAGGAAGGAAGGAAAGAGGGAAGCAGTGAAGGAAAGAAAGAGGGAAAGGAATGAGAGAAAAGAAGGGAAGGAAGAAAGAGAAAGAGAAAGAGGAAAGAAAGGACAAGAAAGAAAGAACTGTTTTAGCCTGCTACAAATTTGTCTACATTTATTCTTTTTTACTTTTTTAAAATTTTTTTCTTTTTAACTAAAATCTAATCTGAGTTGCATGGCCTTTTTAGATGCTGTAGCTCAGGGAACAATACTGGCCTCTGTCAAAGCCCTCAAAGGCATAAATTATTTTCTTTCTCTTTTTTTATATCCAAAAAGGCAAAAATGAAATATCTCTTCTTAAACTTACTAGATACATGTCCTTCATTTCCTCAGTCTGACTGCTTGCTGGAAATGTTTTATTAATTGCGAATTTATTCCCACATATTGTGATGCAAAAAGAAGAATGGCAAATTGGCAGCTGCATTCATTTAAAATTAGCAGAGGCCCTTGTTCAAGAGATGGCATATTCAGAGTGACCTAAATTATCATGACATGAAGGGCACAGGTCAAATTCAAGGCCAAGTTACAAATCAATAGAAAATTTCCTTGGGGGGAAGCTAGTGCTATGAACTTGAATTCTTAATTGTTTTTCAAGAGACAGTATAATTTGCTGCATCCAAAATTTAAGATCTTCTGCAAGATAAAGACTTTGACATGTGAATGAGTTCTAGTTTTCTTATTTTGAGAATATGGATTCTTTCCTATATATTTAATTCATCAATTTTTCAATTTTAATTATCATATGTTCTTAATAACATTTTCTCTGGAGATTTACTTCAAAAGTTTGATATGTTTTTGTGCTTTCATATGCTTTTTATTCCTATCCATGTTTCATTTTTTTTTTTTCCCTCTAGAACAGATCTTAGCTTGGCTGAACCCGCATGAATGTCATACTGAAGTTCAATTATCTGCTTTACATGTTACATAAACTCAAGGTTTGTGACTGAAATTGGGGTACAACTTCTCCAATATGATGTTAAAAGATTTTGCTTCCACTCTTTTGCTGTCACCAGCCCAAGGGAGACATTGGTGTGTCAAGGACTAACATTTTGGGTGTTTCTCCCACTGTCTGCATTTTCAGTAGTACCTGTCACTATTCACACTTCTGGGAATCTCTTCCCCATGTAACTGATCCTACAGGGACTGAACCCTGGCTCTGAAGTTTGTGCTCTGTGAGTTAGCCCAATTTCTATTTTGCATTTAGTTCAAGTGGACTTAAACGACAACACTGCACTAGCTTCTCTATAATTTTATTCCGAAACTTAAAAAAAAAAAAAAGATTTTATTTATTTTATTTGTCAGAGAGAGAGAGAGAGAGAGAGAGCAAGCACACAAGCAAGCAGAGTGGCAGGTGAAAGACCCCTGCCCTGGAGAGTCCCCTCCCTTAAGAGATAAATAGGATGGCTTTAGATGTCCTGACAGCAGCCCAGGGTGGCACATGTACAATTATCAAGACAGAATGTTGTGTGTACATCCCAGACTATCACAGGACTAATAAAGGATATGAATGCCCAAATTAAGGCCTTACAAGATCCTTCTCTCTCTCTCAGTGAATGGTTAAGTTCCTGGTTTGAAGGAGGACTATGGCCAAATCTCCTTCTCGGGCTTCTCATTCTTATCACCTTATTAACCTTAATATGTTGCTTTGTTCAGTGTTTCTCTACTTGGTGCTGAGACTCCCTTGCTACAATGACTTCACCACGGCAGATGATCCTTACCACGCACAAAGTCACTTCTTCACTGTCAGCGCTGGATTCAGCTGCCTCCGCCTTTCGTAACTCCCCTATACATTCCTCCACTGATCAATGTTGACCTGAGTAGGTAGGGACAGCTCTACGCCCCTATTCAGCAGGAAGAAGTTACAGAAGATGAGACCTTCCACCTTCAACCACCTTAAAGATTTAAGGGTCAAAATTGTTTAGGGGGAAATGATGAGGGAGCAGGAGGCTGGCTGAGGATGGAGAAGGGGCTGATGCCTTGCACCCCCTCTCTACCCACTCCCCTTGGTAATATGTGTGACATTCCTCAGGCACCCCTGACTGCCATAAAACGATAAATAGTTAACTTGCTGAGATCGCAGTCCTGCAGGACAGGAGTCTCCCTTGGTTTACAAATTTCCTTGGGATTGCAACGGGGAAGTTACCTTATCAATAGCCCTAGTGTCACCCTCCCCTCCATGAAAACGGAGGGGGGCAGAGGTAGAAGGAAAAGTAAATAAAGTTCAATTTCTTCTAAACCTAAATCTCATTAACAAGGATGCTTGATGGCAGGAGTGTGACATTCCACCAGGAGACTCCCAATTGTCTTTACTTGATAAGTAACCAGGCCTTCAATATCCTGGTAGTGCTTTTTTTCCGCATGCGTGGGCTAACCGGCCAGTTCTGTTTCTGTAAGATTGCTTTGTCTGCTTTTCGCGCGGGGTCCCCTGACCCAATCCACTGACGCCAAGTATGCCTGTTCAAAGGATCAATCAATCAGTGCCGTCCCCACCCAAAACTTGTTTGTACCTGTCTATAAAAACCCCCGCTTTCCCCTCGGTCGGGGTGCTCGGTTAGCTGGAGCTGCCGACCACCCGCCGGTACCTGCGTCCCAATAAACCTCTTGCTGTTTGCATCCAGTGGCAGTGTTGGATTCTTGGGTAAGGGGATCCGCGGGTCTTTCAGCAGGCAGAGGCAGAGAGAGAAGCAGGCTCCCTGCCGAGCAAGGAGCCCAATGCGGAACTCAATCCTAGGACCCTGGGATCATGACCTGAGCCAAAGGCAGTGGCTCAACTGACTGAGCCACCGAGGCGTCCCTATTCTGAAACTTATAGTGGGAGTTAAAAAAAAAAGGGGGGGGGTTGTGACAGAAAAAACACTGGATACTCTGATTCCTCTTCAGATCATATAAATGTTTCGCTTTTTACTAAAGATTTCTGTGGAAAGGGATGACTGAGTCTTAAGCCAATTTTGGGGATCCTTGTTTCATCAAGTTTACAAAAAAAAAAAAAAAAAGAGAGAGAGAGAGGGATTGAGGAAGGCAGGAAGGCAAAAGAGAAAAGAAAAGAACGGAGTGAGTGAGCACAGGGGTGCCTGGGTGGCTCAGTGGGTTAAAGCCTCTGCCTTCGGCTCAGGTCATGATCTCAGGGTCCTGGGATTGAGCCCTACATCAGGCTCTCTGCTCAGCAGGGAGCCAGCTTCCCCGCCCCCCCACCTGCCTCTCTGCCTGATCTCTGTCTCTCAAATAAATAAATAAAATCTTAAAAAAAAAAAAAAAGGAGTGAGTGAGCACAGGTCAGGTAGGCTAGAGAACTATTTTTCCTTCTCTCTACCTCTTTAATAAATCACTTCTCTTGAGTTTTCCCTGTAAAATGAAGAGGTTGAACTGTGATGTCTAAAATTCTCAGCATCAGGGTACCTGGGTGGCTCAGTGGGTTAAAGCCTCTGCCTTTGGCTCAGGTCATGATCCCAGGATCCTGGGATTGAGCCCCACATCTGGCTCTCTGCTCAGCGGGGAGCCTGCCCCCCCCCCCCCCCGCCTGTCTCTCTGCCTACTTGTGATCTCTGTCTGTCAAATAAATAAATAATCTTAAAAAAAATAAAAATTCTCTGAAGCCTAGGGTGCTTTTTATTCTGTTTGAAATTTCAAATCATGTGCAGTTTTTCCTAGTACAATTATATACATCTTAAGTTCAATGTACAGGTGTCCCTAGTTTCTTCTCTATGGTTCTCTTTTGCCCTCTGTGGAAACCCACCAGTAGCCTTGAGCCATACTGGCTTGAAGACTGGTGTTGTCTGAAGCCAGGGATCTGAGGCCTGGTCTAGCTCTATCCAATGCGGGATCATCTATCTATCCTAGCTTCCAGCAGGACCCTGACCTTGTGTTCTGGTTCTGACAGCTGGAACGCAATGTCTTATCCACTACAGTATCTGCAGCTTGAGGCACAGAGATGCCCCCTAAATGCTGAGAGAAGGAAGGGAGGTGACCAAGGGAACTCCAGAATGAGCTGAGCTCCCTCCTGCCCACTCCCAGAGCCCAGAACATTCTTTGAATTACTCTCCCCTTGTTCCTCTTCCCTTCAGCACCACTGGCCTCCTTGAAGCCCAGTTGTGGTTCCTTGTTCTGCTTGCCGTTCCTCTTCGGAAACACTCTCCAGTAGCCTCTATCCATGCTGCTCATTCCTGCCCCTCCTGATTCAGATGTCATCTTCCCATTTACCAAGTTTTTAGAATTACAGTTTCCTCCCCTTTGCATCCAATCCTGCTGTCCTTCCTGCTGTTTTTCTTATTAGCATTTATCACTAACTAGCATGCTATGCATTTTATTTGCCTTATTTATTTTCTTTCCTTACTAGAACTTAAGCTGCAGAAGAGAAATTGTTCTTTATCTCCAGTGCCTATAACACAGTCCTTGTTCAACAAGAGTTTGTGAAATGAATGGTTGGGGGATCTCAGCTTGGTTTCGGCAGTCTTTCAAAGCGAGGACACCCCTTACGTATATCAGTACCCCCAATTCAGTACCCATCACAGACTTCCCCTCATGCTAAATGCTAGCCTGCCTCTCTGACTCTCCCCTAAAATATTCCCTTCTCAATAATTAATTATTTGTTGAAGGAATAAAGATATGCTCCTGGACCCCTGGGCCCTGTGGTCTGCCTTTTTGTTGCAAATCTCCCTCTCACCTCCTCTGCGTATGGTGTTCTAGCCCACCGCTGGTTTCACACAGCAGTCTCTAGTTGGATTTTCTCTGGTGCCCCTACTGGTGCCCTTCCCCGCATTCTCTCTCTTTACTCCGGCCTTTGTCATTGTTCTTCCTCCCAGAATTCTCCAAAAATCTCACAACTGAAAGCGATCTTAGGGATCCAAGCTCTTATTTTATAAATGAAAGAAGATAGGCCTGCAAGTATTTGGCTTGTGCAGGTCTGCACTCAAGTTAGGGTACAGCTGAAACGAGGGTCCAGAGGCTCAGATTTCCAGCCAGTCTGGTGCTCTTTCCACATCTCTCAAAATCTCCAGTCTTCCCAAAATATAACCAGAACATATATATCCAGAAAATATAAGATTCTTCATATTAAAATAGGCTTAAACGGGAAGGCTAGGGAAGCCCTTATGGTATTCGATTGCATTTAAAAAACTCCAGCCCCCGGGCAGCTGGGTGCTGCAGTTAGTTAAGCCATTTGACTCTTGGTTTCAGCTCAGGTTCTGACCTAAGGGTCAAGACCCACGGCAGGCTTTAAGCTCAGCGTGGAGTCTGCTTAACACACTCTCTCCCTCTCCATCTATACCTCCCACCACCTCCCTCTCTCAAAATAAGTAAGTAAATCTTCAAAGTACTCATGACCCAATATTGACATTTGAACCTACAAAACTCACTATCAGTTTAGGGGAAAAGCGACTTACCTTAAAAGACAGCTTCAGAGAAGCAAAAAGCTCCCAATCTATGCTCCCGAAATGCCATGAAGAAAGTATACTCGTACCTCTTTTCTCTCCTGTGTCTTTCTCACCTGTGAGAACCTGGAGATAAGGAACTCAATATGATAATATTCCCTCCCCAAGTCCACAAAATCAAACATCTGACAGAGTATACCAACCTAGCCAAAGCTAAAACCAGGCACTGGTTTTATCAATAAATGTTTCTTAGATGAGTAAAACTGTCCCTTTTCCTTATTTGTCTTCAGATAATCACCTAACATATGAAAATGGCTAAAAATAAAAGAGCTGGCAATGTTAAGTATTGAGAAGAAGGATAAGCAAATGAAATTCTCATATATTACTGGTGGAAATGCACATTGGAATCGGTCTCTGTAGTTTTCTATAGAGACATTTAGCATATAATCCAGGTATCCTATTGTTAAAAAGAAAACCACAGGACCAAAATGGCATCACTTAAGCCAAGTTTCATCCTCCCCTGTAAATGGAGTCTTAACTGGTCAGTCAGGAATTTTCTGATCAACATCAATGAGGTAATCTGTCACATGGGCCCTCTTCATCCACCCCCCCCTTCCAAAAAAAGATGAGGTAATCTGCATGATAAGATTCCCGCTCTTCCCCCTAAGGGAAGGTGATCTTATCTGAAACAACCTTTTCTTTCCTTTTGCTAATAACTTCCTTGCCCCACCCTTCTTCCTATAAAAACATTCCATTTTTGTACACCTCCTCAGAGCGTCCCCTTTACCTGCTGGGGGTGGGGGGATGGTGCCCAATTCAAGAATTGATAAATAAAGCCCGTTAGATTTTCAAGTTCACTTGATTTTGTTTAACAGTACTAATTCGAGAGAACTGAAAACACACGCCATCCTTGCAAAGACCCTGTAGGAAAGTGTCCAAAAACTGGGAACAACCCAGAAGTCCAACTGGTAAATGAACAAACAAATTTTGATCTACCCATACAATGGAATAATAGTGTCAGGGAACTAAAACTTAGCCTTTACTCTCTTAGTTTAAGTGATTGGGGCCCTGCAAATTAGACTAACAAAGACAGATTAGCAAAAGATCAGATTTAATCATAGAAGGGTACCCAGTAAAACGTGACACAAAGGGGCTGTCAGAATTTGTGGCTTGGACACCACCGTGGCTTGGACATTTGTGGCCTGGACACCACCGTGAAAAGGCCAGGGGAGGAGGAGAAGGACACTTCGGGGAAAACTAATGACTTCTTAAGGGAAGGTTGGGGAATAGTACTTATGGGAAAACAAATGGCCTCAGGAGAAGAGATGGGAGGTGTTAAGAGTTTTGTGACAATGCCTTTGAAAAGATGTGGAGACCTCTCACCTTCTGGGATAAGTGACAAGAGTCTCTGTTACTGGTTGATCCTAGGGAGGGGATTTATGACAACTGAGGTCATTTTTTAGCTCTTCTGAGAGACTCTGCTTTTAGGAAGGTGAGAGATTTCAGGAACTCAAATGACTTCTAAAAATCTTTTTAAAGATTTTATTTTATTTTTATTTTTCAAATATTTATTTGAGAGAGAGTGAGTGAGTGGGGGGGCGGGAAGGGGCAGAGGGAGAGGGATAGAGAGAGAACTCTCAAGCAGATTCCCTGTTGAGTATGGAGCCTACACAGGGCTGGATCCCATGACCCATGAGATCACAACCTGAGCTGAAACGAAGAGTCAGATGCTTAACTGACTGAGCCATCCAGACGCCCCTTAAGATTTTATTTTTAAGTAATCCCTACACCTAATGTGGGGCTCAAATTCACAGCTTTGAGACCAAGAGTGATGCACTCTACTGGCTGAGCCAGCCAAGCACCCCTTCTTCTAAAAATATTTATGCTACATTAAGTGGCATATTCTGGACTCTTCCGGTAGCTATTGGAAGAATAGGAACTAGCTATAAGGCAACTGTATAGATGAGTCTGGAGAGAATTATGCCAAGTGAAAAAAGCCAGAGAGAAAAGTCCACTTACCGTATGATTCCTTTTATATAACATTCTAGGGAAGGCAAGAGACACAGTGGGATCAGTGCTTGCCAGGGGCCGCTGGTTAGGGAAGGGATTGACTTCAAAAGGGCAAAAGGGGGGTGCCTGGGTGGCCCAGTGGGTTAAAGCCTCTGCCTTCGGCTCAGGTCATGATCCCAGGGTCCTGGGATCAAGCCCCACATCGGTCTCTCTGCTCCACGGGGAGCCTGCTTCCTCCTCTCTCTGCCTGCCTCTCTGCCTATACTACTTGTGATTTCTGTCTGTCAAATAAATAAACAAAATCTTTTTTTTTTTTTTTTAAGATTTTATTTATTTATTTGACAGAGAGAAATCACAAGTAGACGGAGAGGCAGGCAGAGAGAGAGAGGAGGAAGCAGGCTCCCTGCTGAGCAGAGAGCCCGATGCGGGACTCGATCCCAGGACCCTGAGATCATGACCCAAGCCGAAGGCAGCGGCTTAACCCACTGAGCCACCCAGGCGCCCCAATAAATAAAATCTTTTAAGAATAAATAAATAAAGGGCAAAAGGGAATTTTGGGGGTGATGTCAATGGTTGTATCTTGGCTATGGTGAAAGGCTACACAATTCAACAAGTATAAACTCAAAATCCATAGACATGAGCAACTTAAATGGGCAAATTTTACTGAATGCATAGTATGCCTTAATAAGCCTCACCTTGGGGCACCTGGGTGGCTCAGTGGGTTAAAGCCTCTGTCTTCAGCTCGGGTCATGATCTCAGGGTCCTGGGATCGAGCCCCGCATCGGGCTCTCTGCTCGGCGGGGAGCCTGCTTCCCCTCTTTGTCTCGGCCTGCCTCTCTGCCTACTTGTGATCTCTGTCTGTCAAATAAATTAATTAATTAATTAAAAAAAATAAGCCTCACCTTTCAGAAATATAGCTGTAGAAAATAGAAGTGAGTTTTTCTTTGTCTAGGTATTTGTTTATTTGAGTTATTTTGGGAAGTGCTTGAAATCCTTTCACAAAATGATATATCTGGCAATGGTGACTTTTCTCCTAATAGAATCTCTGCCATTTTATTCTAAAAAGTCAATTTCTAGCCCTAAAGCTATTTTATTCTATAGATATTTACTAAGCACCTCCTCTGTTTAGGGCACAAGGGTGGGGTTGGGGGGTGGGAGGCGGTAAAGAAGTATAAAGTAGGTTTTGATCTTCAGCAGCTTACAACTGAGCTGGGGAAATAAAACCCTGCTTTAGTTAAAGAACAGATCATAAGAGCTTTTTGAGTTTGGAAGAGAAATTGCTTCCAGCTACAGCAAAGCTTCCACAAGGCAGCCCAGGATGTCTTGCAGGATGAGAAGCAGCCCATGGATATAGTTCATAAGGGAAGAGTTCAAAGTCTAGAGACCAGTTACCTTAAGGTCATGGCTAACGTGTCATTCCAGGAGGAGGAGGCTGGTTCTCTGATGAAACACGAAGAAGCAGGAACAGAGATGCAGGAAGGAAAGTCAGGTAAACCAGAAGAGCAAACCAGCTCGGGCTGGAGCAAAAGAGGACTAAAGGTGAAGTGCCTGGCATCAGTCTGGGCCTGGCACCCTGTTAAGTACCGGCTTGGCTTTCTACCAACGATGTCTTAAATAAGCAGTGATGAATTCTCTCAGGAAAACAGACAAACAAAAACACCAATGGAATCCGCAGGAGATGGTCACACAATCAAACCTTAACCAAATCACGCATGTTGATTGGGATGAAGAGAAAATGTAGATACCTGTACTCTGCTCAGAAGAAAGAAGGTGTTTCTGGAAGAAGCTGGTCCACCTCTAATCTCGAAAGGAGGAAAATGAAAGGGGAGAATTGGCTTGATCTCATGCTGTCCAGAGAAGACTGAGACACTGGATGTGGCAGTTAGAAACTAGATTTCTAGAATCCTAGATTTAGGACAAAGGACAGTTCACTGGATTCTCCATGACTTAGCATAGATGTCAAAATTATTTAAGCTCTCCTGACACTGACTGCATGCTCACAAAACAACTTAATAGTAATAATATTCGCCCCCACACTGTTGACTCCAGGACACAATTAAGTTATTAACTGGTATTCTGATTTTGGCATTTTCTCCTGCTGTTCTCCACTAACATCTACTACATCTCCTTTCCTCACCCTCCCACGCTGAACCCCAGCCACACTTGGCAGGCATCCTCCTGTCTCAAGGCCTATGCAGATGTCATAAAATTAAGGATCTTGAAATGGTGAGATTATCTGGGTGTGTCCTAAATCCACTGACATGTGTTCTTATAAAAGACACATGGAAGAGAAGGCAATGTAGAGACTGAGGCAGAGGTTTGGAGTGATGTGGCCACAAGCCAAAGAGGCTGGCAACCGCCAGAGGCTAAAAGAGACCCGGACTGGAGCTTTCCCTAAAGGCCTTTCAGAGAGAGCCCGGCCCTGCTGACACCTTGATTTTGAACCTCTGACTCCAGAACTGTGGGAAAATAAATTTCCATTGTTTTAAACCACCCGGTTTGCAGCAATTTGTTATAGCAGCCCTGGGAAACTACTACACAGCATGATTCCATCTATGTGACATTGCCAACTGATGGAGGTACACACTCAGAGTGGATTCGATGTGGCCCAGTGCTAAGAATGGGATGTGGGGTCGTGTCTTGCCAAGTTTGCAGGGGTACCACAAAGGAAATCTTTGTTGACATGGGACACTTCTGTCTGCATGTAAATCTTTTTTTTTTTTTAAGATTTTGTTTTCAGGGGCGCCTGGGTGGCTCAGTGGGTTAAAGCCTCTGCCTTTGGCCCAGGTCATGATCTCAGGGTCCTGGGATAGAGCCCCGCATCGGGCTCTCTGCTCGGCGGGGAGACTGCTTCCTCCTCTCTCTGACTGCCTCTCTGCCTACTTGTGAGGTCTGTCAAATAAATAAATAAAATCTTAAAAAAAAAAAAAAAAAGATTTTGTTTTCAGGGGTGCGTGGGTGGCTCCACTGGTTAAGCACCTGCCTTTGGCTCAGGTCATGATCCCAGAGGCCCGGGGTCAGGGCTCCCTGCTCAGTGAGGAGCCTGCTTCTCCCTCTTCCTCTGCCCCAACCTGTCCCCATTTGTGCTCATGCTTTCTCTCTCACTCTCTCTTGCTCACATAAGTAAATATATTTTTAAAAAAAAACATGAATTTTAAAAAGATTTTATTTCTATTTATTTGAAAGAGAGAACACAAGTGGTGGGATAAGTAGGGGGAGAGGCAGAGGGAGAAACAGGGAACCCCTCAGCAGGGAACCCTACTTGGGGCTCAATCCCAGGACCCTGGGATCATGACCTGAGCCAAAGGCAGACGCTTAGCCGACTGAGCCACACAAGTGTCCCTGTCTGCATGTAAATCTGATGAAAACTGAATAAGGTCTCTGGATTGTACCAATGTCAATTTCCTCGCTTCAATCTTATATTATAATTACATAAGATACTCTCATTAGAGGAAAGTAGGAAGGAGAACACAGGACCCCTCTGTATTATTTTTGCAACTTCCTGTGACTCTGTAATTACTTTAAAATGAAAAGTTTAAAGAGGTCATTTCACTTCTTTCTTTTTACTATTTTCAGTGCAGCTACTAGAAAGCTTTAAATTACGTATGTGGCTTGCGTTATATTTCTATTTGATCAGGGCTGCTCCAGAATGTTATTTTCCCCTGTGGGGGTTCTCTAAAGGAGTACAACAGCCTCCTGCTCTGAAATCTCAGCTTCACCTTCTATAATTGCAATAAAAACAATACAAGTCTGGGAAGTAAAGTCGTAACAGGAGGGAAAGTACAGGCTGAGTCAGACAGACCCGGTTGGAATGCTGGCTTGAGTCAGTCCTCAAGCCAATCATCCAACCTCCCTCAGTCTACCTCTCTTCGCCTGGACAATCAGAATAATGATGCCGTCTTGGCAGGACTCATGCGAGGACAAAATGAGCTCACAGAAGTGCCTGACACATATTGAACGTTCATTAAGTGTCCGTCTATTGCCTTTCTGCTCCAAGTTTCTCACGTCACATTAGATCTTGATGTTTCCAGAAAAGGGAAGAGGAGGGAAGTGATAATTAGGGCCATCTTAGGGGCGGTCTGCCGTGCACGGGAAAGCGCATTATTGTTTGGAGAGGCTTTCAAATACTTGATTTCATTCACTGTTCATGGTAATCCTTGATATAGATTATTGCTGTCAATCATTAACCTCCCGAAAGACCACCGGAAAAATTTGCTGATCAGGCAAAGGCAAGTTTATTAGAATCCTGCAGGGAGAGGGAGAAGCACCTTGACAGAATCTTAGTAATCGGGAAAGGGTATTTATAGGGTTCTAGGCCCAGGTTAGATGACTTCAACAGGTCTGGGAGGACAGGAAACTGGTTGGGAATAAGCAGAATTATAATTAATAGTTTAGGATTAGTAAGTATAGCAGGGTGAGGGTATTAAAACACGTATTAATGAGCAAGATGTTAATCTTGATTAGTAACTTGTTTTACTTGGTTCATAGTGGTATCTTTCAAGAACAAGAATTTCACAGCACAAATAGCTAAGTTATCTCTGTCTGAGCCCAGAACTCTTTAGCCCAGGGACAAGAAAGTAAGCAAGTTTCAGTTCTCATGGCTAGTAATTTTATAGTACAAACACATTAAATGATTAGGTTAATGATTCATGGTATATCAACAAGAAAAGATACTCTGCAGCCATTAAACATAATTATTAAAAGTACTGGAAATATGTTACTGTTGTATTTGATGATATAATGTTAAATGAAGGAAACAAAGGGGCTTCTGGGTGGCTCAGTTGGTTAAGCAGCTGCCTTCGACTCAGGTTATGATCCTAGGGTCCTGGGATGGAGCCCCAAGTCGGGCTTCTACCTCTCCCTCTGCCTGCCATTCCACCTGCTTCTGCTCTCTCTCTCTCTCTCTCTTCTCTGTCGAATAAATAAATAAAATCTTTAGAATAAATTTGCTTTAAAAAAAATGAAGGAAACAGAAGACAAAATATTAAGTTACACGGTTGTGACAATATCAAAATATGTGAGGATTTGGAAGAAAATATGCCAAGAAAATAATGCTGGGATGGTGAGGTGATGAGGGTAGCAATCAGGTCCTATCAGAAAACAAAATCCATTTCTAATTATTTAAAACAGAGGGAGCTGGAGACAAGATGCTGTTCACAGTGGTGGCGGAAGAGCTGAGAAGCCGACCAGGGCCGCCAAAGAGCTAGGGGTATCCAACAGGTGCGAGAACTTCCACAGTGAGCCTGTTGGGCAGGAGTCCAGCCAGAGGTGGAGCAAAGGCGGAGATCACTGGCCTGGCGAACACACTTCTCAGGACGGAGAGTGGGGGAAAATGCCAGACTTCTCACTTCCTCACCGCTGCAGTGTCTTGCTGGGGTTTTCCACTACCCAAACCCGGTCAGACAGCAGCTTCCGGGAAGCCTGGGAACTGCAGCTGGCCAAGGCCAGCCTCCTTCAGATGCAGAGGAACACAGCAGAGCAGAAAGAGATCTGAGGCCCCAGTGAGAGCTTTTCCTTGGCTTTCAAATATGTGTATTTGCTGGTATTACATTGCTTTTTCAATCTGGGGGCAGGGGGAGACTAAGCAGTCTCTTCTACTCTAAGGGCTGTGTAAATAGGTATCACCTCTTGGGAGGGTCATTTGGTTACGACTCAGAGATTTCATTGTACTGACCCCTTGTCCCAGCAATTCCATCTCTAAGAATTTACAGAAATATTTGCAAATATCTGCAAATATATGTATAATGTGTTATGTATATGGATGGTAATTGTAGCACTGTTTGCAACTGCAAAAGAACTGGAAATGCCCAAGTGCCCGTCAATAGAAAATTGGTTTTAGACATAGTCACAGGAATAAAATAGGGGCACCTGGGTGGCTCAGTCTAAGCGTCTGCCTTTGGCTCAGGTCATGATCCTGGGGTCCTGGGATGGAGCCCCGCATGGGACAGGGAGCCCCTGTCTTTCTGCCCCTCCCCATGCTTGTGCTCACTTTCTCTTATGCTGTCTCTCGAATAAATAAATATTTAAACAATAAAATAAAAGAGACAAAATAAAGTGTATATTGATATAAAAAGATATCTTAGGCACACTGTACCATTTTTAAAAAGCAGGTTTCAGGGGTGCCTGGGTGGTTCAGTGGTTTAAAGCCTCTGCCTTTGGCTCAGGTCATGATCCCAGGGTCCTGGGATTGAGCCCCACAAGGGGCTTTCTACTCAGCAGGGAGCCTGCTTCCCCCCTACCCTCCGCCTACTTGTGATCTCTGTCTGTCAAATGAATAAGTAAAATCTTTTAAAAAAAAAAAAAAGCAGGTTTCAGAACAGAACACAGAGGGTGCCTGGGTGGCCCAGTTAAATGACTGGCTTCAGTGCGGGTCACGATCCTGGAGTCTCGAGATCCAGTCCCCTGCATCAGGCTCCCTGCTCAGTGGGGAGTCTGCTTCTCCCTCTGATCCTCCCCACTCTCATACTCTCTCTCTCAAATTACTAAAATCTGTAATAAAAAAAAAGAAAGAAATTATTTAAAAAAATAACAACATAGAGTATGAGCCACTTTTTAATTTTTTAAAAAGGGCATATATTGGTATGGAAAAATAACATTTAAACTATTTGTGGTGATTTAGGAAGTAGGCTCACAGGAGACTTCTGCTTTCAAATAGCACTTTTCTTGCTGAATGAGTTTTTTGGGTTTTTTTTTTTTTAAGATTTTATTCATTTATTTATCAGAGAGAGAGAGAGAATGCACAAGCAGGGAGAACAGCTGGCAGAGGGAGAACCAGGCTCCCCCATGAGCAAGGAACCTGATGCAGGACTGAATCCCATGACTCTGGGATTATGACCTGAGCTGAAGGCAGACGGACGCTTAATGGACTGAGCCATCAGGCATCCCAGAATTTTCAAAATCATAATGAGTTTTATTATTTTATAAGTTGAAACACATTCAACCCAGCAAATACCTTACATGTCAGTTAGCCTAGATCAGTTTCGAGATTTTGGTACTGACATTTGGGCTGAATAATTCCTTACTGTGGAGGCACTGTCCTTGCATTCTGGGGTGTTAGCCGCATCCTGATCTCTCCCCACTAGATGCCAGTAGTACAACCCCCAATCCTGAGTTGTAACTGCAGAGACTGACAAATATCTCCTATGGATATGGTTGTCTCATACAGTGACCCAGTTAAATTTGAATTTCAGATAAACAACAAACAGTTTTTTATAAGTATGTCCTGTGTAATACTTGTTGTATCCTGTGTTTTTACTTGTTAAATCTGGCAACCCTACCTGGGGAGAAAATTGCCCTGGCTGAGACCCACTAGCCTGGGTGTTATGCTGCTTCATTGTTTTTCTGAGCAGCAGTCTTTGCATGGAAAATCCACCTGTTTGTCCCTTTCTTCACTGTGAAATAGACATGGCCAGAAGGCTGATTGGAAACCTGTAAAAAACTAAATCATTTTCCTGTTCTATTCTCTTACGCTACCACCAAATAATTAATAGTATCTTCTGGAAAATTCTCTCACCTAAACTAAGCCCTGCAATTTTTTAAAAACAATTTTATTTATTTATTTATTTATTTGAGACAGAGCGCACATGAGAAGGGAAGGGGGCAGTGGTAGAGGGAGAGAGAGGGACAAGCAGCCTCTCCACCGAGCAGGGAGTCTGGTGTGGGGCTTGATCCCAGGATCCTGGGATCATGAGCTGGGCTAAAGGCAGACACTTAACCGACTGAGCCCCCCAGGCAGCTGGTCTGATCCTTTTTAAGCCAGATCAGCTGTGCCTACAAAGGTTTATGCTTCAAACTTTGAATAATAAATAGTTAGACAGATATCAATAAAGGTTTAATGAAATGTCTATAGATATATTAAGTTGACATAACTTAATAAACTTAGCATTTTTACAAACGTCAATTTAGGGGTGCCTGGGTGGCTCAGTGGGTTAAGCCGCTGCCTTTGGCTCAGGTCATGATCTCAGGGTCCTGGGATCGAGCCCTGCATCGGGCTCTCTGCTCAGCAGGAAGCCTGCTTCCTCCCTGCCTACTTGTGATCTCTGTCTGTCGGATAAATAAATAATATCTTAAAAAAAAAAGTCAATTTAAAAATCTTATGGGCTAGATTTTCTCACCTCCTAAGAAATCCTGAGTAAAAATTATTGAGAAATCATAGCTGATAAATTATTTATAGCCAAGTATTTTTAAGAAAAAAAAATTATTACCCTTTTATATATTACATACACATGTAATATTTGACAGTGTACATCTGAAGATGATTGGTAAGATGTAAAGTAGAGTCTTGAAATGTAAATGTATGCAAGGCCTAGAAGGTTGAGGCGTGTTTCTCCCATTTCCTAGCACTGACATAAGTTGTTTACAAATGCTGGGGAAAAAGAAGAAAAGATAGAGTAACACTGGTTTTGGGAAGTGACTATATTGACTATATTGTTGTCTTATTCTTAATAATCTCAAAAATTGGATGTAGCAAAATTTAGCTTTTTTAAAATAGAAATGCACATACTTAATATATAATGTATTATTGGTTTCCGAAGTAGAAGTCTGTGATCATCAGTCTTCTATAACACCCAGTGCTCATTCCATCACGTGCCCTCCTTAATGTCCAGTTACCCCCTCCCTCTAACCCACCTCTCCTCTAGCAACTCTCCATTTGTTTCCTGCCATTAGGATTATGGTTTGTAAAATTTAATTTCCTACTTTTTTTTTTTTTTTTTTTTTTTTTAAGATTTTATTTATTTATTTGACAGACAGAAATCACAAGTAGACGGAGAGGCAGGCAGAGAGAGAGAGAGGGAAGCAGGCTCCCTGCTGAGCAGAGAGAGCCCGACGCGGGCCTCGATCCCAGGACCCCGAGATCATGACCTGAGCCGAAGGCAGCGGCTTAACCCACTGAGCCACCCAGGCGCCCTAATTTTCTACTTTGTATACTTCCAAATTGTTCCAACTCTTTTTGAACGAATGTATCACTTTTATAAAGTAAAATAAAATAATCATGGGCTATCTCATAACATTTTTGGGGGGGAATAAAAATTTTGCAACTTTTTTGGAGAATGAGATGGCACTGCCAAAACAAACACACACGGCATAGACCCAACATAACCTTCCATGGTGCATGGAGACGTACAAGAATGTTCAGTCCTGTGTCTCCAGTAAAGCTACTGGTCAGAATATTAGCCAGGATTATTTTGTGGAACAGGTTTATGGGAGGGTATTTTCATTTTCTATAACATGCATTTCTTTAATATGCATCTTTTTTTAAAAGATTTTATTTATTCATTTATTTGACAGAGAAATCACAAGTAGGCAGAGAGACAGGAATAGAGAGGGGAAAGCAGGCTCCCCGCTGAGCAGAGAGCCCGATGCCCAGGACCCTGAGATCACCCAGGACCCTGAGATCACGACCCATACAGAAGGCAGAGGCTTAACCCACTGAGCCACCCAGGAGCTCCTCTGTAATATGCATCTTTTAAGTTATAGTTAGATTCTAGGGTTCAAATTTGCTTATGAATTGCTTCGTAACTATTTGGTACTTAAAATGGGTCACCAAGTTTGCCCCTTTGTTTTTTTTAAATTTTATTTATTTATTTAAGAGAGAGTGCATGAGCCTAGACAGTGGAGGGTCAGAGTGAGAGAGAGAAGCAGGTTCCCCACTGAGCAGGGAGCCAAATGTGGGGCTCAATCCCAGGACCTGGAGATCATGACCTGAGCCAAAGGCTGATGCTTAACCTACTGAGCCACCCAGGCACCCCAAGGTTTGCCCCTTTGAATCTGCCTTCACAAGATTGGGGTGAAAAAATAATTTTAAAAGGAGACAAAATAGGGAGGTCATTAGCTGCTTGTTCTCGGGATAGCAGAGAAGCAATGTGGTAATGAAAGACTGGGAAGAAGGTAAAAGGGAGGGTGTTATCTGCAGAGTTCTGGATCCCATCCGCCAAAGAAGGCCCATCTCACCGGTCACTTTAGAAAAGAAACTGATAACCAAAGTGAATTAATCCTTTTATCAGTCAACTGCCACCCACCAAAACCCAGAGATTTCAGACTGAAAGCAAATAGGATGACCTCACCCACCTTCCATGAAATTGTTTCAGTGACTATAAACTATTACCTTTGCTTTCCATATTCTGAACCTATTAAATGAGTAATAATTCCCAGCTTAAATGAAAAGGAAAAAACAGAACTTCTTCAATTTTTAAAATTTTTTTAAAAGATTTATTTATTTATTTGACAGAGAGAGAGAGAGAGATCGATCACAAGTAGGCAGAATGACAGGCAGAGAGAGAGGGGGAACCAGGCTCCCCGCTGAGCAGAGAGCCCAATGCAGGGCTCGATCCCAGGACCCTGGGATCATGACCTGAGCTGAAGGCAGAGGCTTAACCCACTGAGCCACCCAGGCACCCCTTCAAGTTTATTTTTAACATGCAATATAAATTATAAATAGGCCACTATTTGGACACTCTTGGTGGTTTATGCAAACAGCGTGGAGACATTGATTACTCAGTTTCAAGGAAAATTTAAGGAAAAAAATAGCATTCATGGTTCAGGAAATATGGAAGATATATGGACTCAGTTTCGTTTCACAACATGCACTCTGTAAAAAGTTTTGATAAAAGGGATTCATATATGGGGACCCACTGAATGGTAGCTGCCTTGTGGCCCAGCCCAGGTCACAAACCCAAGGAAACCCCATGAAAGGATTTCAATCTAAAATGGAACCAGAGGCTGTGAAATGGAGAAGCTCATGACCATGCTTTGAGAAGAAATTTAAGAACCAAGAGACTGATTCCCAATAAATGCCTGATTTGTGAAAGACTGAGGGACATCTGCCAAGACTCTCTCCTATTCCTCAAGCCACCTAACTTACTTCTGGGACTCTGGCTGGGCTTCCCCCACTTTACATTCCCTGTGGGGGAGCCTATCCCAGACTCTCAACACACTCTAGCTTGCTACAGCACGTATTTCTCGAATTTCAATTCTTCTGAGATTTCCAAATAAACTCAATTCCAGGTAATTCAGACTTGCCCCAGTTTACCTCCTGATAGCCTGCATTTACAAGAAATGTCTCATTGTCAAGACAACCTAACAGAAACCAATCACAATCCTCCAACTCAGCTAGCTTACCCTACAAAATAGGACCTGCTAGGTTTTTTTGTTTTGTTTTGTTTTGTTTCGTCCCTGCCCTATGGACCTGCTAGTCTTATAAGGAAGTCCCCAGCCTCCCAGCCAATCACGCCCTGTTCCTATGTTCCCTCTTCTAACACTCTGTAGGACTCACGCCTGCCCAAAATCCCTTGGGAAGAGTGTTCAGTGCTTGTTAGGCACTGTAGTTCCCCAATCCATGGGTTGTATTACCTTGAACAAAAAACATAAACTTGTTATGAAATTGTATTAATTCTGTCATTTGACAGCGTGGACTCCCAATTTTACAGAAGAGCAAGGGCAGGGTTGGGTGTCTCTAGGCAAGTGCCATGGAGTCCAGCGAGCTGGCATTATCCATGACAGCAATCAGTCCTCATATCACTCTGCTGAGCCTACCAGGCTGGGAACCCGAGGGCGCTGTATAAGTAGAATAGTGCCAGGAAGCCCTCAACTGGTTTCCTTTTTTTTTTTTTTTTTTTTTTAAAGATTTTATATTTTTATTTGTCAGACAGAGAGAGCACAAGCAGGGGCATCAGCAGGCAGAGAGAGAAGCAGGCTCACTGCTGAGCAAGGAGCCTGACGTAGGACCCAGTCCCAGGAGCCTGGGATCATGACCTGAGCCAAAGGCAGGCGCTTAACCAACTGAGCCACCCAGGCATCCCCCCGGACTGGTTTCCTTTGCCAAATTGTTTCAAAGGCTTTAAATCTGACCTATGCCCGAAAAGTTTTAAAGCAATACTTTTTATAATACTGCATTATCATCAACATTTTCAAACATCAAAGTAAAGAATAGTGCAATGAGGGGCGCCTGGGTGACTTAGTCATTAGAGTGTCCGATTCTTGATTTTCGCTCAGGTCATGAGGTTAAGCCTCGAGTTGAGCTCCCTGCTGGGCATGGAGCTCGCTTAAGACTCTTTCCCTCTCCCCCTGTGTACCCCCCTCCACCCGCTCATGCACTCTGTCTCTAAAAAAATAAATAGTGCAGGGAATTCCATATACCCATCACTTAGTGAAGCACTGTTTTGTTGTTTTTTTTTTTTTCCACCCAGAAACTTACTGCGTTAAGAAGGAGATCCGTGGGAAGACACAAAATGCATAACTGATTTGCAGTCCCAGCTCTGCTGTGAATAAACCATGCAGCATTGACTACATTATGGGGCCACTCCAGGACTAGGTTTTCTCATTAATTGAGATAAAACTTGGATGGGATTTGGGGGACTTTCCAGCCCTTCTATCCTATACTTTGATCCTAAGGTTCATTCATTCAATATACACTCATTAAGCCACCATTACCTTTTGCCTTAATTCGTCTCCCTTCACCCATTCCTGCTCCTCTACATTCCATTTTCCCTCTGGTGGCCTGAAAAAGTCAACTTCTAAAATGCAGATCTGATCTCCTGATCACATCATTCCTCCACTAAAGTCCCCTTAGTGCCTTCCCATTCCTTGCTCCCTCTATGAGCTGTTCCAACTACCTGGAGGGTTCCTCTGGGCCTCAGCACTCCACCTCCCTCCATCCCAACACAGACACATTCTGCTTGGGCTACTCCTTCTCATTCTTCAGGAATCTGCTTAAGTGTTGCATCCTTCAGAAAGCCTTCTCCCGGCCTGGACCAAGTCCTACCAAGTCTGTATATGCTCTGTTAGTACTTGGGGGTCGTGGCCTTAAACACCGTGTTAGTTCGTCATTTTTGCGTTTACTTAACCACTCATTTCCCCCACCAGACTGTAAATTCCATAAGGCTGTGTTTACTGTGTTGGCCATCACTGTAATGCCAGCACAGAGCACAGGGCCTGGTACAGAATAGGCATTCGAATACGTATTTGTGGATAAATGATGCGTTCACTATGAGGCCTTGGGGAGAAAAAGACACTCATAGTTTGGTGGGGAAGACAGACTGAGAAGTGACAGGAAAGTGACAATGCATTACTAGAAGTAGTAGGATGAGGGAACAGATGCAAGACACCTCAGATCCACTCAGGAGACACCTAACACAGTTCTTGGCCAGGATAGACATACTAGGGGAGACAGGGAATTTGCGGGGGAAATCCATTCAACAAGCCTATATACGAAGTCTCTATGGGGGCAGGCAGGGGTGCAGTGAGAGAGGACAGTCTCAGTGACCTTTTGGGAATGTTCGGATGCTGACATGCCCACGTGACAGTTCCCCAGACTTATTTATTTGTCCTGGGGTCAGGTGCCGTCTACGCTTTCTCACTTATGGGGTTGGAGGCAGAGCAACTAATCATCAGTACTAAGTTGGGCTTGGTTAATAAATGAGTAAGAACTGGGTGAGCCCTTTTTTTTTTTTTTTAAAGATTTTTCATTTATTTGACAGAGAGAGCACAAGTAAGCAGAATGGCAGACAGAGGGAGAGAAGTAGGCTCTCCGTTGAGCAGGGATCCCGATGTGGGGCTGGATCCCAGGACCCTGTAATCATGATCCGAGGCAAAGGCGGACGCGCAACCACTGAGCCCTTTTTTCCCCGGGTGAGCCCTTTTTTCCCAAAGAAGGGAGTGGGGTTTACAGTTAAGGAGGTAGACTTTTCCTTAATTTAAGCTGCAAAATGACAGCATAACTTTTTTAAAAAGATTTTATTTATTTATTTATTTGACAGAGAGAAATCACAAATAGGCAGAGAGGCAGGCAGAGAGAGGGGGAAGCAGGCTCCCCGCTGAGCAGAGAGCCTGATGCGGGGCTCTATCCCAGGACCCTGAGATCATGACCTGAGCTGAAGGCTGAGGCTTAAGCCACTGAGCCACCCAGGCACCCCGCCCCCCACTTTTTTTTTTTTTTAAAGAGTAATCACCAATAACTTATCACCAAGTGTAAGGTCATCTTGAACTGAAAGTCCAGGGACACCTGGCTGGCTCAGTCAGCTAAGCGGATGACTCTTGATTTCTGCTCAGGTCGTGATCTCAAGGTCTTGAGATGGAGCCCCATATCCAGCTTCATGCTTAGCTCGGAGTTGGCTCCAAATTCTCTTCCTCTCCCTCCTCCGTCCCTTCCCCTGCTCATATGTGTGCTTACCCTATCTCAAATAAATATGTAAATGAAATCTTTAAGAAAAAAATAAAAAACAGGGTTGTAGAAAATAGAAAATATCGAACATTTCAGAAATGTGCACCTGAAAACTAAGATCTTCTTCTACATTACTTGTGCTCGAGAGTAAGTAGTGTCAATAGGTACATACTTAGTTACATACTTTTTTAACCATATACAAACATACATACAGAATAAAATTTTTTTTAAAAGATTTTTATTTATTTATTTTTGTATGAGACAGCGAGAGCACAAGCAGAGAGGAGAGGCAGAGGGATAAGCAGTCTCCCTGCTGAACAGGGAGCCAGATATGGAACTTGATCCCAGGACCCTGCGATCATGACCCAAGCTTGAAGGCAGCTTAACTGACTGAGCCACCCAGGTACCCCAGAATGAACATTAATTAAAATTACTTTGTATTGTCCTGAAACTTTTTTCCTTTTATTTTTTTTTAACTTTTTTCCCCTTTAATAATATATCTTGAAACTGTTATTTTATGCAGATCTATCTGGTTCTCTCTCTTTTTTTAAGGTTTTAATTTATTTATTTGACAGAGAGACAGACACAGTGAGAGACGGAACACAAGCAGGGGGAGTGGGAGAGGGAGAAGCAGGCCCTCCGCTGAGCAGGAAGCCCAAAGTGGGGCTTGATCCCAGGACCCTGGGATCATGACCTGAGCCAAAGGCAGATGCTTAACGACTGACCCACCCAGGCGCCCCTGGTTCTCTTTTTAAAATGAGATTTTATGTATTTATTTTTGAGAGAGAGAGAGAGAGAGAGAGACAGAGGGAAGTCTTTAAATAGAGATAAGGCTTTTGGTCAACTAGATAAAGATTGGTTTGCCCATTCAGGTCATTGCAGACTGATGTTGAAAATTCCTCTGGGACCTGGTTTAACCTGGAGAGAAAATTACCCACGCCCCCACAACCCTTCCCCAATGACTGTAGGTAAAATGTGTTTGAAAAAAAAATTTTTTTAACTTTTCAGATAGATATGTTTTGCTGAGATTTCTTTAGTGTTTAAGTGTTTAGTTTCTTTAAGTGTTTTAGGAGTTTGGATTTTTGTCTCTATGCAAGCAGAAACTAATAGGGGGTTGAAAGCAGGAGAAGGAGCTGATCTGACTGTGTTTGCAAAAGGTCACTTGGGCTGATGTGGGGGAATGAATGCTAGGGAAGTGTAGCAGCCTAAGTGAGGGTCTATAAATAATGCACAAAGGTCAAATTATTCCTTGGCTCAAAAGCCTTCATCTCAGGGTAAACCCGAATGCCTTTTAGTGTTCTGTCCCCTTTCCTGTCTTCTTCCCTCTTGCATACCCCCCCCAACACACACACACACACACACACACACACACGCAGCCACTGGGGGCCTCATGAGGGAGGGGTTTTGTTTTCTTCATTGCTAGAGGGCCAATGCTTAGCAGAGCTTTGCAGACTAGTGTTGATAATATTGGTTATCAAGTGCACGGTGCTCCTTTGTCTTTAGAATAAATTTTAAAATTACTGATTTGGTATCCAAGGTCTGTTTAGGGCAGTCACAGCCACATCTTATCATTAATGTTTAGGGCTCTTGCTGCAGCCACACTGACCTCACTTTTAACTTTCTCACAGTCTTAGAATTCCCTGTGGCCTCTGCCTACAAGGATCCTGACTTCCTCTTAGCCAACTCCTTTTCAAACTTCAAGTCTCAGCCTGCATGTGATTTCTTCAGGAAAACATTTGCTTGTGACCTTTATAGACCCTAACAACAAACACTTGTTTTTTTGGCCTTCTTGGTGTTTATCTCAGATTATTTGTTTTTATTGACAGTGAAGAGTTGGTTGTTGTTGTTGTTTTTTTTTTTAACTTCTAGACCTTTTATTTTTTAAAGAACAGTTTAAGATTTATAGAAAAATTGAACAGATAGTACACAGTTCCCACATACTTTGTCTCCAGTTTAAAAAAAAAAAAAAGCCACAGGCCCAAATGGCGTCATTTGGGGGCCAAGTTACCAAACCGGGCTTAATCCTAAACCCAACTGCAGTGTCAACTTCCCCCAGAAATAATAAAATCTTAACCTGTCAGTCAGGAATTTTCTGGTAAGTACAGCGAGGTAATCTGTCATATGGTGGCCCTTTCCACCCCACAAAGGACAATGAGGTCATCTAAGACCCCCTGTCTTCTCCCCCACCACCCTCAAAGGGAAGGTGATCTTGCCTGGAACAATCCTTTCTTTTCTTTTACTAATAATTTTCTTGCCCTATCCTTCCTATGAAAACCTTCCATTTTGCACAACCGGCCTTCAGAGCTCCTCTCTCTTTGCCAGATGGGAAGCACCCAATTCACGAGTCCCTTTATAAAGCCAATCAGATCTTCAGACTCTCTTGGTTGAGTATTGTTTTTTAACACCCCAACACACACACACACACAGTTTCCCCTCTTGTTAACATCTGTGTAGAGAGCAAGATGGAGTCACATGTCAAGCAGTGAGTTAAGCAGCCAAGGATGGCGCAGCCAAGACCAGGTATCACTAGAGCCAGCATGGGCTGACGGCACCCAGAACCGATAACCAGCAGAACCAGAAGAGGCCTGCACAGCCCCAAGACCGAAAAAAAATGCTTCAAATGGGAGATTTCTGCAGCAAACTGTCAGACTTCAGAAACTGACCCTCTCAGGTCTGACCACATGAAAAAGGCAACTGCCACCACAGGTTCTGTCCACCTGATCTCCTGAATCCTAACAGATTCTTCACTACCTGAACATCGTAAGCAGCATCTGCCCAGAGCTGACCCCAACTGGACTGAGTCCTCGTCTCAGCTGTGTGCTCACGGACTGACCTGGCACTTGGTTAACTTCCCATCTCTTGCATCTTGTTGGGCAGCTTTGTACTGTGCTTTGCTTTGTCTGACATGGACGAGGCCAAGTTAAGGATATTTGTTTTGTTTCACTCTTATTTATTTATTTTTCTAAGTAATCTCTACACCCAGTGTGGGGCTTGAACTCACAACCCCAAGGTCAAGCGTTGCGCACTCTACCGACTGAGTCAGCCAGGAGCCCCTGAAGCTAAGTTAAAAGCGTAGTGAAATGTCATTCGAGTTTGGAATCCTGAACTACAGTTAGAATCCTGCTCTACAGTTATGGTAACCTTGCTTTATGATTAAATAAAGCTGATATTATGGAAAGACATAACTCATGTCAGTGCCATCATAATGTGATTTTGATATCTTATATTAAAATGGTGCATTTTCAGGAAACAAACTGAGGGCTGCTGGGGGGTGGGGGGTAGGGAGAGGGTGGCTGGGTGATGGACAGTGGGGAGGGTATGGGCTATGGTGAGTGCTATGAAATGTGTAAGCCTGATGATTGACAGACCTGTACCCCTGAAACAAATAATACATTATTTGTTAATAAAAAATCAAATAAGGGCGCCTGGGTGGCTCAGTGGGTTGAAGCCTCTGCCTTTGGCTCAGGTCATGATCTCAGGGTCCTAGGATCAAGCCAGCATCGGGCTCTCTGCTCGGCAGGGAGCCTACTTCCTCCTCTCTCTCTGCCTGCCTCTCTGCCTACTTGTGATCTCTCTCTCTGTCAAATAAATAAATAAAATCTTAAAAAAAAAAAAAGACATTGAAAAAAATAATAATAAAATAAAATAAAATGGTGCGTTTGTTGAAGAACCATTATGTGTTCATTACTTTCCATACGTTATTATTATTTTTTTAAAGATTTTATTTATTTATTTGACAGACAGAGATCACAAGTAGGCAGAGAGGCAGGCAGAGAGCCCGATGCGGGGCTCGATCCCAGGACTATGGGATCATGACCTGAGCCGAAGGCAGAGGCTTTCACCCACTGAGCCACCCAGGTGCCCCTCGATATGTTATTATTAACTAAAGTCTGTAGTTTATTTAGATTTTTTAAGTTTTTACCTAACATCCTTTCTCTGTTCCAGCATCCTATGCAGAATACCAGATTACATTCTGTCATCATATCTCCTTAGGCTGTGACAGTTTCTCAGACTTGCTGTATTTTTGATAACCTTGACAGTTTTGAGGAGGCCTGGTAAGATGTATGGCTGGATGTTATTTTTTCAAGTAAACTTTCTATTTAAGTATAACTCCCCAATAGTAATTTAATTCTCTGTAGTGCAATCAGTATTAGTTTTTCCCAGTACACTGTAATCTCCATGAAGGTTAGAGTCACGTCTGATTTATGCATAGCTGTATCCCCAATGATTAGCATATAATAGACACTCAATATAAATTGGTGGATGAATAAATTATTTGCTCACGAAACAACAATTTGTGCAGCACTCATCATTGGAAATTCCCACTTACAGAAATTTTCCTTGAGGCAAAGTATGGCCTTAGTTTATCTGTACAAATCCTAGTCCTCCTTCTGGTTGAATTCCAGATTCCTCCTTTCCACTAAGTTTTTCCATATTATTTTACTTTACAATATGTCTCCTTTATCCATTTTTTTTTTTTTTTTTTTTAAAGATTTTATTTATTTATTTGACAGAGAGAAATCACAAGTAGATGGAGAGGCAGGCAGAGAGAGAGAGAGGGAAGCAGGCTCTCCGCTGAGCAGAGAGCCCGATGCGGGACTCGATCCCAGGACTCCGAGATCATGACCTGAGCCGAAGGCAGCGGCTTAACCCACTGAGCCACCCAGGCGCCCCTCCTTTATCCATTTTTTAAAAAGATTTTATTTATTATTTGACAGAGAGAGACACAGTGAGATAGGGAACACAAGCAGGGGGAGTGGGAGAGGGAGAAGCAGGCTTCTTGCTGAGCAGAGAGTCCAAATCCCTGGACCCTCATTATGACGTGAGCTGAAGGCAGACGCTTAACGACTGAGCCACCCAGGCGCCCCTTTATCCTTTTTTTTTTTTTTTAAGATTTTATTTATTTATTTATTTGACAGACAGAGATCACAAGTAGGCAGAGACGCAGGCAGGGAGAGAGAGGAGGAAGCAGGCTCTCCGCAGAGCAGAGAACCCAATGTAGGGCTTGATCCCAGGACCCCAGGATCATGACCTGAGCCAAAGGCAGAGGCCTTAACCCACTAAGCCACCCAGGCACTCCCCTTTATCCATTTTTTAAACATTCATTTTGTCATGTGCATATGGCTTTATTACCTGCTAATCCATAGCATTATAGAGTATAGTCCAGGAGCTGTTACTATAGCAATGTATTAGGAAATCAAGCCTCCTTTCTAAATTATTTATTTTTTTTAAGATCTATTTATTTATTTATTTGACAGAGAGATCACAAGTAGGCAGAGAGGCAGGCAGAGAGAGAAAGAGGAAGGGAAGCAGGCTCCCCGCTGAGCAGAGAGCCCGATGAGGGACTCAATCCCAGGATCCTGAGATCGTGACCTGAGCCGAAGGCAGTGGCTTAACCCACTGAGCCACCCAGGCACCCCCTAAATTATTTTTTAAGAAAACCCATCTTCTTGGGGGCGCCTGGGTGGCTCAGTGGGTTAAAGCCTCTGCCTTCGGCTCGGGTCATGGTCCCAGGATCCTGGGATCGAGTCCCACATCGGGCTCTCAGCTCGGCAGGGAGCCTGCTTCCTCCTCTCTCTCTGCCTGACTCTGCCTTCTTGTGATCTCTGTCAAATAAATAAATAAATCTTTTTTTTTTTTTTTTAAAGATTTCACTTATTTTATTTGACAGACAGAGATTACAAGTAGGCAGAGAGGCAGGCGGAGAGAGAGAGGAGGAAGCAGGCTCCCTGCCGAGCAGAGAGCCCGATGGGGGACTCGATCCCAGGACCCTGAGACCATGACCTGAGCCGAAGGCAGCGGCTTAACCCACTGAGCCACCCAGGCGCCCCATAAATAAATAAATCTTTAAAAAAAAAAAAAAAAAAGAAAACCCATCTTCTTCTGAGAGGTTTATAATTTTTTTTTTTAAGATTTATTTTATTTTGGGGCGCCTGGGTGGCTCAGTGGATTAAGCTGCTACCTTCGGCTCAGGTCATGATCTCGGGTTCCTGGGATCGAGTCCCGCATCGGGCCCTCTGCTCAGCGGGGAGCCTGCTTCCCTCTATCTCTCTCTCTGCCTGCTTCTTCGCTTCTCCGTCTGCTTGTGATCTCTCTCTGTCAAATAAATAAATAAAATCTTAAAAAAAAAAAAAGATTTATTTTATTTTATTTGACAGAGACACAGCGAGAGAGGGAACAGAAGCAGGAGGAGTGGGAGAGGGAGAAGCAGACTTCCCAGTGAGCAAGGAGCCCAACACAGGGCTCAATCCCAGGACTCTAGGATCATGACCTGAGCCTTAGGCAGACGTTTAACAAATGAGCCACTCAGGCTCCCCAGAGGCTTATAATCTACACGAGGAGACTGGACATGTACATAAATATAAATAACACTAAGAAAACATTGGATAAAGTGACAAATGAATGACATAACCCTGAAGTGTTTACTAGGTCTCTGGGAGCAGAAAACTCAATGGGACTAAGACAGTAGGCTTTAAGGAAATCTAGCAACAAGATTTTACCTTTCAAGTTATGAGAATACTTGGTCCTGGTAACAGATACTCAGTTGTCAGCCCTAGAGCCTGGAAATCTCTATAGGGGTCCTCCCAAACAAAAGATATCACGTGGCAGTGGAGTATGGTAGAAGGATATGAGCTTTGGAGTCAACATCGCAGCGCTGTCCATTATAAACTGTGTGCTCAAGGAAAAAGTGTGAAAGGACTCTGACACTGGTTAAGAAAAATTATCCAAAATTTGGAAATAGGCAAAAAGAAGGCTGTGTATCTTTTCAGTGATATACTTGAGTTCTGTCTTAACCGGCCTGCCCGAGGATGATTTAATTCTCTAGGGAAATGACTGCTTTTGCTATGCTCTTTGTTACTGATTAGGCCCAGATTCAGTGACGAGTTAACATGAAGTTACATGATAATTTGCAGACTTTTGTCTGATAGAGAAGCAAATAATTTCTCCCCAGCGGAAAAGATACCTCCAGTCTTAATGCCCTGTAGGACATCAACTGGTTTTCTCTCTCATCTAACACATTTATTTCAGAATGTGTTTCCTGGAAGACTTTATAAATCTCTATTCTTCAAAGGTTCTTTGAACTGGCTTTACCTTTGCCAGTTCCTAAGTTCCTTCACAGATAAGTTAAACAAATCTTACACGCACACACACACACGTCTGGGAGCCATATTTGAATTTTGGGTGAGTTACTAATAATTAATTTCCTAACCCCTTAGTTTCCCTCTTTGTAGTTAATGTCATATGACAAGACCTTTCCTTTGGCCAGAAACTCACCCTGTCTCCACAGCTTGTGGGGTTTATTTTTTCTGCTTATAACTTACTATCCAGTTCAGTTTTGAACATGTAAAGCTGGAAATGTCCATGACACATGCCAGTGGAGATGGCAGAAGTTCTGACCTTCACACTGAGGGAAGAGCCTGGGCTGACAATGTAAGTTTAGAAGCCATCACCATCATCAAGAAGGTATTTAAAGGGGCGCCTGGGTGGCTCAGTGGATTAAGCTGCTGCCTTCGGCTCAGGTCATGATCTCAGTGTCCTGGGATCGAGCCCCGCATCGGGCTCTTTGCTCAGCGGGAGCCTGCTTCTCTCTCTCTCTCTGCCTAACTCTCCGCCTACTTGTGATTTCTCTCTCTGTCAAATAAATAAATAAAATCTTTAAAAAAAAAAAAAAAAAAAGAAGGTATTTAAAGACATAAGGTTATGGGGCGCCTGGGTGGCTCAGTGGGTTAAGCCGCTGCCTTCAGCTCAGGTCATGATCTCAGGGTCCTGCGATCGAGTCCCGCATTGGGCTCTCTGCTCAGCAGGGAGCCTGCTTCCCTCTCTCTCTCTCTGCCTGCTTCTCCATCTACTTGTGATTTCTCTCTGTCAAATAAATAAATAAATAAATAAAAATCTTAAAAAAAAAAAAGACATAAGGTTAAATGGGGAGGGATGAGGGAGGAGGAAAAGGAATGAGAGAAGCAATGAAGACTGTTTACCTGATGCAACATCAAATTGGAATTCTGGTATAAAGAGACCCACGGAGGATGAAGAAGTAGCAAAGGACACTGGAGAGGGAATGAAGACATCAGAGAAAACAGTTTAGTGTCAGAGAAACCAGAGGGCTGATCCAGGTGAAATGCTGCTGAGTGGTAGTGACAGCAGGGACTAGAGTGCATATATTAGATATGGTAACGTGGAAGATGGCAGTGACTGAAAAGGTCACTTTTAAGTAATGAGTAATGAGACAGAAGCCTAGCTAGATTCAAATGGGTTGAAGGGTGAATGGAAGTTAAAGATGTGGAGACAGCACAAGTGGAAAACTTCTATTATAGATAAACCTGAGACTTCCAGTAGAGATCTAGACTCTACAACTATGTAGTACATTTTTTTTAAAGATTTATTTATTTGAGGGGTGCCTGGGTGGCTCTGTGGGTTAAAGCCTCTGCCTTCGCTTGGGTCATGGTCCCAGGGTCCTGGGATCAAGCCCCGCATCGGGCTCTCTGCTTGGCAGTGAACCTGCTTCCTCGTCTCTCTCTGCCTGCCACTCTGCCTACTTGTGATCTCTGTCAAAGAAATAAATAAAATCTTTTTAAAAAAATGCAGACCCCCCAGGGTGGTGGGTGGCTCAGTTGGTTAAGCAACTGCCTTGGGCTCTGTGGGGAGTCTGCTTCTTCCTCTAACCTTCTCCCTTCTCATACTCTCGCTCTCTCAAATAAATAAATAAATAAATAAATAAATAAAATCAATCTTAAAAAAAATTGCAGAATACCAGACCTCCACCAAGCTGTCTTGTACATTAAAATAATAAAAGCACTATTAAAAAAATAGGTAAAAGGAATTTAGGAAAACTTCAGGGAACTAAGAGATTTTTGTATAGAGGTAGGACAAATTAAAGCTAAATCTAATATGGAAATGTTTTCTAAAATCAGATTTATAAGTTCTAGTAGATTCTGTGACACTTAGTATTATTCATTCAAGTGAACTGCTAGAGAGGTTAAGCTCCTTTGTAAGTACTCAACTTTTTCCAGAGAGCTGGAATTTTGTATTGATAAGTAGAACTTATCTGATGACAATGAAAAAGACAAATTTCTTATTTTAAACTCAGTCCTGGCACAAAGTCATCTCTAAGAATACAGGTCAGATGGTAGAAGAGGTAAGATAGTTACTCTTCCCATATTTTTTTTCTTTCCCTTCCAAAATCAAGTATAGCCACTTAAAAAAAAATCTTTTTCTATTTCTAAAGAACTCATCTGACACTGCTTGTAGACAACCTAGCATTCTCTGTGACAATTTATTCTTGTTCTACTCCACAGTCAAGACACTGATAATTTTTTATTATGAGAAACCACCTTTCCCTTTCTGTGAACTTCTTGGCTTCGTGGAACTTTTGGTAACCACTTCTACCCGTAATTCTCTTTGCCAGGTTTGCAGGTACATTTTAATATCACTTATAGGAAAGAATTAGTCTATTTTAAATGTTGGGACAGGCTCAGAAAGACAAGGAGAAGAACGCCTGGGTGGCTTAGTCAGTTAAGTGTCTGACTCTTGATTTCGGCTCAGGTCATGATCTCGGGATTGTGAGATCAAGCCCCGTGTGGAACTCCATGCTGAGCCCTGAGTCTGCTTTGCTTGAGATTCTCTCTGCTTCTCCCTCTGCCCCTACCCTAGTTGTGCATGCACATGCTCGTGCACTCTCTCTTTCTCTAAAATAAATAAATAAAATCTTTAGGGGTGCCTGGGTGTCTCAGTCAGTTAAGCGTCTGCCTTTGGCTCAGGTCATGACCTCCAGGTCCTGGGCTGGAGCCCCACATGGGGCTTTCTGCTCAGCAGTGAGTCTAATTTTCTCTCTGCCCCTCCCCGCCGCTCATTCTATCTCTCTCAAATAAATAAAGAAAATCTAAAAAATAAATAAATAAAATCTTAAGGGAAAAAAAAAAAAGACAGACACAGATAAGTTAATGATGATAAGGTAACTTTTATTACTTCAGCATATTTGAAATGTGATTAAAAATAAAAAGAAAGAAATGTGATTGATTATGGAAGACATTGGGAGCCCAAAGTGTAACTTCTCAGGTATGTATGGCTGGCATCCTTAGGTTATCTTATAAGAAAATGGCCAAGATTGGGAACCTGGAAAGAAAGTAACTGAAAAAGGAGCCTCTCTTCCTTGACTAATTCTTGGAGTGTGATGGTCTGGGAATCAAGACACCTATTGAACTGTTTAAAGGTGAACATTTTACTCTAACTTAATTAAACTAATATGTTGGGGGACAGCTGGGTGGCCCACTTGGTTGAACATCTAACTCTTTTTTTTTTTTTAAGATTTTATTTATTTATTTGACATAGAGAGATCACAGTAGACAGAGAGTCAGGCAGAGAGAGAGAGGGAAGCAGGCTCCCCGCTGAGCAGAGAGCCTGATGCAGGACTCGATCCCAGGACCCTGAGATCATGACCTGAGTCGAAGGCAGCAGCTTAACCCACTGAGCCACCCAGGTGCCCCGAACATCTAACTCTTGATTGCAGCTCAGGTCTTTGTCTCAGGGCTGAAGAGTCTACTGTTATTTATTTATTTATTTGACAGACAGAGATCACAAGCAGGCAGAGAGGCAAGCAGAGAGAGAGAGAGGAGGGAAGCAGTCTCCCGCTGAGCAGAGAGCCCAACTCGGGGCTCAATCCCAGGACCCTGGAATCATGACCTGAGCAGAAGGCAGAGGCTTTAACCCACTGAGCCACCCAGGTGTCCCTGAAGAGCCTACTTAAAAAAAAAAAGATAGGGGCGCCTGGGTGGCTCAGTGGGTTAAAGCCTCTGCCTTTGGCTCAGGTCATGATCCCAGGGTCCTGGTACCGAGCCCCACATTGGGCTCTCTCCTCAGCAGAGAGTCTGCTTCCTCCTCTCTCTTTCTCTGCCTGCCTCTCTGCCTACTTATGATCTCTCTGTCTGTCAAATAAATTAATTAATTAAAAATAATTTTTAAGGGCGCCTGGGTGGCTCAGTGGGTTAAGCCGCTGCCTTCAGCTCAGGTCATGGTCCCAGGGTCCTGGGATCGAGTCCTGCATCGGGCTCTCTGCTCAGCGGGGAGCCTGCTTCCCTCTCTCTCTCTGCCTGCCTGTCTACTTGTGATCTCTGTCAAATAAATAAATAAAATCTTTAAAAAAAAATAATTTTTAAAAAAGATAAATAAATAAAACCACAAATAAAATAAAATAAACTACTATGTTGGATTATCCTATTTTATAACAATCCCTGTGAAGAATTGTCGTGGTGCCATTTACTGAGTATACCACTCCAAACAAGCCAATAATCTTGAATCCTATATCCCCACTCCCTCAAAGCTCCTTGTAGTGGAAAGGACATGATTTGATTTGATTTGATTTCACTTTATTGAAGCAATCTTTACACCCAAGTGGGGCTCAAATTTACGATCCACAAGAGCCACATGCTCCACCAACTGAACCTGCTAGGTGCCCCAAAATAACATGATTTTAGATCTAAATTTAGACCCCAAATGGAAACTCCTTTTTCTCATCTGTAAAGTGGGACTGATAGAACCTCTTTTTTTTAACTTAAAGATGTATTTACTTGATAGAGAGAGAACAGGGGAGGGGCAGAGAGAGAGAGAATCTCCAGCAGACTGCCTGCTGAGCACAGAGCCCGACGCACGGCTTGATGTAGGACTTGATCTCACAACTCTGAGATCAGGCCCTGAGCTGAAATCGAGAGTTGGTCGCTTACGCTTAACCGACCGAGCCACCCATGCGCCCCACTGATAGTACATCTTAAATGTGCTAGATTAAGACAGATCTGTAAACCTGTAGCCCATAGCCCCTACTCAGTAAATGTTAGTTCCTCACTCTGGCACTGCCTAAAATACGTTAATCCTTCCACTAAGACTGCCAAGTGTAGAAGGCAGGATGGGTGATGGAAGACAGCTCCTTAGGGCAGGATCTCTTTTCCCTACCTGTCCTCAGAGTCTCCCAGCTGCAGCCTTGCAACATTAACAATCTCTGTGACCACAGCAGAGGCAGCTTGGGGATGCACGGAAGATCCGAGATGGAGATGCCGCCCCAAACTATGATGGTGAACATACAGCGTAGGAAGAAAAATCACAGATTCCAGCGTGAGCGAACCTTTGGAAATTCCCTTGGCTCTTGGCGTAGCCTTCAGCAGAACGTGCAGCCCGGGCCACTGCTGGTACCACTGTTCCTGAGGCAACAGTCTCCATTGTTGTGGGCAGCCTCCCAGGGTAACTGACAGCGACAGGGGTTAGGAGAGGTAGAAAGGCCAAAGAACAGACATCAAAGGCAATTATCGCAAAACCCGACTTGCTGTGAATGGAGGCAGTCACTCAGAATCTCATTTTGGAACTCAACTCCCCAGACAGATTAAAAATTCTGATCATCCCCAAAAGAAAAATGAGACCCAGAAGCTTTCTATGAAAAAGATGTTTTGACCAAAAGCAGACCAGCATCTGCTTCCTGGGGCTGGGTGTTTCCTGGTTTGCAAATACATTCCTTTCCAGTACCTCAGAAGCTGTTTGATGACATTTCCAAAGTGGTCACATCTGTTTTCCATTGTGTGGCACGGTCACACATTCTTTCCTGCCAGCTGGTGGCAAAGAGTCATTCAACAGCACCTACTGTATGCATAGCATTGCTTCGGGTAATGTGAAAATCTGGCCACAGAGGTGGGCTCTGAGCACATTAACACAAACCAGAGATCATAGAGTAATTGGCTCCCTGTCAATTATTTTTGTCAGTATTGGCTCCAGGCCATCAGGAAAAATTCCTCTCCAGTTAGCCATAAAATCTGATAGAGCCAGTGGTTTCGATGGTCCCAGAGAATTAAGCTTCCCATATTCTTCTTATTCTTAATATTGGGAAATAGATCCCAAATTCTAATGGTCTCTCTCTCTCTTTTTAAGGTATTTTATTTTATTTATTTATTTTTTTAAAGATTTTATTTATTTATTTGACAGACAAAGATCACAAGTAGGCAGAGAGGCAGGCAGAGAGAGAGGGGAGGAAGCAGTCTCCCTGAGGAGCAAAGAGCCTGATGCGGGGCTCGATCCCAGGACCCTGGGATCATGACCTGAGTCGAAGGCAGAGGCTTTAACCCACTGAGCCACCCAGGCACCCCTTAAGGTATTTTATATACTTTTATTTTAGTGTATATATTTCTCAACTTTATCATTATTAATTTTGGGTAATAAACCTAATATCCCTAAAACTGAGATCCCTTTATGTTATTATTTTGCAATTTCCATTTTCCACTTAGCAATATACTCTCAAGATCCTTACATATCAATAAATACCCAAATTTGTATTTTTTAAAAGTTTATTTTCTTTTAGTAATCCCTACACCCAACATGGGGCTCGAACTCATGACCCTGAGATCAAGAGTCACGTGCTCCTCTGGCTGAGCTACCCAGGTGCACCCTCAAATTTGTGTTTTTCTTCTTACTACATAATAATAGCTAAAATTAAACATTCTATTATTATAACTATTTATCCATCCTCCACTTATTTCTGTTAATTGTCATGTTCTCACACCAGAGTGCAGAGGACTTGTCTGCTGTATTCCCTATCTGAATGCCAGGCACCTAGTAAGAACTTTGTACGTATTTGATAAATGGATGATTAAATGAGTAACAAAAAAATTTTACCTTAAATGCTAAGATATAACTATTACTGTATTAAATTTTTACTATTTTACTTTTCTGAAGTTGTTATTTACTCTATTTTAAAATAATCATGGAAGGAGCACATGGGGGGCTCAGTGGGTTAAGCGTCTGCCTTCGGGGCAGGGTCCTGGGATTGAGCCCCTCCCTGTTGAGCTCCCTGCTCTGCCCCTTCCCCCTGCTGTTCCACCCCCCTCCCCATCGCAACTAAATAGACAAAATCTTAAAAAAATAAAATAAAATAATCATGGCAATCACTGAATTATACTCCTGAAATGAATATTACATTGTATGTTAACTAACTGGAATTTAAATAAAACTTAAAAAAAATCATGGAACATACTCTTAAAAGCCCCTCCCCCCCCAAAAAAACACTTTAACAAGTAAAATAAAAATCAGGGAAAATTTTCTTTTTTTTTTCCCCCCGAGGCACATTTTCTCTCAGTATTTGGGGAACGTACTTAAAGGCCTGAACTACCTCCAAATATAAATCTGTAAAAGTAGAGAATTTGATTTTAAAACTCTTTTTTTTTTTTAAATATTTTATTTATTTACTTGACAGAGATCACAAGAAGGCAGAGAGGCAGGCAGAGAGAGGAGGACGCAGGCTCCCTGCTGAGCAGAGAGCCGGATGTATGCGGGGCTCCATCCCAGGACCCTGGGATCATGACATAGGCTGAAGGCAGAGGCTTTAACCCACTGAGCCACCCAGGCGCCCCGAGAATTTGATTTTAAATAACCTGTTTGAAAATGTTACCCAGAATAATCGGAAATCTAATAAGTCCTTTTGAAGAAGTCATGATAAATCTTCCCAAGACTGAAATTCGAGGAATACTGAACACCTGAAATGACCAGAAGAATCACTCACAGGAGCATAGACAGATAAAAATTATAAAACATCACAGTTACATGCTCCATTATATATTCACTTGCTCCTATTGAGCTTGCCTGAAAATATGCACTTCTTTATGCCTGGTTTCACAATCCTTCTTTCAGGACGGTATTTTTTGAAACATGGCACTTGTAGGCTGCAAAGGGCTAAAATTGTTGCTTCTTAAGAATGTGTTTATAGATCTCTCTGAATGAGAAACAGAGAACAGTATTCTTCCTTTGTTCCTTGCATGGAACAAATGAAGCTCAGAGTAACATGCAAAAATCAGAGGGAAAATGAGACTGAACCATAATAATAAAAACTCTGGATCATTCTGTGTTTGTTGATCATTATTAAAGATATCTGTGTATGGCTTCTCCAAACAAAACAAAAAGAAGAAAAAAGCCCTTTAGAGAGAAGAAATTTTCCCTTCATATTAATAGATGTTTACTAGGGGCATTCTCAAGGTACTATGGGAAATTCAGAGATGTCCATGACAGGACATAGACAGGATTGCAGCCTTTGGCCCCTGTTTAATCTTGGGGAAGATAAACCCAAAAAACCAGGCCCAGTAAAAAATGAAAATGTGGGGGCCCCTTCTTAAAAATTTTTTAGAATTTTCAAGAACATGACAACAGAGCATTCAATCAAAACAGAGCCCTTCTAATTGCAGGGCTCCATGCACTGAATAGATTACACACAGGTGAAGTGGGCCCTGAAGAAAACAACAAACCCTTAAGGCCAAGAAGAATGAAGTAAACACAAGAGAATACACAAGGTACTGAGCAAACAAAAAAAGGAAAAAGCCATCGGGTATTCGGGTATTCTTCATCGGGAAAGGATGGCTGTGTGGCTCAGTAGGTTAAGCCTCTGCCTTCAGCTCAGATCACGATCTCAACGTCCTGGGATCGAGTCCTGTATCGGGCTCCTTGCTCAGCTGGGAGCCTGCTTCTCCCTCTGCCTCTGGTCCTCTCCCTGCTTGTGCTTTCTCTCTCTGACAAACAAATAAATAAAATCTTTAAAAAAAAAAAAAAAAAAAAGGAAGAAAGGGGGAAAAGGACAACAGAAAGGGGCCAAAAGGTTATACAAAAAAAAGTCACTATTTCCTCCAAGGTCAGTGGGTGTGAGGCTGAGGAGGGTAGGGAATTAATAAGGGGAGATCTCCTTGTTTGGGGTCTGTACTGCTGTATTATTTGAATCTTATTATGAGTTTATATTTATGTATTTGTAATTTAAATAAATGGCTTGCCAAAGAATCTAGGCTACAGCTTATGGTTTCTTTCCTTTTTTCTAAGATTTATTTTTAAGTAATCTCCATACCCAGCGTGGGGCTTGAACTTACAAACCCGAGATCAGGAGTTGCATGCTCACTGATGGAGCCAGTCAGGAGCCCCCAGCTTATTGTTTCTTAATGCTTATCTCCAGAGTCAGGAGGAAAACAAATCTCAGTATTAAAAACCATAAAAAAAAATTAAAACCATTAGTTTTTCCTTCCTTCCTTCCTCTCTCTCTCTCTCTTTCTTTCTTTCCTTAAAGATTTTACCTATTTATTTGAGAGAAAGAAAGAGTGAGGGAATTATCAGGGAGAGCAGCAGAGGAAGAGGGAGAAGCAGGTTCCTTGCTGAGCAGGAAGCCCGACATGGGGCTCAATCCCAGGACGCCAGGATCATGACCCAAGCTGAAGGCAGACATTCAACCAACTGAGCCACTCAGGTACCCCTAGTTTTCTATTTCTGCACTAAGTCAAAGCTTAGTGGCTTAAAACAATAGTAAACACTAACTAGCTCAGAGAGTTTCAGAGAATTGGGAGCACCTGGGATACCTGGGTGGTTCGGTTGGATAAGCATCTGCCCTTGGCTCAGGTCATGATACCAAGGTCCTGGGATTGAGTCCCACATCAGGCTCCTTGCTCAGCAGGGAGTCTGCTTCTCCCTCTGCCTGCTGTTCCCCCTGCTTGTGCACTCTCTCATTCTCTCTCTCTCTTCCTGATGAAGGAATGAAGGAAAGAAAGAAGAAAGGAAAAGAAGGAAAAAAAATTGAGAGCACCTTAGGTGGGTGCTTCTGTCTTAAGGTCTTTGATGAAGTTGTGGTGAAGATGCAGCTGGGGCTACAGACCCATCTGGAGGCTTGATGGGGTAAAAGGATCCACTTAGAAGATGGCCCACTCATGACTGGACTACTTGGTACTGGCTTTTGGCAGAGGGCTTTGTCCCTCATCATGTGGACCTTTCTGTAGGACTCAAATGTCCTTATGACATGGAAATTGACTTCCCCCAAAGCCAAGTGACCCAAAACAGCAAGTCAAAAGCTGCAATGTCTTTTATGACCTAGACCAGGAGTTGGCAAACTACAAGTGGCCAATAAAGCCAGCTGCCACCTGTTTTTATAAATAAAGTTTTATTGGAACCCAGTTATACTCATTTTAGTACTTACTGGTTGCTTTAATGCTTCCGTGACAGCATTGAGTAGTTGCAACAAAAACCATATAGAGGTGCCTGGGTCGCTCAGATGGTTAAGTGTCTGCCTTCAGATCAGGTCATGACTCTAGGACCTTGGAATCAAGTCCCACAGCAGTCTCCCTGTTCAGTGGGGAGCCTGTTTCCTCCCTCTCCCTCTGCTGCTCCCCCAACTTGTGCTCTCTTTTTCTCTGTCAAATAAGTAAATAAAATATTTTAAAAAGAAAGAAAGAAACCACAGAGCTTGCAAAGCTTAAAATATTTACTATCCGGCCTTTTGCAAAAAAATTTTTTGCCAACCTCTGGTCTAGCCCTGGAAGTCACACAGCATTACTTTCATGGTATTCTATTGATTACAGAGATAAGCCCTGATCTAGTGTGGGAGGGGACTGCACAGAGTATGCACACCAGGAGCTGGGCGTCATTGGTGACCATCCTGGAGGCTAGCTGCCACATTCTTCCCCTCTCTAGCATTGCACTTGCCATTCAATATGATTAACTATCTGTCCTTGGGTTAGCCTCTCCCACTACTGTACTCAAGCACCCAGAGGCCTGGGCTGCGCACTGTTTCATCTTTGAGCATTCATGCATTCGCACAGCAGCAGCTTTCTGCGTAACAGTTCCAAGAGCTCAGTAATGGCTGGGCTCTGCCTGCTTGGGAACTTGGGGGAAAGTCTGACTTCACTGGGCAGGGGGCTTTTGAACAAATCTTTTTTTTTTTTTTTTAAAGATTTTATTTATTTATTTGACAGAGAGAGTTCACAGTAGACAGAGAGGCAGGCAGAGAGAGAGAGAGGGAAGCAGGCTCCCCTTTTGAACAAATCTTGAAGGATGGGTTTGATTACCTAGAGAAAAATGTCAGAAGGGAAGACAGATAAACAGAATACTGAAAAAAAATTAGATAGCAGTACAGCTGTTGATTATTTGGCTGATGAATTATCATAACCTCTTTTTTTTTTCCAAGATTTTATTTATTTATTTGACAGAGAGAGATCACAAGTAGTCAGAGAGGCAGGCAGAGAGAGAGAGAGAGAGATGGGGAAGCAGGCTCCCCACCCAGCAGAAAGCCCGATACAGGACTCGATCCCAGGACCCTGAGATCACGACCTGAGTTGGAGGCAGCAGCTCAACCCACTGAGCCACCTAGGCGCCCGACTTTCTCTTCTTAAAAGCCTATGCATGGGGCGCCTGGGTGGCTCAGTGGGTTAAGCCGCTGCCTTCGGCTCAGGTCGTGATCTCGGGGTCCTGGGATCGAGTCCCGCATTGGGTTCGGCAGGGAGCCTGCTTCCCTCTCTCTCTCTCTGCCTGCCTCTCCGACTACTTGTGATTTCTCTCTGTCAAATAAATAAATAAAATCTTAAAAAAAAAAAAAAAGCCTATGCATGAGTCCAGAACATTTTGGCTCCGAAAGGCAGAAGCCGAGCTGAAGGAGAATCAGGGAGGTGAAGAGGCACAAATGGGTCTCAGGGCTATCCTGGAGCCAGACTCTAATGTCACAGGAATCCCTTTCTCCCTATTTTCCCTGCTCCTTGCCCTGTATAGGGGCTACATGGCCTCTCATTTAGTGTTGTAGTAGAAGAGACTGACCCGGGAAAGGACTCTTTTTCTCTAATGCTGAAGGGAGAAATGCTAGGAAAGGAGGCTGGATTGAGACCTAGGCCCACTGCTGTGATGGTGGTTGAGAGTGAAGGCTGGGGTGCTTAAATTGGAGGTGCCACAAGAACCCCTGACTTGAGTCAGAGGAGTTGTACCTCTCGTGAAGAACCGGAGTGCTACCACTAATGGAAGAGAGGAGTACTGGGTGGACAGTGGTAATAATGTCTATTCTAACAGTGGCTTCCCTATCTTTTTTGATCTTGATGCCTCAAAAGAAAAGAAATTTAATCGTTAGGACTACTACCTGTATGCAATACTTTGGGTTACCTGGGAAGCAGATTCTGGATGGAGAACTGCATGCAACTTATTTATTGGGGAGTACTCTGGGATCAGCCCCTGTGACAGAACAAAGGATGCAGGACTGGGCAGAGGGAGAGGTTGAACTGTGATGCTCTTGCAACCCAGATGAAGTTTCCTTTGGTTCTACAGAAAGTTCTGAAGTTGGCTCATTAGTACTGTCTGAAATTGTGGTCAGAGTATGGTGGCCAACCATCCCACTTTGTCTAGGACTGGGCAGTCTCCCAGAATACAGGACTTTCAGTTTTAAAGTTAGGAAAGTTCCAGACAAACCAGGATAAATTGATGCCTATAGGAGGGGTATACCTCTGTACCCACCTTCCAAACTGACCAGCCATTGAATGTGGGCTTTCCCCGGGGGCAGGATCTTAACCCTGGATGACTTTGTTCTTTCAGACCAAGGGCAGCTTCTGGGGAGAGACTCATTTTGAGCCCTCAGTCAGCAGTAGGCAACATTCCTGGGAGTTGGGGACTATGTGTCTTAATCCTGTAAGGAGTCATCAGGGTAGAATACCACAGCATCTACTAGAATGTGTAAAACTAAACAAATGTTTCAGGGGAAAAAATACCTACTCTTTCTTTTTTTTTTTTTTTTCGTTTTTAAAAAATTTTTTACCCTTAAAAAAAAAATCTATTTATTTATTTATTTTTAATAAACATATAAGGTATTATTAGCCCCAGGGGTACAGGTCTGTGAATCGCCAGGTTTACACATTTCACAGCACTCATCATAGCACATACCCTCCCCAATGTCCATAGCCCCACCACCCTCTCCCATCCCCCTCCCCCCAGGAACCCTCAGTCTGTTTTCTGAGATTGAGTCTTTTATGGTTTGTCTCCCCAAAATACCTACTCTTGCTATGTATAGTGTACTCTTATATTTTCTGTTCTGTTCCTTTTGAAAAAATACACAGACCCTCTGAACAGGCACGTCACAAAAGATATTCACATAGACAATACACAAATAGCCATATGAAAAGATCCTTAACTTCATTAGTCATCAGAGAAGTGCAAATTTAAACCACAAGGCAGTACCTAGTCAAATGGCTAAACTGAGAAAAACAATGCCAATTGTTAGTAAGGCTATGGAGTAACTGGAATTTTCACACATCATTTATGGGAGTATAAATTGGCACAAGCTAAAAAAAAAAAAAAAAAACCAAAAACAAACAAAACTATTTAGCACTGTGTACTAAAGCTAAGCATACATACACATTTCGACTTAGCAGTTGCACTTCCAAGGTACAAACCCAACAAAAACATACATGTGGCCATGAGAAATATCTAAGAATGGTTTTAGCAGCTAGGGCATACCATATGTCCCAAAATGGCGACAACAATCTCTCCTGTTTGCTATCCTTTCCTCCAATGTAACCTAGAAAGTCTTCACTTTACTAAGAGGAGTAGGATCTGTGTTTCCACCCTCTGAAACTAAGCAAGCTTATGACTCATTTGTAGCAAACAAAATGGTGTGGAAGTAACGCTGTGTTAAGTCAAAAACAAAGTTAATGGAGGGTAGAAGAATACACCGCCCCCAAATACGGCATTTTGGCATTCTGATTCTTTTGAGCAGAAGGCAACTGAGAAAAAGCATGTATAGGCAAAGCTCTCTGCCATGGCTGTCTGTGCCTAAAGGTGGGGCATAGTTTGTAAAGGCGGTCCTCCCCTCCTCTCCACCAGGAAGGACAGAAGTTAATCATCCGATACAACTGTAGATCTTATCAGTCCAGAGATGGTACTGGAGGAATTTACATAACAAACCTTCTAACCTGAGCTTTATTTCCCAGTAGTTCCCTCATATATTTCCCTTCCCACAACCTGACATCCTAAAAACTTGAAGTCCTCTTCATCTGCCATTTCTCTAAAACTTTGTTACTCTTTTGTCAAGTTCTAAGGGCCCTTTGTGTATAACTCATCACCGAGTTTACATGTTAATCTACTGTTTTTTTCCTCCTTAATCTGTTTTTTTGTCAACCTAATTTACAGGACCTCAGCCAATCAACGAAGATGGGTGGAGGGAAAACAGCGTTTCTCTCTCTATCAGAAAAAGCCTCACAGTTTCTACCTCCTTCTTAAGGAAGGTTGTGCTTGCCCTTTGGAGATACTCTGTGAGAGGTCCAACTGCCCTAAGGCCACCATACTGTAAGGAAGACAACAACCAGAAGAATCCACTTACAGGTGACCTAATTGACCTACTTAGTCTTTTTTTTTTTTTTTAAGGTTTTAATTTATTTATTTGACAGAGAGAGAGTGTGAGAGCACAGGCAGGGTAAATGGCAGGCAGAGAGAGAAGCCGGCTCCCCGCTGAGCAAGGAGCCTGAAGAGGGGCTAACTCCAGGACCCCCAGGATCATGACCCCAGCTGAAGGCAGACCCCTAATTGACTGAGCCACCCCAGTGCCCCTTGACTTACTCAGTCTTTTTTTTTTTTTTTAAGATTTTATTTATTTTTTTGACAGACAGAGATCACAAGTAGGCAGAGACACAGGCAAAGAGAGAGCAGGAAGCAGGTTCCCCGCTGAGCAGAGAGCCCGATGTGGGGCTCGATCCCAGAACCCTGAGATCATGACCTGAGCCAATGGCAGAGACTTAACCCACTGAGCCACCCAGGCGCCCTGACTTACTCAGTCTTAAGAGCCCTCTCAAGACATGTACCAGCACCACCATCAATTCACCTCCAGCTGCTGGGTCTTTTCAGCCAGAGCCCCAGACCTCACCGGAGCAGAGCTAAGCTGTTCCCCACAAGTGCCCTTTCCAAATTCCCCACTCAGAGAAATCTGTGAACATGATAAATGACCATTTTTTATACCACTATCTATAATGGCCAAAAACCTGGAAACAACCCAAATGTCTACTGGGAACAGAATGGATAAATTGCAGTATACTCATATAATAGAATATTTTAGGGCAATGAGAACTATTGATACATACAACAACATTGATGAATTTCACAAATCATAATGTTGAGCAAAAGAAGTCAAATACAAAAAGTCAAATACAAAAGAAGACATACCATATGATTTCATCCGTATGAAACGTCAACATGGCAAAACTTGGGGCACCTGGCTGGCTCAGTCAGTAGTGTGAGTCCTGATCTGAGGGTTGTGAGTTCAAGCCCCTGTTGGGTGCAGAGAAAACTTCAAGATAAAATCTTTTTTTTTTTTAAAAAAAGGAAAAATTTGGGGCGCCTGGGTGACTCAGTGGGTTAAGCCGCTGCCTTCGGCTCAGGTCATGATCCCAGAGTCCTGGGATCGAGTCCCGCATCGGGTCCTCTGCTCAGCAGGGAGCCTGCTTCCCTCTCTCTCTCTCTCTGCCTGCCTCTCTGTCTGCTTGTAATCTCTGTCTGTCAAATAAACAAAATCTTAAAAAAAAAAAAAAAGGAAAAATTTATCTCTAGTGCTAGAAATCAGGCTGGTGGTTAGCTTAGGAGGAAAGTAGTGACTGAGGAGCGTTTCTGAGATGCTAGTAATATTCTGTTTCTTCAGGTCAGTCTGGCTACATGGGTGTGTCCATTCTGTAAAAATTTATTGAGCTCTTTTGATGTGTGCACTTTCTGCTTATACTTAAATAAAAACTTTTAAAGATGCTGGCCATGACCTACAAATTGATTTTCCAACCCACAAACAGAGTGCTACTCACAGTTCTATAGAAGTGGTGCCCTATGGAGTTGTATGGGACAGTGACTGGTAGTGATTTTGCCTCAGACAGCCAGATGGATGTCTCAGCCTCATAAGTAAGTGTCCCCAACATAAAGCCTCCTGAATATCAGAGCCAACTCTTGCCTGTTCCTGTCTACAAAGGCTGTGGGGAATATTATCCTTTCCCTTCAGATCAGGATTCAATTAGAGTGTGACCCTAAAGAAGTCAGAACTATCTTGGCATTTTAAGAACATGGACTTGGGGATTGGACAGACAGACTTTTGGCAAGTAGCAGGTTAACTTAATCACATATATATATATATATATATATATATATATATATTTTTTTTTTTTTTTTTTTTAAGCAAGCTCTACACCCAATGTGGGGTTTGAACTCACGACCCTGAGATCAAGAGCCACATGCTCTACTGACGGAGCCAAACAGGTGCCCTCTTTAAATATTTTTTTAGCGCTTACCCTGAGCTAGCATTTTACATGTACAATCTCATTTATTATCAGAACAAATCTGTGAAGTAACTTAGCTACTAGGACTCTCCATTTTGAGAGATGAGGCAGTGAAGGACTGAAGAGTTCTATAACCTGCTAGGGTTTCCACAGCTAAGCTCATTTCGATGGGTTAGAAATGTCTAAGGACTGGGGCACCTGGGTGCATAGTCAGTTAAACATCCAACTCAATTTCAGCTCAGGTCGTGATCTCAGGCTCCTGAGATTGACCCCCACATTGGGCTCTGCACTGGGTATGGAGCCTGCCTGAGATTCTCCCTCTGTACCTCCATCCCCTAAAAAAAAAAAAAAAAAAAAAAAATTTAAGGCTAGAGCCTGACATATTATTACAGTTTCTGGGCTTCCTGAATATATGGGCAAACTTCAAACTGAAGGACTCTGAGGTATGAAACTGGTCAGCCAAGAATGCAAGAAAGAGCTTACTGAAGATGCTAAAGATTCTTGGTAAAGGGTGATCAGGTTAGGAACTTGGGGTTGAGTTTCATCTCCCTTTGATTCATTTTGACTAAGTTGTCATTTCTGTTTTTCTTTTTGTACTGTTGTTTTTTCCCCTTCTATAAATCACTTTTTTTTTTTTTTTTTTAGATTTTATATATTTATTTGCCAGAGAGAGAGAGAGAGAGAGAGAGAGTGCACTTGCACAAGTAGGGGGAGCTGCACACAGAGGGAGAAGCAGTCTCCCCGCTAAGCAAGGAGGCCATGCAGGGCTCGATCCCAGGACCCTAGGATCATGACCTGAGCAGAAGGTAGACACTTAACTGACTGAGCCACCCAGCATCCCTACCAGTCACTACCTTTAGGGAAATGATTAAGATCTTCGTTCCTTTGCATATTTGTATGATTAGCTTCTTTGTATCATTCAGGTCTCCGCTCATTTCTACCTCCCCAGGAAACCTTTTCCTAACCTTGTCTGAAAGATCCTTCTTGCCGCTCTCCCACTCCTTTTATTACTCTTTAGTTTTCTTTTAACCAATTAGCAATGCTTGAAACCATATCATTTCGTTGTTTATTGCCTGTCTCCTCCATTATAATGTGAGCTTCAGGAGGGCTAAGATTTGTCTCCTTTGTTTACCCAACATCTCCAGTGCCTAGAATAGACCCTAGAAGGAGCATACTGGATGCTCATTAGAGAGGGAAGGAAGGAAAGAAGGGAGGGAGGGAGGGGGAGGGAAGGAGCTGGAGGGACAGAAGGGAGGGAGGATGGGAAGGCGGGAGGATGGCGGAAGAATGGAAGGGAAGGAGGGAGGAAGAGGAAAGGAGAGGAGGAGGAGGCTGGCATAAAGACTTTTAAGGACTTTGAGATAGCACTTTGTGTTTAAGACTATCTTGGTAGGGGCGCCTGGGTGGCCAAGTGGGTTAAAGCCTCTGCCTTCGGCTCAGGTCATGATCCCAGGGTCCTGGGATCGAGCCCCACATCGGGCTCTCTGCTCAGCGGGGAGCCTGCTTCCTCCTCTCTCTCTGCCTGGCTCTCGGCCTACTTGTGATCTCTGTCAAATAAATAAATTTTTTTAAAAAAGACTATATTGGAATACTAGCTGCTATGAGAGATTAATCCCTCAAAATCTCACTGGCTTAATACAAAAAAGCTGATTTCTTACTCACAAAATAGTCTAATGCAGATGTTCCTGGCTGGGCAGTTCTCCTCTAAGTAGTGATTTGGGGATCCAGGCTCCCTCCATATTAAAAATGTGGCTCCCAAGGTTGCCTTGGGAGTCAACTCCATTCCTGTCGGCTGGGAGGGTTCAAGGGCACAGCATGAGTCATGGGAATTCTAATAGGCCAGGCCTGGAAGGGCTCCATACCACTTTTGACCACACTGCACTTGATATACCTAAGTGGAAGGGAGGCTGGGGAGTACAGTTCTAGCTCCATGCCTAGAAGGAAACAGGTCAGCTGAACAGCTAGCCCAACTTTGCCGCTGTAGTTAAGTAAGTTGATTCCTGTTAGGTATCTGGAAATAAAGAGTTTAGAGTAAAATAATTCACTACTGTGTATTTATATTTATGAAATCTGGAAACCATTTGTTTTAGAGAATATCTACAGTCTCCATCTATAATAAAACCATTCCTTATTTTTGAGAGCTGTCTTTTATATTCCCTGGGGAGAGGAAAAAAAAGGAGAAACTTGAATTTGATCTTTGTAAAAACTTCATTTCTATCTAAATTGCCTTACAAGATTGTGAAATGTTTAAATATAAGCTATAGTTTTGACTTGATTACAAAACCAGCCAGAGTTGTATCCAAAGGTATGGATTTTCTAATAGTGTGACTGTCAACACTGCAAAATACATTTCCGAGGTTTTAAAATCTTACCACCTAGAAAGGAATGGGTATTTTTTAAACTTCCAAATCTGATTTAGGCCCAAGTGAAGCCTGGTATTTCCACTGTTTGCCTTACTATAATGTTTCTAACTTAATACTATATATAGTATTAATTATATATATATAGTATATATAATTAATATAATATATAGTATTAATTATATATAGTATATATATAATTATATATAATATATGGTATATATATTCAAAACTATAAGCTCTGAAAGAAGGGGTTTCAGGCCATTGGTCAGAGGGGTTTTAGAAAGGGGATACTAGGAAGGAAAAAAAAAAAACACCTACAGAGGTTTCTCAGGACTTTGCCAGGCACTGTGCCCATGCACTTGACTTCCAGCAATCCTCACATCGACACTGCAGGGAAGGTAGTGGGATCCCAGATTTACTGGTGAGGACCCTTTGTCTCTGGGAGGCTATCTAACTCACCTGTGACAGCAAGGGACAAAGCCTGGATGTGAGCAGAGGTGGGTCTGGTTCCCAAGCCCAAATTCTTGACTCGACCAGACTGGGGAAGAGAAAGAAAATGAAGAACTTAAGAAATGAGCTAGAGATCAACACTTAAGAGCCCTAGAATTTGATTCCTCAGCCTTCTCTTTCCTGGAAATGACAACTTCCTCTGTATCTCTGTTAGCTCTTAGACTGTAGACAGACGGAAGTCACCTGTGCAGTTAGAGTTTCAGATCCCAGGACCAGCTCTCTGATGTTTGTAGTCACTTATTAAAATCACCTCGCCAGGAGTTTTTCCGAAGTAGTTGTCTGCGGGAGCAATCAAGTTCCAACCCTCATTCTGACTGGGAAGTTTTGGCCACCCGGATCACGCCTCCATGGGAAAAATGAAACTGACAGATGAAGGGAGCAATTCCAAGAATAATTTTGGCGTTCAATTCAAAACTGGAAAATAATTTTCCTTCTTATTTGGGCAAAGAAAATGCCTCAGGGACAGTAAGAGCCTGCAGGAGAGGTTCAGCTGAGAGCCCTTTTTTCCTCTTCCCCTTTGCCAGGCTCATGTCTGTAAGAGTTGAACTATTTGCTACCTTCCCGAGTCTGTACTCAGTTGTTTCACACAGACCTGGAAATATGCACATCATTAAAGTAAAAATTAAGCCAAACAGCAAAACTTCAGATTGGGAGAAACAACTATCTTTACAAGTCTAAGAATTAAGCTAAAATTCCAGCCTTACCTATGAAGTAAGGTTTTTGAATTTTAAGAATTATATTTTGCAAAATGGAATGTATGTATCATTTTTAGAAAAGCCACTCCTGGGGCGTCCAGGTGGCTCAGTGGGTTAAGCCTCTGCCTTCGGTTCAGGTCATGGTCTCAGGGTCCTGGGATCAATCGAGCCCCACATCAGGGTCTCTGCTCAGCAAGGAGCGTGCTTCACCCCTCCAACTCTGTCTCTGCCTGACTCTCTGCCTACTTGTGATCTCTCTCTCTCTCTGTCAAATAAATAAATAATCTTAAAAAAAAAACCAAACCTTAAAAAAAAAAAAAGAGCAGCCACTCCTTTAGAATTTTCTTGGGTTGATAACATTTTCTTTTTTTTTTTTTTTAAAGATTTTATTTATTTATTTGAGAGAGAGACAGTGAGAGAGAGCATGAGCTAGGAGAAGGTCAGAGGGAGAAGCAGACTCCCCATGGAGCTGGGAGCCCGATGCGGGACTCGATCCTGGGACTCCGGGATCATGACCTGAGCCGAAGGCAGTCGTCCAACCAACTGAGCCACCCAGGTATCCCGGGTTGATAACATTTTCAAATTTCCTTTCTCACAGCTACTGCATATAAAGGAACAAATGTGGTAAGACCCAGTCCCTGTAAATTGGTATAATCTCTGTGGACCACAGTCCTGATGAAACGTACATTGGCAACATTTATCAAAATTGCAGTACAAAAATTACATACTTTTTGACTCAAAAATACTATATCCAGGAATTTATATTATAGATATACTTGCACGTGTACTGATATAGGTACATGGTTATTCTGCACCATAGTTTATACAAGGCAAAAGGATGGAAACAACTTAAAATTCAAGAGGAGTAGCTAAATAAGTAATAGTATATGTAGACAATACAATACTATGCAGACATCAGGGGCTACCTGGCTGGTTCGATCAATGGAGCATTCGACTCTTAATCTCAGGGTTGTGAGTTAAAGCCCCACGTTGGTTGTAGAGATTACTTAAAAATAAAATCTTAAAAAAAATAAAAAATAAATAAAATAAAATCTTAAGGGGTTCCTGAGTGGCTCAGTTGGTCAAGTGTCTGCCTTGGGACCGAGCTCCCACATTGGGCTTCCTTTTACCCCCAACCCCACATGGGGCTTCTTGCTCAGTGGGGAGTCTGCCTCTCCTTCTCCATCTACCTCTCCCCTTCTGCTCATGCTCTCTCTCGCTCTCTAATAAATAAAATCTTAAAAAAATTAAAAATAAAATCTTAAAGAAATAAAAAATAAAATAAAAATAGCATGCAGCCATCAGGATGAATAAGGAAGCTAAGATTTAATGAGCTCCAGGATATATTGTTAAATGAAAAAGGCCAAATGTGGACAGTGGTGCAAGCATAGACAAAAGTTTATTTGTATGGGGGGGCTATATATATTTTTTGCTTTATATGCAGAGACTGGTTTTAGAGGGACACAGAGAAACTTGTAACATTGATTACTTCAGAGAACTGGGAGCTCGTGAAAGACTACTGTACGCTCTTTGCATCTTCTGAGGATTGAACTATATGAACAATTTAAAAGGATGATTTTTAACTGAAAGAATTCAATTGCAAAATAATCACAAAATAAGAATAACAATAGCTTTTTAATAAATATTTTTTTCTTTAAAAAATAATAAATAACGGAAATTGTGGAGTTCCATTTTACACCCTAAAACGTTGACATTTGAAAGCACTCTTTGTAATAAGTTTGACTCCAAGAAAAATCCAAGAGAAGATCCAAGACGGAACTGAAAAAGATAAATATTATGAAATTTCTAGATATTTTCATGGCTTCAAAGTGTCTCTTCACAGATTGTTCATTAGTTGCAAGGGGCAAAACAGTATATAGTGAAGAAACTGGACAGCACCTTGACTGGATGATCAAAATTAATATCACCATCAGAGGCAGACAGATATTTTGTGATATCCTGAAAAGGTCACAAATCACTTACGGGAATGTAAAAACAGACTGTACTCAAAGGGAAACCCAAACTGAAGAACACTCTAATAACTGATCTGTGTTCTTTTTAAAATGTCAATGCTGGGGCACCTGGGTGGCTCAGTGGGTTAAAGCCTCTGCCTTCAGCTCAGGTCATGATCCCAGGGTCCTGGGATCGAGCCCCACGTTGGGCTCTCTGCCCTGCAGGGAACCTGCTTTCTCCCCTCTCTCTGCCTGCCTCTCTGCCTACTTGTGATTTCTCTCTCTATGTCAAATAAATAAAATATATAATTTTAAAAATGTCAATGCTATGAAGCACTGACTAGTCCACATTAAAAGAGACTAAACAGACATGAAAACTAAATTCAACTATATGTCTTCCTGGACTGGGTCTGGAACTAAGAGGAAAAATAATACTATAAATAACATTATTGGGACAATTCACAAAATGGGATTACAGATTATAGATAGAAGTAATGCACCAAAGGTTTATAAGAATGTTGTTCTTTGTAAATTCATGTAATTATAGTAAGAGATAAAGACATGTGACAAATGCAATTTACTCTCCAATGGGGGTAAAAAATAATAATGCATAAATATGCACACACAGGTATGTATCTACAGAGTTAGTGAATTATAAAGCAAATGTGGTGGGGTGCCTGGGTGGTACAGTCAGTTTAGTATCTAGCTCTTGGATTCCGCTCAGGTCTGATCTCATGGTTGTGAGATCAAGCCCCCACAAGGAGCTCTGCATTTAGCAGGAGTTAGTTTGGTTGGGTTTCTCTCTCCCTCTCCCACTGCTGCTCCCAACAGAGCTCATGTATGTGCTCTCAAAAATCTTAAAAAACATAATAAAGTAGGGCCGCCTGGGTGGCTCAGTCAGTTAAGTGTCTGCCTTTGGCTCAGGTCAGGATCCAGGGGTCCTAGAATTGATCCCGGTTGGGTTCCTTGTTCAGTGGAGAGTCTGCTTCTCCCTCTCCCCTTCACCCCTGCTCATGCTCCTCTCATGCTCTCTCTCAAATAAATAAAATATTTTTTAAAATTTATTTTTATTTTTTAAAAGATTTTATTTACTTATTTAACAGAGAGAGATCTCAAGTAGGGAGAGAGGCAGGCAGAGGGAGAGGGGGGAAGCAGGGGAAGCAGGCTCCCTGCTGAGCAGAGAGTCCCATGTGGGGCTTGATCCCTGAGACCGTGATCTGAGCCAAAGGCAGAGGGTTAACCCACGGAGCCATCCAGGTGACCCAAATCTTTTATTTATTTATTTTTTTAAAGCAAATGTAGCAAAATATCAGAAGTTGGTAGATTTATTGTGAATGTACTGATTGAATGTACTGAATGTACTGATTGCCACTCAATTGTTTCCTTAGTTTAAAAAAAAAAGATTTTATTTATTTATTTGTAGGAGGAAGAGAACACAAGCAGGGGAAGTGGCAGGCAGAAGCAGCCAGCTCCCCACTGAGCAAGTAGCCTGGTGAGAGATTCAATCCCAGGATCCTGGGATCATGACCTAAGCCAAAGGCAGACACTTAACCAACTGAGCCATTCGGGAGTCCCTCAATTGTTCACTTTAAAATGGTTAATTTTATATTATGTGAATCTCACCACAAATGAAAAAAATTGATGGATTTCAACAAAGTGTATAAAGGTACTGAGAATTTCTGTATACTATTCTTTAAACGTTCCTATAAGATAGAAATTATTTCAAAATAAAAAGTTAAAGAACTTCTATATGTCAGTTAGTTTCCAGGAAAATGGACACTTAGTAGATGGGTCAGCAGAGAGGATTTAATTTGGAAATCGAATCCCTTACATAGATCTTGAAGGGCAGAAAAAAAGCAAAGAGACATTGAGGTAACTCCAGGGTAATGCCTACAGGTAGGAGGGGCCATACTCTGGCAGAGGTCCCAACGAACTGAGACTCAGGCCTCTGAGGGGTACAGTGGGGCTGGTTCAAGAAGCATGGAAAAGAACCTGGAGGCTAAAACAAACTACTGCTGTTGCCACCACGGTAAACAGACATTGCTGGCTTCCTCCTCTTGATTTCAAGCACCCCCCCCACCAGTGCCCCCTCCTGGTAGAACCTAACAGCAGCCCACTGACAAAGAGAAGGAATGCAGCTTGTAGAGTTCCAGCCCCCGCCTCATGGAGCCCAACAGGGAGGATTCAAAACCACCAGCATGTAGGACTCAAGGTCCTCGGAAAGCAATTATTTCTGGGTTTGGATTTGACAGAGAATAGCTTAACAAAAAATACACTTCACATGTCAGAATGCTAAGATGCGTGTAAAGCCAAGCTTGAAAGAAAAGTCACAATCTTAAATACAAATACTAATACAGCTTGATTCATGATATTTGTAGTAATATTATTATCTGTAAATTCCTTTTTTTTTTTTTTTTTTTTTTTTTTCCCAACACAGGGCTTGATCTTACGACCCTGAGATCCAGACCTGAGCTAAGGGGCACCTGGGTGACTCACATGGTTAAGCATCTGCCTTTGGCTTGGTCATGAGCTCAGGGTCCTGGGATCCAGCCCTGCGTCAGGCTCTCTGCTCATCAGAGATTCTGCTTTTCCCTCTCCCTCTGCCTCCCCCCCGCCCCCAGCTCATGCTCTGTCTCTCTCTGAAAAAAATAAATAAAGTCTTTAAAACAAAACAAAACAAAACAAAAAACAAAAAATCTGAGCTAAGGTCAAGAGTTGGACACTTAGTGGACTGAATCACCCAGACACCACTATTTGTAAATTTTTTTTTCTATTTTTAAATTCTTTAAAGTTGATGCAAACACTGATTTAACAAATACTGAACCACTGCTCCTGTGGAAAATAGAGGGTTAGCTTCCCGTGACTCTTTGGTCATAATATTTTTGTCCAACAATCAATGCCTAAGTTTGTTTTATGGGTGTTTCTGCTTAAAGAAGTCTTAGTTATTATATATTTGTTGATAGGTTAACTTTGAACTAATGTCCAATAGCACTATAACTCATGTCTAAATGAAGCTCATCTAACAGGTGTATTTTCTCCTTATGGCATATCACAACATTCTTTTTTTTTTTTTTAAATTTTATTTATTTTTTTGACAGACAGAAATCTCAAGTAGGCAGAGAGGCAGGCAGAGAGAGGAGGAAGCAGGCTCCCTGCTGAGCAGGGAGCCCGATTCGGGGCTCCATCCCAGGACCCTGGGATCACGACCTGAGCCGAAGGCTGAGGCTTTAACCCACTGAGCCACCCAGGTGCCCCTCACAACATTCTTGTGCTTAGGAACAGTAGGCAGCCCTTCAGCACTTAATGTAGGGGTATAAACAGTGAAATCACAAATAAATAACCACACAAAAATGTGGAAAATGGGGATGCCTGCATGGCTTAGATGGTTAAGTATCTGCCTTCGGCTCAGATCATGATCCCAGGGTCCTGGAATCAAGCCCCATATCAGGTTTCCAGTTTAGCAGGAAGTCTGTTTCTCCCTCTACCTCTGCTACTGTCCCCTGCTCATGATGTCTCTCTCTCAAATGAATAAATAAAATCTTGGGAAAAAGTGGAATATGGGGCATTACATAGATTGTGGAAAGACATTCGTTTATAGTATGAGAGCTGAAATAAAAAGGCAAGAGTGTTACCTTATTCAACCTTATTCAATTCAGCTGGGAACAGGCACATCAGCCCAGTTCAAATTTTTTGCTATGCTGCACATGTCTGAGAATGATTGCAAAAGCACCCAAAGATTGATAATATGTAAGTGTGGTAGGCAGTACTGACATGGCTCTAGGGATTCCTAATTCCTATATTCACACGCTTGTGAAATCTCTTTCCCTTGAGCATGGATTAGACCTAACGATTTCCTACTAACAATAGAATACAACAGCAGCAATGGACTGAAGCTTCTTTAAGCAGATTACTGCAGGGGAGAAAGAGAATCCGTTTCCTTCTACCTTTCTAAGTCCTCAGCTGGGGCCTCTGTGGCAAAAGACGTAACAAGAACAAAACGAAGTGACATCGTTAACATGTATAGCTCATATATGCATGGGAGAGACTAAGAATAACTCAAAGAGCTGGCTTAGAGCTCTGGCTTATACAGTATCTTCAACAAACAACAATAAATCTGTAGAGAAATGACAGGACAAAGGAAAGTAGTTTTAGACTTCTAAAGGTGGCAAACTATAAGAAGGTAGATATATGGGAAACTAATGGCAAATGAAAGCAAGTTAGTGCGTGCCTGGCTGGCTCATTTGGAAAAGTATGTGACTTTTGATCTTGGGATTGTGAGTTTCAGCCCCATGTTGGATGTAGAGATTAGTTAATTTTTTATTTTATTTTATTTATTTTTTTAAGAGAGAGAGGTGAGAGTACATGCATGGGGCAGGGAGGGGGTGAGGGAGAGAGAGGATCTTAAGCAGGCTCCATGTCCAGTGCAGAGCCCAACTCAGGGACTGATCTCATGACTAAGAAAGCATGACCTGAGCCAAAATCAGGAGTCAGATGCTTAACCAAATGACCCACCCGGGTGCCCCCCCAAAAAAAATCTGAAAAAAATAGAAACAAAAGCTAGTTAGTAAAGCTTGTTAGGTAGATTCCTCTGTGCCATCTCCAGGTTGATATAGGTCTATCTAACATTGCCTCTGGTAATTTTTTGTCCTTCCTGGTAGAAAGAGGAGGAGAGACATCTTTTTAATATTTATGCTCTACTTTTACGCAAATAGGGGGAGTGCAGAGACATTTCCTTGTACCTGCTTCTTAACTGTCTTTAGCTCAAAATAATTTTTATATCAAAGAGGCATATATTAGGGGCTCTTGGGTGGCTCAGTCAGTTAAGTGTCTGCCTTCAGCTCAGGTCATGATCCCAAGGTCCTGGGATTGAGCCCCACATCAAGTTCCCCGCTCAGCAGGGAGCCAGCCTCTCCCGCATGCCCCTCCCCCACTTGTGCTTGCTTTCTCTATCTCTCAAATAAATAAAACTTTTTTTTTTTTTAAAGATTTTATTTATTTATCTGACAGAGAGAAATCACAAGTAGACAGACAGGCAGGCAGAGAGAGAGAGAGGGAAGCAGGCTCCCTGCTGAGCAGAGAGCCCGATGCGGGACTCGATCCCAGAACCCTGAGATCATGACCCGAGCCGAAGGCAGTGGCTTAATCCACTGAGCCACTCAGGCGCCCCTAAAAACTTTTTTTTTTTTTTAAAGATTTTATTTATTTATTTGACAGAGAGAGATCACAAGTAGGTAGAGAGGCAGGCAGAGAGAGAGAGAGAGGAGGAAACAGGCTCCCTGCTGAGCAGAGAGCCCGATGCGGGACTCGATCCCAGGACCCTGAGATCATGACCTGAGCCGAAGGCAGTGGCTTAACCCACTGAGCCACTCAGGCGCCCCTAAAAACTTTTTTTTAAAAAGGCATATTTTGGGGTGAAATCTTTTGGTTTCCTTCATTACAAAATACTGCTTTCATCTTCCTGGTTGGTTTTATCCTTGGCTCTTCTCTCATGACTGCTCTGATGGTGAAGGCCAGCTATCAAGGAACTAACAGCCAACCTCAAACCACCAGCTGGAAGAGGAACTGAGCCACTGAGTGAGTCTGGAAGTGGTTCTATCCCAGTTGAATCTAGAGATGATTGTGTCACTGACCAGTACCTTTTTTTTTTTTAAGTTTATTTATTTAGGTAATCTCTACACACAACATGGGGCTTGAACCCATGATCAGAGATCATGAGTTGCATCCTCCACTGACTAAGACAGCCAGGCACCCCTCATTGGCCAATATCCTGACTGCAGCCTCACCAAAGACCCTGAAGCAGGGGCCTGTGAAACTGGGAATTTTGACCCACAGAAATTATGAGATAATAAATGTATGCTGTTTTACAGACACATGGAAAGATGTTAAGCATCACAAGTATTCAGGTAAAAGCAAATTAAAACCACAATACCACCTCACACCTGTCAGACTGGCTATTACCAAAATGACAAGGAATAACAAGTGTTGGAGAGGATATGGAGAAAAGAGAACTTTTGCACATTGTTGGTGGGAATTTAAATTAGTGCAGCCGCTATGGAAAATCGTATGGAGCTTCCTCAAAAGAATTAAAAATAGAATGACCATATAACCCAACAATTCCACTTCTGGGTATTTATCTGAAGGAAACTAAAACACTAACTTGAAAAGGCCTATGTACCCCACGTTTACTGCATTATATACACCAGCTAAGACATGGCAGCAACGGTAGTGTCTGTTGGTGAATGAATGGATAAAGATGTGGCGTAAAACCAATGGATATTATTCCACGTTAGAAAAGAAGGAACTCTTGCCATTTGTGACAACATGAGTGGACCTAGAGGGTATTCTGATTAGTGAAATAAATCAGAGAAAGACAAATACCATATGATTTCACTCATATGTAGAATACACAAAACACATGAACAAATAAACAAAAAGGAGAAACAGACCCATAAATACAGAGGACAAACTGATAGTTGCCAGAGGGAAAGGGGGATGAGAGGATGGGCAAAAAGAGTGAAGGGGAGTGGAAGATACAGGCTTCCAGTTGTGGAATGAGTATGTCATGGAGATGAAAGGGACAGTATAGGGAACATGGCCAATTGTACTGTAATAGTGTTGTATGGTAATGACAGACGGTAGGTACACCTGTGGTCAGCCTAGCATGTCAAATCAGTATGGTGTACAGCTGGGGCAAATGTAACATTGTGTATCCACTATGATTTGATATTTCAAAAAGTATGCTGGGGATGCCTGGGTGGCTCAGTAGAGTAAGCATCTGCCTTCGGCTCAGTCATGATCCCAGTATCCTGGGATGGAGTCCAGCACTGGGCTCCATGCTCAGAAGGGAGCCCACTTCTTCCTCTGCCTGGTGCTCCCCCTGCTTGTTCTCGCTTTCTCGCTCTGAGAAATAAATAGATAAAATCTTAAAAAAAAAAAAATATATATATATATATATAAAAGATGTTATTTTACATCACCTTAGCAACAATTAGCAATAAGCAAATAATACAATAAGAAAAATTAAACAAATTAAGCACTGAATATAAAATTTTTTTAAAAAACATAAAAGATCAAATACAAAAATCAACAATTTAGAGATATAAGAAATGGTAGAACTAATAAATCCAAGAATTGACTCTTTGAAATGCAGTAAACTACTAACTTACCTAAGACATAAAAAAGAAGAAAAGATGAATATACAAAATAAGAAATGAGAATGGGGACGGGGCGCCTGGGTGGCTTAGTGGTTAAGCCGCTGCCTTCGGCTCGGGTCATGATCTCAGGGTCCTGGGATCGAGTCCCGCATCGGGCTCTCTGCTCAGTGGGGAGCCTGCTTCCTCCTCTCTCTCTCTCTGCCTGCCTCTCTGCCTACTTGTGATTTCTCTCTGTCAAATAAATAAATAAAATCTTAAAAAAAAAAAAAAGAAATGAGAATGGGGAAATAAGCACAGATATAGAAGAAAAATTTAGGAGTACTTGGTTGAGAAGCTAGTCTAATTGCTCTCTGTTGGGGCTGTTTATCCTTTTACCCTGAGCCATAGGCCCAAGAAAACCTTGCCTGTCCCTTTGGAAAAAAGAAAGAAAAGAAAAAGTACTTGATTCAATTTTATGAATTATTCAAGTTTAAAAGAAAATGTTTATTTCATACATGATTCCTTCCTTTTCCCTATGGGGAAGTCAGGTGATGTAAGTTTGGGCTTTATGTCTTATATCCTGATTATTCTCTGTAATTCAGGGTGAAACTGGGTAAAAATTTTACAAAGCAGTGTTAATCTACCAGCATGTCACCACCTAATAATGGTCATGAAATCCATGTTGTGACTCTTGACCAGAATTTTAAAATGACATACAATGAAAATTGGAATGTGATACACACTATTAATAAAATATACACTATTAATACACACGATTAATAAAACATAATAAGGATAAGTGTTGTTTTCATAAAACTTGTACTTCAGTTATGTGTGGGTTATGCATGCACATTAGTTGTTAGATAAAATGTATTTCTTGGGGTGTCTGGGTGGCTCAGTGGGTTAAGCCTCCTCCTTCAACTCAGGTCATGATCCCAGGGTCTTGGGATCTAGCCCAGCATCAGTTCTCTTCTTAGCCGGGAGTCTGCCTCTCCCTCTCACTCCACAGCTCCCCCTGCTTGTGCACTCTCTCCCTGTCTAATAAATAAAATCTTAAAAAAAAAAAAATTTCTTTCTCTTTGTCCAGTCAAAAGCATTTGAAAGTCACTTGTGCAGACTCAGGATATATGCAAAGTATTCTGTACACACAGAGAGCTCCCAAGAGTATCTTTAATTGGGAGCCCCAACACCAAAACATGGTGGGGATGACTTTTTGCCATTAAAACATATGCCACAACATTACAGGTTTCAAACTGTGACTCATTTTTTCCAGGGGTTAACGTTCCTTTTTCCACCTGCTGTAAAATACCATTGGTAATTTCCATCTGTTCCAATGATCTTGTATTTCATGGCAACTGCTAGACTTCTTCAGTTTTATCCATTTTAAAATTATGTTTGCATGTTTTTTTGTATTGAAAATTTGTTCGTTTCTTGCTACATGATGGATTCCTAAACTTTATGTTATTTTTCCTTTAGTTTTAAGCTATATATATTTTTTCCATATGGAATCTATCTGCCTAGCATATGGAAGAACACAAGGAAAACGCTGAAGATCAAACCTTTTCACCAGTCCTTTAGGTTGCCCTTACCTCGACCTTAATTCCTTCTTCTTGCTCTTCTCTACTTTACTCCTTAATTGCATTGAGAAGGCACTGGCATTCCTCTCTCCCCGCCCACACCCTGGGGGAGGAGCTGCCCATGGCATAAAGGAGCCCTCTGGAAAGGTCTGTGTGGCAGGGAACTGAAGACTGGCTAAGAGCCAGCAAAGATCTGAGGTCTGACAACAGCCACAGGAGTGAACTTGGAGGTGGACCCTCCCCTAGCTGAGCCTTGAGGTGACAGTTCTCCTGGCTAATAACCTTCCTTATCAGAGATCCAGGGCCAAATCTGTATCCAGATTCTTGACCCACAGAAACTGTGAGATGATGTTTGTTGTTTTCAGTCAGTATGATTTGGGGTAATTTGTTACACCCCAAAGGTAATGAATACTGAGGCAGTCACCATTGTTTCAGCCTTGTTGGAAGCATGGCTCAGCCTCTATCTTTGGTGTTGAAAGGAGCCAAATATGGTCTGTCCTCAATTCCAGATGAATATGGGCACATGTGGGCACATGACCCAGGCTCAGCCTGTCCAGGAATGGCCTGGGATTTAGTGACCTAAATCCTTAAAGTAGGGAGGGGTGAGAAATGATTCTTCACGGCATCTGCCCTGAGGGTTCCACAGCTGTGGTACCAATGGCAACTCCCCAGCGGGACTGTCCCTTTTCTCTAGTCCTCAATTTCCCTGTCTGTAACATGGACACAGTAACAGTTCCTGTAAGTTAGGGCTGATATGAGGATTGCACAGATTCCAGTCAAGTGTTTAGGTCAGCAGCTGGCATACAGCAAGTGCTATTTTAATGTTGATTTTTATTATTATTTTATACATGAGGAAATGAAGTCCCAGAGAAGTAATTCGCCAAGATTGGAACTCATATTGGAAGAGTGGAAGGGGATATAAGAAAAAGGGTGCTCCTTTCCCCTTTGTTTTTAGGGAACTTGTAGAAAGTTGCTCTAAAATTGGGAGGTGTTGACACTGAAGACAGAGATTGAGTGGGAGAATTACGAGTAGCAACGTAGAGTAGCAACGTAGAGTCCTGCTTCATCACCAGTTAAGTCATTCACTCTCCCTTGCATGTGTAAGACATCAGATTCCCAGTGTAGTCTGCTTCTTCAGGGCTGGACAGTGGACACACCTGGTTTTGAAAGGTGGGTTCAGGGCATCCCCAAGTTTTCCCTGTGGGCAGTCCCAAATAGTTACCACTTCCCGAGGGCTTCCTGTGTGACTGTGACTGGCACAAGTTAACCACGTGCTCTGTGCATTAACTCATGGGGTGAAGGAGCAGGAGGCTGGCTGAGGACAAAGCAAAAGCTGGCGCCTTGCACCCCCCCCTTCACCCGCTCCCCTCCATATGTGTAGCATTCCTCAGGCACCCCTGACTGCCATAAAATGATAAATAGTTAACTTGCTGAGATCACAATCCTGCAAGGCAGGAGTCTCCCTTGGTTTGCAAATGTCCTTGAGATTTACAACAAAGAAGTTACCTTATCAATAGCCCAATTTCCAGGGACACAGAACTCAGTTCCTCAAGCCCTAATGTCACCCTCCCCTCCATAAAAAAACCGAAGGAGGTGGAAGTAGAAGGAAAAGCAAATAAAGTTAAATTTCTTCTAAACCTAAATCTCATTAACAAGGATGCTTGATAGCAGGAATGTAACATTCCACCAGGAGACTCCAATTGTCTTTACTTGATAGTAACCAGGCCTTCAATATCCTGATAGTGCTTTTTTTCCCCTGCATGCGTGGGCTAACCAGCCAGTTCTGCTTCTGTAAGATTGCTTTGTCTGCTTTTGCACGTGGGTCCCCTGACCCAATCCACTGACGCCAGGTATACCTGTTCAAATTGTCAACCAATTAGCACAGCCCTACCCGAAACTTGTTTGTACCTGTCTATAAAAATCCTGCACCAACCCAGCTCTGGACCTCTCGGCGTTATCGGCAACAAGCGGCGCAGAGGTCCAGGTTCGAACCTGCAATAAACGACCCTTGCTGATTGGCTTTGACTCACGTCTCTGGTGGTCTTTTAAGGTGGGGGTAATATTCAATTGGCATTTCAGGGGCAGTTATTATTAGCTCTATTTTAAAGATGAAAAAACAAAAGCAGAGAGAGGTTAAGTAACTTACCTAAGGTCACACAGCTAGTGAACAGAAGAACTCTGAATGTGGGCAGTCTGGTTCCGGACCAGGCTCCTAACCACTATGTTTCCCTGCCTCTCAGGTGAAGTGTCTAGTCCTACCTACCTCTAGGAAGGCTCACTCAAGTGCCCAGTATCCAGCTCATGTGCTGGTCACTATGGTCAGCTGAATAATGGCCCCCAAAGATAACCCATGTCCTAATGTCCAGAACCTCTGAATGTTACCTTATACAGCAAAAAGGACTCTGCAGATGTGATTAAACAGAAGCTCTGGAAAGAGAGGGATTATCCCAGATTATCCAGGGAGCACTAATTATAATCACAAGTGCCCTTCTGCCAGGGAGCCGGAGGGGGATTTGAGGATGGAAGCAAGAAGCAAGAAGAGTGATTCCAGAAAGGTCAGGAGTGAAGGGACACAGGCAGCCTCGAGAACTTAGAGAAGGCAAGAAAATGGATTCTCTCCTACACCTCCAGAGAGAGCCATCCTGTTTACACCTTGCCTCTAGCTCAGCAAAACTGATTTCAGACTGCTGACCTCAGGAAGTGTAAGAACATACATCTGTGGGGTTTTAAGCCACAAAATTTGTGGTAATTTGCTACAGCAATGACAGGAAACCAGTAACAGTCACAAACTTTGAGGGTGCCTCATTTTTGGGGTCATGGCATTAAGGGTAGGCATTATAGGTAATTCTGCTCCCCTCGACCCTGCACGCCCCCCCCCCCATGAGTCATCAGTCCAATCATATACCAGCAGCTTTTGCTCCTTCATTCACACATATACAGAGTGCCCCTTAGAGTCTAGGCACTATCAGAAGTCCTGGGCTTACAGCAAGCAGTGAACAGGACAAGAGTGCTAGCTCATAGTTTCCATTTCCAACGAAGGAAGGGGACGGGGACGATACATGCACAAAGGAAGAAATATATTCTCTGAAGACAATTATTTGTTTAGCTTAGGCCTCAGTCATTGCTCACCTGGGTAACCTCACAGCCTTCTACCTGCCTCCTCACGAGAAAGACATCCTCGTCCAGTCTCTTTGTGAATAGGAGACCATGTGTGACGCACCTTCACCTTGCGCCCCTCCCCGCCCTCACCAATGCATTCACCAGAGTTCTTTTCTTTTTACATTTTTTTACATAAACACCACTCCCAACATGGGGCCTGAACTCATGACCCTGAGGTCAAGAGTCACATATTCCACCAACTGAGACAGCCAGGAACCCCCAGAGTTATTTATTTTAGATTTTTATTTATTTGTCAGAGAGAGACAGACAGAGCACAAGCAGGGGGAGAAGCAGTTAGAGGGAGAAGCAGGCTTCCTGCTGAGCAAGGAGTTGGAGGCAGGACTTGATCCCAGAACCCTGGGATCATGACCTGAGCTGAAGGCAGATGCTTAACTGACTGAGCCACCCAGGCATCCCCCAGAGTTATTTTCTTAAATGGCCCATCAGCCCTGAAGGATCAAGAGCAAAGAGCCTGGCTCAAAAGATCTTTCTGGCTCTGGTCTCCGCTCCCTATCCAGCCTCATCTCACTCTCCCCTTTCCTTGCCTGACCTTGCCTCCACAGCCCAGCTGACCCACGGATATTCCGTACTTAAGCCAGGACCCTACTCTAGGTCTTTGCCTTTCTACTTGCCTGCTGTAGAGTGCCCTTGCCCATTCCTCTTTCAGAAAGCCTTTCCAGGATCCCTAAGTTTGAGTTAGTTTTCCCAAGGGACCCGGGGAACATCCCACACATAGCACTCACCATATAGTAATATATGTACACGTTGTCCTTCCTTAATGAACTGCAGGCTCCTTGGGGAATGGGACCGCCCCCCTCTTTCATCTTGGAATTGTGAGTGTACCTTACAAAATCTCCAGGCACACAGGAAGCCCTCACAACACTTCCTGAAGGAACAAGTCTGAGTAGGGAGGTTTCACAGATCTCACCATGGGAGTGAAGAGAAAGAAATCATTCATGAGGGCTAGGTGTGCCTTTCAAAGAATGTGAAATTTCAGACATGCTGTGAGAAAGGGCCAAGGCTTGGCAGGGCGTCCCATGCTGGCAAGCTGGATCGGGTTTTTGGAGAAGTCCAAGGAGCCTGGGGAGGAGGCTGAGGGGGAAGCAGCTTATCCAGGGCTGCAGGCAGGAAGTTGGAAGAACACATAGGTTTTCAAACCACGCTGGCAAGGTACGTGGCTCTTAATGATTCAGGTATCAGAAAACTGTACCAGGCAGCTATGTTGTTGGGTTGGATGGATGGTCCATTAAGAGGTGCCTAATTTGGCCTAATCTGTGTGTGTTACACAGAGCCACTTCTGAACGCAGCTCTCATTCTTGCAGGAAAAGAGCTGGAAAGCTTCTTCCTTTATTTGGGCTGGGCTGCTTTAAGACACCTCTGACCGTCCCCCCTGAGGAGGAAGAGGCAATAGTGAGGAGGAAGAAGTCACGGAGAGGTGGCAGTTTTGAGATTCAGTGAAACCAGGCTGCTAGAACCACCAGAGAATCTACTGTAGGCCGGTTTCAGGCCCTGTAGGCACTTTTAAAGCAGGAAGGGGTGTGGCCTTTTTATTGTGGGTCTAAAGCTTGTGGACTCCCCTGGGGGTGGTTCTTTGGTTGCCATCCTTTAGAATGTTTACATATGACTTAGACACAATGGGACTGTAGTTGCACAAAGCCCTCAGGGGGCTGGTTTCAGGACCAGAATTAAAGGAAGATGGGCCTTCCATTCTTCTCAGAATCTCTTAAAACAACTTAAAGGACTGCTGAGCGGATCAGAAGATAGGCTGGGTGGGGCCCGAATTTGTATTCTCTTAACTGTTTTTACACTGATAGGAAATGGGAGAAGAGATTTGACTTGCACCCAGCGCCCACCTCATTCCCTCCCTGTACTGTTTTTACTCCACAGCAACCGCAAAAAGGTGCTTTCCTCCGGTTGCCACCAGATGTAGAATTTTCCAAGAGGCTAGCATTTTTGCGGTTGTTCCCGGTCGGTGACTATATCCTAATGCCAAATTTCCTCCCCCATTTCTGTGTCTTGACCCCTTCACGAACCCCACGTGTGTCCTCTCACCCAACATTTCTTCAGACACCTGGTACTGTGAGCTCATACTGCAGTGCTTGCTACCAGTGACGTTATTTGTGGAATTTTAGCTTAAAAACGGAACCCTGGGGCGCCTGGGTGGCTCAGTGGGTTAAGCCTTTGCCAACGGCGCAGGTCCTGATGGGATCGAGCCCTACATCGGGCTCTCTGCTCAGCACGGAGAGTGCTGCTTCCCTCTCTGCCTGCCTCTCTGCCCGCCTGTGATCTTTCAAATAAATAAAAATAAATAAATAAATAAATAAATAAATAAATAGGAACGCTTCAGTGACTGAGGAAAAAAAGTTTAAACCTAATTCCAAAAGAACTGAGGACCTTATATCCATATATATTTCTCCTCAATTGGGCCTCGTGTAGAAAAGACTTCCTCATGGGGCGCCTGGGTGGCTAGGTGGGTTAGATGTTCTCTCGATTTCGGCTCAGGTCCTGATTTCGGGGTCCTGAGGCCAAGCCCAAGCGTGGGCTTTGTGCTCAGCAGGGAGTCTGCTTGGGATTCTCTCTCTTCCTTTGCAGCCCTGCCCACGTTCTCTCTCTCTCTCAAATACATATATTTCGCAAAAAGAAAAAAGAAAAGAATAAAGACTGTTCATCACTACTCCATGCTTGGTTCACTGCCTTCTCGAAGTTTCGCAGTGGCCAAGACTGTGGGATGCCTGAGGTTCGAGGCTGTGTCATTTATTCCGGGAGCCGACACACAGCTGACATTCGGTCAACATGTTTGTATATTCAGGAAGAGAAGCCGCCCGTCTTCTCCGAGCTGACTTCTCCCTCACGCCCCGCCCTTTCTGCGGAAATCATAGACTCACCGCTCGCCCCTGCAACACCAAACCAAACAAGCACCCCCATAACCGTCCCCCTCGCCCCACGCCCTCTGGCTCGCCCCTGCCATCGGCTTTAGCTACTGTCTTTTCCCTTGCCAGAAAAAAAGCGCATAATTAGCCTCACTTCTCTTCACTCCCTATCCCCTGACATTGTGAAATCTGCCTCTAGCGTCCATTACTCACAGAAATTGTCCCCACCACATTGGTCAGGGGCCTCTTCATCAAGAACTCCGTGAGGCCTCGTTTGGTCTCCTAGCATGGCTGCTGTTGATTGCGCCACCTGCGCACGACCCCACGGCGGCTGCGCGGGCCACACCTCTTCCGGTTCTCCCAGGATCTCTTCCGGCCACTTCTCCCCGCCTCCAGTTCGGGGGTCTCTTCATTTTTAGCCCCTGCCTCGTAAACACACCTGTTGCCAAGGAGTCTAACAGTTATCCTCCTCTCCCCCACCATCAGTCTAGAACATTGTTCCCAAATGTGCTCTACCTCGATCGCCAACACGGGCATCAGGGACAGCCTGGGAGAAATGCAGCGTCTTGGCTCCTCCTTTGGCGTTCCCGCATCAGAATCTGCATTTTTCCCAAGTGACTCATCCACACGTTAAAGTTGAAGGATGGCTGGTCTGTAGCTGCACGGGCCAAGAGAAATATAATGCATGCCCTGTATGTGTAATTTAATATGTCTAGTAACTACAGTTAGAAAGGGGGCGAGAGGGGCGCCTGGGAGGCTCAGTGGGTTAAGCGTCTGCCTTGGTCATGATCCCAGCATCCTAGGATGGAGCCCCGCAAGGGGCTCCCTGCTCAGCCGAGAGCCTGCTTCTCCCTCTCCCTCTGACTGACGTTCTGCGCACTTGTGCTCTCTGTCAAATAAATAAATAAATAAATAAATAAATAAATAAAATAAAATCTTAAAAAAAAAAAAAAAGTGGAGAGTGGGGGCACCTGAGTGGCACAGTGAGTTAAGCATCCGGCTCTTGGTTGGGACTCTGGGTCATTGGACAGAGCCCCAAGTGGGGCTCTGCGCTCAGCCTGGAGTCTGCTTGGGACTCTTTCTCTTCCTCTCCCACTGCTCTTCCCCCATAAAAACAAATAAATAAATTTTTATTATTTTTTCTTTTTTAAAAAAGGTTTTATTTATTTATTTGATGGGCAGAGAGGGAGAGAGCACAAGCAGGGGGAGTAGCACAGGGAGAAAAAGCAGGCTCCCCTCTGAGCAGGGAGCCTAACCATGCGGGGCTCCATCCCAGTACCCTGAGATCATGACCTGATCTGAAGGCAGTCCTTAACTGACAGCCAATCCAGTCACCACCCACCACCCACTCCCACCACCAAATAAATCTTTAAAAAAGTGAAGAGAAACAAGTGAAATCAACTGTAATCACTCATTTAACTCAATATATCCACACTGTTATAACTTCAGCATGTAACACATATAAAAATGATTGCAGCATTTTTGCTGCTTCTTCTGTAGGAAGTTTCTGAAATTTGGTGACTATTTTACATTGCCAGCACATGTGGATTCACCCCACCGCATTTTAAGTACCTAGTAGCCACATGATCAATGGCTACAGTATTAGACACCTAGTAGCCACATGATCAATGGCTACAGTATTAGACACTGCAGCTGAGCAGTTTAGCAGGAATATAAGACTTTAGGGTTTAGAGCCAAACAAGTTTGTGTACGAACAGACTTTAGCACTTACTAGCTTTGTGATCTTGGGCAAATTCTTCTCTCTGCACCTTCTTTCCTCCGTTAGCAGGGAATAATATTCAGTATCCTATTCAGCCCCAGTGAAGATTAGAGATAATGTATATAAAAAGTACATTGCACTTGATAAATGGTGGCTATTAATACTTTTCCCTTTATCTAATTATATGCCAGGTTTGCCTCATTGATTAGCAACATGTTAATTATCATTATTATTTGCAAAGGTTTTTTAAAAAATTGAATGGTTATTAGAAGATGGCTTTGATGCTGCTTCATATGGTTCTCAGGGGTTGATTCAAAATATAAACAATGTATTTTTAAGGTTTTTATTTAATTTCTAGTTAGTTAACATATCAAAATGTAAACAATTTAAATCCTTGCTTTCCAAAGTTATATGGTGGCAGACTCTGAAGCCAGACTCCCTTGCTTCAAATCCCAGCTGTGCCTGTTTCCTCTTCTAAAATAGGGTAGGGCTTATAATAGTCTCTGTACTATGGAGTTTTTGTGAAGATTAAATACATAGAAGTTCCTCACAAGTACCTGACCCATAGTAGGCACTACAAATTATAACAATAATAAAGGACCCATTAACAATAACAATTATGAAGAGTTTGGGGATATTGGAAATGCTCCCATTGTGATGTTAAATAAAAGAAACAGAACACAAAATAGCTCCTCTAGTAACATCACAACTATAGTTAAAACGAAGTAGCTTAGAATTATGGCTAGGAGTGACACACTAAGTGTTAAGTGTGATTGCGTTTGGGAGATAGAATTTTGGGTGACTTTTTTCCTTTCTGCTTTTCTAAATATGCCTTAATTTTGTAACAAGGAGACCCAATTACCTTTATTTTTTAAATTGTTTCCTTTAAGAGGATGGGCTTTGGACTAAAACTCCCCAGGTTCCCTTGAGGGCATTATGTTAAGTGACATAATTCAGACAGAGAAGGACAAATACTGTAAGATCTTCCTTATATGTGGAATCTAAAAAAAAGGCCAAACTCAGAAACGAAGACTAGAATAGTGGCTGCTGGGAGCTCTGATGTGGAGGAAAGGGGGCAACAGACCAAGTATAAACTTCTAGTTATAAGATAAACAAGCTGTGGGGATCTAATATTCAGCATGGTGACTAGAGTTAATGATACTATATTAAAATACTAGAAAGTTGTGGGGTACCTGGGTGACACAGTTGGTTAAGTGGCCAACCCTTGCTTTCCGCTCAGGTCCTGATCTCAGGGTCATGAGATCGAGCCTCGCATTGGGCCCCACATTCAGGGCAGAGTCTGCTTGAGACTCTCTCTCCCTCTGCCCCTCTTGCTTGTGCTCTTTCTCTCCCTCTTTCTCAAATAAATAAGTAAATCTTTAAAAATATATATATATACTAAAAAGTTACTAAGAGTAAATCTCAAATGTTCTCACCACACACAAAAAATTGTAGTTATGTGAGGTGATGGATGTGCTAACTTAACTGCAGTAATCATTTCTCATAACTAAAATATGCAGATTGCAGTAATCTGATACAATGTGATCAGATCATCACTGTATGCCTTACACTTACACGATGTTATGCATCAATTATATCTCAAAAAAACTGAAAAAAAACCCTAAGAAATGGGGGATAAAAGATCTATTTGATAGATGTCAGAGAAGTGAATTTTAACTTTACTTAAGTAAAATATTAAAATAAAAAAAATTTCTGGGGCACCTGGCTGGCTCAGTCAGAAGAGTATGGTGATGTTTGAGCTCAGGGTTGTGAGTTCAAGCCCCTCTTTGGGTGTAGAGATTACTTGGAAATAAAATCTTTAAAAAAAAAAAATTCCCTAAGCTCCAATTCTGCCATCCTTTTCTCTACTGGTGACTTTGGGTAACTTGCTTAACTCCTCTGTGCCTTGATTTCCTTATCTATAAAATGGGAACAATAATTATACTTAACTCATAAGAAATGTGAGGATTAAATTATGTAATACCTGTAAAGGGTTTAGGAAAATGACTGGCACATAATTACCAGGTTTTTCGATGACGATGAAGAAGAAGAAAGCGATGATGATGGTTTGTGCTGGTGACGTGTGCCTCCTCTGGGTTTGAATCCCAGCATTCCCACGTATTAGCTGTTGGAGTGTGGGCATGTTTCTTACATCCACTAAGCCTCAGCTTCTTCATCTGTAATTGGGAATAATACAACAGGTCATGGTATCATATAAGATTGTCATGGGTGTTAAAAAACAAAGCCATTGGCCCAAGGTTGAGTCACTTTTGCCAGGCGAAGTCACCAAACTGGGGCTTACTACCCAGTTTAATTGCAAATTCAACCTTCCACAGAAACTTGGTCCTAACTGGTCAGTCAAGACTTTTCTGATCAGGCCCCCCCCTCCCCGCACAGTAACCTGTCACACAGACCCTCTCTGTCCTCCGCTGCCTTCTGCAAGTGAAGATGAGGCAATCTACATGGTAAGACCTTAGCCTGTCCCCTTAAGGGAAGAGGACCCTCCTTGGGACAATCTTTTTTTCATTTTGTACAACTCCTCAGGACTTCCCTCTTCTTGCTAGATGGGATGCAGCCAGATGGTTAATTCACTTAACAATTTGCCAATTACATCCTCAAATTTATTCCGTTGGTTTTGTTGTTATTGTTTTGTTTTAATGGGGAATGGGGGCTCCTGGGTGGCTCAGTCGCTTAAGCTCAGCTCAGGTCATGATCCCAGGGTCCGGGGATGGAGTCCCGCGGAGGGCTCCCTGCTCAGCGGGGAGTCAGCTTCTCCCTCTGCCTTTGCCTCTCCCCCTGCGAGTGCTTGCGGGGGGGGCACTCTCTTTCTCTGAAATAAACACAACCTTAAAAAAAAAAAAAAAAGCAAAAAACACACATGGGAGAATAAATAAGATCACTCATGTATAGTGCGTGGCTTACAGTAAGATCGATATTAATTTAAAAAATTTAAACAAATTGGAATAACAATATCTACCTCATAGGTTATTGTGAGAATAAAGTAGGAGCGCTTTGAAAACTCCTCTATGAGGCACTAGTTATGTCAACTCAAGGCCACCAGATGGCAGTAGACACCACCCAATACAGCTTAGCTCAGCTAAATCTGTAGCTAAGGGAGGGCTGTTAAGAGCACAATTTCCAGGAAATTACTTAGCAGGGTTATGTGACTACCGTGGAGTTCAGTGAGTGCATAGAGTATTTCAAACGAGTGAACTACCTGCTTGGGCTTAGGAATTGTTTTGTTTGATGTAGATTGCAAGAAAAAAAAATGATGATTTTTACCAGGGAGGCCTTGCACAGGGTCGTCTTCCCAAGTCAAAGCCACCTCCTTCCCCGACTGCTGGGCAAACTGGCACCTTATTTGTTCTTCTTATTAAACTCATTAGTGAAGGAACCAGCAGGACCGGACACCCGGCTCCAAGGAGAATGGAAGACACGAGTAAGCATACAGTCTGTGAGGAAAAGAACTTGGGGATAAGACTGCAATATCACAGGCAACCACACTGCTTTCTTGCTTTCTTTTTTTAAATTAATTTTTTTTTAAAGATTTTATTTATTTATTTGACAGAGAGAGATCACAAGCAGGCCGAGAGGCAGGCAGAGAGAGAGAGGAGGAAGCAGGCTTCCCGCCGAGCAGAGAGCCCGATGTGGGGCTCGATCCCAGGAGCCTGGGATCATGACCTGAGCCTAAGGCAGAGGCTTTTTTTGTTTGTTTTAAAGATTTTATTTATTTGTCAGAGAGAGAGAGGGAGCGAGAGCGAGCACAGGCAGACAGAATGGCAGGCAGAGACAGAGGGAGAAGCAGGTTTCCTGCAGAACAGGGAGCCCAACGTGGGACTCGATGCCAAGACGCTGGGATCATGACCTGAGCCGAAGGCAGCTGCTTAACCAACTGAGCCGCCCAGGCGTCCCTAAGGCAGAGGCTTTAACCCACTGAGCCACCCAGGCGCCCCACCACACTGCTTTCTGTGGTCAGAGGAAGAGCGCAGTGGGCTTCGGAGTTACCTTTTCTGCCTGACAATATCGTTTGCCACTGACCTCCCACAGGTTAGTATCTGACCTTACCGACTCTGGGCCCTGTCGATAGTACATTACAAGCCAAATAAGATGTAGAGTCAGATGAGCCCCACTTCGGTTTCTTAGACAATACTCCGGGATGACTTTGAAAAGGCGCATAGCAATATTTTGCCTTATTTCCAGGTTTTCAATAATTTTTCTTAAAAGCTTAAACTTGATGACAGAGGTAATAAGAAATATACATGTTGGGCTGTCAAACTTAATACAGTACAGTAGAATAAGTTCCTTTCAAATGATGAAGTGAATATCTACATCACAGAGCTGAACAGAAAGGAAAACGAGATAGAATTAGGCTTCTCTTTTAAAAGATTATCTTCCTGACCTTCCTTGGGCCCCACTACACTAACCATAAAATGGGCATAACATCTATTTCATAAAGCAGTTGATCTCAAATATTTTGTTCTTAGAGTTCGAGACCAAATTTTCTTTTCTTTTTCCTTTTTTTAAAGATTTTACTTATTTTACAGAGAGAGAGAGAGAGAGAGAGCACGAGCACAAGCAGGGGGAGCCACAGGCAGAGGGAGAGGGGGAAAGCAGGCTTCCTGCTTCTGGATCCCAGGACCCTGGGATCATGACCTGAGCTGAAGGCAGACACTTAACTGACTGAACCACCTAGATCAAATTTTAATACTCTTAAAACTTACTGAAGATCTCAGAGTGTTTCCTGTTATGTCTATCAATATTCCATCATATTAGAAATTAGAGTTGAGAAATTTAGAAAATACTCTCATTTAAATAATAATAAACTCATTACTTGTTAACATTAATAACAATTTTTTTTAAAAGATTTTATTTATTTATTTGTCAGAGCGAGCGAGAGTGAGCACAGGCAGACAGAGTGGAAGGCAGAGTCAGAGGGAGAAGCAGGCTCCCTGCGGAGCAAGGAGCCCAATGTGGGACTCGATCCCAGGACGCTGGGATCATGACCTGAGCCGAAGGCAGCTGCTTAACCAACTGAGCCACCCAGGCGTCCCACATTAATAACAATTTTTAAGAAAAAAAAAAACCTATGTTTTTAAAAGCCCCACAAAAATTTGGCTTTGATCCAGAGGACCCAGTTAAAGTTTCCACAGTGCCTTTGGTACTTCAATAATTTCTTTAAAAAAAATTTTTTTTTTTAGTAATCTCTATGCCCAACATGGGGTTTAAACTCATGACCCTGAGATCAGAGTCTCATGCTCCACCAACTGAGCTGGCCAGATTCTGAGGCAGTAATTTCTATTTAGATGAGATTTGATAACATACTGGTCCAAGACAAGCCTAGGAGTGACAATATATATATTTGGCATTTATATGGCTTGATTTACTACACTGACTAAATTTTTATACTCTGACCCATAGATTCCTGTAATCACTTCTGTATAGTGGGCTATATATACATTGACAGTGATTATTAATTTAACAGTTTGTATTTTTTTAAGGGCCTTTTATCATAGTAATATCACTAGATACTAGGATTAATCCCTGCTTCCTGAGGGCACAGATTTTAAGTAGGCTTTGCTCATTGCTAATCTGGTTCCTGAGATAGTGCATTTAATAGCATTTTGAATATTTGTGGAACGGATGAATGAACGGTAATGAACGGCATTTCTAGAATCACATATCCTTCTGGATAGTGACTATGCTTTCATTCAAAAATAATTATCTTAACAATTTTTTTTAACTTCCAAATTGTGACCCTGGAGGTTACCACCTATATTTCAAAGAGGGCTCTGAAAACTTCTCTGTGGTAAGAGTCATACATACCTCTTGAGAATTCTTCTCAAATGAGTATAAATTTGCTGATTAGTTAAAATTCTGAGAGCCTTTGGTAGTGGCCTAGGTAATGAGCTAGCAAAAAATGCTTCCATTAAACTGTTTTGACCACTACTTTCTGTTTTTTAGCTTTTTGAGACTGGGTTACTTTTCTTTAACTCAGCATAATGCCCTTGAGATGTACCCACATTGTTGCAGGAAATAGTTTTGGATTCACGTTTACTGTTGAGTAGTACGCCGGTGTGAATTACCACAGTTTAACTGCTCACTCGATAAAGGATACTTAGATTGTTTCCGGGTTTTGGCTATTACACATGAAGCTGCTATGAACATTCATGCTCAGGCTTTTGTGTCAACATAAGCTTTCATTTTTGTGGGAGAAATGCCCAAGAGTACAATTGCTGGGTTATGTGATATTTGTTTGCTTAGTATTTTTAAAGAAACCACCAAACTATATTCCAGTGGAGTTGTACTGTTTGACATTCCTGCCAACAACGAATGATCCAGTTTCTCCACAACCTTGACAGTATTTGATGTTACTAATATTTGTTATTTTAGCCATCCTGACAGATATGTAATGGTATCATTACATTGTGATTGCATTTCCCTCCTAGCTAATGATGTTGAACATCTTTTCACGTGTTTATTATTCACCATCTGTATATCCTCTCTAGTGTAATATCTGCTTATAAATTGACTATTTTCTAATCAGCTTTTTTTTTTTTTTTTTTTTTTTACTCTTGCGTTCTCTTTGTATATTCTAAATACAAGTCCTTTGTTGGATATGTGGTTTGCAAATATTTTCTCCCAGTTTATAGTTTCTTTTCATCCTCATTACAAGATCTATTTTTTAAAACCGTTAACAGATACTACACTTAATCTTAGCCAAAAGGCCGAGAAGCAATACTAGGTCTATTTTTTTATAACGATTTTATTTCTTTGAGAGAGAGAGAGAATGAGCAGGGGGAGGGGCAGAGAGACAAGCAGACTCCCGGCTCAGCAGGGAGCCTGACCCACGGCTCCACCCCAGGACCCTGAAGTCATGACCTGAACCAAACAGAAACACTTAACCAACTGATCCACCCAAGCACCTCCTCATTATAAGGTCTTTTACAGAGGAAAATTTTTTATTTTTGAAGAGGACCAGTTAACCAATTTTTCTTTTTATAAATCATGCTCTTCGTGTCAAGTCTAAGAACACTTTCCCTAGATCCTCAAGGTTTTCTCCTGTGTTTTTCTCTAAAATCTTTTGAAGATTTTTTTCTTTTTCAAAGAATGATTGACATACAATATTGTATTAGTTTCAGATTTACAAGGTCAGTCGGTGAAACATGCAACTCTCGATCTTAGGGTTGTTAAGTTTGAGCCCAATATTGGGTGTAGAGATTATAAAGAAAGAAACTTTTAAAAAATTTATAAAAAAATGGTCACCACAGTGAGACTGGTTACCATCTGTAACCAGGCGAACTTGTTATAATATTATTGACTAAATTCCCTATATAATGTACACATTACATCTTCGTGTCTTATATATTTTATAATGGAAGATTGAACCTCTTATCCATTTCACCTATTTCACCCATCTCCTGACCCCCCTTCTTTGGCAACCACCATTTTTACCAGTCTGTTTCTGTTTTGTTTGTTCACTTGTTTTGTTTTTTAGATTTCACATATATGTGAAATCATATGTATTTGTCTTTCTCTGTCTAGCTTATTTCATTTAGCATAATACCTTCTAGGTCCACCCATGTTATCAGAAATGGCAAGATTTTATTCTTTTTTCTCTTCTTTTCTTTTTTAATTTTAATTTTTTTGGAGGGGGGAAAGAGCTCAAATTGGGGAAGGGGCAGAGGAAGAGGGAAAGAGAATTTTTTTTAAAGATTTTATTTATTTATTTGACAGACAGAGATCACAAGTAGGCAGAGAGGCAGGCAGAGAGAGAGAGAGAGAGGAGGAAGCAGGCTCCCTGCAGAGCAGAGAGCCCAATGTGGGGCTCGATCCTAGGACCCTGGGATCACGACCCGAGCCGAAGGCAGATCTTTAACCCACTGAGCCACCCGGGCACCCCCAGGAAAGAGAATTCTAAGCAGATTCCAGGCCTAGCAGGGAGCCTGATATGGTGCTCCATCTCACGAAATCAAGAGTTGGGGTACTAACCAACTGAGCCACCCAGGTGTTCTAGATTTCATTCTTTATAGCTGAGTAATATTCTATCACATATATATATGATGGGTAAAGAAGATGTAATACATATGTTATATCTTCTTTATCTATTCATCCACTTCTGGACATTAAGATGGCTTCCATACCTTGTCTTTTGTAAATAACGCTGGTATGAACATAAGGCTGCATATGTCCTTTCAGTTTGTGTTTTTGTTTTCTTTGGATAAATACCCAGCATATAGATTGCTTTAGGTAGGATGGATATTTTAACAATATAAACTTCCAATCAGTGAGTACAAACTATCCATTTCTTTGTGTCATCAGTTTCTTTCATTGATGTGTTATAATTTTCAGAGTAGTGGTCTTTTACCTCCTTTGTTAAATTTATTCCTACATATTTTATGCTTTTTGTGCTTTTAAAATTCTTTTTGATGTAATTTAAAAATCTAGACGTTTCACATTTTACATTTTACAAATCCATATCTTATTGGAACATAGCCATGCCCTTTTTTTGAATTTTGGTCTATGTCTGCGTTTGTACTCTAATGGCAGCCTTGCCTAGTTGCGACAGAATACATGATCCACAGAGTCTAAAGTCTTTACTCCCTGGCCTTTTACAAAAAGTGTTGACTCTTGTTCCTGGTGAACAAATGCTAAGACGACTATATGAAAAGCACCATGGCATAAAATATTTCTAAGTTGTAATATCAACTGTTTGGAACCAAATTACATGAAGGCAGCAGCATCCACACACATAAATTAATAACAAATCTATCTTGAGGGGGTAAATGGCTTTCTTTTTTTCTTTTTAATATTTTAAAGCGTTTATTTATTTGTCAGAGAGCACAAGCAGGGGGAGCAGCAGGCAAAGAGAGAAGCAGGCTCCCTGCTGAGTGAGGAACCTGATGAGGGACTTGATCCCATGACCCTGGGATCATGACCTGAGTCAAAGACAGCTGCTTAGCCCACTGAGCCACCCAGGTGTCCCAGTGGCTTCCTTTTTGAAGCTGAAATTCCTACAAACACAACTTAACGCATCATTCCTGAGTCTATGTTCAGATCTCAGTTTGTGTTCGAGAAGCATCTGAAATAAAGATGTTTATTAGCAAGTATTTATTATTTGGTACTTGAAATCTAACAAAGTTGAATGTGTGTGTGTGTGTGTATAATATAACATATATACTCCTTGATGAACATCTTTGGCAAAATGAGCCATCTTCATTTTATGGCCTTTATTCCAAGAACATACATTATGTGACTCAGAAATGTATTAACACTCATTCCAAATGTACCTCTGGCCTCAAACTTGACGCTAGTCAGAACTCAGCCCGGCGTGGTGCCAGGTGGGAGTTTAAAACTGCATATTGTCTTCTCTTCCCAGTACTCGAGCTTGCTAAAATCAAAGGGTGGGATCCATGACTGTGCCAGTCATTATTTTAGGTCAGCTCTGAAACCACCCTTTCTGGACCCTGTGATGCCAGAATTCATTTCCGCGTTGCCAGCTGGCTTCCTGAGGTTTCCAGTAGGATGTGTTGGGAGGACCCCACAAGCAGGACCCAGGAGAGACTTGATCCCGGCTTGCTGGCTATTTCTTTCAGCTGTGCCCTCCCGGCCCCCCACCCCTCAAATTTCCCTTCACTGGAGGTAGCAGTTGCTTCCAGCCTCTGGCTTTGTCACGTGCCTCAGACTCAGACGGCCTCACTGTGCTCCCTCACACCCATCAGCACTGGGCTTGCAACATCCCTGCTCAGAGGTCCGAGTCTCTGCTTTCCCGCGACTCTCCTCCAAATTTCTAGATAATCTCTACCTGTTCTTTTCCCCTAGACCTAGAGGTGACACCTAAGGCGAGAATTTACCATCTTTGTGTGCTACCTCATGGTTCCCTTTCTGCTTTTTTGAGTTTTCCAGTACTGGCCTGGTCAATCCCTTATGTTAAATTCTCTTTGGGGGAATTTCTAGTGAGGCTTTTGTTTTCTAGACTGGACCCCGACTGATACAGGGACTATTTCATAGGGCCAACATCTGACAATTAGGCATAGGAGGCAAACAAGAAATGGATCTGCCAAGTCACTAACTTGCTGTGCCTCTTTGGCAAAATTATTTCTCTTTCTCCAAACTTCTCATTAAGATTTGCTGAATAGTTACCAAAATCTATATTCAGAATTAGTAAATACCTCAAAGGGTGCTTGCCTAGGGAGGAAAAAAAATCAGTAAATCAGTATTATTCTCCAGTACTATATTAGTTGTTGTTAGAGCGTATTAATGCATATGTTTCTTTCAGAATAACCATTCTTTTTAAAAATTTCTTAAAATGAAATCTTTTAAGACAAAATGATGTATTTGTTTATTTATGGATTTGTTTATTTATTTTATCACATACATAGACTAGTTTGCTAGGGTTGCCATAACAAAGTACCACAGACTGAGTGGCTTAAATAACAGAAATATATTTTCTTGCAGTTCTGGAAGCTGGAAGTCCAAGACCATGGTGTCGGCAGGTTTGCTTTCTTCTAGGCCATTCTCCTTGGACTGCAGATGGCCGTCTTCTGGATCCTCCCAACGTTATCCCTCTGTTGCGTTTGTGTCCTGATCTCGTCTTCTTGTAAGTAAGTACACTAGTGGTACTAGATTAGAATCTACCATAATAACTCTCCCTCCCGGGTTTGAATTCTTGTGTCCTGGATCCTCTGTCTTCCTCTTTTTGGTCTGTTTCCTTGTTGTAATGTCAGTTTAATGTTTCAGGGATTCACTCATTCAGCAATCATAGACTGGGCTTGGGTCAGGCACAGTGTTAGGCACAAAGGACAGGCAAGTAAGAGAAACAGACAATGTCCCTGTGTCCAGGCTGCAAGGGCTCCGTGGCCTTACAATGGCCAATGTGATCTGAAATAGAAGAAGGTGCCCCGTTGCCTAGGCACAGAATAACTGCCCTCTTTACAAAGGTCATCGTGGAGAATGTGGAAAGGGACTAAGAGGTACTGGATTCTGCCCTGTCTCAGCACATTTATGTACGTTACCTCATTTCATACTCAGAAGATCCTATTACCATAACACCACTGTATGAGGAGAGGGCAGAAATGGAAGCTCTGGGGTGTAGAGCTCCTTTAGTAATTTGTAGAGCCAGTCTTTTCGCAGCCATGTTATGTGATGCTGCAAAAACACGTACAAACCCAGGAATTAAGCTTTAACTCCTCCTTAACCCAAAGAGCCATTTTGCATATGCGCATTGGTGATTTGTTTTATTCTGACCACCCTTTCAGGTCAGGTCCTGATTCCCTAGGAATCCCTCATTTATTTATTCAATACTTGTCAAGCTGCTGGGATTCAGGTGAGGCACTCTTCTAGGTGCTGGAGATAAACTAGTAAACCAAAACAGAATTACTTCCCTCTTGGAGCTTAAACAGGTGGAGAGTGTCACAAAGTTAAAAACAAAAAGTCAAGATAAAATTCTGTGGCGGGGAGGTAAGGAGAAGAGGGAGGGAGGAGTACTAATTTTTTTAAAGATTTTATGTATTTGAGAGAGAAAGCATGAGCAGGGGAGGGCAGAGACAGAGAGAAGCAGACTCCCCACTAAGCGGGGCTCAGTCCCAGGCCCCCCGAGATCATGACCCAAGTTGAAGTTGGGATGCTTAACTGCCTGAGCCACCTAGGCGCCCTACTAACTTTATTTATGATCAGGGAAGTCATTTCTGGTGTGGGGCTGTTTGCGCAGAGACGGATGGAAGGGGAGGAGGAAGCTATGTTGGTACTGAGGCAGAGGGAGCAGCAAGTGCGAAGGCTCCAGGATGGGAGCAAGAAGGCCAGTGTGGCCGGGAAGAGTGAGTCAGGCACGAACAGTATGAGACCAGCAGAGGTGGGGGCACCTGGATGACTCAGTGGGTTAAAGCCTCTGCTTTCGGCTCAGGTCATGATCCCAGAGTCCTGGGATCAAGCCCCGAGAGTCTGGGCTCTCTGCTCAGTGGGGAGTCTGCTTTCTCCTCTCTCTCTGCCTGCCTCTCTGCCTGCTTGTGATCTCTGTCAAATAAATAAATAAAATATTTTTAAAAAAAGAGAGAGAGAGAGAGAAGAGCAGAGGCTTTGGAGACCATAGTAAGGACTTTGGTTTTCACTCCTAGCAAGGTGGGAAGACATTGGAAAGTTTCGACAGGACCCTCATAAGACATTTTGGAAGTCTCATAGGCTGCCTCCTGCCCATACCTGGCTTCCTTTTTATACCAAAACTCACAAGAGTTATCTAAACTCTGTCTCAACTTTTTCACTTCATTCCTTTCAACCCTTGCTATGTGGGCCCTGGACCCCATCACTTCTCTGAACTAGTCCTTCTTAAGGCCGTCAGTGACTGACTACATCCCGCTAAAGCCCATGACCGCACTCAGTCTGCCAAATTCTCAGCTTCATGGCAGCAGCGGACACGGTGGCACCCCTCCCCCGTGCTCTGTAACTCCAGACTCTGGCCTGGTTTTCTTCCTCCTTCACAGCTTTTCTCTCTACATGGTTCAAACCTCTGCATCCAGGGGTGCCCCAGGGCTCTGATCTGGACCCCTGCAATTCTTTCTTGCTGGGCGTTGGACCTAGGATTCTCGAGTACCTTTGACATGCTGACGTTTTCTTCATTTGTATCTCCAGCTCCAACTGTAATTCCAACTGCCTTGTCCACATGTCCACCGGATCTCCCACAGGCGCTGTCTCCAAATGGTCTCCATCACAGAGACCTCCCACCCTCACTCCCGGGGCTGCTCACAACAAAAGTCCAGCAAACATCCTTGGTTACTCTCTTCACGCCACTTGGTTCCACCTCCAGAGTCAATCATGAATCTGACTTCTCACCAGGGCATGCCACGCATTAATTTAAGCCTCCACCATCGCTTGCTTGGATTACCGCAAAAGCCACCTGATTTGTCTCCCTGCCTCCGCTCTTACGTATCTCTTGTCCATTCTTCATCCAATCTATCAAAGCACATGCCAGATCAGGGGCCTTCCCAAGCTTAAAATCCTCCATTGGTTTCCTGCTGCAACCAGAACAAGTCCAAATTCCTTATCGTGGCCGGTACCTCCACACCGGATGTTGGCCTTGGGGCCCATCTCCATTCCCCCTCCCTCTAATTCACCAGCGGCGGCTCGGCTGAAACCCTGAGCTGTCTGCTCCTGCTTCTGGGTCTCCGCGCTGGCTTTCCTTGAGCCTTTCCTCTTCACCAGGCTTCCTTCTCCCATTTCAGCTTTCAGCTCAAAAGCCACCTCTGAAAGGCTTTCCTCTCCACGGAGTCTTCCCCTTCTCCCACCACCTCTAGCACTTAATTCGAGAAATTACTGCCTGGATTCACTTGTTTCCTGCGTCTCCCCATCCCCAACACCTACACGAGAAAACCTCCAGAGAGCAGGGGCCTCCCCTGTTTAGCGCCCAAACACCGCCTCGGACAGAGTGGATGCTGAAGAAATAGGGGCTGGCTGACGGAATCTGTAATTCCAACTCTGTAGTTGTTCCCCAAAGTTGTTCCCCCAAAGTTGTTCCCCCAGGGGCTCCCACGAGGTTCTTGTTTGCTGCAAGGAGAGATCGCGCCCTCAACAGCTCACTCCGATCCTGGGCGGGATGGAAGGTGCGGGGTAACGACGGCCCCTCCCCTCGCGTCGCCCCTCCCCGCCCCCCGCCTCTCCCCCTCCCTCCCAGCCTGCCCGTCGCCGGTCCCACGCGGGCGCGCGGTGCTGGTCGCGCATCGCGGGAGCGGGCGGCGCTCAGACGGCGCTCAGACGGCTGACCGCGGAGGGAGCATGGCGCTCTCGGCCGTGCGCTTGGTGCTGTTGCTCCTGGCCGCGGACTTGGCAGGTAGCGCTCACCGCTCACCCGCCTGCTCGGCCAGGACGGGGTAGGGGGCGGTGCGGAGGACCATCGGGAGTGGGTCTGGCCCCCCCGCTACCCACCCCGGGATCCCGGCCCCCTGGCGGCCCTCCGCGCACCCGTTACTGGCGGTTCCCGCGGCCCGCGGCCGTCTAGGAGCGCGAACGTGGGTGGCGTGCAGGGCTGGGGGGTGGCGGGGGAGGCAGCGATGCTCTTTGGTTCCTGCCTGGCCTTGGCTCCCGGCTGCTCCGCAGTGACCCCCTGCCGTCTGCCCTTTCTCCCTTGAAGCCGATTTTCTGGAGGCCAATGCCAGACGTTGGTTTTTTACGGACACAGGGGCCTCCACCGAAGCTCTGCAGGAGAGCAGGGAGAGGGCTGGTGACCGCGGGCACGCAGAGGCTTAGGAGAAAGGGGCTTGAGGCCCGCCCCATTAGACGCCGGTTTGAAAACGGACTTAAAACGGTAGCCCTTAACGTTAAGTGGTGTGTTTGTTGCCCCGAGCCCCAGAGGAGAAAAATATCGAGAATCAGAGTTACTTCTCTTTTATTCCAAAGCTCCGAAGTTCTATCTCAGGCGAGCCTGTTAGGGTGGTGCATTACAGAACCGGTGCCAAATGTTCCTTCGCTGTGCCTGCGGGAGCGGTGCCAGAGGACGCCTGAATACCCTTATCTGGGGGTGTGGGCGTGGGCGGTGGGGGCTGTGCAAAGAAGCTAGGCATCTGAGACAACGGGAGAGGGTGGGCCGGGATAAACAACAAGCTGGATTTTAAAAGCCCCTTATGAGTAAGAATTGACCTTGACCGTGTACTTTAAGGTCTGTCGTCTTCTTGCAGCCTCTTTGGACTCTTTGAGCTCTGAGTTTGATCAGCCTTCGGAATACAGAACAGTAAGTAGGAAACCGCCTGTATTGTTTCCACTCATGTAGTGAAGACCAGATGGGTTGGGTTGGGGTTAGTTTTCAGGCCGGACCTGCCACTTTTTTTTTTTTTTTTTTTTTTTTTGACCTTCCACTTCTGAAACTGTTGACTGCCTCTTCAGAATTCAGATTCTAAGGCAGATCTTTTCATGCAGATCAAAATTGTAAATTTTGGTTGAAAATAGCTCAGTCCTTGAAGCCCTCAGCACATAGTTTCCTTTAATAGTTTCTTTGATGATTCAAAAAGTACTTGGTCTAATGGTTACGTCTTGTACTAGACATTTTATGAACATTATCTAAATAATAATGTCCACAGAGTGTCCTGACTGCAGCCTGTCTTTCTTCCTGTACCTTCCACCGCTTTCCCATAGCTTGTGCTCTTCTATCCTTATGCTATTGGCACACTGTTTTTTGTTTTATTTTTATTATTGTTTTTAAGATATATTTATTTATTTTAAAGATTTAATTACTTATTTGTCAAAGAGAGGGAGAGAAAGAGCGAGCACACGAGCAGGGGAAGCAGCAGCAGAGGGAGAAGCAGGCTCCTGGCTGAGCAAGGAACTAGATGCAGTCCCAGGACCCTGGGATCATGACCTGAGTGGAAGGAAGACACTTAACTGACCAACCAAGACACCCAGGCGTGCCATTATTTATTCATCTTAGAGAGAAAGAAAGGGCATGGTGTAAAGAGGCACAGAGGGAAGAGAGAGAGGGGAAAGCAGACTCCCTGTGGAGTGGGGAGCCTGATATGGGGCTCCATCTCCCCAACTCTGAGATCATGACCTGAGCCGAAACCAAGAATTGGACACTTATGACTGAGTTACCCAGGCGCCCCTGTTTTTTTTTTTAAAGGTTTTATTTATTTATTTGACAAAGAGAGAGAGATCACAAGCAGGCAGAGAGGCAGGCAGAGAGAGAGCCAGGAGGAAGCAGGCACCCCGCTGAGCAGAGAGCCCAATGCAGGACTCGATCCCAGGACCCTGGGATCCTGACCTGAGCTGAAGGCAGCGCCTTAACCCACTGAGCCACCCAGGCGCCCTTGTTTTGTTTTTAATTCCAGAGTAGTTAACATACAGTGTTATATGAGTTTCAGATGTTAGTGCCACACCGTTTTAATTACTGTACCTTTGTAGTAAGTTTCAAAATGGGGAAGTGTGAGTCTTCCAGCTTTTTCTTCAAGATTGTCTTGGCTTTTCAGGGTCACTTGCATTTCCACATGAATTTTAAGATTATTTTGCCAATTTGCAAAAAAAAGCAGTTGGCATTTTTGATAGGGATTGCATTGAACCTATAGAGCCATTTAGGGACAATTGCTATCTTAAGAAAGTGAAATCTTTTGATCTATGTATATGGGATTCCTTTTCACTAATTTAGGTCTTTAATTTCTTTCAACAATGTTTTGTAGTTTTTGGTGTTTAGTTCTTACACTTCTTTTGTTAAGTATGTTCCTAAATATTTTATTCTTTTTAATGCTGTTATAAATGGGTCTTTTTTCTTAATTTCATTTTCAGATGCGTCACTGCAAGTGTATAGAAATACAACTGATTTTTGTATATCGATCTTGTATCCTGCAGCATTGTTGGACTTCATTTTTAGTTGTAATCGTTCCTTTTGTATTCCTCAGACCTGTCTATATAAAAAGAGAAATTTTATATAAATCAGAAATAGTTTTATTTCTTCCTTCCCAATCTGATGCCTTTTATTTATTTTATTGCATAATTGTCTTTGCTAGAATATTCTATATGAGGTTGAATAGAAGAAATGAAAATGGACATCCTGGTCTTATTCCTAATCTGGAGGGAAAAGCATTCAGTCTTTTACTATTAGATATAATGTTAGCTGTGGGTGTTTTACAGGTGGTTGAGGAAGATGTCTTTTCTGCTTAGATTGTTGAGTTTTTATTATGAAAGAGTGTTGGATGCTCCTTTAAATTAAACTGCTTTGCTCTCAGATCAAACACTTCCCTCACCACTGTGCTTTTGGTTAGTCTGCTCTATTTCCTTGAGGTAGACATTCTCCCAAATCCCTCTGATCTACATTCTATCTGCCACCGTGTATATTTCTTTTTTTAAAATTATTTTATTTATTTATTTTTTCCATGTGTATTTTTTGTTTTCTTACACTACACTGAACTTCTTACAGGCAGGACTCAATTTGTCTTTGTCCTTGTTTATCATCTATCTTAAAATCTTTTTCATTTATCAAATACACAAACAAGGGAATATATCTGGTAAAGTATTTAAGAACTTTTCAGAAGAAAAGATTCAGAGTATAAAGCTCAGAGAATTATCTAGAAACATAGCACATCCTTCTACAGAAATTAAATTGATTCTAAGGAGTAAGTAAAAACGTGATGTGGCCCTCTTCCAGAATGAGAGTGTCTTCAAAAGCTCTGAGGAGCAGACTACCATGGGTAAACTCTCCTCTATAATTGGCATGTTGTGAGGTGTAATTTAGAGCCTCCCTAGATGGTGAACCTATTCTGAATTTATATATATATATAATAAAACTAGGGTTAATGGGGGCATAATATATTAATGAAATTATTTGACATCATTGATGAGTGAAAAGTATTTGTTCATAAAGCCTCATGTCTCAGCTCAAAGAAAATCCAGGAAGTGAGTAACCTGAATTTAATAAAGTTAAATGGTATATAGTCAAAGCTGGCTTTGAAATCATGAGAATTAGACTGAAAACAGCCTGGGATACCAACATTGTCTTCTCGCTGGATAGATCCCTTGGGGAATCTGAGAGACATCAAAGGTCTTCTGCTTAAAAAACAAAACAAAATAAACAGAACTTCCTCACCGGCCTGTTAGTCCTCCTCCAAATCCTTATATTAGTCATTCTTTGAGATGAAAGCATTTGAAAACTTCTGTTGAATATTAAAAAACCCTAAGATCTGCAGGCTAAATAGATTGATTTTGATTAGTTGTTTATCTAGTCCATCAGAGAATGTCTTCACATGATCGTTCCTCTGTTGGTGACTCTGTATTTAAATCCCCCCTTTTTTTTTGTTAAAAGATTTTATTTATTTATTTGACAGAGAGAGATCACAGTAGGCAGAGAGGCAGGCAGAGAGAGGAGAAAGCAGGCTCCCTGCTGAGCAAAGAGCCCGATGTCGGACTTGATCCCAGGACCCTGAGACTGTGACCTGAGCTGAAGACAGAGGTTTAACCCACTTAGCCACCCAGGCGCCCTCAAATTTTCCCTTTTTATAAGGATACCAGTAATACTGGATTAGGGTCCATTCTGCTGACCTCATTTTAACTTGATTCTCTATACAAAGACCCTATGTCCAATAAGGTCACATTCTGAGGTACTGGTAGTTATGACTTTAACATCACTTTTTGAGTGGGTACAATTCAACCCATAGCAACCCCTAAGGAAGGTCCAGTTATGAACCTGCTGCTTTCTTTGGTGCTGTTACATGCTAATACCTTAAAGGTCCAGACTAAAAGATTAGATTCTTGAATTTGTCTTGATATTATGCCAAGGGATTAAGGTGGAACGTAACAGCATTAATGTGGAGATAGTAGTAGGATGCAAATTACAAAGTTAAAGGATTGGAAAGTGAGTATGGTGTCCTGTCTTGGCCTTTCATTTAAAAATCAGCCAGGGCGCCTGGGTGGCTCAGTGGGTTAAGCCGCTGCCTTTGGCTCGGGTCATGATCTCAGGGTCCTGGGATCAAGTCCCGTATCAGGCTTTCTGCTCGGCAGGGAGCCTGCTTCCTCCTCTCTCTCTCTCTCTGTCTGCCTCTCTGCCTACTTGTGATCTCTCTCTGTCAAAAAAAAAAAAAAAAAAAATCTTAAAATCAGCTAGACTGGGGCACCTGGGTGGCTCAGTTGGTTGGGCATCTAACTTTTGATTTTGGCTCAGGTTATGATCTCAGGGTTGTGGGATTGAGCCCCGCACTAGGATCTGTCTTGAGCATGGAGTCTGCTTGAGATTTTCTCTATCTCCCTCTCCCCCTCCTACCTCCCCTCCCTTTCTAAGAAAAATTTAATTTAAAAATAATAAATGAATAAAAATCAACCAGACTGAGGTCCTTTTCTTACATATTAGGCATTAAACCATTGCTTCAATGTTGCATCTGGGTTTTTTTTGCATTTGAAAAATCATTTTGTGTGTGGCAAATAGAAATATTTTTGTAGGATGTTTCTAGGAAATCTGGGAGACTTGAGACTTTGTCTTCCCCTCCACTATTTTGTGAAAAGAATGTCTTAGTTCTGTAATTTCTGTCTTCCTCTCTCTTTTCTAGCCAAACTGCAATCAGTATAAATTACCAGGATGTCCCAGAGACTTTAGCCCTGTGTGTGGAAGTGACATGTCCACTTATCCCAACGAGTGTACTCTGTGTATGAAAATCAGGTAACATAATTTTACAGTACAGACTAGCCAAGTTTTCTTTAGTCTTTTTCTTGATTTTTGGTTGCTTAGGAAGTAGCAACTCTTTTCTTGAATGTCAGAATCATATGTGACATAGTAGTTCTGTTTTCAGACAACATTTAAAAAGACAATCTTTTAGTGCATTTTCTAGGTCAAAGCTAGAGAATGGCATTTGTGATTAACCAACTATAGACTAGATAATCAGGCTATGTTACTAACCATGGATGGGCAGTTTCCCCAAATTAGGAGTATATTTAATAGTTAAACTTGTGAAATACTAAGTAGTTTTTATTTATTTATTTATTTAAAAATTTTAAAAAAGATTTTATTTATTAGAGAGAGAGAAGGAACGGGAGAAGGAGCAGAGGGAGAGGGAGAAGCAGACTCCCCACTGAGTGGGGATCCTGATGCAGATGTCCCTAAAAAAATTTTTTTAAGTAGGTTCCAAACCCAGTGTGGGGTTTGAACTCATGACCCTGAGATTAAGAGTTGTATGTTCCATCAGCTGAGGCAGCCAGGTGCCCCTTGAATAGTCTTTTAAATTCAGAGGCATGTGCAGGTAACCTGTACCTCCTTCATTATGAGTTGGGACATAGGTCTTAACAATTCTACCTAGGAGAATACTAAGTAGTATGTGTTATACCTGATGTCCCTCACAGGTGACTGTGACGCCTCCCATAGGGGTAAAGCAGGGCGAATCGCAGGATTAGGCACATTTCAAATAACCACGTAGTGCCAATTTTAAATTCATGAATTCCTCAGTTTATTGCAAATTTTATCACACAAATTAGTCACACAAGAAAGTTAGTGGAGGGGTCCCCTGGGTGGCTCAGTCGGTTAAGTGTCTGCCTTCGGCTTGGGTCATGACCTCAGGGTCTTGGGATGGAGTCCTGCCTCGGGCTCCCTCCTCAGCAGGAGGCCTGCTTCTCCCTCCCCCACTCCCCCTGTTTGTGTTCTCTCTCTCGCTGTGTTTCTCTCTGTCGAATAAATACAAAATCTTAAGAAAAAATTTAGTGGAGGGAATTAACAAGCCCCTCTGAAGAGGATCCAGGAGGGCGTCACAAGGCGATCAGGGAGACACCTGTCCTGCGACAAGCTTTGGCCTGGATTTCAGGCAGGTCACCTTCTATGCTGACAGAGCCTCCAGCAGCATCTGTCTTGACATAGCATCTTCACACCTACAGCTTGGGTGGTCGATCAGCCTTCAGATGTCTGCTGGACAGCTCCCTTGCGTGAGAGTCTGCTTAGTTGGGTGTACCAGTTGTAACCAAGAGTCTCTGCCACATCAGCTCGGCCCCACTTGGTCTTAGCACATGTTTTTCAAGCAAGTTCTTACTTATGTGTTGGTCACAGAGCTAATGTGTATGGGCATGCCCTAGGTCCTACGTCAGACACCGACAAACAACTAATACGGGAGTTCACATTGGCCACTGACACCCTACGTCATCTTACTCTAGCTTAGCCTAATGTGTTCCGTGGGAAGGAATCATATCCAAAGTATCACGCCAGGACAGAGTATTCTGCTTTGTAGATTGGGGGTCCATTCTCTGATGTCAGTCTTTGGTGAGTTACCTCGGTCTTCTTGGAGTGATTTTTCTGAGGTTAGTGCCCAGGATTAGGAAAAAAAAATGATAGAGTTGAGGCTTTCACACTCACTGTGTACCAGATTTAGCTTTAAAAATGATTAAGTCAGCATCCCCTGAGAGGGAATCTCATGGGTCTTCTTGGTACAAAGGGCAGGACAGTTTCAGTATGATGGGTAATAAGTGTGTCTTTATGGTTGTTCAATTTGCAGGGAAGAAGGTCATGATATTAAAATAATCCGGAGTGGACCGTGTTGATGGAGCAGTTTATAGAAGAGAACTCGGAGGAACCACCTTCCACAGTATGCTAGATGAATTCCATTTCCCCTTTTCTCTTTCCTATGTTCCTTTGCATGGGATTTCTTAGCCCATGGGAGGTGTGGAAGAGGGCTATGTGCAGTGACGGATAATTAAAACAAACACAAAAAAAAACCTTGTTTCTTGGCTTTTGCCCTTTGAGTTAAGCTTATTGCCTGGTGCCCCTGTGCATTGCTTTATTTAGCTGGAATAAAATCAGCCTTGTCTTCAAGTAGTGCTGTTCTCTGTTGAATACCCGTTCTTACTCCGCAGCCTCCTGGTGGCTCTTCTCGCAGGCAAAGGTGACTTTCATGAGGGCGAAGTGGAGTCTTTGTTGAGAGGGCAAGATTTATTCTCTTTCCCCCTTCCTACACATCTTTCAAAGTTAAAGTATAGGTACCTGGACAGTGTTCTGCACTGGGCACATGCCTGTGAAATACTTGGAGCTGACTGTAACCCGAGCTGGTGAAGTCCAGGATCATGCAGGTAGAAATATTTCCTAGATTCAGTATCATCTTCCAATAGTTTCCCATCCGGGCTAATGCAGATATTTGGGTTTTCCCTCCTTTTAGAGCAGTGGTTCTCAGCTCTGGGGCGATTTCCCGCTCAGAGGACATCTCTCGATACCGTCTGGAGGCATTTTTGGTGTCACTGTTGAAGGTGTGGGCACCACTGACATCTAGTGGGTAGACGCAGGGGATGTTGCCAACCATCCTACAGCACCCAGGACAGCTCCCAACAACAAAGAATTTTTCAGTCCAAAATATCAGTAGTACTGAGATTGGGACATCCTGTTTTCGAGTTTGATACAAAATAAGAATAAACGTTAGCAATAATAAAGGCGATGGCGGTTACTTTATTTTTTTAATTTTTAAAAAGATTTTATTTATTTATTTGACAAAGAGAGAGAACACACAAGCATGGGTAGTGGCAGGCAGAGGGAGAGTGACAAGGACAAGCAGGCTTCCTGCTGAGCAGGGAGCCTGATATGGGGCTGGATCCCAGGACCCTGGGATTGTGACCTGAGCCAAAGGCAGATGCTTAACCGACTGAGCCACTCAGGGCCCCGGTAATTTTTTTTTTTAAAGATTTATTTATTTATTTATTTATTTGAGAGAGCACAAGTGGGGTGGAGGGGCAGAAGCAGAGAGGGAGAAGCAGACTCCCCCCTGAGCAGGGAGACTTTTGTGGGGCTGGATCCCAGAACCCTGAGATCATGACCTGAGCTCAAGGTGACTCGCAACTGGCTAAGCCACCCAGGTGCCCCTTATCTCTGTTTATTTTAGCATAAAGAGCTTCATTCTTAGACTAGCTTCACCTCCTGTGTAAGAGACAAAAATCTGAAGTTCTAGATTCCGTCCTAGCAACTTCCTGAACTAACAGGAAATCATTCTTTTCTACGAGCTCCAGGTAAAAAAAAGAATCTGAAGTCACAGCCCCTAAAATTGTACTACCTGAAAAGAAAATGACTCTTCTGGACAAAGACTCATGATTGGTTCATTACACATCCACGTTTCAGGCCGATTGTTGTGGCCACAGGAAGTAAGGTGGTGTAGGACCTATTCAGCTGACATGGTACACTGGGTGCATTGTTCCCAGAGGGAAGAAAGACGAAAATCCAAGAGAAAAAAAAACCAACAAATGTTAACTACAGGTTGTTTACAACTTCTAATGATTATAAAACTGTTTCAGAGAACGTTCCTCTACACACATCTTTGTCACTTGAAAAAAAACGTATTTACACATAAGATGAAGATAGCTCTAAAAAATTTTTGAGAGAAATTTATGCTTGTGTAGTACACATTAGTCATTGGGTGTACCCAGGACCTCTCCCTTCTGCCCTAAAGAAGCATGGTGACCCCTCACCATAGAAAGACTATAGTAAGAGGGCATGAGGCCAACACGTCAAGGAAGCAGAGACGGAAGACTCAGAGCATCTTGGTAAAAGGTGACATTCTGGGCTAGAGCTGAGGGATCCCTGTTTCCTGCCTTGCCAAGGTTTAGGCTTAGCTGGTCAACTTTTCCTTTGATTTTGTGGGCTGGCCCACTGTCCATTCAATATTCCCCGCTACACACCTTTTTTTTTTTTAAAAAGATTTATTTATTTATTTATTTATTTATTTGACAGAGAGAAATCACAAGTAGATGGAGAGGCAGGCAGAGAGAGAGAGAGAGGGAAGCAGGCTCCCTGCTGAGCAGAGAGCCCGATGCGGGACTCAATCCCAGGACCCTGAGATCATGACCTGAGCTGAAGGCAGCAGCTTAACCCACTGAGCCACCCAGGTGCCCCCTTTTTTTTTTCTTATAGCACTGGGAGTTGTGTTGTTATCACATAAACTCTTCTAATAAATTCAAGCAATTTGGAAACATATAAAGTAAAAAGGTCTCTCTCTTTTAGTCTCATTTTTTTTTAAAGATTTTATTTATTTTATTTGACAGAGATCACAAGTAGGCAGAGAGGCAGGCAGAGAGAGGAGGAAGCAGGCTCCCTGCTGAGCAGAGAGCCCAATGTGGGGCTCAATCCCAGGACCCTGAGATCATGACCTGAGCCGAAAGCAGAGGCTTTAACCCACAGAGCCACCCAGGCGCCCCTCTTTTAGTCTCATTCTTCTGTCCACTCCTCCTACAATGACATGGAAGGCTTTTATAGTCAGAAAGAATTAATAATAATGATTTCAATAAATGATTTAAAAAAAGATTCACCAGTGTAAGAATGTGTTAAAAGAATTTTGCTGCAGTACTGGTTTTATGACATTTAACTGTTAATACTTCTATGCTTTTTTGTGTAAACTTTTGTCTATTATCTTAAAGCATATATATACTTATATATATCTCCTATAAACTTGTTTTTCTTTTTAATATTAGGTTTATATTTATATTAGTATATGTAGTTTCTTCTTATTTACTTTTATTGTTTTTTTGAGTTTATTTATTGAGAGAGAGAGAGAGCGCGTGCCTGCGTGACAGGGATGGGGGTAGGGAGAAGCAGACTCCCTCCTGAGCAGGGAGCCCTATTCAGGGCTCCATACCAGGTTCCTGAGACCCAAGATCATGACCCAAGCTGAAGGCAGTTGCTCAGCCGACTGAGCCACCCAGGCACCCCTGTAGTTTCTTTTTTCTTAAAGCTACATAGTACATTATATTATTGTGCTATTATTTATCTAGTCTCAATTGAGCTGTATTTGGATTGTTTATTAGGATTTTCTTGGTTGAGGGTGGAAAAACCCCAACTTCAACGAGTCTAATTAAAGGGAGAAGTGGTTCCTGGATACAGCAGAATGACTAAGCACATGGGCTCAAAGTCACATACCTGCATTCATTGAGCAAGTTATGATTTAGCTTTCTTTCCTCCTCTGTAAAGTGAGGATGATAACAGTACCTATTTCACAGTGTTGTTGTGAGGAAAAAATAATACATGTCAGGTGCTTAGCACACCTGAAACATTGGCTATTTTATAGAAAACCATACCTTTAAAAAAAAATCAGCCTGCTTTTTTGACTTACCTGGCCCTATAACGAGGTATGATGTATATTTTCCCAAGTCATTACATAGAGATCTACTTCCTTTGAAAAAGAACTGCATTATCTTCTATTGTATGGGCATACCAGAATTTACTTACAATTCCCTAGTGATGGACATTTAGGTTGTCATTTCCCACCATAACAAATAATGTGGCAGTGCCATTTTGGTACATGTATCCTTCCTTATTTGTGCAAGCAATCTTTAGGATAAACTTACAAGATTGGGATTACTTGGTTAGAAGACAGGCAGATTTAAAATGTTGAAAGAGGGGTGCCTGACTGGCTTAGTTGGTAGAGCATATGACTCTTGATCTTGGGGTTGTGAGTTCAAGCCCCATTTTGGGTGTGGAGACTACTTAAAAAAAATGTTGAAAGAGACTGCAAAATTTCTTTCTGCAAAGGTTATACTTATTTATGCGCTTTTTTTGTGATAAAGGGAGTGCCTGGTCTTTTTTCACTTCCATGGTTGTGTAATTGAGGCAGTGTTGCCCCAAAGATGCTCAGAGTCATATTACAAATTCAGATTTGTGACCCTTTATTTAGTAGTTCCTTAAAAAATATTCTCTTAAAAATATTCTGATTATAAAAATGATATGTCGTCATTAAGTTACCCAAAGTGAGCAGTGAAAAGAATAATAGTACAAGTCTATGGAGAGTTCCAGAATAGAAGCTCCCAGAGGTTAGAGAGCTTGCCAGTCTTACTCATCATGGTATCTTCTTTGCTTGAGACAGTGCCTAGCACAGGGTGTATCTGTTGACTGAAGGAATGTTTGGGAGGCCTCATGAAATAATGACAACAAAACCACTAACCTCCCTGAATTTCCTTCCTTCACCCCAAAAGGCAAGACAATTCAAACACACAGCTCACGCTGCACAAGAGAAATAAGCTTTTGGATTCCTGCCCAGCACTGAATTTCATTTGTGTCCTTACGTTACTCTGAAAAAGAGAACAGCATTAAATGCCCAAGTAATCTTGAACAATTCTAGGAGCATGTCTTAAACCTGGTTTAGGACTTTTTTTTGTTTTTAATTAAGTATCTGCTCATCCACTGCTGGATGCCATAAACATTTGCGGGTTTCTGTTACGTGCTGGGCACTGGTGTACCATGATGAATAAAACATGCCTCTGCCCATTGCGGTCTACAGGGTCGCTCTTGTAAGTTTCTCTGAGAAGAGAGCACACAAAAAAGGGCACCAGCTGCAAGCATGTTAACAAATAAAAATGTGTATTATCCCTGATCAGAGACTTTGAGATGTTATACTTAAGAGTTTAATATTCAGTAGACTTTTTTGATAAAGCTGTGTGGGTTTAGGCATTACTATTTTTCGTGTATGCATAATACTGGCCAATTGCATTCACCATTAACTGGATCATTTAAATGACCAAATTCCACAATTCCCATAGGTCATCTCTATAGAAGGAAGTTTTATTTTTCTCTGTTGAAAATGGTTAAAGGTCTACATGCATTTTTTGTTTTTGGGTGGAATTTAATCTTTATTTACAGGTCACTGCAAGACAGGAGATTCCATATAGAAATCAGAAACCCACTTAGAGGGCAGCTTCCTACAGTTTGTATAGTTTGGAACTGGTCAAATAGATTTTTATTGTAAAAAGTGCTACAATAACAAAACATTTAAAAAGAGTTCTTAGAAGAGAAACAGTAAGACAAACTTCTACCAAACAGAGCACATAGCAACTTTCTGCCTCAGCTGTATGATCTAGAAGTTAAAGTTCCCAGGAGTGCGACCCTGAACTTGGGACGGATGGCCTTCAGAGATAGTTTCTGGCACAGCATTCTGATCTTCCTCTCCCACTACAGAGAAATACTTCTCAATCAAGTTTAAGGAAGCTTCGTACACAGACTCCTTTTCATGGTTTTGTAGAGCCTCAGTTTTGTCCAAACCTCCACATTCTTCAAACATTACACTAGGTTTCTCAGTTTCACCTAGTTTCTCAGCAGCCTGAAAGATGTTGGAAATAGCATCCAGAATGACCAGAATAATTTTGGTATTCTTTGCAGTTAAGAGGTTCATCAACGGTTCTATTACGCCACAGTGAATGAGGTATACAATCTGTTCAACTGTCCCACCACTTGTATAGCTGGTCACAGCCCAGACAGCTTCCTTTTGTGTCTTAAAGTCTGCCTTAGAGAGAACACCAATGAGGAATGGGACTGATCCATGATTCACGACTTGCTGGATCTGATCCTCGTGGCCGGCTGTAATGTTTGACATTGTCCACGTGACTTCCTTCTGAATATTAGTTTTCTAGCAGGGTTCGCGAGCAGGCTGGGAAAGACAGCAAGTGCTCCTGCATCTAGTACAACCTGAGTGTTCCTCTGTCCCAGTGACAAGATTTCCTATGGCTCTTAGTGCAGGAGTCACAGTGGGCAATTCAGTAGCTCCTAGAAACTTCACAAGCTGGGGCACAACTCCTGTTTTCCCAACCGTTTCAGTCCGTTCATTTGGACCATCAGGAAGGCAGGAGATGGCCCAGCAGGGATCTGCTAATACTTCTGTATCATCATGATGCAGGAGACGAACTGAGGTAGGACGAATCTGCTCAACAGCATCTAAGGGGCGTGCAGGATTCTTGTTGCTACAAAGGTTTGTGTCTGAGGAAGGTTACGGACGTAGCCACATGCTAAAGACAGATGACATATCAGGAACTTCAAGGAGAGCCAGTAGCGGGCCAACTGCACTGTACTGGATAACCTCTCAAAAACCTGCGATGTTTCCTAGAGCCCAGACAGCTTGTTCACCGATGTGGGCGTGGGAAGATGCCAACAGGGAAAGGAGTCCTGGGCTAGCACCTCCATCTGCCGCAGCCTTGGTCTGTTCTGATGGCCCGGAAGCAATGTCAGTGGGAGCCCAAGCAGATTCATACTGAACGGGACTACCATCGGTTCTGCCCACAAATTTTGGAATCAATCCAGCCCGGATTATGTTGTATTTTTCCCTAGGAAGCAGTTTCCTAGCAGCTTGAGTAGCCTGAAATTGGATTTCCACATTGTTGCTATTTATGCCCTTGACTGTCATCAACAGATGGTTCTACAGTGCCCTGGGTGTTGCGGGTTTCCTGCAGTGGAGGGGTAGCATCATCGGGAAATGAGCTTACGTTTCTCCTTTTCAGCATCTGGTCATCCTTCTTAGCTGTCCTCAGCGCCACGTGAACTTCTCTCTATGCCGCCTCGTTTCTGTACTGTCTTTCCCCTTGTTCTTGAACCCGTTAAGGTGGGCAGCTGGTGAATTAGCATTCTCGTTGGTGGACATGGTTATGAGACAAAAGGAGAAAGCTACACAGCTGGCTCAGGCGTCCACTGGAGGCAGTCTGGGGTGTGCTGGCTGCGGGTCAGTTGCCCTCAAAATGTCCACCACGGATCACCCCAAAGACGGTATCTACATGCATTTTTTTTTTTTAAAGTAGACTCTGTGCCCAGCGTGGCACCCAACACAGGGCTTGAACTTAGTACCTAAATTGAGATCAAGAGTTGGACGCTGAGCTGACTGAGCCACCTAGGTGCCCCATCTACATATTTTAAAAAGTGACATACAGGAAGTAGGTGGCCTGTGGGACTTTCTTTCTGTAGAATAAAGAGGTCAAAGTAATGGAGAACTACTGTTCCAGGGCTCTTTGGAAACAGCCTCTTAGTCACAAGGTCTCCAAAGAGAATAAAGGATCAGATAAAGCCACAGAATGACCTTGAACTTCCTCTAAGCCCATTCCAGTTCTTAGCCACGACTCACTCTGACACCGTATGTTTGTATTTATGTTGTATTGTACACACATCTAGATGATACAGACAAGAATTAAGATACAGAAGAAAAGGAACGTGGAGAAATGGACTCCTTCGCAGCTAGTTCTGGCTTGCCCAGATCTGTGCCTTTGTTTCTATCTTCTCCAAAGTGGGGAGGAAGCAATATATCTACACAGCATTTAGAAATATGACACACCACACTGGATCATTTAGACTGCCAAATTTCTGAATTCTGGGGGCCCTGGGGGGCTCAGTCGTTAAGTGTCTGCCTTCAGCTCAGGTCATGATCCCAGGGGGATCATGGGGGATCAGTGGGGAGCCTGCTTCTCCCTCTCCCACTCCCCCTGCTTGTGCTTTCTCTCTGTCAAATAAATAAATCTTAAAAAATCTGAATTCCACAGGTCATCTTTGGAACAGAGAATCTTATTTTTTTGTCTTGAAAATGAGATAATATTCAATTTAATGGGTCTAACAGTTGTATTCACCACTGTGTAATTCACAGAATTGGATCTATAGGCAAATTTTATAAGGCTCTATGATCTAAAGTGCTATCCTTTGTGTCTTATATTTTTTTGAGAGAAAAAGACAATCTGTTTCTTGGCACTCTAGTAAACTCAAAAGTTAATTTTCTTGTTGTGGAGAGAGATCATGTTTACATAACATTTATGATAAAATTAGATTTCATAGTTCTATGGCTTTTTTTTTCCCTATCCCCAAGTAACCTTAGGTTGCCTTATAAGGAAAGAAAAAACCATGGAAGAAATATATCCAAACGTTAACAAATTAAATCAATCTACATGAATTTTTCTTCAAGAAGTATACACTACTTTGATAATTATAACAAAACATGCCTTTTAAAAATTCATGGGGAAGAATAATTATAACCTAAGAAGCCATGAGATGAAAGGAAATCTTATTTGAATCAACAAATGTAAGAGCCAGGAATAGCCCACCAATAATCTTCTACAGACTTTTGCCGAATGTTCTTCCCCGTCCCAGGGTAATTCCTGGCCAGTGCTGAGACACAAGGGGGCAGTGGCTTCCTGGGAACGGCCAGTGGCTTGGGAGCTCAGCCAGAAACCAGTTAAGTGACGCGTTTCTCATTTGGTGCCACTGGCCTGGGAGAGTCAAATTTCACTTGCCAACTGCTTATTACAGCGTCTTTTCCTTTGATTCTCTGAAGACACATTTCTTCGGGAAAAAAACCCAAAAAACAAAAAAACACCACCACCAACAACAAAAAACCTGAGTGAATGGTCCATTTGGGATCCACATGGGGTCAAGGACCTAAGTGTCAAGATGGAAAATAAAGACACATAGAAACAGTTTTCCCCTCTGGAGGAGGAGTTAGCGAAACAGCCCCAGATTGTCTGGAGAAGCTGGAATTTGAAAAGATGCCCCAGGAGGAGGGTTAGCTGACTCAGCTTAGCTGACCGGAGCAAACAGCTCTGACACGGAAACTAGCCTAAGAGAATTTAGGAGACCCCTTCTCTGTGGTGGGCAAGTATATGAGGAACTTTCCAAACTTTCTTCCCAAGCTTTTCTTCTGCACCATCCCCCTCTGGTAGCCTTCATCCTGATGAAAACCTCTACCCTTGTGAGCTTTTGCATTACTTCTGATAAGGCACAATATCTAATATTTCCTTGGCTATTTTCAGTTTACAAAGTCTTCTATATTTTAGGGGCACCTGGCTGGCTCAGTTGGAAAAGCATGTGACTCTTGATCTCAGGGTCACGAGTTTAAGTCCCATGATGGGTGTAGAGATTACTAAAAAAACCCAAATAAATATAAAAAATAAAACAGTCCTTTATATTTTAGTAGGCATTTTTATGTATGTTTTCACCCACAATTTGAAATCTTTTGACTTTTGACCCTCACTTTAGTGAATTTTATTACTGGAAATAAGAACATCATCGTAAGAAACCTAATATATATTAAAACAAACAAACAAACACAACAACAACAGTGAAAGTCTGGGGACCAAGTGCCAAGGCCATTGCATTGGCCTGGCAACACGGACCAAGCTGAAGAATGGAGATGCTAGAATCTTGGCTATGGAGTTCCCCAACAAATTCTTCTCTGCAAAGGAAGAGACAGGCGGCACCAGAGAAGCATTTTCCACTCAAAGACTTTCAGAGGCGTCCATGCTCATGAAATTGGCAATGAATATCTGTGAGGCAGATGACCCTAACTTTCCATGTTGTATGTTAGTCTTTGGAGGAGTGAAGAAATCCTTTGTTTGCTATAGGGTGATTTCTTAGGAGAAGCTCTCCTATAAACCAAATATTTTGATAAGCTGCAAAAAGTCTGAGCTATGCAGAAAACCTCTCCAAAGGAGCATTTGCTATTAAGTTTTTAGGACTCTGTGGTTTTACATAGTTAATAAATGCCTGTAACCATATTCGAACTTTCTTGTTCGACTTTTTACAATTAGTTTCATCATGTTTGTGATAAGCATTGTGCTTGTAGGAAATAGGGGTTCAATTCATGATGGCTTCTCTTTTGTCGACCAGCAATGATTTGCTGTAAGTTGGGGGTTGTTGGGGCTCTGTTTTATGGTTTAGGGAACAGTCTGAAACAGGTTAAATGACCTTGGCTCCTGGCCAACTAAAGGGCACAGCGTGTCTTCTGACTCCAAATGTAGTGTCCTTATTTTATTATTATTTTTTTAAATCATTGTGCTCTCAAAATATCTAACTCAGTGGGGCGCCTGGGTGGTTCAGTGGGTTAAAGCCTCTGCCTTCAGCTCAGGTCATGGTCCCAGGGTCTTGGGATCGAGCCCCGCATCGGGCTCTCTGCTCAGTGGGAAGCCTGCTTCCTCCTCTCTCTGCCTGCCTCTCTGCCTACTTATGATCTCTGTCTGTCAAATAAATAAATGAAATCTTAAAAAAAAGAAAAAAACTAACTCAGTGAAGGGAGTCCTTTCGGCAGACCACCTCGGCTTCCTCTCTCTGTGGTGGATTTGGTGGCTGCCGTTTTCCATTCTGAACATACAAAACCACAGCCCTGAAAGAATTTGGTGTTTGCAGTGCTGCTGAGTGAGGTGCTTCTTCCTTAGACCCAGCTGGAAAAGGAAGCTGGTGTCCAAACAAGCGGCAGCCCTTGGAGGGGGAGGTGGAGTTAGTGTTTGTTGAATGCCTAGGGTGTCTGATCACAACATAGGGTACATCTGTGCCTCTGTGAGCCCCCTTTCTCGGCTTGGCTGAAATCACAGACAGAGAATAAAATAAGCAACAGACTGATGAGTGTAATGTGAAGCATTGGAAGTTGTCGCTGTCGTTCTACAGAAACCGTATTAGCAGCAAAATAAATCACAGCAACTTGGGCACTTTTTATACACTTAACTAAAATATAGATTCAATGTTAGGTCCATGAAATGGTAGCTTGTAAAGCTGGGATGCACACTTTTTCTGTGCTCTTTTGAACCGAGTCTCTCTCTTGCTTTTTTCTTTGGCTGTTTTTTTTTTTTTTTAAAGCTTTATTTATTTATTTATTTATTTTTAAAGATTTTTATTTATTTATTTGGCACACAGAGATCACAAGTAGGCGGAGAGGCAGGCGGGGGTGGGGGGTGGTGGGAAGCAGGCTCCCCGCTGAGCAGAGAGCCCGTTGTGGGGCTGGATCCCAGGACCCTGAGATCATGACCTCAGCTGAAGACAGAGGCTTTAACCCACTGAGCCACCCAGGCGCCCCTAAGCTTTATTTATTTGAGACAGCAAGAGCATGAGCTGGAGGAGGGGCAGAGGGACAGGGAGAAGCAGACTCCCTGCTGAGCATGGAGTGCCTCCCCCAGTGCTCTATCTTCTGACCCTGAGAATCATAACCTGAGCTGAAACCAAGAGTCAGATATTAACTGACTGAGCCACCCAGGTGCCCCTGAGTGTCTCGTCTGGAACAGATCTTCCTTTCACTTTCTTCTGCTCTCTCTCTATGGCTTCCCCCAAATATATACCTCACCAGCCTTCTACCAATGTCTGAACTTCCATTCATCATCAGTGTTTTAATCAAGTGTCGTCTCTTTCACATTCTTCTTCTAATGTGCAAACATCCCACCGAAAGGTAATGTGCTAAATTCTTAATGCAGAAATGGCTAGTTCTAGGCAAGTTTTGTGGCACGCTCCCAGCCTGTGGGGGATGTTACTAATCTGTCAGAGCTTGCTTTCTCATGCAGACCGGGGTTAGAACCCTCCACACAGCACGGCTGGCAGCCTCTACGGCTAATCAGAGCTGGCACAGGGGCTGAAGCCTACTTGGCATCCCTATCTTAGCAGTGTGATCTCAATGTGTTGCTAATATAATATCCCCTTGGTCAGGGTTCTAGAAACCAGGAAACTGTGAATAATAAGGGCATGAGAGCAGCTATTAAGGTCAAACTTGTCCTACATCACAGTTTCACCCCAGGCTCCTTGCCTGATACCATTTAATAACAGAAATAAGAAATCAGGGTGGCAGACCTACAACACAATACTTTTAACAACACACACTTTACAACAGTGGACTCTTATCCGTCCTTCCTACATGGATAACTATCCATCTCCGGATAGCTCATTCATCAAGTCTTGAGCACAGAAATTTGCCTATCTTTGAGCCAAGGGAGGACCACACATGGTGGGCCAGAAATTGCTAAGTGGAAAAATGTTAAGCAGCTACCGCCAAGGGGAGCTTGACAGTGTCACCCAGAAAATAACAAGTAAATGTCTCTCGCACACTTGGGGGAGATTTTCCTGGTCCTTCAGTGTCGCTTGAAGAACTGCCTTGAATTTCTCCTCCTAAACAAAAGTCAGTCTGAACTATCCCCATAATAGAGAAGCACTGGGAAAAATCATACAGAAAGAGAGAAGCCCTTTTAAGGGAGTGGCAGCTGCAGCTGGGCCGTGACATAAAGCACTGAACATGAATAAAACTCCTAATAAATATTAACAGCAGGAGGTAAAGCTGTGAGGTCATTTAAAGCTGTAGAGTCATTTCTGGGCTTGGTCTGACATTTGACCTATTGAGAGAGAAAAATCTTTGGTGGCGACCAGAAAAGTCTTGACAACCGTTCTTTCAAAATAAAAAGATTCTGATGTAGCTCTTGAAAAGTATTAGCAAAAAATATAGACTGAGGGGACAGAAAATGGGCGGGCGGCCATAGTTGAGGCAGGAATATTTACATTACCTTCAGCTAACTAAAGTTTCATTTATTCCTTAGTGATGGGTAGTCATATTTTATGTGTATAAAAATTATGTTTTTGAGTCATATTTTATTTTATTTTTAATTTTTTAAAAGATTTTATTTATTTATTTGACAGAGAGAAAGATCACAAGTAGGCAGAGAGGCAGGCAGAGAGAGAGAGGGAAGCAGGCTCCCCGCTGACCAGAGAGCCCAATGTGGGGCTCGATCCCAGGATCCTGAGATCACGACCTGAGCCGAAGGCAGAGGCTTAACCCACTGAGCCACCCAGGCACCCCTTACTTACTTATTTTTTAATAAATATGTATTGAGTCTCATGCCAGGGATGGGGCTGAGTGCCGTGGATATTCATTGTTACGAATAAGGACTAAGCTGGGCTATGTCACGGTTGGTACCATGTATTCAGCCAGATTGTCTGGATTCGAATTCCAACTCCAGGGGATCCTGGGTGCCTCAGCTGATTAAGTATCTGCTTTCGTCTCAGTGGGGAGCCTGCTTCTCCCTCTCCCTCTGCCGCTTCCCCTGCTTGTGCTCTCTCTGTCTCTCTTTCTCTCTGTCAAATAAATAAAAATCTAAAAAAAAAATTCCAACTCTGTCACTCGTCAGCTTGGCAAGTTAAATAACTACTTTGTGCCTCAGTTTCCTCATCTATAAAATGGGACTAGACATCGGCTCTATCCAGTAGGAGAGATGTAAGGATGAAATGAGTTAACATTAGTAAAAAGCAGTGAACACGGTGTGGCACGTCGTATATGTTGTCAAATAAACACACCAGTCTTTGAGTAGCTCACCGTAATGGCAGATGAAGAGTGACATGTAACAAAGCAAGTTACAGAATAGGTAATAAGTGCTCTAATGAGGTAGAGTGAGGAGCTGGACTGCCTTTGCTGCACGACAGAACACAGTAAGCCCTCTGGGGTCTGGACGGCATGTGTTTGTTCCATACCGCTCCCTTCTGTAGAACCACACTGGAGAAAACCCAGCAAGTTTTTATCACTCCTTTTTATAGCTGCTACCATGACAGCAACGTCCATTATGCTAATGAATAATTACCACAAATGGTTTTCAAAACCCTTTCTATCAAATTTAAATGATACTGAAACTTGTTTAGGGGACCACCTGCTAGAACTTTATAGGGCACAGGTGCAATTTATGTGAAAACAGGATTGGGCAGCTGTTCCGCAGTTTCTGCAGCTGGAACCCTGGGTGGGGCAGCATGGGAATTAGCCGTGGCAATGACCCATAGCAGAAAGGTGGCCGACGTTTGCATTGAGACGCTCGCTGTGTAGGGGTTGAAGGCGGACCGCCCAAGATGAGCCACTTTGGCAGGAAGATTATTTTGAGCTGAAGGCAATAGGGGCCCTACAGGCTCAAGAGAAAGTTTTGTTCCTCCTTTAACTACACAGAAGAATCTAAGCTGGGAGTCTTTCCCAGAATAAGGGTTATCAGCAGGGATAGAGTGACCCATCTCTGTGGCGGGACAAACATCTAATTACCAAACATCTGCTCTTCCAATTGCCTTGTGAAATGCATTCCTGTCCTCTGCAGTCTCAGACCCCCACCTCCTTCTCCTTAGTTCAGAATCACACTTATACCTTTTTGTCTATCTTTGGAACTTCGATGTCCGTGTAGATTCCCCGAATGTTGGCTATTACATTTGATTTTCTCCTGTTAATCTGCCTTGTGTCAATCCGATTCTTAGCCCAGCTAGGAGTCTTGAATGGGACAGGAATTCATTCTCCCTGACATCTACTTTATTTATTTTTCATTTTTATTTTTAAAAGATTTTTATTTGTTTATTTGAGAGAGCGAGCGAGCATGAGTGGAGGGAGCAGCAGAGGGGGAGGGACTAGCTGATTCTGTTCAGCAGATGCGGGGTTTGATCCCATGACCCTGACATCACGACCTGAGCCAAAATCGAGAGTCAGAGAGTTGGCCCAACTGACTGATCCACCCAAGAGGCCCCCTGACATCAGTTTAAAACAGAAGGTTCCACTTCCCAGGAACCCTTTCAGTCTTGGGCAAAAATGTAAAATTACAATCCTTCTGATAGGAAAGGAAAGCTTTAAAGAAGAAACACAAAACTAACATAATGATAGATGTCAATTGTATCACAAAAAAATAAATTAAAAAATGTACATTGAAAAAGCATTATTTCAGACTTTATACAAGAAGAAAGAAAGAGGGGTGCCTGGGTGGCTCCATGGGTTAAACCTCTGCCTTCGGCTCAGGTCATGATCTCAGGGTCCTGGGATGAAGCCCCACATCGGGCTCTCTGCTCAGTGGGGAGCCTGCTTCCTCCTCTCTCTCTCTCTCTCTGCCTGCCTCTCTGCCTACTTGTGATCTCTCTCTCTCTCTCTGCCAAATAAATAAATAAAATCTTTAAAAAAAAAAAAAGAAAAAAGAAAGAAAGGAAATGTAACTCTTGGGTCCTTTGAATTGGTGATAACTGGGAAGTACAGGAGAAATCAACAGACATTTACAGACTTTCTGCTGGGGGGACACCCACGTGTTCCTGTGCCTGATAAGCTACAATCTGATTCGGGGAGCAGGAAATAAACTGGTATAAAGTTAAATCAAAATACCTTTACATATAAGTTCAAGATAACAAGAGAAATGATATTACAAGATGGCTAATGGCCAAATGAGTTTCCCGTTCTAGAAATGCGTTGGGAATGGAGGTGAGAGGAAAACGACGAGTGTTCCCTGGGAGCTGCAGCATTCATGGGAAACTCCTAGAGTGGTTCTATTTCACGATGGTCCGGGACAACTGGTGGGACTTTGATACACAGAGATGAGGGGAGGAGCCATCATACACATCATACAGAGATGGTACGGCACAGGAAAACCCACAGAAGTGGGACAAGCCTCAGGCGAATGCAGGGGACGCGAGGCAGTGCAGGGAGAGGAGAGGACAGAGGAGACACGCCGTGAGATGAAGTTAGGAGTCACACAAAATTCTGCACTAACACACACAGCTCCGAAGCTTTGATTGCAAAGCCATCTGTTAAAAGACCAGTCTCCCTGTGTGAAGAAATACTACCTTTCCCTCTAAATCTATTTCTAAACTTACATCTATATTATTATATACAATATAGATATATATAGATATCTATCTATCTATATACAACTCAGCCATCAAAAAAAGAAATATGTCCATTTACAATGACGTGGGTGGAACTAGAGGATATTATGATAAGCGAAATAAGTCAATTAGAAAAAGACAACTATCATATGATCTTATATGTGGAATTTAAGAAACAAAACAGAGAAGCATAAGGGAAGGGAGGGAAAAACAAAACAAGACAAAACCAGAGAGGGAACAAACCATAAGAGACTTTTTTAAAAAAAAAATTTTATTTATTTATCTGACAGAGAGAGAGAGAGATCACAAGTAGGCAGAGAGGCAGGCGGGTGTGGGGGTGGGGGAGAAGCAGGCTCCCCGCCGAGCAGAGAGCCCGATGCGGATCTCGATCCCAGGACCCTAAGATCATGACCTGAGCTGAAGGCAGAGGCTTAATGCACTGAGTCACCCAGGTGCCCACCATAAGAGACTCTTAACCATAAGATACAAACTGAGGGTTTCTGGAGAGGAGGTGGGTTCGGGGATGGGGTAACTGGGTGATGGATGTTGGGGAGGGCATGTGATGTAATGAGCGCCGGGCTCTATATAAGACTGATGCATCACTGACCTCTACCTTTGAAACTAACAATACACTATATGTTAATTAATTGAATAAAAAAAAAAGAGTCAAGGAGAAGGGGCTCTGCAAGGGTATGAATGCCAGGAGGCATGGCTCATGGTGGGTTACAAATATGACAGCCTACACACTCCTTCTTAGGCTTCTACTGCAAGGTTCTTTGGTCAAAATCCTCTTTCACGGCCCAGAGATTTTACTTAACATTTAAGTTTATGCATCTCTGCTTGGAGGAAGAAGCCAGCCAGCAATTTCCCCCCAGGGAGGACAGAACCTAAACAGGAAGTTAAGTTTGTTGAGTCCTAAAAGGGACAGCTGTGATCAAGGCCCTGAAGCTGGTTAGGTGCCCAAAGCCAGGACAGAGTATCCGGAGAGGGAATCCAGTGTTTGGATTTGAACAACCAGGTTTCCTGTTCACATCTGCTGGGAAAGGTACTACAAGCAGAGAATTCCCCTAGTGATGCACAGAGCCCTGGCCCCCGGACATCTGAGCACTCCCAGGTGTGAAGTCAGACTCCACAAGACTTAGGATGGGAGGCCAGAGGAGTTGGCAAGTCAGCTGATGCCAGGTGAATGTTTTCCATATGTCATTCTGCATTGACTACTTTCTGCACTGGCTCCTTTTTTGTTTTGGACTTTTTTGTTTTGGACTTCCTCCTCCACTGCCCCCTCCCCCTTTTATTCAACATACCAGGTGCAGACTTGAGTTAAACAAACACCAGTCTCAGAATAACATTCTCATCAGCCCTCTATATAGAGCTCTTCTCTTCTTACAATTTACTTTTCCCCACCCACACCAGGCATGAGCCATGCCTAACTGTAGCCCTCCCACTCGGATGTGATTGAGATGTGGCCCTGAATACACATATATCCTTGAAACACATGTGTTGTGCTGCATATACACAAGCAGGAAAGGGGAGGGGGAAGTGTATTAAGGGGTCTGCCAGATGAGCCCTTTCCCGCTTTTGATGAGCTTTGTAGATGTCCTGCTCAACTTCCGCCTCCAGCTCGCCAGCCAGAGCGTTGCCCCCCACCTGCTCCTATGCGTCCACCTGAGAGGCTGGGAAAAGTGATGGACCACATTTACTGACCTGAACATATTGACGTTTGCAGTTCAAGTGAAGCTTATTAGTGACGAAGAAGGGGTAAAAATGGCTGTGGGTAGACACGTATCTCCTTTTGTAGGCAGGAAGAAGGGACCGGCAGAGGTTTCTGTCTGGGGAGAGGGGCGGTGCCTATGCAAGGACAGAAGCAAGGAAACAGGAAGGCTCGGGCGAGGAGCCTGGTTCGGCTTCATTCCATCCGCATTCACTTCCTTAGGAGCGGAGACGATAAAAAGTGACCACAAAAGACATTCACTATAAATGTGTTTTCACCCTAGGGGGAACATGGCCAGATGATCTTGAGATAATTTTAGAAACAAGGGAAGAGCAGGGAGGTGGTGGGATGGACGGTTTATGAACATGAACGGTAAGGGGAAGGGCGACTTCCCTTCACATTTGCCTTGCTTTCTACCTTCCTTACAAGAGCAGCTTGCCTACAGTGAAAAATATCCCTGCTGTGTTGTTGTTGTTTTTTTTAAAGATTTTATTTATTTATTTGACAGACAGAGATCACATGTAGGCAGAGAAGCAGGTAGAGAGAGAGAGAGGAGGAAGCAGGCTCCCTGCTGAGCAGAGAGCCCCATGCGGGGCTTGATCCCAAGACCCTGGGACCATGACCTGAGCCAAAGGCAGAGGCTTTAACCCACTGAGCCACCCAGGCGCCCCTGGTGTGTTGTTTAAATGCAAATATTTCTAAATTAAATCCCAACCCAAAGATAGTAAAGAAACCTTTGATGAATACTTTGTAAAAGCCACTGTGTAAACCCATGTGAAGGAGAAGACCGCTAGATATTTCAAGATGCTAAACTAAAAGAGAAAAATTCATGGGAAAAACTCTCATGCATTAAATATACACATGTGTATGGCACGTTTAAAGACTGGGATTGTGATGGTTCATTGTATGTGTCCACTTGACGGGTCAAGGGTGCCCGGGATTAAATCTATTTCTGGGTGTGTCTGGGTATTTCTGGATGAGATTAGCATTTTGATTCTTTGACTCAGTAAACTGAAGGCTCTCCCCAGTGTGGGTGAACATCAACCAGTCTGGTGAGGGCCTGAATAGGACAAAAGACAGAGGAAGAAGGAATTTACCTTTTATTTTTTCTGCCTCACTGATTAAGCTGGGACATCTCATTCACCTTCGCCTGTAATAGACTGGGCTTTACATCACTGGCTCCTCTGGCTCTAGGCCTTGAACTCCAGCTAAAAATGATACCACTGGCTTTCAGTCTCCAACTTGCAGACTGTAGATGGGACTTCTCAGGTTCCATAATCTTGTGAGCCAATTCCGCATGAGAAATTTCCACAAATCTATATCAATATCTGTCTTACTGGTTTTGTTTCTCGGGAGAAGTCTAATACAGTGACCTTTGCGGGGAACTGCTGATATTTCCATTACCCTGATTTTGAGATACCAATTCCGGCATTGCGAATGACTCTTGATTTCTTTTCAGTATTTTTTCAGTCTTGACATTAGTGTGGATTTATTCTTACACATTTATTTATTCTTGCAGCTGAAGTTGTCGCTCAGGCAGAGGGAAGGGATGTCGCACCCCAGTGCAGTTTCTCCCCCCTGTGAAAATTGCCAGGAGGAATCCCTGAGGGCATGCTTACTCACTGGATTTCAAGCTCTAGCATTAAAGTTTTGCCCACTTAATACTGAAATAACCTGGTGACGAAGCCTCTAGAAGGATTTCCTCGTCTCCTGGCAAGAGCTACTTTACCATGCTAACCAAGAAGCTGAGCTGTCAGCAGAGCCATCGGCAGAGCCATCGGCAGAAAGGGTGAAGATCAAAGAGGAAGTAGAAAGTTCCATCTCTTACAATTTCTCCCTGACTCCATGGAAACGTGCTACGTTTCCAAAGACACTTAAATTACAATCCATGACTGCACACCTATTTCTGAGCTACTCCAAGCAGGTACATAACTTATTCAATAACTGGACAGAAACCCAGCTGAGATAAACTTGGAAAGACACAGATCCTCTTCACCCCATTTGAGAAGACACAAGTAAATGAAGAGAACAATGGGCTGCTCTGGCGGTCAAACCTTTCAGGGAATTCTTCATAAAATAATCGGATTGGGTTTAGCAATATCTTCTCATCAGAAAATCCAGGCCTCTCAGTTGCTGGCCTCCATAAAATCCATTTGACTCCAACAAATCTATTTTTTCTCCTTGCTCTTGGCCACTGGGTATATGTATCTAATTTCTTTAAGCCAACTTCTATGTATTACAGTCTCATAATTACATAGTTCCCTGCATCCCAAGCCCAGGAAACAATTTGGCAAGTTGGCCCATGTCCCAGGTTTACTTCTACTATAGTCCAACTCAGTTTTCTTCTTCCTTAGAAAAGCACCAGGTAGGAGCACCTGGCTGGCTCAGTCAGAGGAGTATGTCACTCTTGATCTTGGGGTCTCAAGTTTGAGTCACCTGTTGGGTATAGAGATTATTTAAATAAATAAACTTAAAAAGAAAAGAAAAGTGAAAAAAAAAAAAAAAGCTCCCACTAATCTAAGACAGAAAACCACTGGCAAGCCAGCCAGGGCAATTCCTATAGTGCCAATGGGACTGTGAGGAGGGTCGGGGGGAGGGGCAGTGTTCTTTGTTCTCTTTGTCCAGTCTTCCCAGATCCAGAGCCAAATTCCATTCTTGCAGAGGTACAGTAGGTCAAAGGCAGAACTGCAATGTCCACACAATCTGCATTCCAGATTTTTCCATTCTGACTCTTCTCTGTATGCCTGGAATACCTTTCTCGATCTCTAGATACCTGTTAATTACTCTCTTCTTCTCTACCTTACTACCTCTTACGTAAAAAATTCCTCAACTTTTTGGTCGCTTCAAGCATTGATAGCAATTCAAAGTATTATATCTCCCAAATGTGCCTCCATTTTAGTAAGGATCAAAATCTCAGGATTTTGATTAAGGAACAGAGTGCTGACAATTGAATAGCAGGCATCACCTGCATCACCTGAGGGAAGGGGCTGCTTGAGTCCCTAAAAATCATACCGTGGAGGCAAAGGTATAACCCACCCACACTAAAACCAGTCCTGTCTTTAGGCTTTGGGGCAATAATGTCTGACTTTGTCTTGGGTTAGATCCTGAGCTGATTGCTCAGCCCCTAAAGGATTTCTCTGTGATCTTGTAACCTTATAATTTCCAGTGACTAAGAACACAGGTGTCTTTTCCACGGGCTATCTCCCCCTTACCCTCATCATCTCTTTGTCTCTGTCCCAAATACAAATGAAGTCTTGACTAAACAGATTGGACACAATGGATTAGTTTACCCCAGAGTGTTTGTCATCGTTGACTATGAAGTTCTTCTAGACATCAAATGGATGAATCCATTGAACATACACTGAGGCACTCTGTACTTCAAGCCCTGTGATAAGTACTGGGGAGCCAGAGATGAAAAGACATAGTCCTTGCCATGAGGAGTAGATAGTCTACTGGGTAGAGAGGCACATGAACAGGTTAAAAACTGTCATAACCTGTGATGGTTCGTATTGTGTGTCAACTTGACTGGGCCATGGGGTGCCCAGATATTTGGTCAAAATAAACATTATTTTGGAGTCTGTGAGGGTATTTCTATAAATAGCATTTGAATCAGTAGATGGCATAAAGCATACTCTCTCCCCAATGGGAGTGGACCTCATCAAATCACTGATGGCTTAGTAGAACAAAAGGCTGAGAGGAAGGAAGAATTCGCTCTCTCTGCCTGTCTTTGACCTGGAACATTGCTCTTCTTCTGCCTTTGGACTTGGACTGGAACTTACACCATCAGCTCTTCTAGTTCTGAAGTCTTTAGACTCAGACCAGAGCTATACCATTACCATTGACTCCTGGGTCTCCAGCTTGTGGACTGCAGATCTTAGATATCTCAGCCTCCATAATCATGTAAGGTACCTCCTTATAGTAAATCTCTTTATATATATCTTATTGGCTCTGTTTCTCTGGAGAACCCAGACTAATATATAGCACAAGCAAATTTTAGTACACATTCTAGGATGGGCAAGCAATGAAACTTTTCTAGTTTTTGCTGTAACTAAACTTGACTTTTAACTCCATTTAAGCCTCCATTCTGGCAGGTGGCAGAAAAGTAATCTTAATCAAGCTTTCTCAGCCGATCAGACTCTTTTCTCTCTCTTCTTCATGCTAGGGTTGCATCTCTATTCTGAGGGCTGGGTCAGGGCATTCTGATGAGGAGGGGGAAGAGTGGTTGGTGTGTGGGAATCAATGGCCATATTCTACCTGGTTTTTGGTTGTTCTTCATCTTTCTCACTAGAATCTCCTGAGGTGACTTTATTTTCTTATCAGATCATTGATGAGAAGATCCAGGCAATTATCTGCTGCTATGTTTTTCCTTGTAATCATAAGATTTCCTCAGGCTCATCTGCTCTCTCAGTTACCTTTACATCTCTTTTAGGGCATGGGAAATGTTTGGCTCTTGTTCAACTGACTCTATGGCTCTGGGAATGCCAGTGAAACAGTCTCGGGTGTTCTTGGTTTCAATGCACGTTCAAGCCATTTATACTCTGTGTCCACTCCATGCCGGGTGCAGGCAGGTCCTGTGATACTGGTGTTTAGGAACAACTTTCCTCTCCTTTGGGAGACCAACATGGAGGTTCTCTCTTTTTTTTTTTTTTAAGATTTTATTTACTTATTTGACAGAGATCACGAGTAGGCAGAGAGGCAGGCAGAGAGAGAGAGGGGAGGAGGAAGCAGGCTCCCTGCTGAGCAGAGAGCCCCATGTGGGGCTTGATCCCACAACCTTGGGATCATGACCTGAGCTGAAGGCAGAGGCTTACCCCACTGAGCTACCCAGGCGCCCCCAATATGGAAGTTCTATCATTTCTCCTCACTCCACCCTCAGACTTGGTCTGGAGCAGGACACTCATCAGAATTGTTCTTGATCCTCACCTCTGTTCCAAGGATCTTTACCAACTGTAAAGCGGTCTTATACTAAAGTCTTATACAAGCCTGCATTCTATCAAATTTGATGAAAAAATTTGATGAAAAAATACTTACTGCCTTAAATTCTTTGAGATTTTAGCTTCTGGTACTCAAAATCCAGATACTGGTGTTCCCAAGAAACTCTTAAGCTATTGCTTCTAAGCATGAGTTTCATAGTCTATTTTTAAGCTGAAAAACTAGGGGTTGATTCTCTCTTCTCTTGTCTGCATTTCTACTCTACAAAGCTGTACTGAGGGCAGTGAATATAGAATATTATCACTACTAGCCAAATGGGAGATGGGTGGAGGTGGCAGGAGATCCTAGAAACAGAAAACGCCAGATAACCATAGTGAGATCCACTGACACCTCCACTAGAAAAGCTAAAATTAAAAAAAAAAAAAAGAAAAGCTAAAATTAAAAAGACTGACAATACCGAGTTGTGAGGATGTGGAATCATAGCCAGCAGATAAATAGATCAATAGATGATTATCCATATGTCTATACTGCTTTGGGAAGTATAAATTGGAAAACTACTTATTTTCTACTAAATCTAAGCATAGGCATATTTCATGAACCAGCAACTCCACTTGGGTCTAAATCAACTGAATCTTTAGATTCACCAAAAGATAGCACAAGAATTTTCATAGTAGTATTATTCATAATAGTTAATACAACAAAAACAATAAAAAACTACCCTGGAAAAATTCTGATGCCCATCAACTGTAGAATTAATAAATTATGGTAATCCCACAGTGAAATACTCCTCAGCAATTAAAAAAATTACATCCCCATATAATAACACAGATAAAATTTAAAGAGATAATGTTGAAAAAAAGGAGTTAGACATAAAAAGATGTGATTTTACATGACTCCATTTATATGAAGTTCAAAAGTAGGCAAAACTAATCCATGGAATTAAAAGATTAGTGGTTACCTTTAGGGGGTCACTATCTGGGTTGGAGGGGGCATAAGAAAGCTTGCATTCATGCTGGATAGTTGTGTTCAGTACTCGCACATAAAAAAATCCACTGAGCTTCACACTTTAAGACTTGTGTACTTTCCTATTGCAAGTTATATCTTGTTATCATAGGAAAAAATAATTTAATATATGTGAGCTAGTAAAAAAATATATACTGGTGTCTTCTCTGGCTATAGGCATAGCGCTCCTAAAACCCTTGCAATTTTCTAAGTGATAAGAGTGTCCTTTGTTCTAATAAGACAATTCTCAATGGCCTCCAGGATAGCTCCTGGATGGGGACTCAAAAAACCAAATCACAATAAAAAACTTGAAATTTTTGGCCCCAACCCCCATTCTTTTGAGAAGGGTAAAGGACTGAAAATGGAATTAATAATTAATCATGCCTGCACAATGAAAGCACCATAAAAATCCCAACAGCACAGAATTTGATGAACTTCCAGGTTGGTGAACCTATCTATGCCTAGGTGGTATGATGCACTCCAAGTCCACAGGGACAGAAGCTCCTGGATTTGAGACCCTCCCAAACCTCCGCCTATGTATCTCTTCATCTGGCCATTCATTTGTATCCTTTATCATATCCTTTAATAAATTGATGAACCTAAGTAAATGTATCCCTCAGTTCTGTGAGCTGTTCTAGAAAATTAACTGAACCTGAGGAGGGGTTGTGGAACCTTTGATTTGTAGCCAAATCAGGCAGACATTGTAGGTAAACTACTACTTGGTTGTAGGGAACCTACGACTTGTGATTGGCATCTGAAGCAGGGAGGGAGTAGTCTTAGAGGACTGAGCCCTTAACCTGTGGGATCTGACACTATCTCCAGGTAGATAGCATTGGAATTAAATTAGATTGTAGTGGGGAGAGGTGCCTGGCTGGCTCAGTCAGTAGAGCCTGTGATTTTTTATCCAGGGGGAGGGGGAAACAGGGAGGGGGTTGTGAGTTTGAATTCCACGTTGGGTGTAGAGATTACTTTAAAAAAATCTTAAAAAAAAAAAAAAAAGAATTGTAGGGAACTGCACTGGTATTACAGAGAATTGCTTGGTGTGGGGACTAACCTCCACACATTTGGTGACCAGAAGTGAAGTATTTTATGAGTTGTAAAAAAGACACACAAGAGGGAAGGATTGAGTTTTTCCAACTCATTAAAAAGTGATCCTGCTTCACAATCTGTGTTGTCAATGCTCAAAGAGTTGTGTATGGATGGTGCAATGGAGAAGGCAGGTCAAAACCTGCCTTGGGGAGTCAGGGAAGGCTTTCATAGAGGGGGGACTGCCTGAAGCAGGTCTTGAAGGGCTTGTAGACATTGCCAGCTAGACATTAGGGTAATGTCTAGAGAATAGAACATGGAAAGGCAGGGAGGCCTAGCATATTTGGAGGTTGCAGGGTTTGGTATTTCTAGAGCATAAAATGCAATAAGGAGGGATTTACAGAATTATGAAATTGATGTAGAAGAAGACTATTTACATATAGTGGGTGGACCCAGTTATATTGTCCTGGATATGGATCCACTGAAGGTGAACAAAGGATTGATGTATAGATCTGCTTTGGAAGCATTGTTGTCGATATGTGGCCAGGAACTGTGTCTGAAGTCAGACAGACCAGTAAAAGGGGCTGGTGTCTTGTCCATCAAAGACATGATGAAAACTTGAAAAGAAGAAGGCAACAACAGTAGGAATGGAGAAGCAAATGTAGATCTGAGAAAGATGTCAGGGGCTGATGGCCAGGGCTTGAAAAAGGGCCAAGGAAGGACCAAAACCTCCAAGACTTAGGAGATATCTGGTTGGAGAGAAGCCTACAGAAGACTGAGAAGTTGACCAGAGAAAGAGGAAGAGAATTGAAGGGAGTGCAGACGTGGAAGGGGACAGGGGAGACATGAAGGAGACACGTGGGGACATCAAGGAGATATATTCCCACTATGGAGGAACTGACAATCCACTGAGCCAGTCAGATCAGGAGGAAAATGCAGCTCAAATTACAAGGAAGGTGTAGTCTGAGCCAAAGAGATGATCTGGGGATTTCTCTCTGGTTTTTCAACTTTTGCACAATTCTCCCAGGGCTTGACTTCTCTTTCTATAAAACAGGCAACTATGAGATTATCTTATTATATATAATAATATAATTATATATAACATAATTAGCAGGGTTGTTTTCTTAGATGAATGAAGTTATGTCTGTAGGATTCTTTGAAGTCATAGGGAAACAGAGCATTCTCATTTTCCTTCTCACCATTTTTCCATCATCTATAAAATTGGTAGCTTTCAACAGTTGTTAACTTCACTCTGGTCTGAAAAATAAAGCTAGATCTTAAATTTCTTGACCTCAAGAAATAGCCTCTGAGAACAAGTTTCAAATGACCACTATCATTCAGCCGCCCATATCAAATGTGTTACAATTATTTTTCACATATTAAAAGAGACGCATTTTAGCAAATATGAATCTCATGCCCACATTTTAAATATAAGAAATCCACACTACTCTTTGAATAGTTTTGTTTTTTAGCCTTGAAGCTTCTAGAACACACCTATCTTTAGAAAATAATGCCATGTGTTCAAAATGCTTCTCTTAGTACTGATAAAATATTTAGTAATATCATTTGCCTGAGCTTGTTCAATAATTTAGCAGGGCCGTCTAAAGAAATCTGGACAGTGTCCTAAGGCCTATAGAATAATATTGTCTGACCACCTTTAAGAGGAAAATTCTGAGAAGTACTCAGGAACCAGAGAGGGACACATGTGAATATAGTTTCTCTCCCCTAATTTTTCACCTAAGTTTACGCTGATGTAAGTAGGTATTTATAAAACACTTATTATCATAGCACATTGTCCGTTTATTTCTTTATGTCAGCTTGCATTATTTCTGTGATTCAGAGGTGCATTTAGTTTTTCAGCGCATTGTATTATTTATAAGTGGTGATTCTGCAGTGGCATCATCGCCTACCTTTATGACCACTCATCGATAAGAAATTGTTATGAGATCTCTCTCGGCAGAGATGTCATCGTCATTGTTTATGTTTGGAATAATGCAGGGCCACAGTCGCCCTTATTAAATGGTGCCAAAGTTATGAAAACAAAACCTACCAATCTAGAGATGTGTGGGTGGAATTAACCCCATCTTCTCTGAGAGGTTTGTATGATGACCGATTTACTGCAGCCGAGGAGGTAATGTGTTTGAATATACTTGAACCTACAAAATGTTCTGTAATTGTTGTGGCAGTTATAAGACTGCTAGAATTGAGTTTTTATCCTGCTTTCAATGTTTTGAAGAGTATCTATCTTACAGTGAATATTCACTGAATATTTGTGGAACAAATGGATGATTGAATGAATAGATAAAAATTGTCTTCCTAAGACCTTGTGAATTGTGGGGTAAGAGTAGAAGGCCATTATGAAAGCCAAGATAGTCAAATGAGGGATGATGAGAGGTTGCTAACTGGCAGAAGACAACTTGTCAGCAACCTATGGTATGGTCTTGCTATTGTTTTGGGGGAACTTGGTTGTTTGGGTAAGCAGTGATTAAATACTATCCTCTTGTTCTATGTTGCAAGAACATATCTGGTGTAAGACAGCACATGATATAATCATTGCTTCAGCAATGATTCCCTTAATCAGTGGTCAAGATGCCCTTGCCTTATACCAAATGCCGTGTTGCTAGGTCAGATTAGAACAAAATTTTAATTTGCATCTAGCTGTATAATACATTCTGTTCTGGTATATTAACATCTCATTTCATGCCTGCATTTCTAGGTTAATATTTTCAAATTTCATATATGTATGCATTTCTTTCCTTTTTTATACTTATAACACCTTAAATGTAATTCATGGTCTTTAATAAGTGGGTTTGTTTAATTTGATTCATTTTCTGTGGTAGAGAAAGGCCCTGACCCTTGGAGTTAAGCATGGAAAGAGGAGATAGATCTCCCTGTACCCTAAGTTCAGGCCTAAACTGCCCAGAGAAGGCTATGAGCTATACTGAGATGTCTTGGGAATGAGAGCATGGTGGTACTTCAGGCTTGAGCCTTAAATATAAACTGGCCCTGACATATCTGAAATGTCAAAAGGAAAACAAACATTCTAATATAAAATATAATTGTTTTATAGCATATAAAATAATTATAAATTATTTTATATCTTTAAGCAGAAAAAAGATGAGGGGTAGTAATTTCTCCTTTGGGGTAAACTATTCTTCTTTTTCCCTGTGAATTTCATGTAGGACAACAAGCTGTATTTCCATTATATATAGTTGTGTAACAATGAACATTAAAACATAGTGGTTTGGGGCCCCTAAGCAGCTGTAGTCAGATAGTGACCTGGCTGGAACCATCAAGATGGCGTCATTCATATGTGAATGGAGCCGTGGGAGATTCGACTACAAGACTGGCACCTCTATCGACATGACCTCTCCTTCTATGTGGTCTCTTCAGTAGTGTGCAGCCTGACTTTTTATGTGGTGGCTCAGAGCTCCCAAAGGTTCAAGCAGAAGCTGCTAGGTCTTCTTAGGCCTAGGCCTAGATCTGGCGCAATGTCACTTCTGGCACATTCTATTGTATACGTGAGTCCCAAGGCTAGCTCAGATTTCATGTCAAAGAGGACTACACGAGTATTAATTACAGGAGGAATGGTTCTTTGGGGGCTATCTCCAGAGATAGGCTACCATATCTTCTTTTGGTATGGATGGATTTGATACATGTGTCTCCAAGGAGCTAAACTGCCCTGAATGATAACGTGTAAGGGAAAGACAGGATATTATTTTTAATTTTTGATAAAGGGATACAGGTGTATTGCTGTACAAATAGATAGGCGATCAGGACAGAAGACTCTGAAAATAGCTGGAGGGTGGTTCTCTTGAATGAAAGGAGATTGAGAAAAACAAACTGGATTGGGTTTGCTATGCCTGAGCTGGGGCTACCCTGTGATCTAAATAAGACTGAATTGCCTCGACCTCCTGAGAAACTTTACCCAGAGGGGCAAGTTCAGCCCTGTTGGTTGAGAATGCGACATTTCAGCCAATTATTCTGGGAAAAGTTAGGCCCTGGAACTTAACACAGGCCTGCTGGAAGGGAGTTTTAGTAAGGGTCTGAATAGGGGCAGTTTTTTCCTCTACTTGGGTCTGAATTCTTGGCAGATAAGATGTGACCAAAGACTCACTCATGAAGTCAGAAAAGAAGTAAAATCTAGTGGCCTCACTGTGTGATTGCAGGCTGGGGTTTAGACTAAGCTGTGCTCCACAAGGGAGTTGTGCGGAAGGTTCAAGCCTTGTGAAGATTCGAAGCCCATGTCATAATTCCTTCAAATTAACCAGGAGCTTCCAGAAAATCTCCGTTGATTATCACAGCCTGTAAGCAACGTAAGTCAATCAGAGAAAGATAACTATCATATGATATCACTGATATGTGGAATTTAAGAAACAAAACAGAGGATCATAGGGGAAGAGGAAAATATAAAACAAGATAAAATCAGAGAAGGAGACAAATCATAAGAGACTCTCAAATATAGGAAACAAACTGAGGGCTGCTGGAGGGCAGGGAGGTAGGGGGATGGGGTAACTGGGCATGTGATGTAATGAGTACTAGGTATTATACAAGACCGATGAGTCACAGACCTGTACCTCTGAAACCAATAGTACATTATATGTTAGTTAATTGGATTAAAATAAAAACATTAAAATTTTAAAAAGAAGTTAAAAGTAAAAAATAATAATAATAAACATCACAGCCTGGTTTCAGCTAGTACTCTGTAGAAATAAGGGAGAGGCTGTGCTGGGTTGGGATGAAGCAGCACAAGGAAAGCAGAAGTTACCAGAGGGAGGGCATTTTAGGAATCTCTGGGGGAAGGATCTGGCAGAGCAAACAGTGCCCCAAGATAGCTCAGAATTGGCCGGATCATTGCTGAGGAGGCAGGGGACAACTTGGATGGACTTTGGAAGCAAATAAAATTTTCTAGAAATTTCCATAGTACTTTGGTATGTATCAAAATTAGGTTTCCTAAAAGCAAACTAAATGAGGGCTTAAGCTAATATAATTAGGCAATGAGAAGGAAAAGCAGCATTATGTGTAGTCTCTGGTGGGAAAGGCCTAGCCTACGTATTTAGTTTACAGGATACATAAGACCTGTGTTTGTCTGTCTGTCTATCTATCAATCACACACGTATATGTAAAAGGATTTAAAAAAATTCCTATAATAATAATCCTTTGGCATGATTTATTTTTCAAATAATCTATGCCCAGTATGGGCCTTGACCTCATGACCTCAAGATCAAGACTTGCATACTCTAGTGACTGAGCCAGCAAGGTACCCCAGGCATGATTCCTCCCCCCGCCCACGCATGATTCCTTTAAATTAAACTCCCCATGCAACAGTCTGACAGCCAAGAGAGACTTTGGCACAATCTGCTCTTCTGAACTTTGAGCTCCATGAATACATGATATCAGTTGAAAGTTGTAGTTCGAATTTGCCCTGAAGCTGACCAAAAACTATAGCAGACCACCTTGGATTTCTGGAGATAAGCTCACCTAGCCCCAAATATCCCCTCCAATCATGCTCTGGTCGCAAGAAAAACTTACACTGTTTGCATTTTCCATCATCATCCTTTCTGGCTTCTACTAGGAGATGAATGTATGAGCTCAGTCTCCTGGCTGGCACTGACGTCCGAGCTCCGCCACTTCATGTGACCCTATCACCTCCCTGTATCCTTCCTGAGCCTCAGCATTGTTGGCTCTATGTTCTGGTTTCCTAGTGGCCATTGCTTCATTCTGTTTTATTTTTTAATTTTTAATTTTTTTTTAGATTTTATTTATTTATTTGACAGACAGAGATCACAAGCAGGCAGAGAGGCAGGCAGAGAGAGGGAGGAGGAAGCAGGCTCCCCGCTGAGCAGAGAGCCCGATGTGGGGCTCAATCTCAGGACCCTGAGATCATGACCTGAGCCGAAGGCAGAGGCTTAACCCACTGAGCCACCCAGGCGCTCCTCCCCCCATTTCTTAACTCATCTCTATGTCCTTTATGAGCCGAAGGCAGCAGCTTAATCCACCAAGCCATGTAGGCACCTCTTCATTCTGTTTTAAAGAGTCATGATGGATTTTGATCCCAATTATTAACTGCTTCATAGAAACATTATTCTAGTGAATATTCTTTGTCTACCAGTTGGTTTCTTGCTCTTTTTCTTTTTTTGGGGGGGGGGTTCCTTAGAGGATCTTTGTGTAGTTCCTTGCACTGCTTTCTTTTCTATTTTTCACCATTGCAGGAGATGAGTTTTTGTCTTGGTGAACTCTTTACAGAAAGTTTGTAAGGGGAAGTGTCAGGCTACCTGAAATTCTTATTGATTTGGGTCAAAACAGAGGAGCATAGAGGAAGGGAGGGAAAAATAAAACAGGATGAAACCAGAGAGGGAGACAAACTAGAAGAGACTCTTAAACCTAGGAAACAAACTGAGGGTTGCTGGAGGGCAGGGGTTGTGGGGGATGAGGTAACAGGATGATGGACATTAAGGAAGGCATGTGATGTAATGAGCCCTGGGTGTCATATTAAACTGATGAATCACTGCACGCTACCTCTGAAACTAATAATATACTATATGACAACTAATTGAATTTAAATTAAAAAATAAAAGAATTTATTTATTTATTTACTTTAGGGGAGGGGCAGAGGGAGAGAGAGTCTTAAGCAGACTCCTTGCTGAGTGCTGACCCCAGTCTCACGACCCTGAGATCAGGACCTGATCTAAAACCAAGAGTCAGATGTTTAACTGACTGCCCCACCCAGGGGCCCCTGATTTGGGGTTTAAAGTGAGTTTGTTGAGTTTTGCTTCTCCCTAAGCAATGAAGGTAAGCAGCTGTGAAGTTCTTACAATCCAAAGAATTTTGTGCTACTGCAGACACAGAGTTTCTTGCAAACATGGCTAGTTTCTGGTTCCTCGGAAGACTCCTCTCTGTCTTTTAATACCAAACAAGGTCCAGGGAAACTCTTGGTGCCAGTGAGTGCACTCTTGCCCCAGTACTGTGAATAAGGGGAGTTAGGTGTTTTTTTTTTTTTTTTTTAAGACTTTCATTCATTTATTTGACAGAGATCACAAGTAGGCAGAGGGGCAGGCAGAGAGAGAGAGAGGAGGAAGCAGGCTCCCTGCCGAGCAGAGAGCCCGTGCGGGGCTCGATCCCAGGACTCTGGGATCATGACCCGAGCTGAAGGCAAAGGCTTTAACCCACTGAGCCACCCAGGCACCCCGGGGAGTTAGGTTTTGCCCCTCGATTTCAAGAGTTGCACCCAGCTCTCTCTGAGATACACAGCCACAGTGTTCCCTTGCTGTAGGTTTTTATCTCTGCATGCTCCCACATGCCGCCTTTCTTAATCTTTACTGCTTTGGGCAGTCCTTCCAACAAAGTGAGACCTGGGGCTTTCGTTATCTCCTACTTTCTAGGAAAAAGGAATTTGGGTCTTTGTTTTTCCATCTTTTTGTTGCCTTTGGCTGATTTCAAGGAAGAGAAAAGAAATGCTACTATGTTCAAGCCAGAAATAGAAACTTATGGGGTTTCAAGTCAGACAGACTTGGATTTGAATCTACTACTTGTTGTGTGATCTCTGTAAGCTATTTAATCTTTTTGTTCTTCAGTTTCCTTATCTATAAATTGGCCATCTTGGGATGGCTGGGTGGCTCAGTCAGTTAAGCGTCCACCTTCCGCTCAGGTCATGGTCCCAGGGTCCTGGGATCAAGTCCTGCCCTGGGCTTCATGCTCAGTGGGGACTCTGCTGCTCCTCCTGCCTGCCGCTCCACCTGCTTGTGATCTCTCTCTCTCTCTCTCTCTCTCTGGCAAATAAATGAATGTCTTAAAAAATAAATAAAATGGCCATCTTTATAAGGGCTGTTAATAAAATGAAGTGATGCTTGTAGATCTCTCAGGAAAATACTTAGCACCTAGTAGGTGCTCAATAAAGAGTAGTCATGACTATTAGAGTCATGGCCAAAAACTGTTTAACTTCTAGCCTGCTATTATTTGGGAAAAAATATTCTCCTAAATTAAAATAGTCACCTTAAAGAGATCAGAGTTTCCAAAGAATGTGGTCAGTAGATAAGAAATAGTTCCCAGGTATGACTCAACATCAAAGGGAGAGGGTGGATTTCATGGACAAATAAGCCCAAGAGACACCATGTACTGTAATCCACCCCTTTCAGGAATCACAAGACACATACCTCTGTGATGGTGTTGCAACAGGTCCCATCACGGAGGAACGCAGTACGCATTATCATAGAGCACAGAGAGTGTTCTGACACATTTGTGGGAGACAGCCTCTCCCAAGCATGCAGGTGAGTATCTCAAAGGACGATGAAAGAACTGGCAACTCTCCTCCCCCAGAGGAAATGGGCAGAACTTTACCATTGGGTCTGGGAGTCCTTCTGGGATAACAAAGGAAGCTGCTATTCACAAACACTCTGATTTCTTATTTTGGTAAGCATAGTTCCTACCACAGGCTGAGCCCTGCTCTAAATGTCGTCACATATACTAATGTATTGAAGGTACAACTGCTTGAAGAGTTTATTTATTGCCCTTTACAGAGGAGGAAAGAGTTCTCTTCTAAAGAATAAAGAAAGTGTTCTCTTCCCTGATAATAAGGTTCTAGATGGAAAGAGCTGTTGAAAGAGGAATGTTGCCTTTCTGGTGTGGGTGTAAATGTTCTTGGTTTCATTTATGTATTCCCTGGTAAAGGACAGTGTGTATGCAGCTCACACTGGTGGAATACTGAAAGAGAAAAATCCTATAAGGACAAGCTTGGTCCCACTGACTCTGGGATCTAAAGGCCTCAGCTATCTACCCCTCTATGTCCTTGATGTTTTGTAGTGGGTCCCAGCCCCTGGTAAAGGAAAGGAAAGAAAGCAGGATTGAATAAAGGGAGAAGCTGAGTTGTGATGTAGACCCAGCAAAAGGCTTCAAACCCTTCCCTCACGGAGATCTGGATCCAGAATGGCTCTGCAGAGTTGACCCAAGTTGTAGTGAGGGGTTGGGACTTTACACTCCTGTGTTGATGAGTCCTTGAAGAATGTGAACTATCCCTAAAAGAAGTTGACTTTGGGCAAGGCAATTTTATGATCAAAGGCAGTCTGCAGAGAGGGCTGACGGTTGAGCAGTCTTCTCACCACATTTCCAGCAGCTGGGAGACTAAGTCTTTCATTCCAGTAGAGGACCCAGGTAGTACATTTCCAGATAGGAAGTTGGTTTGTTTTTGCTTTTTGTTTTTTGTCCCCCGCCACAGACAGGAAGTTTTAATGTACCGAGTATGGCAGGGTGAACCCCAGGGCTCTGCATGTAGACTGGCTTGATGGCCAGGAAGTCGTGTTCCATGTCAGCGATAGCAAAGCTTGCAGGAATGGAACTGGCTCAACAGGAGGCAAAAGTTTTTAATTTTGATGAAGTCCAATGTATTTATTTTTCTTTCTTGTCATTTGTGTTTTTGGTGTATATATAAGAAACCATTGCCAAATCCAAGGTCATGAAGATACATACCAGTTTTCTTCTAAAAGTTTTAAAATTTTAGCTCTTACATTCAGGTCTTTGACCAATCGTGGATTAATATTTTATATGGTATGGTGTTGGGGCTCAACTTAATTCTTTAGCATGTGGATATCAATTTGTCCCAGCCTGATCTGGTGAATCTTATTACCATTGAATTATCTCAGGACCGTTGTTGAAAATCAATTGACCATAAGTGTAAGTGTTTTTTGCTGGATTCTCAATTCAATTTCATCAACCTATATATCAATCCTTATGTTAGTATTGCACTGTCTAGATTACTGAAGCTTTGTAGTAGGGTTTTTTTTTTAAGTTTTAAATTTAAATTCCAGTTAGTTAACATACAGTGTAATATTATTTTCAGGTGTACAATATTACTGATTCAACACTTCCATACAACACCCAGTGCTCATCACAACAAGTGTACTCTTTAATCCCCATCACTTATTTCACCCATCCCCCACCCACCCACCTCCCTTCTGCTAATCATCAGTTTGTTCTTTGTAGTTAAGATTGTCTGTTTCTTGGTTTGCCTCTCTTTTTTTTCCTCCCTTTGATCATTTGTTTTGTTTCCTAAATTCCACATATGAGTGAAATTATATGGTATTTGTCTTTCTCTGACTAACTTATTTTGCTTAGCATAATGCTCTCTAGCTCCATCTACATTGTTGCAAATGGCCAGATTTCATTCTTTTCTATAGCTGAGTAATATTCCATTGTGTGAATGTGTGTGTGTGTGCGTGCACGCGTGCGCACTTATGTGTGTCTGTATACCACCTCTTCCTTATCCATTCTTCAGTCAGTGGACACTTGGACCATTATCATAATTTGGCTATTGTAGATAAGGTTGCTATAAACATCAGGGTGCATGTGTTCCTTTGAATTAGTATTTTTGTGTTCTTTGGGTAAATACCTAGTGGTGCAATTGCTGGATCTTAGGATAGTTTCATTTTTAACTTTCTGAGGAAACACCATACTGTTTTCCACAGTGGTTGCACCAGTTTGCATTCTCATCAACAGTGCAAGAGGGTTCCCCTTTCTCCATATCCTTACCAGCATCTGTTGTTTCTTAAGTTGTTGATTTTAGTCATTCTGACAGGTGTGAGATGATATCTCATTGTAGTTTTGATTTGTATTTCCCTGATTATCAGTGATGTTGACCATCTTTTTATGTGTCTATTGGCCATCTGTATGTCCTTAGAAAAATGCCTATTCATGCCTTCTGCCCATTTTTAAACTGGATTGTTCATTTTTTGGGTTTTGAGTTTGATACGTTCCTTATAATTGTGGATTTTAATTCTTTATTAGGTATGTCATTTGCAAATATCTTCTCCCAAGGTTGCCTTTTGGTTTTGTTGATTGTTTCTGTTGCTGTGCAGGAATTTTTTATTTTGGTGAAGTCCCAATAATTTATTTTGTTTTTGTTTCCCTTGCCTCAGAAGACATATCTAGAAAGGGTAGCAAGTTTTTAAAATCAGCAAGTCTTCTAACTTGTTCTTTTCAAGGTTGTTTAGCTTCTTTGAGTCCCTTGAATTTCCATATGCATCTTTAGGATCAACTTACCAATTTCTGCAAGAAGAGAGCCAGGATTCTGATAGGGAATGTGTGGAATCTGTAGATCAATTTGGGGGAATATTGCCATCTTAACAATATTAAGTGTCCTGATCCATAACCATAGATGTCTTCTCATTTATTTAAATCTTTAATTTCTTTTAACAACATTTGTAGTTTCAGTATACAGAACATCCTCACTTAAACTGACTAAAACAGTAAGAGATCTTACTGTGTCCCTGGAGGGTTAGTTTAGAGTTAGGATGGGCTCCAGTAATGGTGTGGATCAGTTTCTCAATGATATCCTCAAGCACTTAGGCTCTTTCCACCCCTCCACTCTGCTGTTTTTCCATAGGGTTGTAAGTTACCTGCCAGGATCATCAGAACTACACTGCAGTGCTTCCTCTTTGAGGCTCTCCTGGCTTACCTTAGAGAGGGGTATGAGGGAGACACAGGGAGAAAGGAAGAGAAAATGTCTCTCCCAAACATGGACTCAACTCTTCATCCTCTGCTCCATTTAATTGGGCCAAATACCCAGTTAGGTTGCACAGCCACTCCTGGATCAATAACAGTCATCAGGGGAAACAAGGTGTCTCTGATTTCCCCAGTCATCACTCCTCTCAGTATATTACAGAACAGGAAACAAGCTAGGGGACCATTCTCATTTGAGGGAAATGGAAAAGCACTATAAATATTATTTTTTCTCCTATTAAATCCTATCACGTGTTGTGGTAGAACAGTTCTGTATCTTGATTGTAATGGTGGTTACATGTAATAAAATTGCACAGAACCACACACGCACACATACATACACACAAACACACACACAAAACACAAGAATGCATGTATAACTGATAAAATCTAAATGAGCTTTGTGGCTTGTACCAATATAAATTTCATTGTTTTGATATTATCTTACAGTTATGCAAGATGCTAACATTGGGGAACGTAGGGGGAAGGGTGCACGGGACTTCCCTATACAATTTTTTTTGTGATTTCCTATGAATCCATAATTATATTTTTAAAATTATATCAAGTGGATTACATATTGGAGTTTTTGGCAATGGTCAGCAATATGGAAGGGAGATCCACGGCAGATCTAGGAGTAGAAGGGAAAATTTGTTTATGTAGAGTATCAGGATCAGGTAGCTTAATCTCATATGACCCTTTTGAAAAAAAAGAAATTAAGGTATATTCTACATACAGTAAAGTGCAAAAATCTAGTGTAGCTTGAATTTACACACACACAAGCTCTTTACCAGCTGCAACCTAAGAAGGAACCCTCTCTCTCCAAGGAGATTGAAATCTCTCCTTGCTTCCTTCTTTGGAAGACCCACCTTCCCCCACGTTGAGCTAATGCAGATGAAGCTGCACTGGCGGGCCAGAGACCACACACCTGGCTTGCACCTGCCGCCCTGACTCCCCTGCTCTCCAGGGCTGGCCGGTGCCCACAGTCCCTGTGCCATGTCAAACTTGCCGCTCACAATTTTTTTTTTAATGCACCCAGTATAAAAAGTTGATGGTAGAGATTCCTCAACCAGCAGGAGAGGGAGTCCATAGTAAGAGTGTTGAGCACATTCCAAGAGACACTAGGTATGAGAGACCAAGTCTAAGAGGTAGGTGAAGGAAGATAGTACCTCTAGTCTTTTGTCATCTGCTGTCATCTTCTCAACTGCAGAGGTAGAGAGTGCCTTGCCTGGGGCCTGAAATCTCTGCTCTTCCCAGTGTTTTAAAACATGGCTGAAAGCTTAATGGTAACCAAATTGTTCAAGCTGCATTTACTTCACTGACTAGGGGCTTCTCTTTCTCAATGTGATTGGATATTTTAGGGCGAGAGGTCAAATTTCTCATTCTTGAACAAATATTTTATTTTATTTAAGATTTATTTATTTATTTATTTGACAGACAGAGATCACAAGCAGGCAGAGAGGCAGGCAGAGAGAGGAAGGGAAGCAGGCTCCCCGCCAAGCAGAGAGCCTGATGTGGGGCTCGATCCCAGGACCCCGGGATCATGACCTGAGCCGAAGGCAGAGGCTTAACCCACTGAGCCACCCAGGAGCCTCTTGAACAAATATTTTAAGTCCAAAGAGGCAGAGAAGCTAATGGGGATTGCCCATTTTTAAAACTTCCTGCAGCTCACTCATTTACAGGTACACTTAACTGAGCACAGGACCCAAGGTTAGGAAAAACCAGGCAGGGCTGCTCTATTTTCCAAATGGAAAGGCAAATTGCCAGAGCCAAGAACTGGACCACGCATCACCTCTGCTGAGGGAGAGGCTCCTATCACTTAAATCGGTCCAGGTCCTGCAACAGACAGAGGCCACACCAGTGAAGAACAACGGAAGTGGATTTAATAAAAGACTATTTTTAAAGGCGTGGGTAGGGTTAAGGGAAATCAGTAAGTGATGCTGAGGACCACAACGCATGCGCATAGAACTTTACCTGTAGGTCTAAAGAAACTGGGGAAGGAAGTGGTTACAAAGGTCGGACAGAGAAGCAAAGAAGAGGAACTGACTGACTGGCCAGCCTGGACCTTTAGCAGAGGAACACGTCAGTCTGAAGCCCAGCAGGAGAGACCCAGGGGACGTCGTGCCTCAACTGCTCTCTTTTCCCACTTTTAATCTTCTGCTGTTGCCTCCTGGTTTCCTAACCCAACTCAAGTCATGGCACCAGAGATCCTTGTTGATACAGTTCCTAAAGATCATGTCCCCAAAGCCCAGAGAGGGACCAAAAGCAGATCTGGTGGGATAGAGTGGAAAACACGCAGCGAGCACTCCTCTGTGCATCATGGCCGGCTGCTACCCCAGGGAGCACTGTCTGCCGGGGGAGGGGCACTTCCTACCCACTGGGGAAAAAGAACCAAGGAAGGAAGGAAGTTTGTCAGTGGTTCTCCTTGAGAATGTTAATCCAGGCTCACACACAGGGTCCAAATGGATTGAATCTCCCATTTTCTTTCTGCTGCTATACTCCTCGGTCCCCACATGGGTCGACACACAGTGTCCCACATGTAGGTTTGATGAAAACAATTTTACTCTATTTCTGGTGGCTTCGAGGATGCGAGGGTCACCAACACAGTCATCCGGCCCATAGCTCTATTTGTGAGGGACCATAAACATCGTTTGAAAGTCCATCTCAGGGAGGTTTTCAAATTAACCCAGACAACATTGATAAGGATATTAAGAACATGGAATAAGAACTTCTAGGCAGTCCCTGGATACCTGAGCAGTCATTAAGGTGGTTCTATGCAGACCAAGGGGTGGGGTAATTTTGAGCAAAGCGGGCAGAGATGAGGACACCATGGGGGCTGTTCCCTACAAATTTCTCTTCATCTCTCACCCAGAGAAGTGGCCTTACCTCCACTTGATGCACGTGCAGATATAAGTGCTTGGTACCTCAGAGAAGATCAAGGCAGGGACCAATCCTTCCTTTCTGTAAAAAATGAGAATTTGTTCGTCATGGATTTTTTTTTTGCATTAATTGATTTGGTAAAATACTGCATTATTATTCATCTTGATTCTGACTGTTTGGCATCTTCTCACTTGCCTCACCTTAGTCCGACTCCCAACCCTGCAGGGACCGCCTTTTATAAAACTTCTGGGAGAGATTTTTCAGTGACCTTGCCTGTTATTGTGAGTGGGAATCAGTTTGGAAATTTTTCAGGAACATAGCTAGTATACAACAAAAGGTCAGCTCCTCTATTTTCTCTCTGTGTGCAAAGCTCCTTGATGCAATCTAATGCCTCCAATAATACCTCAAGGTCCGGTCTCCAACTTTCAGCTCCCTCCCCAGCTCCGAAACTCCCTCTCAGCAAATGGGCAGTCTTTATCCTGAAGAGAATTTTGTTTAACCCTGAGAGGGCATTAAATTCGACTTATTAAAAAAACAAAGCATTTTTTTAAGTCTCCCTATTTTAGTTTCAGCCTGGCCTCTGCTATTTACTCAAAGTGCTTTTTTAACAAACTGGTCTGACAGAAACTGATACTGCAGGAAGCTGGAGCCCAAAACAAACAACCATATTTTTTTTTTTTAAAGGAAGCACTTGGGTTCAGCCCATGAATTGAATTGCTGAACAGGCTCCCAGCAAGTAAAACCCAGTTCTTCGCAGCCAATGCACTCCCTCTCTATCTTATCAGAGAACATCTAGCTCTGGCAGTGGGTCCCCTGACCCTCCGCCCTGGCCTTCCACCATAAAGCTCCCCTTCCCCCAACTTCGGCACCAAATGAAGGCTCCAGAGAGGCCGGCCTGCCTTCTGTCCTGCCTTGGATGGCCTGAGCAGGGGCCTCACCCTGACACACTGAAGGAGAAGTTCTTTCAGGGAGGCAGGACATTCCTCGACTACTTGAGTGTTTGAAGTGGCGAATTGGTTTCTACAAGTAGCAGATGGGGTGGAGGGGTGCCTGGTTGGCTCAGTGGGTTAAAGCCTCTGCCTTCGGCTCAGGTCATGATCTCAGCCCTGCATCGGGCTCTCTGCTCAGTGGGAGCCTGCTTCCCTTCCTCTCTCTCTACCTGCCTCTCTGCCTACTTGTGATCTCTGTCTATAAATAAATAAATAAAAATCTTAAAAAAAAAAAAAGTAGCAGATCAGTAAGGTCAGCAGGGAAAAAGACAGTAACATCATTTGTACTTGTACTTTCTTAAAGACAAAACAGAATGAAATGAAATAAAACAAAGCCCAGGTTCTGCTTAGAGGTCTCAGGCCTTGCCCGAAGGTACTCAGCCAGACATTCGACAGCACTGAAGCCCTGTTCAGCCCTACCTGCATGCCTTTCCCTGCACGTAGCTCTTAGAGAGCTTGATACGCTGGTGCTGCCTGGAAGGCCTTGGTCCAAGGGAACTGCTGTACCCTGAACAGACGTCTTAGTCTGTACCTGGGGTACAAGCCCCAAAACTGACAGGATTCTGCCTCTGACTTAGTATACCTTCTGGGTCTTTGGTCATTCACCTCCGATGGAGCCCAAGCTTGTTTGAGACACACCAGGCATGACCTTTGAAAACTGGCCTCCGCTGGGCCCGGAGCAGAGATAGAGACCCAGAACAACCTGAGGGGTGGAGCTGCCTGGGACTGAGCGGTGAAAACTTGACAAGCACCAAGCTGGCTATCTGTCAAGGGGTAGGAGTTGGGTCCCCTGGAATGGGCGGACCTGTCTGATTCACGGCTACAACTGGAGGTGGCAAGAGTCTCTTCCTTACTTCCTCCAAGTCAGCTGCGGACCCTGTGTTCTGGTCTTGGATACAAAGTTGTTCACTTAATGCGGTCACCGGATGTTCCTGCCCCCTCCTGCGAATGCGGGATCCCAGCTCCCTGCAAAGTCCGCCATGCTTGTGATCTTAAAACGTTCTGGCCAGCCCTAGGGAGTTTCTCTTGGGCCCTTATGATTGATTCAGTTCAATCACAGTATTATATCCCTGACCTCTGCCGCCTGGGTCCTGCACAGTTACTGTGTGCTGCTGAAGTAAAGGTACAGTAGGGGAGAGTACTTGTCCCCCACACCCTCTTAAGATTTTGCTTCATTATTAGCATGTGACAGTCCTGTGGTAGGCATCCCCCCCCCCCCCCGGCCAAAAAAAAGCCTGTGGAAGGAATGGTATTTGTGAATGTTACCTTATTGAGAGAGAAAAAAAAAAGATATTTATTTATTTATATTTTATTTTTTCTTTTTAAAAGTTTTTATTTTACTGAAAGAGAGAGGTACAGTGAAAAAGGAACACAGGTGGGGGAGCGGGAGAGGAAGATGCAGCTTCCCCACGAGCAAGGAGCCCAAGACGGGGCTCGATCCCTGGACCCCGGGGTCATGACCTGAGCCAAAGGCAGAGGATTAATGACTGAGCCACCCAGGTGCCGCTATTTTATTATTTTTTAAAAGATTTTATTTTTTAAAAGTACTCTCTACACCATACATAGTGCTTGAACTCAGCCCTGAGATCAATAGTCACATGTTCTTCCAACTGAGCCATCCAGGCACCCCAAGAATAAAAGTTTTTATAGATATGATTAAGTTAAAAATTTTGAGAGGAAGTGCTCATTTTCCACTATCCTAGGGAGCCCCAAATACAATTATTTGGGGGGTTTGGGGTTTTTTGTTTGTTTGCTTTAAATATTTTATTTATTTCTTTGAGAGAGAGAGAGAGAGCTTGCACAAGTGGGGGGAGGGACAGAGGGCAACAGAGTAGCAGACTCCCACACGGGGCTCGATCTCAGGACCCCAAGATCATGATCTGAGCCATCCAGGTGCCCCTAAATACAATCATTTGTACCCTTAAAAGACAGACATACAGAGAAGTCCCAGACACACAGATAAGAAACATGAAGACAGAGATTTTGGATGATGTGGCCACAAGCCCAGAAATTTCAGGGCAGCGTCAGAAGATGGAAGAGACAAGGGATGGATGGTCTCCTTGGGCCTCTGGCGGGAGTGCCGTCCTGATGAGAACTTGATTTCAGACTTCTGGCCTCCGGAACTGTGAGACAATAACTTTCTGTTATGTTAAGCCACCCAGTTTGAGGTAATTTTTTGTAGCAGTCTCAGGAAACAAATACAAACAGTGTCACTTATAGTCTCCTGCTATCCCACAGTGGTTTTTTGTTTTGTTTTTAAAATGAGGTGGGTGTTCTGTCACTGAAAGCGCTTTTGGTTATCTCCCACCATAGGACTAAGGCACGAATGAATGGGGATCCTGGGCTGAGAAACTAAGCCAAGTAGCCGCCACCAAACTCGAGAGCACATCTCTCCTCTGCACAAGCTTGTTCCATTGGGTTCTTCTTCCTTTAGAAAGAGTGCTCTCCAAAAGGTTCCTCAGCCCTGCCTGGAAGTCATAGAGACTTCGGACGGCTCACCCCCACCAACTCATATGACAGGTGAAAATCTTGCTGTTGGAAGGATCTCAGACTCAAATTGGGAATAACACAGATACACAGGTGTGTGTACACACAGTGTATAGAACTTATCTACCAGAGTTTCTAATGGATTCAAATGCATACGGAGAGCAGGACAAGCTTTTCTTTTTAGAGGACGTAAGGTAAAATTCCATTACACATGGAATCCCTATTGCCTTCCAGTTTTTTGAAACAGTTGGTGCTTTCCAAACCAGTCCTCCCTCAATTTCAAGAGGCTCAAAACTCTGCTGTGAAAATCTCTTTTATGTTGACAATTTATATTGTTGTATATTCTTCACCAGGAGAACAAGTTACCTCAGAGTGCAGCAATTTTTAAATAAAGCCACAGCTTACAGTGATGCACTTTTGAGTGCTCTAGATAATTCCCAAATAAAACATTGTCTTTATAAAAACATAATTGCACTGGGCAGCAGGCCCAGTGTAAATTTACTCTTAAAAATAATTTTTAAAACTATCAGAAAAGAATTTTTTGAATAAATTAAAAGGACTCAAAAGTGTGAGGGGGTCTAATGTGAAAATTCCCTTCCAGTTCTATCCCCTAGTCACCCAGTCTCTCTCTCTACTATACAGTTTACTTGCTCATAGGAAATAGAGAGGAAATTTGTTTCTTACTATTTCCAGAGATGTTTGGTACATAAATCGTAGCATGCTACATATACTTTGAAAACTTTTTAAATTGACGTATAATATGCATGAAAAAAAGTACATGACATTGAATCAGTGATCAAAAAACTCCCAAGAAACAAAAGTCCAGGGCCGGGTGGCCTCACTGGTGAACTCTACCAAACATTCAAAGAAGAGTTAATCCCATCTTCTCAAACTATCCCCAAAAATAGAAGAGAAGGAAAACTTCCAAATTCAATCATGAGGCCAGCTTTACACTGATATCAAAACGAGATAAAGATACTACAAAAAAGGAGAACTACAAGCTAATATTTCCAATGACGTAGATGTAGAAGCCCTCAACAAAATATTAGCACATCAAACCCCAAAACACATTAAAAAAATCATTCACCATGATTAAGTGGAATTTATTCGTGAATCAATCAATGTGATACATCACATCAATAAAAGAAAGGATAAAAAACCATATGATCATTTCAGTACATACAGGAAAAGCATTTGACAAGGTACAACATCCATTCATGATAAAAACCCTCAACAAAGTAGGTTTAGAGGGAACATACCCGACATCATAAAGGTCTTTTTTGAAAAACCCACAGCTAACCCCACAGTCAATGGGGAAAAACTGAGAACTTTACCCCTGAGATAGGAACAAGGCTAGGATTTCCAATCTCACCACTTTTATTTAACATAGCACTGGAAGTCCTAAGCAGAGCAATCAGGTAACAAAAAGAAATAAAAGGCATCCAAATTGGTAAGGAAGAAGTAAAACTTTAATTATTTGCAGATGACATGATACTACATATAGAAGACCCTAAAGACTTCACCAGAAAAAAAACCCTAGAACAGATAAATGAATTCAGTAAGGTTACAGGATACAAAATCAATGTGCAGAAATTCGTTGCGTTTCTATACACTAATAACAAAACAGCAGAAAGAGAAATGAAGAAAATAGTCCTATTTACAACTGCACCAAAAATAATAAAATACCTAGGAATAAACTTAACCAGGGAGATGAAAGACTTGTATTCTGAAAACTAAAACACTGATGAAAGAAACTGAAGACAACACAAAGAAATGGGAAGATATTCCATGCTCATGGATTGGAAGAAAAAAAATAATGTTAAGCTATCTATACTACCCAAAGAAGTCTACACATTTAAAGCAATTCTTATCAAAATACCACCAGCATTTTTCACAGAACTAGAACAAATAATCTTGAAATTTGACCCCAAAGAGCCAAAGAAATCTTGAAAAAGAACAAAACTGGAGGTATCACAGTCTGGTACTGGCATGAAAATAGACACATAGATCAACAGAATAGAGTTGAGAAATAAGCTGACGATTATATGCTCAATTAATTTTCAACAAAGGACTCAAGAATATGCAAAGAAAAAAAGTCTCCTGAACAAATGGTGTTGGGAAACCTGGATGACTACATTCGAAAGAATGAAACTGGACCTCTTTCTCACACAATACACAAAAGTAAACTAAAAATAGATTAAAGACCTAAATGTGAGCCTTGAAACCATAAAAATCCTAGAAGAGAGCTATAATTTCTCAGACACCGGCTGTAGCAACACTTTTCTAGTTATGTCTCCTGAGGTGAAGCAAGTGAAACAAAAGCAAAAATAGACTATTAGGACTACACTAAAAGAAAAAGCTCCCACACAGCAAAGGAAATAATCAACAAAATTAAACGACAATCTGAATGGGAGAAGATATTTGCAAATGACATATTTGATAAAGAGTTAGTATCCAAAATATATAGAGAACATATACAACTCAACATAAACCCCCCAAATAATCCAATTAAAAATGGATAAAAACACGAACAGGTATTTATCCAAAGAAGCCACACATACGGCCAACAGACGCATGAAAAGATGCTCAACATCACTGACTAGCAAGGAAATGCAAATCAAAGCCACAATGAAACACCCCCTCACACCTGTCAGAATGGTTCAAATCAAAGACAAGGAACAAGAGGATGTGGAGAAAAAGGATTCCTCATGCACTGTTGGTGGGGATGGTGGGAAGGCAAACTGGTGTAGCCACTGTGAAAACAGTATGGATGTTCCTCAAAAAATTAACAGAACTACCAAATGATCCAGTAATCGCACTACCATTCATATGGTCAAGGCCAGAGCCAGTTTAGGGCAAAACCATGAAGTTCATAAGTTGAAGGAGTTCCTGACCCTTGTTGAAGCAGGGGTCAAGAAGAATGACACTGTGATGAGGTGGATAAAATTGACCTTGGAGTTAGAAAACCCGTGTTCAAGTCCTGTGTCTGGCACTTACTAGCTGTGTGACTTTGGGAAAATCAGTTAACGTTTCTGAGCTCCAGTTACTTTTCTACAAAATGAAGCTAATAGCAATCAACTTTCAGTGTTGTTGAAAGTATTAAATTACATACAGTAGGAACTTATCACATACACAAGTAACTTATGTAAATTCAACACTTGTTCTTTTTATACATTTTATAGATTTCTCTCTCTCTGTCTTATTTATTTATTTGACAGAGAGAGTATGAGTTGGGGAAGGGGCAGAGGGACAAGCAGACTCCTGGCTGAGTGAGGATCCTCACATGGGGCTTGATCCCAGGACCCTGAAATCATGACCTGAGGTGAGGTCAGATGCTAAACCCACTGAGCCACCCAGGCACCCTTATGTTTCTTTCTTTTACATAATAAAATATCCTGAAATATTTTTATATGTAATGCTTATCATATATGCAAGATGTATGTTTCACACTAATGAAATATATACATGACTCGCTATATACAGTATTTTCTGAGTGACTTAAGGAGTTTTCATTTTGATCATATGCAACTTCTGCTTGACATGGTTATTTTGGAATCTCATCCACATAAGAGACTGGGTTCACTGTCCTCAGGAGATGCTCAATAAACTTCAGCTTCTTTCCTACCTTCTGCCTGTATTTGTTTCTATGTTTTAGAATCTTACTGAAGTACTTAATGTTCTCATGCTACCACATTCAACCCTTGTGAAAGGAAAGCATCCAATACCTCTATCATAAGGAGATAAAGATAGTTTGTTATAGCTTCCCAGGGTATCACTGCAGCGGAGAGCACAGGAGCAAGGATCAACCGAAAGGGCTGTGTGGGAGAGTATCAGGTATGAGTGGGAAAGGTATTTTGGAGCGAAAGTGGGCAGGGAGCTTCTCTGTGTCTCAAATGTCATTAAGAGGCAAGCACCAAATTTACCTCCATATAAGGCCAGCCCTATAACTAGAAAGGCATTATCCTGGTTTCATAATGGACCCGAAAGTCTTTCGTGTCAGAGAGTTTAGGTAGCCATGATCCTGTTTGTTGGCTGCACCATATAGAAGTAGTATAGTTTATTTAAGTAATACCCTCTTGATAGACATTTAGGTCACTTCCAGTGTTTTATTGTTATAGACACCACAATGGTGAATATTCTAATAGACACTCTTCTACATTTTTGAACTCTGAGATCATTAGGATAAATTCTTAGAAGTTGAGTTGCTGTCAAAAGAAAGGTATGTTTAAAATGTGGATGCACGGGGCGCCTGGGTGGCTCAGTGGGTTAAAGCCTCTGCCTTTTGCTCAGGTCATGATCCCAGGGTCCTGGGATGGAGCCCCACATCGGGCTCTCTGCTCAGCAGGGAGCCTGCTTCCTCCTCTCTTTCTCTCTGCCTGCCTCTCAGCCTACTTGTAATCTCTGTCTGCCAAATAAATAAATAAAATCTTTAAAAAAATGTGGATGCACATTAACAAATTATTTTCTAGAAAACATGTAGCAACTTATATATTTAGGAAGAGTGCATGGGTTTTTCTCACACCCTTGCCAAACACTGCTCATTGACAGCTTCTTCCTCTACCCTACCCCCTTCTTGTATAGTGTATAAAGTATGGTAATTAAGAGCACAGACTATGACAGCAGGATACCTAAATTAAAATCACAGCCTGCCACTTTCTACCTGTGTGTGATCTTGAGAAAATTACTTAACTTTTCTGTGCTTCAGTTCCAACATCTTTAAAATGGGGTCACAATAATATTTACCTGATAGGCTGTTGTGTAGATTCAGTGAGTTAACATTTGTATAGTGCCTAGCAAAATATCTAAATATCTTAGGTTAAGCCAATTGAAAGCAACAGTTTTAAGTTTCAAAAATAGTAAAAAAAAAAAAAAAATTTAGCAATTGCATAGTTTTTAATGCAAGCACCAACAAATGTAAGTTATTGTAGTTTTTGCCGATCTGATAATTGCATAGTTTTTAATGCAAGCACCAACAAATGTAAGTTATTGTAGTTTTTGCTGATCTGATAGGGGCACATAATAAGGTACTTTCAATTTAATATAGCTGTTATCTAGTTGAAATAGGTTAGTACTGAACCATGAACAGAGTATCAAATCAATGACTTGGAAAAGAAAACTTGGAAATCATCCTAAAAACTGAAAATGTAGGATATAGGTGCCATTTCAAATAAGTGCTTGGAAAATTGGGTTACAAGGGGTGTCTGAGAGTGGCAGAGCTCCCAGATATCAGTGTGGGGAAGCTGGCTGCAGAGATGGAGCCAAGGGGGGTGGTCCTCAGCTCAGGGTTACCTTAAACTGTGATCCAAGGCACAGTCAGGCCACTGCTTTTCAGATAGGGACCCAACCAGCTGCAGATCTGGGGAGACTCACTTTTCTCCTCCTGGAGGAGCAGTGCAGGAATCTGCTGTGTTTGGAGACTCCAAACGGGGCAGTGCACCAGAGATAGAAATCCTAGGTCACAGGCTGGGTGAGCATGGAGCATGACCGAGACCAGGGAGACAGGAGGCACAGAGGAGTGGGGTCCTGAGTGCTTGGCCCCTCAGGGTGGAGATTGGGAGCCCGCCATTTTCATTCTCCTCCAAATCTGCATGGAAAGCATTCAGGGAACAAAAGTTCGAAGAGCAAAACCGAGCAGATTACTTAGCCTGGGCCCTAGCAAGGGCGGTGCAATTCTGCCTTGAGCAAAGACATTTGAGGCAACGGGCCGCTCCCTTAGAAGATTAGCAAGAACATCCAGCCAAGACCAAGTTCGTCAATCAGTGAGAACTCCGGAACTCCAGAGCTAGTGGAAAGCAACACATAGAATTCATGGCTTTTTATCCATGATTCTTTAGTCTTTCATATATTTAGTCATTCATATATATATATATATTCGTATATTTAGTCATTCATATATATATGAATATATATTCATAGTCATATATATTCATATTCACATTCATATGTATTTATATATTCATACATTTAGTCATTCATATACATATGAATGACTATATGAAAAAAAATACATATATATGAATGAATTCTTTTTTTTCTCTCTCCCTCTTTTTCCTCCTTTCTTCTTCCCCCAGTTTTGGGTTCTTCTGATTTGGTTAGTGTATATCTTTCTGGGGTTGTTTCTACCCTTTTAGTATTTTGTTCTCTCATTTGTCTATTCTTATCTGGTTAAAATGACAAGGCAGAAAAACTCACCACAAAAAAAAGAACAAGAGGCAGTACTGAGGGCCAGGGACCTAATTAATACAGACATTAGTAATATGTCAGAACGTAGAGTTCAGAATGACAATTATCAAGATGCAAGCTGAGCTTGAAAAAAGCATGGAATATACTAGAGAATCCCTTTCTGGAGAAATAAGATCCCTTTCTGGAGAATAAAAGAACTAAAAACCTAATCAAGTTGAAATTTAAAAAAAGCTATTAATGAGGTGCAAAAAAAAATGGAGGATCTTACTAATAGGATAAATGAGACAGAAGAGAGAATTAATGATATAGAAGAACAAATGATGGAGAATAAAGAACCTGAGCAAAAGAAAGACAAACAACAAGGGGAGAAATCGAGAGCTAAGTGATACCATAAAATGAAACAATATTGGAATAATTGGGATCCCAGAAGAAGAAGAAAGAGAGAGAGGGTCAGAGGGTATATTGAAACAAATTATAGCAGAGAATTTCGCTAATTTGGAGAAGGAAAGAAACATCAAAATCCAGGAGGTACAGAGAACCCCCCTCAAAAATCAATAAAAATAGGTCCACACCCCATTGTTTAATAGTAGAACTTATAAGTCTCATGACAAAGAGAAAATCCTGAAAGCAGCTTGGGACAAGAGGTCTATAACAATGGTAGAAGTATTAGACTGGCAGCAGACCTATCCACAGAGACCTGCCAGGCCAGAAAGGACGAGTATTCAATATGAGAAACGTGTGCAGCCAGAATACTATGTCCAGCTAGGCTGTTTTTGAAAATGGAGAGATTAAAAGCTTCCAGGACAGGGACGCCTGGGTGGCTCAGTTGGTTAAGCAGCTGCCTTCGGCTCAGGTCATGATCCCAGCTTCCTGGGATCGAGTCCCACATCCGGCTCCTTGCCCCGCAGGGAGCCTGCCTCTCCCTCTGACTCTGCCTGCCACTCTGCCTGTGCTCTCTCTCTCTCTCTGACAAATAAATAAATAAAATCTTTAAAAAAAAAAAAAAAAAGCTTCCAGGACAAACAAAAACTAGAAGAATTTGCAAACACCAAACCAGCTCTATAGGAAATATTGAAAGTGGTCCTCTAAACAAAGAGAGAGCCTAAAAGTAATAGACCAGAAAGGAACAGAGACAATATACAGTAATAGTCACCTTATAGGCAATACAATGGTACTAAATTCATATCTTTCAATAGTTACCCTGAATGTAAATGGGCTAAATACCCAAATCAAAAGACACAGGGTATAAGAATGGATAAGAAAAAACAAGACCCATTGATATGCTATCTACAAGAAACTCATTTTAGACCCAAAGACACCTCCAGATTTAAATTGAGGGGATGGAAAACAATTTACCATGCTAATGGACATCAAAAGAAAGCTGGGGTGGCAATCCTTATATCAGACAAATTAGATTTTAAGCCAAAGACTATAATAAGAGATGAGGAAGGACACTATATCATACTTAAAGGGTCTGTCCAACAAGAAGATCTAACAATTTTAAATATCTATGTCCCTAACATGGGAGCAGCCAATTATATAAATCAATTAATAACAAAATCAAAGAAACACATTGACAATAATACAAAGTAATAGGGAACTTTAACACCCCCCTCATGAAAATATAGATCATCTAACAAAAGAGCCACAAGGAAATAAAGGCTTAAATGACATACTGGACCAGATGGACATCACAGATATATTCAGAACATTCCATCCCAAAGCAACAGAATACACATTCTTCTCTAGTGTACATGGAACATTCTCCAGAATAGATCACGTCCTGGGTCACAAATCAAGTCTCAACTGGCATCAAAAGATTGGGATCATTCCCTGCATATTTTCAGACCACAATGCTTTGAAACTAGAACTCAACCACAAGAGGAAAGTTGTAAAGAACTCAAATACATGGAAGCTAAAGAGCATCCTACTAAAGGATGAATGAGTCAACCAGGAAATTAAAGAATTTTTCCTTAAATTAACTTATTTAAGGAAAAATTAATTTAACTAATTAACTAACTAACTAATTTAACTAATTAATTAGTTAAATTAATTTTTCCTTAAATTAAAAAATTTAAGGAAACAGGGGTGCCTGGGTGGCTCAGTGGGTTAAAGCCTCTGCCTTCTGCTCAGGTCATGATTCCAGTGTGCTGGGATCGAACCCCACGTCTGGTTCTCTGCTCAGCAAGGAGCCTGCTTCCTTCCTCTCTCTCTGCCTCTCTGCCTACTTGTGATTTGCCTGTCAAATACATAAATAAAATCTTTAAAAAAAAATAAAAATATTCGGGGTGCCTGGGTGGCTCAGTGGGTTAAGCCTCTGCCTTCGGCTCAGGTCATGATCTCAGGGTCCTGGGATCGAGCCCCGCATTGGGCTCTCTGCTCAGCAGGGAGCCTGCTTCCCCCTCTCTCTCTGCCTGCCTCTCTGCCTGCCTCTCTGCCTACTTGTGATCTCTCTCTCTGTGTCAAATAAATAAATAAAATCTTAAAAAATTAAAAAAAATTAAAAAAATAAAAATATTCAAGGAAACAAATGCACAACTGTTCAAAATCTTTGGGACGCAGCAAAGGCAGTCCTAAGAGGAAAATATAGAGCAATACAAGCCTTTCTCAGTAAATAAGAAATATATAACCTAAACCTACACTTAAAGGAGCTGGAAAAAGTACAGCAAAGGAAGCCTAAATCCAGCCAGAGAAGAGAAATAGTAAAGATCATAGCAGAAATCAATGAAATATAAACCAAAAGAACAGTAGAACAAATCAACAAAATGAGGAGCTTGTTCTTTAAAAGAATTAGTAAGATTGATAAACCCCTGGCCAGACTTATCAAAAAGAAAAGAGAAAGGACCCTAATTAATAAAATCATGAGTGAAAGAGGAGAGACTACAACCAACACCAAAGAAATTCAAACAATTATAAGAATGTATTATGAGCAACTATACACCAGCAAATTTGACAATCTGGAAGAAATGGATGTATTCCTAGAGACATATTGTTGGGTCGGCGGTTCCGGTTCCGGGAACGCAGGAGGAACAATAGAAATAACCACCAGGGCCACCATCTTCCAGTCCCCTGCCCCCCTTAACCCTTGACTCTCCCGCCAAAAGGGTGTACGCCCAGGTCACATCTCCAAAGGTAACCCGATACCTATGCAGGAAACAGGAGTATCAGGAACCCTCACCCCATACCTTCCGATCACCAAATACCTTACCACATATGGATGTAAGCCCATGCCCTGCCTTGGCCTGATAAAAGACCTCCGCCAACTCCCTCCCAGTGCAACTTCCTTGACTCCCCCTTTCTGAGTTGTGGAACCTTGCCTGAGAGTGTCCACCTCTTCCTGGTGCGACTTTCCTTGCTCCCCTTCTCCCGAACCCTGAAACTTCGCTGGAGAGTGCCTTTAATAAATCTTGCCTTGAGCCTACCTCACCTGGTGTTGTGTTTACCTCGCCTGCAAAAATTTACACATATAAACTACCAAAACTGAACCAGGAAGAAATAGAAAACCTGAATAGCATAACCAGTAAGAAAATTGAAGCAGTCATCAAAAATCTCCCAAAAAACAAGATCCCAGGCCAGACAGCTTCCCAGGGGAATTCTATCAAGTATTTAAAGAATTAATACCTATTCTCCTTGAAACTGTTCCAAAAAATAGAAATGGAAGGAAAACTTCCAACCTCATTTTATACGCCAGAATTACCTTGATCCCAAAACCAGACAAAGACCCCATCAAAAAGGAGAATTACAGGCCAATATTCTTAATGAACATGGATACAAAAATTCTCACATACTAGCCAATAGCATCCAGCAGTACATTAAAAGGATTATTCACTATGACAAAGTGAGATTTATTCCTGGACTGCAAGGTTGGTTCAACATTCATATATCTATCAACATGATACAATATATTAATAAAAGAAAGAACAAGAACCATATGATACTCTCGGAAGATGTAGAAAAAGCATTTGACAAAGTACAGCATCCTTTCTTGATCAAAACTCTTCAAAGCATAGGGATAGAGGGTACATACCTCAATATCATCAAAGCCATCTATGAAAAACCCACAATGAATGTCATTCTCAATGGGGGAAAATGGAGAGCATTTCCCCTAAGGTCAGGAACACAGCAGGGATGTCCACTATTACCATTGCTATTCAGCATAGTACTAGAAGTCCTAGCCTCCATGATCAGACAACAAAAAGAAATAAAAGGCATCTGAATTGGCAAAGAAGAAGTTAAACTCTCATTCTTTGCAGATGATATGATACTCTATACAGAAAACCCAAAAGACTCCACTCTAAAACTGCTAGAACTCATACAGGAACTCAGTATAGTGGCAGGATATAAAATCAATGCACAGAAATCAGCTGCATTTCTATACACCAACAAGACAGAAGAAAGAGAAATTAAGGAGATGATCCCATTTACAATTGCAGCCAAAACCATAAGAAACCTAGAAATAAACCTAATCAAAGAAGCAAAGAATCTGTACTCAGAAAACTATAAAATACTCATGAAAGAAATTGAGGAAGACACAAAGAAATGGAAAAATGTTCCATGTTCATGGATTGGAACAAAAAATATTGTGAAAATGTCTATGCTACCTAAAGCAATCTACATGCTTAATGCAATTCCTATCAAAGTACTGTCCATTTTTTTCCAAAGAAATGGAACAGATAATCCCCAAATTTTTATGGAACCAGAAAAGACCCCAAATAACTAGAGGAATGTTGAAAAAGAAAACCAAAGTTGGTGACATCACAATTCCAGACTTCAAATTCTATTACAAAGCTGTCATCATCAAGACAGTATGGTACTGGCATAAAAACAGACACAGAGCTCAATGGAACAGAATAGAGAACTCAAAAACAGACCCTCACTTCTATGGTCAACTAATATTCAACAAAGCATGAAAGAACATCCAGTGGAAAAAAGACAATCCCTTCAACAAATGGTGTTGGGAAAATTGGACAGCCATATGCAGAAAAATGAAATTGGACCATTTTCTTACACCACACACAAAAATAGACTCAAAATGGATGAAAGACCTCATTGTGATAAAGGAATCCATCAAAATCCTTGAGAAGAACACAGGCAGCAACCTCTGCAACCTCAGCCACAGCAACTTCTTCCTAGAAACATCACCAAAGTCAGGGGAAGCAAGGGCAAATATGAACTGCTGGAACTTCATCAAGATCAAAAGCTTTTGCACAGCAAAGAAAACAGTCAACAAAACTAAAAGACAGCTGACAGAATGGGAGAAGATATTTGCAAACGACATATCAGATAAAGGGCTAGTATCCCAAATCTATAAAGAACTAATAAACTCAACACCCAAAGAACAAATAATCCAGTCAAGAAATGGGCAGAAGACATGAACAGACATTTCTGCAAAGAAGACATCCAAATGGCCAACAGACACATAAAAAAGTGCTCAATATCACTTGGCATTAGGGAAATATAAATCAAAACCACGATGAGATAGCACCTCACACCAGTCAGAATGGCTAAAATTAACCCGTCAGGAAATGACAGATGCTGGCGAGAACATGGAGAAAGGGGAACCTTCCTACACTGTTAGTGGGAATGCACGCTGGCACAGCCACTCTGGAAAACAGAATGGAGTTTCCTCAAAAAGGTGAAAATAGAGATACCTTATGACCCAGCAATTGTACTACTGGGTATTTACCCTATAGATAAAAATGTAATGATCCAAAGGGGCATCTGTACTCAAATGTTTATAGCAGCAATGTCCACAATAGCCAAACTGTGGAAAGAACCTAGATGTCCATCAACAGATGAATGGATAAAGAGGATGTTGTATATACATATATACTATGGAATACTATGCAGCCATCAAAAGAAATGAAATCTTGCCATTTGCAATGATATGGATGGAACTAGAGGGTATTATGCTGAGTGAAATAAATCAATCAGAGAAAGACAATTATCATATGATCTCTCTGATATGAGGAATTTGAGAGGTAGAGCGGGAGGTCATGGGGGTACGGAAGGAAAAAAAATGAAACAAGATGTGATCAGGAGGAAGACAAACCGTAAGACTCTTAATCTCACGAAACAAACTGAGGTTTGCTTGGGGTTTGTGGGGGAGGGATAGGGTAGTTGGGTTATGGACATGGGGGAGGTTATGTGCTATGGTGAGTGCTGTGACTTTTGTAAGCCTGATGATTCACAGACCTGTACCCCAGGGCAAATAATACATTATATGTTAAGAAAAATAATAATAAAAAAATTTCTGGATGGAAAAAGATGCCCTTAACAAAGTAGAAGAACCCCAGAAAAATACTTAGAACACCTATGATAGACAAAATGCTAATTTCCTTCATATATAAATAACTCTTATAAAACAATAAGAAAAATACCAACAACATAAAAAGAAAAATAAAACCAAGTGAATGTGTGAATAGACAACTCACAGAAAAAAGCTTTTAAACATTGGAAGATATGCTCAACCTCATTCATCATTAAAGAGGTGCAAAAAAAAACCCCAAAAAACAAAAAACCACCAAGGTACCATTTTTCACCCATCATATTGGCTAAGATTTTACAGTTTGATTCTCTTACCACATATATATTTCTCTTTTTTTTTTTTAAGATTTTATTTATTTATTTGACAGAGATCACAATTAGGCAGAGAGGCAGACAGAGAGGCAGGCAGAGAAAGAGAGAGAGAGAGAGGAGGAAGCAGGCTCCCCACTGAGCAGAGAGCCTGATGCGGGGCTCGATCCCAGGACCCTGAGATCATGACCTGAGCCGAAGGCAGAGGCTCAAGCCACTGAGCCACCCAGGTGCCCCTATATTTCTCTTTCAATAAAGCAATAGTATCGTTTTCAATAAAATAATGATTGAAGAAAATCTACAAGTGAAAAATAAGAACTGATGTTGAAACCAGAGATCTGATCTCAGATTATGATAAATTCTCCAGATTATTTAAAGTTTATCACAAATCTTGCTTTATTTCAACCCCTCCAAGATCTTCAGATAAACGAATGCTTCCTGTAGTAGTCACACCATGAGTGTTACACGGTGCAGGCTTCCGGAGAGCCAAGTTCCGCTGTCCTCCACTCTTCTCCTCTTCTCTCTGCTGCCCCTCAGGAAGACCGATTGATTGTCATGGAGTGCTCAAATTCTAGGATTCTTATTGGATCAAATTTGCTAGTGATCGATGTGCTTTAAAGTGTCATTCATTTGGGGTGTGGGAGGATTGGAGCTTTTCAGCGCTCTCTTCTCTCTCCTTGCTGCGGAGGTGGAGGATGTCAGAGCTCAGGCCTAGCTGCCTCTGTGTGTGTGTGTGTGTGTGTGTGTGTGTGTGCGCGCGCGCGCGCATACACCTCACCCATGTTGCAGAAGTGGACAGGTGGTGGCTTCTCCTTGTTACCCAAGGCCAGCCCCGCCACCTCTTTTTTTCCCCTTCAAATGCTGATGGGCCAAGGCCTGCTCTCTTTCCTGCACCTTTTTTTCACAGACACACAGGGCACACTACCCTGGTAGCCGTCCAGTCCAGCTCAGCACGAGAGCAAATAAGCATTCTCTATCGTGCTGCTTATGTGCTTCTTTTCTTTGTGTCTTGTTGGGTATGTCGGGTTGGATTTTGGTCTAAAGTGTCTCTTAGTCCTGGATGTCTGGGTGGTTCAGTCAATTAAGTGTCTGCCTTTGGCTCAGGTCATGATCCCAGGGTCCTAGAATCAAACCCCACTCAGGATCCCTGCTTGGTAGGGGGCCTGCCTCTCCCTCTCCCCTTCATATTGCTTGTGCTCTCTCTCACTTGCTCTCCCTCTCTCAAATAAATAAATTAATTAAATCTTAAAAAAAAAAAAAAAGTATCTTAGTCCTAATCAGGTTGGCAAAAAAAGGCTGAACCATTGTGGTTCTGTTGGGTTCCAGGACCAAACCTGGCCAGCAACGAAGCCACACCAGCTACTCCTGGGCGTGAGGCTGCTTGGGAAGGGGCCTTGCTTTAGACTTGGCTAAAGAGCAGCAGAGCTTGCCGCTGAGGAGACTGAGGAACTCAGGTAGACTTGGATTTTTGAAGGGATGCTTAGCCCAGAGCCAGGGCATAGTAAGGAGGCTCAGTAAATATTGACTGATGACTGAGGTTGGAAAGACAAAATCAACACATAGGAAAAATTTTTTTCCCACAATGTAAGAAGATGTCATCAGGGACGCCTGGGTGGCTCAGTTGGTTAAGCAGCTGCCTTCGGCTCAGGTCATGATCCCGGCATTCTGGGATCGAGTCCCACATCGGGCTCTTTGCTCAGCAGGGAGCCTGCCTCTTCCTCTGCCTCTGCCTGCCATTCTGTCTGCCTGTTCTCGCTCTCTCTCCCTCTCTCTCTCTGATAAATAAATAAAATCTTTAAAAAAAAATAAAAAAATAAAAAAATAAAAAAATAAAAAAGAAGATGTCATCAAACCCTACATTGTGAGGCATGGTCACAGTTATACAGGAGGCTGTATTAGTCAGGATAGAAACTGTGCACAATTTTTGTGCCACATAATTTATGCCAAATTTGACTGAAAGAAGATAGAAGATTTTTCTCTTTGACAGAACAATCCACGGAGCATAGGCTAGCGAGAGAACACCACCCTGCAAGGCCACTCAGAATCAAGGGCTTCTCTCACCATTGCTTAGGGCTGTAGTTCCCAAACCATGCACCACATTGTCCCAGAGAGCCTCAGCTAACTCTGAGGGGAACCACAGGATGTGTACCACTTCTGAGGCAAACAGAGGATCCTCCAAATCTGACAGACACCACATAGGCTAACAGCTTCAGTTAGTTCACAATTTCAACACTGAGAAAGAAATACACCCCTCCCCTTTGATGACATCTTACCTTTGGGAAGCTAGGTTTTTGGTGGTTGCTATGACAAAAGGCAAGTATTATGAAAAAATCGATGTGGAACAGGAAATGGGGTGGTGGTGTCCAACCTGATTCCAAGGTTTGAGGAGCTGAGCATTGCCCAGCAGGTGCACACATCCCATCACCAAGGGACTTTAGTTGTTTGGAAGTAAAAATATTTTTCTTTTGATTTATGTATATTATTATTTTTTTTCAAATGGCTTCTAAATGTTGGGAGATGATGCTCCATGTATCTCTCGTGGTTTTGCATATATTGTAAGTAGAGACTCTTATTGCCTTTGATCCAAACTTTTCAAGAATATGTGTATAGCTAATAGTCTTAGAAGACAGAAATAATGACTCTCTCTGGAACAAAGAGCAGGTCTATTTACTGTCTAGTTTAATAGAAATAATGTTTCCCTCTCAGGCAGAGATCAGGCAGGCTTACTGCCCATTATAAAAGACTTGGATTGCCAAAGCGTGGCAATCTGGGATTCAGGTTACCTCTCCTGTAACACAACCACCTGTGTGTGCTGGTGTCACACAGCTCCATGGAATGAATGCTCGGGAAACCAGAGCTAATGCTGTCACATGGGGTATTGCTACTGCTGTGAGTAATGCATTCCTTTCTCTCTCACCCAGGAGTCTCGTGTCTTCTGCCAACCTCCATGAAATGTGGCTGGCTAACTCATTAGCTTACAAATAGGATGAAATCTCAGACCCCTCACCGTTCTTGACACTCAGTTGTTAGGACGTAAGTACTTATTAGGTTGTTTGGACAAAGCTACTTAAGAAACAGAACTATTAATTCTTGCTTTTGGCCCATGAGGGCTGTGATAAAATTACTGAGATACTAAGGGTACTATAAACTGAAAAGTTGGACACTTCTGGCTCAATTCATTGTTCTCATCTGCATGTTTGAAAATAAGACTTGTTCACTTTCCAGCTGGCAGAGAGGAGAAAAGAAAAAGTCCAAGGAAGCAATTTCTTTTCCAAAGCAAGACAGGCACAAGTCACACACAGCTCTCCTGTTCACATCCCGTTGGTGAACTTAGTCACGTGGCCACAGCCAGTCACAAAGGAAGCCGGAAGAGGAATCTCTACACGAGTGTCCATATGCTTGGCTTAAAATCGACATCTATGGAAGGAGGGAGATGTATTTTGGCAGACAGCTAACATTCTCCACCACAGAGGTATTTCCCTCTGCTTAGTTATTGTTGCTGAAATAAGAGTGTAGGGTGAGATGTGTAAACAATCTCGTAATATCTTCACTGCAAGCTGGCTCTGTATGGCTTTTATAGGAGGGACATTTGCCTTGGTAACCACTTAAGCTTCCTTCCTTCCTTCCCTTCTCTTGGCATCCTATCCCAGTCCTAAATTCCAGGAACCCATTAGTTAGAATCTTTTCATTGGCAGACTCTGGGATGCTCTGCTTCTTGTCCTGGGCCTATCCTCTGTAGTGTGCACTCTTGGCGTCAGTTCTTGCGTGAAGGGTGGAGCTGGGAGTTGGGTAGGGATCCTGCACTTGTGTTTACAGCACGGTGGAGGAACCACATTTTTCACCAAATCAGGCAGGCTGGATTCAGGCTTTGATATGGCTGGAGTTTATACAATTTGGGGACCCTCTTTTAAGTACGCATAAAAAGCACAAAATAAATATCCAGAATGAGAAATCATAGTAGTTTTCAACTGAAAACTTGCGCAAAAGCTTTGAAAAAGCTGGCAAATATTACAAACATCAATTTTAAAAATATAACATTTTATTTATTTACTGTCTAACATGCCTCTCTAAAGTTTTGGGGTAATTTTTATATGATCAGTAATTCCAAAAAATATACAAAATTAATCTGAAATTAAGGCATACAGAAGAACAATTTTAACTTGCTTCTTGTTGTATTGACCTGAAAAAAATCATATAATCAAATTACTTTTATATCATTTACACTGATTTATGAGTGAATATGTGAGAGTTTTGACAGAACATTTGCTTCAACAGAGTTTGCTAGCACAAGGAGCATCAGACATGATGTGAGGCATAAACATCTGACTTCATACAAAGATAAGCTTGCCGTTGGTAATACTGCCACAGGTTCATAACCTATAAAACCTAGGAATTGTGATCAATTCTATTTTGCAAGATTTCCCTTAAAAAAGAAAAAAAAAATGGTGGTTTGATAATTATGTACACTGCGCTACCAAGTATATTTCTGATAGCAAACTTTTAACTAGATATAAATGAAAACTGGATCTTCTACTTACAATTGTATACATCTAATAATTCAAAGAAACTTCTGAAACTAGCTCTTGGTCCCATACATTCTAAACCTTATTGCTCTTCCACTACTGGGTGCTGGGTACCAGGGGACATGTTCATATCACCATTTTGTCCTTGGCCCTGAACTTTGATGTTATGGGACCAAATGAGTTGATGTTGTAGAGTCAGGAGAATTTCTGGCAGCCATTCCTATAACTAGGAGCTCTGGTGATAACTTCACTACTCATGGAAGTAACTGACAAAAACAGAAACGTGCCACTCATTCCAAACTTCAGAGATCCCCAACTCAACTTCTTTTTGGCCAGATACCAAAAATGCCTGTTGCCACTCATCACTGTTCAATAGGGAAAGACTGGTGGTGAAAAAGTCAGAGAGGAAAGATATAGTGGTCTTAACCAATTGCTGTTAAATATCATTATTTCCCAAACTTTACAAAAACACATGACCATCAGAATACTTTGTTAGGACTGCTCACTAGGCCCTGGCTAGAGCATGTACAAGTGAAGCTTAACCTCCATTAGCTTCCTCTGGCTAGAGGTTGTGAGTGACCACAAGGAGATCCATCTTAAAACAAATGCAATATCCTCAAAAACCAACTATTATTTTGAAGCACTTTATGATTTACAGAACTTTCATACTCATTATTATATTTGATTCCCAAAAGCAGCTTTTAGGTTGCCAAAGCAGATACCAAAATTTTGGGAAGTAAAATTATTTGCTCTAGGCAAGCAAAATCTCCCTGGACTGAAAACCGAGGTCTTCAGACTTCAGAATTCAAGCTCTTCTACTATATCATTCCAGAAAAGACTCATAAAGATATTTTTGCATGACATATATTAACTGCTCAAAAAATATCTGTGGGACAAGTGAAAGAAAAGAAAGAAGTCAAGCAGGAGCCAGGAATACTTTAAGTGACCAAGGAAAGACAGTCCTTCAGTGGGAAGGAAAATGGGCCAGAATCCTACCTTTCCAGCTGGAACGTATACTTCCCCTACATTTCTTCCAGATGTCAGCCTGTTTTCCATATCCCATAGTCCAGACCAACATTATAGGGAACAGGACATAGATGATTATTCAGTAAAAGGGCTCTGGGTCCATATGTTCTCATAAAAAAATTTCAGTTTTTCTGGGTTACAGGTGGGGAGTGGGCTGGATATTCCTCTGTAGGTGGGGGGTGAGGGCAGGGCAATGGGGAGCAGATAGGTGAGCCTCCATTAAGGTTAATTATAGCTCTGATACATAAATACGCCTAGATAGATTTTTGATGAGTGCATCATTCACCGGTTCAATGTCTGTTGCTTAATTTTAGTTGTTAAGTGTGAGGAGGCATGAAAAGAAATCTGTACTTTTAATTCAAAGATCAGCTGGCCTGATTTTTACTCCAGATGTAGTGAGATCGATGATATGTTCTTAAGCTTCCTTCCGTGTCAGGCCTCACACAGGAGGAGGCTTTTAATGCTGAATTCCAACACCTTAAACGCTGATGGAGGGATGGAAACATATGCAAGTTGATTTAGCATGGCCGGTCCATTCAGGAGTCTCGTGGGTCTCTGGAATTTCTGACGACTCAGTTTCTACCCCTCAGCATGAGAGTAGAGATGGGCTTATTTAAAACTGAGACCCAGTAATTTGGAGAACTGAATGATCAGAGTAGGAAGATCTCAGCCAGGAAGGTGAGGTCTGTTCTGAATCATTTTCATCTATGTTAAACCTTCAAAGACCTCTTTTTATTCCCCCTTGACTAAAATCCAAACTCCCTACTGTAGGGTCCCCACCAAGACCCATTTGTCCCAGCCTCTTATCTCCCTCACTCCCCATCCTCCTGCCACACCAGTGGCCCTTCTGGTCCTTGCACACACCACCATCTTTCTGTCTTGTAGCCTTTGCATATGTTGTTATGGCTTTTCGTATATTCCTATTATCTTCAGGTTTCAGCTTAGATTCGCTTTCTCATGGTGACCTTCTCCAACCACCTCATCTAAAGCAGCAGCATAACAGCCTCCTTCTACCACCCTTATGCACCATCATCTCACTGTTTTCTCCCTAGCACTTCACAGTCTAACATGTTCTTAGTTGCTTCCTTACTTATTTGCTTCCTCCACTAGACTATAATCTTCATGAGGACAGAGGACTTATTTCTGTCATCATCAGATATCCCCAGCTCCTAAGACAGTGCCTAGCCCATGAGAGATGCCCAATACATATCTATTGACTGAAGATTGAAAAAATTGTTTCCCTTCACAGCATTAGCTGACCTACTGGTGGAAGATTCATCTTAGCTCTCAGGGTTGTTTTTAAGGTATCAACACCTTTCTTTCTTTTTTTAAGATTTTATTTATTTATTAGACAGACAGAGATCACAAGTAGGCAGATAGAGGAGGAAGTAGAGAGCCCGATGTGGGGCTCGATCCCAGTACACTGGAATCACGACCTGAGCTGAAGGCAGAGGCTTTAACCCTCTGAGCCACCCAAGCATCCACCCCCCTTTTTTTAAAGATTGTATTTCTTTACTTGAGAGAAAGAGAGAGAGGGCACAAGCGAAAGAGAGCACAGGCCAGGGGGAGGAGTGGAGAGAGTAGCAGGACCTTAGGATCATGACCTGAGTCAAAGGCATATGCTTAACCAGCTGAGCCACCTAGGCGTCCCTCAACATCTTCCTTTGCCTTCCTACCCTATGTTAATGCTTTGGTCCATCTAAAGACCAAATAAAATCTTGACTTGGATTGCTCTGAGACCTCACTCCTTGTATACTGAGCACTCTAAGGGAGATGTTTTTGCAGTGGGTGAACCTGTTTCCCAAGGGTGTGTCCTCTCTCTGGTTGGACAAGACATGCCCTCAGAGCTTGCCAGGGCATGATTTTCCAATAATGGAAGCACTGTTCAAGTTCAACAGTCAGGGCAGCAAGAGCACAGCAGCCAGGAACATCTATGAGAGACAACCAGCAAGCCCAGGACAGACAGACAACACATGGAAAAAGAAAACTCTTGCATTAGAGCCTAACTAGGGCTGGAAATTCCACTTTGAATGAAATCCTCGCAGTTCAGAGCCAGGAGAGTTGGAGGAAACAGAAACACTCCCATCTATACATACATTCTCCACTGGAGCCCATTCCAGCTGCATTTGCTTCTTCAGAGCCTCACCAGGAGGACCTTTCTTGCATTGACCATCAAGAGCATTTGGTTCATGGAAACAAAGGAGACAAAAATGGAATGAAGGAAAAAAGAAAACGGAATGAAGATAGCAAGGCCACAGAGGACAAAAATGGGCTGCTGTAAAAACACTTTCTGACCCCAGAGGATGTTGATTTCTGGAATTTCCCTGAAGTCTCCTGGACCCTTCATCCGCACAAGGAGGAATACTACAACAGGGAGAGCCATGGCCTGATGGCCAGCAACCCTGAGTTCTACCACTCCCAACGGTGCCACTCACTTTGCCAAGTGACCTCGGACAAACCACTTCACCTTGAAACTCAGATATCTCTTCCATCAAGTGAGAAATTCAACTCAAAAAAATATGGCAAAATAGACATACAATTTTTCATTTTACCTACTTTTAAGGATATATAATTCAGTGACATTAAATATATTCACACTGTTGTGTAACCATGACCACCATTCGTCTCCAGAACTTTCTCATTTTCCTAAATTGAAATGACATACCTATTAAACAGCAACTTCTCATTCCTTAGCCCCTGACACTCACCATTCCATTTTCTGACTCTATGAATTTGACTATTAGAAGCACTGCATATAAGTGGAATCATGTAGTATTTGTCATTTTTTTCGTCTGGTTCATTTCACATAATGTCTTCAAGGTTCATCTTTATTGTAGCATGTGTCAGAATTGCCTCTTTTTTAAGGCTGAATAATATTTTTATATGTTTGCCCCATTTTATCTATTTATCCATTATTGATAGACACTTGGGTTGCTCCCACCTTGTGGCTATTGTGAATAATGCTGTTGTGAATCCGACTGTGCAACTGTCTGAGTCCCTGCTTTCACTTCTTTTGGGTATTTACCCAGAAGTGAAATTGTTGAATCATAGGGTGATTCTGTGTTTAATGTCTTGAGGAACCACCATACCATTTCCCGCAGTGCTTTACCTTTTATGTTCCCACCAGTAATGTACAAGGGTTCCAATGAGAAACTGAATTTTTATTAGTCAGAGGATCTATTCTTCAAAGGAAATATTCCAGGAAGCTCTGCATGCAAAAAGAATTATAGGGGAGTATCCCAGAAGCAATGGGGGTGAGGAGCCCAATAACTCCAAAGAACACTTCTGTGGAGTGAAATAAAAACTATAGAAGACATTCTCCCAGGCTTCTTCACACATCAAGCATCATTAGCTTACATTCATGTGATGTACTGAGCAGGTGTTAGACATACTTGATTTACTTATGCATTACCTGCTCCACAAAGGATTTGAAGAGATTTGCAAAAACTCATACAATAAAAATGGAAGAAACACATAGTTAAGGGTATCAGGGCAGAGAAAGGTAGAAGGGTGCCTTTAAGGTAGATATATGAGCCTGCACAGCCTCTGCCCACAGGCTCCCTCAGTCTGAGTGTTATAGATGAAGGAATGTTGGAGAAATCTAGGGGGAGACTTCTCTATGAACATATGGAATCTCATATGTCAATGAGGCCAGATTGTTTATGTTATACATGCCTTCACCCAAAGCTACGTTGCAAGACTCAAAGAATAAAAGGAATCTATTTTGAGTGGAACAGAAACATGTTGAGGCAGCAGAGTAAGTGCTTCTAAGCATCCACCCAAGTCATAGAGCCTAGATTTAAATCCTAGCTTCACTGACTGCTAATCCAGGGCAAAATACTTAACCTCTTTAAGCCTCCATTTTCCCTACTATAAACGAGAGTGATGCTAGAGATTGTTGTGAGAATTAAGTGAGACACTGTATTCAGACACGAGTCCAGGACCTGGTCTATAAGCTATCAGTACCTGGTAGCTACTCCCACGGGAATGATATTTCAGAGGTACACATGCCATATCATTCTTGTTCATTTCTCTGTCCCTGGCACGTAGCAGAATGCTGGCTTATAGTAGGTGTTAAATGGTATTTGTAAACTTGACTTGATGTATCTGTCTTTCTTGTTTGACGTGCCCTGTGCCACATTCCCTCTCTGAGTGGTAGGTGACAGGGTTGAAAAGCATGAGGTCACATTATTTAAAAGCCTTGCTCACTAGGTAACACCCAGAGACTAAATGCTCGTGGACTTTGATGAAATGCAAGCTGTGTAATGTACATAACCGTGACTGCCCAGGTCAAGGGCCTCTACAGTGCTTTTCTTCATGCCCTCCCTCTTTAAAGGAATGTGTCTTGCTTATTCCAACAAAGCATGTAAAATGATAAATTAGATAATAAATGAGGACCAGAGAAGTCCAAGCTTCAATTCAAATATTACTTTCTGAATGTTTAACATGAACATGTTTAAGACTCTCTGCTGGGCACTGTAGGATATTTGAAGTTCAATAAGAAAGGACTTCTCTCAAAGCATGTACTTTCTAATAATTGAGTGGCATATGGATTATGGTATAAATATAAGAAAAATGCCATAAAGAAGATCAAATGAATGATACAGGAAATGAAAGAAGGGAGAAATCATATTAAGTTGTAATTATCTGGATATGTTTCTTAAGGGAGGTGGTCGTTTCTGATGTCTTTGGATTTGTCATCATGGGGGGGTTGGGAGGAAGGCTTTGGAGGCAGGAGGAATGATGGGGGAAGGAGGCATGGGGCAGAGAAGCCGAGAAAGCTTGGCAATCAGTGAGTCAACTATTTTAGATGGATCATACAATACATGTAGAAGAACATGTCTAGAAAGAGAGCTTTGGGGGTCTTGAAGGTTCTGATGAGGAATTTACAGAGAAAGGAGAGCAACAGAGATTTTGAGCAAGAGGTTTATAAGATTAGATTGACATTGGGGAAGGGTCAACTGGCAGTGAAACGGATTGAGGTAGAGAAAAAAACAGGAAGTGGGGTATGACTTAGGGGACAGTTGAAGAGATCCACACAGAAGTTATGAATGGAGGCGTTGACAGCAAGAACAGATAAGAAGGACCGCTGGAGGAGGGGTTTTGCAGAGGAAGCTACTACAAGGTTTAACACTCCTGCTTTACTCGGAGAGAAAATGAAGCATGACTAATTCATCTTTCCCAAATCAGCTCTTGCAAGCTTCTGGTGAACAGACTCCAGGCTTGGAAGCCAAGTGTGGACCCTGGGTCTGTTGATTGGCAGAGTGGGTTGGAGAACTGGAAGTGTCTCTCGTTCTCCCTGATTCTCCATGTGCTTCAACCCAATTCACAGCCTCAGGGGAAAGAGCTAGATGAGGGAGATCTGAGGAGGAAGATTCTCCCCTTGACAGCCTCATCTGTGACAGAATATTGCACAATAGTCACGCGTCTTTTGGAATGTGACAAAGACCAAGATTATCAGCTTATGTGTTCCTAGCCTCCTGTCCTGTCCCCGCTCCACATCTTCCACCACCTAAAGAGAATTTTCTCTTGATTGCTCAGCTTCTCTCTCTCTTCACTTAGAAGAATTCTGTCTACATGTTCTGTGTTTTCCTTATGACAGAATAGCAGGGAGAGAGAAACCAGATGGGACAACTAGGAAGAAAGGAGGCGAACTCCTGGCTTGTTAAGTCCAGGACTACCCTTGGGTCTGTAAAATTCAGGTCATGGGCTAAATAAACAATATAATAAAAAACGAAGCCAGAAGATCAGGTCAATCTATATAAAAAAGGAGCTAAGAGAGAAATAGGGAAAAAGAAAATGAAAAATAATCTGGACTGGGTTTCAGAGAACACTTGAAGGGGAGACTTGGCGAATGAAAGGTTCTGAGACACAAAACATGTTGCTGGAGTTTCAACAGAATCTTTTAGTGATAATTAAATGTTGGAATTTCTGTTTGGGTTGCTTAATGTTTTTTAATACTTTATGTTTTTAATGTTTTGTTTGAATGTCCTAACACACTGAGAGTGGGCAACATTGCACCCCAGCTTATAGTCAAGTTGTAGACCAACAGAATGGTTACCAGTAGGAATTCTGGAACCAAACACTGGAATCTCAAATCCCATTTCTACCACTTAATAGCTGTGTGACCTTTGGCTAGACACTTCTCTGTGACTTGGGTGCTTTGTCTATAAAACGAGTTAATAAGAAGGTCTACTGTTGTTGTGTTAAGTGAGTTAATATTTATAAAGCTCATATAATGCTCACGTCAATCCTGGCACATTGTTAGAACCAGATAAGCATTAGCTATTATTAGCACAGCAAAATGTAAGATTGTAAGATTTTTCTGCTTTAGTTCAAGATGACTGCCAGAGAATTATCCTCAACAAAACAGATCCTAAGTTTTGGGGATCTAGGTGGTTGTGATAGGCAGATTTCTTTCTTTTTTTTTTTTTAATTTAAAATTTTTTTTTATTTTTTAAATTTCTTTCCAGTGTACCAGAATTCATTGTTCATGCACCACACGCAGAGCTCCATGCAATACGTGCCCTCCATAATACCCACCACCAGGCTCACCCAACCTCCCTCCCATCCCTGGTTCCTTCAAAACCCTCAGATTGTTTCTCAGAGTCCACAGTCTCTCATGGTTCATTTCCCCCTCCAATTTCCCCCAACTCCCTTTTCCTCTCCATCTCCCAATCTCCTCTGTGTTATTTCTTATGCTCCACAAATAAGGGAAACCATATGATAATGGACTCTCTGCTTGACTTATTTCATGACAGGCAGATTTCTAAAATGATCCCCAATGGAGGCAAACCATAAGAGACTTTTAATGATAGAGAACAAATTGAGGATTGCTGGAGGAAGGTGGGTGGGGGATGGGCTAATTGGGTGATGGGGATTAAGGAAGGCACTTGTGATGAGCACTGAGTGTTAGTATAATTGGTGAATTGCTAAATTCTACTCCTGAAACTAATATTGTACTATATGCTAGCTAACTAGAATTTAAATAAAAATTTAAAAGAAATGAAATGACCCCCAGTGATTCCTACCTCAGGGCTTTCACACTCTTGTGTAATTCCACTCCCCTAGATTGTGGGCTGGGCCTGGTGACTGGTCTGTAATTCATAGAATAAGGCAACAGTGATGGGATGCCACCTCTGTGATTAGGTTACAAAAGGTTGTGAGTTGGGTCTTGCCAGCAGACTCTCTCTCTCTTGCTGCTTTTGATGTCAGATGCCTTGTGGGAGAGGCACATATGGCAGGTAACTGAGGGAAGCCTGCGGCCAACAACCTGTGAGGAACTGAGGCCCTCAGTCCAAAAGCCTGTGAGGAATGGCCAATATCCACTGAGTGAGTTGGCAGTGGATCCTGCCTCATTTGAAACTTGATTGTAGCTTTTGGAGAGATCCTGAAGCAAAGATCCCAGCTAAGTCATGTCCAGATTCACAACCCCAGAAACTGTGAGGTAATGAATATGTGTTGTTTTAAACCACTAAGTTTTAGAGTGATTGGTTGCATAGCAATCAATAACTAATATAGCCATGTGCCGAAGCAGGAACTTGGGAACTGAGCCGAGGGCAGCAATCCAGCTGTAGGACATTGGGTGGAAATTGGGGGGGGGGGGCTCGAGAATGATAACCACGATAGAAGGAGTGTCCTCTGTTCAGCACTGGAGAAACCACACCCCAGGTCTACGTGCAGGACCAGGAGAGTGACTCAGGCTGAGCCCTTGGGGTTGGGGTAGCTGGGGCTGTCCTAATGCTTCCTGCTACAGGTGCACACCAGTCCGGGAACACGAAGTTCTCATCTTGCATCAGTGCCCTCTCCAAACATTTGCGTGTGGACTCTTCTGGAAATGCCTCCTTATCTTTAGGAAACCACTCCATTTGCATTTGTTTATTAATTCATGCAACATCTATGAGCTGGACAGTTCTACGTGGTCCGGATACACCATAAACAAGAAGAAGCGGTCTGCATGCACTTTACAATTTCTTTTAGCTTTACTCCTCTCTTTTAAATGCACCTCTGTCTCCTTCACTGTTGGCGGGGGAGGGAGGACACTTCTGATCACATACCTCTTCAAGTCTGATGTTCTCCATGGCGTTGTCCTGTCTCTCTTTTCTTTTTATCTTCTGTCTCCCTGAATGATTCCAGGCTCTATCCAGCACTTGTGTGTTGAAGATCCTAAATTTGCATTTTTAGCTCAGAATCCCGAATGTCAGATTATACATCCCACTGTAGGTGTTACTTCTATCCCAGATACTTCAAGCTCAAAAATGACCAAAATTAAATCTATTTCCTCTACTCTTCCCCTCTCCAGTCCTGTCAAAACCTTTTTTTTTCCTCGAACATTTCCTCTTCTAAATAACAGCTTCATCATCCAGCCCCAAACAGACCAAGAACAGGCATCCTCCCAATTCTTTCCTCCTGGCCTCCGCTTTCCTCCTCCAATCTCGCTAAGTATTACAGATTTTTATCCCCTCAAGGGCCATTTCCTGTTCTCCATCATGTCTGGGATGGGCCCATTTTAAGCTTGTGTCTTCCTTTAGTAGGTCTGATGCAATAACATTTACATTGATTTTCCTGTCTCTGTGCTCACCTCCTTCTGCCTCACCTTGCACACTAGCGTCAATGTGAGGTTTCTAATTGCTGAGCGATATAGCTCTGGCTCAAACCCTGCAATGATTCCCCATTGTCCACTGGGTGAAGTCCATATTAGCTTGCTGTTTGAAACCAGCCCTTCACAGTCTCAGCCTTCTCTCCAGCTCCTTCTGCACATAAACTCTGCACTAGCCACACCATTTGCAGTTTTCCTCACATGCTGTGACTAACACTTTTGCTTGAGAGGCCATCCCCTGATCTGGTCTATCAGGTGAATTCCAAGTCATCCTTCAAGCCTCAGCTTTAAACATTTCTAGTGAAATAGGCTCAAGTGACAGTTTGCTAAATGAATAAGGGAATGAATGAACAAATGAATCAACTGATCAGGCCTGAGTCTGTAGATGGGGAGATACATGGGCCCAGGCATGGGAGTTCTAGAAAGAGAGCAGAGGAAGTGGAGCTCTTCCTCTCCATCCCCAGGGCCCATAGCCCAGGCTTGTGCTCACCCCTTTATACAAATACACCTGCCACAAGCCTTCTAACCTAGTGAATTCGGCCCATATGGTATGAATCACATAAAGTTAGAATTAGCCCCTTAATTCCTTAAAAAGCCTCTAAAGAACATTGTGCAGATATACCATTTCTCAATCTGGTACATCTGGTTTTCTCTGGAGCACAGGAACAGATCTAGCTCTTCAGCTGAGAACCCAATGAAGAAGTTGGCTTACGTTCAGGTGTCTTGTTAAAAGATAAATGATTATCCTACTCATCATGGTGAGATGCTCCTCACTGAGACAAGTAGGAGAAAACACAGGCTGAATAAGGCCAGCTGACCCTCATTCCACATACCTCGATTCCACTCAGGATGGCGCATACTCAGTTAACACCCACTCACCTCCCTACTTCAGCCATCCAAGTCCCAAGTCCACTTCTTGACCTCAGAGCCCCTGCCTAAGCCTGGCCTCTCCAGACCAACCCAGACATGTGAAATGCTTCTCTCAAGAAGTACGCTCTGCTCGAGTGAGGTCAGCATTCTCTCTGATCTCTCTCAAAGCTCTTTCCTACCTTTCTGTCTCTGCTCAAGCTATGCACTCTGAGAGAAGGCCTTCTTGTCCCACTGACAGGTCAAAGCCCCACACATTTCAACCTCTCCCAAGTTTTTTCTCTCCCATGTTGGTGCGAATCTCTCCCATTTCTGAGTTCCTGTTGCCCTTAGGATCAGGTCTGAATATTCAAGCTCAGACTTTAATGGTTGGTCTATAGAACCTTTTCCATGGTCAGGAGTCTTGCAATCCATTAGCAAACATCTGTATTGCTTTGAGAAGGGTATTTGACAAATCAAGAAGAGTAGAGAATTAAAAAAAAAAAGAGTAGAGAATTAGAAGGACTCATAAAACCCACTGTTGGCAACTGAAACTCTCATACCCTGCTGGTGGGAGTGAAAACTGTTTGGCAATACTTATTAAAGCTAAATATTTACATAGCCTTTGACACAGCAAAGCCATTCTTGGATATACACATCCAAGAGAAAGGAGTACTCATGTCCACCAAAACACATGTACCAGCATGTTCATGCCAACTCCATTCTTAATAATCAAAAACTGGAAATAATTCAAATATCTGTCAATAGTGACTTGGATAATAGTCTGTAGACTGGAATGTTACACAGCAACGAAAAAGAATAAACTACCGCTATACAAATACCACGGAGGGATCTCACAGTCGTATTGTTGTTTCTTTGTTTTTAAATGTAATTATTCTTCAGATGGCCCAATTCAACATGTACTCTATTTTCATCTTACCCATTTTTTAAAATAAAGTATAGCTGACACACAAGGTTATGTTAGTTTCAGGTGTGCAACATAGTGATTCAACAGATCTATTTGTTATGCTGTGCTCACAAGTGTAGCTGCCATTTTCCACTATGCAGTGTTATTATAATACCCCTGATTGTATTCCTTCTGCTGTACCATTCATCCCGTGGCTTACTCATTCCATAACTGGAAGCTTGTTTCCCCACTCCTGTTAAACCTTTTGCCCATCTCTCCATGCCCCTTCTCTCTGGCAGCCACCCATTTGTTCTCTGTATTCATGTGTCTATTTCTGCATTTGGTTTTTTTAGGTCTCATGTATAAGAGAAATCATATGGCATTTGTCTTTCTCTGATTTATTTCCCTTTGCATAATATACTCTAGGACCATCCATATTGCTGCAAATGGCAAGATCTCATTCTTTTTTTCAGCTGAGTACTATTCCATTGTATAGTCACAGACATAATACTGAGTGAAAGAAGCAAAACACAAAAGATTCCACTTATATGAAGTTCAAGTACAAGCAAAATAATCTATGGTAATAGTGGTTATCTTTGGAGAGTTCTGAGAAACTTTGAGGGTTCTGAAAATAATACTGGTTTGGGTGGTGATCAAGTGTATATGTAGAAAGTTATCAAGCTGTATGGTTAAGATTGGTATAGTTCACCTGCTTTAAGTGATACCTCGATAAAGAGATAAACAAGAGTGTTCTATAGATATGTTGCTTTTGCTATCCAGCATTTATCTATCTTTTTCCTAAAGTAATTTCACCCAGATTCACCACTGGTCTTCACCTTCAGGGATTGTAAACAAGGCTGATATATAGGTCACATGATCCAGGACTATTCAATCAGAATGTTCTACACTCTGGCCATAATAATTGATTCAGGGCTAGACATCTGATTTTAACCAAACCAGTGAAATTCAAAGTCAGAACTTTTTTTTTTTAAAGATTTATTTATTTTAGAGAGAGAGAGAGAGTGCGCACACATGGGAGGGGCAGAGGGAAAGGGAGGGGAAAAAATCCCAAGAAGACTCCTTGTTGAGCATGGAGCTCTACCATAGGGCTTGATCTCATGACTCGAATGATCAGGACATGAGCCGAAACCGAGAATTGGTCACCCAACTGATTGTACCACCCAGGTGCCCCAAACCCAGAACTTTTAAACAAATCCTAAGCTTACATATACATTTACAAGAAGATGAGAGGTTCTATCAAAACATGTCGACTGCCTGTTGTTAGAGCTAGCTCCTCAGCGGGGCGGCGGGTGGGGGGGGGAACAAAACAGAAAAACGATTTCCTAATCCTCACAGTGTCCGTGCTGAAGCTGTTGTCTGACTGTGAGAAACAACTCCCTTCTATGCCCATCCTTCACTTGCCTTAAGGTTGTTGCCTCCCCGGTGAAGTGGATAGGAGTAGAAAGAGTATGTTTTTGGGGTTATCAGATGCCTCCATGAAGAATCAAGGATCACATGACCACAGTCTTGCTGCCAGAGAGGCTGGGCAATGTAGGAATGCTGAAACAAACACGTTCGGTGGTCCACGTTACATCACGTTGGCCACCACTAAGCTTGGCCATGGCTACCATTCTCACCAACAGCATCCCTCCTGTAAGCATGAGGTCTTGTCCTTGAGCATCCTGCCCCAGGACCTTCTCCAACACCATGAGACCTTGCTTAGACAACAGGTAAGAATAACTCCAGGTACAGGGGAATTCATTCATGTCCATCTCAGTAACTTCCAGTCACTGTGAGATGGAAACTGGCTGCTAAAGTCTCATCTAAAGTGATAGGAAACCTGTACCTTTCTCACCTTGATAACACGTTCCTATTTTTTTTTTTTTGAAACTTTATTTATTTGACACAAAGAGATCACAAGTAGACAGAGAGGCAGGCAGAGAGAGAGGGAAGCAGGCTCCCTGCTGAGCAGAGAGCCCGATGCGGTACTTGATCCCAGGACCCTGAGGTTATAACCAGAGCCGAAGGCAGTGGCTTAACCCACTGAGCCACCCAGGCGCCCAACACTTTACTTCTTGACATCACCTTCCCTACTCCTTCACTCCTACTTCAGATGATCTCTCTGGTAAATTCCCTATGCTAAGTGCTTCTGTCAGACTCTGCTTTGAGGTGGGGGGAGGGTGTGCACTCAAAGTAAGACAAGAGCTCATGGAAAATCTGGGAAGCACTAACTTTTCTCACACAGCAGGCTGCAGGGCTTTGTCAACATAAGGTAAGGAAAGGTTTGGAGATGTGAGAACCTCTCACAGGCCTCAGGGGTGTACAGAGCCCTTGGGAGAGGCAGGAGTACAACACCTTAGCCTCCCTCCTTCATGGATACATGTTGGATTTTACTCCAAAGTTATTTTGGAATCCCTTTTATTGTCTTATATTAAACCAGATTTTTGCTGAGAGGGCATCCCAGGGCTTAGTTCCTTCATGTAAAGGGCAGTAGCATGTTGTAATTCTGTTGTTTTTCTTTTCTGTTGAGATAATGTGACCCTGAGACTTTAATTTTTACATAAGATTATGCCCTCATTTCAGCTCTAATCTATAGCAAATCTGGTTGACACATTTAAAATCTATTATTACCTAGCTGTTATCTAACTTTGGCAAGTCATGCTTCAAAGGTAGTTCTGATCCCATAAGTATCTAATTGGGCCTAGAAGTTTCTGGGCCTTGCCAAGTAGATTTACAAATTTAGATCCCACTATGTTGATGGTGGTTAAATATCTACTTTTTTTTTTTTTTTTAAAGATTTACTTATTTGACGGATAGAGAGAGAGAGATCACAAGTAGGCAGTGGGTTAAGCTTCTGCCTTAGGCTCAGATCATGATCCCAGGGTCCTGGGATCCAACCCCACATCGGACTCTCTGTTCAGTGGGGAGCCTGCTTCCTCCTCTCTCTGCCTGCCTCTCTGCCTACTTGTGATCTCTGTCTGTCAAATAAATAAATAAAATCTTAAAAAAAAAAAAAAGAAATATGTACTTAGCTTTTACTCTGTGCCAGCCCCACAGACATTGTTAATCCCTACAGTGCTCTGGCCAGGTGGTAGTCATAATCTCCTTCCTTAGAAGCAAGGAAGCAGGAAGCAGGAAGCTCACAGAGCCTCTGTGACATCATGGGCCCCAGGTCATACAACAAGTACAACGAAAAGCAGAGATCTGAATGTGGGTCCAGTTGAGTCCAGATTTCTTGCTCCTTCATCTGTAGGTCAATATATCAATATATTGTTATATCAATATCTCTGGGTAAGAGAGTGTATGGGAAGGAGAAGGGGAAGGAGTATCCCACAAATCAGAGGGTCATAAGATCAGAGGATCTCAGCCTTGAAGGCAGTTTAGAGACCATCTATCCATACCTATGGGCAGGACACATGGGTCCTTCCTGAGGAAGTGCAGGCAGGTCAAGAATCAGGGGGAGGGTCCTGGCCAGGATGTGGGGCGGGGCCTATGTTGTGGGCAGGTGGTTGATGATGGCAATTATAATAAATGAACCACCTGTGCCTGCTTTCCCTGCTTTTTTCCACAGCCTTGAGTTGTGTATGTGTGTATGTGCACACTTGCACACAAACACAAATAGAATTCACCATTTTAACCATTTTATAGTGTATAATTCAGTGTCATTTATGATGTTGTACACCCATCATCGCTATGGAGTTGCTTGGCAAAGGGAAGCTCACTTCTTTTGTGAGCTTAAAAAGTCACTTAAGAAGTCACTCTTGGGGCATCTGGGTGGCTTAGGTGGTTAAACATCTGACTCTGGGTTTCAGCTCAGGTCATGATCTCAGGGTCATGGGATCCAGCCCTACTTGGGGCTTCCTGCTCAGTGCAGTCTGCTTGAGATGGTCTTTCCCTCTCTCTCTGCCCTTCCTCTGACTCCCACAGACTCTCTCACTCTCTAAAATAAATTAAAAAAAAAAAAAAAAAAGAAGAAGAAGTCACTTCATTCCCCTCATCCCCAGCCCCTCGCAAGCACTGCTTTTTCTCTATGGATTTGCCTACTCTGAACATTTTACAGCAATAGATCACACAATATGTAGTCTTTCTTGTCTCTTCTTTCCTACTTGGTATAATATTTTCAAGGTTCATCTCTGCTGTAGGGCATATCAATACATAATTTCTTTTTATGTTCACAATCTTGTCTTTTTTTTTTTTTTTAAAGATTTATTTATGTCAGGAATGCCTGGGTAGCTCAGTTGCTTAAGTTTACCTTCAGCTCAGGTCATGATCCCAGGGTGCTGGGATTGAGTCCAGGCATTGGGTTCCTTGCTCGGCAGGGAGTCTGCTTCTCCCTCTGCCTGCCACTTCCCCCTGCTTGTACTCATGCTCTCTATCTCTGACCAAAAAAAATCCTAAAAAAAAAAAAAAAAAAAAAAAAGGAAAGAAAGATTTATTTCAGAGAGAGAGAGCAAGCGAGCAAGCAGGGGGAGGGACAGAGCAAGAGAGAGAGGGGAAATAGACTCCCCGAAGTGTGCAGAGCCCAACAGGGGGCTTGATCTCCTAAACTAGAGATCATGACCCGAACTGAAACCAAGAGTCAGATGCTTAACTGACTGAGACACCAAGGCACCCCAGAATCATTATGTTGTACATCTGAAACTAATATAATAGATGTCAATTATGGCTCAATTTTTAAAAGTGTAGGTTAAAAAAAATCATCTAATCAATCCATTTTCACCTTTCCTTATCTGAGCCCACACCTGTTCTCTGTAGTGCTACCAGAGGAAAACTCCCAACTCTAGTGAGTAATGCCCATTTCTGTGGGGCTCTTGAGATGCCCAGTGATGCTTCCTTCCCTACGTCCCTGGGAAGGGCTTTCTTTTGCTCCCCTGGAGCGATTTCAAGGTTCTCTTGTCCAAATTCATTCCATGAGACCATTTCCTCTTTTGCTTCCACTGAATGACCTTGCCTCCAGCTTCTCAGTGAAAAGGCACCATCTGAGGGAGGCTCCGTGATTGCCCACGGTATACCTCTCACGCTCCTCTTCCCTTCCAGTTCAAATGGAAGCGACTTCCCTCCTTCTATCAAGAAGCATTCTGTTCTCTGGATCCCATCCCTTCAAGCCTCTGAAAAGATCTCACTTTCATAAGGCTCTAGGATTTATAAATCAGTCTATGTTCCCTTTGGCTAAAGATTTTACCAATTCCTTTTCATCCCAACCCCTGGAGATTCTGAAATGTTTTCCTCTCACAAGGTGTGCTTTGGCACCCTTTTCAGAATCCCTCTCTCTTCTCTATATCCACACCAGGTAGGAAGGATGGTGGAGGCTCATTGTGGCTCATTTGCATCATGTAAACCTTAAATACACATTGTGTAGTGTGTTCCGATATGGCGGGATAATACACTGAACCTTTGTCCTGGTATTTCCTGTCACTCTTTCCCTGCCCCACTGTTCAGGCAACCAGGCATTTTGTTCCGTTGTTTCATGGAAACGATGACACAGCAGAATGTGAACAAAGGACACTCATTTTTGGCTTTGGAATTTCAAAATCTCAGGTCTCAGGGCAAACACAATAACTTGGGAAGAATATAAAAAAAGCCAGGCTGTCCCTCTAGACTTTATAAAGATTCTACAGTCCAATTAGGGAGGAGAGAGAGGGGCCAGGGTCACAAAGAAAGCTCAGAGGCCAGTGGGCCATCATGGGGGATGTTGTGGCGCTGCCCACATACCCCCTTCATGACTGAACCCTCATTGCCCCCAGCTTCCAAGAGTAGAGACATCTCACCGAGAGACACCTCCCCAGAGCAGGCGAAGACGCTGCCTGGCCCAAAATAATACCCCTTCCCTAGAGACAACCAATAATAGTGATTCTTCTGTGTGGAAGGAGACAAGTCTGGCCTGCTAGCTTCACCTTAGGGGGCCTCTGAGAAGTCCTACATCTGTACCTGTACCCCACTTCAAGCTCTATCTGTCATTCTGAAAGAACCCCCTCACCCCACCCCTACCAGCTCCTGGCATTCAAATATTCACCTACATAAAAAGATTGTTCAAACAGGGCCTGGCTACTTCCAGGAAGATACACCTGTAAACTGAGGAATGGAAGGAATCTGATGAAGACCCCAGAGTTCCTGAAGTTTAACCTAGGGCATGAGAGGAGAAATGGCATGTGGCTTACATAGGTAGAGAAGGCCGGAGCCGGCCTCAGCATTCCCCACAGCCGTGAACTTCAGCCAGAACAGGACAGGATCAGGGATGTGGCCAGGAGGATCCGGTCATGGCACTGGCAGACAGCGGACCTGAAGATGCCTCAGGGTTAGGATCTGCACGGATGCAGAACTGAAGACCAGATGGGAACAAGGACATCTCAGAAGGTGCCACCGTGATGCCACCAAGCACCCAAATCCAGCCCCTTTCCTTGAGGTCCTGATACTATCTACACCACCCTGAACTTCATCAAGAAAAGGAAGTCAGGCTGGGAATAGACAGAAATGTCACTTACAGGGCACCTGGGTGGCTAAGTCAGTTGAGCATCTGCCTTCGGCTCAGGTCACCATCTCAGAATCCTGGGACCGAGCCCCATATCAGGCTCCTTGCTCAGCGGGGAGTCTGCTTCTCCCTCTCCTTCTGCCTTCCCCACCCCACTCATGTTCTCCCTCTCTTTCAAATAAATAAAATCTTTTTAAAAAATATCACTCACATAGGCTATGAAATCATGTTTATCATACCTCCCTGTGACCTCCAAGCCAAAAATCAAAACAAAAAATAAGCAACAGATTGGGGAAAGTCTTCAGCAAGTATAAAGACAAAGGACTACTGTTTTTAACAGGAGTCCACACAAATGGATGAGAAAAATTCAAAGACCCTAAATGGGAAGTGGGAGAGGAGAAATGGGCACCAAACAGTTGTAGTCAAGATCTTGGGTGGTGTGGGTGGAATTATGGAAGATTTTTACATTTCTGTATTGTTCAAGTGATTCCAAACTGTCACAATTTGGTTATAGTCAAAGCCAATCTTTCATTGTTTACGGTCAGACATTACTTTCTCTTTGTATAAACTGTATCAGTTTATCTCAATTGTCTTTTGAAGCACATTCTATCTTATTTTATGTGAGAAAAATGAAGCAATAGGCCTCACATAGTAAATGGTGGAGTTAGGATTTATACCCAGAGCCTGGCTCTAGCCTTGGTCTTGACCAGTATGTTATATTATCATATATTACATATGCCAAAGCAGCATATTTATCACAGTATGATTTATATGTATATATGTTTTATATATATCTATAAATATATATATTTTAAAAATTATTTATTTATTTATTTGACAGAGCGAGATCACAAGTAGGCAGAGAGGCAAGCAGAGAGAGAGAGAGAGGAGAAAGCAGGCTCCCTACTGAGCAGAGAGCCCGATGTGGGACTCAATCCCAGGACCCTGAGATCATGACCTGAGCCGAAGGCAGCGGCTTAACCCACTGAGCCACCCAGGTGCCCCTACAAATATATTTATATATAAAACATTCTTTGCACTGGAGGCATATATATATAAACATATGTGGGTTTTAATTTGCAGTTAAAATATTTGTGAGGACTACAGACACTAAAAATACTAATGACATAATATTACCCAAAAGATGACCCACGAAATGTGTGTACACAGAGATATGTAATTTTCTACACTAGCATAAATCTTTGAAGAGGCGCTCATCATGGCATGGCTGACAGTGATTTTTCTATTTGTCAAAGTGCATAAAGTGAGTACTACAGGCCAAGGGTTGAATTCATTTATCTGCAGTCCAGATGTCCAGGTTAGACCAGCTCCCTCTCCTTCCCATACCACCATCCTGGCTCATCCCACCATACTATCAACGTCGGGTTATTGTTCGCTATGGCACTAGGAATTTGTGAGGGAACTGAAGATCAGAGAGGAGAAGGGTCTTGGCCAAGGCTGCACAGCTAGGAAGAAGCCAAGCATGGACTTAAACCAAGCTTCTCCATGTTTATTCTAGTTTTTCTGACCCCCATTATAGTTGCTATTCCCATGCCATCATTCTACTTCCTTTTCTACCTAAGAATTGAAAGTTTTGAGAAAGAGAGAGAGCAAGCTCATGCGTAAGAGCATGCACAAGCCGGGGGTAGGGGGATAGAGGGGGGGAGAGAGAGAGAATCTTTTTTTTTTTTTAAAGAGTTTATTTATTTATTTGACAGAGAGAGAGAGATCACAAGTAGGCAGAGAGGCAGGCAGAGAGAGGGGGAAGCAGGCTCACTGCTGAGCAGAGAGCCTGATGTGGGGCTCGATCCCAGGACCCTGAGATCATGACCCGAGCCGAAGGCAGAGGCTTAACCCACTGAGCCACCCAGGCGCCCCCCGAGAGAGAGAATCTTAAGGAGACTCCATACTCAGAACCTAACGTGGGGCTTAATCTCATGACTCTGAAATCATGACCTGAGCTGAAACCAAGAGTTGGTCATTTAACTGACTGAGCCACCCAGGTGCCCCTGAAAGGTGTTTTTTTGTTTTTTTGTTTGTTTGTTTGTTTTGTTTTGTTTTAAAATACGCTTATTTTGAAATAAGTTTGGACCTCTAGGAACTCTGCAAAGATAGCACAGGCTCTGTATACTCTTCACCTGGGTTACCTTAATGTTAACATCTTTCAAAATGTGAAACATGTCAAATTTTTAAAAAATAACTATTACTGGGGTGCCTGGATGGCCCAGGGGGTTGAACCTCTGCCTTCGGCTCAGGTCATGGTCTTGGGGTTCTGGGATCAAGCCCCGCATCGGGCTCTCTGCTCAGCAGGGAGCCTGCTTCCTCCTCTCTCTCTGCCTGCTTCTCTGCCTACTTCTGAACTCTGTCAAAAAAATAAATAAAATCTTCTTAAAAAATCACTATTACTATGATTATTAACCAAACTAAGACTTCATTCAGATTTCACCAATTTTCCCACCAAGACCCTTTTTCTGTTCTAGGATCCAATCCAAGATACTACATATAGTTGAGCTAATTTTTCCTTTTATTTTTCTTCTAATTTTTTTTTTTTTATACACTAAAGCCATCAAAACCCGCTCTTCAAGTCCAGTGGAAAAGACTGCATAAACCTGCCTGTGATATCCCAAGGATGCTCAAGGAAATTTTGCTTTTTCAATGGCCATCCTCAAGAATATACAATCCAGTCAACTCTTCTAAGTACAAGGAACAAAGAAACCCTCAACTCAGCTCAAGGAAGGCTGTGGGGAGAGCTCATAGGAGTTCATGGAGGGGGAGCAAAGACTCAAGGATGGGAACTAGAAGAGCCGTATGGAATGGAGTCCATCATTCCTGGTTTGTCTCTGAGTCTCTCTCTCCCCGCGGCTACCCACCTCCCTTCTTGGCCTCCTTCTGTACCTCTCTTCTCTTTCCTAACCTACTTCCTCAGCTTATTTGTCCTACAAGTGCCCACATTGGCCATCTTGGCCTACAATCCTCAGAATTCAGCATGTGTCACCAACTGTAATTTCACTCTGATTAAATCCTAGCTCATATATCCCAGCCAACCCCTGATTCTCATGGGAGCTAGTCAGTCAATGAATGGCAGTTAAACTTGGGTCTCATTTCCAACCTAATCAACCTTGTAATACATCTATTACAATGTTCTTTCTTACTGTAGCATAAAAAATATTATGATGCAAGTTGTCACTAATCTTTGATAATAGATCCATTAGAATCTACTAAAAAAATAGAGAAAAGGGATCAAAAATGGAATTTTTAATTTTTGAGGGTAAACTAGACAAGAATAAATTCTCCAGGGATTATTAAATATAGTTTGCAGAGACTATCTCAAAGGATTTTGGACAAACTGCAAGGGATTCAAACATTTCTTAGAATTTCAGGGGAAACAGAATTGAGCTAATGTCCTAGAAAAGGAAGTTCACAGCTAATCCAAATCTCCTAATTAATCTAATAGAACATACTGGCTTTTGATGGTTTTCCCCTTTGGGAGAAGAAAAAATAACCTGCTTATAAATCAATGTTTCCTTAAACAGACAGACTGAAATTTACTACAGTTCTTCAGGGATTTTACGCTTCAATAAACCAACCAGAAAATTCTTCCTTCACTGTACTTACACACCCTGTTCTGCCACTGATACTTTCCATACTTCCTGTCTCTCTCTCTCTCTTCCTCCTTCACTCCGATCTGAGGGTCTACCAGGTGCCACATATTCTTAGGCCTTGATGAAACAGCAGCAAACAATAAGTAATAAAGGGGTTCAGAACATGTTACTTCAAAATATGCTGCTCTGGCATATTATTTTGAGCTAAAGTCACTTGAGAAACAACCCGTACAAGGAAAGCACTCGGAACTTTCCTTTTCTTCCTGAAAACGGGAGATGAAACTCCCAGTGTGAAAGATGCCGTCCTAATACCAGGAGGAAAAAAGAACATTTTTGTCACCAAAGACAGGGCGTCGAGATTGAGGGAAATTTGTAAACACAGGCCTTATTAAAATCTCTCTTGTCTTCTTCTAGTCTTTCCAAATATTGTAGTTACTTTTCCAAAACCGACACTCTTTTTTCCAACTTAGTATATAAGCACTTGGACTTAGATACTTCTTTTAATCTGTTAAGACAGTCCCAGCCAGAAACCCTAGGAGGCTAGAGAAATTTTGCCTCCCCTACAGTAGTAAATAAACAAACTTCAGAATTAGATGTGTAACACATTTGGGGACATATAAAGCAAGGGAGGGGCCAGGGGGTGCTGGGAAAGGACACTGCTACTTTAAATAGAAGGTCAGGGAAGTCTCATAAAAAGGGGATATTTGAGCAAAGCCTGAAGCAGGTGAAGGAGGAAGGTTTGCAGGTATTTGGGGCAAAACCAAATGGGAAAGTGCTGGGAGTGTGAGAACAACAAAGATCACGGCTAGCACCAGTGGGAGGCAAGCTGTACAAAATGGGCAGTTGAATCCAGCTCTGTGTCCAAGTTTTTATATTTTGTATGCCATGGTTTTGTTTTTGTTGTTGTTGTTGTTTTGTTTTGGGGGGTTTTTTTGGCATCAATTTTGGTATTTCATTCATTCAAATATTCTTTATCTCGATTACTGAATTTTTTGGCATCTCAAGTCTGATGCCTCCTCACAAGCTTCAGTCTGGCCCAGGCCCTGGAGTTGATGGAGGGGGTGAGGGGAGCCTAGAAGAGAGTAATAGGAAATGAGGTCAGAGAGAAGGGGAGGTAGGGATTCTGAGAGCCTGGCTTTCACACTGACGGCCATGGGAAGCTGCTGCCGAAACAAACCACTCCAGATGTAGTGGCTTAAAAAAACATACATTTGTATCTTATAGTTCTATAGCTCAGGATACAATTAAGCTCTCCGCTGGGCTGCATTTCTTACCCTGGGAACTCTGGAGGAGAATCTGTCCCATTGCTCACTGGCTTTGCTAGTGGAATTCAGTTCCATGCATTTGGGCGACTGAGGTCCTCCATTCCTTGCTGGGGGGTTGGTGGCCCCTTCCTGCATTTTCAAAGTCAGGACTGGAGGGTCAAGCCCTCTCAGCAAACTTCTCATAGTCTTCTGCTTCCCTCCTCCATGTTTAAAGACCCACGTGATTAGATTGGGCCCACCTGGTAATCCAAAACCATTCCTTCCCCCGCCCCCCACCAACCCATCCTATAAGCACATCTGCACAGCCCCTTTGCCATGCAGGATACCATCCTCACAGGTTCTAGGGATTAGGACGTGAACATCTTTGGGGGACCATCATTCTGCCCATCACCAAGGCTTTGAGCAATAGAGCAATGATCTCTCCAGCTGCTCTGCTGAGACCAGTGGGGGGAGAAGGAGGGGCAGGGAGGATCAGAGCAGAAACAGGGAAACTAGTAAAGATGCTGAAGCAGTAGTAATTCAGAGAAATATGGTGGCTTCGACAATGGGATGGCAGCTGTTATTGCTCAGCGTTACTTGTCAACGTAGCTAATCTGGGTGTTGCTGTGAAGATATTTTGTGAATATGATGAAAGTCCCTAGTGGGTTGACTTTAAGCGAAATGGTCCTAGAGTCAGGGTAGGCCTGATTCAATCGGTGAAGGGCCCTCAGAGCACACCTGAGGCTTCCCAGATGAGCAGTCAGCGCTGCCGGTGGACAGCGGCCTCACCTGACTCCTCAGGGCTCCTGCTTGGCTTTCCTGAGGGCCCACCCTATGGCCTTCAGACTCTCCTAACCAGCCCCACGATGAGGTAAGCTGAGTCCTTGCAATGAATCTCATATCCAACTGCTTCTGCTTCTCTTGTCGAACCACACAGAGGTAGAGGTACAGACTCACTTTTATAATTTAGATGGCTGTCGATATAGATACTGACTGATAGAGATACTGAAGGATTTTTTAAAACAGTGAGGAAGAGAGAATTTTTTTTTAAAGATTTTATTTATTTATTTGACAGAGAGAGATCACAAGTAGGCATAGAGGCAGGCAGAGGGAGAGAGGAGGAAGCAGGCTCCCTGCTGAGCAGAGAGCCTGATGCGGGGCTCGATCCCAGGACCCTGAGATCATGACCTGAGCCGAAGGCAGCGGCTTAACCCACTGAGCCACCCAGGTGCCCCAAGAGATACTGAAGGATTTTTGAATGCAGAGCCGATGGGACATGCTAGTGGACTGGAAGTAGGATGGGGGAGAGAGAGGAATCAAGGATGATTCCAGAGTTTTCTTCCTGAGCCCCTAGAAGGATGGCTTAGTTGTCTCCTTCTAAGACAGAGGCTCACTCTACCATGAAAGCCACTCCCAAGAGCGCATTCAATTTGCCCCCAAAGCAGCCCCTTTCAGAGAGAGGAGGTGCCCAGGCAGGAATGGGTGAGCGGGCCTGGCCAGCCCTGAGGTGGGCAGGCTTCTATCCAAAGGGGAAATGGAGAATAGAGTCACCTCTGTGTTCAGGCCATTCATCCAGAAACACTGTGGTTTTCCTTTGCATATTGGAAGAGCAGGTCTCCTTACTGTTCGCTACTCTGAACCTCACCTCCCCCGCTGTTCTGTGCTCTGTGGGAACCAGTTAGCTAAACCCTGAGCCAAAAACGAGCAAGGAGAGCTGAATAGAGACTTTATGAATAAATGTTGCTCTGTGGGTCATTTTCCTTGTGAGAGAACAGGGTGTGCTTGAAAGTAAAAAGTGTGTTGGGTTTTGTTTTTGTTTTTAATCTTCCTGGAAGGCAAAAAATAAAAAGATAAAAAGGAAAGAACAACATTTATTTGTCAGTCGGTACTGCTCTGGTTAGCAATGGTTGGGTCCCTGACCCCTCTCCAAGCCTCCCAACCTGGCACTGAATAAAACTGAAGACTGGAAAGGAACTTTTCCAAGAGTCTGGCAGCTCAGACAGATACTGAGGTGGCAGAGCTGTGTGGTACCAGCCCACACGCAGAGGGCCCCATTTCCTCTTACCTTCCAGAACGTGGCAACCAGGGCTCCACGAATCTGCAGTCCTGTTCAGGCAAACCTCCACTGCCCATGAACTGTTCCCAGAGAATCGGGACCCCCACCCCTGCAGGGGGCAGGGTGGGGTCACTTTCTAGCCTAGTCATTGCCAATATAAATGTTTGAGGGGCTCTCTGATAAGTCAATCAGTAGAGCATCTTCAACCAAAAGAGGGCCAAGTATTGTGCTTCTTTGCTCTCATACAAAAGGCAAAAGATTTCATGTCAGGAAGTACTTGCTTGTGCCCGCTAGTTTCCAGAGCCTCATCCTCCTTCTGCCCCTCTTCTGTACTGGCCCACCACCAGTCAGAACCTGATCCTTCCTCCCAGAGAAATATCAGGTGTTTGCTGTTCCTTCAAAAACCAAATCCTTGAGTTTCTGGTGGACTTCCGCTGATTCCTATAGGGTCTTTGGTTTCTGTCCTCCGGAAACGCTCACTGCTGAGGTAAAACCAGATGAAGTCCTTATCACCTCAGACCCATACTGCAAAGAACATGAAATATGTTTGTCCCATCTCCCCCCTGCCCTTGATCTCTACAGGAAAAGGAAAAAGCCCCCAAGGAGTCAGGTTTGGAATAAAAATATGCACCACACAAGATTTTTGTGAAGATTAAATAACTTGTGCCAAAACACGCTGGAAGCTGCCAAGGGCTCTACAGATTAGATATACAGAAGTGTTGGCTGAAAGCCAATCTAGATTGACAAGCACAATGCAGATATAAGAAGCTGAAGCCAACTCCGAGTCCCTGGTGGGTGGTAGCCAGACAAGGGATGTACAGTCATGGTTTGATGGGAAAAGAAGTCTCCCAAGAGAAAGAGACAAGATGAGATTCTTGGTTCAGGAAACAAAATCAAGAAGAGGAGAAATGCCACATAGTAAAGTAAAAAAAAAAAAAAAAAATGATCGTGCTATAAGAAGATCTATGGATTTTTCTTGTTTCTGTTCACTAGGACTATAGATGTATGAGAGACACACTCCGTGCTAAGGGCACACCACAGGGGCCCATGGGACAAGCAACCCCAGAGTCCTTGCCATCTCTGTCTCAGTGCATGGGTTCTAATGAGTTCTAGTTACTGGCATTCTCAGAGTCCTTGTAACTACAGCATAGATAGGAGACCAGTTTAGTCCAGCTGACCTGACTCTGTCGGGAAACTCCTCCACTGGGCATAATCTTGTTGACACGGGATGCCTGGAACTGCTGCAGCCATCTTGTTAGTACGAGGTAGGCAGGATGGAAACACACTGAGGACATCCAGAGCGTGGGATCTGGGGAGTGAAGGGAATTTGGGCTTCTACACGGTGTTTCCGGACAAGAGATTTGTTACTTTCTCTTAAACTTCTTTTCTGATGGTCTTGTGGTATGCGTGCTAACGAGACGATTGAGCTGCCTGTGTCTGTCCCACATTTCAGCTATTCCCAGAAATGCTTGGCAGAGGAAAACGGAGGTGGAAAGTGTGACAGAAAATGCCTTGGAAACCTGGGGAAGGACAGGGCATTGCTGGAAAGATGAAAACAAAGCGAATGTAAATTGATTGACGACTTGCTGTGGGCCAGGCACTGTTCTAAGTATTTTTCTATTTATTAGTTTGTTGGATCCAATTCTAGGAGGCAGGATGGTTATTTTCCCATTTAATGGATGATGTAACTGAGGGACAGAGAAGTGATTTTGCCCAAGGTCACAGAGGTTGAGCCAGGCTTCGAATGTGGGTTACCTAACTGTATAATCTTCCATGAAGTGGGTATAGCATATTTCCCTAGCCTGTCTCCAGTTAGAAAATGGGGAAGAACATACTAGCAAGGGCAAGATACATTTGTTTTTGACTCGGGTAACCTACAGAGATGTAGTATTACAGCTTTGAAGGTTAAAATGTTTTGGCCACTGCATCAGTAAAAATGCTTTTGGTGACAAGTAACAGCATACCTAACCAAAATTAGTTAAACAATAATATCGTTTATTGGTTTATATACCATTAAGTTGGATTCAGTCTGATTGGATCAATGATTTCATCAGGAACTCTTGGCTTTGCCTTCCTCAGTGTGTTTCCATCCTGCCTACCTCGTACTAACAAGATGGCTGCAGCAGTTCCAGGCATCCCGTGTCAACAAGATTATGTCCAGTGGAGGAGTTTCCCTGACAGAGTCAGGTCAGCTGGACTAAACTGGTCTCCTATCTATGCTGTAGTTACAAGGACTCTGAGAATGCCAGTAACTAGAACTCACAGCTTTGGTGAAAGGACAAACTTCTCCAACAAGCAAAAGGGAGGTGGGGTGGGGGGGCAGGGGTTGTGCCACTGATTTGGGCACCTCCTGAGCGTTTTTATGTTTTACTTTTTTTCATTTCTTAGCTAGATGCACAAAGGACAGACCAAGGTCATGACTTAATGCAAATTGCTAAATCATAACCCAAGCAACCCATAACTGGCTCCAGAGGGGTTTCTAGAAGGTCTGAGGCTGAACTTATGAGCTACACAGCTCGAAACAGCCACGTGATTCTCTGAAGAGACTGTGCCAACTGTAAAGCCGCATCTGCCCCGGCGTTCCCAGGGGTTATGGTGGCAGCAGCCGAGGGTCCTCGAATTTAGCCCAACCCTGCCTCCTCCCTGTCTTTTTGGAAAGAATCTGTATTGGTTTCTCTCTCTTTATTCTTTGATCTCATATCCTCCTGCTCACTCTGAAGAGAAAGCCGGCCAATGTAGGAAAGACTTAAATTGGGTCATTCCCTCCTAATAGAATTTTTCAAATACCAGAAATGAAGTTCCCAATGGTCACCAGAGAGAAGGGCTGCTATTTCCAGCACCAGAGTGACAGTAATTGTGCCTGTCAGAATTGAGTTCAGCTGCAACAGGAATATTAAACATGGCTTCCACATGGCCATGATTCGGAAAAGTCATGATTCGGGCTGGTGAGAAAGCTCCAGAGCTAGGACAGAGCTAAGGCATGATCAATAATTACCTTATAGAGTTGTCATACAAATTAAATAAGGTAATTTATTTGGTGTCTAGTTCATTATACACTCTCTCTTTTGGTTTGATAATGAAAGTAATAATAAATAGTATTAATTGAGCTTTATCTGTGTGCCAGGTCCTGGATAAGGGCTCATTTAATCTTCACAATAGCTCTATGAAGAAGGGACAGTCATTGTCCTGGTTTTATAGAGGGGGACACTGAGAGATTAGCTGTCTTGATAAAGATTGCCTAGATAGGTAGTTAGGGTGGAGCTGTGATTCAAACCCAGGCTGTCTGATTCCTGAGCCCAAAGGCCTAACCACCAGGCTACACTACCACCTCCTTATCAAAACCCTCCCACCTTCCAACTCCTTTACTCCCCTGACTGTAAAGCAGTCACAAGGTACCTGGGAAAACAGAACATGTAGACACAAAGAGCAAATTTATACTATTAGGCAGTGGGGTCTAGGTGTCAAATGAGGGTTATAGGTCAGATCAAGGAGAAGGCCCACTTCCCTGGAGTGGGCATGGAAGGTGCCACAGGGGAGAAGGTGGCCAAGCTGGGTCATGATGAACATGCAGGATTTATTTATTTATTTTTTAAGATTTTATTCATTCATCTGACAGACAGAGATCACAAGCAGGCAGAGAGGCAGGCAGAGAGAGAGGAAGGGAAGCAGGCTCCCTGCCAAGCAGAGAGCCCGATGCGGGGCTCGATCCCAGGACCCTGGGACCATGACCTGAGCCGAAGGCAGAGGCTTAACCCACTGAGCCACCCAGGCGCCCGAACATGCAGGATTTAGAAGAGTGGAGGAGCGTGGGCCAGGCACGAGGAATGGAGTGGGTAAGGCTTGGAGGTGGGAAAAGAAATAGCATGGTTAAGAAATAACAAGGAGGGGTGCCTGGGTGGCTCAGTGGGTTAAGCCGCTGCCTTCGGCTCAGGTCATGATCTCAGAGTCCTCGGATCGAGTCCCGCATCGGGCTCTCTGCTCAGCAGAGAGCCTGCTTCCCTCTCTCTCTCTCTCTGGCTGCCTCTCCGTCTACTTGTGATTTCTCTCTGTCAAATTAATAAATAAAATCTTAAAAAAAAAAAAAAAAAAAAGAAATAACAAGGAAACATTCTTGACTAAATCATAGGAGTCTTACAGAGGAATCCTGGGAGAGCAGTTTGGAAATAAAGATTGGAATTAGATTAAGAAGGAATTTGAAGGTCATTCTAAATTGCTGAACTATAGTCTGTAGACATCGGGCATTCACAGGGGGTCTGTGGTGGGGGGTGGTTTGAATGGTGAAATCATGTGATAGAAGCAGTTTCTTTAGGGAATAATGTGTTGATTGCGGAAGGGGTGACTTGGAGACACGAAGGCTGGGACTCTAGTTAAGAGGCTTTTGAAATGATCTAGACATGAGGTAATGAGAACTTGAGATGGAGTGTTAGCAGGAGGCATGAATGGAATGACAGGGATGTGAGAGACACCACTGGAACAGACTTGAGGGGCGGCTTGGTGACTAGGGCTGGAAGCAAGGGAACAGGAGGGATCAGAGATGCTTGCCAAACCTGGGGTGATGGGAGAACATTGCTGTTAATAGAAGCGCTCAGCCTTCTAGTCAGGTAGGAACTCTATTGGCCATCCATCCTCTGCCAGGTCTTGTGTCCACTGAGCATCCTCACACACTTGGCATGTACCCAAGGTACCTGGACCAGATGGCATCTCCTCTTTCTTCTTTGCTGCCAAGTGTTGCTTCCACTAGGGAAGACTCTAAGTCAGAGGGGAAAGCATAGAGTTTGGGCCAAATATGTAGGAATTTAAATCTGCTCTATCCATCACCAGCATGGTAAGCTTAGGCACATTCCTTAATTTCTTTGCAATTCAGTTCTCTTTAAAAAAGAGATGATAAGGGGCACCTGGGTGGCTCAGATGGTTAAAGGTCTGTCTTCTGCTCAGGTCATGATCCCAGGGTCCTGGGATCGAGTCCCGCATCAGGCTCCCTGCTCAGCGGGAAGTCTGCTTCTCTCTCTCCCTCTACCTCTCCCCCAGCTTGTGCTCTTTCACTCTCTCTCTCTCTCTCAAATAAATAAATAAAATCTTTTTTAAAAGGGCAGGGGGGGACAATAATACCTACTTGATTGGGTGTTGGAGGGATAAGATACAGAAAGCATTTAGTACTTAACTGACACAAGTTAGATGCTCAGTGATAACGGCTAATATACTGAGCTTACTATGTGCACTGTTCTTGTTGTTTTTTTTTTTTTAAGATTTTGTTTATTTACTTGACAGACAGAAGTAGACAGAGAGAGGCAGACAGAGAGGGGGCGGGGAAGCAGGCTCCCCGCTGAGCAGAGCCCAATGTGGGTCTCGATCCCAGGACCCTGAGACCATGACCTGAGCTGAAAGCAGAGGCTTTAACCCACTGAGCCACCCAGGTGCCCCTATGGGCACTGTTCTAACTGCTTGACTTACACTCACTGTTCATTCCTCACAACAATCTTATGAGGAGATACCACTATTACCTCCAACTCACAGATAAAGAAATGAGGTATGAGGAAGATACAGAGTCCACTAAGGTCACAAGGACAAATATGAGGCTGAACCAGAGCTTGAACCCAAGCAGTCCAGCTTCAGAATCTGTATTCTTCACCACTTCCCTGCCCTTAAAATAATGTTGTTTATGGGACGCCTGGGTGGCTCAGTCGTTCAGAATATTGCTTGCAAAAAAATTAGTGTTTGCAAAAAATTAGTCGTTCAAAATATTATTTGCAAAAAAAAAAAAAGCTATTGTTTGCACTTAAGGGATGCAAGAGGAGCAAAAAACTTCTCTAAGGGGAATATTAAAAGATACAGCCAGAACAGCTAGACCACCTACATGAGAGAATGGCAACTGGTCATAGTTTGGAATTGGTCCTTTAGGGCCCCTTTGGTTGCTGGATCCTGGAGAAGGTGAGTAAGGGAGATGTCCCAGGGGAGGCACAGAGTTCAAGGCCTGTGGTAGGTCCTCAGGAGGCTTGGGGCAGTGGTTTTAAACAATCCACACAGAGATTTCAGTATCTTAATTTCCATTGTGGCAGTATGAGTGTGTCCCAGCAAAACACTAGAACTAGTTCTCTTTTACAGTGTTCTCTAGTCAACCTGTAGACAAAACACAATGATTTTTAAAGGAAATTCTCAGTGTTGAATATTATGTGTTTTATTTATTATTAATTCCATGTTTACATTATTTAAAAAAAAAGATCTGAGGTGCCTTTGAGTAAAAAACTCTTTAAAAATAAAATCATTAAGACATGTATAAATAATAAACATTGTGAATGTAAAAGTTTTATACCTGAAAATCTAAACTGAGATGAACTGAAATATGGGACGAGTTTGCTACTATTGATTAGGAAAATAGACCTAACTGCTTAGATCCCTGTGTTTAGAATTAGGAGTATAGAACCAACATGGCATTTTGATATGAAGATGAGAAGTCTGAATTTATACTCTTCTTTTTTTTTTTTTAAGATTTTATTTATTGGGGCACCTGGGTGGCTCAGTGGGTTAAGCCTCTGCCTTTAGCTCAGGTCATGATCTCAGGGTCCTGGGATGGAGCCCCCAGTCAGGCTCTCTGCTCAGCGGGGAGCCTGCTTCCCCCTCTCTCTGCCTGTCTCTCTGCCTACTTGTGATTTCTCTGTCGAATAAATAAAAATAAAATTTTTAAAAAAGAGATTTTATTTATTTATTTGACAGAGAGAGAGAGAGGGCACACTTGCACAGACAGAGGGAGCAGGAGAGGGGAAAAGCAGGCTCCCTGCTGAGCAGGAAGCCCAATTGCGGGGGTGGGCCCGGGAGCAGTTGTCAATCCCAGGACCCTGGGATCATGACCTGAGCTGAAGGCAGAGGTTTAAGAGACTGAGCCACCCAGGCGCCTCCTGAACTTATATTCTTGCTTAGAAAGAGGCCCACATCATACACTATTCTACCTGAGTATCCTGTAATCAAAGCAAAACATACTTTATTAGCTGTATTTCCGCCAAGTAAAGAGCCAATCACAGCTTTAAAGTAAGTCACTAAAGAGAGAAGAAGGGAAAGGGTTTGCTTGGTAAATTAGCAGAGGAGCTTGTGATTTGCATTTCGTTTTTGCTTTAATGGCCTGCCTAAGAGTAAAATGCTGGTCTGGGTAGAGTCTCGAATGATCTTAAATAGGATAATTTGTATGCAACTATTTTTCCTTCACTCAAGTATAGGACCAGCCAATGATATGCAATTTTCTCTCATCAGAGGAAAAACCAAGAACTCTGCAAATACTAGGGAGCGTTATGGTGCCTACCAGTCTTCCTGGGGAGGCAGCCACATAAGATGTCTGGGATTCTGTCTGGCAGCACCTTCCTAGAACTTAGGAAAGACCATAAAGTTTGCTGTCATTGTTTGTTGGCTTAAGACTAGACCAAAGAATTTCAGAAGGCTTGTTTCAAGTAGCGTCTGTGATCAAGAAGATTGCAGTTTTCTAAGACTAGAAAGAACACCTTCCATACTATTTGTAGGATTGATACGTGTGCTGATTTTCCCAGATCTCATCACTCAGTGGGTAAAATGAGATTGCACTGGGATGCCCACCTTCTGACTGGGGCTTCATATCCCAAAGGCTCCCCTTCTGATTTCTGAGATTCTCCAGGGGTGTTTTATTTTATTTTATTTTATTTTATTTTAAGATTTTATTTATTTATGTGACAGATGGAGATCACAAGTAGGCAGAGAGGCAGGTAGAGAGAGAGGAAGAGAAGCAGGCTCTCTGCTGATCAGAGAGCCCAATGCGGGGCTCGATCCCAGGACGCTGGGATCATGACCTCAGCCGAAGACAGAGGCTTTAACCTACTGAGCCACCCAGGCGCCCCTCCAGGGGTGTTTTAGAAACACAAAGAACAGGCCTGCTCTCAGTGGGTACCTGCCTCATCGGCTGCTCCTCCAGTGACTACAGAGCAAAAGGGAAAGTGGGCATTTGGCTTCTGGGAAGAGGGGAAAGGGATGGGGTTGTGAGAATCTGTTCTTTGGTTTGCACAAAACAAAGCTTTAGCTCATGAAATGGCGGACACCTGGGTCTAGTCCTGATTTGTTATACTGCCTTGCATAGGTCACCTTGGTGCTTTTTGCTTCAAATCCCTTTACTAAAAATGGCAAGAATCCTCACATCTCACAAAGATATAGTGGGAACTGGCTATTTAAGGATTGGATGATATTTTGAAAACATCAAATACAAGGTAAGTGCTAGGTCAGGAAAACCAAAGACATGTGGCTTCCCTAATGAGGCAGCGGGAGGTGCCTGTCTTTCTTGCTTGCTTGCTTTAAACATCCAAAGGAAATACATTTTCAAGTGTCTGCACAAGATTAGGAGAGAATGATTTCACATTCCCCAAGTCAATAAATTGTTCTTTTAAATGAACTAAGTTGCGTACTTATGAAGCCCATGTTCCAAGGAGGATTAAGTCTTGAAAAATCTTACACAATTTGAAGTTCTATAACTAGTGGCATTAAGATTTTAGAGAATTTGAGAGGGAATGAGGTTCCGTAAACAACAGCTGATAATGACATCTAAAATTAATTAATTAGTTAATTAATTATCTAATGACTTTTTTTTTTAAATTTATTTGACAGACAAAGATCACAAGCAGGCAGAGAGGCAGGCAGAGAGAGAAGAAGGAAAGCAGGCTCCTCTGTGGAGCAGGGAGCCCGATGCGGGGCTCGATCCCAGGACCCTGGGATCATGACCTGAGCCGAAAGCAGAGGCTTTAACCCACTGAGCCACCCAGGCACCCCTCTAATGACATTTTAATAAAAAACACTTTTAGTCCTAAAATACTGGCATCAATAGCTTTAATGAAAACCTTTACTTTTAAGTAAAGTAAACACATGTTGAAGTCCAACCCCAGGAGCTCAGCATGTAAACTTATTTGGAAATAAAATCATTGCAGATATAATAAAGATGAGGTCACACTGGAATACGGTGGGCCCCTAGTCCAATAAACTGGTGTCCTTATAAAAAGGGGAAATTTGGACAGAGACACTTGTATCAGGGGGAATGCCATGTGAAGATGAAGGCAGAGATGGGAGGGATGTTTCCACAAGACAAGGGACAGCAGAGAGTCCCCACAAACTGCTAGAAGCAAAGGGAGAAGCATGGACCAATTGTTCTCTTATGACTCTCAGGAAGAATCAATCCTGTTGGCACCATTATCTCAGACTTCTAGAACTGAGAGCTTCCAGAACTGAGAGACAATATATTTCTGTTGCATAAGCCCCCCAGTTTGTGGTACTTTATTATGATGGTCCCAGCAAACGAATACAGTACATTACACCCATGTCTTTGACCCAGAAGAATCAGAGGTAATATGGAGAAGAAAGGGTTGAAGGAAGTTAACACAAGGTTCTTCAGTACATATTTCACTAATTTAGAGATCAATTGGGTTAACATTATTTTCTTTTTTTAAAAAAGATTTTATTAATTTATTTGACAGAGAGAGACACAGCAAGAGAGGGGCTGTGAGAGAGGGAGAAGCAGGCTTCCCGCCGAGCAGGGAGCCTGATGTGATGAGCAGGACTCTGGGATCATGATCTGAGCCAAAGGCAGACACTTAATGGCTTAGTAGCCAACCAGGTGCCTCAACATTATTTTCTTAAAATACAAAAATTTATTTTAAAGTTTATGATAATCAATTATCCTATCTATGGCATATTGTATTTTCCGAAGATGGCCATAATATCTCCTACCCCACATCACTCTTCTGGGACCGTGCCATTTCTGCAGTAAGAATTAAGAATTCTCCACTAATTCCCCTTGAGTTAGGTGGCCTTATGACCCACTTGTAACCATGTGAGAATATCGTAGAAGTGATGCCAGATGACTTCGAAGGCCATGTTATAAAAGTTGATGCTGCTGTCTTGGAAGCTGAATTACTTACACGGCAGCACTTGATTGCCATATTGTGAGGAAGCTCAACCAGCACCTGTGGAGAGACTGCATGGACAGGCCATGAGACTACCTGAGGGAGACACCCATTAAGACTGCAGCTTCTCTAGCTTCTCTGCTGTTCTAGTTCCAGCCACTGTCTGACTGCAACCATCTGTGGGGTCCCAGACCAGAATCTCACCTCCGAGTCCTCCCTGAATGACCTCAGAAATTGAAAGAGGTAATAAAATGATTGTAATTAGTTTAACCACAGCTTTGGAGTGATTTATCATGCAGTACTAGTTAATGGTCATGGCCTAATGCATTACTCAGATAATCAAATCTCTTGACTTTTGAATTAATTGTTCCAGACTTTAATTTTCTTTAGAAACGGGTGGGCAACACAGGAGAAAAATAATTTGGTGCCCTAGAAACATCTACTTTGCAGGTTTCCCCAGAGTCTGGTGGGCCATTTTGTGTGCCACCAAAAGCTGGAAATATCACTGTCCTTGGCATCCCCCCCTCATTAATTTGGGATATAAATATGAAGGAGGCACCATTGGATTTGAAACCACCGATCACACTAATGTTTATGTAAATCAGTAAATTTCTGATTTGAGAGTCCTTTTGTTCTCTCCTCCCATATGTGTCCTGATTACACAAAATTGTGCCATCAACTGCCTTGGACTCGTTAGTTATCACTGGTGCCAGAGTCTTGCATGTTGAATTTTCTAGTTTCTGCAACCTTCTATTTTCCATCAGGATCTGGCAGTAATTCTAATGCCTCTGACTTCATTTGTGGTGGGGTGGGAGGGCCGGGATGGTAATGATGGTCACGCTTTGAATCATCTCCAGCCCTCAGAACCTTCCTGATAAAAGCCCCCTCGTGTTGTTGGTGCTGACAATACTAGGAAGGACCATTTTCCTCAATCATTTCCTTCTGTTCAGAAAGAGCCTGGATTTTTTTACACCTTCATGTTCCAGATACTCCCTATCAGTCTGCAGCTTGTTTTCTTTGATTAAAGCCTTCTTCTATCAGGACATTTGAATAAATAATTCCCTTGCCTCCCTTTTGTTGTTAGAGTTCTTGCTCACTGCTTCTGGTCTCCAAGACAGCCCTCAGCAACTACTGCCAGGGATTAAGACATCTGTGAAATTCACCCTTGGGTTGCAAAAGGCCTTGCAAGGGTGTCTTTTGAAAACATTAACTTCTATTCCTTTTTCAGCCCTGAAACAGTAGTTACTGGGAAATAGTTACTCAGAACATGGCTATTAGTTAAGAATCTCCACGCACAATAGCTGAGGGGCAACAAGAAAGCTGAAAAGAAAGGGCTTCGTAATCCTTTATTTGTGACTCCTAAGTGGTAGCTGCTAAAAGTGACTTCTGCAAGTGGGCAGCTGCCTCTGCCATTTACACTTAATCAGATAATCACACGGCTGGGAGAGACCTTAATCCAGCCTTCAGCATTAGCCACGGCCGCAAGGCTTTCTGGATTGTTCCAGAATCCTCAAGTGCTGTGCTCACACCTGCACTTGGGAAAGTCAAAGCACATGGAAGAGAGGACACATTTCCCCCTTGAAACAGAGGCACAAAGACATTACTTTTGCCACCCAATCTTCTCTTTTCTTCCTAAATAATCTTTGGGTGGATATCAACCCCACTCCTCAAATATCACATGAGGTGCTGATCATTATCTTCATTTAACATATGAGAAAACTAAGGTTCAAAGAGGTTAAATTCCTGGAGCACCTGGATGGCTCAGTCAGTTAAGCATCAGACTCTTGGTTTTCACTCCAGTCATGATCTCAAGGTCATGAGATCCAGCCCCACATTGGGGTCCATGCTCAATGTGGAATCTGCTTAAGACTCCTTCTCCCCCCTCTCTCAGCCCCTCCCCACTCAAATAAATAAATAAATCTTTAAAAAGAAAAAAAAGAAAGAAAGAAAAGAAAAGAAAAAGGAGGTTAAATTACTGGCTACAATGTAAGAAAACTAGGACAGGTTGACCAACCCTCCCAGTTTGCCCAGGACTGGGTGTTTCCTAAGACATGGAATATCCAGTGCAAAAACAGGACAGTGCTGGGAAAACCGGGGCCATTGGTCACCATAGGTCTGAGCTAGGTCCACACTTTCTCCAGAATCTTCCCTCTGAATCCTGGTACCATCCTAAATTCTCTTCAGGCTGAGATTTGGCCTTGGGGCAGATGGGACAACGATGAACAGCACCATGAAAAACATAGTTTATTTCCCTTTGAGTCAGGGGACAAAGTCAATGGTGTTGATGTGAAATGTGAACAGTCAAGAAGGAATTCTGCAGATGTCTTCGGTGCTAAAAGGTAGTTTCATTATAACACAGGGACAGGACCTGTGGGCAGAAAGACCTGCCTGGGGTTGTGAGGAGTGGCTGACTGATCATATAAGGTTTTCTATCCTGCCGGAGGGGTGGGTGATATTAGGGCCTCAGGAAATTGAGTCTGTATGGTTCTGGAGGTCTGGCTGTTGGAAAGAGTGCCTTTTCTTTTCTTATAAGTCATGAGGACTGTTGCAAAGTGGTGGAGGCTCATGTCCTGAGTGGCTATGATCTCTGTCCTTTGACCATTTTCCCCCTTTGTCCTTGGGCAGCCAGGAGTGCCTGAGCAAGGTTACAAATATCCCACCTGGGAGGCGAGTGTACTTTGCCCTGAGCTTGCCTTTTGCTCCCTCCTCAATGTCATCTTTGGGAAGTCAACTCAGGGCACCAGGCCCTTTTGTAGTTTATTCAGAACCCACTGGAAAGACTAGTCTGGGAGCTGACTCTCCAGAGAGGTAGAAGTCCGATGCAAGAGTGTACACCACCTCTTATGTAATTCACCACAACAGAAGCCATTTTACAAGAGACCTTAAATCATCGCCCACTGCCCTGCCAAGACCTCATTACAGAAACCTCAGAGAAGGCCATGGAGGAGGGAGGTTTTTGCTGAAACGTGCAGAGCAGAATTGTGCTGAATTAGTTAAGAAAATCAGCATATTTTTGCCAAAAGCAGAAATTAAGAAATTTAGACATTTTTTCAGGGATGACGTAGAAACAGTTCCACCCACCCTCCCTTCTTCACCCACCCCCAACCCCAGCCCCAGGCCCCTAAATTCCCCCACCTCTCATCTCTTTTAAGATGTCTCCCTGGGCTGTAGTGGAAAGTCAGCACTGACCAAACACATGCCTGAAGTACTGTAGCTGGAGCCGGGTCCTGGTTGCTCCCTCTGTCACGCACGCATGCACGCGCGCACGCGCACGCACACATACACGTGCGCGCGCACAGCACGCACGCACACGCACGCGCACGCACACACGCATGCACCCACAGAGCCAGGTTTTACCTCTTATTGTTGGATCCCAGGAGGCTTAGGGAGGCCCAGGCTGTTGAGGAGGGGGTCTAGGGAGCCCTGGGGAGTGGATCCTTACCAATAGTAGTGAGTGGAGGGTTTCAGGGTCACAACCGTTGCTCACATTGTACCCATCCACTGATGTTTCCTCTCATTTCTCTCAACCCTAAGTGAGGGGAGCCATTCTCCCCTATGGCTGCTAGGGGTCCCTCCTCTCCACCCAGTAGCCCCTGACTCTCTCCCCTTGAAGTGCAGAAGATTAAAACAGAAAGGACCTCAGAGGGATCATCTACTCAACTCCCTCCTCACGCAGACGGGGGCTGAGGCAGGGAGAGGGGATGGGAGGTTCTGGAGTCACATGCTGAGTCCAGCCTGCCCCCCGCTGAGGTGAAGAGAAAGGTCTGTAGCTGCTAATCAAAACTTTTCTCTCCCTTCAGGAGATCCACAGCTTTAGCCCAAAGTATGTTCAACCCTTTCTCCACAGTATCAAACATGCATTTTTTGTTGTTTTTTGGTTTGCTTTCAGGCTTTATATTTTTGTTAGTTCCCTTTTTTCCTTTCTTCTTCCTCTCTGTTTCCAGACAAAATCATTTACAGAAGTCAAGTATCTTAAACAGACGGAGCTTGGTGGGCGTACCTCTGGCAGGAGTGGGGACGGCTTGTCCTTTCCTCAATGGGGCTCCAGTGAGTCACCCTGAGAAGTGGCCACAAAGGTCATGCTGGGTGGTGATTGGTAGCGTGGACTGTGCCGGGGTTTGACACCCAGTCGGGCAAGTTTCTACCGGAGGATTTAGTTTTTCTTCACCCCAGCTCCCCACCCGCTGCTTTCTAAAAGCACAGGGTCCACCCTTGAAATTTCATGGGTGTGGGGACTCTCTTTCCTCACCCTGTGTATTAGGGGATGACAATCAGGCTGAGGTGGCCCCAAGCTGCATTACCTTCCTGTCACTCAAGGAAGGGCAGCCTCTTTGGTGAGGCTCCACCCCTCTTGAGAATGTCACCCAGCAGCTCCTGCTGGCAGCAGTGAGCCCTCACACAAGGGAGAGGGGGAGAAGACGCATTTGGAGGCATTCATGGGTGAAGACAGATACCCCCTCCCCCTCCCTCCTTCCCCAGATGGCTGATGTTCCCCATTACCAAGGGCCTTCCCCTCCTCCAGTTGAGAGCATGAATGGGGTTTCTAGGGAAAACAATGCTTTGTGACCTCCCCATTCATTAGACTCTGGATGAAACAAAATGGAATGAGAGGAGACGATGAGTTTTAAGTCAAAGAGCAAAAGCCACGTGGACCATATCAGCTGGAACAGCCTTCCCCAGGCACCTTCGGCAGTGGGCGTGGGGCATGGGTTGCAGCACCCTGACTCCTCATCTTGCATTGACTCAGGACTCATCCACAAGGGCAGAGGTGGATTAGGTAAGAGGACAGAATCCACACTTGGAAATACATATGGCAGTTCACTGAAAGAATGACCTGATCTCTACTAGTTCACAAAAGGCCAGAGTGTGGTTCTGTTCTAACTCTCAGTCCCTCCTCACCAGGGAGAGCCATGGGAAATATCTCCAACCCAGGTCAGCTGACATCCTTTTCTGTAACCAGGTTCTCTGTCACTGCTGATCCTCTGCTACTTCCCACGCTGGTTTGGCCCAGGAAGGGAATGCTGGGGGTCAGCGCTTCCACACCATCCGCAGAGGGAATGAGGTTCTCAGTTGCTCTGCAAGTTCACACCTTAGGGGTAGAAACTTCAGCAAGTATGCTTCTACACTCTGGTCACCCTTCTTCCTAATCTGCTTCTGTCCAAGTCAGATTTTGGCCCTGGGGAGGTTTATATCCCTCATGATAAATTTTCTTAAATGTCTTTGGGAGTTTTCTGTTCCCCAGGAAATGGCTTTTTCTCTCCCGCCACCATTGCACACTTCTCATACATAAAGTGTCCCTCTGCACTTTGGTGACCTGCTTTGAGCAGGAAAGGAATAGCTGCCCGCTGTCCAGATATCACCGACTTCTCTATGTAGCTCTTCTGTGGGTGTTCAGAGTGTTCTGGTAGATAATTAGCTCACTTTAGGGGAGCAGTTGAAACTGGGTCTCCTACTTCTCCTCCATCTTGCCCCTCCAGTCTATGTAGCTCTTCCAAACACTCCCATTTGCTATGGCACCCAGGGCTTTCAGTTCACTATTTTGTGCCCATCGTGTGTGGGTTCCACAAGGATGACTAAAGAAAATTGGGCTTCTTTTTTTTTTTTTTTTTTTTTTTTTAAAGATTTTATTTATTTATTTGACAGACAGAGATCACGAGTAGGCAGAGAGGCAGGCAGAGAGAGAGAGAGGAGGAAGCAGGCTCCCTGCTGAGCAGAGAGCCCGATGCGGGACTCGATCCCAGGACCCTGAGATCATGACCTGAGCCGAAGGCAGCGGCTTAACCCACTGAGCCACCCAGGCGCCCTGGGCTTCTTTTTTTAACTGTTAGTGGCAACTACCATTTCTTGAGCATATACTATGTTCTAGGCATTATGCTAAGTGCTTTACGTATATTATCTCTAGCCCTTCTGGCCAACCTATTTTATAGATGGGGAAACTGAGTCTGAGAGAAGTTCTATAACTTGCCTTGGCTCACATAGGTGGGAAGTGGCAGAGGTTGGGACTTGAATGCAAGCCTGCATGGTTCAGTAGTCCATACACTTTCCTTTCCACCATTCTTCCAGTCATGCAACACGCACTTATTGAGCACCGACCATCTCCCAGACGCCGTTCTTTTCACCACACCCTTCATCCTAATTCTCTTGATCTGTGACAATGCAGAGAAGAGTTCCTGAAGCCCACCACAAGGAAGAGGTCTAGAACAGCAAAGAGAGGGAAAACGAAATTGCCTATTCGTGTGTTAATCTGAAGTTTGTTCATCACCCGGAGAAGATAAAAACTAGGTGAGAATTACTGTATCAGCCATCTGTTTCCAGCTTGCAAACCTGAAGCAGTAACTGGAGCTCCCAGATGCAAACGTGGGACTATGGGATTCTGCTGAAATATAATAGACAAGAGGAGGAACAGGAAAATGAATCTTAAACCCTTATAGACTGTTTGGCAAACTTTTCATGCTTAGTTGCAGCATGAGGCTTGATGTTCCTGAGAACAAATAGCTTCATCAATCCCATCTGACATAAGAGAAGATAAGAGGCTGCTAGCTTCTATGCTGTTCCTCGGATGCGCAGAAAATCAGTGGTGATACAGACTTATAATCCAAGCTTGTAGACAAAAATCACTGTAGCCAGCTACTTCCCTTATTTGTGGGCTGTTGAAATAGTTTTAACTAAAAATATAGTAATAAAAAATAGTAATAAAATAACTAAAGCTAAAAACATTAAAAACAAACAAAAAACCAAACCAAAAAACAAGTGCCATGGCCAGAGAGAGCTGCTTGAGTGAAACAGAATTGCCATGGCCTGGGCTGGCCATCATGGATTCAGCCAGTGTGGTGGCCACGTGACCCAGTTCTCAGCAAGGAGACATAACCAGAAGCCTGCCGATGGCTTCTGGAAAGACATCTCTAACAGAAAGAGACACTAAGGAGAAAGCCCATTTTCCCTCCTACCTGTCTTTGATTTTTTTCATTTAAGGATGGGACATACCAAGCCACTGCATCAACCCTGCTGCCACGATAGGAAGCAATGCTGTCACCCCGAAGACTACAAAATGGAACACAGAAGATGCCTGCGTTCTCGGTAACCTCATTGCACCACGGGCAACCTGAAACCACACACCTGCAGAGTTCTTAAGTGATGTCAAGTTGCCCAATGGTTTCTGCTGCTTTCGGTTTCAGTTCCATGATACACCGGATGGAGAGGAATTGCCTGAAGCCAATGTGTTATGCGGGAGTGAAAGAAACATGCGTGAACCAAGATGGGACCACTGATTCCAAAACTTCTGTCTCTTGGGTTACACAGCCTTCAAAGGAATTTAGAAACTAAGCAAACAGCACATATCTGTCGAGCACCTACTAGGTGCCAGACACTGTGCAGGGTGTTGGGGTTACAAGAGCAGGCAAGGCTGGCAAGGTCACCAAGGTCATGGGAATCACCTTCCGGAAGACTGATGGTAAACAAACAAATAAGGATAGTTGAAAACATTCTGAAGCAACTTCCTAAATATTGATTCAAATCAGTCCTGAGCGTAAACCCAGACATCAGCATCACCATCGTCATTGTCACTGTCCTGATAATTCGTGCCAGGCTCTGTGGGTGTCAAACGATAAACAAGACATAGACCCTGCATTCAAGAAATCTGGGAGGCGAGAATCCAGATTTGGCCATAGAACAGTCAAAAGTTAGGCAATGAATTAGGCAACAAAAGAATTCTTCTGGTAACCAGGGTTGGGATAGGCCGGCGTCCCCTGTCTCTGCTATTCTCCCGCACATGTTTTATCACCATTGCCTCTTTTCCAAGAGAGAAAGAAATATTCTTAATGATTGCTGCTCTTCTTTCCCATATGGCTTCTGTTCCTGAGAGAATCAAGGGGCCTTTTTCTTTGTCCAGCGAAGTAAAGAATGTAGGCTGTGTAAATCCGGGTGGCACTTACCCGTCTGTGCTACGTACCAGCAAATACTCACAGATACTCCCATAAATGATCTCACCAAAGCCTGTCTCCCTCCCTTCATCCTCTCAAAATCATACTCAGCGAATGTGTTTAGCAATGCTGTAATTGACTATTAACTGCCATATCTAACTATAAAAAAACAGATAAACATCGGCTAACTGGGTCCCCACACCCACGCACATACCCTCACCCTCAGAAACGCTTCCACTGACGGTCACATGAACCACGGAACACTCTCGCACGTTTGGAGCGCTTCTTCCCACAGGCTAGCTCACACACTGGCTTTTTATTTGAGCTCTCGTGGGGAATCTCTCAACTCTAAGATAGGAATTTCATTAACAAAGAAAGGGGAGGGGGGAGTCAGGAGGAAAAGTACGGCCGCAGAAGAAAGAAATTAAAATCATTTTTGAAGGGGATCTAAAATTGTATCCTCCTAGCCTGAACCTCCCCTATAACTGTTCTTTATTTGTACATTCTGTGACTGAAACACACACACACACACACACACACACACACACACACACACAACTTTTCATTGATCTGGAAACTGTCCAGGCTCCTAACTTGGCACCCAGCCCACAGAGCTGTGAAATCGACCTCACCAAGCCTGTGGTTTAAAATATGGCAACATCTAACTGGAAACCCATTCAAAATATAAGTATTATAGAGGGCACAGATTGCATGGAGCACTGGGTGTGGTGAAAAAATAATGAATACTGTTTTTCTGAAAATAAATAAATTGAAAAAATTAAAAAAAAAAAAAAAGGAACTTGTTGCAATGATCCCGGGTCCTTTGTTTCTTTCTTCCTCTCTCAGCTGCATCTCTCATGTCATCTAGGCACAGAGTCTTGCCTGGCCAAGAAAGAGAGCAGGGACAAGAAGGTGGTGACGAGAAAGTTCCGTGGAACTCAGAAGTCACCGCCTGCCTTTCAGACTCGAAGAACTAGGCGGGATGTAACCTGGGCATACTTTCAGCTGTTCCCCTGCTGCCCACGCTGCAGGTTTTTCAGGTCCTTGCTTGAGCGAGCACTCACAGGCGTAAATAAACGTGCTACCAGCAGCCCGCGTCAGCCAGACCGGCTATTTAAGCGGGCTGGCATCAGCAAACTCAGCTTCCAGATCCAGGACTTGCCTTTGCCACTCCACGTAAGTAACTTTCCGAGGTTTGCTTTTACTGCAGAGGAATGAAACTGTAGGAACTGGACCGCAGTGCCCTTCTGTTAGTTACTGCATGTGCTCTTCTGGCAGGGCAAGGCAGGGCTGAAAGGGAGGGTAAAAGTTCAGGGCTGGTCCGGAGCAGGGAGCTAGAGACCGCGGCTGGGAGGAAGGTAGCAGAGCCTTGGAGACCATGCAAGGCGCTGGGGGATCAGGCAAGGTGGGGTCCGGGCTGGCCTTTTGGCCAGCAGGTGAGATGTTTTTCTTGCTCTCTCCTCTCTCTGGAAGATACTCTGAAGCCTGTGTCTGCGTGACTGGGCCAGATGCGTTTGGGTTGATCCCTGAGAAGCTGATGTTATTGTTCATCTCCGTCTCGAATCAGACATCGCATTATTTTTTAGTATCTTTTTATGTCCGGTAAAGTAGAGTCAGTGGCGGTATCTCTGGAGGAAACAGAGATGGAGACGGCTCAGCGGTGAATCTGCAGCGCTATTTCTTGTTTTGTCTGGTTCTTCTAACACTTATTTACAACAGTGCAAACACTGATCTTGTTTAAGATGAAAAGGAACCCCACGCTCGAGGGGTTTGAGGCAATGTTGGTTTGTGATATTGGAGCCCAGCGGTACCCGGGTGTTTTGGTGGACTGTTAGGTACGGTAGGACAGGAATCATTGAGTAAAGAGGCACAGCACGCCACGGGACTTCGGTGACAGGGTCTTGAAAAGAAGAGGAATGCAGAAAGTTCCCAGGGGACAGCGCTGCCAACCCCACAGGCCTTGAGTGGAGCAGGGTAATAACCAGAGCAGGCAGAGAACAAAATAAAGGTACTGAGGGGAGGGGCAGGGAGGAGGAAGGGGAGCAGACCGGAGAGGAGTTCCAATTAGGCATCATATTAATAAAATACATGTAGGATTGCAATAGGAATAAAACACGACATCAATTCCATAGTTCCTCCTTTGGGGTCAAGAATCTGGTGATTAAGAATCTGGCAAAAGCCAAGGACCTTTCCCAGATAGTTCCCTCCGCCCCCCAACACACACCTTGACACTCATTTTCTGGAGCCCTCGAACTCCACAGACCCCCAAATGAATGCATTTAAGCTAATTTATCTTTTTTTTTTTTTAAAGAAGATTTTATTTACTTATTTGACAGAAAGAAAGATCACAAATAGGCAGAAAGAGATTACAAGTAGGCAGAGAGGCAGGCAGAGAGAGAGAGAGAGGGAAGCAGGCTCCCCGCCGAGCACAGAGCCCCATTCGGGGCTCGATCCCAGGACCCTGGGATCATGACCTGAGCCAAAGGCAGAGGGTTTAACCCACTGAGCCACCCAGGTGTCCCTAATTTATCATTTTAAACTGAGTGGAACTGCTGGTTAGGAGGCGTGGGGAGCTGGCCATCCAATCGAAGCTCACTTGTAAGGTCACCAAGGTTTGATTTCCATCAAGCAAATAATGAATAAGGGGTTTCTCTGTAAAGATAACTTAGGGGCCTGGAGGAAGAGAATAGAATACAAGATGGGCTCCTGTTCTCAAAGAGCTTGATATCTAAAATTTAATAAGAAGCTGGGTAAGGGGCATTTGGGTGGCTCAATGGGTTAAACCTCTGCCTTCAGCTCAGGTCATGATCTCAGGGTCCTGGGATCCAGCCCCACATCAATCTCTCTGCTCAGCGGGGAGCCTGCTTCCCTGGCCCCCCTACCTGCCTCTCTGTCTACTTGTTATCTCTTTCTCTCTGTCAAATAAATAAATAAAATCTTAAGAAAAAGAAGCTGGGCAAAAATTAGAGCATATTGTATGACTCCATTGATATAAAGTGATAGAAAATGCAAAGTATAGTAGCAGAAAGCAGATCAGCCGTTACCTGGGGAAGAGGAGGGGAGAAGAGAGGTAAAGGAATTACCAAGGGGCCCGGGAAACTTTTTGGGGTGGTGGATATATTCACTATGTGATTGTGGTAACCATTTTTTACGGATGAAAATGTATCTGATGGTCCACTTTAGACATGTGTGGTAAGGGGGCGCCTGGGTGGCTCAGTCGGTTTAGACATGTGTGGTAGTCTATGGCAATTAGGCTTCAACAAACAATACTTTAACAACACAGCTTTTCTATATAATTAAGGGCATTTCTAAAAAAATTCAGCCTATACAGCATACTGAAAATAAAAAGTATGTTTGGAAAAAAATTAATTCCATCAATAAAATGGAGGGTCAGAGGGTCAGGATTGAGGGCTAGTATAGAACCTGGAAGGTTCCAGAGATTATCTAACTCAGCAATTGCAGATCAGGAAAACAGTTTTTAAAAATACCCAGGATAAACCCCACCCTGACCAATTAAAAAGGATCTCTGGGCATTGTTTTTTAAAGCCCCCTCCACCCCCCCCATCCCCAGATTCTAATGCACGGCATGGGATGAGAACCAGTGAGACCCCAACCTCTCCTTTGCCACAGGAGGCTAAGGAAGCCCAGAGAGAAGGTGGGTCTGCCCCTGACCATAGAACCACCCCTCCCATGGCCCAGGGAAGACAGCAGATCTCAGAGGAAGAGGAAGCACTGAGACCACGCTCCTGGGTCCTCAAAACCACACTGGCAGCTCTAGCTAGGACAAGGCATCCAGCGCATTTCATGCAAATACTTGGAACCCAGACAGGCTCGGGGCAGCCAGCGGAAAGAATTACTCAGAACCACAAACGTGCATTATTTAGGGATTGTGCTAACACGTGAGAAGGGATGGCCAAAGGGGTGTTTCAAAACGAAGTCTTCCTTTTGTTCCCTCCCAAAATATCTGGGATAAGCCAGAGGATTATACTAATGGAGAGTCCCGCAGCAGACACACCAGGCTCTCTGCTGAGGTGCCCAGGGTGGCTGAGTTGTTCTTGTGGGGATCAGCTCGAGTTCTCAGCCCTGGAAGGAGCCAATCTGGCACCGTGGGGGCGGGGGGGGGGGGGGTGGATTTCTGTGTGAGTTCCAGTCGGTCCTGGGCAGCAGCGTGAGGGGGTGAAGTTTGCCTCTGGGCCTACTGCTGCTCCTGTCTGTTCCTCACCATGGCTCCCGGGTGGGTGCAGGGGTGCCCCTGGGACCGCCCACCACCCCTGCTCTGCCTGGGCCAGCTCCATGTGTTAGTTGGTTTCTCCGCTCCCTTCTAGTCCAAACGTATCTGATTACCAGGGTCTCATCCCCTCCGGGCTTGGCTTCTCCATCTCTGGAAAACTAATTAAAGTTATGATGTTAATAGACAATAATTGTTTAATGAGTTATGTCCCAGGATATTAAGTAGGTCCCAGCAAGATAATGTATCTGGGAATTCTTTGAAATGTTATCTAAATATAATTACCATTTGGGGCAATCAGGAGGATCAAAGTTGTAGGCGAAATGTATAATCCCGACTGGTAAAAATTCCAAGCAACTTGCTGGGGGAAAATACACCAAGATTGGGGGTTTGGAGCAGAATTCCTCAAATTCCATCCTGCAGGGCATTCCATAGGACTGCGGGGCTGCACAGCATGCTTTGTCTGAATTTGTCTATTTTTTGTTAAATGCATATGGGCTTATTGGAGATGGCGCATTTATCTTTTTGAAAAACAGAGCCACCTTAAGGACACTACAGTGGAGATAAAACATCAGGTAATTCTGCTCACAGGGCTTTACAGGTATTATATGGCTCACCCTCCTGCATGGACAGCTGGCGCTAGCAGTGCCAGTGCCTTGTCCTAGTGACAAGGGGCTTCCTTCCTTGGGGATGCAGTCCTGCAGCCGGGGACAAGGGACCCCCTCAGTTCCTGGGACTCTGGGTCCTTGACAGCCCTGTCTTCCCTCAGAAGCCTGAGATTGCTACAGCTCTCCTCGGCAAGTGGCAGTGGCATGTGGCACGTCCTGCCTCCAAAGAGGGGTGTGGCCAGGTGTGTGATTAACCTGTAGGGAAGCAGAGTCTGCAGGCAGCTGGGAGCCCAGAGCGGCTGGGCAGCCGGAGGGCACGGAGTCTTCCCCCGTGAGCGCGTAGCATCGAGGAGAGGACGGAGAAGGTAAGCACTGTCCTGGCTCCGGGGAGACCGGGCACTCAAGTTCGGAGGAACGGATTAGGCTATTGGCATCAGGTGGCCAGCCCACACTGGTTTCATGCTGCTGTTGGGAAGCCTGATGTTTCTTTCTCTGCCCAGAGTTTCACCAAAAACTGTTTTTTGGAAAATGAGTTGGCATGATTGCACAGCTGATAAACATCATTTTTGTAGGACAGTGACAGAATTTCTGCCTTCTTTGGATAGCTTGTCTTTGAATCCATCCCCCTCCCCTTTGTTTTCAAATTCTCTTACTGTGGAATGGCTTAACTCACTTGGACTTTTTTTTTTTTTTAAGACTGTGTCATGACTGAACCCAGATTAATTTTTAGATGTTGTTGATGGCTCCCTCGAACTTTTTAAAAAGCCAGGTGAATGGGGATGGTCCACAGAACTGTGCAAAGATGCAAATGTGGGCGGAAGTGTGGCATATGGCTCGCAGGAATTTATAAAGTACTTACCTGCCCATCTCAAAGCCAGCACCTGAGGATCCCGCGGCAGCCCCTGGACCACAGCCATCCAGCTCACCTTGGGCAGACTGGTAGAGAACAGCCTTTAAGGGATTCTCCTGGAGCAGGGGGTGTGTGTACCTGTTCTTTTCCTGGCTTTGGGTCCCTTGACCGCCCCACCCTTCAGTGACCCCAATATGGGTTTGACATGTCGGTGCTGTTGATTCTGAACACACGTGAGTTTTGGGTGTGTGGATTCATGACCAAACAGGTACAGGTCAGGTTGTCCTTTCTATTTGCTGGGAAACTCCCTTCATCGATCTTCAAGTGATAGGTTAAACACTCTTCCACAGAATCCCAGTATAAACAAGTCCCGGCAGACAACAGTCGAGCCTAGGGAAGTATGAGTCTGATGTTCAGGAGCCTGGGTCCTATTTTCAGTTCTCATTCAGCTCTAATGAAGTTTTGAAACAGAGGGAGCCTGAAATATCTTTGTTCCAGTGGATTTTTTTTTAAAGATTTTATTTATTTACTTGATAGAGATCACAAGTAGGCAGAGAGAGAGGAAGGGAAGCAGGCTCCCCACCGAGCAGAGAGCCCAATGCAGGACTCGATCCCAGCCCGATGCGGGATCATGACCTGAGCCGAAGGTAGAGGCTTTAACCCACTGAGCCACCCAGGCAGCCCTCCAGTGGATTATTAATAGCGCCTCCTTTCATTTCCAAAAGTACTTAACCTGAGCAATAAACTACATGGTTACCTCTGAATACCACACATAAAGGTTCAAGAGTACAATGAGTTGTCCTGCATCTTACGATGAGTTGGTGGCTGAGCTGGCTCTGGTACCAGCCCTCCCCACACCTCATTCTGGTCCCTGCCAAGTCACTTACTCGCTCTGTGACTCGGGTTCCCGGTGGGAAGCATTGTGTCCCAACAGCCCAGATGGAGAGCCGGTATATTTATGTTGGCTTGCCAAACAGAAGTTCAACATGAATGCTAGGGGCTCAAGGAATTGTTCATCACAAGGTCAAATTACTCTATTTGCTTCAGGTTCTAATGTTAGCTTATGGCCATGTTTGGATAACGATAGAAGTTCTTTTAAAAGTAGGGAAGTTAATTTTTACCTATTCTCATATGATTTCTTGTAATTTGCTCCTGGTAGTTTTGATAAAATGTGGCCAAACATGAAAATCCTCCAGATCTTTCAGAGCTTCTCTGTCCTTTGATGTTAAAAACAAAACCAGAAACAATCTAAGGCAGACATCGATCGGTTCTGATCTCTTAGTGTGTCCTGGGCAGGAAACTAATGGCTGCCACGGTAGCCACTAGGTCTAGAGGATCATAATGGAAGTTTTAAATTCTTGAGGACATGACGGGTCTACTTAGATAGTCTAGTCTTCATTTCCTTCCTGTATGGTTTCTCCCTAAGAAAATTTATATAAACAATGTCTCTAGCTCTTATGCCCCTCACTCCTTTCTAAATTTCTGGTCTACTGATGCTCAGGAGTGAAATTTGTTTTAGAAAATTATTCTTTTTTTTTTTTAAGATTTTATTTATTTATTTCACAGACAGAGATCACAAGTAGGCAGAGAGGCAGACAGAGAGAGAGGAGAAAGCAGGCTCCCTGCTGAGCAGAGAGCCCGATGTGGGGCTCGATCCCAAGACCCTGGGATCATGACTTGAGCTGAAGGCAGAGGCTTTAACCCACTGAGCCACCCAGGCACCCCTAGAAAATACTCTAATTCAGTAACTTGTACGTGGAAGTATCTGTCCTTCTATTGTGTGTTCTTCGTGCTCTTCTGTGGGAATAGAATGGCATCCTTTGGAGATGGCTGGCATTGGGGTGAATGAAGCAGGACTAAAGAAAGGGGGAAGTTTACTAAAAAAAAAAAAAAGAAAGAAAGAAAGGGGGAGGTCATCTCCTCTTTCATTAGCATTATGCCTGGTTCAGGTTCCACAATTTACTTGTTTATTTATTTATTTTTAAAGATTATATTTATTTATTTGACAGAGAGAGACACACAGAGAGAGGGAACACAAGCAGGGTGAGTGGGAGAGGGAGAAGCAGGCTTCCTGCGGAGCAGGGAGCCCAATGTGGGGCCTGATCTCAGGACCCCAGGATCATGACCTGAGCCGAAGGCAGATGCTTAGCTGACTGAGCCACCCAGGCACCCCAGGTTCCACAATTTAAAAGGGAGTTTTCTAGTCCTTTGAGCTAGCTTAGAAGAGCTCCTAAATGGCTAAATAATAATAAAATAAGGAACAGCAAAAGGATAACTTGGATAAGAGAAGGCAAGAAAACCATTTGATATCAGTGTTGAAAAGTCTGGAAGGTGATCATGGTGGTCAACTATCAGCTCTTCACCTGGCCAGCTGAGAGGAAACGGACCAACCCAGGGCTGGTGTGGGCTGCAGCATGAAGGGTACTGAGTAAGCCAGGAAGCAGTCCCTCATTATGCAAAAATACCTTAGGAAGAATTACACAAGCAAACCCTGAAAGAGGGGGCAGCCCAACAGTCCTTCAATTTTTAAAGTCTTTGTTTTGTTTTGAGGCTCGTGTCATCATATTCCTTAATTTGTGGTACACAGAAGACCCTTCTTGGGTTTTCCTTCTCATTCTACTTATTTACTCTCCCACTCACCCTTTATCTTGTTCTCTTAACAGCATATTCTTAAGACTGACCTATGTTGCCAATTATATTTCTAATGTATCTAACACCTTGTTTCTAACTAATTTTTATTGGTCTCCTATTTCTATGCACGCTTTGCTTATTGAATCCTCTAGTACTGAAAATTTCTGCTGCTTTCAGATCTCACAAATAATGCCATAATAAATATACTCCTACTTATGGTTGAGCACTCTTTAGATCTGGTTGATGGGAAACAGGAAAGGGAGAGGGGTGGGCTAGATGGTCTATGTTTACTTTAAGCGATGAGGAATACTGAATTGTCTGTGAGAAATGGAAACACATGATATCACAAGTACTAGTCCAGTATTTCAAATGTTTAGAAGTTTTTCTTAGTTCCTTAGTAACTTCCTTATTAAGAGACTGAAATAATATTCTGGAGCTTAAAGAGTGTGATCTTCAATGATCTTTCCTTTTCAACATGATGTTCTTCAACTTGGGCTGGTCAGTTCCGGAAGCATTTCATTTCCCCATATTGGCCATTTATTACCTGCACAAAGCAAATGAAATGTTCTAAGGGACCTTATTACATAGGGTTGGGTGAAGTTTCTAGAATGTTTTGCTATTTTAATGTTTCAAAACCCGTTGGCATTCAATTGCCCAACAGCAGATCCTGAGTCACCAGGAAAGGCATAGGAACCATAACAGGGATATCTTGTATTTATATAGTGTTTATAATTTATAGTGCTATTCATAAGCATAATCTTATTGAATCCTACAACAACTTTGTGAGACAGGTGGGGGTAGGATTAGTGTAGCAGGTGGGGATACCTTCAGCTCTAGATGAAGAGATGGCAGTTCAAAGCAATTAAGTTGTCCAAAGTCACTTGGAAATTTAAGTAACATTTCTGGAAGCAGAGTGAGGGTCTTCTGAGGCTCCGTCCAGCATTTCTTCTTCTTCATTTTTTTTTTTTTAGATTTATTTATTTGAGAGAAAGTGAGCAAAAGAGCATGATTTGGGGGGTGAGGCAGAGGGAGAAACAGAGTCCCCACCAAACAGGGAGCCCTCCAAGGTGCTGATCCCAGGACTCTGGGATCAAGACCTCAGCCAAAGGCAGATGCTTAACTGACTGAGCCATCCAGGTGCCCCCTCATCCAGCCTTTCTGCAACATCACTCTAATGCTCAGCGACATGACCTACAGTAGGTTGGTCATGGGCTGGACTTTGTAGAGTATCTGTCTTTTTCAATTATTTTGTGATGTTAATAAGAAGGCTCTAGCAGCACACCCGCTGTTTATCCCATTAGCTGAACACCTGTTCATAAAAACAAGTGGGTAAAAAAATAAGGCCCATATACTGAGTTTCATGGCAACAAGCAACATGCATGGTTGGACTTTGGCATAATTTGGAGAGCTACAAAGTACCAAGTGCATGTCATCTTATTCATTACCTAATTACAGTCATAAAACAAGAATGGTGGTTGGACCATAAAAAAGAATAATTGATTGAAGCACATCTGTGTAGAGATAATTCTTCAAAGAGTCTTTTCTTTCTTTCTTTTTAAGATTTTATTTATTTATTTGACAGAGAGATAGAGTCCAAGTAGGCAGAGCAGCAGGCAGAGGAAGAGATAAAAACAGGCTCTCTGCTGAGCAGGGAGCCTGACATGGGGCTTGATCTGGACCCCGAGATCATAAACTGAGACAAAGGCAGCCCCTTGACTGACTGAGCCGCCCAGGCACTCCCAAAGAGTCTTTCCTAGACATTTCAAAATGCAAAATAAACCTGAGAAAGTTATGCCTGCTTGCATTATGTTACAAACTCCTACAAACAGGCAGCCTAACCATCAACCCATCACGCATGTGCAATACCAGGAAAGTCCCTGACTACTCTTCTTTACCATGAAATCATGGCTCAGGCAAAAGTATTGTAGAACCCAGTATACATTTTTAAAAAGTAAATCATGATGAAATGTCCCCAGAATGACAAGTGAATAGCCTTTTTGAGAGTCAGGCACTGGGAATAAGAACCACTTCATAAAAATACTCTAATTTTTGTTGACATTCTAAAGCGACTAGATGGCTACAGGACCATATGACAATCCTACTCGACTCTCAGTTATCTGTGTGTGGCTTCACTGGATTAGATTTTTAAAATACCAGGCTGATTTCTATCATTAGTGTTTAAGTTTTGGAGCACCCTTCCTCTTCTAAGAAAGAAACCTATTTCTCCCTACCCTGCAACCTATTAATCTAATTAATTTCATTAATGTCTTCTAAGTCAAGCAGAATTAGGAAGCTAAGTGGGTTACCCAAAATGAGAAGTTTAAAACATAGAAAGGACATTGATAGGGGCATTTGGGTGGCTCAGTCGGTTAAGTGTCTGACTCCTGGTTTTGGCTCAGGTCATGATCTCAGGGTCATGAGACTCAAGCCCAGAGCTGGGCTCCTCAATCAGCTGAAGCCCCCAAAATAAATAAGTAAGTCTCTTTTTAAAAAAGGATATTTATAACCTGCCATTTTGACTTGTGCCATTTTTCCTCTCCACAAACAGTTTAGAAAGGTGGTCTTTTTGTTATTTGCTTCTAGCCTTAGCAGTACAAATTTCTCTTCATGTTTAATGGTTTGCTTTGGAAAATATTAAAGATTTCCCCCCCCTCATAACAGAAATCTATTTGTCTAAAAATCTGTTTTCTTGGTGTATTAGGGCATGAGACATTTTCAAAGAGATCTGATAAATCAATTTACTTCACAAGTCTCACCCCTCCTGGATTATCTGGTTTGAAAAGCCCTGAGCACACGGCTGGGCCGGTGGAAATCTCTAGTACATGCCGTTTTTTGTCCCTTTGTTTATATTTGGTCATAGGACTAAACTCTGTTTGGGACATAATGAATATTCACACTTACTAAGCATTAGCACAACCATACTAACAATACCCAAAGCAGGCAGAAGCCCAAGCATATTCACCCCATCAGACAAATTTCTATCCTACCTATTCAAAGTGAGGTAAAAATGAAAGGTCAGGAAATTTGAAGCTATAGTGTGCTCTCGGATCGGTGACCACAAAGCTGCAACCATATGATTTCTCAAGAGCAAAAAGAAGCCTCCTGTTCATTACTGAGGTTAGGAATATGTGTTTCTGTCCTCCAGGATTCAGAACCGCATCTTGCTAAACTCTAACAGCAGTAATGGATACCTAAATTCAACAGGAATATTTGTACTATCCCACACCTAAGTGAGAAATCGAATGTTTTATGTATACTAAGGGGACCAGATATCCAGGTTTGCCTGGGACGCTCTGACATATGCTGTTGTCTTAGTGTAATTAATCACAGCACCCCCTTTACACACAGATGCTCCAGGTTAGATGGCAAATTATTTGGTCATGTTAATTTAACAGGTTAAATATTAAAGAGCACCTTGGTTCAAAATGCGTTGTGGGCTCTTCAGTGGTCCTTTGAAGTAGAAACTAGGCACAGAGTGTTCAGCATACCGGGGACAGAGCCTGGAATAAGTCACTGCATTCCCCTTTCTCAGGTCAGTGACATTAGCAAGCTGCTGTTGGGGAATAGCATGATCATTTAAACCCAGGCCATGCCAAGCGTCAGAATTTTAGAGGAGAAATGATCTCAGAGGTCATCTGGCCCAACATCTTCACTTTTCTGGATGAATAAATTATTACACTTCTGGAAACATGAAGGTCATTTTATCGTTTTCTAAGTTGTTTCTTGAGCAGAATCTCACTGGATCACAATTGAAGTAAGGAAGGAAGTTTTTAGCCACATTTTATAGAGAAGAGAACTAAGTTTCAAATGCTAAAAACAAACAAACAAACAAAAAACCAAACACCTCAGCCAAGGTCATGTGACTACTAAGTAGAAGAGCTAAAATTGAAATGCAGGTCTGACTCTTTGCCCAGTGCTCTTTCCAATATCCCATACCAGTTTAATATTTTCATTCATTAACGAGGATTTAAAATCTCTCCCCTCTATGTAATTCAATAAAGATATACAACACTCCCTCTGTAACTAATGTTGTACACTCAAAATAATTTTATTTCTGCTTCTTTCTCCTACCTGCAAAGAGCTCAGGCCAGCAACTGAACTGTTCTGGCCTGACAGCGCCTCTTGGTGGCTGCCCCAGGAAATGCAAGGCACAAGACCTTTCCTACCACCCTCTTGTCCCTTGGGTAGAAGAAGGAGGAGGTGAGGAGTGTGCCAAATAATCTCTTTTTCTTTATTGTTCATTAATTATGTCTCTATAGGAAACTATATTTTCCTATAACCATAGAATATAGTTTCTATGGGAAACTATATTTCCTATTAATTATGACAACCTGCTTCTCACATCAGTGCTTCTCAGCATTCCCCTCCTCCCTCCTTCCCCCATTTTATTCCATTTCGGACCCGAACACAGCTCTGATGATTATGTTTTTATGGGTAAGTCATACTTCCCAAAGTGAAAATAAATTTCAATCACCCTGAATCCAATACGTGTTCACTATACACCCTACAATGTGTCAGGGACTGCTCCTGACTCTTGGGATACATCAGATTTGGGCTATAAACCTCTAGCCTCCTCCAAGTTCCCTGAACCCCCTTCAATGTCTGGACCAGAACCTCATTTCTCTGAGCCAAGGCTTAATTAAAACTGCTGTTTCTTAAGCATTTGCCTTCAAAGTGAGAGGACAGCTTATTAAATTTCCCTGAGATATTTCAACAGGATGAGTTTCTACCTTTTTTTTTTTTTTTTTTCCTGGAACAAACATTTTAGTTACACTCCCTCCGGTCGGTCAGTAAGCCTGACATTCTACCTACAGTTTACAGCGTTCTGTCTAGAGAAAACTTCTTCTGAACTCCTAACGATCACTATATAGACTTTCAGAAAAGCAACTGAAACAACAGGCAGATCTCCCGTGAGGAGACTAAGGAAGTGGGGTTGCCTTCTTCCATTTGCCTGTTTATTTCTAAGTAGGTTGACTCATTCCTCCACTTACTTCATAGAACAAAGAACCCAAGGTTTTATTACTGTCTTTAACCATTTCCCCCACGTCTTACCTACAGAGTTTCTACTTAGAGCATGAGTTGGGCTACCAGTGAAAAGAATTCTGTGTATACAAAGCATTTTCTGTCCAGGGTTAATTAATGACTAATTCACTGCGGGAAGACCTTCACAGACACCGCCCCCTCCCTTTTCATATCTTGCTATTTTCTGTAAGTGGCTGTAGAAAGTCTAGACCACTGACGGACTTGTTTCAACAACAGTTTCAGGAGTTTCCTTAATCACTTTGACTAAACTCTGTAAATCTAGGGAGTAAATAGCAGCCATAGTCACTAAGATCTACCTGGTCTGGTCGAAGCCAACCTTTCTGTTTCATTCTGTCAAATGCTGACCTCTTTTTCTCATTTGTCCACTATATTTTTCACATCATGTCATCTTTCAATTATGTCTGTACCCATTAGAGAAGAGCATGTGGGGAGAAGCAAGCCAGTCCGGCTGGTGGAGCTGGTAGCAGTCACTGAAATCACTAGCTAATCCATTTCGCTGGGTCACAGCCACGTCTGGTCACCGTGTTTCTGTTTCGAAACATGCCACAGGGAAGGGGTCATTGCTGCAAGACTGGCTCTGCCCCACAGGGGAGCCGGCATAGACGCAGGACACTGCCTTACTTTTGTCCCAGGAGCACCACCTGACTTTACTTCTCCTCTTTCCACAACCACCCTTCAAGGCTCTTCTGTCTACATGGCTACTCCATGCAAAGAGGAAATCTAGTATAGTGGCTAAGAACGTGGATGCAGAAGCTAGACTTCCTGGATTTGAATTCCTGCTCTACCACTCACTAGGCTTGTATTTGGGGAAAGTTCTATACCTCTCTTGGGGAAAGGGATAGAAGTTTCCATTTACATCAGTTACTACATGGATAAAATGGAGACAAGAAGAGTGCCTGTCCCATAATGCTACTTCCTCTGATGGCTACAGGATTTAACTTGTCTAAGACGTATGACGGTGCCAGGCATGGAGTAATTGCTCAATAAGTATGTTGTTATTGTGCTAGCAGGGATGAGGTGTCTGTATGCAACTCAAAAGCAGGAACCAACTCTGTGCTGTTTCAGGCAGTGTGGACTAAAAGATATTAGAAGGCAGGGAAGTTATTTTTTCCAATGTAATGTTTTGGTTTTGAACTTGGTCAGTCCTGGTTGTTGAAAACCATGTCTTTCCAACTTATGTCCTCAATCAAGTCACGCCAGATGCCACTGGCTAAGTTCAGCTCAGCAGACAAGTGATGAGTACCTGTTCAGTGCCAGATTCTCCTAATGACTGCTGGCGAGATGGAAATATGTAAGACCCATCCCCCACACGGGAGCATATCATTCAGTGGAGAAGGCAGGCCAGCAACAAATTATTTTGAAAGAATTTCAATTTGATCATTATTCTCATAAGCCAAGACAGCCTAGAAAAGTCTATTCACTAGTTCATAGAGTCTTTGTTCCTCCTATTTTGACTCCTCACTACTCATCTTCTGTATAGTAATGCTTCCTCATTAACAGATGGGAGGAGAAATTGAGAGGTGCCAGTGAGAAATGAGGGGGGAAAATCCAACAACTATATTCAAATCCACACACAGTGTAGAAGTGCTAATGAGAAAACATGCTACAGATATGACATCCTCACCGCCGCCCATCCCCACCCCATTAGTTTTGAGAAATTCCATCCAGGGATACATCTTATGATGAAGCAATACAGACAGCATTTGATTTTTTTTTTCCCAAAAGGTTATGATTTCAATGCTTATACTTTACCATTCCAGGTTAAAAAAAAATTTTTTTTAAATAAATTGCAGCCCAGAAAGACTGAAAGTATCAACTGTTCTTACCAGTTGTCCTCAGGAGACACCCCACTGAAGGCCTCGCTCACAGTTGTTGGAAGAACAGTATCTTCTACAAGCAAGCACTTCACAGTTTAGAAATACTTCCCCTACAATAATATCATATAAACTTTACAACAAAGTTGTGAGCTAGGTGAAGGTGTCTGTCGTATCCCTTCTTCACATGAGAGAAACGGAGGCTTGGCAAAGTGATGTTTTCTGTTTTGGTTTGTTTTAAAGATTTTATGTATTTGACAGAGTGAGAGAGGGAACACAAGCAGGGGGAGTGGGAGAGGGAGAAGCAGGCTTCCCTCCAGGCAGGCAGCCCAATACAGGGCTCGATCCCAGCACCCTGGGATCATGACCTGAGCCTAAGGCAGACACTTAATGACTGAGTCACCTAGGCGCCCCTTGTTTTGTTCTTTTTAGGTAGGCCCCACAACCAGCATGGACCCCAACTCGGGGCTTGAACTCACAACCCTGAGGTCAAGGCCTGAGCCGAGCTCAAGTATCAGACATTTACCCAACAGAGCCACCCAGTTGCCCCCAAAGTGATGTCTTGAATGATCAGTACTTGGGGCTTTTAATTGTTTGTACTCAGGACTGTACTAAGTCAAATTTCACTTTGCTCTTCATTCTGCTGCGTTTCCTGGAATAGGGGGTTCGAAAGCAAGAGGAAAGCAAGCTGAAAGAGAAATTCCTGGGAAGTAGTACAGTGAATTAGCAGCTCCCCACAGCCCGTAACGGCACACGTCAGATAGGCGGAAGTTAAAAGAAGGCAGGTCTTCATATTTTTTTTAAAGATTTTATTTATTTACTTGACAGAGACAGAGAGATCACAAGTAGGCAGAGAGGCAGGCAGAGAGAGAGGAGGAAGCAGGCTCCCTGCTGAGCAGAGAGCCCGATGCGGGGCTCAATCTCAGGATCCTGAGATCATGACCCAAACAAAGGCAGAGGCTTTAACCCACTGAGCCACCCAGGCGCCCCAGGACTTCATATTTTAAAGCCTTGGATTTCCAACTGCAAAGAGAGATGCCATCTCACAGCAGGGCTGAAGCATCAAAAACCAAACCTGATGACACCTTCGCCTGACAGAACCCAGGGCACAGGGAGGTCCTTGGGATGGGGTGGGCCAGCAACCAGCTGAAATGGCACGTGTTCAAGGACAAGTTGGCCTCTCAGTCTTCCTGCCTCATTGAGTCAAGTGCAGCATGTTCTGGGAGGACGGGTGCGTGTCGCTGTGAGCTGCCGGGTGTTCTCCATGCACCTGAAGCTGTTACACGGAGTCCAAAACCAGGAACTCAGATCTTACTACACAAACTTGAACAAATGTCCCCAATTTACCCATACCCCAAACAACGGAGTCAGAACAAAACCGGAGACGGGCAAGTCTGTTATGCTTGTGACCTTGGTGTCAGCCAGACACCAGGCTTTCTCAGGAGACATGGGGAGGTTTCTAAGAAGCCTGCAGAAGCAGCTAAGGGAATGAGGCTGCAGAGACCACAGCCAGTCAGCAGTGCTCGCCCCACACTGGGAAAGCCTGGCTGCCACCAGCACCTGCTAGTCGCTAAAATAACAGACAACAAGGCCAATTAGACCTCACAATCCAAACAGGTGATCCAGTGATATCTGAGAATCTCTGACATCAGTAGAGCATAGGGAAATTTTATATATATATATTTTTAAGATTTTATTTATCTGAGAGAGAGAGAATGAAAGAGTAGAAGCAAGTGGGGATGTAGGGAGGGGTGAAGCGGAGGGAGTGGGACAAGGAGACTCCACGCTGAGCTTGGAGCCCGATGCAGGGCTTGATCTCGTGATCCTGAACCCATGACCTGAGCCTAAATCAAGCGTCAGCTGCTTAACTGGCTGAGCCACCCAGGTGCCCGGAGAATATATGTTAAAGGTATAAATCAATGTTGTTGCCCAAGATAACCACAAACTGCGTTTCCTGCCTAGGCCAGAATAAAAAGTAGGATTCCGAGCCTTCTGCCGATGCTAACTTTTCTCAACTGCAAAACAGGACTAATTTCATTCTGATTACTGAGAGAGACAGACCCAAAGAACTAATAACAACTCGTTTTTGAACTGGAGTTCAGCACCCCGTGCTCGTGGCATCGCAGGCCAAACCCTTGAGCACGTTATCTGGTTTTTCATGTTTATACCATTTTAAACCCACGGCCTAACAGTCTCTTTCAGACTTCCTGTCTATCCCTACATCCTTTCTTTTTCTTTTCCTGGGTCATTTGAAATTCATACCCATTGTTTTCATTCGGAGACTTTGATATTCACTTTGCAGGGGTGGGGGATGGAGGGGTGGATAATTGATATGGTTAACAGGGGTTGGTTTTTTTTGAGCACAGAATCAAGTCCTGACTTCCAGGAACTCTGTAAAAGGGAAAATAGGAACATTTTTAGAATCAGACAGACAAAAGATCTACTATAATTGGTTTTCCATACATCTTTTGCATTGTTTTTGGTGACCCATGGAAAGAACAAGCTACCCTAGAGACAACCCTAAACTCTCAAAAAATACCTCAAATCTCTTGTTTGGCTGGAACAGGAAATACTTTTACACAGTAAATAGTAAACATATGGAGCCTTTAGCCCCGAGAACTTACGCAAGCTGCATACACAAATAGCTGAAAGAGATTTAGGTATTACTCACGCATGAAAAGAAGACATAACAATTTTGGCAAAAATTTAAAAGTTTGGCAGTATTGATGAGGAGGTGGGGCAAAGGAAATGCTATGCATGGTTTGTACAGTTTTGTTCAACAGAAATTTGGAAAAGAAGTTGATAATATGTTATAAAGTTAAAAGCCGCATATCTTGGGGCTCCTGGGTGACTCAGTGGGTTAAGCAGCCGACTCTTGATTTCCGGCTCAGGTCATGATCTCAGGGTTTGAGATCGAGCCCCAAGTAGGGCTCCCTGCTCAGCAGGGATTCTGCTTGAGATTCTCTCTCTCCCTCTACCCCTTTCCCTGCTCACACACACACACTCTCTCTCCCTAAAATAAATAAATCTTTAAAGAAAAAAAAAGTCACATATCTTGTGACCTGTTCCACACATGTATTCCCTAGAGAAACCCTCCCAGATTCACTTCAGAAGACATATGATTAAATGTTCCCGGGGCACCTGGGTGGCTCAGTAGGTTAAGCCTCTACCTTTCCATCAGGTCATGATCTCAGGGTCCTGGGATTGAGCCCCGCCATGGCAGGCTCTCTGCTCAGCGGGGAGCCTGCTTCTCCCTCTCCTTCTACTCCTGTTTGTTCTCTCTCTCAAATAAATAAATAAAATATTTAAAAAAGAAGTTCTAAGAGGCAGTGTTCGTAATAGCAAAAAACTGAAACCAATCCAAATATCCACCAACAGGAAAAGACCTAAATTATAGTATATTCACGAAATGGAAACATGAACGAATACAAATGAACTTCTCTACATGCAGATATATAGATGCATCTTGGAAAGATTCATCTTTTTCCCACATGTTGGTGGGAAAAAAGCATTCACAGAATAATCACATCAAATACTACTTTTATACAATTCAAAAATATACAAAGCTAAAATAATATGTTCTTTCAGGAATCCATACATATGTGATAGAACTAATTTAAAAATCAAGGGAATGATTAATACAAGAGGTAGAATCTTGATTTCCTCTGGGAGCAAATAAGCCATAAGGGTGGGATTGGGAAGGAAATACAAGTAGCTTCCATAGTCTTGGTCATGATTTAATTTTTAAATTGGATGGGGTTCACTGATGTTAATTTATTCTTCATAACTTACATGTATATTACAAATAATCCTTTTAATACCTAATGATCTTTCAAAATGAAAGTACCTACTTCCCTAATCTTCTAGGTAGACTTGATAGAAAACAACTTCCATGCTTTCCCTGAAAATGTCATTTTTAAAAAAGATTTTATTTATGTATCTGACAGAGTGAGAGACAGCGAGAGAGGGAACACAGGCAGGAGTAGGGAGAGGGAGAAGCAGGCTTTCTGGCAAGCAGGGAGCCCTATGTGGGGCTCGATGTGGGACTTGAGCCCAAGACCTGGGATCATGACCTGAACCAAAAGCTGAAAATGTAATTTGCCCAATAATCAGATAAAACTGGGCAAGATGGATCATTGGTCTTATCAGGGATACCTTATTAAGAAAAAATAAACTTCCTAATTTCAAAGTAATAAATGCTCATTATAAAAAATGGAGAAAACCAGAAAAAGATACAAAGGAAAAACTTTACATTATCTATAGTTCCATAATTTACATATAATCAGTTATTATTGTTTTTTTCCTTAGCTTTTTAAATATGTAAAACTAGAATGAATAATAGCATTTAAGAATATATTTTTTGGGGTGCCTGGGTGGCTCAGTGGGTTAAGCCTCTGCCTTCAGCTTAGGTCATGATCTCAGGGTCCTGGGATCAAGCCTCGCATCGGGCTCCTTGCTCAACAGGGAGTCTGCTTCCTCCCTCTCTCTGCCTGCCTCTCTGCCTATTTGTGATCTTTCTGTCAAGTAAATAAGTAAAATCTTTAAAAAATATATATTTATATTTCTGTTTCTATTCAGAATCCTCTTGTGTTATATGTATATGGTATATTCGTAGTCTAATGTTCAGTTTTAAGTTCTATTATACAAGTTACCCATATAAATGATAACTTAAATTTTAGCAGTTCTCTCACAGGAAACTTTAAGAAATAGGAGAAGGACAATCATTTGTCAAGTTTGTCAAATATTCTCCACTATAATTTTTGGCTTCTAAATCAATTACAGGTATTTGTATGAAGTGGAAATTTTCTTTTAATGACCTGCTTTCTTAAATTCTGATTTCAACATAAAAATACATTTTTCTGAAAGATTTTAAAAAGGTTTTATATTATTTCTAAATTTTTGAAAGCAGGAGAAAATTTCTTAAATAAAATTTGAGATTTTATTTATTTGTGTGAGAAAAAGCAGGGGAAGGGGCAGAGGGAGAGACAGAGGGACAAAGTCTTCCCACTGTTCATGGAGCCCAAAGTGGAGGGGCTCCATCCCAGGACCCTGAGATCATGACCTAAGCCAAAGTCACAGACTTAACTGACTGAACCACTTAGGTGTCCCAATAATTCATAATTTTAAAGGCAATTTCCCCATTCCTGACCATACATATAAAAAGAGTAATAACATAGTGGGCGCCTGGGTGGCTCAGTTGATTAAGCAACTGCCTTCAGCTCTGGTCATGATCCAAGAGTCCCAGGATCGAGTCCCTCATTGGGCTCCAGGTCCACGGGGAGTCTGTTTCTCCCTTTGACCTTCTCCCCTCTCAGACTTTCTCTCACTATTTGTCTCTCTCTCAAATGGATAAATAAAATCTTAAAAAAAAGAAGAAGAAGATTAGTAACATGGTTCTAAATTTTTTTTTTCTGGTGTGTATTTGTGTATTTTGAAAACTTTATTCCTTTAAGGGCAGTTGGGTGGCTCAGTCAGTTAAGCATAGTTTTGGCATGACTCTTGGTTTTGGCTCATGACCTTATCTCAGGGTTGTAGGACTGAGCCCCACATCCAGCTCCACGTTCAACAAGGAATCTGCTTGGGACTCTCTCTCCCTCACCCTCTGCCAGTCCCCAATCTCTCTCTGAAGTATTTCATCACATAAAAAGTCATCAAAGTCATGGGTTCGTGGAAGTCTGCAGTGAACACGAAGGAAATTTGGGCCAAAGAAACTTTGGAGATGGCCTTAAAAAATGATTCCATGGCTTTTTTCTCTTTTGGCCAGCTCACCACAGGACTGTCTATGAGTATCTACCACTAATAACCATTTGGTTTGCTATTAGTGGCTTTACAAAGAAGTCCGATGGCTGGGAGAGAAGAAAATAGTAACTGTGAGCTCACAGCAATTTCTGCAGGTTTGTAGAACCTGTAGAATTTGTAGAACTCGTAGAATTTCTACGAGTTTGTAGCACTGTCTGCGAGCTAGCTCATACAGGGAAATAGCTTTAAAATAACGATCAGGTTAGGGGACAATTGCCAAATCACCAACCAGGTGTTGGGATTAATTAGGAAAAAGCCGGCCATTTTCATTTAACCTCTTGAAAAGGTTTTGTCTTCCCTTGACCACGAAAGAAAACACTACAGGACGCATTACTCTTTGAATGTTCCATAAGTTATGAATATAACAACCGCGACAACAGAACTTGTGTTGAGATTAAAGTTTAAGGAGCTTTAAAAATACGTTTAGTTCTTTTCATCTGAAATTGTCTAGACTACCTTCAGAGAGGCTTTTCAACAGTTTGCTTACTGGAAAGAGTTGAGAAGCTTTATAAGGCCCAGGTTACCAGGGTGATTTGGTTTTTACATTTCCTTGAAAAGAGAGCGGAGGAGAGAAGAAATGAAGCAACAGCCGTAAACACTTGTCCGCCGACAAGGGCTGGAAGGACAGAGGTTTTGTGGAGAAACAGCAGGTGGATCTCACTCTAGAGGTCAGATCTGTTTGTTCGGTGTATCTTGGAGAAGTAGGTACGTTCACATGGACCTCCCACAAGTCTCCTTAGCAGCCAAACAAGTCCAGTGGCCCTTAGCCAACTAACCCACGGAGAACTTTGAAGTCAACCGGAAGCTACCCATGAAACCTCATACAAAGTCCTGTAACAGGAAGCCACACAAATAGAAAAGAAAATGCACCTGATTAAATGTAAGGACAGTAAGAGCCTCTGAGTTACGTAATAGTATGTAACAAAAAGAGATAAGTACATGCAGAGCAGTCCTTGAATCCGAGTCCAGTTTAGAAATCTATGTGCTTGGTTCATATTTCTGAAGGACTGAGAATTCTACAAAGCAAAATTTCTCCTAGAAAAGAGGCAGCATAACTGTGTCCATGGGATTAGATGGAAGGTTTCCAAGAAATAAAATCCGAGGCAGTAGTGTCTCCTCTCCTATACTCTTCTGGGCAAAATGAGCAGTGGTGGGTGTTTCCAGTGGGCAGATTAGGCTGGAGTTGGTATCCTATCAGCACAGTCAATGCGCTTTTCAAAGCCTCTGCCTTTAAACTGCTGCCCTCCTGATCTTTTCTGCCAGACTAAAGACAGGATGGCCTCCTGAGAAGGGTCTCAAAGAGTGCAGGACCGAAACCAAAACTAAGGCTCTCCCCTCTAGGGTGCTGGTCGTTAACTGGGCACGCTGGAATAGGAAGTCTTCCTGTGCCTCATTCTCCTGGGCTTTTCCAGGAGAGGACTGAAAATGTTCATCTCTAAGGTTCTTTCCAGATCTGAACTTCTGGCTCAAAGAAAAGGGGAGACAGGTGCCAACAGGAGATTAGGTGTTTCGGACCTAGAATCACCAGTACAGATTTTTAAATGGGGGAGGGGGCATATAACTCACCTAAAAACAGAGATTTCCTGCTGACCTGACAAGTGCCTTGAGCCCAAGACTCCCTCTCAGTAGAATGGCTTCTTATACTCCCTGCAAGCCTCTCCAAGTGACCTAGAAGAGCGGTAAAGACCTTTATCAGGGAGCGCAGGAGGCAGGTCCCAGAAAACCGTGTCCCAGTATCAGGGACGTTAGGCAGGCTCCTAGGCAGACTGCAGCTCCTCCCCAGGCACAAACCACCTCAAAACCGACTCAGGACTGTGCTGGATAATTTTGCAATGGTTTGTTTAAACAACAAACCAACCTGATTCCCACACTTGCGCTTCTCTTTTACTGCCAGCGAAGTCGAGCCCTGACCTGTCTCTGCCAAATCCTCCGGGACAGCTTCCAGACTGCAACGTCCGGCACCTCGGTACCTCTTAAATGGTGGGAAGGGAGAGGAGGGACGCACGTCTGCACCCCCTTTTTTTTGGACCCAGTTCAGAGGCTGTTTAGACATGGAGAGGATGCAGCAGGCAGTCTTGGTACCCCAAACCTGCCAGAGCAGTGTTTGGCTCTGAAGTAAGGAAATACAAGAGACTTTGAAGCTGGTCGTGCAGGGGGCTCCCGGCAGTAGCTACGCCACCGTGTCCAGACCACGCAAGGCCAGCGACCAGCCGCGCTGACTGGAAGCTGTGGATTCTTGGCTTCGGGATAATGGGGGGGGGGGGGGACGGGGCGGGCGGGATGGCAGAGGAGGTGGCAGATTGCAGAGTGACTCACACAAGCCCTCCAGGGGACATTTCTCCTGATGCTCAATTCCCGGTCCCAGCATGGGCGGGCGGACCCGACATCTCTGCGGACGCTGTCGCCAGCTCTGTAAGAGGCAGAGATGGGAAGCGCCGCTCCAGCTCCCCAACTTTAAGAAGTAACTTCCGTCCTTTGGGTCGTTTCTTCGGAGGAGGGGTGGGGAGCACCTGCCCTCCTGGGCTAGAAACCACTTTAGAGGCAGAAGGACGCGCGGACCGGTGAGACGTGTCCCACCCCCGCGACCTGTCGGGGCTGTCCCCGCGCAGCTCCCTCTCCCGCGGTAGGGGGGTGGGGGGGTGGGCGGGATTTGAAGGCGATTTTCAAAATCGCCGCCGCACTTCTTCCCCTCCCGCGTAGTCCCCAGAGCCTCGGGGTCGGGAGGGCGCGCCGCGTCATCTTCCTCCCGCCGCCGCCCCGGGCCCGGGCCCCGGGGAAAGTTGCCGTGAGAACCGCCCCGCACCGCCCCCAGTCCCGGGCAGGCCCGGAGGCCCGGAGACGCGCGGCTCGGCCGGCGGACCCTCGGGAGGCTCGGCCGGGGCCTCGCGCGACCGTGCGCCCGCGGGAGGGCGGCCCCGCGCCCGCGATCTCCGTCCCCGCCCGCCGCCGCGCTCACCGCAGCCGCTGCTTGCCTCCCCGCAGCCGCGCCGGGACCATGTCGGCGGAGACCTCGAGCGGCCCCACGCAGGACCAGGTGGAGATCCTGGAGTACAACTTCAACAAGGTCAACAAGCACCCGGACCCCACCACGCTGTGCCTCATCGCGGCCGAGGCCGGCCTTTCCGAGGAGGAGACCCAGGTGAGCCCGGCGCGCTCCGCACGCCCTTCCCCCGACCCTGGCCTGCCGGGGCCGTCTCGCGCACGCAGGGGTGCCGCTCGCCCTTCTCCGACCTGCGGTCGCTACCGGCCGCACCCCGGGGGGAGCCCGATCGCCGCCGCGCTCCCCCCGCCGCATCCCGGCGATCCGGCTCCGCGCGCCCCGTCCGCGCCCCCAGCCCCAGCCCAGGACCGTTCAGAATCCTCACGACCACCCTTCCCCGCGCTTCGCTGCGCTCCCCCGCCGGCCGGGAGGAGCGCGCCTTCCCTGCTCCGGCTCGGGAGCTGCGGCCCGGTCCACTCTCGCCTGGCTTCCTCCTCCTCCCGCAGCTCAATTTCTCCCCAGGGCGGTGAGCAAAACCTTCCGAAGAGGTGACTTGTGCGCCGTCGGAGGCCCCCGCTCTCAAATCTGTTCTCGAGAGGCGCGAAGGGACTTGAGCGATCGGCTGTAAATTCGGTCCTCGCGTTGGCAAACGAGGAAACTGAGGCCAAGAGGGAGAGAGTTGCCAGGATAGCAAGGGTCTTTCCACCGTATCACGCACGGCTTCCCCTTAGCGGCAGAGCTAAGATTGTATATAGTCAGGGAGATTTCATATTTTAAAAAATTCCCGGGCTCTAAGATGTAGTCTTTTTCTGGAGTTTTCCAAGAAGCAAAGCATCTGACATTACAACTGAAGGGAGTGGAAGCAGATGTCCCATTAAGTGCGCTGATGCATTTATCTATTTTTAAGAGTTCCTATGTTATTCGGAATATTGTTTAGGGTAGAGAATGCAACACTGCCCATGATTATTAACCTCCAGGTGCAATGTTGGCTTCTTCCGCTGACTTAAAACAAAAAACCAAAAAGCCCCACAACTCTATCCAGAGTTTTTCTAACTTCTATTTTCCCCCTGGTGATGGAAAAACAATTAGTTATGCATGATAACACTACTTGGAACTGCCCTAGCATCTCTCCCAGGGGAGCCCAAAGCACTTCCACAATTGTAGTCTCAGCTCTAAAGCAGAGACGGTCTTATTTTTCCCTTTTATAGACCAGAGCATCAGGCATTTTGACCTCTTCTCACCTTGAGCCATACTCAGCTGAGCCTTAAAAGCTTGTAATGGGTGCTCCAGGATAGTCTAGAACCAAGTCCCTGGATCCCAAGCCTAAAATGATTTTTACTAATTAAGCCAGATGCACTTTGGAGAATTTGCCCACAGAAAATCCTCTCATTCCTAGGTCAAATAGAAAGTCAAGCATATCCCTTCTTAGCAAAAGGGATGGAGGGAACAGCTGTCAGACTACCCAGAACCAGAACTTAATGGAAGGTGATTTAATGTAACCCAAGTCCTGCAGTTCATATTTCTTGGAACCCCCGGAGGGTGTAGCTTGCTGAAGCTTTCTCACTTAAAAACCCCACACTATATTTAGAAAAGAGGAGTGATCAGAGAGATAATAATGTGTCTTTTAAAAAGGCTGTAGATTTATTGTGGGCGCAGTTCCAGCTAGGGGTCTAAGCTGCTCTCAGCCTCTGTTACTCCCACGGTAAATCACTGTCACCAGTGAGGCAGAATAATTACGTCGCCCTCTGTGATAGCTGATCCTTGCCAGGTACTGTGCCAGGCGCCCTCTGTGTACTAAGTCATCTTTGTGTCACAGCAGGGCTCTGCGGTAGGTAGCATTAGCCCAGCTGGACAAATAAGAGAACCAAGGCACAGAAAGGTTGGATAACTGGCCCAAGGCCACAACTAGGAAGTAACAGAGCTGGGATTTGAACCGTGGCAGTCTGGGTCACAGTCCAGACTCCTCTAGCTCCCTTGTTGTCTTCACAGAGAGAAAGAATGGGACTGACTAGGGGATGGAGGTGAGGACCGAACCTTCCATTTCTTTTTATTTTTTTTTTAAAGATTTTATTTATTTATTTGACAGGCAGAGATCACAAGTAGGCAGAGAGGCAGGCAGAGAGAGAGAGGAAGGGAAGCAGGCTCCTTGCCAAGCAGAGAGCCCGATGCGGGGCTCGATCCCAGGGCCCCGGGACCATGACCCAAGCTGAGGGCAGAGGCTTTAACCCACTGAGCCATCCAGGTGCCCTGAACATTTCATTTCTGTTGTATTTCTTCCTGGAAAAAAAAAATCCGTGGATTACATGGATTTTCCATGTATTAGATGGGGGAAAAAATCTATGTATTACATGACAGACATCCCGGCTATGTTCAGTCTTTTCTTGACCGTCACCTTCTATGAAAGAACTGAAATGAAATCAGGTGAGGGGCAGGAAGAAAGAAAGGGCGCCTAATTCTTTTTGTGATTGAAGTCTACCAAGTCAGACTTCTGACAGCAGGTTCACCTGCCCCCCCCACCACAGGGCAGCCACTCTCCATTGCCCCCCCCCCGCCACCATCCTCAAGTGAACAAATGATAGATGTAACCCTGAAATGAGTGGGTGTAGGGGTGAGTCAGCCTCAGAGCAGGGCCCCTGGCTTCCTTTTCCTGCCACAGGGCCAACACCTTCTTCCTCTCTGGGGCTGCCACAGCTCTCCTTGGCCCTCTGCCTTCCTGTATGGACCCGCAGGGGAGCATCAGAGAGCCCAGAGCTCAGAAGGAGGCAACATTTAGCACCCCTTACTTGCTTTTGGTCCCATTTTCCAATTTCCCATCCTTTCCACCCAAACTCTTTTGCAGCTCGCTCCATCCCCAAGTGCATGGCTTGGTAAGAACGGTTTCTTCTTTAATCATCTCAAACAACATATATTAATTTTAGAGAGGGGGAGGGGCAGCAGGAGAGAGAGAGAGAGAATCTTAAGCAGGTGTCATGCCCAGTGAGGAGCCCAACATGGGGCTTGATCTCACAATCCTGAGATCATGACCTGAACTGAAGTCAAGAGTTGGACGCTTTCCTAACAGCCACCCAGCACCCCTCAAACAACATTTATATTTTTTTAAAGTGTCTTCTGGAGATATAATGCCCAATGGTGAACTTTCAGGCATAAACAAAATTCTGTTACATTGTAGCAGGTTTTGCTGGGATTCTAAATAACTCCGTGAAGGCCAGGGTCACGGGGCCTACATATAAGCTGTGTCTGGTGTCAGCATGTCCCTGTTTCTAGTCTTTATCTCTGTTGCCCCTTTCCACAGGGAGAGATCCCCAAAGCCAAAATAATATTTTATTTTATTTTATTTTTTATGCCTGATCCCTCTCCCCTACTAGAATCGGAGTCATATTCCAATTCAAATAAGCATGAGATGCTCGTTTGACACAATGAACTAGAGCTGATTCATATTGCTGGTACTTTGGCAGGGGAAGGAGAGATTAGAAGTTTGAAACATTCTCTGATATGATGACATTGATGACCTCTTCGTAACTGTCCCACTATAGGACAGTGCTCTCTGCTATTGAGGGGACACCTGCAGGAACCAAGAGGGAGATGAAGGGAGCTCTAATGTTAATAACTTTTTAAATTGCCTTTGCTGGGATCCTAGAATGGGTGTTTTTTTTTTTTTCTTCTCATGGTAGTAATAAGATACCTCCTCCATTTAAAAGATAAACCTTACAGAATCCCAACCCCTGTGTCTTTTATTATTTTGAAGTCAGTGTTAGAAGGGGCTGGGAAAGGTCTTTTATCAGTCCCTGGGGAGGTCAGGAAGACCTGGCATTTTCTATGATCACAAATTCAAGCCCAGTGTAGCTGGCCTTGGTTCTTAGGGAGGTTCCCAGTATCTTTATCTCCTCTTAATGCCCTGGGACTATTCCCAGAACTCCGTGGTTTTAGTTGTTGGACGTTGTATCAGTGGAATAAAGACCTCTAGAGGTCTCCCCCTGAAATGAACAAAACGTTAGTTACTAGAGAAAAGGACAGGAACAATGTTATTTTGCCTCCATCCCTCCCCACCGCTGTGTCTAATTATCATCTGTTCACTCAGAGTAAATAAATCTCCATCAATGGGGTGAGGTAATGAGGCATTCATTTATGAGCCAGTGAGGGATGAATGTCTTTCCCAGGGGATGACTGAAACAAGGAAGAAACGAATAAAGCCAGGTGGAAAGTTCGTATTGATATGAGGGAGATGTGATAAGACTCACCTCTGGAGGGAAAAAGAAGCAAGCGAGGTGTTTGATGGTTTTTGTTGGACAGCAACTCGTTTGCCAAATTATTACATACCCACCTGATTTAAAATATGTATCTTGAGAAAATTGTTACGCTTTTCTTGAACCTCGTGCCGTCCCCCAGCACCGGGGTTCGCTTTGTTAGGCATGTGGACGCCAATTTTCCAGTTCACAAATGTGGTCCTCGCCGTAGTTATTTTTGAAAACTGTCCATTAATATTCATTACTAGTATAGAGATATGGGTGGCTCTTCTGAATAAGGCCAGCTCATTTTGCCTTAAATGAATCCTGACAGAAAATGAGACTTTCCTCCTCCAAGTTTTAATTAGTCAGTCTTGAAAACGTCGCCATGTATTCAGCGGTAGTAACGGGAAATCTTATTGAATCAGACCTTGTCGCCCCAAAACCCCCACAGAGCTACCTCATTAGTGAAACTGGCGCCATGCAGCTCTCAAATATTCACATCTCACAAAAGAGACCATGGATTTAGGGAAGGCCCCAAGATGCGATGCTTCTGGACAGGGTCCTTGCCTTTTACCGTGCTGCTAAGGGCTGGGGGTTTTCTGTGCACAGGGGACCGGGAGACCCAGGCTGGCGAATAGGCTGGGATGTAGATCAGGTTGGCCGGGAGGAAACTGGGTTTTTAAAAAAACAATGTCGAGGAGGGACTAGTGAGGAAACAGAAACAGCAGACACTGATCCTCATGGGAGCCGATGAGTCAGAGGGCCCTGTGGGAAGTCAGACCTCACGCTTTATTCTCCTGTTTCCCAGCCTTTCATGCATCATGGCAAACATTGGGAATGATGATATTTCATGTCACACTGGGACAAATGGGCAAGTTGCTTGGGTAGGTGACCACTGGGGACTCTGCAGTCCGGGGCCTTCCCACAGGAATCTCTACGGTGATCAGTTGTCTGTGAGAACTTGAGGAAGCAGCCCTTGTGCTAGCAATAAAGGATGCGATCAGTGATGATAAAGTGAAAACCGTCTCTGCTTTCGTGGATCTTATATTCTAGAAGGAAATGTAGACTAAAAGCAAGTGAGTAAACATAGTAATTACAAATGGTAAAAGTTCTGTGAAGGTAGCAAAGTATTCAAATAGAGAATAAGGAGATGGTTGGAGAACCTGCTTTAGGTTCTCACAAAGTGGTTAGGGAAGACTTCATTGAGAAAGTTCTTTTTAAGCTGAGGCCTGAGAATGAGAGAGAGATCATCCGATAAAGAATGAAGACAGAACATGCTAAGCATAGGAAATAGCATGTACAAATGTCCTGGGGCAGGGAAGGTAAGTGTCACAGTGAGAAAAACCATCCCCGTGGACACATTCCTTTCCAGTTGGGCCACAGAGGCTACCTTTTAGAAAAGGAAGGGATGTTCAGTTTGCCAGTATGTGACAGGTAATTTTGCACATTTCCTTCCTCCAGAAATGGTTTAAGCAGCGTCTGGCTCAGTGGCGGCGATCGGAAGGCCTGCCTTCAGAGTGCAGATCCGTGACAGACTGAGGAGATGGTGGGCACTGGCAGCTGCCCTCCATGAAGACCATCCGCCATTTCTCTCCTCGGCTTAACCCAGCTTTTTGGTTTTTCAGTGTAGTGCTGTGTGTTCCACTGTTAGCTGTCCTGCTATTTAACACAACATTGTATTTTTTTAATGTACATAACCAGAAAAGAAAGTAACTGTAGGCAAATCCATGTAGCTTCTGTGTAAAGCAGTGGCTTGGCTGGGAAGCGGTGGGGCTTGCATTTCCTTTTGGTTCTTGATAATAGATGGTGTGAAAATCATCTAAGTTTGCCTTTTACCATCACATCTCAGTACCAATTTATTTTTACCATCCATTTCAGAGTAGGCAAGGCCTCTGTTGAAAACATAACATGAGGAAAACAACTTAGGGAAGTAGAGTCAGAAGGAAATGCTTCCTCCCTCATGTTAAGTTTATGAAAGAACCCAGTCAGGCTGGGAGTCAAAAACCCCAACTGGCAGAAGACCAAGTAACAGGAAAAAGATCCACAGAAGTCTTCGATTTACCTTATTTAAATGTATTTGTTAAATTTATTTTACTAAACAAAGTGAACGGCTTTTTGTCTCTGAAATATTCTAAATAAAAACTTTTTTGGTTGAAAATGTACTGGGTCCTCTGCAGGTTTTTAACTGAATAATCCACGCATCAAAGAAAAACAGAATAGCTCCAATGTAAGAGCAGACAAAAGAGCTGTCATTTTTCAAGTCCTTGCTACTCAAAGTGTGGTCCCTACCGGCATCCTCAGCGCTAGCTACAAGCTTCTGAGAAAGGCAGACCTCAGACTCCCATCCAGACCGACTGAATCAGCATCTGCGGTTTTAACAAGGTCCCCAAGGGTTTTACAGGCACATGGAAGTGTGAGCAGCACTGGTGTCTCACAGATCCTACAGGAAGTTTGCACCCATTTTCTATTATAGCACATTATTTTTTTTAAAGATTTTATTTATTTATATTTTTTTAACAATTTTTTTTGGTAAACATATAACTTATTATTAGCCCCAGGGGTACAGGTCTATGAATCATCAGGCTTACACACGTCACAGCACTCACCGTAGCACATACCCCCCCCAGTGTCCATCACCCCACCACCCCTTCCCTACCCTCCTCCCCCCGGCCACCCTCAGTTTGTTTTGTGACATTAAGAGTCTCTTATGGTTTGTCTAAAGATTTTATTTATTTGTTTGACAGACAAAGATGACAAGCAGGGAGAGAGGCACGCAGAGAGAGAGGGGGAAGCAGGTTCCCGGCTGAGCAGAGAGCCCGATGCGGGACTTGATCCCAGGACCCTGGGATCATGACCTGAGCTGAAGACAGAGGCTTTAACCCACTGAGCCACCCCTGCACCCCTATAGCACATTATTATTATTATTATTATTTATTTTATTTATTTGACAGAAATCACAAGTAGGCAGAGAAGCAGGCAGAGAGAGAGAGAGGGGAGGAAACAGGCTCCCCACGGAGCAGAGAGCCCAACACGGGGCTCGATCCCAGGACCCTGGGATCATGACCTGAGCCGAAGGCAGAGGCTTTAACCCACTGAGTCACCCAGGCGCCCCCATTATTTTTTTTAAAGACTATTTATTTATTTATTTGACAGAGAGAGGGAGAGAGAACACGTGCACAAGCAGGAGGAGCTGCAGAGGGAGAGAGAAGCAGGCTTCGTGCTGAGCAGAGAGCCCAATGTGGGGCTCGATCCCAGGACCCTGGGGATCACGACCTGAGCCGAAGGCAGAGGCTTAACCGACAGAGCCACCCAGGCAACCCTTATCATAGCACATTTAATGTCTTAATGGCCTTACCACTTCAAAGTGTGTTTGATTGGGGTACCTGGGTGGCTCAGTCAGTTAAGTGGCTGACTCCGGGTTTTGGCTCAGGTTATGATCTCACAGATGGGGAGATGGAGCCCCAAGTCAGTCTCTGCACTCCGCAGGGAGTCTGCTTGAAGATTCTCTCTCTGCCCCTCCCATCTCCCCCCAAATAAATAAGTAAATAAATAAATATTTTCTTAAAAATTGTGTTTCACTGCATGGGACAATAATTTGACCATAATGGATTAACCAAATTGGCTTTTTGTTTATTTAATTGATTAGTTGACTGTTTTTACCTGTAACATCAGCAAGTAAGTGCCTCTCTACTGTTGTCAAGGACTTATGGTCATTCTGTCTCCTACTTTGCTATCTTTAACTTGTAGCTTTTGTTTTCATGGCTATAAGGTGGATGCTTGGCCATTGAGTCTGCATTTCAAGCCAAAAAAAAGGGGCGGGGGGTAGAATGCCAGTGAAGTCTCTGATCTTTAAAAAGGGTTTCCTGGAGGCCCTCACCTGGCAACTGTCACTTACATATCATTGGCCAGAATTTAGTCCCATGCTATTCCTATCTGCAAGGGAGCCTAGGAAAGTGAACATTTTTAATTGGGCATATGGCTGCCTTAAGCAAAATCAGGGTTCTGTTAGTAAGAAAGAAGGGGAGAGGGGCACCTGGGGAGCTCAGCTGGTTAAGCATCTACCTTTGGCTCAGGTCATGACCCCGTTGTCCTGGGATGGAGCCTCAGGTTGGGCTCCCCGCTCAGTGGGGAGTCTGCTTCTCCCTCTCCCCTGTCCCTCCCCCACCCTGTGCTCACTTGTGCTCTCTCTCTCTCTCAAATAAATAAAATTTAAAAAAAAAAGAAAAGAAAGAAGGAGGATGGATATTAGAAAGGCCACTAGCGGTGTCTGCCAACCCTCCCTGGAATGACACTGGTCTGTACTTTCTTTCTTTTTTTTTTTTTTTTTAAAGTAGGATCCATACCCAGCATGGAGCCCAGTGTGGGGCTTGAACTCAGGATGCTGAGATCAAGACCTCAGTTGGGATCAAGAGTCCAACGCTTAACTGCCTGAGCCCCCGAGGCGCCCCATCACTGGTCTACACTTCTGACTCCGACCTACAAGGCAGGCACAACTTTTTTTAGATCTTTAAAATAAAGAGTCCAGAATAAGAAACTCTAACAGTTTTTCAGAATACAGATGTTTACAAGAACCCATTAAACATCCTTGGCAAATCTCCTCTCCCTATACCTTAAAACATTTCTTCTGGGAATAACACACATTGACCCAGGGTCTGGAAGAATAATGCCCCCTACATGCTCCCCTGCAACCTCGTGAGTGGTATCCTGAGCATTTCCCAGCACCACTGCTGGATGCTGACATCACTTTCTGGAAAGAAGGGAGGGAGGGAGGAAAAGAAAGAAAGAAAAAGGGGAAAGGTGGAGACGAGGTACAAGAACTCATCTCCACATAAGAAATACCTACAGAGAGAGAACATAAGAAATACCTTGTGTGCACATAAGAAATACCTACAGAGAGAGAACATTCTTCGTTCCAAGGCACTTTCATAGACACTGGCTAACGGAGAAAAGTAACTGTGGGCGAAGCAGATGCAGAGCACAGTGATGTACCCATGTCAGGGCCTGAGAGAGATGGTAAACCAGGTCTCAGACCCTCAGACATCTTCCTAGCACACCAGAGACAGGTTTCGAGAACAATCCATCCAGCACAGATGAGCTGACGAGCTGGGCAGAGAGTGTGCCCTGGGACTGAGAAGTACAGTGTGTGACAGAAGCATCGCTTCCTGTGCTGCTCAGGCCCAAGAGTCAAGAGTCCTTGACTGGCCCACGCTGGGACAAAATGAGATTCTGTGTCCTTTTAATTAACTAACTAGTTTGTTTAAACCAGTGCCAAGTTTTTATTTATTCATTTCTTGCCTTTGAAGTACTCCTTCATGATGTCCTGGGCTGAGTCTTTGCCGCGTCGTTCACTAGCGCACAACAACACCCTCCACCCCCGTCTTCAGTTTCCTGGCACGGCTCCCAGAAGCCCACCCAGTTCCCCAGCGGGGCCTCGCCATCAGCCTCCGTTAGGTGCATCTGGTGTTCGACACGATGGGCCTCCCCCAACCTGACTCGCGCGGGCTCGTGGCCATAGGATGCAGCACACAGGATGGGTGGCCTTGGAGCTCGTCTCAGGCCTTGGTGGCCGGGGCATCCCCGTGGCAGGCCCTCGCGGACCTGGGGGTCTTCCGCCTTCCTGGTGCAGCAGTCCTGTCCTCCACGGCACGGCCAGCTGCAGGGCCCTCCTTGCCCCTGTGGATCCGTTCCCCGTACTAACCTTCCTGAGTTGACTTTTTCAACTGTAATAGGAGGCTGGCAATACCCTACCTCGGAAAAAACACTTTGTAAATAGGAATAATAATTACTATCACTGCAGAGAACTAACGAGACCGGGACCAGGATCGGTGTGATGTCTGACAGCAGTCATAATGAAAGCCCAGAGCTCTACGTTTTACGATCAGGAGTCCCTTCTGGACACCCAGCGCCACACACCAGAGTGGTGACACCCACCCCAGACCGAGAACAATCGTCCAATCCCTCTACCTTCCCCGATGTCCAGGTTCTGCTGTTGCAGACGTACTGGCTGCCTAGACTGATCATTGCGCCCGGCCCCTTCCTCTGTGGCCACCTTTCTCTAGCAAGACTGTAGAGGCTGAAAACACTGAAATACTCCTTTTTCCATCCTCACTGGAGACTGTGGTGGTCGTGTGATGGGGTCCTGCTCCAGAGGCTTAGGATGAAGGGCTGGCTGGTGGTGAGGAGGTAGGAGGCCTCAGCGAGGGGGTTCACATTTCTCCCTAAAGAGGATGGAGACAGCAGGCTCTGCTTCTCCTGACTTGCCTTGAGCCAGTTTCATTTATTAATTGTAGAAATAGAGATAAGCAAAAAAGAGAAACAATAAACCCAACAAAATCCATAAAAATTGCCCATGACCCCACTACCCAGAGGTAAGCAGTGTAATATATTGAAGGGTGGCGTGCTTTTGAGGTTTTATATCAAAAGTTCCCAGGACCCCCTCCTTGGGTGTGATTAAGTGGCTAGAACAGTTCCCAGAATTCAGGAAAACAGTTTACTCCCTGGATGACCAGTCTATTGTAGAGGATTTGGTTCGTGGAAGATACGCTGGGCTTCCATGCCCATTGTGGGCACCGCACACTTCCCAGCACCTCCCGGAAGCTCTGTGAATCCTGTACTTTGGGGCTTTTCCGGAGGCTTCCTTATGTAGGCACAATTGAAGAAATCTTCAACTTTTAGGAAAGCTTTAGTCCACAAAAGGCCTGCCTTGGTGATTCTTCAGGGAATGGGGAAGAAACTGCTGGAGGCGCGTTTCTGGCACACGGCGGACTGAAGAAAAGTGTGTTTCCGTCTGCTCCCTTCTTGTAATGGGGTGACAGCATCCCTTTTCCTTTGGGGAACTCCTCCCACTTTGTCCTGGTAGAGCAGTTAGAGCCCCCCACGCTCCCCACCCAGGACCCCCGCTGGCCAATCACAGTGCCATCTCCCTGCACACACAGGGACTGAAACAAGGCAAGGGCTCTTGACCTCATGTGGGCAAAGTCCTGCACCAGAGTTTTCCCAGTTGGAACTGGCGGAGTAATTCTCTACTGTGCGTTTGCATGGAGAGTTAGGAGGAAGAGGGCTGGCGTTGCAGGCAGCCTTCTACCCAACCACGCAGAGAAGGGCATTCTGCCGTGGAAGAGAATGAAGCCGGGCAGAGATGGGGTTTCAAAGAGAAGCAGAGGAAGTGAGGTCAGGTCCGGAGGCCCTGGTTCTCACTCTTCCCTTGGGCTACCCCAGTCATCCAGGCTCTGTGAACCAAGGAATTCTCTTCTTACTGTGTATCTGTTATTGGCAGCACAAGGAGCCTGACTAATGTCAGAGTAAAGAAAAGAAGAGATGAATGCACAGAAGGAAGACTACCAGCTACTAGAGTAATTAAGAATCCAGGACTGGGGCACCCAGGTGGCTCAGTTATTAAGCGTCTGCCTTTGGCTTGGGTCGTGATCCCAGAGTTCTGGGATCCAGCCCCAGCTCAGGCTCCCTGCTCAGTAGGAAGCCTGCTTCTTCCTCTTCTCCTATTCCTCCACTCTCTCACTGTCTCTCTCTGTCATATATATCAATAGATCAATAAAATCTTAAAAAAAAAAACCTATTAAGAATTAAAAGACAAAAAAAAAAAAAAAAAAAATCCAGGAGAAGCAGGGAATCCAAGCCAAATTTTGAAAAAAGAGAAAAAAAAAAAAACAACCCAGGAATTTACAGGCCAACAAACCTTGAAAATAATTGGACAGAGTATCAGATTTTTCTCAATTGATGGAGACTCAAGAAAAAAATTAGTTTTGCACATTAAAGGACAAGATGACAAGTAGGTAATTTATGGACATTAAAGACATAACTTTTTGAACTGACAAAATGTCGTGGGTGACATTTTGCTCTTGTCTCTCAACCCTTGCCATCTCCATGTAGAACTTTGCTCCCCAGAGTCCACTGTCCACTAAAAGGTCATTTTAAAACACTTTCAAGTATATCCTTGCCCAAATTCAATGCCAAAGTATCTAGCCATAACAATGCTGATAAGAAAAATAATCTGAACCGTCACATTCTTTTCCCATGATGGAAGTATTGAGAGATGGTGAAGTGGATATAAGTCGGGCAAAGATCTGGGACATCAGCCACTGCTTCTGTTGGCAGGAAAGAACGAGATTTGGGGGTTTCATGAAGCCTGGGGCTATGCTGCTGTGCTCTACATAAATGATTACAGGCATGAAGAAGTAGAAGCTTCTAGAGATCTTCTCCCTTCTCCTTCACCGTCATTTTGTATGCTTAAAAGTACTTAAGTGCTGTTACTCTGGGGATATGCGCCTGTCAGTATAGATTTCGATGTGGCTTCCTGTAAGAGTTTACCACCTTAACTTAGAAAAACATAAGAAACATTAGATTTGAATCTCAATTTATGCAACTCATCCAACTCCTTACATATGATGGTAAACTGACTCATAGTTCATATGACTCATCCTTGGAGTTCCAGATTAGCAATGCAGAACGGTTTTCTTTTTCTTCTTCTTTTTTCAATAAACAGAGAGAGAAAGGATATGAGCAGGGGGAGGGGGAGAGGGAGAGAGAGAGAATCCCAAGCAGACTCCCTGCTGAGCAGAGAACCCAACCTGGGTTGGGAACCCCGTGATCATGACCGGAGCTGAAATCAAGAGTCAGTCACTTAACCGAATGAACCACCCAGCTGCCCCGGGAAGGATTTTCTTACTCTTTCCTCCAGACGGACGCTCCCGCTCTCCATTCCTTTCTTTGAAAGTATTTTATATGGGAGTCTGGCATTGTCTGGGAGTGAAGAAGGCAAGTTTCTGGGGATAGAGACCCTAAGGATGAGAATCCTCTGGGCCACAGCTGTGAACTATAATTCAGAAGCCCAGAATCTTTTTAGGATATATAATGTATATTCATGTATGAGAAAGAGAGTGCACATGTATATTTGTGTGGCTAGAGGCAAGGGCAGAGAATTCTGTGTGTCCCCTCAGCCCTTCTCAGCTTCTTCCTATAGTTTTATCTGAGGGGATGGTTGCCCAGCTGAAGACTAGCTTTTCTCACCTCTCTTCCAGTGAGGTATTTTAGCCTCCTGCTGTTCACACCTTCCCATAGTCCCTCCCCACACTGTACTAGGATTGGTCTGTGTGGCCAGTAAAGAAACAAATGATGATGGGTCACTTCTGAAATGAGGTTAAAAGACACTGCAGCTTCTCTGTCTCTGTGTCTGTCTCTCTTTGGGATCGTCTTCCCTCTGGGGGAAGCCAGCTGCCATGGCGAGCAGCCCTAGGGAGATGCCCACATGGCAAGCAACCAACACCTCCCGACAACAGCCAGTAAGGACAGACGTCTGCCTCCAACCATGTGAGTGAGCTTGGAAGTGCATCCACCAGCCCCTGTCAAGCCTTCAGATAACAGCAGCCCTTGAGATGTAACCTACCCAGCTAAGCTGCCCCTTATAAATGTTTGCTGTTCGAATCTCCTAAGCTTTGGGATAAGTGGTCTTGCCGCAATAGAGAACTAAAGTACTAGGTGTGGCTGAGGAAGTGACGTGTGCTACTTGTGGGTCATGCCTCTAAAAAGAATAATGTGCCCTCTTGTTTCTCATCCCACTTCCCCTGAACTAGAAGAGGACTATGATAATGAGCTGTTGTGATCATGTAAATGACAGCAATACCTTAGGGATTGGAGGGCAACAGAACGGAAGGAGCCCGGGTCTCTGTATTCTTCAAAAATATCAGGTTTAGCTGCATGAACAACCGACCTCCAACCAGTGGCTTAAAAGCACACTTTATGAATAAATGAAACAAGATGGGATCAGGAGGGAGACAAACCATAAGAGACTCTTAATCTCACAAAACAAACTGAGGGGTGCCGGGGGGGGCGGTAGGGAGAGGGTGGTGGGGTTACGGACATTGGGGAAGGTATGTGCTATGGTGAGTGCTGTGAAGTATATAAACCTGGTGATTCACAGACCTGTACCCCTAGGGCTAATAATACATTATATGTTAATTTAAAAAAATTTTTTTTTAAAAGCACGCTTTATTTCTCTATTTCTCCCACAAATCTGCTACAGCTCTGAGAATCTTTTCAGTATGGCTGTCCTTCATAGTAATAGTGCTTCCTTGCAAATCTCAGTGAAAGGGAAAACGTGGGCAACTAAATGCTTCTGTGGCACACTCCACACTCATATTTCACTGGCTAAAGCAAACTGCATGGCCCTCTCTAACCCCAACAGGGCAAAGAAGTACAATCCTCCATTATTTGCAGAGAAGGAAGACTGGAGATGTTTTTTCAACAGAACTAATATCTACCAAAGCACTGAACACCATCAAGTCATCACATCAGCCCTGGACTCCTTTCCGGGAAGGAGCCCAATAGAGAAATAATCTTTTATTTTGAGAAAGTCATAGTGTTTGGGGATCTCATTATAGAGCCTAGCCTGCCTTCTTTTTTGTTTTTAATTTTTTAAAAAAGATTTTATTATTTATTTGACAGAGATCACAAGTAGGCAGAGAGGCAGGCAGAGAGAGAGGAGAAAGCAGGCTCCCCGCTGAGCAAAGAGCTCGATGTGGGGCTCAATCCCAGGACCCTGAGATCATGAGCTGAGCTGAAGGCAGAGGCTTAACCCACTGAGCCACCCAGGCGCCCCTGTTTCATAAACAATGAAAGTTCGTAGCTTTAAAGAATGGATCTAGGACCTGCCTATCTATTAACTGGTTTTAAAGTTATCGACAAAGGAAGTGAAGGCACACAAACGGACAATCCTATTTGCTCTTCCAGATCCACTCTCTATCCTTTTCTACCCTGTTCTGTGGCCAAGGAGGGTGACGTTTACAGATTGCCTCAACCAAGCTCCCTTCCCTCTGACTGCCGGTTGAGTTACCCAATGATGTTCACTAGCAGCAAGATCCGAGGATAAGAGTAGGGTAATGTCAGTGTAGTTTTGTCCTGTCTCTGTCCATCTAGAGTCCTGGTTTGACAGCCACTATGTTCTTCTAGGCAAGGTCATAGCTTCTGGCAGGAGGCCCTCCCAAAGATATTGATCTCTTCACTTTCCAATAACCTCTCCCTTCCCTTGACCCATTCCAAGCCTAGAAGTAGTAACTGGTATTCGCCTTAATGTCTCACTCCCCCTTGTGGGTTTCCCACAATACTCTCACATCTTCGGAGGGCCCTTTCATGAATCATCTGCAGTACACTCTGCCGTCTATTTCCTGCCAGTACCCTGACCAATACAGAGCTTCTCCCTCAAATCACAGCTATAAATCAAAACAACCAATGACATAAAAAATGGGCAGATATGAAAGCCTCAAAACGATGATGATGACCTTTTGGATCGACAGCATAATTGTCAAAGCGAACAGGCATTAGCACCCAGATCTCACAGAGTCTGGGAAAGATACTGTCATTTATTGGCATTGTCACCATCAGGTGAGAAGCCAAGTGGCATCTCAAATATTTGTGATGCCAGGTCATTCTAGCGAAAAGCTCTCTGGCATACTTATTCCAAAATTAAAGCTTATCCTCAAATATCTCCATTATTCATTTCAAATATCACTGGCTTACCAGCTTAATTCCTTAGCTGGAGTTCCATGGAGTTCAGCCAGGAAGCTCTGAATTAGGATGGAATTTGCCAGGTTTCTGTTTGAACAAGATTCAGGAAGCCTCCAAAAATCCCACAGGCCACAAAGAACACTGTTTGCTGCCCACGTCATTCTATGGTGAGAGAAGAAAGAGAAAGAGAAAAGGGAGGGAGGGAGAGATGAAAAGAAAGAGGGAGAGGAAAAAGGGAGGAGGGAGGGTAGGAAAGAAAGAAAAAAGAAAGAAAAGAAAGAGGGGCGCCTGGGTGGCTCAGCCCTTAAGCGTCTGCCTTTAGCTTAGGTCATGATCCGAGAGTCCTGGCATTGAGTTCCGTGGGGAGCTCTCTTCTCAGCGGGGAGCCTGCTTCTCCCTCTGCCTCTGCAGCGCCCCCCCTTGCTTGTGTGCATGTTCTCTCTCTGACAAATAAATTAAATCTTTAAAAAGAAAAAAAGAGGAGCGCCTGGGTGGCTCAGTGGGTTAAGCCTCTGCCTTCGGCTCAGCTCATGATCCCAGGGTCCTGGGATCGAGCCCCTCATCAGGCTCTCTGCTCAGCAGGGATCCTGCTTCTCCCTCTCTCTCTGCCTACCTCTCTGCCTACTTGTGATCTATCTCTGTCAAATAAATAAATAAAATCTTTAAAAAAAAAGAAAGAAAGAAAGAGAAAGGAAAGAAAGAGGAAGGGAGGAAGGAATCTGCCTATCAAGTTCATCATCATCAAATGAGGAGCTGCCTCTTCTACATTAAAAAACCAAACCAGGGGCGCCTGGGTGGCTCAGTGGGTTAAGCCGCTGCCTTCGGCTCAGGTCATGATCTCAGGGTCCTGGGATCGAGTCCCGCATCGGGCTCTCTGCTCAGCAGGGAGCCTGCTTCCTCCTCTCTCTCTCTCTCTCTCTCTGCCTGCCTCTCTGTCTACTTGTAATCTCTGTCTGTCAAGTAAAATAAATAAAATCTTTAAAACAAAACAAAACAAAAAACCAAAAAACAAACCCAAAAAACCAGAAACAAAAACCCCTTTCATTTGGCAGTCTCTCCAAAGGACACAAAGTAGGGACCTAAAAGAAAATATGGTTTTGCTTCCAAACATATCTGCTTCCAATGGGGTATGTGCAGTGGCCAAAGAAGGGGTCAACATGGAAGGTAATTTTTTTTTTTTTGAGAGAGAGAGTACAAGTTGGGGTGGGGAGGGACAGAGGGAGAAGGAGAAAGAGAATCCCAAGCAGGCTCCGTACCCAGCATGGAGACCGATATAGGGCTCCACTCTAGACCTTGAGATCATGACTTGAGCTGGTATCAGAGGTCAGATGCTTAACTGACTGAACCATCCAGGCACCCCACAAAAGATGATTTTTATCCAGAAATATATCTACAATAGAAATTCCTCCATGATCAAACAGCACAGCTGAGAAGAAAATGAAAAATACAAGATTCTTCATTCATTTATTAAACTATTTCCCCATTCTAACCCAAAACAATGACAACAAAATCACATGTATTTGCTTAAATGCTTCTGGCTGTAAGTGACCAAATATCCAGCTGAAAGTAGCTTATCAGACTTTCTTTTGTCTCATATAAAAAATGTAGGTGATTCCAGGTTTGCCTAATTCAGTCGCCTGACTAGGCCAGAGCTCTAGGTTATCCTCTCTGGGGTCTCGTCTCCGTCTCCTCCTGATTGCAAGACACCGCTTCAGTCCCAAGCATCACACCCCACATAATATCCTCCAAATTCAAGAAGGAATAACCCTGGTTTTTTTCTTTAGATGACTCTCATTTTACCTTATCAGGGAGGAGAGCCTTTTCCCAGAAGCCCCCAGCAGCCTTGCCCCTCCCCCTCATTATCTAGAATTGGGCCCCAAGCTCCAACCACCCCATGCCTACAATTGGTGAAACTAGCACTTAGAACAGAATAACACATGGTGGAGCTCATTAAATATTGGTTGAATGAATGAATGGTGAATTGGATTACCGTGGTTGCCTTAGAAGACTAATTACAGGCCATCTCCTGGAACCCACGCTCCTAGCACACACTGCTGCTTGATGGATCAGGAAAACAGGCATCTCTTATCAAGGAAGATGGAATGAGTGGCTTTTGGGCAGTCAGTCAATAACAAAGGCCACATTAGGCTATTTTGTCTTATTTTATTTTATTTTATTTATTTATTTGAGAGAGAGACAGAGTGAGAGAGCATAAGAGGGGAGGTCAGAGCGAGAAGCAGCCTCCCCATGGAGCTGGGAGCCTGATGTGGGACTGGATCCCAGGACTCCGGGATCATGACCTGAGCCGAAGGCAGTCACCCAACCAACTGAGCCACTCAGGTACCCCTAGGCTAGTTCTTATTAAAGCAAGAATGAGAGCAACCCAGGAAAGGGTTTATTATTTTCTAATAGTTACTTTGGGGGAAAAAATGTTTTTGGGTTTAAACAAATCGTTCATGCAGGGAGGTATCTCATTAGCAGACAGTTACCATAGTCTAAAAAGAAATTAATCTTTTTTTTTCCCCCCCAGCTTAGACATCATTTCCTTCTGGATATTCTCTTTCCCCAAATGCAGGCTGCGTTAGGTGTATTTCCTGTCTATTACCAAGCACTGTCTACCTCCCCACAGAACAGCACTTACCACCCCGGACTGTATTTCCTGTTTCTTCTTCGTCCCTGCAGTAGCGGCTGTTAGGGTTCACCAGACTCGGTTTCCTTTTCTTTCCTTTTCCACCCAGCTACATTTCCCAACCTCCTTTGCAGCTGGGGGCGGCCACTGCTCCAGTCTGGTGGATGCGATGTGGGTAAGGTGGTGCGCGCCCCTTGCAGGCTTGGCCATAAAAACTCGCCGTGAGGTCCCCGGGCTCTCTCCTTCCCCTCTGCGGGCTGAACGCAGAGGGCTCTGCGGGCCCAGAGGAATGTGGAAGTAGCCCGACCAGGAAGGGCGGCCTGGAGCAGAATTCCTCTCCTCTTACCAACCTGAATTGGGCTATGAGATGCTGAGCTCTATGAGTTTTTACTGTGCTAAGCTACCGACAACAGGTGCCCGAGAGTGTGTGCGCGCGTGCAGGCGTGGGCGTGCACTTTTGTTACAGGTTACCCCCCCCCCGCCCCGCCCCTGACTAATACAGTTTCCCACTAGAATGAAAATCTCTTGAAACCAGAAGTCTCTTCTGTCTTGTATTTTGTTTGCTTGTTTGGCTCCAGACGTGGGTGAAGCCGGCTGGGGTCCGCGGGGAGGGGTGGGGAGCAGAGAGTAGAGTCAAGTGGTTGAAGAGGGGCCGTTGACCCAAGGGGTCTCTAGTGGCCTGGGGAGCCGAAGGTCAAGGTCGGCCTGAGGGGACAGGACAAAGAAAGCTTTGCTAGGGTCTCAGCTAGCACGGGCCAAGGGGCGTGTGTCTCTCATATTTTTTCATGGATTTTATATGCACTTTCCACGGGTATTCCTTGTCCTAGAGTAGTGCCTGTCACGTAACTGGCACTCACTGTATTTTTTAACGAAATAAATGTAATCAAGTCACTACTATGTGCCAAAATTGGCTTAACTTTGTAATGCTGTCTTGGTAATTTTCTGTAGCTCCTCACAGCTCAACATTGAAACTAAAAGTAAGTCCCGTTAAAAGGGGAATGGGGTTACCTGAGGAAATTGTCCTCCTACAACAAGAAAGGGAGAGAAAAAGCTTCATTACAGGATAGAACCTTTCCATCCCCAGCCCCGGGGAAAAAGTGAATGCAGGAAGCTTTTCCTCGATTTTTATGTGTTTAAAGGGACACTCAAAACGTTTACAGATCGAAAGGACAGTGTCAACAAGGTGCCCTAATATAAAGTCAAGTTAAATGGGCATATTCGTGCTGTTATCCCCAGCACACATTACGTGCAAACATGGCTGAACCTCTAAACAGTAGGAGTAGGGTTTGTTTTTTTTAAAGATTTTATTTATTTTTGGGGCGCCTGGGTGGCTCAGTGGGTTGGGGCCTCTGCCTTCGGCTCGGGTGGTGATCCCAGGGTCCTGGGATCGAGCCCCACATCGGGCTTTCTGCTCAGCGGGGAGCCTGCTTCCTCCTCTCTCTCTCTCTGCCTGCCTCTCTGCCTACTTGTGATCTCTGTCTGTCAAATAAATAAATAAAATCTTTAAAAAAAAATAAAAAGATTTTATTTATTTTTGTCTGAGAGCCCAAGCAAGGGGAGCGGCAGGCGGAAAGAGAAGCAGGCCACCCCGTTCCCCTGACCCCCAGCAAGGAGCCCATGGGGGCTTAACTGACTGGTCCATCCAGACTTCCCTCTCAGTGGTTTTTGAAACACTAGGGGTATCACCTGGTGTGTCTCTTTAGAAGTGTGAATTCTGGGACGCCTGGTCCATTAAGCAGCTGCCTTTGGCTCAGGCCATGATCCCAGGTCCTGGGATCCAGCCCCAGCATTGGGCTCCCTGCTCAGGGGAGAGCCTGCTTCTCCCTTTCCCTCTGCCTGCCGCTCTGCCCACTTGTGCTCTCTCTGTCAAATAAATAAATGAAATCTTTAAAAAAAAAAAAGTGTAAATTTTGTGGGGTGTCTGAGTGACTCCGTCCTTAGGCAGCTGCCTTCAGCTCCGCTCAGGTCATGATCCTGGGCACCTGGGAAGAGCCCAGGGCGTTGGGCTCCCTGCTCAGCGGGAAGCCTGCTTCTCCCACTCCCACCCCCACCCACCCCCTTGCTTGTGTTCCCTCTCTTGCTGTCTCTCTGTGTCAACTAAATAAATAAAATCTTTTTTAAAAAACCATAAATTCTGTGTTTTTAACCAGTTCTCTTGCTCAGTGAAGTATGAGAAACATTGCTACTACCTACCCTGCTTTTTCTTTTTGTATTATTGTTTTTCACTATGTTAATTGAAAAAAAAAAAAAGTCAGCTTCTCCTATTCCATCAAATCCCGTTAGCTAATGTCCACTCTAGGAAAAAGACCCCCCAATAACTGAGGGTTTCCTTCCTGCAGGCACTGGATGGGGCAAGACAGTTACAGGTGCCCTCTCTGGCCTCTGTTTTTATTCTTTTTCTTTCATCCCTCAGCTGCAAAGTGTTGCTGGTTCCCTATCTTCCAGATCCTTGCAAATTTCACGCTGCCAGGAGTTTGGCTCAGGAGTTTGCTGACTGCTCTTTAATCTCAGAACTGACCATGCGGGGGCGCCTGGGTGGCTCAGTGGGTTAAAGCCTCTGCTTTTGTCTCAGGTCATGGTCCCAGGGTCCTGGAATCGAGATCCGTGCATCGGGCTCTCTGCTCAGCGGGGAGCCTGCTTCTCTCTCTCTCTCTCTCTGCCTGTCTCTCTGCCTACTTGTGATCTCTGTCAAATAAATAAATAGAATAAAATCTTTAAAAAAAAAAAAAAAAAAACCTGACCATGGGAATTCTTCCTGTTGGTGAGTGAAAAATGATACAACCACTTTGGAAAAACCCTTCTGGCAGGACAGTGGATAAGCATTTATATTATGAAAAACTACACAGCAATATCAGAAGAACGAACTATAGATACACATAACAACATGCGTAGACCCCCAAGACCTTATCCTCTGCAAAAGAAGCCATGCACAAACCAACCCACGCTGTGTAATTCCATTCATATGAAGTTCAAGAACAGGTACAACTAATCCATAGTGATAGAAACAAGGACAGGGCTACTTCTGGGTGAGAGGAGCGGCTATGACTGGGAAGAGTTGTAAGAGGATTTTCTGGGAAGAGGGAAACATTCTCTATATTGATTTGGCCCATGGTTTCACAGATTTCTATATGTGTAAAAAATCACTCAGCTAGATTGATTCTAGAAAGTTAGTTGGTTTCCACGGCTCTCAAGAAGCAGATCCACATGTCTACACTTCCTACTTCCCTACCCTTCCTGCATTCCACAAGCCTCCGCGATTTTTTGTGTTCTTATTTACCAGAAGTTTCCTGAAGTCGTCCGTCTCTGCCTAGTCTTCCTTCTAGAGTTTCCTCCCATCGCTGTTGCTCTGAGTGGCGCCAAGGCTGATCCCGTGTGTTTACTGCCATCACCCACCTCAAAAGAGGGTTACCAGCCAGAGCTGCACAGGCTTGGCCTTCAAAACCTAAAAAGTAGCTGTTGCTGATCCTTTTCCTTTTTTCTAGTTCTTTTCAATTTTCTATTTTTTTAAGTTCTTCACCAATTTCTTTTTCACAAATTGCCTCCAGCTTCTGGGGAAGAATGAAAAAAAAGGTTAATACTTCAGTCGGTTGGTGGATTTCATTAGGGCCCCTGTGATTTGAGACCCAATCCCAGAGAGTTTAGCCAAACAGTGCACGTGGCGCCAAAGCAAGTTGGTGATCTGCTGGGCAGCGGACCCAAGAGGCTGGGGCTTTGGAAGGCTGAGATTAAAGACGGTTCAATAAAGCCGAGACTTAAACAGCTCGATTAAAAATAAAAAGAGGGGTCAGCAGCCCGGTGTAAAAGTCTTCACCTTCCCGGCTCCTTGCATCTTATTTTTTTGTTCAGAACTTCACAAACTATAACATCCAGATTTTTCAGAGCAGAAGTACCAACCCATTTGGACAGAATCCAACTTCAGTTCCACGTGGGAACAAAGATGCTCGCTGTCCGCAGCTGAATCCCAGCAACCCAACCCATGGTGAGAGAAGAACAGGAAAGCATAAAATAGGCCCTCTCGGAGGTACCAAACATTCCGAGTCACCCCCAGAAAGGAAAATAGCAGGGAATTAGGGGGGAGGTTAAGGGGCCGTATTGACTTGGAAGAGAGGCTTGTCCTTGAGGGCCACGCAGCTTTCCTTGCCTGTTACAGTTACTGGAAAGGAGATTGAGTGGGAGAGTGGTCACTTCTTTTTTTTTTAAGATTTTTATTTTAATTATTTGACAGAGAGAGAGATCACAAATAGGCAGAGAGGCAGGCAGAGAGAGAGAGGGGAAAGCAGGCTCCCCGCTGAGCAGGGAGCCCGATGCGGGGCTCGATCCCAGGACCCCGAGATCATGACCTGAGCTGAAGGCAGCGGCTTAACCCACTGAGCCACCCAGGTGTCCCTCTTTTGCATATTTTTACATGGGATTATTTTTCTTTCTACTGTTGAATTGTAAGAAATCTATATATTGTGGATATGACACCCTAACACAGGTATGGTTTGTGGGTTTTTTTCCTCCCATCCTGTGGGTTGTCTTTTCACTTTCTTGATGCATAAAATTCTTCATTTTGATGAAGTCCAATTCACCTAACTTTTCTTTGATGGCTTGTGTATTTTGTGTCATATTTAGGTCATACTACTTTGATTACAAGTAAAATGGTCACTTTCTTTCTCTCTAGCTGCGGTAGGTAGCACCAAAGATGGCTCTAGTGACCCCTGTCACCCGATACTCATTCCATTGCGGAATCCCCTTCCCTTGACCATGGGCAGGACCCTATGGCAAAAGCGATGGCATGTCACTTCCAAGATTAGGTGACAAAAAGACCATGACTTCTGTCTTGCTCTCTTTTGCACACTCTTATTCACTCTGAGGGAGGCTGCTGCTGTGTCGTGAGCTGCCTTCTGGAGAGACCCACGTGCCGAAGAACTGAGGGGAGCCTCTGGGAGGGGGGGCTAAGTCACCTCAGCTGCTCCTAGAATTCAGACACACAGAAACTGAGCTGCTAAGTATTCATGTTAAGGCACTGACGTTCGGGGTAGTTTGTTACACAGCAATAGGTACCTCATACAATGACTTTTTTGCAAGGGCGAAATGAGGGAAATTACTAAGCTGAACTAAACCCCAGCAGCTAAGCCCTCTTGCCCGTGAAGGTCAAGTGAATGGAATTCAGCTGGTTAGCACGAGCAGTCACTGAGCCCTCATTGCACAAGCATTTCATTTACTAAAGGGATTTCCAACCAGATAAGTATATATGGTAATTTAATATATGATATGCATAATAGAAATATAATGATACATAACTAGTTGCAGCTCAATAACACCTGTATCTCTGAAACACTCTTTCAGATCATCTGAACCATTTTCTCTCTTCCTTGCTTCCCCTCCCCCACAGCTGTTTCATTACCTTCAGACTGGTGTGAGGTTACAGAGAACAGGTAATTATACTACCTAAGCAAGGCAAGGTTAGGGAAATGACTTAGTTACCTAAATAATATGCAACATACATCAAGTGATTATATCTCTTGCTCCCGGGGCAGTCTTGATTTCAAGTCCTTCTCATGCTCTGAATGTGTCCTGTTTGGGATTCAGAAAATGGGATTATAGGGGCGCCTGGGTGGCTCAGTGGGTTGAGCATCCAACTTTTGATTTTGGCTCAGGTCATGCTCTCAGGTTTGTGGGATCAAGCCCCCCCACCCCCCACCCACCCCACCTCCCAGCCCCCCAACATTGGGCTCTGCGCTCAGCATGGTGTCTACTAGTCCTTCTCCCTCTGCTCCTCCCACCGAATGCACTCTCTCTCTCTCTCTCTCAAATGAATAAATAAATAAAATCTTGAAAAAATAAAAATTAAATGGGGCACCACACATAGACTGTAAGGTCAAACAGTAACCATTTGGAATCTCCTACAGGTTTATATAATTCACTTCTGTTTCAACTCACTCAATCCATTTGCACCATAACTGGGAGCTTTGGGGGCTCATGAGTGAAAACTTGACCAAGAATTCGAGATTCTATAATTCAAAAATAGGTCACAGACCATCTTCAAAGCCCAGAAAGTTCCAAAAGAGCAGCAGCAACCTAAGGGCTCCTGTGTATGGATTTAGCTCAGTCTACACAAGGATAATAATAAAAGAACTTGCCTTACACTGTCTGGGGGGAAAAGCCACGGCAGGGTCATGTTTAACACAAATCCCAGACAGAGGGTTGTTTGGCTCCGTGGAGCGGAGCTGCTGGCTGGAGGGAAGAGGGAAGCTTTGGCGTTCTGTCCCAGCCAACTGTCATTCCTTCATCTTCTCTCATCAGGAATCCACTATGTTGTCCAGTCCTGGTGCAAAATACTTATTCCATAAAAGCACATGCGTGTCTGGTCTGGCAATAAGAAGGACTCTCTCCCCTCACTTTCTACTCCTTTGCACGATGTACTCTTTACTGTTTGGGGGGAGCGGAAGAATGTGAGCCTTCTGAGTCAATTAATAAAGTTAATTTCTCTTTTAATGAGCCAGAGAATTGGGGGGATGTTAAAAAGCTTGGTAAAGTAGACCCAGATCCCATAAATGTGGGTTAAATGCAGTTTCATTTCATGATGATATATATCTACTGAGCGACTCTGGGGTGGCAGGTCTGGGGCCAGAAACTGGGGTGCAGGAATGAACGCTCCTGGACCTACTCTCACCAGATAGATCGCTCAGCATCCAGCCCCGGCACTGCAGCTGAGTCCCAAGGGCCGTGGGCTCCGGCCTCATGTAGTACAGCTGCTCCCTGAGGCCGCGAGCAGCTTCAGAACTGAACTCAGCTCGGGATCAGACAGAAGCCCAGACAGGGTTTCGGTAAGGGTCTCTGCCTTCCTTGCTTTTAAGAGGGGCAAAGCCGGAAATGGATATGCTCAGCCCATTATGAGATGTCCCAGCAGGGACCTCTTAGCCGCTTTTCAGCTCATATGGGGATCAGGAATCACCCCAGAGCCACTTAAGTGGGAACTGGAGAGGGGAAGGTGATCGCTCTAAGCAGCCGGTTCTCCATCTTCCGCACGCGACAGAAGGTTGGGCACCCAAGTCACTTGGTGTGATCCAGCTGGGGCAGGATGGACCCGTTGTTGGAGAGGAAAGGCTAGAGGACTAGAAAGGTTTAGAATGAAAGAGTTAATGTACTTGTGCTTGTGTTTTTGGGTTTTTTTTTTTTTTTAAGATTATTTATTTATTTATTTATTTGTCGGAGAGAGAGCAAGCGAGCACATGCAGACAGAATGGCAGGAAGAGACAGAGAGAGAAGCAGGCTTCCTGCTGAGCAAGGAGCCCAATGCAGGACTCGATCCCAGGACGCTGGGATCATGATCTGAGCCAAAGGCAGCCGCTTAACCAACTGAGCCACCCAGGCGTCCCTTAGAATGAAAGAGTTAATGGCCTTGACAAGGCTGCAGGTGGCCGTGGCTATGGAGAGCACTTCCAGCCCGGCTGTCCCAGGACTGGCGGCAGACTGGGCGGCTGGAGCAAAGAGCTCGTTCTCCCTTCCTAGTCAGCATGGCACCTGTCAGTGGTGAGACACCCACCCGGGGCCCTGGGACTCCAGCGCACCCAGCCTGGGGGGCCGCCTACCCCTACTGAGCGGAGCGGGGAATGAAAAAGCTATCATTGGACAACTCACACTGAAGAAAGTCCATAGGCTCATACAATCCCTTTGCCCCAGAAATAGGGTCTCTGTATCCTGGACCAAATTTTGAACTTTTGTCCTGGTTTCTGAGCCCCTTTCATACTTTATTTCTAATTCCAGTCACCCATGGGAGACAGTGGCCTTTTCCTTTTCAAGTTTTCACCCTTTTCCATCACAATGTACCTGTTCTGTCTCATTCCTTCAGGGTTTGTGTCCCGCTGAGTAACTACCAAGATAATCTAAGACTATCATCAAATAGCACGTTCACATTTTAAGATGGGCCTTTGGTGCCTCAGCTTAAAGGAATATAATATGTGAAAATTTTGAATCAACACAGCAGCGTTTGGGGGGTAGGAGACTCAATGTATTAAGGTTTCTGCCTCTTCCCTCCCTGCCCCCCACACACTAATACTAATATGATGACTTATACTCCCTATTTAATGATTTAATGATTTAAATCACCCTATTTAATGATTCAGACCCAAACCTTGCCACCTGATGAAAAACAGTTTTAAAATTGCATCCATTCTGATGAACTATGTTCAGATATATGCAGTATCTCCAAAGGTGACCAAAAAGGTAATAGTTGTCAATGACTGAGAAGGGAAGTCTTGTGATTTAGCGTCAGGGATGTGACCATCATAACCCCACAGGAGCACTCCAGAGCCTTCCTCAAAACTGGACAAGACGTAAAGAATAACAACCCAAGTTTGTCAGAGGACGCACCTTCTCTCTGCACAGGCATTGTGGAGGACACAAGAAAACAATTCAGACTATCAGAAGGCTTAAAATATACTAGGGGAAGACAGACCTACATACAATTAAAATATATGGCCAAATACTATTTTGAAACGCGGATTTCTTCCCTTTCTTCTCTGTAAGGCTCCTTTCCATCCCTGTAGCTTCAGCCTCCTTGCCTTGGGGGAGGGAGGTAGCAAGGGAGAAAAGAGATAGAGTTTGCAAGTAATTTTGCTCCTTGTTCCAAAAGCTTATATGTCCTTAGGGAATCCTTGGGGTGGGGCATTGCGGGGGAGATGAAAGAAAGAGAATCTGTGTCATCCCCAGACTGGAAATGTTTGCTCATTGGTGGGAGTAAAGGGGCAAAAATGAGAGGTCATGGATTCCAGGAGCAGAAAGGATCTGTGTCTGGCTTTGCAGAATAGTCACTACTAAGGCAAGAAAATCCCGGGGAATATGGCTGTGTCCAAGCAGGCAGGATCAAAGGCGGCCCTGCCAGAGATGCGACATCCCCGCCCCAGCAGGAAAGCAGCAGAAAGCTGGAGGACCTGCCGGGGACATATGGAAAGGGGATGACAAGTCTTGGCAGTAACTGTGTGGACCGAGCCCAGAGGACCTTCCCCACCCCACCCCACCCCACCCTCAAGCCCCAGTACTCAACATCTTGGCACTGGGGAGGCTCCTGGAACCCCAGAAAGGTGTGAGGCTGTTTTTTCCACCAGCTCAGTGGCACAAGGCTCAAAGTTAGAAAGCAAGCTGAGTTACAAAGAGGAAAAGAATGTTTTCCACAGACCTGAGTGTATGTCCATGACCAAAGGCAGAGAAGGTGAGTGGTCCCAGGGCTGGGGGAGACTGGGGTCCAGTTGTGGACAACGAGTTTGAAGTCTCCTGGATTACCAAACTTCCGTCCCAGGGAGGGCGTTAAGGAGCTGGTTCTCTGCCTGAGTAAAAACTATGTGTTCTGATGGTGAACTTAAATGAGGGATTGCTGATCAACGAGATACTAACAATTAAGCACTTTGTTAAACACCTTCATATATGTCTGTTGATGCGGTGAATCCTTTAATAAGAATCACTAAGATACAGCCTTTATTTACTGAGTAAACTGAGGGAGATTTGGAACCTTTCCTAAGGCTGAGATTTACTTCTCTGAGACTGATTGAATGTTCATGGTTGTTAACCTAATGAGAGAGCTTATTTTGGCAGTGGCTGTGAGACATGCTATTGCTCTCGTTTTGTTCTTTTATGCCCTTGCAAAATAAACAGTGCACCTTTATGCAAAGTAAATGAAGAACCAAAAGCATGTTTTAGCCTGATTTGTGTTGGATGATTCAAAATTTCCCCAAGAAGGTACCTACCAAGCAGCAATCTCCTTCTCCACCAGGTTACTTTTTCTCCTTAATTAATAATTCCATTTGGGGGGCAGCTTTAGGTTTTCAGAAAAATCGAATGGAAAGTAGAGAGTTCCCATGTCCAGGCATACCTCCTTTTATTGAGTTTCACTTTATTGAGATTTGCAGATACTGTGTTTTTCACCAGTTTAAGGTGTGGCAGCCCTGAGCAAGTCTGTCGGTGCTATTTTTCCAGCAACACCTGCTTTGTGTCTCTGTGACACATTTTGGTAATAGTCACAAATATTTGAAACTCATTATGATTATATTGCTATGGATGATCTATGATGAGTGATCTTTGATGTCACTATTCTAATTGTTCCAGGCACCACGAACCATGCCCATATGGGATGGCGAACGTAACTAACAGATGTTGATGTCTTCTGGCTGTTCCATCTACCAGCCACTCCCCAGTTTCTCTCCCTCTCCTCAGACCTCCTTGTTCCCTGAAATTAGGTCTATTAATAACCCTACAATGGCCTCGAAGCATTCAAGTCACATATCTCTCATTTTACATCAAATGCTGGGAATGATTAAGCTTAGTGAGGAAGGCATGTTGAAAGCCAATAGGCTGAAAGCTGGGTCTCTTGTACCAGTCAAGTTGTGAATGCAAAGGAAGAGTTCTTGAAGGAAACTGAAAGTGTTACTCTAGTGAACATATAGCTGATAAGAAAGCAGAACAACCTTATTGCTGATATGGAGAAAGTGTGAATTGTCTGGACCGATGATCAGGCCAGCCAAAACATTCCCTTAAATCAAAACCTAATCCAGGGGCACCTGGGTGGCTCAGTGGGTTAAGCGTCTGCCTTCAGCTCAGGTCATGATCTCAGGGTCCTTGGATCCAGCCCCATATCGGGCTTTCTGCTCAGCAGGGAGCCTGCTTCCTCCTCTCTCTGCCTACTCATGATCTCCCTCTCTCTCTCTCTCTCTCTCTATCTGTCAAATAGATAAATTTAAAAATTTTTTTTAAAAAATCCAAACCTAATCCAGAGCAAGGCCATGACTCTCTTCAATTCCAGGAAGGCTGAGAGAGGGGAAGTAGCTGCAGAAGAAAAGTCTGAAGCCAGCAGAGGTTGATTCATGAGGTTTAAAGAAGGAAGCTGTTTTTATGACCTAAAAGTGCAAGGTGAAGCTGTAAGTACTGATTAGAAGCTGCAGCAAGTTCCCCAGAGGATCCAGCTAAGAATGAAGGGAGGAGACTAGAAGAAACAACAGACTGTTAATGTAGATGAAACAGCCTTGTACTGGAAGACGATGCCATCTTGGACTTTCATAGTCAAAGAGAAGAAGTCAATGCCTGGCTTTAAAGCTTCAAAGAACAGGCCTTTGTTGGAGGCTAATGTCGCTGGTGACTTTTAAAGGAAGCCAGTGCTCATATGCCATTTCAAAAGTTCCAGGGTCTTTAAGAATTATGCTGAATTGGCTCTGCCTGTGCTCTGTCAACGGAACAGCCCAGCCTGGATGACAGCACATCTGCTTCCAGCACGGTTTACTGAGTATTTTCAGCTCCCTGTTGAGACCTATTGGGCAGAAAAACAGATTCCTTTGACAATATGACTGCTCATTGACAATGTACCTGGTCATCCAAGAGCTCTGATGGAGATGGACAATGAGACTGATGTTGCTTTCATGCCTGCTAACACAATGTCTGTTCTGCCGCCCACGGATCAAGGGATCATTGTGTCTTTTCTCAAGTCTTATTACTGAAGAAATACATTTCATAAGACTATAGCTGCCACAGATAGTGAGTCCTCTGATGGATCTGAGCAAAGTACATTGAAAACCTTCTGGAAAGAATTCACCATTCTGGATATCATTTAGAAGAACATTTGTGATTCATGGGAAGAGGTCCAAATAGCAACATGAATAGGAGTTTGGAAGAAGTTGATTCTAACTCTCAGGAGGACTTTGAGGGGTTCCAGACATCAGCGGAGGAAGGAAGTGCACATGTGGTGGAAATAACAAGAGAACTAGACTGAGGACTGGAGCCTGAAGAGGGGACCGAACTGTTGCAGGCTCATGAGAAAACTGAAGGGATAAGGAGTTACTTCTTATGGGTGAGCAAAGAAAGTGGTTTCTTGAGATGGAATCTACTCCGTGAAGATGCTGTGAAGACTCAAAATGACAGCAAAGGGTTTAGGATGTTACATAACCTTTTAGAGCAGCAACAGGAATTAAGAGGATTGACTCCAGTGCGAGAGAAGTTCTACTGTGAGCAAAATGCTATCAAACAGCATCACTGCTGCACAGAAATTGTTTGTAAAAGGAAGACAACTGATGTGGCAACTTCATTGTTTTATTTTAAGAAACTGCCACAGCCACTCCAAACTTCAGCAACCACAGCAGCATTCCACCATCAAGGCAAAACCCTCCACCAGCAAAAAGATTATAACTCACTGAAAGCTGAGATGGTGCTTAGCATTTTTTTTTAGCAATAATTTTCTCCTCCTGGTATGCCTGGGTGGCTCAGTTGGTTAAGCAGCTGCCTTGGGCTCAGGTCATGATCCCAGCGTCCTGGGATCGAGTCCCACATGGGGCTCCTTGCTCGGCAGGGAGCCTGCTTCTCCCTCTGCCTCTGCCTGCCACTCTGTCTGCCTGTGCTCGCTCTCTCTCCCTCTCTCTCTCTGATAAATAAATAAAATCTTTAAAAAAATAATAATAAAATAATTTCCTCTCCCTCCTCCCCCTCCTCCTCCTCCTGCCCCCCTCCTCCCCCAAGCACCTCCACCCCCTCCTCCTCCTTCTCCTTCTTCTCCTTTTTTTAAGGCAGACTCCATAACCAGCATGGAACCCCAAATGGGACTTGAACTATGAAACTGAGATCAAGACCTGAGCTGAGATCAAGAGTTGGATGCTTAACCAGCTGAGCCACTCCAGTACCCCCGAGTATTTTTAAAGTAAGATATACACAGTGTAGGGGTGCTTGGGTGGCTTAGTCGGTTAAGCCTCTGCTTTTGGCTCAGGTCGTGATCCCAGGGTCCTGGGATGAGTCCCACATCGGGCTCCAGGGAGCCTGCTTCTCCCTCTGCCTCTGCCTCTCTTCCCCTGCAACCCCTGCTCGTGCTCACTCTCTCTCACAAATAAATATTTTTAAAAAATATATGTACAGTGGTTTTTAGACATTAATGTTATTGCACAGTTAATAGATACAGTATAGTATAAACATAATTTTTATGTGCCCTGGGAAACTAAAAATAATGTCTCACTTTACTGTGATACTCATTTTATTGTGGTAGTCTGGAACCAAAGCTGCACTATCTCTGAGATGTACCCATACCCCAACACAGGTTACTTTCTCCCTTAACGTGCTACTTAACACACTACTGCCTTCAATCATGTAGCTCTAGGAAACTCTAGCCTAAAAAGATGAAGTTGCAAATAACTTTTATACCTGGAAGTATTTCACTGGTCTCATTAATTCTCAAAGCCTCCTTCAGAAACTCTTGCCCTGCTGTCTCTATCAATCCGTCACCCAATCCTAACTGATCCCAAACTCATAAATACCTAGCCACTGCCCTTTCCTTACTAGATGCGGCTAACATTCCATGAAGGTAGAGACCTCCCTTATCTTAGTAAGCTATAAATTCAGCTTTGCCTCATTCACAAGCTCTTTGGTGGTGCTTTGAGGGGAAACATTTGGCAATACTAGTCTTACCTCCGTTTTACAAGTGAGGAAATTGAGGCCCAGAGAGGTTGGTTAATTTATCCAAGACCAGAGCTAGTAAGTGGTGGGTCCGGGGCTGAAATCCTGCCATTCTTCTTCCAGAAAGTGCACTGCCAGCCACAAGTCTATACTTCCTCCCTGTGTATTTGAAATCATGCAGTGCAGTCATTTATTCCTTCTACACCAATGGTCAGCCTTGCAGTAATGATCTCAAAGAAGCCAGATCTCAAAATGGCTTCCTGAGCTAAGCTATGCTTTAAGCTTGCTGAAGCCAGGAATGTGGTGCTTTCAAAGTCTCTAAACCCTGAGGCCCTCTCACCTGCTTAAATTGTTACACAAAAAGAGGTGTATTACCTGGGATCTGTTACTGCTTTCCTTTGATGTCCTGCCTAGGCCACTGCTGCTTTCCACAGAGTGGCTGCCTGACCACCACCATTGTGTCTCTACTATCCTGGGGCGACTTTGCCCCCCCCCCCCCCCCCCCCCCCCCGCCGCTTCACACTGAAAGCAAACTGCTTCTTTCTTCTCCCCTGTGGCACACAGCCACCCTTCTCTGTCCCCTGTCTTATGCCTGCCCTGTCTTGCAATCCAGCCCAGGATGCTCAACATCCTGGAAGTTCCAGCAGACCACGCCTTGGCAACAGAGAGGGGGCAGGCAGACGCAAGCTGCCATGGGTGGGGAAGTTTCCCCGTCTGGCAGCCCCTCCCAGATGGAAAAGAAAACCCAACACAAATTAAGAAAGAACATGTATCTTCAGGCTCTCTCTGCTTACCGCCTGTGGTATGTCTCTGCTGCCAAGGGAGGCCATGGGCCAGGAACTCTTCAGATAGATCCTTAGGAAGCAAAACACTCCAGAAGGAGGAGTGGGAACTAGTTAAGGTGGAAGGTTTAGCTTTGTCAGTGACCAGCACACTCCTCTGCCTCAGTTCATGAAGGTTCTCACTTGCCAACTGTGCGTCACTTCAGCTCAAGCCTGCTGTGGGTTGCAGGTTATCTCACAAGTGGAAAAGGGGCTTAAAACACCTAATTGAGGGAGAAATGTCTGCCTGCTCATTGAGCAGACCAAGACCAAGGACATGCTCACAAGCCTAATGGAAGCCAGCTGCTGCCATCAGAACCCCTTATTTCTCCCCAACCCTCTTGGCATCGGTATGAGGCTCCACCAGCATATTACCAGTCTCAGTTAACTACTGCTGAATAACCAGTCAACCCAAACTTAGTAACTTAAACCAATAACCAGTTTTTCCCGACAATTCTGTGGATTAGCTGGACAGTGCTTTTGCTGGTCTTGCTGCCTCTCTCACATGGGCACACTTAGCCAACGGTGAGCCAGAGGATGGGCCCAGATGGGGGGTCTGAGGGGGCTGAGCCTCGCGACGTGGTCCTCAAGGAGGCTGGTGTCTTCCCAGGCAGCCCCAGGGCAGCATTCAAAGACGGCAGGAGCAGAAGTCACAAGGCTTCCTGAGGCCTGGGCGTGGAAGTCATACAACGTCCCTTCTCACTTCAGCCACAGTCTCTCAGTCTAAGCAAGTCACAGGCCAGCCCAGCCTCAAGGCATGGGGAAGCGGACTCCACCTCTGGAGAGGGCTGGGTTTCACTGGGACTGCAACGGGCAGCACCAAAGGGAGTAAACCCCATTATCCAGAAAGACAGGAGAAGCTTCTTAATCCCACAAGAAGGTTGAGAAAACAAGACCCACTTCCTATGTACTGGATAAGTACTTCCCAAGAACCCAGTGAGGTAGGGGTTAGAGACGAACATTTATCTCCCAGAGTTCCTTGGGAAGTCCCACTCTTCCATGTGGAGCGGCAGAATTCCCCAGAAAAGGACTTCTTGCCTCTTGCCCTCGCCCACCCCATTCCCTCCTACCCATGGGAGCAGTGACCCCTTTCCTAGTGATTCTAGGAGGAGTGCATGTCTTCCTTCTTGAGATCTCAGAGCCATGGGCGATTGCATTCTTTCTGCTCCTGGGGGTCGGGTGTGGCCCGTGGAGGGTTTTCAATTCAATTCCGGAAGAGGGGTACATTGGCAAAGCCATTTGATTTACCTAAACCGCCTTCTCCGAATAGCTTTATCCTTTGTAAATGAGTTATTTTGAACTCCATCTGCCTGGGTTTCTCAATTGTGTCTGAACTCAGGGAGGGAAAGAGGAAGTGTAATTTATTGGCAACTTTCAAATCCCAGCAGTGAATACTGTTGACCCCTTGTCACTGAGAAGGCAAGGAGCTTGTACATGGTTGCATAGCTAATACTTGGTGATGTTTCCTTCCAGCACCAGCCTCCTCCACCCGATCCCTGACTGCAGGAAGTCATTTAACATTTTTGTCCCCATTGTCCTTCCTTCAGTCAAATCCAGGCTGACAAACAAGTACCTTTAAATCTTCTCCTTCCCACTTATTCTTTACATTTCACATGTCAAGCATTTGCAACCCAGAGGTCAAGGGAAGCATGCTGACCCTTGAACATTCAAAGAGAATTAACTTGAAAACCCTCCTGAACCATAAGTTTGGTGAAAGTCCTGAATCCCTCCCATTCCCCTGAATGTGGGGTAGAGTACCAGTTGATCTTATATTACCTTATTCCCAGCGAATTGTAACCCCACAAACCTACTTCCACCAACTTATGAATTAACTCACCATTTTGTACATGCGATACATGTACAAAATGGTGAGTATCCCTGTATCCCTGGACATGGGATAAAGACACGTTGCCTCGAATTCCCCCGCTTAAACAGCCATGACACCAACCATTTGGGAGCAAAGCGGACCTCATTGAAAGTACCAGTGTTGGGGCAGTTCTGCATTGCCGAGGACCCCAAGCCTCCGCTGAGACCTGTCGCTGTCCATCCTGGCTCCCCTTCCACTTTATTATGCAAAGCTTGAAACACGTCCAATAGAAGTGAGAGTGCTATAACGAACCCTCTGTCCCTGTCACTTAGTTTCAACAATCAACTCACACTCTCATCCACTCCCTTGTTGAGGCTGCTTCAAAGCAAACTCTGGCGATCCCTTCATACACAAGTGCTTTAGCCCACACCTCTAAAAGACTGCTTTTATACCATACCAATACCCTCCTAAGTATAATTAGCAATTCCTCAATATCAGCAAATACCAAGTCAGGGTTCATACCTTCCTGGTCCCTCTTCTCTCCCCCCTCCACCCCAGGTTCAATCACACTTGACAGAGATGACTTGCACCTGTTAATCCTCAGTAGACAGGTCCACTCACAGCAACACAGACCCATATATGGACTGCCTACCTGAACAGGGCCATCTGTCTTATTGGGGACAGTAGGCCCAATGCCCGTAGCTCACAGTATTTTCAGGAGCTCACAAAGATGTTGCAGCTTTAAATGAGAATGAAAAAAGAAAATTTTAGTTAAAAAATATTTTTAATATGCAATATTAATATGTCCATCTTTATAAGAACAGTCATAAAATGTAATTTTTCATATTAATATAAGGAAGAACCCAGAAAGGCAAAAGTGCCCAGGAACCAAGCAAGTCTTAAGATAGCCCAGCACCTGGCATCTCCTTTGATCTCAAAGCATCCAAAAAGCGTCTTCTAATCTAAGTGTCCAGAACTGAACACATGCTTCTCTAGTTTCCTCTTCTGGTCCTCTCCCACTGAAGGGATAAATTGTGGAAATCAAGATTACCCAAATCAGGACACACCAGGCTATTTATTTAGAGCTTGTATTATGAGTCAGACATTGCTGCTTGCATCTGGCAGAGACTCAAAGACAGAGTGTTAAAGCTTTACAGGGGACAAGGAGGAGGTTTGGGCATGCTCTGATTAAAGGCTACTGGTGGGGGGAGCTCAGAGATGAGCTAACCAGAAATAGGGCATCCTGTGTGACTGGCCTGGGGAGTATATTTGGCTCTCTCTGGTTGGCCCTGAAACTTGGAGGTGGGGGCAAAAATTGGCAGCAGTAAGGACCACTGACCAGATCCTGACCCTTCTGGGCTAATTGTTACAGGGGTTGTGGTTTAGGTCCCTAACCTGGTGATCGCTGCGAAGGCTGTAAGTCAGAGTCTACTGTCGTAACGGCCCGGCCATTGTCCATTTGTGTATTCAGATGCTTCTAGCTTATTTCATAACTTAGAAATCCAGGAGTTCTTAACTGCTTCCCTCTCTCCCACACCATATTCATATTCAACCCATCACCAAATGCCATAAAAATTCACCTCCTCAAATCTCTTGTCAGTTTGTCATTTCTTTCCATCTTTACTATGGTACCACCAAACTGTTTTCTTCTTTCGTCCAACCTACTAAATAGCCCCCTGGTCTACCTACCTCTACTGTCTCCCTTCTAATTTATTTGTCCAAGGACGTTTTTTTCAAATGGCAACCCTGGTTACATTATCCCTGTGTGTACATTACTCCAACAACTCTCATGGGTTTTAGGATAAAAAGCATAGCCTTCAACATGGCCTCCAGGGCCCCGCATGGTCTGGCTTCCCTTCTTCTGCTCCTCTTGCAACGTGCAACCCCGTTTCTACCTCTGTTTGAATGAAACCGGCTTTCCTTCAGTCCCCACTGCATCTGTCCGCCTGCCACAGGGGATTTACTAGAAGGCTGAGGGCACCTGCTGAGTCAAAGGAGTAGGCGAAGGGTCACGGCAGCTCCAGGGACTCAGGGGGTAGGAGCAGAATAAGTCTCATCAGGGCACCGCTACTGGGAAACACCAGCCCTTGCACCACTCTGCATAAGCTCCAAAGCCCCAGGGGCGCCTGGGTGGCTCAGTTGGTTAAATGTCTGCCTTTGGCTCAGGTCATCATCTCAGGGTCCTGGAATTGAACCCTGCTTTGGGCTTCCTGCTCAGTGGGGAGTCTGCTCCTCCTTCTCCCTCTGCCCCTTACCCCCTGCTTGTGTGCTCTCTCTCTCAAATAAATAAAATACTAAAAAAAAAAAAAAAGTACCAGTAAAGCTTTAAACAATGAAGACAAAGTAATTCTCCAAAAGCAAACTGGGAGTTCTTATCAGGAGGAGGAGAAATGGATGTAGGATGGCTCCCAAATCAACAAATGTCCACTAAACACATGTTCCCACTACCTGGACTGACTTCCCACCTTCTATGTGGTTAGTTAACCTTACTCAATTTATAGATTCCAGCCCAATTATCCCTTCATTAAAAAAATATTCCTCTGCCCTCCCAAGGGAGTCAGAGTTCTCTATCCTGTTATTTCCAGGATTATAATCTCTCTGTCATGGCACTTTGCCACCTGTGTAGTTTTACATTAGTGAATGTGTGAATTACCTCCATCTCTCCCAATTGGCTCAACAGCCCATGAGAGCTGTTGGGGTTAGTGCGATGATCTCCAATGCCTGGTACAGTACGGGGCAAAGCAAAGCCACTCAACAAACATTCACTCGATGTATGAATCAAGCCATAAAGGTTTTTATTTTCCCATTGATATGAACTATCCCTTCCCCCTCTTAGAAGATAAAAGGAGCTAAATTTGTAAACAATTTTTTCCCAATTCATACTTTTTTACATGATTTTCTTTTTTTAAAAGATTTATTTATTTGAGAGAGAGTGTGGGAGAGAGGGAGTGCAAATGGGGGGAGGGGTAGAGGGGGGGAAAGCAGCAGACTCCCCACTGAGTGCAGAGCAGGATGTGGGGCTCAATCTCACAGCCCTGAGATCGTGACCTGAGCTGAAATCACAAGCTGGATGCTCAACTGACTGAGTCACTCAGGAACCCCCATAATTTTCTTATTTAATCTTTACAATAATGCAGCAGGAACCCATTTTACACATAAAGAAACAGGCACAGGGTGGGGGCAGAGGTTAGGAAGTTTGTTCAAAATCACATACCTGCCATAATGATCCATGGGGAGACTAAGCCAGGTCTGCCTGATTCCAAAATGCAAGTTCAAAATTACTACATGATATTGCCTCTCCATAACACTAGTTATCTCCTTAACACAAAGCATTGGAGACAGAACTCAGCCATCTGTAAAACTGGTTATCAGATAAGTTCATTTTCATGTAAATCTAAATATGTCATAAAACTTAGTTTCATTTGTAAAATACTGATCCCTGAAGAGAATAAAACAATTGAATAAAACAATTAAATTTTAAAAACTCTGGGCAGATGTAACTTGACAGAGAATCCAATGCTTACCAAATACCTTGCTTTTTCTGTCATTCCTGATAAATGACACAGCCTGAGTGAAGGAACAGAGATTGGGGCAGGGGTGATTATTTAAGGCAACCTCTTCCCTAAATTTCATCTACGGATTATGAAAAGCATTTCAAGTTATCCCAAAAGGCTTCACCGTTTCGGTCTTACTTCTTGGTTAAGGAGGGGAGGTTGGAAAGGCAACACAAAGAATTATTCCCGTTCCCAGGATTTACTAGAGCAGAGACTGAGCAGAGACCAGCTGCTGGGGAATATGGATCTCTCCAGGCAAAGGAAAACAAAGTCAGCAAACACAAGGAATTGTTTGCTCGGGTCAGCCAGAGCAATGAGATGGCCAAGATGCTTGTGAGGAGATAGAGCAAGGATAAGGCAGGCTCTCAGCTTCTCTTTTATTGTGTGCTCGAGTCTCTAAATCTGCTGAAGACATGACTGCAGGTAACACCAGGAATTGCTATTTGATGGTCACAGTGGTGTTCCCTGGAGGTCTCGATGGTTTGGAGAGGATGCGGGAATACGAGGTGATGAGCTCAGAGTAGGGAACTAAGTCACCTCATATGTTTTCTAGACACATAACTAGAGTCTGACTGATGCGGCTTTCTGTATTTAATGCACAACTGGTTCTGCCAGCTCCTGGATCCTTGGAGAACACTGACTTTTCAAAGCAGCTGGCTTGACTTTAAAGACATCTGGATCGTAATATATAATATGCACAGGAGACCTGAAATGGGGGAAAAAGAATGTGACCTGAAAAAAAATGAACAGAAAATGGAACTATGGTATTATTCTGTTTTGATTTTTCATAAGTGCCCCATGAAACAGGTGTCAGGACCCCCATGGTACAGATAAGGATGTGAAGGCTCAGGGAAGTTATAATAATGACCTGTGGTCAAATCCCGATTCATCTATCTATCAGATTCCAAAGCCCTGGCTCTTTCCACAGAAAGTTAATTCTGGAAATTTTTCAATAATCTGACAATGTTAAAACAAGCCCAGCAGTCTTCTGGTGGCCTAAAAGAAATCAAATTTTTGAAGTTCCCACCCGTAGCACCTTCCCACCAAATAATAACTTTGCCACTGGGGTAGACCCTGACACCTTTATCTTATTCTTCCCTTTCCTTTGTCAATGAACAGAGAAAGAGCTTCATTTCATTGCTGTTGAACTTTATTTCTTTAAAAGGCAAAACACGTTATAAAAATATAAAAAGATTATATAAGAATGAACATAGTCCCAGTTCCCCGAGCTGAAGACTTCTAAGACTCTTTCAGCTTCTCCTAGGCTTTCCTGACGATGCTTAAAAGGGGGATCAGGCATCATCTCATAAAGGAAACAATATGACCTGAGATTCAGGCAAGTTAAGAAATCTTCTAAAAAGTAAACAGGAATTAGAGTCCCTTTCTTCTTTGTGGAACATATTATTTATTTCAAGTAGGTCATAAACACACACGATGCAAAGATACGGAAAAACACAAAAGCTCTGTTTAGTAAAAAAGTAAATCTTTCTCCCACCCCAGTTCCCTCAGGCCCCCCAAAAGCAAGCATTGTTACTAGACTCTTGCATACTTTTCTGAGATATTATAGGCACATGCAAGCAAACATATGGCACATACCTGTTTTCTTAGAACATTCTTAGCATTGTGTGCTCTGTTATGTACTTGTATCACCTAACAATATGTTAGATAAATAGTCCCATATCCATCCTTAGAGTTGTTTCCTGGATTAAGTATCAGTACTCGCCCATTAACCCTTTAACTGCTGTCTTATATTTATGGTAAGACCATAGATTTGTCACAATTAATGTAACAGGTGATATGTTTTTGAACATTTCTTATATTTCTATGATTATTTTCTTCGGTCTTATTAGGTTAATTTTTCCCCCTCCCTCACACCCCCAGCTTTCCTGTCCCATCTTAGTGATAAATTTGACCTACCTTTTATTTGGATTGGCTAGTTCTTGAATTCTGGGAGATAGTTTGCAATGGATAGCAGCATAAGATACTGGCCAGTGGGCATCACGGTCAGGTCGATAATCTCGATGAAGAGGCCTGGCCTTAGCTAGAGCTATTATTCGAGGGGTAGGTTTGTATAGCAAGGCAGCACGGGGTATCTATAGTAGAAGAACAAGACATGAAAATAGATCCCAATTTTCCCATCTCTCTCTCTTTACAATGATTGCCCTAATTGAATCACCATCCAGGATTCTTTCCTGGATCACTGCAGCAGACTCCTCATTAGTCTCCTGTTTCCATTTTTGCTCTGTACGATCTAGCCTTCACATACCAATTACTGAGGGAGAGAATGAGCATTTTAATGAGAGCAGTCCATGAGCCAGACAGTGTTCTAAGTGGGGCACCTACATCATTCCAGCTAATCATCATAATAACCCTATGAGGTATGTACTTTCTGAAGCCCAAGTCAGATTATGTCACTCTCGGGGTCCAGAACCTTTCAACGGTTTCCCATTTTGCTGTGAATAATATTTAGACTCCTTATTGAGTCACCTAGAAGGCCCCACGTGACCTGACTGCTATCCCATTCCTCTGACCTCATCTCCCTCCCCTCCCCACCTTCATCATGATGAGCCTTGCCACACAAGGCCCCGCAGGCCCAGCCCTTTCCACCTTGGGACTTTTGCACCTGCTAGCTCTTCTGCTTGAAATCCTCTTCCCTCGACGGTGTCATGGCTGCCTCTTCCTCATTCAAGCCTCTAGACTCAAACATCACAGTCTCAAGGACATCCTCACTATCCAAAATACATCAACCTTTCTGATACCCTCTACAGAACACTTACTCAATCTTCTTTTTTTTTTAAAAAAAGATTTTATTTATTTATTTGACAGAGATCACAAGTAGGCTGAGAGGCAGGCAGGGAGAGAGGAGGAAGCAGGCTCCCTGCTGAGCAGAGAGCCCGATGCGGGGCTCAATCCCAGGACCCTGGGATCATGACCTGAGCCGAAGGCAGAGGCTTTAACCCACTGAGCCACCCAGGCGCCCCTCAATCTTCTTTATAGTACATACCAACACCCCACTTTGTGCACTTATCTCTTTGTTAGTATGTTTATTGTCTGCTTCTCCCCATTAGAATTTAAACTTCTTGAAAGAGGTACATGTTTGCCAAAAGCTAGAGTAAGTGCATAACTGGTGTGGAATATATGTTGATTGACTGACTGATCAACTCCTTCTGCTCTTACTTTGAAAATCACACCTGCCAGGTTGCCTTTCTTTCTTTTTTTTTTTTTTAAAGATTTTATTTATTTATTTGACAGAGAGAAATCACAAGTAGATGGAGAGGCAGGCAGAGAGAGAGAGAGGGAAGCAGGCTCCCTCCTGAGCAGAGAGCCCGACGCGGGACTCGATCCCAGGACCCTGAGATCATGACCTGAGCCGAAGGCAGCAGCTTAACCCACTGAGCCACCCAGGCGCCCAGGTTGCCTTTCTGTTACGTTGCTGTATCGGTGAAACTGGAAGGATGACATGCAGCTCCTGGTCTCTCTCTCTTAAATGCTCACTCGAAAGAATCACGATGGATAAAACACCCCCTCCGCAGCCCTGAAAGTACTATTTTGCATTGGTACAGACTTGTTTTGGGCTCTAAGAGTATGATTATCCACAGTGGTATCACTTTTTTAAAAGATTTTTTCATAAACTCCCAAACAAACCTAGCAACCAAAGAAAAACAACTGTAGCCCCATTTTGTACTCCAAAAAAACTGAAAATAAAGTGATTTGTCCAAGGGCCACAAGGCAAGTCATTTTAGCAAACGCAAATCCTGAGGGGTTTTGAATCCCAGGCTAGTTTTCTTTCCTAACAGAACTGCATATTATATCCTCAGTTCTCAGAGGGTAAAATTTATCCAACCTCCTTGGCAACATGGTCACTAGATATTTACTGAAAATTAAGTGGGGACTGGGCACCAAGTTGGCACTACAATGAATAGAGGGGAGTGTCAAGGAGAAAGAGGGAGGGAAGCCACTGAGTGTGCCAGGCTCTATGCTGAGCACCAACGCCTTCTCAATGATTTCAGACCGCAACAGTCCTCCCAGTGTCACCATTATAATCTCTCTGCTCACCTTGCTCCACCCAGCTTAAAGGTCATCCCCACTTCAAGATTTCGTCATGTGCTCTTCCCTTTACTAGAATATTCTTTTCTCAGATCTTCACCTAGCTGACTCCTTCTTGTCACTCAGATTTCACACCAGATAGTCCTTCCTTAGAGAGGTTCTCCCTGACTACCATATATAAAGTAGATTATTCCCCACCCTCACCCATAGTCAATCATTTCCTACTTTATTTTCTTCATCGCACTTATAATACCTGACCCTATCTTATCTGTTTACGTATTTTTTGCCTCCCTCCATCTTGTTCACTGGGAATGGTAGCTGGCATACAGTAGGCCCTCAAATATTTGAATGAATAAATAAGGTTCAGGAACACTGTCACAACATCACAGAGCTAGTGGTGAGGCTGGAATCTGAACTCAGCTCTTAAAGATTCCAAAGCCCATGCTCTTTGCCCTCTATCCTCAGTCTCTCAACATACTTCGAGCTAGGTCTTCTTCATACCACGGACCACTCTTTCAAGACTATCTTTCCCAACGACTTTGGCCTATGTCCTATAGTAGCAAAATAGCACTGGAGAAACAACCAAAAAATGAACTGAAGGATGTCAAGGCAGTGGTGGCTTACAGGACGGATGGGCAGTTCACTTTGTTCTCTTTCAAAGCACAGACCCTCTATCTTGATCCTTGGATGGGCAAGGTCTATAGTTCTTGGAGTGGCAACAGCAGTCAGGGCAGGTACTGAAATCTTGGTTCCAATCTAGGGGAGAAAAATAAAATAGGGTCTGTAAGTATTAAATCATAAATACCATCTCCATCAAGGTTCCAAAGAACGGTCTGACCTCTGGACCAGACTTCTCAACAAATCCAGCAGAAAAGATGAGAGTCTTGCAGTAACCCATGGTCATGGCTAAGAGGATCAATTTCCATCTTTCTCAAACTAGGTTGTATGAATTTCAACCCAGCTTTTCAGGAACTTACTGTTAAACTAAAGATGGGGAGGAAATGGCAACATTACATATTGACTAAGAGATAAACAGTAATGCTGATTTGTGGAATGAAAACTCAGCCAAGAGGATAGGCTCAGGCCTGCTACATGAGAACACCATAAAAGGGAGAGCTCTGTTTTGTTCTTAACTATTTTTGGCCTTTGGAAACTGGGACTCACGTTATCACAAATCCCCATGTTAAAATGAACTCAAGTGGTTCTCTTCTAATTGGAACAGGTAAGAAAAAGAAACCAAAGCCAAGAGGAAGAAAGGTAGAATCACATTCTCCATAGACAATGCTGTGCAAGTCCCCCAAGTCATTTCTAACTATCTGAATTGTGGAAATGTACTCAACTTATACGGTCTTCTATTTCAATTATGAGTATTTCAAACTCAAAACTTACCACAAGACTTTAAGAGGGAATATAATCAATAACTGGAAATAAAACAGGATTTTAACTGTGGGCAGAAAAACCATATACAAGGTATGTTGCGAATCTCTTTTTGTGTTAAGACAATGATGATACTAATGCTGACAGTGTTTTACATGTACTAATTCATTTATTCTTCACCTAGGGTATCATTTTTATTTGTAGTTCACTCATGGAGAAACTAAGGTACTATATGAAGTTCAGAAATTTATTTAAGTTTTTATTGTGAATAAGTTGCACAGCTGGGATTCAAACCTAAGGTCTTATTTGTCTGCACAATTCCACGATAAGAAAGTCTTTCTTGCGGGACGCCTGGGTGGCTCAGTTGGTTGGACGACTGCCTTCGGCTCAGGTCATGATCCCGGAGTCCCGGGATCGAGTCCCGCATCAGGCTCCCAGCTCCATGGGGAGTCTGCTTTGCTCTCTGACCTTCTCCTTGCTCATGCTCTCTCTCACTGTCTCTCTCTCAAATAAATAAATAAAATCTTTAAAAAAAAAAAAAAAGAAAAAAAGAAAGTCTTTCTTGGATTTTCCCACTCTTCTTTTGATATCTCTCAATACTTTATTTATTCTCTTTTATGAGTACCAAATAATCTTAATTATTTACCTATAGGTCTATGGTTTCTTCTAAATTGAAATTTACTTTAAGGAAAGGAACCATTTTGTCATTCTTATTGTATCCTGTATTATATAATTGATTAAGAACTATGTGTTTAATGAATTGAGTAAATGAGTGATTTATTTCCTTTCTTATTATAAGCCTTAATTGAAAACAGCGGTTGTCATATATTTCTTTGATTTTTCCAGAGCTTGTTGGAGACAAAGCTTTATTCACTAGAAATGATTAATTAGTACTTCTAGTTAGTACAGACACTAAGCCCAGACTGCTTCAGTGGTAAATTCTATCAAATATTTAAGAGGAAGAAATAATATAAATTTATATTAACCTACAAAGAATAAGAAATACTATTAATCTATGGTGATAGGATTCTGGAAGTGGTTGGCTCTAGGAAGGGATAGAGTGGGATTGACCAGAAACGGAGGAAATTTGGGGGGATAATGTTTTGTATCTTGATTGAGGTGGTTATTGAATGGATATATACATTTGTTAAAAGCTCACTAAACTATACACTTAAGAGCTATGCATTTTATATAAATTATAACTCCAGAATTTTAGAATATAAGCTGGGAAAAATATATATCTATATGGTGAAGAATATCTCTAATATGTAAAGAACTGTTATGAATCAATAAAAAATATACAGACCACTAGAAAAATAAATACAGCCATGAATAGACAAAAGTTTACAAAAGGAAACTACACAGGTAAATAAATGTTGGGAACTATTGAATTTATTAGCAATCCGAGAAATTGAAGAGTTTTATTAATGAGATAGAATTTTTAAAATTAATATTTTATAAAATAAATAATATCTAATGTTGCCAAGAACGTAGTGTGAAAGTCAGCCAAATAATCCAAGCGCATATGTAAATCAAAATCACTTTTGTTTGAACATATTTTGGGATAATATATGAATCACCTCAAAAATGTTCATACCCTTAGTCTGGTAACTTTACTTCTCAAATTTTTGTTCTCAGAAAATAACCAGATTGATGTCTTCGCCGAAATAGCTCAGTTGGGAGAGCGTTAGACTGAAGAAAATAACCAGATTGAGAATGATGGGGGAGGGGCACATTGGCAAAATGACCTTATAAATTAAGACAGTAAGTTAGACAAAGGCACGTGAGATATGCAGAGTACAGATGGTCAATACTCAAAGGTATCTGCTAAATATAAAATAAGAGTCTTCAAAGGCAAAATCTCTTGAGTCAAAGATTTTAAAAATCTACACAGGTCAATCAGTCTGAATAGGAGCTGCAGACATCTGTAAGTAGAAAGAGAATGATGGATAACAACTAAGTGAGCTATGAAACCAACCTTTTTAAAAAAAGTGTTGCAGTCTCTGTCCAAGTCACCATAAGAAGAGACAAAGTATGACATTCACAGAGGTTAAAAGACCTTCTACAGGGACACCTGGATGGCTCAGTCAGTTAAACATCTGCCTTCAGCTCAGATCATGATCCTGGGGTTCTGGGATGGAGCCCCACGTCAAGCTCCCTGCTCAGCTGGGAGCCTGCTTCTCCCTCCCTCCTGCTCATTCTCTCTCTCTTGAACGGTTTCTCAAATAATTAAATCTTTAAAAAAAAAGACTTTCTACAGTTCATCCATCCAAAGTCTCTGGTGACAAGTAACCTAAGGTACTTATGAGAGTAACTTGGCTTCCTTCATGGGCATGTGTATATTAAAACTCTGGAAGATTCAGCATTAACTGTAAAAAAGTTAAGAGAATTTAAATAATAGGATTAATACTTTGTATTAAGAATTGCAGGCGCCGGGGTGGCTCAGGGGGTTAAGCCTCTGCCTTCAGCTCAGGTCATGGTCTCGGGGTCCTGGGATCAAGCCCCGCATCGGGCTCTCTGCTCAGCAGGCAGCCTGTTTCCCCCTCTCTCTCTCTGCCTGCTTCTCTGCCTACTTGTGATCTCTGTCTGTCAAATAAATAAATAAATAATCTTAAAAAAAAAAAAAAAGAATAAGTTTGTGCAATGGAGCACCTGGGTGGCTCAGTTGGTCAAGCGTCTGACTCTTGATTTTGGCTCAGGTTATGGTCTTGTGAGATGGAGCTCTGTGTCGAGTTCTGTGTTTTGCAAGAAGCCTGCTTAAGATTCTCTCTCTCTCCCTCTTTTTGCCCCTTCCCCCTGCTCTCTCTCTCAAATAAATAAATAAATCTTAAAAAAAAAAAAAAAAAGAAGAAGTATGTGCAAGAACTGAGGAAATTTGGACATGGACCATGGAGTAGGTATAGTATTTATCAATTAAACTTCCTGATTTTGATAATAATTCTGTGGTTACATACGATGATGATCTTGTTCTTAGGAAATACACACTGAAATATTTAGGAAAATGGGTGTATGATGTCTGTACCTCTCAAAAATTAAAATACACCCACATACACACAACCCATATGGAGGAGATAAGATGATACAACAAATGGAACAAAATGTTAATTCTTGCAATTTTTCAGTAAGTTAGAAATTGTTATTAAAATAAAAAGTATGTTTATATTATTAAAATTAAAAGCATGTGCATGGGGGCGCTTGGCTGCCTCAGTCAGTGGAGCACATGACTCTTGATCTTGGGGTCATGAGTCTGAGCCCCACATTACTAAATATCAAAACAAAACAAAATAAAAGCATGTTGATGTTTAAGAGAATTTGGCTATTAGAGTGATCACCCTACAATGGCAACTTGAAACATATAATTGAGTATGTGACTTAGAATTATAACATTAAGTTGAAATCTTAAGTTTATGTCATTGTAGTAATATTGAGCCCTGGAAGTTACAGAAGAGAAAAGAACTGAGTGAAACAAGTATGAATTCCAGTAACAGTAATTTCTAATGCTGACCACCAACTCCAGGCCTGGGAGGAGGTATGACATTTTACCCCTTTATTGCTGATCCGTTTTCTACATGGAGAGAAATCAGAAATAAGGTCTAATTTTGCACTGCTGTTCTGCTTCTCTGATCAAATCCTAAGTGACACAGTAGCATAGAGGAGGTAGTTAGAAAGTTCATTTGATGAGAGGAGAAAATAGAAAGGGAGAAAAGTAAAATATACCTAGAAATAAGAGGAGAGCATGTTACAGTTATAAATGTGTTGTTACAAAATCAATTAGGAAGTGTTTCACATGGACCCACTTACCGTTTTTGGAGGAACATAGTTTGGATTTGTGGCTTTGGCTATAGAGAGTTGTAATATCCGGGCAGAAGGATAAGAGATTTGAAGAGAATCTCTTGTTAAGTAATCACTGTAGGGCCTATATGCAAATGGAACATGAAATATTAAAATCATTGGAGGAAAAATAACTGCATTTTTTCATTGCTGTACTCAACCTCTGATCAATTATGTATAATTTTTCCTATTTCAGAAAACTTTTTCCCCATAATCATTACCATAATCTGCCATATTGGTATTTTGTAAAAATTTTTTTTACTATGATCCACAGTAAGACATTATATTGTGATACAGTACATGTAAATCTGTGTGTGTGTGTGTGTGTGCGCGCACGCGTACATGTATTTAAAACAAAATTATTATGAAACAATGCTTGCTCTGAGCAAGGTATTCAGATTTTTAAAATTTCATTTGATTTCATTAAAAAAAACTGGAATGAGTTTCATGATACCCTGATGGATTGAGACTTGCAGTTTAAAAAACACTTCACTTCCTACCAAAACCTCGTATTAAACTCTGAGATAAAAATTCCAGCTACCACCAAGGACCCCTCTGTGACAGCCAGTCTCCTCTGCAGTGCAGCTTGAGATGGTACTGGCCATAACTCCCAGCAACCTGGTCAATTTTCATAGGCTGTTCCCCACATATTCCTTTCCTGGTACAAAAATCTATCAACCAACAAACCTACAAACCTAATTTGAAAAAAGTTTTTAATAAATAAATATATGATTGCACTCTAGGGGTAGTTTGTTAGTTTTTAAAACTGACACAAAATTAACATACCATAGAACTTACCTTTTTAAAGTGTACAACTCAGTGGTTTCTAGCATATTCACAGAGTTGTGTAAATACTGTCACTATCTAAATTCAGAATGTTGTCATCCCCCCAAAGAGAAACCCCATACTGATTAACAGTTCCTCTCCATTATTTCATTCCCTAAACCTGTGTCCCCAGAGCCACCAATCTATTTTCTGTTTCTATGGATCTGCCTATTCTGGAAATTTCAAATAAATGGGAACATACAAATATGTAGCCTTCTGTGTCTGGCTTCCTTCACTTAGCATGTTTTCAAGAGTCATATATAAGCACAGCATTCTTTTTATGGCGGAATAATAGTCCATCAAATGATTTATCACATTTTGTTTATCCATTCATCCATGGTGAACACTTGAGTTGTTTCCACTTTTTGGCAATTATGAAATGCTGCTATGAATATTCAGTACAAAATTTTGTGTGAGCATATACTTTTAATTCTCTTGGGTACATGCCTAGAAATAGAATGCTGATCATAAAACTCTATTCTTAACATTTTAAGGAGCTAGAAAGTGGTTTTCCAATTAAACTGCACATTTTGCATTTCAACCAGCAATATATGATGGTTTCAATTTCTCCACATCCACACCAATATGTAGTACTTTCTATTAATTATTATTATTATTATTATTGCCATTCTAAAAGGTTTGAAGTAGTAGCTTGTCACTTTAATGTGTATTTTGAAAATGACTAATGATATTTGGCATCTTCATATGTGGTTTCTGTTCATCTGTATGTCTTCTTTGGAGAAATATCTATTCAAATCATTTGTCCATTTTCTAAATTATACTGACTTTTTTTGTACAGTTTTAAAAATTACATATATATACATTCTGAATATTAATTCCTTACCAGATATATGATTCTCAAATATTTTCTCCCAATTTGTAGGTTGCCTTTTTACTTTCTTGATAGTGTCCTTTGGGACACAAAAGTTTTTACTTTTGAGGGAATCCAACTTATTATTTTTTGTCACTTATTTCTGTTGTCATATCTAAGAAACCATTGCCTAGGTCGCAGAGACTGAGGTCTATGTTTTTTTCTAAGGGTTTTATAATTTTTTCTCTTATATTTATAGATCTGTGATCCATTTTATTTTTTAAGATTTTTAACTTTTTAAATTTTATTATTATTATTTTATAGGTAGGCTCCACACCCAGCATGGACCTGAGATCAAGAGTCTGACACTTAACTGACTGAGCCACCCAGGCACCCCCAAGATTTTTTTATTTTTCAGTAATCTCTACACCCAGTGTGGACTAAACTCACATCCCTGAGATGAAGAGTCACATGCTCCTCTGACTGAGCCACTGAGGTGCCCTTGTGATCCACTTTAAATTAATTGTGGTTTGGGGGCGCCTGGGTGGCTCAGTGGGTGGCTCAGTGGGTTAAAGCCTCTGCCTTTGGCGCAGGTCATGATCTCAGGGTCCTGGGATCGAGCCCCGCATCAGGCTCTCTGCTCAGCGGGGAGCCTGCTTCTTCCTCTCGCCTGCCTCTCTGCCTACTTGTGATCTCTGTCTGTCAAATAAATAAATAAAATCTTTTTTAAAAAATCCATTTTGGTGTGAAGTAGGGGTTTAACTTCATTTGGATGTCCAGTTATCCCAGCACTAATTGTTTAAGACCATTCTTCCCCAATTAAATTGTCTTTTTTTTGGCACTTTTGTCAAAAATAAATTGACCATAAATATAAGGGTTAACTTCTGGACTCTCAGTTCTATCCCATAGATTTACATGTCTATTGTTACATCAGTAACATGCTGTCTTGATAACTGTAACTCTTAAATAAGTTTTCAGGGGCACCGGGATGGCTCAGTTGATCAAGCGTCTGCCTTCAGCTTGGTCATGATCCCTGGGTCCTGGGATAGTGCCCCACACTGGGCTTCCCACTCAGCGGAGGTCTGCTTCTCCCTCTGCCCCTCCCCTCACCTGTGCCCGTGCTCTCTCTCTAATAAATAAATAAATCTTTAAAAATAAATAAATAAATAAGCAAGCAAGCTTTCAAATAAGCTTTAAAGACTGTTTTTTGTTATGCTAGGTCCCTTCCTTTTCTATTGCCTTGTTAATTTCTACCAAAAATGGCAGCTAGAATATCAACAGGGATTGCACTGAATACATAGAGAGAGTTACCAGCATAACAAAATTAAGATTTCCAATTCATGAACGGAAATTTCTTCCCCATTCATTTCAGTCTTTGATTCTTTTTTTTTTTTTTAAGATTTTATTTATTTATTTGACAGACGGAGATCACAAGTAGGCAGAGAAGCAGGCAGAGAGAGAGGAGGAAGCAGGCTCCCCGCTGATCAGAGAGCCTGATGCGGGGCTTGATCCCAGGACCCTGAGTTCATGACCTGAGCCGAAGGCAGAGGCTTTAACCCACTGAGCCACCCAGGAACCCCATGTCTTTGATTCTTTTAACAATGTTTATAATCTTCACTGTACATGCCTTGAACTTCTTCTAAGTATTTTGTTTTTTATTATTTTTAATTTTAGTAAAACATATATAATATAAAATTTATCATCTTAGCCATTCTTTCTCTTAACATTTATTTATTTGAGAGAAAGAGAGCACAAGTAGGAGGGGGCAGAGGGAGAGACTCTTCAGGCTCCCCACTGAGCATGGAGCCTAATGTGGGGCTCAATTTTATGACCCATGAGATCATGACCTGAGCCAAAATCAAGAGTTGGATGCTTAACGGACTCAGCCACCCAGGGGCCCCCAACTTACCCATTCTTAAGTGTTAAGTGCATTCACATTGTTGTACAACCCTTCTGCAGAACTCTTCATCTTGTGAAACTCTGTAGTAAACAATTAATTTCCCCTACCCTCTAGTCTCAGCCAGCCACCATCCTACTTTCTTTCTTTACAAATTTGACTACAGTTGCTACCACATATAAATGGAATTGTACAGTATTTGTCTTTTTGTGACTGGCTTATTTCATTTAGCTTAATGTCCTCATGGTCCATCCATGTTGGAGCATGTGTCAGAATTTCCTTCCTTTCTAGGGCTGAGTAATATGGCATTACGTGTATTATAATGTTCTTTCTGGTGCTACTACAAATAGAATTGTTTTCTTACCTTCATTTTCAGATTGCTCATTGCTAATGGATATACAATTGTTTCTTTGTATATTGCTCTTAAATTCTGTGCCTTCCTAATTAGAAATAGTTTTACTTTTTCCTTTCCAACCAATGCATTTTACTTCCTTTCCTTGCTTAATTGCTCTAACTAGAGTCTCCAGTATGATGCTGAACAGAAGTGGAGAGAGCTGACATCCTTGTCTTATTCCTGATCCTAGGGAGATATCATTCAGTCTTTAACCATTAATTATTCCATTAGCAGTGGGCTTTTTGTATTTGCCCTTTATCAGGCTGAGGAAATTCCTTTCTGTACCTAGTTTGTTAAGAATATTTATTGTGACAGTCTTGTGTTGAAATTTGTCAAATGATTTTTCTGACTCTATTGAAGTGATCACATAGTTTTGCTTTTCTTATTCTATTAATTTGATGTATTATGTTGATTGTAGTCTGTTGATTCCAACATATTCTTGTATTCCTGGGATAAATTCAACTTGTTTATGAGGCTTTGTTAATTTTATTTCATTCTTTTCTCTTTCTGTTCCTCAGATAGCCTCAATTAACCTATCCTACAGTTTGCTCATTCCTTCTTCCAACTATTCAAGTCTGCTGTTGAGCTCCTCTAGTGAATCAGTTAAAATATATGACACAAAGTCCAAGTTCATATAATACATTTAATGGAGAGCCCTGTGTGTCTTCATTAAACGCTTGCTTTTTTTCCCCTTCACATAGTTCTAACAAGCTTAGTTATCTGTTTCTAATGCACAGAATTGGGGGGGAAAAGAAGCTAGTTAAAACTATGGAAGCAGCTAAGTGTCCATTAGCATATGAATGGTTAAAGAAGATGTGGTATATATACACAATGGAATATTATTCAGGCATAAAAAAAGAATGAAATCTTGCCACTTGCAACAACCTGGATAGATCTAGAGAGTATAATGCTAAGTGAAATAAATCAGTCACAGAAAGACAAATACCATATGACTTCTTCCATGTGTAGAATTTAAGAAACAAAGCAAATGATAAAGTAGAAAAAAGAGAGAGAGAGAAAAAAATAAAAAACCCAGACTCTTAACTCTTAATAGAGAACACACTGTGATTAACAGAGCAGAGATGGGTGAGCAGAGGAGTGAAAAAGGTGAAGGGGATTAAAAGTACACTTATCTTGGTAAACACTAGTGATATATTGAAGTGCTGAATCGCTATATTGTATACCTGAAACTTACATAACACTGTATGCTAACTACACTGGAATTAAAGTTTTCAAAAAGAGGCTAGAGCCCATTCCCCTGACCGCCCCCCAAAAAAAGGACAGGAAAACCATAAGCAAATATCTAATAATCTAAAAGCATAGAAGTCAGAATATTTAGTCTAAAGAAAAACTGTGCTTCAAACTTGAACAGCTCCTGGGAGGTTTTCCATATTGAAATATAAGAGTTTATGTTCATAATAAAGATTCAAGCCAATGAATGAATTCAAGCAAAGAAATCTCCTTAGGAAAGTAGGGAAACAACTTAGAAATACAGAAAGCTCTAGCATTCAAGAGGGTTTCACTTGTATGAAACAACAAACTCGGGTTGTGACATATTACTACTGGTTATTTATCCCAAAGATACAAATTGTGATCCAAAGGGGCACCAGGACCCCAATGTTTATAGCAGCACTTGTCCACAAAAGCCAAACTATGGAAGGAGCCCAGATGTCCATCGACAGATGAGTGGATAAAGAAGATGTGGTCTATGCATACAGTGGAATATTACTCAGCCATCAAAAAACTGATATCTTGCCATTTGCACTGACACGGATGGAACTGAGGGTATTATGCTAAGCAAAGTAAGTCAATCAGAGAAAGACAATTATCATATGATCTCACTCATATGTGGAATTTAAGAAATAGAGCAGAGGAACATAGGGGAAGGGAGGGAAAAATAAAACAAGATGAAATCAGAGAGGGAGACAAACCATAAAAGACTCTTAACTACAGCAAGCAATTGAGGGCCGCTGGAGGGGAGGTGGGGGGGGATGGGGTAACTGGGTGATGGATATTAAGGAGGGCATGTGATGTAATAAGCACTGGATATTATGTAACATTGATGAATCACTGACCTCTACCTCCAAAACCAATAATACATTATATGTTAATTAACTAAACTTATATTTTAAAAATAAATTAATTTTAAAAAGTTGTGACATTAACAAAGAATTTCTCTGGATTATATATACAGATATATAAGTGTATAAGTAAATATAGATCTATAACTATCAAATTATATGTATATTTTAACAAAATTAGCAGATTTTGTTGAATGAACTAATAAGCAAACAAAGAAATTTTGTTTGAGGAATTGGGGCTCTTTTGCTGGAGTCTATGATGGAAAAAGACCCAAGTTGTCCGGCTCAATCTCTCTATGAATGCAGGAATCTTTTCTAAAATCCATGTAAACTCATCATTCCAGCCTGTGCTTGAGTGAGCATTTTCAGGGGTTGGGGTGAAGGTGGCAGTTGACTTCTCCAGATAAACATTTCCATTACTGGAGAGCTGGTCAGAAAGATCTTCCTACACCTAGCTGACACCTGCTGCTCTGTAACTTCCTTGTTCTAGATCTAATTCTAGGATCAACACGAAGTAATTTTATTTTTCCTCCTTCCCTTGTTCAGACACTGACCCTTTCAATATCTGCGCACAGCTACCACTGCTTTCCTTGGTCTGTTCTCTAAGCTAAACATGTCATTTCTCTTAACTATATTTCATGCAACATAGTTTCCAGAGGCCTCAGTATTTCACTCAGCTTCTGAATACTCTCAGATTTATTATCAGTTTCTTTAGGTAGTTTATCAGTTTCTTAAGGTAGAACATCCATAAGTGAACACACACACTTAATGCATCTTAACTAAAGTACTAGACAGTAGTGCTGTTCCATTAATGCAACTTAACATTTTTCCAACAACCATATCACAATCTTAGCTCCCATGTGGAAGTACTACCTAAGCTATCTTTTAAGGACAAGGAGAAATTCAGCATTCAAAGCAAAAGGAAAAACATCTGAAAAGTCATAGAAACATAAGAGGAACATCAAGTTCTACAAATTGCAAAAATTTATGTTTCATTTGCCTGTTTCCTTTGAATTGGCTGACAATGCTAAGTTCAGAGTGAATTTGAGTTTCACCACAATTTGAGTCAAATGTGATTACTGGTGGGGCGCCTTGTGGCTCATTCAGTCAAGTGTCTTGACTTCTGATTTCAGCTCAGGTCTGAGGGTTGTGAGACCAAGCCCCAAGTCAGGCTCCATTCTGGGCAGGGAGTCTTCCTGAGGTTTTCTCCCTCTCTCTCTGCCTCTGTCCCAACCTACTCATGCGTGCTGTCTCTCTCTCTCTCTAAACAAACAAAACCCGCAAATATAATTACTGGTGAGGATCCTCTGATTACTGACAAGTGCAGCGTACAGTTGAGTTTTTACCCTGATCCTCCGAACCACAAGTTGACTTCTAGTTTATGAAACTACATACACTAAGATAAGAAAGATATTGTGAGGTTTAATGAAATTTAATTAGAATTTATGGAGATTATCAAGGTACTCTACCTATTTATTAGATATTCTTTCCTGAATCTGTTGGGCTGTGCCAGCTTCTGGATCCTTTTGGAGGGTCGGCTCAACAGGGCAGAAGAAGGGATCTCCCAAATTCCAGACTCTCTACCGCAGCTGTAGTAATATTGAGCCCTGGAAGTTACAGAAGAGAAAAGAACTGAGTGAAACAAGTATGAATTCCAGTAACAGTAATTTCTAATGCTGACCACCAACTCCAGGCCTAGGAGGAGGTATGACATTTTACCCCTTTATTGCTGAGCCATTTTCCACATGGAGAGAAATCAGAAATGGTTGCAGCCCTCAAGCTCTAGCTGGCTTCTAATATCCTATTCCAAAGTGGATTAATTTTCTGTAATAAACTGTGTTCTTTTAAATGACCAAAAAGGGGGTCTGGGTGGCTCAGTTAAGTGTCTGCCTTTGGCTGGAGTCATGATCCCAGGCTCCTCCGATCAAGTCCTACACTGGGCTACTGCTTAATGGGAGTCTGCCTCTCTTTCTGGGGCACCTGGGCGGCTCAGTGGGTTGGGCCTCTGCCTTTGGCTCAGGTCATGATCTCAGGGTGCTGGGATCGAGCCCCGCATCGGGCTTTCTGTTCGGCAGGGAGCCTGCTTCTCTCTCTCTCTCTCTGCCTGCCTCTCTGCCTACTTGTGATCTCTCTCTGTCAAATAAATAAATAAAATCTTTAAAAGTAAGTAAATAAATAAATAACCAAAACATAACTAATGGAAAGGGAAAATTTGCTCCTTTAAAACCAAATATCTTATTAGTCTCTCAGTGACATCAATAGAGTTTGCACAGATCTTAAAAGGAAAATTAAAGGCTATATAAACAACTTTATGCCAACACATTTTAAAACTTAGGTGAGGGGCGCCTGGGTGGCTCAGTTGGTTGAGCCTCTGCCTTCTGCTCAGGTCATGGTCTCAGGGTCCTGGGATCCAACCCCGCATCGGGCTCTCTGCTCAGCGGGGAGCCTGCTTCTTCCTCTCTCTCTCTGCCTGCCTCTCTGCCTATGATCCAAAATCTTCAAAAAAGAAATTTAAAACGTAGGTGAAATAGATAAAACTCTTTGAGAGACACATACTACCAATGCTCATTCAGAAAGATATAATCTGAAGGGCCCTTGTCTCGAGTTTCCTAAGCAATTCCATGGCCTTGCTGCCACAGCACCAGCTTTGTTTGACCAAGCAGCCTCCAGGCACCTTAAACTGACCTTAGCCCCCATCTCACAAGCACATGCCCTAGATATCAGTCCACCAAGTCATAAGTTAATGTACATTCCTGATATGACTTCACCAACAGCCCTGTGACCAAATCTCCAACTCCCAATGCCTTTCTTTCTTTATGCATCCTTTAGATATGAGTCCCAAGAAGCTTACCAAAGCCCTGCTCTTTTGTTTGAATTGACCAGTCTGGCCTTGGCCTAGGAAGTCCAAAGCACTCCCGCTGCAGATCCTAACGAGGCAGGGGCCCCGGGTCCTGCATCTCTCTACAATCTGCTTTAACTTCACATGTGACTCCTCGAGGCATGCCACCTACTTCTAGGATCTGTGAGGAACAAACTTCTCTATTTTCTCTATTTCAATTTCTGTTATGGTTTGTTCTTGAACTGTGACCCCATACCTCACTGAACAAGCGTTATTTTAACATATTCATAATAGCTGTATATCTATTAAATAAATCAAATTTATAGTTAATGAACTAGAGGGTATTATGCTAAGTGAAATAAGTCAGTCAGAAAGACAAATATCATATCATTTCACCCATATGTGGAATTTAAGAAACAAAACAGATGAACATAGGGGAAGGGAAGGAAAAATAAAATAAGAGGAAAACAGAGAGGGAGGCAAACTGTAAGAGACTCTGAACTCTAGGAAACAAACTGAGGGTTGCTGGAGGGGACGGGGGGTAACAGTTAACTGGGGGATGGGCATTAAGGAGGGCACGTGATGTGATGAGCACTGGGTGTTATATGTAACTGATGAATCACTAAGTTCTACCTCTGAAACTAACAATACAGTATACGTTAATTAAATTGAAGTGAAAATTAAAAAAAAAATCTTTCAACCAAAAAACTCCAGACCTAGATGACTTCATTGTGGATTCTATGAAATACATAAACAAGAAATGCAAATTTTATATACTTTCCAATTGATTCTATGAGAACAGAATTACCAAAAACAAGTAAAGACACTACAAGAAACAAAGACATTACCACAAAGACACTATAAGAAAAACCCAGACTAATAACCCTCGCAGGCACAGATACAAAAATTTTAATTTTATTGGAACACAGGCATGCTAGTTTTCATAACATCTGTGACTGCTTCCTGCTACAATAGTGGAGTTGGGGTAGTTGCAACGGAGACTTTGTGGTCAACTTTACTATCTGCCCACTTCCTGAAAAAGTTTGCTGACTTTTGACTAAAGTTGTAATCAAAAAGAGGTGAGAAATGGCTGCCTTGATTATCTTAGAAAACAAACTTCAGATAAATAATGGTATCTACACCTTTTTCTGTTATTTTTACCTCCCTCACTACTTGCGCTCATTCCCTCCCCCACCCCACAGTCTTTCTTCAAAGAACCAACCAGCAGAAAGCCTAGTTATTCAACAAACATGCACTAAAAGCCAATTGGCAATGGGTATCGATTATTACCTTTACATCTAATGATTAACTAATGGTAATCAAGCCCGTGGCGGTATACAAAATCCACCAGAAGCTGCCTGGATAAATAGTTCATGCACAACAATGTTGTAGATGGCACATATCCCAGCCTAATATTGCCAATTTATCAAAAAATTCAAGGGGCACCTGGGTGCCTGGCTTGAGGAGCCAACTCTTGATTTTGGCTCTGGTCATGATCTCGGGCCATGGGATCAAGCCCCATGTGGGGCTCCATGCTCAGCAGGAGTCTACCGGAGATTCTTTCTTTCCCTCTCTCTTTACAACCCCACAACTTGCTCTCACTCTCTCTTTCTAATAAATAAATAAAATCTCTTTAAAAAATATTTTCATGCAGGGGCACCTGGGTGGCTCAGTGGGTTAAGCTCTGCCTTTGGCTCAGGTCATGATCTCAGGGTCTTGGGATCGAGCCCCACATCGTGCTCTCTGCTCAGCGGGGAGCCTGCTTCCTCCTCTCTCTCTCTCTCTGCCTGCCTCTCTGCCTACTTGTGATCTCTCTCTGTCGAATAAATTTTTAAAAAAATCTAAAAAAAATTTTTTAATGCATTAATTTTTTATTCTTAAAGATTTTAAAAATTTATTTATGACAGAGAGAGAGAGCAAGAGAGGGAACACAAGCACCGGGGAGCTGGAGGGGGAAAAGCAGGCTCCCAGCTGAGCAGGGAGCCTGATATGGGGCTCGATCCCAGAACGCTGGGATCATAACCTGAGCAGAAGGCAGACACTTAGCAACTGAGCCACCCAGGCGCCCCTACATAAAATAAAATCTAAAAACAAAAACAAAAAACCCTCAAAATCTTGGTAAGCCAAAACATTATAAGATATAATACAAGTTAGCAATAGCTAACTTGCTCTGGAAAAGGTTTACTGTAGCGTCAGATTAGGAAATGTATAGAATCTTTAATCCTCAATAATTTTTTTACTACAGATTGGATTATTAACGGCTTTCAGATAAAGGCTGGGTTCCGTGTTCCTTTTCCCTAGGGACTCCTGATAAAGTAACCGGATAACACACAAACACTAACCTGTTAGGTACATATTGGTGGGAGACTTCTTTGGGATGGGCAAGCTCCTCGAGTCTCTTGGTCAGCTGAGTTTTCAAAGCAGTATGGGCGATAGGCCAAATAGGATCTTGATTCCCCCAAAACAGTTTTCTGTTTAAAAGCAGAAAAATCAAATGGTAAGGAATTCACTACTAATGAACATCTTATGATGTTCTCATCTTATGATGGCTTACACACTGATTTTACTTCACTTCCAGAACTATCTCTATTACAGAATTTAACAATTCCCAGTCATTAGAAACAGGTCAACTACTTATACAGTTAAAATAAAAAATAAAAGAAGATTGTTTTACCTACTGTCCTAAAACATGGTGACCAAAAACAAACCTATTTTCTGAAAGAGTTCTGTTTCTTCCATTATATAATTAACACTGTAATTTATAATCAGGTCAACATAAAAGAGGCATTCCATCTACCTAACACTGAGCTCCCGTGTGGGTGAAGCCCTATAGCAGGGGGTCAGAAAATCAAACAGGATCAGGGTAACATTAGTAGCTCCCATTTGTGAAATACTGTGGGCCAGGCAGTGGGCTCCGTACTGACATCAGATCTTAGGCATGTTTCCTGAGGAGAGAAAAGGAGAATCAGTGAGGGATTCACCTGAAAAGGCTTCGTGGAGGAAAGTGAAAGGCACAGATTTCCAGAAATGAGGCATATTCCATGTTGGGGTAACTGAGAAATGGGAATCATCAAGTACGGGTCAAGGCATGTTTGGACAGAGGCATGTTGGGAAATAATTAAGTAACATTGTTACAATGGGTAGGGAAGGCAGAAGGTGTCAGAAGAAGGTACCTTGGTAACCTAACTGAACTAGGCATATAACTGAAATTGCCACTTAATTGAGCTTAACTATTTAAAAGGCCCTGTTTTTTCTAACTTTATCTATATTTTTGTATACAATGTTTATTTCTCTACTTTGCAAGCATCAGCCAGTCACCATTAGAAATATTAATGAATGGGGGCGCCTGGTGGCTCAGTGGGTTAAGGCCTCTGCTTTTGGCTCCGGTCATGGCCCCAGGGTCCTGGGATCAAGCCCCACATTGGGCTCTCTGCTCAGCAGGGAGCCTGCTTCCTCCTCTCTCTCTGCCTGCCTCTCTGCCTGCTTGTGATCTCTATCTGTCAAATAAATAAATAAAATCTTTAAAAAATTTTTTTAAAATTTAAAAAAAGAAATATTAATGAATGAATTAATATTCCCATCCCCTACATTCTGCTGATTTCGTTTCCTATATATGGCTTAAATCTGTCCATTTCTCCTTATCCCTGTTGCTACTTTCCTTGTCCAGATCTCATCATCCCCATCATTGCCAGAGTGATCATTCTAAACCCCAATCCAATCAAGTCACCCCCTTGTTAAAGAGTCTTTAACAAGGACTCCCAACTCCTTACCATGGCTTACAAGGTCCTCCACAATTTTGACAAAGAGCACTGCTGCTCCAGCCTGTAAGTTCACCCGAAGGGAAGGAGCATGACTTAATCTTTTGGAGATTTCCCCCGGGACAGTTTAGGGCTGTACATGACACGTGTCCTGTCACAGTCTGATGAATGAAAGAATGGTGAAAACTGGGGACTCACCTGCTGGTGATGTAAAACAAAGAAGAGAGGAGACAATGACCACAGGGAGAAGAGGAGGCTACAGCAGAAGTCAGGGCCTCAGGTGGCAAGGGTCAGAGTGGGAGTGACTTTGGGGAAGATAGTAACTCTGTTTCCAAAAGAGAAGACTGGTGGAAAGAGGTAAGAGCACCATGGAATGGGAGAGGAAGATTTCAAAAGAAGACATATCAAATACATCAGAAAGCATCAAATATAACTTAGACATCAAGAATGGAAATGGGGGGGGAAAAAAAAAAAGACAATGGGACTTGGCCAGAAATAGAAAAAGTGAAAAGCTTCTTAAGGGTAAATACCAAACCTCTGGTGGAGAAAGGCTAAGGCAGTCAGGGATTAGGAAGCAGAGGTGACATATATACAGTTGACCCTTGAATAATGAGGGGTTAGGGGCACTCACCCCATGCAGTTGGAAATCTGCATAGAACTTCTGACTCCCCCTGAACTTAACTACTAATAACCTAATGTTGATCAGAAGCCTTACTCATAACATAAACAGTCAATGAACACGTATTTTGCTGTATTCTTACAATAAAATAACCTAGAGCAAAGAAAATGTTATTAAGAAAATCATAAGGAAGAGAAAATACTTTTAAGTACTGTACTGTATTTATAAAAAAAAAAATCTGATATAAGTGGACCCATGCAGTTCAAACCTGTGTTGTTCAATGTTCAACCCTGTATATTGGTTTTGTATTCATTGTTTCAAATTCAAAGCAAAAGGTACTTTAGACACAGCAATTATGTCAGTATAAAATATATGGTCCTGATGATGACTTCTAGGGACTGAACCTTTATAAGATCATTATCTGCTTGAAAATTTTGGCAATAAGGCACCTAGGTGGCTCAGTCGGTTAAGTGTCTCATGATCATAGGATAGAGCCCTGTGCTGGGCTCCACAGTCAGTGAGAAGTCTACTTGGGATTCTCTCTCTCCCTCTCTCTCTCTACCCCTCCCTCTCATGCTCTCTTTCTCTCTAAAATAAATTAACAAATCTTAAAAAAAAAAAAAAGTGTCACTAAGTCCTGATGTTTCCAAAATAGTATCTCCAAGAATTATCATGTATTCTCCTGAAGTGTTTAATTTGTATTTCCAAATGCTTACTAATGTCTCAAAAGCATCCCATATGACAAAATGTACCTCCCTCCCAAATCTGTCCCCCTCTCATATTTCCTTTTGCAGTTATAGTAACATTTTCCACTTTATTTCTAAAAACAGAAACCTACAAATCATATTTGACTCCCCCTCTCCCTCCAGTCTCTTCAAGTGTCACTAAGTCCTATCCATCTCCATCTTGCCTCTAGCTTTTCCTATAACCCTTAAAGCCACTCTCTTAAGACAAAACTTCATTATTTCTCTCCTGCTTTATTGTAATAGCCCCAAATCAATCTTCTTGATTCTAATTCTCCACGCTATCAAAGGGACCACGCCTTTCTAAAACAGCCATTGTGATATAATATAGGTAAATGGGCTTGGTGTGCAATGAACATAGATTGAAATCCCAGTTTTGGTACCTGCATTCTAGGTTACTTAACTTTTTTGAGCTCAATTACCTAATAAAATCAAATTTTTTAATGGTTTCAAAAAGGAGTAATTTGGAGAGGAGTGTTCTAAGATTACCGACAGTTCTAGCAATATTCATTAACACATCTCTTATCAATGTTTATGTGTATGTAGCCATCCATGAAAAAGAGACAATTTAAAGGATATTATATTCTTTGGCCAAAATTAACAAGACAGTAAACAACATGTGTTGGAGAGGATATGGAGAAAGGGGAACCCTCTTACCCTATTGGTGGGAATGCAAGTTGGTGCAGCCCCTTTGGAAAATAGTGTGCAGGTTCCTTAAGAAATTAAAAATAAAGCTTCCCTATGACCCTGAAATTGCACTACTGGGTATTTACCCCAAAGATACAAATGTAGTGAAAAGAAGGGCCATATGTACCCCAATGTTTACAGCAGCAATGGTCACGGTCGCCAAACTGTGGAAAGAACCAAGATGCCCTTCAATGGACAAATGGGTAAAGAAGATGTGGTCCATATACACTATAGAGTATTATGCCTCCATCAGAAAGGATGAATACCCAGCTTTTGTGTCAACATGGACGGGACTGGAAGAGATTATGCTAAGTGAAATAAGTCAAGCAGAGAGAGTCAATTATCATATGGTTTCGCTTATTTGCGGAGCATAAGGAATAACACAGAGGACATGGGGAGATGGAGAGAAGTGAGTTGGGGAAACTGGAGGGGGAGATGAACCATGAGAGACCGTGGACTCTGAGAAACAAACTGAGGGTTTCGGGGGGTGGCGATTGCATGAGCCTGGTGGTGGGTATTACAGAGGGTATGTATTGCATGGAGCACTGGGTGTGGTGCATAAACAGTGAATTCTAGAACACTGAAAAGAAATTTTAAAAAATAAAAATTTGATAAAAAGAATATTATGTTCTTAATTTTAAAAACAAGCACTTCGAAAATTAAACTTTCAAGTTATAGTAAAGTTTCAGGATGTAACATTAATATTCAAATTCTATTGACTTCATATACACCAGTAATGAACAATGGGAATTTGAAACTAAAAGCAGAAGACTACTTACATTAGCACCAAAAAAATATAAATACATACATGTAAATCTAACAACATAAGTATAAGATCTCTATAAAGAAAACTATAAAACTCTGGTAAGAGAAATCAAAGTAGAACTAAATAAATGGAGAGAGAGTCCATGTTCATGGATACAAAGAGCCAATATTGTCAAAATGTGAGTTCTTTCCAACTTGACCTACAGATCCAGTGCAATCCCAATCATTGTGGGATAGTGAATATCCACAAGTCACATCGTGGATATTCTTTCACAAACTGGTTCTAAAATTTGTGTGGAGAGGCAAAGGATCCAGAATAGACAATGCAATATTGAAAAAGAAGAACAAAATCAGAGGACTGCCAGTACCTGACTTCAAAACTTACTATAACCCTACAGTAATCAGACAGCGGTATTGGTGAAAGAATAGACAAAGAGATCAAGGGAAAAATACAGATCTAGAATCTAGAAACATCTTTCACAAAAATTAACTTGAAATGTATCATAGCTCTTAGTGTACAACCCCAAACTATAAAACTTCTAGAAGGTAATGTAAGAGAAAATCTAGGTGACTTAACTTTAGCAACTCATTTTTAAATATGACCAAAGCATGATCCATGAAAGAGAAAAATGGATAAGTTGAACTTCATTCAAATTAAAAACTTCTGCTCTGCAAAAGACACTGCTAAGAGAATGAAAGATGAGCCACAGACTAGGAGAAAATACTTGAAAGACACATATCTGACATCTGACAATCTTACAATACCAATACCACAGATGGGGTAGTTTATAAACAGAAATCTATTTCTCACAATTCTGGGAGTTGGGAAGTCCAAGATCAAAGCGTCAGCAGATTTGGTGCCTGTTCTCTGGTTCACAGTCAGGCATCTTATCGCTGTATTCCCACATTGCTGAAGGAGCAAGGGAGTTCTCTGAGGTCTCTTTCATAAGGACATTAATCCCATTCATGGGTGCTCCATCCTTATGATTTAAATCACCTCCCAAAGGCCTTACCTTCTAATACTATCATGTTGGGGATTAGGTTTTCAATTTATGAATTTTAGGGGAACATAAACATTCAGTCTATAGAATCTCATAAAAGATTGGTATTCAAAATAGACATAGAACACTTACATTTCAACATTAAGAAAAACACCCAATTAAAAAGTGCAAAAGAGCTGAACACATATGAAATATGCTCAGCATCAGGTCATCAAAGAATTACAAATTAAAATAATGAGAGAGATACAACTATACACCTTTAGACTGGCCAAAATACAAAACACCAAAGGCTAGTGGGGATGCGGAACAACAGGAAGTATTTTATTCATTGATGGTGGGATTGGTAGATACTTCAGAAGATGTTTACAATTTCCTACAAAGCTAAAACATTCTTACCATATGATCCAGAAATTGCATTCCTCGGTGTTTACCCAAATGAGTTGAAAACTTTTATATACATGAAAACCTGCACATCAATGTTGATAGCATCTTTATTCATAATTCCCAAAAACTGGAAGCAAACAATATTTCCTTCAAGAAATGAATGGATAACCAAACTGTGGTACAACGAGATAATGGAATATTCATCAGTGCTAAAAAGAAATGAGCTACCAAGCAATGAAAAGACACAGAGGAGCCTTAAATATATATTTATGTTAAGCGAAAGAAGCCAATATGAAAAGGTTATATACTGTATCATTTTAACTATATGACAGCATCGAATAACTGTCAAAACTGTAGATAGAGTAAAAAGAGCAGTGGTTGCCAGGGTTTTGGAGAAGGGAGCACAGAGGGAAAGAGGCGAATAGGTAGAGCACAGGTGATTTTTAGGGCAAGGAAAGTATTTTACATAATACTGTAATGGTGAATACCTGGCATGCATTTGTCAAAATCCAGAGAACTGTAAAACACAAAAAGTGAACCCTAATGTAAACTACAGACTTTAGTGAGTAATGTGTCAATATTTCTTCACCAACTGTAATAAATGTGCCAGACTAACACAAGATGTTAATAACGGGAAAAACGAGAGGAGTGGTAGTAATACAGAAACTCTCTCTGTACATCTGGCCAGTTTTTCTCTACACCTAAAACTGCTTTAAAAATAAAGTGTATTATTTAAAAAAAAAAAAAAACAATAGGAGATCAGGGGGAAAAAAGGAAAAAATTAAAGCTTTCCTCAAGAGACAAGAAAAGTGGGGATCCTGTGGTCAAGGCTCAGAGGTCACCAGGTCCTACTGGCCGGAGAGCCAGAGAAGAGGTTTGCTCTAGGCAGAGGCTTAGAGACGGTATGTTAGAAGCAGCAAAGTTGAATCCAAAGGATGGACTCAAGAATTTCAAAGTGGTTTTCAAACCCATCTGCTTATTAGAATCATCTGGGGGTTTTTAACACTCCCAAAGCCAAGGCTGGACTCCAGACCAAGTAAATCAGATTTCTGGGAAATGGGCCCAGGTATCAGTGTTTTAATAGGTCCCCAGGTGATTCCACATGCAGACTAATTTGAGAACACCGACTTAGGGGTAGCCTTCCATGTGTTGACTTAACTGAGGGGACAATATTGGTTCAGTGGGTCCAGCTGACGACAGAGTAGATAAACCTGGGATGCAAGGTTAGTGGGCAAGTAAAAACAATACTTACCTATTTAATGTAGGGAACACAGTCCTCCCAAACAAGTCTATGGGATGTTGTCTTACCTATCTGGGGTTCCCCATTGTTTTTTGGGCCTAGAAAGATCTTGGATTCTCTTCCTAGAAAATAAACTAACAAATACCAACTGATTAATTCAGAGAGAATGCTTTAAATATGATTATATCAGATAACTCCTACTCAAACAAATCCCATCTTGTGGAGGGGGGGGAGGAAACCCAGAACCCTATTTGATGTGATCTGAAGAGTAATGAAAGTTCAAAGTATTCAAAAATATTGTGGACCCCAAATTCTCACTCCTGAAGTCATGATAATATAGAACATAGTGAAACAGAGACAATAAATATGCAATAAAACTAAGAGTTTATTGTCTCCAGAAGACCTCAGATAAAATGCACATTTCATGGAAAGAATTCTCAATTCCCAAACTAAGTTAATTTGTAAATGGCCTGACGGCACTGGATTCTGAGGAGATTGCATAGATAAGTTTCAGACAGAGTATTTGGCTTTGGGAAAGCTACGAAATAGGCAAAATATGCTTTGAGTACCACTCAACCCCCTTTTCTTCCCTACTCTACTCCTTTGAACCTTCCCTGTTTGTTGCAGGGGGGAAAAAAAAAGAAATACACACACACACACACACACACACACACACCTATATGTGTTCCTCCACATTTCCAAGCCTCCCTTCAGTTGCTTATTTTCTTTATTATCACATAATGTATTATTTGCTTCAGGGGTACAGCTCTGTGAATCATCAGTCTTACACAACTCACAGCACTCACCATAGCAAGTACCTTCCCCAACGTCCACAACAGTTGTTTAATTTTTTATTTTTATTATTTGTTTGTTTGTTTTAGAGAAGGGGGAGGGGCAGATGGAGAGGGAGAGAGAGAATCTAAGCAGACTCCATGCGCAGTGTGGAGCCCTCCATGGGGCTTGGGCTCACGACCCTGGGATCATGACCTGAGCTGAAATCAAGAGTCAGAAGCTTAACCAACTGAGCCACCTAGGCAGCCCTCCCTTGTTTAGAGCCATGTGCATAGTTACATCCAACTTCAGCAGAAGTGTGGAGTATCAATTCCAGGGCAAGCTAAGAGCTTAGGAGCTAGTGTGCCTCCCCCATCTCCCTCTTCCCCTGTTGCAGTGACTCTGGAAGCCATATATTCCAGATGGCATAGCTAATAGAAGAGCCCAGCCATCTGACACTGGACTGCAACATGAGGGAGAAATAAACTTTTACTGCATTAAGTCATTACTGCATTAAGAGCCTAGCATCTTGTTACCGCAGCATTGCTTGCTATTGTGTTTTGTAGAATTGCTGAATTCCCTGTTTGTATTCATGATCTAATAATTTTCCTTCCCTCTTCTTTCTGGCTTCATTACTCTCCATGATTTTATCTCCTATATCACCTACTGATACAGGAGATACCAGTTTTTCCCGTCCAGGTTAGGATTACATCCAGTCAGTTCTGCATCTTAGTGAAAGCATTTTTTTATTTCGGCCTGACAAGTTTTTAGGTCTTTTATCTCTGCAGACAGGGTCCGGTGTCTTCTATGCTTCTTGCAAACCCAGCTAGTATGCTTATGCTGCTATCCTAAATTCTTGTGTAGGTATATTGCTTCTATCTGTTTTGAGCAAATCTCTGGGGGAGAGTTCCTCTGCCTTGTCATTTTGCCAAAATTTCTGTCTTTTGCGTGTTGTGGAAGATGGCATCTGCCCATTCTCTCATCTGCAGGTAGGGGGAACTCATGGCTGCTCAGGAGGCCCTCACAGAAGAGTGAATAATCTCCCCTCCTGTGTCCCAGGTTTCCGTCAGGTCCCTGTCCTCAACCTGTCCGGTCCCGGACTGCTGGCATGCCTAGCGCCACAGTTCTGTGTTTTATCTCTGGCCTCTGGCAGGGATTCAAAACCCCCAATCTTAAAAGACCCAGAAAGTGCGGACCTGCTCCCCTCCCCCAGAGAATAACCGTGCCATACGGGCACCATTCAGTCCCAGAAAAGCAGTTGCAGGGCCACACAGGTGCGTGAAGCATATGGTGAATGAAACGCAGTAAAGAGTTGTGACCAGGTATCTGCCCTCTGTGCACACCTCTGTGCACGCCTGTTCCCAGATGTGGAACAGCCACTCAGTGGCGCCCAGCAGATATTTTGTCCTTGCAGAGGCAATATACCCTCTTCCAAATGTACTCTGGGAAGGAGAACATTCTCTCCCAGTGTAACTCAGAGGATCCCCGCACCATGATGCCTTGTGCAAACCCTACGAGCTGCTCTCTCTTCCCCTCTCCGAGAAAAGGGCTCCCTTCCCTCTGCAGCCCTGTGGCTGTTCTCTCCTCCAGTTCATGGCTCCGAACCAAGCAACTGCCACATTCTCTCTCTCTAATTGTGCAGACTGTTTTCTTAACCCTTAGCTCCATTTCCTAGATGTTCAAAATGATATGTTGATCTGGCTGTGTTCAAGGGATGAGGCAAGCTCAGGGTGCCCCTCCTACTCCATCCTCTTACCTCTCCTCCCAAGATTTCATTCTTTTGATGGCTGAGCAATAGTCCATTATTTCACATCTTCTTTATCTACTCATCAGTCAATGGACATTTGGGTTCTCTCCATGACTTGGCTATTGTTAATAATGCTGCAGTAAACAACATCAGGCGGCGTGTATCCCTTTGAATCAGCATTTTTGCATCCTTTGGGTAAATACCAAGTAGAGCAATTGTTGGACCATAGGGTAGCTCTATCTTTAACTTTTTGAGGAACTTCCAAACTGTTCTCCAGAGTGGCTGCACAAGTTTGTATTCCCATCAACAGTGTAGAAGGGATTCCCTTTTCCCTGCATCCTTGCCAACATCTGTTTTCTGTGTTGTTGATTTTAATCATTCTGACAGGTGTGAAGTGATATCTCATTGTAGTTTTTTTTTTTAAGATTTAATTTATTTATTTGACAAAGACAGTCAGAGAGGGAACACAAGCAGGGGATGGGGTTAGTGGGAGAGGGCAAAGGAGGCTCCCCATTGAGCAAGAAGCCCAATGCGGGGCTTGATCCCAAGATCCTGGGATCATGACCTGAGTGGAAGGAAGCTGTTTAACGACTGAGCCACCCAGGAGTCCCTCTCATTGTAGTTTTGATTTGTATTTCCCCAATGATGAGTGATGTTAAGCATCCTTTCACGTATCTGTTAGCCATCTGGATGTTTTCATTGGAAAAATGTCAGTTTATGTTTTCTGTCCATTTTTTAACTAGGTTATTTGCTTTCAGAGTGTTGAATTTTGTAAGCTCTTTTTTTTTTAAGATTTTTATTTATTTATTTAACAGAGAGAGATCACAAGTAGGCAGAGAGGCAGGCAGAGAGAGAGAGAGAGGAGGAAGCAGGCTCCCTGCTGAGCAGAGCCCGATGCAGGACTCGATCCCAGGACCCTGAGATCATGACCTGAGCCGAAGGCAGTGGCTTAACCCACTGAGCCACCCACGCGCCCTGATAAGTTCTTTATAAATTTTGGATACGAACCCTTCATCAGATATGTCATTTGCAAGTATATCCTCCCATTCCAAAGGTTGCCTTTTAGTTTTGTTGATTGTTTCCTTTGCTGCGCAGAAGCTTTTTCTCTTGACGAAGTCACAATAGTTCATTTTGCTTTTGTTTTCCTTGACTCAGAAGACATATTTATTTAGTAAGAAATTGCTAAAGCCAGTGTCAAAGAGGTTACTGCTTGTGTTTTCCTCTAGGATTTTGATGGTTTTCTGTCCCACAGTTAAGCCTTTAATCCATTTTGAATTTATTTCTGTGTATGGTGTTAAGGAAGTGGTCCAGTTTCATTCTTCTGCATGGGGCTGTCCAATTTTCCCAAAACTCTTTAGTGAAGAGAAATTTTTCCACTGGACATTCTTTCCTGTTTTGTTGAAGCTTAGTTGACCATATAATTGTAGTTCTCTATTCTGTTCTCTATTCTGTTCCATTGATCTATGCATCTGCTTCTGTGCCAGCACCATACTGTCTTGGTCATTACAGCTTTGCGATAGAGCTTGAAGTCTGGAATTGTGATGCCTCCACCTTGGTATTTCTTTATCAAGACTGCGTTGGCGATCTGCAGGCTTTTGTGGTTCCACACAAATTTTAGGATTGTTTGTTCTAGCTCTGTGAAAAATGCTGGTAGTATTTTGATAGGGATTGCATTAAATGTATAGATTGCTTTGGGTAGTATAAACATTTTAACAATATTTGTTCTTCCAGTCCTTGAGTATGAAATTTTTTTTTCATTTCTTTGACTCATCTTCAATTTCTTTCATAAGTGTTTCATAGTTTTCGGAGTACAGATCTTTCACCTGTTTGGTTACGTTTATTCCTAGGTATCTTATGGTTTTCAATGCAGTTGTAAATGGGATTGGTTCCCTGGTTTCTCTTTCTGTTGTTTCATTATTGGTATATAGAAATGCAGCAGATTTCTGTACATTGATTTTATATCCTATGACTTTGCTGCATTCATGTATTAATTCTAGCAATTTTTTGGTGGAGTCTTTTGGGTTTTCTCCATAGAATATCAAATCCTCTGCAAATAGTGAAAGTTTTATTTCTTCCTTGAGAAGGATTTGGATGCCTTCTCTTCTTGTTGTCTGCTCGTTGAGGCTAGGACTTCCAGTACCATGTTAAATAGCAGTGGTGAGAATGGACATCCATCCCTGTCTTGCTCCTGACTATAGACGAAAAGCTCTGTTTTTCCCAATTGAGGAGATATTAGCTGTGGGCTTTCTGTATATGGCCTTTATGATGTTGAGGTATGTTCCCTCTATCCCTACTCTATTGAGGGTTTTTTTATCAAGAATGGGTGCTGCATTTCATCAAATGCTTTTTCTGCATCTACTGAGAGGATCATATGCTTCTTATTCCTTCTTTTATTAATATGGTGTATCACATTGATTGATTTGTGAATACTGAACCCCATATAGTTTTATATATTCCTGCAGCCCAAGAATAAACCCCACTTGATCGTGGTGAACGATTCTTTTACTGTACTGTTAGATTTCATTTGCTACTGAAGAAAGTTAAGTCATCACATTTTTGTTGAGAATTTTTACATCTACGTTCTTCAGGGATACTGGCCCTAGTTCTTTTTCAGTGGGGTCTCTGTCTTAAAATAAGCACTGGCCATGGTGTCAGGTAGGATTCAGGCCTGACACAGTGTGGGCAGATCCTTATGTGAAAGACATGGTCTCCCTAACTAAATGGTGACTAATGCCTCAAGAAGATCCTTTTAGGGGCGCCTGGGTGGCTCAGCAGGTTAAAGCCTCTGCCTTTGGCTCAGGTCATGATTCCAGGGTCCTGGGATCAAGCCCCACATCAGGCTCTCTGCTTACCAGGGAGTCTGCTTCCTCCTCTCTCTCTGCCTGCCTCTCTGTCTACTTGTGATCTCTGTCAAATAAATAAATAAAATCTTTAAAAAAGAAGCTCCTTTTAGAAGAGTGGGAGGAGGCAAGGCAGATTAAATCTTTAAATCAGGGGGCGCCTGGGTGGCTCAGTGGGTTAAGCTGCTGCCTTCGGCTCGGGTCATGATCTCAGGGTCCTGGGATCGAGTCCCGCATCGGGCTCTCTGCTCGGCGGGGAGCCTGCTTCCCTCTCTCTCACTCTCTGCCTGCCTCTGTGCCTACTTGTGATCTCTCTCTGTCAAATAAATAAATAAAATCTTTAAAAAATAAAATCTTTAAATCAGATTATCTATTTCCATGTTCCTCTGTCTAATTCATTTGTGCTGCTTCAGTCTTTAAGTTATAAAACAACAGGAGGCCAGAATGGTCAGTCTCATCTATAAATGAAAATAACCATGTCCATCTCAAAGGGTTGCTTGCCTAGCAACTTCTAACCATGAAGTATTCAATAAATGTTAGTAACTTTTTCCTTTCCCTCCCACGACATCTAGTATGACATCTTGTATATAGTCAATGCTCAGCAAATGCTAACTGATTTAAATTAAATTGGTACTTAGTGGCTTAAAATATAAACTTAGGGGCACCTGGGTGGCTCAGTCAGACAGCAAGTCAGTATCTGACTCTTGGTTTCAGCTCAGGTCATGATCTCATGGGTCAAGAGACAGAGCCCTGCATCAGGTTCCATGCTTTGGGAAATCTGCTTCAAGATTCTCTCCCTTTGCACCTCCCCACACACGTGCAAGCATTCGCAAAGGCACGCGCTCTCTCTAAAATAAATAAATCTTTAAAAAATAAAGAAAATATAAACTTAGTTTAAGTGCTTATAAGGAAAAATCATGGAACCGTCAGTAAACCTTTATCACTTGAATAGGTTTCTAGACAAAAGACAGGTTTAAAGTTAGTAAGAATGGTACCTCACGTCCATGCTCTTTTTTCCCTAATGTCCAATACTCTGGACTCCTCTAATTTTCCCCCTTTGCTATTGAAGTTAACCTATTTGCTTTTTGTCCCTCAGGACTCTGCTGCTTAATTCATGAGTTCCCAGTCCAAAGTTCTCAAATCCTTAAGGGACCTATGAGGATAATAATGGGGGGGGTCCACAACTCTAAAGGTCAAGTGGCATCCTACACCACCCACAGTCAGGCTGTAGAGGCTACCCCAAATACCCAATTTGTTTCTGAACTATATCATCTCCATGTTACTTCATGCTGATTGGAGGGTCTGATTATATGTACATCTGCCCTTAATTTTTAAAAAAATAATAAATGTGGCTTGTTTTGTAAACAACAACAACAAAATCTTTCAAAACACGAGATTGTGGTTGTTAAGTAGAGAAAAACAAAATATTTTTTGGTGGTAAAACATTTGTGATCAGCTATGTAACTGATATAATGCAACCCCCAAGTCATTCCTGTTAATATCTAGAAACAAGGAAGATACTGTCAATTGGGGGGAAATAAAAATCTACATTCTTATTCAGCAGCAGAAGGGCTTCATCAAGTCAGCCGGGCATGAGCCAACTTTCCAGGGAGGAGGGCTAGGTGGAGGAAAAAGAAAGCCAGAGTTGCAAACGAAAACATCTTATGTACCTTAATCTTAGAACACAAGTGAGCTTCTGGCTTCTGTCTTCACTTCCAAGCCAAGGTTTCTCTCACTACCTTTTTTCACTAGCTAAGTAAAGTTTTTTTAAATGTATTGTTTTATAGACCAATGACAGTTGCCTCATTTATTCCTACTGACATGTTAACAGAGTTGTGACTTCAACTGGAAATAATCTCATTAACATTTGCTAATTCTTAGTGGAGGTCTGCCTATCACCTATCCTCTTCTTTCACTTCTTGTGGATTATGTCAGCACAAATCCACCCTGTCTCTTTATCTTAACACAGTTTCCCCCTTCTTTCATGCCATCTTTACCTCACAATGTGTAGTCAGGGTTGTGGACGGAAACAAAAGAATGTGGTTGAAGGATTTTCACTCTTGAAAGTTAAGTTCGAGTTTGTTTGTTTTTTTTTTTTAATGAGGATTACATTGCTGTTCCATGTCTTCATTGGTTATTAGTCTCCTATAATTTGCCAATAGCTCAGAAAGTTTTTGAAATCCTTACCTTGAGTGCAGAATAATAATATACCTTTATGTAGCAGTAGTTATGGAAATGATTGCAGGTCAAAACTTTTGGGGTAATACAAACAACTCTCTCAGTCAAATGCTCTTTTACATTTAACTATGTTGTTTATTTGTTTTTTTTTGTTTTGTTTTAAGATTCTATTTATTTATGTGACAGACAGAGATCACAAGTAGGCAGAGAGGCAGGCAGAGAGAGGAGGAAGCAGGCTCCCTGATGAGCAGAGAGCCTGATGTGGGGCTCAATCCCAGGACCCTGAGATCATGACCTGAGCTGAAGGCAGAGGCTTTAACCCACTGAGCCACCCAGGTGCCCCTACATTTAACTATGTTTTTTATATTCAGAAAATATTTTCTTCCATAAAAATCAGGCACAGCATATTCCGTTAACAAGATTCTTTTTTTTTTTTAAGATTCTTTTTAGACGACAGGAATAAATAATAAAGATAGCATAGCTTTCTCATAGAATCAAGCCAAATTAACCACCCAAATAAAACATTTTCTTCACAGTCTTTTTTTTAAGTATAATACTTATCAGGTATAAACTATTTCACTGTCTAGTTAGGAGAGTTTGCTCACCCAGAATACTTTTATTTGCAGTAGTGTGGTATTTTAAGTGGGTACTTGGTAATACTTGGTAAATGTTAGTTCTACCAGCTCTTCTAATTCAGCCACCAAACAACCTTGAGAAAGTGACATAATTTATCTGAATTTCATTTTCCCTCAGTAAAATCTAGCTGGTTATATCTGCCCTATGAACTGAGGATTCTTGTGAGAAAAATGAAAATTTTCTCAGGATTCTTGTGAGAAAAATGAAAAATTTTTAACTGCAAAGTATTACATAAAGGTAAGGTGGTACTATTTACTTCCTGAAAGCGCTGAGGAGGAAAAACAAACTAGAAAGCATAGCAAATAAACCCAAAAAACTCTAGGGGTGCCTGGGTGGCTCAGTAAGCTGATCATCAGATTTTTGGTTTTGGCTCAGGTCATGAGATCAAGACGAATAGGGCACTGAGCTCAGCAGGGAGTCTGCTGCTCCCTCTACCATTACCCACCCTTGCCCAAGCTTCCACTCTCTTGCTCTCAAATAAATAAATCTTTAAAAGAAAGAGAGAGAGAGCTCTCCTTATCTCAAGGATGGGGGGGGGGATCCAAAAACTCTAAATAATAATTGTAAATGTTAAATAATAACAACAAATATGAATGATTTAATCCATTTTTTCAAAGAACAGATACCAATGAAATTATTATTATTTACTTCCCATCTAGATGAGCCATTGATATTAATCTTTGGTATTTCTCTTTAATGATTCTACTCTGTTACTTCTTCTAACTCCATTCTTAGCCAAACAAAGAGTAAGCACCAGTTTTCAGGAGGCATCTGTTTTGTGTACTATACTTACACGCTTTCTTTTTTCTATAGTGAGCACTTTCTCGAAATTTCATTAGCTACTGTACTTGAAATAGAGACAAGGGGAGATGGAGATACAATGACACGGAGCTTCACACAATCTGTGACATGAGATTGTCAATGCAGCATCCCAAGTCCCTTAAAGGTTCAGACCCAGCATGTGACATACACCTAGGATTTAGCAAACCAGTAAAACACTGAGTGAATCTGAGGAGAGCTCTCCTGCATCTCAATCTTCTTACCCCATCTCACTTCTTAATCAGTTTATCTCTCATTTCCTTTTTATACAGGAACTGTCATGAAAAAATGGCCTAATGAAGAAGAAAAAGTACAGGAACCCCAAAGATAGGCTTTTCCTTCAGATGCCCCAGATGGAGTATGCCCCATCAGCTAGCTAGTTGGGGAGAATACTACTATCCCTACAGTCTTACCGTTTTCTTGCAATGCCACAGACACCAGGTTCTACAAAAAGAAAAGTAAAAGCAAACATTAGATTTGATAAGAACAGAGAGATGATAAAGACAGCATCACAAATCAGTAAAAAAGAGACTGTGAAAAGTACCTAGGGGAATGGCTAAGTTAAATATGTCACACCATGTACCAAAATAAATCACAAGTAAATCAAGGAGTTAAATATTTTTTTTAATTGAACTGGAGCTAAAATAAGAGAATATCTACTTAATCACTAGATTTTAATCTGAGTTAAAGGTGACAAGAGAATACAGAAATAATATAAATAAAAATATTTAAAACTTAAAACTTTTATGTGCCAAAAAGTAAAACCTGAAGAGGAAATGAAAATATCTGGCAGCACATATGACAAAGGCTTAAACTGAGATTATAAAAGTATAGAGGAATAAGAAAAACACCGAGGTATGTGTCAAAACTTGAATGGACAAAGGACAGAAATTAAATTCATATATGAAGACATAAACACGCATATAAAGACATACAAATAAAAGTTCACTCTTGGGACGCCTGGGTGGCTCAGTTGGTTAAGCAGCTGCATTCGGCTCAGGTCATGATCCCAGCGTCCTGGGATCGAGTCCCACGTCGGGCTCCTTGCTCAGCAGGGAGCCTGCTTCTCCCTCTGCCTCTGCCTGCCTCTCTGTCTACCTATGCTCACTCTCTCAAACGAATAAATAAATAAAAAAAAAAAAATCTTAAAAAAAAAAAAAGTTCACTCTTGCTTGTAATTAAAACAATGTAAGTAAAGAATGAGATTTTTTTAAACTATAAAATTAGCAAAAAAAAAAAAGTTTTGCAGAGGATAATGAAACTAGATGGGTAAGATGAGATAAGTACTCTTTTGTACTGCTGTGGAAACCTAAACTAGTATACTTTATGAAAAATAATTTGGAAGTATAAGTCAGCAAGGCTGACATCCTTAATGTAATTCTACTTGTAGAAATGTACTCTAAAGGGGCACCTGGGGGGCTCAGTCAGTTAAACATCTGCCTTTGGCTCAGGTTATAATCCCAGGGTCCTGGGATCCAGCCCCACATCGGGTTTCCTGCTCAGCAGCGAACATGCTTCTCTCCCTCCCTCTGCCTCTCCCCCAGCTTGTACCTCTCTCTTTCTCTCAAACAAATAAAATAAAATCTTTAAAAAAATTATTCCAAGCAAAGCAAAAAATCGATGCACAAAAATGTTCATTGTGGTATCAGTGGAAAATTGGATAAACCTTAAGGTCTAAAACAGAATAAATGGTTAAGAAAATTAAAAATCATGGTTCGGGGGACCTGGATGACTCAGTTGGTTGAGTGTCTGACTTCAGCTCAGATCATGATCTCAGGTCCCTAGATCCAGCCCTGCATTGGGCTTGCCACTCAGCAGGAAGTCTGCTTCTCCCTCTCCCTCTGCCCCTACCCTTGCTCATACTCTCTCTTTCTCTGTCAAATAAATAAATAAAAATCTTTAAAAGAAATCATGTTCCCTGGTTGGCTCAGTTGGTCAGGTGTCTGACTCTTGATCTTGGCTGGTCTTGATTTCAAGGTCATGAGTTCAGGCCCCACAGTGGGGCTCAGCATCGAGCCCACTTAAAAAAAAAATCATGTTTAGTTTTTTGCTAAATGTGGGAGAACACAGATCATACGGGCCAAGTTATGTAAAGGCCTATTATAATAGGCCTCATAAGGACAGCTCGTTCCAGTTTTTTTGGGGGGGGGAATTTTTAATCACATCTGAGAGTTCTGAAGTACCACTGCCTACCCTCTGAAGTATTTTAGGTAAAGGAAAGTGGGTGTGCTCTGGCATCAGACAGGCACAGCTCAAGCCCCAGTTCTGGTACTGAGCCATACAAACTTTGGCAAACTGCTTAACTTCCCTGAGACCCAGTTTCCCTTTGTAGATAGGAAGGTAACGGGTATGTCTGTATAAAGATTAGTGACATATATGTGAAGTACCCTGCATATCGTAGATGAGTGGTGATCCGAATCATTAGTGACAACTTCAGAGTGTCAATGTGGGAGCACTGCAGGAAACACAGCAACCCAGTAGTGACTGGGTTTCTACTATGCGCAGCATGATGCCAGTGTTGAGAGAACAAAAGTGAGTAAGATAAGTTCACCTCTCAAGGAGTTTACAGCATAGTAGTAGATAGGTTACAAACTTTAAAAAGATGGAATTTTTGAATTGGGATGTTTTCTATTACTCTACTTTTTAAAAAAGATCTATCTATTTATTTTAGAGAGGGGAGCACAGACAAGTGGGCGGAGGCCCAAGGGAGAGGGAGACAGACAGAGAGAAGCAGACTCCCCACTGAGCGTGGAGCATGATGCAGAGCCCTGTCTAAAGACCCTAAGACCAGCACCTGGACTGGAATCAAGAGTCAGATGCCCAACTGACTGAGCCACCCAGGCGCCCCATCTATTACTCTACCTTTTAAGGCTCAGCTGACTCAGACCTAAGGAAAAGGGGAGAATGGTCTACAAATACTCCCCTAGTGTCCAGTCATACTGTCACCCATCACAGATGCAACACTTGTTCCGTGGATTTTTAGTGTTTCACCAAGCTTGGTTCCCAGCTTCTACACACAGGTCAGAGAGTCACTATAACACTGAATCAATCCTAAAAACACTTCTACAAATACTGATAATATGAATGACTAACATTTCTCCCATAGGCAGAGATTGCACCTTTTTTTTTTTTAAAATTTGACAGACAGATCACAAGTAGGCAGAGAGGCAGGCAGAGAGAGACAGGAGGAGGAGGCAGGCTCCCTGCTGAGCAGAGAGCCCAATGCGGGACTTGATCCCAGGACCCTGAGATCATGACCTGAGCCGAAGGCAGAGGCTTTAACCACTGAGCCACCGAGGCGCCCTACTTTTTTATTTTTTTTAAACAGAGGAAGAGAGGAGCAGAGCTTAGAGAGGGAGAGAGAGAATCTCAAGAGGCTCACACCCAGTGCAGAGCCTGATGAAGGGCTCAATCTCATGACCCTGAGATCATGAACTGAGCCAAAATCAAGAGTCGGACACTGAACAGACTGTGCCACCCAGGCACCCCTTGCACTCTTTATTTTAGAAATACTTTTGATGTTATTTCACCAATTGGTGGGACAGAATAGTTCTCAGGTGGCTAATGTCCCAAGCAAAACATTGTTACAATGGTTTCCAAATTTGTCTGCAGATTAGAACCACTCTGGGATTTTTTAAAAATTGTGGAGCCCAGGTCACACCCTAGGCCACAATCTTTGGAGATGGAACATAGGCACTGGTATTTTTCAAAGCAGACAATTTTAGGCTCTGCCACAATATTGTTTAATGGGTAAGACTACTGACTTTGGAATCAAACAGGCTGAAACCAAATCCTGCCTCTAATCAGACAGAGGAAAAGCATTTCAGACTGAGGAGATGGCAAGTGTAAAGGTCCTGAGGTGGAATCAAGCAAAAGACACAGGAAGATAGCTGGTCAGGGTGGCTGGAGGGAAGGGAGCAAGTGAGGGCAGCAGGATTTGTGGTTGGGCCAGAGCCCAGTGAGCCTTGCAGGAGTCACGCTTTTATTTAAATGCTACCAGAAGGAAGTCCCTGAAGGATTTTGAGCAAAATGATGAATACCAGCCTCCTCTAAGAGATAATCAAAACATTATGGCTGCAGTAGGCCCTTTAAATGTCGGTATTTTATTCTGTATCACACAAACTACACCACTCACGTTGCCACCTACAGCTAAAAAATGCCATGATCCAAGCCATTTGATGGAAAAGGCTGCCATCTGCTGGGAGAGAACCTCATGATGAAGCACTGTCCGCTGTGAGTTTCACTGCAAGCAGAGTAAAGCATTTTGTGATACAGAAGGATGAAATGTCTAAGTATAACTGTTCTTCACTTGGTCCTCCACTCTGCCTCCTAAAGAGCCCACGTTTGAGATGTTCAGCCTCGAGCCCTGGGTTGTACTGAATGGGGTACCACTGACCTACAAAGAAAAGGCAGGAAGCCCCTCTCAGAAGAGATCTAGGGGGCAGGCACAGGAAGAGGGGAGAGAGAGGCAAGCAGGAACTTGAGAGAAATAGAAGAGGTATTTTTGGAGATAAGCTGTCATGAGGATTGGGACTTGGGAAAAGTGGTGTCTCAACATTTTTAGTAGGTTTCACTTTATGACCGACGGTACAGTTACTTGCCTGTAAGATACTTCAGTAAGATCTACTTTAGTTAGTTTTCAAGGCTTTATGAAGTAAAATCTGTGCTTGCTCTATGTGCGCTATTGTTTTAGAGACTGGCTGTGAAGCAGTCCACTTCCACATTGGGTATGACAACGTAAACAGACAGTGGGATATTCTTCGATATGATGTAATAAGCCATGTGATCCATCACTACTGTTTATTCTCCTAGACACCGCTCCCTGGCACTGTGCTCTCCCTACTGCCTTAGCTCAAGGTCATGGGCAAGAGATAGGAGACTGAGGTTGAGAAGGCAGAGGCAGAAAAAGGCCAAGTCCTTCCGTCTGGTGAAACGACAAGAGCAACAGAAACCAGGGACTTCTGTGCAAACTAGAGCTCAAACGATTACATTCTCCAGCTAACTATGAAGCTGTGCCTCTTCTCACATGTACACTTTTGTGACCTTTTCTCTCATATTTCAAATCTATTTTTCATGTTCTTTTTTACCCGATTTCATCTATGTGAAGACAGCACTGGCAACCTGGGTAGCTGCTAAGAAAGCTGGATGTATAAATCACGCCAAACAGCCGGATAAATTCTGAACAGATCAAAGATTTAAATGTTTTTAGGAAAAAAAGATTATAAAAGAAAACACATGGGAAATTCCTTCATAACCTAGAAGGGGAAGAAGGCCTTTCTAATTACGATTCCAAACAGAAGCCATAAAATAAATGATTGACAAATTTTACCATAAAAACATTTTTGTAGCAGAATAAAATGAAATAAAAGAAAGTGAAAACAAGGAGACCAACAAACAAACAGAAAAAAAAAAAAAAAAAAAAAAAAACCCAGGTCATACATATCCTAGACAAACAGCTAATCTCCTTGTAAGGAAGAAAAATACCTAGGCAAGTCAAAAGGGAATTAGGCAAAGGACATGAAAAAATATGTATCAAAAAGGATGCTTAATGTTATCCACATAGTAAGATAAATGTAAATTAAAACTTAATTGACACACTAGCTTTTTAACAATTAAATTTTTTAAAACTCAGACATTCAACCACACACTACAACGGTGAGTCTATAAGAGAACAGACACTTTCATTGCCACTTTCATTGGACATACAAAATGCACCGACTCCCATGGAAGGCCATTTTGTTAAATCAAGTTCCTGGTGTGGGGCATCTGGGTGGCTCAGATGGTTAACGGTCTGCATTCAGCTCGGGTCATGATCCCAGGGTCCTGGGATTGAACCCCGCATTGGGCCTCCTGCTCAGCGGGGAGCCTGCCCCTCTGCCTCTGACTCTCTCCCCTGTTCATGCTCTTTCTCTCTCTCAAATGAATAAATAAAATCTTTTAAAAAAAAAAGTTCCAGGTGTGTTTACCCTCCAGTAACCCACTTCTGGAAATTTATTCTAAAGGCACACCTGTATGATGTGTACTAAATGACATCATGTACACGTTTATCTATTACAACATTGCTTGTAATAACAGCAACATCCTGGAACAAATGAGGTGTTACACTCGTAGTGGCACAACTGTGCCATAAAATATGAAGCACTGGATTTTTTTTAAAAAATGAGGAAACTCCCTATGTAGTTATTTGGGAAGTTATACTGTCAAGTGAAGAAGAGGATAACCTGTGCTACTCTTTGATAAGAAAGGAGGAACACACACATAAGCTTTACAGTATTTTCTTGTATTTATATAAAGATGCATAGAAATGAATGAAAGTGGCTACTTGTAAAAGGGGACAGAAGGACAGAGTAGGAAAGCAGAATTTCCTTGTAGTCCTTTTTTTTTTTAGATTTTATTTATTTATTTGACAGAAAGAGACACAGCAAGAGAGGGAACACAAGCAGGGGGAGTGGGTGAGGGAGAAGCAGGCTTCCCATCAAGCAGGGAGCCCGATGCAGGGCTTGATCCCAGAACCCTGGGATCGTGATCTGAGCCAAAGGCAGCTGCTTCAGGGACTGAGTCACCCAGGCACCCCTCCTTGTAGTCTTTTAAGATTGTTTTGGTTTTTTCATCATGTAAATGTCTTATAAATTTCAAAAAAGTTTTAAATTAAAAGTTTACTCAGTATGATTTCCCTCCATACTCCCACACTTGCCTGAGATTCTTTCTTTTAAATCACTTCCCTAATCCCTTATAAATTCAAATTAAAGGGAGCCTGGGTGGCTCAGTCAGCTAAGTACATCTGACTCTTTTTTTTTTTTTTTTTTGTCAGAGAGAGAGAGCGTGAACACAGGCAGACAGAATGGCAGGCAGAGGCAGAGAGAGAAGCAGACTCCCTGCCGAGCAAGGAGCCCGACGCTGGGATCATGACCTGAGCCGAAGGCAGCTGCCCAACCAACTGAGCCACCCAGGCGTCCCTACATCTGACTCTTGATCAAAGCTCAGGTCTTCATCTAAGAGTTGTGAGTTCAAGCCCCACACTGGGCTCCAGACTGGGCATGGAGCCTAAATAAATACATAAATAAATAAAACCCAAATGAAGTACCCTTAGTTCTGTATACTTTGAGAGTAAATATTTAATCTCTATTTCGGCCTATTTTAGGTAAGTACTTTAAATGAATACTTTGGTCCTATTTTTTTCCGAGTCTTTCTTCTCCATTAAAAGTAGACATTAGTATTGCCATTCAACTCAGGAAATTAAGTGATTGTGCTGTGGGATACTCCAATCTCCTTTACTTTGTATGCTCCATGGATGTGTCACTGTTACAGATGTGTTCAGCCTCCCCAACCACACTGACAGTCCTTCAAGGATGGGATCCTTGTCTTACTCATCTAAGGCTCAGTGTCTGCACCCTGAACATAGTAAGTACTCTATAAATTTCAAGAGGGACACTGAAGATTAGGTGATGATACACTAGTCAGGTGTTAGATGATGGGCCCTATTCTATAATACACATTTTAAAAATATATTCACAGGGGCGCCTGGGTGGCTCAGTGGGTTAAAGCCTCTGCCTTCGGCTCGGGTCATGGTCCCAGGGTTCTGGGATCGAGCCCCACATCGGGCTCTCTGTTCGGCGGGGAGCCTGATTCCCCCCCCCCCTCTGCCTGCCTCTCTGCCTACTTGTGATCTCTGTCTGTCAAATAAATAAAGAAAATGTTAAAAATATATATATATATTATATTCACAACCAAACTGCCATGTGTCAGTCATCTTTACAGCCCCACAGGGCACAAAGAGTGCCTTAGCAGATGTGCAACAAATGTTTCTTGGAGGAAGGAATCTTATTGAGCATAAGCAAGGTGACATGCTGACTAAACATTTCCTAATATTTACATGATTTTATATAAATATTGTATAAATATGCTGGATACTTATTAAGCTTTACTGAGGGAATTAATGTAAAGATAGGATTTTTAACCAACTGAGCCACACAGGCACCCAGTAAAGATGGGATTTTTAACAAGGAAAATCTAAAATCTAAAAAACAAATGGGTAAGATAGGAAATTTTAAAGTAGTATTTTCTAGGGGCACCTGGGTGGCTCAGTCGTGAAGCGTCTGCCTTAGGCCCAGGTCATGATCCCAGCGTCCTGGGATTGAGCCCCAGATCCTGCTCCCTGCTCTGCAGGGAGCCTGCTTCTTCCTCTCCCACTCACCCTGCTTGTGTTCCCTCTCTCGCTGTGTCTCTCTCTCTGTCAATAAATAAATAAAATCTTTTAAAAAACAAACAAACAGTATTTTCTAAAGCAGAGTCTGAAAACTTTTGAGAGTCTCATCATGAAGCTACTTCTGAGAGGGTTTCTACAGACATCATGAACAGGGAAGGCCCTCTAAGACTAGGCTTTCCCACCTTTTTAAAATGTGGACTGGCAGAGAAAGACCAGTAACATGTGATTTCACTCATATTTGGAATTTGAGAAACAAAACAAATGAACATGGGGTGGGGAGAGAGAGGAAAACCATAAAACAGACTCTTAACTCTAGAGAACAAACTGCTGGTTACCAGAGGCGAGATGGGTGGGGGATGGGTGAAATAGGTGATGGGGATTAATGAGTGCACTTGTGAAGAGCTCCCGGTATTGTATGGAAGTGCTGAGTCACTAAATTCTACACCTGAAACTAATATTACACTGTTTGTTTTGTTAACTAACTGGAATTTATTTTTTTTTAAGATTTACAAAAAACGTTTTTTAAGATTTTATTTATTGGGGCACCTGGATGGCTCAGTGGGTTAAAGCCTCTGCCTTCAGCTCAGGTCATGATCCCAGGGTCCTGGGATTGAGCCCCGCATCGGGCTCTCTGCTCAGCAGGGAGCCTTCTTCCCCCTCTCTCTGCCTGCCTCTCTGCCTACTTGTGATCTGTCAAATAAATAAAATCTTTTAAAAATATATATATTTATTTGAGAGAGAGAGAGAGCATGAGAGGAGAGAGGTCAGTGGGAGAAGCAGACTCCCTGCTGAGCAGGGAGCCCAAGGCAGGACTCAATCCTGGGACTCCAGGATCATGACCTGAGCCGAAGGCAGTCGCCCAACCAACTGAGTCACCCAGACGCCCTTAAAAAAATTTTTTTAAGTAATCACTACACCCAATGTGGGGCTCAAATCCACAACCCAGAGATCAAGGGTCACACACTCCACCAACTGAGCCAGCCAGGCACCCCATAACTAACTGGAGTTTAAATAAAAACTTGGAAGACAGAAAGGCAGATAAATAAATAAATAATTTAAAAAGAAGAAAGAAAATAAAAATGTGGACTGGGACCTGAATAGGGAATAATCATGAGACAATTCTGGAAAAATAATAACTATCTAGGGATAGGAAACCACAAATACAGATTCTGAAGCAGGGACAAATATAGAATTGGCCTTTTAGAGAACAGAAAAGAAGCCAGTATGACTGGGGCAGAGTAAGCAGGCAGGAATGGAAGGGAGTGAGGTCAGAGGGCCCACGGAATTCTAGAGACTCCTGCAAAGGTCTGGTTTATCCTAAGAGCAATGGGAAGCCACAGGCAGGATTATATAGTAAGGGTGGCATCCTTACTTTATAAAATAGCATCCAGTTTGATCAAGCCCCCCAAAATCCACTATTGCTCCCTAACTCCCCTTCCTTCACCTTCAAATCAAATGCTTCCAATGCAAGTTGTGACTTTTTCTACTTCTTGAATTCATTCATTTCCATTGGTACACCCTCACCCCAATTATAGCCATTTCTCATCTGGATTTCTAGATGAGCTTCTCAAGTAGTGTCCCTGATTCTGTGCGTTTCCCCTGAAATCTATTTGCCATTTTCTGGAAGCATTCAGTTGGAGGAGTGAGGGAGGAACAAGACTGGGAGAAAAATCAAGACTTCTATCTCAAAGTATATTATTTTTGTGATGCCTATGATATATCCATGGAGATGTCCAGTAGGCAGTTTGAATACATGAATGTGGGACTCAGGAAAGAGAGTAGAGCTGGAATGTGTAAATTGAGGAGGCAGCAGTATAGATATGCTATTTAAAGCTGTTAAGTGTACATATGACAGCCAGGGAGGGAAAAGTGAAAAAAAAAAAAAAAGGAAAGGGGTCAGAATGGTGCTCCTTAGAGTTCAGGAAAATAGGGAGGGCTCAGCAAATGAGCCCAAAAAGCAAACAGTCATGTAGGTGATAAACTGAGGGACTGTTGTGTCACAGAGGTCAAGATTAAGAGGTATATGTGTCAAGAAGGGTGTGGTCAATTGTATTAAATGCTGCCCAGAGGTTAAATAAGATAAAAATACTAACACCACTACTAATAATGGCTAACATCTACTAAGCACCTACCAGTACCACAATCTGCCTCTAAATGCTTCACAGGTATTAACTCAATTAATTTTCTTAACAACCCTAAGGATAGAGAAGGAACCATTGCACTTGGTGACAGAGACTGAATGAAGAAATCGTTCATTCAATAATAATTGCTAAGTCTTAACTTGTTCCAGACACTGCTTGAGGCATTGAGGATGAAACAGTGGAAAAGATTTTGCCCTCTGTGAGCTAAACAGTAAACAAACAGACACATAATATTGTACAGTCAATAAGACAAGTACTTTAAAGAAAAGGAGCAGGCTAGAGAGTGTTCTTTTTGACAGAGTGATCGAGTATATCTTCATAAGGAGACAAATACTTGAGGGAAGGGTGTCCTGGCAGAACAAAAGTCAAATGAAATGACTGTGAGGTGGGAGCAAGGAGGCCCACGTGGTTGGAGAGTAGAGATGGTGGGACATCTGAATGGGGAGGCCGGTTGGGGCCAGATCATGTGGGGCACTGCAGGGCTACTAAGGACTTTAGATTACCAACCATGTAACCATTAGATTACCAACCTCTCGACAGATGAGAACAGGAGAGTTGCATATAATTAATGTCCTAAGACCCGTGACCACCGTTTGAACAATAAACTGGAGTGGGGCAGGGGAATGGGGCAAGAGTAGAAGCATGAGCAAGCTGAAAGCTACTGTAGTGGATCAAGCAAGAGATGATAGTGGCTTATAAAGATGATGAAGCTTTAGGGGCGCCTGGAAGGCCCAGTGGGTTAAGCCTCTGCCTTCAGCCCAGGTCATGATCTCGGGGTCCTGGGATAGAACCCTGCATCGGGCTCTCCGCTCAGCAGGGAACCTGCTTCTCCCCCACCCCTACCTATTTGTGATTTCTCTGTCAAATAAATAAAATATTTTAAAAAAAAAGAAAGATGATGAAGTTTTAGATGTTGATAAGTGTTCAGTCACAATATATCTCAAAATTGAGGACACATTCAATTTTACATGCCTACTAAGTACTCAAGTAGGGATATTAAACAGACAATTGATTTGAAAACTCTGGAACTCAAGGAAAAATTTTGAGAAGTTACCAGCATACAATTAAAACCATGGAAGTGAGGACGTTGCCTAGGGAACAAGAAAAGTTCTAAAGAATCTAAGAAAACGAGCCATCTCTCACTTCAACCTAGAGGCTGGGAAGAGAAGTTCCTGACTCAAAGAAAACCGAATCAGATAAAATTGATGAGGTAGGAAGACAATGAAGGCAAGTAAAGAAGGACTTCCAAGAAAGAGGGAGTGAATGTGTCAAATGAGTAAGATGAGGATGAAGAATTAACCATTGATTTTGACAAGGCAGAGGTCATTATGACCTCAACAAGAGCAACTTCAGTCAAGTTAGAGGAGATGAATGTTAACGTGGTTCTTAAGAGAATGAGAAGTGAGGATATGGAGATAATAACAACTGTTTTTGAGGAATTTTCCTCTAAGGAGTAACAGAAGAACAGGAGTGGTACATGAAGGGGCACATGGGATTAAGGGAGGGTGTTTGGTTTTAAGATGGGAATTACTGCTGCATGTTCATGTGCTGAATGACCCAGCAGAGAAAATAAAATGATGCTAATTTTAGGAGCAAAGAGCTTAAAGTTAGATAGGATGGGATCCAACATACAGGTTGAGAGAATGGCATAGCAATAAAGACAGCTCATCCACCATTAACAGGAGAAAAGGCAGACTACATAGGTACAGATGCTTGTAATTTGATAGATTCTATGTTGGAAAATGAGTTGACAGGAGAAACGTAGTATGTTTGCCAAGCAGCATTGAGAGCCCACTTGAATTTCAAAGTCATTAATTTAAAATCAGTCAGCAGGACGCCTGGGTGGCTCAGTTGTTAAAGGTCTGCCTTCCGGTCCTGATCCCCCACCCCCCACTCCTGGGATTAAGCCCCACACAATAAGCCTTGCGTTGGGCTCCCTGCTCTGTGGGAAGCCCGTTTCCTCTCTCACTCCCCCTGCTTGTGTTCCCTCTCTCACTGTGTCTGTCAAATAAATGAATAAAACCTTTAAGACAATTTAAAAATAAAAAAAATAAAATCAGGGGCGCCCGGGTGGCTCAGTGGGTTAAAGCCTCTGCCTTCGGCTCGGGTCATGATCCCAGGGTCCTGGGATCGAGCCCCACGTAAGACTCTCTGCTCAGCAGGGAGCCTCCTTCTCTCTCTCTCTCTGCCTGCCTCTCTGCCTACTTGGGATCTGTCTGTCAAATAAATAAATAAAATCTTTAAAATAAAATAAAATCAGCATAGTTGTTTTTCTCTTGTCATTGCTTTTCAAGTGCAGGCAAGAACTGAATTAACTGGGCAAGAATGACAGAGGGAAAAGCAAGGGAGGTAAGCATATTTGCAAGGGAGTGATTCCATTAGTGGACCATGGACTATCAAGTGAGTAAAGGGAGACGGCAGACAAAAGGTGGTGATACATAATGAAAGTTTAATAGCATCAGTAGGTTAAAAGTCCTTCTGAAGCTGAAGAATTGATGGGGGGGGGGGGGGCTGGGTGGCTCAGTGGGTTAAAGCCTCTGCCTTCGGCTCAAGTCATGACCTCAGGGTTCTGGGATCAAGCCCCGCATCGGGCTCTCTGCTCAGCGGGGAGCCTGCTTCCTCCTCTCTCTCTCTCTCTCTCTCTCCACCTGCCTCTCTGCCTACTTGTGATCTCTGTCTGTTAAATAAATAAATAAAATCTTAAAAAAAAAAAAAAAAAGAATTGACAGAGGGGGTACAAGGAGGAGTGAGTGAGTTGGAAAGATAGGGCAGGGTTAGAGATTAGAGCCCTTGACATAGAAATTTTGGAAATAGCATAGCAATTGACATTACAAAGGCTAGAGAAGTAGATGCCCAAGATGGGGTGAAGGACACCATCATTCAAAGTGAGGAGGTCAAAGAACTGAGAAGCCAAGTGAATCATCCATATGGATACTGAAATCTCCATGCATAGTAACAGGGTTGGTGGTGGAGAAAAAGGCAATAAATCAGAGCATTTTCAGTGGAGTGAAGGGAAAAGAAAGCAAACTAGGTCGGTTGAGGAGAGAATAAGGAGTGGGAAAATGGGAGTGAGTATAGACAACTTTTTGGACAAGTTCTACGATGAAAGAACAGAAAAATGATGGCTATGGTGGGAGGAGGAGGGGTCTGAAGAAGACATGGGATCAAAAGTTTTTTCAAGATGAAAGATTCTCGAGAATCAAAGAGTTATAGAGTATAAGTGAGCATTCATGGGACTGATGCATTCGAAATGAAGAAATTAAATCTGTAGGAGAGAGGGGGGATGATGGCAAGAACAAAATTCTTCAGGAGACAAAAGCAAAATCCAAAGCAGAGTGGAGGACTTTACTTTTCACAGAAAAAGGCACAATTGTTCTTTGAAATATGTAAAAAGAATACATAGGTGTAGATTGGGGTAAAGAAATAGATTAGTGGGTAAGAAAATAAGAGATCTCGGGGGGCCTGGGTGGCTCAGTTGGTTAAGGGTCTATCTTCAGCTCAGGTCATGGTCCCAGGGTCCTGGGATCGAGCCCTGCATGTGTTTCCCCACTCAGTAGGGTGCCTGCTACTCCCTCTCCCTCTGCTGCTCCCCCTGCTTGTCCTCTCTCTCTGTGTCAAATAAATAAATAAATAATTTTTTAAAAAAAGAAAAGATGAGAGCTCATGACTGTTTCTATTTCCTCAATAAAATAGGAGACAGTCTTTAGCTGTTTTGGGGGGTTGAAAGTGTAACATTTGGAGGAGAGTAAAGAGGACAGTTATCTTCTCAGAGATTAGGAGAATTTACCAGATGAATAAAGTGGTCTAGCTAGGAAGTATCAAGCAACTAGTAAGACGTGTGGTCAAGAAATCGAAGTAAAAGAAACTGTATCATTGTGGGATTTTGTTCCGTTAAGAGTCAGCTGCTAAGGTGTAGGCAGAGGGTAGATGGTTAGGTTTAACCAGGGTTGGGGTTTTGCTTGGAGAAATATAGTGGGTAGCCAGAGTCAACAGTCAAACCACAAAATGGAGGCTGATAAAGAGGAGCCAAGGAAAACATGAGATTAAAAGTGGTCAGCTGAGGTACTGGAAGCCCAATGTGGACAAAGAATTGTTTAGGGTGGGATCATCAATGAAAAGTCCTAAGTGAACCAATGCGGTTAGAGCAAGGGATATTTATACCCAAGACTCACTAGCTCCCTAAGGTATCTTGTGAACTTGTTGAGGACCATAAACATTTAGCAAGTACACTTTGAATTCCTGCTCAATGAGTATTTTGTTCCTACAACTTTAATAATGTAATATCCTCCCTTCAAGGATGCCTTCCTTTAACTGGGGAGAAAGAGCATCTTAAGTGCTGTAACAGAGATAATGTTCAAAGTGGCAACCCAGAGTAAATGCAATGACTAACTATAGGGAAGAATCAAGAAGAGCTTCAAAAAGAAGTTACAGTGAATAATCAAGGACAGCTAAGAGGTCATCAGGGGGAGAGAGGAGAGAGTGAAGAAACTCAGTTTCTCTCATTTACCAAAGTCCTCAGTTACCCATCAGAGTCACATACGGTCCAGAGATAGATGACTGCAAAGCAGTAGGTAAATGACCCCAAAATCATCTTTCTTCAAAGTGAGCTCTTGCACGCAAGCATTCACATTCGGACTCCGGTTCCCGACAGGGCGGGGTGGCGGGGTGCCTCGGGAGGGGCCCCCACACCTACCACTCAGGGAAGATGGCGGAACCTTCGGCGGGAACCTGGTCACCAGAGAAGGGGAGATCACCATGGCGGCAGCTCTGGGAAGCAACTGGACTTCGTTGGGCCTGTGGAGCTCTCGGGGAGCGTGGGACTCCTGGGGTTTATGGGGCTCACGGAGCTTACGGGGCTTGCGGGGTGCTTGAGGCTCGTAGGCTCCGTGGAACTCATAGGGCTCGTGGAGCTCATAGGGCGCGTGGGGTTCAGATGTCTCCTCGGGCTCATCAAACTCGTCCCATTGGTCTCGGGGGCTCTGCTTGCTGGCCTCTTCCGGCTCCTCGGGTTCCTCAGACTCCTCCGGCTCCTCAGGCCCCTCATGCTTGTGCGCCTCCAGGAGCCTCAGTACTAAGGGCTTCCGAAGGGCTTCGGAGGGAGCGGATATTTTCCTCGCGCCACGCCCATCCGGAAAGGCAGAGGAGTCTAAATACTCCTCGTTCTCCATCAGGGCTTAGAAGCTCCAGCTGCGCACCGCGCGGATCGTCGAGGGGCGGCGCAGGCGCGCTCTGTGTCTTCCGCGGGGCGGGAGGAGCCCCGCCCCGCCCCACCCCCGCCCCACCCCCGCCGCACCCCCGCCCCACCCCAGCGACTCGGTACCGGGCCCTCCTCGCAGTTTCTCCGGTTGCCAAGGGGACGCGTCTCGCTCTAGGCGCCCGCCGGAGCAAAGGACCAGGCAGGCTCCTGACCCAGCTGTTCCCTGGGTTAAGGGCAAGGACTCTGGAGTGCTTCCCGTTACCCAGGCCTTGGGGACAACATAGCAGCTTCCGGTCTAGTTATGGCACCGCTCAGACAGCAGAACCAGGTCCCTATTGGGTTCAGAGGTTCTGTGGCACCGGTTCTCCAGAGGCCTTTGTTCCTTAACCGTGCTGGGAGGCCTTAGGGCCCTGGATCACTAAGATTGACTGCCGTCAGTTTCTAATAAATGCACAACAGTCATAATGTGGGTTGTGAGAGATGGGCGACACCAACATATCATCTGGTCCAAACTTAATATTCAGGAAAAATCTCAAATTCAGATTTTTTTTTTTTTTAAGATTTTATTTGACAGACAGAGATCACAAGTAGGCAGAGAGGCAGGCAGAGAGAGGAGGAGGCAGACTCCCCACTGAGCAGAGAGCTGGATGCGGGGCTCAATCCCAGGACGCTGAGATCATGACCTGAGGTGAAGGCAGAGGCTTCAACCCACTGAGTCCCCCAGGCGCCGCTCAATTCAGATTTTTAAAGTTTTCTTCTCATGAAGTTCTACACACAGTCACAGAGAAACACGGGATTACAAGAATAAGACGTTCATCCACAACTTGTGTTTCGTTACAGGGAACCTGTCTACTAAAGTGCACTATAAATCATTTTTTCATAAACCCTGTAATTATCATTGTATTTAAGTATAAGATTGTGGTATGTGCTATGGTGAGAATACATACATACATACATATGTACAAGATTGTACAATTGTATTTAAATACAATATACCAGAATTTTTATAGCCCTGTACCTGGCAAACTGCCCCTCCTCTTTAAATCATTATTATACTAAGAGATTTTGAAAGGTAAGTCATCTGGCCCTCTCCCAATCTGGAGGAGTGCTTTCAGCTAATTTTCATGTCCATGATGATATACTAGAGGAGAAAAGAAGTGGTAGGGTTTCCCTGATGTGGGGTTTTTGTTTTTGGTAGAAGACACTAGAAGTATTCAAGAATAAGTAATCTGTCCAAGTATATGATGAACCCAACTACACTTTTTGCACACTATGGGTATTCCTTGGACATACTCTGTCTCACAGATGCAAAAAGCTAGAAATATTTGGATTGTGGATGTCATCTAAGGAGAATGAGAAGATAGTGACATATTTGAATCGAAATCTGCTCCCTCAGACGTGATATAGACATGTGCAGTACTGTATGGAAATTCAAGAATTATATCCCAAATACTTGGAGAAATGAGAAATAAAGCTCTCAGAGTGTTTTAACTCAACACGTGAACAATAAGGTCAGAGTTCTCTAAACTCACCTTGAAGAGTCACTCCTAAGTCTGTACTAGTCCACCACTAAATGGAATGCCTTCAAGTATCATATCCTAGTGGTTATGTCTATTCAAAAATTGCAGAGAGGAGAGAGCACAAAGCCAACAGATTGCAAATGTTACATACGGCCAGTTCTTCAGGCCCTCTCAAGATGGATCTGTGACCTGATGCCACCATTATACATCAACAGATCCACGTTCACCAGGCACCTTTCTGACCCGACCCAGCTTCGCAGGGATTTCGATTACCGGGAGAGATTAAGATCACACAGAATTAATTCTGGTCCACATCACAGTTACCTATTTGCATTCTGATTTCATATACCGATCTCATGAAACTGACTTACATCTTTCCCAGGAGAAATTTAGGAAGCAATCTGGATTCTCTCTTTCCCTCACCCCTCTCCCTATCTCCCGTACACTGGCAACTCAAGTTCATCCTTCAAATGTGTTTTTAATCCATTATTTTCTTTCCATGTCCTTTCAGCAATGCCAGTCCAGACCACAATCAAGTCTCTGGATTCTGAAGTGCCCTCAAACTGGTGGAATGACAATCATGACCCTCCAAACTATTTAGAATAAATCTCAAGCTTTGCACCACAAGATGCCCCAGGATCTTGGTCCTTGCCTCTCTCTCCAGTCTACTGTGGGCTTGCCCCACCCCTGCTGTCTACATTCCAGCCTCCTCAGTCTTCTCTAACATATCAAACTCTTTCCCATTTCAGCATCTTACTACACCTGTCCCCACTGCCTGGAGCCCACTCCTCCCTTTTTTCACATACTGGCTCTTTTCTATCCTTTAGAGCTTGGCTTAAATATCACACACTCAAGTCTTTCCAACCCCCAGTAATTTTAAAAATGTTCCTGCCATTACTTTCTATCTCAGACCCGTGCCTCAACACAATTTATAATTACTTCGTCTGCTTTTTTGTTTTTGTGTGTGCCTCCGTAGCTAGAATATAAGCTCCTTGATGACAGGGACAGTCTCTGTCCTGGTAGTTGGTGCATGCCCAGTGCTAAGTAGAGTGGACAGCTGTGAACAGCTCTCATTCTCTCTATTGTTTTCCTGCCTAGAACTCCTTCCTCCTCCTTCTAAAAGTAGAACCCATTCTTTCTGTAAGGAACTCATTCCACACGGTTGAGGGGGTTAATCCTGTCCCCCCACCCCCACCCTACCACCAGGTCTGGGCAATTTGGCAACAGGGATTGGTTCAGAAATCAATATGTGAGTTCAGCAGAACCAAACTCCCCACCATGAGATTTGCTGGATGGCTGTTTTAAAAGAGAGGATCCATTTTACTCTGGGATCATGAGCTATATGGATGTTGTAGGCCTAGTGTTGAGAGCAGTTCCTTGCAGAGGGAATCTGAGAATAAAGCCAAAGAGAAAGTTAGCAGGAGCAGGAGGTGGAGAGACAGCCTTATTATCTCCAAACTCCTGAATCTGCCCATCCCTTAGATTTCCCAGTATAATGAGTGCCCCCCAAAATGCCTTTTTTGGGCACTAAGAGTTCTGGCATATAGTTGGTGGTCAATAAATGTTGACTAAATCAATAAGTGAAAAGACAGATTCATTCTTAGTGTGCTAACTACACTTAAAGTTTCTGAGCCTGGGAAGCTGGCAATGGTTATTATTTTAAGGTAATAAATGCCACTGATGAGGCCTATTGGAAAACCGGCAGCCAAGCACCCTCTTCGACAACCTGTCTTGGCTGAGTGTCATTTCAATAGGAACGCTTGTCATATACTTCCCTTGCTAGCCAGAGAGCATCTCAGGCTGTTGTTGTTGTTGTTTTAAGATTTTATTTATTTATTTGACAGAGAGAGAAACAGCGAGAGCAAGAACACAAGAGCGGGGGTGGGAGAGGAGAAGCAGGCTTCCCGCTGAGCCAGGAGCCCAATGTGGGGCTTGATCCCAGGACCCTGGGATCATGACCTGAGCAGAAGGCAGATACTTAACGTCTGAGGCACCCAGGCGCCCCTCAAGTCCCTGCTTTAATCATCCTTAGCATCAAGCAGCCACCATCATGTTGCCATTCAATAGCTCTTCACTGAGGGAAAAAACTCCGGCCACAACAGTTATTACCAAAATGCAGAAGCTAAAATCAGAGTGTGACAAAAACAAGACTGAACAGAGTTATCATTCCCTATCCAAAAAGCTTTTGGCATCACCTTTGAAATAAGTATCCAGGAACTTATATATACCCCCAACTACCTTAGAAAATCTAAAGAAGAGATAGAATCAGAGTTCGGGGCTGGAAGTAGTCTGCATTTGATTTAATCCTTTTCCGGAGTGAACACCAAGACACAATATAGTTAAAGGATTTGTCCAAAGGGCAGTATTTGGCAATCTTTAGGGCTGAGACTGAAATCCAGGGTTTCTGACAATCCTGAATCACTGGGCGATCCAGCTTCCATAGGACAGATAAAGGAAGGTCTGACTGACCTTAGAAACCCAAGTGGCTGTTGTGATGTGATACTATTCAACATTATTCTGCAACTCTGAAGGTGAGAAAGACAGTAACCTTAAAGTATCACTCTAACGTCTCATCTCTCAGAGGGCAATTAACATTTTGCACATATATGCCTAGGTTCAAGTATGTTTTATTTCAATCCAATACTTGATAGTGGAAGTTATGTGCTAATATTCAAAGGAGTAATCATCTTCACTAAATTTGTTTTTTATTTTGCCACAAATCCCAAATTTTAAAAGGAAGCATTTGCAGAACAAATCCTTTTATCAGGGGCACCTGGGTACCTCAGTCAGTTAGGCATCTGAGGTCTGCTCAGGTCGTGATCCAGTAGTCCTGGGATCTATCCCGGTGTCGGGTTCCCTGCTCAGCAGGGAGTCTGCTTCTCTCTCTGCCCCTCCCCATCTCCATGCTCAGTATCTTTCTCAAATAAGTAAATAAATAAATATTAAAAAATAAAAAAGAAATAGGGGCACTGGATGGCTCAGTCAGTTAAGTGTCTGCCTTCGGCTCAGGTCACGATCCCAGAATCCTGGGATCAAGCCCCACATTGGGATCCCTGCTCAGCAAAGAGCCTGCTTCTGGCTCTCCCTCTGTCTGCCACTCCCTCTGCTTATGCTCTCTCTCTATGCCAAATACATAAATAAAATCTTTTTAAAAAGAATTAAAAATAGAAGTTTTAATTTTACCTTCACTTATTTCTTTTCCAGTACTCTTCCTTTAATTAAGTAGATGTGAAGTTCTGACCTCTATTGTTTTCCTTCTCTCTGAATAACTTCTTTTAAACATTTCTTGCAAGGCAGGTCTATTGGCAACAAATTCCCTTGATTTTTTTTTCATTTGAGAAAGCCTTCTTTAATTTTGAGGATAATTTCACAAAGTATAGAATTCTAGGTTGGTGGGTTTTCTCTCTCAACACATTAAATGTTTCACTCACTCTCTTACTTGCATAGTTTCTGAGAAGAAGTACAATGTAATTCTTATCTTTATTTCTCTATAGATGGCTTTTTATCCTCTGACTTCTTTCATGATTATTTTTTCTTATCTTTAATTTTCTGCAGTTTAAAAATGATACGTCTATGTGTAATTTGGGGGCATTTATCCTAACTGGTGTTATGGACCTTCTGGGATCTGTGGTTTGATGCATAACATTAATTTGGGGAAATCTGCACACTCATTATTGTTTCAGATGTTTCTTCTATCTCTTTTTTTTCTTTTTGCTCCCTCTGGTATTCCCATTACATGCATTTTACATTTTTCGTAGTTGTCCTACAGTTCCTGGATATTCTGTTCTGAGTTGTTTTTTTTTTTCCCCCTGATGTTGCATATGGTTCTGTTGTCTCTTCTGTGTGGTTGTTTTTTGTTTTGTTTTGTTTTTTATTAAGTAGGCTCCACCTCCAGCACAGAGCCCAGTGCAAGGTTTGAGTTCATAACCCTGAGATCAAGACCCAAGCTGAGATCAAGAGTCAGACAGTCAACCAACCAACCCACTGGCTTTATGTAAGTTTTATAATTTTTCCTTGATAGCCAAGAATGATGTACTAAGTAAAAGAAACTGCTACAAACAGACCTTCAGTAATGTGGTAGTGAGGTGTGGAAGGGAGAAGTGTTCCGCAGTCCTGTGATTGGTCTTAGTCTTTTAGTGAGCCTGTGCCTCTGGACTGTGAACTTCACGTATCTGCCTTTGTCGTCTTCTTTGCTTATGTGGGACAAAATGCCTAGAATGGGCTGGAGTTGGGTATTTCTCTTCCCCAGGTTAGGGTTTGATAATACCTCAGGAAGTTAGGTTCTGGTTAACTAGTTTTCAGTGAAGACAGGCCTTGTTAATAAAGAAAGAGTGCTTTGGAATATTTTTCTTCCCTCTTCTGGAAGCACCAGGGGATTTTTCTCTGATATTTGCTGTGGGAACCTCATCAAGCTCCTGCAGCTGAGACTCACAAAATTGTAGGGACCCCACTATGCCTGGATTCCCTGGAGTTTTTTACTCATAGTCATCCATCTGAACCTCCAGCAATTCGTCAATCACAGTTCTGGTTTTCCCACCCTGGCACCGGTTCCCACAGTTGGTTTCCACTCATGAAGCTTTGCTTCAGTAAATTGTTACTCTCCGTATTCTCGTATTGGTTTCTTCAGTCTCAGGGGCAGGAGTTTGCCCTGTGTCCTCATCTCTCTTATGGATCTTAGAAGAGTTGTTGATTTTTAGTCTATTTAGCTTTTTACTTGTTAGAATGGAGGGGCAGCTTCCAAGCGTCTTACATACTGACTAGAAACTGAAGTCCTTTTTTTGTTTTTTAAAGATATTTATTTATTTATTTATTTGACAGAGACACAATGAGAGAGGGAACACAAGCAGGGCAAGTGGGAGAGGGAGAAGCAGGCTCCCCGCTGAGCAGAGAGCCTGATGTGGGACTCCACCCCAGGACACTGGGATCAAGACCGGAGCCAAAGACAGTTGCTTAAACACCTGAGCCACCCAGGCACTCTTTGTTTGTTGTTTCTTTTTTAAAATCAAAACAAGACACTAAATTTAAAAATTGGATTTATATCATGTTTGTAGATGAACAAAGTTATCATAAAATATTTCTAGTGAAGAAAGCTTATCTTTGTATAAGAGCAAAATTCAAGTATTTAAAAATCAAATCCTCAGTGTTCCCTCCTGTTCTAGTATATATCAGGCTCTTGAAAGAGAAGTCTTTTCTAAATCTTTCTAAATGCTATTAATTTCTATTTCTATGTATATCTGATAGTGCTTACTTTTCTCATTGCCTTATCCTGATATTTCTTTCCTTACAGTATTAAGTGAATCTTTTTAAGGAAAGGCACCTGGATTTTTACTTGAGAAGAGGTAGGTAGTTTATTAAAATATTTTACTATAAATCTCATGCCATCGAAAAACTACAAATGGTTTGAATGCTTACTAATGTTCACTTTAATTTTGTTGCTGAAAATCCAAATCCCCCCAAATATATTATTTTACTGATACTTTCAAAGTTTAAAATCTAAACACAGAGAGGCTCTTAATCAATTAACATTATCTTTGTATATATGTCATGCATTAAGAAAATAGGAAATGGCTTATTTTTTTATTTGACAGAGGAAACCTTCGGCTTCAAACCTGTCACTCAACAGTCCCCAGTGAGATTTAGATTGACAGCTGCACAGTGGGTCTGGGCGTGGTCACTGCATATCTGCAGCCAGGTGTGCAATCAAGTCTTTGGCATCTTGCATAACGGAGGGTATTTCTGAGCCGTTCTCAGTCACTTGGGTTCCAAACAAGAACATCTTCCTGTCATTTCCCACCTCAGACAATGCCAAAGCTTCATGGATATCTGTAATACGATAGGCTGCTTCGAGATCCTTCAACCCGAATAGAAAGAGCATAGGAAAGAGCTGGTTATTTTGCAATCCTTTTGGATAGATACATTTATTATTCTCATTTATTGCTCTCAATGATCTCACCTTCATTTTAATGTAAAGGATATTGTTACCCCATTATTATGATCCCAGTGGTTGTCTGAATATAAATATTTTAATCAGAATTATACCAACAGTGGGGCATCTATCTGGCTTAGTTGGTAGAGCATGCAACTTCTGATCTTGGGGTTTTGAGTGTGAGCCCCCTATTGGGTATAGAGATTACTTACCAAAAAAATGAGAGAGAGAAAAATAAAGGGCAGCAGAATTGTATCAGCAGTTATGAGCTATCATCAAGAAAGAATTTCTGGAATGAAGTTAAACCATTCTAATATCTTAATCAATTTTCCAAACACTGTAGTCAATATGCTCCTATTTTTTCCATTTCTTTTTTATTTATCCAAATCATTTTCAATAGGATCGATTTTTTTATTGAAGTATAGTTGACACACAGTTACATTAGTTTTCGGTGTACAACATAATAATTTGACAACCCCGTATGTTATTCTACGTTCACCGTAATTGTAGTTACCATCCCTCACCATACAATGCTATTACGATACCACTGACTATATTCAGCATATGCCATTGTATATGCTGTACCTTTCATCTCAGTGACCTATTTATTCCATAACTGGAAGCCTGTACCTCCCATTCTCTTTCACTCTTTTTTTTTTTTAATTTTTATTTGTTTGACAGAGAGATCACAAGTAGGTAGAGAGACAGGCAGAGAGAGAGGGAGAACCAGGCTCCCTGCTGAGCAGAGAGCTCAATGTGGGGCTCAATCCCAGGACCCCGAGATCATGACCTGAGCCAAGGGCAGAGGCCCAATCCACTGAGCCACCCAGGTGCTCCCCACTTTCACTCCTTTTTGCCCACCCCCCTTCCGCTTTTCCCCCGGCACCCACCAATTTGTTCTCTGTACTTATTGGTCTATTTTTCCTTCTTGTTTTGTTTGTTCCTTTGTTGTCTAGATTCCACATATAAGTGAAAGCATATGGTATTTTTCTCATTTCACTTAGCATAATAATCTCTAGGTCCACCCCTGTTCTCACAAATGGCAAGATCTCATTCTTTTTATGGTGAGTAATGCTCCAGTATGTGTATATATGCTACATCTTCTTTATCCATTTACCTGTTAATGGACACTTGAGTTACTTCCTTATCTTACCTACTGTAAATGATGCTCCAATAAACACAGAGATGCATATACCTTTTCGAAATGGTATTTAAGTTTTTTGGGGGGTAAATACTCAGTAGTGGAATTATTGGATCATAATGGTATTTCTGTTTTCAATTTTGTGAGGACACACAATCCTGTTTTCCACAGTGCCTGTACCAATTTACTTTCTTGTCAACAATGGACAGAAGTCCTTTTTTCACATCCTTACCAACACTTGCTATTTCTTGTCTTTTTGATTCTAGCCATTCTGACAGGTATAAAGTGATATCTCATTGTGGTTTCAATTTACATTTTTCTGATGATTAATGGTGTTGGGCATCTTTCTCATGTGTCAGACATCTGTATATCTTCTTTGGAGAAATGTCTGTTCATTGTATCTCCTACATATTTTTTAATTGGGTTATTTGCTTTTTGAATATTGAGTTGGGTAAGTTCTCTACATATCTTGCATATTAAGTCCTTATCAGATACATCATTTGCAAATATTTATTCCCAGTCAGTATTTGCCTTCTTTATTATTTATTTTATTTTTTTAAAAGATTTTATTTATTTATTTGACAGAGGGAGAGGGAGGGAGAGAGTGAGAGACAGTGCACATGAGCAGGGGCAGAGGGAGAGGGAGAAGCAGGCTCCCCACTGAGCAAGGAGCCTGATGTGGGACTCAATCCCAGGACCCCAGGATTATGACCTGAGCTGAAGGTAGCCACTTTTAACTGACTGAACCACCCAGGTGTCCCAGTATTTGCCTTTTAAAAAGATTTTACTTGTTTATTTGAGAGAGAGATAGAGAGACCACGAGCAAGGGGAAGCAGCAGAGGAGAAGGAGAAGTAGGCTCCCCACTGAGCAGGAAGCCAACGTGGGGCTCCATTCCAAAACTGGACCGAGGATCACGGCCTGAGCCAAAGGCAGCCACTTAACTGCTTAACCCACTGAACCACCCAGGTGCCCCTTGCCTTTTTGTTTTGTTGATGGATTCCTTTGGTGTGCAGAAGCTTTTTATTTTAATGTAGTCCCAACAGTTTATTTTTGCTTTTATTTCCCTTGCCTCAGGACATATCTAGAAAAATGTTTCTGGTGGCATCTGGTTGCAGTTGATTACATTTCTAGATATTGGTCATCCCAATATATTGCCTGTCTGAGATCAGAATTTACTTATTCTTAGAGCCTGTAGTGACATTTGAACAGTGTTAATAGATCCAGTAAACCTGTGTGCAATGTCTCAAGGTAATAAATTAATGATGGAATTGGAGAGGAAGAAAATATGAGGAAAATGTTGGATTAAAAAGAGGGTTCCTTGTAGTCATAAAAGCACATTATGGATAGGGTGCCTGGGTAGGTCAGTCAGTAGAGCATGGAGCTCTTCATCACAGCGTCATAAGTTGGAGCCCCACATTGGATGTAGAGTTTACTTTAGAAGAAGAAGGAAAAGGAGGTGGAGGAGAAGGAGGTGGAGGAGGAGGAGGAGAAGGAGAAGGAGGAGGAAGGGGTGCCTGTATGGCTCAGTCAGTTAAGCATCAGCCTTTGGCTCAGGTCATGATCCTGGAGTCCCAGGGAGCCTGCCCCATGCCTGGCTCCCCGCTCAGCAGGAGTCTGTTTCTCCCTCTGCCCCTCCCCCCAACTCATTGCATGCACTCTTTCTCTCTCTTTCACTCACTTACCATGCATTCTTTTCTGATCACAATGTTATGACACTAGTTATCAATCACAAGAAAAATCTGGAAAGAGCACAAATAGATGGAGGCTGAATAACATGCTCCTAAACAATGAGTGGGTCAACCAAGAAATCAAAAATTACATGAAGAAAGACGAAAATGGAAATACAAGGTACAAAATCTTTGGGACATAGCAAAGGCAGTTCTAAGAGGGAAGTTTATAGCAATACAAGCCTACCTCAAAAAGCAAGAAAAATCTCAGATAAACAACCTACCCATACACATTCAGGTGCTACAAAAAGAAGAACAAACAAAACCACAAACTAGCAGAAGGAAGGAAATAATAAAGATTGGTGCAGAAGTAAATGACATGGATACTAAAAAAATAAATAAATAAATTCCTAGAAACATATAACCTGACAAAACTGAATTAGGAAGAAATAAAATTTGAACAGACCAATTACCAGGAACAAAGTTGAATCAGTAATCAAAAAATTCCCAACAAACAAAAGTCCACACCACATGGCTTTGCAAACGAATTCTACCAAATATTTAAAGAAGAGTTAATACCTATTCTTCTCAAAATATTTCAAAAAAGAGGAAGGAAATCTTCCAGATTCATTCTATGAGACCAGCATTACACTGATACCAAAACCAGAGAAAGACACCACAAAAAAAGAGCACTACAAGCCAATACTTCTGATGAACATAGATGCAAAAATTCTCAACAAAATATTAGCAAACCAAATCCAACAATACATTAAAAAAATATTCATCATGATCAAGTGGGATTTATTCCAGGGATGCTAGAGTGGTTCAATAATTGCAAATCAAGCAACATGATACATCACATCGATAAAAGAAAGGATAAAAACCATATGATCTTTTCAACAGTTGCAGAAAAATATTTGACAAGGTAATTAATCCTTTCATGATAAAAACCCTCCACAAAGTAGGTTTAGAGAGAACATACTTCAGCATAATAAAGGCCATATATTAAAAACCCACAGCTAACATCATACTTAATGGGGGAAAACTGAGAGTTCTTCCCTAAGGTAAGGAACAACACAAGGATGTCCGCTCTCACCACTTTTATTCAACATAGTACTGGACGTCCTAGCCACAGCAATCAGCCAAGAAAAAGAAATAAAGGCTTCCAAATCAGTAAGCAAGAAGTCAAACTTTCAGTATTTGCAGATGTCATGACACTATAGAAAACCCTGAAGACTCCACCAAAAAACTATTACAACTGATAAATGAATTCAGCAAAGTTGCAAGATACAAAATCAATGTACAGAAATCTTTGCATTTCTATACATTAATAATGAAGGAGCAGAAAGAGAAATCAAGGGGGAAAATATCTCATTTATTAACTGCACCAAAAATAATAAAATACCCAAGAATAAACCTAACCAGGGAGGCAAAAGACCTGTATTCTGAAAAGTATAAAACTTTGTTGAAAGAAACTGAAGACAATACAAAGAAATGGAAAGACATCACATGCTCATGCATTAGAAGAACAAATATTGTTAAAATATCTATACAACCCAAAGTGGTATACAGATTTAATGCGATAGCTACCAAATACCAACAGCATTTTCCACAGAACTAGAACAATTATAGAATTTGTATTGAACTACAAGACCCCCCAAAAGCCAAAGCAATCTTGAAAAAGATAAACAAAACTGGAGGTAGCACAATTCTAGACTTGAAGTTATACTACAAAGCTGTAGTAATCAAAACAGTATGGTACTGGCACAAAAACAGACACAGATCAACAGAACAGAGTACAAAGCCCAGAAATAAACTCAAAATTACATGATCAATTAATCTAGGATAAAGGAGGCAAGAATATGCAATGGGAAAAACAAATAGTGTTGGGAAAACTAGAGAGCAACATGCAAAAGAATGAAACTGGACCATTTTCTTATACATACACAAAAGCCAACTAAAAATGGATTAAGGACCTAAATGTGAGACCTGAAACCATAAAAATCCTAGAAGATAGCACAGGCAGCAATTACTCTGAAACTGGCCATAGCAACATCTTTCTAGATATATCTGCCAAGGTAAGGCAAACAAAAGCAAAAATAAACTATTGGAACTACACAAAAATAAAAAGCTCCTCCACAGCAAAAACAACACACAACAAAATTAAAAGATAACCTACTGAATGGAAGAAGATATTCACAAATGACATATCCCGTAAAGAATTAGTATCCAAAATATATAAAGAACTTACACAACTTAAAACACAAAAAAACAAATAATCTAATTAAAAAATGGACAGAAGACATTAACGGATGTTTTCTAAAAAAGACATACAAATGGCCAAGAGACACATGAAAAGATGCTCTCAACACATTCACTCATCATCAGAGAAATGCAAATCAAAACTACAATGAGTTATCACCTCACACCTTTCAGAATGGCTAAAATCAAAACCACAAGAAATAACAAGTATTGGCAAGAATGGGGAAAAAAAGAAGCCTCATGTACTGTTGGTGGGAATATAAACTGGTGCAGCCATTGTGGAAAATAGTATGGAGTTCCTCAAAAGAGTAAAAATAGGGACATCTGGGTGGCTCAGTGGGTTAAAACCTCTGCCTTTGGCTCGGGTCATGATCCCAGGGTCCTGGGATTGAGCTCCGCATCGGACTCTTTGCTCAGCAGGGAGCCTGCTTCCTCCTTCTCTCTGCCTACTTGTGATCTTGTCAAATAAATAATTTAAAAACCTTTAAAAAAAAAAAAAAAGGAGTAAAAATAGAACTATCCTGGAATGCCTGGCTGGCTCAGTCAGTAGAGCAAATGACCCTTGAGCTCAAAGTCATGAGTTTGAGCCCCACACTGGGTATAAAGTTTACTTTAAATAAAAAAATAGAACTACCCTATAATCCAGTAATCACACTACTGGAATACCCAAAGAATAAAGAAACACTAATTCAAAGGGATATATGCACCCCTATGTATACTGAAGCATAATTTACAACTGTCAAAGTATGGAAGCAATCCAAGTATCCATCAATAGATGGCTAAACAAGATGTAACACACACACACACACAGACACACACACACGTACACACACACAGAGGAATATTACTCAGCCGTAAAAAAGAAGGAGATCTTGCCATTTGCAACAACATGGATGGATCTACAGAGTACAATGCTAACTGAAATAAGCCAGTGAGAGAAAGAAAAATACCATATGAAATTTAAGATACAAGAGAAACAAAGGAAAGAAAAAGAGACACCCCCCCAAAATATACTCTTAACTATAGAGAACAGTTTCCAGACAGGAGGTGAGTTGGGGGCTGGGTGAAATAGGTGAAGACAATTAAGATTATACCTACCTTGATGCACACTGAGTAATATTTGAAACTACTGAATTACCGCATCATACACCTGAAAGTAATATCTATTGCTCTATGTTCACTGGAATGAAAATACATTTTTTTAAATGTCATTTAAAAAAACAAATGGAAAGCTATGTATAAAGAAGATAACCATAAGCAAAGTAAAATAATAGTCAACAAGTTGCTGAGGAAGACACACAGAACGCCTACAAGTAATAAAGGATTATTTTTCTGAAGGATAGGAAAGATTTCTACAACTCAAATAAGAAAAGATAAACAACCTAATAGAAATTTGGGAAGAGATATTAAAAGAAAATTCACAGGGGTGCCTGGGTAGCTCAGTCAGTAGAGTGACCAACTCTTCACGTCCACTCAGGTCATGATCTTGGGGTCGTGGGATCAAGCCCCATGTTGGGTTCTGCACCGGGCATGGAGCTTGCTTGAGATTCTTTTTCTGCCTCTCCTTCTGCCCCTCCCCTCTCTCTCACTTGCTCTCTGTCTCTAAAAATAAATAAATAAAAGACAATCCACAGATGTGGAAATGAGTTTCAAAGAATGAAACGAATTTGAAACTAATAACCAATGCACATCTGAAAAGATGTTGAAGCTGAACTAGTAATTAGGGAAATGCAAATTAGAATAATAGGATAAAATTTCAGCTCCATCAGACTGGCAAAAATGAAAAAGGTTGACAATACCAAGTACTGAAATGGACGTGGAGCTGCTAAAATCTGTCATATTCTGCTCTCTGGAGAGTAAATTGGTGCAATATCTTTGGAAAGCAGCTTGGTAAGATCTAGTAAAGCTGATTATGTACAAATCTGAAAACACAGCAATTTCTCTTTTAGATGTATGCACTAGAGAAATGTTGATACATATCTACAAGGAGACACATACATGAAGATTCACTGTAACACTGTTTATAATAATAAACCATTAGAAATAACCCAAACACCCAGAATGAAAGTAGTAAAAATGTGGTATATTCATGCAATGGGATACTATAGAGCTCACTTGCATGTATCATGGCCTTTGTAGTTTATGGTATGTAAGATGCTCCCGTTTAAAACAAAACAAAACAAAACAAAAGCTCCTCTTTTAAATAAAATCTGCAGGACTAGCTTCTGTGCTGGACTGGAACATAGATTCCTTTAGGTGGTCGTTTGTAATTACTTAGTTTACTGCCATTAAGACATTCACCCTCAGAAGTGGCGGGACAATTAAGTTCCCTAATGACTGGCTATCTTAAAGCAATTGGAAGAGGGGCTTTACAAAAATAATGAATACTGTTATGTTGAAAATAAAACATAAATTAAAAAAAAGAAGAAAGAGGGGCTTTTACTATTACAATGCTGTAGATGTTTAGTATTTTTAACTTTTTTTATTGTGGTAAAATACACATAACAAAACTGATCGTCTTAACCATGCATGAGAGCACAGTTGAGTACATTCACCCTTCTGTGCAACGGTCCACCTCCAGAAGTCTCTTCATCTTGCAAAACTGCAACTCTGTACCCACAAAGCAGTAACTCCCATTTCTCCCTCCCCAAACCCAAGGCAACCATCGCTAGTATAAACCCCGGACCCGTTCAACAATGACTCCTCTTTCTCCTCTCCTCCCATTCCCTTGTAACCTCTCATTTATTTTCTGTCTCTATGAACTTGACTACTCCAGGTACCTCATGAAAGTGGGATCATATGATATTTGTTGTTTTCTTGCTGGGTTATTTCTCTTAGCATAAGGTCCACAAGGCTTATCCATATCACAGCATGTGCCAGAATTTCCTTTTCTAAGGCTGAATTGTCTGTATGTATCGTGTTTTATTTATCCATTCACCCACAGAGGGACACTTGGGTTGCTTCTACCTTTTGACTATTGTGAATAATTCTGTTGTGAATATGGATGGATGAGTATCTGTTCATGTTCCTGCTTTCAATTCTTTTGAGTATACACCCAGATGTGGAATTGCTGGATATGCAAATTCTATTTTTAATTTTTTTTTTTTTAAGGAACTGCCATACTGTTTTCTAAAGTGGCTGCACCATTTTACATACCCAACGACACTGTACAGGGTTCCAGTTTCTCCAGAGTTGTTTGTTTAATATTTTTTATGTGTGTGTAATAAATTCAGGTCAGGCTAATTGATCTAAAGCAAACTATTCCTTTATGTATTGTAGATGCTCAAATATTTTGTTGAAATCAATTCAACCACCAGTAAATGTTTACTGAATTAAATTCAACGCATATTTGTTGCATTTCTACTATGCTTGTCCAGTATAAGGGACACAAAGATAATGGTTTTTATTTTCAAGGAGTTTATAATCCAATAGATCTTATAAGTCTAAACTAAACTGCATATATAGCATATTGTTAAATATCTAGCTATTAAAAGTAGACATTTCTATTTCTTTAAGTAATAATAAAACTATTAAGTGAAACTTAGAGTTGCCCCGATTTTTACCTGTTTGTTTGCAAACACAACCAGAGGAAGGATTGGGTTTGTTTCAATTAATTGATGAAGGTGTTTCTTGGCTTCAGGTAATCTGTTGTGATCAGCTGAGTCCACCACAAAGATCAGCAGCAATCCTCTGGATAGGTACATTTCCCAATAGGAACGGAAAGGTTCACTGCCACCAACTACAGAGAACAGCAGAGAAAAAATATGCCAAAAACATAGCAGAAGCAGCTGCTGAGAAGGCAGGAAAGACCCTCTTAGATAATTTCCAAACACTGGACAGGTGTTCTGATAAAATGCCACTGTGTCAGAGTGTATCCAATTCTGAGAATGACCAGAGGCATGTTACTAGGGAAGTGGCTGCTGGAAATATTTACCCTCCATAAGTGGTTCAATCATTCTGGGACACAAAGACTCAGCATAAAGACTAGATACTACCATGAATACAGTGGATGCCCCCTGCCCTGTAACACAGAGCGGCCATGGGGGCCACCGCCTAACAGTTGAGCTCAGAAAATGGGAGTATGTCACTAAAATAATTCAGGGTGGTAGGTTAAAACACACCTTTCTCCAAAATAAGTTTCAAATAGACGAATTCCCTGGCCAGACTCACTTGCACAGTCTTTTTCCTTTATCAAAATCCCAGAACTAATTTCTCCTCTTAACACTGCACTAAGATTTAATAGGATCCTGTGGGCATTAAAGAAAGAAAATGCCTTTGGATTATTTCATTCCACTGATTCTTCCCAGAAGAAAGTTTCTGGCAATGATAATAATATATACACAATGGATTTAGTTTTTATTTTTCTCCTAGAACAGAGGCTGGCAAACTATGGCCCGCAGTCTAAATCTGGCCCACGGCCTATTTTTGGAAGCACAGGAACAGAGAATGGATTTTACATCTTTAAATGCTGCGGGGGGAGAGAAAAAATAACATTTCATGACATGTAAAAGTATCATATTTGGATTTCATTGTCTACAAATAAAAGTTTATCGGAACACAATCGTGGACTTGCCACGTATTGTCTGTATTGTCTGTGGCTGCTTCCACGGTGCAACAGAGTTTAGTGGCTGCCTAGAGACCATGTGGCCCCCAAAGCCTAAATTATTTACTACCTAGCCCTTTACAGAAAAAGTTTGAAGACCCTTGTTTTAGAAACTTAACAAAAACATTTAAAATACTTCTGGGAAAGGGCCTTGATTTGTCTGTTCTTTGTTTGAATTAGCTAGGCTAATTCCCTAAATAAAGCATTTTGTGTTACTAACTTTTAAAAAGAATATTGTGTAATCTTCTAAGTAATTCATATGGTTTCAACATATTTAGTTTAAGCATGAATGAACATTTGGGTTGTTCCTCATTTTTGTGTGTCTGTGTGTGATACCATCACATTTCACCTATATTGGGATTTTCATCTTTTTGTTATTAACTTCTAACTTAATTGCAATGTATTCAAAGAACATGGTTTGTATGATGCCCCTTCTCTGAAAAATTTATTAACACCTGTTGTATGGTCTACCAGGTGGTCAATTTTGATAAATATTACATGAATCTTTGAGAGGAACATGTATTTTAGCTTTGGGATGTAGCTAAAATTGTCTAATTGAACAATCTTATATTGTCCATTGGATGAAACTTGTTGGTTGTGTTCACATTCTCTGTATCCTTGTTGATTTTTTTCCTCTTTGATTTTAATAATTTGACAATATGTTGAAAATACCTCACTCCAATGGTAGATATGTCCATTTCTTCCCCTAATTAGATTCTCCCTTTCTTTTCATTCCTTTGTTTCCTTCCTTCCTTTCTTTTCACTTTTTATATTTTGAGACTATTTTCCTAGCTATCTATTTGGTTAAAATTATTATCTCTTCTATAGCTTCTGAATGAATTAAAACTTGTATTCCAGATAATGTTGTTAGCTGAAAGATTTGCCTACACGTTGACCAGTTTCTCTGCCCATACTTTCTTTCTGTAACTGAAAGGAAAAATTAAAAGGTGATTACAGTAATCTAAGGGAGAGACGGTGTAGGTTCCAGCTGACATAAGTGCAGTAGGAAAAGATGTAACTGATGAACTGATGAATTCCAGCTTTGTTTAGAGGTAGAAAACTCATAGTGTTTTATTTGTGGACTAGAGTTGGGGGTACAAAAGGAGACATCAAGGGTGACTCCTATTTTTTCTGGCTGGTAACACGATAGCTAAGGAACCATTTACGGACCAGTAGATTATAGGGAAAGGAACAGTAATGGAGATAAAGCAAGCACTTTGTCTCGACCATTTTAGGCTGGATTGGATTTATGGTTGGGTTGGATAGATAAATCTGGGATGGATAAATCTGGGTGTCATTAACACAGAGATGGTATTTTTTAAGGCCAATAGGATGGATAAATCATCCAAGGAGAAAATGTAAAGAACTGAATATAATGCAACTTTGGGGAACAACACGATCTCGAGAGGGGGTGACCCCAGAATTACTTTAGCATAGAGACTTCTGGGCTGCCCTCTGGTTACAAAAAGAGATTTGGGGCTTTTTCAGAGAAGGAAGTATGTGTATTTGCTGTATTTACTTAGATTGAATGTTTCTTGGGGTAGTGAGGGAATTGAGAGCATATTATAGGAGGGGGTGCTGTAGCCTTCCTTGCCACTCCCTCTCATACCAGCACTGAAAAAAGGAGGAAACAAGAAAAGGAAGTGATTTCCTCCACACTGAACTATTAAACTACATACGCATTCTAAAACCGTAGGCAAACCTGACCCAGTGTGACTTTTCATAAGGGTACAATGATGCTAACAATAGGTCTGGCTTAAGGTATAACAAGATAAGCCTATCCTGTTACTAATGAGAAAGCAGGCTTACTCTCCAGAAACTCCATCTGGCTATCCTCGGTGTTGATGCATACTGCATTGAAACCTTGGGTGGGTGCCACGCTGTGCTGGACTCTGTTTAAAGCTAGAGAGTGCAGAACGCTGGTCTTTCCTGCTCCATCCAGGCCCAACACAAGGATCTGCTTATTTTTCTCCTGTGAAAACAAAAGACCAATCAATAAACTCATGCAACCAGGGGCTTGTTTCCCTGGCTCCTGGCAGTGTGCCTGCCTGTGGTAGGACCCAATAATAATTGTGGAATTGTAAACCAGAACAAAAATTCATGAAACATTAATATGTCTAGGAGCACCTGGCTGGCTCTGTTGGTAGAGCATGGGACTCTTGGTCTTGGGGTCGTGATTTCAAGCCCCATGTTGGGTATAGAGTTTACTTAAAAAAAAAAAATTAATAGAACTAGGACAAGCCGTACCAGTCTGTATTTTATAATCAGCCATTAGTTATGTGGTATTAATCACACCCCCCACCTAGAATGGTGGTGATGAATCTATTAAATATAGACTGCATAATATAACAGGATTTATACGCGGTGCCATAGATCACAGGATGCGATCTTCACTTTGCTGCTTGAGTTCATGTCCACTGCGGATTGAAACAGAATTCAGTTTGTTGTTTGGGATCTTGGGATATCTGTGGTTCATGCACTCACTACATGCCATTCAGCATGTAAGCACCCGAAGTCTCATAGTATTGATCTGTTTTCTTTTCCCAATTGGATCACTAACTAGATAATAGACTAGGGGAAGTTTCCCCTCTTATACTTTTTAATAGAAGTATCATGATTAATGAAAAGGCTAAGGTTATAGAAACTGTTAAACAGGTTCCAATCACAAATGAACATTTATTTTAGAATCAGATGTTAAAACCTGTTGAACTTGACATAAACTTCAGAAAGAAGCAGACTTAGAAATTTTTATAACAAGTGATTGAGAGACAAGAAGGGCAGGTTGGTATGAAAAGTTCAGAGTGCTCAGAAAAGTGACTTTTAGGGTACAAAATTTAATGTGAACAGTAATAAATGACTAACAATACAAATTGCCCACAGGAACTCAATTCTATTTCCCAAACTGCCTACTGAAGAAGTTTCTCATGCACAAAAACACCAGTAATTGTCTTCAATTACATTGGTTTGGAAGTAACAATAATCTTTTACATTTATACTTGAACACTAAATGTTGATGTTAGATTTAGACTGGTTTTCTAGTAAAAAGTGAATTTTTTTCACTATCCCACTTTTTCTTCTTTTGAAAATAAGATCTATGTGAAAGTGAGATGTTTGAAGATCTGGTCTAGTAGGGTCTTGTATAGACAGCATAATTTATTAAAACTGTCTTGTGAATAAAAGAATTAGAAAAAGTACATGTGTGTTATGGAATTTTTTTTTTAAGATTTTATCTATTTATTTGACAGAGAAAAATCACAAGTAGACAGAGAGGCAGGCAGGGGTGGAGGGAAGCAGGCTCCCCGCCGAGCAGAGAGCCTGACGCGGGGCTCTATCCCAGGACCCTGAGCTGAAGGCAGAGGCTTAACCCCCTGAACCACTCAGGCGCCCTGTTTTTGGAATTCTTGATGGCTCTTAAAGCAAATGGTATTTCCATAGTTATTTTCTATCTTCATCTCCATTTCCCTCTCATCTGCATCTAAGCATGAGAGTATCATTCTGGAAGTGTGGTGGTGAGGAAGAAGGACTTCATGGATAGAGAATATCTCATAGGATGATTTAAACTGCATGCTCTAAAGCAGATTTGGGCCCAAGAAATTGCTGTAGGGTGTGAATTGTGTCCCCCTTACTGTCTCCACCAACGGCCCACTCAAGACTACCCCAACATACTTTATCAATTCCAACAAGCAATCCTCCCTCCATTTTAACATCTCCAAAACGAGGGTTTTACAATTCATGGTGTGTCTTTTTTTTTTTTTTTTTTTTTGGAGAGATAGATAGAGAGAGGGCAGGGTTGGGGGAAGGGGCAAAGGAAAAGGGAGAATCTTAAGACTCCTAGCTAAGCACAGAGCCCCATGGCGGGCTTGATCTCAAGACACTGAGATCATGACCTGAGCTGACATCAAGAGTTGGATTCTTGGGATGCCTGGGTGGCTCAGTTGGTTAAGCAGCTGCCTTCGGCTCAGGTCATGATCCCAGCGTCCTGGGATCGAGTCCCACATCGGGCTCCTTGCTCGGCAGGGAGCCTGCTTCTCCCTCTGTCTGTGCCTGCCGTTCTGTCTGCCTGTGCTCGCTCTCTCTCTCTCTGACAAATAAAAATAAAATCTTTAAAAAAAAAAAAAGAGTTGGATTCTTTTTTTTTTTTTTAAAGATTGTCTATTTATTTATTTGACAGAGAGAGATCACAAGTAGGCAGAGAGGCAGGCAGAGAGAGGAGAGGAGGAAGCAGGCTCCCCGCTGAGCAGAGAGCCCGATGCAAGGCTTGATCCCAGAACCCCAAGACCATGACCTGAGCCGAAGGCAGAGGTTCAACCCACTGAGCCACCCAGGCGCCCCAAGAGTTGGATTCTTAATCAACTAAGCCACCCAAGTGTCTGGGTATGTCATATTTTGATTGGCAGCATTTTTTTTTTTCTTTCTCAGTGGTGCCAAAATAATGGTATCTGAGATCCTAGGAAATATTGTGAGTAAAAATGGTTCCCTACTCTCCTGCCAACCACATGGCTGTCCTACTCTATCCTGTCTAGAAATTCTGCAGTCACTGCTTACATTTCACTTTATTTATTTATTTATTTATTTTTTGGCAAAACACATGCTAAAATACATGCTTTCTCATGTTGATCATCTCTTAAGGAAAGCTAGGATTATTGTTAAACCAAAAGTTCTGACATAATTTGTGATTTTGAGCGCCACTGTTCCCTGTCAATAGTCATTATTTTAACCATATATGGGTCTATAATAGTTTGTGTTTTACCAGAGATCAAATCGCCGTTAACAATTCAAATTGTTTAGAACCAGAAAGCACCTGTGAGCTCAGGAACTCCAGGAGCAAGAAGCTTATTAAGCTGATCCAAACAGTGCCAGTTTTTTCTTTCTTTTTATCCTACACCCCCTCAATTTTTTCACTGTGGTAAAATACACATAAATATAATATAAATAAAATATAAAACATACCGTCTTACCCATTATTAAGGATACGATTCGGTAGTATTAAAATACATTCAGAATGCTGAGACAGTCTCCCTCCCCTCAGAGCCTCAGGCAACCACCAGTTCTGCTCTACGACTTTGACTCCCCTAGGTACCTCATATAAGTAGTCATAGTATTTCTTTCTTTCTTCTTTTTTTTTTTTTAAAGATTTTATTTATTTGACAGAGATCACAAGCGGGCAGAGCGGCAGGCGGATGGGGAGGGGGCGGAGGGGGGGAGCAGGCTCCGCGCTAAGCTGGGAGCCCGACGTGGGGCTTGATCCCAGGACCCTGGCACCATGACCCGAGCCGAAGGCAGACGCCTCAACCCACTGAGCCACCCAGGCGCCCCCATAGCATTTCTTTTTGCGATTGCAGTGCCTGGGTCCTGGGACCTGTCCGTTAAAACTTTGCGACCACCCCCGTGGGCGCTGGTGGTGGGAAAACAATGGAAGCAGTAACCACGGAGAAGGTCCAGCCCTCGGACGCACGTGCACGAATTCGCGAACCCCGCACCACGGAGAGCAGCGGGACCGAGTCCGAGGGCCGCGAGGGCTCGGGGCTGGTGTCGGTGCGGGAGGCGGGATGCGTGCCGGTGCCGCGGAGCGCGGGCCGGAGATGCGGCGCGAGAAGGGCCGCTTCCGCCCGGTGCGGACCAACCGCGCCCTCCTCTTCCTCACCGCGGCACCACCCGCCGGGGGTGGGCGGGGGGACGCAGGGGCAGGTTAGGGCTGAGGGTAAGGCAGGTGACCGGGAGAAGGGGCCAGCGACGGGCTTGGGAAGCTTGGCACACTCGCTTCCATCCACAGAGTGAAATGCCCTCAAACCCAGACCCGAGTCCCTCCCGCGCGGGTCGGGGCCTCGGACGTAACAGAGCCGGCGGCGCTCGGGCCTGACCGTCCACGATGGCCTTGGAGAGCCGGGCGAGGCCCCGGTCCCTTACCGGCGGCTCCAGCGGGGGCTTTGTCAGGGCGCTGTTGTCCTTCTGCTCTTTCTCTTCTTTTCCCTTGAGCTGTTCCTTCTCTTTCTCGGTCTCCCGCTCTTTCCTCTTCTCCTCCTCCTTACAGTTACTCTTCTCCTTTCCTTTCTCTCTCCCCTTAATTTTCTCCTTCTCCACCTCCGTCTTTTTCTCTTCTTTTCCTTTTTCCCGAATTTTCTCTTTCTCTGGCTCCTTCCCCTTCTTCATCACCTTCCCCTTATCATTCACCTTCCCCTTCTCATTCACCTTCCCCTTCTCTATCACCTTCCCCTTCTCCACCGCCTTCCCCTTCTCCATCACCTTCCCCTTCTCCATCACCTTTCCCTTCTCCATCACCTTTCCCTTCTCCATCCCCTCCGCCCTAATTTCCTCTATCCGCGCGCCCGCGCGCTGGATCCTGGGTCCTGGGTCCTGGGTCCCGGCAGGTGTGGCCCCCGTGGCGGACGCAAGGTGGAGACGTAGGTCCACGCGGCGTAGACAACACCCGCGGTCACCGCGCGGCCGAGGCCAGTACCCCGGCGCGCTGGCTGCCGCCGCGCATCTGACGCCCGCTAGCGGGGGTCTGCGGCGCCGCGGATTCGCCGAACCCGGGGCGGGGGAGAGGACAGAGGGGGAGAGCCAGAGGGAGCGTTGAGCACAGGGAGGTGGGGAGGCCCAGCATCGAGAGTTGGGAGAGGCCCGTGGGACTTATCTTCAGGGTAGGAAAATCGCCCCAGGCGACCCAGGAGGTCGCACAATGCCCCCGATTCCCTAGTACTGAGCGCAGTGTCTCAGAAAGGCCTTCCAAGTCGACCCAGTTCCTGGTGTGTCACCTCCCCCACATCATCCTAGGGCCGCCCGGCCCACGTGTCTCCCATCCGAAGAACGCTTTGGAAGCCAGCGCCCAGAGCGTCCCAGAGGTTTCCCGGCCAGTTATCACAAGTCTGAAAGTGAAGTCCGTTATCTTCCCGCCCTCCGACCCGTGTTAATTCCACAAGGAAGGTCTAGAGGCCGATATCCAGGATGCTTAAGAGAAACATGCACAGTTCCTGTATTTTAAATTCCAGCTACACGTCGCTTAAATAAAATTACCTGGAGATTAAATTAGTAAATCCACCAGGAAATAGATACTAATAATGATGGGTAATAAAACTACAACTAAACAAAATGGTCATCCCCAGTGATCCTGTATGTGGCAAATTAGGTAACCACGGGACTTTTCAAAGGTGGTGTTAACATTTCTTAAATTGTTTGAAGGGTGCCTGGGTGGTTCAGTGGGTTAAAGCCTCTGCCTTCGGCTCAGGTCATGATCCCAGGTCCCGAAATGGAGCCTTGCAATCGGGCTCTCTGCTCGACAGGGAGCCTGCTTCCCATGCTCTGTCTGCCTCTCTGCCTACTTGTGATCTCTGTCAAATAAAACCTTAAAAAAAAAAAAAATGGTTGAAAAGTATACGGATTTTTTGTTGTTAAACTGCTCTCCATATACTTCACAATCTAAATTATCTTAACACAATAAACTGGCTTTCTTTCATCAGGATCTACTGTTCAGATAGGCTTGTAAACAACAGTGAATGACAGGCTGTTTCCAGGTTTGAGTGAATAATATGTTTTTAAGGTGAACAGTTTACAAGCAGCCTTGAAGATGCTGTGCTTAGTAACTTTAAAAATGTTTACTCCTCAGTTTGTTTATAAACACATATGAACACGAAGTTACATTGTAACACATATGAATCCAAAGTTGTCACTGAAGTTACAACTGGGTTCTCTCAGTTCCAGCAGGTTAGTTTTGAAGCTTTTTGGGAAGGGCAAGAAAGAATTCTAGATAGTCAGCTCAAAAAATTCTTAGATATACCAATCAGAAAGTCCTTTATAAAATGCCAAAACCCCAAACACCTTAATCTATACACACTGAGAGAATATTTTATTTTAAATGTACCACAGTGAATCGATGTATCCATACTGGTTTTTATAAATGTACATACACACACACACTCACACACAAAGTATATGTCCTTGATTAAAGACCTGTCCAAAAGAAATAATTACTAGAAAATTAATGTTTATACTTCATTTGACAATTATGACTTATTTAAATTGAGGTTTCAGTTGCTTAGTAATGACTGGTAGTAACAATGGCTAGTGATTCCAATGACTAAATAAAGAAATACAAATTTCACTGTTGGTGCCTTACTTGGGTCAAAATTTTTAACAATGGATAACTTTCACCAAAATTCTGGCTCAATTAACCTAAAAATGATTATCCTTCACCACAGAAATTTAATGGAATCCTAAATAACAGCTTACAAACAATTACTCCTGCGATGGGGTATATATTAAGAAGGAATAAGTCATCACTCTTACCAAAATATTCTTTAAGCTCAAAAAGTATTAGGTCATAATAAATCATTCATATATAAGAGGGTCTCTTGTTTAGATGTTACCGCAGATTCTGATTAGGCAGCACCACATTTCTTACTCTTGTAAAGGAGGAACGCCTTTTAAAAAACACCTTTGAAGAAGTTTCAATAGATATGTTCAGAGTCAAACACAGCAGCACTTTATTAACAAGGATGAAGTAATATCACAAGGAAATACTCAAAGTCTAAATTCAATGCTATCTTGGGCAGCACAAAATGAATACTAACAAGGGTGGCATCCCTGTGTGCCTGTCTCATAGCTGTTCAGTGGGAAAGTGGCATGTAAGCAAGGAAGACCAGAGCAACACCGACACCACACTGACTGTACAATACACTTCATTACTTTGAGAAGGGTAATGAATAGTTGTACCCCAGATGACAAAGGCAAATCATTTTAGTATCTATTGACTGGGCCAAAAAGTTCTGTTAAGTTGCCTACTACGGAACTCTGGAAGATTTCCTCTCTACCTAGAAGTCACTGTTCATGCTCCTGACAGGACCATTAAATCTCTCTATCTGAGACACTCCAACCCATCTAACCTCAAAACGCTGGGTCTAGGGTTCAACTTCCTGCAACACTGATATATTTTCCTTGAGTTCTTTAATGGGGCTAATGTCAGCATAATATCATCATAATCTGGAAACAATATGGGGTGCAAAAGAGTCCTAATTTATATGTGTGTGTGTGTGTATATGTACATACACACACATTTCATTACTATGTATTTAGTATGTATATATAGTTTCCCATACTCCAGGATCACATGACAGAGAATTTATGGTTAAAACTGATCATGACATTTACTTCAGTTTTTCGGTCGTCATTCATGTAATGAAGTGAAAAACACCAGTGTATTAGTAAGGTCCCTTTTTATCACATGATATTTCTAAGCAGATACATGGAATGCTCAGAAGATTCCACTTTCAGTCTCCTAAGGCCTCCTAAGACATAATTTAAAGTGGGATTTGATAGGAAAAAGTATCTTCAGGCTCCAGTTGAAACAGAAGTAGGTTCTGTTTAAATCCTAGGAAACTCTGGATAACATGCCTTGTTTGTGAACCTGAAAAAACACCAGATCACAGCGCACAAAGAGAAAGAATGCAACAGAGATCAAGGTAGGAAAATGCCCAATTATTTTGAGTCCTTATCATCTGTGCAAAGCTAGGTGGTACAAGTAGGCCACGTCTGACTAGGCAGTTTGAGCAAGGTATTTTCCTGTGTGATACCCAAGAAAATCATTTCATGAAAATGTGGAGATGGGAGAGGGATAGCTCTGTGCTTCTTGCTGTGTTACCTTTATTATGTTCCTAGTGTCAGTGAGACTAAAAATAGCCTGCAAAGAATGTTCTCATCACCAGCCACCTTTTCCACCTTTCTTCTTTTTCTGTTGCTGTTTCTTTTTTGTTGCTGGAGCCCCTGCAGGTTTCTGGTGTCTTGGGGGTATGATATTACTTGTAGATGCTGATGCTGTTGCTGCGCTGCCAGGTCTTGGGGAGGTTGGTGGGCTGCTCACAGTCTTACTGGCGTCCCTGAAATCATCAGATCAGGAGAGTGCTGGTCATTCATATATTCAACGAAGGAAAGGACTACAAAAACATATGTATGGGATTTCACTTTCTACTCCTAACAACCTCCCACACATATTCTATTTATTTTAAAGAGGGCTCCCAACTTCCTATCCATTTTTCTTTGGAATACAATATTTACTGCTTTAGAGTTACAGTAATATATGGTACATGCCTATTTTTAGAAAGCATAGGAAAAAGAAAAAAAATTTAAATGACTTATAAACTTACAATGTAAGAATAACTTGTTTAGTAACATTTTTAATATTTCTAGTCATCTTATTTATAGTATCTGTTGTTCTTTATACTCAATTAGTTGAAGGATTCAGTGAATTAAGCTTCCTTTTGAAGATACTGGAATCCTAACATTTACGATACAATTCTATAATCCTATATTCACTATATAATCAAACCAGAAACACCACCTTTTCTTTCCTTTACATACGCGTACTGGCAAAACACTTATTAAAGATAATTGACGGTATTCCTTATACTTAAAATATATCTTAAAAATTCTTACTAATGATACTGAGTCCATCTGAGAAGGAATCAACCTATGCTCTGAGTGACTTCAGCTGAGGAGCAATGACTTACAGTTCAGATGAAGCTCCTGCAGTTGCTCCCTGGGTCCCTTTTCCAATCTGATCCTTCTTTTTACCCTTCTTTCTTCCCCGGTAGTAAGAACGTTCTCGCATTGGTAGCCATCTTTCTGGGTCTGGGGTCACCTTTGGGTCATAATTCTTAGGCAATTTTCCTGTGTAATAAGTGATAAAGAAATAAGGTATGTCCACAATGTTTTCAAGATAGTTTGCTTAAAGAATGTGTCCAGGCCTGGGAATAAATAACATTAAAACTGAAATAAGTTCATCTGAGAAAGCTTTATTTGTATAATCTAGCCAGGGAAAAGACCTTATTAAGCATGACACAAAATTTTCCATCAAGGAAAAGACTTTACATATGTATCTATTAAAAAAAATTTTTTTAAGTTTCATTTATTTTTAAATAACTTCTATACCTAATGTGAGGCCCAAACTCACAACTCTAAGATCAAGAGTTCTGACTGAGCCAGACAAGTGCCCCTATATAAAAAATATTTAATTTCATTTGGTAAGAGATACATTTTTAACGGAAATAACAAAAAAGTTTGCATATTATATAAGAGAGTGGACTGACATTCTTAATACAGAAAGAGGTCTTAATAATCAATAGCTAAATCATGCAAAGAAAAACGGGCACTGCTGTAATTTGGATAAGCCAGGAGAAACTGAAATCGTAATCATGTGAAAAAATACTACCTCACAGGGCGCCTGGGTGGCTCAGTGGGTTAAAAGCCTCTGCCTTCAGCTCAGGTCATGATCTCAGAGTCCTGGGATCGAGCCCCACATCGGGCTCTCTGCTCAGCAGGGAGCTGCTTCCTCCTCTTTCTCTGCCTGCCTCTCTGCCTACTTGTAATTTCTGTCTGTCAAATAAATAAAATCTTGAAAAAAAAATACTACCTCACTAATTATAAATGAAAAAGGTAGCAAAATTCTATCAAACTAATAAATATTAAAAGCAGTAACAATACCCAGTATTGATGAGACAGTAAAAAATACTCAAACACTACAGCAAAAGTATACAATGGTATAGCTTTTGTAGAGAGCAATTTAATTTGGCAGTACTAGTCAAAATTTATACTTCTAGAAATTTATCCTGCAGCTACCCATTAGACACAAAGTTATGTGCAAGAATATGGGGGCACCTTGGTGACTCAGTCAGTTGAGCATCCAACTCTTGATGTTGGCTCAGGTCATGATCTCAGGATCGTGGGACTGAACCTGTTGGGCTCCACGCAGAGTGGGGAGTCTCCTTTTCTCCTCCACCCCCGCTTGCACTCTCTCTAAAATAAATAAATCAATCTAAAAAAAGGAATATTCCCTATGGTATTCTTTAAAATAATAAACTAACTTGGGGCACCTGGGTGGCTCGGTTGTTAAGTATCTGCCTTTGGCTCAGGTCATTATCTCAGGATCCTGGGATCGAGTTCCGTCTCTGGATCCTTGCTCAGCAGGGAGCCTGCTTCTCCCTCTCCCCCTGCTTGTGTTCCCTCTCTCACTGTGTCTCTCTGTGTCAAATAAATAAATAAAATCTTAAAATAAATAAATTGTCTATCAATAGGAGAATTATTAAATAAACTGCAGTATGCCCATACTCAAAGAAGCTATAGCTATGGGGACACCTGGGAGGCTCAGTGCGTTAAGCATCTGCCTTCGGCTCAGGTCACTATCCCAGGGTCCTAGGACTGAATCCCACATCAGGCTCCTGGCTCAATGAGGTCTTGCTTCTCCCTTTGCCTGCGCTCCCACTGCTTGCGCATGCTCTCTCTCACCTTCTCTGTCCCCAACAAATAAAAAAATCTTAGAAAAAAAAAATTAGAAGCTAAAGCTATGGGTTAAAAAGTACATTTACATTTAATAATTTGGAGAAATGTCTGCACAATACACTCTAAAGTAGAAGATTAAAACAAATTATCCTGATGACATTGTTCATATCAATTTTGTAAAAAATTTTATTGACTGAGCATGTAAATGTATAATAATATATGTTTCTATACACAAAAAATTAAATTGTAATTATCTCTGGGAGTATGAATTTTGGGGGAATTTTCCATGCTTTATTGCCATTGTTTGTTTGTTTGTTTTTAAGATTTTATTTATTTATTTGACAGAGAAAGAGATCACAAGTAGTCAGAGAGGCAGGCAGAGAGAGGGGGAAGCAGGCTCCCTGCTGAGCAAACAGCCCAATGTGGGGCTCAATCCCAGGACCTTGAGATCATGACTCGGGCCAAAGGCAGAGGCTTAACCACTGAGCCACCCAGGTGCCCCGCTTTATTGCCATTATATAATGATGGAAGTTTTATTTGTTTTTAGAATGAGCATATATCGCTTTTAAGTTTTAAAAAATACCCATCTGGAAACCATAAAAAAATAGAAAAAAAGTAAAATTGCAGGCTATTACTACCTCTAGTTATCAGTTGTTCCCTTGCAATATTACTAATACATAAAACAAATACTTAGCATTAACTCAATCTCAGGTTTGTTGAGTTCGAGCCCCATGTTGGGCATGGAGCCTAATTAAAAATAAACTAAAGAAAGAAGGAAAGAAGGAAAGACAGACAGAATGAATATGATTTATAGCAGAGATTTCCCAGACTCAGGAACAGGTAGATGGCTCCAGGGATAACTTCTGACTAGTTGAAGCCAAACATGATAATTCTACTACTCTTGCCAGGAATTAAAAACATGGCCTAAACCAATCAATGCATGTCATTCCCCTGGTTAATGGTTCCGGCTTGGACACTGACCTATGTTGGCCCATGAGATTAATCAGAAAGACATGACAACTGCAGAAAGGCCCTCTCTGAACTGCGGGATGTAAGTGACAAGCCCTGGGGGTGCCTGGGTGGCGCACTCAGTTGAGCATCCAACCTTTGGTTTCGATCTTAGGGTCATGAGACTGAGCCTTGTGTTGCGCTCCACGCTCAGCATGGAGTCTGCCTGGGACTCTCTTTCCCTCGCCCTCTGCCCCTGCCCTCTCCCACCCCCGCATGCACTCTCTAAAATAAATTAAAAAAAAAAAAAAAAAAAAAAAAACACAAGCCCCAACTGTTGCTAACAAACATATGACTCTAATGGGATTTGGTTTTGTATACAGATGAATAAAGAGATACAACTTCTAGATCAGTAAAGCTTTCCTATACATAGCCATTTTCATAAATATCCAGTCTGATGGGAGTTCAGTTTGTAGCTGAAAGCAGCCTAAAGAATAAAGGGCTTACTATGTACAAAGCATCATTCTGAGATCTTTACACATGTGGTATCTCATTTAATCCCATGAGGTATAAAATTGTCACATTCCATTTTATAGATGAAAAATTCGGGCAGGTACATTAAGTAATTCGTTTAGTCACAACAAAAGAGCAATGTTAACTACAGCAACAATCTGAATTCAGGCAATCAAACTCTCTAGAGCTGTAGTTTTTTTAAAAAATTAAATATTAGCTATAGTCAAGATAAGCATCACTGTTCAAAGACAGTAAAGAGAATGGTATTTTTGTCCAAAGACTTTTATACTGGGCTAAACTCAAGCTTTTATCTTGTAAAAGCTAAAGATAAAAAAAGAAAAAATCCTTACCCTTCTTTTTTTTCTTCTTCTTTTTCAAATCTCCCTGTCTACAAAGAGAAGAAAAATCATTACCATCGTCATGATAAAATGTTCACACAGCATTAAACATGTGCAGAAGAGTGAGCTGGGTACTTTATCCTTAGGCATTTAAGATTTGGCTCTGTCTCACCAAAGTTAATGTTAGCTAGCTGGGATACTAACATTGGTTAAGTTTATTTTATTTATTTATTTATTTATAAAAAGATTTTATTTATTTGACAGAGACAGAGACAGCAAGAGAGGGAACACAAGCAGGGGGAGTGGGAGAGGCAAAAGCAGGCTTCCCACTGAGCAGGGAGCCCAATACTAGGCTTGATCCCAGGACCCTGAGATTATCACCTGAGTGGAAGGCAGATGCTTAACAACGAAGCCACTCAGACACCCCAATACTGGTTAAGTTTAATCAAGCTTCGCACACTGTAGTTTTTGGAAAATGGTTTTAAATAGAGGATTAGCAATGTTTTCAGAAAACAGGTATCATTTATACTGCCATACATTAAGTCTATACAAAAAAAAGAAGAAATCTGCATAAGCATGAAAATCTATACTACTTTAAGTTACATGTTTGGCAAACTAGAGAACAAATAACTAAACTCTTTGGCAAAAGAACATGTATGGTATCATACATGCAGGGACTATCCCTGGGAGGGTATGTAAGACAAGTAACATTGGTTGTGATCTTGGAGAGAGGAGAGCACACAGGATGGGAAAAAGCTTTTACTTTCTGTTTTGATCTTCCAAATCTTAAACCTGGTGAGTTTGCTGAATCTTTAAAAATCTTTATTAGGGGAGCGCCTGGGTGGCTCAGTGGGTTAAAGCCTCTACCTTCGGGTCAGGTCAGGATCCCAGAGTCCTGGAATTGAGCAGGAAGCCTGCTTCCCTCCCCTGACTCTCGGACTCTCTCTCTGCCTACTTGTGATCTGTCAAATAAATAAAATCTTAAAAAAAAAAAATCTTTATTAGGTACACTTAAAAAAGGGGGAGGCGCCTGGGTGGCTCAGTCATTAAGTGTCTGCCTTAGGCTCAGGTCATGATCTCATGGGATGGAGCCCATCAGACTCCCTGCTGGGTGGGAAGTCGGCTTCTCCCTCTCCCGCTCCCACTGCTTGTATTCCCTCTCTCGTGCTCTCTCTCTCTCTCTGTCAAATAATAAAATAAATAAAAATCTAAAAAAAAAGGGGGGGGGGGAGGCGTGCTGAAAGGAGCGTGAGAAATTAAAAAAAAAAAAAACCAACCACTTCAGAAAAATTAAGTACTCTGACAGCTATAAGATGAAGACATAAAAATATCTCTGTACATAATCATACGTGATATGCCTCTATGGTCTATGGGAACTATGAAACAGTGAACTAAAAAGATGAGACAGCAACGATTTCTGCCGAGAATTCATTCTATCAAGCCATTCAATTGTGGAAATTCTTTCAGGGTATCCTGAAGAGTAAGAAATTGAACACACAATGTCGCACTTTAAAAAGACCTTCATCTCTCACCTGGACTATGTAACAGCCTCCTAAACTGTCTCTCTACAAATCACTCTCCAGCCATACCTGCAATTTCCCAAAGGTTCTCTGCCATTTGTTACTTATTTGCCTTTGCTCACACTTGGCCTAATTCATCCTCCTCAAGAGTCAACACAATCATCTCTTCTATGAGATGATTTCCTAACCTCCGACTGTCCCCAGGAAGGACTATACCATCCCCTCGCCCTGCCCCAGGGTACTCCTCTATGCCCTGCACAATCACAGCACATAAACCTTTATTGCAATTACTGCAATATTTTCTTCTACTAGACTTAGGTTCTTTTAAGGGCAAGGACCATAACTTATTTTTTGTCAACAACATAGTGTATCTTCAAAAGAAACTAAACCTCTGGGGTACCTGGCTGGCTTAATCAGTAGAGCACATAACTCACGATCTCAGGGTTGTGAGTTCAAGCCCCATGTGGGATATAGAGATTACTTAAAAATAAAATCTTAAAAAGAAAAACAAAACAAAACTAAACTTTTATATCAAAAAGTTAGCGCAGAAGCCTTTAATAATACCTAATGAAAATAATGTGAAATAATAATGTGAAATTAAAAAGCCTTAATAATTATCTAAGGAAAAGGAGAGGATTAAAGGACTAGAAAAGAACCTTATTCTAATTATTCAACTCTGAAAGAGGAAAAATAAATACTGAAATTAAATAGGGGGCACCGGGTGGCTCAGTCAGTTAGGCAACCACCTGAGCATGGATGGATGGGGGGAGGGAGGGGGAGAGAGAAAGAATGAGAGAGAGAGAGAGATAGAAGGAGGGAGGAGGGAGGAGGAGGAGGATTTAAAGAAAACGTTTAAATAGGCATTATTTGAAAATTCCCTTAAGATTTGGCTTGAATTTTTCATTCTGGGGTTCTTTATAAAGTTTGAGATGGGACTCATATGATGAAATGGAATTTGGGACAAGGTAGTATTTCTGAGACTCCAGTTCCTAATCTTAGTTTTAAAAATTGTGAGTAGGATGCCTGGGTGGCTCAGTAGTTAAGCATCTGCCTTTGCCTTGGGTTGTGATCCCGAGGTCCTGGGACCAAGTCCGGCTCCTTACTCAGCAGGAAGCCTGCTTCTCCCTCTGCCTGCAGCAAACCCCTGCTTGTGCTTGCTAGTCCTCTGATTAAAAAAAAATTTTTTTTTGTTCTATTATGAGGATGATAATGCTTTTTTACCAGAGTTCATAATGAAGTTACTCATATAGTGTTACTGACATATTTTTTTTTTAAGAAATAATTTTTTTTTTTTTAAAGATTTTATTTATTTATTTGACAGAGAGAAATCACAAGTAGTCGGAGAGGCAGGCAGAGAGAGACGGAAGCAGGCTCCCTGCTGAGCAGAGAGCCCGATGCGGGACTCGATCCCAGGACCCTGAGATCATGACCCGAGCCGAAGGCAGCGGCTTCACCCACTGAGCCACCCAGGTGCCCCGACACATTTTTAAGTTAGGAAAAAATTTACATTTCAAATGGCAGTCAGAAAAGGAGAAAACAGGGATGCCTGAGCGGCTGCCATTAACCATCTGCCTTCAGCTCAGGTTAGGGTTAGATCTCAGTGTCCTGGGATCAAGCCCCACATCAGGCTCCCTGCTCAGCAGGGAGTCTGCTTCTCCCTCACACTCTGGCCTCCCCCACCACCATTTGTGCTCTCTCTAGCTCCTTCTCTCTCAATAAATTAAAAAAAAAAAAAAGTTTTTTTAAAACGGAGAAAACTGAAAAACCATGAAAGCCACAAATTTGGGGAAGGGTTAGATCTCTTCCATTCTCTATTCATTCCAAGTCTCTATTCATGGAATCTTAAACATTTCACTATAGGCCTCACTGTGTTTCTGAGATGGCCAGCAGAAGAATAATAAGATTTGACTTCGTAAAAGTTAATGAAGCTAGCTAATCTTTCCCCCAAATCAGCAAAATAAACCTCATCTGAACTGAGTATAGAATGACTAAATGATGTGCTAAATATATATAAAAAATTTACAGGTAAATAAAGTAGGGGACAACCAGCTAATGGAATACTATGCATAAAAAGAACGAAATATGTCTACATTAAGAATACAGAGAAGGGACACCTGTGTGGCTCAGTTAAATGTCTGACCTGGGCTCAGGTCATTATCTCAGGTCCAAGGACTAAGCCCCGCCTTGGGGCTCCCTGCTTCTCCCTCTGCCCCTCACCCCTGCTCATGCTCTTTTCTCTCAAGCAAATAAATAATATCTTAAAAAAAGAAAAAAAGAACATGGAGGAATCTCCACAACTTAGTAAATGAAAGCAAGGTAGAAAACAGTTAAGTACAATGTAATCCCCTTCTGTAAAAAAATGATAAGTAAATCAAAAAACCCAAGGAAAATATTTCTAAATCACCTTTGTGTGTAAACACAAAGAAGATCCTGAAGGATATACACTCAATACAAAAGGTTCATTTGGGGGTGGGATGGAGGGAAGTGGTAAACAGAACGAGGACGAAGAATTGGGTATAGCAAAAAAGAGGGTAAAAAGAAACAAGAGGGACTTAACATTTATTCAGGAGGAATTTTCAGAGAATGCATTTTTCATTCCTTATGTAATTTAAAGTCCACATTAGTGAGGGTTACAACGAAAATATTACCCTTGCTCCTTTGGTTGACTATCTCCAGCAACTTTTCCACCCTTTTTCCGAATGTAAGTAGCACCAGGAGAATTTTCAAGAGCCTCCACATCTACTTTTAGAGACATGCTATCTGATGAGGGCAGGTGTTTACTAAGGCTGGAATCAACAGGAGTTCAGGAACACAATGTATACACATATATATGTCTGCCAAAAGAAAAAGTCTTTTTTTAAAATATCCTTTCTCAAAAGTAAAAAAAAAAATGTTCTCAAATCTTCTATAGAATAACAAATTAGGGGCGCCTGGGCGGCTCAGTCCATTAAGAATCTGCCTTCGGTTCAGGTCATGGTCCCAAAGTTATGAACTGGAACCCTTAATTGGGCTCCCTGTTCAGCAGGGAGTCTGCTTCTCCCTGTCCCTCACCTCCGCTCATGCTGTCTCTCTCTCAAATAATAAAATTAAAAAAATAAATAACAAATCAGTTGATAAGTTCAATTATATATTACATACCCTGAAAAAATAAATCATAATCTAATCATCTATTCGTTAACTCAGTGCTGTACTTCAAGATGGGGTTTAATAAAATCTCTATTCCAAAACAACTACCAAACATAGATTTGCTTGCCACAAAGGTCTGACTTGTGGCTACTTCCATGACTCCACCTTGGGTTTGGGAGCACACCCTGATGAGACTATGATCCAAACTCAGCCGATCAGGGCACTGAATATCTTATCTTCAGTAACTGTTAGGCATGTGATTTAAGGCAGTTCAGTGAGAATGACATTTCAGAATCTTTCACAACTACCCAAATAAAATATGCTTTTTCTTTTTCTTTCTTTTTTTTTTTTTGTGGCTGGACTTGAACCTGAAGAGATATAAACTGCATCTTGACTTCATTTTTGCTTCTGGATCAAACCGTACCCCAAGTTGGATCTATCACTGTATTTTTCAGTCATGTTGAAAATAAATTCTCATTTTTGCTCTTACTAGTTAGAAGAGTGCTCCGTTTGTTTGCTGATATTTACAACAGAAAAAGCCATGGTCAAAATAGGTATTGGAAGGGATCTAGCATGCTACTTGGGAACTGTCTGGAATAATAAAAAGCTCAAAAGGATACGCTTTTGCCTTCTCAGGATCTACAAGTGAGTAAGCAGAAATAAGCTGCGCCAGGGTGTGAATATCTTTTGGATTTTGTCTAAAAAAAAAAAAAAAGAAAGAAAGAAAGTTAGTGAACAGTTTATGAACCTGGAAAAAATAAACAAGCAAAATAACCTCCTTGTATCAAATAACAGCAATAAAATTTGCATTTTTACATCTTCAGCTTTCAGAACTTACTTCCATAGCTGTTCTAGGTCACTAATTGCCTCTTTCTTCCGCCCATATTTGAGTTTGAAATTTGCAGCTTCTCTTATCAAGGACAAATGAGCAGAAGATTTGGGCTAAAGGTTCAATAAAAAAGGGAAAAAATTTTAACTTAGATATCTACCAAGCACATGAAGTTACTATATTCATTAGACCCTTAAGATGGACCTATCTATTAAATTCCTCAAAGTTTGATTGAATGAACTGAACAACGACAACAACAAAATCACACAAACATACAGGGAGGGAGGTAGACAAATTATACAAGTGATGGCCAATTTTTCAGTGTATGAATTTGGATCACAGCCTATCTTATTTTAGATTGTGCACAATTAGAAGTATTTCCTTATATGGGACGCCTGGGTGGCTCAGTTGGTTAGGCAGCTGCCTTCGGCTCGGGTCATGATCCCAGTGTCCTGGGATCGAGTCCCGCATCAGGCTCCTTGCTCAGCAGGGAGCCTGCTTCTCCCTCAGCCTCTGCCTGCCATTCTGTCTGCCTGTGCTCGCTCTCTCTCCCTGTCTCTCTTAAGAATAAATAAAATCTTTAAAAAAAAAAAAGAAAAAAGAAATATTTCCTTATAATCAAATCTTAAAGATATGTCACCACAGTTCTCAAGCATTAATGCAGTATTTCCCAGAACACTACTATCCCTCTACTGTCAATAGCGCCAACAGTATAAATGCCACCTGTGTGTGTGTGTGTATTTATAAGCTGGATACTGCCTATGTAGAGACTCATGCTGGAAAAAAATGAAGATGTTCCTGTTCCATGTAAATATGAGATACAATTATTTTTTCTTTTTTTAAAAGATTTTATTTATTTATTTGACAGAGAGATAGAGCACAAGAAGGCAGAATGGCAGGCAGAAGGAGAGGGAGCAGCAGGATCCCCGCTGAGCATGGAGCCAGAGGTGGGGCTCAATCTCAGGGCCCTGGGATCAGGAGCTGAGCCGAAGGGAGATGCTTAATGATTGAGCCACCCAGGCGCCCCATGAGATAGAATAATTGCACATATTGATGTTCCACCACTTACTACCATCCACAAGCTCTCTAGCCACTAAAGATGAGCACTCCCATATGTGCTCATGTATTATCTTTTGAGATTATACACAAATACACATAATGAACCAGAAAGGACTTCAAAACCGTAACTGAGCTTTTTTTTTCATTTTGAAATAATTCTTATTTCTAGTAGCTTTATTTGGATCTGGTATACTTAAAAAAATTAATTTGACAATCTAACAGTATAGTGACTTGGAATATTTCAATTCTCGTAACTTGAGCTCACTCCTACACCTTTTTAGTTTTAGACAGAAACATGGCCTCAAAACAATTTACTTACCTGATGATTTTGATACCACTGGATAGCTTGCGTGAAGACCTCAATGGCACTATCAATATCCTCCTCATGGCTGTACATAGTCACTAATGCAGATACCTACCCAGACAAAAGTATAAATTAATGAATAAAATTTCCCTTTCTCTCCCAGAATAAGCTTTTTGAGAATGAAAAAATTAGGAAAAAATAGCAAATAAAAGTTGTTAGGCTCCCTGCCTATACCAAATTCATCATAAAAATTATTATATTTCTAGGCCATAATAACTAGAAATATCATGGTTCCTAAATACAAAGGTAGTTATCTATAAAATATAACTTTCCTATTAAACCAGTGTCAGTTCACACTTTGTTACTAGTGCATAGCAAGGTAAGTGTAACAGTTGAGAATAAGTGCTTAGAAAATTAGTTTATATAATAAAACACTGCTGGGACATCCAATGTGTGATCAGTGAGATTACACACACCAGTGTGGCTAAATTTCCATGGTAAGTTCTATCTGGCCTGAGCTACAAAAGGCCAGTGAAAAGCTTGCCTTGGTGTGTTGGAGGGACAGCAAGGAGACCCATGTGGCTAGAGTAGAGCGAGAGTAGGGGGAGCAAAATGAGATGAGGACAGAAAGGAAACAGAAACAAGAAGCTGGATTGTTGAGAAAATCATTAGAACTGATGAACCTCTGGCTAAATTGATCAGAAAACAAAAAAGAAGCCCCAAATAGCCAGTACCAGGAATGAGAGAGGGTCTTCAGCTATTAAAGGGATAAATAGGAAATACCTGAACAACTTTTATGCCAGTAAGTTCCACAATGATGAAATGGACAAATTTCTTGAAAGGTAATAGAAGGCCAGATGTGAAATTTTAGGAATTAGTATTTGATTCTAATATAGAATAATTGTAGTCCAGTCTTGAAAGTGTTAATCTTCAAAGGAGAAAGCATTATCATAATAGTATTATATATTTACTGAGTGCCAACTGTAAACGAGCTGTATTAGAGGATACAGACATGAATAAAAGTCCCTAATCAATAAATGTACATACCACCACCAACAGCGTTAGTCTCTATTTTGAAACAGATGCTTTCACAGCTATATTGGTGATTTCAATCTGTGATGACTGAATCAACACTGAACTAAAAACTACATTTATTAGCCACTATCACTAAATTTTTTAACTCAAAATATCACACTGAAGACATGATAAAATAATTTAGGCTAAGAAATATCCTATACGGGTCTTAGGTTGTTTAAGGTTGGCTTTTAGTGATAATATAAGGCTTAAATAGTGCCTGGCGTATTTGCCTGAATAATAAATCAATCCAAAGCAGAACACAAAATGACATTAAATGCAGACCAGATAAGTAACTTATTTTCACTACTACTCCTAGGAATAAACTACTACTCCTATGAATAAACAGAAATTAAATACAAAGAAACACCAAACATACCAATAGACTATATAATCCCACTGCTTTTATGGTCTTATTTTAGTTATAAACTCACCATGCCTGGTTTATGCTTTAACTCTTCTATGCTTCTCAATATTAGACATGCTTTGGATATATTACCTTAAGAAATTAAAAACATCATTATCATTATCATACTGAAGTAAGCTTATTATTAAAAACAACAACAAATTTAAGTCCTATTTTGTAGAATCTCAAAAAAAATTTTTTTGCCAAATTTTTAAAACCACATAGTTCACAACTACTTCAGAAACAATTCAACCATGTTTCCATTAAAATATTTTAATCATGATGAAATAATTATTAATACCTTGGGAAATTTTCAGCTGTGCCATGGTCAGCTTAATTTCAGCTGCATTTTCTGGATGCTGATCTGAAAACTCCTAAAACATTTTTAGTTGGAGAAAAAAAAAAACCCACAATTTATACAACTAACATCACACGGTTCAATTATCACTTCTACAGAGAACTTAAAATCCAATGTTTTGTTTTTTTTAATGATTTTGTTTATTTATTTGACACTGAGAGAGATCACAAGTAGGCAGAGACAGGCAGAGAGAGAGGGGGAAGCAGGCTCCCCACTCAGCAGAGGGCCCGATGTGGGGCTTGATCACAGGATCCTGAGACAAGGACATGAGCCAAAGGCTGAGGTACAACCGACTGAGCCACCCAGCTTTAAAATATTAAAGTCTGGTTTCAGGTCAAAATTGTAATTCTGGAAAAATTTCGAAACAAAATTTGAAAAATTTTGTTTTAAAATTATGCTCTGAAAGTGTAATAATACCAAGTTCCAGGAAATCACAATTAGAGAAATAATAAGATTACTATATAGTTTTGTTTGTTTAAGTAAAATACTCAAATAGATGCTGCCTCCTTACTGAGGATACCAGCTAGGTAATTTTGCCCTTCAGGATGGTCCTAATTTTACCCTGTTCAACTTTCCAGGATATTGAACCCTCAGGAATTACAAACATGTAATCTAATAGCTGATTTAGGATGATGAAAACCAAGTTAGTATCTCTGTATTGTTTGAGGTTTTGGACTGGGACTCATTGGAAAATATATTACTGGAAAAAAGAGGTTAAGCATACTCTGGCATCATAAACCTAAAACAAACCTTTAACTCATGCTAAATTGATCTTCAAATGAAAACCATTCTTCAGGTTTATGGTAAACATCCACTAATGCAAATGTTTTTAAAAATTTCTTTTAAAGTAGGCTCCTGACCCAATGTGGAGCCCAGCACAGGGTCCGAACTTACCCACCCTGAAATCAAGACCTGAGCTGAGATCAAGAGTCCAACACTCAACCAACTGAGGCACCCCGGTGCCCCAAAATGTATATTAATGTACATAAAATGTACGTAAAACATAAAACATAAAATGTACATAAAACAAAGCTGTAGCTCAAGAATTCACTACAGTGACACTCTGGAATTTGTCTAGTGGTATGTTACCTATTAGTTTTCCCACTTCATTTGCAAGTTTGCAGGCTATTATAATGAAAATGAAAGAACGATGCAACTACATGACAACTTATTAAAAATTCAAATAATTCCTTTACCTGAAGCAGCTCTATCGCTTTTGCATGTTGCTTTTCACGGCAGAGCTGGGCAGCTTGGATTAATACAGGCAGGAGATGCTCAGGACTTTGGGACTGTAAACTGGCAGATATTTTGCGGCACTGTTCTGCCTAAAAAACAGCATTTCCCCCCCAAAAAATAAGCTGGTTAATGAAAGTAAACATTAAGTGACCAAAGAGAAAAGGAGGGATGGGGATGGAAGGGAAAGGAGCTCAGCTGAAAGACAACAGTGAAGAACTCTCTGGATAAAGAAGTGGTTTATAGTGTCTATTCTCAATTTTCTCCTGTAAGAAGATTTCCATTTATTGAATTTAAGCTATGAGTTGCAAAAGGATTTAGGAAAGGACTAGTTCTTTGGGTGGCGGTGGTGGGCAGAAGGAGAAAGAGAGAATCTCAAACAGCTTCCACGCCCAGCTTAGATCCCAACACCCAACAAGGGCTTGGTCTCACAACCCTGAGATCATGACCTGAACCAAAATCAAGAGCTGGATGTGTAACCCACTGAGGCACCCACGCATCCGAGAAAGGACTAGTTCTAAATATTAATTTGGATGCTTAAGTTCCAGAGTTTTGTTTAAAAAAAGAAAATACAAGTATCACCCTTTGCTTAAAGCAACAAAATGTATAGGTATTTCTTGCCGAAGTATTCAAGAATAATCTGGCTCAGTTCTACATAATAAAAATGTTACTGCCTCTCACTCTCCCACTGAAAACCTCTGCTATGGAAGAATATGAAATCTTTAGAATTAATCCGTATTAGAATTAGAATTGATCTCCTCAGCATTTGCAACTTGAATAATTATGCACAAACTATAATGAAAGACAGATCTTAAACCTATAATCAAAGTTGACATCTCTGATGATTTCTACTTTAATTCAGAGAGATCAGAAATAAGATGAGAACAGTACCTCACTTACAAGTGTGGAAAGTGCTCTCTTCCTTTTAAAAGGTAGCTACAGACCTTTGCAAATAATTGGGCAAATCACTTGTTTAATAAAATCTATGAAATATGACATTCTGAAACATACACTGGTGTAAGACAAAAAATATACACAGATTGGACTGTTACATCCATTATGCCTCATATGCCATACTCCAAAAGGTTTAGCTAGAGCAATGAGAGATTTGTTACTTACCTGATTTGTGTACATAGCAAGTAAAGCTTTGTTAAATTCTATAGCTTGCAGCTGTTTCTTAGAAAGCTTAAACTCTACTCCTTCTGCATTGGTTAATTTCACCTTCTTCTTGGAGTCAAAGACATTTTGGTCCTGACAAAGAAAAGTTCATCTGCCATTAACAGCAATCTCAGACTTTAATCTTTTAACACTTCAAGGCTTTACTCCTCTTCCATTTAGTTATTTTATACACAAGAGAGCTTGGAAGATAATACATCTACCTGGTTAGGTTGTTTAAACCCCTAAAAAATCTGTCTTGGGTTCTTGGTTTTCTTTTGATTTATCCTTCCACTATTAACTGCTTGTTTTGAGCCTCTTGAAGAAAAGCAGACAGAACAAATCTGACACTGGAAATCAGGACTACAAAGGTACAAAGAAAGCTACAATCTACAAACTATGAATGAGGAAAGTAATTCTTTCCTCTTTGAAAGTCACTGTGTAAGCAAATCATTAAAATTCAGAAATAGATTCACACCCCTTTTGAAACCATTTTTAGCAAAAAAAGCTGATGTAACATAGCTACTATTTTTCTTTTCCTTAAGGCCCTTCTCACCTAGGCAGTAGCTCAAAGAAGCTCAAATTCCCAAACTTCTATGTGCAGCACACACAGTGTTATCTGCCTTTTAAAAGTCCTGTTAAGAATTACAGAATGTCCGGGCGCCTGGATGGCTCAGTGGGTTAAAGCCTCTGCCTTTGGCTTAGGTCATGATCTCAGGGTTCTGGGATCAAGCCCTGCATCAGGCTCTCTGCTCTGCTCTCTGCTCTGTGGAGAGCCTGCTTCCCCCACACCTGCCTGCCTCTATGCCTACTTGTGATTTCTCTCTCTGTGTCAAATAAATAAATATCATCTTTAAAAATATATATATTCACAAATATGTGATAAACTATGTTTTTCAAACCAGGTCTTCTACTAGTTTGAAGACTAAAAGGAGACAAAGAAGAAATCTAAAATAAATACCACTTATTCTGAGTTTGAAGCTTCACCACTGTAAAATTATTTTAACGTACAGCAAAAAACTTTCATATGTATCAATTTTTTTTTTTTTAAAGATTTTATTTACTTGAGATAGAGAGAGAAAGCACAAGCTGGGAAGAAGGATAGAGGGAGAGGGAGAAGCAGACTCCCTGCTGAGCAGGGAGCCCAACGCAGAACTAGATTCCAGGACCCCAAGACCATGACCCAAGCCAAAGGCAGACAGTTAACCGACTGGGCCACCCCGCTGCCCCACACATAAATCAATTAAGAAACCAGATCTCTAGTTGGTTCTCCTCTGTACTTTTTTAATACTTCAATTCATCATGCATACCACTGCCAGACTTCTCTTAAACTTTGTTATCATGGCACTTACTAAAAAATTTGATTTTCAAGGCCTTCTATACCATACCATTCAATCTAAACTTTTAAAAATTTTGGGGGCACATGGGTGGCTCAGTAGGTTAAAAGCCTCTGCCTTCAGCTTGGGTCATGATCCCAGGGTCCTGAGATGAAGCCCCACATCGGGCTCTCTGCTGAGTGGGGAGCCTGCTTCCCCCCTCTCTCTGCCTGCCTCAGCCTACTTGTGATCTCTGTCAAATAAATAAATAAAATCTTAAAAATTTTTTTTTTTAAATTTTAGCTAGCATGTATGTATCCTCTTAATTTCTGTTTTCTCACTTTCTTCCCCTAACTCATAAGTATTTCTCCGTATGTTCGTTTGCTTATGCTGTTGTTTAACCTTCAAACCATAACTCTCTTTATCAAGGGTCAGCTACAAATTTGCCAGCTCAGAGATCTTTTCTTTCGCCAATACTGTAGTTAAAAGTAAAAAATTTAAACATGCACAATTTTTTTTTCAATATCAGAGTGAGACTTTTAAATGATGTAATGATTGAGACTGACTTTCATTATTTCTTTTGCATTTATCTACTGAATTCAGCACTATTTTGAATAAAAAGTCTGTTGACTCAAGAAAGTTAGGGCGGTATATCCTTCTCCCTCTGTGATCTCTCTTGCTCTCACTCTCTCTCAAATAAATACATTTCTTAAAATCTTAAAAAAAAAAATAGAGATGGGTGCCTGGGTGGCTCAGTCTTTTAAGCATCTGCCTTCAGCTCAGGTCACGATCTCAAGGTCCCAGGATCGAGCCTCCCATTGGGCTCCCTGCTCAGCATCGAGTCTGATTCTCCCTCTCTCTGTGATCTCTCTCTCACTCTCTCTCAAATAAAGTTTTAAAAAATATATTTTTAAAAAAGTTTGGTATATATCTAGTGTTTCACACACTCTCCTTCCCGTAATTATAACAGGTAAAATGAAATCATCCTCACAGCATTTCAAATAATTCACACACACAGGCAAGTATATAATGTTGCTAAGATTCAAATGCCAGAATCAATTTTTGAAAACCTAAACCATGCCAAAGGCCTGCAACACGTTCTCTCTACTACTCTCTCTAATGCCATCATCTCAGCTCTGGAGCCCTCTGAATTTCTGCTATTGGAGGAGGGAAGTACCATGAAGGACTTTGTGGAGTCGAGACACTAGAATCTGAATCCAAGTTCTACCTCTAACAGGCTGTGACCTTATACAAATTACTTAACTCCTTTTAGCCTCAGATTATATTCCTACAAATTGGAGGCAAGTACTGCCACCTAAAAATACAAGAAGATAGCACTTGAAAAATCACAATTTATCAAAAGAAATCAAATGTTACTTTTCTTTTCTTTCTTTTTTTTTTTTTTAAAGATTTATTTATTTATTTGACACAGAGAGAGGTCACAAGTAGGCAGAGAGGCAGGCATCGAGGCAGGTAGAGAGAGACGGGGAAGCAGGCTCCCTGATAAGCAGAGACACTGATGCAGGGCTTGATACCAGGACCCGATCCCAGGACCCTGAGATCATGACCCAAGCCAAAGGCAGAGGCTTAACCCAGTGAGCCACCCAGGTGCCCCAAATGTTACGTATTTTCTACGGACTTTAATTTCAACTCTGAAATGTTCTTCCATTAAAACAATGTTCTAGGGGTGCCTGGGTGGATCAGTGGGTTAAAGCCTCTGCCTTCGGCTCAGGTCATGATCCCAGGGTCCTGGGATCGAGCCCCGCATCGGGCTTTCTGCTCAGCGGGGAGCCTGCTTCCTCGTCTCTCTCTGCCTGCCTCTCTGCCGACTTGTGTTCTCTGTCAAATAAATAAATAAAATCTTTAAAAAAAATGTTCTAAATGGTGGTTAATTTTACTAGTACGGTACTCTTTAGGATCATTTATATTCATACTTGTAATTTTTTTTTTATAAATTTTATTTATTTATTTGACAGACAGAGATCACAAGTAGGCAGGGAGGCAGGCAGAGAGGAGGAAGCAGGCTCTCCGCCGAGCAGAGAGCCCGATGCGGGGCTCGATCCCAGGACCCTGGGATCATGACCTGAGCCGAAGGCAGAGGCTTTAACCCACTGAGCCACCCAGGCACCCCTATACTTGTAATATTTTATATGTGGCTTTGGGGTGGGCATGTCTCCCTTTCCCCAAGATAAAAACCACCAGAAAGAAAAAAATTGTATAAAGAAAACTTGTCCTCAGACTCACTAGATGAAAATGACACATAAAATACACACATGCTTAGTTTAAAACTCCGAACAATTTATTTTTCAATATATAGATTCTCCACATTATTATAAACTGGGAAAAGGGTAAGACTGTCCAGAGATTGTAACTGCAAAAAAGTTTTATTAGCTGAATATAGCATGCAGAATCATCATCATAAAAGTTAAGCTGTGATTGTGATTTTGCTACAACCAGACTGTGCTACAGAAAAAAGAAGTTAACCGAGGATGAAGCAGGTAATACGTTTTCAATGTAAAATACAAGTTTAAGAAAGCCATGGATAAGCCATACCTTGTTAATAGTAATGATGTTGTTTGCAATCACAGCTAGCAATCCCACATCTGTTGGCCTGTGAACAATAAGCAACAGTCAAAAAGAAACAAACTTTTAAAAGAGGCTTCATCCCCTATAAAAGGTACTTCATTTTAATAACTTACTTACTTTAGTTTTATTATCTGATTGTAAAGTTGCAACGCTTCCTCTGTACGACCCTGCAGCTGCAGAATATAGGCCATCTGCCCATGAATGATGGCCAGTTCTGCCTGTGGGTCTTCCTCAGTCCCATCCTAAGGAGAAAAAGAAATTTTTTTCCCCCCGTAAATTCTCCAAATCCATCTCCATATTTACGAAGTATTCCAAACACTCAAAAGGTACACAATCTTAAAGAGAACTTATGATTTTCAGAAAACTTTCCTTAGAATCAGTTTGCTTAAATTTAGGAATTTGATAAAGGTGATTTCAAAAGCAAATTACTGTGTAAACAGGTGAGCACCAGAAAACAATAAAAGACTGGTGAAAAGGCTAACAACTGTTAAGGACCCTATAATGAAACTACTTCATGACTGTCTTTAAGACAACTGGAAATCATGACGGTTGGATTATTTGTGGTTCATTTAAGAAATATGCATGGGATCCCTATGAAAAGACCCATATGCAAAGATCTGAGCCTTACCTCTAAAACAAGAGAATGAATTTATATTAATATAAATTTAAAATAAAATGGATATGGCATATGAAAATTCTGGTATTGTAATTTCCCAGCCTAAGACTCCCATCAAATAATTGATCAAGAGGATTTTTTACTATGATTTATATTTAATAAATCACCACCTATTCTAACAAGTCAATAAATACTACAATGAAGCGCCCTACAAATTTATATTAGTCAGAAGTGTAAAATTTGGGTTTAATAACAGTGGAATACTTACAGAATCTTCTGATAATGAGCGGCGGCAAAGATCTATAGGAAAAAATGATTTTAAAATTAGTATTGCAGGAAACTCTCATTCCTTTCACCATTCTGAAGAGTAAGAATTAAATTTTTGGGCAGAAGATTTCAAGATAATTTTAATAACAAGCAAATTTGTAATTTATTATTAGCATCAACATAAATAATAATAAACATTACATAAATACTATCAGTCCTGGACTATTCTAGCTCTCTGGCATTTTTCTTTCATTTGTAATCTCTAGGTTAAAAAAAAATTTAAGGGCATTGAAAAAATATAAATGCAACAAATGTTCATCGCAAAAAAATCAATGACAAAAATGTAGTAAAGACAATAATCCCACCACCAAGAGACAACCACTATTAGCATTTTCATTACTATTTTTAAAATGCGGGCGCCTGGGTGGCTCAGTGGGTTAAGCTGCTGCCTTCGGCTCAGGTCATGATCTCAGGGTCCTGGGATCGAGTCCTGCATCGGGCTCTCTGCTCGGCAGGGAGCCTGCTTCCTCCTCTCTCTCTCTCTGCCTGCCTCTCTGCCTACTTGTGATCTCTCTCTGTCAAATAAATAAAATCTTAAAAAAAAAAAATTAAAAAAAAAATATTTAAAATGCAAAGGCACAGCTGCTTTTAAAATGAAAGTGTGATATTCCATATACTATTCTGAAACCTCCCTTCCCCATTTATTATATTGTGGACATCTTTATAATAAAGATCTACATTATTATTATTTTTTTAAATCAAGGCTTTTTTAAAAAAAGGATTTATTATTTATTTATTTTAGAGAGGGGGAGAGGGAGGGATGGAGGGAGGGAGGGAGGGGAGAAGCAGACTCCCCGCTGGGCATGGAGCCTGATGTGGAGCTAGATCCCAGGACCCATGAGATCATGATCTGAGCCAAAAACCAGAGTAGGACCTTTAATGGACTGAGCCACCCAGGTACCCCTAGATCTACATTTTTATTTTAAATGACTGCACGATATGTTTATGTCAGATGTTTATATTATGTTTATGTTAGATGTTTACCTCAAAAATAAGGTCTGGTATGGATGAAAATGGACAAGTACTCTGGCTTAGGGATTAGACACAAATAGGGAAGATATGCTGAACTGCCAAGAGAAAGGCTAGATGAACTTTGAGAAATTCCCACTGCATCATATAATTTCCAATTATATAGTTTCCAATTATAAATCTCACAAAAATCAAATTCAATTTTTGGAAATAATGTTTTACGTTATACGCACATTACAATTACACATAATTTTAATAAACTTCCAACCTTCAGCTTTTTGCAGGATTTTCATTGCTTGGCTCAGCTGGCCTTGTCCTATCAGAGCACATGCAGCATTGTAGCATAGTTCGTGTGTGCCTTCTTGGAGGCCCAAGTTCTCCTGTCATGGAGCAAAATACCAGTCAAACACTAGACAGGAATCTCATTTCATAGCTGTGTGGGTACACGGGGATACTCACTGGAACCACTTTTTCCCAATTGCTTTGAGCTGCAACTACTGCTGAAAGGTTTGTTTTTCTCTCTTCATCATAATCATCCTGGGAGTTTCGGACGAGATCTCTATACACCACTAAGCATTCATCATAGCGTTCTAATCGGTATAACTACGGGGACAAATACCAAGTAAAAGATCAGAGGGGAAGACAGATGTAGTATTATGCCTCAAACATCATATAAACCCTTTTTTGAATCACTAAGTAGGAAAGCTTATTCAGCATGATACAGGCAGTCAACAGTCTTTCCTTTACAATTTTTCAATTAGTTCTGGGTGCTATTAACTCTTCCAAAAACTTGGAATGAATGACTCTCTACTATACTGTAGATCTACAGCCATGATTCAAATAGAAGTCATTGTATTACCTCCCTTCCTGAGGTTAGGAAAGTGCCTAAGTAGGTTGTGAAACAAAACCTGTCCAAAGAAATCACCCTGCTATCTAAATCTAACTTATAATGAAAAAATTTTCCCACCCACAAAACGACTGTTAAGCCCCAGTGAACAGGAACAAAATTAGATGTTAACAAAAGGACTTAACATTTCTTAGGAGTTCACTATATTTAATCTTCATTTCCTTTTCCCAGATGGGGAAAAGCTAGGATAGGGTTAATATCAAGTACATAAAATATTATTCTTGTTTATTTCATTCAAGTTGTTCTCAAAGGGCAATAACAACTGCCACTCTGGGTAAATTAAGTCAACTATAAATGACCAGGATTCATGCCCTTCATCAAACTCAGAATGTTGGCAATTACCCTAAATTTGCCCAGCTTACCTTAAAAGTTCTTTATAAACCTACAATCCATGAACTTGTCCAAATCTTTCTCCAACCTGTATGTATTATTTAACTCTTACTATCTCTTGAAGACAATACATATATTACATCATTTGCCCTGACATTTTAAAAATCTTTAAGAGGGTTTAGTTACTTCTAAAACATTCCTGTCCTCTCATCATCAATAGCTCTTTTTTTACATTAAGCTTAATGAAGTCTCTCAAGCCCTTTCAGAATAAGATAGTTTTGAGGAATTCATAAACTAGTTAAATTCACCCAAATTCTTATCTATCATGATTTACTTTATTTTAACCTTAAAACAAAATGTGTTTAAAGCTAGAAAGAAATACATTTTCAAAACTGTATTAGTATATCCCTGGACTTCATCTTCCCAACTAAAAAAGTCAAAGTTTCATAGGATAGTTTTTAATTCTAATTTTCTAATTACCCTGGAGAAATAATTCATTCACAATTATAGATGCAACTGTTTGTGTGAAGATCAAGAGGAGAGATTATGTTCAAACCTCAAGAATTGGTTTGGTGGCAAGTTTTGTGGAGCATCAGGATGGGCTGAGGTTCCTCATCCCTGCTCCTCCCTACAGGTACAGTCATGCCCACTCAGGAAGATTCTCTACATGTACTTTAAAGCAGTAATTACCACTTGTCCATAAAGCTCCTTTAATTTGTCTGTCTGCTGATTGGCACTCTCTATTGTCTTCAAGGCATTCTCAATTCTGTTCAGCCTGTATTCACAATATGCCTTCTCAAAGGAAAGAGAGTTACTGAAAAAGAAAAACAAAACAAAACACAAAAAAGGATCTGATCATTAGTTAACACTGCAGAGCATCCACTATATGCCACACACTGCTGTAAGGACCTTATCTATAGTAAGTCATTTAATCTCCATTAACAATAGATGAGGAAGGGGCACCTGGGTGGCTCTGTCAGTTAAGTGTCTGCCTTCGGCTCAGATCATGATCCCAGGGTCCTGGGATTCAGTATCATATCAGACTCCCTGCCTAGCAGGGAGCCTACTTCTCCCTCTCTTTCTGCTGCTCCCCCTGCTTGTGCTCTCTCTCTCTCTGTCAAGTAAATAAAGAAAATCTCAAAAACAAACGAACAAACAAACAATAGATGAGGAAACCAACAAAGTTTAGTTACATGCCTGAAAATCAGTTCCCAAGTGGCAGAAAACATTACATCCATTTCCCTTGCCTCTCTGGCTTTCATGGACAATCTCAGAATTAATGGACCTTTGAAACAAACATTTAAGAATGAAATCATGAAATCAAGTAACTAAATACAATCTGAACACTATTTTATTTTTTTCAAGATTTTTTTTTCAGTAATCTTCACACCCAACGTGGGACTCTAACTCACAACCCTGAGGTCAAGCGTCATGTGCTCCACCAACTGAGCCACCCAGGTGTCCCTGAACACTATTCTAAATGAGTTATTACAGAAGTATCTTAGCTCTACTAATCAAATAAGCTATATAAATGTGTTCAAAAAGCAAATAAATAGCAAAGAAAAAGTAACTAGAATCTTAAAAGAACATAGTACTTGTAACCAAACAACTGATAAACACACAACAATAAAAACATTGCCTATCTACACTGACAACTCATCTACATTAATGTGACACTTGAAACTCATTTTGGAGTTTCACTTACTTATTTTTATTTTTTATTTTTTAAAATATTTTATTTATTTATTTGACAGAGGGAGACACAGCAAGAGAGGGAACACAAGTAGGGGGAGTGGGAAAGTGAGAAGCAGGCTTACCGCCAAGAAGGGAGCCCAAGCAGGGAGCCTGATACGAGGCTCGATCCCAGAACTCTGGAATCATGACCTGAGCTGAAGGCAGATGCTTAATGACTGAGCCACCCAGGGTCCCCTGTTTGCTTATTTTTAAAGATTTTATTCATTTATTTGACAGAGGGAGAGAGAGCACAAGTGGGGGGAGTAGCAGGGAGAGGGAGAAGCAGGCTCCTGGATGTGGTGCTCAATCCCAGGATCTGGGAACATGACCTGAGCTGAAGTCAGTTGTTTAAAAACTGAGGCACCCAGGCACCCCTATAAGTGACTTTTATTCACGGTTTCTCTATCTAGTGTTTGTTTCTGCAAGTAGAGGAAAATACATATATAAATTCTTATAACCTCCTTTTCTTTTTTTTTTTTTTTTTTTTTTTAAAGATTTTATTTATTTGACAGAGAGAAACCACAAGTAGACGGAGAGGCGGGCAGAGAGAGAGAGAGAGAGGAGGTAGCAGGCTCCCTGCTGAGCAGAGAGCCCGATGCGGGACTCGATCCCAGGACCCTGAGATCATGACCTGAGCCGAAGGCAGCGGCTTAACCCACTGAGCCACCCAGGCGCCCCGTAACCTCCTTTTCTTATACAAAAAGTATACTATATAGTTGTTGCCATTTGAATATGGGTTTGAACTGCCTAAGTCCACTGATTTGTGGATTTTTTCGAATAAATATAGTATAGCACCTTAGATATATTTTCTCTTATGATTTTAATATCATTTTCTTTCCTCTAGCTTACTTTAACCTAAAAATATAGTATGTAATACATAGAACATAAAAATACATGTTAATCAACTATTTATGTCATCTGTTAGGCCTCCAGTCAATAGGAGGCTGGCTATCAGTAGTTTTTGGGGAGTCTAAAGTCATACAAAGATTTTCAACTGTGCAGAAGGTTGGTACCCCAACCCCTGAGATGCTCAAGTGTCAACTTTATAACCCAGTATTTCATTAAAGAGTAAATATGTTGCCAAAAACTTTATTTTTTTTAAGATTTTATTTATTTTTTTCCCCCAAAGATTTTATTTATTCACTTGACAGAGAGAGATCACAAGTAGGCAGAGAGGCATGCAGAGAGAGAGAGGGAGAAGCAGGCTCCCCACTGAGCAGAGCCCAACCTGGGACTCGATCCTAGGACCCTGGGATCATGACCCGAGAGGAAGGCAGAGGCCCAACCCACTGAGCCACCCAGGTGCCCAAGATTTTATTTATTTATTTGACAGAAACAGTTCACAAGTAGGCAGAGACTCAGGCAGAACAGGGGAATGGAAGCAGGCACCCCAGCGAGCCTGATGCAAAGCTCAATCTCAGGACCCTGGGATCATGACCTGAGCTGAAGGCAGAGGCTTTAAACCACTGAGCCACCCAGGCGCCCCCCAAAACTTTATTTTATACATATTTCTTTGGGGGAATTAGACCTAACTGTAAATAAAAATCAAATTACAGTAAAAATTTAGAATATAAATTCACATTTCATGAAATGAGAAATTAAATAAATAAAAAAGATTAACAACAGCAAATCTGAGATATTCTGAAGACTGCTAAAGAACTCTGACACCAAACGATTTTGACCTAAAATCATAGTCACCTCAATAATTCTCAAAGGAGGTAAGCACAAAGGTCAGGCTATACCTGACTTATATACTGATAAATGTGTGTGTGTATGTATATATACATATACATATGTTTATATACATATATAAGTGTATATGTGTATATATATGTATGTGTATATGTATATATATAAGTATATATATATATATAAATACACTTATATACTGCCATACCATTCTAAAGGCCTCTACTTACACATCCTACCCTACATGTTCCACCCTGACTTTTTTTTTTTTTTTTAAGATTTTATTTATTTATTTGTCAGAGAGAGAGGGAGAGAGAGTGAGTGAGCACGGGCAAACAGAGTGGCAGGCAGAGGCAGAGGGAGAAGCAGGCTCCCTGCCGAGCAAGGAGCCCTATGTGGGACTCGATCCCACGCCGCTGGGATCATGACCTGAGCTAAAGGCAGCCGCTTAACCAACTGAGCCACCCAGGCATCCCCCTTTCTGACTTTTTAATTAAACTTCTGAATTGTTCTCCTTATATCCTTCAAAAATTCATTACATTTCTGACCCATATCCTTCAGCAGTTTACTTGCTTCTTAGTGGTTCAAAGGGAAGACAGAGGTAAAGAAAAAGGCTCCCTAAAGCAAAAAAGAAGATACTACTGCTCCTTCCAGTTTCAGAAATACTACTGCCAAGCAAAAAACGAAGGAAGATCAAAAATCACTGAATAGTGAGGAAAAAAGAAATAACATGGAAATGGTTATAGCTATGGTAACCATATTTCTAATAACTGCACAAACAAATAACTGAATCACTTACTTGGCTAACACTTTAGTGTGAGTATTGATGACATTCAAGGCTTCCTTGAAACTTCCATTTTGGATAAGGCATACCACTTTACAGTGTAGGGCAGTTACATCATCCTTGTTGATCTGCAGTACTAGAGAAAAATTTTAGGAAAACAATTTTAAAATCCATTTCCTTCTCACAGTTTTACTAAAATTTCCCACCCACTACCTCAAGAAGCTACATTTCTAATTGTATAGCAGCAACAACAATTAGTTGCAGCATTAAAGAAAATGACCCATCTTCATTTTTAACTTAGGAAGTGGCAAAAGGGCAGTTATAATTTAGTAAGATTTCCAATGAGATAGATTCCCAAGATGCATGTAGCAAAAAGAAAATTTTAAATAATGACATAAAGAACTAAGAACCTATTTTTCTCCAGTTTTTTCACCTTAGGACACATGCTACATCCTATACATTTCACCAATGGAAAGAAGTAAGTTCACCAAGAAAGAAAAAAGTTCATGTAGAATTTGGAAGCAAAAATGACCCAGTTTTGAATACAAGCTTGTCATTAGTGTCTTTAGGTCATGGGCAAATCATTTCACTGCCAAATGTTAGTTTTCTGTTCTACAAAACGAGTATGAAAGTTTATTAAGAAGATTAAATGAAAATACTTTAGTAAAAATTTTTAAGTTGTAAAGTATACAAATGCCACTTATTTTGCTGGCAGTACTTCCAAAAACCTTTCAAAATTTCCCTTTTCACATAAGACAACAGACCAAAAGAAGACAAGGAAAGACTCAGGTAGCAAAGTTTCAAAGCTAAACAGCTGTTTAGTGTCAAAATGACCCCAATCACCCTCCTTGCCCCTGGACAATGTTAGAAACCCAATTCTGTGTAAGAATCATAAAAATTTTCACCAATTAAGAGAATTATTGATCAACAAACTGAAAAAACAAAACAAAACTGTGATTAATTTCTGCAAAATACTCACTACACTGCTACTCAATAGTACTGGTTGCAGGTTTAGCCAAAGGCTAAAGCTAATTCAAAACAAGTTTAGGAATCAAATTAACTCTAATCAGTTCCTTAATCAGTTTCCTTACTGCCTGAAATCATCGAAAGTGCACTGTGGCACAATCACTTCTTTTTACATTAATAGGATACTGAAAATTATACAATCATGTATGCTACTGACATACTTTGTATGTTACTGCTTTAAAGAGCCAAACCCTGTCTTTGTAATCACTTTTTCAAATCTACCAAACACAAGCTGCATCTTCAGTAAAGAATTTACCATGGCAGAGAGCATTAAAAAGCATGGCCTTACTGCAATTACACAGTAAAAGATACATGAATATAATAAGTAAACCTCACACCAAAGGCAGCTGACTTAAGATTATTAGTTACAGGGCAAAAACAATCAAAAAACAAAAACCCAAAACGGAAAAACAAACCAGAAAACAGGCCAGACTTTTTTTCCGACGTTATTTCGAATGTTAATGCTTTCACACACACATCCTCTGATCTAATGACACAGGGGAGAGAGATTTTATCTAGGAGAGTGGCAGGCCCAACATCCATATCCAGCCCTCTCCCCTCTCCCCTCAATCTGTACAGCTCCCACCTTGTCAGCTCCAGCTTCAAAACTACGTGTCCCTAGCAGATTCCTCCCTGCGATGCGGCCCTAGAGAAAAAGCTCCCTCAGCAATACTGTCTTGATCACTCTTCTAAAAGGATGGAGAAAAGGTGGTGATGTGACATATTTGCGAATTAAGGAGTAAAAACGGAGGAGTCGAGTAAGAAAACAGTTTCAAAAAGGCGCATGGAGTTGCGGTCTCTTTAAATTCCACCCTCGCTACCCCGCGATGGGTAAAGAGGGAAGTACACGTGGCTCTAAGCAACCCTGGGTCCAGGGCTGATGAGGTGGAGCAGAGCGGCCGCAACCCGCGCCCGCCAGGTGTTCGGACCCCCGCGCCGCCGCCGGCTGGATCTCCGATCCCCGCGTCTGCTCCGAGGTGGTCGCGTCCGCCGGAAGGAGGCCGCAACCTCCCTGCGGCCTGGGCCCGCCCCAGCACTTACTCTTGTTGACGGTCTTAAGAGCGCGCGTGAAGTCACCGTTCTGGCCATAACGGTTTACTTCACCCCAGAGCGCAGACACCGAAACCCCCCCGCCGCCGCCGCTCGCCATCTTGGAGGAGACGCGGGGAGGGGCGGGGCGGGGCGACCTCTGCCCCGGAAGAGGATCTCGGAGGCGGCCCAGCGGAGGAGGAAGCCGGTGGTTGCTAAGCGTCTTGGATTCGGAAGCGTCGCTATCCCTGAGTCAGTGTTGGAGATCGTAATCTTAGACGTCTTCGCTAGAAATTTGCGTGGATAGAAAGAATTGAAACACCTTACCTGAAGCTGGTAGGAACGAACGAGGTGTCGGACCCCGGGAGGGGTTGAGAGGGGGTTCACCAGACAGTTTTGGCTCAAAGCAGCCTGCGTTTCTGGGGCTACAGCAGCTGGCGAGGCAGCGTCCGTGTCCCACGAGGCGGACGCAGCCGAATGACGATCTAGGGAAGAGAATAAGCGGTCTATAGGGTGGTACAAGTACTAGCTAGAAACCTTAGGGAGTCCTTTGAAGGAGAGTGGGGAGAGAAACGGCTTCTCTTTGCTGCTGGAGAAATTCCTTCAAAGAGGAATTATATTTGAAAAGGATCGTTAAAAGGCGGTTTAGGAAAACCTAGGGTAGGGTCTGAATAAAATTCTAGCAGAGAAGCGAATATGAGGAAAGGCACAGAAGAAAAAAAAGAACGAACAAGTGCAAAGCACCTTCGACGAAACCCCCTTGGCTGCGCTGTGAGCTCCAGTTCAGGAACAGTCGGCGGCAAGGCCAAGGATGATGTGTAAGGGATGAGAATGCCAGGGCTCAGATCCTGGCTCTGCGACTCTTGTGAGCAAGTTACTTATCCAAGAGTCCCAGTTTTCCCGACTGTAGAATAGGGAAAATATTATTATTGTTCTGGGCATAACATATACTTCATGCATCCTAGCATGTGCTGGCACTCAAGACAAAGACATAGGAGTTTTAGGGGTTTTGTAAGCGCTTAAATATCAAGATATATTTGAGTGTCGGAACCGAGTTTGTTCCGTTTGAGTTTGTTCTGTTGAGTGCTCTTAAAAACGAGAGGGCATTTTATTGAATGCCCCTGCGGACCCAAATACTGTCAAAATCCACTAACTCCTGCCACTTGCTCTCTCTTTCCCAGCATCCTATTCTTTTTATCCTTCAGTATTTCTGTACCTGCTTCCAGATTTTAAAAAGTACTTCTTTGATCTTGCAAACTAGGCAACATTCCCCGTCATTCTCTGATATAGCTCTGTACTTCTGAGCACTCATCGTTTGAAGCCTATCTCTTTATATGGATATCATTTTCATGAGGACAGGGACCACATTTACCTTTACCACAGTATCTTTAGGATCTAGTACACTGCCTGGCACATAGTTGGTACTCAACTTTTTTTTTTTTTTTATACTTTATTTATTTATTTGTTAGAGAGAGAGCGCGCGCGAGCACAGGTAGACAGTGGTAGGCAGAGGCAGAGGGAGAAGCGGGCTCCCTGCAGGGCAAGGAGCCTGATGTGGGACTCGATCCCAGACTCTGACATCATGACCTGAGCCGAAGGCAGCCGCTTAACCAGCTGAGCCACCCAGGCGTCCCGGTACTCAACTTTTTAACAGGAGTTTTTGCTTATTTCTTCCCTAATCTAAGTTCCTTCAGGGTAGAAAGTATGTCCAGCTCCTAGTTGTGTCCAGTGGTACCTGGTACGTTTCATGTCTAATCGATATAGTATAATGTAAAGCACTGCTGGTCTAATGAACTCTGTCTCAGGAGAAAATCTCTGTGAATTAGTAAAAATCATGGAAAGAGTTGTGAACTTTCATTGTGGAACTGTCAGAGATTTTAAGCTAATTATGCCCAGATTTCAGGAGGGCAAGGAAGTTCAGATGACATCTGATATACTCAAAATGTGTAATTTTTTCTGAGGAACAGTTCTATAGTTTTCACTGGATTCTTCAAAGGTGTTTTTATGCAACAGCCCCACTCCACCCGAGATTAAAAACCACAACCTTAGTGGTTATCCTGTTCTCAGAAGACTGACTTTATAAAAGAATTCAGTTTTAGTTTCTGCTTCAGGCTTGATCCCATACTGTATGTAGCTTCCAAAAATTCCTCAGAATTCTGGTATGAACTCCTATGGTTGTATTGCTTATGTCATTTTCATCAGGTTTTGTTGCAAACAGGATATAAGTATATGGATTTTATCTCCTTTTTTTTTTTTTTTTTTTTTTAAAATCTGCCATTTTTGAGATGAGTCTTCCTGAGTGGTCTTTTAAAGAATGTATCTGGGGCGCCTGGGTGGCTCAGTTGGTTAAGCGGCTGCCTTAGGCTCAGGTTATGATCCCAGGGTCCTGGGATTAAGTCCCACATCGGGCTCCCTGCTTAGTGAAGAGTCTGCTTCTCCCTCTCCCTCTTCCTGCTGCTCTGCCTACTTGTGCTTTATATCTCTGTCAAATAAATAAATAAAATCTTTAAAACAAATAGTTTATCTGATGCCATTCTTCTACCCTCAAGATAACTAAAAGCCTATCATGTAACATCCTTTGTGGCTTGGCCTCTACTTTTTTTTTTTTTTTTTAAGATTTTTATTTATTTATTTGACAGACAGAGATCACAAATAGGCAGAGAAACAGAGAGAGAGAGAGGAGGAAGTGGGCTCCCGGCTGAGCAGAGAGCCCAACGCAGAGCTCGATCCCAGAACCCTGGGATCAATGACCTGAGCCGAAGGCAGAGGCTTTAACCCACTGAGCCAGCCTGGTGCCCCTGGCCTCTACTTTCTATCTCCCCAACCCACATAGGTCTTCTGTTACTCCCTAGTCCCCTTGCATGTAATACTCCTTTGACATTTAGTTATGTGTGGTTCCTTGTTGCTCTACCTATGGGAATTTGCACATTTATTCACTCAACAAATATTTACTAAATACTTCATATGTGTTGGCATCTGGAATATATTGGTGGCTAGGGATACAATTAAAAAGATAAGACAACTCTGTATACAAAGAGTACATTCATTCACAATATATATTTGTTTTTTAAATTCCTCCCTTGTGTACTCAGAATCCCTGACCATTACTCCATATTAAGACAATGTAGTGTTTTGAAATTGTCTGCCCCTGAAAGACTCCAAAATTCATTGAGGGCAGAAATTGGATCTCGTTCATTGCTGCATCCCCAGGATCTTGCACATGACTGGTACTCAAATCCTTACTTTTTTGCACCATGGATTTAGCTACTTTTGATTTCTGAGAAGCTTCCGTGTACAGTACCTTGTCATTTTACCCACTCTGTGAAGCAGGCAGAAAACATATTTAGTTGTACCTTACAAATGAAGCTCACAGTAATGTGCCCAGTGGAATCTTTTCATTTCCATTCTACTGCTGTTTTCACTGTACCACAATGCTAAGTGAACAACTCCATGCCAAGTATTTTGAGGTCATGGGGTTGGTGCAAAAAGCACCATTAAGTATTTTCACTCCTGGGGCACCTGGGTGGCTCAGTTGGTTAAGCAACTGCCTTCAGCTCAGGTCATGATCCCAGGGTCCTGGGATTAGGCCCGTGTCAGGCTCCTTACTCAGCAGGGAGCCTGCTTCTTCCTCTCCCTCTGCCTGCTATTCCACCTTTGTGCTGGCAAATAAATAAAATTAAAAAAAAAAAATTCACTCTGACTTCCCAAGAACTGCTGGGCTGAAGATGTGTGGATAAGCCATATTATGCTGATTTTCTGTCCTTTTTTCCTGTTTAGAAATGAAATCAACTGAAGAGAATATTAAATTCAAGGTGATTTTCATGGCAAATCAGTTCCACTCATACCATCTTCTACAGTTTACCGAACGGGATATTACATAACATATTCATGTGTCAGGACATACTTTACATATGTTGACTCATTTAATTCTCGTAACAAACAGTATGAGGGAGGGAGTATTCTTAGTCTTATTTTACACTTGGAAGTAGAGGCATAAAAAAAAAAAAAAGTAATTTACTGAAGGTCACATCATCCTCCACCTGGACTTGTAATAGATCCTTAACCAATCTCCTTGCTTGTCCACACAATAGCCAGGAACTTTAAAAACATGTTAAATAGGGGCACCTGGGTGGCTCAGTGGGTTAAGCCTCTGCCTTCGGATCAGGTCCTGATCCCAGGGTCCTGGAATCGAGACCCGCGTCAGGCTCTCTGCTCAGCGGGGAGCCTGCTTCCTTCTCTCTCTGCCTGCCTCTCTGCCTACTTGTGATCTCTGTCTGTCAGATAAATAAATAAAATCTTAAAAAAAATAAAAATAAAAAAAATAAAAACATGTTAAATAGGTCATGTCATACCCCTACTCAAACTTTCCAGTGGTTTTTCTTTCTTTCACGCTTCAGTGTGGCCTGTAGGTCCTAAGTGATCTAGCCTTTGCTTACATCCTCTTCCAATCTTACCTTTGCTCACCAGAGCTCCAGCAATAGTGGCATGTTGTGAGAACCTCAAAAAGGCAGAGCTGTTTTCCTTCCGCACCTAGTCTGCGAACTTTGCCACATTTTTGCATGGCTTGCTTTTACATCATTGCTCTATTCTTTGCAAAAACCTTCCTCATCCCCAGCACTGTCCTATCATGTTAGTTATTTTCCATATGCACTTATACTTTTATGACATCTTTTATACTTTTAAGACATCTTTTATGGTTAGCCCCAATAAGATTTTTGTGACAGTGGGGGCCTTGTTTCTGTTCAGTGCTGCTTTCCTACGGCCTAGAATAACCAGGCAAACCATGTTATTTCATGAATAGATGAATGAATAAAGGTTCACACCACTTATCTTTATCTTTTATTTGGCTGCAGTGTTTACATTTCAGAAGGCTTGAAAGCAACAGCAACTGTAAGCATGCCTTTATGATACAAAGTATAGTACTGTATTACCTGGGACAAATGTTTCTTCCTTTTTATGTTCACCTACAAACCCAAAGAAAGTGTAATCACCCAAAGATGGCAAACCAGATAGGTTTGCATAAATTAATCTAACAGTTAAAATACTTTCAAACAAGTATTTTCTCTAGTATTAATGAAACTACCCTACTGAGGATATACATACTCTAAAAAACTAATAATGAAATTGATAATGACCATTGAAATGGTCAGTCCTATCTACTAGTCTAAATGTGTTTTGAAATTTCTCATGTACTACACCAAAGCAGGTGGAATTTTTGCAGATAAAGAAGAGCTAAAATTGCAGCCAATGACTATTCAGAGGCCACAAAACCAAAGTTTAAAAGATGTTAAAATCATCTATTTTTAATTTTCTTGTGAACTAATGTAAGAGAATAAAGCAGTAATTTCTACAATTCTCCCATGTCTAGCAGATTGCTAGGCATAGCACAACAAAGCAAAAGGCAATGTGAGGAAATAAAGTGTAAGATTATTCTCCTCTCTTGCAGCTTCCAATCCAACAAAGAAAAAGTGATTTGGGAAGGTTTCATGGAGAGAGTGAAGATGAAGCTCTAGTAACAGATTTTAATGACAGAATAGATACGAATAGTTTAAGAACTAAAAAGTACATTGAATAAAGATGTGGTATGTATATACAATGGAATATTACTCAGTCATCAGAAGGATGAAGTCTTGCCATTTGCAGTGACATGGAGCTAGAGTGTATCATGCTAAGCAAAACCAGTCAGAGAAGGACAAATACTGTATGATTTCACTCATCTGAGATTTAAGAAACAAAACAGATGAACATATGAGGGGGTGGGAAGAAGGAAAAACCATAACTCTTAATGACAGAGAAAAAACTGAGGGTTGATGGAGGACCTGGGTTAGGGATGGGCTAAATGGGTGATGGGTATTACGGAGGACACTTGTTATCTTGTGCACTGGGTGTCGTATTTAAGTAATGAATGACTGAATTCTGCTCCCAAAACCAATAGTGCACTCCATGTGAACTAACTAGAATTTATAAACTAAAACTAAAAATTAAGGAAAAAGAAAAAAAAAAAGATTAAAAGTACAGATAAGTGATAGTCCAAAAATTATAAGGAAATCATGTTCGCTTGATGGGTTGCACCAATGGTTCTTTTTTATTTTTTTTTAAAGATTTTATTTATTTTATTTGACAGACACAAGTAGGCAGAGAGAGAGAAGAGAAGCAGGCTTCCCACTGAGCAGAAAACCCGACGTGGAACTCAATCCCAGGAGCCTGGGATCAAGACCTGAGCCGAAGGCAGAGGCTTTAACCCACTGAGCCACCCAGGTGCCCCTGCACCAATGATTCTTAAACTATAAACCATGGATAGGCTTCAAGGGAATGCAGAAACTAATGGAATCTGTTAGTAAATTTTGAGTGCAATTCTCTAGGGAGAGTGTCAAGGGCATTCATATCTCCAAAGCAGTCTATGTTGCAAAAGAAATGTTAACAGTTTATGTTGTAGGTCCCTGGACAACTTCAAAATGTTGAAAATGCAGACCACCTAGATCGGTCCTATAATGTAGAATTTGACCCCCACTTGAGGCTTTTGTACAGAGGATGGGTAAACTGGATAAATTCAGAACTCTGTAGTAAGTGAGATGTGAGATGTCAGAGAGAAACATTAGGATGAAATAACACTTCTGGTTTGGGACAGAGTATATAGCCAGTTAACAGGCTGGATGGCAGATGAAGTAAGTTTGGAGCATTCAAACAGAGAGAGAAATGTACAGTTCAAAATACCAGTCTACAAACACAGACTCAGGAGTCAGTAATGCTAGTTTTAGCTGAAGGAGTTACTCCAACGATTACTTCTAAGTAATGTAGAGACTCAACAGAAGAAACATCAGTACTTAAAGGGAAAGGATAATATAAGAAAAATACCAGTATTAGGACTGGAATATCTTGGTGTCTAGTCCAAGAAACAAATGGTTAGAACAATCATATCCAGCCCCATGAGATGAGGTAAAAGAAGTAATAAAAGAGGTAGTAGCTTGTTAACAGTTCAGAGGAAGGTGAAAAGTTGTGGACAGTGTAAGACAGTGGCAAGGATCTTGTCAAAATTTCATCAGCAGAGATTTTTTCTCACACAACCACAGTGGTTTTTGTTTTTGTTTTTTTTTAAGATTTTATTATTTGTCAGAGAAAAAGAGGCAGAGTGAGCACAAGCAGGGGGAGCAGCAGGCCGAGGGAAAAGCAGTTTCCCTGCTGAGCAAGGAGCCTGATACAGGACTCAATACCAGGACGCTGGGATCACTGCCTGAGCTGAAGGCAGACACTTAATCAAATGAACCACCCAGGCATCCCTACAGCAGAGATTCTTAACATTTTTAATCCCTTGGATAAAGACCATGATTGCCCCCTTTCCACAAAAGCGAACACATACATAAAATTCTACATGGTAGTTTAAGGGGTTCATAGACATTCAGATTAAAGTTTAGTGATCTATAAAAAAAGTCCTCAGTGATTTCCAAACATGATTTATAGATTGATGATGAACTATTAACACCTCTTGGTAACAATCGCTTTTAGAGGTAAATCTTACTGGGTACCCTGCCCACACTTATGCTGTTATAAGAAAGAAACTAGTATGGTTATCAACTAGGAGATTCCAATTTTGGAAAATTGTGGTAGGCTGAGGATTGTTAGTTTTGCTAAAACATGTATTATCAGAATTAAAAGAATTTTATGATCCACAGAGGTACCCATTATAGCTAAGTAAGATTTACCAATTCTTTCATCTGGAATGACAAAGATGACTCTACCTTTTTTTTTCTCCGTGGGAAATTGCCCTGACATCCATCAGAGAAGCTCTCGGAAAAGGCCCCTATTTATGGTTTCCACAGTATCCCTTCATCTTATTTCATGTGTCCTCCCTACTCCCAACACCCATATCAACTCTAAACAAACAAATAAATGCAGAACAAAACAGCATCTTGGTCTATAGGTGGGGATAAATACACATCTATTTTGAGATACAGACTGCAAATAAAACACCACACCCTTAGGATTTTGTAAAGATCATAATGTAAAAGAGGACTATATTGCTCTTATCTCTCTAAGATACAAACATTTTAACTTTTTAAAACTTACGGGTTGAGATACAGATGGTCAAATAGTAGTTTAGAGCTCTATAATAGGACATTATTAGCAATTAAGAAATGTATTGGTTAACTACTTGTGACCATACAGTAGCTAAGAGATTTAAAAAGTGTCCTTACAGTAATTTCACTTCCTATAAAGAAATATTAATATGTCCATGGAGTCTACTGATCCATCAATCTAGAGAATCACTTATTCACTAGTAAATTTTATTGTTTTGATTTAAAAACTTTCACCTTGATCTTTTTCTGAAACTAAACAAGAAATGTAAAGTTTTTCTTAAAAAAAAAAAGAAGCAATGATGTTTTACAAATTGCCCTCTCGGATTTTCTTGTCAGCCTGCTTCAAGGAAATCCATGTGTTCAATATACTTGCTCGCAGCTTAGCCCATACCAAATGGTTGTTTAATCCAAATATCTGAGCAGCAAACTGAGCTGATCCTTCTGGAGAAAGTATGGTTGAACAGCCAAGACCTATTGGTTCAGAAAGGAAAAGACAGAATTTTAACCTGTTAATTAATAATGAAAAGAGCACTTAGTAAACTTTTTTAAGTAAACTTAAAAAAAAAAAAAATCTCTACACCCAACATGGGGCCCTCAGATCAAGGGTCCCATACTCTACCACCTGAGCCAGCCAGGGGCCCCAGTAAACTATTTTATGCTCAGAAAAGTCCTGCTGATAATAAAAAGCTACTGTATCATCCTTGTCTAAAGTAGGATCTGCAAAAGGAGTTCCATCTCTACTACTGGAGTGGTAAAGTGATTATTAAGAGCATTAAGTAATATTTCTCTACCACGAACCCGTATCTTATATACAGCTATCACTTTTTTTTTAAAAAATTTTATTTATTTGACAGCGCACGCGAGCAAGCACGCATAGCAGGGGGAGCAGCATGCAGAGGGAGAGAGAGGAGCAGATTTGTCAAGCAGGGAGCCCTATGTGGGGCCCGATGCCAGGACCCTGGGATCATAACCGGAGCCACCCAGGCACCCCACCTATCACTTTTTTGCACTGAATTGATCTGCAAAGAAATTCAGCTTTTTTGAAGTTCTTTTCATATACTGTAAAACCTTTAAATCATTAATGAAAGGCAATAGAAATAAAACAAGGATCAAGTAGACAGAAGCACCTATTCTTGGATAAACTTGAGGTATGTATTTTTTTTTTTTTTTATAATTTTCTAGCCACTACTTTTGTCTTTGCACTTTAACTATTCTAACATCTTTAAGCAGTAAAAAAGTTAAAAGCAAAGAGTAATTTTACAAAATATCAGGTTCTAAGTAAATTCAATATTAATAGCACCTAAGAAAGTAACTTCCTTGGGGGCCACACATTTACTCAGGCAGACTTTCTATTATAGACTGGTACTATTATACCTGTGTCACTTGAGTGAAGTACTCCTAGCTTACAGATCCAAAAGACCCATTTCCCCAATGTTCTTGGAATTCACCAGGCTCTTTGATTCCCACTACCTCCAGTAAGAATCAAGTATATATCACAAGGCAAATTTACTAGTTTATATTAATAAATCAATTTATGTAGCTCCCTCACATACTGTGTGATATTGGTCAAGGTACTTAATGTTAACTTAGTGTCCTTATCTATTAAGATGGGAGTATTCAACAAGTTAATATAGATAAAGTACTTGGAGCAGTGCCTTATGCATGGTAAGTACTTGATGAATGAAACAGCTGATGTCAACTGTTAGCAGTAATATTCTAGGTACAGGGTTCTATCTAGTAACTGAAATACCTGTGCCTACACTGCTCAGGATTCCCCTTCTAACATCAGGAAAGCTTAATTAGCAAAAAATTAGGTTATCTAGTGAGCATGCCATAAAAAAAAGACAGAGTTTTCAGGACTTTATAAAGGCCACTATAAAACTTTTCCTCAAAAGATTATCCCCAATTCTAGTGATTGGAATGTACAAATCTCCCAGGTTCCCTCTCTCTCCTTGGACAGTACTAGATAAAAACTGCCAAATTTTTCCGCATCACATTCTCCCTTTTCTAAACTCCACTGATAATACCTATACTATTCCTGTGGCATAAATTTATACTTTCGTTTATAGCCATAATAAATTTTTAACTAGAGAAGTTGATACAATCAGATATCCAGCTAAAGATCCAGTTAAAGATGGATTAATCACAAGGTGTATCCCTGAAACTATATAAAGATAGCATTAAGTAGCTGAATGTTACGTTTGTTCAGGACGTATACTGAGTACAAATCAAATATGCTCAGCTGTAAAATATATTTTTATTATGGTATCCTATTTTTTTCTATACTTGAGTTAAAGATATCTGCCAAAGCTTTAAAAAATAAAAACAAAAACAGGAGTAAATGGAATAAAGAAAATAGACACAAACACGTAAGAACAAAGAGAGAACAGTGATTACTTTTTGTCAGCCGAAAAGGAAATGGAGTGGTAACTAAGTAGACCAAGAAAATTTTATCCTAAACTGGAAGCAGGAGAAGCAATGTGACCAACGTTAAAAAATCCATGTAAAGGGACACCTGGGTGGCTCGGTTAGTTAAGCAGCTGCCTTCGGCTCAGGTCATGATCCCAGTGTCCTGGGATCTAGTCCCACATCGGGCTCCTAGCTTGGGAGGAAGCCTGCCTCTCCCTCTGCCTGCTGCTCTGTCTGCCTCTCTCTCTCTCTCTCCCTCTCTCTCTCTGACAAATAAATAAATAAAATCTTAAAAAAAAATCCATGTAAAGGTTTGGGCAATCCGTGGCCCTTGTACTTTTTTTTTTTTTTAAAGATTTTATTTATTGGGGCGCCTGGGTGGCTCAGGGGATTAAGCCGCTGCCTTCGGCTCAGGTCATGATCTCAGGGTCCTGGGATCGAGTCCCGCATCGGGCTCTCTGCTCGGCAGGGAGCCTGCTTCCCTCTCTCTCTCTCTGCCTGCCTTTTCATCTACTTGTGATTTCTCTCTGTCAAATAAATAAATAAAATCTTTAAAAAAAAAAAAAAAGATTTTATTTATTTATTTGAACAGACAGAGATCACAAGTAGGCAGAGGCAGGCAGAGAGAGAGGAGGAAGCAGGCTCCCCGCTGAGCAGAGAGCCCGATGTGGGGCTCGATCCCAGGACCCTGAGATCATGACCTGAGCCAAAGGCAGAGGCTTTAACCCCTGAGCCACCCAGGCACCCCTCCCCTATACTTTTGAAGGGAGACATGGGGGTGAAAATGCAGCTAAAAAAGGGGGGAGGGACTGGTTTTAAAGTCAAGAAGCAGTTAGGCTATCAAATCTCCTGCTCCACTCTCTGTACCTGAGGAATTGCCCCTTCTGCACCATAGCAGAGTCATAAATTCTGATGAAGGGAAAAAGAGGTTTTAGTCCAGACTTCTCTGGACTGGAGGGTACAAGGCATAGCTGAGACAAGCAATGCCGCAATGAAAACAGGAGGTGAAGTTTACACAAGTATTAAGATTACCAGATTCCAGAATGCTGGCAGTCAGGTTTATTTCTCAGTCAGGAGACTGAGACTAGAAAGATTCTCTGGATAATTCTAGTCACACATGAGAAAAGATCAAATGAATTCATGTAAGGGGTTATTCAAAGACCGACTCTACCAGATCACCCAACAGTGGAGCTTTTTTTTGGTGGGGGGGGTAAAGATTCATTTTTTTTTTAGAGAGAGAGGGGCATATTAGAGAGGAAGGGGTCAGAGAGAGAGAATCTCAAGCAGACTCCCTACTGGGCACAGAACCTTACAAGGGACTCAAACCCACCATCCTGAGATCTTGACCCAGGCCAAAACCAAGAGTCTAATACTTAGGCAACTGAGTCACCCCCTTCTGACAAGTCCCATCCCCTTACACAGACCTTGCAAATGGTTTTTTATAGTGCCTCACTCATAAGAACAGACAGCCAAGGATTACCAGACACCAGACAGGTGAGAAAAGGAGCTAATATGAAAGAAAAACTATAATAATTTCAGAGAGATAAAAGATATTATTGCAAAGATTAAACAAGAAAAGGATGGGGGGTGGTGGGAAGACCACAGAAGACAAAAAAGAGCTCTTAAAAGTTCAATATGCGGGGCGCCTGGGTGGCTCAGTGGATTAAGCCGCTGCCTTCGGCTCAGGTCATGATCTCAGTGTCCTGGGATCGAGCCCTGCATCGGGCTCTTTGCTCAGCGGGAGCCTGCTTCTCTCTCTCTCTCTCTGCCTGACTCTCCGCCGACTTGTGATCTCTCTGTCAAATAAATAAATAAAATCTTAAAAAAAAAAAAAAAAAGTTCAATATGCCATAACTGGAATGAAAAACTCAATAGAAGGGTTGGAGAAATGTTCCAGAGTATAGCAATGAGAAAGAGAAAAGAGAAACACAAAGCTCCTATTTTTATTTTTTTTAAAGATTTTATTTATTTATTTGACAGAGAGAGATCATAAGTAGGCAGAGAGAGAGAGGGAAGCAGGCACCCTGCCGAGCAGAGAGCCTGATGTGGGGCTCGATCCCAGGATCCTGAGATCATGATCTGAGCTGAAGGCAGAGGCTTAACCCACTGAGCCACCCAGGTGCCCCAAAGCTCCTACTTTTAATAGTAAATCCAAAAAATGAGAAAAGAAAGTGGAGGAGGAAGGAAAGTATTAAGTAACTGAAGAAAGTTTCTCAGGACTAAAGAATTAGAGTTCCAGGTTTAACCAGCCCACCGAAAGCCCAAGATGAAAATAATCATCAAGACACATCTCTGTGAAATTTAAGAAACACGGGTAGAGAAAGATCCTAGAAGTTTCCAGAAAAAAACAAAATTCACAAATGACCTAGGATCAGAATGGTAAAAAGGCACTGCAGTTTTCAGTAACTCTGGAAGTTGGAAGACAATAGAGTAATGCCTTCAAGATGCATTTCTTTTTTTTTTTTTTTTTTAAGATGCATTTCTGAAGGAAAGTAATTTTCAATCTAGAATTCCATTCCCAAATTACTGAGTGTGAGGCTACGATGGAAATGTTTTAGATGTGTGAGGTCTCAAAAAGTTTACCATCTGTAGCCCTTCCTCAGGAAGTTCACTAAGAATGCTCTCCAACAAATTAAGGAGTAAACAAAGAAAGGTGAAGACATGGGACCTAGGAAACAGGAGATCTAAAACTAGAGAAGGGCAAAATGGATGTCCAGGATGATGGTTAAGAGAAATTCTGAGATAATGACAGTACAGCAGGCCTAGAGAGAAGCCAGTCCATACTTGAACAGACGGGAAGGCTCAAGTTCTTAACATTTTGACACATCCCAAGAGCAGATTTACAATAAAATAAAAAAGCTTGGCATTTAAGAAGCAATCAACTCTAACTGAAACAACATGTATTTTCAGGACTGGATGATCAGATAATTATCTTGGACTACAATGTGCCTACCACAATACTGTTATTCTATGAGATAATGCTCAATTGAGAAGATTTCTTTGTATGTTATTTATTCTGTCCCCTAATTTATAGAAATAAAGTTTCATTTCCTTTACAGAAATAACATAATAACATTTATTTTAAAAAACTCAAAACCATGAATGATGTATTCTTGGGAGGGGAGCCCCAAATCTGGACTTGATTTATCTACAGATTTCACCAGCAGTTTATCACGGACTGAAAATTAGATGATTTAAAAAAAAATTACCATTAATTTTTCTTAAGTGTGATTATGCTATCCTGATTATGATTTCTTTTTATAGAGTTTATTTGAGAGACAATGAATGAGAGCATAAGTGAGAGAACACAAGTCGGGGGAACAGCAGAGTGAGAGGGAGAAGCAGGCGGGGGGGGGGGGGGCGGGGGCGGCGGCAATCCCAGGACCCGGGGATCATGACCTGAGCCATGAGCCAAAGGCAGCCGCTTAACCAACTGAGCCACCCAGGTGCCCCCATGATTATGATTTAAAAACTAAAGTTATGGCACTCCTGGGTGGTTCAGTCTGTTAAGTGTCTGCCTTGGGCTGAGGTCATGATCCAGGGATCCTGGGATCAAGCCCCATATAGGGCTCCTTATTCAGCAGGGAGCCTGCTTCTCCCTCTGCCTGCTCTGCCTGCCGCTCTACCTCCTTGTGTGCTCTCTCTCAAAAAATAAATAAAATCTTTAAAAAATAATATAAAATAATAAAACCTAGAGTTCTTATTGCTTAGATAAGCATATTTAAGTGTAAAATGCTGTGTGCTTGAAAATAATCCAGCAGAAAGGGCTACAGATATAATAAGATATTAAATGTTGAAGCTGAATAACAGGTACATAAGATTTCATGCTACTCTTTCTACTATTGTGCATGTTTGAAATTTTTCAATAAACAAGTTTTTTTTTTTGGAAGAGAGAAAGCCAGCCTGTGTGTGGGCGGGGGGTGCGGGAGGAGAAGCAAGGGAGAAAGAGAATCCCAAGCAGGCTCTACGTTCTTCACGGAGCCCAATATGGAGTCTGATCTACAACCTTGAGATCATGACTTTAGCCGAAATCAAGAGTTGGATGTTAAACCAACTGAGCCACTCAGGTGCCCCTTTAATAAACAATTTTTAAAAATTCATGTATCCTGGGGCACCTGGGTGGCTCGCTGGTTAAGGGTCTGCGTTTGGCTCAGGTCATGATCTCAGGGTCCTGGGATTGAGCCCTGCATTGGGCTTCCTGCTCAGTAGGGAGTCTGCTTCTCCCTCTCCCTCTGACCCTCCCCGGCCCCAGCTTATATGCTCTCTCTCTCAAATAAATAAAAATCTTTAAAAAAATAGAATAAAATAAAATTCATGTATCTTACCACTGGGTAGTCGAAGAGAAGACCACACATCCTGAGCTCCCCAGTCTGGAGTAAGTGGAGGGCAGCTGATAACTGGGTATGCGGTGTTACCAGACATCACTGGTCCTAAACCATTGCTTCTGCCTGCCACTGCCACAAATACAGTAGGAATGCCATCCCCTAGGGAAAGAACACATTTATAATTGAATTGAAGGTAGATTTTAAGATAGGTTAAAACAAAATGCCTATGTGTCTTAACTCCTTCAGTTCCTTTATTAGTAGTCTCCAGAAAAAGCATAAATAAGACACAATTATTGCATATATATTCAATATATATTTCACTTCACCACTTATTGTATCTTAAGTAACAAAGTAGCAAAAATAAGTTTGGCCATGTTTGAGACCTATAGTATAAATAGAGGACACAAGAGTATTAGTGAGGGAATGGCACAAAGGCCCTACTTAAAAGGATGTGCTTAGGCTCACTGAAACAAAGAATGACACTACTTGAACCAGTGTCTGTCCTGGGGTCCTTCAACCCACAGGGTACAGGGAGACCTTGTTAATGGAGACTAGAGGTTCAGGGGCACATTATCAATGAAGAAAGGTCAATTCAATAATATAGTACCTAAATATTTAAGACCCTTCAATATGTTTTCTAACACATCTCTTAAACATTTCATTCTTTGGTAAATTTTTAAGTTATTCCTTTGTTTCTTACCATAGAGATTTCTAACCTGGAATCCAGTATTTTATGTATTTGCACTTTTCTGGATATTTTATGTATTTGCACTTTTCCGGCTTTCATAACTTTAACAAACAGGTCTAGGAACTTATCCCAGTTCCGTAGCCCCTCAACACCCCGCCTAAAGCCTTAATAATTATGCTCCTATTAACAATTACCTTTAGAAAGAAAACTCAGATAACATTTTCCCCAGTTGAGAAATATTTGGTAGTTCCCAGGACTCTGTTATTTTAGATCAATACTATCCCATCAAGACATTTCTTTTAAATACCCAATTCTAAAATTATTCCTTAATTTCACATTCAACTACCCACCTCTTAGAAAAGGCTGACCACTAAAAATACTTGAAAGGATCTCTGCTTCAACCTCAGACCTCCCAAATTGATGTGGGGCCTATCTTCTGTTGGAGCATATTAGAAACAATACTCCAGGGGCTTCTTATTAGATAAAGACTCATTCTAGCCTTTATTTCCCTTCCCTGTTTCACTTTCTTTTGGCGGGTGGGGGCCTCTACTCTTTTGTTTATTCATTCTTAACATTTTTTTAAAAAACTTGAATGCCATCAACACACAACACTGCATTATTTTCATGTGTACCCATGCTGCATTTTCAATTCTTTTTCCCTGAGGCATTCTAAGTGCCTAGAGCATCTTACACTCTTTGGAAGCAAGTATAATGAACTTTGGAACTGTGGCAAATTCTTTTTCAGCATTATTAGTCCAAACATAAAATTTTTTGGCAAATCCTGAAATACTCTAGTTATGTGATATTTACCTTCATATTCTGCTTTAATCCTCAGAGTTTCATCTGGCCCTTTATGGGCAGACGTTACCCGAAGTTCACATGGAATGCCAAAATTTCCACAAGCCTTCTTTATTTTTTCACAGTGACTGAGATCAGAAATTGAGCCCATCAATACTACAACTCTGCACTGACTTTCTGATTTCAGAAGCAACTAGAAAAGAAAAACATGGATATGCAAAAGAAAACAGGAAAAATCGTCAAATACAGAATTGAGTACCATAAGAATAATTAGTTTACAGAGCTATAATAGAGTAAAATTATAACTGGACAGAATATTTTCTTTCTTAATAGTCCAAAGTCAAGACAGAGACAAAAAGGACAAAATGATAATTCATTTTTCAAAATAACCTCTTTATGGAAAGGGAAGCAGTCTTCATAATTAAGACCTAAAGAGTAATAAGAATTTTAATCAGGTAAGTTATACTTATTATTATGATATAAAGGAAAGATAAATGCACAACCCTTCTAATTAATACTCATGAAGCTATAATATAAAATATTTCATCCTAAGATTTTAGTCCATTGTGTTTAATGGAGGTTTTAAGGCAAAATCAGCCAAAATAAAGAGATCATATTATAAACCTTCTTTAAGTTAGTTGCTTAGAATTGAAAATACATGTTTCCAAGGAAATGAGGTCTTGAAAACTGGCTATGACCCTTGCATAACCATAAATCCCATTCAATTTTCATGGAATTATAGTAGTAATACTATAAATCTAAAAGATTTATTTGAGAGGGAGAACACGCAGGGGAGCAGGCGGAAGGGCAGAGGGAAAGGGAATCTCAAGCATAATCGCCGCTGAGTGCAGAACCTGAACAGGGCTTGATCCCAGGACCATGACCTCATGACCTGAGCAAAAATCGAGTTGGATGCTTTACGTCATGACTGAGCCACCCGGGCACCCTGACAATACCATACCATAAATCTTAAAAGTGACATTTAAATGGCACATGGAGTTCTAATTCTGAAACTCTACTTATGGAGCCCATGCTAGTACAACTCTGAGTAGCTGAGCAGCAGTGGAGAGGTGGGCAGGAAATATAAGGGGCAGGGAGGAGACAAGGACTCTAGGTCTCCCCATTAGAATCTGGGAGTGTACTGACCAGTTTAACAACAGGCGGTTTCAGTATGTCACTGAGGATAGTTCAGGTGGTACATTTCTTAAGGGTGTTCCTTTTTTTTTTTTTTTTTTAAACCACTGGGGAAAAGGACACCTGGGTGTCTTCACTGGTTGAGTGGATGACTCCATTTTAGCTCACGTCATGATCTTACGGTCCCTACATCAGGCCCTCTGCTCAGGGGGGCGTCTGCTTCACGATTATCTCTCTCCCTCTGGTTCTTCCTCCACGCACATGGACGCATGTGCGCACACACACTCTCTGAAATAACTGGGGAAAAAAATAACTGTGCCTTCTCATTTTTATTTTTTTTTAAACATTTTATTTATTTATTTAGAGGGCACATGCAAGCGGGGGAGGGAGAAAGAATCTGAAGCAGACCCTGCGCTGAATAGAGAGCCTGATGTACGTTTTGACTCCATGACCCTGAGATCCTGAGATCGTGACTCGGGCTGAAATCAAGAGTCAGATGCTCAACTGACTGAGCCACCCAGATGTCCCTATTGTCCTTTTTGAAGCAGATTTTCTTGGAGAAAAACACAGAACAGCATGGGTTTACTACAAAAGTTTTACCTCCACTCTTTCTGCAACCCACTCAAAATTTTTCTTCACCATCTGGAGCCCTTCGGGAGTTACTTCCTTTAGGTCACGATATGACTAGAAAATAAGATAGAAAGTTTAGAATACAGATATCCTACTGGTAATACTCTTGCTAAATGAACTTATTTGATTTCTGAGTTTTGGTTAGACTACAAAAAGCCTGCATAGCAAGGAATATGTCTGAAAATGGATCTGAACCTATAAATTCATTTCCTGAATTAGAGTAGAGGAAGTTCTGACAGTGAAGTACACCTGCATTTTCATTTAAGGTTAAGTGTTTTCTACACTAGTAACTAGGACTAACTGCCCTGACAATTCTTGTGTATTTAGAGAGCAACTGTCCTAATTTTATTTTTCATAGGACAGAGCAGAAATGGAACCTGGTAATATCCAGAACACTTGGATCCAGATTGACCCTTATTCTTGTAATTATGAAGACCCATCCTCTAGCACCTTAATTTTTAATTGTCCAAATAAGGATGACATTTGTTCTGTGTGACAGTCATAATAAATGAGTTATCTGTGCTGTAAATGCAAAGTATTATTCCTATTATTTTTTTTCAGGATATAGGAAATGTAAGAGATATTTATCTTTAGAAGTAAATAGCAATCAACTTGGTTCTTATCATATGGAATAACAGTTGCCTTTTCTTTTCCTCCCATCTTCCTAGTCACCCCTATCTTGCCTGATCAGGCAAAGGATTAAAAAAAAATCCTGAAGGATTACCTGTTTATCTTTCTGTTGGCTTCGATCTCCTGATGGCCAGAGTCTCCAGGAATCATTATCAATAACATCAGCAAGAACAATCTCTTTGGTGGTTATATCAACACCAAATTCAATCTAGAAATAGCATATCACCAAAGAAAAGTTTTCAAAACTCTACAACTGAAGACATTTTTCAGTTATAATCTTTACTCTCAAATCTGTATTTTATTTGTACCTTCATATCAACCAATGTACAGTTCTGCGGCAACCAGGATTTCTCCAATATTTCAAAAATAGCCTGTGTAGCATGACTCATGATATCCACTTCAGTTTGGCCTATAACAAGTCCAGCAAAGCAAAATTTTGCAGCAATTAGCTGTTCCTCAGACCACTGTGGATCATTGTTGGCATCATCCTGAAAATAAAGTATAGGAGTACAATTAATTTAAATATAAAAATTTTGAACTTTTTAAAATTTTTTTTATTTAACAGAGAGAGACACAGCAAAGAGAGGGGACACAAGCAGAGGGAGTGGGAGAGGCAGAAGCAGGCTTCTCATGGAATAGGGAGCCCAACGCAGGGCTCGATCCCAGGACCCCGGGATCATGACCTGAGCCAAAGGCAGACACTTAACAACTGAGCCACCCAGGAGCCCCCCAAATTTTGTATATTTTTTTTTTTTTTAAAGATTTTATTTATTTATTTGACAGAGAGAGATCACAAGTAGTCAGAGAGGCAGGGAGAGAGAGAGGAGGAAGCAGGCTCCCCGCCGAGCAGAGACTCCGATGCGGGGCTCGATCCCAGGACCCTGGGATCATGACCTGAGCCGAAGGCAGAGGCTTAACCCACTGAGCCACCCAGGTGCCCCGCGAAATTTTGTATTTTTGAGATAAAATGAAGTTCTTTTTTTCTTTGACCGTGAATTTCTCAGAAATATTTATTTTCTCTAAGGACTTAATTTCTGACATGCCCTTTAATTCACAATTAAATTCATAATTTAATTATTTTTAATTTGTCTAGTTTTTTTAAGTTTGTCTAGTTTTAATAGCTACTTTAAAATTTAAAGATATTTGGTAACTTATTCCAGCTGATAAAGTATTTGAAAGAATTTGCTCTCTCTCTCTAAACTAATTTAAAGAGAAGTTTGTGATTTTTTTCTTTGAGTCAACAAAGATAGTAAGAAGGCCAATGCACACTTTAGTCCACTAAATCTCTCCAGGATGCAGTTTTCATAATCTCCTGAACTTTCTTTTAAGATTTTATTTGATAGAATGCGCACACAAGTAGGCAGAGTGGCAGACAGAGCGGCAGGCAGAGGGAGGGAAGCAGGCTCCCTGCTGAGCAGAGAGCCTGATGCACACTGCTTGATCCCAGGACCCTGAGATCATGACCTGAGCTGAAGGCAGAGGCTTAACCCAGTGAGCCACCCAGGCGCCACCCGCCCTTTTTAAAAGATTTTAAATAATCTCCACACCCAATGTGGGGTATAGAGGGTGAGATCACAATCCTGAGATCAGGAGTTGCATACTCTGCTGAATGAGCCAGGCAGTCACTGCTCTTCACCTCATTTTTAATAAAAAAATTTATGTAAGACTATAAGTCTTGAGGATATTATTTAATAATTTAAGAGACTTTATATAACGATATTAGTGAAAAAAATACTTCCATTTTATTCTAAGTAGTGTTACAATTTCACATGAAATTTTTCTTTTATGAATTCTGGATCTGTATTATAACAATAAGATAAACATTTTAGGGGCGCCTGGGTGGCTCAGTGGGTTAAGCCGCTGCCTTTGGCTCAGGTCATGATCTCAGGGTCCTGGGATCGAGTCCCGCATCGGGCTCTCTGCTCGGCAGGGAGCCTGCTTCCCTCTCTCTCTCTCTCTGCCTGCCTCTCCATCTACTTGTGATTTCTCTCTGTCAAATAAATAAATAAAATCTTTAAAAAAAAAAAAAAAAGATAAACATTTTAAGGTACACAATTCACTGATTATACTTGATCTGGGCCAGAAGACTGAGAGGCAATTTTAGTTCCCTTTTTAAAAATGCTACACAAGGGAACTCTGGGTGGCTCAGTTGATTGAGCATCTGACTTTAGCTCGGTCATGGTCCCAGGCTGCTGGCACTGAGCCCTGCATAGGGCTCCCTGCTCAGCAGGGAGTCTGCTTCTCCCTCTCCCTCTGCCTGCCACTCCCCCTGTTTGTGCACTCTGTCAAATAAATAAAGTCTTAAAAGAAAAAAGTGCTACACAAGGTGCACCTCAGTGGCTTGGTCGTTTGAACATCTAGACTTGACTCCAGCTCAGGTCATGAGCTCAGGGTCGTGTGATAGAGCCCCATGTCCGGCTCTCTGCTCAGTATGGAGTCTGCTTAGGATTCTTTCTCCCTTACTCTCCCTCCCTCTTTGTTCCTCTCACCGTGTGCTTACTCACCATCTCCCTCTTTCTCTCTCAATAAATAAATAAAATCTTAAAAAAAAAAAAAGAAAAAATAAAAATACTATATAGACATTACTCCTGACATTGGAACTATTCTTAACAGCATGAACAAAGAGGGAAAGAGAAAGGCAGTTTTATTTTTTGTTGTTGTTGTTTTTAAAGAGTTTGTTTATTGATTTGTCCAACAGAGAGAGACAGCACAAGTGGGCGCAACAGGTAGAAGGCAAATCAGGTTCCCCGCCGAGCAAGGAGTACTGGATGTGGGATGCGGGACTTGATCCCAGGACTTGGGATCATGACCTGAGCTGAAGGCACACACTTAACCGACTGAGCCACCCAGCCATCCCGAAAAGCAGTTTCAATAAAGAAAACCAATACAAATTTATAATCACTGATTCCTACAACTTCATTACGTTTTTGCTTTAAGAGATATTGGTAATAGTTTTTCTGTATCTGAATATAAAAAGATCCCTTGTATTTGCCTTTATTTCAAACTCTTTAAAAATTTAAAAAGTTTCTGAATTGTTACTTTTCTTCCTAATAACTAATATTTTAAAAAAATTATTTATTTCATTTAAATAATTTAAGATAATTTAAAAGATTTTATTTAGTTTTAACAACATTTAAATCTTTTGGCTTTGAAATTATGTTTGTTGCTATATTATAGTAAGACACACAAGCACAGAATAATTACCTTGAAAAACAGCTCCACTTTAGGTGGGTAGAACTTATATCCCTCCTTGACACCAGGATTTCTTTTGAGAAAAGAACCAGTTGCTATTCTTCTACAGACCCATTCAATTGGAATCATTTCACACTTAGGTGCAATGAAAGCTGTCTCCCCACATTTTCTGGTGAAAGCAGTTTTGATACCTACATATTGATAAAAAGTTTTTAAAAAAGCATTAAAGTTGTATTAAAAAAGGTAGATCTGAGGCATAATAAAACAGCTGTTTACAAAAAACAAAATGAAACAAAACCCTATCTAGCCAAATGTGTTATCCCTAAATGGTACTATCAAAAATAAATTAACTTTTATTAAAAGTAGTAGAAGAAAATTATTAGTATGGCTTTCTTACTGCTCTTCAAAATATTCAAGAGTATTTCATTTTAATGTTGCATGGGAAAGTATATAGTGGATCAGAAGGTCTGGGTCCCAGTGTCTTTACCATTCATTCATTCATACATTCAAAAATGCTTTTGAGAAATTTCTCTGCCACCCAACTTTGTATAAAGCATGTAACTCACCTAAGTGATACTAAATTACCTTTAAATCAGATTTGGTTATACGATTCTCATAATTGACAGTCCAGTATTAAATGGGCCTTATTTATAAAATTTATATATTTTATTAAATATATATAAATATATATTAAATATATATATTAAATATATATATTAAATATATATAAATATTATATATTCACATATTTATATATTTATAAAATATAATATATATTTAAAATATATATTTAAAATATATAATATATATTATATATTTATAATATATATTTAAAATATATATTATATATTTTATAAATAAGGCCCATATATATATGGGCCTTAAATAAGGGCCTTTTAAATAAGGCCCATATATATATATATTATATATATTTTAAATATATACATTAAAAAATATATATATATTTTAAATAAGGCCCATATATATATGGGCCTTATTTATAAAATATCAATCTACTTGGGGCACCTGGGTGGCTCAGTGAGTTAAAGCCTCTGCCTTTGGCTCAGGTCATGATCCCAGGACCCTGGGATCAAGCCCTGCATTGGGCTCTCTGCTTGGCGGGGAGCCTGCTTCCTCCTCTCTTTCTGCCTGCCTCTCTGCCTACTTGTGATCTCTCTTTGATCTTCACAAATAAATAAAATCTTAAAAAAAAAAATCTAACTATTTAATCACAATCAGGTACAGCCCTGCATTTTGGATCACACTTTTTTCTTAATATTTGAAGAAAATAATCCCTGGAAAAAAGTATTTAACAGCTAGCAACGAGAACATAGTGGCCAATTTGGCCAAGAGCAAAGAAAACACTTATTCTTCATTTCCCTTCTATTTTACTCTAACTGCTACTAGAAAACTAGATAAAAAGCTAGCTTGTGATGGGAGCTATTTTACTTGGGGATGTTGGAAAATAACCTCTAAGGATAGCTATATCATGAACCACACAATCCAGCAATCCTACTCCTGGGTATTCCAGGTCCTAACACTGCAGCTTAAGATGAGCATTATTAATGTCAACCCATAACGGTTTCCAAGAGATGCTACAGGATTACTCTGTGCTGCCGTATAACAACATACATATGTATTTCCCTACATGAAGGGAATCTACATTTATGTAAGACCTGCACTATTCTAAGTGTTTTATGTTATCTCATTTAACCATAAAATTTTTCAGATAGCTATCACTACATTTTACAGTGAAAGAAACAGGGGCTCAAAGTAGTTAAGTAATCTGACATGTTGCCAATCAGTAATGGTGCCTGGACCAGTTTCAAAACCTGCATTTTCTCTGTACTCTCTCTGGGTTTCATCAGTAAGATTCAATTGAAACAGGGAATTGTGATATGCTGCATGAACAGGAACTATGGAAGAGAGTAAGAATGTAAGTAAATGGTCATTTTAACTCTTAAAGAACGATTGAGCTCATGCTAATGGATAGGCAAATGATTTAAATCAGTCCTGAACTACAGGTGTTAACTACATGCCTGACTTTAAGAGTTCTTCCTTTTAAGATCTGTGAATCTTTAGATATACATGCTCATTTCTCTAGCTTGAAAGACTAGTATCCAAATCTACTGTTCAAATAGAAAGAATAGTTACTTTTACTCAGAGGAAAACTCTTCCTCACATCTGAGAGAACCAAAAGCACAGAAGCAATCTACAGTAATGATTTAGTACAGGAAAAAAAAAATTGCTACCCCCCCCCAAAAGATTCAGTTTAGATGATACAATGATTGTTTCTAATATACATGCTAATCATCTTAACAAATTTCATGACTGGGTGGGGGGCATGAGGAAAAGAACTCTCCCCCATGTCTCACTGTTTGCAGAATGTAAGACTCTTAGTAAGATTACTAAGAAAGGGGCGCCTGGGTGGCTCAATCGTTAAGCATCTGCCTTCGGCTCAGGTCATGATCCCAGGGTCCTGGGATCAAGCCCCACATCGGGCATCCTGCTCTGTGGGAAGCCTGCCTCTCTCTCTCCCACTCCCCCACTTGTGTTCCCTCTCTCGCTGTGTCTCTCTGTGTCAAATAAATCTTAAAAAAAAAAAAAAGATAATATATTAAGAAAATGTCACTTCATACTCTGAATTACAATGGCAGTGTCTGACAGGAAATCAGCCCACATATCCTTAGGGCCACCCACCCATGTATTAAGCTTGCCTGGCTACTCATCTATGGTTTAACAACTGCAGGACTTACACCCATTATCACTACTAACACCTAAACATAATTATGGGAGGTTTCTGTGGGGGAACTGAGAATTTATAAGGTTAAGTATTGAAACTAAATCCACACATTTCATTTCATAACTCAGGTGTAGCATGTATATTATTTCCATGGAAAAAGTTTCACTTTTATCTATTGCTTGTATAGTATTTTTACAGTTTGCTTGTGATTGACAATGAGAAAACCAGAATCTTTTTTTACAAAATCTCATTTGGTGCTCTTCCCATTCTAACTTCTAGAAATACCTTAATTAGGAACATACATAACCTTGGTTATAAAGAAAGCAATTTTAAATACGCCACTGGTGGTCAACTAGGCATAGGATTTATTTAACTATCAGCAAGTAAAAATTAGATAAGGCAACAGAACCCCTAATCTGTCCTCTAAAACAAATCTAAGAATTTTTTAAAACTTAGGTTTTCCTTAATTTCAGTGTATAAAACCTGAAGAATATCTTTTTTTTTTTTTTTTTAAGATTTTTATTTATTTATTTGACAGAGATCACAAGTAGGCGGAGAGGCAGGCGGGGGTGGGAGGAAGCAGGCTCCCTGCTGACAATGCGGGGGCTTGATCCCAGAACCCTGAGATCATGACCTGAGCTGAAGGCAGAGGCTTTAACCCAATGAGCCACCCAGGCGCCCCAAAACCTGAAGAACATCTTTCAACATTTCTGTGAACCAAGAACTTTTAGTTATGTTAACGGTGCCAATACAGTAGTTTAAAGATAATTGTTGGTGGGGCACCTGGGTGGCTCAGTGGGTTAAGCCTCTGCCTTCGGCTCAGGTCATGATCTCAGGGTCCTGGGATCGAGTCCCGCATCAGGCTCTCTGCTTAGCAGGGAGCCTGCTTCCTCCTCTCTCTCTCTCTGCCTGCATCTCTGCCTACTATGATCTCTGTCAAATAAATAAAATCTTAAAAAAAAATAATGATTATAAAGATAATTGTTGGGAGTACTTCATTTAGGATTACAAACTTTCCCAACTTTCTCAGACACAGGACTTTCAGAGTTAAAACTGGGAAAGTCCTGGACAGAGACAATTTGGGTCACCTTAATTCACTTTCTGTTAAGGCCACAAAGTGCAGTGAATACTCCCTTACTGAATAAGCAAATACAAACTTGGGCCTGTACTGATCTTCCGTTTATTTAGGAATATATATATACCTATATATATATATATATCTCCATAACTATGTATAACCACCATGGAAACACAGGAGCTAATTTTTTTTTTTATTAACAATTATAGTATTAAGCAACTTTTTAAAATTTTAACATGTATAGGGAGAATGAGATAGCTTGGCAAGTTAAAAATGGACCACTTATCCATACTGCAAAAGGAACCTAAAATTAGTTTGATGCTCTCTGTAGCAATCAACTCAGACACTGAGAAACCACCTATCAAGGAAGCCTTTAAATAAAAATCCTAAAATCATATTATTTAGGAACTTTGGGTGGTCCTTTAAATTTATACAACATACACACTTTCCATGTATAGAGGGATTTATGATGTAGATGACAAATTAGGCTGGCAAACATTTTTCTCCCCACACTACATTAAAAATGTTCCACAGAAAACAAGGAAAGAAGAAAACTATTCAAGAACCCATTCTGTATGGACAGAATAGATTTAATCTGAACTACCTTGTTATTTTGCGGAAGGCAGGTAACTCTATGCTATCTGGAAATAAAGGTATTAAATTCCCCTTTGGATTTAGAAGATTAATTTAAGAGATTATGGACATACATTGAAGATCTTGCAGGTTTGGCTCCATGCCACCACAATAAAGCAAATCAAATGAATTTTTTGGTTTCCCAGTGCACATATAAGTTATATTTATACACTACTGTGGCCTATTAAGTGTTTGATAGCATGTTATCTAAAAAACGTATATGTTAGTTAAAAAATACTTCATTGCTAAAAAATGCTATCATCTGAGCTTTTTTAGCAAGTTGTGATCACTGATCACAGTTCACCATAACAAAATACTGAGAAAGTTGGAAATATTGAGAGATTTGCCAAAATGTAGCAGCAACATGAAGAGAACAAATGCTGTTGGAAAAATGGCGCCAACAGACTTGCTCAGTGCAGGGGCAGGGCTGCCACAAACCTTCCATTTGTAAAAACAAACAAATAAACAAACAAACCCCAACAATATCCAGGAAACAAAATAAAGCAAAGTGCAATACAACAGGGTTCGCCTGTTAACAGTTACTGGAAGCTCTAAGAAATGAAAGGGATAGTAAAAGGAGACAAAATTATTAAATTATAAAAATTAGAACTGGGAAAGTAAAAAACAAAGCTTTTTTTTATTACATAGATAAGGAACCAGAGGCTTCAAAGGTTGAGCAGTCCAAAGCAATGAGGCCTCTTACACTGGAAGAAAAGAGCTCAAATCTTTTATTAGCGAGATTTCATATACTACAGACAAATCAGCATTGACTGAACCCCTGAAGAAAAGCCCATTATCTTAATTCCCCTTTCTTTACTCCAAGTGCCCTCCACAGAATGTTTTGATCTAGTCTTTTTGAATAGATGTCTCTATAGGAAATGGTTTTCTTTCAGTTTTAGAGTAGGAGGTAACCCTGGAGATCTTTCATTGAGTTCAAATCCCTCGCTTGGGGCAGAATGAGAAGGTGTGGTAGCAATCTTCAAATACTTTTCAGGGCTTTCAAGTAGAAAAGGGATTTGAAATTCTGTCTGATCTCCAAGGATAAGAGCAAAGAATAACTGTATAGAATTGCAGGTACCAAATTTCAACTCCTCAATTGGAGTTGCCTAAAACCAGAACAGGCCTCCTTCATAGATCAGTCTCTCCCAGGATGTCTTCCTAGGAGAGAAAAGTTAAAGAGACGATATGCATGCCAGACAAAGACTGTAGCAAACTGTTAAGATTCCTTAACTAAAGGATACTGCTTACTAATTCCAAATTACATATTGTAGTGAAATTTAAGACTTCCTGGTTTGATTCAAGTAACTTTTTGAGACATCGCCAAACAACATGTTCTTAATCCAAATAATGTCATCTCCCCATGAAAGAGATCGGGGGTGTGTGTGGGGGGGCAACATTCAAAAGGGAGGAGATTGTGCGGGGAGCCACTTACTTGTTTTCCTGTAACAACTGAAAAATATAACTGGTAGTCAACATGTTGTTAACCCAAATAATACCATTTCCCCACGAAAGGACCAACATGTGCGTGTGAGAGAGAATGTGAAAGGGGAGGCTATCAGGAGAGCCACTTACCTGCTTCCTTTAACAACTGAAAAATACAACTGGTAGTTTTATTTGAGATTGCAGCTTTTCCTTCCAGGTGATTCTTTCTGGCTGCATTTCCTGCTGTTATCTGGTCCTTGGACTGCAGGAGGACTTTTCCTGGACTATCTGGCAATTCATAAACTTCTTTTGTTTTACCCTCATAGAGTTTCTTACCAATATTCAGTACTGTGGAGATAAAATGGAGACATCAGATTCAGAAAAAAATTTCCTAATTGAAGACTAAGTTATCTAGAATGATCAGAGAACACAGAATGGTTAAGGAATAATTTTAACAAAAAATTCATTCATCTGCATAGAACCTTATACCCTACAAACTATTTTCATAGGTATCCTCTTTGATTCACGTAACTGTGTGACAAGCCATAGTTATGCATGTAACTGAATTATGTGGGGCTTCGGGTTGAAAATCTAAACAGAACTTTTACTCCCCCCAAAACTTAAAGCCTACCATTGATCAGAAGCCCTGCTGATAACATTAAATGGCTGATTAACACATATTTTCTAAGTTCTATGTATTTTATGCTATATTCTTACAATAAAGTAAACTAGAGAAAAGAAAAAAAATCTTAAAGAAAATGTATTTGCAGTACTGTGTGGTAGTAATCGAAGGAAAAAAGTCCCTAGGTAAGTGGACCCGTGCAGTTCAAATCCGTGTTGTTCAAGGGTCAGCTGTATACAGATTAGAAAACTAAGTATCAAAAAGCTAGAGGTCATGCCGTTAGGAAATGGCAGAGCCAGACGAAATCCTATGTCTTCTGATAACACATTCTTTACTCTTCCCCCTATCAATCCTGCCTCTCTCATAGCAGAACTGAAGTAGAACTACTTTACATTAACAGTATTTTCACATATGTATTTACAATACAATTAACTAGCTTGTAGTGGGGAAAAAAAATGCTTATTTTCTGAGCCTTCCGCTTGGCATGACAGGCAAAATCGTTAAGTTGAGCCAAAAGGGTTTCTTGATTTTTAGTTAAAGTGCAAGGGGAGGCACTCCCATCCACTGAAGTTAGCCCATTTCTAAGCACCTCTATTAATCTTTCTTCCTTACTCCCCAGTGTTAATACTTTCTCCACACCAACAAATGTGGGAAATGGTGAGGAATAAGGACAAGGGAATCCAATTTAATGCAGGTCACAGACCTAAAAAAGTAGAGTCTGGTCATTAGAAAGAATGATTTAGATGAAGGTCAAAGATAAATGTTAAGTCCTTAAACTTAACATTTCCAAGGGGAGAAATCACTCCTCACGCTCCTAGAACAGACTCAATCTCAGCATTGGCATTTTTTAGTGCCCATGTACCAGGTACACTAGGGCTATACCAATACACAAGACAGAGTTCCTACTCTCAAGCAACCAAGTCTAAAGGAAGCTGAAATTAAACAGGACATCATATTAATTATGATGTGAGAAATACACAGTTTGTGGGATCACAGGTTCACAGCAGGCCCACCTAACCTAGTCTAGACACTAGAGCAGGAAGTCTGGAACAAAGTAAGGTTGAGTTTGAGATCTAAGGCAAGGATAAACATTTAGTCAGAAAAGGGAAAGGGGTTAGTAGTGGTGCTGGAAAAAAGACCATGGGTTAACAGTCCATGGCAGGACTTCAGTAGGGTTGGAGCTGTGTGTGTGTGTGTCTGCACACGTACACGCATAGTGAGGGAGAGCAGCAGCTACAGAGTAGGAAAGAATGGCAGAACTCAGCAGTGGTCAGATCACCAGTTAGTGGAGGTGACCATGAAACAAACCAGTTATAATTCAGTTTAATAGTTACTGCTGCAGGGTACCTAGAGGATGAATTCCCATCCTATTGTAATGTCCTGGTTCACTGACAAGGTTTAAAAGGCTCCTCAATTTAGAGCCTCAGCTTAGTGCTCCAACTTCAGATTTCTCTAGTCCCTTTCCAGAACTTTAATTTCTATAACTGAATTTCTAGATCCCACTCCCAAGCTTTTGACATGCTCTCCCTAGACCCAAACAGTGTTTCCTTTCCTTGCATTTCACTATTCATCCCTCAGGTCTCATACATCATGTTGACTGTGTTTCGATTTTATCCTAACAACCACCATGTGGCTTTTAAGCACTTTAGCAAAATGACAGATTTCTATATTAGATTAAGTCGATGATTTTTTTCCCCTAAATTCAATTTTTCTGTGTGGAAGACAATGTACTGACCAGCCAGCACAGCCAATTTGGTTCACCATAAATTTAGAAACTGAGTGTGGGGGGGAGGGCAAAAAAAGTTTTATCAGCATAAATGTCACATACAAGAGATCTTTTCTGAGGACCTAATCACTCGTAGATAAAAAGATTATGTAAACAGGATAACTGTAAAGTGAATCAGGCAAGTTTTGGCCTGGTGCTTTTGGAGCTCTTCTGAATCATCGTGGTATATCAACAGACTAAAAAACACACACACAAAATCTGGACCACAAAAAGTAAATTTTTCAGTAGATTCAAATATTAACTTTGGAAAGAGCAGGCTATTGACTTCACAGGAAAAGCAAGATTTTGAATAATCACTACATATGTTCCTGTGGTTGTTTTGCAGTGACTACTGATTACCAGTATGATTTCCAGGCACCTCTCCAACCCCTGTCCATTTCTTTGTAATCCCTCTCTTCCCCTACTTTGTTCTTTTCCTCAACCCGGAGCCAGTTCCGAGTATTTCAGAAAGTTCGGCGAGGTCGGGGAGCGCTGGGTTTCCTACGCCTCGGTTGGCGGGCCCGGGCCACGTGTTCGCCCGCCCAGCGGCCTAGAGGGGCGGCTGCGCGACCAGGCACAGCTCGGGAGGACAGGAGGGCCGCTGGGCACTCAGGTGGCGGCGAGTGCGCCCACTCCAGCCCGGGGTGGGGGGAAGGGGGACGGGAAGCCCGCGGAGGGCAGGGAGTCCCCGGCAGATTGCCGGGGATGCCTGTTACTCACCCTCAGCTGTCGCCATTATTCTGCCTGGGCTGGGGGCAGCGGCCGCGCCGGGAAGAGAGGAAAGACTCTGGAAAAGAGGAGTGGTCACAGAGGCTCACGGGGCGGGGAAGGGAAGGCGGCCCACAGACACACCCCCGGCCAGGCCTAGTATTGCCGGGCGCCCACACGCGCTCTCCGCTAGCTACACAGCCTGCAGCCACCGAACCCCCGAGGTCTCTGCCACGCAGGAGCAACTTCGACTCCCGGCGCTGGCTATACCCACTGAGACTTCCCGCCGCGCAGGCGCAGAGACACAGGCCGTCCCCCCCCCCCCCCACCCCAGTGCGCGGGCGCTGTTCCAAAAGAGGCGAAAAGTGGCGCGCGTTGGAGGCCCCTCCCGATTCTACAGAGGCTCGCTGACCGGCTCCCTTCTCCGCGGCGAGAGCAGATCATAGGTTGGAGCGTACCAAATAGTGACGGCCGGGGGAAAGCATGTGAGGAGGGCCATACAAAGTTTACATCCTCTGGGACAGAAGTGACGTTAACCCTACTACTCTCATCACCCCAGTCTTGGGTGTTAGAAAATAACGGAGATTTCCACGTGCAGAGAAAGTACGTCCCCGCAGGGAGCCGGAGGAGGACTAGCTCCACCCCCAGCAGTCTTGGCTCCTCCTCTCCGCCGCGGAGCCTCTCCCTCCCTCCTCACTCATTGGTGCAGCCTGAGGGGGCGGGGCAGGGTGTGCTGGAGGGGAGCGCTAATCACGCTTACTTTGGGAAAGCGCGCGCCGCCGCAGTAGCGAGGGTCGAGCGGCTGGGGAGGAAGCGAGCCTCTGAGGCGTCCGGGCCGAGCGGGCAGCTGGTTGGTGCTCAGGCCCCTGCTGCGGCGGCAGGTCCCTCCACGTGCTTTCGGCGGCGACATGGAGCTGGAGGAGTTGGGAATCCGAGAGGAATGTGGCGTATTCGGGTGCATCGCCTCAGGAGAGTGGCCCACGCAGCTAGATGTGCCGCATGTGATCACTCTGGGACTCGTGGGGCTGCAACACCGGTGAGCAACCGGCTGAGGGGTGGGGGTGGCGGCGTGTCTGCTTCTCTCTCCTTCAGCCCAAGCCGTTTCCCGCGGCACGGGTTAGCGACCTCGTGTGCGCCTGAGGGCCTGGAGACCGACCTCTGTTGCCTGGATTGATATCTGTCTGTGGCATCAGCTAGGTTGCCAAGGCGTGCGCGGGCACCACCTTGCATCCCTGGACTCGCTGCTCCCCCCCAAACCCTTAATGCTCTTTAGGGCTTCCCCCCCTTCCCCGGTGTGTGCACCCCTCATGAGTCTGGCCAATTTGTAAGTGTCGGGTTCTCTAGGGTTAGCGGAATCGGGACTTCCCCCCACTACTTGCCGGTTTTAATCTTGCAGAGCCTGGAGCTGCTTTTGTGAAGGTCTGTGTGGGGTGGCTGCTGGTTGAGGTCCTGCAACACGTTGAGGTGTTCTCGCGGAACCTTCGACACTTTTGTTTGCAAGGGCAAACAAAACAAGCCTTCGACAGCTTTTGTTTGCAAGGGCAGAGCTTTTGAACAACTTGTGGGTGTGAACGTAGTCATAGCTGTGAGAATTTAGGGATTCTAGGGTTCAGACCCTGGGAAACAGAGCTACCTGCTATTCAGAAGGAAGTACCGGTTGCAGATCTCCTATGAACAAACTAAGGGAAAATAAACCAGTCACAGGAAATAGTGCATCCGCAGAAGAGTCACGGGTTTCAGATAATGAAGGAGAAGTTTGTAGTAAGAGGATGCCAAAGAAACAACTCCCTTCTTTAAAAGAGGGGAAGGGGAGCAGTTCCTGTATGACTAGATACATACTGGTTTTTGAAAAACTGGTAGATCCCTTTGAGTTAAAAAATAACTTAAGTGATCCTTCCGTTTCTTACTACCTGGCATTTGATCTAAACGTAGGTTTGACATTCTCGCCGAAAGTATTACAAAGTTTTCTTAAGGCAATACTGCAGCAATAACTCTTAAGGAATTTGGCAGTAACATTTATCAGCAATATGGAAGCCACAAGTATAAATGCATTCCAAATGTTTTGCTTTCCCTAAACAAACTTGGATTGCAAGTAGTCTTTCTGATCTTTGTAGAGTTGCAGATACTTTAGTTTATCTTACGTACTCCCTTTGCTAAGAGCTGTTAGTAATTTAGAGTCAGGGTTGAATCAAAAATATTTTTAACTTGAATGACTCTAATCCTGGATAATTGTGGGTTGACCCTAGTATAGATCTTGTTTTAAAATACTGTACATTTTTTGAGAAGATTAGATAAATAATCCAAGGATAAACTAAAATCTGCTTATGTGGTAGTTCAGCACAACATTAGTTTAAAACATTCTTAGGATAAGTTATTTTAGATATTCTGTGAAGGGAAGAGGATCTTCAGTCTCTCCTTTAAATATGTGCCAGAAGAAAAAGGGTTTATTTGTTTGCTTAATGAATACAACTTGATTTCTAGCTACATGCACTTTTCTGTAGTTGCTTTCATATGAAAGAATAGGGATTAGACAGTACAAGATAAAAGCAATAAAAATGTAATTATATGATAATAGCACAGTAATAAATGGATTCTCTGAGGCTGCTCATCTAACCAAATAAGTCTTTGTTAAGCTGGTTTTGAAAATTGACCTTGTGATGTTTTCAGTAGCAGCAGCGAGGAACGTGGTAATTTCTGGGGAACAAATGTATTAATGGAAAACTATTTAAAATTTTCCTTGTGTAGACATCGAATCATTAAGGTACACTGAGAAGACTGGTTCTCTCCCATAAATTCATCCAGTTAAAAATTTTGAATTAGCAAAAGTCCTCACCCTTTAGAGAAAGTGATCTGATTGGAAGAATGATGAAATTCCCTAATGTCTTGAAGATAAAAATCTTCTGCTACTCTGAATTAATCTGTAGGATTAAGTTAGTCTGTAGAATTAGTCTGTAGAAATTAAAAACTAATGTTTTTCTATGACATTGAATCAAGGAGTGTTAAAACTGGACACCTAGATAGGTTGTCATAACTTAATATACAGTAGAATTAGTTAAATACACTGTTCACTGGTAAGTGGTGGTCTGTTGCAGTCTCTACCTCCTCACTTCCTTACACTCAATACTTAGTTGTTTTAAAACAATAGTAACAGGATTCTGTTGGATTTTTTTTTCCTTTTTGTAAAGGAATTTATCTCTTACACATTATCTTCCTAAATCACGGAATCCAGAAGGTGAGATTGCTATCACTTTTGCATTGTATTTGGTTCTGTTTTTGTCTTAAGTATAATCTGATCTAAAAACATTTAGTCTCAGGGATTACAGAGTACCTGAAAGTTATATTATGCATTTCATGTAAATGCAACTAGAACACCAATTACTAGATAGTCATGCACTGGATACTTAATTCAGATGGGTTCATTCAGAAGCACTTCTTTCTAGTAGTTCTGGCAATTTGGAGATTTATTCCATAGCTCTACTTTCTTTTGGGGAATTTTCGTTTAACATTTTCAGTGAGTTCTTTAGATACAAACTGTGTGTGTATGTGTGTTCACGACAGGTACATACAATTGCCACATGCTTTTTCAGTCCTAAAAACTTTGGTTCAGTGGTTCGCAGAATTCTGAACAAACCACACCTTTTTAGATCAGAAATCTTCACGTTTCTACCACAGGCATGTCTTTTGAAGACTAGAATGATGTGGACATACTTTGAGGATTCCATAAAAGGAATTATTAAAATTTCATAGATTTATCCCATCAATCAGCTGATGAAAATGCCCACCCTCAAAGTGAATTATCGTTTTCCTGGGTTAGGAATTGAATCTTAACTACTGATAAACATATTTGTACTTCTAAAAATTTAAGATTTACCTGATGAAATTGGATCGCGTATGGGGTTTCCTGTCTGTAGAAACATTCTGTAGAATCTTTCCGTTCTGTTACGCATTGAGGAAACCCATTTGCAGTGATCTCAGGAGCGGTTTTCTTAAGAGATACAGACACTGGTCCTGTAAATAGAGTATATGATATTATCAGTAGAAAGGTACTTGGGAGAAAGAAATGCACTCAGACAACTTATATAGAATTAGTTTCCAGTTGTCTTCATTTAGTTTGTTGGAGTATACAGGAATAGCTTGTCAGAGAACTTGCATTGAGTTGCAAAATTTAAGGCTGGGGATAACTTTATTTTGATTTTCATCTCTTAGTAAAAATGACCAAAATGTCCCATTTCTATAGTGTTTTACATACCCTTGGCTAGGGAAGTGACTTATGTTAAAACTGTCCTTGCTGGTTGTTCCAGTCTTTGGCTTTGAAAGACTTTCTAATTCAATTACTTTCGTAATTTAATGATCTCACTTTTAAATCATTAGTATTTTAAATTCTTCCAGTTATAACTATTATTTCCAACTTTGCTTTTTACATCAGTTTGAAGCAGGACTGACCCATCCGCAAAGGAGTTTCAAAGTACTACTGCTTTGTCATTCTGGTCAATATTGGAAATAGTTCTTTAACATAAGACTTGAAATCTACTTTCAGGTTTCCAACATCAGTTTGATCTTGGGCAAGTCTCCTAACTTCTGAGTCTCTTTTCTCATCTGTTGGGCTAGACTTATGTATTAAAAGTTTAATGGGCAAAATCCAGGGGGTTGGGAATGATACTTTTGTGTGGTTAGCCCCTAGCAATTTTCCTTTTCACTAGCATATACACTGTAGGGCATTAAGAGATGGCAAAGGTCAGGGCAACTCATCTGACATGCACTTTAGGTCCAAAAATGGAGAATAAAATTTTTAGCTCACTTGAGATACAATAAGGGTCGTTGGGGATAGGGATGTTCCTATTGTTATCTAATACTTCGTTCAAAAAATATTTGTTTAGGGGCACCTGGGTGGCTCAGTGAATTAAAGTCTCTGCCTTCAGCTCCGGTCATGATCCCAGGGTCCTGGGATCTAGTCCCCAATCAAATCCGGGCTCTCTGCTCAGCAGGGAGCCTCCTTCTCTCCCCAACCCCCACCCCCACCGCCTCTGCCTGCCTCTCTGTCTACTTGTGATCTCTGTCAAATAAATAAATAAAATCTTTAAAAAAATATTTGTTTAGCTCCTATTGTATATACATAAGGCACTGTGGTCAGTACTAGGGATATTCTTTTACACAGAGCAGATACCTGGATCTCACAGAGAGGCAGTGTTAGCCAGCAGGCTCAAGAGCACAGACTTCTCTATGCCTCCATTTCCTTCTCTGTAAATTGGGTGTAATGATAGCACCTATATCATAGAGTTGTGCTAGGAAGTAAACGCATTAGTATATGTAAAGTACTTAGAACTGTACCAGGATAGATGCTGATCCCATGACCCTCCACCCCACTCTTGGGTATATACTCTGCTGCAATGCATACATATATTTAGTAGCAGACATGCCCAAGAATTTTTATAGTATTATTTGTAATAACCTCCATTTGGAAATAATGGAAATGTCCCAACAGTGGAATGGATAAGGAAGGCAGTGGTGTGTGTGTGTGTGTGTGTGTGTGTGTGTGTGTGTGCGCACACGCACATGTGTATTTTTTATATAATAAAAGATTCTACACATTGAAAAAGAGCAAGTGCCTACTACAAGTAAAATCATGGTTGAATCTCACAGTGTTGAGTGAAAGAAGCTTGACATTAAAGAACACATACTAAAAAAGTAAGAACATCTTGTGTGATTCCAAATTTATGGTGATAGAAGTCAGAATAATCATAAGCTTTATAGAAAGATGATTATGACTGGGAGGCCTGCAGGGTGCTGGTGTAATTTTTGTTTTGTTTTAAAGATTTTATTTATTTATTTGACAGAGAGAGAGATCACAACTAGGCAGAGAGGCAGGCAGAGAAGGGGGGCGAAGCAGGCTCTCCACTGAGCAGAGAGCCCGATATGGGGCTCGATCCCAGGACCCTGAGATCATGACCTGAGCCGAAGGCAGAGGCTTAACCCACTGAGCCACCCAGGTGCCCTGGTGTAATGTTTTATGTTTTGATTTGAGTGGTAGTCTCACGGGTATGTCCACTTGGTAAAAATTAAGCTCTTCAACTATTTGTGTATACTCAAAATAATTTGATAGATTTTAAATCATAAGATGCTTAAATTTAATTATCCTAAAGAGAGATGTAGTGATTTGCTCTGTGTTAAGTTATTGGGATCAGAGAGAGACTGGAACTCAGGTTTTCTGAGTTTCAGTTCACTGCTTTTTCTTCTGTATTTTTATTCTTCTGTTTGCTCCACTATTTTGTATTACCTTTTCTGATACCTATAATGAGTCATTTTGGAACTACAGTTCACATAATTAGGTTGACTTATTTGTAGGATTGCTAAAATGTTATACTCATTACTAACTACCTTTAGAGAAAACTAAAACTGAGAACTTAGTACTTTGTGGGTTTTTTCCTTTTCCATCCCAGTCTTCTGATAGCAGCCACTGTAAATTGTAATTTAAAGACTCATGATGAATGGACAGTTGTGCAGAAATTTCTGACTCTGGGAAAGTTTCCATTTATTCTGTTACTTTTAATGAACTATGACAGAAATCATTGCTCAGCATTTTTCCTCTCACACAGCTTATAAACAATATATTTAGTCTAATTTGTCAAGGACAGGAATAAACATCTCTTATCAGGAAAAAAGAAACAAGTTTTTTTCAGTGCCAAAACTTGGCATTTCTCAGCTCTTACCATCTTCGTGTGCTTTTCTTTTGATGCTCAAAGTTCTTGGGTTTTTGGTATGACCTTCAAATAATTCTTAAAACAAAACAACACAGGAAAACAATCATTGTATAATTGACACCATTTAAAATATATTCATCTTCAAGCATTCAACTAAACTAAAGTAAAAACATTAAAGTGGTTGGGGAAATAAAGAGGAATGAGTTTAAAAATTAAGAATGCTTTGGTACAAGGTTTGGAAAGATTGAAATTCTTAAGTTAGGTATATGCTTCAAAATAATTTTTGGGGTCATTTGAACATTTAGTAGTGTAAGGATTTTATTTTTGAGAAATCTCTTGCACATTACAATGCAAAGAAAAAAGTTAATAGAATTTTTATTTTAAAAACTCAATTTCAAGGTTACCATGTTTCCATTTGGCAGTTCTGAGAGTTGGTCCTCTTAGAATGCAGTCAACTTCTTCATAAAATCTCATTTTTCTTTGAGGGTTGCCATTTTTCTTTTGTAAAACTCTGTATTCATATTTTAAATTTTTGTATTTGGTACGACATTGTTTCCAGTCTCTGTCTATTCCAAACTGCATTAGTCTTCTGGCAATTTCCTCAAATATTTCTTTGTTTCTTGTGGCCCTTTCAAGCATTTGTTTAATTTTTTCATCAGACCATATATGTATAAGCGCCTGACCTCATTGTCACACCAGTGTTTTCCAGCCTCTGTGTCGCTCACTGTTACAATCTGTAAATGATTTTTAGCATCTTCTAAAGGTATATGATTACCTATAAATCAATGTGATTTACAATTATGCAAACTTACAGATAAATCTTGTATTTGAATATCATTTACTTAAAACAACCTGGGTTGACATAAAGCACTGATAATTATAATAATTTCAATATGAGGGTCAAAATTTCTACCTATGTTCATATTCAAATAAAATATTTAAAAAATTAAAGCAGACTTATCTCCAGTATTGGTGAGATAATTTAGCTGCTTTTCATCAATAGGTAATCTTCACTGGATATTTGTAAATGTGGAGAGTCTTGGTATAACTACTTAAACTGGTATATATTAGCCTAAATTATTTTTTTCTTTTTTAAGTAGGCTCCATGCCCAGTGTGGAGCCCTATGTAGGGTTTGAACTCAGCACCCTGAGATCAAGACCTGAGCTGAGATCAAGATTCCAATCAGTGCTCAACTGACTGAGCCACCCAGTTGCCCCTAAAAAATTTTTTTAAACAGTTAGACCCTGTACCTGACACAGTGATACTTTGTGGTGCTTTGGGGCCGCCCAAGTCTTCTGAGACTGTACTTATGGTATCTTCCTCTGTCAGAAAACAAAGAGAATAGCAGTTTAAATTTGCTGTTTACAGAACTCGAATTTACTTTTGCAAGTGAAGGTTATACTGAAAAACTAGTAATACTGGATTCCAGCATCAAAACTAGCCTAAGGGCACCTGAGTGGCACAGTTAGTTAAGCATTTGACTCTTGGTTTCAGCTCAGGTCTTGACCTCAGGATGGTAAGATCAAATCCCACATGGGGCTCTGTGCTCAGTATGGAGTAGGCTTGAGACTTTCCTTCCCTTTCCCTCTGCCCTTCCTCCCCCTCTTTCAAGTAAATAAAAAAATCTTTAGGGAAAAAAAGAACCAAACTATAACCTCATAGCCAAGAACATTTGTCATCTCTAACCAAATTTTAAAATGCCTTTGTAGGATTCACCACCTTCAAAATCTTGGAAATAGTCTGTCTTAAAAGACCCAAAGCACATTCTCTATTTGGGAATATGAATATGATAGCACTTTTTTTTTTTTTTAATTTTATTTATTTAACAGAGAGAGAGAGAGATCACAAGTAGTCAGGCATGCAGAGAGAGAGGGGGAAGCAGGCTCCCCGCAGAGCAGAGAGCCCGATTTGGGGCTCAATCCCAGGACCCTGAGACCATGACCTGAGCTGAAGGCAGAGGCTTGACCCACTGAGCCATCGCGGTGCCCCTGATAGCACTTTAGACTCAATTTTGTAATGTCTTCATTGTTACATTTTAACACTTGACAAAGAGCTCTTACATCTCTTTTTCATTGGATCCTCATTGTAACTGAGAATGATCCTTATTGCAATACACATAAATAGGTAAAAGACCTTAAGATTAAGTGGTCTTGGGGGTGCTTGAATGGCTTAGTCCTTAAGTGTCTGTGTTTGCCTCGGGTTGTGATCCCAGGGTCCTGGGCATCAAGCCCCACACTGGGCTCCCTGCTGGGCGGAAAGCCTGGTTCCTCCTCTCCCACTCCCCTGCTTGTATTCCCTCTCTTGCTGTCTCTGTCTCTGTGTCAAATAAATAAATAAAACCTTTAAAAAAAAAGATTAAGTGGTCTTAGCAGTTCTCATGTTGTGTTGTTAATAGCAGAAAATTAAGAAACTAATAGTGCTTAGTGTGGTAAATATAACATGCATTTATCGTAGTATAGTATTGTGTGTATAGGAAGTTTACAAGTGAGCTGTTTGTAGTTTGGGGAAAGCTCTTCCTCAATAATATGTTGGATTGCCGTGTTGAAGTATCACAATGCTATGATAGTATTCCTTTACTCCTACTGTACTTTGCTGTATACACTGGGATTTTTTTTTTTTTTAAGATTTATTTATATATTTGAGAGAGAGGTGGAGGGGCAGAGGGAGAGGGAGAAACTCAAGCAGACTCCACACTGAGCATGGAGCTCTGTGTGGGGCTTGATCTCACGACCCTGAGATCAGACCCAAGCTGAAACTAACAGTCAGATACAACCGACTGTGCCATGGAGGTGCCCTGGGACATTATTTTCTTAAAAAACAGTTTGTGTTACTTTTGTCTGTGAAGTTACTTGTAATGGTTATTGTAAAACTGATACAATAATAGACCAGTGAGGCAAAAGGTGAGGTGGTTAGGGAGCCCAAAGCCTATGCAGCAATAGGTATGTGAGATTTATATTAGGACAGGACTAGATCTTATTTTAAGGACATGTTTGCACAGTAAGACTAGAATGAAGTCTAGCTTTTAGCAGTATCAATACATTAAATGACAGGTTGTACTTTGGAGCCACATAAGGCTGCCTAATAAGTTACTGTTTTTTAAAGTTGAAATTTTTATTGAGATAAACATGCAGTTTTTAGAAATACCAGAGATCCATTTCATACTTGGTCCAGTTTTCTCCAATGATAACATTTTATTAAAGTAATATACTGTTGGGGCACCTGGGTGGCTCAGTGGGTTAGGCCGCTGCCTTCGGCTCAGGTCATGATCTCAGGGTCCTGGGATCGAGTCCCACATCGGGCTCTCTGCTTAGCAGGGAGCCTGCTTCCTCCTCCTCTCTCTCTCTCTGCCTGCCTCTCTGCCTACTTGTGATCTCTCTCTGTCAAATAAATAAAACCTTTAAAAAAAAAATAAAGTAATATACTGTTAAATCAAGGATACTGACATTGTTACAGTTCACTACTCTGATTCAGAGTTCCTGTTCTACTTGTGCTCACTGTGTGTATGTGTGCATATTATGTTCTATAATAATTTTATCACCTTGTAGACTCATGTCTCCACCATCAAAGTCAGGATACTCCACAGTTCCAACACCATAAGGATCCCTCTCATTGCCCTTTTATAACTAAAGTTACCTCCTTCCATGCCCAAGCCCTTTCCCCACCCTCACCCCAGGGGAGAGCACAAGTTGAAGGTAAACTTTGGCAAACCTTATTTCAGCAGAATTGGAATTTATGACATTTTATCTAAGTGACTAAAACCATCACTTCTGGGCTCAAGCACATGCCCTACTTCTGGGAAATAGAAACATTTAGAGATTAGGTGTTTGGTGGAAATTTTGAGTAGTTAGTGCTAGAAAATAAGATATGTTGGAGGGTGGCAGTGTGGAAGTCCCTAAATTTAGCATATTTTAAGGAAAGAGAAGCATTTAGTTTCTGTTACATTTCTATCCCAACTGGTATACTGCAGTTCATTTCTGACACTCAGTACCTGGAGTCTAGCATTAGACTCCGAAGCTTTAAGGGATCAGTCTTCCATAACACTGCCCTTACTGCTCTCTGCTCAGCAATCTCTGTACCCGATGTGAGGCTCAAACTTAGAACCCTGAGATCAAGAGCCACATGCTCTACTGACTTAAGTCAGCCAGGCGGGTCTGTATTCTTTATTATGTCACAGCTCCTTAAAGAGTTTGTGAAAATATAAAAAGGAATAATTAGAAAATTCATACCTTTAAAGTTGCCTGTATTTAAATTTATCACCTTACCTAAGTCTCAACTTTTTTTGTACATTTATAATTTTGGGGTTTTCCGAAATTTTAACAATCAAGTCTTTATTTGGATCTTCTATTGGATTAAAAATTTAAAGTTTCTCGGGGCACCTGGGTGGCTAAGTCATTAGCGTTTGCCTTCAGCTCAGGTCATGATCCCAGGGTCCTGGGATTGAGCCCTGCGTCAGGCTCTCTGCTCATCAGCAAGCTTGCTTCTCCTTCTCCCACTCCCCCTGCTTGTGTTCCCTCTCTTGCTGTATCTCTCTCTCTCTGTCAAATAAATAAATAAATAATTTAAAGGGTCTTAATATTATGGTTCATGTGATAAAAATGCATGCATTATAGTTTATAATTTACCACTAAGATTATCCAAATTGTATTGAAAATGTACATAAGTGTTTTAAATATTTCATTTTAAAGAAAATTATTTCCAATTTTTGTTCTATTATAAATAGTAAATGAAATGGAGAAAACAAAAAAACTTGGCATAGCCTCTGACGTCATCTAACAATATTATCTAACAGTAGATAATTTAGTGCCCTCTGCTGGCCATCACATTGTTAATTTTTGTGAAATTGTGGGGATAGTGAGCCTTTTAATTTTGTAAATACATTTTACCACAGCCAAAAAAGAAAATAGATAATTTTAAGATCATTCTTTAAAGAACAGTGTAGTCTTTCACTTGTGATTTTTTAGGCTGATAAGAGTAACCTCCAATAGAATGTGTATATGTCGGTCTGCACCACTCACCCAAAATTGATCTACTTTTGACTGCCTATACTTGAAAGTGGTGACTTACGAGAATACAAAGATATTGAAGAATTCCACCTCATATATAAATAGCAACTGATACTGGAGATGAATTAAGTCAGTTTTAGGTTTACTCAGAAGAGTCAAGTAACTGACAAGACTGTCAAACACAGATTTCCTCGGTAGACAGTCCTTTTTCTGCTAACTTTCTGATTCCTTTTATCATCTCTTGCCTATGCCTCAGGCGGGGAGAAAATAAATTTATTTTAGATCCAAAGAAGTAGGTATTCGATTTTCATGGGCCATTTCTTTTTACTTATTGTAATAGGTAGGCATAGCCCAGGAGTTCTGTGATTCTTCCCAGTGATTAACTTCTTTCATATTGCATTACTCATGCATTTTTTAAAGTGATCATTGGAATTGGATAATTTTTCTACCCTAAATGGAATCAAATTGGATTTTATGTTTTACTTTCTTCAGCCCTCTGCTGGCCTTACTCTCTAAATATGACAACCTAGCTATGGTTTTCAACCCAGGCTGTGCTTGACGATCTTCTATAAAAATATAGATGTGTGAACACATCCTATAACACCCTAGGCCAGAATCTCCTTGAGTTCTAAATTGGGAACTAATTAGTTATCTAGAATCCAGGAGTTCCACAGCTCTAGTTAGATATTTATTTGAAGTAAGAATCTTATAGCACATATTTAAGATGGTTAACATTAAGTGTCAATGTTAACAATATGGGGCAATAGCAATTCAATTATGAAGTCAAAATGAAGTAACTTCTACTTATTTTTACATGAATGTTCATCACTTTATTGTGTTGTTGCTTTTATGTATATATGTGTGTATTTTTTTTTTTTTTTTATGTGTGTATTTTTTAAGTAGGCTCCATGCGTGGAGCCCAGTGCGGGGCTTGAACTCATCACCCTGAGATCAAGACCTAAGCTGAGATCAAGAATTGGGCCTACTGAGCTTACCCTGCTGCCCCATGTTTTGTTTTGAGTTTTTTTTTTTTTTTAAAAGATTTTATTTATTTATTTGACAGAGAGAGACACAGCGAGAGATGGAACACAAGCAGGGGAGCACCTGAGGGAGAGGGAGAAGTGGGCTTCCCACCAAACAGGGAGCCCAATGTGGGGCTTGATCCCAGTCATGACCTGAGCGGAAGGCAGACGCTTTACGACTGATCTACCCAGGCACCCCTTTTAAACATATTCCAAATTAACATATGAACATACCAGACAATTTTAAAAAATACTTTCAGTTTATATTTGATTTAATGTGTTTTCCTTTCACATATAAAAAAATTATCTTGAGATTTGTACTTAAGTGAGTCCAGGGGACTAACAAGCTAAAATCTTCTGAATGCTAAAGTTCTTAATTTTTTCCGTGGAAATCTTTGTCTTACTAAACACAGTCTCATTTGAGCTTTTTTACTTTCAGTGACAAGGGTCATTGCTGTGATGCCCTGAGAACCTTAGGAGCCCAGAGTTTTGCTCACCTTTGTTATCATACCCCTAGTCAGCTGCATGTTCCTATCTAATTAGTCTCCTTAATTTCTCCCTGTTTTCACCTTCACCATTCTTCACCATTAAAAGCCCACTGAGCTTTTAATCTATCGTATCTGATAAGTCAGAGAAAGAAGTTTGCCAAGAGTGTGGGGAATTTGATTACCTGGTTTGTTAATCAGTATGATTTTGTCCAAGCCTATATGAAGCTTTGAACTAAAAGACTATGTATGAGGTGTGTGATGGCTAGTTAAGCTTTTGCTTGGGGCATGATGATTCCCCCCATTACTCATTTTGGTTTGTGTAAAAGACAAACCATCATATAGAAAGCACTTACTTTCCTTCACCGCTTTAGTACCCTGTACCGTAGGACAGTGTTTCTCAAACTTGAGCATGCCTGAGCTCCCAGATGATGGTGAGGCTGCTACACTTTGAAAACCACAGTTATAGGGAACATTACTAACAGTTTTCACCTTCCATTTCTGTATTTTGTAAATATGAGTATTACTCTTCATATAATGTGTTAATAAGCTTGTATGTATGTTCTTATGATATCTTAGTTATTATAGAATCTCATTATATATAATATTACACATCAAATGTAATTAAACCATAAAACCCTTCATTAGGTCCCTACCCTCATGATCTCTAAACCTAATTACCTCCCGAAGTCCCCAGGCCCCATCTCCAAATGCTCTTACATATGTTGGTATGACTTTAGGGGTGACATAGTTCAGTCGATAGCAACATCATATCATAACATGTTATATATTTTTTCACACACAAAAACAAAAAATACTGTTTTACCTGTAGCAGGACTTTGTTTTACATCTCCCTCTCTTAGGTCTTCTGACATATGACCAACAAAGTCATCTTCAGCCGCATCTCCAGCAATGACTGTGGGAATATAGTGGGATATATGGTGGTTTGGTTTTATTTACTTTCAGGAAGTGTTTTTAAACTCTAATATGTTATTTTTACTTTTAAAGTGAACCTGATGGGGGTGTCTGTGTGGCTCAGGCAGTGAAAAGTCTGCTTTCAGCTCAGGTCATGATCCCAGAGTCCTGGGATCAAGTCCACCTCAGGCTCCCTGCTCAGTAGGGAGTCTGCTTGCTTCTCTGTTGCTTCTGCCCCTCCCCCACTAGTGTTTTCTCTCTCTCAAATAAATAAAATCTTTTTTAAAAACCTGATGCTAGATACTGTGCTTGTTTGCTTTTCTCTAGTTTACATTCCCCACCCATAAGTATCTTTAGTCTTAGGTCCCTATAGATACCTGGTATTCTAAGTCTTTAATGAGGTTTTCTGACATGACTGATGGAATCACCATCAGCTGTATCTCTGGCATTTACTCTCTGAACATAACCATGCTGCTGCTGTTGGGCGACTTTGTCACTAGTCATTTTAATTTTAACAGGACAGATGTGTGGTTCTCTAACAGACCAGTTTCTTCTCCACCAGCGAAAGATTTCAGGTCTTCTCGCCACCATTTCTCAATCCTAACTCTGTCATTGCCTCTCTTTCCGCTAGATACGAATTCATACTCTGAGAATTAGGACTGCATTGTTTAAGGCAGATATTAAATGATCTAGAAACTATATGGTTAGTAGAGGTCTTTAAGAACATCTTGTCAACTCAAGAGGAGACACGTGGTTCAAGATTCCACAAAGACTGAGCTAGAACCTCAATTTCCTGACTCTTGGTCTAGAATTCATCTAGTTTATTTCATGCTGTTATATCTCTGTGTGTATTCCTTCTCAATCCTTTGGGTTAAACTCATTTTAAAGAACTTTATGATGTGTCCCAGGAGAACTTATACTTCAAAGACATTCTCATGGATTTTGTGGTTTTCTAAGTTCTTTAATGTTCTTTTTCTGCTAACTCAATTTTACAGCAGTTACAATGAAAAACCTGCTTTTTTTAATAAAATATTTCATTTATTTATTTGACAGACAGAAGTCACAAGCAGGCAGAGAGAGGGGGAAGCAGGCTCCCTGCTGAGCAGAGAGCTGTGATACAGGGCTCAATCCAGGGACCCTGGGATCATGACCTGAGCCGAAGGCAGAGGCTTAAACCCATTGAGCCACCCAGGCACCGCGGAAAAATTTGCTTTAACTTCTGCCATTTAGAATGGCAGTTTTACCTTAGTAAAATTGGTCTATTTTTTTTTTTAAGGTCTTATTTATTTATTTGACAAAGAAAGATTGCAAATAAGCAGAGAGACTGGCAGAGAGAGAGGGGGAAGCAGGCACCCTGCTGAGTAGAGAGCCCCGATGTAGGACTTGATCCCAGGACCCTGAGATCATGACCTGAGACGAAGGCAGAGGCTTAGCCCACTGAGCCACCCAGGCACCCCAAAATTGGCCTGTTTTTAAACTTGTGGAAATCAATTTTATTTCATCGATAACTTCATACTACTTTCTGTGTTTTGGAGGATATTGCATATACATTAAATCTGTTTCATTAAGTGTGTAAGCCTGATGATTCACAGACCTGTACCCCTGGGGCTAATAATACATTATATGTTAATAAAATAAAAAATAAAATGACAAAAATATGTTTCATGATAAATTCAACCTTTAGCTTGTGAAACCTGTTTAACTTAGATTATATTCACGTTATTATGCTACTGAAATTTTCATATAATGTGACCTGATGTTTAGATTGCTTTTCTTTGCCTTCCTACCTGTCCGATTCTCTTCTGTTTTTACATTGGCACATCCGTTGGCTTGTTTTTCATCTTGGAATTCCTGTTGTTGTGATTTCTCTGTTTTATTGTGTCCCAAAATAGCATCCAACTCCGTAAAAAATTTCATACTCTTAGTTATGCCTTGGTCTTGAGCCATTCTTACAATCTTATATTCATGTTTTAAGTTTTTATACTTTGTTCTGCACTGTTTCCAGTCTCTTTCTATTCCAAATTTCTGAAGCTTGGCAGCAATTTGTTCAAATATCCTTTTATTTCTCACTGTTCCTTCTAGTTGTTGTTGTATACTTATATCAGACCAGATGCCAATTAGAGCCCTGACTTCTGGTACAGTCCAGTGTTTTCCTCCTTCATTTGCTATAGTTGGAATAAAAGGTGAGTTAATACAGGGTTCCATAAATGATGTAGAGTTACCTGTATCAGATGGGGAGGGAAAGAGATATGTACATAGGTTACATACATAATGATAAGTAATCAGATGTAACCTTAGTAAACAAAGAAATTTTCTCCTTAGGCAATCATAGCTTAGCTTTTTTCTGAAACTAATGGGGAGATGAAATACAGAACCTGAATCTATTTCTCACCATGACAGTGACTGGCTTTTAAAAAGTTGTGTTTTTAATTGGTCACATTTTTTTTTTAAGATTTATTTATTTATTTGACAGACAGAGATCACAAGTAGGCAGAGAGGCAGGCAGAGAGGGGTGGGTGGAAGCAGGCAGAGAGCCCGATGTGGGGCTTGATCCTAGGACCCCAGGATCACGACCCGAGCTGAAGGCAGAGGTTGTAACACTGAGCCACCCAGGTGCCCCTAATTGGTCACATTTTGATCATCTTTTTTCCCCCTGTCATTTCTTATTCTTCTATCCTGCTCCTTTGGTATGTGGTGTGTATATCACTATATACTGAATGTTGAATATATAATTTTGTATTATTTACTTTCAGAAAGCAATACATTTAGAAAATGGCTCATTGAGGGCAGCTCTTACTTGTTTTTTGTTCTGTGATAGGATAGGTGGAAGCAATTAATCTCCTCCTTTAATCCAGTGATTAAAGGAGGATGGCTACACCCGTTGGCTACTATCAGTATCTCCTGGGGAGCCTTTGTAAATGATTACTTTGCTGTTACTCCTACCCCTAATCCCCATATTGTGATTCTAGTGCGCAGTCAGGACTAAGAACCAAGACGGTGCACGAATAAAGGGTTGGAAAGAATCACATTATAACAACTGGTGCTTCTTAACTCCTTATTGAAAATAAAAGATGTCCCATTGACCAAAGACCAAATGTCATTTTAAGTAAAGTATTAGATTTTTTTTTTAAAGATTTTATATTTATTTGACAGACAGAGATCACTAGTAGACAGAGAGGCAGGCAGAGAGAGAGAGAGGAGGAAGCAGGCTCCCCGCTGAGCAGAGAGCTGGATGTAGGGCTCGATCCCAGGACCCTGAGATCATGACCCGAGCCGAAGGCAGAGGCTTTAACCCACTGAGCCACTCAGGCGCCCCAGTATTAGATTTTTTTAATGCAAGATAGTGTGTCAGAAATTCCATAATGCCTTCGGGAGAATGTCCCCACTTAGAAATCCTAGCATGGTACCTTCTGGTTATATCTCTTGCACAGTTTTGCAACTCATTTTATGGTAATGACATTACTTGAGGTTATACTGGTTATTTAAACAACCACATCTGTGTTTGTCTCAGATTTATGTTTATGTTTAATAAAAAAGGTTGTTCAAACCTCACTATAATGTAAGTCATTAAAAAACACTTTTTAGCATTTTCCTGAAGTATATAGGGAACTTTCTATTTTGTGGTGTGTTTAATGTTTTTGTTTTGAAATGCTTTCCAGTATTTTTCCTTGCTTGAATTAACAACCTTCAGTAAGAATTTAGAAGCAGAATGGGGATTTATGTTGACTTGAATTGGGTGAATAAAACTGTCCTTGACCTCATTGATTTGATACTATTTACTTTAAAATGTAGAGTTCTCTTTGTCTTGGACCTCAGAAGTGCAAAAGTGACATGTTCATTAAATATTAAGCACCTACGATGTATAATTTTCAACATTATATTCTTTATTATGCTTAAAGAATAAAGGGTGTGAATTTGAAGGCTAACATTACTAGGCAATTTACATTTTGTTAAAGAAATAATTTATTTTATAAATGTGACTATGGGATTTTAAAAAATCACTTATTTTAGAAATGATTTTTTTTTAAGTATACATAGGGGGAAACACAAGATAATCCTATAAATGTTTCTATCAGGAAAAGTCATGAAGTTTCTCAGAAACCAGTCTTACTTTCTGATTTGGAATTTGATCATTTTCATTGTATTTTTAACCCACGATACTATATACCTAGTTCCATTGGTCTGATATGAGAAACCAAAAGTAAAGGATTTCCTGAGAGGTCTTCTTTATCTTCTAATGTAACTGACATGTTGCCTGGAAAGAGAATAGAATTCCTGTTAGAGTAAGTTCTAAGGAAGGTAAAAATTGAATTAATAATGGCTGGGAATGCTAGTAGCTTGAGCTGAATTTGACCATATTCATGAAGGATTGAAGATTTGTAATGGACACATTTTTTTTTTTTTAAGATTTTTTACTTCTTTATTTGACAGACAGATCACAAGTAGGCAGAGAGGCGGGCAGAGAGAACGGAAGGGAAGCAGGCTCCCTGCCAAGCAGAGAGCCTGATGCGGGGCTCGATCCCATGACCCTGGGATCATGACCTGAGCCGAAGGCAGAGGCTTTAACCCACTGAGCCACTCAGGCGCCCCATGTAATAGACAGTGGTTTAATATGGTTTAAATACTTACCTATATAAAGAAAAATTTAATTTCTTCTGTCCACTGACATGGTTTATTTTGAACTTCCACTAGATTTGTTTGCTAATTTTATGTTTCTAGAGATGATTATGGTTTGTTTTCAAATTAAATTACATTTTTTAAAGTGAGATGTTTTCTTGGGGTGCCTGGATGGCCCAGTCAGTTAAGTATCTGACTTGATTTCGGCTCAAGTTACAATGTCAGGGTGGTGAGATCCTCAAGTCCTGGGTCAGGCACTGCACTGAGCAGTGCAGTGGAGCCTCAGCCGGCTTATAATTCTCTCTCTCTCTTCTCTCTCTGCCACCCCCCTCCTTATGCTTGTGCTCTTTCAGGGGGAAAAAAATGAAGTGTTTTCTTTATTTTTGTAATTTAGGTACTTTAACATAATAGACACTTGATAAATGATAGTAGCAATATAAAACAGAGGTCCTATAATGAGATAATCAGAAAACCTTGTTTAATTGGCATATTTGGTCAAATAGCTAAAATTTATTGGTAAATACTAACTTTTCAGAAATTAATCTATGTTTAAGTAGACCAAAGAATGTGTCACTTAAAAAGAGCCATGCCAACCTTGAAAAATGAAAATGATCCCCTCTTGATCTCCTGGTTTTATGGCTTGGGTGTTTTCATAAAATCAGGCTGAGACCACTTTTTAAAGTAATCAAATGAGGAAGGTAATTGTGAGGGAAAACTAAAATACGTCATTCAAAGGAACCCAACATAGAATTTTGGATTCAGTTGGCACATAAGATAAATCATAATTACAGTGAGGCTGAAGGTTGATCAAGAGGTAGTTAAGTACATTTTGATTGCCCTTTGTAACTTTCTGAATCAAAGATTTATTATTCATCATTTCCTTATTTCTTTTCAGTTTTGTTTTACCAGTAACAAATAGCATTCTAAAGTGTGTAAACCTGGCGATTCACAGACCTGTACCCCTGGGGATAAAAATATATGTTTATAAAAAATTAAAAATAAAAAAAAACAAATAGCATTCTATTTTACTTCATTATTAGGAGAACAAATATTAGGCATGATTTTAATCGCATGAACATTTAAAATCAGTTCATTATTTAGATGTATTCCGTTAAAGAATAAAAAAAGGAATGTTTGTCGTCTTGAAGATAATATTCGGGATTCCTATTTTAAACTAGAATAACAAATGAAAAATAAGGGAAGCACTTTTGTTTTCAAATGGTATACAGCTGGTGATACGAAAACTAAAAATCTGTAGTTACATAAGAATTCTCTTTAAGAGAAGTGTGGAAGATGATGTACCTAGTTAATGTAACGTGTGAGGTTTGTCGAGAACAGTAAGGGAAGATAAGGGTTTGATATTCTGATTTAGGGCCTAGTTTTATGTTTGTTGAAAACAGCCTAGAGCTAAACATTTAGGCCAGAGTGCAAAAGAAAAGCTTTCTTCCCAACTTCTTCAGGAGTATTTTTTTCTTAGGTTGATCATTCTTACCATCAGTTCCAAAATTGTATGCAAGGGTCCCATGCTCTGGAGGTGTTGTTTTTTTATTTTTTTTTTTCTTTGCTCTGGAGGTTTTAAATTGAAACCCTTAAGTCATTACTCCTGATGCGTTTGTATCAAGTAAGAGGAGGGAAATAGAGTGGAAATTTGGTCACTGAAGGAATGTGATCCAGGAGCAACAGTAGGTCAAAGGTATTCTGAGCTTGAGGATGATTAGAAGAATTTCCAGAACACGAAGCCTTTTAAGAGTTTGTATTTGAGTCCTTTGCCAAGGCTCAGTCAGGCTACCTGCTGGCTAACAGGGAACCAGATCCTCTGTCCTTACCACTCACATGAGGTTGATCCCAACAGTGGAAAAGGCACATTCATTTTCTTTCCTTCTTAAGTTTTCCATACACCAATAAAAATTATCCTGGTTCCACCACAGAAAAACCGGAAGACATTATAAATGAATCAGACCTGGAGAAAGGGCTTTCTAAGCCTTAAAAAAGACTGTTTGCATTAGCAATTTTAATTAAAAACCTTTGAAAAAATCCAGCCAAATCTGTAAGGCCAAAGAGATCATGCAATTTCTAAGACCTCAGTTGACATGAACAGTTAGTTTGTAAAAATAAACATATAGAAAACTGTTACATATCACTAGCAATTAAACAAATGCAAAATAAGTTATTTATTGCATATACCATCATAGATAGTTATTTGTTATTAAATTAGCATACTTCATTATTTGTTAAATTAGCAAAGTCTCTCTGCCACTTCCACCAGATTCTGTGATCTGATATGATCATAGAATGGGTTCTCTATAAAAAGGGACAGTCTTAAAAAAAAAAAAAAGGGACAGTCTAATTGTTACTAAAGTACAATTCTTTTAGAAAGCAGTTCTTTTGAAACACTATTTCAAAGTAATGATACCCTTCCTGACCAACAATTGAACTTCTAATAGTCTCTCCTAAAGTAATAATGTTAATTATGGACAAAAGGTATTAATTATAAAGGGGGCAAATATAAACTCTGCTTTATGCACTCAAATATTATGGAACCATTAAGTAACATTTAATCCTGAATTATAATTAGTTCTGGGTATAATTTAAAGATTATTATTAAAGTAAACAAACTGCTAATGTGCTTGTAATTTTATAATTTAAAAAGTTTAAAGAACAAACCTTGGCATCATTGTGGATATGTGGGAAGGGACTGCAAAGTAGGGAGACCAGTTAAGAGGTTAACTTAATATACCATGTGATAGATGAAGTTCTGCATGGTGGCAAAGAGAATGGAACAGAAAAAATAATGAAACATGTCAGTAGATTTTTTTTAAGGACTTAGTGATTGACCAAAGGTCAAGGGCACCTCAAATGTTTCTATGTAAGTGATTGGACATACAGTAATATTAAGGTGGAAGCAATTTATAGGGGCACCAGTTCTAAATGAGGGAAAAGAGTGTAGTTTTAGGATTTGGGTTTTGAGATACCTTAAACATACAAGGTTAAGTTGTTAATTATGGGCCCTCTGCTTGTAAGTGAAAGTGGAGATTTTGGAGCTGTAGGGGCACCTAAATGGGTTAGAAGGAGATCCTGTTCAGTGGAGATTAAACACACACACACACACACACACACACATGAGTAAGAGAGAGGGTGGGCAAGGAGACTCAGTGACACAAGAGAGGGGCAAAAAATTGCAGTTATTAGAACCCACATCTTTATTACACCAAGACCAACCTCTGGTTAAATTCAAAGCTTTTCAGAATCTGAGTGGTTTACTTATCATTAATCAATATTTATATAGCATTTAAATTTATATAGCATTTAAATGATGAAGAGTGCAGGATGGTTAATTGAATAAAATAATGTTATTGCTGTTTAACTTGACGATAACTGTAAAGCTTTCTCAGAATATGGTATAGTACCAGAAACGTAAAGGAGTATGTTAAGTGGAGTGGATTTTTTTACCAAATGATTATTGAGCTTTAAACACAAAGTTCAGATTAACCTAATTAACCAAATTAACCTAACTTCAGCTTCTGTCATTTTACCCTACCCCCCTTTCTCACCTGGTATTTTTTTCTACTACTTAAACCATTTTCTTTTGGGTGTTGCATTTATTCACCGGTGCCCTGTTTTCTGCGGTGTTACACATCATTGAATGTGTGTGCACGTAGCTCAGTGCTTTGCAGACAGTAGGTATTCGAAATTTTGAATTGAACAACTCTGCTCTTAAAAATAGCATCTGTAAGACTTTGGCTATGGGAGGTATCTCATTACTGCCACTGATTTCCCCACTTTCCCTAGTCCTACATTCAACTTCCACAGACCGAGCAAATTCTACGTAATTACGATGGGGCTTAACAACACAGCAGGTCAAGAACCTTGTTTTAATATCTAAATCATTTAATATCGTAAATCATTTATCAAATCTGTTTTTGTTTCACTGATGGTTTAAATGGAACTGTTCTTCCAAACGAATAATGAAATTGTTTCTTAGTTCCTAGTATTTTAGTGCTTTTATTGATAAATTTAGGAAGTGGGAATATAGATATAGAGCAGAAAGTTCTATCTTGTTTGGAGCTGTGGAGAAACAACAGCGGAGCATATATTAGATTTTTTTTTTCCTTTTGCCACTCTTAAAAAATTAAAACCTGAAATACTCTCAAAACCTAATCTATTTTCAAAAAAACATATCAGGTATTGCTTAAGGAGAGTTGGCATTAGTGGTTAATGTTGTTAATTATTTTAAGCATTTAATGTTGTTTCAGTGTTTTTTTTTTTTTAAGTATTTCACAGATTTAAAAAGTGGAGGTATTTAATCTTTAAAATTTTTACCTTGTGCAAAATAGCATAACAGGTCAGTTGTTTTTCTCAACTATGATATTCCAGGCTATGTTTATCATATGGACTCGGAAGTCCCTACTCTTATAGTTTGTTAGGTAAAAACAAAAGAATGCTACTTTTTCTTTTTACCTTCAGTGGTCCCTGGAGCTGCACTTTGGCTCAGCGTTGCCAGGCACCTGTCATTTGCATCTTCCTCTCTTAATTGTGTGGCAGGTTCATACTGCAGGATCGCATCCAGATCATGGAAGAACTTCATAGTTTTAGAGCTGTCTCCAGAGTTATGGGCATATTTAACTGTTCTGTATTCATATTTGAGATTTTTGTACTTTGCCCGGCACTGTTTCCAATCTCTGTATACTCCTAGTGCTTGCAGCCTTTTAGCAATGTAAATAAATATTCCTTTATTTCTCAGGGTTCCATAAAGTTGTTTTCGTATATTTTTTTCTGCCCAGACACTTAGCAAAGCTTTAACCTCTTCTTCAGTCCAGTGCTTTCCTGCTCCACTCTCCATGTTGAAAGTGACCTGGAAATGATTCACTATTTCTAGCCAAGGTTTTGTTTCCTAGGAAACCAGACGGCCGGTTGTCAATAAGCTCCAAAGAGCTGAAAAGATCTAGTTTAACTGGTTCAAGCTGCCTGAGGGGAGTAACTTGAGAAACTGCCAAATAAGCAGGCTCTGTGATTAAAGAAGCCTGGACCTAAATGATTCCTAACGTTTTTTCCATTTCAGCCTTAAGGGGAAATTACCCTTGAAATGGAAGGGAAGGAAAACCATTTTCTAAATTTCTTTTCTTACATAATGTACTCTGGCTTACTAAAGGATTGTTGATTTTTTTAAAAAATTATAAAAATGTGGTTGGCAGATGTTCATTCTGCCCTAAGATTTATGGCTAACATTAATTTTTCCCCCTCTGGTACGAATCATTTAGTCTTCTAGCACAGGTTAATATTAAAGACCACATCATTTCACTAAAGAAATCCTGTGTCACAAATGGACCAGTCTTACAGGGTGTATAGTATTATGCATGTCTATTTGATGTATTGATAATTTAGTAAAATTTCAATTTTAATTATTTTAGATTTTTACTTTGTAGGCATACTTAATGTTGTAGTTTTTCTTGTTATTAAAATGCCAAAATATCTACAGCATGTAGTTTAGAAAAAGATCTATTTTACCAAATAAGTCAATTTATTAATTAATAATGTGTACATTCATATATTAAAGATTTACTTTTTATTTCCACCCTGATGTATATTCTTTGGGACAAAAATTTGTTAATAAACATCTGATATTTTTATCATTTGTTCAGAACTATTAAAAATTGTGTAACATTTAGAACCTTTATTTTATCATTTGATACTCCACAGTAGTACAGATCCTCTTAAGTCTTATATGTTATCTGCTACCTCTGGCCTAGCCTTTGGCTTTCTTCTCTAATCTATATCATCGCCTAAAAATACGAACACAGGAAATGAAATGCAAAGTACCCAATCAGTTTAGGATTTTTAGAAGCAGTATTTGCCTTTTTTGTGGTAACTAAAGTGATAGATACTTGTTGGGAAAAAAGTGGAAAGCGCAGCAAAGCAAAGCAAAAACCTCAAAAATAAATGAATTTTGTTCATGATTGTATTACCCACCACTAGGCATTTTACCTGCTAGTTTATTTGGAGATTTCCATTTACATCTACGTACTCAACTTTATTTAGAGGTCACGTAGTACAGAGATTAGAAGCACAAGTTCTGTAGTCAGACTGTATTCTCATCCTGGCTGTGCCACCACTCTCTGTGTGACATTGGGCAAGTTACTTCACTTCTGTTTCTTTAGTGTCCTTATCTGTAAAATGGGAATTATAGTCATAGTATCTATTTCAAAGGATTGTTATGAGAGCCTAGTCAATCAGATCATTCATGTAAATGCTTAGGACAGTGCCTGGCATGTTAGTTAGAACTCAGACAATATCACTTGCAGCTGGCTGGTCACATCATCACGAGTGGAAGTAGCACTAGCATGCAATGTGTCGTCAGTTCCTGGATGCTCTTGAGAAAAGTATGCTTCATAGAGAAGCTTACCAATGAGGTAAATTTATATTTAACAGTTGATGCCTTTTTATATTCACAGGGGTCAGGAGAGTGCTGGTATTGTGACCAGCGATGGGAATTCAGTACCAACATTCAAAACACACAAGGTATATTTGAACATAATGAAATGTTGATGATAAAAATAACAATAGCCAGGTGATACCTAGTATGTTGGTGGGGGAAGGAAATTTGAACAGATGATTTGCATATAGAAGTCATACTCTGGATCAGCCCTTTCCATTTGTCAAATGAGAGTGCGTTTCTTTCAGCGTTTCTTTTCCTAGATGGTTTGCTAGACTGACTCATTGAAGCAGGTCATTTACTTAAACGTGCTTTGAATTTTTAAAATGCAATTGATTTAGTGTATTGTATTTGACAAATTTTATTGTTTAGTACATTTGTTCTTCAATGTTTTAATGAAAAGTATCTCATAAAACACAAACTTCAACATCGTGACTATATTAAATGCCATTGAATTGTTTACCCTTAAAATGGTTAGTTTTATGTTATGCGAATTTCACCTCAAATTTTTTTCTAAAGAGATGTCTTATTGTTCTTACAATTAGATTAGTCCTTATTTAAGATTAGAATTTGTAGCCTAGAGGTATTAAGTGAAGTGAATTGTCTAATTTGGGATTGCCTGAGCAGAAACTTATAAGTCTTTATTGACTAGGGCCACAAGTCTACTTTTTTTTTTGTCTAAGATGAGCTTTTACTTTGACTTTGCAAGGGAATGGGTCTTGTAAATCATGTCTTTACTCAAGACAATTTGAAGAAATTATATATTTCAAACCTTGGAATTGGACACACAAGATACGCCACTACAGGAAACTGTGAATTAGAAAATTGTCAGCCCTTTGTTGTTGAAACACTTCATGGGAAAATAGCTGTGGCACATAATGGCGAATTGGTAAATGCTGCTCAATTGAGAAAAAAGGTAAGTTTTTTTTTAATGCTTTTTTTCATGATTGGGATAAATGCATGAAATGAAAGTATTGGGGAACCTTGGTGCAGGATATTTTCTAATTGTTGCCACCTGTTACCTAACTGCAAAGGACAACTGTATTTGAATTACCTGGGCTACTTGTTATAATTGCAGATTCTAAGATATCTCCCCAGACTCTGGGGTGGGAGGGTGGTCAGTTTACATTTTAATATGCTTCCAAGGTGATCTGATGTGCTGCTTTAGAACAGAGATTTGGAAAAGTTAATATATGGTTGTTGTTGTTGTTGTTAGAAACAGAAATTAGGGTTTATGGACTCCTGTCCCTTTTAGCTTTGTCTTTATGTCCAAAGCATAAGAAGAAAATGGAACATAAATAAACTTGAAGATAACAAATATAAGAAAAAGTGATTTAGAAACACTTATAGGAAACCGGTTGGGGAAAGGGCAAAGAGAGTTTCCTTATGTTCTGTTTTTGTTCATAGCATGTTATTTGGAGCATTCTGTGTTAATTTGTGCTTATACCTTTATTCGTCAATTCATCTTCCTTTTTAAAAAATTTCTTGGTATGGGGCGCCTGGGTGGCTCAGTTGGTTGAGCGTCTGCCTTCAGGTCAGATCATGATCCTGGGGTCCTGGGATCGAGTCCTGCTTGGTCTCCTTGCTTTAGTGGAGAGCCTGCTTCTCCCTTGGGTGCTCCCTGTGCTTCTGCTTTCTCTCACTCTCTCCAGCACTCTTGTCAAATAAATAGAATCTTTACAGTAATAATAATAAAAAATAAAGTTATTTGGTATATTTATATTCCTGATAGCTTAATTATCCATTTTTGCCATTCATTTATGGATACCAAGTTTTTTTATTAATAATACCAAGATTATTATTCTAATAATCTTGATCTGGTCACATTGCAAATAAAACCTCAGGTGGCATTCATTAACAGGATGGTTCTACACACGCATTTGTCTCCTTAGCATTCGAGAACCAGGCATTTTACATGGGTTAAGTAGTGAGAGAAGTCAAACGATGGTGAATTTTGGTGGGTGGAAAATACCTAGACCCATGCCTCCATACCAATCATTGTCCTTTTATTTTTAATTCTAGCTTTAGTTATTTCCCAGAGCTTTCTTCTGCCCTCTTCTTAGGCTCTAGTATTATAATGATAATAAAATGTTTTTCTGCCCCCAAATGAAAAATCTTTTTAATTCATACCAAAAAAAAAATCAATATTGAAGTAAAACTTACTTAAAAAAAAAAAAAAAAGCCCATCGCTTAGAGATAACCACCAAAAGTTCGATTCTGAACAGTATCTAGCTCATTCTTTGTAGACATAACCCTTTACCCACGTGCTGGATTTCACTTCTACACATTTAGCTGCCTACTGAAAATGTTGTAGAGTATGAGTTTAAACTCAGCCTGTACATGTCGATGGTGACATTCTAGTCCTGGTCAGTCTTGCTCAGAACCTCGCAATCATCATGAAAGCACCCAACCAACTTTTATTACATCTTCTACACTTAATTGTTCAGTATGGTTAATTCCTTTCTTCTCGTCTGTCAGTGATAATCCGTGAGGAGTGGGTAGCCGCTGGCACTGCAACCAGCAAACCTGGCTTGAGAGGCCCCACTGTAGTATGCCACTCTTAAGGGAATGTGGCGTATTGGCCAGGATTGTCGAGGGCTGAAAATGTTAGAATCACAATTCCAAATCCTTGTGCCTTCTCTGCTCTCCCCCACCTTTATGGCGGGTCTACATTCCTTCAAACTCAGTTTTCAAAAGCTATTCTTTATGCCTCCTAGCACACTTTTTTTTTTTTCTTGCTTAAAAACCTTCAGAGACTTCCTGGGGCACCTGGGTGTATCAGTCGTTAAGCGTCTGCCTTCGGCTCAGGTCGTGATCCCAGAGTCCTGGGTTCCGGCTCCCTGCTCAATGAAAAGCCCGCTTCTCCCTCTCCTGTTCCCCCTGCTTGTGTTCCCTCCCTGCCTGTCTCTCTCTCTCTGTCAGTCAATCAATTAATCAATACATAGATACATACGTACATAAATAAAGCTTCAGAGACTTCCCATTGCCTCCAGCAGTGCTTCCGCATTACTGTATACATGTCATTAGTAGAATGCAGGATTTTCATAACTGAAATTTCACATGATGCCTGATCTCTTGTGTAATTGTGGGCTGTTGGTTGAAGAAGGGTCGGGTGGAGCTCTCCCTCTAATGATTACAATTTTCTCCATTCTAAATAGCTTCTGCGGCATGGTATTGGTTTGTCAACAAGTTCTGATAGCGAAATGATTACCCAGTTACTGGCGTATACACCTCCTCAGGAACAAGATGGCACCCCAGATTGGGTAGCAAGGTAAAACTAGACTAAGCTCATAGCTCTGGTAATGAGAGCTCTGTCTTACATGTGTTTATAACTGGAATTATTCATTCAATTATTTAATTCCAGGATTAAAAACCTAATGAAGGAAGCACCCACAGCATACTCCCTGCTTATAATGCACAGAGATGTTATTTATGCAGTAAGAGATCCTTACGGAAATCGTCCTCTATGCATTGGACGTCTTATGCCTGTATCTGATATAAATGATAAAGGTAATGCATTTCAGAAGAAATAAAATTTCATAGTGTTTTCCCAGGTCGTCGTCCTACTGTTGGCACACCCTCAAATCTTTAGGCATTGGAAGTCTAAGAGTGAGAAGGAACCAAGTGAAAAGATAGGTTTTAAAGTACATTTCCTTGAGTATTTCTGAGGATGAGCCATTTTTAAAGAATTTAATAGACATTTCCTGTTTTGTCTTGTCTGAATTGCCTTGGCCCAGCTTTTTCATTGATTGTGCTATGATTTCAGTGATTTTCTTTTTGACTTGTTAGATGTCTGTTTGAGACATTGAAATCGGTTTTTGAAAGAATTTTGGTATCATTAGTTTTATCCTTGGCTCAAGTTGAATGAAGATCAATTTTTTTTCTTTTCAAATTTTTATTTAAGTTCTAGTTAGATTCGTGTACTCCTAAAGTTGTAGAAATGGACCAAAAAGTTGTGGAAATGGATAGTTTTTAAATTTATCTATTTCGTGTTTAACTGTTCACTTGAAGTAGGTAGCCTCTTGTAAAATTTCTTAAATCTATTAACTAAATTGCCTTGTGATTTACAGAGAAAAAATCTTCAGAAACAGAAGGATGGGTGGTATCTTCAGAATCTTGTAGCTTTTTATCAATTGGTGCAAGGTAAGTTTTGTTTCACTCAGCATATTCACTTTTTCCATATCAATAAAAAATTTTTAAATGAAAGTTTTCTCTCTGATGTCTGTAAGAAGACATATCTATAAATGCAGTTTCTTTTGTACATTGTATTCAGCAGTTACGCTGACTTTAGTGTTCCTCTAATACCTTCTAATTCTGAAATTGCCATCTTGTATTCACAATACCATGAGACCTGTTTTTAGAAAGGAAGACTCAAGAATCTCCTCAATGAATAGTTACAATCAAAAAATTTAAGCCAGAATAAAATGTTCTCTTTAGCCTCTGTTCTTCTAAAACTCAGTAAAACTTAGGGCTTTTATTTTTCAAAATTCAAAATTAGACTTCAGAGGTAAAAGATAAACATATTAGATTTACTGCTGGAGGAATATTACTTTTTAATTTTTAAACCGTCTCTTAAATGGAACCACTTTTCCTTTATAAGGGCAGGGACTTGGTGTATACTTTACAATAGATTTTATTATCAGTCCTAAGGTCTGGTTTATTTAAAGTCTTCTTTCTTTAACATTGTTTCCCAAGATATTACCGTGAAGTCTTGCCTGGAGAAATCGTGGAAATAACCAAACGTAGTGTCCAAACTCTTGCTGTTATACCAAGGTCTGAAGGAAACCCAGTGGCCTTTTGTATCTTTGAATATGTTTATTTTGCAAGACCAGATAGTATATTTGAAGGTAAATAAAATATCTTTAACTTTTTATATAAGTGTCACATTTACCTCATCAAAATTTGGCAGTTCTTGGTTCGAAGGCTTACCTGGCTCTTCAGAGTCACACTGCTCTCTGTTGTGGATATGGGACTGAACCTACAAGTCATATGATGCCTATTTTTCTCTTTCATTTGACTCTTGGTTTTGTTTTCCTTTTTAGGAGGAAGGATTATGATGTTCAGATGTGTATTAAGGCTAGGTTTTTTTGAATAGTGAATTCCCCAGTTTAACTGTTTCCACTTTAGTTGTTTTATATGTTTTACTTTACTTCTTATACTCCATGTACAGCATTCTAACAAGCTAATTTTCTTAGAAAAATAATACCATGTTAAGAAAAAAATAATCCGTTTCCTTTCCCGAACATTCCAGACCAGATGGTTTACACAGTAAGATATCGTTGTGGTCAGCAGCTGGCAATTGAAGCACCTGTGGATGCAGATTTGGTTAGCACTGTTCCGGAATCTGCTACCCCTGCTGCTCTTGGTTATGCAGCAAAGGTATGTTCTTTGGACATGTAGTGAAATGCTTTTGTAGTTCTGAAATTGGAAATCCTTGTTTATAAAGAGAAACCAATATAGTGTAAAAAAAAAGAAAATGTTGGGTCCTTTATAGAGTTACTTTCCAGCCTTTTCATTCAATGGCCCTGTTTTAGTGGATTCTGCCCAAAGATTTGCAGAATGATCCCCTTCATTTAAAAAGATAACATCCTGGGGTGCCTGGGTGGCTCAGTGGGTTAAAGCCTCTGCCTTCGGCTAAGGTCATGGTCCCAGGGTCCTGGGATTGAGCCCCGCATCGGGCCCTCTGCTCAGCAGGGAGCCTGCTTCCTCCTCTCTCTCTGCCGGCTTCTCTGTGATCTCCGTCTGTCAAATAAATAAATAAAATCTTAAAAAAAAAAAAAAAAGATACCATCCTGAATATATATAGAATTTAGTGGTAATATTTACTTATTATTAAAACCCATTTCTTGAAGTAGCCTGGTATATTTGTTTCCTGTTTAGTATGGGTGATAATAAAGCCATTTATGTTCATTTTGCTTAAGGTTTTTAAAATTTAATTATTTTAAGTAGGCTCCATGCCAAGTGCAGAGCCCCATGCAGGGCTTGAAGTCATGACCCTGAGATCAAGACCTGAGCTGAGATCAAGGGCTGATCTCTTAACTGACTGAGCCACCCAGGCACTCCTTTTTTCTAAAACTTTTTTTTTTTCTAAAACTTTTTAAAATTTTATTTTATGTAATGTTTTTAGTACTATGCTTAATTTCATTTTTCATAACTAGGTTGATTATGTAACTATAGCGATCCTGGGGTGTCCTGCTCAACATTCACTACACTGAAAAGTTTAGGTTATTTGTTTTTAAAAGAAATAATATGCATACATTTTAGATTGGTATTACCTTGAAAGAAGGATAAATCACCATCTGCCTCCTCAGAAAGCATATCCTTTGTATACTGGTTTTAATTCATTTCTTACTGATAATTTTTAATTGCTATGAATTTTTTTGACAGTGATTTATCCTTTGTCATGTCTTCACATACTTAGTGTTCCCTTCCAAAACAGAGAAATATTTGTTTAAAAGCATTGAAACTCTTGGCAAATGAATTGGTTTTCCCACGAATTGGTGGAAAATATAATGAGTATATTACTTTGAATGATTCTTCTTTTTGCCTTTTTCCTGTGTAGTTTAAATAGTGAAGGAAAATTGTAATCTGTTGATGGTGAGTTCAGAATACCAATTTAAAATGTTTGTGTACATGGGGCACCTGGGTGGCTCAGTGGGTTAAAGCCTCTGCGTTCAGCTCAGGTCATGGTCCCAGGGTCCTGGGATCGAGCCCCAGATCAGGCTCTCTGCTCAGCAGGGAGCCTGCTTCCCTCTCTCTATGCCTGCTTGTGATCTCTGTCTGTCAAATAAATAAAAAATTTTAAAAAAATGTTTGTATACATATCATAATGGAAGCATGACCTAGAGAAAATAGGAACCTACAGTTCTCTATTGGGTCTCATGTCCTTTTATTTCTTGTCTATCAGTGTGGGCTTCCATACGTGGAAGTGCTGTGTAAAAACCGGTATGTAGGAAGAACCTTTATTCAACCAAACATGAGGTTAAGACAACTTGGTGTTGCAAAAAAATTTGGAGTATTGTCGGACAACTTTAAAGGCAAAAGAATTGTTCTTATAGATGATTCAATTGTAAGAGGCAATACCATCTCACCCATAATCAAATTGCTCAAAGAATCTGGCGCAAAAGAGGTAAGTGATATTAAAATTATCCTAAAGTGTCGATAATTAACCATAGGATACTGGCATAAAAATTGCAGTGTAGTACAGTGAATGAAAATGGATAGTTCAATAAAATTAATAGTCATTTTTCAAATAAGTTGTTTTAATAATAACTATGTGCAACTTGGAAAACATATATGTAGTTTCAAAACTAAAGCCACAAAATAGAATGCTTTTTAAATTTTTAGAGTATTTGTCTTTTTGAAGATGCAGAACAAATCCTGTTGTAATAAATTTGCCACATTGGGTTATATTTTTAAATCTCAGAGCTTATTCTAACTCACTGTCTCAGTAATTCTAATTATAGAAGTGATTTTTAAAAATAAACTACAATTACAGAAATGTCATTTATAACTAATAGTTGAATGGATTCAAAACTAAAGTCTGTTTTAGGAGGAAGTGGCATGGAAAGCAATGGCAGTCTTTCTACAAAGCTTTTAAAGATAATTGTGATTATGAGGGACGCCTGGGAGGCGCAGTCAGTTGGGACTCCGACTCTTGGTTTCTACTAGGGTTACCATCCGGGGATCGTGAGATCAAGCCCAGCCTGAGGCTCTGCGCTCAGTGTAGAGTGCCAGCGGGACTCTTTCCTTCTCCTTTTGCCCTGCCCGCTCATGCACGCTTTCTCTCTAAAAAGTAAATAAGTTGGATTGGTGTTTTTTTTAAAAGGTAATTGTGGTTGTGAGTTTCTACCTTTTTTATGACTGTTATTATGATTAACTCTTCAGAATTTTTTTTTTTTTTTAAAGAAAGCAAGAGAGAGCTTGGGAGCATGTGAGGGAGGTAAGGGGCAGAGCGGGAGAGAGAATCCCAAGCAGGCTCCAATCGCAGCTCTGTCTCGTGATGCTGAGATCATGACCTGAGCCAAATCAAGAGTCAGATTGCTTACTGACTGGGCCACCCAGGAGCCCCTTGCATGATTATTCTTAAAACGAATGTTAAGATAATGGGTGAAAATGATTTCTTTCCAAGGTACACATTAGAGTAGCTTCACCACCAATTAGATATCCATGCTTTATGGGAATAAACATACCAACAAAAGAAGAGCTTATTGCCAATAAACCTGAATTTGAACATCTTGCAAAATATCTGGGTAGGTATTAAAATTTCTCTAAGCTTTTTTTCACAGAGAAAATCCAAAGCTTGTCAGTTTTTACCCTTGTAGGAAAAAGCAATGTCCAGTATTTGTTAAAAATACGTGTTGTATGACATGTTGAGCAGATATTGAACACTCTTCCGAATAATGAGAGTGCCTGGTATGTATAGACCCCATGGTAAGTCTATATTGGAGACCTAGGCCAAGGTGAGATCCAGTGAAAAGGAAGAAAAGCTTTCCAGGTAGAGGGAACAGCAGGCATTTTAGTTAAAGCTTTCCAAAGATCAGATCCCAGGAAAAACAAAAACAATTTTACCACAGATTCTAATGGAATAATTTGGATGTGGGTACAAATCAGAAAGTGAAAAGGGTTATCTTTTATAATGAAGTCAGCAGACTTAGAGATCTAGGTTATCCTGGAGAAGACATTTGCGTTTCAAATTAGGTGAGATTAAACTATTTAAATGTTACACGGATGTTTAGCCGGTGTACCTTGGTACCTCCACACTGCTTGATTACGGCTGGTGTTTATTTTAACGTGGCTGTGCCTTACCAGTTAAAATATTTTGAATATCACGCAGTTGATACCTTATTGTGAACATTTACCCTTTGCCGGGAACATATCTATATTATTATAATAATATCGTGGCTACTCTACAGTTAGGCAAGGTTTCCCTAATCTTATAGATTAAAAAATAGACTTAGGAAAAGTAAGTGACCTTGAGCTTAAAAGTGAACCCAGATTTTCCTGACTTCAGAGTCTATTTTGTAATCAAGAAAATTACTCCTGAAGCTTTCTGAATGCATTCTAGATTTGAAGCTTCTACTGTTATTTTAAATTATATTCTTCCTTGAATTCCAATTTCATGTTTTAAAAAATAATAAAGGCCCAGAGTTTTATTACTTACTCCTTCCCTCCTCCTCCTCCTTTTAAAGAAGCTAAAGGAGGAATTTTTATCCTGGCTTGAGTTTTTCTGTTTGTAACTGTTGTCTTTTGAGGCAGATCATCTTTTCCAAAGGAAGTGTAATGACCTTTTCCTTTTTCTCTCTTTCCCCTATAGGAGCAAACAGTGTTGTATATCTGTCAGTGGGAGGACTGGTTTCATCTGTACAAGAAGGGGTAAAGTTTAAAAAACAGAAAGTGGAAAAGCAGGATATTATGATTCAAGAGAATGGGAATGGTCTGGAATGCTTTGAAAAGAATGGTCATTGTACAGCTTGTCTCACTGGAAAATACCCTGTGGAATTGGAATGGTAGCTGGTAGGGACAGATACGATTTTCTAAGATACAAAGTTGGTCAAGAAGTTTTAGTGGTGGTTAACACCCTATCCATTTACTGTTACTCCCTTGAAATGATGTAAAATGCCACATGCTTACGTTTACCTTTATAAGTTTTGAGATTTCTGAGAAAAGTACCAAAGTGCTTTCTTTAACAATCCTAGATAAATATTTTGGTGTTATCTAGGAATTTGGATGATCCTTTCAGTTTTTATTTCGTAGTTTAGTACTTTGAGGCTACCACTTCTGAGATCATATACATTTAATTTTGCATCAGCAACAATAATGCAAAGAATAGGTAAATTTCTGTTTTAGTGAGTATTGCCAGGCACTATACCTTCCCACAGATTCTTAGAGAATTTTGTGGACTGTTTCTTGAAAGTTATTGAAATTCAGTTGTGGAATATTTTCATAATTGAACCTTGCTAATTGTGTAAAATACTACAACATCGGTGTTTCTTTTGTTTTTTGTTATTTCTTTGAAACGCACAAGCATTGGCTAGCCTTTTTTTACCTGGTCAGAGAAGGCGGGGGTAAGTGGCATTTGGTAGGTCCATGCTTTAAAGAGTTAGAAGGAGGTTAGACTAAGGTGGTATGATGCAAACAGGACATGAGTTAAATAGAACATTTCATGCAAACCTTGAATCCTTTATATCCCCAAAGTGGCAGGTTCCTGGAGTTCTCAGTGTGGTTTTGACCTTGGCTTCCCTGTCTTACAAATATATGCCTTTTTGTGCCTCGCTTTTCCCGCCTGTGCAACGGGGTACTTATATTGCAAGATTAAAAATTACAGAAATATGAAAAAGTGTCATACTTTTGGAGGTTAGAATCATTTCACCCCTCAATTTTAAGATAGTGCATGATTATTAGGTTTTGAAATGTTGGCTGTTATTCTGAAATTGAGATTTCGTTCTGATAAAGGGAGACATACAGTTTAGCAGTGCTTTGCCGTCTGTCTTTGAGATGTCTTAAAAATGATTCTAAAAACAGGTCGGTGGAAGGAGTTTTCCTACATTTGACTATAAAGTATGATTCATACTACTTAGTGCCCTTATAGTATAAGCCCAGCAAGTAACCTAGTACATTTGAAGTAAAAAATAAATTTTTAGATTCTAACAACCTTTTTATCCTTATTAATTATATTCCTTTAATGAAGTGCTTGATCATTTGCAAACATATACACATATATCACACATATATGTATAAATATATATACATAGTTGAAATGAAATGATCAAGTAGAAACATGGTAGGGGCCAATTTTGTTTAAGAATCGAGATGACAACTATTTTGGAATTAGCATGCCCATCTAATTCTGAGCATCACCTTATCACTTTTTTCTACTTTTATTTTATTGGGATTTAAGAAACACAGTTTTTTAAAAGTGTTTTCTTATAACATCTGAGATTGAAAATTTTAAGTTGACCTGCCCCCAACTCCTGTTTATGTGAGATTTTTTAAAACATAAAGGTGTTTGTTTCTGTGTTATTAAGTTACCTTAATTTGATGTATATAGTGTCCAAATCCATTTAGAAATTTAATATTTATTAATAACTGAAATCTTCTGTCTTCATTTGGTATATAGTCTCATATGTTATATTATATGTGACAGGCCAAGATAAAATCTTGACAGTTCTTTAAGCCCATATGCAGCGGGCGGTAGTGGGTCACATAACCCTGTGGCAGTGACATAAGCAAATTGGCATTTGAATAAAGCCCTGGGACCATTTGAGTGTATAGCCTCTTGTCTTAAATGTATTCCTCACATCAGCATGGAGGAAACAAGACATGTGGGTCAATTTTGAATTGGCCTCACTTACATTTGATTTTTAAAAACAAGAGACTCAGGGAAAGTACTAAACCAAAATCTCTGATTTGACTTTTGTGTTTTCCATAGTTTTTTGTCTCCCATTGTTTTTATTTTGTTCTACTGAGATGCTTTTATAAAGGAATATGGTACTGTGAGAGTTTGGTAATTCTACAGATTTCTTAATGTTTCTCCATCATGACCTTTTATTTCCCAAGTTTCTGAAGTCAGTTAAATTACAGTTTTTTACATATACTCTCAAACGTTGTTTAACTGCTTTAAATTAAAATAAGCAGAGTATTGAAAATCACAAAACAGATTAAAAAATGTGTTTTCACAGGATCTTTATTGTGAATTAAACTAAGCCTACTTTTTTGTGACTTCATTGTGATGCGTTGGTGACAAATACATGTAATAAGTAATAAGTGTGTTTAAATATGCGTGTGTGCTTTTTTTAATAGTGACCTTTATTTAGTGCATTATAATGAATAGCACAGTAGTAGTGACATCCATGCTTCATTCTTGACACCAGCTAGTCAGATCTTATTTCTCTGATCCAGACATTTCAATAAATAGGCCATTGCTTATGAACAGGAAAAAACTCCTGGCTGAGTAGAAAGGACACATAACGTTATTTAAAATGTAATGCTAATAAGTAAGCACCATAATATTAGCAAGCTCTGCAGAAGGACTAGTGGGAATGGGGAGTGTAACAGAAGAGGTGTCACAGATTTCCAAAATGTGTGCGTGCATGTGTTTGTGTGTTGGGGGAATTTTTTTTTAAATCAAAGTAGGTAAATCAATAAACTGTGGTACATCCAGGCAATAGAATATTATTCAGTCCTAAAAAGAAAAGAGCTAGCAGACCACAGAGAGACACGGAGGGAACTTAAATGCATATTACCAAGGGAAAGAAGCCAGTCTGTGAAAGCTGTATACTGTGCGACTCCCAACTATATGCCATTTTGGAAAAGGCAAAACTGTGGAGACATGAGGGGTTGGTGGGGAGGAACATATGATAGGAAGGGCACAGAGAATTTTTGGACCATGAAACTGCTCTCTGTGATACTGTGATGGTGGATACATGTCATTATATATTTGTTCCAGCCCATGGTGTACAAAACCAAGAGTAAACCCTAATGAAACTATAGACTTTGGATGATAATAACGTGTCCATGTAGGCTTATCAGTTGAAAGATCATGGGGGGGCTGTGCATGTTTGGGGTTGGGGTTCGATTTTGCTGTAAACTAAAAGTACTCTAGAAAATAGTCTCTCTCTCCCTCTCTCTCTCTCTCTCTCTTTTTTTTTTTTTAGATTTTATTTATTTGACAGAGACACAGTGAGAGAGGGAACATAAGCAGGAGGAGGAGAAGCAGGCTTCTCGCCAAACAGTGAGCCTGATGTGGGACTTGATCCCAGGATGCTGGGATCACGACCCGAGCCGAAGGCAGACACTTAATTACTGAGGCACCCAGGCACCCCAATATAGTCTATTTTTAAAATAAACATACCAGGGCACCTGGGTGGCTCAGTGGGTTGAAGCCTCTGCCTTCAGCTCGGGTCATGATCTCAGGGTCCTGGGACTGAGCCCCGAGTCAGGCTCTCTGCTAGGTGGAGAGCCTGCTTCCTCCTCCTCTCTCTCTCTTCCTGCCTCTCTGCCTACTTGTGATCTCTGTCAAATAAAACAAATAAAATCTTTAAAAATATATATATAATAGGGGCGCCTGGGTGGCTCAGTGGGTTAAGTCGCTGCCTTCGGCTCGGGTCATGATCTCAGGGTCCTGGGATCGAGTCCCGCATCGGGCTCTCTGCTCCGCAGGGAGCCTGCTTCCCTCTCTCTCTCTGCCTGCCTCTCCATCTACTTGTGATTTCTCTCTGTCAAATAAATAATAAAAATAAAATCTTTAAAAAAAAAATATATATATATATATATATATATATATATAATAAACATACCAAGACCCACCTCTAAACAAAAAGTAATATATGCATATATGCTGTTGCCTCTGAAAATCTTGCCCCAGGGCGTCACTTCTCATGCCTTCTTCTTTGGATTTCAAATAGAGCCTTGTCAACTCCTAAGGAAAATTGCTTTCTTGTTTATAAGTAAAAATGAAAATCCAAGCCTCTCAGGAAAAACTGCATGTCCCTTAGACATTTTAGACTAAGCTATAGTACGCAATGTAAACTCATTTTTGAGTGTGCATAAATTTTTTCTGTAGCTGAGAAGTTGTTAAACGATGGCAGGAACCAATACTTTTTTTTTTTTTTTAAGATTTTATTTATTTATTTGACAGACACAGAGATCACAAGTAGGCAGAGAGGCAGGCAGAGAGAGAGGGAGAAGCAGGGTCCCATGCTGAGCAGAGATCCTGATGTGGGGCTCGATCCCAGGATCTTGAGATCATGACCTGAGCTGAAGGCAGAGGCTCAACCCACTGAGCCACCCAGGTGCCCCAGAACCAATGCTTTTAACTGTTTTGGAAGTTCTCAGGATCTACCATAATAACTGAACTCCTTGCCCTGTGACAAAATGGAAAATGATTGCACAAAAGGGGCCCACGGCCTTTGAATTTGCTTTACTGAAAATTAATTTGTTTGACATACTGATTGAGGAGATAATTTTGTGTTAACTTGGCTAGGCTGTGGTGCCCAGTTTGTTCAAACACCAATCTAGATTGGTGAAGTTATTTTTTAGATTTGATTAGCATTTAAATCAGTAGACTTTAAAAAAAAAAAAAAAAAAAGATTGATTTTAGAAAGAGCCTGAGTAGAGGGAGGGGCAGAGGGAGAGAGAGACTCTCAAGTGAACTCCCTGCTGAGCACAGAGCCCCACTCAATGCAGGGCTCAACGCATGTCGTGCTCAATTCCATGACCCTGAGATCATGACCCGAACCTAAATAAGAGTTGGACACCTAACAGACTAAGCCACCAAGGTGCCCCAGCAGTAAACTGAAGAAAGCAGATTACTGTCCAGAATGTGAATGGGCCTCATCCAGTCAGTTGTAGGTCCTTAAGAATAAAGATGGAGGTTTCCTGAAGGTAGAATTTTCAAAATTGCAACACAGAAACCCTGCCAGAGTTTCCAGCCTACTGGCCTGCTCTGTAGACTTCAAACTTGTTGGCTCTCACAATTTTATGAGCCAGTTTCTTTTCTTTTTTTTTTTTTTAAGATTTTATTTTATTTTTTTGAAGACTTTATTTACTTGAGAGAGAGAGAGAGAGCATGAGAGAAGAGAGGGTCAGAGGGAGAAGCAGACTCCCCGCTGAGCAGGGAGCCCGATGCGGAACTCGATTCCGGGACTCCAGGATCATGACCTGAGCTGAAAGCAGTTGCTCAACCAACTGAGCCACCCAGGCACCCCCTATGAGCCAGTTTCTTAAAAATATGTGTATCTCGGGGCACCTGGGTGGCTCAGTGGGTTAAGCCTCTGCCTTCGGCTCAGGTCATGATCCCAGGGTCCTGGGATCGAGCCCCACATCGGGCTTTCTGCTCTGCAGGTAGCCTGCTTCCTCCTCTCTCTCTGCCTGCCTCTCTGCCTACTTGTGATCTCTGTCAGATAAATAAAGAAAAAATCTTAAAAAAAAAATATGTGTATCTCTCTCTCTTTCAAACATATACTTATATATATATATATGTATATATTTTTTAAAGATGTTTTTATTTGACAGAGTGAGAGATCGCAGAGAGGCAGGTAGAGAGAGGAGGAAGCAGGCTACCTGCTGAGCAGAGAGCCTGGATGTGGGGCTCAATCCCAGGACCCTGAGACCATGACCTGAGCTGAAGGTAGAGGCTCAACCCACTGAGTCACCCAGGCACCCCTTTTATATATTTTATGTAGTATTTGTATGTATATAATGTTATTGGGTCCCCTGCAGAACTTTAATAAAATAGACTCCCTCTTGCGAACAATGGGACCTCCCTCATCACTTCGTTCTTTCCTAGCCATCTGACAAAACAAGCCTGAATGAACCCAGCCACTAATTTTCTCCATCTTCAACTGAGCAGCTGAGTACTGTTAAGAGTAAATCAAATAACACCATTATACCAGCTGTGTTGCTACAAAGCGCACAACAGGGAGCTAGCCTTGTTTTCAGGGTAGTATGATACTGTGATTTATAATAAATATATATTTGGTCTTTATCCTATTTCTAGCACAGTTATCCTAAAGTCCTTGAGATTTCCTAAGTGGTAGGAGAAATAAAGGTGTGGTTTAAAAAAAAAAATTCCAGTATAGTCAACATACAGTGCTAAATTAGTTCCAGATGTGCAATACAGTGATTCAACAGGTCCATATATTACTCAGTGTTCATCATGGGAAGTGTACTCTTAACCCCCCATCACTTCTTTCACCCATCCCCCACCCACCCACCTCCTCTATGGTAACCACTTGTTAATTCTCTGTGGTTGAGGGTTTTTTGGTTTGCCTTTAATAAAGATGTCACTATTCATAACAAACTCTTTTCAACCACACCTGAATTTATGTTAATGAGGTGACTTTCTAAAAACACCTACGAATAAGGACTACTTGCCTTGGGAACTAACCATGTGAACATCAGGTTGAACATCCAGCCCCATCTCCTTGACTTTGACGGAGGGGAGTGGAGCTACAGATTGAATCAACTGGTAACGTCCAATGATCTAATTAATCACGTCCTCAGGGCGCCTGGGTGGCTTCGTTGTTGATTGTTGGACATCTGCCTTCCGCTCAGGTCTTGATCCCCGGGTCCTGGGATCGAGCCCCCGCATCATGCTCCGGGTTCTGTAGGAAGTCCGCTTCTCCCTCTCCACTCCCCCTTCCTCTCTTGCTATGCCTCTGTCAAATAAATTTTTTAAAATCTTTAAAAAATTAATCATGCCTGGGGCACCTGGCCTCTGCCTCTGAAGCCTCTGTCTTCAGCTCAGGTCATGATCTCAGGGTCCTGGAATCGAGCCCCGCATGGTGCTCTCTGCTCAGCAGGGAGCCTGCTTCCCCCCCCCCCCCCCTCTCTGCCTGCCTCTGCCTACTTATGATCTCTGTCAAATAAATAAAATCTTTTTAAAAAATTAATCATGCCCTCACAATTAAGCATATAAAAACCCGGAAGGACACAGGGTATGGAGAACTTCCGGGTTGGTGACCTGGAGACTCGGGTGACTGGTATGCTTGGAGAGCATGTAGCTCCATGCTCCCTTTCCACATACCTTGTCCTCTGCGTTTCTTCCAACTGGCTCTTCCTGAGTTAATTGTGGGTTGGATGGAAAACCCACACATTGGAGGTAAGGTCAAGGATAATCAAAATTGTTTATGAAATTTTTATTCTTAAAAGAAATGACATTGGCAACTGAGATGAATGGGAAATTAGGTGAAAAGAAGTGAAGTTAGAATGCATCAATAAATGGACAAAGGATCAGCAAGGTTCTGGGATAGGCATTTGATATTTCCCAGGAATTGATGTAGTGGAGGGAGAAGAATAAAAAGATAGTTGGGGAGGGACGCCTGGGTGGCTCAGTTGGTTGGACGACTGCCTTCGGCTCAGGTCATGATCCTGGAGTCCCGGGATCGAGTCCCGCATCGGGCTCCCAGCTCCATGGGGAGTCTGCTTCTCTCTCTGACCTTCTCCTCGATCATGCTCTCTCTCACTGTCTCTCTCTCAAGTAAATAAATAAAATCTTTAAAAAAAAAAAAAAAAAGATAGTTGGGGAAACAGGTGCATACGAAATGAAACTGTTTTCAAGGTACTTAACTATTGAGTATAAGAAGTCAAAGAAATAATGCAGCTGTTGCCAGGTTCTGTATAAGAAGTGTAAGTCACCGTTTGGGAAGGGTCTAGGCTTGGACCCTACTGAAAAGCTATTACTGTCACTGTTTCATGGCAGTAGACCTGAGATTTCTGGGTCAAAGACAAATGCATTGCGCATGGCAAAAAGTGGCCAGAGCTTCATTTGTCAGTTCCCCGTTTCCCAAGTCCCACTGGGGAGATGGAGTTAGGCAGAGATGGATGTCTGCACTTGCAGTGAGTTGTGTGACAGGAAAGGAATATTAAGTTTGGGGGATTTGCTTTTATAGTAAATGGAAGCAAACCTGCTCCTTGGGAAAAACATTACCTCAGGTCTGGAGATCCATCACCCCAAACAGCCAGCCCTGACAAATGACCTGAATAAAGAGCAATCAATACCTTGTGTTTCTGGCATATCCAGCAAGAATTTGCAAGGACACCCAGGACCATGGCAGGAGTGTCCCTCCCAGCAGTTTGCTGGGTTCATGGGATGGTGAGGGGAGGATAGATACATTCTAATAAAGCGTTGAAGAAAGGCACCAAGGAGGTGGTTTTATTTTTTATGATTTTATTTATTTGTTGGCACACGAGAGATCTCAGGCAGAGGGAAGTAGGCTCTCTGCTGAGCAGGGAGCCTGATGTGGGACTCAATCCCAGGACCCTGGGATCATGAGCTGAGCCACAGGCAGACGCCTAATCGACTGAACCACCCAGACATCCCAAGGAGGTGATGTTTAAGCTGTGTTTTCATAAAAGGGGTAAATGTTCATCAAGCAAACTTGGGGAGAAGAAAGGGTATTTTAGCCTGAAACCCTGCCAGAACACAGGTGTGGATATTTGGCTCAGAAGATTTACTAGGGTCTTAATCATAGCTGAACTTCCAGGACCATGTATGAGGAATATGGAGGTTGGTTAAGTGTTACAGGTAGGGCTAGATAATGAACCATCTTGTTTATCTTGGTAAGGTATCTGAATGTCTTCCTGCAGCCAATGAGAGACCACTAAAGAAGGTCTTAAGCAGGAGAATGCTATGATTTTTTTTGAAAAAAGACTATATTTATTTCACAGAGAGATCACAAGTAGGCAGAGAGTCAGGCAGGGGGAGGGGGAAGCAGGCTTCCTGCTGAGCAGAGAGCCCCATGCAGGGCTCAATCCCAGGACCCTGAGATCTTGAACTGAGCTGAAGGCAGAGACTGAACCCACTGAGCCACCCAGGCACCGCAGGAGAATGCTATGATTAATCTGACATATATTTTAGAATTATCATTCTAGATTACCAGGTAAAAATGGTGTTTTGAACTTAGTCTTCTGCATTTGCTTTCTCTTAAGACCCCCTGAAAGTGACGGTAAAGGGACTTAAGAGTCCTAAACTCTCAAGGATAGACTAAAAGATTCTGGAGTCAAAAGCAAAGGGCTCAGCTGATTTGGAAAAGCTAAATTCTAAACCAGCAGCGGGAAAGCCAATAAACAATCCTATTTACATCACAGAACCTCTTAAAAACCTGAGAAGTTGGCTTCTGGAAAGGGGTGACGAGGGTAACAGCATTGAAGTTCATTTAGGAATGAGTTACATCTTTGTGCCCTTACCTATCACCGCTGTGTAGCCTAATTCTGAAGGCCCTTGTGTTCAGGAGAAAGTAAAACAATGTCTTTGGGGTTTTTTGTTGTTGTTGTACTAATTAAAACGTTAAAAAAAAAAAAAAGATCTGAGAGCGGGCATGAGCTGGAGGGACAGAGAGAGCAAGAATTCTTGAGATTTCTGAGCACGGAACCCTATGGGGGCTCAATCTGATGACCCTGAGATCATGACCTGAGCTAAAACCAGAAGTTGGACCTTAACCATCTGCGCCACACAGGCACCTTTTTAATAAAAAAAAATTTTTTTTAAAGATTGTATTTATTTGAGGGGCACCTGGGTGGCTCAGTGGGTTAAGCCGCTGCCTTCGGCTCAGGTCATGATCTCAGGGTCCTGGGATCGAGTCCCGCATCGGGCTTTCTGCTCAGCAGGGAGCCTGCTTCCCCCTCTTCTCTCTGCCTACTTGTGATCTTTCTCTGCCAAATAAATAAATAAAATCTTAAAAAAAAAGAGATTGTATTTATTTGAGAGAGTGGGCATGACCGGTGGGAGAGGGACAAGGGAGAAGCAGACTCCCCACTAAGCAGGGAGCCCTCAGGCAGGACCCTGAGATCAAGACTTGAGCTGAAGGTGGACTCTTAATTGACTGAGCCACCCAGGTGTCCCTTAGTTTTAAGTGGGCTCCTCACCCAGCATGGAGCCCAATGCAGGGCTTGAACTTACAACCCTGAGATTAAGACCTGAGCTGAGGTTGAGTTGGACATTCAACCGACTGAGCCACCCCGGTGCCCCTAAAACAATGTCTTCATATTGGAGGACATAAAAAACCTGAAATAGAATTAAGTGATAAGTTTTATACTCAATTCTGAGACACACACCTCCAAACATACAGCAAGCCCTTTTCTCTCAACTTGATTTTCAACAAACTTGTCCTACAGACTCTTTACAATCAAGTTAAATGTCCCACTTTTATTTTTTTACAATATTTTATTTATTTATCTGTCAGAGAGAGTACACACAAGCAGGCAGAGTGACAGGCAGAGACAGCAAGAGAAGCAGGCTCCCTGCCGAGCAAGGAGTCTGATGCGGGACTCAATCCCAGGACCCTGGGATCATTATTGAGCCGAAGGCAGCAGCTTAACCAACTGAGCCACCCAGGCGTCCCAAATGTCCCACTTTTAAATATGCGCAGGTAATTCATGACTACCAGATACCCCAGGAAGCCTCTCATGTGAAAGATAGTGTCCAAAACCAACAGAAGAAAAAAAAAAAGTAGATTGTACAAGGGGAATAAACAACTTAAAAAAAAACCCTATCATTACTATCCAAGTTGAAATTTTATAATAAAACCAACATCCTTCTAGCAGCAATTTAGAGTTAGAGCCAAGCGAGGCTAGATAGGCTTTAGGGAAAAGCTGACCAAGAAGACCTGAACTAAGGTAGCAGTAGCGGAAATGATGTGAGCATTTTGAAAACGCAGATTGTAGGCCCCTCAGTAGAAAACTTATTGAGAACCTATGGGGATGGAGGTCCATGAAACTAGAATCTTTAACATCCCACAGGTGATTCTGATGTAGTCAGCTGACTTTGAGGAGTGGAGACAGGCTCTGATTGGATATAGGAGGGTAAAGAAAAAGGCGAGGGTGGTATCTAGGTTTCTTTGCTGGCTGGATGATGGTGTTATTCTCAAATACAGAAACGTATGGGGACAACACCCCCCCCCCCCCCATAGTTTGAGTAGGCTGTGGTACATCCGTGTGAAAGCATTGTGCAAGGATAGATCTATCTCTTGCTTGGCTTACTGATAGTTTCTTGCCCCTGACCCTAAGGACAAGAGGATGTCCCATGACTTCTCATATATAGTCAATACTGGGCGGTCTTCTCAGTCCTTACGCAAAAATTTTTAAAAACCTGATCACTTCATCTCTGCTGTTGCAGAGTAGCTTAAAAATAACACTTATTGGGACGCCTGGGTGGCTCAGTTGGTTGGACGACTGCCTTCGGCTCAGGTCATGATCCCGGAGTCCCGGGATCGAGTCCCGCATCGGTCTCCCAGCTCCATGGGGAGTCTGTTTCTCTCTCTGACCTTCTCCTCGCTCATGCTCTCTCTCACTGTCTCTCTCTCAAATAAATAAATAAAATCTTAAAAAAAAATAACACTTATTGTTTCCTTTGACACCTGTAATAGTTTACATGTCTCCAACTGTAATAACTTGGTGACCAATTATTATTCAGGCATATAGCTTAGGTAACTCCCCCGCCCCCGAACTATTTTATTGCGACTACTGTACGCTGAAAATTTCTTAGTCATCGTTTAAGTCTGTCTCTTGCAATTAAAATGTCAGCCTAATTATAACAGGGACCTCCTTTGCAGGGTTCATCACGGCACTCAGTCTTCCAAACTCTACTTCTACTCTCAGGAAATGTCAGATGGATTAAGTCCATTTACTGTTGCATTTCACCGCTATATCACCTTCCTTCCCATCAAGCCTAGACATTCTCTTTCTCTCCACTGTGTGGACAAGGAGAGAGCGGTTTCAAATTAAAGTATCTCACCCGAGTTTAAGTATGAAAGGGCATGATTCTAAGCTGGTCAGCTCCAAAGTCTTGGCAAACCCTGTCCAAAATCTAGCGTGACAACAACAGGTGTCAGAGTTGAGCGCGGTAGGCAGAAGCAGCGCCAGGTCTCCTCCCAGGTTGCCGCAAGATCATACGGAGGGGGCAGGGCAGCGAGACACTGTCAGCCCGACACTGTCAGCCCTCGGTCGCTTCAGCTGACGTCAATGTAGCGACGCAGAAGATCACGCGAGAGCCGGTGCCTCTCAGATCCCGGCGGCCCGTGCGGTGGATAAGCTTTACGGCTTGTGGGTAATGGCTGCTTTCACGTGTGTTGGGGGAGATGCTGGGTTCGGTCGTTTGGAAGGTCCGGATGGGCTAAAGCTTCTGCCGCAGTCCTCAGGCCTTCTGAGTGAGTCTCTCAGGAGGCTGCATCCGGCGGGGGCCTGTGTGAGGGAACTGAAGTAGGGGGAGGCTTCAGGCTGGGTGTGCAGCTTCGTTCAGCCTCAGGGCCACCGCCTGGTCCGGGATGTGACAGTGGCGGCTGGCAGGTTGGTGGCGTGCAGAGGCTGAACTCATCTGTGTGATCTCTCCGGGGTTACCCAGCCTCAGACCCTTTGCCGCTTCGTTCTGAAAGAGAAATCTGCTCTACTGTTTGCTCGGATGGTTTGGAAGAGCGAACGAAAGTGTTTGGGGAGCTACAGAGTGCATTGTTACTAAATGTCATTGCAAAATGTAAACTAAGAAGCCAATGGATGCAGCACAGTAACGTTTCTAGATTATATAACTGTCTTTTTAAAATAACTGATAGCACCTGGGTGGCTCAGTGGGTTAAGGCTTTGCCTTTGACTCGGGTCATGATCTCAGGGGCCTGGGATGGAGCCCCACATCCGGTTCTCTGCTCAGCAGGGAGCCTGCTTCCCCCTCTCTCTCTGCCTGCCTCTCTGCCTACTTGTGATCTGTGTCTGTCAAATAAATAAAATTAAAAATCTTCAAAAAAAATAAAGTAACTGATAAGGTAGGAAGAGAACCCTTGGAGCACGAGAATTTGTTGACCCTCTTAAGACCTTTGGTAACTTAATAGCGTCTACTGTTGTAAAGGAAGTAGCGAATATGCATTACATATAAAATCTGCTTACCAGATTTGCTCCCCTCCATGAGGGGGGGTCTCAGAAATGTTTGGGAGTCGAATAAGTATATATTTTTTTATTGGAGAGAATGTATTTGATTGATAAAAAAAAAAACTTCACACAATAGATCTTGCCTTAAGTTTCTGTGGCAACCACCAGGGAACTGGCAGTTAAAAGTATAAAAACATCTGAATTATATAGATAATGTGTGGTGAGTGTTGCAATTTGCTATGAAAATATTTTTTAAAGTTTATGCTTTATAATCTTTCCCCTTTGATGTTAAGTATTTTGGAGAATAATAATCAGAATGTCCTCATGTGAAAAATACTTAACTGCTGTAATTGTTTTTGCATTAAAAATGCATTTTGGGGGGGCATACAGTATAGCATTTTATATATACTGTATACATACAGTATAACATTTTTGTGAAAATGCCTTATAATGTGAGCAATTTGTTACTGATAGCAGGAGAGAGTAATGGCAGATCTGCACTGACTGTACCTCCTGTAATAAATGTATTTGGCATAATTAATGCTATCAGCAGTCTTTATCCAATTTGTGTGTATGAGGAAAAATTCAATCTTTTTATCTTGTACATTACAGCAGAGAATATAGAAATGCTTATTAAAAACTACACTACAGTGATATTTTTACATTTTGTATTTAGATATCCTAACATTTTCAAACCTAATGGGTCTTTAAAGATTTTTTTTTTTTTTTTTTTTTATTTGAGAGAGAGACAGTGAGAGAGCATGAGCGAGGAGAAGGTCAGAGAGAGAAGCAGACTCCCCATGGAGCTGGGAGTCCGATGTGGGACTCCATCCCGGGACTCCAGGATCATGACCTGAGCCGAAGGCAGTCGTCCAACCAACTGAGCCACCCAGGTGTCCCCAAACCTTATGGGTCTTAATGGTGGTTGGTTCATTTTGCACTCATTAGGAATGTTCTGTTTCCTAATTCATATAAAATTTTTTTAAAGATTTTATTTATTTGACAGAGAGAGCACAAGCTGGGGGAGGCAGAGAGAGAGGGAGAAAGCAGGCTCCCGGCCAAGCAGGGGCCCCCATGCGGGACTCAATTCCAAGATCCTGGGATCATGACCGAAGCCGAAGGCACACGCTCAACGGTCTGAGCTACCCAGTCGCCCCTAATTCATATAAATAAAATTATATAGATAAAAGTTTTTTATTTTGAATCAATGAAATCAGTTCAAATATGTATACGCAAGTAAGAAAAAACTAGGCTACTTTGTAAATCTTGCTTTTGAAATATGGAAAGGAGTTCATAGAAGAGAAGAAAATCACTTTTATCTCAAGGAAATACCAGCAGTTGTTTCTTAACCGATGATCCCTAAAATATTTTTTTGATGAAGTACTGTTTAAAATCTTTATATTTTTATTGAAGTCCAGAGAATATTGAGAGAATGCTTTGAGTTGTAATGCTGTAATTTAAATGAATTTATTGGGAATTTAAATGTAGAGAATAAAGAGGTTATTCAGCATTTATAAAAGGGACTATTTGTGATCTCTGAAATATAATAAATAATATAGTTTATGTATAGTGGTCTAAAATTGGGTGGATGTAGGTAGTTCTTTCTTTTTTCTGTCGAGGGTTTATTGTGCTGTTCTTAAGTTCAGTTCCTAAAAGCACAGTTTATTCCCATTAGTCTTTTCAAAGACAGTGTACAGGATTTTAACCACTTTGCCTTAATCTGGGATGATAACCAAAAAAAGAAAAAAAATAAGCATGTAGTGCTTTAATTTGAGTTTTATTGGTTAATTTTTTTGTTTTTTCCTAATGTGGGCAGTCGAGAGAGACTACATTTTTACCTGTTTTTTTTCTCCCCTGTGTATACCACTCCTCTCCCAAATTTTCTTCCAGCACTGACCCAGTGTTAGGTCAGTGGTATCAAATTAATTTTCAACCATCTTGTATCACCACAGATCATTCCTGGGCTCTGAGATTATGTTTTTGATATATTTATTTTTGTGAGGAATGATTTATATAGAAGTTTCTCTCTCCCTTTCTCATCCTACCAGGTTCCCTAAAATTCTCTGTTCCCATAATATTTCTGTATGTAGGTGGAGTTCTCTGCTACCCATGATGCTTAGAGAAACTTCAGTGAAATGACTCTTCAAGAACTAGTGCATCAGGCTGCCTCCATTTATTCAGATAAAATAGCTGTATGTTTTGATGAGTGTAACAGCCAGCCTCCAGTTTATTATACCTATGAAACTGTGGTTACTGTTGCTTCAGAATTATCAAATTTCCTGCAATTACACTGTGACTTTCAAGGAATTCGGGAAGTTGGTCTCTTCTGCCATCCTGGGATAAACTTACCCTCTTGGATTTTAGGGTAATTGTTTTAATATTAAAATTTTAGTTTTCTAACCTAATTTATAATTCTTTAATACACAGAATATGTTGTAACTTAATATTCTGTTTACTATTTAATTTTTATGTATTGCTTGTTCAATTGTAAGCTGATGGAATTCATATTTACCCCCAAATTATTGTTTTTTAAAGATTTTATTTATTTATTTGACAGAGCACCTATGCACAAGCAAGGGAGACAGGGAGGGGTTCTCAGAACCCTGGGATCATGACGTGAGCTGAAGGCAGATGCTTAACCGAATGAGCCACCAAGGCACCCATACCCCAAGATTACTTTTAATCATTAAAGTTAATATGAGTTTATTTAGGAGAGACCAGAAGGTTTCGCTAATAGAATAGTTATATATCTCCAAAATATAAGGGCTTCTTTTGTCTGCCAAAAGAAAACAGTCATAAAGAAAACAGTCATAAATTCTGTTATATCAAAGAAAACAAGTGTTTCAGAAGTAATGTAACTGGTTTTTCCCCCCTGAGACAAAGTTTTAGGTACTCGGGTATTTAGTAAGTGAATGAATGAGTAAATGAGAGTTTTGGATGATGGTTCATAAAAACTGAGCTAGGAACTGAGGAAGACACTGATTTAAATGATCATTTGCGAAATGTTCATTGAGTTGTTCTAGAATATTATTCTTACATAGTGATTTCTGTATTAGGTTCTGCAGTAAATAAGAGCTGCTAAAAAAATTAGAAAAGTTGATCATCCCATGGGGTGTGTGTTAGTAGATTAATTGTATAAATGTAAAGCAAAAAATTAATTTTAAAAAAATTTTACTTTCATCCAATCATTGACAAATTTTATTGATAATTTCCTACAAAAATCTATTGTCCCCAAAATAATACCTCTAAGTATATATACCTACATATACTTTTTAAAAGTTTTATCTTGAAGTAATCTCTACATCAAAGTGGAGCTCAAACCCACAACCCCAAGATCAAGAATCATATGCTCTATTGACTGAGCCAGCCAGGTCACTCTACCTCAAAGTAATTTTATTTAAACAACTAACTGATTTTGGATCTTATTGCCACTTAAAAATCAATTTTAAAGTTGTTCCCCCACCGCCCAGGGTTTCCTGGTTTTAGTGAAATGTCATTTGTAGTATAGATGGTATTAATCTGCATACTAGTAAGTTACATGTGGATATTTACCTTACGTTATTATAGATAAGAAAGAAGACTCTGCTATTATTTGGTATTTTAGTAGTGATGTTAACCAAGTATATCGTACTTAATACATTATCTTTAAAAAATCTTGGATTGGGGCACCTGGGTGGCTCAGTGGGTTAAGCCTCTGCCTTCAGCTCAGGTCATGATCCCAGGGTCCTGGGATTGAGCCCCGCATCAGGCTCTCTGCTCAGCAGGGAACCTGCTTCCCCCTCCCTGCCTGCTTCTCTGCATACTTGTGATCTCTGCCTGTCAAATAAATAAAAAATAAAATCTTTAAAAAAAAATAATAAAAAATCTTGGATTTCTGTATATTAACTGATAAAAATTTAATAGTGGATATTCTCTCTTAAAGACAAAATAAAAATAACTGTAACCAAATATGTGTCAAGAAAAATATTGGGCATTTCTGATATAGTCAGTAGTAAAGTACATAGAGAAATTGAAATACTTAAAGATGACTTTCAGCAGATCTTCTGTGCTGACTCTGAACTATCTCTTTAGAATTCTCCAAGTCCCTGCTGCTTATGCTCCAGTTGATCCAGATTCACCACCAGCATTATCAATTCATTTTATGAAAAAATGTAATCTAAGTTATATTCTTGTTGAAAAACAGCAAATTAATGTAAGTGTGTGTATTTAAATTGGGGTTTTTAAAAAAATGTGTTTATCTTTCAGTTGAAGACCTGATGTGTCTGTCTGAAAATCTTTCCATATCCAGCTTTTCTAACTACAGTTTTTCCAATCTCAGCACTGTTGACATTTTGGGTTGGGTAATTGTTGTGAGGAGTGTCCTGTATATTACAGGTTGTTTTAGTAACATTCCTAGTTTCCACCCCCTGGATGCCAGTAGCACTGCTCCCCTTTGCCCCCCGTGAGTTGGGACAACCAAACTTGTCTTCAGAAATTATCAGATGTCTCCTGGAGGCACATTTTATCCCCTACTTCCTGTTGAGAAACACTGCTCTATAGCATGAACGTATGTTCTAGATGTGTACTAAGATACTGCATTGTTTCAAATTTCCTTTCCCTTTCCAAAGCTGTTTCTGTACTAGGAAAATTTTGTAATACTTGCCACAGATATAAAAGATAAATGTTTCAATTTACAGTAGTCAGCAACGTTAAAGAATTATAACCAGGCTTAAATTTTGAAAAAGAGATTAGCTCTTAAACCAGACTTCTCTGGAAAACTAAATTAATTTTTTAATTTTTTAAATGACTGCCAACCAGATACCTAGCCTAGGGACACTGCTATGGGAAATATTTGGTGTTAGGTGTTCATCAAGATGCATCCCATGTTTCATTATTTATTTTTAAAATATTCTTTTTACCAAGAGAAATAGAACATTATAGAACATAATGTAGCTTGTTTTTACCCTTTTTCTATCTGAACCAGTTTATTTATATATATATATATATATATATATATATATATTTTTTTTTTAGATTTTATTTATTTATTTGATAGAGATCACAAGTAGACGGAGAGGCAGGCAGAGAGAGAGAGAGAGAGAGAGAGGGAAGCAGGCTCCCTGCCGAACAGAGAGTCCGATGCGGGACTCGATCCCAGGACCCTGAGATCATGACCTGAGCCGAAGGCAGCGGCTTAACCCACTGAGCCACCCAGGCGCCCTGAGCCAGTTTATATTTGAGGGAACTGAAGTGCATTCCACTTGTGTACATCTCCATCTATATATAAAACAGAAATTATCAAGAGCTTGAGATGTAGAGGACTTCCTAGAGAATCATGGGTATTAAAGTCTCTAGAAAGAGACAACTGAGGTATAATGGGCTACATATAATGCGTTAATAAATATTCTCTAAATCTATTCATGTCTAGACAAGAAATTGGTTATTTTTTTGATGTAAGCAAAACTAAAATGGGGATGTGACGTTCGTTTTTCTTAACCTTGTTGAAAGTTTTTAAAAATAGGTGGTTGGTGTGAGAATTGTCAGTATCAGGTATTCTTTCTAACTGCTTATAAGGAGTTGGGCACATAGAAAATCCCCTAGAGGGGCGCATGGGTGGCTCAGTGGGTTAAGCCTCTGCCTTTGGCTCAGGTCATGATCTCAGGGTCCTGGGATTGAGCCCCGCACTGGGCTCTGCTCAGCAGGGAGCTTGCTTCCCCCTCTCTCTCTCTGCTAGCCTCTCTGCCTATTTGTGATCTCTGTCTGTCAAATAAATAAATAAAATCTTAAAAAAAAAAAAAGATAAGAAAATCCCCTAGAAAGTACCTTGCTTAATGTTCCATGACTCTTTTTTTTTTTTTTTTTAAGATTTTACTTACTTATTTGACAGACAGAGATCACAAGTAGGCAGAGAGGCAGGCGGGGGAAGCAGGCTCCCTGCTGAGCAGAGAGCGCGACTTGGGGCTCTGAAATCATGACCTAAGCTGAAGGCAGAGGCTTTAACCCACTGAGCCAGGCAGGCGCCCCTGTTCCATGACTTTACTATGAGTTTTCCTCCTTAACACATGAGCCGTCAAGAAGTATTTATTGAGCATGAACAATATGCTCAGCATCCACTAGAGCAGTGGTTCTCAGCTGGAGATTTGTCCCTCGCAGCAGACATTTGGCAATGTCTGGAGTTGTGTTGTTTTGTTTTTTTGTTTTTTTATAATGCTGGCAGTAGGGACACCTGGGTGGCTCAGGTGGTTTGGTGTCTGCCTTTGCTTGGGTCTCAGGGTCCTGGGATTGAGCCCCAAGTGGGGCTCCCTGCTCAGTGGGGAGCCTGCTTCTCCCTCTCCTTCTGCCATTCTCCCTGCTTGTGCTCTCTTGAGCTCTTTCAAGTAAATAAAATCTTAAAAAGAAAAATGCTGGCAGTAGGGGTGCCACTGGTGTCTGGTGGTTAGAGGCCAAAAATACTGCTAAAAATCCTACAAAGCACAATATGTGTTGTCCCTTACAAGGATTGTCTGGTCCAGAATGTCCAGATTGTCCAATTTATCTGGTCCAAAATGTCAAAATGTTGAGATTGAGAAACCGTACAAGTTGTTTGGGAAGGCATTAGTGTGCGAAAGAAGCCTGAGACCTGATTCTTGCCTTCTAGCTGCTTATAATACACAGTTGACACTAGGACAGCACAAGTTTGAACTCTGCGGGTTCACTTACACTTTTTTAGTAAACACAGTATAGTACAGTATCATACACATATTTTCTTATGTTTTTCTTTTTAGCATTGATAGGTTTTAATATAGTCATATTTAAATTCCACATTTGCCCCCAAAATATCCTTTTAGCTTTTTGTGGGGAGAGATTCAAAATCTGGTCAAAGATCATAGAATGCATCCACTTCTCATACTTGCTTAATAGCGTTTCATCTAGAACAGCTCCCCTGCCCCTTTAAAAATTTTTTTCTTGACCTACACATCTTTTAGAAATCAGTTATTGAGGTTTAATATATATATAAAAATCACCAATTTTATGTGTATATTTTAATGAGTTTTGACAGATGTTTTGTCAAACAGGAAAGCAGGTCACACCACACCTGATCCTTAATATACTTAACAAACGAACAAAACACTATAGGCTCCTGCATTGTGAACTTTTTCTCTCATTTATCTCCTTTATAGTAGTTTCTTTGATGTGAGAAGTTTCATTAAGCTGCTTTTTGTCAACCTAAAAAGGTGTACTCAAAGGAACCTCACTTTTAGCATGCAAAAATTAAATTTAGCATCTTTTTATCCAAATTCAGTAAATCTGTATTAATCTCTCTCCATCTCCCAAATACCTGAGCCAGAAACTCCGCAATCTTCTTATGCTCACTCCTTATCTGGAAAGTTATGCAATCCTTATTGACTCTAGCTCATAGGCTCTCTCTGTCCACTCTTGTTGCAACGGACTTGTTCAGGCCTGTATGTCGTATGTCAGTTGTTGCAAAAGGTTCATTAGAAGACTCTCACTTATTGAAAGTCTTACTAGTCTGTCCTTGATGGAGTAAAGTCTAGCCTATGCAGTTGCCACCTTCAGTTGGATCTCATTGCTTATAGATTATAGTGTAAAACCTTTAGTATGGAGTATACAGAGTTATTAAGGATAGCATCTCTTCTACTCACTTTCTCCCTCTCCCCCAATTCTTCAGCTCACTGGAGTGGTTAACATTCTCCATAACACTAGCTTTCTTGGATCATGTACTCTGCATTAGCTATTCTTGGACCAAAGCTACATATAACCCAGACATTACATATGATGTAGCAATTTCAGACCTTCCAGAGTTAAATTCAGTCTCCTCTGTTCCCATTAACATTTCAAGTATATTCATTTTCACAGTTGCCCTACGGTTGTATGTGTTTTATGTCTTTTTATTTTTTTAATTTTATTTATTTTTATTTTTTAAGATATTTATTTGACAGAGATCACAAGTAGGCAGAGAGGCAGGCAGAGAGAGAGGAGGAAGCAGGCTCCCCACCAAGCAGAGAGCCCGATGCGGGACCTGATCCCAGGACGCTGGGATCATGACCCAAGCCGAAGGCAGAGGCTCAACCTACTGAGCCACCCAGGCGCTAATATGTCTTTTTATTTTGAAGGTGACATTGAAAGTAAGGAAAGCACTGTATTCTTACAGGTTTCTAATATTTTTTAATCCCTAGTTATATAGAAGTACTCAAAACCATGTTGAAGGGGGGCGCCTGGGTGGCTCAGTGGGTTAAAGCCTCTGCCTTCGGCTCAGGTCATGATCCCAGGGTCCTGGGATCGAGCCCCGAATTGGGCTGTCTGCTCAGTGGGGAGCCTGCTTTCTCCTCTCTCTCTCTGCCTGCCTCTCTGCCTACTTGTGATCTCTGTCTGTCAAATAAATAAATAAAATCTTTTAAAAAAAAAAAAAAACATGTTGAAGGAAAGGAATAAATTAATACTTTGTATTACTTCTATGTAAAAAAGAATGTTTTTTAACATATTAATATTATGAACTTTGTTTCCCGTGTAACAGAAATTCAAATCTTCCTACGAAACATTATTGAATTATGATACACTTAAAGAACATAATGACCTAGTACTCTTCAGGCTTCACTGGAAAAATGTTGAAGTGAGCTTGATGCTAAAGGACAGAAAACAGAAATATGAAAAAGAAAAAATGACAAACAGCACAAATTCTGAGAACAGCAATGAAGAAAAGTCAGAAGAGCACATGGATGTGAGGTTAAAGCATTGCTTGGCCTATGTTCTCCATACATCTGGCACTACAGGGATACCTAAGATTGTCAGAGTCCCTCATGGATGTATAGTGCCAAACATCCAACATTTTCGGTGAGTTCTGTCCTTCAAATCCTTCTTCAAAACTTGTATTTTAAAAGAGAAAAAACATTTTTTTAAAGATTTCTTATTTATTTATTTGACAGAGAGTTCACAAGTAGAGAGGCAGGCAGAGAGAGGTGGGGAGGCAGGCTCCCTGCTGAGCAGAGAGCCCGATTTGGAGCTCGATCCCAGGACCCCGGGATCATGACCTGAGCTGAAGGCAGAGGCTTTAACCCACTGAGCCACCCAGGCACCCCAGAAAAAAATTTTTTAAAAGATTTTTATGTATTTCCTTGACAGAGAACGGGAGAGCACAAGCAGAGGCAGTAGGACAGGGAGAAGCAGGCTTCCCCCTAAGCAGAGAGCCTGATGTGGGGTTCTCATTCCCAGGACTGTTGGATCATGACCCAAGCTGAAGGCAGACACTTAACCAACTGAGCCACCCAGGCATCCCAAAAACATTTTTTTAAGTAAACTCTCCCCCCGATGTGGGACTTGAACTCATCACCCCAAGATCAAGAGTTGCATGTTCTACCAACTGAGCCAGTTGGTGGCACCCCAAAGGAAAAATTTAATTTTTATTTATTTATTTTTAAAGAATTCAAGAGAGAGCAAGCAAGCACAAGCAGCAGGGAGGAGTAGAGGGAGAGGGAGAAGCAGATTCCCTGGTGAGCAGGGAGCCCAACACTGGGCTAGATCCCAGGACTCTGGGATCATGACCTGAGCTGAAGGCAGACGTTTAAGTGACTTGAGCCACCCAGACGCCCCCTCAAGGGAGAAATTTTAATCTCTGTTCATTATAACTATTTTTTATTTTCTTATTTATTTATTTTTAAAGGTTTTATTTATTTATTTGACAGAGAGGGATCACAAGTAGGCAGAGAGGCAGGCAGAGGGGAGAGGGAAGCTGAGCAGAGAGCCCAATCGGGGCTCAATCCCAGGACCCTGGATCATGACCTGAGCTGAAGGCAGAGGCTTCACCCACCAAGCCACCCAGGCGCCCCTATAACTATTTTTTTAAAAATCGGTTCATTTATTTGAGAGAGCACGCACGTGAGTGGGTAGGTGGAGCAGAGAGAGAGGGAGAGAGACTGTCAAGCTGACTCCCGCTGAGTGCCGGGCGTGATGTGGGGCTCAGTCTCATGACCTGAGATCATGACCTGAGCCAGAATTGAGAGTCATACCCTTTAACCGACTGAGCCACCCACATGTTCCTGTTTTTTAGAACTCCTGTTCCTAAATTGATAGTCTTAAGTAATTGGGTCTCTTGCTTTGGCTATATCTGAACTTTAGTTCTTTGCAGGTTAGGACTTCACCTTTCTGATCCAGACCTGGAGCCAAACAGGGAGCAAACAAATGATGGTTGAAGCTTTGCTTCTAAGTTATCAATAAGAAGGAAGTGTATTCCTGGCAGAAGTGTGGGAGAAAGGAGGAGTGTGGCTTGCTAGCGTGTGCCTGGGCAGAGCTGAGGAAGAAGTGGGAGGGCAGGAGCCTTGTGACCAGAGGAGCAGGAGCCCGTTATGCCTTGTTGAAGAATCTTGCACTTAAATCCAGTAGACGTGAAAAGATTTGGATTTCATTAAGCTCATTCTTACAGCATTGTAGAATTGGGTTTGCTCATCAGGAAATGAAAAATCTCTATGAAGTCAATTCTCAGTTGAAGAAGAAAGAAGGAACTAGAGGAAGGGAACTAAGGGAGAGTCGTCTTAGGAAATCGAAAGAGGAAATAAACAAATAGTGATACAGAAACTTTGTGACTACAAATATTTGTGATATACAAATATATATTTTTATGTCATTTCAAGTTTTTTATAATTAAAAACTTCCTAACAACTGCATTTTAAAAATACAAAGAAATAAGAGGGGTGCTCAGGTGGCTCAGTCAGTTAAGCATCCGACTTTTTTTTTTCCTTTTTAAAGATTTTATTTATTTATTTGAGAGAGAATGAGAGCAAGAGAGAGAACATAAAAGGGGAAAGGGTCAGAGGGAGAAACAGACTCCCCGCCGACCAGGCAGCCCGACGCAGGACTCTATTCCAGGACTCCAGGATCACCACCTGAGCTGAAGGCAGTTGCTTAACCAACTTAGCCACCCAAGAGCCCTAACCATCTGACTCTTGATTTTAGCTCAGGTCATGATCTCAGGGTTGTAAGATTGAGCCCCATGTCAGGCTCTGTGCTGGCTGTAAATCCAGCTTTGCTTAAGATTCTTTTTCTCCCTCTGCTTCTCTCTCTTCCCCCTAAAAAAAGGTAGAAAGAAATAAGAAAATTCAACAATATCTTATTTAATTCAGAATATCTAAAATACCAATATGTAATCGGTATGAAAATTAGTTATTTTACACTCTTTATGCTTATCCTAAATCTAGCCAGTATTTTACACTTACACAGCCTCAATATGGATTAGCCGCATTTTCAGTGCTCAGTAGGTATACCCTTCTTATGCCTACCATATTGGACAGTGCAGATCTAGAAGAAGGGAATGGTGAAATGAGGCAGAGAGGAGTCTTGTAATTGATAATGTGGTCTTTAGTGACTTGATTTCCAAGTGCCCAAGACTGAAGACAGACTATTAGGCTGGGGATAAGGGAATGAGAAATAGGAAAATGGAGATAATCAAGTATTCATTTCTTGGAGCTAGTTTGAATGGGAAAGAAAGAATTCTGGGAGGGTATAGGTTTATCTTTGAGATGAGAGACTGGGACACTTGGGTGGCTCAGTCAGTTGAGTGTTTCACTCTTGATTTCCCCTCAGGTCGTGATCTGAGAGTCATGAGGTTGAGCCCCATATTGGGCTCTCCACTCAGTATGGAGTCCGCTTGAGATTTTTTTTCCTTTTCCCTCTGTCCCTTCCCTCACATATGCGTGCACACACTCTCTCTCTCTCTCAAATAAATAAAACCTTTTAAAAAGTTGGGGTGCACCTGGGTGGCTCAGTTGGTTAAGCGGCTGCCTTCGGTCAGGTTATGGTCCCAGGGTTCTGGGATAGAGCCCTGCATCAGGCTCCCTGCTCAGTGGGGAGCCTGCTTCTCCCTCTCCTTTGCTTGTTATTCTGCCTTACTTGTGTTTGCGCTCGCTCGCTCTCTCCCTCTCTGTCAAATAAATAAATAAATAAGGTGGGAAACATTAATAGGCTGGTGCTTGAGAATCGGTAGGGAGAATTGTTTTTGAAAAATCAAGAAAATAGTATTGTACAGGAGTAAGCTACTTTGGGATGGAAGGGCGAGGAATGTTAGAGGAAACTGATGGATAGTAATGTCCTAGGCAAAGTCACATGTTGAAGAGTATGAGAGGTGAGGCGGAGCGGAGGCGCAGGCTGCTTGAGGGGAGTGTAGCCTTGTCACTAACTATCTAATACTCTGTAATATCCTAACTACGTGTATTCTGCTCTTTGTCCAGCTCCTGAGAGAAAAAGCCAAAAGTGGGAAAAGTGAGTCAGTGGTCTGTGTTAGGCATCATTAAGTACGAAGGATAGAGTAAGTCAATTTTCTACCGGAAAAGCAGAACCAGGAGATTGTATCAAGGACTTACTATAAGGAATTGGCTTATGTTTGTGGGAGCTAATCAAGACTGAAGTCCATAGTGTAAATAGAAAGGAATGATCAGGGGGCAGCTGGGTGGCTCAGTGGGTTAAGCCTCTGCCCTCGGCTCAGGTCATGATCCCAGGGTCCTGGGATTGAGCCCCTCATCGGGCTCTCTGCTTACCAGGGAGCCTGCTTCCTCCTCTCTTTCTCTGTCTACTCGTGATCTCTGTCAAATAAATAAATAAAATCCTTTAAAAAATTAAAAAAAGAATGTTTAAAAAAAAGAAAGGAATGATCAGGTGCAAACTGGAACCCCATAGGCATGTGCTTGTTCATAGGCAAGTCAGGAAGGATCTAGGGGAAAGGGAGAATAATTGTAGATCTAGATGCTGTGTCTTTTTCAGAGAGGGCCTAACACTCTTTTTTTTTTTTTTTTTTAAGATTTTATGTATTTATTTGACAGACATCACAAGTAGGCAGAGAGGTAGGCAGAGAGAGGAGGAAGCAGGCTCCCTGCCAAGCAGAGAGCCCAATGTACCCAGGACCCTGAGATCATGACCTGAGCTGACGGCAGAGGCTTAACCCACTGAGCCACCCAGGTGCCCTAGGCCTAATACTCTTTAAAAGGCCTTCCAGTTGAGTAAATTGAGTTAACCCAGGATAATCTCCCTTTTGATTAAAGTCAGCTGAGTAGGGACTTTGTCTACAAAATCCCTTCACGGCAGGACCCAGTTTAGGGTTTGATGGAGTAACAGAGTGGTGTGTGTTCTGCTGAATGGCAGCTGCCTCCCTTCTGTCCTCCACCTCTTGAGAGAGGTCCCTTGTTTTTCACCCTAACAAAACATACTAGAAAGGAAATTCTGGGGAATGTGGTTTAATCCAGCCACACTTAACACATCAGAAACCCATCACAGATGATAAAATGCCATGTGAAGAAGTGGATACTGCTTTAAATGGCTTTTAATCCTCACATTCGTAAAGATGAGTTCTGGAATTAATAGCACCATTTTGGTTAATCTAAGAGTAAAAGAGTAAAAATCTGGCCAACATCCAGAAACTTCATGGTCATAATTTCTTAGGATATATGATTACCAAATGTTAGACATTTTGCATAACTGCATTCTGTTTTGCCTTAGGGTACTTTTTGAGGTCACACAGGAAGATGTTTTGTTTCTTGCTTCACCTCTGACCTTTGATCCTTCTGTTGTGGAAATATTTGTGGCTCTATCAAGTGGTGCCTGTCTGCTTATTGTACCAACTTCTGTCAAAGTGCTTCCGTCAAAGTTAGCTGCTGCTCTCTTTTCCCATCACAGAGTAACTATTTTACAGGTAGGTTTCGGGGGGCAAATGAAATGCTTTGGCTTTTATTTAGCATTTTTAAAGTCTTAGAGAATATTTTATATTCCTGTAGTTTTTTACAGTAGGTTAATGATAATCTGTTAGATTATTATGGGTTGTCTCTGATGATATGACGTAATTTGCTTGAGAATGAAAACAATCAGTTAATTCTATTTAGAAAATTATTTTACTATCCATCTGCTACAATAATAGCTAGAGGAAGTTGACCTCCACTCAAATCTTTCCCGATACACTGCTTCTTCTATCTTAAACTTTAGCTTTTAGTGAAAAACACAAAGTTAAACTATAATTAGTTAGGAATTTAGATTTTCTCACTTTTTATATCAGTATATTTTACAGTAACTAATGGAAATAAATTTTAAAATGTTTATCTGAAAGTATGTGACTGGTATACAAGCCTTAAGATATTACATTGCAAGTGGTTAAAGATATTACATTGCAAGTGATTAAAGATACTAAAGAGAATGAAAAATATTATATGCAAATCATGATAAACTAAAAATAGCAGATTTATATCTAGTGTAACAGACTCGAGGATGTTAAATTTCTGCCATAAAGGCAAAATTTGATACTGATTTGTTTCCAGGCAGTTTTTCATCCTTAAAAAAAAAAAAAATATATATATATATATATATATATATATATAAAATGTGTGTGTAATATATATAAAATCTAGTAATATAAAGATGCATAAAATATAGCAATATATAGTATATATATAAAATATATTAACGTAATATATATAAAACATAGTATATAGCAAATATATATAAAATATAGTAATGGGTATATCAATGCATATAAATTCTCATCTATGATGATCATTCCATCAGGCTTGACAAGACTTTAATATAATTTATTTTCCTACAAACTTCAAGGAGTATAGTTTTCAGGATACATTTGCAAAGTATCTAAGTAGATTTGAGAGATAGTTACTAAAGGAAAGGGGGAATTTCCTTCCATGTCAAGTCAATGAGTTCTGTCTCCTTAAATCTGATCCCCTTGCTTAACGTTTTAGCACAGTCTCAAATAAATTTACTTTAGCTGTGGGTTTTAACCTTTTTGGGGTCCTAAATCTTTGAGAAATGAATCTACATTTACTAATGATCTCAGACCACAGCAAGTTGTACATACAGTTTCATGGTGATTTTATTTTTATTTTTATTTTTTTTTAAAAGAGTGCCTTCTTTTTTTTTTTTTTTTTTAAGATTTTTTATTTTTATTTATTTGAGAGAGAGACAGTGAGAGAGAGCATGAGCGAGGAGAAGGTCAGAGAGAGAAGCAGACTCCCCGCGGAGCCGGGAGCCCGATGCGGGACTTGATCCCGGGACTCCAGGATCATGACCCGAGCCAAAGGCAGTCGTCCAACCAACTGAGCCACCCAGGTGTCCCGATTTTATTTAATTCACAATACTTAACTCTGGAGTATTATCAGCAGATCAAATTTGAGTTATTTTTGTTTTTAAAGATTTATTTATTTGAGAGAGAGCGAGCACAGGCAGGAGAGGGAGAGGGAATCGCAAGCAGACGCCCCACTGAGCTCGGAGCCCAACCTGGGGCTCCAGCACATGACTGTGAGATCATGACATGAGCCAGAACTGAGTTGGACACTTGACGGTGCCACCCAGACACCCCCAAATTTTGCGTTTGAGGAAGGAAGAGAAGTGCACAAGCTGATAGACTATCGTTTCCTCTATGTAAGGCATGCCCTGTCTTGTTAGAAGTTTGGGGAAGAAGAGCTGTAAAGTATCCTTCCAACTGCAAAGGGACTTTGAGATGAAAAAATGAAGCCAGCAACTCCTTATGGCTTAAACAGTTTCACGTGCGGTAATGTACTGACAGGGAGGATTGGGGACACGACGATGTGGAGGGGCACGGCTGTTATCTGCAAAGACCGGACCTTAGTGTACAGGTTTTACAAGACCAAAGGGATGTGTAGGGGAAGGCACTGTAGTAAGGCTGAAGGACTCTCTCCTCTGCAGGGAGCCTGCTTCTCTCCCCCCTCCCCCACCCCCACTTGCCTCTCTGCCTACTTGTGATCTCTCTCTCTGTCAAAAAAACAGGTAAAAATCTTAAAATAAATAAACAAATGTGAAACCATTTAGTTAGAGTGAAATCTCAGGTTGCTAGCTACCAAAATGTCAGCATAGTAGTGTTTTTCAGTTTTTTTTTTTTTTTAAAAGATTTTATTTATTTATTTGTCAGAGAGAGAGGGAGCGAGCACAGGGTGTTTTTCAGTTTTATGTGAATTTTTCCTTAGAAATTTTGAAAGGAACCTTAACATTCTGTTTTGTCTGTTATTTAGTAAGTCTTATTTTTCTGTGCCTAAGATGATCTGGTAACAAAGTGTATTGACTAGTATTCTGCCACTAAATTTTATCATTTCAGTTTATGAGTATCTGAAAGTTGTCGCTATTGCTTTATCTTGCTGAATATTCATAGCTGTGCCTTTTTTAGTAGTGTTCAAAGTTGAAATTATCTTCAGCACCAGAAATTAGGCTACAACATCTCTCTCTCTTTTTTTTTAAGAGTTTATTTATGAGAGAGGATGAGAGATCATGTGTACATAGGGAGAGGGACAAGCAGACTCTGTGCTAAGCAGCGAGCTCAAAGCAGAACTCTCAGATCACAGCCTGAGCTGAAACCAAGAGTCATGCCCAACCAACTGAGCCCCCAGGCATGTCCAGAACATTTCATTTTGACAAGAGATTTTCCTTATGATAAAACTTGGTGGGACAGATTACTTGATTTAGGATGCCTTCTAAGTAGGGTGGCCATTATAATTTATTACCAAAAAACCCAGAATCTTGAGAGTGAATCGAGGTGCTAAATTCCTAGACAGGAATCTGGAAAATAAATTTGTCCTGGGATATAGGGACATCCTGTTACTTAAATATTTTGGTAAATATTTAAAATATTAAATAAAATAAATTTTAAATAAAATATTTAAAATGTTAAATATTTTGATAAACCAAGACTTTAAATCATCTCTTTGAATTAAAATTCAAGTTGTCCATTGGGGCTGCTTCTAGCTTTTATTGAAAGAAATCATTTAAAAATCTTGATTCACATGGAAATTTTCTATGGTCAAGTAAAGAGATTGGCAGATCCTCTCCCTAATAGAAAGTAATGATAAAGCTGGAGAAAATTGACAAAGGCAACTACTCAACACTTCGGAAATCAACCAAAATTCTACAACTATCTAAAAGTGTTTGTTTTTAAAAACTGTTATTTTTTGCCTAAAAATGGAACTCGTGGCATTCTAGACTAAGCTGCTCTCCCTGCCTCCTCCAGCACAGTCAATACAGACTTTCCCGTCAGGGCCTCCTGCTCAAAAGGGCATTTATTCAGTTTGGAATGGTAGGTTATGTCCATGCCCCAAAGCACTGTTTGTGGAAATGATATTGATATAGGCCGGCATGGAGGGCTAAAAACTCCACTGGTTTGAGGTTGTGGTCATAGGGAGGGAAAGCACATTCTGGCTAAGGCTGCATTTGTGAATCAGACCAGATGTTCCAAGTACATTCCTGGCTGGCCTTGAGGGTATGTGCATGTATTTTAGAGATACAAAAAGACCCATGGAAAATAGAAGCTGAATTAGGCTTGAAAATGGCCTAAACTTTGAGTTCATACAAAACCATCTCTCTGGCCAGTCTGTCCAATCGCTGCTCCACTACTGAGCTATGCAGACACAGCGTGACTCGTAGGAAGTAAGAGCTAAAAATGAAAAAAAGAATATATGTTTAAGGGGCACCTGGGTGGCCTCAGGTGGTTAAGCATCTGCTTTTGGCTCAAGTTATAATCTTAGGGTCCTGGGATGGAGCCCCACATTGGGCTCCTTGCTCAGCAGGGAGTCTGCTCCCCACCCTCCCCATCCTGCTCGTGTTCTCGCTCTCTCAAATGAATTTAGAAAAAAAATACATATTTAAAAGGACAATTGAGTGATGACAGTGGCCACCCATCACCAAGAAGACAGATTTTACAGATTTAAACAAGGCTAGTTAGTAACAAGCAAAAAGGCAACAAAAACATAATGATAAAATGGTCAGTACATCTAGAAGTATGTTGTATCAAGAAGATGTAACAATAATAAATGTATATCCACCGAGAAATGAGGTTCCAAATACATGAAGCAAAATGGACAGGGTTGAAATGAGAAGTAGGCAACCCAATAGTTTGAAATTTTAATACCCCACTTTTAACAATTGAATGAAAAACTAGACAGAAATCAGAACATATAATATAGAGGACTTGAACAACATTATCAACCGAATTCCATTTACACAACACGACATCCAATAAATGCAGAATATTCATTCTTTGCGAGCATATTGAACATTTTCTAGGATAGATTCTATTCTCAAACCACAAAACAAATTTTGGTAAATTTAAAATAGAACCAAGTGGCATTCATTCCAGGAATGCATATTTGGTTTAAGTCCAAAAATCACTGATAATTATGCTTTTTGTTCATTATCTATGTGGTATATATTAACAGATGCAGAAGTATTTGGCAAAGTCCAACACTTGTGATAGAGAAAAAAACCTTAAAAAGGAATAAGACTTTCCCCAATATGATGAAAGGCATCTGCAGAAAACCACAGCTAACATCCTATTTGGTGAAAGACCACATGCTTTCCCCCTAACATTGGGAACAAGCCAAGGTTGTTTCCTTTTGTCCTCTCTCTCCATCATTACTCTGGTGGTTCCAGGCGGTGTGATAAGGGAAAAACAAAAAACAAAAAGCCAACACATTACTGATAGAAATTAAAGAGCTCAATAAATGAAGAGACATTAAATGTTTATGAATTGAAACCTCAATATTGTCAAGATCTATACATTAAACATAGTTCCTGTCAAAATCCTAGTGGATTTTTTGGGGTGAATTTTCTATGGAAATGCAAACACTAGTCCTAATCTGTACAGTGGACTACTCAGCAGTAAAGTCTCATAGTCTGAGTGTTTGTGCCTCCCCCAATCATTTGTTAAAATACTGATGAACAGTGTATTATACTATGAGGAGGTGTGGCCCTTGGGAGTTCTTTGGTCACGAGGGTGGAACCCTCATGAAAGGAATTAGTACTTGTGGAAAAGAAACCCTACAGAGCTCCTTAGCCCCTTCCACCTTGGGAGCCTACAACAACTTGACAGTCTGTAACCTTGAAAGAGGGCTTTTACCAGAACCCAATCATGCTGGCACCCTGATCTTGGACTTAAAGCCTCAGAACTGAGAATTAAGTTTCTGTTGTTTGTAACCTATTTAGTCTGTGGTATTTTGTTGTATCAGCCTGAACTGAGACAAAAAGGGAGTTCATAAATACATAGGTGCATCACAGAATTTTTTTTTTAATTTTATTTGTTTATTTGACAGACAGAGATCACAAGTAGGCAGAGAGAGAAGGGGAAACAGGCTCCCCACTGAGCAGAGAGCCTGATGTGGGGCTCGATCCCTGGACCCTGAGAGCATGACCTGAGCTGAAGGCAAGAGGCTTTAACCCACTGAGCCACCCAGGCGCCCCATCACAGAGTATATATATGGAGTGAAAGAAATCCGGTCCAAACAGAATACATGATGTTTGATTCCATTTTCATAAAATTCTAGAAAATGCCAACTGATCATTAGAAGATAGATCAGTGGTTGTCTGGAAAAGGGGTCCAGTCAAAGGGGAGAATTACAGCGGTAAAGTAGGTAATTTTAGGGCTGAAGAATATCTTCATTATTTGGATTATGGTGGTAGTTCACTGATGTATCTCTGTATCTGTATCTCAGTTTATGCTTTAAATATGCTTATTCTATGTCAGTTACACCTTACTAAAGCTGTTTTTAAAGATCTTCATATTGTTTAGGAACATTTTTTTTACTCCTTTATATACTTTTTTCTACATAGAGATAATGGAAAGGAAATATGAACTGATTTTATTTTTAAAAAATGTCCTTTTTATGTTTAAGACATCTTGTCTAAACTATCCAATGAAGCATAACTAATATTTTTCTTAAGTTTTTTGCTAAAGCAAAACTGATACCCCATTAAGAAGGGAATGCTGCTTCAGTAGATTTCCAAAATGATTTATACACACGGCCTTAATTTCCATGTGGGTGCCTGGTGTTAAGCTTTGAATTAATTATTACGGTATTTACTTTTTTAAAGAAGTAAAGGAAATAAATTATCTCTAATGTATTCACAGGCAACACCAACTTTGCTTAGAAGATTTGGATCTCAGCTTATCAAGTCAACCGTTTTATCAGCCAGTACTTCTCTTCGAGTATTAGCCCTTGGCGGTGAAGCGTTTCCATTATTGACTGTTCTCAAAAGCTGGAGAGGAGTAGACAATAAAACACAAATATTTAATATTTATGGTATCACAGAGGTATCAAGTTGGGCAACTTTTTACAGGATCCCAGAGAAGTTCCTTAATTCTACTTTAAAGTAAGGGTTTCAATTACTAAATAGATTAGAGAGAAACTGCATTTTTCCAATATCTTAACATTATTTTGATAGGCACTGCAGTAATAATTTTGGAAACATTATTTTATCTAGAAGTTTTATTTTAAAAATATTTTTAGAGAGAGTGAGGATGGAGGATGGGAAGGGAGAGAGAATTTTTTTTTTTTTAAGATTTTATTTATTTGGTGGCACCTGGGTGGCTCAGTGGGTTGAGCCGCTGCCTTCGGCTCAGGTCGTGATCTCAGAGTCCTGGGATCGAGTCCCACATCGGGCTCCCTGCTCAGCGGAGAGCCTGCTTCCCTCTCTCTCTCTCTGCCTGCCTCTCCATCTACTTGTGATTTCTCTCTGTCAAATAAATAAATAAAATCTTTAAAAAAAAAAAAAAAAAAAAGATTTTATTTATTTGGGAGAGCGAGCAAGAGGGAGCGAGTGTAAGGGGTGGGGGCAGAGGCAGAGCAAGAGGGATAAACAGGCTCCCACAGAGCAGGGAGCCCAATGTGGGGCTTAGTCCTAGGACTGTGGGATCATGACCTGAGCTGAAGGCAGATGCTTAACCCACTGAGCCACCCAGGTGCCCTGGGAGAGAGAGAATCTTAAGCAGGCTCCATGCCCAGCACAGAGCCCAGTCTCACAACCCTAGATCATGACCTGAGCCATAATAAGAGTCAGTTGCTTACCAACTGAGCAACCTGGGTGCCTGTTTTATCTAGAATTTTAAGATGGGAATCCAGAGCCTTTCTTATAACTGGTGCTGCAGATCTGTTATAACTTTTTTGTGACTAAACAAATAAATAACCTATAATAACCTTTCCACCTAACCTTTTGCTCTTGGCCGTCTTTGAATTATAACATAACCAAAACTTTTTATTTGGTATGATGTAATTTAAATACATTGGAAAATTTTCTATTCAAATGAGAAATTTAAATGTGATTTGGGTTATTGTGTTTTCGTAGATGTGAATTGCCGGTACCACTGGGATTTCCACTGCTTGGAACAGTAGTTGAAGTCAGAGATACTAATGGTTTCACGATTCAAGAGGGCCATGGCCAAATATTTTTAGGTGATTTTACGTTTGTTGATTGAGAATATCTTCTTTTTTTTTTTTCCAAGAAAAATACCTGATATGTTAATTTTATTCTATTCTTTTCAGTGATGATAATTTTTAATTTCATTCTCACAGTCATGAAACAGTTAATGTGTTACCATAGTCATTTCAGGTAACAATATTTGATACCCTTAGAGAAGATATAAAAGTAATTGAGAAATTGCAAGTTGGACCTTTATATTTATAGCCAAAATTCTCTATAATCGGTTTTTTTTTTTTAAGGTTTTTATGTATTTATTTGACAGAGAGAGAGACACAGTGAGAGAAGGAACACAAGCAGGGAGAGTGGGAGAGGGAGAAGCAGGCTTCCCACTGAGCAGGGAGCCTGACGCAGGGTTTGATCCCAGGACCCTAGGATCATGACCTGAGCCAAAGGCGCCTAACGACTGAGCCACCCAGATATCCCTAAATCAGTATTCCAAGAATTTTTTTTTAAAGATTATTTATTTGAGAGAAAGAGAGTGAGAGAGAGCATGAGAGGAGAGAGGGCCAGAGGGAGAGGCAGACTCCCTGCCGCTCGAGCGGGGAGCCCAGTGCGGGACTCAATCCTGGAACTCCAGGATCGTGACTGCCAAAAGCAGTTACTTAACCAACGGAGCCACCCAGGCACCCCTCTAAGAATTATTTTTAATCACTTGTATTTTTTAGAAATAAATCTTGTTTTATTCCTTTATTTTACTGAGGTTATTGTATTTACTTTTACCAGGTGACATTTAAAAGTGTGCTGCCCCTTTTTCATACAGATATTCAAAATGTGAAACTTAGTAATTGAACTTTTGAAGATGTTCTTGATTTGATGGTTTCTTTATTAATTTTCCATGGGTTGTTTATTATTATTATTATTATTATTATTATTACATTGGTGTTTATATCTTGTGAAGGTGGCAGAAAGAGAGTATGTTTTCTTGATGATGAGACGACAGTACCTCTTGGCACAATGCGAGCCACAGGAGATTTGGTGATGGTGAAAGATGGAGAAATGTTTTTCTTGGGACGAAAGGACAGTCAGATCAAACGACATGGCAAACGTCTTAACATTGAACTTGTGCAACAGGTAGAATTCTTTAAATATTAAGTCTCTACTAACAGATGTAGGTTTTAGAGGTAGCCACCACCAGTTTTCTGTGCCAGCATTCTCTATTCATGTTATTTAAACCTAAGATTTTTGGCATTAGTAATGAGTTACAGTAATAGGTGTGGGTTATTCAGTGTGCCCTTATTCTCAGCATGAAGAGAGTTGTTTTTTGTTTTAAAGATTTTATTTATTTATTTGACAGAGATCACAAGTAGGCAGAGAAGCAGGCAGAGAGGGAGGGGGAAGCAGGCTCCCTGCTGAGCCCAATGTGGGGCTCGATCCCAGGACCCTGGGATCATGACCTGAGCCAAAGGCAGAGGCTTTAACCCACTGAGCCACCCAGGCGCCCCAGAAGAGTTATATTTTAAATAAGTGACAGAATGGATTTTGATGACTGTGAAAATAATGGTTTACTTTGCTGTGAGAGTGATTATTTTAAAAACATGAAGAACCTAGTGTGCTGGTAATAGCAGTAGTAGCAGTCAGGTTTTTTTCATTAAGTCTCTAGCTATTTTACAATTTTATTTGACTGTTGATTTCAGACATGAGAAGTTTGAGCATTTAGGAAGTTTGCTTTTAAATGTCTTCTGACAGATTGGGGTAATCTCTCTCATAGGTTGCTGAAGGACTTCAGCAAGTGGAGTCTTGTGCAGTTACCTGGTATAATCAGGAAAAATTAATTCTGTTTGTGGTGTCCAAAAATGATTTCGTAAAGGAATACATCTTTAAAGAACTGCAGAAACATCTTCCAAGTCATGCGATCCCGGATGAACTCTTGTTGATCGAATCTCTACCATTTACATCTCATGGTAAAATCATCGGAAGCAGATTTGTTTTGGTGCTAAATGAATACTAATTCATAACTACTTTAAAGGCCTTTAAAATCCTTATTATTCTAAGTAATATTAGCATATATTGTGGTATACTCTGTTAAGGACTTTGTATAAGTAACTCATCTTATCTCTAGAAAATCCTGTGAGTGGATAGTGTAATTCCCATTTACAGATATGGAAAGTAAGGCTTAAAGAGGTTAAGTAATTTTCACAAAATTACAGTGCTGGTTAATGGTAGAGTTGAAATTCTATCTAAGACTTTTTGATTTCAAACATTTGTTCTTAATGATCATATTGTCTTCCCAATTTCATCTTTACTTAATATTTACATCAAAATACAGTAGTTGTTCAGTTAGTAGGGTCCTTTTTTAACTCACATTAGCTCTTCCTTTCTTACCACCCGTTACATTTTTGGTAGTGTGGAGCTACTTTCTTTAGAATTGATTATCTTTTACAAACTGTTGTATAAAATTTCAAAGTTTTTCATTGAAAAATGTGTGGATTCTTAAGACTAATGAAGATAGGGTCTGAACTGAAATTTTTAAACAATTTCTCTTTTTAGGTAAAATTGATGTTTTGGAGTTAAACAAGATATATTTAAACTATTTAAACTTGAAATCTGAGTGCAAACTCAATGGAAAAGAGGAACTCTGGGAAAAATTACAGTATTTGTGGAAGGTACAACTTTTACGATACAAGTTTGTTATTTTATAAAGAGGTCATGCTTTATCTTTTGGACTATTAACATCCTAATACAGCTGATAAACTTTTCTGAGAATGTTATTAATGCCCAAATGTTAAATAATAGAACATTGTTTATTCAATTTGTATTAAAATAGGGATTAGTTTCTCTAAAATTAAGCTCCTCATTAAGAAATTTATTTTTTTAAAGATTTATTTATTTATTTATTTATTTGACAGAGATCACAAGTAGGCAGAGAGGCAGGCAGAGAGGGGTGGGGGGAAGCAGGCTCCCTGCTAAGCAGAGAGCCTGGCGCAGGGCTCGATCCCAGGAAACTGGAATCATGACTTGAGTTGCAGGCAGAGGCTTTAACCCACTGAGCCAACCAGGCGCCCCCCACCCTAAAGAAATTATTTAGAAGTGAGGTAGACAGGGACACCTGGGTGGCTTAGTTGGTTAAGCATCTGCCTTCGGCTCAGATCATGTCCTGGGATTGAGTCCCACAACAGGCTTTCTACTCAGCGGGAAGCCTGCTTCTCCCTCTGCCTGCTTTCTCTCTCTCCGACAAATAAGTAAAAATCTTTAAAACAACAAGACAAAAAAAGAAGGGAGGTAGACATAAAAAGCACGGGTAGACAAGACCCATCTTGATATAACTTTTCTCCGGTGGGGCAGTGGATTGCAGTGCTTGTCAGAATTGAGAAAAATGGCCAAATCTTGCTATACTGCAGTCTGGTATAAGGGCTTAATGTCATTATTCCCGAGGAACTTGCAGTAACAACATGTATGGTTTCTGCTTAATGGAATTTGTATATACAGACCTCCCTCAACTTAGGATGAGGTTACATCTGGATAAACCCATTGTAAGTTGAAAATTTCATAGTCAAAATGCATTTAATACACCTACCGAACATCATAGCTTTGTCTAGCCTGCCTTAAATGTGCTCAGAACACTTATATTAGCTTACAGTTGGGCAAAAACATCTGACACAAAGCCTATTTTATAATAAATTGTTGGATATTTCAGGTAATTTATTGAGTACTGTACTGTAAGTGAAAAACAGAAGGGTTGTGTGGGTACGGATGGTCACAAGTGTATCAGTTGTTTACTCTTGTGGAGTAAACCTGGGAGCTGTGGCTTGCTGTCCCCCCCCAGCATCATGAGCTAATGAGTGTTGCTGGACTGGGAAGAGATCAGAATTTGAAGTACAGTTTCTGTTGGATGCATATTGTTTTCACACCATTGTGAAGTTAAAAAATCTTAAGGGGTACCTGGGTGGCTTAGTCAGTTAAGCATCTGACTCTTGATTTAGGGTCAGGTCTTGATCTCAGGGTCATCAATTCAAGCCCTGCATTGAGGTCCACACTGGGTGTGGAGCCTACTTAAACAAAAAAGCAAAACAACAGCTTAAGTCAAATCATTGTTAAGCTGGGGACTATTTGTATATATAGAAATATGTATAGTAAACATTTTAAAAAGTTTATTTTGAAATATGTGTATATTAAACCATAGGTCAGTACAGTTTTTCTTAGATAAAATGTGGAACTTTCTTGAAGGGTTCTGAAAAGAGGATGTAATTGTATACTCTTGCCTGAAAATAAAGGATATCTTGATAAAACGTCTCACTTCATTCTTAGATTCTTGAAACACAGTTTTGGTTTAGTGAAGCGAATGAATATAAATATTGTTCCCATGTTATAGAAATATCAGATTTTAATATTTTGTGGAGTTTATAATTAGTAAATACTATTTTTATAATTCCACTTGCTATTTTATGAGTAGGAAAAGTGCTCTAAAGGAAAATGTAACTTGTAGATTTAGAGTGAGTTTGTGACAAAATTGGTAGACTAGTGATCGTCTTCTTTACTACTTTAAAATTTAATTATTAAAAATACTATTTTGTGTGTCTTTTGTTCACATCATTAATGTTAAGTCCTATGCTCTATATAGTGTCTATAAATTCGTTGAATTGTTTTGGTTTTAGGCCTTTACTTCACTGTATTTCTCCCTTTTCTCATCTGTAGTCGATTCTGAATCTCTCAGAAGATCCTTTGAAGGTTCCCGATGAGTCACTCTTCTTAAACAGTGGTGGAGATTCCTTAAAGTCCGTACGGTTCCTCAATGAGATTGAGAAACTAGTTGGCACATCAGTGCCTGGGCTTCTGGAGATTATTCTAAGCAGTTCCATTTTAGAGATTCACAATCACGTCCTTCAGACAGTGTTTCCAGATGAAGATCTGGAATTCAGCAAGAATCATGCCACGAAAAGAAAATTCAGCGACAGTAACCAAGAAGAAACCAGTGGAAAATCTTTACATCAGAAATCTGTCATGACATTAAGTTGTGACAATGAACTAACTGCTTTTACTGCAGTGAGCAGAGGGAGTCAGATTTTGTCACTGAATACGAAGTCTTTCACTAGGTTAAGGCTTTGCTCTTCAGCCCATTCTTCTGATTTAATTTCACTGACTAATACTCAAAATGTAAAAAGCTTAAATCCTCCCGCTCTTCTTGGGAAGTCACAAGATGCATCCTGTGTTGCAGAGGTTTCTGAAGCAGGAACATGTGTGGCAGCGGCCAAGAAAATGGAGCTGCGCGTGAGATGGAGGTCAGACACCGGCAAATGTGTGGATGCTTCCCCGCTGGTCGTAATCCCTGCTGTCGAGAAGCCCTCCCCAACCGTGTACGTGGGCTCGCATTCTCACAGAATGACGGCCCTTGACCTTCACTCTGGCAAGGTGAAGTGGGAGCAGATTTTGGGAGACCGAATTGAATCCTCAGCGTGTGTATCTAGGTGTGGAAACTTCATTGTAGTGGGTAAGTTTCTGAATCGGAGGTTTATAGAGTTGAACTTAATTACCATATGATAACGCTGGTGTGCGCTAGGTAAATTTAAAAACTTATGTATGGTGGGTTTGTGGTGGTTAAAGAATAATCGTCACCCACGTGCTAATTCACAGTGCGGGCCTTGGGTCTTAGTCCCTGGATTTGAACCTAGCGCTAAAACTCCTCTCAGCTCTGTGAACTCTGACGAGTTGCTGAACCTCTTGGGACCACACGTGTTCTCCCGAGCATATGGGTATAATAAATAAAGCATGTTGCATCGTAAATTGTCCCAAAACTTAATGGTTTAGAGTAACAAACACCTCCCAGTTTCTGAGGTAAGAAAGGAGCAGCTTAGGGAGCCTGGGTAGCTCCATGGGTTAAGCCTCTGCCTTCGGCTCAGGTCATGATCTCAGGGTCCTGGGATCGAGTCCCGCATTGGGCTCTCTGCTCGGCAGGATGCCTGCTTCCCTTCCTCTCCCTCTCTCTGCCTGCCTCTCTGCCTACTTGTGATCTCTCTCTGTCAAATAAATAAATAAAATCTTTAAAAAAAAAAAAAAAGAGCCGCTTAACTGGAAGTCCTGGTTCAGGATTTCCCATGTGGCTGCGGTCAAATGAAAGCTTGACTTGGGCTGGAAAATCTGCTTCCGGGACAGCTGACTCACACTGCTGCCAGCAGAAGGCTTCAGTTCGAGCTGATGCTTGACAAGAACTTTCCAGTTTCTTGTCACATGGGCCCCTCTAGGCCACCTGAGCACCCTCGCAGCCTGGCAGCTCACTTCTGTCAGAGTGAGTGCTCCCAGAGGTGGGGGCAGGACGGAGGGGAGGGAAGGGGAGGACTTTATGACTTAGTCTCCCAAGTTGCATACCCTCACTTTTTTTCTGTTCGTTAGAAGCACATCGTTAGGGTGCCTGGGTGGCTCAGTGGGTTAAGCCGCTGCCTTTGGCTCAGGTCATGATCTCAGGGTCCTGGGATCGAGTCCCACATCGGGCTCTCTGCTTAGCGGGGAGCCTGCTTCCCCGCCCCCTCTCTATGCCTGCCTCTCTGCCTACTTGTGATCTCTGTCAAATAAATAAAATCTTTAAAAAAAAAAAAAGAAGCACATCGTTATTCCTGGCCTGTACTCAAGGGGAGGGGAATTTAGGCTCCAGCTCTTGAAGGAAGAGTATCAGAGAATTTGTGGACAGATTTTAAAACCGCTACAATCATCATAGAGCTTTTTTTTTTTTTTTTTTTTACGTTTCTTATTTTAATTCCAGTGTGGGTAACAGGGTTATATTAGTTTCAGGTGTGCAATGGAGTGACTCAGCAGTGCTGTGCATTGTCAGTGCTTGTCATGACAAGTATCCTCTTTAATCCCCACCACCTGTTTCACCTCCCCCCACCCCCTCCTCCCCGCCCCCCATAACCATCTGTTTGTTCTCTAGAGCTAAGGGTCTGATTCTTGGTTTGTCTCCCTACTCCCCTTGCTCGTGTTTCTGAAATTCCACATACAACATAGAGCTTTTGAGAAGATGAAGTGAGATAATTGCTTATGAATCCTTCGGTGCCTTGTTAGGTAGAGACGCGTGAAGCGTGGGCTCCCAGCTGCGGTTCAGTTTCATTAAGGTTATAGGTGGCTTGTACTTGACTAAGAATACGGGGTCCCGGGGGAATGCCTCCCCGTCCGTCTGCCATTCTCTTGACTCCCCACACTACATTAAGCTTTCCTTTATCTGCTTGTCGAGTCTTGTGGGAAGTGCTTCGGAGTATGTCTCCCTGCTCGTGGTATCCTAGCTGGGATGTTTGATCCTTCCCTCTGTCCATGTACATTTTGAAACCTCTGCTCCAGGAAACTTGCGGCGGTACCTGTGCGTGAGCACGTGTCATTCCTGTCCTGAAAGCTCACGGAGGTGACTGTTGGCAGCCCAAGGGTCAAGGCTTGTGGCACATGGTGGTCAGTTAGGACTTCAGACATTTTTTTTTTTTTAAGAGTTTGTTTATTTGAGAGGGAGAGAGAGCACGAGCAGGGGGTGGGGCAGAGGGAGATGCAGACTCTGTGCCGAGCAGGGAGCCCAGTGTAGGGCTCGATCCCAGGACCCTGAGCTGAAGTCAGACGCTTAACTGACTGAGCCACCCAGGTGCTCCAACATTTTTAAATTAAGAAAGAATTTACATGCAGTAGAACTTACCCTCGTTATAGCTCTGTTTTGACAGATGTGTAGTGTCATGTAAGCGCTCCCACAATCACAAGTCCATTACTTGGAAGATTCTCTGTCACTTTGTAGTGGTCCCTCCTCCTACTCAACGCTGGGCAGCCACTGATCTGTTTTCTGTCCCTTTAGTTTTGCTTCTTTTGGTTTTTGCTTTGGAGTCTGGCTTCTTTTCCTTACATGTGCTTGGGATTCGTCCATATTGTTGCATATATCAGCAGACTTGTTCTTTTTTTTTGAGAGAGAGAGAGAGAGAGAGCCTGTGTGAGCGGGGGTGGGGATGGGGTAAAGAGGCAGACGCAGGGCTCAGCCTCCCAGCCCTGAGATCATGGCCGGGGCGGAAATCAAGAGCGGGAGCTTCACTGAGCACCCGGCGCCCCAAGAGGTTTATTTTACTGCTGTGTGTATTCTGTTGTGTGAATGTACCGTAGTTTGTCCATTGACATGTGGGTTATTTCCAGTTTTTTTCCCCACAGTTTTTGATAATTATGAGTAAGACTGCTGTAAGCATTTGTGAATGGGATCTTGTGTGAATGTAAGTTTTTATTTCACTTGGGTCAATACCTAGGAGATGAAGATTATACAGTAAGTGTAGCTTTTTTTTTTTTTTAAAAGATTTTATTTATTTATTTGACAGAGATTACAAGTAGGCAGAGAGGCAGGCAGAGAGAGAGGAGGAAGCAGGCTCCCCGCTGAGCAGAGAGCCTGATGCGGGACTCGATCCCAGGACCCTGAGATCACGACCTGAGCCGAAGGCAGAGGATTTAACTCACTGAGCCACCCAGGCGTCCCCTAGTTTTAACTTTGTAAAAAATGGCCAAAATATTTTCCAAGTTGACTGAACCACTTTGCATTCCTACCATTGATATAAGAGAGGTTGTTGTTCCCGGTTGCTAACACCTGGTATGGTGAATTTGAAAATTTTTTTATTTTAGCCACTCAAATTGTTATGTTGTGGTCTTTCATTGTGGTTTTAATTTACATTTCTTTAATGACTAATGATGTTGTGTTTCTTTTTATAAACTTAATTGCCATCTGTGTATCCTTTATGACCTGTCTCTTCAGATCTTTTGCCCAGTATTTTTTTGCTTATTTTCATACTGGGTTCTGAGAATATTATGTATTCTGGATACAAGTCCCTTATCAGATTCATGTTTCACATATTTTCTCCTAGTCTGTGGCTTGTTTTCCCTTTTATTCGTTCACATTATGTCTTTTGAAGAGAAGTTCTTAATTTTAATGACGTCCAGTTGATCATTTATTTTCTATTATGGGTCATGCTTTTTGATGTCCTAGCCAAAAAATTTTTGCCTAACCCAAGGTCACAAAGATTTCCTTCTGGAAATGAACTGAACTGAAAGAAATGTTTCATTACCCAGCTGAGTCGTGGGGTACTGCACTGTGTAGGACGCTTCCCTTCGCGCGAACATCACTGAGCAGGCCACTGCCTTGCTACTAAGTAGTAGCTGTGCGAAAGAAGACGGCACCATCGCTATTCGGAAACTGGGCCTCAAGTGAGCCCCAAGGGAGTAGGTGATGCGCATAGGCAGAGCCAAGTAGAAAATGGCGGGCCATTGCCCAAAGGCAACTTCCCCTGAGTTAGATGCACTGCGGGGAACTTGAACAATCTTCTCCTTGTAGGTTTTGAGCACCCCTACGTCCCCCTGGGTTACTCTGGCTGCCCCAGGTCGGGACTCCTGCCCTGTCTCCTCATTCGCACAGTGGGTTGGGAGAAGCAGTCTGCTGGAGTGACGCGCCCGGGCCTGGAGCTCGACTTGTTGGCTTCAAGTCCTGGCTCTGCCACATGTCAGCTCATAGTTTTACCCTAGTAACATGAGCTCTTGGCGCTTCCTTTTGTCATCTGTAAAATGCGGATATCATCGCACTTGCCTCATTGGGAGGATTCCATGGATTAATAGATGTAAAGTTCCGAGAACGCTTCACCAGGTCAACGCTCAGTAAATGCTGGCTGTTGTGAATGTTCGCATTTCTTGAATAATATGCGCCGGTACCTACCCAGGTTATCCTGATTATCACACTAACTCTGGAGCAGAGGTGTCCACATACCGCAGAAAATAACTGAGGCTCAGCAGTGCTGGGTCATTTGGCCAGGGATGGCCTTGAAGAGATTTGATCCCGGGTCTGTCGAAGCCTCTCTGCTCTGCAGTGGAGAGTTTCTCAGTTGTGTTCTCCGCAGTGAAGCACTTCAGGGCACTTCAAACATAATAAGGTGTGTCTCCTAAGTCAATATTTTTTATAAGTGGTTACTGCTTTACATTGCTGAAATTTCAGTCTGAGCCGAACACAGATGGACACACGAAGAGCATCGAATATAAATCGTCAGGATCAAGGCTGGAGAATTATTTTCCAGGGACGTATTTAAATCTCATCTTTCCTATTTTGTCTCCCGACAGGCTGTTATAATGGGTTAGTTTATGTTCTGAAAAGTAATAGTGGAGAAACACACTGGACGTTTCCTACGGAGGATGCTGTCAAGAGCTCGGCAGCCGTGGATCCAACCACAGGGCTCCTCTACGTCGGCTCTCACGACCAGCGCGCATATGCTCTGGATATTTATGTGAGAATTCACCCCATCGGTTTCCTCTAAGCTTAGAAGAATGTGAAACTGTCAGGTGCTCTTGACTAAGGGAGCAGGTATTAACTCTTCCCTAAATTTAGCACTTTGGGAAGAATGAGTTAATTAACAGTCTTAATATCTGAAGACATTTTTAACTTCCTTACCAGATTTTCACAAATGAATTTGCTACTCAGAGTTTTTAAATATAAAGAAATTAGAATTACTATCTTGACAATAAAAGGATCACAAAGGAAAATATCAGTAAGACCTGATAAGTTGGGGAAACAATGTGAAGCAAGTGCTTTGGTTAAAAATCATTAATAAGAGGGGTGCCTGGGTGGTTCAGTGGGTTAAGCCTCTGCCTTCGGCTCAGGTCATGATCCCAGGGTCCTGGGATCGAGCCCCACATCAGGCTCTCTGCTCAGCAGGGAGCCTGCTTCCCCGCCTCTCTCTCTGCCTGCTGCTCTGCCTACTTGTGATCTCTGTCAATCAAATAAATAAATCTTAAAAAAAAAAAAATCAATGATAAGAAAACGGAAATAAAGAACAAAGGCAATTTATAAAGACCCATATAGAAAAATGAAGGCTCTAAACATAAAAGACCCCAAAGAAGAAATGCCTCGTAAGTATATTCAAGTGTTTCATACCTTTAATAATCAAAAGAATGAAAATTTTAAACTACATGATGAAGAAACAATATTAGATCGGAACGGTATGGTAAATGCTAGTGGGAGTTGGGGGAGGTCGTAACTAGTGAAGCCTCTGAGGAAAACAGTTTGGCCACAGGTAACTTTCATATCCTTTGATGCAGTAAAATTCTTCTATCCTGGCAAACCAGTCAGAAACATGGACATACGTGTACACCAAGATGTGTATTTCTAAGTTGTTCATAATACCAGGAAATCAGTTCCAGACAACGTTCAGTGATAAGATAAATTATTTTATGTTCAGATGGGATGTTATGGATTAAAGTAGTGTCTAAATAGTTTTACCAAGTAAGTGAGCTAAATGACATACGAGGTAGGGGCGCCTGCCTTCAGCTCAGGTCCAGGTCCCGGGATCGAGCAGCACATTGGGCTCCCTGCTCAGTGGGGAGCCTGCTCCTCCTCCCTGCTTGTTCTCTCTCTTCTCTCAAATAAATAAAATCTTTTAAAAACAAAGTAGATATATATTCAGTATATACTCAGAATGATCTCTGTATTAAACTGTGCATGTCCCAAAAATATCAAAAGGAAAAAATGCTAAACTATCAACATAGTTATCTCTGGGTGCTCCTTGTCTTTATGCTGACTGGAATCTATACGAGGAGCCTGTATTCCTTTTATACTAAGAATAAAAAGTTACTTAACTAAATAGACATAATATCGTGAGGATTAGGGCATGTAGATTTGTTAACCACCAACACAAGCCAATTAATTTGCTTTCTTATTTGCAGGAAAAGAAGTGTGTTTGGAAGTTACATTGTGGAGGAACTGTCTTGTCTTCCCCTTGTTTGAGCCTGCTTCCACATCACTTATACGTGGCTACACTGGGAGGACTTTTACTGGCTATAAATCCTGTAGGCATAAAATACGTATTGACGTTATTACCTATTTTTAAGTGTTTTATTTTTGCAATTTGAAGTAGTTTTTAATTAGATATAGTCGAGTTCTTACTGAACCAGAGCTCATTAAATATAACGTGAAGTCTAGAAGGATGAGAAAATAGAAGTTCTATGTGTCTTTTATCTGTTTTTTAAATTGACAGAAGTTTCCCTGTCATACTAGAACATAGAATGGTTTGAGGATAGATCTTATGTACTAATTATTTCCTGGTTTTATTGTAAGTTGTTATCACAGCTCTCATAAAGAGCACTAATTTCATAGCTGTGTGTACGTGTACTAGCTTCATTTAGGTTGTCAGCATGCCATTATAGCTTACTCCGATGTTTATAGCTTTGCCTCTGGGAGATTTATGAGTTTGTTTTGTAAAGGGTAATTGATTAGTAGATTAGTAGGATGACTTAAACGCTGTCAATCACTTTTTGCCCATGACAGGCCACTGGGAAGAGAGTTTGGCAATATTCCTGTGGAAAACCACTCTTTTCTTCTCCACGGTGTGGCCTGCAGTATGTTTGTATTGGCTGCGTGGATGGGAGTTTACTCTGCTTTACTCACTTTGGAGAACAGGTGAAAAATTTCTGGTTTTATTTTATGTATCTTTCTCCAAGTCATCGTAGTAAAATTTTATAAACATCGTTCAACTCCCTGTGTTGAAAACAAGTTTGATTTTAATGGTCAGGCCATGGGTTTCTTAATTTTGGAATGAGGGGATGGTAGATTGTCTTACTTTTTGAACGAGGGGATAGCAGATTGAAGATTCTACTCAAGCACGGTTCTGCTATTGTGCCATGCCGGCCTCTAATTTTAAAAACTTTACCAGCTTTTAGCCAATTTTATTATAACTTCTGTTGAGGTTTTGAATATTTAAAGAAGCCCCTGCCTTTTCTGTGAATACTGAAATAGGTTGCGTAACCCAGATTGCACCGAGTGGACGTCCCGTCTTCAACATCATGACTGGCAGGGAAGGGAGGCTGCTTCTGGGCGACATGAGCTCTTTTGTTGGGAGCATCATCTCTGCTTCTTTATCCACAGGTCACTGTCACTGAGGGCATAACTGGTGCTGGATGTGTGCTCTGGAGGCTTTGTGGTGGCCTCGAGCACACAAGTTCCAGCCCGAGTTAGCCTGGTCCTGGCCAGCATGGATTCTGCTGCTTTTCCTTCTACTCTCAGCTCTCATAGCCTGGCAGTTCCTCTTGCTGTGTGACAGTTACTTTGTGATGAAGTCTTTTATTATGTTCACTTAGTATTTTAATTTACAAAGTTGTTTGAATATGCTATTATTCCTTTTTTTTTTTTTTTTGGATGACCCATAGAAAGATGAGAGTGATTTTGTCTAAGTGAGGGACAGAATTAGGATTACAAATCCGATTTCGCGAAGAGACCCACCGTGTTCATTTCGTTCTTATTGTGCCGCTGTTACTGTGCATTTGCAAACACGACCTTAGACTTAGGCCTGAGGTTACTGCCTGTGTTCTCCTCTAGGATTTTGATGGATTCCTGGCTCACATTGAGGTCTTTCATCCATTTTGAGTTTATCTTTATGTATGGTTTAAGAGAATGGTCAAGTTTCATTCTTCTGTACATAGCTGTCCAATTTTCCCAGCACAATTTATTGAAGAGACTATCTTTTTTCCACTGTATATTTTTTCCTGCTTTGTCGAAGATTAGTCGGCTGTAGAGTTGAGGGTCCATATCTGGGCTCTCTACACTGTTCCACTGGTCTGTGTGTCTGCTTTTGTGTCAGGACCACACTGTCTTGGTGATCACAGCTTTGTAGTAAAGCTTGAAATCAGGCAACGTGATGCCCCCAGTTTTGTTTTCCTTTTTCAACATTTCCTTAGTGATTCAGGGTCTTTTACTTAATCTGTGGTTTGTTTTTTTAATCACTTTTGGTGAACCTGATTCTTAGTCCATTCCACATCCTTTGAAGCATTTTTACTCAGAGGGCTCGTACTGACTTCATTAAGAGGAACTGTGAAGTGCAGCTCCACTTGACCCTGAAAACTTAAACTGCTGTAAGAAGCGCGGCGGCACGCTGTACCCGGTTAACGTAGCATCCGTAAACACGGTGCGTTAACAGCCACTATAGAGAGAGAAATATTTTTATCTCCCTTGATTTTTTTTTCCCCTTAACTGTGTCTGATGAATTTCTCCAGTTTACAAAAATAAAAGGCTTTATTACTTTCTAAGAAAAAAAATTAAAAATCAAGCTTCACGCTGTAGGAGAATTGAAATTAGATGAATGAATGATTTTTGCCTTTATCACCCTTCAGGTCTGGCAGTTCTCCACCGGGGAACCAATCTTTTCGTCCCCATGTACCTCAGCATCAGAGCAAGAAATATTTTTTGGTTCCCACGATTGCTTTATCTACTGTTGTAATATGAAAGGTCATCTCCAGTGGAAATTTGAAACAACTTCACGGGTGTATGCAACACCGTTTGCTTTCCATCGCCAAGAAGGCAGCAGTGAAATGTTGCTGGCAGCAGCATCTACTGATGGGAAGCTGTGGATCTTGGACTCTAAGAGTGGACAACTGCAAAGCGTGTATGAACTTCCGGGGGAAGTTTTCTCTTCTCCTGTGGTCTGGGAATCAATGCTTATTATTGGATGTAGAAATAATTATGTTTATTGTCTGGATTTGTTGGGTGGCTATCAAATATAATCAGACTCAGTTCTTACTGGATTATCTGAGCTGTCTGAAAATATTATAAAGTATTTGGATAGTCTTATTTTTTACTAAAGATTATATTTTGCCTAAGACACTTGCCTATTATACTTTATTGGAGAAGGATTATACTTTACTTCAGTAGGAACAAGTGCTTTTAAAAGGAATTATAGGACAGAACCATCTATTTATTACTTTCTTTTAATTAGGCTACAGATATTCAACTTTGGGTTTTTTTCTTTTTTTTTAAAATAGAAGACTTCTGTGAAAAACAAGATCAGAATATACCCAGTGGGTTAAAAACTTAGTCCACGATGTGATGTTCCACTTAACCTATTTACAGTGAGATTTGTAACAAAGGTTTTCAAAGGTGAGGCTTTTTGTCAAATTAGGTTCCTTATTTATTAGTATTTTTAAATGAACAGAATACCAGTATTATATCTATATATCTGTGTCTTCCTATAGTAGAGTTTTAAGTTGATTTACCCTCTTTTTTCTAATTTTTGACACACAAACCTTAATATTTTTGTACCTCTGTTTATCAGTTTATTGATTTTGTGGCCGTAGGCCTTTTTTTTGTTGTTCACTGGCTTGGTGAAAGGGCACACAACAAACACTAGGAAGGGAAATACCCTATATACTTTCAATTATCCTGATTTCTCATAATTTGTATGGTTTGGGGCTGGAGCAGCTTCTCCAGTCCCATAGCACTTCGCTCACAGCCACATTTGCTGGCATGAAGATGCCCCCGTGGACCATCTCTCCTCCTCCTGGGAGCTGTGCCCTTTCTGCATCCTCCTCCTCTTGTACCTGGGCTGAGTCCATGTTCTGCTTTAGCCAGTAGAATGCACCGTGGAGGTGACGTTATTGTCACTTTTGAGCCTCAGCTTTAAGAAGGCCTGGCAGCTTCTGCTTTCAGGGAACTCCTGAGCTGCCACATAGAAAGTCTGGTGGCCAAATGGAGAGGCTGCGTGGGGAGGGAGAGGCCCTAACACCACGCTCTACAACCCGAGAAAGCCAGATCACGGGGACAGGGGACGTCCCAGGCACCGGGCTCCGGCATTCCAGCCAGCCCCAGCTGTTCAGGCTATCCTGGTGCCAGACGTTTAATTCCTCACCCACAGGATCCCGAGAAATAATAAAATGGCAGTTTTAAGCCACTAAGTTTTAGGGTAGTATGTTAGGGTAGTAAGTTTTGGGTGGTAGTAGCGAAGATCACTAGAACAAAACGTATGTGCTATTCTTTTTCACATCACTTAAATTACTCAAAAGATGGACAGATGTCTCAGTTTTCTTTGGAATTTCATGATCTAGTTCAGGTAATAAATCAGCATTTTTTTTTTTTTTTGCTGCGATACTGAGAATTTCGCCACTCGTGGTAGAAGTCACTGCTATTTAGGGCCTATCGCCTCCCAGACACTTGCTCCCAAGCACTTAACGTAACAGAAATGGGGGCGCTTGGGTGGCTCAGTGGGTTGAAGCCTCTGCCTTCGGCTCAGGTCATGATCCCAGGGTCCTGGGATTGAGCCCCGCATCGGGCTCTCTGCTCAGCGGGGAGCCTGCTTCCTCCTCTCTCTGCCTCTTTGCCTACTTGTAATCTCTGTCTGTCAAATAAATAAATAAAATTTAAACAAAACAAAACAAAAAAACGTAACAGAAATGTTTCCTATTGTTTAGCTTCCCTTCATCTCCATAGTCGTGGTATCAGTTTCATTTGTCCATTTGTTCTTCAGTAAAGGCCCAAATATCAAACATGCCAGAATTCTTAGCTGCAAGATACAGAAGTCAACTTGGGCTATTTTAAGCAGAAAATAACCTGTGTTTTTTTGTTTGGTTTTATTTTTAAGATTTTAATTTAATTTATTTGAGAGGAGAGAGAGAGATCACAAGTAGGCAGAGAGGCAGGCGGGGCAGGGGGGAGGGAAGCAGGCTCCCTGCTGAGCAGAGAGCCCAATGTGGGACTCGATCCCAGGACCCTGAGATCATGACCTAAGCCGAAGGCAGAGGCTTAACCCACTGAGCCACCAGGCGCCCCACTTTTTTTTTTTTTTAAGAGTTTATTTATTTGAGAGTGTGTGCATGAGAGGGAAAAGCAGACTCCCCACTGAGCAGGAAGACTGGTGCAGGGCTAGATCCCAGGGCCCTGGGATCATGACCTGAGCCGAAGGCAGAGGCTTAAATGACTGAGCCACTCAGGCGCCCCTAAGCAGAAAAGAATTATTAAAAAGAATATTGGATAGCTTAGAGAGTTGGGACAAGGACTAGAAGTCTATAGCCAGGAACAGTGAATTCCTGAAATCATCATGACTTTGGCCTGGGGAAGACACAAGCTGTTGTCCTTGAAGCTCAGATGCTCAACCCACTAACGCAGACGCCATCCCCGCGGCGGCCGGCCTGCCGCCCACATGCACATTCCAGTTACGAGGGCTGAAAGGGTGCTTGGCTAAGCCATGTGGCAAAGCCTGAGGCAAAAAGAAAAATCAGAATACTGACCCCAGTCTTCATTTAATATAGCAATAAAACCCCCTGTCTTTATTGAAAATTTTGATATTTGTTCACAATGGAATTTGTACTAATTTTTAAGTATTCTCTAAGCCCAACATGGAGCTTGAACTCCCAAGACTGAGTCCCATGCTCTACCAACTGAGCTAGCAAGTGCGCCAAGTACTAATTCTTATTTAAAAACAAATATTGTAATAGAGTAGGGTTTATCTTAATCAGCTTTGTGGCCCCCAAGGTGGAAAGCTTGCTCACCTCCCTCAACCATGCCTCGGTGTGTAGGCCTGTGAGTCAGCAGGTCTGGCCTGGGGCCGGAAGCCGCCTTTCCACCGGCTCCCAGCTTCCGCCACCGCGGCAGTTCTGCAGCCCACACACGGAGAAGGCGGCTGGTGGTAGTATTTTCTCTGACATGCAGAGCATTCAATTCCAATTTAGGACTGAAAGAAACATTTTATTTGCCCCTATTCATTACTTTTCTCTGGGTCACCTAGTAAAAAATACAAGGTAGCACGTAAAATGCCTTGAAATGTTTCTTTCTCAACAAAAGTTACATAACCGCCAGCTTACTTGTAGATGGTCACTGAAATGAGGAAAAACTTGACCTTGGAAAGGAAATTCCATCAGTGCTGAAGATCTTGTAGGTGTTTTTTATTGAAAGATCATTTTCCTTCAATAATAGACATTTTACATTAAAACTTTATACAACCAAAAATCTCAAAATAATATTAAAATCACACTAAGATATTTTTCATTGTTGTCTCTAATTTTATTATTGGTAAAAATATTGCAAGACACGTGTAACTAATGTTTCTGCTTTAAAATAAGCAAACTAAATGTGACAAGAAGAGACAATGAATACATACTATAATTTGCTGATAACTGGCTAAAATGATAATTTAATAGTAATGTGTAAGAAACAATTGCACTTGAAAAATTAAAAAAGTAAACAAAAAACTCTATAGTTATTTATATATATATATATATATGTTTATGAGCAGAGGTTAATCTGTTACCTTTGCCAAGAGAAGTACGTTTAAGTTAAAAAAAAACAAACAAACATATTTAACATAGCAATCATTCATTTAAAAAAAAAAGTTCTTTTTACAGAATTTCCCCCATAGTTCGTTGATCAGAAAAGACTGCAACACAACTAAAGCAAAATAACACTTCATTGGTATTTAGTGCAAATTTGGAGCCATTTTACACGAAATATTAAACATGGACCCTTTAGAAGTTGCTGGAAGTAAGTGCTGTGACTATCCTGTCCTCAGTGTACCCTTTTACTTTTGAAGACTTGAAGAGAAACTGTGTAACTGAGGTATTTTCTCCTACTTTGTGTGTGCTCGGTGCCATGTGCGCCAGCAGCGGTGGCTCACCTAGGACCCTTCGCCAGTGACCCGACTGCTTCCCCGTCCTCCACCCTCACTGCGGTGTCCCCCAGAGCTGGCGGGAGAGAGGAAAAGTTCAGGATTCTCGCTGCCCTGCAGACCAGGGCTCTAGTGGGAAGACTCCCATTAGAAAGTGTGTTCTGTCTGTAGTGACACCACGGAGAACGAACAAATGCCGCCACGTCTGATTTAGAAATGAACATCGGTGTGGAAAACATGCAGCGGGCTATTAATTGCTTCCCACAGAAATAAAAGAAAATTAGTTACACTGATTCTTAACAGATGGAAGGGCTGGTCTATAGAACATTAAAGCCAACTTGCAAGGGTACAACTGTCCGCTTGACCACACCTGCCCGCTGCTAACCATGGGGCTGAGCCATCGTTTCCAGAAAGAAAATGCCTTCTACACGGGGAGTGACAGCAACGATACGTTGCCAGTCAAATGAGCTCTGCGTAGAGGCAAATAACGATGGATGATGGTAAGATGTGTTTTTGCAAGAGAGGAAAAAGGAATGCAGCTCCCCATGCACTGGGCGAGAGAGGTGTACTTCTACTGTGGGGCTCGGTTCCGGCCGAGGAGAATGTGCCACCCCCGTGCGCTGTAATGTCCGTGTTGGCAACGTGTGGCTTTGCTGGTGGGTCTGTGCCTCATGCTTTTGAACTGCCACGTCCCTTCTCTGGACCACGTGTACGGATAGCAGCAAGGCCACTGAAGACTCGGAGGTGGTTTTTAAAGGTACCAAGGTGAATGCTCAAAATTATAAATGCCGTTGAACAGCTGACTGAATATGAATCACTCAACTATGGTGAAGAAACTTCCACAGAAGTCCTCAGTACAAAGGCTCCAAGTCTTGGCTTCCTGTTAAAATCTCCCTAAAGACCTAAGGAATATTCAGAGACATTCAACGTCAGTAGCTTCTCCTATCTTAGAGTAGAAGTCTGGCTTGGGGGATTGTTTTTTTATTTTTCCTCTCACTTATTTGGGTAAAATGAGCCTCCCCTTCAGAGTTTTAAAAGCTCGATTACCCTGGAAGCAGTGTATCCCCCGGTACTCCTTTGGGATGTGTCAGAATTCGTCTGCTAGACCTTCCCGGCCCGGACTCACAGGCTCTAACTCGGAAGGCAGGAGACGGAGCTGGACGCCTTAACCACCGCACTGGGGGAGATTCTCGGAGCTGGGAAGGCAACCTGTCGCTTCCTTTCTTCATGATCCTAAATAAAAATGTTCCCTCGGAGCCACATGGGCCAAATGTTTAACACGTCTTTACGGAGAGCACTGGTATGACAGGACCTATGGGACATCAGTGTGGCGGAAGGGTGAGGAGATGTGCTGTGTCAGGTGCAGATGAGGGGACGTCAGAAAAGCAGACACGGGCAGAGACGGCAGCCAGGCTGTTAGGATTCCCAGTTACTCAGTGCACTCAGGAGAACTGGCATCTTGTTTCTGTCTGTATGGCCCTTTCTCTCACCATGATTGTAGAAAAGGAAAAAACATATGGTAGGGTAAATGTTCCAGATTAAATAAGTTGGAGAACCGAAAAATCATTTAAAAGATTGGCAAAAGTCCTGTTCTAAATGGTGTGTGCATGTGTATGTGTAGAAGGCGCCTAGTAGGCTCTTGTGAAAAATTCTTAGTTTGGAGATTCTGCTTCACGTGGTCCCTCGAATGGAAGTTTCTCTTGAGAACAAGGAGGAGCCCCAGGCACCAGGATCTAGGATTGTGCAAATACACTTGACAAGGAATGCCGCCGATTCAGTTTCTGCACATGATTTTAGAGCCTATAACACATGCTGCTTTTCCCTAGTGTGGTGTCTTCACCTCATATAAAAAATAAATAACAAGGGCAAGAGAGGAGCCAAGAGCTGGCAGAAGTGGATGAAAGTCGCCCTACTTAATGATCTGCGGACAGTCGCTCCAGGCCTTGGCTTTCCTTTTGGCCAAAGCCAGCCAGGCTGGTTCTGTTGACACCGGGGCAGCATCCGGGGTTGAGAACCTCTTGGTGACTTCTTTCACCAGCGGCGCGGGGGGCGCAGAATCCGAGATCTCCACTGGGTTGCGTTTTGAAGGGAAAGGATAAGCGTAAGTCAGAGCCTCGTTCTGAGGAGTTAGAAGTACAAGATTCAGAAAGGAAACCCCGTGAGACGCTGGGCTTCTTTAGTGAGAAGGATTAGGGAAAGCAAGCGATGTGATCACAACTACTGCTTACAGAACGATAGTGCAGCTGCATTTAATCTCAGAGTTTCTGGAAGCCTAATTTTTATGCACAGAAGCTATGCCTCCATGATAGAAAATAAAAGGTAAATGCTGTGATTCTAGTTATCCAGCTGGACAGTTCCGTGAAGACAAACATCCAACCAGTAGCCTGAATTTATCTAACTGGTGAGGTCAAAAGCTACCTTCTCCCCCGAGCAGGCCTGGGCTGCCCGCCATCCCCCGCCCCCGCCCGCCCACCCGAGGCCCCTACTCCTGCCAGCTCTGACCACTGCCAGGCTTGTCTCCCAGTTCTTTCTTCACCTGACCTTAAAGGCTTCTTAAAGTGAGGGATCCGAGCTTATCTCGGAGTCCTATTTAGTGCCCGTGGCAATGGCCTACCCACGGAAAGAAGTCGGGAAATACTGATACAAAAGACAAATATGTCGAAACAAACGTTTGCTTCACTGAGCAGAGCCACTCTGAACTGCATTAAGTCTCTGGCACTTCCACAGAAGTCACACAGAGAAAGGTGTGATCCCTGACTTTGGAATTTTATTTTGAAAGAATGATCCCTGTGATAACCCATATGGTTAGAACCCTCAGGTCCTGGGTGTAAGATCAAATGGAATTACGTCCGTGAAGTTTCTGAGAAATTACACAGTGCTCCAAAGTGCTCTTCTAATATAGTTGTTTTTTTCTCCTCACCAGAACAGTATATAGAGCTTCCAGGGCAGGACCTCTTTATATCTCCAAACCTGAGCTAGCAGGTGACAGAGGCATAAAACAGTCCGGGTCTCTGGGTGCTTGCCCAGAAGGGAAAACAGGTGCTCTGCTAACCGCTGGGAGAAAGCTCGCGCCAACTCCTCTCCATCCTTCAAGTGATTTGTAACAAGGAAATAGTTTGAAATGTTACAGGATCGCTTTAACAGAATAAAGAATTTTTTTAAAAAATGTCTTTATGTGTCCCGAATATATTAACAGCAGTGTTTCATAAACAACTCAGCTGGAAAGCCTTGCCCTCTAAAGTCATGCTGGCCAGAAACTTGCTTTTTGAAATCCCCTCAGTAAGTGGAGACCATCCAGTTTTTGCCTGGAAACAAGACCCGGGTCCACTTTTCAGCCCAGGTTTGAAATCAGCCCCTTTATAGACAACTCTTGCTCTGTCCTGAACCTGTCAAAACCCCACTCCATTGAATCGTACCTAAACTTCACCCTTTCCCCCAAATCCTGTTATAACCTTGCCTCTTCCTTCCTTGAGACGATCTTAGGGTCTCCAGTCTCCCCGGCAGGAGCAGGTTAGTGCAGCTCACACCGCGGGGACTAGAGGCCGCCGGGGCGCGGCGAGGGCCCGGTCACATTCAGGAACTCGGGGGACCAGCGGATACCACACTGGGAACCGGAAACTGGCTGCAGCGGGAGGGTTTACCCCGTGAAAACTGTCAAATGCTACAAATCCGAGACCTCCCTGCGGCCCCAAGGGTGAGGGAACCGTGCACCAGCACACGCCCGTGGTGGAGGCTCCGGTGGGATTTCGCAGACGCTCCTCCGAGAGGCCGGGGTGGGTGGGGGAGGCAGCCTGTGCTCTGCCGGGCCTCGCGGGCTGCGCTCAAGCTCGCTCTCACGGACACAGGGCAGCTCGGAGACAAGCCTGTCACCACGCGACACAGGCAGGGACCTGCTCTCCCTACCTGTCACAGATGTAGGAAGCGTGTTGGCCTTTTTCAGCTGCTCCCTGCGCTCAAGCCTGGACGCCGCCGTCTCGGGCTGCTTCTCCTCCGGCGGGGCGCGGGCCTTGTGCGGGGACCCGGCCCTGCCGCCACCGCCGCCTCCGGGCTGCAGGCCGCCGCCGACCTGGGGGAGAGTCGGGCACGTGGGTTGTCAGCCTGGGGACACGGGAAGTCTGACCGTGCAAGGCCATGGGGCCCTCTGGCCGCTGGCCCGCAACCTCTGCCCGTCGCGGGGCAGCTGCACCGCACCTGGGAGCAGCGCGGGGCCGAGACGCCAACTGCGGAGCAGCGCGGCTCCAACGGAAGCCACTTTGCAGAGGCCCAGCGAGCAGCCCGGCAATTCAGGGCCGCAGACAAGACTCGGATCTTCCTCCCAAGTCCCTGCTCAAGTGCGATCCCGCTCCTAGTTCTCGTGTGGCCGCGGGCCTGGGTCCCTGCTCGTCCCGGGTCCTCCGGAGTCCAGGTAAGGGAAGAACACGAGGAAACCACAGCAAACCCGGAGCGCACCGCCCCGGTTGAGCGGGGCTCGGCTTCTGCTCTGGCCCAGGCGCTCTCCGCCGCTCAGCCGGGTTGCTTCTGCTCTGGCTTTTGGCTTTCCCGTAGGCCCGGCAACCTGAAAGAGAGCCGAACTCCGGGAGGGCAAAGTGAAAGCTGCGGACGGACACTCACATTCTCTCTGGAGAGCTTTTCTGCCTGCTTGGCCTCCCTGGCCTGCTTCTTCTCCTCCCGCGTCGCCTGCTGCTCCCGAAAGCCCTTCTGCTTCTGCAGCGCCAGCGTTATCCACAGCGGCTGCGCGGTGTCCGCCTTCTCCGCGACTTTGGAGCCATCCAAAGAGTGCCTGCTCTGAAGAGCCGGCTTTTCTGCGGAAAAAGAGACTGAGATATTGTGATTTATCTTTTAAAGATTTATTCATTTGTGAGAGAGAGCGAGAGGGCACGAGCAAGGCGAGGGACAGAAGCTGACTCCCTGCTGAGCAAGGAGCCCGATGTGGGGCTTGACTCCAGGACCCTGGGATCATGACCTGAGCCCAAGGCAGAGGTTTCAATGACCGAGCTGCCCAGATGCCCCAATACTGTGATTTAGAATATGTACTTGGGGGCACCTGGCTGGCTCAGTTGGTACAGCATGTGCCTTTTGATCTCTGAATCATGAGTTCGAGCCCCACACTGGGTGCAGAGATTAAACTTTAAAAACATTTTCTTAAAAAGAAATGTGTATTTGGCCTTTGTGCCCATTTCTAGAGCTCAGAGCTCCTAAAACCCTTGAAATTTCCTAAGCAACGAGAGCGTAAGTTGTCTCTAACTCTATTAAAGAGATGACTCTGGGACCCAACACTAAGGATGGGGCTGGTTGCCAGAAGAGCCAACCACGTGACTGGAGAGGCTGGATCCTTTCTTCCCACCCCCCCACCCCCCAACCTGCAGGAGTGGAGAGGGACTAGAGACAGTTCAGTTGCCAATGGCTGAGGACTTAATCAGTCACGCCTATGTAATGAAGCCTCCATAAAATTCCAAAAGGAGGGGTTTCAGGGAGTTTCTGCTTGGTGAACACGAAGAGATCTGAAGGGAGCGGTGTGCTCTCGGAGCAGAGAACGCTCCATACCGTTCCCCATAGCTTGCCCTTCTGTATCATTTCCATCTGGCTGTTCCTGAATTATAGCCTTTTGTAATAAAATGGTCATCTAGAAAGTAAAATGTTTCTCTGAGTTTGTGAGCTACTTGAGAAAATTAACTGAACCCAAGGAGGGGGTCATGAGAATCTCTGATTTCAAAGTGGACCGGAAGCACAGGTGATGGCCTGGCCTTGGAAATGGCATCTAAAGTGGGGACAGGCCTGTGGGACTGAGCCCTTAACCGGTGGGGCCTGATGCTATCTCTAGGTAGACAGTGTCAGACCTGAGCTGAAACGTGTCTGAGGATCATCTGGTGGTTTGGAGACCTGCCCTCCCAGCACACCGAGCCCCCAGCCCGGCCCTGCCACCCACAGAACTGTGCTCAGAACGGGGAAAGGTGGAAAGCAGGTTCGCGGTGAGACTGCTCACTCGGGATCCCGCACCCCCTACAGCTCATGACATGAAATACTCAATGGCCTTTCCTGAAATGAACTCTGTACGGATGCCTCAGAGACTTCTCTGCATGGGGAGGTAACAACTTTGATCGACAGAAACACAAAAGCATTTTCCTTCCCTCAAAATGGAAGTAAAAATAAGATCTCCAGTGTCAGAAAATCTCAGGCCTACAGGGGACCCAGGCTGTTATTTGATTTATTGTTCTTATTTATTGCTTTTCAACCCCTCTCCAAACATTCTATGTGAAACCCCAAAGGATGGGAGAGATACAAGGAGGCTGTTCTACCTGATGCGGCTGCTGGAGGAAACTGATTTTGGTCCAGTGCTTTCCGCTGACAGACGGGAATATAAGCGTCCACAGCAAGCCAGGGTCATGCTTGAGGTCACTCTGCCCAGGCTGGAGTTTGAACCTAGGACTTCTGATTTCCAGTCTGTGCTTTTCTTGTGGCTGACGGCCTCCACCGTGTGACCCGGGCAAACGTGCTCCGCAGGAGACGGGCAGCAGAGGTTGAGTAATTGGGCTTTTAAACTGAGCAGCCCTGGGTCTGACCGCAGGTCAAACTAAAGTTACTTGAACCTCCCTAAGGTCTTCTAATCCCTAAGTAGCCATGATAATGGCGCACACCTCCTCAGGCTGGCCAGAAGATGAAGAGATCGTGGGCGTCCGAACATTCAGAACAGGGCTTGGCATAGAGTAACTGCTTTACAAGTGACCTGTTCGGTTTTTGAGAATCATCCCCTTCTTTTCCCTCAAGTAAAAATTATGCCTTTTTAGAGATAATCATTCTTTACTATCTCAAAGGAAAAGGGCCCACCATAGTCCTGCTCTTCTGAATCCTTTACTATCTCAAAGGAAAAGGGCCCACCATAGTCCTGCTCTTCTGAAATCTACTACAAGTTCACAGTTTGATGATCTAGAACCTTACCAAACAGGGCTCTCAGGCAACTCGACTTTATATAGAGAAGAACCAAAGAAAATCAAATTAGGAATTCAAGCAAAAAAAGGGGCAGATTCTGCTTTTCTATACCTTTTAGATCTATAACACTATACAAAGAGAATTCCTATTACAGTGAGTCTTGGTTACACTATCCCTAATCATCAAATAAAGATTCAGGTATGATCTAACACAGTGAAGAAAACTGGCATACTTTGGAAGTATTTAAAAAACAAAATCCCTGAAAGGTATTTTTTATTAATCTTTAGTTAACCAAAAAAATTAAATACAGTTGACCTTTGAACAACAGGGGTTTGACCTGTTCAATTCTACTTCTATGTGGATTTTTTTTTTTATAAATACAGCACAGTACTGTAAATGTATTATCTTTCTTATGTTTTTCTTAATAACATTTTCTTTCCTCCAGCTTACTTTACTGTATAAATTCAGTAATGTACAAAATACGAGTTAATCAACTGATTACATTATTAGTAAAGCTTCCAGTCAGCTGTAGGCTATTAATAGTTAAGTTTTGGGGGAGTCAACTGTTATACACGATTTCAACTGTGCAGGAAGTTGGCGCCCCCTAACCCCCATGATGTTCAAGGGTCAAGTGCATTCACCACTTTAAGCATTATGCTTAACTGAGAAGCTCTAGATACATGGGGACTAATTTAATAAATTTTGGGTTTTTTACTCAAGGGCCGTGTAACACCTGTTTGTAAAATGTCTGAAAACCAAACTGCCAAGATCGAAATGGTTTCTATTTAAAGCAATTATGTAAAAGGATTTCTACACTAAACATTCCATCTGAAGGTCATTAAAACCATTGGCCAGTTTCCTGACAACAGTTTGACAGGTGTTTTATCACAAGGGTCAAAATACCTTTAAAGTATAATTGCCTATTTTTTTATTTGAAAAGGTAAATCACTAGCCAGATTTTTATTTCCTTAGAACTGTGGCTTGAATAGCACGTTCTGGAGTTATGACTGGACTTTAAAAAGGTACTAATACAGTATGAGAAAGGGCCTAACAGGTCCGGATTAGAGCCGGGGATCGATAAACAGAAAACATCTGAGGAAGGTAAAATGGGGCTTCTGTCTGAATTTCAGCCAAGGCTGCCCAAAGGCCTTCAACAAACAATGGCACCGACTCTCATATTCTGAAGTAAAGTTCTAGATCACCGACTTCGGACTGGTCCAGACAGCTACCACAGGGTCATGGAAAAATCAGAGTTGGGGGAAGAAGAAGCCCGAGTAAAACATTTTGTTTAAACCTATTCTTTCTCATTCTGAACTCAGTGGACGAGGGGGGGCACAGGCCATTCAGATGCCCTCCTTCGGGTTCTGGGGACACGAGCAAGTCCATCCCGGCCTTACAGGGTTTGAACCACAGCTCCTGAAGGCAGTAAATGCTTAGAGAAAGGGCCACTTACGATCGGTTCCACACACCATAAGGAGGTGGAAATTTCAGAACGAGATGACCTCTAGAGGACAAACGGGGGGATTACCTTTGTTATTTTCATTCCCACCCGGGGCGGATTCAGAGTCAGAGCCCTCCCAGTGGCTCAGCCTATGGACTGGTTCTCACTGGCCTCAGCCTTGGGGATGAAGTCTCTTTTACACCAGTGGCCTACAAAATAAAGGGTGTGTGTGCCCTAGGGAATGTGTCAGGCCATTCACTGGGCCTAAGTTAGGAAGAAAAGGTCAGAATTTCTGAGTATGTTTATATTAAAAAGAAAAATGAAATTAAGCTTTTCTAATATTTAATATTTGGACTGGCACAGACATCCTCACTCAGACCATATTCCAGAAGGCCACTAGAACAAACAGTGTATTGACAGCGCCCCCGCCGAAGGTGGAAGCACCAAGTGCAGGGAGCCAGAGAACTAGTAACGCTGCCCCTTGTCGGCTCTCCTCACTCCTTTGCTTTTAGCACACTGTGAGGTTACTATTAATACAAACACAAGAACCTAGCAGAGCTGACCAGCTCTTTGCCCGCTGCTTTATGACAAAGCCAGAGCTGTCAAGCAGCTGGCCAAAGAAAATAAAAGGAAGCACCATGATTTGCAACAGATTTATGTCCCCCTTGTTTCAGTGAACTTCACCCTAAATGCATGCGGAGCTCCAGGGGTTTTAGCTAATGACAGCACTACAGGCACACAATTAACAAAGGAAACTGGAGATCCAGGCTTTAACATTTTTATTCTGATGAGGGCATTCAGTCCAACACACCGTCAGCCTGGCCTAGCCTGGCCTAGCATGGTGTGGGAAAACCCCAGTGGTCTTTGGACGGTACCCCCAGGGCACGAGGCCCTTGCTTCTTTTCTAGCAAATAAAGAAAAATTCAGTTAGCAGAGCCTGACAGCCCAGAATCTGGATCCTGGGAAAGAAAACAGGGGCAGTTAGGGTTTTTGGTAGAAAATTACAATAAAGGGACTTCTCTATGAGAAAGAAGCACAACTGTTATTTCTCTGGGGAAAGCTAAGGAGAGTGATAGAGCCCCCCAGACTGTGAGAGGGAGATCATAAGAGCTAATGACACAAAAGCTAATGTCAAAACTGAAAATGGGGCTCCAGTTAAGATGGCAACAAAGAAGGATCCCGAACTCCTCTCCTCGCATGGACACACCCAATACACAGCTACATATGCAACAGTTTCCTTTAAAAGAAATCCAAGAACTCCTACACCTTGGGTGCACGAGAAAAACCCCACGTGGAAGGAGGCTGGAGAAGCTGGAGCACAGCCTCACCATGAACCCACAACTGGGACGGAGCCCACAACTCCGAGCTTCTCCTTGGGGAGCAAAGGGTTTGGACTCCACATCTGGTACCCCAACTTTTCAGACTTCTAAGAGCCAGGGCCCCCAAAACACCTAGCTCGAAGGCCAAGGTGGGGACTGCCAGTACGAGTCCTGCGAGGCTATGGGGAACTAAGGGACAGCTCTTACCCGCTTGTGGGACTACCATGGTGACCCCCCCAGGGCCCAGCACAGGGGGAAAAACAGAAACACAAAAGAAAAAACTGAGACTGGGCTTCTCATCAGCAAGACAAACAAATGAGGGAGAAATGGTCTGGAGACCGCAGGATCTACCTGCCGTCCAAGGCTTGGTTAAAAAAGACAATAAGACCTTCCTTCCGTAAGGCAAGTCACCACACCAGTACTGCTGGGCAAACAGCTCTTTTCTCGGCAAAAATCACTCTCCACCTAACAGTCCAACAAAAGAGAAGGCCTACGGGTTTCCTAATAAACCTGGGGTGGGGGGGATTTCTCTGAGAAACAGAATTTCTGGACTATCTTTCTGAACGTTACCTCCAACTGTACAAAACAAAAAAGAAAGTATCCTATGACGTTCTCAGGGGCCCCAGGCCCCTCCGAGCGGCCCTGGCCACTCTGGAGAAACCGGAGGGACTGCAGCTGCTCTGCAGGTTCTAGCAGGAGGCCTCCAGAGCCAGGCTGCCGGGCCGTGGCAGCGCGTTTGGCCCAAACTGCCGGGGAGCGGCCTGTGCACCCAGAAAGCGCCTCGGGCGACGCTGCGGCCGCTGCCCAGAGGACCTCCTCCGGGGAACCTGTGGGGACCAGCCCCGCACGGCCCCGCGGAGGATGAAGGACACGCGCTAATCAGGCCGGCATCTCGTGTGCACGGCCGACCCCTAGCGTGTCGCTCCGGGCGGCAGCAGCGGCCCGCCCGTCGGCCACGTCGCCGGCCCTGCGCAGCGGAGGAAGCGACGCGCCGGGTCGGGACCATCGAGCGGCCGCCCCGGCTCCCGCTGGGCCCCACGCGCGGCGCCGGAGCGAGGCCGAGATGCCCCCGACCGCCACCTACCTCTCCTCCCGGGCTCGGGGGTCGGGCAGGGCTTCTCGGGCCGGGCGGCCGGCGGAGCCGGGGAAGCGGGTTTGCGCTCGGGCTCCACCGCCTCCTCCTCGTCCCTCGGCGGCGCCTTCCTCGGCTCCGGGGGCGGCGGCGGCGACGGCGGCCGGGGCTCCCTGCTCTGCTGGGGCTCCCTGGCGGGCTCGCCGGACTCCGGGTCCGGCCTCCCCGCCCGGCGGGCCAGCAGCTCCACCAGGTAGGGCCTGCTCAGCTTGGAGAGCGGCGACGGGGGCGGCGTCTGACCCGCAGGCTTGGGGGCCAGCGCCGGCTTCGGCGCCAGCGGCGATCTGTGGGCCGCGCGGTCGTGCTCCGCGGCCGGTGGGGGCCCCGGGGCGGCGGCGGGAGAAGGGGGGGCCCTTTCGGCCGAGTCCTTCCAGGCGGACAGGCCGGGCTTCCTCTCGGGGGGCAGGGACGGGCCCGGCTTGGCGGCCACGGCTTCAGGCTCCTTCTCTCCCCTGGTGCCCCCGGGGGCCGGAGCGCCGCCGTCCGCGCTGTCCCCCGTGCTGCTGTGCCTCTTCTTCTTCTTCTGTTCCGTCTGCTGGTCGCAGTGGAAGCGCAAGGAGTAGTTGGTCCTTCTCAGTTTTATGCCAAACGGTGAGGCTTTTTCCTCCTGGCCGGGCATCGAGGGGTCTGGCTTCCCTCTCCCGCTGCTGGTCTCAGCGTCCGAAGTGGCCCCGGGCTCCGAATGGGCCCCTGCCTTCTGCGGCGGGTAAGCAGGGCTGGGGACAAGGAAAGACGGGAGGTCTTTGGCAAATTTGCACCCCTCCGTGGTGTCTGCTGGCTCTGGTTTCTCTGCACCCTTGGGGAGCTCGTTAGTATCCAGGGGCTGGGGCACCCCGGGGCCCAGCGAGGGTCTTTTTCTCGTGCTCTCTGCTTCTGTGTTCTGTTTGGAGGTCTCGGTGCCACCGTCAGAGAATTTCTGCCAAGCGGGCATAATGGAGAACTTGGCATTTACTGGGGGGGTCCTCCGGAGGTTCCCGCGGGAATCACTGCGGGCCCGGGGAGGGTGCTCGTCACCGGGCCGAGGCTGCTCGCCCTCCGCGTTCTTCAGGATCCTGGACCGAATGGACGCCCATTCGGCGAGGGCGGCCGCACTGCTCGGAGACTCCTGGGCGGCCCTGACCTTCCCGCTGCCTGCCCGGGGGTCGACAGGCGCTCGGGGCGGGTTCTCCAGGGCAGGGACGTCAACGTGCTTCTTTTCTTCCGACAAGCCCAGGAGGGACTTGCATGCTGTGTCCTTGATCTGGTTCAGGTTGACCGCCGGGCCGCAGAGCTGCGCTCCCGTGACCAGAATGGCTGTGTGGGGGACACTCAGGGAGGAGGGCAGGGCGTGGGAGGCCGCGCCGGCTCGCGGGGTCTTTGGCGCGTGGGGAGCAGAGGCAAGTCCCGCATCTCTCGCGGGTGTCACCGGGCTCAGATTGACTTTGGGGAAGAGAATCTGTTTCCCTCCCGATGACACCTGGAAAGTGTAGGGCCTTGGCATGCTCTGCCTCTCGTCCACTTCCTGCCACCGGAGTTCCTCCCCCTTTCTGTCTTTTTCCGGGGCAGTGGCTTCCTTCTTCTCCCCGGGAGTCACTTCCACTTGCGCCTCTTGTTTCTGGGGAGGCTGCGCGCTAGTTTCTGGTCTCTCTTCCCGACGCGCACGACGGTCAGGCTCCGGACCGTCGCCGCGCTGTCCGGGCTGCTCTCCGGCTGGCACGGCGTCCTGACTCTGCTTCTCACAAATCTTAGATTCCTCGGAGCTTTCGCTTTGCTTCTCGGGCTGCAGGGGCTCTCGTTTCCGGGGTTTCTCTGCAAAGTCCATCTTTGGACTCCTCAAGCCCCTTTTTTCGTCCAGCTGCTGCCACTTCTCCTCGTGCCCTCTCGCAGCTTCCCGACGCTCCCCTTCCGGCCTCCTCAGGGCCTCCACTTGCTCCCGCTTTCCCAGCTCTGCCCTCCTCCTGGCAGCTGCCTCTGCCTCCAGCCACCGCTTCTCCACCCATTCTCGCTGCTCCTCCTCCTCCTCCCGCCGCCGCTGTTCCTCTTCCAGCTGCCGTTGCTCTTCCTCCCGCTGCCGCTGCTCCTCTTCCAAACGCCGCTGCTCCTCCTCCCGCCGCTGCTGCTCCTCTTCCAAACGCAGCTGCTCCTCCCGCCGCCGCTGCTGCTCCTCTTCCAGCTGCCGCTGCTCCTCCCGCCGCCGCTCCTCCTCCCGCCGCTGCTGCTCCTCTTCCCACAGCCGCTGCTCCTCCCTTTCCCGCTGCTCCTTCTCCCACCGCCGCTGCTCCTCTTCCCGCAGCCACTGCTCCTCCCTTTCCCGCTGCTCCTCTTCCCGCAGCCGCTGCTCCTCCCTTTCCCGCTGCTCCTCCTCTTGCCGTCGCTGCTTCTCGGCTTCAAGCCTCTGCTGCTCCTCCAGCTCCTCCTGCCTCCTGAGCTCCCTCAGCTGCCTCTCCTCCTGCAGCTGCCGCGGCGTCTCAGCCTCCGCGCCGCTCCACACCGCCTGCTCTTCCTGCTGAGCGCGGCGCTGGAGGCGCAGCTGCTCTGGGGCCTCGAGGTGCCTTCCGTCCACCTGCTCCCTCCGCCCTTGGCCACCTTGCTCCTCCAGTCTCCGCCTCTCCTCTTGGCGCTGCCTCTCTTCGGCCTCCAGCTGCAGTTCTGCCCTCTCTCGCTCCTCGTCTTCTCCTTTCTCCTCCAAGAGTTCCTGCCTTCTGTTCTCCTCCCAAAGCCTCCTCTCCAGGGCCTGGAGCCTCTGCTCTTCCAGACGTTTCCTCTCTGCTGCCTCGGCCTTCTGCCGTTTGCACTTGGCCTCAAGTTCTAGCCAGTATTCCTCTTGGCATCTCTTCTCTTCTTCAGAGTCCAGCAGCTCTGGCTCTTCTTCATGCCAGACTGGCTTGTCTTCTCCCGAGTGTCCGTTCTGGTCCGGCGAGAGCTGATACAGAAGGCCACCATGTTCATGTGGTCCATCCTAACATTGGTAAGGAAAGAAAGAATTAGCCTTTTCCTTTCCAACAGGCAACGATTACCCACCCTATTCACAGTGCCCGTGGCCCTCTTAATCTCAGAAGAAGGGGCAGTTGTTCCTAAGTATGGAGCTCAGTAAACCCAGGCCAGAACACTGGGAATAAGTTGTGCGGGTGGAGGAAAACACATCACTTCGTGTTGACTTCTGGCCCCTTTGTTGGTCATTCTCAAGTTCCTTTTGCTGAATACAAATGAATCACAGGAGAACCAATAGTCCAGCATGAGAAAGATGAGAAAAAATGAGCTTTGCACGTCGTGTACCCTGAAACCTGTGACCTCAAAGGCCACCCTAGTCAAACCAAAGACCCTCTGGCTGAGCTGTGGCAGGAAAGCTGGGTCACACGGCAGGGGCAAAGCCAACACAGAGGGCCTGGGGGCCTTCAAAGGACAGCCTCTCGTTCTGGGGCCCACCAGCCCCCAGGCAGGCATGTTAGAAAGGGCGATGGAAAGTAAACGGGCTTGCTTTGCCCTGGTTCACTGCAACTCACCAGGTTCCTGATGAGACAGACCTAGTTCCTTCTACTGGCCCCTCATGGCACCGCCCTACTGGGTAGAATTAGCGCCAGCAAGCACGGGCAGCTGCCTGGTCAGCCGGGATGGGCCCCTCATACCCTGGCAAGTCGCCGGTGCTTCTTGGACACCCTCTGGTTTTTCGGCTTTACGGACAGTTTGTGCTTGGCGGCACTGTTGTCCAGGCGAGCGATGGCTAGGGGGATGGCATCCAGGTTGACACTTTCGATGGTTCCAGCAGAAGACAAGTGCCTTTTTGGCCGAGATGGTTTAACGGGAGCCACCTGTATGGAGAGGAAACCACATGGTCCCCATCAGAGCCACAGCCCTTGCTGGAGCCCGCACCTGGCCCAGCCCGGCCCCCGGGGATGGCTTGGAGCAGGTGGCACTCACTGGGACTGTGAGGGGAGCACGATTTGTTCTGCCAGTGTTATTTGCATCAACTCATAAAGGTCATTTAACCTTTCACAGACTAATTTTCCTACTTTGAAAAATATGGGGAGGGGGAAGGTTAGAGTAGATGGGGGGGGTAACATAGCCAGGGGGCGCAATCCTGCGCATAACTTAATTTAGCACTTAAAGTTTTGCGGGCACACAGCCATGCCCACTGCCCATTGTCTTCAGCTGCGTTTGGGCTGCAAAGGAAGAGCACAACAAGGGGGAGTGTCCTGGTTGGACCCTATGACCACGGAGCCTGAAATAAGTCATAGTTTGCTGAGCCCTGGACCAGCTCAACTCTGTGCTAATGACTCTCTCATTTAAGACATGACCTCAGACACCTGCAAACATCCCTCAGCTTCTACCTTAGTCCCTCTGAGGCAGGGAATGTGTCTTTTTCCTCTTTTCAGTCCCCTTTATGACCATGTTGCAAATCTCATTTGGCAAGTGCTCAGTAAATATTTTTAGGAAAAATAAAGGAAATGCAACAAACTAGATCGACCGTGCTTAGGGTATGAAATTGGTACCCACAAAAATGTTCTAGCACAATCACTCCAAGGCCACAGAGCACTGAGTTGAGTGCACCAAGCCCATGAGAGGGCGAGGCCCTGGCGCAAAAAGGAAGGGCAGAAATGTACCACCCAGGGGTGAGAGCAGCCGCTCAGGGTGACCAGCAGCACCGGAATGCAGATGGGCGCACTCAGAAACCACCACCCGGACAAACTACGCATCTAGGCAGGTCAGAGAGACCCAGCTCGGCCTGCACCCTGAGGCCACACTGAAAGAGGAGAAGCCACACCTGTTACTCCTGAGAACGCACCGGCCCGACAGGCGCGCGGCAAGGGGAGGGCTCCCAGCTGCACGGCGCCAGCGCGCAGCAGAGGGCGCTCTCGGCCCTCCCTGCGGAGCCGGCCGCTCCCAGGCACCGGCGGGGCAGGAGCGGAGGCCAGGGCCAGCGGGCCGCATTCGTGCTAGCAATGCAGAGCCCCTGGGGCTTAGCGCACAGCTTCGCTTTTTGCGATTACCTTCCATATTTGTGTGCTAAAGATAAAGGACCAAGCCAGCTCCAAGAGCAAAATGGATGCTCAGCAAATAATAACTTATGATAAGAAACAGAAGTAAGGAAAAATAATTCCAGCCTTTGGGCTTCTAGCTATTATTTCTTTATGGTTATCTTTAGAATACGTATCAAATTCTGAACTCTTGTTGAAGAGATGAATCAAACATTATTTCCACCCCCTAAGAGATGGATGAATAAAAAGCATTCCAGCCAAATGGGCCAGACTGAAGGCACAGAGAAGTACCAGCAGCTGAGATTTAAATGCAAGGTTGCATTTCTAGATCGTCCCATCTGGGCTGCTTCATTGTCTGGGCGGTGGCAGTCTGCGGCCATCCCCCTTCAGAAGACTCGGACACACTCTGCTCACTGTACCAGCCCCGGGAGGAGCCTCTGCAGACGACTGCTCTGGCTAGTGGACTGGCCTCTAAGGGTCCCCGAGACTCCTGTGGGCACAGTCCCAGGTTTCAACTGAACACAGAAAAGTTAAAAAACAAAAATACATACAAGTAGAGAAATGCTGAGGTGTTTTGTTTTGTTTTTGCATCTCTAAATGGAAACTCTTCCTTACAGACCTGTGTACCTTCAGGTGTTCTGGAATGCCTTTTCCAATGGCTTCTCAGGGTCTTGAAGGACCTGACACAGTTAGGAAGCCGTGGAAACGGACGCTCTAACATCTACCACTGGGGTAATGTTCTGAAGGAACTGAAGGTAATGGGTGTAGGCGGCATTTATGAATGGAAAAATGATACGGTGGATTGGAAAAAAAGGGTCCAAAATGGAAGTTGAAGTAAAGAAACTAAAAACTGAAGTTCAAATCACACTACCTTGTCTTCCATCTCACTTCTGGCTCCAGGCAGATTCAGAGGACTCTGAGAACTTGGAGGGTCACTGGACTGGAACAGTAAAGAGAGCGCTCAAGTCAGACGCCGCAACAGGAAGTTCTGGGCAGATAACCAGACTCGGCTGCGTGGGGAGAAGGCTGTAGCTGCCCGCAGAGAGCTGGCGGAAGTCACACTGGGGACTTTGCTAATGCTCAGATAAGGACTCCAGGCACGGAGCGTACACTTGCTTCTTTTCCTGAGTCCAGCACATCTCTAACTGGGCAGTCTCCAACCTCAGTCTCTGCTGTGGCTGAGACCAGGCGCCCCCCTCCAGCCACCCGACCTGGGAAGCAGGGCTGTGTCACACACCCGGCCTCCGACCTCAGAGCTTCTGGCTGTGCTCGCTGCCGAGGAGATGGATGAGGCAAAAACCCTTAGGACGGAAGGAGAAGAAAAAAGCTGAAGAGCCCCAGCCCAGTTGCTCCCCTGCCCTGGAACGCCCGCACCACATGGCCTGCACCTTTCTGATGGCCCCGCTGTACCTTCTGCCTTACATGGCCCATAGTTAAAAACAGGCGTTATCGGTTATTGTCCGCTCCGGAGCAATAATGTCAGCACCACACTTAGAAGCATCTTTAGGAAATACAGATCGGGTGCCTGGGTGGCTCTGTCGGTTGGACGTCCGACTCTCGGTTTCGGCTCAGGTCATGATCTCACAGTCCTGGGATGGAGCCCTGCCTCAGAGTCCGCTGAGCTGACCATGGAGCCTGTTTAGGATTCTCTCCTTCTCCTCCCTCTGCCTCTCCCCCACTGCTCATGCTCTCTTGCTCTCCCTCAAATAAAAATAAAATTTAAAGAAAAAAAAGAAGGAAACACAAATCAGACACTACTCCCAGAATGAGAAGCCCCCTTTTCCTGTGGTTTGTACAATCTGGCCTCTATACCTTGCTCTCCTCCCTTTGCCCCCTCCAGGGTCTGGTGGGCCACAAAGACCTGCTTTCTTTTGGGACACCCCCAGCCCCATCTCTGGGCCTCTCTGCTTGTTCTTCCCTCTGCGAGAACGTGGCCCCAGCCCCAGGTCTGCTCCGGTTGCTTTGACCTCCTTGCCTAGAGAGCAGCTCCTCACCCACCTTGTTACGCACTTTTCCATCACTCTGTTTTACCTTCTGTGCAGTACTTTTTCTTGATCCAGAGTTATTACATTTATACACGTACCTGTTGACTTGCCATGTGACCCTCCTGTCATCAGAATGTAAGCTACACGGAGGCAGCCCCTGCAGAAGGACTGAGCCCTGTCCTTCCTCGGGCCACAGTCCCCAGCACTTAGATCCTTAGTAACAGTGAGGACATTTGCTTCAGTCCTTGGAAAACTCAGGGCATGAAGGCTGATGGCCATCGCTGCTGCCTAGCGCTGGACAGGTTGGACCTGGTGGGGGCGCTGCGCCCGCCTACTTAACCACGGCAGCCCCCGCTGCCCACCTGTCTGGGAACCAGGAGGCAGGAGGGCCAGAGGCAGAAGTGGGCAACAGCGGGGGAATGGCCTGTTCTTTCCTTCCTCACTTTGCCCTACAAATCACTTCTCTTTCTTCCCGCCCTGATGATGTATTAGCTGATAACAGGCATGACTTCGGGGGGACGTCCATTTTAATAAACAGCCACGTAATTTCAGGCGCCTTGGTAGGCACAGAAAATGCTTTCTGTTGAGACTGGACGACCCGGTGGCTCAGCTCGAGGGCTCCCTGCTCCAGCTGCTGGGCGCCTGCCTCCTTCCCCAGTGGAGGCCCGAGGATGCCCTTCCCGCTGCTGGAAGGACTCTGATTCGGGGTCATGGTGTTTCTTTCCAAGTGTCAAAAGACCAGATTCAGATCGGACAATGCTAGACCAATATGACTTTCTTCCCTCGTTAAGTAGACTAGACTTCAAGATAGCGTGTTTGATATGTTCTGCCTCGTGAAGGACCTACTTCTTTCTTTTCTCATCTCCCTTTAAATTAGTCTAATCTGACGAGTAATCACTCGGTGCTACTACGTAAGCACTAGCTGAGTCCTGGGGCGACAGAGATGTGGAGACTCCAGTCTGTCCTCGAGGAACTCCACATTTAGAGACGGAGAGAGCACAATTACATGGACACGGATGAGTATGGGCGTGTGAGAAGCATGAAGGATGCCCAGCCCAGCAAAGACACAGGGGAGACAGCCCCGAGCAGGGGTAAGGCCGGCCAAGGCTTCCTGGAAAAGGTGGGCCCTGCGGAGTCTTGAAGAGTAAGTGGAAGATGCTTTGAGGAGCAACCGTGAAGGGCACGTCTCCCTTTCGCCACTCCCAGCTGCCCCCCGAAGTGTGCCTCGCTGCAGACCAGGGGGTGCCCTCCAGCCCCGGGCCACTCAGCAGAAAAGCTTCTCTCTCACATTCCCTGCTCCGCAGAGCCCAGAGTCTCTGGATGCCCTGGCCACTGCCCAGCGTCCTCCCCTCGCTTATCAGCAACCAGGTCACTCCCTGGAGGAGCCTTACTTTGTTCTCGGTGTCTGAGAGGAGGACGTCCTCGTGAGTCACAATCTCCATCGGACTGGTCAGGAGCAGATCCTCTTCTAAGCCGGCCTCACCACTGTCTGCCTTCTTCATGGGAATGGCACTGGGTGGTGGCCGCCCAAACTTGATGTTTTTGCTCAACTGTCGCTGGAGAAAAACCAAAGAAGGACATTCTGAAGCAGGGAAGTGGGTCGCGAGGAGTGCGGGCAGATGCCCCGCATAGCTAGGGGGTCCTGGGGCGCGTTCTGCGCACGTTTCTAGACTAAATACCATGCCAGTGAGCCACGATGCAGTTCTGGGATAAGTGGATTCGTTTTCCAGTGTCTGTTCCTTTCCCACCTTCAAGCCATGAGCTTTTTCATCCAGCCACCTCTTTCCCAGAGATGCCAACATTATCCAGGGGGCAGAGAGACCGTATTTTGAAACCAAAAGTGGGAATACATGTTATAACAAAATTTTTTCGTTAGTCCTATAAATGTATTTATTAAGAAGTCTCATAAAAATGATAAGAAAAGAGTTACATGAAATGCAGGAACCACTGGGGAAATTCTAGACCCTCATGGTTGCTGTAACCGGGGAGCCCTCCAGCTTCTCTTGGACACATTCTCCCTGAATATGTTTTAACCACCTTCCTCACCAGCCCTCACTCGAACACCATGTTCTGCTCACATGGGCACCGAGGTGAAGGGGGCCCCAATGCCGGCAAGTCCTTCCATAATCAATGCAGACATCACGGAAGACACAGAACGATCCTGTCCTGCCGTGAGGACTTCTCTTTGCCCGGCTGCAGTTTGACAGCGTGAACTGTGGGGCAGAAGGAGCCCAGTGGGGAAGGGACAGAGAAGGAGGCAGAAGGAAAGGGCCGAAGAGGGATGCACGATCCGTGGCAGGTAGGAGGGTGTGTGGGGGGGAAACGGGAGAGAAATTAGGAAGATCAATGGTGTTCAGAATTAGAGAAAAGCCAGATCAGAAAAATAAATATATTCTCTGAAGAAAAAAATTATAAATATAATGATAAAGGGCAAAATATTTAATGGGCTGTGGCAGAGAAAATGAACAACATTCAGGAAGCAAGAAGGGTACGCCGTGGCCACCTAAAGGACTACTGAATTAAATATGCTGTGCAAACCCGTGCCTTCGTCTACAGCAGGTTCACAAGCTCAGCGCTCCGGACGTGTCCCACCACATCGCTCTCTGCTGTGGGGAGCTGCCCTGTGCGCTGTAACAGCTCAGCAGCCGCACCGGGCCCCTGGGCACCAGATGCCAGCAGCAATTCCTTCCCTGTCCAGACAGTCCACTGTGGGGGTAAGAGTGCTGTGCCTGAGAGCTACTGCTCTAGACTTAGGGACTCCGGCTTCGTAGTCCTTTTGTGCCTCAAAAAAAAAAAAAAAAGAAAGAAAGAAAAGGAAAGGAAAAAAGAAGAGAAAAAGAATGGGAATGCATTATCTGATATTTACCTTTAATCTGGCTAATACTTAATCCCACAGAGCCACAGGGGGCTTTAGCAATCACACAGTCCAACCCCCTCATTTTATAAAAAATGTCAGAGGTTCAGTGGGGAGAGGTGACTGGCCCAAGCTTATGGAAAGAATGGCCGCGAAGGGATTTGAATCCAGGTCTCCTAAAACCATAGTCAGTGTTATTTGCTCTGCATTCCACAGGTTCTCACGAATTTGACATTGCGCCACTTTCTTCCTCTAGGGGCAGACATAGAGAGATGATGCTGCCTTCGTAACTCTGTGCCCAATTTCCTTGGCAGAGGACTCCCTTCGGGGAGATGCCCCTTCTGAACTCACGGGTACTCCGTCCACCCACTCGTGCCCAGCTCCCCCTCGGCCTTGCATGGTAGACAGTGAGACTGCAGAGACACGGAAGAGATGAGCCCAAGACTCCCCTCCCCGCACCCAGGGCACCCCAGCATGCCAAGTCAGGAGCACAGAAAGACAGAGGACTTGTATTTGATCTGCTGCTATTTCAGCCTGAGCCTGCCTCCCCTGGGAAGGAGCACACATCAAAAGCCCCGATATCAGCCAGTGAAGTACAGCTTGAGCAGCCTGAAAGGGATTTGGGGAGGGGAAGGCTGAGACAGGGTGCCTTCTCAGAACCATTTAGCGGGAAGCGGCAGTTAGTATCTACCCTAAGCAGATCAAGAAGCAGGCACGGTTAGAGCAGCCGATGGAGTTAGACAAGAGGACATGGTGTAACAAAGTCACAGGCCCGTCCAACTCTGCTGACCTGGGGGAGAGGGGGTCGAACGGTTCCTGTGTCCTAGTGAAAGCCCTAGCAGGAATTCCCTCGGGGACTCCCAGCCCGGCCTTCGGCTTACCAGTTATCCCTGCTCTGGATAGGAGTGTTGGCTGAGCCCTGGAAAGTGTGCTAAACCCCCCTCAGTGTTGGCCGAGCCTTGGAAAGTGTGCTAAACCCTCAGACTTAGACGTCCTGTTGTCAGGGTCTGCCATGTCTCCGTGTTCCGGAACGACTAAGATGAGGGGATTTCCTCTAGTTACAGTAGAAAGAATAGTTCTTTAACGAGCTTCCCAGGAGAACATGGCCTAACAGTCAGTGCCATTCCGTGAGGGGGTTTTGCCACCATCACAAAAAGAGAATGAAAATGCTGAAATTCTTCTTCATGAGGCACCTTATAAAATACTTATGTTGGTCCACCCTGATGCGTAAGAGACAGACAAGCGTATGACACGATGTAGTCGCAGTCTAGATGGAAACAAGCTCCAAAGATGGGAAGGCTGGCGTGGCGAGCAATGGCAGAGCTGCGCGCGGATGGAAAGAGAAGCCGATGGGATAAGAACAGGAGGAATGAGGCACACGGGACGAAGCTGGAAGTGGAGACGGTGGTTCTAAGAACTGAAATGGAGCATGAAGTCAAAGAGGTGAGCCGAGAGGAGGGTGCAGGGGTGTGGAGACGGGGGTCGGGGGGAGGAAGAGGTAGAGGGCGGAATGAGACCGTGACTCGCAGGGATGACTGATGTCACAGAGACGTGCACCCTGGCCAAAGAAACACAATGCTGTTGCCTTTGAGAATAACAACGTGCATTTCTGTGAAGCCTCTGATTTAAAATCCCTCTAAGAAAAATAAATTCAGGCTGGTGGTTTCGAGCTTAGGGGGATGAGGAGGGGAGGCCCCCGGTCATCAAAGAAATGCTGGCTGCTTTCAGGGATCGGGCTGCCGCCTCTCTGTCCAGACAAAGGACTGTCTTCCTAGACACACACCAGCAGCTGGCAGGGAGGAGACCTCAGAACCAGGCCAGGGTGGGACTGAGGGTTCAGGGCCATCGTGACCGACCCTCAGGTCTGCAAGGTGAGGCTCCTGCACCTGCACGTTTTCCCTCCCCCGGGCTTCCTGCTCCAAATGCTTCCTGCAGCCGCCTCAAAGCAAATAGGGCTGTCGAGACGCTGTGACTTACTGACAATTAGAATGTGCTTGCTGAAACCTATTTGGCAATCTCGGGTGTCATGTGACTTGAATGTAGGGCTCAGTGGGGCTTTTTTGTGACTTCATTTCTGTCCACTACTCAGGCATTGTCACGAGAAGAGCTTTGATAGAAGCAGCCCCTGACAACCAGACTGTCGGGGTGGAGCCTGCCCTGGTAAACTACTACCACTCCTCCACCTTCTCTACTACCCAGGGGCCCTTCACATACACTGCGAGGACAGCCGGAGAGGGGGGCAGGGCACTGCGCCTACACCGACGGGCCATGCCGCCTGCGGCTGTGAATGGGGTTACTGTGAGGACTGGAATGCAAGCTAAAAGGGACTATATTTTATTCATTCAAACTGGGCCATTTTGTTGTAACATGGAATGCCAGAGAGCGATGTTATAGGAATGCACATGCATATTTATGAGGCTTTCTCCTATGGTGTGGGAATTCCAAGCACATGGTATTCGGCAGCTCTGGCACAGCCAGGATTTAGATTCGCCCAGACTGCTCGCGGCCATCCTTTACACTGTGTCTGCGAGAACAAAGCAGAAGAAAAATAAAGTTTCTGTCCTCTTGAGTGAACTACAGATGCACCCGTAGTGAAAATGAATTCTTAAAGAAGGGCAAAAGAAAAAGCATATAGATTTACAGATATCTGCTCTACACAGAAGTGGCTGAGAGCGGGTATCTATCCTTTGTGTGCTTGACAGCTGCGTGAAGTGTCAAAAACCTCCAACATATGACACTTTGGCATTTTTAAGTGAAATCCAGCTCCGCGGGAGCCAGTAGCTACTGAAGACGGAGGCTGCTCCTCCCGGGCTAAGTAGTCCGTGGTCTAATAGAGCTAGCATCTTCTGACAAAGGTGTGGTATAATTCTAGAAATCACCTGCAGGCTTAGACTCCAATGTTCCTGAGTTTTATCGTCACTTGTTACCCACTCCATAGCCTGGGTCTGATCTGATCTAAGCAGGTACCTCCCTGGTCTGTGATCTGGGCCGCTGTAAGGAACATCAAGGTCACTGCAGTCCAAATGCAGCCAAGTGCGAAGCTTCCCTCAACGCTCCGTGCTACAGCAGGTGAGCAGTGGTTCCGTACAGATGGCAGACTTTGAAAACTAGAGGGCCCAGATCATCCATCATATTTACCCCCTTATTTTTCAGATGGGGACAGCAAGGGTCAGAGTCAATGACTTCCCTGGAAGCCGCACAGCCAGGTGGTGGGGAGGCCTGGGACAGAATTTTTATTTCACCCACTGGCCGTGGAACAGCTGACTGTTATGTGTAGGATTTTCAAAAAGGGCATCACTATTGGTCTGACCCCTATAACTGTCCTATATATTAGAATTTGTTCTCCCTACAAACATGCAATATTTTTATACTCAGGGAAAAAAAGAGTCATTTTTCTTGTAAAGTTTCAATCATTTGTGACGGAAAGTTTGGCAGATGACAGATTCACTTGATTCAGAGAATGCAGGCTTACTGACGACACTGCATTCAGTCACTCTGCCCTCAGAGCGGTTACAGACGACCCCGGCGCCCCCGCCAGCCAGCGCAGCTGGGATGACCACGTGTGGACACTAGAGGGCGACCTTTCCCAACACAGTCAGCACGTGCACCTTTCTGGGGGGTTCCAAGGACTGGGAAGTTTCTCAGGCCAGAGAAAAATGGCTCCCCTCCCCCACCCCCAATGGTATCACGATAGAAATCTCATTTCAAAAGAATGTCTTAATAGTGACTAATCAGCCTGCCGGGACATCTACTGTCAAATAGGTATCCGTTACTTTTCTGTTTTTAATAAACATACGTACATACACAAACACGATTTCGGACATAAAAAACATACATGCCTCTGACATAACTAACACCCTCATTCCATGCTGGAGTCTACGAGGGGGCGGTCTTTTATGCTGCTTACTGAGCACCAATATCAGCATAACGTTGTCATGGAAAAATGCAAAGCATTCATGCAAGTATTAATAAAGTTAACTACTGTTTCTATGACTTACCAGGAACATACTGCTTAGTCGACTGAAAAATAAAGCACAGTCTTTTGGGGGTGATACAGTCATAGCTTAATGTCACTCCAAAAATCACATTTTCTCTGATAATGGTCCCCATTTCCCTCCTCAAAGAGCAAAGCCTCTTTATTTAAAAAAAAAAAAAAAAAGTAGACTAGAGAGCAGTAAAGAAGCTTGTGAAGCCATACCACAGCAGAGGCAAAGTCAGGCAGACCTTGGGTGAGTAGGTATTGCCCGAAGGAGAGCACTTTCCTCACATTTTCCTTTCCGTTGTTAATAGAACTGCTGCTTCAGGGAAGTTGGTTGTTTTACATTTTATTTATTTATTTATTTATTTATTTATTTAAATTAAAAAATTTTTTTTTGGTTGCTTTACATTTTAACTGTAAGATCTGATTCTTTAAATTTGTGCCCCGCAGTGTGAGCTGGAACAGTTACTCGCACATTCTTACTGAGTTTCAACAGTGCAGAGTTATATGTTTTTTCCAAGTCCAAATCCACTTCCTGGTGGGGCAGTGGCATGCGGTGTGACGTTAGCACAGACATCATTTAAGACAACACACTATTATCTAATTTTTAAAGAACTCCTCGAAAGCCCTTATGAAATACAGCTGTTTCACGGACTTAACTCTGGAAGTCATTCCTCTTGGAAAGGGCATATTATGAGCCCGGGGTTCAGAACTTCTTAAGAATAATAGCCCAGGAGTCAAAATACTGCACGAAGGAAAGGTGATGTGGGGAGGGGGTCCAGCGTTTTCTTGGGCAGTCACCACCCTTCCTCTTCTCCAGCCTAGGAGAAGTGACAGCTTGCTTCGGAGTCTGTACACATGTAGCAGCACAGCCAGCAAGAACTGAGAGCAGAACCTGGTCAGGACATGCTAGAACCTGACGGAAGGGCCTGCGTCAGCGCTGAGGGCAGGACGGTGGCCCTGGGCCGTGGCTGGCAGCCGGTATAAAGACCCAGGCCAGCTCGGGTGTGGTTCTGGGTGTTAGCTATTTCCCCTCCTGCCATATGCTCTATCAGCTGAGAGTGTGCAGACATGTAACCACAGACCCCCAAATGCATAGCTAATGTTCAGTAGAAACAAGAACATTTCAAGAAAATAGAAAATTTCCTTTGAGTTATCGGCAGCTACTCAAGCCGGCTGTTCCCCCCGCCCTTCATTCATTTATACATTCGTTATTGTAGACTTACAGACAGATGGGAATCAGCAAACCAGAGTCCCTCGTTCATAATTTGGATCGCCTCCAAGCCTTCCCATCTCAGAGAAGTGCTTGCTTGGGCACTTCTGTCGGGTGAGTGAATCCTACCAGGCTATCGAGCAAACCTATGTGATCAGATCCCAGGTGTCTCTGCTCCTCTTGCTTTCCCTGGATTTCCCATGATCTCAATCACATTTAGTGAATAATTATTTTATTAAATTTTCATTATGAAGGAGTTACCACCTGCGTCAGTTTTATAGAGGAAAACTGCCCGACTCTGCAGCATGAGCAGGAGGGAGGTTGACGAGGTTCCTGGCTTTCCTCCAAGACAGGGTAGCTCAGGGGAAGCCAGATTTACAAATACAGCAAATAATAAAGAGTCTCCCCCATCACTGTCCAAGTAGGGGACGTGCTGTGCATGCCCTCAGCTACAGTCGACCCTGTGCTCAGGGATTATGGGCGACATTCAATGGTTACTTTTCCAACCCTCCCACCCCCACCGCCCAGCCAAGCCCTGAAGCTTCTCTTGGGTACCTGTCCTCATGACATGCAGTTAAAAATGAGGGAACAGCTCAACAGAACAGGAGTGGGGTTGTTAGGTAAGTGGGTACAGTGGTGACGGTGCGCCTCTCACAGGGCACAGAAGGCTTCCAGAGAACAGAGTCAGGGTTGAGAGAGCAGAAATTCTCACCAGGAGCTCCCCTGGCTCTCCTGCTGCCTTACTCGAGGCCACTCTCAGGATCTTCCCGCTTCCCCCCGTCGCCGGACCCCCTCCTATGGATCTGACTTTGCAATCTCAAGCTGTCTTACCTGAAGAGTTTTGACTTTGCCCAGGATGTTGTCCTGTGACATTGCTTGAACTGTCTGCTCACTCTCTGCTCCCCCATCAGGGATAAAAATACTGTCATGGGAAAATGCCCGGGTTCCCATAGAATAGTTGAAGGACCTGGAATGCAAATCATGTGCTTCATTTATTAGGATGATAATATTTCTTTTGGCAATTCAGTTTCCTACTCCTCCTGATTTAGGGGACTCCCCCCACAGCCCCTGTCTCCCTCAGAAAGCACTTCCAGCGTTGTGTCCTTTTCTGCGAGGGGTCAGCCAAGTCGCTGGTAGGAGAAAGGGTCTCTCAGAAATACGGGAGCTTGTCCCCAACACAGGGTTTTGGAGCCGCTCCAGGACAGAACTCAAAGACAGCTCTTGACTTGTAGAGGCTCCGGAACCCGAGGCCTGGCAGGAACTGGAACTGGAGGAGCCCATGTCCTGACAAGCCTTTCAAGCTGCCACTGTCCATTTTCCCCCAGGAAGCCTGTCAGCCAGCACTGTCGAAATCACGTGCAGATCTACAGGTTAGACGCAAGAGATTTTCTCCTTTAGATGACAGATTGTTAAATCCACGCCTCTAAGACAGAGACTTGACGAGGCCGAGAACTGCGGAGAGGACCTACAGGTATCGTCTCTGGGGCTGGACTCTTTAAGAGAAACACGTGTGGGGGCAATCCGGGGAGGCTTTGTGCACAGCGAGCGGCTCGGAAGCAGTAGGTACCCAACCGTAAACACGTTTCAGCTGAAGGGGTGCACTTCATGGAGTCCAGGCTTCCCCTTGGGGTGAGCTGCAAGAAGATGCGCGGCAGAAGCCCCTGTTTCCCCCACCCCCAGGTCTCGGACATAACTGCACTCTGGGAAGGCTGCTCCCAGGGGTGGGCGGAACCACACGCTCTCGGGAAGGCAGGGAAGGTGCATTTCGGTGATGCTGGTTGCGCATGCAGACTCCCGGGGTGAGAAGGGGCTTCCCCTGCTTCCCTCCCTAGAAGCGGGTCCCACCTGGAGCTTTTATCAGTGACCCAGTGTCAGTCCTGGGGGAGGGGCGCCTGCAGCTGGGGCTTCTAAACTGAATTACAGACACGCAGCAGGCGGGGTCCTGACCAGATCTAGATGGGGTTGGGAAGGCTGAGTACCAAATCCTGCCCTCGAATCGGCCAAATCTGAGCCAGCAAGGTGACAAAGCATATGAGGTTGAGAAACCAAAGGCTTGGATGCGAGCCTCCGAGCTGTGCGACCTTTGTCAATGACAGAGCCGCCACCAATCCCACCCTGATGAAAAGTTGTGCTGGAGTGTTACGGTTGTCATCTCAACCCGAACCCCTTGTTACAGATGAAACTCGGGGGGTAAATACCCATATCTAAAGTCACCTGAATAGAAGCAGTAGAGTGAGAAAATGAACTCAGAGCTGCGGATTACGACCCCTCTCCCAGTCAGCTCAAGTGTTTTAAAGCAGCAGAATAGGTTGGTCTTCCCTCGAGTGAGGGGAGGGGACGCCAGTGGGAGAGGAAGTGCCACGTGGGCTGGACCTGGATTAGAGAGACTGAACCGCTGGAACACCAGACCCTCTAGAGCAGCGACCCACTTTAGGAAACAGGAGGCACTGTTTCGGGTATGAATATGAAAAGAATCAAAGATCTCATTATCTCACTGTCTTCAGAGACTCTGGCCAGACGCATCGCCCTGTGCTCGGCTAAATCCCATTCCAGTTTCTTGGGCAACCTTAACTGGATCGTGAACTTGATCTCCCCGATCCCATTCTTCTTCCAGGCAGGCTAAGAATCCACACTCCCCTATCCTGCTCTTTCTGTGTTGCCCCAAATGTTCCTTGCTGCCAACTGAATGTCCAGCCATTCCCCACTTCCAGAGGATCAAACTGAAAAACGAAAAATGAACGGTAACGAGAGTGGTAGTGATAATTACAGCAGTAGGGGCAGTCACAGGGGCAATATCAATGCGGGCTAGATTGTATCAGACACGTGCTGTGTCCCTGTCGTTCGTGCTAACCTCTTCAGTATCATATCTGAATCCTCCTGATATATACTATTTAAACTGTATGTGGTAGGCACTAGTATGAAGCCTACTTACAGAAGAGGAGACGAAGGCTTGAAGACAGTGGGTGACTCGCAATGAATGAAGCGATGTGGATCGGTTTCCGGCCTCGTTTCCACTGGACTACTTGTCTATTTTTACAGCAATAATTCCACACTGCCTTTTTTTACTACAGCCTTTTTTTTTTTTTTAAGATTTTATTTATTTATTTGACAGAGAGACACAGCGAGAGAGGGAACACAAGTAGCAAGAGTAGGAGAGGGAGAAGCAGGCTTCCCACGAACATGGAACCCGATGCCGGCCTCGATCCCAGGACCCTGAGATCATGACCTGAGCCGAAGGCAGAGGCTTAACCCACTGAGCCACCCAGGTGCCCCAAGAATTGCTTTTGTGATAGCATTAGACCTACAGATAAATTTTGGGATAACTAACGTCATTACAATTCTTGATTTAGTCCGTGAGCATCAGATATCCTCATTCGTTTAGCTTCCACTTACTTTCTCCCAATGATGTTTTGTAGTGTTGTGCGTAGAGGCTTTGTACATATTTTGATAGACTTATTCCTACTTATTTGAGGTTTCTGAACTCATTGCAAATGGTATAGCCAAAAATTTTTATTTCCTAATTATTTATAGGTGGAATATTAAATTATAATTGATCTTTGCATACTGTTTTTAAAACTAGGCTTAGCTAAATTTATTAACTATAATAATATGACTTGATTCTTTTGGACTCTCTATGTATACAGACAGGTTGCCTGTGACCAAAGGCAGTTTTGTTTATTTTAAATCCATCCTTCCTTCCTTTCTTTCCTCCCTTTTTCTTTTCTTTGTCATCCTGCATTATCTAGGAACTTCACAAAGTTGAACAGAAGTCATGATCGTAGATTTGTCATGTTCTGGAACTAAGCAAAAATGCATTCAATATTTTACCATTAAGTTATGCTGTAACTTATAGATTTTGTGTAGGTTATATCACTGCTTCTTCAAAAAGACAGGCATCTTTTATTTATAGCTGATATTAAGATTTTTCTCTTTGCCTTGGTTTACAGCAGTTTTACTTTCTCATGGTCATTGTGAATTTCCTCTATTTTATCTATTTATAATACATACATAATACTTCCTAAAACTGTTACTTGTGGCTTTCATCAATTCTGGAAAATCTTCATCCTTCAAATATTGCTTCTACCCCCTTTTTCCTTTATTCCCCCTCTGATTCTCCAATGTTTGAATGCCTTACACTGTTTCCCATACCTGTCAATTATTTTCACTCAATATGATTTAGTATGGATTTTTTCTTTTTTAAAAAGATTTTAAGTATTTATTTATTTGTCAGAGAGCAAGCAAGTGAGCAAGAGTGCACAACAGGAGGAATGGCAAGCAAAGGGAGAAGCAGGCTCCCCACTGAGCAAGGAGCCAGATGTGGGACTGGACCCTGTGATCAGGACCTAAGCTGAAGGCAGATGCTTACTGACTGAGCCATCCAGGTGTCCCTTAGTATAGATTTTTCTACTGACCTAGATTTTAGCTCATTAATTCTCTCTTTAGTTATATCTAATCTACTGTTAAAACTATCTATTGAGGGGTGCCTGGGTGGCTCAGTCAGTTAAGTGTCTGCCTTTGGCTCAGGTCATGATCCCGGGGTTTGAGTCCCAGTTGGGCTCTCTGCTCAGCAGGAAGCCTGCTTATCCCTGTCCCCCTGCTTGTAGTCCCTCTCTTGCCATCTGTCAAATAAATAAAATTAAAAAACTAAAACAAAAATAAACAGCTATCCATTGAGCACTTAATTTCAGTACTGTTTTTCATATCTAGAATTTCTATTTGATTCTTTTTAATAGATTCCAGCTCTCTGGTGAAATTCTCTATCTTGTCAACTATTTTATTGAATGTATTAATCACAACTTTGAAATACTAAAACTCCAATATCTTTATATCATCTTTGGGTCTACTTCTATTATTCTGTTTTTCTCATAGTTTGTTTCTCAACTGCCTGGTAATTTTTTGATTGAAGTCTAAGTATCAAGAATGAAACCCAGAAGAGGCTGGGTTGTCTCCTTCCAGTGAGGACTCACCCAATCCTTTAGCCATCAGTGGCAGAGAGGATCACCTCAATTCAATTAGGGACTGTACTGAGCATGGCTGGCTAGCAATCTTGGTAATAAGGCTCAGACTACCTCTGCTTTGTCCTCATACCTAGGCTAAGGCCCCCTGTTGTCTCAACTGACAGCCTGGGTTGCTTCCTAAGGTCTCCCTCCTTGGTAGGCCCCAGACCCCAATTTTCATCTTTCTAACATCACACACTGTCAAAAACTGTGTTGCCTTTCAGCCTCTATCCTGGTGCAGCTTTATCAAGAAATCTATCGAAAGGAAAACTGATGGGGCCCCTGGGTGGCTCAGTGGGTTAAGCCTCTGCCTTCGGCTTGAGTTGTGATCCCAGAGTCCTGGGATCAGCAAGCCCCACATGGGGCTCTTGGCTCGGTGGGGAGCCTGCTTCTCTCTCTCTCTCTCTGCCTGCCTCTCTGCCAACTTATGATCTCTGTCTGTCAAATGAATAAATAAGATCTTAAAAAAAAAAAAGGAAACTGTCACCTAGATTAGATTCATTCTTCTGAGTTTCTCTTCTCTTGGGGATTTCAGTCCTTCAAGTCCTGACTATCTCGGCAGCCACAAACTCCAGTTTTTGTATTCCAGGCTCCAGGAGATTGCCTCCAGTTCTGCTGCCTTCTCCTCCTCTTGGCAGCCACTCTTAGGCTTTTTGGTCTCTTGCTCTCCACCAGGAATCACTTAATCCCACAGAGGAGAAACAATGTGCAGAAAGTTGGGCTCAACTCAGTGGGCTTGTGTTCTCTCCAGTATCTCATTGTTCAAGTCTGGTGCAGGAGCAGCGATCAGATGCCTTCAAACAGATGTCTTAAAATATTCTCTCTGCATTTCTACTTGTTTGTGGTGGGAGCGCTGATTTGCTTCAAGCTACTTCATCACAGCGGGAAGTAGACATGATTAAATAACTTTTTGATACTTACGAGGTTTCTACAGCTGTCAGAACCTACTTATTTATATGGCTATTACTCTTAAGAGGATTACTTTTCAAACCAAAAACATTTCTATCTTTTTCTTCTTAGATCTAGTTTTTGTCCTATTTTAAAGCTCTGAGAAGGAACAATGGAGGAGAATGGTAACTGGTTTATTGGTTACATGAAGGAACACTCTCTTCTAAATATTTCAGTTTACATCATGTAAGTTAACACTAAATCCTTGGCAATTTGAATAATCTTGAATATTTGGTGATCATGGCTACCAGCTCCGGTTCCAAACAACTCTACAACGTAGATTATTTCCTTTTCTCTGAAGGAGAAGCTGCGACAAAGAGTAGGGGAAAACACTGCCCAGAGTTCCGGAATTTGAGACAGGGCTGGAATTCAACTGAATAGGCAGCGTGTGGAGATCTCAGCTTGAAACTCGGTTTTTAGGAACAAAGAGTTTGGTGGCATCATTGTCCTTAACAGCTGGGAACTAGGAATTACATGATTGGGAGGTGGAGGGGCAACCTAACACAAACTGTACCTTAGCAGAGTTCATCTGGACTTCTTTATTCTTGACATTTAAAGACTTTTCACAATTGATTGCGAATCAGGCCAGTCCTTCCCCTTCCTTTTATTATGTGTGAACTTAGAGGCAAGGCCTCTGAGCCTCAAAGAGGCAACTTTCCCTCAGGCTTTATGTTCTCAAAAGGAAAAAAAAAATGCCACTTAGCTGTGTGGGAACCTTCTCTTCCCATGCCAAGAACACAGAGCAGCCTCTTGATCATGAGAAGAGATGTATAAGGACCTCTAAAATCCCCCGGATCTTGAACTTCTAAATGAAGGATTGTTAATACATTTAACAGTCCTTTAAATTTAAACAAGATCATCTAAAGTCAAATGCAAAGCACCTGTAGTAAAAACAAACTCCAGAAGGAAAGAAAAAGAGGCCCACTTGGGAAATCTGTAACAACACTGGTCTCTGAGGAGAAGTCTTCATTAGTTTAGGGAAGAATCACAGCCATGCCTTGCAGAGGTCAGAAAAATGGTCCCTTTGGCCGTGGAGGTCCAGGCAGCAGAAGCTCCTGGGGCCCTAGGGGCAGAAAGCATGGCTGAGATTCATAACTCTCATTTCCCTATCTCTGTCCTGGCTTTGTTGCTGATGTTACTGGAGATTGGTAGAGAGGCTCAGATTTCAGACATCTAATCAGAGGCCTCCAATCCTCCCACAGACCTCTGATTTGGTCTGTCCCTTTCACTCCTTGTTGACTCCTACTGTTATGTTTTCAAAGGCAAGGGTGGTGATTATGAGCTTGAGGCTCCTCCTCTGGTTTCAGCATCGCCTCTTACAACGGTCTGTGTGCGGCTCCCGTACTCTCCTCTCCTCTCCCCACGCGACCAGCAGCACAGTGGACCCTGCTACTTGGCTGTCCCACTGTCTGTAAACTCAACATCAATGAAATCAAGGTCATCAGTGTCTCCCACAAAACTCCCATTTTTTCCTGTTTCTTTGTTACTATCACCCCTCAGGCTCTGTGCAGTTATCATTTTATGTGAGGTCTGGTCCAGGTCAGGAAGAAGCCGTAGTGCATTAGACCTTAATGAGTAACATCATCTGTCCTTTCCCATTCAGAGATCCTTCGAAAACAGTGCAGAAATCAATGGGTAGGACAAAAAATCCTGAGCTCCCAGACCGACTTCGGCCTGCACTCCATGCGGCCAGCCAAGGCTCCTCCACCCCTGCTGCTTGGAGGCTGGGGCTGCTGCTCTGCGCGGCTCCAGTGGGCCTGTCTCTGCAGGGAACCAGCAGCTGGAGCGGGAGCCGCTAATCCAAGGCCCTGTCCGCAATAACAGATGGCAGGCCTTGCCCAGCCCACGGCCACTGCTCACAGGGCCCTCTGTGGCTACGGAGTCCACGACCGGACTCCTTTTGGACAACAGAAGCTGAGGTCCCAGGAGGTGAGCTTGACCAAGCCAGAACTGAAACCAGAACTCAGGCTCCTGAGTCACAGCGGATGGAGCTTTCTAGTTTGACTCAGTGTTAGTCATTAGAAATCCGTTAGTTTGGATGTCTTTAGGAACAAAGATGCTATGTAAATAACAGCTGCTTGACAATAAAGTAAGATTCCCAGTTCACCCAGGACTGCAAAGCTTATAGAAAAGAAGGTGAACCGATTTTATTGCTTAAATACCAAATCTGTGAACCAAATGAGGTTCCAGCACCCGTGAATTTTTTTTTTTTTTAAAGAGTTTTTATTTAGGGCGCCTGGGTGGCTCAGTGTCTGTCTTCGGCTCAGGTCCTAATCCCAGGGTCTTGGAATCAAGCCCCACATCAGGCTCCCTGCTCGGCGGGAAGCCTGCTTCTCCATCTCCCACTCCTCTTGCTTGTGTTCCCTCTCTCCCTGTCTCTCTGTCAAATGAATAAATACAATCTTAAAAAAAAAAAAAAAGATTTTTTATGTATTCATTTGACACAGAGAGGATACACAGAAGGAGCGGAAGGCAGATAGGGAGGGAGAAGCCAGCTCCCTGTTGAGGAGGGAGCCCAATACGGGCCTTGATTGCAGGACCCCAGAATCACAACCTGAGCAAAAAGCAGATGCTTAACTGACAGTCAACCAGGCAGCCATCTGCGAATTTTTGCGTATTTGTATAATATTGACTGAGACTATTTTGTTATAATATATACTTAAAGTGTTGTTTTAGCCATTTGTAAATGTATAGTTCGGTGGCATTAAGTACATTCACAATTATCACTGCATCTGTCTCTAGAACTTTTCATCATCCCAAACTGAAACTATCCCCATTCAACAATAACTATCCACCTCCTCTTCCCCTAGCCCCTGGTAACCACCATCTTTTTTTCTTTCTTTCATTTTAAAAAAAGATTTATTTATTTGAGAGAGAGAGAGAAAGAGAGAGAGAGAGAGACAGGGGTGGGGACAGAGAGAGAGAGAGAATCCAAGCAGACTCCACGTCCAGCATGCAGCCCAATGTGGGGCTGGATCTCATGACCCCGAGATCATGGCCTGAGTTGAAATCAAGAGCCGGACATGTAACCAACTGAGCCACCCTGGTGCCCTATCATTCTCCTTTCTATGTCTATGAATTTGACTATTCCAGGCACCTCATGCGAGTGGTTTATTTCACTCATCTGGTTTATTTCACTTAGATTAGGGTTCTCAAGTTTCACCCATTAGCGCGTGTCAGGATTTCATCTTTTAAGGATGAATAATGTTCTCCAAGATGTATACTGTCCCGTTTTGTCTGTCCATTCATCTGTGGTTGAACATTTGTTCCTACCTTTTGGCCAGGGTGAATAAATGCGCTTGGACACTGGTATTAATCAAGATTTTTCAAAATGTATAAATACAGCGTCATGACTTCTAACTATGTGTAGACATGGCTGAGGGTAAGTAGGTGTGCCTGATATTTTCAATTCACACCAAAGATTTGACATCACTTTCGTATCCTCTACCCAAATTAAACAGTCACTCTCTGGAAAGATGAGTGGAGACTTCACAGGACAAAAAATGGGGAAAAAAAGAGGAGAAGGAGAAGAGGGAGAAAGAAGAGAGAATCTCTTGACATTTGCCTAAAATCATGGGAAATCGGGAGGTGCAATGCTTCAAATGCTGATCGTGCTGAGTCACAGAGCAGCAGCCCCTAGGGTTCCATCCTGACCCCAGACAGCCCAGGAGGCTTAAACACCATAAACGGTTCTACTAGCTAGAGACCAGAGGCTTCTAATAGGTTGAATCTATTCTAACAGAATTGACTATTGATTATTAGCACTTAAACAGACTTGGAGTGGCTTAGGGGGTCCTGTCTTACCTACACCTTCTTACATTTAAGCCCTCTGATCGAAGTCATTATGGGTTTGGAAAGAGAGGAAGAAAGACTCATTGCTGTGCCTCCCCAACCCCACCTCCTTCCCTTTTATTTACCCAGAGTCGGCTGGACGGCCTTTATAATTCTACCCAGAAACTCTAAGAGGCTATTTCAGGATAAGTATTATAGTACTCTTGGGTGCGCTTTGGCAGCACACAGACCAATACCGGGCTGTTCTGAAGGGCCCATTTCTGAGCTTCAAGTTATCAAAGATTCCAGAAAACTCGGCTGAGGCCTGAGTGGGTGGTCCCGCTGTGCGGTAACACACAGAACTGGATGATTATGCTAGCAACCACGCCAAAAACAGTATCAAGTTCACACATTTAACCTTTGCTCAGGAGACGCTTTTATTTTTATGATTTTAAATTCTAAAATGACTTCAGAATTCTACAGTTGCTACAAGCATGATCTGAAGAGCTTCTGCTTTCCTGGGCCACTGGAGGAAAGTGCTGGCATGGTGCTCCCCCACCCCACTCCAAGGTGGACAGCGGCCACTCGAGGATCCATCCTTGAACATAGACAAGAACGTGTATGGGAGAGCTCCGAGGCAGGTGAAGATCCCTGAGGCAGCTGAAGAGCCAATGAACGTGTGACTGACTGTCACCGTGACCTGGTTTTACCTCCAGCCTATGGGAATATGATTGGCATCTCCAAAGGATCTCCAACTGAAGTTCTCTCCAAACCCACTTCTTTTTTTTTTTTTTTTTTAAGATTTTATATATTTATTTGTCAGAGTGAGCAGAAGCACGGAGAGCTGCAGGCTGAACAGGCAGAGCAGGCCAGGGAGAAGCAGGCTCCCTGCTGAACAAGGAGCCCGATGTGGGACTCGATCCCAGGACACTGGGATCATGACCTGAGCTGAAGGCAGAGGCTTAACCAACTGAGCCACCCAGGCGTCCCTCCAATTCCACTTTCTCTCAAACTCCACATCAGCCGTACAGCCATTAATTTGCCAGCATAGAAACTTCCAACAGTTCCCTTTTGTTAAAATCGTCCCAGATGAAGCTGCAATGGTTGGTGGCACTTAAAGTCTGCATGGCAGGGCCCCCAACAACTCTGGCTGCGTGTGCCTGCTGCTTAAACCTTGTTCTCCCACTAACCTGCTGTGTGGCCTTGGGCAAGTCACTACATCTCTATGAGTCTCAGTTTCCCCATCTGTAAGTGGGGAGGCTATTAGGGCCTACCTCATGAAACTTCTGTTGGGATTTATCGAGTTAGGATATGTAAAGCACTGAGAATAGTGCAAGCACTCACGTAAGCATTACCCTACTTCAGGCAGCCTGAAACACACAACTCCACTCCCCAAATACCCTCTCTGGGCTCTTCCTCTCCACGAATTGCCCAGTGCCAACCTCTCAGTTCAGGCCCTACTCATCCTTCCAAGTCCCGCTCAAATCTTATTGCCCCCACCGGCCCCTCCTGCTTCCTGGAAGAAAGGAGTCTTGTCTTCCTCTGAAAGGCCAATGCATGTGTCTCCTGCTGTTTTATGGTATGGCTGCTATAATCATGCCTTAAATAAGACAGAAAACAAAAGGGCTGTGCATGTTGTAAAGCGCCGCACAGACACTAATTCCAACAATAATGACGTCCTCTTATCTCCACTACAGTCCGGGAGCTGCATGAGTGCAGGGATCACATATCTCCCATAGTGCCTCCCACAGTAAGATTGTGAGTGAACTTTTTCAGTGCAGGAGTAAATGATTAATACTGTAGAAGAGTCAGTGTCTCAGATGGGTAGGTCACTGAGGGAATGGGAAGCTTGAGACAAACACCCTGAGGGGAGGAAGAGGAGTATTTTCAGACCATGGGTATTTTCCAGGTACAGTGGTCGTATTCATTGTGGTGGGCCTATGCCAGCACATGGGCAAGTGAGAAGGACAGTCAGCATCTTAAAAAGCTTCTTCTGGGCCTCCGTTTCGATTCAGATCAGGGAAGTGTTCCAGGCTCTGCTTCTTTCTTTCTGGGTCAAACCCTCTCTCTCCCACCTAGCTTTCCTGCTCTGTCAGTTTCATGCTCTGTCAGTTACAGTTCTTAGGTGCAAGCAAAAGAAGCTAACTTGGTCCCACTGGACCAAAAGAAAATTTACTGACAGTCTGGTGGGGGCTTGAAGAACCAAGAAAGCTAGAGTCAAAGCTTGAAAAAGATAGGAGTAGAGCTGCAGAGGTGCGGGCTGTGGGGGCCTCAGCAGCCACCGCACCACAGGAAAAGCCTCATTACAGGCACAGCCGCAGCTGTGTTCCTCACATCCTTGAGCACCGACCACATCAAAGTCCAGGAAAGAAAGACCAGCTAGCCAGGTGGGTCCCATGTCATGCCACACTGCACCCGAGGCGGGGGGCGGGGGAGTGGAAGATCTGGCCCTTTGGCTTGTCAAGGGAAGCAAGCACCATGTCTTATGAGAGGTACACACAGAGAGGCAAACTTGATTACCTGGGGGGGAAAAAAAAAAAAACTGGGGAAAAGAACTGTTGGAAAAGGAAATTGGATGCTGACTGCTAATTACCAAAAACTGCCACCACACCATGCTTCTGGGGCTGTGTCTTGATTCTCCTTTCCAATTTTGCCCACCCAGATGGACAACGTCCCTGAAAAGCACTCTGGTGTTTTGATTCTGCTTCTCTCGCAAGAGACTTTCTTGGTGGCGTGTGCCGCTGCCTGCGGTTCTCCACGCTACTGGGATGCCCAAGCCCAGGTCCTCCAGACTTTCAGGCACGGCAGATAATCTATTTCTTTACTGTTGAAGATACTCGTTGTGTTTTCTGCTACCACTGAAATCATCCTACCGGATACAGCCTTCCAGCCACTACTCTACACACAAGGCACACTCTGAGATGCGACTGCCATCATCCAACCTCGGGACGTGAGCCCACAGGGAAACTCTCCCCACCCAAAAAAGGAGAAGGCTTTCTGCAGCTGCATGGTTCACACATGTCTTAGGCCAGCCCCCCTACTCCTTATCCTTTGTCTTTTTTGGATAAGCATCATGTAATTTGGGACCACAGATATTGAGTAATTACCATAGCAATGATTAAGGATTCACTTCAGGAATAAGGAAATATAATTATAGTCCCCAGGCAGTTTGTTTCCATGACAACAGGGGCAATTGCAATTGATCAGCAGTTTTCTAGTTCTAAACAGATCCGTGAGTCTCATTCAAATGAAATGCTAAAGAGCAATTAAGTGCCCGCGGCAGACATCTCTGGAAGGGACTGGAGTCCGATCCTGCTCCATGCCACATCCCGGACTTTGGCATCCTGTGAAAATCTACAGCGCTCCACAGCTCTAGAGCACCAATCCCCTACTAAGCACAAGAGAAATGGGACAGGGCAAAAGAATTCCAGGAAGAGGAGGGAATTTTGGAATCTTGAAACAAACCGTCTTGGAACTGGAAGTCAAAGGATCATTTTCTCCAGCACGTGAACTCTGTCCTGGGTCTCCCTCGCAGAGGACAGCTGTCTAACCTAACATCAAGTTCTGTAAGGACTCCACGGGCGGTCTGTTCCATGCCTCAGTGGCTCCACCTGAAGAAAGACCTTTTCAGAAACCATTTTGGAATCAATTTAGTCTTGCTCTGGGCTCTGGAAATAGAAAACTAGTAGCTACCCCCTCCTTATCTCGGTAATAATATTACCCCAGCATTTGTAAAGTGCTATTTAATGGCAGATAGTGGAATGTCACGTGTGGTTTTTGTGGTCCTCGTGATAAGCCGGGAAGAGAACATATCTATTTCACAGCTGAAGGAGCCGGCTTGGTCAAGATCACACAGCGCAGGAATGAAAGCAACGCGTGCGCAAGAGACCATGACTCCCGCCCTGCTGCTCTCCCACACGCTGTGTCACCATGACTAGAGATCCTTCACCCTCCATCCCCTCTAGACTTGCTCGGCCCAGCTCCATTCGTTCTCCAGTTTAGCCCCTAGATGTCATTCACTGAGTGGTCTTGTCCCTCTTTTCTAGTCCCTGTTCAATCAGCACATCACAGGTTCCTAAGTAGAGTAGAGTATAACTGCTCAAGTCACTAAGTCTTTTATTTATTTTTTATTAACATATAATGTATTATTTGTTTCAGGGGTACAGGTCTGTGAATCCTCAGTCTTACGTAGTTCACAGCGCTCACCATAGCACATACCCTTCCCGATGTCCATCACGCAGCCACCCCATCCCTCCCACCTCCCTCCCCTCCAGCAACCCTCAGTTTGTTTCCTGAGATTAAGAGTCTCTTATGGTTTGTCTCCCTGTCTGGTTTCATCTTGTTTCATTTCCCCCCCTTTCCCCTATGATCTTCTATCTTGCTTCTCAAATTCCTCATATCAGTGAGATCATACGATACTTGTCTTTCTCTGATTGACTTATTTCGCTTAGCATAATACCCTCTAGTTAGATCCATGTCATTGCAAATGGCAAGATTTTGTTTTTTTGATGGGTACATAATATTCCATTGTGTATATAGACCACATCTTCTTTATCCATTCATCTGTTGATGAACATCTAGGTTCTTTCCATAGTTTGGCTATTGTGGACATTGCTGCTATAAACATTGGGGTGCACATGCCCCTTCAGATCACTATATTTGTATCTTTAGGGTAAATATGCCATAGTGCAATTGCTGGGTCATAGGGTAGCTCTATTTTCAACTTTCTGAGGACCCTCCACACTGTTCTTCAGAGTGTCTGCACCAGCTTGCATTCTCACCAAGAGTGTACGGGGGTTCCCCTTTCTCTGCCTCCTCACCAACACCTGTCACTTCTTGACTTGTTAATGTCAGCCATTCTGTCTCTGTGTGAGGTGGTATCTCACGGAGGTTTGGTTTATATTTCCCTTCTGCCAAGTGACGTTGAGCAGTTTTTCATGTGTCTGTTGGCCATCTGGATGTCTTCTTTGCAGAAATGTCTGTTCATGTCTTCTGCCCGTTTCTTGATTAGATTATTTGTTCTTTGGGTGTTGAGTTTGATAAGTTCTTTATAGATTTTGGATATTAGCCCTTTGTCTGATATGTCATTTGCAAGTATCTTCTCCATTCTGTCCGTTGTCTTTTGGTTTTGTTGGTTGTTTCCTTTGCAAAAGCTTTTTATCTTGATGAAGTTTCCATAGTTCTTTTTTGCCCTTGCTTCCTTGCCTTTGGCGATATTTCTAGGAAGAAGGTGCTGTGGTTGAGGTCAAAGAGGTTGCTGCCTCACTAAATCTTTTCTGACTTCACCTTCTGAAAAGCAGCAAGGCTGAATGATCTAAGGTACCACACGGGGACCGGAGAGCCTGAGCTCCATGGCAATCTCACCGACGACATGCTGTCTTATTACATTGCGTAATTCTCCTTTCCCGGTGGGCCAGGGGACAGTGAAACTCTACCATGGTGGGAAACTGAAGGATGAGGTAGATGAACACTGAACATACAGTGGAAAGAGTCAGCATAGCAAAAAAGAGCAGTATTTGTACATTCGGTACATGAATAATGTGAATGCCTGCTATGTGCCAGGCACAGCTGCAGAGGCCGGAAATACAGTGAACAGCCATGTAGGCCTGCTCTTATGGAAAGGTGAACCACGAGAACAATGGCAAGGAGGCCTGATCCAGGCTGAGGGGGCCAGAGTAAGCTACTCACTGAGGAAGGCACACTTGGGCAGAAAAATAAGGATAGAGGTAATGAGCTGGGAGCAAGTGGAGATGGGGGATGGGGTTCTTCCAGACAAAGGGCAGCCACACGCACAATCAGCTGACTTGGATTCTAGTCACACTTCTAAGACTAACAGCACCCCACTGTGATCTCTTCAATAGTCTGTGTCCCCATTTGTAAAGTGAAGGTATTGATCAGGACTAAAAATTACCTTAGACTTTTACTTTTTTTTCCCCCAAGATTATTTATTTATTTATTTGACAGAGAGAGAGGAAGGGAAGCAGGCTCCCTGCCTAGCAGAGAGCCCGATGTGGGGCTTGATCCCAGGATCATGACCTGAGCTGAAGGCAGAGGCTTTAAACCACTGAGCCACCCAGGTGCCCCTTACCTTAGACTTTTAACATTGGTGTGTGTGTGTGTGTGTGTGTGTGTGTGTGTGTGTGTGTGTGTGACTACTGAATAAGGGTATCAGTAGACAGTAAGATTTATATTTCTGTGTGTGCGCGCGCGCGCTTGCGCAGAGGGGCTGCCTGGGGGTCAATCACAGGCAATTTTTCTTTTTACAGTACAGATGTCTTTTTTTTAAGCATCTATCCTGCCATGAATTCAAAGAAGTGGATTTCAACAACTCAGGTTTCTTTCCATTTGTTCTAAAAAAGTGTGATTTTCTGGATGGAGCAGGCTGGCACTTGAACCCAAGGAACTTTCACTTTTGCTTCCTTCTTTTCCTGATCATTTTCCTTCACACGTTTCAGGAAGCTATCTTGGCTGTTAGAGGGCTTAACATGCGCAATATATATACATGAATTCTCTTGGCAAGAATCTTGTCCAACAGGACCTACAGCGTTCTGGGCAATGTTGTAGACTAACACTTTTGTCAGGGTAACACGTGTGCGGAAGTCCTTTTTGACAGATCCCATTGATGTCTCTAATATCACCTGCCTATAGATTCACAGGTGTGGGGCCAAAGGAACAAGTCTATGTATGTTTCCTAAAAGGCACAGACAACCATTTCCGATAGGCAGTCTCAAGCATGACCCCAACTCCTCCCCCTGTCCTCTGTCCCTTCAAGACAACTGCTTCCCTCAGTGGCGGGCCCTCAAGCAAACAGGCACCGCTGTTCCTCCCAACCAGCCTGCCCTACTGGACAATGATGTCCTGACACAAAATTATCATTTTCTGCTCTGTTCCACATTTCTACCTCCTATTTTGGGAATTTAGGAGAAGAGAATAAGCCCTGAATCTCCCCTGCCAATATGAACTTATCACCTCAGCCAGATAGGATCTCATCAATGCCACATTCATTATTTAAGACAAAGTCTTTTTTGAAATATAATTCACATGTCATAAAAATTCGACCTTTTAAAGGATACATTTCAATGATTTTTAGTCTATTCAAAGAACTGGGCAATTATCACCACCACCTAAGTTTAGTTTTTATCATCCCCAAAAGAATCTCCATACCCATTAAGAGTCACCCCCCAAACCACCCCATGCCTGGCAACCACTAATGTTTCTGTCTCCATGAATTTGCCTATTTGAGTCACTCATATAAATGGACTCATACATTAGGTGGTGTTTTCTTTTCTTTTTTTTTTTTTAAATTTTAATTTTTTTTTTTTTAAAGATTTTATTTATTTATTTGTCAGAGAGACAGTGAGCAAGAGTGAGCACAGGCAGACAGAAAGGCAGGCAGAGTCAGAGGGAGAAGCAGGCTCCCTGCGGAGCAAGGAGCCCGATGTGGGACTCGATCCCAGGACGCTGGGATCATGACCTGAGCCGAAGGCAGCTGCTTAACCAACTGAGCCACCCAGGCGTCCCTAGGTGGTGTTTTCTAACTTCTTTCTTTCACTTAGCATGTTTTCAAAGTTTATCCTTGTCATACCATATCAGTATTTCATTCTTTTTTATTCCCGCATAATATTCCATTGTATAGATATAAAACTCATTGTATTTATCCATTCATCTTTTTTTAAGTTGTCATGGATGCCATCGTGGGGCTGAAACTCAAGACCCCAAGATCAAAAGTCACATGCTCTACCCACTGAGCCAGCCAGGCACCTCAATTCATTCATCTTTTGATGGACTTTTGGATTGTTTCAACTCTTTGGCTATTATGAATAATGCTGCTATTAACATTCATGTACAAGTTTTTGTGTAGACATGCATTTTCATTTCTCTTGGGTGTATTTCTAGGATTGGAATTGCTGCATCATATAATTCTATGTTTAACTTTCTGAGGAACTGTCGAACAATGGCTGTACCATTTTACATTACCATCAACAATGTATGAGGGTTTCAATTTCTCTACATTCTCAACAACAGGTTACTACCTGTCTTTTTTTATTATAGCCTTCCTAATGGCCATGAAGTGATATCTCATTGTAGATTTGATTTGCATCTTCCAGATAACTAATGATGTTGAACACGTATATTTTCGTATGTTAATGGACCTTTTAATATCTTCTTTGGAGACGTGTATTCAAATAGTTTATTCAGGGGTGCCTGGGTGGCTCAGTGGGTTAAAGCCTCTGCGTTTGGCTCAGGTCATGATGTCAGGGTCCTGGGATCCAACCCAGCATCAGGCTCTCTGCTCAGCAGGGAGCCTGCTTCCCCCTGCCTCTCTGCCTACTTGTGATTTCTGTCTGTCAAATAAATAAATAAAATCTTTAAAAAAAAAAAAAAAAAGAAAAGAAACCACTACTTTAAAAAAATAGTTTATTCATTTAAAATTGTTTTGGTCATCTTATTACTGAGTTACAAGAGTTCTTTACCTATTCTGAATATGTCTTTTATCAGATGTATGATTTGCAGGGCACCTCGGTGGCTCAGTTGGTTAAGCGTCTGCCTTTGGCTCAAGTCATGATCCCAAGGTCCTGGGATCGAGCCCCACATAAGGCTCCCTGCTCAGCAGGGGGCCTGCTTCTCCCTCTTCCCTTGCCTGCTGATCCTCCTGCTTGTGTTCTCTCTCTCCAATAAATAAATAAAATATTAAAAAAAAAAGATGTATGATTTGCAAGTGGTTCCTTCCATTCTGCGGATGGTCTTTTCATTTTCTTGAAGGCATTATTTGCAGCACTGAAGTTAGTTTTTTTTTTTTTTAAAGATTTTATTTATTTATTTGACAGAGAGAGATCACAGTAGACAGAGAGGCAGGCAGAGAGAGAGAGAGAGGGAAGCAGGCTCCCTGCTGAGCAGGGAGCCCGATGCGGGACTCGATCCCAGGACCCCGAGATCACGACCTGAGCCGAAGGCAGCAACTTAACCCACTGAGCCACCCAGGTGCCCCTGAAGTTAGTTTTAATGAAGTCCAATTTACCAATTTTTTTCTTTTGTCACCTGTGGTTTTAGAACCTAAGCAATCACTATCTAATCATGAAGATTGACTCCTTTGTTTTCGTTTAAGAATTTTATAGTTTTAGCTTTTACATTTAGGTCTGTAATCGGTTTTGGATTCACTTTTGTGAATGGTTTAAGAAAGGAGTCCAACTTCATTCTGTGACATGTGGCTATTCAACTGTCCTAGCACCATTTGTTAAAAGGACTATTCTTTACCCATTGAATCGCTTAGCACATGTGGTGACAACCCATTGACTACAAATGTGAGAGTTTACATTTGTACTCTCATTTAAATTCCATTGATCTACATATCCTTATGCCAGTCCCACACTATATAGGCTACTATAGCTTTGTAGTAAGTTTTAAACTTGAGAAGTGTGAGCCCTCCAAGATTGTTTTGGTTATTTTGGGTCCCTTGCATTCCTATATGAATTTTAGAACTGCTAGCCAGTTTTTGTAAAAAAGTCAATTGTGACTGTGATAGGAATTGCACTGAATCTGTACCTCACTGGGGGGTACTGCCATCTCAACAATATTAAGTTTTCCAGTCCATGAATGGGAATGTCTTTCCATCTATTTAGATCTTTTTAAATTCTCTCTATGATATTTTGTTATTTTCAGTGTAAAAATCTTGTGTTTCTTTTATTTTTTTAAGTTTATTTATTTTCTTTTTAGTGCTCTGTACACCCAACATGGGGCTCAAGCTAACACCCCTGAAATCAAGACTTGCCTGCTCTTCTGACTGAGCCAGCGGGCACCCCTTGTGTTTCTTTTATTTAATTTATTACTAAGTATTTTATTCCTTTTGATGCTATTGTAAATGAAACTGTTTTCCTAAATTCATTTTCAGATTGTTCATTGCTAGTGTACTGAAATACAAGTGATACACAAAAAAAATACAATCTTATATTCTGCAACCTTGTTCAACCTTGTTTTTTAGTCTAGTAGTTTTCTTGTGGATTCTTTAAGATTTTCTAGGTATAAGACCACAGTATCTGCAAATAGTTTTACTTCTTTTCTTTTTTTTTCTTTTTAAGATTTTCTCTTTATTTTGAGAGAGAGTGTGTGTGTGAACATGGGAAGGGGCCAAGGAAGAGAGAAAATTTCAAGCAGACTCTACAATGAGCACAGAGCCTAATGAGGGGCTTGATCCCATGACACTGAGATCATGACCTGAGCTGAAATTATGAGCTGAACACTTAATCAACTGAGCAACCAAGGTGTCCCTTGGTCCCTGTCTTTTATTGCCTAATTATCCTAGCTATAATCTACAGTACAATACTGAATGGACATCCTTTTCTTGTTCCTGATCCTTCTTTTACCATTGAGTATGATATCTGCTGTGAACTTTTTGTAGCTGTCCTTTTTTAAGTTAAAGAGGCTCCATGTTAGTCCATGTTTTGAGAGTTTTGATCATTTGTCAAATGCTTTTTCTGCATCTATTGAGATGATCATGTGGTCTATGCCCTTTATTTTATTAATATGGTCTACTGATTTTGTATGTTAAACTAACCTTGCTCTCTGGGGGTAAATCCTGCTTGATCATGGTATAGAATCCTTTTTATGTGCTACTGGGTTCAGTTTGGTAGGATTTTGTTGAGGTTTTTATGTCTATATTCATAAGGGATATTGGTCTGTAGTTTTCTTTTTCATGTGCTAATACCACATCCAGGTAAAAGGATCATGAAAGGAAAGTCCCCTCCTTTTCTATTTGCCTGTAGTTTTCTTTTTCATGTCCTAATACCACATCCAGGTAAAAGGATCATGAAAGGAAAGTCCCCTCCTTTTCTATTTGCCACATTCATCCTTACATGTAAAGTCTGCTCATGCCCATCAGCCATTCCAAGTCCTGTCCATCACTTGGAGCCAATCTGAGGCTTCTTCATTCCCAAACCCTTTCTTGACTGCTGCAGTCCCAGAGTGAACTCAGCCTCCCCGATGCCCCTTCAGTTCTGAATGTACTTACAGGTGGCATTTACTATAAGGAGCTAGAGCTGAAATGACGTAGTAAATGCTGGGTGTAGGAAAGAAACTAGAAGCAGGACAGGTGGAGTCCTAGTGATTAGCAGAGCCTCGGGAAGGCAGCTAAGGCAGGAAGACACCTGAGTCTTGTGACCCAGGACCAGAAGAACAACTAGGGCCATGTGACTAGCTTTCCAATAAGGCCACAGCCTCTTGAAAGGCAGAATAATGGATGGTTAAGAATGAACTCTTTACTGCTTAAATACTTGATTCAGCAGCTTATCAGCAAGTCATTCTCTAGACTTGGCTTTCTTACCTTTGAAATGGCAATAGTGTCATGAACAAGACAAGAATAGCCACTCTTACCACTTTTATTCAGCATGGTACTGTAATTAGACAGGAAAATTAGACAGGTAATTAGACAGGAAAAAGAAACAGAAGGCATTCAAATTGGAAAGGAAGGGGTGCCTGGGTGGCTCAGTGGGTTAAAGCCTCTGCCTTCGGCTCAGGTCATGATCCCAGGGTCCTGGGATCGAGCCCCACATCGGGCTCTCTGCTCAGCAGGGTGCCTGCTTCCTCCTCTCTCTCTCTCTCTGCCTACTTGTGATCTCTGTCTGTCAAGTAAAATAAATAAAATCTTTAAAAAAAAAATTGGAAAGGAAGAAGTAAAACTCTATTTGCGGACATAATTTTATATATGGAAAACCCTAAATAAGCCACAAAAAAACCTGTTAGAACTAATAAATGAATTCAGTAAAGTTTCAGGATACTAATCAATATATAAAAATCTGTTGCACAGGGGTGCCTAGGTGGCTCAGTGGGTTAAGCCTCTTCATGATCTCAGGGTCCTGGGATCAAGCCCCACATAGGGCTCTCTGCTTGGCGGGGAGCCTGTTTCCCCCCTCTCTCTGCCTGCCTCTCTGCCTACTTGTGATCTTTCTCTGTCAAATAAGTAAATAAAATCTTTTTTTAAAAATCTGTTGCATTTTTATACACTAACAATGAACTACTGGAAAGAGAATTAAGAGAACAATCCTATTTACAATTGCATTAAAAAAAAAGACACCCAGGAATACATTTTTTTTAAAGATTTATTTATCCATTTGAGATAGAGCACACAGAGGGAGAGGAAGAGGGAAAAGCGGGCTCCCCATTGAGCAGGGAGCCTGATATAGGGCTTGATCCCAGGACCCTGAGATCATGACCTGAGCAGAAGGCAGATGCCCAGTGACTGAGCCACCCATGCATGCACCTTTCCCCCAGGAATAAATTTAACCAAGGAGGTAAAAGATCTATACACTGAAAATAATAAGACATCGATAAAAGAAAGTGAAGAGGACACAAACATAATGATATTCTGTGCTCATGGATTGGAAGAATTGTTAAAATGTCCATACTACCCAAACCTACAGATTCAATGCAATCCCTATCAAAATTCCAATGGCATTTTTCAAAGAAATAGAACAAACATTCCTAAATGTTATATGGAACCACAAAATATCCCAAATAGCCCAAACAATCTTGAGAAACAAGAACAAAGTTGAAAGTATCACAACCCCTGATTTCAAATTACATTATAAAACCTCAGTAATCAAAACAGTATGGTATCAGCATAAAAACAGACATATGGATCAATGGTATAGCCCAGAAATAAATACCTACATAAATGGTCGATTAATTTACAACAAAGGAGGCAAGAATATACAATGGGAGAAGGATGGTCTCTTCAATAAATGGTGTAGGAAAAGCTGGACAGCCACATCCAAAAGAATGAAATTAGACTACTCTCTTATACCATGTACAAAGTAACTCAGAATGGATTAAAGACTTTAATGTAAGACCTGAAACCATAAAACTAGAAGAAAACACAGGCAGTAAGCTCACTGACAGCAGTCTTGGTGGTGATTTTTTAGTTCTGACTCCAAAGGTAAGCACAACAAAAGCAAAAATCAAGATGTGGGACTATATCAAACTAAAAAGCTCCTGCACAGCAAAGGTAACCATCAACAATATGAAAGAGCAGCCTACTAGCTGAGAGAACATATTTATAAATCATATATCCAAAAAGGGGTTAATATCCAAAATATATAAAGAACTCATATAACTCAATAACAAAAAAACAGTCTGATTAAAAAATGGGCAGAGGATCTGAACATGTTTCTGAAGAAGACATACAGGTGGGCATCAGGCACAGAAAAAGATGCTCACCAACACTAATCAGGGAAATGCAAATCAATACTACAATGAAGTATGAATGTTAGAATGGCCATCACCAAAAAGATAAGAAATAACAAGTGTTGGCAACCATGTGGAAAAAAGGGTAAAGCCTCATGCACTGTTGGTCAAAATATAAATTGGTGTAGCAACCACAGAAAACAGTATGGAGGTTCCTCAAAAATTTAAAAATAGAACTAACATGTGGTCCAGCAATTCCTCTACTGGTATTTATTTATTTTTTTAATTTCTAAAAAGGATTTTTTTTTTATTTATTTGAGAGAGAGAGAGAAAGGGAGAGTGAACATGAGTGGGGGGCAGAGGCAGAGGGAGAGGGAGAAGCAGACTCCACACTAAGCAGAGAGCCCAATGTGGGGCTCCATCCCAGGACCCTGGGATCAAGACCTGACCCGAAGGCAGATAGATGCTTAACCAACTGAACCACCCAGGCACCCCCGCAACGGGTATTTATCTGAAGAAAACAAAGACACTAATTTGAAAAGATATATGCAACCTTGTTCACTGCAGTATTATCTATATGAGCCAAGATATAGAAACAACCTAAATGTTCATCAATGAATGAATGAAGAGGATGTTACACACACACATACACACACACACACGAACACTATTCAGCCATAAGAATGAAATCTTGCCATTTGTGATAATGGACAGAACTTGAGGGTACTGCACTTAGTCAGAGAAAGACAAATACCATATGATCTCACTTATATGTGGCATCTAAAAACTGAAAGAAACAAACATGAAGAACAAAACTAATAAATACAGAAACACACTGATGGTTGCCAGAGGGGAGGGGTTGAAGGAAGGGTGAACTGGGTGAAGGGATACAAATTTCCAGCTATAAAATAGTCATGGGGATGTAACATACACCATGGTGACTATAGTTAATAATACTATTATTTGTATTGTACTGGATATATCATTCTATGTATTGCACATATTATTTGTATTATATATTTGAAAGATGCTAAGAGGATAAATCTTAAAATTTCTCATCACAAGAGAAAAATTTTTTTGTTAATTTTGTATGGTGACAGATGGTAACAAGACCTATTGTGGTGGTCATCTTACAGTAGATATAAATACTGAATCATTATGTTGTACACCTGAAACTAATATGGTATATATGTCCATTATACATCAATTTTCTTAATCTCAATTTTTGAGAGAAATGGGGATGATAAAGTCAATCGCAGAGCATGTGAACATTATGAGTCATCTATGCAAAACATGTTGCATTAAGTTCAATAAGTGGGAGCTTTAATATATGCCATTGGATATTCCCTGTGAAAAAAAGGTGTGTGGTTAAAGGAGTCTTGAAAATGTTCCGTACTACATCCCCCTTCTCAAGAGATTCCCAGGACACATCAGCATCGTAAAAGGACTGAAAAGTCTGATGTAAAAGACCCTATTTGTTTTGGCTAAGAATTTCCCAAACCTATTTGCCAAGCTGACCCTCTCCCTCTTTTTAAAATTAAGCACATTTTGGGAAAAACAATTTTCATTGTATTTAATAAATAAAGGAAGTCACATTAAATTGTTAAAAACTGAACATGTTTTACTATTTTGCTTTCCCCTCAGGCAGGTATAATTTAAAGGCAGCAGCCTAGGAGAAATCAAGGCTTCTAACCTAGAGAAAGAACAGTATGCTTTAAGAGACTGAAGAAAATGAGAAATTTCAGGCAGAAGGAGCAGATCAATAATGAGCTATTTTTGGCCATGGAGACATTTCCAGAATTACAGATTCTTAGAGTTTGACAGCATGTTAAAGTTCAGCTCCTTTGAATTCTCACCCAGTGCAGAATTTCCCCTTCATCAGTCCAAACCCCTGCTGGCACATACCCAGCCTCCCTAGTTTTAGACAGCTCCAGAATTTAGGAAATTCTCTCTCACCCTGGGCTGAAATTTGCCTCCTTGGAACCTCTACCCAAGACCATGCTAGCAGAATTTCAAGGTTTGTGTTTTAGTGAGAGCTGTCCATTTTGGAGAGAGCAAACAAAATGCACAGAAACTTTGTGAATCATTACACAATCTAAAATAACATGATTATTAATTGAGCAGTAAACTGAAATTAAAAATTGTTGGAAACATGTTAATTATACTTCAGTTAAAAAAAAAGAAGTGTTGGAAACAACATCTTTCATTTTCTCCATCTGTGAAGGGGACACATAATCAGAAATTCAGCTATAGAGTAAGCAAGGTAAGCAATGATATAGTAGTTACTTTGCAGGTGGAGTTACTTTGCAATTGTCAATTTCTGAGAAGAAAAGGGGAATGTATATTTTAAATGACTCCTGTTTTCATGTCTTTTTAATTTAAAAAATATTTAAAGAGACATTTTAAAAAACTCTTCACCCAAAGTTTATCCTTCCAGCCTCCTTTATTATAAAAAACAACTGTTAAATAGTTAAAATATAATGTATGTCTCATAAACAAGTTTATCAGCAAAAGCCAGTAATAAGAACAGGGGACTTTACCTCTGTTTGAACCAATATGGAATTCTAAGGCTTTGTCCAACTTAAAACCTAAGGAAAACTCCAAGGGGGTAGATGGAATAGAACTTAAATGGGAGGAGGAACACCCCCCCACCCCCACCCCACCCCCGCCCAGGATCCAGGCTCTTCTAAAAGTCCCAAATCACTCACTAAGAAATCAGGGACTTGGCAAAACCATAAAAAGGGCAGGCTGTGTTTTCATAGAACAGTCCTTCTAAAGGAGAACTTTCTAGACTCAACCTCACTTTGCATTAAACTACTAGTTGGTTACACTTTAACACTTACACCTCATTCTGACACTGTAAGGCAAAAAAGGTTCACACTCCTGTTTTACAGCTGAAGGAATGGAAGTAAAACCAAAACATTCATACTGAACAACACTCAAGCATAGATCAGCACATACTGCCTTTGTGACAAATGATGAGTTCAGTGCTAGCTGTGTTCTCCTTTCAGTGAAATAATTTCCTTCAGTTAAATGTGATAGTGTTTCTACTAAAGAGAATAGAAAACAAATACAGGCCTGTCGAATAAAAGAGTCAGTATTAGTTGGGACCTAAAAATGCTGTCACTCAGCATTGCCCTGCTTGCCTAGGACTTTTCTAAGTTGTGCTCAACTGTAGTGTCTATTAGAATTTACTCACTGACATACAACCCGGAGGATGTTTTTGTTCTGGTCTGTCTTTGAGTCACAGCAGAAATATCACAGCCCACATCATCCATTCCTTCCACGCGTATTAGGGCAATTGGTGCGGTGCCCAGCCCTCACGGGAAACAGATTTCCAGCACCTAGTGCGAGGTTGCATAAAACCTGGTCCCTGACTTCATGGAACGGGCAGTCAAATGAGAGAGACGGACAGGTAAATCAATAATTTCCATAGAAAGTGACAAGTCCTCAGCTGGAGCCAGGCGTGGGATGCTCGGGGACTGCCAGCAAGGGTAATGGAAGCAGCCGAGGCAGTGGGAAAAGGCTTCTCAGCGGAGCTGACATCGAAGCTGCCCGGAGCAGAGTTTAACCGTCTCTCACTCCGACTTCAATTCCCAGCACCCAGGTGAGAAAGGACCTGCTCACCCTGCTTTTCTAAGTTCCTGACGCTGTCATGGCCAGATTTCTGTGCCTGGGCCCTACGGAGGGAAGAGGGGGGAAAGGGGAAGATGAAGAAGGGAGGGAGGGGGAGAGGGAAAGAGAAATTGGAGGGGTGAGGAAGAAGGTGGGGGACAAGTGGAGAAACAGAGAAATCAAAGAGCAGGGGCGCCTGGGTGGCTCCGTTCACGAAGCATCCAGCTCTTGGTTTCCTCTCGGGGGTGATCCTGGGGTCGCTCGTGGGACGGAGCCCCCCGCGGGTGTCACAGCCCGCTGGACACTGCTTGCCATTCTGTCTCTCCCTCTCCCGCTGCCCCTTCCCCTGCTTACGCCCTCACGCTCATGCTCTCTCTCTCTCTCTCCCTCTCCTTCTCTCTCAAATAAATCAATCTTTAAAGAAAAGAAATAGAAAACAAAGAGCAGAAGTTAAAACTTCATGGCAGGTTCCAGAAGTTGCTCGAGACTGCCAGAGGTAGGAAGGGCGACCGCCCCGCGCCAGAGCAGTCCGAGCCCCGCGCGCACAGTCGAATCCCGACCACCCTCCCGCTGCGCCGAGCGCCCGCCGCGGGGCCGCAGTCTCCTTCTACCCACGGGAACTTCTGAGCCAAAAGCTCCCCCAGCCAGCGGGGTGCTGCCTCTCCCACGACTGAGGGCAGCAAAATGAAGGCGCAGATCCCTGTGCTCCCCCGGAAAAGGGGGCCCCCTCCACAGAGAAGGCACCAAGAGCCCCAAGTCTCCCGCCTTCCCAGAGACGCGGCACACCTGGGATTCGTTCCGACCTGGGACTCTGCCAAGGCCCTGGGGCGGGGAAAGCGTCCACTGTTACCTTAGGTTGTCTTCTAGGGTCTCCTCATCTGAAGAGAAGGTCCCATTGCTGACTCTCCGGGGAGAGCGACTCTTATCCCCTGCCGACGCCTCCTGGGACGACGAAGGGTCTTTCTTTTTCCTCCGGCCGAACCACCTCTTCAAAGGCTGGAATCTGCCTCCTTTCTTCTTGTCTGCGGATGACAAGACAAACACACGCTGCCGTTTGCCAGCGCTGTACCTGGGCGAGAGCAAACTACCCCGGAGCCGCCTCCGGCCACGGGAGCTGGGGCAAAGGGCGGCCGGCGGAGGGAAGGAGCGACCAAGCCCTGTGCCAGCAATGTCAGGGCCAGCCCCTGGCTGGGCACGGTCAGGCACAGACACGCCAACCGCCCCGTAAGTCTCCTGCCACCGCGCTCCTCGGAAGCACCTGGGGGGGGGGGGACACGGTGGGGTCCCGAGGTTCACGGTGGCCGCACAGCAGCCCCCGCCCGTGCCGCACAAGGGTGGCGTCTGCGTTAGCAAAGCAGATGACCAGCGCCCTTCTCCACAGAAGCGGAGAAAAAAACGTAAGTCAGACACTTTAAAAAAATGTATCTACCTTTATATATGTCACTTTCTATGTGTGTGTGTGTGTGTGTGTGTGTGTGTGTCTTCTCCTGAGGATCACCCTGTTTTAGCTTTTGCAAGATACAGAAGGTAACTGCTGACTCTTGGCATAAGCTTTGCCCTCAATTCCCTCCATCCCTATATATTTCCAGTTTCTTTCTCCTGCCTCCTTTCAAAATCTACTACAAAGAGCCCCCAGAGGGCTGCTATGAACGTCTTTCCATATATCTCTTCACTCGTCGGGACCCGGGCTCAGGGCCAGCGTCTCTGACGGACATCCTCGGTGACACCGTTTGCTGCCCCTTCCTCAGTCACAAATGCATCCACGTCACTTCGCTCCTACCTCAGGGAAGAAAGCGGGTACCATCCTGCACCGGAAGAAGCATCTTTTCAGATCCTTCCTTTTCTTTAAGAAGTCATTTACCCAGTGGTCAATCTTTCTTTCTTAATTAATTATAGATTTATTTATTCACTTATTTATTGGCGAGAGAGAGATAGCAAGAGAGCGCATGAATGAGGAAGCAGCCTTCCCATGAACAGAGAGCCCGATGTAGGGCTCGATCCCAGGACCCTGGGATCATGACCTGAGCCCAAGGCAGATGTTGAACCTGAGACACTCGGGCCCCAGCCCCACCTCCACTTTTTAAAAATCACTTAACACTTACTATGCACCACTGCTTTAAAAACTTTCCAATTATGAATCCGGTTCACAATGACCCTATGAGGTCGACATTGTTAACATTCCCATATTACAGATGAGGAGCCTGAGGCACAGAGAGAGAGACTGTCTTCTCTATGTTATGGGAAATGTATCTTTGAAGCTGGGGACAGGAGCTCTGAGGGAAAAGAAGAGAAGAAAGCTTGCGGAGTGTATGGAAAAGTACCTGCACAAAACACACACGTATGGGTCCCCATCTGCGTATCAGAACTCCCGGACCTCTGCCGGCCAGAGTCTACAGAAAATTCTGGGTATAAAAATACAGTTAAAAATGTGCAAGGTAACCATCTCATTATTTCTTGTGATCTTCAGTTCTGGCCTTTCTGAGTCAGAGTCTGAAGTGTGGAAGAAGTAGTTTAAACTACTTGGCCCTGGGCTGTGATGTAAGACACAAAGAAAGCAGACAGAACAGTGACCTGTCACAAAAAGACAACAGCCTGCTGTGGGATCCTCACTCTAGATGCAAACAGGCCTTCCAACTTCAGTGGTCCCTAAAACAACAATGGGCTCTATCACACTTCAGAGATAGGGGCACTTGGTCTATCAGATGCCTCCCACCCATAAGGCTTTGTGCTAAGGCATGCAGTCCTCAAACCAGACTTAAATTCTTTTCATTGCGTTTATTTTTATTTTTTTTAAAGATTTTATTTATTTACTTGACAAAGATTACAAGTAGGCAGAGAGGCAGAGAAAGAGAGAGATAGAGAGAGGGAAGCAGGCTCACCGCTGAGCGGAGAGCCCGATGTGGGGCTCGATCCCAGGACCCTGAGATCATGACCTGAGCCGAAGGCAGAGGTTTAACCCACTGAGCCACCCAGGCGCCCCTCATTGCGTTTATTTTTTAACAGACAGTACCATGCTGTCTTAAGGATCACGGCTTTGTAATATAGCCTGAACTCAGGCATTGTGATGCCCCCAGCTTGGTTTTCTTTTATAACATTCCTCTGGTGATTCGGAGTCATTTCTGGTTCCATCCAAATTTGATTATTTGTTCCAGCTCTGTGAAAAACGTCGGTGGTATTTTGGTAGGGATTGCACTGAATGTATAGAGTTTTCTGGGTAGCACAGATATTTTCACAATATTTATTCTTCCAATCCATGAGCATGGGATTTTTTCCATCCTTGTGGTGTCTTTCTCCATTTCTTTCATAAGTGTTCTGAAGTTTCTGGGTATAGGTCCTTCACCTCTTTGGTTGGGCTTATTCCTGGGTATCTTACAGTTTTTGGTGCAGTTGTAAATGGGATTGATTCCTTAATTTCTTTCTTTAGTCACATTGCTAGTGTATAGAAATGCAACTGATTTCTGTACATTGATTTTTTTTTAAAGATTTTATTTATTCATTTGACACAGAGAGATCACAAGTAGGCAGAGAGGCAGGCAGAGAGAGAGAGAGGAGGAAGCAGGCTCCCCGCGGAGCAGAGAACCCGATGCGGGACCCGATCCCAGGACCCTGAGATCATGACCTGAGCCGAAGGCAGCGGCTTAACCCACTGAGCCACCCAGGCGCCCTCTGTACATTGATTTTATATCCTGCCATGTTAGCCAAACTGCGGAAGGAACCGAAATGTCCTTCAGCAGATGGATAAAGAAGATTCGGTTGCTCTATACAATGGAATATTACTCAGCCATCAGAAAGGGTGAATACCTACCATTTACATCGATGTGGACGGAACTGGAGGGGATTATGCTAATGAAAAAGGTCAATCAGAGAAAGACAATTATCATATGGTTTCACTCATATGAGGAAATAAGAAATAGTGCAGAGGATCATAGGGGAAGGGAGAGAAAACTGAATGGGAAGAAATCAGAGAGGGAGACAAACCATGAGAGACCCTTGACCCTGGGAAACAAGCTCAGGAGGGGTAGTGGGTGGGCGGTGGGGCAGCTGTGTGATGGGCATTAAGGAGGGCACATGATGTGATGAGACTAGCTGTTACATGCAACTGACAAATTACTGAGCACTACATCTGAAACTAATGATGTACTTACTATATGTTCGCAAATTGAATTTAAATAAAAAAATAAAAGACAGGAAGTGTGTGCAATATAGCTGAAATCATAATACTTAAAAATGGTGAAAACAAACGAAACAGATTGGAGGGTTTGATTTCAGAATGCTTATATGTTTTCAGTAGTTATGTATTTGGGAATATAAGCCAGAGATTTCCATGACACCTATTTCTGGTTCCCATCAATGGATAACTTTAAAAAATTATAATCCGTAGTCTTTGAAGACCATCAAAGAACATCAGGGCAGTGTTAAAAGAGCTGATCTCATAAAAAGGAATCAATTAAAATTTTTAAATTAAAAAAATTCTCTAAGATACTACAGGTATCATTATATAACTGGTCTTTGGCACTAATGAAATAAATGAATATTTTCTCTATGACTGTCCAAAACTCAAAATATGTAACTGATACCTGGTTTCTAGATTTGGCAGCATTATTATAAATGGTGAAACAGTAATTTTACATTTCACTTATTTAGGAGGTGAAACTCTTCCTTTTTCCATTTATATTGATTGCTTTTTTCCCACTGCAGAAATATCTAATCCCTAATTCTCTAATCAGAGATATTCTAAAAGGCCATAGCAAAATTCTAAATGTATCAGTTATGACATCATTATCCTTGGTCTGGGCCCACACATCTAGCTTTTAAGCTAAGCAGAGAATTTTAGATTACATCAGAATTTATGGATAGGGAAAAAAAAAAATCACTTGCTCTGAAGTCAAGGGGATTTGGTGGTATTCAGTTGAGCTGGAACCAAGGGAGTTAACTCTAATTAAAGATAATTATGGGGTGCTTGGGTGGCTCAGGCGGTTAAGCATCTGCCTTTTAAAAAAAAAAATTTAAAAAATAAAGATAAATTACAGTTTTTTACACTAGTGATAAGTTACATGTGTATTTCTGTATGGTCAGGGGGCTGATATGGTTATTTGTATTGCTTCAGTGTCCAGAATGGTGGCAGCCACCATATAACATTGGTCTGCACTGGTCATATTGTTGGGGAAGACAGAAAGTGAACAGAACTTGGAAGGAGCTGAATACGACGTTAAGGAAGGGATAAAGACAGCCTTGGGAGGACCCCAGGATATGCAAGACTTAGCTGAGAGAACTTGACAGGTTTTACACAAGCCCACAATGGCCTCCCTCGGGATCCATCTGTAGAGCTGGCCCCATTCCAGGGCTGCTAGTGAACCAGGCACTCTGGCACTTTGTCCCACACACTTGGTGTGGAGGCAATCACTTGGCACGAGTACACATACATTATCTGGGAAGACGTGTCAAAGTCCAAATGTCAATGCACTTTTCAAGAATTACTTGGAAAAGGCCATTTAGGCAATGCCTTATTTATTATGGGAAAGGTAGAAGAACAGTAAAACCTACCTCAACTATCCTCCAAAAAAACCAAACCGTCTTGCCACAAGAAAAAGAGATTCTAGGCCTAAGAACACCAGTTTCTCTTTGGATGAGAAGTCAGAATGCAGAAGCTTACAGGTACACTCCAAAGTCTTAGTATTTGGTCATACCTGAGTTATAAAAAATAAATTTCCCCTCCTCATTTCCAAAATACATTTCCTGTCAGAAATATCTTTACATCTGAAATAAAATTTTAAAAAGTTTGTTTTTATTATTATTTTATTATTGATTGGGACAACTAATTAATTTTCCAGGATTAATTTTATGAAAAGGCTCAGTAATTACGTTTAGGCCCACCTTACATTCCGAGAGCAAACCATAAGGAAACAACGTTAATAGGAAATGAAATTTTATAAATCAGAGAGGGAGTCAGATTTACTTGGTTCCAGTTTTACTCTCAAAGTTTGGTATAACATCTCTCACATCAAAAAAGCAAGTAGCTAAATTTTGTGAAACATTTCCAATTCTATGGCACAACTATCATATGAAAACCTGAGCATGGGTCTACAAACATCCATTAGATACACTATTTTTTTTTAAAGATTTTATTTATTTATTTGACAGGCAGAGATCACAAGTAGGCAGAGAGGCAGGCAGAGAGAGAGGAAGAAGCAGGCTCCCTGCTGAGCAGAGAGCCCGATGTGGGGCTCGATCCCAGGACCCTGGGATCATGACCTGAGCTGAAGGCAGTGGCTTTAACCCACTGAGCCACCCAGGCGCCCCCTAGATAAACTATTTTATGATCAGTTTTTGACTGGGGGGGCGTGCTGTGTCTCCACAGAATCAACTGGATTGAGTGCACGGTCATCACTGGCAGCCATCTTCTTCATAGGTGACACCAACACTTACGGTGAATATTTTTGTGTGGGTGGGGCCTAAAAGATCAAAGCAGTTTGAACAACATGGTAAAGCAGAACACTTCTGCAACACCAATGTGAACTATTCTAAAATACAACTGCCATATATTAGAAGTATATATAGTTTAGCAAAGTCTTCTCCAACATTAGTGTATTTAAGATGGCATTTTAGAGTTTTATAACACAAATCTACTTTTATTGGGTGGTTGGGACATTGAGGGTAAAGGCAAGGGAGAAGGAAGAAAGGTTATTCCTACTAAATTTGTTTTTACTGGCTGCAGCTCTAGTTAGGGGTTAAGTGTGTGGGCCCCAGAGGTCCGAATCTGGATCCCATCTCTTACTAGCCATGAGACATCTGCCTACCAGCCTCTCTGGAAATTTACCATCTTAAGTTTTAAGGCTGAATTTATAGCAGAACAGGCAGTGGGTGTTATATCTTCTTAATATTTCAGCAATTTTCTGTTGCAGTTTTTCACATGAAAGAATCCATATACACACACAGATTGCTTCAGAGGTCACAGTGATTTTCATTCTTTAAGTACTGAATTGAATTAATTTATTTTCATCATCTGATAATCACTTTAGGGATTTTTTTTTCATTTAAAAGAGTGCGCATTATCCATTATTTCATGGATATAATTACATGCCATTTGATGGCTGCATCATCATAATTGCTAGTTTATAGAGAAGATCCCAAAAATTAGAAATCACTGCTTAAGTCAAGCAAATCTGATTCATTTTCCATTTGTCATAAGGATGCAATTCTTACATTTTCATTTCATTTCTAAACCTAACATAATAAATGTGTACAATTTATCTGCATTGGATTCATATGGTATGTTTCCAAATGAGAAACAGAATTTCCCTATTATAGTTCATTTTAAGCATCACAAATGTTTTGGGTCTGGGGTTTCTCAGAACGTGCTCTATGGTTGGTACCAGGTTCTTATTCAAAGGCCAGTATGTTTGAGATTCCAGGTAAAATAAATTTCAGTATGTTTCTTCACTATGAGACCTTTCAGAGTCTCAATATGCTGGTTTCATTATCGCTTTCCAAAAGAGCGGTTCTGAATATGCGGTGCTTCCCAGGATTGACTTTCTGGTATCTGTCATGACTAGTGTTCCTCTGAACAGACCCTGGGAATCTCTGGTCTTCATTACTTCTTTCAAAAATCTTTTTTTAATTTACTTTAATTTTAAAGTCACCCCCACACCCAACATGGCACTTGAACTTCCAACCTGAGATCAAGAGTTGCCTGCTCTACTGTCTGAGCCAGCCAGGCACCCCCTCTTTCAGAAATCTTTTATTTTCTTTAGGTAACATATATTTCATATATTTCGTATACACACCTCCCCTGCAATCCAGAGCACAGTGCTCAGTAAACTCGAGTGAGTTGACTGAAGCATTTTGGTTAAATAAACCTAATGTTTACGACGGATTTCAAGCATGTATGTGAACAGCATTTATTACGACACGGTATACAGCAACTGTCTGAATCATGTAATTAAATTTCAAGGTAATTTCACAACATTTTTCCTAGGTCTGGAACATCAGAATACTTTTTTCTTTTGTTTTAAAGGTTTTATTTATTTATTTATTTATTTGACAGACAGAGATCACAAGTAGGCAGAGAGGCAGGCAGAGAGAGAGGAGGAAGCAGGCTCCCCGCTGAGCAGAGAGCCTGATGCGGGGCTCGATCCCAGGACCCTGAGACCATGACCCAAGCTGAAGGCAGAGGCTTTAACTCACTGAGCTACCCAGGCGCCCCCAGAATACTTTTGAGAAGAAACTGTTTGGTTAAAAATGATTACTAGAGGGGCACCTGGGCGGTTCACTCAGTTAAGCATCTGACTCTTGATTTTGGCCAGGGTCATGATCTTAGGGTTCTAAGATTGTGCCTTGCATTGGGCTCCCGTGCAGGGCGTGGATATTGCTTAAGATTCTCTGTCTCTTCCTCTCTTAGGGGAAAAAAAAAGATTACTAGAAGTACGGTGATCCACAGGCACTCGGTGGCTATCATATTTTTACTGCATCCAGTAATCCCAATACATTTTACCGAAGGAGTTGGCAACGTGTCAGGAAGGTCGCACGTCCGGTGCCATGTCATGGAAAGACGAAAGACTGAGATTCCGCTGCCAGAGAGGCGGGAAGGGGTATTACAGTGGCTGTCAAGTTACGTGAGGGAGGAAGGAAGTGTCTCCTTTTCTGGGGAAGCACAGAGGGAGGTAGCTATTTGCCTTGTGTTGATTCGGAAAATGAAGAGACAGGATCAATAAGACTCTTTTAGAAGAGGGCAGAGGTTTCTGGAACAGACGGTGAGAGGCCCAGGGCTGCTGGTGACTGGCATTCACAAGTCAGGGGCAGGGAGTGTGGTGACCAGCCCAAACCAGGGAACACCAGGGCCTGCACACACTCATGTGGACGGGCTAGGGCATATGTTTGATACCTCTGAGGCAGGCCTGAAGTTTGGATTTGCTGTTTCCTCAGACAGAAATATCATCTTCTTCCTTCTCAACCTGATGAACTTCTATTCATTCTTCAAGACCTGTGCCCTTGAAGATTTTCCCAAGTCACCGAGCCCAACAATAACTGACCACACCTGCCTCTGGCTTGCGTGTGCTTTGCTCACACTTCTGTGCCACACCATCTGTTATGAACTGACCTGCTGAACTGTGTCCTCTCAAAATTCATATGTTAAAGTCCTAACATCAGGTACCTCAGAATATGACTGTTTTTGGAGACAGAGTCTTTAAAGAGGTAATTAAGGTACAATGAGGTCATTACATGGGCTGTGTTCCAATATGACAGGTGTCCTTATAAAAAGAGATTAGATTATAAAAACAGGACCATGGGAGGACACAAGGAGAAGATGGCTATTTACAAGCCAAGGAAAGAAACCTCAACACCAACAAAACCTTGATCTTAGACTGCTAGCCCCCAGAATCATGAGCCAATAAAGCGTGGAGTTTAAGTCTCCCATTCTGTAGTGCTTTGTTATGCAGTCTTCGCACATTACAGTGTGATAGTAAAGCGGTCACTTTGGATCTTCTGTGTCTCTGTGGTTTCACACCTTTACTCACGTACTCCTACCTGGATGGAATACCTTTCTGCCTTTACCCAGAGAACTCCTAACTGTTCCCCCCAAATACATTCCAGGTGTCAAGATCCCTGGAAAGATGTCCTTTAACACTCTGGCCTGAGAGAATGACTCCATCCTCTGTTCATCTGAGCAGACGTCTACTCCAATACCACAGAGCAGGCTACAGCTCCCAGACTGCAAGGTCCCTGGGTACAGGGGCTGCGCCTTCTTCCTCCTATCCCTACGGCACCCACCATGATGCCTGCACTCAGTAATACGCATCCACTGGTCCCTATCCCTTCAGGGCATGTGTATCTTAGAAATCAGAACTTTTCAGATTATGTACATAAAGGTGTATTTGAACCCCAGTGAGGTCTGTGACAGCATTTTATCATCAAATGCAGGATTTCTGAAAAAACATCTATATTCACCTTAAGTTTTGCTAATAAATAAACCTGTACCAAACTTCTAAAGAATTTTTGAGATTTTGAAAATACAGATAAAGGATGGTGATGTCTTTATGGAGTACAGTCGCTCCTGTAATCACACTTGTTTTGACAATGCAAGCGTGTCCCAGGGTGATGGATCTACGCTATCTCATCCATAAGAAACATGTGGCGAATGCAGAATAGTGCACCCAGTCGAAGGGAGGTTATGTAGCAAAATGCACACAGACACAAGTACCTCAAATATCTACCAGTCACCCCAGACCACCACCGCCTATGTTCGAAGACACACTCGCTCATTAACACAGGTGGTACCGCAGCCTTCTGTCCAATTTCGGATAACCTGCCTTCCCCTATCTCCCGAGAGCTCACAAGTCACAGCCCTTCCAATGGACGGGTCCGCAAGCAAACTTCGGGTCTTTTTTGAGGCTTTGTCCTATTTACTGTAGTACTTACGTATTTCATTACCACTTAATATGTGGAAACCTGCTACTATTTTTTATTAAGGTCCTATTCTTTTAAAATATGTCATTGATCATTTTCTCATGTGTTAATACACCATTTTCCCCATTAGACTTGGTTTTCATCTTATGATTTTACACAGCATGTTGATTTGGGGCAGTGTATAGGTGATATTATAGCAGTCCTGAATGTAAATACCTATACAAAACCTACTGAATTATGTCTGTACTTAACCCAGGTCTAGGCAGGGACCTATGAATTAAAATCACAATGACCTGGCAGGTTTCTTGAGCCTGCTATTTCTCAAAGCCACATCAGTTTTTCAACTTTCTGTTTTTCCCACTGATCTGTCTCAAAACCTCCTTTGACATGTCTTACAACAATTCACAAGCAACACCAAATAATATTTAGAAATAGTAACAGAGGCAGACATGATTGCTAATGTGAAGCCTCAGTGTCTGGCCACATTTCTCCCACATGCTAGAAGATGTGTGGGTGCTACTTCTTTTGACTGCCAGATTATGCCACTTGAGTTTCAGAGAGTGCTGTGAGTAAAAAAATCAGGCTGACTTTGAGTGGGAAATATTGGCAGGGAGAGCCGCCTGCTACCTTACCCTGCAGATTTAGTGCAGTAGGACAAAAGCTTTAGGGACATCAGAGGCTATATTGATCAGGATTTTTTTTTTTTGAAGATTTTATTTATTTATTTATTTGACAGACAGAGATCACAAGTAGGCAGAGAGGCAGGCAGAGAGAGAGAGGAGGAAGCAGGCTCCCTGCTGAGCAGAGAGGCCGACACGGGGCTCAATCCCAGGACCCTGGGATCATGACCTGAGCCGAAGGCAGAGGCTTTAGCCCACTGAGCCACCCAGGCGCCCCATTGATCAGGATTTAATTAGAGAAACAGAATCAGTAGGAGATAGAGGCAGAAATGTGTGTGTGTGTGTGTGTGTGTGTGTGTGCGTGTAAGATGTAGTAAAGGATTTACTGCAAGGAATTGGCTTACACCAGGCAGTGGCTGACTAAGTAAGTCTGAAATGCACAGGGCAAGTCCTCAGGAAGGGCAGGCGAGAATTCATGAGCACAGATTGAAGATGCTGTTCACAGATGGAATTTCTTCTCTCAGGGAAGCCTTAGTCCTATTTTTAAGGGGCCTGTCTTTCTGTCTATCTGTCTGTTGAGAGGGAGAGAAAGAATCCCAAGCAGACTCCACGGCCAGTGCAGAGCCCAATGCAGGATTCAATTTCATGACCTGAGAATACAACCTGAGCTGAAATCAAGAGTCAGACACGTAACTGACTGAGCCACCCAGGCACCCCAAGTCCTTTTAATTTACTGATTCAGGCCCACTCAGATTATCTTGAATAATCTCCCCTACTTAAAGTCAATGAATTATGGATTTTCATTACATCTACAAAGTACCTTCACAGCAACAGTTCAATTAAGCAATATTTTTGTTTGATTAAATACCTAGGGATTATGGCCTAGCCAAGCCAATCCCACATCAAAATGATCATCATGCCCCAGGCCACAAGGGTGGCTCAGCTGGTTAAGTGTCTGATTCTTGATTTCAGCTCAGGTCACGATCTCAGAGTCGTGAGATGGACCCTGCATCGGGCTCGGCACTCTGAGGGAGTCTGCTTGAGATTTCTCTTCCTCTCCCTCTGCCACTCCCCCTGTTCATGGATGTACTTTCTAAACAAATAAATAAAATCTTTAAAAAAATTATCATCACACCCCACCCTATGTCAACCTGGCACCCATATACATCTCCTTTAACCATATTTAATCTCCAAATAAAGTCAGTAACAAAGTCATCCTTCCACTACCATGATACAGATAGCTCACATACATTTGAAAACACACAAACCTGCTCCAGAAGAGGATGTTTAGTTCTTGAGTAATTGTCACACTTCTCCTATAACTTACATACTGAGGTCTAATGCTATTATTAATACATCTTACGTTAAAGGATAAGGAGAGGGAAAAAAAATATTTGGTTGGTATATATACAACCATATTCATAACAAAATAAGGAAGAAATACCCATAACTATGAGTCCTTGTTTTAGCAACTGGCCACGTGGTCATAGCTTTCGTTACATGTAGATGTATATTTACATGAACACGTTTATGTAATCTTCCTATGTAATCTTTGTAGCCATCTCGTGTCACTACCTATTCCACATCCTTTTGTCCTTGGCAAGGAACTCAGCTGGCTACGGTTCTTTGCCTGGGAAGGTGACACAAACCTACATTCCTTCAAACATGGGCCATTAGCTGTCCTGAACTGGATTGCTGAAGTTTTCAATTACTCCACAGGACCCAGAGGTACTAGAAGATGCCATGAAAGACCTCCTATATTCCAGACATACTCTTCCTTACCTCTATTGTACAGTAGCAGCACAATTTTCCCTTGGTAGTCAGGATCAATCACTCTGGCCAGTACAGTTACCCCCTTCTTCATCGAGTCACTGAGAGGCATGAGGGAGTCCCAGAGGCCGGGTGACAGTCTCAGTTACTGGTTCAATGGACTCACCGTTGTGTTCCCCTGTGGAAGCACTCCTCCTCCCACTGCAACTAAGAACGCTAGACAAGCAGAACCTAAGGTCAAGGGGATGGCAAGTGAAAATTTTCCTAGCGGGTTACCAGGAGTAATAGTGGAACATTTCTATTTCTAGCCCTTTATTCCTAGACCCATGGAGCCCAGCTGTGAGAGAAACAGTCTCGGCCCGAGTGTTGCCCCTAGCTGCCACCGCAGCTGAGACTTCTAAAGCCCATCCCACCGTTCCATCAAGCCAGCCGCTTCAGAATGATGGGAACATGGTGAGACCAGTGAATTCCACGAACATAGGCCTATCAAGTTCCTTGCTCAGAAGGGATGTCTGGGTCAAGTACCATTATAGCAGGTAAGTCCACAGATGACAGTTTTGGCAGAAGCACTGTGTGCAAAAAAGGAAAATCCATGTCCAGAGTTAAGAGTCTGTTCTAGTAAGAACAAAGTGCTCCTCCTTCCATGATAGAAGTGGCCCAATGTAATGAATCTGTAGGTCGTAACTGTTTATCCCAGGGCATGGTGCCGTACTGGGGACTCAGTGCAGGTCTCTGTTGGTCTTGACCGGTGGAAGTCAGTGTTGCTGAGCTCACGTATAACTTCCATCCCTGCCACTATTGCATTTACAGGCTCAGTGACAAGCAGATGGGGAAAGGGGCTGACAGGTACCCACAAAATGTGTTGTCCTATGCACCTGGTTATCAAAATCCTCCTGAGGTCATCCTTTAGTTAGCGTTTACATGGGACATGACTATCCTGCAATCCTTTGCTCATTCAGAGAGGTCTACCCACCTCTTTGTCACCGATTTTCCAGTCATAATCCTTCCAAGTCTCTGACCATCTAAACCACTGGCTACTTATTACCTATGGACTGTAATAGACTTGTACCTCTGGCCATTCTTCCTTATAAGCAAAACAAACAATCAGAAGTACTGACTGAAGTTCTGTCCACTGGGAGGAGTCCCCTTCACCACTGTCCTTTGGGGCTATCTCGGAATGGGGCTGCAGTAGGACAGCTTTTGAGTGGAGCCTTAGTATTATGCAAAATATCCATAATCCAGAACTAAGTTTTCTCTTCTTCAGTTAGCTGGTCGTAGGGATCGCCCCATGAGGCCATAGGAAAGGGATGAGAGAGAAGGCAGTTTAGCAGGAATGGGGACCATGGGTCATCAGGCCACTTCTTCCTATAACTTTGTGCTTTATGGGCCTGCTTGAACCTGATCTTGCATATTCTACTTCCTTTTGATAATGGAATACTGTGCACACCCAGCCTTATGGCTTGGTGGGTCAGACAACACCCAGAGGGGCAGCTCAGGTCACATGGTAATTTGGTGGTGCGTGATGAAGTGTTCAGCGGCTATTAAGCCAAAAGCTGTCTACCCTTAGCAAGCCAAAAGCCGTTTCTCAAAAGACACGGAGTCATCTGCAGAGGATAGTAGGGTTTTGTCCCCAGATCCCGAGTGCTCGCTGTGATTCCTAGAGAGCCTGCCAAAGGCTCTACACAGTCTCCCTCTCAGTCAATGACACTCAGGCACTGCCGGACCTACTGGACCTGCTGCACCAAATGGCGGAGCAGCTGGCATGGCAGCCCAGGCCCATTACAGAACCTTCTCTTGTTCTGGGCATTACTCAGAGTTAGCAGAGTTTGGTCACTCAGTAAATGGCCACACACAGAAGAGAAACATGCTGCCTCCCAAAACCAGAGACCTCCTAGGTGTTGTGCCTCTTTCTGGTGGCAGAACGGGCCAGATGCAATGACTCACCTTTGACCTTAGGAGAGATATCACGACATGCTCCAGACCACTAGACCTCGAGAAACTTTGCTTATGTGAAAGGCCCCTGAACTTCAGTGCAATTTATTCCCCATTCTCCGGCATGAAAGGGGCTTACTTTCATGCCTAGAGTAACCAAACTATTCTAGTACTCTAGTAGCTCCCTCCTGCTCACCAGATCCCAGCACCATGCTTACACGTCTTCAGCCTCTCTGACATTCTTACGTGTCAGTGATTTCTGTGAAAAACAAGCTGATTTTTAAAAGATGCAGTATCTTGGTTTGGTACTTTTGTACTAGTAACGATGTCAAAATCTGTGTGTCTTTACATCAATACCTTCATTAAATTGAGAGCCGGGTGGCACTCATAAACCAGAAATAAGCCCTAAAGAATGTAATGTTTGTTGAGGACTGTTGAGTAGAGGACATTTAGGAACTTGGGTGGTTGTGACTGGCTTAACTGTGAATGAGTTCAGTGGTTAGATAGCTGGAAATCGTGACAAAAACTATAGTAATTACTGATACAACCCAGACTCAATAAAGGTTAATGAAATAGTTATTTAGTTACAGATGACAGAATGATTTGATTCACTAATATATTTTTTTTTAAACCTAAGGGCAGGTACAATCTCAGTTCCTGCTAGATAGTGTTTGGGGTTGAATTCTCAAACCATGCCTGAATATGTAAAAGTTCTTAGAAATAAAGGACAGAAGTCACTAGTTCTACTATGTGAGCAACAGTTCTTAATAACTTAGCCAAAATTCCTGCTGTGGCACCAGTGGCAAGTGGACCAAGGTCAAAGTGACGCTAACCTGTCGTAGACCCACCAGGCAAAGTGCTTATTGCTTGCGTGGATGAACTATGAAAAACAGACCTCAGGGACAGCAGAACGAAACCATGAGTGTTCAGATGGTCTAAGAAACAAATAAGAACCCACCTGGTCCTCTGTGCCTATCTGTAGATAGAGCTGCCTTGTTATCATTTCTGAAAACAGAAAAAAAAGTTGTTTTAAAAGAAAAAAAAAAATCTAGTCATCTCAGTGTTCCAGTCTGTGTCAGCAGTCCTGTCGGGCTGTTCTTCCTTGGTCTGAAACCCATTCTCTTGTGCTAATATTAAGTTTATTTTGCTCCTTATTCTGTTCTCATTGGCAGCACTAGGCAGGGACAACACAGTTCTTTGAGAATCACTGTCCTCCCCCAAGATTTCTCATTCTTAGACTAACTCTTGGACAACAACCCAGACAGGTAACAGACTCACTCTGGCATTGCCCTATTCTAGGGAGGGAGGAAAAAACAGCAACAACAACACAGCAAAAAAAAACCCACTACCAGTTTTGTAGAACCTTTCCATTAATTCATACGCCAGACATTGGTGAAATAAATGGTGATCCAATTTGGAGATGGCAAGGGTCCATGATTTAAATTTTCACTCTTGGATGTGATATCTCTGACTAGTAACCACTGGGTCTGTGTGATGTGGGAGGAGGGGAGAAAACCAAAGCTGTCCTTTGTCCTTTCCTGGTTGGGAATCACTTTTGTGAGGTAATCTACATTCTGTAGTGACGGTGTCCTAGAAATGCTAATGTTTGCCATACAACTCACTGTCCGAAGTGAGACGCTTCAGGGAGTCACAGGAGCTCCACAACTAACATCAGGAAACCTGCAAAGGTCGCTCCCAAACCACAAAGATTGTGGCCTGAATTTTGTTATCTAACTGCGGCCCCTCTGGGCAAATATTGCTGCTTGTCTGCCCATTTTAGCATCACCAAGTCCGACTAGTGGCTAACACTATTGACATTTTTGTTCACTGTTTCTTACCAGAGGACAAACGGTCTTCACTTCAAGAGGTTGTGTGAATATGGTGAAGTGAGCCTCAGAGTCTTGAAGATGTGGGCTTATTTAGTCACCTCTGCTATATACTAGCTTCCTGAAACCACAGCTTCCACATCTATAAAATGAGGTGACTAAACCATATGCTAGCTAAGGTCCCCTCCCCCACCCACCACCATTCTAAAATTCCATGAACTCTTTCCTTAAAAAGTAAGGCAAGCTCATAAAATTTGTAAATCTTTTCATAAGCTACCTATTAATTATGTTTTTTCTAATTCTGGTTTGTCCCTAAACAATGCTAGTTTTGTTAACACCGTGTCTATTTAGCAAAATGAAGGACGTCTTGGGCTTGGGAGAGGCAATAACGTAGTCTACAAGTTGGTTAAAAGAGGACCAAATCATTCCTTCTGTTTGTGTCAGGATCCAGGTCCCTATTGCTAGGAATGACAATGGTGATGGAGAAGAAACCAAGAAACCAAGAAAACCTCCATCACGCCATTGCCATCCTGAGGTCTGACTCAGTCAAGTTTTCTAAGAAAAGTGACCCATGTGTGAGCCTCAGATCAGAACAGAATGCCTGTCTGATTTTCTTGGTGTCTTACATATTCAGGAATGTATGCCCTCCCTGGACTCTCACCTCACCTAATATACCCTACAACTTTATATGCTGTCTATTAAACTCCGCCCATCTATGGCAAAGCCATACTATCGTGTCCAGCACAAGTCAGTGCTGTCTCTGCGAGGGCCCTGTTTCCACTGTGTACAGTGCAGAGCCCAGACCATGACTGATGAACAAATAGTTACCATAGACCTCCTGTGTACAGAGCACTGAACCAGCCCTGGCACAGCACAGGAACTCTTGGGTTCCTGACACCTGCTAGTACTCAAAATTTAGGAGAGTAAGTTGCTTTTCAAAATTCACAAAGTTTTCAAGATTCTGGCTCCTATGAGAAAAAGCTGGAATCTGACTAGGAGAAAAACCATGGAGCAGCTAATGAGGCTCTCTCTACCCGAAGGTCCAAAGGGTCTAGTCGTAGTGTCTGGGTCAAGAAGGTGGTATGTGTTTTCCCTTGAGGCATGGGAAGCCCAATGAGGTTTGGACTAAGGGGAATCCTCAGGCTAGTGTCTTTCAAATAACGGGTGACAGCCTATTCAGCAGACCCTCCAGTCAATGCAGTGGGCCATGACAAGGGTTCTTTAAGACTAAGCAGAAAAGAAGAGAATAATGTGGAATACAAAATGGGAGTGAGCTTGAGTTCACGAAACTTGTTTCTAGTTTACATGTGTGTGTGTTTATGTGTTTTTAGACACAAATTTATATACACATATGTTCTGACATGAAATAGTTCTTTCTCCAGGTCAAGTAAAAAATATCTCAGAAATGCTCATCAAGAGAAACTGCACACTTCCCAGTGAGTTAGACGTTCAGATGCAAGAGTCAGCAATGGTTCATTAACACAAGCCACTGCATACATGGCAGTCACTCTGGCTAAAGGAAGCCGGGAAACCTGTACTGTCACAAGCAATCAGAGAGCGGCCGGAGCCGTCAGTCACTTGGTGTCGCTAAAGCCAGAGCTGCTGTGCCCTGCTGTCACAATCTCTCCTTGGGCTTGGATCAGTCTGTTTCTCAAGCACTAAAACTATCTCAGAGTTGAACAAAACCTCCCACTTTTTTTTTTTTAAGATTTTATTTATTTATTTGACAGACAGAGATCACAAGTAGACAGAGAGGCAGGCAGAGAGCCAGAGGAGGAAGCAAGCTCCCTGCCAAGCAGAGAGCCCAATGCGGGGCTTGATCCCAGGACCCTGGGATCATGACCTGAGCCAAAGGCAGAGGCTTTAACCCACTGAGCCACCCAGGTGCCCCCAAAGCTCCCACTTCTTAATTAAAGAAGGAAGCTTTATTAAACCTGAGATTCTATGCCTGCTGAGCTTGGTATGGGGTATAACTTAAAAATTCATAATGGGGGGCATAACTTTAAAAAAGTACTCTGCTTTACCTTTGACAGACTATTCCTGCAATATAAAACTTCAGGCAGGAAATAGATCTGTGCACTAGATTCATTTCTGCTAAATCATGTTACTTAATGCTTTTCAAGCACCTTTCATACAACAATTTCAAGGAGTTGGGAATGATGGTGAAGTCGCTACCTGCTTTCCATATTATATTGGAGAAGCTAAGCTAGTTGAACAAGGTCAGATGCCAAGAGTAAAGAAAACAGGTCTCCGTACGTTGAGCCTGATCTCCAGCTATGTAGCTAGACAGGCACTCAGGTCAGAAGGCAGACTGTTGCAGAATATTCTATGCTTCTCCATCAGGTTTTCATGGATTTCTTTCCTAAACCAGTATCCAAAGTCCTGACAAAGCACCAGGGTATTAGGCAGAAGACTGAAGATCATTCTGGAACCATAAATTGGAAGTACTGTATTATGCTCCCTTATACAATGTGTGGGAAATTTTAGAGCTTGTTACTAACCTCCAGAACCTTACGAGATGTTCAAAAGAATTCACACACCCCAGTTAATGGCAGCAATGTTTATAAAAGCCAAATTACGGAGGCAGCCTAAGTGTCCCTTCATTGACAAATGGATAAAGAGTGTGATATGTGCGCACACGCGCGCACACACACACACACACACACACACACACACACACAGGAATATTATTCAGCCACAAAGAAGAATGTAATCTTGCCATTAGCAACAACGTGGATGGAGCTAGAGTATTATGCTACTATGCTAAGCACAGTCAGAGAAAGACACACCATGTGGTTTCCCTCCGATGTGGAATTTGAGAAACAAAACAAACGAGCAAAGGGGGATAAAAAAGAGAGAGAAAGGCAAACCAAGAAACAGACTCTTAACTCCAGAGAACAAACTGGAGGCTGCCAGGGGAAGCTGGCTGAGGGATGGCTGAAGGAGGTGAGCAGGATTAAGGAGGGCACTTGTGCTGAGCACCAGGTGGTGGATGACGTGTTCAGTCACGGTGCTGAACACCTGAGACTCATGTCACACTCTGGTAACTACCTGGGATTAAAATAAAAACTTAAAAAAAAGAACTGCACAGGATGAGGATGTGAACAGATTCAAGAAATACTTAGACACATTCATTCCCTATGGTTGCTAAGAACAATGAAAAATATTTCAAATATATTTATAATTAAATGAAGTTGATGGCAGAAGGGGCACGTGCTATTTTTCTCCATAAATAAGAATTCTAGCAAATGTTATTAAACTTTGGCTACATGCTGGGTTTGAAGTTTTACATGTAAGATTTCCCAACCACTCGGTAAGTTATTATTTTCCACATTTGTAGGTGAGGAAGCCAAGGCTCAAAGAATTATCCAGCCACTGTTAATATGGCTAATATATGGCTATGCTGAGTCAAACCAAGTCTGTCTAATTCCAAACACCACGCTCTTAATTGTTCTGCTGCATTCCAGAAGTGTGTACTGCAAACACTACGTGACTGAAACCTCACTCTACGTGAGGCATGTGACCTCTGAAGAGTTTGAGCCTCAGTTCACTTACTTACTAGTTATGAGACTTTGGACAAGTTCCATAATGTCTTAAGTTTCTGTTCTCTTGTCTATAAAATAGAGATAATAATAATACGTAATATCAATAAGCTTACTGATTATATACTGCATATAAAACATTTTGCAGAATATCTGGCACCTAGTAAGGATTCAAAAACATCAGCTAGTACAGTGCTGTTAGTATTAAGAAATTCATTGAATTAATGAATGGGTATGTATTGACCTTTACGTGGCATTTCTTAGATATTATGAAAAAGAGGGGCACCTGGGTGGCTTTGTCAGTTAAGCATCTGCCTTTCGCTTAGGTCCTGATTCCAGGGTCCTGGGATTGAGCCCTGCATGGGGCTCCCTACTCAGCAGGGTGTCCGCTTCTTCCTCTCCATCTGCTTGCTTCTCCCTCTGCTTGTGTGTGCACTCTCTCTCTCTCTCTGACAAATACATAAAATCTTAAAAAAAAAAAAAAAGAAAAGAATAAAAGGTGAAGAAGAGAGGGGAGAGTAGAATGGGAAATAAGGAAGCAAAATGGGAGAAAGCAGAATGAAGAGGGAAAAAATGTAAGGAAGTATATAATGAGAAAGAAAGTTTAAGAGCTTTAGATATTTTTCAGAGTAATTCAGGTTCACTCAGAAGATGTAAATAAAATTTCTTTATTCTGTTTTACCACAATCCCAGAACAAGTTAGTCCCTCTGGCACACAGTAGTATTCTAGAGAGCAGGAAAATAATGTTAACCCTCTTTCGAGTTGCCTACAGTTCTAGACAAACACATAAATAAGTACTATTTGTGATATACCAGATACATAGTCAGTAATACACACCTACACAATTTAAAATTAGGGGCGCCTGGGTGGCTCAGTGCGTTTAAGCCTCTGCCTTCAGCTCGGGTCATGATCTCAGGGTCCTGGGATCAAGCCCCGCATTACGCTCTCTGCTCAACAGGGAGCCTGCTTCCCCCTCTCTCTGCCTGCCTGCCTCTCTGCCTACTTGTGATCTCTGGTTGTCAAATAAATAAATAAAATCTTTTTTAAAAAAAATTAGAGTTCAAAGAACCATGAGGTGAGTCTCCTTTTTCCTGGGTGGGCTAGAAACTAACCTATATCCTGATAATGTCACTGGACTCTGTAAATATGCTGCAAGGCTCTGGGGTCAAGAAGAGACAGATACGTCTCTTAGGAGGAGGAATCTTCCTTCCTCTGACATGATCCAAGAGGACCTGTGGAGGGAGAGCAGGCCCCGGAAGACAACTGTGGAGGTAGGGCCTGGTGTTTTAGTGAAATTCAGTGCCTCTCAGTAATGCATTGAGTCCTGCTTACATCTCAATTTGTTTAAATCCACGCTTATGCTATCTTGGCAAGCAGATGGTAAGCTCCAGGAGGGCAGTGTCTTCTGCTTCCCTGCAACCCTTAAGTGACCTTCCTAATTGTGATGGGAGCAAAGGGACCTAATAAATACTTCTGACTGAGCTGTAGTTTCCGCTCAAAGCGAGCACATTAATTGCCAGAAGCTTAAAACACAGAATCTTTCATGTGTGAGCAAAACCACGTCCCTCAAATGTGTATTTTTCCTAGTTAAATGACAGCTCTGACTCAGAAGAAATATCTTCTAGGGCGCCTGGTGACTCAGTGGGTTAAAGCCTCTGCCTTCAGCTCAGGTCATGATCCCAGGGTCCTGGGATCAAGCCCCACATCGGGCTCTCTGCTCAGTGGGAAGCCTGCTCCCACACCCCGACTCTGCCTGCCTCTGTCTACTTGCGATCTCTCCCTCTGTCAAATAAATAAATAAGATCTTAAAAAAAAAAAAAAGAAATATTTTCTAATAACTTGAACGGCGGAAGTTCTGAAAACAAATTGCTCAGTGCCCACCTCCCTGGTGTCCCCACATTTTCGGTGGGAAGCAAGTCACGCTCCTGGTCTGCACCAGAGCCTGCTCAACAATGCGCTGAGTATTCTCCAACGGGCCCCCACAGCCCCGCCACTTGAAAGATTAATTCCCCATTTTGGTGCTGCTATGATGGTTTATTCATTTACTTATTTACTGGGGGGAAGGGTGTACCATTTTGAATTATTCTCTGCCTTGCAGAATTCACTCTTTCATACAGTTTCTCTTGATAAAACACCGTGGAGTGCTGCAAGTTTGAAGCATCCCATGCAAAATTCTCTCCCGAGTATCACAATACAACTTTCCATGAGGGTTCCCTCCCAGTTACTAACTGAAGGCTTCCAGCTATGGGGAAAGAGGAAAGGACCTGAGGCCCCTCACATAACTGTGAAAATGGGCTTTTCTTCAGATTTCCAAGTCACTATCAGTGGCCACTCAATAATGGCCAGATCACACAGCTGGAAAAGTGGCCGCTCTGTTATTAATCGCTCACAACACAGAAATAAGTCAGCCGAGAAAAGGCTATCAGGGGAAGAGTGCTTCAGTGACTAAGACGGAGCTAGCAAGAGAGAATTAAGAGCTTCCAAAGACACTGACTCTATCTGGGCCCCAGCTCTTATGAGGAAAGAGGAGAAGACAAAGTTCACAAAGGGGCTCATGCCACCGTGGTTTTTAGCCTCACTTTCCCCACCACCTTCACGACAGATGATGGCTGCAGAGCACAAAGCTTAGCTTATGGGTAACTCCTCTGCCCCAGCTCTAACGCACCCTTTCGTCTCCCATTCAACAGAGCCTGGTAAAATGTAGGTGAGTGGGAATCATCTACAGAGTGCTGATCTGAATGCACTCTTAACATTTCGGAGAACTTAGGTACCTCACTAATAACAGTGCTTGGGAAATACACCGTTGTATAAAGTTGCTGCCACAGAGGTAAAAAGCTGGAGGTTACACTTCAACGACATTAAAGTTAACGTTGGCAGCCTTTTGCTCCTATTCCCCAATTCAGGACAAGTCCAGAGCCTTCCCTTCACATTCCACAAACTTACCTTCTGGGCTGATTACTGAAGTCCAAAGTTTCCCGATCAAACCTATGAGATTCTTCTACCTGGCAAGTTATCCCAGTCAGAGATCCTGAAATCTGTGGGACACATGGCCCAGTAGGACATTCCCTAAGTCACGAGAGAAACTTCTACAGCAGGACTCAGGTTAGGTATGGGTACTGTTGAGTTGGTGTTTGACATGATTCTGCTTCCAGTAAGGAGAAAACGGTCAATGGAGCATTCCCCTCAGGATGCTGCCCGTGAAGTTGCTCTGAGAAACCTGGGTGAAACAGTGGAGTGCCCGCCATGCTACTGCGCACGCTTTCCCTCCTGACCCTGACGTCATTTCTAGGTCAGCTCATTTCATCTAGTCACCTCCACGTGTGGCCCCAGGGGAAGGTATGCAATCTTCTCATTAGAAGGTATCAGTGAAAAAATAAGGGATATGAGAGGGATTAGCTGCTTTAGTTCTATTCAGCCTTTTCTAGGTTCAGAGGAGAGGAAAATGGCATCTCAAGGAAGTTCCATTTCCACTATATCTGAAAAAAATAAAGATTCGCCAAGGAGTGCACTGCAGATGTGAGACCCGGCTGGGTGCTCTGGCCAGCAGGATGGGACCGCAAGCACGGGTCCTGGCGAGTGCCTCCTGCCCATCCTCCTCTCCATCAATCTACCTAGGGCACACGCAGACACCACTCCTCGAACGAGAGACTGAGGAACCACATGAGAAACACAACACGGCCTGTATCTTGCCTGAATCTTATTTACTTACTTATTTATTTATTTAAAAAAAGATTTCATTTATTTATTTGACAGATAGAGATCACAAGTAGGCAGAAAGGGAGAGAGAGAGGAAGAAGCAGGCTCCCTGCTAAGCAGAGAGCCCAATATGGGGCTTGATCCCAGAAACCTGGGATCAGGACCCGAGCCGAAGGCAGAGACTTTAACCCACTGAGCCAAACTCAGGCATCCGGCCTGAATCTTATTTAAAAGAAGAAAGAAAGAAATGAATTAGTTGAATACCAGGAAAGTATATTTGCCTGTACACAATGATCAGAAGTGCAAATGATCTGCTACCTTAAGTAATCACGGGAAGTTTGACTTTTACTTGACTTCTGTGAAGGGCAGCAGGAGAGTGAGTGCTGGAGAGAGATGATAGGTAGCAAGGTACCATTAGCTATTCTGCTGTTGTGTCTGACTTCAGGAAACACTCCGTCCCAGCCAAAGCAATGACTCAGCCTCCGCGGCCAGTGTCACAATAGGAACTTGATTTGCTGCAGCAAACACTGCAACACTCCTTAGAAAAGCTCTGCTCTAGCATCTCTGAAAGATTAATTAAATTAAGTGCAGAAAATGGAAAATTACTGTCACCATTGTACATTAAAAAGAGATGACTGAAACACAACGTGAACGTACTAAACACTTCAGTTCAGAAAACCGGCAAATATCTCTGCATTTGTTTGTTTCTGGTTGTTGATGATTTCATTTCGTTTTTTGACGTGTAACCAAATACTGTATTCTAGCAAACAGACCTCAGATTTAGGGAGGAGTCTGGGACTATTCCACACAGACATTCTAAAGAGATGGTGAAACTGGCCAGCAACTACACACCAGTGACAGCCGGCAGAGCGCTCTTTAGTACAAACTTACTCTCCTTTACTCAACAATTATTGCTGCCCTGCCATGATAAATAAAGACTTCATACAAAGTACTAAGATACCTGTAATATAAAGAGGAAGTGGTATGTTCCATGGAGAGAATCCTCATTTCTCAATGAGGAAGTCTTGCTGGGAGAAGGGAAAGACAGCCTGGGCATGAAGGATGAATACAACAATCCGCAGCAGTGAGCACAAAGAAACAAAGGTGAGAAAATGCAGGGAGTCAGGGAGCAATAAGCAGTTCAGACTGCCAGGAGTGAGGAGACTTGGAAGTGCTCCCAGATGTGGAGATCAGATCTGTGGAAGGTCACGACACACACTAAGCATGACGATATGTGGGAAATGCGTTCAGCCTTCATGAGCTGTGAGGAGGAGTTAAATTAAAAACTTCCACAATTAGAGCAGACTGGACAGCTGTAGGGCTGGAAAAGGGTCTTGGAGGCCCTTCTTCTGTGGTGGGTTTAACCCTTTAGCTGCTGGACCGTCAGGTAGTAAAAGGACTGAATGGGATAGAACAGTCAAGGTGTGGGCAAGAGAGGCATCTGGGGTTTTAGGAGGAGTGACCATTCACCAACGAGTATACAGTATTTCAAATTTTAGCAACCAATATAGCCACACCAATGTATATTAGCTGAATTTCAGCTCTAAACTAATTAAAAAAAAAAGTAAAAGCTAATTAAAAGCTTTCATTTTTCATATCTGTAGAGTAGACCTCTACTTGGATGCCCCAAAGCTACCTCAAACTCAGTATGCCTAAAATGAAAACCATCATATTCTCTCCTAATCATGTAACATCTTATGATTACCTCAGGAAATGCCACCCTAAGCTGATGGTACTCAGGTACTCAAGTCAGAATTCTGGCAATCACTCTTAGGCCTATAATATCATGGTCAGCAAAGGAAGCCCCTCCTAACTTCGGGAAGACACAACTGGGTGAATTTTGATAGGAACCAGGGCAATCTCTCTCTTTCACACTCTATGTTTTTGCATTCAGAACCTTCGAAAGTTTCCAGAACATATCAAATATAAGGTGATCCTGAATCTCAGGCACTTTCCCATTGTTCTAGTAAGACTGCCTTCTTGTCCCCAGCCAGAAAGTCTTGTAAGACTTCCTGGCCAATTTACCTGTATAATATTTTAGGCATACAGTTGAAATATACAGTTGAAATATAGTCAAATGTGTTCTTAAAATATTATATCAACTGAATTATACATTTACTTAACTATATTAATCTGAAAATACTGTATTACTCAACTTGGACATTTTATAAATCAGTGATATACAAATCTGTTTTCGATAATTTCTTTGAAAGTCCCCTTCACTATTTCATCTTACCAGTCTTTCTGAAATAGTTTAGTAAAATGATGGACTTAATAATCTTCATTTTTCTTATTTTTTCCTCACCATTGCCCATCTTGTTTTGTTTTTTTTTTAATTTTACTTTCCAGGAAAACTCTGTAATTTCACCTTCCAACAGTTTTATTGAACTCTCTGCTTCTTAAATGATTAATTTCCGAGAGTTCATTCTTATTCTCTGAATGAATAGCATCCTACTCTTTTTTCATGTAGACAGTTTCTTTCTCTTATCTCCCTGAGGATTTAACTATGTTTTCTTTGAAGTTTTCTTCAGCTCCCTGCATTACTTCTGATTCCCTTGAGTTCCCTTTTCCTGTTTCTTCACTCTGGTTTCAGCCTTTAATGCTGGTCACTTTAATCAAATGTTGAGTAATTCTTAGCTGTCCATTCATATTTAATAATGAAGCACTAAGAAGTTGTTTTGAAGCTGGTGCATGATATGAACTGCTTGGCTTCGCTGTATTTGGGCAAAAAGGCTGGTCTTTTTTGTTGTTTTTAACATACATAATGTATTAGGTTATGAGCTAAGTTGCTACAACAAAGAGGTCCCCAAATACAGTGGCTCAAACAAGTCAGGAGTTCATGTCTTTCTTTCTCGTTTTTAAGATTTTATTTATTTATGTGACAGACAGAGATCACAAGTCAGCAGAGAGGCAGGCGGGGGTGGGGGGGAAGCAGGCTCCCCTGATGAGCAGAGATGAGGGAAAGGGGAGGACAAGCAACTTTCTTTTAAGAGAGCTAAAGAAGCTGCTCACACGGCTGATAAGAATTTAGTTAGTGATTGGAACACCTGGGTGGCTCAGTCAGTTAATCATCTGCCTTCAGCTCAGGTTATGATCCCACATCAGGCTCCCGGCTCAACGGGGAGCCTGCTTCTCCCTCTGCCCCTCCCCCTGCTTGTGTGCTCTCTGTCTCAGTCTCTCTCTCCAACAAATAAATAAAATCCTCACTTGATCTTAGCCAAAAGGCCGAGAAGCGATCAAATAAACAAAATCTTAAAAAGAAAAAAAATTAAACATGAAAAAATAATTTAGTTTGTGGTCATACCTCCCCACGAGGGAGCCGGGAAATAGAGTCTCTAAGCATCCATGTTCCTTGCCAAAACTTGGGAGGGGTCTGTTAGTAAAAGGGGACTCTCAAATGTCAGTATCTTCAGATTTTTCTCCAGGATACTCCATTTTCTCTAGGAGTGAATCCATCAACCCCTTACTGAGCATATGCAGGCTACTGGTAATCACTGTCAAGTACACAAATTAGGGCTTCTCACTCCTACCTCCTCTGCGCCTAGTAGCTCAGAGTCTGGTGGTCCTCTGGTCTACCCTGGGGGTAGCAGAGACCCGGTTACCTGCCTGTATGGAATGGGAGTGGGGAACACCTGCTCCTTGGACAGACTTTCTCCCAAAAGCCCTCCTCTTGGTCTTCTACCAGGCCCCTGTATCCTGTGGTCCCTGATCCCTTTATTTCTGAGCTTTTCAGGGTTTCTTTGAATGCCTGCATGGTGAAAACTTAAATTTGAACTTGCTGTTTTCTTGCCATTCTTCTGCCACTTTTTGGTCTTCATAAATTCTAGTTTAGGGTTAACTATATCTCCTAGCATCATCAAAGATTAAGTCTGAATTTCGGTTTCTTGTTCTCTTTATTATTTAGGGGATTTGAAAAAGGAGAACTGAAGTGAAAATAGCTTTCCTATCTTTAAAGTGGAAATATCTTTTTCATCTGTACATGATATTATCACTGGAAATTTTATCTCAAGCCATAAATGTCCATTTGCTTAAAATAAAAACAGTTTTATTTTTCCACTCATCCTGTGGATGTATATTCATGATCTCCACAAAGTAACCACTAATTGCATTTCGTTTTAAAGTGATCTTTAAAAGGCTTATTTGCAATGATACCTAAGACTTGGAATTGTGAAGTCATTTCCCACTGCCCCCCATACTTATATTAAATCTATATTGAATTTCTCTGCTTCTTTTGTCAAATGGACAAAGTATACTTTGATAAGTATACAAGCCAGCAGTGACGGAGGTAATTCCAGGCTATTGTGTCTTTCTTAAACAACTGTTTGTGGTTCAAAATAATATAAGTGAGAAGGGTGCTTTATAATATAAAAGGGTTTTAAAGACCCGAATATAAGGCAACTCACTCTATTCTGAAAGATAATTTTGGGGAACAGTACTTAATATAAAAAACTTTGTAATCTGGCGTGGAAGAATTAGACTGGCTTTTTTTTTTTTTTTTTTTTTAAAGATTTCTTATTTGTTTACTTGAGAGCAAATGAGGGAAGGGAGACAGAGGGAAAGGGCGCAGGGAGCCCAGACATGGGCTCAGTCCTAAGACCCCGAGATTATGACCTGAGCCAAAGGCAGTTGCTTAACCAACAGCCACCCAGGCACCCCAAAACTGTCTTTTCTTAGCCCATTTGTTCTCATGTTGCACCATGTACACAATATGTCCTTGTCATCAGCCTCTTTCTCTGGCTAACTCCCACTGACCCTTCAAGACTCATTTCTGTTGTCTGCTCCTACAAGAAGCTTCCCTTGACTGGCTCCCAGGCTCTCCCCAAAGGCTAATCAGGTGCTGTACCTGTGTGTTTCCAGTCTCCACTGCTCCCCCTAAATAGCATTTATTATATTATAATCACGGGTTTATTTGTCAGTCTCTCCCACTAAACTGTGAGCTCCTGGAGGACAAAGTTCATGGCTTTTTTATCTTCGCATTCCTAGCATCTATAAACCATGCCCAGAACATAGCAGTTGCTAGTTACATATTCACTTATTGAATGAATGGGAGAAATGCTAATTTCTAATTGGAAATAAAAGTTCCTCAGTGAAATCAAGGGCAGAGGAATCCAGAGAGATCATTTACCTTGGTTACTTTTATTCACTCTTTCCCTTAGTGACTCAAATATTAACCGAGCGAAGCACAGAAAATGTTTTCTATATGCCTCAATTAAATGAAACTTCAGAAATAAAAATTTACCTTGGAGAATTAAGCACTGGATTGCTGGTTAGATAAAAAGATGCATAAATTTGTGCTTTGAGTATTTGTTTTAGTCAAGGCTCTTCAGTTCTACGGACGGAAATAGTCCCCGGTTAAAAATGGGGGTAAAGGGACGAAAAAAAACACAAAACCCCTATGATGAGAGGTCATATTGGAGAGAAGAGCCATAGAGGGTAGGAAAACTTTGTGAGCACTTCAGGCTACAACCCGCCCTTTTCCATATGTTAACCAGATCCAACGCAGAAAACAGCAACTACCCCAACACTTTGACTTGTAGGCTGAACAGCTGACTGGAAGATCTGAGCTCTTTTACCGCTTTCATCCACTATGGCTGCCATGATGCAGGACCATCCATCATGCTGATGTGTGGCAGGATGTCTCCCTGTCTCCCAAGCCAGGCCAGAGGCACAGATGGACTTCATCACAGCTGCACTAATGGAAGTCTTGGGGGACAAAATATGACTAAGTTTCCAAGATGTAGAGGAATGGGCTGATGGAGCAGAAGACACAGTGTAAGAGTCTTCTTTTAATTTTTATTTTTTTAAAAGATTTTATTTATTTATTTGACTGAGAGAGAGAGAGAGCACAAGTAGTCAAAGAGAGGGGGTAGCAGGCTACCCGCTGAGCAGAGAGTCCGATGCAGGGCTCGATCCCAGGACCCTGAGATCATGACCCGAGCCAAAGGCAGAAGCTTTAACCCATTGAGCCACCCACACATCCCCAAGAGTCTTCTTTTAATTAATTATTTATTTATTTTTAAAGATTTTATTTATTTATTTGACAGAGATCACAAGTAGACAGAGAGGCAAGCAGAGGCGGGGGTGGGGGGAGCAGGCTCCCTGCTGAACAGAGATCCCGATATGGGGCTTGATCCCAGGACCCTGGGATCATGACCTGAGCCGAAGGCAGAGGCTTTAACCCACTGAGCCACCCAGGCACCCCAAGAGTCTTCTTTTTAAAGACCAGGCACACAGCTGGCTAAAAGGAAGAGAACTCTGTGACTGAACCCGCCACCTACACCCTGCTTAAATTAGGGATGGTCTCCAAACATATGTCAATTTAATTATGAGACCAAGCTAGCAAAGGAAGAGGCAAACAGAGCAAAACATAAAACACACATACTGAACAAAACTGTAGTGATGGTTTTTGTGAAGTTGATTTATTCCTACAGGGACTCTCTCTTTGGGGTGCCCTACTTCCCCAGCCCAGTCCTCCCCTCCTCAGCCACCAAGCACTATGGTAGGTCTTTGGCGTATCTCAACCAGGGTATTTACTTCCACAGCCTTGTCAATCTTCTCTGCTTCTTAAGGTTGGGAATGATGACATTCATATACCTTTTGGTATGAAAAAGGGTCAACACATTTAACAAATGAATATAGTGCTGTATAGCTCCATATTCTTAGAACTTAGTATGTGCCTGGGTCATGTTACATGGATGAATAATAAAAAATCAATGAAATTAAAATATCTAGGATTTAATTGCTTTAGAAAAGTTCTATAGTAAGAGTTGAAGGGGAGCAAAAGATGCCACTTTGGCATATTGATTATTCTGAGTTAAAGTTACTTAAGAAACCGCCAGTGTAAGAATGATATACCAACCATCTCTTGTCTTCCTGAAAGCAGGAACTAAATCTCCATGTGAAATGTACACTCCCTGTAACGGGTGGGCAGAAGGCATCCTTACCACCGGAGACAGTGTATTCAAGGCTAAGAAGACTATATAAACTTTGTTACTTCCTCACTAACTTATTACTCCTAAGCCCAAACTTCTTTTCTTTTTATTTCTTCACAATATATTGTTTCCTTGTCTAAAAGGTATAAAAGTGGGGCACCTGGGTGGCTCAGTGGGTTAAAGCCTCTGCCTTTGGCTCAGGTCGACTCAGGTCATGATCGCCGAGTCCTGGGATTGAGCCCCACATTGGGCTCTCTGCTCAGCAGGGAGCTTGTTTCCCTTTCTCTCTCTCTGCCTGCCTCTCTGCCTACTTGTGATCTCTGTCTGTCAAATAAATATATAAAATCTTTAAAAAAAATAAAAGGTATAAAAGCTGCATGCTTTGGTCACTTCTTTGAATCTCCTACAATTTGTATAGGCTCTCAGAGGTACAAAATTAAATTTGTTTTTCTCTTGTTAATTTGCTCATGTCAAATTATAAGACCAGCCAAAGAGCATAGAAGGGAAGAAGGGAAAACTTCTCCTCCCCTACAAAGTTGTAGGTTTAAAAATTTCTCACAACTTTCATCTGATTTATTTCACACATAAACAGTAGCACAGCTGATGTCCATCTGCCCTTTAAAAAGTGTTTGTATTCCAGAAGTCTGCAAGTTTTGAGGTAATTATAACATAAAACCTTTTATTTGGGTCTGGTGTTCTTAACACATTAGGAATGTGGGGCAGGGAGTGGGGGTGAGGTCCAAGATATCCTGAAGCTGAATGTTAACTGACTCCGATGGTGACTGACTTTTTCTGCAATGGTTTATTTAAACTGACAACATCCATCCTATTGCTAAATTTCTTTATTTTTTAGCTGCTCAGATGACGTGAATTTGTTCCAGGATCAGTTTTGGTTAAATGCACTTAGAAGGCATTTGGGCCATTGCTCATTTTGGCTAAACTTGGTGGAAAGGGATGTGTTGATGGTTTTCTCTATCATCCTTTGATGAAAACAGGGAGTAGATACTGACTTTTTACATTAAAGGTCAATTTCCAGGGGCGCCTGGGGGGCTCAGTGGGTTAAGCCTCTGCCTTCGGCTTAGGTCATGATTCTGGGGTCCTGGGATCAAGCCCCGCATCGGGTTAGCAGGGAGCCTGCTTCACCCTCCCCCTCTGCCTGCCTCTCTGCCTACTTTTGATCTCTGTCTGTCAAATAAATAAATTTTTAAAAATCTTTAAAATAAATAAATGAATAAAGGTCAATTTCCACATCTGTAAATGGAGCATGATGATACCTACCTCACAAGGCCGTTGAGAGGAATAAATGGGATAATGTCAGTTCACCACATTGCCTGATCACAGTAGGTTTTCCATAGGTTTTTGTGGATCTGAATCAATTTAATTAAATAAGGGTGCTAGTCCAAAGATGCATGGAAATCAACTTCTCTGACAAAGAATTTCTTTCTCAGGGGACTACAGCAGATAAAAAAAAAAAAAAGGAAGTTTTGATACACCCATGGGGAATGTAAGTCTGAAAAACAGAGGACTTAGAAATCATCCCCATTTCCCTCTAAACTGCCCCAACACCACTCAATTCTATTTCACTGAGGAACCCCTAGGTCTTCATCATGTGGTTTCTCCCCTGCTTCAGGAAGTGAAGCCAAAGAGGAGTCAGAAAATATGTTAGAAGGTGTCTTTTCCTTCCTTGCCTACTGGAGCATGAGCTCAGAAAACCACATTTCACTCTGGATAGCTACGTGACGATACTGGAGTCAATTTGACATGGTAGGGATGAAATGAGAAGACGACACTTAGACAAGGGCTAACACGCCATCATCCTGTGAAACATAATCAAGGACAGTACTGAAATGTGCAATGGAAGTCCAACAAATATATGTCAAATTTCTGCCTATCCACATCAAGCACACCTGATCAAGACAGTCTCATTTTTGGCTGGACGACTGTAGTCCATTTACACATTTACCTTCCTCCAGTCCTCTTTCTGCAGAGTAGCTAAGAGATCTTTTGATAAGATAACTCAGATAAGGCCCAGAATCTTTATTATTGGCTCACTTGCTCTGGCCTGGCTGCTTCCCCAAGCTCATCTTTGCTCACTCTCCTGGGGTCACATTCCTTCCCTTTTGGTTCCTCAAACACACATTTCCTCCTTTCTTTGGGTCTTCGCTTCCTCAATGAAAATCCTACCCCTAATCTTCATCTAGATATCTCCTACTCACCTTTCAGGTTTCCGCTGAAATTGCACTTCCTGAAGGGTATTTAAACAGATCCCCTACTTTGTGCTCTCATGCATCTACACTTATTTACGACACTCATGGCAACTTGCAGTTTTATATTTATTTGACTGTTGTTTAAAGTCCGTCACTACCAGGACAGAAAAGGCTCCGTGAAGGCAGAGAACCTTTTTTGTGCACCATTGTATATACAGGCTCCAATACAGCACATGACTCATTGCTGAGCAAGTGGAAGCAAAAAGGTATTTGTTAATCATATACAATTTGGGGGGGGGATATACTCTGGAGTACTCCTAAAAACTTCTCTAAGGGTTATTATATGATTAGGCTTCTCTTTATAGAGACAGGCTTCCTTATTATAAGACTTGTATTAGAATGTTATTTCAATCCACTACAGTTCCCAATGACAAATTTTTTTTTTTAAGATTTTATTTATTTGAGAGAGAGACAGTGAGAGAGAGCATGAGCGAGGAGAAGGTCAGAGAGCGAAGCAGACTCCCTATGGAGCTGGGAGCCTGATGCGGGACTCGATCCCAGGATTCCAGGATCATGACCTGAGCCGAAGGCAGTCGTCCAACCAACTGAGCCACCCAGGCGTCCCGACAAATTATTTTTAATCACCGCCACATCTATCTAAAGTGTTTAGTATCTATTCAAAGAGTTGAATTATCGGACATAAGTTTTGTTTGAGTTTACAGAACTTTGAACTTGGGGTTCTTTGTGACTCAGTTTCCCTGAGGTATGAACTAATTCCTCTCAAATACTCTAATTTCAGATACTAAACTATATTATTATTTCTGCAAAAGATGTGAACCCAGAGCACACGCGCAACACACAAACACACACACACACAAATGGCCAACAAACTTCAGTAGTAACCAGAAAAATAAATTAGAAACATGAGACACTATCTTTGCAGATCAGCAAAGATGGAAAAAACATATATAACCTTGTTTAGTAGCTGCAAGAAAAAATTATTTTTTCACTGTACATTATTTGGAGTAGCTACTTAGCAATATATATCTAAAGTCTTAAAAAGTATGATCCAGATTATATTTTTCAAAGACAGCCACACCAATATAATCCATAATCCCATCCACTCTTCCTTGTGATGTTGCTACTCCTCCATTTAGAGTGGGAGTCTATGTGCCATGGGCAGGTCTGTACAGATGTGATGGTGCATGGCTTCCAAGGCTAAGCCAGAAAAGGTGACACTGCTTCCAATGGGTGCTCTACTGGGACACCCTAAGCTGCGTGAAAGAAGTCTAGCTACCCCAAAATCAACATGCCAGAGAGATGGAGAATGGCATCTGGGGAGTCCAAGCTATGCCAGCTCCCAGCTAGTTGACTCTTTGAGCCCTAGCACCACCCTAGAATGAGTAAAAGAGATTCCAGCCTCCCATCATCAAGCCAACCCAGCCCATCTCAAATGGAACAGAAATCAGCTATCCTAAGTGAGACAAGCTTAGTCTGAAGACTCATGGGTGAAATACATGTTGTTAGAAATATTAAGTTTTAATCATGATGTTAAACTTCCACTGAGGGGCAGGTAGGACATAAGGGTGAATTCTGAATTGTTGAAGAAAAATGAGAAGGAGGAGGAGAAGGGAGAGGGAGAAGGGGATGGGAAGTCCAAAGCAGCCAAAGCACCTGCCTTTGGCTTAGGTCATGATCCAGGGGTCCTGGGATTGAGTCTCATGTCAGGCTCCCTGTTCCCTGCTTCTCCCTCTGTCTCTACCTCTCCCACCCCCACTCCTGCTCTCTCTTGCTTAAATTCTCTAAGTAAATAAAATCTTTAAAAAAAAAAGTAGTACTAAATTTTGGGGTAGTTGGTTATGTGGCAGTAGATAACTATAACCTTATATATACTGTTGGGTTAAAAGATATCTATATCTATACATATATGTATACATATATGATAGGATGTACAAATATGTAGAGATAGGTATAGATGTTTATAGACATAGATGTCTTTTAACCTAGCAGTTTCAGTTCTAGAAATCAGTGCTAAGAAAATATTTAGAAAATATACAAAAATAGCTACAGAGCATTATTAATAAAACCAAACATTTTGAAACCATCTAAAATGTTCAGCAACTGGCAACTGATTAAATATTTTATATTCATACAATCAATCACTAGGCAGCAATACAAAAAAGGTGATGCATTTATGACAAGTAAATGAATCATTAAGTCATGAATCAAAAATTATAATTAATCTAATTCTTTCCACTTAAGGTCCATTTTTCTTATCATCTTTTATAAAAACTTATGTGCAAATAAATGGACCTTAGGTGTAAAAACGAGATTAGTATTCATATTCATTAGTTCATGAAGAGTCACCATTGGTTCATACCCAACTCTCCTTATATTATTTATTTGCATAAAGATATTAAAGCACATTGGTTGTTTTTAAACAAAAATTATACTCTACAAATTACTCTGCAATTTGTTTTTCATCTCATAGTTGTCACAGATTTATTATGTTATAGCATATCATATGTCTCCAGGTCTCAGATTTGGATTTAACTCATTCTTTTTTTTTTTTTTTTTAAGATTTTATTTATTTATTTGATAGAAATAGACACAGCGAGAGAGGGAACACAAGCAGAAGGATTGGGAAAGGGAGAAGCAAGCTTCCTGCTGAGCAGGGAGCCCGATGTGGGGCTCGATCCCAGAACCCTGGGATCATGACCTGAGCCGAAGGCAGACGCTTAACGACTGAGCCACCCAGGCGCCCCATAACTCATTCTTTCTAATAGCTTACCATAATTTATTCAAACTTTTCTCCTACTGATGGATATTCAGGTTGTTCTAGATTTTTCTTTTATATCATTACAAGCAATGCTATAATAAATGTTTCGGTTCATATCTCTTTAGGCACTGATGGTCTTATTTCTGTTACATAAATTCTAAAGAGTGGGTTTGCTGGTTCAGTAAATTTTAATATACATTGTTAGATTATTTTCCAAAAGGGATATAGCAGTTCATATTCTCAGCAGCAACTTCCCTGCAGCCTCACCAGCAACACATTCTTTCTCCCTCTCTCCCTCCCTCCCTCTCAAGGGTGGAAAACTTTCTCTATGTTATATACTTGCCATGTATTTAGGATATAAACCACTTGTCACATGCTACAAGTATTTTTTCCATTTCCCAATAAACTTTTCTTGTGGCATATTTTACAGCACAGAAGTCTTAAACTTTTTATGTCAGATCTATCAATCTTTTCCTTCATGGCTGCTGAGACCTTTATCTTAAAAGCTCCATACACTGTCAATGATTAGCCTTTGTGGGTATGGGCGGGGTTGAAGAGACTCACCTGGACAGGACTGTCCTTTCTGCACTGAGCACTTGAAGCACAAACATAAACCACTACTCTGCTGCCACTGTCCAGAGAGACTGTGTATCTGTGCGACTGTGAGCTCTAGACAAGTGGTCTGTCTGACACCTTTGTTCAAAAAAAGCAACTGCATTCCTTGAGCCAGCTTTACTGATGGAGATGTGAGCCAGCATATCATCAATCTGTAGCCCTATAAAAAACAGGCTAATCTATTTCTTGTTCCTTCAAGGAAATAAAAGTAACCTTCAAAATAATCTTTCTATAGCTATCTCACAAAATGGAACTTTCTAGGTTCTATAATATTTCATTGTTACTAAACAGAAACGTGGTTTATGCAAACCTAGGCGGCTCCTGCTTTAGATATCTCATCTGTCTTTGGTGAACGCTTTGACTTGATTAATACCCCAAGATTTATTGCTTTATGGCATCTGGTCAGCTCTGAATTAATAAGAGCTTTTACATTTTCTTCCTCTATTCATACTGTATTTTTTTCCAGGACAGAATCTTGCATGTTTTTCTATCAAGTGAAAGTAGGGTGAGGTATTTTAATTATTTTAAGAACTATAGTATGCAGACACCTTAAAAAGTCAATTTTATCATAAGTCCACAAATGTCAATGAATTGTTGAAGACATGCCCGTAAAAAGAATAGGACTCTACCCTGTGAATAAGATCAGAGGGCAGAGCAGAGGGCATTACATGCTTCATTCCCTATGTAGTGCTTCGGAGGAAATCAGAGGGCTCCCTTCACTGTACAGAATACACTTCTGTATTCTCAGTCTTTATCTTCTACCTAATTCTAGTTGTCTACCGATCTTTTTTTACTTCAGTCATATATATTTATGATACATATACTATATATGACATGTCCAATTATGCCATGAAAGCAAATCAATCAACATCCCTACCATTTCCCAATTTCTACTGATGGCACCATTAGGACTTTAAATCTTATAGTCACCTTTAGCCCAACATTGTCTTCACCCTATCAAATCCCTTGATTTTTAACAATTTAGTCATTCAGAAAACATTTATTGCACATCTACTATGTATTTTTCATTATGGTAAAATACATGTAACATAAAAATTTACCATTTGAACCATACCTACGTGTAGAGTCTGGTGGCATTAAGCACATTCACACTGTTGTATGACCATTACCACCAGTCATCTCCAGAACCTTTTCATCATCTCAAACTGAAATTCTGTATCCATTAAACAGTAATTTCCCATTCCCACCTCCCCTGCAGATCCTGGCATCACATCTATTTTCTATGAATCTGACTACTCTAGATATAATAAATACCACTACTTACTAATTTTTTTGTGTATCCTTAAGTATTTCTCTATGAGATATGGTGCTTAGTCAATAAATGTTCTTTAGCAAATTAATCACTGAAACATCAATTTTACAGCTGCTTGAATGTAAATTATGAAAAACTAAATTTCTGGATCAAAGAAACACTTTGATACTTTTTTACATGCTGGGAAATTTTACTTCAGAAAGATGCCAACTGTTAAAGAGAGATTGTATTTATCTATATGATATCATTATTTATGCATACAAACCAGCTGCTGATTTGTAGGTGAAACTGTTCAGCCTTGTTCCAATTTGCTAGTATTTATCTATAAGTGAGTTTGAAAAATATGAGTTTGATTACTATGCTTATTAGCCATTTCATTCCTTCTTCTAGCTCTTTTTATACCAGATTTCCTTAGCACACAATTAGTAATCCATGATACATTTTTATTTGTACTGAACAACTTGGTACTTTATCATCTTAATGTATGATGTGGTTATATATATTGCTGTTTGTGCTATTGTGTAGCTATTTCTGTAGCTTCTGTGGAGGCTTGGCTGGGCCTCTGATGAGATCCTGCTATTGGTTTTATAATCACTACATATTATATTATTTACTAATTTTTCCCCAGATATATATGGAAGATATTTTTTTTCCATTCTCTCCCTTATTTTCCTGTATATTTTTAAGTTGAATTTAAGTTAAATGATATGGGGACTATACTGATTATATATTACCAGTGTAAATGCAGATAATATAATCCAGTAATATATAATTATTGGACGATCTGGTTCAAGAAATAAAAGATGATGAAAGGGTAAGGTAGATTGCTGCTCTGATAGGATTCCAACTGTAGTTCTTACACCATTATTTTTAATGTGGTTTAGAGGATATTTCTTTTTTATTTTTTTTAAAGATTTTATTTATTTATTTGACAGACAGAGATCACAAGTAGGCAGAGAGGCAGGCACAAAGAGGGGGAAGCAGGATCCCCACTGAGCAGAGAGCTGGATGTGGGGCTCGATCCCAGGACACTGAGATCATGACCTGAGCCGAAAGTAGAGGCTTTAACCCACTGAGCCACCCAGGTGCCCCTAGAGGATATTTCTTTAGCTGTACTTATCCCCTGCATAAAATACGTGCAAACTCAGAAGGAAGGCATCAGCTTGGCAGAACATAAATAAAACAGCAGAATGTCTACCAGAAGCCCAGGACAGTGACCCTATTCATGGAGCTTCCTCTTAAGGACTATTCATTCTATGCATTCAACAAGTACTTGAGTACCCACTAGGTGCTAAGGATATAAATGAAAGACAGTGTTCCAGAAATTGGGCCCAAGATGGCAGTATAGGAACATCCTTAACTCATCTCTTCCCATGGACACACTGAATCTCTGCCTACATATACGGCAATGCCTCCTGAAGAAGAACTTTAGGGTTGATTAACCAGTTTCTGCACAACATAGAGGGACCACAAAGAAAGGGCAAAAGAGACAGAGACATGGTAATGGCAGGAATACCACCCCCCACTCTACAACCCACAATAGGGAAAGATATCGCTGAGGGGCCAAGCACAGATTCACCTCACCTGGGACACAGAAAACAAAACAGAACAATCTCCAAAAACCAACAGTGGTTTAAAGGGAAGCTGTAAGTAAAGGAAAATCTAGCTACAAACCTAGAGCATCTACCAAACAGTGGGAAAACTGTGAGAACTCTCACTTTCTCCAGGATCAAAGGAACTGGTGAACACCATGTTGATGTACCCACTCGTCCCTTAAAACACAGAGGGGAGCAGAATCAGACTCTCTAGTCAGCCTGATAGGGCTACCACAATGAGCCCTGGGCCCCTAAGCCCACACCAGTTCCAGCTGTCCCCACCAGGCAGCCCTTTGCCTGTACCTACCCTAGCTGTCCTCTGGGGGCACCTACCCTAGCTGTCCCTCCCTGCACAGATTGCTTCAGCTCATACTGACTCCAGCTCCAGCTCTAGCTGTCTTATTAGGGTGGCCAAGATATGGGGCATGCCAAGATCTCTCAGCCTTGCCTACTCCCACTCTTAACTGGCCAACCAAAGTTGCCAGGCACATGCAGTAGACACAGAACACATTTCCATACAAGGCTACTGATTTGAGACTGGGAGCAGTAGCTGTTTCACCTAATTCATAGGAACAAAAACAGAATGTAAAAAATGAAGAGACAGAGGAGTATGTTCCAATGAAAAAAAAAGATAAATTTTGGGGGGGGGGGTGCCTAAACAAAACAGAGATAAGCAATCTACCTGATAAAGAGTTCAAAGTCATGGTAAAAAAAGTGCTCATGAAACTTGAGAGAGGAGTGGATGAATTCAGTGAGAACTTTAAAAAAGAGACAGAAAATATTAAAAAGAACCAGTCGGGACACCTGGCTGGCTCAGTCAGAAGAGTATGTGACTCTTGATCCTGGGGTCATGAGTTTGAGCCCCATATTAAATGCAGAGATTAGTTAAATAAAAACTTAAAGAAAAAAAAAAGAACTAATCAGAACTCAACAATACAAAAGCTGAAATGAAAAATACACTAGAGTAAATCAATAGCAGATCAGAAGATGCAGAAGAATTAGCAAGCTAGAAGAAAGGGTAGTGGGAAGTACCCAAGCTGAAGAGTAACAAACAAAATTTAATGAGAATGGGTTAATAAATCTCTGGGACAATATCAAATGTATGAACATTCACATTATCAGGGTCCCAGAAGGAGAAGAGAGAAAAAAAGATGCAGAAAACTTACTTGAAGAAATAATAGCTGAAAAATTCCTTCACCTGGGGAAAGAAGCATACATCTGAGTCCAAGCACAGAGAGCACCGAACAAGATGAACCCGAGGAGGTCCACACCAAGACACATAATAATTAAAATGTCAAAAATTAAAGATGAAGAAAGAATCTTAAAAGCAGTGAGAGAGAAGCAAGTAGATACATAAGAAAGAAACCCCATAATGTTATCAGCTGATTTTTTTCAGAAGAAACATTCCAGGCTAGAACAGAGTGGCACTATATAGTCAAAATGTTGAAAGGGAAAAAAAAATATCTACAACCAAAAATACTTCTCAAGGTTATCGATAAGCATTGAAGGAAAGGGATGTCTGAGGGGCTGTCAGTTAAGTGTCTGGCTCTTATCTCAGCTCTGCCCTTGATCTCAGGGTTGTGAGTTCAAGTCCTACACTGCACTCCACACTGGGTGCCTACATAAAAAAAAAAAAAAGAAGAAGAATGAGGAGGAGGAGGAGGAGGGGAGAAGAAGAAGAAGAAGGAGAAAAATTGAAGGAGAAATAGAGTTTCCAGGAGGAAAAAAAGAAAAAGAAAAGTTAAAGGAGTTAATTACCAGTAAACCAGCCTTACAAAAAAATGTTAAAAGGGTTTTTTTTTTAAAGATTTTATTTATTTATTTGACAGACAGAGATCACAAGTAGGCAGAGAGGCAGGCAGAGAGAGAGAGGGGAGGAAGCAGGCTCCCTGCTGAGCAGAGAGCCCAATGGGGACTCCATCCCAGGACCCAGGATCATGACCTGAGCCCAAGGCAGGGGCTTTAACCTAATGAGCCACCCAGACACCTGAAAAGGGCTTCTTTAAGCAAAAAAGTAAAGGCTATAGCTAGAAGTAAGAAAATTATGAATTTATGAAAATTATGAAAGAAAAATTTCACTGCTAAAAGCAAACATATATAGTAAAGGTAGTAGATCAATCATTTATAAAGCTAGTATGAAGGTTAGAAATAGACGTAGTAACATCAATTATATCTACAAAAATTAGTTAAGAGATACGCAAAATTTAAAAATATAAAATATTATGTCATACACATAAAACATTACGGGGGGGAGTAAGAATGTGGTGCTTTTAGAATGTGTTCAAATTTCAGTGACCATCAACTTAATACAGACTGCTATCCACAGAGGATGCTATATATGAACCCCATGGTAACCACAAGCCAAAAACCTGTAATAGGATACAAAAAATGTAAAGAGAAAGGAATTCAGAATAACACTAGAAGTCATCAGAGCACAGGGGAGGAGAATAAAGGAACAGAGAATAACTATTAAAAAAAAAACACCCCAGAAAATAATTAACAAATGGCAATCAGTCAATACTTTAAATGTCAATGAACTAAATGACCCAATCAAAAGACACAGAGTGACTGAATGGATAAAAAAACAAGACTTATCTATACACCGCCTACAAGAGATTCACATCAGACCTAAGACACACAGACATTGAAAAGGAAGGGAGGTAAAAAGATTGTAAATGCAAGTGGAAGCTAAATTTAAAAAGCTAAGGCAGCAATACTTGTTTATCAGACAAAATAGGTAATGAAAAGAAAGACTGTAGCAAGAGACAAAGAACAGCTTTATGGAATGATAAAGAGATCAGTCCAACAAGAGGATTGTAAGAATTTTATGTATCTAAGCACCCAACATGTGAGCACCTAAATATATGAAGCAGTATTAGCAGACATAAAGAAAGACATTGACAGTAACACAATACCAGTAAGGGGACTTTATCACCCCACTTTATCAATGGATCGATCAACCAGACAGAAAATCAACAAAGAAACTGGCTTTGAACAACACATTAGACCAGATGGATTTAACAATGGATATACAGAACATTCTATCCAAAAACAGAATAAAGATTCAAGTACACATGGAATATTCCTCAAGATCACAAGTTATGCCATAAAGCAAGTCTCAATAAATTTAAGAAGATTAAAATCACATCAAGCATCTTTTCCAAAGTTATGAAACTAGAATGATTAAAAAAAAAAAAAAACCTGGAAAAATGTAAACATGTGGAGGCTAAATAACATTCTAGTAAACAACCAGGGGTCAATGAAGACATCAAAGAGGACATAAAAAAATACAAGGAGACAAATGAACATGAAAACATAGCAGCAGTTCAAAATCTTTGGGATACAGCGAAAGCTGTTCTAAGAGTGAAGTTTATAGTGTTACAGGTCTACCTCAAGAAACAAACAAAAATCTCAAACAATCCAACCTCATGCCTAAAGGAACTAGAAAAAGACAAACAAAACCCAAAGAGAGTAAAAAGAAAGGAATCATACAGATCACAGAGGAAATAAATGAAATAGAGACTGGAAAAAAACAAACAAACAATAGAATGGATCGATGAAATCAGGAGCTGGTTCCCTGAAAAGATCAACAAAATTTATAAACCTTTAGCCTGACTCTTCACAAAAAAAAAAAAAAAAAAAAAAAGAAGAAGAAGAGAGAGGATGCAAATAAATAAAATCACAAATGAAAGAGAAGTTACAACTGACACCACAGAAACAGAAAAAAGTAAAGAGACTACAATAAAAAAATTACATGCCACCGAAACAAACTTAGAAGAAATGGATAAACTCTCAGAAACATAGAGTTTTCCAAAACTGTATCAGGAAGAATTACAAAATATAGTAGAGACCAATTACTAGTAATGAAATTGTATCAGTAATCAAAAAACTCCCACCAAAAAAAGTCCAGGACTAGAGGATTTCACAAGTGAATTATATGAAACATTTGAAGAAGACTTAATACCCATTCTTCTCAAACTATTTGAAAAAAATTGTACAAAAAGAAATAACTTCCACATTCATTCTTTTTTTTAAGTGCTAATGTGCAATTTTATTTATTTTATTATTATTATTTTAATTAATTAATTTATTTTCATAAAAACAGTATTCATTATTTTTTTACCACACCCAGTGCTCCATGCTCAAACTCAACACACATGAAACAGGCAAACATATTAAAAATGGGAAGAAGATATGAACAGACACTTCTCCAATCAAGATATACAAATGGCTATCAGACACATGAAAAAATGTTCATCATCACTAGCCGTCAGGGAGATTCAAATTAAAACCACATTGAGATATCACCTTACACCAGTTAGAATGGCCAAAATTAACAAAATAGGAAACAACATGTGTTGGAAGGGATGTGGAGAAAGGGGAACCCTCTTCCACTATTGGTGGGAATGCAAGTTGGTGCAGCCTCTTTGGAGAACAGTGTGGAGATTCCTCAAGAAATTAAAAATAGAACTTCCCTATGACCCTGCCATTGCACTCCTGGGTATTTACCCCAAAGATACAGATGTCGTGAAAAGAAGGGCAATCTGTACCCCAATGTTTATAGCAGCAATGGCCACGGTTGCCAAACTATGGAAAGAACCAAGATGCCCTTCAACGGACGAATGGATAAGGAAGATGTGGTCCACATTCATTCTTTGAGGCCTACTCTACCTGACACCAAAACCAAGGGACTACTAAAAAAAAAATCATTGCCTAATCTCCCTGGATAAACATAGATGCTTATGTTCAAGCTATTACCAATACATTACAATGACCATTCATGACAATAAGGTGGTATTTATTCCAAGAATGCAAGGATGACTTACTATCCATAAATCAATCAATGTGATATACCACATTAACAAAATAAAGGATAAAAATTGTATAATTATCTCAATAGATACAGAATAAGCATGCGACAAACTTCAATATCTATTCATAATAAAAAGTCTCAACAAAGTGGGCTTAGAGAGAACATACCTCAACATAAGAAAGGCCTTACATGAAAAATGTACAGGTATTCCATGGTAAAAAGCTAAAAGCTTTCCCTCCAAGATCAGGAAAAAGACAAAGATGTCCATTACTGCCACTATTATTCAACAAGGTACTAGAAATCTTAGCAACAGCAATTAGACAAAAAAAAAAAAAAAGCACCCAAATGAGAGAAGAAACAAAACTGTCACTATTCACAAAAGACATGATACTATATATAGTACAGATATTCATATATATGATAATGACTCCATCAAAAAACTTAAAATTAATAAATTCAGTAAACATGGCATAAAATCAATATATAGAAATCTATTTCATGCCTATGCAAGAAAATATAATAGAATAAAAAACAGCAGAAAGGGAAGTTAAGAAAACAATCTCATGGGCGCCTGGGTGGCTCAGTCGTTAAGTATCTGCCTTGGGCTCAGGTCATGATCCCAGGGTCCTGGGACTGAGTCCAGCATCAGGCTCCCTGCTCGGCAGGAATCCTGCTTGTCTCTCTCCCACTCCCCCTGCTTGTGTTCCTCTCTTGTTGTGTCTCTCTTTGCCAAATAAATAAATAAAATCCTTTAAAAAAAATCTCATTTATAATTGCATCAAAAAGAATAAAATGCCTAGGGGGCGCCTGGGTGGCTCAGTGGGTTAAAGCCTCTGCCTTCGGCTCTCTGGTCATGATCTCAGTGTCCTGGGATCAAGCCCCAGTGTCGGGCTCTCTGCTCAGCAGGGAGCCTGCTTCCTCCTCTCTCTTTGCTTGCCTCTCTGCCTACTTGTGATCTCTGTCAAATAAATAAATTAATAAATCTTAAAAAAAAAAAAGAATAAAATGCCTAGTAATACATTTAACCAAGGAAGTGAAAAACCTGACTATACGACACTGATAAAAGAAATTAAAGACAACAAAAATAAATGGAAAGATATACCATGTTCTGAACTGTAAGGATTAGTACTGTTAAAATGTCCATATTACCCAAAGCAATCTATAGATTCAGAATAGTCATTATTAAAATTCCAGTAGTATTTTTTATAGAACTAGAACAAATAAGCACAGATTTGTATGGAACCACAAAAGACCCCAAATAGCCAAAGCAATCTTGAGAAAGAAGAACAAACCAGAAGGTATCACAATCCCAGATTTCAAAATATACTACAAAGTTATAGTAATGAAAGCAGTTACTGGCATAACAACAGACACATCAGTGCAGTGAAACAGAAAGCTCAGAAATAAACCCACATTGATACGGTCGATTACTCTATTACAAAGAAGGCAAAAATATACAATGGAGAAAAGACTGTCTCTTCAATAAATGATGTTGGGAAAACTGGAAAGCTACATAGAAAAAATGAAACTGGACCACTCTTACACATTTCACAAAAATAAACCCAAAGTTGATGAAAGAACTAAATGTAAAGCCTGAAACCATAAAATTCCTAAAGGAAAACATAAGTAATAATTTCTTAGAGATCAGCTTTAGCATTATTTGTCTATGTATGTCTCCTTTGGCGAGGGAAACAAAAATAAAAATAAAACTATTGGGACTACATCAAACTGAAAACTTTCGCACAGCAAAGGAAACCATCAACAAAACGAAAAGGCAACCTACTGAATAGGAGAAGATATATGCAAATGACATATCTGATAAGGGGTTAATATCCAAAATATATAAAGAACTTACACAACTTGACACCAAAACCCACAAATAATCCAATTTAAAATGTGGGCAGATACCCCGACTAGACATACTCCAAAGAGGACATATATATAGAGGACCAAGAAACACAGCAGAAGATACTCAATGTCACGCACCGTCAAGGAAATGCAAATCAAAACCACAGTGAGATGTCACTGCCCACTAGTCAGAATGACCAGTATCCAAAAGACAAGAAATAACAGATGTTGGCAAGAATATAGAGGAAAAAAGGAACCCTTGTGCACTGTAGGTGGAGATGTAAATTGTTGCAGCCAGTATGGAAAAACAGCATGGAATTCCTCAGAAAATTAGAAATAAAAATACCATACAATCTAATAATTCCACGGCTAGGTACTTACCTAAAGAAAACAAAGCCAGTAATTCAGAAAGATATATGCACCAAATGCTTACTGCAGCTTTATTTACAATAGTCAAGATATAGAAGCATCAAGAGATGAGTGTCCATCAACATATGAATTAATAAAGAAGATGTGATATATATAAAACAATAATATGCAGCAATAAAAAATAATGAAACCTGGCCATTTGCAACAACATGGATGGACCTAAAGAAAATTATGATAAGTGAATAAGTTAAAAAGAGAAAGACAAATGTATATAATTTCACTTACATGTGGAATCTAAAAAATAAAACAAAACAGAAACAGACTCATAAATACAGAGAACGAACTGGTAGCTGCCAAAGGGGATGGGGGTGGTGGAAAGGATGAAATAGATGAAGGGGATTATATTATATTTTTATATAAAGGAATTAGAGGTACAAAATAAATAATTCACAGGGATGAAAAGTAGAGCATAAGGAATTCAGGAAATAATATTGTTTGGTGATAATAACTTCGTCTGGTGACAGACAATATACTTACCATGGTAAGCACTGTATAATGTATATAATTGTCAAATCACTCTGTTGTACATTTAAAACTAATATAATATTGCATGTCAACTATACTTCAATTAAAAATAAAATTAAGGGGCGCTTGGGTGGCTCAGTCCGTTAGACATCCAACTCTTCATTTCAGCTCCAGTCATGATCTTGGGGTTGTGAGACTGAGCCCCGCATGGAGCCTGCTTAAGTTTCTCCCTCTCCCTCTGCCACTGCCCCTCACTGTGCTATAACTAACTAACTAAATAAATAATTTAAAAAAATATTCCCTCCCAGGAAACTTTTGGTCCAGAAAAATAGAAAGTTATAATATAGTGCGGTAAGTGCTACCACGGGGAGGTACAGAGTGACACTGGGGTATATCCATGGGCTAGCTTTATAAGTGAGTTCATACGAGATTCAATTCCACTTTTATGAGTAATATATGATCAAATCCTTAAAGTGTTCAGCAGTACTCTACCATTACACTGAATCACATATAATTTAGAAAACTATAGGAGTTTTTTCTTTTTTCCTTTTAGATTTTATTTATTTATTTGAGAGGGAGAGAGAAATCTGGAGCAGACTCTGCAGTGATTGCAGAGCTGGACACAGGGCTCGATCCCATGACCCTGAGTTGAAACCAAGTCAGATGCTTGACTGCCTAAGCCAGGTGCCCCCACAGAAGTTCTTTCAAAATTTAAAAATATAATATATATACAGAAAGTGAACGTATCTTAAATGTACAGCTTGATGAGTTTTTACAAGCTGACACAACTGTACAACCAGCACCTAGATCAAGAAATCAAACAGGACCATCATCTAGAAGTCTTTCTCATGCTCCCTCATCCTGATTTACAACAGCACAGACTGGTTTTCCCTATACTTCTTTTTTAAAGTACGCTCCCCACCCAGAGTGGAGCCCGATGCTGGGCTTATAAACTCACGACTCTGAGATCAGGACTGAGCTGACATCAAGAGTTGGACGCTTAAGTGACTGAGTCACCCAGGCGCCCCAGTTTTTCCTGTACTCTTTAATAGAATCATGGAGCATGTACTGTTCTGTGTCTGGCTTTGTGTTTGGTTGTGGATTGTTAATTATTAGTGCTGTTTTGTATTGTTTGTGTGAATCCACATATTTATTTCAACATACAGGCATCTTGGTGGTTTCTGGTTTGAGGCCTCTATTTATATTACTCCTATAACACTTCTGGTCATGTGTTTCAGTGAATATATGCATGCATTTCTGTTAGATACTCAGGTTGGAGTGCAGCTGCTGGATCCTAGAGTGTGTGTATATTCAGTTTTAGAAGTCAGACAACAGGAGTTTTAATATCATACAAGAAAAGCAGAAATAGCACTTGAGAAAACATCTACTACACTCTAAGATTAAATAAAAAGCCAGGATATAAAACTATATATATTCAAAACTATGTGGGTCTTTTGGTTGTTGTTGTTGTTTTAATCTTAATTTTTTTAAAGTAAACTCTATTCCCAATGTGGAGCTCGAACTCATGACCCTGAGATCAAGAGTCAAACGCCTAACTGACTGGGACAGCCAGGAGCTCCCGAACTATGAACTATCACAGCACATGGGAAAATAACCCTGGAAGGAAAATGAATCAGCAATGTAAGACTGACTATCTTTAAGTGGATGATCTGTTAGCAATTTCTTTTCAACCTTTCTATATTTCCAGGACTATCGAGCATATTAAATCCTATATATATTTTGATGTAAATCCACAGAACACCAAAGTGAAGATAGTTACGATGTTTAGAAGCTATGACATTCTCCAATCCGCAAGGAATTTTGTGAAGGTTTGTTGAATGACTCATATAGAATTCTATGTCACACACTTTGCCCATGTTTATGTATGTTCTTTCTTTAAATTTAAATTCAATTAGCCAACACAGAGTACATCATTAGTTTCAATGTAGTGTTCAATGACTCATCAGTTGCGTATCACTCCCAGTGCTCATCATGTCATGTGCCCTCCTTATATTTTGTGGCAAAGTCTTAGACTCACAGAAAATCAGAATTGGGAAAAATGGTAGGGCTCATCTGGTCCTCTAGCTTTCAAATATTTTTAGCTCCGGAAGCCTTTACTTGAAATTTTATATGAAAACCTAATACATACAAGTGAGAGACCAGGAACATTTTGAAGAGCCTTTGGGAGTCAGAGTCCTGCCGGTTTAGCCCTCTAAGGGAAACAGGTCCAAAATGTCAAGAATCCCTTTTTTTTTTTTTTTATAGATTTTATTCATTTATTTGAGAGAGAGAGAGAGATCACAAGTAGGCAGAGCGGCAGGCATCGAGAGAGGGGAAGTACGCTCCCTCCTGAACAGAAAGCCCGATGCGGGGCTCTATCCCAGAACCCTAAGCTGAAGGCAGAGGCTTAACCCACTGAACCACCTGAGCACCTCAAATGTCAAGAATCTTTAAGAGATACTCTTTGAAAACCATTGATCCAATTTAATCCACTCTGGGGGGTAAAATAAAAAGCTGAAGCAAGGCCATAAAGCAAGTTTGCTATAGAACCAGATTTTCTGACTTGGAATCTAATGTTTTCCAACACATCACTGCTTTTCAGTGGGACCTGATGCTCTCCAATCACAGGAATAATGCCTATGCCCTATGTCTCCCACCCAGGCTAGCACAGACAGCAGTGCCAAGAACATCTTTCTTTCTTTCTTTCTTTTTAAATCAAATAACTGATATATACCTGGCTACTCAATTAGAAAAGGCCAGATTACCACCCAGGGTTAATTATATACAGAAAAAGCTATGCCTGCTTTTTATAAAAGGAGGTAAGGATCACCTCAGTCTCTGTACCTAACCTCCTCAGTGGCACCAAGGACATGTCCCAGTACCAGTAAGGGGTAGATTAAGAATGTCAACAATAAAGCAGCTGGGTATGTAATGGACTTAAAACCAAAAGCAGGAAAAAGACCTACATGGAAGAAATTTCTTCCTGCCCAGAGCAATTAATGTGGTGAACAGATGGGAAGGGGAGCGGACTAGTTCAGGCTTTAAAGGGAAGATAAGACATATGAAGAAATAATAAGCAGTAAACCCCCAGTGCAGGGGCAAACAAAAGGGCATGTTTTTCTTTTTCCAAAAGATATTTTTAGTGCTGGCAGCAACTGCTCAGAGTGCTACCCTGTAGTTGTTTTTCCATCATTACAAAGGAACTGAGTACTAGAGAGACAGAATAAAAAATTCAGAATGAAGTCACAGAGAAGAGGCATCAATGGAAGCAAGAGGGATGAAAACGAGCTCCCAGTTCTGGTACACGTCTTACCCCAAGCCCAGTTCATACAAAGGCGAGCTTCTCTTTATCCATACGGTGGCATGCAATACTTCTAGAATTGGCGGTTATGATGAGGATTATGTGGTGGCATTCGTATCAGCAAGGAAGGATCAGGGTATATGATCAATGATGTTTTGATGTGGGTTTTTGATTGTGCTGGAATTACTGCTCCGTTGGTAATCCACACAGAGCACAGCCCAGGCCCTCCTCTGTTGATTCACCTGCTACCAATCGGGCTTGTCCCTTTTGTAGTGTCTCCCGTGATAATTCATCTTGCTCACACCTGCAAGCGTACTCTTCCCTTGTCACCACTGTCATAATATCATTGTTATTTCTGATATTTGCAGAAAACTTTATGACTTTTAAAGCATTTTTCACATCTGTTTTCTCACTTTACCCTCATGACGTCTCTGTGATGTGTAACTGCTGTTGGACAGATAAAGAAACTTGTGCTCCACATTATCAACAGCCAAACTATGGGAACAGCCCAGATGTTCATTGACTGATGAATGGATAAAGATGTGGTATAGATAGAGAATGGAATATTACTCAGCCACCAAAAAGAATGAAATCTTGGGGCGCCTGGGTGGCTCAGTGGGTTAAAGCATCTGCCTTTGGCTCAGGTCATGGTCCCAGGGTCCTGGGATCGAGCCCCGCATTGGGCTCTCTGCTCAGCAGGGAGCCTGCTTCGCCCCCCCCCCCCGCCTCCCTGCCTACTTGTGATCTCTGCCTGTCAAATAAATAAATAAAATCTTAAAAAAAAAAGAATGAAATCTTGCCATTTATAACAACATGGATGGAGCTACAGTGTTTTATGCTAAGTGAAATAAGTCAGTCAAAGAAAGACAAATAAATACTGTATGATCTCACTCATATGCAGAATTTAAGAAACAAAACAGATGAACATACAGCAAGGGGGAAAGAAAAAAATGAGAGAGGGAAACAAACCATAAAAGACTAGTTTTTTTTTTAATGTGGTAGGCTCCGTGCTAAGCATGGAGCCCAGTGCAAGGCCTGAATTCATGAACCTCAGATCAAGACCTCAGCTGAGATCAAGAGTTAGCCACTTAACCAACTGAGTCACCCAGGCACCACCCCACCGCACACCATAAAAGACTCTTAACATACAGAACAAACTGAGGGGGATGAAGGGACGTGAGTGGAGGACAGGTTATATGGATGATGACAGGTTATATGGATGATGACAGGTTATATGGATGATGACAGGTTATATGGATGATGACAGGTTATATGGATGATGGGTATTAAAGACGGCACCTGTGGGTCACCTGGGTGGCTCAGTCAGTTGAGGGTCCGACTCTTGATTTCGGCTCAGATATGATCTCAGGGTCCTGAGATCAAGCCCCTCATTGAGTCCTGCACTCACTGCAGAGTCTGCATGATATTCTCTTCCTCTCCCCTAACTCTTTTGAGCACTCTCTCTTGCATGAGTTCTCTCTCTCAAATAAATAATTCTTAAAAAAATAAATTAAATGATGAGCACTGGGTATTGTATATCAGTGATGAATCACTGAATTCTACTCCAAAACCAGTATTGCACTGTATGTTCACTAAAATTTAAATTAAAAAAAAAAAAAAGAAACTAATGCTCTAAGACTGTGAGTGATCACTTCAGGGTCTCATGGTTAATAAGTGGCCAGGTGGAAACAAGAATCTTGATCTTCAAGTTTTTAGTCCATCATTCTTCTATTACAACTTACTTTCTACTAAAACACATATAACACCATTAGATGTTACCTAACGTCCTTTTGAAGAACTTCACCATAGCCTCCACGTGGCTTTCCAATTCTTCCATACCTGGTGACTTCTCCTGTTTAACCTTCTCTCACACTTCTGTCCGATATGCACTGGCTGCTTGCTCAAAACAATACCCTCACCTGCAACATCCTCCTTTTTTTCATTTCACCAAACACCATACAACCTTCGAGGCTCGGCACCAGTGTCCGACAGATCAAATCTTCCACCAAAAGCAATTCACATTTTGACATTTCATTATATTCAATATAATTTGTAGTAAACCATAACTGTTAAATTATTTGTTACACCACAACAGTTATATTATACTTGTTCAATATTTTGTTTGTGTTAAACACCAAATCCTTCACCGTAAAAGGCGGTAAAACAGGGGCGCCTGGGTGGCTCAGTGGGTTAAAGCCTCTGCCATCAGCTCAGGTCATGATCCCAGGGTCCTGGGATTGAGCCCCGCATTGGGCTCTCTGCTGGGCTGGGAGCCTGCTCCCCACCCCTTCTCTGCCTGCCTCTCTGCCTGTTTGTGATCTGTCAAATAAATAAATAAAATCTTAAAAAAAAAATAAGGTGGTAAAATATACTTCTTTCATGAACATGTACTAGTGTCCAGCACAGAGGAGACACTCAATAACAAAAGTAGATGCTTTTTGTTTTTGACTCAAAACAGTACCTAGTATTCTATGAGGATATGGTCATCAAAACGACTGGGGTGAGGAAGATAGGGCAGAATTTCAGTCTTGAAGGAACTAGGGTACCAGGAAGGCTCCAAGGTAGGGAGCCACCTCCTGAAACTAGGTACACAATGAAAACAGAACAAGCAACAATTTGATTTGATGCTGCTTATATACATGTCTTGCTTAAGAAAGAAGACTAGCGGGGCACCTAGGTGGCTCAGTTGGTTAAGTGTCTGCCTTCAGCCTGGGTCATGATCCTAAGGTCCTGGGATCGAGCCCCGCACTGGCTTCCTGCTCAGCAGGGGGTCTGCTTCTCCCTCTCCCTCCACCCTCCCCCCCACTTGTGCACTTGTGCTCTCTCTCACTTTCCCTCTCAAATACACAAATAAAGCCTTAAAAAAGGAAAGAAAAAGAAGACTAGCTTCAATAGTGGACTCTAGGTATACATTAAGTAGCTCCTAAGAGACAGAGAGAAGGAAAGGGAGAAAGAAAAAGAGAAAATAAGTGTGTAAGTTGTCTCCTAAAAGACAGTTACCTTCCGTAGGACAGCTGGTATATATTATATCTAACGTACCTGTTGCTGATCATGGGAAGCAGCACTCATTTAAAAAATGCACGTAATTCCCTAAGACAATGCCTATCCCACACTTGTTTTTGTAAATAAAGTTTGATTGGAATGCAGCCATTAAAATCCTTTTTTAAAGACCTTCCTATGCTTACTTTTGTACTATAAGGATAGAGTCAAGTAGTTGCTGCAAAGCCTTTATAAAATATGAACTATCTTGCCTTTTAAAAAAGTTTGCTCACCTCTGCTATAAAATCTGGTTCTGCTTTTTATAGAGATCACAAAGCAATCTCTGGTAAGGGAGATTCAGAAGCTGTCTACAGATTTGGAAAGGCCAGAAGGTTTCCGCTAATTCCATTGCTTTGGTCCGTCAACCCATCATTTGACCATTCTGTGTTAGTGTATCTACCCGTGAAGCTGAGATTATTCTACCTACTCGTCTCCTGAGGCTGAAATGTTCTAGCACCTGTGTACCGTGTCCAGCTATGATTATTTCCTAATGCTCATGGGTCAGAAAAAGAGTGAATTGTCGGTGTATAACAGTCAGTCAAAGTAGTTACAGCAACAGCTTGTTTATCTGAGCATAGGAAGGAGTAGATTTTCTGAGTTAGCGAAAGTATATCCTTCACATTATGTTTATTGCTTTTAGTGGAATCCTTTCTTGAATGCATCTCATAAATTTTTTCGTAGCAACAGAGTATAATAAACACACTTAAACACTTTTTTGCTGACTCAGAATCACCATAATGAAATTTGTTACATTATAGCCCTCTGGGGCCACTACAGAATGGAGGTTAACTGAGCGAACACGAAAGAGCTAAGAAAACAGATTCGGTAGTTCTTGTATCTGCTTTTCTCCTTCCCTCATTCTCAGCAGCCATCCTGCAGTGGACTGTAAGGACTGCAAGGTGATCTAAATCATCTAACAATCTCATGCTGAAATTCCTAGTTAAAAATAAAAAAGTATCAATCTCATGGGATGGTCTGTCTTAATCCTCTTAGGCTGTTATGACAAAATACCATAGACTGGGTGGCTTACAAACAACAAAAGTTTATTTCTCACAGTTCTGGAGGATGAAAGTCAGTGATCAGGCGCCAGTAAGTGCCAGCAAGGGCCTCCTCTGGACTGCAGACTTCTTGTTCTGTCCTCACATGGTGGAGGGTGCCAGGGAGCTCTCTGGAGTCTCTTTCTAAAAGCACTAACCCCATTCAGGGAAGTTCTGCCATCATGACCTTGTCACGTCCCAAAGGCCCTACCTCCTAACACCATCACCTTAGGCATTAGGATTTTGACATACAAATTCTGGGGAAACACAAACACTGAAACCACAGCAGTTGGTCTAGTTTAGTTCACCAAATCATCAAATACACAGACATATGTGTCAAATACATAGACACATAGACACAGACACAGACACACACACACACACACACACACACACACACACACACACACATTTGGAAAGAGAGAGCGCACGGAAGGAGAGAATCTTTCAAGCAGACTCCCCCTAAACAAGGAGGAGCCCAACGCAGGGCTTGATCCACACAACCCATGAGATTCTGACCTGAGCCGAAACCAAGAGTTGGACACTTAACCAACTGAGCCACCCAGGTGCCCCAAATCATCAGATATTTACAACATGCTTCCTCTGGGTCAATTTACTGTCTTAAATTCAAAGCTGATTAAGACACAGTTTCTGTTCTTATGAAACATAAGATTTCAGCTTTGGTAGAAAGCCCAATGTTCTCCTCTAAGATTGTGTGTGAATAAGAAAGCCGCACCTAGAATGCAAGCTGGTGCAACCACTCTGGAAAACAGCATGAAGGTTCCTCAAAAAGTTGAAAATAGAGCCACCCTATAACCCAGCAATAGCACTACTGGGTATTTACACTAAAGATAAAAAGGTAGTGATCCAAAGGGGCACATGCACCTGAATGTTTACAGCAGCAATGTCCACAATAGCCAAACTATGGAAATAACCTGGATGTCCATCAGCAGATGAATGGATAAAGAAGATGTGGTATATATACACAATGGAATACTATGCAGCCATCAAAAGAAATGAAATCTTGCCATTTGCAATGACGTGGATGTAACTAGAGGGTACTATGCTGAGTGAAATACATTAATCAGAAAAAGACAATTATCATATGATCTCACTGATATGAGGAAGCTGAGAGGCAGGGTGGGGGGCCACGGGAGTTAGGGAAGGAAAAAATGAAACAAGATGGGATTGGGAGGGAGACAAACTATACAAGACTCTTAATCTCACAAAACAAACTGAGGGTTGGTGGGGAGTGGGGGAGCAGGGAGAGGGTGGCTGGGTTATGAACATTGGGGAGGGTATGTGCTATGGTGAGTGCTGTGAAATGTGTAAGGCTGATGATTCACAGACCTGTACCCCTGGGGCTAATAATACATTATATGTTAATAGAAATAATTTTTAAAAGAAACCTCAAAATTGAAAGAAAAAAAAAAAGCCCACTAACAAATTCACATGTATCTATTTTGCTCATTCAGTGTTATCTATTTTGTTTTCAGGGCTCCAATCACACATTCATTTTTCTGATAACAATAAACAATACCTAAATGGATAAGAAAAAAGTTCTTAGCAATCAAAACACATTTGCTTTCCACAGTCACAATCTGGTCTTACAACAATATCCCTTAAGGTGAGGTTGCCAAGCATAAATTCTATCTAAAAACGGAGACTTCTTTGTATTAAAAAGTAATATGTCAAAGAATCATTTTACAATAACTAATGTTCTGCCCTCAAATTACACTTTAAAGGTCCAAGGGGACATTAGGTATATTTCAATGTTTCAATGTTTCTCCCCTTGCAGTGACCTAAACCTCCTGTCTCCATTTAACAGTGATGAACTAAAGGAAAGTCCTAAATATTTCTACCTGATCATGGGTAAATCTAGCAGTAAGATTTTTCCTTTATAAGGACTTTAACCACCTCAAGACTCAAAATCAAACATAATACAAAATATAAAGGGTACCTGAGGTAAGAGAAAGACAGAAGAGAGAGAAGAGAGAAAAGGGAAGAAAGAAGGAGAGCGGTGAAGAAGGCAGAGAGAAATGGAAGCAAGAGAAAAGAAGATCAAGAAGAAAACGACAAAGACTAGTAATACCCAATCAAGATGTCGCTATTCAAAAAATCTCATCATTGAGAGAGGATCACAAATGAAGAGCTATTACCTTCCAAGAATAAGAATGGGAAGAGCCTAAGGTGAAGACCGAGGGACACGGCTTAAGGTCTGTATCCTTTGACACCTAACCCTTTCTAGATCTGATACCAACTGATGACACCTGGCTCCCAGCTCCGGGACAAAGGAAGGATGTACGTCACCTACTGTTCGGGTAGTGATGGAAAAGCTCGGTTTAAGACAAAAGCAAAATGTGGTAAAACAGTATTAGCAACTGAGGAAAAAAACCAGGTTTGAACCAGGATTAAGTAAGTGGAAGGTTTAGTCAACACAATAGAAAGGAATGATGAATAAAAGACTGGGGTAAAATAGGTTAAACCATCACTATTTACAGATGACATGAGGAAAAACCCAAGAAAGTCACCTAAAAACTACAAAATAGAACAGAATTCAGTAAGCCTGATGGAGTATGAATCAACAGCTTCATAAATAATAAATAAAAGATGTAATGGATGAAAAGACCTCAATTATAAAAACAGCCAAGACAACAAAATCCCAAGGAATAAACTTACTAAGAATATGAAGGAATATGGGAAGAAAACTTCAAGCCACCTTTAAAGGACAGGCAAGTGACCAAATGGAAAGGCACACCATGCTATTGACAGAAAAATGTGACATTATGAAGATATCATTCTCTTGAACTTTACCTAGAAGTCAAATGCAATTTCAGTAGAAAAGAACAGTGGGAAAAGCTCCGAGATAGGACAGTAATAAGGCAAAACCAGTCCTACCAGATACTAAGATTTTTATAGCCTCTCAATAATTAAAACAGTATGAAACTACTGCATGAATACACAGATCCATAGGAGACTAGAAAAGCCCAGAAAATAGATCCAAATACATTTTGAAATTTAATATACAACAAAAATGGCATCTTAAATCAGTGGGGAAAGACCATTCAATACATGTTGTTTGCAGAGCTGGAGAGCCAACTGGAAAAAAGATAAATTTGGAACCAATATCCACACCATATACCAAGATAAACTCCAAGCTGAGCAAAGATTAAAATGCTGAAAATTTAACCATAAACGTACCAGCAGCCACACAAAAAAAATTAGAACCTGACATTATCTGCCCCCTGGTGGAAGGACACCTATGAAATAGACTTCAAGTAAAAAAAAAAATCCAACTTAAGTCTGATCATGCCTTGATCCAATTACCAGTTTACAGAAACAGAAGAACAAAGAAACTACACTGCAGGGATGCCGTCAGTGAAACCCATGTTATGGGAGACTCGACACTCAGGACACTCAGGGTACAATTCTCCAGTGAAAAAATGCAAGAACAGTATGACAGTCATACGCATTTGTCATAAGGAAGGAAGAATACAGATTCATATTTTTTTATGTATACATCAAAAATCTCTAAAGAGATTCACATTAATCTAAACACAGTGGTATCCTGAGGAGGGAAAATTGGGCATTAGGGATGGGATGGAAAGAAGAGTTTGCTTTATACCTTCTAAACTTGAATTTTTGACCTTTGGAAATTCATTATTTATTTAAGAATTAAAGAAAGAAAGCAAAATTAAAGTACCAAGGAACTTCTTTTAAAAGGACAGTAGCTCTTAACCTTGAAATGACCATGATAAAAGCTCCTGAGTAGAAGCTCCTGAAGAAGTTAACAGCAGGACGAGATACTGAGCACCTAGATTCAGGTAATGTGTCTTGCTTTTCTCACTGGAGTATTACAGTAGTTTCCAAATGCATTTTTCTGACTACAGTCTTGCACATTCCAATCCATACTCCACGGGGCTGTTGCGATATCTTCATAATGTTGCAGGATCTTCCTAAAATGCAGATCTAATCATGTTTAAAGACTTTTGGAGGTTTCCTTAAAAATTAAAAATAGAACTACCAAAAAAGCAAACAAGCAACAACGAAAAAAAGTAGAACCACCATATGATTCAGCAATTCATGGGTATTTATCTGAAGATAATGAAAACACTAATTCAAAAAGCTATCTGCACCTCCAAGTTGACTGCAGCATTATTCTAACAGCCAAGACATGAAAACAACTGAGGTGTCCACTGACTGATGAATAGATAAAGAAAACACAGTATATATGTTTACAATGGAATGTTATTCAGCCATTAAAAAGAATGAATTCTTGCCATCGGGAATGAAATGGATGGACCTTGAGGGCATTTTGTTAAGTGAAATAAAAATAAAAATAAACTGAGGTCTAACGGAGAACAGATGGATGGTTGCCAGAGGTGGGGGTGGGGTGGGAAGGAAGATAAGAATGAAGGCGATTAAAAAGTAACTTCCGGTTATAAAATAAATAAGCTATGAGGACATAACGTACAGCACAGTGACTCTAGTTAATAATACTGTGTTGCATATTTGAAAGTTGCTAAGAGGGATCTTCTTCAAAGGTATACTGTTTTTTTTTTTTTTAAGATTTTATTTGTTTATTTGACAGAGATCACAAGTAGGCAGAGAGGCAGAGAGAAAGAGGAGGAGGAAGCAGGCTGTCCGCTGAGCAGAGAATCCAATGTGGGGCTCGATCCCAGGACCCTGAGATCACGACCTGAGCTGAAGGCAGAGGCTTTAGCCCACTGAGCCACCCAGGCGCCCCAAAGATTTTATCATAAGAAAATAACTAGAACTATATATGGTAACAAATGTTAACTAGACTTTCTGTAGTAATCATTTTCCAATATATACAAATATGGAATCATGTTGTACACATGAAACTAATACAATTGTGTCAATTATACCTCAATTAAACAAAAAACTTTCAGTGTCTCTGAAACCTACAGGATCCTGTTCAACTCCCTAGCATGGCACAACATTCAACAACTTTCACAGTCTAGCTTTACCTTCTCCCTTTTCCCAGGGTTTGCCTTATCACTTCTTGCTACAAATCCTAAACCCCAAACACACTGGATCACCTGCTGGATTCTGATATATTAAGCACTTTATTCTCTGTCCCTCGTAATCTCCCTGCTTCGAACTTGTGTCTTCTCTTCTCTAGCTAAGACCCACCTAAAATGTTCCAACTTTATGAGGTCCGCCCTCACTTCCCCCAAGCAGAACTTACTGGGACCAGCCTCCCCTCGTAGAACTAATTCGCACCTTCCATCAGGCTCAGAGTCCTCTGTTCAAATGTATAATACAGCGCTTGTCACAGCATGTCATAACTATTATTTGTTCTAGTCAGTATTTAATAAATGAATTATCATGCCTTACAGCCAACCCAACTCCTTCTCCAAAGATCCTAAATTCAAAGAATGGGATTCCAAAAAGAGAATCAAAAGCCAGGGTTGTAAACAAAAATTACTGGTTCACTGAAATGAATTTATTGGCTTGTCTTCATTCCAGATGGTCCTTGAAATCAACATCCTGAATTACTCACACAGCACATCGAGAGCAGCAGCGAGGCTTGTGCCCTTCTTCCAACAGGCTCCAGCAGGCTATCAGACTCCTTTGGAACAACGATAAGAACAACTTTCCCCCAGGCATATACCAACTAAAACCCCACTGTCTAATTTCTTAGGCAGGTGAGCGAAGCTGAATAGCTTGTTCATGGAGAGCCAAGAGTTGGTCATTAAGAGCAGAGACCAGAAATCACACATATTCCTAATTAGATCCCAGTGCTAATCTCCTAGAAAGCAAAGGAAGCCGTCAATCTCACTACTTTTTTTTCTTGCACATACAGGATATTTGAGTTGGTGAGCAAATGTGGGAGTGTGCGCTCAGAAATCCTCCGGAGCCCTGACAAAGCCACGGGGCATGGCTGCTGACCAAAGTGCTGGCGTGGAGGAGGCCCTCGGGACCAGCGGCTGCCTGCCCCACCTGTAGGTAGGTTGCCAAGAGTTTTGGCTTCCTTTTTTTTTCTTTTACTCAAATGTAATCTTTTGCATCTTCCTCATACACATCTATCTTGCCAGAGAACACCCGAGGCTACCAGAACCTGGGAGAGAGGAATGAGCAGAGTCTCTCTCACAGCCCTCAAAAGGATTCAACCCTGCCAACACCTTGATTTGGAGCTCTAGGCTCCAGAACTGTGAGAAAATGAGTTTCTGGTTTTCGTTTTGTTTTGTTTTGGTTTTGTTTTCACGTTCTATAGTGTAAGCCGCCCAGGACACGGTCCTCTCCTATGGCAGCCCTCACAAACTAGCACAACAGTTGGAGACCAATGGGATTCTCATAACCCCCAGCCAATACCAGCAGGAATCAAGCTCAGGTGAACAGAGGGACTGCCTCCTAATGTTAGTAGGTGGTACAGAGCTTAGCTCACCACAGAAAACAAATCCAAGCATCTTACTACTTCAGAATAATTTACGTCTCTATGCAAAGGTCAATTTTAAATGATGCTTCTCTCTAAATACCACACTCACTTTTTGTCAAACCAGGGTACAGAGAGTGGCCGCACGCATACACACATGCATGCGTGCATACACACACACACACACACACACACAGTAAATCCCTATATTGGGCTTTGAATAGATCGGAAGTTCCCACAGTTGTTGGGACTCTGATTGCAACAATTCCTGTCAGTTTAGCAGATGAGATTGGAACAGCTGCATCTTCAAAACACATCATTGTCTTAAAAAGATGTTCAGAGTGAATTGCAATTAAATTACAGAGCTGTCAAAAAGGGTTATAATAATAGCATTTATTCACCACATTTACAAGGCCAGACGTATACAAAAGGAAATAAAAGCTGAAGGAAAAAAAAAAGCCCTCTCCACATTACTTACCTCAGCAGGAAATTTGGTCGAGGGAAGAAGAAAAGATGAATTAGTTATCAGGCAACAAGCATAGCAACAACAATGCTCTGTGTTTCCGAGGGTCCTCCATTCCAGAAGTCAGAGGCACTTTAAGTCGCTTTAAGGCACTATCATCTGGTAGAGACTCATCTCTCTTTTACAGTTGGAAAAAGGAGGGCCAGCAAGGTTGCCATGACTCACCCACAGTTACAGACAAGCAAGGGAGGAGCTGGGATCTGAACCAAGAGCAAGGGTGACTCCCGCCAGTGGCCTGAACAAGGAAAGCAAAATCAGGACAGCCAGATCTGGCCCCTTGTTTTGCTCTCATCCAGAAGAGGATGTTAATTTATCCAGCAATTGTTTGTAATGCAGTTCTTGGAGAAGCCTGAATACTGTTCTTCGCTTCTGCCAAAATGACACAAGTAAAAGAGGGGAAGAAAATCCTCCACTGCCATTTATGCTAGTCAGTTCTGTTACTGATCAATAATGCATTCAGAACCACCGGAAGAATGGTACAGTTCACTTAGTCACCTTCAACTCGGTGTCCAAAAGATAAATTGAGGATAGTAAAGCTTATGCAGTGAGAAAACTCCTTGAATAAAAACAAAAAACAAAAAGCCAACAAAAAAACAACCCAGCTAACTAGATCACCATCCAATCCTGCAATCAACAAATATTGACCATGTTCCCTCTTTAAAAAAAAAAAATAAATAAAGATTTTATTTATTTATTTGACAGACAGAGATCACAAGTAGGCAGAGAGAGGGGGGAGGAAGCAGGCTCCCTGCCGAGCAGAGAGCCCTATGCGGGGCTCGATCCCAGGACCCTGAGATCATGACCAGAGCCAAAGGCAGAGGCTTTAACCCACTGAGCCACCCAGGCGCCCCTGTGTTCCCTCTTTGTGTATGATGTGCTAGAAACTGTCAGGGACACAGAGGGGTGTCACGTTTAGACCTGTTTCTCATGAGCTCATAATCTAGTGAAAGAGAAAAGATACACAGAAAGATAAAGCAAAACAAGGCAGCATATATACTGCATTCTAAACTACTAACTCGGCCATATAAACAAGTTCAGAACAAGAAGAAAACTAATTGATTCTTACCAGTTTCTCTTTCACCCTTTCTTCCCTGCATATGATCACATGATGGTGGCTTTCTTGGCGCCCTCAGGTTTACCTGAGTATTCTAAAAATCTACTTCAATTGGTCCTTCAATTAAACCTTCCTTTCCACTAGTAAGTGGTATTTCCATTATACATAAAGTCCCAGCCCAACCCCCATTTTAGACCCTACTTGGTGGCAGTGGAATGAATCACTGGGGAAAAGTAAGACATCTGTAACTGTGCTACACAGGATAAAATCTAAGACTTAATAGGAGCTGTTCTCTGAATTCAGTCTGAGGATAAATAACACGTGACATTGTTCTTCTATCCTGTGCCAAGGGCAGGTATCACTTATTGATCATGTAATTATTTTTCTTCTCAGTGCAAATACAGCTCTACAATCTTTCTTAACACAGTACCACTGAAAGCCACTGGTAAATGGTTAAAATTGACTTGGATAATAGAAGCCACTGGCAATTTAAGTCAGATGTTTGTGTCTAACCTCTTTTTAAAAAAATTTTTTTTAAAGATTTTATTTATTTATTTGACAGAGAGATAGCACAAACAGGCAGAGCAGCAGGCAGAGGGAGAGGGAGAGGGAGAAGCAGGCTGCCCGCTGAGCAGGCAGCCCGATGTGGGTCTCGATCCCAGGATTCTGGGATCGTGACCTGAGCTGAAGGCAGCACTTAACTCACTGAGCCACCCAGGCGCCCCCGTGTCTAACTTCTTAATAAGCGAAATGTGTCATATAACATTTACTGGGCTGGGTTGAGAATGTGATGAGCAGAGCATGATTCAAAGACAAGTGTGACAGGGACGGACAGCTATGCCCCAGTATCCGTTCTCCATTTCCTCAATGAAATGTTAAACTCCAGTTTTAGCCAGCTACCTGGCTCTCCGCTAAAAAGTCTGTAGCTAGGGACGCCTGGGTGGCTCAGTTGGTTAGACGACTGCCTTCGGCTCAGGCCATGATCCTGGAGTCCCGAGATCGAGTCCCGCATCGGGCTCCCAGCTCCACAGGGAGTCTGCTTCTCTCTCTGACCTTCTTCTCACTCATGCTCTCTCACACTGTCTCTCTCAAATAAATAAATAAAATCTTAAAAAAAAAAATTCTGTAGCTAAGTTCTAGATATAATCAACTTCCAGGAGTGTGTTTAAATGGGTGGAAAACACATACTAGGGCTGGCCAAGGAACAAAGAGAAGGAACGTAGGTCCCACATGTCCTCATGGAGAAAGCCACTATACTGTCCTGAACTTAAGCTGTTACAAGACAAATAAATTTCCATTGGATATAAGTTAATGTTATTTTCAGTACTGCTCTTTATGGCCAAGTTTATATCCTGACCGGTTTAAAAAAAATTATTCATACTATTATTTACACTATTATTATTAATTCACACTAACCTAGAGAACCAATTCTTTCATTAGGAACAAAACAATATGGAAGAGTAAAAGGAAGTTTTTCTTTCAAATAAAAATCAAGGAAAATATTCTTCCAATCTGCTTTAAATATTTTCAGGGATGAGTATCTCATATGCTTATAAAATCTGCATGTATGTAGGAAAAAGCTGAGCAAGAACAGATCTCATATGCCTTTGCATATACATCTGATCAGAGGGAATATCTCAGATGGAAGTTCCTGGATACAATACTGAGCCACAGGAGTACTGGAATGTTTCAAAATGACAGACCCTGACTTTTTGCCATCAGAGAGGGCAAACAAATCTGAAACAAATCTGAGGATCTACGTTAGAAAATAAAGTATGTTTTTCTATAATAAACACTGGACTTTTAACTTCCAGCCCTTTTCCCAACATGCTCACATCTATGCACACACACATACACACACACTTGCATACTCAAACACACCCATGCTTATACTCACAAACAGACATGTAGACAAACAAAACATTTACAAGGGTTACAGAAGAGTTTAGAACAGTACATGGGGGGCTTGGTCATCGGTCCTGGATCATTTTGGCTCTTAGAAAGTACCTCCCCCCAGTCTCTGCCCCACGTCAAAACACTCCGTGGTACTACCGTAGTCTGGACAGCAAGCGAGACAGATGTGTGGAGGCTCAGCCCAGTGCTTCTGCGACCCAGCTAGAACTTCACAGTGGGAACAAATGCAGGGTTTCCAAACCTTCCAAACCAAGCCAATATGAACGGATTCCATCTCCCATAACTCTTGGTGTGTACATTATTTACTTTTGGTGGGTGTGGGAAAGGAAGGGAATCTAATGTCCTTTTAATTTTTAACGTCAGCACCCTACTTAAAAAAAAAAATTTTTTAAACTCTGAAGACCTGATTACCTCAGTCCTCACCTTTCCCCGGCTTACTCTCAGGCAAAGCTAGCCAATAATCACAAAAAACCAAAAGGATTATGATGATTCACTTTTCTCTTTTTATATTTCATTGAAATTTTTCCTTTTTTAAACATGTATTATCTCACTTAGAAGTGAGACCTAAAAAAAATCACCAAATTAGAACAGAATGAGAGAAGAGTTGAGTGGATCTGTCTGCCTACTACTAAAGCAGCTCATTCAGGGAAGCTGGGGAGAAGGATTGCCAGATCCCAATAACAGACCCTTTTAATCATAAGAAGAGGAATTTTAAATATGCATGAGCAAAAACAACCCAAAAAAGTGCAAAGAGCTACAGCCTCGAGTATAAACCAGAGAAGCTGCAGTACTCAAGGAACCCAAATGAAGGGATCTGGATTATTGTATTAAGAAAAAAGGACAAGGGCGCAGGGGTAGAGCAGTCCGTTAAGTATCCAGCTCTTGGTTTTAGCTCAGGTTGTGATCTCAGGGTCATGGGATCAAGCCCCGCTCAGGCTCCATGCTCAGCGCAAAGTCTGTTTGAGACGCTCTCTCCCTCTCCTTCTCCACCCTAAGCACACACTTTCTCTCTCATATAAATACATCTTTAAAAAAAATAAATAAATAAGAAAGGACATTCTAGCTTACTGATCTTGCCACTCCGTGTCAAGGAACCCGCCAGGTTGTTCCGTAGGCCTGGTAAAAGTGTAGGGTTATGGGGCACCTGGGTGGCTCGGTGGGTTAAGCCTCTGCCTTCGGCTCAGGTCATGATATCAGGGTCCTGGATGGAGCCTCACATGGGGCTCTTTGGTCAGCAGGGGGCCTGCTTCCCCCTCTTCTCTCTGCCTGCCTCTCTGCTTACTTGTGATCTTTCTGTCAAATAAATAAAATCTTAAAAAAAAAAAAAAAGTGTAGGGTTATGCAGGCGTTTCCCTCCATAAGGACACCCAGCCAAGTGTGCTGGAGGTGAACGAAGGCACTCGCCATGTCCCAGCCAGGGGCTCCAGCACAGGACGGTGTCTGCCTGAAGGAGGGGCAATTTTTTGGACTATGTACAAGGTTTTGAATCATGGGCCCATGGGGCCGCATCTGCCTGGAGAGGACACTGTAGGATAGCAGATTATGCCAACTCCAGAATATGCCATGTTAGCACAAGGATTATTTTGAGCGGAAGGCCACTGAGAAGGAGATACAAGAAAAGCTCTCGGCCCTTTCCTTCTTTGCCTAGAAGCAAGACAAACATTTACAAAGGTATCCTCCCTCCCTTTCTACCAGGAAGGACAAAAGTTAGGGACTGGAGACAACTTAAACCATTATCAGCCTAGATACGGCACCAAAAGAATCTATGTAACAAACATTACTAACTAGCTTTTATCTTTCATTAGTTTCTCTGTATATTTGCCTTCCCGCAATTTGCCACCCCTAGAATTCAAAGTCCTTTTCCTTTGTCTTGTCATGTCTCTAAATATTTATTGTCCTGTTCCTAGATGGTATAGAAAATCAAATTCTAACCATCCCTAAAGTTATCGCCTCTGAGTACTCCCATTCTAAATGTGATACACACATTAAATAACTATTTTTTCAGGGGCACCTGGGTGGCTCAGTCAGTTAAGCATCCGACCCTTGGTTTTGGCTCAGGTCATCATCTCGGGGGTTGTGAGATCGAGCCCCCCGATGGGCTTGTGTTCATGTGGGGTTTGCTTGTCCCTTTCCCTCCCCTCTGCTCTTTCCCTGCCTTGCATGATTGCTCTCCCTCTCATTCAAATACATAAATAAAATCTTAAAAAAATAAACCTTTTCCCCCCATTAATCTGGTTTTTTTTTTGGTCAGTCTAATTTAGAGAGTCCCAGGTAGAGAACCAAGAAGGATAGTGAGAAAAACCATTTTTTTCCCTTACAACACCTGTCCCTCATTCTCAAAGAGTATTCTGTTTCAAGGATTAGAAGATCTATAGCCCCGTACTACGGAGTTAAGTACTAGGTGATCTCAAAAAATGTAAGGAGGAGGATTGGAGGGACTAACATGCGCACTCTCTCAGTATCAGGGTACCCCTGGGTTAGCAGGTGAGGCTAAGGTGAGCAGAGCCAGTGTAACCCGGAGAGTCCCAAAGAGCCCCGTGCTTGCTCTAGTGTTTTGCTTGTACTGTTTTAAACTTCTTGGTTTTTGAACAAGGTGCCCCACATTTTCATTTTGCACCGGACCCCACGGATTAGGTGGCCATTCCTTAAGGTACAGGTGGCACAGTAAAGGGCTGAGGATTTAGAAACCGCTCAATGCTGCAGCCTCTGGGAGCACAGTTCAATATGCAACTCTTGACTTGAGGGAGAAGGGACAACGGAACCTCAAGAAGCTACTGACCAGGCCCGCCTATAATCCGTGGGCTGGTAACAACAGAGCACCCAGGGCCTGCTACCAGGAGTGAGCAGCTCAGGGTGGTTAATTTTGTAACCTAGTTGTTCCTCCTGCAAGTATGAGGATTCGGGGCCCTCAGAGGATTACTCCCAGGTACCAGATAAAACAGTACTCCAGCTCAGTGATGGTCCCCTCCATCCTATGCGGGGATGCTTGACTGCTAGCTCAGGACAGCAGGAGGGAGAAACAAAGAGAAATTTCTTCACTGACTAGTTTGATCACAGACACTTCTTTTAAGAATGACAAAATTTGGGATGCCTGGGTGGCTCAGTTGGTTGAGCAGCTGCCTTCGGCTCAGGTCATGATCCCGGCGTCCTGGGATCGAGTCCCGCATCGGGCTCCTTGCTCTGCGGGGAGCCTGCTTCTCCCTCTGACTCTGCCTGCCACTCTGTCTGCCTGTGCTCGCTCTCTCTCTGACAAATAAATAAATAAAATATTTAAAAAAAAAAAAAAAAAAAAGAATGACAAAATCTGATTGTCGGACTCACCTGCCCTCCTCTCCTTCTCTATTACCCTTCAGCAGTTTTATCCTTCTCTTTTAACTTTTTAAACTATTTTTTAAAAAGATTTTATTTATTTATTTATTTGAGAGAGAGACAGTGAGAGAGAACATGAGAGGGGAGAAGGTCAGAGGGAGAAGCAGACTCGCCAAGGAGCTGGGAGCCTGATGCAGCACTTGAGCCCAGGACTCTGGGATCATGACCTGAGCTGAAGGCAGTTGCTTAACCAACTGAGCCACCCAGGCGCCCAACTTTTTAAACTTTTATTACAATGTGCAATACTACCAAGGCTAATTTTTTTTTAAAGATTTTATTTATTTATTTGACAGAGATCACAAGTAGGCAGAGAGGCAGGCAGAGAGAGAGAGATGCAGGCTCCCCACTGAGCAGAGAGCCCGATGTGGGGCTCGATCCCAGGACCCTGAGATCATGACCTGAACTGAAGGCAGAGGCTTAACCCACTGAGCCACCCACACGCCCCAAGGCTGATTTTTTGATAGGAAATATTCAGGAAACTTCATTAAGATCATAAGTATCCCCCCACTATCAGCAATGAGACAAGTGATTAGAGTGAAAATAAATTCTTTTGAAATTTCAAAATGATAGCACAAGTGAGGTTTTAAGACTTAGCCTACTTTATCTCCAAGTGATAGAATTATAAAGAATTTTTAAAAAGATTTTATTTATTTATTTGAATCTTAAAAAGGGGGATACACCTGGGTGGTGCAGTTGGTTAAGGGTCTGACTCTTGATTTCGGCTCAGGTCATGATCTCAGGGTTGTGGGATCCAGTCCCCTGGTTGGGCTCTGAGCTCAGCGGGGAGTCTACTTGAGATTCTCTCTCTCCCTCTGCACTCCCTCTGCTTGCAGGGAGAGAGAGAGCACGCACACGGGCCCATAAGTGCAAGCAGAAGAAGGGACAGCGGGAGAAGGAGGAGCAGGCTATTCACTGAGCAGGGAGATAGACGCAGGGCTCCATCCCAGGACCCCAGGATCATGACCTGAGCTGAAGGCAGATGTTTAACTGACTGAGCCATCCACGCACCCAAAATAGAAAGGATTTTTTTTTTATCTTCTTTAGATTCTTATTTATCTTCAAAATGTCTCATAATATTTTATGATTAGAAGAAACAAAAATTCAAAAGGTTTAACCTGAGTAAAAACTATTTTCACATATTTTAGAAAGACCTTTTTCCATATGAACTACTGATACACTATGGTTTTTTTTAAGATTTTACTTTTTAAGTATTCTCTACATCCAACACGGGGCTTGAACTCATGACCCTGAGATCAGGAGTGACATGTTCTACTGACTGAGCCAGCCAGGGGTCCCTAAACTGCTGGTATACTAATTAAAAATCAAATTTACCTATTCACTAAAGCTGGATCCTTAAGAACTTCTACTTGGCACTACTTCGATAGCTTAGCTCAAATTGCTCCATTTTCTCATCTTTGAAAGCCTGGGAAAGTCACATAATTTTTCAAATGTGGGGATTGAAAAACACAGAAAAAAGAAAAGTAAAAATCATTCATGATCCAGTTGGTAGGAAAAAATAAAATAAAAGCAAAATATCCCTCAACCCCAGTTTTCTTATATATGAACAAACTTATCTACAATACACTTTTTAAAATAAAAGGGAGATATACAATTTTCATCTTTTCACATGAAAGTATATCATACACATCTACATTGGGCATCACATACACACACAAATACACATGAACCTTGTTCTTCTTAATGGCTATCTGAACCATGATTTATTTCGCCAATTCTCCTATTGCTGAGCAATAGATTTTTTCTTACCATTGCAAATATGGCTTCAATGAATATGTCTATATATGCGTTTTTATATACAGTGCTATTACTTCTGAAAAATTCTTTTTTTAAGTAGGCTCCATGCCCAGTGTGGAGTCCACTGTGGGTCTGGAACCCATGACCCTGAGATCAAGACTTGAGCTGAGATCACATTGGACCCTTAACCAACTAAGCCACCCAGGCGCCCCTACTTCTGCACAATTCTTAAGAGTGTTATTCTTCAGCTAAAGAGAATAGACATTTTAAATTTTAAATAAATGCCATCAAATTAGCCTCTTACAAGGTTGACCAATTATACTCTCATAACATAGGAGTACCCCATTTCTCGCATCCTTTATTGCATATAACATTATCAGTGTTTTCCAAATGCTCTTAATCTGATTCCAAAAGAAGTTTTTTCATTCACATCCCAGAACATCTTTTCTTACAATTTTTGGTCGCTTGTGAAACTTCTGTAAATGTGCTCATATCCATGCCTACGTTTTCACTGTCTCTCTTACTGTTTGCTTTTATACACTTCATGGCTCAGCGCCCCCCACTGATGTCAGCTGAGTCCCTTCTTCATGAGGCCCGGGGCTGAGGCTGCCCTTACACTGAAGGGACAGTAGCATCTAAGAACACAATGGCCTCATTAGTTAATTTAATCTTTCATTGCTCTCACATCCTAGAAAGAAAGAATAAAAGATGCCATATTGCATGGAGCAGTGGGTGTGGTGCATAAACAATAAATCTTGGAACACTGGGGGGAAAAAAAGATGTCACCTGTTACGAATGACCCAAAGTATAAAGCTTTAACAGGGCTTTGCAATGTTCAAATACCAAGAGACAGCTTAGTGAAAAGCAACACACCACAGCATACACAACCATGAAGTTATTTTCTTCATTTGAAAAATTTCATGTGTACACAGAGCAATAAGAATCACGGCACTCCGCATCACACTGTGAGCAGCCTTAAAGAGACAGAGCCGTCCACTCCCACCAGAAAACTTGTAAATAACTGCACAGAACATTCCTATCATCCTTTGTAAAAATACCTGGATGTGTTATTAAAAAAAAAAAAAACAGAATAAAATTTATCAAAAAATGACAAATATTTGCTTAGAATGGTGAGTTTGGGAGATTATTTTTTCTCTTCTTTAAATTCTCTAAATGATATTTTAATTTCATCATTTAGAAGTAAGTTTTAATTCTGAAATTAGAGTGGTCATGGTTGCACAACTCCATGAATGTACTAAAAGCACAGAACTGTATACCTTAAAAAGGTAAATTCATGATATGTTTATTATTTCTCAATAAAGTTGTGATCTTTATAAAAGTAAAATTCTAAAGTTAAAAATACTGCATTGCAGGGACAAGCAATATATGAGAACTCTGCTTTCTGTTCAATTTTGCTAATAAAACTAAAACTGCTCTAAGAAAATAAAGTATATTTTAAGAAAATACTATGATGCGGTTTTTAATTTCCCACTATTTTATGTTAAGAATTCTGGAAGGCAGTAGAATACATAAAAGTTATAGCACAGACAAACCTCTTTGCAACCCCTTGTTCTTGGCCACAATATCTGATAAGCAGTTGAATGTGGCTTCTAAAAGGATCAGTGAAATTTGTGTCAGCATATTCAAAAAATTCTGTGTGACTTTGATCCTAAGGCAACTTCTTGAGCCTGTATAGTAGAGTGATCTATGCTTCCACTACACTTAGTAGAATTAACAATATTAAGATTGAGAGGGACAGTATCTTAGATATTCATTCTTTCTCTTTCTACTCTGGCTCAGGTTCTGGAGTCCCGGCTAAAAATTGCATTGCGTTGAACTAACTATTTCATATAAAAAAATTAGGTTCTAGGTTAATTAAAAAGTCACTAAGAATAAATTGATTCCATTTATCACCAGTGTACTTTAATGGACAAGAACTCTCTGGGGACTAGCTATTCTTTAGAACTTTCTATCTCAAGGCTAAGCTAAAAAAGGGAGAACTTACAAATATTGCATCTAAAGTGCTAAACAAGAAGGCATAATAATCAGTAAGATATAAGTGAACTGTTCTACTACAAAAAAAGGATAAAAATAGACTTCTGAATGTTTCTTTAATTTTTCAGTTCTTCAAGAAGATACATAAAAATAAGATCCATTTTTATTCCCAAATGATGAATGGAAACAAAAGAATATTTCTATGTTATGGCAGTCTGGTATATGGGATCGTACAAGTTTAAGTTAACTCCAAGTGTTATAAAATCTGTTGTTGAAAGCTCAGATAGGAAAATGCCTCATCCTGAAAAGAAACTTTTGAAATCCTCAGGAAGAAATCCTTAAATACTGGTTAGATTGCCAACTAAGGGCATAAGGAAATACTAGGTTCTTTTTAGCTAAGCCTATTTCTCACACCTAAATTAAGGTACTGCTAAAAACATGAAACAAGACTTAAACAATATTTCCTGCAGAATTTCACATTTCTTCTTTTAGTTTGCTACCTTGATCCAAGTCTTTTGGGGGGCTATATCTCGTTCAACTGACTGTGTTTTCAGATCATCTTCCCATGACCATGTAACTTAGAAGGGACATCTGTGACTGGAAATCAACTTTTGTTAAGGATTTCTTTTGCCCACTATACATCAAGCTGTGGGGACTGACCTTCCCAAACTGCCACTCTGTTCTGAAAGAGGTGAGAAGGAGCCCTGAAAAAATGCAAACAAATAATAACCCAGAAGCTGAAAAAATACGAAGGAATCCACCTGAAGAATGAAAACGGCTGGAGACTTTTGACTGAACTTAGGTGATCTATGGCTGCTCAGGTTTTATTAAATTTGAATCACTACCCATCAAAACAAAAATGAGTCACCTAAGGTTAATACTTTGGTCTCATTTTAAAGTATATTATTTTCTCTATGCCTTTTATTTTCCCTTCAACTTCAAGGGTACCAATCCTCTATTCAGTCTTGTTTTATTGTCTTTTTTTTTTTTTTTTAAAGTCAGCAGGGGGAAGGGACACATTTTCTTGTTCTATTTTATGGGCACTAAAAGGACATGGCCATGGCTCTAAGAAAAGTGTTACTTGTGAAGTCATATAGAGCACAATGCCTGGCATAATTAGATAATAAACTTGCATTAAGTAGAGAGTGAGAATTCTGCTTTTGAAGGTTCTGTGATCTACTTCATCACAGGCGCAAAGCGGTTCAGTGCATACTGTTTTTTCCTATTTCCATATTAACTACTACCTCCTACCCCATCTAAGGGACATTTAGACAAATATCTTGCTGTATTACAGGAGAGTAGGAATGAGACAGATCATTATGTGTCTGTTTCTTCCCTGATTAAATGCCAGAGTCAACTTCTAATGTCAAAGACCTACAATAACACAAATACGCTCTGGGGAAGGTGCCTTGTCCTACCTTCTGTTCGAGGCTCATGGTCAAATGGACTACATAATTTCTCATGATTTAAAGAAATAACAGCTTATAATGAAGCCTAGTTTATTTGGAGCTTGGATAAGAAATACTTGAGAAATCAACTTTATAATCACAGAATTGTGAAGATGAGCCACACGGCAAAATAAAGCTATGGTTTCTAATGAGGAAAGATAATGCTGTCAAGGGAGCCGCATAATCAAGGAAAAAAGAAAAACATTCTCCCCTGCCCCCCCCCCCAAAACTTACCCTAAACAATAAGGAACTAGGAAGGCCTAATAGATTTCTTTGTAACCTCCCTTAGGGATACAGTAAAAGCTTTATAACGTGAGTCCCAGAATATTACTCTGGGGCCACACTCTCACACACTGGCAAGCCATACTGGCCAGAGGGCCTGTGTTGTTGAGTGGGGGCAAAAAGGGAAAAAGAGAAGTTCAGCGCAGGCATAATGCAGAATGTCTTCCAAAGCTCTCATTTTCCCTAATTTTGATTTCTACATCATTGGAAGGAATTTTGGGAGAAAAAAATGAAATGAGAATTTAAAGTCAAAATATTCTAATCACTAGTAGTAAAAACAGATGTATTTTAGGGCTCCTTCAATGCAATATATTATGACAATTCCTATTTATATGGTATTATTGAAGGATGAGGTTAACTAAATGTTATTCCTTTCAGTATCACCAAAAATAAAAGCATTTTGAACAGAAATTTTTCTATAATACATTGTATGTACATGAATAGAATATAAACTGTTCCTGGGGTCTCAGGGCCATTGCTATTAGTTTCAAGGCAATAAAGTGATGTCTTAAAGGACGCATTCAAGATGGTCTGTTCCTATCAGTGCCCTGGTGCCTTAAAACATTTCTGTGCCCATTTTAAAGTAAGTATTCTGCCTCCTTCTTTCGTGTGTTTAACTGTCACTTCTTACTAGTTGGTGAGTCTGATTCTCAAAATTCCTTCTCCTTTTAAATCTGTGCTTCGTGTGCCTGTGAAAGAGGAGATTAAATGATCACGCAGTATAGAATTGTATGTAGAGAGAGAATCACTAGGTGTCAGGCGGAAGTCTAAGAAGCTCCCCCCGGAGTTTGGAGGATGAATGGCATCTGTTTTAGCGGCCTTTGCTTTGCTGTGTTCCAGGCAGTTGAGGTTGCTGTACAAGTAATTTATGGTTAAATCCGAGTAGTTCTGTACACTAGAAGCAGTAAGGAGAAGATGGCTTTTGTCTCTTTAATTTGCCGCTCAGAGTAGCCACTCAGTACCGTACCTGAAGCAGCAGCACCCAGAGTCTCATTATGGACATTCTGTGGGAGTTTAATTTCCTCCATGGCCATGAGTTTGTTAAACGTTACTGAAATTAAAAGTACAGCATGCAATCTGTGAGAGCAAACTTACAAAATTGTAAAAAGCAAACAAAACCAACAAAACCACATTCATATCATCAATTCTGTCCTAGACCTTCCACTTCCACGGAAGAAAACACATCACCCTTCATCATACAGACGCGTATAATTCGTAATAAAACGGAAGAGATGGGGGGAAGCAAACTGACACCTGTAATAAAACACTAAAATTATTATTACATTTCACAGTCCATAAAAACGGCACATTCACAGAATTACAGTCTCCATTAAACTGCTGACCCCTGCCAAGGGGGAGAATTTTACTGCACTCCTCACACCTGAAAGGGAAAGGTAGGGTTAGTTCATGGAGGCTTTCCCATTCAGTATTAATGGAGTCAGTGTTTACACTAGAGGAAACTACAGAACTCCCAAACTATGAAGAAGAAAACTCTACCTTGTCAAATACACACCTTCCCACATCTTATCTCTTCTGTATCAAAATGCTCTCTGATATCCAAAAATTTGTATTGTTATTATAGCATAATTTCTTATAATGTTTTTAAGCTAAAAGAATAGTAGGCTTATAAAATACAACAATAATCATGATAATGTTTTCTTTTGTTCCCATACTATTTTCCAAGTAGTTCAACAAATTTTGCAAATATTCGTTCTCACAGAGGTTGTTTATTAGGAAAAAAATGATCTTGGATTGACAAACTAAGGCAAAAATGATTTTTGAAACATTTAAATTTATATGAAGGTTGAATGTTACTCTCCTGCTTTGCCAGGTATAACAAGTTTCCATTTTAAGTTCTATTTCTTTACAAAAATCAAATTCTATCTGCTTTTCTAGCTATGCCCATAGTACCCATCTTCCTACCTGGTGAAAGTAATCACCTAAACAGTCCTAATACCATAATGTCTTTTTTTCTTTTTTAACTTTCTTCTACTTTTTCAAATACTAACCACATTTTTTATTAAGTATTACTTTCTCTGCATTCCTATAAATTTTAAACTTATATAAATTTAAAATTTTAAACTTAGATAAATTTAAAATTAAAAAAATAATTTTATTTTTTTAAAGTAGATTTCATGCCCAGCACAGAGTTCAACACAGGGCTTGAACTCAAAACCCTGAGATCAAGAACTGAGCTGAGATCAAGAGTTGGATGCTTAAGTGACTAAGCCACACAGGCACCCCTAAACTTCTGATCTCTATAATTTGTACAGTTTTTATCATCTACTTCTTTCTTTCTTTCTTTCTTTCTTTCTTTCTTTCTTCCTTCCTTCCTTCCTTCCTTCCTTCCTTTCAAGATCTTATTTATTTGAGAGAGAGAGAAAGTAGAGGGAGCAAGAGAGAGCGTGAGCAGGCTTGAGAGACAGAGGGAGAAAGAAAAGTAGACTCCCCACTCAGCAGGGAGCCTGATGTGGGGTTTGATCCCAGGACCCTGGGATCATGACCTGAGCGGAAAGCAAGTAGTTGACTGATTGAACCACCCCAAGATGGCCACTTTCTAATCCCCAGAACCTGTAAACATGTTACCTTACATAGCAAAGGGGCTTTGCAGACATGATTAAGCCAAGGATGTTGAGATGAGAAGATTATCCTGGATTTCTGAGGTAGGCCCAGTGCAATCACAAGGACCCTTACAAGAGAGGCAAGAGTGTCAGGAGTCATAGGAAGAGGGATGCTGACAGAAGCAGGGGTCAGAGAAAGACTGGAAGATGCTAGTAAACGGGAGACACTATGGCACCTCGAATATGCCATTTTTGCATATTGATTATTTTGAATTAAAGTTACTTGGGGGTAGTCAGTGCAAGAAGGACACTCTTAACTCTCCTGTGTGTCCCCCCTGAAAGCAGGAAATAAATCTCTCATGTGAAGGGTACCCTCCAAATGCCAGGAAGGCAGAAGATTCAAAACTTATTACCTCAAGACTTCCACAGGTTAGCCAGGGAGGCAAGTTAGGGCCAAGAAGCTGTATAAACAACCTTGGTTACTTTTTCCCTAATTTGGTACCCCAAACCCAGACCTTTTTGTTCTGTCAATTCTTCACAATTTTATTGTCTGTCTAAGAGGTGCAGAAGCTTCCTGCTCTGGTTACTTCTCTGAGTCTCGTGTTTTCAGGGGGCTCCAGGATGTATGAAACCAAATTTGTTTTCTTTCCTGTTTATCCATCTTATGTCCATTTCATTATTAAACCAGGCAAAGAACCTAGAAGGAAACATTTTTCCACCCCCTACACTACATTGCTGGCCTTAAGGATGGGAGGAAGAAATCAGAGGTCAAGGAAGTAGGCAGTCTCTAGAAGCCAGAAAAGGCAAGGCAAGGGATTCTCCCCCTTGAGCATCCAAAAGGAACATTGCCCCACTACCTCATTTTAGACTTCTGACCTCCAGAACTTGCATTGCTTTCAGCCAGTAACTTCAAGGGAATTTGTTAGAACAGCAAGAGGAAACTAATATACATCTTCAGATAATTATCAAGGTTTTTCTGGTCAAATAATTTTGGGAAACATCATTCACTCTATCTCCCTCTCAGTGCCTACAATTTAGGAAGTCCTACAGTAAAGAATCCTGTTTAACTTTGTTTAACTAAAATTTTCCATAAGTTCTGACCTTAGACTTTTGTACGGGCTATTGAACTGGAACTTACTTTGGGAAACAATGGTTTAAGGATTTACGCTATGGACGATGGCATCCAGAAGGATGTCGACATTCACTAATCTAGACTGAAATTCCATCCACTGATGCCATTTCAGTGAATTATTATTGAGTGTCCATTATAGCTCTTCATGTAACAGGTACTGGAAGAGGGAAGAAGGGACGAGATATAAAGACAAAAGAAAATATTACTGATTCCAAGGAAATTATCATTTCATATGGGATATAACATATTTACCCAAAAGTATAAACCGGGTAGAAAATGTTATGTTCTGTGTGCATATACAGGGGCAGAATGAGCTGTTATGGAAGTCTGGAGGCAAGAAAATGAGTAATTTATGGGAAGCAAGGGGTGTAAGAGAACGAATTATGGACGAGCTGGCATCTGATTTTGTCTTTGAAGGCCAGGAAGGCTGAGCGGAAGAGAGAGAAGAGAAGGAGAGCGTTTCGGAGTCGTGGCACCGGGTGATCACAGGCACTGTCTATCCCGGAACTAAGCAGTTCCCTACTGGGAAAGGTAAGACAAACCTTGGTAAGCCACATCTTTGTCTGCGCAATCATCAGAAGTATAAATTGGTGTACCAGTTCCAGAAAATTCTGAAGTCCTTATAAAAACACCATAATTTATGGCAAATAAACGAACATCAAATGACATGTTTTTTAAAATACACAAGTATTGGGGCACCTGGGTTTCAGCTCTTTGGGTAGAAGGTCTCAGCTCTGGTCTTAATCTTGGGGTCATGGGTTTGGACCCCGTGTTGGTCTCCTTGCTAGACGTGGAACCTCCTAAGAAAAATAAATAAAGTAAAATACAGTAGGGGCGCCTAGGCGGCTCAGTCAGTCATGTCTTTGGCTCTGGTCATGATCTCCAGGTCCTGGGATCAAGCTCGGTGTTGGGCTCCCCATTCGGCGGGGAGTCTGCTTTTCCTTCTCCCTCTGCTCATGCCCTATCTCTGTCTTTCTCTCAATAAATAAATGAAATCTTATAAGACATAAGATATAGAATCTTATCTATAAATAAGACATAGAAGTATATATAACCAAATACTTAATATAAAACTTTATCTTATGTGCTCCTTTTGGGGTATCTTTCTGCATGGAGTGGACTTTCTGAAGTTCCTTAAAATACATACTCAGTAAACTTTAGACTAAAGATGTTTTTTTGCTTTTCCTGGCTAATCTTCTAGTGGTAAGGGTGGCTTTCTTGATTGTTCCTTGGACCCCTAAACTTCAGTTCAGAATTGGAGTCACCTACTCCAAAAAGTTTCAATACCAACTCAGCATGAAGACTACACGTTAATAGTAAATGCTAAAGGAAGACCATCCCTGTGCTACTTTAGCTTCCTGTTTGGTGTCAGTTTTAGTCTCCTTGGGAGCAAAAACCAGCTCACTGTTCGTTCTTTGTAAGCCGAGACTCCAGAGCAGGGGAGGCATTCAACACACATTTGCTGAAATGGTGAAAGGATTATCAGAGTGAAATCTTGGCTCCACTCAAACCTAGAAAAAGAACTTTTTTAAACGTTTATTTCAACACGAAGAAGAAAGATTAAAACACATGGCAGTTTAGAGATAAGGAATTCAACAGAATTTTTTGGTGGGGAGTGGCCTTTAGCTCCTAGAAGAAACAGACTTACCACTTTCTAAAAGAGATGCCTATACTGTCCATGGGCTTGATCCAGAGATAGTGGCCAACCACGGAGTTATTTTCTGAAGTTTCATTAGAGAAAGAAAGGGCAGGATTTAGAGGATCATAGCCTCCTCCCAAGAAACATATTCACATAGGTGTGACCTCTGGAGATTGTGTGCCCCCACCCCGAGCCCCATTTGTCTGGCAAACACCTTCTCATCTTTCAAGACGGCTCAGATGACACCCCTGGGGAGGCCCTGCGGCTGCCTTTGGCAGTTGTTCACCCTGCCCTTTGTGTTGCCCAGCACTCTGTGCACAACTCTCTCAAATATCACTAATCACATTTTATACGGTTATCTGCTTACATATCTGAATTCAATTCCATAAAGTTCTGCTAGGGCAATGTTGGATTCAGAGGCTCCAGGGCAAGGACTCTGGCCTTTAGAAGCTACCTTCTCCTCCGGAAGACAGACAAGTATACAACTACTTCTAATGCTCGGCGACCGCAGGAGGACATGCATGGAGGGGAGACCAGGGGAGGGAGGGCGGGGTCAGAGTTCATACCCTGGCCCTCCGCACAGTGCCTGGCACAGGACGAGCTCCACACATGTCAGTGGAGGGAGGGAGACAGAAAGAGATGAAAGAAGAGGGAGGAAGAGCGATCAACAGAAGTGCCCCAGCCCATCCCTGTCGCTGCTCTGTGGTGTCCACTCATTGGTTGGTATTCTCAGGTCCCTGGAAGATATTTTGGAGCAGACAGTTGATGCCTCAGCCACACCTGGCACAGAACACACTCACAATAACCACCATCTGAGGGCAGCGAGTTGTAATTTGTCCTCCATTTAACGGTCCTGCCACTCCCAGGGGATCTGCCGGAGAGAGACTTCCAGAGGTTGCATTTGCTGAAAGCACTAGCTCTATGCCAATTTAATTCTCGAGTTCTGCATCACTAGACCAGCAGGATCTTTTGCTCCTGCAAAAAGATTTAACTAGAATTTGGGTCCCCTCAGAACCTTGTTTGCCATCCAGCTGCCCCTTTCTCTGCCAGCTTCATCTGTGCAACCTACCTTGGGTTACTGTGGCAGAGAGAGAGAGAGAGAGGAATCTCACGTCAGGCCCCTGCTGCCTGCATCCCGAGGCCCTCCCTGAGCAGCCTCTGTTCCAGGGGGGAGAGAAGGGAGGCGGCAGGATGGTCAGCCTCCTCTACAGATGAGAGTGTAAAGTATTTCTCAAATTTTCATCTTCAACGGCTGGTATCATTCAACTCCCCGGGGGGAGACTACGCTTTGTTGCTTAGCTAGCAATATAATCTCTAGCTATCCCGATGCCAAAGTATCAGTTACAGGTTCATCTGGATGATGGGATAAATTGGGGTTCAGACCACTAGACAACGACACAAAGTGGAGGTGGGGGGAAGGATGCCAGAGGGGACTGACCGCCATCCTGAAGTAAAGCTGAATTCTTCATATCCTCCCAAATTAAGTAACATTAACTTAAATCTAAACTGCGAGTTATCTCATGAAGAGAAACCCACCCGCAGCAGAAGTGAAGCAGGTATTCCTGAAGAGCGTTTTTTTTTCCTTCGAGGGCCTAATTAGAGAGACATTAACACTCCGGCAGCACCCCAGCTCTCCCACTGTTATGACAAGAGGAGACTGATATAAAAATGACTTGTGTTTAAAAATAAATGTTTTACCAGACACAAAAAGTCATATCCTGTATGATTCCCTTTATATTAAATAGCTAGAATAGATAAATCCCTAGAGACAGAGAGCAGATCGGTGGTTGTCAGTGGTTGAGGGGAAGGAGAAATGGGGAATAACTGCTTAACATGTACGGGGTTTTCTAATTTGGGGGGCGGTGAAAATGTTCTAGGATAGTTGCTCAACACTGTGAATGTACTAACGGCCACTAAATCGTTCACTTTAAAATGTCTAATTTGGGGGTGCCTGGGTGGCTCAGTGGGTTAAAGCCTCTGCTCTTGGCTCGGGTCACGATCCCAGGGTCCTGGGATCCAGCCCCACGTCGGGCTCTCTGCTCAGCAGGGAGCCTGCTTCCTCCTCTCTCTCTACCTGCCTCTCTGCCTGCCGACTTGTGATCTCTCACTGTCAAATAAATAAATAAAATATTTAAAATAAATAAATAAATAAAATGGCTAATTTGGGGGCACCTGATTGGCACAGGCAGTTAAGTGTCCTACCCTTGGTTTCGCCTCAGATCATGATCTCAGGGTTGTGGGATCAAGCCCCCTGAGCAGCCCCATATCAGGCTCTGCACTGAGGGAGCAGAGTCTGCCTCAGATTCTCTCTCCCTTGTCCCTCCTGCCAATAAGCACACATGCTCTGTCTCCCAAATAATAAATAAATAAATCTTTAAAATGGCTATTATTATGCTATGTGAATTTCACCCGAATTAAAAAAAAAATGTTTTATAATTAAATGTTTTCTAACTGAAGGCCTCAGTGTTTCTCATTTCTCAACCATTTACCACGACTGGGAAATAAGGAGGATTTTATTCCCATTCTGCAGTGATAAGAGGGATTAAGTAGGCCACTAAATTCTAATACTTGTCACCTTTAGGCCTTTCTTGTGAAAAGCCTCGTATTTTCCCAGAATGTCTGCAGCAGGGAAGTAATTCAAACCAGTGACCCCTGACTCGCTCGGCCCTTGACAATTAGCAGCAGCCGCCGCAGCAAGAGCAGCAACTGTTTCTCTGCCTTACCGGGTGCCAGCCAGGTCCTCAAAAGTCGGTGGGGCGCACCTGTGTTCACTGACCTCTGAGCCCGCCCCCCACGCCAGACCCAGGGGACCTTGCTGCATTCTGGGCAGTGGCCAGCTGTGGTGGGGACGGCAGACAAAGACTGTGGATCATTTTCATTCAGTAGGAAAATATGAAGACCTAGCTCTTGCCACACTCTTTCAGGATCAAAGAAAATCGATTTTAACAGAGTAGAAGCATCTTTGGAAGAGAGGCAGTTTTCCCTTTTGTGATTCTAAGAAGAATATATGCTTCAACACACAGATCCAAGCCAGTCAGCTGTTAAGTGAAAAGTGAAGCCCAAGAACTTGGGAGGAATAAATACATACTGAGAAAAGAGGTAAAAAGAAGGGGCCTTGAAAAGAAACTACAAGACTGTCACCACAAATCATGGGTAGCAAGTCTCTAAAAGCAGAAAGGGGCCTGCCCTCTCTCACCCCACACCATGCAGTCAGGGCCATGGACAAGGAAGCCTCGCAAGCCCTCAGCCAAGTAACTTTCTGAACCACTGAGTATGTCTCACATTCTACTTCTTGACATAGCTCTAATTTTTCTGTTTTGACCTTCTGATCTTTTTTCCAGCCACCCTTTGTCTCACCACCCAGACTTAACACTTAGCTTGAGGATTTGTTTTTCCTTGAGCAGGATCTAGAGATTCCTCTACACTGCCTTTGGTGGTTTTGTGCACATTTAACCTGACCCAGGGATGTCACCCTCATGACGTCATGGAAAAGTGTTCAGTCCTGTTTTGGGGTACCCTTCCTTTTCTCAGGTGCATCCTTCAAGACTAAGACTAAAAATAAAGCTCTAATGCTGATTTCAGGCTCACAAATGGCCAGACAAATTCAGTATTAAGAAAGAATTTTTTTAATATAATGAGAAAGGGAAATATATTAAATGCTCTAAAAATCCCCTAATTCTACTGTAATATGCCAACTGACTCAATCATATATTTTCCTATGTTGTATAAGAAAAACCCATGTACTGTCACAAAATGTTCTACACACCACAGAAATTACAGTATTAATTTTCTGGGAAAATTCTGAAAACAGGGAAATAGCATCTGTTTCCTGTGTCTTGTAATGCTATGGAATGAAATGCAAAATGGGAAGTGGGTTACGGAGGAGGCATCTACCTTCCCTTTGATAGGAATGCTGAGACAGAGCATCCATTTTGAGCTATCTTGAGGTTAAGCAGTATGGACAGGGACTGCAACGCCGCAGTGTGCAGTTCCTGTCCTCAGCCAGAACTGTCCCTGTCACCTCCAACTTCACATCCTGCCACAGGTGCGCACTGACCTGCTCTTCTGCTTACTGACGGACTCTGGGCAAGTCACTTATGCTTTCTGAACCTGCTTCTCCGCTAGGATGATGGGAAGAATAACACCTACTGTTAATTATTATTACGGGCTATTAATTTTTATTATGAGTTAAAATGTGCCCCCCAAAAGGTATACTTACGTGCTAACCCTCAGTACCTCAGAATGTGAGCTTATCTGGAAAGAAGGTGAGATCATACTGGAGTAGGATCCTGAATCCAGTATGCCTGTCATCCTTCTAAGAAAAGGAAAGACAGCCCTGGGAAGACACCAACACACAGGGAGAATGACATCGGAAGACAGAGGCAGAGTGATGTGATGTGGCACCAGACCCAGGAAAGCCAAGGATTGCTGGCCACCACCAGACCTATGAAGGGGCAAGGAAGGATTCTCCCCTTTATGTCTCAGAGGGAGCACTGCCCTCTCTCCTTTTTTTTTTTTTTTTTAAATTACACTCAGTTAGCCAGCGTATAGTACATCATTAGTTTTTAATGTAGTGTTAAACGATTCATTAGCTGCATAGAATACCCAGTGTCTCTCTTGATTTCAGACTCCTAGGCTCCAGATCTGTGAGACAATACATTTCTGCTATTTCAAGCCACCTACTTTGTGGTACTATGTTACAGTTGTCCTAAGAACTAACACAGTGAGAGAGCGATAACTTATTTGGTGTGTGTGTGTACGTGTATGTATTTTAAATGCAGAAGAAACACACACAGAAAAAAACCAAGTAGGCAGGAAGAAAACAAGGTAACTTTTCTTACGCATTTGAAGTAAGGAAGTGACATTTTCTCTGGAGCTGACGCTGCATCTCTAAACTCAGCCTCCCAACTACCGTCCTGTCCAGTCTCGGCGCCAGCTCATCGGCCTCCTGGCTATGACCAAAATAGCCCACCTTGTTCACTCCTTAGGGCTTTTGCTTCACCTGCTTCCTTTGCCTAGAACATGTCCACGGGGAACTGTGACTTCCTATCTTTCCTCAATGAAGCTGACCCTGGATGTTCCATTTAACACTGCAGTGTGTACTCCTGCGTCACCCGGCACCTCCAAGTCCCCTTAGGTTTTCTTTCTCTTGTTTCCATATTCTTACTGGCTTCTAATAGCCTAGTACTTTATTTATTTCTCTATTACATGCATTATTTATTATCTGTTTCCCACGATGCTAGAACATAAGGTCCACGAGGGCCTAGATCTTCATGTTTTGCTCACTGATGTGAACAAACACCTAAAACAGTACCTGGTTCATAATGGGTACTTGACAAAGATTCTTTAAAACCCATTATTTATTTTTAATTAACCACTTTATGAAGCTGTACGTGCGCACTATAAAACATTAGAAAAATTAAAAACTTCAAGTTCCCACCATCCAATAATATCTTCCAAGTTATGATAAATCAGAATGGTTTTCATCTTCTTTTAAGTGACTGTCTAAGGAATTCTGTCTTTTAAGGCAAAATGGAATGGATAACATCCATCTTACATGACTTGGTGCATGGATTACATGAAATAGTGTATCTAAACACTTAATGCTCATACAGGTATTTTCTTTCCTTTGATCTTGTCTTTAACTTTCATCCTTTGCCCCATCTTCTAAAAAGTAGCAGGTACTTGTAGACAAAAGAACAGTACAATGTTGTTGTTATGGGGGAGGGGGTGGGGGTCTCCTACACCTGACACTCAATATGGAGTCTCCAAATTCACAGTACCAAGTTCTATGGCCCAAATGCACCATGAGACACAAGGTCACTAACTATTCCACAGAATTTTATAACAGCAACAGAAGAACAAACAGTGATAATTACATTTTATATTATATCCTCCCATTTGCAAAAGCTTTTCATATTAATTTTTTTTATACAGATGAAAGAAAGGGGCTCAGAGAATTTAAGTGATGTGGCCAAGTTTATACAGCTGCTAAGAGCTGAGAATTAAATCTAGAATTAGAAGATCCTCAGCAACAAGGATCTTTTAACTTGACAGTGAAATGCATACTATCCATTTCTAGCATGCCATTCACAATAAATAAAATGTTCTTTAGTACTTTCTCCATAAGCTACTTCCTTCCCCATCCTCTAAAAGAATGACTTACCTATCTTAACAGCCACACGTCCTTTCCTTGCTGGGTAACTCTTCACCAAAATTTTCTTCTTGTAAGAAGGAGATCAGTGGTTAAGTGTGCCAGGAAATGGAGTACATTGCTGAGAAAAACCTGGGAGTCACTGCTCTTGTGAACTGTTGAGAAAAAACAAAACATCAAGAGCTTTATATCTTCAGTTCTCTTGGGAAGCCTCAAAATGAATCTCTTTTTCATTCCAGCAGAACTCAGTACAAAGGAGTGTTTTTATTTTTTTCCCTGAGGTTTTAAATTAGGTTTCATAAAATTAAAGTTCCTTAGCCTAAATTTATTCTAGTGCCTTAAAAGCATTTATTATAAATTGTTTCTACATTTGAAGGGACTGAAAGCATCCTCTCCATGAATACCAAGGTGCCCAATCCTTCTTACATACAGAATTATCATATTTATCTTTTTAAATTTTATTTTTTTCAGTGTTCCAAAATTCATTGTTTATGCACCACATCCAGTGCTCCATGGTAGTTTACCCAAAATTCAAGGAGCTAGAAGATACTAATTCAACCTAGCAGAGAATTAAAAGCCGTAATCATTAGATTGATCCCTCCCCCAGAGGTAGCAAAGGCACCTTTTTATTCAAATACCAATACCAGAGTTAATTTAATGGGCTCCCTGTGGGTAGGGCATGCACAATCTCTTAAAAAACATACCGGAATGAAAACCGTCACCCGGTGACCATAGATTTTTAACTGAAATGGATGTGGGAAATGTCTAGGAGACACTCCCCCCGCCCCCCCCCCCCGAATTCAGATATGCCTTTTGCATAGCTAGGAAAAGAAGACAAAGTTCTGAGGCAATGATTCAGAAAGAAATCTCTTCAAATCTCAGGATGACAACGGCTGTCTGGGCCGGAGGAGGAGGTGTCTGTATGGGCTTAGAGAAGGATTTCCAGCTCTGGCTATAAGGGGCTAGCTTGTATCAGACCAACTTCCCATCAAACACAACTAGAAAACCTGGATAAGTATTTAATAACCTGTTTAAAGGCATTAGAGTGCTACCAAGGTAGCCAGGACACGAGACGCCAAGATCTTAGAAGAAAAACAAAACTGACACAAATCATTATATTGCTTTTCCTTTCAAGCCACCTACTGATCTTGGGGCGCCTGGGTGGCTCAGTTGGTTAAGTGTCCCCAACTCTTGATTTCGGCTCAGGTCATGATCTCAGGGTTGAGAGATCAAGCTGCACTGGGCTCCATGCACAGCGTGGAGCCTAAGAGTCTCTTCCTTCCTCTGCCCTTTCCTTCCCCTCTCTCACTCAAAAAAAAAAAAAAAAAAAAAGACATCTATTGATGTTTAAGAGGCACAGGGCAAAACTGCTGAGAAGCCAAAGCAGAAAGCAGAAGCTTAGAGGCACATGAAGTGAGGAGACCAAAAAATACCAGAGCTGATTATCAAATCAGTTTGGTACCTCACTGGATTAAGAAGGTCTGCCCTACTATAACTGTCTATTAGAAGCATAAGCAAGCTCCATGGAGGAAGATTCATCTACAGTATCTGTGATTCTTTGTACGTAATGTCTTGCATTCAATCAACAATACCAGGCATGCCAGGGCATCTATTTAAGAAACAGACAATGAAAACAGGACCCAGAGGTGACGAGTCATAGAATATGGTCTTTAAAATAATTGCAATGTGTATGTTTGAAATTATAAAGATTATAAAATATTTTAACGCAGATCTCTCAGTAAGTCACAGAACAAGCAAAAAAAAGAAGAAGAAGAAGAAGAAGAAGAAGAAGACAAAGAAAAAGGATACATAAGATTTGAGTAACACAATTAACAAGCTCAGCCTTAGTAACCTATGTGGAAAAGGTTGTAACCAACTACTGTGACTACATATTCTTTTAAGATACACATGAAACATTTACAGAAATTAACCACATGTGGGTCATAAAGTAAGTTTCAAGAAATCTCAACAAATAGAAACCATGGAGTACTTTTTTGAACTTACTATTCTGAAATAATGTAGATTAGCAAGAAATAGCAAAAAGTAACTTTTTTAAAGCAAAATGTAATTTATATATAGTAAAATAAGCTACTTTTAAGTGTACAATTTGATACATTTTGATAAAGGAATCCAATTGTGTAACCACCAACAAAATAAAAATATAGAGCATCTCCATCACCACAGGAAGTTTCCCCATGCCCATTTTTGTGAAATGCCACAACCCAAAGGCAATCACTGTTCTCATTTCTACATTTCTATTACCACAGATTAGTTCTGAACTTCATACAAATGGGCTTATATAGAATGTAATCTTTTGTATGAAAACACCAAAACTTATAATATATTCTCCTGATGAATGGACATTTGGTTTCTATTTGAGAGCTATTATGAATAACACTGCTATAAACATTCTTGTACAAACCTTTCTATGAACATCTATTTCTATGAACAATATATTTCCATTTCTCTTGGATAAGCACCTAGGAGTGGAACTGCTAGGTTAGAGAGTTGATGAATGTTTAACTTTATAAGAAACTGCCAAACATTTTTCCAAAATAGCTGTATCATTCTATACTCCCATCAGTAACACAGAGAAGCTCCAGTTTACACAGCCTCATCGACATTTGGTGTTGGCAGACTTTCAATTTGAGCCATTCTAGTGTGAGGTTTTGATTTGCAACTCCCTGGTGACTAATAGTTGTAACTTTTTAAACATCTTCTTTTATGCTGGCTCTGTTGTAGGACTTTGGTCTATTTTTTAAATTATAGTTCTTACATTATTGATTTATAGGAGTTCTTTTTATATTCTGATACCAGTCCTTTGTCAGATACACATTACATATATTTTCTCCCAGTCTGTGGGTTTCCTTTACAATTTCTGTCTTTTTGATGAATAGAAATTTGTAATGTTGATGAACTCCAATTGATCATTTTTTCTTTATGTTTAGTGCTTTCAGTGTCCTTCAACAATCTTTGCTTAAAGTCTACTTAAAAGCCTAAAAAACATTCTCCAGGAGTTCTGCAGTTTTAGCTTTATGATCTACCTCAAACTGATTGTTATTTGTGGCATAAGACAAAGGCAAGAGGTTTATTTTCCTCGCACTTACTCTAGTAATATTTGTTGAAATGACCTTCCCTCCCTAATTTAATTGTCAAAGACCCTCATCAATTAATTGACATACAGTGCAGTATTTTCTCAGTTAAGCTAGAAATCAATATATAAGTGATAACCAGAGTCCTCAAGTTTTTGACAATTAAGCAGCACACATCTAAACAACCAAAGGGTCAGAGAAGAAATCACAGTGTTAATTAGAAAAAATTTTTGACCTAAGTAATATTGAAATGATAAATAAAAAATGGTGAAATGTAGCTATAGTTATATTTTAAAAGTTTAAAAAGCTATTGTTTATATATCTATCTCAAGGAATTCAAGAAAGATCATAGAGGGGTGCCTGGGTGGCTCAGTGGGTTAAAACCTCTGCCTTCGGCCGGGGTCATCATCCCACCTTCTTGGGATGGAAACCCATATCGGGCTCTCTGCTCCCCTGGGAGCCTGCTCCCTCCTCTCCCTCTGGCTGCCTACTTGTGATTTCTGTCTGTCAAATAAATAAATAAAATCTTAAAAAAAAAAAAGAACATAGATAAATCCAAAGAAAGAGAGAGGAAGTAAATAATAAAAAATAAGAGCAGAAATCAATGAACTTTAGAATAAAAAAAGTCATCAAAGGCAAAAAGTTGGTTCTTTGAAAAAGATTAGTAATACTAATAAATCCTTCAGCAAGCTCAAGGGCCAAAGCTGCTCCTTCTCAACTCTATTACCTAAGAGTGTTCTTCCCACAATGTTATTTCAGACAGACTAAGTCTCCTCAGTTCCTCTGTTGTTGTTCCCAAAGATAAGCACAGGGTCTATTTTGCTCATGAGAGTTTTGCTTTTATATTTTACAGAGAAGGGACTACAATATAACAGAAATAAACAGGGGGACACTGCAAAGTTCCCAGAATCTCAAATATGAGCTCTTTGCCAGCATCACTATGACGTCAAAACAATATTGACCCGATATCTAACAAGACAGCTGTCCCCAAGATCTGAAACTATCAATAAAACTATTTAAAATACTGATTTACATCCACTATTATCAGGAGTGAACTACATTCTTAGTGCATAGTCTGCCTTAAAATGGCAATTAACAACACAACAAGGCCAGTGTGATTAGCAAGACATTTTTTTAAAAAAGATTTTGGTTTTTTATATATTTGACAGACAGAGATCACAAATAGGTGGAGAGGCAGGCAGAGAGAGAGAGAGGAAGGGAAGCAGGCTCCCTGCTGAGCAGAGAGCCTGAAGTGGGGCTTGATCCCAGGACCCTGGGATTACGACCTGAGTTGAAGGCAGAGGCCTTAACCTACTGAGCCACCCAGGTGCCCCTAGCAAGACATTTTAAAATTAAGTCTCCAGCCCTATGACCCAACAATTGCATTACTGTATAATTATCCAAAAGATAACAAAAATACTGATTCAAAGAGGCACATGCACCCCGGTGTTTAAAGAGGCATTATTAACAATACACAAATTATGGAAAAAGCCCAAATGTCCATCGACTAATGAATGCACAAAGAGATGGTGTGTGTATACACACACACACACACGAATATTACTCAACCACCAAAAAGAATGAAATCTTGCCATTTGCAATGACATGATTGGAGCTAGAGATAGTATGCTAAGGGAAATGACTCATCAGAGAAAGACACATATTATTTGATTTCACTCATAAGTGCAATTTAAGAAACAAAACAGATGAACAAAAATGAAGGGGAAAAAAAGAGGGAAGCAAACAATAAGAGACTCTTAACTATAGAGAAAAAGATGAGGGCTGTTGGAGGGAGGTGGGCAGGGGACAGGCTAAATGCCTGATGGGGATTAAGGAGGGTACTTGTTGTGACAGCCCTGGGTGATGTACGGAAGTGATAAATCACTAAACTCTATACCTGCAGTCAGTATTACTTTACACATTATCCAACTCGAATTTAAATAAAAACTTGAAATAAGAAAAATAAAATAATAAAATTATATTAATTTTAATCTCCACAATGTGAATATAAATCTCTACATGTTTTTCACTGATGTTGACCCTGTTCACTGATGTTGACCCGATGATGTTGATACTCAATACATAGTAATAAGTATTTTCTTTTTCTTTTTTTTTTTTAAGATCTTACTTATTTATTTGGCAGAGAGAGACACAGCAAGAGAGGGAACACAAGCAGGGGGAGTAGGAGAGGAAGAAGCAGGCTTCCTGCTGAGCAGGGAGCCTGATGTGGGGCTTGATCCCAGGATCCTGGGATCATGACCTGAGCCTAAGACAGACACTTAATGATTGAGTCACCCAGGCAACCCCATAATAAGTATTTTCAAAAAAAGATAAAAGCCACACACCATTTGTAAAATACTCTACCACTGTGAAAAATGATTTAAATAATATACCAACATCAGCCACTTGTATTAGTAATTTATAGGTAATTACATCATGTACAGATGAAATATGGCAATCAAATTCATTCCTTAGTCAACAGTTAAAGAAAGTGTTGGTAGAAATCTGAGGAAATAAATATTTAAAAATTACTCACCATGCAAACATTTCATACTATCAATGAAAGTACACATGTTTCTGTCTAAAGAACTACTTTTTTAGTGAGCCGCTTAAGAAAGGAGTACCACGGAAGAAATATATGTTCCAATAATAAATGACTTGCTTAATGAAAACAATGTTTTATGGAGCACATATACACACTGAGTGAAAAAAAGGAGTCCTAGAAAAGTTAATACCACACGTGAAACTCACTCACAGGCAAGCTATTACTGAAAAGAAGTTGAATCTAGAAGAGCACCCAGAATGTCACCAATATCGTTAATTTCGTAGAGTCATTATAAAACCTTGTAATAACATGAGGAGTGATCATGACAATTTTTTACACTGGAGGCACAGTAGTTGCTTGGTTATTGTCATACCACTGCACCAAGAAGAGCTGTCAAATTTTAAGTTGCCTCACATTTTTTCTTTTACAAATAGACAAGTGTTCTCAAATACCATGACAGCTTCAGGGATGCCAACTATCAGCTATAAACTTCAGGAGAGAGATTTTTGATGTAAAAACATAAGCAGGGGCGCCTGGGTGGCTCAGTGGGTTAAAGCCTCTGCCTTCAGCTCAGGTCATGATCCCAGGATCCTGGGATTGAGCCCCACATCAGGCTCTCTGCTCAGCGGGGAGCCTGCTTCCTCCTCTCTCTCTCTGCCTGCCTCTCTGCCTACTTGTGATCTCTGTCTGTCAAATGAATAAATAAAATCTTTAAAAAAATAAAGATAATAAAAAATAAAAATAAAAACATAAGCATGTTTAATATTTTTTTCAAAAATAATTTAATAACAGTTCTGCTCACAGCCAGTTGTTATTTACTTTTCTGATCAAGTTGATGCTTTAAAAATAAGTGATAATTACTTGTCAAGGAAATTCATTCTATGGCAACAATATTTTGAAAATGGGTGCTCGGAGAGGTTTTTATCAGGTGATTTTGTTGTTGAAAATGATGAAAGTATCACCTAGAGGAGTCATCCTTGAATTCTCTCTTTTTCACATTTCCCTCAACTAATGTTAGCAAATCTTCCAAATACGTCAAGAACACAATCACTTCTCCCAGTCTACAGTGCTACCATGCTAGTCCCAACCAAAATCATCTCATCCCAGATGAGCTTCCCAGGTGAGTCCTGGCAAAGACTCTTTGCCCAACTCCTGCACCACACCATTGCCGTCAGCAGCCAGTCACCTTATTAACAACTAAGTCAAATCACACCACTCATTTGCCCCAAGCCATCTAATGATTTCCTGTATGTCTCAGCGTAAGGCCAAATTCCTTACAGTGGCCTATGAGTCATTACGTTATTTCCTCACTACCTCACTGACATCACTTCCTACTACCCTTGTCTTAACTTATTCCACTCAAACCCCAATGGGGCCCCAAAGGCCAGGCATGTTGTCTCAGGGCTTTCCACTGGCTATTCCCTTTGCCGGAAATATGTCCCCAGATATCTTCCCTCTCTGCCTTCAAGTCTTAAAGAACACTTTTCCACAGGGTCTGCCCCGGCCTCCCTACCTAAAATAGTAACGACTCCCACCACTCCCCATTCCCCTTCCTTGCTTTGTTTTTCTCTTTAATGCTTCTCACCATCTAACATATTTTAACTCTACTTATTTATCAGCTTACTGCCTATCTCCCTCTCCCACTGAATGAGAGCAGGAATTTTTGGTCTGTTGTGTGGTTACTGTTCTAGTCTGGTATGATGCCTAGCATTAATACTTGAATATGTGAATGCTGAAAGAACAAGTAGTCAGGGAAAACCCGCATATCCGCACACTTTAAAAAGCTCGGAAACAGAATTTTTCTAAATCTTCCAAATGAATTTTAATGAGTTTTGAATTCTTTGCTAGAAATATAAAAATGCAATACCTTAATAATAATCAGCAAAAATAACTGACTAACATGGGAAAATAAAACTTATCACTGAATTGAAACAAAAATTTTGGCATAGCTGATAGATATGACTGAAAAACATGTATTATGATTTACCAGGTGCAAGCAACAATGTCTTTCTTCTACTTGGTTCAACGTCTCTTTATGAATTATCTTTTTTAGCTACTTAAATTATGAAAATAAAATGAACTTATAACCATACCATCAATGTCCGTATCATACAGTGTTAAACCAAGAGAAAACAAAGAAAAAATAATGACATATTCAATGAATAAGTTTTCATGGAACAAAGGGAATTTTTTGTACTACTAATCAATAAAGTAAAATTTTAAACATGTTATCCTTATCTCACCCTTTAAAAATGTCAGTTTTGTAAATGTTTTATGGTACTCAAAATATTCTTATGTTCAACATTTATAAATAAGCGAACAACCATGGAGGGGGGCAGCGAAGTCTTCATTTACAGCGTGGAACCCACTATGCTAAAGACTTGGGAAAAGGGAAGAGGTACATCTTGTCCCAGTTGACAGAAACATAAAAAACACCCAGTAATTACCACAGTGTGGTAAGTACTATGATGCCACCCTCTGCAGCTCTGTCCCTCAATGACTCCTTAAATGACTCAAACTTTACAAAGTTCATGCTCCAGCAACAGCTAACTTCTGGTAATTTCTCATGCACAATTCTTGATTCTGGACACCTTCATTTCAATCTAGGGTTGCCAGGTAAAATACAGGATGCCATTTTCTGGGTAGCTAGGAACAAAAATAATTATCAACGTGGATTTCCCTAAGAAAATAGTAAAGGCTGAAAGCAACAAAAGAGCAAGAAAGAGAAAAAAAGACATTCCTCAAAAAAATTTTCTTTCTCTCAACCCTTTATCCTCCTTTTAGTGGCAAGTGAGAGCTAAGTTTAAAGTTTTGAGATTTCTAGAGGACCTCCCACAGCCTACCAACAACTGAAATGAGCTTATCCTTTCTCCTATAGAAGTTCCCTTCTTTCGCAGGGCTCTAGGATCTGGGCATCGACCAGAGATGCCAATACCTGTGCTGCTTAGATTCAGGAGCCCAGCTCAAATCTCACGATGTTTATAATTCTCATTAGTCAACTGGGATGGTGTTTGATATTCACCATTAACCCAAACTATTAGTGAAATATACCTCATTCTAAAGGAAGCATTCGCTTGATGAACAGTCAGTTCTCGTTATATACAGTGGGCATGCTCTGTTAGATTGCCATGGATACTGAATCAGCGACCGTGGAACCACTGCTCCTAGAAGTATAGGGTTAGGTTCCTGAGAACCTCTGGCCACATTTTGATCAAGCAATCAATATATCCACATAACGTCATTTCATGTGGGCTCTTATTGAAAGACATCTTTCAAAATACATATTGTTTATCTGTTAAGACTGGACTCCTGGCCAACAGCTCTATAACTCGTGCCTGAATGAACCTTATCTAACACACATATTTCTCTGTAAAGTCCACCACAGCCTCCTTGCACTTAGAGAACACTAAACAGCAGGCCGGCACTAGGCTGGGGAGGTGGGAGCGTATTTTTAAAAAGAGCACAATCACCACCAACAAAAAAACCTCCACAAAAATGCAAAACTACATGGTACTGAATTGACCACAAAAAGGATACTTATTTACAGTATGAGAGCTGAAACAGGAAGGCAGAACATTGCCTTGTTCGACCTCAGAGGGGAACATGCACACCAGGTAACTAAAATTTTTCGCTGATCTGTGCATGTCCGCAAATGACCACTAAAATGCCCCAAATATTGATTTTAGGGTTACAAATAAGTTTCAGTTAGCAGGCAAATTGGTAAACACAGAATCCATGAATAATGAGTATTGACTGCATTGTATGTATGGTACCAGGTCCAAAATCTGGTTTCTCTCTCTTAAATATCTTCCCACTTAGACAAAAGAAGCCAGTGGAACTCCAGTAAATCTGTGACTCCCAGCTCAAGTACACGAGCTCCGTGGAAGCCCACTTACTGTTCAGGTAGCAAGCTACAACGTGCCCTATGTTGAACACTCAGGTTTGGAACCCTAGTCCCACCTCTATTCATTTCCTTTCTCGTTTCTTCAGAGGGAACTTCGCGGAAGACTTCAACTGTTAATAGTTTGTGAACCAAGAATAATTATATCTGGGTCTCTTTTTCAGATATGACAACAAAATCAGCACTAATGAGGCAATATAGGCCTGGTATCACACCCTGGGGACTGATGGGGAAGAGGGAGAGGGAAGAAGAATAGGACCCTTCAGTGGGCTCAGAGTCGGTGTATCCAGGTAAATTCCTCAGAACAAGTTGATGAATCGACTTTTTCCTTTTGTCATAGCCATAAATAGGATGTTCCACAGCCCCTGCTGTCTGTGGAGGTCCCCCCTAAAAAACAAGTGCTGAGAGTCAGATGCTTGTAGTTCCAGCTGTCAGTCCAGCAGTGAGGAGTCCAGCAGGGGGGCAGGACAATATCTCCAGGATTCATTTACTTCCGCAAGGCATGGCTATGACTGCCACTTGAGAACAGATGGTAACAGAGAAACTACAGCTGAATTACTCAGAAAGTTTCTGCCTAGGAGCAGTAGCTATGCTGCTGGTTTGGGCCAGGTGGAATTGGGTTTCTCCTTGGGAAGCGTCCACTCTGTGCACAGGCACAAGCCAGTCACTCTGAGCGGCGTGTTCTCCATCCTTTCTCAACAACAATTGGCAAGAGAAGCTATGACTCCAGTTTGGGTGGCTCAGAGTGGACAGCAGGACCCATCCTGGGATATGGTTCTCCTTTTCCTTCTCCAAGGCCTGCAACCTGACAGCACAGTGTGGCAGGAATGTCTGGACTTCGGGTCAAGAACCTCAAATTCCAGTTTGGACTGGATATGAAATTATATGGTAAGACTGGGGTGGGGGGAGTAATATAAATTAGCTCCTTCCCTTGCCTCTCCTCATGCATGCACAAGCAAGAGGAGAACAGAAACTCTGCTCCTTCACCTCCTGCCTTCGTCTGCCTCTAATGTTCCAACAGAACTTCCGGGAACGTGCAGGTGCAAAAGACCTGCCCAACACTGTGTGGCTGGAGCTACAGGAGAGGGAAATCTAAAGCTATGAGCACATGGCCACATCTGCATAGATGTTTGATCTGCAGAGTCAGGCTGAAGGGTTCAAATCTAGCCCCTCCCACATCTTACCATTTTCTACTATTCCTCTGCGCGGGAAAGACCTCTTAGCCAAACTGCAAGTTTTGGTAATCTGAAAGGTTGCCGCTGGTATTAATTTTCATTTCTCATCTTCCTGTCACTATTAAATTTCAGAGGCAAGTGGTCTATGCCTTTTATCTCCATCATCTCAGCACTTTTCTCTCCTTGGCCCCTGAATCATTCCTAATCTGGCCAAAGTAATTGCACTTCTGAAAACCAACAATGACCTGTGACTCCCAAATAAAAGCCTTTGCTTAATATATTTCTTGACACTCAACACTCTCTCAGCTGCAGCCCCATATTGTGTGATGTTAACTGGACACCACCATTTAAAACTTTCTGCTTCTTTGGTTTCCTTTATAACTGTATGTTCCTCATTGCTTCTAACTCTACATATTTTTCTCCTTCTCTCTGATAAATGTTCAAAGCAAAGCAAATATCTATTTCTTACCAGCTGTAATGACAGCACGCTTTTCTAAGACTAACACCAGTCATTTCCTTACTCATTCTCTGTTATTCTCTAGGCCTGGTTAGTTTTTTTAAAAATCTTGTTTCTTTCCTTGAATGTCTCTTTAATCTGCTCTCTCTGTCCCCATCCTAATTCAGGCTCTCATCTAGTCATGCCTGACTTGCTACAACATCGTGCTATTTAGTTAGGCAGCCTCTGCTATGTGCTAAACAGTATTGCCAGATAACTCTGGGAAACTCTTCTCGCATTAAGTTATTCTCTTCCTACAAAACATGCATTAACTCCCTGTTATTCACAGAATAAATTTCTAAACTGAATCTGTCACTCAAGACTTCCCCACTAAACCTGGCCCTACTTAACCCATCTAACCCCTTCCTATTACCTACACCGACCACCGGCTATCACAAATTGTCTACTCTGGGCAAATCAGCGTCCTTGTATCCCACAAGTATCCATGATGACTCTCAAATCTAAGCTTCCTTACTTTCAATGACCAGCATAGAAAAAAAATGTGATCTTTCCTGAGCCTTCCAGTTAACATTCCCACTAACACTGTGATTCACGATCACCACTCCCAACAGAGCAACAGCATATCCATAAGCCCCACAGAGAGCTTCACTCTTCGTGGCTAATTGGATTGCACCAGGAACCACCATTCCACTCAAACCAGAAACCATATGAGAGACGGAGAGTCACAAGCCGAGAAATGACCTCTATGTTTGTAAAGACGGTATCATGGGGGCACCTGGGTGGCTCAGTGGGTTAAGCCGCTGCCTTCGGCTCAGGTCATGATCTCAGGGTCCTGGGATCGAGTCCCGCATCGGCCTCTCTACTCAGCAGGGAGCCTGCTTCTCTCTCTCTCTCTCTTTCTCTCTCTCTCTCTGCCTGCCTCTCTGTCTACTTGTGATCTCTGTCTGTCAAATAAATAAAATCTTTAAAAAAAAAAAAAAAGACGGTATCATGTTATTCCATTATGGAGGGGGAGGAGGAAGAACAGGGGAAAGGGAGGGTTTTTTGTTCTGCTGCTCAGTGAAAGTACAAACAGAACCTGATTATGAGACTGGACACATTCAGTTCTTGGCAGTAAAGTAGCTCACCAGATGTATATTTCTGTTGGTTGTCCTAATTACAGATGAGTAAAATAATCTATTGCTTTCTTTTCAACTCCCCAAAGGTAAATGTTTATAAGCACATCTTAGGAAATAAACTGCAACCTCCAAATAGCTATTAATTTCCTATATTTTTAGAGAAAAATCTAGGGTTCAGGCATGAAAAGATGAGCCTGGTAGGGGGTCATGAACCTGTACATCTGTTCGCCAACTCTGGAAGTTACAGCTTTGAGACAGATGGCCGAGGCGTCTTTCCTTTCGAGAGTACAGGCTTATCCGGTTTCACTGCCCTTTGCTTTACTGAGCTGCACAGAGACGGCAGTTTTTACCAAGTGAAGGTTTGTGGCAACCCTGTGTCGAGCAAGACGATCGGTGCCACTTATCCAACATTTCGTGTCAGTCACATTTTGGTCATTCTCACAATTCAGACTTCTTCATTATCATTATATTTGTTATGGTGATCTGTGATCTTAATACTGTAAATTGTTTTAGGGAGTCATGAACTGTGCCCATAGAAGATGGTGAACATAATAGATAAATGTTGTGTGTGTTCTGACTGCTCCAACTGGTTGTTCCCCCAACTCATTCCTTCTCCGGGGACCTCCCTACTCCGCGACACAATATTGAAATGAGGCCATTTAATAAGCCTATACTGGCCTCTAAGTGTTCAAGTTAAAGGAAGAGTCACAAGTCTCTCAATTTAAAGCAAACGCCACAAATGATTAAGGTTAGGAGGAGGGCATGTCAAAAGTCAACAGGCTGAAACATAAGGCCTCTGGCACTAAATGGTTGGCCAAGATGTGAATGCAAAGGAAAGCTCTTGAAGAAAATTAAAAGTGCTACTCCACTGAACATGCAAATGGTAAGAAAGCAAGACAGCCTTCTTGCTGACATGGAGAAAGTTTTAGTGGTCAGGACAGAAGATCAAACCAGCCACAACATTCCCTTAAACCAAAGCCTAATCCAGACCAAGGCCCTGACTCCTGTAATCTGTGAAGGCCAAGAGAGGTGAGGAAGGGGCAGGGCAGAAGAAAAAGGCTGGTGCATGAGGTCTGAGGAAAGAAGCCATCTCCAGAACACAAGGTACAGGGTGAGGCAGCACGTGCTGATGGAGAAGCTGCATCAAGTTCCCCAGAACATCCAGCCGAGAGAGAATTCATAGAGGTGGTCACACCAAACAGCAGATTTTCATGGAGACAAAACAGCCTTCTGTTGGAAGGAGATGCCAATTAGGACTCTCCTAGCTGGAGAGAAGTCAGTGTCTGGCTTCAAAGCTACAAAGGACAGGCTGACTCTTGTGAGAGGCTAATGCAGCTGGTGACTTCAGGTTGAAGCCAATGCACATTTACCATTCCGAAAACCCTAAGGCCCTTAAGAATTATGCTAAATCTACTGTCTGTGCTCTAGAAATCATACAACAATGCCTAGATAACAGCACATCTGTTTACAACATGGTTTACTATTTTAACCCCACTGTTAAGACTACTACTCGGGGTGGAGGGGCGGGGAGAAGACTTTTAATATGACTGCCCATTGACAATGTACCCAGTACTCTGACGGAGATGGACAATGAAATTAATACTGTTTTTGTACCTGCTAACACAATATCCACCCGTCCATTCTGCAGTCATTTCTATTTTCAAGTCTTATCATTTAAGAAATACGCTTCATTTAAAAGAAGACAGATACATTTCATAAAGCTACAGTGGTCATAGACAGTGATTCCTCTATGCATCTGGGCAAGTAAATGAAAAACCTTCTGGAAAGGATTCACCATTCTGAATTAAAAAATTCTGTGATTGGGGCACCTGGGTGGCTCAGTAGGTTAAGCCTCTGTCTTTGGCTCAGGTCATGATCTCAGGGTCCTGGATCGAGCCCCACATCGGCTCTCTGCTCAGCAGGGAGCCTGCTTCCCCCTGTCTCTCTGCCTGCCTCTCAGGCTACTTGTGATCTTTCTCTGTGTTAAATAAATAAATAAAATATTAAAAAAAAGAAGAAGAAGAAGAAGAAGAAGAAGAAGAAGAAAAACATATGTGATTCACAGGTCAAAATATCAACATGAACAGAAGTTTGGAAGAAGTTGATGCCAGCTCTCACAGAGGAATTTGAGGGATTCAAGACTTCTGTGGAGGAAGTAACTGCAGATGCGGCGGAAATTAGAATTAGAAGTGGAGCCTGAAGATGTAAGTGAATTCCAGTCATCTCATGATCAAAAATCTTTTTTAAACTACGTGATTTGTTGGACATCTTGGTGGCTCAGTTGGTTAAGCGTCTGTCTTTGGCTCAGGTCATGATCCCAGGGTCTGGGACTGAGTCCCACATTGGGCTCCCTGATTGGGAGTCTTCCCCGTTCCTTTTTCTCCCTCTATCCCTCCCTCCAACCTTTGCGAGCTCTCTCTCTCTCTCTCAAACAAATAAAATCTTTTTAAAAAGGATGTGATTTGTCTTATGTGCTGGTTTAGAAGATCAATTGTTGAAATACTGATGGTCTTTTCCTAGAAACTGGTTGACAAATGATCATTAGGTTTTCAGGCTAGCTCTCACATCTAATTATCCACATCTGTGAAGAATCCAAAGTTTTTCTGTGTTCCCAAATCCCCTTGATCTAACAGAATGCTGGGAAGGGATGGTTCCAGTTTCTTCTGTGTCTTTCCAGGGATTCTTTGTATATAAACCATGTATGTACGTGTTCCCACCCTTTCTCCTCTCCTTTTTCTTAACATCAAAATTGGATGTACAACACACTGTCCTTCACATTTGTTTTCCCTTAACAAGGCATGTTAGTGATCACTGCATATCAGTGCAGTACATCAGACACGTTCTTTTTAATAGCTATGTGGAGATAACATGCGTTACTTTTATTTAAAAATTAAAATAGTTTATAAATTTATTCATAATTGAATAATCTTAGGTAAATTTTAAATTTCCTTTTTTCATTATAAAAGCAGTTAGTAACAGCAATCACCCCAAAAGGCAAATCGAGAAGTGAAAAAAATTATCCACAGTGTCACTAAAACTATGTTGGGATAGTTCTTTCAAGAGAGTATTCTTAAAAAGTCTGGTGCATGGAGTGTTTACACCACAATCGCCAAACATGCTGTCAAATAGGCAGAGTCTAGGGCACCATCACACACTTACTAAATCAGAAATTCTCAGTTGGTCAAGTGTCTGCCTTCCGCTCAGGTCATGATCTCTAGGTCCTGGGACTGAGTTGGGCTCCCTGCTCAGTGGGGAATCTGTTTCTCTCTCTGCCCATCACCCCCCTTGCTCATGGTCTCTCTCTTTCTCAAATAAATAAAAAAATCTTAAAAAAAAAAAAAAAGAAATTCCAAATATGCAGTCTTAGCCTTACAAGAGTTATAGTTGAAGTTGGATAACCATTACTTGAAGGCCCTTTTCTCTGCCTTAAAAAAAAGTTTTACAAAGAAGATTAGTTGAGGTTTCACTTATTTGTGGAGCATAACAAATAGCATGGAGGACATGGGGACTTAGAGTGGAGAAGGGAGTTGGGGGAAATTGGAAGGGGAGGTGAACCATGAGAGACTATGGACTCTGAAAAACAGTCTGAGGGTTTTGAAGGGACGGGGGGTGGGAGGTTGGGGTATCAGGTGGTGGGTATTATAGAGGGCACGGATTGCATGGAGCACGGGGTGTGGTGCAAAAATAATGAATACTGTTATGCTGGAAATAAAAAAAAAAAAAAGCTTTAAAAAAATAAATAAATAAATAAAAATAAATTAAAAAAAAAAAAAAGTTTTACAAAGAAGACAAACAAACAAAAAACCAAATTCTTCGGAACAGAGAACAAATGGCCATCCCAAGAAAGGAGGTGGGTGGGGGGATAGGTGAAGAAGATTACGAGTACATATATCATGAATCAGCACTGATAACGTACAGCATTGCTGAATTAGTGTACTGTACACCTGAAACTAACATAACACTGAATGTTAACTATACTGGAATTAAATTCTTTTAAAATTTAAAAATTAAGAAAATTTGTAATTATATTTTACATGCATTATTGTATTCTCATTTTTTTTTTAAGGGTTTTTGAGAGAGAGGGAGAGAAAGTGTGACAGAGTGCACACACATGGGGGAAGGGGCAGAGGGCGATACAGAAAATCTTTTAGCAGACTCTGTGCAGAGTGCAGATCCCCACATGGAACTCAATCTCATGACCCTGAGATCATGATCTAAGCTGAAAACAAGAGTCAGACATCTAACCAACTGAGCCACCCAGGCACCCCCCTCCACTTTTTCAATCTGTAAAGCTAACGTTTTATAATAAGCATCTTTCCATGTTACTAAATTGTCTTCACTACCGTCATTTTAATGGCCTGCATAAACACTCCCCTGAATGAGCACTTCTTAATTTACTTATCTTTTCCTCTTTTGTTAGACATTTAGGATCATTCAAATTTCACCTTCACAATTCTTCTGTCCTTGGAAACAAGTAAGGAGTTAAGAGCTATGGCTGATACTTAGAGATAAATTTCACTAAGTGCCCATCTAATACAACTTTACTTTCATTTAAGCCATGTTTATCAAAGCCAACCATGTCCAAGTCTTACTAGGGACAACTAAGATGAGGAATTCAAGACTCTAGACCTGTTGAGTTTAAAATCTAGTATAGACAGTTTACAATCTAGAAATAATCCGCCAAAGTTCTATTTAATTTGATGGTCTTCGTAGGAGGTTGAGTTTTAACACCTCGAAAACCGCTACTCTTATTATTTCTATCTTATAGATGAAGAAACTGAAATCTAGAGGAATCAAGAAGCTTGCCCAGCATCACAAAGTGGAAGAATAGAGATTTGTACCTGAACAATGTGATTCTAAGGCAGAGATCAGCAAAGTTTTCCTGCAAAGGGCCAGACGGTAGATATTTTAGGCTGTGGGATCAAATGGTCACTGATGCAAGGACTTGACTCTGCTATTGCAGAGCTAAAGTATCCGACAATAGTCTAATGAATGGGCATGGCCATCCTCCAATAAAATATACCTGCAAAAAGACGCCCTTGCTCTAAGGCATATATATATATATATGCTGAGCAGAGAGCCTGATGTGGGGCTCGATCCCAGGACCCTGGAATCATGACCTGAGCCGAAGGCAGAGGCTTTAACCCACTGAGCCACCCAGGCACCCCAATGACTCAATTTTAAAGCTACAAATATTGTTAAATAATATTTTTCCTTATACAATATGAATGTTGTGAAAAATAATGAGACAGCTTATATATTATCATTTACTCAGCTGGATGTAATTTCTTTTCTTTTTTTTTTTTAAGATTTTATTTATTTATTTGACAGAGAGATCACAAGTGGATCAGAGAGGCAGGCAGAGAGAGAGGGGGAAGCAGGCTCTCTGCTGAGCAGAAAGCCCAATTAGGGGCTGGATCCCAGGACCCTGAGATCATGACCTGAGCCAAAGGCAGATGCTTAACCCACTGAGCCACCCAGGCACCCCTGAATGTCATTTCTTTTTAATGTTAAATTGGTGCTTGGTCTTTATTGGTTCCAAAGGAGATGAGTAAATAAATCAATCTTTTCTTTGCTCACATAGGAAAACCTTTATGTTAATAACTAGAAATTTTTATCGATTTGATTGCCACATACTTTTATTTTTATGAAGCACTATTAAAATTTAGGTGGCTCAGTCGGTTGGGGGTCTGCCTTCAGCTCAGGTCATGGTCTTGCGGGTCCTGGGATCGAGCCCCTCATCAGGCTCCCTTCTCAGTGGGGAGTCTGCTTCTCCCTCTCCCTCTGCCCTTCCTGCCCCCACTTGTGCTCTCTCTCTCAAATAAATAAATAAAAATAAAATAAAGTTTATGTTACATTGTATTTTCCCTCGGGACCAAAGAACTTTTACATTTTCATTTTTTTAACATGATGGGAAATAAAAAAATCCATATAACTCAGAAACATTGTACTATGTCCTCAGCAAGTTACACGTGGAGTATCTTCCTGTTATTTAGGTTTTCTGAGTTACAAAAGTTCTTTGAGTGTATCTCATGAGCAGTTTGACACTCATGGAGGTTCTGAGAAAAAACAGGCAGGAAGAGGCAGACATTTACTTTTAGGGAGTAAAGAAGATAATTTTTAAATTGCTCAAACAACTGCACACTCAAAAATAAAAAGGAATGAACTCCTGCTAGATGGAACAACAGAGACAAATCTCAAAAGCATTATGCTGAGGGAAGGAAGTACAAAAGGCTAGGACTGTGTGCTTCCATTTCTATGACGTTTGGGAAAGGGCAAAACTACGGGGCCGTACCTTTGATTGGAGGTTGCCAGGGGTTGGGACCAGGAGGAAGGGATGTGAGGGAACTCTTTGATCCCTCACACGGAATGATGGAAATGTCCTATACTTCGACTGTGGTATGGTTAACATGACTATACACAGGCCCAAACTGTACCTGCAAAAGGGTAATGTTTACTGTATGTAAATTAGACCTCATTAAGCTTATCCAAAACTGCTAATGGCAGTTTCTAGTCATTCTTCACAGACTCCTGAGAGGCTCTTGTTTCACTGTGTGAAGGAAGTTTCGGTAAATTAGATCACTCTGTGCTACGATCTGTCTCACTCATATCTTTGCCTCAAACTGCGTGGGAAAATAGAAATTGCTGACCGCTGACATTTTAACTTAGGTTATGTATTACTGCATTCAGAACTGTTTCTAGAGCCAGTATTTCAAGAACATTCACTGGGAGTCTACCAACTGCTGGGCAGTGACAGAGCAGCAAACATGACCCAGATCCCTGCTCTCTTGGAGCTCACATTCCAAAGGAGGGCTAATAGCTCACATTTATTGAGTGCTTACAATATGCCAGATGCTATGTGGACCGACATTTATCTCATTCAGCTACTAAGTGGGCAAACACTATTATTATCATTCTCATTTTCGGGTGAGGAAACTTGAAACCCTGAGAGTTAAGCACACATAGGTCCAAGGACACAGGGCTAGTAAGCAGCAGGAGCTCAGGCCAACTGCTCCCTAGTCCACACTCTTAGCCACTCTGTCTCTGTGCACTGAAGGGTACTGGTCAGCACAAAGGCTATACTTACATAGTCCCAGAATATCAGTACTAGAGGCTTAGGAAACACCTTTAACATGAAAGAAATCTATCCTATTTATACAGAAACAATGTTACCTCATGATATAGGGTTAAGCAACATTAAGAGATCATTTTTCTCAGAAGGAAATGTGAATTAACATACATAAATATGTTATACCTTATAGTCAAAGAAATAAAGGAAAATGAGATTTAACATTTTGCTTATTAAATTAGTGAGCAAAGAATTCAGACTGCAAAGATTAATGCATTATAAATGGAAATGGAAATTACTATAGTTTGAAAGGTAGTTTACATTCTGAGTCGTAAAATACTTACTTCTTTTGACCTAGTTTTTCCATTTATAGGACTTTATCTTGGAGCACCTGGGTGGCTCAGTTGGTTAGGCACTGCCCTTGGCTCAGGCCAGGGTCAGGGCTCTGGGATTGAGCCCCAGGCTGTCAAGCTCCCTGCTCAGCAGGGAGTCTTCTTTTCTCCCCCTTCGTCCCCCAAACACACGCACTCTCTTCTCTCTCTCACATAAATATATAAAATCTTTTTTTTTTAAGGTAGTCTAATTTTCTTTTTTATTTAAGCTTTTATTTATTTATTTGACGGAGAGAGAGCATGTGCACAAGAAGGCAGAGCGGCAGGCAGAGGGAGAAAGAGAAGCAAGCTCCCCGAAGAGCAGAGAGCCAATGCGGGCCTGGATCCCAGGACCCTGGGATCATGACCTGAGCTGAAGGCAGATGCTTAGCCGAATGAGCCACCCAGGTGACCAATAAATAAAATCTTAAAAAATATATATGTCTTTATCTTTAGGAAATAATCTAACAGATGGAAAAAAGTTATGCATGTAAAAATCTTTGTTGTAGCAAGTGATACAGATTTATAAAAACATTTATTATATAATTTAGTATATAAACAATTTAAAAATCCAAGCTTAAAAATTAAAATTAAAATTAAAATAAAACCTACACAGCTCTGATTGAAATCTGTCCTTTTCAGCAAAGTAGGTATTTGTAGTCTCACCTGCTCTGGTTTGGCTGTAGGTAACATCAGGTAAAAGAATGATAAGCAGAAGTGTGCCAAACCAAAAAATAGGCATCAAGATTTTAAAAAGGAAGAGAGTTCGTTTGCCAGAAGTATGAAAAGTCTGGTGGACATGTGTGACAGTATCAGGCCCCAAATTACATCAATCTGTGGTACTTCATTTTTTCTCATCTCCAAATGCCAGAAGAGAATAGAGTTTTTTTCTTTCCACAGTCCCTCCTAATTTTACACATTGCCAAAACACGTAAATTTATGCAAAAGCAAAGTGCTATTTTAGTCCTTCCTGACGGAATCACTTTTATTGTTATCGTCCTATAAAAACAAACATCTCATGCTGAGCTACCCCTACAAATCCAAAGGCTGAGAACTAATTATTACAATTACCAGGGATAATGAACATTTTTCAGCTAATTATTTTCCTTAGAGACACTAATGGTTTTGGGGTTTGTTTTTTTTTTAAACTATAGATCTTACCTAGGATGAAGAGTACCTCTGTGGTTTTCTTACCCTATCCAGACTCAATAAAGCTTTTGTCTGGCTTTATTATCCTGTGTGTCTTTATTGTCCTTTATTGTCCTGTGTGTCTCCCTCCTACTGTAGGGCACATCTTCAGGATAAAAGGTAATGAGGATACATTTACCCATATTCTGGTCTACCTTACAAACTGCAGGAGGGTCAAGGGCAGGAGCTCCTGGGGCAGAGAGTACTGAGAGTGAAAGCAGGACAGGTAGGCCAAGGTGAACATGCTAAAACCATCCTGCATGTATGCACATCAAATCATTTCATTTTCACAAATCAATTTATGCCTGCTTGGGAAAGGCAGGCATAACTGTCCTCATTTTACTGGTGAAGAAATAGAGGTTTCTGAGGTTTAAGCAGCTTGCCCAAAGTCACTTAGCTGCCAAGGGGCAAAAGGAGTATTCAAACCTGGATTCAGTGCAGTCACTTCAACCGGGTGTCCTTAATTACCTGTCATGCAGCACCTGTCTTCTGCTGAAGAAGGATATGTGATGTGCACAATCTGTTCATATTAACATGAACTTTATAAGTAGCTTGCTTTAAAAATTAGGTAGCAAAATAGTATGAAATCTGACCCTATCTGAAATCTGGGATGGTTAAAATATCAAAATACGGGAGTGACTTCGCTGTGAATTCTCTGGTATGGCTGCTTTTGCTAGGTTTTTTATAATAAATAGTCATCAATTTTAGAGAAACCCTAATTCCAATTAAAGTTATTTTTAAGATTTTAATATTTTTTTTTTAAATCAAGGATAAGAGGCCAGATACCATGTACCCAGCAGGCTGGAGAAGAGGCTACTGGGACTAGTTAGTCCTGGTGATGACGGACGGCATTTGCACAGTGTGACCATGGCTAGAAAGATTTTACCTGGCTTTCCTAAATGGACCCTCCCTCAAGAAATAGGAGAAAACTGTGATACAGAAGTAAGTGCCAGGATTTTTTTTTTTTTGCCTCTGTGGATACTAATGATATCTTTTTTTTCCTTTTCATGATAACTTTAAACCAGGGCCTTTTTTTTTTTTTTAAGATTTATTTATTTATTTTAGAGAGAGGGAGAATCTCAAGAAGACTTCCCACTGAGTGAGGAGCCGGATGGGCTCCAGCTCACACCCCACGATCACAACTGGAGCTGAAACAGAGTCAGATGCCCACCCAACTGGACTACCCAGGCGCCTCCCCCACCCCCCACCCCCGCCCATGCCAGGACTTTAAGAGTGATCACCGTCTCCAGGGACGTGAGTTACTGCAACCCTATGAGTGGTAACTGCTCTGCCATCACATGCAGCATGTAGCTACTTCTGCATAAGTAGGTGGGAAACATTCCACCGAGAAAGTGACTTTGGAGTGGATATGAAGAAAGAGATTTTTTGCCAGCTGGAGAAGCAAGAGCAGAGCAAAGGGACTTAAAGCTTCCGAGGAGTGAGAGTGCAAGCCTGTGTTTCTCTGGAGTTCAAATAACAATGCCGAAAAAGTGGTTGTGCGCGAGGATCTGTCCTGGATAAGTTCTCCAGCTTCCATCAATATGCAAAATTAGAATTCTGACAGAATCTTTCAAGAGTTGATTGATTGTGTGTCAGCTCAGTGACATCACCCTGATGGATGTGGCAGTTTGCTGTCCCCTTGTGATACACAGTCTTCACTCTCCATGTTGACATATCACACAGGTGATAGCCAGCCATAAAGATAAGGTATTATTTTCCCCTCAAACAAATACCAGGTAGACAAGTTGTGGGTCTTAAGCAGGGATTTATCTTCTTCTACAAAATACTACTAAAATAGTTGCCAACTGAGCTGAAATGATTACAGCTCCCCAAAATGTCCTTTCCTGAGAGGAACAGGCAGAATACGAACAAGGTCTACCTTTACCCAAGAAGGCAAAAGCTGGATGACCTTTGTTCTTGCCTCGAAGGAGTAAAAGACATCAATTTATTCATAGGATTTTCTGTAAGGACCAAGAGACTTTCAGGCAAAAGCGTTATTTTCACAAATTGAAAGAACACAAAAACAGGCCACGCATTTTCAGAAGGCTGTACTTGCATATTCCAAATATTTTAAAGAACATATTTATCCCACAGGAACAACAGGGAAACAGCATTTGGTATTTCTAATTCATCTGTGGAAAAGAGAGTATTTGGACGTGCTCAGCTGGTTAAGGTTCTGCCTTCAGCTCAGGTCATAATCACAGGGTCCTGGGATCGAGCCCCACTTTGGTCTTCCTGCTCAGTGGGGAGCCTGCTTCTCCCTCTGCCTGTTGCTCCCTCTACTTGTGCTCTCTCTCTCGGACAAATTAAATAAATAAAATCTTTTAAAAAAGAGAGTATCTGTAGTAAATGTCAATAACCACCTTTAGAGGCCTTTCTGGTTGTTGTTTTAGGACTGCAGGAATGCATGTATGCATGTGTATTTGTTTTACAATTGGCCTCATCCCACTGAGATTCGGGGTGGCTTTTGACAAGTATGTGTTATAACCAAATAACTGTAAAGTATTAACAGAAATTTTAAAGTCCAGACAGGGAAAACATAAGTGAGAGTAGAAATTCAAGACACAATGAAATGAAAGACACAAATAATTAATGCCATAATTAATGCCATAATTAAACTTCAAGTTAGACTTTGGGGCCGTAAGAAGTCAAAATAAGGAGAGAGGCACAGTTAGTCCCGTCATTCTCATTAGTAGAAAGGAAAAGGCGAAGAACTCCTCAGGAAAGCAAAGTTTTCTCGGTCTTGAATTTTAAAAGTAAATTCTCAGATGAAGCATCCTTTGGAGGGCACTGAATCGAGACAGCAGACACTGCCCTCAAAACTTCTTGTTAAATGCAATAACCGATTTCTTTTTTCCTCCTGATCATCCTTTGATTAAAAAAAAATATACACACAAACACAAGAACAACAACAACAGGAGAAACATTAAAACCCAGTTTCATGAAGGACATCTTTAAGCGACTGAGGTGATTTTTATTCAGCAATTTTATTTCAGAATGACTGACAGGACTCAGGAATTCAAAAACGAGTAGACGGGGCACATTCCTTTCAGGCAGTCTTCCAGAGAAGATACTCATTCATTCAGTCATTTATTTCTTAAGCTTCTCCTAGATGCTAAGAATCAAGTTGTGTGATAAGGATTTGAAAGTATGATAAGACATATTCCCAACTCTTAAAGAACTCATGATTTTAGTAAAGTCTGATTTTCAAAGATTTTTTTTTAAAGATTTTATTTATTTATTTGACAGAGAGAGATCACATGTAGGCAGAGAGGCAGGCAGAGAGAGAGAGAGGAGGAAGCAGGCCCCCTGCAGCGCAGAGAGCCTGATGCGGGGCTCAATCCCAGAACCCTGAGATCATGACCTGAGCCGAAGGCAGAGGCTTTAACCCACTGAGCCACCCAGGCACCCCTCAAAGGTTTTTTTTTTTTTTTAATCAGGAACCTTTTCTCCACAATTTTTTTACAATAACTCTTCATGGCAACTTAGAAGGGATGAGACAAGAACAGTATTTTCAGTGCTTCACTAAAAGCACTGATTACATGATTTCACAGCTTGTCTTTTGTTTCCTGCATGGCCTAAATTTAAAGCCCAGCTCTGCCCCTTACTAACAATGTGAACTTGAACCTCAGTTTCCTCATCTGTAAAAGAGAAGTAATTAATAATACTTATCTGATAGGATAATTATAGGGATGCAATTGAGTTAATAGATGTAAAGCACCTAAAACAGTACTTGGCAAATAGTATTCGGCCAATTTTTGCCAGTGTAGGACACAGTACTAATGTTCCCAAATACTCAGTCCCCTTCCTGGTTCCTCAGGTAGCCCCATGATACCCTCTGGTATCTTCACTGGTTACAAGGCATTTGCAGGATCCTGTAGGAGGATTATTTATCCCCAATCCACTGGACATTAGCACCTAAGTAGACATGATTAGATATGATACATACACTGTCTGAGTGGAAGTTTTAATAGCCAATGCATGCTTCTCCGGGCTCTCTCTTTTCCCTCCACTATGAGTACACTATGTCCAAAATAGGGACTGTTCCTTTGACCTGGATTATGGGACAAAACGACCCAAGGAGGGGTACCTGGGTGGCTCAGTTGGTTGAGCACCTGACTCATGGTTTCTGATCAGGTTGTGATCACGGGTATGGGGATCAAGCCCCACATTGGACTCTAGGCTCTGCATGGAGTCTCCTTGGGATTCCCTCTCTCCCTCTGTCCCTCCCCCCACTCATGCATGCACTCTCTCTAAAATAAATAAACAAATAAATAAATCTTAAAAAGAAAAAAAAAAAAAGGGCACAGGGAGCAGTAACAGATCTAATGCCAATTGTAATGTAATGTAGACAAGAACCAAACCTCTGTTCTTGCAAGCCACTGAAATTTCAGGGCGATCTGTTACCACAGACCAGCTGACTAAACAGCTATTATTATTTCAATTTTAACAAAAATAGTTTTGAAAAACTTTTAAAAATCAATAGATAGATCCGTATCTCACAACATCACAGCAGATTCTCCAAACATCTGAATATGTCTAACTGGCTCAGTCAGTTCAGCTTCCAACTCTTGATTAAGTCATGGCTTATGTCATGGTCTCAGCATTTTGAGATTGGGCACAGTGGTGGCTCTACACTCAGTGTGGAGTCTGCCTGAGATTCTCTCTCCCTCTCCCACTGCCCTCCCCTTCCATGTGTGCTCACAAGTACCCTCTCTAAAAAAAAAGAAAGAGTAACTTACTTCCTATTCTTTACTACTGCTTCTTTTTTCCCATTTATCTAGGAACTAAATCCCCTGACAAACCTTAGAGATAATGATGAACATCTCCCTGAGCCCGTTTTTTTACTCTACATGTATATCCTCTGCAGGAGCCAGTGGTTTACAAAATGGAAGTCAGGAGACTGGCTTTCCATGACCTTCCCTAGAAGAATGATGGCCTTGTATGACAAACTAATTTTCATTTTAAAGAGAATTCATTAATGCAGATTTCACAGAGGTTTATTAATAGATTCTCATTGATTCTGTTTTCCTGTCTCAGTCTTTTGTAGTTTTTAGAAAAAGGAGCTTCTAAAAATCATTTTATTCTCTTCCATCAACAACAGCATTTAATCTTCTCCGTACCTCAGAAAGGATGAGTTTCCTCTTCTAAGCAAATGCACTGTGCTCATTTTTGGCAACACGAGTACTGAACAAGTACTTACTGAATAAGTACTGAAGAGAGAAGTTCCTCTCTTCTAATATTAGTACTTTGGACACGAGCTGCTACTCTTATGGGCTTGGAATCTAATGGGGAAAATAAGAGAATAAGTAAATAACCAAATGCCTTCAAATCACATTAAGTACTACAAAGAAAATAGAGTATTTTAATGGAGAATGAGGTATGAAGTGAGATGAACTTAACTGGTAAGAGGCAGTTACCCTTTCTTACCTGAGTAGGATAAGGAAAACACAGCTGCGTAAAAGGCAAGAGGACACTGTTCAGGTGAGGCCCTGAGGTAGAAAAGAGCTCGGGAACTGAAAGAAGGGAATGTTTTCCTTGCTCTCCCCCTTCAGGAAAACAATGAGGAATATGAAATGGAGTTGATGAGCAAGGCCAAAGTTAGATCATGGAGGGGAGCTTCACTGGTTTGGATTTTATTCTGCGAAGAATGAAAAAAGACGTTGAGGGTTTTACGTAAGCAAGGGTTGTGACCTGTTTGCATCAATATAAAATATGTGGAAATGAACTACAGAGAAGCAGGAGTGAAAGTGGAAATACCAATGAAGACGAAGAAGAGAGCAAGCCAAGAGGAACTGGAGAAAAGTGGAAAGACATGCAGCATATTCTGGAGGTGAAATGTATAAACTCTGCTCACAGACTAAAATTGGGCTGTGGTAGCAAAGAGAGCAAAGGCTAAAGGCTGATGGTATGTTTCCAGCCTGAGAAAGGAGGAATTTAGCACTACACCTGAATGATATGAAGATGACGAAGGGAGGAATCCATGTAATGCCTGAAGTCGGGAATTCTATTTTGAACAGGTACAATTTAAGATGCCTGTGAGATATCCAACTGAAATGTCAGGAAAGAGAGTTGGAGAGCTACAGATGGAATTCAGAGGAGAGATCTGAGCAAGCAATAAACTTGGAAATGATCACACATCGGTGAGAGGGCATTCCCACTGGAGGACAGCTCAGCATGGGGAGTTGATGTCAGAAAGCTGGAAAATATTGATGTGTCAAAAACACAGAAGTCCCTTTGAAGTGGCTCTCACTGGCCAGAAATACTTACTTATTACAAAAAGAAAAAAAAGTAATTATACAGTGGAGAAGCCCAGTAGTCACCACCTTAAACAAATTTTCTAAACTAACAGCATCAGTAACAGGATCAATCAAAATCATCTGTCACTGAATAGAATGCAATGAGAAGAACACAGAAAATCACTGTGATGCTCGCAGAAAGATACTCAACAACCATTATTGAGAGATACCCAGCAAAATAAGTATCTTGAAAATGTTAGATCTATAAAAGTGTTAGAGTCATGAGAATCAAGGAAAGACTGAGGAATGGTTCCAGGTTAGACAGCAAAGGACACAGCAACCAAACACTACATGCGATCTGACCTGGAATTCATTATCATAAAGGACATGATTCAGACAACCAGCAAAACTTGTATAGGATCTGTAGATTAGATGGTAACAATATAATCATGTAAACTTCCTGATTTTGTTATCTTACAGATACCAAGTAGAATGTCCTCATTTGTAGAAAAAACAAACTGAAGTATTCTGGAATGTAGGGTACCATGTTAGTAACTTATTTAGAAACAGTTCAAGAAAGAAAAGGTTATCGGTACTGCTCCTGCAATTTTTCTGTAAGTTTGAGGTCTTTTTTTTTTTTAAGATTTTATTTATTAATCAGAGAGAGAGAGGGGGAGAGAGCGAGCACAGGCAGACAGAATGGCAGGCAGAGGTAGAGAGAGAAGTAGGCTCCCCGCCGAGCAAGGAGCCCGATGTGGGACTCGATCCCAGGACCCTGGGATCATGACCTGAGCCGAAGGCAGCTGCTTAACCAACTGAGCCACCCAGGCGTCCCCGAGGTCTTTTTTTTTTAAAAGCAACAAACTGCAATAATATACCTACATATCAGATTGTAAACATTAAAAGACTGACCAATACTAAGTATTTGTGAAGACATGAAGTATCAAAAACCACCATAGAGCACTGGAGAGGGTTAAGACTGGAACAATCATTTTAGGAAAAATCATATCCCCTATGACTCAGAGACAGCATTCTTACAGAATCTCCTAGATGTGAGTACCAAGATGTTTCATGTGGTGCTGTTTATGAGAATCAAAAACAGGAAATAGCTTACATATTCACCATAATAGAAGAAAATAGTAGATTTTTTATGGTATTTATATAGTGAAATATCACACTACAAAAATGAATTAGAGTAACACTCATCAACAAAGATGGACTCATACATAATATGAATGAAAGAAGCAAATACAGCCACTTAACAAAGTTCAAAATAACTAAACTACGTTGTTTAGATGGTAAAAACTGAAGAAATGTAAGAAAACAACTGTCACAGAATTCAAGGCAGGGAAGATGAGAGGGAATGGGTTATGAGGGTGAAAGACGCATAGAGAGTAGGGGTGGTTTCTGGATGTTGGAAGTGTTCCATTCTTTGCCATCAGATTGGTGCTCATTGTAAGGTTTTTTGGCAAAGTGTACATAATGATTTGTGTACTTTCTGAATATATATAACATTTCCTAATTTTAAAGTTATTAAAAACAACTATCTACATTTACTGAAAGATTACGGTTTGCCAGGTACTATATTGAACACAAATACATGTTATCCCATTTAAACTTTCCCAGCCTATGCAGCAGATACCATTACTGTATTCTCCATTTTACATATGTAAAATACATACTGAAGCTTCATAAATTATTTCACTTCCACACTAACAAATGGGGATATGACTACATTGGGGCTTACCTGAAACTTACAAATATAGCCATACAGCTGGGCGTTCAAGAACTGCTTTGATTTTTCTCTATTTTTCAACACATGTCATTAGAATTTGGACTTTTGGGGGCTCCTGGGTGGCTCAGTGGGTTAAGCCTCTGCCTTTGGCTCAGGTCATGATCTCAGGGTCCTGGGATTGAGCCCCACATTGGCCTCTCTACTCAGTGGGAAGCCTGCTCTCTCTGCTTGCCTCTCTGCCTACCTCTCTGCTGACTTGCGGTCTCTCTCTCTCTCTCTGTGTCAAATAAATAAAATCTTTTAAAAAAAGAAGAATTGGGGCTTCTTATGAGATTTTTCTATGAATTCCCTTATTATTTAGTGTGGTGCTTTAAAATTAAGGCTTAATAAGTATTGCTGACTAGCTCAACAATCTGTTATTTCCAATGGAACCATAAACTGTTATGTAATCTCCTGAGATATGTTTTAGTGTATCAGTAAGAGCCAAGAGCTTAAGTTTTCGATTATAAGGCAAAAGACCTTAAAGACATTTGAACTAGGAAACATTTACAATGAAACCAAAGCCAAGAGGTATGCATGACTTTGACAACAAGAATGAGTATAAACATGTTACAGCAATCTCAAGGAGACCAATGGACTTGAGTTAGTGTCCCATGTACAGCTGAAATGAAAAAGCTATTAAAGAGTTACAATAAAGGGGTGCCTGGGTGGCTCAGTGGGTTAAAGCCTCTGCCTTCGGCTCAGGTCATGATCCCAGGGTCCTGGGATTGAGCCCCGCGTCAGGCTCTCTGCTCAGCAGGGAGCCTGCTTCCCTCTCTCTCTCTGCCTGCCTCTCTGCCTACTTGTGATCTCTGTCTGTCAAATAAATAAATAAAATCTTTAAAAAAAAGAGAGTTACAATTAAAAATGGAGGCTTAAATAAATAAATAAATAAATAAATAAAATACAGGCTCTTACTGCTAGGATAAATGAGGCGGAAGAGAAAATTATTGATATAGAAGACCAAATGATGGAGAATAAAGAAGTTGAGAAAAAGAGAGGTTAACAACTATTGGATCACGAGGGGAGAATTCAAGAGATAAGTGATACCATAAGATGAAACAATATTAGAATAATTGGGATCCCAGAAGAAGAAAGAGAGAGAGGGGCAGAAGGTATACTAGAGTAACTTATAGCATAGAGTTTCCCTAATTTGGGGAAAGAAACAAGCATGAAAATCTAGAAGGCACAAAGAACCCCCCTCAAGATCAATAAAAATAGGTTAACACCCTGTCATCTAATAGTAAAACTCACAAGTCTCAGTGACAAAGAGCAAATCTTGAAAGCAGCATGGGAAAAGAACTCTGTAAAATACAATGGTAAAAATATTAGATTGGCAGCAGACCTATCCACAGAGACCTGGCAGGCCAGAAAGGATGAGCATGATATATTCAGACCACTAACCAACAAAAATATGCACCCAAGAATACTATACCCAGCTAGGCTGTCATTGAAAATAGGAAGAGAAATAAAAACTTCCAGGACAAACAAAAACTAAAAGAATTTGCAAACACCAAAACAGCCCTGCAGGAAATATTGAAAGGTGTTCTCTAAGCAAAGACAGAGTCTAGAAGTAATAGACCAGAAAGGAACAGAGACAATATACAGTAATAGTCACCATACAGGTAATATAATAGCACTATATTCATATCTTTCAACAGTTACCCTAAATGTAAATGGGCTAAATGCCCAATCAAAAGACACAGGGTATCAGAATTGATTAAAAAAAAAAAACAAGATCCATCAATATGCTGTCTACAAGAAACTTACTTTAGACCCAAAGACACCTCCAGATTTAAAGTGAGGGGGTGGAAAACAATTTACCATGCTAATGGACATCAAAAGAAAGCTAGGGTGGCAATCCTTATATCAGACAAATTAGATTTTAAGCCAAAGACTATAATAAGAGATGAGGAAGGACACTATATCACACTTAAAGTGTCTATGCAACAAGAAGAACTAACTATTTTAAATATCTATGCCCCTAACATGGGAGCAGCCAATTATATAACCCAATGAATAGAATCAAATAAACACACTGACAATAATACAATAATAGTAGGGGATTTTAACACCCTCCTCACTAAAATGGACAGATCATCTAAGCAGAAGTTCGATAAGGAAATAAAGGCTTTAAATGACACACTGGACCAGACGGACATAACAGATATATTCAGAACATTCTGTCCCAAAACAACAGAATACACATTCTTCTCTATTGCACATGGAACATTCTCCAGAACTGATCACATACTGGATTACAAATCAGGTGTCAACTGGTATCAAAACACTGGGATCATTCCCTGCCTATTTTCAGCTCACAATGCTTTGAAACTAGAGCTCAACCACAAGAGGAAAGTTGGAAAGAACTCAAATACATGGAGGCTAAAGAGCATCTTACTAAAGAATGAATGGGTCAATCAGGAAATTAAAGAGGAATTTTTAAAAATTCATGGAAACAAATGGAAAAAACAACAAATAAGCACACAACTGTTCAAAATCTCTGGGATGCAGCAAAGGCGGTCCTGAGAGGAAAGTATATAGCTATACAGGACTTTCTCAAGAAACAAGAAAGGTCTCAAGCACACAACCTAACTCTACACCTAAAGGAGCTGGAGAAAGAACAGCAAATAAAGCCTAAACCCAACAGGAGAATAGAAATAATAAAGATGAGAGCAGAAATCAATGAAATACAAACCAAAAGAACAGTAGGATAGATCAACAAAACTAGGAGCTAGTTCTTTGAAAGAATTAATAAGATTGATAAAACCCTGGCCAGACTTAACAAAAAGAAAAGAGAAAGGATCCAAATAAATAAAATCATGAATGAAAGAGGAGAGATCACAACCAACACCAAAGAAATACAAACAATTATAAGGATATATTATGAGCAACAATACGCCAGCAAATTTGACAATCTGGAAGCAACAGATGTATTCCTAGAGACACAGAAACTACCAAAAATGAACCAGAAGAAATAGAAAACCTGAATAGACTCAAAACCAGTAAGGAAATTGAAGCAGTAATCAAAAATCTCCCAACAAACAAGAGCCCTGCGTCAAACGGCTTCCCAGGGGAATTCTACAAAACATTTAAAGAAGAATTAATACCTATTCTCTTGAAACTGTTCCAAAAAATGGAAATGGAAGGAAAATTTCCAACCTCATTTTATGAAGCCAGCATTACCTTGATCCCCAAACCAGACAAAGACTCCATCAAAAAGGAAAATAACAGACCAATTTGAACATGGGTGCAAAAATTCTCACCAAAATACTAGCCAATAGGACCCAGCAGTACATTATAAGGATTATTCACCATGACCAAGTGGGATTTATTCCAGGGCTGCAATAATGCAAAAATCAATCTTGTCATACACTAGAGTAATCAAAAAGAAAGAACAAGAACCATATGATACTCTTGGGGCACCTGAGTGGCTCAGTTGTTAAGTGTGTGCCTTTGGTTCAGATCATGATCCCGGAGTCCTGGGACTAGGTTCCGCTTCGGGCTCCCTGCTCAGCAGGAGGCCTGCTTCTTTCTTGCCCACTCCCTCTGCTTGTGTTCCCTTTCTCACTATATCTCTCTCTGTCAAATAAACAAATAAAAATGTTTTAAAAAAAAAAAAAAGAGAGAGAGAACCGTATGTTATTCTCAATACATGCAGAAAAAGCATTTGACAAAGTACAGCATCCTTTCTTGATCAAAACACTTCCGTGTAGGGATAGAGGGTGGATACCTCGATATCATAAAAGCCATCTATAAAAAAACCCACAGCAAATAGCATTCTCAACGGGGAAAAATGAAGATATCCACTATCACTACTGCTATTTAATATAGTACTAGAAGTCCTAGCTTCAGCAATCAGACAACAAAAATAAATAAAAAGCATCTGAATTGGCAAAGAAGAAGTGAAACTCTCAGTCTTTGCAGATGATATGATACTTTATGTGGAAAACCCAAAAGGCTCCACTCCAAAACTTCTAGAACTCATACAGGAATTCAGTAGAGTGGCAGGATATAAAACCAATGCACAGAAATTAGCTCCATTTCTATACACTGCCAACAAGACAGAAGAAAGAAAAATTAAGGAGTTGATCCCATTTATAATTGCACCGCAAACCATAAGGTCCCTAGGAATATATCTAACCAAAGAGGCAAAGAATCTGTACTCAGAAAACTATAGAGTACTCATAAAAGAATTTGAGGAAGACACAAAGAAATGGAAAAACATTCCATGCTCATGGATTAGAAGAACAAATATTGTGAAAATGTTTATTCTACCTAGAGCAATCTACACATTTAATGCAATCCCTATCAAAATAGTATCAACTTTTTTCAAAGAAATGGAACAAAAAAATCCTAAAATTCATATAGAACCAGAAAAGACCCCAAATAGCCAGAGAAATGTTGAAAAAGAAATCCACAGTTGGAGGCATCACAATTTCAAACTTCAAGTTCTATTACAAAGCTGTCATCATCAAGACAGTATGGTACTGGCATAAAAACAGACACATAGATTAACGGAACAGAACAGAGAGCTGAAAAATGAACCCTCAACTCTATGGTCAACTAATCTTCAACAAAGCAGGAAAGAATGTCCAATGGAAAAAAGACAGTCTCTTCAACAAATGGTGTTGGGAAAGTTGGACAGCCACATCCAGAAGAATGGAACTTGCATACAGAAGAAAGAAACTTACTATCACACATAAAAATAGACTCAAAATGGATAAAAAACCTCAATGTGAGACAGAAATCCATCAAAATCCTTGAAAAGAACACATGCAGCAACCTTTTCGACCTCAGCCACACAACTTCTTCATAGAAACATCACCAAAGGCAACAGAAGCAAGGACAAAAATGAACTACTGGGGACGCCTGGGTGGCTCAGTGGGTTGGGGCCTCTGCCTTCGGCTCAGGTCATGATCCCAGAGTCCTGGGATCGAGCCCCACATCGGGCTCTCTGCTTGGCAGAGAGCCTGCTTCCTCCTCTCTCTCTGCCTGCCTCTCTGCCTACTTGTGATCTCTGTCTGTCAAATAAATAAATAAACAAAATCTTAAAAAAAAAAAATGAACTATTGGGACTTCATCTGGATAAAAAGCTTTCACACAACAAAGGAAACAGTCAACAAAACCAAAAGACAACTGACAGAATGGAAAAAGACATATCAAATAAAGGACTAGTATCCAAAATCTATAAACAACTTATCAAATGCAACACCCAAGAAACAAATAATCCAATCAAGAAAAGGGCAGAAGACATGAACAGACATTTCTGCAAAAAAGACATCCCAATGGCCAACAGAAACATGAAAAAGTGCTTAATATCACTTGGCAACGGGGAAATACAAATCAAAACCACAGTGAGATACCACTCCACACCAGTCAGAATGGCTAAAATTAATCAGTGAGGAAACAACAGGTGTTGGCTAGGATACAAAGAAAGGGGAACCCTCCTACATTGTTGATGAGAATGCAAGCTGGTGTAGCCACTTTGGAGAACAGTGTGGAGGTTCCTCAAAAAGTTGAAAATAGAGCTACCCTACGATCCAGCAATTGCATTACAGGGTATTTAACCTAAAGCTACAAATGTGGTGATCCGAAAGGGCACGTGAACCCAAATGTTTACAGCAGCAATGTCCATAATAGCCAAACTATGGAAAAAACCTAGATGTCCTTCAACAGATGAACGGATAAAGAAGCTGTGGTATATTTAAATACAATGGAATATTATGCACCCATCCAAAACCCCCAAAATCTTGCCATTTGCAATGACATGGTATTATGCTAAGTGAAATAAGCCAATCAGAAAAAGACAAGTATCGTATGATCTCACTGATACGAGGAATTTGAGAAACAAGATAGAGGATCATAGTGGAAGGCAGGGAAAAAATGAAACAAGATGAAACCAGAGAGGGAGACAAATCATAAGACTCTTAATCTCAGAAAACAAACCGAGGGTTGCTGGAGGGGAGGTGTGAGAGGGAGGGGTGGGATGGCTGGTGATGGACAGTGGGGAGGGTATGGTGAGTACTGGGAATTGTCTAAGACTGATGAATCGCAGAGCTGTACCCCTGAAACAAATGATACATTATGTTAATAAAAAAATTCATAATCCACATTAATTAATTAAAGACTGAAAAGTCCTGGGGCACCTGGGTGGCTCAGTTGATTGAGCAGCCCACTGTTGATTTTGGCTCAGGACATGGTCTCAGGGTCCTAAAGCCTATAAACTGTTTTAAGGAGTATCATCCAGTCTCAAACTTATTTAGGCATGAACACTTTTACTTATGAGCATTCTTTGTAATAGTGTTCCATGGAATACCACTTGGGAAATGCTGACACAGTTATATCTCTGGTGTGTATAACCAAAAATAAATGAGAAAATCTGAATGAAACATCTGGAATGAGAAATGAGATATAACAGATGGATGAGGTTAAAATGGTAAGAGGATTGTATATAAGCTTTGTATTTAAATTTTTGAAAATACACAAAATGGATGATTTTTAAGAAAAATATGCATTAACAAAATTTATTCAGAAAGAAGTAGAAAAAGGAATAATTTTTTTAAAAGATTTTATTTATTTGACAGAGAGAGCGAGAGAGGGGACACAAGTAAGGGAGTGGGAGAGAGAGAAGCAGGCTTCCTGCCAAGCAGAGAGTCCCATGTAGGGCTTGATCCCAGGACCCTGGGATCATGACTTGAGCCAAAGGCAGATGCTTAACCAAATGAGCCACACGGTTACCCCAAAAAAGGAATAATCTAACAATCATGAAAGAAATTTAAAAATGTATGATTCAACACTCCATTTAATAGGCTGTAGCCCAAGTACAGTCAAAATCTATTAGATCTTCTTAGAACAGAAGAGCTTTCTACTCTCTGGCATCCAGTTACTCTGGTTCTCACCAGTATTATCCCTTTCTAGGATTACCACAAAGACCTTCCAACTAGTCTGGCTCCATTCTTTCTTCCCTCCCTCGCCAACAAGTGAGGATCATCTAATAAAGGAATTTGATCATGTCACTTCTCTGACAAAAATCCTTTAATGGGTCCCTGTTAATCTCAGGAGGAAAGTCCATACCTCTGGTCATGTTCTACAAGGCTCTGAGAGTTCTGGTCTCTGGGAAGCACTCTAGTCTCATCTCTCAACTCTCACTTCTCCCACTCTTGCTCTAGTCCTACTGAACATTTTCCCTTTTCTCAGAAGCTCTATGTTCGCCCTCACTTTCAAATCTTCCCACAGGCTCTTCCATCTCTCAGGACATTCTCCATTCCATGGCCCACTATCTCTTTTGAGTGGACATTCTTACTTAAGTGTCAGGTTAAGCACTACTTCTTCTGGAAAGCATTTTCTGATTTCCCCAAACCTGAGACAGAGGATCTTCCTATTTTTTTCTCCATAGGCCATGTACTTTCCTTATTGTAGCACTTAATAACAATGACTTTTAATTTCCTGGTCCCATAACTCCATCCCTCAACAGACTACAAGCTCCGAGATGGCTGAGATTTTATCTTCTTGTTCACCATTTAATCCCCAGTGCCTAATAACATTCCAGGCACATAACAGAAGTTCAATATAAGTTTATTAAAAGAATAAATGAAGTTTAACATTGACACCAAAGATACAAAAGATAGCACCTACAATAAAACTGTAGGTTAATCTCATCTATGAGTATAGATGTAAAATCTGAATTAGAATGTTAGTGAATCAAATCCAGCAGTCTAATAAAAGATTAATACATCATGATCAAGGTAGGTTTACTCTAAAACTACAAGGATGACTCAGCATTAGGAAACCTGAAAAGAAAAATTATATAATCGTTTTGATAGATGATAAAGAATATTTGATCCACTTCAAAATTCATCATGATGAACTGACTCAGTATATTTAAAATAGAAAGATATTTAACTTTATATAAAGAATTTATTATAAAAGAATAGAAAATTCAACCTTAATGGTGAATCAACAGAAACAAAAACAAATGAGACAGGAGGCCTGTGAAAATGATTATTACTGTTTTGTATATTTTAGCTGAAAGGCAGTAAGACAAAAAGAAAGCCACAGTAAAAACATTGGAAAAAGAAACAAAAATTATAACCATTTCAGCTTATGGTTATCTGCCTTGATACTACTTAGGACTAAATGCAAATTTTAAGAAGTTTCCAGTTACATAAGCTAGTTAGAAAGTATAATAGAAGAAAAAAGTGCCTTAATGAAAAAAAAAAAAAATATATATATATATATAAAGTTCCTGAAAATGATCTTAACAAATAAAATATAGAACTTAATGAAAACTTCCCCAAAGTAACATCTAACTCAAGTCCAACCAAGTCAATGAAATTTCTGTCTGGAATTGGATTTTAAAATCTGATATTCTTCTTTTTTTTTATTTGACAGAGAGAGATCACAGTAGACAGAGAGGCAGGCAGAGAGAGAGAGAGGGAAGCAGGCTCCCTGCTGAGCAGGGAGCCCGATTCGGGACTCCATCCCAGGACCCTGAGATCATGACCCGAGCCGAAGGCAGTGGCTTAACCCACTGAGCCACCCAGGCGCCCCTGATATTCTTCTTTTAAAGGCTTTTATTTATTTATTTGAAAGAGAGAGAGAGAGAGTACGCACACGAGTCAGCATGAATGCAGGGGGAGGGGAGCAGAGGGAGAGGGAGAAAAAGATTTTCTACTGAGCAGGTGGGGGGCTCGATCCCAAGACCTGAGATCATGACCACAGCTGAAGGCAGATGCTTAACTGATTGAGGAACCCAGGTGCCCCCTGATATTCTTCTAATCAAATAAGCAATTGATAATATGTAAAAAAAGAAATTGTGAAAATCAATGAAAATTGGCTTGCCTTAGCAGATGGTAGATGGAATATAACACTGAAATTTCAGTAATGTGTTACCATAAAAGGAATATCCAGAAATAATCATGGGGACAGACTAGAAAATACATGAATAGACCAGAATTTACTAGAATTTAGTATAGGTAACATTTGGACTTTGAAGCTAACATGGAAAGAATGTATGGTTGAATAAATTTCCTTCTGACAGCAAAGTAAACATTTGAGGAAAACTAAGATAGGTGAAAACTTTATGAGTTCTTATACACAAGTAGATTAAAAGAACAAATATTTTTTAAAATAATAAATATTTTAAGGGCACCTGCCTGGGCAGCTCAGTGGGTAAAGCCTCTGCCTTCGGCTCGGGTCATGATTCCAGGACTCTCTGCTCAGTAAGGAGTCGGCTTCCCTTCTTCTCTCTCTCTGCCTGTCTCTCTGCCTACTTGTAATCTCTGTCTGTCAAATAAATAAATAAAATTTTAAAAATAATAATAATAAATATTTTAGACACTCATCAGAATACTAAAAGAAAATGTTATAGTGCTGAAAGAAGCAGGCTTTTACAAGCATGAAAACAAAGCCAAAATCATGAGAGAAAAGATTAGTAGAGAGAATTACAGAAAAATTCCAATTCCAATTAACATAAAATACCTAGCATAAAAGTTTTGTTTTTTTTTTTAAAATGTAAATTGGGAAAATATTTGATAATCCCCAGATTTCTGATGGATATAGGGAAATGGGTCTTTTTCTTACAAGATCAATAGTACAAAATGGTGTTTTCAGAAGGGCATTCTGGAAATATTTTCACAAAAAAATAAAGATGAAGAAATAGAATCAACCATAAATGCTATAATTAGAGAAGTGATTAAATTATGGCATAACCATGTAATAAAATACTATCTAGCCTTTAAATATCATAATATAGATCTATATTTTTGATATGGAAGAACACTAATGATATTTCAAAAAGAAAAATGGTTTAAGAAATAATCTGTGTAGGGGTGCCTGGGTGGCTCAGTGGGTTAAGCTGCTGCCTTTGGCTCAGGTCATGATCTCAGGGTCCTGGGATCGAGTCCCGCATCGGGCTCTCTGCTCAGCAGGGAGCCTGCTTCCCTCTCTCTCTCTCTCTCTCTCTCTCTCTCTGCCTGCCTCTCCATCTACTTGTGATCTCTCTCTGTCAAATAAATAAATAAAATCTTAAAAAAAAAAAGAAATAATCTGTGTAGCATAATCCCTTTGCTATAAAAGTTTTACATAGACAAAAGAATATTAACAATGGCTATTTCTGGGTATAAGAAACTGGGTGATTTTTATTTTATTCTTTAAAATTTTTCCTAGACTCTGATTTTTTTCAGTGAATATCTATTACTTAAGTAGTGAGTAAGGCAAACTTGTTCAAAATAAGAGAAGCTTATTATATAAAAAGAAGCTTTTTTTTTTAAGACTTTATTTATTTACTTGACAAAGAAAGAGAGAGCTAGGCAGAGGGAGATGGAAAAGCAGGCTCCCCGCTGAGCAGAGAACCTGAAGCAGGACTTGATCCCAGGACCCTTGCATCATGACCTGAGCCAAAGGCAGATGTTTAACCAACTGAGCCACCAGGTGCCCCTTTTTAAAATTTTTTAAAGATTTTATTTATTTATTTGACAGAAAGAGAGAGAGAGCACAACTAGGGGCAGTGGCATTCAGAGGGACAGGTAGAAGCAGACTCCCGCAGAGCAGGAAGCCCCATGAGGAGCTCGATCCCAGGATCCCAGGATCATGACCCAAGCCCAAGGCAGACGCTTAACTGATTGAACCAGCTAGGCATCCTGGAGTAACTTCTTGAAAGATTTAGTGACAGGCAAGTCACTGCTGGACGGCAGGTAACTATAAGGGAATTATTTCCAGTATGTTTTAAATCCCTCTGTAGTATTATTTAGTATTAATGTAGTAGTATTTCAAGACCTTCCTTTCCATCAACCAGCCCAGATTTATCTTCCAGTCTCTCATTACTCCCAATGTAAACTTCCTATCAAGCCAGTCTTTTGTTTCTTTGGTGGAAAACAAAAAAACCTGGTGTTTATCTCTGGTATGTAAGTTTTAAACAATTTTAATTTGTCACTCAATGTCTGGGTTTCATAAAATTCCACTTGATAGCAGCTACCAGAAGTAATGGCAGAAAACTGAAGGAAAGTTAAACCTCATCCCTTCTCTGATTGTCCCAAACCACAATGAATTCTTTCTCTGACTTCTAGAACAATTATTCTGTGCCACCATAACTTTTTATATACCAGTGAACAGTACTTTTCTCTCATTCATTCATTCATTCATGCTTGATTGTATTATTTTTTTATTTTCCAGATGAATTCAGCAGCCGAGGAACAGGCCTGAAGAAAGCAATAGCTAAAATTTGTCCAGGGTTTAGTTTTTAACTGGGTGTGCATTATGGAAGAGCAAGGGACTATGTTAGAAGGGACTATGAGCTCTTAGTGTGGATGGGATAAAAATGAAGATGAGAGAGAGCTGATAGGGAGGAAAGGGGATGTTTCAGAGCTCTAACCCTTTGAAATGCTAACTAGGCTGTTTAGGATTGTTTTTCACTTATCTTTCATTATCTGGGACTATAAATACACATTTTCAGAAAATAGGAATGTTTGTGTGCCCAGCAGTTATATAATACAGGAACATTTATGTCTAATAAAATACTATTAGGAATAAGAAATACAGAAATTCAATAGAAGAGAGAAGTTCCATCAATCATACTTACTAAGGAAGGATTTCTCTCTTTTTTAGTGATGTATATATGCATGCTTTAGAGACAGGTTCTCAAAAAATACAAATAGCAAAGGGAAACTACAGTAGATGGTGCATGGGACACCAAAAAGAGCACGAGGATAATGAAGCAGCATGTATTAGCCAACACAGATTCCCAAATTCACACAGAATCCTTTGCAGTCTCAGCAATAATCCTGAGCAAAGGCCAAAGAACAAGGTAAATTTGATGCATAGTGAAAGTGCCTGAGAGATTTCTAGCCCTTCTAGATTTCAGTTAAAATGAACTTTGGAGAGTATCTGTGGAAGAGAAGGGATAAAGGGCAAGAGGGTTGAGGCCTAAAATGCTAAAAGGAGTTAAAACATACATTTCCCCAAAAAAGAGAAGAAAACTAATTCTGTCTTTTGGTAATGATACTTTTATAAATATACATAGTGAGGCAAAACAAAACAAGTGTATAGTAATCAAAAAAAAATTCTTTAAAGCATGCAAAATCTATAATATGTAAAGCAGACTTAAAAACTCGAATACCAAGTTTTATTTATATTATGAATTTTATTTCAAATTCATTATGCAGGTGGGCAAATATTGAAAGGGAACAAGAAAATAAAATAATAAAAAAGAAAGGAAAAAGTTAAAATTGTAGGGATGGTTATGAACTTTTCTCCTTTTTAATATATAAATTAATTATATTTGTGCAAAAAAAGAAAAACACAAAAGACCTCAGTTTTTTCCTCTTCTACTGAATTTTCACATTCACTGTATTCCCAGGGATATAAGCCATGTTCAGATGCATTTCAATCATCTTGGTAGGCTGAAGCACTTTTCCTCCTCATATAGACAATGCCATGTGCAGACGTTCCTTATGAGGGAGGCTGGAGATGTGAGGCTGTGATATATGAGGAAAGCTGAGCGAACGAGGCCTCAGCCTTCCTTTCAGAACCTCATCTTTTTTAATCTATTAAAAAACAAAGGAAACGCTGTAAGCTTTCTAGTTACAAGATTTTTTTTTAAAGATTTTATTTATTTATATGACAGAGAGAGAGATCACAAGTAGGCAGAGAGGCAAGCAGAGAGAGAGGAGGAAGCAGGCTCCCTGCTGAGCAGAGAGCCCCATGCGGGGCTCGATCCCAGGATCCTGGAATCAAGACCTGAACCGAAGGCAGAGGTTTTAACCCACTGAGTCACCCAGGCGCCCCTAGTTACAAGATTTAAAGAGGATCACTTTTCTCCTCTACATCCTTGCCTCTAGGGATGTGGTGAAATGAACAAGACTCTTTCCCAGGTGGTCATGAAAAAGAGACTGAAGGACGGAGGCAGAAAGACAGAGAGGACTCTTATTTTCAGACTCGAAAAGGAGAAAGGTAAAGCAAGGTTTTTTTTTTTCTTGCTCCTAAGAAAGCTTCAGTGGCATGATGGTAATATTATGACAAATGAAACTGATTAAATATTGGAGCAATTTCACAAGTCCAGTACCATGAGGAAAAGAGATTTTATCACGTAAAGATACTTGTAATTGAGTACATGGGAGCACCTTTTGGTGAAAACGAACTTGAGAATGGCTTTTCCAGCTTCATTTGGACCAAATGATTTATAGATTTCATAACAACTTCACTAACACTTTTCTTCATGCCATTAGCAGGCCTTTCCTTAGAAGAACTATTATACATTGGCCTAATTCTGAAACCTACTTAAGTTATACTTATTATGGGAGGCTTAAATAATCAGAGCTTTTTGAAAGCTGCTGGAAAAATAAGAAGCCATCTTCAGGAAAGGATGGAAAACTGGGATCATCAAATGTATTTTCTTTGTTGATTAAAAGAGGGACAAGTTATTTTCAGTTTTCTAGGTTAAAACATTTGAAATTAGAATAGGCATCTCTTCTAATATTAAGCAGGGTCAAACCTTTTCAAATATCATGTTTCAGAGGATCCTGATCGAGAGATGAAAAACTGTCCTTTTACTCACAGAGAGTATGAGTGCAGTCACTGGTCTGGGTTAATAGAAACATTCTGAATTTAAAATCAGAGAACTGAAGTGTCAAGGATTTAATATCATTCCTTCATCATGCTATCTCCTAAGTCAATGATTTAAACCTCAAGATCATAATCTCAGAGAAAGTCATCAAGTCCAATATAGGACAATTGGGGATCACTGTCACCTAAACCTAGACTAGAATGTCTAATCCTTTGAGAGATATATTCAAAGGAAAGGCTTCATCAGCTAAAGTAGGCTTGATGCAAAAGTATTCCCTTGATGTTCAGTGGAGAAAGCAGCCTCTTCAATTGGTTACCCTCACCATTAAATCAAAAAGAATACCTGAAAATACAAACTCTTTAAATAGAGCTATTTCCATTTTTTCATTCTCTAAAATGTTGCCTGAATTGTGGCCATGTGGGATCAGATTTTCCTTCTTAGCTGAAGACAACTAAAAAAGCATTGGACAAAATATATGAATATATGAAGCAATGCTTTTCATATATTAGATAACAGTCAGTGCACAATAGGGGTCCCTAACAGAAGGGAAATAAGAGGTGAGCCCAGTTTACTGACTGCAGAGAATTTATAGCCAACAGTGCAGGTAGAAGGAAGCCAGGAGCAGCCCAGTGATCTGAGCTGATGAGAGTTGAAAGTTAGGGAAACCAATGGAATTGAAATTCAAGGACAGGATAGTAATAAGGAAAGGGCTACACAGAGAGGGAGGTGTGGAGATCTGCAGAGAATTATCATTCAGTCTTTAGCTGAGTACTGACTGGCACATGCATGTGAAAAAACTACCTAAAGCATGGATTAGAGGGCACAAGAAGTGGCGTTCTTACATGACCATGATTACTTCATGTTCCCACCATCCAGAATGGAAAGACTTTCTAACAGGGCAAAGAGTACAACTCTCACAAGGGTATTGCCTGAGGAGTGGGGGCAATGGAATACTGAGTTAAAGGCTGTAAATCAGATTGCTTAACAAGATCAAGAGAAAAGCTTAAACACATCAACTTTCCCATAAGCTCAACTTGTTCTCCAGGTACTACATCTTAGTACAAAAATCAAAAACTGTTTCAAGGAATTAAAAAAAGAAAAATCCAGCACCATAGAACATAAAACTCACAATGTCCAGCATCCAATAAAAATTTCTAGATATATAAATAAGCAAAAACCATGACCAATAATGAGAAGAAAAAGCAACCAATAGAAATAGACCCACAAATTATGGATAAAAGACAGTAGACAGAAGTGTTAAAACAGCTAACAACCTGAGACTCTGTTAATTTGAACCTGAGCAGATACAAAATATGCTCCATATGTTCCAAAAGGTAAAGGAAAGCATGAACATAATAAGGAAAGAAAGAGAAGATACAAAGAAGACCAAATCAACCTTATAAAGATAAAAAACACTCTCGGTGGGATTAACAGCAGATGAGAGAGTATAGAAGAAAATATGAATAAAGTGAAGGCACTGTAATAAAAAGTCTCCAAAACCAAAGACTACAAAATTACTGAAATGAAGGAAATGAACTGACTAAGCTGTGGGACAATATCAAGTGGCCTAACATAAGTATAACTGGAGTTTCAGAAGGAGAATATAAAGGTGAGAAGAGAGAAAATTTATTTGAAGAAATAATGGCAAAAAAAAAAAAAAAGAGAGAGAGAGAGAAATAATGGCTGAAATTTTCCCCAATTTTGCTAAACAAATCCTCAGGCATAAGAAATACAAAGAAAACCATACCTTGGTATAACAAAATCAAATTATTGAAAAACAAGTGGAAAAGAAGAAAATCTTTAAAGAGACAGAGAAAAAAGATACAATATATGCAAAACAATAAAGATAAGAATGACAGATTTCAGTTGAGGCCGGAAAACAGCAGTATATTTATAAAACCTGAAAGGGGAAAAAAAAAACCCACTAACTTAGAATTTGCTTTCAAAACCAAAGGTGAAATGAAATTCATCACCAGCAATAAAACACTACAAGAAATTCTGAAAGAAGTTCTTTAGGTAGAAGAAAAGTGATGCTAGTGAGAAATATGGACCTATACAAAAGAATGAAGATGACCAAAAATGGCAAACATGGGACTAAATATGAAATACTTGTTAAAATTTAAAATGTCTTTAAAAGATAGTTATTTAAACAAACAACCATAGTAAATTATAGGGCTTATGACCTAAAATCATGTCGAAGTAAAATATAGAAAAACAATATATAAAGGTTAATAAGGAAACGTGGAAATATACTAATGTAAGATTCATATAGCAAAAGTAAAGTGGGATAAGGTTATTCGGATATGAGGTATGACAAGTTAAAGATGTACACTGTAAATTCTAGACAACCACAAAGAAGATAATGTGCCAATACTGGAAATAACTGGAACCATAAAAAATACTCAGTTCTGCCCACACACCCAAAAAAACAATTCTGCCCCCAAAAGTCAGGAAAAAAAGAAAAAGAGGACAAGGAACAAATGTGACAAATAAAAAACAAATAGATGGTAGCTTTAAACCTAACCATATCAATAATCAAATGAACTCCAAATAAAAAAGAAGAGGTTGTTGGGTTATACAAAAAATAATAAAAACTCATTTGAAATACAAAGACAAATACAGACTGAAAGTAAAAAAATGGGGAAATATGTACCACAATAACACATTTTTAAAAGCTGGAATAGTTATGCTAGTATTAGACAAAGTAGAATTCAGAGCAATAATTATTAGCAAAGATAAAGAGTATCATTTGATAATGATAATTATGTACCTAATAACAGAGCTTCAAAATACTAGAGGAAAAACTAATAAAAGTGAAAGGAGAAACAGACAAATTTATAATTAGAATCAGAGACTTCAATACGTCTTCCAATAATTAATAGAACAAGTAGACAGAAAATCAATAAGACAACAGAAAACACACAACACTATCAACAAATTAACCGTGTTTATTGGGCCTAGTTGGGTCTATTGACTAAAAGATTGAAAAATGTATTACTCTCAAGTGACCACAAAAACCAGGTCAAATAAATTTAAAAGCACTGAAATCATACAAAGCATGTTTTCTAACCACAGTAAAATTAATTAGGTATTAATAGGAAAAAGATATTTGGAATATCCAAATAACTGAAAACTAAAAAATATGTTTTAAATAACCTCTGAGACAAAGAACAAATCAGCCACGAAGTCAGAAAATGTTTTGAACTGAATAAAAATGAAAACATGACATATCAACATTTGAGAGATGCTAAGGCAGTGTGTAGAGGGAAATTTCAAGTGTATTCATCTGACAAATCTCATCAAATTTCACCAATTTTATTTCAATAAAAATGTTTAGAAGCACCTTGAGCATTCAACTGTTCACTGTCCCTTCAACCTGTAATTGCCTATTTCCTCATTCCCAACCCACTCAGTAATAATACCTTTTTAAAGGATGACAGGAGCCCTGGCTTCATGGTGTTGACATCTATCCATGAAATACTATATTATTTTATTTTGAGAGAGAGAGAGCAAGTGAGCAGGGGAGAGAGAGGACAGGAGGGGCAGAAGGAGAGAGAAAATCTCAAGCAGCTCCATGCCCAGTATAAAGCCCAAGGTGGGGCTCGATCTCACAACCTGAGGTGAAACCAAGAGTTGGACACTTAACCCACTGAGCCACTGGGGCATACCCATGAAATACTATTTAAAATAAGATACCTCTTTTCCTCTACCAAAAAATATAGGTAGAGGTGAAAGGATCAGGAAATAAAGCAGATACTTGGTCAACACTAACCGGGGGGTTAGGGGGTGGAGGGAGCACTGAAGATGGACATTTGGCATTTCCTTGTTGCCTTTTATGCTCCCTGGGTATCCTCTTATGAGGAAATGCTTTGCAACTCCCGAAGTCAATCTGTCTGTCTTTGCCAAATGATGCACTGTTCCAAGAAACTGCCTGAGTTGCCCCCATGGCTTTAAGCAAAAAAAACCATGTAATTCAGCCTGTTTTCTACTGACGTACTTACATGCTATTCAGAAAAGAAAAACCAGTGTGATTCTATTCTTTCCATCTGAATCACAGATATAGCTCAGGTTCTACCCTCACCAGGCAATCGGCCTTCCCTGACCACTCTAGGACCTGCTGACATCCTTCCTCTTCCCATGATCTTTGATCTCTGAAGAAGTTTCAGTTTGTATCATGCAATTTATCATTACAATTGCCCGTTTTCTTTACTTATACTTCCTCCCCCCGAAAGATAAACAATATGACTCGGGAGAAGTTCAGTGCTCTGGCCTGAGCCAGCTTCTGACTAGCCTCTCTGGACGGAGCTGCTTGCCCACCAGCAGAGCACATCCTCCTCTTGAAGGCGGCATGCAGTTTTCCAGCTGTTATGCCTCCAACAAAGTAGACACTTCCAACCAAGGAGAAGGGAGAAAGGCTGTAGTGCCCATTTTGGCCCTGGGTCCTAGCCACACTCCTCAATCCAGCTTGATGAGCAATATAGTTGATAATATATTTTAATCTCCATCATCAGTAGGATTAGATGATGGGCATGACTAACTACTAGCACCAACATCCAAAATGCCTTACCTTCCTTTTTGTGACTGTCAAAATATCTACCTTTCCAGGGTGCCTTCCTATTCACGGAGCCTTCCATAATTCTCTGGGCCCCAATTTATCATTTTCTAGCATTTGCCCCAAAGTACTATCACTCCTACAATATTTATTCTGCTTGTCATTCTAGAATGTTGTATATATCTCTTTTGACACTTAAATTACAAGCTCTTTAAAAGAAGGGGCTATGTCAAATATTTCTTTTGTATCAATTCAGTTTAATTTTTATGTGCCTTTAACCTGGATCACCTTTGAAATTATTTACTGCTTGTTTTTAGGCAGATTGTAAATTCCAAGAGATAGGGAGTCGGCTCTTAGTAACACTGTATCTCTTCCACTGGCAGGGAACTTGACACAAAATAAATTCTCCACGATTATTGTGATGAATTGAATTACATTTTCTCTTACAAATTTATATCTACACCTAATCAATATCTGTTTGCTGACTAATTGACTGACAGGAAGAGAGTGAGATGTGGAAGATGAATTTAAAATTAGAGTATCATCTTATTTAGCTTCAGAATAACTAAAATCAAAACATCAACAAATATGTACAACAATTGTTTTTGAAGATAACAGTAAAATAATGAAAATTTTTCCTTTATCCACACTTTGTCCTTTGAAGTTTTCACACCTACAAATACTAATCTTTTTCGTATACTCAATACATAGGGTAAAAATCTAATTTGCATCATCACTGATTGCTCTTGTTTCTAAATGATCACTTTCTAATGTAAAATAGGCTTTCACATTGGAGATATAAGGAAGTCTTGGAAATAGAATCCAGTCAAGCTAACAGAGTTCTGAAACAGTGACTCAGCAAGAGTGCAAGCTACAAGGGCAATCAGACCTCCAGTAACTTTCTGCTGTGTTTGCTATTGCAAAATGGGTCAGACATTCGAGCTCTCTGCTATCCAGAGCCAATGCCAACTGGTGCATCTCGGCCTCGTAGCGGTCCCTTGACTTTCCTTCAGTAGCTCAGTAGCACTACAGCATACATTTCTTTTAGATGCTCACATTTAGACTTATTAGCTAATTGATTAGAAAGGGAAGGAAAAAAAATAAAGTACAGTGAGTGCCTAATAAATATGTATTTAGTAAGTGACTAATGATTGTCCAGTCTTAGACCAGGTTCTTTTGGTAAAAAATTTCTGTTCTCTAGAAGCCCGATAGTAGGAGTGATTAATACTGAAATAATACAGTCTGCAGTAAGTATGACTGAGTGATAGAGAAGCCACTAGAGAACAAGAGAAAGTGGAACGTGAGGAAGTGTGAGAGTCTGTGGTATAGCCGGTCAGAACAGAGAAGGGTAAGAGGGGTGTTTCATGGATGAGCTGAGTCTTGAAGAAAAGAAAATAGGGCTTAAAGTGGTAGATAAATGGGGCTGCTCATGAAAGAGGGCAAATCCCAAAAGTTACAATCTACTTGAAGTACTTTCAAACATCCATGTTGAATCTGATCTCCCTCAGAATAGGACAACCCATCAACAGATCAGGGTTGCAAAATCAAACCTGTTAAGACTCTCCCGAGTGGCTTTTGAATATGTCCCAGTTCTTTAAAAGAGCCCCTAAAATTGCTGTCATCCCTAAAGGCCAGGAAAAGGGCATACCACAGTTGTTACACATCTAAACAAAACATTTATTACAACCACTTTATTGAAGCTTCTGGAAGGTGTTAATTACCACAAACTGCATACCCTTGGGTGACTGGTCTGTCTAGAAAGTCCATAGTTAAGCTAGTTCCCTAGGGCAGTAGTTCCACATTTGTGGGAAACAGAGTTATTCCAAGGATTCCAGTAAGTTCGCATAAGCACCAAACTTTGTCTGAACACCATACTGCATTTCACGTAAAGATACTGCCATTTCCCAAATATATATGATTACTACTATTTCTAATTTTTAAATTATATTTTAAACTGTAACTAAATTCATAGACACATTCTTCATTACTATCATCTAGAACTCCTCAAGGAGCTTAAAGATAGTTACCCAACAAACGGTAAGTCCTAAGGAAAACAGCACAGAAAAGAGGTTCATCACATGGGAGGGCCGGGGGAGGGGATGCACAAAGATGCCAGAAAAGACTTTCCAGGGAAAGGCTTGAATTAGTGGTTGTTTTGTTTTTTTTTTTAAAGATTTTATTTATTTACTTGACAGAGATCACAAGTAGACGGAGAGGCAGGCTGAGAGAGAGAGAGAGAGAGAGAGAGAGAGAAGCAAGCTCCCTGCTAAGCAGAAAGTCTGATGCAGGACTCGATCCCAGGACCCTGAGATAGTGACCTGAGCCGAAGGCAGCGACTTAACCCACTGAGCCACCCAGGCGCCTTAGTATTTCTTTTTAAAAAGATTTTATTTATTTATTTTAGAGAGAGAGAGCAGGAGAAGGAGCAAAAAGAGAGAGAGAAGGAGATAATCTCCAGCAGACTGTACGCCAAGCGCAGAGCCCAAAACGGTGCTTTATCCCATGACCCTGAGACCATGATCTGAGCGGAAACCGAGTCAGACACTTAACTGACTGAACCGACTGAGGCACCCCTTGAATTAGTGTTTCTTAAAGATGAAAGGTGCCTCAAAAGTTGGAACACGGTCTTCAAGAGTTTTCGTATTTTTATTTTAGTAACATTCCTTAGAAATTATATAAACAAATTCCGGATCACCTGGATGCCCGCTTTATAACTGAGTGTGGTAAACAAGAATGAGAGTGGGATTTGCAACTGCAAAGTGGTCAAATGCCTGACCACCTGAGCTGAATGATACGCTAAGCCACTGAAGGGTTTAAATAAAAGCAACACAATCTGATTTATACTTTTAAGATCTCATACTTGTGACTGTGTGGGGAATGGATTATGCAGAGAGGCAAAAGTAAGAAACAGCAGTTGGGGGTTTCAGAGTAGTCCTGACATATAAGAATGACTATTTAGACAAGAGATACTAAAAATCAGATTGAAGGAAGTGGATGGATTTTTTAGGACTTGATTGGGGTTTTGTTTCTTTAAAAAGAAAACACAGGTCTCAGGTCAGGCCTAAAGGCTGAATAAGAGTTGGCCAGTGGAGGGGTAGAGGAAGAAACACACAGGGACAGCAGTTCCCAGAGGCGAGGGAAAGCATCACGGTTCATTCAAAGAACTAAAAGAAAATCAATTATTTGGGATGTTGACAGCAGTGGAGAAATACAGTAAGAGACAAGGCTGGAGGCAAGAATGGGGTCAAATGTGGCCATTTACAGAGTCTAAACTCCATCCTAAATGCAGTAAGAAAATGGAATGGTTTTAAGCAGAGAAGTGACATAATCTTTTCAAGCTGTGGACTCTGAGGTGTTCGAGGCATCCCCTGGATTTAGGAACATTAGGAGACAGTGCCCTGGCAAAAGCAGCTTCAGGGGGTAAAAATGAAAGTGGAGTTGGCAGAAAGCCAGTTTTGTCTCAGGCACAGAACGAGAAAACAGCTATGCAATTATTGTCCATTATGCACTAACCAGCTAGCAGGTGAGAAATTAAACAGAATGAAGTCTTTTTTTTTTTTTTAAATTCTGAGCTCCTTGGAAGTCTTTAATTCTGACAGATTATAAGATACACGAAAGTAGACAAATAGACAAAAAGAGGTGGGGAAGGGACGATCCATTGGATTTTGATTTTTTTTTTAATTTTACTTATTTATTTGACAAAGAAAGATACAGCAAGAGAGGGAACAAAGCAGGGGGAATGGGTGAGGGAGAAGCAGGCTCTGGTTGAGCAGGGAGCCCAATGCAGGGGCTCAATCCCAGGACCCTGGGATCATGATCTGAGCCGAAGGCAACTGCTTAACAACTGAGCCACCCAGGTGCTGCTGGATTTTGATTTTAAAGATTTACAGTAATTTTAAGGTGGTTTAAAACAAAATTAGGTTAAGAATTTATATTTATATTCTTTTACATTAAAACATTTATATTCTTTTAAATCTTGCTCCAAATAATATTCCTATATGTTTTATATTAAATATTATTTTTAGTAATAAGGATTTATGTCTTCTTTATTTGAATATATGATTGCAGTTTTACAGGAAAATGTAACTTGTTTAGTTACATATTACTTATGTACATTATGTTCTCTTAGAATCACTTATCCGCAAGACTATCCTTACTTTAACCAAAGTCCTAGTCATCCCTCAAGTACATAGTTCACAGAGAAGTTCCTTTCAGGACATCTTCCATCAAATAAGGTTAGCTTTGTTTTTGTCCTTCTGTAGAACTGGATGCCTAACTTTATCACTTTACTGATTTTGTGCCTTATTCATCTTTGTATCCCCCGGTGCACAGCACAGTGCCTGATGCATACTAAGTTGAATAAATGCTTCTCGAACTAATGAATCACTGAGATGCCTTCCAGTTTGAACCAGGCAGCCATTCCTAGGCACCAACATCCCCTGGTGGCAGTAGCCCCGAGGTGCAACACACCAGGTAGGAAGGAGTTAGTGCAGTTTGTCTTACAAGCCTAAAAAACTGTGAAGTAGCAGTAAATCCTCACAGACTCCAGCCCCCGCCCATCTTCCCTCCACCTCAACATCTAAATCCATACAACAAAAAGCCAGCTCAGACACAGTTCTAATGCTTGACCTGTTTCCTCAGAATCGAGCCAATAACACTTGTGATGAACATAACAAGAAGTTTTATAAACAGAATAATTAGTATTGTTAACTTTCAACAGATTCCTAAAATAACTATTTTTGACATATTTTCTTGGCTATTGAATAAATACCAGTTAAAATATTTTACCTCACAAATATTTTTTCTTGTTGACTCAAACAAAGACAGTCACTACAGCCAAATCTATTATTTATTTTAATGTGTATTTAACTCCTCTCCAGTGATCACAGAGTAGAGCCTTTCATTTTTTTTTAAAAATGTAGAAGAGAACATTTTATGTGGAGGTACAGAAACTTAAGGAATATTTTTATACCTTATTTGAACTATTATTTATTCATCTATTTCATAATAATAAACACTGAAACACGTTCCTAATTGCCTTTTTAGTTTGGGCGCATCTCGGAACAACAGAAAATGACCAGATCACCCTCGTTAAGAAGCATATACTGATGGCATGAAGGATCTGCCCAGCAAACAAATTAATTAAGCACCAGACTAAAGAATTCCAGAATCAGCAGTGACTAAGGATTCCTTTACACACAAAGAGAAACAGGAACCCTGTTTCATCCTGATAAAAGCTCTGCAATCATGTTCTCAGTGGTCTGTAGGTCATGCTTTGCAGACTACTTTATACTCCACGAAAAACAATAAATTTAAAGTCATCTATTATTTTATAGACCCTCAGTCTAGCGAGTTTGGATTAAAATTATTCCCACATTTGCCTACAGTTTAAGCAGCCTGTATTTTTCCTGCATTGTTTAACTTCCAGCCCCTCTGTGCCATACCACACCACCCCTATACACTCACAAGGAAAAATTGATAAGATGGGACACAGTGACAACTCCCATTTTATTTTGCTCAAATTCTAGTGCCTGCCTGTGTCTCAATCAATCTCTTCAACTACAAGAAAATACTGGAGAAAAGACAGTAACATTTCCCTCTTCCATCCATTGTGATACCAAGGACAGTATAATAGGAGTGTCCCATTGTGCAAACAAAGCCTACAGACAGCTTCAATATGTGCTGCCTTGGAGCTTGCTTTGGCTCTCTGGAGCAAAGCCGAGATTTAATGAGGCTTACCAGATTGAAGGTCACAATGGTATACCGAATAAGAGGGTTTTTACAGAGAACTCTACACTAATAAAACTAAAGAGCTACATATGGCTAATGGACAACAGAGACATACTAATAAAAGACAATCCATGACGAATAACCAGAATTTAATAAAGCCAGCCACATACACCCAGATACCTATCTTAACAGACTGTAAGGTAACATATGCTCTACAACAGGGAAAGCTCTGGTTCATAGGTAGAAAAATACTACAGTTCATTCACTTCCCAAAATTCCATGTGTAGCCTCTGTCTCCAAAAGTATCAGTCACTTTTCATATTAAATATGGGGGGTGGAAGAAGCGAAACCAGGGAATTTGAGAAAAAAGATTTCAATAACAGAATTCTTTTCTTCTTAAACTGGAAAATTCAGGTGCCCTGCTTCTAATTAACGTTTATTCTTAAAATAAAAATTTATTCCTCCTCTTTTCACTCCATAAGACCATTCTTTTTAGCTGAAGGTCCTTTTCTCACTACATTCCAGAACTTACGCTGAGGTTAAAAATGGGGGGTAGTTATTTTTCGTGAGAATAAAAAACAAACAAAAAACCCTAGGCTCTTGGGGCACCTGGGTGACTCAGTGGGTTAAGGCCTCTGCCTTCAGCTCAGGTCATGGTCCCAGGGTCCTGGGATCAAGCCCCGCATTAGGCTCTCTGCTTGGTGGGGAGCCTGCTTTAAAAAAAAACAAACCCTAGGCTCTTGTCTTGTTTCTGCTGGTGGGTAACCTTAGGGAAGTCACCTAAACCTTCATTGATCCAAGCTCCCTTATGCATAGGGGAGCAGAGTTGGAACACAACTGGGATCTTTAGTGGGGTTTCATCGTGACAACTGAACTTTAGAAGTACAAGAACCCCATAAAATTCTATGTAAAAATATCCTGTGGAAGAGTATTTTTTTTAGGGCGAGAATTCAGATTTTTCACACTTGGTAAAGAAGCACTGGCTAAGATAATTTCTAAGTACAAAGTTGTAGAGAGTCTATAATTCTATGATTCCACCATAACAACAGAGAAAGTAAAATTTTAAGTCAACTGGAGTAGAGAACAGCTACAAATTTTCATCCTCAGAGGATGGAAAAACTAGAAATACTGTTCACTCTACTGTGAACAATTTTAAGGGACCTGGGAGAGCCTAAGGAATTCTCTTAGCAGGGTTTAAAGGCCAGATATCCTCTCCCACCCTCAGCTGAAGACTCAAGGCCATGTCCAAAAGGGCATGGAAGAAAGTATTTGCATACACCTAGTCCCAAATCTTGATTGTTAAAATACCACTCCCCACAACAGCAATGGGAATTAAATAAATGGCGGAGTTTTAGTCTGGGCAGGGATAGGGATAGTAAAGTGACCCTGGGACATCTTGTTGGGCTAGTAAACAAGGAATTAGCAAAGACTAAAGCATCATGTTAAACGTCAACAGAAACAGGTTTGAAAGGTCTCCACTGATCGAATTTGTGCAACATGAACCTCAAAAAGAAATATGAGAGTAATATATCATAAATTCTAAAAATGTAAAGACCATGAGAACAAAACAATAAGAGAAAAAGAGGTATATAATGAGAGAGCAAATAAAAGACAAGGGAGAAAAACGAGAAGCTTTTCTTTGCAGAAGAATGCCAACTAATAATGTAGAAGATGCAATAAAATTAGAAAAATCACCATTTTGCTACCGCCATATAAGAGGTGATTTAGGATCATCAATGGATGTAAAAACAAACAAACAAACAAAAACCACTGGGAGTAAGATACTCACATGGTCTCAAAGTTATCACCGGACATAATCCTTACTACCGCAGCTTTCATTTCCTGAACCACATTTTAAGAATGAACGTAGCACTGGATATTCTAATTAAATGATATCATGGTGGGGCACCTGGGTTGCTCAGTGGGTTAAAGCCTCTGCCTTTGGCTCAGGTCACGATCCCAGGATCCTGGGATCGAGCCCCACATCGGGTTCTTTACGCAGCTGGGAACCTGCTCTCCCCCACCCCCTTCCTGCCTCTCTGCTTACTTGTGATCTCTGTCTGTCAAATAAATAAATAAAATCTTTAAAAAATAAAAAATAAATGACATCATGGTTAATGGGAATTAACTTTTTCAAACATATGTGAACTTAACAGTTTTCAAAGAAGTAGAACATATCACTTAATATACATTCAGCATCATTTGATAATTATTTGAGGATTCAGAAGGTACTCCTCTGATTTATATGACTATTTATTATCAGATGAACATAAAAGATGAAAAGATCACCACACAAAAGTAGGTCCCCACACAGCACACTAGGACTGTCAAGCTGGCTCTTGTCCCTTTCTGCTCCCCCGTGGCCAGTGGTTCCACTTAGGGATATCTCAGTCCACAATTGTTCTACTGTCCCTTCCTAGGCTTTAGAGAAATGAAAAGCAACTCTTCCCCATTCGAAGGTAGGGTGAGATGATGCAGAAAATTCTACAGGACAAATGTTTCCTCAACAAATGGTAAGAGGAAAGGGGGAAGAAAAGGAATGTTCACAGATTAAGAGACTTAAGAAACATATCAACTAAATGCAATGTAATAACCTTAGTCAGATTGAGATTCAAACAAACCAACCATAAAAATATATTTATTAAATAGGAAAATTGAAACACTCAATAGATATTAGAGGTTATTTTTAATTTTGAGGTGTGGCATGATTGAGATTATATTTTTTAAAGAGTCCTTTTTAGTAAGATACACACTGAAGAATTTATGAATAAAAATAGCACTTTAGTCTGGAGTTTGCTTTCAAGTATTACAACTGTGTGGTGGGGCAAGGGGATACAGAGCGAACAAGACTGGTTATGTGTTGATAAACTGTCCAGCCTGGGTGATGAATTCGCAGGTGTTTATTATACTACCCTCTCTCTACTGCTGTGTATGTTTGGAAATTTCTATAATTAAAGAATTTTTTTTTTAAGATTTTATTTATTCATCTAACAGACCGAGATCACAAGTATGCAGAGAGGCAGGCAGAGAGAGAGAGGAAGAGAAGCAGGCTCCCGCTGAGCAGAGAGCCCGATGTGGGGCTCGATCCCAGGACCCTGGGATCATGACCTGAGCTGAAGGCAGAGGCTTTAACCCACTGAGCCACCCAGGCGCCCCAAGAATTTCTTTTCTTTTTTTTTTTTTTTAATGTAAGGAGGCCCTATTAGTAATGGGTATGGAAAAATTGTGGTCAGTTAAGGTGTATGGTTGCCCAGCTTCTAGATCTATGAATAACTGATTTTGTTTCAGTAACCATTTACTGAATACCTGTTAGTTTCTGGTGTCTCTAGAATTTGTTGATACCCAAGGGTACTTTTAAGTATCACCAAGAATGTAGTAATTAACGGTGTGGTCTCTGGAATCAGATCGCCCACACTGGAGTCCCTAGCTCTGCCACTTATTGGCTGTGCGATACAGAGAAAAACTGCCTGACCTCTCAGTTTCCTCACCTATAAAATGGGAATATAATAAGAGCACCTGCCTCAGAGTACCTGTGAAGGACTTAGAGCAGTGCCTCACGCCTGGCCATGGATATTAAGGAGGGCACGTACTGCATGGAGCACCGGGTATTATATGCAAATGATGAACCATGGAACGCTACAGCAAAAACGCATGATGTACTGTATGGCGAGTGACATAACATATTTTTTAAATTTTTTTAATAAAAAAAAAAGAACAGTGCCTCACATATAGTAAGCATTCAACAAATGTCAGCCATTAATATCAGTATTCATCAGTCTCTCATATTAAAAGGAAATTTGACTCCCATTCCACTGTCACTGAAAATCTCATGTGAACACTGTCTTACTTACAGCTATTAAATACTTTAATACCATCCCAGATTTCCTAAATTTTCATGGTTGTGGCCTTTGTTTGTGACAAATCTATGCTTATAACAGTTTGAGGAGACATTACGTTCCTTCAGGATGAATTGACAAAAAAAGATACCAAGATGCCACCCCAGCTGTCCTTTAGTGAACCAGTTTATCTGGCAGTGTATTTTGTCCTCTGGCAGTACAGCCCTGATACTCATCTGTGAATATAAGGTCACATCATCATAAGCAGGGCTGGAAAATACCACCCAAGTTGATTCACCAGTAACTGTTGAGATTTTGAAATATAATAAAGCTGGGACATAGCAAAGAGGGCCAACCTCCTGCCTCTTTCTCTGACAGTGAAGATCTGGTGAGAGTGCGGATGCTGCGGGGGCTGGGAGCGAAAGCTGGACGGGAAGGCAGTGCAAGACACCGGAGGTGCTGGGACACGACCTGATCCTAGACAGGGATCGGGTCTATTCACTGCTGAATTTTAATAATATACATATAAGCTTCAAATTAGTCCATTTTAAAATCTGTGTCTCTACTAACCACTTACCCCACGTGGAATGAGTTTGGAGAACACCCGCCTATATCCGTGTGGAAGCAGATTCAGCCACACAGATTCATTTCTCAGAGGAAGTTTGTAATGGTTCAAAACTGCTCGTGCCTTCACAGTTGGTGGAGCCCACCATTCTACACATTCCTGCCCTCGGCAGACGGTACAAGGCATGTTTTCAGGGTAGGTTAGCATCAGTAGGAAATCAAAACAATAACTCAAGACTGGTCAGTAGATCTCAAGAGCGGGGCCATGGGAGTAGTCTGCTCCAGGTACAGAAAATAAGGGGATGTGATATCTGAAGACAATACAGAAACATGGATGGACCGACTAAAACTCAGTCCGCTATTTATTATCATCACGCACTGGCAATTCAAAACAGCGTCAATGATCGAATATTCCCCTCCACAAAAATCTTTTGTTCGTCTAAATTCCAAACAATTACTGTGGCCACTGCTGAATTTTAATAATATACATATAAGCTTCAAATTAGTCCATTTTAAAATCTGTGTCTCTACTAACCACTTACCCCACATGGAATGAGTTTGGAGAACACCCGCCTATATCTGTGTGGAAGCAGATTCAGCCACACAGATTCATTTCTCAGAGGAAGTTTGTAATGGTTCAAAATTGCTCGTGCTTTCACAGTTGGTGGAGCCCCCATTCTTATACATTCCTGCCCTTAAGAGCACATTCAAATAAACAATGATAGTCTGATGATCATAAAGTGAAAAGGCCGAATTTTAGTTGTTTCCTTTCTGTCACATATGTGACCATTTGAAGTTTGTTTTTTGTTTTTTGTTTTTAAAGATTTTATTTATTTATTTGACAGAGAGAGATCACAAGCATGCAGGGAGGAAGGCAGAGAGAGGAGGAAGCAGGCTCTACGCAGAGCAGAGAACCCGATGTGGGGCTCGATCCCAGGACGCTGGGATCATGACCTGAGCCGAAGGCAGAGGCTTTAACCCACTGAGCCACCCAGGCGCCCCACATTTGAAGTTTTTAACTTGCATATGGAGAACTACCAGGTGAGATATTTTTGTTTGGTAAATGCAGATTTTATCTTACACAGAAAATATTTTAATGGATATGAATAGTATCTTTTAAATCAGAATTTATTACTGTTTATAACTTTTTTCAAAACTAGATATATATCAGTAAACTAAATATATGTTAATAAATATATATCAATCTAGTAATTGTTCAGTGAAAGAGTGACTTACTGATATTATAATTACTATGTAGAAAATAATGATTGTTCCTGATATTAAATACTTATTAACAAAAAATAATTATGTCACATAGAGGAGCGGGTATTAAAAAGTGATGAATCCCAGGTTAAATGCACCAGATGCACCACTGTCTTTGATAGTCTTCTGTTCTGTGATTAACTCCATTTAGCAGTTAGCATTAGCACTTAGCATTAAAAAAATCCAAGACCCTGAGAATAAGTATCAGAGCCAGTAGTGCTGACTGGTGCTGGGTTCTAGCTATCAAATGCAGAAACAAACAAATCTCTATTATTTTGTTATATTCACATGTTTTAGAAATCAAACATGTTTTAGAAAGGGCAGGACGGGCACCTGGATGGCTCAGTGGGTTAAGCCTCTGACTTCGGCTCAGGTCCTGGGATGGAGCCCCACATCAGGCTTTCTGCTCGGCAGGGGGCCTGCTCCCCACACCCCCCGCCCCGTCTGCTGCTCTGCCTACTTGTGATCTCTCTCTCTCTGTCAAATAAATAAATAAAATCTTAAAAAAAAAAAAGGACAAGACAACACTAATCGAACAGATAATGGTCATTCACAAAAGAAATAGGAAAAGAGACCAACCTGTGAATTTCTGGCATTAATGCTACTGAACCATGGCTCATTTATAACCATTCCCCTAGTTACAATGACATATTATCTATCTTGTTTTTTACATCAGATTTTAGAATCTTTCAGAGTGAAATCCTAAACAGAGCTTTCTCATAAGATTCTAAAGGATACTTGGTTAGTAGGTAACACAGCCGCTCAAGATTTTTAAGCAGAGAAATTATATTGAGATTTAACAACTCATATTGTGTGAATTCATGTGAAAAAGGCTAAGATTTTCTAAAACTATCTGATCGACTGTTTACTAAGACAGAATAATTAGATAACTTCTTAGAAAATAAATTATGTTGTCCTAGCCTATTTGTGGTTAACTTTCAATTTTAATATTATGTGACCATTCCTTGAATGGCAAACAGTGGTAAATGTTTGCTGTGTGTCTAGCAGCGTGCTTGGTGGTGGTGGCTGGGCCTCACAGACCAAACCAAAGGAGCAAAGTCTCTGCTAGTCAATGAATTGATAAATATAAACAAATACACGTGGAAATGTGACCAGTGAGATCACAGAGAAACATACAAAGTGCTACAGAAACAAAAAGCAATAGCTTGAAATAAGCTCCGAACCTCAGCAACCCTGGATGCTTGTACTTCGAAGAAGGGCCTCCATGGTGAGCCATTAATGAATTTTGGAACAGGGTGAGCAGACACAGATGAGCAGCTCCTAAGTTTCTCTTTAGACACCTTGTGCATGGAATGTCTACGGGACAACGGTATGCATACATCCGACAGAGGTGGAAAAGCAGTTTGGAGTCATAAGAAAGGTGGGGCTCACTGATACAGTTTTAGGCGTCACCATCTGAGAGATGGGGATTAGAATCAGGGGACTGCATGAGATCGGCTTAGGGAAAGGATGTCATGTGGAAGAAAAAGACTGAGAGTGGAATTGGAGTATATATAGCTTCACATCACTGCTTAAAATTTTACCATGTGATTAAATGCATAAGCTTTCCTAAAGTATAGATCCCCATCTTTCACTTCTTTTATCCAGAAAAGTTGTTAAGAACACGGTGTCAGAAGATAGAGGAGGGTCAGTAAAGTATCTTCCGGACTGATTAAGCACTTTGGGACAGAAAACCGAGGCGAGCCGCTCCATACTGTTTACAGTTCCATTCAGGGTAACTGACCGCCAGAGGACACAAGGTGCTGGATGATCCGGGCACTATGCGGCCATTCTCTGCCCCAGGCTCTGCCCGGGCCGCTCCTTAACCCACAGCTATAATGGAGCGAGGGGCATGGTGGTGAGGGCACAGGGTATTTCTCTAAAGGTGTACCAGCCATCTCTACTACTTAGCTAAAGTGGGGCCTTCTGTGCCCTTTCCGCATTCCGGTCAGGGCATTCGTTAACTTCCACTGGACCTGCAACATGAAGCCCCAAGGCGGCTCAGGTGAAGGCACAAACAAAATGGAGGGCCAAAGAGTCAGTGTTGTCAGCTCTTCTACACATGGGCTCTGAGAGAGAGTCCTAACTCTGCCACTCAGGAGCTGGAGGGTCATGTCATGGGCCGGTTACACAACCTGCAGGCCTCAGTTTCCTTATCTGTACAATGAGGATATCATCGTGACCACCACACCATGTACAGTTTTTGTGAGAATTAGATGAGACGAAGCATGTGAGGTGCCTCCTACAGTGAATGGCACAGAGAACGCTCTCAATAAATGTTAGCTACCGTAATGGTGACAGTGACGAATCTTAACACACTTCTGGCCATATGGCAGGAACTTAATAAATCCTGGCTATGTTCCCCATGTTTTGAAAATCTATTTTCATCTCTTAATGAATGGCCCATATAGAGAGTATTTTGTGGAGCTGAATAAAAAATAATTCAATGTACAATACAGATTGACCTCATTCTCTGATTATGGACATACGACTGTCACTATACAAAAGAACTTGATTGAGAAATGACTGCACTCTTGTATTACTTCCCTGTTGATATTAAGTAACCTGCTGCTTCTGATCTTTTTCTACTTTAAACAGTCTAAGTATCTGTGAATAAATACAAAAATAAACCCCAAATTTCCTAATCACCCCTGAAATGGATGAAAATGCTTAGTCAGAGTGAACTAATGAGTTCTCAAAACTTCCATAATTATAGCTCCATTATTCCACTTTTTAAATTGTATCACAGTTAGCAACATGTGAGTCTATTTCTTCCCACAGATTTATAGGCACACTGAAGTCAAAAAATGTATTCATCACTGTATCCTCAGGATCCAAACTAGTGCAGCCATGTGACAGATACTCAGTAAGCATTCTGGATAAAGGAAGGAAAGAAGGGATGAACAAAGGAATAAAGTAAAGAATGAGCAAATGAAAGAACTCAGGAACATGCAGGACAGGAAAAGGGATAGCCTGGATTGTACAAAATAAAGAGGGTGGGCTGGATGATCTCTGCAGTTCCTTATGATTCAGCTGAAGACTAGTCTATGGTTGATGTATCTTATCATAATGCCTGTCATTAATGATGACAGTCTGTCAGCTGGATAGAAATAAATGATACAGTTTCAATATTCATAAAGTATTGCTATTTTTATGGAAAAGCAATTTTAAAAATTAAAAATCCACTCCGTTGGAAAGAGCCAAAGACATACTGTGGCACTTAAAAAAATTTTTTTTGACTCTGTACTCACCAGGCAAATAAACCAGTCCCACTTGGTATAGGGGTAGAGATGACAGACAACCGAAGGAAGAAAGAGGCTCAAAGGAAGAAAGAGGCTCAAAGTGCCATTCTGCAACACTGTCTGTGACTGGAAATCATAAGCATTAAACTGGTGTGCAAATGCAGAGATGGCATATGTCACAGACCATATGACCCTGGGTGCAATCAAACATAATAATTTAATACTTTGTGGAACTCTTAGGGGTAAAGACATCATTCTAGGTTAAAGAGGTTTCTAAATAACTGATCTCTTTGCCCATTTTTTAAAAAAAGATTTATTTTTATTGATTTATTTGAGAGAGAGAGCACACGTGTGCATGGGCAGAGGCAGAGGATCTTCAAGCAGACTCCCTGCTGAGAGTGGAGCCCAACACGGGGCTCGATCCCACAGCCCATGACATCATGACCTGAACTGAAACCAAGAGTTGGACGCTTTACCAACTGAGTCACTCTGGCACACTAGATACTTTGCCTATAGTAAAAATAACATCTTTTAAAATGTTACACTCTGGGGATGGACATCTCTCTGAGAGGTATCATTACAAAAAAGAAGCCATATTATTTAAGATGCTCTGGACTACAGGTAAAAGAAGACTCAACTAACAGAGGATTAAACAATAAACACATTTCATTTCCTACATAACAAAAAGTCTTTGGTTTTCAGAATTGGTTTAGAGTTCAGCAATGTCATGGAGAACTCAGACTCTTTCTGTGCTTCCTTGCCCCCATCCCCAGCATACTGGGGAAGAAGCCTTGTCACAAAATGGCTGCCACAGCTCCAAGCATCTCATCCTTCCTCACAAACGCATTTCCCAAACAGGAAGGAAGGTGTAGTGGTAAAAAGGATCTTCTAGTCTTAAGGCTCACTGCCTTATCATGGAGGAAAATCTTTCCGAGAAGCTCCCATGCTGACTTGACCTTACATCTTTTTTTTCCCCTAGTGAAGCAATTTTTAAAGGTACTTTTTATTCAATATATTTAAACAACAAAAACCCAGTGCAGCCATTTCTCCCACCCCTTGCCTCTGACAACCACCATTCTGTTCTCTTTATCTATGAGCTTGCCTTTTTTTGTTTTTTTAAGATTCCACATATAAGGGAGAACATATAGTATTATAGTACTTGTCTTGCCCTGTCTAACTTATTGCACTTAGTGTAATACTCTTGAGGCCCACCCATGTTGTTGTAAATGGCAAGATTTTATTTTCTTTTACAATTCATTAATATTCCATAGTGTATGTAAACCACAATTTCTTTATCTGCTTATCCATCAATGGACATTTACCTTATTTCTTTACCCTGGTTATATAAATGGTGTTGCGATGAACATGGGGTGCATATTTCTTTTCACATTAGTGTTTCTGTTTGCCACATATTTTTAAATTGCATACATTTATTTATAATAAGAAGTTTAAAAAGATAGCGGGCAGAGGTTTGACAGACTTGATGAGAACTGAAACTGTGAATATTCAGTGCTTTTAAGAAATCTACCATTGGGTGCCTGGATGGCTCAGTGGGTTAAAGCCTCTGCCTTCGGCTCAGGTCATGATCCCAGGGTCCTGGGATCGAGCCCCGCATCGGGCTCTCTGCTCAGCGGGGAGCCTGCTTCTCCATCTCTCTCTGCCTGCCTCTCTGCCTACTTGTAATCTCTGTCAAATAAATAAATAAAATCTTTAAAATAAAAAAAGAAGGAAAGAAATCTACTCTTAAGCACAGATCCTTTTCTAATCCTATACGATCACCACAGTGCCGTACAAAGTAGGATGAGAAGGATATGGGATTGAATTACAGCTCTGTTATTTATTTCTTGTAAAATGAAGACCAGAATGTCTACCCCCATAGAAATGAAGACAATAATATGTATGTTGATTGTGTAAAGGGTCTAATTTGCCATGTCTAGACTCAAGATAAAATTTTAATTTTTTTCTTATAGAAGTTCCTTTTCCCCTATATTATTATGAAAGCACAATATAACTGCTATGTTTCTGAGTCAAAGAACAGGAGTCCTATGACTCAAGGAAATAGAAAAGATCTATATATGCACATGAGAAATAAAATTTATTATTTCTCCCTGGATAGGTCTGGTATAACTTCTTATCATCTTCTGCACCACACAGAGAAGATGACTAAGCTTGCTGATCGAAGCAATTATTCAAGAGCAGAGGCAGAAGAAAACAAGGAGCAGCAAACACCTAACACTGACTGGCAAGGAGACAGATGAGCTGATCTTTTTGATTCTGAAAATGGGTCACTGTATCCTCAGCAGTAACCTCAGAATTCTAATGACTGTGGAACCCAGAGAATGCTGACCAGAGGAACAGAACAGTGGGATGAAAACAATGAACTTTGCTAGATGACATTATTACCAAATCATTTTCAAGGTGTGAAATCAGCTTGTATCTAGCAAGAATAGAGAGGCCCGGAATCGCATTCTCCTGGCCTCTTACCTTCTCATCCTTCTTAACATTACTAGCTGGAGGTAATAAAAACAGCAATGGCCTGAGAAGACACTGATCCAGGCTGGGTTCCTGGCTTAGGCTTCATTTCTTTGTGTTTGAACATCCATTTCTTCAGTAGAAATCAGGTGAGGCTGGGCCCCCATCTCTGAAGCATCTTCCAACACTTAAGACGCTCTGACTCTAGGAGCACTTTGATTTTTTGAACAACTTTTGCTTTATTTTATTAGCAATACCAATCTTCTATTTCCATAATAGCAAAGTTATTACTGGAAAAATAAAGGAGCACTTATATGATCATATTTTTCCAGTAAGATAAGAACAGCCAAGTATTACCTGAGACCTGGAAGTAAGGATGACTTGTCCAAAAGTCACCCTGATATTCAGGGATTTAGAAAAGGCAGTTATTTTTGAAAAAAGCAAAATTAGGGCAGCTGTGTGGCTCAGTTGGTTAGTTGGCAGGTGGCGACTACCTTCATCTCAGGTCATGATCCTGGAGTCCCAGGATCAAGTCCAGCATCGGGCTCTCTGCTCAATGTGGTGTCTGCTTCTCCCTCTGACCCATCCCCACTCTTGTGCTCTCTCTCTCTCTCTCTAATAAATAAACTCTAAAAAAAAAAAAAAGAAAAAGGCAAAATTAATAGTTCCAGAGTGAAATAAACATATTCTTAAAATTTTCATAACTCTAAAATATTTGGTTGTGTGGAAGTGCAGGTTCTAAAATGAGCACGATCAGCTCTGACGAAGGTAGGACCACAGCCCAGTGCATTACAGGGGCAGATAAAAAAGACTCAAGTCTCAGTTCAAAGGCCACTCCCTTCATTCAAAGATCTTTCTGAAACTCTACTCACATCCCTTACCCCTGTTCGAATTATTATAAACTGAATTCCACTGGCCTTCCACAGCACTTTTTTTTTTTAAGACATTTATTTATTTATTTGAGAGAGAGAGAGAGACAGTGAGAGAGAGCATGAGCGAGGAGAAGGTCAGAGGGAGAAGCAGACTCCCCATGGAGCTGGGAGCCTGATGCGGGCCTCGATCCCGGGACTCCAGGATCAAGACCTGAGCCGAAGGCAGTCGTCCAACCAACTGAGCCACCCAGGCATCCCTCCACAGCACTTTATTGGTACCTTTTATAGCACAGACAGCTTTCTTCCTGTCTTATGAGTATTTATACACACATTTTCTCATATACTCCCCAGCTGCTTATAATAATAATAAATAAGTACTGTGAAATCGACGATTCTCCAGAACAACAGATTTCCAGGTTTTTTTATTGGAATGTACAGGTAAGAAATACCTTACATAGTGACCCGGTGTTTCACAAAATACTTGCCGTAACTGAGTAAGACACACCCTGATATTTTCTATTCTTTTCTATTTTACTGTTTCATTCTTTTTTAATTCTGGTAGCCACTGACTAGACTGATGTTTACAAAACTCTACTGAGTCTCGTCCTACAGTTTAACAGTGCTCCAGAAGAGTTATTTAGAAAGAAGCAAACATTTAAGGGAAGACTTAGTTTCTGGAATTCCTTTCTGAAAATGATCCACAATCTACTTATTCTTCGCCTTCCTACAGTTGCTGAGAAGCTAAATACTTATCTTACCAGGCTCCCTTGCAGCTTTTTCTGGCAAATGAAATGTAAGTAAAAGTCACTCGGAAGTCTTGTAGGAAAGGGTTTTAAAGGAGCCAGAGTCTCCTGGCATGTCCCAACAGCCCTCTACCACTCTTCCCTTTCTTCTTGCCTGAAACGTGGCGCCAATGCCAGGAGCCGCACCATGCACCTACTGAAAGCCCAGGTACAAGACCTACAAGGACGAATGGAAGAACAGAAGGCGCCTCAGTCTATGGTGACGTCACTGAGCCAGCAGGTCAGCCGTGGGATGCCTACCCCAGACTTTCTACTATGTGAGACAAATAAAGTCCTTACTGCTTAAGCTGCTGTTAGGTTTCTGGTTATTTATAGTTGAACATATTCCAAATTGATCCTACACTCAATAACCATTTTTGTACTCAATGACCCTCCATGGGAGATAAATTTTTAAAAAGGGAAGAGTGTCTTTTCTGAAATATATTATGGAAGGTCTCTAATGCTTTTATTTATACAAGAACAGCTTTGGAGATCTCCAGTAGGCAAATGCCTCCAGTGATCAGTTCTCAGAAAAAAAAAAAAAAAAAAAAAGCTTTGTTTTGTAAACATTTTAGTCATGTATTAATTTAATTTTATCCCCAGGCACAAAGCTAGTCACTGAGAATCCAACTCCAATCTCCAAGAGGCTTATAGTTTGGTGTGAGAAGCAAACACACCCCTGAGATAAATGCTGTGACGGGATGCTGTCAGGGTACTGGGGCAGAACAGAGATGAGGCAGAAAAGATTCATATGCTTTTCAAAGTGTCAAAGGCAGTGAAATACAGAAAATTTTATTTAACCATCTTAGCAACTTCATTTCTCCTTTAAAGGAGGCCAAAAAAGGGGATTATTTTTTAAATAGGATAACATGGAGAAACATGTTCTCATGGCTTCTAATAAAACTCTTCTATGATCATGAGAAATGTCCCATGGAAATATCCCAGGGAAAAGAACTTTTTTTTTTTTTTTTTTTTTCAGTTAAACCTCCAAATAGCTTCTTACAAACTACAAAAAAAACCTTAATGCCTGTCATGTCACATCACGTTTATTTTGCATTTGTCGGTTAAACTGGTGCAATTGTAGGTGTTAATTCACTTAGCACTTCGAAAAGATCAGCAACCAAAGATAACTGATATTTTTACTCATCAACACACACTAGAATAGACATAGATTAGAACAAGACAGTAAATTTTGTCAAATAAAAACAGACCAAAATTTTAAATAACAAATAGTAGAAAATAGTAGAAACAAGAATTTGTTTTATTGCTTCCCTGCTTTTTGGGTAAGATCGAGTTTAGAAACAAGAATTTTTATTAATCCAGAGAGACTAAGTTAATCGACTCAAGCTATTAGAACAAAGTCCCATTTGGATCCCACTGACCTCCACACAGTAGTTTCACATGACAACTAGACTGAACAGATACACATGCCAACTATTTGGGATTTTTTTTTTTTTGGTCTTAGATGCAACACCTTTACTTACAGTGACCATATTTCAAACCAAAAATTAATGGAGCCTAACGGCTGAAATTGAAACTAATCTAAAAAGCCAATAACCTGATATAAATAATCACCATACCTGATCCCCAGCAAGCCAGGAGAAATGGGGGTGAGGGACTCTGTTAAAGGACTCTGTTAAACACAGAATTTAAGCAACATGGTCTAGGTACTTTGGCTCATGAGTATCTTTTTTCTCAAAAAAACAAAAGGTTTTTGAGAAGGTTTAGATAACCAGGACAAATGGCAAATTGTCATGTACACGAAGTCAGTGCTTCCTCTAACAATAACTCCTTCAGTTACTTTTATCTCTTTCTCTCCTCTTAAAGTTACCGTCCAGGGGCCATAAAAACTATGTTCTCTTCAGGTAAATTAAATATTTTAAACTTTTCAAATAACTTACATTTTTGGAGTTAGTTCTTACTTTTATTTTTACTTACTTTGCTTTTTTATATTTATGTTTCCTTTAGTAGCGAAGTTACGTATAAAAGTAGTTTTAAAAACCGAAGCGTTCTACATGGCTCATTACGCAAAACAGCAGTGCCTTCCCCATCCCATTTTCCCCACTTCCCAGAGGCAAACACATTAAAACCTTTTAATTGTTTATTTCGCCACTGACTCCATATCTCCAAAAACAATGTTGTATTGCTGTTTTTGATTTTTTTAGTTATAATTGTCTACTATCTTTTAAACTTCCACTCCCCATTCTCCCACTAGAGTTATTATCATTTTGTATGGCTCTATATTCAATGTCTACATTATTACTACATAAATATTTCCAGCTGACCACATGCTACACTAATGATTATATTTTCCCGAAGAACTCCTGTTCCTATCTTAAACCCAAAATCAGTGACAGTCTTGTTTTTAATTTTTTAAATGTAACTAACTACAATTATTATGAAAATTCTCCACAAATTGTTTACATCTTCTCTTAATAAGTTAAATATAAAATTCTTTCAATTTCATCTTCTTGGCAACATGGTCCCTGAAGACTTTGGACCTATTCAAATTTGGACTATTTTGTTCTCAAGGCTAACCACTAAGTTGTCATCTTTGAGATTTTCTTTCACCAATACCCTGTGCATTCCCTTTGCTTCACTTCTGTGTTAAAGCCTCTATTTCCTGCTTTTCAGGTTTCTCTCCCTCTTTCTCTCTGACATCTTTACTTTGATGAAGATATTCTTCTAGTAATCTGCTAGAAGAAAAAAATTTGAGACCTCAAATGTATGAAAATGTACTTATTTAACCCTCATATACTGAAGGTGGTTTTTTGTTTGTTTGTTTGTTTTGGTATTGGATTTCACTTTATTTTTTTCCTTTTCCTGTTTTGACAGAGAAAACAGTATCACCAAAAGGAAGCAGCCAGAAAGGAGCAGGTGAGCTGGACTGCAGGGATGGGAGGGGGCGGGCGGGGGCAGGGGTGGAGTTGATGGAGAGGCTCTATGTTCAGGAGTTCTGCTTCTGCTACCCAGATTGTGAGTTTCAGGGAGAAGGACAGGCACAGGGGTTGGCTAGAAATACTTCCCTCAGAATTCTGAAGGCATCACTTCATTTTCTTCCTCTATTCTTTGTACTGCTTTATTGTGCGCCCATGTGTTTCACCAGTGCTGCTGAGACCCTTGATGCCAGTTTGATTCTTAACAGTATGTAACCTATTCTCTCCATTTTCTTGGAAACTTTTTCAGAAACTCTCTTTCTCCCTTGTATTTTGCAATGTCACACCTAAGCTTCAGTGTGAATTCACTTCCATCTGCTGTGCTGAGTTCTCAATGGGCTTGATTTTCAATATGGAAACTGACATCCTCCAGTTCTGTGAAATTTCCTTGAATTATATCTTTGATGACTTTCTCCCTTCCATTTCTCCTTCTCGGTGGGTTTCCTGTGATTGGGATATTCTACTACTGATCCTCTAATTTTCTTTTATTTTCTCTCCTTTTTCTCTCCTTTCTGAGAGTTTTCCTCAACTTATCTTCCAAAACTTATTACATTTTAAAAATTTACTTGTTATTGGGGCACCTGGGTGGCTCAGTGGGTTAAAGCCTCTGCTTTCGGCTCAGGTCATCATCCCAGGGTCCTGGGATCAAGCCCCGCATCGGGCTCTCTGCTCAGCGGGGAGCCTGCTTCCTCCTCTCTCTCTGCCTGCCTCTCTGCCTACTTGTGATCTGTCTGTCAAATAAATAAATAAAATCTTTAAAATAAATTTACTTGTTATTTAAATTTCCTTTTTATATTTAACACTGAAATAACTTCAAATTTACATATAAGTTGCAAACTTTTTTTTAAAGATTTTATCTAATTATTTGAGAGAGAGGACATGAGCAGTGGGGAAGGGTAGAGGGAGAGGGAGAAGGAGACTCCTCATTGAGCAAGAAGCCCAAGGCAGGTCTTAATCCCAGGACCCTGGGATCATGATCTGAGCTGAAGGCAGATGCTTAACTGACTGAGCCACTCAGTTTCCCCTAAAGTGGCAAACATCTTAAAGTTCAAATATGTCTTTCACTCACCATTTCCTAATGTTAATAACCTATGTAACTACAGTACAATGATTAAAACCAGAAAATTAGGGGTGCCTGGGCGGCTCAGTAGGTTAAAGCCTCTGCCTTTGGCTCAGGTCATGATCCCAGGACCCTGCTATGGAGTCGCGCATCAGGCTCTCTGCTTGGGGGAGCCTGCTTCCCTTCCTCTCTCTCTGCCTGCCTCTCTGCCTACTTGTGATCTCTCTACCTGTCAAATAAATAAATAAAACCAGAAAATTAGTATTGGTATAACAATATTAACTAAATTTACATATTTTATTCAAAATGCACTAGTTGTTTCCCTAATGAACCTGTTTCTGTTTCAGGATCCAATTCAGGGTCTCACACTGCATTTAGTTGTTATGGCTACTTGATCTCTTCTAACCTATGACAGGTCCTCCTCAGTCTTTCTTTATCCTTCCTGACCTTGACACTTTGGATGAATACTGGTGAGTTATTTGTATTTACGTATTCTCTCAATTTGAATCTGATGTTTTCTCAAGACTGGATTGAGGTTATGCATTTTAAGCAAAAATACCAGAGAAGTAATGTGTTCTTCACATGCATCGTATTGGGGGTACTGGTATATTGTATTATTGGCAGTGTTAATCTTGATCACTTGGTTAGGTGGTGTCTGCCCTATTTCTCAAGTATAAATATATTTTTCCTTTTGTAATTGAAAAATGGAAGCAGGCAGGCAACTAAGCTAACTAGCCCATTTTGGGCAAAAGTAACTGATCTGGATTACAGTTACCTATTTTTTAATGTACTCCAGCTAAAACAAACAGAAAAGAGCTCTTTTCCCTCTGAAAACTTCAAAAATAGTGCCTTTCCAGAGAAACAGGACCCTCAGGATCTTTAGATCTAAGATATTCTGGGGATCTACAGACACAGTATTCATAGGCCCTTTTATTAAATAAGACTAAAAATTTGGCAAGCAACTCGACTGCATATTGTTTGCATCCTAACTTGGACTAAAATGTAGGTACCTTCCTGAGGAGGAAAGTATTTATTTATACAAATATGTGAGACCCAAGGCCTAAAATAGCTTGTTTGTTGGAGTCAACACATTCTCTTCTTGCCTCCCAGCAGCAAATTCCTACCTCAGCTAGCAAAACCAATTGTGTTCACCCTCCCTAAGGCAGAAGGTGAACAATAATCTAAAGAGGAAACTCTAACTTAGAAACTCGCTAGAGAGAGAGAAAGACACCCCATTTCTACAAGAGGTGATATCCCTGAACAGACCAAAGGGACGGACAGGGCTGATGGGCCCTGCCAGGTCCAAAAGCGAAGGAAATGACAAGATGGAAAAGAAGGAAAGAAAGGATGAAAAGGGTGTCAGGTAGAAATAAGAAAAGAGAAGAAAAGTAATCATAGTAGTTAAAATTTACTGAGTACATATGTGCCAGACTCTGTTCTAAATGCATTATAAACACAACGGCCCTTGAAGGAACTAATGTTCTTAAAACATTATGTACACTGCTTCCATTAGAAGTTCATGTGCAAGGCTGGCAAGTGTCACCAATTATCTCTGGTGCCACCGAAGGCAGATTCTGGGCTGCATGGCCTTAGGATGAATGCACGGAGCTTGGCCTTGAATAGGCCTTGTGCTTTGCTAGTAAATATAAATTTAGTGCTTTTCCACCAGGACAACCATCACAGCTCAATAGTGCTCATTAAATATTCTCATGTTTTTGTACAACCCAAGTGAGAGCCGATTATTAAAGACCAAGTTATTACAGAGGAACCAAGAAAAAAGGAGGAAAAAAGAATAAAGATTTCCCTCACCGTATTCAGATAAGCCAGCCTGCTATTTGCTTTAGGGAACTATATGACCTGCTCCGACTATAAAACAGCTTTCTTATGGCTGATGAGAAAATTTCCACACAGCTAATACTGAAAAGGTATGCAGATTGGAATAAATCAATCTTGCCAGCTTTGGAAATTTCCAAATATACTATTCAGACTGACAGTGTCAGAAGGTCAAGAAACGTACAAATCCCCTTCAGTAAGGACGAGTGCTTTTGAACACTGGCCGTCTCCAGAGTTTAGTCTTATAATTCTTTATAGAGTAGGATCCACTCATGGGACATGAACTTCATATCTCCGCTATCATATCTCCTGTGCTCTGTCAGCTATTTCTGGTTTATAATTCTAAGAACCCCTAGGGCCTTTCCCAACTCCAGCAGAAGTCTAAAGGACAGGGAGGATTTAGCTTGAGGAAGTGTGGCCTGAGAACAAATGGGTTTCTATGAAGAGCTTTAAAAAGACAAGAAGCCCAAACTTGAAGGGATAGTTCTGTTGTTGCATCAAGGGATATCAGAAGGGACACTGCCCCAGGAAAACACCCTATACATCATTCTACCTGGGCCTGAAAGTCCTTCAATAGGAGACCAAGCTCTAACATAGTAACTTCAATACCTACCCAACAACTTTTCAGAAAATAGGTTTTAATAAGGACAAAAGCTTGGGGTTGGAAGAATCCTCAAGGTAGAGATCACAGACAGGATTACTAAGGGTTTTAGCCCAAAGCTCTGGACGAAGCAATTAGATTTTCCAGGGATGGGATTGCAGAGTATCAAGAATGGAAAGATGGGAGTAAAATTAGCTATAATAAATATTTTTAAAAATCATAGATATTCCACATTTAGAATCATATTCTACCTAATCTCTAGACTCAATAAATTTTGACAAAAAACAAAGGTATTACAGGTTGAAAAGGATGCTGTCTCTTCACTGAAAAAGACAACCTAAGTTTGCGATATTGAAAGGCATCAGATAACAGTATTAACAATAAATAATTAATAGCCAACACCTTTAACATAGAACTTATTATGTAGGAAGCAATCTCCAAACTTATAAACTCACATTTATTTCATCTTACCCACACACAACCATATGAAATAGGCCCTTTTAAATGCAGCTAAGTCCTATCATTTTATTAAAAATGGGAACAGATTTATTTGCACTTTGCTCCTACCATATTAAACATATTAAGCTCAGAGTTTCAGTTATTTTTAACTTTGTCAAAAATAAAAATAACCGGCTGCTCAGAGCTGTCTTAAAGAGTCATTTGAAAGATCAATAACATACTCCAGGCAAATATCTTCTATTTTATATAAAAGATGTTACACTTTTTTGGGCACAGATAGTTCTGTTTATTAGCTTCAGTGTTCCTATTTGGCATACTTGCCACATCATAGTTGTTCTTTGCTTTTAGCGAGAGCACAGAGTTCATGCCTCTGAGAACCCTGAGTTCCCAGGGCTGGGAAGGAAGTGAAGACTTATAAAGAAAGTTCTTAGCTCCCTGGCTAAGAAAGAGATACCAGCACTAAACAGAAAATGGGACAGTTGGTTATCATCCATCCTGAAAACACGTGCTTGCTACCTATTGCTAAGTGAACAATCGAGAAATAACTTACTTTTTTTGATAATGAATTAAGAGTAACATTGAAGTGGGGTGCCTGGGTGGCTCAGTCAATTAAGCATCCAACTCTTGGTTTTAGCTCAGGTCATGATCATGGGGTTGTGAGACAGAACCCCATGTTGGGCTCCATGCTCAGTGGGGAATTTTGCTTAGGATTCTCTCTCTCCCTCCTCCTCCCCCTCCCCCTGCTCGTGCTCTCTTTCTCTCTCTAAAAAAATAAATAAATCTTTAAAAAAAAAAAAAAAAGAACAACTTTGAAGAATTATGGCAATGTAATGTTTTGAGAACTATGGACATACTCATGAAAAGATAAAGATATCTCCTCTTTTCTTCTACCTAAGGCAATGTCGAGATGTACAAAAGACATAGAATTAAAAAAAAAATCTAATAATAAAAGCAAGATTTCTACCTGGACACAGACTCTTACAGGACTATGCTAGGAGTTCGATCATTCTTTAAGGATTCTTTAAGGATTAAGGTAACAAAATATGACCCATCTTTGTCTTATGCAGGTAAAAGTAATAATTTGAGGAAGGCAGCAAAACTGCTTTTCATTCTTACAGAGTACCCTCGTTTTGAGTTCTTCAAAGCAGAATCATAGAAGGAAAGTTCTAGCGAAAATCTGTTCAGAAGGTTTCCCCTCTAAGTTAGTAAGTGGCCCTTCAAACCACTGCCCAGACTCTCTTAGATCTGGAGTTCACCCAGCCAGGTAGCTGCATCAGGAATGCTCAGAAAGTTCAAATGACCCATTGTGCAGGCTCCCTGATCAGGCAGTTACTGATCTAGAATTTCTTCTTCTAACGTCTAATCCTCTTTTTCCTTTTTCTCTCCTCTACCTCTCCCCTGCCATATCCTTTGAGTCATGAATATAAATCTTAATACAGGGGGGCCTGGGTGGCTCAAGTGGGTTAAGCACCAGCCTTCAGATCAGGTCATGATCTGATCTGGGGTCATGGGTCATGGGATGGAGTCCTGCATCAGCAATAGGGACTCTGCTATTTCCTCTGCCCCTCCCCCCCATCCTATGCATGTACAAGCACGTGTGAGTGCTCTCTCTCTCTCTCAAAAATAAATAAATAAAAATCTTAAAATAGGGCGCCTGGGTGGCTCAGTGGGTTAAGCCGCTGCCTTCGGCTCAGGTCATGATCTCAGGGTCCTGGGATCAAGGCCCGCATCGGGCTCTCTGCTCAGCGGGGAGCCTGCTTCCCTCTCTCTCTCTCTGCCTGCCTCTCTGTCTACTTATGATCTCTCTCTGTCAAATAAATAAATAAAATCTTAAAAAAAAAATCTTAAAATAAATAAATAACAGTACACTTATACGTAAACCTGCAACTGTGATGAGTGCTATGGAAGGTATGAGGCCTCCTGAGCGCAGAGTAGGGACAGGAGGAGTGCTCAGGAAGGCTGCTGCAGGAAAGAGACAAGAGCCCAGCCCTAAGAATGAGGGAGGGAGGGCGGGCGAGCTGCAGGCAGAGAGAGAAATGCACCTAATAAGGAAGGGAGATGGCGAGTGTGAAGCCAAAAGAAAGCCAGCGTGGCTGGAGGGCAGACAAGGAGGGATCTAGCGAGCATGAAGAGGGAGGAGTGCACCAACCCAGCAGAAAGAGCTAAGCAGTCTTGACTTTCCAAGGAGCAGTGAGAAACCCAGAAGGGCTTTTAAACCAGGAGATGATGGCTTGGGTTTTCAGAAAGTTCAGAACAAACAATGTCACATATGTCATTCACACACTCACTAATGAAAGTCCTCTGATCAACCAGTTTAGCCCCAGATCCTGTTATTAACAATACCAAAAAGTTAATTCACCCAAACGCATGATTTGACTATTTGGTAAAATAAAACAGAGGACTGGGAGGCATAGCCCCTGAGTTTTTGTCTGTTTGGAGACCTTAAATTACTCACTACATTTCTCTAGCCCCCCTGATTCCTTATTTGTAAAATGAGGAGATGGACACTAGGACCACTCAGTTCATTCTGTCTCTAGAACTGTGATTAGAAAAAAGAAAAAAAAAATACACTTTAAAAAACCCAAGTGGCCAATAAACATGAAAGAGATGCTGATATTCATTCATAATGAAAGAAATTAAAATGCAATAGATTGGCACAGAATCATGGCTGGCAAGGCTGTGGAATGACAGGAACCCATACTACTAAGCAGGAATGGAAACTGGTGCAACCACTTTGCAGAACGATTTGGCAGTATCTGGAAAGACTGAAAATGTACACAACCTATGACTTCACAATTCCACCCACAGAAGCATACTGTAAATAAACTTTCACACATACGCACAGGAAATATATTTAAGAACATTCATAGCAGCATCATTTTTTTAAGATTTTTTAAGAAGATTTTATTTATTTATTTGACACAGAAAGAGAGAGATCACAAGTAGACAGAGATTTAGGCAGAGAGAAAGGGGGAAGCAGGCTCCCCGCTGAGCAGAGAGCCTGATGCGGGACTCGATCCCAGGACCCTGAGATCATGATCTGAGTCGAAGGCCGCGGCTTAACCCACTGAGCCACCCAGGCGCCCAGCAGCAGCATTTTTGAACAAACTATAAGAACAGCCTAAATATCAGAAAGAATACAGAAATATCGTATATTCATACAATGGAAAACTACATAGCAGTGGAAATGAGTGAAATGGGGGAATATATACAACAACAAGGTTGACTCTCGTAAACAAGACTGAACAGAATAGAAACAAACTGAGAAGTATACATTTGACATACCTTGTATATGTCTAATTTTTGCACAATGATAATATATACTGTTTAGTAATACCCTCATTTTTAATAAGAGCACAGAGATATATATATAGGAAAACTAAATGACAAATTCAAGACAGTAGTCACCTCTAGGGGATAACGAGGGAAATATGACCGGGGAAGGGGCTTTGACTCAATGTGTAATATTGTAATAGCTTAAAATGAGTGCTGGAAGCACAGGTAATTATTATACTATTCTTTATACCTTTTTGAATATTTTGGAAAATATTCTTAACAACAACAACAAAGCATAGAAGGAATAGAAGAAAAACAGATTGCTTCTCAAATCAAATTTGCCAACAAAACAGCAGAACCTGATGACGTATAGGTAGGTTTAGCCTTGAGGAGAAAAGGGGTCAGGCCTTGAACCAGAAAGTAAGAGACCTGGGTCCCTGGCGTGGATGTGTCAATAAGGAACCACAAGCATCTGGATGAATCTTCTGGTGCTCCAGGTGTTAGTTTCCTCCTCTGTAACTAAGGAGGTAACAACAGATGATGCCAAAGGTCCTTTCTCCCCATGGTGCTCCCCACTTACCATCTCAGAGGGGGCTCCGGCACTGGGCAAGAGAAGGTTACCCCCAGATCCTTTGTAATCCAAATTAAGGTTTGAAATTTTGCACTTATTTATTTACTCATAAAATCTTATGTTTTTATTCTTTTGCTCACACCTGATACGTGTATTAGTTTTCCAGGGCTGCTATAACAGAGTACCAGCAGACTGGGTGGCTAAAACAACAGAACTTTATATTCTCTCACAGTTGTGGAAGCTAGAAGTCCAAGATCAAGGTATCAGGGCTGGTTTCTTCTGAAACCCTCTCTCCACGGCTCACCTTTCTCCTGTGTCCTCACGTTGTTTTTCATGCCCAGATTTCCTCTTCTTACAAGGATACCAGTCACGATGGATTAGGGGCCACCAAAAATCCTCATTTTAACTTAATTATCTCTGTAAAGATCTTATCTCCAAACAGTCGCATGCTGAGATACTAGGATAGGATTTCAACATATGAACATTGCTGGGGACACAGCTGAACCCATAACAACAGGAAAGCCTTAAATCTTTAGTGACAGGTTTGTGAGAAGAGATAGCAAAATTACTAACTTAAACTAATTTACATTTGCTAACCACTCTAATTCTATAACTGTCTGCTTCGAGTTACTAAAATGTCACACTTTTTCAAATGGACAATTTGCATCTAGGGCTACTTAAAAATTGGGTAAATCAATTATTACATTTATCAAGGTATGCTATTCAAGCAAGGTTAATTCTTTCTGACGTTAATAATGAGTAATTATGTCTTCTAACAATAAATCATTGTCTAGAAATAATCTGATTGGAAAAACACCACACAACTGGTTTCCACGGACTGACATCTGGTGCCAGAAATGACATACATGTGATTTCCACAGTATATGCTTCAATAGGCTCTGCTCATCAACAGACATCACCATTCCATAGTCTATAGCAACACACACGGCATTGTATGATGCACAGTTGGCCAGTCTGTCCCACTTCCAACATGCTGCTCACTTAATTTAGCCCAGTGAGCGACAAATTGAACTCTGTTGGCTTGGCCTGCCAAAGTCCCAATGTCTGCTAACCCACACAGAGCTTCCTTTCTTGAGCCTGTAAGTCACAGGAAAGAGAGCCAGGTCTCATTAGGGCAAAACCATCAAAGGACACTGAGGATCATGGAAACCAGCCATTTCGGAACAGTGAATATGCCAAAACCTAAAATGCCCAATGCGGGCAGCAGAAGGACACTGTTCTGAAGCCACAGACACGTCTTATTTTTAACTTGGGTAAAATGTGGTTTCGACCAAAGTCATACCAAAGGCAGGTGAATACAGCATCAAAACATGTTCTAAAGAACAGGTATTTATAAAGTCCAAATTCATTCAAAAAAATAAAGGAGCAGGATGAAACAGAGAATATGTCCAATGCGGGCAGCAGCAGGACACTGTTCTGAAGCCACACACACGTCTTATTTTTAACTTGGGTAAAATGTGGTTTCGACCAAAGTCATACCAAAGGCAGGTGAATACAGCATCAAAATATGTTCCAAAGAACAGGTATTTATAAAGTCCAAATACATTCAAAAAAAATAAAGAAGCAGGATGAAACAGAGAATATCAAACACTAATGTCAAACCCTAGCCCTAAAAAATGGTACCTGAACAAGGTATACATTAGCAGATGGAAAAAAGTCCAGACTACCCAAAGTCTTCCATGTGACTCTAAAGGTACCTACAAAACTCTTGAAGGATGAAGATGCAAGTTCTCAAAACAGACTTTGATAATTCAGACAGAGAGGTCCGCAATTACCTATACCTTCAAGTGAAAGTAAACAGCCACCTGCTCCTCAATCAAGGCTCACCAAAGTCAACACGAGTGCTGTTTTCAGGGGCGCCTGACAGCTCAGTTAGTTAAGCAACTGACTCTTGGTTCCAGCTCAGGGTGGTGATCTCAGGGTCCTGGGATGCAGCCCTGCATCAGGTCCATGCTTAGCACAGAGTCAACTGCTTGTCTCTCTCCCTCTGCTCTTCCTTTCATGCTTTCTCTCACATAAATAAAATCTTTTTTTAAAATGCTGTTTTTGGTGTAATTAACAGAATAGAAATTCACCAGAGAGTTCATATTGTTTACCTTGGTAAAGAATAGGTATTGGTGATGGGATCAAGAGTCAATATAGAGGTCTCCTGGGAAACTAGCTCTTGACTTCTGGGAATTATCCTGTTGACACCTTAAGTTCTTGTTATTATTAAGTGGAAGAAGTTTTAAAGAGTAGGCCAGAATAAGCCTCAGTAATTAATATTATTTTTTGAAGTTGATCGCACTTTATAGAATTAAGACCATAATAATAGTTACTTCCATTTTTACCAAAATAGTGTAAGTATATGCATATATAGTTAACATTAAACTTATGTCATCATATATAAAAATTAAAAACTTCAAATTTTTTTCAAAATTTCATTTATGAAGAAAATATGAAAAATCAACATAGATTTTACAACCTTTCCACAGCAGAATCTATTGTGCTGTTCAACCAAGAAAACATTATGTCTTTCATGGTTCTCATATTTTTTCACATAGGTGCCAGCTAGTTCCACTTCAATTCCAAAGTAACTTTACTAGGCACTCTATGTGTGCGGCAGTAAAATATTGGCAAGTCAATGTGCAAAGACAGCTTAAAGTACCAGAACTTCAAACTGGAAATTTACTAGACTTGCCAAAGAGCATTTAAAAAATATTTTGGGTGCCTAGGTACCTCAGTCATTAAGCATCCAACTTTCAGTTTTGGTTCAGGTCACGATCTCAAGGTCATAAGATCAAGCCCTGCATCAGGCTCCGTGTTCAGCACACAATCTGCTTGAAATTCTCTGCCTCTGCTCCTTCCCCCACTCAAGTGTGAATATGTCACTCATGCGCTCAAGGACCAGCAAAGTCCAGCAAAGCGTTCATGGTCTGAAAACTAAACAACCGTACAATTTTATTTTAGGGTTCCTTTAGAGAAATATAAGTGTTGATGTATAAAATATTAACAAGAGGAAAAATTAGCAAGAGGTCAAAGATCATTCCTTAAAATAACTGCCAACTAAAAATCAGATCAAAAATGAAAATGCCACTTCTCTAAAATTATCAACAACAGCAACCCTTCAATCCAATCCTCTGTCACTTCCTTTTCTCCCTTCAAATATCTCTAACAATTCCTTGACCCCCTGTACCACTGATCTCATATGATTTTTACCATCGTTCACTATTCTCTTTTCCTCTAATTTCTTCTTAGCCATCTTAGATCCATGGCCCCATCGTAATCATCACTTCCTTGAATGTACTTTCACCTCCCTAACACCTCTTCTCATTTCAACCCATTCACTTGTCAAAATACTTAAACTAGCTAAACCCAGTCCTTACCTCTCCCGCAACCATACCAGTGTGTCTGAACATGGCCAGAGAAACACATTCAACTAGATGTGTCATATTTTCAATTCATGACCACAAAACTCAAGCAACAGAGTCCCTGGCGGAGTCAGACAATCCTAATATACTACCACACGACCCATTCTTCCACTCTTCTAGACATCTATTCCACACCTTACTCTCTTTCCTCAAACCTCCAACAGGGCCTCCCCTGAACCCTCCGTCTCAGCCTTGGAACAGAGGCAGTCAGGCGAGAACTTGCACAAGCTCTCACCACTGTTCGCCCTCACTTCTCTAGCGGGGCCCACGTACGGTATTCTCTCTTCCCTCCTACCACGGCGAATGACATCTCCATTCTCCTTAGGCTAACCACCCCACTTCGTACATGAGACTTCATCCACTCTTGGCCACTCGAGAAGAAGGCTCCAGCAATTCTCCCCCCTCCCCTGTTCCTATATCATTAATTGACATAATCCCACTCAACCATTCCGGAAGCAGATGTTGGAAGATAGAAGCATGCTATATTTCCCATCTTTAAAAAAGAAAAGAAAAACTCTCTTGTTTCCATTTATAGCTTCTGTCCCATTTCTCTGCTCTCCATTACAGCAAAACTCAAAAAAGCTGTCTCTATATGCTGTCTCTGACTCAACTCCTTCTAGTGGCCCGTAAACCCATTCCACTAAGTCTGCTTCTACCACCATTCCACTGAGCTGTTCTTGTCTGTGTCACCGATGACGTTCATACGGCTACATCCAATGGTCAACTTTCAGTCCTCCTCATCCTTTTCCTGTCAGCAGCATCACACACAATGCACTGCTCCTTCCTTTCAAGAAAGGAAGAACTTCATCATCACTACCTCACTGGAGACTTTCTCAGGCTCTGCTAAGTCCTTCTCATATCCCAGGCCTCTAAACATTGAAGTAGTCCAGGGCTCAGTGCTTGAGTCTCTCCCTCTCAAAATTTATACTCATCCCCCAGTAACTTCATCCAGTCTCACAGCTTGAAATATCAGCTATATGTTGAGACATCCGGAATGTGTACTTCCAACTTGGCTCTCTCCCCTGAACCCCAGCCTCATCTATTCCTCTGTATCCTCTACCAACTCTACTTGTATATCTAATAGACATCTCAAACGTAATGTCCAAAGATGAAACTCTGACCTTCCCCTCCAAACCTGGCCCCTTCCAAAATCTTTCCCATCTCAATAAATAGCAACCCCAACGTTCCAAAAGCTCAGACAGAAAACTTTAGCATCATCCTTCACTCTTCTCTTTCTCTTACCTTCCTCATCTAATCCACCATCAAATTTTGCTGGTTCTACCTTTGAAAAATATGAAATATATAAAAACTCTGGCTACTTCTCACTACTCCGTAATACCATTATAATTTCAACTGTCTAAGCAAAAGTCTCCTACCTGGTCTCTGCCCCCTCACTATTATTCTCCATACAGACATCAAAGTGACCACTGTAAGTTAGATTACTTTTATTTTATGCATTTTAACCTCTTGTTTAAAATATTCTCAACACACATATAGCTTTATGCCATTTCTTTAAAAAGAAACAGAAAGTACCAGTCACAAAGAAAGAAATTGTTAAGCTTCCTTACTTCTTCCTGGCTGAAGGCAATATAAACAAAGCTAAAAGACAAAGAACTGATAGAAGATCCACAGTATATAAAGACTTCCTTGAAATTGGAAAGAAAAAAACAAAACCCAAACACAACTTGAAAGGGAACAATACTCATGATGAGGCAGTTCACAGAGGGGGGATATTCAACAGGTCAATAATGCTAAGAAATATAATTTCTTAAGTGTCCACCTTCAGCTCAGGTCATGATCCCAGGGTCCTGGCACTGAGCCCCACATCGGGCTTCCTGTTCTACGGAAGCCTGCTTCTCCCTCTCCCTGCCACTCCCCCTTCTTGTACTCTCTCTATTCCTCTCTCTCTCTGTGTCAAATAAATAAATAAAATCTCTAAAAAAAAAAAAAGGAAGAAGAAAGAAAGAAATATTTTATACTCATGAAATGGGCAAGAATCAAGCTGTCAATAACGAGTGGTGGTAAAGATATATATAAATTGTACCTCTTCCTTTACTGGTGGATATATAAATTGGCAAACAAAATACATTACATTTCTTTGCTTTTATTACAAGAACTGTAAATTTTAAGATTTCAGATTATTCTGTTAATTGTATATGGAATTCTGGAATACATATAAATGAATATATATACATAGATCATTATATAAATTTCTTCTGTATTTTTCTATGCCTACAATTCCAACCAAAAGGTGCAGTAGCCAGTAGAGTGGAGTTGCAAACATTATTATGACTCATTAGGGAAGATGGTGTAAGCAACTTGAGACACAAGGATTCAAAAGAAGCAAGTAATTCGTGGAAGAAAACATGTATCTATTAACCAACAGGGTTTTCAATGCATTTAGAATAGTTATCTTCCAAATACATTTTTCAAATCCCTCAGATATCTAATAAGATAGCAACCCACGGGGCACCTGGGTGGCTCAGTCGGTAAAGCAGCTGACTCGACTGCAGCTCAAGTCATGATCTCAGGGTTGTGAAATGAAGCCCTGTGTGGGGCTCCGTATCCAGTAGGGAGTCTGCTTGAGATTCTCTCTCTCTCCCTCTGCCCCTCCCCTATGCAGTGCTTGCGCGCTCTCTCAAATAAACAGATCTTTAAAAAAAAAAAAAAAAAAAACCATTTTTCTAACATTTAGGCTCAATAAATAATAACTGAACTAAAATTAAATTAATTTTAGTTTAATTAAACTGAAATTTAATAAATTTATTTAACTAAATTTATTTTAGTTATAGCTTAGTTTATTTAGTTAACTAAATTGACTAATTTAGTTTAGTTTATTTAGTTAACTAAATTTATTTAATAAATAATAACTGAACTAAAACCTTTCCACGCTATGCAACTGACTTCTGATCTTAACAAGGAGCCAAATTCCGGCTTCCAAATGATGTAATTGTAAAGTTTCCTTATTGGAACCAAGTCATCTTCATTGCCAGTGTCCCAGACCTGAAGCCCAGGGCCTGCCAGCCACAGTGCATACATTACAGACTAAGAGACCACCTAGGAAGTAAAGGCCACTGTGTTTCTGCCAAAAGAAAAGGCATCAGCATTTTCTTCCAACCAATCACTATCGTACATGGCCTTGGGCCAGAAGGGCTTCTAGTTACCTAATCTCTTGAAGCATAAACAAGGTCTTCAGAACTCTGGTATTGCCACTTTTGTAGAACAAGAATATCAGAAACATTCGGAAGACAAGGCATCACTTTGGCATGGAATCTGACACCAGAATTCCTACTCAGGGGCTTCCAGTGGAAGAACTCACCTACCTAGTGGAGAAAAATGACAGCCATCTAAAGGAAGGATAGTTAGCAAGGAGGCAGGAAACATGAGGCCCGGTTCTACGTGCTGACAGAAATCTACAAGGCCAAACTGGCTATAATATAATCTATTTGTAAGACAAGAATAATTATAAGACAAAAACGCAAATTAATATAGTGTCATAAACTCGCACAGCAATTTCTCAACACAGTCACTCCTTAGCTCCAAACACATTCAAGCACCCACAGGCAGGCATGACTAACTTATATCACACCAGAGGGGGAAGGAACTAACATTTCTAAATTAGAGGCCAGCATGATTTCCCAGTGTCTGGCATATAGAAGGCACTCTACCAAATCTGATTTAATCCTCAAAACAACTCTACAAGACAGTACAATTCCACTGAATAGATGAAAACCGACTAAAGAAAATCAAGTAAACTATCCACAGTTAAAATAAACAAATACAGAAACTACTACAAAGCCCTAGTAAGTACTCAGACCCCCATCAGTCTAAGTCCAAAGCACTGGCTAATTCATCTATACCAGTGCTGTCCCAGAGAAAAACAATACAAGTTACAGATGTAATTCTGAATTTTCTAGCAGTCACATCAAAAAATAAAAGTAAATAAAATTTAATTATGTATTTTATATAAGAATTATGTCAAAATATTATTAATTCATTGTGTAATCAACATTAGTCAATATTAATATTAAAAGGATACACTTTTTCATTGTAAGTCTTCAGAATCCAGTGTCATTTTACCCTTACTGAACATTTTGAATTGGACGAGTCACGTTTGGTGCTCAACGGCCACCTGTAGCTACTAGCCAGTCCAGGCCTATTTCAAAGAGATTGTTCTTCAGGGCCCCAAATTAACCAAAACTCTCCATGTCACAGTTGGTGGTATGGAGAGGCACATTTCTAGAAGCACCCTATTTCCTCCTTTCCCTGAGTCAGGCGCTTCTCACCCAAAATTTTCCCTCTGAAGTGACATCTTCCCTGATCCCAGGCACTCTCCACTGCCCCCTCCCCAGTCACCCACTTCCACAGCATTCTCTTCTCTTTGTCTTTTTAAAGATTTGTTTATTATAGAGAGAGAGCACAAGTGGGAGGGGCGGAGGGAGAGGGAAAATCTAAAGCAGATTCTCTAAGTCTGGGCTGAGAGCAGAGCCTGACTCAGGGCTTGATCTCATGACCCTGAGATCATGACCTGACTTGAAACCAAGAATCAGACACTTGGCCAGCTGCACTGTCCAGAAGCCCTTGTTTTATTTTTCTTCAAGGCACATATATTGTTTTTCTGTTCACTTATTTGCTCAGTTTATTGCCCACCTCCTGAAACTAAAATTTAAGCTCCATGACAGCAAAGCCTCTTCTTTTTTTTTTTTTTAAGATTTTTATTTATTTATTTGGCAGACAGAGATCCCCAGTAGGCAGAGAGGCAGGCAGATAGAGAGGAGAAAGCAGGCTCCCCACTGAGCAGAGAGCCCGATGTGGGGCTCGATCCCAGGACCCTGGGATCATGACCTGAGCCAAAGACAGAGGCTTTAACCAACACTGAGCCACCCAGGCGCCCAGCAAAGCCTCTTCATCACTGTCTCCAGAGTGTGGAACAGTATCTGACACATAAAAGGTATTCAAAAATATTCATTGCGTTAACAAACTGCAATAGCCAAAGGGCATGAATTCTCCCCACTAACTAGGAAATGCATTTGCCACAGACATAATGTCATATAGAAGTTAGTTCCACAGACTAGCCCGTGTCTGCATATGATACATGAGGATATGACGACATCAGTAAGAGGTTTAGCAGAGAGCAAATGCTCCTCAGAGGACCAGTGCATTATAAATATTTTCACTTCCCAGTGCCTAGTATAACCCCTAGAACATAGTAGGTCTTCAATATGAATGAATCCATCCATTTTAAGGAGAAACAAAAACCAATTCTAGTTACACTAGGGGTTAAACAATCATTTGACGGCAACCCAGGAATTTAACCAAAAATAAAACACAGTGTAAACATATGTTGCAAGTGGCTTTCCCTGATTCCTTAATTTGGTTTAGGTTCCCATGCCATACACGTCTGTATCAGACAAAAACTTCTCTGGTGTCATATAACAAAAATTCAACCCAAACTATCTTAAGCAAAAAAAAGGAAATTCACTGTAGAAATTCTAGGTACCCAGGTTGGATCTCACAAAGAACTCTAACCAGAAACCCAAATGCTGCCAGAACTTTCTGTCTGTCTCTGGTTTCCACACCTCTGAGTTTCAGATACATTTCCTCCCCATTCTCTTACTGGGGCTTCTTCCCCTCCACCAAGCCTTAGGGTGACCCTAAGAACTCCCATGCTTTCCCATTACTGTTTAGACATCCAGAAATTCCTTGGCTTTCCTGCCTCTGTTATATTTAAAAAACTCCTAGAGAAGTTATTGGCCTGGCTTAACAGGTGCTCACCTTTGAACCAATCAACCGTGGCCCCATCATTGGGTCAGCCTTAACAATAAGTAGGTGGACGAATGGGTATTAAGTGGAGATCCTAGAGAAGGGGTGCCAGATAGATGACCCCACAATAGTCCATTACTGCTTTCCGGAACCCTGCATCTCCCTTGTCACTAGAGGCATCACATGTGACTACAAGCACCCACTTAAGCATCCAGACTAAGCCATAAACTCAAGGAAGTGGCATATGTGTTTCTACTCGAACCCCTCACCATAGTAGTTTTTGGCATATTGATGCTGCTCAATATATTTGTTAAATAAATGGAATTATGCTCTTTTTTTAAAAAGGATTTTGTTTATTGGGGCACCTGGGTGGCTCAGTGGGTTAAAGCCTCTGCCTTCCGCTCAGGTCATGATCCCAGGGTCCTGGGATCGAGCCCCACATCGGGCTCTCTGCTCAGCGGGGAGCCTGCTTTCTCCTCTCTCTCTCTGCCTACCTCTCTGCCTACTTGGGATCTCTGTCTGTCAAATAAATAAAATCTTAAAAAATAAAACAAAACATTTTATTTATTTACTTGAGAGAGAGAGTGTGAGCACAAGCAGGGGGAGGGGCAGAGGGAGAAGCAGACTCCCCATTGACCAGGAAGACCAAGGCGGCTCAATCCGTAGGATCACGACCTGAGCCAAAAGCAGACACTTCACCAGTGGAGCCACCCAGGCGCCCCAAATGAAACGACTTTTAAACAAAATTTTTAGGTGAAGACATACAGTTAATGTAAAACTTCTCATTAAGAACTTTTTATACAAATGAGGAGTAACTCGAAACTCCATCAGCCCATGAAATAAAAGCTCTTCCTTTACAGGTAGGCACTTGGAGCAATTCTGCTGGGAATCCAGCAGACCAGACCAGAAAATCCTGCAATACCCTCACCAAAATGACTTCGTCTGAACGAGTCTTGTACACACACCAGCTAGGTTCCCTACAGGAAATGATGCCCACACGTGGCAACTTAACAGCAGACATCCTATCAAGAAAGGTGATAGGACTCAGAAAAAAAAAAAAAAAATCTGCAAAGTGAACCCTCTGGTAACAAAAGCAGCAACAGAGCTGAGCAGGAGAGGGAAGCATCATGTTTACTGCGCACAAAAGGCAGGATAAGGCGCTCCGTGGCTGGGGCAACACAAGCTCCGCGCGCTTACAGACTGACCCAATTTATCTGGCACAGCACGTCCACCTTCCAGTGGAAGCAGGAGCTTTCCAAGGCGTGTACATTTGTACTCCCAAACCTATACCGCGCATTCTAAAAGCTGCACTCTCCTGGCGATCCTAAACATGAATTCATTTGCTCCTCAAAACGAAAGGAAAATATACAACGCCATGAAAAAAAAACAAAAGTAACTTGGCCAAAATCTGTTCTCTGAGGCGTACCCATATTTGTAAACTCAAGTGGAAAGCTAAGTAAGCAGCCGTACTTGTACCCATTTGTGCAGTCCTTACTGAGCATTTCCACACTTAGGATTGTTCGATTATTATCCTGCCCAGGTTAAAGAGGAGGCCAGGCTCCGAGGAGATAACCTGCCATCAATCAGTTTGGCTAGAAATGGCTGGAACAATACTGTATAACCTAGGTCTTTGATACTAAATCTGTTGCTCTTTCCATTGTCCCAAAAATCACAAGATAATGTCAGTAAAAGTATTTCTTAAATTTACAATCAGTGCAAGGTACTGTTTCATTCCAAACGAGTAACTCGTCTGTGTAAATAGTGACAGAACCCCCACGCTCCGGCTATGTTAGCTACGGGATGTGGAGCAAGATATTTACTTAGCTTCTTTCGCTCTTTCCTTTCCTCCCCCATAGAACAGGTACAATAATGTCAACTGCACAGGGTTGTCGTAAGGGTTAAATCAGAGGAAGGCTCTGGGACTCCAAGAGGGACAAACAGGATTTCTTTGTCTTGGAGGAGCGCCAGTCCACGGAGACCTAGATATCAACAAGTAACTTCAATACACGTGGGCACGAATCTCAGCCGAGTGCCGAAGCACATACAGAACGAGCCAGGACGAGGGCGCCTTGGTGGCTCAGTCAGTAAAGCAGCTGCCTTCAGCTCAGGTCATGATCCCAGGATCCTGGGATTGAGTCCCACATCAGGCTCCCTGCTCAGCGGAGAGCCTGCTTCTCCCTCTCCCTCTGCCTGCCCCTCTGCCTGCTTGTGCTCTCTGTCTCTCAAATAAATAAATAAAATCTTAAAAGAAAAAAAAAAAATGAGCCAGGACAAAAGGAGCAGCCCAAGAAAAAATACGGAAACATGAAAGTGCATGCACTGCTCCAGGGCTCCAGGAATGTGGCATCCCTAGAAGAGAAAGTAGACAAAGACACAGGAAACGGGTCTGGAGAGGCAGAAGAGCCGGGTCATAAAGTCCTGTAGGCATGCTAAGGAGTCCGGGTTTCATTCTGTTAGCCTCTGAAGAGTGTGAAGGAGTGTGACATGGCAACAGATTTGAATATCAGATATGGCAACCCAGGGAAGGATGGATTTAAGAAAAATAAAACTGGGGAAAAAACCTGAAAGGGGTGATGAGAGCCTGCATTAGTAAGAGGGTAGCAGAGAGGAGGGATGCAGAGGAGAAGCAGTTAAGAGAGAAAATCAGCAGAATTCGCCAAATGATTAGGTGGGGAAGGAAGAAAACAAAAGAGATACAAGTAGGGGTGCCCGGGTGACTCACCCAGGAGACTTAGTCCCCAAGAGGTGGCCAACTCTTGATTTTGGCTCAAGTCATGATCTCAGGGTCCTGGGATCAAGCCCACATAAGGCTCCACACCCAGCAGGGAGTCTGCTGGGGATTTTCTCCCTCCCCCCGCCCCTCCCCCTGTGCATATACACATGCTCTCACGTTCTCTAACAAATATATAAATCTTTAATAAATAAATAAATACATAAATTTTTTAGAAAGCTCTTTTAAAAAAAGAAACATGTAGGTCAAGGAAGATGTTCACACTTCTGGCTTAGTGACTTGCATAACTAAGACGGGGAACAAAAGAGAAGCTTCAGGTTTTAAGAGAAGGGACTGGGGGAAATTTGATGTGAACTGAATTCTGTGATGTCTGTCAAGCATCTGGATATAGGAGGGTGAAATTAGGGGGAAAGGCACGTCCGACAGCTGCAAGCATGGAGGTGACAGTAAACACCTCAAATATAAATGAAACCATCTCAAGGAAGCACATAGAAGAAGGCTTTAGAAAGAAGCCAGGGCAACATGTAAAGCGCAACATTACAGGGGAGACAGAGGGGTGGGGGGTGAAACAGGGGTGCTGCTGTAAGAGAAGGAGCAGCAAGAAGCACGAAAATGAGCCAAGAAACCTGGTAATAAAGCATTTCAACGTGTGCCAGTGGCCAACAGTGTCCCTGCAACAAAGATGTTCAGTTAGGAAAGGGCTGAAAAAGCGTCCTTTCCATGTATCAGTGCCAAAATCACCAGTGAGCCTTCCAAAGGAAAAAGGAGACAGAGAGAGCATTTTTGTGGAGTGGAGGGAGCCATTACCAAATTACTGCGGTGGAGAAGGAAACAGAAGAGGAAAAAGTAGAGCTTGGTGTAGGCTTTCTCATCCCATGTGCCTACCTGAGGATAGAAGGAAATGTTCAAAGTGGTTCTGGAATCAAAGCGCCGAAGTCAGTAACTGGACCACAGGCAAGTCACTGAGTACACCTGCCAAAGGCACCAGCGGAGGGACTCACTACGCCACGCTGGGAAAGGGAGGTAGGACAGCTCCTGACTTCAGGGGAAATCACGTGGGAGAGGCAGAGAAGAGGAGAGACAGAGGTGGAGGCACAGGACATGGGGGTGCTGGCAGGGGAGAAGGTGGAGGGCAAGCAGAGAGTCTGGGGTGTGGAGTCCATAGTGCCCTCTTTGGGGTCTTGTCTTTCAGGAAACGAAAATGTTATCACATTCCAAAATGGGCTAAGGGGACTCTAAACAGAGCTTTGGACGGCTGGCTAAATGTGAGTAACAACATTCAACATTATCAGAAAGGAAGAACTGGAGTATTTCTTAACATTCACTCTCTGCCTCCCCTGGCCATTCCCAGGTCGCTCCCAGAATTCACAGTTGCTGGGGTCTACCTGTTTCATACTCATTTCTTTGCTCAGGCCTCCAGGAGCAAGACAATGGCTACTTCCCTTTCTGTAAGCGGAAAGGTCACACCTCCATATGCAAAAAAAGCCATTCCTCTAACCTGTTTCCTTCTCCCAAAAATCTGTATCCAATAAGAACTTTGGGGAAGGGGAGCCTGGGGGGCTCAGTCAGTTAAGCATCTGCCTTTAGCTCAGGTCACGATCCCAGGGTCCTGGGATGGAGTCCTGCATGGGGCTCTCTTCTCAGAGCTAAGCTTGCTTCTGCCTCTGCCTGCCACTCCCCCTACTTGTCCTCTCTCTCTCTGTCTCTCTGAAAAATATAAAAAATCTTTAATAAGAAAGAAATTTGGGGAATCCTACAGAATGGTAAGTAATAATATGTTTGGAATCCTGAAGAAGAATAGGAGATAAGAATGGAATCAAATTTAAAACCAAGGAAATAATCAGAGAAATTACATCATGAAAATGCATATTTAAAACAAAACCAGCAAACAAAAACCCTCGCCCCAGAATCTACTCTTTAGCCAGCTGTTGCTCACAGTCCTACATCTAAAAACAGCCAGCTCAAATCCTTCTTTTTTACTTTTCTCCCACTCCCCTTCTATTACATAGATCAGGCGTCAAGCAAATTAAGGCAAGGGAACCAAATCCAGCCCACAACCTGCTTTCGTATGGCTTAGGAGCTAAGAATGGCTTTTATGTTTTTGTAAGGGTTATAACAAACAAGTAAAACCAAAGTAGAGTATCAACAGAGATCTGGGAACAGGTGGCCTGGGAAGCCTAAAACATTTACTTTCTGGTCTATTATAGAGAAGGGCTGTCAACCCCTGTTAGACATGAAGACTCTGGTGCCAGTAAGGCAGAGACTTTCCTGAAGGCAGAGACTTTCCTGAGGGCACACAGCTGATTAGCAGGAGAGCTTACACAACAATCCTTTCCTTGGCTCTGGGTCCAGGGAGCTCCCCAACCATCACGCTTGGAGCAGATGTGACTGTCAACCAAACACAGACTGGCAGTAATTTCCACTTGAAGGTAAAAAAGGGAGTTGTTAAGGTATTCATGAGAGAGCCACATAAATAAACTTTAAAATAACAATACTACTACTATTTTAAGAACTCCTAGTTGAGTAATATCAAACAGAAGGCAAATATTTAGTGATGGGCAACACATCTTTCAGATTCTCCCTCTCTACTCTCACCTTTTCCTCTTTTTTTTTTTTTAAGATATTATTTATTTGTTTTTTAGAGAGAGAGAGAGAAAGCAAGAAAGCACGAGCAGGGGAAAGTGCAGAGGCAGAGGCAGAGGAAGAAGCAGGCTCTCTGCTAAGCAGAGAGCCCGATGTGGGGCTTGATCCCAGGACCGAGATCATGACCTGAGCGGAAGGCAGACGCCCAACCGACTGAGCCACCCAGGCATCCCTCGTCTTCTCTTAAGGTGCCTCCTAAAATCTATTCTACTCTCTGTCACCTGGGTAAGAGCGTTTGCAGACAAGGTATGTCAGGAAGCATGCCTTGTTCTTGGCCAAGAAAGCGCCAGCACTCCACTCTACCCACCCACATTCTCGCATAAACCCAAACTGCACAGCTATGTGGCAACCCACTAGCACCAGCTGCTGTTTGTGTTAACAGTAATTAAGTCAAAATGTCTATCTTTCAATACTTAAAATAGTTGCCTCATATGTAATCCATTCACCTAACCTTTCAAGTTATATATAATAATCAAAACTCACCTTGAAACTGCCAAGGCAAACTCCAACAGTAATACTTCCTGCGTAAACTTTCCATACCAACAAACTAGACTCTGGTCTGTTTTAGCTTTCTGTCTGAATGACCGTTCACACAGAACTCCTCTGGGGCAGACATTTAATTTCATTCACAAGCAACAGGTAGTGACAATTTCTCTGTCTTTATAAATCATAACACGTCCCCAGTCATCTCATCAGACATTTCTCAGTGCCCATGGCTTCATTCTGTCCTGAAGCCAGCAGAGCTGACCCTGACGCTAATAATATTAACATCGTCATAAATATCCTAAAAGGCAAGAAGCCAGGAAAAGAGGATAAATGAAAGTTTCACAGTATTATTTTAGAACGTTAAAATAGATTTTAGAAATCTAGTCCAGTTTTTTCACAAAAATACTAGGACATATTCATGAATAACAGAACCATGTGTAATGTTTTAATTAAGGTTCTCTACATGTCCTTTTGAGGAAATATAAGAAATTGTAAAAAGATGAGAAAAAAGAGAACGAGGGAGGGACAGAGAAAAGGAGGAAAGGGGAGAGATAAAAAGAAAAATCCTGGGGCACCTGGTTGGCTCAGTCTGTGGAGCAGGAGACTGATGATCTCGGGGCTGTAAGTTGGAAACCCACACTGGGTGTAGAGATTACTTTAAAAAACTAGGGGTGCCTGGGTGGCTCAGTGGGTTAAAGCCTCTGCCTTTGGCTCAGGTCATGATCCCAGGGTCCTGGGATCGAGCCCCACATTGGGCTCTCTGCTCAGCAGGGAGCCTGCTTCCTCCTCTCTCTCTCCCTGCTTCTCTGCCTGCTTGTGATCTCCGTCAAATAAATAAATAAAATCTTAAAAAAAAAAAACTAATAAAATCTTTTTTTAAAAAATTAAAAAAGGAAATAAAGAAAAATCCCCCACCATACATAGTTTCTGACTGTTCAGCCCAATTTAGTTCCATAGAGTAAAATCTCCTGGTTATTTTCTTTATTTGTGATAGTTTTGCTGGCCTTTTGGAGGGAAGGAGAGGGAAAGGCCTGGTGATACACCCCCATCTTAGAGTACACGTAAAATTCTGTCTTCTTGGCCTTCTAAAAATACACTTATCTAAAATCTTGTTCCTCATATCTCGCACTGAACTGATTCATTTGTAGGTTCGTGTGGAATTCTAGCAAAAACATTTTTAACCAATAACCAATTTTTAAGAAAATAAACACTGGGTCAAGAATGAATACAGATCATATTTCCAATAATCAAAAAGAAACTCAAAGTGTTTTTCTATTCTAAATGGAGACTATTTATTACACCAAGAAATTTAGGTGGGCTTAGGGTATGGTATGGTGTAGAATATATGCTCATATTCACTGAGTACTTGTCTATGTGTTTCTTCTCATAGCTCAACTTTACCCATTAACTGAAAGTTAATTTGTCACTTTTTCCATTAAGGAGAAAGAATCCCTTTGGGTGTCTCTTTTCTTTACAAAAGTGAATAACTGTGCTTTGCTACTGATCATTATTCAACCTGTCACTTGGCTAAAACCAAATTGTAAAAACCATTCTCATCCTGGACAAATTTCAGGGTACAAGATCCTCTCTAAATAACAAACAAACACAAAGGAACAAAGGCCATTTTTCTACTTCTGAAAATGTTTTCGTCTCGTTTGCTTTTAGTCAGTATCTTGGTATCACTTCTATAGTAAATTACAATAAAGGAAAAATGTTCCAACCTCCTTTCCACAGCCTCCTTAATCTCTCTTCAGCTCTAAGTGTGGAACACAGGAGAATGCAGAATCAATGTAGATATGCGTGTCCTTTGTGTCTTTAACTCTGAGTGTCTCTCTTGTTTTGTCTGTAATTTTTCTTTCTGTACATCTCCGTCTCTGTGTCTTTCTCTGACCTGCTTATTCCTCTTGCTTCTATCTTCTGCTCTCTCTTTATTTTCCCACATTTCCTGGTCTACTTCTCCAGACAACTCACAATGTAGGAAAAAAACTACATATTTATAACGGTTTTTAATTTATCAAGGAGAATGTGATGTCCTCTGTTCTTGGAAGCACAGAGTAAAAACTTTGTTTTCACCCAATCTAAAATGCCTACTTCATGTCTATTCATGTCTATTCCTTCTTCCATAACCGAAATTCCTGGCTCCTTCCCTCTAAATCCAAGCCTTTCTTTAAGGTTTACCACCATTTACCCAGTTGCTTACCCAGAAACCTAGAAGTTGTCCCTAATTTCTATTTCCCCAGTCCCATTTCAAAGCCGTCAGCAGGTCCTGTAGACTCTATAGCAAAACACGCCCCAAGTTTATCCACTTCACTTCACCCCCCTTACCGTCCTCCTCGTAAAAGACAGTGAAGTTTCTTGCTTAGACTTCTACAGTCTCCCCTCATTAGTAGCCCTGTTTCTCCTCTCGCCTTCCTTAAATCCATTCTTTACACAGCTCCAGAATGAAATTTTTAAAAATTAACCAGCTCATGGCCCTCCTTTACTCAAAGCTTCCCACGGCTTACCATTTCAGTAAGCATTTAATCCAAACTCATCAAAAAACAAAAAAAAAACAAAAAAAACACCCTACATTGATCTGGTTCCTACCAACCTCTCTGATCGCATCTTTTTGTCCCTCCAACAGACCAAACTCTTTCTGGAGAAAGGGTCTGGACAGCGGCTGCCCCACTGCCTGTAATGTCCAGATCACAGGATGGCTGGTTCCTTCTTGTCATTCAGGTCTCAGCTTAAATGTCACCCCTTTAAAGCAGCCTATATGGGCCAACAATCTAAAGTATCCTCTCAAGGGACTCTATCATAACACCCTGTCGTAAAGTTCTGCAGAGCCTTTTTCATTTTTTTTTTTAAAGATTTTATTTATTTATTTGAGAGAGAGAGAAACAGAGATAGTAAGAGCACTAGCAGGAAGGAGAGGGAGAAGCAGACTCCCCACTGAGCAGGGAGACTGAAGGGGGCTGGATCACAGGACCCCAGGATCATGACCCCAGCGAAAGGCAGACGCTTAACCAACTGAGCCACTCAAGCATGCTCTGCACGGCAATTTTCAGACATTTCTTGTTAAATTCATTTTTTTCTCTTTGTGTCTGTTCTCCCACCAGAATGTAAATGCTTCCAGAGCAGAGAACCGCTGAATCCTGTCCACTGCTCTAGTCCCAACATACAGAAAGTTTCCAAGAAATAACTTAGTAAGCTCTCAATAAACATGTGATGAATGGAAAGATGAACAAAAAAAAATCCCACATTCCTCCCAAAGCTCTCCCTTACCATCTAGCCAACAATATTTTTCCTTTATGACTTAATAGAATTAATTTGACTCTTACTGTCTTATTAAATCTGTTATACTGATGCTTTAAATTAACATATTATTTAACTTTTCATGAGGTCATTATTATACCACAAACATTAAATATGCACCTACTAGAGCTGAATGAAAAAGGCAGGGAAAAAAATGCATTTATCAGAAAACCAGTTAGGCCTTTTACCTGAGCATTCTATTTCAATGAGATCTTTGTATTTCTAGCTGTCACGATGAACAGGTACCTGAATCATTAAAAATAAAACTATATGTGATACACACTCCATAGTTCATCCAGGTGAGTCTTAGGTAAAGTAATGCAAAGCACAAAATGTTGCTGTTATTAAAGAAGTTAAACAGAAAATATCGTGCAGGGGTTTAATTTGATCTAAGGAAATTAGGTAACTGGGATAAGAGAGAAAACGCCATAAAGATCTAATATAGCTTGAGAAATGATGTATTTTAGAATTTCTTTTCTTTTATTAAGAAAAGAACATCTCTAAATATATCATTATCTTTGTTTAAAAAGGTGTGGTGTGCTGGCTGCTGGTCATTAAAGGATGGGTGCTTTATTTCTTATTTTTTAGAGAGAGGGAGGTGCGCAGATGAAGAAGAAGAGAGAGACTCTTAAGCAGGCTCCATGCCCAGTGCAGAGTCTATTGCAGGGCTTGATCTCACAACCCTGAGATTATCACTTGCGCCAAAACAAGAGTCAGATGCCTTACCAACTGAGGCACCTAGGTGCCCCATGGATGGGTGCTTTTAAAAGTAATAAATGTTGGGGTGTCTGGATGGTTCAGTTTATTGGGCATCCAACTGTTGATCTCAACTCAGGTCTTGATCTCAGGTTCTTGAGTTCAAGCCCCATGTCGGACTCCACTCTGGGCATGAAACCTACTTAAAAATAAAAAAAGCAATAAATATTTTAAGTCTTATCACTTTGACTTTGCTACTGAAACTCTTTGCTGATAAGAGAAGGCCTTGTATTTTGTTAACTATAGCATTCAGAAAACTGACCTTGTTAATGAGTTGGCAAACTACCACCATTTACCACAGCATGTACCATACTCAAGTTCAAAGGAGGCTCTCTGAGAGTGGAAGCTACTCTTCCGTTTAGAATCAGAGAGTATCTGACAGACAAGAATCTCTAGTTGCCCACACAGTAACATGTGTGCATTGTAATAGCACTGTAGAAAAACTAAAAATTATGAGGGACTTCTCAGATAGAGGTGACATCTGATCCTTGGACTTATGCCACAGCAGGCTCTTAATACAAAAGAAAACCTGCTGCAGTTTAATATCGGACCCAATGTACTTGGTTGCCTACAAATAATTTAAGATGATTTAGAATTTTTAAGCCATCTCTGAAAAAAACTGTATTTTATGGGCCAGACGAATGATCATATGTCCAGGGAACGTTACCATTTTGAGGTAATTCTTTCCTGTTTTTTACTGCCATTTCTTTTAATGTAGTTCTGAAAGGTATTTTAATATATTAAATACTTACCTAAGGACACCAATTACAACCATTAGAAACCAGTGTTTCGGGGCGCCTGGGTGGCTCAGTGGATTAAAGCCTCCGCCTTCAGCTCGGGTCATGATCTCAGGGTCTTGGGATCGAGCCCCATGTCGGGCTCTCTGCTCAGCGGGGAGCCTGTTTCCCCCTCTCTCTCTCTAATTGTCTCTCTGCCTACTTGTGAGCTGTCAAATAAATAAAAATAAAATCTTAAAATTAAAAAAAAAAAACAGTGTTTCTCTTTTTTTTTTTTTTTGAGATTTTATTTATTTATCTGACAGACAGAGATCACAACCCACTGAGCCACCCAGGCACCCGAAAATAGTGTTTCAAGGTTGCAATTGTCCTTATCCTGCCTCTCCTGTCCTACCTATGACACTCTCCTAGCACTCATGTTCTGATCATTCAAATTATTAAACTATTCAAGTGGTAAACCTACACCTGCCTTCAGATGCTGGGAAAAAGAAAACTCATCTATTACATAGTTGAAGTTGAAGTTTTTACATTTTTAAAAAAGAGAAGATTAAAAGAAAAAATTATTAAAGGGACATTAAAGGGACACCTGGCTGGCTCAGTCCATAGAGCATGTGACTCTTGAGTTTGAGCCCCATGTTGGGTGCAGAGGTTACTTAAAAAAAAAAATGCAGGGCGCCTGGGTGGCTCAGTTGGTTGAGCAACTGCCTTCGGCTCAGGTCACAGTCCTGGAGTCCCGGGATCGAGTCCCGCATCGGGCTCCCAGCTCCATGGAGAGTCTGCTTCTCCCTCTGACCTTCTCGCCTCTCATGTTCTCTCTCACTGTCTCTCTCTCAAATAAATAAATATTAAAAAAAAAAATGCAAAAAAAAAAAAAAAAAAGAAGAAGACATTAGAGATTAGTTTGGTTTTGACCCAGATGAAATAAACCATTATTAGGCAGAAGGAACAGAGAAAAATAATCTCTGAAGGGAAAAAAAAGTGTGATTCAAAAATGAATTAAAAATATTTTTTAGGGACGCCTGGGTGGCTCAGCTGGTTAAGCAGCTGCCTTCGGCTCAGGTCATGATCCCAGGGTCCTGGGATCGAGTCCCGCATCGGGCTCCTTGCTCAGCTGGGAGCCTGCTTCTCCCTCTGCCTCTGCCTGCCACTCTGTCTGCTTGTGCTCACTCTCGCTCCTCTCTCTCTCTCTGACAAATAAATAAATAAAATCTTTAAAAAATATATATATATATATATATATTTTTTTTTTAAATCCTCCTTCCACAAATAAAACAAAAAAAACAGGTGTGCACACACACATATATGCGCACACACATATATATACCCTTCAAGTCTGCTGTAATCGCCAATAAACTGAAGAGCGGTCTCCCCATCCTCACTCTGAAGTTGCTTTGGGAAAACATCCAGAGCCTGGTGTTAGATCCGGCACGGTGCCTGTGAACGGCTTCCCCGGCCCTGGCAAGACTTGCTGGACTGCACATAAAAGAACATTCTACCTCCAGCCAAGTGTCTGCAGAGTTGTTTCCTGTACAGCCCGACTTCACCTGCTCAGTGCTTCTCACTCCACTCTCTGGACCTGCCGTGCCTCTGAAAGTTCCCTCTGTGGATTGTTCTCTTGTAACTAAAATTACTTGCTCTCTCCCAGATCCCTCCCAGCCAGACCTCTCTGTCTCACTTTCTAGGTTGAACGCACTCTACTAATTGCATCCAGGGTAAACACTCTGCCCAACAAGGCTACAGACACCTCTTCCTCACAGACGTCTATAAATGGTAACCCTCTCCCCTCCCCCCACCAGGCCTATCCTGGCCTCCCAGATGAGACCCAGTCAATGGAAACTCAAGGGAAAAGGAAACTTGGGGTCTGTTTATCAAAAAAGGAAACAAATGGCATCCTGTTCTGCACCCTCTCCTAAAAACCTACTAACAATGTAGTCAGTTGGGTATTACTAGTTTTTTAATCTGGATATTAAAAATTAAGTACAAATACAAGTATAGGAAATAAACTAATTCACTCTAATACTCTGCTATAATAGTCGTAGGCTTCTATTTCATTTTATTTTGTTATAAAAACAACAGAGCAACAACATTAAAGATAATTCTAAAAAAGAAAGAGAGAAACCTCATAATTCCACAACCATAAAACACCAACTGCTGATCTGGAGATACTCCTTCTTCAACTCTTTACCATACACAAATTCATTTTTAGACCAGATCTTCCCATAGCTTCATGGCTTTGTATATTTCTTTCCCTCTTTTCATCTGACAAATTCCTACTCTCCTTTCAAAACCCAGCAAATGATAACTTCCCAAAATATCCCCAGGGAGAGTAGCATTCTGTCCCCATCTCTACTACAGCACTACCCCCCCCGCCCCGGGGTAAATCTCATCTGTTGTCGTAACTAGTCTTCAATAACTTGTATGCTCCATAGGAGTGGAGGCCGTTCCTATTCACTCTTGGATCCCAGGCCCTAACACCATCGAAGTCTAAGTGAAAAAAAGAAATGCAACAATTAAGACCCAGGTATGCAATACAGTAATATGGGTTCTGTGTCCAATACCCATCTCTAGCAAGTCCTAGAAGGAGGAAGGAATCTGTTTGCATCATAATCTCTAGTAAGAGGTTACTGAAAAACTATAAAACGACTTCCAAAAGGCTTTCTCACCGCGGTATGAAACAAGCCACGGGGTACTTAACTCCCATTACACACACACACACACACACACACACACACACACACACACATACACACACACACCACTGTGAGAGTGTGAAAGAGGCCTCTAGCATAGTGCAGAGGGCAGAACCCACTGGCATTCTTCTGTATTCAGAGAGAAAACCACACTCGTTGTGACAAATAACTCAGATGAATTATTAGGGCAGCAGCATGAGCTGCTGAGAAACAGCAACTGAGAAAAAACTAAATTTAGATGCCAAACCAAGTTCAAGTTAATAGCTCTATAATCTGATTTATCAATCAACAAAATATCATGGCATTCTGCTGGATGCTGGAAATACAGGGATGAAAGACAGGGTCCCCACTCACAGGACTGCCAGTCTGACTGAGGAAAGAGATAATAATCAGGCAATCAGAGCACAGTATGGTTGGCACCATGGGAGGAAATACTTAGTGCTAAGAACACACATTGGAAGGTCAAGGAAAGACTCCTGGAGGAAGCTAGGTCCTGAAAGATTTTAACAGAGAAAAGGGGTGGGTGAAAGGAAATATCTTTCTAGGCAGAGGGAATGGCAGGATAAAGGCCCAGAGGCATCTATATTATAGGATCTTAATACCTAATCACTGTATAGAGCAATTTTGAAGATCAAATTGGATACTGATGTGGAAGGATAAAGGACTTTGTGAATGGTACTTATTAGTAAGAATATAAAACTGAACGGTGAGTAAGAAAGCCTTATTAGCTCACGTGAAGCATACAACTTACTGAAGGCTAGTGCCTTTGCACGGTCTTCCCTTTTGTTTTGGTTCTCATTTCTTCTTCTAATAAAGACACTAGTCTCTTGAATCAGGAACCCCCCTAAGAACCTCATTTTTGCTTTAATTACCTCTATAAGTCTCTATCTCCAAAGGCAGTAATGTTCTGAGGTTTTAGGGGTTAGGACTTCCACATATGAATTTGAGGAGAAAGCACTCCCCCACCAGCCAATGAGATTTTTTAGACATTTTCTCCTAATGATACTTCCCTCATAGAATTTAAATACCTGTATATATACTGGGCCCCTTTAGAGGGCCACAAACCATTGTTATATCTAAGATTTTAGTCTCCAGCCCCAAAGAAAACAATTTTTTTGTCCCCCTGGAAGCAACATCACCCATGTTTTATTTTTTTGTTAACACTTTTCTGAATTTCATACTTTTTTTTTTTTTACAAGGATTAGGTTATACTCATTTAATCAGGAAAATAAGCGAAGTATTTTTTTAGATTTTATTTAAATTCAAGTTAGTTAACCTATAGTATTATTAGTTTCGGGGTTAGAACTTAGTGATTCATCGGTTGCATATAACACCCAGGGCTCATTACATCAAGCTTCCTCCTTAATGCCCTTCACCCAATTACCCATCCCCCCACCCCCATCCCTCCAAAAACCCAATTTGTTCCCTATAGTTAAGAGTCTCTTATGATTTACCTCTTTCTCTGGTTTTATCTTATTTTTCTTTCCCTTCCCCTATGTTTATCTGTTTTGTTTCTTAAATTCCACACATGAGTGAAATCATACGGCATTTGACTTTCTCTGACTGACTTACTTCACTTAGCATGAAACTCTCTAGCTTCATCCACACCCACATCCTTGCAAATGGCAAGATTTCATTCTTTCTAATGCTAAGTAATATTCCACTGTACATAGAAACCACATCTTCTTTATCCATTCATCTGTCAATGGACATCTGGGCTCTTTCCATAGTTCGGTCATTGTGGAGATTGTCACCATAAACACTGGGGTGCAGGTGACCCCTCAAATCACTATGCTTGTATCCTTTTGATAAATACTTAGTAGTGCAATTGCTGGGTCATAGGGTAGTCCTATTTTTAACTTTTGAGGAAACTCCATACTGTTTTATTATTATTATTATTATTATTATTATTATTACTATTATTAATCATCTATTTGTTCTTCCTTCTCCCATGGGCCAGTGATCTTCTTGAAGATCTTGGTAATCTGATGCTGGCACAATAAATGCTGACAGAATGGAACTAAACTCTAGAAAAATGTTAAAGTATGGAAAACTGCTTAATAGTTGTTCCTAAGGGCTGCACTGAGAGGTCACACTGTGCACTCTCCTGTCCCCACCATACACCTCTCAAAAGAGCCTCATTTTGGTGAAACCAAGATAAATGAACAATGTCATTCACTGGGAAAGAAGTCCCCAAAAGGCAGACCAAGAGAAGTGTGCGGGAGAAGGGTGAGCAATCCCAACAAACGGGATAAACCCTAGTCTTAGGGTTTATCTCTTCAAAAGTACTAGATAGTTGGGGCACCTGGCTGGCTCAGTAGGTAGGCTCTTTGTCTCGGGGTTGTGAGCTCAAGAACCATGTTGGATGCAGAGATTATTAAAATAAAATCTTTAAAAAAAAAAAAAAGAGTACTAGATGGTTAAAACATCACTTCCACTGCCCAGCCACCAGCAGTGGAACCCTCAAAAGGATTTACTATGGCCTAAAGTTTGACTGCTTGCCAAAGAGTTACTTTAACGGCTAAAATCAAAACTGTAAGACGGAGAGTTGGCTCATTTTTGTATACATTTTGATTTGGGGTTATAACAGTCACATCACAGCCACATGAAGATTCAGAAATTCAGCAAGGTGGCCTCGGGGGGAAAAGGGGGTCAGAAAGAAAGAAGGAGGGGGGAGAGAGGGAAGTACAGAGAGGCAGAAGGCAAAGAGCAAGTAGAAGAGATGGGAGAAGAAAATAACTGAAATGAGTCATGTCATCAGGTCAGCTAGCCATCTAGTCCATGAGTGTGTGTGTACAGTGAGGGCTTGCAAAAGGAGATGGGCATCTGCCTTGGACCCAATTTCAATGTGTACTGAAAATCCAGTGCTTAAAGGTAAGCATTTTTCATTCTTTTTTTTTTTTTAAAGATGTATTTATTTATTTGAGAGAGAGATCCTGAGTGAGCGGTGGAGAGTGGCAAAGGTAGGGAGAGACATAGAATCTCCAGCAGGCTCCTGCTGAGCTATAGGAGCCCAAGGGCTTGATCTAGCAATCCTGAGAAAATGATCTGAAATCATGAGCTTAAATGATTGAGCCACGCAGGTGTCCCTGAAGGTAAGCGTTTTTCAAATAGCAGAGCCCCTAAATGGAAGCCAATTCCTTCAGCTGGTGCTCAACAAAGGAAAAAGGTAAAAAACTGCCTGCTTTGGACCAATGAAAAACAGCGCTTGATCTCCAACATTGCACCTTCCTAAGTATTTGCAGGTAATAGCACCTGTGTTTGTTTAGCGCCTTTCCCACAAACTTTACTACCTAATCCAATAAGAGACAACACCACCATATGCAATATAAATGCCCGCTTTTGTAATGTGAGTATTAGAGAGAAGTAAAGCCACATTAATCAAGACAGGGCCGTACTGACATAAGAATAAACATACAGAACAATGGCATGGGATTGACAGTCCCGAAATAAACCCTCCCATTTACGGTCAATTGATTTTCAACCAGGGTGTCAAGACAATTCACTGAGGGAAAGAATAGTCTTTTCAACAAATAGTGCCAGACAACTGCACATCCACATGCAAAAGAATGAAGTCGAGGACCTTCATTATATCACACGCATAAGTTAATGGGAGTGGACCGAAGACCTAAAGGTAAAAGCTAAAATTATATAGTTCTTAGAAGAAAACCAAGGAACAAATCTTTCTGACCACAGTCAGGCAATGCTTTCATAACTGTGACATCAAAAACACAAATGACAAAATAAAAAGTAGATAAATTGAAATATACCACAATTTAAAACTTTTGTGCTTCAAAGGACAAGATCAGGAAAATGAGAAGACAACCTACAGCATGGAAGGAAATATTTGCAAATCATGCCAAAGGACTTATTTCTAGAATAAAGAACTCTTAAAAAATAATTTTTGAAAAACTAAACATAAAATTGCCAAACAATCTCAAGAGACATTTCTCCAAAGAAGATATACAAGTTACCCAGAGATGCTCAGCATCATTAACCATCAGGGAAACACAAATGAAAAGCACTGAGACACCACTTCATAGCCACTAAGATAGTCATAATTAAAAAGACCAATACTAATTAGCATTAACAAGGATGTAGGGAAATCAGAACCTTCATACACCACCAGGAAGAATGTAAAATGGTACAGCCACTATGGAAGGAAGTCAGGTAGTTCTTCAAGACATTAAACACGGTTAATCATATGGTCCAGGAACTGACTCTCGGAATAGCCCCAAGAGACAGAAAATATGCGCAACACAAACACTTGTACGCAACTGTTCACTGCATCATTATCTGTAATATCTAGAAAGTGGAAACAACCCAAATACCCATCAACTGGTAAATGGATAAATACAATGTGGTAACCCCCCCATGATGGAATAGTATTCAGCAATAAAACAGAATGGAGCACGGATTGTTGCTACAATATGGATAAACCTTGAAAATATCAGGCTAAGTGAAAGAAACCAGTAGTCACAAAAGACCACACACTGTATGATTCCACTTGTATAAAATGTCCAGAATAGGCAAATTCACAGAGACAGACAGTAAACTGGTGGCTGCCAGGGGCTGCAGGGACAGAGTAACGAGGAGTGACTGCCAACGGTTTTTTTTTTTTTTGGTGATGAGGATATTCTGGAATTAGTGGTAATAGCTGCACAAGTCTGGACACACACTGAAAACCACTGAATTGTGCTCTTTAAAAGGGTGTTGGGGCGCCTGGGTGGCTCAGTCAGTTAAGTGTCTGACTCTTGGTTTTGATTCAGGTCATGATCTCAGGGTCAGGAGACTGAACCCCTTGTTGGGCCCCAAGCTGGACATGGAGCCCGCTTAAGATGCTCCCTCCCTCTGCCCTTCTACCATCCTCATGCACTCTCTCTCTCTCTCTCTCTCTCTCTCTCCCCCCTCTCCCCCAAAATTAAAAAAAATAACATGGTGAATGTTATGGTATGTGAATTAAAACTTTAAAATCTGGTGTGTTTTTTTTTTAAAGGGATAAAAGTAGAAATTACATGATGGAACATAAGTTAATTTTCTTTTCTGCTCTTGCCTGTTCCCAGACATGAAGCAACATTGACATTAAAGCAAAAAGACTTCATTTCCATAAACTATCTTTCATTACTGTCAACAGCTTCAAACAAATTACCTTCAGGTTAAAAACTATGAGGGAATACAACTATGCCACACTATCAAATATAATGTATCCACTCATTTATTCAGTTCAGATGAACACCTTTTAAGGTACACAAGACAGAAAGCCTTAAATAAAAATAATTTATGAGAGTGAAAGTACAAACAGAAGCATAATTTAGGGCGCCTGGGTGGCTCAGTGGGTTAAAGCCCCTGCCTTCAGCTCAGGTTATGATCTCAGGATCCTGGAATCGAGCCACACATCGGGCCTCTCTGCTCAGCGGGGAGCCTGCTTCCCCCCACCCGCTGCCTGCCTCTTGGCCTACTTGTGATCTCTGACTGTCAAATAAATAAATAAAATCTTTAAAAAAAAAAAAAAAGGAAGCATGATTTATATTTCTTATACTACATTTCTACGTTAGAGTTCATACTTTCTGTTTTTTTTTTAAGATTTTATTAATTTATTTGAGAGAGAGAGAGAGAGAACAAAAAGGGGAAGGAGCGGAGGCAGAGGGAGAAGTAGACTCCCTGCTGAGCAGGGACCCCCCACACACCCCCCAATATGTGACTTGATCCCAGGACTCCACGATCATGACCCAGGCCGAAGGCACCCAGGAACCCCCAGAGTACATACTTAATCTGGATCTAATATATCTTAATCTGAAACTTTTTTTTTAAGATTTTATTGATTTATTTGACAGAGAGAGACACAGCAAGAGAGGGAACACAAGCAGGGGGAGTGGAAGAGGGAAAGCAGGCTTCCCGCTGAGCAGGGAGCCTGATGTGGGGCTCAATCTCAGTTCCCTGGGATCATGACCTGAGCCGAAGGCAGACGCTTGAAGACGGAGCCACCCAGGCACCCCCTAATTCTAAAACTTTTTTAAGAATTAAAGAAATATATAAATGCAACCTGTACTAAGAGTAATTGTTACAGTCTCAACATATTAAGGTAGAGGAGAAAACAACTTAGATCATCTATTGAAAAGGTAAATACAATTTTAGACAGAGAAGCAAAGGTAAATACAAGAAGAGTGATCTGTCATTATTGTTACCAAGAAGCTCTGGTATTAGTCTGCTCATGAAGCAAGAAAGGGTCCATCTGAAAAGACCCTGGTTACTGTGGGCACACAGCACGGATATCAGTATCTTTCTGCAAGGAATCAAGTTTTTCTTTTTCTGGGTTACCCTAAGTTTATCCTAGCACAAAAATTTTAGTAGAACACGGGTCTTACCAAAAGAAGTAACCTATTTGATTCTTAGAAGATGTCTGTTCAAACAGGATTATTATACTAGCAATTTGAATTCAGATAATATTATGAAAGGACCCAACTTTTAAAGCCTTACAAGGTCTTTTTACAAGGTAATAACTGTCACACAGGCTGTGCCAGACATAGCACACCGCTTCTGTTAGCAGGGCATCTGCAGAGCAGCTGCCAAGCAAAAAAGACAGCTCTCTTCTCCTCAAGTACCCAAAGGTACACAAATACAAACGTGTACACACACACACACACACACACACACACACTCTCTCTCTCTCTCTCTCTCTCTCTCTCTCTGGGCTGCTTCCCTCGGGATCTACCCAGCAAGCTCTGCTCTGCAACACAGGCTGGAAATGTCTGCAGGAGAGGTATGAGGACTAACGCTAAGAAGCACCAGACAGTGCCCCGGAAGTCCCGCGAAAGAACCAAGAACCGAGAAAGAACCGGGGAGAGGAAGATAGTAGGTTGGCTAGGCAGGTCTAGAAAGAATTCACAGGTGGTGTTGTTAAAGCTGTGAATGTGGGCGAGGAACTGGGGAGGGAGCAAAGAAGTGGAAGTGACTGCAGGCAAAGCGGAAAGGACTGAAGGCATGAAATCAAGAGGGAAGGACATGTGCACAGAGGGGACAGAAGTGCCTGGATGCACAGAGTCAGGGTGAGGAGAGAGAGGTGGCTGCCGAGCTGGAAGGGAAATGGAGTTGTACCCAGAAAGCAGAGGGCCTTGGAGGCCAAGCCAAGAACTCTTTGCTAATTTTTGCTTTCTGTGTAGATTAAGGGAGTCACTGTCAGTTCCTGAACATCTGAATCTCAATGTCTTTATCTGCAAAATGAAAGTTTAGGATTAAAAAATAGCTATTAACTAATAATAGTTTCATAAGTTGCTTACCCCAAGCTGTATGCTGAGCTCATACACACATGCCCATGTTAATTAAGCCCCTTTGAGTCTCAACCTGCTATGACTACTTGAAAGAGTCTACGATTCTAAGCAATCCTAATTCGTCCTTTGATCTGGTCCATTCTTTTGGAGTAGGAGTAGAGAAGGACCAGAGACCCAGCTGCCCTGCTGCGCCAGCGGTGTTCTGGCAGCTCCCTACTCAAGCTCCTTCTTGAGCAGGATAAAGGGCCCTCCCTCTCCTTTCTTCCTCCCATAATATAAAATTTCCCTGGTGGAAGCTATCTGAGGGTAGTATAGCACAAAAGCTTAAGAGCACCTTAAAAGTAGGAGGTCTCTAATGCAATACATTTTCCCCCTTGGTACTAATAAAGGAGGAAAGAGTCAGAGCTTCCCCCCACACTTCTGCCTGAATGACCTCACCAGCTAGCTTTCCTAAACCATCTTCACCTTCCCAACCTCTAAACATAAATGTGCCCTGGGGCTCAGTCCATGGACCTACTCTCTCAAAACACTTTCTTCCTGGGGGTCTCATCTATTCTCATTTATATAGATATAAATTTTTAAAGATTTTATTAAGTCATCTACCAAATGTCAACACAGCAGCCACTGAAAACAATGTCTGTTAAAAGAACTGAGATCTTAAGGGAGCTGAGATACCCGAGAAGGGGCTGAAAGGCAAGAAGACTGTGGTCAGAGAGGGGAGCTCCGGTCCGTAGGATTTAGAGCAAGAAGTCCATAGCAAGCTGGTAGGTAGAGAGAGGTGTCCTACGAGCTCATAGCTCAATCCTGAATCCTGACTGCCTAAATACATTGTTTCTACCCTCTACATAGTGCAGAGATATTTCCAGATGTTCATGAACTAAGACCTGCTAAAGTCAGGGTCTGGAAGTTTCAATCTAGTAGGAATGGGAAAGTCCTTATTTATTTCTTCTCTTGTTGCAAGTATGCTGGGTGGTATGGAATTTATATTAAACTATTCTTAGCTCTAACACAGATGCTAACACATTTGTTGTGGCTGAAGGAAGGAGTCCAAAAAACACTGCAAGACTCAATAACCTGAGGCTAGGTACAGAAATGGCTCACTGTCATATAATGAGACATTACTCAGCGCAATAAAACTCTGAAATATCCTCTGAAGAAATGCTTGTTTCCTTATTACCTTGAAGATACTGGCTCTCTAACCAATCAAATACAAATACTAAATGTTGAGAAAATATTTATAAATATAAATAAGATTGCATAAAAACAAAGTCAGGGGTGCCTGGGTGGCTCTGTCAGTTAAGAGACAGATTCTTGGTTTCCACTCATGTCGCTATCACAGGGTCTTGAGACAGAGCCCCACGTCCGGCTCTGTGCTTAGCGCAGAGTCTTTTCTCTCCCTCTCCCTGTGCCCCTCCCCTGCTTTTCTGTTCACTCAAATGCTCTTTCTTTCTAAAATAAATACATAATTTTTTAAAAAGATTTTATTTATTTATTTGACAGAGAGAGACACAGTGAGAGAGGGAACCCGGGCAGCAGAATGGGACAGGAAGAAGCAGGCTTCCTGTGAGCAGAGAGCCCAATGCGGGGCTCAATCCCAGGACTCTGGTATCATGATCTGAGCTGAGAACAGACGATTAACGACTGAGCCAGTCAAGCGCCCGTAAATACCTAAATCTTAAAAAAATTTTTAGTCATATGTATATGTATACATACATATTTATACATATAATTTTGATATAAAATTATCCCAGCAAAGCAGCTTTACGATGTCATTATTTCACTAACTAAAAATGAAGATGTGACTGCATCTGAGAACAATTCTTGTTCTCTTATAAAAAATCAAAATTGCACCCAAAAGTATCTGTGCTTGTTGAATCTATTTTTGTAATAGTGGCATCATGAAATTTATGCATTCTTAAGAACGGAGATGGAACCCTGGGCGTGGAAAGAAGATGTGATGAATAGTTCCTGCTTTGATGTCAACCTGTTTGCCAATGCTAACTGTACAGGAGACCGCACCTGGAGTTGATCAACTGCACAAAAAGTGGGCTCTTGTATGCACCCATCTTATCAATTAAAAAAAGAACCACAGGGTGCCTGGGTGGCTCAGTGGGTTGGAGCCTCTGCCTTCAGCTCGGGTCATGATCTCAGGGGTCCTGGGATCGAGTCCCGCATCAGGCTCTCTGCTCAGCGGGGAGCCTGCTTCCTCCTCTCTCTGCCTGCCTCTCTGCCTACTTGTGATCTGTCTCTGTCAAAGAAATAAATAAAATTTTAAAATATATAAATAAATAAATAAATAAATAAAAAGAACCACAGAGGCTAGGTTTTCACCTTTCATCTTTGCACCTCTACAGAGAAACATCAGGAACCAAGGCTAATTCTAAACTTCCTCACTGTCTTTGAGAATTTGTTCTATTTTGTGTTGATTTTACTTACTAAAATTAAGAGATGAGGTATCATGTGCTGAAAACTTACGTTATCCCCCATGCTACTTCTCCATCTATCACACTGTAAAGACAATTTCCTGAAAATATGTGCTGCATGTTTTTTGCTCACTTACTCAGTTTCACATAATCACTGTAGTCTTTGCCAGACCCTAAGAGCCAGGACTCTAAGTACATTGGTGTTTTCTTCCCATTATCCTAACTGTGGTTGGGTAGAGTAGTAATGGCAATTTTCTTTATTATAACAATGAAAACTATAAGCACACTCCTGCAACTTCAATTCATAAACAGTGACAATTCAGGTCAAAAGGGCAAGTTTCTTCAGAAAGCTGGATACAGCAGTTGCAAAAAGAAGACTTAGAGAAAAACATCTTGTAGATGGAACTATAATACATAACCCTGTCCCCAAAAGAAATAACCAGAAGGAAAGCTTATCTGGCTACTGATTGAACTAGTGGGTAGTATTTCTATCACCAACATGAGTTATGAGCATACCAAACAAGTGTACAATTAGCAAAATGTACAACTAACACAGAAGAAGATATCATGGGGAAAGGGAGAATCCCACAGGTAAAATATTTGTGCTGAATCAAAGTAGACAGAGATATGGAAGAAAATGAGAAGTATTGGGGTTATTAGCAAAGTTTTGGGAAGCAACATGGAGAAAAAAATACTTGAATTACCTAACTCAACTCCTGTGCATGTCAGATGGCGGGACTGTAAGCAGCCCTACATTTCTCAGGACTCACTCCTGGCTTTGCCCACTGGCTTCCCAGAAGAAGCAATTGTAAACTCTAAGGCAACACAGATCCAAACTGTGACTCAAAGACTTTGGTCATCTTGCCTTCTGGGAGCCTTCATTGAAAGTGGCAATATTATCATCTACTTCTATAGCTAGGTTTGTGCTGGCTGTTCGTTTTTTTTTTTTTAATCCCTTTTCCCCTTAATGTGTAACTGTTATAGTTAAGAAAACATGTGAACACTATCAAGAAAGTGAAAAGAAACTCACAGAATATGAGAAAACATGTGCAAATCCTGGACCTGATATGTGATTAATATCTAGAATATATAAAGAATTCCTACAACTCAACACCAAAAAAAAGGGAAACCACCCAATTCAAAATTGGGCAAAGGGGAGAGGATTCCGGGAGTTAAGCAGAATAGGAAGGACCAGGAATCTGTCTACCCCTCCAGAAAACAGCTCACTGGCAGAGCCTGTCTGATGCAATTATTTTGCAACTCTGGAGTCTGTTGAAGACTTGCGGCTCCCGGGGGTAAATGTGAACTACAAAATATAGTTAATTTGGGTCAATTTTAGATCTTAGCACAGTAGGACCTACCTATCCTCCACCCCCAGCCAGTGAGTTGCAGGCAACTGTGCCTGCATGTGTTCCTAGAGCAGCCTGCACAACTGGGCGCTAGGGTGGGCAAAAAAGCCTCTTTCCAATAAATATTGAGATCTGTGCTCTGATTAATGATTGCTGCTTCTGACCACAGAAATGCAGACAAAGAGGCTGGCAGCCACTGTTGTGGCACCTCCCCCTAGTGCTGCAAGCCTCTCACGGGCTTGACTGAAGTGACTTCGAGGGGATTTAAAGGGCCAGTGTCTCCACGCCTCCCCAACTTCACTTTTCACTTGTCCCCTTCTCAAGAGCTAGACACTAAAGACTAAGACATTTAAAAACAACTGTGAGTTACTCCACACAATCCCAGGGCAGTAGCTCTTTCTGACCACAGGTCTGTCCCCATGCTTTAACAAAATCACCACTTTGAGGCGCCTGGGTGGCTCAGCCAGCTGCCTTTGGCGCAGGTCATGATCCCAGGGTCCAGGGATTGAGCCCAGGCATCCCATCAGGCTCCCCGCTCAGCGGGAAGCCGGCTTTTCCCTCTCCCACTCCTCCTGCTTGTGTTCCCTTTCTCGCTGTATCTCTCACTGTTAAATAAATAAAATCTAAATAAAATAAAATAACCATTTTGCAAGAAAAACAAAACAAAACAACACATACACGGGAAAACTAGAAATGATCACACATGCCCAGGGAAAGACTCAGAAAAGACCTTCAAGCTAATCCTCAGCACAGACACGGCCTACAACAATTTAAAAAATAATAATAATAATAATAACAAAAAAGAGTAAACACACTAGGTAAAGGAGATACTCTGATTTCCAGAATTGCCACATTATTAGATTAAAATGTCCAGTGTTCAAACAAACAAACAAAAATCACAAGTTATACAAAGGAACAGAAAAGCATGACATGTTCAAGGAAAAAACCAAATCAACAGACTGTCCCTGAAAAAAGACCTAATGGCAGACATATTAGACAAAGACAGTAAAGCAAGTGTCTTAGAGATGCTATAAGAACTACAGGCAGATGTGGAAAGAGTCAAGAAAATGATATGTTAAGAAAATGGAAATATTGGGGCACCTGGGTGGCTTAGTGGGATGGGCCTCTGCCTTCTGCTCAGGTCATGATCCCAGAATCCTGGGATCGAGCCCCACATCGGGCTCTCTGCTCAGCAGGGAGCCTGCTTCCCCCTCTCTCTCTGCCTGCCTCTCTACCTACTTGTGATCTCTGTCTGTCAAAAAAATAAAATAAAATCTTTAAAAAAAAAAGAAAAGAAAATGGAAATATTAAAGAAAGAAAATCTAAAAAGCAAAACAAATTCTAAGCTAAAAAGTACAATAACAGAATTGAAAAGTCACTAAGGTGTATTCAAAGACAGTTGTGAGGAAGCAGAAGAAAGAATCAGTGGATTTGAAAATAGGACAACAGAAATTATTGTTGCTGAGAAACAGGAAAAAAGAGAGCTGAAAGGAAAGCAAACAAAGCTTAAGGGATGTGTGTGTATGTGACCACGGAAGAGAAGAACATATGCATCATGTGAGCCCCAGAAGAAGGAAACAGAAATAAGCAGGAAGGGGCACCTGGGTGACTCAGTCATTGGGCATTTGTCTATGGCTCAGGTCATGATCCTGGGGTCTTGGGAGGAAGCCCCACATCAGGCTGCCTCCTCAGTGGGAAGCCTACTTCTCCCTCTCCCACTCTCACTGCTTGTGTTCCCTCTCTCTCTGTGTCTCTCTCTGCCAAATAAATAAATAAAATCTTAAGGGGGAAAGAAAAAGAAATGAACAGAAAGAATATTTGAATAATGGCTAAAACTTCCCAAATTCGATAAAAGATGAATATAAACACTCAAGAATTTCAATGAATTCCAAGTACTTTGAACCCAAAGAGACCCACACCAAGACACATTATAATGAGACTTTCAAAAGATAAAGAGAAAGAGAAAATCTATAAAACAGCAAGAGAAGGGAATCACCACATACAAGGGAACCTCAATAAGAAAACCAGATATCTCAACAGAAACTTTGGAGGCAAGAAGACAGTGGACTAATATATTCAAAGCGCTAAAAGAAAAAAACTGTCAACTAAGAATTCTATATCTGGCAAATGTGTCCTTCAAAGGTGAGGGAGAAATTAAGACATTTCCAGATAAGAAAAAGTTGAGTGAGTTTGTGACTAGACACGGTCTGCAAGAAATGCTCAAGGGAATCCTACAGGTGAAATGAAAAGACATTACACATAACACAAAGCTGTATGGAAAAATAAAGATCTTGATAAAAATTAATATATGGGCAATTACAAAAGCTAGTATATAAATTGTAACAATGATTTGTACCTGTGTTCTTTGTTTTCCACATGATTTAAGCAACTAATACGTTTAAAGAATAAATATAATATTAACGTGAGAGTTGTTATTACTGTAACTTTGGTATGACTCCCAATCTTGTTTTTTACATAGCTTAGGAGACTAATGCATTTAAAAGGATTATTAGTTCGCACTGCATGGTATCTGCCCATAGCAGCTCATTCCTGCTGGGTGTTCAAAGGACAGCGCAATAGAAACTCAGTATCTGGCATCGTTGGTTTTCTTGGCTTCATGCATGTTAAACCTGGTATTTTTATTGAAACAGTATTCTTAACGGTTTTTCATACTGCTCAGCTTGAGATAATTTTCAAGAGGAAGTAATGCTTCTCCTTTTCTAGGGTGTTTGAAATTGAGAATCAGACAGATCCACACTCAGACCCTAAACAGGGCCCTGAAGTAAAGACATTGGATCCCAAAGATTACAGGTGGGGAGTTGTAAAGTATGTCCGTATTCAAATGGAGATGCAAGAAACCCAGCTGAAAGAACTCTGGAGTGACAGTGACAACTGTGGATTGATCAAGTTCTTTTTAAAAGGGATGTTTTGAAGATTATGATTCTAACTTTGGAGGAACTATGGTGATGAGCAGTGACTGGCAGTGGAAGTAATCACATGTAAAAACTCCATAAATAAAAATTTATTGGCTTTAAAAAAAAAGAGAGAGGATTATTAGTTTATGATTTGGGGCACACAATGTATAAAGATGTAATTTTGTGAAAACAACTAAAAGGGGTGGAAACAGAGCTGTAAAAAAAAGTTTGGGGATGTTATTAAAGTTAAGATATAAAATCATGTTAGTGTATTATAACTTTAGAATATTAAATGTAATCCTAATAGTAATCACAAAGAAAGTAGCTATAGAGAAATGAGAAAGGAATTTAAACATTTTACAACCAAAAAAATCAACTAAACACAAAAGAAGACAGTAATATAGGAAATGAGGGACAAAAAAGCTATAGGACATATAGAAAACAAATAGCAAAATGATAGAAGTCCCTCCTTATCAGTAATTACTTTAAATATAATTGGATTAAACTCCCTAATAAAAGACAGAGATTGGCACAGTGGGTAAAAACACATGACCCAACTATAAGCTGTCTGCAAAAGACTCACTTGAGCTCCAAAGACGCAAAGGTTAAAAGTGAAGAATGGAAGAAATATTCCATACAAAAAGTAACAAAAAGAGAGCAATGGTGGCTATACCAGTATTAAACAAAAGAGACTTTAAAAAATTTTTTTAAAGATTCTTTTTTTTTTTTCTTTTTTAATTTGAGAGAGAGAGAAAGCATGAGAAGGGGGAGGTTCAGAGGGAGTAGACTCCCCACTGGGCAGGGAGCCCGATGCAGACCCAGGACTCCATGATCTTGATCTGAACAGAAAGCAGTCACTTAACCAACCAACTGAGCCACCCAGGTGCCCCAGACTTTTAATTTAAAAATATTACAAGAGACAAAGGAGGACATTAAACATTAATAAAATGTTCAATACAGCAAGAAAATATAACAATTATAAACACATATCTAATGACAGACCATCAAAATACGTAAAGCAAAAACTTCACATGGGACATTTTCCAGGACACGCCATATGCTGGGTGACAAATTTAGTCTCAATAGATTAAAAAAGACAAATATCAGGGCACCTGATGGCTCAGTCAGTTAAGCATCTGCCTTCAGCTCAGATCATGATTGACATGATTCTGGGATCAAGTCCCACACCAGGCTCCCTGCTCTGGAGCCACTTCATTCTCTCAATCTCTCTCTCTCTCTCTCAAATAAATAAATAAATAAAATCTTTAGGGGGGGAAATAAAAAAGATGTCATACAAAGTACCTCCTCTGACCACAATGAGATGAAGTTAGAAATCAAGAACAAAAGTTAAACTGGAAAATTCACAAATTTGTGGAAATTAAACACTACACTTTTTAAACAACTGATGGATCAAAAAAGAAATCATAAGAAAAATTAGAAAATACTTAAAAGATAAATGAAAATATCTCTCAAAACTTATGGGGTATAGCAAAAGGTGCTAAGAGAAGTCTTCAGTTACAAACACTCACATTAAAAAACAAGAAAGAGCTCAAATCAACAATTTAACTTTACAGCTTAAGGAACTAGAAAAAGAACAAACTAAACCCATAAGGTAGAATTAATTTCTACCATAAGGTAGAAATTAAAACTCAGAGCAAAGGTAAATGCAATGGAGAACAGAAAATTTGAAAAAAAAAAAAACAAAAAAACAATGAAGTCAAAATTTGGTTCTTTGAAAAGATGAATAAAGTTTGACAAACTTTTAGCTAAATAAACTAAGAAGAAAAGAAAAGTCTCAAAACTACTAAAATCAGAAATGCAAGTGGGGACATTACTACTGCTTCCACAGAAATGAAAAGGATTAAGCAAGCACTATGAACTGTATGCCAGAAAATTCAATAACCTACATAAAATGGGCAAATTCCTTAAAACACAAAACCTACCAAGATTAAATCATGAGTAAAGAGAAAATCTGAAGAGACCTACAAGAAGTAAGGAAATAGAATCAGTAATCAAAAATCTCCCAACAAAGAAGAGTCCTGGACCTGAGAGCTTCACTGGTGAATTCTACCAAACAGGTAAAGAATACCAATCCTGGGGCGCCTGGGTGGCTCAGTTGTTAAGCATCTGCCTTCGGCTCAGGTCATGATCACAGGGTCCTGGGATCGAGCCCAACATCGGGCTCCCAGCTCCACAGGAAGCCTGCTTCTCCCTCTCCCAATCCCCCTGCTTGTGTTCTGTCTCTCGCTATGTCTCTGTCAAATAAATAAATAAACTCTTTAAAAAAAAAAGAATACCAATCCTTCTCAAACTTTTCAAAACAACTGAAGAGGAAGAAACACTTCATAACGCATTCTATGAGGCAGCATAACCCTGATACCAAAGCCAGACAAAGACATTAAAAGAAAACTACAGACTAACCCTTAGAATCACTGACGCAAAAATCTTCACCAAAATACTAGCAAACAGAATTCACCAGCATATTAAAGGGATTATGCACCTGACTAGGTAGAATTTATCCCTGAATTGATAGGGTGATCCAACATACAAAAAATTATCAATGTAATATGTCCTATCAATAAAATAAAGAGAATATACCACATAATTATCTCAATTGATACAGGAAAAAAAATCTTAACAAAAGACCACTAATAGTGCTTGACAACTCCTCAGCTGGCTTCCTCCATGAAGGTGAGGGAAAGGAGGCAAGAATTCCTGTTTTGATTTTAGAACTCCGAATTTAGAGTGATGAGCCTTTACTCAGAAAAATAAAGTGGTGTTTTTATTTCATTTAAAAAAAAAAAGGGGGGGGTGCGCCTTGGTGTCTCAGTGGGTTAAGCCGCTGCCTTCGGCTCAGGTCATGATCCCAGGGTCCTGGGATGGAGCCCCGCATCTGGCTCTCTGCTCAGCTGGGAGCCTGCTTCCTCCTCTCTCTCTCTGCCTGCCTCTCTGCCTACTTATGATTTTTCTCTGTCAAATAAATAAATAAAATTAAAAAAAAAAAAAAACCTCACAGCAAACATCATACTCAATTGCAAAAGACTGAAAGCCCTTCCTCTAAAACCAGGAACAAGGCAAGATGTTTTCTTTCATACGTTTATTCAATAAAGTACTGGGAATTCTAGCCAGAGCAATTAGGCAAGAAAAAAAAATTAAAAATGACCAAATTGGAAAGGAAGAAGTACAATTATCTCTGTTTACTGATGATATATATGGATCTTGTATGTTGAAAACCCCTAAGACTCCCTGCACACACACAAGAAAAGGTGTTCAAATACAGCAAAGTAGTAGGATACAAAGTCAACACACAAAAATCAGTTGTATTTCTACACATAAACAATAAACCATGTAAAAAGGAAATGATAAAAACAAATCCATTTACAATCACATCAAGAATTATAAAATACTTAGGAGGTGACTGGGTGGCTCAGTCGGTTAAGCATCTGCCTTTCGCTCAGGTCATGATCCCAGGGTCCTGGGATGGAGCCCCGCATCAGTTCCCTGCTCAGTGGGGAGTATGGGAAGTCTACTTCTCCCTTTCCCCTTGCCCCTACGCCTGCTCATGCTCATGCTCTCTCTCTCTCTAAAAAAAAAAAGAATATTTAGGAAATAACTTAACCAAAGAGATGAAAGACTTCTACAATTAAAACTACAGAAGATTAAAACTACAGAGATGGTGCCTGGCTGGCTCAGTCAGTAGACCACGTGACTCTTGATCTCGGAGTCATGAGTTCGAGCCCACGCTGAGCACAGACATTACTTAAAATAAACAAACAAATAAAAATAAAACTACAAAGTATTACTTAAAGAAATTAAATAAGATATAAATAAATGGAAGTACATCACATATTCATGGGTTGGAAGACTTGATATTATTAAAATATCAATACTCTCCAAAGTAATTTACAGATTCAGTACACTCCCCATTAAAATCCCAATGGCGTTTTTAGGCAGAAATTTAAAAACTCATCCTAAAATTCTCATGGATTTTCTGGGGGCCAGAATAATCAAAACCATCTTGAAAAAGAAGAACAAAACTGGAGGACTCACACTTCCTAATTTCTAAACTTACTATAGAGCTACAGTAAGCAAAACAGTATAGTATTGGCATAAAGACTGACCTAGAAACTAATAACATAGAACAGAAAGCCCAGAAATAAACCCTGCATATATGGTCAAATGATTTTGGCAAGGGTGCTAAGACCATTCAATGGGGGAAAAACAGTCTTTTCAACAAATGGTGCTGGGAAAACTTAATATTCACATGCAAAAGAAAGAAACTGGGGGCACCTGAGTGGCTCAGTGGGTTAAAGCCTCTGCCTTAGGTTCAGGTCATGATCTCAGGGTCCTGGGATCAAGCCCCACATCAGGCTCTCTGCTCAGCTGGGAGCCTGCATCCCCCCACTCTCCGTCTGCCTCTCTGCCTACTTGTGATCTCTCTGTCAAGTAAATAAATAAAATCTTAAAAAAAAAAAAAAAAAGGAAAGAAATTGGATCCTTAGTTAACACCATATACAAAAATTAACTCAAAATGGGTCAAGGACCAAAAGTTTTAGGATGTAAGACATAAAACAATAAAAGTCTTAAAAGAAAACACTGGACAAAAGCTTCACAACACTGAATTTGGCAACAATTTCAACACCAAAAGCACAGGTAACAAAAGAGAAAATAGACAAATTGGATTTCACAAAAATCCTCAAATTTTATACATCAAAAGACAATATTCATAGAATAAAAAAACAACCACAGAATGGAAGAAAATACTGTCAAAGCATATATGGGATAATGGAACAATACCTAGAATATACAGAGAAATTCTAAAACTCAACCACAAAAAAGCAAACAACCTAAATAAAAAACAGACAAAGGACTCAGACATTTCTCCAAAAAAGATAGAGGAATAGCCCATGAGCACATTAAAAGATGCTCAACATCACTAATCATTAGAAAAAAGGAAATCAAAACCACAATTAGATATCACCTCACACCTGTTAGGATGATTATTATCAAAAAACAAGCAAGCAAACAACAACAATAAAACCAATCCCCAAAAGAAAAGTGTTGGCAAAGATGTGCAGAAATTGGAAACCTATGCACTGTTGGTAGAATGTAAAATGGTATAGCCACTGTAGAAAACAGTACGGTGGCCCCTTGAAAAATTAAGAATGGAATTACCGTATGACCCAACAATTCCACTTCTAGGTCTACACCCAAAAGAACTACAAACAGGGTCTTGAAGAGCTATTTATTTGTACACCCATGTATACAGCAGCATTATTTACAATAGCTAAAATATGGAGGCAACCCAAGCGTTGATTGACAGATGAATGGAGAAACAAAAGGTGATATATACATTCAATGTAATCGTTATTCCCCTGCTTTTCAAAAGTTTATGACGTGCCACTTCCCTTTAACAAAAGACTCATACTAGAACCTGTTTTTGCTAACTGAAAGAAAGCTGAAAAGGATTTTTGATTTTACCAAAAAAAGACAAAAAGTAAAAGCAGGACTCAGCGTTTGTTTTGTAGAGACCCACGACAGAGGCAGCGCAGGGCCCAAGCTGCGAGCATCACTGCCCAGCTCCTTCCCCAGGCACCACACCCAGCATCTTGGCATCACGCAACCAGAGCTCTGAACTGTGCCTGTGAGCATCGGAGCTTTATCGCGATTTACTGTGTGCTTCACTGACAACAGGTGTTATAGGCATCCGTAAAACCCAAGAGGTTATTTTGGAGGTCTGAGAATGCTCAAAATATGTTTCATGGAAATTAATCGTAACTGCCTCTTCATTTTATGCCATTTCAGCTTACAGAGGGCTTCATGAAAGCACTCTACTTTCGGACAGCAGGAGAAACCCTTATTACCTATTATAACAAGTAATACCGAGTGAGGATGTAAGAAAGCAGAACCCTTGTGCCATTGCTGGTGGGATTTTAAAATGGTATGGTCATTATGGAGAACCGTATGGCACCTCCTCAAAAAGTTAAACCATAGGATTCAAGCAATTGTACTCCTAGGTATATGTCCAGAAAAATAGAAAGCCACAGCAATGTCCATAGCAGTATTATTCATAATCCAAATGTCTATCAACAGATGAATGAATTTTTTTTAAAAGATTTTATTTATTTATTTGACAGAGAGAGATCACAAGTAGGCAGAGAGGCAGGCAGAGAGAGAGAGAGGGAAGCAGGCTCCCCGCCGAGCAGAGAACCCGATGCGGGACTCGATCCCAGGACCCTGAGATCATGACCTGAGCCGAAGGCAGCGGCCCAACCCACTGAGCCACCCAGGCGCCCCCAGATGAATGAATTTTTTAAGGTGTGCTATATATATATACAATGTCATTTTATTCAGCCATAAAAAGGAATAAATGTCTGATATATGCTATAACATGGGTGAAACTTTAAAATATTACACCAAGTACAGTAAATCAGCCACAAAAGGACAAATACTCTGTGCCTCCATGAATAATAAGATTTATTCATGGAGGCACAAATACTCTGTGTCTCCATGAATAAAATGCTCCAAAGCATTTTGCCTATGTACGATAGGCAAAATCATGAGTAGAATCCAGGTTACCACAGGATGGGGGGAAGGGTAGGAATGAGGAGTCACTGTTTGATAGGCACAGAGTTTCTGTTTGGGATAATGAAAACGTTCTGGAAGTGAACAGTGGAGATGGCTGTACGACATTTTAAGTGAACTTAATACCAACGAACTATATACTTAAACTGGTTAGAATGGAGGGACACCTCGATGGCTCAGTCAGTTAAGCATGTGACTCTTGATTTCAGCTCAGGCCGGTCATGATCTTGGGGCTGTGAGACTGGTCACCTGGTGTCAGATCTGCACTCAGTAGCGCATCTGCTTCTCTCCCTCTCCCTCTGCACCTCCCCCTGCGCTCAGAGCACACACTATTTCTCTTTCTCTAAAATGAATAAATAAATCTTTTTTTAAAAAGGTTAAAACGGTAAATTTTATGTTATATATATTTCACTATAATAAATATGTTTTTAACCATTTGAGGAGAAAAAAACAAAAATATTGGAAATTCCAATATGATAATCACACACTAACGTGACCTGTTAGCACTACGTCCCAACAGAACTGCCTTTCCTCTCTTCTTCCTTCCTTCTTTCCTCTCTTCCTTAGGGTTTTCCTTCCTTCTTAGCTCTATACCAAAGAGCTAAACATTCTGAGGAAGAGAGATGCATGAGGGAATTCTAATGAGAATTTCATTTTAATAAAAAGCTAAATCGCATCACAGCAGGGACTGGCAGAATGAGGTAATCTAGAGCAGGGATGATAAACAACCAGCAGGCAGAACCGAAGACCCAGAAGGTACTTCTATCTTCAGTAAAAGGGAAAACGAAGAAAGAACAAAAATACATGTGCAAGCCCCAAGTTTTAAATCATTCAGTTCTATAACAACTGCTTGTAACTATCTTAAAGGATAAGATGAGTTAAATAATTCAGGCAGGGCCAGTTCACTGGCTGTGAAGTACCGGGCAAAGACACAAAGCAACATAGCCTGCATTCCAGGCCAGCAGACGCCGGGGGTCACACCTTACACCGTCTCTAAAAGTACAGCCTCCCACCCTGGCTTCCCAACACTGCAGACCTCATTTGTGGGAAATCAATTTAAAACTCTTCACGGTCCTCAATAAACAGTAAGTCCAGATTACCCAACCTAATATCTCATATAAAGAACAAGCCAGTTTCATGCATACTCCTCTGCTGATTCCTGCGCAACTATCTCCCATCTCCAAGAAAAAGGTTATGGGCCAAAGAAAAATGTTGGCATTCTTCAGCCTTTCGCTTGATTTGACAAGGATCATCCCCACATCAAACTTGGAAGACGTCAAGATGGACCTAACTTACTAATGATTCTTTAAAAAAAAATCATAATGCCACTGTTATGATTATAACTGGCAGAAATGGTCTCCTAAGATGCATTCCAGCTCTAATTAAAACAGGGCTGTCCCAGAGCTCCCACTTAATTTTAATTTATATTAAAATAACTCAGAAGAGCTATTCAATATACTGAGCAGCCTCCTTAAATCTAGTTGGTTAAATGTTAGCATCTTCCCTTTCCATGAGCCGCAAGGTTTGAGATGGATAATGAGCGGAGGGAGAGAGGAGGCATCCAAATTACCAACACAAGTGGCATTTTTTCAGACTCCGAAGAAACTGTTTTCTAAAATGAGATTATGCTGTACTTAGTCAAGCTATTTAAAAGATGGGAGTGCTAAAAAGATCCTGCCCATCAATAACCATATTGGTGGAACTAATCGAAACTGTAAGAACAACATCTATCTGGAAGCTGATTTTAATCAATGCTGAAGAGATTGAACTCCCGCAGCTTTTCACTTAATTATACCTATGATTTGAAAGCCAGGAGAGATTCCAAATATTCCCAGGGCTCTTCAACTTCAAAGTACTCTGGGCTACGCCATCCAGGAACAGCGCCACGTTTCACTCCACTCACTCAGCTTCACTTTAAAGCACTTGGGACATTATATTATATACTTACATGTTTACTATTTATTGCGCCTCTCCCACCAGAAAATCGCCACCATTGCAAAGGGCCCTGTGTGTCTGCTCTTGTATCCCAGCACCAACAACAGCTCTTGGCACGGACCAAGCCCTTGGTAGCTACTGTATCTGTTTACTGACTGACTGGAGAATTCTTGCCCAGTACCCTTTGATTTTATACATGAGACTATCTGAGGCCCAGAGGAGTGAAGTGACTTGTACAAGGTCACCAGGCTAATTAGAAGGAAAGCTGCCCTTAGAAGCAGGCCTCTTAAATCCCAGTCATCCTGCCAAAGTCAATGCAATTATGCCACTCGCTGCTTTGGATTACTCTCCACTGCCGTAAAAAAAAAAAAAAAAAAAAAAAAAAAAAAAAAAACCTCAGCACTCCTTACCTTTCTCATAGCTCTCCAAATTTTGCCTGGCCCACTTTTCTGCCTCTGCCACTGCCTTCCACACCAGATGTTCTTACCACCTCGATATGCATGGCTTTCCAGCTTACTTTCCACGCCCCCTCTCCATCTGTCAAAATTCTCCCCATCCTTTAAGACCTAGCTCAAATATCACTTCCTCCATAAGCGACCTCCTTAACTTTCTTTATTTGATCCTTCTTCACCAGAATAATCACTTCTTCTTCTGAGTTCGCATAGCATTTTGATCTATCCTAGCACACTTTACAGTCGGCCTTGTGTTTCTGCCTCACTAGACTGTGAGTTCTTCATTTTTATATTCGCTAGCAACTCCACACTGCCTGATATAAATAGCTGGATCAGGGGGAAAAGGAGGAACTAAGGGGAGGTGTACTCGATATGATTCCCCATACAACAACAGCCTCCCAAGCATCCCAACTGGCTGCCCCAATGACAAAGGAAACAAACTTAGCTGTTGCTAAAAATGAGAGGTGACATTAAACATGACAGCACATGAAATCAGCTAGTGAAATGCAGAACATAAATTGTAATGCATTCGTTCTGCAACAATGTAAGAATGCTACATTCTTAAGTTGGACTCTAAAACAAGATTATTAGTATTTTTGCATTCAAGTGAATCTGCATTCCTCCAACCTTTGTTCTTCTTGTGCTTTACCCATGGTACCAGCACATGGTGTATACAATACATGTCTGCTGCCATAAGATAAAGTGGGTTTCCGATGACTCAGGCTGGATGGAACTGGATGGTCACCATACTTGAGAAAATTAATAAAAGGATACCCCATTTAAAATGAAGTCTTGAGACCAGTAGGGGGAGCTCACACACTCAACACTCCTGGTCAATTTCAAACCCAAGGCAAAGGGCACCTTGCTGGTGGTACTACTTTTATAATCCCAGCAGCCCAGCCAAAGAAAGGCACTCACAGTTCTGGCAATTAGAAGCCCCTCCCAACTCGCCCTCGCCTCTATAACTACAAAGAGCAGTCCTCCCCTTTGTTCTCCAGTCTCGTCTATGGTTCTGCCATAGATTCCATGTCCCAGATTGCAATTCTCTGCTATTCCAAAATAAAAATCTTCGGCTGATAAAACAACTGGCAGTTTTATTTTTAAGTTAACATACTTTTCATTAAGCTTCATACCACAAGGCGCTGTTACTTATTTTCGCCAACTCAAGGGTAACCTTTAAGAGATTGCTATCTTGTTTTGTTTCTCTATACCCATGATCAACCAGGTTTTTACAACAGACAAAAAGCACAAAAAAATGGTAATCAGGAAATATTATTATAAGCCAATCTTCTAGAAGTAATCATGTATCTTTTTTCAATCTTCACACCACCCCTACTTAGAAAGACAAATTCCTGGGGCATCTGGGTGGCTTACTCCGCTAAGTGGCTGCCTTCGGATCATGCCTTCGGCTCAGGTCATGATCCCAGCATCCTGGGATCGAGCACCATGTCAGGCTTTCTGCTCACAGGGAGCCTGCTTCTCCCTCTCTCTCTCCCCCTATTTGTTTCTCTCCCAAATAAATACATAAAATCTTTTTTAAAAATTTTAAAAAGGGGAACCCTGGGTGGATCAGTGGGTTAAGTCTCTGCCTTGGGCTCAGGTCATGATCTCAGGGTCCTGGGATCCAGCCCAGCATGGGCTCTCTGCTCAACAGGGAGCCTGCTTCCCCCTCTCTCTCCTTGCCTCTCTGCCTCCCTGTGATCTCTGTCAAATAAATAAAATCTTTTAAAAAAAATTTTTTTAAAAGGTAAATTCCTGCATATTTCTAGCTAGTATGGATGATGAGATTAATTGAAGTGTCAGAGGCTGCCTGACAAAGTCATTGTTAACTAGTTGTCATTAGGTCACTGATAACAAACTGATAGTGTCTTAGAACTGTGTGGGCCAAAAAGAAAGACTAGATCTGAAGGTGCATAAAGTGAACATCTTTAAGATGTTCATTTGAACTGCGCGTGCTTATTGAGAAAGCAAAAATCTCAACCAGAAATAATAAAGACAAAAAATCTGGTCCTGAGGTCTTCTCCCTTTAAATTGTTGCCAATTCAAGACCGTAATGTTCACTAAACTGGCAGAAAACCCACATTCGGAGATCATGGCTTTGCCCCAGCCAGCTCTGGCTAGTTCTTCCTCAACTGGCACATGAGGAGCATTCATCGTTAAGAGGATAACAGCTCATAGCTCTTTCTTCAGAACATAGGCTAAGTACGTAATATCTCTTCACTTCAGCTCTTTTCCTTCCAAAAGGGATATAGCCTGAAAATCTTGCTGCTTTGTGAGCTCCAAGATGCATTCAAAACTATCTGACATTTTTGTAATAAGAAATACGTATTAAAGTACCTCTTTAATGAGCACCGTCTTATTTATCCAAGTTACAGCTGTTAATGTCTGATAGCTTAATGTGTTCTTCTCAGAAGCAAATAAAGCTGTAAGACCTCCGACCTATATAGGAAGCTAAAACATAGTCCACACATCAACATTACAAACAAACTCTTCTTCCTACAGATGAGCACACATGCTCGCACACACACACACACACACACACACAAATTGGCATAACACCTAATATACAATAACTCAAGCACAGCTCTTGCAACTTAATGATAATTGCCATGCACTAAATGGTCCTCTAATGGTTCAAAGAGTTCCATCTTCCAGAGCACCTAACCTATTAGCAAGAAGAGATTACAGACAACAGAACCCTGAACCTTTGCCTTCTCATCTGTAAAATGAAGGGCTGGTTTAGAACAGTGCTGCCTGGTAGAATGCAAATCACAAACGTGAGCTACAAGCGCGGTTTTAAATTTTCTAGTAGGCACATTTAAAAAAGTAAAAAGAAACCAGTAAAATTAATTTTAGTAATGTTTTATTCAAACTAACATAGCTAAAATGTTATTTCAATGTATAGTCTCTTTTGAAATTATTAATAAGGTATTTTACATTCTTTTTCCATACCAAGTATTTGAAACCTACACCACACCCATTTGGACAAGCCACATTTCAAATATTCAACAGCCACACGGACCCTATGTGACAGCACAAATCTAGATGATCTTTGGTATTTCTCTCATTACTGGAAATAATTTCAATGAATGGAAAAAGAGATGCGTACATCATGGGAGACTCAGAAAAACTGTAAGTGTTCCCTGTGAATTCAGTGAAGCTGGATCTGGAAACAACAGAGTAGGTACTACTTCATACCTACCCTGTTCTCGCTACCACAGTCACCAACCTACAAACCTAAAGGGCAATTGAGAACATTCAAGATAGTGTACAACTGCTTAATGAATGAAATGCCTAGAAAATCCTGACTAGGAAAAAACAACAGTTAAAATGGGACTTCAACAGAAAAGACAAAGAAAAATAATTGATGACCATGTTATCTTCTACATATTAAGGTAATGCTATGAAACGCAATTTGCACATGCTTTGGGGATTGCTTCTCTAATTACTCAGCATCCACTGTTCTAGAAAGAGTCATGCTGCTCCTCTCACACTGTCTTATTTACTAGTCCCTTTGTGATCAATGATCTGCCTCCGCCAGATGGCTAGTCTGGGTTAAGAGTACAATATGAGATCAGAGAACAAAGCAAAGCTAACTGGCCTTCCCAAGAATTGAACCTGTGACCCTGACCTCATTAACTCTAGAAAACAGTTAACCCATCACAAACATGCCTGGGCAGCTGCATCACTAAGTGCCAAGAAAGTCCACTCTGTCTGTCACAACAACGCTCTGCTAGAGAAAAAGTCACTCTAAATTTATTAACAACTTTTCGAAGTGAAGAAAACCCTGCATGCATCATTTAAAGCAGACTGGAATTCGCCACAAGCTTCCTAAGAACATCAGCTGGGGCCCCCACCTAAGAGCACAGAGGGCTTTGTCAAGGGGGTTCAGCGTACTGATATTTCTTTTTCCAAAAACAGTGATCACAGGACCATGGTCTTTCCTTTCTATGTCTCCTCTGTGAGGAAACCATGGGTTAACAATTATAAACAAGAATTTCCACAGATTAGGGGCGCCTGGATGGCTCAGTCGTTAAGCATCTGCCTTCAGCTCAGGTCATGATCCCAGGGTCCTAGAATGGAACCCCACATTGGGCTCCCTGCTCAGCAGGAAGCCTGCTTCTCTCTCTCCCACTCCCCCCTGCTTGTGCTCCCTCTCCCACTGTGTCTCTCTCTGCCAAATAAATAAAATCTTTAAAAAAAAAAAATGTTCACAGATTATATATTGAATCGAGCTTATCTCGGATTTAAATAAGAACCAAATTTCTCTATTGCATCCTCTCCCTCTCCCTACCTGTTCCCCTTTTTCCCTCTTAGTGCCAGCCAGTTCCTCACCGGGGAGCCAGTGGGCATCTGGGTGGATTGTTCTTACCCTCCCTGGTAAAAGCCCAACACCTTTTTAGTAAATTGTCCCTTCCTTTCTCGTTACTGGGAATAATTCCTCTGAGCAGCTGCTACCTGTTTTACATCTTAACAACCTGTCTCTAATGAGCTGAGTACTTACTTCTGATTTAAATATCTCCCAAAGTGTTTCAGGGATGCAGTTTCTGAATCTTTTCCTCAAACACTTAATATTTACTATAGTACAAGTTTTAGAAGCAAGTTTATTGAAATTTCCCCTTAAGCTTTAAAATACGCTTTTGAAAAATTCTGCAAACATCTGAAAGAGCTAGTCAAGATTTTAAAATCTGATGGAAAATATTCCTGCTTTTCCTTTTCACATTTCAAATAGAATCACCTTTTCACATGCAAACTTATTATAATATAAAAGCTATTACACATGATTGGGCTGTTGGGCTTCTTAAATGTTTCCGATAACATGTTAAGTATAAGACATTCAACATCTTTTAAAGGTTTTTACTCTGTATTTTTATTTCCACAGTTACTTAAGGATTTTTTTTTATTTTATGAACTAGGTTAAACATCTTGCGCTTCTCATGTATCTGTGGAAATCACACATATGTAAATCTAATACATGCATGTGGTTCTGTCTTAAAGCCACTAGCATAAACATCTAAATTGATTGTGCTCTTATTGCTAAGAATTTTCACATTGAGAGTAACAGTACTATCATTTTATTGTACATCTAAAATTAATAACATTGTATGTCAATTATACTTCAATAAAGAAAAGAATAATAGTACAAAATGTAATGGTAACCAAAGTTAATATCAAATTACAACAACGATTCAGCAGCTGGAACGTTTCTTGATGCTCATGGAAACTATACCAATTCACTCAGGGTCAAGTGTTAGACAAAAGCAATAAGCTAATAAATTAGCGTAAGATATAAGCTTACTAAATTTGTACAGATTTCTTAAGTGGCAAAACAATTTTTTGAGGGCTAAAGGACGAAAGGCTAAGGACGAAATCTGATAGCCAACAATAAATAAAGCAGTATATTCACTTTTATCTAATCTTAATAGAAAACAAAGACTGACGAACAGAAACACATGGATTTTCAAACCACATAAATAAACCATGAAACTGCTGTTCTTTGTCTAATATATCATCATGATCTACACAAACTCTAATTCTAAAATTACCAAATTTGAAAAGACTCACCTTAATTCAACAAATAAACTGTTTAAACATACAGTTAAAAGTTTAAAGCTCCCTGCAGAGACACCATAATGCAAAAACAGGAGGAATATTTCTAGATCTTTAAGCACCTAGTAATCATCTCATTTGTAAGAGATACTCATACAAGTTGACGGCAATAGGCAAACTAGACACTTCAAGAGTCTGAATCTGTAAGATGTAAATGTGAAAAAAACAGTGAAATCTGCTTTTCCACTCTCATTTAGAAATCACCCCGCCTTTGGCTCAGGTCATGGTCTCAGGGTCCTGGGATGGAGCCCCGCATCAGGCCCTCTTGCTTGGCAGGGAGCCTGCTTCCCCATCTCTCTCTGCCTGCTTCTCTGCCTGCTTGTGATCTTTCTCTGTCAAATAAATATATACAGTCTTAAAAAAAAAAAAAAATCACCTATTTGTAAATTCCAAGTACTATTTATAGAACATATTCCCTTAAAACATGCTTTCTTTCTGACAATAGTTTTAAAAGAGGAAATTCCCAAAAATCAAAAAATTAAAGTTGAAATACTGCTAAAAATTGTAAGAAACACTTGCAAAGAACTGAAATATTAAAAAAAATAAATTATAGGGCAGTTAGTTGTGCTTCCTTACAAGTACTTTATAAAATAAATACTGCCCAGTAAGTTTGAGACAAATCAATATACTATAAAATACTCTTCGTGGCTCTTAAGTCTTCATTTTGTGCCTTAACAAAAGCTGGCATTCATTCGTAATGAAGTCTTTTTATAGTTACACAGCTATTTCATGTCTCTTTTGAAGACATATTAAACCTTTGGATGCTCAATAAAACTGACCAATTAATTGACTCTATCATAAAAACCTGAGAAGCTATTCCAAAATATTTACATCAAAGAACAGCCAAAGTCAAAATTAATTACCAGTGTACCCAATATCCTTTCTTACTTTACTAAGTTGAAAATGTGCTTCAAGTGGATCCTTTCAAAGGAAACTACAAAAGATGTACCACAAGGGGTAAATTCTTGATATTGCCATTCAAATTTACATAAAAAGAATGACAGATCTACAGCAACCACTGGGACAGAATACTGGGACAGGGTGAGACTACAGAGAACTCAGTGTAAATTCCTGCTTCATCTCTACTAACTTTATGACCCTGGGCAAGTTAATAAAACCTGAGTCTTAATCTCAATTATCAAATGGAAACACAGGGCCAAATTACAGGCTGTTGGGAGCCCTAAATTTGATAACATATATAAATAGACTGCTTAGTACAGTACCGAGATCATGATAAATGCTCAATAAATGACTGTAATTACTACAAAATATTTAAGAATCTATTTGCAGTGTAATTTAATATTCATTCCAAATGATGTAAATGATTAAAAGGAAAAATATAAAGATTCATTAAAGATTTTTCTTTCATTTAACCTGATCATCCCTTACATTAGTGCTTTTCAAACTTAAGGTCCTGCTCATTAATGGAATTTGAAATCATTTAGTGGTTCTTAACCAGCATTTTTAAATAAGGTAGAATAAAAATATAAGCATGCATTGCACGTAGGAAGTTGAAGCCCTGATCCATGAATTTCCTTTAAACGTATTTGTAATGTGTCTGTATACTGGATGGCAATATAAAATTCACCTCTTACTGTGCCAAAAAAAAAAAAAAAAAGGAAAAAGAAAGAAAAATTAAAAGCCACTGCTTTAAGGGTGCCTGGTAGCTTAATCAGTTTAACATCAGACTCAGCTTCGGCTGAGGTCACAATCCCGGGGTCATGGGATCGAACTGGACCCAGGGTTCCACGCTCGGCACAGAATCTGCTTGAGTCTTTCCCCCTCCTTCGCCTTCCCTCTCTGCTCCTCCCCTACCCCTCGCACACTCTCTCTCTAAAATAATTAATAAAATCTTCTTTTAAACAAATAAATAAAAGCCACTGCTTTACATTACAATGAGAATAAAAATGATTAGTCGCCACTGAATGCTTAGTTTGTGCCACATACACACTGTGCTATGCACACACATGATTTCATTTGCTCATTTCCCCCCCAAACCCTATAATAAAGTACTACTACTTCCACCATTTTACAGATGAGGAAACTGAGACTCGGAGCTATTTAGTCACTTGCCAGAGATGCAGTGCTAGCAGCTTATTAATCCAGGGGTCAAATTCAGTCACCTGACTCTAGAATTCACACATTTAACCACTTCAGTTATTACTAGGTTGTAAAATATTAAGTTTTCCTTCTATACAAGTTATTCAAAAGTTAGACTTTTTCATGAAGCCTAATTTGAGAGTGATTTTCTGGAGTACAGTATTGCTTGAAAAAGGCAGTGTGATTCAGAGGTGAAAACACTAGGCATGAGATCCAGCTTCTGTCCCTGGCATTGCTGCTTCAGTGGCAAGGAGCTGGCAAGTCATTTAATCTCACCCTCTCTGGATTTCCTCACCTACAAAACAGGAATGATAGTATCTGGCCTGCCTTCCCATAGGCCACTGTGAGAAAGTATATTTACACGCAACAAATGAAATGCTTTAGCGTGCTACACAGTTATATGAGATGATCATTAATACCACCCAAGGAACCCATTTTTCATAGAAACGTACATCAAAAATGACCAAAAAAGGAAGGTCACAAGGCTTTCATAAACTCTATGTGGAAACACTGTGCCCAATTTTGACACACAGTAGGCCTTCAGTAATGTTCATTAAACTAAAAGAAGCAAATGAATTCAATCTGTATGCAAGTTTTATCAATTTGTTTTATTTTTCATTTCTTCATTCTTTGCATAGATATTTATTGAACACCTACTATAAGCCAAGTTAGAAATGCAGACTACAAAAAAAGACTATAAACTGTCCCTTGCCCTGAAGAATTTCATATTAATTTCAATTAATTTTTGTAAAATACTTCTTCATCTAGCAATAATTAAATTCATCCAGCATTTCTTATAGTGCATTATACTTTAGAAAAACCTACACAGCTTTTGTTTTCTGCACCAAACGCCTGGGTATGTCAAGTCAGTATGACTATTTTCTTGACTCCAAATTTACTGCTAAGTACTAAATCTTTAGAGTGAAAGTTTCTCAATGTCAGAAGCGACTGTAAAATAAGGTTTTGAAGAAAATACATTTTAATCCTGGAAAGGGGCAATCTAGTAGCACGATTTCTTTCCCTTCACATTTCTGAGTTGAAATAATCTATAGTGCAACCATATCTACCTACAAAAGATGCATTTTTCAAAATGTTTCTTTTAAAAAACCTGCCTTTGAAATTTCTTTTCTTACAGGCAATTTTCTCTTGAATGTACTGAACTAGGATTCAGTATTCTCACAGAATAAAGGAGGCAATCGTGAAGGTGTATTTCCTTTGTTGACATTTTAAAATTACTCGAAATTGATTCTTGTATTCAGATTCCTGAGTCACATACAATACCAAATAATTGATAGCCATTTTCTGTATAATTCAACAACTAAGATAGGTGATTTTTACACGTGAACATCCATTTACTGACAATTTAATGAACTGAAATTTGCTACAAGATATTTACTAAGAATCCTTTACTAAAACTGCCTTATCCTTTGTATTCTAACCACTCCCTCTCCATCACCACCACCCCCAACATTCTCACACTCCCTCACCTACACCAGATCAGTTTCCGGGCCATTATTCGTAAAACCGTATTAAAATTTCACAACACATGGTCGCAGTTACTAGATCCGCCCCCCCCCCCCGCCCCAACTACTGAGTCAATGTGTCTTTATGTGTACATTCTTTCTTAAAATCCAGAATTCAGAAAATATTACGATGCCTCTTTTCTGAGAACAACAAACATCAAATGAGAACGTCTGCCCTTCTGTTTACTGATAACCGTGAATAAAAGCCATACCCCACCTACCGTATCCGTAGGGTTAGGAGGTCCAATCTCACCACTACAGACCTCTGCAAGAAATGACGGTCACAGGACCAGGAAAACCATCGCAAGAACGCCTGGGAGAAGATAAGGAAAACACATTTTACACCACTGGCAGCGTGCAGTCCCCCGGCTCCAGCCCTTGGTAAACAGGGAGAACCTTTGTCTTGCCTCAGCCATCAGACTGGTGGCTCATCAGAATTGGGGCAACAAGAGTTTTGTGCGAAATGGCTTGGCAGAGGTTAAACAAAGCAATGCAGCTCCGGCGTGCGGAGAGGGCTGAGCGCGGTCAGCATCTGAGATCCCAGACGGCGAGGTCTCGCTCTGCCCCCGCCGCAGCAGGGACGCGACCCCGGGACCCCGGGACAGGATGCCGCCGCGCGGGTAGGAGAAAGGGAATTAGAAGGTCCCACGCTCTCGGCAAGTTCCCGGGGCGCAGCCGGTCCGCAGGTTCCTTCGCGTGAGAGTCAAAGCGGCGCACATCCAGCGCCCGTTCCTCGGGGAGGGTCCGCACCGGACACGCGGGGACACCGCCCCAAAGTCCCCCGGGCCCCCCGAGCCCACGCCCCCCGGGCCAGTACAAGGTCGGGACTCCCGGGGCGTCACGGGGGCGCAGCCCGGGGGTTCGCGCGTGCAAGGGAGAAGCCCGCCGGCTGCCCCCATTGTCTGGGTCCGACCGCGGGCCGACAGGGCGCTCACCTGAGTCCCCGCGTGGCGCCGCGGCTGGCAGAGCGACTGGACGGCGACCCGCGGTCCCGCGCGGGCGGCGGACGCGAGTAAGCCGGCGGCTGCCCGGCAGCACCCGCAGCCTCCGCAGCGGCACCAGCAGCGCACCCGCCCCTCAGGCGGCCGCGGCCTCCATTGCTCTCCCCGCCGCCGCCACCGCGCGGCACTGCGCGCCCGGCCCCGCGCGCCGTGGTCACGTGTTCCGCCGGCGCCTCGGGCGCTCGGACCCGCGCCGCCGCCCCGCCCGGCTTCGCCCCGGACCGCCTGCCGCCGCCGCCGGCCCCGGGCGCCCGACTTCTCGCGCCCGCCGGGAAGGGCGCGCCTCCGACAGCCCCGCTACCTGGAGGTGCCCAGGCACCGCAGCCGGCCGAGCGAAGGGCGTGGGGTTGACGCGAGCCTTCCGGAGCTGCAGGGGATGGCTCGAGGGACCACCCAACGCCCGGGGTCTGAGGCTGCTGGGGTGGGCTCGCAGGAAGGCTCGCGTGGGGTCGGAACCGGGCAGCATCCGTCATCACCGGCGGCAGGCAAAGCCGCCCGCTGGTACCTGGGCGAGCCAGACACTAACGGGAGAGCCACCTGGTCCCCAGAGGGAGCTTCCCCCCGCAGAACCCCCGCAGGGCGAGAGAGCCTTGGGACTCCTGGATGTCAAACTAGTTGAGAGATGCCCCGCAGAAACAGAAAGGCTCCAAATCGCTTGGCTGAGCCTCTGTACATCAGAACAGGGTGACATGGACTTCAGACACTATTGTCCCGAGCCACGATGAAATTAAAAATTGAGTTTGATATTTTAAAGAAAATGTTTTAACTTTTCATTTTGTGGCCTAACTGGAAACACTGAGACTTGTCCTCCATACTTCTTGCTTTGACTGTTTAACTGGAACTCGGAAATCAGTTCTAGAAACTAGTGATCTTTTCCTTCACCGTGCATGCAGAGATGCTTTATTTATTTAGATTTTTATTTATTTATTTATTTAACAGAGAGAGAGAGAGAGAGATCACAAATAGGCAGAGGCAGGCAGAGAGAGGAGGAAGCAGGCTCCCTGCTGAGCAGAGAGCTTGATGCGGGGCTCCATCCCAGGACCCTGAGATCATGACCCCAGCCAAAGGCACAGGCTTAACCCACTGAGCCACCTAGGCACCCCCAAAGATGCTAAAAGTAATTCAGTATCCTTATTAGTCAGGAAATTGGGAACAAAGTAAATAAATCCTCTGTGACAAAAGATAGGTGGGGCTCCTGCTCAACAGGGAACCTGCTTTTTTTTTTCTCCCTTTGCCCTTCTCCCCTGCTAGGTGCTCTGTCTCTTTTTCTCTCTAATAAATAAATAAAATCTTTTTAAAAAGATGACAGGTAACCCTCAGAGATACTCAATATTGAGCCAGATACCCCAATGCCAAAAACAGAACTAATAGTTGGAATGCAAGTGCATGACTTCGAAGAATAAACTTTGATACTGTGAGAACGTAGTGCATGTTGCTTTATCCAACTGGGTGTTTTTTTTTTAATAAATATTTTAATTATCCAGAATAAAATATGGTTGTGTATTTTTGTGAATATAGGAAAAATTCAGTTGTCCTGTGCTTGCATATTTTAACTGATGTCTGCTTTATTCCAAATAAACACAATGAAGAATTTTGCAAGGGGCTGAGCAAGTTCCTTCTGATTTAGAGAATCGCTATATTGTACACCTGAAACTAACACTGTATGTTAACTATACTGGAATGAAAAAAAAATCTTTCTAATTTGATCCAGTAGCACTAGGAGTTCTCAGAGCCAAAAATTAAATCTGTGTAGCACATATAACTGAAATCTTTTTCTTGACATATTTAGTCTTGCCAGCTACATGAAAACATACTCTATAAAAATTCAAATTTACATTAAAGAAGTGTAGATCTACTATCTTTTCAAATTGCAGAGCAAGATACCCTGAATTATACAGCCTTCAAATATTGAAAGAGTTCTAGGGAATTTAATGCTCATAATAGAACTTTCTAGTTGGACTTTGTGTCTTATGGGCCTCAGAAATCAGAAGCTATCAGCACCACTTTTGACAGGTGCTGTTTTTTCCCTCACTTTTCAAACACATTCCTGTGGGGCTATAATAATAGTGTGACACAGTGAACCAGGTATCAGCCCATTATTCTACTTTTGAAATAGCTGCCTTTCAGGGCGCCTGGTGGCTCAGTTGGTTAAGTGTCAGTCTTTGGCTCAGGTCATGATCTCAGGGTCCTGGGATGAAGTCTGTCATGGGGCTCCCTGCTCGGCGGGGAACCTGCTTCTCCCACTTCCACTCTCCCTGCTTGTTCTCTCTCTCTGTGTCAAATAAATAAAGAAAGAAAAATTTTTTTTAAAATAGCTACCTTTAGGGGCGCCTGGGTGGCTCAGTGGGTTAAAGACTGCCTTTGGCTCAGGTCTTGATCCCAGGGTCCTAGGGCCCCGAGTCCGGTTCTCTGCTCGGCGGGGAGCCTGCTTCCTCCTCTCTCTCTGCCTGCCTCTCTGCCTACTTGTGATCTCTGTCAGATAAATAAATAAAATATTAAAAAAAAAAATAGCTACCTTTCAGTTGAGACTTAGATTTTCAGAGACCATAATATAATACAAAAGATGCAGAAATGAGGAATTTTTAAAATATTTAACCACTGAACTGCTTGCTGTATTGGGGGTGTGGAAAGGGTGTGAGAAAGAGATTATATGGTTAAATCAGTAGTTCTCAATCCTGAGTAATTTTGCCTTCTAGGAGGCATTTGGCAGTGTCTGGAGACGTTTTTGGTTGCCACAGCTGATTAGCAGGTGCCGCTACTGGCATCTAGTGGGTAGAGGCCAGAGATGCTGCTAACCATCCTGCAACGCACGGGACAGTCCCCACAACCAAGAATTATCTAGTCCAGAATGTCAATATTGCCAAGGTTAAGAGCCCCTCAGTTAGATCATGGACTTCCAAAGCCTCTTGATTCTGTTCTCCAGCACATCTGCTTGTCAATCCTTTCCCTGTATATTAACATCAAATTTTCTTAGTGCTCAGTAAAGGAGTACAATAAAATCTTTCACTGGGTGGAGAGACTAATGAACTGAATTACAAAAAGTAATTGTGCAAACGTAAGTCATATGGATAATAAATAAAGACAAAAGATAGGGAAAGGGGTGCCTGGGTGCCTCAGTGGGTGAAGCCTCTGCCTTCAGCTCGGGTCGTGGTCCCGGGGTGCTGGGATCGAGCCCCTCGTCAGGCTCTCTGCTCAGTGGGGAGCCTGCTTCTACCTCTCTCTCTGCCTGCCTCTCTGCCCACTTGTGATCTCTGTCTGTCAAATAAATAAATAAAATCTTTAAAAAAAAAAAAGATAGGGAAAAACTGGGGCACCTGGGTGCCTCAGTGGGTTAAAGCCTCTGCCTTCGGCTCGGGTCATAATCTCAGAGTCCTAGGATCAAGCCCTGTATCGGGCTCCCAGCTCAGTGGGGAGCCTGCTTCTCCCTCTCCCACTCTCCTGCTTGTGTTCCCTCTCTCTCTCTGTCAAATAAATTAAAAAAAAATTTTTTTAAGGTAGGGAAAAGCTAAAGTAGTAGAAATATTGTGGTGTAGGAGGATCTTAATTGTCCCTTGCCACTTTTTCAGAGCCCTCTTGTGTTTGTCCAACAGCCTTGATCTCCAAAGTGAGAAAATTGACATGTATCACCATTTTGAAAGTTTCTGTGAATCAGGCATAAGGTTACTAATTACCTCTGACCACTCCAGGGGATGAGCTGTTGTAAATATTCAGAATTTATTGCGAGTGAGGTGGGCTTGTTTAAATGGCTCAGAGGGCAGGATGAGAAATCAGAATGCTTATCCTATCCATTGTCCTGACTTCCTGTCTCTGTGCATGGATCTGTCATTCAACATCAGACACTTCATCAAATCTGTAAAATGGGGGTAACTGTTGTATCTCAAATACCTAACACCTAAATTACAAAGTTATGATGCTATCTAAAAATAAAGTAATAGGAGGGTGTATTAGGCAAATACTAACAAAAAAATAAAAAAAATCATATGGGACATCTGGATACCCAGATGCAGAAGAATGAAGGTGGACAACTATCTCACACTACTTATAAAAATTAATTCAAAATGGACCATAGACCTAAAGGTGAGAGCTAAAACTATACAACTTTTAGGAGAAAACATAAGAGTAAATTTTTACATCCCAGAGTCAGACCATGGTTTCTTAGGTGACACCCAAAAGCACAAGCAATGAAAGAAAAAAATAAATAAATTTAAACTACATCAAAATTAAAAATGTGCTACAAACGATACCAAGAGAATAAAAATATATTTGAAAATCATGTGTCTGATAAAGGAACTTATATACAGAACATATAAAGAATTTATCCAACTCAAGAATTTAAAGGCAAACATCCAGGGCTGCCGAGGTGTCTCAGTCGGTTAAGCATTTGCCTTCAGCTCGGGTCGTGATCCTGGGGTCCTGGGATGGAGCCACGTTTTGGGCTCCCTGCGCAGCGGGAAGCCTGCTTCTCCCTCTCCTGCTCCCCTTGTTAGTGTTCCCTCTCTTGCCGTCTCTTTCTCTGCCAAGTAAATAAATAAAATCTAAAAAAAAAAAAAAAGGGAGAGAGAGAGAAATGAAAACAGCCAAACAAAACATGCACATGAATGTTTATGGCCAAAAAATTGAAACAATCCATATGTCTATCAACTGATGAATAGATCGAACAAAATGTGCTATTAACCATACAATGGAATATTATTTGGCGATTAAAAGAAATGAAATACTGATACATGAAGCTGCATGGATGAACCTTGAAAACCTTATCCTAAGTAAAAGCCAGACATAAAAGACCACATATTATATGATTCCATTTATACTAAATTAAACTGTATGACAGGTTAATCTATAGAGACAGTAATGAACTCATGGTTGGAGAAGGAAAGTTGGTGGAAAATGGTAACTCTTGGTATGAGGTTTCTTTGAGGGTTGATGAAATGTTCTAAAATTGGTTGATGTAATGGTTGCACAGCTCTGTGGATATAATAAAAATCATTAAATCATATAGTTTGGGTGGCTCAGTCAGTTAGGTGTCTGCCTTTGGCTCAGGTCATGATCTCAGGGTCCTGGGATCAAGTCCCACTTTAGTCTCCGTGCTCAGTGGGGAGCCTGCTTCCCCCTCTACCCCCCACCCTGCTCTTGCTCTCTCTCTCTCTCTCTCTCTCTCTCTTGCTCGCTGTATCTCAAATAAATAAATAAAATCTTTAAAATAATAAAAATAAAGTATCAAGAGATGTGTACCCAACAAACAGAAAATATGCATTCTGTACAAAACTATTGGTAATAGTCACAACAACTGATCAAGTTTGAGGCCAAAAAAACCCAAACCTCAATAAATTTCAAAAACAAGATCCAGGCAGCTCACATTCATTGAGCAAAATACTATTGAATTTAAAACTCGTAACTACTATGTGAAAATTTTAAGGCTTCTTTTTAAATAATTCTTGCATTAAAAATAGGGTGACCATAGGGGGAACCTGGGTGGTGCAGTTGTTTAGGTGTCCAACTGTTGGCTTCAACTCAGGTCCTGATCTCAGGGTTACGAGGTCAAGCCCCCCACTGGGCTCTGCACTCATCATGGAGTCTGCTTGAGATTTTCTCCCCCTTTCTTCTGCCTCTCCTGCTCATGCTCTCTCTCTCAAATAAATAAATCAATCTTTAAAAAAATACGATGAGGGGCGCCTGGGTGGCTCAGTGAATTAAGCCTCTGCCTTCAGCTCAGGTCATGATCTCAGGGTCCTGGCATCGAGACCCACATCAGGCTCTCTCAGTAGGAAGCCTGCTTCCCCCTCCCTCTCTGCCTACTTGTGATCTCTCTCTCTCTATGTCAAATAAATAAAATCTTTAAAAAAAAAATACGATGACCATATTTTCCTTCTTCACCCAGAACAGTCCTGACTTTTACCTATTGTCCTGACATAATATATATATATATATTTCATTGCAAAAGTGTCCCAATTTGGATGATATACTATGTAGTGACCCCAGTTAAGAAATAATTCAGAACTGAAATTGGAATCTATTTAGAAAATAATGACAAACAAGGACTAAAAACCCTGTGGGGGTACAGCTTGAAGTTCTCAAAGGAAATGTCATAGCTTTCAATGAATACATTAGAAAATAAGAAAGACTAAAAAGGAACTAAGTATATAATGCAAGAATGAAAACAAAAACAAAAAAAAAAGCAGAAATACAGAAGAAATGAAAAGAGAAGTCAATGAAACAGAAAACAAATCAAGCAGTAGATTTGATCAACAAAATAAAAAGTTGATTCTTAGGGAGAAAACTGGGCAATCTCTGGTCAATCAGTGAACACACACACACACACACACACACTTCACAAGAAAAGAGAAATTACGAAGGTATGGACTTTTAAAAAATCTAGATGAAACAGATTTTCCAGAAAAACTGAGTTACCAAAACTGACTTAATAAGGGGGAAGATGTGAATCATGAGAGACTATGGACTCTGAAAAACAATCTGTGGGGTTTGAAGGGGCGGGGGGTGGGAGGTTGGGGGAACCAGGTGGTGGGTATTATGGAGGGCACGACTGCATGGAGCACTGGGTGTGGTGCAAAAATAATGAATACTGTTTTTCTGAAAATAAATAAATCAATTTAATTAAAAAGAAAAGAAGAAGGGGGAAGATATCTGAATAGATCAATATTTGTTGAAAAAACTGAAAAGGTGGTCAAACATTTTCCTCAAAAAAAGATGCCTACCCAGGTGATTTCATGGGTCAGCTCTAACAAACTTTCAAGGAGCCAGCGATTCCCATGTAATGCAAAGAATTCCAGAGCATGGGAAAAGAGACATTTCATAGCTCATTCTAGAAAGTCAACATAACCATGACATCAAAGCTACACAATGTTGCTTTCACACAAAAGATGACTATGGGTCAGTGCCACTTACAAGCAGATTTTCAAAAATCTGAATAAATACTAGAAAATTAAAAATGCATTAATCAGAGTGCATACTGTACACTTGAAATTTGTTAATATGGTAAATTTTATGTATATTTTATGACAATAAAAGAGATGAATATTATAAAAGTGTCGGGAGATAATTTTCCACAGAACTCTCATTCTACCTCTGCCTCAGAGGCCCTGGCAGTTTTTGTTCCAGATTATCTTTTAGGGATGTTTGTTTAGCTTTGGAAACTAGAGATAGTGTCACTCCAGACCAGGGGACAGTTTTGTTTGCTGTCCAGTATAAAAAAGATAGTGTCGGGGCGCCTGGGTGGCTCCGTGGGTTAAAGACTGCCTTTGACTCAGGTCGTGATCCCAGAGTTCTGGGATCGAGACCTAGCAGAGAGCTAGGCGGAGAGTCTTTCCCCCCCCCCCTCTCCACCTGCCTCTCTGCCTACTTGTGATCTGTCAAATAAATAAATAAAATCTTTAAAAAAAAAATTAAAAAGATAGTGTCTCCCCCCAGGGCGATGGTTGGGCAGGTTTGCCTGAAGCCTCCTATAGAAGATAGAAGTTTCCTAAATTCTCATTCCTCTGCTGCCATATAAATCCACTCTATGTGCAGCATCCATCTAGGTCTACCGGTGTGGTCCCTGTGAGATTTGGGGACACGAGGAATTGCAGTAAAACACTAGCTGCTTGTTGCATGTGTGGTAATAAAGAGCTTTGTCTCTGACCCAGAAGTCTCGTGTCTTCTGCCGGCACTCATGAATCTGTGACAGGCTAACCTGCCAGGTTGTGAACAGGACAAGAATCTCAGACCATTCACTGTTCTTCACAGTTTGGGCAACAAGGATAGGACGTTGACAGGATGTGGCTACCTGGAAGAGAAAGGATGAGGTAAGGGAATATGAGGAGATGACACAGAACCTGGTAGTGACTATTCTCACCCAACGTCCCCAGCAGTCCTACAGTATTTCATTCAGTCCTGTACATGAATATTTAGAGTCTGAGCAATGAGAGGTGGGTTTGAAACAAGCTCACTGAATGGCATTCTCCTCCTCAGGTGGGCGACGAGACATCATCATAACGCTGGAGCGGCAGAGCCCTGGGGCCCTAGTTCGAAGGCAATATGACTTTGGCTGCTAGGTTGAGAGAGCTCCAAAGCTGAAATAAATGATGTCAGCAAGAAGGATCCAGAATTTTGGTTTTGTTTGATTGAGCCTGAGCCACCATCAGCTCCTTGCCTTTGCCTGATGAAGAAAGCTGTTCTCCGTGCCCTCTGATCGCTCCCTCCTCTGTCCTGACCTCAGGGAAGTCCTGCTACCTTAAGGAACCAAATGACTGGGTCAAGGTCTCCCTGTTCCCATGGAAGACTGAAGATCATACACACTGTACAAACATACTGAGACATTTCATGGAGGGGAGGGACTCAAATTTCTAAGCTTCCTTGGATATAGGCATCCTAGTCATGCTCCTACCTGGTCCAAAGGATGCTTAGGTTTAACAGATGGGATTTGGAAAGGGTTCTGAATGGGAAAGAAAAGCTAACATGACTTCTTAGTGAGACTTTTTGGTATAATTCAATGCACTGTTGTTACCTGCCCATCTGAATGAATAGTAGGGATTGAGGTGTTAAATACTCACATTCCCATCCGTAAGTGTCAGAGAGGCTTATCCCAGTCACGGAAGAGCAGAAAGTGGAGATATGCTTGTGGGACAAACTTGTTGCCGTTTGTCGCTAGCAGACAAGACAGGATTTAGCCTGGGTGACTCTACCCTCTTGATTTCACAGTTTTCCACCCAAAGAGGACATCCTGTTGCTTGGCAAGTCAGAAGCCTTCATTTCAAGGCCTCTGACTCTCACACTTACACCAGCAGGGGTGGCTGATAGCCCCCTACAAAAATTCAGAGGCCTACCTAACCAAGTGAAATTTCTTGGGCAGATTCCCAATGCTCAATTCCTCTGGCCCCTCAGGAAAAAGGGCTGTATCTCCAGCCATGCCTAGCCAGAAAGGAAGTTGAGCATCTTGTGGGACTTTTTGGGAACAGGCATTCTATTTGGTCCTTTATATCCGCTAATCCACAAATCAGCATTCTTTGAGCGGGGCCCAGCCAATAGCCATGAATGCTCTCTTTGTCCCCTACAAAGAGCCTACATTGCAGCCTGGCCAAAAAAAAAAAAAAAAAAAAAAAAAATCATATGGTCTGCCTGAATCAAGAAACTGCAATGTCTGCCAATCCAACCTGCTTCTGTATCTGTCATCCCTGTCCGTGTGCTATGAGAACAGAAAAATTCCCGTGGGTGTGGCTGTTCTTCTACCATCTTGTTATGCTTAAGGCCAAACATGGACTCTGCCTTGTCTATGTACAAACACACAGACCAGCACAATCTTTTTTCTTTCTTTTTTTTTTTTTTAAATTTTTACTTTTTATTTATTTATTTGACACAGAGAGAGAGATCACAAGTAGGCAGAGAGGCAGACAGAGAGAAGGGGGGTAAGCAGGCTCTCTGCTGAGCAGAGCCCGATGCGGGGCTCGATCCCAGGACGCTGAGATCATGACCTGAGCTGAAGGCAGAGGCTTAACCCACTGAGCCACCCAGGTGCCCCGTCTTTTCTTTTTTTTTTTAGTACAGTCTTTTAAAAATCTGACTGATGCAAATCCATAGGCTTCTCCCGACTGCTGACCAGACTTGGTTTATGCCATGTAGGCCTATCAAGGCTCCAACTTCTCAGTGACATGGCCCATATTTCCTAACCAAACCAATGTAATGTTGATCCAAATCAAGTTTCAAAATAAACCCCAACTAGAGTGACCTGTGACTCTTAAGGTTATCTGTAAGTGGGGGAGAGATAACCTCTCTCTCTGTTGTAGTTGAGGCCCATCTATTTTTTGCCTCATCTATTGCCCCATTGACAATGATACCGGAGATTAGCAGATATTTATATTTTACTGTTTCTCAGTTTCTTTTTTTGCTTTTTAAAATATTTTATTTATTTATGTGACAGAGAGATTAAGAGTAGGCAGAGAGGAAGGCAGAGAGAGAGGAGGAAGCAGGCTCCCTGCCAAGCAGAGAGCCGGATGCGGGGCTCAATCCCAGGACCCTGAGATCATGACCTGAGCAGTAGGCAGAGGCTTTAACCCACTGAGCCACCCAGGCACCCCTGTTTCTCAATTTATCACGTATTGTTTGAGTTCAGTTCTATATTATTTCTTGTACCAAATTTCAGCACTTTTTATTTTCATGGATTTTATGTATTTCACACATTAGCATATAGCCATTCTTCATACTTTCATATTCTTGAACCTCACATATCTGTAATTATTTTCCTATTTTCATTCTGAATTTTGTATATTTTATATCAAGATAAGTCTCATTTCAAATAAAGTTTATTAATCAGTCCTTTTATAGACCCAACTTTTGGCTTGTTCATCTCAACTTTTGTGGTTGATGTTATTGTTCTCTAACATTTTTTCTGTTCTCCATTATTAATTTGAGGAGGGAGAGAGAGCAAGGGTTGCTGTTACCTTTTCCTAATCTCTTGAATTAAGTCCTTGCTTGTGGGGCACCTGGGTGGCTCAGTGGGTTAAAGCCTCTGCCTTCAGCTCAGGTCATGATCCCGGGGTCCTGGGATTGAGCCCCGCATCAGGCTCTCTGCTCGGCAGGGAGCCTGCTTCCCTTCCTCTCTCTCTGCCTACTTGTGATCTCTGTCTGTCAAATAAATAAATAAAATCTTTAAAAAAAAATCCTTGCTCATTTGTTAATTATTTTTATTTCCTGATTAATATATTTAAGTTATAGTTTTCCTGTTCTACTACTTTGGCTGTGTCCCATAATTTTTATTTCAGTGATTTTATCATTTACTCATCAGTCTAAATTATTTGATTTTTTGATTTTCATCTATATCAGAGGATAATTTAGAAAGTCATTTTTTAGTTTCCAAACACAATAAAAGTTATTCTATCCTTTTATTATTTTCTAATTTTACGCACTGTGGTCAAAGAAATGATTTATATTATTTAATCCATCTGAATTTGAAGCATTCCCTTAAGGGCTAATATATGGTCTTTTTTTTTTTTTTTAAGATTTTACTTATCTATTTGACAGAGAGAGAGAGATCACAAGTAGGCAGAGAGACAAGCAGAGAGAGAGGGGGAGGAAGGCTCCTTGCTGAGCAGAGAGCCCAATGTGGGGCTCGATCTCAGGACCCTGAGATCATGACCTGAGCTGAAGGCAGAGGCTCAACCCACTGAGCAACCCAGGTGCCCATATGGTCTATTTTTAAATGGAAGGGATGTACTTGAAGAAAATGTGTATTCTGCTTGTTGGGTGTAAAATTTTATATACGTACATATACACATACAGTTGTATATTTGTAATGGATGTATATGTTCTATTGTTGTTCTTGTTCACCAGTATGTAATACCCTGGTTTTTTCTTTTTTCTTTTCCCTAAAATTCTATCTAGTTAGATAAGATTAGTACTCTAGTTTTCTCTTGGTTCCCATGTGCCTGGTGAATCTTTTCCTTTTATTTTCAAATTTTCCATGTGTTTTTATTTTTTATTTTTATTTTTATTTTTATTTTTTAAGATTTTTAATTTATTTATTTTGACAGAGAGAAATCACAAGTAGACGGAGAGGCAGGCAGAGAGAGAGGGAAGCAGGCTCCCTGTGAGCAGAGAGCCCGATGCGGGACTCGATCCCAGGACCCTGAGATCATGACCTGAGCCGAAGGCAGCGGCTTAACCCACTGAGCCACCCAGGCGCCCATGTTTTTATTTTAAACATCTCTCTCTTGTAGCTTTAAATCCAAACTGACTGCCATTTAACTGAAGAAACTTACCCGCTTACATTTATTGTGGCTACTCTTAAAAAAATTTTTTTTTTTTAATTTACTTATTTGACAGACAGAGATCACAAGTAGGCAGAGAGGCAGGCAGAGAGAAAGGAGGAGGCAGGCTCCCCGCTGAGCAGAGAGCCTGATGTGGGACTTGATCCCAGAACCCTGGGATCAGGACCTGAGCTGAAGGCAGAGGCTTTAACCCACTGAGCCACTCAGGCGCCCCTATTGTGGCTACTCTTATATAAAGACTTACTTTTGCCATCTTGTATCATATTTTCAAATATACTTTCTTTTTTTCTGTTTTCTTGCTTTCCACTGCAGGGATCATGTTTTCTTGTGCTGATTTAAATGTTAAATCACTTAACAGATTGTCTAAAAGTAAATTCACCTGTACTAGTTATATGTCCATAGACAAGTCTTGCCTGTGCTCTCATCTATAAAATGAGAATAAAGAATATGATTGTTGTGGGAATTAAGTGAGTTAACATATGTAAAATTTTCAGCACCTGGGAAGAATAAAGTGCTAGGTGTTTACTGTTATATCATTATGATAATGGCTTTTAAGACTTATAGCGGGGGCACCTGGGTGACTCAGTGGATTAAGGCCTCTGGCTTAGGCTCAGGTCATGATCCCAGCGTCCTGGGATCAAGCCCCGCATCAGGATCTCTGCTCACCTGGAGGCCTGCTTCCCTTCCTCTCTCTCTCTGCCTGCCTCTCTACCTGTGATCTCTGCTTGTCAAATAAATAAATAAATACATAAAATCTTTAAAAAAAAAAAAAAAGACTTATAGCAGTGTTATTTCACCCTGATTTCTGAAACATTAGTATATATATCTTCTCCCCCAAACACAAATATTTGACTTCTCATGTTCTTCCATCTAGCATATTGTCATTATCCAGTTTTGGTCTGAATTGTTACGGATTTTCCTTCCTTCCCTACTTGCCCCCTTCCTTCATTCCTTTCTTCTGTCTCTCTCTCCCCCACTTCTCTCCTTCCCCTCTCCTCCCTTCTTTCCTTCTCCTCTTTCTTGTTTTGTCCTTCCCTCTTTTTTTATTAGTACAATAGACTTCACCAACAATTCTTTTTCCTTTTCAGGTGAGCTGTTTCTCTCTGGGGCCTTTAAAATTTCTTTCCTTGTCTTTAATATTGTATCTAAATGTGGGTTTTCCCCTTCTCTCCTTTTTGGCTTTTTCTGAACCTCTTTAATAAAGACCTCAGATTGTATCCTTTGATTTAGTGGCATTTATTTCCATTATTTCTTAAAATATTTTTTGCATTCCTAGTATTTCTCTCTTCTAAGGATCATTATTACCTAGATGTTGGCACTCCGATACACATCCTCCATAATGATTTTCTTTTACATTTGCGATCTCTTTTTCTGATGCCTTCTGGAAAAAGTTCTTAATTTTATCTTCAAATACACTTATCTTAAGCTCTATTTATCCCTAGTCCTTCCTCAAAGGACAGAGGCAGTACCAAATAAGAACAAAATATAGCAAAAAGCACTAACTGGGAACATTATGTGTGAAAAAGGAAATAAACAACACATGGGGGTTTTTGGTACCTTGACAAAAATGGTTTGCAGTAATGGGAATTACTTTCCCATTATACCTACCTTTCCTTTCAAGAAGGAAAAGTTTAAAGAGGGGATAAAGTGAGTATAGATAACATCTTCTAAAAGATTTTTTTTCCCTCTAAAGGGTGCAAAAAATGGAATGGTTGGGCCTAGGAGGATTTTAACATGGGAGATTTAAAACAGGAGTTTTGCATGCAAGTGTGAACAAGCCAATAGAGCAAAAATGGGACCCAGGAATGTGGGACTAATGAAGAAGTCTTTTGAGTAGTAGAAGGAATGAACACTGATCAGGATTAGATAAAATAGCTAGAGGTAAAGATGGTTCATGTTATAACAGAATAGGAAATTACAAAGATACGGATGCCTCCAAATCTATTGTTCACAGATTAGGGAGAGTGAGGAAGTTTCCTGCTTCCATTTTCTCAGTGAAAAAAGAAACAACCTGAGAGCAAGAAAGGGGGAGGACGGAAGGTCTGAGTAAAGAGGAGGTGTGAAATGCTTGTTGAGGAGAGATTAAGTGTGAATTGACCAGGAAAATGTGTACAGATCCTCACACTGTGCTGTGAGCCCTTGATCTTCACGGCCAGAAATTTTCAGTGAAAAGGGTCAGCATGGTTGGTTTTTTTTGTCTAGCCCCATCCAGCTGCTTAGGTACAGATGCAGTGCAGTTGGAGCAGTTGGATACAATTAAGATTTGAGTTTTCAGTTTAGAAGGATAAGAGAATTTATGGTAAATGCCAAGAAAATAATGCCTATCCTAGATAAAAAGGAAAGCGAGGGACTTCTAGACAAGGGATAGGTGAGAGAATCAATTGTCTAGAGATCCTGGTAAAGCTACAGAATTGTTAGGGTAGGCATGACAGAGTGACCCAGAAAGTGGGGGTGAGTAGTATGCTACAAGTTGAGATTTCTGGAGGTAATGATAGGATCTAAAGCAGTGTGTTCAAACTATAGGGTGAGCCCCATTAATAGGTCATGAAATCAGTTTGGTGGATCAGTTTCTAATTAGCACATTTTAAATCTGATTACACATTAGAATCACCTAGAGAACCTAAAATTTAAAAAAACCCAACAAAAACAAAACAAAAAACCCCCAAATGCTCACACCTAACTGCCAGAGATTCTTATTTGGACTAACACAGGGCTCAGAAATCAGTTTTTCATTAAAATTGTCCAGGTAGGGGTGCCTGGGTGGCTCAGTGGGTTAAAGCCTCTGCCTTTGGGTCAGGTCATGATCCCAGGGTCCTGGGAACGAGCCTGCATCAGGCTCCCTGCTCAGTGGGGAGCCTGCTGCCCACCCCCTCTCTGCCTGCCTCTCTGCCTACTTATGATTTCTCTCTGTCAAATAAATAAATAAAATCTTATAAAAAGAAAATTGTCCAGGTAACTCTAATGTGCAGGCCTGGTCAGTCACCACTGTTCGAAGAAGATACTGACATAAAAAAGACTGATGATCGAATTAATGGTAGAACGACAGTAAGTCAGGTGCTCAAATCTTCTAAAAACTGGGGAGAGCCTGTTTAATCATTTTTTAGATGGATTTCAAACAAACTTTGATTTCATTTCTTATATTTGAACTTCCTAGAAATAAAGTCAATAAAAAAAAAAAAATCTGGCACATAAGCACTGTGATTTCCCCATATCCTATCATGATAAAGTTTCATTTGAATTAATTGTACTTAACTTTAGAATTAAGAATATTGCTAAAATTTAAGAAAAAACTATTTGTAAGAAAGAGAAAATAAATTGACTGGAAAGTTTATTGGAAAATCTATATCAAGCATAATTTAAAATTACTTAAAAACATCTATAAAAGGTCAGAACATTTGGTATTATAGGATAAAACTAATATAGAAAAATTGTAGTAACATGGTTAAGAAAATAACAAAGCTATACATGTTTAAATTATAGAAAACATTAAAAATAAAATATTAACACAATATGTCTTGCTGTTGCTTGGGGGGAAAAGGTGGGGACAGATATTTTTATTTACATATATTTATTAAAAGATTTTCCACATGACATTGCAAATAGTCCCATTTCTCTTGTATTTTTCTATATAATACATGAATTCACACAAAGGAGGCAGAATACATACAATTACAAAGATGGCAGAAAAGTAAACCACATCATGCCCAATACACAGTGGATTACTGCAAAGGGTATAACCCGAACATATAAGGCATATTCGTTTTGGAAAAACAACAGTGCCCACCCCTAGGTACACACAAACACACACACACAAACTCCACTGCAGTAAACCACGAGAGAAAACAAAACATATCAAAAATAACTGCTCTTCGACTTTCCTATGTTAGTTCTTAAGTTCTTTTTCAATCATAATGAAATCCACAGAGAACAGAGTTTTCTTCAAATGTGTATGGTTCAAACACGATTAGTTTTTGTATCTGATATTCTATTTTTTACTTCTGTTCTTCTATTGATGTATGTTTATATCTAAAGTCCTTAAAATTACAACTTTGAAAATTAATTGCAAAAAGTTGTTTTCTATTTAATATGCCACAGTTCAGTGTTTACTACTATTCTGCAAGACTCATAAATTAAAACACACAGGTTTAGAAGCAAATAACTGCTATTACTGAATGTATATTGGCATTTTAACAAAATACTGTACTTACTCCATATACTTCTATACTCTGAGATTTTCAATTAATATAAGGAGGACTTTTATTTACCAAAAAAGTGTCTCAAATTTCTGTTCTATACTTCGTCTTACAAAATTCTGAATGCAGCTTTTTGTTTGATTCTGATAGAACTTGTTATACGAAAACCATGTGATAACCACAATATTACATTGTATGTAATATATAAATGTATCTTTTCTATCAGTTTTGCTAGTTAGCAGTAACAAATTATATATGGTGATCATTATTTTATCAAGACCTCTGCTATTGTAAGAATAGACCTGAATATATTACCCTTGATGACAACAAAAAACTGGTGAATAATTTTACATTTAGAAGAAAAAAGTGAGAGAGCACAGCATCAAAGTTGATAATCCTCTGTGAATGCATTAAAGATACGGTTTATAAACACAGGCATGAAAACTAAAAACTCTGAAAATAAGTACAGTAAGAATATTTACATATACATATCATGGCTCATTATGAAAAAGATTATTAAAGTATAATGTGAACAATACATTATATTCACAGTATAAACAACACACTTTGAGGAGAAATTTAAGTCAGGAATAGTATAAATACAGATAGAACATTAGTTAGCACTATTAATGTTTTGTTCTGTCACATATATAAAAATATACACATAGATATGGCTCTTTTAAACCAAAATTTTTACATAAATATTCACTGATTTAAATAAAAGTTGACAGAGGTAGAATTTGTGTCAATGTTCATGATTTTCAGGAACAAGTATTTAAAATATTTCATTACTGTTCTGTCCTTTAAAAAATCCATATAGGTAACTCATTTGTAGCCATCATTCTGAAAAAGAAGGGACAGGAAAGGTGAGTTAAGAGAAAAATAACAAACAAAATTACTTAGAACATTTAAAGAAAACTGAGATTGTTTTCACTTTTAACTGAAATTGTAGTCTCTAATAAAGCCTTTGCCCATAATCAAGCTTTAATTAGTACCTCAGAAGTACTGTTCTATACTTCAAAAAGATATTCCCCTCAAACCGCCAGGTACATCAAAGTATATGAGGACTAAATGAATAATACAGAATGAAAAGAAACATAGCATGTCTCAATTAACAAAGCATGTTAATTGAGAAAAATCACTCAAAACAAGGAATAATATGACAGGTTAATAGACAAGTACTGTACAATGTATTGTCTGAGTCTTAAAAAGCATATTATAGGTAGTCAAATATTTTTTCAAGTATTTTAACCTTACATGCTATCTAATCACTCTCCCAATTAAAACACACACACTAAAATATGAAAAATTCCATAATGGAAACACTGAGAAAGTAACCTAAGTAAATAATGGAATAGCCATGTGATGGACTGTGAGATCCTTTTATCTTATTTTATTTAAAGATTTTATTTATTTACTTATTTGCCAGAGAAACACAGCAAACAGAGAGAGAGAGAACACAAGCAGGGGGCGTGAGAGAGAAGTAGCAGGTTTCCCGCTGAGCAAGGAGCCCAATGCAGGGCTTGATCCCAGACCCCTGTTAGATGATTTTAAAGTGGCATTTTTGAAAATACTTTTTATGATAAGAGTAGATGCTCTCAACAATTTATTAAGGGGAAAAACCCCAAAGAACAAAACAAAACAAAAACAGGATAAAAACTATTTCAAGTAAGATCTCTATTAGAATCGTATGTCTATGAGTGTGTGTGTTTATTTATTATACATCAAATACAAGAAGTATATACCAAAATGTTAATTGCTAATTTCTCTGGGTTGTAGGATTAAAACTGTGCTGAAGGCAGGCGCTTAACCCACTGAGCCACCTAGGCGCCCCAAACAGTTTTTCATCTTAATCCCTCCCTTGTATTCATCCAGTACACAGAAGGACCTTCAATGGCTCCCCCTGACTCATAGAACCAAGACTACACACAATCTCTAATTTTGCCTCACATTCAACATATCCTGTATGCCCCACTCTACCTTCCATGCCTTCTTCCCTAATCACTTCCCAACAACCTGTCAATCCCGTCAGATTGAGGCTACTGTGCCACGTGCATTCTTTTTTTTCTTTAAACTTTATTCTTATTTTTTTAAGATTTTATTTATTTATTTGACACACAGAGAGATCACAAGTAGGCAGAGAGGCAGGCAGAGAGAGAGGGGGAAGCAGGCTCCCCGCTGAGCTGACAGCTGGATGTGGGGCTTGATCCCGGGACCCTGAGATCATGACCTGAGCCAAAGGCAGAGGCTTAACCCACTGAGCCACCCAGGCACCCCGCCATGTGCATTCCTATTTGTACATCTTCGTCTACAATTTTACCACCTATTATCTGTACCTTGAATTTGGCACTTCATCCAATATTACCATGTGATATCTCATACTGTCATTTAGTTTTCTATTGTGAATGTCTTCTTTTTTTTAAATGAGGTATAATTTACAGACAATAAAATGCATGAACTGCTACTGTTCAGGTCACTGAATTTTTACAATCATATATATGCACGTAACCATCACCAAAACACAGAACATTCCGTTACTTCACAAAGTTCCGCTGACCACCGCTACAGGCAATTTCCCCTTCCCCGAAGCTGAAAACTACTTCCTGAATGTTCATAACTACAGATTAGTTTTGCCTCTCCTTGGTGTTACGTACATACCTTCTGATAATTAACAGTTTATATGTTCAGGAGAATGTAAAGGAGACTTTAAAGTAGAACAAAGGGGTGGCGTGGGAAGACCATGGCGACGCATCTCCTGGATTGCGCGTTCTCTGTCAGTAAAGAACAAGTAAGAGATTATACCAGAAAGTGGAATACAAATATAAGCTGCTGTTGTTGTTACCGGCTGACTAAATAACTTCTCAATTAATTAATGAGTATTTCTGTTACATTTAAATCCTGCATCCTTATATAATCTTTAAGTAGTGAATAAAAGATTTCAATTACAGTAATATGTACCGTAAGAGACTGTTCAAAGCCTCACTGAATAGAGGTTTTCAAAGTTGGCTGGTTCCCTGCTCTCTCCGCCCGTCCTTTCCCACCTCCCCTTGCACATAGACCTAGCCTCCTTCTTCCTAACAACTTCCAAATATCGGAAGTGAAATCACCATTTTCTCTGTTATGCTAGAGTCCAAGTCAGCCCCACAAAGCATGGTAACTGTGTGGCTACCTCTTTTGTGCACTATTCAATCTCTGGCCTAGACTTTCTGCCTTATCAGATATCTTCAGTATCCAGGATTTCTACCTAGTTGGGTGTTTCACAAACATTTTTTCATTATTAACCCCCTAAAGAAACTTTTTAAGATATTCCCTCCCCCCAAATTTTCTACCTCTCCCCATGAAATTTTAACATGTAGATACACTATTTATGTACTGAGTCCCCTTACAGGGCTATAAATCATTGTAATACCTAAAGTTTTTTTGTCCCACTCTCTCTTCCCCCAAGAACCAAAAGTGTTCCTTGGGGTGGTGTACAAATGTATAATCTAGTTGGATGGTAAGGAAAAAGAGACATGGTCATGCCAGTCAAGGTTTCTTTGAGGACTAGGGGCAACGGAAAAAGAAGAATTAATGGGGTCTTATAACCCTAGGCAAAAGAGGGCTTGATTTAGGGCCCTTGATTTTAAGAGAATTTAAATCATCATTAGGAAATGGAAATCATCATGCATGTGCAGTTTAGCACATTAAGAAACTACATCATGGGGTGCCTGGGTGGCTCAGTGGGTTAAAGCCTCTGCCTTCAGCTCAGGTCATGATCACAGGGTCCTGCGATAGAGCCCCTGCATTGGGCTCTCTGCTCAGTGGGGAGCCTGCTTCCTCCTCCTCCTCTCTCTCTGCCTGCCTCTCTGCCTACTTGTGATCTCTCTCTGTCAAATAAATAAATTTTAAAAACCTTAAAAAAAAAAAAGACTACATCTTGCCAATTACAAGAAATTAGTAACACTGCTTTTATGACACTGATACATTTCTTCATTTCTCAGGCTTCATTTCTTTTTGAAATCATAAATATTGATTTCCTAGTAAATTTTGTCTATAGTCCAAAGAACACCTCACTCAAAGTTCTGATGCCAATGGATAATAAGAGAACTCAAAAAATTGACCAGATAAGCAATATAACCAACTACTTGAGAAAGAAATCTCAGGAATGTTGATGTCTATGGTATTAACATAGCAAGAAAGAATAACAGAAGAAAGGTAACTTGACAAGTGATTCGCAAATTAGATTTTGATTTTAGCTGTGAAAGCAGGTGTCATTTCTCCTTGTAACATTTGGGGATTCAAGTTTTTAATGTAACAAAGCAAATGAACTGAAATATAACTGAGTATGAAAATTACTAAGCTATAGGGAATATATTGTATGTAAGAGCATGGGATATAAAATTGGATCTGCCTTTCCTTCATTTTAATTAATTAACTGTAAGATTAATTAACTAATTTAATGTAGTCTCCACGCCCAGTATGGAGCCCAGTGCAGGGCTTGAACTCATAACAGTGAGATCAAGATCTGAGCTGAGAACAAGAGTCAGATGCTTAACTGACAGAGCCAACTAGGCGCTCCATTAAATTTTTTTTTTTAATTCAAGTACAATTAGCATGCCTATGTTAGTTTCAGGCGTACAGGATCTACCTTGATTGTAGTTTTGGCTCCACCATTTACTATTTGTGTGACTTTGGTTTCCTCTAATATAGGCATAAGAATAGATTATTGGTATATGGTATCCGGCACATATTTATCAATTGTTCTTGTTTTTTTTTTAAAGATTTTATTTACTTATTTGTCAGAGAGCGAGAGAGAGAACATAAGCAGGCGGAGCAGCAGGCAGAGCGACAAACTGACTCCCTGCTGAGCATAGAGCCCAATGTGGGGCTCAATCCCAGGACCCTGGGATCATGACCTGAGCTGAAGGCAGACACTAAATGGACTAAATCACCCAGGCATCCCTTATCCATTGTTCTTACGATCATCATCACTCTTGTGATGACCTATATTTAGAGATTCCTATTGGATGATATCGTCTGGGTTCTTGTAGAGTCTTTACTAGCTTGCTGATTCCCTATCTTTACTCTTTCAAATAATGCCCTAACTTTGCCCTGAGAAATCCTATAGAAAACATTGAGACAATACTTGCTACTTTATTTACCGTAAGGATATTATCTGCCACAACACGATGACTTTCTAGGAATAAATAGCAGAAGAAATTTATTTTTGTATGAATGCTAAAAGGAAGTTGTCTATTTTTAAGCCATATTAAATCCTTTTTGAAATAGGACAGGGAATAAATAAAAACACTGCTCAGTGCTAAGAATTTTTTCTTACCGTTCGTATCTTTCAGTTGAAATCTGCCTTTTCAGAGCATCGTGATCAGTTTGTAATTGTGTCACTTTAGCCCGAAGCATGGTGTTTTCCCGGCCTTGACTAGTTCTTAAAAACAAATTTTAAAAATCAAAGATATAATAACAAATGTGTTGTTTTTTAGTCAAGTGCTATGGATTTTTTTGTTATTAATAAATACAAAAGAGGTGATACTTAAGGACAAAAAAAGAAAAAAACAAATTTTTTAACACAAATTTTCTCAACTTAGTAAGTTTTTCTTTTCCTTCCGGAACTTCTATTACTAAGTTTTCCTTTTTATTCATTCATTCATCTTATTTATTTAATAAACTTTTTTTTTTAGAAAAAGATTTTATTTATTTGACAGAGAGAGACACAGCAAGAGAGACACAAGCAGGGGGAGTGGGAGAGGGAGAAGCAGGCTTCCCACTGAGCAGGGAGCCCGATGCAGGGCTCAATGTGGGGCTCGATGTGGGGCTCGATGCGGGGCTTGATCCAGGACCCTGGGATCATGACTTGAGCCAAAGACAGATGCTTAACGACTGAGCCACCCAGGGGCCCCTTTAACAAACATTTAAACTGAGCTTCCAGTATGTGCTGGGCACTGCAGCAATGGTGGAAATACAAATTTGAACAAGGCATGAATTACAGCATCAAGATGTAAAGCATCTTTGTTGACTTTTTCTAGACTCCTGCCTCAGAAAGATAAAATATTTTTTTCTTTTCCTTTCTTTTTTAAAGGTTTTATTCATTTATTTGACAGACAGAAATCACATGTAGGCAGAGAGGCAGGCAGAGAGAGAGAGAGAGGAGGAAGCAGGCTCCCTGCTGAGCAGAGAGCCTGATGGGGGGCTCAATGCCAGGACCCTGAGACCATGACCTGAGCTGAAGGCAGAGGCTTTAACCCACTGAGCCACCCAGGCGCCCCTCTTTTCCTTTTTTAAAAGAAGATTTTATTTATTTATTTGACTTCTAGCACAAGTAGGCAGAGCAGCCGGCAGAGGGAGAAGCAGGGTCCCCGCTGAAGAGAGAGCCTGACATGGGACTCACTCCCAGGACCCTGGGATCATGACCTGAGCCACACTTAACTGACTGAGCCAATCAGGTGCCCCGAAAGCGAAAATACTTCTAACTCCTTTTAAAACAGTTCTACTTGTACTATCCACTCCGGGTTTCTTCCCCTCTTCTATCAAGCATGTCCAAACCTGACCATCTAAAAGACACTATCATCAATCTCCAAAAAGGTAGTAACACACAGCCTTTTTGAAATCTTTTCCTCGTCCACAGCAAGAGACACACAGATGGTTCTCCCCATCTTGCAATGCTTTCTCCTTTAACTGACTCCTCTTTGTGCCTCAAATTTAGAAATTTTTCTAGAGCTCACTCATTCCCTTCCATGGGTACCATCTCTGGTGAAGACAGACAAATCTACATTTCCAAACACAATGTTTCTCCTGAACTAAACCCTTGAATTCCCTAAAGCAGCCATCATGTAAGGAAGATATTTTGGTTTTATGCCACCTTACATGCTCCCATCACCCTCTCCCACCAAAAACTGAAAAATTATTTTTGACAAGCTGTTTTCTTTATATAGGTTGATTTATGCCACTTACAATTTGCTTTCTGAAAGGGTTAACTTCTCTTTAAGCAGCTGAATTTCTGTATCCTTCTCGTGGGATGTTAAATGAGAATGAAATTCCTTATCTCTATTTGTAGCCAACAATGTTTCAAGGTTTTTAATTGTATGTCTCTCACTTGACAGTTGTTTTTTTAATAGTTCTGCTTCTGATTTCACATTTTCTAATTCTGCCGAAACCTATAGGGAAAACAAATGAAGACTACGTCAGTACAATTTTAGGCTTATTCTGAAAAATTATTTGCAGAGCTATACACCCATCAGTTGTTTATTTTGGGTACCACTTAAATATTTTGAATCACTTTTTTTTTCAGTGTAAGAAAATCATCTTATTTTCAAGATAATTTTTGCTATTTTCAGTAAGTGCTTATTTGCTACAAGACCTATTCCAGCCCTCAAATAGTTTTTACTCACACTACCTTGTCAAGAGAGGGTCATTAACATAAAAATCCTAAAATGTGGCCAATCTTATCAGCAAGGAAGCCCTTCTGATCTATTATATATACTCTGACTACACAGTTGAGTCAGCATTGGAGCTTCTCAGTACCCGAAAATAAAGACACTACTAAATTTATGAAAATTGGAAACACGCTGGGTTGTTTAAAGTATTGCCTCAGTTTGAGAATGGGAAGTTCCAGCTAACAAAACTTTTAAAATTAAGTGAGACTTAAATACCTTAAATACTTAAATAAATAAAAGATCTTATTTATTTATTTGAGAGAGAGAGTGAGAACGCACACACTTGCGTATATGAGGAGGTGGGGGCAAAGGAAGAGGAAGAAGCAGACTCCCCGCTGAGCAGACACCCAGCTTGAGGGCTCAGTTCCAGGACTCGAGATCATGACTTGAGCCGAAGGCAGTCACTTAACCAACTGAGCCCACCCAGACACCCCTAAATGTCTTGGGATTTTTATCAGGAAAAACAACTCCATTTAGGAAGCAATAAATTGCTCAATCCTTCATTTAAATCTTACCTTCAAACAGAGAGAAGAAATGTACTGGGATATACTCCTATTCTGCAATAAGAAGACTCCTGTTTTCCTAAACACCCATCTACTCCAAAATGGAGAGCACCTAATTTCATCACCATGTTTGCCAGAAAAATCCTGGCAAAGAATCTAGTTGTCAGAACCCCGTAGTCAAATGTAACTCCTTTAAGGGGAACAAATATATTGGGCAGCGTCTGATGAAGTAAAACAGTGAGAGGAGGGCTCAATAAAATAATGTGCTACAAAACAGTATCTTTTAAGTGCTTACCCTCTCTAACTCCAGGCTTTTGGAATTCAGTTGTTGGGTCATAATGTCTTTGCCTGAATCAAGCTTAATGCAAAGTTCTCTGAGAGACGACAAATCATTCAACACTGCTGCTTTTGCATCTTCCTGATGTCTCAGCTCTTCTTCTAATCTGGACATGGCTTTGGCCATTGATGAGATCTGAGATTCGTAAGCATGGTGTGCATTTATGTGCTGAAAGTAGAAAAAGAAACTGGTAAAAAGTTAAAATAACCCAATAATTTTAAAGGCTTGAGTCTGTGCAGCCGAGACCCCTCTTTATGGAAACATAAGAGCCAATTTTTGCATACTTTAACATACTCTCAGGAAGCTTTCTGCTATTTAAAGATGGCCTATTTAATGCTTAACCAAATGAACTGTATGTACTTATTAATCACAGTACCTAAGTACCTCACGTATGTATTTGGAAGATGCAAAGATTAAAATTTTTGTTTTAGGGTGAACAAGAGGGATCTTTGAAGTTAGGTTAAAATTTTATCTTTATAAATTGTTATAACACCCTTACAAGAAAAAGTAACATATATACTTCTCACTTCTCAGATGTCTTTAAATTTTAAATTTCAAAATGGAGTTTGCCTTAAAACGAAATGCCTGAGTTATATTTAAATTTAATTTAACCTAATAGTAACACACAACTTTATAAGATTTTAATAACTGAAATTATAAAGTTTGAAATACTGATATAAATTTTTTTCTAGAATAGTCCACATTTTAAGTTTCTCAATTTAAATTGAGTGATAAATACAAATTGATATAAACTCTACTCTAGACTTTAATAAGAATTCCATACTTGAAAAATAAAATTATTTTAACAGCTACTAAGAAAAGAAACTGACATTAAAAATCTAACTGTGCTGTGAAGATTTAATAAATTCCAGTGATTGGAGAAAAGTATTTGGATTTTCCAAGTTAATGAATTTAAAGTCAAAGTTCCCCAAAATGAAATATAAATATGTAAAAGTCAGTTTTATATACCACATAAAAACATGAACAATGACAGAAGAAAAATATTAAAGAATAGTTTCTTCTGAGCATTTTTCTGAAGGTTGAAAAGCTTTCCTTCAGTTATTATATTCTTAATAGAAAAACTCAGAGAGACAGGGTAGTTCCTAGCCCTGCTGTAACCAATCACTGTAAATTACTGGGTGGTTTAAAACAACAGAAATTTCTTGTCACAATTCGGAAGGTTACAAGTCTGAAATCTAGCCATTAGCAGAGCTGGCTGCTTCTGCAGGTTCTGAGAGAGAATCTACTCCATGCCTCCCTCCCAACTGCTGGTGGCCGCCGGCAGTCCTCAGTGTTTTTGCCTTGTGGACGCTTTGCTCCAGTCTCTGCCTCTGTCTTCATCCGGTGTTTTCCCTTCTATCTTCTGCTCCGGATTTCTCTTACAAAGGACACCAGTCACTGGATTATGGCCTGCCCTACCTAGTCCAGTATGATCTCATCTTACCTTGATCATACCTCCAAAAACTCTATTTCCAAATAAGGTCACATTCACAGGTGCTGGGGTATAGGATTTCAACATAACTTAAGGCCCCTAATTCTATCCCCCCTTTATCTCCCCCAAATTCTTATCCTTCCTTTGTGCAAAATACATTCACTCCATCCCAACACTCCAGCATCAACTGAGTCCAAAGTCTCATTTAAGCATCATCTAAATCAGCTATGGGTAAGACTCTGGGTATGGTCCAACCAGGCACCAAACTACTCTCCCTCCTGAGATCTGTGACACTAGTAAACAAGTTACTTGCTTCCAAAGACAATAGCGAAACAGAGACTAGACATGCCCACCCTGAATGGGAGAAAATATAAGGAATGAAAGGGTTACTAGTCCAGAGTAAGTTTGCAACCAACCAAGGGAAATTCCATTCGGTTTTAAGGCCTAAGAATAATTATCTGTGCCCAGTGGTCTCTCTTCTGGGCCTGCTAGAGTGGCCCCACCTTTTTGACCCTCAGCTAGAGCCCCACCCTCTTGGCCCTCCTTGCAACCAAGGAGGTAACATGCCCTGGGCCTGGGGTGACAATCGCAGCACCGCCAGCCTTGAGCTGCTCTTGGCAGCCAGGCTGGTCCTGAGCTGCCTCCAGAGACATTCTTCATTTTTCTCTAGGGAGAACACATATTTGTAGCTAAGGAACTCTATCAGCCTATTTTCTGCTGGTAGGATCCCAGATGTTCAAAGCCTTCCTTCATCTCACCTTGTTTCTGTCCCTGTCAGTACAAGCTGGCAGTATTTCTACTGAGATGACTGACTGGCTACATGAGTCACCTACCTAATCTGTTCACAAACAGACTGTGGAGCCACACTTGGTCCTGTCTCCAGAGCACACTGCCTGGATAGGCTAAGAATTTTCCAAGTCATCAAGACCTGTTTCCTTTTCCCCCTGAATTTTAAGTCTAGTATATTTAATATTCAGTGTTTTATTAGTTTCAGATGTACAATACAGTAACCCAACACTTCTGTATATTACTCAGTGTTCATCATGGTAAATGCACTCTAAATCCCCTTCACCTGTTTCTCAGCCCACCCCCCCCACCTCTCCTCTGGTGACCATCAGTTTGTTCTCTACAGTTAAGAGTCTGTTTCTTGGTTTGTCTCTTTTTCTTTGTTCATTTGTTTTATTTTTTAAATTCCACATTTGAGTGAAATCATATGGTATTTTTCTTTCTCATTTTGCTTAGCATTATACCCTTTAGATCCATCCATGTTGTTGTAAACAGCAAGAATGAAAAGATTCGTTCTTTTTTATGGCTGAGTAATATTTCATTGTGTGTGTTAGTGTATACACATATATATATACAATGTGTATATCTACTTCTCCCCTGCTTGTGCTCACTCTCTCAAAAAAAAAAAAAAAAATCTAAAAGAAAAAAAAAGTTCTACTTTCCTCCCAAGAGTAGACCATAATTAATTAAGCCAAGTCCTCTGCCATTTTATAACAAGGATCACCCTTCTTTCTGTGTCCAATAACATGATCTCATCTACGACCTCAGAAGAAACCTAGAAGACTACGACCTAGAAGAAACATTAAGATTTCTGGAAAAATTCTGTTCTTGAAAATTTATGTATTTTGTAAATGACAGAAGTTTTGTCAATAGCTTGTCTTTCTTTTTTCTGAGCTCTTACTAGAATCCTCTCTAACATGAATCTTTCTACCAACAAGTTTTTCAAAGCAATCTGGGCTTTTCTGATCAAGCACCTCAAAAGTCCTTCGGCCTATATCCATTACCAAATTTTAAAGCCACTTTCATATTTTTATGTTTGTTATAGTTTTCCTTAAGGAAAAAAGTATGACAATTCCTGAAAAAAATCAAACATAAAAATTACCATGATTCAGCAATTCGACTGCCAGGGATATCCTAAAGAAGTGAAAGCATGGACTTTTACTTTACTTTACTGTACATTCCCGTTCACAACAGTATCATTCCTGGCGACCACAGAGGAAAACAAATGAAACGTCCAATGACAGATGAATGGATAAAGAAAATGTGAGGTATATACACAACGGCATATTATTCAGCCTTAAAAAGAAATGAAATTTGGATACATGCTACAACATACGTGAACCTTGAGGTTAACTGAACCTTAAGCCTAAGTGAAATAAGCCAGTCGCAGAAAGACAAATATTGTATGATTCCACTTATATGAAGTACAAAGAGTAGTCAGCCCACCCCTCCACGTCCACCTCTTCTTTCTAGAGAAAGAAAGGAGGATGCTTGCCAGGGGCTGAGATGGGGAGGGAGGGCAGAGTGGGGGGGTGCAGAGGTGGGGCGTAAGGAATGGGGAGTTAGAGCTTAACAGGTACAGAGTTTCAGTCAGGGAAGATGAAAAAGTTCTGGAGATGGTCATGACAGTTGCCTAACAATGTGAATGTACTAATTGCCAAAGAACTGTACTCTTAAAACCAGTTAAGGTGGTAAATTTGATGTTATGCATATTTTACTACAATTTAAAAAAAAGTAATGGGGCTCCTACACAAATGATCAGAATTGATAAAAGATTATATTGAACTTACTTAATCAATGCTTAAATTTCACTTCATTAAAGTATCTTCGAACGTAATTGTTTTACTAAATAATGTCATCACAAGATAAATGAATATATTACCTCCTGAATTTCTTTTTCTAATAGCTCCACCCTTTCTCGAAGGTGTCTCCTCTCTGTGTCAATAGAAAGAAGTTCCAGTCGAACTGAGCTGCTTTCTCCCTCAGCTTGATGGGCTTTGACCTCCCAGTCTTCAGCTCGGTTATGAAGCATCTGGAATCTATCTAACAAATCTTGATTTTCTTTTTCCTGGTTTTAGGCACAATTAAATGATTTCTAAATTAGTAATTGTCACCCACTGGAATACTCATATCATAAACATATACAGACATTGGGATTTTGTTTTAATTAGGAAGCGTACACTATTAGACAGTATACTACGTTAAGATCTGTGGGGAAATAGAAAAATACAGTAGGCAAGGTCTCCACTCTCATATCTTAATATCTAAGAGAGGAGACAGAAAAAATAAATATATAAACGAGGAGACAGAATAAATACACATGGAAATATTTTTTAGATATCAGTCTTAAATCCAACCTAAATGTTTTTTTCACCTTAGCAGCCATTAAGCTCTCCCATCGTGACACTTCAGTTATGTAATTATGAACTCTACTCTTCATTTCTTCTTTTTCTTGCACTGCTGCTTCCAATTCCAGTGAGATTTCCTATAAATCAGAAAATTGAAGACAGATAAATCTACAATGAATGTGGCACCTAATGAGTTCTATTTATATTCAAATAGCTCCTTTAGAATTTGGGGAATAAGAGTAGGAAAAAGGAAAACAGTTTCTAAGAGTTATTTTCATGTTTTTCCTGACCTCGATTTTTTAACCAAATATTACCATCCATCTCATATAGTAGGCTTGATCATGTATCTGGCATTTATATTATGGAGCTAGCTATGCTCACGGATTGACATTTTTAAAAACTCATATATAGGCAATATGCTGTATACTGAATACTAAAAGTAATTAAAAAAAATTTTAAAATATTTAAAATAGGAAAATTATTCATCTTCTTGGTATAATCCTTTAATAAACCAGCACAAACAAACCAATACTTTTCAGTATCTGTCATTCTAAAATATTCATTAATTTACTTATAGGTATATCTCTAAGTTGCTGGCAGGAAGTGTGAAAAATTAAAATTTATCATGGGTCTTTAAAACGTAGCACTTTGCCCTGAGAGTGATGCTGGGAGTGAGGCTGACAATGGTAACTGCCACAGAGAATACCACGCTCTCAGCTTTAGGATTCCTAGTAACAAAGACCAAAAGGGTAAGGAGACCACAGCTGCATCAATTAGACACCCTGTGATACACAGCAGCATTCTAAACCACATTTTTAAATACTCTCATAAGTTCCATTCTCCTCAAAGATTTATGTTGCTGATATTTATATCATCAAATTTTATTTCATTTATTTATTTACTTATTTAATCGAAGATTTTATTTATTTATTTGACAGAGTAAAAGACAGCGAGAGAACACAAGCAATAGGAGTGGGAGAGGGAAAAGCGGGAGAGGGAGAAGCAGGCTTCCCCCTGAGCAGGGAACGGGTATGGAGCATGACAGAAGCCGAAGGCAGACGCTTAACCACCGAGCCACCCAGGCACCCCTATATCATTAAATTTGAAAAAACATTTAGAGCTTTAAAATTTAGCACAGAATGAATATGCGGTAGAACTATCAAAGTTTATGCACTGTGCTATACCTGGTTTTCTCTTGCCATTGTAGTCAGATCATCTTGTAATCTTCTGTTTTCCTTAAAAGATATTTCTTTAGATTTTCCGACCTCATCGAGTTCTTTGTGAGCTGCATCAAGCTGGCGCCGGAGGCTGCTTATTTCTCGGTCCCGATTAGTCAACGTTTCCTTTAGCTGGCTGTTAACAGGAGGGATGTGGAAATAATAAAGAAAGCTTTTTGGAAAACTGTAAATCATTTAAAAGAAAACTGTTGTACTCTGAATTAAGTATACTAAGAATACAAGAAACTATACTGCATTAAGACACTGATAGATTAGGTAAAGCAGATATTTTAGATCCCTACAAATCATTATTTAGAAATAATCGTAAAATAAATTTATAATTCCAAAGTCAAGTAAAAATAGAGGACTTTTTTTTTTTTTCTTTTTAAACAGAAGGCTTTCAAATGTTAGGAGCAAAACAAAATAGAGTGAATTGGCAAATATTATCTAATATTTAAGTCCCCACTACTATGTAATATGTAAGGTATACAAAATAATCATTAGTGACTTTTGCCTTAAGTAGAGATGACACATAAAATGTAAATTCTGTAACTGTTCAAGATAGGTTTTGATGTAGAATAAATTCCAGACTGGCTACTAAAGTAAAAAACTTTTAATGATTAGGGTCTGAAGAGAGTAAGTATAGTAGAAATAAAGAACAAATAGGTACAGAAAAGAATAATGAATCAGACATTGACTGTTGAGATGTTGATGACGGAGCAAGGGAGAAAGTCCAAGAGGATGGCATGTTCACATAACAGACTTAGATGCTGTCACTGGCAAAACTGAACAAGGAAATTTTCCTATTGTCAAACTGCTACTTAAAGACAAAAGCTGCCCTTACTGAAAATTTCTAAAAAAAGCAGGATGCCATTTCATTGATTACTTACTTCATAGAAGATTCATACTCTGAGATTGTCTTCTTCATCTGAGCAATAGCTTTTTCCTACAGAAATTATGAAAATATATGATTCAAAAACACTCATATAAAAATGTTTTTACTTGAATTTATATAAATTATCACATTTATGTAAATTATGCTATAAAAGGAAGCTTCAAAGTAAATATTTCTATGTCCCAACTGTACTTCACATATTGGCATGTTTCTACCCACTTGAAGATCCTCAATTGTTTTCTTGAGTTTGCTATAATAATATCTGATAAAATTACGTTCTATAGATAGGTATTTTTTTAAAAAAAGATTTATTTATTTATTTATTTGGCAGACAGAGATCACAAGTGGGCAGAGAGGCAGACAGAGAGAGAGATGGGGAAGCAGGCTCCCTGGTGAGCAGAGAGCTGAACATGGGGCTCCATCCCAGGGCCCTGGAATCACGACCTGAGCTGAAGGCAGAGGCTTTAAGCCACTGAGCCACCCAGGCACCCCTATAAATAGAATTTTTTTTGAGAGAGAAAATGCATGCATCCAGGGAGCTGGGGAGCAGGGGCAGAGGGAGAAAAACAGTATCAAGCAGGGTCCATAACCAATGTGGAGCTCGACACAGGGCTCAATCTCACAATACTGAGATCATGACCTAACCCAAAATCAAGAGTCCAATGCTTAACTGACTGAGCCACCTGGGAGTCCCTATAAATAGAATTTTTGCAAATCCAAATTATTGGCATGAAATAAAATTTAAGCCTATTAGTAGCTATGGCTCTGGGTCTTAGGAACTTGTACATGGGAGGTAAGAACTGTGTAATTGAGAGAATGAAATTGTTTCTGTTGAGATGCCAGATAAAGGTATTTAACGGTCACATACTTTATTAACCAAGTTTTCTTGCAAGTTTGCAATCTTTTCTGTCTTCTCATCTACAGTCTCCTGAAGAAAGTCTTTTTCTTTGTCAATAACACCAATGGTCTTTTTCATTACATGAGCCTCTTCATTCTGCGAAGTCATCTGAAGGTGTAGTTTACCTATGGATAGAGAGAAATGTTTGTTAGACAAAGTAAATTAGGTTTAGCAATAGCAAAACTTAGGGGCGTCTGGGTGGCTCAGTCGGTTAAGCATCGGCCTTTGGCTCAGGTCATGATCCCAAGGTCCTGGGATTGAACCCCCGCATCAGGCTCCCTGCTCAGTGGGTCATCTGCTTCTCCCGCTGCCTGCAGCTCCATCTGCTTGTGCTGTCAAATAAATAAAATCTTAAAAAAGAAAAAAAAGACAAAATTTAAAAACATTTACCTATTTTTTCCTCCAGTATGTTAATTTGTGATTGGGCTGATTCAAGTTCACCTCTTTTCTTGGAGAGCCGGTGCTGACAATCATCAAGTGACCGCTGTAGCTGCTCATTTACCATCCTAAAGAACCAATGGACAAAAACAAACGGCATTATCTCTGGCAGAAATAATTTTTTTTAAAAAGATTTTTATTTATTTGACAGAGATCACAAGTAGGCAGAGAGGGAGGCAGAGAGAGAGGGGGAAGCAGGCTCCCTGCTGAGCAGAAAGCCCAATGCGGGGCTCAATCCCAGGACCCTGGGACCATGACCTGAGCTGAAGGCAGAGGCTTTAACCAACTGAGCCACCCAGGTGCCCCAGAAATAATTTTTTTAAAAATGAGAGATCTTAAAGTATATTCTTATTTTTAAAGTTCATTTCTTATTTTAAAGCTCTTCCAGTTTAATCAATGGTATTATATTAATGATTATTTCTTGCTGTCCACCATTCTTCTCCAAAATGGTTCCACTTCCTAAAAATAATATAGTCTATAAATCAAATTAATTGTATTTCTAGAGGTTTCTTGGTAGTTTTAAAGTCCTCTTCAGTTTCCTAATATTAACACTTCCCTTATAAAATCTATTTTTAACAGTGGAGGTAAAGGTATAGTCATTTTTATTGTATTGCCAGGAACTTCCAAGGATTATCCATAAATCCTGACAAGTGAGATTTAATTTTACTTTCTATTTTGACTTTTTGGTGGGTAGTCAACTAGAGGTCACAGTTAACAGGCAAAGTAGACATTATTGCAGTGCAATGAATATTTAAAAGTAAAGACTGATTTCAGGGAACAAAAGAACATTACAGAAGAAATACAGACAATTTCAGAAGAATGACTTACTCATCAGTGAGATTATTTTTCAGAAGTTACAAGAATCTGCTCTCCTGTCATCTAGTTCTGGGATGTTTTTAACCCTGACCTTGAGTTCTCAACCCTGCCCAGAGGGAAAGAAGTGGTTCTCACCTCAGGCTATTTATTGGGAACTCCCACATGTTCCTTTTTAGAGGATAAGACAGGCAAGTAACTACCAAGTGTGGCTCAGTTTAGAACTGCTTACTGGGCAGGAGTTTTGGATTTCTGAAGCCATAAGTAAGATGGGACATCTGGATAGAAATGAAATGTCATTGGCAATACCAAGGTATTCTGAAAAGACGAAAAACATGACTCTGACTACGCTGACAGCAAGTGAATAATGGCCCAGAGGCAGGGAGGAAGGCTGAACTGAGACTGTCTTCTTCAGGGTTGCACAGTCAAACAGAACCAAGTCAAAAGGACTCTAGGTTCAAGCAATTTTATTTTATTTTATTTTTTAAAGATTTTATTTATTTATTTGACAGACGGAGATCACAAGTAGGCAGAGAGGCAGGCAGAGAGAGATGGAGAAGCAGGCTCCCTGCTGAGCAGAAAGCCCGATGAGGGCCTCAATCCCAGGACCCTGGGATCATGACCTGAGCGGAAGGCAAAGGCTTTAACCCACTGAGCCACCCAGGTGCCCCCAGTTCAAGCATTTTTTTTTTTCCTAAAAACATTTTATTTATTTATTTGACAGAGAGAGAGAGATAACAAGTAGGCATAGAGGCAGGCAGAGACCCAGAGGGAGAAGCAGGCTCCCTGTTGGGCAGAGAGCCCGATGTGGGGCTCAATCCGAGGACCCTGAGATCATGACCCGAGCCAAATGCAGAGGCTCAACCCACTGAGCCACCCAGGCACCCTCGGTTCAAGCAATTTTATTGCAAAAAATTATCTCTGAGGACTAGGTGACTGCACTGTACTTCAGCTGTTCCTGAAAGCTGTAGCTATTGCACTGAGGGTTATAAGCACAGGCAGCAGAGAAAAGAAGAAAGCTAATATTCATTGTATTGATACTTTAAAAATATTAGCTCTTTCATTCCTAGAACAATTCCATAATTAGAAATATCATCCACATTTTATAGACACAAATAAGTAATAACTTGTCTAAGGTGACAAAGCTATTAAAGCAAAGAAGTAAGTCCAGGTAGGCCAACCTGATATCAACATTATTCTACCACACGACATTGCCTTCTACGAAGAATTCAGGGAGACCAATATCTTCTATCTGGAAGGGGAAATGTCTGTTCAAAAATGGAATGGCCCAGAGTCCTATGAAAAACACCAAGTGCTTGGCCGTCTTTGAAGTCCTAAGTAGAAATGTGAAGATTTCTTCACATTTAAGGTTCGTAAGGAAGGTTAATTCCTAATAAAAGTGGGATTGATACAGGAAGGCAGGCTAACATCTTGATTGTTCACAAAGTAGGCCCATGGTGAGTCCTAAAAATAGATTTACTTTTTCATACTCTAGTGTAGATTGGAAGGAAACAATAGAGATTTTATAACTTATCCTAGAAATAACTTTTCTCATAGAATTACTGCTAAGAAAAACGTCTGCTTGGGGCACCTGCGTGGCTCAATGGGTTAAGACTCTGCTTTGGCTCAGGTTGTGATCCCAGGGTCCTGGGCTCTCTGATCAGCAGGAAGTCTGCTTCCTCTTCTCTCTCTGTCTGCCTCTCTGTCTACTTGAGATCTCTGTCTGTCAAATAAATGAATAAAATCTTAAAAAAAAAGTCTGCTTAATGAAAGAACTGAGGTATAAAGTTCATAAGCACAAATAGTTGAGTGACTATCATATTATTTGTTCATCATGGTATTTGGAAAGGAAAATTTGAGAACTATATTATTAGGAGAAATGAACCAATTCCTTAGCTTTGAAAGTGTCATGAACACAGGAAAGGGAGTGATGACTTACCACAAGACAGTGAAGCAGTACAACTTAATATTGAAGTTCTAGTTCTCTACTTACCAGCCATGTGGCTGGATAGGACCATCTCACTGAGTTTCAAATTCCTTCATTATTCTATATTACATAGAGGTCACATACAGGTATACATGATTTCACGCTAGGGGGCAAAAGTAATTCCTTCCCTTCATGCTGAAACATATTTTAAAGACAGCATCTTTTTTTTTTTTAATTTTTTTTATTTTAAAAGATTTTATTTATTTATCTGACAGACAAATCACAAGTAGGCAGAAAGGCAGGCAGAGAGAGAGGAGAAAGCAGTCTCCCTGCTGAGCAGAGAGCCCGATGTGGGGCTCAATCCCAGGACCCTGGGATCATGACCCGAGCCAAAGGCAGAAACTTTAACCCACTGAGCCACCCAGCGCCCCTTTAGAGACAGCATCTTAAAGAGTCCTTATTCATAGGAAGTATTCAAGTTCTAAAACGGAGCAGAAGCTCCATCTAACAGGGGTAGTTTGGACTTTTAATGGTGTATTAGAGGAAAGAGAAACAATAATGATATCCCTGGTTTTTTTTTTTAATTTGTGTAATATTTACCAATTTAACCATCTGTAAATGTACATCCGTGGCATTTAAATACATTCACAATCCTGTATACCCATCACCACTCTCTATCCAAAAGTTCTTCATTATCACCAATATAAACTCTGTACCCAGTTAACAAAAATTCGATCTTTTCCTCTCTTCCCATTCCCTGGTAACCTCTAAACAACTTCTTGTCTCTCTGAATTGGACTACACTAGATACCTCACATAAGTAAAATCATACAATATTCGTTGTTTTGTATTTGGCTTACTGCACTTAGTATGATTGTACAGGGTTAATCTATATTATAGCAAGTGTCAGAATATCCTTTCTCTTTATGGCTGATGCAGTGTATGTATATACCACAATTTGCTTATCTGGTAACGGACATTTGGGCTGTTTCTTTCTTTTGGCTATTGTGAATAGTGCTGCTATGAACATGTGTGTACATACACTGGTCTGTTTTTAATTCTTTCAGGTATATACCTAAAATTGCTGGGTCATATGGTGAGCCTATGTTTAGCTTTTTGAAGACCTGATAGATTTTTTCTACAATGGCTGAACGATTTTACATTTGCACCAGCAATATGAAAGTTCTAGTTTCTCTACATCCTTGCCAACACTTGTATTTTCTTTCTCATTTATAGCTATGCTAGGGGATGTGAAGTGGTACCTCACTGGTTTTGATTTGGATTTTCCTAAAGAGCATCTTTTCATATGCTTGCAGGTCATTTACGTACTTTCTTTAGAGAAGTGCCTATTTGAGCCCTTTGTCCATTTATTTTTATTTTTTAAAATTAATTATTTATTTGACAGAGAGAGAGAGAGAGAGAGAGAGAGAGAGAGAGAATGTGTGTACGAGAGACAGCGCACATGTAGGGGGAGCAGCAGGCAGAGGGAGAGGAAGAAGCAGGCTCCCCACCAAGCAAAGAGCAGGATGTGGGGTTCTCATGATGTGAGCTGAAGGCAGATGATTAACTAATGAATGAGCTACCCAGGCACCCCAGGTCATTTGCCCATTTAAAAAAGACTGGTTGTGGCTTTTTTGGTTCAGTTATAAGAGTTCTTTATACATTCTGAATGCTAGACCCTTATCAGAGATAATATTTTCTCCCATTCTGCAAGTTATTACTTTTTTGGTAAGGTCCTTTGATGCACAAAGTTTTTATTTTGTTGGAAGTCTGATTTACCTACTTTTTCTTTTGTTGCTCATTCTTATTGGTGTCCCATCTAAGAATCCATTGCCAAACCCAAAGTCAAAAAAATTTATTCCTATGTTTTCTTCTAAGAGTTTTATGGTTTTGGCTCTTCTATTTAGGTCACTAATCCATTTTGAGTTTATTTTTTATAATTACTGTGAGGCAGGGGTCCAGTTTCATTCTTTTGCATGTGGATATCCAACTATTCTAGCACCATTTATCGATGAACTATTCTTTCTCTATTGAATGCTCCTGGCACCCTTGTTGAAATCAGTTGGCGAGAGATACATGAATTTATTTCTGGACTTTCAGTTCTATTCAATCGGGTCATCTCTATGTCTACCTTTATGCCAGTTACCACACTGTTTTGAATACTGTAACCTTTTTTTTTTTTTAAAGGATTTTATTTGTTTGACAGAGAGAGAGAGTGAGAGCGAGCAAGCATACAAGCAGAGGGAAAGTCAGGTAGAGGGAGACAGAGAAGCAGACCTTCTGTTGATCAAGGAGCCCAACATGAGGCTTGAACCCCGGCTCCTGGGATCATGACCTGAGCCAAACGCAGATACTTAAATCAGCTGAACCACCCAGGCGCCCTGCTTTTTTTCTACCTGATCCACAATATTATAACAGTTCCAAGTATATAACATTGTGATTTGACATTTTACACATTACAAAATGACCACAATAGGTCTAGTTACCACCTGTCACCAAAGTTATTACAATATTACTGATTATATCCCCTCTGCTGTATTTTACATTCCTGTGACTTATTTCTCTTTTCTGTTGGCCTTTTGTCACTTTGTATGAGAGCCACTAGGTCCCATCCATGTTGTCACAAAATGACAATATCTCATTCTTTTTCACGGTAATGTTCCATTGTGTATGTATATACCATATCTTTTTTTTCTAAACTCTATTTTCTTTCCACTTATCTATCCATGGACACTTGGGTTGCTTCCCTATCTTGGTTATTGTAAATAATGTTGCAATAAACATAAGAATGAATATGTCTTTTTGAATTAGTGCTTTAGTTTCCTTTGGGATCATATGGTATTTATTTTTAATTTTTTGAGGACCCACCATACTGGTTTCCACAGTGGCTGCACCAATTTACATACCTACCAAACAGTGCATGAGAATTCTTTCTTCTCCACATCCTCATCAATACTTTTTGTCTTTTTGATTCTAGCCATTTTGACCAGCCTGAGGTAATATCTCACTGTGGTTTTGATTTATTTTTCCCTGATGATTAGTGATGTTGAGTATCTTTTCATTTGTTTCTTATATACCTTCTTTGGAAAAATGTCTATTCATGTCCTCTATTTTTTAATTAACTGTTTTTTTGGTGTTCAGTCATATGAGTTATTAATATACTTTAGATACTAACTAACCCCTTGTGAGATATATGATTTGCAAATGTTTTTCTCATTCAGTAGGCCGCCTTTTCATTTGTTGATGGTTTCCTTTACTGTGCAAAAGCTTTTGTCTGATATAGTTCCAACTGTTTACTTTTGATTTTATTGCCCTTGTCTCTGACAGATCCAAACAAAATATGCTAACACCAATATCCAAGAGTTTCCACTGAGATAGGTTGGCTACTATTAAGAGTTTTATGGTTTCAGGTCTTACATTTAGGTCTTTAATCCATTTTGAGTTTATTTTTTCATATATGGTATAGGAAAGTGGTTCAGTTTCCCCGACACTATTTATTGAAGAGATTATCTTTCCTCCATTATATATTCTGACCTCCTTTGCCACAGATTAATGGACCATAGAAGTATGGATTTAGGGACACCTGAGTGGCTCAGTTGGTTAATTCTCTGCTTTTGGCTTGGGTCATGATCTCAGGGTCCTGGCATCAAGCCCCACATCAGGCTCTCTGCTCAGCAGGGAGCCTGCTTCCCCCTCTCTCTGCCAGCCTCTCTGCCTACTTGTGATTCTGTCTGTCAAGTACACAAATAAAATCTTAAGGGGGAAAAAAAAAAAAAGAAGTGTGGATTTATTTCCAGGCTTTCTTATTCTGTTCCATTGATCTGTGTGTTTTTGTGCCAGTACCATACTGTTTTGATTACTAGAGCTTTGTAGTCTAGTTTAAAAAAATGTTAGCATGATACTACCAGCTTTGTTCTTTCTCAAAATTGCTTTAACTACTTGGGGCTTTGTGGTTCTGTACAAATTTTAAGATTATTCATTCTACTTCTGTAAAAAAGTGCTTGTGGTAATTTGATCAGAATGCACTGAATCTGTACATTGATTTGGGAAGTATGAACACTTTAATAATATTCTTCAAATCTGTGAACACAGTGTATCTTTCTCTTTATTCTGTCATCCAATTTCCTTCAAAGTCTTATAATTTTCAGAGTATAGGTCTTTATCTCCTTGGTTAAATTTATTACTAGGTATTTTATTCTTTTTGATGCAACCATAAAAGGAATTATTTTCTTAATATTACCTTCTGCTTATTTGGTATTAGTGTACAGTAACCCAACAGATTTCTATATATTTTGTATCCTGCAATATTACTAAATTCATTTCTTTGTTTAACAGTTTTTTGGTTTCTTTGGGGTTTTCTATATATAGCATTATTTCATCTGCAAATAGTATTTCTTCCTTACCAATCTGGATGCCTTTTATTAGTCTTTTTCTTGTCTGCTGAGTCTGTATGAGGAGGTGAGCTCAAGATTCTCCTACTCTGCCATACAGATTGGGATCTCTTCTTTATTTCAGATGTCTCCCAAGAGTCTATGTTTATGGCCCACCACTAACTGAGATAGGTTGGCTACTATTAAGTATCATGCTTTGGTGAGTCAGAGAGAGGAAAAGGATCAGCACTGGCTTTTCTTTACCTTTCTACAAAACGATGATGATTTGAATATGGTAACCCTAATTTCCCTTAGCCCTTCCAAGTCCATCTCCATGAGCTCACTGTCCTCACTTGAGGCTCTGGCTCCTCTTCCTGCCTTTGTAGAAAAAATGTCAGCATGCCAGAAAACACTCCTTAGGCATTCAAAGGAGTCTGTGAACCTTCTTTCCCATATCTAAAATGGTTCTTAGTTCCGTTAACAGATAAAAACTTCTCAAGGGAGACCAGTTATATTTGGTTGTCTAAATATACCTCAATCTTACTATAACAACTGAAACTCATTACCATAATATTAACTTCAACTAGAGTTGTTGCAGCCCTTTCCAAGAAAGTCTGCTAATGCATTTATTTGATCCTGGATAAGTATATAGCCTTCTAGCTTTGAAAAAAGTACAAAAAGATAACGGAAGACTAAAGTAAACTGAAAACAGTCTGAGGGTACTTTCAGCCGTAAGAATCTAAACATTTAGAGCCTCATTGCTTGCAACTGTAAGGATTAAGGCTATTTACTATGGGGTTGATTGAGAAAAGTCAGTTGTCTAACTGGGCTGGAAACTATTCTCAAGCAGGGTCTGGCAAAACTACAGCCTGGTACCCGTTTCTGTAAGGCCCAAGAGGTAAGATTCTTACATGTTTACATAATTGAAAAAGTTTCAACAGAAGACTGATATTTTGTGACATATGAAAATTATATGAAGTTCAAATTTCAGTATTCATAAAGTTGTACGGACCACAGCCACACTGCTCCATTTATAAATTGCCTATGGCTGCTTTTGTGCTACAAAGGCAGAATTGAATAGATGAGGCAGGGACTGGGTGGTGTGTATAATTTGAAATACTGACTCTGTTCCTTTACAGAAAAGGTTAACTGACCCTAGCTCCAGAGGATGGCTAACATGGGACTAAGACCATCTTCCCTGGGTAGAGCAAAGTTGCTTTATAGCACTATGGAGTTTTGAATTGGGGCATTAAATGCCAGATCTCATTAAATGCTAAAATTCAAAGAAGACAAGAGTCATTTGTTTAACGTTAACAGGGGTCTTAAGGAGGGATTTTTGTATTACATCCTCAGATGCTGTATTTGAACAATTAGAGACCGTGCCTGATATGGAAAAGACTGTTGAGTGGCACTGAAATTGCTTAAAGATGGCTGCCTCAGGATGGGAAAGACAAAATGGGTTACCAGGTGGATGAAAAGGAACACATGCCTCATCTATCTGAATGTCAGCTTCTTCTTCTTTTTTAAGATTTTATTTGACACACACAAAGAGAAAGCACACAAGCGGGGAGAGAGGGAGACGGAGAAGTAGGCTCCCCACTGAGCAGGGAGCCCCACGTGGGGCTGGATCCCAGAACCTCGAGACCAGGCAGATGCTTAACCAAATAAGCCACGCAAGAGACCCTGAGTATCAGCTTCTTAAATGTCTCCCTGTTAAGGGTAAGATAACTTTATGTGATTAAAGGGGCAGCAAGGTCTCTACTAATGACATTGACAGTGGCATGAGGTTTGGGTAATGTGCTTTGCTTCCACAGAGTGCTTGGTATCATGGTTTGTATTGGGTTTAGCTTTGGATTGGACCTGAAGGTTAGAGCTCATGGTTCTACTAGGAGAATGATACGGAGAATGTGACTGACAAAACTTTTCTCAGAGATAAGTTTTTCTGTCAGAGCGAAATAAAGTTATGGAACCATGCAATTTCCCCAGGTTGTACAGGGAGACAGTGAAGTCTTCACAGTCCCTTCCTATAACACAGTGTTGGTGAGGGAAGTGGCACATTAAGCTCACAAGAGAGAAGGACATTGTTGTAACAAAAAAATGTGAAAGAATCTGTAGGATAGGTGATCCAAGAAAGGGCACTGAAAGCTCTTCTTACAAGACTGAGAAGGGCCTCCTGTGAAGAAAGAGAGCTGTGCCTACAGTCTGAGGGAAAAAGCAAAATGGATTAAATGCAAAGCTAGTCAGGTCAGCATAGTAGGGAAATAGGTAGACTAGTAATTCTGGGTGACAGAATTATACCATAGTATCTATACTTTGGAGCTGAATACAGATATGAACCTGAAGAGAGTCTAGTCCCGTTCAGCTAGCTTTCCAGAGGATTCATGAAGCACTCACCAAAAGAATAGTAAAAAAGCAGCTTTCACCTTAGTTCTTCCTAAAGTCTTACTTATCAAGATTTGTAGTCAGAGGAGCATACCCTATATTGAGTCCCTAAAATAGTATTCCTTAATTAATCAGACACAATGAACTCTTGATCTTATTTTATTAAATTTGTTTGATAATCATAGACCCCCTTATGAACAAACCCAGGCTTTTCTTTTCTTAATTATTCTTTGGATTTTCAATCCCACTGTTTATTTTACTATATATTTTACAATTCTCAGTGTTTGTATATCAAGTTTGTGTCTTTTCTCTGATCATTTCTTTTTGCTCTTCTGGGTTCTGAATTCTAGATGAATTTCTTGAGTTTGTTTTCTATTTTACTAACTCAGTTTTCAGAAATATCCATTCTACTGTTTACTAACACTTTCAGTTCTAATTTATCAGTCTTTTTTTTTTTTTTAAGCTTCTGTTTGAGAGAGAGAGAGAATGCGCATGTGTGCACTGGAGTGAGAGGACATGAACAAGGGGGAGGGGCAGAGGGAGAGGGAGAAGTGGACTCCCTGCTCAACAGGGCTCAATCCTGGGAGCCTGGGATCATGACCTGAGCTGAAGGCAGATGCTTAGCCAACTAAGCCACCCAAGTGCCCCTATCAATCTTTCTACTTTTTTTTTTTTCAATCTTCTTTCTAATCATCACTACAATTCTTTCTCATCTCAAGTAGTTATTATTTCATGACTGATTTAGTTTCACATATCCAATGTCATGTTGGCATCTGAAAATCTTTTCATGATCCTTACTGCAAACACAATTTATTTATTTTTATTTTTTTAAAGATATATAACTAAGTCAACCTTCTTTCTTTAATACTTGACAAAGAGAACTTTTTTTAAAAAAAATTTTATTTATTTGACAGAGATCACAAGTATGCAGAGAGGCAGACAGAGAGAAAGAGGGGGGAAGCAGGCTCCCTGCTGAGCAGAGAGCCCGATGCGGGGCTTGATCCTAGCACTCTGAGATCATGACCTGAGCGTAAGGCAGAGGCTTTAACCCACTGAGCCACCCAGGCGCCCCTGCAAACACAGTTTAGAGAGGAATATCTCCTCTGATCCTTCAGTGATCTCCTTCTTCTGATCGTAAGTCTTTTTACTTATTGCAGCTACCCAGTCCAGAAAAAAACTGTTGACTTTTGTTTCCTTTACTGTTTTGTAGTTTAAATCTACTAATAGCTAACCAACAGCCCAGTCTCCTAAGGCAAACACATTCTGCATTACTGTATCTTTCTTTCATTCTCATACAAATCATCCAATCCTTTTGATTTTAGGAAGAAGTATTTCCTAAATCTAGCCTTGTTCAAGTTCATTGTCACTGTTTCTAGTCCAGACACATGGTCTCCCCGGTTTGCCATCAGTCTCTTAAGACTCCAAATCCATCTTCCCAATTTCTGCCTGAGTTCACTTCCTAAAAGCCATGCTAATAACATCACCTCTTTGGTTAAAAATTTGTTCTCCATATTTATAAGGTAAAATCCAGACATTCTTGGTTATCAGACCATATTCTTCATAACCTGACTCTAACCTATAGCTACAGCCTATTCTTCCATACTGACCTTCCTACCTTTTAGACATATCACCTTTACAGACTCTGCATATGCATATTATCCTGAACTTACATTTTTTGAAAGAGGAAAGGACAATGATAAGCAAGAATTCTGTAATTTTTCACAATCCTACAGTAGGGAGTACAAATAATCTGAAGTATCTAAGGGGAATTTTTGAAGGAAGTAGGTATAAAAACTTGCCTGCAATCATATCAAGTCTGTGAGAGTCTTTGAAAATAGAGATACTCAACACCTACCCAGGTTTGCTCAGTGAATAAGAACCTCCTGAGATCTACCCTTAAATTCATACTTTCCAAAATCTCCACAGGTAGTTCTGCTGCAAGGCCAACCTTCACTGCTTAAAGATCCAGTCCAAAATGTCACCACTGAAAACCTAACATAGCCACTTTTTGTTCCCAGAAAAGAAATAACAAAACTTTCAATAAACTTACCTAAGCGAGTTCATCTCTGTCTTCCGATGGGATGAGTCACCAGCCACATGGCTAAGTTTTTGAGCTTGGAGTTTTGCTTTGTTCTCTAATGACTCTACTGTTTCTTTCATTATTAACACTTCAGACTTTAAATCATGTTTTTCATCTTCAAGCTATAATTTAAATTTAAAAAATTAATAGATGTCTCAGTTTTGTCTTCCTTAAGCACTCTTTAATAATATTTCTACAGAAAAACTAAGGAAATAAATTACATTTATTTAGCAATACTTTAAAAGTCATGAGTATACTTTAGGTTCTAGATGTTAGAATGGACATACACATTTATCTCTCATTAGTATCAGTGAAATGAAAAAAAAAAAAAAAAAAAACAAGATACAAAATTTTTTTAAAAAGCAAGAAAGGAAGGAAGGAATATACCCATAATAGCAATGAAAAAAGGAAGGGAAACCATTAGCAAACAGAGCAAACATTTTGAGGAATTTCTAAAAAACAGTAAGTACATAGGACTAAATTGAAGAAAAATCAGAGCAGAAAATACTGTAACCCAAACAAAAAATGGGTAAGATTTAGATGAAAAACTAAAATTTTCTTGAAAGACATAAAACACAACCTGATTTAATGTAAAGACAAAACATGTTTCTGAATGGAAATATGAATATTGGAGATGTATTAAAAGTTCCTGAAATAACCGTGAAGTCAGTAAAATTTCCATAAGAATCCTAACAGAATCTTTTTTTTTTTTTTTTAAGATTTTATTTATTTATTTGACAGAGAGAGCACAAACAGAGGAAATGGCAGGCAGAGGGAGAGAAAGAAGCAGACCCCCGTTGAGCACAGAGCCTGATGTGGGGCTCGATCCCAGGACCCTGAGACCATGACCTGAGCTGAAGGCAGAGACTTAACCCTCTGAGCCACCCAGGCCCCCTAATAGAACCTTTTTTAAAAAAGGAAGGTGGCTTAGATTTCATTCTGAAGTTCATTTAGAAAAAAAGTTAAGAAAACAGGAAAAATTGTGGGGGATTTATGAGATACCGGAATAAATTACAAGCTACTATTAAACTGTGGATTTCACATGAATGAGCAATTACAAGTACAGATATGAATTTAGAAAAGGTAGCATTTTAAAGGAAGTGGGAAAAGAAAAAGCTTTAAAAACCGAGTTGGGACAGCCACTCATTGAAGAAAAAATCAGATTTCTATTTTATTTTATATACAAAAAAAATTCTAAATGGAATAACGATCTATAGGCAAAACTCAAACCCAAGAAATATTTGTGTTAAATAGAAGTTTTCCAGTTAAAACTGTTGACTATACACATCTGATCCCCCCTCCCTCTTGAAATGACAGTAGAGGAATAGAAAGTTACATAGAGAACAAGACAGAAAACCATGGTTAAGTGATGTCAATAACCTGTGGAAGACAAAGAGTAGATATAACAGTGACTCAGAGTGGAAGGATATAATCTAAAGTAAAGCTTCTGAACCTAGGAACTACTGATATTTGGGGCCAGATAATCCTTTGTTGTGGGGGGCTGACCTGTGCATTGTGCACTGTAGGAGTGTTTAGCAGCATCCCAGTCTGTTGGGTAGGGAAGGCGCTCTAGTAGTATTTCTAAGTATGAAAAGCATCTTTTCCTCTATTTGTGTCAACTGCAAATTCTCCAGGTATTGCCAGAACTGACCCCAGCTGAGGAACACTGATCTAAAGTGACCACAGTTAGCAAATAGCTGATCTGCCCTGAAGAAACTCAGCACATGAAGGCACCAAGTGGTGGGCTGGGGTCAGGAGCAGAACAAGGAGACTGGCTGAAAATCTATAATGGGAGCATCACACCCCAGAGTGCTCCTACCTTTTTCTAGAAAGTTCTCTTGGAAACCAAAAATATAACTAAATTTTAAAATGAATCAATAGAAAAGTTAGAAGAAAGTTAGAAAGTTGAGGAAATCTCCCAGAAAGAACAAAAAGCCAAAGAGAAAATAAGGGAGAAAGGATAAGAACCTCAGATCTCTTTAGGAGGTCGAAAACCAACTAATAGAAATTCCAGAGGGGTGCCTGGCTGGCTCAGTAGGTAGAGCATGTGACTCTTGATTTCAGGGTCATGAATTCAAGCCCCATGCTGAGTGTACGGCTTACTTTAAAAAAAAAAAAAAAAAAAAGCATGCCAGAGAGAGAAAAAATAGTACAGTAAACTTACACAAGAAATTGAAAACAAGAAGGAGAAAATTCTAAAAGTTTTCAGAAATAAAAACATGTACAAAGGACTAGGATATAGAATAGCATCAGACATCTCAAAGAAAGTTGAGACAACGGGAGACAGTATTCAAAATTTTTAGTGAAAATAATTTTCTAATCTAGATTTCCATATACCAAGCCAAATCGTAAATCAATTGTGAAATCTGAATAAAGGCATTTTCAGACACGAAGTGTAAAAAACCCTCCTCCCATGCACTCTTTTCCAGGAAACTGCTGAAGAAGGCGCTATACTAAAATGAAGGAAAGAAAACACGAGAATAAATATAGGAGAGAACAGAGAAATTCAGAGAAATTAAGAGGAGAACATAGTTCACAACTGAAAACAACAGAACTGATTTGTTTGAGCATGTGGTAGAGATGTTGAAGCTCCTTTTTTTTTTTAAAGATTTTATTTATTTATTTGACAAGACAGAGATCAAAAGTAGGCAGCGAGGCAGGTGGGGGGGGCGCTCGGTGAGGCGGGCTCCCTGCTGAGCAGAGAGCCCGATGCAGGGCTTGACACCACGACCCTGGGCGATCTGAGCAAAGGCAGAGGCTTTAACCCACTGAGCCACCCAGGCACCCCAAGGTGTTGTAGCTCTTGACAAAAATTAGAAACAGGTTTAATGAAAACAGAAAAGTAACAAAAAATAAAATGAAACAAAACAAAAGCAATTATTAATTCCAGGAAAAAGATCTGTAAGAGAAGAGGCAAGAGTAGTACTATCCCATCTGGCTGACCCATGGGCCACTAGAAATCATAATAATACACAGTCACTACTAAGGTAAGTGTAATATGCAGCAAAACTCTTTGAACTAATAGTGGGAAGAAAAAGGGAAGAGTGCTAAGTTATCTCCCAACATCACAGATATTCATTAAATCATCTTGAATCAACAAAGAACGACAAGTTAGACAAAGCCGTTACAAGCACATTATTTAGAAACAGGGAGGTGAACACCAGGAGGAATTAGAACTGTAGGTAGTAGTTTTGGGGATAAAGAGGTGGGAAATGAAATAAAAAAAAAAAAAAGATTTTATTTATTTAATTTGATGGAGAGAGAGATCACAAGTAGGCAGAGCAGCGGGCGGGGGTTGGGGGGAAGCAGGCTCCCAGATGAGCAGAGAGCCCAATGTGGGGCTCGATCCCAGGACCCTGAGATCAGGACCTGAGCCAAAGGCAGAGGCTTAACCCACTGAGCCACCCAGGCACCCTGTTTTTTTTTTTTTTTTGCATTAAAAATCTTTCAAAATTTCTTGGGATCGTGTACAAACAAGAATACATGTGTAATATATAGAACAACAAGGACAAAAGAACATTTATGTATCTATTAACAGGCTTAAGAGTATTACCTATTACTTGAACCTTGAAACTACTTGTGAGCAGTCTCCAATCACCAATCCTATCCCTCAAACCCTACCAAAACAACCACTAGCATGGGTCTCGTGTTTCTCATTTCTCACTTTTTTGTTAGTATACGATATCTATATGAATCCCTAAATAATATACAGTTCAGGTCTGTTTATTTTTGAACTCTACATAAGTAGAATCATACTGCATATTCTTTGACTCTGTATTTGTAAGATTCATGCATACTGATGTTTGCAGCTACTGTTCACTCATTTTCACTGCTCTGTAATATTTCACTGATGAATTATTACAATTTTATTTTCCCCCTAACTGATACCAAGATTGTTTCTCGTTTTCTACTAGGGAGTTAAATATTTTAGGCTTTGTGAGCCTTGTGGTCGACTGCCACCACTTGGTGGTAACATAAAAAGAGCCACAGGCAATGCATAACAAATGAACATGGGTGTGTTCCAATATAAACTTTATTACAAAGACAAACTAGAGGCCAGATTTGGTCTGGGGGCCACAGTTTGCTGACCTCCAACCAGAGTTCTTATAGAAATGGATTTGCTGGCTTATAGAATATGCCTTTGCTAGGCAAGGCCAAATTATCCTCTAAAGAGATACCAGTTTGTACTTCCTGACCCTACATGTATTTGCTAAATTATGTGTGTTATAACTTGTTAATATATTTTTATTATTTATTTATTTTAAAGACTTTATTTATTTATTTGACAGACAGAGATCACAAGTAGGCAGAGAGGCAGGCAGAGAGAGAGGAGGAAGCAGGCTCCCTGAGGAGCAGAGAGCCCGATGCGGAGCTTCATCCCAGAACCCTGGGATCATGATCCGAGCTGAAGGCAGAGGCTTTAACCCACTGAACCACCCAGGTGCCCCTATTTTTTTTTTTTTTTAAAAGTAATCTCTACACCCAACCTGGGGCTTGAACCTACAACCCCGAAATAGAGTCACATGCTCTACTGACTGAGCCAGCCAGGCGCCCCTTTTTAATTTCTGATGCCCCGATGGATGTGAAGTGTTTTTTACTATGGTTTTAATCTGTATTTCCTCTATTACTGATGTAGAACACCTTCTTATATTTGTTAGCCATTTGTAATTTCTTCCGCCATGAAGTGTCAATTCATATTTTCTGTTGAGTTTTCTTAGGTTAAATGTATATAGCAAATCCTCTCAGTTAGTGGCCTGTTTTTTCAACTTATGGCAATTTTATGAACAAAGTTCTCGTCAGTGTAGTCCTAGTTATCTGTTTTCTTTCATTTGGGTTTAGGAGCTTACATTTTGGCAGCAGACACTTGCTACCTGTGTGATGTTAGGTAAATTTCACCCTGCCTCAGTTTCCTTATGCAAGAAATAAGGATAATATTAGCATTTACTTCATCTGATTGTTATCAGAATTAAAATCATATAAAATGTCGAGAAAGTGCCTGAACAAAGTAAATGCTATATAAATTGCTACTATTATTATTTCCCAAAGGTAAAAAAGATTTTCTCCTGCTGGACATGGAGCCCAATACAGGGTGTGAACACACGACCTGAGATCAAGACCTGATCTGGGATCAAGAGTCGGACCTTTAACCACTGAGCCACCCAGGTGCCCTATCTACTCTATTTTCTTTAAAAACCTGTGGCTATTTCTTGAACATTCAAGGTTGCAACTGATTTTTGGGTATGGTATATTTGAAGTAGGATGTAATTCCTTCTTAATTTACATATACATAAATATACATACACATGAATAGCCAATTGTCCCAGAAATAATTATTGAGTAATCCTTTCTTTTCCCATTGATTTGAGTTCTTGACAGATCAAGTTTCCGTATGTTTGTGGTTTTGTGGATTTTATCATTGTCCTTTAATCCTTGTGAACTACCACTATATTAATTGCTAACTCTAAAGCTCTCACACTTGGTAGGTTAAGTTCTACACCATGCTCTTCTTTAAAATTTCTTCTTTAAAATTTCTTTGGGATTCTTAGCTCTGTTTCCATGTAAAATTTAAAATCCACTGTCAATTTACATACACACACACCCTATCTTGGAATTTCAGCTGGAACTACATCAATTCTATATAGATCAATTTGGGGAGAATTTATATTCTTTTTATAAATATAATGTCTGTCACCTTTTTAAAAAACCTGATATATCTCTTCACTTATTTAGGTCTTCTTTAATGTCTTTCATTAAGTTTGTATTATATTTTCTTTAAAGATCCAGCAAATACATACAGAAGAATCTCACATTGCTTATTTCTATTAAAATGGTTTAGATTTTTTTTCCTGTTCTTTGCAATCTGTTATACTTCTAGCATTCATTGTGCATTCTGAATCAGAGAATCCTGTGTTTTTATAATACTTAGAAAATTAACAGTCATTTTATTTTCAAATACTGCCTCTCTCACACATTCTATTACATTCTTCTAGAATTTTGAGTAAATATTTTAGACTTTCTCACTTTATTCTCTAAGGCTTTAACTTATTTTACATTTTCTATATCCTAGTCTCTTTCCAATGACTTCTAGTACCTTAGATATATTTTTTATATTTTTCAGTTCATTAATTTTCACTTTCAGCTTCTGCACAAGCTGGACCCTTCTACCTGAAATAATTAAAAATTGGACAATGTACATGAAACAATGGTTTTCAAGACACTGAGCATCAGGCAGTGATGGACAGTGACCCCTGAGGGACAAGAAACCAATGAGATGAGCCCTACAATTGCTCCAGCTTCCTGCTTCAAGAAGTTCTAGGCTGTGGCACAGGGGAAGGAACTCAGGTGAAGTCTGGTGGTTCCCCTAAGTTCAGAAGATGCAACTGAGAGCCAACGGAGGCCAAGGCAGTTTGGATTTGCAGAGCAGACACTAGAGGAGAGCTGCACATACAAGAGCTCCAGAGATCTACAATCGGTGCCAGAGGAAGTTACCTAAGGCCAGAGAAACAACCAATAAAAAGGTAAAGGGAAAAATACTCAAAGCTCATGTAGGCCAGGAGTAATTCCTGTCCAATCAGTCATTTGAATACCTCATAATTCATGGGTCAATAGATAGTGTACTCAAAACAGTTCTGTCCCAGTAATGAAACAAATTAGTCCAGGACTACATGCTACTCTGATGCCACCTAATTAAGCTTAAAAGCAAAACTGGAAGGGTTCGAGCTACTCCCCTCTGACTTGATACTTGTTCTGTATCTCAGAACAAACCTCAAGAGTATTTATAGGGATACAAGCTACCCAGCAACCAAGAAGGTAAAATTCACAATGTATGAAATCCAAAATTACCAGGCACGTAAAGAATCAGAAAAATATAACCCATGATGAGGAGGACTAAAAAAAAAAAAAAAACCAAAGTTGATAGAAACAAATGACAGTATTCATAGACATGGTAAATAAAAACACTGAAGACACAGTAAAGGAAACTAGCCAAAATGAAACACCAAGAAAAAAAAAGATTCAGTATTCATAACAATTTGATTAAAAAATTCTATCTCTAGAGAGAGCAATGAGGAATGAAAATGAATTTCATTTTTTCCTCTATGTTTGTATTGCTTTTTGAACAAGAACAAAACAACAATAACTAACACCTGCTGAGGGCCTACAACATGCCAGCAGCTCTTCTAAGTTCTTGACATGTACTAACTTGCTTAATCTTAACAAAAACTTAAGAGGTACTACCATCATTCTGTTTTACAAATAAAGAAACTGAGGGATGGGGAAGTTTGAGTAGCTCGTCTATAGGACTAGGTGACAGAGAAGGATATGAACCCAAGTAGTCAGCCTTCAGAGTATATACTTTTTTTTTTAAGTTTATTTTATTTTATTTTATTTTATTTGACAGGCAGAGATCACAAGCAGGCAGAAAGGCAGGCAGAGAGAGAGGAGGAAGCAGGCTTCCCGCGGAGCAGAGAGCCTGATGCGGGGCTCCACCCCAGGACCCTGGGATCATGACCTGACCGGAAGGCAGAGGCTTAACCCACGGAGCCACCCAGGCACCCCCAGAGTATATACTTCTAACAAGTGTTACACAGCATCTCTAGCATACTATTTTGTAATTTTGAAAACACAGATCATATTGAAAATAATTGAATAATTAAAATAATTTAATGAATAATTAAAAGTTATTCATGTAACACAATTTACCCCAAATCTAGTTTGATAAATTACCTGATGGTTAATACATGTCAAATGTTCAATAGTTTTCTCTAATTTTGATTTTTCAAAAATACTCATTTCCTGGAGATTCTGAAAAAAGAATTTTATGGAAGGTGATTATTTACAGCAGATAACGGAACAAAATTAACAAAGTAAGTAACAGAAGACTACAATACTATTCTGTTTGTCTTTTTAATAATATGGAAATGCTTTGGAAAGAAAATCATTGGACATTTTACAATAATGATGTTTTTGGTTGAAAAAAAAAAAGGACAAGAGTGTCTTATCCTTTATATATTACTTTCATGTGTGATTGTAATAGAAGACAAAGAACGGCATGGATTTGTTTTTAAAGATTTATAAAGATCAATCCATTTATAAAAGGAAAAAACCCAGCAGGTTAAGTCTGATCTGATCAGGAGTATGCCCTCATGAGAGATGGCAGAGGAATACAGAGCAAAGAAGAAATAATGAGATCACAAAGACACGGAAAAGAATCCTACAGGGCCAAGCAAGAGATCAGAATTTCAAGAATAGGGTGGTCAACAGTGTAAACACAAGTGCTATTTCTTTGGTTAGGTTATGTTACCCAACAGTTGCTGATGCTAAGTGGGGGACAAATGATACAAGTTGGTATCCTCTGAAAATTTTTTTAGCGCAGATTCATACTTCTATCCATGTTATTCATTAAAAACAAATCAATAAAGATACCTGGACACTTGAATTATATATCTGGTTGGAAGAGTCTGTGCTGTGTGCATTTTTATTAAATCATTCAACCAGCATTGAGTATATACTACATACCAAGAACCCAGCAAGGCATTAGGAATACACAGTGAGTAAAATGGATAAAGTCTCTGACATCAGTAATTAAAGCCTAGTAGAGAAGACAAACCTTAAACAATACTATACTATAATATATACCATGAATATTCTGCTAGGAAAATGAACTTTATGGCAATATACTGGAAGGGAATCTAGAGTCTTGGGTTCATTTCCTGTGTGAGGAAACGATGTCTAACCTGACTCTAAAGGATGAATAGGAATTAGCCAGGTAAAAGTACTGTAAGGGATGAAAGACTTTTCAATAGCCTCTGCAGAAAATTGGGGCAAGAAAAAGTCCATTAAGCTTGGAGTTGAGAAAATGAGATGTGGGAAATGGGGGAGATGAGTTTGGGGAAAAGAAGCTAGACCCTGAAGCAGGCAAAAGCCAATCACTGAAGTCTTTGAAAACAATTCATAGATTTTATTTTTAAAAAGATTTATTTATTTGTCAGAGAGAGAGAGAGAGCGCGCGCATGCGCACACTCATGCACAAGCAGGGGGAACGGCAGTCAGAGGGAGAAGCAGCCTCCTCACAGCGCAGGGAGCCTGATGTGGGACTCGATCCCAAGACTCTGGGATCATGACCTGAGCCAAAGGCAGAAGCTTAACCGACAGAGCCACCCATTTATCTCCAGTTCAGATTTTAAATCTGATCAGATTTATATCTCTGAAAGATGACTCTGTCTTCAGGGTAAAATACATATTTAAGAGGCTGCTGATATACGAAGGCAGCTGGGAGAGAATAATGGCCAGAATGGGACAGCAGCAGGGGAGCAGAAGTGTGAGCTCAGGAGCCAGACTCCAACTGACTTCACAGTTAGGTGATCTCAGGCAGATTACTAAACTCTCTAACTTAGAGACCACATCTGTAAGCATTAGCTATTTGAAAAGGCAATTGTGAAGATTTACTGAAGTAGCCATGTAAAAAGCACTTAGAACAGAGCCTCCTGCATGAAAAGAGCTTAATAAGTGTTAAATATTATTTAAGAGGTAGCACACATGGGACTTGCTGATTAGTTGAGAGAAAAAAGCTTTACAGGAGAGTGGAGTCAGTGATGATGGCTGGTTTGACAACTGGGTAGATAGCTGAATAACAGGAAATTACTTAAAAATTGAGAGGATTAATTTAGTTTTTAAGTAAAAGACCTACTGTAAACTCATAAATCTTGCCTTCTACATTCTAGAAAGATTCTGGTAATATGAATATCACTTTTTCTGAGCTTTCACTACTACTGCTTTTTAAAATCCCATTTCTACATTCCTTGGTCTTTTTAACAAATATGGAAAGGAATAAATCAGCGGCTTGTGCTAAAAGCTGCCATATTGCACAGAAATTTTCCATTTGGTAATTTTAACACTTATTTTTAGGAGAAAGTACATTCTGGCCGGCAGTCTTCCAAAAGATCCCAATTAAAAATATTCTGTTGGGGTAAAATTTTAACTGAAAATATAAGACATAAAGACTACCCTTATAATGCTTCCATGTTCTTATTCCTAACTTGAGCTCCTAATTTCTATGCATTAATTCAATAATACTCTTTGGAAGTAAACTACGGAATCCATAATAGTAACAATAATAGCTAATGCTGAGCTCTTATAATGTTCCAAGTACTATTAAGCGCTTTATGTGCATTCACACTTTTTTTTGGAGATGATAAAAGAAAATATAACATACTGCCCCTAAATAGGTCACCAAAAGCACAAGCAGCAAAAGAAAAAAAAATACATAAATTGGACTTTATTGAAATTAAAAACTCTTGTGCTTTAAAGGATACCATTAAGGAAATGAAAAGGGAACTCACAGGATGGGGGAAAGTATTTGTAAATCATGTATCTGATAAGGAGCTTGTATCAGGAATATATAAAACATTCTTACAGCTCAGTAACAATGGGCAATAACCCAATGTAAACATGGGCAAAGGATGTGAATAGACATTTCTCCAAAGACATACAAATGGCCAAATAAGCACATGAAAAGACGCCTGATGCCATTAGCCATCAAGGAAATGCAAATCAAGACCACAGTGGGTACTACTTCATACCCACCAGCATGATGGTAATAAAGAAGACAGATAGTAAGCGTTGGTGAGGATGTGGAGGAATTAGAACACTTATACACTACTGGTGAGAATATAAATGGTACAGGTGATTTAGAAAACAGCCTGGCAGTTGCTCAAATGCTTTGGTTATCATATGAACCTAGGTATATACCCAAGATAAATGAAAACCTACATCAACAAAAAGTTATACATGAATGTTCACAGCATCATTTTTCATAATAGTCATAGTAAAAACCACATAAATGAAAATGAAAATTTCCTGTCTATCCATACAGTGGATGTTATTCTACAATAAAAAGGAATAAAGTATTGATACATACTACATGGATGAATTTGAAAACATTATGCAAAGTGAGAGAAGCCAGAGGTAAAAAACCTCATACTAAGCGATTCAATTATATGAAATGTTCGGAGTAGGCAAATCTGTAGAGACAGAAAGTAGCTTTGTGGTTGCCTAGGCCCAAGGAGGCCAAGGTAAAATGGAGAACCGCTGCTAACAGGTTTTCAGGGTTTCTTTTCGAGGTCATAAAAATGCTCTAAAATTGATTGTGGTGACAGGGTGAACAAGTCCGGGAATATATTAAAAACCACTGAACTGTACACTTCAAATGGGTGAACTGAATGGTATGTGAACAACTTAGTCAAGTTGTTTTACATTAAAAAAAAAAAAAAAGATAATGTTCCTCCACACGAGGAAGGAATTTCCTATTGTGAGACCTGAGGTCAGTAATTTTCTCTAAACCAGATAATAAGTAGTTTAGGGTTTGTCGGCCAGTTTCTGCTGCAAATACTCAATTCTGCCACTGCAGCAGGACAAGCCACAGTACACAAATGAGCATGGTATTCCAGTAATGACCAACGATGTAATTTGAATTTCATAGTTTTCATGTGTCATGAAATATTCTTCTTTCCATATTTTTTCAATGACTTAAAAATGCAAAAACCATTTTTAGCACATGGTCATGCAAAAACAATGGTCTGGATTTGGTTCCTGTGTCACTGTTAGCCCACCCCTTGATCTAGCTGTACATTCTAAACAGTCACTTCACAGGAAAACATAAAGACCTCCCTTTTCCCTATAAACGACCTTTCAAAAATAAGTTGATCTTATTACTTACTTTCAACTTTTCTTTTAAAGCTTCTTTTTCTGACATAATCCTTCTTAAGTCAGATAACGCAACTTCTTTTTCTTTTTCCATAAGACTTACGATATTATGGGAGATTGTGGTTTGAGTAGACTCTTGTCTTAGTGCATGTAACTGTTCCTGAGCCTTAAAGAATTAAAAAATATAAATAAAAAACACTTTGGATATGCTCCAAAGGTGAAAAAATGGCAAACTAAACTGCTACCTTTGCTCTCTTCTCAAATCTCAACAAAATGATTAAAATAACAACAACAACAACAACAAAATCCCAAAAGACAAAGATACTGCGGGGAAATGCCAGCTACAAAATTTTGGAAACCAGACAGCAGATGGACAATTAGTGACTAAGCAGACCCAAGAAGCTGAAATCCAAGCCAATAGGGGGAAAGTCCAGAAATGAATCAATTTGCAAATGCAGATTCCAAAAAGTCTCCAAAAGTAAAAACAGCCTTTTCAACTTGACCTTTTAACTTACATGGTCTTCTCCCTCCCTCAAAGTAGCACTAGAACTTCATGGGAAATTGGTATGGAACAAATTTAGACACTTTGCTCTGCTCATATGCACCTTGTTCTCTGACAACTGAGGCTTTGTAACTGTACCAAGCTGTATCAATTCTCTCTTCCCTAAGTTTTTTAAAACTACAGGCTAAGTCCTTAATATCCAATATATCCAAATTATGGGTGCTACCCACTGTTTGACAGATTCCTAACATGTCTGAATCCAAAGGATAAATTTAGCTCAGAGTCAGGCTAGGACCTGTTCCAGGTAGCTTTAGAAGTAGGAGATTATCTCTAACAGATTCAACACACAGATAGACTAGAAGAGAGGAAGAATATATACAGAAAAAATAATACAAGTCTCTGCTTTGGGAATAGGACAATAGAAACTACTACTGTACTTAGTTCTAATTATGAAGGAATAAAACAAGGTCCATATATAACAGTAATTTAAAAGATTTATACTGGTTCCCTTTAGTTACTTATTCTATATAATCTGTTGCCTTAATTAATTTCTTACTTCATTATATAAGACACTTAGTTTATCTCTTTCTGCTGTCAATAATTTAACATTGGACTGTATATCCTCCATATGTTTTTCAAATCTTTCCAGCATACGCTGCAGTTCATCTCTTTCTCTTGTGATCAGATGAATTTCTGAGTTGTAATCACCCTGAAACACAATTTAAAAACAAGTTATCATTTGTTATAATTATCACCATATGGTTGTTTCAGGATGTTGGTAATGACAGTGACTGAATAATGTTAACAGACATACAAAACACAATTTTTTATCCGTAATGAGAGCAGCAGAATAGAGTGCACGCAGGATTGGAGCAAATGTCTGGTCTTCAAATGCCCAAGAAGGGACTCTCCACCCTGCTCGCCCCCCTGCCAGTGATACCACTTGATCAGATCCTGTCAGACGCTTCCAACTGTCCTTTCCCTGGAGTTGTTTATAATGCTAGTAACTGAAGTGTAATCCCCAGAGCAGAAGCATCAGCAGCATGTAGGAACTTGTTACACATGCAAGTTGGTGGGCCCACGCCAGACATACTAAATCGGAAACTGTGGGCCTAGGGCCAGTAACCATGGTTTATCAAGCCCTCCAGGTGATTCTCATGCATGCAAATTTTGGGGAACCACTAGTTTACAACCCTCTCCAGGAAAGGGACTAGGACGATATCGTGTGCCTGCTCACCCAATGCAAGTAACTATTATAGCCTAACACAGTCTTCAGTGTTTTCTGAATGAATCTAAGATCAATTTCCCAGCCACACTAACCTCCCACAACCATCCCAGCCCCAACCTATGTGAAGTCTATTTTTACAATGAGATAAATATAAATATTTCTACCAGGCAGTATTCACTAAGGATGTTCACCAAATAAGCAAATACTTCCAACATTTCTAAGATAGGATGATGCCTCTTATTTTAGTCCAATTCAAAAAACCCACTATCTTCACAACTATGTGGAAAATAAAGGTGATAAATGTAGACTTGAGATCTAAGGTATCATTTTTTTTTTTTTCCCCTTAAGAAAGCAAGCAAGCCAGAGAGCAGGGGAGTAGGAGAATCTTAAGCAGGTTCCACGCCCAGCATGAGCTTGATGCAGGGCTTGATCTCACAACCCTGAGGGGATACGTTATCTTAATATTAAAGTACTAAATGCAGAAGCCCCAGGAAGAGATAATCTGGCACACTGGAAAGCATCCTGATATGTTATTCACTACCTACTGTGCACATAACCATGTCTAATATAAAATTGGTATCTGTGAGGTACCCCTAATTTGCCACTTGGAAGTAAGTTATCTTCTTGGTTAAACAAGCAAAATCAAAGCATAATGGATGAGATCAGTTATCTGGACACCTTAAAGGATATTTTATAGGACAAAAGCAGATTAGAGTTTGAGGACTTAATTAAGGCTTAGATAACTATAAAAGAAAATCTATAACTTAACTATATCTACATAAAAATATCTTACAAAAAGGAGGTGGTTTGCATAGATTTTAGAAAAGAAGAATTCAGTGAATAAAGACTTGACAGTCCTGCAGATGTGGTTATTGAGCGCTGGAACAAAGCAGTGCTGAGCCCTGTACTGTCCCACTGCACTGGGGTCACAGATGGGGCCATGGCTGGCAAAATTCAGCAGGTGAGGGCAAAACCCCAGAACTGGTGAGGGGCTCCCGAGTTCTGGGCTTGGCAAAAGGGCCAATGCTGGGGCGCCTGGGTGGCCAAGTGGGTTAAAGCCTCTGCCTTCTGCTCAGGTCATGATCCCAGGGTCCTGGGATCGAGCCCCAGTCGGGCTCGATCCCAGGGTCCCGGGATCGAGCCCCACATCGGGCTCTCTGCTCAGCAGGGAGCCTGCTTCCCTTCCTCTCTGTCTGCCTGCCTCTCTGCCTAATTGTGATCTCTGTCTGTCAAATAAATAAATAAAATCCTTCCAAAAAAAAAAAAAAAGTGTCACTGCTCATCCAGCTTCTTGCCCAGAGCTAAGCTGAGGACCTGGGGTGGGGTGGGAGCCGGGGGTCTGCACCGGGGGTCTGGTTATAAATAAGGTTGGGACGAAAAAAAAAAAAAAAAAGATCTGATAGTCTCTCTTTTTTTTTTTTTTAAGATTTTATTTATTTGTCAGAGAGAGAGAGGGAAAGAGCGAGCACAGGCAGACAGAGTGGCAGGCAGAGACAGAGGCTCCTGCCAAGCAAGGAGCCTGATGTGGGACTCAATCCCAGGACACTGGGATCATGACCTGAGCCGAAGGCAGCTGCTTAACTAACTGAGCCACCCAGGCGTCCCTGATAGTCTATTTTCATTACTGTCTAGGTCTCAGCTTAAAAGACTAGTCTTCTGACTCTTCAATCGAATTTCGATCTCCTTCTTTGTATTCTTAGAGCTCTGAAACCTTGTATTTTTTTTCCACTAACACTATAAGTGAGCTTATAAAGTTATTAACATAATTAGTTGTTTAATATACATCTTTACCACTAAAATGTGAGTTCAATGAGAAACACGCTAGGTATATTGTCTGACCACACCTTCAGTGCCTAGCATGGTACCTAAAACGAATGAATTCTCCAACATTACTGACTGGCCTTTTTAAGCAGGAACTCTAGATCTTTTCTAAATATATCTTGTATAGACATAAATATGTAGATATTTATATTTGTGTTCATATGTAGTTGTTAATAATTGCCTTTTACCATTCCATTGTTACACACACACACACAGGCTCATGCACATACATGCAAGACACTGAAGGCTACTAGTACAGCAACTATGTCTTCTTTATGTCACACCCAGTGCCTCATTCAGAGCAGGCACTCAGTAAGCCCCTATTGAATTGAATGTAACTTTTTACCTAGACGTGATGTGCTTTGAACCAACAAACAACAAGGGAATGAAATATTTACTAGGAACCAGGTATGATGCTGGGCCCTTATTATCTCATGTAACCTTGGAAACAGGGGTTTCATGAAGTGAGGTAACTTGTCCAAGGTCATAAAGGCAGTTTGTGTCTTCAACTCCAAAGCCCTTTCTACTCCACTATACTTGAAACTCACAATTGGAACCGTAGTGAATACAAGCACAAGGAGAAAGGAGGCAGTGCTCACCCTACACAGACTGTAGAAAATCAATGGGTATATTTTTGACAAAGATCATTGATATTAAAAATACCAATATTTTTTTCTGAGTTACTGCAATCCTAAGAAACTGTGCCTAAGTTTGCCATAAAGCAGGATTTGAAAACTCACAGTGTGTACCAAATCCAGTTTTAGAAGACTTTGTTGTTTGCTATGTAGCTTCTAAACATGTTTGAAATATCCAAGTTTAGATGCAGGTGCACTCTAGTGCCCAGAACTCCACCCATTTTACTCTCTACCCATTCCACTCACAGACACACCTTCCCTGCCATTCTTGCAACTTATTGGAACTCTAAAGTGCTCTGAACACTCCACCTTTCTAAACTTTAGAAAAGATTAAACTAATCAACCATTTTATGGAAGATTCTCCTCTGCAATGAAGGTGATCAATTCAGTGATTCATTTTTTCTGAGTCCTAAGTATGTATGGGGCTTAAAAACAACTCAGTAACACATAAATTAACGTATACCGCATTGCCCCACCAATTCATTCCACTTTTAACAGATAACACAGTGTAGTGTTTTTACTAACACCTTTAAGTCAAATTCAGCCATTAGCCAATGACATTAAAAAACAGTCCAATCGGAAAACAACCCCACACCATTTGACAATGGGCACAGGATCTTCAGGAAAAAGATGATGAAACTGGTCAAATCAGCCAAGTCTGAATTATTTTTAACCTATTATCTTCACGTCTATGTCAGTGACTTGATATTTTTAAACATCTGAAATTAAATGTTTTGAGTTTTAATTTTACTTCTAACTTCCCCTCATTTTATCTAGTGTGTAGATAATTTTAGAGTCATAAGCCTCCAGGACTCCTGTTGTTCTGAAGCTTGAAAAAGAAAAAAAAAGAAACAAGAAAAACCTGAATGAAGAGTTTAAATGATATTCATAAAACATTGAAAATAATGAAGACCTAAAATAGATACATGATTTTAATCACTCATGAAATATGGTTACCTTTACCTAATATACATCTTTAGACTATCAACTTATAAATGTGCTGGACCTGCCCTGCACTCACTTCCACACTCTACCTGCTTCTGTTGCTTGGTTAAAAAGGATGATGTCTGGTGTGCACAGTGTGACCCGCCTTTCTGACTGGTCCAAGGCTGGGCACAGCAAGAAGCCATGTTGTCTGCCATGTGGATGAAGCCACTCTGCTTTGAGAAAGAAAAGGCAGGTGATACCAAGAGTAAAGGATAGAAAGAAAGGAAACGTCCAGTAGCATGAATTAGTGGTTCCAGTTTCTGGAAGCCCAGATGTCCCTCTACTTACCCTATACACGTAATGAGCTAATCATCTTTCCTTAATTTCCAAAAATCAGTATGTTGTTATCTGTTCTTAAGTGGTTTTCCTAATAAATGCAATGTCTCTACAGTATAGGTCATGTAAAAAAAACAAAAATCAAAATTAAGAAAAACCTTTTGTTTTTTGAGGTTGTGAGTGAGTGCACACGCCTGCATATGTGAGCAAGGGGAGGGGCAAAGGGAGAAAGAGAAAGAATCTTAAGCGGGCTCCAAGCCCAGTGAGGAGCCAGACTCTTGGTTTAATTTCATGACCCTGAGATCATGACGTGAGCCTTTCGAAATCAAGTCTGACAATGGGTAACCGACTGAGCCACCCAGGTACACCACCCCTCCGCTTTTAAGTAGGCTCCATATCCAGCACAGAGCCCACCACAGGGCTTGAACTCATGACTCTGAAATCAAGACCTGAACTGAGATCAAGACTCAGATGTTTAAATGAATGAGCCACCCAGGGGCCCCAAGAAAAACTTTTAAAAAACAAATACGAATAAAGTTATATTTAATATAATCATCATGCCAGAAAAGTTTTTTCATAAAGATACACTCTTGATTATCAATCATCCTTAAAAAGAGATATTACCTTTTCTAGTGTTTTAAATATTGGAATTTTTTCCCGTGTAGAGTAATTTATAGAGCAAGATCTTCGCTGTATTATATGTTGGAGTTTTTCTAGCTCTTTCTTATAATAGTCTCGTTCTTCTTCTATACCTTTCAGAAATGTATCTAAACGAGAGGGTGACTTGTCTCGACGTTTTATTCCATGTTCTAGCCTCATCCTTTCAAGTTCCAGAGTAAGTTCTCTTTCTGTAAATTAATTAAATAGTAAAAGTATTGCATATAAATTATACAATTAGCCAAACTAAGTTTTAGAATACAAGCTACTAAAAATCATTAACTTTTGTACATCATCTATCACTGGCTGATATCAAAGAGATAAATATTGAGAAAAATGAGGAAAAAGAGCACAAATTACATTGAAAGTTTAAATAAAATCTAGTAAGTCAAAGTCCTCCTACTTTTGTCCTGTCACAAGGATGGTACCATTTAGTACTATAAAATGAATAAACTATCACATGGTACTTACTTTCTGGTCACCTGAAAATGCATTAAAAGAAAATTTATCTATAAGCAATTAATCATAATATGCATGACTTTTAACATTAAGCTTGAATTTAATACAGTTTTACACAAAGAGATCAAAACAACTCATCTTTCTCCAAAAAAGTACAACTGTTAACTTTTACAACAAAATTTACCTTTTCTTGAGTCAAAGTAGCCTAATACTGGTAATTCCATATAGTTCAATCTAACTTATCTCTGAGGCATGAAGTGATTTTCAAAACATATTCTGACTCACTCTCCTCTCTTCTTTCATTCATTTGATAGGTATTTATGGAGGATTTACTCTATGCCCAGCACTAGCTAAGAATACAAGTATGAAAAATATAGCTAAGGTCAAACAATTATTCTAACCGTGTAGAAGGATAAAATCTACAAAAGAATAACATGTAATGCAATCTGGAGGATGAACTGACAAATTTATCCCAAGAAATGACCGGAGAGGTAAGAAGAAAGACGAGTGGGAAGGAATGGGCTATTGGGGTAAATGCTAAGAAGTCAAATAAATGAATGAATGGAAAGTATCCACCACATTGAGCATAATGGGGATGAGGGAAGCCCTTCCAAGAGCAGCTCAGGTGGGGATGGAGGCCAGCTGGAGTGGACTGAGGAGGTAAAAGGTACTAGTGATCAAGCAGAAACAGCAAGGGTAGATGACCTTTCAAGCTGTTAAAACCCTGGAAAAGAGAAAAGGACAGCTGGAGGGGAATGGGTCAAAGTTTTTGTTATAGAATGGGAAAAGGGTAAGCATGGTTTGTTGTTGTGTTGTTTAAATTTCAGATAGCAAACAGTGTGATATTAGTTTCAGCTATACGATACAGAGATTCAACACCTTCATACATTACCCGGCGCTCATCACAAGTGCACTCCTTAATTCCCATCACCCATTTCACCCATCCCCCCCAACCTACCTCCCCTCTGGTAACTATCGCTTCGTTCTCTAGAGTTAAGAGTCCATTTCTTCCCCCCACCCCCTTTTTTTTTTTAAGATTTTATTTTTAAGTAATCTCTACACCCAATACGGGGTTCAAACTCACAACTCTGAGATCAAGGACTGCATGCTCTTCCAACTGAGCCAGCCACGTGCCCCAAGAGTTTATTTCTTTGTTTGCCTCTCTTTTTTTTTTCTCTTTGCTCATTTGTTTTCTTAAATTCCACATAAGAGCATGGTGTCTGGGTGGCTCGGTTGGTTGGGTGTCTGCCTTTGACTCAGGTCATGATCCCAAAGTCCTAGGACTGGGTCCTGGATTGGTCTCCCGACTCAACAGGGAGTCTAGTTCTCCCTCTTCCTTCTACTCCTCCCTCCTGCTCATGCTCTCTCTCTCTCAAGTAAATAAAATCTTTACAAGAAAATCCCACGTGAGTGAAATCATATATTTGTCTTTTTCTGACTTATTTCACTTAGCGTAATACTCAATTTCACTTGGCTTAATACTTAATAGCTCCATCCATGTTGCTGTAAATGGCGAGATTTCATTTTTTTTAATGGCTAATATTCCATTGTATACATATACACCACATCTTTTTTTTTTAAGATTTCATTTACTTATTTGTCAGAGAGAGAGAGAGCTCACAAGCATGGGAAACAGCAGGCAGAGGGAGAAGCAGGCTCCCCACTGAGCAAGGAACCTGATGTGGGACTTGATCCCAGGACTCTGGGATCATGACCTGAGCTGAAGGCAGGCACTTAACTGACTGAACCACCCAGGCATCCCACCACATCTTCCTTATCCACTCTTTTAATTGATAGACACTCGGTTGTTTCCATAACTTGGCTATTGTAGCTAATGCTGCTTTAACATCAGGATGCATGTATACCTTTGAATTAGTATTTTGTGTTCTCTGGGTAAATACCTATTAGTGTGATTGATGAATTATAGGGTAGTTCTATTTTTACATTTTTGAGGAAGCTCCATACTGTTTTCCCCATTGGCTGCATCAGTTTGCATTCCCATCAACAGTATAAGAGTGCTCCCCTTTCTCTGCATCCTTGCCAACACCTTTTGTTTCTTGTGTTGTTGATTTTAGCCACTCTGACAGGTGTGAGGTGATATCTCACTATAGTTTTGATTTGCATTTTCCTGATGGTAACCGATGATGAGCAGCTTTTCATGTATCTATTGGCCACCTGTATGTCTATTCATGTCTTCTACCCATTTTTTTTACTGGATTATTTGTTTTTCCGGTGCTGAGTTTTATTAAGTTCTTTATATATTTTGGATACTAATCCTTTATCAGGTATATCATTCGCAAATATCTTCTCCCTTTCTGTAGGCTGCCTTTTAGTTTTGTTGATTGTTTTCTTTGCTGCGTAAAAGCTTTTTATTTTGATGTAGTCCCAATAGTTTATTTTTGCTTTTGTTTCCCTTGCCTCAAGAGACATATCAGGGTAAGTATGTTTAAATGCCAATGGACAAAAACAGTACAGACTTAAGTTATAGAAAAGGGAGAATATGTAATGTTTTAAAACTAGGATAGGATCCGGAGAACAGATGGAGGCAGTGGCCTTTCCTAAGATGGACACACTTCCATAGTAACAGGAGGGAAGATAAAAATGCACAGTTTAAGATCTTGGGATAGGAAACTGACAGAAGGCTTCCTTGAAGGCTTCCATTCTCTTAGGGAACCTGAAAATCGCCCACTCAGAATGGGAGGTGGAATGAGAGTCATAGGCTTATTAAGAATGTAAAACATTTGGAATGTTCCCAGCAAAGAGTAGGAGATCAAGTGATAAGAAATATAGAGTAAGATTTCCATACATCACTGAGAGTGCTCCTGAAGTTCAGGACCATCTAATTTACTGATATGTCTGGTGCACATGCAAGCAGTACTTAGTTGCTCATGTGCACGTGTGTAGAAGGTAAATATTTTGGTTGACCTGTGGTTGGATTTTTGGCACCCTACTGCAACTGCACCACAGAAAAACAGGGAGTTTCAGATATGAAAGATCACACTGAAATGATAGGCCATAACTAGGTATGAAAGAAACTACACTGCAAACTTTTATACACAGGTCTAAGCACTTTAATGTATTAACCCATTTAATCCTCAGAAGAATGCTTTGGGTAGGTGCCATCATTAACTCCATAGACAGGGAAACTAAAGCATTAGAGAGGTTAAGTAATGTGCTCAAGTCACTGAGGCAGTAAGTGGAGAAGGGACCAAATAGATTATCCACATAGATGCTGAAGAGCCTAGGATACTGCCTCTTTTTAACATAGAACACGGGCTTTCTTTTACTTCTGAAGACACCAGGGAATTTGATAGCACCAGGCTTCTGCTCTTGCTGTTCCCTTTGCCTGGAAAAAACGGTTCCAAATCTTCATTTGGCTGGTGTCTTGTCTCTGAGATCTTGGGTCAATCTCTAGCACATCTCCCCCTAATTTTAATACCTTTTATCATCTAAAATTGGGCTTTTTCATTTATGTGCTACTAGTTTGTCTAGCTAGAACAAAGGCTCCACAAGAGCAGGGACTTTGTGTATTTTGTTTACCATCATATACCTTAGTACCCAAAACAGAGCCTGGCACACAACAGGCTCACATTTGTCGAATGAATGGATGAATTCTTACATGTTTCTTAAACTAACTCATTTAGGGCTGTTACCTAGCAGAAAGTTGCCCTACCGGGAGAAAGAGATAAAAAGAGAGAAAGAGAGAAAGAACACATGGGAATGTGTTCTTTCAATTAATACAAGTGCATCTCCTTATAAAGATTCTGCATTTCAAATTTTCACTATTTCCGAAGTTTTCCTTAGTCTTAATTAATTCTATTATCTGCATTGAAAAAGAATATACTTCTTTTGGAAAATATTCAAGCATTCCCTGTACCAACTAGTCATATAAAAATATAAAAGAATCCTGTAAGGTTGCTGAAGGAGATTTTCCAGCTATCTACAGCATCCAGTATGGTTTCTGGTATGTAATGAGCACTCTACAAATATTTATTGAATTTAAGAATGAATGAAAGGTAATCTACTAAGAAAAATAATATGTCAGGAGAGAATAACAATCACTTTTTAAAGTTATTGACATTTTATATTTTACCTGTAACCGCAAAACTTTCCATTTTTTTGTTAAGTCTTTGCTTTTCTTGTTCAAGCTGATGAACAACAGTTTCCAGATCTGATTTTATAAGTAGTTCATCACTCAGTCTCTCCTTTTCTTTATGGCATAAATTTAATTCCTGTAAATTTTAATACTATAGTTAAGATTTCTAGTAACTTGAAAAAATATTATAGAACTTAAAATTGATATTTTGGTAAGTACATTTAATTAAGGGTAAGTCATATACATACAGACACATACTTAGTCAAATACATGGGTTCAACTAAAGCTAATTATCAACTGTGGCTAAAAGGACCACAAAACCCAAATATCAATAGGGCTCCTTTCTGAGTAGTAGAATTATTAGATTTTATTTTTTCTTAATTTGCTTAGCATATTGTCTACTTTTTAAAATAAATATGTACTTTTGCAATAAAAAGTTTTAAAGCCTTTTTATTTTTAAAATAAGGCAGAAGTATACACAGTGCTCTAAGACTATCATAGGTATCACTGGTATTGTCTCAGGCTCATCTACACAACAAGAGCAGTACCTGGTTTCCTGGGGCGCCTGGGAGGCTCAGTGTGTTAAGCCTCTGCCTTCAGCTCAGGTCATGATCTCAGGGTCCTGGGATCCACATCGGGCTCTCTGCTCAGCAGGAAGCCAGCTCCCCCCACCCCTCTGCCTATCTCTCTGCCTACTTGTGATCTCTCTCTCTCCATCAAATTAATAAATAAAATCTTAGGGAAAAAAAAAAGCACTACCTGGATACTGAGGATTCATGGGTGAGGATGAAACTAAGGCTGAGAAGCACTCCGCACAGTGTCTAGAACATGGCAAGTGCTTAATAAATGTTAGCTACTAATATCATTAGTATTCATCTTAAAAATACTAATATAGCAGTAGTTGGAAAAAACAAGAAAGGTCAGAAAGTAGCTATTGCATCCTTGTCAGCCAGTACTACTGAGACTTGGTCAGAATCCGAGACAAGCATTACGAATCGCACTCGAGGGTTTATAGCGTACAAACAATAGCAGCAACCCCAAATCCCTGCCCTCACAGTTTAGTCTGTTAGCAAAAACACCATCAAAACATCTACTTTTTATTTACTGACCTCAGGGAAGAATTTCACAGTATCTATGAGTTCAAGAGTAGAAAACATTTAAAAAAAAAAAAAGAGTGGACAACATTTAGCAGTTTTAGTTAATTCAGTTATTCAATACTGACTTGAGTAGCTGCAAATGAATAAAAAAAGAAGTCACTGTGATTCACAGTGAGCATATAAAAGCAAGTGTTCAAGCACGTACAGTGTGGCGGCATATCACAATGGCTTCATTTCTAAATTTGCCTTACGCTATCAGAACATTGCCGCTACACTGTATAAGACTATATATAATGAGAAAACTGGAAAATTAGTATTAGTCTTATTTTCTAATCTTAAAAGAAATTCACCCAATTTAATAAGCTACTAAGAAAAAAAAAATCCCCAATCATCTTTTAGGTGACTACCCAGGAGTTTTCTTTTTTTTTTTTTTCACCTGGCAGTTTCTAACTGGAAGCAAGATATGCTGTCAGTTCTAGACTATAGAACTATATGCTACATCTGGGCTTATGCTGGGATGATTACTATTTTTCTTATTTGAAGACTACCAGAAGACGACAAATATTACCTAGAAAAATGATTTGCGCTACCAAACAAAGCTATTAAGAGAGGACTGAGTGTTTTGTTTTGTTTCTTAAATTTTATTTTTAAGTAATCTCTATACCTGACATGGAGCTTAAACTTACAACCCTGAGATCAAGAGTCACGCTCCAGGGGAGCCTGGGTGGCTCAGTAAGTTAAATGTCCAACTCTTGACTTTGGCTTAGGTCATGATTTCAAGGTCGGGAGACTGAGCCCTGCAATGGGCTCCCATGCTCAATGCACAGTCTGCTTATCCTCTCCCTCTCCCTCTCCCCCCACTCACATACACACATGCGCTCTCTTTCTCTAAAATAAATAAACAAAAATCTTTAAAAAAATGAGTTGCCCACTTCGACTGAGCCAGCCAGGTGCCCCAGACTGAGTGCTTTTAATAAAAGTCGACAACTTTAACAAATAATTAACAATTTTTAGTTTTCATACTAGCAAACTGACCAGTCATGAAGTAATTAATATGAGATTAAAAAATTATAAATACAGAAACAAAATGAAATACATCCATGGTGGAATATTACCAAGCCATAAAAAGTAAGTACTTGGATACATGCTATAACAAGCATGAAACTAGAAAATACTGTGTTAAATCAAAGAAGTCAGACAAAATGGCCACATTATGTGATTCCATTGGTATAAACTGCCCAGAATATGCAAGTCTATAGAAATAGAAAGATTAGTAGTTGTCAGAGGCTGAGCTGAGGAAAATGGGGAGGGACTGCTAATGGGTATGACGTTTCTTTTTGGAGTGATGAAAATGTTTTATTACTTGATCATCAGAATAGCTGAAACACTTCATGGTTACACCAATACCAGTGAATTAAATGTTTAAGAGTGAATAGTATAATGTGTAAATTATATCTCAATTAAAAAATATGTAAAATACAGCATGCAAATTTTCTTACCAAAATTTCTGGCGATTCAACATGACCTCTACTTACCAGCTGAAGTTTTGCCATTGTTTCTTCAAGATCCCGCATTTCAGAAAGCTTTCTTTTAATCTCTTTCTAGGAATAAAAAACTTATTAGATACAGACCTAAAAATCAAATATTTATCACTAAGTCACACTGCAAATAAGACCAAGTCATTTTGTTGAGTCATCTTTCTTCTCAACAGTGAGATGGGAAGCTTTAGCTGTTTTAAGGCTCAATTTCAGTGAAGAGGAGACAAAGTCCAGGCTTCTCTTTAATTTCTTGGTATCCTGAATGCTTATGGGGAGATATCTTTTTTTTTTTAAGATTTTACTTATTTATTTGAGAGAGAGAGAGAATGAGAGAGAGCATGAGAGGAGAGAGGTCAGCGGGAGAAGCAGACTCCCCGCTGAGCAGGGACTCTAATGTGAGACTTGATCCTGGACTCCAGAATCATGACCTGAGCTGAAGGCAGCCGCCTAACTAACTGAGCCATCCAAGTGTCCCTATGGGGAGAGATATTTAACATCTGAAACGAGAGGGCCCACTTAAAAAACCTACTTTGCCTGTATACTTGTAGGACCTTCCTTGAACCTTGATTTTTTGGGTTTTTCTTATGGCATTGTTATTTCCTAACTTTCCTATCTTATTTGATTTCCCTCTACCTGCTACTACCAATGTGGAACCTCTATACAGCAAATGAGAGCACTGAATACCAATATTAGAATATTTTGACCCAATGTGAGCCAAAATGTCATTCTTGAACACTGTAAATGGGACCTGAGAAGCAATGTTCAGTATGTTGTGTGCATGAGCAGAGAAAATGCAAAACAAAGTAGAAAAAGAGAGGAATGAACTACAGGAATGTTCCAATGAAACTAGAGCCACAAAAAATTAAAATAGCTTTAATTATGCTCTCAATTTTATTTTTTTAGTAGTCTCTACACCTAATGTGGGGCTTAAACTCATGACCCTGAGATCAAGGGTCACATGTACTTCCAACTAAGCTAGGCAAGGACCCCTATATTCTTCATTTGCAAGACTCTTTTGGCTACCCTGGCCTCTTGAGATTTTATAATTTTTTTTCCATTTCTATAAAAAATGCCATTGGGATTTGGATAGGGATTGTACTGAATCTGTAGATTGCTTTGGGTACCACGGACATCTGAACAATATTAAGTCCTCCAATCCAGGAACATAGGATGTCTTCCCATTTATTTCTCTCTTCTTCAATTTTCTTCAATAATGTTTTATAGTTTTCAGCATATGGTCTTTCGCCTCCTTGGATAAGTTTATTCCTAAGTATTTTATTCTTTTTGATGCTGTTGCAAATAGGATTATTTTCTTAATTTACTTTTGGATTTTAATCATTTGCATATGGAAACACACCTGCTTTTTTGCACTGATTTTGCATTCTGCTGAATTTATTAATTCTGGTTTGTGAAATCTTTAGGGTCTTCTACATTTAAGATCATGTCATCTGGAACATAATTTTACTTCTTTCTTTCCAATTTGGATGCCTTTTATTTCTTTTTCTTGACTAACTGCTTTGGCTAGGATTTCCGATATACACGAAACAGAACTGGAAGAATGGGGATCCTTGCATTGCTGCTGATCCTAGAGGAAAAGCTTCAATCTTTCACCACTGAGTATAATATACTGTGGACTTTTCATATATGGCCTTCATTATGTTGAGGTATATTACTTTTATTTCACTAATTAGTTGAAATGACATTGTACAAAATTGATTCAATGATATAGAGTCCTGATCCTCAGACTAAGTTATACCCATTCCTGGGATAACATAAATACTTCCAAAGTATTATGTAAAAACTGTGGTATACATGTAGTTTTCATGTATCCATATCTGGACTCTTAATTTGGATGTACATTCCTTTTTTAAGAATTATCTACCTGACAACCTGTGTGTGGTCTAAGTATCTCATGACCTTTCCCCTGTCACCTTCCCTCTCACAACTGTTTTCCCCCCACTTTTTAAAGCGAAGTCATGCATCTAATATCATTCAAAATATGAAAAACTTTTGAAGCACCAAACATAAAGATAATCAAAATTTATGAGAGATATGTATTAAGATATGCATTAATAAGATGTATCTTATTAAGAGATATATTTCCAATAAAATTTCACTTTTCAATTCAGTAGGTATCAGCATTTGTGCTATATTTGTCACTTTGATCCACCAATTACTAATAATTATATCACTATTCAGAGGAAAGTGTTAGCACTTTGAACTTTGTAGTCAAAGGACTTTTTTTTTTAAAGATTTTTATTTATTTACTTGACAGAGAGAGATCACAAGTAGGCAGAGGCAAACAGAGAGAGAGAGGAGGAAGGAGGCTCCCCACTGAGCAGGAAGCCCGATGCGGGGCTCGATCCCAGGGCCCTGGGATCATGACCTGAGCCGAAGGCAGAGGCTTTAATCCACTGAGCCACCCAGGTGCCCTGTCAAAGGACATTTTTTAAAATAAAAAATTTTTAAATAAATAATAAATAATTTCAATTCATGTATTTTTTATTGCAGAGATGTTTGATAGAGTGATCATGAAAAGATATTTAAGCATAAATATATTAAAATAGGATAAAACTGTGGAGATTTCAAGAAGAAAGAGTCATTTAGCTGTATGTAAAAGAACGAAGTGACAGTTTTAAGAGATCAGTATTTACAACAGACTGGAAATTACATCTTTCATTTCTATATATATACTCATTATTATTTTTTAAAAGATTTTATTTTTTTTGACCAAGTGAGAGAGGGAATACAAGCAGAGGGAGTGGGAGATGGAGAAGCAGGCTCCCCGTTGAGCAGGGAGCCCCATGTGGGGGATCATGACCTGAGCAGAAGGCAGACACTTAACGACTGAGCCACCCAGGCGCCCCTACTCATTATTATTGTTAAAAGATCTTATTTTTAAGTAATCTCTACACCCAACTTGGGGCTCAAACTCACAATCCTGAGATCAAGAGTTGCTTGCTCCTCCCACCACAGCAGGCAGGTGTCCCCTTTCATATCTATTTTAAACTTAAAGATGAAAAATGTTTGCTACCAAATTAAAAATGTGTTAAGTACAAACACTATTTCAGAAAATAAAGAGATCATGAGCACAAAATGACACAGAGGACAAACTTCCAAAGCTTGTTCACAATGTAGAGATGAAACTCTTGAGGAAAAATAGGACAAAATCTATAGGAGAGCTATCCTAAGAAAAGGTGTGCTTTAGAAACATACCCAAGGGTGTAAACACCACTTCGGAAAAACTTGAATTGTGAAAAAAACAAACCAAAAGACCAAATCAGGTATCAAAGGGGGCTTACGCTCACTATGTTCCAGGAGAATCAGCAAATGTTCCCACAACCTAGACATACCTTTGCTTCTTCAAGTTCTTTATCAGCAGTCTCAAGCACTTCTTCTTTATGTCTTTCTAACTGCTGTGCTAACTGGTCTATTTCAGTTAATTCCTGGCAGAGTTTTTCATTTTTGTTACTTAAATTAACAACTTCAGTAGTCACTGTTTCCTTGGTTTCCATAAGCTCCTGTATATGCTTCTCCAGGTCTTTATTAGCTCGCTGAAGAAAGTCAACCTAAATTGAATTTGTAATTCACAGGTTTATGAATTCCAAAATTATCCTAAATACTGAACTTTCAAAAATATTTCAAAATGCTGTATTTTTTTAAATAATGAAAATTTAAACCACAGCTATTTTACAGTTGCAATCCTATACTACTTTGATTCACAAAACTGACAGTGTGGGACGTAATAAAAATATATAGCCATTGGCTTCCAATCTTTAAACAGGAAAGGAAAGGAATAGTAAAACATTTGTGTGAATTTTTTCCCAACACGGAGTTCTAAAATTATGACAAGACTATCACTACAATGATACTCCTACTCTAGACTGTGCTGTCCAATGTAGTAGTCACTAGCATCCAGGTATGCACACTGTGGCTCCGCCCAACTGAGAAGTGCTATAAATATAAGATAGACACAAAGTTTCAAAGACGTGGTGCAAAAAAGAAAGAATGTAAAATACCTCAACATTCATATTTTACAACATTAATTATACACTGAAATTATATTTTGGATATACTGAGGTAGATACATTATTAAAATTAATTTCATCTGTTTCTTTTTATTTTCTTAATCTGGCTACTAGAAAGTTTTACAGTTTTATGTTTTACATTTTGATCTGAGATTCATTTTCTTCTCTTTTTTTTTTTTTTTAAGTGGGCTCCACAGAAGCTTGAACTCATGATCCCGAGATCGAGTCCTAAGCTGAGATCAAGAGTTGGTCAGATGCTTAGCCAACTGAGTCACCCATGTGCCCCTAGAAAATTTTAAATTACATAAGTGGCTCATATCATATTTGTACTGGACAGCACTGCTCTAGAGCTACTGCCGATATTCCTGACTTAGTCTATTCTGGTTACAGCCCAGGCAGCAATGACGGGTCTAAATTTCTCAAGGTAACATAACATGCTTTATATAACTCTCCTGTTCTTCTACTCTTAGGTCAAATGCATGGCAAGGGAATCTAATGCATTTTTAGCTTTTTCTATTTCTTTTTAAAAATCTTTTTTTACATCATAAAACAAACAAAATTTTAAAAACAATGAAAATCAAAAAGAGTATCTCATCACACAAAGATAAACTCTTAGTATACTTTGGTATATTCTCTTCCAGTGTTTTCTCTCTTCAAGCTCATATGTACATTTTTAAAAAGCAAACTGAACATCACACTGTGCTTACAGTTTATTCACTTCTTTTAAATACTTAACATTATGGTATATATTTTTCTGCCTCACTAAATATTCTTTTATTTTCATTAAATATTCTTTAAAAACATGATTTTTCAATAACTGCATCCTATTTCTGGACACTTCGGCTCTATCAAATTTTTCCTACTGTAAATAATACACTAGTCACTTTTACAAACATGGACTGTTATAAACATTTAATGATTTTACATACTCAGTGAAATAATTATAAAAGTCATTACCTGAATATTTAAATGAGCAATAAGCTTTTCATTAGTCTTATTTCTAGACTCCAGAGATAGAATATCAGGGGAGCGGCCACTGTCCAATGCAACTGATAGTCGTTCTATCTCTCGTTCTCTTAGTTCAATCTGAAGACATAAAGTCACGTTATTAATTTAAAAAATTTGCTTTGAACTAAAATAATTAACACTGTTTATAAACACTTATTTGGGTATACTTTCATTTTTCTTATGTTTCACAATGTGTGTAAGAGATTAACATTCATATATGTACCCATGAATGTAGCATATTATGAAATGTATACACACAAGCAAAAAATAAACACAGAAAATTTCAAAATGAGAATGCCAACAAAGATTTTTCTTTTTTTTAAAGACTTTACTTATTTATTTATTTGACAGAGAGAGCACAAGGAGGCAGAGTGGCAGGCAGAGGGAGAGGAAGAAGCAGGCTCTCTACTGAGCAGAGAGCCCGATGCAGGACTCGATTCTAGGGCCTGGGATCACGACCTGACCCGAACGCAGCCGTTTAACTGTCTGAGACCCCCAGGTGCCCCTCAACAAAGCTTTCATAAGTATTTTTACTGAACAAATTCTTCCCAATTAACTAATTTTTGTTCTTTTTTCCTCCCTCCTCCATGATTAGGCAATGTTTATATAAAAAGAAACTGCTGGGCACTAGAACTGAGTCTGAGTTACTTCAGTGCCTAGCTCTGAGTAAATGCAGAATGAACAAATTGATGTAGGATACAAAGAATTGCTACGAAAACTCAGTATGGAAAAGGACTGGAAGTTGGGGTGAATTTATTTCTATTATTTAGAAAACAACAGGGGTGCCTGGGTGGCTCAGTGGGTTAAAGCCTCTGCCTTTGCCTCAGGTCATGATCCCAGGGTCCTGGGATCGAGCCCCGCATCGGGCTCTCTGCTCAGCAGGGAGCCTGCTTCCTCCTCTCTCTCTGCCTGCCTCTCAGCCTACTTGTGATCTCTGTCTATCAAATAAATAAATAAAATCTTTTAAAAAAAGAAAACAAGGGCGCCTGGGTGGCTCAGTGGGTTAAGCTACTGCCTTCGGCTCAGGTCATGACCTCAGAGTCCTGGGATCAAGTCCCATGCTGAGCAGAGAGCCCGCTTCCCTCTCTCTCTCTCTCTCTTTCTCTCTGCCTGCCTCTCCATCTGCTTGTGATATCTCTCTGTCAAATAAATAAATAAAATCTTTAAAAAAAAAAAAATCAATTAAAAAAAAAAAAAGAAAACAACACACATAAAATCACAGAGATCACTACCAACCATGATACTCACATACATGATTTTGGAAAAACCCAAACACTTTATAGCTATGGGTTTTGGAGTTTTTGTTTTTTCAAAAAATTGAAAACAAAAGCAAAGCCTTCAACTCAACAATTCTCAAGCACAATTCTTGGTATATGAAGAATAAAATATGATCTTTGACTTTCAGGTACATAGTTTTACAGGGAAAACTAGCAAGTAAGCCAGTAATTACTCTATAATGTGTTGTTCAGTGGTAGAATAAAGAGGTATATGGCACTAAAGCAGTTAAGGGAATAAAATGATTTACTCTCCATGATATATTTATATGTCTATGAAAACTAGTGAAGGCTTTATCGAATAGATATGTATATTTCTCTTCATATGCTATGAAGAGAAAAAAGGAGGAATGTTCCAGGCAGTGACACAGAAGCATAAAGCCACACAGTATGACCGAAGGAGCAGAGATGGCTCAGTAAGACTGGATTGTAATGTTCAAGGAAACTTATGGTTGGGTCTAAAGAATCAGGCAGGATTTAACTATGATAAGCTCTGAATACTTTGCTAAGGAGAAAGACTGTTCTGGACTAAAAGATGAGTAAGAATAAAACTAGACGAAGGGAGGCCTATTGGAGAAATGTATGAGAGATGAATAAGGCATAAACAGTGAGTAAGTGAGAGCAGAAAAAGTAAGTTTACAAAGTACTTAGAAGTGACAGAACTTGATGAGTGGTAAGTGAAGGGAAGAGAATGAGACCTAGAAAGACTACAGAATGTTGGCTTGGGCAGATGGTGATGCTACCAAGCAAAGTAGAGAATACAGGAGGGAAAGCAGATTTGAGGTAGAAGATAACAAGTTCAGTACTAGGCATATGGTACAAAGAGCTTTTATCCGAGCAGAAATGCCCAGTATGAAATTGTATGTATGGGTCTGGAGTTCTATAGAGATTTGAGCCAGAAAGACTGAAAAGTTATAAACATTCAGGGAATATTTTATTTTATTTTATTTATTTTTTTATTTTTTTAAAGATTTTATTTATTTATTTGACAGACAGAGATCACAAGTAGGCAGAGAGGCAGGCAGAGAGGAGGAAGCAGGCTCCCTGCTGAGTAGAGAGCCCGATGCGGGGCTCGATCCCAGGACCCTGAGATCATGACCTGAGCCGAAGGCAGCGGCTTTAACCCACTGAGCCAGCCAGGCGCCCCTCAGGGAATATTTTAAACCAAGAGATTAAATTAGGCCTTCTGAGAAAATGTACAGGGGAAGAGGGAGGGGTCAAGAACAGGATCTTGAAAAACAGTAATATTTAAGGGAACAGGTAGAGGAAGAAAGCAAAGAAAAAATGGTAAGAGATTTTTTAAAAAGGGAAAACTGAAAGAAAATGAAGTCAAGAAAGCATTTTAAAGAGAAATTACCAATAATGACAAATACTACAGAGGGGTCAAGAAATTAAAGTCTAAAAATATCCTTTTGGATCAAGCAATTAATGTCACTGGTGTCATTAACTAGACCAATTTCTGTAAAAGGAGACATATGCCAGAACGTGATAGGACAGCAGGAGGTGAAGAAGTGGAGACAGAAGAGTAAGACTCTTTAGAGAAGTCTGCGTGAGGGAGGAGCAGGCATCAGCAACAAGGAGAGGTAGTTAAAGGAGATCTTTTTAGGGGATGTTAGTAATGACCACAACAGCACCTCTTTCTAGGACGGTTAGGGAGATTAAAAGCATTACTAGTTGTAAAGTGGATTGAAGTGTTTTTTAAAGAAGGAAAAAAATTTTAAAAAAAGGAAAGAATATTGATGAAAGCAAAAAAAGATGCCTGGGTAGCTGCTCATTTGGTTTTTGGTGTCTGCCTTCTGCTCAGGTCATGATCCCAGGGTCACGGATCAAGCCCCATGTCTGGCTCTCTGCTTAGTGGGGAGCCTGCTTCTCCCTCTCTCCCCAGCTTGTGCCCTCTCTCTCTGTTTAATAAATTAAAAAAACCTAGAAAAGAAAACAAAAAAATGGAGCAGCGAGGAAATAAGAGTAAAAGCACAGGTACAAAGACTAAGCTTTTTTTTTTTTTTTAAAGATTTTTATTTATTTATTTGACAAAGAGAGATCACAAGTAGGCAGAGAGGCAGGCAGAGAGAGAGGAAGGGAAGCAGGCTCCCTGCCGAGCAGAAAGCCCGATGCGGGGCTCGATGTGGCGCTCGATCCCAGGACCCCGGGATCATGACCTGAGCCGAAGGCAGAGGCTTAACCCACTGAGCCACCCAGGCGCCCCTAAAGACTCAGCTTTAAACAGGAAGAATGCCACACTGCGCATTAAGTCTGTAGAGCCTCCATGTGAACCTCGCTAATTTTAAAGGTAGAAACAAAGTTGAGACAAGGTGAGATCTTGAGAGGGTATTTATTATAGGCTGGGAAAGAGCTTGTGGAGAACAGCGAAATTTGGAATATAGATTGAGAAAAACAAAACAAGCGAAAAAGAAAAAGACATGCAGCAGAGTGGATTCAACTAAGATTGATAACCGTAATAAACTGACGGTTTCAATCAGAATGGTCAGGGAATTTTCTCCAAACACCTCAACTACCTCACAGAGATAGCAGAGACTGGTCAGCTAATGTTCATAAAGTACTTAGAAAAAATGTGATGAAACTGTGATTATAAATTGAAAAATATCAACAATATTCAACTTGTGAATATTTGATATTTTCAGTCTCTATACTGTAAGTTTTTTGGTTGACGTCCGGTTGACGTCTTTTCTACTGTGGCCCCCTGCTCCCATTCTTTTGCAGCTGACTTGTCTGTGCCTCAGTCTTCTCCCGTGCACCGTCAGGAGGTGGCAAACGTGATCACGATTCCTTTATACTGCATTTTTATCCAAATATCTTCTAAGTACTTTACGAACTTAACAGTAATACCAACACATAAGTTACATCTATATCTGCATGTGCAAATCACTCCAATAAAATGCAGTCATATGCAGAAAATGAAGAAACGTGTTACCCAATTTAAACTTCAGTACGCATATTAAGAAAGAAAGCCTGTAATTATACGAATCAGTATTTAGCCAAGTACCAACAGAAAGTATGAAAGAACAAAGCTCACTATGGTTACGATCTAATCCTGCATATATTAATTCCTCTGCTTCTTCAGAAAACTCTTTTACTAGTTCTTGTAGAGAAAACACATAACAAATACGGTGCCACAAAAGAGTAACTATCAAGAAGAGTTATGTTCCAAATAACAAAATCTACAGTAATATTAAAAAAATTACTTATGATACCACTGTAAAGCATAATACACTTCAATAAAATACCTCCCAAGATGAAAACAAGTAATATGATTACAATATTTGGGGAGATAGATGATTCACCTAAAGAAATCCTAAAAAACTACTATTTGCCTCAATGCATAATGGACTGGACTGTTGGCTCTAAAGCTATCTAAGTCACTCCAGCTATTATCTCTATTAACAAATTGGAAAAGATAAAAGCTGTGTAAAAATTCAGCATCAGTAATACCAAATATAACCCAACTTTATTTACAATTGCAGCATAACCATTTCAACAATGCAACCATGCATCCCTGCTATGGAAGTAAATAAAAATCCTACCTGCTCGGTATAATCTCTCAGTCCACTTTCCATCATTGCTAACTTTTCTTGTAACTGGTGGACTTCCAGTTGAAGTTCTTGAATTCTGAAACACATTTATAACTAATGTCAATATACTTTCATTAAGAAAGACATAAAAACAAGAAATGAAACTAGATATGTTCTCCTGTAAATTCTCTATTTTCAATTTCTCAGTAAGGTATGAAGTACTGTACCAAAGGGTTCCAAACCACAGCATAAATAGAGTACATCATCTTAGAGATTTAATTCTACAAGAATAGATTTAAAAAACTGAGTGTTAAATAATTTGAAATTCAGATACATTATGCCTCCTGTTGCATTTTGATCCTTAAAACTCTTTGAGGTACGGTTGCCAATTCTTAGGTTCAGGAAACTAGAGGGTCTAGCCCAGAATTCACATTCTGAAGTGAAAAATGGAACTTAAGTATGTTTTCTGAGCCTAAATGACCCTATATTTTCTAATGAACTACCCGCAATCCTGGAGAGAAGAAAAATATTGAGAAATACGATAGTTTACAAAATAACTACAGCAAAAACCTACTCCTTTCTGGAACTTGTTAATTCTAACAAAACCAAGATTTGTCCAAATTATCTCAATTCTACAACTACCCAATGGATTTGTATTACATCAAACTTTGCCAAACAGTAACATAAATATGACATAACCACTTTCATATTGGAAAAATAAAGCCTGAGGCCAGGTCTGCTTTTTTTTTTTTTTTTAAAGATTTTATTTATTTGTTTGACAGACAGAGATCACAAGTAGGCAGAGAGGGAGGGAGGAAGCAGGCTCCCTGCTGAGCAGAGAGCCCGATGGGGGTCTCGATCCCAGGACCCTGAGATCATGACCTGAGCCAAAGGCAGAGGCTTTAACCCACTGAGCCACCCAAAAGCGCCCCCAGGTCTTCTTTTAAGAGAGATTTTCTGTGAACTAGAGTAAGTGAGTAAGTGAGGCTGGCACACCTTGTCCCTGCTGTTACTGGAACCAGTACTTTCCACTAAGCTAGGTTTGGGAGAAAAGTAGGTATGCAGTTGCTCTCATATGCATGCACACAAATCACTCTGTACACAAACACAATGTTTCTGTGCAAAAGAAAACAAACAAGATCACCAAGAGGTTAATGCCACCTATGAGGGTTTGATAGAAAAGAAAGATGTTAAGGAAAAAATTTAAAGACAGAAACTGACAAAACACGCAGACCAAAAAACTCCTTAAACATACTAACACAGTGCTAAGTCCTAGATTACAATTGTTAACAGAAAAAACAACCCCACAAAATATTTCACAACCTAAGTTCAGATAACTGTATAAACATAGTCATGTAATACTGGGTAAGAATAACCAAGAGATCCTAATCAGTACCTCCATCAATATTCCTTTAGATTGTTATGAGATTAATGATGTGGAAAAACTCTTCCATATTCTCTGTATAATCTATAAAATAAAAAGTTATCCATACTAACCATTTTTACTAGTATAGTACATATTTTAGAATGTTTCTCCAGCTATGACCACAGAGGCTGTCATGAGTGTTTTCTTGTTCCTTTGAACCTCTTATAATTTTCTTAACAGCATTCTGTGTATTTCTTGTGTCATCTTTACTATTAGAATATGAGCTTCTCAAGAGTAGCAATACCATCTCATGTTCACATCCCCAGAACACTTACATAGAGCCTTTCCCAGAGATATTAACGACGTTTTATTTAAAACTGAATTTATATCTGATTCCAGTGTAAGGAAAAACAAGCATAAAGAGCTAGAGAACCATGAAGCAAGAATTCAAAGCCAGTTACAAAGCTACTCATGTTCACTGGCATTTGACATATCTGAAGTGAGAAGAGTCCTGCAAAAAGATGAACTGGGTGACAAAACTAAATATTAAAGCAACTCTACTAAAATGGATTCGAGATGGCACTAAATTATTTTACAGTAAGTAGGGACAGAAACATCACATTTATGATCTATGTGAGATCAAAGTTTCAAAACCAGTAAAAACAGTCTGTACTCAGGATACATTCAGAAAGTACTTCCTGAGTGCTCACACGAAGTTCTGTTCTAGGCCCTGGAGATACAATAGCAGACTGGAGCCCCAGCAGCAAGAGACTTAGAGTTAATCAAGTGATTAACTGAAAGCAACTAAATATTGTTTAATGCACCTGTTATCAGCCACCTGTAGGAGGTCTGCAATGTAAGGGTCATCGGGCTGCGGAACTGGATATGAACGGACTTCGGAGGGAGGGACTGGTTCGTCAATCTGCATACGTTGGCGCCTGAAAGCAATATTTCTTTTCTTGCCACCTGAAACACAATTGTGTGTTTGAAGGAATTTAAAAGAAACAAATATTAGAATTAAATATTCCAGAAGGTCAGGCTTTTTGTTATAAAGTGTATCTCTAGCTCATATTATCCAGCGACAAAATAGCTCCTCCCTTATATACAGACTCTCACCCTGATCTCTAACTGAACAATGCCTTCCTGAAAACCTCAACAAGACATGGTTATACAAGTTTTATTCTTGGCATGTTTGGTACATACACCCATCCACTATCTAGTGGGAACAAGACTTTTGTAAGATTAAAGTTGAGCATGCCCTGTGGTATTTGCTCTTATGAACTCAAGAAATCATTACCAGAAGAAAACTGTCAAATGAGAAGCTTAAAGCAGTGATAACTAAAATAAACATGTTTATTTAGCAATGCCAAAAGAACAGATTAACAGAAACTTTATGTAGCAAAACTAGTGTATAATGAATGAATCTCATCTGTAATATAAAATGATGCTATAACCTGAATTAGTGGGGCATGCCTACTTAATTGTCCTTAAAACTAGCAGGAGTAATTTTTTTTATGGACAGATACATCCAAATTACACGGATAATTTATATTTCCCAGTACCTGGCCAAGATTAGACATGCACTTGAAAAATTAATTTATCTGCACAAAGAACAAACATAATCTACAACTGTGTCTTCATTAGAATCCTGACACATTTTGTATACACGTATCTCTTGTCTTGAGGATGAAGAAACTGGATCAAAAGTATTTAAATGATTTGGGCGCCTGGGTGGCTCAGTGGGTTAAGCCGCTGCCTTCGGCTCAGGTCATGATCTCAGGGTCCTGGGATCGAGTCCCGCATCGGGCTCTCTGCTCAGCAAAGAGCCTGCTTCCTCTCCTCTCTCTCTCTGCCTGCCTCTCTGCCTACTTGTGATTTCTCTCTGTCAAATAAATAAATAAAATCTTTAAAAAAAAAAAAAAAAGATTTGCTTGTAGTTATACACCTAAACAAGGTAAACCGTTTTCTCCTTCTCTTACTTTTTTAAAATACCAACCTCCCCTCAGGGTCTGTTCTCTCTTCTCAGCTTACCCAATTTCACTAGCTAATTCCCACCACATCCATAGCTTTAATTCCCACAATATTCCAATGACCCCCAAATTAGAATTTCCATCTGGGACCACACATCTAGAGACTGATCCACATATTCCACTGCATACTAGAAATCTCACTGTGGGTGTTCCATGCGTGTAACATACGACACATGCAAAAGTGAACTCCTGCTCTGCTTTCCACCTTCTCTATCTTAAAAATAGTACCATCATCTACCCGCTCATTCACTTGAAACAGAAATCTGGGAATTCCTCTACTTCCCAAGTCTTCCACATTCGGTCACTGAATTCTAAAGATTACACCCCCTGAATCTCTCTGGAATGCGCCATTCCTCTCTCAGAAAACCTGATTATCATCTTCCCCCTTCATCTTCTAGTTACTTCTGAGATCTTCTCCCATGTTTCTCAATCCTTTTTACCTTGAGCCCACAGTCCCCTTCTCCATCTCATTTCCTGCCATTTAGATCTCCAACTCCCTCCTGATCTCAGTCTTCATTCTGACCAAATCACTCCTGGTCCTCACCATGCTCTTAATCCCTCTGTCTTTACCTCGTATCATAATCCAGCACTTTCCTACACCTCACTCACTCACATCATCTTCATCCAATGATTCAGACATCTTGACAATCTTGTCACTGGTACTGGAGACTCTTCCACCAACTTTAAGGCTGGACCACCCTCAACTCTGGATATGCCCCTTCATTTCTTTTCTCTTGCTACAGAACTACTGGGGATAAAGCTAAAAAAAAATACTGAATAAAATAATAATAATTTTAAAAAGAATTTAAAATAATGATTAAGGAAATAAAAATCTGGGTATTTAAGTTAGTTAAGTTAGACTACTTGCATCTAAGAAACTACTCTTATATAAGTCTCGAAGACCATGTATAAAATAATATGTAGGTCTTAAGAAATAAATTTAAAAGTTTATGTGACAATCCAAAATCATCTTTTTTTTTTTTTTTTAAAAGATTTTATTTATTTATTTGACAGAGAGAAATCACAAGTAGACTGAGAGGCAGGCAGAGAGAGAGAGAGGGAAGCAGGCTCCCTGCTGAGCAGAGAGCCCAATGCGGGACTCGATCCCAGGATCCTGAGATCATGACCTGAGCCGAAGGCAGCGGCCCAACCCACTGAGCCACCCAAGCGCCCCCAAAATCATCTTTTCAAATACTGAAGTTTAAGCATGAAAATCCAAACTCTTATTTTAATCAACAGCTTTAACATCTCTAAAAGATTAGACGTACATAATTGGTTTTGAGAAGGAGCAGACTCACCTGGAGTTTGTACCACAGCGTGCAAATTCTTTTCTTGAAGTTGCTGAATTCGTTCATTCTTAGCTTTGCTCTCTTTCTCCAAAAGTTTGAGTTTATGAACATATTGGTTATTTAGAAATTTCAGATCAGCTGTTTCACGTGCACACTTCTTCAATGTAGCTTTCAACTCTTAAAATGAAAAAGATTCAAAGACCATTTTACAGATTAGGAAATCTATGAAGTCCTTCTATGTCACAAAATATGAAAGCCACTTTAATTTGAAAGGCTCCATCTGATTCTCACCCAAGCCTTTGTCTAAAAGGCTATTACCTTTTCTACTACTGTTAATAAAACTATAAATGGGTCACTAAGCAAAAAAGGGAATTATATTTTTCTTCTGCTATATGGCTTAAGATAAATCATGGCATTTGATCCAATCCAGTAAACTGGGTATGTAGCTGAGGGACTATGAATTCATGCCAGGTATCAGACAGGACTTTCTACTGATATAAGAAGAATTTATAGTAAGATAGCCATACAATTACCCTCTGCCCAGGACCTCTGAAATCATTCTATTCAATCTTCCAGCTTGAAGACAAGGGTATTAAAGAATCAGAATGATACAAGGCTTTCACCTCACTTTAGTCCTCTTACTTTCAGTATGGAAAAAATGAAAGTTGTTTCAAGGACATTTCTTTGGTTTCAGCACTTAATATTTCCTAGAGCAATTTTTTTATTAATTAAAAAATTTACTGAATGTAATTGACACACGTTACATTGATTTCAGGAGTACAACATAGTGATTCAACTTCTCTGTAAGTTATGCCGTGCACAATGCATATGTAGTTATCATCTGTCACTGTGCAATGCTATTACAATAACCCTGACTATATTCCCTATGCTGTAGGTATTTCTACAGCAATTTTAATTCTAAAAATTTAATCTACATATAGTGAAGATGATAATAGCTATAAAATGCAAATTAATTTTCCTTGTTGGGAACTCTTCAATGCATTCTGCATTATTTCAAGACTGTTAGCAAGAAGACTATCATAATACTATATACAAGCTTTTCCTACAGAAAAAAACAGAAAGGGCAAAAAATATGGTATTTTAAAAATCATAGAATTTTACCTTTAATGTGTTGGCCTGATTGTTCTCTCAGTTTCATTAATTCCAGGTATAATTCATTATTCTCCTTGATCAATCTTGCATTTTCAAGTTTATAAGGTTCCAAAACAAAATCAAAATTGGCACTTTCTTTTTCAGCTTTCACAGTAGATAATTTTGATTTCCGAAGACTTTCTGTTGTATGAACTAGGTCACTGAAATTGAAGAATAAAAAATGTACATACAAGGAAACATTCCATTGCCTTTTAATAACTAAAAATATATTTCAAAAAAGACATAAATGTTAACACAAAGTGAGATCAAATCTAAAAACAAACAAAAACACCAGGAGCCTTTCAAGGTACCAGGTGCTCAAAAATTTCTCAAAGCAAGATTAAGAGGCATGAAACATCCCATAGAATCATCTTTCATTCTCTCCTCTCATTCACCCCCCATGTCCAGTCAGTCCCCTGCTCCCGTGGACCCTGCGAAACTTATCTGTACATTCAGCAAAGATTTACTGAATACCCGCTATATGCTACGTGCTAGCTTATAAGAATAAAAATGGATTCCTTGCCTCTTAGAACATAGGCCCGTAGAATATTCATTCCATCAGTATTTACTGAGCAGGAAACACAATATAGAACATACCATCATCGAACTTGTATCTTACTGACAGTTTGTCAGAAGTTATAATACTATGTGATAAACTCAACAACTGTGTGTTCAGCCTGTACTAGATACAGCAGAGATAAAGTCAGTCTCTAGTCTTAAGGGGTTTGCCTTCTCTAAAGGAAACACAAAAACAAGTTTCCAACGATGGTAAGTAGTGAAGGTAATATGTACCAGACGTGACAATCTTGTAGGCCATAGAGCTAAACAAGCATAGGGCAGGAGGGAGAGGTGAGAGGGCCTTCCCAGGCAGACAGAACAGCACATGGAAAGACCAAGCGGAGAGACCGGTGGGGAGTGTATCTGTTTAGGGAGCTCCAAGTGGTCAAATACATGGGAGATGAAGCTGGGTGTAAGATCACTATGGAAAAAGTCTGCCAGTTTCTCAGAAAGTTAAACATACTTCACCCTCCAACCTTGAATTGCAGAGCTAGAACTAGAGCATGAAGGATTCTGGAGGCCATAATGAAGACCAAAAACCAAAAAATAAAAAACAAAAACAAAAACAAAAACCACACCAAAAATCCCCACCAAGTCTCTCTCCTGCACTCTCTCCTTACCATCATCACAGCTTGTAGTCCTACTGCAAAAGTTTCCTAAGCAGTCCTGCTCCAGTCTCAAGGAAAGAACAAATAGTGGAAAGGAACAATCACATAGAATCTTTCAGTTAAAGTAAAACGTAACTGCTAAAGGATTGACCAACCACGTATGAGAGAACCTTTATCAAATCATAGAAATTAAAGACTAGAGAGGCAGACATTGAACACCCCATCATGTAAGAAAATCATATTTAAAAATTGTAATTCTATTCACGGAGGACTCTCAGAAACACCTACTCTGAAGAGTAGAGTGTGAAAGGTGACCCCTACAGTTTTGCAACGTGGAGGTCCTGGAATGATGATATGGGAGTAGGATACAAGAATAGATGAGCTTCAAAGGACTGAAGGACTTAAAAAAAAACAAACTACCCATTTCTTTACTGTAACATGAAGTTTAACAGAAGCTAGATAAATGGGATTAAGGATCACAGAGGTTTAGAACTGTATTTTCATCTTTACCTGAAAAGTTTTTTTACCAACGGTAAACACTCCACTGTCAGAGTCTGGCGGTATCCCAGCTGATCCAATCTTTTTCTAATATTAATGTACTTTCTTTCTGCAGCTGTAGTCATCTTGTCTTCCAAAACTAGTTTTATTCACTCCCGAAAATTAAAGTCCTAAAAGAGTAAAACATTATTCTGTTATTATGGCTATTACTATTTCATGGTAAGAAGAAAAGATTTTTTCAATATGAAGCAGACATTTTTGTTATTGTTGTTTCTCTTCAGGTAGGCTGCCTTCTGGAATATTGAGACTGACTTAACTGCAATGCTTATGACAGTCACATTGCTGCATTAAAATAAGTTTCTCTTGGGGCACCTGGGTGGCTCAGTTATTAAGTGTCTGCCCTCAGCTCAGGTCATGATCCCAGGGTCCTGGGATGGAGCCCCGCATCGGGCTCTCTGCTCAGCGGGGAGCCTGCTTCTCCCTCTTCCACTCTCCCTGCTTGTGTTCCCTCTCTCGCTGTGTCTCTGTCAAAAAAATAAATAAAATATTTTAAAAGATAAGTTTCTCTTAATAAATCTATACATAAAAAAATTAAAAAATAATGGAGAAAACAAAGAATATTTTCCCAAGCTTGAGGTAGGCAGAATCTTTAGATGCCTAAAGATTTAAATCTTTAAATGTCTAAAGATTTTAAATCTTTAAATGCCTTTTTGAGGGGCGTCTGGGTGGCTCAGTGGGTTAAAGCCTCGGCCTTCAGCTCAGGTCATGATCTCAAGGTCCTGGATTCGAGTGCCATATCAGGCTCTCTGCTCAGCAGGGAGCCTGCCTCTCCTCCCCCTCGCCTGCCTCTCTGCCTCGTGATCTCTGTCTCTCAAATAAATAAATAAAATCTTTAAAAAAAAAAATAAAATAGGGCACCTGGGTGGCTCAGTGGGTTAAAGCCTCTGCCTTCATCTCAGGTCATGATCCCAGGGTTCTGGTATAGAGCCCTGCATTGGGCTCTCTCCTCAGCAGCGAGCCTGCTTCCCTCACTCTCTCTCTCTCTGCCTGCCCCTCTACTTGTGATCTCTGTCTGTCAAATAAATAAACAAAAAATCTTTTTAAAAAAAGCCTCTTTGGAAGCACTAAGTACAAAAGAAAAATCTGATAAATTTTTGGAATTAATCAAATTAACAATGGCTGCTCATCAAAATATTCCATTAAGAAAACAAAAAGAAAAATGAAAGTGTAGGAGAAAATATTCATAATATCAAACAAAGGATCTGTATATGGCATACATGAAGAACTGCAGTTCAATAATAACAATAAAGAAAATTCGGTAAGAAAATGGGCTAAAGACGGGCAAAGATAAGTGAATAGGAATAATCATATGAAGAGGTGCTCACCACCATTAGTTATATGGGAACTATGAATTAAAACCACAGTGAGGTATAATTTCACCCATATTAGAATGGCTAAAATTAAAAACATGTTGTCAAGGATTTGGAGCAACTGGAATCTTCACATTGCTGATGGGAATGTAAAAGCACTGGGGAAAAAGTCTGGCAGTTTCTTTCTTTCTTTTTAAGATTTTATTTATTTATTTGACAGAGATCACAAACAGGCAGAGAGGCAGGCAGAGAGAGAGAGAGGAGGAAGCAGGCTCCCTGCTGAGCAGAGAGCCCGATGCAATGCAGAGCTCCATCCCAGGACCCTGGGATCGAGACCTGAGCCAAGGCAGAGGCTTTAACCCACTGAGCCACTTAGGTACTCCAAGTCTGGCAGTTTCTTATAAAGTTAAACTTCTACCCTAGAACTCTATAATATTGCTAGGTATTTATTCAAGCAAATGAAAATAAACATCCATGGAGTCTATGAGAATATTCATAACAGCTTTTTCATAATAGCCCCAGACTGGAGCAGGACAACAAATAAACTGAGATATTTGTACAATATACTACTACTCAGGAATAAAAGAAAAGAAATAAAAGAAAGGTCAACCGGGCGCCTGGGTGTCTCAGTGGGTTAAGCCACTGCCTTTGGCTCAGGTCATGATCTCAGGGTCCTGGGATCGAGTCCCGCATCAGGCTCTCTGCTCACCAGGGAGTCTGCTTCTCTTCCTCTCTCTCTCTGCCTGCTCTGCCTACTTGTGATCTCTCTCTGTCAAATAAATAAATAAAATCTTAAAAAAAAAGAAAGAAAGAAAGAAAGAAAGGTCAACCACGTGAATTAATTTGGAAAACATTACTTGAACAGTAGAAGTCAGACACATAGACTGCATGATTCTATTTACATGACTTTCAAGAACAGGCAAAATGAAACTATGTATACAGAAACCAGTAGAGCTGTGGCCTGGGTCAAGAGGAGTGGGTGGAGACTGGAAGGGTTAAGAAGGAACTTTCCGGGGTGATGAAAATATTGTTAATTGAGATACTGGTTACACCAAGTGTATGGCATTTATCAAAGCTTTCCAAATAGGACACTTGAGATCTGTGCATTTCCCCAAGTACATTTTAATTCCACACACAAAAAAGACACAAACGCATATGAATCTCTACACACATTTTTATCTTTGTCTTTTTCAATATTTATGAATATATTCCCTACCAATGTGCCCTAAAATGGAGTTCTCTAAAGACTGCTTGTGTAGAAACTTTGCAGGTAAATGTAGTCCTAGCACTCATATCCCTAAACCAAATAAAATTTGTTTTAACATCCCTATTGTCTTTCACAATTTATAAAACGTGAATGCATGTGAATACATGCAAAACGTATCCTCACAACTTACCCTGTAAAGGAGACAGGGCATTCTAGACATCCTCTCTATTCAAAGGCAAGGAAAGGCTGCGTCTAGAGAGCAACTTGTCCCAAACCACTGGGCCACAAAGAAGGTGGGCACTCAGGTCTCCTGAGCCCTGGTCCAGCACTCTGGCTTCTGTATCAAGCTGCAACCGCTTCTTGGCCTTTGGGCTAAGATCAAGTGTAGTATCTGCACCAAGCTGCGGCAACTCACCAAATCACTTCTAATCTACTCTTTCTACAAATCCTTCTTTCTCCACACTCTTGCTAACCTCTTCTTTTAGTGGCCTCCCCACGGACTTTCTAGGTTCGTTCCACAAGAGGGACCTGCCTGGTGAAGGGCTTTTCGGAGAAACTCCTGGAGACATCCCTGAAATGGAAATACACCTGTCAAGAACTAGGCAGGGCCTCGCCCCTCCAACATTTCTCTTTTTTGTGTGGTACCAACTTCGATTGCCCAGAAATAATACTTCCTCACATACTGGCTGAGACAGAGAATGAACACGAATCACCCCACCCCAAAGTCATCGAAACACAGGACAGACGGAAGAGTAAAATCCCAAGAAGAACAAAAAACATCCTCACCCATGGGCCGCTGTCCTCCCCCTACATCAGGCAAACACTGTGGCTATACTGAAAGTTTCTAGCACAACCCAGAAGCTTAGTTTGGAGGTCCCCCGAGCACACCTGTTTAGAACCACTCGCTAGCTTACCTCTGCGGAGGTGGGGGGCTGAAAGCCAGGGCATCTTTTTACAAAAGTAGCCTGTGTATATGTAGGCACAGCGGCTCCAAAACCAAAACAAAACACCAGCCTTGACTAGGGCTGCCGCCAAGTCCCTCCACACTGCACTTACACACTGAACAGTAGACTGGAAGGTAAAGGGGATGTTTTCGAAGGAGCAGGGCAAAGGTTAACAAATGGCTTCCGTCCCACGCTTAGGGCACTATGTTTTTACGAAGAGCCTGTAAGATTCTCGCACGAGAGGGCACTTTAACTTCTAAATCAACCCCGCGGTTGGCCGGAGGCGGGTGTGCACACACCGCACAGACGCCCGCGGGGAGCGGCGCGGCGGAAACCGGGAGGCTCGAGCTGCCCCAGGTCGACCTCCCGGACGCAGCTTCAGCGCCGGGTGCCGAAGCGTAGAGGTGTCGGACGCGCAGCCGGCGGGGAATCTTCGCGCCGCGCCGCGCCCCGCCCGGCCGGGCCCCACTTCCTCCCCGCGGCCGCGCGGCCTCCCTCCCGGCAGCACCCGGGCCCGGCCCGCGGGGACCTCCCTGGAGGCCACGGCCAGAGCGTCGCCGCCGCCGCCGCCGCCGCGCCCGGGCCTCCCGCCCCGACAGCGGCACTCACCCGCGGCTCCAGCCGCCGCTTCCTCCGCCTGCGGCCGCATCCCTCCTCACGCCTCGCCTCCCTCGCGGGCTCCTTCCGCCCCAGACTCCGGCTCCGGCGCTGGGACAGTTTGAAAATGGCGCGGAGAGACGATCCCTGCAGGCGCGGAGTCGGCGCCGCGGTTACCTCGGTAACGGGAGCGGCGCAGGCGGTGCGCGGCGCGCGACCGGGGCGCGCTCGGCGGCGACGGCGGCGCGGGCCCAAGTGCCCGGAAACGCAACGGCCGGAGGGCGCGCGGCCACGGCGCCCCCTGCCGGTGGGCAAACTCCGAACCTCGGCGGAGGCCAGAAATAGATCCTCCCTTTTCCCGGATTCGCTGCTTGTCTACCCCGCGCAGGGTTTAAACGCTCCCCAGCGCTGGGTCCCTGCGGCGGATAAGGCTTCACCCGCCAGGGGAACACCTGCTGACCACGAAAAGTCCAACCTAATAATCCCGTTTCTTTGCAACTTTCCCTGACAACCGCCCAATAAAATTAATTTTTTATTGTTGCCACACCCCTCTCCCTGTAAAGCTGTGCCGACACATTTCTTGTACTCATCCCATCGCGAGTAAAATATCAAATTTTGATTCCAAGAGTTATAGCTCATCCCTTCAAAACGTAGTTGTATGCGTCTCTCTGGGCCCCCCACGACTGTGAACTTTTTGAGTCCGAGTTTATTTTACTCACCTCTGTTTCTCTAGCACCTATCACAATAAACTTTTGTGAAGGGAATCCAATTGAAATAAACTGGTTGTAGGGTAGAGAGCTTGCTTACTTAAACCATATAGGTCAAATCCTAGAATCCCACGTCTCCTCTGAGGATTTCTGCATAATCAGAGAGGAGCTCGGTCCTTTCTGTTCACTACTCTCCCGCGTAGGCCTTACAGTCAGACAAGTTACTTAATCTTTGTAAGTCGTGTAACTGCTGCGTGGGTTGTGAATAACTTTCTACCCATTCATATATCGACATACACACATGTTCCCACTATGTGTACTTCGTTTCCCCACAGGTCTTAATGAGTTCTTTTATGGAATTTCTAGGAGACAGTGACTTAGGTACTGTCGGTGGCTTTCATAGTCTTGAACATATACAATAAACACACTTTTTTGCTGGAAACGAATACCTCTTTTGGAAACAGGGAGGCATAAATATATTAATAATATGGCAAAATAGTTGTGCAACAGCCATCCAGTCCAGATGACTCCCTTTGCCCCAAAACCACAGTAATCAAAGAAATTTAAAAAGGTGGGTGAAACCCTGAAGTTATGGGCCTGTTTTGCTCCAGGGGATGTGAAAGACCAGAATCAGGTTCACTGTTGGAGTCCAGGGCCTAAGGTCAGGGTCCCTGGCACACGCATACATATCTGGGAGGGCTACCACTCAACCCACCACACTTCCTTAGATTTTGACATTTAGTCTGGGTGAGGAGGAAAACAATCATGCCTATGTAATGGAACCACTGTGAAAACCCGAAATAACAGGATCCAGAGAGTTTCCTGGTTGGTGAACACATCAGGTGATGGGAGGGTGACACGTCTGGAAAGGGCGTGAAAGCTCCATGCCCTTTCCCCCTTCCTTGCCCTGTGCATCTCTTCTATTTGGCTGTCCTTGAGTTCTATCCTTTATAAGAAGCTGGTAATAGTAAGTAAAGTGCCTTTCTCAGTTCTGTTAGCCATTCTAGTAAATTATTTAACCTGAGAGAGGTCATGGGAACCCCAGTTTAGAGTTGGTCCATCAGAAGTATGGGAAGCTCAGGACTTACAAATGGCATCTAGAGTAGGAGCTGTCTTGGAGAGTCTTTTTTTTTTTAAAGATTTACTTATTTGTTAGAGAGAATGAGAGGGAGAGAGCAGGCACGTGTACACAAATACGGAGAGGGGCAGAGGGAGAGAATCTTCAAGCCCCTGGCCCACCCCCATGGAGCTCAATTCCATGACCCACGAGATCACGACCTGAGTGGAAACTAAAAGACCGACTGAGCCACCCAGGCACCCAGTCTCGTAGAGTCTTAACCTGTGCAGTCTGCAGTAACTCTGGGTAGTTTGAGTCAAACCTGGTGATTCACAGACCTGTACCCCTGGGGCTAATAATACATTATGTGTTAATTAAAAAATTAAAAAATTAAGAAAAAGAAATTATTTCATATTTTAATTGAAGTCTGGACCACTTGGAAAAGTGGTTTTGGAAAAAAAAAGTGGTTTTGGAAAAGACACCATATTTGGTGTTAGGAGAGAAAAACAAACAAACAAACACCTGGTGTCAAAAGTGTTGTGAATGAAAGTAACTCACCAGGAAACTACTAGGTATGTGCAGATAATGTTCAGGAGAAACTTAGCAGAGATAAGTTGAGGTTTCTTTTTCAAGTTTCCTCTCCATATTTTCCAAACATAGTCTGTGTATCTGGATATCATTAACTCTGCTGTTGTCACTGATTATCCCATTTCCCCTGTTAGACCACGGGCTCCTTGTACTATACATCACATTGGCATGATTGTTTTCTTGCTCACCCAGACTAAATGTCATACACAGAAGACTCATGTGATCTTCTTTGTGCCTATAACCAAGCAGAGTGACTGGCACTTCAAAGATCAGGATAGGTGAATTGAACTGAGCAAAACCGAATCAACCAGATTTTCCAACACCAAGCCCAGTATAGCACAGCTGCCTCCCCTCGTGACTGGCCCAGAGATGGGGCTAAAATGTCAACATGACCACAAGCTAACTCAGGTCCTTTTATTTAAGGATTAGGGACTCAGTTTCCCTATTACCACAGGTGTGTGGTTTGGCTGGAAACCTGACTTTTACTGGCAGAGAAGGCTAATGATTACAATAGTTCCCGTCTGTCTGGAGCCCTGCAGCGGAGCCTTGTAGTGACTTGGCCACAAAACACACTCAAGCTGTGGAAGTGATCAGATATTATGAGAAGCTATTCTTTAGCAGCAGAGACACTAGAAAATTATTTCCAAGAAAGGGGTCGCTTTTAAAAGCACAATGCTAGAGCATCTTAATGACATAGCAGTTTCTTCTGTGTGTCTCCGAAGACATCAGAACTTTTCACAGCATAATGCTAGTGCAAGGGATTACACCTTTTATTTTTTTATTTTTATATTTTTAAAGATTTTATTTATTTATTTAACAGACAGATATCACAAGTAGGCAGAGAGGCAGGCAGAAAGGGGGGGGAAGCAGGCTCTCTGCTCCGCAGAGATGTGGGGCTTGATCCCAGGACCCTGGGATCATGACCTGAGCCGAAGGCAGAGGCTTAACCTACTGAGCCACCTAGGCGCCCCTTATTTTTATTTTTTTTAAAGATTTTTCATTTGTTTATTTGATGGACAGAGATCACAAGCATGCAGAGAGACAAGCAGAGAGAGAGAGAGGAAGGGAAATAGGCTCTCTGCTGTGCAGAAAGCCCAATGCGGGGCTTGATCCCAGGACTCTGGGATAGGACCTGAGCCGAAGGCAGAGGCTTTAACCCACTGAGCCACCCAGGAGCCCCAGGATTACACCTTTTAATCACCATTTGGAGTCAGTAAGAATAGAGAGAAGAGTAGGGGCTCTGCATGAGTGAAAAGATTGATAAACACCAATATAATATTTTAAAAAATTTTTTCTTGCACATCAAAAGTTCTGTGGTCAAAAGACAAAAGATGGCTGGGAAAAATATTTACCACTATTATCATAGACCTAATATATAAAAAGCTCCTATAACTCGATAGTAAAATGCCTAGCAAATAATAGAATACAGTAGGAAAATAATTTTAAAATGAGCAAAGATATAAACATGTAATGCATCACATGGCTCTTTACCTGTATGAACAGGGACTCACTGAAAATAAGAGGCATGTAAATTGAAAGTAGTGGAAGTGTGAAGGATGAGTAGGTAGCCAAGCAAAAGGTAGAGAAACGCAATAAGCAAAGATACGAATAAACGAATATTACTCATAACGCATCAAGTGTATTAGGTTATGTTCTAAGTGCTGAGCATGCTTTACAGGTACTAGTTCATTTACTCACCATAGTAACCCTATAAAATAGGTAGTATTGGTATCTCCATTATACCGACCAGAGTAACTTATCAGAAGTCACAAAGTAAGTGATAAAAGTGCTGGTTTCAAGTCTGGAAGTTAAAACAATTATGTCAAGGAAAGGAACTCCATAGGACAAGGGCCAAAAACAGAATATTTGGATGATGATCAATTAAACTTTGTGGAGACATAGCATTGCCAGGGTCCCAACGGGCTAATTAGACGAGCCTCCCACAAAAACACAGATTTCTGTGCCACCTCTCTAACAGATGGTCACCGCAGCCAGCCTGGAGCTACTTCCAACAACAGGAGAACTCACTGCTTTTCGAAGAAGCTCATTGCATTGCTGAAAGCTTTGTTAGAAAAATTCTTCTTTATATGAAGCTAAAGTCTGCTTCTCCTTGAGTGTGAGTATTTTTTTCTGGGCAATCAAAAGAATGTGAATCTTCTCTCTCATATATGTGATGACTCTTCAAAATACTCCAGATCCTTCAACCTTTGATCATATGACATGGTCTCCAAGCCTATACTTTAACTGGTTGCCTCGTCTGGAGTAGAAACACTCTAGTTTCTCTGTTTTCTTATCGAAATTTGTACCTACAAATTATTGTATCAGATTGGGACTGAGGACTGGGATGTCTTTGTTTCTGTTAATGTATCTGGCACAACACTTTCAATGTATATCATCATGATCTAGTATCACCTTAGCCTTTTTATAACTGAGTCACGTGTTCACCAGTAAAGAACGATACACAGGCTTCTTTCTATGGCTGATACATTTTTAATATATATATTTACTTACATTATATTGAAGGCACATATGAGTTTTTGGAGCAGAGATCGAAGTTATTATTACTCACATCAATAACTATGGGTCACTTGCTGAACCCCCAGAGTGATAAGATGGAAGACAGATGCTACCCAATATAACCTGGGTCCTGCGCTGCAGGAGAGTAAGTCCCTCTAAATAATCTGAGAGTTTATATATGAGAGGGACAGCTTTCACCCTTCCCCTCCTGAGAAAGGGAGAGAAACGTTTGCTGCCTATGGTATATGCTCATATTCCTTACAAAGAGAAGGGATGTTGTGAAGTGCAAACCTGGTGATTCACAGACTTGTACCCCTGGGGCTAATAATACATTATATGTTAATAAAAAATTAAAAAATTTTTAAAAACCAAAAATAAATTATTCCATATTTAAAAAAAAAAAGAAAGAGAAAGGAAATGTTCTGGGTCTACCTTCTGGAATATAAATATGTTTGACCCTTGAACATTGTGGGGGGTTGGGGCACAGACCCCCTGCACAGCTGTAAATCCACATATAACTTCTGACTTCCTTAATACTTACTAACAGCCTACTATTGACTAGAAGACTTACCGATAATATACACTTGATGACATATTTTGCAAGTTATAGGTATTATGTTATATATATTATATTATATATTATATTTTTACATGTTATAGGTATTATATATTAGAGAAAAGAAAATATTATTAAGAAAATCGAAAGAGAAAACACATTTACACTACTGTACTGTATTTATTGAAAAATAACCTGCAAGTAAGTGGACCTGCACAGCTCAAACACATATTGTCCAAGGGTCAACTGTGAATGTCTCCAGGGGGAAGACAAGTGAAGCTTCTCCTGGTCTGTACCTCCTGGGACACCTCCCTGGTTTCAGGCTGTGCCTCCCCCCCACCCCCGAAAGGTAAATACAGACATCGGGGAGGTAAAGCCCTCGGTTGTCTCACTATTCTGCCATAGCCCTATTCTAACTTCTACGGCTTTTTCTTTCTTTTTTTTTTTTTTAAACGATTTATTTATTTATTTATTTATTTGATAGAGAGCTCACAAGTAGGCAGAGAGGCAGGCAGAGAGAGAGAGAGAGAGAGAGAGAGGAGGGGGAAGCAGGAGAGCCCGATACGGGGCTAGATCCCAGGACCCTGAGATCATAACCTGAGCCAAAAGCAGAGGCTTAACCCACTGAGCCACCCAGGCACCCCTGGCTTGTTCTTTAACAAGATGAAACTTGCTCAGAAAGTCTCAACTGTGCAGAAACATGAAAATACTTCCTTGTTGAGTTGAGCTGCCTTTGCATCTTTCTCCTTGGCTGGGACTGGCTCTCTCATCCTCTCTCAGGATTCATCACAGTTTCCAGAGATTGATCCTATCGGTCAACATGTATTTGGCTGCAAGTATCAGAATGCCTGACGAATCATTGGTCAAGTGATCAAAGCATTTCATGGTCTCACTTGACCACATCCCTGATGGTAGCAGGTCCTAGTCTGGTGTGCAGTTCAGGGCTGCCATCAAGGACCTGATCACTTCTCATCCATCCACGTTCTCTCTTCTCAGTGGATGGCTTCTGTCCTCAGACCTTTTGCCCCATTGTTTTGGGGATGGTTGTCACAACTCCAAGAAACAGGTGTGCATGCAGCAGTATCCAGTGGAAGAAGGGAAGGCAGATGGAGCGCCTGGGGCTCAGTGGGTTGGGCGTCTGCCTTTGGCTCAGGTCATGATGCCAGGGTCCTAAGATTGAGCCCCATATTGGGCTCAGCAGGGAGTCTGTTCTCACTCTTGCTCTCCCTCTGTGCTCTCTGTCTCTCAAATAAATAAAAATCTTAAAAAAAAAAAAAAGTGAGCACAGAAGACAGAGATTGCATGACAAGAAAAAAAAAGGACTATACTCAGAGACCTCTTCCTCATCAGGGAGAAAAATGTTGCCCAGAATCCCCTAGTACAGTTCCCTTTATTGGCCAGAACTAGGTTCCATGTCCCCTGCCCCCCGCCCAAGAGCATTCCCTGGCAAAGAAGGCCTGAATCACTTCTGCTTCATTACCAGACCAAATTAGGGTTTTATTAGCAGTGTAACAGAATGCTAAAAGGGATCATGAATTTTTGGAGAGCTTGTCTCTTCATCTCAAATCAAGAGAGATTTCATCCTGCCTGTGAGAGCTTTCCTCACCACAAGAGACATGTGATCCTGGCTTCGGTAGCTGCTTCTAGATGCTTCTCCTGGAGCGTGTTCTTCTAGTCCTTCCAAACAATTTTTGTCAGCCTCCTATAACCTGGTTGTAAGGCTCCTTCTGTTAAAGTGAACTAGACAGATTTCTGTGGTCCGCTACTGAACCCTAATAAGAAAGGGTCCTGTCTAGGAAGGTGTACAGGAAGGGAAGCTGGAGACCGTGCCTGTTCCAGGGCAGAGAAAGAATAAGAAACCTTTGGGCATAGGGATGCCTTGACTCTTGGCAGGTGAGCTGCAGGAGAGAGAACCCTAGGGAAGAAGAGAGGGGGTTTTCCAAAGCATGCGCAGCAGCAAAGAAAGAGGCTTAGACCCCTGGCAGGCCCTGATAGCTGACAGTGGTTCGCAGGAACACAGGTCAAGTAAGAACTTCCCTGTCCCCTCCCTTCCTCTCCTTTCTTGAGCAACTTGGGTAGAGGAGGAATTGAAATGAAGACAGAAAAGAGCAAAGCAAGTGACCGCTTCCCTTTCTCTTCTCTCTCTGCAGCAGTCCCGAGCTAGGAAAGGGAGAAAACACTGACCGTTCAGCCATCCTTAAAGTTTTGTTTATGACAGGGATCTGGATATTTTCATTACTGACCATGGACTTATTCTAGTTCAGAGACACCAAAAAGCTCATGGGTTATACTGGTGTTATTATTTCTAGGGGCAAGAGGAAATAACATTCCTGTTTTGAGCCGTTCTGAGAAAACCATACATACTATCTAAACTTCAAACATATACTTGGGCTTCTTCTTCTTTTTTTTTCTTTTTCAGGGTTGGGGAAAACCATCTGAAGAGGAAGAATCAGATACAGAGAACTTGCCTCACCTCACTCTTCCCAATTCATTGAAACTGGATGAAAATAGACAGTTTCAGGGGTGCCTGTGTGGCTCAGTTGGGTAAGCGTCTGACTCTTGGTTTCAGCTCAAGTCATGATCTCCTGGTTGTGGGACTGAGCCCCACAAGGGGCTCTTTGCTCAGTGCGGAGTTAGCTTCAGATTCTGTCTCCCATTCCCTCGGCCCATGCTTTCTGTCTCTCCGAATTTAAAAAAAAAAAAAAAAAATCTTGGGGTGCCTGGGTGGCTCAGTGGGTTAAGCCGCTGCCTTCGGCTCAGGTCGTGATCTCAGGGTCCTGGGATTGAGTCCCACATCGGGCTCTCTGCTCGGCGGGGGGCCTGCTTCCCTTCCTCTCTCTCTGTGATCTCTTCCCTTCCTCTCTCCTACCGTGATCTCTCTCTGTCAAATAAATAAATAAAATCTTTAAAAAAAATCTTAAAAAGAAAAAACTCAGAAGTTTCAAAAATACCCCCTACAGAGACTTAAAGCCTCTGAAAGATGGTGCAGATGTATAAAAATGTTTAAGAGGACTTGGAGAAATCAGGGGATGCCAAATATGTAGTGGGATATGATGAGAAGCTGGTGATATTTCAAGGAATACCCTCAATTTTCCAGTGGATGAAATGTAAAGTCAAAATCAGCCCTGCTCCTACTTTAGTGCTCAGCACATGGGGTTTTACTAGAAACACCAAATCCTGGGCTAAATGTGCTGCGGGTCTGATCCAATACAGCAATTACTTTTGCGGTGTAGAGCTCCCATAGCACCCTGTGCTTCTTTTCATAGCATTTAATATTCTGCATTGTAATTGATTTTTAAATTTATTTAGCAGGATTCTGAATTTAACTCACACCACCTCTCCAAAATAGGGAGAAGTTGTGGTCCCTTGGTTAACTAATCCAACCTCCTTCCTCCATCGCCCCCTGCTGGTGAAGAGTAGAAAAGCGAACATTTCCATCCTTTCTGGTTTAAATGTAATCTGGTCCTACAATTTAAACAGTCCCTTGGAAAACAAAAGCTTGGAGAATAAAAAGTCTTGGAAAATAAAAGCTCAGTCTGTCAGATTTTCCACCCTTTCCGCTCCAAGATGGTAACTGCGTGGGGGCGTGTGGGGGGGTGTGGAGTTGCCTGACCTTGTGGCTGAGGGAAGACTGGTCGTTGGGAACCTCTTCACCTCTTGTCCTCTTTGTGGCTCTTGGCCTGCTATATTGGGCTGAAATCTATGGCTGATGTATGCATGGATATCTCTCTGTCTTCTCTGTTTCTCTTCCTGATGGCCCTTTCTGACCCACTCCGCCTTCCCTGGCCTCCTCCACCAATACCTCCCCCTCTGACGGGCTGTGACTTCCATTTTATCGCCATCCCACGTTGCAGTTGCTCACCTACCTCACAGGCACTGTGGATCCCCAGCCAGATTCTCAGATATTTTCAGTCACAAAGGCCTCACGTGGAAAGTATAGATAACTTTAAATTTAAATATCATGGGGCGCCTGGATGGCTCAGTGGGTTAAGCCGCTGCCTTTGGCTCAGGTCATGATCTTAGGGTCCTGGGATCGAGTCCCACATCGCGCTCTCTGCTCAGCGGGGAGCCTGCTTCCTCCTCTCTCTCTGCCTGCCTCTCTGCCTGCTTGTGATCTCTCTCTCAAATAAATAAATAAAATCTTAAAAAAAAATTTAAATATCATGACTTTTCAGGACCTCCTCTTGCCTTTGGTATCTTCCCCAGTCCCATCCTACATACTCAGGACAGGTGTCTGACTGCTGTGTTCGTGTCTTGTTCTTTGTCCCACAATTCTGGGGCTGAAGAGGCCTGGCTTCCACCTCCTTTACTCCTTCTCCCACACCCTCCTTCTACCACAGAGTAGTTAGAGCTCAACTGAGTGTCTTCTCTACCCAAGGAAAGAACAGTCTGAGCCAAGTCATCCAGGCCTGGTTTCTAATGGAGGGGAGGGGAATGAAGCTTAATAAAAGAATTAAGGAAATCACCTCTAGATACAATAACCTATTTTTTGAGGCTGTTGTTTGGCTGCACAATCTTATTTGGAGGTCAGAAGCTGAATATTAATTTGATCTTTCTGTTTGCATGCATTACATGTAAATTGTTTAGAACAGTTCCTGGCATCCAGTAAGCAATCAGTGTTCTCATTCTGTAATAAATCTCTTAATCTCCTTCTGAGGCTGGTTGGTGTCTTATATAAACTAGGAAAAATATGTGCTAGGGAAAGCAAAAGAGAAAAATCATGCTGATAAGTTCTACAATATTAACCTTATTAACCAACATCTACATTTTACCACATTTCAAAATTCTCAACTAGGATATGCTTGTGGAGGGATTCAAACAATATAGGTGATTACACAAACGAAGCCCCCAAGAAACTTCCAATATTGTCCCTGGCCTGACCCCTGTTTTATTCTTTTTCCTAAAAATAATAACTGCAAGCAGTCTGTTTGAATCTTTTCTACTTGTCCATCTCCCCTATGATGCTACTATACTAGCTTTTTGAGCTTGCCCCTGTAGCAACAGAGGTCCCCAATAAATGTTTGATGAGTGAATAAGTAATTGAATGATGCATTTTGAAATAATACAGATTACATAAAATGTCTTTTTAAAAATATTTTATTTATTTATTTGACAGAGATCACCAGTAGGCAGAGAGGCAGGCAGAGAGAGAGGAGGAAGCAGGCTCCCGGCAGAGCAGAGAGCTGGACGTGGGGCTCGATCCCAGGACCTTGGGATCATGACCTGAGCTGAAGACAGAGGCTTTAACCCACTGAGCCACCCAGGCACCCCACATAAAATGTCTTAAGAAAAAAATTTACTGTTATATATAAATATGTTAAGATGCTTAGTCACCTTTTGAGCTTTCTTGATAGGACCGCTTCTGATTAAAATAGAACAGAGATTAAATTATGAAATTAATTTAATTACAGTGTTCTTCTAAATGCTTCCTATTATGCTTCAGAGACCTGATACCGAATAATGAAGATTAGACGATGACAAGGCATTTCATCAAGGCTTTGTGCTTTTATATGAATATCTGATACCATAGCAATAATGTCCAAAGCTTTCATGTTTATTTTTGATGTGTTCTCGATTATAACCAATACAACTTCTGTTATCTAATGTACTAAGGTAAAATGGAATGTGCTGGGTATTGATCAATTGGATGCATCAGTGTTTTAAAAGGTAGTAATATGATTCTTTTTTAAATTAAAAAAATAAATAATTTTGGCAGTCTGATTAAAATAGGGAAAAGACACACCAATCTAGTGAATTAGTGTGCATGAATAAGAAATAAGTTGCAGTTTATGTCTCATTCCCAGGATTGGTAATGGGGTTCTTTTCCGGGTCATTCTGGAGGACTCCAAACCAATTTCTTGGAAGGTCAGTTGAGGATAGAAGCGCCTCTTCCCTGCCGTGTCCCAAGTGGGCAGAGAGCAGACATCTGTCCTTGCATGGTCACAGAAGCACATGTGAGATAGACAGGCCTGTTCCATCATTTCTTAACAGCATGGCCTTGGGAAAACTGACCTCACTAAATGAGCTTGTGAATTCAACAAACACATTCTCACCATAGTGCTTAGCACATAATGCTCAAAGTTAATTACAAACTACTCGCCGTTCTAGAAATGTTCTAGAAAGGGCTTTCTTTCTAACCAAGATATGTTTGGGTTGCCACTAGAAGGAACAAACCTCCATTTCCTGCATCTCCATCTATAGTCATCTGAACCAGTACCTGTCTCCTCCGATCCCTATCTCAGAATAGGGAAGCTATGTGGTAGCCGTGGTGGGAGCCATGGATTACTGTTGTAGTGCTGTGAACTTGAAGCTGAAAGTCATTGGTGGCTTCTTACTTCTGGCCCCCCAGCCCTTCCATGGAGTTTTAAAGCACATAATTTCATGAATTAAATTCCTTTCTTCTTAAAATACCTAGAATGTTTTTTATTTCCTACACTGAACTCTGATGGGTACACAGACTCAAGATCATTTTAATAAAGTCCCAGCTTTGTCCTTTGTCTGGGACATTATCCTTACTTTCTTCATAATCAAGCATCTGCAAAGAGTTGTCCTTCTATATTGTAAACCTGTCCTTTATCTCCTATTTGTACTCAATTCTACAACAATCAGGCTTCCTCTCTGCTACTAAAGTACTAAAATGCCTTGACCAAGGTCAGCTATGATGCACCAAATGCCAAATTCAGTAGATTTTTTTCAGCCCTTGTCTTATTAACCATCCTTGGACATTGCCTTATTGGACACGGTTGATCATACCTTTCTTTCTGGAAACTGCTCCTCTCTTGATCCTTGTGACACAATATCTCATGGGCTTCTCTCACTTTTTTGATCAATCTCTGTTGTGAGCTCCTTTTCTTCCCTAATCCCATTAAATGTTGGTACTTCCTAGGGTTCAAGCCTCAGAGCTCTTCCCTTCTTAGTAGACTGCGCTTCTGTGAATTCAGCTACTATCCCCATGGCATTGACTCCTAAATCTCCACCCCTCCTCTGCATGATCTGGGCACTGTAGACAACCCGCTCTCCTTCTGCCTCCAGACACACTCAGTTCTGAAAACACCTTGCCTGGGGCTTTCATTCTCCCATGACTTTATCCCGTGGTTCCCCCCCATCATTGTCGTATCTCTCTTCTACTGAATTTTCCTGAAATATAAAAACATTTGCTTGTTAGACAATGGTTTCTTAGATATAACACCAAAAACACAAGTGACAAAAGAAAAAAATGGATGAATTGAACTTTATCAAAAGAAAATATTTTGTGCTGTGAACAATGTCACCAATGAAGTGAAAAGAAACCTGCAGAATGGGAGAAAATTTTCGCACATCATATATCTGATGTGGGTCTTACATTCAAGATGTGTAAAGAAAACTTATGACTCAATAATAAAAAGATAAACTAAAAAGAGGCAAAAGACTTGGATAGATATTTTTCTGAAGAAGATATACAAATGTCCAGAAAGTACCTCAGAAGATGCTCAACATCATTTTCCATCAGGAATGGATAAATATCCATACAGACAAACCATAATGAAATAAAACCTCACATTCATCAGGGTGGCTATAATCCAAAAGACAGATAATAACAAGTGTTGGCAAAATTGGAATGCTCATACATTGCTGGTGGGAATATAAAACAGTTCAGTTGCTTTGGAAAACAGTTTGACAGTTCCTCAAAGAGTTAAACCTAGAGTATGATCCAATAATTGTACTACTGGGTATTTACCCCCAAAATACAAAACCACTAATTCCAAAGGATACATGCACTGCTATGTTTATGGCAATGTTGTTTGTAATAGCCAAACCAGGGAAGCAGCCCAAGTGTCCACTGATAGAAGAATGGATAAAGAAGATATGATATATAAATACATTGGAATATTACTCAGCCATAAAAAAGAATAAAATCTTGCCCTTTGCAACAATGTGGATGGAGCTAGAGAGTATAATGCTAAGTGCAGTAAGTCAGGCAGAGAGACACATACCATATGATTTCACTCATATGTGGAATTTAAGAAAACCAGTACAAAAAAAATGAGCAAAGGAATAAAGAGAGAGAAAAACCAAGAAACAGACTCTTAATTATAGGGAACAAATTGCTGGTTACCAGAAGGGAGGTGAGCGGGGGATGGGTGTAACATGTGATGAGGATGGGGGGCGCACTTGTCACGAGGAGCACTCGGTGATGTACAGAAGCGTTGAATCACTGTATTGTACACCTGAAACTAATATAACACTATATGCTAACTATACTGGAATTTAAAATTAAATGTAAATTTTTAAAAAGTTACCATTATGACCCAACAATTCCATTCCTAGGTAATATACCCGAGAAAACTAAAAACACTTGGCCCTACAAAAACCTGTGCGCAGATGTTCAGAAGCAGAATTATCCACAGTAACCAAAATGGGAAAGCAGTTCAAACATCTATCAATGGATGAATGGGTGAAAAAGTGTCTATAGAATAGAATATGATTTGTCCCTATAGAGAAGTGAAACTTGAAAAGATTTCATTAAGAGAAAGAAGCCAATCATAAAAGACTGCATGTCGTATGATTCTATTTATATGAAGTATCCAGAATAGGTAAATCTAAATAGATAGAAAAGTAAATTAATGCCTGCCAGGGACTGGGAGGAATGGAGAATGGCTGCTAATGGGCATGGATGGCATTTATTTTGGGGTGATAGAAATGTTCTGAAATTAGATAGTGGTGATGGTTGCACAACTGTGAATATATTAACTTCATTGCATTGTAAATTTTTAAATAAGATTTTATTTATTTATTTGACAGACAGAGATCACAAGTAGGCAGAGAGGTAGGCGGAGAGAGAGAGAGGAGGAAGCAGGCTCCCCGGCTGAGCAGGGAGCCTGATGTGGGGCTTGATTCCAGGACCCTGGGATCATGCCCCAAGCCGAAGGCAGAGGCTTTAACCCACTGAGCCACCCAGGCACCCCTGCATTATAAATTTTAAATGGACAAACTATATGATATGTGAATTATAGTTTGGTAAAACTATTTTTTAAAAATACCAACCCACTTGCTTGTCTTTTAAGGCTTGGAACAAACATCATCCCCTTTTTTAAAAGATTTATTTCCTTATTTGAGAGAGGTGAAAGAGAGAGAGCATGGGTGCCGAGGGGAGGGGAGAGGGTGGGGAAGAGGGAAAAACAGTCCTAAGCAGACTCTGTGCTGAGCACAGAGCCAGGCGTGGGGCTCGATCTCATGACCAATATTGGTATCGGGACCTCAGCTGAATCCAGGAGTCGGATGCTTAACTGACTGCACCACCCAGGCACCCCAAACAACTCCCCATCATTCAGTCAGTTCCCTCAGTAATGCTGAACACCTAGGATATGCCAAGCCTCCTTGTTCTAGGCTTGGAGACAGAGAGGGGAATGAGCCAAGCAAGGACCCTGCTCTCAGTGGGGAATGTAGGCGGGTGGTAGAAAATAAACAAGTAAACAAATAAGTGAATAGTTTAACTTCAGGTTAGGAGAGGTGACTGAGCAAACGAGACGGGTAAAGTGGCAGAGAATAATGGGAGACGAAAGTGGTCAGGAAAGGCCTCTCTCCTCAGAGAGAGAGCATATGAGCCGAGCGCCGAATGTCAAGGAAGCAGGCTTATGAAGATCTGGGGTCAGAGTAGTTTCAGCAAAGAAGAGTTTAGTTTAATCAGTTCGTGCAACAGAAAAGAGTGACTGGAGTACAGGAAATGAGAGTGGGGAGGAGATGAGTTCAGAGAGGTAGGTGAGAATCCAGATTCCACCGGGCCTTAGAGACCATTCAGGGAGTTTGAATTTTTCTAGGAGCAGCAGGAGCCATTGAAAAGTATGGCAATTGGAATTTTCCAAAGATAGCCACATCAGTATAAATCCCATTCACACACTCTCCTTACAAATTGACTGAAACTCTCCCATTGCCAGGTGGGGGTTATGTCCCCTCAGTTTGGGCCTAGGCATGGCGCTTATCCCTTCTCTGACCAAGAGAGTATGGCTGAAGTGAAACCATGTGACTTGCAGGTAGGTCATAAAAAATACAGTTTTACTCTGTTTCTCTCGAAATTTTCCCTTGGAACTGAGCGGACGTGATGTGATGAGCGGACGTGATGTGATGAAACCAAAATCATCTTCTCAGATCACCAGCAGGGGGTTGTGTGGAGAGACCCTGAAGCTCCCAGCCAGCAGCCGGCATCAACCGCCAGTCAGGTGAGAGGGGGAGTCCTCAAATGATTCCAACCTCAACCTCTGACTGCAGCGGCGAAGCTTCCAGACATCATGGAGCAGAGATAAGTCATTTCTGCTGTGTCCCGTTGGGATTCCTGACACACAGAATTCATGAGCATAAAAAATGGTTTTTTTCCCTCACAACAGTCTGAGGGCATTTGTTACAATAGACAGTAACTGGGACAAAAGGTACAAATGAGGAAGTCTGTGTGATTCCTTCATTTTTTTTTTTTTTTAAGATTTTTATTTATTTATTTGACAGAGGGAGAGATCACAAGTAGGCAGAGCAGCAGGGGGAGGAGGGAACCAGGCCCCCCGCTGAGCAGAGAGCCTCATGTGGGGCTTGATCCCATGACCCTGAGACCATGACCTGAGCTGAAGGCAGAGGCTTAAACCACTGAGCCACCCAGGCACCCCTCATTCATGTTTTAAAATGTCATTTAGGTTTCTGTGAGAAGACTGAATTACGCAGAGTAGAAGCAAAAAGTCTTATGAAGACTCCCTAATGTGTCCCAGGTAGAATCAGTTACTCCAACTCGACCATTTCTAACATGTCACCTATAAATGTATTTTTTTCATTGGCTTACATCTCCCTCAAGGAACTTAGAGTTTAGTAGTTTTTCTCTTTAGGAAAGTGAAAGTAATTTTTATTTGAAAATCCTGAAAGATTGTGTAATGAAAAGAAATATTAAAATAGCCATCTTCTTAGTCTTATTTGGCCATATATAAAAGGAACATAAACTTTATGAATTAGGAAAATAATAAAATCAAATAATAAAATAATAAAAATCAATTTCTTAATCTTCTAGATTTTTAAAAAAAGAATTTATTTATTTATTTATTTATTTATTTATTTATTTATTTATGAGAGAGACAGACCCAGAGCATGAACAGGGGGGAGGAGGCAGAAGGAGAGGGAGCAGCAGACTCCCTGCTGAACAAGGAGCTCGATGCAGGGCTTGATCCTAGGACTCTGGGATCATGGCCTGAGCTGAAGGCAGATGCTGAACCGACTGAGTTACCCAGGCGCTCCTCTTCTGGATTGTTTGAGTGAAGATATTTTACTCACTGTGTCTTTCTATGGATATTAGCGACAAGAATGTTTATCTCACGGTTACTAAAAGCTGATGAAACAGCATTAGCAAATTATTAAAGACTTTTAATTGTGGATAATGGTTTCCCAGTCAAAGATCTCAGTGAGACTTCCTGTAACCTGAGAAGACTTGTGTGTGTGTGTGTGTGTGTGTGTGTGTGTGTGTGTAGGGAGGTAGGGTGGTAGGAAAAGGAATGGATCCCTTTTATGTGTTGTCATTTTCCTGGACCAATTATGTCGCTCCATTTCATCCATTCACTCTGGAGAGTTGAGTTTGATTTCTCAACCATTGCCAAGAAATACATGATTGATTTATTTCTTTTTAAAATTGAGTGCTTATTAGCATTGTGTTAAACGTTTTATCGTTATTTGATTTAATCCTTACAATGAACCTATGAGAGAAGTACAACTATTTCCATTTTACAAATAAAGGATACTGAGGCACAAAGAAGCTATTTCACTTGAACAAGTTCATAAACCCAGACAGTGCCAGGATTTGAGCCCAGTTCTCTCTGGCTTCAGGGTCTGAGGTCTTATTTAGCTCAATGTTATACTGTCACTGGTCTTCATGGATGTTGTCCAATGACATGTCCCATTTCTTCTACAAAATCTTCCTTGCCTTGACTTTATCAGAGCACAGAATAGCTAGCTCCTCTGAGTTATTACAACACTTAAGACTGTATCATTCACTTGACACCTATCATTTATTATCTTATACAGTGCATGTGATTTTGTGTAAATACGTGTTTTGCCTGCTTCAGTAGGGGATTTTGATTGCAAATACAGCGACTAACTGAAGTGCTCCCTATCACTCCTTGCCCTCGAAATGGGAAGAATAGTGGGTGAGTCATAGAATCAAAAGAAAACAGAACCACTGGACCTTGGGAAGAATGGCAACCAGAACAACTCCAGGGATCTTTAGTGAAAACATCTATGTACAGTCTCTTTCGTATGATCACTGGAATGATTTGACTCCAAGGGCCTTTATTCCACACAAGTGTCACTCAGCTCAAGATTCAGATCCCTGGAAGAGACAGTCTGGTTGGTCCAACCAGCATGGCCATCTGCCTAATCCTTGTAGAGCCCAGGGACAGTGATGGATACTGACCAGGATCCAGAATGACTCCACTGTGATATAGAATGAGCAATAGTTATATTTGCTTCTAGAGTATTTTGATAAATTGTGTACTCCTTGATGAAGAATAATATGATTTTTCAGGCAGAGGTATCCTGAGAATAAGCAGAGAAATCACCATTCTTAGGATGATACCCTAAGGAGAGGCACATTACTACAGGCTTCATCAGTAACCAAGTACTTAATCTATTATACTCTTATTAACTGACCCCCATTTTCTTCTTTTTACAGAACTGTTCACTGTGATGAATTTTATGATTTGATCAATATTACAGCAGACTACACCTCCTGAATAAACAAACATGGAAATGAGTTATTATAACCACAAGTTAGAAGTAATACATTCATAGCTATAGTTAATTCAAAACAAACTTGGTTTATAAAATTACAAGTTATAATAAGTAAGTTTTAATACACATCACTTAAAGGTTTTTTTTCTTCAAATTAAATTTTAGGGCCTACAAACTTTCTTAAGAAGCCATATAATGTTTTGAATTAAATGTTGTACTATTCAACTACTTAGAAATCCTTTTAGAAAGTTCTCTTTCTCTAAGTGCTATAATATTGACTGGTCAGTCCTGAGCTCAAAGTAGTTGCAGAGAATCAATACTGGCTTAATTACAACTTGGCAAAGCCTGGGAGGTAAACTAATAAGAGCTCTTGGACCAGAAAAACCATCCAAAGATAAAAGGCTTTAAAAAAATTATGGCAAATGCAAGATATATTATAATCTAATGAAACAATGTAAGATTTCTACAAAAAAACCCTCAAACCTTTCTGCACATATTATTAAACTCATCTACAAAACACAAAATGATAATGATAGTGCTTCTCAAGACCATCAAATGTTAAATCAGTTGCCTAAAGTTACCCAGTAAATTAGCGTCAGTTTGGGCAAGATTTTTTTCACCGTATGTTTAATCCATTATGCAATGAATGCTGAACAGAAAGCTCTAATGGTTAATAGTAACATATAGATAAACATTGAGAAAACTAAACCCAATCCCCCCCAAATTGCACATAATTGCACCTCTTCTTTCTACTGCTTTATGCATGTTATTTTTACATATTTGCTATTCATGCACTCATATCATTCTGTGATCTTCATTTTTCTTTGATTCCTCAGTATAATCCTTCTACCTTTCTTCTCATGTTGGACACCAGAAATCAACCTAATACCTCTCACTTCAGAACGCTCACATGATCATTTGCGTATTAATCCAGAAAGATTTGAGGTTCCTCCTCCTTTCACAAACAAGGGTATATCTTCTGTTCTCTGTTTAGCCCGAAACTACCAAATGGGCACATGACTATAAAACTAACATGCCAGTTCATCTAGTGCAAAAACAATACCTTGATACTTCTCTTAAGGAGTCAAATCAAGGTTAGAGAAATTGTAGTCTTTCTAATCTGCAGGTTATTGAAATTGTAGTCTTTCTAATCTGCAGTAGAGTGTCTGCTACCACATCTCATCTTCTAATTTTAATCGCAAATGAATGGATCCAGACTATGGATTGAAGATGTTTTCCTTTGCATACAATGTTTCTAGAAAACAAACAAATCACTATTGCGTTACAGATCTTATACTTGGAGAGGTATGTGGAGATTCTAAAGTATCCACTGTGAATGACAAGATGTTAAATTAGGATTGCTGTGCCTGGGAAAGTTCTGAGGTAGTATCTGAAGTATTTTTTTTTAAAGACATTATTTATTTGACAGACAGAGATCACAAGTAGGCAGAGAGGCAGGCAGAGAGAGAGGAGGAAGCAGGCTCCCTGCTGAGCAGAGAGCCTGATGTGGGGCTCAATCCCAGGACCCTGGGATCATGACCTGAGCTGAAGGCAGAGACTTTAACCCACTGAGCCACCCAGGAGCCCCCTGAGGTAGTATTTAATACTCAAATGCATAATTGAATATAATTTGGAATAGGTATGATTTTCATTGTTTTTAATTTAATGCAACCAGAGGAAACTTCTGGTACAGAGCAGGCATGGAACAGCAATGGCCATCGTGACTGACTAAGTCCCCAGCACTGTGCTAAGTGCCTTCCGCATATTATTTCATTTAATTCTCATGATGTAATAATAAAGTAGACACCACTGTTTTTATAGAAGAGGGAACAAAGCTTAGAGAGACATGCAACTAGGAACAGGTAAATAGGACTGGGACTTAAACTCGTAACAGATAAATAGGGCTGATTGCAAAGCTCATGCCCTTAACTGTTATGCTTCTTATTTTGATAAATGAGTGCATTTTATGAATGACGGAATGGGTAAGTGTTACATTATAACTAGGAAGAAAAAGGCAATTATATGCAAGTCACAGAATCAAATCATTTCACGTTAACAAGAAGGTGGGCAGATTTGGAGTTAAGCAGACGCTTCCTTTTTTTTTTTTTTTTTAAATTTTATTTATTTATTTGGGAGAAAGAGAGTGAGTGAGCAGAGGGAGCAGCAGAGAGAGAGGGACAAGCAGACTCCTCGCCAAGCACAGAGCCCGATGCCATGACCCTAGATCATGAACTGAGTCCAAACCAAGAGTCCGAGGCTCAGCTAAGCCACCTATGTGCCCCAAGACTCCTGCTTTTTGTGCTTAGTCATCTGAGTGTGTCAGCCATGTCTTTTCCTGACAGCAGCTCTGACGATCTCATATCATGACACACTAAGACGGAAGAAGAGTTGGAGGCAAAACATCCTGTATATCTTATAAACTGCTCACCAAGGTAGAAATCTTTTTTAGGACTTCTTAGCAGATTTTCTCTTATTTCTCAGTGACCAGAACTGGGTCTCGTAGATGTATAACCTCTAAATGGGGAAACACAGGCAAAGCAGACCAGGATTGTCACGGGCACCTTGGACCAGAGTAACCCTGGCTGCACATTAATAATCACCCAGGAGATTTGTAAAAAAAAACCTGGGCCTCGCCTTCAGAAGTTCTTACTTATTTGTCTGGGGTGGGGTGCAGGATATCAGTTTTTTAACATGTCCCCAGTATTGTTAATATAAAGCAGGCTGAGATCCAATGGCTTATGCCAATCTTGATTTTTTGCCTTTGTTTGGCCATGTTCCTACCCTGTGGAAAGTAGAGCTCTGCTAGCAAGGACATGGGGGAAGACCCACAGCCTGCAGTGGTTATCTGAGGAATTTACAGCAGTAGGTCTAGAAGAGAGTAGGTCCTAAAGAGAGCATATCTGATTTCTATAGAAGGCATCGTTCATTTAGGTTTTTACAAAGTAAACCACAGGCCCCAGATGGTATCACCTGGGCCAGGTCAGCAAACCAAGACTTAATATCTAACCAAACTGCAGGTTTAACGCTCACCTCTGCCCCCCGCCACCGCACTAGGAATATAACCTTTAACCAACCAGGAATTTTCTGGCCAGCATTAATACGGAATCTGTCACATGGACCCTCCTCATCCCCAAAGGGAGAGAGGTAAGCCACCTACTAAAATTCTTGTCCCCAAATGAAGGTGACCTCACATGAAATAATCCTTTTTTCTCCTCATTTGTGACCTCTTTGTCCTCCTTTTTAAAACGTTTCCCTTTCTGTAGCCTATGGAGCTCGCCCTCTACCTCCTTGCTAGATATGATGCTGCCCGATTCATGAATCATTTAATAAAGCCAGTTAGAGGGGTGCAGTTAGAGGTTAAAGCCTCCGCCTTTGGCATAGGTCATGATCCCAGGGTCCTGAGGTTGAGCCCCACGTTGGGCTCTCTGCTCAACAGGGAGCCTGCTTCCTCCTCTCCCTCTCTGCCTACTTGTGATCTCTGTTAAATAAAGAAAATAAAATCTTTAAAAAAAAAAAAAAGCCAGTTAGATCTCCAAATTTGTTTGGTTCAATTTTGTTAACAGGTCCTCCATGAATTCAATTCATTAAGCGTGTGTGACTTTATACTACTATATTTGCAAGGCCCTATGTGTAGAAAGTAAATGGTGAGCACAGGACAATTTTTCTTTATCTTGTGGGTCAGTTTCCTTATAATAATTCCATACGTATAATAACTCCATACGTAGAATAAGTATTAGTCTTCAACATCTAGTCAGGGAGCACTTAAAGGCGAGGCAGCCAATTAGGCCGTTGAGCTCAATCAGTGAACAAAGCAGGTAATGCCTCTGCCCTATCGGAACTTGGATTTGAGAGGTTGGTTGTGCTGTCTGTATTGAAGAGAATAGTAAAGAAATAGGAGTAACGGTTTCCTCCCTCCGTGAATTAACAATTCAGGCTTTACCTACTCACTTTTCACTTTTTGAAAATCAATGTTTTGTAAGTACTTACATGTGGGAGATGGATACTTGTCAACAGTATAGCATTTTTTAAAAAATGTATTTATTTATTTATTTATTTATTTGACCCTGGGGGAGGGGCGGAGGAGAGCAAGCACAAGCAGGGAGGATGGAAGTCAGGGGAGAAGCAGGCTCCCCCCTCAGCAAGGAGACTCGTGTGGGGCTCAGTCCAGGACCTGGGATCATGACCTGACCTGAAGACAGCCACTTAACCAACTGAGCCACCCAGGCGCCCCAACAAAGCGGGCTTGATGAGAGTCAGAAAGCTTGTGGTCTAAGTAGGGAAGACAACACACCAAGGAGTAAAAAGACAAATAGATTTCAAATTACAGTGCTGTGAAGAGAAGAGTAGGCTGTTCTCAGAGAATTATAGGGCAATGTAATTTTCCTTCAATTTCCCTTCAATTTAATTTCTTCTCCGCTACCTTTCTTCTAGCAAACTAGGCAAATATTTAACTTCTAGAAAGATCCACCATCTTGCATAGGCAAGTGGAATTAATTGAGATGCTGATCTCAGAGAAGCTGCTTTCTTAAGATTGTTGGACAAGCAATTTGCTCATAGATGGATGGTTGTTTTGTCTTGCTTGCTGTATTCCCTACTGCCTCTTAGTACGTGCTTTCCCCATCTTTTTCTTATGTCCCTGCATCTTTCCATCTACCTCACTGCCTTTTGACTGCTCCCCCATCCTCTTGAAAATACGGATTAGTCCAAAACACACTTTGTACTGTACTCACTTGAGAATTTAGGTGCGTGAACATTATGGCACAGCACCACTACATTTAGCAAACTGAGAACTCTTAAAACCATGGCATTCATGGTCAGCTGTTTCCCCAGGAAGAAAAGCACGAGTAATCCTGATCTGTTCAGATGTATCCATGGTATAACTCTACACAGTAAAGCTTAGTAGTTCAAACTGTGGCCTTTAGAGCCTCAGCACTGATGTTACTTAGGATCTTGTCAGAGATGCAGAAGCTTGTTATGATGAGCATTGAGTGTTAGATATAAGCGATGAATTACTCAGTTCTACTCCTGAAGCCAGGATTACACTTTATGTTAACGAATTAGAATTTAAATAAAAATTTGGAGAAAAAAAAACCGAAATGCAGACTCTTTGACTGTACAAATCCTGTTGAATCAGAATCTGCATTTTGGCAAGATCCCCATTTGTTTCATATGTACATTGAAGTTTGAAAAGCACAGATGCATTGGATCTCAAAGCAGATGAACTATGAGGATTGAGAATCTTACTTCTTTGACACCAGTCTATCACATATTCAACCCAGTGTAGCTATTTTTACTTTCTCAGTACTTTTTACCCTATGTTAGTCTTTAAATGATCATTTTCAGCATTTTGTTTAGAAGTTCAGTGTTCCCTTCTAGTAAGTGGTAGTATAGATCTTTAGGGTTCAGAAAACTGTGGCTGGTGGGAGTCATCCATTGCTTTTGCCTGCTAGTGGATACATTAATGTCTGGTCTTTTGATGAAATGTGTATTTATATCTGTATCATTCCTGTTATCCTAGAAAAAAAGTAAGGCCAGCACTTGGAGAGGGAGTTCAGCATCATGTGGAATTATCAGCTCTGTTAATACTTGGCTTGGACCTCGATCAAGTCACTGGATTTCTCTTGGCCCCAGACTGTTACCTATAAATGTTCAGGTTTTATTGTATATCAATAAGGATGCACACAGACAAATCTGATTTAAAGTTTTTAAGTTAAATATTGAACTGATAGAAAATATGATTTATAAGGTATATATAAGGGATAAATAATCATGATACGATAAGATCCACGTGCCTGCTGCCTAGTTTAATAATATCATAATATGCCTTTAAAATCCTATGTGTACCTGGGAGCACCTGGGTGGCTCAGGTGGTTAAGCGTCTGCCTTTAACTCAGGTCATGATCCCCTGGTTCTGGGACTGAGCTCCACACTGGGCTCCCTCCTCAGCCTGCTTCTCCTTCTCCCTGCTGCTCTCCCTGCTTGTGCTTTCTCCCTCTCAAATAAATAAAATCTTAAAAAAACCCACGTGTACCTGATACCAACACTTCCCTTCCTGTCCCTTAATCACCTCTCCAAAACTGACATCATTCCCTTGCTTTTCTTCAGTTTTACCGTATTTGTGACTCTAAACAGCATAGTGTTTAATTCTGAAGGTTTTGAATTTTATAATAATAGAATCATATCGTATGCTTCTTCTGTGACTTTTTTTTCATCTGCCATTATTTTCCTGGTACTTATCTACACTGTTGTGTGTAGCTAAAATTCACTCATTTTCATTACCATTTTCCTTCTAAAAATTTTTTTCCATTTTTTTTTTACTTAAATTCAATTAATTAACATATAATGTATTATTGCTTTCAGAGGTAGAGGTCAGTGATTCATCAGTCTTATGTAATACCCAGTACTCACTACATCATGTACGCTCTTTAATGTCCATCACCCAGTGACCCCATCCCTCTACTCCTTCCCACCCAGCAACCTGTTTGTTTCCTATGATTAAGTCTCTTATGGTTTGTCTCCCTTTCTGGTCTCATCTCATTTTATTTTTTTCTCTTTTCAAATTAAAAAAAAAAGATTTATTTATTTGAGAGAGAGTGAGCACATGAGTGGGGGGAGAGGCAGAGGGAGAGAATCTCAAGCAGACTGCCCACTGAGTGCAGAGCCCAATGTGGGGCTCAATCTCACGACCCTGAGATCATGACTTGAGTTGAAACCAAGAGCTGGACGTTTACTTGACTGAGCCAGCCAGGAACCCCAAGAAATTCTTTTAACATTTGTCTTAAGGCAAGTTTACTGGCAACAAATTCCCTGTTTTTGCTCATCTGAGAGACCATCTCTCCTTCACTTTTGAAGGATAATTTCACAGGGTATAGAATTCTAGGTGGGTGGGTTTTTTTCTCTCAGTACTTTAAATATTTCACTCCACTCTCTTCTTGCTTGCCTGGTTTCTGAGAAGTTGAATGTAATTCTCATCCGTGTTCCTCTAGAAGTGAAGTCTTTTTTTCACTCTGGCTTCTTTCAGGTTTTTTTTTTTTTTTTTTTTTTTTTTAAATCTTTCATTGTCTGAGGCTTGAAAATTATATGTATAGGCATAGTTTTGGGGGCATTCATTCTGCTTGTTTTTTTGGAACAGCTTCCTGGATTTGTGGTTTGGTGTTGGACACAAACTCAGGGAATTTCTCAAGCATTATTTTTTTCAAATATTTCTTCTGTTCATTTCTCTTCTCCTTTTGGTATTCCCATTACATACATACTATACTTTTTGTAGTTGTCCCTGTCCTTATTGTTTTTTTTTGTTTTTTTTTTTTCCTTCTAGTCTTTGTTCTTTTTGCTTTCTGGTTTTGGAGGTTTCTTTTGAGATATCCTCACACTCAGAGATTCCTTCCTCCGCAGTGTTCGATCTACTAATAAGCTCATCAAGGGCATTCTTAATTTCTGTTCCAGTGCTTTGATCACTGTGATTTCCTTGGGTTTTCCTTAAGGAATTTGTTCCTGCTTATACTGTCCATCTGTTCTTGCATGCGCTCTACTTTATCTATTAGAACAGTTACCATACTAATTATTTTCAACTGCTGCTGATAATTCCAAAAACCCTGTCCTCTCTGAGTCTTGTTCTGATGCCTGTCTCTTTAAATTGTGTGGTTTTTTTTTTTTGCCTTTGTCTTGTAATTTTTTCCTTGATAGCCAGATAGCTAGGCCATTAGTAATGTGAAGGTGGGGTGTTGGGAGGAGAGAAACTATATAGTCCTATGAATAGGTCTTTTAGTGAGCTTGTACCTCCAGGCACAAATTTACCTGTGCTTTTCAGTCTTTCCCCCTTTATGTGGGAAAAGATGACATAGAATGGACTGAAGTTGGGTATTTCTCTTCCTCCATGTGTAAGGCTAGAGCCAGCTGGAGCTGGGGACTTCCCTTCTCCCAGGTCATTTGAGCTCTGGTTAAAAAGTTTCTCCTGAGAACACAATTTGTCAGGGGCAGAATACTCTGCCATATTTCAAAATGGATCCTTTCTTTGTCCTTCTGCCAGAAGCACAAGAGGATTTTTCTCTGACATTCACTGGTAGAACTACAGGAGGTAAAACTCACAAATATTTGAGGGACTCCCAATAACTGGGAGTTATTTCTCAGACTTAACTCACACTCAGGCTCAAGGAATTTGTTAATTAAAGTTCAGTTTTCCCTACCTGGACATTGGTTCCTGTGGATGTTTCAGCTTGTGGGTTTCTGGTCCGGTAAGATGTGATTCTGTCTTCTCCTGCTGGATCTCTCCAATTGTGGCAGTGGTTTGCCCTGTGACTTGACTTCTCTTACAGATCTGAGAAGAGTTGATTTTTCAGTTTGTTCTGCTTTTCACTTATTAGAATAGAGAGGTGACTTCCAAGTTTCTTTCGCACAGGACTGGAAATTGGAAATCTGTACCAAATCTTTACATTTGAGAATAACTGATATTTCTACTCTGTTATGTGTTCTTATCTGGACACATGATATAATTCTCCACTTACTTAGGCCTTCTTTAATATCTTTCAATAGTTTTTATAATTTCCTTCGTAAAGGTCTTTTACATCTTGCATTATTAGCTCAGGCTGCCATAATAAAATGCCGTAGATTAAGTGGGCTAACAGAAATATTATTTTCTGTTTTGGAGGCTCTAAGTCCAAGATCAGGGTGCCAACATGGTTGGATTCTAGAGCTCTTTCTGGCCTGGAAATGGTGGCCTTTTTGCTGTGTCCTCACATGGCAAACAAAGAGCTCCAGTGTCTTCTTATATGGGTACCAGTTCTGCTGGATCACGGCTCTATCCTTATGGCCTCATTTAACCTTAATCACCCCCTTAAAGGTCTTATCTCTAATACAGTCACGCTGTTGGGGGGGTTTGGTGGTTAGGGGTTCAACAAATGAGCTTTGAGAAGGCATAATTCAATATACAGTATAATGTTTTGTTAGATTTAGTCCTAAATACTAAATATTTTTGATGCTGTTATATATGGTTCTATTTTTCTTATTATATTTTTAAGTGTTTTGTGGTAAATGAACATGTAATTAATTTTTGTATATTGATTTTGTAAGAATTTGGTTTTATAAAAATAGCATATAACAGACCTAAGAAAATTTTAACTTTTCTGAAAAAAATTTTTTTGAAAATTTCTTTATTTCAGATTCATTGCCACACAAGTCACATAATTCTCAAAATCTAAATTTATAACTGATCACCACAAGATTCCTTATCCATATACACATTAGTTAGAAGGGAAAAAAATTCTGTACAATATTTTAGTAGTTACATGATTTGTAGGCAATAGTGAATTAGTGAAAACTGAAGAACTCCTAATGCCTTATACACAGGATAACCACTGTCAAATACAAGAAACTAGACAATAAAAGGAGACTTTCTGCTCAGTCATAGAAAAATGCTAAAGGCATTTTATGATAAGAGAAATGTTTTAAGTTAGTACACAACTTATTGGGCAGATAAAACTGCTACATAAATTGGTACTTTTGCTCTTGAATATTTGTAGTATGGTATTACCCATTTATCTGACATTTAATAATACATAAAGTTCCAAGTCTGGGTTCTCAAAATAGTTACTTGATAATTTTGAATAATGTCTGGTGTACTCAGAGTGATTTTTTTTCATTTATCTTTCTTCTTTCAGAAGGTTTTAAAATTTTTAAACATTTAAATGATACATTTATTGGAGTTGTACCTTTTCTCCAATGGATTAAATAATCCTGTCAAAAGTATGGTTTTGTCACTTTCTGGGCCACTTAATTTGGTGTTCATCCTTTCACATGTCTCTGTTATTACATAGGGCCAAGTGACCACTGCAGCAGGTAGCTCTCGTGTTGTTACACAGATAAGGAAAGCTGTATATAAGCATTCCTCCTACTCAATCTGTTGACTTAAAGCAATGGGGCTCCCTAGCACCTAAATCTTTGCTTTTTTGTGTGTGTGTGTGTGTGTGTGTGTATGTATACACACATATACATGTGTAGGTATATACACACACATATACATATGTATATATACACACACACAAAATAGTAGACACTCATTTCATTTATCTCTTCTTTTTTAGTGGGACTGTGCAATGCTGGAACAATAATCTAAAATGTCCTGAATAGTGAATTCCATTGTAACACCAGATCCAGGATAACAGCGAGCTATCAAACCTTCAAAGTGCTTGTATTGGCGTATAAATTCATCTTGCATAGAGTGCCACACCACCTATTACAAAAATGAAAATAAAAGTCATTAAATTATGAATGGAAATATATAATCAAGTGTGTAGAAATAATATCAAGATATATTCGAAGATTTTAGCAGAGGGTAATGGTTAAGGACATGCATCTTTGTTCCTTCAACTAACAAGACATGTGACCTGGAGTATGTGACATTACTGCTCTGGGCCTCAAGTTCCTCATCTGTAAACCAGGGTAGTAACAATAATACCTTTCTCATAAGTTTCTTGTGAGGACTAAAAGAGTGCAAGTATGTAAGGGGCTTACCAGTGTTTGACATGGTAAGCACTCATTATATTTTAGCTATTATTATGTCTACTACAATATCCAATAGCGATGTGTATATGCACAATTATTCGTGGAACTAAGATTAAGTGAAATGCAACAGTTAATGCTTACATTTCATTCCAGATGGAGGTTTAAACATTTATCTAAAATGGATGATATAAAACATTGCTTGATGCCATGAAGGATACCAAAATTGAGATAGACGGATTATATATATGATTCAGCAGTGGAAACTACTTTGTAGATAACTATCAAGGCAGAATCTGATATATACATTGACATATTAGCTAATACAAATAGGTGACATTTATCAAGGCTTATTCTGTATCAGCACAGTACAAAGTGCTTTATATACATATTATCCTATTTAAGTCTCAAGTCTACCTGGTGAGGGTGGGTGCTATGACCATCATTACTATCCAGCAGATGAGGGAATATGTTTTTCCAGGAATTTTCCTTGTAAAACCTTCATCTCATAAATCCTGCATCCTGTCACCTTAAGTCTACTTACCGAAAAGTATTACACTTTCTGCTTTACGTCTTTTAGCTCATGGTATTTCTTCTACCTGCCCCTCCTCTCACTTTACCCGCATCTATCTGACTTTCAGAGGCCAAGAGAAATGCAACAGCCCTAAAAAAGGCTTTGATGATATTGAAGTCAGAATTATTCTCACTTATCTCTGGGCCTTCCAGTGTGGTTTATAGAGAAAAATGGCCCCATCTGGGGTTTAAATTTGCCTCTACCACCCATCAGCTGTGGGGTCATGTTACTCCACTTTTCTAAGCTTTGATTTTCTCATCTATAAATGGCAAAAGTAGTAGTGTCCACTATATGAGAGAGGTATTATTTCTACTTTTCAAATAAGAAAATTGTGGTTCAGAGATGTTAAGTGACTTGCCCAAAGTCATGCAGCATAATCTGTAGCCACATTATGAACCTGTTTCTAACTCTGGCTCCCATGCTCAGAATCACTCCACTGTACTATATACTCTATTCCATTTAGTTATTCCCCTCAAATCTCAAAAAACAAACAGAAAGCCTAAAAAAACCCCTGCCCCAACCCCAAACAAAAGAAAAACTCATGCCTCAAAACTATAAAGTAGAAATATAAAGTAAACAGGAATAGCTAAACATATTATACATATTATTCCTTTCTTCCTCATAGCTATATAAGCACATTATACATATTATTCCTTTCTTCCTCAAAACTCATTGATCTGGTCTGTACTTTATAGCACTTCAGGGAAATTTCCTCCTGCACTAGAATTAGAAAATCTGTAGCCTTTCCAGAGGACTTGTTTGGAGAAAAGCAATATATGTTAAGATGTGCAATCTAGATTGCACATCTAGAATGGTTAACAGAAGGAAGCATACCTGAAGTAAGTTTTCCTCTTCACATAAATGTTTATCAACCTTCTTGTAGAGGTTATCTAGACCTTTTTTCACTTCCTTTCCAGGATACTCTTTAATGACTTTACGAAGTTCTTGTTTGTTAAATGCAAGTTGATAGCTTACTTCCTCCTCTCTTATACCTTGTGCTACTCGAGCTTCAACGCCTTCAAAGAAATGCTTCAAGGAAATGAAAAAAGAAGATGTGGAATACATATGCAATGGAATATTATGCAGCCATCAAAAACCGAAATCTTGCCATTTGCATGCAACAAAGTGGATGAAGCGAGAGTATTACGCTAAGCGAAATAAGTTGGAGAGACAAACACCATATGACTTCACTCATGTGGAATTTAAGGAAAAAAACCAAATGAACAGAGGGGGTAAAAAGAGAAGCAGACTTCTTCTTTTCCCTACAATTTTATTTATTTATTTGACAGAGAGCAAGCGAGTGAGTGATTGAGAAAGCATGTACATGCAAGCAGGGGCAGTGGCAGCAGAGGGACAGCGAGAAACAGGCTCCCCACCAAGCAGGGAACTCGATGTACGGCTTGATCCCAGGGTGCCGGGATAGTGACCTGAGCTGAAGGCAGATTTTTTTTTTCCCCCAAAGGCACATGCTTAACCCACTGAGCCATCCAGGTGTCCCACCGTAAGAGACTCTTAACTATGAAAGTACACTGAGGGTTGCTGGATGGGAGGTGGGTGAGGGGATGGGTAAGGGGTGAGGGGTATTAAGGGAGGGCACTTGCTGTGATGAACACTGCGTGTTGTATGTAAGTAATGCATCATTATACCTGAAACTAATACTATACTGTATGTTAACTGGAATTAAAATAAAAACGTGAAACTACCCCCCAAAAAAAGGCAAAATAAATAAAAACAAAAATGTGAAATAAAAGAAATAATGGCTAAGCACTGCTTTTATTGTCACTTAAATTAAAAAGTCCTACTTAGAAAACAGTTTATTTTATTAACTGTATAAAACTCAGAAAATACATAAAAGTATGAAGGATAAAGTAACAATTATTTCACTACTCAGAGATAACCAGTGTTAACATTTTAGATTTCCTTCTAATCTTTTTGTTTTTTTTTAAGATTTTTTAAAAGATTCTATATTTTTATTTTAATATTTTATCATTTAAAAGATTTTATTTATTTGACAAAATAAATAAAGAGAGGCAGATACTTAGCGACTGAGCCACGCAGGTGCCCCAAGATTCTATTTTTGATTCTATTTTATAGAATCAGTGTGGGGCTTGAACTCATAACCCTGAGATCAAGACTTATATGCTCTACCAACTTAGACAGCCAGGCGCCCCTATTTCTAATGAGTACACAGGGGAGATAATAATATTGTATGTTATATTTTCCATGTAATACTTATTTTTTAAATTTAATTTTAATTTAAAATTTTATTTTATTTTTTTAATTCTTAAAAATATTTTATAACATTTATTTTTTTTGAAGTATAAATTGTAATGGCTACATAATATTCCATCTAACGACTGAACTACAACTTATACATTCATTCCTCCAGTACTGGATATTTAACATTTTTCACTTTTTTTTAAAAGTTGGCAGAATCGGGCGCCTGGGTGGCTCAGTGGGTTAAGCCGCTGCCTTCGGCTCAGGTCATGATCTCAGGGTCCTGGGATCGAGTCCCGCATCGGGCTCTCTGCTCAGCGGGGAGCCTGCTTCCTCCTCTCTCTCTCTGCCTGCCTCTCTGCCTACTTGTGATCTCTCTCTGTCAAATAAATAAATAAAATCTTTAAAAAAAAAAAAAGTTGGCAGAATCTACTCAGATTAAAAGAAATTTATTTTAAACACAATTGTCATAAGTATCTTTCATATGCAACTATTTACCCACAGTACTGATTACTTTTCGGCACAAATTTCTATGACTATAATTCCTCAGTTGAGAAGTGTAATTTTAAATATTCTGAAGATTGTTAATGTACATAAATTGCTTCCCAGGCAAGTTCAAACAATTTATATTTCTGTCAATAGTACAGAAGAGACTGCTATTACCATATTATCACAATTTAAAGAAATCATTGCATTCTGATGAGTGAAAAAGAGTTGTTTCTTTATTTCACAATTCTTTGGCTATAAATGAAGTTAACTTGATTTCATATGTTTCCTAGTATATTTAGAACCCTTGCCCATTTATACGTTGGGATTTTAGTGTTTGTCTTACTGATTTAAAAAAGGTATATTATAGTTTATATTACTGACTACTGGACTGTTACAAATATTCATCTCAGGTTGTCTCTGAAATATATTTGTTTCTTATTTTATTTTTAAAAATTTTTTATTATTTGTTTTTAATGCAATTTTATTGATTGGCAAGTCTGTATTTGATCACTATACAATATACTCTTAATACTGAAAAGGCAAACCCCCTTCTCATTACTTTTCTCTAAAATTTTCTTGGCAATTACTCTTTGCTTATTCTTCATTAAATTATTATTATTATGTTTTTGCTAATAATTGTTTTGACAAATCTATTCCTGGTGCTTTTAGAGTTTTGTTTCTATATAAACTTTTAATTGGTTATTATGACATACAGGAAATAAGTTGTTTTTTATATTTTTATTTTGAATCCTGTTATTTATTATAGTTCAGTAATTTCAACATATATACCTGTAATTATAATCTCGACTCTCTTTTTCTTTAAAGAGAGAGAATGTGTGTGCATGTGGGCAGGGTTGGAGGGAGAGAGGGAGAGGGAGCGAGAATCTTAAGTAGGTTCTTACTCTCAGTACGGAACCCGATGCAAGCACTTGAGCTCATGACCCTGAGATCATGACCTGAATTGAAATCAAGAATCAGATGAGCCACCAGGTGCCTTGTTAACTCTCTTTCAATATATTTTATTTATGTTTTAGGTCTTATTGCATTGGCTAGAGCTTCTACAGCAATTTAAATATTAAAGGATCTAGCAATGTTTCTGCTTTAAATTTGATTTCACAGGGAATGTCTCTGATGTTGCAGTTAAGTATCACACAGGATTTAGGTCTGAGACAGACCTTTAACCCTAGAGGGAGGGGCAGAGGGAGAGAATCATCAAGCAGTTAGTGTGGAGTCTGATGTGGTGCTTGACCTCACAACTCCTGAGATCATGACCTGAGCCAAAACCAAGTCAGAGGCTCAGCGAACTGAGCTACCCATTTGCCCCCAAACCATCCTTTCTTAATTTTAGTCAACTATGTTCTGGGGAATAACTCAGTTCAGGAAAGGAAGGGAAAGAAAGAAGAAAAGAAGACAAATTTTTCGGTTTTTCCTTTCATCTTGATAAAGTTTTTGAAACCTTCATCTGAACTAAGGTTAAAGACCCACCATTTGTGAGGTATGAAATAGGAGTCTGGAATAATGGAAAAGCCTGACCTGGGGTTCATTCCCCAGCTTTGCTACTTGCCAGTTGTTGTAACTTCAAGCAAGTGTATTTACTTTCAGTTTCTTCATTTGTAAAATGGGTTGATACCACCTTACCCCACATCACTGTTTACAACAATTAAAAGAAATAACACAGACCATCTAGCAGTATCTTAGTACACTGGAACCTTTGATAACTGGGTCCTTCCTTATCCTTCCCATCAATGCATGAGCAAATTTAGGATGAATGTCTTGTGTTTTTCGTATGTAAACATATGTACAGAGGTTCAAAATCAGGAAAATAATAATGAATGAAAATATACTTACATTTAGTTTTTCAAGAGGTTGTCCTAAAGAGTAAATGACATAAGACTGAAGGTGATCTGTGTATTTTTGTTTGGCTTCTTTTTTTTCAGCTTCTAGACATGAGATTTTCAAACGAGAAAGTGTTGCAAAAATATGGTGAAAATTTTCCATCATAACTACATCTCTGGGGGTCTTCTGGCTTTCATTTGCTACTTTCTCCACTAAAATAAAAGAAGAAAAAATATAATAACATCCTGACATGAGGATTACCATATTTAGCTATAAAATACTTACATGATTTTTTTTTCATTTTTAAGTTTAAGAAGTAAGCACATTTCTGGACTTAAGATAGTCTAAAGGGTCTCCATATCCACCTAGCCCTAATACAAAAATCACACTGAAATAGTTATAAACAGGGGCGCCTGGGTGGCTCAGTGGGTTAAGCCTCTGCCTTTGGCTCAGGTCATGGTCTTGGGGTCCTGGAATCGAGCCCTGCAATGGGTTCTGTGCTGCTCAGCAGGGAACCTGCGTCCCCCTCTCTCTCTGCCTGCCTCTCTGCCTACTTGTGATCTCTCTCTGTCAAATAAATAAATAAAATCTTTAAATAAAATAAAATAATTATAAACATGTAAATGGAAATGTAGTATATAATAAAGGTAGCTTTTCAAATCAGTGGGGAAATGATGAATTATTCAGAATGTGGTAGGACAACCAGCTGGCCCTTTCAAATACACTAATAAACCTGGATTCCTATTTCCCATTTTCAGCCAAACAAATTCTAAATTTCCCAAGTACTTGAAAATGTAAAAAGCAAATAAACAAATATAATTAAAAGTACTAAGGAAAATAAATCTAATTAAAAAAATAACGTTGGGGCTCCTGAGTGGCTCAGTTACTTAAGTGTTTGCCTTCAGCTCAGGTCATGATCCTAGAGTCCTGGGATGGAGCCCCGCATTGGGCTCCCTGTCAGCAGGGAGACTGCTTCTCCCTCTGCCTCCAACTCCCCCTGCCTGTGCTCTCTCTGTGCCAAATAAATAAAATCTTACAAAAAATAATTTTGTGATTGCATGATTTTTTTTATAGATAATCCAAAACTTAGAAATCATAAAAGGAGAGATGGATAAATCTGAGAGGAAATTTCCAAAGCTCTTGCATGACAAAAGAAAAGATACTATGAACAAAATCAATTTTACTCTATTAAGTTGACAAAGAATAAAAAGACTGAAAATACTTACTAATATTCAGCATTAATGAGAACATTAAACTCCTGGAACATTAAACTCACCTTTCTGTGAGACAATCTGGCAAAGGCCTTGAGATATACGCAAACCTTTTGACCTGGTTATTCCATTTCCAGTAATTTACCCCAAGGAAATTATTGGGCAAGAATACAAAAATATATGCAAAAAATTGGAAACAAACTGAATGCCTATTAATGAAGATTTGATAAATAATGATATAAGATTTGATAAATAATGATAATAATACAAGATTTGATAATGATAAATAATGATACAATATTACACATTCATTAAAAATGATTACAGTCATAATAAAAACTGACAAGGAGAGGTATTAGAATAACAGAGTAGCAGGTTCCAAAACAGAGTGTAAGGTATGATAAAAACTTATATTCAAGAATACACATACACATATATACAGTAGGCACAAAAATAAGGAGAAATATTAAAAAGTTTAGAAGAATAAAAATTAAATGTTCTCTGCCTGATGAAATTACAAATTATTTTCCTTTTTTTCTTGATTTTTTAAATCTTTTTTTTCATTTTGGGGGGTGTACAATGAGCATATATTACTTTACAGTCAGACAAAGCAAAGCTACTTTGAATTTAATTTTTTTTTTTTAGAGTAGGCTCCATACCCAGCATGAAGCCCAACCTGGGATTTGAACTCATGACCCTGAGATGAAGATCTGAGCTGAGCTGAGATCAAGAGTTGGATGCTTGACCAACCGAGCCACCCAGGTGCCCCAAAGCTATTTTTAAATTTAAAAGAAATATCCCTCAAAATGAATGAATGAATGAACGAATGAATGATCAACCATATGAACATTCAATCATATAATTTATCCATCTTTCCCCTAGGCCTGCTTCCACTGAAAATGTTGTATGTGATTGGAAAGATGATTCCACTTCTTGTCAATGGTTTCAGCTTTCAAAGTTCCTGAATATATGCAGTCAGATCATTTATTACAAACTAAATGGCCCATTATACTGTTTCTGTAACCTAATTGTAGGATCTGCCACAGGAAGACCGTAGTTTAGCATTAATCTACCTTATGTGACAGATTAAAAAACCAAGGCCTAAAGAAGTAAATTGATTTGTTTAATATTACACAAACATCACTGCCTATCATCTCCCAAAGAGTCTCGCTAAAATGCAAATGTAAAATCTCATTTTAAAATTTTTTAAAAGGGTTGGTTTTTTTTGTGATTAAAAAAGGAATTCCAATTTTGCATAGTGATAATCCCATATGAACCCTAAAATAGAAGCGGTTCCTGATGAATATGAATGGGTTTAATGTACTGCTTCTTATTTTTTCAGATTCAAGAAATAGCTACTTTCAAAAAACTTAAATAAGACTATAGAATATGGAAATAATGAACATATCTATCTCCCAACTTGAGTGACCATAAATAGTGAACCGACCAACCAAAAAATTCTTCAGTACATCACAAAGACTTACCATTAACAAATACTCCTCTGATAAGTTTAGTGTATGCTTTATCTAGATCTCCACGACGCTCAGCATTTTTAAAGATCGATTCTGCAAGTCCAGCAAATTCTTCAAATTCAGCAACAAATGGAAGAATTCCTACTTTACTCTTCTTTGAAATTTTTACTTCTTCCATTTGCCTTATTTGGTTACTCTATAGTTATGCAGAAAGCAAGAGAGAGAAATAGACAAGGAACTTAGAAACATATAATTGTAAGTAAACGTATATATCACAGAGAAAGGGCATAATTTATACCTAGAACATTTTGGATGTTTACTAATTACAGATTAATACAACAGGGGTAACCAAGAAACACTATTTTTATAGATTAAAAAGAACATACAAATATCTTTTTATTGTTGTTGTTAAAGAGAGAGAGAGAAAGTGGGGTGGGGTAGAGGGAGAGAGAGAGAGAGAGAGTAGCAGGCTCCTCGGCCAGCCCAGAGCAAGACCTGGGGCTCAATCTCACAACCCTGAGGTTACGACCTGAGACAAAATCAAGAGTTGGAAGCTTTAACCAACTGAGCCAGGCAGGTGCTCCAAATGTACATATATTTTAAGAAAAGGAAGTCAACAAAAAAAGCCAAATTATTTAAAACAAGAAACAATTAAACTTTGTGAAGCTCAAGTTTTTGTTAAAGTGAAAACAAGCAATAAACGATTCTATCATTCGTGAAAAGTAAATAAAAGGCGATTGCTCATTTTGGGGTAGAGCAGATACCAGAGCCCACACTGGATTTCTCTCGGTTATTTCTAGTTGGTGGTCATGTGGCCAAGTTTGAGAATCATAGTCATTTCTAATTCTCATCAGCCTAAAATCTGTGTTTGGACAGACCAGTTCTTTGATTTCTGGATATGAGAACAGAGGGAGAACAGGCATTTCCACAATGGATTTATACTATATAAGTATGTTTTGTAACTATCAGTTACTTATCCTACTTATTCTCTATTTATTTCAGCAAAGTGCCTGTGTATGATGGCAACAAAGTACAAAAGGGATGTCTCACACAGACAAAACCTAGACATTTGGTTTCAAAAAATCCATGGATTCAGTTACAGTTCTACGTCCTTCTCAGAGGATCTAGATAAGAATTACTCTGTTAAATACTGTTAAGACACTTTATTTTTTTTCAAGATTTTATTTATTCATTTGACAGAGATCAAAAGTAGGCAGAGAGACAGGCAGAGAGAGAGGGGGAAGCAGGCTCCCCACCGAGCAGAGAGCCTGATGTGGGGCTTGATCCCAGGACCCTGGGATCACAACCTCAGCCGAAGGCAGAGGCTTTAACCCGCTGAGCCACCCAGGTGCTCCAGGACATTTTTACTTCTACCTAAATCTCATAAATGATTTTTGTGGTGTAACTTGAAAATCATATGACATGTGGGTTAGAAAAGTAATTCTTTGCGGGCACCTGGGTGGCTCAGTGGGTTAAAGCCTCTGCCTTCAGCTCAGGTCATGATCCCAGAGTCCTGGGATCAAGCCCTACATCAGGCTCTCTGCTCTGCAGGGAGCCTGCTCCGCAACCCCCCCCCCCCCCCGCCTCTCTGCCTACTTGTGATCTCTGTCAAATAAGTAAATAAAAATCTTAAAAAAAAAAAAAAGGTAATTCTTTGTAGGCTACAGGCATTAGTATTAGAAAGTCCTGGGGAGTACTGTCAACCACTCAACACTATCTTTCCTACTATGGCACACCCATTTTATTGTACTTCACAGATACTGATTATTTATTTATTAACACAAATTGAAGGTCTGTGGCAACCCTGTATTGGCAAGTCTGTCAGTACCATTTTTCCAACAGCATTTGCTCATTTCATGCCTCCATGTCACACTGTGGTAACTGGCAACATTTCAAACTTTCTCATTATTGCTATACTTGTTATGGTGCTTTGTGATCAGTGATCTTTTGTTTGGGGTGCCACAAACTGTGCCCATTTAAGCTGGCAACCTTAATCAATAAATGTGTGTATTCTGACTGCTCCATCAACCAACCATTCTCCCTTCTCTTTCCCTCTCCTTAGGTCCAGACACAGTTTTATTCTGAGACACAATATCGACATGAGGCCAATTAAGTGTTCAAGTCAAAGGAAGGGTCTCATGTTTCTCGCTTTAGATCAATAGCTAAAAATGAAGTTTAGGGAGGAAGGCATGTCACAAGCTGACAGGCTGAAAGCTAGGCCTCTTGCACCAAAGTCAAGTTGTAAATGCACAGGCAAGTTCTTGAAGGAAATTAAAAGTGCTACTCCAGTGAACACAAAAATTGTAAGAAAGCAGAAACAAATTTCTTGCTGATATGGAGAAAGTTTTAGCGGTCACGATAGAAGATCAAACCGGCCACAACATTCCCTTAAACCAAAGCCTAATCCAGAGCAAGGCCCTGACTCATTCTGGGAAGGCTGAGAGAGGTGAAGATGTTGCAGAAGGAAAGCTGGCGGCTAGCAGATGTTGGTTCACAAGGTCTGCGGAAAGAAGCCATGTCCAGAACACAAAGTGCAGGGTGAGGCAGCACATGCTGATGGAGAAGCTGCAGCAAGTTCCCCAGAAGACCCAGCTAAGGGAATTCATAAAGGTGGCCACACTAAACAACAGATTTTCATGGAGACAAAACAGCTTTCCATTGGCAGAAGATGCCACCTGGGTCTTTCATAGCCAGAGATTATCAATGCCTGCTTCAAAGCTGCAGGGGACAGACTCACTTGTTATGGGCTAATGCATCTGGTGACTTTAAGTTGAAGCCAATGTTCACTTATCATTCCAAAAAATCCTAGGGCCCTTAAGAATTATGCTAAATTTACTCTGTTTGTGCTCTATAAATAGAACAAAACCTGGATGACAGCTCATCTTTTTATAACATGATTTACTGACTATTTTAAGCTCACTGTTGAGAGCTAGTACTCAGAAAAAAATACTCCTTTCAAAATATGACAGCTTATTGACAATGCACCTGGTCACCCAAGAGCTCTGACGGATATGGACAATGAGATTAATGCTGTTACGTGTTTGCTAACACAATATCCATTCTGTAGCCCATGGATTCAGGAGTCATTTCAACTTCCAGGTTTCATTATTTAAGAAAAGTATTTTATAAGGCTAAGCTGCTATAAATAGTGATTCCTCTGGTGTATCTGGGAAAAATAAAGTGAAAACCTTCTGGAAAGGATTAACCATTCTAGATGCCGCTAAGAACATATGCGCTTCATGGGAAGAGGGCCAAAGTATAATGTAAACAGGATTCTAACCCTTATGGAGGACTTTGAGGGGTTCACGACTTCAGGGGAGGAAGTAACTGAGCAGATGTGGTAGAAATGGGGAAAGAACTAGAATTACGAGTGATGTCTGAGATATGACTGAATTGCTACAATCTCACGATAAAACTTCAATAGATGAGGAGTTGCTTCTTAGGGGTGAGTCAAGAAGGTGGTTTCTTGAAATAGAACTTATTCCTGGTGAAGATGCTGTGAAGAATGTTGAAATGGCAACAGATTTAGAATATTACATAAACTTAGTTGACAAAGCAACATGGTTTGAGAGGACGGTCTCCAATTTTGAAAGAAGGTCTGCTGTGGGTAATATGTTACTGAACAGCTTTGCATGCTATAGAGAAACAGAAAAGAAGAGTCGATTCATGGGACAAAACTTCCCTGTTGTCTTATTTTAAGAAACTGCCACAGCCACCCTAACCTTCAGCAACCACCACTCTCATCAGTCAGCGGCCAAAAACACGGAGTCAAAAACTTTCATCAGCAAAAACCTTAGAACTCGCCGAAAGCTAAGATGATGGTTAGCATTTCTTAGCAATAAGGTATTTTTAAATTAAGTTATGGACACTGTTTTTTAGGCAAAATGCTACTGAACCCTAACAGATTATGATAGTATGATAAATATGCAGTATGATAAACATAACTTTTATGTACTTTTATGTACATATAAACAAAACTTTTATATGTACTGGGAAACCACAAAATTCATCTGAATTCACTTTATTTCAATAACTTGCTTCATTATGATTCTCGCTTTACTGCGGGAGCTTGGGCCCACTGAGCCTCAAGATTCTCTGAGGTATCCCTGTGTTCCATTTCATTGGTATCGATAACTGTGAAAAGTAAAAAATGGATGCAGCAGAGAGGGTAGTGTAATACTGCAGGTGCTGGAACCAGATGGTCTGGGTATGCACACTAATTCCAGCACTTTTTACTGTTGACCTGGGCAAAGTAACATAACCCCTCAGAGAGTCTACTTGATGTAGGAGGAAGGACAGTGTCAAGTTTAGGTGACATAAAGTGTGCAAGGTGGTCAGACCAGTGCGTGGTACCCAGGAAGCACTAATTTATGAACGCTGGTCTACAGTAGTTATTAAGCTGCATGAAGATTTTTGTTCAGTGTGGCATTTAAAGGCACAGGATAGAATTATAGCCTGAATATACTTAAACATCAACAGGAAATATTCTAAATGACAGTTGTCAGTTCTGGCATTGTAACTGGTAGAATAGAAATAATACATTTGTTTAAGAAAAGAGCCATCAGGGAGTACATGGGTACCTCAGTCAGTTAAGCAACAGATTTCCTGGTTTCAGCTCAGGTCATGATCTCAGGGTTGAGAGATCGCCTTGCGCTGGCCTCTGCACTGGCCGTGGAGCCTGCTTAAGATTCTCTCTCTCTCCCTCTGCCCCTTCCCCCCACCTTGCACACACGTGCACGCTTTATCTCTCAAAACAAAGCCATCGGTGAACTAAATCTTACACAAATAAAATTTCTCTCAAGCTCAACTCATATATTATTTGCAGCTGACTGCTCAACACAGAGGTTATTCAGAGATTAAGACTAGAACTTGGGTGCGAGGCACAGATCACTGAATTACTTAACCATGCTCTCTGCCCACGGCAATGTAACCAAATCATAACATTCTCAAAGGTTTAAGAGGGCAAGTCCACATCACTATAGTGTGAAGAATCCTGAAAAGCAAATTGAGTGCAGATAAGAATATATGGGACTGCAGAGCTTACCTTAGTAGTACTTAGCATGTCACTTACTTTCTAACTTTAGTTTTAGCTTGGGCTGGGCTGGCTTTCTTAATCCTGTTCTTTGAAGAACAGCAGGTGCTCTGAGCTTAGCCACCAGATGAAAGAGCCAAACCGATGCTATCTGTTCCACTTTCTGCAGTCATCTGACATTCATGCTTTTGGCTTAATATAAACAGGCTCATTTATTACCTTTTCAAGGTACGCCTTAGGGTCTAATCTTGTCCCAAATACCAAAATACAACACTTACTGAGTACATACTACCCATCAGACACTGTGAGAAGACATGAGTTAAAATAAGAGAGAGACGTCCCTTTAGAAAAGACAGATCCTTTAGAAATACTTGTAAATTTATGAGAAATACATGTAATTTTATAAGAAAATAATGAGTTCATACCCTTGTCTAAGTTCACTTACTTTGTTTTTCCACTATTCGGTCTTGAGAATAACATGAACATTGTTTAATAAACTATTAGGAATTATTACCACTGGCGGCAACAGCAGCACCACCGTTATGAGCGAGGAGTTAGTAAGGTGTCACTTCTGTGTAAGGCAGTGTGGTAATAAGCACGTCATCTGAAGCCACATCTCTATTTACCTGACACTCCATCCTATGCTTTTAACAATTAGCTTCGGTTGGACTGACAGGTGTTACACAGAGCTATATTTTACTAATAAAAGCAACAAAGCCTTCAGAGTCTGGAAATGTAGAGTCCTCATGATTTAGTGCTTCTGCTGTGTCACACGGGACTCATTATCTCAGCCGTTGGCAGCTCTTCCTTTGCCCTTTGCCCCCAGCTAGCAGTCAAACCCTCTAGGTTTAGCATCACTGCTGGAGAAGGTGGGAGAGGCAAGAGGTCTAAAGTGGTCAAATTCTATAATATTTCAAATGTCAAGTGAAGTCATGTGGTAAGAAAAGAGGATTAACAAGCCTATTGAGGTGACATTTAAGTTTCTATAATGAACACAGATTGCCTTTATATTTTAAAAAGTCAATAAATATTGTTTTTCAAAAGTACAAAAGTGATGTGGATTTTAACTGCCCTTAATATTTTTATCTCCTATTGTTTTATGGATATTCAAGAGCTGGATATGACTCAGAGGTTACACAGTAGAAATATTCAAATGATAGACACCCACTTTTACATACTAACTACATTAATAAAATTCAGCTTTTATTTTAGAACCTGGCCCAGACCAATTCATACCTACAAGCTTACCAAAATCTAGACAAAATAAAATTATTAATGATTTTTCTTTCCAATAGAACATAACGATTGCTGGAAGTTATTGTAAGAACAATGTATTCTCTATTTTTTTTAAGGCACTTAAAAAATTTTTTAAAAAATTTTTTATTAACATATAATGTATTATTAGCCCCAGGGGTACAAGTTAAGGCATTTTTTTAAAGGTTTATTTATTTATCTTGGTGGGGGAGGGCAAATGGGGAGGGAGAGGGACAAACAGGCTTGCACTGAGCACAGAGCCCAATGTGGAGCTCCATCTCAGGTCCCTGGGATCATTACTTGAGCAAAAACCAAGAGCTGGACACTTAACTGACTTTGTCACTCAGGTGCCCCAAAGAACAATGTATTCTTAAAATAAAACAATATGATTATTAATTAAAGCTATCAAGCTAATAAACCTAATTAAATAATTTAAAGAATCAATTAAAATGATCCGATTACTAATTTTCTTGTCAGAGCATATTTTAAGAAGGATAACAACACAGTTGTTTCATGTGACCTATGGTCACCAATCAGTGAAAGGCGGTTTCAGTTACTTAGTGGCTCTCTCAAGCAGCTGCTGCCTCTATGCCACTTACTCCAGAATTTGCCAAGACTCACACACAGTGGAGAAGGGCAGCTAGCTGGCATAGTAGCATCCCACCAACTCTGTGCCTATATCTGCAGCCAACACCTGCTTCAGGGCTTTGAGGAATGTGAACAGTAGACACTCAATGGAGAACTGAAAATCCCTCTCTCTTTTTAAAAAATTATTGTGTTGTGTTAGTCACCATACAGTGTATCATTAGTGTATGAAGTACTGTTCCATGATTCATTGTTTGCATATAACACCCAGTTCTCTCTTGATTTAAATATATTTACCTGGTTTTTTTGCAATGATTAGAGCTTTAAGTTATTTAAAAAAAGAAAAAAAAAAAACAACTTACAATGCATTTGTCAAAGTTCCTTTTGACAGTCACCAAAACATTTCCCAACGTAGTACTCAGAAAAGAAGCAGGGTCCACATTCTGTGCGGTCCACACGTGATGGCTCATTTTGACAAGCATGTAGAGGGAGTTAAAGCTATCAATTTTGTCTCCTAATGCAATCAGGTTGTTCAGTTCTGGCTCAATGCAGCGAAATATTTTAATCATCATCTGACGGATCATATCTTTCCTGTTCAGGAAACAAACCAAATATGGGAATTGATTATAGAGGTTTCATATCTTGATCTTTAACTCTAATCCACTGCAGATACACAAAATGACTAAAATTTCACATTTCAACGAAAAACGTCCAGATAGGATGAACTAATTATTCTACAGCAGTTTCCAACATAAAAATATTTTTTGAAGTTAAGTTTTATTACACAAAATATAACTTCATGTCATTTGTAAAGCTGGATCCTGAAATGTGCTTTGTAATTTCTGAGAAATACCCTACAATTCAAATGCTACTTCTTACCAGCAAACACTAAACGGATTGCACTTTTTTGTGATTACGAGCCAAAAAGAGCTGAAGAGTCAGACAACAGGACCAATTTTCACTGAATAAGACGTTTGAGAAGACACTGGGCACACGTGTCAGTGCTCTGAGGGCTGTCACATCACCAGAATCATCTGGCTCCTCACCAACCAGCACCCCTTGAGGTTCAATTTTAAGTGTCCCCCTCCCCAGATAAACAACAGATATTAACAAACACATACTCAGATGAGACAGGCGGTGGCACACCAGCATTATGTTGCCGGGATAATGTTCCTCCATCTAGGTCCTCTGCTTCAGTCTGCAAAAATTATTCGGGTACTTTACATAATAAAAGACCAACAATTTGACTAGTTTATATAGCAAAAGCCTGCTCAGTCCTAAAATTCCTAGGAGAGAATACATTATGAAAAATAATGATTTTTAAAGGTAGTACTATTGATAAAACTATATAACTTAGTATGTTGTTTAAGAATGGTTAGGAAATGTTTTGTTCTTAGATTTTATCTGAGAATTACTGTGGGCTGAGAAGATGTGCCTGTGTGTATGCATATGAGGGGAAAGCAGGGACAGAGAAGGTACTGGATGGAGGCTCAGAGGGGAAGGGAAGCTCAAAAAAACAGAAACAACTTTTAAGAAAGAATTTTAAAAATTAAAGAATTTCATCAATCGTTTAAATAAAACTTTAGCATTTAAAAAATGTTATTAAAAATTCTTAGAGTGGCTAACAAGCAAATTTACTATCAACATCATCTATAAGAACAAATTCATTTTACGACTGCTTTTTATATATTGGTTCTGTATATTAAGATGACCTTTTTTTCAAGTAAGCTTTATGCTCAACATGGGGCTCAAACTCACAGCCCGGAGATCAAGAGACATATGCTCTATCAACTGAGCCAGCGAGCCACCCAAGATGACCTTAATTTAAAAATCACTTTATTTGTATTGTGCTTTTAAGTTTTTCAAAATATTGCAACAGCATCTCATATTATTTTCTTACATTTATGCCACCTGAGAGACATGCTGAACAGTTATTATTCATTGTATAGATAAGGAAAACTGGGGATTAAATAATTGGTTTAAGGTCTCATACCTAGTTAGTAACAAAGGCACAGGAAAGCTTCAGATTTGGGGCCTGTTTCTTTCTTTCTTTCTTCTTTTTTTTGTTGGACCTTGGTATATGCACTCATATATCTTTCTCCTTTGAAAATTGTATTTTTTCTTGGTGACTACTAAAATGCTAAAATTTCCTTTTGAAGAATATTTTTTACAAAGTAAATTCAGCCAACTCCCTCTTACTAATTTAGAGGCTATTTAGGTCTAAGACAATTTGGAGTATTGTCTTAGACCTAAATGTCTGGAGTAGCCAACTATCACTGTTTTCATTATCTTGTGATATGACAAAAATTACTGAAAAAATCCTTGCATTGTAAATTTTTTCTTTTTCTGTTCTGATGTTGAAATTGTGACAATAAATTAATTAGGCTAATTATACTACTGATTATAAATATTAGCCAACAAATAAATGTGAGCCATACCATAGTTCCAGGCATACTTTGATGTTGCTGTAGTTTGAAAAATTTACTTATGAAGTCCTGTTCTGCCAGACACAAGGGCTCTAGTTCACTTAGTACCTGTTCAAAGATCTGAAGAAAACAAAAATGAACTGCACCAAACGCATAAAAACATCTTCTACATTTACTTTTCAGGAGAGATCATAGATGCTTTACGTATAATCTCAATAGAATTCCAAAAGAAACTATTTCAAGATTGATAGGACAATGCAGTAGTATTAAGGCTTAACAGGGCCAGACACACCTAAAAAAAAAACCTCAAAATAATTATTCACTTGGAATCTGGAAAGAGGAACACAGAGACAAACTTTTTAAGCTTAATGCATTGCAGAGAACAGTTTAGCTTCATAAAAGCTGTTATTTCCACTTTACTTTGTAGTTGGCTCAAGGAACTTAAAGATATAAGCTCTTAATGATTTATAATAAATTTTAATAATGAATTGATAATACACATTTCAGTTGCCATTTGAATAGTATTTTTTTTTTTCAGATTCAGAATTTGAAACATATGGTTAATTCAGACAGCCAACATAGCCCAAATCCTGGAACACACTTAAAGCAATAATAGACTGCTATTAGAAAACAAGTGTTCATGTTTAAGACATACTTGTTATATTATTTTACCTTATCAAATTTGGTCCTGTCGGCAACATCAAGATCAGAGGCAGACATGTTTCCCATATCCAACAAAGAAGATGACTGAGATCTGCGATTCCCTGAACTCTGAACGCTGAGTTTATTTAGACTAGAAGTAGATCCAGTTAATTTCCCAGAACTTCCATGAAGACCTAAGAAATAATAAAACTTTGAAAGTTGTGACCTTCATGAATAAAAGACCCATAGTGTGAATGAGGGCTCTTGCCTACTGTCTTCGTATTCAGCGCTCATATCAGTTATCACACAAATCGACCATGGGCTGTGCGGAAGCGTGTCCTGCTCTCTCATTAACATCTGTGTCCTATTCCTGAGCATACTGCAAGGAGTAGCGAAAACTAGACAGATTTACAGAATAGGACCAAAAGCGGTCTTAAGGATCGCATGATCTATACCCTACCCAGTACCACCAAAGTTGCCTAGTATTTGTAGGCTAAAGTAGATGAAGATTTCCTTCCTGAGTTACTCAAAAGATATAAATATGGATGAAGGCCAATGACTCCTTGGTGTACTAGCTATGAGGTCTTTTTTATTTTTATTTTTTAATGACATTTTTTCTTTCTGAAGAAAACGGCCATATCCTAATATTACACGCCTCCACATTAAATGAAAATATTGGGTTGAACCATACAAAACTGCCAATACGCCATCATTCTTGTCCTACAAAAAACAGATTACATATGATGCAACTTAACACATTCCTGAATCCAGAAACTGTTTTTTACAGTAAGTGAACTGATTATCTACAGCTCTTTAAAAACTAAACAAATGAAGAGGAAAAAACCACCTGAAAACTTGTTATACTTAAAATACAACTAATATGTAATATATACATCATGAAATGCATAATATGAGACACCTTTGAGGCAAAATGAGAACAATGTGGCTGGACAATATTCTACATCCATCAAGGAATTAATAAAGGCTTCCATTTTTAAAAGAAAATGTAATATTTTTATTTAGAATTAAATATAAACAACGAATAATTTTTTTTAATCTTCTAAAATATTTCTCAGTTAACCTATATTATTTGCTGATGGTCAGAAGGGACAGATGAAGATATAATAAGGACAATTAAAGATACACCTTAGTTTCATTATGCAAAAATCTGACCATATTTGTAAGAATTTTTATAGTTTCTAAACAAAGCCTGAAAACAGAAGTTTAATGGTTAAGACTTTTCATAATTTCTGATTACCCACCATATATTTTGAATTACATTTTTTGAATGTAGCCATACCACTACCATCATGCTGGTTTTCTTCCACCGAACCTGGCAACTCAGAGCAATCAATATTTTTGGATGTAACTTTTTTCAAGACAAAAAACTAATTTCTAGACATTAAACAAACATGCATTGAGAATACCTACTAATACACTAAGCATACTCACTCTCTGTTTCCTGTTTGACAGCACTTTCTTTTCGAGGCAGTGTAGCTGTGATGGATTAGGTTGCAAGCATCAAAGACAAAGACAAGTTAATAAACTGCAATTTGCACAAACCATGCACAAGAGGAAGTTAAAGCTCTAGTTTAAAAGACACATGCAAAGAACCATGAGCATCAAGTAACAAGAGGTGCAACGTATGTTTAGTTGGTCAGCTACTGTTTGACAAATTCTGAGAGAAAAAACTTTACTGGTCTAATGTTTGTTTTTACTCAAAGAGGCAAAAATATCTTATTTGTCGGCCCCTCCCCCAACACTTTTAAGTGATTTTTTTTTTTTTTTTTTTTTAAGTTTATGGAGCTAGTGCGCTTAAACTTTAAAAGACTATATTTGTAAGTTTTGGTTTCTGGGAAAAAAGTGTTTTTAAAATTTTTAAAAGTCATTTTATTTTATTTTATTTTATTTTATTTTAATCATAAGTGTACTCTTTAATCCCCAGCCCCTATTTCACCCATCCCCCCACCCACCTGCCCTCTGGGGACCATCAGTTTGTCCTCTATAGTTAAGTGTCTGTTTCTTGATGTGTCTCTCTTTTTTTCCTTTGCTTGTTCGTTTTGTTTCTTAAATTCCACATACGAGTGAGATCATATGGTCAAGTAAAAATTAATTTATTAGAATGAAGTTGTAGACTTAGATATTAAGCACATCAACATTCTCGCTCCCTGAGAAGTTCTGAGAGGAGTCTCCACTGTACTGAATAATGTTATGACCACATCTGATAAAAAATTACATGGGGGGGTGTTAAAATCACTTCAAAATGTCAACCTGAACTACTTAGTAGCTGGCTTTATGAACACCTAGAATGAAAATTAGATACCAAAATACTAATTATCAGGAGATGGGTGGATGGAGGGCTTAAAGCCAAAGGAAAAGGTTTAATACAGGAATCTGAGTTCTTTTGGGATCATTTGACATTTCTTTTATTCTAAAACTTCTCTCTATATAATATTTATCAGATCAATTGTAGAGATCATTTTGTGAAACATTCTCAACTCAAATTAGAAGTTAATGTGAAAGGCAAAGAAAGAAGTTACAGAATGAAAGAGAAAATTAAAGAATATAACTATAACCTAGAAATAATTTAAATACAGAGAACAATGTATCAAACTGTCACCATCCCTACCAAACTTCAAGTCAAAAGCCCAAGTAAAAGCTACTGACATGTCATACCAGGGATATGTACATCTTTGCAGCCCTAGCTTTGTGAAGCTTAAGAAGAATGAAACACCAAAGCTAGAGATATAAGTGGTAAGCCGGGATCACGCTGGATCAACTAGTGGGCCAATCTGAACAGTACCTCCTAGTGGCCTCAAGGTGTTACTATAATAAGTTCACCAGTTTCAGAGCAAAGCCTGAACTTTATACACCTTTTTTTTTTTTTTTCATACCCAATATTGGGTACGAAAAAAAAAAAAAAGGTGTATAAATACTTTTTTTTAAAAGTAGGCTCCACACTGGGCATGGAGCCCAACATGGGGCTTGAACTCATGAACCTGAGATCAAGACCTGAGTTGAGATGGAGGATTGTATGCCTAACCTACTGAACCACCGAGGCGCCCCTTCAGGTAACCTTTTAAGTATCTTTAAATAATCCCCATTAGACTGTAAACTTCATGAGGTAGGGTCTTTGCTTACTGTTGCATTCTCAGTACTTAGCAGTGCTTACTATATAATAATCAGTATTTATTAAATGAATTTTCTAGCCAGCACTGAACTTGGTCTTGTATTCAAGACTCCTTTTGGAATCAACAAGATTCTTAGTTTACTGGAACAACACAGACTGAAAAACAATTTTGACATACCACTATTAAAATTTTGGAACTATTAAAATTTTAAATACAAGGGAGGCAGTAATTATATAAATGCATATGTTAAGGCCCTGAAATAATATGCATGTGTGTGTTGTGTTATTATAGCTACAGAAAGAAAAAATCGGTGATTTAAAAAATAATTTCTAAATTTCTTTGCCTGCCATTTCATTAAGTATATTTGTAGAACACAAGGGGAAAAACTCCACCAAAGTATTATTCTTGGGGAGAAAACTCCATGTCTCTGAGTTTATTAAGGTAAACCTATTAATTAAAAAAGGCAATTATCTACTAAAGACCTTATTACAAAGAAAAGATGTCTGCTGGTATTTCAACATTATTCTAAATGACCTGAGCTAAAGTGATGTTAAAGTTGAGTCAAAGTGGTTCAAAAAGAGAGTATTCCCCTGAATCTCTAACAATATTGACTATACATTTCTGACCTTCTATTCTTATTAGCATCTATGACCCAGAATTTTCAGAGCAAGTAAAAAACAAAACAAAATTAGGGGCGCCTGGGTGGCTCAGTGGGTTAAAGCCTTTGCCTTCGGCTCGGGTCATGAACCCAGGGTCCTGGGATTGAGCCCCGCATCAGGCTCTCTGCTCGCTGGGGAGCCTGCTTCCCTTCCTCTCTCTCTGCCTGCCTCTCTGCCTACTTGTGATCTCTTTGTCAAATAATTGAATTAATTAAATCTTTAAAAAAACAAAACAAAATTAGATTTTATTTATAATTACTTCATTTTGATTCATGGACAAGTTATCTTTCCAAAATTTCAAGTTTCTATTTTAATTATATTACTATTAAAAGTTGATTTAAACCCAATTTGAATGAAAAGATATTTTAAAAAATTTTCACTCTACCTTATTTAGAATTTAAATCATCTGTTTTAACTTGCCTTCTGAATTCTGTTTACTATTTAGTTTTTCTTCTCTTGTAGTTGATGTTATCAAGATAACTGAAACTATGATTTTCTGGTGTCATCAACCATCACAAATTACTCTCCTGCTATTATTTTATACATAGAAAGAAATGTGATTTTAATGCTATTTTAAAACTATAAAAGTGCCTTCTAAACTTCTAATTTAAAACTATTTTAAATAAGATAATTTAAGAACTTCCCAGGAGGGAGAAAAAGAAAAAAATTAATTTTCAGGTTAATGCAATGATACCATTAAGATAGTGTTGTACTTATTTTAAATTACATTTTTGTTATGTCATTTATCTCAATGTGAATCTTAGGCTTGATAAACTATTATGATACTGAGATTAACGGCCTCCTAAGGAGATAATTTTAGAAAGATTTCCTTTCTACCTCCAGTTTTCATATTCTGTTGGAAGAGTTCTCTCAAAATAAAATGGTTCACTAACAAGTGGTGACAAATATACTAAATGAAAACATTAAACATGTAACTGAATTAATATGTTGCTTACTTAAAAAAAAAAGCATAACATACCCACAGTGAAACATTAACAAGGATATAAACACACTGCTGTTTCAGAACAATTAACCTTTAGGATGAGTTAGCATTTCTGTTTCCAAAAGCCTATGGTCCCAAGATACCTATCAGTATCTTTACCTAAGTGTAACATATGTGTACACAGATTCAAAACATTTCAACAGTCTGGACTAGCATAATCAATATATTAGTGTTGAATTAAAACAACAACAATAACAACAACAACAGTGAATTACTAAATAATTACCCACTAAAGACAGTCTTCTCTGTCCTAAAGGAAAAGAACGGAAAGATGTGCTATCAATTTCAATCCTGTTTCCTGATTACCAGAAGATGCTTAGGGCATAGGCTCCTTTCAACAAGCAAATGCTAAACTCATTGGTCTAAAGGGAAACTAGGCAGACACACTGAGGAGTACACATTGTAGCCATTTAAGGCCAGGTTTTGACTTGAGTAGGCACAGAACTCCATCCAAAAGGAACTCCAGAGATGGGTACACATGCAAGAGCAGAATGTGGCCTCGGCAAATCACCTTCCTCGCAACTTGAGACTTTCACTGGTTATCTTTTCAAATCACGTTTCTGTCCGCTTAACATACTTCGAAGCAACAAAAAATAACATGCTTGGAAAATATCCCTTTGGAAAAATAAGGTATAATCCCAGGAGAAATTTGGAGGACATTTTTATAGCCCCTTGACCGGGGAGGAAACACAAACTTTCTTTTTGATTCAAAATAACCAGTGAGAAGTAAGAAGCCAGGAATTACTTTCCATTTCCCTGTAAAGAGCAATGACTTAAGAGATCGATGACTTGCCACCAACTGCTACAGAAGGCCTTTTAGGAAGTCGGAAACTCAACTCTCAACTTGTCTCTGAGCCTAACACTTTCTCTACCAGATTGCACTTCATTCTCTGGTCAACTGCTTTTCTTATGAATAGATGCTTTCCTTTATGGCATGAATACACAATTGCTGTCAGATTCATTTACTAGAGAATTTTGGTAAAAGCTGTATTTACAAATATAAACATTTGTTCTGTGAAATAACTATAAATCAAACCAACACATTAGACTTACTTTTTCATCAATTCTACCGTATCTTCTTCCACCTTGCTCTAAAATGTCTTAGACTTGTCATAAATAAAACCACTTTTAATAGAATAGAATAGAAAAGAAAACAATGAACTGAGGTGTCTAAGCTTACCAAACTTCTTGCTTTCTTTAGTTGTGCCAGTCATCTTGATCTTTGCAACTTCAAAGAAATCTTTAATTTCTCTCTCATATAGTCGTGATAAATAATCCATGTAATTCTTAAAATAAAAGTAACAGGTACTTCTTATTAATTAAACAAATATAACAATTCGGTCCCCCCAAAGCCTTCGTGCTTGCTTTAAATTTTCTGGTCTAAAATCCTGAGGTATTCCATAGGATTAAAAAATTGGCTGTTTTCTGTCTTAAAAAATAAAAAAGAACAGGCATCAAAACAGCAACTTATAAAAATATAAAATCGAATATAATCACACTTATATTTTCATTTTTATGTGTTTTCTTTCATAGATTTCAAATAGAGTTGCAATCCTACTGTATAGCATTTTTGGGTCTGAGCAATCATGTTTTTCCAGCCTCACACTTTAATGACTGTACAGTGTTATGCTTTGTTGATATACCACAATTCAGCAAATCAATTCCCTAGCAGAGGCCACTTAAGTGGTTTCAATGTTTTACTATGATAGACAATGTTACAATAACCTTTTCATCTTTAATGAATTGTTTTCTTGGAATCATTTCCTAAGGATGGAAATACAGGGCCAAAGAAAATGGGAATCTTTGTAACTTCCTTCATATTGCCATGCTGCTATTAAAAACAATCACACCAACAGTGTCAATGGCAACAAAGGGGCACATTTGGTGTCAGTGTCCCCTCCCAACTTAGGGTAGTAAGGCATATCAAATTGGCTATTTTCAATACTCTTTCAAGGGGCGCCTCGGTGGCTCAGTGGGTTGGGCCTCTGCCTTCGGCTCGGGTCATGGTCTCGGGGTTGTAGGATCGAGCCCTGCGTTGGGCTCTCTGCTCAGCAGGGAGCCTGCTTCCCCCTCCTCTCTACCTACTTGTGATCTCCCTCTCTGTCAAATAAATAAAATCTTTTAAAAAAGTAAAAAAATTTAAAAAATATACTTAAAAAATAATCTTTCAATAAGCTTAGGGTATTTAGATATTCCAAAATAAGTTATTTTCAATAAGAATTTAATTATAACTAGTACATCTTACAGTTTTCACAATTACTTTTTAGAAACAAATTGGATTTATTCTAGCTCAAATGGAAATATCTCATCTATAATTCAGCATACAAACTCATTTCTTCATCATATCTGCTTATTATCACATAAAAATATTTTATGCTCTCAGGAAGGATTCTTCACTAGTGGGAAACCATGCATTTTACCAAGTCCTAAGTTAAATGCCATACACAGTCTGACGAAATGTAAATAAATCCACTGTACTTCGCTATTCTTTTAAATTTATCCTGGGATCTAAGCTTCTGCTTCCTTATTAGTTCAAATTAATATTCACTTTCAAAAAAATTTTTTTAAAGATTTGTCAGACAGGGAGAGAAAGACTGTAAAAGCAGGGGGAGCAGGAGGCAGAGGGAGAAGGAGAAGCAGGCTCCCCATTGTGGGGCTCAATCCCTAGACCCTGGGATCAGGACCTGAGCCGGAAGCAGACACTTAACTGACTGAACCACGTAGGCACCCCAATACATGCAGCTTTAGAGCAGGTTTATGTTGCTTTAAACATCAAGTGTACCTTTCAAAGGGTATATATTATATGAATATTTGTATCCTGACTCATAGTTTACCACTGATTTTCTTAGTTCATAGCTATTTCTTTATAAAATATATTTGGATAAAACATATAGATCCTTGGTTTTTCAATTTGTAGGCCATATATATTTCCCACATAGTCTCTGTAAGAAAACTTAGTCAAGGGGTACCTGGGTGGCTCAGTGGGTTAAGCCTCTGCCTTTGGCTCAGTGGGTTAAGCCTCTGCCTTTGGCTCAGGTCATGATCTCAGGGTCCTGGGATCAAGCCCTGCATCGGGGTCACTACTCAGAGGGAGTCTGCTTCCCCTTCTTTCTCTCTGCCTGCCTCTCTACTTGTGATCTCTGTCAATTAAATAAATAAAATCTTCTAAAAAATATTATCACTGCAAATCAGTGAAGAGTTGACAGACAGAAAATCAGTTTCACATAATTTGTGAAATCTTCATCGGTGGTTTCTACTCAAATCATTCAACATAACAGACTGCGTTCCAATACCAAAATTGTCTAAAGTGCACATTACCACCCAAGCAATTTAAACCATGTGAAAACAGCTTCTTTGGTATCTAGAAAACAGTAACGTGAGCAGACTATTGAAAATCACCCCCTTTTCCAATGCAACTTGAATGACTAGATACCTTTTTCCAGCTACGTAACAGAACTCATTGGTGGGCGAGGCCACAGACAGGTGTAACCATCAGTTCATTCATTTACTAAATTCTGAAGAATGTCTCTTAGAAGGAGCTTAGCACCTTGTATACAGCACCTTACATTTAACTATCAAGAGTTTAAATACTGTTGTCTCAGGCAGTCTTTTCAACTTTCATTGTTTGGACTGTGCAGTCTTACCAAGATCTCTATATTCTACTTTTTCTTTACACAAATGGGTAAATTCCACAAATGCAGAACGGGGGTTGAAAGGAGACGTCTGAGTAATCTTCAAGGAAATTAATGGGAGAGGAAAGCTCATTTCCTCCCTAAGCATGGATGGAACATCTCTATTCTTAACTGCCCGACACGAATAATCCAGAGCCATGGATAGGGGCTGTAGTCCTGGGGAGGAAGGAATCTGGGCAGTTGATCTATTTCCCTAAACTCTAATTATGTATACTAAAACTTTGGGCTTTGCTTAGATTAGATTAGAAGCACAGCTGGGCAGTGCCTAGTGATTCTTATCCCTTGAACAGAGAAAGACTTTTTCTCTTTCCTGCCAGAAAGCAGGAGAGCTATGGACACCCAATCCAGTGCAAACAGCATTTCGTTATTATTTCTTACTAAAGAAGTACTCGTCTGTTTCCTTCTTTCTTTCCTTCTTTCATTCCTCTCTTCCTTCTTCCTTTTTAGTCAAATTCCTGTTTTTGATGACTTCAGCAACCAAATTAGATTATGAGGTAAAATACATAGTCTGTCAAAAGTTCAAGCCACAGGATCAAGTAACATTCCTGGGAAATAAGTCAATTTCATTTAAAAAGCTCATTAATATTGTCAATCAAAACTATACTGTGAGCAGAGAATGAGTCCATAAATCATTGCTAGCTTGGCTATCATCTTGTTTCTTTACTTAAATTACATTCATGAATACTGCATTATATATAAAGATAGGGCAATAATACTCACTGAGAACACAATTAGGCAAAAAGCTTATTGATTATTTTACTTATTTGAATATTCACTAAGGGACAAAGCACTTGTTGGCACAAAACTCTTAAGGAGATATAATAATGTTTAATTATTCAAAATATTAATCCTCCTAAAACTTCAAAAGGCAAAGAATTCCACTGTAAATATTTTTCCTTAAGATATCTCCAAATCAGAATTCTGTTGAATGAAAACAAAACAGAACAAAACAAAATATAACACAACAGTAGAGTTGCAGAACACTTAAAAGACTAATTCTGAGGAACAAAAGTAGTCTTAAAAATAACTGACCAGATAAGATATATACATAAATGCCTCAGGATACTTATATTCTTTTTGAAAAACATTTTTAAAATTATACTTTAAAATATTATTTATTTTTACCAAGGTTTAGTGTCCTCTTTCTTATGATCTCAGTTTAGAAGGAAAGGGATCAGATCTTACTTTACGTTGGCAAAGGCACTTTGAAACACATAAAGACTGATATACAAGAATGTCCTTATGCCAAATGTGTTCAAATTGATACACTGATAGGCATGTACGACCTGCTTTTTTTCTTATCATCATAGTTCGCATAAATTTCTACCTAATCCTCTCTGCCTTCTCAGGAAGTATGAACCTAACACTAGAAGAAGTTATAATAATTATTTCGGTAAGTATGAAGATAAAATGGGTTCATGTATAAACATTAGTTTCCTGAGAGAGAATAAGCTTCATTATAAAATACTCTGAAAGAGAGCACCATTTTTTAAATAAAATCGGGAAAAACTCTGGCTAGCAAAACTAGCGAAAAATAAGATGATTTTGCTATCTAAATTCTGTTAGAAAATTTTTTGCCACAAGCATATGGGTTAAGGGGAAGAGCTTTTATATTAACAATCTCAATATTTTTGTTTTCATTCTAAGAAACAAAATATGTCCCTCTTTCCAATTCGAGAACATCTTTTAAGGTCATATTGTCCACATAATTGAATTATTACTAATTATTAAAATAACTTATGCCTTACTTAAATTTTTTAGTTTTAAACTCCAAATTCATAAAAACTTAGAAGATTTCACGTTTTCCAGGGTATTTCAGAATTTTAAGTAAACTGCTCTTACATCTGATATATAAATACAGCTATTTATATTTTGGAATTAGGTAGCAATTCTTCAGTTCCCAAAGTGACATGGTCAATTTCAATACTAAAGGTCATAGCAGAAATGCCAGAAAAGTATTATACCCATGGCTTCCTGCCACAATGGCCATTTATTAAAGCTAAATCAGATCATGTCTTTCTACCGCTCACAACCCACCAAAACCCCTTCCCCTATCTCCTTCACAGTAAAAGCCAAGTCTTTACCGGGGTACACAGTCCCTTCCAGATCTGCTCTGCCCCACCCCCACTTCACCTCCCCTACCTTCTTTCTAAGGTCCTGTTCCTGGTCCTCTGTGCTCCAACCATAGTGCCTTGCTGCTCCCCCAGTACACAGGCATGGTCTTGCCATAGGACAGCTGTACTGTGCCTGGAACGCTTTCCCCAAAGAAACTCCCCCTGCTCAACTCTGATTATTTATTTTTTTAAGATTTTATTTTTAAGTAATCTCTACACCCAACATGAGGCTCGAACTTACAACCCTGAGATCAAAGAGTGGAATTTCTACTGACTAAGCCAGCCAGGCACCCCACACCCTTGCTCATTTTAAAAATCTATGCTCAGATGTTATCTTCTCATGATGCCTTATCTCAGGCTATAGTCTTCCCCCAGTCCCAGCATTCCCTGTTTTATTTTCTCCAGAGCACTCAGTAGTACCTTCTAACCTACCATATAAGACTTTTTTGTCCGTCTTCCTCCACCAAAACATGCGCTATGAAAACGCAAGCATTCGCCTATTTCCTTCCATGCTGTATCTCTAGCACTTACTTAGAACACAACAGGTGCTTGGTAAATTCGTGTATGAATGAATGACTCTTCTTCTCTAATTGCTGATGTTGCTGCCGCTGCTCTTCTAGTCTCCAAGTCTAGAAAGTTTGGCATCATCATGTCCCTTCCATCCCTGGAGTCTCTCTTTTGGTTTCTATTCTCTATTCCTACCACTATCTTCCTGGCTCAGAGTTCATTTCATCTGAATATTCTATTAGGTTCTTAATGAATTTGCCTCATCTAGTCTTTTCCCATGTATGAGGAATGCTGTTAGGTCTCAAGGCTCATCTTTTTCAACATAATTTCTCGCTGCTCCAGAATATGAAATTTCTGCTTCATGGGCCTCCATCCTCCATTGTCCTGACAAAAGGGTGTATTTTCCACCTTTGTCTGCACGTCTTGCTCCTCATCCCCGGAATGCCCTTTCTCTTTCTTCTGGTTTATCTAATCCCATTCATTATTTAAAACTCAATTCAACAAGGGGCGCCTGGGTGGCTAGTGGATTAAAGCCTCTGCCTTTGGCTCGGGTCATGATCCCAGGGTCCTGGGATCGAGCCCTGCATCGGGCTCTCTGCTCAGTGGGGAGCCTGCTTCCTCCTCTCTCTCTGACTGTTTCTCTGCCTGCTTGTGATCTCTCTCTGTCAAGTGAATAAATAAAATCATAAAAAAAAACAAAAACAAAAACAAAACCTCAATTCAATTCCAATTTCTGTCCTAAAGATTTCCCCCATGGCTTTAGAACATGGATTGCTCTTTTCTATAACTGCCATGCATTTAAACTCATTTTCAGTTTGGCACTTAATGTTTTCCCGACTGTTTTAAGTATAATTGTTCTTGTCAGATGTAAGGCTCTTTAGAAGTAGGGGTTGTTTGTTAGGGCCCATGTGCCTGGAATAGTGAAATGCTTGCTTAATAAAGAGGTACTCTGTATTTGCTTCATCGAATGGGTTATCCATTTTTAGAGGGCAAACACCTCACTTATACATCATCTAGTCTCTAGTTTCTATAATGCATATAAAAAAATGCAGGAGGTAAATATTGCATTAAACTAAACTGAATGATGCTTAAGGCCACAGTATGGCCCATTACTACACTAGTAATGAAGTTCGAAATTAAGCTCTTCCTTACCCAAGTAAATAAAATAAATGTCCTGCCTGGTTAATGAGCACTCAGAAATTAAAGTAGTTTCCGCTTTGCTAAGAAAGTACTACAGTACTTCAAATGTTACTTGGGGAACTGAATACATGATGTCCTGCTTCTAGAAGACTACGTTCTACACGCAGTGAGTAACTGATATCAAACTCATACCTTTGTTAGTCCCTCATATTTTCCATAATCTGTATTCTTTAGCCACTCCATCAGCTTGGCGTATCGAAGCAAGTCTCTGTGAAATGGATGATGGTTGGGCAAAGCCAGTTCCACAGAGTGCTGAGCAAGAGTTGAACTCTGATCGTGACCCTAGAGTGAGTAAATAAGTAAATAAATACACTGACAGTAAAAGAAACACATGCTGTAACTGAAAATTCTAAACAGTGACCAAATGCAGCCGAAGAAGAGCAAAAGAAGATAGAGGGATTAAAAACTGAGTACTTACTTGGCTTCTTTCATCATCTCATGAAATCTACTGTATACCATCACCATAAAATAATCATAAACATGCAAGAATGGTGCTCTGGGATACATCAACTAACCATTTCATCTTCTAAAGAAGCTGAAAATGAATGTTTTAATCAAGGCTGTCTCTCCCATACCGTATCATTTTACTATTTACTAAGCGAATCAACCTCATGATACAACTGCACTGAGAAAGACATCAAATAGGAAAGTCATTCAAAACAAACTGTCTACATCTATGGTATTTCTACTATTAGAGTTTACAATATTTAAAACAACAGATAAGAACATACAGGATATAAACTTTTAAAACTATGAAGCACTACAGATGACGATATCCTGGGCTTTCCTGGATAATACTTAGTAACAGTGTCATTTTAGTTTTTCTGGGAATTTGTTAAATAACTACATGAGATTTTATTTTAAAACCGTGACAAGGTTTTTATGTAAATAAACTTATGAGTTATCAGTCAGTCTTAGATGATGCATCCTAACTTTTGTTTTGAAAAATATAGGCCTGGAAGATTATCTGTTCCAATGACCTTATTTTCTAGAAGAAGTGGAAACTTAAAGGGTTAAGTGATTCACTCAGGTCACACTGGAGGGAAGAAGTGGAACCTCAGTCATGTGAGTCTCGCTTCCATTTTCTTTTAAAAACATATCTAACAAAATCATTTTAACCAGATTCAAAAACTGTAAATGCTTACTAGTTATTGGTATCTAAAAACCAAACACACAAACAAACAAACAAACACTAAAAATCTTCCCAGCCATCTCTGGAAATAATCTAGCTCTCTGCTACTTGGTCAATATTTGTCATGAACTCAAAGCCAGTATCTAAGAGATGAGGAACTGAAAGATTAAAGGAGTATATTCCCCTTGAAAATATAAATTCCCAAGAATAAGGAAAAGGAAAGAGATGGACTAATTTGATGTTCACTCTGACTCAATCTAATTTGCTTAGTTAAAACTTACTTGTTAGCATTTTGTTAAAATGACACAGGGAGCGAGTTTTGGCACTCATTAACTCATTTCCTAGTAAAGTTACCTAAACCTAATTATATATGTATTATACTAGCTGACATAGATTAGCTTATAAATATCCTGAATTTATTTATTTATTTTTTAAAGATTTTATTTATTTGACAGAGAGAGAGAAATCACAAGTAGGCAGAGAGGCAGGCAGAGAGAGAGAGGGGAGAAAGCAGGTTCCCTGTGGAGCAGAGAGCCTGACGTGGGGCTCGATCCCAGAACCCTGGGATCATGACCTGAGCCGAAGGCAGAGGCTTTAACCCACTGAGCCACCCAGGCGCCCCAATATCCTGAATTTAAACGCTTTTATTTTTATTTTTTAAAGATTTTATTTATTTATTTATTTATTCAGCATGGGGTAAAGGGCAGAGGGAGAGAGAATCTCAAGCAGACTGTGGTGCTGAGCGAGGAGTCCGATGCGGGGCTTGATTTCATGACCCTTAGATCATGACCTGAGCTGAAATCAAGAGTCAGATGCTAAACCAAATGAGCCATCCAGATGCTCCTGAATTTAAATTCTTTTAAGTTAAAAGAGGTTTTTTTCCTCTATCTAATTGATATGCTTTACTACATAGACAAAGTAAGAACTTGGTGGTTATGGATTTTTTAAGCAATTTAACTACAGAGTATCCAGAAAAAATTCTTAGTTTAAGGCAATGAAGAATTCTCTAGCAATTGAGAAGTACTTTTAGAGCAAGAAAGGCAGGAGAATAAGACATGCCAAGTACTAAAACCATTGTTACTTGAGTATCTTTTTCATTAAAGCTTTCAAATCAGCCTGTTGGGAGAATTTTCTTCTTGTAAGGTTATATACCCAATTTGAAAATGGAGAGAAAAAAGAAAAATAAGGACCCATTTAGAAATTCCATATAAAACTATGTAGAATAATCAATGTATTTCTTTTTTAAAAGATTTTATTTTAGTTGAGCGAGAGAGTGAGAGAGCACAAGCCAGGGGGAGAGGCAGAAGGAGAAGGAGAAGGCTCCCCGCTGAGCAGGGAGCCAGCCTTGGTGCTCAATCCCAGGACCCTGGGATCATGACCCGAGCTGAAGGCAGACGCCCAACTGACTGAGCCACCCAGGCGCTCCAATCAATATATGTCTAAGATTAAGATTACATAAAAAACCCCCAAAGATTAGTATTACTGATATTACTTAAGATTACTGGTACCTACTTAGGAAACTGTACCAGAGACAGCAGAAAATTATCAGAAAACTAGACCAATTCAAAATAAGAACCAGAAATGGTGAGGCAACACAAGTTCACAGCTATTATAGATGTTATATATGAGGTACACTATGTACATAGGTCTACAATCCCTTTTAGCAATTCTAATATACAAAAAACTCTCAAACCTCCATTTAAATTAGGTACCAAATCTATTTTAGTGGCAAAACTTGACCTGAACTGACGTGAGGCTATTTATAGAATTTGGAATGACTATTCATATTTTTTTGCTGTAGGAACATTTGTGCTTCATCACAGGGCCCTACTCCAGCCCCCTACTGGAGTGGCTATGTAATATTTAGAATGTGTACTATATTACCTTATTACTATATTACTTATATTACTTACTAGAATCTGAAAAATTCTAAAAACATCCCAAGAATTTTGGATAGGGGAGCATGGACCTATGTGAACATTCTCTTTTGCATGGCTGATTACTGTTTATGTTCTTTTGCAACTCAGGCCATCACATGTTAAGTTATATTACTTAATTTAGTGTCAGGAAAGTTCTTCAATTAAAAACCTTCTCCTCCCCTAAAAATGGAAGAACTAATTATTGTTCATAGAGGATTTTACAGTTTATAAAGCTCTTTCACATGCTACTATTCAAAGCTCTCTTTTGCAAACAGCATTTTAAGATCACCATCAACGGAAAATTTGCCTTCTAATACGAAGAACATCATTACCTTCAAACCATTACTATTTAGATAGAGTAAGTGTGATTAGCGCTAACAGAAGATTTCATTTTAGAGAAACTGTTCTAAAATAACTATAGAAAATAGGAAAATTACATTAACTGTTTAATTCAATCACTAATATAAGTTACGGTCACTTCTAGCACTTTCATGTGCACACAACTTTATTCTTTATATATTAAAAAAATTAAGACATTGTTTAAAGTTTCTTATTATATGTTGACTATAGGAAAAACTGAGGGTGGGGGGTAGGGTAACTGGGTGACAGGCATTAAGGAAGGCACTTAAAGGAATGAGCACTGAGTATTGTATGCAACTAGATGAATCACTAAATTCTACTTCTGAAACTAATAATATACTATATGTTAATTAAATTGAATTGAAATTTAAAATATTTTATTATAAATAACTTAATGATACACAATTTAAGTACTAAATTAATAACAATAACAAATTTATTGAATGCCTGTTGTCATGCTCGAAGTGTTCTATGTATATAAATTCTAATGTTCACAATAACCTTGTAAAATACTTTCCTCCTCATTTAAAAAATAACAAAACTTGGCACTTGGGTGGCTCAGTTGGTTAAGTGTCTGATCTTGGTTTTGGCTGGGGTCATGATCTTGCAGTTTTAGGACTGAGCCCCGTGTTGAGCTCTGTCTTCAGCATGGAGTCTGCTTCAGATTCTCTCTCCCTCTCCCATCCGGTCTCTCTCTCTCTCACACACACTCAAACACACACACACACATACATACTCTCTCTCTCTCAATCAAATAAATAAATAAAATATTTTTTAAAAATACCAAAACTCTATTATTAACATAATTAAAAATATTACAGTAGGTTTTGTCCAGATTAATCTAAGACAGACACATTTTCTACAAACTTAGTAAATTATAAATTTTCGTTACTGTATATAGTACTAGAATTTGTGGCACAAAGAGGTTATGAAACTTGCTAAAGTTCACCCAGCTAGGAGGCAAAGAGTCAGGGTTTTGAATCCAGGAAATCTGGCTCCACCATCGTACTCTTAACCACTCTAACTGATTTTCAAACAGAAATGATACACTCATTTCAAATGGTGACTAAATTCTCAAGAATTGGGAACTCGTTCTTTCTGTGTTATGGCACGCTTATTTTTGTTTTCTTAAAGAAAAAAGAAAGTCTGAGAAAGTTTCAACAAACATCACAAAAACTCATCTTAAATGATCATAAGTCTTTCTAAACTTTTAACTACAGATTAACCTATGTTTAGGAAATTGCGAAATATGATTAAGGAAACAACTTTTGTGAAATGAACTGAATATTGGTGGTATATTTCACAGATTTTATTTTACCATGTTTCTATAAATACATGTTGAAAGAAAAATTCCCAAGCTTAAGCATATAGCAAAACCCCCACAATCTCAGTTTTTTCCGGTTGTACTTTTAGTTCAGTGTGTAATCAGTTCTCATCATATTGCAAAAGACAATGTACAAAATAATGAGGTCTCTGTAGAACCCAAGGGGGACAAAAAGGCAGAGCAGAGTTATCCTTTCAAGCTGAATCTTTCAAAAGACAACCAAAAGAACTTTTTAAATACATACATTTTATGCAAATACTCCCTCAATTTCATTAGCCCTAATCTGACTGCCTGTTTTCAGTATCAGAATGCTGATCAGCGTAACTGACCTGAGTCTCTAGTTGAAGATCTTCTTAGATATACAAATCGCTCGTAAATGTAAAAAATTATAGGTAAGAGTTTATAATTTCAATGGAAGCTGAGTGTGTAAGAAGATCTAGAAGAGCCAGAAGAATCTAGGCAACTGTTAAAAATATTACTCTACTATGTGTATATATAGTAAGAAGTAAGTATTAAGTAAAAATGCATTTCAAGGGCACCTGGGTGGCTCAGTGGGTTAAGCCTCTGCCTTTGGCTCAGGTCATGATCTTGGGGTCCTGGGATTGAGTCCCACATTGGACTCTCTGCTTGGCGGGAAGCCTGCTTCCCTTCTCTCTCTCTGCCTGCCTCTCTGCCTACTTGTGATCTCTCTCAGTCAAATAAATAAATAAAATCTTTAAAAAAATGCATTTCAAGTTTCATTAAAATACAGCTTTGTGGAAGTACTAAGGTGAAAGCTATATCATAAACAGCGTGCACCAGATCAGTGATTACCAAATGCGAAGATGTTTTTTACTGGCCTACGTCTCTAAGAAACAAATAAAATGATGGTAGAGAGTTTCTCACAAAGGGAAATGTATTCAATTTAGAAGTTCGAAGTTGTATTTTTTCTTTCAGTGCCAAGATAAAAAGATAGTGAAAGTAGATGGCAGGATTTCTTTTTAAAAGTTTTTACTTGGTAAAATAAAAAACTGGTGACTTAGGGGAGCCTGGGAGCTCAGTTGTTAAGCGTCTGCCTTCGGCTCAGGCTATGATCTCAGGGTCCTGGGGTCGAGCCCTGCATCGGGCTCCTTGCTCAGGCAGAAGCCTGCTTCTCCCTCTTCCTCTGTACCTGCTTGTGTTCCCTCTCTTGGTGTCTCATTCTCTCTCTAATAAATAAAATCTTAAAAAAAAAAATTGTTGACTTAGTAAGTCTCCAAATTTTCTTTCTTTTAATTTTACTGATGTATGAACTTTAAAGACTGGGGATCATCGCTCTTAAATTACTGTTAGGTTGTGATCAACAGATTATTTCCACTGTAATCTTCTGTACAGTACTCACAGATGCTGAATATAGATACATTTGACAAAAACCGCATTGCAGACTCTAATTCAAGTCTTCTTATCTTATCCATGATGCCATACCTGACTACCTAAATTTTCTGTAAACTCACTTATATTAAAACTTTTTAGCACTTGTACATATATATACATAAACTATGTATACATAGTCATACAATTAACAATTTCATATATGCATTGCCATAGGGCTTTAAGTACTTTAGTCTTAAAGCCTCCTTAGAAGCATCTGGAGTGTAGGAGGCATTTCTTATTCTTACATAAGGCAACAAGTATTTAAGAGGCACATAAAGAAAATCTGATAACTGACAAAGAGATGTACTTTCCCAGCTCATTTGTTCCACAACTAGGAATAGAAATACCCATGTTTCCGAACCTTTTTGCTAGGTGGCTTGATGCACTGAATTCGACACACAGAAAAATCTATTTTCTGTACTTGAGATACCCTCCTCCACTTTCTTCAGCACATCCTAGGTCGTTACAACATTCTGGTTTTTCAACATGCATCACTCACATGTTACAATACATATTAGATTTTCAGAACTCGAAGCATTCATAGTAAACAAAGCCATTAGTTTATAAGGCAAGGAAGCAAAATCATAAATTAACTGCATGTTACAACAAACAATGAAGGGTGCAGAAAGGACTACTGTTGACCTACAGTAGCATTCCAACATTCCAACATTTCTAATGCCATCTACAAATGTGGAGAACATCACTATCAACGCTGTCATTTTTAAAAAACTACGGAATTGGGCAGAAATAAATATTAAAATACTAATGTAAGAAAAATGTGATTAGTATTTCTTGTGTGACTTCTAGATTTACTTTTTTCTTGATACTTTTCAGGTCAAGTGAAACGTTAAATCTTCCCCAATGTTTCCCTCATCCCCTTAGCTAGATGGTCTTCCTTTATGCTCGCATATGTGACCACTATGATAACATTTACCCTTCCTAAGTATATCTACCTCCTTCCCTTAGACTGTGAGTCATTTGAGAACAGGATCAGCCTCTCACTTATCCGAAGTAAATGTCTGGTGTGTATCCCAGTCACCTGGTAAAAGGTTTCTTTCTTTCTTTCTTTCTTTTTTTTTTTCTTTTTGTAAAAGGTTTCTAAATAAATGAAGGAGCGAGTGAGTGAAAGAATGACAGGAGGAGAGGCAAGCAGAAGGAGATGAAATGCCTTTCTGGCCAAAATAAACTTTTTGCTATGGGATATTAAAAACTGCTATAAATATGGCTAACAGGCAGCTTAAGTCAGTAAAGTTATAATCTATAAAGATTCTGCTGCGGTTAAGTTTAGCAAACTTTATAGAAAAAAAAAAAAAGAATCAGAGAAGCTTGAGCCAAATTTGATGTACTCACAGGCACCGAAAGAAAGTAGGACCTGTTATAGAGCTGAAGGAGGGCCTGAGTAAACTAATCAGAAATAAAATATAGTAAATACAATTGTTTCAGAATACTGCAAAGTGAAATGTTTCAGACAGTATTTCTTCATGAACAAAATTTCTCTCAACTTTTTTTGTCCAATAACCCTAATAAGAAATGAAAAACATAAGAAACCTAATTTATTATGCCAGATTAAAATGCCTTCTATTCAAATCCTTTTAAGGTACTCTTTATATTATTTTTATTATTATTGCTACAACCTTAATTATAGCCTCCTTTTCCATATAAAAATGTAGACAAAGGGTTTATATAAAAGTAAATCAAATGGAATTTACAATTCAGCTATAGTCCGTTTTCTCCCATATAAAAATACATACAGCCAATGAAATATTAAAAACACCTGAGTCAAGTCCTGGTTCTCGCGTCAAAATACTGGAAAATGAAACAGGCTAAGCAGCAAACATGTACCAAGTTTGGACTTACTTTCATAAATAAGAACATATAAGTGGTATATGTAACAAGTAGGCAGAGTTATTTATCTGATTTCTAGAACCAAGAGAGTTTCAGTTGAAAGGAACTAGACTATCTACCCAAGGCAGTTGAGGCCCAACATACACCTATGAGCAAATACTTTAAAAAAAAAATCTTGTTTAAAAATCTCAAAATTGAACAAACATGTGAAAGAATATGCTGTGATCTCAATTAAACACATTACAATTTCTGTGGAAATATATATAGAAAAGCTAATAGAAACATGGCAGTGTTATTAATGAAATAAAATTACCTGTTGAACAAAAACATTATTGAGGTGGCTGGCCAGTCTCCGGGCAAACTGCTCACGCAAATCACTGAAACGCTGCTGCTGCTGTTTGACTGCCTGGAGCATGTCATGACCTGAAACCAGAACATTTCTTGACTGATTTAAGACATAAAAAGATTTCTCTGCTCTTCAATGAATACATTGATAACAGTCTCTATACTTCTGTTTTGAAGAACCCCAAGTTTTATTGGTTTATTCGTTTGCTTTATAAAAGGAAGGTAAAAAGAGGAGAAAACGGTATAGCACAGTGGTTCTCCAAGAGTGGTCCTGCCTCAGCATTGTCTGGGAACTGCTGCAAATTGGGATACTGGAGCTTTGGCCCAGACCTACTGAATCTGGGGCTGGGGCCAGGCAATAACATGTTTTAACAAACCCTCTGCATGAGCAAACTCAAGTTTTGGAGCCACTGGCCTAACAAAACCTCCTGCTCTCTGGTCTAATCAAAGCATTGACTCTGTGCTAGGTTTTGCAGACAGTATTAGAGAAAAATCATGGTGTTGACTAGAATCATTGATGATCAATCAGAGAAAAATGAAAAACTTCTTAGTGCCAAAAGAAACATGTTTGGAAAGATGTGAAACTGGTCTGAGGAGCTAATACTACAGTTCCCTACACCACTTGCGCTATGTATTTCCTGTTAAAAGCTTTATACCATGTTACAGGCTTAGTCTCAGATTCTTGGTCAGATTTTACTATTTCTAATGAACATACCTGGACGAAGAGCTACATTCATGCACTGCAAAAGGGCATCAGCAGCATTGGTGCAGGCCTCAATGCCTCTAGAAGAGGAGAGATCTCCTTCTTGAAGGGCCTTTATATGACCTTTGGCCAAGTCCATGTGGTTCTGGAATTTACATATATACCATTTACACATATAATTTTGGGAAATTTACAGGTAAGATGCTACTCAATCCTATCATAAGGTATTAGAATTATTTTAAATCTTACTCTCATAAGGAATTTAGAAAATGTTTATAAATGGGTTTTATATACTAGATTATCTTTTTAAATTTTTTAATGGTGGGAGCAATTTACCAACATACTTACCACAAGAAACTCTATTTCAGACAGGAGCTTTACATTATTAGTGTTACTCAGATGAATTAGGTGGTTGCTTTCTGAGATCTGGTCCATTTGTTCTTTCACACTTTGGAGCATTTCCTCGTAGCTGCTCAGTTTCAACTCAATCTGATCTACCTCCTTTAGAGCCTCATCCAACAACTTCATCAGTATGTTCACTTGCTTTTCAGAGGCCATGATTGATTGGATGTTGGCCTACAAAATGAAAAACAAAAGTAACTCTTCCCATTATTTAAATGGATAAAAGAAGCAGAAGATGAAATATTGCAAAATCCCTTTGACAGCCGAGTAACAAAGATTGGTATGCATCTATACATTTCTTTTAGTTTATCACTCTATGTTTATGTTCCCTTTTTACACAGTATTTCAAGCAGATACACTTGCCTCTTTATCAAAGTTAGGGACCATGCCTCAGTATTTCATACTTCCCCAGCCTGTACAAGTAGGGTTTTGCCCCACAATGTATCATCAGCATCGATATTTCCCATTTCTGATATTTCCAATTCTACCAGCTATAAAAACTTCTATACTTAACATTGTTGTAAAATGCTAAAAAAAAAATGCCTAATCACCTGTGTAATACTTTAATCAAGAGGGTAGCAGTGGTATATCAGTCTTTGAAGGATACACTGAGCTAACGTAAAACTGTAGTATGATTGGTACTTACATGATGTGGAAGAGCCATGACCATAAGACCATATGGCCAAAGACTATATATCCATAAGATAGCTCCTTCTATTGTCTTCTTTCTTTTCTCTTTCATTTGCAACTACTGTACGTTTTTTTTCCAGGCAAAGCAGGAACAAACCACCATCCCCTTATCATTGTTTTCTAAGTGATTCTGACTATTGATTCTAAATTTCCTGAAATATGGAAGCTGTCAAATCCAAAATAAAACTGGGAAGCAATGGGATAACTTGTAACGTACATGCAATATTTATTAGAAAAGAAATTATAAACCACTAAGCCACACTAAGAAGGCAGGTAATGGGGTATGAGGAAAAAACTTGGTCTAGGAATGAAAAGAATTTCACAGGACAATAGATACTGTAATTTCACACATATTTTATATGCTATTCATAATAACTCAACTGTGAGTACAACCCAACTGCAAGAGTCAGCAGGGCTCTGGGCCACTGAATAGATCTCTCAAGAAGCAGACCCGGGGCTTGACCTTGTCCAGGACAATTTCCACTGTAACATCTTTAAGTTTCTTCTAGGCTTAGCTTCTGGTGAGTTTTATAAACTTGTAAACTTGCACTATTTGTGTAATCTTGGGGCCTGAGTTCAACCTCATAAATTCTGCACCTTTCATGTATAATATGTCAAAATTCTTTAAGTGTTTAAAATATTCTTCATTCTCTGAGGGTTTTTTAAAAAATTATTTTTATTAACATACAGCGTACTATTTGCCCCAGCGGTACAGGTCTGTGAATCATCACTTTTACGTAATTAACAGCACTCAACATAGCACATATACCCACCCCAATGTCCACAACCCAACCACCCTATCCCTACCCCCCCAACACCCAGCAACCCTCAGTTTGTTTTGTGAGATTAAGAGTCTCTTATGGTTTGTCTCCCTCCCAATCCCCTCTTGTTTCATTTTTTTCCTTCCCTACCCCCCCAAAACCCCTCTCCCTGCCTCTCAAATTTGAGGTTTTTCTTAAATGCTTACTTTGTCTAAACAAAACAAAAAAACGTTCTTATTTTAGACTTTACCAACATTAGTGGTGTTATTTTTAGCTGTCTTTTAGCTTTTTACTTTCTAAAGATGTGCTTTAGTTTACAGACTCAGAAACTGTGCATATGAATTAAAAAGAGCTATCCCAAAACATTTTAGAAGGAGAGAGTCAAACATCCTTTTCCCCTGGCTCCTTGTTTTCACTATATTTATTCTGCTCCATTTGGGTACACGATTCACTTATTTCAAACTAATTTTTCTATTTCTAATTTGTACCTTTTTTTTTTTCCCCCCAAACACAAAAATGCTATTCTTCTGCACTGAACTATTCTGCAGTATTTCAGAGGCTGGGGGAGGCGACCCCAAGTCAGTTTCTGGTTGGCTACCTTTTTCCTATCACTTTGTGTCAAGAACCTCCCCAAATCCCCAACCTCAGCCAACTGCCTTCGCTGGCCTGATTAATAGGAATGGTTCTGTCTTTTGAACAAGAGCAGTGGAAGATAAGGCATCTGGTAATGTGCTCATGGAGAGAGACGGCAATAAGCACAGTATAAAGGCTTAGGTGCTGAGGAAGTAAAATCTGCGCATCCCTGGTCTTCTCAATCCACTACATATCAGTCACTTACAGATTATAAAAAGGTCTTACCCCATCCAGCACCTGCAGCTCTCTGGACAACCTTTCTGCAAAGGCCTCAGCATTAGAGATTGCACATTCACAGCCTTCCATCATTATTTCAATATCCTGCTCTTCTCTTGCATTTAACTCTTGGTATACATCTACTACCTCTTCATCACCTCCTGTCACACTCTGATTTTCTCCACTTGGAACAGACTCTTAAAGAGGGTAAAAATTAAAAATAAAGTAGTAAAAAAGGAGGAAGGACAATAACATGGTATTTATAGTCAGTTATAAGCACAGGTCACATTTAGTGGCTGGAAAACAGGAAAGAATGATTCAGAATATTAAAAAAACCTTATTTTTATGAAAAACTGCATATGTTAATGTAATTTTTACTATAACATTTACTTTAACAAACACAAAGCATGCAGTCTAATTCACTCACTTTTAATTGTTAAAATAGGCTTTATAACAATTCCCCAAAACATACTTAAACTATGAAAACGAATATAAAACCAGAAACAAACTATGTGGGAATAGCCTAATCTTTTTTTCCTATCTGAGGTAGTTGTTAGTCTAACAAAACAATGACTATGAATTTATGGCACATAAAAAATAATATGCTTTCCTTCTTTTCCCCCGGTAACATTTTTCTTCTGTTCTTTTTTGTCCTGGTTATGCTTTTTTCTCTGAATAACTTTTAGTTGAAATGAAAAATGTATTCACAATTTATTTTGGGTATTAAAAATATTAACTGTTTAATTGTTTAAAACACTTTCATATGCATTGATAAAATTTCTAAAGATCAGGTATAAAAGTTTTCTCAGTAAGTCTAGAGTAAACAAGAGCAACAATAACATGGCTATTCAAAATTACAAATATTTAAATGGTCTTCATGCTTCTTACAAAAGACCAAGAGATCAAATGTAAGGTGTTTCTGGATAAATGTTTCAATTCAATTTTTTTTTCAATTCAATTTTTTAGGAAAATATACTTAGCTTGTGGGATTTTTATAAAGCGTAAGGTTAGGAGAGGTAATGTGAAAAAAAAAATTTTTTTTATCCCCTAACTAAAACTCTAAATAAAGTTATTGATTTTCATGAACTTAATGGGACACAATTTAAATCACAATCTTTGGACACTTTAAACATTCATTATTTTGTATGCAAATGAAACATTTACACGCTGCATGACTTGACATAGGTTAATTTGTTCTAGGAAAAAACCAACTAACTCAAAGTAATAAGTGATTTACTCTTAAGAATGATTATTAGGCAGATTTAGGTAATATCCCAGAATAAAAAAGGAGGGGAATAAAACTCTTGGTACAGGCAGTTACAGATTACAGTATATGAATAGTTCTTTAGACAGGTATCACCTAGTTCCCTGTTCCGAGTCCATTTTAACTCACTGTGGAAATGTCAAATTGTCACATCTGACAGTTTATTAGCCACTAGGGGGCAGGGACTGCCCAAACTATACAGCTCCTTATACTAGCAGATATTTAAAATAAATAAATATTTTAAATGACCATAACTGCTTCAGAAGTATTTTCTCTTCCATGAAACAGTCCTTTGAAAGTCAATAATGAATCTTATCATTAATTTTATTACTATATGGATTTTGTGGTAATAAACCTGTCCCTATGCACAATTTCATAAAATATGCAACCAACAGTATATAACAATGGCAAGTAATAAAAAATATATGGAATAGAATAAAAAGAAAAGGTGTTACGCACCTTCTGTAACTTTAGGCAGTTCTGGAGAGTAAAAAGGTATGAAAAAAGCAGAGGAAAGTAAGCAAAGAATATTAGCTGGGTAGAAAAGTATACAGGTTTAAAATTTTTTAAATACTACCCATATTTCATTTGAACTTCTGGTACAATCAAAGTTTAAAAGACAATGTCCAAATCAAGTACAAGATGGAAAGATCCTCAGAAACTAAATTTCCAAAGTTAATTCTCTTATTCTTTTTCTGACAATAACTAAAAATACATTTATCTTCCTATTTTTTCCTTTCTTTTAAGAAACAGCACCAACTAGTCCTTGGAGAAAACTGGGAAATATATCACTTCCTGAGAATTATTTTTAGTTCAGCTCTGACTCATGCATTTAGTCTAGTTATTTTCACTCAAGGCCCCAAAACTTTACCCAGACACTCCCTCATAATAGATTAGTCATAAAACACTGTTAGAAAGGACGAGATTGAAATAATGAAACAAAACAAAACAAAACAAAACACAACACACGAGATATCTGTTCAAGCTGGCTTTTAAGGATTCAAGTCAAAGATTTCTTTTTTAAAATCTGGTTATAAGAATGAAAAAGAAAAAACCAAACAAAAACCTGACACTACTTCGACTGCTAACAAAAATCCTCCTTTAAAAACCTTAAAAGCCTTCTGCTGAGAAACCCTACTTACTAGCGTAAACATTCAATTGTCACCAATAAAAACCACTAAAGATGCCACTGTTCGCATTCACACTTATCTCTTAAAAGCAGATGGTGGCAATTTGTTACTTATTTTCTAACATCACCCAAAACTTAGACACATTTATTGTTTTTTCTAAATGGGAATCAACTGCTATGATTTCAAAATCCATTAAAACATTAACACAAATTTGCAGACATTAAGAAAACTATTCTCTGGACTTCTCTAAACCAAAGCAACAGTTATTGATTTATGGAAAATGATATTAATAGTGAGATCCTTAAGGATCTTCACAGTACACCTAAAATTGGTCTGAACTTATAACTTTTATAAACATGAAAATGTCTACATTTTTTGCTTTAGGCCTTAAAAAATTAAATGTCTTTTTTTTTTTAAGCTAGACATTTCATTCTAAAAAACAGCAACTTTTTTTATTGATTATGGTAATATTTCTTAATGAGGTAAACCAGATAACATTTCTTAATGAGGGAAAACCCAGGTATTTTCCCATGACTCAATGAAATGTATTGGTTTAAAACACATCGTAGGCAATAAATAACATCTGGAAATACACAATATTTAAAGACAGAATGGCAATCATTCCCTCAATAAAATGCTCAACCCTGAAATGGCAAAAAAGTAAATAAATAAAATAAAAGCCGTTCAAAACAAATTAAACCACTATTCAAGGCATGAAAAATTACCATAAATTTCTTTAAGGTCATTCCCTCAATATATTCAATTGACAAGACACTGGGGTCTAATGTTGGTGAGATGGCGACCCCAAGGGCTACACAAGGGCTTCACTGGGGAAATAGCACGGGGCCTAACAGATGGGAACTGCCTCTGCCAGTTTCAAGCATCAAACCTGAAACCAATAACGAGCTTACTAATTACTAAGTATTGGGAAGGAATACTGTATTTCAGGGAAATATCCACAGGCAAACAGGAAAGGAGCAAGTAAAACAGAATAGAGAAAGGACAGAGGCAAGTGGCTGAGTAAATAGTTTGAAGCATCTGAAACACCATTTTTATAGGTCAAAATGTTTGAATATTGGCTATTTCAGATGTTTTAACTGAACAGAACGAAGCTCCTATTTTAAAATGCTAATATACAAATTAGGACAAATCTAAGTTTTCTTACTAATATATATTATTTGGAATAATCTGTTTTTTTTATTAATAAAGAGGAGCAACAACTCTTTTCTTCTGCATACTAGCTGTTATTTCAACTGCTTTCTTTGAGATAAAGAATACAACACAAATTGTATCCACAAGGCATACAGAATCATTTTCTTACAATGTTTATGTCTTTATGAAAGAAATTTTAAAGAAATAACATTTCATTGTGAATTTTTAATAAATAAGTTTTCATCTTATAATACAAAATAATTCATAGTAACATCCCTGAAGATATACTGACCAAAAATATCCTATTTAACTTCATGTCTAAGGATTTTATCCTAATAAGAGAATAAGATAGTAATAAGCTAATATTTTTTGAGTATTTATTATACACCTGGCACTATTCTCATCACTGCCATATATCAAATAATTTAATCCTCACAACAATCCTATGGAGTGGATACTACTAATTATCACTATTTCTGAGATAAAGAAAACTGGAACATAGAATAATCCAAGGTCACATGACTGGGAAGTGACAAAGCCAGGATCTGAAACCAAGCAGTGTGACTCGAGTTATGTTCTTAACCACTACACTTACACTCTGCACAAAAATACAACTACAAGAATATTCATGTCAAAATTATTTAAAATAAGCAAAGACTGGAAATTTAAAAATAAATGATTAGTTAAATATAGTAAGATATATTCATATAATGGAAAACTATGGTACTACTAACAATAATGTTGGGTTAAGTATTTAATAACATGAAGAATGTTCATTATAAGAAAAATGCTCATTATAGGAAAAAGTAAGTTAGAAAACAGAATGTGAATTTTTAAAGAGTTTTTAAATATGCATAGAAAAAAGACTGGAAGAACATCTAATAAAACATCAACAGCAGTTATCTGAAGATTAAGTTTATAAGTGATTTTTATTTATTTAGTTTAATGTATCAATTTCTATAATGAGCAAGTATCATTTCTGCAACAAGAAAAATTATCTTTCAACTCCTTTGCAATTTAAGGTAAATCAGTAAGCTAATCATTTTGAGTAATGTCAAATTACATATTCACTTATAGATACACTGATTTCACATAAGCATTTTTATTTAACTTTACCTTCCAAGAGCTGTGAGCTAACATTGACAAAATCGATTTTCTTCCGGAGATATCGCTGATTCAATTTCCAAATGCATGAAATAAATGCATTCTTTTCAGCAGTGCTGCTGGCAACCCACTTATATATTTTTTCAAAATGTAAATCAAATTCAGGATTTTCCTGAAATAAAAATATACAAAAGATATTGTTTCGGATCAGATCCCTTTTGCATTATTATAAAGTCTATATTTCAATAAAATGAAGTCGTTCTTTTAAAAAAAAAAAGCACCATTAAACATCAGCTAAGTGATTTACAGAGAACAGTTCAGAGAATTCAATTTATAGGAAAAACTTTACCTCCCAAAGGAAGCTGGATTAAAAAAAACAACACAGTGTTTCGGTATTTTCCTTCCTATGCCCCTTAGGTATATGAGTGGAAGTATAAGATGTCTAGGTAAAAGCCTTGTGGCCCGGCTTCCTGGTCTGTAAGATGACAATGGTCTCCAGTTTTGACATGGACCTATTTTTTCTTTTTAAACTGCCTCTGGAGTTTTAGAGCTATACCTCTTCTTTGATGATAATGTATGATTATTCATAACTGTGATCTGACACTAACTCCTTCGTAAAGAATATGTCTTCTAATTATAACATATGAGAAAGAAATACATTCTACACCCTGGTGTGGTTCCCAAGAACAAAAGAGGTGAAAGCAGGGACTGATTCTGTCTTCAATTCTGCAGAGAAAGATCAAAGATGCCTCAAAAATTAAAAAATGCTGGCTAGCCTGGAAGTTCTTTCAAACAACCAAGAAGCTCAACCTGTGGGAGCAGGGCAGTCTGCTCCCTGTCTCTTCAGCCAGCTTGCAGCAGTGATTTCGTACCAGGCTAATATTTCCCCCCGAATGCAGAATCACTTGACTGCTATCTAAAACACGAAACCATACGGATGTATGCTCTTCTTCACATTTGAGGAATTAAAAATAGATTAATGTCCTACGGAAGGCTACTAGTATATCTGATTCATTCAAAGTGTCATTTGGGGCAGGGGAGTAAATAATCGCATCCAGGGTAAAGGAGATGATATCAGACTCACTGTGAAGAGTGGGGATAATTTAGGGATCAGGACTTGACCTGGTACAACAATCACATAAAGGCAGCATGGAACTAGTAATTAGCTCAATAAGCAGAACTGATGTATCAGAAGATTAAAAATCTGCATTTCCAATAAAAAGGTAATTGTATTACTTATAAAAGAAAACTAAGAGTATTGGCAACGAATCTAAAACTTGATGGGAAATGATAATTCCCCTGGGAATACTTCCCATAACGCCATAAAAGAAGCTGAGTGCTCCAGTGGCAACACTCACACAGATCAATGTGTGACACGAAATGGCTAATGTTAGGCTATGTATAAAAATTTTATGTTTTATATCCATATATAGGGTGCACACGCCAAGGTGCCTACATAAAATGAAAAAAACAACAAAATCCATTAAGAAAGCCAGGAATAGAAGGCATCAGCTATGAGAAAGCATGCAGATAAGCATCAGCAATGTTAGTGAATTATGCAAGACAGTGAGCTTATCAAGTGCAAAACTATTGAAGAAAAAAGCCTCTTTAATAAAGACACATTTCTAAAAAGCTCTTACTGTATTTTCTCTTAAATAGAAACCTAGCAAAAAAGTCTCTACTCTTGCTCTTTTCCCATGGTAACAGAGTATATTAAATAAGTTACTCAAGTGTTTTGGGTATCCCTAAGGGATAAAGCTGCAACCCAGTGTGCCTAAAAAACTTCTAGAAAGGCATTCACCACCTTTGTTAGAAATCTGAATTGTGAATTGCGTAGTCATGCAAAGCTCTCCTAAGTTGTTTTTGCTTCATTTAAAAAGTATTTCACACTCAACTCAACAGCCTGTCATTTCCTTCAGCCTTTAGTTCCTCAGAGGTCTGTACCAGGATAAGGGTGAAATGAGACTTTTATCTTATTGGATTATTCTACAAAGGTAGCTTCTACTTCTTTGTGTCTTTGAAGTGAATGTGTGAGACTTGAAGGGTTAAGTCAAAGGGCACCTGCAGTTACATTTATGTAAGCCTTGCTATCCGGCCCATCACAAGTGGGTGTGATGCAAAACATTCCTGCAGAAGGAAGATGAGGGGCAGAGTGAGAGAGGCTGAGGGGGAAGGAGCACCTCATTTCACCAGAGGAGCACTACTTAATCTCTCTGAAAAAAGGGTATTGCTGTGAAAAGTGGACTTGTCACAAATAAACATGGTCCTTTAACACGATTATTATATTATTCAATTTTCTTAAAGTTTGAGTGTGGCTTCAGGGAAAAGTATAGGTATTTACATTCTTGTATCTTACTCTTTAAGTTCCTTAAAATAAGGGTGTGTAACTCACCATCACTTCCTTTACTTGAGCCACAACTTTGAAACCATGGTCTCAAAGGCCAGCCTGGTTGCCTCTGCTGCTGATTCTACATTAATTTGTGAAGACAAACTAAGGAAGACTCACTTTGGTTATAGCGTTACATATGATATTGAACTAGGTTTTATCAGAACAATGAAGGCTTTTTAAAAAAACTACTCACAATACTTTACAAATGTGTACTAATATATGGATTTTATATTAAATATACCTAACCTAAATACCAAAATATATAGTTATTTTGCTCCAGTGTACCTAAGTTGTGCACAAACATAACTATAGCTCAAAAAAAAAAAAAAAAAAGCAAAAACAATGAAACCACATGCATACAGATTTATTTTAGTAGTGGGAGAATGGAAGGTTTAATAATACACTTTAGACTAATTCTTGGTGAGTTGGTAGAGGGTTATATAACAAGAAGTTGAGATCATCTTAGAAGACAGAGTACTACATTAGAAAATGAAAGACACTTTCTGAACACAGGTCAAAGCACTAAGAAAAACATACTTTAATAGCATCCTTGGCATCTACCACAGCAAGGTCTCGAAGGGCCCAAGCAATCTGCCTTTTGTAGAAATCTCCTTTATCAGATTTCTTGACTTTGACCATCTTCACCTGCACAGGGCGTTCAGTTGTCACTGTTGAATAAAACACACTTTCATCAGAAATATTCTTATTCTTCACCCATTCATCCACTCATAGCAAATACAGCTGTCAGGTGCCTGTACATGGTACTAGAACAGGAGTGGTACTTCCCGATACATGCCACAACTGAGGAATGCACAGAGCATCAAAGGGAACATCTAAATCAGACAAAAGGGTCAGAGGCAGATTCCTTGAGAAGCAAAGCTTCAGACCAGTTTTAAAAGAACAGTATGAGCCCTAAAGAATGACTAGCCTAAGTGAAGCCAAGGGGCTTGTAAGAGCCTAACACCATTTCAGAACAGTGCTAAGTGGTTCAATATGGATTGTTTACACAATAAAGTGGATGGAAATGAAGTTACAAAAAAAGGTGAAAGTTCAGATCACCAAGGGTCTTCATCTGAGGTTGTGGAGTGCTCTTAGAGGACTTTAACCAGGGAAATGAACTGCTCTAATTTGTTTCTAAAAACTACTGTCAGCAAATGGATGGATAGGAGTGAATGCCAGTACATCTAAAAATTTACATGAAGTGGTTGAATCTCTAAGAAATGTAACTTACCAAAACTGACTTAAGAACAGAAAATACAGAAAATCTTTTGTATTAAAGACACTGCATTAGTAAGAGAAAAATCTCTTTCCCCAAAACCTAGTCCAACACAGGTTTACTGGTATCTTTTGCCAAATTTTCCAAGGAAACATTCCAAACATACATAACTATTGCACTGTACAGAAAACAAGGGAACACTCCCAACTTACTTTATTGCTTTGGATGTAAGGACAAAGACAGTGTATAAAAGAAAATTGCAGGACCGTGTCATTAATGAACATGGGTGAAAAATCTTACAACTACAAATATACAAATAACAACAAACAAATTCTGCACTGGCAAACTTAATCCAAGGGCATATACAAAAGGTAGTATTTCATTTCAACAATTCTGAGATGTACACTTTTTTCCACAGTTTAATATTTCTGAAATCAGAGTATGTCTTAACAACTGATGTGATATCACAGCACTTTTTAAATGATACATAAAATAATACATGATATAATTGATGGTATCTGGTACATCATGACTGAGTTATGTCATTCCAAGAATTCAATTTATCAATTGAAAAACCAAATACAATTACTCACCACACTAATAAATTAAGGAAGTATATGATAATCTCAAAGATTTGAAAAAGCATTTGATAAAATTGAACATCCTTTCAATGATAAAAACCCCAAAAGAAAAAAAAGTCAAGAACAGAAGGGAGCTTCCTTTGTACTGTAAAAAACCCAATAGCAATTATACTAAAAGGTGAAGCCATTCCTTTTGAGATCAACACTGTATTGATGGTCCTAACCAGCAGACTAAAGCAACAGAAATAAATAAAAAATATAAAGACTACTGGGGTGCCTGGGTGGCTTAGTGGGTTAAAGCCTCGGCCTTCAGCTCAGGTCATGATCCCAGGGTCCTGGGATCGAGCCCCACATCGGGCTCTCTGCTCAGCAGGGAGCCTGCTTCCCCCTCTCTCTCTGCCTGCCTCTCTGCCTACTTGTGATCTCTCTCTGTCAAGTACATAAATAAAATCTTTTAAAAAAAATATAAAGACTATAAAGGAAGGAAGACAATATCACTACTTAGAGTCTGTGGGCAAATAATCAGAATTAATAAGAAAGTCTAGCAAGATTAATGCAGAAATCCATATAAAAAACAACTGTATTTCCAGATTCTAATAAATGATTTTTAAAATATATTAATGTTCAATGAATTAAAAGCTTCTGCTCTGCAAAAGACAACATCAAGAGAATTAGAAGACAAGTGAGACTGTTAAGAAAATATTTGCCAAAGACACATCTAATGAAGACGTGTTATCCAAAATATACAAAGGACTCTTGATTTTTTTTTTTTTTTAAAGATTTATTTGAGAGAGAGCACCTGCACACATGGTAGGGGAGGGGAAGAGGAAGAGAGTCTTCAGTAGACTCAATGCTGAGTGCAGAGCTGACATGGGATCCATCTCACAAACCTAAGATTGCAACCTGAGCTAAAACTGAGTTGGACCGTTAACGGACTGTACCACCCAGGTGCCCCTATACATAGAACTCTTAAAACTCAACAATAAGAAAACAAAAAAACCTGATTAAAAAATGGCCAAAGACCTTAAAAGATTTTTCCCCAAAGAAGGGATATGAATAACAAATCAGCATGTGAACAAATACTCAACACCATGTTTTATCAAGGCAATGAAAATTAAAACGAGATGCCACTATACACCTATTAGTACAGCGAAATTCCAGAACATGACAACACCAAACACTGGCAAAAATGTGGAGCAACAAGAACTCTCAAACATTGCTGGCTACAAAATGATACAGCCATTTTGGTAGAAAGTTTGGTGGTTTCTTACAAAACTAAAGATACTCTCACCATATGATCCAGCAATCGCAGTCCTTGGTATTTACCCAAAGGAGCTGAAAACTATATATGTCCATGCAAAAATCCACACATGGGTGGTTATAGCAGCTTTATTCATAACTGTCCAACTGACAGTTGAGATATCCTTCCATTGGTGAGTGGATAAACTGTGGTACATCCAGGCATGGAATATTATTCAATGCTAAAAAGAAATGAGCTATCAAGTCATAAAAAGGCATGCAGGAAATGTAAATGTATACTACTAAGTGAAAGAAGCCACACAGAGCAGGCTACATATTGTACGATTTCAACGATATGATATCCTGGAAAAGGCAAAACCATGCAAACAGTAAGAACAGTGGTTGAAAGGGTAGGGGCTGTGGGAGAGATGAAAAGGCAGAACACACAGGATTTTTAGGGCAGTGAAAATACTCTGTATGACACTACAATGGTAGATATATTTCATCATACATTTGTCCAAACCCATACAATGAACACCAAGAGTAAACCCTAAGATAAACTATGGGCTTTGGATGATTACAACATATCAGTGTAAGTTCATTCTTGCTAACTGTTGCCATTGTTGCCAGTGGTACTGATAAAGGGGGAGGCTACACATATGTAGGGTAGGGGATATTTGTGCACTTCCTTCCTCAATTTTGTTGTAAACCTAAAACTGCTCTAAGAAATTAATGTCTTGGATGCCTGGGTGGCTCAGTTGGGTTAAGCGTCTACCTTTGACTCAGGTCATGATCCCAGGGTCCTGGGATTGAGTCCCACCTCAGGCTCCTTGCTCAGCTGAGAGCCTGCTTCTCCCTCTGCCTGCTCTGCCTGCTGCTCCCCCTGGTTGTGTGCACGCTCTCTCTCTCTCAACAAATAAATAAATAAACAAATCTTAAATAGTAATTAAAGTCTTAAAGATATATTAGTGCTAATAACTTTTTATGATAGTATCAAAAAATCTAGGAATAAAACAATGTGCAAAATTATTGAAAGCCTTTAAAACTATAAAACCTATTTTTAAATTTTTATTTTATTTTATTTTTAAAGTATTTTGTTTCTAAAGATTTTTTTTACTTATTTGACAGACAGAGATCACAAATAGGCAGATAGGCAGGCAGAGAGAGAGGAGGAAGCAGGCTCCCCGCTGAGCAGAGAGCCCTAATTGGGGCTCAATCATGACCTGAGCCGAAGGCAGAGGCTTTAACCCAATGAGCCACCTAGGCACTCCAAAACTGTAAAACTTACTGAAAGGCATTAAAGACGACCAAGGTAAATGGAGAACTATACCATGTCCATGGACAAGAAGACTCAATATCATGAAAATACAAGTTCTCTTTGAACTAAAAACATATTTAAAACAATTCCAATTAAAATCCAAAGAAAATCTGCCAGTTGCCAAGTGGATTCTAAAATTTAGGTAGAAGAATGAAGAATCAAAACAAGACATAATAAAAACCAGATACAGGAGAGAACCAAGAAATGGGCACACTCATATTCATCACTACAAACATGGAAACAGGTAAATTAAATATCAGAATGTGAATGGCAAAATTATAAAACTTTAAGAACACAGTATAGAAGAATACTTTTGCTACTCTAGAGAAGTTTATCTTTTTTTTTTTTTTTTTTTTTTTAAATTTGGCTCCACACCCAGCATGGAGCCCAATGTGGGGCTTGAACTCACGACCCTGAGGTCAAGACCTGAGCTGAGATCAAGAGTCAAATGCTCAGCCAACCAAGAGGTGCCCTTCTAGGGAACATATCCTAAATAAGATAAAAAGGTGGAAGCCATAAAGGACCAGACTGATTAATAAGATCTCATTAGAATTAGGAATTTCATTAAAAAGTATCAAAAACCTAATACACAAGCCACATACTGGGATACATATAACCAACACAGGATTAGTAAATATATAGAACTTGTACAAATCAGTAAAAGGACAACCAACACAATAGAGAAATGAGCAGAAGGCTTTAAGGCAAATTTCTAAGACAAGGACAATAAAGTCATGAAAAGATGCTTAATTTCATCATTAATAGGGCAATGAAATTTAAAACCACAATGAGTACCATTTTACATACTATTTCCACCAGACTGGAATCAATTAAGCCTGTCAAAACCAAGTGTCAAAACCAACTTTTCACTAGGATGTAGAGAAAGAACTCTAAACACACACTGCTTGTGGACTTGAAAACCAGTCTAATTACTTTTGAAAATAGTTTGGTATTAGAGTAATGTTGAACACTTACATGCATATGACCCAGCAATTTTACATTTAGTATCAACCCTAGAAAATTCTTGCCTGTATACATGAGGGCACATGGACAAACATGTTCACAGAAGTGCTGTCTGAACAGTAAAACCTGAAAACAAATCTAATGTTCTTCATTAGTGGGATGCGTAAGTAAACTGCTACTCTCACAGGGTAGAACACTCCATAGGAGTGAAAATGAAAGAATTATTGCTATATGAAGAAACAGAAATTAAACTCATGAATATGAACATAACGATGAGCGGAGAAAGTCAGAAAAGGATACATGCACTATGATTCAATTCATGTAAATTTCAAAGACAGGCAAAACTAAACAATATGTTATTTGAGACTATAAACAAATATAGTAAAATGGTAAAGAAAAGCAAGGAAAGATTGAACCCAAATTCAGGATACTAGTTACCTCTTAATGAGTGAGGGAAGAGAATGGGATTAGGGAAGGGCGCACAGGACACTTCAAAGGTAATGGTAATATTCTATTTACACTGGGTGGGAAGCACATGAGTGTTCCCTGTATGATTAGTCTTTGCATCTTATATATATGATATAGATTCTGTTGTATCTACTCAATATTTAATTAAAGACAATTTAAAAAATGAATTTGTTGGCCCAACAGTTTTTCCAATTATAGAGACAATGAGAATATATATATTTTTAAAGATTTGATTTTATTTTGTCAGAGAAAGAGCACAAGCAGGGGGAGTGACAGGCAGAGGGAGAAGCAGGTTCCCTGCTGAGCATGGAGCCCAATGCAGGACTCGATCCTGGAACCCTCAGATCAGACCTGAGCTGAAGGCAGATGCTTAACCGACTGAGCCATCCAGACATCCTGAGACAATGAGAATATTAAAAACAAGGGGGAAAGTCCCCTGGGTAATAAAACAATAAAAGAATGCCAAACAAGAGCTTTTTCTTACTAAATACCCACCTGTGGCACACAAAAAGCAGTTCTTTTTCTTTTTTCCTGCTTTGCAGACATTGACAATACTCAGCAGGCGTTCATCATTTGGTGTAAAAATGTCTCTCTGTAACGCATGCTTGATTGCTGTCATTTTTAATCAGCTGAAAAAAATTGAGAGTATTGATATTAAGCTCATTCTCAAAATCATTCTATCTCATATTGTTCCATTTATGATTTAAAAAATTATTTATGGCTAGGATGATTTCATACATCAACATACCAACATCATAAAAATAAAAAGTCGTTATGATTGGAAAAGAAATTAGAGAACCAGCATTATCAAATTTTATAATCTTTGGAGTACTACCCAAATATGATAAAAAAAAAAAAAACTTATGCTCAACCTTAAAATATAAATTTCCTATATTAGGAGCTCTTACAACTCAACAATAAAAAACCAAATAATTAAAAACTGAGCAAAGGATCTGATTAGACATTTCTTTAAAGAAAATATACAAATGGCCAATAAGCACATGAAAAGATGCTCATGCAAACCCAAACCAAATGTGCTAACTACCACTTTACACCCCCTAGAATGGCTAAAATAAAAAGACAAGTGTTGGTAAAGATGTGGAGAAAAAGAACTTTTTCATAATTGTTGGTGATTGTAAAATGTAAAATGGTGCAGCCACTTTGGAAAAACTGTTTGGCAGTTCCTCAAAAGGTTAAATATGAAATTACCATATGACCCACCAATTCCATTCCTAGGTATATACTCAAGAGAACTGAAAATATATGTCCACACAAAAACTTGTACATGAATGTTCCTAGCAGCCTTACTCCCAATAGCCAAAGAGTAGAAACAACTCAGATATCCCCTAATTAATGAACTGATACAACAAAATGAAGTATATCTACGCAGTGGAATATTATTTGGCCATAAAAAGGGAACGAAGTACTGATATATGCTATAATATTGATGAAACTTGAAAACCTTATGCTAAGTGAAAGAAGCCAGTTAAAAGACCACATATTTTATGATTCTGCTTACATGAAATGTCCAGACCAGACAAATCCATAAGGACAAAATGATCTGTGGTTGCCAGGGTTAAGGAGCAAGAAGGACTGGTAATGGGTATGGGGTTTCTTTTGGGGTGATGAAAATGTCCTTGAATTAGACATTACTAATGGTTATATAACTTTGTAAATACAATAAAGACTACTGAATTATATACTTGAGAGGGTCAATTTTATAGCATATGAATTATATCTCAATAAAGCTATTATAAAGAAAAAGGTTTCCACATACTCCTTTTTCTCACTAAATTCAATGCCTTTTTTCAAATATCAACTTAGGTTAAATATGTTTAAAAATCTCTTTTCAACTTTATTTTTAAATATATATATTTATGTGTATATACATATTACTATTTTCCAATGCAAATGTGTGCTATTTCATACATGTGAACTTGCTTAGGAAATTAACTCTGGATAATGGCCACTTTTTTTCTCCATCTCTGTGCCTGGTTCATGCAATTTCCTTTTCCTGGAATTCTCCCCCTCCCGCCCCCCCCCACCCCAGGAAGTTCCAACTCATTCTTCAAGATCCCACTAAAATATCAACAATCATTTTATACTTCTCAAACATTTCACCTCTACTCTGCTAACATAACACAAACCCTGTTTTCTAGTTAGTTGTATTCTTTCTCCCATTAAAAACAGCTCTTTGTAGGAAAGGGCTATATCTTCTTCATCTTCACATTCCTAGAATTTGGCAAAGACATAGCAGGCATTTCAAAATTAAGCAAAAATGATAGCACCAAATGACATGACAACAATAGTTTCCCTGATTTCCCTTTTCCAACTCTCACATCTGTAAGCGAATGTCTGAGTTCAAAATCTGTCATATTTTATTCTCCTTTGTCAACAAGAAATCTACTGCCGCGTTCTGCTGATTTCCCCTCATCTACACACAGCTTACCCTTCCTTTCATTGCTACCACACTAACCCAGGCTCCCATCAACTATATCCATTTAACACTTCAGTATCTGGTTATCTCTCTGCAAGTTTCCACAATCCCCAAACCCTGTATAAACAAATAATATTAAAACATAGCTTTCATCACAACAAGCCCCTGCTCAACATTTTCCCAAGTTTCCCAAATACAGATCTGCCGGTCCAAGCCCTCTACTCAGCGCAGTCTTTGCATCTTTGCTTAGTGCTTTTCCATGCAGGGAATATCATCCATCCAAACCCTAATTACACTTCATGGTTTATGTGAATGGATTCAATAATGACTTTAATCCAAACTGATCTCTCCTCTCAATTGCTAGAGCACTTTCTGTATTTACTAAATAATCAAGCACTTGCTGTCCAATGGATTCATGAGACCATAAGCTTGTAGATCTCAAGAATGCTCTTGAAAGAAGAAAGAGAGAGGAGAAGGTGCTCCGGCATAGTTCCGTGTTCTTGCTTTGCAGGTACTCAGCAAATGCCTCTTGAGGTAACCTGAACTGAATAGTAAAAACTGGTCAAATGAGTAACAGTGGCCAACCTTCACCACACAGTCCCTCTTTGGTCAAAAGCAACAATGAGTGCATGGGACGTGTAAAGCAAGAGGGGACTGATTATACCTCATAAAGGAGTTAGGCATAAGGGAAAGCACTATGCCACCCTTTTTCATTCAACAAATACTGATGCCTACTAAGTGCCAAGCACTGTTTGGCGTTAGAAGTGGATATGACAGCCATGTTCAGGAAGACAAGAACATCGTGCCCCAGTGGCATTTACATCCTAAGGGTCGAGTCTTTAGAGTACTTTTGTGTTAATCAGTGAATACATCACTAGAGATCCTCGAATAAAACTATTTTCCCAGTTTAAGAATCCATGCCTGACCACGTTCCAGAAATAGTGAGCTACTGTTCTCTGTACTGGTTCTTGTTTCCTCAAAATCAGCTGGGCCATTCCACTGCGCGACAAAGAGCTTGCCAATCTGAGTGTCCGCGTGGGTCGGGCCCTGTGTGCTATCGAGGCAACCGAGCAAGTGAAGCATTGTCATCCAGAAGAGAAAACTGGGCACAGAGACCGGAGAATGCGCTTCAGAGATCTAGAAGAAAATGTGGATTTGGACAAAGAAGAAGGCAAGAAGGCACTGTCACGTCCTTTTCTCCTGGTCCGCGCCAAAGAGCGAATGATCAGGGCCATTTTGCACAAATGAAACCTGGTTCTTATGGGTGGAACAGGGAAGGGAGGTGTGGGAATTGTTCTCCCAGCCCCCAGGACAACGAGGAGTTGGCGGATGCTCCTAGCGGACTTTGCGCCTCACTCAGACACAGGGGCAAAGGATGGGAGGCCAGACCGCGGAGAGACAGGTCCGCGACCCTGGACGCGGAGCCAGCAGCGGGACTGAAGCGCCGCCTCAGACCCCGGCACCCCCTGTCTGCCAATCTGTCCACCGCCGCCGGAACTACCGGGCAGCCACGGCCCAAGGCTTACCGCAACGCCCGACCGAGCCCGGCCCGTGCCAAGGCGGGTCCTCCAAGAGAGAGACCGGACAGGGCCGCAACGGCCACCGCTACTAGCCTGAACCAGTCACCTGAGCCGTTCCGCCACCACTTCCCATTTCCGGGCACGTGACAAACCCCACGCCGGAAGTCGGCCCCGTAGAAAAGGAAGGAGAGGCAGTGATGGGCGTGGCAAAGCGGTCGCGGTCCCGCTGGAGGGGCGTGTCAAAGACAGGCAAGGGCGGGGTCTCTGTCGCCCGGAGACCGCCTGGGCTCCCGGGAATTTGGTGTTGCGTGCTATTACTTTCTTTAGAAGAGTTATTTATTCAGATATTTCTCGCAATTTCATTTAGGAAGCTATCCGATTAACTGTTTTCTTTTTTTGTATATGTAAAGGTCTGTTAACCCGAGGTCCTTGCTACTTACAACATGGGGAGTTTAAATGACTTAAATCAGAATTTCTGAGGGGGGGGACTCAGACTTCAGTACCCTCAGTATCTTCCGAGGAGATCCTAAAATGCAGCTACAGTCGAGAACAATTGATGTAGTGACCTTGACAGTCCTTAAGTGTGGTTCACAGACCAGCAGCTTGGGCATCAGCTGAAGTTTTTTTAGATACTGCGGACTCTCTGGCTCGCTTCAGATCTATTGAATCCGAATCTGCGTCTCAACAAAATGAGCCCTATGCACATTTAAGTTTGAGAAGCACAGATGATGCCGAGGTTGCTGTTGCAGGCAGATAATTCATATTCCATGTTCCTGACCCTGGTTTTATGCCAGGCACCTTAACCAGGTGCAGAGGTGATTCAGACGTGAATCCTAATGCTGACAAGTTCATAGGTTGGAAGGTGCAAATACATATAAAAGAAGATACAAAATAAGGGACCAAAGAGATGTGCAGGTGAGATAAGTGTGCTGGGAATTCAAAGGTGTGACTTCTTTGGTCCTGCTCAACACAGTCCTTTGCAGGCTTTCTGCAGGGATCCGTTTATGTGCGCATTCAGTTTATTTGAACAAACAGTGCCATCTCTATACCAGACATTGTGTCAGGAGCTGGAGATACAAAGGCAGGGATTCCATTCAAAAAGAGGGCACGCTCTGATTGGGGAAACAGAATGAAACACATGGATAAATTATAGTTTGGTGAGGTAAACACAAAAGAGACTACCATGGAACTGTAAAAGAAGAAGGGACTAATTCTCTCACGTGTGGAGTCATTGAGAAAGAGAAAGATAACTGTGTAAAGCATCTTTCAGTGTTTATCTGAATATATAATTTGTTGGAAAAATTCAGAATTAATAAGGACCTATTAATTAATATGCTCTAGTTAATGCCACTTGGAATGATTTTCAATTTCATTAAATGATTTTCCTCTTAAAAGCAGGATCTGTATCTAGCCCTATCTTTAAAAGGACCCATTTGGCCTTTCGTGCTCAGTCCTAGAACTCTTATCGTGGACCCTATTTAAGTGACAATTGAATGTACTCTTTTGTCCTATTATACTTTTTTTTTTTTAAACAACTGTATGTTGGTGGCTCTCTTCAAAGCTGGAAAGTGAATTGCATTTCAAAAGACTGGACTTCTTCCTTAAACTCCAAATTTGGGTATAGACCACCTCCTTAACATCTCCACTTGCATGTCTTTTCAGACAGCTCAACCTAATGGGTCCAAAATTAAATTATTATTTCCCCTCTTCCCTCTTGGCTTTCCCCAAAAAAGAGGCTGAAACAAAGACCTGTGTACAGAAGTTTGTTAGGGCTTTGACCCCGGAGAGCAAGAGTAAGAGAAGGGGGAGGGAAAGTAAAAGAAGGAAGAGGGAGAGGCAATATAATGATGTGTTATTGAATTGGTCATCACCACATTTGAATGTTTTCTTGATCCCTTAAGACCTTCTCAGAAATTTCATGAGATAAGTCTCAAAACTGCCCACTGAAGGCAAGAGTAGAGACCGAAGTGACCAAGAAATAGTGAGAGTTTCAAGTTCACTGAATTCCATGCTGTGTATTCTGGTGGAAATATCCCTCCACCCAACCCCTGGAGAACTAATCATTATTATCTAGCAAAACCTAAATTTGAGAGTTAGGAAACATAAATCTATAAGTGAGTCACTGATAAGATGGGCCAATCCTTCTTCAATTCTTTTGTTTCTGGAGCCAAGTCTTTGAGTGTCCAGGGATACTCTTTTTTTTTTTTTTTTTTTAACTTATTTAACAGACAGAGATCACAAGTAGGCGGAGAGGCAGGCAGAGAGAGAGGGGAAAGCAGGCTCTCTGCTAAGCAGAGAGCCTGATGTGGGGCTCGATCCCAGGACCCCAAGACCATGACCTGAGCTGAAGGCAGAGGCTTAACCCACTGAGCCCCCCAGGCGCCCCCAGGGATACTCTTTATTGGTTGGTTTTGAGCCTTAAGCACAGCTTTTATGACAACACCATGACTCCCAGCAGCTATGTTAACTGGGTTTGTAGCAAGACATTTTACTACTTTTATAAGACTGACTGCTACTGAGCGATGAGGGATATTGCAGTATCAGTGGATTCCATGGTGATGTGTATATTGTTACCGTGCAGTTGGTTTGGTTTTTAGCTGTGAAATGGTTTCCTTGGTTGAGATAATGTTGAGCACGAATATTATAATTCTGGTGGTCATAGACTTTGGCAGAGTCACTGCAGGCAACAGAGAAAAACCTAGACATCTGTGAAGATTTTTCTTTCAGACCACTTGTCTCTCTCTCCAGAGCAAATAACGAAGAGTAATCCTTCATGTTCTGCCAGCTGGGAAGATTCCCCTTCACCTCTGTTCTCTAGATCCTTCCCTGCGTGGAGCTATAGAGCAACAGCAGTCCAGTCCTGTCTACCTACCAACATAATATGCCAATTCATCTGTGAACCAGGTTTAAATTTTTCATTCTGTGTTAGGTGGACATAGGGACATCCTAAAAGGACGTAGGAGTGAGCTGATGAACAGATGTCACTGCTGTAGAAGTAAGTGTCAGGAGTCGGATTCACTCAGTCATGTAGTTTTTACTTGTGTCTGCTGGATCTGCTCAGGCTCAATTCTATACCATTTCCATACTTCATTCATTCCTGCTGTACCCATGTGCTTATGGATGGGTGATGGGTCTGATCCTATGCAGGTCATGACAAATAGCTCTAGTTTTTCCTGGGACTAGTTCTCTGTCTCAGAGACCATAACCTTGTAGAACATGAGGAACCTGTACTGCAACTCTCTTACTGGAGGCATTCCAGAAATGTCAAAGTGTGTTTTTTTAAAAATCTATCATAGATCCCTCTAGCACCATGAGGTCTGCTCAAATGAATGACCTGAGCATTAAGTAACTTGCATTACAGCCCTTGTGAGAACATATCTAAGGGATGGGTACTTAGTTTCACAAGTTCATTCCAACATCATTACTTCTGAGAAAATACATTCTAGTGGTTGTTCTTTAGTCTCACGTGATAAATTCATTCTTTTTTTTAAAATTTAATTTATTTATTTGCTTATTTGAGAGAAAGAGAGAGAGAGAACAAACAAATGGAGGAGCAGAGGGAGAAGGAGAAATAGGTTCACTGCTGGGCAGGGAGCCCGACATGGGGTTCAATCACAGGACCCTGTGATCATGATCTGAACCAAAGTCAGAGGCTTACTGACTGAGCCACCCAGGCACCTCAATAAATTCTTTCTAACATTTCTGTTTCTCTGTTTTCTGATTCCTTTCTCAAATACTCATTCAGAATTGTTCTAATAACATGGGGCTGATAAGTTTATTAGGGGATTAAATGAGTCATTACTTATAAAAAAAAAAAGAATTGTTCTAACATCTCATTTAGCACAGGCCATCATCATATCCAGCTTTAAGGAGACATCAAGGTTTTATATTAGAACTGACTCCAGACGACTTCGTGGAACATTAAATCCAGAATCACAGGCAAATGGCCCCCTGATATAAATTCTCCATTGTACAGCATTATAACCAAATCCCTCTGGTTTAACACTCTAAATAGTCACTATCACCAATATTCCCCTGATTCACATTGGTATGTTGTAGCAGTCTTGCAATTCCTTATGAGTTAGTCTAGTTCAGTAGTTCTATACCAGGCGTGATTTTGATGCCTAGGGGACATTTAGTATGGTCTGGAGACATTTTTGATTGTCATTATTAGAGGGGTTCTACTAGAATCTAGTAGTGAGATGCCAGGGATGCTATAAATAACCTGCAATACCAGGACAGCCCTCCACAACAAGGAATTATCTAGCTCAAATGTCATAAGGGCTGAGATTGAGAAATCCTGGTCTGTTACCCTTACAGCAGGAATTGCCATCGCCCCCATAGGCTGTGCTGAGATCTGACTGTGGTTACAGGCTTGAGGTAATGAAGGTAATGGGGGTGGATATTGAGGGAAATAAGATTATATTAGGAAGCCCTTGTCTCAGATATATTCTCTGCAGAATTTCTGGACAAGGAGAGGCTGCTTTATCAGGAGCAAAAAGATTGTTGGCACAGAGGATAACAAAAAATCTGAGGGCTTAGGAGTATAAGGCATGCCCACAAAAATGTCCACATGCTGGACCTCAAGGTCCCATTATTTTTCCATTAGGACCCTGGCTTTGACATGGGTGATGTTTCAAAAGCTGTGCATTCAGACCTCTTCATAATTCTGCCACACGTATGATTATTTGTTGTAGCTGATTTTTAGCACAGTTTGCTCTGTGGCTACATGGTCCTAGAGGACTTAATGGTTTTCACAGTGTGCCATGATCGGCTGAACACAGCCTGTCATTTTCTTTCGTTAAGCTCTCCAAAGCAGTTAACAGACATCAGCCCATCTTAGAATTGCTATTACTGCCATAATGCTGAAGTACTGTATGTACCGCTTAACCCAATGCTACATCTTCTGTCTGTCCCTCCTTCCAATCTACCTGAGCTGAGAGTCTTGGTAATTGTGACGTTACTCTATGCCAGCGGCTATCACCCCTTGGGATTTACCACCAACCACTTATCACCAGCAGGGGTCCTTATTGTCTTGTGATCCATGTTATAGGCTCAGCCCCCAAAATCTGCTCCTGAAGGTTTCCTGTCTAGAGCCAGTTTTAGAGCCCAGGATTCCGAGCCCAAGATGAAGGGTTACATGCTTGTAATTTATTTGAGAATATGAGTTTAGGAAACAGGATGAGGGCACAGAGGAAATAAAATAGAGGAGGAAAAATCAATACAAGGGCACATTATTGAGGTGGCCTAAGCTATGGCCTACTTTGATTGATCTTATGGTGCCTTCTGAGAAGGCTTATGGAATGTCTTTCAGAATTCTTCACTGGAATGAAGGAGAAAGAGGAAAGCATTTATCCATTCCTTCTTCTCTACCTGTGATTGGTCAAGATTGCTTCTCATGCTTCTGGTTGCACATGGGTGTGGAGGGTTGTTTTCTGCAAGCATCCCATGCTATGAGCAGGAAGTGAGAGACAAGGTGCTGTTCTGTTGCTCTTAAGAGAAGCTGGTCGATACCTGCGCAGAACTGTTCACTGCCCAATGCTTAGAATAGGAGGTGAAGATGGAAGGATTTAAAATGATGCATGACTTGGAGGTGGATACTTACAGGATGCCTCTGCTGAAGAATGTACAAAAAAAATAAAGAAAATGATGTGTGAAAGGCTTCTAAACACAGCTTCTCCCTCAGCTTTCTCTATCTGGGCTACCGGTATCTCTCTTCTCTCTCTCTCTCACATTCCACATCCAATATTTTAAGAAATCTTATTGCTTCTACCTTCAAAGTAAATCCAGAATCTGACCACTTTTCACTATCTTCATGGCTATTCTTTCCTTGATTATTGCCAGTATCACGTCTCTCCTGAATTACTGCTGTCCAAACTACCTCGTACAGCCCCCTGCGCTCTGCTTTTCTATCCTTGTCTCCTCACAGTCCCTTCTTAACACAGTCTCCTGAGTGATCCTTTTAAAAACATGAGTCAGATTATGTTACCCTTTGTTCAGAATCATCCAGTGGCTCCAGAGTAAAAACCAAAGGTCGCACAATGACCTACAAGCCTCTACCCAATCTGATCCTCTGTGCACCTGCCAGGACTGCATCTTCCACTATCCCACTTGATCACTCTAGTCTAGTTCCCCAGACCTCCTTGTTGTTCCACAAAAAGTCCGGGCAAACTGGACCTTGGTCTTGCCTTTTCCTCTGCTTGGAGTGATTTTCCATTCAATATCTGCATGACTCACTACAGCATCCTTTTCAAGTCTTTGCTCAAATGTCACCTCAGTGATGGCTTCCACAATAGCCCTATTTAAATTAGTGTCCCAGGGGTGTCTGGCTGGCTCAGTCAGTAGAATGACTGACTCTTAATCTTGGGGCTGTGAGTTCAAGCCCCACACTAGGTGTAGAGATTACTTAAGAAAAAATAAAATAAAATAAAATAGTGTCCCAACCTAGCATTCTTTATCTTCTGTCTTCGCTTTGTTTTCCTCTTCATGGTTCTTATTACATCCTGGAATACTATGACATTACATCCTGTCATATATGGTGTTTATCTACTTGCTCTTTCTCTTTGTCTAGAATGAAGCTTTATGAGGCAAGGACTTTTATCCATTTTGTTCAGTTGTATTCCCAGTTCCGAGAACTCCAATGCGCTTATTAAGTTCTATATACTATTGTAAGCACTTTACACGTATTAACTAATTTAATCTTCTCTACAATATTGTGAGGTAAGAATCTTTATGATCCTCACTTTGAAGACTAGAAAATGAAGGCACAGATTAATTACTTAGCCCCAGGACACATAATAAACACATAGTAGTATTTTAATGAATATCTCTTTACGTTACTATCAACACTGGGTCATGCAGAACTAGGTTTAAGTCAGGTCTTTACTGGTTCAGTGACCACAGGGAAAGTTACTTACTTAACTCTACCAACCCTCAGTTTTCTCATCTGGGAGTTCAAAATAATAATCCCCAACTTTTGGGACTCTCATGCAATTTGCTGAGATATTGCTGGTAAAGCACTTGGGATAGTGCTTGACACATAGTAAGCAGTCAAACCCGATAGCTGCTATGACATGCTGGTTGATTTAGAAGATTAGATCGGGTAGATTGAGGTTCTTGAAAAATGAGTGATAGTCACTCAGGCTCTGAGATCCTGCTTCCTTTTCTTAGACAGAAGGCCACATTTATGAACATAGGAGGTAATCTCATGTTTGGATAGCATGAAATAACTTTTTCATTGTTAGAAAGCTCTGAGGGATCAGGCTTTCTGCTCGTTGGGGAGCCTGCTTCCTCCTCTCTCTCTCTCTCTCTCTCTCTGCCTGCCTTTCTGCCTACTTGTGATCTTTGTCTGTCAAATAAATAAATAAAATCTTTAAAAAAGGAAAAAAAAAAGAAAGCTCTGAGAGAGAAGTTTCTTCCAAGCAGCCAAGAGGGGTGAATATTGATTGTGATCTTTGTCTGTCAAATAAATAAATAAAATCTTAAAAAAAAAAAAAAAGCTCTGAGGGAGAAGTTTCTTCCAAGCAGCCAATACGGGTGAATATTGATGATGATAGCATTAGCAAGATTACTGAAGTTAATTGCTTCCTCAGAGAAATCTCTCTTGATACCTTGCTCCAAAAAAGCAGAGGTGGGAAGCTTGTAGATTCTTAATGATCTTGGAGCACTCAGAATAACTCTTTTCCTCATTTCCCACCTCTTGGAGGCGGAGGGGGAAGCCCTTTTCCTCTGTTTGAAACCCTGAGGGAGGAACAGCGGAAGTGTCCTTCTCCAGGGCTCTGCTCGATGATATACCCATGGAGAGCACAACTGACTCTGTGGACTTTCTTTAGTGAGAAACCCCAGGGCTCACAGAAATGGACTTTCACATAGCCCACTAACACTGCAGTCCAACTGTCCCCTAGTTGACATCTGATTGATTTTAATTGCATACAAGGCCAAGAGGCCTTTATATGTTTCAATAAACCATATAAGTTTATATAATTTCATTTTTTCCTTATTCCTAACTTTGGGGACTTTGATTATGTCAATTATTTGGATTTCTCTCTTTTCTTTCTCTTAGCATTGTTTTTTCACAGTTCAGTTAGGCACATTTCTGACTAAGGAAGGAAGAACAACTTCTCAGAGATGTCAGATCATTAGTACGAATACAAAGAAAACCAAGCAGTATTTTTTGGAACAATGAAAATCGCAGTGCTCCACTTCCCACACTCTTTCTTTATAAGTGGCTTTGGAAGTGTCAGGATGACAGAACACTGTCTACTCTTACGACTATAATAATTGGTGTTTGTTTTAGGCTTTATTAGAAACAGATGTAAATATCCCATGATAATACTTTTCATTTCTTTGCAGCTTTAGTGAAGGAATTCAGGGAGCCATTAAATGAGAGTGATAATTCTCTGTGCCACTATTAATTAAGTAAATATAAAAAATGAATATTTGCTATGTAACAGATGCATATTTGAACAACACAGAAAGTAATACAATAAAATATACAGATTCAAGGAAGGCAAAGTTTGGCTTGCAGAATCACATTGTGTCTCATGCTTTGTTAATGCAGCTGCCTTATTCAATGTACCTATTGTGAGGTGATATTACAATAAAAGACATGGTGCTAAGTTCCCTGCACACACTCAGAGGGATTCTTTCAGAAGTGCAGAGATCAGCTCTCAACTAATTCTGAATCTCTTCTGGGAACTGGCCACCATGGACAAAAATATACATATTTTGGCTTGAAGTTCAAGTTAATTATTCTCAGCATGACTTTGTTAATATACTTGGGTTAAGCACAGGACATAGAATTTTTCTTCTCTCTGCACTTGGGGAACTCAGGAACAACACCACTGGCAAACCTACACCTGCACCTTAGAGGTAAAGGAAACTAAGATGACTGTAAATGAATACACGGGTTTGACCACATTAATTTTTGCTAAAAGTCAGATTTCATGTTGAATATTCCAACTGCTTCAGACTTATAACCCTCCTTAATTCCAAGACATTATTAAATTGTTAGTCATTTTATGCATTAAACTCAATGGCAATATATTTTCACATATACTAAGTAATGTGTTTAAACAACAGTCAATAAGTAACTTTCTAGTAAGTAGCGCTTACACTGTACAAAGGTAAGACTGCTGTTACTGTCATTACTTAGTGGCAAGGAGAATCAATAATTAATTTTTTCCTTTAATGAAGTCTCTTGAAGATCAAGGACTTCCTAAGAGAGGCATGAAATGAGTTTCCAAGACTGATTTTCCCTTAGAAATGTGTATAAAATCTGGTACTTCTGCAGTAAACTTATTACCTACTTTTTCACAGCATCTTCAGTCTTTCAGGCAGAATATTTAAAATTAGTAGTGAGCAGAGGAAGGATAGTCAAACCATGAAAATAGGAAAGCACAATGGTTATGAGAAATTCAGTAAAAGTGGCCTCCAGGAGGCTGTCCAACCTAGAATGGTTATATAAGAAGAATGTACAAAAACTTGGTATGAGGACTAACCATCCATGAAACGTGAGCTCACCTGGACTACATTTCCATCAGCATGGTTGAAATCAAAGACTTGTTTCTGAAATCTATGGATGCTTACAAAATTTATTTTCTCTTTTCTTGACAGTAAAACAAATGGAGCTTGTTAATATCTGCATTGGTGGAGAATTGCAAGTATTTTTACTTGACTTAATATTCTGATCAGTGTTAATTATCAGGACAGTTTACGGTTTTTATTTTATCTGGATGTTTGCGTAAGGGCAGGAAAATTTTTGAAAGCACAGTGGATTACTCACTTCCTTAACATTTTCAGTGTTTTCTTTCTTTCCCAATATTTAAACGTTGTGGTAAAAATATACATAACATAAAATTTACCATCTTTACTATTTTAAGTGTACAGTTCAGAGGTACTAAGTACATTCATACTGTTATGCAACAAGCACCCCATCCATTTCCATAACTTTTCATCTTGTAAAACTGAAACTCTGTGCCCATTAAACAATAGCTTCCTATCACCCTCTCTCCCCAAGTCCCTGGCAATCGTCATTCTTTTTCTTCTTCTTTTTTAAAAGATTTTATTTATTTATTTGAGACAGAGCACAGAGGGAGAATGAAATGGAAAAACAGACTCCCTGCTGAGCTCTCTAGCCTGGCACAGGGCTTGATCCCACCACCCTAGGATTATGACCTTAGCCGAAAGCAGACACTTAGCAGACTGAGCCACTCAGGTGTCCCAACCATCACTATTCTTACTGATGTCTTCTTTTAATGAGATTTTTTAAAACAGAAAATTAGATGATTAAAAAAATTACATTAGATTAAAAATTGTATCTCTTTAAGTACCCTACGTATAATATCTGGGAAGTAATTATGTTAATGAATAATTTCCTGGCTTAGACTTTCTCAAGAAGGGAAAAGTGGTTGCTTTTATGTCATGAATAAGCTACTCTCAGAGGATGTGGAAACAAGTGGCTGAAATGTCCATTAGTTCTCTTCTGTCAGGACTTGGCTTCACTTACTTGAGAACTGAAAGTTTCCAAGTTTCTCCTACAACCAGCCTTCAGGGGCAACACATTAATGGACTTACAGGATCATAGACTTATTTGCTACTTAATGATTAAAAAAAATGTGTATCATTTGCAAATGGGAAGTATGACAGCAATCAATCAAATAAATGCCTTTACAATTTAGGTCTCTGTATTATAAAAAATAAATCTCGTTTTCCAAATAAAACTTCACTTTTATATTTATAGAACATTGTTGGGGACAGGCACTGTATTATGTGCCCTGAGGAACCCACAGATGAACAGCTTTTATCATGCCTTCAAGGACTTTAGAATGAAAACTGATGACCATTGGGCATATCCACCCTGTGAGCCTATCACTTCCTCACCCATGCAATGCCTTGATCTGAACTTAATTAAAGTAAATGTAGTTTACCTTACTTTATTTAATTTAAAGTAAAAAATTAAATATCTTTATAAAGACTATTTATTTATTTATTTGAGAGAGGAGAGTGAGAGAGAGAGAGAGGGCATGAGAAGTGCAAGGGTCAGAGGGAGAAGCCGACTCCCCGCCGAGCAAGGAGCCCGATGCAGGACTTGATCCTGGGACTCCAGGATCATGATCTGAGCCCAAGGCAGTCACCTAACCAACTGTGCCACCCAGGTGTCCCAAAAAATTAAATTTTAATTAATAGTATATGGGGCACCTGGGTGGCTCAGTTGGTTAAGGGTCTGACTCTTGATTTTGGCTCAGGTCATGATCTCTGGGTCATAGGATCGAGCCCTGTGTTGGACTCTACAATGAGCATGGAGCTTGCTGGAGAGTCTCTCAATGCTTCTTTGCATTGAGAGACTCTCCAGCAAGCTTCATGTTACCTTACTCTCTGCTTTTGTACACTCTGTCTCTCAAAAAAAAAAAAATTAGGTAGTATATTATTGTACAACTGAATAATTCCCCCTGAGAGAGATTTCCAGAGTCTAGGCAGGCAGAATGCATACTGTGCTACTACCATTCGTCCTTCCTATATCCATCTAGGTGAGAAAAAAAAAGCCAGAATGGCTTAGGCTTCTGAGAGAAGAAGGTGAGCAAGAGAAGGAACATGAGGCGTTTGTTAGATTGTGGTATTGGTCTCTACTACTCCCCTGGATTCCCATTATACATTTATATTCCTGGTGATGTGGTGAGTGAAGTATACTTCCCCGTTCTTTGACTTTGGACTTGATCTGGTCACTTGCTTTGACCAGTGATTTGCTAGTGGAGATTATATGAGCAGAACTTTGAAATCTGCTTGCACAACTGGACTTGCCCTTTTAAAAAAAATTCCAAGATTTTCTTGTCTTTGACCATAAGAAGTAAAATCTTGGGGTGTCATTGGTCCAAGGAGGAAGAGAGATGTGGAGCAAACATGAACTCATCTGAAGCTTAGAGGCCACCTTGGCCCAATTCAGACAGGCCTAAACCCCAGCACCTGCCCCCCACTGCTGCAGAACTCAGCTGGGTGACCTGAAATTCCCCTTTAGATGTGGTGCTCTTGTATAGTGTGCAACATGAATGCCTGTACGGGTGACCCTGCTGGTCTTGGGAACTAGGTTCTGGGAGTTTCAAACTGCTTACAGTGGTGAGAATAAAGAGGAGTACAAGAAAACATATTTAAGAACAGAGTATAGAGAAATAGGACATTTTGGTTTGCAGAGGAATTCAACTAAAAACAAGTTAGAAAAAAGAACACAGAAAAGGCAGAGGGAAGAGAGAAGAAACACAAAATTATGTTTATTTGATGAGGTTTTCAATAAATACTTAAAGGGTCAGACTTCCTTTATAAGGATTGCATGTCAAGAAAATAAATACATATATCTTGAGTGCCTCCTGTGTATATTCTAAAAGTGAATAAGATACTATCTTTATTCTCTCTATAAAGACATCACTCCAACGTAGGAAGTGGTCACTTTTGTTAACCACAGTCTGAACTCTTTACCTGAGAAGAAAACATGTGAGCTATATGGATCGGTTTTTATTAGTTGGAAAGGGCAACGTAAGACTTGGCACGGGATATATGAGATTTTTCTAGCATATCGTCATTTGAACTGCCTGCTTTGATTAAAATATGTACTCAAGATTGTACTCAACTAGAGGGCATTTCCATTTTCAAAGCAACTAGATAACAAAGTAACTGTGGTTTCAGGGAGTGAGACACCACTAAGTTTTCCACATTTTGATGCTGTTTGTACATCATGGCCTTGTTCATCTTTTAGCTGCTTCATAGAAATCAACTCATATAGGGCTTTAAAAATTTTATTTTGGAAAAAGAATTTAGCCTTCCTGAGCAAATGCAAAGATAGTACAGGGAGCTCCATACTTCCTGTCTGGCTTACCCCAATGCTGCTATCTCACACACCATCACACAATTGTAAGAACTAAGAAATTAACCTTAGGACTAACTAAATTATAGATCTTATTCAGATTTTTCCAGTTTTTTCACCAATATCCCTTTCTTGTTCCAGGATAAATTCTAAGATCCTGTAATGTGTTGAGTTATCATATCCCCTTAACCTCATCCATCTGTTTGTGAGTGTTAATATGGGTTGAATTTGTGTGAAATCATTTGTTGGAGCCCTAAATCCCAGCACCTCAAAATATGACTTTATTTAGGGAGAGGGTCTTTTTAGAAGTAATGAAGTTAAAACAAGGCCATTAGGATGGGGCTTAATCCTATATGACTATTGGCCTCATAAAGAGAGGAAATGTGAACCCAGATGTGTACAGAGGGAAGATAATATGGAGACAGGAGAAGGTGACCCAGAACAGATCCTTCCCTCGCAGCTCTCAGAAGGAATCCATTCTGCTGACACCTTGACTTCTAACTTCTATCTTGACCTCCAGAACTGTGGAACAATAAATTTCTGTTGCTTCTCCTAGTTTGTGGTTCTTGGTTATGGAAACCCTAGAAAATACACTCAGTCTTTCCTTATCTTTTGGGACCTTGACACTTTTGAAGAGTGTTACCTTGTAAAAGGTCTCTCAATTTGGATTTCTCTGATGTTTCCTCATGGTTGGAATAAAGTTATGGAAGTGATGCGCCTTTCTCCTGCATCATGTCAGAGGGCATACGACATTGATACATCCCATTACTGCCGATGATGTTGACCTTGAATCCCCTGGTTAAGGGGGTGTGTATCAGGTATCTGCCAATGTCAAGTTACTATTTTTTCCCCTTTTTAGTCAACAAATATTTTAAGGGAAACACTCTGAGGCTATGAAAGCAACCCATTTCTCTTTACACTTTCACTCACTAATTCAAGCATTCATCTCTTGATCTTGCCTGTAACGATTATTACTCTGCGGAGTTTTACTGGTGATTTTCTATTTCTCTCATTTTTCTACATTAACTAGTTCCATTGTTTCCTTCTGCTTTTATTATTTGGAATTATAGTGCAAGGAAGAGTTGTCCTTGCTCCCCTCACTCATTCATGTCTATCAGTATGTGCTCATCTTTACCTTCTTCTTCTTCTTTTTTAATATTTACTTAATTCTTTGGGTTGGGTTCCAATACTTCCATTATTAGTTTTGCTCAAATTGTTCCAGCCCTGGCCATTGGGAGCTATTTCAAGTTGTCTCCTGAGTCTTTTTTCCTCATCCATGGATTTTTTTTTTTTTTTTTTTGAGTGCTTCCTCATCTTCTGGCACAAGATGTTCTGGGCTTATCTAGTATTTTCCCTGCTGAGCCCTTCTCAAGGAACTCTGGCTCCTTTTATAGGACAATGGTATTCCAAAATGAGCTCCAACTTTTGTTTCAAGATGATAGGTGCAGGTATTTTTAAATGTTTTATTATGAAAATTTTAAATGTACACAAAAGTAGAGAGACTAATATAATGAACTCCCATAGATTCATCATCCAGTTTTGATAATGACTATGCCCATCCTATTTTTTTTATCGCTTTCCATTTTTTGCTCCCTGGAGTATTTGAAAATAAATCCCCGCTTCATGGCATATTACCAATAAACGTCCAAGTATCTAACTATCTTGTCTAATGCATAAGGATTTTTTAAAAAAGATTTTATTTATTTATTTATTTGGCAGAGAGATAGAGAGCACAAGTAGGCAGAGCAGGCTCTCTGCTGAGAAGGGAGCCCGATGCGGGACTTGATATTAGGACCCTGGGATTATGACCTGAGCCGGTGGCAGCTGCTTAACAGACAGAGACATCCAAGCACCCTGTATAAGGCTTTTTTTTTTTTTTTTAAGATTTTATTTATCATCATGACCTGAGCTGAAGGCAGAGGCTTTCACCCACTGAGCCACCCAGGGGCCCCCTGTATAAGGATTTTTAATGAAACACACCCACCACATTCTGTTCACACTTAACAAAATTAACAATCCATTCCTCAATATCTAATCCTCTACAAATTCCTATTTCCCTATTTCAAAACTGTCCTTTTATACTTGATATGTTCAAAACAGGATCCAAACCAGGTGTGTGTGTAGTATTTGGACACCATATTTCTTAAGTTTCTATTAAGAAATAAGATAATAATAAACATTGCTTCTCCTCACATTCCATGCTTTAAAATAATTGATTCATTAGAGAAAATGAGTCCCTGGTGTTGTAGAATTTCACATTCTGTATTTGGGTGTCGTTTAGCTCATTCTTCCATTTTCCGTATTTCCTGTGGCTAGACCTAGAAGGTGGATTAGATTCGTGTTCATTTTTTAGGTGAGACTCCTTCACTGGTGGTGTTGGGTACATACTTCATCGCCTCATGAGTACTTCAAGCTAGCTCATCCACTTCTAGTGATATTAAGATGGCTCATTGGGTTCAAGTGTTGCCAGTCTGATCCCTTCATTGTAAGTTCCCCATAAACTTTCCCCTAATGGTTTTAGCATTCACTGATAATTGTTGCCTAAATGCATTATTTCATGAGAGATTGCAAAACAGCAACTTTCTAGTTCTATCATTCCTATGGCATTTATTATTTGGAATTCTACTTTAAATCTTCCCCACAATACAGCTCCTACAGAAAAGGCAAGATACATACTTGAGTCTTTCTTTTATTTAACAACCTTCAGATATTCCAATGATGATACATGAGATTTTTAGTATTATGAAATTCATGGATTTATATATTTGCTGTGTGTCATTCTATTACAGTCATTTTCTTTGTTATGCTTAGATTTCTCCCTCTTAGGTCGGTGGGATTTACTTCAAGTTGGCACCTTTGTCCTTTGATCCCAATCAACTTTGATAGCTTCCTTTCTTTCTGGTGTAGGAGGATGTCCCATGTTCATCTTGTGCATTTTCTGCCCCAGGCTTAGAATTACTAGTTTCTTTAAGTAATCCCCATTCTTTTCAGTAAGGAATAGTGTTTATAGATGACTCCTGAAAGCTAAGATGCTTATGGCTCATTGCTGTCTTTGCTTCAAGGTCTCAGTGGACAAATCTAGAAAATGCATGCTTATAAAAGACAGGTTTATGTTAATATTTTCAGTTAAATTACTCTTTCAGGATTTTAATTTCTTTGAATGTATTCTCTCTCTTAAGCTTGAAGTCTCAGTTTCCAATGGCATTAACATGATAGCATATGCTTTATCTTATAAAACTCACTACTGTCACAATTGTGTCAAAATAACATTAACATTATTACTAGGAATAATTAAACTTCAGAATATGGTTTACATTCAGTGGATTTTGACAAGCATATATAGTCATGTGACTACCACCATAATTAAGATTTTTGTTTTAAAGATTTTTTATTTATTTATTTATTTATTTGACAGACAGAGATCACAAGCTGGCAGAGAGGCAGGCAGAGAGAGAGGAGGAAGCAGGCTCCCCGCTGAGCAGAGAGCCCGATGCGGGACTTGATCCCAGGACCCTGAGATCATGACCTGAGCCGAAGGCAGCGGCCTTAACCCACTGAGCCACCCAGGCGCCCAAGATATTTTTGAATATGCAATTGACCGTGACCAGACTACATACAGGAATAGAGCTCTGACCCAAACCTGCAGCAGTCAGCGTGGGAAGCCAACCTAGTAGGTGCAATAACCAGTCCAGGAATCAAAGTACTATCTGTAATAATCAGCCTAGAAAGTCAAATAGTATGGTCCAAGTGGCCTGGACTTGATTAATAATTGACAACTTCCTTAATTTTGGCTCCCACTTCTAACTTAGGACCTATTGGAGAAAGCCAAATACGTGCCTTTAACCAGTCATCTAAGATACCCTGCTTCTAGTTAGCCCACCTGCAGCTTTCTACGCCAACAGCCTCCACACAGGACACACCTGGTGCCTTCACTATTTCCTAACTTTGTACTACTGCATGGTACTGGATTGCATGCGTTCACCACAGTTTATTCCATTCATCCTCCAGTGATGGACCATTGAACTATTTGAAATAGTTTGTTCTGGTAAACAATGTCAAATGCCTGTGCATGTGTCATTCTGTATATTTGCTAAAATATCTTTGAGATTTTGAGATAGAGTCCTAGGAAAAAAATTTAATTGCTGGGTCAAAGAGTAAATGTATATATATGTGGTTTTGCAAGATATTGTCAAATTCCTCTCCTATAGGATTGGAACCCTATTGCATTTCTAACAACAATGAATGAGAGAGCCCGTTTTCCCACTTCCAGTGAAATATTGTTAAAGTTTGGATTTTTTCCCATCTAGTAGGTGAGAAACAGGATCACATTGTAGATTTAAATTAAATTTGTCTTACTGGGACACCTGGGTGGCTCAGTCGGTTAAGCATCTGCTCTCAGCTCAGGTCATGATCTCAGGATCCTGGGATAGTACTTAATTGGGCTCCTTGTTCAGTGAGGAGCCTGTTTCTCCCTCTACCTGCCACTCCCCTTGCTTGTGCTCTCTGTCTCTCTCTCTCTGACATATAAATAAATAAAATCTTAAAAAAAATTAAAAAATAAATTTTTCTTATTATGGGCAAGGTTAAGCATCTTTTCTTTTCTTTTTCAGATTTTATTTATTTATTTGACAGACAGAGAGATCACAAGTAGGCAGAAAGGCAGACCGGGGGTGGGGGTGGGAAGTAGGCCCCCTGTTGAGCAGAAAGCCCGATGCTTGGCTCCATCCCAGGACCCTGAGACCATGACCTGAGCCGAAGGCAGAGGCTTAATCCACTGAGCCACCCAAGAGCCCCTAAGCATCTTTTCAAATGTTTTAGTGTCATTTGCAGTTCTTCTTAATGAAATGTCTGTTCATATTGCTTGCTAATTTTTTAGTGAATTGCTAAATTAAGCAAATTTTAAAAAAAGATTTATTTATTTTAGAGAGAGAGAACGGGGGGAGGGGCAGAAGGAGAGGGAGAGACAAACTTAAGCAGACTGTGCGTGCACTAAGCAGGGTGCCAGATGTGGAGCTCAATCACATGACCCTGAGATCATGACCTGAGCCCAAACTAAGAGTCTGACACTAAATCAGTTGAGCCACCAAGGAGCCCTGCATTGTTGGTCTTTTTAAGCCCTCAAATTTAGGAAAACTCCATTTATGAAAAATATTAGTATGTTGTTATAATTTGCATTTTTTCTAACTTTGTCATTTGTTATTTGATTATTTATAATTTTTTTAAAGATTTTATTTATTTATTTGACAGACAGAGATCACAAGTAGGCAGAGAGGCAGGCAAAGAGAGAGGGGGGAAGCAGGCTCCCTGCTGAGCAGAGAGTCCAATGTGGGGCTCGATCCCAGGACCCTGAGATCATGACCTGAGCTGAAGGCAGAGACTTTAACCTACTGAGCCACCCAGGCGCCCCTATAATATTTTTTTCATACAAAGCCTTCTTATAATTGCATAGTTAAATTAATCACTTTTTTTGTTCATTATTTCTGGATTTGGTAGCCGTTTTTCCCAGTCTCAATTTATAAAAAAATTCACTCATGTTTTCTTCTAGAAGACTTCAAGTAGACTAAATGTAGTCTTTTTTTTTTAAACAGCTTTATTGAGGTACAATTTAAATACCATACAGTTCACTCATTGAAAGTGTACAATTCAGTGACTTTAGCATATTACATTATTATTTTTTAAATCATGGTAAAATACATATAACATTAATTTACCTTTTTCACCATTTTGTAAATGTACAATTCAGCAGTATTAAGTGCATGCACAATGTTGTGCAGCCATGACCACCATGTTTCAAACTTTTTCTTCATCCCAAACAGAAACTCTGTAACCATTCAGCAACAAATCCTTCCAGCCCCTGATAACCTCTTACCTACTTTCTGTTTCTGGATTTGCCTAGTCTAGATATTTCATGTAAGTACAATCATATAATATTTGTTCTTTTGTGTCTGATATTTTACTCGGCACATTTTCAACATTCATCCATATTTTAGTATGTATCAGAACATCATTGTTTTTTACAGCAGAAAAGTATTCCACTGTATGCATACACCACATCTCCATTCATCTGTTTATGGATACTTGGTGTGTTTCCATCTTTTGGCTGTTGTGAGTAATGCTGCAAAGAACATTGATACTATATGCTGACTAAATATATATATATATATATATATATATATATATATATATATATATTTATATGACATTGGTGTGCAAACATCTATTCAAGCCTCCTGCTTTCAAATTCTTTGAGTATACATGTAGGAGTGGAATTGCTGGGTCATTTGGCAATTTGATGTTTAGCTTTTTGAGGAAATGTGAAACTGTTCTCTGCAGTGAATGTACCATTTTACGTTCCCACCAACAACATATAAGGGCTCCAATCCTCCACATCTTGGATAATACTTGTTATTTTCTGGTTTTGATTTTGCTTTTAAAGCCATCCTAGTAGGTGTGAAGTGGTATCTCATTGTGGCTTTAACTTGTATTTCCCTGTGACTAAAGATGTTGAATATCTTTTCTTGAGCTTATTGTTTATCTTCTTTGGAGAAATGTCTACTTGAGTCATTTTTGAATTGGGTTGTTTGTCTTTTTAGGTATACGACTTGAAAATATTTTCCCCCACTTTGTAGGTTTGTTTTTCATCTTCTTGATACTGTCCTTGGATATAAAAACAGTTTTGATGAAGTCTAATTTATTTTTTCTTTTGTTGCCCATAATTTGGATTTCATAAGACTCTGTTGCCAAATCCAAGATCCTGAAGATTTACCATTCCTTTCCTTGGGGATATCCAGTTGTCCCAGCCCCATTTGGTAAAGAGATTATTCTTTCCTCTTTGAATGAATTTGGCACCCCTGTCAAAAATCAGTTGATCAGGGCACCTGGGTGGCTCAGGGGGTTAAGCCACTGCCTTCAGCTCAGGTCATGATCTCGAGTCCCGGGATCGAGTCCCGCATCGGGCTCTCTGCTCAGCAGGGAGCCTGCCTCCTTCTCTCTCTCTCTCTCTGCCTGCCTCTCTGCCTACTTGCGATCTCTCTCTGTCAAATAAATAAATAAAATCTTTAAAAAAAAAGAATCAGTTGATCAACAGACGTTTGGATTTATTTCTGAACTCTCAATTCTATCCCATTGGTGTATACAACTAATCTTTATGACAGTACCACACTGTTTTGATTACTGTAGTTTTGTTGTAAGTTTTGAGATTAGGAGATATGAGTCCTTCAGCTTTGTACTTCTGTAAGACCCCCTTGCAATTCCATATGATTCTGAGGATCGCCTTCTCCGGTTCCGCTAAAAGTGTTTTTGAAATTTTAATAGAGATTGCATTGAATCTGTAGAGTGCTTTGGGTAGTACGGACATCTTGATGATATTAATTCTTCCAATCCATGAACACGGGTGTCTTTCCATTTGTTCAGGCCTTTCAAGATACTTCTTGATACTTTTTAGCAGAATACAAAGGTGGGCAAAACCACCCAGCTCCTTCCAAAGTTACTAAGAAATGCAAAAGGAAAAGTCCCAAATGTTGAATGATTGCATCAAAACAAATTTAAGTGCATTCAAAAAGCGTGAGTGCTGTGAAGTGTGTAAACCTGGTGATTCACAGACCTGTACCCCTGGGGATAAAAATATATGTTTATAAAAAATAAAAAAATCTTTAAAAAAAGCATCATTTTATTTTTATATAAATAAGAGTTACTGATGAAGGGAAAAAACTAATCACAACTATTGATATTTACCTAGGGAACCATTTTCATAGAACACTGATGGAGGAATATGGGATACATCTTCAGAGTGGAAGGGGACACAAGGACAAGCACACTAGATTGAAAGCATAAAAGCATATTCTCATAAGAACCAAGCAATCCTTGTTGTTGGAGGACCAAATGGAATCATCATTAATGTAAGTAGAATCAAAGTTCACAATCTGTAAGTCCTTCTTAAGATAGGCATGATTCAGCTTATTTACAGTTCGAGCAAAGGCATATTTAGAAGCACAACTGTATGCTTCCAAGCTGTACACTTTCTTGAAATGCAGATCAAAAAATGGATTGTCCTAGAAGAAAAAGAGAGGCATGATTTAGCTTGTAGCCAGGAAAGTAGCTAGATTTCCTGGGGATTCTCTCATATTCTCTTACATATGCTTATTGATCCTAAAGTGTCAGTATCAAACATATTCCTAAAATCTACAAATGAGCTTTCCAAAGCTATCTGGTTTAAACATATTGCTTCTAAAGAGAACAATAATACGGAAGATTATTTTCAGAAGCCTCTGTGATTTTTCAATGATTCAAATAAAACACGTCTCAAGATGCATAGTTACCAAGTCTTCCCACAGTAGTAAGTTTGAGAGGATAAGTATGCGTGGAAGAAGAGAATAACCCCCCTTACAGACTTTGGAAAAGAGGAAAAGATTTCTCCTTTCCTTTATTAGAAGATTGGCTCCTTGTTCTATTCCAGTGGTAGAAGCAGGTAATATAAGATGGCAAGATTCGTTTTGCCATGCTACAGATCACCAGCTTGCTGACTTTGAAGTTAATAGCAAGGAATTATCTTTGAAGTTAATAGCTGGGATCATTAAATCATTTGACTGAAACTGTCAAATTACTTAAGACTGCCTCTATTGATTGCTCCTGGCTACTGCTATACATCTAGCGGAGGTGTTCTGAGAAAAAGTGGACACCGAACCTCATCTAGGTCCTATATGTTAAAATAATCATTGCTGTTACTAGGAGCAGTAACAACAATGCCTTGCAATTATAAAATGCTTTTCCATTAAAAAATGCTTCCACATTCATTAACTGTCTAACCCCTAACTCTTTTTGAGGTCAGAGGTTTTGAATTATTTATCTCTGTGTTCTTAGTGCTTATCCGTGGCAACTACTAAGTTCTCAACAAATGTGTGTTGAACTGATCAGGAGTAGTCCTATAAAAAGACAGGAGGAGTAAATGTTGCCCTAAATGACAAGGAGGTAGAGAGAGACCAAACCAGACTATTAATAATTTGTTACCATGTAGTGTATAAACATTATACAGAAATAGCTTATGCATTTGCAATTTCTCTTTTAAATAAGAAAATTCTTGCGGGAGGCAGGAGAAAGAACATGAGTTTTGAAGTTAGATAACGATTTCAAATCTCTGATGTAACCATGGGCAGAGTACTTACCTGATATGGCCTTCAGTTTTCTCCTCATTTTAGAAAAGGTTACTATGAAATTTACATGAGATTAATTATAAAAACTGCATGTGTGGAGTGTAATAAATAATAGCTCTCTTCCCCCCTAATCTTCCCCCATAGATTGTGATACTAGTATAAATGCTACTTTGCTTCCTACCATTAAATTAAAAAAAAAAACCCAATGCTTTCAAAAAAGATTGTACAAAAGTGATGTGATTTTTAAACACAGTGTTCCCTTGAGCCACACCTTGCAAAAAGTTTCCTGGCTGTCATAATTTCAGCTTGAAAGACACTTCTGCAGGAAATCCCAGTAAAAGGAAATCACGCCCATTCCATCACCATACTAATCATGCTCTTTATATAGTTTTCTCACCAGAACATTTGTTCCTTATCCTGTAGATAATCTGTTATGCCTTTGAGATACTCAGAGATTACTTTTCTCCTTTAGCCTAATAACTGAAGCCCGAGGAGACATGCACACGGAATACAAGTACCTCCCTACCTCTCTTTCTCTCTCTTCTCTTGTTCTTTCTTCCCATAGAACCCTAGAGCTAGAAGGGGATCTCATGGATCACTCAGTGACCTCTTGTTTATGGCTGGGATGATAGTTTCCAGAGAGGTGGAGCCCAGGTCGCACATGTAGTTTTTGACAGAGTCAGGATAAGAACTAAGATCTCAATCAACCCAGCCCAATGTTTTGTTACACCACCCGTCCTCCTGGTATACCACATCACTCTCCAAATCCCCAGTCCTTTTGATTTCTGCTTTATAGATTGACTTCAATTTCAATTCCATTTCACTTTAAAGTTGACAACTCTCTGGCTCAAAACTGTTCTATTTAAAACCGTATCGTTGTTGTTGAGAAAAATATAACAATGCTGACTTCTGAGGATTCAATTCCAAAAGAGAGGAGACATAGAAATTCCCAGAATATCTGGGATATTTTCATTTCATCCACAGAAAGCAAATCTTTGAAAGAAATGCTCTTTGAATATGATAAGGTGTTTTTTTTTTTTTCCTGGCAGTTTAGTATTTTAGGTCCTAAAATTTTGGGTGATAAAATTAGAAATACTCAAGTTTTCTTTTGTGTCTAGTTCATGATGATCTTCCATGGGAAAGGGAAGAATCAACAAAGTTGGGATGGAATCAAGACCAGGAAGGTAAGGAAAAAATAGACCATAGCGAACTGTTTCCAGGGAATCTACATTGACAGCCTTGCTGAATACAACCTCAGGCACTGACCAAGCTTATAGAAAATCATTATGACACCAGTAATATTTGAGAACTTGAGAGAAAAATAAGAAGAGAAAAATGGCCCAAAAAAGAGACAGGGATGGTTAAGTCATGAAACTAGATCAGTGAACTTGACATCGATTTCTTTTTTTTAAATTTTTTTTATTTTTAAAGATTTTTATTTATTTATTGAGAGAGAGAGGCAGTGAGAGAGAGCATGAGTGAAGAGAAGGTCAGAGGAAGAAGCAGACTCCCTGTGGAGCTGGGAGCCTGATGCGGGACTCGATCCCGGGACTCCGGGATCATGACCTGAGCCGAAGGCAGTCGTCCAACCAAATGAGCCACCCAGTCATTCCTTGATTTCTTTTTTTTTAAATGTTTTAAATTTATTAAACAGCACAGTAAGAGAGAGCGTGAGAGAGAGCATGAGTAGGGGGTAGAGGGGGGAGAGGAAGAAGGGGAGAGAGAATCTTAAGGAGGCTCCACACCCAGTGCAGAGCCTGATGCAGGGCTCAATCTCACATCCTGAGATCATGACCTGAGCTGAAATCAAGAGTCATATGCTTAACCAACTGAGCTACCCAGGAGCCCCTTGATTTCTGATAAAATTCAATGCAGTATAGAAATTTTGACAAGTACATGAAAGTGTAAAGAAGAAATAATAATTTATAAATATGTAATCCTGGGGCACCTGGGTGGCTCAGTGGGTTAAGCCTCTGTCTTCAGCTCTGGTCATGATCTCAGGGTCCTGGGATCAAGCCGCACATTGGGCTCTCTGCTCAGTAGGGAGCCTGCTTCCCAACTCCACCCCTACCCCGCCTGCCTCTCTGCCTACTTGCAATCTCTCTGTGTCAGATAAATAAATGAAATTCTTTAAAAAAATATGAAATCCCATCACACAGAGGTAATTATTGTTAAAATACTTATTTCTTTCATCTATACATATACATGTGTAAATATGTATACCTGTATGTATTTTTTGTAATTGAATTTAAGTTTCAGATACTAGTTTTCAACAATATTAAATATTCTAAATATGCAAAATGAGATAATAGCAAAGAAAAACTTTGTTTTTGGCTGACTTTTAAAAAACTTATTAAAATTTGGCTCAGATGAGGACCTCAGCCGCAGCAACATCTTCCTAGGAACATCGCCAAAGGCAAGGGAAGCAAGGGCAAAAATGAACTATTGGGATTTCATCAAGATCAAAAGCTTTTGCACAGCAAAGGAAACAGTTAACAAAATCAAAAGACAACTGACCTAATGGGAGAAGATATTTGCAAATGACATATCAGATAAAGGACTAGTGTCCAAAATCTATAAAGAACTTAGCAAACTCAACACCCAAAGAACAAATAATCCAATCAAGAAATGGGCAGAGGACATGAACAGACATTTCTGCAAAGAAGACATCCAGATGGCCAACAGACACATGAAAAAGTGCTCCATATCACTCGGCATCAGGGAAATACAAATCAAAACCACAATGAGATATCACCTCACACCAGTCAGAATGGCTAAAATCAACAAGTCAGTAAATGACAGATGCTGGCGAGGATGTGGAGAAAGGGGAACCCTCCTACACTGTTGGTGGGAATGCAAGCTGGTGCAACCACTCTGGAAAACAGCATGGAGGTTCCTCAAAATGTTGAAAATAGAACTGCCCTATGACCCAGCAATTGCACTACTGGATATTTACCCTAAAGATACAAACGTGGTGATCCAAAGGGGCACGTGCACCCGAATGTTTATAGCAGCAATGTCCACAATAGCCAAACTATGGAAAGAACCTAGATGTCCATCAACAGATGAATGGATCAAGAAGATGTGGTATATATACACAATGGAATACTATACAGCCATCAAAAGAAATGAAATCTTGCCATTTGCGACAACATGGATGGAACTAGAGCGTATCATGCTTAGCGAAATAAGTCAAGCAGAGAAAGACAACTATCATATGATCTCCCTGATATGAGGAAGTGGCAATGCAACATGGGGGCTTAAGTGGGTAGGAGAAGAATCAATGAAACAAGATGGGATTGAGAGGGAGACAAGCCATAAGTGACTCTTAATCTCACAAAACAAACTGAGGGTTGCTGGGGGGAGGGGGGTTGGGAGAAGGGGGGTGGGGTTATGGACATTGGGGAGGGTATGTGCTTTGGTGAGTGCTGTGAAGTGTGTAAACCTGGTGATTCACAGACCTGTACCCCTGGGGATAAAAATATATGTTTATAAAAAATAAAAAATTAAAAAAAAAATTTGGCTCAGATGGTTGGGCATCTGCCTTCGGCTCAGGTCCTGGTCTCCAGGTACTGGGATGGAGTCCCACATCAGGCTCTCTGCTCAGCAAGGAGTCTGCTTCTCCCTCTCTGTCTGCCTCTCCCCCTACTTGTATTCTCATTCTCTCTCTCTCAGGTGAATGGATAAAATCTTTAAAACAAACAAACAAACAAACAAACAAACAAAGCTTATTAAGTGGTGAACAACTGTGTTCTGAGACATTCTTGCAGAAGCATGATTTTTAATGACATGTGACATTTCATCATATAGATATGCAGTAAGAATTATTTCCTACGTGTCTGAAACTTTAAGTTGAATATATTATCAGAAAAATGTTATGTAAGTACAGGAAAAAAAAAAAGCAATGATATCCAGCATGCTTTGGCCAAGAAGTTATGCCAAACATACCAAATTTTTAAATAGGATTGATTCCTAGGTGATGTCAAGATAATGGCAGATAGCATATATTGATTTCAGTAAAGATCATAATGGCAAAATCCAGTCATTCAGACTAGATAATTAAGTAAATAAGTAAGTAAGGTAGAATTAAGTGCTTATGTCTGTCCATTTTACCACTGTATCTTCAGAGCCTAGCACAATTTGGTATACCACAAATTCTAAAAGAATGAATGAATGAATATACGAACTTGTAGAGATGTTAAACAAGCAGTCCAAAGAAGGCAAATTAATAGATTTCTGGGCAAAGTCCAACTCCATCACTGAATAGCTTTGTGACCTTGGGCAAGTCAATTAATCTCTTTGAGTTCCGTTTTCCTTATCTGTAAATTGGAAGTAATAACAGAATCTAATTCTATAGGGTTTTGTGATGATTATGTGAAATTATATATGAAAAGAGCTTCATGTGGTTCCTGGCATCTGATAAGAGTTCACTAAATGTTAGATGGTATCAGGGAGAGGTATTACAAGTGGTGGTAATAGTAACCTAACAATTACCTGGAGGTTACCCAAATGGCATTTAGCTCTGCCTGCTTCATCATTTTTATTATTGATTTGAATCAAGTCCTACATGTTGTGTTCATTGAATCTGCATCATAATACAGTGAATATTTAAAAAAAATCAGGTGTTAAAAGATTTGATAGGGGAGAATAATAGACCAAACTAAGAATACGGTATTCACAAGGATTAAGAACAAATGTACTGCCATGAATAAAACTGGAGGGGGTTATGCTAAGTGAAATAAGTCAGGCAGAGGAAGACAATTATAATATGGTTTCACTCATAGGTGGAACATAAGGGAAAGTGTGGAGGACCACAGGGGAAGAGAGAGAAAACTGAATGGGAAGAAATCGGAGAGGGAGACAAATCATGAGAGACTCTGGACTCCAGGAAGCAAACTGAGGGTTACGGAAGGAAGGGGCGGGTGGGGGGATGGGGTCACCAGGTGATGGGTATTAAGGAGGGCACATGTGGTGAGGAACACTGGGTGTTATACACAACGAATGAATCGTTCAACACTACATAAAAAATGAATGATGTACTATATCTTGGCTAATTGAACATAGTGATAAAAAAAGAATAAAAAAGCTTAAATTGATCCAACAAAACCACCAACACTTATTGAATGCTTACTATCTACAAGGCAGAAGACTACGATAAAAGATGAAAAGTCATGGTCTCAGTTTTTTAGGGGGTTTCCATCCAGAAGAGAGACAGAGTAAGCCAACAATTGCAGTTTGTAGAATTATGTCTGTAACTTACATGCAAAATGCAATGGGGGTTTGGGGGAAGGAAAACACGAGTACGACTTTATCCAATGGGGAATCTGGAAATGGGGTGAGAGATGGAGGTGACTGGGCATTTTAAACATCAAGAATCAGTAGTTAAGCACTGTGGATTTACATAGTTTAAGGGGGAATGACCAGAAATAAAGGAGCCAGATCACCAAGAGCCCTAATTTCAATTTTATTCTATGTAAGTAGAGGCTATGGCAGATCAGGTTAAATGGTAATTCAGGCACAAAAGACCCGAGGTTTCAGGTAAGTGTTTAATAGAAATAAAGAATTTAGATCATAGGAAATACAAACTAGTCACACTAATTCTAAACGATTGTATTTAATTCTGAGAAACTGGAGCATTCCAGGGGAGAGAAAAAGGTGGAGGGAGGGTGTTGAAGCAACGTTATCAGCAAGAAATCACAACAGATCTACTCCCTCTTAACACTTGTACTGTTCCACCATATTACCTTCTTTGATCTTCATATGAAAGTTATTTAAAGAATGAAATGGGTACATTTAACCTAGAAAAGTGAAAACTTGAGGGAACATTATGATCATCTTCAAATATTGAAAAGCCTGCTATGTGAAAGGAGGATTGGATTTTTCCTAAATCGCTCTGAATGGCAAAGCCAGGACTGATGGGTGGGTGTTAGGAGTGAAGTAAATTTTTGGTTAAACATAGCAGGAAATTTAAAAATAAAGTATGGTGATTCAGAAGTTGAATGGACTTCCTCACATGATAAGGAGTTCCCCATCAGTGGATGAGGTCAAGAGAAGACTGAGAAAATCACGTGTTAAGTGGTCATGTGGAGACATTTGCATATACACCCTCTCCCCCGCTTTCAACTCTAAGGTTGTAGGATTTCCAAGAGTTACTGGTTTTTCTGGAGGTTCAAGTGGTTAAGGAACAGCAGTTTGAAGAAGATGAGGAAGGAATTCCCAAAATTTAATGGAGGACCTTGGGGTGGGGAGAGGGTGACGGTGGAAGCATCATATAAAGTTTTAGGATTGACTGGTATATCATGTTTAACCTGTTAAGACCCCCTTGAGAAAGATGCTTTTAAATTTAAAAGACAAAAATTCAAACTTCAGCTCAGAAAAACGGAACAAAAAAAAAAATCCAGTGGATTATCCCAGCAGAAAAACCCACAGCACTTAAGAACACTATGTCATCTTAACACTTAGTATATGCCAAGAATAATACAAAGTAGGATATTGAACATAAAGATTTCTAGCATATTGATCCCACATCTCCCTTGCAAAACATTAACACTTACGGTATCTGCTTCTTTTCCATCAATCATCTGCAGATCGTTCAAAGACCACTTTTTTGTTACTTCATATTTTTCATCTAAACCTATTCTGTAGTGTTTCACCATAATTATTTTTACTTCTTCATTTTTGGTCACTGGAGGGCAGAAAAACATTTAGTTTACATAAACTCTTAGAAGGTAATAAATTATTCATCAAGTTATACTTTTTACACTTTTCAGTATTTATGTATCTCCTTTTCCTAGAATCAAGTTTGAGGCTTCATTATATCTGTACCCCACTGATGAACCCTGATGTATCTGAACCTCCATGAGTACGCCCCCTAATTTGCTCCATATGTTAACTTACTTACATACGGCCGTGGTAATGTCTGTCAGATGGAGCACTGAGCTGTGTGCTTTCAGCTATGAGCTTTGTGGTGGAGAATGGGGTTCGACTCATGGCAGGAAATAAGAGCGTTAGCATACAGTCAGTGCCAAAGTATTTACCAGAACAAATTGGAATTTTAATTTATGACAATATGGAAAATGAGTTCAGGAAAGCAAACAGTTTGCTCACACAGCAACACAGTGTCGAAGAGTGACCATACGAACACTCTGCATGCTTTCTTTTAAAGTCGCTGCAAGATTTTTGATGTAGAAGTGTTTGGATTGCAGCTGCTGTTGGCCTGTTTGGTATTGTCTGAGATTTTTAAATCTTCTTTAGAATGTCTCCAAATTTTAGCATTCAAAGTGTGCCATCAAGACAAAAAGCTTTAGTACTATACCTTAAAAAGCATGCGAAAAATCATTGCTTATTTGATGTGAACAAAATGAGGGAAATAATTTCCTGGACTTAAAATCTTTGGTCTCATCTGAACACATCAGAAGAATCAACATTTGATGTTGGAGCTCCTAGATTGAAAATGATCAATGAATTAATAAAGAAGTATTTACTGAGAATCTGCTATTTACCTGATAGAGCTATTACAGATGCCAAAAGGGATACAAGTGTGAGACATGGTCCCTGCCTTCTAGAAACTATGGGTTTGTTGAAGAGACTATTCTAACACGAAATACATAATGATGGTATATAATGGTATATAGGTATATTATAAAGAGGTCGGGGTGGGAATTGAATATCTGAAAGCTTCTTTCAAGATGGATGATGTCACTTCGAGAGTTGCAAACTGGTTCTGTTCCCTAAGAGTGAGGTTGGAATTTGTCTTTAAGGAACTTTCTTTTGGTTCTGGAAAGTGCTACTTTGGCATATCCTCTTGGTTAAGAGGATATAAAGCAATACATGATAATATAATCATAATGCTAGATAAAGATGTGCAGCAGACAATATGTTCAACTGGAGTCCTGAGGAGGGAGAGGTTCGGGATAGTTAAGGAAGGGATTCTGGGAGAAAAAGAATTTTAGTATATGTGCTGCTGAAGCGAGCACGGGAGAAAAAGAATTTTAGAAAGGATTTAAATCAGTCCTATTTGGGAAGGCAGGGGTGATACTGAAAGCATCTCTAGGTGAAGGACAGCATGAGGAAAAGGATGACAATAGAAGCTGAACCTCACCAATAGAATTAGAGCAGGTGGACTGGATAGACTGGTTGGAGAGAGGATAGGGCAGGCAAGAGGGCGAACTAGGATGAGAGAAGTTTGTGAAAATGTTTTGAAACCTCTGGATTTGAAAAGGGATAGAAACCACCGAGGACTTGTGGTCTCTGAATCCTCCCTCCGGTGGAAAGGATGGGATTCTGGTCTGGACAGTGAAGGCTCCAGAATCAGTCCTGGTGAAGGGAATAATTAACCTAGGAAGGTGCAAGTGAGCCTGAATTAAGGCAGCCAGTTCTCAGTGACTTCAGTCCTTTACAGGTTGACAATCTAAGAAGGCTCTTCATCAGGTGTTCAGTGAAAGCTCATGCAGTAATACCTACTCAATAAGTCTCTTTCCTCCTTGGAGCAGGGGCTAGTACAGAGGTGCCCTGTTAAAGGAGTATTTTTCTGGGAGCAGTGGAGCACACAATACATTGGAGAAGAACAGAAAGGCTTAGTGGGCTCTGGCTTTAGACAGTATGGATTCAAATAATGATACCACTTTGTACAGTGCGGTCTGAGTAAACTACTTTATGTCCAGAGAGACTAAACCTCCATTCAGTAAAGTTGTAAAGCAAGATCAGAGTTCTACAAACTCAAACTCATGGCATGTAGAGGCTAAAGATAAAGTATACAAGTGAGGTAGGATAGTGACTGTTTTTCAGTAAATGGTAAAGTATTGTGTTTTGTTTTAAAAGGCTGTTTGTAAACTAGGCACAGTATGCGGGCAGTGTAATAGATGTGGCAGATCTAAGTAAGATTTCAAATGAGGCATTGACAACATTGGATGGAAACCTAAACAGGAGAGTACAGATAGTGAGCTGCTTGGGCAGAATAATGAGTTTAGTTTTTGACATTCACAGAAGGTGTCCATAAGGAATCTCAGAAGAGAAGGAGATTGAAGTTTGTAGTTTAGGGGTGGAGATAGGGGCTTGGGATTTTTCTGTGTGGACAGATTTCCAAGACCAAGTTTATAGGGAAAAGAGCAGAAGAAAGAGGTGAGACAGAACAGAGAAGAAAAAGGTATCAGTAGAGAGGTTTGAGAAGGTGCCATGGGAAGAGACAAGCCCAATAATGCGATGCTGTGGAAATCAAGAGGACGGAGGATTTAAAAAATTGGAGACAATCCCATGAAGTCACTTTGTTGGGTAAAGCAGAATTCAGACCTGGCACCGAATCTGACTTGGGAAATATCATTGATTTCTTTCCTGAGGTCAGTTTCTCAGGAATGGTGAGAGCAGAACAATTTGCAGAAGACTCCTTCATGCATGAACTGATACTGAGTACATACTGTGTGCCAGTTCCTGGATTAGGTAGGATTAAAACAAGAAACAGGGGGAGAATAAAGGCTATGATTTAGATCACATATTCCAAGAGTTTGGAAGAGGAAGGATCGTGTGTTCTGGGGGATGAAGGGAGTGATTGAAGAGTATGTCCTTGAGACGACCCGGAAATGAAGATTTCAAGTAGGTACCAACAAACTGGCTCAGAGTCTGTGAGCCTCCAAAAACTGGTGGGTTTCTCTGTACATTTCTCTGTACATTTCTCCAGCTCTATGAAAGGTCTGTTTCCATTGGTCTGGATGTTAGCTTTGGGAAGAGGAAAGGATTAGAAAGGAAACCTTTAGGATGGCATGTTGAAGTGGAGGCAGAGTTGATGCTTGTGGACTTACTGAAGACAAGATCTTGGAGGCAGTTCCTTCCACCAGGAGGCATCTGTGTCTGCTCAGGCAAAGGCTCTACCTTAGGAAAAAGGACAATGTTCTTTTTCTGGCTTACTGTCTCACTCGCTACTTAGGGTGCGGGAGAAGATGGGTGTGGGGAGAAATAACTGAATAGTATGTGAAAATGTAATTTAAGGCAAATTCTACTTCCTCATCTACATGTTCTGATAGTTGGCTGATTGCCTGTAGGCCTACCAATTCATTTCATTAATTTGATAAATATTTGAGTTCCCCTTTTGTATAGGGCCCTGTGGCAGGCATGAAAACAATAAATTTCCATAAGGCACCATTCTTGCTCTCACAGAGCTCAGGAAGCTCTGAAAGAATACTGGTGATCATAGTACTGTGAATGAGGGAAGCACAGGCAGGGTAATAGAGGAAAATGGAGGAGGGACATTGGACAACTGGTGGGGTTAGGGAGAGCTTCTTGAAAAGGGTCACCTGAGTTGTAAAAGGCAGTGGGAGTTGGCAGAATAAAGAAAGGAGCAGAGGGACTTCTGGAACAGCATGTGTACAAAAGCATGAAGTGCCTGACCCTTTTGAGTCATGATAGATATTTGGGATTGTTGGCATGAAGTATGCAGGTAGATAGGTGGTAAGAACCAGGGAAAGTGTAGTTCTTCAAGGGTCTGGAATGCTAGGCTTAGGAGTTGAAATGCTCTCCGAAAAGCTGTGTGTGTGTGTGTAGGGGTCTTGGGAGAAGGGTTGTTGCTGAAGGATTTTAAGTGATAGGCTGAGGTTTAAATTCTAGAACATTTTCTTGAGCAGTTCTATAAAGGATGGAAAGAGACATTAAGGAGAGAGGACCTACCAGTTATCAAGTTTTATCAAGTTTTCGTACATTAATAGTTACTGTCTCACATTAATGGTTACTGTCTCACTAACACCAAACTAAGAAAACAAACACACTTTAAAAGGCAACCATTTGAGGCAATGATGCAGCACAGACACAGTGCAGACTCTTCAATTTGGCAAAAGTAGCCTCCTCTGGAGTCAAGGAGGCTCCAAGAATTGTCTTTAGCCAAGAGTCAAAGAAGTCTACTCATGCTGGAGCGGACCCAATTCCTAATTTCCATGCTTGGGATCTGCTTACAGCTGAAATTAAATGGCCATATCCACATTAATGCAGTGGCAAAGTGGAAACTTACCACATTGTCTTAAAACAGAAATGTGTTTATATAGTCCACGTGTTAGAGAGTTGGTTTCAGTAACATCAGAGGTGTCATTATATAACTATGACTTAGTGAGTAATATCTATAGACTAAGGGAACTTCAAAATAACCTGCTCCAATATTACTAGTTTAGTTAGCATTTTTAGAATTATGAGCTTAACTTCACACCAACCATTTATTTTCACTTTTAATTACAAAAGAAATACTCATTAATAACTGTCTCTATTACCATGATAAAACAGTCACTGTAATTCATAAGACTAAATGGAAAGAAGGTTGACTAATTGAGCCAATACAATTTTGCCGAATGGAGAAAAAAATTAGCTCACAAATAAGTTATACAGAAATGTTTTAAATAAACAAATGGCTGCTATTTTACAATCCTGTGTTACATAATTGTTTTCATCATTGAAATTAAATAGTATGAAAAAACCCACCAAGAGATATCAAAGATAGGAAGTTTCAGTGAAAATGTTTCAGTGTATCAATGATGTCTTGGGGTCATTGAGAATGCTATTATTGATTTCATTTGAAAAGCAATTTTCAAATTGTATTTTTTTCTAGAAATATTTTTATAAAATCAATTTTGGGGCTTACTGAACACTATAGATTGAATGTTTCTGTCCTCTCAAAATTCATTTTTGAAATCCTAACCCCCATGGTGACGTGTTAGGAGATGGAGACACTGGGAGGTGATGTGGCATTAGTACCTTTATGAAAAGACTCCAGAGAAATCCCTTGCCCTTTCTACCATGTAAGGTTACAGGAAGATGATGGTCTCTGAGGAAGTGGTCTTCACCAGACACTGAGTCTACTGGGGTCATGATCTTGGACTTCCCAGTTTCCAAAATTGAGAAATAATATTTGTTGTTTTTAAGGCACTCAGTCTCTAATATTTTGTTTCTTTTTCTTGTTAATGTATTCTTATTTAACACCCTTATTGTTACCATTCTTATTGTAAATGGTTTGACAAAATTGTTAGATTCCCTGGTTCACAAAAATTCTGTTCTGACATTAAAATATAATATATATGGATAATTTATACACACAGTTTTCATAATTCTAGACAATGCCATTTATTTTTAAATTAACATTTATAAATGAAAAATGTTTTTCTAAATACATGAGAATGTTGGGGCTCCTGGGTGGCTCAGTGGTTAAAGCCTCTGCCTTCGGCTCAGGTCATGATCTCAGGATCCTGGGATCGAGTCCCGCATCGGGTTCTCTGCTCAGCAGGGAGCCTGCCTCCTCCTCCTCCTGTCTCTCTCTGCCTGCCTCTCTGCCTACTTGTGATCTGTCTGTCAAATAAATTAAAAAAAAATCTTAAAAAAAATAGTTGAGAATGCTTAAAATAATCTTTTTCTGAATATGTATATAATTTATATTTATAAAATATATATACCAATTTTCATTATATAGTAAATATAATACATATGTTTAGTGTCTATTTTAATTTTATTATAAATATTTATAGTATATACATTAATACAAATATATTTCAGCATGTTTTCACAGTAAACATATTTTTCTGCACATTTAAAAAATATAACCCTACTTTCTATTTTATTTATTTGGAACATAATTTATCATGTTTGTTTTTCTCCTAGTTAGGCTTTAACAGAAGAAAACTATGTGTAAATGTAGGTGTCATTATTTCCATTTCAGAGATACCAACACTGAGGCCAGAGAGGTTAATTATTTGCCCCAAATTTCACAGCTGGCAGGTGGACAAAGTAGAGTCAGGTTTTATACCAGACCTGTCTGATTGCGAGCATCCCAGGGTCCATTCTACCATGCCTTGCTACTTCCTATTCAGTTATGGTGAATGCTGCATATACTATTTCAAGCCCTTCAGAATTTCTTCAATTCATTTGCACTTATCATTGCACAAGTGACTTATCCCTTTCTAGTGCCCGCATAAAATAGGGCTCCTTTGTCTTCTGTAAGAACATGCTGCTTTTAGCTGACAGGGATAATGTTGCTCTAGGCTAGGGGAAGCTTAACTCAAGGAGAAATGACCATGCAAACTCTGAGTTGGAAGGAGGTGCCAGGAAATCCTCAAAGTAAATCCTAGCAAAATACAGAGAAGGAGATTAGGTTTGTGGCATCTGATTCTTTTTTGTTTGTTTGTTTGTTTGTTTTTTAAAAATTTTATTTATTTATTTGACAGACAAAGATCACAAGTAGGTAGAGAGGCAGGCAGAGAGAGAGGAGGAGGAAGCAAGCTCCCCGCTGAGCAGAGAGCCCGATGCGGGGCTCGATCCCAGCACTCTGGGATCATGACCCAAGCCGAAAGCAGAGGCTTTAACCCACTGAGCCACCCAGGCGCCCCTATGGCATCTGATTCTTGACATCAATCAGGTGAAGTATCAAGATAACAGTACATCCTGGAGTGCCTGGGTGGCTCAGTGGGTTAAAGCCTCTGCCTTGGGCTTGGGTCATGATCCTAGAGTCCTGGGATTGAGCCCCGCAAGCCTGCTTCCCACTTTCTCTCTGCCTGCTTCTCTTCCTACTTGTGATCTTTGTCTGTCAAATAAATAAGTAAATAAATCTTAAAAAAAAAAAGATAACAGTATATCCCAATCATCTGGTTGTGAGACCTCTGCAAAAGACAGATTCGGATTAGATAAGTTGAAAATGTAACTTATCTAAACATTTCTTCTTTAGTTTGAAAAATGCCTGATGGAGTTCAGTTAGTCTTGCCTTCAGTTCTTACAAATTTAGAACTGCTAGACTGTAGGATATAAAGAGAAAATTATAACTATGAGCCTCTATTCTGTGAAGATGGCCAGCATTCAAAATTTGGAGTTACTTGCCTCAATAATTGTGATACGACCTGTTTGATTCACATCATTAGAAATCTTCTGAGTAAAGCGTGATCAAAGATTAAAGGCCATCAATCATCACACTGACTTTATTTTCAATTACCATTCTGCCTAAATGTATTTGAAAGGGTCATAAAGAGATGTTACATTTAGTCAAAGTGCTCTCAAACTAATGGATACAATACAGAGAAGAGCTATGAAAAATTGGGAATAATTATGACTTATGATGTTAACTTTTATCTGAAATATCACAATCTTGCTTTCTCTTCACATCTGAGAAGACCTTGTTTTGTTTTGTTGTTGTTGTTTTTGGTTCTTTTTTCCTTCCTTACTTCTTACAAAAGAGAATAATTAAATTTTACTAATGAAAGTGATCATCTATGCTACTTGGTCATTTTCCAGATGAGAAAATTGAACCCTAAAGAGGTTGTCTTCACACGTTATGAATGTTGACCTCTTGACCTTCTGAACCTTGTTAAAAGGATTCAGGTCATTTATAAAAAAAGATAGGAGATAACCCCAGTCTATAGGATCTTCCTTAGAACTCAAGAACAAGAGAAAAAAAGACATTATCCATTTCTGAAAGTTTAATTCTAGGGGCCTTTTTTTTCATGTCAGATAGGACAAGTTTAGTTATTTATATGATTAGAGAGAAGAATTAAATTGTATTTGGCAAGTTAGATATACGTATTGTTCAGATATTTTATTTTTATAAGTTTTCTTTAAAAATTTATATACTAATGTTACATGATAAGTAATTAACTTTATAAAAAGGATCATCATAAGAATAAAATGATTAAATATTAATGTTGGAATAAACATCTTCTTTAATATATTAAGTCAAAATACTTAAAAATACAGTAATTTTGTGGTTAAGATACAATATATTTTCTAAAATTATTTCATTTGACTTTTTTCCACAATTTGATTTATTTCTTTTTCCTGGCCAATTAAGTTTTTTACCTTGTTGATATGCCAAGTCCTCTTACTCTGTATTTATATAGCAACACATGCTAGATAAAGTGTTAGATAAATATTAATATGCCTATTATTGAGAAAATATTGTTCTTATTAAGAATGATAGAATTTTTAAAAATTCTTAGCACTTTACTGAAAGCTGTTCTATTCTCCCTATAGTACTCCAACTTGACAACTTTAGAGAGTCCTTCTGAGGCAAATTATAATAAGTTGTTTTCTGAAAATGCTGAGGTGTGCCTTAAAAAAGAAAATCCACAATGAATACTGAGAGTTTCTCAGCTCTTTCCTCCTAAGCTCCTGAGAAGTAGTAAAAGGCATAGATTGGGAAAAGGGAATGCTATATATTAAATTCAATAATGGCACAAACATTTCTGGCTTAATTCACAAACATGACAGGTTAGGCAAATCATAATTAAGCGCAAAGCCTATTCCCACGTATGGAAAGTTTTTGTGAATTTTAAGAACATGAGGGAATCTGTATCTGTATCTGTATTTTAGTAAAGTCGTTTAGAGAGCAGAGAATTTAGAGAGCAGATCCTTATCCTTAAAGTTCCATCTTCATGAACTAATTTCTACAATCAAGTATTGTTTCTGTGAGCACACTTCCTAGAAGAGAAAGAATTTTTAGAGGATCATTTCTCTTTTCAAAATAAGCCCCCAGGAAATCTAAAAAAGCCTTTAGAAGAAAATCTAAGGTCTTTTTCTCTTTCCTGGCATGAAAAAGGAGCACCTCCTAGTTGTCCAGGCTGGTTGGAAATAGAGCCCTGTAACTCAATTCTCCGGTGTATTTAAAAATATACAGAAAGCTCTCTGTTGAATTTTTAAAAAATGAGCTCTTACACGTTAAGATTGCATACCATGCAAGTAAAATTAAAACATTGGAGACAAAATAATCAAAGCAGGAAAATACATACCTGGCTTCATTCTGAACGATCAACCAAGATATTTCTTACTACGATATCATTTTTCTGTCTTCCATTTTAGCACTGAAAATAAAATCCTGTGGCATCCAAATTCCTAAACTTGGCAGGGTTAAGCTCTATCACCAGAAGATACACGTGCTGTTATTATAGCGGAAAACAAATGCCAACCTGTCCTTTTCATCACCCACGCCTCTGGGAGGTATTTACATTCCGAAGTGATAAGAGAAAGAACAGCTTACCTGACACGCAGAGGTAATACCTGTCCTGGACCGAGAACTCGATTTCAATAAACTCGTACAGATGCTGCGAGAGTGGCTTAAACAGTTTCTTCTCCAAGTCCTCCTTCACCAATGATGACATTTCCTCCACTTGGCCTGATGTCTTGGCTCAAGATCACCCTCGCTCGCCTTTTGCTCCCTAGATTTCCTGCCGGGCTTTGCACCTCCCAGCCCTCGCTCCCTTTAACTTCTCACTCGCAGTCAGACCCGGGCTCCGCAGAGCGGTCGGCGCACCGCGCTGCGTGCCCAGGGGCAGCGGCCAGAAAGGCGGCGGCAACACCCGCCCCACAGTCACTCCTCAGCATCCAGGCTCAAGGAGGCTGCTCTCTGGAGCTCTCCTGTGGTTTGCTGATGGGGATCACAATTCTGAACACCGGCAGCTCTACTTGTGGAGTCCCTTGGTTATTCTAGTCTCTAGCCTTTTCCCGTTCGCGCCGCTCTGCAGAGGAAGACCACCGCTTCGGCTTGATTCCATTATATAAATCAGCTGTCTGGTTCTATTGATTGGGATCATCTTCCATTAAGAACTTCGCTATCATTGGCCGGAGACAGCTCGCTCGCGACACTTCCAACAAGTCTCTTGCCTTTCTTCTTTCCCCTCCTGCCACTCATCAGACCTTTGCTTCTGTGAAAGTCAGCACCAATTCCTGGGCCCGAATTATTGTTTAAATGCGCTCCCTTTGATGTTGTTTATGCTCCTACTCACAAAGAAAAAATGTAGTAGGTTATCTACCAGGGCACAGCTTTCTGTTTGTCTCTTGGGAGGGTGAGTCTTCTATCCCCAGGGAGTTTATGATCTGATAGAGAGGAGTGCACCATAATAATTAGCGTGAGTGTTTGAAAGTGATACGTGGCACAAAAGAAAAGGGAACGGATGGAGAAGATATTTGTACCTGAAAAGTATCAGAGGAAGTGTTGTAGGAGAAGGTCTTATCTGGAGCTTGAAGAATGAGTGAAAAGTATCCAGGTTGGGGCTGGGGGGCAGGGAGAGGGAAGGAGCCTGTTCCACAGACAGACTCTGTGATCCAAAGGCCTTCATCAGAAAGCTCAGAGGGGCCTTTGGGACGTGGGGAAGTAGTCTGTTTTCCTGAGTGGTAGCCTGCGTGAAAAGTAAAAGATAAGACTGGAAAGGTAGCCTAGGGCCAGATCAGAAATGGCCCTGAATGCCAGATTAACCCTTTGGACTATACTCTGTAGAAGTAGAGAGCCAGTGAAGATTTGGGGGCATTCATTCATTCATTCATTCATTCATTCAACAAATATCTCTCAAGGGTTGACTTTTGTGCCAGGGAATACACAATGAAAAAGACAGGTCAATTCCTTGCTCCTGTAGAGCTTAGAGGGGTAAAGAGAAAATAAAGAAATGAACCAGTGACCATTTAGGACAAGCTCAGCTGCAAGTAACAGAACACGTGACATAAAGTTGTACAGAGGAAAGACTTCAAACTCTCATCATTAAAGGTCTGCAAGGAGACAGTTTCAAGATCAGCTCAGCGCTCATAGATGAGGGTCCTAAGTGCTTTGATTCTTCCAGCTCTCATCTGTTGGCTTTTTGTCCTTAGGCTGTTGTCGTTTAGCTCCAAGGACAGGAAGACAAGGGGTCAGGGATTGGTAACTCTTTTTGATTTCTTTTTATGTCAGAAGCAAACTCTTTCTCAGAAAGCCGCCAGAGACTTCCCTTTATATCGCCCAAACTGGGTCACATGGCCATCCTAGGAAATAAGTTATTTTTGGTGCCTACCACGGGAAAGGGGATTATCTAACAAGGAAGAAGAGGCTGCGAATGACCGTCAGCAGTCAATAAATAGTGTTCCATGGCTTCCATATTAGCTGCTCTAGAGAAAAATTAATGGCATGGCTGTGGTTAGGCCAAATTGTGGGGTCCTGGGTGAGACATTTGTCTTTCTGATCCTCAGTTTCCCCCTCTGAAGAATGATCTCTAGGGTCCTTTCCTACTCTAATATCTCCTATTCGGGAGTCTAGTAAAACAATTTGGGTAGAGTACCAGAGAACTAGTGCTATGTTTTCAAATATGGAAATGGAGAAGGTGGGTGCCTGGGTGGTTCTGTTGATTAAGCATCTGACTCTTAGGTTCCGCTTAGGTCATGATCTCAGTTTCGTGAGATTGAGCCCTGCATCAGGCTCCGCACTACGTGTGGAGCCTGCTTAAGATTCTTTGTCTTGTTCTCCCTCTGTCCCTCTCACTCTCTCCCCCTTCTCTAAAAAAAAAAAAAAGAAAGAAAGAAAGAAAGAAAGAAAAAAAAAGGAGAAGGGGCATGAATAGAAGATATATTGGGATGATAAAATCAACATACCATAGTACTTGATTAGATGTGAAAGGTGGAAGGTAGAGGCAATATGACACAGCAGCTTTCCACTTACACTAAGGGAATGAGATAATGGATCCACATCACAAGAGAGAGATTTTCAGAGAAAATATTATTTCCAGCTTTTACACTTGAAAAGTTATTTCCTGGGTGTTTTAGTCCTCTTATGGAGATGTATGACAGAACGCTCATCAACACCATCGTCATTGAAATTTAATGAGATACTTATTTATGTGATTTTTAAAAATGTTTTTCTTTCCTGCTGGACTTAAGTTTTATGAGGTCAGGAACCGTGTTTTTTCTGCTGACCATACAATCAGGCTATGTGATATGCAGTGTCTAGCACAACTTCAATGTTCTTGCATTCATTTATTCACTCACTTTATCTGTAAATATTTATAAAAAGAATAAATCAGGGAATCAAACAGTCTTACAATGACTTTCTTCCTTTTTTGCACAGCCGATTTTGCAATTATATATCCTCATAGCTGGACTCCACAGTTATCAGTCTTATCAATGACTTAACCTGTATCAATATCTATTTGCTCTTGTTACCATGAAGGCACACACTAGTTGTGAGAGTCTCAACTGCACTTCTGAAGGAAATTACTACAATTTTCTCTGAAAGTTCGTAAGTGAAGGGTGGCTATGTATTGCGGTATGGTCTTAAGTAATGTTGAAAGTAGAGATTCAGGAACTGACAGAGTGACCTTTTAGTTCCGAATTGAAATGTTTGCTGTCAACAAGTGTGTTCAGGAACAATTTGCAAGTTGGTTTGAATATTCTTATTGTATTGATTTGTTTGAAAGTCCAGGGGAAAAGTCATATTAAAGTGCTGATAAGTGTCTTTTTTGAGATTCTAATTCATTCTATGAGACCAATCCATCAAAACATTATCTAAGTTATAAAGAATCAAAGGATTCCACCTTAAGAAAATAACAAATGGCAATTCATCATAAAAAGGGAAACAAGGAAACTCTCTAGATATCCTAATTTCTTTGTTAATTGAAAGGAATACAGTACTTTAGAAACTAATCTTCTAAACCTTTAGAAACTAACATCAACGGAAGAGGTTATAGAAAAATAACAAATAGACCCCCCAAAATGTTCACTAAGATATTTAAGAGAACTATAATGGGTTCCTGGCTGGCTTAGTCGGTAGAACATGTGGCTCTTGACCATGGGGTGATGAGTTCAAGTCCCATGCTGGGTGTAGAGAGTACTTAAAAAAAGATTTTTTAAAAAATATTTAATGGATAAAAAATTAATTTAAAAAAATATTTAATGGAGCTATAAAAACATTCTTTCCTCATGGTCAGCAATTATTCTAGTCTGTAAATCTATTTTTTTTAAATCCTACAGAATTGTGAATGGGGATGATGATGGGGAAACCATTGGAAAAAATGATGTTTTTTGGAAACCCTTATATTTAAAACTCCATCATCCCCTAAATGTATTTCCTACAGGGAAGCAACATTAAAAAAAAAAAAAATATATATATATATATATATATATATATATATTTATTTATTTATTTTAGAGAGAAGGAGAGTGAGTTGGGGGGAGGGCAGGGGGCAGAGGGAGAAGGAGAGAGAATCCCAAACAGACTCCATGGTGAACACAGAGCCTGATGGAGGGCCTGATTCCATGACCCTGAGATCATGACCCAAACTGAAATCAAGAGTCTGATACACAACCTACTGAGCGACATAGGTGTCCTTAGAGAAGGAAATTTTAATACCAACGGTTTCATTAAGAGATCCAGCCAGTCCACCACACTGGGTAAAATAATGAAACTTATGTCTATACAGATTAGCCCAGCTGGTATACAGGGGGTAAATTACTCAGAAGAAAAGACCTCCTTGCGAGTCCTTAAGACTCACAGATTAATTAACTTTTGTTTTAATTGGGGAACTGAAGCCTGGATTCTACACAATCAACAACTAGAAGAGTGGACTATAATTTCTAGGTCTGTAAACAGTCCGGATCTATTTTATTCTCACACTTTTTCCCCAGATATCAAGGAACTATTTTTCTTTCAATTTTCAGTTTCGGAATTTTGCTGTAATCACTTCCCAACCTAGTCTGTAAAAATTTTACATTCTCTTGCAACCACAGAATAATTTATTTGCTTAAGGTACCCAGGAGTAAGTGTCCTACCTGTGCATAATAACAGGATTATAATGTGTTCAAGTTATAACATTATTCTCTCTTTTGCACATTCACAAATTATGGGAGTGTAGGCTTGCACAGAGCTCGGGGTTAAGAGTAATTGTTCCCTGGAATTAGAGAGTTGGCTTAACTGAGAGGTTGTGGACCAAAGTTCTACTCCTCAAGTCTGCTTTGAAGGTGCGTGAGGAAGTGGTGGTAAACACTGTGAATACAGGCTAGTTCCCAACTGTGTCTTCTTTCTAGACCCACACTCTGAGGCCTTTTGCGTATGACCTTGTATCACTAAGTCTTGGAACGTCCTCCAAGAGAGAAGAGAAAATATTTATCAGCACTAATCAATTCGAGACTCTAAGTGTTGGCCATTGCAATATACATTGTTTAATTTAGTCTTCCAATAAAGCTAAGATGTAGGTACATGAATGTCTCCATTTTCCCTTGGAGGAGACAGTATTCTGTGGAAACATGGTAGCCCCCCACTTAATGCTTGACAAGAAGGGTAATGCATCTCTGTCCCATATTTATTGCTTCTACCTTTGGTAAGAATATCTTATTAATAATACATTATTGTAACCAAATCTTTTTCATTATGAGAGTCCTGAACATACTTTTAATGTTATTTTACATGCAGATTGAAAATTGCCTATTCCTTGTTATATTTCTTAAACTTTCATTTGTAGGAATCAGGACAATGTTAGGATGAAAATATTTAATCTTTTTTACACATAAAGAAGATACACATAAAAATTCCATTACTGTATTAGATCATATTTTACTTAATCCAAGAAATATTCTTTAATCAAAGAGGTTCTTAGTAACTGTAGTCTAGAAATACTGTGTGTGCATGTGTGTGTGCGTGAGTGCACAATGATCTAGAATGTAGATCAGATTGTAAGTTGAAATCCTAATTCCGAATGTGATAGAATTAGGAAGTACAGCCTTTGAGAGTTCATTAGATCATGAGGGTGGAATCCTCATGAATGGGATTATCTTTATAAAAGAGATGCTAGAGAGAACTCCCTTGTTCCTTCCATGAGGAGGACACAAGGAGAAGAACCAGGAAGCAGGCTCTCACCCGACACCAAATCTGCTAGTACCTTGATCTTGGACTTCCCAAGCTTCCAGAACTGTGAGAAACAAATGTTTTGTGTTTGAGCCACCCAATCTATGGTATTCTGTGATAGTGGCCCAAATGGACTAAGACAGTATGTGTGTGCGTGCGCACGCGGGCACATTTTGATGGTTTAGTATAAATTCCAAATAGATGTACTTTGTCCAGTGTTTTCTCTGGTTTCCATTTCTTTTTTCCCAGTTGTCGATGCTTCATATAGTCCCACAACTCTGTTGCAAGAGTTATTAGAGCCTACAGCCCTATCCCTGAAAGGAAAAGAAATGAAATTCCTTCTGATGGTGCCCACCACCATTCTGATGGTGTTAGAGTTTCTCCGACATTCTAACACTCACTGATGAGGACTTGCTGAGATACTTGATATTTCAGACTTCAGTTTATCACTAATATTGCAGAATATGTCATAATAGGAAGGCTTCCGTGGTTCACAGTCAGTGCCAGAGTCCTCATTAAGAACGGGTTTCTCTGACTCAGCCAGAGATGGAGTACATTTCTTGCTTGGAATGTTCTAGTGTCATTTTAAAACACTGGATTTATAGAAGGCAGTTTCCTACTAAAAGGGAAAAAGAAAAAGAAATCCTAAAAATGCTCTTATAAAAAATTTTCTTTTATATACACAAATTTATTTACAGGGACAATTTCGTCTTTTCATACAATTTTACAAACATTTAAAGAAAGGTCATAAAGAAAAGTTTTCTATTTTCTTTGAATGCTGAAGAATAACACCAAGAACAAATTTTTGTTTGCCTTTATTTGGTTCCATGGAATATAGGACTTGTGTTCAAAAGGAGAATACCTCAATGCCATAAGGTAGTAAAAATAAAATTATTTCTATAGAATGGGTGCTAGTATATATGTATATATATGTAGCAGTTAGATGTTTTTAAGCAAGTGTTTTTTTTTTCATATTTTGGAGATAAGGCCATTTCAAATTAGTTGATAGAAACACACATTACTTGATATCCAACTAATAATAGCCAATTCATAATAAGTGCATGATAGTTGTATAATGCTTACTAGGTGTCAGCTTCTGTTCTAAGAACTTTATAGATGTTAGCTTATTTTCATCTCACCAATAGTCCTATGAGGTGGGTATTATTGTTATTCCAGGTTTATGTTTGAGAAGACTTTCACACAAGTGGTCAGTTCTTTGCCCAATCTCACATTCTAACAGAGCTGGATTTGGACGCAGGCAGTCTTACTGTATAATACGTGCTCTGAACCACTAGTCCATACTGCCTTGTTCCAACTTGAACATGAATAGTATTTTAAAACTTTGCTATGAAGTTGTAGACATACTCCTTAGGACAGTTTAATCTGTAAGTAAGGGTCTTATTTTCTTGTCTCAACCTGTTTTTTAACTGCCTTTTCATTTTTAGAGCTTTCAATTCAACCTGTGTCCACAAAAATGCCAGTAGTTTGGGACAGTAAGATGAGTTCCTCTCCTAGTAGGTTCTTAATAAATGTCTCTTAAATGAATGAAAATGTAGTTATCAGTCTTAGGGAAAGGCCGTGGTTTTCCCTTGGCTATACCAACAATTCCAAATGGAGCTGGACATTACAGGTACAATATACAATATTACAACATACAATATACAAAGGATATCTACTTTTTTTTTTCTCTTTGCCTTGCACTCTGTTTTCTTCTGGTGGAAGAATCCATCTTTTCCATGGAGAAGCCATTCCATGTGTGGCGGTGGGGCTGCTTTCCCCTGCCATTTGCTTGACCACTGCACAGGCACGAGCACATGGCCTTGGCCTCATTTTAGCTAATGAGAATACTCTTTGCCCTGGTCACAGTGATTGGTGCAGGGCTGGGCATATGACCCAAGTAGGACAGAGCCTCACCTCTCTCAGCTCCAAATCTACCCTTCTTTGCCTTGCTTTGTGATCTTATAGATGGCCCTGTAAACATATCTCTTTCACCAGCTAGCTAGTGGAATGTTAAACTTCATTAGCAGAGGACAATTAAGTGACCTGCAAGGCAATAGCAGTAGGAAGGTAAGTCCCTTCCAGGTTCTGTTTCTCTATTATTACTGTTATTCAGGATGGAAACCTAGTGGATACATAGGGGAATTCTAAGTATACCCTTGGGCCATGCTCTCCCCATCAGCAGCTGCCCATACCTTCTGGCAGCAGTTTATTTTTTCTACAAATCAGCTGCAGCCTGTCCACACTCTCCCACCATGGCAAGCTGCTTCTGGAGACTGGCCCTGGCCAGCACCCCGTGGCAAGTCTCTTTTACCACCAGTCAGTTTCTGGTTCCTGTGTTAGCCACGCCCCCTTCAAAAGGCCTGAATCTCATTCTTGATGGGGAGGGGACTCCTTTAGTCCTTAGTATTTTTTTGTTCACCCATCCTAGTCTCAAGTTAGTAACTGCTTTTTTGTACCTGTTCCCTGTTCAAGGAACCGGTGTGGTTTCCATCTCCAGACTGGATTCAATAGTTTCCTCTGAAATTTATGTAGAGATTCTGGGGGGGGGGGGGGGGAGATGGTTTCTCTTTCCCCTTACTGGATCAAGAGCTCTAAGTATAAGATAAGCTGGAGCTGTTTGAGGCCATTGTCACCAAACACAGAGAGGCTATTTTCAGTTAAAAAAAAAAAAAAAGATGAGGTCATATACAGAGATAAATAGATACGGAGACAAAGGAAAGTGGAGAGCAGCCATTACTAAAGACAGTTTTCCAGTCATATTACCAATAAATTCCCTCTTTTTCTTAAGCAAGTTCAAGTTGGATTTCTGTCCCTTGAAATTGAAAGAACACTAACCAGAATATAAAGTAGTTTTGCCACAAAATAAATATTATTCACTTTTCATTTTTGGTTTTGATAGTATCTTTAATTTTCAAAAGGATCATTTATTTATTTAACTTTTATTCACAATCTCCTGAGGGCAATCTCTGAAGGCTGTTTGCTAACAGCCCTCCTTCGCTAGAGGGGGATTGGGACAACGTATGGCAGTACCCATTCCAAGGGTGCCCACCTGAGTCTGAAGAATCTAAAGAAGACCTCCAGCTCCAGAACAAAGTGACCACCCAGCTGATGCCCGAGGATGTGTTACAGTCATCCAACATCAATAAAGTGAAAGAGTCAAAGAAGGAATATATTAACCTGATCATTCAACAAACATTATGGAGTCTTTCCTGTACAAAATACTGTGGTGGGTGCCAGGGATACAAAACTAAATAAACTTCCCCACTTTTAAGGAGATTGTATGAACGATGTGTTTTATTTTTTGTATTTTGATGCCTTGACATCCGGTGCCTTGTTGACCCTGGGCGGGGTGGTTCATAATCCCATCACCTTCCTTATCAGGCTCTCTTACACAGGCCCACCTGTTGTAATTGACCCAGGGCCAAGTACCAGGCATCTGTGGACAGCTCCTAAGCCCCAGAGGCCACTGAAATTAATCAAACTAGCCAATCCCAAACCTGCTTACCCTGCCTCACCCATTTCTCCCTGTGCAAACCATAATGAAGACTCTTGCCCACACGTTCCCCCTCTTCCTCTGTGTCTTGACAGAACACAGGGCTTCTTTGTGCATCTCCCTATGGTTTGGCATGCATGGCCCCTCCCCTTGGTGCCTGCGAATGTACCAAACCATCTTTTCAATGGCCATTGTTTCTTCATCTGTCAGCCATACTGAACTTCCCATGTTCTATTTCTAAACTCTATTTTAAAACAGAGACCCTGTTAGGGGAAATTTAAAATCGTTTTATATTCCCAACCAATCTGAAGTTCCTTGAAAACAGAGACCGCACTCACCTTATTCACTGTTATATCCTCATCCATAAGTCTCAGTTACTACTATAATTGTCCTGTGTGGATTTCCAACCATTGATCATCTAGTATCACTTACATTCATTCCTTCTCTCTGATTTCTACCACCTCCAGTTCACTTCAGGATCTTATGACAGCTAACCAGCCTCACTCTTCTGCTCGTTTCCTTCATCTTTTCTTCTTTCAGGTTTTTGTTCATGGTCTGTTCAAATGGCACCAGAGCTACCAAACCTCTCCTGACCTTCTCAACGAGGTGTAGACTTTCGATTCCTTTAACTGCCATGCTGATTTTTTTCAACCTTTCATTGTCCACTCTACCTCTTGTTCTAGTTATCTGTGTTTTATCTCTCTATCAGATTTTAAGCCCCTTGAAGGAAAGAACCATATTTTAGACATCTCTATATTCTTAGCTCCTAGTACAATGCCTGGTAGGAGGTATTTCACAACTGTTGAATGATAGACAAATACTGGATTATAAACTTCTTGAGGGCAGGGAACATGTTTTACTTCTCTGCATATCATGGAATGCCTTAAATAAGATCTTACCTATAGATGATCTATGACTTTTCAGTGAATTGAGTAAGCTTGTAAAGTAGGTGGAATAATTAGTGTTAATAATCCCATTTGACAGATAAAGAAACTGAAGCTCAGAGAAATTCACGTTTTCCCCAAGGTTTTCAAGTTTTCAAGTCAGTATGCAATAGTATAGCTGGATTAGAACCCAGATACTGTGCCTCTGCTCTAGAGCACGCCTTTCCCCTGTCTGAAAGTGGAACATTCCTATGCAAACTTTCATAAGCCAAAATGGTGAGAAGCCATGAGGCAATTTTTAATTTATATGGGAAAACTTTGGAGCATTCTTAGACCCCCCAAAAAGACTCTCATTGGCATTCTTAAACTTTAGGACACGTCTTGCTGGGAGATACACAAAATAAATCAAGATAAAGCACAGATGCTCCCAGGCACCGTTTGGAACCATCTCAGCTTGAAGGTGAGATGCTCAGTGTGGTTCCTGGGGAAGGAGCTTGGTGGTTCTGCTTTTGCTGCTTGAGATGTGCATTGCTCTGTAATGGCTCGCTGCAAAAACTGTTGCGTTCTGTTTTTCTTTCACCCCCCCTTTGCATAAAAACAGAAATACTCTTTGGATTTCTCTCAGTTAACAAAAACAGGCAATAATGTAGGTCTTTCATAAAAATCAAAGTGGCTTAACGCAAACTTTTGATAAGCAGGGGATACCTGTATTTCCCATTATCCATCATCACAATAATAGGTGGCATAACTGAGTGATTCTCATGTGCTAGGAACATAAGGATGTCATTGAGAAGTTTGTCACAGAGCAAGGTCTTGTTCTCTATTATACACGTTGTTGTGGATGGAATGCTTATGTCCTAAATTCATATGTTGGGTCTTTACTCCCAATGTGATGGTATTTGGAGGTGGGGTGGCTGGGGGGCTCTTCAGGCCATTAGGGTAGAGCCCTTGTGATGGGTATAATGCCTTTCCAAGAGGAGGCTAGAGAGATCCTTTACTCTCTTTCTTCATGTGAGGGTACAAAGAGAAGTCTTTAGTCTGCAACCCAGCAGAGAGCTCTCACCAGAACCTGATACCACACTGGCACTCTGAGCTCACAGTTCCAGCCTCCAGTACTGTGCAAAATAAATGTTTATTGATAAGCCACTCAGTTTATAGTATTTTGTTACAGAGGCCCAGTGACAAAGACATGATTTTGACACCCTCTTGATCTTCATAAGATCAGAAATGTATCATGACTTTTGTTGACAATAGACTTGGATATGTCTCCTCTATTGATTTAATAAAAGGTGAAGATTTAGAACGTCACTGCTGCCTGAGATGAGGAATTGGCAAGTATGAGGAATTTAGCATTATTTTCTTGAGAATGACAGATTATAAGTTGATCTGAATCTCTTTGATTTCCCAGAATTTTCGCGGGCTGTTTATGCCACACGCACCTTACCCCTACCTTGACAATATCTCATGAGCTATTGATTAATTATTAAGCTCTGATGCAAACCCAAGTGCCAGGACTAACCATAAAATTGTGTATTCATCAGGGTCTAGTCAAGAGAAAGAAAACAACAGTTATTTTGACAGAGAAGATTTAATATGGAGAATTGTTGACTAGATAAGAAGAATCTTCAACTGAAAAGTTAAAAGAAGCACCGTGTCCTGGATGTAGCAGCTGCCGAAAGTAACCACCACCCTCTAGGACTGGTGAAGCAAAGGAAGGAGGTTGAGATTATTAAAACTTAGAAACTTAAAGAAGAGACCCCATGCAGCCGAAAATCAGGTCTCTGAGGAGGAGTGCTATTGGGCTGGTGTCAAAAAAATGTACTCGGAAGGGAGCTGGGGGAAATTGGAGGGGGAGATGAACCAGGAGAGACTGTGGACTGAAAAACAATCTGAGGTTTTGGAGGGGCGGGGCGGGAGGTTGGGTGAGCCTGGTGGTGGGTATTAAGGAGGGCACGTATTGCATGGAGCACTGGGTGTGGTGCATAGACAATGAATTCTGGAATACTGAAAAGAAATTTAAGATATAAATAAAAATTTAACACCCCCCACCCCAATGTACTTGGGATTGTTTTTCATCAGGTATGGTAAAACACAAAGACATAGACATGACTTTCATGAAGGAAGAAATTCATATTCACAGACCTCTGGAGAAAGGAGACATAGCATTCCATGCAGGACAACATGGGAAGCACCAGAGTGCGTCAGGAGGCAGAAGGAGGAGGAGAAAGCGTGGATACAAAGCTTTGCTATGGTATCTTCGGGAAAAGCAAGGCAGGGCATATTACTAGGATCAGATGGTTTGAATCGTTTCTATAGGCTCTGGGCTATGGGAAGTGGTTTCTAGTTATCAAGTACCTGGCCCTGTAGTGATTTAGGGCAGGGGGAGTATTGGCTTGGTGAGTGAGAGTATGATAAAGAAAGTGATTGGGGCACCTGGGTGGCTTAGTGGGTTAAGCCGCTGCCTTCGGCTCGGGTCATGATCTCAGGGTCCTGGGATCGAGTTCCGCATCAGGCTCTCTGCTCAGCAGGGAGCCTGCTTCCCTTCCTCTCTCTCTGCCTGCCTCTCCGTCTACTTGTGATTTCTCTCTGTCAAATGGATGGATAAAATCTTTAAAAAAAAAAAAAAAAGAAAGTGATTGGGGTGTGGGCTATGAGTTGGTTGGTTTGCATATAAGGGCATGTTCAGGGATGAGTTGTTAGCTCTCTTTAAAAATTAACTCACCTGGGGGCACCTGGCTTGCTCAGTTGGTGGGGCATGCGACTCTTGATCTCAGGGTTGTGAGTTTGAGCCTTATATTGGATGTAGGGATTCCTTAAAAATAAAATCTTAAAAAAATAAAAATAAAAAAGAGTCCTTAGAAATCAGCTGTCCCTAGGAGGCACGTCTGCAAGACCCCCACAATGTCCAAACATTATAAAATAAATAAAATAAAAATCACGATTAATACGCTAGGCTGGTGTTTTTTGAGTTCTGAGGGTTGCCAACTGCTTCTCTGGGCCTTTCTTCCCATAGATTAAACTTCTTTCTTCCTCCAAGCTCAGAGCAGGTAGCTAATATCCAGGTTTCAAAGGGAAGGGAGTTTCTGGTCCTTACCATCAAACTTAACAACAATTCAAAGAGTTTCCATTAGCCTAGATATTCTAGATATTTTAGAGGAATGTACACATCCACTTCCTCACCTCACTTGAAGATCTTCAAAGCTCTAGGTTCATTAGTAAATACCACATGTCTGCTGAGAGCAGAGATGTTTAACTGCTTTTAAAGTGGAGAGAAACGTTAAGGCTAAATGGTCATTACCTTCACCTTCTACCTCTTCTGCTTCCTCCTATATGTCTCCTCTCCCCATCGCCACGACTCAGGAGATCTCAGAAAAGAGTATTCATCTAAATAATTTCCAGATAAATTTGTGAAAGGATATTTTTACTTTGTAAGAGCTTTATTCCTTCAAAAAATAAGCTTTTATGGTATGAGTGGGATAGAAAACAGAACCCGAGACAAAGTGTTCATGAGAATGTTTTACTTGGGAATGCAATCCCAGGGCAGCAAAAGTGAGGGGGAAAGGAGCATGAGGCAGAGAGGGAGAGTGTAATGTTACCACACTGGACAAAGCTTCAAAAAGAAACACAGCTTGTACTTGGTCAAGTAGGATGTCTTCAGATAGGCTTTATGGAACCATTGTACACGAGGCAATCTGTTCTAGGAAAGAAAGAAAATGAATTTATCTCTTGGCTCCCTCCTGCCTTTTGACTCTCATTGGTAAAAAGTTTGTCCCATTTTTGTTGCGTTAATTGACCTCTTCAGACAGCTGATGGGAAATACATATTTCCATGCTTTGCAGCACAGAGTTTCTCTTTGGATCTGCGAAGACTGGATTTGGTATTGAAGCTGCTATGGCTGCCACAATTCTGAGCATGATGGCGGCCATGCCAGTTCCAGTCTTCCCCCTTGCAAGAAGGAGAACTCCCGCAGTGTGAGGAGGAGAGGCAGTGGGGGAGGTAGCCAGAACTTTCCACCGAGCAAATGGCAAGTGGCAAGTGACAGAGAGCTAACGTGAGGAAGAGTACAAATTAGATCTGATACAGAGAGTATTGGGTAAGGAGTAAACCAGAGATTGGAAATATTTGTAAATACAAATGAATATCATTGGAGAAATGGGAAGTTCCAGAAGGATATATTTGGAATATGGATTTATAGATCATGGGAAACAGATTTCCGTCAACACATGGAACCAGAGTGTGTAGGAGGGGCAGCCCTTTGTTAGGGGGCAGGAGACCTCATTCCACTTCCCTGTCTTTCATTAGCTGTGGTATTTTTGGCATAGTCTTGGATTAGTTTCTTCATCTCTCTGAGCCTCTGTTGCTTTATTTAAGAAATGGAAGAGAATCAGAACTGATGTTTTTCCATGTTATATATGCATTTCAGAGAAGCAATTTTGCAGATATAATGTACATGTATGGTCTTCTCAGATTTCACTATACAAAAATAAGGAATTATAGTCAAGAACATCAGCAGACTAAAACTCATTTTTAACTTAATACTTGCACTAGTGGATCTGACAATAAGTTACCATACTGGGCAGTCAGCCAATCTGAAGTCTAGGCCTGACGTCAGCAGCCAGCCATATGATCACCTGTAAATCAGTCAATGTCTGTCTCTGTGCTACATCAAAGCAGAAACCATGGTCTCCCGTCCCCTTGGTTCGAGTCCCAGTGTGAGCGCTGACCAGGTGTGTGATCCTGGTCACATGACTTGAAGTCTCTAGTTCTCTTTCTTTGTCCATCTAGTGGGGCTGCTGTGAGCAAATATGGGTGAAATGTCTGACCCAAGTGCACAATCAAGTGTTTATTAGTATTTCCTCAATTGTAAAAAAGGGGTAGCCAGACCCATAGATCCCTTGGGACCCATTCCAGCTTTAACATTCCATGATCCCATACTCTGATCCATTACTTAGTTATTACAGTGCTTAATAAGCATTTATTCTGTATGTAGTCCCATGCTGCTTTGACCTTAGGAAGCACACAGCCTGGTTGAGACCGTCGCATAGACTGGAATCCATACATAGTAATCTGCACTATTGTGATAGGAGTGCTATCTTAAAAGCATAATAAATCTCTATTTAGAGTTCTAAGATTGATGACTTGTCAAGCACATTATTCTGGGAAAAAGCACTTTGTCAGTGTTGAAGAATATGCTTATGACAGGTCCTTACAGTTCTTTAAAAAATTATTTTATAGATGCAAAGTGTATGTTCAACTGATAACTAATGGAGTATTATTGGAAGAAGTGTCCACACAGGATTTTATTCTAAAGTCTGAAGCATGGTAAATTATGTATCATTGCTTAGTCTAACTGTTCTTTATAATGATATCATATTTCTAAAGGAGAAAAATGACAGTAAAATTAATATTAAATTGGTGACTTGCGTTGAATTGAAATGGAAATGCTTTCTATTGCCATAAAGGTTACCATGGTTAGGCTTTTAGACTCAATGCAAAATACTGCACACAAGAAATAAAGGACAGTGTCTTCATCATCAATAACCAAGACTCCAACGATTCAAGGAGTGACATTAAGTGCCTGCTCAAAAATTCCATTCATTTTGAATTATGAAGATAGAGAAGAAAATTGGGAAGAGTATGTTACTTCAGAAGTGTGTTTGGACTAGAAAAAAAGTTCTTTTTAACGAATAGTGCTAGGCAAAATGGAAAAATCTGTAGTATTATTAGGCATTTAATAAAACATGAAGACAAGTAATTTAAGAAGGCTTAAGGCAGGACTCCCAGAAGTTTATTTTAGGACATTCAGGAAGATGCTATTATGGGGTGCAATATGTTGTGGTAAGAAGCTGAACTTTGATTTAGAACATGTTTGTTAGACCTCTTAATCTGCTACTTACTGTTTTAGGTCACCTTGGCCACATGGTCCTACCCACCCTATGATTTCTTACCTATAAAGTTAATAGACTTCAATAAAATTGTTTCAAACTCTTTTGATTGTTATTTGTTTCCAGTGTTATCAAAATTTTACATGCACATCATTTAAAAAGATAAGTAGTTTAACAAAGCTTGTTTGAAAACCAGCGTCCCATTCCCCGCCCCCCGCCCTTTTCCTAAGATCAGAGGATAACACTTTCAACTCTCAGAGTTGTTACTTCTAATATTTGTCTCTGTAGCTCTAAGTTGTATGTTGAATTGCTAGATTTAAAAATTTTGGCAAAATATACATAACATGAAATTTACCACTTTATGAAACAAGATGGGATCGGGAGGGAGACAAACCATAAGAGACTCTTAAGCTCACAAAACAAACTGAGGGTTGCTGGGGAGAAGGGGGATAGGGAGAGGGGGGTGGGGTTATGGACACTGGGGACGGTATGTGCTATGGTGAGTGCTGTGAAGTGTGTAAGCCTGATGATTCACAGACCTGTACCCCTGGGGCAAATAACACATTATATGTTAATAAAAATAATTTTTAAAATTACCATTTTAACCATTTTAAGTATACAGGGAAGTGGAATTAAAGATATTCATATTGCTGTGGAATCATCCTCACTATCTATCTCCAGAATTTTTTCATCACCTCAAACTGAAACTCTGTGGCTCATTAACAGTAACTTCCTATTACCACCTATCCCCAGTCCTTGGTAACCTCCATTCTGCTTCCGTCTTTAAGAATTTGACTACTCTAGGTGCCTCATGAAAGTGGAATCATACAATATTTGTCCATTTTGTCTGGCTTATTTCACTGAGTATCATGTCCTCAGGGTTCATCCATGCTGTAGTATGTGTCAGAATTTCCTTCCTTTTTGAGGCTGAATGATATTCCACTGCATGCACACGCAACCTTTTGTTTGTCATTTATCCATTGATAGGCATTTGGGGTGCTTTTGTATTTTGGCTATTGTGAATAAAGTTGTAATGACCATGGGTATGCAAATATCTGTTGGAGTCCTTGCTTTTAGTTTTTTTGCTAGAGGCGGAGTTGCTGGGCATATGGTAACTCTGTGCCTACTTTTTTTTTTTTTTTTTTTAAGATTTTATTTATTTATTTGCAGGTGCCTGGGTGGCTCACTTGTTTAAGTGTCTGACTTTTGTTCAGGTCAAGATCCTGGGGTCCTAGGATAGAGTCCTGTTTGGGGCTCCCTGCTCAGTGGGGAGTCTGCTTCTCCTCTGCCCTTCACGCCCCCCTCAAATAAATAAACAAAACCTTAAAAAAAAGGTTTTATTTATGTGAAGAGAGAGAGGACACAAGCAAAAGGAGGAGCAGAGGGAGAGGGAGAAGCAGATTCTGTGCTAAGCATGGAGCCCAATGCAGGGCTTGATTCCATGACCCTGAGATTACGACCTGAGCCAAAATCAGGAGTCGGACACTTAACTGAGAACCCCAGGTGCTCCATGGTCTACTTTTTTGAGGAATTGTGAGACTATTTTCCATAGTGCCTCCACCATTTAAAATTTCTACCAGGAATGCACAAGGGTTCTAGTTTCTCCGTCTCCTCAGTAGAACTTGCTGCCATTAACATTATCATTATTATTTGGAATACTTTATGAATTTGGGTATTGTCATGCTTGAGAGGGGCTATGCTGATCTTCCCTATATTTAAATTTAAACCCTTTGAATATACGTATTGCTGAAATGAGCACTCTGTGTATTTTTGCTTTATACCTTGTGGAATTTTTTTTTTTTAAAGATTTCATTTATTTATTTGACAGAGAGAGAGGTCACAAATAGGCAGAGAGAGAAGGGGAAGCAGGCTCCCCGCTGAGCAGAGAGCCGGATGCAGGGCTCGATCCCAGGACCCTGCAATCATGACCTGAGCCGAAGGCAGAGGCTTAACTTGTGGAATGTTTTTCAAATTTCATCTCCCAATCCTTCTATTGAGTTTTAATTTCTGTTCTTACACATGTAATTTCCAAAAACTTTTGATTTTCTGAATGTCCCTTTTTTAAAAAGAATTTCCTATTCTTTCTTTTTAAAGATTACTTTTTTTCAAAGATTTTATTTTTTCGGGCAGTTTTAGGTCTGTGACAAAATGGAGAGGGAGGTACAGATTGCGCATTTAGCGCCTGCTCCCCCACCTGCATAGCTTTTCTCACTATCAACACCCCTCACTCACCACAATGGTGCCTTTTCTTTTTAAAAACCAAGGATGTTCCTATATTGACATATCATAACTACTGAAAGCCCATAATTTACCTTTGAATTCACTCTTGGTGCTGCGCATTCTATGGGTCTGGAGAAATGTATAACACGTATCCATCATTGTAATATCATACATAGTATTTTCACTGTTCTAAAAATCCTCTGTGGTCTGCTTATTCCTCTCCCCACCTACCCCAACCTCCACCCACCCCAAACCACTGATTTTTTTTGCAGAATATCATATCATATCATATCATTGGAATCATACAGTATATACCCTTCTTAGATTGGTTTCTTTCACCTAGTTATATGCATTTAAGTTTTCTCCATGTCTTCTCACGGCTTGATAGCTCATCTCTTTTTAGCATTGAATAATAGTCCATTGTCTGAAGTACCAGAGTTTATTTACCTATTCACCTTCTGAAAGGCATCTTGGTTGCTTCCAGGTTTTAAGAGTATGAATAAAACTGCTATAGGCACTATGTGCAGGTTTTTGGGTGGACATAAGTTTTCAACCCTTTTGGTTAAATACTAAGGAGCACCATTGCTGGATTATATAGTGGGAGTAGGTTTAGTTTCATAAGAAACTGCCAAACTGGGACGCCTGGGTGGCTCAGTTGATTAAGCAGCTGCCTTCGGCTCAGGTCATGATCCCAACGTCCTGGGATCGAGTCCCACATCGGGCTCCTTGCTCAGCAGGGAGCCTGCTTCTCCCTCTGCCTCTGCCTGCCATTCTGTCTGCCTGTGCTTGCTCTCTCCCTCTCTCTCCCTCTGAAAAATAAATAAAATCTTAAAAAAAAAAAAAAAAGAAACTGCCAAACTGTCTTCCAAAGTGACCGTACCAGTAAGCATCCCCACCAGCAATGCACCAGTAAGCATCCCCACCAGCAATGCACCAGTAAGCATCCCCACCAGCAATGCACCAGTAAGCATCCCCACCAGCAATGCACCAGTAAGCATCCCCACCAGCAATGCACCAGTAAGCATCCCCACCAGCAATGCACCAGTAAGCATCCCCACCAGCAATGCATGAGAGTTCTTGCTGCTCCACATTCTTGGCAGCATTTGCTGTTGTCAGTGTTCTGGATTTGGGGCATTCTTATAGATGGGCAGTAGTATCTCAGTGCTTTAATTTACACTTCCCTGATAACATATGATGTGGAGCATCTTTTCATGTGCTTATTCGTGATCTATATATCTTCTTTGGTGAGGTCTCTGTTATGGTCTTTGGCCTATTTATAATTGAGGGTTTTTTTTTTTTAAGATTTTATTTATTTCTTTACTTGAGATAGAGGTAGAGAGAGAGATAGCACAAGAACAGGGAAGAGGGACAAAGGGAGAGGAAGTCTGAGAGGCCAACTCCCCCACTGAGCAGGGAGCCCGACACAGGGCTTGATCCCAGGACCCTGGGATTATGACCTGTGCCGAAGGCAGCCACATAACTTACTGAGCCAGCCAGGTGCCCCGAGTTTTTTGTTTTCTTATTGTCAGTTTTAAGAGGCTTTTTAAAAAAGTATTTTGTATAACAGCTCCTTATGAGATGTGTCTTTTGCAGATTATTTTCTCCCATTTCTCCCAGTTTGGGGCTTGTCTTCTTGTTGTCTTGATCTTGCCTTTCACAGAGCAGAAGTTTTTAATTTTAATGAGGTCTAGCTTATCAATTATTTCTTTCATGGATTGTGTCTTTGGTGTTGTACCTAAAAAGGCCTCTCCTTACCCAAGGTCACCTGGGTTTTCTCCTATGTTATCTTCTAGGATTTTCATTGTTTGTCTTTTACATTTAGGCTTATGGTCCATTTTGAATTACTTTTTGTGAAGGGTATAAGGTCTGTGTCTAGATTCGTTGTTTTTTTTTTTTTTCCCGTGAGTGTCCAGTTGTTCTAGCACTGTTTATCGAAGAGACTATCTTTGCTCCATTGTATTATCTTTGCTTCTCTGTCAAAGATCGGTTGACTACATTTATGGAGGTCTATTTCTGGGTTCTCTATTTTGTTCCATTGATATACCTGCTTATTATTATTATGATTATTGCCAATACCACATTGTCTCTATTACTATAACTTTATCATAAGTCTTAAAGTGGAATAATGTCATGTTCTTTTTGTATGGGTAAAATAACTTTATCTACTTGAGCACATTAATAATAATTATTATGTCACTATTTGACCTACGTGGTCTCTGCTTCTCCAAATTGTCTCTCTTTTGTTTTCACCTGACTTTTATGCTACAGGGTTTTCTTTCAGATATTTGGCAATCCTTGGCCATCTGCTCATATTTGAGAGCCCTGAACTGATTGGAATCTCTGGGCTTTTGACTATGGAATTCGCTGAAGGGTGATTTGGCAGGGAAGTTTTGTGGGTATCTTTAGATATATTGATTTGGATTACTCACGTTCCCTAAAGAAGTATTTTCTAATTCCCTACTTGAAAGATACAGCCCTGGTTCATTTCATTCTAGAACTCATTAAAAAAAAAAAGAGAGAGAGATTGGACAGGGGTACAGGGGGGTTACAATATTCGGTATATAAGATATCTGTTAATATTTCTGGTTTGGTTACAATACTTCTGTCTTTATCTGTGCCTAATGCCACCTTGTTCAGAAACTCTACTATCCGTCTCCAGAGAGTAAACTTCCAGTATTTGGATAGGCTGGTAGAGAAACATTTGATCTGCTGCACAGAGTGGGAGAAAGTGATCTGAAGATCTACCTGCTCCTAAAACAGACATTACTCAGTCTTCCCATGGTCCAGTTTTGCCCCCACTTTCAGAGGTAGCTGCTGCTGCCAATTCTAGACCTTTCTGGGATTCTGTAGTGGAACTAGATTGTTGCTTCTGAGTTTTCTCTCTGCAGGTTTAGTAATTCGGTCTAGGTCAGCTCTCTGAGTCAATTACCACTCATTCACTATTCTCTAGTTTCTAGACCTTGTTGCCCGTTTCCTCTCTTGTTATTTCTATCTCCTGTGTCTCTTTTCTTCTTCTTCTTTTAAAGATTTTACTTATTTGTCAGAGAAAGTGTGAAAGAGAGCGTGCACAAACAGGGGGGAGCAGTAGGCAGAGGGAGAAGCAGACTCCCCACTGAGCAGGGAGGCGATGCCAGACTCAATCCCAGGACCCTGGGAACATGACCTGAGCTGAAGGCAGATGCTTAATCGACTGAGCCATCTACATATCCTGATCTTATGTCTTTTTTTTTTTTTTTTTAAGATTTTATTTATTTATCTGACAGACAGAGATCACAAGTAGGCAGAGAGGCAGACAGAGAGAGAGAGGAGGAAGCAGGCTCCCAGCTGAGCAGAGAGCCCGATGCTGGACTCAATCCCAGGACCCTGGGATCATGACCCGAGCCAAAGGGAGAGGCTTTAACCCACTGAGCCACCCAGGCGCCTCTATCTCATGTGTCTTAAAACAACCTTTTTACTAGCATTTTATAGAAATTAGAAGAAGCAAAATTAGATATGTGTGTGCTTGATCTCTTTTTCTCCAGGATGCTAATGCATTTTTCACTTCTAATAGTTTGTCTAAGATGGATGATGTGTTGTTAAAAAAAAAAATCAGATCTCAATGATTTAAGGCTATGTTGTGCAGATACAGATTTTCCTGACTATTGAGGCTTTTTATACAAGCTGCTCATTTGTTTGCTTTGTCTCACCACCATCTTGGTAGATGGGGGCAGAAAGTGTGGTGAAGTTCCCAACAACTTGTTTTACAACTTTTCTTTTCTGGTAAAAATGCAGGAAGGAAAGTGTTAAGAGTCATAGCTGAAAGTGGGAGTTTGCTGTTTTACATTATTTATGGTCTCTTAGCCCCCAACTGGTTTTACTAGTTTAAAGTTCTAAAACCACCATTGCTTTCAATTAAAAAAAAAAAATAGGGAAAAGAATGTGTTGTTTCAAAATGCTGTATCTGCTCAAAACATTTTCATGCCTATTCTATGATGATATTAAGTATGCATGTTCAGATAAAGAAACTGAGGAATGAAAAACCAAGTAATCTCTGTAAGTATATATAGTGAATGAGGATTTGGGAGGAATCAGGAAAATCATAGTTTTTTTCTTCCCCTCTTTCCAGTTGGTGGTGATGAGAAGGTGTCCACTCTTTTGAGAGGAGTTCAGTCTAGGGAGGATACTCTGGAACAGAACTGCTGCGATTTATAACGACTATTTAGTGAGCATCTACTGAATTGCCTGGCTATATGCAAAAGCTTCACATGAATTCTCAGTAATCTTTATAGTGATTTTCCTTCTTTACAGATGGGAAACAGACACTCAGACAGGTTTAGAAACTGACTGAAATGCACACAACTTATGAATGCAGGAACTGGGGTTGGAACTAGGCTCTTGGACTTGAAAGCTCAGGATCTTTACAAGTACGGCTTCCTTTTGGGCATAGGTTAGTAGCTTAGTCTGGTAGTAAAATAGGGGGAAATGGGCAATTACAATACTGTGTGATAGGTGTGTGGTGGAGGGCCTGTGTGGCTCTAAGAACCTATGGAGCGGAGTCTGGGAAACTCCCTGGAGAAAATCGCCTACTGATGGAACAGTAGGAGCCAGCCAGGGAAAAAAGGCCCAAAGAGCATTTCAGGCTGATCGTTCAAAGAGGCATTCCTATACCTAGAGGAAATCAGAATATTTCAACAAGGGCCATTGGGAAGGAGGTGTGGCAGGAGATGGAGAAGCAGGGAGGGAAAAAAGAGGCGAGGTTAAAGAAGAAAGTGGAGAGTGAGGCCATCTAGAAAGAGCCTTTAAAATCTAATGAGAGAGTTAGTTGATCCTCAGGCCAATGCAGAACCATTCCTGATACGAGGCTCATTAAAACCTGTCCATTCCTAAGTGTTAAGAGCACTAGAAGCATCTTTTGTTTTTTTGAGGTGACTCCGAGTGGACTCTTAGATGACGCCTGGATGGGGGGCTGGTCCCAAGGAACACCAAGCCATAATTAGAAGCTTAGAATTTTCAGGCCTCCCCTCCACTTCTCCAGACAGGGGAGAAGGGTGGAAATGGGAGCTGATAATCGACTGTGCCCACACGTTCCATGAAAATGCCATTAGCATAGGATTTTGGCAACTTTCAGGGAAGATGATGCACCCCAACTGAACTGGCACAGAATCTGCTGTGGTCAGCGCCCTTCCATACCTCTCCCCTGTACTTCTTCATCCGAATGTTTATCTGTATCCTTTATCATATCCTTTAGCAAATGTAAATATGTTTCCCCCTGAGTTCCCTGAACTGTTCCAGCAAATAAATCCAAATTGAAGGAGCTCATGGAAACTCCAGTTTGCAGCCAGATTGGACAGATTTTGTTGGTAACCTGCTATTTGCAATGCGCATCTGAAGTAGGGTCTAGTGTTGTGGAACTGAGCCCTGCAACTGTGGGATCTGACACCGTGTCCACATAGATAGTGCTCAAATCCCGTTCAACTGTAGGTCTCCCAGCCGGAGTCACCGAGAACTACTTGATGTGGAAAAAAACCTCTGTACGTTTGGTGACCACATACGAAGTGCTTTGTGTGAGTCCTAAAGGAGAAACACAGGAGGAAGATACAGGAGGAGAACAGATTTCTCCAGCTCACTGTTTCTCTCCTAAGGCTCTTTGCTTTTGGAGGGTCTTCCAAAAGACAACTTCACTCTTCATGAAGCTTTAAACTTGCTACTCCTTTCTGCCAAGAGAACCTAAAAAGGCAACCTCTTTCTACATGCGTATTTTCTCCCGGTCAAGCACGTTGCCATCGCCATTCCCTCCATTTCTGGCATGACTCTGTCTTGAGGCCTCTCCAACAGAACACCCCGGGAACACCGCGGGGGACCAGCTCATTATGAGACCATGGCTAGATGGCATTGCAGGTACTTAAAAAGCAACCAAAGTGTATTTAACTTCGTTTCCCATGAAATGGAAAGCAATTTTTGTTAATTTTGTTAAGTTGCTCCATCAAAACTATAAGCGGAAACTTATACATCAGCCTAGGAAGAGACCCTCCAGGCCCCTTTGAGCCGTCAGTACCATTCATCCCGGAGCCAAGTAAAGACTCTGGCTTGCACCGTCCACTTCCACGAGGTTCTTTTATGGCTTTTTTTTTAATCTCCCACCATTTCAGAGCTTTCCGTAAGGGCCCAGAATCAGACTTCCCCGCCGAGGAGGTTGACTTAGGGCGGGTCCGCGCTCCCCTGGGGGCCCGGGCTTGCGGGGCGGGGGCGAGGCTCCACGAGGAGGGCGTGTCCTAGAGCCCGACCCTGTGCGCTCGGGCCCGGCAGGCACTAGCGCTTAAAAGAAACACCCGCGTACCCAACCGCGCTTCTCCAACTTTGCACGTAAGGGCACCTCTTTGCTGGTCACCACCCTGAGGGTCTCCCTCACTCCCGCAAAATTTACTTTAGAGTCACATTATTTTAAGAACAAATGTAAATACTACATCTACCTCCACAGTGTACCCTTAGTAGTTCCCAAATAAAAGTAAAGGTTCAAATTGCCCCACCTCCATGCCCGCTGCACGGCCACGCTAGCACCTCCCTCCCCATCCCGGGCTCACCCGCGGACTGCCTAACCCGAGGAGCCCAGCGGGGAAGAAATCTAAAGCGTCGCTCAGCCCGAGGGGCGGGGCCGAGGCAGGGCCTCCCGGCGCCCCGCCCCCTCCCTCCAGACGGCGGCGTCCCGGGGGAGGGCGAGCGCCGAGGTTCCCGAGTGGCAACGGCCGGGTCCCAGTCCTGCGGGGGCCAAAGGGAAGCCCGGCGGGCGGGGGACGGGACCCTGACACTCCTCTACGGACTGACCGGGTAGACGAAAAGGTAACAGCCGCCCAGGCGCCCGCCCGCCCCGGCCAGGGCCGCCTCTGCCATGGGGGCTCCCCGTGGCGTGCTGGTTCCGAAATTCGGCCGGAGCGCGCGGCTCCTTCGCCGGGACCCGGGGGGAAGCGGCCACTGCGGCGAAGCCCGCCCCCTCCTCGACGTGCTGGCACCCCCTGACGGGAGAATCGCTGCCTTCTCTCTGCGGGGGAACGTGCCTACTCGCCACGGACCCTTCCCACCCTCTTGAGTCAGCTGTGACTAAGAGGTCAGTGTGGTTTCCAAAACTAGGAGGTGGGAGAGAAAGGAGAGTCCAGATTTTCTATACTTGCCTCTGGAGAGTGCAAGAATCAGAGGTCTGGCCCCTGGGATTGAGTGTAAGTGTCCCTCCAAGTATGGGGTGTGGCTTTGTGGAAAGCCTTGAGGAAGAGTCTGGTCTTGTGATTGGAGTCACACAGCATAGGTGAGAGAGGGGTTTTAGTTTTGGTTTTGGTTTTTCCGTCGGGAGCTATGTGAAGAAGACGTCTAGTGAGGGTCTGCGGCAGCAGATCTCAGCCAATGTGGAGATCGTACCCGCTCTTTTATTCAGCTGCACCTCCCTTAAAAAAAAAAAGAATGAAATATAATTAACATACAGTGTTCTATTACTTTCAGGTGCACAGCCTACGAATTCACCTGTTCTGCACATTAGTTAATGCTCATCAAGGTACGTGTACTCTTTATCCCTTTATCTATTTCACCCATACCTCCTCCTACTTCCCCTCTGGCTGCCAGGAGTTTTTCCTCTGTATTTAAGAGTTATCCTCCTATTTTTTTTTTTTTTTTTTTTTTTGTCTTGGTTTGTTTTATTTCTTAAATTCCACAAATGAGTGAAATCATATGGTATTTGTCCTTTTCTGTCTCTCTTATTTCACTTAGCATTATACCCTCTAGGTACATTCATGTTGTTGCAAATAGCAAAATCTCATTTTTTGTGGGTATTATTCCATGGTATAGATATACCACATCTTTCTCCATTCACCCGTGGATGAACACTTTGGTTGCTTCCATTATCTTAACTATTGTAAATAATGCTGCAAAAACATAGGGATGCATATAACTTTTGGAATTAGTGTTTCTGTTTTTTCCTTTGGGTAAATACTGAGTAGTGGGATTGCTGGATCATCTGGTAATTCTATTTTTAAGTTTTTGGTTTTTGAGGAACTTCCATACTGTTTTCTACAATGGCTGCCCAGTTTGCATTTCCACCAACAGTGCACAAGGGTTGCTTTTCTTCCACATCTTTGCTGACACTTGTTTTTTCTTGTCTTTTTTTCTAGCCATTGTGACAGGTGTAAGGTGATAGCTCAGTGTGGTTTTGATTTTCATTTCCCTGATGATGTCGAGCATCTTTTCATGTGTCTTTGACCATCTGTACATCTTCTTTGGAAAAAAAAGTCTATTCAGCTCCTCTGCCCATTTTTAAAATCAGATTTTTTTTTTTTTTTTTTTGGTGTTGAGTTCTTTTTTGGTGTATGAGTTTATGAGTTCTTTATGTATTTTTTGGTATTGACCCTTTATCAGGTATATCATTTGCAAATATCTTCTCCCATTCAGCAGGTTGCCTTTTTGTTTTTTTGATGGTTTCCTTTGCTGTGTGAAAGCTTTTTATTTTGGTGTATTCCCAGTAGTTTGTGTTTGCTTTTGTTTCCCTTGCCCGAGAAGATACAACTAGAAAAATGTTTTTACAACTGATAGCAAAGAAATGACTGCCTATGCCTTTTTCTAGGAGTTTTATGGATTCAGGTCTCACATTTATGTCTTTAATCCATTTTTACTTAATTTTTGTGTATAGTGTAAGAAAGTGGTCCAGTTTCATTCTTTTACACATAGCTGTCCAGTTATCCCAACACAATTTGTTGAACAGACTGTCTTTTTCCTATTATATATTCTTGCCTCTTTTGTCATGGATTAATAGGCCACATGAGTGTGGATTTACTTATGGGTTCTCTATTGTGTTCCATTGTTCTAGTGTTTATTTTTGTGCCAGTACCATACTGTTTTTATTAGGGTAGCTTTGTCATTTATTTTGAAATCTGCTATTGTGATACCTTCAGCTTTGTTCTTCCTCAGATTGCTTTGGCTATTCAGGAGGGTCTTTTGTTGTTCCATACAAATTTTGGTATTGTTTTCTCTGGTTCTGTAAAAACTGCTATTGGTATTTTGATAGAGTTTCATTAAATTTGTAGGTTGCTTTGGGTACTGTGGGCATTTTAACAATATTTATTCCCCCAATCCGTTCATTTGTGTCATCTTCAATTTCTTCATCAATATTTTACAGTTTTGGGGGTATAAGTCTTTTACCTTGGGTTGGTTGAGTTTATTCCTAGATATTTTGTTCTTTTTTGGGGAAACTATAAATGGGATTGTTTTCTTAATTTCTTTTGTGTTACTTTCTGCTGTATTGGTGTATAGAAATACAACAGATTTTTATATATTAGTTTCTGTCCTGTAATTGAAATGATCAGTTCTAGAAGTTTTTTGGTGGGGTTTTTAAGGTTTTCGATATATAGCATCATGTCATCTGCAAATAGTGAGTTTTACTTATTTCTTACCAACTTATTACCATTTATTTCTTTTTCTTGTCTGATTGCTACAGCTACGATGTTCAATATTGTGTTGAATAAAAGTGGCAAGAATTGACATCCTTGTCTTTTTCCTGATCTTAGAAGAAAAGCTTTCTCTTTTTCACACCAATCCCTATTCTTTAATAACAAACACAAAAAAGGTTACACTTACTTGATTTTGAACTTGGAGAAAATGTCAGATAAAAATGATGTGCACATTTATCTAGGCAGTCACCTAGATGTGGAATCTTTAGATTGCCCTTAACTAATGTTTGAATAGAAATCTCACTTGTAGACATCTAGATAGCACTTGGACAATGATATACCTGGTACAGGTATTTCTGAGGACACAATAACAGCAACAACAGTAACATAACATTTATGTTATGTGCTATGTGTGATTTTAAGTTAATTACATATACTATGTAATATAAAATGGCATTCTGAATACTTTCATCCATTAGTACTTTGTTTTGACAAGCATATGAAAGAGCTGCTGTCATTAGAGCTGCTGTCATTCAGTCCCAGGAAAACTGAAATAGTTTTTCAGGTATGTAGGAGTCCCCATTCTCCAGGGGCTATGAATACAGGCTGCCAACAGCTCACAGCTGTACCTTCTCTGTAGAATTCCCTGTTGATGGAAGCTGCCCTGCCACGAAATGCTCAGGAGGTTACACCCCAAGACTCCCAGGTGTGGCCTGTGGCTAAAAGATGACAGATCCTGGGGTACCATCCCTTCTGCCTTAAAGAGGAGCCCTTTGGCCATGTCATTGGCAGCCCTTTTACCATGTGCTAGGCAGCTTCCTGTGGATCAGGCTGGGGTGGACTGCAGTTGGATCCACATCTTTGCCTTGCTTTTCCCTTTTCCTTATCCTGCTTACCCTACTTACAGTTTTTACCTGAGAACTGCAAATCATTTGCAAAACAGTCATCATCTCAGGCTCTGTTTCTGTGAAACCCAGCCTAACACAACTACTCTGCTACCCTGGGTTGTGAAATTTTCAAAGTTTTATTCTTTATTCACTAGGGATGTATTTTTCTCTGGAAAGACAGATAATCCACTGGTTTCAAACATGTATCAGATGATTTTCTCTTTTGATTAACATAATGAAATATATTATGGAAGCTTTGCTCCTAAAATAGTGCTTTATTTGGGTAAAGGAAATGATAGAATGAATGACTTCCCTGAGATGCTGTTTGAGGAATACTTTATTCTTATCAGGGATGCAGATAGCCAGAGGGGGTGATAGATAAATGTTTGTTCATTGGTTTCTTGATTGAAGAAATGGATTATGAGAAAGAAACATGTTGATAGTATTTTTAACATCTTTGTAGAAGTATAGTTGACATAATGAAAGTGTACATTTGGTAAGTTGATCCATTATATACCCATAAGCCATCATCACAGTCAAAATAATGAAACTATCCATTAGTCCCCAAAGTTTCCTCAGCCCTTTTGTAATATCTCCTATCCTGCCCCCAGGCAATCACTGATTTGCTTTTGTTATAGTAATATAAGGTTGACAAAGACCTTAGAAGTCTTGCAGTTTGGGTCACTGAGTTGTTCAGCATACCGAGGCGTGAGGCATATGAAGATTTCCATGAAACTCTATGAGGGAAGTTGAAATAATTGGGAGCGGGTGCCATCTGCTCAGGGGAAAGGAAATAGATACAAAGTACAAAGCTGGACTCTGATGACAACTTTGGCATCCAAGACACATGATCCAAAGTGTGAGGCGAATGCAGATGAGGTTCGGGCAAACTTTGGGATTGGGCCAATCTGGGATTTTGTTACAGGTTAAAGGAGGCCTTGGGAGAGTGATCCTTGTAATGCACAACCCAAATAAAACATAGAAATAAAACTCACCACCAAAGCCTGGAATTCCAAGGATAGCCCTAGAAGGGGAAATTCCTGGTAGGTGGGGCAGGTGATTTTTGTCCTTCAAGTCCTTCATCCTCTTGGTTCATCCTCTTGGTTTTCTTCTCGGTCACTCCTGACTGTGGGAGACATGCTTTCCCACTGTAACCCTTCAGCCCAGTTTGCTACCTTGTGGTGTAGTTAAATGTGGTTAGAATATTCAGAGGCCCTGCTGAAGACTCTGGCAAAAGCAACACAGAGAGAACAAAATGAGAGCAATTATTTTAGATGATCTGGCATCAAAACATAGTTTTGTTGTCTTTGCTTTATACTCCTGCTCTGCTTCTACACCGTCTCCCATGCCTAGAAATCTCCATCGGTTCTTTGAGATCCAAGCCAGGCCCCATTCTTTCTTTCTCCTCTCATTTTTTTGCTACTTTGTGGAGGATTCTTAGGGCACAACAACTGATGCTTAACTTCATCTGGCCCTTGACCTCATGGTCTAGATCCTTTCTGCCCAATAGAAATATAACACAATCCACACATGGGAGCCACTTAAATTTTCATTTTCTAATAGACACACTTAAAACGGGAGAAAAGAAGTAGGTGAAATTATTTTTAATAATGTATTTTCAGCCCCATATCTCCAAAATGCGATCCTTTCAACAGGTAATCTATATACAAATTATTGATGATATATTTTACATTCTGTTATACTAAGTCTTTGAAATCCAATGGGTATTTTACATTTAGAGCACACCTCAATTTGGACCAGCCCTATTTACATTCTGGACAGTGCCAATCTAGATATAGCATCATGGCCTGCATCCAAAATTAATTAGGTGTTCTGGGGAATAGAGGAGGAAGATGAGTTTTATTTTGGACACACTGAGTTTGGCGTAAGCATTCCTGTGGACCTTAACAGTAGGCTTTTGGAAGTGCAGTTCTAGAGCAGCAAGACAGAGAGCATTTTCCAACTTCATTTTTCAGAGCAACATGTAACACCTTCACAGTAAGTTACCCATTTCACCTTGTTTTTTTGAATCCATGCTTTAGAGTTCTTTCCCAGAACCCAACTTGCACATGAACCTGTATATCTTCTATTCCAGTCAATTTATCTCCATGGTAGATTGTTTTCTTACATGTTTACTCTAACTTATATATTTTTTCCTACATATTTTTATTGTCTCCCCTTTGGGTACATTGAAGAGAGTTGAGCAGAAGAGTGGGCAGTTTTACTTGAACATAAAGAATCATTCCACTGATGAACTAGTGTTCAGCATGAGCAATCATTCTAAATATAATTTGCTTAGTATTTTTTTATCTGCACTTTAATAACTAGTTTTAAGAGTAGCCAAAATCTGCAATATCTTATTTTTTTTCTAATATAAAGGTGATGGAGAATAATGATATCTCCTTCAGAAAACTGTGTTGTTTTTGTTTTTAATTTTGTTTTTACAGTGGCAATATTCAGTGTTTCAAGGATATGGTGAAATGGACACTATCATCCATTGTTGGTGGGAATGTAAATTTCTCCAGGGATCATGGAAGGCAATTTGACAATGTATTTTCAAATTTGAAATGTGCATACCTTTGTATCTGAAACTCTAGTTTTAGAAATTTACTCCAGAGAGTAATTGGATAAGTGCACAAATTTGTATGTGCAGGAATGTTGATCCTATTATAGTTAATAATTTTTAAAGGAAACAACATATTTCAACAACTATTGGGTACCTACCTATGCTAGGCATTGTAGTAGGTATGGGGCTATAAGAATTAATCAGATATAGTTGGTCCCTGTCTTCATGTTTATGGTATAGGGAAGAAGACAGCCAATTAAACGTTCATTAGCATTAGCATTGCAGAGCTAATGGTATAGAAACTGTGGTTGAAGTGCATGCAAAGGGAGCTAAACGCAGACTTGATGAGGCGGTGAATAATGGTAAGTAGAATTTTGCTAGATTTCCGCTTTAAATGTAAGTATATTACTTATACAATCAGAAAGAAGTGTAGCTTTTTAAAAATTTGAAATAAAATGAAATAATACAAGCTGGGTATAGGAAATTTGGCAGTTACAGTAAGATTATAAAGAAGAAAATAAAAATGACTAAAAGTTCTATCTTCAAGATGACAGATGGTCAGTTGTAACAATTTGGTATATTTTCCGCCATTCTTTATATTCATATTAATGTACTGGCTCTTTTCACAATGATACATGTTTCATAGCTCTGTTTGAAATTTTAGTATATTTAATATTAAAAATAATTTGAGGGGCGCCTGGGTGGCTCAGTGGGTTAGGCCGCTGCCTTCGGCTCAGGTCATGATCTCAGGTCCTGGGATCGAGTCCTGCATCGGGCTCTCTGCTCAGCAGAAAGCCTGCTTCTCTCTCTCTCTCTGCCTGCCTCTCCATCTACTTGTGATTTCTCTCTGTCAAATAAATAAATAAAATCTTTAAAAAAAAATAATTTGAGTTTACTACTTATATATCACAGAGTGAAATTTATTTCTGAATATTACAGTTTATTATGCTTTCAGAGCTAAATTCCTATGTATATTTGGGGGAATATATTGACATCAAATAAAACAATTCACTTTTCTTTGTTTTTTAAAAAAATTTGGTGCAATTAAATTATTACATGTTAATCATATCAGTAATTTTTTTCTGGTTTCTGGTATTCATTTGAGATTACAGGGTTAAACTGGTTAAAAGTTCATTTTTCATGGGCTCATGTGAATAATATTATGAGATCATTAGAACAGTGCTAGCCAAGATGGGAGTGTTAATTTGCTTCACATTGTACAATTGTATTTCCTAATGTCGGCAGGAGGCATAGTGGAGCAAATTTCCTTGACTTTGGTAGACTATGGTGCTGCTGTCACGAATTCCTTTTTTTTAAAATAACTGCTAAAAACCAGGAGAATTAAGTCAGCAAATTCTATATGTCATTCATAGTATGTTAAATAACCAGGAGAGTTTCCTCCTTATATAGGAAGCCTAAAAATGTAAACTGCTTTTCTGAGTTAATACATGCAAAATGCTTGGAATAAGTCTTGAAACATACTAAGTGCTTAATAAATTACTATTATAATTACTACTACTATTAATAAGAGCAAACAAGCTATCAGAATAAGTCTAGGAGTATTTTAGATCTATATTCAGATTCTCATCATTGGGTATGGGACGGGAAGAGTAAATTGATATCAAGATGTTGCAAGGCAGTTATACTGTTTCATGTTAATGCCTAAGACCTGGAATAAAATGTTAAAGGAACATATTCTGTTGGGATAAATGAACTCAACTGAACTGAGTTGCGTTTCACCTTATAGCATTATCCTTAGTTTGTAACACTATTTTGAAATTGAATTCCCTAGGCCAAAAGGTACTGTTGATGCTCTTGAATAGGTTCATGGAGTCTTTTTGGTGACTGTGATCCTTATTTAACTGAGTTGACATGAGATTCAACTACATTCAGAGGGTGACTCATATCCATAGTTCAAGTAGCTTTTCATCATCCAAGCAATTCTCAATTTGCTATAATGATTTTACGGTCTTTGTTATAATCAAATGTGTCTATGTATAATATCAGTGAATTCCATACTTGGTACTTCAGTTCTTTTAAGAAAATTTGCTTTTAAAGGTTATTTCAACAAAGTTTATGTGTAAAGTTAAAATTACATAAACATAACATGTTCCCTAGACTATAGATCTTGCCCAAATTTTTGGAAGAAATTGTGTCTATGGGGCCAGGTAGAATGCATTCAATGTAAATACACTTTGTTTTACTGAGAAAAGATATTTAAAAAGCTGAAAACACTGTTCATTCAACTTAAAGAAACGAAGGAAAATCTCAGAGAGGTGAAGAAATAGATTTTTTCCCCGATATATGATTATTCCAATGTGTGAATAGATTATTCTAATGTTATCCATTATGCTTTTCTATCATTTTAAGCAAATGCAGGTTAACACTATAAAAGCATAATGCCAAATTATTTTTGTTATATTTTTACTCTTCTAATCCTTATCTTAGTTTTAGGGTTATGCCAAACAAAATGGGATTAAATAAAGAGGATTGGAATATTTATATTTTGTTTTGGTTTGATGAAGTTGTTCTTTTCTTTCATTTATTTTATCCTTTGATTAAAGAAATATTTATCATTAGGGCACTACTGTGTATTACATTTGAGGCCTGTATTTGAAATAATTGATTTTGAGTATAAATAAATTTATTTAAGCCTATTAAAATGTTTTCTGTGATTTTAATTTACTAATCTTTGAACAAACTTTGGTGATCTGTTACATATATATGGATTTCTGCTTCTAAGAGATTAGGTGAACATTCTCTGCTTCTATTAAAATTTTAATATACTTAGGTAAATTGGATTTACATTTGTCATTTTTTAGCCTTTAGAGGATGTTTTGTAAACCAGCTATAAAGTAAAAAGAGGTATTGATTTTTAGACATTTTAAGATATGAAGCATTTCAGAGTATCCTAAAAAATAAAGTGCTGTATTATAAGTATTCATCATCTTTGGCACCAGACGGTTCTAAAAGTCAATATTTTCTGTGCTTGTCAAATTAGCTTGAATCCACCTATGCCATTTTAGCCTGGGAAGATCTAACCCTAGTAAATATCATATCCATGGAAGCTCTTGTTACTAAGAGCTGAAATTCTCCTGTGGGTACAGATCGTCCTTAACAGTGAATTTATAACTTGGAAAAAGTAGTATAAACAAACATGATGGAAGTTAAATTTATCTTTCTCATGGAACCTCTTTTAAGTGGAGAAATATGTTCCTGAAGGTATAAAAATAGGCTCTATATTTACTCCACTCGTTATGAATCATAGACATACTATGAAGTATATAGTTCCTTGAATATGCATAAGGCAGTTAGGATGGCATTAAATTACCGAGCACTTGTAATGTACTGGCAGACATCACCAGAAAAGGTTTTCTAGGGTAGGAGGAAGTGCTGGGGGGATGAGAATTCTGATGGTGGCTGGCTTGTAGGGTCAAGCGCTGAGGGCAGTGTATCTTATGAACTAAGTAGCCCACTAGCTCCTCATCATTGCCGCCCATGAACCCCCTGTGGGCTTTTTTTGTTTGTTTGTTTTGTTTTTTTAGCCTACTAACAAATTTATTTATTAATACTTAATTTATCTCTCTGCTTTTCCAAATCAAAAAATATATCTTACTGTCAATCAGCACTTTGGTTCATGCCGAGTTGCCATGATTCCAGCCAAAGCAAATAAGAGTAATAATATTCTGGGCAGCTTTATTACAGGGCATTTGTGATCTCATTAGATTGTTGGAAATATTCAAAGTTAAAAAATCCCTGCTCACCCCTAGACCCCTTTTAATTCTTTAACTAGCTCTAGAAGTGACGCCTTGGAAATCTCTGTTCTGGCTGTTGTCAGCAAGACACTGGTAGGGTTGAGTAGTTTGTACAGAATCAGATGGGAGTAATTCAGGGAATAAAAGGATTGTAAACCAGAGAATACCCTCTCTACATTGTCCTAAAGGTAGATGTATACCTGAATGCCACGTGCATTTTAGATAAAAATGCACTTCTTACCCAAGGATCACCTTGGGTAAGAAAGCCCCAAGGTGAACATAACTACATTCCTTGTGCTTTAACCACCTTTCTACGAAGTGCCGGCTACCAGCTTCTGTTTGCTTCATCGCCCCTCAATGGGATGCCCCATCCACCCATTCAGCCGCCAGTGCTGATCTACATCCGTGTTGCAGAGGCCAGGAGGAGAAATGGGTTGATTGTCTCTAGTGTACTCGGGTCTGCAGCTGGGTGCATTGCGATAGGGCCACTTCACAGAGCAACCTTGAGATAGCTACCCCAGCCCGACGCCAGGGAGATTTCAGTTTGGGCAACTTGCATATGCAAATTGCACAGGTGAATAGGAATAATGGGTTACTGGTGGTATGTTTTTATTTTTGGTTTGAGTCACCTGGAAGTGAGACCCACTAATTCCGAGTTACTGAGTGTAAGCCCTGAGTTTACCTGAAATTAAAAAAAAAAAAATAAATTTTTTATTTTGATAGTTTTAGATTTACAGAAGAGTTTTAAAGATAGTACTGACAGTTCCTATATACTCTGTACCCAGCTTCTCCTATGTAGTCATGCTACAGTGATCAAAACTAAGAGGGGTGCCTGGGTGGCTCATTTGTTAAGCATCTGCCTTCGGCTCAGGTCATGAACCCAGGGTCCTGGGATCGAGCCCCTCATCAGGCTCCATCCCAGGGTCCTGGGATCAAGCCCTGAATGGCCCCTCCATCCCAGGGTCCCGGGGTCGAGCCCCGTCCCATCCCAGGGTCTTGGGATCAGGCCCCGAATCAGGCTCCCTGTTCCGTGGGAAGCCTGCTTCTCCCTCTCCCACACTGCCTGCTTATGTTCCCTCTCTCGCTGTCTCTTTCTCTGTCAAATAAATAAATAAAAGCTTAAAAACAAAAACCTAAGAAATTGAGATTAGTTCAACAAATGCAATTAACTGCAGACTAACTGTTTCCCTGGTATTTCCACTAAATGACTTTTTTTCTCTCCTGTTCCACAGTTCAGGTAAGGACACCACACTGCCTTTAGTTGTCGTGTCTCTTTAGTCTCCTTTAATCTGTGACAGCTCCTCAGGTCTTTTGGCTTTAATTACTTTTTTTTTTTTTTTTTTTGGCTTTAATTACTTTTGAAGAGTATTGGTTAGATGTTTTGTAGTATGTTCATCAGGTTGGGTTTGCCCTTTTTCCACATGATAAGACTGAGGTTGTGGATTTGGGGTACAATGAGATCAATAGATCTTAACCTTGATCACTTGGCTTAGGTTGTGTGCTAGGTCTCTCTGAGTTACAAGTTGCCTCTTTCCATACTCTGTTCTTTGGAACTAAGTTACTAAGTCTAGACCATTAGAGTTTATAAGTCCAGTCTAGGGGATCTGAGATCCATCTCCTGGAAGGAGTATTTAAGAAATTGAAGACATATGTTGAAAACACCACAGTTATTAATAAATATTAGATGAGAGATATTATGAGCCATTGTGGATACCCTGTTTCTCTTTAAAGTTTCACTCACAAATTTTAGCATTCATCAGTAGATGTTGCCTGAAGCAATTATTACTTTGGTATTGTGAAAACAAATAATGGAAACCTTATTAAAGATGGAGTCCAGAAATCCTGCAGGGGAAGTTCTCACAACCCTAAACAGGAGGAAACTTACTTTACATACCTCAGTATGAAGAAGGAAGAATTTCACCTTATTCAGCAATGGGCCAACCATTGGGAAACTGCCGCACTCCTCCAATGAGAAGCTGTTACCACCCTGAATTCTTTGAAACAGAGCCTCTCAGCGTCTTCCTTTACTCCTTAAAAGCAAACCCCTCTCTTCTGTTTTCTGGTCTTGCCTTTGATTCTCCATAATTTGTTTGTCCTGCATTGTAATTCTCTGTAACTTTTGAATAAGCTTAATTTTGCTGATAAAATGGCTTATTTTTTTGTTTATTTGAAAGCCAGTAGTACTCTAATGATGATGTTCTATTTTCCTCTTTGTTCCTGTAATTCTAGTTCTTCTGTAGGAAGAATTGCCTCTTTTCATTTGTTCATTCATTTGTGTATTTATATCAGTATGGTCTCATGGATATTTATTGACTTAGGGGTGTTTATTTTATTTACTTCATTGTTTATTGTATTGCTTAAATGATCTCTGGCCATCAGAAGCTCTTAAGAGTTGGTTCCTGTGTCAGTTCGAGGAACCCATATCTTCTTTCTTCTCTTATTTTCTTTTTATGCACTTACTTTCTGGCGCTATAAGATACTTCTCCTGGCTCTTATCTTGTATTTTTTGTGTCCTAGCCAAGAATCAGTATTTTTTGAAGAATTGTGGATCCTCTGATTGGAGAATGGTATTTAGAAACCTAAATCTGGCCTCTTGGTGTTCTTGTTGCTACTAGAGAGTCATTGTTTCTAGACCCCTTCAGTGTGTAAAGCTAGCAAATGTTTGTACATGTACTAACCCATGTATCTATCTCTTTATATCTTCATCTGTATGTATATATTAAAATAAACATTTGTTCACACTGCTATCTTTAACTTCATCCTGTTACTACAGGGTTTATTCTGGCATTCCCCTTTGCTTGTTTGCAATTTCTTTGTTTCACAGATTCTTTGTTTCACAAACCTGGCAGTCATTATCTACAATATAGTTACTTATTTATTCAACTTTAGTATGTGTGGAAAATAGTTTCATAATTGCTGAACTGAACCTATGTGAGATACATACTTACCAACTAGAGTCCAATATTTTGTCTTTAGACTTCTGTCTTTAGCCTGATAGTATCAAAACTCTATTATACAAAGTTATTTATCCATGAAATCATGGATCAGCTGGTGAGTGGATAAACTGATACCTCTATACAACTAGGCAATAAATAAATAAATAAACTGAATTTATAAATAATTTATATTGAATTTATAAATATTGAATTTATAAATAAATTTATAAATATATTTATATTATAAATTTATAAATTTATAAAAATTTATAATATAAACTTATTTTATAAATAAATTTATACATTTATATTGAATTTATAAATAAATAAACTGAATAAATAAATAAACTTTAAATAAATAAATAAATTAATAAATAAATAAAATTGTTGATTCACACGAGACAAGCAGATCTTTAATGCATTTTGCTAAGTCAGTCAGAGAAAGCAATGTATTTTGTGATTCTATTTACATGATATTGTGGAAGGCAAAACCATAGGGGAAGAAAACAAATCAGCAGTTGACAGAATTCGGAGTTGGAGAATGGATTAGCCAAGGAGTGGAATTGCTGGGTCATTAGATAATTCTGTCGCTTTTTGAGTAATTGCCAAACTGTTTTCCACGCAGCTGCACTTTTTTGCACTCCTGCCAGCATGGCCAGGGTCCCAGTTTTTCACTTTCTTCACATCCTTACCAACACTGCTTTTACTTTCCTTTCTTTTTTAAATTATAGCCATCCTAGGAAGTATGATATACTAACTCATTGTGGTTTTGATTTGCATTTCCCAAGTGTCTAAAAATGTTAAGCATCTTTTTGTGTACTTATTGGTCATTTGCATATCTTCTTTGGAGAAATACCCATTCAAATCATTTACTCATTTTTGAATTAGCTTGTTTGTCTTTTTTGTTACTGAGTTATAGGAATTCTTTATGTATTCTGGATATTAAACCCTGTCAGATATATGATTTGCAAACATTTTTTCCCATTCTATGTGTTGTCGTTTCATTTTCTTGATAATGTCCTTTAATACAAAAAAATTTTAATTTTGATGAAGCCCAATTTATTTATTTTTTTGCTGCTTCTGCTTTTGGTGTTCTATCTAATAATCTATTACCACACCCAAGGTTTACCCCTATGTTTTCTGGTTTAATAGTGCTTAGGTCTTATATTTAGGTCATTGATCCATTTTGAGCTAACCTTTGTATATGGTATGAAGTGGTATGAGCATATCTTTCTTTTTTAGACCTTTTAAAAATGTAAACATTTTAAAGATTTAGTAGTCATATTATAGTTTTTTCTTAAAGATAGAAGACAGATGCAATTTTTAAAAAAAGATTTTTATTTATTTATTTGACAGAGCAAGAGAGGACAAGCAGGCAGAGCAGCAGAGGGTAAGGGAGAAGAAGGCTCCCCACTGAACAGGGAGCCTGATGTGGGGCTCGATCCCAGGACCCTGGGATCATGACCTGAGCCGAAGGCAGTTGCTTAACCAACTGAGCCACCTGGGCGCCCCAGACAGATGCAATATTAATGCGTATTTTATTTTTATTTTTTAAAGATTTTATTTATTTGACAGATTACAAGTAGGCAGAGAGGCAGGCAGAGAGAGAGAGAGGGGGGAAGCAGGCTCCCCACTGAGCAGAAAGCTCAATGTGGGCCTCGATCCCAGGACCCTGAGACCAAGACTTGAGCTGAAGGCAGAGGCTCTAACCCACTGAGCCACCCAGGCGCCCCATTAATGCATATTTTAAAACCAGTATTTTGGAAAAGGGGGAAAAAGGCAGGTTTGAATTTCTCACTGTTAATATCTTCCAATGAAAAACTCCCAGGCATCATTAGATTTAATTTTTTCTGGCTTATGGTTTGTCCTGATTACTTTGCTGAGCAAATTAGGTTCTGACGTGTTCCTTACCAGTTTCATCAGAGAGGTGGGGGCCTAATACCATGGAACTTCATGAATGTTTGTGAAGACCATCTCCTTACCATGAATGTCTCCTTCTCCTTCCCTTCTATAAGAGAGGTTTTGCTCTATGAAGATCATACCAATTTCTCATGAACCCAGATAAGGAAGATTCTTTTTTAAAGATTTATTTATTTATTATTTTAGAGGAGGGAGCTGGGGAGAGAGAGAGAGAGAATCCCAGACTCCACATTGAACTTGAGGCCCAATATGGGGTTCAGTCCCACAACACTGAGATCATGACCTAAGCCAAAATCAAGAGTCAGAATGAGTCACCAGATGCCCCCCAAATAAGGGAGATTATAACTGCCAACATCTACCATGTAAAAAATGGCTTAACTTTGGAGAACATGTAAAAGCTACTCTGGTTTTGGTTATCAGAAACTTTGACGGGATCTGAGCTAATATAAAGCTTCATAATCATTTTCTTTTAGCCCTTCTCTAAGCTATTATTTATCTGTTTTCTTTCTTTCTTTCTTTCTTTCTTTCTTTCTTTCTTTCTTTCTTTTTTTTCAAAGATTCAACCATATCTAAAGAAGAATAGGTCATTTCATCGTTTGCAAAATGAAGTACAGCTCCAACTTCGGCAGACAAATGGTCTCTCAAGAGTAAGCGACACAAAAATGTTCTACCTAGGTCTTAGCAATCCCTTAATGGGGTTGCTACCCTTATGCTCTTATTTATACTCTTAATGGTATGTAGAGGTTAACAAAACTTCAAATACAAAAGGCATGTTACAAATTCATTATTGGCCAAAAGAAATATGTAGTGGTTTGGGGTTTGTGCTTAGAACTCTGTAATGTAATGATGAATTTTCAAACTAATCTAAAGGAGACTGAAACTGAAAATAGGATAAAGAACAAAGATTATTATAAGCAAAATAACAAACCAATAAAAAATGGCTGGACCACTAGAACAGTCTATTTATTGATCTAAATAAGAAAAACCTTATGAAATACCTTAAATTTTGTCATAAAAATCTGAAGTTGACATTTACAATTTGAGATGGTGCACAATCTTTTGAATATGACTACATTTTAAATTGGTTACATTTTTATAGTCCCCTATAATGTAAATTCCATTGTCTCAATGAGAAATATAAAACCAAAACAAAAGGGGGCGCCTGAGTGGCTCAGTTGGTTAAGCAGCTGTCTTCAGCTCAGATCAAGATTCCGGGCTCCTGGCTCAGATGAGAGTCTGCTTCTCTCTCTCGCTCTGCCTGCTGCTCTGCTTACTTGTGTTCTCTCTCTCTGTTAAATAAATAAATAAAACCTTTAAAACAAAACAAAGTAAAAACCTACCTTTTGCAGCCCCTTCCCTGACCTTTCTTTTAGGGTAAAGGTACATGATACAGATTCTAACAGATAAATTTTCATGAAATTAATATATGTAGGGGAAAAGGTAGGACATGGGACATCCATTTTGCTGCTGTAGGAATTGGCAAAAACCACATGATTCTTTGTTCAAGATGTGGTGGCTCCAATTTCCTTACTGGTGGGAACAGTATGGTTCTGGGGTCTATTCAGCATCTTGACCAAGTTGTTCCTGGATGTTTGTCTTAGAAACTATTTCACTAAACTTTCCAAAGATTCTGTAAACTATCTAACACCTGTAGTAAATCCTTTCTCTCTTGAACCAATCAGAGTGGATTCTGTTGTCTGCAACCCGGAACTCTGTTTAGTATAAGATCCATTGTGTATGTGAGTCTTTCTTGGAAAAATTTAAATGATGTCGCAGTAACAGAAAGTCTCATTTTATAAATCATGAATATTTAGAAATTTTTATGGAAAGTTTCTTTCATTAAGCACAAGTTGATTCAATGAAGATTGATATTAATATTTATTCAGATTTACCCTTTTAAATGAAGAATAAAACAAAATTAATGTGTCTATAATTAGTTTGTGATATTCATAGATTCTTCTTAGAGTGCGATATACAATATACATATATGGCCATATGTATACATTTATAAACATTTTGATTTTTTTAAAAAGATTACTTATTTATTTGATAGATAGAGATCACAAGTAGGCAGAGAGACAGGCAGAGAGAGAGGAAGGGAAGCAGGCTCTCTGCCAAGCAGAAAGCCTGATGCGGGGCCTGATCCCACGACCCTGGGATCATGACCTGAGCCGAAGGCAGAGGCTTTAACCCACTGAGCCACCCAGGCGCCCCAACATTTTGATTTCTGATTGTGAAGGTATTACATCTTTCTTCTTGTATTCCTAACAAAAATACTCTAATTTTTGTATTTGTCGACTTACAACAATTGTATTAATAGGCTTAACAAGAAAGAAATTCTTAAGAAAGATGATGATTTCAATAAAACTGTAAATATTTACAAATGCTTTAAGTATATGCTCCGGAAGTATAAAATTAAATGTTTTAGCATGAGAAATCCTATTTAGTATTGGCATTCCTTCACATCACTCAAGCAGGCTACTGAGGAATCATTCTGGAGTTACTTTATAATACAAAGGTAGAGTACAGGCCCCTGTGAATATTTTATAGTTTATTGTATGGGTGGGTATTCTTAAATTTTAATGCCGCAAAAGAAATGGGTAGCCCCGGAATCCTTGTGTCAATGAGATAGAGAGGAGGCTGGTGATCCAATTAGTATAATGGGCATCTGGCAGCCAAATGATGCATTTCAAAACCTGGCTGACAATGACTGGCCCTCATCCACCCTTTCGCAGTGTAAAGGGGAGAAGACAGGATGTGGATCCTCCTGCTCTTTCTGTGCTGCTTTAAAGGCAACTGTGTCTTGAAAACCAGATTTTTTTCTATTATACCACTTGTCATCCATATATTACTTCTCCATTCCACAGGACTTCTCTTTCCTTTTCCATCCCATACTTCTTCTTGGCTTCACTTTCATGATTCCATGGTGGTCCTGTCAACCATTCTATTCTTAGTTCATAGAAACCAGCCATTCTCTTGAGGATATTTCGGTGATGGGGCAGTTACTTCAGCAAGTTTTAATCATTTTTCCAGTCTTCAGATTCAAGTAGTGGTTTTTCAGGTTGTTACCTGTTAACATAAACAATAGAAAGAAACACTAGAATAAACAATAGCATAGAAAGGAGTCTTCACATTTTAAGCTTGTGATTTTCTTTCCAAAGACAGGGAAAATGTAGCATGGCAAAATTTCCTCCTTATTCTTCCCTTGGAACTAGGATCATAATTCTTTAAATAAACTTTGAACCTTATTTAAAATTTTGCCCTGTATGTTGGATACAGTCAAATATGTGCCTCTTGTGCTCCTGTGTGTCTTGCTGTATGTGCCAAAATCCCAAGGCTTTGGCTGTTCTTACACCTGGGCCACTTCTCTGGATTGATTGTACATTACAGTTCTTGTATTACACCTGATCTTCTCCCAGACCTACAGGCTTGCTTACTGCTTGTCATACAAGCAGCAGATTCCTTAAGCTTAAGTTCTCCCTTGTGACCCACCGCTCTGCATATACAGGCTCCATTGGGCCCCTCATGTTGCCCTGTGGGACTTGGGCACTGGTACAACCATAATGCTACTCCCATGATTCCCTTTGCTGCAACTAATAATGTCCTTTGTCTCTGACTCAAGAGTCTTGTATCTTCTGTCAGCATCCAGGAAACTATGGCAGGCTTACTTAGTTTGAATAGTTATTCTGATGGGAGCTTTCCCACTTTTAACTCTGCTTCTCAGCATCAGGATTATTGAAGTAGGGCAAAATCCTAATGCTTTATTTATAAAATATCTTTCTCATGAGCAATTAAAATCACTGTCATATATTATATTTTCCCCTAAAACATTTTATGAAGTATGTAGGTGTAAGTTAATCCTGTTTTATAAATGAGGAACTGGAGATAGAGATTAAGTGATTTTCTAAGATCACTTAATTAATTCATAACACATCAAATGCTAGGCCTTCTCACTGTTCACTCAGGGCTGGGTGTGTTTGCTATGTATAATACTGCCATCTTCCTTCTCACTAACATTCTTTGTAATGATACCTATCTAATTTAGAACATAGAATTTATAACTGGTATTCTTCAAGGAAGGAAGAAATCTTGGTAGTATAAAATTACTAACTGAAAATTGGAAATTATTTAGACTTTCTAGTATTTCATAAAACATATTCTGTCTCATCATTCACAGACATTACTCATATAAAAAAAAAACTAAATAAATAATGTTTGCTCTTAGCCTCAAATACAGTGTTTCTTGCAGTGTAGTCCTCATCAAAATAATCTGGAGAGCCTTTTAAGAACATAGGTTGTACCCCAGACCTACCACATTAGAATTTCTAGACTATAAAGGAATCTTGAGTATCTTTTTTTTTTTTTTAAGATTTTTGTTTTAATTAATTAATTAATTTATTAGTCAGAGAGGGAGAACACAAGCAGGCAGAGCAGCAGGCAGAGCAGAGAGAGAAGCAGGCTTCCTGCTGAGCAAGGAGCCCGATGGGGGGCTCGATCCCAGGACCCTGGGATCCTGACCTGAGCCGAAGGCAGAGGCTTTAACCCACTGAGCCACCCAGGCGCCCTGGGTATCTTTTTTTAAAATCAAATCTCCCAGGTGATTTCTTATGGTCATTAAAGTTTACCAAGTAGAGATTGTTTCTATAAACTACAGGTGGGCACATCACCATCCATTGGCTAAATACATACAAACGGGAAAGTAGCGGATTTACAAAACTGTTTATGAATATAGTACTTATGAAAAACCTTGATAAAAGGAATGCAAATTAACACCAAATTTATGTCTATTGGAAAGCCAAAAATCTTCCCTTACATCCTGAAGTTAGCAGTAGTGGCTTAAAAAATGTTTGTATTTTGTGAAATAGTCGGGTTTATCTAAGGAATTCATTTGTATGGAGATCTTCTCTTCTGTGGTTGTGCAGCACCTCCTTTTGCCTATTCATAAAGCCATTCGATATATATTCATTGAGTGCCTACTTTCTGAGCCAAGGGCCATTCTAGGTACTGATGCTACACCGTCGTGGACAAGTTGGCTACGATCCCTGCCTTCAAGGTCTGTACTAGAAGAGGATGATAATTGCTTCCTAACAAAAAGTAAAATTCTTTACAGAGGAAGATAAAAAGATTTTGTTTGCCATCAGTGACTCCAAACTTGCCATTTTGTAGAAGAAATTTAAAAAAATTTTTTTTTCAATATTTGAAGCTGAAAGTATGATTCTAAGATTAAAGACAAGTACAAAATATTTCAGTAATTGAAATGCTTAGACAAATCTTATATTTCCTTAGGGGAGAGCCAACAGATAGCCTAGTATATATTCTGTCAAATAGGGGACACACAAAATTCACAAGTGATTGTTGTATGAATAGTTGACCAGCTAAATGAGAGAGTTACAAACCATGTTGCTTTGGAGGCTGAGTAGTATGAAAAAAATAAAGCATGCCCAAACAGATACTGATTAAAGGAGCTCCTTTTGAATCTTTAAAGAAATCCTAATGCTTGCAAAAAATTTTATGCAAAAGGGATGGGATATAGGACAAGAGAGCAGTTTGTTCTTTTTTTTTTTTTTTTTTTTTTTTTTTTAAGCTGAGGGCAGATTGGATTTGAGGATTCTTAAATCCAAAAATCCCTAAGTGTAAAGGTCTTGGGAGGTAAGAACAGTTGCTGGGTTTGGTTTTGGAAATGTCATTTGAGGTCAGATATGGTACTGGAAACAATACTAACGAATCTGGACTTAGTTGTACAGGCAGTAGAGCTCATTGATGGTCTTTAAGTAGGAGGGAGATGGATCAGATTAACATTTAGCTAGGTAACTGGTGTGATGATATGCAGGCTGTGTTAGTAGGGAAAAGAACACAATTTGGAGGACAGTTGGGAGATCAAAGAGCAGATTTTGGAGCAAAGAGCTGGCCATGGGCATACCAATTAGGAGATGGATTCAAGGTATTTTACTGGCAATAAAGGCAATGAGAAGGGCAAAGGAGAAAGAAAAGATGTAGTTCTAATAATTTTCAATAAAAATAAAGGTGTATTTTTGCATGGCATCCCCACTGTTAAATTTATGAATCATCATTGGTGGGTCAAAAATTTCCTGGTAGACTAAACCTTGGTCAAGGAGTTAGCCAACCTGTACCTGGCTGAAAGTTCTAGTGCTAGAGGTGCTTTGGAGGCACTCTTCCAAACTATGACCCTCTGTGGACTCCGAGATCTTCCCCAGGGTTAGTGTCTGTTAGTGACAGATGGAGCCTGAGAGGTCAGCTAGCAGATTGCTCATGTTGACAAAGCTAGTTAGTGGCAGAAGTAGGAGCAGAATCCTGATTTTAGTATCCTGTTCATTTCACTCTGCTGCCTCAACTGTGTGTGGATCAAATAGAGCCACTGGTTTTTCAACTAAAGGGAAGAAAATTAGATCATCTGTACTGGTGTTTCTCATAATGTCTGTATTCATCAGTGTTCTCCAGAGAAACAGGACTAATAGGATAAATGTAGATGTATAAGAGATTTATTGTAGGAATTGGCTCATGCTATTGTGGAGGCCAGGAAATCCCACAATCTGCTGCTTTCAGGCTGGAGAACCAGGAAAGCCAGTGGTGTAACTCACTCCAAGTGCAAAGGCCTGAGAACCAAGGGAGCCAATGGTGTAAGTGCCATTGGAATCCAAAGGCCCAAGAATTGAGGGACTGATGGCATAAGGCCCTGTCCAAGACCCAGGGCCTGAGAACCAAGAGTGCCAATGTCCAAGGGAAGGAGAAGATAGATGTCCCAGCTCAAGCAAAGAGAGATTTTAATTTTAAAGTCATGCTACTCTTCCTTCTCTAAGATATTTCTACCTTAACTCTATTACTATATCTTTTCCAATGTTTTCCAATGTTCCAATATTACTATATCTTTTCCAATAATCATAAGATAGAGTTATAGTTTTGTATACAGTTACACTAACACCTCCCTCACTGAGCATCATGGGTCTAGGTCAGCATCTCCGTTCCAAGTCTGCTGTCCTCAGAATGAAGCACCCACCCCTTTTTTAAAAGATTTGTTTTTTCTTAGTGGTAAGTTGTTGGATGTGGCTAGGGTACAGCATTATTATGTTTATGGATTATACTGCTATTTTAGCACATGAAATTTTCTAGCCTAAAGACTCCTTCGATCTGGGGTTCTGTTTTGAGACTCTAGTTGGTACAGATTCATCCTGCTGGAGTTGATGGATTATCCAAAAGGAAAGTCCAGGCCAATCTTTATTTATTAATTCTGTAAGTTTAAGATTTATTTTTTTAATCATTTGCTTAAAATGGTACATACTTATAACTCCACAGGTTCCTAGAATTCATTTTAAGAATAATGTCAGCGCTAAAGAAATTCTAAAAGAGATGCATTTATTTTTATTTTTCAGCAAATCTGCCTCTTAAGTAATGTCAGCCAGTCTACTTCAATTTTATGTAAAACAGATGTAAAATTTCTGGCAATGAGTAAGGAAGTATTTGATGATATCCATAAGAATGATTAATATTTTAAGAAAATCCTTTTGGGAAGCCTAAATAGATTTCAAAGCCCCAAATATCGACATTGAGAATGAATACTAAGAAAAATCAAGTCTCTATATTTAAATGTTAGATCTGAATACTTTGTGCTGATGGACCAGTAGCCTTAATTAGATAACAAATCATCACTGATGTAGGGGAGGCAAAATTTTCTATCTTCTTAGGATTTTTTTTTTTTATTTTGGGGGCAGAAAATTAAACTGACATACAACAGGTTACCTGGAGAAAAGCATACAGATTTATGTAAGGTTTATGTGATAGTAGGATCCCTCACCATGACATGAAGACCCAAAGAAATAGCAAACTTCTATAAAGTACTTTTCTGTAAGGTTAGGCAGAGACACACGATGGTGGAAAAGTCACTAAAATACAGAGGGAGACTAAGGGAAGATAAGAATTATTTTAACCAGTCCTGTTTGTACAGAATTTCTTGGCTTTGCGTCCCTGTTGAAGATTATTTCTTCATTCCTGATACAGGAAGGGTGTCGTTCACATGGGAGTTCTCATCTCCCATTTTCAGGAAGAAAAAAGGGATGTTAGAATGCTCTTCTTGCATTCTAAGGGTCTGCTGGGTTTTTTTTTTTTTTAAAGTGTCCCTAGCTCCAAATAATCCTTATGCCAAAGTGGTATATTTTGGTGTATTTAGTGGGATACATACTGTCACCCATCACAGACTAGAGGGATTTTCAGGGATCATGAAACTATCAGATCTGTGCCTGGCAGACCAACACTCACTACACAGCGGTCTAGACTTTTATTGTTGTTAATTATAATCCAAAATAATTATGTGCTGGAGGCAGATACATATCCTTCAAATGAACGTTTTAAAAAATTGTGACTCTAAGGGCTGTGTTGCTTAGGAAAACAGTTGGCTGGTTCAGTGCTAGGTTTATCATTAGAAGTTAAAGTGCCTGTTCACAGGGCTGTTCGATGATGCTGAAATTCTTGCTGAGATGGGAGCTGTGTGTAATTCTACTGGTTGGCAGTTGAAGGGCATTTTGTCGCACAAGCCTGTGTCAAGTAGAAAGCAGTTTTTCACTTTCATTATTTTAGGGGAATGTGATTTACAAGTGTTTAACAGTTCTCATAGCAGGTTCAGGTGTGTACTATAATTTCTTTTTTATTCAAAATATATTTCTTAGATAAATCTCATGAGTCACATAGCCTTAGTTTCAGGGTGATAATGATCTAACATTAGTGGCCTTAAGTTTTTTGTTTTTTTAAAAAAATTTATTATTACTCAAAACAAATGGCTTCCAAAGCTATTGAGGCCATGTGTTCCTACTCTGCCTTATAAATCTTGATGTGCCAGGTACTGGAGCGGTTGCTTAGTTGATCCCTTGGGAAGCCTGAAGTGAAAGCATTGATTAGGCTCTTTTGGGCTGAGAGCCCTATTCAGCTATTTAGCTGGCAGAAAGTCTTCGTTTTTTCATTAGGGAAACTGGTGACAGCAGAATCTTGCCTGGAGATATTTATTATTATTAGTGTGGTCATAAGCACTGTCTACTGTCTCCTCACAGGTCCTGTTGGTAAGCCATTCTGGGAGCAAAGAGATGTGCTTCAGTCTGTATTTATTTAGAATATTTTAAGTGGATACCTTTGTCAATGCTTATCAGATAAAGCTCATGAGATTTTCTGTATATTTGCTAAGATAAATCATTCTGTGATACGCTTCTCGAATTCGGAGTGGAATGTACTGTAATCTGATTTGAAAGCATCATGGGAAATTTCAACATTTTAGTATTGATGAATATCAATTTAATAGATGCATGCTGTGTACTTCTTTACTGAACAGGTACTGTGGGAACTTGATGGACAGCCACAATTATGGCCATAGTAAGTGCCATGTACTCAAATGTCCTATGAAAAAAAAGCATCACAAATATAGTGGTATGCAGGATGTGGTTTTCTTTTTAAATATTATATTTGATTTATTATTTATGGACTAAAAAAGAGAGGTGAGCTCCATTAACCCAGTGACCTTTATTTTTTCCCAAGAAGGATAATTGCGTTCTAATGGAAATATAGGAACAGTAGGTATTATAAACACAATTCTCTCAAAGAGTGGGGCTGCTTGCTTCAGCCTCTGAAAGCATCCAACAAAGGGCTCAGCAAAAATTTATAAGCAACTCAAATTCTTTACCAAAGTAGAAAAATACTGCCAAATGTGTTAGCCTTGGGAAAATCGGATACCGTCAAATGTGTTAGCTTGGTGTTAATCTTTTATTTTCTTCAAGCATATTGTGTTCTTTTTGAAGTAATAGTTATTGGTTTCATTCAAGACTGAAATTAGAGCCTTACAGTGTCACTTGGCGTGTCTCAAAGATAGCAGTGAAGCATTCATATGTGCAAGCGCCATGTGAATCTTGTGTGAAAATCATAAATTAAGGGCTCCCACTCTGGTCACTTCCCACAGACCTTCTGTGTTTTCTGATTTGATCACATCTGGTGCTCATTCATATTCCACTGGTTTTCTGTACTGTTCTTCAGCTGTTAGCAGCAAAAGAGAAAGATAAAGTTGGTGTACGTTTCTCTCTCAAAGCTGAATTTCTTCAAAGTTTTATAACAAGGTCCTCTGTTTTAGATGGTGCTGTTTCTCCCCCCATCAACCACCTCCTCCTCCTTTCTTTTTTCTTTCTTTTGTGTGTGTGTGTGTGTTGAAGTGTCATTTCATGAAATGATGTTCACTATACTTGGTACTTGTTGTTTTAATGATCTTACTCAGCACACACAAACAAAAAAGTGTCAGCTCTACTTCATATTTCTCCACCCTTAAAGTTAAAAAAAAAAAATTAACTGATCTGAACATCCCCAAACCTGGAAATGAATTCCTTTGTCAAACTGTTTTGTGATTTTGAAGGCTCCAATCTCAGAGTTGGGAAATGCTTCCTCTGAACTGTTGGTTTGCTATTATTTGTTATGTTGTATCTCCAAACAACACTGCTTAGTACTTAAGAGCCTGGGTGATGAACCCAGGCAAACAGCCTTCCAGTTTCAGTACTGCCCTTTATTTGACCTTCAGGGCCTCAGTTTCCCATCTGTGTAAATGGCAACAACAAAGCACCAATTTATGGAGGTGCTAGGACCATTAAGTGAGTTAATATTTATCGAATGCTTAGCACCGTGGTTGGCATAGAAGGCATGTATTGGCATATATGAATTTTGTAATTGATCATGTTTTTCTTCTGTGTTTTGGTAACAGGATATTTGTAAGATTTGCCCATGTCTGGCTCAGGATTGTCTGGGACATGATCGGGTGAAATCATATAGCCGGCCAGCTATTTCCCTATCTGTAGTCTCTCTTCCCTTTGACTTCCTTAGCTGTATCGTTTTCTCCATTGATTATATGCACTTTAAAAAATCCCACCAAATAATCACCCAGCCTTCCTCAGAGTATAGATGTGAGGATATACAAACTCAGAATTTCTGAGGGTGGGGCTCAAAACTCTACTTTCCAATAAGCGCCCCAGGTAATACTGAAGCACACTCAAACTTGAAAATTACTGGCTAAATAGAATGTGTACTATTTTATATTGTGAGACATTTTTGTATAAAGTATAAATCAATAATGCCAAAATATAAATAAGTAAATAAATAAATATCTCACTAGCATTTGGGATTGAGGTAAGATATAAATTAATTGATTAAATCTAGAAGTTCCATTTCATGCACCAAGCCTTCACCTGCCTCTTCAGGCAAAGTGTCTTCACAGTCTTCTGACTTCAGAGCTGCTTTGATTACACAGCTTGCTTGGCCACTCATAGAATTCTAGAATATTATAGCTGGAAATCTAGAGGAGGTGGCTGTGGCCATGAGGCACTAGGACACTCCAGGGAACTGGCTGCCAAAGACGTCATCAATAGAGCCAAGACCAAGCAGGAGAAGATTAGAGGAACCAACACTGTTGTCATTCACAGTATCAAACTCTGCTGTTTACTGAACACCTTTCAAAAAATAAACCAGATTTGTACTGTATCTCATTTAATTTTCACAATAACTCCATTAGCTACTATTTTATCCCCCCTTCATAGATTGAATTAAGAAAGCTAAAAGATGTTAAACCATATGTTCCTGAGACCAAGACTAATAACAGTAGAACTGGCTCTCACCCAGAGTACCTGATCCCAATACTTCTACTCCTAACTGCCATGGTTTCCGGTCTGCTGTTAATCCCAGGGAGCCATGCAAGGAAAGGCAAAGGCCTCCCATCAAGTTCCCAAACATGGTACTGACAAGCTTGGAGAGGTAGTTGTGAAACTTCCTGACTTCCAAGATCATAAAAAAGGGCTCTTTATTCATTTGTGACAAAATTGACTGAGGAGTGGCCCATCCTATAATATGGCACAGAAACGTGTACAAACCCAGCCTTGCGGCCTGACTCACCGTCTTAATCACAGATTTGTACACCTGCTGCTTACCTCTTGGTTGACTTTTACTGTGGGTAGAAGTATTGACTTGCTATCATATATACCTCAAATTTGCCATACTAAAAAGTGGTGTCGGACAAAGAGAAGTCAGCAGTTGGCACTCCTACGCCACCTAGCACTTGGCAGCCAAGCTCTTCTGAGCGGTAAGGGAACCCGAACAGTGGAAGTTCATCTCAGGACAGAAGCCAGCCTCAGAAGTCAATTATGATTCCCTGCTGCTGCTTATGATTCCCTGCTGGTGCGTCTGGTACCATGATGGGTGCTTTGGTCTGGCCAGGCAGTGCAGGGGTCCCAGCAGCATTCGCCATTTGGAGAAAACAAATATTGTGACAGAGACTGAGTAACCACTGGAAGCTTGAAGTCCTTGTTTTGCATTTTGAGCCCACGCATGGCAGGTTGGACCTCAAATTGAGCGGTAGTACCTGGGGTCGTGGCCTAAGAAAGTTTCAGTGGGCATTAAAATTTCACAGTTTTCTTTCACTGGTTTGGTTTCGTTTGTTGTTTGTGCAGGAACTTGGTACATCAAAACCTTTTCAGGTTTTGTTGGATGGGAGTCCTAGGAAAAAAAGTTCTAATCACCGAGAAATAGATGTTCCTTTGAGAACAGTGATTAAGCAGCATCTGATTGTTCATCCAAGGGCCAGATTTTGCAAAATCTTGTCCCCAACAAATTTAGCAAATTGAGTGATTTTTTTTGCCTGTATTTTACAGTTACTCACAGCACACTTCCAGTTTTGCCTTTATTTCTAACTTGCTCAGCAGGAACAACTCATTGGATAGGAACAGCTTATTCAAGAAGTGTGAGGGCACTGTGGTGTGTAGTAAATACAGACAGACTCGCCATCAGAGAGAGCGGAGTTCTAATCCTGGCACTGCCACTCACTTCCTATGGACTTGAGATAGGTGTCTTAGCCTCTCAAAACCTCTGTGGGCTAATTTTTAAGTTGAGGATAATAATACTTGTCATACAGAGTGGGTGCAAATTAATTCAAGAAAGCAATCACGGTGCTTTTTGAGCCCTTACCATGTTCCAGGCACTAGTCTAGCTTTTATAGATACAAGTGGTGAACTTGAGCTTGCCCTCAAGGAGCTTGTGTTCAAAAGGGAGAGAACCAGGCCAAACACTGGTTACAACAAAAGGAGATGCTGGTTGAAGCATCCGGTGCATAAGGGGGAAAATAAGTAAATTGGTTTAGGTCAGTTGTTCCTGGCATTGACTATTCATTAGGAACCCCTGGAGTTAAAAACAAACAAACAAACAAAAAAACTACCCATACCCTGGTCACACCATAGACTAGTTAAATCAGACTAGGGATGTATCTTGGGGACCAGTAATTTTTCAGCCCCCCAGGTGATTCTAATGTGGAGCTAGTTTTGAGAAACACTGGGTCAGGCTGTGATCAGGGGATTATTAGCCAAGGTCTTGAGGCTGAAGCATGTAGCATGATCCAGAATTGGCCATGTGTAAAGAGAAGGGAACTGCATGGAGAACAAGAAGAAGGGGCGCGCGCGTGTGTGTGTATGTGTGTGTGTGTGTCTGTGTGTGTGTGTAAAGCTGCAGGGGTAAAAGAATGTGATACATTCTGGGGAAATGCAAATAATTCTGTGTGGATTGAACATGGAGCACTAGAGGAGTAGAGCAGGAGATGTTAGCTGGGGCCAGAACACAAGGGTCTTTGAATTAACTTCTTAAGAAATGGCTCGTGTAAAGGGATCCGCGCTGGCACATAACAGGCCTTCAGTAAATGATAATGATGGCTATTATTAGTAGAGGCTTGCGTACTTAGAATCATTTACTTGTGGTGTGGCAAGGGTCAGTCTAAATATGTTCGCTCAAGGGTCTTAATGGAAGATTAATTCTCAGAACATTTCAATATACTGGCCATGCGAGTGGGAAGGGGAGGTTGCTGTCTGGATTGCTGGTTTTGCTCCCTTCAAATTGGGCCTTCGGAGTCTAGTGAGTAATTTCTCGCGGAGTGTGTGTGTGTGTGTGTGTGTGTGTGTGTGTGGGGTAAAATATACATAGCATAAAATTTATCATTTTAACCATGTTTAAGTGTATAGTTGAGTGGTATTAAGTACATGCGTGCTGTTGTGCAACCATCACCTCTATCCTTCTCCAGAACTTTTTCTTCATCCCCAGATGAAACTCGGTACCATTAAACACTAACTCCCCATTCCCACCCTTCCTTCCCGCAGCCCTGACCCCCTCTATTCTATTTTCCATCTCTGTGGATTTGATTCTTCCAGGTATCTCCTCTGAGTGGAATCATACAGTATTCGTCTTTTTGTGTCTGGCTTATTGTACTCACATAATGTCCTCACTAGGTTTTAAAAGTCTTAGTCTCTGTTTCCTAAGGCCTTAGGTCTTTGGCTTGGACCTTGAACTCTGACATTTTAAAAGCATACAAACAGCTTTGATGTTAGGGAATTCATAACATTTCAATACGGCATAAGAGAAAATGACAAAGCTGCATATGGTGTGTGCAGAGGGCCTGCCCAGAATCCCTGACAAAGGCGTGAACGTCCTGGGTTATCTGCTGTGGTTTATCACGCTCTGGTCCCTCAGGTAACAAGCCCAACAAAAAGGTGGTCATTTACTCACCTTTTCATGGGTTGTTTTTCTCTCTTTCTGTTCATTCAGGGGCAGTCAGATGTCTCTTTTCTTCAGGCTAGAGAGTAAATATAAATAGGAAATGATTTTTAAATCTCAATTCATCTTTATATTAAACCATGTTTGTTTGCAAAATTCTTGGGAGCTTCTCATGTGTAATCCAAAACTAGCCCCCATACACACAGAGTGCAGGAAGACTGAAGAAAGAGGTAGGTCCCACCAGATTGGCTGGTGGCTGGTTTAATGAGCAAGAGAACTTACATACGAGTCCTGTCTTGAGTGGTCTCAAGATGAGTAGATCTCCATACCTGTCTGCCAGTTCTTAAAAGTTTACATAAAGGCCTTAAATGGGTGCAGTCACAAATATTCAACACCATGTCACTGTCTCAAGGCTAGATGCCCTTGGAGGAGCTTCTGGAAGCAGGAAAGGCAAGCAGAATGCACATTCCGAGCACAGGGGACTGGTGAGGAGTCTGATTGCTGTGGTCCAGCTCATAGGTCACATCCTCTCAATGACCTCTCCCAGCAAAGCTTTAACAACTTGAGTCTTCACAGCCTTGTATTACAATGAGCAGACCAATCACATGACCGACATACATTCATAGTTCTCTCTGCATCCAGAAATTTTTATGAATAGCTGTTCCAAAGGATGGAAACCACTTGGCATAACAGTCCTATGAAAAGTCATCACATCTCACTCAGCAGCTTAATCTGGAAAGAACCTAAATTCTTCTCCCTACTCCCTTATCTCCCTTCTTTTCTTAAATTTTTATTTATTGAAAAAAAAAAAAAAAAACTCTTGAGTTCCTAATACATGTCAGGAAGTGCATTAGGGCCCACAACAGACAAAACAGATATGGTGTCTACTCTTACACAATCTAATGTGTTTAATTGGATATTGATTTATATAGTTGATTTCTGGTTCAGAGAGTCACTAGTGCTAAATTCACAGGATATGAAGTGGATCATATATTCTTACTTTTTTTTTTTTTTAACATGTGGTTGTGGAGCCACTTAAGGGGAGAGGCTAACCAACTGGCTGCCAAGCTGCCCTACAAGGTTGTAAAATTTCTGTTGTCCACGTCTGATGTTTGATTTGCAGTTCTAGAAGTTTCTATTCCAGTACCTCATGATGCACCTCCTAAGACAAGAGAAGAGGATAGACTGATGTTAACCAAGAGAATGGTGTACATCTGAATGTTGATTTATCAATTTAATGGGGGAATATCCCTTTTCAGTCACTAAAATATTCATTTTTATCATTTAATGAATCCTTCCCGTATTGGGGTGAATGAAAGGCTGAATATATAGTCAGAGGGATGCTAAGTGCAGACAAAATTGAAGTAATGTTGTGTAAATAGTCTTGAGGGATCTTTTATCCAGGCCAAGGGGACACCTGGTATAAATCCAAGTCCTGTGGCTGAGAGTACCTCTAGAGCTAACGAGTTGTATTGTACAGATGCTGGGTTCTGAGTGACACGTTCTTTCATCATGTATGCCAGTATTACCAACATTGACTTACAGTCAGATCATACTCTTTAAAAAAAAAAAAAAAGATTTTATTTTTATTTCTTTCTTTGACAGAGAGAGTGAGAGAGTACAAGTAGGGGGAGGAAAGGGGGAGTGAGAAGCAGACACCCCGCTGAACAGAGAGCCCGATGCGGGACTCAATCCCAGGACGCTGGGATCATGACCTGAGCCGAAGGCAGGTGCTTAACCATCTGAGCCACCCAGGCGCCCAGATCATACTCTTAACTTAGCCATTCTGACTCTTTAAAGTGATTTTGCTTATTTCTGATCTCATCCATAATGAATCATGATGACTCGCCAAACTCTTAGGATTCTTGAACTTTTCTTGTACCCCCTCTAATCAAATTGTTCTCTTTGCTTCCGTCTACCACTGCATTCCAAAAGGTGCTCTATTTAAAAAAAAAAAAAAGAAACATTATCTTTAAATAATCCGTGGGTTTTTCTTCAGTTAGGCCCTTCTAGTTTTTCATCTGTTTAATCCATGTCTATCTACTGTGCTTGCCTACTGACTAAATTTTAGGGAAGTGCTTTGAATGGAATGCAGACCCAAGCTTTCAGAGAAAGAAAATCTGGTTATCAATCATGACCTAGACTCCAATGGCTTAGTTTGGAATAATATCCATAATGCTATTTTTCACTCTTTCCTCACTTCCTCAGGGATCTCGCTGTGCTCTGTGACTGGATCTGTTTCCCTGGTTCTGGATTCTAGTCTCCTGTCTTTCCCCATGGGTCCATTCTAGAAGCATCTTGACTTGGCCTTTTTGAGTTGTAACCATCTTGGATTTATGTGGATTTATGAGAGTCTTTGAAATGTGAGAAGGTAGGCAGCTGTCTGCTTTACCTGTGCTAAATCTTGGCCTTTGTTCAGATGGCTACTCTTTATATTTTTAAAATAATGCCTACTTAAACTTCCTATCCTTACATGATATCCCTGATAATTTAATATTATTTTTCATAGCTGCACAGAATGGAACTTCTTTTTTTCATGGACTCCTGATAGTGACGCCATGCCCCTGGACCTCATCATCCGTCTGCCGCCATCTGTTGGTATGTGCAAGCTACAAGAGTTGACCTGTTCACACTTCCCTGCCAGGAACCTCGTGTGTTGGTATCACCTTTGTCATCACTTTTGTTATTGCTTACTTCAGGGAAATTAATGTGCTGGCTAGTGACATTTTCACTTCCCATTTTAGGACTTTTGGGTGTGATGTGTTTTTAAAAAGCCTATCCAGTATATTAATAATGGACAAGGGATGGCGTCATGCAAGCACACAGGGCCTTGAAGACCAAGGTCTCAGGGGATTCAGAAGAGCAAATTATAGAGTACATTTTATGACTTGGAAAGGGAACAGATACTATAATGAATTTTTAAGTTAGCAATTTGTTTAGTCTCCTGAGGCCCTGGCAGTTTGCTGAGGTTATGGGGGTAAAAGCACCTGCAGAGAGGAATTTCTCAGTCAGAACCAACATTTAAAGTAGTGGTGTGTTAATGCTTAAAAAGAAGTCCTGCATACATTTTTTATAACTTCTAGCGTTTGCAGCTGGATCTAACGAAGGACGCTCCGAGAAGTTGAGCCAGCTTGCCATTGTCCAGGCTCCACTTTACATTATTTATGTTCTTTCCAATACAGCCTATGGCACATTCTTAAATTAAAGACAGCTTTGCTAAAAGTACTAGGGCCTGAATGGAGGCATGTGGCAAATGCCATGGAGTCTCTACCTTTTTTTTTTTTTTTTAAACCCTGCTGTTCTTATTAAGGAATACTCAGTGACTTAACTTAAAATTAGGCACATTTTTGAAGGATTCTGATTTCATGGGGCTGCTCTTCAAGTGAGGAACTATTATGTGATTAGTGTTTGATTGAATGTTCAAAGAGGAAAGTTTCTATTGCAGTGTCAAGTGGAGATGTGTCATAAAGAATTGGATCAGAGCTCAAAGGTAAATTGAAGATTCCATGAATTTTTATGATCTAGGCACAGAGTAATTTAAGTTTAAAAAGAGAAACCAAGTATTTTGGCACTCTTCAGCAATAGGCTAAAGAGGTTATGACCTAAATTCAAATGTAGTCCTGTAGACCATTGTTTTCTATGGCACCAGAAATCTGGAAATAAGAAATTCATATTCTGGAGTTCCCAGGGGGCTTGAGTTGCAAATGCAGACCTATTAACATTGTTGCCCAAATCATGGGAAACCTTGGCCTCCATTTTATCCCCTCCTGAAACATTTCTTCTTATTTCAGGCATCCCCAAGGTGGTGTCTGCTTGTGTTCAGAAGTTTATGCACGCACATTTTTCTCTTGCTTCTTCACCGAGCTCCTTCTGCTGCCCTGGGAGCATTGCTGGGCATAGGGCTGGTTCTACAGGGTGGTCTCTCAGTCTGTTGTGGGATGTAAAGGGCTTCCTCTCCATGCCCTTCAGGTTCATGGTTAGACCTTCTCTTCATCACGGTTTGAAATCAGAGCCGTGTGCCTATGAAGGGGGCAGTCTCTACCCCATTCCACTTCTCTCCTTGTCTTCCTCTTCTGGGTGCCCTCCTAACCTGGAAAAGAACAGCTTTTTCTTCCATCAGAGAATGATCTTTTTGATGACTAATTCGGTGCAGATTGCTTTTCACAAAGATCTCTAGGCCACCAGTTCTGCAAACTAGATTGCAGACAATTTAGTTTGGATACGGGACACCCTGCTGCAAATGCAGTTTTACTTGAAAAACAGGAAATGTAAGGAACTGTGGGAGAACACTCGTCAGTGCAATAGTGAATGTTCAGACAAGCTTAAATGACAAACAGGAACATGTTCTGAGAAACATGAGTACCTTTTGATTGACCTTTGAGATTTTCTGCTGGCCACGATAGACCCTTATTTGGTTATTCTCCATTCCTTTGTGCTGCAACTGCACATATAGAAAAGATAAAGATGGAAGAAACTTAAAAATGGAACATTCAGTATTTCTGCTCTAAAGAAATAACTCCTAAAAAATTATCTATCATAAGTAACTCCTTTTCCCGTGTGTATTCCTTCTCTCTCTCTGTACATATACATACAGTCATTCTGTATGTTGTGTAATAGATCTTGCTTTTTCTCACTTTATTGGCATACATAGATATACCTCATTTTTTACAGGTATATTGTATGATATATCGTTGTATTATAATCTCATCAACTAGCCACTCATTTGTGGACATTAGAATTATGAAATATTATATTTACAAATAAAATAGTGTCACATAATTATCTGTTATAAGTAACAATTGAATGCCCACCAATGTCACTGTGCATTTTTTACCAGACTCAAGTCTGAATACTTTCTGTTCTGATGATACTCATCAATGTTCACATCAGGAAAGAACCCTGAAGAAGGATCTTGTTTATACTTATTCCGTCTAAGTAAATCATTTCTGTGTTTTAAGTCTAGATTCACTAAGTCATTAGTGTTCAAGTGTAGTCAAGACCATAATTCACTTCAAAACTTGCTTGGGATTTTGCAGTTTTACAGTTCATAGCAAGAAAGAGGCCAATTCAATACTTTCTAATAACGAATATTTTAAATCACTGTCCTATTTAGGAGGGAAATGATTATTCTTTGTTATACAATAGAAGGAGAACTATGGTGAATTAATTTTCTAATTCTTTTTTTCCACTCTGTTGTGCCTGTACTGCTAGCCCCTCCCTAACTCTGGACATGAAAAATGCCTCATACTCGCTTCCAACATGGGCCATCACCACCACGGTCAGCAGGAGAGGAATGTGGTTCTGTAACCCCATATTGTTCAACCTAATGCGGATACCAGGCCTCCCTGTGGGCTCATCAGGATTAATCCTGTTGTGCTTCACATACCCCAGAAGGCCACATCCCCATGCTTCCATATTGCCTGTAGTCTCTGTTACTGTTCTCTACCTCCACTCATCAGACCCAATTTCTTCCTCTTCCCCAACCTCCCACACTCTTCCCCAGGCCATTTGGAATTTATGGGCTGTCACAGCAAACCCTCCAGATCCCCAGCTACTGCTTAGAATGTCCTCTTCACTTGCTTGACCTAACTGAAACCTGGGTGCTTGCTACGGATATTACCTCCCTGCAGTCGTCTCCAATCGGGAAGCAGCTTATTATCGATATTCTCTTATCATTGTCACTATTACTATCCATAATGCAAGCACTAGAGGCCCTGGAGATTGGGGTGAGTGTCCGTCTTGCACCCCGTTCATCTCTCTTCCTTCTTCCTTCAAACACCCAGCTCCTTCGGACTTTATGCCTTCAGACTTTACCACCCCTCGGTGTTGCTGTATCTGCAGCCTGTAGACCCCCCTCATTCACGGCTGACCAGCCTGCCTCACTGTCCTCCTGTCACAAGTCCCTGGCATCTTTTCTGGAGGTTTTTGCCTCCAGCATCTTGGCTTCTTTGATCCCGAATTGTTCTTTCTGCCTCAGCCACCACTCCTGCTGTCTATACTTCGGCATTCCTGGTATCCATAACTGGACTAGGTCTACATCTTGACTTCGAGTTCCCGCCTCTGGACCAGCATCTCCCATGCTTCCCGCCTGCCTGTTCTAGTCCTCGCAACCAGCAGTCCCTCAGGCGTCTGGCCCTTTAATTCATTGAACTTTCTCTCATTTTTTTTCTTTAACTATTATTGTTCCTGCTTTTATTGTTGGTTCCCTCCATATTCAGCTTAGGACCTCCATTCTCACTAGAATCACACCCCTTCAGATATCCTCTCGCTCTTCTGTCTCCCTCCCCCTCTCAAGCCTGAGCCTGAACAGCTAAATAATGTGGAGAAAAAGCACTCAGGCGTGTTAGCCAGCCTCTCTTTAAATTCTTGGCTACTGCACCATAATGTATTTTATTTCCTCAGTATATTAGCTTCCTCCCTCCCTAATGTGACCATTTCAATTCCTTTCCTCTCTCCTAAATTCTTCTCCTCACTTAGATTCATTTGATAATCTTGCCCCGTGTACTGCTTAATAAAGACACAAGATGAAGCAGGAAGCCCCTCTTCATCATCGCCAGTCCTGCAGAGAGCTTCCCTCTCTCTGTAACTGGAGTTTCCCTTTCACTCCATCTCTGCGGATGAAGCATCCCCGAGAGTATTGAAAACACCAGTCTGTCCTCTGGTACCGGGCTCCTGTCCCTTCGCACTTCTTGGGGACAGGGCTCCCACAGTAGTTTGTCTTTGCGGCTCAGTACAGGGGACATGAGACAGACTTGCCTGAGCGTGAGTCTCGGCTCTGCCACCTCCCAAGTGTATGATGGGACATCCGTCTTCTTCACCTGACCCTTCTGTTAAGGTTATCGACTTCTCAGAGTCATGCAGATTAAAAGGGAGGATTTAGTGACCTGCTTAGGACAGGGCGAGGCTCACAGCGAAGGCTGTGTCTGCCTGAGCTGGCCCTGGCACAGTCAGCCACTGCCTCTCCTGGATCCTTCCCTGCAGCATGCAGATGTGCTCTGGTCATTTCGGGTCTTCAACAAACAGATAAATAGACTCTTCCCTTCTGGTCACATTTCCTCAGCCCCACCCACTACCTGGTCATTTCTCTGCTCCTCCAAACAACGAAGTTTCTCAATTCCATCCGCTTCTCTTTTCCTTCAGTTCTCTTGTTTTAGTCCAAGCCTCTCTAACCTGGATGGCTGCAGCAGTTTTAGGATCCATTCATTGTAAATCAGATAATGCCACTGCACTCCTTAAACACCTCTCCCAGGAGTAGCACAGACACTTTTTCTGGCAAACAAAGCCCTTTACCATCAGTATTGGTTAGATACTGCCAGGGTGATACTGAAGAACAAACTGCCCTAAAAAATCTAGCTTAAAACGACTCTTTTCTAATGGATCTGCTGGTCAGCCAGGGCCGCTCTGTTGATCCGGCTGGTTGGCTCCTGCGTGTTCACGTCGGCTGGCGGCTGGCTGACCCAGGCCTCATGGATGGGCCGTCTCTGCTTCGTGCTGCAGCCTTGCTTCGAGCCGTTCTGCTCCATGGGCCTCTCTTACTCTTCCTGGCACAGTCACCAACAGGCAGTGGTGGCACAAGAGGACAGACCTAAGTACTTAGCACAACTGACATCCCACCAACCAAAGACAACTGTGGGGCAGATTCCAAAGGTAGGGAGATCTACTTCTGAGAGGAATTGCAGTGATATGTCAAAGGAAAGGACATGAACGTGTGTGTGTGTGTGTGTGTGTGTGTGTGTGTGTGTGTGAGAGAGAGAGAGAGAGAGAGACCCCCCCACACACACATATACACACACATTGGAGCTAATAACTCATTTTCTGACATCTCACCAGTGACCTCACCCAGTGACCTATGGGTCACTTTTCTCTTCCTCGAACACAACAAATTCCTTCCATTCTAGAGCTGTTTGCACTATGTTACCCTGTGCTATAAATTTGCTGGTTGCTTTAGCATTAAAGTTTGCTTTCCAGAGGATTCCAGCGACATGACAGCTATTCCTTTTCTTCATTTTTTAAGCCATTAATTTCATTTTGGATGATCTGTACCCTTAGAGCATTCATTGACTTAAGGATAGATCTGAAAGCCTTTCAGAATCACTATCAAGTCAATAAAACACTTTTATTTTCCTCTAAGACCATGAAACCTGCCAAAAGATGAAAAACAAATTAAATTGCTCTCCATTTGCTCAACAGGAGTAACGGGCCGTAGGTGGAGCTCTAAGGAAAAAAGCAAATTCACTGGAATTTTAGAATTCGGGACTTGAGAGGACTTGGATTTTGTGAGCCCCTGAATTTCACAGATGCGATTGTCTCAGCATTCGTAAGCTAATTTTGTTTTTCTTTATTCAGATGACCACATATTTAGCAGTCGTTTAGGTGCTAGAGTGCCTGCCAGGCAGCTTGTGGGGTGTCCTGTGACCCTGAGGAGCAAAGTGGGCAAGGACAGAGGGGGTGGGGCTGGGGGCTGGCCCCGGAGGTGCTTCTGTGCAGTTTCACGGATGGAAAGGCCTCATGGAGGTGGAGTTCAAGATGTTGTACTTTGTGCTTCTGAGGGAAGAAGGAAAGGAGAGGGGTTTGGGGCCTGGGGAACAAGGCATGCTGCTTCCTTACTCTCCTGGCTTAGGGAAGCAGCCACCTTCCTGGTGAAGGAAAGGGGAATGTTTACAGCAGCACTTGGTGGATCCAGGCCAGATAGCAGGGGTGTGTGTGTGTGTGTGTGTGTATGTGTGGTCCCCCCCCCCCCCCCGCACATTTGGGTGCCACATAATCATCACAATCATGATTAACATAACAGTAGCTAGCCTAATTGAGGGCTTTCTGCAGGTCAGATAATATGAAAAATGCTTTACCCCTGAACCCATTTGACCCTTACGCTAATTACTCTTGGCAGTAAGTACTACTATCATTTCTATTTTAAAAGATGAAGTAATGGAGGAGTAGAGTCTTCAAAGGACTGAGCAGTGATACAGCCAGATTTATGCTCAGGGCTGTCTGGTGGTGGCACCCATGGGCTTCACCGCTGTACCACACTGCCCAGAGCAGAGGGTGAAGAGTCCAGCTAAGAAGCGGCAGGGCCGCCCCAGCACTGTGGGCAGGGAAGGCAGCGTCGCGCCTGCGAAACCAGCCTGGGGAAGCGTCCCCTAGGAGCCAAGAGATGCCATCTACAAGCTGCTACTGTCTGCATTTCACCTACGGTGGGAGGGAAAGGTGTCGTGACTGTGGTAACCAGATGCGAAGATCTACATATGATTGTGGCAGAAGCAGGGAGCATGTTGACATCTGGGTCAGTAAAAATCTAAGGGTCACCCAGGGCCCCTGTTGGAGACCAAAGAATTTAACATGCTTGAAAGCCCTTTGAGTTTCATCAGCTAGGAAGCTCGCATATGCATGTTATTTATTAGCATTATTCGGAAGGGTTCACTGGAGCAGGCACCCTGCCTTCTCGCTGTGTAACACTTTGGTCACTCTCCGGAGACGTAGCTGCACTCTGGTGGAGGCTCATATGACCAGGCTTCACTCTCCTGGTGGGCCTCCTCACGTCCCATGGCAGCTCTGTCCTGATGGTCATCGCCACTCTGGCCTCACCCACCCACTTCATCCCAGGCAACAGCAGAGAATGCGGAGAACTAGGAGCGCTCCAAGGCAGGAAGTAGGATGCATGAAGCTGGTGGGCAGCAGAGCCATTTAGAAGGGGCTTTGATCTAGGCCTTGCATCAGCCTGATTGGCCGGTGGGGAAGACCAGAAATAGCAGAAGCAGTGAACACTGATGAACTAGTTCTGCCAAAAGGTTTTGCAGCACATGACCGCTACCTTTCCTGCATCGCATGTGGTTGTCATCAGCATCAAAGGCAATAATGCAGAGAGCTTGTTTAATAAAGTGTGGTCCTAGGCATAGGGTACTTTTAGAGCTCTGTGGCAAACTGTATTATTTATAGACATCCGGTCTGTCTCTCGGTGGAAGAATTGTTCGTCCCCACCCGGTTGATACAGGCGTGGTCCTGTGATGTGCTTCGGCCAATTGCCTCTTAGCAGAAGTGGTGTATGTCATTTCCGGGCAGAAGTTTTAAGAACCAGTACGTGGTTCGAGAACCACATTCTCTTTCCCTCCTCTGGCTTCGTTGGGACGCAGCCTCTGTCAGTTTAGCAGTGATTCCAAGAGCAGCCAAAGCCCACTGCTGACCCAGGATGGGCACATGAGTGAGGAATAAACGTTTTAAGCTGCTGAGAGTTCTCGGGTTGTTTGATGTCGCAGAATAGCCTTGTCTTGACCAAATGATACCCAGCTAAACCCTGAAGTCTTAGGATGTTTCCGGAAATTAGCTACTAGAATGGTAAAAGCTACAATTATAATCAAGATTGAAACACTTAGGAAAAAGCCAAGGAAAAAGCCTTGGTTTCAGTTTGAACAGAAGAGACTCTTTTTTACTCATTGTTGTATTTTTAAGTTTTTCTTCATATCTTATGCTTTAGTCTTTAGCTGGAGTTCAGTTCTTAACTGGCATATACATATATATCCCAGTGTGCAGAAAATATGTGTACATTATATTTCTTTACCTTCTGTGCACAAACTTAGATTTATACTATTAGGAGATATGAAAAAACTGATTATTGACTTAAAAATCATTTTATACATTTTATACATTTGAACTTCACTATCTTTTTATTTTTAAGGTTTTTAAAAAAGTTTCATTTATTTGTTAGAGAGAGAGAGAGCGAGGACAGGCAGGAAGAGTGGTAGGCAGAGGCAGAGGGAGAAGCAGGCTCCCCGCGGAGCAAGGAGCCCGATGTGGGACTCGATCCCAGAACGCTGGGATTACGACCCAAACCAAAGGCAGCTGCCCAACCAACTGAGCCACCCAGGTGTCCCTGAACTTCACTATCTTTTTATAAAAAGTATCATTGTGCAGCTTGTTGGAAAATATCATCTATAAAATAGAACAGCCTGTTTGAGGGGTTCTTAGTAATGTCACCACTGACAAAATTTATATAATTGAAAAATTAAGAAATGGCCTATTTTTTTTAAAAATCAAGCCTACCTGAAACTATAAGGCATTTATTTTTAAGTGGAAAGAGAAATACTTTAAAAATATTACTGCCATTAAAAATTATTTCATGAAAATAATGAATACTGTTATGCTGGAAATAAAAAAATAAATAAATAAATAAATAAAAATTATTTCATGAAATAAATAATGAACTATTTTTTAATAAATTTTGCTCCAGGAGAAGTATATGATATTAAAAAAAATTACACTCATGTGACTTGACCAGAGAGAAACAGAGCAAATGACTTTACAAGGTACTTGTATGTGTGTATGTGGGATGCCTGGATGGCTTAGTCGGTTAGGTGTCTACCTTCGGCTCAGGTTATGATCCTAGGGTCTTGGTTCTCCCTCTGCCTGCTCTGCCTGCTGCTCCCCCTGTCTGTGCTCTCTCTCTGACAAAGTCTTAAAAAAGAACCCCAAAAAACAAACATGTATATGTGTATATATTGTGTATATATATGTGTGTATGCGAATGGCAAGAAAGTTTTATTCTTTTTAGTTTTGTTTTTAGGCTTTTTGCTGTATTCTTGCAGAGTACAAGAACAATGTCAAGAAGCATGTAGTTTTCTAAGGTACAATTTTCTGTTTTCTGTAGACAGTTCTTACAGTTTAAAGGAAAGTCATTAATAGATTTGTTTGATATTTTTGATTTGAAATTTAGGAAATCTTCTATAAATTTGACTGGGGTTGAAGTTAATAAGTAGGTTGAAAAGTACATGGGCCTGAAGACATATAGACTTGGATCTGTTTCCTAATGTTATCACTACTTATATGTATTTGGGCAAGTACATATATATCTTTTACCCTCAGTTTTTTACGTATATAAATGGACATATTAGTACAGTCCTCTATGCTATTGATTAAAAAGATAAGAGAGGATTGTCTTCTCTTTTCTTTGCATCTGTTTGTTTTCATCTGGATAGTTAGAACAGTGCCCAATACCACATATTCAATAAATACTTGTTGAATGAATGAGTGATTGAATGAATGTACAACATGGGTCAAAATACTAAAACAGGTATATAAACTTTATGAGTTAGTATCAATTTCTGGATCTCTCTATTGCACTTTTTTCTAGAACACCATCAAATCAGGCAGTATAATCATCTATCAGAAACCAGTAGCATATTTTTGTGTATGTGCACATGTGCATTCTTTTTTTTTTAAATTAACATACAATGTATTCTTAGCCCCAGGGGTACAGGTCTGTGAATCGTCAGGCTTACACACTTCACAGCACTCACCATAGCACATACCCTCCCCAGTGTCCATAACCCAACTACCCTTTCCTGACCCCCCTCCCCCCGGCAACCCTCAGTTTGTTTTGTGACATTAAGAGTCACTTATGGTTTGTCTCCCTCCTGATCCCATCTTGTTTCACTTTTTCCTTCCCTAACCCCAAACCCCCCACTTTGCCTCTCAAATTCCTCATATCAGGGAGATTGTATGATAATTGTCTTTCTTGGATTGACTTATTTTGCTCTGCATAATACCCTCTAGTTCCATCCACGTCGTTGCAAAAGGCAAGATTTCATTTCTTTTGGTGGCTGCATAGTATTCCATTGTATATATATACACCACATCTTTATCTGTTCATCTGTTGATGGACCTCTAGGTTCTTTCCATAGTTTGGCTATTGTGGACATTGCTGCTATAAACCTTCGGGTGCACGTGCGCCTTTGGATGCACGTGCCCCTTTGGATCTCTACATTTGTCTCTTTAGGGTAAATACCCAGTAGTGTGATTGCAGGGTCATAGGGTAGCTCTATTTCCAACTTCTTTGAGGAACCTCCATGCTGTTTTCCAGAGTAGCTACACCAGCTTGTGTTCCCACCAACAGTGTAGGAGAGTTCCCTTTTCTCCACATACTTGCCAACATTTGTCATTTCCTGACTTGTTAATTTTAGCCATTCTGAGTGGTGTGATAGACTGCTGTCTCATTGTGGTTTTGATTTGTATTTCCCCGATGCCAAGTGATGTGGAGCACTTTTTCATGTGTCTGTTGGCCATCTGGATGTCTTCTTTGCAGAAATGTCTGTTCATGTCCTCTGTCCATTTCTTGATTGGATTATTTGATCTTTTGGTATTCAGTTTGATAAGTTCTTTATAGATTTTGGATACTAACCCTTTATCTGATATGTTGTTTGCAAATATCTTCTCCCATTCTGTCAGTTGTCTTTTGGTTTTGTTGACTGTTTCCCTTGCTGTGCAAAAGCTTTTGATCTTGATGAAATCCCAATAGTTCATCTTTGCCCTTGCTTCCCTTGTCTTTGGTAATGTTTCTAGGAAGTTGTTGTAGCTGAGGTCGAAGAGGTTACTACCTGTGTTCTCCTCAAGGATTTTGATGGATTCCTTTCTCATGTTGAGGTCTTTTATCCATTTTGAGTCTATTTTTGTGTGTGGTGTAAGGAAATGGTCCAATTTCATTTTTCTGCATGTGGCCGTCCAATTTTCCCAACACCATTTGTTGAAGAGGCTGTCTTTTTTCCATTGGACATTCTTTCCTGCTTTGTCAAAAATTAGTTGACCATAGAGTTGAGGGTCTATTTCTGGGCTCTCTATTCTGTCCCATTGATCTATGTGTCTGTTTTTTTGCCAGTACCATACTGTCTTGATGATGACAGCTTTGTAATAGAGCTTGAAGTCTGGAATTGTGATTCCATCAACTTTGAGTTTCTTTTTCAACATTCCTCTGGGTATTCGAGGTCTTTTCTTGTTCCATATAAATTTTAGGATTATTTTTTCCATTTCTTTGAAAAAAAAAATGGATGGTATTTTGATAGGGATTACATTAAACATGTAGATTGCTTTAGGTAGCATAGACATTTTCACAGTATTTGTTCTTCCAATCCATGAGCATGGAACGTTTTTCCATTTTTTTGTGTCTTCCTCAATTTATTTCATGAGTACTTTACAGTTTTCTGAGTACAGATTCTTTGCCTGTTTGGTTAGGTGTATTCCTAGGTATCTTATGGTTTGGGGTGCAATTGTAAATGGGATTGACTCCTTAATTTCTCTTTCTTCTGTCTTGTTGTTGGTATATAGAAATGCAACTGATTTCTGTGCACTAATTTTATATCCTGACACTTGACTGAATTCCTGTATGAATTCTAGCAGATTTGGAGGAGAGTCTTTTGGGGTTTCCACATAAAGTTTCCTATCATCTGCAAAGACTGATAGTTTAACTTCTTCTTTGCTGATTTGGATGCCTTTAATTTCTTTTTGTTTTCTGATTGCTGAGGCTAGGACCTCTAGTACTATGTTGAATAGCAGTGGTGATAATGGACATCCCTGCTGTGTTCCTAACCTTAGTGGAAAAGCTCTCAGTATTTCTCCATTGAGAATGATATTTGCGGTGGGTTTTTCACTGATGGCTTTGATGATATTGAGGTATGTACCCTCTATCCCTGCACTTTGAAGAGTTTTGATCAAGAAAGGATGCTGTACTTTGCAAGTGCTTTTTCAGCATCTATTGAGAGTACCATATGGTTCTTGTTCTTTCTTTTATTAATGTCTTGTATCACATTGCTCGATTTGTGGATGTTGAACCACCTTTGCAGCCCTGGAATAAATCCCACTTGGTCATGGTGGATAATGCTTATAATGTACTGTTGGATCCTATTGGCTAGTATTTTGGTGAGAATTTTCGCATGTGTTCATCAAGGATATTGGTCTTTAATTCTCCTTTTTGGTGGGGTCTTTGTTTGGTTTTGGGATCAAGGTAATGCTAGCTTCATAAAATGAGTTCGGCTGTTTTCTTTCCATTTCTATTTTTTGGATCAGTTTCAGGAGAATAGGTGTTCTTCTTTAAATGTTTGGTAGAATTCCCCTGGGAAGCCATCTGGCCCTGAGCTCTTGTTTGTTGGGAGATTTTTGATGACTGCTTCAGTCTCCTTACCTAGTTATCAGTCTGTTCAGATTTTCTATTTCTTCCTGGTTCAGTTTTAGTAGTTTATATGTCTCTAGGAATGCATCCATTTTTTCCAGATTATCAAATTTGCTGCCATATAGTTGCTCATAATATGTTCTTGTAATTCTTTGGATTTTTTTGGTGTTGGTTGTTATCTCTCCTCTTTCATTCATGATTTTATTAATTTGGGTCCTTTCTCTTTTCTTTTTGATAAGTCTGGTCAGGGGTTTATCAGTCTTACTAATTCTTTCAAAGAACCAGCTCCTAGTTTTGTTGATCTGTTCTACTGTTTTTTTGGTTTCTGTTTCATTGATTTCTGCTCTGATATTTATGATTTCTCTTCTCCTACTAGGTTTAGGCTTTCTTTGTTGTTCTTTCTCCAGCTCCTTTAGGTGTAGGGTTAGATTGTGTATTTGAGACCTTTCTTGTTTCTTGAGAAAGGGTTGTATCACTATATGTTTTTCCTCTCAGGACTGCCTTTGCTGTGTCCCATAGATTTTGAACAGTTGTGTTTTCATTATCGTTCGTTTCCATGAACTTTTAAAATTTTTCTTTAATTTCCTGGTTGACCCATTCATTCTTTAGTAGGATGCTCTTTAGCTGCCATGTATTTGGTTTCTTTCCAACTTTCCTCTTGTGATTGAGTTCTAGCTTCAGAGCATTGTGGTCTGACGGTATGCAGGGAATGATCCCAATCTTTTGGTACCAGTAGAGACCTGATTTGTGAACCAGGATGTGATCTATTTTGGAGAATGTTCCATGTGCACTAGAGAAGAATGTGTATTCTGTTGCTTTGGGATGGAATGTTCTGAGTATATCTGTGATATCCATCTAGTCCAGGGTGTCATTTAAGCCTTTATTTCCTTGTGGCTCTTTTGCTTGGATGATCTCTTCATTTCAGTGAGGGCAGTGTTAAAGTCCCCTACTATTATTGTATTCTTGTCAATGTGTTTCTTTGATTTTGTTATTAATTGGTGTATATAATTGGCTGCTCCTATGTTAGGGGCATATATATTTAAAATTGTTAGGTCTTCTTGTTGGACAGACCCTTTGAGTATGATATAGTGTCCTTCCTCATCTCTTATTATCGTCTTTGGCTTAAAATGTAATTTATCTGATATAAGGATTGCCACCCCAGCTTTCTTTTGGTGTCCATTAGCATGGTAAATTTTTTCCACCCCTCACTTTCAATCTGGAGGTGTCTTTGGGTCTAAAATGAGTTTCTTGTGGCAGCATATTGATGGGTCTTGTTTTTAATCCATTCTGATACCCATTCTGATTGGGGCATTTAGCCCATTTACATTCAGGGTAACTATTGAAAGATATGAATTTAGTGCCATTGTATTGCATGTAAGGTGACTGTTACTGTATATTGTCTCTGTTCCTTTCTGGTCTACTACTTTTAGGCTATCTCTTTGCTTAGAGGACCCTTTTCAATATTTCCTGTAGAGCTGGTTTGGTGTTTACAAGTTCTTTTAGTTTTTGTTTGTCCTGGAAGCTTTTTATCTCTCCTTCTGTTTTCAATGATAGCCTAACTGGATATAGTATTCTTGGCTGCATGTTTTTCTCATTTAGTGCTCTGATTGTATCATGCTAGTTCTTTCTGGCCTACCAGGTCTCTGTGGATAAGTCTGCTGCTAATCTAATATTTTTGCCATTGTGTATTACAGACTTCTTGTCTCAGGCTGCTTTCAGGATTTTTGCTTTGTCACTAAGACTTGTATGTTTTACTATTGGATGATGGGGTGTGGACCTATTCTTACTGATTTTGAGGGGGTTCTCTGTGCTTCCTGGATTTTTATGCTTGTTTCCTTCACCATATTAGGGAAATTCTCTACAATAATTCTCTCCAATATATCTTCTGCCCCCCTCTCTTTCTTCTTCTTCTGAAATCCCAATTATTCTAATATTGTTTCATTTTATGGTATCAGTTATCTCTCGAATTCTCCCTTCGTGGTCCAGTAATTGTTTGTCTCTCTTTTGCTTAGCTTCTTTATTCTCTTTCATTTGGTCTTCTATATCACTAATTGTCTCTTCCTTATTTATCCTAGCAGTAATAGTCTTCATTTTCTTTTTATTTTATTTTATTTTATTTAAAGATTTTATTTATTTATTTGACAGAGAGAGAAATCACAAGTAGGCGGAGAGTCAGGCAGAGAGAGAGAGAGAAGCAGGCTCCCGCTGAGCAAAGAGCCCGATGCGGGGCTCGATCCCAGGACACCGAGATCATGACCTGAGCCGAAGGCAGCGGCTTAATCCACTGAGCCACCCAGGCGCCCCTAGTCTTCATTTTCAATTGCATCTCATTAGTAGCTCTTTTGATTTCAGCTTAGTTAGATTTTAGTTCTTTTATTTCTCCAGAAAAGGCTTTTACTTCTCCAGACAGGGTTTCTCTAATATCTTCCATGCCTTTTTCGAGCCCAGCTAGCACCTTGAGAATCATCATTCTGGGGAAAAAAAAAAACTCATCATTCTGAACTTTAGATATATTACCAAGGTCCATATTGATTAGGTCCCTAGCCTTCAGTACTGCCTCTTGTTCTTTTTTTTTTGTGGTGAGTTTTTCTGCCTTGTCATTTTATTCAGATTAGAATATATGAACGAGCGATGCCTGGGTGGCTCAGTCAGTTAAGCCACTGCCTTCAGCTCAGGTCATGATCCCAGGGTCCTGGGATCAAGTCCTGCATTGGGCTCCTTGCTTGACAGGGAGCCTGCTTCTCTCTCTGCCTCTGCATATCATTCTGCCTGCTTGTGTGGTCTCTCTTTCTCTTTCTGACAAATAAATAAGATCTTTAAAAAAAAAAAAAAGGAATATATGAACAAGAGAATAAAATACTAAGAGGGTGGCAGAGACCCCAGAAAAATGTACATTAACCAAATCAGAAGAGACCCCAAACTGGGGGGAGAAGAAAAGGGGTAAAAAGCTTTTTAAAATTTTTTAAAAATTAAAAAAAATATATATATATGTATATGTGTGTGTGTGTGTGTGTGTGTGTGTATGACTGGTGAAGAGAACAGAGCCACCCACTTGATTTTGGGTGTATTTTGGTCTCTTAGAGGAAACTACCTCCCAAAATTTTAAAGAAAGAAAAACTTACATATATACAAAAATAAGGGTAAACATGATGAAGGGATGGAATATGACTGTAAAGATGAAAATAAAAAAAAAATCTAAGAACAGAACTGATAAGTTGGTTGGAAAAAGAAAGAAAAAAGAAGTGGAGAGAATTTGCTCAGGCTGGAGACTAGAACAAATCCCTGTGCTGCTAGATTTAGGGTACCTTTTGATCTATTAGAAGAAATTGTATCCCAAAATTTTTAAGAAGAAAAAAATCTATATGTATACAAAAAATAAAGTTAGATACAATGAAGGATAAAATATGACTCTAATAATGAAGGTTTTAAAATATTTTTTTAAGAAAGGTATTGTTAAGATAAACTAGTTAAAAATGTTAAAAGAGGAAAGAGGAAAAGTTAAAAAATAGAGTAAGAAAAAAATAAAATTAAAAAATTTAATTAACTTTGCAAGACTAAAGAGTCATGGGGAGAAAACCATGAATTCCATGCTTTGCTTTTCCTTCCTCTGGAATTCCACTTTTCTCCTTGATCGGTGAGCTTGGTCTTGGCTGGATGCTCTTGCTGATCTTCTTGGGGAAGGGCCTGTTATAGTGATTCTCAAATGTCTTTGCCCGACTGCCCTTTCCAGGGGCTGGGCTAAGTAATCAGCTCGAGTTCGCTCCCAGGATCTTTCGTTCCCTGAACGCTTTCCGTAGAGCTCTGGAGGATGGGAATGAAAATAGCAGCCTCCCAATCTCCGGCCTGGAGGAGCTGAGAGCTCAGGGCCCCACTCCTCAGTGCACCCTCGGAGAGATGCACTCAATCACTCCCGTCGCCCTGGTCTCGGGCAGCGCTCCAAGCTCACCCGGCTTGTGACTGAGCGTTTCTGTCTGGCACCCAGCCCCATTTGGAGTCTCCAAACCCAGCAGATCTTGCCGCTCTGCTCTTCCAGCTGATGGAGGTGGGTCTCCCCAGATCTGCCTCTTGTGGGGTCCCTGCTCAAAGAGCAGTGGCCTAACTGTGCCATGGATCACAGTTTAAGGTAACTCCAAGCTGAGAGCTCACTTCTCGGCTCCATCTCTGTAGCTGGTTTCACTGCTCTGATACCTGTGAGCTCTGCTACACTCATATACTCCCGATCCTTCTCTGACCCCGTGGGACCTGAGACCACACTGTCCCTATGAGGGCTCCACTCTCTCATAGCCTCTGGAGCAATACCCTTCAGTGGAACAGACTTTTAAAAGTTCGAATTTTGTGCTCTGTTGCTCCGCCGCTTGCTGGGAGCCAGTCCCTCCCCGCACGGTCTATTTTCCCGTGGCTTCCATTCATTTCTCGGCACGTCCTACCTTTCAGAAAGTGGTTGGTTTTCTGTTTCTAGAATTTCTGCTCTTCTTCTCTTCGATCTCCTGTTGGGTTTGTAGGTGTTCAGAATGGTTTGATAACTATCTAGCTGAACTCCTGCGACCTGATGTCATCTCAAGTCTGCTACTCCTCAGCCATCTTGACCCCTCCCCTTGCACATGTGCATTCTGTAGCGTACTGTTCATTTTAAGATTTCATGACACAAATACACCCAACAAGGTAAATACATCATCATGCTTTTAATTTACATATGATTTATATATTCACCACTGATACAAGACCAGCTATATGTTACATTACCTACGATCAAATGCATGAATTCAAGTAAACTGTAAGACAAAAGGTAAAAACATTTTTAAAATCAAGGACAGTAATCACCAACCAGCAGAAAGCCATATAGCTTAAAAGCAGGTCAGTTGATTTTTAAGTTTCATTAATTTTTGGTTTTGTTATGGTAATATTCTGATAGCTCATTCATGCTCATGCCCTCTCCCTGCCCTGCAGCCCAGACATTTATATGGGGGATAAAAGCCCAGAGAAAGAGAAGAAGAGGACATTTGTCATACTCTTGCCAGTAAGAAGTTTGTAATCTGAAAGGAGAGACCAGACACAAAAAATGTACTGTCTAATCAGTGCTCTGATAAGGTGTGTAAAGTCCCAAAATGTGTAGCACAGACAATGGGAATGTGAGGGTAGATAACAAGGCACATAATGTGTCTAAATGCACCATATTCGGAAGTCAGCATCGGGAAGACCACGGTGAAAAGGCATTTTCAGCAGTGGCTTCACCTATCAGTCTTGAGGTAAGGGCTATTGATCCTGCAGTGGTATATGTAGATCACATTCTTAATAGCATCTTAGAAACAGGAAAACCACTGTGTATCTTTGCAAAGTCTAACCATACCATGATATGTCATATCAATTCCAAATGACAGGAGTGTGAAAAATGAGCCATTGATGTTCTGGATAGATGTGAATTCTGTTAGTGTTTAAAGGGAACAGTGCTATTTTAGCTTGAGGGTTTGCTCCCCAAAGTGATAGTTTCCCTTCCACGTAGGATTAAAAGAGTTCTTTGTGTGGGGTTTTGCTTTTGCTACTGTGGAGCTGGGGTCCCACACCCCATGTTATCCTGCAAAGAGACCAGAGGCCCCTGGCCAGCCCCAGGTGTAGTCAAAGCACAATGGAGGCAGTGTGGCAAGGAACTTGGCTTATTTTCTCCTGGAGTTGCCTCTGATTATCTCTGCAATTTTGGACCAGTTTCTGAACCTATTTTAGAGCATGTTTTGATACAAGTGTATTAACTGTGTTCCTAGTTTCTGTAAATTTAATGCTTTAACATCTGCCCTTCATGCATATGCTGGACATGCCTTGTTCTGGATAACCCAGTACTATGCCTTGGTCACCTTGCCTGGGCCTCTGGCCTCCCTCATTCCCTCCCCAGCTTCCTCAGGAGTCTTTCTGGGGGCATGTTTTTCCAGTACAAGCCAACTGATGCAAAGTCCACACGCCAGCCATCTCCCTTATCAGACTCTTACACTCTGGGGCATTTGCACTGGCCTTAATGAGCCCAGGGCCAACTAGGGACAGCTCCCTAACTAGCGAGCCCCACAGCCCACTGAAATTATTCTGATAATCCTAAACCTATTTACCTGCTTCACCCATTCCTTCTCATGGAAGCCACAGTAGAAGCTTTGCCCATAGCGTCCCCTTCTTTCTTCTTCACGACCAAGCCCAGTATTTCCTCATGTGGCCCCCTCCTCTTGGAACTGTGAGCAGCAAACCAGCTTTGCCATGGCAGTTGTCTCTTAATCTGTTGGACTCAGATTTTCTATTAACGTACTATATTTTATTCTATTTTAAAGACTTTATTTATTTTAGAGAGAGAGAGAGAGAGAGTATGTGTGAACAGGAGTTGGAGCAGAGGGTTAGTGACTAACAGACTCCTCCTCACTGAGCACAGACCCTGACATGGGGTTCGATCTCATGACCCTGACTGAGATCATGACGTGAGCTGAAACCGAGAGTCTGACGCTTAACCGACTGAGCCACCCAGGTGCCCAAAAGCATTTTAAAACAGTAAAGAGCTGATTCTGCTACAAGTCTGCCAAACTACAGCGGAGGCTCAGAAGAATGAGAACTGGGAACCCTGGAGAAAGTCTCTGTAGGTTGTAGGGGCCTCTTGTGTTTGCCTGGTCCATTCTGCTTGCTTTCTGTCCACCTGGTCCATTCTGCTTGCTTTCTGAGGGCTGGCTTCTTTCCTTGTCGGTGATGACATCTGAGTCACCCTCCGTGACTCCGTGGTGCCCTTGGGTGACAAGTCTGTTCAAATCCAGCATCCGTATCTTAAGTGCCTGAGGCTTTCTGTGTCTCTCTTCTGAATTCTTGTGAGAAAAAAAAAAATCTGGTCAGGCCAGCACAGCCTTAAATAAGCTGGTCTTGAGCCCGCTGCAGCCAGAGGGAAGGACAGACATGGCTGTGAAGCTTTCAGAGGGGAAGTGGGAGGAAGGTCATTGACTGACGCCTGGTACCTGAGGGCATGTCTCAGTATTATTTCAAAAAAGTAAAGAAAGGGATTCTATTTTTAAAAATTATAAATAACTGAAATTCCTACAAGTTACTCTTTAAAACCAGGTTTGTTTAGTCAGGTAGCTCATTTCCCAAAGCACAAAGGTGAAATCGAGAATTGCAATGTGATCCACTGATGACTCCTCAGGGTTCTGAAGGAAATGCGGATAAAAACCGTACCTGTTGTTCACACTGTAAGTGATGCCTTGGAGTTCTGTGGAAAGTTTAAGCTTGGAAATTATTCAACAATAAATGAATAATTGTTTCAGTGACTAAGGTGAGACATTACGAAAGACTAGTAAATGTAAAAATTAAACACTGAGTGTGCTTATTAGAGCTTAAAAGAATTATAGGTCAGGGTAAGGGGTTTAAAGTAATTTGGTTAAAATAAATCTAACACTAAGACTTAAAATTTTTAAAAAGGCGATGCTTTAATTATTTTAGTTTCAAGAGATACTATGCAGATGGTAAAGAAGTAGAGTACAGCTTCTTTGTTATGGACTGAAGCCTTGTGTCTCCCCTCCCCCAAGTTTCTGTGTTGGCCCTAACCCCCAGCATGCCTGTATTTGAAGACAGGGATTCGTAGAAGGAAAGTTAAATCGGATCATAAGGGTGGGGCCCTGATCCAACAGGAATAGTGTCCTACAAAAAGTGACAGCGGAGAACTTGCTTAGGCTCCCTCTCTCTCCACATGCATGCAGTGAGGAAAAGTCCCGGGAGGGCAGGTGAGGTGGTGGCCGTCAACAAGTCAGGACGAACAGCCCTCACCAGCACCTGAGTCAGCCGGCACCTTGGTCTTAGACTTCTAACCTCTGACACTGTGAAGAAATAAATTTTTTTTTGTTTAAGCCACCCAATCTATGGTCGTCTGTCATGAAAGCCTGAGCAGACAGACATTCTTCAAGTCTTTTGGCCATGAAATTTATTATTAACTTTATTTCATTAATAAATTTATTTATTATTAAAATATCACTGCTACGTCCTTTGAGTTTTTTCCATGCTGAAACAAAACCCAAGAAACCCTGCACTGTTTCCCAAAGGATCTGAGGAAGGAAGCTAATATTTCTTTCTTTAAAATAGGAAAATGGTGTCAGCATCTTTCCTAAATCCATTAGCAATAAAGTGCCCCTGGTTGCCCCAGTAGGGCGTGTCGAGATGAAGATGGCCAAAATGTGAGTTAAGGTATTTTTAACTTAAGTATATTTTAGAACTTACATATGAATTTGTTTGGAAATGAAAATTTCAAGCCCCTGAGTCCCATAGTTGTTTCTCCTAGCTCTGCTAAACGGTTTCTAGTTGGAACCAAAGTCTGAACCTAGGTTATTTCAAGACTTGGGGACAGTCACAGGGATGAAAGGCTCCTTCCAGGCCATCCTAATTCTCCAAGACCCTGTAATCTGACTATATGAAGTAACAGGGGGTAATGACATAGACTTGCTGATTGAGAGGTGGTTAGAAGTCCTTAGGCATGGAAGAAGTGATTTGTAGGGGGCCTGGGGTGGATTTTAGCTGCAGACTACTTACTTATTCATATTCTGTCTTCCAGTGAATGACGTCCAAATTCCCATACCTTTGTTAACATTTATTTTTAAAATTCAGGCAGAGTTAATAGACAGCGTTATATTAGTTTCAGGTGTACAGTATAATTCAGCAATTCCGTACATTACTCATGCTCATCGCAGTAAGTGTACTCTCAATCCCCTTCACCTGTTTGACCCATGCCTCCCTTCCCCCTTGTCCACTTCCTTTCTGGAAACCATCAGTTTGTGCTCTGTATTTAAGAGTCTTGTTTTTTTGTCTTTTTCCTGTGTTTATTTGTTTTATTCCTTGAATTCCATATATGAGTGAAATCATATGGTATTTGTCTTCTCTGACTTATTTCACTTAGCATTGTGCTCTCTAGACCCATCCATGTGGTTGCAAATGGTAAGATTTCATTCTTTTTTATGACCAAGTAATATTCCTCTTTATATGTGTGTGTGTGTGTGTGTGTGTGTGTGTTTGTACCACATCAAAGAAAATGAAAACACTAATTTGAAAAGATAGATGCACCCCATGTTTGTTGCAGCATTATTTTACAAATTCCTGTGACGACTTCTTTTTTTTAAAAGTAGGCTCCATGCCTGGCGCAGAGCCCAGTGTGGGGCTTGAACTCATGGCCATGAGATCAAGACCTGACCTGAAATCAAGGGTCAGACTCTAAACTGACTGAGCCACCCAGGCACCCCATTCTACAACTTTTAATCAGAGGTTGGTCTGTGGGCCACTACACATTGGCCTACAGGCATTTTTATGAAAATTTGCTAATATTTCAACACATGAAGAACTCTCATGAAAATCAAGCTTTGTGGCTTATTTTTAAAAACTAGAAGAACTGGTTGGATCTGAATAATGTACGTTATTATACATTATTATAATACTGTAGCCAAGTCGTGAGGTCCCCAGTCTTTGTGACTTCTTAGTGTCTTTGACCTGTCTTTTCCACTCATTCATATTATGGGTCATTTGAGATCCAAGGCCTTCAAGAAGGTTGCTCTACACCCACCTCTTTCTCAGAAGCCATTGGCTGCTGGATCAGAGCAATAGGCTAAAACACTGTAAATGCGTCATTACTCATTATGTGCACATAAATTATGAAAGGGGTTTCATTAGAAGATTGTTTCTGTCTAAATCAATCAAACAAAACCCCTCCTTGGGGAAACACAAACCATCCCTGGGCAGAAAGAGTCAGTGTCTGGAAGAAAATTCAGTTTTGCAACTTCAGATAAACTTGCCTTTCTATTTAAATGTTAGAAATGTCTTCAATTTTATTAAATCAGGTGTAAGTAAGCAAGCTTCTTAGCCACTCTGAAGACTCAGTGAATACAGCTGGGTGCCGTGGACAAACTGAAGGTAAACAGAAGCAGGAGAGATTGGACAGGAAATGAAAAGAGGGCAAAGAAAAGAAGGAATGAGAGCCAAAATAGAAAAAAAAAGATGAGCATGTTATGTTTCATTATCCGTTGTTTCAGAGACATTTTGATTCACTTTTGTTTTGGGTTGTGATTGTTCGTTAATCCACCAGGTGGTGCTCTGAAGTACCAAATAAACTTCCATCCTTAAGTTAAAAATTGATGTTGCCCTGACCTTCTAGTGTTGACATTTATCAAAACTGAAAGTGACACATGTCCAATTACTCTTTATTTGAAAATATTTCTATTGTATAAATACATAAAATATTCTTTTTTTTTCTTTATTTGACAGAGTGAGAGAGAGATCACAAGTAGGGAGAGAGGCAGGCAGAGAGAGGGGGGGATGCAGGCTCCCTGAGAGCCTGATGCTCTGAGATCATGACCTGAGCGGAAGACAGAGGCTTAACCCACTGAACCACCCAGGCGCCCACCACATAAAATATTCTTATTAGACAAAATTTAGGGGGAAAATTAGAGATTCATTTAAATTGTTATTTTCATTTTTCTTAAAAATATCTTTATACTTTATAAGGTATAAATTTAAGAAAATCAAGAGAATTGCAGTGGATATTTGTACCCCCCCAAATCTGTATGTTTACATATTCTCCTCCCAGTTTCTTAGGGCGGAAGTTGGCCCCATATTGGAGCCTTCAGTCCCCCTTGTGTCTGTAGATGCTATGGGGTGCTGAGAAATGTACATTAGAGGAGTTTAATTTTCTGCATTCCATCTGGAATCACCAAACACCCTGACTCCAGACTCCAAGTTTTGGTGTCTTCTTTTGGACCTCTGTCCCCTGGGGACCTGCAGAAGCAGAGGTCTGGCTTGTTCATCCAGTACCTGGTTTCCTCTTGGCTGCCTCCAAACACCAGTTCCCAGATAGGCCTGACTCTCCTCCCCCCTCCCATAGCCACTGGAGGTGAATTTAGACTTTTTTTTTTTTCTTCAAAGTTTCTATGGCACCATATAATTTAAAGAGGGAAAAATAAATGACAAGAGGAGATATGCACTGGGGACTATGTTCTCAAAGATTTGGCATTAAATAATAACAATTATGACACATGACATTGTGAATATAGCAATGGTATTTTTGGAGTCAGACTGTCCTGAGTTCAAATCCAGACTACTACACATGTCACCTGTATGATTATACAAAACACTGAACCTCATTTCTATCTTCTGTATAATGGGAATAATGTTTCCTACTTTGGTTGTTGTGGGGATTAAATGAAATCTCAAACTTAAGGCACTTAGTATAGTAGGCTGTCAATTTCAATGCCCTTTCCTATCCCTTTCTTACCTTTTTCCTGTGTTCAGTTCAAAATTTGTTCAGTGCCAGTAACATGGGCACTTCTATACTCTTCAAAGCCTTGCTCTTGCCTTGGTAACTGGTTTCCAAATTTTCCTCATGTGACTACTGCCCCGATCTCTACCATCTTGCCCCTTCCAGTTCCTTATGGCCTAGACCTCTGAACTGCGGGAACAACCATCCAATGTGGTTTGCTCTACCTCTCCGTGGCCTGCCTGCCTTCTAGAATGGCTATTATCCTTAACAGCCTGCCCTCTGGATACATCCTCCACTCCTGTAGCCCCCGTGAGATGCCCATTCCTACTGCGGGGTTAACCTCCTAAATAGTGGCCCTATGTGAAGGCCTCCTTATAATTCCTGGGCTTGATGATTTAAGAAAAGTGTTGCCCAGCAGCATAGTGCACAGCATCCTTGCTATCTGGGCATGTGCAGCAAGGTGGTGAAGTTTAAACTGAACATGGAAGTTGGTCTGTCAGTCCTGACAGAGAGGGCTGGCCTCTACTAGGACAGCTTGAAGATCTGTAAAAGTTTCACCTGAGGTTGTATCATCAAGTGTTGTACCATCATAAAGCCTGGGTCCTTTTGAGACAGGAATCCACTTTGGGGCATCCCAGGCAGCAACGCCAAGGTTGTAGTAGGAAGTCTGAAAGACAAAGTGAGGTCATCAAGAGAAGACTATAGAAAGACCTCAGAAGCTGTATGTCCTCAGAGCAGATGGTTCAGGCCCAAGGCCAAATGCACTGCCAGGATGAGTTACTGGAGCCTGTGGAACGCAAAGCTGCCAGCTGGGAAAACCCATCAGGACACATGTTATCTTACTATAGCAGCTTAGCAAGGCACTATTTACATACATTTAAATACCAACCCAGTAATTCCTGGATATAACTTCCTATCATACTTCTGAAACTGTTTTTATGTTTAAAAGTGCCCTTTAGAAAGTCCATTTATCTGAATTATTTTTTATTCCCCAAACTGGTATAATAAGCACAAATGCTTTTTCTGCTATGAGGAATTGGCTCAGCTTAAATAAAATTTAGCCTCATGCAGATTTTTACATTCAATGCTTAAAATCCAAGCATTTAAAATTCTGAGAAAAGTGATAAACATATTTTAATAGAAACTCTGTGAACGTGCCACTTTATTAATGGTGGAAATGGTTGTGAGAATCTGTTAGTTTTCATAGTGTTCCTAAATACAGACCCAGAAATATTCTAGTAATTGGCATTTGGTCAAGGTCAGGATTCTTTGAAATTGGTTCTCAATGCAAATTTTATCTCCAAAACCTCAGTCTGCTCTCCACAAAAAATAACACTGAGCATTAATCCAAAAGGTCTATGATCCCAGTGAACCTAATGTCATACTTTAAAGGAGGCCAAAATAAGATGCTTCACATTTCCAAAGTCATTTCTTCTTTATCTCCTCTGAAGAGTAACACCATTGGCAACTCTGCAGGTTATCCAGATCGTACCTGCAACCATTTTCTCTCTAAAACAAAACAAAACAAAACAAAAAAACCCAAAACATTGATTATTCTGAATGCCTTTTTCTCCCTGATCCTGTTTGATCATCCAGTGGTGTTGGGTTACTTTAAATTTTGCTTAATGGGAACTTAAAAAATCAGTGTAAAGGATGAACCTTAAGGGCACGCTCAAAAAGCCAATCTCAAAGGGTTATGTATTGTGTGACTGTGTATTAGCCTTCAAATGACAAAGTTAACATTACTGGAGGGACAGACCAGCGGTTGCTGAGGCCAGCGCTGGGGGAAAGGTGTGATAATTAAGGATTCACACTGGGAAGTTTCTCCATAGTGATGGAACCATTCTAAGTCTTTTTTTTTTCCCCAAGATTTTTATTGATTTATTTGATGGAGAGAGAGAGCGCGCGCACAAGCAGGGGGAGTAGCAGAGGGAGAGGGAGAAGCAGGCTGCACACTGAGCAAGGAGCCCAATGTGGGACTCTATCCCAGGACCCTGAGATCATGACCTGAGCCGAAGGCAGATGCTTAACCAACTGAGCCATCCAGGTGCCGCTGAACCATTCTAAATTTTGATCAAAATATTGGTTACTCAAATCTATACATATGATAAAACTTATAGACCAGAAAAAGAAAAGGAGAAAAAAAAAAAGAAAAAAATGTATATAAAACCCGTGAAATCTGAATAAGGTCTATAGCTGAGTTAATAACATTGAACAACATCAATGGCCTATTTTTGACAATGTGCCAAGGCCATATAACATGTTATTGGGGGAAGTTGGGTGAAGGGTACATGGGAGTTCTACTACTTTGACAGTTTCTTATGACCCTTAAACTATTTCAGAGATAAATATTATTTTTTAAAAATAAGTGGACGGAAGTAATTAGATAGGTGAAGGGTTCCTTCCTTCTTTTCTTTCTTTTCCTTTCCTCTCCTTTTCCTTTTCTTTTTATTTTCTTTCTCTCTGCCAGCATGTAAGTTCTTAGAATAATCATATAAGGTAGTGACACTAAATGCTTTATGGAAAAAGGAACGTTTGCTATAATTCATAGCAACTTCCCAATAATGATTTCCTAAATAATGTTTCCTTCTGGTGATAGTTTCTTCTCTCCCTCCTGTTCATCCACTTTTTGTCGATCTCCTATGTTCCTTTGTAACACATGAAAACCCTGTGCTTCCCTTTCTCCCACTGTCTTCTATTTCTCATGCAAAATGTTATCTCCTTATCTTACAAAACCCAAATCCAGGTCAATAATTTCCATTTATAGTTATGAATTTGGTCCCTAGTCTATGTGTACTTCTGGATGTTTCTAGGGAGGATGGGGTGTTGGCACAATCTTGACTAGCTGGTATGGGGGGGCAGAGAAGAAAATTTCTCTTTATTGAAATTTTATTAAGGGTAAGATCCTCAACATTCAAACCTCTGATTTTTTTTTTTTTCATGGCAAGAACGTGTCTATTTTTAAAAAATTAAAACTGTAAGTGAATAAAGGTACTTCCAGCTGCCCCTGAATCCCTGTTTGGCTCACTTTTAGCAATGTTTTTAGGAGGCACCTGGGAAGGGTTACTGGAATAAACAAGAAATAAGATGGTAATATATTCTGTAACACTAGCCTTGGTCAAAACATTGGCTATATAAGGTCACACTCAAAATTGCTAATTTTCTCATTCCAACTCAAATCTTTTTGGTATAGCTAAAGTCAAAGTAGATTTTCCAGAATTGTTTTAAGGTTCGTGTTTACCTGAATCTTTAGGTCAATATGATACCAAATCTCAAGACAATAATCTGTAGTAGTTTTTTATTCTATCTTTAAAGGGGAAAAAATTGTGGGTGCAGACATTTTCTGTTTGATATTCAAGAATGATTCTGCATTCCTCAATTATATAAACAAACTTTAGAGATTCTTGGAAATGACTTGCTAAATTCAATTTTCTTTATAGTTTTGGCCAGTCTAAACTCTTCTCCAAAGTCTTTGGAAATTTGGGGGTCAAAGGAAGGCCAGAATAAGAATTGTAATTGCAACTACATGGAATGTCTGTGTGGGATGGAGAAGATGACTTCTTTTATTAAATATGCCACAAGAAATAATTACCAAAGTGGACCCTGGTCTCTACTGGTATATAATACAGTTTGGTGTTGTGGATTAATAGTAGTGGCAGATGAATCATGAAATTAACATTTATGAGTATCAGTCAGATCCTTTCAGATATCATCAGTGTCTGCATATCTTCTCTGCCCGTCATTGATTGTGAAATGAAAAAAAAAAAATTACCCTAGTTCTAGAGAGCCTTATGAAAACGAATACAAAAATCTTTTGCTGGAGTTCTTGTTGACTTAGAATTTGGCTACTATTGTCATTCCTTTCTCAGTGTCTCTCTAGACATTCTAGAGATATTTAAATAATCTTAAATATCCTGAGTGATGATAACTTTCCAAAGGCAGTGACTTTGTGTTCTCCGCCACGTCTCCCATGCTGGAACAGTGCCTGACACAAGTGCTCACTAGACTTTTGTTGAGCTGGATTGGTAACTAGATATTGGGAAAAGAACTTTGTCTCTCCACTCAGACCACACTTGGTTAGGAGCCTGACTCTGCTACTGGGTGACCTGGAGCAAGTTGCCTCACTTCCCAGAGCTTCAGTGTTCTTGTGTGTAAGGTTGTCCAGACAAATCAAGATAGCATGCACAAAGAACTGAGCACAGAGCTTGGGAACTACTAGGTGCTTAGTGGATGACTGTTTCCTCATTAACTCACATTCATCCCTTCCTTTTTCTGATAGAGCTTTGTATTTTTCAAAATGCACTTGATTCAAAAGGAAGTACATCAGAGAAGACCATCATGATTTCTAAAAGGAGTCCTCAGAAGCTAAATTCTGGGCAGAGGAACTTACTCCTTCCTATTTCCTTTGCTTTACTAACCCTAAATCAAGTAGCCACTTCCACATTGGATCTGTGCCAATGTAAACATGGAAGACATCACACCACATTCTAGATTTTCATCAGCCTCTACATCTGATATTTCAGGCAGGAGGGGAAATTTGGGTTTTTTTTGTTGTTGTTCTATTTTTTTTTTTCCCACTTGTCAGGTAGGTTGATAAATGGACCTCTTGGATGTCTGGGATGACCCAAGGAGCTAGGAATGCAAAACTTTCTTCTCCTTTGATATATCACGGTGGACATATTAAATTCCTCAAACAGATGATTTCTAAGCATTCTCGTTTTTTAGGTTGATCACAAGTTCTTACTATTATTCAGTTGTGATATACCTTAAATCCCTCATTTACTTTATTAACCAATATTGTAATGAATTACTGATTGCTCACTGTATATCTGTGCATTCTAGTACTGTGAGGAATAAATAAAAATAAGAAACAAATTGAGGGTATGAAATCTATTCTCAGGGAGAAAATAATTATATAGAAAAGTTTAAATATATTTAATGTATGTGTTTACAAAATGGATTGCATAAATACAGGTAAGTGATTATTATTATAATTACTAGATATAGTTAAACTGAAAAGACCAATGTTGTATACATTAGACAACTAGGAAAAATTATTTGGGAATATAGGCAAATGCTTGACAGTGTGGTAGAGCATATATTCATATACTGGTGGGTTTTTTAAAGATTTATTTTTTTGTTTGAGAGAGACAGAGAGAGCATGAGAGGGAGGGGCAGAGGGAGAAGGAGAAAGAATCTCAAGCCAACTCCAGGCTGAACTTGGAGCCAAGGTGGGACCTGATCTCATGACCCCAACTGAAACCAAGAGTTGGTCACTCACTGACTGTGCCACCCATGTCTCCCTTATATATTATTTTTAAGAAGTTTTAATTATTGAAGTATAGTTGACACAAATATATCATACATATGTAGTTTCAAGTGTACAACATAGTGATTTGATAATTCTATATGTTATATAATGCTTATCACAGTAAATGGAGTTAACATCCATCACCATACACCATCACTGCAGTATTATTGACTATATTCCCTATGCTGTACTTTTCCTCTCTATGACTTATTTATTTTATAACTGAAGGTTTATACTTCTTCCCCTGTATTTTTTTTTAAGATTTTATTTATTTATTTGAGCGAGAGAGAGAGAGAGAGAGAGAGAGCACAGAAGCAGGGGGAGGGGCAGAAGGAGAGAGAGAAGCAGACTCCCCACTGAACACGGGGCACAACACAGGACACCATCCCAGAACCCTGGGATCATGACCTGAGCTGAAGGCAGGCACCTAACTGAGTGAGCCACCCAGGTGCCCACTTCTTGCCCTTATCTACTTAGTCCACCCGCCAACCATGTCCTCTCTGACAATACCAGCTTGCTTTCAGTATTTATGAACCTCTTTCTGTTCGTTTGTTAATTTGTTCTATTTTTGAGATTCCACATATAAGTGAAATCATATGGCATTTGTCTTTCTCTTGACTTATTTCACTGAACATAGTACTCTCTCTTTTTAATTAGATTTTATTGTTGAGTTGTATCAGCTTTTTATATATTTTGGATGCTAACCTCTTATCAGATATGTCATTTGCACATATCTTCTCCTATTCAGTAGGCTGTCTTTTAGTTTTGTGGGTTGTTTCCTTTGCTATGAAGAATCTTTTTATTTTGATATAGTCCCAAGAGTTTGTTTGCTTTTGTTTCCCTTGTCAGCAGAGATATATCCAGAAAAATATTTCTATGGCTGATGTCAGAGAAATTACTGTCTGTGCTCTCTTCTAGGCTTTTTATGCTCTCATATTTAGGTCCTTAATCCATTTTGAGTTTATTTTTGTCTATGGCATAAGAAAAGAGTCCAGTTTCATTCTTTTGCATGTAACTATTCTGTTTTCTCAACACCATTGTAAAAGAGACTGTCTTTTTCCCATTGCATATTCTTACCTCCTTTGTTGAAAATGACCATATGTTTGTGAGTTTATTTCTGGGCTCTCTCTTCTGTTCTATTGATCTATATGTCTGTTTTTGTGCCAGGACTCTACAGTTTTCATTACTATAGCTTTGTGGTATATCTTGCAAACTGGGATTGTAATACCTTCAGTTTTGTTTTTTTTCCCCTCAAGTTTGCTTTGGCTGTTCGGTTTTGTGGTTCCACACAAAATTTAGGATTATTTGTTGTATTACTGCAAAAAATGTTATTGGTATTTTGATAGGATTTCATTAAATCTATAGATTGCTTTGAGCACTATGGACATTTTAACAATATTCTCCCAACCCATAAGTATGGAGTATCTTTCTATTTGTTTGTGTCATCTTCAATTTGTTTTGTTAATGTTTTATGGCTTCTAGATTACAGGGATTTCACCTCCTTGGTAAATCTATTTCTAGGCTATTTTATTATTTTTTGGTGCAATTACAAATGGGATGTCTTCTTAATTTCTCTTTCTGCTACTTCATTATTAGTGTATAGAAATGCAATGGATTTCTGCACATTGAGTTTTTATCCTGCAACCTTACTGAATTCATGTATCAGTTCTAGTAGTTTTTTGTTGGGTCTTTAAGGTTTTATATACATAGTATCATGTCATCCACAAATGGTGAAAATTTTGCTTCTTTCTTACCAAACTGGATGCTTTTTATTTCTTTTTCTTGGCTAATTGCTGTGGCTAAACTTCTGTTGAATAAACGTGATGAGAGTAGACATCTTGTCTCCTTCCTGACCCTGGAGGAAAAACTCTATTAAGTTTTTCACCATTGAGTATGACGTTAGCTGTGTGTTTTTAATATAAAGCCTCTATTATGTTGAGGAATGTTCCCTCTAAACCCACTTTATTGAGAGTTTTTATCATGAGTTGCACTTTATCAGATGCTTTTCCTGCATCTATTGAGATAATAATACGGATTGTATCTATTCTTTTATTGACTTGATGTATCACATTGATCGATTGTGAATCTTGAACCAGAGTTGCATCCCAGAAATAAATCCCACTTGATTGTGATGAATGCCTCTTAAAATGTGTTGTTGAATTTGGTTTGCTAATGTCTTGATGGGGATTTTTCATCTATGTTCATCAGGGATATTGTTCTATAGTTCTCTTTTTGGGTAATTTTTTAGTTGGTTTTGGTATCAGGGTAAATGCTGGCCTCAAAGAATGAATTTGGAGGGTCTCCTTCCTCTTCTATTTTTTGGAATAGTTTGAGAAAAAGGGCATTAACTTTTTTTTTTTTAAGATTTTATTTATTTATTTGACAGAGATCACAAGTAGGCAGAGAGGCAGGCATAGAGAGAGGAGGAAGCAGGCTCCCTGCTGAGCAGAGAGCCTGATGTGGGGCTCGATCCCAGGACCCTGGGATCATGACCTGAGCCGAAGGCAGCGGCTTAACCCACTGAGCCACCCAGGCGCCCCAAAGGCATTAACTTTTCTTTAAATTTTCGGTAGAATTTGCCTGTGAAGCCATCTGGCCCTGGACTTTTGTTTGTTGAGAGATTTTTAATTATTGCCTTAGTTTCTTTCCTGGTTATTTAGTTTCTTTGCTAGTTGAGTTTTCCATTTCTTCTTATTTCAGTTTTGATAGTTTATAAGTTTCTAAGAATTTATCCAGTTCTTCTAAATTGTCCAATTTGTTGGCATATAGTTTTTCATCATAATCTCTCATAAATTGTTTGTATTTCTGTGGTGTTGGCTGTTATTTTTCCTCTCTCATTTGTGATTTTATTTATTTGGGTCCTTTCTTTTTTCTTTTTGATAAGTCTTACTAGAGTTTTATCAATTTTGTTAATATTTTAAAACAAGCAGCTCCTGGTTTCATTGATCTGTCCTGTTGGGGTTTTTTGTTTTTGTTTTTGTTTTTAATTTATATTTCATTTATTTGTGCTCTAATTTTATTATTTAATTCCTCATACTGGTTTGAGATTTTGTTTGTTCCTTTTCTTGTATCCCTAACTTAGATGTTAAGGTTAGGTAGTTTATTTGAGATTTTTTTTGCTTCTTGAGGTAGGCCTGTATTATGATACACTTCCCTCTTAGAACAGCTTTTGCTGGGGCTCCTGGGTGGCTCAGTGGGTTAGGCCACTGCCTTCAGCTCAGGTCATGATCTCAGGATCCTGGGATCGAGTCCCGCGTCGGGCTCTCTGCTCAGCGGGGAGCCTGCTTCCTCCTCTCTCTCTCTCTGCCTGCTTCTCTGCCTACTTGTGATCTCTCTCTGTCAAATAAATAAATAAAATCTTAAAAAAAAAAAAAAAAAGAACAGCTTTTGCTGCATCCCAAAGATTTGGGACCATTGTGTTTTCATTTTCATTTGTCTCCATGTAATTTTTGATATCTTCTCTGATTTATTAGTTGACCCATTTATTGTGTAGTAGCATGTTATTTAACTTCCCTGTATTTGTGGTCTTTCCAGATTTTTTCTTGTAGTTGATTTGTAATTCCATAGCATTGTGGTTAGAAAAGATGCATGGTTTGACTTTGATCTTTTTGACTTTGTTAAGACATGTATTTTGGCCTAACATGTGATATATTCTAGAGAATGTTCCATGTGCACTTGAGAAATGTATATTCTGATGTTTTAGGATAGAATATTGTAAATATATCCTTTAAATCCATTTGGTCCAATGTATCATTCAAAGCCACTGTTCCTTGTTGCTTTTCTGTTTGTATGATCCATCCTTTAATGTAATGTTATTTTTCCTCTCTCATTTGTGATTTTATTTATTTGGGTCTATATAGATAGATCTTGCTTTTTTATCCATTCCATCACCCTTTGTCTTTTGATTGGAGCACTTAGTCCATTTTACATTCAGAGTAATTACTGATAGGTATGTATTTTTTTTTTTTTTGCATAATGTTAGTTGTTTTATGGTTATTGTTACAGTTCTTTGTTCCTTTCTTTTGTTCTCGTCTCAAAAGGTTTGTGGTTACCATTAGGTTTATATAGAACATCTGTTGCGTAATAGCAGTCTGTATTAAGTTGATGGCCACTTAAGTTTGGAATTCTAAAAATAGTAAATTTTTATTCCTCTCTCTGCCACATTATTTTGGGTATACAGTATCATATTTATACCCTTTTATTTTGGGAATCCCTTGACACATGCATACATACATACATACATACATACATACATATATTTAATTTTACTGCTTTTGTGCTTCCTACTTTCTTTACTCCTGTTTATGTCTTTCCTTCCCACTCAGAGAGTCCTCTTTAACATTTCTTGTAGGGCTGGTTTAATGCTCATGAATTCATTTAACTTTTATTTGTTACACTCTCTCTCCTTCTCTTCTGACTGATAGCCTTGCTGGATAGAGCATTCTTGGTTGTAGGTTTCTTTCATTCAGCATTTTGAATATATCATGCCACTATCTTCCACCCTGCAAAGTTCCTACTGAAAAATCAACCGATAGCCTTATTGTATTTCTCTTATATGTAACTGTTTTATTTTCTCTTGTTGCCTTTAAAATTCTCTCTTTATCACCGCCATTTGCCATTTAGTTACTATGGACCACCTTGGGTTGATTCTGTTGAGGAATCTCTGTGCTTCCTCGATCTGGATTTCTGTTGCTTTTTCCAGATTCAGTAAGTTCAGATATTATTTCTTCAGGTACATTTTCTGCCCCCTTTTCTCTCTCCTTCTGGGATCCCTGTAATGCATATGTTATTAGAGTTGGTGGTTTTATTGATTTCCCTTAATCTATTTCCATTTTTTATTATTCTTTTTACTTTCTCCTGTTCGGTTTGGTTGCTTTCCATTACTCTGTCCTCAGGTTGCTGATCTGTTCTACTTCCTCTAGTCCACTGTTCATATCCTCCAGTGTATTTTTAATTTCAGTTATTGAATTCTTCATATCTGGTTCTTTTTAACATCTTCTTTGTTGAGGGTCTCAAAATAGGTCCTCCACTCTTTTCTCAAGTCCAATAAGTATCTTTATGACCATTACTTTAAATTCTCTATCAGGCATATTACTTATCTCCATTTCATTTAGCTCTGTTGTTGTGATTTTGTTCTGGTCTTTTATTTGGGATGTATTCCTTTGTCTTCTCTTTTTGTCTAACTCTCTGTGTGTCTGTTTCTATATTTAGAAATGTCAGCTGTGTCTCCTGTTCTTAAAAGTACTGGCCTTGTGAACTCCTTCAGTGCCCTGCAGTGTAATATCCACTGTTCACCAGAACCTGGTACTTCAAAGGTGTCTCCTATATACGTTCTGTGCACCCTACTATTGTGGCTGAGCCATGTTTGCCTCAGGCATCTGCAGTTGCTGTCTTTGCCTGATGTGGTTAGGATTTTGTCCTTGTGTTGTTAGTGGGCCAGTTTAGGGCCATGCTGGACTTGAGCTGGGTCAGATCAGGCATTTGTCAGAGCTGTGGTAGAACTGAATCACTCTCCCTGTGTTATCCCCTGAGATGTTCTCATTGGTGGGTGGGGCCTGCAGTCAGACCAGATGTCTGCCTCATCCCACTGCTGGGGCTGCAGTCAGACTGGTATGGTAGTTATCTTCCCTCTCCCCCAGGTAGAAATAATTTTGTAATGGTGCTGGCCCTTGTTAGAGCTCTTGCATACTGCTAGACTTGAGCCATTACTTTGGAGGGACTCTTGCCAAGGGTATATTGGAGGCGATGGGAATGTAAGAGAAGGACAGGTCAGGGGATGCTGATAGTAAGCTAGGCAGAGAGTATTGGAGCTGTTGTGGTTCCCACAAACATCTGTGTGTCTAGGCTGTGGACAGGGGAGGGAAATGGTGCCCAACAACTCCTTTGTTTCTGGAAAAATCTCTCAAAGATCCCTGCCCCTCCAGCATATGCTCGGAGATAGTAAACAAATCCCCCTCCCATATACGAGGTGATTTTCAATTTGCTGCTTCTATGCTGTATCTCTGCAGGGCTGCTTGTTGTGCTATCTGTTGAAGAGTGGGGACTCACTTTCCTATTGCCCTCTGGTTGTCCCAGAGCCAAGTCCACGGATTTTTAAAGTTCCAGGTGTTAAGCCACATAGATTGTAAGAACTCATGAAGTTAGGTCATTCTGGTTTTCAAAGCCAAATATTACGGGAATTCATCTTCCCAGTGTGGATCCCCTGCCTGTGGTTCCCAGTATGATTTCTGCTCCTCTCCCCTGCCAAGGGTATCCTTGGCATTCCTCCTGCAGACAGTTTGGTTCCCAGCCATGTCTCGCCCTTCTTACCCTCATCAGAGTTCCCTCTTTTCTACATTTAGCTGTGCAAAGTCTGTTCTGCCAGTCTTTGGGCCATTTTCTGGCTTATTTACACTAATGCGGGTGTGTCTCATTGTGCCTGTGGGATGGGCTGGCTCAGGATCCTCCTGTTCCAGCGTATCTGCATATATCTTTTTGAGTTAGCATTTTTGTTCTTTGTTGAAGTCTAAGAATTATAAAGAGGCTGCTTACATCATAGGCTGTCCAGAAAAGAAGTTGCCAACAAGGGGCATAAATGGGCAATGGGTATAAAGAGCTGGTGCCCTCTGAGGAAGGTGAAGAGATTAAAGTCACCATGTCCATTAAGTGTGGAAAATTCCTTTGGGCTTTGGGCCTGTAACACTGTCCAAGGGAACTGATCCAAGGGGTTTGGGAGGTGTGGGTAGGAGCTCTCTGGTAGGGATGGTTCTTAGGCAAGTAACAGAATCATAGGCCAAGGAGGTCATTCTGGGTAAAAGAAGTGTCATGGTCAGGATGACCCTGGTGGTGAGACATGCTGAGAGTATGTAAGAAAGAAGGGTGTGGCTGAGGCTTGCTGAGGCTGGAACCAGAGAAATTAATTGGGACAAATATGTTGATAAGCCCTCTAAAAAGAGACCAGAAATTACCAGGTCTACAAAGGCACAGAAAACTCTAATTTAGTATTTACTTAAAGGCCCCAAATTCCTAGGGTTCATCTAGGGTACCTGTTAAAAATACCTTGTCAGGGCCTACCCCAGATGTCCTGAACCAGAACTTCTAGGAGACAGCTTGGAATTCTGTATTTTTAATGAGTGCACCTGATGACTCTTTATGACTAAGTAATTTTGGAAAAGAGCATTAGTCCAACCCAGTCTGGAATCAAAATTAAAATTTTCTTACTCAAGAGGCAGGACAAGGCTGGAAAGCAGGGCTTTTGGGATTTAGAAGGGGGTATAAAAAGTGTATCAGGTAGAAGTCCAGGAAGCAAGATGCTGCCTTAGGAAATAAGACTGCCATGTTCTAGGTGTGGAAATTAGGGCTCCAGTGAACTGCACATTAAAAAGCAAGGCTCTAGTGCTTGTGGGATCTTGAGAGGAGGTAGCGAGATCTTGAGAGACAAGGTATCAGTCAAGCTCCCTGGCCACAGATGAATGTGGTGATAAAACTCCCATCCTCTCCATGTAAATGAAAGATTTAGTCTTGTGTGGTATACCTGTCTGACGGTCTGTGGAACTTTGAGGTATGGCCATACTCTCATGGGTAAGCAGCACATGATGTCTCTCTTGAGAAGGATCTTGTACGGTATGGCAGCCACTGGGGCAAATGAATTGTCTCAGGAAACCAGAATTCACCAAGAAGGCCAAACCGGCAGTGAAGGGACTCCAGTGTTTCCTCAAGGCCTTATTCTTTGGGTCTACATGTAAGAGTGTCTGGTGAAGTTCCTGGGGAAGGTTCTTAAAGTTTCACCCTCTGGAGTTCATCAGGGTCATGGTGGGTATAATCCTGTGCCAGGTCTCCATAAGATGAAGGCAAATCTCAGAGGACTTGAATAGTGCTGTGAAGCCTAGAAAATCCTTCTCACAAGACAGCCTTGGTTTTCTGAAACCTCAGAGGATGTCTTGGAAGTGGACTTCACTTTCAGGTGAGGTTCAGAAAGTTAGGTGGAGGTGAGCATGAGATGTAAGGAGATGATTAGTGGGTTCTGTTGGACCAAGAGTAATAAGTGTTAGACTGGGAAGTAATACAGTTTGACCTTGACCCTTTTTATAGACTGAATGTTTGTGTCTCTCCCCTCCTTCCAAATTCATATGTTGAAACCTAATCCCTAATGATGGTCTGTAGAGGCTTTTGGGAGGTATTAGGTCATGAGTGTAGAGTCTCATAGATAGAATTGGTATCCTTATAAGGTGCTCAAAAGATCAGAGTTCCCCTGTTCCACACAGCGAAAAACCTGGCCTATATTAACAAGGTAGTGGGTCCTTACCACACACCCAATCTACTGGCATCTTGATCTTGGACTTAGCAGTCTCCAGAACTGTGAGAAATAATTTGTGTTGTTTATAAGCCACCCACTCTGATACTGTGTCATAGCAGCCTGAATAGACTAAGACAACCATAAGATGAATAATAGTAATTACAGCTGCTTAAAAATTCCAATAATAGCCTACAGTAGCTTTCTAAATTCTGATAAATTTGTTTTCTTCTCTCAACAGGAGTCTTTCAGTATTGTCTCCATGGCCAAAAGAAAAGATAGACTTTCTGGTACCCTGTTGTTTATGCTGATACTACAGGTTATATTATCATATTCTGCATCCTAAGCTTCTCTTTTAGAATCAGTAAATAATTGAGTAAAATTAATTGAATGAGCTAGAAGATTTGGCTCTCTCCATCTTCCAGAATATGCTCTGCCAGGTCCACTCTTTTGTATTGCTTATAACCATGTCAAAATCACTGCTTCCATGAAACCTTACCTAGCTGCTCTGTGTGCGATTTCTGCATCCTTTGAGACCCCATAGCACATTGGTTAAGAAGTCCTTTATGGCATTCACTATTTGCATTCTTCCTTTTATCTTTAACAGCATTTAACTTCTCTTTATGTAGTATTTATTTGTAACCCTTCCTGTCCTGGGTGGCTCAGTGTGATAAGCCTCTGCCTTTGGTTCAGATCATGATCTCAGGGTCCTGGGATCGAGCCCTGCATCCGGCTCTCTGCACAGCAGGGAGCCTGCTTCCTCCTCTCTCTCTGCCTGCCTCTCTGCCTACTTGTGATCTCTGTCTGTCAAATAAATAAATAAAATCCTTTAAAAAAAGACATGAGAAAATGGTAATAAAAGGAAAGCAAAGATAGGAGTATAAGATGAAGCCATTTAGTGGATACTTGCCATGTGCCACATGCTGATATCTGCTCTCCTGGAATGCAGAACTGAATCAGGGCAGGGCTGTGACTTATGGACCAGTTCAACCCTCAGAAGCACCCATGGATCAGCTTCAGACCAATCACTAGAGGTTTCATATTAGTCATTGAGTCCCCTACCTACCTATCTTCTTCCTGATTTACCACTCTTACTAGTGTTGATGCTAGAAAATGAGCAAGTGTATTCTCAATTGTGCTAGTGGTTTTTTTTTTTTTTTTTAATTCAAGGACTTCCTTTCTGACTTCATAGATACCTTGGTGGCTCTTCACCAAGCTTTCTTTAAGGCTCAGTGGTTTCCATGTCAAGGCAGTAAGACCGTTCAGGTAGTTATGCTGGGGAGACAGGGTATCCCTCAGTTTTTCCATGGAATCTTCATTCTAGCTTGTGTGTACTTAATACAGATTTTCTAGGAAAAGGAATCCTTGGCAGTTTTTCATCAAGTTACAGATGCCTCTAGTAAAAGAAATAACATTTATAAGTTGTTTTCTCTATATTGGCTAAATGGCAGCAAATAAGATAATGATCATTTTCCAAATGTCATAAGAGCAACTGATGGCACCAACATAGTCATTTATGGCTCCAGGGCAAACTATGGGTGGAATGTTATGACCGTACAAATATATGAAAATGTAGATTATTACCATAGCAATGTAAAAAGCTACAGATTTTCCCCCAATCAGTACCTAGTTTCTGTATTTTGACCAAAATAATTATAGAGGAAAGTCCCTTCTAGGCTATTTTGAAAGCAAAGCATTTGCATTAGGGATTTTTTAAAAAATGTAAGAATACTTAATTTAATTTTCAATTTATATCTTTATGTATGAAGCAAGAATAAGAAAAATTATAGTTGCAGTATAATTTTGATTTTAATTGGCCTTTTAAAATAGTATTTTTATTATAATAACTGTAACTTCAGATAATAACTAGTAATTAGAATTCTTCTCTAACAGACTTACTTCCTCAAAAATGCTGATTTTTTGCTGCTCTATTTTCAAAATTTGACCAAGTTGCTAATTTAAGGTCATAAGTTTAAGTTCTCCTCCATGAATTAGAGTTTTACTCTTAGGTAGCTCTAAAAATTGTTAATTTCCTGAGTCTTTTCCCCTGTATATAGTAAAGTCAGTTACTTTAACACAGAAAGAAGATATTAGACCCTGCCCCCTCAAAAGAGTCAAGTGTATGCATTTATGTATACCAGGAGCTTTGCCAACATCATTTTTGGGCTTTTTCTTGGGGCAAGGTTGCATCTGGTATAGTGCGGGGGCGGGGGGGGGGATGTGTGGGGAAGGGCGTCAAGAGGCATCCAGGTGTGCTGGGTTGATGTGGATGAGGGTGTGCAGGTGTCTACCTATGATCCAAAGAGCAGGCAGAGTTAAAACTGGGAGGCCATCAGGTGATACTTAGAACCAATAAGGGAAACCACCAGCAAAAGCCAAAGGGTAATAAGCCAGGAACCTGGGAACAACTGCTAGGGGGATCCAAATAAATTTCTAAAAGACTTCAGGCAAATATTTGTTTGATATCTGACCGTGTTTCCCAAGTGTTCTGAACACACTTTAGTAAGAACTACATGTTATAACTTAGCCTAACGCACACTGACACACAGCCCTCACTGGGTCAGAGTTCTACAAAGATCCTTACCTTCACTTTGGGTGAGGCACTCTGAAATTTTCAGTTCTCTTAGGTTCTATTCTATTTCATTTAAAGATGTTGATAGGACGGGTGCCTGGCTGGCTTGGTCAGTGGCTCAAACAGTTCTTGATCTTGGGGTTATGAGTTCAAGCCCCATGTTGGGTATAAAGATTACTTAAAAGTAAAAAATCTTTTAAAAAAATTAAAGATGTTGATAGGAGACTTATAAATTGCTTTTGCGATCTGTTAATAGAAAGTTATAGCTTAAAACGTACTGTCTTGGGGATGGGAGAGATGCTGTAAAGAGAGTTAAAAAAGGACTGAAGGACTGGAAGACATGGTTTCTGATTTTAAGGAGATGGAAAGCTCCTTGGGAAGTTGGACTGTAATAGGTGAAACGAGCAAATACAACACATTTAGAGTAGAATAAGTAGAAGGAAGCAAATTACCAGGGAAATTAATATTAATACAAGTTAGTTATAGAAGTGTTGCTTGAGATGTGAATAGCTAAGGTCAGCAATGAGGCCCCTCAAAGATGGGGTTAACATCTTACTCATCTTCATAGCCCCGTACTGCCTGACACACTACTTTGCACTGATGTTTGAATAATAGCACAATGAGAGCGCAAGGCATCATTGTTATTCTGTGTCTCTACAGGGCTGAAGTTAAAATTCTTTTTTTTTTTTTTTTAAGGAGAATATCCTAAAAGATTTCCCATGACACTTTAGTAGAAATTAGTTTATCAAATTACTGTATTTATTTGGCCTTGGGTTGACTCTGAGGCTGTGGTGAATGTCAGAGGGAGAACTTAGGAAGGTGCTGGGGAGCCTCACGGACACTCACAGAAAGGAAGTATGTATCAGAACACTGAAGTCAAACTTCACTGACTTCAATAATCTTTTAATTTTTATTTATTTACTTGACAGACAGAGATTACAAGTAGGCAAAGAGGCAAGCAGAGAGAGAAGGAAGCAGGCTCCCTGCTGAGCAGAGAGCCTGATGTGGGGCTCGATCCCAGGACCCTAGGATCATAAACTGAGCCAAAGGCAGAGGCTTTAACCCACTGAGCCAACCAGGTGCCCTACTTAAATAATCTTACTTAAGTCATTCTGCCTATGCCACTGCAGCATTTACTAAATAATATCCTGTAGCTGTCTCCTCTCATTTTTTAAATGATGTATTTCCTCAATATCTCTCCCACAAATAGATTCTATTGTTGCTTTTTGAGACTAGGCACTATGGGTTCCCCCCACTTTCCCACCTCCGCAAATCTACAATGTTGATACACAAAAGATGCTCAAAAATTAACTCGTGGGTAGAAAATATACAAAACTCCGTATATTTATCTCTCTCTTGGTCATTTTATCTCTATCCTAGCACACTAGAGTCATAATTTTTATATGAATACATAAATTTTCTTAGTGGCCTCTGAATTCCACCACCTCTTTTCTTTCAGGAATGGGAAGACCATCATCTCTGACAACTTAAATTCTCATTTCCTTGTACTCATCACGTGTGTAAATACACAACGGAAGCATGCTTTTTTTCAGTTAAAACTCTGGCAGGGGGCTACTATCAATGATTAAATCCTCTAAATAACTTTCGAGTTTGTCTTGGGGATGGGGGTGATGCAATAAAGAGAGTTTTTAAAAAAAGACTATAAGACTGGAGGACATGGTTTCTGATTTTAAGGAGATGAAAAACTCCTTGGGAAGTTGGACTGTAACAGATGAAGCAAGCAAATATAACACATATAGAGTAGAATAAATGGAAACAAGCAAATTACCAGGGAAATTAACAGAAGTGTTGGCTTGAGATGTGAATAGCTAAGGTCAGCAATGAGGCCCCTCAAAGATGGGGTTAACATCCCCATTTAGGGGACTTGTTGAACCTGACCACAGACTACCCAGTGACCTTAAGTGATTCAGTAGTATCAACTCCTTTTTCAAGTTGTAAGTTAAATAATCTTTATATGTCATTATAGAAGATGATGCATTTAAGAACTTCAGGTTTCTTTCATACTCAATTATCCATATTCTTTTTCTTAGGTTTGTTGTTGTTGGCAATTGCTTGGATTAACTGTGAGGAAATATCCATATGTTCCTGTGGTCATTAAGACAGGTTCTTCCACTCTGAAAAATTTCCATACTGTTCTAACACCAAGAGCAAGTAGCTGGAAGAGGTTTGAAAGGTAAGAATATTTCTGCGTAATAACGTTGCACAAATATTGGAATGTGCTTCTGAATTGCAGTCCACCAGTTCTGCAATTTATATCTCCCACGTTATATTTGTCTTTATTAATTACACAAAATATTTTACACTATCCCATAAAAAAGAAAAAAATTAAAATGGACATTTCATTTTTTATTAAATATCCTTCTACAACATCATCTCAAGAAGTGCCTTGTCTCCCACCTAAGGAACAAATCATAATGTGAGTAATTTTAAAATAGAATTTGCAACAAAAAAAAATAACTTACTCGAGCATTCACAGTTTCTGCCAAGACTTCATTCTCAGCTGCTAGGAAAATAACACCCAACACAAAGAAATGTCAGCTTCAGAGAAGATAAATGGTTTAAATCTGATGTCTCACTGAAAGTCTGATTCTTTTTTCTCTAAAATATCAAGAATCTTTGTGCTAGGGGTTATGAAGACAGGAAGATCTTTGTTGTCTTGGCACTCACCAAGGGAGTACCTAGAATTCCTGTGTTAATTTCTTTAATTTTTAGGTGGTACCCAGGTGTTAAACAGATAATTTACTCTTTCAGGAAGTTTTTAAGATGAGAAATCCACTCCTTGTGATATAGGGTAGCCTAGCAAACTCGATAAAATAAACAGCAAGACTTTGTAGGATCTTTCTTGATTATATTTAATAACACTCTTTATTAAATAGGTATATTTAATAAATATACCTATTTATAAATATACCTGTTATTGGGTGGATGGAGACGTTAAATAGGTATATTTAATAAAGTGTAAATAAATATATTTAATAAAGAGTAAAGTATGTGAATAAATAAATAAAAATAAATTTATAAGTATAAATCCAGTCATTTCTTTTTTTTATTATTTAATTTCTTTTCGGGTCACAGATTTCATTGTTTATGCACCACACCCAGTGCTCCATGCAATCCGTGCTCTCTCTACTACCCACCACCAGGCTCTCCCGACCTCCCACCCCCCTCCCTTTCAAAACCCTCAGATTGTTTCTCAGAGTCCACAGTCTCTCATGGTTCGTCTCCCCCTCCAATTTTCCTCAACTCCTCTCCATCTCCCCGTGTCCTCCGTGTTATCCTTTAGGCTCCACAAATAAGTGAAACCTTATGATAATTGGTTCTGTCTGCTTGAAATCCAGTCATTTCTTAAGTAGTTACTCCTTGTTGGAATTGGGAAACAAGTATGAGTAAGACCTAATTTTGTAAAGAAGAGAGAGCTTTTAATCTTCATTGACAAAGTGAATCATCACTTGTAAATGCTTCTGAAGAGTATAAATTATTGCAGATAGCATTTGTAGGTTTTTAAGAAAAATGTAATTCCTTATCATACACATCTGTGGTACAAACGGCCTGGCCTGCTTCTTGCAGAGTATCACACTTCTTTTGTCTTGAAGCCCCATGCCTGGAAGCTTGGGGTTGCTTCCATAGGTACAAATTCTGAGTAATAATTACCAAAAAGAAATATTTAATAACTCTATACAGATAGTTGTATTTGATGTCCACATGGATCATCATTAACTTGGTGCCATTCATTAATGTCCCATGAAACCTGATACTTTTTCTGATAGAGATTCAACTGTTACATCACCCTCCATCATCCACTGATGGATGGCCGATCACCTGTTCAGGAGGGTCTTCTGTCCTCCTGGCACATTAGCTACTTCTTTCTTTCATTTATTTGTCAAATATTTACTGAGCACCTAATCTATGGTGCTGCTGCTCTCTGCTTGTAATACCACATGTCTTGTGCCTCAGGCTTTACCCTGCCTTTTTCAAAGTCCTGTTTTGATCATTGCTCCAGCACATGTCCTGAATACACTGGGGATTTTCTATGGTGTTTGGACTAATGGCAAAGTAAGGTAACTCAGATTTAATTGAATGCAGTATGTCTTCCTTGATGGAACCAATGAAAATTACAGGCATTTAAAAATTTGACTTACTTAAATAAGAACAAAGTAATTTCCTAAATTAATTAATGTATCATTTATTAACTGCCATTAAACCCTTGTTAATTAAATAGAATGGTGAAGTTAAATAAAAAGATGGATAATTTCCTAAAGGAGATGAAATTGTGATTTAAATATCTTTCTTAATTGGTTTAGTAGACAAGCACATATTGCAAAATTCATCTAGGACTGGGAACCGCAGGGTGATGAAAGACTCCAAACAGGTAGAGCATTATGAGATCAGGAGACCGCGAGGATCATTTCCAGAGAATGATTGTATTCTGTTTTATTCTATTTCAGTGGTTATTAATTTTCCTTGGTTAAGAATTCAATATACATAAGTCAACTAATGTTTACCAAGTGTCTCTTACATGCCAGGCATCGAAGGCATAGGAGTTAAGGATTTATTTGAACAAAATAGATCCTTTTGAGAATTTGGTGAAGGCTAAGGACTCCTTCCAACAGAAAAAAAAAAAAAAAGAAAGAAATACAAACATGCATATTCACACCAGTTTTTGCACACAAACTCTCAAGAGGTATATAGACCTTTAAAATTCATCCATGGGGACTCCTGGGTCTGTGGATTCAATTTAAGAATCACTGCCCCTTTGAAGGTATTCAAGCTAAGAATGATGGATATGTGTCATGGGACTAGCCACTTAACCTCCTGAGGCTTCCATTTCCTTGTCTGTTAAATGAGGGCAGTAGGTGAAAAGTCTTCCACTTCTAAAAATCCGTCTGTGCGCGGATGCTGCAAATACGCTTGTCTACTTATGTCATTACCTCTCTGTTGCCCATATTGGTGTGTGGGGATAAGAAAGAATAATGCAAATAGAATAGGAATCAGAGAATGTTCTGGAGTTTAGAGACCAGATAAACTTCACGAGAGAAGCAGTAGCAGTCTCTATGGTAAATTGTCCCTTGGTGAGTGACTGTCAGAGTTAGGACCTGCCTCTGTATTTCCTAACTTCCAGCCCACACTCTTTCAGCAATGCTACAGGATGTATGAGGATTTATCCCCACTTGTGCCCATAAAGTAATTATACTAGATTAATAACTATCACCTTGAATTGATAAGCTAAATCTCACTTGTTTACTTACTGTATTAAGATACTTATCTTTAATTAGAGGTATTACTAATGAAAATATTTTATAGACTTGGCATGAAGGATACTTGGTGTGAAAGACATTTATGAAATTCAATATGGCAATAATCTTAGTGTTTGTTGGTTGAATTGTGGTCCCCTCAAATTTATACACTGAAGTCCTAATGCCCAGTATCTCAGAATATGACCCTTTTGGATATAGTCTTTACAGTGGTAATCGAGTTAAAGTTAAAATGAGATTATGGACATTGGGGAGGGTATGTGCTATGGTGAGTGCTGTGAAGTGGGTAAGCCTGGCGATTCACAGACCTGTATCCTGGGGGATAAAAATATATTATATGTTTATAAAAACTTAAAAATTAAAAAAAAAAGTTAAAATGAGATTATTAGGCTGGCCCCTAATTCAGTATGACTGGTGTCCTTATAAAAAGGAGAAACTTGGAGATGCACTCACAAAGGGAGAACACCACGCGAACATAAAGGCAGCAATCCAGGTGACAGGTAGATGCGTGACTCAATATTTAAAATATATGATATTTGAGCATGTTACAAAAGACTAACATATAAATAACTTATCCCCATCATTCATTAAATCTTACCATGGGAAATGTTGACAGTCATACAATAATGTGACTTAAAAAAAAAGTTTCTGGGGGCACCTGGGTGGCTTAGTGGGTTAAGCCTCTGCCTTTGGCTCAGGTCATGATCTCAGGGTCCTGGGATCGAGCCCCGCATCGGGCTCTCTGCTCTGCGGGAGCCTGCTTCCTCCTCTCTCTCTGCCTGCCTCTCTGCCTACCTATGATCTCTCTCTCTGTCAAAAAAAAAAAAAAAAAAAAAGTTGGGACGCCTGGGTGGCTCAGTTGGTTAAGCATCTGCCTTTGGCTCAGGTCATGATCCCAGCGTCCTGGGATCGAGTCCCACATCGGGCTCCTTGCTCAGCAGGGAGCGTGCATCTCCCTCTGCCTCTGCCTGCCATTCTGTCTGCCTGTGCTCGCTCTCTCTCCCCCTCTCTCTCTCTCTGATAAATAAATAAAATCTTTAAAAAAAAAAATTTCTGGGGTGCCTGGGTGGCTCAGTTGTTAAGTCTGTCTTCAGCTCAGGGCCTGATGCCAGGGTCCTGGGTTCCAGACCCACATTAGGCTCCCTGCTCAGCGGGAAGCCTGCTTCTCCCTCTCCCACCCTCCCTGCTTGAGATCCCTCTCTCGTTGTGTCTCTCTCTGTCAAGAGAATAAATGAAATCTTAAAAAAAAAAAAAATAGAATAGATACTTCCTGCCATCAAGATATGATATTCATAAATTACTGAATCTGTTTTAAAAAAAAAAAGTTTCCACTTATTGTTACAATGTGCCAAATATTATGAGGCATACAAATATACTCTAAGCTACTTTGCTTAAATTTGTATCTTCCTAAAATCTTAATAATTCAGTAATGATAAGTGCTATACCTTTATTATTCCACTTAATGACTCATGTACTTACTGAAGCCAACAGTATTTGAGTTAAAGCTGTGGTTCCAACATTAAATCATTCTACCATATTTCACAATGAATATTTTTAGCAAATATTTTCCAGTAACTATTTTTTTTAGAAAAATAGTAAAAAAAATTCCACTAACTATTTGCCCTGATCTGAAAAATATTTCTGGCATTCACAGTTAAATATTTTGACAGTCAGGGGCGCCTGGGTGGCTCAGTGGGTTAAAGCCTCTGCCTTTGGCTCAGGTCATGATCCCAGGCTTCTGGGATCGAGCCCCGTATCCGGCTCTCTCCTCAGCGGGGAGCCTGCTTCCTCCTCTCTCTCTGCCTGCCTCTCTGCCTACTTGTGGTCTCTGTCTTTCAAATAAATAAATAAAATCTTTAGAAAAAAAATTTTGACAGTCATGTGTATTTAATATGAGTAAAACAAACTCTCAGATACAAGGAAAGACACCACAGAAAGATAAAATAATTGTTTTGGAGTAAAATATTATTTATTCCATGGCATAATTTAAATGCATAAAATGAAAGCATTTTAGATGCTTATAATAACTTTTATAAGCATATTTAAAAAATAATTAGCACTATAAATTATTGGAGAATATTCTTAGCAATATTATAAAATGTATTGAATATTTTAAGTTTGAGATTTTTATGGTGATGGGGTGAGTCAAGACAGTAATTTTGGATTCTGAGGAATGGACTCTTACATAGTTAAATTAGTTTAACCAACATTTATAAGCTGATAAAAATAATATATTTATTTTCACATCCAAAATACATAATAATATTTACATGTGATTTACATTTTATTACTTTTATTACATAAAATTATTCATGCACAGCACGAAGGTCATTTGCCTGGCACAAGGGACGATGTTTAGGATATTAGTTGCAACCCCTCACCTCCTAATTAAATTTAACAAAGATATCAGTTTCATACTCTTGTGCCCAACATAATGCTAAACTGTCTAATTAAGAAAATATATTTTTTGTTTAATTTATTTAAGGTATAAATGTATCCCATGGTTTGAGAAAAACTTTAAAGAGTAGTATTCAATCCAATAAATGTAGACTGAAGTTTCAAATTAAAGCCGGTAAGAATTAAAAAAAAAAAAAAAAAAGATTGACATTGTCTCCACCCTTGAGGAGTTTTGTTGCCACAATTTGATAGTAAAACCACTTTATATAAATGGTAGCTAAGTAGCTGTTTAGGGAAGGGCAGTAATATGACCTGGCGTGATCAGATAGAATGTGAACTGAATCTTAATGAATGGAAAAGCTTTGGACAGGAAGTGAAGAGAGAGAGCTTCCTGGCAGAGTAAGTGTTTTCTCATTCATAAGCGGAGCAAGTAGGTTTTATTTATTTATTTATTTGAGAGAGAGAGCAAGTAAGAGCATGAGAGGGGAGAAAGTCAGAGGGAGAAGCAGACCCCCCCCCCCCCCATGGAGCTGGGAGCCGGATACAGGACTTGATCCCAGGACCCAGGGACCACGACCCAAGCCAAAGGCGGCTGCCCAACCAACTGAGCCACCCAGGCACCACAGTGCAAGTAGTTTTTAAAACTTTTTTAAAATTTACTGTGTAAACTGTGGTGTTTGCTGATGTCCTGTTAGGTTTGAGGTTTTAAGATCATCCTCTAATATAGGTGCTTTTCTTAGGGTCGTTTTCAAAATCTCCTTGAGAGATTCCAAGGACTCAGAACAGCCAAAACAATCTTGAAAAAGAACAAAGTTCATCAAAGTTTATGCTTAAGCCTTCTTAACCACTTAGCAGTTTAACTTCTACCATTGGGGTGGTGTGTGGCTTCGAGTTCAGGGAGTTGAATTTTGTTGTTGTACCTTTTCAGTCAGGAGCTAGTAGCTTGGAGCTTCCTTCCCTCATAGCTCCTGAGAGGTGCTGGGGAAATATAATTAAAAGCAAAGCCTTCTCCCAACCAGAAAACCTCCCAGAAAGCCTCACCATAGATGTGGTAGAGAGAGAAAACTATTTTCTTATTGAATAAGCATTAAACCAGAAAGTCACGTGGATCACAGGCAATCCACTAAGACATGACAAAGACCGAAAGAAATATCAGCCTGACATATAACCAAGCAGATTCAACAAATTATGAGCGTGTTTTCCAGATAAGCAGTGTCTTTTATTTTTTTTATTGGAACCTCTAAATATCTTTATTTGATTTGCAATTGTCATGTTATTTCTACTTTTCATTTTTAAAAATTTTATTTATTTATTTACTGAGAGAGAGTACACATGAGCAGGGAAAGGAGCAGAGGGAGGAGAAGCAGACTCTGTGCTAAGCTCAGAACATGATATGGGGCTCAATCCGGGGACCCCAAGATCATGATCTGAGCTGAAATTAAGAGTCCGTAGCTCAAGTCACTTCATTTTTTTATTGTACTAAATGTACTAAATGAAATGTGCTAAACTAAGTGTACTAAACTAAAATCAGTGTTTTAGCTATTCAGAATCTTTTTTATTTTAATTTTAAATTTTAAGATATTTTGTATCATGCTATATATGTAGTACAAATATAATTATTTTAGCAATGGACCATGTGACTAAATTTGCTTAAAATGGAAATATCAATTTCAATGGAATACTTCCCAATGACATCGTGATCTTGGAATTATAAGTTCAGAACTCTCAATTTATGTGCAAATACATTTAGAGATTGGTCTCTTCCAAACTATCGTCTCAGATTGTTTTGGAGCCCATGGTCTCTCATGGTTCACCTCCCCTTCCAATTTCCCCCAACTCCCTTCTCCTCTCTAACTTAATTTTTAAGATAAATTAATCATTTGTAGTTGGTTGATTATTTTAATTATGAAATCAAATAACTTATTTTCTATTCACTGCCTAAGAATAGTTTTTGATATTCACAAGAGAATGTTCATGTAAAAGAGCGATTATTTTAAGTTCTATATATGTCAATATGGAAAGAAGACAATGTCTACCAGATAAGCAGTGTCTTGTCAAGTAAGAGGAACTAGCAGCCTCTTTGGCACACGTAGTACATATTCGTTGTACCTGGTAATTGGAGTGGCCACCTGTGTTGACTTTATCCAGGGGGAAAACAAACTTCTTTTAATGACGGGACGTAGTTTTGCAACCTGGAAAAGGTCCCCCTGAATTTAGACTCCTGCCTTCCGGCAGAAGCTAAGAGACGGGACTGTTCTCTCCCTTGAGGACTCCCAGGTCTTTCTAGACATTACTGGGTCGCAGAGCACAAAAAGGCTGATTTCGTCTTCAGGGATTTATATACATTTTGAAGAGAGGATAAAGTACGTATAAGTTTTCTTAAGTAAATGACCTGAGAAAAAAGAAGCAAGGGAAATCTCTCCCCTCATTTTCAACAGGGAGAATTAAGTCTCTTATTTCTAATTGCATTTGCTGTTACAGGGGATGCACAGGCTGCCAGGGATGACTGTGATGTTATTTTTAAGCCTCTTTTCCTACGAGTTGCCCCTTAGAGCAGCTTATCGTTCGTTCTGTTTGGTCAGAGGTTGGATTTAAGCCCTTTGTACCGGTGTGTCTTCTCTCCTGTGTTGATGAATCTGTGTCCAGCTTGGGGAGTGCTTTCAGTGTTTCCCATGTCCTGCTGGCTCTGAGTGGGGGCAGCCGAGTGTATTTGCACAGCCTTCCCGACTCCCAGAGTTGATTCTGACCCAGGACACCTCTTGATGACTGTCCCTTCCCTTGATCCTCTCCATTAAACTTCTGGCTGCTCTGCTCTTTTGCTCTAGGAAGGAGCGTCCAGCCACTTCTTAATTGCCCTCCACTAAGATCTGTGTTGTTTTTCAGCAATGCCCTTAGGCGTGGAGTTCTTCACTCTCAGTTCCAATTAAGTCCATTTTCTCTGAGCTGCAAAGCTTCTTGTCATTGTGGCTTGCCTTTCCTCCAGGGCAGAACCCCTGTACCACTCTGCCAAATTTGGATGTGAGGACACCCCTGCTCTAGGAGTATGCACTGAGGTGGGAGGGGGAAGAGGTTGGCAGCCCCTGGTCTTCTCAACTTGCCCCTTCAGGCAATGAGTGGTCACCCTTTGAGTGAGCTGGAGAGGTGGCGATTGGAGCCCCAGGAGCATCTGGCCTTCTGTGTCTGGGGTAGAGCTTCTGCCTTTTGAATAGAGGGTTGGGTGGAGCGGTAGAGACCTGATCCTCTTAGCAGGACTTGCCTAGAATAGAGCTTCCTAGAATAGATGAGAAACATCTGCACCCTGCCCGTCTTGGACTGAAACTGTAATCCCGGATGGGGAGCTGGCAGGGAGATGGAACTCCCATTTTCTTGGCTGCACACGAATAAAGCTTCTGTAATGAACAGCTGGGGGAATACTGAAGGAGGTTATGGTTCAAATACTCCTATTTTTACTGATATTTAGTAGATTTTCTTGAATGAATATTTCTCCATTTGCTCTATGCCCTTAGGACAATTTCTAGAGACTTTAAATAAATAAAAATTATTTTTCAGTAGTTGAATGATTTGCTAGAGAGTCCGTTGAGCTCCTTGATCGAACATTCTAGAAGTCCCAGTTCTCACATTCATTTTGGAATATATTTCACTGGATATAAAATTCTGGAATTATGGGTTAGCTTGTTATTGTTACTTGTTTCTTTAAGTAGTTTAAAAACATTTCTGTGTTTTGGCTTACATAGTTTCTGACAGTTTGCTGTCATTTTATATCTTTGTTCTCTGTATGTAATGCTTTTTTTCCTTTCCTCTTGTAAGGGCCTATTCAGCCAGAGCAGCCCCACCCCGGTTGAACTGCCATTTTGTTGTAAAACTTGGGTTGACCTTGCCACCCCCCCCCCCAGGGGAACTTATCTAAAAGCAAGTCCTGGAAACCAGTCCCAAGTAACAAAGTCCAAGTACAAGGGTGGGTCAGGTCAGGTGGAGGTATTCAATCAGTGGGGGCGCGTACTATCTCCTAGCTACCAAGGAGTAGGGGCCCCGCCCTTTGGGAGCTTTTTGGCGCCAATCCTAACCAAGGTGTGATAGGCTGGTTCAAATGTCTACTAGGGTAAATTGTAATTCAGTTTGTCGCCTAGCATCACTGTGGCGTTTCCTATGTGTGTGTTACAATCTCATTGGCCACCTGTGTGTGGCCAGGCCCAACCACATGGCCTTTGCTCTATAAAAGTTAGTCTGGAAAGCAGGGAGGGGTCGTCCTCTCTGGAGGGGCAGCCCCGACCAGTCTGTTTGACGGTCGGTATGATTCCTCATGCTTGGTGCGAAATAAAGCTTTGCTTGACCTTCACTTTGTATCAGTCTCACTCCTTCAATCACGGACCCGTTATTGGGGTACCCAATTTTGGGGACCCAACACTCTGTTCAAGATTTTTTTTCCTTTGGTTTTCAGTAGTTTGACTGTAATATGTAACATGTAATATGTAATATGATCAGATATATTTTTTTCCCAATTTTTCTCACTTGGAATTCTTCTGAACTTTTTAGATATGTGTTTCTTGTTATTAATTTCAGAAAAATTCTCAACCATTATCTCTTCAGATATTTCTATTGAACTGTTACCTCTTTCTTGTCCTTCTGGTGCTCCAATTACATCCATATTAAACCATTTGATATTGTCCCCCAAATTCTTAGATGTTCTGAGTTTTTACTGTTTTTGTTATTGTTTGTTTTTTTCCCACTTTGTTTTCACTTTGTGTTTTTTTTTTAATTAACATATAATGTATTATTTGTTTCAGGGGTACAGGTCTGTAAATCATCAGTCTTAGAAAATTCATAGCACTCCCTCCCCAGTGTCCATCACCCAGCCATCCTGTCCCTCCCACCACCCTCTCCTCCAGCAACCCTCAGTTTGTTTCCTGAGATTAAGAGTCTCTTATGGTTTGTCTCCCTCTCTGGTTTCATCTTATTCATTTATCCCTCCCTTCCCCTATATAGGATCCTCTGTCTTGTTTTTCAATTTCCTCATATCAATGTGATCATACAGCTGTCTTTCTCTGATTGACTTATGTTGCTTAGCATGATATCATCTAGTTCCATCCATGTCATTGCAAATGTCAAGATTTTGGTTTTTTTGATGGATGCATAGTAGTCCATGGCATATATCTACAACATCTTCTTTATCCCTTCATCTGTTAATGGACATCTAGACTCTTTCCATAGTTTGGCCATTGTGGTGGGACATTGATGCTATAAACACTGGGGTGCATGTGCCCCTTTGAATCACTACATTTGTATCTTTAGGGTAAATACCCAATAGTGCAACTGCTGGGTCGTAGAGTAGCTGTATTTTCAACTTTTTGAGGAAACTCCATACTGTTTTCCAGAGTGGCTGGACCAGCTTGCATTTCCACCAACAGTGTACGAGGATTCCCCTTTCGCCACATCCTTGCCAACACCTGTTGTTTCCTGACTGGTTAATTTCAGCCATTCTGATTGGTGTGAGGTGGTATCTCACTGAGTTTTAATTTGTATTTGCCTGATGCCGAGTGATGTGGAGCACTTTTTCATGTGTCTGTTGGCCATCTGGATGTCTTCTTTGCAGAAATGTCTGTTCATGTCTTCTGCCCATTTCTTGATTGGATTTTATGTTCTTTGGGTATTGAGTTTGATAAGTTCTTTATAGATTTTTAGATAGTAGCCCTTTATCTGATATGGCATTTGCAACTATCTTCTCTCAGTTGGGATAATTTCTGTTGATTTATTTTCAAGTTCATTGATCCCTTTCTCTGTTACATCCAGTTGCCTGTAAGTCTGTTGAGAGAATTCTTCAACTTTGATGCTGTGCTTTTCTTTATTTACAAAATTCCATCCCTTCCCTTCTCTTCCCTTCTCTTCCCTTCCTTTCCCTTCCCTTCCCTCTCCTCTCCCCTACTCTCTTCTTTACTTTTCTCTTCAGAGTGACAGCATGCGTGTGCGCGATTAAGGAGAAGAAGAGTAGAGGAAGAAAGAGAGAGAGCATCTTAAGCAAGGTCCACGCTCAGGAAGGAGCTGGACACAGGGCTCAATATCACAACTCTGAGATCATGACCTGAACTGAAACAAGAGTTGGATGTTTAACCAACTGAGCCACCCAGGTACCCCATGTTTCTAGAATTTTTGTTTGATTGCCATATATATATATATATTTTTTTTTCCATTTCTTTTCTAAAATTCTCCATCTATCATTTAAGCTGTCTGTTTCTACTGGAGGATTTTATATATTAATCATAATTATTTAAATCTCTATTGTTAGTTTTAACATCTGTTTCTACCTCTGTTGGCTGCTTTACCTCTTGACAATGACTTGGTTTTAGTTGCTTTCTGTATCTCTTACTTTTTTAATTGAATGTCAGAAATGCATGAAACAACATCAGAGACTAAGGTAAAAGGTAGTTACATCTGGAAATGGACATGTTTTCTCTTCTCTCAGGTTAGTCAGTAGTTTTCCTGGGTTTGTTATTGCTCCGCTTACCTTAAGGACAACCTAGACTTCAAATTCCTCCATCAGAGGATCACTGACAATTGTACTTGGTGTATAGCCTGACATGAAAAAGGATTTTTTCTTGATTTTCTTGCTCCAACTTCAGCCTTCAGTGGGCTCTTCCCCCTTGTGCCACAAAGTTTTCTCTTCACGCTCTTATCTCCCTGCTCCCCACAAAGTGGTGTACTGCTATTGCTTGTCACTTAGTGCAACAATTTTGATTGGGACATGGGCTTTCTCAATTCTCCTGCTCTGTTTTCAGTACTGGATACATGCTGTGAGCCTGGGCCTCCAGACTAAGGCTTTCTCAGACTTTTTGCCCTTTCATGGCAAGGCGCTTTGTTCTGTATTTGTGGGGAACTCTGGTAGGGGCAAGTTTCTCACTTCACCTCCAACAGTAGAAGACCTTTGCTTTATATCAGTGCAGGATCCTGGGCCTGAGTAAGTTTTCTTCCCTTCTTCCAGCAGCTGGATAAGATATCTGAGGATCTGTGCCAGTCCACTGAGGCCAGGTAAGTGAGCATAGATGGGTCTTGTGTTCAGAAACCTATACTTAGAAACCTATTTTCCCCTTCACATTTAGTAAATTGTTCCTTTAAAAATGGTTGCTCATCTCATATAAGGACAGAAGCACTTGCTAAAGAGAAACAAGGGGAGGAATACTTCTTTGTCCATGACCCATACTTTAAGGACTTGCACAAGATGGGAATGATTGAAATCAGAGCAAGAGAACCACTGGGAGTAGCCACATCCAGGAAGGCAGAGTGAGAGCTGGGGCATGGTCCTCTCTTCCATGCCTTCCAGAGCTTGGTCAACCTGTGTTTTATGTGGGTGAGTGGCTTTTCCCTCCCATGCTCCTCACTGAAGCAGAGTGGTAAGGGGGAGAACAAAGAGACCTTGAACTTTAAGATCCAAGCTCTGACCCTCACTGTTTATGTAACATCAGAATAATCCCTAGAGCTCAGCCTGACCTGGCAGCTGCCTCCCTTGCCAACCTTGCTTGGCCCACTCCCTGTGCTCACTGGCCTGTTGATTCTTGTTTCTGGCTGACCACTGTACTTGCTGTTTGCTCTGCCCGGATGTTCCTCCCACACTTACGCTGGCAGGCCCTTTTTCTTTGTTCCCATCTCAGGCTCACATACCACCTCTTCAGGGAGGCCCTCCCATCAAAAGGACCTCTTCCCACCCAGTCCCTCACATGATTTTATCAAACCTTTCAGAGAGCTTATTATTTCTGATATTATCTTGTGTATCTGTTTGCTTTCTTGCTGTTGTCTGTCTTGCTCCCTCTGGGTTATCAGCTTTGCAGGCCAGCCACCTGGTATGTCTTGCTGGCTCCTATGTTTTTCACACTAGTGCCTGGCACTTGGTAGACATGCAGTAAATGTTTATTGAATTAATTGAATGAATGATTGTGAATGAAAGAGATAAATAGTTATATACATGTGTGCGTGTGTCAGTGCATTTTTTTATGTTTTGACTTGTTCCATGAAAGGGCATGAAGTGGCTTAGAAGAAGCACCCAGCTTGGAATCTAGGAACCAACTAATTTTTCATTTTGCTGATGCTTATGCCACTTTCGTTGTGATCTGCTTATTTAGTTGCAATAGAGGGCATAGATTTCATTTTCTGGTCCTCACTGACTATGTAAAATGGCTGCTGCTTTTTTCCTGTATGTCCTACTGTTATTAACCTATTGCTACAAATGAGTTATTTATTGAATCAGCCACTGATAGATACAGTATAAAAATCTAGGAGCAACTAGGTGTGCCTTGGTGGCTCAGTCAGTTTGTGTCTGCCTTTAGCTCAGATCATGATCCCAGGGTCCTAGGATCAAGCTCCATGTGGGGCTCCCTGCTCAGCAGGGAGCCTGCTTCCCCCTCTCTTGTTCCCTCTGCCACTCCCCCTGCTTGTGCTTTCTCGCTCTCGCTCAAATAAATAAATAAAATCTTTTTAAAAAAATAAAAATCTAAGAGCAACTAATAACAAATGATATGCTTTATCAACAAAGAGAGGGTAGTCCAAGATGGTGGAAGAGTAGGAAACCAGTATCGTCTGGTCCCAGGATTTCAGCTAGATAGGTATCAAACCATTCTGAACACCTCTGAACTCAGAGATCTAAGAAAAGAACAGCTACAACCCTACAGATAGAAAAGCAACCACTTTTTGCAAGGTAGTAGATGCAGAGAAGTGAACACCAGGCGATATATAGGAAGACAAATGGGGTGGGGGTGGAGAAAGTCTCTGTAACTGGGCTACTGGAAAGTGATAGAGCAGTGGAGCACAAAATCAGAACTTTTAAAGTCTGCTCTACGGAGGGGCATCCCTGCCTGAAAGCTGCTTAGATGGCAAGCAGGGTGGAATCCTACGTGGGACAACGTATCTCAGGATATTTGGGTTCACGGGAGACTGGGGGTGCCTGAGTGCATCAGGCATCAGAATGGAAAGCCAGCTGCAGTCAGCAAGCCCAGAAGTGGGCTCAGCTCAGGACTGCCATATACTGCAAAGTGTAGGGCAGTTGGGTGACTGCTCTCTGAGTAGCAGCCCAGCAAGCAACAGAAATGGTGAAATCCCCCTTCCGTCCCCAGGAGGAGTGACATAGGTGTGTGCCACAGGAGTCTGCAGGGTTTGGACATCACAAATGGGATCGTTGTGTGCCTGAAACAGAAAACACTCGGTCAGAGGCTGGGTGAGCATGGAGTGTGGCCAGAGACTAGGGACACAGGAATGGTGGACTGCTTTTCGGCCAGAGACTAGGGACACAGGAATGGTGGACTGCTTTTCTCGTAGGGCTCACCGAGGAGTGGGGCTCCCGAGCATTCAGCTTCAGAGCCAGAAATTGGGAGGCCTTGTTTTCATTCTCATCCTCTAAAGCAGAACAGAAAGCCCTCAGGGAACAAAAGCTACATAGAGCAATCCAGAACAGCTTTCTTAACCTGGCCCCCTGGCAAGGGCAGTGCAGTTCTGCCCAGGGCAAAGACACTTGAGAATCAGAGCAACAGGCCCCTCCCCCAGAAGATCAGCAAGAACATCTGGCCAAGACCAAGTTTACGATCACAGATAACTGCAAAACTCCAGCTCTGGGGGAAAATAGTATATAGAATTCATGGTTCCCCCCACCCCGAAGATTCTTTAGACTCTCAATTTAAATTTTTTCTCTTTCCTTTTTCAACCAATTTCTTATTTTAGCCACTCCTTTTTTAAAATTTTTTTAAAATTTTCATTTTTACAGTTACATTCTATCCTTTTATTTTATTTGATGTTATTTTTGTGTATATATATATATATATATATATATATATATATATAAGTTTTTTTTTCTTTATAATTTTGGGATGCTGTTTCTTTTAACAAACAGATCAAAATACACTCAAAATCTAGTGTATGGCTCTATTTTCTTCATTTGTCTGATCATATTCTTTTTTTTGTTTTGTTTAAGTCATTTTAATTTTCATCTTTACAGTTACATTCTATCCTTTCATTGCATTTAATTTTATTTTTAAACATATATAAGTTTTTCTTTCTTTACAAATTTGCAATCTAGTTTCTAACAAACAGGTCAAAATACACAGGATCTAGGGTATTGCTGTATTCTGTTCACCTTTCTGATTATATTCTCCCTCTCTCTTTCTCTCTCTCTTTTTTTTCTTTTCTTTCTTCTTTTTCTTCTTTTTTTTTTTTTTTTTGGTTTCAGGTCTCTTCTGATTTGTTTGGTGTATATTTCTCTGGGGTCATTGTTGCCATTTTAGTGTTTTGTTCTCTAATTCATCTATTCTTCTCTGAAATAGAATGACGAGATGGAAAAACTCATCTCAAAAAAGAGAACAAGAGGAAGTACTGACTAACAGGGACCTAATCACTATGTATATAAGTAAGATGCTGAAACTAGAATTTAGAATAATAATTACAAAGATACTAGCTGGGCTTGGAAAAAGTATAGAAGACACTAAAGAATCCCTTTCTGGAGAAATAAAAGAAGTAAAATCTAATCAAGTTGAAAGAAAAAGGCTGTTAATGAGATGCAATATAAAATGGAGGCTCAGAAAAATAAAAAGAGAATGGGGCTCCTGGGTGGCTCAGTGGGATAAAAGTCTTTGCCTTCGGTTCAGTCATGATCTCAGGGTCCTGGGATCGAGTCCTACATCGGGTTCTCTGCTCAGCTGGGAGCCTGCTTCCTCCTCTCTCTCTGCCTGCCTCTCTGCTTACTTGTGGTCTCTGTCTGTCAAATAAATAAATAAATAAAATCTTAAGGAAAAAAAAAATGGAGGCTTGGGACACCTGGGAGGCTCATTTGGTTAAACCTGTCTTCAGCTCAGGTCATGATTCCAGGGTCCTTTGATTGAGTCCCACATCAGACTCCCTGCTCTGCTGGGAGTCTGCTTCTGAAACAGGAAGAAATAGGAAACCTGAACAGACCCATAACCAGCACGAAAATTGAAGCAGTGATCAAAAATCCCCTAACAAACAACAGTCCAAGGCCCAATGGCATCCCAGAGGAATTCTACCAAACATTTAAAGAAGAATTAATACTGAATTTTTTGAAGCTCTTTCAAATAGTAGAAATAGAAGGAAAGTCTTTCCAAAGTCTTTCTAGGAGTCCAGCATTACTTTGATCCCCAAACTAGACAAAGACCTGCACCAAAAAGGAGAATTATAGAAAAATATCCCTGATGAACACGAATGCCAAAATTCTCACCAAAATACTAGCCAGTAGGATCCAACAGTACATTAAAAGGATTATTCACCATGACCAAGTGGGATTTATTTTTCGGCTGCAAGTGTGGCTCAACATCCACAAATCAATCAGTATCATACACTACATTAATAAAAGAAATGACAAGAACCATATGATCCTCTCAACAGATGCAGAAAAAACATTTTACAAAGTACAGCATCCTTTCTAGATTAAAACTCTGCACAGTGTAGGGATAGAGGGAACAAACTTCAATATCATAAAAGCCATACTCAAGAAGCCTACAGCGAATATCATTCTCAATTGGGAAAAATTGAGAGCTTTTCCCATAGATCAGGAACATGGCAGGGATGTCCACTCTCACCACTGTTGTTCAGCATAGTACTAGAAATCCTAGCCTTAGGAATCAGACAATGAAAAGAAATAAAAGGGACCTGAATCAGCAGAGAAGTCGAACTCTCACTCTTCATAGATGACGTGATACTCTGAAAAACCCAAAAGACTCCACCCCAGAATTTCTAGAACTCATACAGGAATTCAGCAACATGGCAGGATATAAAAATCAATGCACAGAAATCAGTTGCATTTCTATATGCCAACAATGAAATAGAAGAAAAAGAATTTAAGAAGTTGATTCTATTTACAATTGCACCCAAAACCATAAGATACCTAGGAATAAACCTAACCAAGGAGGCAAAGAATCTGTACTCAGAAAACTATAAAGTACTCATGAAGGAAATTGAGGAAGACACAAAGAAATGGAAAAACATTCCATGCTCCTGGATTGGAAGAACAAATATTGTTAAAATGTCTATGCTACCTAGAGCAATTTGCACATTCAATGCAATCCTTATCAAAATGCCACCAACTTTTTTCACAGAGCTGAAACAAATAATCCTAAAATTTGTATGGAGCAAGAAAAGACCCTGAACAGCCAAGGGAACGTTGAAAAAGGAAACCAAAGCTGGTGTCTTCACAATCCCAGACTTTGAGCTCTGCTGAAAAGCTGTAATCATTAGGACAGTATGGCATTGGCACAAAAACAGACACATAGATCAATGGAACAGAATAAAGAACCCAGAAGTGTACCCTCAACTCTATGGTCAACTAATCTTCAGCAAAGCAGGAAAAAATATCCAATGGAAAAAAGACAGTCTTTTCAACAAATGGTGTTGGTAAAATTGGACAGCCACATGCAGAAGAATGAAACTGGACCATTTCCTTACACCATACACAAAAATCGATTTTAAATAGACGAAAGACCTAAATGTGAGACAGGAATCCATCAAAAGCCTTGAGGAGGACACAGGCAACAACCTCTCTGACCTGGGCCATAGCAACTTCTTGTTAGATATGTCTCTAAAGGCAAGGCGAAATGAACTATTGAGACTTTACCAAGATAAAAAGCTTTTGCACAGCAAAGGAAAGAGTCAGCAAAACCAAAAGACAACCAATAGAATGGGAGAAGGTATTTGCAAATGACATATCAGATAAAGGGCTAGTATCCAAAATCTATAAAGAACTTATCAAACTCAACACCCAGAGAACAAATAATCCAATCAAGAAATGGGCAAAGGACATGAACAGATATTTATGCAAAGAAGACATCCAAATGGCCAACAGACAACTGGAAAGGTGCTCAACATTGCTAGGCATAGGGAAATACAAATCAAAACCACAGTGAGGTACCACCTCACACCAGTCAGAATGGCTAAACTTAACAAGTCAGGAAATGACAGATATTGGCAAGGATGTGAAGGAAGGAGAACCCTCTTACACTATTGGGGGGCATGCAAGCTGGTGCAGCACTCTGGAAAACAGTATAGAGGTTCCTCAAAAAATTGAAAATAGAGCTACCTTATGACTCAGCAATTGCACCACTGGGTATTTACCCCAAAGATACAAATGTAGTGGTCTAAAAGGGCCTGCTTCCCAATATTTATAGCAGCAATGTCCACAATAGCCAAACTATGGAAAGAACCTAGATGTCCATCGACAGATGAATGGATAATGAAGAGGTGGTATACACACACACAATGGAATACTGCTCAGCCATCAAAAAATGAAATCTTGCTATTTGCAACAATGTGGATGGAACTAGAGGGTATTATGCTAATGCAAAATAAGTCAATCAGAGAAAGACAGTTATGATCTCACCCATATGTGGAATTTAAGAAACAAAACAGAGTATCATAGAAGAAGAGAGGAAAAAATAAAACAAGATGAAATCAGGGAGACAAACCTTAAGAAAGTTTGTTTTCATAGAAAACAAAGAGGGTTGCCGGAGGGGAGGGTGAGTGGAAAGATGGGGTAACTGGGTGATGGACATTAAGGAAGACACGTGATGTAATAAGCACTGGGTATTATATAAGACTGATGAATCACTGACTTCTACCTCTGAAACTAATAATATATCTTAATAATTGAGTTTAAATAAAGAAAGATCAGTGAATTTCCTTCAAATGTGAGTGTATTTGTCAGTCATTTTGTTGTTGTTCACCACCAGGCTTATTGCCATAATATATGGTATTTTACATCTCTTTGGGTGCCTGGGTGGCTTAGTTGGTTACGCATCTCCCTTCGGCTCAGGTCAGGTTCCCAGGGTCCTGGATCCAGTCCCACACTGGGCCCCCTGCTCAGTGGGAGGTCTGCTTCTTCCTCTCCTACTGCCCCTCCTCTAGCTTTCTCTCTCACTTGCTTACTCTCTGTCTCTCAAATAAATAAAAATCTTATTTTAGATTATAGAAGGAATTAAAAGGTGTGAGACTATTATTTGATGTAGGGTCCAGGGAAATCCACTAATGTCATTTCAGTGAGTTGCTTATATTTTTGTTTACTTTTGCCACTTGTTTTCTCATCTGTAAATTTAGAGGTTAGACCCTCTAAGCATCAGCTTCTAGCTCTGAAATACATTGACAGTTCTCCCTTCTTTCTTTCATCTCCTTTGGCCATTTCAGAGGACACCAATAGACATCCCCAGACTAATTTAAATTTCTTAAAATGATCTGCTATGGGTTTGGGGAGAGTAAAGAAGTTTCCAGAAAAAGAGCTGATCAGCAACACTGCTGCCTGCTAGGAATCCATTGAAGTTCATGTCACAGTCATAGTCTTCTTAGACCTCAAGTGTGACCTGCTGCTTATGGTCAATTTGTTGGAGGCCTTACTTAGAGGATAAACATTGCAAGATATGGATTTTCCTTTTGACATTAAATAGAATCTTCCTATTAAAATTGCCTTATTATCAGCTGTGTCTGGACATTCAAGCTACATGTGGAATAGGTTGTTTTTACTAATCATTTAGTATGTAGTTTATCTCAGATTATGGTTTGTGAATTCCAAGCATCATAATTTACCCCTGCCATCTATAGTATGGCTATAAGGCAAATTCCTTTGCCTCACCTCAGACCTGCTGAATCAGAATTTGGTAGAAGAAGATGGTGCCCAGGGACCTGCAAGTTTCACAATTCTCCAGTATGTATATAGTGTGTGTGTGTATACATATATATACACACACACACATATATAGTATATAGTTACAAATATATTCACATTGTTGTATAACTAATCTCCAGAATTTTTTCATCTTGTAAAACTAAAACTCTATGCTCATTAAACAACTCTCTATTTCTCCCTCCCCATAGCACCTGGCAACACCATTCTACTTTCTGTTTTTATGAATTTGACTTCTCTATATACCTCCTATAACTGAATTCATACACTATTTGTCTTTTGGTGACCACCTTATTTCATTTAAAGCAATGTCCTCAAGGTTTATCCATATGGTAGCATGTGTCAAAATTTCCCTTTTAAAAAAAAGGAAATGAATACTAGTTCATTGTACAGATATACCACACTTTATTTATGTATTCATCCATTGATGGACACTTTGACTGGTTCTACTTTTTGGCTATTGCAGTAATGTTCCTATGAATATGGGTGTACAACTGTCTCTATAAGATCCTGCTTTCAAACTTTTTGGATATATACCCAGAAGTAGAATTGCTAGATCTTTAGCAATGCTAGATTTTTAATTTTCTGAGGAACTGCTATAATGTTTACTATAATGGTTGCACCATTTTACATTCGTACCAACATTGTTCAAGGGTTCCAATTTCTTTTTTTTTTTAGATTTATTCATTAATTTTAGAGGGAGAGAGAGAGCATGACAAACAAGGGGAAGGTAGAATGAGAGAGAGAGAGAGAGAGAGAGAATCCCAAGCAAACTCCTTGCTGAGTGCAGAACCTGATGTGGAACTCCATCCTAGGACCCTGATATCATGACCTGAGCTGAAATCAAGAGTCGGACAATCAACTGACTGAGCCACCAAAGCACCCCAAGGGTTCCAATTTCTCCATATCCTCACCAACATTAGTTATTTTCAAAGATCATCAATATTTTGATTTAGTCTTTTTAGGGACCTTCACCAGTAACATGTTTTGTTGAGATAACTGTTCTAGAACAAGGTAGAATTTTTGGAAGTTTCCTTATTTATTATGAATTCACTTCTGATTAAATAAAAATACTTTGGGGACGCCTGGGTGGCTCAGTTGGTTAAGCAGCTGCCTTCGGCTCAGGTCATGATCCCAGCGTCCTGGGATCGAGTCCCACATCGGGCTCCTTGCTTGGCGGGGAGCCTGCTTCTCCCTCTGCCTCTGCCTGCCATTCTGTCTGCCTGTGCCTGCTCTCTCCCTCTCTCTCTCTGATAAATAAATAAAATCTTTAAAAATAAATAAATAAAAATACTTTGTTTCATAGGTTTATCTATTTAAATAAACACATAGTTACATAGAATTCATGTTTCATCAATCACACATGGCGTATAATACAGCAAATTATGACTTTACTGAACTAAGAATAAAGTCAAATATTTATATAGTGATTTATATAGTGACCTGCAATTTACAATGGGTCTTCATTGTTTTCTTACAATATGTTCATACTAATTCTGTATTGCCATAGTCTTTCTCAAATGCAAATCTGACCATTTCACTCTCATTTGGAGACTTCTAAAGATTTCCTAATACCGGGGCGCCTGGGTGGCTCAGTGGGTTAAGCCACTGCCTTCGGCTCAGGTCATGATCTCAAGGTCCTGGGATCGAGTCCCGCATCGGGCTCTCTGCTCAGCAGGGAGCCTGCTTCCTCCTCTCTCTCTCTGCCTGCCTCTCTGCCTACTTGTAATCTCTCTCCGTCAAATAAATAAATAAAATCTTAAAAATAAATAAATAAATAAATAAAGATTTCCTAATACCCACAGAATAAAAATAAACATTCTCAGCATGGCAAATCATCCTCTCTAGTCCCATCTCTAGTTGTGTCATCCTCCCACCCTACATTTCAGCTAAATCAAACTTCATGTAGTTTGCTGACTACCACACTATATCATATCTTTGAGTATCTCTTTATGTGGTTCCCTGTGGCTGAAACACGCTTCCCCACATTACACCCTAGTTTCGCTGGGAAAAATCACTTGAACTCTATCAAGACTCAGCTCAAGTGTCACCTCTTTCCTGATGCCTGTCCTACCTCAGGGTGCCAGTAAGATGTCTCTCCAGTCCATCTCTTACCAAGTAGAAGGGACCTCTCTTTTCTGCCCAGTGTGGCCAGATAGGTTTTCTTTACAGGACCTACCACATTTCACTACATTCCTTTATACTCCCATCAGTCTCTCTTTCAAGACTGTGGGTTTCTTGAAGGAAGAGGCTGAGTCTAGTTTAACTCTGAATTGTCTCCAGTGACTTAGTAAATGTTCAATAAATATATATTGAATAATTGAATTAATGGATGGATGGGTGGGTAAGTGGCTGGGTCTGTGAAGTAGGAAGGTAATAATACTCATATAAGATTAAAAATTATTAAGGAGCTTCCCAAGATCATACCACAATAATTTGGGAACTGCAAATCAAATCTATGTCTTCTAGCATAATGCTTCCTCCCCACCATGTGGACTTCAAAATATAAAATGCCAGCATTAAAAACATTGTGTAAAAGAAGAGTAATACATTTATTCCCATTATTGAGTCTTTTTAAATAGGTGCATAAACTAATTTGATTCTTTCACCACATTTAACCAGATCTCTGTTTCCTGATGCTCCTACTTTGTCTCATTTACAAAAGATCCCATTAAAATTCAGTAAAGGCACTATATGGTTTTGTTAATAAAGTCCTGACAATAGTACCATTCATATCCAAGGAACTACAAACATTTGCAAATTATTTTTTCTTTCAAAGTGATCTCACAAATTCTTTTTTCCTGTTTTCCATCCCAGTGGTAATGAAAATAGCATAGACATTGGACACAGAGTCATTGACCTGTATTGGCTTCTTGAGACACTTCATGGTATATGACCTTATCCAAGTCATCTTGTTTGTATGCTTTAGTTTCCTTACTTACAAAATGAGAAGAATGAGATCTGCTTCTAGCACTGATGTGAAGATTAATGAGATAGTATATGCCCATTGCCTGCACATATTAGGCATGCAAAACATGTCAAACCCTCCTTACACGAATTTAATTTATTAAAAAAAAAATAGATCAGGGTACCTGGGTGGCTCAGTCATTAAGTGTCTGCCTTCAACTCAGGTCATGAGCCCAGATTCCTAGGATCAAGACCTGCATTGGGCTCCCTGCTCAGCAGGAAGCCAGCTTCTCCCTCTCCTAGCCCCTCTGCTTGTATTCCCTCTCTTGCTGTCTCTTTCTCTGTGTCAAATGCATATATAAATAAAATATTTTCTTTAATTATTTTTATTTATTTGACAGAGAGAGAGAGGGAGAGATCACAAGTAGGCAGAGAGGCAGTCAGAGAGAGAGACGGGAGCAGCCTCCCCACCAAGCAGAGGTCCCCATGCGGAACTCGATCCCAGGACCCTGAGATCATGACCTGAGCCGAAGGCAGAGGCTCAACCCACCGAGCCACCCAGGTGCCCCAATAAATAAGATCTTTAAAAAAATCGATCTTTGTACTTTTCAGAATGCAGTGAGATCAATTTGAAGAGCAAGTCTCGTCTTCCAAATCAGACGGAAGTTTCCTCAAAGCAAAGATCACATCTCATTCATCTTTCCTACAGTCTCTCACACATGCTAAATAAATATTTCCCAATTGCTGGTCATTTTCATCAGGCATATATGTTTATAAAATACTTCTCAGTAACTTTTATGGATTATCATTCACTATATGTTTCAAAAGAAGAAATGTCTTTTCCTAGAATGTCAGGTGGTGACCCGTGAAGGAAGATTATAAATTATGGCCTTTGTATGTTGTCGCCATGCTCTGTCTTTCTGGATGGGGCTCTGGCAGAGAATCAGAAACAAAACTTACTTGGCCTCACATTCCAACTTTTGTACTAACTCCATTTTCGATGAGCTCTGGAGGAATGAGGCTTAAAATTAAATTACAGTCTTCTCAGACCCTGTTATTAGAAGTCTAATATATGCTGTATTTAATTTTTAGTTTGCATATATGTAATTAAAACAGTACTTTTCAAATGAACATTTACATGTTCCCTCATTATCTAAACAACTGTTAATTTTTAGATCGAGGTTGTCTGTGTTACCTCATACAAATGGAAAATCTCCCGTTTGTTGAATAACTAAGACATGAGGATGTTTGAAGCCATGAAAGGTTTCATGTATGTTTTCTCATTTGATCCTTACTATGACCTTGCAAGTTAATTATTATCCCCATTTTACAAATTAAAAAAAAAACAAAAAACTGTGCTCCATGAAGTTGAGGATTTGGATCAGGGTTCCGTAGGTAAGTTGCAGGACTCAAAGTGAGATCTATCTGATTCTAAAACTCTTACTCTTGTAATGATACCAGTATTTTCCAATGAAGAGGCAAAAACTAAGAATACAGAAACAAGCTGGGATGATGTGTTTAAACTTAAAAAAGAACAAGGTTCCTCCATCATAGACACTGGGAGTGTAAAACATCACTGAACAAATTCAGATATAGTTTCAGAAAAATTCAGTGTTTCTTGTGGAAGAGAATTATTATAAAATTTTCTTTTTGGCCAAACCTATATTTTATCAGAAAAAATATTTTTTAATAATTTGAAATTATGAAAGAAGGCCAGGATGTTTTAATTAATAATAGCTTCATTAGACTAACCAAACTGTTTGTTGTATAGTGACATATACTCGCACTTCAAAAGTTTGTATTTTTCCCTCCACAAACATTTCCTTCAGAGACATTAGGGACACTTACCTTCTGGGGGCTGGCTCCTCAAATTGATTTTCAGGTTCCTACTTATTTCAGATGTTTACTTTCCTGTGTGGAAGTGGAAGTTCAGTGTTGATCAGATGTTCACCAATAAATGGTCTTATTCTGGGTTCCTTAACTTCAGAGGAATGTGGAAAAAGGTGTCTCATATGTTAAGGAATGAGAATCATGTGTAGGTGCAAGACTCATGCTTATTGGTTACTAAGTATATGGGAATTAATTTAGATCATCTGCTCTCCTGAGCAAAAACTGTTCAGACCTACCAGTTCTAGTTCAAGTGCCACTGTCCCCCAAAGTAATAACCATTCGTTTTTGCCATTATTCAATTGCCATTGAAGGATTTTTTTAAATTACAAAGATAGATTATCTGCTTTGGATATGTTAGGTTTTAATCGGTGGTTAGCTCATTTCTTGTGAACATATGATTCTCAGCTTTATGTGGATTTTAGAGTACTGTAAACATAGATTTCCATTTTATTTGACTCCTGGAGAACCATGTGCAATTCTGTTGCTACAGTAGAATTAATAAAAAAATCCGTGTTTCTGATTCGACTTTCCTTGTCTCTTGCTTAATTTAATTGATAAAGAGATACCTTTAATTTTAGTGACTTGGGTTCTCTTACAATTTGGGGGCTTGGCAGAAACAGTGGACAATTCATGTCATCTTCATTTGTGCTTGGAGGGAGCATGTCTTTTTCCAAAGGAGCCTCTGAATCATTCTTAGAAAAATCATATGCTTAGTCCATGTGGTCAGCTCATAGGAGCTCACAGACATGATGGAATTTTTAGCAGCATTTTGCAATGTAGACATCCAAAGGGGATGACCTCATGAAAATCAAACGTTTAGTTTCAGAATTATTGAAGCAATTTAAATAGAATTAAAAATTTTTAATTTGCCTTGGAATTTTATTTGGTCTTACTGTTTGTTTGTTTGTTTGTTTGTTTGGTTCAAGAGTAAATACCTTTTTATTGTCTGTCATTTTCTATGCTATATACATATTCAGGATTTATCCTGTGTTAACGGAAATCATAAAAAGTCTTGGGCTTTTTTCTTACTTTCTGATCTAAGATCCACAAAAGTTTTCCTTTTTTTCCCCTTTTTTTTGGTTTACAATTCACAGCATTCACCATAGCAATACCCTTCCCAGTTTCCATCACCCAGCCACCCTATGCCTTCCTGCTCCCAGCAGCCCTCAGTTTGTTTCCTGAAATTAAGAGTCTCTTATGGTTTTTGTTTTCCTCCCCGGTCCCGTCTTGTTTCATTTTCCCCTCCCTTCTCCCCATGAACCCCATCCTGCCTCTCAAATTCCTCCTATCAGAGAGACAATATGATAATTGTCTTTCTCTGATTGACTTATTTCCATCCATGTCATTGCAAATGGCAAGATTTTGGGGTTTTGAATGCTGCATAGTATTCCTCTGTGTGTGTGTGTGTGTGTGTGTGTGTGTGTGTGTGTGTACTTCTTTATCCATTCATCTGTTGATGGATATCTAGGTTCTTTCCATAATTTGGCTATTGTGGACATTGCTGCTATAAACAATATAGTCACATGACTTAACCTATTTTGACTCTCCGAGAATGATAAATTATATTAAGAAATTTTCCTATTAAGCTGTTTCTGAACTGTATAATAAAACCTACTTGGCCTATTTTTTAATTTTTTAAAAATTTCTTTTCAGTGTTCCAGAATTCATTGTTTATGCACCACACCCAGTGCTCCATGCAATACATGCCCTCTATAATACCCACCACCAGGCTTACCCAACCTCCCACCCACCCTCCCCTCCAAAACCCTCAGTTTGTTTCTCAAAGTCCACAGTCTCTCATGGTTCGTCTCCCCCTCCAGTTTCCCCCAATTCACTTCTCCTCTCCATCTCCCCATGTCCTCTGTGTTATTCCTTATGCTCCACAATAAGTGAAACCATATGATAATTGACTCTCTCTGCTTGGTGTAATATAATATAATAAATATTACACATGTAATAATGTTTACGGATTCAGTTTATTAAGACTCTTCCTGTGTCTTTAGATAATAATTGGTCTAAATTTAAGTTCTCTTTATGTCATCTTAACATTTTGCTGTCAAGATTATGCTGGTATTTACCCTAAAGATACAAATGTAGTGATCTGAAGGGGCATGTGCACCTGAATGTTTATAGCAGCAATGTCCACAATAGCTGAACTATGGTAAAGTTTTCAAACTGTGTAAAGTAAAAGCATTCAAGGAAGTTTTGAAACTCACATAACCAGACCCTTGCCTGTAAAATCCATACAGAGTTAGCCTGCAGAATTTTTCTCTATGAGGTTGACCTCTGTCCTCTCAAGCAGTTGCAGTGGAAGAATTTATACTGGAACAAAGGGAAAACTCTAGAAGAAAAGCCACTTAAATAATAAGAGACTGCATTGCAAGGATATCCAACCTAGAATATTTTCTTTACTCCTTTTAAAATCTTAGAAGATTCTAATTCACTCCTACCATGCTACAGAAACTATTTAAGAGGCTCTTGAGTCTGATACATTGGTATTGGGCAATAGTATTTTGAAAGACACAAATTGCAAAACCAAACCAAATAACCCTGATGAACCTTGAAGGAGACAGAAATTCTGAATAATTGAAGTGAGAATGAAGTCTCCTATGAGAAAGTTTCTTATTCACGGTTCTATCCCTGGTATATACAGACCCATCTAGAATATAGAAGGATACAACAGGAGTCAGGGGCATAGAAACTGACCCAGTAGAAAAAGAAGATTTGGACTTGGAGCAGAAGAGAAGCGTAGAGCAGTATGTCCTCTGTTAGCAGGACAGTTAACATCAGACCCACATTCTATGCTGCTTGAAAATTGTCATTTAACTACCTATCATATATATGAATTGTGTATGGTTTGTCCCATTTAGAGTTCATATTTTCTTAACTAATCCTTTTATCGAGAGTCCTTATGCAGATTCCCTTAAGATATTAGTAAGGAAGGATGTCAGGACTGGATGGACCCAAATGACTTTTACACTTGCCATCCTGGTTCCCAGATTGGGTAGACCAGTCATAAACCCCCACATCCATGTCAATTGATTAGACCGTTGGATTGAGGGGCACACGAACCCTTTAAAATCATGTTTGATCCTCAAATACATTTCCTTTGTGAATTAAACAACTAAGCAACCCTATATTTTTCCCTCTTCTAGATTAATGGAGTATAATGCATTTTTATTCCCCCAAATTTGTTTCTAGTGAAAGCCAGTGCTGAATTCGGGAGAACTGCTTTAGAGCTGCCATGTGGCTACCCCGTAGAAGTGGCCATTAAGGAAGCACCTGGTCAAGAAACAAGTATGGAATGAGTATAAGGCCAGGCTCTTGGCTCAGCAAATGAAGATAGGAAGCTGACCTACTGGCTCAGGTCATTTTTATTTTTATTTATTTTTTATTTTTTATTATTTTTTTTAATATTTTATTTATTTATTTGACAGACAGAGACCACAAGTAGGCAGAGAGGCAGGCAGAAAGAGAGAGAGGAGGAAGCAGGCTCCCTGCAGAGCAGAGAGCCCAACGCAGGGCTCCATCCCAGGACCCCTGGGATCATGACCTGAGCCGAAGGCAGAGGCTTTAACCCACTGAGACACCCAGGCGCCCCCATTTTTCTTTTTAATGAAAAATCCTAAAAGAGACTGAAAAACATAATTAGAAAGGATTTTGGTATGCACTTAGGAGTGCCTCAGTAGGGATCAAGGCATGGGGTGGGTTTATTTAATGTTTGCCTAAATAAATGATGCCACACCCTAACTTGCTCAAAGCTCCAACTGGTAACTTCCTCAAACTGGAAAACATAATTGAAACTTGGTAAGATATATTGTTGTTTTTCCACTGAATTGTGTACTTAAGATTTCATTAGTAAAGTGGTATCACGTCACATTGGAAATCGTTCTCAACATATTTGTTAGTGATAAAAGCAATCTATAAAACTATGACAAATATGTTTTCAATAAAGATGTATATGCATTTTTACAGCATAGTAAGTGGCACGACATTTTAATAATAATCATCTATTTTTTTGGTGTTTGTTAAGTTTTATTCTTTGAGTATTCTTATATTTTCAAAAATATTTTAATAACAGATAACTTTTTTAATCAGAAAAAAAATCTTTAAAAATTCCAGTTTTACCTACATTAATGTTTCTATGAGGTGAACTTAGCAAAATTTGGAAGACTAACATAGTAAGTAAAGACGAAAATTTCCTAAGGAGAGCTTCCTGTTATATGAGACCCGCACCTTGTTCTGGCAAAGTGAAAAATGTTGCCATCATAAGACACTTCAGTAGATGCTTATTGGTGCCACACCCCACATACTGTAGCCTACCTCTGATTTCAGCTCTTAGCTCTGGCATGTTGACAGCATCCCACCTCCAATGCCCACCTGGGATTGGGATTTTGCTTTTAAATGCCCTAGTCTCCGTATCGTTGGTGGAAGATTTTTGAGGCATTCCTCAAAGAGTCCTGTATTAGTTTCCTGTTGCTGTGTGACACACTACCTTAAACTTGGTTTAAAATAACAAACATTTCTTGTTTCATAGTTTCTGTAGGTCAGGAATCAGGGAGCAGCTTAGCTGGCTCAGTCTTTCACAAGGCTGCAATCAAGACTGCAGTCATGGGAGGCATGGATCTGAAGGATTCACTTCCAACACACTCATGTGGCTTTTCCAGAAGGCTTCACTTAGTCATATGGACCTATTCCTGGGCTCCTCACCACGTGGCTTCCCCCAGAGCAAGTGGTCTGAAAGAAGGAGGGCCAGTCTTTTTCATGACCTAATCACAGAAGTGACATGCCTTCACTTCCAGTGTTTGCTATTGGTTACTCAGACCAAACCTGGTAGAGTCTGGGAAGACACACGCAGGGATGACTACAAAGAGGTGGGTATCATTGGGGGCCACCTTGGAGGCTGGCTACCACAGGTTCCATCGGGACTGAGAGATCAATAGGTAATGCATTGCTGGGTTGTCTTTGTCTATTTCCATGTCACCCTCCTCATTCCTTCTCTTCTGCTTCCTAAGATCACTCTGCGCCCCCAAACAAGACCCCCCTGAACACTGACATAAACCTAAGTCTGACTTCAGTTCTCATTTCAGAGGGACCCCATATAAGAAAAATCTTGCCCATTATGCAAAATGTCTGTTGAGGTCTTCCTTGAATTTGGTAGTTAAGAAAAAAATGGCCTCACTTCAAATTTTTAACTTTTTATTTGGAAATAATTAAAAATACTAAGTTGCAATAATAGTATAATGAGCCCCCATATATCTTCACCCAGATTTACCAATTTTTATGTTTTGCCACATTTACTTTTATTCTCAAAGGCCTACATTTTAAAGCCAAGTAAAATATCAAGTGTCCTTCATGCTTTGCTTTTATTAATTATTCAAAATATTATTTAATTTTATTTCATTTAATTTGTATCTTTCTCAGGGGAAGTCCCTTCATCTCCTTACGTTTGTTTTTCTCATCTGAAATGTGAGGATAAAACATTTATGGGTTAGGGTTATTATAAGGGTAAAGTGAGCTGGTGCACACAAGGCACTCAGCCCAGGGCCTGGCACACAGTAAGCATCCAACAAATATTAGCCTTTCATTCATTCCTTTTTATTCACAAATTATTTACTGAGAAAGTTGTTGCTATTGTTCTTATTGCATATCTTTGATGACTGATAAATAATTTAATCCCAGGAGGTAAGCACTGGTAATAGGAGTTAAAATTATAGTACCTTGACACAGATGTAATAAATTGCTACTGGAATTTTTCTTCACAATAATTTGCAGGAGGAATGGGTAGGCATGTAGGTGAAACAAGATTTTGGAGCTGGATGATGGTTATATAAGATTGCATTATGTTATCTTCTTTCTTGTGTATGTTTGAAATTCTCCATAATACAAAGTTAGGGGGAAAAGCACAAAGACAAAGACACAAAAATCAAATTAACCACTGTTAAATGCCTTATAAATGTCACATTTTCTCAGAGTTGGGTCATTTAATTGGTTTGAAAATAGTAAAATGAGACAATGAATCTTGGGTTTCTGACGGCCACAGAAGTTGGCTTCATATACCTGCACCATTAATTTGACAGCCACTTTTCCACAGGATTTTAGTATTGAGCTTTGGCACAAATTATGTCCAGGCATTTTACCCATAGGCTATGCCTAAATAATAAATCATGTACTATGCCAGGTTTATTTCATTACATAGGCATTTATAAGATTATAAATGTGATTCTTACATCTACTAATCGAATTAGGACCTAATCAGTGGGAACTCAAACATTGTCCATGCAATGAAGCTGGTATAGTTTAAATTTGTGTTATGGTGGCTGTATTCTGAGATCAACAGCAAAATTTTCTTGAATATTATTTTACTTTATTACTTTGATAAGAAGAAACAAACACAAACAAGAGAGAAGTTATAAACTTGAATAGTTTCCAAGTTAGAGATCCCTCAGTATTTTTAGTGAACCTCTTGAATTTGGTCTGGAAATGACTGTTCAATGAACACACACGTGTTCCACACTTCCCTCCCTTCTCCGAAATCTTGCTCCATTAATCATCTCCTCAGTCTCAATCTTCAGTCTCTCTCAATGTACTTACTTACTGTGGTTATGAAGACTAGTCTGGTCTGGTATTCCTTATCTTAAACTACAACAAGACAATCCCCAGGCACCAAACTCTTGCTGATGCACGAGAAGAGGACAAGAGTATATGCTGTCGGTGTTAAGACATTGTGGACAGAGGAAGCACTGGCTGCTCATTTTCTGTCCCAAGAGCAGAGGACATGAATTGTGGCACTGCTTTCCTTCAAGCTACTCCTCACAAGGCCATCTCTGGGTAGCTTGTTCCAGGGTAAATAAGAGCAGGAATGTGTTTCATAAAATTCCACAAGGATCCCAAGCAACTGAATAGGCCAGCAAGTGAAGGATAAAATAGAAAATTGCACCAAAAAATATCATCAAAGTGTTCAATTTTTCTTTTCTAAGCCCAGAACTAGCTCTACCCTCGACATTCCTGATCTACTCTGCCTACCCCTGCTCACAGAAGGAGCTGAAAGTCTGACTTCATTCTTTTATCAGAAGAACATGAAAGTGGCCTTATAAAAAGCAATAGGTTCTAAATAAAAAGTTTCACTGCTGGCAACATCCTGGAAAGGGGAAATTTAAATTTTTCTCATCTCTGTCCTTACATATTTGAACTCTTTGGAAGGACTCCATGGGTTTGAAGTGTCCTTACATATTTGAATATGTTCAAATATGTCCTTACATATTTGAACTCTTTGGAAGGACTCAGTTGGGTTTGAAGTGTGTACTCAGTGATTACTAAGAAAGATTAGTTTTTAATCCCTGGGATGGTTCTTTATTTTCGTTCTCACAGTTGTTTTCCACAAGATATTAACTTAATTATCTCTCTCTGTTCTCTGTTAATTATAGCTACGGCTTCCTGGGAATAAGTAATTCCAATATTCAAAGTCAATCATATGTAGTTAATGAAATTAGATATGACTGTAATTTAGGATGGAATCCTGGTGCAGAATGCCATACATTTTCATTTTTTCTTGGCTTTTTTCCATCTTACTGTACTAAATGGATTTGCTTCATTTAATCACCAGCTCTTAGAATCTAAAGTTTCCTTTACATCCAAGTCAGGATTGATTCAGTACTGTATCGTCTGCATGTAGCATCTGGAACACAGTGTGTGCCTAGTAAATATTTGCTGAATAGCTTTTTCTGGGTCCATCTTCTCTCTCAGTGTAGGAATATCTTCAACTATTTCCCTCTGCCTGAGCCTTTCACTTCCAGGGAGTCTCTTCCTTTCTCCTTCCTTCCCACCGCTACTCCCTCCTCTCTCAATCGACTATGTTAAGTAAATCTGTGCTGGACACTGCGTTGGGCTCTGGAATATTGATGGTGAAAATATGCTTCTTGCCCTCATGGAATTCACAGATGAGTAGGGAAGACAAGCACTTTTTAAAAAGGTTTTATTTATTTATTTGAGGGAGAAAGAGCACAAGCAGTGGGGAGTGACAGAGGAAGAACCAGATTCCCCGCTGAGCCCCATGTCGGACTTGATCCCGGGACCCTGGGATCATGACCTGAGCCAAAGGCAGACACTTAACTGATTGAACCACCCAGGCATACAAGACAAACATTTATTTAAAACTCAAGCAAGAAAAGTAAAGATAAATCCTAAGATGGAGAGCACAGAGGGCAAAGTGGCCTCCTCCAGGAGATCAGGAAGGATTCCATGAAGATGGGAGGACTGAGCCCTGAAGGGTGAATGGCGGTCAGTTTGGTATAGAAAAGAAGGAAGACCACCCAGGCAGAAGAACCAGAATGTTCAAGGCTGGGACATGGGGAGGACCTTGTGCAGCAGGACTGAAAGAAGGTCAGTGGGACTCCAGCCAGCTGAGTAAGGGGGGAAGAGGGATAAGCTGGGGCTGGGCACCAACAGGAGGGCCTGTCACAAAGGGCCTTGGAAACTCTCCTAAGGAACTTGGACTTCATCCTAAGAGTACTGGGAAGCCATCCAGTAGTTTTTACAAGGAGGGTGACATGATCAAGTTGGCATCCCACTCGTTGCTAAGAGAGAGAGAGAGAGAGAGAGAGAGTGTGTGTGTGTGTGTGTGTGTGTTTCTTATAAAGTTCTTACCTCCACTGACTTAAAACTGCCTCCGTATGACCTTGCCTCACTTCTGGAGCCCTAAAGAAACAAATCCACTCCCTTTTCTCAGTGATGCCTCTTTTTTTTTTTTTTTTAACTTTTTATTATTTTCAGTTAGCCAACATATAGTACATCATTAGGGTTTTTTTGTTTTTTTTTTTTTAGGATTTTATTTATTTGAGGGAGAGAGAACGGAGGAGAGAGTGAGCATGAGAGGGGGAGGGTCAGAGGGAGAAGCAGACTCCCTGCTGAGCTGGGAGCCTGATGAGGGACTTGAGTGAGTCACTTAACCAACTGAACCACCCACGCGCCCTCATTAGTTTTGGGGGCAGTGTTCAATGATTCATTAGTTGCATATAACACCCAGTGCTCATCACAACCCATGCCCTCCTTAATGCCCATCATCCGGTTAGCCCATCCCTCCCACCTCCTCTGTGCTGAAACCCTCAGTTTGGTTCCCCGAGTCCATAGTCTCTTATGATTTGTCTCCCTCTCTGAGTTCTTCCCATTCAGTTTTCCCTCCCTTCCCCATGGTCCTCTGTGCTATTCCTTCTGTTTCACCTATGAGTGAAACCATATGATAATTGTCTTTCTCTGCTTGACTTATTTCATTTAGCATAATCCCCTCCAGTTCCATCCATGTTGATGCAAATGGTTGGTATTCATCCTTTCTGAAGGCTGAATAATATTCTGTTGTATAAATAATATATATAATAAGATAATATATATAAAATATATATTATTTTATGTATTTAATAATATATTAAATACAAAATAATAATATAAATAATATAATAATACTCCATTGTATATCCCATTTTTTGACTGGATTATTTATTTTTTGGGTGTTGAGTTTGAGAAGTTCTTTATAGATCTTGGATACCAGCCCTTTGTCTGTAGTGTCATTTGCAAATACCTTCTCTGTGGGTTGCTTCTTAGTTTTGTTGAATGTTTCTTTCACTGTGCAGAAGCTTTCTATCTTTGTTGTATATATGAACCACATCTTCTTCATCCATTCATCTGTTGAAGGACATCTCATCTCCTTGGCTATTGTGGACATTGCCACTATGAACATTTGGGTATGTGTGCCCCTTATTTTCACTACCTCTGTATCTTCGGGGTAAATATCTAGTAATGCACTTGTTGGGTCTTAGGATAGCTCTATTTTCAACTTTTTGAGGAAACTCCATGCTGTTTTCCAAAGTAGCCACTTTGTACCAACTTGTATTCCCACCAACAGTATAAAAATTTTCCCCTTTCTCCACATCCTTGCCAATATTTGTTGTTTCCTGCCTTGTTAATTTTGCCAGTCTAACTGGTATAAGGTGGTATCTCATTGTGGTTTTGATTTGAATTTCCCTGGTGGCTAGTGATGTTGAGCATTTTTTTTCATGTGTTTGTTAGCTATTTGTATGTCTTCTTTGGACATGTGTCTGTTCATCTGCCCATTTTTTGACCGGATTATTTATTTTTGGGGTGTTGAGTTTGAGAAGTTCTTTACAGATCTTGGATACCAGCCCTTTGTCTGTAGTGTCATTTGCAAATATCTTCTCTGTGGGTTGCTTCTTAGTTTTGTTGAATGCTTCTTTCACTGTGCAGAAGCTTTCTATCTTGATGAAGTCCCAAAAGTTCATTTTTACTCTTGTTCCCCGTGTCTTTGGAGACATGTCTTGAAAGAAGTTGCTGTGGCTGATGTCAAAAAGGTTACTGCCTATGTTCTCCTCTAGGATTTTGATGGATTCTTTTCTCACATTCAGGACTTTCATCCATTTTGAGTTCAGTGATGCATTTTCAAACTGAAGTTCTGTTTCAGTGTCTTATTATCCTGATCACATTCTTCTGTATTTTCTGTATTACCAATCTTCCTAATGAAATGTAGCTCATGGAATTGAATACAATCTTCTAGAAAGTTTTGGAGAGTAACAGATATGTTAGTTTCTGTGATCAGGACATTATTCCAGAGACACATGTGCCACCAACCGTTTCATATTAAGTTTGTAGTTTACCAAGCAACTCCAACCCTCAGCCTTTCAAGGTGCAAAACTAATAAATTAGAGGGTCTCTCTCATTCTGTTTTTGCTCCATTTTCTTTTTGGTACAGATAAATACAATAATTCTGAGGTTCAGCCTTGACACTGCCATCAACTTGTTGTATAATCCTGCAGAGGTCATATATTCTCTTCAGGCCTTTGTGCTTTACACAGATGAGAATTTCTTTCCCCAATCCTGATGTATTGTTCTCTGGTACAAACCCCATTCCTGAACGAATCTTAGACTGTCTCCATCCTTCTCACTCAGTCTCTCCAGATGAGTGACTTAATCTGATAGGTGATTTTGGAAGGAGAACATGGACATCCATAGCTCATGCCTTTCTCTGTCCTCTTTCTTTGGGAGCAAGCCAGCCCACAGAAAGGATATGCCCTGGCCTGCTCCCCTGTGCTGAAAGTTTTACAAGGAGTCTAAGTCCCCAGTGAGGCCTCCACAGTCCAGTGGGGTTCTGTGCTGAGAGGCCCACTTGTCTGCAGATTTAAGCCAGTTAGTTCATTATCAGCTTCAACTGTAATATAATAATAGTTCTGTCCCCAGCTGCCTTATGCATTGTCCTATTTCTCAGTTGGTTCAGATATAGTGCTATTTATTGGGCTCTCCCAAACAATGAGAGGATAAGCAGTGTTCATTTTCTAAAATTCCCTGCCTCTAAAAACAAGACATGGCATTTATCCCATTAAATGTCTTTAGGTTGGTTCCAGCCCATTCTTCACTACAGCCAAAATTAGCACTAATTGGTACCCAGTGGTCTGGAGGAGTTACTCCTGTCTTTAACCAATTAGCTAACTCTGACTAAGTGATGTTGACCCTGGAATACATTCAAGAAAATAATGCAGTATGCTGAAACATTTCCATAGCATTATTCTCAATGCCATATTACACTAATATGGAAGTTTCTGTTAGTGAAATGCCATTTCTTTGGGAGGCTCAAAATCAGGGGCGCCTGGGTGGCTCAGTTGGTTGAGCAACTGCCTTCAGCTCAGGTCATGATCCTGACTTCCAGAATCGAGTCCCACATCAGGCTCCCAGCTCCTTGGGGAGTCGGCTTCTCCCTCTGACCTTCTCCTCTCTCATTCTCTCTCTCTCACTCATTCTCCCTCAAATAAATAAATAAAATCTAAAAAAAATAGTAATAAATCAGATATGCTCTGCATTTGATTCCACTCTATTGTAACTAATGTCTTAGAAGGTCATATGTGGCACCTATGACACATCCTCTGAAAAGTTTGTCCATGGTGCTTGTCATGCAGCAAATGCAGAACCAAGCATACACACTGGTGATGCTGGTATGTCAAATTGTTAGTAATAGTAGTTTAAATTTGCCAGCTGCTTTATGTGATTGAAAGAAGTCTCAGGAAAGTATCTCACTTGGGCTTGCCAGCAGCCCTGTGCAATAGACAGGGTAAGAAATACTGTAATCATTTAACAAATGAGGAAACCAGGTCAGAAGAGTTCAATAATGTGTCCCAAACCACACAGTATATTTAGTAATGGAGTCAGAACCAGAACACAGGCTTGGAAATATTGTCTAAAATTTTCCTCTAATCCTTTGGCCACTCCAATTATATATTATCTTCCAGTCTGCATGGATTCTTATTTATGACCCTGATATAGATGTAAATATCACACTTTTATCACTTGACTCAGTGCTCCTAGTAAATTGCCTCTTCATGTTGTTCACTGGTGTCTGTAACACAGGGCTTGTGGGCATTAGATCCCAGCTTCCCCAGGTCAGGGGCCAAGTACACAGTATGCTGTTCTTTGAGACAATGTTTAATGTGGAATGGCAAAACCATATTCGATTTTTTTTTAAGAGAATGGAGAATGTGATATCCACCTTCCTTTTTTTCTCTCTTTACTTGGTTTTAAAGACACAATATTTTTTAAAGATTTTATTTATTTATTTGAGAAAGAGAGAGTGAGAGAGAGCGTGAGAGGGGAGAAAGTCAGAAGGAGAAGCAGACTCCCCACAGAACTGGGAGCCAGATGCAGGATTTGATCCCGGGACTCTGGGATCATGATCTGAGCCAAAGGCAGTGGCTCAACCAACTGAGCCATCCAGGTGCCTGTTTTAGACATGATATTAATGCATAATGGGAATGGCTCTAAGACCATAGATATCAGAAACAGACTATGTGGCTTCCAATCCTGGCCCTACAAATTGCTGTTTGTTTTAGGGAAAATTACTTAATCATCTTGCCTTATTTTGGATTCTCCTGAGAGCCGAGCCTGAAACAAGCACTCAGGTGAACATAATTTACTTCAGAAGTGATCCCAGTAAGCAAAGGTAGGAAAATTGAGATTTGGAAGGAAGAAAAGTCAATGAAAGGTGTATTAATGGCTTGGTTGCTGTTGTGGACAAAGGAGACTCACTTTTGCTGGGGACTTTCTGAAGACCTATGTGAGAACTGTCTCATCACAGCATGGGGATACTGGTGCATTTACCTACTGATTCTTAACCCCACTGGTTGAGAGTAGACCCCAAGTTCCTTGTCTCAACCCCTTCCCACCTCTAGATTGCTGTGTGGCTGAGCAGTTTCCCAAAGCTTCAAAGAAACTCCTAGATAGCAAAGCAGAAAGTTGCTGAGGTCCAGAATTGATATGGGACCTTGCCACATGCAGGTAACTATACATCCAAGATGCTCTGAAATTAAGCATACTAGAACATGGAGCATGGTCCTTCACAAGCATCTGTTACAATCCTTAAGTCTTGCTTATTGCATCTGTGATAAGGGGTTGCAAGAAAACTTCTTCACAGAGTGATAATGATGTTTAAAGGAGACAGTCAACAGTTCCTGGCAAACTTGATAGACTTGTTAAATGTTAGTGATAATGATGTTGGGGACAAGTGATTTATCTTATACCAAATCCATAGTACTTCCACCTGATATTAAGGTCAATAGGCAGTTCATGTATTTGCCATTTCTGTGTGATTATTTTATTGGTTAGACTATAACTAATCTGAAACTGTTTAGAACTAGATATATGCTACATTGTATATTAACTCTTCTTTAAATATTTGGTAGAATTCATCTGAATCCATCTGATCTAGACTTTTGTTTTTAGGAGTTTTTGACTACCCATTCAACTTTATTAGTAGTAGCCAGTCTGTTCAGATTTGTTATTTCTTCTTGATTCAGTTTTGAAAGATCGTATGTTTCTAGAAGTTTATTCATTTCTTCTAGGTTTTCAACAGTTTTTGAGCATGCAATTTTTTGGAGTAGTATTACAACCCTTTGCATTTCTGTGGTGTCACATTTTACTTTTCTTTCATTTCTGATATTATTTATATGAGTCTTCTCATTTTTTCTTGATGATTCTTATTAAAGGTTTATCAACTTTGTTTTTCTTTTCAAAGAAGCAGCTCTTGGTTTCATTGAATTTTTTTCCTTTATATTTTTAGTCTCTATTTCATTTATTTAGGCTCTTATTTTTCTTATTTCCTTCATTCTGTTAGTTTGGGATTTTGTTTGTTCTTCTTTTTCTAGCTTCTTTAAATATAGGGTTTGATTGTTTATTTGTGATTTTTCTTGCTTCTTGAGGTAGGCCTATATTGCTAAAAACTTCCATTATAGAACAGCTTTTGCTGTGTCTAGAACTTTTATTTAGAGTGTTGTGTTTTCATTTTCTTTAGCTTCCATGTATTCTCTGATTTCTTTTGACCCAGTGGTATGTAGTAGCATGTTGTTTAGCCTCTACGTGTTTGTGTTTTTTTCCCATTTTTTTTCTTTTTTGTAGTTAATTTCTACTTTCATACTGTTGGGGTCAGAAAAGACGCTTGATATGATTTCAGTCTTCTCAATTTTATCAAGATTTATTTTGTGGCCTAGCATATGAACTATCCTGGGAAAATGTACCATATGCATTGAAATGAATGTGTATTCTGTTGGTTTTGGGTGAAATGTTCTGTATATACCTGTTAAGTCCATCTGGTCCAATGTGTCATTTAAAACCACTGTACCCTTATTCATTATCTCTCTAGGGGATCAGTCCATTGATGTAAGTGGAGTGTTAAATTCCCCTACAATTACTGTATTACTGTCAGTTTCTCTCTTCATGTCTTTTAATATTTGGTTTCTATATTTATGTGCTCCTATGTTATGTGCATAGATATTTATAACTGTTTTATCTTCCTGTTGGATTGATCCTTTTATCATGTGATGCCCTCTTTATCTCCTATTATAGTCTTTGTCTTAAAGTTTATTTTGTCTGATGTAAGTATTGCTACTCCAGCCTTTTTTTCACTTCCATTTACATGGTAAATGTTTTTCTGTCCCTTTACTTTTAATCTGTATATGCCTTTAGATCTAAAATGAATTGTTGTAGACAACATATAGATGGGTCTTGTTCTTTTTAACCATTCCATTACCCTATAGCTTTTGACTGGAGCATTGGAGACCATTTACATTTAAAGTAATTATTGATAGGTATATATTTATCGCCATTTTGTTCTCTGTTCCTTTCTTTTTCTCTTGCTTTCTTTCCTAGTGACTGATGATTTTGTTTAGTTTTGTGCTTGGATTCCTTTCTCTCTCTCTCTCTCTGTCCCCCCCCTTTTTTTTTTTTTTGGTTCATCTAATATTTGATTTGTGGTTAATAACATTCTAAGCATTTAACAGCCTATATTAAGTTGGTGGTCACTTAAGTTTCAACACTTTCTAAATGAACTTCCTTTTTTACTGCCTCCATGTTTTATATGTATGTTGTCATATTTTGCATCTTTTTATTCTGTGAGTCTTCTCGACTAATTTTCTGAGGTCTGATTGATTTTACCACTTTTGTCTTTTAACCTTCACACTAGCATTATTAGTGATCTACTACCTTTACTGCATATGCTCACTTTTACTTATAACATATTTTTTCCTTTCATAGTTTTCTTCTAATTATAACCTTTTCTTTTCTGCTTGAAAATGTCCCTTTAATATCATAAGGCTAGTTTAGTGGTGATGTGTTCCTTTAACTTGTATTTTTCTGGGAAACTTTATCTCTCCTTCAATTCTGAATGATAACCTTGTTGGGTAGGATATTCCTGGTTGTAGACTTTTTCCTTTCAGCACTTTGAATATATGGTGCCCCTTTCTTCTAGCTTGCAAAGTTTCTGCTGAAAAATCAGCTGATAGCCTTATGGATTTTCCCTGTACATAAGTAGTTGTTTCTCTCGTACTGCTTTTAAGAGTCTCTCCTTACCTTTAATTTTCAACATCTAATTTTTTTACTTTTTTTAAAGTTGTATTTGTTTGAGAGAGCGTACATATGCATGTACATGGGGGGAGGAGCAGAGGGGAAAAAACCTTCAGACTCCCCACTGAGTGCAGAACCTGTTGTAGGGATCAGTTCCACGACCCATGAGCTCATGACCTGAGCCAAAACCAAGAGTCAGTTGCTTACCCAATGGAGCCTCCCAGGCACCCCTTATCTTCAGCATTTTAATTATTATGTGTTTTGATGTGGACCTCTTTGTGTTCATCATTTCCTTGCTTTCTGAACCTAGATGTCTGTTTTCTGTCCCAGATTAGGAAAGTTTTCAGCTATTATTTCTTCAAATATTTTTTCTACACATTTCTCTCATTCTTCTCCTTCTGAGACCCCAAATAAAGGGTCTAAGAAGTGACATTTAAGATGAAATCCCTAATTCTTGATTATGGCAGCATACTTGAGTTATAATGTGCCCAAATTTATACTAAGAGGCCTCATCCTAATTTTGGTTCTAGGAACAATATTGGGATGCAGAAGTGAAGAAAGAAGAAAGGATGTTTCTTTCTCTTATCTGAGCAATAAAGTACAAAGTTCCAAACTTTTTTGCTTTTACTCCTTTTTCTAATGCATCTCCTCACCAGTCCTACTGTGTTCTACTTCTGCCCTGTTAAAGGGTCTAAGCCAAATGCCCACCCTTCACAGTAATCCAAGGATGACTAACCTGACTTTAACAATCCCTGCAGTATTTGGATTTTTTAACAGATGTTTGTGAGCCCAAAGGAACTGCAAATTGACAGAATTTTTGGATAGACTACAAAGCAAATTTTAAAGATCCAGATAGTGAGGGAGAAAGAGCTTAAGGTTTTGCAGACTGCAGTAAGGAGTTGGCAGCTCCTCGCTCTGTCACTGCTTATTGCTGCTCCTTCTTTTTCTTTCCCTCCAGCCCTATAGTTTTTTTAATAACTCTAAGATTATTCCCAGTTGCTCTTTGACAATCAGAGAAGAGATATTTGGATGAGAAACACAGGGTGGATCATAGCATTGTGGCTCCTTGTGAACGGTGAATGGTGTCGTCATTTTTATTTACGTGGGTTTTTAAAGGCTCAAAACTGCTGTTTTCAGAAGAAATTTTTCTTACAGTCTGATTTATAGAACTATTCTACTTAGCAAATGTATCTCCTTCCCTTCCTTCCTTCCTTTCTTTTCTAAGATGGGGCCAAGTTAAATTTTACCTACCAATTACCATCATTACAAATTCTGAACTACTCTAAAATAATGAGTAATCGTAAAACATGAGCAATTTAGATAAAATTCATAACCTGCAGTTTCTCAAGGTGTTATGCTTAAAGAGTAAGTAACAAACCAAGTACCTGGATGGGTCAATATGCATGCACTCCTGCATGCTATTCTTTTTCTCTCGCATTTGTCACCATAATCTCTGCAGTTAATAAGGCAGAATTTTAGGTTCTGTTAGACTGTCTCTCACATCCATCTCTTTTCCACACCCACTACCTGAATCATCGTAGCGGTTCCTATCTCCTGGCTCATTCTTCTCCCATTCAACCTCCCACACTACATTAGCGTAATCTCTCTAAAATGCAGATCTTACCATGACATCTATCCACTTGAAACTCTTGATGGCTTCTCATTGCCCTCTGAATGAAGTCTGTACATCTTAACACAGTTTAAAAAAAAATGCTTTAAAATTTTCCTGAACTCATTTCTCTAGACTTGCCTACATCACTCCTTCCCCGTATTTCTCACTGTCATTTACCTGGACATCCTGTGCACATTCCCACTAGTCTGCTATCTCTCCTGCTTCTTCCTCTGCTGAAATTTGTTTTATTTTGCTCTCCTGAAGCGATCCCACTAAAGCAAAAATAATCATTCCCTTTATTCCCTTGTACTTTATATGATATAAAACATTATAATTTATCAAAACATCTAACTTACTGTATTTATGTTTATTTGCTTCTATGAAATGGTCACAACATCTGAATGATCCAATGGAGAGGATATTGAGCCCTTCCACAGAAGAATCAGACCCAGATCCCAGCTCTGGTGCCAAGTATTGCTATTCTCTAGTTTCTGATAGTAAAAGTCCAATAAATAAATAAATAAATAAATAAATAAATATGTATATGTGTGTACACACACATGTATATACACATATATATGTATATACATGTGTGTATATATATATATTTTTTAGATTATTTGCAAAAAATTTTTTCCTATATAGAGGCATGTATATAATACTCTTCAGCCTAACAACTTCCACTGAGCACCTGCTTTGTGCAAGGCAGAGCGTTAACATTGGGGGATGAATGAAGTCTTTATAGTAGGGGTGAGGCTTATGATCGTCTTGAAAAGCCATAAAAATAGGATAATAGTTTTTTGGGAAGAGGTATAAGGATGAGCAAAATCAAAGGGCATTCAGCTGAATATCTGAGGAATAGGAAAAAGTCAAGCGTGACCAGATTGTAAGGTAAAGAGATTAAAAAGAGCTAAGGTGAATGACAAGGCTGGGAGGGGAAAGACCAACATAAAAAAAAGTTAATGAAAGGAATATGGATCTAGAGGAGACTTTTCAAAAGATTTTTTTTTTTAAATTTTAAGTAATCTCTACACCCAGTGTGGGGTTTGAACTCACAAATCAGAGACCAAGAGTCTCACATTCCACCAAATGAGTGAGGCAGGTGCCCCAAGAAATTACATATTTGGAATTGGGGAAGCCAGTATAGGTGCTAAGATTTTATGCCCTGAAGTTAGATTTTCTGGTACCAACCCTAGCTCCTCATGATTTAGGTGTAGACCCTTTAGGCAAGTTATTTTAACTTTCAAGGTCTTATTTTCCTTATTTGTGGAATGAAGTAATGATAAGACCTAGCTTTTAGCATTGCTCTAAAATTTATATGAGTTAATGCTTATATGGAGTTGAACATAGTGTCTGGTATTCACTAAGTGTTCAATAAAAGTTAGCTATAATTATGATGGTGATTTAACTTTAGGAATAACTTTGGGTTGAGAATGTTAAGAAGGGTGGCTTAGAAATGAAAAAGCAAAAGCATACAGAACAATATCCAGATGAGAGATGAAGATGGCCTGAGCCACACAAACGTATTTTATGTGAGTAACTCCTCAAAACCCTGCCAAGTAAATATCTCTGAGAGCTATATAGCACAATAGGGGAGAAGAAAGGTAATATGGCAAATTGCATTTTTTGAGATGACTGTGACAAGACCGCTCATACTCAGTGCTCTTCTTAGAATGTGATGGTAAAGTTTCTCCTATCCATAGGTAGGCCCTGTGTTCCCTTCCCTTAGAAATTCGGTGGGCCTGTGAATACCAGAGGTGACATTATCTGACTTTTGAACCTAGGTCATAAAAGGCATACAGCTTCCACCTGGTCCTCTTTGGACATTCTCTCTTGGAACCAAGTCACCAAGCTGTGAAGAAGAGTCATCACATAGAGAGGCCGCATGTAGATGTTCTAGCCAATAACCCTGGCCAAGGTCTGGGTAGAGAGATGAGACCATAGGTTTAAGTTTTGACACATGGCATTTGAAATATCTAAGGACAGCTACATTTAGATGTCCTGAAAGCTGTAGACTCTCAAACCCAGGGGAATTAGGGCTATAGAGATTGATTCAAGAGGCAACTATGTTAAGCCATGGAATGACTGAACATTCCCAGGAAAAGAGTATAGAGTGAGAAGAGGACCCAAAACAGAACTCTGAGAAAGCATGCATTCATGGAAAAGGAATCAGAACAAATTAAGGTATAATCAGAGAAACAGGAGGAGAATCTGAGGAAATGATAGAGAAACCAAGAAAGGTGGGGCTGGTCATTGGATCAAATGCTCTAGAGATGCAAAATGAAGTGTGAGAAGCAGCTGTTGGGTTTAGTTCTTAGAAGGCCATTGGTGAACTTTGACAAAAGAATCTAGTAGAAGTATTGGAAGTTAGGTTGCAGATAGTAGTTAAGGAGGAATAAAGAAGCAGAAATGCAAGCTAGTCTTTCTAGGGTTTGTGGCAGTGTAGAAATAATAGAGCTAGAGATAGGTGCAATGAAGTTCAGAGAATCTAGCCATGTTCATGGGCAGTGGAAAAGGAGCGATGAGTTGGGAAGATTCATTTTGCAGTTAAAAACTGTACAGAGTTGTCATTTATAGCATAGTAAAATGGCCAAAGTGGGTGACTAGACAGGGAAAGGTTATTTATTGCTGCAAAGTGAGGCAGAATCCTGGAAAGTGAGACAGATTTTGTTTTGTGGCCTGAAAAATGATTCTGAGGGAAATTTCCAAAGAAAAGTTCCAAAAATTCTTTCTGTTTTTGTTTTTAAGTAGTCTCCATGCCTAATGTGAAGCCTATTGCGGGGCTTGAACTCAAAACCCTGAGATCAAGACTAGACTTGAAATCAAAAGTCAGATTCTTAGCCAACTGAACCACCCATGTGCTCCCCCACCAAAAAATATTTTGAATAGTAACTTTTTTGTGTGGAAAGAATATATAGATTCTTAGGATGACCTTGAAAGACAATGTTTATTTGTCTGTATAAATTCTGGTGCTCTGGCAGGAGCAGATACTGTAACTATTATCATTCTACAGTGAAGGTAGAGGTACAGAGTATCCTGGTATCCTCTCTCCAAAGTGTGGGCTCTTCATACTATACTGGCCCCCTTTGCCTCTGTCTTTTCAGAAAGTTTTCTTTTGTATATGCTTTTCCACATTTACTGCTAATGTGGGTAATATTGTCCAGTTTGAAGGTACAGAGGTCATCTGGGGTAGGAGTTGATTGGCCGGTTTTCCAGTTTGTGAGGCAAGATCTCCTAAGAGCAGACCTACCTTGGTGAAATCACCAGCCTTCCAAGTCTGGTTCTTAGCTTTGTGACCCAGGAATTTCACTTTCCCAGCCTACCAAAAAAGCTAGCTGACTCAAGTGATCTTAGACTAACCACAATGCTTACCAAATTATCATTTTATGCTGGGGGCTGTTCTTTACAACAGAACGTTCACATCTGTCCTCCAGGAAGCTCTTCCTGGTTTCAAGATATCTTCAAGCCTGTGTGGATACAAATCAGTTGGTTGCTTTGTGAGCACAGAGTCAGAACAAAGGAAGGTTGATAGTATGGCCAGATATATCAGAAAGCTAAACGAGTCATTTCTGACTCAGAGTAGGGTACTGCCTTTAGTAAACATATTTGCTTTCCTCGGGGTCACTGTTTGTTCCCCTGGACAAAGTTAGATAGAAGGATACTACCAACCCTCGTTGTTCTGGTTCGCATTTTCATATTTTCATGGAGACTACTCTCTCTTGCTGCAACATTCTTTATTATGAGATATTTATTTCACACATTTTCTGTGTGGGGGCTAGAATCCTTTTTGTTTTTTTAATTTGGCTGCCTTTTATGTACTGAGTTTCTCAATCAACTCAGTTCTTTACCCTTTCTACCTGCCTACACTGTATGGCCTGCACAGACATGGTATGCTCTGAATGGAGTAAATCAGACAGCTCCATGCAAGAAGTTGTTATTAAAACTTTCATTTTGCTTAGTAAAATACCTGTAAGAATACTGCTGGGGAACATGAAAGAAATAGAATAGCACTACTATTCTCCCTAAGCTATATTACAGATTCCAGCCATTTATATTTTGCTCCTATATTAGTTTGTTCTCCATAAAACTCCCTTATCAAAACCCAGAAGAGATATTTAAGCCACAAGCACAGTTGTGTCAGATGGCTATTCAAGTTCTTAATATTTTTTTTCCTTTGGAGTGAACTCTCCCAGATCCTATCTGCTAACTCCTTTACTAACTTGATCTTTAAATGTCTTTATATTTATTTGGCTTATATCTATGAGTAAAGGCTGTGCTCTCCATTGCAATTCGTGTTCTTTAACTAAAACCTTTTTTAAAAATTTCTTGATTTATATTGGATATTCACATATTCCTTGAAGCTATAGCCTCATCTATAATGCAAACATATTACCCGTTCCAATTTATATTAGAATCTATCCACTGGTTCAGTCTCATATGACTTTCAGGCTTCTAAACACTTATGTTCTCTAGCTTCATAGACAGGGAATTTGTGTTCTGTTCTAGGAGTTAAGAAACTTTACTATCAAGTGAGAATGACTTAAAACCTTCTAAAATTCTATCTCATGCTCCCCCTGCACAACCCTGGGGAATTTCAGAGTGGCATTGTTACACATGCTGTCAGTCTGCCAGTGTCTTGCCCAGATTCCTCCTTCTGCCACTTCAGCATGCCCTAACCTACTTTCGAGCTGCTGGTATCTCTACCTCTTTGAGGGCTCTGCCCAGATACAAAGAGGCAGGTTAAAAGCAAAGAATGGAAAATTAAAATAGCTGAGCTCCCTCAAACGAGGACTGATAGGACATGATGTACAAATATTCAACATAACCCTTCCTTCTAAAGTGGACAACTTTGAGGTGTATATTACACTGTTTCCCCACATTCCTAGCAGCACCAAGCTCCAGTTGCCCACAGTGATAGGTAGCTTGATAACATACTCTTTATTGCTTCCTTCCTTTCCCTTTCTCTCTTCCTGATCCTTTACCAGTGCTTCCTGCACTTTACATATAAATACTTTAACTTGAATTGTTGTCTCTGTGTTTGCTTCTGAGCCCTGAGATATAATGGAGAAAAAGAAACTCCCTAGCTATAGGACCAATCAATTAATATTTGCAAGTCACACCTGATGAAATATAAAGGACATAGTGTCCAGTATATAATAATAACTGTTTTATGCATACTCTTCAAACATTTATTGCTTGTGGTCCTCCCTCAAAGAGCACCCAACCCACTGGGTGAGGTTGACCTATAAACTATGAGACTTTAACACAGTGTAGCTAGTGCTATAAGGGAGGCGTGAGAAACCTCCTGTGAGAGAATAGAAAGGAATCAGCATTTCAGCAGGATAGGATTGTGACTGGAGGAGGGGTTTCAGAGAAAGTTTTATTGGTGGGGTGACATTGGGTAGGAAAGTTGGAAAAGAGCATTTCAAAAGGAATAGCTTGAACAGAAAGGGAGAGGGAGAGATTTGAACAAGCTGGGAGAACTGCCATGGTGAAGGGAACAGTGGGCTCGAGCACGGGGTATTTGGGGAGTAGCTGAGCGAGATGAGATGGTGAGAGGCCTCCAATGTCATGCGGAGGGAGTCAGCCTCTTTCTGAAAGTGATAGTGAGATAGCAAAGGTTATGAAACAAAGGAGCGCTATGATCTGATCTTTGGATTATAAAATCTACCTCCAGATATCTATGGAGTAACTGTGGGGCTTAAGACTGTTCTTGGTGCTCTGTTTACATAGATAGGACAGTAGAAGGTAAGTAGTTAAACACGGGGAGTGCTTTTGTTTGAATCTCAGCCCTGCCGCTTGTTAACTGTGTGATAAAAATAACTAACCTTGTTGATCCTACTGTGTGCTTGGCATAGTTCTAGGTACTTTACATATAAAATTATTAAGTTATTTTTCCTTCAGATTCCTATTCTATACAATGGTGATATTATTTCAATGACAATATTGTTTGTGGCTCTCTGAAAGAGTAGTTACATAAATAAGTTTACTTGTGTAAAAATCTTAGGACAGTTCCTGGTACATAGCAGGTAGCAGGTGATTAATAAATGCTACTGTTATTACTATGTGCCCCTCTGCTCTCAGAAAAGCTCATATTAAGTGGAATCCATAGCTTTGCCAAGTTCCCCTATACATGAGTACAGACATTACCGAACAGTATCCCTGGTAGGCACATGCCCCACTTGAAGAAGGGGTGGGAGAAAGATACAGTGCAATGTTACATAGCCTTACTTCTCTTACACAGTTCTAAGAACTTTTGTCCACTGGAAAAGTGTCATACCTCCCAGAACAGTCTTTAGAGAGCTGTCCATTAGTGGAGGTGCTGAAGGAATTAGAATAACTTTTTCAACAGCCAAGGCACCTGAGCAGTGTTCTACGTCTTGGAATCCAGGAGATAAAAGAAGCATGAAATTGGAAGTCAGTTTCAGGATCAAGACCCGGAGAAGTCTGTCTGTGTTTGATTTCTGCTCTTTTGTCTATAGAGATGTCTGTAGAACCTCTGGTGAGCAAATACTAAGTGGCCCAGCCCACAGAGAAGATTCACTTGGCTTTGATTGTGAAGAGGGCTGCAGAGAGTTTCCTTCTGGAAGAACCTTACTCCTGAAGCTTCAGTTATAGTTCTAAATGTCCCAGATGAATCAGGCATGACATCATGAGAGACCATGGAGACTATGGAGTGACAAGATATTAAGCTTCTTACCCAAACATTTATGAAATTTGAGAGTTATGAATGTAGGCTCTAGGTACCCATGATAATTTTGGACTAGAACTTGACTTTCAAATTTCTAGAAACAAATGAAGTTTTCAAAAAGAGAGGTGCACTGTATTGTGATTTAGTTTTTATATATTTACAAGTTGAACTAATTTTAACTTTCTTGGAAGAGCATTGCATGACCATGTTGCTTGCTTGTATGTATCCCTTGTAATTTTGTCCTTTTCACTAAAATCTTCCACCTTGAGGCAGGTGGAAGAGGTGGAACTCAACTTTCTCAATTAACATGATGAACTTGAATCTTAAGAAGTTTCAGGTTCATGGGGTGCCTGGATGGCTCAGTAGATTAAGCAACTTATTCTTGATTTAGGGTCAGCTCATGATCTCCAGATCGTGAGACTGAGCCCCACAATGAGCCCTACACTGAGCTCTGCTTCAGCATGGAGCCTGCTTAAGGTTCTCTCCCTTTTCCTTTGCCCCTCTCCCACAACTCTTTCTCTCTCTTAAAAAAAAAAAAAAGAAATTTCATGTTCACAAGGAACTAATGGGCCATTTCCTGGCTTATTTAAAACAATGGGAGAAAACTATTTACCATCAGTTGGGTCATTTATCTATTTTATTGGACGTGTTTATACCAATGGTTCCTTAATTTAGATCAAGGAAAACTTGTATTATGTATATTCCTTCCTCCACATAGATTCCATGTTTTGAAAGATTTTGCCTATCAAACAAACTGCTTCGACTGAGAAATAATAATTGTTGGTTCATGAGAATTATAATAAAGGATCCCCAAGAATTTAGAAATAAAGAAAGTGAAGTTGAAATGAATGCCTAATGGATCAAAGGAAAGAAATCTAAAACGAAGGAGACAGAAATTATGCAATTATAGCCAAAAGCAAATACTTTTGATGTCTCATTACTACATATAACCCAATCGCAGGTGGCTCTATGAATTCTGTAATGGAACCCAGTTGGCTAACTCACCATCCATTCTGACATCGTTTTGGTATATCTTCCTGCCCTGAAGAGGCTCAGAGTTATGAACTACATTTCTAAGAGTTCCTTGCATCTGAGGATTTGGATGTGAGTTGGATTCTGCCATGCAGATGCACTTTCCAGGAGACTTGAATTGGAATGGAGATAAGTAGGGAGTGAGGCAAGGTGTTCTGGTACCTACTGGATGGTGTCTACTGTACTACAGAAGCATGGATCAGGCTGCCCAATTCAACAGGCAGGTCCCTGATTGTGTCAGGGGCAGCAGCTGCCTTGACAACCCGGTTCTTGTGAGGTACCTTAGGAGATGACCCAGGATGATACTGAAGTCTATTATTTCAGCCCTCCCAACAATTCCATGAATCATTAAGTACCCTGTAATATGTCTTGTTCCACTTAATCTAGCTAGAGTGAATTCTGTCTCTACAAATGGACTTTGACCTAAGCAGTTTTTACTAGGAGTATTCAAATATTGAAAAGAGATCAAGAACCCATGACCACCTTTTCAAATCAATGTAGGCTCTTCCTAGTTCTCAAAAAAAAAAAATTGGAACAAAGTGGAATCTTCATTTAATCAATTTTTTTTAAGATTTTATTTGTTTATTTGATAGACAGAGATCACAAGTAGGCAGAGAGGCAGGCAGAGAGAGGAGGAAGCAGGCTCCCCGCTGAGCAGAGAGCCCGATGTAGGGCTCGATCCCAGGCCCCTGGGATCATGACCTGAGCCGAAGGCAGAGGCTTTAACCCACTGAGCCACTGAGGTGCCCCCATTTAATCAATTTTAAATGTTTTGGACCCATATGGGTATTATGGAGGGCACTTGTTATGACAAACATTGGGTGTTCTGTGCAAGTGATGAATTCTACTCCTGAAACCAATATTACATTATATGTTAACTAACTAGAATTTAAATAAAGATTTGGGGGGGGGGGAAAGAGTGTAAATTCCAAAAACACCCCAAACACCCCCCCCAACAAATATTCAGTAATTACATTAAATAAGTGGACTAAATGTTCTAATTTAAAAAAATAAATGTTTAGCACCCACAGAGAAAGGGCCAATGCTTATTTCCATAAGTATGTAACAAGTATTTATTTTATATTGACTTCAAAATCCTTACTCTCACAAGTAAGAAAATTGATAAGTATTTTCTCTCTTTTTATTTAAAGATTCTATTTGTTCATTTATTTGAGAGAAACAGAGAGAGCACAAAACAGGGGGTGTGGCACGCAGAGGGAGAAGCAGACTGCTGGCTGAGCAGGGAGACCAACACAGGGCTTGATCCCAGAACCCTGAGATCATGACCTGAGCTGAAGGCAGACGCTTAACTGATTGAGCTACCCAGTTGTCCGAACATAAGTGTTTTCTATCTCATGTTCACACCTCTCTATTGGAGAGTAAAGACGTTAATCAGCTAATGGTTTGTCTTTACATTCCCTTCCTCCTGAGGGAATTTTAAGGTGTTGGAGAATTTTCAAGCTTCATAATAAAAGCAAAATATGGCAGCACAGAATTAACTGTGGAATTTGAAAATAATTTTGAGGTGCTATGAGTTTGTTAAGAACAATTTAAAAACCTTTAGTTTGATGACCAATGAGTTATTGTTGGGGAAAAAAAACTCTAGTACTGATTTGCTGTGTTAACTAAGTCCGTCTTACTGGCCAGAATATACATATTTTTCTTCACTTACTAAAATCAAAAAGATTTTAGATCACATTATTTTCTTTAAAATTAAATGTAATATTTTTCCTTGATTATATGTTCCTTGTAGAAAAAAGTTTCTACAAATTACATTATAGAAATCCATAATCCATAAACTTTCTGTCCATATATAACTATTGATAATCTCAGTATCCTTGTCCTTTTCTTGTGTGTGTATTATTGACATCATATTATATATGCTGGTGTGAAACCTGTTCACTTTTTTTTTTTTCTTTTTTAGAGAGAGAGAGAGCACAAGCCGGGGTAGGGGTCGGAAGGGTGGTGGGGAAGAGAGAATCTTAAGCAGGCTCCACACGCAGCACAGAGCCCAGCTAGGGGCTCAGTCACATGACCCTGAGATCATGACCTGAGTGGAAATCAAGAGTCAGATGCTTAACCAACTGAGCCACCAGGCACCCCTCTTTTTTTTTTTTTTTTAATAAAACATCAGATTACAAAAATACCTTTGATGTTCACTAACTTTTAAATTTAAAAAGGATATTACTTTGCAACGTGAGCTTTCTAGTGCTATGTAGGCAATAAATGGTATTTAGTCTGCATGCTGTAGTCCTACTTTTTAAATCAGTGTTTTTTCAAAATAATGTTATAAAATATTGTTATTGTTATCATTTATTTTCCTTATAACAGGGAAAATAAAATTTACTTGTGTCTACAGTGAAATTAAATTAAATCACTGTTCTTTACTACCTATTTGGTTAATATGTTTATATTATTTTACATAAAATCTGAAACATTAAGTAGGTTAGGTACCAACTAAGGAAATATTAGCAACTATTATCATCAGTGAGGTAAGAAACATACTTTGGAATACCTCCATCCTAAACATATCAGTGATACTAAATTACAAGCATAAAAAAGATTACAATTGTCAACACACAGCATCAGGAACCATCTGACTCTCCTTCTGCCCATCTGGAGAGCATTTCTAAATCCTATGAACAATTAGATAGGAGCAGCCTCACAGGCCTCTGGAGTGAAATGCTTCTTACAAAATCTATTTAACAAGAGGTGAGCCTGAGTTTACGCATTAAAAAAATATTTATGCACCCTATGGCCTTGCTACTTAAAGTGTGTATTCTGGACTAGTAGCATCGGTATTACCTGGGAGCTTGTTAGAAATTCAGAATCTTGGACTCTACTCTAGATCTCAAGTCCAAATCTGCATTTTAACAAGATCTTTGACTCATTTGTATTCGCATGAAAGTTTTAAAGGCATTGCATTGGGAGGTAAAATATATTCTAAAGAGTATTTTTTTTTTCTCCCATCTGATTGTAGAACTTATGAATGCTCCCCAGATGGACAAAAGAGAGTGAGTCAGATGGTCTCTTTTCCTTTCCCATATTGATTCTCTATGTAATGAGGTCTACTCTTTCATGTAGAAGATATCGGACCACCTTGGCTTGAATCCTGCCTTTACCATTCATATAACCTCTCTGTACCTCACTTTTCCCACCTGTAATAATAAATAATAAAATATAATAATATAATATAATAATAAAAGGAATAATAACAGTATCTCAAACAGTTGTGAGGATTAAATAAGTTAATCCTTTTAAAACTCTTATGGGGCCACCTGGGTGGCTCAGTTGGTTTAGTGTCTGACTCTTGATCTCAGGGTGGGTAGTTCAAGCCCTGCATTGGGCTATGCTGGGCATGAAGCCCATTAAAACAAAACAAAACACCTCTTGGAACAGTGCTTAGCAGGGTGCCTGGGTGGCTTGGTGGGTTGAGCCTCTGATTTTGGCTCAGGTCATGATCTCAGGGTCCTGGGATCGAGTCCCACTTTAGGCTCTCTGCTCTGCAGGAAGCCTGCTTCCTCCTCTCTCTCTGCCTGCCTCTCTGCCTACTTGTGATCTCTCTCTGTCAAATAAATAAATAAAATCTTAAAAAAAAAAAGAACAGTGCTTAGCACATAGTGTTTAAAAAAAAGATTCATTATCATCATTATCGAGGTCTGAGTTTTGTGAGCCATTATCTTAAAACCTCATGTCCCACTTTAAGGCGGCTGCCAGATGAATGGTCCAGAGACAAGAATGGTCAGCTGGGAGAACCTGAGATAAGCAGATTTGTCTGAAACGCCTTTAGGACGGTCTAGGTCTGGCACGAGACTACCGTTTAATAGCTTAGTGCCCAAGGGTAATGACCATAGGATATTGGTTACTGACCTCTCTTTTCCTAAATTCCATTCATTAAAAGTCACAGAAGATTTTTCAGCCAATTCCCTGAAACCTTATTATCTCTACTTTGTAAGAAAACAAACTACTTGAGTATAGTGAAAGGCCACTGTTAACATATCTTCTTGTTATATAAATTGATGTTGTTGATGGAATCAATTCTGGCACCTTTTCATTCCTCTCTTTACCCATTGCAAATAACTTAAGTAAAGATGATAGACTGAGTGAAATGGAATAACAAGAACCTGATTTCATCCCTCACCAATCATCTATAAGAAAGAAATGTGCCATGCCAAGGAACAATTAACAGCCAGATATTTGGTCACTAATCCTAACATGGAGCCCTAGAGTACAAGGAGAAATTCTATTGCCTAGGTCACTGCTTATGAAAATATACAAATAAGTCATCCAAATGTCTTGTTAAAATGTAGATTCTGTCCAATTTTCCCAGCACCATTTATTGAAGAGACTGTCTTTTTTCCACTGTATATTTTTTTCCTGCTTTGTTAAAGATTATTTGACCATAGAGTTGAGGGTCCATATCTGGGCTCTCTACTTTGGTGCACTGGTCTATGTGGTTGTTTTTGTGCCAGTACCATGCTGTCTTGGTGATCACAGCTTTGTAGTAAAGCTTGAAATCAGGTAACATGATGCCCCCAGTTTTGTTTTTCTTTTTCAACATTTCCTTAGCAATTTGGGGTCTCTTCTGATTCCATACAAATTTTAGGATTGTTTTCTCCAGCTCTTTGAAAAATGCCGGTGGACCCTGCAATTGTACTACTGGGTATTTACCCCAAAGATACAGATGTAGTGAAAAGAAGGGCCATCTGTACCCCAATGTTCATAGCAGCAATGGCCACAGTCGCCAAACTGTGGAAAGAACCAAGATGCCCTTCAATGGATGAATGGATAAGGAAGATGTGGTCCATATATAGTATGGAGTATGATGCCTCTATCAGAAAGGATGAATACGAATACCCAACTTTTGTAGCAACATGGACGAGACTGGAAGAGATTATGCTGAGTGAAATAAGTCAAGCAGAGAGAGTCAATTATCATATGGTTTCACTTATTTGTGGAGCATAAGAAATAACATGGAGGACATGGAGAGATGGAGAGGAGAAGTTGGGGGAAATTGGAGTGGGAGACAAACGATGAGAGACTATGGACTCTGAAAAACAATCTGAGGGTTCTGGAGGGGCAGGGGGTGGGAGGTTGGGTGAGACTGGTGGTGGGTATTATGGAGGGCACGTATTGCGTGAAACACTGGGTGTGGTGCATACACAATGAATTCTGGAACACTGAAAACAAATTTAAAAAATAAATAAAAATTTTTTTAAACGTAGATTTTGAGTAGGGCCTGAGATAGCTGTTTGGGCCTGAGATGCTGCATTTCTAACAAACACCCAGGTGAAGCCTATACTACTGACCCAACTTTGAGTGAGAACCAGGCTGTAACTGCTTGCATCTAAGTAAGTCAAAAGGATTCTTCTGCACCTGACTGCCTGAGCCCCCACCCAAATCTTGACTCTCTGCATTAGTAGTTCTCAGTCCCAACTGCACATTACAGTCATGGGATCCTTGTCCCCACCTCCAGATGTTCTAATTTAACTGGTTTGTGGTTCATGGTAGAAGAGAGCCAAAAAGAAAGATTCAAAAAGATATGATTCTGGGAAAGGTTAGACTTTCATCCCTCTACATTAAAAATGAAATTCTCCCTTGGCATTGTGATCTAATAAAATAAACTTGCCGTTGACCCTGATTCAGACTTGGGAGTAGGGGATCAACAAGAGTGGGAGCCCTTGAGCTTTTGGTGGAGGTGAATAATATTGCATGTAGTCAACATGGAGGTCAAACAATTTTAATACAGCAGCCCCAGAATGGTTTTTAAAATCTCAGACTAAAACATGTTCTTGGGAGAAAACTAGATCCAGGAATTCAGGAATGCTAATTTGCTCTGATCAAAGGGACCACAAAGTTTGTACTCACTTGGGGGAACAATATATACATATGCATATATATCAATATCTATCTACATAAATAGATGTATGATTTTTTTCTTTGAGGACCTTATGCTCTAGTGCGCTAGTGAGGGAAATAAAATGTGTGCAGTAAGGGTTAACTCAGCAGGTCTGGCTTGCTCACACTCTGTACATTTCAAAGAAAGCCTGTTTTTATAGGACTGGCCCTGGGTTAACTCCTGGGTGATAATCTCTGAGCCTTTAGAATATCCTGGCCTCTTAAGCATGTTTTTGTATGCTTGAGGCCCTGGACGATGTTGTATCAGTTTGACCTCTGGGGAGCTGCAGTCTGAGTAGTTACGGTTTGTCATGTGAGCACTGCATGCCTACATGTTAGATTTCCAGTAATAATCCTGGATGCTAAGGCCTTAGTGAGTTTCTCTAGCTGGCAACACTTCACATGTGTTGTCCTCTATCATTGCATAGAGAATGAAGTTCATCCCCATGTAACCCCATTAGGAGGAAACACCTGAAAACTTGTGTCTGGTTTCTCCTGGACTTTGTCCCATGCACCTTTCTCATTTGCTGATTTTACTCTCTAGCCTCTCACTGTAATAACTGTAACCATGGGCTAACAGTTCTTCTGAGTTCTGTTGAGCCTTTTTTGCAAATCACCAAGCCCGAGTGTGGTCTTAGGAACCATTGACAGAACACGGAATAGGCAGGACTAATCCTGGATCTCCCCATGAGAAAGTTTATTTGGGAGGTGATCCAGAAAACAGAATAGAAAGAAGGAAATAAAGTATATATTATTGTGTTGATCATCACTGTAATTGTCTATGGCTTGTTCCTGGGACATTCCGAGGAGCTACGAGATACCTCCCAGAACTGTCTTCCTAAAACATGGTGGGAATATTTATCCACCCTGCACCCCATCAGTGATTTTCTTTTCAGAAGGATATTGGCTCCTTTAAATTTTGATCACTTAGATTGTAAACTCCTGAGTACGTGTCACCCTGAGGCATCAAAAAGTCTCCAGAACAGAAAGCAGGAGGGAGTTAGCAAAGCCTAGGCAGGGTGTTGTCAGAGCCGTGCTAAGCTGGTTGCCATGGCAATGGCTGGAGTAAACGATGGCAGAAAGCACAGGAAGCATAAGAGCTGTTTATTTCAGTCCACCCCTTGTGCCACAAGATCCAGTTGTTTCCCTGTATTAAGTCCGGTCCAGAAGCCTCAGATAGTGGTTGGCCACGATCTTTATAAAAGACAGTGGTTGGCCACAATCTTTATAAAAGATTCAGTTAGGGGGTGCCTGGGTGGCTCAGTGGGTTAAGCCTCTGCCTTCAGCTTGAGTCATGATCTCAGGGTCCTGGGATCGAGCCCCACATCGGGCTCTCTGCTCAGCAGGGAGTCTGCTTCCTTCTCTCTCTCTCTCTGCCTGCCTCTCTGCCTACTTGTGACTCTGTCTGTTAAATGAATAAATAAAATATTTTAAAAAAAAGATTCAGTTAGGAAGGTTAATGGAACAAACTACAGTGACTACTGCTGCAAATGGTCTCAAGGCTACAGCTGATATTTATGCCCTACCTCTCCCGTTGTCCTTTCTAAATTCCCTTCCCTCTGGGCCTGCAACCTCGGCCAGCAAAGTGCAAGCGGTAGGAAGTAAGCATCTGGACCACTGGAAAGGAAATATATGAAATGTGTTGGATGGTTGTTAAAACTCAAAGTGATACACTGTCTCGTTCTGCTGGACCCCATGCACGGGAATGGTGGCTGGTTATATAAATAATAATTTATTTTATGAGTTGCTGTTACTGAAGGGAATATGCTGTATCCTCAATGTGTTCTGAGGCGGAAAAAGGAGATTGAAAAACTACTGATCTAGAAAATAGCTAATATTTGAAAACTTGATTTAAATTTAAAATTTTCTAGAGAGTAAAGAAATACCTTGATTAAATATGTACAACTGATCATCCATAATCTATGAGACAAACACTTTTTATACTTATATGACAATTATGACCTGTCATTTTCTTAGTATCTGCTGGAATCATAATACTGGTCACTAAGGCCCTTAATTTATTACAGTAGTCTGATTGTATTAAGACAACAAAATAAAAATTTAATGCCATCCCTATTTAAATCAAATCACCAGAGAGGCCTAGATTTAAGAAAAGCTCAGAAAGAAGAAATACAGACACAGGCACTCATATATACAAAATAGCATTCTCTATTTCTGTTTGAACTAATTTCCTATTTAAGAAGTTAAAACTCAGTTTGATGTCAGATATACATTTATCCAAAAGACATCATGAAGTCAAGAGTTTAGTCATGCTTTCCTTCTTTCTGAATAGGTAAACAGGGCAAACCTATTTAAAGAAGTTAGGAAGGGGACACCTGGGTGGCTCAGTGGGTTAAGCCTCTGCCTTCAGCTCAGGTCATGGTCTCAGGGTCCTGGGATCCAGCCCCACATCAGGCTCCCTGCTCAGGGGGGAGCCTGCTTCTCCCTTTGCCTGCTCTGCCTGCCACTCCCTCTGCTTGTGCCTCTCTCTCTCTGACAAATAAATAAATGAAATCTTTAAAAATTTTTTAAAAAAGAAAATAGAAAATATTTGCATTATGACGACAAATGCTATATGTAATTGTATATATAACAATTATATATAATATGTATGTATATATAATCATACATATACATACATATATATGTATATATAATCATTTTGTAAAAAGCATAAGGTGAGGGATACCTGGCTGGCTCAGTCAGTAGAGCAAGAGACTTTTGATCTCAGGACTGTAAGTGTGAGTTCCATGATGGATGTAGAGATTCCTTAAAAAATAAATAAAATCTTAAAAAAAAAAAACAACCCATAAGGTTAGATAAAACTATAGAACTTTACTATCGTTGTTGTTGCTATTATTATTATTATTATTCATTGTTAAGGTCTATAATTCCTTGTCTAAAACCCATGGAGCTAGATGTGTGTCAGTTCAAAATTTTTTAGACTTTTGAAAAGTAATACCATATATTTACAGTATATTACAAAACAACTGCCATTTGGTCTTGGAAAGAATCCTGTAATGAACAAATAAATATATATGCTACAAAATGTTGAAAATTCACACTAAATGATATAAATGATATAAATAAATGGCTATGAGTAGTATTTACATTTCAGGCCAAGTTTTGCTACCAAATTAATTTAGCTTATATTAGGTTTCACTGCCAAATGAGTTATGAAACCTAGCTTGGGGCTTTTTGGATTTTAAAATTGCAGTTATGAGTTTGTGGACTCTTCCATTATTTTCATTGTATAGCTCAAACTTGAATTAAAAATGGCAAATATCACCTACGCCCAGAATGTTTGCTCAGTTTCAGTGCTTAAAGCCTCACATACGGCGGAAAGGAAACAGGTTTTTTTGTTTGTTTGTTTTGTTAGACAGACCTGTTTGAATCAGACTTGAGAAAATCACTTAATTTCCCTGAACTTCATTTTTCTCATCTATAAAACGTTCATAGTAACTCTGTGGACCCTCAACATTCCACAGGATCTATCTTGAGATCTTATAAAATTACAAACTTGTGAATCTCACTAGATAATTCCCTAACAAAAGTCAGTCTATTTTTTAGTGAACCCATTGCTTATCCACTAGCTAATCTTTTGTCACTTGCAAGTAGTGAGACAGTCAAAATAGAGCTTATAAAAAATGAATATTCAAAAAAGCAGTTGGAACAAAAATTACTATTGTTGGTTTATTTTGCAATTTCACATACAACATCTCTTAATCATTTAAGTGGAGACATGCTTTATTCTTTATATGTAGCTGAAACTTGCCTCAGGCATGACACATCCATGAGAAATGTCCAAATATGAAAATAAAATGTGAGGCTTAACTAGGACTTTTAAAAAATGTTTTATTTTATTTTGAGAGAGAAAGTACATGTGAATGGAGGGGTAGAGAGAGAGAATCTTAAGCAGGCTCCACACACACAGCCCGACGTGGGGCTCGATTTCATGACCCTGAGGTCATGACCCGAGCTGAAACCAAGAGTCACAAGTTTACCCAACTGAGCCACCGAGGTGTCCCAGCTGGAACTTTTGGTACCATGAAAAGAAAGTGCTTTTGAGGGTCTTTACTTAAAAAAAAAAAAAAGTATGGAAAGTTTTGAAAAGAACAATCATTTACATGTAGTAATTCAATACTATGAACTTAAAAGTTCCCCCAAGAGATTGAGGGAAAAATAGTAAATAATTTTTAGATCATGATTACCAAATCAAGGGAAATTTAGATACTTAAATCTTCAGGAAGCTTATTCATAAACAAAAAAAGCTTCTGGAAATAGACATTTCGCGGATGTTGTTATTTTTAATATAACGCATGACCGGTATATAATTTCAGGTGCTTTTGTGATGTTTAAGAATCCTTCATTTAAGGAGACACAGGATTTGGGGACTGTCTAGAGCCATTTACATTTACCATAATCACTTACAATTCAGCTGAGCTTAAGTACAAGTCATAAATCTAGAGTTGTACAGGATAAAATTAAATAATCCAGGATGCCTGGAGTGTGTCATTTTTTGTAGATAAGATTTTTAAAAAATGAGTCAAACGAATTTCAAGATTTTGAAATTAATAATGAAAAAAGCAACACTTCAATTCTATTTCAGACTTAGGGAATTAAAATGACTCTCCCGAAATCCTATCTTCACAAAGTAGAAAGTCACAGAATTAAATAATCAATCAAGCCTTGGGAAGAAAAGAGACATTATCCACTTGATATCTTTATAAGTTTTAAATGAGTACTATGTGTGCCTGGAAATGAAAGTCTGCTATTAAAGCTCCTGACAGGCAAGTGGACCCTTCTCTCTTCCCAAGAGAATGTTAATAATGCTGAGAGATGACACTTAGAATGAACTATTTTCTCTGGACTGTCCTCTGATCTAATAAAAATGATCAGTTATCTTGTGTGACTGGATCTAGATGATGTCCTTTCTGGAGGGTCCTTACTGTGGTTTTTAAAAATGGCAACCATTATAGATGAGAATGCTGATAGTTAGCAGTTGTGGTATCACTAATAAATATAAAAACTAGTTTCTAATAAATGAGAACAAAAATAATACATTAGAAGTCTATATCCAAAGATAATGTTTCTTTCTCATTTATTCACCTATTATCTGGGCAAGTTATTTATTCTCTTGAAGAGATTGAAAATAATGCTAATGATTTAATACAATTTGGTTACAGTGTTTTTAAGTAGTTTTCCATGCTTCTGGGATAATCAAAGTGCCCACTAGAATGGCTGTAATCAAAAAGACAATAACAAATGTTGGCAAGGATATGAAGGAACTAAAACACTCATAAGTTGCTGGTGGGAATGTAAAATTATGTAACTACTTTGGAAAACAGTTTGACTGTTTCTTAAAAAATTGAACATAATTTTAGCATATGAGCCAATAATTCATCTTCTACTTTTCTACCCAAGATAAATGAAAACATATGTGAAAACAAAGGCTTACCAATGAGTATTCATCGCAGCATTTTTCATGCTAGTCAAAAAACGGAAACAACCCAAAATGCTCATCAACAAATGAATGGATTGAAAAAAATGAATGGGCAAACAAAATAAAGTATATCCACACAATGGAATATTATTTAGTCAATAAAAGGGAATGCTATACTATAATATTAATGAGATTCAAAGATAGTGTGCTAAGCGAAGGTAGCCATATACAAAGGGCTGCATATTATAGGAGACAATTTATACGGATTTTCCAGAAAGGGCAAATGTGTGAAGAGAGAAAATAAATTAGGAGTTGCCTGGCTTGGGTGTGGGTTTGGGCATTACTCGAAAATGAACATGAACATCTTACTGAGATGATGAAAATATTCTAAAACTAGATTATATAATTGCTCATCTGGGTAAATTTACTAAAAGTCACTCAACTGTACACTCAGAATGGGTGAATCTAATGTTTTGTTAAAAAAAAAAAAAGCCAGATGGAGAAGAGTATATTCATGCATGATTCCTTATATATGAAGTTTAATAGGCAAAATTAGTCAGTGGTGTTAGGAGCCAGAAATTGGTAAGAGTGGGTGACTATTAACTGGAAAGGAACAGAAGAGAACTTTCTGGGGTCATGAGAATGTTCTACATCTACATCTTGTTTTGGGTGGTAGATACCAAATTATTAAAGGGGATACAACTGTTAAAGCTTGACATACTGAGCACTTAAGATCTGTATGTTCTGTTGCATGTAAATTATATGTGCATTAGAAGTATAACAACAATTCCTTAATACTACCAAATATCTAGTTTCAAATCCCCTAATTGTTTATTTATATATATGTGATTTGTTTAAATTAGTATTAAACAAATTCCACACATTGCCTTTAATTGGTTTGTCTCTCAAGTCTTTTTTTTTTGCCTCAAGAAAAATAACAAGGGGTGCCTGGCAGGAGTATGAGACTCTTGATCTCAGGGTTGTAAGTTCAAGCCCCACATTGGGTATAGAAATTACTTCAAGATATATCTTAAAAAGAAAAAGAAATACAACAAAGTTGATTTATTGGTAGTGTGTTTTGCACATACATTTCATTTACTCTATTTTTAGTACCTTTTTCCTTTTGGGGAAATTATATATAAGAAAATTCACAGTGTTCAGTGCAAGGGTGTCTGGGTGGCTCAGTGGCTAAGTGTCTGCCTTCCCCTTGGGTCATGATCCCAGGACCCTGAGATGAAGCCCCACAGGTCGGGCTCTCTGCTCAGTGGGGAGCCTGCTTCTCCTCCCTCCCTCAGCCGGCCACTCCTCCTGCACGTGCGCTCTCTTTCTCTTTCTCTGTCAAATAAATAAAATTTTTTAAAAACCCCAAAACCAAAAACCCAAAGTGCTCAGGGTATGTAGCTTGATAATCTTATAATATGTACATGTTTTTCTAATTAGAAAAAGTAATTTAACCCCATTGTACAATATATGAAAATGAGAGAAAATAAAAACAACCATAATTACCCTTTTGGTTTATTTCTTTTTATCTTTTTATGCAACTACCTCTTCCTCTGTGAAATTATATATATAATACAGTATCTATAATAATATTATATATATAAATTACATTTATATATATTAATAATTATTATTATTATCCTTCCACAGGCATATGTTCCTGAAAAAATGGTCAGATTTGTAGCCATAAATCATAGGAATGCAACCATATTGAATTTCAAAGCCCCAAGCATACTATCTGATACTACTCTATCATGGTCATATCGAAGAGGTAATTAGCAAAAGGATATATATGTGTGCAGCAGCATTATGTACAGTCACCTGTCTTTGGATGGATTGATTTCTTTCTCTAGGGTATATGCAAACCTACTGAAATTTTCCCAAGGACTGCAAAGGTCTTTGTGTTGGTTTCAGGGGAAAAGATACTGAAATTTTCTATACACAGGCCCATATTCACTTTCCAGTAGTTTTCCAGTTAGCAGAAAGAATGAATGTGCAGGTCTTTCTTTTGACATTTTCAGATTCTCAACTGAGTATGTTTTCTTATAAATGAAGTCATGTCCCAGCATATGTTTTGATTTCCTATTGTCAGCTGACTTGCTGCATACATGGGTTGTTTGAAAATAGTTTCCATGTAGCACTTGAAGCATTGATGTTTCTGCAATCTCATTAACTTCCATGTAAATGCCAGGTTTTGTGGAGGAAGAAGAAACAATGTTAAATGATGGGAACCTTGAGATTCGGGTATTACTTTTACAAGCAGCAATTTTTCTCGGTTTGGAAAAGGTCATACCTTTTCTAAGTATGCTCTTGTGGGGCAGGAGGAGAGAGGATGAGGGGGGAGGGTGCTGCTGTTCCTTTTCCTGAAATGTAACGAGATGCAATTGATCTGTCAACAAAAAGGACTTTCAGAAACTACAGTAAAATCAAATCAACACAAACAAGATTATCCAGAAGTGACTTTTGAATAAAAGTGGCTATCCTACTTTCTAAATAGCTTTGAAAATACCAAAAGGATGAAAACACATTAGAAAGTAACCTAATGTTTTCAAGAGTTTACAAGAGCTGGGTGCGTGGGTGGCTCAGTCAGTTAAGCATCTACTTTTGGCTCAGGTCATGATCCTAGAGTTCTGGGATTAAGCCGGGGGTTGGGCTCTCTTGGACTCTCTCTCAGTCTGCTTCTCTCTTTCCCTCTGCCTACTCCCAAGCTCATGTGCTCTCTGACTCTCTCTATCTCAAACAGATAAATAAAATCTATTAAAAAATAAAAGGTTATGAAAGCCTTTTCAAAAGATGGTGCAGGAACAATTGGACATCTCTCCGTCCATCTAATTGGACAAAACCTTGACTTAAACCTTACACCTTATGTAAAATTTAATTTAAAATTAATCACAGACTTAAATGTAAAACATAACACTATAAAACTTTTAGGAAAAAAACATAGTGAAAACATTCAGAACCTAGAGTGGGTGAAAAACTTCCTTTCAGATGTGACACCAAAAGCATGATCCATAAAGGGGAAAATGGGATAAACTGGACCTCATCAAAATTAAAACCTTTGTGGGGCAGCTGGCTGGCATAGTCAGTAGAACATGCAACTCTTGATCTAAGGGTTGTGAGTTTGAGCCCCGTGTATGGTATGGAGTTTACTTAAAATAAATTTTTTTAAAAAAATTGTAACTTTTGCTCTGTAAAAGATCTTGTGAAGATGATGAAAAGCAAGCTACAGACTGAAAGAAAATATTTGTGAATCATGTATTCAACATAAGACCCTGTATCTAGAGTGTATAAAGAACACTTAAAACCCAGTAACAACAACAACAACAAAAAAGGAGCAAGAAACATGAACATACATTTCATTGACGAGAACATACAGATGGCAAATAGGCAAATGAAAAAATGCCCAACATCAATATCTCTTAGGGAAGTGCACATTTAAACCACAAGAAGATATCATTATACACCATCAGCATAGCTAAAATAAAACATAATGATAACAACAAATGCTAGAAAGGATACAGAGAAATTTTATCACCCACTGCTGATGGGAAAGTAATATGATACAGCTATTCTAGAAAATAGTTTGTCAATCTCTTACAAAAATTAAATAAGCTCTTACCATATGACCCAGAAACTGCATTCTTGGGCATTTATCTCAGAGAAGTGAAAAGTTAAGTCAACACAAATACTTGTACATAAATGTTCATCGCAGCTTTGTTTATAATAACCAAAACCTGGCTACCTTTCAATGGTTGAATGGCTAAACAGAATATAATACAAGGAACATACTAAGGATACAACTTGGAAGGATCCGAAGGGAATTATTGAGTTTTTAAAAAGCCATTCTCCAAAGGTAACATACTATATGATTCCACTTATATAACATGTTTAAAATAATAATATAAAGGAAGAACAGATGGTTGCTAGGATTTAGAATGAGGATGTGGGGGCTGGGTGTGACTATACAGAGGTAGCATTGGGAGCTTTGTGGTGATGGAATTGTTATGTCTTGATTCTGGTGGTGGTTATAAGAATTTATGCAACTGGGGGCTCCTGGGTGGCTCAGTCATTATGTGTCTGCCTTCTGCTCAGGTTATGATCCCAGGGTCTTGGGGACTGAGCTCTGCATCAGGCTCCCTACTCCTCAGGAAGACTGCTTCTCCCTCTCCCACTCCCCCTGCTTGTCTTCCCTCTCTCACTGTCTCTCTCTCTGTCAAATAAATAAATAAAATCTTAAAAAGAAAAAAGAATTAATACATTTGATAAAATTGTATAGAACTACACACACACACACACATAAAAGAGAGTATCTGAATAAGTCCTAAGGACTGTATTAATGTCACTTTCCTGATTTTATTTTATTTTTTAAAATATCTTATTTATTTATTTGACAGAGAGATCACAAGTAGGCAGAGAGGCAGGCAGAGAGACGGGGGGAAGCAGGTTCTCTGCTGAGCAGAGAGCCCGATGTTGGGCTTGATCTCAGGACCCTGAGATCATGACCTGAGCCGAAGACAGAGGCTTAACCTGCTGAGCCACCCAGGTGCCCCTCCTGATTTTATTTTATTATTTATTTAGTTAGTTTTTTGTTTTCTTAAATAGACTTATTTGACAGAGAGAGAGAAAATGAGAGTGGGAAAGGGAGAAGGAGGCTTCCCGCTGGGCGGGGAGCCCAACACAGGGCTCGATCCCAGGACTCTGGGATCATGACTTGAACTAAAGGCAGACACTTAAGGACTGAGCCACCCAGGCGCCCCACTTTCCTAATTTTAATATTGTCCTATAGTTATGCAAGATGTTGCCTTTGGGGAAAACTAAATAAAGAACACATAGGACCTGTCCGTATACTTTTTTGTAACAAAAACTTCTTGTGAATCTCTAGTTATTTCAAAATAGAAAGTTTAAAAACATTATGGGGGCTTGAGTCCTGTGTTTATTGTGAGAAGTCTGGATGGTAAAAGACCATGGTCTTTTACCACCCTTCATGGTGAACTTTCTTTTTAAATGGAGAAAAACCTCAGAAGTTTTCAAAACCCTCTGTTCTATTTGAAGGCATCTCTTTCTCCTCCACTTGCTTACCATCACCAACGCAGTAAAACTTATGGTGCACTTATTTTGTGCCAGTCGCTATTGAAATTTTTAGACACCCAACTTAAAAGAAAGATGGAAAATTTTGACTTGCCTCATTCTGAAAGCCAAAGGATGAACCTTTCTTCAGGCATGACTGAATGTCAGCACATAGAACAATTTCTATCTCTTCTCTCTTGTTTTCTCTCTTCATTTCTCATCACGACTTGGTATTGTTCTAAGAGAGCCCCTCTCCCTGTAGCTTCCATGATCTGTACATGTCAGACTCCCAGAGAAAAAGAAAGCCTTTGCCATAGCCCCTGTGCCAGTCCAGGGATTGTCCCTTGACTTGTATGAGTCTTACAAAAGAGGGAAGTGCTGGTCTTCCAAAGGAAGGTATGTCATGCGGGCAAAAAATTATACTCTTATGAATCATAAAAGCTGGACCTTTCTTTAAAAAAAAAAAAAGATTTTATTTATTTATTTGACAGAGAGATACCACAAGCAGATGGAGAGGCAGGCAGAGAGAGAGAGAGAGATGGAAGCAGGCTCCCCGCCAAGCAGAGAGCCCGATGCGGGACTCGATCCCAGGACCCTGAGATCATGACCCGAGCCGAAGGCAGAGGCTTAACCCACTGAGCCACCCAGGTGCCCAAAGCTGGACCTTTCAAAGGTCAGTTATCATCCCAGGTCTTCCAGCTGGTGGTGGTGTGGCCATGACTCAAAGCCAGGTAGTCCAGCTGTACTGCTCTGGTTCTCAGTCCCGAGGTCTTACTGCCTCCAAGAATTCCTGCTCTTCTGGAGAGATCGTCCCAGTGCCAAACAAGATTTCTGCATTTATTTTTATTTTCTACCATATGTTTATTGACTTAAAAAAAATTCTGGGTTCTGAAGTCTCCCAAACTGAGTAGAAGAAAATAGGAAACAGAACCCCGAAGATTCTAAACCATGCTTTACACAGTGAAGGATCTCTTCATTATTCCCCTATGATTTAAGGGTGTATCATCATTTACAGAGTGATATATATGCTTAAAGATTATATAATATAAATAAAAATTTTACAAATTATATTATTCCCTAATTCATATATATACACACATATGTGTATTGTATATATATATGTGTGTGTGTATATAAATATAATTTTAGTGCCCACTATGTGCCAAGAACTCTTAACAACACCAAGAACAAGAGACAATAGAATAATATGGAAGTGAATATAAAATAAGTCTGCTTTTTTTTTTTTCAAATAAGCCACACCCCACATGGAGCTTAAACTCATGACCCTGAGATCCAGATCTGAACTGAAATCAAAAGTTGGATGCTTAACCAACTGAGCCACCCAGATGCCCCAAAATATGTGTCTTTTAACTGATAAAGATTAAAATCCCGACTTGGAGATGTCTTTTCCATAGAGGGAGACAGATCATAAACAAAACAGCAACTATATTGACAGAGTTATCTAGTAAGGTTTACCAGGTGGTCGTGTGGTAGTAAGTGCTAAGGAGGAAAAGTCAAGCTGTGTAAAGGAGGTAGGAAGGGCTGAGAAGTAGAAGAGTGCTATTTATTATCAAATGATCAGAGAAGGAAGGCATTGTCAATTAGGCAGCATTATATCTGTCTCCAGTGCTTTGTCCAGTATAGAATTATGATGTGGTAGATAGGACAGGAGTTGGAGGCAATTCCTTGATATATTTTTAAGAGAATGAAAGTACAAGGAGATAGAAGGGTGAGAAAAAGTAGTTCAGGTTGATTTTGATTGACCAATGACAATTGCTACAGATCAACTGTTGGCAGTTGAACCAACAGACATTAAACATATCGATGACAGAGAATACCAGGGTGACCTGCTTGGAAACCTACTCCGTTAAGGCAATCATTGTCTTCACTTTATTTTTCAATTTTCTCTAAGAAGTAAATCTATTATCTTGTCTATTTCTGCTTTTCCCCCTAAGCTGTTTAAAAACTCTTCAATTAGGGTTGAAACTCAGTAAGACTGAAAGGAGCTTATATCTGAAAATTTACTAATGGATGAAAACATAGAGAAAGAACCTGTGGTTCATTTTTGAAAGAAAGGGATTTGATTACAAATGAACAAAGAGACAGCATCGGCTAATTTTATTCTTTTCAGAAATTTCTTAAAATAATATCAACTAGTATTTAACTTAGAGCAGTATGACATACATATATATACAACTTGCAGCATTTTGTATCTGCATAGTCCACTTAAAAAATCAGAGCTAAAAGTATTTGAGACACTAGAGATAAAATGAGTAGTGATTACTCCTTTTATGAGACTAACTGAAATGTCACTAATTTTTATATTCAGAAACTTACTCCAGGTCTCTTTTGATTATTTTAACATCAAAATTATCAACTTATACCATTTTCTTCTCTTTCTTTCAATTACCTTTGACCAAATGCAATAAGATTTTTTATTTGTACATGTCTATGTAAGGAAATTATGTATTTTTTCATAAGTACCAGACATCTTTAGAAAACATTATAATGTTTTAATTCATTTTTAAATAGATTGAAAACCATCTGGTGATTAAAAACTGGTTTTACAGTTTACTATATAGAAATAATAAAATTTACTTTATCTGCCCTTTTATTTTTATAGCTATCATTTAATTGTAGATTCTGTTTTTATAAAACCTCATATGTCTGGAAGTGTTTGTTTTTCTGCCAGCTTTGCCCTGATGCGATTCATAAATATGTCAAGAAAATCTAATAAATCTTTCATTAGTATGTATTAATATTTTAATTGCAATTTAAGGAACAACGAAGAGATTCTGCCATCAACTGATTGAATTTTTTTTTATCATCATGTTTCAAATTAGCAGTAACAGTGCTGCTTTTCTGTAATGGCTTTGCCCTCAGAACATCTATCATGTGAAAAAATCTAGCCCTGTGGGCATTGATGTGACTGCAAAAAGTTATTGACTTTTGCCTTTAAAAAAATTCTCTTATTACTTTTCTCGAAAGGAATTTATCTCTAAAGACTTGGAGATAAACCTGTGCTGCTTTCAGTCTGCATGTTAACCTTCCCTAGACTGTGCTGGGAAAATTCATAGACAAAGGTTCGTCCTACATGAGTACAGGCAGCAAGTAACAGGAAGTAAAGAAGATGGATGATAGGTGGTCTTAGATAAGTGGTCTTAGAGAAGGCAAAACAAGACAGACTTTTCAGCATTTTGTGAGTCTATAACTCTTATAGCTGACACTGATTTAATAAATGCTCACTGAATGAATGAACAAATGAGTGAACGAACGAACATCCTATAAAATATTCAAGCTGTTATTATTTCACAAATAGAATCTACTTTCCATGTTTTAGATAATGACAATATTCATAGTTAACGGTTATATCAAAGTGACCATAAAACAAAGGTTCTCCATCTGGGTGTAAATGAAGTATTTCCTGACCTGAAAAAAAAAAAAAAAAAATCAAAGCTAGTGACTATAGCACAGCATTGGTGCAAACATGGCTTAAGTGAATGTCTTCAAAAAGTGGGAGAGGAGGATCTCATAGTTGCCAAGAACATCCAGGAATTAGGGGTGCCTGGGTGGCTCAGTCGGTTAAGTGTCTGCCTTCGGCTCAGGTCATGACCCCGGGGTTCTGGGACCGAGCCCCGCATCAGGCTCCCTGCTCAGCGAGGAGCATGCTTCTCCTTCTCCCTCTACCTGCTCCTCTGTCTATTTGTGCTCTCTCTACATCTCTCTATTAAATAAATAAATAAAAATATTTTTTAAACAAAGATGACCCAGGAATTAAATAACAAATTTCGGATATTTCATGCCAAAAACAGATAAAATTTTCCTGTGCTAAATTTTTAGCAAAGACTGCCATCATCTAGTCCAACAGGTCACCATCATCGTATCTGATCTGGATTTCTTTCTTCTTTGAAAATTGAGGTATAATTCACATACCATAAAATGTACCCTCTTCATGTATGGAATTCAATGGTTTTTAGTATTTACAACACTGTGCAGCCACCACCATTGTCCAATTCCAGAAAATTTTCATCACCCTAAAAGGAACCCCCCTTACTTATTAGCCACCATTTTCTGTCTCTCCCCAGCCCCTGGAAACCAGTCATTTGTTTTCTGCTTCTGTGGAGCTGCCTCATACAACACGTGGCCTTTTGTGACTGGCTGCTTTGACTTAGCAAAACATTTTCAAGGTTCATCCGGGTTGTAGCAAGTATTAGTCCTTTATCCCCTTTTATGGCTCTCGTATGGACTTCTGCAGTGTCCTGCCACCTGGTCACTCTGCCTGCATCTACTTGGGTCCTCAAGAACCCGCTCACCATTGAAGCCAGGGTAATCTTTTTCAAATATAAATCTTATCACCTCCATTATTCAAAATCCTCCGAAAGCTCTTTTACTTAGAGAAAAATTCAAACTCCTTCCCATGTCCTCCAAAAGGCTTCAGTGATCAGAATCTGACCCTGTCTACTTCTCTGACCTCAGCTTCTGACACCCCACTCTTTCCATGCCAGTGACTTCTGCTTCTTTAACCTTTCTGGCTTGTTTCTGCCTCAGGGCTTTTGCACCTGATGGTATCTTCACCTGGGCTCTTCTTTGACAATTCTTCCCCCGATTGGTTTCTTCTTATCTTTAAGGCATCACATAGCATCTCCTCAGAGAGGCAAGGTGAGATAAACCTGTTTCAAGTATCTTTCGCTTAACTCCCAGTCACCTTCTATTAATGTATTACCTTGTTTTAATTTCTTTATAGTATTTACTACTATCTGAAATTGTTTTGTTTTGTCATATTATTATCTTTATCTCCTTGAAAATCTGTCAACTCCACAAAGGCACAGACTTTAAATGGCTTGGTCACTGCTATATCCCAAGCTTCTACAAGGGAGCCTAGAAGGTGCTTAATTAATATTTAAAGAATTGCATGACTATCTTGCCTAGAGCTTCTAAAGCTTCTAGATCTTGCCCCAATTCTCAATTCCTAAAGCTGGGTCTCTTTCCCTATTACTAGACTTCCTAATGCCAACTACTGCTTGACTGGATTTGTCTCTATTGCTGACTCTTTCATTGTCTGACATTCAGTCCTTCCCTAACGCCCTCCGTGACAACTCTTCTGGACATCCCTATCACAGGCCAGCAGGTCACTTTGATCAAAGCGAGCCTTCATTCTTATAGGTTTAGGGCAGAAAGCAAATTTCAGTTGCCCATTTGCAATCAAGAATGCAAGAGATAATGGGTGAGAGGAATCAGCATGGTACCCAGAATCAAACTTTCTGACTTGAACAGAGTAAGTGGGAGTACTTTAGATGCCATCTACCCTTGATGGTACAAACTGATGTATAAGCTCAGTTTAAATAATGTGAACTTCTAGATAGAGATTGGAACGTTTGCAACTGAATTGTTAAGTGTCCCCTGCAGAGATTCTGGGATCTAACTTCTTTGGACAGAGGGGTCCTGTGGCACCAGCTTCATTTCATTGAGTCAATTGTGGAATCCCCAATCTTTGCTCCTGGGTAAATAAAGTGTCTATCTTCATTCTCTCATCTGTCTTCTCGTATCATTCAAGTCAAGTAACGGCATGACCACTTCTTGTCTTAAGCATTTTTTCAAAAATAACTCATATAGAGAGAGGTAGAGGATAAGCCATAAATAAGGAGAAAATATTTGCCAAACATTTAACCAACAAAATTTCCGGGGGCTCCTGGGTGGTGCAGTGGGTTAAAGCCTCGGCTCAGGTCATGGTCTCAGGGTTCTGGGATGGAGCCCTGTATTGAGTTCTCTGCTCAGCAGGGAGCCGCTTCCCCCTTTCTCTCTGCCTGCCTCTCTGCCTACTTGTGATCTCTCTCTCTGTCAAATGAATAAATAAAATCTTAAAAATAAAAAATTCCAGAAAGCATTCCTATAATGAGAAATTTTTTTAAAGAGACAAAACACAACAAAAACCCAAAAAATGCTAACAACCCAATGGGGACAAGAAACAAATGGGTATTTCACTGAAGAGAAAGCAATGATGGCCGATACATGTGTGGAAAGACACTCACCCTCATTAACGCTGGAAACTGTAAATTAAATCCATAATGAGATGCCACACTCACCAGACTGGTAAAGCTTTTTGCAAGGAAATTTCATGCAGTGCTGGGGGAGTACAAATTGGTATAACACACTGGAAAACAATTTCAAGTAGAGTTTAACCAGATTTCCTCCCACGATACCTCTACTTTTAAGTATATACCTCTGAAAACTCTTGTACATGTGCACCGAGGGACATGTACAAGGACATTCAGAGCCACCAGGTTCATGCAGAAAATACTTGTAATACCTAAGTTTTTTCTTTCACTGTCCTGCCAGGGGGTATAAAAAAAACATTGAGGGCACTATTTTCAGGCTTCTCTGCTCTCACTGACATCTCCCTCCCCATAGGCTACTGAGGCCAGCTATCCTCTTGTGCCCTTCCGGGAAACCCAAGGAAGCCTGGGGAATCCGAGCCATCTCCATCCGCTGGCAGCCTTTGAACTACCTTTTTACTACTTTGGGAATAAATCAAAGCATAAGCAATCTTGACTCGAATCTGCTCTCATCCATCCTTGATTCTGAACCATGAGTCTAATCCAGCCTTGTTCATGTGCTACCTGAATTCAGAGAACTTAAAAAAGGTAGTGAAGGGCGCCTGGGTGGCTCAGTGGATTAAAGCCCCTGCCTTCAGCTTGGGTCATGATCCTAGGGTCCTGGGATCGAGCCCCACATCGGGCTCTCTGCTAAGCGGGGAGCCTGCTTCCCTTCCTCTCTCTCTGCCTGCCTCTCTGCCTGATTGTGATCTCTGTCTGTCAATAATAAAATAAATAAAATCTTAAAAAAAAAAAAGGTAGTGAATTTTTTTTTTCACATTACCTGTCAGGATTACACACCTGCCTCCATTTCTGACTATCCCAACCTGCCTTGTAAGACAACTATTTGAGTATGGATTTGGGGTCCTTCACCAAGTTCTAATTTCCTTTAGGGAAGTTCCTCCTGTTACTTAATGTTGTAGTCCTTAAGGGCATGCTTTGCCTATAGTGGATGGCACAGTGCACGTCTAATGCATTAAAATCCCCAACTTAGAGAAGGAACGTCTTCACAGAGGGGCAGTTTAACATCTCCAAGCATCATCAGATGAAAATCATAATACTTTTATATCCCAGAGATGCCATGAGTTGTTATATTAAATAGCATGGGAAGATGTCTCAAGAAACGTTAATTGTCCTTTCCATCTTTTCCTGGGTTCCTTTTGAAAGGAGGTCAAATGAGATCAGTCTTCCCTCCTTCTGTAGAAGGAAATTAAAACAGTATCAGCCAGTATTCCTGGCAGAGGCTGCTTCCTGGACATTTCCACCTAGGAAGTAAAGGGAAGTATGGAGGGGGATAGCCAAGCTGCCATCGCCCTAGAAATCAGAAGGCAACGGGTAGGGAGTGACGGAAACGCACAGAAAAAAGAGTAACCTTGGGCTTGGAAATCCACAGGACAGTCACAGACCTTCCAGACCTATTAGAAATGTATGTGTGGTCAAATCTTAGCAATCCTTTCTTCTAGACCTGCTTCACCAAGTAAGTGCATTTCCCTAAATATCTCAGACCTTGCAGCAATTTGGGGCACACCAACACCACCACTACGGCAGCTCGGACAGGCACCGCGCTGGTGCTGGGGGCTGGGGAGGAACGAGTGAGCAGGACAGAAGTGCTTCTACAGAGGCGGAGGCGCGCACAGTCGTTGGGGGGCACAGAAGGCTTTCCCAGGGGCTGAATAAGGGGCGGCCAGACATGAGAACTGAGAGAGCGTCGCCACCACCAACCTTAAAAACCCCGATCCCAGCCTCTTCGGGCCTCCTGGTTTGCCATCCTTCTTGGCTCCCAGTCCAACCCTCGCCAAGAAGCTAACAGACGTGCACGGTTTTATTTCCACGCTCACCCCAGAGCCCAGAGGGCTCGCAGAGAGAGAATGCGCGGTGCCCTGAGTCAGAACTGTGACCGGGGGCGGATCCCGCTGCGGGTGGGGGGTCGGGGGCGGCCAGCGGGTCGCTCGTGACGCGACGGAGGCCGGGGGCGGTGGGCCGCGAGGTGACGCGCGTGGGGCCGGCGCCGTCCCAGCCCACGTGTCCGCGAGATTTAAAAGTTGGCGGCGCGCGGGGAGGTCAGCTTGGCCGCGGAGCCCCGCGAGCTGCGCGCCGAAGACACAGAGGCACTGCCAGGCTCCCGCGTGGAGTGCCGGCCCGGGCAGCGCAGAGTCCGAGCCCCGAGCATCCCTCCAGCGCCCAGATGCCGCGAGCAGCCAGCCGCCGCCCCGCGGCCGCCCCGGGACAGGTGGCCGCCGCGTCCCGGCCGCTGCTGCTGCTGCCGCTGCTCGCCTGCTGCGTGGGCACCTGCCTAGGTAAGCGGGCCCCGCGCGCCTGCCGGGCTCCCTCCATCCTCCCGCCCCGCGCCCGCCGCTTCTCGAACCTTCCCCCCGACAACCCCCCCCCCCGCCCCGCCACCTGCCGCGCCCTCTTCCCTCCCTTTCTCGCCTCTTCCGTTGGTTTCTGGTTCTCTCCTTCCCCTCCTGCTGTGGGGCTCCCCAGCTTCTCGCCTTTGATGACCCGCGCGCGTCGCTGTCCGCGAGCGGCGAGCGGAGCAGGTGCGAGTGGCCCGGCCAGAGCGCTGTCCCTGCAGGGCCGAAATCCCCAGGCCCCCGGTGGCCTAGGGTTGGCGGAAACTTGCGGGGCTCCCTCGCACTCGGGTCGTCCCTGGCCCGTGGCAGGTGAAAACTGACATAAATTAACATAGTGAAAATTAAAATGCGTTCCCTTTCACTGCAATTACTGGAGGGACTGATGGCTAAAGTAAAAGGAGAGTTTGATACTTCACCTGCTGGTGCCAGGTCAACTTGGAGAGGGCCCATCTTTAGTGAATGAGCTCCTGTTCCATCCACATAACCCGGACGCGCCCCCTTCTAGGGCCGTTCTCTGTGCCGTATGGGTTTTGACGCACCAAATCAGGAAAAAAAGAATGGAGACTTTTTTTTTTTTTTAAGATTTTATTTATTTGACGGAGAGAGAGAGAGAGAGTACAAGCAGGAGGAGGGGTAGGAGGAGGGAGAAACAGACTCTCTCTGAAGCAGGGAGCCCAAGACCCTAAGATCACGATCTGAGCCAAGGCAACAGCTTAAGGGACTGAGCAACCCAGGTGCCCTGGAGACTTTTTTTTTTTAAACGTAGAATTGGAGAGGCAAGTGGGTAAGCCTGGATTTCAGTCCGTACTTACAGCTAAAGCCAGTGAAGGCAAATGTGACTTGATAAAACAGGGACTTGACCTAGAGAAAAGAAGTGGGAAAAGCAAAGGCGAGGTCAGGGAGGGATGTCTGCAGACAAGGTAGAGCGGAGCCCAGCACCTGCCAACGGCGAGATCACGTGCCTATTCCCTAAAGGTTATTTTTCCAGGTACCTTGAGGGATCCATCCTTTCCCTCCCACCGCCAACCCAGAGTCCCCCCCCCCCTCCCGCCCCAGGGCCATCCACTGTCTTGCTAAGATCACGAATTTTCTAACTCCACAGCAGCGTCTCTGAGGTTCCCTCTGCTCTCTTGTCAGTGAGGCAAAGGTAGGCAGACCATCTCATCATTGTCCCGAGCACTGGCGACTTGAAACCATAACTCCCCGGACCTTTCAGAGCCTGCAGGCCAGCCCTCAATTAGAGGTAGAAGAGACTGAAGCAAGTCTTCTTTTCCAGTGGGTTTATTTTTATCGCAGTCCTTTCATTGTTTTGGGGTTTTTCCCTTTCCTGGGGGCATTGGAGAAGGGGGCAAGGAAAATGGGGCCATTTGGCTGTGGGATCTAAGCAGTCAGAAGCTAGACTTCAACCTTCTTCATCAGAGAGCCAGCAATAATACTGCCTAACTTATGCAAAGTAATATTAATATTTTTCTGTTTTAAATTTGTTATCAGTAGAATTAGGATGGCAGCCTTTATCTACCTTATTAAGGAGACAGATAATTATAGTTTTTTTGATAATTATAGGTTTAAAAGTGTCTTTTTTTTTTCTTGAAGCAAATGTACTTGCCATGCATGTTACATGTTGTATGTTTACCGTGATATTTGCATCAGCTCGGGATAATTCCTTTTTGGGAAGAGGGAGAGTTTTCAGGGCACTGGTGATCAAGCATAAACTGTGGAAAGCTGCTTTCTAAAAAGGACAAGTCTCGGGTTTTATTTCAGAAAATACTGTTTCTGCTGGCTGGTCAATCATCTCATCAATATCCCTACTATTTCTCAAGCAAAGGGATAAGATGCCTTTCTCACTGCACAGAGACCCCCTAGACTACCGTTTTGTATCTTTTCCCCCTTTAGACCTGCTCTTGATATTTTAAAAAACCTAATCTTATCTCTCTAAAGATGTGAGGGAGAGGGGAGACATAAAGTGCGATCTCCCCTAGTCCCGAGTTCCTAAAAATGACCCTGGAGGGGAAGCCCACCATGTATAACCGAACTTGGGAGATAATCTACCAAGATTAATCACAATGCAGGATGCAACTGGGTATATCTAAAGAACAGTGCAACAAACGTCACAGAGCCAGAGGAAACTAAGACAATGTCAGTTAAGTGGAGCAGCTTGGCAAAACGAGTCAGCAGAGCCTGCAACAGCAATGCTAGATGAAGAGCCGGCCACAGGTTTGGTGGATGGAGACAGTTTATGCTTCAGAGAACGTTATTAAAATAAAGAAGGAAATTTCCTAAAAGAGGGCACATTTTGGATACCTGCAACAGACCTTGATTTGGTTTGTGACAGCAAGTGATCTAAATACCCAAGACTAAATTAAGAAGTGTTTTGTTTTGTTTTGTTGTTTTTTTTTTTTTCTGGATGCCAGGATGGCTCTGTTGGTTGTGTCTGCCTTCGGCTCAGGTCGTGATCTCAGACTCCTTGGGATCCAGTCTTGCGGCAAGCTCTTTGCTCAGCAGGGAGCCTGCTTCTTCCTCTGCCTCTGCCCCTGCTCCTGCTCCCTCCTTCTCTCTCTCTGACAAATAAATAAAATCCTAAAAAAACCCAAAACTGCTTTTTCCTACTCAGACTCCTACTTACTGAGTAATTCTTAATATTCAGTCAACAAGAAGTTTCTCCCTTTCAAACCCTATCCCCATTAAGTTCAAGCAATGAGAAAAAGTTAACACCACTTTTAGAATAATCAAATCTGTGTTTCGAAGGAAGACAAATACTAAATGATCTGACTTATATGTGGAATCTAACAAAACCCCAACAAAACAAAATCAAGCAAGGGGCACCTGGGTGGCTCAGTGGGTTAAGCCTCTGCCTTTGGCTCAGGTCATGATCTCAGGATCCTGGGATCCAGCCCGCATTGGGGTCTGCTCAGCAGGGAGCCTGCTCCCCCCACCCCCCTTCTCTCTGCCTGCTTGTGATCTCTGTCAAATGAATAAATAAAATCTTTTTTAAAAATCAAGCAAAATATGTGAATACAGAGAATAGATGGGTGGTTCACAGAGGTGGGGAGGTGCAGGTGTGTGAAATGGGTAAACGGAGTCAAAAGGTACAAACTTCCAGCTAGAAAACAGATCTGCCACGGGCATGTGATGTACAGCATGGGCACTATTTGAAAGCTGCTGAGAGTAAATCTTAAGAGTTCTCATCGCAAGAAGAAATCTGTAACTATGTATGTGATCAACTATGTATGATGTTAACTAGACTTATTGTGGTGATCATCTCACAATATATACAAATTTAGGATCATTATATTGTGAACTAATATAATGTATGTCAGTTATACCCCAATAAAAAGGTCAAGGTTTCTTTCTCTTACAGAGGTGTATTGACAGATACAAAAGTTGTCTATCCATGTTGTTTGCATTAGTTAGACTGTGCAACATAAGACTAAAGGTTTCACTTTACTAGATAGTAAGTAAGTATAAATACATCAGAACTCATCAAAAACAGTGCAGTTTTCAGTATCTCGAAGATAAGGGCAATGTCTCTGACTATATTGGAGGAAGAATCTAGTACTCTTATTTGACAATATAAAGCCCATATCTAGGGTATCTTGGGGGAGAAAATCACACCTCCTTTGGTTAACAGATACACAAAGGAGAGAAAAATAATTCCCCCTAAGGTTTGGGTTTGGTACTAGAATGTTAGTGGGTTTCTAAAGTTGAAAACATTTTTTAAATGTTGGCTTCTCTAACTTTACATTGAGACTGTGTTTACATGTGTTGTGTAAAAGCCACAAAGTATCTCTTTTTGATTATGTAAGAGCTGGGGACTAAGTTAGATAAAATGGCAATTTCTGTGTGGCCCCGGGGCAGCCTTGGGGGCACGGAAGGAGGCCAGCAACGGTTGTTGGTGAGGTAGTGTGGGGGTAAGAGGGAGATGGACGGAACATAAAACTGTATTCTTTGCACGGGAACACCCTGTCAAACAAACAGCAGTAGAGTGAGTGGAGAAATCAGAAGTAAATGCCGGTAAAGACTGAATCCAAAGAATTGGAAATCTTTGCGTTTTCCCTTTGCATCAGTACTTGGTTCTGGTTTGACTCCTGCTCTCACCCCCACCCTCTTCCTCTCATCTCCTTAGTATTCAAGTCTTAGTAAGTGTAGACAAGCCACGTGTCCAAGTTGTGAGGAAAAAAAACCAATGGCCTTTTAGACTGTTTTCCTGAGAACGTAAATATCCTTCTTTAGGAAGGATTCAGACTCGTTAAAGAGAAGCTTAGACCCAAAATGTTCCTTGGAGCTGCTTAGTTCTGTTGAATAAAGAGGCAGCCTCCATTTCTTTCTTTTTTTTAAACTTAAAAAAAAATGTTTTTTTTAGAGATTTTATTTATTTGACAGAGAGAACACAGCAAGAGAGGGAACACAAGCAGGAGAGTGGGAGAGGGAGAAGCAGTCTTCCTGCTGAGCAGGGAGCAGGGAGCCTGATGTGGGGCTCAATCTCAGCAGTCTCCACACTGAGTGCAGAGCCCAACATGGGGCTTGATCCCAGGACCCCTTGATCATGACCTGAGCAGAAACCAAGTCAGACACCTAACCAACTGAGCCACTCAGGTGCCCAGCTCAGTGGGTTTTAAGTAGACTTCTAGAACTGTCCAGTTATGACAATAATACAATTTTCCAGGACACTCCCCCAAAATCTGTTATGTCCATGTGCAGTCAGTCTCTATTCCTACCGCCAGCTCCAGGAAACTACCAGTCCTTCTGTTAATACGGATGTGCCTGTTCTGGACATTCCATGTAATAGGATCATACAATATTGGGGGTTTTTTTGCATCTGGCTTATTTGATTTAGCATAATATGTCTGCTATTCCTCTTTGATGCAGCATATATTAATATTTCGTTCCTTTTTATTGCCCAAGTAGTATTCCATATGTGCACTCATCACGTTTTGTTTATCTCTTTTCAGATAACAGACATTTGGATTGCTTCCACTCTGGGGCTCTTAGGATAATGCTGCTATGCACGTTCATAGATGTATAGAAAAAAAGAAATCCACTCTTAATGTCTTTGAAATGCTATTAAGTTTTATTTAATAATTATGTATCTTTAGACTAAGTCAAATGCTGAAATATCTTGTTGAAATAGGAGGGTAATGATGTACAGTGAAAATGAAAAATGGCATCCAAAACTGAATTATATATAAATGTTTAACTTTAGAAGAAATACCATAAAAAAACCATGTAAATGTAACTTTATTTTCAGGTGCTCCAGTATTATCTCAAGGATTACAGCCTGAACAAGAACGACAGCTGTGGAATGAGGTAAAGCATTGTCCCTATACATTAGTGGAAACTTTACCTTCTTTGAAATTATCAAATGAACTAAGATAATTGCGTTTGGGGACAACTATGATTTTACTAATATTCTGATATAATATTCAGAATTATTATTCTTTTGAAATGAAAGAAGGAAAGATGAATAGAAACAAAACAATTACAGTAAATGGTAAAGTAAGATGGCAGAAATTAGCCCTAATAATAATTACAATAATGTGAATGTGCCAAAAATATCACCTAAGGACAGAAATTCGCAGATTGGAATTTTTTTAGAGATCCAACAGTATGTTGTCTATGAAAGTCACACTTAAGGGCACCTGGGTGGCTTGGTGGGTTAAAGCTTCTGCCTTCAGCTCAGGTTATGATGTCAGGGTCCTGGGATTGAGCCCCGCATCAAGCTCTCTGCTCAGCGGGGAACCTGGCTTCCTCCTCTCTCTGCTTGCCGACTTGTGACCTCTCTCTCTGTCAAATAAATAAATAAAATCTTAAAAAAAAAAAAGGTCACACTTAAAAAAGAAAAAAAGGCCAAGAAAAAGTATGGAAAAAGACATACCAAGCAAACATGAATTGCAAAAAAATTGGAGTATCAGTCTTAACATCTGATAAAATAAAATCCAGATAAACAAATCATCTTAGCAAAGAGGGACCTTATTTTATGATTTTAATAAATTATGCTCAGTATCTCAGTATGTGCAGATCTTAAATTATACTCAGTGTCTTATGCTGATAAAAGAACAGCAAGGTAAAAGATACAGTCATTATTAATATGTATTTTTAAAAACTCAAAATTTACTTAATATCTAATAGAGCTTCAGGGGAGAATAGATCAGTGAACATTTGTAGTTAGAGATTTTAAAACACCTGTTCAAAACCGATGTTAAAACAAATGACATCAATAGATAGAACAAAGATATAACCATACAATTAATAAGTTTAACCTATTCTAAACATTTTTTTAAAACCTACACTAAATAGTATATACATTCTTTTGGGGCATAATTGGAACATTAAACAAAAAGATGCCATGTGTTAGGGCACAAAGAAAATTTCTGCAAGTTAAAAAGGAACCATTTTAAATGTTTTCCAATCATAATGCAATAAAATTAGAAATTAACAACACAAGTGTAACTTCAGTATCCCATCTGTTTGAAAATAAGTAACGTTTTGGTAAATAATCCCAGGCTAAAGAGGAAATTACAAAATAATTACAATTAAATGACATAAAAACATTCTAAGTCAAAGTTTGGGGGTGCCTGGCTGGCTCAGTCAGTAGAGCATGCAACTGTTAATCTCAGGGTTGTGAGTTCAAGCCCCATGTGGGGCGTAGTTGGACTAGAAATGCCTGAGAGTAAATGCTCCCACCACTAAGAATCCCCCTCAATTGCTGACCCAAGGAGTTGGTAGATAAATACCTCAGCTGCCTCTTCCCTCAGTTGGGATAACAGATGTGATCTGCATTGGCTCCTAGAGTTCCCCAGACAGGCTGATCCCAGTTAGGCATGGTGGTAATCCACTCAATAATATATATTTTAAGGAATTCCTTCTCTTCCCTGTTTATCTTCTTCGCTGTTCCACTAGTGCTTCTGGGATCATCTCCCTAATAACCTACTCATATCCACATCACTCACTATCTCAAGGTCTGTTTCTGGGAAAACCCTAACTAAGGCAGAAATGCACAACTTACAATAAAAGTACCATTAAAAATCAGAGGGAAAACCACAGATTGCTTGGCAAGTGAAGGTCAGAAACTGGCTCGCTGTATGGAGAGAAATAAAACTAACACCCCACGACCATTTTGTAATGTATAAAATAACAAACAAATCACTATGTTGCGCTCCTGAAATTAATACATTGTATGCCAATTATTCTTCAGTTAAAAAAACTAAGGGGGCTCCAAGTGGATTAAAGATCTAAATATAAAGGGTAAATTATAAGAATTAATAGAATCTATCTTTTTTATTAGGACAATATCTTCTTGAGCTAGGAGCAGGGAATGACTTCTAAAACAAAATTGCAAATATAAATCATGAGGCCAAAAAGATGATAGATTGAATTACATTAAAAGTAAAGATTTCTTTCAAAAGGACTACATTTAGAAAGTAAGAGCTTTTGAAAGATGTTGGTTGTGTCTCCGCACTGAGTGCAGAGCCTGGTATGGGGCTTGATCTCAGGACCTCTTGATCATGACCATAAAATGGGTAGTAAGTGCCAACTACTACACAATCTCTAATAGCAAAAAAGCTCATAAAGTCTGTTATAAGGTTCTCTGCCTTGATATATCAAAATACATGCCAGAGGTATGTAAACAAGAAGGATAATTTAGATAACAGAGATTATGTATAATTCAGAAACATTTATTTTAGCTGGAAATCATATTTCTGTGGAAGATTTTTGAAGTTAAATTTTAGATGATAAAGCTGGGAAAAAACTAGAATTGTAAAACACTATAAATTCTTTTACAGGAAAAGATATTTAAAGAAATTAAGACACTAAAAGATGTGCTTTTCCGCTGGAGGTTTTAAAAATTACTGAGCTATCCAGATCCTAGAAACACGTCCTTTTCAAACCTTGTACAGAGACTAACCATTTTCAAACAAATTCATCAACAGACTCTACAGAGTTCTCAAAAGCAATTAGTGGCTCTTAAACCCATTAGGGCCTCAAGCCGAGTAAAATGAACGAGTGCTTATCCAAACGGAAAGTGGGTGAGCAGTGTTGCTGTGCCTTTGAAAGAAAAAAGAACAAAGACTGAAGAGCTTTGCAATTATCTCCTAATTTGATTAATTGGTGTTTTTTCTTATTCTGATATTTTTCTCCAAACAATACTGATGCACTGATTAGTTAGCCCTTAGGTTCAAGGGTCCGCTGTTCTGGGACAAGGCCACCTCACCTCGGCAGGCAGCCTGGTCTGCAGGTGGACAACTTGGCCTTTGAGCGTGGTATCTTCAGATACCTCAGTACCACAAAAACCTTGCAAGAAGGATCAGTTCCTCCGACCCTGCTGACGCAAACTAAGTAATATTTAAGGGTGATATATTAAAGCACTGGTCATAATTCAAGGCTTTAGAAAGGTATCTTTTTGCCTTTCCCCTCTCAATTGACTTTATTTTCTTTCTACAAGTTCAATGCTACTTAAGGAATATTTATAGAGCACTTATTCCGGACACGTTGGATAGGCCATAGCCTGTGTGTGTATGTGTGTGTGTGTCTTTATAGTTGTGACTCTGGATTTTCATGGCATGGAAGCGGGGCAGGTGGGTGGGCAGAAGGGATGAGAGGAATTAAAAAAAAAATTTCCTGGGACTACTGGGTGGCTCAGGTGTTAAGTGTCTGCCTTCGGCTCAGGTCATGATCACAGGGTCCTGGGAGAGAGCCCCACGTGCAGGTCGGGCTCTCTGCTCGGCAGAAAGCCTGCCCCTCTCCCACTCCCCCTGCTGGTGTTCCCTCTCACTGTGTCTCTCTCTGTCAAATCAATCAATCAATCAAATCTTTTTTAAAATTCCCTAAATATTTGTGATATATGGAGAACATGACAGGCTCTGTAAGGATAAAAAGGAAAGAGACATTAAGACTGGTCTTCAGGGCGCCTGGGTGGCTCAGTGGTTAAAGCCTCTGCCTTCGGCTCAGGTCATGATGTCGGGTCCTGGGATCGAGCCCCGCATCGGGCTCTCTGCTCAAGCAGGGAGCCTGCTTCCTCCTCTCTCTCTCTCTGCCTGCCTCTCTGCCTACTTGTGATCTCTGTCTGTCAAATAAATAAATAAATCTTTAAAAAAAAAAAAAGACTTTGGTGTTCTATAATATTGTATACCTTCCTTATTCTCTAGATTAGAGAATCATATGTTAGAGTACATGTTCATCTTGGAAGCAATAGGAGCATGAGGAATTATGGCCAAAGAGTATGATTATCCCCTCTTCTGTATAGTATAAGAATGGAAACAAAATTAACCTGATCAACAAAGAATTCCGAGACGTTATGCCATAAACAGGACTCCAGTTATATTATCCCAAACAGACAAGAAATCAGTACCATTTTTTTCCAGTCCCAGTTTAAAAGGCCACCAAAGAAATAAATGCCATAAACTACTCCAGACATCCAGCTTTAGTGCTAAACTTCGCAGCACAGTTCTTTAATGATTAATATAAATCTCTTATACTACAGTTTAAAGTCTTACAATTTTTCTCTTTAGGATAAAGACTGAAAAGGCTGTCAACTGTAGTTCACTAAACCTTATTTTTTTAATCTGTAAAGATTTCTTTATTTCAACCACAGCAGCTAACAATCCCCACTTCTAACTACAGCCATGACAAAAATACAATGGTATTTTGTCGTATTGCCACCTCCTTTTTCATAAAGATGATTTGATATCACGTTTTATTTATAGAATTCAAAATGTTCCTTAGTACTACAAAACACAGGTGATTCCCTGAACCTCTATTTCATGGTAACGTACATCAGTGTTATCAGTCAGCCACTAACAGTATCTCCATTTAGATTTTCATCATATGGTGTGTATTATATTGTTGTCAATCTTCAAAGGAAAATTAGATATGCACAAATCCCACTGAATGAAGAAGGCTGTCATGTTATCTTTGCTTCAGGCACAATCATCCACGTGATTTCATACACCCACGAGAAGTACAGGTATTTCATAAAGTGATTGGACAGTAGAAATACATTAAAATTTGCTAGTTACAAATGCCAAATAGGGTCAGTATGAAAAAACATGCTGTCATTAATTATGCTTGTCCAAAAATCCATCCTCTTTACCTTTTAAAGCAGACTAGCAAATATGTTATCTATACATTTAACTCATATTCCTTATAATAAATATTCTGACTTAAAGTAATGTCTGAAAAGAGTGATTGACTTAACTTCTACTGTTAACTCTGACATTTATTGACATTTGTTGTTCTATGAAATACTTCCCTAAATTTTTTCTATCTGTAAAGTTATTTTCCTTTAGGCACTCCCTTGTACTTCCTTTTCTTTTCTTTTCTTTTTTTTTTTTAAGATTTTATTTATTTATTTGACAGAGAGATCACAAGTAGAGAGGCAGGCAGAGGGCGGGGGGAAGCAGGCTCCCTACTGAGCAGAGAGCCTGATGTGGGGCTCGATCCCAGGACCCCAAGATCATGACTTGAGCCCAAGGCAGAGACTTTAACCCACTGAACCACCCAGGTGTCCCTCCCTCATGTTTTCTAAGGTGTATTTTTTTTTTTTAAAAAACAAAGGTCTTTCCTCTTTCATTACATTTCTAGAGTTTGAGTCTAGTGTGACACTGAGTAATGACTGAATTTCAGTTCAAGGCTTTGCCACTTTCTTTACATGTTAAGGTTTCTCTCCTGTGTGAGATCTATGATGGGGAGTAAGTCGTGAGTTCCAGTAAGAGGCTTGCCACAAATCTTTCTGTTTGTAAGGTTTCTCGTCAGTTTGAACTTTGTGTTGTGAATAAGGGTTGAGAAGTCCTTAAAGATTTTACCACATCCTTTACACTAATAAGGCTTCTCTCTAATTCCATGATACTGAATGAGGTTTCACCACTGATCAAAGGGCTTCTAGATTCTTTATATTTGTAAAATTTCACTCCAGTATAAATTCTCTGGTAATGACTCAGGGATTAGCGTTGTTTAAAGGCTTGCCACATTCTTTAACTGACACTCAAGACTTACTCAACAGCCAAGAATTCAGAAATCTATAAACTTGATAAATGTGAGGTGATGCTTAACCATCCATCAGTTGCTCAGCAACTATCAGAGTATCAATCACGAGGAAGAACTTCACCTTGTGTAGCAAACTGAGGCTTTACAGAGAAGTCAAACATAAAGAAGTCAGCCCATAGGGGGAGGGAAGGAAAAATAAAATAAGGTGAATCAGAGAGGGAGACGAACCATAAGAGACTCTTAACCCTAGGAAACAAACTGAGGGTTGCTGGAGGGGAGGTGGGTGGGGCATGGGACAGCTGGAGGATGGACGTTAAGGAACATTAAGGAGGGCACTTGAGTGAGGAGCACTGGGCGTTGTATGCAACTGATGGATCATTGAGTTCTACCTCTGAAATAATATAGTATATGTTAATTAATTGAATATAAATAAAAAATTTTTTTTAAACTACTTGAGCCTTTATAACGCAGAGAGAATAGATCAATACAGTGGGTTTGAGGAAAAGTTTAAGCAAGGCTCAAATGCTGATATACATCTGAGGACTCACTTTCCAGAGAACCATTATAAATGTAGTAAATGTGCGAAGGTCTTTCCTGAAAGCTCAGAACTTATAATACACGAGAGTATCCGTTTTGGAGAGAAACCTTATAAATGTCATGAATGTAGGGAAAATTTTAGCCAGTCCTCCAAACTTGCTGGACATCAGAGAATTCAGGTTGGAAAAGCTCATATAGATGTATTAAATCTGGGAAAGTCTTTGGTCAGCGATTACGTCTAAGTAGACGGAAGACAGCCCGAACTGGAGGAAAACTTACAAAAGTGAAGAGTGTGGCAAAATCTTTACTGATTCCGTAGTAAACCACTGAACTCCAACCCTTTCCTGATGCTGGCTCCTTGCTAGAGAACTGGTAGTGAAAGACCCGCGGATCCCCTTACCCAAGAATCCAACACTGCCACTGGATGCAAACAGCAAGAGGTTTATTGGGACGCAGGTACCGGCGGGTGGTCGGCAGCTCCAGCTAACCGAGCACACCAACCGAGGGGAAAGCGGGGTTTTTTATAGATTGGCACAAACAGGTTTTGGGTGGGGTAGAGCTGATTGGCTGACAATTTGAACTTTTGAAAGAGGCACCCTCGGTGTTAGTGGATTGGTTTCGGGGGTCCGCGCGCGCGAAGGGGGAGTACATTTGAAAAAGCTTGTGCGCGAAGGGGGAGCAAGGAGGGGGGTTGGGCCTCATTACTCAGCAGGAAAATATCTTGCCTACTTGACTATGTGGCCCCCTGCCTACGTGACTATGCCTCTTAGCAGAAGGTATCTTGTTTGAACAGGCGACAAGTGTCACACCCTAAAAGCCAAGCGGTTAGTTCTCCTATCTATCTCTTAAGGGAGGGGACTTTCCAGGGCAGGGGTCTTTCAGTAGCTGTTGTGTAGAGTTTTTTCTATGTATTATGTATCATTTAGCACTTATGCTATTGTCATGTTAATTAATTTTTAAAAAGATTTTTTATTTTTTATTTATTTGACAGAGAGAGAGATCACAAGTAGGCAGAGAGGCAGGCAGAGAGAGAGGAGGAAGCAGGCTCCCCGTGAAGCAGAGAGCCAGGACCCTGGGACCACAACCCAAGCCTAAGGCAGAGGCTTTAACCCACTGAGCCACCCAGGCGCCCCTTATCATGTTAATTTAGATAATGCGATCGGATTTACGTAATAAAGAACCACAGGATAACAGGGTGCTGCTTAATTTGGAGGCCATTTCTATTTCCAAGCTGTAACTGGCATTTTTCTTTTCCACAGATAGATGACGCCTGTTCGGCCTGGCTGTCCCTTGATTCTCAGCCTCAGGTAATTCCCATTGGAGGTGTTTTTGTAGCGACAGAAGTAGGTGTCACTCCATTTCTCCCTCTGGACCTGTCATTACTTTATGGACTCATTAAAACATGTCAACACTTTAGAAATCCTTCCATCATCGGCAGGTAATAATCAGTTCTGTGAGTTTATGTAGTGAGGTCACCCCGGGGCCTTTCTCTCTAAGGGAAATAGATTTACAGATAATACGCACATATTTTGGAAATGAAAATGCTAATTTCAAATTCAAATTCTGCGTTAGGTTAAAAATAATGGATCTGTTGTTGCATTTGGAGGCCAATATCCTCTCCCTCAACTGAGTGTGAAACCCACAGAGAGAGAAACATGGAGTCAGACTTACAGAGGTCGAAGTGTCACTGTAACAGTGAAGTCACTTTATGAAAGTCGCCTTAGATCTGATACCAAGTGTGTTGCCTAAAACTACTCCCAGACTTGAAACTGGACTTGGAGGGTGATGTGAGGCCTCCGGGTCAGTCAGGTTTCCAGGTGCAGGGCAGAGACCCAACAAGAACACCAGCCAGAGAGTGGCTCCCGAGGAGGAAAGGGCTGAAGGGAGCATGCCCAGTTCCCTCTTCCCAGTCAACGGTCAGCGAACTCCCGCCTCTTCTGCAGGCAAGAGTTCAGAGATGGTGGGGAAGTGAGGAGTGTTCGTGTAGCTCGTGTACGTGGAAGCACGAGGCGTTGACAGTAAGCGTGCCCTCTCCACACCATCTCGATGGGGTGCGCTGCCTTCTGTCCGCTGCTCTGCTCCCTAGTGTGGGTGCAGCAGAGTTAGCCTCAGTGTGCTGCCTTTGTTCCTCAGGATCACTAGTTTCCTGGCCGGAGAGGAGGGCTCAGCCTCTTTCAGACCAATCAGTGGCGCGCTTGCGGCCGAACTACTAACTGTGAAAACCCTCTGTGGTCTGGCTAAGGTGCCGTGCTATGCCAAGGTCACGTCGTCCTTCCAGAATGTCATCATGGCCGAGGTGAAGAAGCAGCCTCGTGCAGTGCTGTACTCCTCCTGCCTTGACCCATCCCCCAGTCTGCAGGGGAGCTCATGGCATTAGATGGAAAAGGATCACAATAGATGACATTTATGAATAATATTTCAAGGTGCTGGAAAAGCACTAACAGCTTATAACATAGGATGGATGTTAATCAGTGTATAATGCAGAAGCATGCATTTAAAAGTCAGGAACACCCTTGGAGTCGTCTTATTTCTTCAGTACTAAATGGATGAATTTAAAACACTCATTTAGACCCCATGAAGCCAGACGAAGCTTTTGCTGGATTTGGAGACTGCACCTTTTGAGGAGGGCTTGGGTAAATTTACTATGGAATCATTTACGTTGACTGATACAACTTTTATTTATTTTTTTTTTTTAAAGATTTATTTATTTATTTATTTTACAGGCAGAGATCACAAGTTGGCAGAGAGGCAGAGGGGGGGGGGAAGCAGGCTCCCTGCTGAGCAGAGAGCCCAACGTGGGGCTTGATCCCAGGACCCTGAGATCACGACCTGAGCCGAAGGCAGGGCTTAACCCACTGAGCCACCCAGGCACCCCCAACTTTTATTTTTTATTTATTTTTTTTAACTTTTTTTATAAAAGATTTTATTTATTTATTTGACAGAGAGAGATCACAAGTAGGCAGAGAGGCAGGCAGAGAGAGAGGGGGAAGCAGGTTCCCTGCTGAGCAGAGAGCCCAATGTGGGACTCGATCCCAGGACCCTGAGATCATGACCTAAGCCGAAGGAAGAGGCTTAACCCACTGAGCCATGCAGGCACCCTACTGATACAACTTTTTAAAAAATCATTACTTTTCACATTAACTATAATTTTGCCGTTTGTGTGATTATCTGAACATTCATACAAAGCATTCACATTCAAAACATTTTTACCAAAGAGGAAAGAAAGGATCTTTGAAGTCCACAAATAAAAAATAAAATATTAAAAACAGTATGAGAAAAATCCTTAAAGAATAGTTGTAGCTCAGAGAATCATGGCTTCATGAGAAGAGTGGGTGGAGAAAATGCAACATGTTTTGAAACCTTTTCCATCAAACTTCGGTCCTGTTGCCAAGCCTCGTCTGGCTTCTAAGTTGTTCTTAGGAGACACTGAATTTATTCTTCTGTGTGTTAAGAGACACATGACATCACTAGATATTTTCTTTTTATTGTTTTGTATTTTACAGCATTTCTACATGGGTCATAAACGGAGGTTTCAGGAATTTGTTTCCAGATTTTTATGGGGTGACCTATGTACCCAACCCCAAAGGGAAAAAGTGGGAAGGAGTGTATCAATGTTACTCTCTCTCATCTGACCTCCCACCCCCACCCCAGCTATAGGCTTAACCACCAATGCCAAGGCCACACAGCAAGGTCTGCAGGCCAGAGGGCCAAGCCCCCAGGCCACCCAGGACTAACTGCTGGCCAAGTGTGGTTCTGAGCACGTGACTGTCTCCTAGAACCTCCCTGTCCTTCTCACGCCCACGTTTTAAGGACGGAATGCGAATTAGGTGTATGAAAGTGTTTTGCAATTTGCTGAAGCACTATGAAAATAGGATCCATTTCATATTATTCCTAAATATCCCCACAACGTGCCTGGCAGGCAAACAAATGGAAGAGAGCAAAGCAGACCTCTGAAGCACTAGGGAGGATGCTCCGAGAAGCCGATCGGGGCTCCGCCTGGATCCCTCGCTACAGGCCACGCGGTCACCATGCGCTGTTGTTGCAAGGGCTAGACGCTGGCCTGGAACAATCCTTTATGGCGTGTCTTCCCAACGAAGAGTAACTGCTGTTGTAAATCCAGCTTTACAGGCCACACATTCTTTACTGCTCTTACTGCTAGCTAATTGCCACGTACCTGGCACCGTGCTGAGAGCTCCGCCTCTACCTAATCCTTCCAAGAACTCTCCGCAGGGATGTTGTCATCCCAGACTGGTGGCTGAAGACCGTGAAGTTCAGAGAGCTTAGATAACCAGCCCAGGGGGCCACCCCTGAGGAACAGAGCTGGGATTGCACGGCTCTAGAATTTGAGGCGGCTCAGCTCCGCAGCCCACGTTTTCAACGACTAATTCTACAGCTCCCCACGCCCCCAGCACGGTTCCAGCTCCTCCGTCCTTCTGCTCTGCGTTTATTAAGTAATCGATTGTTCGTGGTGCTAGTGTGCTGAATCCTGTGCAAAGCAGGTTTCGCCCCTGCTTGTCCATTTGTGTTACTCCTCACCACACCCAGCCGGCACCTAACCGCAGGGAGTCCTGCCCTACTTCTGGGCTCAGATGCTTCGACAAACCTGATCCCGGGGTGTGCAGTCAGCAGCCTGGAAGGGTGGTAACTTAGATTAGGGGCACCGTGCGTGGCTTCCTCCCCTCCCATTGTTCGGGAGCCATTGCAGGATTTTTAAATGAGCCAATAATGAGTAATTCGGCGAGGCTCACAGCTTTGGCATGTACATTGAGATTCTGCTACAAGCCGGGAAGAATAATCCCTCTTTTGGCCCTGTTCTCGGTTCTCTCGGTCATAGAATTTCATGGGGTCTTAGCAAGTGCTGAGAACTATGTATCTGGACCACGGTGGAAGCCCTCATCCACGCCTTTGCCCAGCACACAACATTCTCCCCTGCTGGTTGCAAGGAAGGTTTTACTTTTAGGAGCCAAGTGTTTGTCATGAGAGAAACCAAGGGATTCCTACAGAGTTTTAGTGGGACACGAAGGATTCTCTTCTGGGTATTTGCAATATCCTTGCGCTCCTAACATTCCACAGCTCTCTCTTCTAAGTAAATGATGCGAAAGCAAAAGCCTAGCCTGTGGTATCTTCTTGTTTTCTTTAGGCATCCAATGCATTGGAGGAGCTTTGCATCACAATTATGGGGACTCTACCAAAGCCCCAGGTAAGGTTGAAATAGTGTTTTTTTTATAGGCAAACAATTGTTCAGTGATACCTTGGAATTCCTTCTGGAAGAAAGTATGCCCAATTTCGGGAGCAGTTCGTGAAGAGCTATAAGAGCCTAAGTTGGTTTTGGATAAGATACAAATAGTTCAGGGCACCTGGGTGGCTCATTGGGTTAAGCTCAGGTCATGATCTCAGGGTCCTGGGATGGAGCCCCACATCGGGCTCTCTGCTCAGCGGGGAGCCTGCTTCCCCCTCTCTCTCTGCCTGCCTCTCTGCCTACTGTGATCTCCGTCTGTCAAATAAATAAATAAAATCCTTAAAAAAAAAAAAGAAATAGTTCAGCTTCTGAACTGGGAGAATTTAGCGACAATAATAAGGGAGTTTACAGTCATCTAATATAAACAATATTTAATTAATTTCCCATTTATTTTTAAAGATTTTGTTTATTTGACAGACAGAGATCACAAGTAGGCGGAGAGGCAGGCAGAGAGAGAGAAGAAGGGAAGCAAGCTCTATGCTGAGCAGAGAGCCCAAATGCGGGGCTCGATCCCAGGACCCTGAGATCATGACCTGAGCGGAAGGCAGAGGCTTTAACCCACTGAGCCACCCAGGTGCCCTTTCCCATTTATTTAAGAGCAATATATGCTTAACCAGTTTCAGGCTTGTATTTTATATATAACATATGTGTCACATATTTTTAAAGATTAAAAATGATTTTATGTTATAAACTTTATACTACGTATAGTATATGATTATAATATACTGCATAATATAATAATATAGTATTTTATATATTATAATCTTATAATACGTTATATATAAGATGATATTTATTGCTCTCTTTTTTCAATAGGAAACAGATGAAAAAGATAATACCAAAAGGGTAAGGTGATTTCTGTACACTAAAAAATAGTAAAAGAAGTCAGTAACCATTTATAGTAAATCTCACTTTTTTTTTTTTCAACAGTTCTTATTTCATTATTCAAAGACACGGAAGCTGGGTAATTCAAATGTTGTGGTAAGTTGTAGAATTACTTCTTATTAGTAATTGCTAGTATTTTTTTAAATCTGTTTTTGCAGTTTATCTAATAGAGCTAGATCAAAATTCGTGTTTTTCCCTTTAAGAGTTTATATGTGAATAAACAAATGGAATTCAATCTTCATTACACATTTCATTTATTTTATATCTTACTAACTACATGTACATTAAGTTTATTCATTCACTCAACAGTTGTTTACTGAGTATCTATTCTGTGCCAAGCACAAGTCTAGGTACTATAAATGTAGCAATAAAATTAGAAAATTAAAAAAGAAATCCCTCCTGTTATGAAATTTATATTCTAGATGCAAAAAAAGGGCACAAATGATTAAGTAGAACATATTGTTTTAGAAATCAATTAGTACAAGGAAAAACAAGATTTAACCAAAATCATTTTAAGAATGACTTTAAATGATGATTGCCAAGAATGTCATTAAATATAATTAGAAATATCCAGTACTATTCCTCAGCTCTCCTTATTTGTAATTAGGCTTTTAATGTGAGAATTTACTAAGATTAGCCAGATACCAGTAACATGAATTCAGTTCACTCCCAAATTGTGTGGTTTTAGTGGTAGTTTTTCTTTTTATACAGATGAATTTTTAAAATGCTATTCTGGTGTTTCAATCTAAATGCTTAGTAATTATTCAACCATAATATTCCTTCTATGCTTGTGATTCACTCCCATGGCCCAATTTAGGGAATGAGGGGCACAGTGAATTTTAAACATAGGTATACCTCTGAAAAGGTAGCAATATAATAAACTCAGTTTCAAATGTTTGTCATATTGAATATTCTTATGTATGAGGAGTTGAACGGTAGGTTGAACTGGTTAACAAATCACTGTAACTTAAAGGGCTTAAAGTAATCCATTTGACAAATGAATTTAATATTTGTGAGAAGGTTCAGTCCAAGCCATGCCTTTAAAATGAAACTGTATCGGAGAATCCCATGTCTCAAATAATACTTTCATTTCCTTCTGCTTGACATCTTTACATTTTGAGAAAATGTATTTTAGTCCCATTTTTCACGATCAATGACACCTTTGTCACTTTTTGTGTCCCCTGTTGTCTTGTTCCATATGTTCAGTTTTAAATACAAAATAACCTTTGTGGAGGAAGATCCCAGATGTACGTATACGATAATCTTCCAGACAAAACATTTTCATAGAGGAAAACTGATCCTCCCAGAGTTGGTTCCATCAGTCCAAACCATTTTGCATAAGTCTGGAAGCATCTCAGAGATGCTGGTGGGTGATTTGCTTGCCAGCAGCTGATGACGGAGCTGAGGCCCCAAGGAAAGCATTTCTCCAGCCTGATGACAAGGATCCTAGCACAGACCCTACCACATTTCATTCAGTCTCTCGGCTTATTCTCCACATTCTTTGAAGTGTTCTCAAAGAGCTACATCACATAACATCTTTCTTGTTCTTTTTTGTCTGGAGCAAGTAGAGTGGGGTAAAAGCAAAAGCAAAACCAAACAAATAGGAAACCGTCTTTATGCCCAATGCTGAGAAGCTTTCGTGCTCATCACGTGTGTGTGTTCGTGTCTCTCAGTCGTCTGTCGTCCATCCGCTACTGCAGCTTGTTCCTCAGCTGCACGAGAGAAGAATGAAGAGGTTCAGACTGGACGTACGTAACACAAACTGCATGCTTGCTTCGTCACTCTCCGTGGGGCCCCGAATTCCCAGTTGTGGTGATGTAGAAGACACTCTCTCAGGACGAGCCCCATATAAATGTTTTCACTTATATTGGAGGATATGAGTGAGGAAGTGTTTTCACTCAGGAGGAAGAGAATCGTTCCTGGCCCCCTTAGGACTTCCCCTTGGATTCAAGCTGAGGGCAATGAGGGAAGCTGGGGTTACACGCCTTTCCAAGGGCCATGACCCTCCCAGTGAGGAAACTTTTCTTGGTTCAAGGAAAGGACACAACAGCGTGCCTAGTACTTAGGTTGGAACAGGAGGGAAGGTGAAGGACCTTTCGCCACCCCCCAGTGTACAGGTTGGCTGTTGGCTAGGATGGGAAGCTTTCTACCCAAATACTAAAATGTTGGGAAGAGTAAGGCTTGTGAAGGAAATAGATCAGAAACTAAATGCAGGCATCTTTAATTTTCACAGTTAACAGAAATATAGCCTCAATCTAGTATCTGTGTTTAAGAGGAATACAACTGAGTTTTAATATGTTTTAACTAGAGATTGTGGAGTTTTTATTGTCATTTTAAAAGAATTTTTAATTCTTTCATTGATGAAAGTTTCTAGATATTACTTTTGAGTAATGCCTTACATTGTCATAATGCATTTTAGTTTTAAGTCTTATGTTATCTCCATTTATTCTTTTGGCAATTCTGTTAGTACTTATGCAAGTATTGTTATCCCCAGTTTACTAAAAGGGAAACAACTCAGAATAAAGGTGTTTCCCAAGATCATGCTAGTAAGTGAGATTAGAGATTACAGCAGAGTTTTCTGACTTCTTGTCTAGGCAAATATTTTTTTCACTATGCTCTCTTTATTGTCTAATCTTGGAATTCTTCTTTTATTTCTTTAAATGATTTTAAGTGATCTCTACACCCAACATAGGGCTTGAACTTACAACCTTGAAATCAATAGTTGCACTCTCCACTGACTTAGCCAGCTAGGCTAGGCACCCCCCCATACTTCTATTACTTTATTGTTAGATTTTCCCTTAATTTAAGTACCATGTTAATTTTATTCTTAAAATACTACCAACAAACGGTCTTCAAATACCTTTAAAAATACATACAGTCTAGGCAAATAAATTCATCAAAATTTATTTTTATGATCACTATTTCCTTCCTAAATTCTTCACATTCTTAAACTAAGCTTCCGTCAGGGAAGACAATATCTGCTACCAACTTGAATAAGAAAGGTAAGAGGAACTGTAATAGCCTCTTAAAAAAAAAAAACAAATTCGTTGTCAAACAAACTTCCTAGAAGAAATATATGCTTTTTTGAATTAACTTTTACTTTCTGAAGACTTTGCTTGACTGATGAATAGTTTTAAGATTTCAATTTAAAGATGCAGTTTCTTAAAACACACCAACAAATGACTAGTTTATTATATCACTTTGCTGTCATTATTTACCAGATCTAAACAATCAGTATTGTGGCCATTTGGTACTTTGTCTGAATGTTCCACCTTGAGCAAAATTGTATTTCCAGAAAACTAGCTGAATATGTAACCTCTGACTTAGCAGTATGACCTGTTGGACAAATAACTCCTAAAAGTATTTTGCAACAAGCCAAGTTTCATAGGAACCGATGAAAGAAAAGAATGTAAGTCATGAACTTAAAAAAAAAAAAAAAAAAAAATTTAAAGTAGAGTGTTAGCTTTGCTGGGCCTAAGTTTCCTAATTTTAAAACAGATTTTTGATAGTGAAATGTTTTGTGTTCTTAAGGAAAATGAGTTTTCAGATTTGGGGCATCCAAATACTTTTCTTAAACTTAGTTCTTTGCTAGACATCCTCACATCCATCCTGACATCTTACTTATCTCTACTTCCTAAATTCTTTCTCTAGTAAGACTAAACAGACCTGTATGTTTGGGCTCGAAAGTTTTAAAATTTGACACTATTTAAGTTACATTTTCCTTGTCTTTTTTTTTTCTGTTTAATGTAATATACGTAACTTTTCTTATACAAGTATATAAATATATAGTTTCTATGTGTGCATTTAAAAATATTAAGTAATTTGGGCGAGTTTGTAGTCAGGATGAGAATTAGGTATAAAATATTGAGAATTTAAAATACATTTATTGTAAAGCAAGGATTTCAAAGTTTTTTTTTTTTCAAATTTTTTATTTATTTACGTAATCTCTACACCCAATGTGGGGCTCGAACTCATAACTTTGAGATCAAGTCACATGCTCTTCCGACTGAGGCAACCAGGCACCCCAAATTAATATGGGATTTCAGAATTTTAATAGATGTCAGAGCCATATCTTAGAATTTAAAATTTGATTATACTTATAGAATAATTTCAAAAGGACTTGATGACATATTTCATAGTGATTGCCATCCTGATACTGCTATAAGAAGTAGTTGTTGAAATAGGAAGCTATGAGAACCAATTTTATGGAAACCATAAAACGTTAAATCTTTTCCATTGTTTAAAATGAAATGCTTTAAGAAAAGAAGCAACTTCAAAATAACACCCATTATGAAAAATTGGTGTGTTCTTACTTGTTTTTTTTTCTTATCATTTCTGTGAATATGATTATACTGGGAAAATCTAATCTAATAAAATCTACTAATAAATAATCTACTAATAAATAAATCTAATTTATTCACGTCTCCTTGAATAAATATCATTTACCAAAGTTGTCCTTCAATTTCAATTTCAATTTCAATTCCTATAGAAACATAGTGTATTTTGGGTCTGACACAATTATAGTTTATATTTTTCCCTGATCATGTGTTAGCACATACAATATGTATTTTAAGGAAACTATTTCGTTTTAACGAAATGCTGAGAGGAGATTTTAAATATAGTTAATTATCTATGAACTTTCATCTCTCATTCTACTAATTGATGAATACACATACAACTGACAAAACTTCCTAGAAGCTGTTACATTGATAAGGAAATTATTTTATTATTTTATTTAAAACAATTTTTAAGTGAGCTCTACACCCAACATGGGGCTCAAACTCATGACCCTGAGATCAGGAGTTGCATGCTCTACCGACTGACTCAGCCAGCTGCCCCTAGGAAATTACTTTAAAATACAACCTTCTGGTGATATTGCTAAGTGAAAATTCCTCGGGTATACATTTAAAGATTACTTTTTTTTTTTTTTTTAAAGATTTTTTTTTTTTTTTTTTTTTTTAATTTGACAGGCAGAGATCACAAGTAGGCAGAGAGGTAGGCAGAGAGAGAGAGAGGAGGAAGCAGGCTCTCCGCGGAGCAGACAGCCCGATGCGGGGCTCGATCCCAGGACCCTGGGATCATGACCTGAGCCGAAGGCAGAGGCCTTAACCCACTGAGCCACCCAGGCGCCCCTAAAGATTACTTTTTGATAGGAATTTTATACTTAAGTCCTTGATTCCTTCCTCGTTTAATTATGGTAGTTGAAAATAACTTGGAGCTTCACTAAGAATTCACTAAGAATTTGCACTTATTTTTACTGTTAGTTTTGATTTGTAATGCCCTCCTTTTCTCTTCCAGGAAGAATTCCAAGGTCCTATTGCAAGCCAAGTTCGAAGACAGTTTTTGTTCAGGGTATGCAAATACCATATTTAAAAAAAAAATCACTCAACATTTAAATTGAAAAAAAAAAATACCCTGACTATGCACTTCTTACATTAAGTTTTTATTTATAGATATTTGACATCAGGTGCTCTAGTCTGAGATTCACTTCTCCCCCACCATATTGTTTTAATATTATGGTAGCTCTGATCTTTTCTCTAATCCGCTCATGTTTGTAAACACCCCAAGTGACATTCAGATATTAAGCAGTTTATTTCTATCAAATTTCATGTGCAGTGAGTGAGTGTCTGAAAGATGCATTACTCCTTAAGTTCCAAGGAATCATTTACCGAATATTTGATTCAGGAGACTAGAACAGTTATGACTATTTTCACAAGTTTTTAAAAGTGAAAGAATCAACTATACTAGAGGCTATAAATCAACAAAGCTTTGTAATTGTATTTAATATTTTGCTTGTCCAAATTGTGTAAGAAATGTGAGTTTTTTTCTAAGCAGTTTTACTTTCTAAAATGTTTGTATCCTTACTACATTATCAGAGATTTTTTTATTCATTCATTTAGCAATTTTTAAAAAATTTCTACTGGGTGCTGGGCAATATTGCAGAAATTAGAAGCATACAGATAGGATTCCATTCTTATGCTGTAAGAGTTTACAGGAAGAGTTTACTAATACAGGAAACTGATAAACACAAAATACTATGTTAAATGCACCTTCAATCCAGGCAGTTGGTTTCTGGAAGAAAGGTGTTTAACCCAGGCCGGAGAGTGGAGGAGGTACAGAGAAGGCTGTAAGAGTTGAATTTGAAGAATCAACAGGAATTAGCCAGTGAAATAGTTAACTAAGGAATTTCAACTTGAGTGTTGGGCTAGGAAGAGCCATAAAGTAAGATTTGCATTTTGGAAACTAATTTTAACAACAGTTTGGAGAATGGACAGAAGGGAGAGCAAAACTAGATAAAAGAAGATATAATAATTCCCATAGAAATCATTAGGTCGATTTGTATGAAAGTTAACTTCACTTCTTAGTTACACTGATTTATTTTTTATTTATTCTTTTCTAGCCACGCAATGGAAGAAGATCAGAAGGTTACATTTAAAATGGTATGTACTTCCCAATTCAACCTAGTTTGAAAATTTCTGTCATTTTCAGATATTCACAAATTAAACCATGCTCAGTATATTTCTATTACTTGGGTGCATTAATATTCTATATACATACTATTGTTATAGGGGCAGTGGGGGCTTTATATGATGGAAAATGTCAGTATTTTAGGACCAGATTTGCTTTGCCCGTGTTGTGTGTTCCTTGGACTATGTCACAGTAGTCCTGTTGGGTTTTGTAGGCATTGACCTTATCATTATTTATTGCGCAGGTAATATGTCAAGGATTGTGTTCTTATTGTAGTAATCAGTGTCCACAATAATGGGCCAGAACTTACAGGCTGAATGCATTTCTGTCTTCCAAGTGACCTGTATTCAAAGATTCTTTAGAAAAGTTGTTATTTACCACTTCTAGAGAACTAAGAAAATGTGGAAAGACAGGAGAACATGACTTCTACCTCAGAACTCACAGAATTTCCACATCAGAGCTGGAGATAGAGTAGATATATGGGTGGTCCTACATATTTAATAAACATGTTAATACTAATATCTTACTAGGTTGTGAATTTTGAAATTAGACCTAAATTCAGATTGATAAATTTATACCACACAAATAAAAGTATATTTTGTTAACTTCATGTAGTCTTAATGTAGATTTTGTACTTAACATACTTTTGCATATATTTTTTCATAACACTATCTCAACCCTTAAATACATAGTTAGCTTAAGAACGTTAAAATTCTTCGTATTTTTTCATAGAAACAAATATCAAAATGAACTATTTCTAACTAATGAAGATAATACCAAAATTATACAATATCCAGAAAACAAAGAGATAATAAAAACACTGCATGTTAAAACTTACGGGACTCTGCCAAAGGCATATTCAGTGAAAAATTCAATGCTTTAAATGCTATCAAGCAAGAAAGAATGAGTGAATTAAGGTTTTAGTTAAAAAAACGAAAAACAAGAAACAAACCAGGGTGAACCTCAAGACAGCAAAAGGAAGAAAATTATAAAATGAAAAATGAAATTAAAAAATTACAAAATAGTTACAAAGAAAAATTGGTAAAGCAAAATCTAATTATTTGCAAAAAATAAAATAAAATAAAATAACCTAATTAGCCTAATGTAATAACATGATCAAGAAAAAAAAGACCTAATAACCTAATCAAGAAAAAAAAAAGAGAAACCATAAATGTACAAATATACAAATGAAAGTAAGGAAATTGAAACAGATATAGAATAAATGAAAATCACAAAACAGTACTTTACAAATCTCTATGACTATCAGTTTGAAAACCTAACTAAAATGGAGGATTGTCTAATAAAGTAAGTACTACCAAAACTGATGTCAGAAGAAAGAAAAAAAGAATACCTCTGAACAGACTAATAGGCATGGAAAAAAAGTTGAAAACATCTAAAAACTTCCCCCTCCAAAATACTAGACCAATAGATTTTGAATTTTTACAACTCAGAGATGGAAGAAAATCTCAAAATATTTTTTACAAAGCCAGAAAATACTAATATCAAAACCTTATAAAAATAATATCAAAAAAGGAAAACTGGAAGTCAATCCTATTTATAAATATCAACGTAAAAATGTTAAAGAAATATTAGTAATTCGTATTATTATTATTAGTATTCGGTCGTATTTAAAAAATTTTTTAAATTATGTAACTCCATAAAAGTGAAGTTTGTTCCAACAACCCAGGATGGTTTAACATTAGGAGGTCTATTAAAACATTTTCACCATTAGAAGAAAAATTATTTAATAATTTCAGAATTCCACATCAATGTCTGATGTTTTAAGAGAAATATCTTTTTTTTTTTTTTTAAGATTTTATTTATTTATTTGACAGAGATCACAAGTAGGCAGAAAGGTAGGCTGGGGGTGGGGGTGGGGGAAGCAAGCTCCCTGCTAAGCAGAGAGCCCGATTCGGGGCTTGATCCCAGGACCCTGAGATCATGACCTGAGCAGAAGGCAGTGGTTTTAACCCACTGAACCACCCAAGAGAATATCTTATAGAAAGAGATGAATCTTTATTAACATTATGTAATGGTCTCAAAGTCAGTAACAGGTTTTTTGTTTGTTTGTTTTTAAAGATTTTATTTATTTATATGCCAGACAGAGATCACAAGTAGGTAGAGAGGCAGGCAGAGAAAGGGGGAAGCAGGCTCCTTGCTGAGCAGAGAGTCTGATGCGGGGCTCGATCCCAGGACCCTGGGATCATGACCAGAGCTGAAGGCAGAGGCTTTATCCTGCTGAGCCACCCAGGCACCCATCAGTAACAGTTTTGATAGTAAAACACTTTGGAGAATTTCTGTTAATGTCAGGAGCAAAGCAAGAGTACTCCGTCACCTTTTATTTAATGTGGTTCTTATACATTGGCCAATTCAGTTAGATAAGAAATGAAAGAGCCAAATATACTGAAAATGTGAAGAAAAAATTTAGTGTGCTCTTGAACCTAATTAGGAACTTAAAATTTCAGACTATATTTGGCATTAATTTCTGTTTCAGCAACGAGCAGTTCACATCAGAAACATGAGCAAATATATTCTTAATTCTTTTCTTTTTTTTAAGGAACTAAGAACAAAAGGATAATGGAAAAGAGGCTATCTTTTATAATATTACAAATGAAGAGACATTTACAAAGTACACACAAAAACGTTTAATATTAAATGGAAAAAATGTCTGTGCTTGTAACACCAAACCAAGTGGTAGAATGCTCACAAATATGAAATAGAATTCAATCCGTGATTTGGTTAATTTAGGAAAACTTCTGAGGAAAATAGCTTGATTTGGATTGTTTTCAAGATTAGGGCTTACATGGACTAACTCACTTAAGATTTCATTTTATTTTGTTAATAGCAAAATAGTTCAATAATCATTTTTTCTGTTTTTCTCATCTGATTGTCTGAGGTTTTACTCTGTCCTGGGGACTTATGTTTACTTAGAAAATGGTTAGACATAAAATAGAGTGATTTAATTGCAAAACCAAAGGAAATAAATACATGAGGAATAACTGCAACTTTTGAAATATTTTATTCATAAATCTTATTGGCATCAATGAACTTTAGAAAACCACTTTTATATAGTAATATATATGTATATATATAAATACTGTAAAATTTTGGAAAATACAGACATATAGAATAAGTGGTCTATCAGAGAGAGATTGATAGCTAAAAATATACTAACTGAAAAATAGTTGAGCTATCTGTCTTATGTCAATTTTATCAGACCTGAAGAAATATTTATAGAAATGTCTATATGCTAACATTACATAAATACACCGTCACATACTTATACTTGACTTTAAATTTAATTTTTCTTTTTATACAGGATACCAGCTATGTTTTGCAGAAGCAGTACCAGGGAATGCAAAATGTTGACATTTTGTTTTCTTCTCAGAAAAAATGCTTGCTAAACTTACCATGTGTGAGAATCCCTGTGTTGTAAACATTCTCAATAAAAGCTGGTTGTGAATATAAATGTTTCACTTGTCAACAATTTTAAAAGCATCCTAAAATAAGTTTTTCTTTTAAATCTGTTTTTTTTTTTTAAAAAGATTTTATTTATTTATTTGACAGAGAGAAAGTGAGAGATCACAAGCAGGCAAGCAGAGAGAGGGGGAAGCAGGCTTCCTGCCGAGCAGAGAGCCCGATGCAGGGCTCGATCCCAGAACCCTGAGATCATGACCTGAGCCGAAGGCAGAGGCTTAACTCACTGAGCCACCCAGGTGCCCCCAAATAGTTTTTCTTATGTAATAAAGCTCTAAATAATGATATTCCTTAGATCCCTGCAGTTTTTGACAATACAGTTGACCCTTGAACAACATGGGTTTGACTGCAAGATCCAATTATACATGGACTTCAAAAAAAATTTTTTTTTTTTAAAGATTTTATTTTGGAGTAGAGAGAGTGCGCGTGCACAAGCAGGGAGAGGGGTTGGGGGAGGGAGAGATAGTATCCCAAGCAGACTCCCTACTTAGCTGGGAGCATAACTTGGGGCTTGATCCCACAACCCTGAGATCATAACCTGAGCTGGAACCGAGAGTTGAAGGAACACTCAACTGACTGAGCCACCCAAGTCCCCCTATTTCCTATTACTATTTTGTTGATAACATTTTCTTCTCTCTAGCTTACTTTATTGTAAAAATACAGGATGCAATACATATAAAAAATTTGTGCTCGGGGCGCCTGGGTGGCTCAGTGGGTTAAGCCGCTGCCTTCGGCTCAGGTCATGATCTCAGGGTCCTGGGATCGAGTCCCGCATCGGGCTCTCTGCTCAGCAGGGAGCCTGCTTCCTTCTCTCTCTCTCTGCCTGCCTCTCAGTGTACTTGTAATTTCTCTCTGTCAAATAAATAAATAAAATCTTTAAAAAAAAAAAAAAAAATTTGTGCTCATCGACTATGTTATTAGTAAGGGTTCTGGTCAACAGTAGGCTATTAGCATTTAAGTTTGGGGGATTTTCTCCAGGGGGTCCTCCCAACTCCTTTGTGGTTCAGGGTCAACTGCACCGACATACCTGTTCTTTTGTTATTTTTGCTAAAGACACTCAGAAGAGATTTGAGTTTTAATGAGTTATTTTATAGTTCATCCTGTTTGGATTTCATCAGTGACAAAATCACCAGCTCTTATAAATACCTTAGTGTCCAGTAGCTAACTATCTTAGAATGAGACTATCAACTGAAACTACACTAGTTGGAGAATTTGGCCATGGTCCATCCAAACAGTCCAATAAGCAAGTTCTGATTTATCTATTATAAAAGAGATGTCTGAGTGCTACAAACATATCAAGAGAGTTAGCTTTTTCTACCAACTGGTAGTGTTCAATTTATCTTAAAATTAGTCATTTCACCCTGCAACATCCGAAAGACAACCAGTCTTGTCCATTATCAGAAAGAAAATCTCACTAGCAGAGGATCATGAACACACTTGGAAAACTTTTTACATCAAATCAGTGCTTATTGGACACAGAACTAACCTCAGATGGATGCTGAGATTATCTGCCTTCAGGTTCCCCTGGATTTTTCCCTTCTGACCCCCCTCTTGGATAACCTCCTCTAACACCAAGCAGGCTGCCTGATAAGAGGAGGTTGGCTCTAGAGTGGATAGGATTGTCTTAAATTCTTCAGGGTAGAGGACCTCACAAAGCTTTATCTTACTAATGCTGACCAATAATTACAGCTTAAATTATGCCTTTTACTAACAAAGTCCCTGAATTTCACTTCTTGTCAACCTGTGCAAAGAATGTAAGGAAAGAAGGAAGAAGAATACAAAAAATTTTTTAAATGAATTGCTTTGAAAGATGCGGACTTGAGAGGATCGAGGTCTCCTGCTCTAAAGCCACAAATAAATAGAGCAACATTAGCTGGTGCTACACACAGTAGTAATTCAACTAGCTTGGATTTTGGATTGTCAAAATAAAAAGGAGTGAAATATTAATTTAAGCAGTAGTTCCCAGAGCCTCTTAAAAATACAGAGAGACTTAGGTCATTTACATTTTTCAGAGATCCCAGGATATTAAAAAAAAAAAAAAAAGAAAGAAAAAGGGAAAAAAAAAAGGAAGCAAAAAATACCAAAACATGTTTACAAAAATTGTGGGATGTTTTAAAATATTTTATATTTAACAAATTAATATTTAATATACAAACACAACAAAATACTAGGAGTACAGGATTTGTATTACATATTAACTGGGCACTGCACATGAAGAGGTCTAATACTGAACCCAAGTTTAAAAAAACATTTTTTTTATTTTTTGCTAAATCCTATCAGTATATCCCTGTGACCATGTATATAACCTCATTTGGTGATAATATCAAATGTTTTCCTGACATTCCTGGCAGCTCCCAGTGAACATCCTTTCTTTAACCCAACCACCAAGGAACCCGACTGTCTAGGTCTCCTACCTAAAGCCAGAGCTCCTGTCTTGGAAGGCAGTGGGTTTTTAAGATGGCGGCGGCAAACCATTTGAGAATCTGATGAAATCTCTGATCCCCAACCCCCAATTCCTCCCTCCTTCCCCAACCAACAAATGTACATATAAAACAAAATTGTGTACAATTGGGGCCGTAGGCTAGGGATCCCCTAAAATGCATCCAAATATAGGCTATGGGCTCCAGGTTAAGCAGCCTTCTTCTGGAAGGTTCTCCCCCCAGGATTTTGTTATTTCTCCATGAAGATGGTGCTCGGGGGTTGAATGTGCCAGAGGTTCAGAAACAAGTTGGTGATTTGGTGGTGGTGGAAGGAAGGGTGGGAAGAATACAAGCAGCAGCACAAGACCGTGAACAGTTGAGACACCACTTAGGAAAGATGCCCCCTAACTGGCGCATCTGTACGCACAGCTAACCCCCCAGCTCCCGCCTCCACGTTGCCTGGCAACAGAGCTGCGCAAGCGCACGTGCGTGCGTAGGAGGCCCTTGTTCTCCCCTCCCCCTTCCCTTGGGCGGTGGAAACCACTAGGCTTGCGGCCCCCCTGCCTCCACCTTGAAGGAGACTTGGGTGGGAGTCAGGAGTTCGTCGCCAGGGGCAGGACGACGCCGGCACGCAAGGAGCGAAGGGGAACACCATGCAGGTGGGCACCCAGGGGAGTCACCGGCTGGGCCTCCAGTGAGCACCAGGGCGGGGGGCGGCCCACAACGGGTGGGTTCTAACATTTGTTCTAACATCTGTTCTGGTAAGAGCTAAAGTGTGCGTGCGTCTCAGTCGAGGTTTCAGGAAGTCCGAACTGACTCCCGGAGAACGCCATTTTCCAGCGCTCAAGACAGGTTTGTCTGTGGGGGGCAGCATTCGGAGTTGTTGGGGGTGGTGGTGTGTCACGCCCGAGTCCTTGGAGCTCGACTGCTGGACTCTTTCTGACGTGAGAACTAGACCAGCAACTTTAGCCTCCGTGGGACGCAGTGTAAGTCCTCTGCTCCCGGCCTTTTAACAAGATCGTAACGGAAACCCAACAGCTGCATTGTCTTGAGAGAGACCAGCTGTCCTTGGAGTTTCTCAGTTTCTCCTTCCTACCTGATGGCGAAAGCTCTGTTCCGCTTCCCTGTGTTCCTCAGAAGGAGGCTCCTCTGTGTAAAGCTTCCTTATTAATCGGAAGCCTGTGTCTTCGTTTCTGCTTTTACCAGGGTCAAAGGTCCACTTGGTGACTTTCAGAAACAGCTTCTTCCCACCTGCTCCCCAGATGAAAACCACTGTGATTTTTGTTTTACATATTTATTTTTATTTGCATATACTGCATAATTCACTAGGATATTTTGAATATAAGTTACATATAATTTTTTTTTAAGATTTTATTTATTTATTTGACAGAGAGAGATCACAAGTAGGCAGAGAGGCAGGCAGAGAGAGAGAGAGGGGGAAGCAGGCTCCCTGCTGAACAGAGAGCCTGATGTGGGGCTCCATCCCAGGACCCTGAGATCATGACCTGAGCCACCCAGGAGCCCCAGTTAATATAATTTTTAATGGATTGTCCTTTTGTTTTAATAATAGATTCCTAGCAAGTACATTTTGTCCAGTCTGTAAAAAGTTGCAAATTTGTCTGTATTTATACCTCTTTTCAAGAAATAGGCCACATACGATTGAGAGTGAAGTTAATAGCCCATTATCTTTTGTTCATTTATTCATTGATTTATTCAGCAGTAAGTAATTCACTGTTTATGTTTAGTTTTGGACTTATTCTGAAAGAGTTTACTGTGAGGGAATAAGAGGGAAACAGATGTAACTATTTGTGGTATGATCAAAGCCGTAATGGTTTTAACAAATAGATTGTGGTACCTATTTCTATCGGATAAAATTTCATAGATAATTTCTAAAAGTGAAGGAAAGAATAGACTCGGGAGCCTTTACTGTTAAATTCCATTGCACTGAACTCCTGGATCAGTTAAGGAAGAGCAGAGAAGGTATAAATAAAACCATAAGAAAGTGGTATCATGAGTATCAAGAAAGATCATTTTAACAAGAAAGGAATGACAGAGTCTCTCCAGTTCTGCTTAAGAGATCAAATACAGTGAATATCCATTGAAATGAACAACATGGAGCTTGTAGGTGACATTCGGTAGAGCACTTTTGAAAGAATTGGAAGCAAACTTGGGAGTGGATTGAAGAGTTAATGGGATATGGGAGTGATTACAGCTTATGTAGACAATTGTTTCAAGAAGTTTAACTGCGAAGGATGAAGGAGAAGATGGTAGGGGATGTCAGGTGCAGAAGGAGTTTTTTAAAAAGGTAGTGCTGGAATTTCTGATGATAATGAGCTACTCTTCTGTGCATACAAGTAAAAATGCTGGCTAGCATGTAAAACATATTTCCTTTAAAGTGTCAAAGAGATGATAGTAAGAAACTAGGAGACAAAAACTGAAGGGAAATTGGAAAACCAGATAAATGGATTTCCACAGTTCCAAAGCCACTTTTACCCTGAAGGCATTAGCAGTCTGTGTGTTGATCCTGGGTGTAATCACAGGGTGAGAAGGAGCCAAAGGAGTATGGACCACCAAAGAATGGAAGACTAACTAATAGGAATAGGAACAAGAGATAAACTCATGTATAGGAGAACTCAGAGAAGGTTGTCTTGATGCTTAGTGGAAAGGGGAGAAAAAGAAAAGAAATAATACCTGTCCCCAAGAAGTTGTGGCCCACGACAGCTCTCACATAGATTACAACCTAAGGCATATTGTCTGGGTGGTCTAGCGAGACTCAAATTATGAATTTGGTATATATTAGTTATATACTTACTTCCCATAATGCCTGAAAGAAATAAAAAATCCTCTGTGTAGGAGATATCTTTATCTTAGGCCTCAGAGAATTGCCTCAGGTAAGTTCTCAACGACTTCAAACAAATCAGTCAAAAGTAACTAAGCACATAAAGGAAACAGGGCACCATGAACATGAATGAACAGAAGACTTTTGCTAGAATGATCAGAAGCAGATTATAAAACAATTATGTTTCTTAGTTTAAAAAAGTAAGAGCCTAGACTGAAATTATCTGCAGGGAGTAGTGAGTTTAAAAATTTGATTAAAATACACCTATACACTACAATGAATAATCCAAAAAAAAATTAAGAAAGCAATCCCCTATATATTTGCATCAGAAAGAATAAGATATTTAGGAATAGGGACACCTGGTTGGCTCGGTTAAGTGTCTGTCTTTGGCTCAGCTATGATCCTGGGGTTTCAGGATCGAGCCCTGCATCAGGCACCCCCCCCCACCCCAGTGAGGAGCCTGTGTCTCCCTCTCGCTCTGCCTACTGCTCCCTCTACTTGTGCTCTATTTCTCTATGTCAAATAAATAAAATATATTTTTTAAAGATTTTATTTATTTATTTGACAGAGAGGCAGGCAGAGAGAGAGGGAGAAGTAGGCTCCCCGCTGAGCAGAGAGCCCGATGCAGGGCTCGATCCCAGGACACTGGGATCATGACCTGAGCTGAAGGCAGAGGCTTAACCCCCTGAGCCACCCAAGTGCCCCTAAAATCTTCTTTTTTTTTAAAGATTTAATTTATTTATTTGGCAGACAGAGATCACAAGTAGGCAGAAAGGCAGGCAGAGAGAGAGGAGGAAGCTGGCTCTCTGTGGAGCAGAGAGCCCAATGCGGGGCTTGATCCCAGGACCCTGGGATCATGACCTGAGCTGAAGGCAGAGGCTTTAACCCACTGAGCCACCCAGGCACCCCAATAAATAAAATCTTAAAAAAAAAAAAAAAAAGTAAAACAGTAGGAAACCACTGCACACCTTTTAGAATGGCCAAAATCTGGAGCACTGACATCAAATGCTGGCCAAGATGTGGAGGAACAAGGACTCTCATTTATGGCTGGTGGGGATGCAAAGATATATAGCCCTTGGAAGACAGTTTCTTAAAATATTATACATACTCAATCATTCAATCCAGCAATCCAGTTGGAAAGTTACATCCACACAAAAACCTGCACTTGGGTGTTAACAGCAGCTTTATTCATATTGTCAAAACTTGGAAGCAACCAAGATGTCCTTTAGTAGGTGAATGGATAAATTAAATGGGGTATATTCAGAAAATAGAACATTATTTAGTGCTTAAAAAGAAATGAGTTATCAAACCATAAAAAGACATAGAGGAGCCTTAAATGCATATTACTAAGTGAAAGAAATCTATCTGAGAAGACCATAAACTAACTGATCCCAACTATATACCACTTTGGAAAACTATGGAGACATTCAAAAGATAACTGGTTGAAAAGGGGGGAAGAACAATAGCCAAACTATGGAAAGAACCTAGATGTCCATCAACAGATGACTGGATAAAGAAGTTGTGGTATATATATACAATGGAATACTATGTAGCCATAAAAAAACAAAATCCTGGCATTTGCAACAATGTGGATGGAACTAGAGGGTATTATGCTAAACAAAAGAAATCAATCAGAGAAAGACAATTGTTGGATCTCTCTGATTCGAGGATTCTGAGAAGGAGGGCAGGGGATTGTGGGGGGTAGGGAGGGAAAAAATGAAACAAGATGGGACCAGGGAGGGAGACAAACCATAAGAGACTCTAAATCTCAGGAAATAAACTGAGGGTTGCTGGGAGGTGGGGTGGAGAGGCAGGGATAGGATGGCTTGGTTATGGATATTGGGGAGGGTATGTGCTATGGTGAAGGCTGTGAATTGTGTAAGACTGATGATTCACAGACCTGTACCCCTGAAGTAAATAATACATTACATATTAATTTTTAAAATTCCAACAATAAAAAGACAACTCAATTTAAAAATGGGGAAAAAAAAAGAAGCAGGGGGCAGATGAATAGGCAAAGCACAGAGGATTTTTAGTATAGGGAAAATAGACTGTATGGTACCATAACAATGAGTACATGTCATCATGTGTTTTTCCAAACTCATAAAATATACACCCAGAGGGAAACCACAATGTACACTGTAGACTTTGGGTGAGTATGATGTGCCGATGTAGGTTCACCACTTGTGAAAAATGTGTTATTCTTGTGGAGAATATTGGTAGTGGTAGCAGCTGTGCATATGTGGGGCAGAGGTATATGGGAAATCACTGTATCTTCCATTGAGTTTTGCTATGAACCTAAAACTTTAAAAAATAAAGTCTTAATAAAATAAAAAAAATTGTTGCTGTTTTATTTTGGCTTCTTAAAAAATGTTGAATCAACATCTTATTTATTAAAGATTTTATTTATTTGCTAGAGAGAGAGCACAAGCCAGGGGGAGCAACAGACAGAGAAGAGCAAGCAGACCTCCTGCTGAGCTGGTACTCTGACTTGGGGCTTGATCTTAGGACCCTGGGGTCACAGCCCTAGCCAAAGGCAGATGCCTAACTGACTGAACCAGCCAGGTGCCCCTTATTGTGACACCTGTGAAGAATTTGCTTTAAACAAAGTTATCACTCTGGTGAAGGATATTGTTAATGGGCAAGGCTATGCATATGTGGGTACAAGGGTATATGGGAAATCCCTGTACTTTCCTCTCAATTTTGTTGTAAACCTAAAACTGCTCTTAAACAATTTTCTTTATTCCAAAACAAAAACAAAAGATTTTTTTAAATGGGCAAAGCTTCTGCACAGTAAAGGAAACAGTCAGCAAAACAGGCAATCCACAGAATGGGAGAAGATATTCGCAAATGACAATACAGACAAAGGGCTATTATCCAGGATCTATAAAGAACTCCTCAAACTGAACACACCCAAAACAGATAATCATGTCAAAAATGGGCAGAAGACATGAACAGACATTTCTCCAATGAAGACATACAAATGGCTAAAGACCCATGAAAAAATATTAATCACTACTAGCCATCAGGGAGATTCAAATCAAAACCACATTGAGATACCACCTTACACCAGTTAGACTGGCCAAAATTAACAAGACAGTAAATGTTGTGTTGGAGAAGATGTGGAGAAAGGGGAACCCTCTTCCACTGTTGGTGGAAATGCAAGTTGGTGCAGCCACTTTGGAAAATAGTGTGGAGATTCCTCAAGAAATTAAAAATAGAGCTTCTCTAGTACCCTGCAATTGCACTACTGGGTATTTACCTCAAAGATACAGATGTAGTGAAAAGAAGGGCCATCTGTACTCCAGTGTTCATAGCAGCAATGGCGACGGTCGCCAAACTGTGGAAAGAACCAAGATGCCCTTCAACGGACGAATGGATAAGGAAGATGTGGTCCATATACACTATGGAGTATTATGCCTCCATCAGAAAGGATGAATACCCAACTTTTGTATCAACGTGGACAGGACTGGAAGAGTTATGCTGAGTGAAATAAGTCAGTCAGAGTCAATTTTCATATGGTTTTGCTTATTTGTGGAGTATAAGGAATAACTCGGACATGGGGAGCTGGAGAGGAGAAGGAATTGGGGGAAATTAGAAGGGGAGATGAACCATGAGAGACTCTCTACTCTGAAAAACAATCTGAGGGTTTTGGAGGGGAGGGGGATGGGAGGTTGGGTGAGCCTGGTGGTGGGTATTAAGGAGGGCATGTATTGCATGGAGCACTGGGGGTGGTGCATAAACAATGAATTCTGGAACACTGAAAAGAAATTTAAAAAATAAAAATTTTTTAAAAATGGGCAAAGAATTTGAATATATATCTCTTCAAAGAAGACATACAAATGGCCGATAAGCACATAAAAAGCTGCTCAATATCATTAATTGTTAGAGAACTCTAAGTCAGAATCACAGGGGCACCTAACTAGCTTAGTCAGTAGAACCTGTGACTTGATCTTGGGGTTGTGACTTCAAGCTCACATTGGGTGTAGAGTTTATAGTAAAAAAAAAAAAAAAAAAAAAAAAAAGTTTAAAAATAAAAATAAATAGGGGCACCTGGGTGGCATAATAAGCTAAGCATCTGACTGAATCTTCGTTTTGGTTAAGTCATGATCTCAGAGTCATGAGATTAAGCCTCGTATCAAGCTCCATGCTCAGTGCAGAGTCTGCCTGGATTTCTCTCTCTCTTTCTGCCTCCTGCTTGTGTACATGTTCTATCCAAAATAAATAAATCTTTTAAACACATAAAAATAAAATTCCCAATCAGAGGCCACACTTATAGGGTAATAATTATCAAAACAGAAAATGACAAGTGTTGATGAGGATGTGGAGAAATTAAAATCTTGTGGGTTTGCTGGAGGGAATGTAAAATAGTGCAACTGCTGTGGAAAGCATTAGGGTAGTTCCCCAAAAAGTTACATGTAGAATTATCATTTGATCCAGCAATTCCACTCCTAGGTATATAGTCAAAAGATTTGAAAGGGACTCCAACAAACTTGTACATTGATATTGGAAACAACCCAAATGTCCATCAGTGAATGAATGGATAAACAAACTGTGGGGTGTACTTAAAATAGAATATTATTCAGACTTACAAGGGAAGGAGATTCTAATTCATGTTTCCACATGGGTGATCTTTGAAAACATGCCAAAGGAAATACACCAGTCACAAGAGGACAAATACTGTATGATTCCACTCATCTGAGGTAAACTAGGACAGTCAAATTCATAGAGACAGAAAGTAAAATAGTGGTTACAGGGTACAGCTCAGGAATGGGGAGCTATTGTTTAATAGGTACAGAATTTGATTTGGGGATGATGAAATATTCTGGAGATGAATAATGGTGATCATTGTATCACAGGATGAAGGTACTTAATGCCACTAAAGTGTTCCTTTCAAAAATGGTTAAGGTAGTAAATTTCATATTATTTACTTTTGCCATAGTAAAAATTTTTGGTGAAGAACTAAATGAAAAGTCTTGAAATGAAAATGTGCAATAAAAGGAAAAAAAACTATTGGTGGACAGGTTTATCAGGTCATTATGGAAATATGGAAAGATACAAAACTTAATAAATAAGCAAAAATCTGGCATTTCAAGTTGGATTTCAGTTGTAGAGTTGAATTTTCCAGCACTTTTAAAAGATGCCATTCTACAATTTCTAAAAGCCCAGTGAATCCACATAGGATAAATGAAAGAAGTACATGAAGGGAAGGGAAAATTCTTCTCTATCTTCAAAATCTTCCAGCTGGACTAAATTAAATTTACATAAGATATAGTAACAAGAGAAAAAACACAAAGTTTTATTATGTGCACATGGAGACCCAATGATGATATTGAGTTTTTTTTTAAAGACTTTATTTATTTATTTGACAGAGAGATCACAAGTAGACAGGCAGGCAGAGAGAGAGAGGGGGAAGCAGGCTCCTTGCTGAGCAGAGAGTCCGATGTGGGGCTCGATCCCATGACCCGAGCTGAAGGCAGAGACTTTAACCCACTGAGCCACCCAGATGCCCTGATGATACTGAGATTTAAAGAAATGATGGAGGCAGATAGTTTTTATACTTTCTAGATACAGTAAATCTGTGAGGAATTGACAAATCAAAGAAAACTTTTGGGAACTTCAGTTAGTAAGGAATTCTAAACAGAATTTGGGCTATGGTAGTAAATTAGTAAAAAGGAACAAGGGTTATTAATACAGGCTTCTGGGCTCTAAATTTCCCATCTTTGGTGATAAGGATGTCTCTTTACCTCCTGTTGCAGGGAGGGTACTTTTCACATGGAAGATTTATTTCCTGATCTCAGGGGGACAGAAGAGTCTTGAGTGTCCTTGCATAAGTCTGTCTCTTAACTAATTTTAATTTAAAATAACCAGTGTGCCAAAGTGGCCCATCTTGAGGTAGCCTGCCCTTGGGACTTACATACACAACTAAATACATCATGCAACCCCCATAGAACTACGAAGAAAATGTCAGATGCAGGCAAACAAAGAAAAGACAGATTATCTTCAAAAGTGTAAGAGATCGAGAACTGATTTTTCAACAGCGGATCTAAAAAGTAGTGAATAGTGTGTAGGAAGAAAAAAAACTATACTCAGAAAAATTATTTTTTAGGCTTTCAGATTTGTTGGACTCTATTCTATTTTATTGTTTTTTATTGAAGTATAATAAATCTATTGTGTTATATTAGCTTCTGGTGTGCAGTATGATTCAACAGTTCTGTACATTTTTTCAGTGTTCATCAAGATAAGTGTACTCTTAATCCCCTTTTACTATTTCACCCATCCCCTCACCTCCCACCCCTCTGGCAACCACCAGTTTGTTCTCTGTATTTAAGATCTGGATTGTTTTTTGTTTTTTGTTTTTGTCTCTTTTTTCTTTGTCATTTGTTTTGTTTCTTAAATTCCACATATAAATGAAATAATATTGTATTTGTCCCTCTGATTGACTTATTTCACTTAGCAGTATAGCCTCTAGGTCTATCCATGTTCTTGCAAATGGCAAGATCTCATTATATTTTATGGCTGAGCAAAGAAAAATTATTTTTATAAAGAGAGCAAAATAAAAACATGCTGAAGGTATTTGAGAGAATAATGCCCTAGCAAGTCTTGACTAAGGGGAATTCTCAAGGTTGAGAGGGAGAGTGTTTCCACATGGATGGTCTGAAATTCAACAAGGAATGGAAGAAAAAGATGGTAAATAATGTGAGTAAATCTAAGGAAATGTTGGCTAATTATAACAGCAATATTAATGATGATAATGTATTATTAAGAAAAAAAAAGGGAAATAGAATGAGTTACAGAAGGGTAACTTATGGCCCTTCTCCCAAAATCCATGTTGAAATATCCCCAGTGTGATGGCATTTGGAGGTGGAGTCTTTCGAAGGTAATCAGGTCATGAAGGCGGGAATTACTCATGAATGGGATTACTGCCCACAAAAAGAAGAGGCCAGAAAGCTAGCTTGCTGTCTTTCAGCCATGAAAGGCTGCAAGGAGAAGGCAGCCATCTGCAACTCAGAAGAGGGCTTTCACCAGGACCCAACCATGCTAGCACTCTGATCTCTGATTTACAGCCTTTAGAACTGTGAAAAATAAATTTCTGTTGTTTATCAGCCACAGTCAACAGTAAACTTGTTACAGCAGCTTGAACTAAGACAGTAACATGTAAGTTGGAAAAGGGGTACGTGGAGTTGATGTATTATAAACATAAAACAGAAAGGACCAACAGAGAAGCACAAAATAAAATGGTAGATCTAAACCTAGTATATCCATATTTACCTAGAATGTAAATGGACTCTATGCTCTAGTTACAGACTTTTAGACTGGATTAAAAATAAAAACCCCTAACTATATGCTATTTATATGTCTAAAACATGTAGATACAGTTGAACATAAATGGATGGATAAGCCACAAAAGGGAAAAGGAAGTTCTGCTTTTGAGTTATTAGTAACTGTGAGCTTTGAGGAACACTCACTATCCACAAAAAAAAATCCACAACAAATAGAGTCTGCAAAAAAAACTTGTATGTAAACGAAGGGCTGTTGGAGGGGAGGTGGGTGGGGAAATGGGATAACTGGGTGATAATGGGCATTAAGGGCACGTGATGTGATGAGCACTGGGTGTTATATGCAGCTGATGATTAACAACTCTACATCTGAAATTAATGACGTACGGTATGTTGGCTAATTGAATTAAAAAAACAAACAAACCCACAAAACTTGTATGTAGTCTTGCTGCTCTCATAGAGTCTCTGGGAGCTGCTCTACTCCCAAACAGACAAATGAGGGTTGAGCCCTGAGTGGGAAGTAAGACTATGTTGTGGGTGGGAATATCCAGGATTCAGGCTAAGGGGTCACCAGGGTCAGATCAACAGAGGCAGGATTCAGGACTGGAACTACAAAGAGCTGAGAGGTGGAGAAAAACTGAAGATGTGTAGGCAGCAAGGAAGGGTTCCCTGAGGCCTGAAGACCAAAGCAACACATTGAGCTTTGGAACAATCGAGGTTACAGGAGAAACTCTATTATCAAAAGTCCTCTAGGGAGGTATAAGAAGTTTGATGAGTGAGAAACAGTACTCCTGGTTAACAATGAAGCATACCCTCTTTGAAGAAAATTTGCAGTATAGCCAGAAAACACCCACATTTTAAAAGAAATATGATCTCACATTTTAGAAGAAATACTATCCCAAAATAATCACATAAGACTACTACAAATGCTAAACAAAGGCAAGAAATAACAAATTTAGATTCCTAAGGACTGTAATTGCCCAAGACAAAATCCCTGTCATGAAGTGTTCAAAGAACTAGAAAATGAGATTACAAAGATGAGTTTATATAGGAAACTATTAAGAATGAACAAATAGCCCAAGTATCCTTCAATAGTACACACACACACACACACACACACACAGAGGGAGGAATATTATTTAGCCATAAAAAAGAATGAAATCTTGCCATTTGCAATAACACAGATGGCTCTAAAGAGTATAATGCTAAGTGAAATAAGTCCAAGAAAGACAAATACATTATTTCACTCATATGTGGAAGTTAGAAACAAAAAAAACACATCAAAAAACAGACTTTAACTATAGAGAACAAACTGGTAGTTACTGACAGGGAGGTGAATGGGGAGATGGATGAAATCGGTGATGGAAAAAGAGTATACTTATCATGGGGCATCTGGGTGGCTTCGTCAGTTAAGTGTCTGCATTTGGCTCAGGTCATGGGATTGAGCCCCATGTCTGACTCTCTGCCTCTCCCCTGGCTTTTGTTCTCTCTCCCTCTGTCAAATAAATAAAATCTTTAAAAAAATATATACTTATCATGATGAACAGTGTGAGTAATATATAGAATTGCTGAATCACTGTATTATATACCTGAAATTAATGTAGTACTGTATATTAACTGTAGTGAAATTAAAATTTTAAATGAATGAACAGAAAAATGAAATACTTTGATTAAAATACAAAAAAAAAGGAATGAATAGATAAAGGAATGGAAAGGAGCTTGTAGAAATAGAAACTATACTTGTGGGTGCCTGGGTGGCTCAGTGGGTTAAGCCACTGCCTTCGGCTCAGGTCATGATCTCAGGGTCCTGGGATCGAGTCCCACATCGGGCTCTCTGCTCAGCAGGGAGCCTGCTTCCTCCTCTCTCTCTCTGCCTTCCTCTGTGCCTACTTGTGATCTCTCTCTGTCAAATAAATAAATAAAATCTTAAAAAAAAAAAAAAGAAACTATACTTGTTGTAGTAAAAAGATGAATGGACCTCTAATTTTTTGCTGAATACTAAAGTTTCTAAGTTTTGCTATTATGAATACTGCTGTGGTAAATAGGGGAACAGGAATTTTTTTTTTACATCTCTGATTATTTTTTTAATAAAGATTTCTAGAAGTTTAAAAAAAAGAAACTAAGACAAAAGCCCCTGCATGAATAAGCATATTAGTTATCAGTTATGGTGTGATGAAATAGCCCAAACTCTAGCAGCTCAATACAACAAATATTTATTATCTCAAAGTTTCTGGGGGTCAGAAGTTTGTGAGTGGCTTAGCCAGGTGGCTGTGGCTCGAAATACCTAATAAGCATTTATCATTAACACATCAGCTGGGGCTGCAGAATCTGCTTCCAACATGGCTCACTCACATGACTGCTTTCAGGAGGCCTCAGCTTCCCACCATTTAAGCTTTTCAATAGGGCTGTTTAATGGAATGAATTGTGTCTTCCCAAAATTCATATGTTGAGACCCTAACCCCAAATGTGACTATATTTGGAAATAGCATGTTTAACAAGGTAGTTAAGGTTAAATGGAGTCATAAAGTTTGGTTTCTAATCCAAAAGGACTGGTGTCCTTCTAAGATGAGTAAGGGACATGAGAACATTCTCTCCACGCCAGCTCCCCAGTCTTTCTCTGTGCACAGAGGAAAGTTCATGTGTTAATACAGCAAGAAGGTGGCCACCTGCAAGCCAGGTGTCTCACTAGAAACTAACCCTGCCTGGTACCTTATCTGGGACTTGCAGTCTCCAGAACTATGAGAAAATAAAATTCTATTTAAGCCACCCAGTCTTATATTCTGCTGTAGCAGCACAAGCAGACAGACTAACATGGGCTGCTTGAGCATCTTTACAGCATGGCAGCTGGTTTTCCCCAGAGCAAGAGATGAAAGAGATTGAGAGAAAAAACTGGCAGCAATGCCTATTCTGACTTAGTCTCAGAAATCAAGAGGTATCACTTCCATCATGTTTTCAGTTTATTAGAATTGAGACACTGGGTCCAGCCTACTCAATGGGAGTGGGATGAAACTTCACTTCTCCAAAAAGGAGTGTGAATTTATGGATTACTTTTTTTATTTTAAAATTTTTAAAAAAATTTTTTAAATTTATTTGACAGAGATCACAAGTAGGCAGAGAAGCAGGCAGAGAGAGAGAGGAGGGAGTAGGCTCCCCGCCATGTGGAGAGCCCGATGTGAGGCTCAATCCCAAGGACCCTGGGATCATGACCCGAGCTGAAGGCAGAGGCTTCAACCCACTGAGCCATCCAGGCACCCTGAATTTGTGGATTATTTAAAAACCTTCATAATAGGTTAAAAAAGATTAGATATTGTTGAGTACCTGAAGGCCATTCTACAATCATTGTCACAGGGAGATAGAAAATGATTGAGTTGTTGGAGGGTAAAGTACTGGGCTACTAAAGTGGTGGGAGAATTGTGGGGAAGTCTCAGAAAGGAAAGTAATGTAGAAAGGATCCTTAAATTCTATGTATAAAATCTATCCAAGTCTTGGTCAGTTAAACTCCGTATGTATGTAGGATGCTCTGAGGAGCCTGTAAAAAGTCACCACTGGAAGGTGAAAGAACCGAACAGATCTGAGGTTCCAGCTGCTGACCATTTCAGTTGAAATAGTTTGGTGTTTGAGCCCAGCCAAGTTAATTGCCCGAAAGTATAAAAATCAGCACATTTACGAGGAACAACACAACAGAATCATGAATCTCGGTCATCCTCAATGTCTAGTATACAAAATCATTAGACAAGCAAAAAGAAAAGATGAAAATATGATCTATATTAAAAAGTGGAGCAATCAATAGAAACATCCTAAGATTATCCAGATATTGAGGTTAACAAAGAATTTAAAACAGCTATTGTAAATATCTTTAAGGAATTAAAGGAAAATGAATTAACAGATGGAGAAGCTTAGCAGAGAAATAGAGTAATAAAATACTGAAGTAGAAGTTTTAGAACTGAGAAGATTAACAAGTGTAATAAAAAATTCATTGAACAGGCTTCACAGCAAACCAGAGTCAGCAGAAGAGTAGGTGACCTTGAAGATGCATCAGTAGAAAGTGTCCATTTGAAGAATAGAAAAAAATACTCAAGCAAAGTGAATAGAAATTTAATGAACGGAGGAGACATTATTAAATGGGTTAACATACATGACCTGGAATCCTAGAAAGTGAAGAAAGACAGAGGGCTAAAAAATTAGAAAGAAATAATACAAAAAAATTGTTTAAATTTTAAGAGAATACAAACTTAAAGAGGATTACTATTAGAAATAAAGAGGAAGATTTCATAATGATAGGAGAAATTCATCTAGAAGATATTACAAATATAGCTGTGTATTTGCCTAATAATTAGGCTTCTAAAATATAAAGCAAATCCACAGTCATAATTTGAGATTTTAACACCTCTCCTCTTAGTAATTGATAGAACAACTAAGTATAAAAATTGATAATGAAATAGAAAATTTGAACAAATCTGTCAACCATCTTTTGATTTTTAGAGAAATATACCCATCGGCGGCAGAATACACACTTTTTTCAAGCATTCACAAAAATACATCATATACTGGGTTATAAAACAAGTCAATACATTTCAAAAAAACCAAAATCTTAACAAAGTATGTTCTCTAACCAAAGAGAATTAAATTATAGATTATTAATAAGCTATCTAGGAAAGTTCAAATCATTTGAAAATTAAGTAGTATCCTTCCAAATAATTAAAATGTCAGTAAAAAATTACAAAAGAGAAATATTTTTAATTGAATGATAAAGTTACAATATACCAAGATTTGTAAGGTGTAGCTAAAGAATTTGTAAAAGGGAAATATATAGCTATAAATGTTTATATTAGAAAAGAAATGTTCATAGTCAGTGATCTAAGCTTCCACCTTAAAGTAGAAAAAAAAAAAGATGAGCAACATACAATAGAGAGGACCCTCGGGTAAAATGTTCGTATCACCTGTCAAGAGTTCCCCTTTTATGTTGCTACTATTGTATTTTTGTGCCTTCTCACTTTTTGTTTTTTGATCAGTCTTGGTTAAGTGTTTATCAATTTCTTTACTCTTCTCTAAGAATCAGTATTTCTCATTGTTAATACTATTCTATATTCACTTTATTTTTTTTAAAGATTTTATTTATTTATTTGACAGAGAGAGATCACAAGTAGGCAGAGAGACAGGCAGAGAGAGAGGAAGGGAAGCAGGCCCCCCGCCGAGCAGGGAGCCCGATGCGGGACTCGATCCCAGGACCCTGAGATCATGACCTGAGCCGAAGGCAGCGGCTTAACCCACTGAGCCACCCAGGCGCCCACTATTCTATATTCACTTTAAATTGCATCATTTTCTACTTTCAGTCTTTTTAATCTTCATTTTGATTTTTTTTTTGCCATTTATCTTGATTTTCTGAAAATTTCCAGCTTCCTTGGTTGACTTCTTAATATTTAAACCTTTTTTGTTTTATATAAATATCAAATTATGGGTGTGAAATTTCTTTTATGAACTGCTTTAGTTGCATATGTAGTTGCATTATTGTTACCATTCAATTCCTAATGCTTTTTAATTGCCATTGGGATTTTTTTCTCTGACCTATGAGTTATTTAGAAAGTGTTTTCTTAAATTCCAAATATGTGATGATCTCCTAGTTATCATTTTCTTAATGATTTCTGTCTCTGGTCACTGTGCTCAAATCTGTGAACCTTTATTCAATTTCTCAGCATCTTGGTCTCTTGCAGAACTGGTAGTGGATCCAAGGGGAATAGCCCCAAACATAGAATTCCTCTCTGGGTCTCTTTCTCATCTAAGATCTTCTCCTGAAAATTCTCTTCACTGCCTTGTTGATTCTTGCATTTTACTAGATGTTCTCAGCAAAAGGTTTGATTCAAATTATGTAGTCTGTCATTACTAAGTGCAGAACGTCTACTCGTACTGATTTTTTACTGTGAGACATATAGAAAGAAAAGGGATTGGAAGATCTCATGGATAGAGAGAACAGTAAAAGACAAATAGTGGCTAGAAAAACAAAACTTTGACTAAAGAATAGAATGAAGAGGAGAAATAAGTTGATGCTTATATTTGTAATTGTTGCATGACAAAGCACCGCAGACTTGGTGGCTGGGCTCAGCCAAAGCTGGGGGTCTCATTTAAAGGTACAACAGAGAAAGGATCCACTTCTAAGTTCGCATACATAATATTTGGCAGAATTTAGTTCTTTTGGGGCTATTTGACTAAGGACCTCTATTTCTAGCATTGTGGGTTATGCATAGTCACATAGTTCTCTCCATAGAGCACCTCACAGTATGGCAACTTGCTTTATCAAAGCCAGCCAGTGAGAAGAGTGCTAGCAAGATGGAGTTATAATGTTATGGAGTACAAGCACAGAAATAACATCTCTTCATCTTTGCCATGTTTTTTTGGTGAGAATTATGTCACAGTTCCCGCCCATAATCAAGGAGAGGGGGCTGTGGAAGGATTTGAATACCAGAATGTGGAGATCATTCAGGGTCATCAAATACTTTGCCACAGTATTCCTTCCTGTATAAAAAGTTCTCTCTTCTTCTGGAAATACCAAAGAAAATGGGCAGCAGACCAGAAAGAAAAGAGTTAATATACTACAACTTCTGGAAAAGAAGCAAATTAAATATCAAAGTCTAATTTACAAGGAAAACAAGGTTAACTTTTAAGAAAAAAACTGTAATTAGAATTTAAAATATGGAAAAATTCCTAGCCTCTTCTAATGTTTAGCCTGGGAGTGAGAGTCCCTTGAAGCTATATAGTTGAAAAGAGAAGCGTGTTCACCTGGAGGTCTTAAAGGCCTATATAGAAAAACAAAACAGTATTTGTGCATGGTGTGAATTCGTTTGCCTTCTGTTATCATCAGAGAATTTTCCATGATTTATGAGTTTACTTCATTAATATTTGATATATGTGTTCCAAATTGATTTTTTATTAAGCATCTCAGGATAATTTTGAGGGTAGAGGATGTATCCTATTTATTGAAGTATGTAGTACTGCTAGTGCTGGGAAGTGAGGATAAAGTAGGTCACTTTGTTCTAGTTTTTGAAACTAATTGTCTACTTATCATAGAGCTCCTGAACAATTGCATTGTTGAAAATGCCATATATCAATTTCACATACACATATTAAAATGTACAACTATGTTAATAGATTTTCTATTTTTTTTAATAGGATCCAAATGAAGATACAGAATGGAATGAAATTTTAAGAGATTTTGGCATTCTTCCTCCAAAAGAAGAGCCAAAAGATGAAATTGAAGAAATGGTTTTACGTTTACAGAAAGAAGCAATGGGTACAGTTATGCATTTAGTGGGCTGGATAGAGATAATGATAGTGAAAGTGTATTTTATAAACTTAGAGGGAGAAAGAACATTAGAAATCCCACCCATACTTTTAAAATTAGGGGGCTGACACATAAAATTTTTAATTGATCTGTCAAATGTCATAAGCTAGTTAGTAACAGAGCTGTAATGTCCTGGAATCTAACCTATTGAGACTTTTCTCTGCCATATTCCTTCACCTTGTGATTATCTTCTATTTTGATCATGTGTGTAGTGTGTTTCATTTGTCAAGATTTTCAAGTACTTGGGAAATCTAAATTTATGGTGTCTAATTGATGTTCACATCTACTTTAATGTAGTTTGGTAGTTCTGTGAATTTGGAGGGAAATTCATACTTTAAACAAAGCTGAAGCAGTCAGCTGGAAAGTAGATTTATATATTGGAGAACCTGCAACATTAAAGATATTCTTTATCTCCATTTATCTATACATTGTATTTTCTAGCCATGTGACTATAAAGTAAAAACTTCTTTTTAAATAATTCAGTTATCTATAATTTATTTTTAGTTAAACCATATGAAAAGATGACTCTTGCACAGTTAAAGGAAGCTGAAGATGAATTTGATGAAGAAGATATGAGAGCTATTGAAATATATAGGTACAGTGATTTATTTGGGCAACTTAGTTTTTGAATGGAAAAGTATAAGAAAAACAAAAAAAATCTGATTTTTCCTATGGAATAGATTTTTTAAAAGAACAAAACGAGTTTTTAAGAACATTTTAGTTTTTTTTTCTTTTTAAGATTTATTCATTTATTTGAGAGAAAGAGAGAGGACGAGCAGGAGGGTCAGAGAAAGAAGGAGAAGCTGACTCTTCACTGACCAAGGGAGTCTGATTTTTGGGGGAAGTCTTGATCCAAAGACCCCAGGATCATGACCCGAGCTGAAGGCAGATGCTTAACTGACTGAGCCACGCAGCTGCCCCAGGAACATTTTAGTTTTTTGTCCCTTTTTTTTTTTTTTTTTTAAAGTAAGCCTTACACCCAACATGAGGCTTGAACTCACAACCCCAAGATCGAAAGTCACATGTTCTACCAACTGAACTGGTCAGGTGTCCTTTTAAGAACATTTTAAAATCAACTCACTATATAGAAGATGGGAATCTTTTTCTTGATATTTTTGCCGTTGCTTAAGTAAAAAAAAAAAAAAAAACTATCCAATGATATACAGTGGAACTTCATCAAGTTACATTTAAGTAAAGTGGAAAATATAAGTGGAAAATAAGTAAAGTGAAAAATAAAAGACCAATAGGAGCCACAGTTTTCCATCTAAGATAATGTCTATCATATAATAATGAAATGCCAGTCATAAATAAATTCTTTCAGAAATTAGAACAGATATATATTTTTTTCAACTTATCCTGAATGTCACAGAAAAATACCTCTTATGAATATAGGCACAAAATTTTTAAACAAAATATTAGCTAATTAGATCTAGCAATTAAAAAAGAACAATGCATCCTGATCAAGTGGGATTAGCCCCAAGAATGCTTTGTTTTAGGGGTGCCTGGGTGCCTCAGTTGTTAAGTGTCTGCCTTTGGCACAGGTCATGATCCCAGGGTCCTGGGATCAAGCAGGGCATTGAGAACCCTGCTCAGCAGGGAGTCTGCTTTTCCCTCTCCCAATCCCCCTGCTTGTGTTCTCTTTCTCACTCTTTCTGTCAAATGAATAAATAAAATCTTAAAAAAAAAAAAAGAAGAATGGTTTGTTTTCACATGAAAATGAAAAACAACAACAACAACCCCAACAACAGTGAATTGGTTTAGAAGGAGGAATAGTCTGGTAGCAATGAGTGTACCTAGCTCTTTGCTCTTGTTTTATAAATTCTGTTCTTTAATAACAGGAATCTTTGTTCCTGGGAGAACACTGTGTGAGTTGAATAATTAAAATATGAGTCTGGAGCATCTTGTGGTGCCAGAAAGTAAAGAAATGCTAAAGAAAACAAGCGTTTTAAAGGTATAGGAGCCAAACTAAAGATCAGAAAATGGCCATAGTTGGAACAACTTGAACAACAAAATAAATACTTATAATACTGAATGACAAAATAAATATCCAGAATTCCCTAGTGACATAAATAACTTGATATGTGAAAAAATTCAGAGAAAGTAACACCTCTTTTTCACTGAAAATTCCAGTATAGTGTTAGATTAGTGTTAGATGGAATGAGGAAAATAGAAAAATCATCGTCAAGGGCACCTGGGTGGCTTAGTTGGTTGAGTGTCTGCCTTTGGCTTAGGGCATGATCTCAGGGTCCGGGATTGAGTCCCCCACATCAGGCTCCCTGCTCAGTGGGGAGTCTGTTTCTCACTCTCTCTCATTTTCTGCCCCTTCCCTCCCCTGCTCGTGTTCTCGCTCTGGCTCCCACTCTCAAAATCTTAAAAAAACAAACAAACCAACCCATTAGAATACCAGAGTAATAATTCCCCATGGGCCAGGCCTGCTGACAGATGCTGAAATAAGTGGGGAAAGTTTAAATAGAAGGATACTTTCATAATCTCAAAGTTTCTCCCCTAAAATATTTAGTAATTATAAGGGAGGAAGTAGTAAGTCTACAGTGTAGAGTGTTGGCAGAGCCCATTTTATGGAAGTGACCAAGGTTAACATCACCAATAATATATATTGACATCAGGTAACTCCAGATATGACACACTGAGGAGGACACATTACCTATGTAGTGTCCTTGTCAATAATTCATAATCTCTGTCAAATTATAAAAATATATGAGAGAAACCCAAATTTGAGAGACTTTCAAAAAAACAACTGACTAAGCTGACATCAGGAAAGAAGGCAGAGTAGAAAGCTGCAGGAAGACATATGTCTACCTACATAGCTATTGTACTGCAGAAACGATCTCAAGCTACAGCTTTGGAACTCTGGAGTCTGTTCGAATACTTGCAGCTTCCAAGATTAAGTTTAGCTGGTAAGTTGTAGTTAGTATTGGTTGATTTCAGTCCTCAGTGGGGTATCAGCTACCCATCCCTCATTCCACCCCCACGGTAGATTAGTGTTTGGACAGCAGCCTGTGTTTCTGGCACAGCTTGCTGGAGCCAGAGTGGACAATAAAGACTCTGCCCTCAATATCATTTGATGTTCTGATTATGAATTGTTGCTTTGGAATGTGGAGGTATAGGCACAAAGAGTGGTTGCCATGGTATCAAGTTTTACTGGCTCAGGTAGCTTCCAGAGGATTTAAAGGGGCCATATCTATTCACTTGTTTGTTTATTTGTTTGTTTTGGGGCATTCAAGAACTACTCTATAAATGAGGGAATTTAGAAAGGCTTGGGGAAGATGAAAGCTCAGAAAAGACCAGAGATGACCTTAGTGCTTTTACATCAGGCTGATCCCTGGCACAGAGACACCATACAATAAGAAATCATAGGAGGCAGGGATCTGATTTCTAGAGTTACCACATTATAAGAATCCAGTGTCCTTTTCAACAACAACAACAAAAAATCACAAGACACACAAAGAAACAGAAAATTATGGCCCATTCAAGGAAGAAAATAAATTGATACAATGTATACCCGAAGAAGCCCAGATGTCAGACTTATTAGGCAAAGACGTTAAACCAACTAAGTTAAAGTTGCTTAAAGAGCTAAAGGAAGACATGGACAAAGATAGGAAAGGGTCATATGAATAAAGTGAGAATAGCAATAAAGAGACAGAAATTATAAAACAGAATGAAAAAATATATTCTGAAAATAAAAAGTACAATAAAAATTGAAGTGAGATATATATAAGGACTTCAAAAGCAGATTTGAACAAGCTGAAGAAAAAATCAGCAAATTTGAAGATAAGACAATTGAAATTATTGAGTCTGAGCAAGAGAAGGTAAAAGAATGAAGAAAAGTGAACAGAGCCTACTGTTCACTAATTGGCCTTACGATACACTGAGTGAGCCAATTTATAAGTGTGAGAATCTCAGCAGAAGAGAAAGGGCTAGAGAGCATATTTGAAGAAATAATGTCTGAAAGCTTCCCAAATTTGAGAAGAGACATAAGTCTGTTAAACCAAGATGCTCAATGAATTTTAGGTAGAAGAAACTCAAAGAGACCTACAAACAGATACGTCATAATCAGCTATGAAAAAATAAAAAGAGAAACTTGAAATCAGTGAGAGAGAAGCGACTTGTCACATATGAGAAACCGTTAATAAAACTGTCAGTGTCCCTGGAGCTAATAATAGGTTATATGTGTATAGAAAAATTAAAAAATTATAAAAATAAAAACAAAAAACTGTCAGTGTCTCATCAGAAATCTTGGAGGCCAGAAGTCAGCCAGTTGCTATATTGTAAGTGCTGCAAAACAACACCACATACAACTGTCAACTGAGAATTCTTCATTTGGCAAAACTATGCTATAAGAATGAAGGAGAGGGGGTGCCTTGGTGGGTCAGTGGGTAAAGGCCTCTGCCTTCGGCTCAGGTCATGACCCCAGGGTCCTCGGATTGAGCCCGCATCGGGCTCTCTGCTCAGCAGGGAGCCTGCTTCCTCCTCTCTCTCTGCCTGCTTCTCTGTCTGCTTGTGACCTCTGTCTGTCAAATAAATAAATAAAATCTTTAAAAAAAAAAAAAGAGTGAAGGAGAAATGAAGAGATTCCTAGATAAAAGCTTAGTGAGTTTGTTACTCTTAGAATTGCCCTAAAGAATTAGCTAAAGGAGTCCTGCAGGCTGAAATTAAAGGGCATTAGACAGTAACTCAAAGCCTTCTGAAGAAGTAAGTAGCATAGGTAAAGGTAACTACACAAGTAAATATAAAAGAATTACTCAACTTTGGTTCTTAACTCTATTTTTACCTGTATGATTTAAAAGGTAAATATATAAAACAACAGCTGTAAGTTGATGTTAATGGACAGACAGTATATAACAATGTAGGTTGTAACAATAATAGTATAAAAGGGGAAGGATGAAGTATATACCAGCAGAGTGTTTGTGTGATACTGAAATTAAGTTGGTATTATTCACAGTAGGTTGTTATATTAATTTTAATCTTTAAGGTAACCACAAAGAAAAAACTAAAAGAATAAAGAACAGAAAAGAAGCAAATTAAAATGGCACATTATAAAAATCAACTAAATACAAAAAGAAACAGTGAAGGGAGAATTAAGGGGGAAAGTCACATAAAGGAACACAAAAAAGAGTTAAATGGCAGAAGTTAGTCTGAAAGAGGGATCTTCATGGGTGGGGGCAGCCTAATTCCTTACCTGGTTGTTTTGCTTGTAGCTGTGTCATACTGCTGGCAGTATGTTTTTCAAGATGTATATCTTTTGCCATGGGTGCCTCAGCAATCAAGAGCTTAATGTCAGGCACTTATATGAAAATTAAAAAGTGTCACGTCAGGCACTTAACATTGCATAGTTTAAGTGTATTTTAAATTAGTCCAGCTGATCTCCAATTAAGAGCAGAAGTTGGCAAAATGAATACAAAGAAACATAATCCATGTTCTGAAAACCAAAGATATCTTGAGAAAGAACAAAGTTGGAGGACTCAAACTTCCTGATTTTAAAACTTACTACAAAGTGACAGTAATCTAAATAACATAGCAATGACCTAAGGCTAGACATATGGACCAACAAAATAGAATAGGAAACCTAGAAAGAAACCTCCCTATATACAGTCAAATTATTTTCAACAAGGTGCCAAGACCATTGGATCTTTTCAACAAATGGTGCTGAGAAAACTGGATTTCCACATGTAGAAGAGCAAAATTGGACTCCTACGGTGTATCATAAACAAAAAATAAAGTGGATCAAAGACCTAAAAGACCTAAATATAAGAATTGCATTTAAAAGATTCTAAATGTAAGAATTAAAACTATAAAATTCTTTGAAGAAAACATGGAAGGGGAGTAGTGTCCATGACATTGGATTTGGCAATGATTTCTTGGAAATGACACCAAAAGCATAGGCAACAAAAGAAAAAATAGATAAACTGGACTTTATCAAATTTTAAAACTTCTGTGCAAAGGACACTGTCAAGAGAGTGAAAAGATAACCCACAAAATGGGAGAAAGTATTTGCAAATTATATATAGGATATGGGATTACTAACCAGAATATATAAAGAATTCCTAGAACTCAACAACAAAAGAAAATAACCCAATTTAAAAATATGCAAAGGACTCGAATAGACATTTCTCCAAAGCAGAAATACAAATGGAAAATAAGTATATGAAAAGATGATCAACTTAATTAGTCATTAGGGAAATGCATATCAAAACCATGAGATTCCACTTCATTCTCACTAGGGTGCTTATAAAGAATACAATAAGAGTTGGTGAGCATGTGGAGAAACTGGAACCCTCAGAAATTGCTGGTGGGAATATAAAATGGTGCACTGCTTTGAAAAACAGTCTGGAATTTCTTCAAATGTTAAACATGGAATTATCATATAATCCAGAAATTACTCTAAGGTAGATATATATACAAAACATGTACATGTACATGAATGTTCACAGCAGCATTATTTGTAATAGTCAAAAAAAAAAAAACAAAACAAAGAATGTGAATGTCCATCAACTAACTGGGTAGTAGATAAAGTGTGGTGTACCTGTACAATGGAATTTTATTTAGCCAGGCAAAGGATTTTGATGCTGACACATGGTACAGGACTGAACCTTGAGAATACTATGTTAAGTGAAAGTAACCAGTGACAGAAGGCCACATTTTTATATGATTCCATTTATGCAAAATGTCCCAGGATTGGAAAATCTATAGAGACAGAAAGTAGATTATCAATTACTAAGGCCTATGATGGGGGAATAGGGAATAACTACAGATTAGATTTTGGGGGTTAGTAAAAATATTCTAGAATCAGATAGTGGTGATGGATGCACAACTTTCTGAATCTTTTAAAAATCAATGAATTGGGGGTGCCAGGGTGGCTCAGTCCATTGTGTGTCTGACTCTTGACTTTGGCTCAGATCATAGTCTTAGGGTCGTGAGTTGGAGCCCCATCTCGGGGTCTGCTCTGTGTTCAGCAGGGAATCTGCTTCTCCATCACCCTCTCCCTCTGCCCCCTTCCCCAGCTCCCATTTTCTCTCTCTCTTTCTCTCTTTAAAATCAATCGATCAAAAATTTATAAAAAGTAACTGACCTAAACTCTAAATAGTTGAATTTTATTGCTAGGAAGAAGGATGGATGGAAAGGAATCTGTAGATTAAATGAGACTTAAGAGATATAACAACCACTTTCATAAATCTAATTTGGATCCACATTTGAATAAACAAACTTTTAAAAATGGTTACAGTACTCAGTACCACTGAACACTTGGAAATGGTTAAATGGTAAATTTTATGGCTATTTTATGTATTTTAGAATAGGATTATTTGAATAATATCTGAATATATTAAGGAATTAATTGTTTTAGGTATGATTGTGCCATGTGAATTAAATTTTTTAAAGTATCCTCATCTTTTGGAGATATGTAATGAAATATTTTCAGATGAAATTACATGATATCTTACATTTGTTTCAGAATAGTTCTTGAGATGGGAAGTTAATGGGGGTGGAGATGCAAGAGGATAGACCATGCATACATCTGGGATCTCTTTACCTTTGTGTAAAGTAGTGGACACTTAGTAGTGTCTATGTTATAAAGCTTAAAAGTGCTCATTCCTGAGGCCAGCATCAAGAGGTAATATTCAGTAAATTTGGATTGGATCTTAGGAATATGCCCATCTGCTGTGCCTAAGTGATTATCATATAGGATGTCCACATGTCTTAACTTGAAAAGCATTGCTTTAGACCAGGCTCACTTGTAAAACATAGGTGCTAAAACCTTAAATACCATATTGGCAAATAAAACAGTATATTAAAATAGTCACCTAGAGTGAATAATTAGTTTATTCAAGGAATGCAAAGATTGTTCAAGGATAGCAATTGTACTGATATAATCATTTGTGTCAGCAGCATTTATTGAGATGATTAATGCTGTTGTAACAGACAACTACAGGATCTCAATGGTTTTAGGCAGGACAGTTCCTCACCCACAGGTGGTGCGTGTCCTGTAATTCTCCTGAGCAGCTCTCCTTTGGATGATGACTAGGAATCTGGGCTGTTTTCATTAGGTTCTCTTCATCAGGTCAGAATCCTTTCCCTCCAGGCTTGGGGACTAGGGAGATAACGTGAGTGACAGCATACAACATTTCAGGGGTGAGTCACAGAAATGCACATATCACTTTCACTCCTGTTGGCCATAATCCAAGCTCCTAGGCCTAATCTAATTGCAAGGGAAGCTGGCCAATGTAGTCTTCCCATGAGCGCTGGAAGAGGAAGCTATACCAGTGACCACCCAGCCAATCTCTGCCCTAGAGATTAAAGAGAGATACTCTGTGTGGAAGTTCTTCCACTGCCATATTCCATATCAAAAGTCCAACTCTAATTGCCACCAACTTTGGTATTACTTTCGTATCTCTGTTGTCACTTCAAAGGAAAAAGGAACATGTAACCTTTCAAAAGTTATTAACATGGGAAAATTCTGTAGTCATCCTGATAGTGGTGATTTAAAGTAAATTCCTTATTATAGCCAAAACAACAGAAAAATTTTAGGTCTTTTATTTTTTTAAGATTTATTTATTTATTCGAGAGAGAGAGAGCAAGCGAGCAAGCAGGGGAGAAGAAGAAGAAGCAGGCTCCTTGCTGAGCAGGGAACCTGATGTGGGGCTCCATTTCAGGTCCCTGAGATCATGACCTGAGCCAAAAGCAAACGTTTAACCAAGTGAGCCACCTAGGTGCCCCTTAAGAATTTTTTTTTTAAGATTTATTTATTTATTTATTTGACAGACAGAGATCACAAGTAGGCAGAGAGGCAGGCAGAGAGAGAGGGAAGCAGGCCCGGCTTGAGCAGAGAGCCCGATGCGGCGCTCGATCCCAGGACCCTGAGATCATGACCCGAGCCGAAGGCAGAGGGCTTAACCCACTGAGCCACCCAGGTGCCCTAACCCTTAAGAATTTTTTTAAAGCAGTTTTATATTCACAGCAAAACTGAGCGGAAGATACAGAGATTTCCAATATACCTCCTACCCCAGCACATACATAGTCTCCCGCATTGTCAGCATCTCCCACGAGAGTGATAGATGTACTATAACTGATGATCCCACATTGATACATCACAATCACCCGAAGTCCAAAGTGTACATTACAGTTCATCCTTAGTGTTGTGTTTTCTATGAGCTTGGACAAATGCAGGACATGTACCCATCATTATGGTATCATACAAAGTATTTTCACTGCCTGGAAAACGTTCATGTCTGCCCATTTGCCAGCCTCCCTACCACCTGCCAATCCCTGGCAACCACTGATCTCTTTACTGTCTCTGTAGTCTTGCCTTTTCCAGATCGCCATATCGCTGGGGTCATATACATGTAGCCTTCTCAGATTGGCTTCTTTCACTTAGTAATATGCATTTAAGGTTCTTCTGTGTCTTTTCATGGCTTGATAGCTCATTTCTTTTTAATACTGACTAATACTACATTATCTGGATGTACCACAGCGTATCCATTCACTTGCTGAAGGATATCTTGATTGCTTCCAAATTTTGGCAATGATAAACGTTAGAGCTACTATAAACACCTGCGTGCATATTTTTGTGTACACGTAGTTTTCACTCCTTTGCATAAATACCAAGGAGCACGATAGCTGGATGATATGGTATGAGTATGTTTAATTATATAAGAAACCTCCAACTGTCTTCCAAAAGGTATACATTTTATATTCCCACTGCAATGAATGAGAGCTCCTGTTATCCCACATCCTCTCAATTTTTCGGTGTCAGTGTTCTGGATTTTGGCCCTTTTAATAGACACATAGCTGTCTCTTACTATTTCAGTTTACGTTTCCCTGATGACACAGATGTAGAGCAATCTTTTCATACCATTATTTGTCATCAATATATTCTTTGGTGAGTTGTCTGTTAAGGTCTTTGGTCCATTTTCCAAAGCACGTTGTTTGCTTTCTTAATGTTGAGGTTTTAGAGTTCTTTGTATATTTTGGATAATAGTTCTTCATCAAATGTGTCTTCTGCAAATATTTTCTTCCAGTCTTTGCGAAGGAGCGAGATCCCTATAGACAACAGTTGCTGCCGTGGCTTTCTGATCCCCAGTGTAGGCTGACAGCAGGACACATTGATTCCCCCAGTTTCTGGATTGCAAGCAGAGAAAGCCCGGCAGACCAGTTTTCAGTGTTGTTTTGGGAGTCATTCCTGGTAGCTCAGCCTAGAATCTTCATTTTTACACCTCGTGGGTAAAGCGCTTAATCCCCCAGATTAAGCCTGTTTAAAATGGCTGGAGGGCTTTCTGGTTTTGTGACTGAATCCCAACTGATAATGATTGCTAGGTGAAAAATGCTGGCCATTGAACACTGTGTCCCTTTCTGATGACAAAAACAACCTGGGTGTTTGTGAATATCCCTGCCCAATCCACTGAAATAACAAAGAAAAATGAGGAGAAGGTGTGGGAGTAGAGGAGGAAGAGAAGTCGCTGACAGTCACACCATGAAGTAGGGTGTGGTCCCATCACTGGAAAGAAAGCTTTTTGAAATTTTTGGTAGATCTAGCCAGTGAGATCAAATTGGAGGAATTAATGGTAGTGACGCTAAATACTCATAGTGAACATAATAGGGCTCCCAAGAGATTTTTGGAGTAACCGTAAATTCTGAATATCTGGGTCAATAGAGAGAAAACTGAAGGACCTCAGTTTGAAAGTCATGAAAAGGCCCTAGGTTTGTATTCCTCTTCTTGGCATTCTCCTCGAGGCTTCATTTTGCTTGGCTTACTCATTATGTAAAGTGAGTGGTTTTACCTGACATGTTTCTAATACGTGAAATAAGGACAGAGTGTCCTAAAATATACCTGGATTTTGTATTTATTCAGGTATGGTCATGCCAACGGAACAGGAAATAATTGCCATTGCAAGGATAGGTTATTACTCAGTTCTCAAGAGCAGCAGACAGGCCCTGCAACTCAGGGCCATAGAAGGAAGGACCAGAGTTGGCTAAGAGGCAGGAGTGAGGTGATAGTATGGACACGGCACTTCGCTGTGATTTCCATGGAAAAGGCAAGCCACACAGGCTAAGCAGATTTAGGATTGGCTAGTCTGTATAATTTTGTCAGGCTCTGGGCTGTAGGAGCTGTCCCCAGTTGTCTGACTCTTGGCGCAGGCACGCTTAGGGAATAGAAATAGTGACTCAGGCCAATAAAGGAGGCGGTTGAGGGATTGGGCTCTGGATTGGTTGGTTTGCTTTTAAGCAATGTGTTCTGCAGTGGTTACTTGCTATCTTTAGAAATTACCTAGTCCTGGGAGAGGCAGTCCTTCCAGGATCAGCTAGGTCCCAGATGCCAGAGCATCAGTACAGAAAATAAGAAAATGGGGGAACTGGCTGGCTCAGTCAGTAGAGCACATGACTCTTGATCCTGGGGTTGTGAGTTTGAGCTCCATGTTGGATATAGAGGTTACTTAAAAAAAATTTTTTAATTATGCAGAAAATAAGAAAATATAGTTAATACACAGAGAAAGAATGGAGCATGTACTCCCAGATAACTTAGAGATATAGAATCAGTAACTTTTCAGAAACTTGCGGATGTGTCAGAAACCATTTGAATGTGCTGCATAAATCCAAGCATTCAACAACTAAATCAAAACATGCAAATTTTTAAAAAGATTTTATTTATTTATTTGACAGAGAAAGAGAGCACAAGTAGGCGAAGCAGCAGGCAGGGGGAGAGGGAGAAGCAGGCTCCCCACCGAGCAGGGAGACTGATGTGGGGCTCGATCCCACAGCTCTGGGATCATGACCTGAGTGGAAGTCAGATGCTTAATCCACTGGGCCAACCAGGTGCCCAAAACACGCAAATTTTGACAGTTGTTTAACAAAGTTTCCAAGTTCTCTGTGGAGGGCAAATTTCTCTAGGTAACACGTACTGAATGCTCTCTGTGTGCTCAGCACCATCGTAAGACATCTACATGGAATATCTCATTAATCCCCAGCAATCTTATGCAAGTACGTATTAATATTATTACCATTCGCAGTTGGGGAACTGAAGTTTAGAGAGATTAAATAACTTGAGTTCATGCTACTCCCAAGTGGGAGCTGGCATTTAAACTCAGTTTAGTCTCACCTTAGAGTAATCACTCTTCCCTATTATTTCTCTTCCTGCAATAAAAGTATAACAAGTAATTATACATATTTGCAAAGCTTTTGGACTGAAGGTCAGTTTAGCATGATAGTTAAGAGCATGTAAACAGGGTAATAATAGTACTAACTTGATAAATTAGTTAATGTAATGCGCTTAAAACAGTGCTTGGCAACATAGTAAGCACTCAATAAATGTCAGCTATTATTAATGTATATTCCTTACTAAGTGTTTAACCTGTATATGAGAATTTGTTGGCTCAATGTTTAAATAAACTCTCTATAGCTAAGATTAAGACCTAGTCTTAAATAAAAATAAATTTAAAAGGCAATAGCTAACTCTTTATTCTTTGCAATACCTGTAACACAAATGCCCATATGAAAAGAGAAATTAGGGGGTGCCTGGGTGGCTCAGTCGTTTAAGTGTCTGTCTTCAGCTCATGTCATGACCCCAGGGTTCTGGGATGAGCCCTTGTCTAGCTCCCTGCTCAGTGGGGAGCTTGCTTTTCCATCTCCTTCTGCCTCTCCCTGCAGCTTGTGTGGTCTCTCTCTCTCAAATAAATAAATAAAATATCTTAAAAAAGGGAAAAAAAAGAAAAGAAAAATTGGTATTATAATACCACTAACAGTTATTCTACCATTCTTTAAAAGTGTTTGATAGGTACTAGCATCACATTCATTGCCCTAAATTGTTACTATATCTAGGAATGGCCTGAAGACTATAATGATTTTCTTTTTCCATTTCATTTTTTTAATCAGAGAAAAGCGGTTACAGGAATGGAAAGCTCTTAGGAAAAAACAAAAATTTGGGGAATTAAGAGAAATTTCTGGAAATCAGTACGTGAATGAAGTCACAAATGCAGAAAAAGATGTATCAGTTATAATTCATTTATACAGATCAAGGTAATTACCATAACATTTTTGCAAAATATTAATATACTAGGAGTATTTTAAGATATTTATGTCTGGTTTTGAGATTTTATAAATTATATAACAAAGCCTATTCAAGAAAAGAAAGCATATATAATATTAAAAAACAGAATCTAACCAAGTAAATTTGAAGATCTAATTGGTTTCATTAAGTGATTAATGAATCAGGCAGCATCCTATCCAGCAGGTGGAGGGGAATTGCAAGGAGTTGTACAAAATGGAAGGTTTTTATAGCAAGGAGGGTGGGACAGGAAGTTATTAGTAAAAGAAAAGAAAGGATTATTTCAGGCAAAGTGACTTTCTCTTAGGGGGAACAGGAGGGGTGTTTAATTAGATGGATCACCTCATCTTCCTTTGGGGAATGGAGAGCTCATGTAACAGATTACCTCATTTGGTACTGACCACAAAATTCCAGATATCACTCCTGGAGAGGTTGAAACTGTAATTAAGTCTTTGCTATCCCGGGGGGCAAGTGATTCCACCTTGGGCCTGTGGCTTTCTTTTTAACATAAACATACATGTATGTAGGGAGTAATGGGCTTCAGGGATTTAGGTATTTTATTATGTTTTCATGTCTAATTTAAAGAACTTGTCACATTTTTTAGGAGAATAGCATTCTTTCAGGGCACCTGACTGGCTCAGTCAGAAGAGCGGTCAGCACTTGATCTCAGGGTTGAGTTTGAGCCTCATGTTGGGTGTAGAGATTACTTAAATAAATCCACTTAAAAAAAAAAAAAAGGAGAAAAATAACACTTTTAGGCAGTTATTTTTTAAAATTTATTATGGAAAATTTCAAACATATAGAAAAGTAGAAAGAATGATAAAATGTACACCCTAAAGGCCAGCTGGGTAGATTAAAAAATGAACATTTCCCCACTTTTGTATGTTTTATTTATATGTAGGTGTGTGCATGTGTATTTTTTGCAGAATCAGTTCAAAGTAAATTATATACAGCATAAACCTTTCTTCCTGAGTACTTCAGCATGCATCTTCAAAATATAAGGGCATTTTTCTATATAGCCGTAATGCTGTTTTCTCACCTAACAAAATTACTAATAATTCCAAAATTAATAATTAATGAAGAATCCAGTCAAGGGTCATGCAGTGCATTTGGATATATCATGTCTTTTAAGTCTCTTTTAACGGAACAATTCCTGTGTACTCCCCTATGCTCCTAAATCAATTAATTTATAGTGCCTACTTGTACTAAGTATAACCCAAATGTCCCCTGACCTACCAGCCTAGTATACAGTAACTGGGTAGAGTGGACTTTCCCCAACTCTGTGCCACAGAGACACTGCTAGCTCCCAGAGTTTCACAGATCTCTCCAGCATTAGGTCCCTGCTACTCTGCCTGGGCTCCAAGCCAGTCCAGGAACAGAGGCCACAAGTTTCCCCCATTGTTGTCATTTCATTCTTTGAAAAAAAAAATTTCTTCTCTCCTCAGGTCCTCACAGAAACTCTGCACAGAGCAATTTATGCAAATTAGAGCCCTGCTGTTTACCAGCTTACCAGTTTCTCGCACAAATTTTGAGAGGACACCATGTCCCATTAAAGAAGACATTACTGTAATTGTAACTAAAATGCTTAGTAATTAATTTTTGAGCAGCTGAAAGCCTTAAAAAGAATCATTTCCCGCTTTTCCTGTACCACTTAGCTGGTTAAACCAGTTCGTAAATGATGCTGATTTTGGTTCCTCACCAGGAAGTATGAGGCACACTGACATTTACAATAGTGGGATCTCTGTGTGAGAAATGTTACATACTGAGGTGGTTCACTGAGTGTCTTTTCTGGGACCCAGTATGATTAGCAGAATGGATGCTGGTTCTGAATGCCCATACCACAGCATAAAATTACTTACTTTGATGGTTATTTCTAGATAAATGATTAGATTGGACAAATAATTTTCAAAAATTCAATGAAGAGATTAAATGTGTTACAGTTTCAGCTAGGCTGTTTCAAACTCTCATTTCCTCTGATGGACTCAAAGAATAAGCATTTTTAAATAATTTAAGTATCTGTGACCCTGGAAGATTTTTTGAGGTTCAATTGTCTAAGATAGTTGCATAAAATATTCATTTCTCTTGACATTAAGATAATGCATTAATGTGTTGGTATAAAACACCCATTTTAAGAAAATTAATCTATAATCAATTTAATAAAACAAAATAATTACTTGTGTGACAAATAGTCCTTAGCAAACTCCAGTTTTGTGGGGTTTTTTAAAGATTTATTTATTTATCTGACAGAGACACAGGGAGAGAGGAACACAAATGGGGGAGTGGGAGAGGGAGAAGCAGGCCTCCCGCTGAGCAGCAGCCCGATGTGGGGCTCCGTCCCAGGACCCTGGGATCATGACCTGAGCTGAAGGCAGATGCCCAATGACTGAGCCACCCAGGTGCCCCAAATGCCTAGTTTTTAATAATGGATTGACTCGTAACTTTCCGTATCGTAGAGTATAACTGCTAAATAGATTTGCATTTCTAGCTGCCTTCTTTTCAAGATTTTATTTATTTATTTATTTGACAGATAGAGATCACAAGTAGGCAGAGAGGCAGGCAGAGAGAGGAGGAAAGGCAGGTAGAGAGAGCCCGAGTAGGGCTCGATCCCAAGACCCCGGGATCATGACCCAGCTTAAAGCAGAGGCTTTAACCCACTGAGCCACCCAGGCGCCCCTTCTAGCTGCCTTCTATAAATTTTACAGGAACAGAGTTGTTTGTTTGTTTAAGATTTTATTTATCTGAAAGAGAGAGTGAGTGAGAGAGCACAAGCAGGGGCGCTGCAGAGGGAGAGGGAGAAGCAGGCTCCCTGCTCAGTAGGGAGCCTGAGGCAGGGCTCCAATCCAGGACGCAGGATCGTGACCTGAGCCCAACGCAGAGGCTTAATGGACTGAGCCACTCAGGCACCCCAAGAGTTTGTTTTTTAAGTAGGTTCCTATGTTCTGTAATTTTAATGTCTTTTTGCCATTAAATTTGCCATTAAAATTATAGAACTGGACTTACTGTTCATCCAAGTGAAGGCTCAGCTTGCCTGGTGTCCCCTAGGGGGATCTAATCACCCTGGGCCAGCAAGCTTAGTGGCTGAGCTTCAGGTCAGCCTTAACTGTTACTTTATTCAGTCTTACACCTGTGTCCAAATTCTAGTTTTGGGTTTCTACATCATTCCTATGCCAAATGCATATTTTAAGCCTTGAATATCATAACTAGGCCCTAATCTCACATTCTAGTGCAGAAGTCTCCCTTATATTTTACAGTTCTTCTGGGGTTAAATTCTGGCCCCTGAATGCTGGAGAGACCACAGAGAACCTTGAAAGCTACACTGAGGAGCCCAGACTTTATATTGAAGGCAGTTAGGAGCCATTGAGGGATTTTAAGCTTGAGGGCAGGGCAATTGTTGCATGGTGAGAATTTCATGCTGAGCTCCCTTCTCAGCAAGGTCAAGGATGAATTTGGGATACCAAGACTGGAAACAGACCACTTAGGACAATCTAATGAAGCTCAGATAAGAAAGGAAAGGAGGCGGCACCTGGGTGGCTCAGTGGATTAAAGCTTCTGCCTTCAGCTCAGGTCATGATCCCAGGGTCCTGGGATTGAGCCTGCTCACTCGGGCTCTCTGCTCGGCAGAGCCTGTTTCCTCCTCTCTCTGCCTGCTTGTGATCTCTGTTGGTCAAATAAATAAAATCTTTAATAAAAAAAAAAAAAAGGAAAGGAGAAAGGTAATGGTGAAAAAGAGGAGAGCTTAGGTATGAGATAAGGAAGTAGAAGCAACATGATTTGATTACCGATTAGATGTTGTAGAGAATAGAGATTTTTGGCCTCAGCGACAACCTAAGAAAATACAGAAGAAATGTATAATATATATGGATATATATTTTTTTCTTCGAGGGAGGAGGGGAGATGACGTTCATCAATGTTGATATCAGAATGGTAAGATTGCACAGTGAATGTGTCTAGTGTGAGAAGAGGATCCAGGACAGAATCACAAAGAACATCTACATTTGAGTCATAGAAGAAGGAAGCCAAAGAAATAAAAAGGAAATTAATAGAAAGTGTTATCACAGCAGCTCTTCCTGCCCACAGGTCCTGTCCCTGTGCTTTAATAAAACTGCCTTTTTTTGCACTGGGGGGGAAAAAAAAGGTGTTATCACAAAAGCCAAAAAAAGGGAAAACCTTTCAAGAAAGGAAAGGAATGGAGCATAGAGATTATTATTTTCCTTTTTATTTGGGCTATGAACAGGAGAGTAGTCATTTGAAGGAGACAGAGTTGTAAGAACTTTTAAAAAATTTAGTAACTTATATTTATAGAAAGTGGAGAAGATTGAAAGAAGCAGTTAAAGAGATCGCAAAATAACAGAGAAAGGTCCCATGCGAAATGAGTATGTGATAAAGGATGGACTCTGAAAGTTTGATAAGGCTGTGAGTGAGTAAGAGAGAAAAGGAATTAATTGAAGAATGGGTATTTTTGGAGTCTCGTGATAGCTGAAAGAATTGCAGGTTCTGGTCACACTTCCAATCAAGTTTTTAAAGTTTAGTTATTGTTAGTAATCTCTATACCCAACATGGGGCTCATACTTTTGACTCCAAGATCAAGGGTCTTACGCTCTTCCAACTGAGCCAGTCAGGCCGATTAGCTGTTGGGGAATAGTTCTGGATAATGGGGAACAGCATGCTGCATAGAGTGGAGTGTCAAAGAAAAGTGGGTGAAGTATGTTAGAGTCAAGAAATTCAAGGAAGTTTGAGATGAGACACTTTGGATGTCATAATCTCATGTGGGAATAAGCCCAAGGTGGTGGAAAGTGTTGGAATCCCTTGTTTCATCTCAGAACTGCCAAAGATTCTCTAGAAGTGCCCTGTCTTGTTTTATTTTTCCTAGGTCCTATAAACTGGGAACTAACTTCATGAAACTGATGCTAGGTCAGATGTAGTTAGCCTTAGTTAGGCATCAAATTCCCACGGTAGCAAGCTTCACTCCCAGGCTATAATTGTGTTGACAATAAATATGGGAGGACTCTGTAGTTTATCATTACTAAAGGTAACAATGGAGGATGAGAGTTGATATGCTGTTATATTAAAAGAATATCCAAAGAGGTACACCTGAGTGGCTCAAGTTGGTTAAGCTTCCCACTCTTGGTTTCCACCCAGGTCTTGATCTTATGGGTCAAGGGATGGGGCTCTGCACTCAGCAGGGAGTCTGCTTGATGCTTCTCTCCCTCTGCCCCTCCCCCCACCCACACACACTCTCTTTGTCAAACAAATAAATTTAAAAAAAAAAAAAAGACTATCCAAAGGTACATTTTTGTCATGGAGATGTTTCACTTACTCTGTTAGACTGAGATAAGTAGTCTGTTTTTAAAGATATTGTGTGCTATTTCTCTTTTTAGCATCCCAATGTGTTTGTTGGTTAACCAGCATCTTAGTCTCCTCGCAAGAAAGTTTCCAGAAACTAAATTTGTTAAAGCCATTGTGAATAGCTGTATTCAACACTACCATGACAATTGTTTACCAACAATTTTTGTTTATAAAAACGGTCAGATAGAAGGCAAATTCATTGGAATTATAGAATGTGGAGGGATAAATCTCAAGCTAGAAGGTAATGGTATTATTTTTAAAATGTTTATTTAAAAAAGCAAATGAAAACTTCCATAAATTAACAAGTACCATGAAAGTTTATTTCCATAAAATATAAGGTGTTTTTCTCTCCCTTCTAGTCTCTTCTTGTATGCCTCCCAATTAATTTTCCTATAATAGTACTCTTACTACAACAACTACTTGCTTAAATCCTTAATAGTTCTTTCTGTGAAATAAGTTAAAAATACAGAATCTTTGCTTGAAAATTTTAGCCTACTTACCCAACTATATTACTCAGTGTTTTCTAGTTTCGGCTCCAGCCAAGCTGTACTTCAACCACTACTGGAGAAACTCCTTATTCATTTGTGCCTTTATTCCTTGACTCATATGTTCCCTGTACCCCAAACACCCTACCATTCTTTGTTTTCTCTCCCATACCCTATTCCTTTGTGGTTCTCCTAGGTTTCCATTTCTCTCATTATGTGATTTTGGATGGACTCATAATCTTGTCTTCTTCTTCTCTACTAAATATCTATAGCATATTTTCTCTGTACAATTTATCTTTCACTTATCCACATACTATCTGATTTTGTCAGTTAATCAAGTCCCTTTCTTTTCTTTTCATAGCACAATACTTTATACTTTCAACTTCTTTAATAATTTTTACGTGCTAAGCTACTTCTAAGGCCATATCCTTGATCTAGTCATTTCTTGGAATTGCTTTAATCTATATTATTAAAATCTTTTTCTCATACCATCATGTGGAAGCCATTGAACCTCACCCTTCTAATTAAAGAAATTAATGCTTGAGTACAAAAAATAATATAGCAAACATTCATGTAATTGATTAATGCCCCAAAATAACAAATGTGAACACTTATTCGTTTGCTTGAGCTATTTGTTTGTTGTTCAAATAAACATTACAGATATAGTGGAAGTAACTTATATTGCCATTCCTAGTCCCATTCCCCTTCTTATTTCCCTACAGGTAATCACTAAGATGAATACTGTATTATTGGTCCATGTTTTGGGGTTTGGGTATGTGTTTATATACTTAAACAACTTTTTAAATTGTAAAATACACATAACATGAAATTTATCATCTTAACCATTTTTACAAAAATGTATAATACAGCATTATTACATTATTAACTATAGTTACCATGCTGTGCTGTGCATTACATACCCAGGACTTATTTAACCATTTTTAAGGATATAGTTCAATGCTATTAAGTACATTCACACTGTTGTGCAAGTATCACCACTATTCATCTCTAGAACTCTTTTCATTTTACATAACTACAACTCTATACCCACGGAACAATAGCTCCCCATTCCCTTCTCCTCCAGTCTTGGCAACTACCACTCTACCTACTGACTCCATGAATTTGACTATGCTCATACCTCATATAAGTGAATCATACAGTATTTGTCCTTTTGTGATGGCTTATTTTCACTTAGCATAATTTCCTTAAGGTTCATTCATTTTATAGCATCAGCGTTTCCTTCCTTTTTAAGGCTGAATAATATTCCAGTTTATGTTTAGACCATATTTTGTTTATCCATTCATCTGTCCATGGACACTTGGGTTATTTCTACCTTTTGGCTTTTGTCAATCATGCTGCTATGAACAGAGACGTACAACTACTCTGTACTAGTCCAAGTCTTTTGGGTATATATTCAGAAGTAGAATTGTTGGGATCATACAGTAATTCTATTTTAAGTTTTTGAAAAACAGCATACAGTTTTGCATTCTGGCTGCCCCATTTCACACTCCCACCTACCATGCACAGGAGTGCCAATTTCTCTACATCCTCACAAACACTTGTTGTTTTCTCTGTGTGTATGTGTTATGTATAGTAACAGTCCTAATGTATATGAGGTGTTTTCCCCACTGATTTTTAATGTTTGCTAATGTTACTTTTCCTGGTTCCAAAAATGCTTCATTTCTGAAGTCTATACTATATGTCTACCCTCAAATCAATCAACAGCACTGTGTTTAGTACTACAGCTTTATAACAATCTAGTTGTCTCTAGCAGCACAAGTCTTTCTCAAAATTTCATATAAATATTGGAATTAGTCAACTTACATGAAAAATCCTGTTATTAGAATCATATTTATAGATGATTTGTTGAAGATTTGATATCCAATAACAATGGATGTTCCAATCCATGAATGAGATATATCTCATCATTTATTTTTTATGTCTTTTGTTATTTTCCTCATAGATGTATATATTATATTTTGTAACATATTTTGTAATTTTCCTAAGAAGTGTGTTTGTAATTTGCCTCATAAATGTTCTGTTCATCCATATAGTACTTAAGAATGAATAAATTTGACATAATGATGAATTTATAGGGATTGGGGTTTTTGGTTATCAGCTTAATTCTTTTGGTTTCTCTCTCAGATATATTTTGGTAATTTTTATTTTTGTTAAAATTTTCCCATTGAAGTTTTCACATGTCTTGGCATAAATTTCTCATAGTCTTATAGCCATATTAGAATCTTTACTTTGGTTATGTCCCATGTAAATTCCTTATATGAACTGGTTTCTTTCCTTTTATTATAATTTTTGTTGAGGTATATCTGTTAGTTTTTTCAGAGAATGAGCTTTTGATTTTGTTGGTCACCTATACTGATTTAGTTTTTCTACTTTTGCTAGGCCTTTTCCTCATTATATTCCTCTTTTAGCTTTTCTTATTTTATTTAATTTTATTTTTCTTATTTTCTTCCTTTTTTTTTTCTAGTTTCTTGATTTGAACTTTTAAGCCACTTATTTTCAGTCAATTTACAATAAACATTTTAGCTACAATTTCTCCCTTTAACTTTGCTGTATCCAATATGTGTTTTGATATTGTAGTACTTTGTCAGTCAGTTCTAAATATATCTTCATTTACACATTGATTTTATTAGTACCAGTTACTTTGTCACATAAATGAGTTATTTTCATTTTCCAAGATTTTTACTGGATTTAATGATGGGTTATTTATTGCAGAACTTGAATGGAAACTAGCAGAAGTTGGAGCAATACAGACTGATTTAGAAGAAAACCCCAAAAAAGACATTGTAGATGTGATGGTATCTTCAATTAGAAACACTTCTATTTATGATGACACTAATAGTTCAAACAGTGATAATGATGATACCAAATAGAAATATTTAATAAATAGCTTCAAAGTATTTATATACTGTTGTCACTGCCTTTATAATCAGAGATCAGAACATTTATGGATTTATTTTCATTTTTATATTAGAATTATAGCTTATATATCATTTCAAAAACTTTCAGGTATTTCAGAATATTTATTGCCCTCAACAAAACCAGAATTTGTACTAAACACTTAATATTTTTCTGTGGTTTATCATCTTTTGGACCCATTTTGGATAAAGGCACAGATATTACAGGTCCTCTGTGTCGCTTACTCCCAAAGAGGCCTATGAATGAACATGATGAAAGATGACCATGAAATTTCATTTACATCAATAGATTTTATTTTTATTTTCTTATTTTTATTATTATTTTTTAAGTAAGCTCCATACCCCATGTGGGGTTTGAACCCATGACCCTGAGATTGTAACATGTTCCAAGCAAGCTAGGTGCCACTATATCAACAGATTTTAAACTCTATTATTTAGGGGACTTGACTGAAAATACTTAAATTTATGACCATTTTTTACCTCGAAATCTCTTACCGGTTAAAAAAAATTAACCACTCAATAGAAAAACACAATTTAAGGATTCTGAAAAGTACATAAGAAACAGCTGGACACATTATTATTGTTTTTGATAATTCTGTTACGAAGTTAGAAAATTACTAAGTACTCTCACTGATAGACTATAGAATCACAAGTACATGACATGTAAAGTTTCTAAATCAGAAGTGAGAAAAATATATTGTGAGGCTTTCCTATGTTTTAATAGTAATCACAGAGGAATTCATCATGAAAAAGTATACAAAATTAGGACACTGCAAAAGACCTGTAGGATGTTTTATCTTGGCTTAGTAATGAACACCACTTTTAGAGAAAAGGCTGGTAAATCCAGCATGTAATAGTTCAATAACATTTTATTCTACTTTGTATTGATGGCCCATCATTCTGATTATGGATGTTCACTGATGTTTGTGAGAGAATCTAGACTAAGTTACAAAAATAAATTGGCGAGAATTGACACAGATCAACATGGAGTCAAGAAAAGACTGCTGCTCTTAGGGGTGGGAGGAAGTAGGAATCACAGAGGCACCAGATCATGAGGAAGTGGGAGGAAAGTTAAATACAGATTTGAATACAGTAACCAGGTAAGGTAAAACCAAATGATTTAACTTTGCAACGGATTGGGAAGATCGCTTTCTTCTGAGACAGCTAAGAAGGGCTTTTGAAACCGTACATATTGGGATGAAGGGAGGGAAAGTTGAGGGTTGCACAAGATAGGTCTTTTTTTTTTTCTTTATTTATTTGACACAGAGAGAGACAGTGAAAGAGGGAACACAAGCAGGGGGAGTGGGAGAGGGAGAAGCAGGCTCCCCACCGAGCAGGGAGCCCAACGTAGGACTTGATCCCAGGACGCTGGAACCACGACCCGAGCCAAAGGTAGACGCCCAATGACTGAGCCACCCAGGACCCAAGATGGTCTTTTTTTTTTTTTGATGGTATTATGCACACATGTAAGAGAAATAATAACCTATACTGGTCCAACTCTTAAAATTCTCTTTAACAAATGGGTGGATATCTTTCTAAATAGGGATAAAAGTTGTGGAAATGAAAAGCCACATTATAAGGTTAAAATGTAACTTTAATACCATGTAATGCATATAAATACAAACATTATCCTACCTCCAGTTAAAACCAAATGAAAAAGGTCCCACTAAATGAAATTTTTTTAAAGTAAATACGTATTTGTTTTCTTAAGTTAAAATTAACAGAGAGAGTACAGTTTTTAAGATACCTGAATGAAATGATACAGATTTCCCTTCGAACTGTTAAATCCACCAGGTGGCAGTAAGTTTTTATTCATAAGAACAGTTCATGAAGACTTAAACATTTGTAAAAATCATAAAATTCTAGCATGTTTTAAGTGGCTGTGAGTCCAGTCAGTCTTTTTCAAATGAAGTGTGTGTGTGCACATGCCTAAACTAACACACATTGCTCCAGCAAGTCCTCACAGGGGCCGGTGTGGGTCAGTGTTACTTCCATATGCTCTTTCATTGACACATTCTCATTTCAGTAGGGTATAAATGTCAGAATGCGGAGAAATGATTTAGTATTTGTTTTCCATTTTATTGAATGATTTTTATTTAATGGGATACAAACTGAAAAATTTATTTTTTAATTGCCAATATTCAACAAGTTAAGTTTGGGACCTATAAAAAATGGATACTTCATATACCCCAACCTAGGATTTTTCTCTATTCCTTGCTGCCAGCCATGCAATTCCCTTCCCGACTTTACAGTGTGCATTTGTCCAAGTATAGTCCTGGAATTTGCAGCATTCTCGGATGCTGCTTAGAAACGCAGAATCTCAGGCCCCATCCCAGACGAACTGAATTGCAATTTTTGTTTTAATGAGATCCTTAAGTGACTGGGCAGCACTCAGTATCAAACCACTTAAAGACATCTTGTATTTTTTTTTTTTTTTTAAGATTTTACTTATTTGACAGAAAGAGACACAGGGAGAGAGGGGAACACATGCAGGGGAAGAGGGAGAAGCAGGCTTCCTGCTGAGCAAGGAGCCGGATGCTATGCAGGCCTTGATCCCAGACTTTGAGATCATGACCGGAGCAGAAAGCAGACGCTTAACACTTAACTACTGAGCCACCCTGGTGCTCCTTGATGCCTTCTTTAACTGTTTCTCTGCACTCTTAGTTATTAAGAGTTATCATATTTTGCTATTTGATTTCAGTTTATCTCCCTTTTGTACTTTAAAACACTTTAAAAAAATTTTTTTAAAGATTTTTATTTATTTATTTATTTGACAGAGAGAGATCACAAGTAGGCAAAGAGGCAGGCTGAGAGAGAGAGAGGGAAGCAGGCTCCCTGCTGAGCAGAGAGCCCGATGCGGGACTCGATCCCAGGACCCTGAGGTCATGACCTGAGCTGAAGGCAATGGCTTAACCCACTGAGCCACCCAGGCACCCTTTAAAACACATTATTACGGTTAATGTTTCATGGGATTATAATCTGCCTGCATTCATAATCTAATATTCAAAGATAATCCTAAAAATCTTCTTTCTAGCATGTTTTACCTTTCATGTATTCATTCATCCATTCATTCATTCACCTCAGGTACTGAAATAGATGCTGCAAATTCAGTGGTGGACAAAACACACAGTCCTTGCTTCTTGGAGTTTACTCTGTGATGGCAGGGATGTTAGTTAGTAAATGAGAAAACAAATGTCAAATATACATGGAACTTAAACTTAGTATTATGGAAGAAACAGTGGGCAAAACAACAGAGAGTAATTGGGGGTACTCTGTGGGGGAGGGCGGGACAACTGAGAGGTAGGAGAGACCCCTACTTAAAAATAGGGTAGTTAGGGGGCACCTGGGTGGCTCAGTGGGTTAAAGCCTCTGCCTTCGGCTCAGGTCATGGTCCCAGGGTCCTGGGTTCGAGCCCCGTGTCGGGCTCTCTGTTCCTCAGAAAGCCTGATTTCTCCTCTCTCTCTGCCTGCCTCTGCCTACTTGGGATCTCTGTCTGTTGAATAAATAAATAAAACCTTAAAAAAAAAATAGGGTAGTTAGAACTTTGAGACATGAAGACTGAGGAATCAGCCATGAGAATAGGTAGGAAGGTGGTTTAGGCAAGGGCACAGCATATACCAATGCCAGAGAACAGGGCGATTAGCAAGGAATTGAAGGAAATTTCTAGGTGGGAGTGTTATGGGAAAAGGAGAAAATGGGAGAACATGAGATTGGAGAGATAGCAAGGGCTAAACAGGGTATCCTGACCATGATTAGGAATTTGAAATATTTGACAATATTTCAATTTGAAATATTGAATCAAATTGAAATATTTCAATTTGAAATATTGTCAAATAAATAAAAATCTTAAAAAAAAAAGACCACAAGCTTTCTGTATGTTACCAATTACACATGTCTTAAATTTCCTATCTTCCAATTTACTTTGAACTATAGTGGTAAAACTAGTAATGCCTACAAAAGGATAGATAAGAGAAATATTATGAAAGGGCAGACAGGATTTGGTAACTGACTGGACCCAGAACTAGGGGAAGAATCTGAGCAAGAGACTTAAGAATTACAGAAAAGTTGATTATCATTAGTAACAGCCAACACTTAAGAGCACCTGGCTGGCGGAGTTGGTTGAGGGTGTGACTCTTCAGGGTTGAGTTTGAGCCCCACATTGGATGTGGAGCCTACTTAAAAAAAATACTAGCCAACACTTATACAAGATCTCTTACGTGCCAGGTACTATTACTTAAACACACACACGTACACAACTACATTTATTTTTTATATCTCAATTATCCCATGAGATAGGTTTGCTATTCCTCATTTTACAGATGAGAAAAAAGAAGAGCAGAGAAATAACTTGCTCAAAGTCATGCAAATATTAAGAGGTGGGATTTCAATCCAGGCACTGTAGTTTCCAATTTTGCACTCTTTAACAACTAAGCTATACTGTCTCTATCAAGACATCAACTAGGAGAATCAGTTGGAAAAGTGTTGGATATTCTCAGTGTAAGTAACAGCAATGTATATCAGAAGGAATTAACAGAATATTTAAATTATATATATATGTATCTGTATACATATATATATATACATATATATATAAATTGTGTTTAGGGTGGGGACATTTAGGATCTGTGCAACTGTGAGGCAGAATGATGGTTTTAGGGAAAAGTAGAATCTGGAAGTTGTAAAAGTTTTTAAAAACATGATAGTTTACTTCTTGGAGAGAAAATGGGAGAAACAGATAAAGTGAATCAAACTGTGGGAAATGTTCATGCAGTGGCAGAGGAGCAGAAAAACAGGATTATCAACAGGTCTTGGTAAATGATTAAACACAAAAAGAGTAAGGAAGGAGTCAAAGATGAATGAGTTGACAGTAGTGACTAAGAGGACAATGGAACCATTAAAAGGGGCAAAGGTATTTTTGAAGATAATGAAGTCTAGAGATGATGTAGAACTGAGGAGGGATCACTTTAGAACAGAATAGAATGTAAACATCCATGCTGCAGGGGAAGCATTCAAACCCTCTGGTCTGGCTACAACCTACTTTATCTGTATTATTAACCTTGCCTCCTCTGGGGCTACCAGCATCCCTTGGAATTTTTAGTAGTAAGTGACTGGTTTAAGCAATAAAACAAACGTATGAAAGAACTAATTTAACTGAAATTTCGGTTATTTAGTCCACATTGGATTCAGGGCATCAAACACATATCTAGGCCAAATCTCCATCTTTTAATCTGCTTTTTTTCCAAGTTACCTTCCTTCTTAGAATAACCCATGAGTGAAAAGATGGCTTCAGGCCCCGCTTTTGCTAAATTTAAATCCATTGTCAAAGATAAAGCACCCTTCGTGGTAAAACCAGCCTAAAGCCTAGCATTAACTCAAATATGCTTTCACCCTGGAGTCCTGCTGCAGCCATATGGGCTGAGTGAATAGTTTCCCAAAGGAAATGATCAGAATAGGGAATGAAGAATCAAAACGTCTACTAAAATCCCTTCTGCTATATAATGGAGTAGCGTAACAAATCCTCTCTCCCCACACTTGACAGGAAAATCCTCAGGTGAAGGATGAGGGGTAAGTTCCTCAGTTTTGATGTTCTTTTTCCTCTGAGCATACAGCAAGAATTTTGATTATTTTAAGTCAAGAGTGCACACAAGCTGGGGGAACACAAGGCAGGAGAAGCAGGCTCCCTACTGAGCAAGGAGCCCCATGTGGGATTTGATCCTAGAACGCTGGGATCATGACCTGGCCCATCCAGGAGTCCCCAGCAAGAATTTCAAATGCTTACTGAGGTGCATGTTACCTCCAAGGGAGCAATTTACAGCCCAAACGGTTATTTTTTGAAACAAGATGGCTTCTATTTTAAATCCAAAGGACATTCATTACAACAAAAAAAGACTAGGAATTAGGGCTGTATAAACTTCTTTTCCAATCATTTACAACTACTGAAAAGTGCTTTCCCACGTGGACTAAGTGTGTTTTATGCATCAAGGGAAGTCATTTCCCCTAACGTAAGTAGGAAGTCACATATTTTTCTAACAAGGGAAGCCGTGCAAATCAGGTCCTGGTGTATCCCACTGCTTCATTCCCCATCTTCCACTCAACTGTCGCCAGGCCTTTAAGGCCAAGTGAAAAACTCCCAACGACTAGCTCCTGACCTCCTTTAACCTCCCGCCGCAGCCCGGGCGCAGACCCGGCCTCCGCAGGCCCACCCACCAACCCGCAGCGACCCGAGCCGCGCTCCTTTCAGGGAGAAGGAAAAGACGTCTCGGGACGTCTCTCCACCTCCGCAAACAACCTCTCCCAGTCCCAAGAGAGGAAACGCGAGAGATGCCGCTGGAGAATGAAAAAAGCCCTCCGTCTGCCAACACCCAGAAAGCCTTCCCCGGCGTGCTGGCCAAGTGATGTGCTTTACAACAGAGAGAGGGTCCCCTTTCGGGCCTCCGGGTGCCTCATCCGGCAAGGAGCTCTCCCTCCTCCTCCTCGCTCCCCGCAACGGGTGAAAACCAAAGCCGCCCGGACCTAACGCCAACGCTCCCCGGACCGACTGTACCCTCCACCCGAGCAGGCCCCGCCTCCCCAGCTTTCCAGTAATGAGAGCCGGGAAGGGGGCGCCGGGGAGATCCCGATTTCCCTCCGCAGACGGCGCAGACGCACGGCCCGAGGGAGCCGGAGTCTCCTCGGCGCCCGGGATCCCCTCCGCGGCTCGGCGCTGCCTAACGGGGCAAGTCGCATGCGCACGGGATTGCGCCGGGGAAAGGGAGAGTGAGGGGAGGGGCAAATGCTGAGCGCCGGCCGTCGGAGCCCGCGGGGGTCACTGACGACGCATGCGCCAGCAGGGAGCGCAATCACAGCCTGGGCTTGCGGCTACCGGCTTAAAAAGGAAACCCCCGAGAGCGAGAGCGCGAAGGAAATCTGGCCGCCGACGCGTGCGCGCTCCCGGTGAGTAGCGCCCCACCGGGTGGGCCCGGGGCCTGAAGTCCGCCGGTAGGCTTGCCTCGGCGGCGCATGCGTGCTCCCGGTGCCGGTGGAGGAGGGGAAGGGAAGGGAGGGGGAGGAGCGGGCGGCAATAGCGGTGAATTTTTTTTGGTGGGGGGGGGGGGTGCGCCACTCACAGCCCCAGGTGCTGCTTGTGCTGGGAGCCGCTGTGTCTCCTGGACGCTCCGGGTTAGTGGTTCCGAGTCACCGCAGACAGACTCCAGGGTGGGGGAGGGAAAAAGCCGGAGCCGCCGCAAACCACACGGTAAGGGCGCGGAGAAGGGGAGGGAGCGGGGGGCGGTGTGTGTGTGTGTGTGTGTGTGTGTGTGTGTGTGGCCGGGGGGCGGCGGCCGAGGGAGGGGAAGGCGGGAGCTGAAGTCCAAGTTTTGCCTGTCGCCCTAGTGTGCCTTTTCCCGGGAGTTGGGGTGGAGTCGCGCCCTGGTTGAGGGGCCCTCCGGGGCTGCCGGGGTTACCTGCGGGGCAGGGGCGGGATTGGGGTGCACGGTGGGGCCGGTGGCCGGAGCGCGCCTCCGGGCTGGGGCCGGCTCCAGAGGCCGGGAAAGCCGGAGACGCGGTGCCGAGAGGGCTTTCGCTGGGGACCCGCTAGGCCTTGTGACCCACTTTATTCCTGTCACAACTCGGGCACGTTTGGAGCGGCGCCCAATGGGGCGCCGGGGCGGCCAGCTCCTCCGGGGAGCCCCCGCCCTCCCGGCTGCCGGCCCGCGCGCCGCGGTCCGCTGTCCGAGCGGCGGCCTCCGCCCGTGGGCTGGTTCCGTTAGTGGTCGTGGTTCCGGGGCTCGGTTCCCGGGGAACGCGCGGCTCCGCGCGTCCAGCGCGGGAGACTGCGCGGGTTCGAGGGCTCGCGGCGCGGCGCCGGGTCTTCCTTCTGGCGACCCGCGCCTGCCCGCGCCCTGTCACCACCGCGGCTGGCTGTTCTAGATCCCTTTCCGCCCGCGAAGCTGGAGTCTGTGGATCTGGTCCTGGCGCTCTGACTCCTGGGGTGTAATTTCCAACACGTAGCGCCGCAGAGCTTGTCTTCTTCAGAGTGTTTCTTTGGGGTAGAAGTCGTCCTGTTGATAAGTCAGCAGGATCCTGAGAGAGAAAGGTCTTGGCCTCTGACCTGGGGATTGAAGATCGAGTCAGGTGGTCGTTCTCTTGCTCTTAGGATGCCACGCTCTTAGGACTTGAAGGCTTACTAGCCTTTATTTTTTCCTTTACAGTGAAAGAAAAGCACAAGAAGAAAGTTTTACAGTCATTATTGATATGACGATTATGCTGATCCCCCAAATCAAAAAAAAGGTAATTTCACGTGAAGATGGCCTTCTAATGTGTCGCTTTATTTTTAGTGATTTGAGAGTTGTGGTATGTTTGTGCCTTCACCTGCTTGAAAAACAAACGTTCTGAAACGGACATAATTTAGCTAATGAGTTGCTTTCTTGAAAGTTCTCTCCTGGGACACCTCAAATCTGGTTTGTTTTAAAATCTTGCTGGGGGAAGGAAACTAACTCAGGTATTAGGTATTTGAATGAGCACAATGTCATTAGAGGTTAGCCAGAAGAGGACAAATGAGAGTGGTGGTGGAACTAGGCTTGATCAGCTATGAGAAAAAGAATGAGGAAGCTTTTTGTGCACTGGCATGGAAAGATCTGCAAAATATGTTATTAAGAGGGGGGAACCCCAAGGTGTAGGACAGTGTGAATAATGTTCTCTATGTGTTAAGATGTGGGGGAGGAATAAGAATGTGAACTTGTGTTTGCTCTTCAACTATAAAGATACTCTGGGAGGATACTGGGGAAGTAATAGCAGTGGGAGAGAGGGAGAAGGAGTAGCTTGAGGAAGGGAGGTGGGAAATGAGATTTACACTGTAAATGTCTTTGTATTCAGAAATGTTTTGTGACTCTGGTACAGACTCATAAACTAGATTAAGCAAAAATCGTCCTCTCCCAAATAATTTGCTGTGTGGGTTTTGTCTGTCTGCCTGTCTCTGTTCCATTACTTGTGATTTTGGACATTTTCAGTGTGATTTCTCTTAATGTTTTTTTAGAAAAATGAACTAACATTGAAAGGAAGTTTATGATAAGCTGGGCTCTTTCAACTTTGATTTTTAAGATGCTGACATCACAGAGTAACTCATAAAGATGCTTCGTTGTATTTTGCTTTGCTAAAGCACAATGGCATTATTTACTTTGGGCATTATGGCTGGAGTATGCTGTTTTCAGAGGGTAGTTTTGTGTCCCTCTTCCTCTTTTTTTTAGGAGTCATAGTTGTATAAAATTTCACTTTTTCTAACCACAGAGTTGTGATAAGTCAAGAATATGGACCCCATTACAATGATAATAGATTTGATTGTCCAGGTATCTTGTTTTTCAGACTGGGAAACTTTTTTCTCTTAAGGAAATCAGACCCGCACCTCAATGAAATGTCAATTTGTAAATATACTTCTAATGAAAAATTACAATAAAATGGAGAAGCAGTGTTCTGTTGGTGCAATAAAAACTTTTTATGATTTATGGATTGCTATAAAAATTGTATTAAGATTTTTTTTTTCTGCTAGCGTAACCTTTTTAATTAGGTTAAAATTGAAAAAGGGCTTTGTTAGAGTGGATATAATTTTGAGGGGAGGGTACTGAAACTCCCTCTGGTGGCTAATACTGTATAATCAAAATAGTGAACGTTGAGTAGTGGGTGACAGTTGCTATGGGCATTTTTGTTATGTTACTAGTATTCCTTTTTATTTTGTAGGATCGGATAATTGCATTATTTCTGTTTGAACTGTAGGTCTGAAGTAGCCAAGCTTCTGCAAAATGGCATTTATTTTTCATCTGAATTCCATTTGGGTCTATTAATCCTTTTTGAACAAAATAGAATCACATTTCAGCATTTTACTGAATATTTTTTTTAAATTACCAAAGTAAACTGATGCTCATGAAAGATGAAAACAATACAATATGTGTGTAAGTGAAAACCTCCTTTGAAAATTAAACTTTTATTTCATGTCCCTCTCCAGAGATAGCTGCTGTTAACACTGTTTAATCTTGTAGATCTTGTTCTGTGTGTTTACAAACATAGACTTTTTAATATTGGAAAATGAATTGTCTTTTCTGTCAGTTTGCCTCTACTATGGGCTCTGTTTCTACTCACGGGACAGGAAAACAACCTGGAGCATGTCAGAAAGTTTAACATATGGTGTACTCTTTATACTCATCTTTTCACTTGTGAGGGTCCAGTCATCTTGGGGGGCATTTGCAGTTTGCAATTAGGTCATACCGGTGTGAGTTTTATGTGGTTGTAGATTGTATTCAGCTGAAAGAGTTGGATTCCTTGGGTTTTGTAGGACTCTTTAGAGTCCACATTCTAGGGTTTTCTTTGGATTTTGACCCGGTCTTGCAGACCACTAGAAACTCCCCAGATTACATCAACTTCTCCAGGTCCTCTGAAGGCCCACTCTGTCCTTAGCTAGGAGATGCTGATTGACTTAGATGGAGTCTAGCCTTGGAAGGGAAAAGGAATAGAAAGGCCTTTTGGTCTGGTTTGTGCTTACCTGACAGCAGACAAAGGAGTATGCACACCTTCACTCACCTCCTATTTCCTCCTGCAAGAGAACACTACCTTTCTAATAATTCTTTTCAGGTGATGGAGTGTGCAGAAAGTTCAGGGGATTAATCAAGACTAAATCTTTACTATTTAGTCTTTACTACAATACGTGATATACATAGAAAAGTGCAGTATCACTGACGCTGCTCTCTGGGGGTTTGAAATCTAGTGTAGTTAAAAGAGCACGTGTGTAATGATTTTAACACAAGGTAGGAAATGATTGATTCGAGAAGAAAAATATACATAAGGTTTATAAGGGTGCGAATGTTTCCAGCTTTTTATTTTTACAGGCATGGGGATTGGAGGAGGGGTTTATATCTCAACCTTTTAAATCGTTAAGAAAGGATAGAACAAATTTAGAAAGCTCAAATCTTAGCTTTTAATGAGCAAGGAAGTAAGGAATTAAATTGCCTTGTTATAGGCAAGCACTATAACAAGGACTAATTGATAGTTGCTTTTTTTTGTTTTTACAATAGTCCAGTGGAAAGAGTCATCTGATGTTTAGTTTGATAATTATAATACAGCCTCTGTTAGATTTCAGGATTGTTAGGAATATTAGGAAATTTAATTCTGTCAGTTAACTGTTACCTACCATCTAATATATCAGAGAGTATTAGTGTTAAAAGTAAATTGCTTCTTATTAACTTTTCTCAGAGGACATATTTAATATACCACCTCCCCATCCATTTTTACTCATAGTGTTATGTCAATTAATATGTTTGCTGCAAATATGTTAAACTATGAAAGCAAACAACAACGTTGTAAAAAATTGAAGTTCCATATTACAGCAAGTCACTTTGTTTTGTGTCTATTTCCTTCCAGTTCTTTGCAGATGCATACTTTTTTTAATGTGTAGTTTCTTACAGACATTGTACTAGTCAAGACTGCATTTTCCCTTTTACCAAGTCTAAAATTCTAGATGGAGTTGTATGAATTACTTAAAGAATAAAGTGTCAGAGCAATTTATTGCTTACTGATTAACTCTAATTATTATGGCATTTTTATTTATATGTTGCTTTACAACCATTTGTTAGTCATTTATATAGCTCTGTTAGTGTAACTTCTGGGATTTAGGTGGATAGGAGATTACTGTTTTTCTCCATGTTTTTAGTTATGCAGGTTTCAAATTATCTAAACCCATCCTCTTTAGTGAGGACTGGACTATTTTCGCTACCTGCTTTAGGTGTGTATTTCACAAAGATGTAATTCTGCTTATTGTTTTAAGTCTTAGAAGTCAACAGAAAGAAATCACTTATAAAAAATTTTTTTTATGAATTCCTTTTGACTTATGCTGCTAAGGATGTGACTTACATTTATTTTTCAGGAATATTTTAATTTCTACAATTATGAGGTCAAATAAGACAAAAGTTCAAATAAGACAAAAGTAAGACAAAAATTCCCATGTTTTTTCAGAGTTCACATTTAATCAGGTACTTTAATTTTTAATTCTTACCCAGAATAGTGGAAAACAAGAATACAGGTTGGTTCATGTAAAGAGGTGTTGTATTTAAAAACAAAACAAAAAGTGGGGGCTTTACTAGTAAGGGTTAAGCCATATCTCTAGTTAAGAATTTGTGATTTGTATTAAAATAAAGCTTTAATATAAATGATTCCTTTGTCTCTTTCTTAATCTCTTCCCCCTAGTTATAAAAATAGCACATCCCTAACATAGAAAGTTTGGGAGACACAAAAAAGCATGAATTAAATTTTTATCACTGGAAATCCCACTACAAAGAGGTGCCATTGTTAACCTTCTGGAATATCTTCTTTCTGCATTTTGTTTAGCCATTTTATAAATATATGTGTACTTAAAGACATATGATATTTACAAAATGGGCTAATAATGCATCTACTGTAGTGCAAATTATTCTATTCACTTAACAACGAATCCTGAACATTTTTATGTGTTTTTCCACAACATGATTATTCTTAATGGCTATGGAGTACTCTAATCTATATTTGTGTAATAATTTACTAATTCATCTTTTTCAGTTGGACATTTAAGTGATGAATTTTTAAATGGTGTCACTTTTGAATTATAATTTAAGTAGATACTGTATTTGTATTACTCTCCAGATTAAACTAAACTTTTATGCTTTTTGTTGAAAAATATAAGTATATAATAAATTAATAACGATCCATAATAGTGAATCCAAGGCTTTTATAATGTTTATTTCTAAACTGTGTTTTACTTTGAATTAAACTAACTTTGCATTTCATGAGCATAAATCATTTGGATAACAGTTACCTAGATGAGCTTGCTAAGGAGGGTGGGGATTTATGAATTAGTCCATACATGATTAAAATGAAGTTCAACAGAGAGGTTTCTTTGCTTGCTCCAAAACAGTTCCTTAAAAGGAAAGTGTAAATACTGAGAAAGAATCCTTCATCACCCAAAAAATTGACATTAGCTTTATTTAGGATTTCTGTGACATTTTATTCTACTCCTAGGTGTCTGGATCTTCCAGTTTAAGTTGGGGAAAAAACCTAAGTTAAATTACTTTCAAGAGAAAATAGATAAGATTTTGTAGACAGTTTAATGCAGTAGTTTTTAATGTGCCTTCTATTGTCTATTTTTGGAAGTTCTCAGGTAATGAATATACTTTTAATAGTGACTGCTTTTTTCTCTGTCATGAAAGTACGAAGTTTTTAGATATTATTTTCTCAGCAACAGGACCACATAGTTAAAATGTTTGGTTTTATTCTAAATAAAGCTTATTTGTGGCCGGAAATTTAATAACAAAGACAGTATATTACTTTAACAAGATCGTAATTACTTTCATTGATAGCGTAGTGTAGTGATTAAGAGTGCAAGGTTCTAGAGCTAGCCTGCTTGGCATTCAAATCCTGGCTTTACTGCTGGGTGGTTGTATGACCTTGGGCAAATGTTACCTCAATTTCTCATCTGTAAAAGGAAGATAATACTAGTTTATAATATGATGTGAGGATTAAGTGAGACAAAAATGCAGATTACTTGAGCAAAGAGTATCCCATAGTGAAGTGGTCAATAAATGTTAGCAGTGATTCTGGTTTTGTTATTTTCATAGTGTATATCAGACAGGGCTCTTACCTTTTTTTTTTTCCTCCCAGTTTAAATATATTTAAGTAAGTTGCTTAGAGTTTTGTTTTTATATAGAGAGTTTGGGAGTACTTGATCTTTTTATGTGACTTAGAATAATAAAGTTACTAGTATATGGTTCTAAGATGCATGGTATTGTGTATTTTTCCTTGATGCCCTTTAACAAGTTTTGATTCATGAAACTGGAAACTGGTTTTCTTCTGTGTTGAAACTTAAATTTTAGTTGAGGTAGTATTAAAAATCTTATTTAGGAAACAACCCACAAATTAAAATGAAAAATGTTAGGACTTAAATTTTATTTTACAAGTTTAACATATAATATATTACAATGGAAATATCAGAGATTTTTATTAGAAGTAAGAAGAGAAGTGAGGGAACCATTTGTTAATCGGAAAACCTGTTTCCAGCTCTTACCTGATAAATTTAGTCTCCATCAGAAATGGTGATGAGGGACGCCTGGGTGGCTCAGTTGGCGACTGCCTTCGGCTCAGGTCATGATCCTGGAGTCCTGGGATCGAGTCCCACATCGGGCTCCCAGCTCCATGGGGAGTCTGCTTCTCCCTCTGACCTTCTCCCTCTCATGCTCTCTCTCTCTCAAATAAATAAATAAAAAATCTTTAAAAAAAAAAAAAAAAGAAATGGTGATGAGGGACGCCTGGGTGGCTCAGTTGGTTGGACGACTGTCTTCGGCTCAGGTCATGATCCCGGAGTCCCGGGATCGAGTCCCACATCAGGCTCCCAGCTCCATGGGGAGTCTGCTTCGCTCTCTGACCTTCTCCTCGCTCATGCTCTCTCTCATTGTCTCTCTCTCAAATAAATAAATAAAATCTTTAAAAAAAAAAAAAGAAATGGTGATGATATGATGTATTTATAATTATATAACTTTCTTAGTTTCCAGATTAAAATTTATTGTATGAAATAAGTTTATATTTTTTAACTTCTTCTTAGGCCTGATCATGTTCTTTTTCTGTAAGTATGTTATTTTGTTGGAGCTGATCATTAAAATTTGTAAACTGATTTTTTTTTTTTTTGAAAAGTGTTGTGGTTTTTATGAAAATGGGTCTTGCTCCTTAGAAAAGAATTAAAGTTCCAAAAACTACAAAGAAAATCTATGATAAAGAAAATCACCTAAAATCTCAGGGATGAGCCCTGAGATTGAAATTTTTTTTCAGTATTTTCTGAGGCATTTGTGTGTATTTACCTGTTGCAGTTTTAAAGTGGAATATGTGCAGTTTTGTAAACTTTCATGTTTTCTGGATGTCTGTGAATAAATACAGATTATCATTATTGAACTGTTAGTCTTTTACTTTGAGTATTTAATTCATTTACTTTTTTACTGCTCAGTTTGCCACTACCATCAACTTTGACTTCTTTGAATTATCTGCTTTGATTCCTTTTATCCCTTCTGTTTTGCTTTCTTTTGAGTTAACTTATTTTGATTGTTTTTCCTCCTGTTTGCTTGTGAGTTTAATATTTTTTCATTATATCTTTAATGGTTATTCTAGAGATTATAACAAGTATACTTGACTTATTATTATAGTACAAATGACTGCTATCATTCCCCAATAAGTCCTCCAACGTTTTTGCATCATTATTCTGTATTTTATTTGTACGTATTTTAAACTGCAGAAAGCAGTATTAGGCAGCTAATTTTTGTTAATATTTACCCTTTCTGGGTTTTTTCCTTCCTGTCTTTGTGTGTTTCTTTCTAGGATCGTTTTCCTTCTGTTCGAATAGCTTCCTTTAGTATGTATTTTCATATTGGCAACACTACCAACAGTGATTTTTTTTTTTTTTTGAGACCATCTTTCACATTTTTTTTTAAAGAATATTATTTACTGAATATGGAATTCTAAGTTGGTAGTTATTTTTTTTCTTTATTAAAAAATTGTTTTGTCTTCTGGCTTTTTGTTGAAGTCAGCTGCCAGTCTTATTGAAGGTAATTATCATCTTATAGTCTGGCTGAGAATAATGTGTCTTTTATTTTTCTTTGACTACTCTTAAGACTCTCTTTTGTCTTAGTGTTTTAGCTGTTTGACTATAATGTGTTGAGGTGTGCTTTGTAAGTTTTTCTTTATGTTCATACAACTTTTGTAATTAATAGCTTGATGCCTTTTAGTTTGAGGATGTTCTATTATTCCTCTTCAAATATTGCTCCTGTTTCCCTCTTTTCAGATTCTAATTTAGATGTTACAGGTCAGTGATCATGTTTCACACATCTCTTAAATAGTTTTTTCTCAGTATATCACTCAGGTATCTTCTATTGACTCCTCTTCCATTAGTAAAACTATTTTCTCTTTTGTTGAAACTGATCTCTTATTTTTTTATTTTTATTTTTTTTTAGATTTTATTTATTTATTTGACACAGAGATCACAAGTAGGCAGGGAGGCAGGCAGAGAGAAAGGGGAAGCAGGCTCCTTGCTGAGCGGAGAGCCAGATGCAGAACTCGATCCTGGGACCCTGAGATCATGACCTGAGCCGAAGGCAGAGGCTTAACCCATTGAGCCACCCGGGCGCCCCTGATCTCTTGTATTCTTAATTTTATGTTGTGATTTCGAGTGCTAGAGCATTAATCCTATTTTATAGATTTTTAATACTCCCAATTCTCTTGAATATATTGGTTAGTTACTTAAATGCTTGTCTTTATTTGTTCCAGTATCTGCATCATCTATTGGTCTGCTTATATGGTTTGTTGTTCTGTTGATTATTGGTCCTGTTTATTTCCAGCTCTTCACATGTATGCTGAGTTTCTGAAGGAGCTTGTCCATTTCATCTATGTTGTAGAATTTATTGGTAAAGTTGTTTATAATCTTAATATCTTTAAATATCTATAAAATCTGTAGTGGATTTTATATATAATCCATAGAGATTCAGTTGGACTTTAAATATGTGTCTTTTTTTTTTTTTTTTTTTACTTGATCAGTCTGGCTAGAGATTGATTAATTTTTTAAGGTTCCCAAAAAATCTGCTTTTGGTTTAGCTAATTTTCTCTATCGTTGTTGTTGTTGTTTATTTCCTACTTCTGCTCTGAACTTCATTATTTTCTTCCTTTAACTTTGGTTTTAGTTTTTCTTTTTCTAGTTTCTTATGGTACAGACTGAGGTCTTTAATTACCTCTCTGCCTCTGTGCTTCCCTGTGTGCTATAAACTTCCAAGTACTGCTTACATATTTTTATATGTATATATTTTTTCAATTTTCATTCAGTTCAAAATAGTCTCTAATTTACTTGGATCTTATTGTTTACCAATACATTATTTAGAAGTGTGTTAATTTCTAGATATATGAGGATTTTCCAGAGGTCTTTCTGTTATATTCTAGTATCATTGTGATGAGAAAACGTACTTTATATGACTCGGATCCTTTTAATTACATTGAGATTTGTTTTGTGGCCTAGAATATGATCTGTCTTGGTAAATGTTCTTTGTGCATTTGGAAAAGAATATATATTTTGTTGTTATTAGCTGATGTTACATAAATGTGAAATAGGTCAAGTTTGTTGATTGTTTTATAATTTTTTATTGGGTACCAGACATTGTGATTAAAAACAAAATAAAGGAAGCATTACTGAGTATGTTTTGCCAGACAGGGTCCCCTTTTTCTTCTAGACAGGTAGAATGGGGAACGAATCATCTTAATTTATATGGAGGTTAGATTACTGTTTTAGTAGTTTGATGATATACTCTTCCTCTTATTTGCCTTATTTGTACAGTGTTGTTTTCCACAGCTTTCACTTCTAAGCCCGATGGTCTTTATCCTCTTAGCAGTGCCAAAGGTGGGAATTTTCACTTTGCTTTTCAAAACTTTTCAGTTAACTATTTAGCCTTCTTACCCTACATGGTTTTAAAATTAATCCGATGTTCTTGTGGAGATAGTAGCTTCTTGAAGTCCCTTGAAGTCTCTGTAGTTGTCCAGTTTTGTTAATCTAGCCCTGTGTGAACACAAAAAGCTCTTTTGAACTCTTGATTCTTTAGCATCAATGTTCTGCACAGGACAAGTATGTTTTTAGCCTCCAGCCCATGCTCATAATCAGGAAATACCTGATTATACCCAGTGACAACTGCAGATCATCTAAACATTTTTTTTTTTTTTAAGATTTTATTTATTTGACAGAAAGAGGCACAGCAAGAGGGGAACACAGCAGGGGGTGTGGGAGCTGGAGAACCAGGCTTCCTGTGCAACAGGGAGCCTAATGTGGGGCTCGATCCCAGGACCCTGGGATCATGACCTGAGCTGAAGGCAGAAGCTTACTGACTAAGCCACCCAGGCGCCCCCATCTAAACATTTTTAAAAGATTCTCTCTTCTCTAATTTTAGACTGACTTGTTCTCCATCTTTCCACATCTTTCTGCGGGCTTTAAGAATAGGATTTTTGTAACTTACTTAGCTTTTCTAGTTGTTCTCAGCAAGAATATTGGGCTACTCTAAGCTGTTCTATTTTCCTTAATATAGACTTCTTATTTTATTTTAAATATGTGGGAAAAGCGAGATCAGTTTTTTTTTTTTTAAGATTTTTATTTATTTATTTGACAGATCACAAGTAGGCAGAGAGTCAGGCAGAGAGAGAGGAGGAAGCAGGCTCCCCACCAAGCAGAGAGCCTGATGCGAGGCTCGATCTCAGGACCGTGGGATCATGACCTGAGCTGAAGGCAGAGGCTTTTAACCCACTGAGCCACCCAGGTGCCCCGGACTTCTTATTTTTAAAGCTACACAGAATACTTAATTTCCATGAGCTATTTTTTGTTAAGTATTCTATTGCATATTAGGTAGTTGGATTTTAGTTTTTGACCTAGCTTACTTCTTAAAACTCAGGTTTATTTATACATATTAAAGTTTACTCAGTGCAAGTATACACTGATTGAGTTTTGACAGATGCATTCTTGTACCCACAATCACAATCAAGATATAGAAAATTCCTTTCACCCTGAAAAATTCTCTCTCCCCTGGCAACCACTAATCTGTTTTCTATGAACACAATTTTGTCTTTTCTGCAAATGTAATATAAAAGAAATCATACTTTATGTTGTCTTCTGGGTCTGGCTTGCATTTAGCTTAATGCTTTTGATACTTCTATCAATAGTTTGTTTCTTTTTATGACTGTGGACTGTTTTATTGTGTGGGATATGACAATTTGTTTATAGTTGTCAGTTGGTGGACATTTGGATTGCTTCCAACTTTTGGCCTTAAACAGAACTGCTAAACTTTTTTTGGACATGGGTTTTCACCTGGGCAAACATCTAGGAATGGAATTGCTGGGATGTATGTTTAATTTTATAAGATACCATCAAACTATTTTCTCAAGTGGGTGTACTACTTTATATCCTCCTCAGAAACGTGTGAGTTTCTGTTTCTTTACATTTTTGTCAACACTTGGTATTGTCGCTTTTGAATTTCAGTCATTCTAGTGCTTGTGTAATCGTATATCTCATTGTGGTTTCAGTTTGCATTTTTCTAATGACTAATGATACTGAGCATGTTTTCATGTGCTTATTGGTCATTCTTGCATTTTGTGAAGTGTCTGCTAAAATCTTTTGTTCATATAGAAAAAAATGGGTTGCTTATTGTAAGCAACGTTAGACATAAAATGTTTTTGTTTAATGTATTTTGATGTATTCTATTTCTTTAATATATTTTGACATAAAGTTCTGATCAGATGTTAGAATTGTGAAAGTTACCTCCCAACCTTTTCCTTCCTTTATTTTCTTGATGATGTCTTGAAAAGTTTTAAAGTTTGATTTAAATTTTCAATTCTTTTATGCTTCAGATTTTGTGTTCAAAGAAATATTTATCTACCTCAAAGATTTTTCATGTTTTCTTGCAGAAGTTTTATAGTTTTAGCTTTTGTGTTTAAGTCTGATTCAAGTTTTTTTTTTTTTTAAATATATAGTGTGAAGAAAGGGTTGAGATTCTTTAAAAAAATTTCCACCCCCCACATAGATATACAGTTGTTCTAGCACCATTTGTTTAGAAAAGATCATCTTTTCTTCACTGAATTATCTTTCTGTTTTTGTCAAAAATCAACTAAACACGTATGTGTGGGTCTTTATGAAATCTGCTTTAGGTAGGGATCCATATGTCTGTTCTTACATCAGTATCTTAATGTCTTGATGATTATAGCTTTAAGTCTAGTAATGGAAGTTCTCTAGCACTGTGTTTCTTTTTCAAAATTGTTTTTGTTCAGATTCCTTTCATTTCATATGAATTTTAAGATTAACTTGGCCACTCATATAAAAATGGCTCCTGGGATTGTGATTGATTATATTGAATCTATGGATTGTTTTAGAAAGGATATCTTAATACCAAGTCTTTTGATCCAGAAACACAGTTGAACTCAATTCATTTAGGCCTGTAATTTCTCTCAGGATTGCTTTTATAGTTTTTTAATATACTTTTAGTAGTGGACTTTATCTTGCTCATTCAGCAAGCAATGAGTATCTACTCTGTGCCCCAGGTGCTGTTTTAGTTGCTGGTGTTGTAACAGTGAACAAAGTAGGCAAAGAACCCCTGCTTTGGGGAGCTTATATTCCAACTGGAGGAAGCTAGATGAGAAACCAGTAAGCATGTTAGATGGGTTTTTCTCCAATGGTACTAATGACCATCAGGCTCTAGGGGGTTGTGATATATGAATGTGAGGGGAGTAGGCAGGGTTTACAATTTTAAATTGGGTGAACAGAGAAGTCTTCATTTAGAAGTCAGTATTTGAGCAGACCTTATTAGTCTTCTATATACATGAATAATGAAACAACTATCAATTTCAAAAGGAGACGGGGAAAGAATGTGGGAGCTTGAGTAAGTGTGCCAAGTATGCTAATTACCTCTTATGAAATAACTAGGAATCAATAGCATTTAAAATCAGTAAGTGTAGTAATAGAAGTATACCTAACAGTAGAAAGGTAAACAGTTAACAAAGATAATGTGTTTGATTGAACTCTAGTGATGAGAAAGGGAGGAGGGGAAAAAAAAACATATTGAATCATAGCTTGTAGTAGAGAACCGGAAGGTAAAATACAAAGAAATAGAGGGCTAAGTTCATTATATATGGAGATGGTTATAAAGATGTCCATTAGTACAATAATAAAAACCTTATTAAAAGTAACAGAAAGCTATTCTGTAAAATATAAAGAGGATGGGATTAAGCAATATAAGGATGAGTACTCTAATTGTAATGTTTCATTTCATAATGAAGTACCAAATATCTGTACAAAAATAATAATTAAAAATTTAATATTTTAAAGGCAAAAAACATTCTAAAGATTTATTCACAAAGACCATAACTGGTAGAAGACCAGAGTATCAAATGAACAAAACCTTAAAGCAGTGGACCACCTAAGTACCCCAAGTAATAAGCAAAATTTGATGGATAAACTGAATTCTGTCTTCAAAATAGACACCATACCTCCTCAAGCACGTGTGGAACATACATAAAAATTGATTCTAATTCTAGATTGTAAAGGAAACTTTATGCCAAAAGACAGGAGTAATAAAGAGCTACCCACCAAATATGCTAGCTATACCTAGCAATTTAATTAACATGAAATAAAAGTTAAATTCAGCTTTTAGTCTCACATGCCTCAGTAGGATTGATTGACTTCGGAATGAGGAGAAAAGAATGCAGATTGAAGATAATATAAGTGAGCTAAATCATTCTTTTGCATAACAGGGAGTCAATAGATGTAATCTGGTAATAAAGACAAGGTTACGTGACCTATAATTTTGGAGATAAGTATAAAAACAAGTGAAATGCAAAAAGTGGCTGAAAGTGATTGTTTCTAGGCAGCAGGACTGCAGATAGGGATACGCTGGCTGCCTTTCCATTATAAGCCTTTTTTACTATTTTCTTTTTAAACCATGTATGTATTACATCAATCATATGTAAGTTTTAAGAAACTGGTAAGATAAGTAAAATAAAAATACCCTAGAAACTGTCTTGTATAATAGTTTCTTATCCATTAAACAGTAAATATGATTTCATTCCTTTGTATAAAGTGAAAAATACTCTAGTTCTCTTAAGATTTGATTACAGCTGGGCGCCTGGGTGGCTCAGTGGGTTAAGCCGCTGCCTTCGGCTCAGGTCATGATCTCGGGGTCCTGGGATCGAGTCCCGCATCGGGCTCTCTGCTCAGCAGGGAGCCTGCTTCCCTCTCTCTCTCTCTCTCTCTCTCTGCCTGCCTCTCCATCTACTTGTGATTTCTCTCTGTCAAATAAATAAATAAAATCTTTAAAAAAAAAAAAAAGATTTGATTACAGCTAATTTATACTGAAAATACAAGTTTTTTTTAGGCACCAGTAGCCTAGTCTTCTCTTCTACTTATGAGGATAGCAAGTAGTTCTCTGTGATGGGCATATGCAGCTTCTCTTTACTTGACAAGAATACTTAATTTTGATTTTGGCAGTCAGTAAAAGATTGGGAGCACCTTAAGATTTTAATTTAAATAAATACCTTTCAAACAACAAAAGCATACTTAAATGGGTCAGTACTCATAGCCTCTAAAAATTTATGATCTATTTCAAAGGCATTTACTCCTTTGGAATTTCTAGGGAATATTTTTTTTTTTTTTTTTAAAGATTTTATTTATTTATTTGACAGAGAGAGAGATCACAAGTAGGCAGAGAGGCAGGCAGAGAGATAGAGAGAGGAGGAAGCAGGCTCCCTGCCGAGCAGAGAGCCCGATGCGGGACTCGATCCCAGGACCCCGAGATCATGACCTGAGCCGAAGGCAGCGGCTTAACCCACTGAGCCACCCAGGCGCCCTCTAGGGAATATTTTAAATATAAGGAGTGACATCTTTAATTATGACTCAGGGCAAATTTGAAATTTTTAGTATTTGTAAAATGAAGGTACTCAATATTTAAGGTACCACTTAGTATTAGATAATTTATACACAACTGCTGTAGTTACTATATTTTTTCAAAATATATTACATCTTATTATGAAGTCATTATGAGAGAGGAAACATAGGTAAAGGTTAGGGTGAAAAAAGTTTTGTTCCGTGATCTGAGAATATTACTAGAAAGCATATAGTCAGACTATATCAAGACAATGTCACTTGTTGAATGGGTACAGTATTTGTTTCCCAATTTCCTAGATAGACTGGCTAAGCCAGTTTTTACAGCTTGACAGTCTGAAATTTATAGTTTGATAATTCAAATAAGCTTTATAAGTAAATAAGAAAACTAAACATAGAGGGATTAAATATAAATACTAAGCTTAGAGGAACAGTATCACCCAACAAATTCTCAAAAAGAAAATTCAAAAAATAAATAGAAACCATTAAAATAAACAGAAATCCTAGAGTTGAAGAATACAGTGATTGAACTGAAGATTTCAGTAGGTTTAGCAGTAGATTCAACCAAGCAGAAGAAAGAAGATGACAGGTCACTCTATGTAGTCAGAGCAAAATTAAAGGGGAATGAAGATGAGTGAAGAAAGGCTTTGCAATGATGAGATACTATTAAACTATGCATTACTGAAATCATGGAGGAAGTTAGGAGGAAAGGAGCAGAATGCTATTTTTTTTTTTTTTTAAGATTTTGTTTATTTGAGGGAGAGGGAGCATGAGAAGGGGAGGGTCAGAGGGAGAAGCCGACTATCTGCGGGGCAGAGAGCCTGATGCAGGACTCGATCCCAGGACTCCAGGATCATGACCTGAGCCAAAGGCAGTTGCTCAACCAACTGAGCCACCCAGGTGCCCCTAAAATGCTAATTTTTAAAGAAATAATGGCTAAGAACTTACCAAATGTAAGGAGAGATTTGGCTATCCAAGTTCAGAAGCTAATAGGTCCCCCCAAATTTTAAACCCAAGAATTGTCTTCTCCAAGACATTATAAAAAGATTATCTAAAGTCAAATGTAAAAGTTTAGACACATCAAGGGGGAAAAAAAATTGCTTCCACGTAAGGGTGCCCCCATAAGTCTGTCAGCAGATTTCTCAGCAAAACTTTGCAGTGAGGAGAAAGTGGGATGGATGATCTATTCAAAGTGCCAAAAGAGAAAACCTGCCAACCAAGAAAACTACCCACCAAAATTGTTCAGGATTGAAGGAGAGTTAAAGACTTTTCCAAACAGACAAAAGTTGAGGGTGTCACTAGATCTGACCTGCAAGAAATGCTGAGAGGCATTCTTGAAGGTGAAATTAAAGGATGCTACTTAGTAACTTAAAAACGTAAAGAATTACAGAACATGTTGGTAAAGGTAAGTATATAATCAAATTCAGAGTATTCTTACAATATAATGTGGTATGTTAATCACTTAACTAGTATAAAGGTTTAGAGGGTAAAATTATTAAAAATTATAGCTGCAGCAGTTTATATGGACCATAAAAAGTAAATTCAACATCAAAAACAAAATATTGGAGGGGGCATGAAAGAATGGAATTTTTGTATGTTTAAGTTGTTAGCTTAAAATAGACTGTTATGCCTATAAGATGTTTTATGTAAGCCTCGTGGCAACCACAAAGCAGAACCTGCAGTACATTCACAGAAGACAGAGAAGGGATTCAAAACATACCACCACAGAAAGTCAGTTCACAAAGACAGCAAGAGGAAGAAAGGAATGAGGGGACTACACGAAATGGTCAGGAAACAATAAAATGGCATTAGTAAGTTCTTACCTATCAATAATTTGATGCAAATGGATTAAATTTTCTAATCAAAAGGCATAGAGTGGCTGACTGGATTTAAAAACAAGACTGAAGTATAGGCTGCCTACAAGAGACTCATTTTGGCATTAAGGACACATGTAGGCTCAAAATGAAGGGATGGAAAAAGATAATCTATGCAAATGGAAACCAAAGAGAGCAGGGGTATCTATACTTATATCAGGCAAAATAGATTTTAAGTCAAAAACTGTCTCAAGAGACAAAGTCATTATAAAATGAAAAAGGGGTCGATTCATTAAGATATCTCAATTATATATATACCCCACATTGGAGCATCTAAACACATTAAGAAAATAACAGATAATCATGGGAGAAATAACAATACAAGAATAGTAGGGGACTTCGATACCCTACTTTCAACAATGGACAGATGATCTAAGGAAACAATGGACATGAAATACACTTTATGCATAGAACAGAACATTCCACCCAGCAGCAGCAGGATACACGTTTTTCTCAAGTGTGCATGGAACACTCTTTAGGATAGAGTACATCTTAAGTCACAAAATAAGCCTTAGCAAATGTAGGAAGAATAACTTCATATCCAGTATCTTTTCCAGCCACGGTGGAATAAAATTAGAAACAACAAGAGGAAAACTGGATAATTCATAGTTGTATGGAAATAACACCCACCTGAACAATCAACAGGTTAAAGAAAGTAAAAGAAATGAAAATATAGTTGCTTCTTGAACAACACGGGGTCAAAAATCCTGCATAGTCAAAAATCCACGTATAACTTCTGGCTTCTTTTAAACATTACTAATAGCCTACTGTTGACCAGAAGGAAGCCTTCTGGTCAACATAAGCAGTTGATTAAAATATATTTTGTATGTTTTGTGTGTTTTATACTGTATTCTTAACAACAAAGCTATAGAAAAGTGTTATTAAAATTATATGAAAAATTTATAGTATGTATATAAAAAAACCCCATATATAAATGGACCTGTACAGTTCAAATCTGTGGTGCTCAAGAGTAAACTATATCCCTTAAAAATGGAAACACACCAAAACACATGGGATATAGCAAAGACAGTTTTAATAGGGAAGTTCATAGTGATAAATACCTTAGATTAAGAAAAAAGGAAGACAGAAACAAACAATATAACTACACTTAAAGGAACTAGAAAGAAAAAACAACACTCTAGGCCCAGAGTTTGCAGAAGGAAGAAAACAGTTGAAAGAGGAAACAAATGAACTAGAGGCTGGGACAACAATATAAAAGATGAAGGAAACTCATAGCTGGTTCTTTGGAAAGAGGCTCGACAGATCTTTGTCTAGACTAAGAAAAAAAGAAGAATCAAATTCAGAAATGAATGAGGAAACATTACAACTGATACAACAGAAACGGAAAGGATCGTGAGTCTACTATGAACAATTATATGCCAATAAATTAGTTAGCCTAAAAGGAAGGGTAAGTTCCTAGAAACATAACCTACCAAGATTGAATTATGAAGTAGAAAATAAGGAGACTGAAATAGTAATCAAAAATCTGCCGATAAAAAAAAGCCCAGGATCAGGTTTCGCTGGTGAGTTCTACCAAACATTTGAAGAATAATTAATACTAGTCTTAAGCTCTTCCAAAAATAGAAGAGGAAGGAGTACTCCCAAAGTCATTTTATAAGACAAGCATTATCCTCCATACCAAAGCTGGGTTAGGATACTACAAGAATTCTAGAGGCCAATGTTCTTTGAGGAATACAGATGCAAAAATTCTCAACAGAATCCTAGCAAACTAAATTCAGTGGCACATTAAGAGGTTCATACACCATGATCAAATAGGGTATATCCTGGGGTACAGGGATGACTCGACATATAAGAGTCATTGAATGTGATAAACAGCATTAATAGAATGAAAGATAAAAATCACAATTTATTATTAGTGAATAGATACAGGAAAAGCATTAATAAAGTTCAGTGTTCTTCCAAGATAAAAACTTTCACAGACTGAGTATAGAAGGCACATACCTAATCTGTGAGAGAGTAAGTATTTGTTGTTTTAAGCCACCCAGTTTGTAGTCCTTTGTTTTGGAAGCCCTAGGAAACTAATGCAAGTCCTATTAAAAAAAAGTCATGTGAAATTAAAACTTAAAAAAAAAATTGGCACACGCCTTAAGTAAAACTGCCAAAAATATGAACAAAAAAGTAACATGGAAAAGGCAGATGAGTCAGAATAAAACTCATTTTAGTAAATGGAAAGAAACTTTATAGACAAAATATACTTTGCACTCAATAAACACAAACAGTATAGCAACAAAAAATAGCAAGGTTTATAAAAAATAGAAAACATGTAAAAACAGAGACATTAATTTACAGGGTGGAGAGCCTTTTAAAAATTTTTATTGTTAATTTTCTAGTTTTGTTACATTATAATTTCTACCAGGATTGTTTTATAGTACTTTCTCTGGTGATGAAAGTATTCCATAATTGTGCTGGACAGTAGTAGCCACTAGTCATAGGAAGCAATTCATAAATACAGAGTATTTTTCCATTTATTTGTATCTTTGATTTCTTTTAGTTGTATTTTGTATTTTTCAGTATACATGTTTTTCACCAAGTTGGGGTATTTTATTTGTTTTAATGCTATTGTAAATGCAGTTGCTTTCTTAATTTCCTTTTCAGATTGCTCATTGTTAGTGTGTAGAAACATAACTGGTTTTTGTTTGTCAATTTTATATTACATAGCTTTGCAGAAATCATTTATTGGTTTTAAAAGTTTTTTGCTAGGTGTAGGATCATTAGGGTTTTGTAAATATATGTCATCAGTGAAAAGAGTAAACTTTTATTTCTTCCTTCCCTATTTAGATGACTTTTATTTCTTTTTCTTGCCTAATAACTGCTCTAGGTAGGATTTCCAGCACTATGTTGAAGTGGTGCCTTGTTCCTAATCTTAGAGGAAAAGCTTTCATTTTTTCATTTTTGAGTATGATGTTAGCTGTAGACATTTCATATTAGGCCTTTATTATGTTGGAGTAGTTCTGTTCCTGGCTTACTGAGTGTTTTTGTTGGGAAATGGCATTTAATTTTGTTGGATGCTTTTTCTGTATCAGTTGAAGTGTTCATGTGTTTTTTTCTCCTTCATTTTCTTAATGTGATGTGTTATAGTGATGTATTTTCATATGTTGAAACATCCTTGCATTCTTGGTATACATACCACTTGATCATAGTATGTAATCCTTTTAATGGGCTGTTGAATTTGGTTTCTTAGTATTTTGTTGAGGATTTTTACATTGGTATTCATCAGGGATATTACTCTCTGATTTTCTTATTGTGTCTTTTTCTGGTGTTGGTATCAGGGTAATGGTGGCCTTGTAGAATGAATTTGGAAATGTTGCCTCCTTTTTAATTCTTTGGCAGAGTTTGAGGAGGATTTTTTTTTAAAGATATTTATTTATTTATTTATTTATTTGACAGACAGAGATTACAAGTAGGCAGAGAGGCAGGCAGAGAGAGAGAGGAGGAAGCAGGCTCCCTGCTGAGCAGAGAGCCCCATGTGGGGCTCAATCCCAGGATCCTGGGATCATGACCTGAGCCGAAGGCAGAGTCTTTAACCCACTGAGCCACCCAGGCGCCCCTGAGGAGGATCTTTAAATGTTTTAGAGAATTTTCCTGTGAAGCCATGTGGTCCTGGGCTTTTCTTCCTCTGTGATCTGCTTTTATTTCTTGATTAATAAACTTCAATTATGTCTCTTTACTTCCTGCTAAAAAAGATGAGGATTTAGCTATTTATCCTTAGACATCTTTTTTTCTCTTTGTATTCCAGTTTAATACTTACTATATTTAGTTCTTTCATTAATGTTTTCAACTGTAAATAAAATATTTGAATTCCTCAGATACTGTATTTTAAATCCCTACTATGCAAGTTAAGAACACTAGGTCTTTTGGGTACCTGGCTGGCTCAGTTCGTAGAGCATGTGACTCTTGCAGGTTGTAATTTTGAGCCCCCATATGTGGTGTAGAGATGACTTAAAAATAAAATCTTTAAATAATAATAAAAAAGAACATCAAGACTTTATCCTTTTCTTTGTCTTGTGTCTTCTACTCCTTCATTTCCATTTCTATCTTTTGTTTTGTATTTGAGTAGGTTTATAATGTAACATTTCTGTTTTGTTCTGTAATGACAAGAATCTAGGCTTGTCAGGTTGATTTTAAATACAGTAAATTGTAGTTATTGAGCTAAGGTTAATTTTTGTTCTCGGTGGGTTCAAGGTCATGATCCTAATGGAACTCAAAAAATAAAATATTTGCTATCTATGTTGGATCATCTTTACTTACAAATAGAAAGTTTTTCAAAATCTTACTACTAGTTTGCTTTATAATCTGACTTGATTTTCGTACTAGTTTGCTTTATATTGTTTATCTTCTGCCATTATCATCCTTAATTGCTTTTTTCCTTGAAAAAGATACCTTTACTATATCCTCACATGTTTCCTGCTTGAATCATAACATCTATTATTTGTTGATGGAATCTCTAGTTGTCCTGGAGAGATCTCTTTTAGAGCTCTTTTCCTGCCTGCTTTAGTCATGATAGGTTTGGAAGTCTTTATAGCTTCCATTCAAAGGTATTCCTGCATTTCTGGGTTAGATTTACTGTTTCTTAGATTCCCACTACGTCTCTTTCATAGCATTCTCCCTCTTTCTGGAATGTGTCCTAAATTAATGTCAGTATCCAAAGTACTTACAAGGTTCTAAATTTTTGCTGTCTTCAGATGGCTTTGGCCTGGCTCATAATTGCTTGATAGTTTGGCTGGGTGTAGAAATTTAGGTTTAGGTTAATTTTTCCTCAGAACTTGAAGATTTTGCTCTTTTTCTCTGGGTCAAGATGGTGAGAAGTCTGATGTTATTCTGAGACTTGTTACTTTCTAAAGGACTCCTTTCCTCTCTTTTTGGAAGCTTCAGGATCTTTGTAGTTCTGGACTCTTAAAAGTTATTTGTCTAGGTATGAATTATTTTTGTCCTCACTGGACCCTTTGGAGTTGATGGGCCCTTTGTGGTTGAAATGCCTGTGTCTTCCTGCAGGTGGGAAATGTTCTTTTATTGTTTCTTTGGTAATAGTTCTTGGTTTTCTTTGTTCTCCCATTTTGAAATGCTTACCAATAGAATGTTGGCCTTCTGGATTGATTTTACATCTTTTATCTCTTCTCATGTTTTCTACCTCTTCTTTTTTATTAAGTATTCTGACAGATTCCTTCAACTATATCTTTCTGCCTTTCTGTGAATGTCTGTAAAAGCATTGTTAATATTCCTTATATCATTTCAAAAGGCAACATGGTATAGTAGTTACAAGCTTGTGCAGTAGAACCAGACTACCAGACTGTGTGGGTTTAGATCTCAACTCCACCACTTAATATATTATCTTAGGTTACTTACTGTAACCAAAATGAAGATAATAACTAGTTTGTGGGCAAAGGAGTTTATATTTGTAAAGCATTTTTAACAGTTATTGGTGTAGCAAAATATGTATTATTGTTTGTTAAATATATAGTGTCCTGGTTTTGTTTCATGCAGTGCAGTTTATTCAGGAGTGTCTTGAGGATATTTGTTTTGTTTTGAGTTTTCTTCTGTACCCTAGGTAATCTGATTCTTCCAGAGTTAATTGATATTACTTATTTATTTTGTTCTTTTTTTTTTAGCTACTGTATTTTATTGTGTGTATATAGTTCTCTAATTTCATAAGAAATCTGAGAATAGATTTAGAAAGAAGAATCTTCCTAAAATAACTCATGATTTTGTTTTAATGGAATATTTTAAACTATACAAGAGTATACAGAATAGAATGATGAAATGACAGAATTCTGTCACCCAGCTTTAATAATGGGGTCTTTTTTCATCTAGACCCTCACTCCTTTCCTAATATTGTTTAGAAGCAAATTCCACATGTCATTGTTCTGTATTTCTAAGTATATTTTTAAAACTGAAGACTTTGAGTCTTTTTAAATTTCAGAACAATTGATGGGCTCTCTCCTCCATTTGCCTTTACCTTCCTTCCGTGTTGAAGGAACTGTTCTATGGAATATTTCACATTCTGGGTTTTTCTGATTGCTTTTTCCTGATGTCATTTTATTTGTTTTCTTCCAGTAGTAATGTAAACTGGAAATTTGATCCAAAGTAGAGTTTATTAACTTACTGTTTTCTTTTTTCATTATTGTCCCGTTAAAGGGCCTTTTAGAATTTTTTGTTGTCTACCTCCTGAGACCCAGGGGACAGATCATAGTGTTGTGCTTTGGAGGGTAAGAAACTTTTAATTTATTATTTTAAGATCTTTTTACCTTTTGGGTGTGATATTACTCCAGTTAAGAATATATGATCTGGGGGCACCTGGGTGGCTCAGTCATTGGGTGTCTGCCTTCGGCTCCGGTCGCGATCCCAGGATCCTGGGATTGAGCATTGGGCTCCCTGCTTGGCGGGAAACCTGTTTCTCTCCCACTACCCCTGCTTCTGCTTCTTCTTCTTCTTTTTTTTTTTTAAGATTTTATTTATTTATTTAACAGACAGAGATCACAAGGAGGCAAAGGCAGGCAGAGAGAGAGAGAGGGGTAAGCAGGCTCCCCACTGAGCAGAGAGCCTGATGTGGGGCTCGATCCCAGGGTCCAGAGATCATGACCTGAGCCGAAGGCAGAGGCTTTAACCCACTGAGCCACCCAGGCGCCCCTCACTCCCCCTGCTTCTGTTCCCTCTCTTCCTGTGTCTGTCTCTGTCAAATAAATAAATAGAATCTTTAAAAAAGGAATATATGATCTAAAGGTTTGATCCTATTTTGACTCTTTTCAACAAGAATATTTTATAAGTAGTACTATGTATTACATATTACCTGAGGGGGTTCTTAATATTTGGTTGTCTCACTTTTGGAGATGCTAAGATTGATTAGTGCTAAGAGCTCATAAGTTCACATGCAGTTGGTAACCCTATGATCCATTGTGAAATTTACTATTTCTTTTTTCTCTAATTGTTTCAAATCTATTAATGATTATTGCCCATCTGTGTAATTTCTTTTGTTCTTATTAGCTGAAATTCTTTGAAGGACTAGCCCTCTCACTATTAGGTCTCTTTCTCTACCTTGAGATATGGTATCTCTTTGAATAGCTTTTTTATCATTGCTCTAGGAACTGTTTTATGTATACATAATTTATCATATCCTGCTGGTTCTTAAGTCTCTTTATCCCCCCTCCATTTCTAATATATTGCCTTTTTTTTCCTGCGTTTTGAGAACTGTACCATACAGCGTCATCATTTTTGCTTAAGCCATTAAAAATAATATAAGAAGAATATAAGAGAAGGAAAGTCTGTTGTATTTATTCATGTTCTATTCTTGCCATACTTCCTGATTTTCCAATACTTCTTTTAGATTTAAAAAAAATTAACTGAATTAATGTTGTAGTCTTTTATTTTTGTTAATTGATATTTAAAATGGTACTTTTCTGATAGAAGGGTAATGAAAATGCTTTTAATATTGTGGTGAGAAATGTTAATGTTTCTAATCATTTTAACTTTAATTGTTAATAAGAATTACTGGCCATGATAGAATGGTTTTATAAAATCACACTGGAAATAATAAAAGTACCTACTTCATAGGGATATTATGAGGATTGAGTTAGTTAATACATATGTAAGTGTATTTTCTGTCTGAAGGTCCTCCTTTAGCTATTATGCTAGGGTAGTTTTACTGGTGACGGATTTTCTTTGTTTGCCTTCATTTGTGGATGTTTTAATTTCCCTCTCTTTCCTGAAGAATATTTTGTCTGGATACAGGATTCTGGGTTCGTAGTTCTTTTTTTTTTTTTTTTTTTTTTTTCCCAGCACTTGAAACGTGTTTCTGGGCATCAAAAATATGAATGTAAATTGAAATTTTTAATGTTTACTAACTGTGACCATAGTGGTCTAAGTGTTAAAGAATTTTCTTCTACATTATAATTACTATGAGTGTAACATAAATATATTCTTGGTTTTGTTTGTTAAGCTGTTCTTAAACATAAATGCATCTCTTTAGAGCAGACTGCTCTTTTCATGGGATTTATGTATCCATGGATGAATATTACTTATGTTAGAATAAGACTGGTTTTTGTGGAAATTAATAATAAAAAGAAATATTAGGCCATTAGTATGAGGTTTACAAAAGATTATTGGTAACTTTTTGTTAAGTATATCATTTATAGTAGAATATATAGCATATTCCTGATAAATTAATCTGTATCTCATAAGTTTACATAGGGATGAAAAACTGGGCAAAGAATTGGTTGATATGTGACAGCATGATGTCTTGTCCAGGTTAGAAAAAAATACGGATTCACTGTGTCCAATATTCTTTTAACAAAAGTTAATGAAAATGTTTCTCAATAAAAAAATGTAAAACACTAACTTTAGTGTTCACTACTTTCACTTGGAAAGATGCTATTGATTTGACAGTAAGAGCTCTTTCTCTCTCTTTCTTTCTTTCTTTTTTGTTTTTATTGTAAGTGCTCTTTTCAACTGATTAAAACCATGCACAGTATTTTCAGTTCACAGACGTACGACACAGGTGACTGTTGTTTTTTTTTGAGAATGGTTGAAAGTACAGATGTTGAATTTTAATTCAAGATGCTTTCCAGATCTTAGATTCTAAATAATTCTAGATAAGTTATGTAAGGACTCTAGTCATACTGTTTTTACCTGGATGAACTAAATTATAGCACTTTTCAATATTTATCATCACTGTTTTCATTGGATTCTCTCTCATGTGAGCTTTCTGAATCAGAAGTTTTTCTTAATTCTCACCTCCCAAAGTTGTAGCAGCCCATTTGGGCCAAAATATCTCCTTTTTAATATCAGGTATTATTGTTAACGGAAATGTAAGGAATAGGGGAAAAAAAAAACCACCTTAGATATATGGTGCTTCCATTAAGTGTTCCCCTGATACCAATATTTCAAATTACTTTGGTGTTCTGGATGTTTTTTAGCAATTCGAGGAGATGCATTGTAGTGAGATGTTAGATGTGTGAGAGATACATCTTTTGTGAACTGCAAGAAGGAGGATTATTAAATGTATAGTGTAGGGGATGTAGAGTGTAGGAAAGGAGAAACGAGTATAAGGCTCTGACCTTGGTATTAATTCTAGTAATTGGTTGGTAACTCTGGAAATTAAGGATATGGAAGTTGATTCTTCTAAAACCATCTGATCCCTAGTGTGAAGTCTGCTGGATTAAGGTTTAATCTTTCATCACTAGATGATAGTCTTGAATCTAATGCTGCAGAATATTCATATACTTTTTATTTTCATTACTGTTAATTTCCCTAAGGACCTTCATCACTGTGCACTAATTACTACCATTTCTCTCTGCTCTCTTTGAGTGAGGATTCTTTTCATTCTTCCTGAGTATACTGCTCAGTAGAACAGTTTCTTATTCTCTCTCTTCCTCTTTTAACATTTGTATATTTTTGCTCACAATCTGCTCCCTCAAGTTTTGATTGTCTTTTGTTGCATCAGATTTTGTCTATGTGATTGTTGTTTCTTCATTCAAAAAAACTTCAGACCCCCCCCAAAAAAAACCCCCAAAACTTAGTATATGTTGCAAAATGTAATTGCCCAGGAGTATCAAACATCATTGTATTTCAGTGCCTAAAACTCCATGAGGCCAGGAATGTGGTGTGTTTTTCTTATCAGAACAGACCATAGTGAGCGAATGAATAAGGAGAACAGGATTTTCCAGATTCTTTCCTTAATAGAACTGCTAGTTTTTTAAAAAAAATTAACCGAATTAATGTTGTAGTCTTTTATTTTTGTTAATTGATACTTAAAATGGTACTTTTCTGGTAGAAGGGTAATGAAAATGCTTTTAATATTGTGGTGAGAAATATTAATGTTTCTAATCATTTTAACTTTAATTGTTAATAAGAATTACTGGCCATGATTGGATGGTTTTATAAAATCACACTGGAAATAGAGGGTCATAAAAGTACGTACCTCATAGGGATATTATGAGGATTGAGTTAGTTAATACATATGTAAAGCACTTACAGCAGGGCTTCACACATAGTAAAGTGCTTGGTAATTGTTAATAACTGAGAACGATGCTGGAGACTGACTTCTTTGCCATCATTCTGCAGGAGGTTTGTTTTTTTTTTTAAGATTTTATTTATTTTATTTATTTGATAGATATTACAAGTAGTCACAGAGGCAGGCAGGCAGGGAGAGAGGAGGAAGCAGGCTCCCCTCTGAGCGGAGAGCCCGATGTGGGGCTTGATCCCAGGACCCTGAGACCATGACCTGAGCTGAAGGCAGAGGCTTTAACCCATTGAGCCACCTAGACACCCCATCCATGCAGGAGGATTTCTTGATGGTTAGTTGTCCATTTCATTCATAGGGAGGTAGGCTATCGGCCCAAGGCAGTCTTCGCTCAGGCCCTTGAAAAAGCCCCCTAAAAGGATCATCCTTCACAAGCATTTTTTCCTCAGCTTCCTTCCAAGGGCCCCCTCTGAACCCTCGAGGCTAGTGGGTTGAAAAGAACTTAAGAATGGGTAGTATATCCCAGTCAGGTGATGAAGGTTTGAAATGGGCTCTGCCTTTTACCCCTTTGTGACTCTGTGACTGGGGCAAATTGCTTCGCCTATTTCCTATGTTATCTGTCTCACCTCCAAGAATGTTATTTTTATCTCCTTTCTTACTCTGAGCAGCCACATTGCACTTATTTTACTTCTACACAAATGCTGACTTCTCTGTTTTATCTGGCCCTTTGAACCTGCTGTTCACTTTGGATGAAACACTTTCTCTTCCCTCCTGCCTTTCTTTATCTGGCCAGATCCTGTTCATGCTTCCATTAAATGCTTCTCCTTTAGGAGGCTGTTCCTAACCAATTCTCACCAGACTGGTTTGTTTTTCTGCCATACCTTCCCCTCACAACGTCATGGTTCTTAAAGCCTTTCATCCCATTTAGAGTTGCCCTACATAGTGAGCTCCCACATGGGTTGATGGGATCTGACATGTTCATTGCTGCATCCCCAGTTCCTGGCACATAGGAGGCCCCAATCAATGCTGTATACATGCATGGGAAAGAAAAATAGTAGAGATATTTTTGCTTAGGCTTTGGCTAACATTATCTCCACAGCTGCCCTTGTTTTACAGTATTTTTATTTTATTTTTTCCTGTAAAGCTGCTGAAACTTAGAAGCTGATTCTGTCACAGTGTAAGATGTGTTTGGAACATTCTGCATTCTTCTTAGATGAATTTTTAGAACCTGGTGAGTTTCACTAGATACCTTCAGTTTTCGTTTTGAGCTCTGAGGTATGCTGTATTTTTTCTTTTTTCTGTGTAATTCATAATTGTTGGTTATAGTAAGGTATACGATCACCTGGCAAGAAGCATAGGACAAAGTATTATAAGAATATTTAGAGCATGATATCCTACTTGTTTTGATAGCCTTAATTTATCTTTAGAATTTTGGAAAAGAAAATCTCAAAAGAATACTATTTTGTGAAGTGAAAATCATATGAAATTCAAATTTCAGCATCTGTGAATAAAGCTTTATTGGAACACAGTCTCTCTCTCTCTCTCTCTCTCTTTTTTTTTTTTTTTTTAAACATAATGTGCATGGCTGTTTTCATGCTCTAGTGGCAGAGTTAATTTAAGTACGTGGTTGCATTAGAGACCCTAGGGCCCAGAAAGGCAAGAGTATTTACTATGTAGCCCTTTTCAGAATAAGTTAACTGACCTATGCTCTTCATGGTTGGAGAAGTATTTATAGGTTGAGTGCTAGTAGGTTTATTTTCAAAATAGGGAAAAAAATACCTTTTCTATCTGAAACCAAGGGTGTTGGGTTTACTAAATTTTAAGTTTCCTAAGGGTAAATACTGTGCCTGTTTTTTAAACAATGGATGCCACCATGGTTATTGTAGGCCTGACACATGGTTGGCACAAAGTCAGTGTTGAGTAAAAGAATAAGATCTGTTACAGCTCTAGTACCTATTATATGTATGTATGGTCACAGTAATTCTAGTTTCTTTAAAGGTTTGCTTATTGGGAGTGGGTGTTTTTTGTTGACTGTAGGAGAGAATTAAAAAAAAAAAACTAAAACAAAACTAGAAGAGAAATTTGATGAAAACCGTAATTTTCTCTGGATCTGTTCTTTACAGATAGCCATGAAATCATTGGCCAGATTTATTTGTCTAAGTTGTTTATAAATTGTTACTTTTTAAAATAAACTAATCCAGAAATTACCAATCTCAGAAACTTAGAAGCCTTCTTCTTATAAAGCTTTAAAATGTATGTGTGTAAATATATAAATAAATATATATATAATATCTATTAAAAGCTTCTCTTGGATAGCAAGATTCATATATTTTCATCTTAAGTTGTCTGAAACTTCCCCAACTTATCCGTTGACTATCATTTTTTAATGAACCTTCCCTGTATAGTTTGCTGAAGACCCAGCTTTTAAAGTATTATCCTGCAGAACACCTTGTTAATGATGAGATAGTTTAAGTGGCATTTAGTGGAGGAAAACTGTTCCATATTGAAGGATTCTAGGGAGATTGGACAGCTAAATGCAGTCATTACATGACTGGACTGGATCCTGTGTGGGAGGAGGAAGAAAGCCTTAGAGAACTTCATTTGGTCAGTTTAAAAAAAAAAAAAAGAAAGGAAAATATGCATTAAATTAAAATTTTGTGTAATTGTTAAATTTCCTGAAGGTAGTAACTATATTATGGCTATTTAAGGGAATGTCTTTGTTCTTAGGAGGCATATGTTCACATATTTAGGGGTAAAAGGGTGTGATAGATACAACCTATTCTCAAATGGTTCAGCAAATGTTTATCCAGATACGTTGAGAAAAATGATGCGAATGTTAATTGATCAGTCTGGATAAAATATACATAAAGTTCTTTGAACTATTTGTGCACTTTTCTGAAAGTTTGAAGGTATTTCCAAGTAAAAAGTTTAAAGAAATGACATTAGCAATTACTAAAAACCTAGAGATTATATCCAAATACTGTTGCTTTTAAATTATTTACTTTGATTAAAAATACACTTTACAGTGTTTGTCCTTTTTTCAAAATGCTTTCCACGAGACTCTGTGTACATGGTGGTACTATTCTGAACAATATTTTTTCTTGGGTGTTTTATGCTTAATTTGTGGTTGTCAGTACAGATACTCTGTTCTGTGATTCTTTATTAGATTTAATAAGTTTGACTTATAAATAGTCTATAAAATTTAGTTATTTTATAGTAATGTGGAGATAAAATGAAGTAGAACTTAGCAAATGTAAAACTGCTTTGCAAAGATGAAGTCTTTATATTAGCAGTATTCTTGCTGATTATCTCATCAGGTTTTTTTTTTAAGATTTTATTTATTTTTTTTTTAAAGATTTTATTTATTTTTTTGTCAGAGAGAGAGAGGGAGAGAGAGCGAGCAAGCACAGGCAGACAGAGTGGCAGGCAGAGGCAGAGGGAGAAGCAGGCTCCCCGCCAAGCAAGGAGCCCGATGTGGGACTCGATCCCAGGATCATGACCTGAGCCGAAGGCAGCCGCTTAATCAACTGAGCCACCCAGGTGTCCCATCTCATCAGTTTTTTTAATCATAAAATCATAATTAAATACCAATTAGTAGAATTTAGAACTTGAAAAATTTTAGATATAATGTGTTAAAATTTTCTTCTATCTGCTACTTTGCTTTAATATAATGTCCACTATAGCTTGTTTTATTGAAAGTCTATTGTGTTCCCTTAATGCCATAGAGCAGCTTTGTTTTTAAAAGTAGATCTGGTTTTACTGTCTTACATTTATTATATTTGACCTTAAATTTATTATATTTTGAAGGAAATTCAAGAGTAAGGATCTACTATAGTGGTTCTTAAACTGCTACTAATAATTGATGACCTTTTTGAGCTTTTTATTTTAGTGCCAGACATTATATTCTAAGCATGCTACATTTAGTAATTTATTTCATTTTCACAACAGCCTTATGCTAACACCTTGCCTTGATTTGCTATGCAATTTTAGTTAAAATTTTAGTTAAAATTGCATAGCCTCAGAAGCCTTAAATTTCTTTTTTTTTTTAATCCCCCGCCAAATACAAATTATGGGAACTGGGGATCTGGAATTAATATAGAAAAATTGATCAATGGGGCACCTGAGTGGTTCCATCAGTTGGGCGTCTGTGTCTTGGTTTCTGCTTGGATCACAGTCTCAGGGTTCTGGGATTGAGCTGAGCATTGGGCTCTGTGCTCCACAAGGAGTCTGCTTGAGGATTCTTTCCCCACCTCCCTCTGCCCCTCCCTCTACTTGCACACACACATTGTCTCAGAAGAAAAAAAAAAGTCGTCTTACAATTTTTAGGTTGTAAATAATGGGATGGGTCTAACTTCAACCTAGACCTTCTGTTGCCTTCATAATTTGGGAAAGATCAGTCTATCAAGATCATTCTTCATTAACTGTACTGATAAAGGAAGTAAATACATCTTTTAATAGCCAATTAAGAAGCAAACTGATGTAGAAATCTAGTTTTCCTAGATTTGAATTTTACCAAGTAAAACAACCAGAAAGTTAAAAATTTTAAAATTAAGGGACTGATACAGTATTGCTAACTTTTAAAACTTTTTGCATTGAATTAAACCATGCTTTTTATAAAGTGGATAAATCTTGAGTATCCTTTTGATTAAATTTTATGAAGTCAACACTTGTTTAACCAAGATCAAGATATAGAATATTTTCATCAACCTAGGAGCCTCCTTCATGCCCCCTGACAGTCAACACATATTTCCAAAGGTAACTATTATTCTAACTTCATTTACTATTCATTAGTATTGTCTATTGTTAACCATCTTTTGACTGTCTTTTTTGATCAACATCTTGTTTATGTGAGTCACCTATGTGGATTCACACAACATTAACTTATTCTTTTGCATTGCTTTGTAGTACTTCATTGTATATTGCCTCAGTTTATCCATTCTATCTACTGTTGATGAACATTTGGATCATTATCAGTTTTTAGCTATTATAAACAATGTTGCTGTGGATATTCTTGAGCATGTCTTTTGGTGCACATATACATGCATTTTTTTTTTGTTTGAGTGAATATCTAAGAGTGAAATTGTTGATCACGGTATTTCACTGTTGCGCTTTAATGGGTGCCCCTAGTTTTTGAAAATGGTTGGAATTCTTTGTACCTATCAACAGTGTACAAGGGTTCTCATTGCTCTACATTCTCACCAGCAGTTAAAATTATTAGTGTTTTTTAATATTAGCTTCTTTGCCATATATGTGGTGAAAAAATTATTGGAGTTTTAATTTGAAATTCCTTGCTGTCTTTAAGGATTTAGCACATGTTTGTATGCTATTGACCATTTGGATATCCTCTTTTGAGAAATGCCTTTTCGTGTCATTTGACCATTTTTCTGTTGAGTTGTTTATCTTATGGATTGGTAGGAGTTCTTTATTTCTAGGGTAAGTTTTTTGTTGGATTAAGTATTGAAGATATGTATCCTACTTCTTTACTTTTTTAACAGTGTATCTTTATTTTTAAAAGATTTTTTTTTTTTTTTTTTGATAGAGCACAAGTAGGCAAAGTGGCAGACAGGAGGGCAGGCAGAGGGAGGGGAGAAGCAGGCTCCCTGCTGAGCAGAGAGCCTGATGCAGGACTTGATCCCAGCACTCTGGCATCATGACCTGAGCCAAAGGCAGACACTTAACCGACTGAGCCACCCAGGTGCCCCAGTAGTGTGTCTTTATTAAGAAAATTTCTTAAATTTAATAAAATTCATTTTACCAAATAGTTCTTTTATGGTTTTTGCTTTTTGTGTTTTAAGAAATCTTTGTCTATCCCAAAGCCAAGAAGATATTCTTGTATGTTCTCTCTTACAAACCTGATTGTTTTAACCTTTACACTTAGGTTTAGGCATGGCATATGGTAAGATTCCTCGTTCATTTTATTTTCCATATGGAAACCCATTTTGTCAAACATTGTTTGTTGAAGAAAAGATTATCCTTTCCCTGTGGTAAGGCCCTAGTGCCTTTGTTGCAATTCAGATTTATTTATTTATTTATTTATTTATTATTTATTTATTTATTCGTGGGTCTGTTTTTGGGCTCTTCTGTTCCATTGGGCTGTTGTTGTGCCAGTGCCCCACTCTTCTAATTACTGTAGCTTTAAATCCTCCAATTATGTTCTTCACAATTGCCTTGGTTTTTATTGGTCTTTTGAATCTCAATAAAAATTTTATAGTCAACCTGTCAGTTTCCTAAATAGATAACCTTCTTTATAGCGAGCAAGTTTTTTAAAAAAGCAAGTTTAATATTATTTATTTAATATTTATATTGGCCAGCTTAATATCAGATCTATAGATAAAATTAGGTATATTGGACATTTCTCAGTATTGAGAGTTTCGGAATCTCAGAATTTTATTTTGTGTATGGAGGTCTTATACATCTCTGTTAACTTTTTAAGCGAGGGTAATGATATTGTGGTTATGTTTTTGATTGGTCCTTATAATTTATAGATTCACACTGGGGTGTTTACAGATGCAGTGATACAGTTTTGGGGGTTTACTTTTAATAATACAAAGGAGGGAGGGGAGGAATAGAGAAGGGGCAGTATAGATGTAACCAGATTGACTATGATTTGATTATTGTTGAAAATAGGTGATTTGTAGGTTAATAATTATATTATTCTTTTTACTTTTCTGTGTGTTTGCAAATTTTCATAAAAATAGGTATAAGAAATGTAATGACTGTAGTAGGTTGATACACATATAAGATTCCAGAAGTTCATCATAATATTTAAAAATTCCTCCGGGTATCAGGTCATTACTCTGAAAATCATTTATAAATGAAAGAGTCAACCATTTAATGTTTTTCTGCACAGATTATATTCCAGGATAACCAAATAGTTAAGAGGGAAAGTTTATCTATGTGGAAGAATCACAGCTGATAAGAAATGTTGAGAAAATAATAGGATTAGAAACTCACCACAGTGCAACTTCTTTTTTTTTTTTTTTTTTTTTTAAGATTTTATTTATTTGACAGAGAGAAAAGTCACAAGTAGGCGGAGAGGCAGGCAGAGACAGAGAGGGGAGAAAGCAGGTTCCCTGCGGAGCAGAGAGCCTGACGTGGGGCTTGATCCCAGGACCCTGGGATCATGACCTGAGCGGAAGGCAGAGGCTTTAACCCACTGAGCCACCCAGGTGCCCCCACAGTGCAACTTCTGATGAAATAATGGATCAAGAAAATGATCAGTAAGTGACTACTGAAGCCACTAGGTGAAAAATCTTTTGGGACATTATTTTTGTGTGAGCTGTAGGCCTGAAGTAGCTAAGCTTCTGCAAAATGGCATTTATTTTTCATCTGAATTCCATTTGGGTCTATTAATCCTTTTTGAACAAAATAGAATCACATTTCAGCATTTTACTGAATATTTTTTTTAAATTACCAAAGTAAACTGATGCTCATGAAAGATGAAAACAATACAATATGTGTGTAAGTGAAAACCTCCTTTGAAAATTAAACTTTTATTTCATGTCCCTCTCCAGAGATAGCTGCTGTTAACACTGTTTAATCTTGTAGATCTTGTTCTGTGTGTTTACAAACATAGACTTTTTAATATTGGAAAATGAATTGTCTTTTCTGTCAGTTTGCCTCTACTATGGGCTCTGTTTCTACTCACGGGACAGGAAAACAACCTGGAGCATGTCAGAAAGTTTAACATATGGTGTACTCTTTATACTCATCTTTTCACTTGTGAGGGTCCAGTCATCTTGGGGGGCATTTGCAGTTTGCAATTAGGTCATACCGGTGTGAGTTTTATGTGGTTGTAGATTGTATTCAGCTGAAAGAGTTGGATTCCTTGGGTTTTGTAGGACTCTTTAGAGTCCACATTCTAGGGTTTTCTTTGGATTTTGACCCGGTCTTCTAGACCACTAGAAACTCCCCAGATTACATCAACTTCTCCAGGTCCTCTGAAGGCCTACTCTGTCCTTAGCTAGGAGATGCTGATTGACTTAGATGGAGTCTAGCCTTGGAAGGGAAAAGGAATAGAAAGGCCTTTTGGTCTGGTTTGTGCTTACCTGACAGCAGACAAAGGAGTATGCACACCTTCACTCACCTCCTATTTCCTCCTGCAAGAGAACACTACCTTTCTAATAATTCTTTTCAGGTGATGGAGTGTGCAGAAAGTTCAGGGGATTAATCAAGACTAAATCTTTACTATTTAGTCTTTACTACAATACGTGATATACATAGAAAAGTGCAGTATCACTGACGCTGCTCTCTGGGGGTTTGAAATCTAGTGTAGTTAAAAGAGCACGTGTGTAATGATTTTAACACAAGGTAGGAAATGATTGATTCGAGAAGAAAAATATACATAAGGTTTATAAGGGTGCGAATGTTTCCAGCTTTTTATTTTTACAGGCATGGGGATTGGAGGAGGGGTTTATATCTCAACCTTTTAAATCGTTAAGAAAGGATAGAACAAATTTAGAAAGCTCAAATCTTAGCTTTTAATGAGCAAGGAAGTAAGGAATTAAATTGCCTTGTTATAGGCAAGCACTATAACAAGGACTAATTGATAGTTGCTTTTTTTTGTTTTTACAATAGTCCAGTGGAAAGAGTCATCTGATGTTTAGTTTGATAATTATAATACAGCCTCTGTTAGATTTCAGGATTGTTAGGAATATTAGGAAATTTAATTCTGTCAGTTAACTGTTACCTACCATCTAATATATCAGAGAGTATTAGTGTTAAAAGTAAATTGCTTCTTATTAACTTTTCTCAGAGGACATATTTAATATGCCACCTCCCCATCCATTTTTACTCATAGTGTTATGTCAATTAATATGTTTGCTGCAAATATGTTAAACTATGAAAGCAAACAACAACGTTGTAAAAAATTGAAGTTCCATATTACAGCAAGTCACTTTGTTTTGTGTCTATTTCCTTCCAGTTCTTTGCAGATGCATACTTTTTTTAATGTGTAGTTTCTTACAGACATTGTACTAGTCAAGACTGCATTTTCCCTTTTACCAAGTCTAAAATTCTGCCCTTTTCTAAGACCTTAACATTTCAGGTGAGGATTTGGCAGTCAGTTTAAATCTGCTTAATCAGGTTTAAAAAGTAGTTAATAGTCAACTAAGAGACCTACATATATTTATTTCAGAGTTTTGAAGGTAAATAAGGATAAGACAGAAAAGTGGAAATGGATAGCATATGAGTCATACTGCAAAATCTTAAAATGTAAAGGGAGTAAATTTTATCTTAAAGTGTAGATATAATAATTATTTCAGTGAAGAAATGTTGTATGGTAGTTTTCTAAATAATCTGTGGTTCAGGATCCATCTAAACATATTTGAACTAGTTTTCAGATAGTTGTGAACTTGTTTGGCCTACTTGGTTACACAAAAGCAACCTGGCAGTTAACCCAAGTTTTAATAGGTCAGAACAACTGCCTATTTTATAAAGGGATTATACTGCAAAAAGAGGAATACTTGTGGCCTTAAAAATTGATATATGTTTAGTGGCATTTTACATGGGTCTGGTGGCATTGTCATATTTGTACATAATAGTTTTAAGTTATTAAATAAGTCATGAGCTAGCCCCTAAGCCTGTTATTTCATACTACTACTTAATAACAGGTCCCTGGAAATTTTTATCACTAATAAAATTCTGTACTTCTAGGTTGATACGTTTTATTCATTCATTCTCGCCCTCCCTTTCCTTTCCATTTCTCTCCTTCCCTCTCTTCTCCCCTTCCTCAGATCCAGCTCAGAAATTTACATACACTCAGGGGCACCTGGGTGACTCAGTTGGTTAAGCGACTGACTTTTGGTTTTGGCTCAGGTCCTGATCTCATGGGTTGTGGGATGGAGCCCTACATCAGGCTCCATGTGCCCAGTGAGAGTCTGCTTAGGTATTTTCTTGTTCTGTTCCATCCCTCACTTGCTCGCTCCCTGTCTGAAATAAATAAGTAAAATCTTGGGGAGAAAAGAGAAATTTACATACACTTGTCTTTTTAAAACGGGCCAATCCACATAGGACCAAATTTAATTTATGTTCTTTGGACAAATGTTTGACGCTTAGAAATTATGCCTTTTTTTAAAACTCAGTATAGCACATGAAATAATTGTCCAAAAGGGAAAGAATGCTTTCATATTCTTTTGGACATTAAACTAACTTTTGCCATCCAGAGCAGACAGAGAGCCTCTTGGGGCCATATAGCAATAGTGTTAGGCTTGAAAGTTGCAGTTGAATTCCTAGAACATGAATTATCATCTACATTTTTCTTCAGTTTCCTTGAAGAAACAGAAAACGAAAAGATAGCTCAGAAGTTACAATACTTCAGTAATAAAATACCAAAAAACAAAAAAGGTTACAAACTACCTGCTCTGGTGGTGTGATCCTTTATCTATTGATGGATCAAATTGTTCTTTAATGTCTTATCTTCCCCAAAGATACTTAATTTTGTCCTCACCAAAGAGAGACTTCTTTGGTCAAGGAATGTGGTAGGAGAATAATGGTCCTTCAAGATGTCCATTCCCTAACTCCCAGAACCTGTGATTATATTAGGTTGATTGGCAAAGAGGAATTACAGTTGGAAAGGTTCTCTTGGATTATCGGGGTGGGCCCAGTGTGATCAATTACTAGGGTCTTTGTAAGGGAAAAGGGAGGCAGAAGAGATGGCAGCTTGAGAAGCATATGGCCTGCTGCTGGGTTTGAAGATTGAGGAGGGGAGCCATTAGCCAAGGAAGGTGAGACGCTTTGAGAAGGTTGTAAAGGCAAGGAAACAGTTTTTGCTAAAGTTTCCAGAGAGGAACGTAGCCCTGCTGACACCTTGAGTTTAGCCCAGTGGGGTTGGAACTGGGAGAGAATAAATTTGTGTTTTTTTCATTCCATTAAGTTTGTGGTCATGTGTTTTAGAATTTAGAAGCCATAGCAAACTAATACGTGGTATATCTGTTTAGTTTTTCACTAACAACATGAATTTTATATACTGATTAATTGAATCCTGATGTGAATGACAATGTGATTTCCTGTGAATGTTAATTCTAGTTTATTCAGAAGTTTTTTGTGTTGATAATATGTTGGGCATTGACGTGTGGACCTTGGCTTACCCAGGGGTCTTTTTGTTTGCTACCTCCTGGGACTGGTGAGAAGTTCACTGTGGTTCAAGAATAGGGAGTATGTCTACAGTGAGGATGGAATGGGGATGAGGGTAGAGAAATAGGAAGTTAGAAAGGAAAATTGGTACTGTGCAATGTGGCAAGAGATGTCACCTTCAGAAGCCTGGTTTCCCCTCCACATGTTTTTCAGTATTTGTGTGATTTGTGCCTGTATTAATAAATGCTGTAAGTTGGAATTTTAAGAAGTTTTTATCATCAGTATGACTTGCACTGTATAGAGTTGTAAGCAGTCATTGCATTTTGCTACAGAACGTCTCATGGAGTGGCTTATCCATGATAAATGTACAAAGGATTCAGTGGCAAAAAGAAGGGCATTTAGACAAACACTGAAAAGAAGTAAGCATTTCTGTCTGATATTTCCTGGCCATCTCAGATAAACTTGCCTTGTTCCTTTGTGCCTTTTCTGGGATGAGACATTGTGGAGGCCCAGCAAAGATTAGGAGGCTAGAAGAGGTTGGGGGGGAAAAAAGTCAGAGGCATAAATAAATAAGAGCTGTACTGCCAATTTTAAAAAAATCTGTTTTTTGTGTTTTTCAATCAAGCAGATTACATGCTAGCTATCTCAGCTTGTGTGCGCTATGGAGGGATCAGTGTTTGAAACAGAGAATATGGAGAGGCATGTGATTATTTCTAATGGTGAGTTCTAGAATAACTCAGGGGAATGAGCTGGAAGGATTTTGGAGGAGAGAAAATGTGGAGAGAGTAACAGTCCTGAAGGAACAAGAGGGTTTATTTTGGGAGTTTATGAGTAGTTCTAACACGGAGAGGGTTGCAGCTGACATCATCTGGAGACATGAGAAGGGAATAATTCAGCAGTGACAGTGAGGAACAAGGAGGTCCACCTCACCACCAGGACTTGGTCATCTGTGACATGGGAGAGGAAAACAGATGTCATTTGAAAGGACTGGAGTTAGAGCAGAACTTCTAGAAGAGAGTAGGGTTTAATTGGGTGCAAGCAAGGCAAAGAGAGTGTGCAAGAATATATTGAGGAAGTGGGAGGTTTTGTTAATGATAGCACTATGAGTTCCAGAGAACACAGTTAAAGGAGTTTGGAAATTGGGAAAGGAAGGGAAAAAGGGATCAATGTAGGACTATAAAGAGTGTGTAAGGACAAGAATCCAGGTAATTGTGTGTTGGAGGGGGGAGGAGGGTCTTGGGCCTCTTTTAGTAACTGATATAAAAGGAAAGTAGGGCATAATGGGATTAGTCTTGATGGTTTCTAAGGCAGGTTATTGTAAATATTGAGGGAGAGAGATTTGCGAAAGGCAAATTTATCAAGAGCAGCCAGACATACGTGGATTTGCATTGTTTCTGTTGCTGTCCTACAAATTACCACTTAATGACATAAAACTGTAAAAATGTATTGTCTTACAGTCAGTTCTGAAGCTCAGAAGTGCCACATGGGTCTCACTGGGCTAAATTCAGGGTGTCAGCAGGGGTGCATTGTGCATTCCTTTCTGGAAAATTCCTTCCTCTTTTTCCAAGGAGAATCTGTTTCTTGTGTTTTTAAGCTTCTTGAAGCCTCATATTCCTTGTGTTATGGCCCCTTTCTTCCACCTTCAAACCCAGCAACATTGTATCTTTCTGACCCTTTTTCTCCTTTCATAAATTCTCTGACCACAGCTAGGAAAGGTCTCTGGTGTTTCTTGTTTGCTTGTTTGTTTTAATTTTTTCAATTTTATTTCCAGTTCAGTTAACATGCAGTGTTGCATTAGTTTCAGGTGTACAAGAGAGTGACTAGAGACTTCCACACAACACGCTGTGCTCATCACACAAGTGCGCTCCGGGATCCCCTTTGCCTCTTGCACCCATCCCACCTCCCCTCCCCTCTGTGCACCACCAGTTTGTTCTCTAGAGTCAAGGGTCTGTTTTTTGTTTGTCTGTCTCTCTTCCCTCCCTCCCTCTACCCCTCTCTCCCTCTCTTTTTCCTTTGGCTCATTTGTTTTGTTTCCACATATGAGTGAAGTCATATGGTATTACGGTATATGAAGTCAAACGGCATTTGTCTTTCTCAGATTTAGCATTATACTCTATAGCTCCATCCATGTTGTTGTAAATGGTAAGATTTCATTCTTTTTTATGGCTGAATGATATTCCAGTGTGTGTGTGTACACCTCTACATACATATGTATATACTACATTTTCTTTATCGCTTCATCTATGAATAGACACTTGGGCTGCTTCCATAATTCGGCTATTGTAAATAATGCTGCTGTAAACATAAGGGTGCATGTATCTGAAAGGTCCTCCGCTTTTAGAGACTCACATGATCTCACTACACCCACAGGTAATTCAGGATAATCTCCCCATCTCAAGATCTTTAACCTTAATCACATCTGCGAAGTCCTTTTTTGCCAGGTAAAGTGACATTTTACAGACTCTAGAGATTAGGGCATGAATGATCCTTTTAGTGGCGCCATTATTTTGTCTACCACAGGGTCCCCTCTATCTTCCTTCTGAGCCTAGTAAAGAGTCCTGGTGTGGGGGCAGGAGGGCTGTGGAGTGTAGCCTCAGGGTTGTGGTACCTGGTTCCTGTGTAATTCACTTGGACTCAGACTTCAGTTCTGTACCTTCAGATCTTCTGTAGGACTCAGTGGAGGCTGGGGACAGGCTCAGCCCTCAAGCTCCTCTCTGAAAAAGGAATAAGATGCTCCTAATATTCTGTGGACCAGAATAGTCTGCTACATGAGTAGGGATCTCAGGCATTATTTGAAGAAACACATTAATTGAATCATTGGAATAGTCTTGTGTGTCCTACTAAGAATGTTGTACTAGTTTTTAAATATTTCTTTATTTAATGAAGCTTCAAAAATACTTCACATTTAGACCTTTGAAAGACAATAGTTCTGGCCGTTTGTTTTTTGTCTGGAGCCAAAATTTTGTCTGGTTTATAGTTCAAGTTTGCTTTGGGGTGTGTTTCTTGTTCTTACTGTCAGTTCTCAGTTTCAGTTAGTTTCAGAAACTCCTATATAGAGAGGTTAAGAATGTTTTTCATCTTGCTAATATTTTATCTCCATTCTACATAGGGGTAGGCTAATGTTCCTATTTAGTATTGAGTAAGTTAAGAACTATTTAATTTCATCTTTACTGATATGTTAATTAATTTAAAAAGTATTTGAATCTTCACAAGTTAAAATTGTTCTCTTAAGAATAATTATCTTTTCAGTTACGATACAAACATTGAGTGATCTGCAGAAGCAAGTTAGAGTTTTTCATAAGTCATGATAAACGTAGTGAGGATTACTGCTTGGATTTTGTATTATCCCAGTCAGTTAAGTTTCAGCACTACTTTTAATTAATGTTAGTAGATCCATCAGCTCCAGAAATAATCTGTGATATCAGATTTAACTGACCTAAATTCCAAAGTAGGTCAGTGGGTCAGTAGGTTATTAGGTTAGAAAAAGATTTATTGTAGTTTCCATTTCTTAAACCCAAGTTCCTGAGTTAATCATTTAAAATTAATAATTTAAAGATTATTGATATTTAGGTGAAATGAAAAGTTTTTTCTTTAAACTATGGCAACAGTACATAGGAAAATAGCCCCTGTTGCTCTTATTTTTTAACAATAACATGTTATTTTGTTACTCATACTTTGTTTTCTGGAGTGGATAAACATGTAATTTATGTTCCTGAAGTATCAGGGCTCTAATGTTGGACAATTAAAAAGAAAAAGGCAGCACTTCAGTTTTTCTAATTATAATAATCATGCATGCTCATGCAAGAAATTTTAGAATGTACTAAAGAAGAATATTAAAAATTCATAAGCTACTTAACTACAGTTTTACTTTTGGCTTATTTCGATTTATGTTTGATATATCTTGGTGCCACTGTTAACTGCTATTAGATGCTTAAATTCTTTCTAACTTTACACAGATTTTGCACAGTAGTGCAATGAATACAGAATTTGGCTACACCTTTGATTGTTCCCTTTTTTCTCAAAGTAAAATTACTGGATCAAAGGGTATAAATATTTTCAGGCTATTGATACATCTCACTAAACTTTCTCTCATCAAACTTTAAGGAAGGGGTTTCCAGTTTACTCTCTTAAAGCAGTACTCAGTGTCTGTTTCATATCTCCTTCACCAAAGGTATCAAATTCTTTTGTTATTAAATACAATGGACATTTTAGAGTCATTGTCTCATCTGCACTGCAATATTAACATTGTCAAATTCTAAAAACATTCCTTTCCTTTAATTTTAGGGATAGCTAATCCTTCTTGGCTTTCTTCTGTCTCTTTGATCCTTTGCCATCTCATCTAATTGATAATATTAGCACTAATCATATTTAAAATTCATTTGCTCAGAGTCTACAGTCTGTCATGGTTTGTTTCCCCATCCAATTTCCCCCAACTCTGAGAAACAAACTGAGGGTTTTGGAGGGGAGTGGGGTGGGATGTTGGGTGAGTCTGGTGGTGGGTATTATGGAGGGCATGTATTGCATGGTGTACTGGGTGTGGTGCATAAACAATGAATTCTGGAAAGCTGAAAAGAAATTTTAAAAAAATAAAAAAAAATTCATTTGCTGTTTTCTATGTGCTGTCCTAAACATGGAACATATTTAATCCTCAGAACAACGGCATGTACCTACTGTCATATCTCCATTTTAAAAATGAAAAAAAAAAAAAAAAAAAAAAAGATGCGTAGAGATGAACTAACTAGTCTGAGACCCACAGCTCATAAAGGGACTGAGCTATAATACATACCCAAGAAATCTGTTTTCAGAGCCCATTTCTTTTTTTGTTTGATTCTTATTTAAATTAAAGATTATTTATTTACTTATTTATTTGACAGAGATCACAAGTAGGCAGAGAAGCAGGCAGAGAGATAGGGGGAAACAGGCTCCCCGCTGAGCAGAGAGCCTAATTCGGGGCTTGATCCCAGGACCCTGTGATCATGACCTGAACCAAAGGCAGAGGCTTAACCCACTGAGCCACCCAGGTGCCTCTGATTCTTATTTAAATTACTTAAAAATGTTGTTTTATTGAAGTATAGTTTACACACTGTGTTACATGAATTTCAGGTGTACAGCATCGTGATGGACAGTTCTATACATTATGCTGTGCTCACCAAAAGAGTAACTGCCATTTGTCACCATACGGCACTGTGACAACACCATTGACTGTATTCATTTTGTAACTGGAAGCCTGTATCTCCTATTCCCCTTCCCCTATTTTGCACATCATTTGATGGGCACCTCTACCTCTGGCAACTACCAGTTTGTTCTTTGTATTTATGGGTCTGTTTCTGTTTTTTTGTTGTTGTTGTTGTTGTTCATTTGTTTTTTAAGCTTCCATATATGTAAGTGAAATCATATGGTATTTGTCTGCTTATTTCACTTAGGTTAATGCCCTTTTGGTCCATCCATATTGTCACAGATAGCAACATCTTTCTTATGGCTGAGTAATATTCCATTTCCCAGTACCATCTATTGAAGACACTGTCTATATTCTCTCCTCCTTTCTTGTAGATTAATTAACCATATATGCATGGGTTTTTTGCTTTTTTTTTTTTTTTTTTCCTGTGTTCTCTGTTCTGTTCCATTGATCTCTTTGTCCATCTTTGTGCTGGTATCATATTGTTTGGATAACTGTAGTTTTATTGTATATCTTGAAATCTCTGATAATGATATCTCCAGCTTTGTTCTTTTCTCAAGATTGCTCTGGCTATTTGGAGTCTTTTGTGGTTCCAGGAACATGCCAACATGTAGTTGGCATCATTTGTTCTAATTCTGTGAAAAATACGACTGATATTTTGATGGGTATTAAACTGAATCTCTGGATTCAGTTTAGGGGTAGTATGGATATTTTAACAATATTAATTCTTCCAATCCATGATCATGGAATATCACTCAGTTTGTGTCATCTTCAGTTTTTTTCATTAATGTTTTATAGTTTTCGAAGTATAGGCAGAGCTCATTTCTTTAAGTTCCTTGCTCTGCCTCCTTCCCATTTTATTAATCTTATGGTTTCTGAAATATGAATTTTTTATCAAGTGTCAGCCTTAGCCTTTCTTATATGTTTTTCTTAGAATATCCCATCAGTGTCTTTAATTTACATATTTATTTTGATGGTTCCCGATTTACATCTTCATCCAGTTCTATCTTGAATGCTAAGCTCACTTCTACCCATCTACTGGATGTTTTTCCTCTTGCATATCTCTTAGGTATCTCAAACACAACATGTATAAAACTGAATCCATCATCTGAAATATATATGAGGTATCTGTAACATAGTGATTAAGAGCATAGTTCAAGCTGAACTATCTATGTTCATATCTTAGCTTTATTGCTTAGTTTACCTATAGTCTTTGTTTTTAGCTTCCTCATCAGTAAAATGGAGCTAATAATAGAGTTTACCTCATATGATTATTGAGAGTATTAAATGAGAGAAGACTGAGGAATGAGGGGCACACAATAAGTGTTCAATAAATAGTAGCCACTGCTTTCAATGTCATTAGTTCTCATTTTCCTCCAGCTTATTCTTCCTGTTTCCTATCCAACCCGTAGATATGTCCAAGCCAAAATTTGGATGATACTCTCAACTGCTTCCTGAAATGCACTTCTGATTATTAATCACCAGGTTCTGTGTAGTTATCTTAGTATATTTATTAAAATTCTTTTTTTTTGTTTTTTTTTTTGTTTGTTTGTTTTAAAGATTTCACTATTTATTTGAGAGAGCGAGAGCAAGTGTGTGCAAGTGGGGGCTGGGGCAGAGGGAGAGAGACAAGTAGACTCTCCAATGAGTGAGGAGCCTGATGAAGGGCTCAGTCCTAGGACCCTGAAATCATGACCTAAGTTGAAGTCAGACGCTAACCGACTGAGCCATTCAGGTGCCCCATTTATTGAAATTCTTTAATTTATATGACCCCTGCCTCATTATTTTGCCGAAACTATTATAATAACCTACTTCTCTTAGTCTCCCTAACTCTAGTCTTGCCTTTCTCATTTCATTCTCTATATTGTAGTCAGAATGATACTTTAAAAGAACAAATCTATTAATTTCACTTCCCTGCTTAAAGTTACTTCAGTGTTTTCATGTTGCCATTGAGGGGCAGGTGATTTTTTTTTTTTTTAAACTTCATGTGACCTTTCATTATATACATACCTCATCATTCTTACCTCTTACCCCCAGTTTTTACCCCACCCTGTCCCCAGGTTTTTGCTCTGATGATACTGAACTACTTAGAGTACCCCAAAATTATAGTTATTACTTATGTCTCCAGACCCTTGCATTTACTGTTCTTTTGGCATCACCATTCTCTGTCTCTCAGCCTGGTGAATTTTATTCATCCTTCGGATCCCAGCTTAGGGATTTCTTCTTCCAGCAGGCTTCCTCAACCTTTGTGTCCCTCATATGTATTCACAGAGCATTTTGTGCATGCCTCTGGGAAGTGCCTCAATTGCAGTTGCTGTGTCTGTTTTGCCATTTTAAAACTACCATAACATAGTGTTGGACACTTGTATTGGTGCTCAGTAAATATTTGCTGAATGATAAATATGTGAAGTATAATTTTTAAGGAGCCACTGATATTTATAACAAGTTTTTAAGTTTCTTTGATTTCTAGCCAGGAATAATTTTACATTTATTAGCCATGTATTTTCTTTATGCCTCATTTAGTTACACTTTTTGCTCATTTTGGAGTTTGGATTTTATTTTATTTTGTTTTACTTTTTAAATTAGCAATAATCACGCCTCAGATAAACCTCATTGGCTACGATACTGCCACTGTGCAAAGCTTGTTTTACTTTTTTCAAATAAGTCTCAGTTTTAATAATAGCCTCTACACAGTTGCTACTGAAAATTGAAATAGCACACCAAAAAATTTTATTACAGTTCAGTTTTTGAAAACCAGAAAATCTGGCCTATGCACCCTGCCAATTATGCTCTAACCAAATCACCCAAAGTTTTCTGTGTATTTCTTTTGCACAAGTTACTTAGCTTCCAATTTTTGATGATAGGTTTTATCTTAATAAATTTAAGCTTCTCAAACACAATGGCCACATTCGAAACCTATTAGTGCTTCCTTAGGTCAAATCAAAATGTGGAAGTATATTGAGGTCATTCAAATGTAAACTATAGGATTCCTCACAAATTACTGGTATCAAGGTAGAAAAGATTAAAAAAAAAAAAGACAGAGCTTATACCATAGATTATCAAAATATTATATAGTTTGCCCTAACGTAGAGCAGCTTTCCCTTGTTGCTACATAATGATTCTAAAATTGCTAGCAAGAAGGAACAGTACAAGAATAAAGTTTACGTTTACATTGGTTCTGTGTCATAATTATTTTCCATGCTGGTATCCTCAGGAAGATCTTTATGATACAGGCAATAACGATGGCTATATCTAAATCTTTCAACACTTCTGATTCAGCGTCAGTTTCTTTCTGCTTAGATCTTTTTGAAGTGTACACTGCTGGTTGTGGTAGCGCTGGTATTCAATCAGTCACATCATCCTTCCATCCTTTCTTTCTGAGCTGTTAACAGGGTCCTTCTCTACCCCTCCTCCTGCTGCTGCGGCTGCGGTCAGTGAGCCCCTGTGGTTTCTTCTTTCTGTCCTCCCATTGGGGTGTGTATTCTCATAGAGGGGAAAGGAGTTGGATCCTAGGGTCGAGTCAGTTTACTATGGTTCTTTATTAATACTTCGGAGATAGTTTGAGAGGCAGCTGAGCCTTCCTGGGAATTCTCTTCACTGGGCTTCTGAGATGATTCTGGGGCCCAGATTGGGTAAAGCTGCTTTGGTGAATCCACTGAAAGCCTAGGGCCAGGGATGGGGGGGATGGATTTTAACATTTTTCTGAGTAACTTCTAAATATCCTTATGTGGTAAAGATATTAACCCTTTGTCATGCTGCAAATGTTTAAGCCTTCTGTTTTGTTTTGTTTTTTTTTCCCCAAGGGGGAGTTACCATTTGTGTTTATTTTGTTAACAAAATTAGGTATCCCTGAGCATTATATCTTCTGTTTTTCCCAAGAACCATTTTAGCTCAAGAGTTTTGAAGCTTAGTTTGGTTAAGTTATTTTCCAGAGATTTCCATCAATGCCTTTCTAAATTCCGAAGGTCTTAAGTTTTATGCTGACTCCTCCAGCATGCTCTTTATTAGCTGCTTTAATTCTGACTGGGGAGCACTATTCCAGAGTACTTAAAACCAACTAGGACGTAGGGATCTGGCTTCTGAATTTTGTTTCATGCACATTTTAGGAACTCAGTCCTTTTGCTCTGGTGCTTTTGAGTCAGACCATTTATTTTTTGATTCCTTCAGTTTTCCAGGGTAATGTTTCATTATTAAAAAAAAAATCCCCTTTTCTCAAAAATATATCAGTCTTTTCCTATAAAAAATATCCCTTTTTGTTGCTGTGATATTGCATATACAATTATATTCTTTATTTTAAAAAATTTAGAATGGGGTACCTGGGTGGCTCAGTTGGTTGGGCCACTGCCTTTGGTTCACGTCATAATCCTGGAGTCGTGAGATCGACTCTTGGCATCGGGCTCCCTGCTCAGTGGGGAGTCTGCTTCTCCCTCTGACTCTTCTTTCTCGCATGCTCTCACTCTCTCATTCTCTGTCAAATAAATAAAATCTTAAAAAATTTAGAATGGGCATTGAGTGGGTCAAAAGCAAACTTGAGTGTAAAGTTTTGTACTAATTTTGTGGGAAGGTTGAATTGGTCTCAGTTAATTGAGTTACTCACCAGTGCCAGTTGAGTATTAGTATTTGTCAAATACTCTGACAGGTTCCTCATAATAGATGAATAAATTATTACTCCTATTTTGAAGGAACTCATGATTTAGAAAGCTATTGTCAATGAGAATGTTATAATGATACTCCACTTCTACAATGAAAAGTAGTAAGAACACAGTAATTCCTAATTTTCCTTGTCCATGAAAGAGCACTGATAACTGAAATTGACAGGTTTCTGAAGTTTTCAGCACCAAAAAATTTGAGTAAAATTCACCCTAATTTTCCTTCTTGAAGGCGACAATGAAAACTAAAGTATGCATGCACACACACACACAGAAAGTAGGGAGACAGTGGGAAAAACCAAATATGAACCAGCCATGTGAATAGTTAACTCTTTAATAATATTATGTAAAGATGATTATCAGTAACTATTGGGTCATGACCTTTTTTATATTAGCTGATGCAGAGATTTCAGTGAACATAATTCCTCTATGTTCATTGGTGTTTTTAAAGCAAGCATTTGAACTATTGAGAACTAATTCACAGAAAAACTATTAAATAGTGAATACTGTGGCAGCCTCTGTACAGTTGGTGTTATAAAGCATTAGATCATGTCGTTAATTTGTACCATGGTCTATTACAGGAAAAGGCCTAAGAAATTCCTTGTTGTTAATTAGTTACTTCAATTTATAAAGTACCTATAATCTCTAACATAGAGTTTGAACTTCTGTTGATCCTTAAATGCTTACTGACTTAAAATGAGTAATTGACAGTCTTAATCTAATCTTGGGTACCTTTATTTTTCTGTAATTTTTTACTGTAATAAAAATTCTAATTGAAAAAAATTGAGTCTCTCATAATTTTTTTTTATTTTAAAGTTCCTAGGTGAAAATACATTTGTGATATCAACTTTAAAATTATATTATTAAAGTGACACTAACTTTCAGGGTTTAAGAAAATTATTATAATGGGAAAAAGAAAAAAAATACAAAGTCACCACTTTGTCCCCAAAAGCTGAATGATCTAAAAAAACAATTCTTGGATGCATAAAGAAGGGGGGGACACAGGAAAACTTGATTACAGGGCAATCTCCCCAAGATTAGAGTCAGACAGGCAAATATAGGAGGTCATAACTTCCTAGAACAGAGACTTAGGAGCTGAAACCATTTCAGAAACCAGTACAGAACTGGAACTGTACTTCTGGTAATTGTAATTGACAATTTGCTGGAGGCTTACTATGGATAACTTTGACAATTAAAAACTCCAAAGGGACCTAGTCACAGGGGGGCCTTAGCAGTATCGTGAGATTTATCTCTTAAGAGCTCAACCAGGTTCCCATAGTGAATATCAGAAAAATCTCCTCTTGTTTCCAGCAGGAGTGGGGAAAAAAGAACCATTTTGAAATACACCAGCGCCCTCTTTTCTTAACAAGACCCACTCTCAGGGGAAACTAGTTAATGGAAGTCTAACTGATTTGGAGGAAGGAAAATATCAAATGCCTGCCTACTCTAAACATGTTAATTTAAGGAGGGAGAAAAAAACCTGACAAACACTGATGAAGTTCACAGTCCAGGCTTACTAAAAGACTGAGGCCTAATCATGGACTATCGAATGCTTCCCCTCCCCCAAGACCCCACCACCACATTACTAATGGCCTGTTTATAGCAGTTCCTTTTACCTAGTGCATCATATCCAGCAATTAAGAAAACATTATAAGGCATACCAAAAGACAAAAAATGCAATTTGAAGGGACAGAGTGAATATCAGAACCAGACATGGCACAAGGGTGTTAGAGTTACCAGATCAGGAATTTAAAGTAACTATAATTAATGTGCTCAGGGATCTAGTAGATAAAGTAGTCAGTGTGCAAGAACAGGTGGGCAGTGTAAGTGGAGAGATGGAAATTCTAAGAAAAAAGGTAGATAAGGAGTTAAACACTGTACCAGAAATGACGAATACCTTTGGAGGGCTTATTAGACTGGACACATGAGTAAAGAATTTCTGAGCGGGAGGATATCTTAGTAGAATCTTCAAAAACGAAAAGCAGGTCCTGGGTGCGTCAGTCAGTTAAGTGGCTGCCTTTGGCTCAGGTTATGATCCCTGGGTCCTAAGATCGAGTCCAACATCGGGCTCCCTACTCAGTGGGAAGCCTGCTTCTCCCTCTGCCTCTGCTGCTCCCCCTGCTTGTATTCTCTCTTTGTGTCAAATAAATAAATAAATAAATAAATAAGTAAATAAATAAATAAAATCTTAGAAAAGAAAAGAGGACAAGACTGAAAAGAACAGAATATCCAGGGACTGTGGTGTGGGACAACTACAAAAGTAACGTTTAGTGGGAATAGCAGGAGAAAGAGGGAAGTTTTGAAGTTATAATGTCTGAGAATTTCCCCAAGTTAATGTTAGACCCCAAATCACAGATCCAAGAAGTTTGGAGACCACCATGAAGGATAAATACCCCCCAAAACAACGCCTAGGTGTATCATTTTCAAACTATGGAAAATCATATAGGAAGAAAAAAATCCTGAAAGATGCCAGAGGAAAAAAAAACAGCTTACCTGCAGAACAAAGAATTACATTTGACTTCGACTCAGAACCTGTGCAAGTAAGAAGAAAATAGAGCGAAATATTTAAAGTATCGAGAGAAAAACTCACTAACCTAGAATTGTTTTTTCTGTGAAATTATCATTTTTTAAAAAGATTTTATTTATTTGATGGATAGAGATCACAAGTAGAGAGAGAGGAGGAAGCAGGCACCCTGCCGAGCAGAGAGCCCAATGTGGGGCTTGATCATGACCCAAGCCGAAGGCAGAGCTTTAACCCACTGAGCAATGCAGGCACCCCTCCTGTGAAATTATTTTTGAAAAATGAAGAAGAAATAAAGACTTTCTCAAACAGATTGAGGGAATTTGTTGGTAGTAGACCTCCCTTGCAGGAGTTATTAAGTTATTTGACTTGAATGAGTCTCACTTGTCAGTTTTTGCTCTTGTTTCCTTTGTTTTTGGTGTCATATCCAAGATACCATTCCAAATCCAGTGTCCTAAAACTTTCTCTTTTGTTTTCTTCTAGGAGTTTTATAGTTTCAAGTCTTAACATTTAAGTCTTTCATCCATATTGATTTGGCTTTTGTGTATGGCGTAAGGTAGAGTCCACACAGTTTCAGTCTTTTGCACGTGGACATACTGTTTTCCCAGCGTCGTTTGTTGAAGATACTGTGCTTTCTGATTATGTAGTCTCGGCACACTTGTTGAAGATCATTTGACCATATATACCAAGGTTTATTTCTAGGCTCTCTGTTTTTTACCACTGGTCTATGTGTTTGTCTTTATGCCACTTCCATACCATTTGATTACTGTAGCTTTGTAATACCTTTACAGGTTAGGAAGTGTGGGGCCTTCAGCTTTGTTCTTTTCCTCAGGATTGTTTTTGACTAGTTGAGGTCTTTGTTGTTCCATATGAATTTTAGGATTTTTTTTTCCAGTTTCTACAAAGAATGCCTTTGGGATTTTGATAGAGATTACATTGAATCCGTAGATGACATTGGGTGATATGGACTATTTTGATGATACTAAATCTTCCATAAACATTCGCTGTATGTCCACTGTAAATGTCCCTCCATTTATTTGTGTCTTATTTCTTTCAGCGTTTTTTTGTAGTTTTCAGTGTACAAATCTTTTGCCTTTTGGGTTAGGTTTGTTACTAATTATTTTATTCTTTATGATGTTATTGTAAATGATATTTTTTAAAAATTTCCCTTTGAGATTGTTTGTTGTTTGTGTATAAAAAGTGCATTTGATTTTGATGTGTTGATTTTGTGTCTACAACTTTGGCATTTGTTAGTTCTAATTTTTTTTTTTTTTTTTGAATCTTTGGGGTCTTCTGCATATAAGGTCATGTAATCTGTGAACAGGGATAATTTTTCTTCATACTTTCTGATTCGTGTAAGCCTTTTTTTTCTTACCTGATTACTCTAGCTAGAATTTCCAGTACAATGTTGAGTACAAGTGGTAAGAGTAAGCATCATTGCCTTGTTCCTCATCTTAGAGGGAAAGCTTTTAGTTTTTCACTGTTGATCTGATGTTAGCTGTGGGTTTTTTCATTTATGACCTTTATTATCTTGAGAAAATTTATATTCCTAGTTTATTGTGTATTTTTATCATGAAAGAGTGTTGAATTATGTCAAATGCTTGTTCTGCATTGACATAATCATGTGATTTTTATGCTTTGTTTTGTTGATTTGCTGTATCATATTAATTTTGATTGGTATTGATACGGATTTGTATTGATATTGATTGAAACATGCTTGCACTCCAGGGATAAATCCCAGTTGGTCGTGGGTATTACTCTTTTAATATGCTCTTGGATTTGGTTTCTTAGTATTTGTTGAGGATTTTTGCACCTATTAAGGATATTGACCTGTACTTTTATTTACTTATAGGGTCTGACTGACTGGTTTTGGTGTCAAGGTGATGTTGGCTTCATAAAATGAGTTTGGATGTGTTCCCTCTTTAATTTTTTGGAAGAGTTTGGGAAAGATTGATGTTAATTAATTCTTCTTGAGGTGTTTGGTAGAATTCTCCATTGAATTTTTTGGTCCTGGGCTTTTCTTTGTTGTGAGGTTTTTGATTACTGATTAGGTATCCTTAGTAGTTACATATTTGTGTTCAGATTTTCTCCTTCTTCATGACTGTCTTGGTAGGTTGTGCATTTCTAGGAATTTATCTGTTTCTTCTGGTTTATCTAATTGGTATCTAATTGTTCATAGTAAGTAGTCTTTTATGAATCTTTGTATTTCATACAAAGTCAGTTTTAGCACTGCATCTTTCACTTCTGATTTGAATTTTCTCCTCTTTTTCTTAGTCTGCTTAAAGCTTTCTCAATTTTGTTGATCTTTTCTAAAAACTCCTTTTTTCATTTTTTTTTTCCTATTGTTTATCCTGTTTTGTTTAGTCTTTAGTCTTTATTATTTCCTTCCTTCTGCTAACTTTGGGCTTGTTTGTTCTTTTTCTGGTTCCTTGAGGTATAAAGTTAGGGTTCATTTTTGAGATTTCTCTTTCCTTCCTTTCTTCCTTACTGGATTCTGGGTTATTGTTTTGTTTTGTTTTAATTTTCTGTTTTATTCATTTATGAGATTTACTTATTTATTTTTGAGAGACAGCAGGCTGGGGGAAGGGGCAGAGGGGTTAGAGAGAATCTCAACCAGACTTTGTGCTGAGCGTGGGCCCTGATGCAGGCCTTGATTTCATGACCCTGAGATCATGACCTGAACTGAAACCAAGAGTTGGACATTTAACTGACAGTGCCACCCAGGTGCCCTCAAGATATTTTTTCTTTTTTTTAATGTAGTATTTACCAATATAAACTTCCCTATTGGTACTGCTTTTGCTACATCCCATAAATTTTGATGTGTTATATTTCTGTCTCCCAAGTATTTTTTAACTTTCATTCTGATTTATTTTTTTATCCACTGTTTAAGGATATGTATTGTTTAGTTTTCATACATTTGTGAATTTTCGATTCTCCTTTTGTTATCAATTGCTAGTTTCATTCCATTGTTGGTGGAAAAGATACTTGGTTCATACCAAATCTTCTTAAATTTGTTAAAACTTATTTCTGTCTCCCAAGTATTTTTTAGCTTTCATTCTGATTTATTTTTTTATCCACTGCTTAAGGATATGTATTGTTTAGTTTTCATACATTTGTGAATTTTCGATTCTCCTTTTGTTATCAATTGCTAGTTTCATTCCATTGTTGGTGGAAAAGATACTTGGTTCATACCAAATCTTCTTAAATTTGTTAAAACTTATTTTCTGACCTAATATGTGACATGTCCTGGAGAATGTTCCATGTGCAGTGAAGAAGAATGTGTTTTCTGCTGCTGTTGGGTGGAATGTTCTGTATACATCTGTCAAGTTGATTTGGTCTGTAATATTACTCAGGTTACCTGTTTCCCTGTTGAAATTCTGTCTAGATTTTGTTTTCTTTTTTTCCTTTTGTTTTATTTTTTTCAGTGTTCCAAAATTCATTGTTTATGTACCACACCCAGTGTTCCATGCAATACATGCCCTCCTTAATACCTACCACCAGGTTCACCCAACCCCACCCCCCTCCCCTCCAAATCCCTCAGGTTGTTTCTCAGAGTCCACAGTCTCTCATGGTTTGTCTCCCCCTCTGATTTCCCCCAACTCACTTCACTCCATCTCCCAATATCCTCCATGTTATTTCTTAGGCTCCACATGTAAGTGAAACCATATGATAATTGACTCTCTCTGCTTGACTTACTTCACTCAACGTAGTCTCTTCCAGTCCCATCCATGTTGATACAGAAGTTGGGTGTTCATCCTTTCTGATGGAGGCATAATACTCTATTGTATATATGGACCACATCATCTTTATCCATTCGTCTGTTGAAGGACATCTTGGTTCTTTCCACAGTTTGGTGACTGTGGCCATTGCTGCTATGAACATTGGGTCTGTCTAGATATTTTATCCTATTTGATACTGGGGTATGTTCTGATGTTGGGTGTATATACCATTCTTACATCTTTCTGATGAATTGACCATTTTATCATTATATATTGTCCTGTTTTTTGCCTCTTGTCAGTTTTTTACTTTTTTAGATATAAGTATGGCCACTTCTGCTCTCTTTCAGTTATATTTGCATAGAATATCTTTTCACTTTTACTTTGATCCTCTGTATGTCTTTTTAAATCTAGAGTGAGTCTGTTGTAGACAGCAAATGGTTGGATCTTACTTTTTCTGATCCATTTAGCTACTCTGTCTTTTGATTGCTGACTTTAGTCCTTTTATATTTAAAATAATTACTGATAGGGAAGACTTACTGTGTCCATTTTTTTATTTGTTTTTGACTGTTTTGTAGTTTTTTGTCTCTTTGTTCCTCCTGTTGTTTTCTTGGTGGTGGTGGTGGTGATTTTGATGTTGTTGTCGTTTTTGGTTTTTTTGTGACATGCTTTGATTCCTTTTCCATTTCCTTTTTTTGTATCTTCTATAGGTGTTTTCTTTGTGCTTAGCCATAGGTTTTAAATAAAACATCTCATAGTTTTGACAATCTATAATAAACTAATGGTGCTTCAGAACTCTCTTACATGTCTTGCCTTTCTACATTTTATTATCAATATCACAAATTACGTCTTTTTATTGTGTACTTTATTAATGTATTTTGTAGTTATATTTATACATTCGTGTTTTAACTTCTATACTCGAATTAAGTTACTGTTTTCATTTATTCTCTAGTTATTTTCTCTTAGAAACAATTTATAGAGTTTAACATTTGTTATGCACACTTTTGTGACTAAGTTCTAAACTTGTTTAAAAATTACTTTAAAACTTTTCATGATAAACTTTTACATAAGTTGAGTACATCTAATAAATTTTTTTTGTTGTTTAAACAGAATTTTGAGAGTGATGGTCAGCCATATAGAAGAATATATTGAACCTATAGTTTTCTGAAGAATCAGTTCAAAGATCCAAAACATACAAAAGGTAATGAAAAGGTTGTATCTTAGAGTTTATTTACAGCAAAATATATAAATGTATCCATAAACGTATTTTGACATAATAATTTGAGGAATGTTTTATTTTAAAATTTTTCCTGTTGTATTAATTTAGTCCGAATGCTTATCATATCAGCTATATTTAGATGCTACTTTAGATACTGAGAATCCAGTGATGGACAAGACAGAAGCTGTCCCTGCTCTCATTAGGATTGCATTCTAAAGGGAGGGAGGACAAATAATAGACAAACCAATGAAACATTTGTAGTTCAGTGCAGAGAGTAAAATGGATAATGTGATAGAGACTGGTGACTGCTTTCATGATTGAAAGAAATGTGAAATATTTGAAAGCTCTCATTGAAGAGGAATAGTTCAGTTAAGATCTGAATGGCAAGGATGTGCCAGCCCTGTGAAGATCTGAGAGAGGAGATTTATGGGCAGTAAACAAAAATGACCATGGAATACTTGAGGAACAGAAAGGCAAAATGTGACTAGAGTAGAATGAGGGGAAGAGCATATGGAATTTAGGTTGAATAAGAAAACTGGGAGAGGAGCAGATTTATAAATTTGTAGAAATAGTGTTCTGTAAGGAAGTGCTTTGTAAGAAGTGCTTTCTTTTTAAGAAAGTCAAGTGTTCTCTTTTGCTCTATAATATTTTAGATACCTGTAAAATTTGTAGAAATATCAAAGGTAGTTGGATATAGGACTCTGAAGTTGAGAATCTGGTCTAGGGGTATGGATTTGGGATTTATTGGCATAGAGAGATACTTAGAGGAGTATGTCTGGATGAAATTATCTAGGAAGTGTATGTAGATTGGGAAGGATTTAGCCTTAGGACATACCAGTATTAATCAGAGGAGAAGGAACAGCCAATGAGATGGGTGAAAAATTAGGAAAGTGTTCTGTCACAGAAGGCAAAAAAAGAAAAGTAATAAATGCAGAAGTGATCAGTTACATCATACGCTACTAAGAAGTAAAATAGAGAGTAAAGCAGCCATTAGATTTGGCAGCCTGAATGTCTTTTATAACTCTAATAAGAGTGAGCAATCTCAGTGGGATTGTGTGAAGGTGAAAGCCTGATTAAATTTGATGAAGAGAAAATGGGGTATTTCCAGCTGAAGATGGCAAAAAATGCAATTAAGTTCTATTTCTTCTTGAAACTCCATTAAAGCTAAAGAAGTTTTTTTAACAAAAGACATAACTTCATAAGAACAAAGAGAAGGGGAGAAAAAACAATTACAACAAAATTTTGGAAGCTGAAAAGCGAAAGGAAGTGTGATATCTATCTTAGAATCCTGAGCCACCTGTGCGAATGATGAGAAACTTTATGGCACTGTAGAACCTCTGAAATGTCTGGAATTGAGAGCATGCTTTACTTCTGCAAAGGAGTAAAAGTGGGACTAAACACAGTCCGATTTGTTGCCAGTCTAAGAGGTGATTATATTTTATAGATCTTTTCTTGACCTTGGAATTCCAGGCAACTATCCCATCACTATCTTATCAGAAGGCTAAACATTTATTCTCTAGGAAAGATAAAATAGCATGTTTGAGAATGGGAGTACCATATTGAAAGTAAAGAGATTAAAAACTTAGGCTACCAGATTTTTATAATTTTCAGTCAGTAGTTTAGAAGATTCTTTTCTGGAAATTGTAACCAGCCTAAGAGAAAAGATCTGAAGATACAGACTCAAGGAATTTCTCCAAAGAAATAATCCAACCTGGTATCCCTGCAATAAAGTTGATAGTCAGAAGCCCTATTACACAGAGCTTCAGGGATCCTTTTAGACCCCACCCTTAAATGAGCTGGTGGCCATAGATCACTAAACATTTTTGGAAAACCTCTTATGTAAGAGCCAAATACCATGCCAAAAGAAAATACCAAGTTGGGGGCCAGCAGGCAGGTAAAAATTGAAACACAAAACTGTTGTTTAATAGTTTCAGAGAAGTAAGAAGAGATGCTAAATCCATGAAACATGAAAGAAAAAGAATTACATTAGAAATGAAAAACTCAGTGGAAGAGTGGAAAAGTAAACCTGAAACGTTGAGAGTAAAGCAAAGTTAAATGGGAGAGAAAAAAAATAAGAAAATTGGAGCAACTGTCAGCATATCCAGTGTTGAAATAATGGGAATTCCAAAAAAGGAGAAAAGAGTAAAATAGGAGAAATGAAGAATAGAGACTGATTCATCAAACTATCCAGAATTAGAGGAAGTAAGTTTCCAAGTAGAAAGAACCTATAGTAAGAAAATTATGGAAATAAGTCCAAAATAGGACATATCACTGTTAAATTTTAAAACACAGGGGAGCTTCCAGAATAAGAGAAATAGGTCACATGTAAAGATCAGTAATCAGAAAGGCTTTGGGCTTCTTGAGAATACTCTGGACACCAGAAGACATTGGAGCCTTCATAATGCTAAGGGAAAACTTACTTCCAATCCAGTAATTCATTATGGAGCTAAACTGTTGATTAAGTACAGACTAATGACAGTTTCAGACTTGTGATATCTAAAAATACTTATCTGCCATGCCCCCTTTCTTGGGGAGTTATTGTAGGAGGTACTCAACACAAATAAAGAAGTAAACTGAAAGGGATGAAGCCATAAGGTAGAAGAAACAGAAAGTGCACCTTATGTAGAAACCCAGGAAATCACCAGGAAGATTGTGAGTAATGATCCCGAGATGATCGCTGGTTGCTGTTCATGGAGAATGTCCAGTCCCAACAGGAGTAGGTTAGAAGGTATCAAGATAAATAGGTGTGAGATTACATTGGTAGAATGTGTAATGTGTTTGGAGATACTAAGAGGAGATTTAGACAGGGAAGAGTTTGAGGCTAAATTGGCGATAAGTTTATAGAAAAGTAAGTCAGTAATAAAACAATGATTAACTCTAGGGAAAATTATTTAGAAAGGGAAGACAATTGTACTATGCTGTATGGCTCAGCTGTGAATTGCATTTAGAGATCATAATGTTAACTGAATATAACCACCTAGCCAAAATTATGGTACTGGGAATTTGGAAGGCCGCTATGCTCACCACTATACCACCAACGCTGGTACTGGGAATTTGGGCAAATACGCACATATATGAAGTAAGGATGGGGAATCAAAGAAAACTAAATTCGTATTTTTCTTAGTGGAATTCAGTGAGTTATGCCTGAAAAATAAGACTTTTTTGAGAGCAAAAGGAGACATTTTTATAATTACATTGGGACAACTTGAATTATTAGCATTGTGTAGGTACCCTCCCTTAGAAGGAATCAAGAAATCACAAAATAAAGAATATTGGAGCATTAACTGCCAGAAGAAATAGTTTAAGAGGTGAAAGTGGTGAAAAGTGGGAAATGGGGATCATAGGACAGAGGATTTCTGATTTTTTAATAATTCCTATAAAACTTTGTGGCCACTTTAGATCTGAACATGTATACAGTGGTGAAAATAAACACTGCATTTTAAAGGAAGGGAGAGAATGGAATTAAAGATGTTGGAACAACAATTGTGCTGTGCCACACAGTTTTCCTGCGAGAGGGAGCAAAAAAGGAAAGGTAGTACCTGAAGGGGGTTGGTATGTCAAGGGTGGTTTTTTTTTTTTTTTTTTTTAAGGTAAAATACTAAGTTGATAATCAGAAAAATCCATTTATCAAGAGACAAGTTCATGATGGAGGAGTGGAAAGCCTTGAGAGGTGACAGCATATGGGATTCAGAGGACTAGTATTATGTCAGTAGATACTGCACAGTTTACTTGTAATATAGAATGTGTTATTTTATGCATAGGGATTCTTTTCCAAAGATGGATTTCCAGGCACTGAGATTTTCTGTTAATTATATTTAATGTTGCATGCTGAATTAAAAACGTATCTGCTTCTGTATTTGGCAAAGTTTGAATGTTTTATAATCATGTTTTATGATCATGACCTGAGCCACAATCAAGAGTTGGAAGCTCAACTGACAGAGGCACCCAGGTGCCCCAAGAAAAAGATTTTTAAGAATAAAATTTGATCCATATTAGATTATATAGTTGAAATTCCATGGCTGTGTATAGGGACATTGCTTATTTTTAAAAGCTGAATCCTTAGAATCCATAGAATGGAAAGTATGACTCGGGATAGTTTTTTTCGTACTGAAAATGTGAGGCCTCGAGTGGTTCTAAAACAAGACCTTTTGGCTGTTCCACCATTACCCTGTGTTTTGATAAAATTAATTTGGCACCATTTAAAGAAGTTAAGAGGAGTCTTCTCATAGTTGGCCCTAGAGTACTTAGTTGGGCCTATTTCACTTTTCCCCTTACCTTTCCCTTAACTATATCCTTCTGTCACTTGGCTAGAAAGGGAAAAAAAAAGATCTTGGACTAGACTGGTAGAGAAACATAGTCTATGTCATTTAGTTAGCAGCACAATAGATGTTTGGAAAGCATATTGTTAATGACATTAGTAAAATAGCCTAATAAAGCATCGGCCTGTATCGTCTAAACCATTTTGGGTTCAGTTATGATGGCACTTGAGATAGTCTAGGCCCTAATTCTTGGGGTCTTTTTTTTCTCCTAGTTTGTCATATTTTCTACCTTTTGATGATTAAAGAAGCATATACTTGGTGCCACTTAAGGCTCAGATCTGGCCTTTTAACTTGAAAATGAAACCGTTCTTTTTTAAATCACCCAACTTGGCTGTTACCTTTGCACCGTTCTTTTTGTTGTAGTGATAGAACCAGCCTCTGTCATTACCCTGATAGGTTTGTCTCTTAGACCAGAGAGTTGTGCTTGGGTCATCTTTAAAGTCTCCTCTAACTCTCAAATTGTGTAATTCCACGCTTCATCTGCTGATGTTGACACTTAAAACCAACATTTTATCTAGTGTTAGTTCTTTTTATTTTTACCTCTGACTCCCCATTAATTTTCTTTTAAGAGCCCTTAGCCCTTTGCAGTCTCACTTCTGTAGCTATTACCACATGGGCACTGCAGCGTCATTGAGCAAGGACCATTCCCTCACTCCTTCGTGCCTGTACATTTGAAAACAGTGATAGAACAGTTCAGACTCCCATGTTCTTAGGACAACTTTCATCTCTTGTCACCTAGAGTACCACCTTAATTTATAGTATTTTCTAAATTTTAAACAAAAGATATAATAAAGTAGGATTCTCATGCCTCAAAATTGTTAAGGTTTTTATTAGCGTTGAGGTGGTTGTTCAATATTTGATTCGCAGCTATAGGATAAGAGTATTTTGTTAGAATAAAACCTGCCTTACACTTTATAAAAATTGTAGAATACAGGATGACAGATTTTAGGCTTATGATTCCATTTTAAAGTAGTAAATCTTAATTCCTTCAATGTAGGTATGAGACTCCTTATAATAAAGCTCTTTCCTCCCTTTTTTTCTCTTCTCTTCCTTTTCTTCTTTTTTTTTCCCTTTTCCTTTCATTTCTTTTCTCTTCATTCATTTCATTTTTCAGTAATCTCTACACCCAGTGTGGGGCTTGAACCTCTACCCCGAGACTGAACTGCATGCTGTACTGACTGAGCCGGCCAGGCACACCCTAATAAGGCTCTTTTCTACTTGTCTTACCTTCACCCTTCTATCCACTCCTATTCTCATTTTATGCTCTAGTAATTAAACTTTAAGTTGTAACATGACTGGATTTTTCCCTAAAGAAAATGCTAACCCTCTTCAGTCTCTCAAATAGGGTGCTCCCTTGTCTCACAAAGGCCTGTGCCTTTGCAAATTGCCATTCCTGTGGCTTTCCAGCCTTTCACATATTACCTTCTCTTGTCCTCTAGTCTGTTATTTCTCATACCCAAATGGTCATACAAATCACATAGGGACCATGTTAAAGTGTAGATTCTGTATGTACACATACACATACCAGGGTCTCAGATAATGCCATCGCTGATGGTCTGTGCACCATATTTTTAGTAACAATCTCGACTACTTGACAAATTCATTGTCATCAAGATTGTTTCCTCTGACTCCTCTCTGTAAACCTTCATTATCCTTTTTATTATTCTTTAGGTATCTGTCTCCCTATTCAATTGCAGATTTTTGCCTACAGGGACTTTGTGTTTTCTTGTTGTATTCCTAAAGCTTAGCCTACTGTTTAATAGAAAATAGGTTTTCAACAAATATTTGTTGTTGATTCGATTTTTAAATTAAAGAATAATTGACATACAATGTTGTATTAGTTTCAGGTATAAACAGTGAGCAATTGTATACATTATACATGCTCACCATGGTAAGTGTAGTTACCATCTGTTACCATACAATGTTATTACAGTATTATTGACTGTGTTCCCTATGCTGTACTTTTTATTCCCATGGCTTATTTATTTTGTATCTGGCAGTTCTTACACCTTACTTCCCTTCACCTAGCTCACTCATCCTCCCACTCCCCTCCGCTCTGGAACTCTCAGAGTTGTATTATGACTCTGTTTCTGTTCCGTTCTGTGTTTTAGATTTCACATATAGGTGAAATCATATGGACTTTGTCTTTGTTTGACTTATTTGATCCAGCATGATACCCTCCATGTTCATCCATGTTGTCAAGATTAGCAAGATTTCATTCTTTTTATGGCTGAGTAATATTCCACTGTACACATACACATACACACAGCATCTTCTTTATCCGTTCATCTGTCTCAGTGGGCATCTAGGTTATTTACATATCTTGACTCTTGTAAATACTGATGCATGAACATAAGGGTGTATGTATCTTTTTTTGAATTGTAGCCTATTCACAGTTACATACTGTAATTAATCTATATACTAAATATTAAGAGTGACCTTTTTTACTGCTTTATAATAGAAAATGAATCCTCAATTTTCTTCCCCCGTGTTCCTTTTTTTAGAAGGGAGCCTCACATTTGCCCCAGTTCTAGGTATTTGCTTGAAAATAATGTTTTAGCCTTGGGTACAAACCAAAACATTTGAATTCTCTATGATAACATACAGTGTTCCTCAGTATTGCTATGTTTGTAGAAATAAATTTTTTGAAAACTAACGACTGTTTATTTTTCCTTCCACCCAAGGAGAAGTACAAATGTCTACCACAAGACGAAAACGTAATATGTTATGTTGTTTACCGTAAGCTGTAGTAAAATGAGCTCAATTGTTGACAGGTATGTTTTTAGAGACTCTTTATTTTGAATCCATAAAGCTATTTTAAAATTATTATTAGAGTAGTGGTCTGTGTCATACTGATAAAAGGAGTTTCGTATTTAAACATAATTCCTATTACACTTAATTTCCATATTGAGCAAACAGAGTGTAATAGTAAGACATACTGATACTGTCTGTAGCCAAAGTCAGCAGCATATGGTTTATGTCCCAAACAGATCATGAACTGTAATTTTGAGTGTTTGGTCAGAGCTGCTCTGAAAGAAATTGTGATAGTCGCAGATGTTTCCTTGGCATCTTATGGAATCTTCTATCTCCTTACGTCTTTTTTTTTTCTCCTTATTGCTGCTAACTCCATCCCTTTAAGTGTTTTAGCATTTGTGATTGATAAGTGGTAACTTAATTAGGATTTTATTAGTTAAAATTACAGTCTCTAAATCATACTCTCACGAGTAGGATAAACCTTGTTTCTTTGATTTTAAGACTTTTGTTTGTTTACGTTTTAACACCTCTGACACTAAGATTCATCTTACAATTGCCTTATCGTAGTTTAATTGGTAGCATTTTTTCCCCAATGTGATGGCATATAAAATACTGATAAGTCTTTATAAAGATTAATGGTGTTTTTAATTTGATGAAATACAGTAACATATTTTAAGCTCTTGTTCTTTGACAGATCTTTGTTGTCGAGTACTTTTTATATGTTATTTTATTTTACTTCCCAGTAATGCCATGAGATTTTACAACTGAGGAAACAATAGGTCAGGGAGGTTGAATAACTTGTTTAAGGTCACATAGTTAAGTGCTGAGCTGGGTTTAGGACCTGTGTTGGTCTGTCTGACACTCAAGTTTCTGTATTTTTATTATAGTGTACTGTGTGATTCTTCCGTAGGGGATTCTTTAAGAGTTTTGTAGCTAGAGTTGTATACAGAAGTGACCTTTGACGTCTGGGGCCAGCCCATCTCCCTTTCCTGTGAGATAAACAGTGAAGATACATACTCTACCAGAACTTAAGACCTAAGGGGCAAGGAGTTTCCTTAGAGAGGCCTGCCTGCAGCACTGCCATATATTTGGGCTATGCCATATTTTCAGGTGGGCTCTATGTGTAGTTGTCTCCTCAGAAAGGATGTTCCTTCAGTGCTCCTAAGTGGTTAAATATGATTGTGGTATTATGCTTCTTGATGATTGCCAATTCTCATTCTAGACAATATGACATCTAGAGACAACATCATGTTCAGACAGAAGCAGTGATTCTTAATATGAGTTAGTTATCTCTGCGAATATCATGAAAGTTACGGACTTTCTCCTCAATAATGTGCATATACATACAAAAATTGTCATAAATTGCAGTGCACATATGGAACCCTGAAAGTCCAGACATGGAACTATATAATATAAAATTTGTAGATATTCTCAACAGTGGGTCCAACAGACACCATATGTGCCTTTGTAGGCCTCAGAAAGTTGTGTTTAAAGTAGTGAATAGTGAATTCATATAAAGGTCACACATAATTATTTAATATCACTACTTAGGTTAAGGAATTAGCCACCAGTGCTCTTGATTTTATTTGTTAGAATGCTGTTTCCCTAGATCTTCCCATAACCAACCCCTTCTTGTCACTTAGATTTCAGCTTAAATGTCTGCTTCTCAGCAGGTCCTTTCCTAACCACTCAGATTAAAGTAACATCACAGTAACTAAAATATCACCCCTTTTTAAAAAATATAAAACTTGTCATCATATATTTCCTTCTTGATTTATTTTGTTCTACTAGAAAATAAGCTGTAGGAGAGCAGGGATTTCTGTGTTAACTGTTTTAATGTTCTGTAATCATGTCCAGAGCAGAGCCTGGCACATGAGTATTAATAAATATTTGTCGCATGAATCAGTAATGAATGAATTGTAGTAATATAAGTATATATAAAAGCTAGATACTGTGATGTTTATGAGTGATTTGTGGCTTTATAACATGAATGTCTCAATTTTTTAAGCCATGCTATTATAATTAAAAATAATTTCAAATGAATCCTTTTATATAATGGCAAATACACTGACTTTCTATAGTTCTCATTGATTATTACCAGTTTGAAACAAGGTATTAACCTCTGATTAATTAAATTCTGGTTTAGCATGTTGTATGTATAGTACATAAGTAGTTTTGAAATTCACATTTGTGATAAATTTTTAAAAAAATGTAATTAAACATGGATTAACTTTAGTTGTTAGAGAACAGGTGAGCAGTTAATTCAATTTGAATTTGTACAATCCTTTAACTCTACAAAAATCTTAGGATAGAACTGATTTGATTCACATGTCATTTTGAAATTGCTGTTGCTCAATGAGTTTGCTCTTATTTTCTCTATCCACTTTCTTTTTTCTTTTAGAGAAGATGGTAGTATTTTTGATGGGTTGGTGGAAGAAGATGACAAGGACAAAGCAAAAAGGTAGTTCAACTTAAGATGTAAAGTAGTAAATAAATAAGTAAATGTAAAAGTAAGTAAATAGTAAATCAGTGATTTCCGAAAGCTGTCTGCGTTAAGAACTTAGGTATATTAGCAAGGTGCAAAAGCTTAGAATATCAATATGCATTTTATAATTTAAGTAAAAGTATCCAGTAAAAGTGCTCATCTCATCACATCATATTACGAGTATATAATATCTATAAGGCATCACTAAGGATGTTAACTTTCATCACTCGGCTAAGGTAGGGTTTGCCAGATTCACCCTTATAGCTACTCTTTTCCCCTTGACTTACTCTGTTCTTTGGTGGCAAGTTATGAAGTGTAGCCTACCTTCAGAGTAGGGATGGAGGGCATTAAGCTCCACCTCCCATAGGGAGGGATATCTATACACATTTGGAATAATTCTGTAAAAACATTTTCTTCCTTTTTTTTTTTGTCTGTAGGAACTCATCGGTTTACTTTATGCTTTAGGTTATATACTCCATGCTTTTTTATTTTGTTGCTCAAATTGTTTCAGCTTTGGCGATTGGGAGTTCTTTCAGGGCCACTGGGACCTCCACGTGCCTCCATTCTCCCAAGAGAGGGGAAGGGAGACAGTGGGGAAAGGGAGAGGAGAATTGTTGGAGAGATATCCTCAAATAGGTGAGGGAATGGGATCTAGGGCCATGGTGGTATTGATAGGGGCTTCTACCTTAAATAGGCGCGTGGGCAGTTAGTTATAGTATCGGGATGGGGAGAGTCCAGGTAGCATTATAGCAAAGTTTGTAGTCCCTCAGAGTGAGTAGATCACACTTTCTGGGTTTTTTCCCCAGCTATGTAACTGTGTGGGTGCTTAGACAAGGGTAGATGTTGTTTTATATATATATATATAAAGATAAACATGTAATAAGTAATAGTTCTTACATGTCTGTATTTAGCCAAAAAAAAGAGAGTGGGGATACTGGGATATGAAAAATACAAACTTTAATGAATGGTTAAAATACATCTAAGAAGATTTTGAGGAAAACTATACAATGTTTCAAGGAAATAAAAAGACCTGGATTTGAAACTAAAAATGTATAGGACAACCCCTTATCCCTTAACCTCAGTCTGGTGAAGAAAAGTTCTTCAGTCTTGCTTGAATGAAGAGGTAGAACTATAAGGAATTGACTTGGAAATTCTTAAAGGCCAAGCTTATTGATGGGTAAGGTAAGCTAAGGGTATTTTTTTTTTTAAAGATTTTATTTATTTATTTGACAGACAGAGATCATAGGCAGGCAGAGAGAGAGGAGGAAGCAGGCTTCCCGCTGAGCAGAGAGCCCGATGTGGGGCTCTATCTCAGGACCCTGGGATCATGACCTGAACCGAAGGCAGAGGCTTTAACCAACTAAGCCACCCAGGCACCCCGGGTATTCTATTTTTGAAGATTCTGAAAGTTTGATAATGTTTTTAGGGAACCAGAAATACTGTGGCTCTGAAAGGTATCGAAGAAAAAGAATCTCACTTTACTATCACAATTAAGGAGTACCACACTGAACTCTGACTAAAACAGTGATGAGTTCAAGTACCTTAGTGTTGACCCAAGAATAAAGGGAGTTTTATAGCCACCCTCAAAATGAACCATCTGTGGCCTGTTCTCAGTGAAGTTATCATAAGGGCTGAGATATTCCATCCTTCAGGTAGTATGAAGTAAAGTTTTCTTTAGTGGTTGTCATCCAGTGATAGAGTTGGCAGTATATGATTTCTGTATGTTTTCTTCCCCTGGAATAAAAATGGCTGATTTTAATTACTACTTCATGGTAGCTGTGTGGAACTGGGCACGTTCTCTTTGTGCCTGAGTTGTCACCTGTAAACTGAAAAGTGGTAAGAGAGTCTACCTTGTAGGAGTAAATGAGATTTCATCAGTGTGCAGTGAATATTGGCTTTTATTTTTATTCTAATTCATGTGTTCAGATACTTCATACATGCTAATTCTCAAATGCTTATTTCTTACTGTTTTCTGAAGGGATATAACTGGATTTGTATATCTAAGCCTCTTGTGCATATCTTCTAAAATATGCAACAGGCAATTTCATCATATCTAAATTCTCTCCAAACCATCTGTCCACCAAAACCAGTATCACATGTTATTATATCATATTAATAAATAGCGTTATTAGTAACTTGGGAATCCTTATAGGTTTCCCTTTTGCTTCCCACTGCAAACCAGGTTTGATTTGCCTAGAACAGATAGTTCTGCCTCTTAACCCTCAAACCCACGCTATTGTTAACACTGCCACTGCCATGGTTTATAGGCTAGGATGTTGCACTTGCCTCCTACATGGTCATCTGGTGTCCAGGCTTGTTTGCCATACAGTAAGTTTTCAAGAGTATTTGTTAAATGACTTTGTTTCACCAAGCATTGATCCTTTCCTCACTCTGATGCCAGAATGATCTTATCAACGAGCTCTTCTGTTCCCATCATTTCTTTGCTTTAAAACCTTTCAGTGCCTTCCCATTACTTTCAGGATTAAATTAAAATCCTTTTTATGTAACATAAAAACTTCATGATTTTTTCCAGCATTTATGTCCTCCACCCAGGCCCCAGCTCTAGCATAATGGGGCACAGGAAGCCTATTCATTAGCCGTGTTAGCCATATCAGACTACTAGTGATAGGTTTTTGTTCCTGTACGAGCTTTCTGTACCCGCAGTGCCTTGCGTACACTCCACTACCATCCTTTTCTCACTCAGCCTTCATGATTCACTTCAGTAGATGAGGATGCCATCTCTGGTTCCTCTGAATTTCCATTGGAATTTGATAAATTTCTTGAAAGAGCTTGTCTTTTCTCAGTATCCTTAGCCTTTATTAACATAATCTCTGTTATTATAGCAAGCACTCACTGTTTGAAGGAGGAGTCATTTCCTAGTAATAATATAGAATATATGCTTCTTTGTTACCAAGCAAAAAATAAATAAAATTGTCCTCTGACCTTTTGGGAAATGAGTATAAACAAGTTTTGCTTAAACAAAAACTGAATTAGAAAATCTAACTTCACAAAGTATACAGTTAGAGTTTAGAGGTATTGTAGAATGATTAGTTGCTATATAAATAATTGTATTTGCTTGTCTAAAGGTCTTGGTGCCACTGGATATATGTTTATTGGTTAGCTTCTTCACATACAACAGTACTAATTATTCATTTGGTGGGCGTATTTTGAGTGCTTATATTAGTTGTTACCCTTAAGTGCTTAGGTGAAAATATTGGGGCTCTGTTATCAAGATGTACACAGCCTAATGGAGAGAGAGATGCAGACGAATGGTTCTAGCTCGGTGCTGGAGTCTGGCCATACAGGAATAAAGAGGAAGACTGTATGGATAAGTTTGAGGGTAGATTTTCACTTTTAGATTTGTTTGTAATTTAAAACTTAAAGGAAATGGTTAACTTTCTCCTACCTAGTAATTTTGAATAATTTGTATTTACACATTATATACACTTCCACAAATATGTCTCAGTAATACTCATAATAGCCAAATAAGTAAAATACAAATTTTGGTAAATATTAGATCAGATACAACCTATGATTTGAATGAGGTTTGTCTTATTGGCCTTTTCCTAAGAACATGTTTGCAAGTGCTGACTATGTAAGTTCTTCAGTGATAAACTGAGAAGAAAATTACTGCCCCAGTTAACTGTACATTGTTGGTAGCCTGTGGATAAATATTTATTACACCTATATTGATGGAAGTGCATATGTGTGTAGTTGTGTCCAAAGCGAGCATTGTGTTAAACTATATGTGTAATCAAATGGATTGTTTGAAAGCTGCTTAATTTTTTTTTTCCATCAGAGTATCTAGAAACAAATCTGAAAAGAAACGTAGAGATCAATTTAATGTTCTCATTAAAGAACTGGGATCCATGCTTCCTGGTAATGCTAGGAAGATGGACAAATCTACTGTTCTGCAGAAGAGCATTGATTTTTTACGAAAACATAAAGGTAAAATTTTAACTTTATAAGACAAATTTTTTTAAATAATAGAGTCTCCTTTAAAGCATAATGTGATGGAATCTTGACAGTGATTCTTAAAATTGGATGCTTCCTCACCTTTTTTTCAGAGAAAGTGATCAGTTTCCTTTTTAAAGGTTTCCTGGTATGTCCTTTATTTCATTCAACAAACATTTATTTAGTGCCTACCATATCCTAGGTTCTTGGGGTACAGAATAGCAGTCCTGGCCCTCAGTTAACTGAAGCCAAGGAAGAAAGATATGGAAACAGCTAATTTACATTGCAGATACTTAAAACATGAGTAGTGATTGTAAACAAAAACTTGCCATGAGAACATAGAGGGGAAATAAATGTGTCAAGAAAACCTTAAAAATAGTTCATTTTGCAGCTAATCTTCCTTTTAGATTAAGGAGAACAGCATTTCACCAGGAGAAAATGGGAATAGTGTTGCAAACGCAGAGAAGCAGGAAGAGTCAGTGTAATTGGAGCATAGTTGAGTTGGAAGATCGTGGGTATATTTCAAAGAAAGACAAGAACCACATCATGAGGGCCTTGTGTGCTATTTTAAAGATGATTTCAGTGTATGTCTAGGAAATAAATACTGTTCATTAAATAAAGTGATTATTAATCGAAGAAAATAATTTTGACTGAGTTACAAAAAAGTTAAAGAATATTGAATGTTTTGGTAACAGAGATAATAGATGAAAAACTTGTAGAAGGGACATGTCCTTTTCCAGATGGCAAATGAAACCATAAAACTTTTCAGAAGGAGAATTTGTAGCTAGTACTTTCAGTCACTCCTCTGGAGCTCACTCAGTCATGCATTATCAGGCTGGTTTATGCTTCACCACCCTTCCAAATTATTTTTGTTAATTTCACAGTTGCCAGCAGCCCCACCTGTCCTGCTGCCAGTCAGACAATAGCAATAACTTTTTCTTATATCGAATGCACTGGACATTTTTTTAAAAAAGATTTATTTATTATTAGAGAGAGTGTGTGTGAGTGTATGAGTGAGGGGAAGCACAGAGGGAGGGAGAGAGAATCCCAAGCAGGCTCCATGCTTAGTGTGGGGCCAGATTCGGGGCTCTGTCCTAGGATCCTGAGATCATGGCCTGAGCCAAAATCAAGAGTCCAGTGCTCAACCCACTGAGCCACCCAGGTGCCCCTGCGCTGGAAATTTTAATCCATCCACCATTGGCTTTTTCTCCCTTGGTCTGTGTTATCCTGCACTTCTTCATTCACCTCTCCTCGCTAACTGAAACTCTTTCTTTAACCCCCCAACATGTCTTCTCTTTTGTGCTCTTGTTTTATACTCTTTTGTGGGTATAATAGCTTCAACTATTGCCTCTCTGTTAAACTACCATATCTGTATTTTTAGATGCAAACTTTTCCGTCTTTTGTTTCCATATAACTTCCAGATCTTTCTTTTGCATGTGCTCAAACTGCGCATCTGAAACTGAATTCATTTTCATTTTGTCAAGTCACCTCTTTCTCTCAACTTTCCTTTTTACATTTTTACAACACTACCCTTTCAGGCCCTAGGACTCAAGCCTGAAAAGACAGATTTTTTTTTTAACCTTCCTTAGTACTGTATCACAGTTGCCAAATTTTGTTGATTCTTCCGTAAATGTGTCAAAATTGCTTGTCTTCCTTTTTTATTGTCACCATTATCATTATATTTTACCTCTGCAAATCGTATTCTCACTAACCGTAGTGTCCCTTGTTAGCACACCTAGTCCCCTCAGACACTGCAGTTCAATAAATGATTGCTGAATGAAATGAAATCATATGAATGCATTTGCCCCTGATAATAGAGGATTAATTCTGGCATTAAGTAGGTCAGGGTTTTTTTTTTGTTTTTTGTTTTTTGTTTTCCAAAATTGAATATATAATTCTCACAAAAGCAAAGTTTACCTTAAATTGAAAGGGAGTTCTTAAATACTTTTATTTAAGCTTGTGTTTAACTACACCTGATGGATTTGCTTGTGGATTTAAATTTTTTTTCTGGATGTATATAATTGGTGTGAATTTGAAAAGCATGACTATATTCTACAGAATTAGTAGCTAGACTTCTTAGTTACTTATAATATTGTAATACAGGCATTTTCAATATGCCAAGTGTTGGGTGACAATTTAATGTCCTACATTTATATATCTGCTAATAGAAAATCAAAACCGCTTGGTCCCTACTTTTCACTGCAAAATTGAATATTTTTTATAGAGTAAAATCTGTGATACAGATTTTTAGTTTGCCAAGTTGTTGAATATGTCTGTATTTAAAAATGGAAAAATATTTATTAACTAAATAGTTCAAGTTTCATCATTTATAGCTTTCTCATAACTAAATCCATTAGAAAAATGTTGCGAAATAAACTAATAATTTTGTTAAAACGTGTGCCCCAAGCCAGGGATTTCCAGATTTCTGACGAGTTCCTTACCACTAAGAAAACATTCAAGAGGACACTAAGCAAAATCACTCTGGGATTGTTACTTTAAAGTTTTTCTGCAAATTTTAGTCTCCTTGATTGGTTCGGAATAGAGCACCTCAGGTTGGGAGGAATCTTTCTGCCTGGTAATAGGCAAACCTAAAGTCATCTTAGTTAAAAGCAGACTGATTGACTGACCTTGGCTCCTTTCCTCCAGGTTCATGTCCGATTGCTCTAGCTAGGTTCCACTATTTGATTGTCAAGAGAAAGATGTTTCTTCCCAGTGCTTGTTACTAGTATGCCTATTTTGATTCTTATTTGGTCATTATGTCAAGCAGGTAACATTCTCAGGCCTTCAGCAATACAGCAATACCAAAGCTCCCCAAAGAAAAACCAAAGACTGGTATTTCCAAAAGACCGAATCCAAGGAGATAACTTGCCACGTTAGTGCATGTGTTTCATCATACCCAAACCTGGGCCTCCTGGTACCTACCTAAAACCAATAAATGTTACTGCTTGTGGTTCTCATCTTAAGTAGAGAGGGAGGAGAGAATGCAACTTGTTGGACTTTTGAATCACCCCTTGCCCCTACCCTGTGTTTGGAGTATGCCACTAATGTGTCAAATAATCTTTACAGAAATCACTGCACAGTCAGATGCCAGTGAAATTCGACAGGACTGGAAACCTACATTCCTTAGTAATGAAGAATTTACACAATTAATGTTAGAGGTATGTCTAGATTTAATTTTTGAAAAGTTTGTTTTCCTCAAAAAAATCATTGAGGTGATGAATATCAGTATGGTTTTAACAATATTAATTTAATATTGTAAAGTCTTAATTCCCTGTAAATCAATAAACTATATCTTCAATTAAAATTAATATATGTATAAGTAAATAGTACTATGTGGCAAGGTAGTATTAAACTTTTATATTTTTTAATATTATATGATTTTTGAGAGGTTTAGTAAAAGTCAGAAACCTATAGCTATCAAGTTCTCTACCTGAGGCCACTAACAACATTCAAGTGAAGAATAATGTATTTTATTCATCACATGTTAAATATTATTTATGCCCAGGTGCCCCTGGCTGGCTCGGTAAAACCTGAGACTCCTGATCTCTAGGTCATGAGTTTAAACCCCATATTGGGTATAGAGATTACTTAAAAATAAAATATTTATTAAATATTATTATGAAATGTATACTACTGGACCAAGGATAATTTTTAACAAATTGAAATTCACCTAAATACAATGTGGAATGATAATAAATGAAGTATTTTGGAAATATTAAAACATTGAATATACATTGAAAGACAACCTTTCTTAATTTAAGTAGAAACTTCTAAAAGGAAATAGTAAGTGTAACAAAATTATTTTTGAAAATAGTTCAGAACATGCTTGCTTATAATTGAAAAAACTCAATACCTCATACAGTCGATTATAAAATCCAGAAACATTTTGAGTCACTCATATCTATCAATTTTACTTTTCTACTTTTTAATCATTTCCTGTGTAGAATAATATAGGTATCATCTCTGTATACAAAGTACACAGCTCATTATCAAATTTCCATGAAAATTTAGATAGGAAACAGAGGTGGTATACTTTGGCAGTAACAGTTAAGGACAAGAAAAATAAACTCTTAACAAAGTAGACATAGAGCTGAAGAAAGCAATCGAGATAAAGATGTTAGAGATATTCTAACAGAGATAATTTACATCTCTTAAACCCTGTTTGTTTGGATATATTATTTTAGCCCATAAGCATTTATCTATGTCATGTATATGTGTGTAATGACCATATTGCAAGTGTCTAAAGTCTAAAGCAATGTAAGATACTTTGGAAATTAATGAGTTATTTTTCTGTTGATACTTTAGATAGAACAGTTAATTGCTGGATTGCTTAGGTACATATTCAGCAGAAATGTTACCATATGAAAATTTGTTGGACTGTAAATATATATATATATATATATATATATTGCTGTGCTTTAAATCTGAACAATAATTGAACATATTTCACATATGAACTCAATGAATGCTCACAGTAATCTTATGAAGTAGAGTCTGTTAGTATCCCTTTCTCACTTGCCTCAGATGAGGAAATGGAGGAACAAAGGGATTATATTACCCAAAACAGAGGAAGTAGCTCAGGATTCACTGCAGCCTCTGCGCTCCATGGCCTGAGCCTCTGTGCACACTGCCACTCATGAAACTTCTTTTCAGTGGAAGCTAGCCAAAGAACAGCTCTTGTAGCTCAAAAACCAGCAACCGGGTCCTTAAATTAGCAGACGCTTTAGTTACAAACCAAATAATAGTCTGTAATTTTAAGTCTTTTTCCTCTAAAAGGTAAGTGTTCTTCTGTAACAAAATTGTTTTATTACTTCTAGAGTTTATAGGATTGGTCTGTAATAGCCTTCTGATCATCTACTCATCACTAAACTCATTGAAGTTGTCCAAAATTATCTTGTTAGATATAAGTAATGTGTTTATGAAAGTGTACACACATCCTAATGTCTAAACAGAGAAGGGAAATAACTCACTTAATCACTCCTTAATTTTTGTTTTATGATTATAACCTCAATGCAGTTGTTTAATAAGCTCTTCTATATTAATCATAAAATACCCACTTTGTTTTATTGGTATGAAACATTTCTTATAAATTCACAAATTTGCATAATATCTTCACTTGTTTCTTAATATCTTAATGAAGGTAAATTTCCTAATAGGCTATACAGAGAAGCATTATCTCCAAATTTTCTTTACACTGATCAGATTTTTTTATTATTATTTGTTAAGACACAGTACTACATAACATAGGTAACTACAAAAAATAAATAAATTTGGAAATTAGAACATTGTAATATGCAACAGAGAAAATTGGAACATATTAAAAAATTTTGAAAATATGAATCGTCATCCTTGCAACTTTTAAGATTACTAAAAAGTGTTACATTTATTTATTAATAAAGACTTTGCTTTTTAATGAATATTGACAGCTACTATATATTAACTACATGTACAATATATCTACTACTATGTATTAGCTACTATATATTATATATGTTCTAATATTAATATGCCAAGATATGTATAAGATACAAGGAGGACGTGTATAAATGTGTAGATATATTACAACCTTGGTCCACCTAACCTAGTTGTGTTATTCTTAGCCACTTGTGTTGATTAGATTACAGACAAGCAGTCCTGAAAGCATTTTCAGCAGAATTTTAAATACGGCTCTATCTTAGAATATTAGAGCTTCTAGTAGAAGATATTAAATCATTCAGCTCATTTTATGGATTAGGTTCAGAAAAGTTGCAACTTGTCCAAGGTCAGGTAGCTAATTAATTTAAGAACTGGGAAATTTACAACTTGTGTGTTGGCTGTTTCTCACCTTTCCTCCATTGCCACCCTTCTGTCTGCCTTTTATCTTTATTGCCTGAGGAATATTCCTTCTTATCCTTGGGAGGGAGGAGGGTAGCTTGAGAATTGTCTAGGAAATCAGGAGGATTTAGGTTGATAGATCTTTCTACAAAGTCATCTGTGTGAAATAATCTAGTATGTACCTCATTCCCCTTGGCAGCTGGCCACTCTCTCCAGTAATTTATAAGGGAAGGGCTAGTGCCCTGTCAGCCTTATCTTAGATACAGATCCACAAGGAGGTACTGTCCCCTTTCTCTAAACTTCCATTTTAAGTTTTTATTTTAATTCCAGTTAGTTAACATATAGTGTTATATTAGTTTCAAGTGTATAATACAGTGATTAAGCAATTCTGTACATCACCCATTGCTCATCAGAAGTGTACTCCTTCGTCCCCATCAGCTGTTTAACCCCTTTCCCTACCCACCTCCCCTCTGGTAACCATCAGTTTGTTCTGTAGAGTTAAGAGTCTGTTTCTTGGTCTGTCTCTCCCTCTTTTTTCCTTTGCTCGTTTATTTGGTTTCTTAAGTTCCACGTATCAGTGAAATCTTATGACTGACTTAGTTCACTTAGCATTATATTCTATAGCTCCTTCCATGTTGTTGCAAATGGCAAGATTTCATTCTTTTTGTGGCTGAATAATACTTCATTGTATATTTGTGTGTGTGTAGGTGTGTGTGTGTACGTACATAAATATATACCACATCTTTCTTACCCGTTTATCAGTTGAATGGACACTTGGGCTGTTTCCATATCTTTGTTGTTATAAATAATGCCGCTATAAACATCAAGGTGCATGTATCCCTTTGAATTAGTGTTGTATTCTGTGGGTAGATACCTAGTAGTGTGATTGCTTAATCATGGGGTAGTTCTATTTTTAACTTTTTAAGGAGCTTCCATACTGTCTTCCACAGTGGTACACCAGTTTGCATTCCCACCAACAATGCAAGAATGCTCCATTTTCTCCACATCCTTACCAACACCAGTTTTTTCTTGTGTTGTTGATTTAGCCATTCTAACAGGTGTAAGGTGATATCCCATTGTAGTATAGATTTGCATTTCGCTGATGATAAGTGATGATGAGCATCTTTTCATGTGTCTTTTGGCCATCTGTATGTTTTTGGAGAAATGTCTGCTCATGTCTTCTGCCCATTTTTTTTTTTAATTGGTTATTTGGTTTTGGGGTCTTGAATTTTATAAGTTCTTTATGTATTTCGAATGCTAACTCTTTATCAGATAATGTCATTTGTAAATATCTTGTCCCCTTCCATAGGTTGCCTTTTAGTTTTGTTGATTATTTCCTTCGCAAAAGCTTTTTATTTTGATGTAATCACTATAGTTTATTTTTGCTTTTATTTCTCTTGCCTCCGCAGACCTATCTAGAAGAAGTTTGCCATGGCTCATATCAGAGACTTTACTGCCTATTCTCTCTTCTAGGATTTTCAAGTCTCATATTGAGGTCTTTAATCCATTTCAAATTTATTTTCGGGTTTGGTGTAAGAAAGTGGTCTGGTTTCATTCTTTTGCATGTTGTCCAGTTTTTCCAGCAGTGTTTGCTGAAGAGACTGTTTCCCATTGGATATTCTTTTCTGCTTTGTTGATTATTGACCATATAATTGTGGGTTTATTTCAGGGTTTTCTATTCTGTTCCATTGATCTGTATGTCTGTTTTTGTGCCAGTACCCTACTGTTTTGATTCCTACGGGTTTATAATAAAATTGTGAGGCCTCCAGCTTTGCTTTTCTTTTTCAAGATTGCTTTGGTTATTTGGGGTATTTTGTGGTTCCATACAAATTTTAGGATCATTTCTTCTAGTTCCATAAAAGATGCTATTGGTATTTTGATAGGGATTGCATTAAATGTGTAGATTGCTTTGGGTAGTGTAGACATTTTAACAATATTTGCTTTCCCAGTCCATGATCATGGAATGTCTTCCCATTTCTTTGTGTCACCTTCCATTTCTTTTGTAAGTGTTTTACAGTTTTCAGAGCATAAGTCTTTGATCTCTTTGGTTAGGTTTATTCCTAGGTATCTCATTAATTTGGTGCAATTGTAAATGGGATTGTTTTCTTAACTTCTCTTTGTGCTGCTTTATTATTGGTATCTAGAAGTGCAGCAGATTTCTGTAGATTGATTACTGAATTAGTGTATCAGTTCTTGTGATTTAGTGTAGCAGTTTGTTGGTGGAATCTTTTGGGTTTTCTATATACAGGATCATGTCATCTGCAAATAGTGAAAGTTTTCCTTCTTTCTTACAGATTTGGATGCCTTATATTGCTTTCTGTTGTCTGATTGCTGTAGCTAGTAAGTCCAGTACTGTGTTGAATAAAAGTGGTAAGAATGGATAGCATTGTGTTCCTCCTGACCATAGCAGAAAAGCTATTTTTTCCCCCATTAAGGATGTTAGTCATTTGAGTTTTCTATATACAGTATCCTATCAACTGCAAATAGTGAAAGTTTTGCTTCTTCCTTACCAAATTGGATGCCTTTTCTTTTCCTTGGTTGATTGTTGTGGCCAGAACTTCCAGTGCTGTGTTGAATAAAAGTGCTGAGATTGGACATGATTGTCTTGTTCTTGACTTAAGGGAAAAGCTCTCAGTATTACACCACTGAGTATGATGTTAGCTGGGTGTTTTCATCTTTGGCTTTTATTATGTTAAGGTATGTTCCCTCTAAACCCACTTTATTGAAATCTTTAATCATGAATGGATGTTGCACTTTGTCAGATACTTTTTCTGCCATCTGGCAGAAAATATATATATACCACAAAATATATATATACCACCAAATATATATATACCACATCTTCTTTATCCATTCAGTTGTCAATGGACATCTGGGCTCTTTCCATAGTTTGGCTACTATAGACATTGATGCTATCAACATTGGGTGCAGTTGCCCCTTTGGGTCACTACCTTTGTATCTTTGGGGTAAATCCCCAGTAGTGTAGTTGCTGGGTCATAGGGTAGCTCTATTTTCAACTTTCTGAGGAACCTACATCCTCTTTTCCAGAGTGGCTGCACCAGCTTGCACGGCCACCAACAGGTGTTCCCATTTCTCCACATCCTTGCCAGCACCTGTTATTTCCTGACCTGTTGATTTTAGCCATTCTGACTGGTGTGAGGTGGTATCTTAACTGTGTTTTTGATTTGTATTAGCCTGATGCCGAATGATGCTAAGCACTTTTTCATGTGTCTGTTGGCCATTTGGATGTCTTCTTTGGAGAAATGTCTGTTCATGTGTTCTGCCCTTTTCTTGATTGGATTATTTGTTCTTTGGGTGTTGGGTTTGATAAGTTCTTTATTGATTTTGGAGACTAACACTTAACCTCATAAGACATTTGGAAATCTCTTCGCCCATTCTGTTGGTTGTCTTTTGGTTTTGTCAACAGTTTCCTTTATTGTGCGAAAGCTTTTGGTCTTGATGAAGTCCCAGTATTTCATTTTTGCCTTTGTTTTCCTTGCCTTTGGAGACGTGTCTAGCGAGAAATTGCTGTGGCTGAGGTCACAGAGGTTGCTGCCTGTGTTCTCGTCTAGGATTTAGATAGATTCCTGTGTCCTATTTAGGTCTTTCATCCATTTTGAGTCTATTTTTTGTCTGTGGTAAAGGAAAAGGTCCAGTTTCATCCTTTGCATGTGGCTGTCCAGTACCATGTGCTGAAGAGACTTTGTTCCATTGGACATTCTTTCTTGCCTAGTTAGAGATTAGTTGACCATAGAGTTGAGGGTCCATTTCTGGGTTCTCCGTTCTGTTCCATCGATCTATGTGTCTGTTTTTGTGCTAGTAACATGCTGTCTTGACAATTACAGCTTTGTAGTAGAGCTTGAAGTCTGGGAGTGTGATGCCACCAGCTTTGGTTTTCTTTTTCAACATCCCTTTGGCTATTTGGGGTCTTTTCTGGTTCTGTACAAATTTTAGCATTATTTGTTCCAGTTCTGTGAAAAAAAGTTGATGGTATTTTGATATCAATTGGGTTGAATGTGTAGATTGCTCTAGGTAGCAGAGACATTTTAACAATATTTGTCCTTCCCATCCATGAGCATGGAAAGTTTTTCCAATTCTTCGTGTCTTCCTCAATTTCGTTCATGAGTATTCTTTATTTTTCTGAGTATTTCTTTGGCTCTTTGGTTAGGTTTATTCTGAGATATCTGAATGATATTTGGTGTAGTTGTAAATGGGATTGATCCCTTAAATTCTTTTTCCTGTCTCACTGTTAGTGTATAAAATGCAACTGATATCTGTGCATTGATTTTATATCCTAATGCTTTGCTGAATTCCTATATCAGTTATAGCAATTTTGGGGTGGAGTCTTTCGGACTTTCCATATAGAGTATCATGTCATCTGCAAAGAGTGATAGTTTGAATTCTTTCCTGATTCGGATGCCTTTTATTTCTTTCTGTTGTCTGATTGCTGAGTCTAGGACTTCTAGTACTGTGTCAAACAACATTGGTAAGAGTGGCCATCCTGCCATGTTCGCTGTGGGCTTTTCATGGATGATGGCTTTTATGATGTTGAGGTATGTACCCTCTCTCCCTACACTGTGAAGAGTTTTAATCTAGAAAGCATGTTATTTTGTCAAATGCTTTTTCTATTGAGAGGATCGTATGGTTCTCAGTCTTTGTTTTATTAATGTAGTGTATCACATTTATTGATTTCTGGATGTTCAACCAACCTCGCAGCCCAGGAATACATCCCACTTGGTCTTGCTGAATAATCCTTTTAATGTACTATTGGATGCTATTGGCTAGTATCTTGATGAGAATTTTGGTATCCACGTTCATCAGGGATTTTGGTCTGTATTTCTTCTTTTTGATGGGGTCTTTATATGGTTTTTGGGATCAAGATAATGCTGGCCTCATAGAAAGTTTGGGAGTTTTCCTTCTGTTTTGAGTTTTTTGAAACAGTTTCAGAAGGAAAGGTATTAGTTCTCCTTTAAATGTTTGATAGAATTCCCCTGCGAAGCCATCTGATCCTAGGCTCTTGTTTGTTTGGAGATTTTGGATTACTGCTTCATCTCCTTGCTGGTTATGGGTCTGTTCAGGTTTTCTATTTCTTCCTGTTTCAGTTTTGATAGTTTGTATGTCTCTAGGAATACATCCATTTCTTCCAGATTGTCTAATTTGTCAGCATGTAATTGCTCATGATATGTTCTTAAAATTGTTTGTATTTCTTTGATGTTGGTTGTGATCTCTCCTCTTTCATTCATGATTTTATTTATTTGGGTCTTTGCTCTTTTCTTTTGGATAAGTCTGGCCAGGGCTTTGTCAGTCTTACTCTTTGAGAGAACCAGCTCCTAGTTTCATTGATCTGTCTTACTGTTCTTTTGTTTCTGTTTCATTGATTTCTGCTCAGTCTTTAGTATTTCTCTTCTCGTGCTGGGTTTAGGCATTATTTGCTGTTCTTTTTCCAGCTCGTTTAAGTGTAAGATTAGGTTGTGTATTTGAGACCTTTCTTATTTCTTGAGAAAATCTTGAAGTGCTATCCACTTCCCTTTTAGGACTGCCTTTGCCACTTCCCAGAGATTTTGAACAGTTGTATTTTCATTTGTTTCTATGAATTTTTAAAATTCTTCTTTAATTTCCTGGTTGACCCATTGATTCTTTAGTAGGATGCTCTTTTACCTCCGTGTACTTGAGTTCTTTCCAACTTTCCTCTTGTAGTTGAGTTCCAAATTCAAAGCATTGTGTTCTGAAAATATGCAGGGAATGATCTCAGTCTTTTGGTATTGGTGGAGACCTGATTTGTGGCCCCTGATGGGATCTATCCTGGAGAATGTTCCATGTGCACTCAAGCAGTATGTGTATTTCTTTGTTTTGGTATGGAATGTTCTGAATGTAGCTGTGAAGTCCATCTGGTCCAGCATGTCATTCTGTGTCTTTGTTTTCTTGTTGAGTTTGCTTAGATGATCTGTCCATTGCAGTGAGGGGCATGTTAAAATTCCCTACTATTATTGTATGAGTATCTATGTGTTTGATTTTATTATTAGTTGGCTTAGGTAATTGCTTGCTCCCACGTTAAGGGCATAAATATGTATCGTTGTTAGATATAGTGTCCTTCCTCATTTCTTACTACAGTCTTTGGTTTAAAATCTAATTTGTCTGATGTGAGGATTGGCACCGCAGCTTGCTTTTGATGTCCGTAAGCATGGTAAATGGTTTTCTGCCCTGCCCCTGCTTTTAATCTGGAGGTGTCTTTTGGTCTAAAATGAGTCTCTTACAGACAGTGTATTGATGGGTCTTGCTTTTTAAAAAACCTATTCTTGTACCCTATGTCTTTTGATTAGAACATTTAGCCCATTTACATTCAGGGTAACTATTGAAAGATAGGAACTTAGTGCCATTGTATTGCCTGTAAGGTGATTGCTAATGTATGTTGTCTCTGTTCCTTTCTGGTCTGTGTTACTTTTGGGCTCTCTCTTTGCTTAGAGGATCCCTTTCAATATCTCATGCAGGGATGGTTTAGTGATCTCAAATTCTTTTAGTTTTTCTTTGTCCTGGAAGCTTTTTATATGTCCTATTTTGAATAACATCATAGCTGGATAAAGTATAATTGATTGCATATTTTTCTCATTTAGCACCTTCAATATATCATGCCTGTACTTTCTGACTTAGGAGGTCTCTGTGGATAGGTCTGTTGTCAGTCTCATGTTTTTACCCTTGTAGGTTACAGATCTCTTCTCCCGAGCTGCTTTCAGGATTTTCTGTCTCTGATATTTTACGTCTCACTCTTAGATGTCAGGGTGTTGAACTGTTTTTGATTTTGAGGGGATTCTCTGGGCCTCCTGGATTTTGATACCTATTTTCTTCCTTAGATTAGGAATGTTCTTCGCTATAATTTGCTCCAGTGTACTTTCTGCTCCTCTCTCTCTTTCCGTTCTTATGAGATCCCAATTACTCTAATATTGTTTGCTTTATGTTGTCACTTACTTTTCAAGTTCTCCTCTTGTGATCCAGTAGTTGTTCATCTCTCTTTTTCTCAACTTCTTTATTCTCCATTGTTTGGGCTTCTCTATCACTAATTCTGTCTTCTGCCTCATTTATCCTAGCAGGTAGGGCCTCCATTTTTAATTGTATCTCATTAATTGCCTTTTTGTTTCAACTTGGTTAGATTTCAGTTCTTTTATTTCTCTGGAAAGGGATTCTCTTATGGCTCCTATGTTTTTTTCAAGCCCAGCTAGTTTATTTATAATCATTATTCTGAACTGTAGTTCTGACATCTTATGTTCATATTGATTAGGTCCCTGGCAGTCAGTATTATTTCTTATTCTCTTTCTTGAGGTGAGTTTTTCTGTTTTGTCATTCTGTCCAGAGAAGAATAGATGAAGAACAGAACAAAATACTAAAAGGGCAACAACAGTCCCAGGGAAATATACACTAAACAAATCAGAAGAGACCCAATACCGGGGGTGGGGGGGGAGTGGTGAATATAATCAGGTAGGTGAGCTGAATAGAGCAATATGCTGGATTCTATGTATATTTTTGGTTTGTGTTTATAGAAAACTATATCCCAAAATTCTAACAAAGGAAAAACCTGTATATGTACAAAAATAAAATTAAATACAATGAAAAGATAGAATGTAACTGTAAAAATGAAATTAAAAAACAAGAAAAAACAAAAGAGAAAGAAAAGAAACAACAACAACAGAAAGGGATACAAATAACAACAACATAGGTGAACAGAACAGAGCAGTACACTATCTCCTGAGAGTATTTTGGTTAGTTTGTTAGGAGAAATCACCTCTCAGAATTGTAAAGAAAGAGAAGCATATATATAAAAATCATATTAAATGCATTGAGAGGATTGAATGTAAATGTAAAGGTGAAAATTAAAAAAAAAAAAAGAAAAAGAATGTGTGGGATGCCTGGGTGGCTCAGTTGGTTAAGCCACTGTCTTTGGCTCAGGTCATGATCCCAGGTTTCTGGGATCGAATCCTACATCAGGCTCCTTGCTCGGCAGGGAGCCTGCTTCTTTCTCCACCCTGCCTGCTTCTGCGTGCGCATGCTCTCTCTCTCTCTCTCTCTGACAAATGAATAAAATCTTTAAAAAAAAAAAAGAGAGAGAGAGAATGTGATCAGGCAGGTGAATAGAACAGAGCTATATACTAGATATTGGGTATATTTTGGTGTGTTAGAAGAAACTGCATCCCAAAATTTTAAAGAAAGAAAAACTTATATATACAAAAATAAGGTTAAATACAATGAAGGGTTAGAATGTGATTGTACGAATGAAAATTAAAAACATATTTAAAGAAAGGTTGATAAAATAGGAAGTTGATTGAAAAAGGAAAGAAGAAAAATTTTAAAGAAAAAACATTTTAAAAATTAAAGTTAAAAGACTAAAGAATCATGGGACAAAAGTCATGAGTTCTATGTGCTGTATTCCCCTAATACTGGAGTTTTGCAGTTCTCATTGATCAGTAAACTTCGTCTTCGCTGGATGTTCTTGCTGATCTTCTGGGGGGGATCTTCTGTTGCAGTGATTCTCAGAAAGTCTTTGCCCGAGGCGGAATTGCACCGCCCTTACCAGGGGCCGGGCTAAGTAATCTGCTCTGGTTTGCTCTTATGTGGCTGTTGTTCCCTGAAGGTTTTTTCCCTGCAGCTTTAGAGGAGGAGAATGAAAGTGGCAGTCTTCTCATCTCTGTTCCCAGAGCTGAGAGCTCAGGGCCCCACTCCTCAGTGAGCCCTTAGAGAAAAGAAGTCAGTCATTCCTGCGTCCCTAGTCTCTGGCCACACCATGTGCTCACCCAGCCTATGATTGAACATTTCAGTCTCTGGCACACAACCCCATGGGAAGTATCCAAACCCAGCAGACTTCTGTGGCATGCCTCTGCAAGACTTCTGTGGCATGCCTCTGCACTGCTCCTCCTGGGGGAGGAACAGGCGTCTCTCCATGGTTCTCCTGCTTGTTGGGCCGCTGCTCGAAGAGGAGGGCAGTTTATGGCAGCCCTGAGCCGAGAGCCCTCTCTTGGGCTGACCCTTTGTGGCTGGCTTCCCTGCTCCAATACGAACCCCTGGGTCTTCCTGTAACCCTGATGATCCCGAGACTACACTGCCCTGTGAGCCTTCTACCTCCTGCTTAGTTGCCTAAGCGACATCCTTTCACTGGAGCAGACTTCTAAAAGTTCTGATTTTTTGTGCTCCTTGCTCTGTCACTTGCAGGTGGCTGGCTGATGGAGCCTCCCTCCCCCACTGTCTTCCCATATATCACTTTGGATTCACTTCTCTGTACCTGCAATATTAGTTTCAGGTATAGAATATAGTGACTCATCACTTACATACAATAGTCACTGGTCATCACAAGTACCCTCCTTAATGCCCATCATGTGTTTGGCACCCACCCTCCCCAAACCCCCCCCCCATCCTCCTCAACCCCCCCCCCACCTCTCCTCCAGTAACCATCAATTTGTTCTCTATAGTTCAGTCTGTTTCTTGGTTTGCCTCTTTTTTTGACATCCACTTGCACAATAAATATTTCTCCATCCCCTCACTTTCAATCTGCAGGTATCTTTAGGTCTAAAATGAGTGTCTTATAATCAGCATATAGATGAGTCTTGTTTTTTTATCCGTCCTGTCACTCTGTATCTTTTGATTGGATCATTTAGTCCATTTGTATTCAAAGTAATTATCCAAAGGTATGTATTTATTGCCCTTTTAATATCTGTTTTGTGGTTGTTTCTGAAGATTTTCTCTGATCCTTTCTTGTCTTTTCTCTTTGATGGTTTGCTGGTTTTCTTTAGTGATACATTCAGATGTATTCCTGTTTATTCTTTGCATATTTATTAGTATCTTTGATCTGCTGTTATCATTAAGTTTGTTTATAACATCTTCTGCATATAGCAGTCTATATTAAGTTGATGGTTGCTTAAGTTTGAACCCATTCTTTACACCTCTCCTGTCCATGTTTTAGGTAAATGGTGTCATATTTTACACCCTTTTATTTTTAAGTTGCTTGACTGATATTTTACAGAAATACTCATTTTTCCTGCTTTTGTTTTTTCTGTCTTCACACTTGTCACATTTGGTCTCTCTTCGACTCATAGTCCCCTTCAGTATTTCTCGCATGGCTCATTTAGTGGTTGTGAATTCATTTAGTTTCGCTTGCCTGGGAAAACCTTTTTTGTTGTTGTCTGGGAAATTCTTTATCTCTTCTTCTGTTCTGAATGATAGCCTTTTTTTCTTTTTTTAAAGGTTTTATTTATTTACTTATTTCTTTGACAGAGAGAGACATAGCAAGAGAGGGAACACAAGCCAGGGAGCAGGAGAGGGAGAAGTAGGCTTCCTGCTGAGCAGGGAGCCTGATACGGGACTCGATCCCAGGACCCTGGGATCATGACCTGAGCTGAAGGCAGACGCTTAATGACTGAGCCACCCAGGCACCCCTGCATGATAGCCTTGTTGTGTAGAGTGTTTTTGGCTGCAGGGTTTTTTTCTCATTAAGTACTTTGAATGTGTCATGCCCACTCCCTTCTGGCTTGGAAAGTGTTTGTTGAAAAATCCCCCTCTAATCTTAGGGAGTTTCCCTTGTATGTAACTGTTGTCTTTTGTCTTGCTGCTTTTAGATTTTTTTCTTTACCACTGGATTTGCTTTTGTTGATTTTGTTGGGGGTTCTCTGTGCCTCTTAGGTCTGGATATCTGTTTTCTTCTCCAGACTGGGTAAGTTTTCAGCTATTATCTCTTCAAATAGATTTTCTGCCCTCTTTACTCTCTCTTCGTCTGGGACTCCTATAATATGAATGGTACTAAGTTTGATGGGAGTCACTGAGTTCCCTAAGTCTATTCTCATTTAGTGTTATTCTTTTTTCTCTCTTTTCTTCAGCTTGATTATTTTCCATGACTCTGTCTTGTAGGTCATTAATTCATTCCTCTGCTCTTCCATTCTGCTGTTCATTCCATCAGGTATATTTCTCATTTTGTTCATTGAGCTCTTTATCTCTGCTGTGTTATTCCTTATCTCTGTGTTGAGAGTCTTGCTGATATCTTCCACTCTTTTCTCAAGTCTGGTGAATATATTTAGGATCATTACTTTAAAATTCTCTATCAGCCGTGTTAGTTATATCTGTTTTACTTAGGTTTCTGCCTGTGGCCTTGCCCTTTTATTTTATTTAAGACAAATTCCTGTGCCTTCTCATTTTGTTTAAGTCTCTGGCTGCTGCTTTGTGCTAGGAAAGTCACCTTCATCTCCTGTTCTTGAGGGTAATGGCTTTATGAAGGAGAGGTTTCATAATACCCTGCTAAGGTAGTGTTACCTCTTCCCCAGAGCCTAGCACTTCAAGGAGTATCTCCAGCGTGTGCTGTGTATTTTCTGCTGTTGTGTCCTGGCCACTTTATCCTTCAGGCAAGTCGTCTGCAGAGGCGCTCTTCACCTGTTGTGAAGTGAGACCTGTCACTACTACCAGTGGAACTGAGGCCCTGTAAGACTTCTGGGTGGGGAGAAGTGGTGTGGCCAAGGGTTTGGGCTGGGTTTGGGGGTGGTGTGTTGGGGGGGCCATCACACTGGGACCGACACAGATGTGACTGGAAAGGGTGGTTTTTCTGGAGCACAGAAGGGTGGCGCTCGGTGTAAAGGAGTTAAGTCGTGAGTGCGGAGGCTGCCCTGGTTCCCACGGGGCTGTGTGCTTAGGCTGAGGGGAGGGAGAGGGAAGTGGTGTCTGCCAGTTCCTTTGTTGCTGGTGGGGTCTTTCTATGAATGCTGTCTCTCTGGGATACACTCTGAGATGAGCAAATAACCTCCCCACTGTGTGTCCCACCTGCTCTTCAGATCTCCATTTCTGCACTGTGTCCACAGGATGTTTGCCCTGCCTTCTTCCCCAGTGATCCGGGAGTCTCCTGAGCCAAACCTGCAGATCTTTAGAACTCTAGTGTTAAGCCCTGCTGTTGCCAGAACTCATGGAATTGGCCCCTCTTACGTTCCACGCCCAGGTGCTATGGGGATTTGTTTTCCTTTTGTACTCCCCTGTGTGCTAGTCTGTCTTTTCGTCAGTCTCTGTTACGGGGGCTCCCTCCCCACTGTAGCAGCCCGTCTTTTTCACTGCCTCTCTGCATTTTCTTACCTTCTTCGATGTGGCCTCTTCTCTACCTTTAGTTGTTTGCTCTGCCAGTCTTCAGATGGATTTCTGGGATATTTAGGGTGATTTGATAGTGATCAAGTTGTATGTGGGGACAAGGTATAGCTAGGATCCTGCTATTCTGCCACCATCACTGAAGACCAACAGTTTTAACTAATGAACTCTTCCCATTATATCATACAGTATGGGAAAAGGGATAAGCCTCACAGGCTTCAGTCTTGGGAGTAGGATGTCCTTCCCTGTCTCACTTTCTCATCCATATCTCTCCAGTCTTCCTCCTTAGGGCCCTCCTCAAGACCCCTTAAGTTTTTGGTGTACCCATCCAATGTGCTCGAAAATTATATCCCTCCTCTCAAAAGAAGTCCTGGGCCCTGGGTCCTTTCTTGTGTTAAGACTTTTGTGGTACGTTGGTAGAGGCTTTTCTCTGCTTAGTCTTTGCCTGTGTCGAAGATGAAAGGCTAGGCTCTGGTTCTGGCAATGGGCTTATGTTATTAAGAGTTCTGATTTCAGTTCATTCTCTTCACAGAAGAGAGCTTCACTCAGCTTCTAGCAGATATCCTAAGAGCAAATACAGATCATCATAATAAATATTAATTTACTTTCAGAGATAACCGGATCTAGCTTCCCATGAAGTATGTTCTTCTTAACCCATTCATTATGAAATAATAATACAGGCATTATTGTACTAAGGAGTTTTGGTAAAAATAATTTCATGAATTTTCTTTTCTTCTTTTTTCTTTTTTTAAGATTTCTTTATTGACTTGAGAGAGCGAGCCAGCACGTACACATATGTGTGTGGGGGGGTGGGGGTGGTAAGAGGTAGGGGGAGAAAAAGAGAAGGAGAAGGGGGAGAGAGAAAGAGTTTGTGTACCTTAAGCAGACTCCCTGCTGAGTGTAGAGCCCAACACAGGGCTCAATCTCATGACCCTGAGATCATGACCTGAACTGAAATTTAGAGTCAGGCACTTAACTGACTGAGCTACCCAGGTACCCCTTGAATTTTCTTAAATTACAAGGTTCTCTTTCTCTCTCTCTCTCTCTCTCTCTCTCTCTCTCTCACCCTCACCCACACACACACGCGCGCGCGCGCTCAGCCAAGAATGGGTTTTTCTGAGCCATTCTAGAAGATAGGCATCTACTCAAAGTAAGTTCTTTCTGACATCCAGATCTGTCCCCCAGTAGAAGGTGAGATGAGGTGGAGGGTGCCTTTTTCCATATATTCAGCAATTCTTCAACAGTTATTTTGAAGTAGGAGATGACTCTAACTCCCAGGTCCATACATTATATACTACAGATATTTTTTTATCTACTACATGCCACATATCTGCGAGGTGCTGTACATATAAAAACAGTGTTCAAGAAGATGTGTATGGTTCTTACCAGCAGTTGCTATCCTTTGAGAGAGCCCTATGATTAAAAAGAATTTTAAATTTAGCATGATAGCCGTTTTGATAGGCAGAGAGGAACTCTTCTTATGGTGTGTCTTTTCTGCTGTGTATCTTCAGCATCTTTTTCACTGGATCTTCTTTTCCTTCAACCTGCATATATAGTTCAGTTACTTCCCTTGATACTTGGTCCCCTTAGAACTTGTCCTTTTCCTTCCTTCCCTCTGAAGTTCATAAAGGAGTACTTTGTAATGGACAATATCCACTGTCTCTAAACTCAGTGTAGTCTGATGCACCTTGCTACTGACATAAGTCTTAAAAGTCATCAAAATTCACTTGTCATTTTCTTAGTCCTTATCCTATTTGATCTCTTCTTATAGTGAACAGTCCCTCTTCCTCCTCATTCACCTTGTCATTTGCTCTTCCACTGCCTTCCTTGACAATGTCTTTATTCTCTGTCGTTTTCTCTGGCCCTTGTCCTCCTCCTCATCCCCATGTGTAGATAATTATTCCAAGGATTTGTCTTTGGCATGCTTCTGTCTTTTGCAGATCTCATTTCTTCAGCTGTCACTTCTGTGCCTAGGGTTTTCAAGTGAAAATACTTTATAAAATATAAAGTACAGGGTTGCTTTATTGTTAATTATCTTATCCCCTGTACTAGCTTCTCTCTGAACTCTAACTTCCCATTTCTCAAAGTTTGCCTAATTCTCTGTTCCTACTGCTACTGATTTCATTCATATTTTCATTAACTTCCCTGACTTCCAGAAGCCACTGAAATTTTCCTGACTTAATTCTGTTTCTTCTGAATCGATGTCATACTGCTTCTAGACTACTTTTGAATGAAGTCCTTATGTCTTGACCTGGTATTCAAGGCCTTGCGTGATCTGACCCAGCCTACTTTTTCAGCTTAATTTCCCTTTCACTTTAACCTCATGTATCTCCTTAAGTTTCAGTGGAACATCTTTTTATTAATATACCCAAAAGGTGGGAATATGTTCTTTTGTGTCAGGCATATCATTGATGTCATGTCAGATACCAGCATCTTCAAATAAGGCAGTTCTCTTATAATGTACATATAGTAATGATAGAACATTACGAATCTGTTTTAGAAGGCAACTCTCCCATGTATGACCATATTGTGATCTTTTTCCCCCCAGAAACATTTAAGAATGCACAAAGATATGTACTAAGGTGTTGTCAAGGGAAAAGTTAGCATTTGGCAGCACTCTGGAAATTACACACTAAGTACTTTGTCATTTAATTAGATTTTTTTTTTCTGTCCTATACTTTTTTTCTTTTCGCTTAACTGACCATTATGTTTAATTTCAGGCTCTTGATGGTTTTTTTTTAGCAATCATGACAGATGGAAGCATAATATATGTGTCTGAGAGTATAACTTCATTACTTGAACATTTACCAGTAAGTATCCTGTGATCTTTTTCTTATTTAAGACCTATTTTAAATGTTCTAAAGCATGAGGAAGAGGATCTCCAGAGCAATGTTGAACAGTTGTTAGAGTCAGAGGGAGAGCTTTAACCATGTCTCCCTATTTGGCAGTAACTAATATTAACTGCCACTGTATCTAACCTTTGCCCTTCTTACTCTCGTGCTGTTCTCAGTGTTTCCTTTTTAATCAGCATGGCGACAGTGTTGCTAAGTTACTGGAAATACCTTAAGAATAAGTAAATTTGGGGGGAGTTATTTGTTCCTTTTAGAGGAACTCAAGTAATTTTCTCAAAAAAATAACTTAGAATAACATACTAAAAATAATAGGTACAGAGTTTTTGTGTCCTGTGCTAGAAGTGAGAATTTGATAATGACCATATTCAGTTTATTTTCAATATGACCAAGCGAATTAGAAAAGAATTATATTGTATAATTTTGATCAGGATGATGAATACCTGAATTATATCTTATTGCTTGCTGTTTTATTAAACGTGTATTTGTTGACTACTCTGTGTCACACTGTTATGCTGGGTGCTGTGCTGCAGTTGACAGTTTTTATGAATTTAAAGTTTTTATTTAAAATGTAATTGTTTAAAAAATGTAATTGTTCTTATTTAAGATAGGACTTGTAGTGAAATATTCTGAAGTTATTTATAAATTACTCTTAAATTGCCCATCTTTTGAAGATTTATAAGAATACAAAGTAAACTCTTCTATAAAGGTCTCTTTCAGGAGATAGCAAAAAGCACTATCACCCTTCCTTTGATTATTCTGCTACTTTATATGTTACCAAAAGAATAGACTTCACACTTAAAGATCAGATTCTACAGCACGCCTAGTTAGGATTTAGGTCTTTGATCATTAATGTTTTTCTTCTCAATGCAAACCCTCTTTGCCCACACATTCCCTCCTGTTTTGTTTTGTTTTGTTTTGTTTTGTTTTAACTTTTAATTTTAGAACTGGTTTTATATTTACAGAAAAATGAAGAAGATAGTACAGAGAGTTCCCATATGCTGCATGCCCAGTTTCCTCTCTTACTCACATCTTCTGGATCTTTTTAGGTGATTGTGTAAGCCAAAGCTTATAGACTGGCAGGTGTATTTTTTTGGCAGAGCAGATTGCTAGTGATCCAGTAGACCCATTTCATTTCATTCTGAGTTAAGAGTAGCCTTTTTTTAAAACAGTTTTTCGCTTTTCTCTGCTTACTGTACCTTCCCTCACATCACTGACGTTGCTGAATTATATGTTATTTAATGATTTGAAAACATAAGCACAAGTGTCTTTTGAGAAAATGAAATAATACTTGTTTAGGATTATGCATAATAGGAGAAAACAATATGTGCTTTCCTATTTTGAGTTGTCATTAAAAATTAACTGTAACAGGGCACCTGGGTGGCTAGTGGGTTAAGCCTCTGCCTTCGGCTCAGGTCATGATCTCAGGGTCCTGCGATAGAGGCCTGCATTGGGCTCTCTGCTCAGCAGGGAGCCTGCTTCCCTTGCTCTTTCTGCCTGCCTCTCTGTCTACTTGTGATCTCTCTTTCTCTGTGTCAAGTAAATAAATAAAATCTTTTAAAAAAATTGAGTGTAACAAATAGTTTAAAATAATTTTTTCATTTTAATATGCAAACCTTTTTTGTCTAAAATAGAATTTTGGCTGTTCCCTGAAAGGCAAGAAATATTAGCAAATCCCCAAATTAGGCTTTAGTGTTTATAATTCAGTTCTCTTGAGAAATTAGAATTTGCCATCTTAGTGTTCACTGGGACTTAAAATTTTTAAATCCTAATTCTGACTATAAAATTACAAAACTGATACTTTAGGTCCTGCAAAAAGAATATTTTTCTTTGTCACTTCATACTTATGAAATTAACTTAGGTACATTTTAACTATTTGTGGCTAACAATTAGGAGAAGGGATTTTGTTGATTTTTTCCCCCCTTCTTGGTTTGACATTCTGTGACAAAATCATAGGGTCATAGAACCTCAGCATCAGAAGGGATTTTAGACCTCCTCAGCCCAGCCTGCCTTTATGTTATCAGCAGACATGTTCCCAGAGAAATTGGATTTAATTATACAAACATTTAGTAAAAGTGGCAACACAAAAAGTCAGGCCTCTTGACTGGGAACTTAAAATTGGTTAACACTTGACAACTTAAGACTTGATTTCCTCACACTTGCTTAAATGTGCTCCTGAGAGAGAGCGTATATTAAACTTGTAATCACCTGTAATGTGGGGCGGGGAGGGGGGTGGGGGTAGGAGAATGATTAACCGTGTTACAGTGTAACAGAGTTCAAGAGTGAAAGTGCTGCTCTGAAGATACTTTTCCTTTCCTTTCTGTTCTTCTTTACTTGTTAGTTGGGAAGTATAAACATAAGTGTGTTTTAAGAAAGTCAGTACAGACTTTGGTATAAATATAGTATGCCACAATATAATTTAGAATTTTTTTTGAATAGTTATATAATGATTTTGAAAGCTTATTTGATAGGGCCAGAATTTTTGTTCCTGGTGCCTGTACCAAAAGAACATAGTTATTATATCCAACATATATTTGACATTTTTCTCAGAGGAGCTTTTAATCCTTTTTAAGCAACTTGTGTTTATATTTCGAAACTAAAAGCAGTTATCTGACTGTTGGTTGTCTCCCTGAAAGAAAAGGAAATTGGTGGGAGTGAATAGTTTCCGCTTAATGGTCTCATTGACCTACTGTAGAGAAGAACAGAAAGACCTGAATGATCGAGTAATTCCATTCCTGGGTATTGACCCAAAGAAAACATGAATACTAGTTCAGAAAGATACATGTACCCCTATGTTTATTGCAGCATTATTTAGGATAGCTAAGGTGTGGAAGCAACCCAAGTGTTCATCTATAGATGAATGTATGAAGAAGGTATGGTGTATATATATAATGGAATACTACTCGGCCATAAAAAAGAAGGAAATCTTGCCATCTGCACCAACATGGATGGACCTAGAGGGTATTAAGTTAAATAAGTCAGAGAACGACATATCCTAAATAGTTTCCCTTATGTGTGGAACCTGGAAAAGAAAAGAAATGAATAAAAAGATCCCAATAGACTCTTAAACACAGATAAGAAACTAATGGGTGCCAGAGGAGATGGGGGAGGATCGATAAAATAGGAGAAGGGGATTAAGAGGCACAAATTTCCAGTTTAAGAAAAAGAAAGAAAGGAAACAGGCTGTTGATTTAGGTCACATTATAAACAGCAGATTTTATATTTCTTCTTCATGAAAATGATTGAGAGGGATAGAAGGATCCAGATAGCTACCATTTTCTTTTCTTTGAATTGTGTTTGGGAACTGAGTGGGTGGTATGCCAACATCAAGTATGATTACCTTCATTTAGAGATTTTAAATGTAGTGGTTAAAGGAAAGTTTGACACATTAATTAATTCATTAGTTGCCTGCTAACTCTGACATTTCAGATTATCAAGTGTCAGGGGAAGCAGAATGGTGGGGAAGCATTACCTGTGACCATACCACTCTATACTAGCCATTCATATTTTCTCTATAAATATGAAACCTCCTATAAGTTTATAGGTGGAAAAGCAAGGGTAACATGGCTCACATCATAATTTACTGGAATAGAAGAAATTGAAGATAAGAATAAATAATAGAAAACAATAATCATTTCCAAAATGAAAGTTTTAGTTTTTCAAATTGGTGTCTTATTTTTCTGTTAAGACAGTTTTTATATTGGTACCAATGCATAGATTATTGATACTTTATTTCATCAATAAAAAGCAGTTTTCTAGCTTTTGTTCTTATTCATGCTTCAATTTTAAGTTCATTACTTCTGGAGATTTTTCAGACTTTCAGAAAAATCTCATTAAAATACAGATATATTTTTGGTATGGTTATCCCTTAAGCTTTATCAAATAACTCCTTAGCCCAAAATATTTTACTGTATTGATGACACTTATGTGCAAAGCATTGTGCCAGTGCTGCCTTGATTTGAAGGACAGGAGATAAAGGTGTAAGAGATAGGGCCCTTTTGTTCACTCATGGGGTAGCAGGACATAGACATTAAAATATAGCCAATTTTTTTTTTTATGAAAAAGGAATGATATGAGTAATAAATACTAAAGGAATTTTATTATTTTTACTGTGGATTATGGTGTTTAGAGAATGCTTTTTTAAAAAAATTCATTTCAGGGGTAGAATTTAATGATTCACAGCTGTGTGTAACACCCAGCGCTCTCATTACATCAAGTACCCTCCTTAATGCCCATCACCCAATTATCCCTTCCCCTCCAGCAGCCCTGAGTTTGTTTCCTAGAGTTCAGCATCTCTTATGGTTTGCTTCCCTCTCAATTTTCATCTTATTTTATTTTTCCTTCCTTCCCCTATGTTCCTCTGCCTTGTTTCCTTAAATTCCACATATGAGTGAGATCATATGTTAATTGTCTTTCTCTGACTGACTGATTTCATTTAGCATAATACCCTCTAGTTCCATCCATGTCGTTGCAAAGAGCAAGAAGAGAATGCTTTTTTGAAGGAAATAATTTGATTTAAACTTTGAAAGGTAGAGAGTACAAATCTGGAAAGAGGAGGGAAGGATATTCTATTTCATGGGGTGGACAGTGAGGGCTAGAAAAAAGAAAATGTGTGGAGAGAAGAAAAACATCCCTTTCTTACCTCTCACTAGCCCCCATGGTTGGTTTTTATTGTTCGTTGAGGGTTTTTTCCTTTGTTTTGCTTTTTTTTTTTTTTTCCCTTATAACAAAGTGTTTAGTGTTTAAAATAGAAACAGTGGAAGTGCTTTGGTTGAATGCAGGGGCATAGACCTTTAGCCCGGCCTCCACAACCCCTTCTCACTCCCCTTGCCCTCCACCCCTTCCTCCACAGTTCCTGGCATACCACTTCACTGTTCCCAGAATTCCATGGGGCAGTTTGAAAATGTAGAGAAACCAAGTCAAATGGACTGGATTTAATAGGAAATGTGAAGTCACTGAAGTTTTGTCATGATTCTTTTTAAATTATTATTATGTTATTATTTTTATTTATCTGAGAGAGAGTACACATGTGCCTGAGTGCAGAAGAAGGCAGAGTGGGAGGGAGAAGCAGACTCCCTGCTGAGCATTGAGTCTGAGGCAGGCTTGATTCCAGGACCCTGAGATCATGACCTGAGCCAAAGGTAGATACTTAACCAAGTGAGCTACCCAGGGGCCCCTCTTTAGTAGTCCTCAAGGGTAGGAACTATCTTAACCGTTTTTTATTCCACAACCGTGGCACATCACAGACAACCTGATGTTTGTCAAATTATTTTTGGTTACTAAACCATGGTTAAAGCCATATTTTTAGCAAGGATTGTAAAGCTTAACATACTACTTGCCTCTTTTGTTATCTAAAAGCAAGGCTTTTTGTCAGTGGGATGCAGGATAAATGGCAGGAAAAAATGAAATAAAAAAGAAAAGACACACTAGACAATTGAAATAACACCGAAATCAAATCTTCTCTTCACTTAGCCAGTGGCTAATGCTTTGGTCCTTTGTTATAGTGTACACCACCATAATTTACCAGAGGTTTGGATATGTGGTAATGCTGTATCTCCTAGCCAAAGATACTTGTATTAAGCCTTCTTAGTCCTGTTATATAGTAAATGTTCAAATTTGGTGAAACTCACGTTTGCAAATAATTTATCAGACTTTCACAGTCATATTGATCATTGATCTGATGACGCTCATAGCAGGGGCATATGGAAGTCATGTCAACCTTCTTCCACCTTCTCTTGTTGTTTGAGCTGTGCTTTATAACTTGGAATCTGTCCGTTTTTATAGATGATTGAAAGTTAGCTATATGCTCATGTGGTGTTTTAAGAAAGATGATATACTTTTAAAATAAATGTACTTGAATCACTAAAATTATTGTGTTTTTTAAAAATTTCTTTTTTAGTCTGATCTTGTGGATCAAAGTATATTTAATTTTATCCCAGAGGGGGAACATTCAGAGGTTTATAAAATACTCTCTACTCATCTGCTGGAAAGTGATTCGTTAACCCCTGAATATTTAAAATGTAAGTAGTCACTGTCAAGCAAAAAGTTAAATGTATTTGGTTGCACTTTCCTTTAGTTTTATAACAAACACAGTTTAGTTTTTGTAACAAACACAGACATGTCAAACCATATCAACACATAGCATCATGCCATATACCCTATTAGATCCTTTTTAAATATTAATATATACATAATGGAATTATGACCATATTAAAAGTCTGCACTCTCTTTCAGGGTATATTGAAACCTACTCTTTTTTGTTGTAATAGTTTTGCCAAATAGTCTCATTTTTACCATCACTGACCAATTGAACACTGGAACTGTAGAAAAAAGTAACTTCTGTATTTCAGGATATTATTATGTAAAGGAAATTGCTTTATTAATTAAACTGAATTAAGTTATCATTTATTGTATATATTTAATATGCCTGGAACTTGGGCTATCTCATAAGAGTGCCAAGAATAGTGAAAAATAGTCCTTGCCTTCAAGAAGTACAAAATACTGTGGTATAATTAGACATTTCTCTTAGATTCATTTGACAAATTAATTTGACCAGACTGTTTCATTTTCTTCACTAAATTACCCCTTGTTTAATCTGAAATTATTATAACACTGTTTAGTATTTAATCACTTTTTTTTTCGTGATTTAAAATATTTGAGTTTTCTGGTAATACTACTTAATCATTTTAAAAGTTATTTTTATTTTGAACCCCGAAATTCTGTAGCATACTTACTAAAAATACACACACACACACACACACACACACACACACACACTCACCTTTATGTGTAACTATGTGTGAATGTATATCTTTGTTAAGAACAGATTAGAAGGAGTCAGGAAGAACTAGAGATAAGGAGAATCCATTTGAAGCCTAGTTCTTATGACATTGACCAATAAACCATTCCAGGAAAGAGATCTGGACTGGACACAGAGGCAGTTTTGTGTCTGTAAATAGGGCTTGATGTCATGGATTGAATGGCACTGTTTAAGGTAAACATATAGAACAAAGAGAAGAAAGTTGGAACTCTGGGCCATAGCAGTAGGTGGACAGAGGAGAGATGGTCCACTTTAGCGACCTTTGTAAGGGCAGAATTGACTAGAGAACTGAATGCAGGCAAGCTTCTGGCAGAAAGACAGCTCACAGACTTCTGCTTCCAAGATCAGAGGTGAGGTTGGCAACAGTACTTTTTGATAGAGAAAAGCTTTAATTAAATGACTTCCTGACCCCCTAGTTAAACAATTAGTATACAAAACAAATTTATTTCTCTCCCAAAAGTGTTGATGCCAAGTGAATAATGTGATATATAACAGGGAAAATTGCTTAGAAAATTCAGGATCCTGCAAACTGGTCGTTTGGGCCATAGTGAAGATGGGGTGGTACAGGTGGTGTGATTTGTGTCCAGAGAAGGAAATTGGGCTCACTAGTTCAGCCTAAGGAGTTTGCGTTTTATCTTTTACATAATGAGGAGCTAGTGAAAGGGATTTGGGGGAAAACAAAAAAAGTGGTCTGAAAAAAAGTATACCTCAGGTGAAAAATTTTGGAAGGACCAGACTGGAGGTAAGAATAGCAATAGAAGTAAGGGTGGAAAGAAAAACCTATATATCAGTGTTGAGTAGATGAACTCAGGAGGACTTGGCATTAGGCACAAGTGACCAAGTGGCCGGGGATCATCAGTGAGGAAGGTTTTAGGAAGAAAGTAGTTAGATCTGCTGAGTTTGATAATAAAGGCTTTTGTGGTAATGACAGAAGAGTATGAGTTTGATGCTGTGAGTGAAAAGAGGTGTTACTAGTCCTTGAGTGCTGAAATAATGATGAGAAGGTACTATTAGTCTAAGAGTAGTAGGCAAGATTGAATTCTAGTGGCAGGAGTGTAGAAGCTTAAAGAATACATTTTGCAGCTACCTGAATGCAGGGTAATTTCTCTACTAAATTGGTGGTATTGGATGCTAAGTTGGAAAAAATGACTAGTGAGAGCTTGGTGAAATAAACAGCAGGTCCTGGTGACAGATTGGTTTTGGGGCATATGATAGAGAAGAGACCAAATTGGTAGGGTTTCCAACTGGGGAGAGAACACACATAAGACAGAGGAGAACAGCTGGCTTAGAAGAAAGAGGGATAAATTCACTTCCAGATATTTCGAGTTTAAGTTGCTTGGTGGGACAATCAAGTAGAAATGTCCTAAAGCAAATAATGATATGAGATTTGGTCTTAAACATAAAATGTTAGAATTAGAGATTTAGGAGTAAATAAATTTACCAATGCCAATAAATTTACAAGGGGATAGTAAAAGATAAAAAAGAACTCTTGTGAATGCTCATAGTTTGAAAATTGATTGATGGAGAGTTTATGGAAATAGTAAGGTAGGAAGGTTAAGTTTAGTGTTATGGAGATGAAAATGTAATGAGTCTTAAAGAGGTAGAAACAACGAGGAAAGATCACTGATTATATTGTTAACTCAATACAAATGTTGGTGATCTTAAAAAGAAATTTCTTCAGAGGTGTGAGGACTAAACACCACATTTCATGAAAATTCAGGGAGATGAATCTATGGAAATAGAGCATGTAATAAAAAGGAAGATCTATGATCCAAAAAGAGTAGCATGAAAAACCCTTTGTTTAAGGTGGAAAGACCTCAACAAATTTTAAAATTGGAAAGTAAGGACCAAAAGAGAATGTATGGATGCTAAAGGAATGAATGACCGTGGAGTAGCCCTAGTCCTAGAAAAGGTCGGAAAGACTTTGAGGTGGAGAAAAGCATTAGCTTTGTAATGGAAGCAAAACCTTTCTTTCACATGAGAGTGAAGAATGAGAAGGAAAAACAGATGAAAGTGGGGGAAATACACAGTTGCTTATAACAGAAGATATGTCTCCTCTATTAAGGATAAGATGAGATCGTCTTCTAAAGATATTTTACTTTTATGAACTAAACAAAATGTCATTGAGGACTTCTGTTGGAGAAAATAATGATTATAAACTTACACAACTTTTATCATCTTATAGATCATTCATTATGACAGATCACAAATATATCACATTTTTTCTCATTTCAGCAAAAAATCAGTTAGAATTCTGTTGCCATATGCTTCGAGGAACAATAGACCCAAAGGAGCCGTCTACCTATGAATATGTGAAATTTATAGGAAATTTCAAATCTTTAAATAGTGGTGAGTTAAAAATATAGTGAATTTTAAGTTGGTTCTTTAAACTTTTAAAGACACAGATGTTTGAACATCAATAATAACTAGATTTTACTGGAGTAACTGATGATAATTATTTCCTTATTTTTTTAGTATCCACTTCAGCACACAATGGTTTTGAAGGGACTATACAACGCACACACAGGCCTTCTTATGATGATAGAGTTTGTTTTGTAGCTACTGTGAGATTAGCTACACCTCAGTTCATCAAGGTATGTCTCTATTTTCCAAAGAGGATTTCACTTCATATTATGAGAGCTAGCTTTATGTAATTTTTTTGTTGTTTCCAGAATAACTGATAGTTCTTACAAACATTAAAGCAGTAATGATCATGAGCCATTAAATATACGTGCTTGTGATAATTTTTTAAAATTTAAAATCAGTTAATTAACATATACTGTTTTTTAAGTTTCAGAAGTAGAATTTAGTGATTCATTAGTTGCATACAACACCCAGTGCTCTTTACTTCCAAGTGCCCTCCTTAATGCCTATCACCCAGTAACACCATCCCCCAGCCCCCGACCCCTCTAGCAACCCTCAGTTTGTTTCCCAGAGTCAAAAATCTCTTACGGTTTCTCTCCCTCTCTGATTTCATCTTAATTTATTTTGAAGCAAATGAGTTATCAAGGCACTCATTAAATTATAACTAATTTTAAAATACATATCCTTTGCAGTTAACCAGTGGTTATATATCACCACTGTCCTGCTTTTGTGCAAAGTGTTAGGTTACTTTTTTATATAGTTCACAATCTATACTCAAGGGGAAAGACCAAAAATTTAGATGATTTTTAAAGATTGCTTTTGAGATTTTCTTTTGAAATATGTAAGTGACCTTTTACCGCATATAATTTTACCTTTTTAATTTTAAAATTCAGTTAAATAATTTATTTTATTCCCTGGGGCTCAAGAAGTAGATGATTAGTAGTAGACAAGTGGGAAAATAGTTCAGCCACTAGAAAGTGGCTTGAAATAAGCCAGGCTAAGATTTTAAATTTAGAGGGAGACCGTATTCTAGAAATAGCAGTTTGAGAACCTTAGTCCAGTCTTGTTCTGCTTGTTCTGTTCTTAGGAAATGATAGCAGCGGCTAACATTTGCTGATGGCTGCGTACTTCATATGTACAGTCTCATTTAATTCTTCTGATAACTTTATAAGATAGATGCTAGTATGAACCTCATTTTATATGTAAGGAAATTGAGGCTTTGGGAAGTTACTTGCTCAAAGTTGCAGCTGTTAAGTGGTAGATTAATTAATTGATTAATACTTGCTCGAAGTTGCAGCTGTTAAGTGGTAGATTAATTAAAATTCCCATTTTCTCAAAGCCCAAACTCTTAATTCACTTCATTGTGCTGTAGGAGGTCATTCAAGGACACAGAGGAGGTTGGACTGCATTGCTGAGTATGACTAGGGTCTGGGATTATTGTGAGTGGAGGGCGTAGGGATGGTGGAAGATGAGATTAGACCAGCAAGCAGAGTCCAGAAATAAAATATGTTTCTTTGTTGTTTCTCCATGCTAAAGAGTTTATACTTTATCCTAACCGAAGGAGAAATCATCAAGGTTTTTAAGCAGGGAAGTCATAATCTTACTTGAGTATCAGAAGGTAACTGTGGCCAGAGTAAAAGATGAGTTAAAGAACAGGGAGACTTGTCTGGGGAGAAGCTATGGCAATAACATGAGCCAGAGATGGCAAGTCTAGAGTCTAATAAGACCCTGCAGATGGATGGGATTACATAGTTGTTTTTTTGTTTGTTTTTTTTAAATTTAGAAGGTGAAATTGAAAGGATTTGGTAACAGCCCTTTAGGTAGTTTTTAAAAGGGGAAAACGAGAGTGTCTTGTGACTATCAGATTTCTAGACTGATGGCACAGCACAGGTATGCCTCCAGGAACGAGATACAAAACTGTGTGCATATAAGGAGTAAGGCAGCTAGTTCATTTTAGGACATACGGAGTTTGTGATGCGTGGGGACATCCAGACAGAAATGTAGAACTGTAATTCAGGAGAGAGATCTGAATTTAGAATTAGGGTTTTACAGGCATGTGAGTGAATAGAGAAATAATGTTGAGTGAGAAATACTTTCCAGAATTCTTCATGTTTATTGTCACATTCTTTAATACTAGAAAATTAAAATGTGATTAAAAAATAGGGAAAAATGATCTAATATTGAGTTTCATGGCTGACAATATTTAGGATTCTCCTAAGGGCACAGAACAGTATTTCTAAATTTTAATTAATTTGCTTTTAGGAAATGTGCACTGTTGAGGAACCTAATGAAGAGTTTACATCCAGGCATAGTTTAGAATGGAAGTTCCTATTTCTAGATCACAGGTAACTTCATTTTAAATTCCATTAAAAGCTAAAAGTCACGTAAGTCTTGAAATTAATGGGTTTCAGGGACAAAATTTTTCTAATGAGATGTTCAATCCATTATCCATTTTTCAAAACTTAAGATTGCCCCCAAAGCTGATTTCTTTTTTTAAGATTTACTTTATTTTTTATTTTTTAAAGATTTTTAAAATTTATTCATCTGAGAGAGAGAGATCAAGCAAGAGTGCAAGCAGTGGGAGAGGGTCAGAGGGAGAAGGAAAAGCAGGCTCCCCACTAAGGAGCCCAACACGGGCTTGGTCCCCAGACCCCAGGATCATGACCTGAGCCAAAGTCAGATGCTCAACCGACTGAGCCCTGTGCCCCTCAAAAACTGATGTCTAGTTGAAGTATTTCTTATTATGGAAAAGTTATAATATTGATTGTTTTCTAATTTAGGGCACCACCTATAATAGGATATTTGCCCTTTGAAGTTCTGGGGACATCGGGCTATGATTACTATCATGTGGATGACCTAGAAAATTTGGCAAAGTGTCATGAGCATTGTAAGTAGATTTTAATGTTTCTGGTGATAATAACTGCTTCTGGTCAACTAAATAGTGTAATAATAGAGGGTGGTAAAATGCAGACTTGTAACCATTTTTGTATTTGTTTTAAAAAAATACTGGAAGATTTCCTTTTTTGGAAGATTTTTACTTTATAGCCAATCCAGTAGGAATTGTAGATCAAACTTAAACTTGTTTCTGTTTTACATATTTTAATCTGTAATAGTAAGTACAGGTTTATAATATGGCATCTAATGAACCTTGTTTTTGGAGTGTATAAGTTCTAAATCCGGAGTAAGAGAAATAGATTGCTTTGAAAATTGTATATGTCAAAATACTGTAACCTTAGTTCATGAGTTTTAATACCCAGGCATGTAAGTCTGCCCAGGAGGCTAGTACACATTTAAAGAAACTCTTAGAAAGCCACAATGAATTCACGTCAAGAATTATACATATATAATTCTTGACGTGAATGTCATAGTTTAGAGCAGAAGCTGTAACTGTCTTTTTATGACCTGCTGTGTTGTGGTTATTAGCAGCAGGAACAGTAGCCCCTCGTTGTGCCTGGCTGACACAATTCTAAACGATTTATGTATGTTATCTCCGTAGAATCTCTGTAGAATAACATATTCTTACAACTGATATATATGTTATTGAAAAGCCAGAAGAATTGTGTTTATAGATTTAAATATAAATGATAGCTTTGACTAAAAACCAGATTCATAGCTAATGATATGAATCAATAAATTTTTTCTCTTTTTCTTCTTAGTAATGCAATATGGGAAAGGCAAATCATGTTATTATAGGTTCCTCACCAAGGGACAACAGTGGATTTGGCTTCAGACTCATTATTACATCACTTATCATCAGTGGAATTCAAGGCCAGAGTTTATTGTTTGTACTCACACCGTAGTAAGGTAATAATCCTTTTATAGCATTTCTGAATTACAGAAACACTGATAGTTTGGCAATGTAATTTTTAGGCATAACTTGTTAAGAACTACAGTGGTCTTTCTCTTAATTTTTTATACATGTTTTCAATGCATTATTAAAGGCATTATATGGAGATAGAATGGAGGTAATATACATATATAATTCTTGACATGAATGTCATAGTTTAGAGCAGAAGCTGTAACTGTCTTTTATGTACCAAAGTCCATCGTGTAAAAGGAGCACTGGAGTAGATAAGAATACTTTTCCTTTATTTAATTCTTCTTAAGTACTGTGAGTCACAGATCATTTACAGAGATACCTAGGTTAAGATAGAACACTATAGATGTGTTCTAGGTTTGGGTAGTGCATAACAAATACCGTGGAATCTGTGATGAACAAGTAAGACACATAACAAACACGGAACACATCTCTACAGTATTTTAGGTGAATGGTTAAGCACGAAAATTCTGTTTTTTTTTTTCCATTTGTAGTTATGCAGAAGTTAGGGCTGAAAGACGACGAGAACTTGGCATTGAAGAGTCTCTACCTGAGACAGCTGCTGACAAAGTAGGTATTCTAGAGTTTTAAAAAAAATTATTTCTTTCCAATGAAAGGCAAGACTCAATATAAGAAAAGCATTTTTTAAATATTTCATTGCCTCACTTGTGACAGGGTTATAAATTATATATTACTATTTATTTTTATTTTAAATTTAATATTTTAAAATCTTTTCTGCTTCTAAAAAAGATTTGAAGGGCCTCCTGTTTAGTGAGAGACATATTATCTCAGATTTAAACTACCATTTACTAATCTCCTGCAATGTGCAAGGCTCTGGCTAGTTCTTCATATGAAGCATGAAGAGTCATTTATTCCTCAGACATCTTTATCTCATAGGTAATATCCCCATTTTGAAAATGTTGAAACTGAGGCTTTAAGTGGGGGGAGTCTCCCCTAAAGACACATGGCTTGGAGTTGTAGTCAGAATTTAAACTGTGGTTTCTCTTTTCATTAATACCAGGTGGAAGTTTAGTATATTAGTTACTTATTGTTGTGTAACAAAACTTAATGATATAAAAATAATACACATTTATTATCTCATAGTTTCTCTGGGTCAGAGATCTAGGCAGTTTAGATGCGCCCTGTGCTTCGAGGGCCAGGGTCTCTCACAAGGCTGTAATCAAGGTGTCAGTGGGGGCCACAGTCAACACAGTCAACTCAACTCTGGAGCAGAATCTGTTTCTGAGCTTCCTCAGTGCTTGTTGGAAGGATGGGGTTCCTTAGCAGCTGTTGGACTGAGGGCCTTGATTTATTGCTGGCCAATGACCAGAGACAACCTTCAGTTCCTTTCCAGGTAGCTGTTTCTATCTGAGCAAGTAGGTAAGAAGATCCAGGGAGAGACAACCAGCAGCAAGATGGAAATCAGTCTTTTGTAACCTATTCACAGAAATAATAGCCCATCACTTCTATCTGTTCTGTTCATTAGAAGCAAATCACTAGGTTCAGTCTTTAGGGGAGGGATTATGCAGGGTGGTGACTGCCAGGAAGTGGAGATCATGTGAGCTGGGTCAGAAGCTACCCACAACAGTTACTTTCGATGTGCAGAAGATGAGTGGGATGAAAAGAATCAAGCATCTGTACAAGAAGTGAGTTAAATAGGCAGCATTGCCAGGGTCAGTGTGGGAGATTGTGAGTTTTTCCACAACCCTTATTAAGAACTCTTTCCATGTGCCAGGAAGTACTGGACATGGCTCCAGATGCTCAGAATACATCAGTGAATAACCCAGAGAAGTGCTCGGCAGTCACGGATCCCACGTGAAAGAATTTTTTCAAAGAGGCTTTGTATGCTTAGTGGAAGAAGATCGGGTATATTTTAGTGAAATACATTTTCCGAGAAAAGCGCTTAAATCTAGGGTTCCTTGAAATGAGGGAGGACAGTTATAGAAATTAAAGTAATATAGAGGTCATTCCTCCTTGCTTTGTTTTCTCTTATGCCAGTGTCCAGTCCTTAGTAAATTCAACTAGCCCTACTTCCAGAATATACTCTGCCTATGTCACTCCAGCTCTGCTTACTCTTACCACCACAGTCCTCTTGGATTAGGGAAGATTAGGGAAGAGGTCCATTTGACACATATTTTTGAGAAACTTTAATGTGTGGATGGATTTGAAGGTTATGAATCTAAATGTGGTCACCAGGAAATGAGTGGAGAGAGAGAGAGAGAGGGAGGATGATGAAGAGCTAAGTCCTAGGGCACTCCATCATTAAGGCGTGAAGGAGACTCAAGGGAAATATCCAGTGAAGTGTGAGTAAAACCAGGAAACTGAGTTGTCCTAGAAGCCAGGAAAAAGTGTGTCCATGAGGAGTGAACAGTTAGCTTTGTCAGAGTCGCCTATAGTAGATTAAAGAGTTTAACAACATGTATTCGTTGATCAATAAGAGCAGATTGGGTGGAATAATAATAGGAGTAAGAGCCTAATTAGGGTGGGCTTAAGAGAGAGTTTTCTGGGACAAGGGGATTTAGCGAGGAGGGAAGGTTTTCCTCCAAAGGGGAGGAGTCCTGCAGTAGTAGGAAGAAGAAGTAGGCTTAAAAGAACTATTTGCTTTTTAAGGTGGGAGAAATAATAGCATATTTGTATACTGATGAGAATGCTCTGTTGGAGAGAGAAGAATTACTGATAGAGACAGGTAGAAATGCTAGAGCAATGTTCTCGAACAGAGGAAAGAGGATGGGGTCCAGTTCATAGTGGAAACATAGGGCTTGGCTAGTGGAAAAATTTTTCAGTGAGAGAAGCAAGCTATGACCTTTAGGCCAAATCTGGTCCTCTGCCTGGTTTTGTAACACCCACAAGCTAAAAATATGTTTTCCAGGGCTGCCTCGGTGGCTCAGTGGGTTAAGCCTCTGCCTTCAGCTCAGGTCATGATCTCAGGGTCCTGGGATCGAGTCCCACATCGGGCTCTCTGCTAGGCAGAGAGCCTGCTTCCTCCTCTCTCTCTCTCTCTCTCTCTTTCTCTCTCTGCTTGCCTCTCTGCCTACTTGTGATCTCTCTCTGTCAAATAAATAAAATCTTCAAAAAAATATATATGTTTTCCACACGTTCTTAAGTGATTGAAACAAAAAAAGCAAAAGAAGAATAGTATTTGTGACACATGAAAATTACAGCTTCCAGTTCCACAGCCACATTCAGTTATTCGTATATGGCCTATGGATGCTTTTGTGCTGCAACAGCAGAGTTGAATGGTTGCAGCAGAGGCTGTGTGGCCCTCAAAGTCTATGATACTGACTCTCTGACCCTCACAGACTGTGTCTGCTGATCCCTGCTCTGTGGTGACATGAAGAAAGGCAGAATATATGAGTACAGATGCTGCTAGGTAGATTGATAGAATGATTGGAGTATAAAGCTGTGCTCTTCAGTCAGACAGGAAGCAGAGGAACTGGCTAAGAGTGAGGTTAGGACAGGACTTGTTGGAGGTTTGGGAAGAGGGGAACAAGGATTAAATTGTTTTCTAGGAGAGTAGGAAAGTGAACAAACGAGGTAATTTTAGTCTGGCAGGCAGGATTAAGGGCCTGCTTGAGGTTCTTGGCCATTAATTTAAAGAGAGAACAGTCACCATGTTGAATTTCTTCAGCCGTGTTTAGAATAGATTAAGAATTTGGCTTAACCAGCAGTCCCCTGGGATTTTTCCAGGGGAGTGTGGTGAAGGAGAGTTGATGATACGCCTAAGGGTGTGGTTATGATGGCTAACCATGAATTTAAGCTGGGTAAAGAGGAGAGAAGACAAAGTGAGAACGTGATTGTGAAAATGGGGTAGAATCAATGTATTTTTTGTTCTGCTAAAGGGTTATTGGAGTTGAGGTACTAAAGAGAAATGAGTAGGAAATATGGAAGATGTTGCTCAGAGAGGAGGGTGTTTGAAATGGAGATTATGGAAGGTTTATTCTTAGTGGTAATGACAACGGAATGAGTGACTGAGGACAGGTAGAAATCAAGATCAAGGCATCAAGGAAGAGAGAACTCATGATGTTGAACATGTGAATTAGTACTGATATTGGTAACTGTGGAAGTAGGAATTAGTGAGGGTAAGACAGAGCCAGGAGCAGAAATTTCAATTCAGGTGCTTAGTGAGGAGTGGCCACAAGGTCAGTAGATGACTGACCATAGCAATGAGAGTTAGTCATATAGTGATAATGTGAAATTCTGGCTGTGAGTTTTGGGAAGAAGGAAAGGGAAGTCTTCTGGAAAGAGCAGTAGGAGGACTTTTGTTCCTCTCCAGAGCAGGCTCTGACTGTTAAAAGATAGAAAAGAGCCACCACTTAAAAGACCACATTTTGTTTATCCATCATCTAGTGATAAGACACTTGGGTAGCGTATATCTTTTGGCTATTGTGAATCATTCCGCTATTGAACATGGGTGTACAAATACTTATTTGAATCTCTGCTTTTCAGTTCTTTTGAGTGTATACCTAGAAATGGAATTACTGAATCATGTAGTAATTTTATACTTAATTTTTTGAGGAACTGTCATACTGTTTTCTATAGTAGGTTCACTATTTTATATTCCCACCAGCGGTGTACAAAGGTTCCAATTTATCCTTGTCAGCACTGGGTTTTTTTTGGTTGTAAGTAATATTCATCCTGAAGGGTTTGAAGTGGTATATATCTCATGGCGGTATGCATTACCTTAATGATTACTGACATTGAAATCTTTTCAGTGTGTTTTATTGGCCATTAATATATCTTCTTGGGAGAAATGTCTTTGTAACTTTGTTTTTAAATTTGGATTGTTTTTTAAAATATTTTATTTATTTATTTGACAGAGAGAGAGATCCCAAGTAGGCAGAGAGGCAGGCAGAGAAAGAGGAAAAGCAGGCTCACTGCTGAGCAGAGAGCTCAGTGCGGGGCTCAATCCCAGGACTCTGAGATCATGACCTGAGCCGAAGGCAGAGGCTTAACCCACTGAGCCACCCAGGCACCCCCAGATCTAATTTTCTAGATCTGTTGAACTGTAGGGTTCAGCTGTAGGGTTCTTTGTATATTCTGGGTATTAATCCCTTATCAGATGAGTGGTTTGCAAATGTTATCTGCCATCCCATGGGCAGGCTTTCTATTCTGTTTATAGTGTTTGATGCACTTTTGCTGCCCATGCTTTCAGTGTCACATCCAAGAAGTCATTGCCCAGTCCAGTGTCATAAAGCTTTTCCCCTTTTCTTCTAAAAGTTTTATAGTTTTAGTTCTTACGCTTAGATTTTTGATCCATTTAACTTAATTTTTGTATGTGGCGTGAGTTAAGAGTCCAGCTTCTTTCGTCTGCGTCTGTTTCTGTAGAGAAGCCAAAATTTTCTGGCAATAGAAAAATTTTTATTTCTTTACCTAATATTACACAGGTAAATATTATATAGGTACCTCTGCCTTGTTGCGGGTAAAAACTGATTTTGGGGAGGAAGGGGGTTAGCAGGCTGTATTGCTAATTAGGGATCTCTGAACTGAACTACAAGAAAACATATTTTACTCTGTCTCCTTAGAGCCAAGATTCTGGGTCTGATAATCGTATAAACACAGTCAGTCTCAAGGAAGCTTTAGAAAGGTTTGATCACAGCCCAACCCCTTCTGCTTCCTCCCGGAGTTCAAGAAAATCATCTCACACAGCTGTCTCAGACCCTTCCTGTGAGTACCCTAACTTGAAAGCACTCTCTCTCAAGAGAGTGCTTTTAAATTGTGTTACTGGTGTCAGCATTTTTCATCAAATGCTACTTTATTTTTTTACAGGAAAAGGTTTACTGTAGCATTGCTTACGTTAGAAACACTTTTTAAATTTATTATTTTTTTTAGTTGAAGTATAACGTACAGTGTTATATTAGCTTCAGGTGTACAATATAATGACTTAATTCTGTACATTCTGCTCATTATGATGATAAATGCACTCTTAATCTCCTTCACCAATTTAAGAAACAAAACAAGTTAACAAAGAAAAAGACAAAAAGCCAGACTCCTAAATATAGAAGAGCATGGTTTGTTGTCAGAGGGGAGGTGGGTGGGAAGCTGGGTAAAATGCTACTTCAAAATGATAAATTTATACTTTCCTGAAATATACTAACCTTTCCAATGAGCAAAAGCCATGTTGCTCACGTTGAACAAAGAATTAAGTTTATAAAATAGTGTATTAAATATTTAGGTAGTAGTATTGGTATTGTTAAGTTGCCTTTAATCGTCCCTCAAAAAAACAAAACTGTTTATTCATTTTTTACTGGTAGAACCAGTGTTCTTTAAGTTGGCTTTTTTGTTTGTTTTGTTTTTTAAGATTTTATTTATTTATTTATTTAGAGAAAGGGAGTGAGCCAGTGCACGACTTGGGGGGAGGGGCAGAGGGAGATGGAGAAGCAGATTCCTCACTGAGCAGGAAACCTGATGAGAGGCTTGATCCCAGGATCCTGCGATCATGACCTGAGCAGAAGGTAGACGCTTAACTAATTAAGTCACCCAGGCACCTGTTTTAAGGTTGCTTTCTGAAAGTTTTTGCTTTTTTTTTTTTTAATTTATTCTGGTACCCTATGTCTTTTGATTAGGACATTTAGTCCATTTATCTTCAGAGTAACTATTGAAAGGTGTAGATTTAGTGCCATTGTATTGCCTGTAAAGTTACTGTTACTGTATATTGTCTCTGTTCCTTTCTGGTCCATGTTTCTTTTGGGCCTGTATTCGCTTAAAGGATCCTTTTTATTTTTTTTTTTTGCAAAGCTTGTTTAGTGATCACAAGTTCTTTTAGTTTCTCTTTGTCCTGGAAGCTTTTTATGTTTCCTTCTGTTTTGAATGACATCCTAGCTGGATAATGTATTCTTGGCTGCATATTTTTTTCATTTAGCACCAAAAATTTATTATGCCAGTCCTTTCTGGTCTGTCAGGTCTCTGGATAGGTCTCCTGCCAGTCTGTTGTTTCTGCCTTTGTAGGTTACGGACCTGTTGTTCACTATAATATGCTCCATTATACTTAATGCACCCTCCCCTGGCCATCCTCCTCTTCTGGGATCCCAATTATTCTAATACTGTTTTGTTTTATGGTATCACTTATCTCTTAAATTCTCCCCTTACAATCCAGTAGTTGTTTATCTCTTAGCTTCTTTATACTCTGTTATTTTGTCTTCTGTATCACTATTTCTCTTCTGCCTCATTTATCCTAACAGGGCCTCCATTTTTTATTGCATCTCATTAGTAGACTTTTTAATATATCATTATGTATTGTATCTTTATAGTTGTTATTCTGAACTCTAGTTCTGAGCCTTACTTTTCATATTGATTAGGTCCCTGATAGTCAGTCAGTACCACTTGTTACTCTCTTTTTTGAGGTGAATGTTTCCATCTTGTCATTCTATCCAAAGAATAGATGAATGAAAGAAAATATTAAAATGGCAACAATGACCCCAGAGAAATATGCACAAAACAAATCAGAAAAGACCCAAGACTGAATTTTTTTAAAAAAAGTACAATTAGTGAACAGAAAAGAGCAATACACTGGATGCTGTGTGTATTTTGTTCTGTTTATTAGAAAACTAGATCTGGGGGTACCTGGGTGTCTCAGTGGGTTAAGCCTCTGCCTTCGGCTCAGGTCATGATCTCAGAGTCCTGGGATCGAGCCCTACATCAGGCTATCTGCTCAACGGGGAGCCTGCTTTTCCTCTCTCTCTGCCTGCCTCTCTGCCTACTTGTGATCTCTCTCTTTCTCTCTGTCAAATAAATAAAATCTTTAAAAAAAAAACACTAGATCTAGAAATTGTAAAGAAAAAAAAATATGTACACAAATAAAATTAAGTACAATGAAAGGATAGAATGTAACTGTAAAAATGATAGTTAAAATACTAAAAAAAAAAAAAGAAAAAGAAGGAATGTAAACAGAAAGATAAACAGAACAATACACTATATCCTGAGTGTATTTTGGTTTGTTAGAAGAAACTACCTGTCAATGTTATAAAGAAGAAAAAATACATGTACAAAAATAAAATTTTAAATACATTGAAAGGATAGAATGTAACTGTAAAGATGAAAATTAAAGACTTTTACAAAAAAAAAAAGGAGAAAAAAGAATATGATCAAATAGGTGAAGAGAATAGAACCATACATTAGATTCTGGGTGTGTTTTGGTCTGTTTGCTAAAGGAAACTGCATCCCAAAATTGTAAAGAAAGAAAAACTTATATACAAAAATAAATACAATGAGAGGATTGAATGTAAATGTAAAAATGAAAGTTAAAAAGATTTCTAAGAAGTTCATAAAATAAAAATTGGTTGAAAGAGGAAAGAGGAAAAAGAATTAATTTTAAAAAATTAAAAATTGTGGGAAGAAGACCATTTATTATATAAACTGTCTTCCCCTAGTGCTTGAGATTTGCAGTTCTCTGTGATCAGTAAACTTGGTCTTGCCGATCTTCTGGGGGAGGGGCCTCTTGCATTGATTCTTAAGTGTCTTTGCCCCTGGTGGAATGGTGACCACCCTTGCCGGGGGCCAGGCTAAGTAATCTGTGCCTGATTGCTCCTTGTGGCTTTTGTTCCCTGAAGGTTTTCCATGCTGATTTAGAGGATGAGGATGAGGTTGGTGTCTTCCCAATAAACCAGTGGAGCAGAGAGCTCAGTGCCACACTGCTAAGTGCACCCTCGGGGAAAAGCAGTCAATGACTACAGTCTCCCTTGTTTCTGCTCACCTGGCCTGTGACCCAGCATTTCTGTTTCAGTCACATGCCCCATTTTAAGTCTCCAAACCCTGAAGACTTCTGTGGCGCATCCTCATGCCACTTCTGGAGGGGGTGGTCTCGCTGCGGTTCTGCTGTGTCCCTGTGTGTGGTATATCGCATCCCCAAGATGGGAGCCGACTCCTGGGCTCACTGATGATAGGCAGCTTCCCTGCTCTGATGCCTGGAAACTCGTCCACGCTCAGGCAGTCCCAGTCTTCTTATGACCCTGGGGATCCTGAGACCACACCATCCCACTTAGTATTCCATCCTGCTTCCGCCACCTGAGCACCTTTCACGCTGGGACGTCTCTCACCTGAGCAGGCTTCTAAAAGTTCTGATTTTGCACTCCACTGCTGTATCACTTTCCAGTAGCTGGCTTTTGGAGGCTTCCTCCCCCGCAGTTAGTTCATCTTCAGACATATGGCCTCAGCTTCACTTCTCTGCACCTCCTGTCTTGCAGAGAGTGGTCGCTTTGCTATTTGTAGAGTTGCAGCTGTTCTTTTCTTAGATCTGCAGTTGAGTTCACAGGTGTTCAGAATGAGTTGATAGCTGTCTAGCTGAATTCCTGGGGCCAGACAGAATTAAGGTTTCCTATTCCTCTGCCATCTTGGACTAACTCCTGAATGTTATTTTTAATTCTTAATTTTTAATGAAGACTTGCATAATTATCATTGGATTAGTAACCTTCTTTTGTTTAAAGAGTTTAGCAGTTTAATTTCCCAGGGTATTACAACCATGTAAGGAAAAGGAGGTTGTTGGAACCACTGAACACCATAGGTAGAACATTAAAGAGGTGTTAAACATAGAATATCTTAAATCTTAGGGGAAAAAGTTTTTCCTTTGTAGCTATGTTTCTCTTTTTATACATTTTATTTTACTGTGGTATGAATACTTCAACTGAGATCTATCCTGTTAAGTTTTCCAGCTTACAGTCCAATATTGTTGGCTCTAGATACCGTGTTGTAGTGCAGATCTCTAGACCTTATTCGTTGTACTTAATGGCAACGTTACGCCCATTGATTATTAACTCTTTATTTTCCTTATCCCCCCAGTCCTTGTCAGTCACCATTCTACTCTGATTCAGTGAATTTCTCTATTTTAAATACCTCATAGAAGGGAGTCATGCAGTACTTGTCTTTCATTCACTGGCTTTTTCTACATAGCATGATGTCCTCAGGATTGATACATTTTGTCTTATCTTGCAAAATTTCATTCTTTTTAAAGGTTGAGTAGTATTTCATTGTATATATATTACCATATATTTGTTTTTCCATTCATCTCTCATTTTGATTGTTTCCACATCTTGGCTATTAAGAATAGTAGGAGATCACTCTGCAGCCATCATGGAGAATAGTGCTGCCGTGAACATAGGAGTGCAAATATCTCTCTGAGATCCTGATTTAAATTCTTTTGGGTAAATACCCAGAAGTGGAATTGCTGGATCACATGTGGTAGTTCTATTTTTTAATTTTTTTAGAAACTTCCATTACGGTTTCCCACAGTGGCTGCACCATTTCATAACCCCACCAATTTTAAGTGTGGAAGGGTTCCAGTTTCTTTACATTCTCAGCAACACTTCTTGTTTTTTTATAATAACCATCTTGTCACGGGTGAAGTTGTGTCTCATTGTGGTTTTGGTTTGCATTTCCCTGATGGTGAGTAACCTTGAACATTTCATATTCTAGCTGGCCATTTGTGTATCTTCTTGAAGAAATGTCTTTTTGTCTGTAGGCCATTTTTAAATGGAATTATTATTATTATTATTATTTTTACTATTGAACTCTAGGAGTAGTAACCATTTTTAAATATAAAGTTTTCCTATTTCAGATATATTCTTTGTCCTTAAGAAAGAAATAGTTAAAGTGAACCCTCTTACTGTCATAGACTTCACTTCTATGAAATTATTTAGAAAAATAATTGAAAGTTTATTTTTAATTTATTGAATCCATCTTGAGATTTATCTTTGCCAATTATATTTTGTTAAGTACTAACACTGTTTCATTTTTGTTGACGAACCTCAGCCACACCAACAAAGATCCCAGCGGACACAAGCACTCCTCCCAGACCCCATCTACCAGCTCATGAAAAGACGGCAGCGAGGAGGGCATCACTCAGTGGCCAGGTGAGCGTCATCTAGGGAGCACTCGTCTGAATAAAGATTTACTGTAAGGGGGGAAGTCATGTACATTTTTAGAAATTCATTAATCCATTACCCCTTTTTATAAAGATCAGAATTGCTGTTGATAAATCATACTTGAGATCTTTCCCTTTTTGTGAGATCATTCTCAGACATACTCCTTTTGATTATTTTCCAGGTAAAATGTTAGATATTTCTTTTACTTAAGGAAAGTTAATAATTTAGAGCCATTTCATATCTAATTTCGAATACCAGTCACCTTCAGTTATGTCCATTTAATTATTATTGAGAGCCCGTGCAAGGTAATGTGGCAGACGACTTAGAAGATGAAAGGATAAATAGGGTATGGGCACATCCAGGGTCGAGGGGCCATATGCATGCCTGTACGCCGCCAAAGATGTTATGAGGCAAATTGTAGTTCAGTTCTAAAGATACCATGGTGCTATTTCTGGTAGAAGTACTTATGGATGGGAGTAGTTATCACTCCAGTGTTATTTTTTGTTTTGCTTCCTAGTCCATAAATTCCCAATCTGTTGGTCAGTCCTTAACACAGCCAGCGATGTCTCAAGCTGCAAATTTACCAATTCCACAAGGCATGTCCCAGGTATTTTTTGTTTGTTTGTTTCAGTTAAGTATTTTAAAATGATAAGTTGTTTTTAAGCTAATAGAGATTTTAAAAAATATATACTTTTTAATGCAGTGACTCTCAACTGTTGGCATTTATAATGTCTGGGGGCTATTTCTGATTGTCGGTGATCTGATCGGTGATCTAATTGTGGAGTATCACTGGCCCTTGATAGACAAGGGCCAGGGATGCTAGTTGTCTTTCAGGATGCAGGACAGTTTTGTACAACAAGGAATTATCCCGGTTTATGTGCTATGACACCCCCACTGGGAGACACTTTAGACAGATCTTATATCTCATTGAGAGATAAAGCCAAATACTTTGTCTCTTAGTTCTGTGATATTATTTCCCGTTATTCTGCCTTCTGTGTTTGTATCTATTATTTGCATTTAATAGAAATCCTTTCAGTGTTGACAATGTAATGTTTTCCCAAAAGTATAAATAACTTTTGTTAGGATAAAATACAACATTTTAAATATTTCTTAAAGGCATGAGGGAGCTAAGGCACAAAACTCGTAATGTTTTCTCCTACTTATTGTGATCTAATATAAAATACGGTCTGATGATTGTCAATTCAAAAGACAGAGTTCTATACTTTTTGAAAGGTAATATTCAGTATCTTCAACACAAACTTTTGAAGATAGAGAAAAAGGCTTTTTGGAGGGCTTTGCTCACTAGGAGACTTTTTTTTTTTTTTTTAGATTTTATTTATTTGAGAGAGCGCACAAGTTGCAGGGAGGAGCAGACTCCCTGCTGAGCAGGGAGCCCAGTGTGGGCTCGATTCCAGGACCTTGGGATCTTGACCTAAGCCATAGGCAGATGCTTAATTGACTGAGCCACCCAGGTGCCCCTGTAGGAGACTATTTTAAGATTAAGACACATTTCCAATAAATTGGAATTCTTCCTGCGATATCCTGTGCTAACTATTCATGGAAATAATTAAATGAGCAGGATACACTTAAGTGATGAATCACTAAGTGTGACTAAATTTCAGGCAGTAGTAAATAGAAGCTGTTTATGACTCAAGTAAAACCATGAAATAAGATTGAAAATCCTGGAAGTAGAATAACTGTTTGCATTCATGTATGCATTTATTCATTCATAATTGCTTAGTCTATAAAAGTCTACATTTCATACTTGTGAACATACACTGTGAATAGTTTCAGCTGAAAATATGAATAAAAATATGCTTAGTTATCTGTTAGATTTTTATAACCTTCTAATGATGTATACAAAGAGGCCATTCTAGGGATGACAGAATTTGATGTGAATAACTCTAGGAGCAGGCTACTTTTTCATTTGTTACATGATAGAAATTAAGTAACTTGTTCCAGGAAATGATAGAGCCCCGTATGAGCTCTGGTCTTTTTGGTTTTTGTTGTTGTTATTTATCTTAGAAGAGAGCAAGGACTCATGTTCACAGGCAAGGGAGACACAGAGGGAGAAAGAGAAAAAGTCTTCGGGTCCTGAAAGAGGAGAGGGAGAAAGAGAAAGTCTCATGCAGACTTTGTGTTGAGTGTGAGCCTGACACAGGGTTCAATCTCAGGACCTGGAGACCATGACCTGAACCAAAATCAAGAATTGCAGGCTTGACCAACTGAGCGCTGGTCTTCCAATGCCAGTGTGTACTTGTAATCAGGCAAGATCTGGTTAGAAGTCAGAAGCCATACCAGAAATTTGAAATAGGGATGATAATTAAAAAAATTATTAACAGGGTAACAGGGAATCCTAAGTAATACAGGGATGATGGATGTAGAGAACAGCCACTAACTGTGAGAGGGGGGAGTATAGTAATGCAAAGAAGGAACAACTTGGAAAACTCTCCCAGTCCTCCTCAACTTTTCTTCCTCCAGGCCAAGCTTAAACTCAGTTTCCAATGGGGCTGGTGTGGCTGTAGCCACTGGATGAGAGAGAGGTTCACGGAGGTACCACAGACCAGGGCTGGAGTGCAGGAAGCCACCTGCTGGGTTACCAGCAGGAATTGCAGGGGAGCTTCCCATAAGGATGCCAGTACGACTTGCTGGAAAGTCAAGGGCTACTCCTTTTGCAGTATCCCTTCAGCACCATCCACGGACATGACTAAGTTTGTGTCTGCTGACAAAGGAGAAATGTTTATAGGGTCCAGCTCCAGTAGCAGAAAACCAAGCAAAGGTGGGTGAATTAGGAGCTGAGAGATAATGCATTGAAAACTAGTGTAACATTCTTAGCTTGTGATATATACTACTTATTTTTCACATCACACAATTATGAAGAGTAAATGATTCTAAAATATGTTACACTTTTCCCAAACTGGTACTTCAGTTTCAGTTTTCAGCTCAATTAGGAGCCATGCAGCATCTAAAAGACCAATTAGAGCAACGGACACGGATGATAGAGGCGAATATTCATCGACAACAAGAAGAACTAAGAAAAATTCAAGAACAACTTCAAATGGTCCATGGTCAAGGGCTGCAGGTAAAGTTATTATATTTGAATACAAACAAAACATGCTATTCACATTTTGGTTTCTTAGGAAAATTGACTTTTCTTAATAAAAAATGAGAAGCAAGAAATAACATTTCATCAGTTTAGTTCAATAAATACTCATTGGTTACCTACTCAGTATGATGGCATTTACACTCTGATTCATTCCTAAGAGTATTTCCATCAACATCGTTGTTTCTCCAAATTAAAGTCCTCTTTTTAGCAATCTAATTTTTAGTAAATTTAAACCCATAATATTGTATTTTGTGTAGATTTCTAAGTACATGTAGGTAGAGTTTATAAATCAGTCATCAATCATTATTTTAGTAAACTTCTGGTAGATAGAATTCTAGAAATCACAAGTAGACAGAGAGGCAGGCAGAGAGAGAGAGAGAGAGAGGGAAGCAGGCTCCCTCCGAGCAGAGAGCCCGATGCGGGACTCGATCCCAGGACCCTGAGATCATGACCCGAGCCGAAGGCAGCGGCCCAACCCACTGAGCCACCCAGGTGCCCCAAATTCTAGTTAGTCTTATTTGATCAGTAGACAGGGCCACTAAAGTTGTATCTTTCAGAAGAAACTAGGATTTTGGAGAAGGGAAACTAAGTGAAAAAAAGCTACTTCTGTCTGATGCCAGACATTATAAACAATGATTGATGAAAAACTGCCTGTCCATAGATTTTTGAGTAGCACTGAGTTGGGGTACTGCTAGCTGGTAGAACAAACAGTGACCAACATGTAAAATATTCAAACAAGTAGAGGTTTTGAAATTTATCACCCTTTTTCTGACAGTTGGAAACATGATAAGGTTATGGGATGACTGGAAGAATGGATAAGAATTGGTTTTTTCCAGTAATTGTTATTGCTAATTGATCACTGAAAAAGACTTAACCATCCTGTTATTTGCTTTTTAAACTTAATTTGTAGCTTGTTTTTGCTTTCTCTTTTAAAAATTGCTCTCATTCTTCTTTGTTTTTAGTTTACAAAGCTCATTTTAATGTAATCTTTATTTTTAAAGATGTTTTTACAACAGTCAACCCCTGGTTTGAGTTTTGGTTCTGTTCAACTTTCTTCTGGAAATTCATCTAACATCCAGCAACTCACACCTATAAATATGCAGGGCCAGGTCATTCAAACTAACCAGATTCAAAGTGGAATGACTACTGGACACATTGGCACAACTCAGCATATGATACCGCAGCAGACTTTACAGAGTACATCAAGTCAGGTAACGGATCAAGTGCAGTGAGCTCTGGAGTGTTGAGTGACGGAAATGTGCACTATTGCAGAAGTGAAAATGAAGATCTGTGTGAAATAATTCCATATTTTAGCTTTTAATAGTAATAATTAAAAGTTTAGTTTTGAGGGTGGTCATTAAAATATTTTGTGCCAAATTGTTAAAATGTCAATGTTATAAATGCTTTCAGTATTTTGACATTTAAAAATTTTGCAGTTTGTTAAAAATGAACATACAGGCTACTTCTGTATGTTATAAAGGTTTGACTTACAAAAAAAGGGTGACCAGGAAACACATTACTATGAAGAATAAGCTGTTACAGTAGTGATAGTTTAATCAGTAATCTGGGAAATTTGATGCAGGTAATTGGTATTCATTAGTGACTGTAAATCCCAAGACTTCAGGTGAAATCTATCAAGATGTCTAACATCCATCACTCACTCTGGGCATTTAACAGAAGTTCTAAAGTTCATAGTTTATATTCCAGCAAGATACTAAAGACTAATTCATTCTCAATTACTACAGGTTTTTTTCCTTTGTAGTTAGATTTCTCCCAGAGTAATATGTCCTGCTTCTCCTTTTTTGGTCATGTCAACTATTGTTAGAGTAATGAATAGTAGATGCATATTTCCTAAAAAAAAAAAAAAAAAAAAAAAAAATTCATTTAATTCATCTGTAATATCTCCTGTTTTCTAGCAGAGTCAACAGAATGTGTTGAGTGGGCACAGCCAACAAACCTCTCTTCCCAGTCAGACACAGAGCCCACTCGCAGCCCCGCTGTACAACACTGTGGTGATCTCCCAGCCGGCCGCCGGAAACATGGTCCAGATCCCGTCTAGCATGCCACAGAGCAGTACGCCGAGTGCTGCAGTAACTACATTCACTCAGGACAGACAGATCAGGTAGTTGCCATAATTCAGTCATTCCAAAGTTGTACAAATTGATGAATTAAAAAAATGATAGGATTTTTAAAAATTTGATTTTAGTTTGTAACCAACTCCCACCAGCATTCTTGAATTAGAACTAAACATGCAGAGGGGTTCTGGATGGCTCAGTTGTTTAAGCGTCTGCCTTCAGTTCAGGTCATGGGCCATCTCAGTGTCCCGGGATCAAGTCCCGTGTCGTGCTCCCTGCTCAGTGGGGAGTCTGCTTCCTCCTCTCCTCCCTTCTCAGGCTCGCTCTCTTGCTATCCCTCTCTCCTCTCTCTCAATTAAAACAAGAAAAATGCAGAATATGTCCATTGTTTAAGGATGTTATAATAAAACAGTAACAATAAATTTTGTTTCCTGTCCAGAAATGTTCTACTGAATATTACAGAGTCCAGTATCCATAGCACACTGTTACAGGAGTTTTATGCCAGGCTTTGAATGACTCTGAAACTTTCAACATTTTAATACAAATGTTGATGAGTTTTCATGCAGTAACAATGGCTAAGGTTTATACTCCCATGGTTTGTATGGGTTATGGAATAAAAGTAGCTTACCTTTCTTGAGTTTGTTGAGTACTGTGCTAGGTGCTCAAAATATACTCTCTCATTGAATTTTTTTTTTTTTTTTAAGATGTCTTTTATTTCCCAGATAAGAAAAGAATGAGTTGATAGTAATTTGGTTAGGGACTTGTAGGTAGTTAAAGGGTGATGAGTAGTTTCTAAATTTAACCCTGGGTATCTGATTTCAAAACTCAAGTACTTAAGTTTATAGTACACTAAACTTTTGTAGCCATTCTAGAAAAACAGGCATTTATGACTTATTTGAGTGGCAGTCCAAATAGTTGACATAGAAACAAATATTTTGAAGAAATGCCATTATTTCAAATTTTGGGGAAGCTTTCTCTTAACTACTGTGGGATCTCTATGGTCTTAAAATTTCTATTTTAAATACTTCTTAGTTTTTATTTTACTGTAATACAAGTAGGCTGCTGCTTTTATAATACAATTTTGTTGTATCAAACTACCTAATAGATTTGATTAAAATCCTATTAATTTCCAAAGAGTACAGAAGCTGTAGGATCATAGAGGCAGTGAGAGCACAGAGAGCTTATTGCTTCTCTTTGGAACTCAGTTCCTCAAGTGAAGTCCAACTTCTCGCTTCAACATTCTAAAAGGAGGTATTATGAATACCTCCCATAGAAATGTAGAGGATTACTTTTAAAGCCTGAGGAAGACAGCGTTAATCTAGAATGCTGATATGCATTTTGGAGGATACAGTTTAGCAACTATTTGTGGACCTTTTTTTTTTTTTTTTGAGGTAAAAATACATATTTCAGCAACCATTGGCATTCTACTTAAGTGAATATGGCACATTCCTTGTCCCAAGAGAATGATCAGACTTACAAGCCATAGAAGGTTAAACAAATCAGTATTATTTGTCATGATAAATACTTCTTCCTAGGTCTTTAGAAAAAGGAAGTTAGCAGTTTTATGGGTTGAGGCAAACAGGTGAAGAGAGGAGTGTGGTCAAGGCCAAGCTTCACAGAGGAGGTACTTGGCCTGAGTCTTAAACAGCTAGATTTTTTCATGTGGCAGGGACTCTCACAAGGGTATTCTGAACAAAAGGAATAGTGTATATGAAATCACAGAAGTGAGCGTTAAGCATTAAGTAGATTGAAGAATGTGTCTTGGTGCCAGAGATGGATGAAGTATTGTCATCACATTCTATCAGTGACCAGATAGGGGAATTTCTTTTAAGATTAGAGATAAATGAGCATTTAGTCCTTCTATGCCCAGGCCTCTTTGAAAATGTTACTTTCTCTTTGGGCATCATTCTCCATATGTCCGTTTTTAAATTATTTTCTACATATTTTTTGCATTAAGTAATACATTCAGCCCTGAAGTATATAAAATAAGAGTATTTTATTTTCAGGATTTGGTATGGATTCAAAAATGGATTTATTTTGTCTTACAGACCACATAAATAATAAAGTTAATTTCTACTAACTTTAATACCATTATGTACTTGACACGGTGTATAACTGCAGTGATGTCGTGCTCCAGTCACAGTGGAGTCATAGCTCTGTAATGGCCAATGTTAGAAACTAACTTCATCTCACAGAAAAGGCAAATAGAAATACTATTGTTCCCTGAACAGGTATCATTTTTTGTTGTTGTTTTATTAAAATAGAAGAAGGAAAGTGGGGAGGGAGCAAATACTAGTGAATTCTAACACAGTGGGTGTGTGCTACATTGATGAAGTTACAAACTGAGGATATTTTTATTCAGTGTTAGAAGGTCGTTTAATTTTGAATTATGTTCATAAGGTACAACTTGGAGTATAAGTATCTTCTGTAAACCTAATAGAAAGGTCTTTAAAAATCCCTTATGATAGCTTTAAGTTTATTTATGATTAGCAAAGTGAACACATGCCACATATAGCTGATTCCCCAGGTACCTAGAATTTTATAAAAGGAAGATATTTTTTAACAGGTTTTAAATTGTGGTAAAATATACATGAAATTTACCACATCGGCTATTTTAACATATACATTTCTTTGGCATTGAGTACCTTTATACTGTTGGGACCATCACTACCATCAATCTCCATAACTTTTTACTTACTTTTTTTTTTTCCCCCTCCAGAACTTTTTTCTTAGTCCCAAACTGAAACTCTGTCCCATTGAACAATAATTCCCCATTCCCCATTCCAGGACCCTCTAGGTCCTGGAAGCCACCATCCTGCTTTCTAAGCACATAAATCTATGACTCTGACTACTCTAGACACTCTAGATTACAGATGGAATCATACAATATGTGTGTCTTTTGTGACTGGCTTATTTCACTTAGCACAATGTTCTCAAGGTTTGTCCATGTTGTAGCATGTGTCAGAATGTTATTCCTTTTATTTTTAGATATTTATTTATTCATTCATTTGTTCATTCATTCATTTAGAGAGTGCAAGTGGGGAGGGACAGATGAGAGAGGATCTTAAGCAGGCTGCACATTGAGAGCCCAGTGTGGGTCTTGATCTCAGAATGCTGAGATCATGACCTGAGCCGAAATCTAGAGTCGAATGCTTAACCTACTGAGCCACCCAGGTGCCCCGATTTTATTCCTTTTTAAGGCTAAATAATATTTCATTGTGTGAATACACCGTGTTTTGTTACTCAATCATTGATGGACACTTGGGTTGCATCCATCTTTTGGCCATTGTGAATCATGCTGTGAACATGAGTGCACAGGTATCTGAGATCCTGCTTTCAGTTCTTTTTAGGTATATACCCAGAATTGGGATTGCTGGATCGTGGTAATTCTGTATTTAATTTTTTGAGAACAGTCCTACTGTTTTCCTTAGTAGCTGCACTATTTTATTATTCCTACCAGCAGTGCATGTTGTAATTTCTCCGTATCTTCACCAGCACTAATTTGTTTTATAATGGCCATCCTGACGGGTATGATTCACATTTCCCTATGCATCTTTCCATTTGCTTATTGACCATTTGTAGATCTTCTTTAGAAAACCATCTATTCCAGACCTTTGCCCATTTTTTAATCAGATTGGTTATTGTTGAGTTACAGGATTGTTTTATATAATCTATATCAGATATAGGATTTACGGATAATTTCCTCTCACAGACTAGGAGAAAGAGAAATTGTCTTTCCCTGTGCTGATAGTGTCCTTTGATACACAAAAGTTTTTAATTTTGATGTCTAGTTTATCTTTTGTTGCCTGTGTTTTTAGCGTCCTATCCAAGAAATCACTGCCCAATCCAGTGTCATGAGACTTACCCTGTTTTTTCCTAAGAGTTTCATAGTTGTAGCTCTTATGTTTAGTGCTTTAATCCAGTCTGACTTAAATTTTGTATGTGGTGAATGGGAAAGATCCAACTTCATTCTTTCGCATATAGTTGTCCAAAAAATTTATATTTTTGTTTGTGATCATTTCATTTTGCTACATACATTTTTGTTTTATTGGTATTCCCAAAGGCATCTTTAAAAACATGAAACAGGAAACGAAATTGGAACGTACAGCTTTTAAATACTAAGCGGGCAGTATCATTAGGTATTATCTTAGAGGAGTATTCAGCCCACCACCTTTGTAATATATACACCTTACACTTCTGACTCCCCTTCTTCTCTTTCTTTCCTCTTCACAGATTTTCTCAAGGTCAGCAGCTTGTGACCAAATTAGTAACTGCTCCTGTAGCTTGTGGGGCGGTCATGGTACCTAGCACAATGCTCATGGGTCAGGTGGTGACGGCCTACCCTACCTTTGCTCCACAACAGCAGCCGCCGCAGACACTGTCAGTCACGCAGCCGCCGCCGAGCTCCCAGGAGCAGCAGCTCGCTTCGGTTCAGCAACCGTCTCAGGCTCAGCTGACGCAGCCGCCGCAGCAGTTCTTACAGGTAATTCCCCCGAGGGGGAGCTCTCCTGTTTCCTTTTACAGAGTGAAATTAGGCACTCAAAGAACAACTTTGTAAATCATCTGAAAAATCCACAAAAGCTTATTGTATAAGTTAAATTTCCGGAAGGGCAGAAAGCTTGTCCTCGTTAGCTGTTCTTTCTTCCCTTGTTTGGTCTTTAGAAGACAGTTAGCTCTGCCATGGGCATACCCGCTTATCTGAACTACTGGATAGAATGAGTAGCTACTTGCTGTCCACATCACGGTACTTTATATAGAGCTCCGTCTGGCTGGAGTTTCTGGAATTCAAACCCTGTCTTCCTTTTAGTGGCCCATCAAACATGCGCTCCTACAGGCCAGGGGCATCAAAAGGGATTTTTGGAAAAATTAGAGGCCTTATCTTAAATTATTATGTTGGATGAAATCTTAGAAATGATGTTTTGGTTGTAAGTTAATGTCAGAGGAGAAATATTGTGGCGGTACACACACACACACACACACACACAGACACACACACACACACACACACTCTCTCTCTCTCTCTCTCTCTCTCTCGGTCAATGGAGTAAACACTCAAGATTAGCCAAAAATGCAGACACATATTTCATCACATATCTCCCGTATCTCAGTAGACTGGATCTGTTTATCTAAAGGGTAGAGAAGAAAGCTAACCTAGATTGGGATCCTCAGCTGGGAATTCAGCAGGATACGTTTCTGGACCTCAGCACCCTCCTTGGAGCGCACAGTAGCAGGTTTTGACTTCTGGAAATCCAGCTTCTTTGTTCTGGCCTACGGGGAGCAGTTTTGAATACAGGCTAGCCTAGATTCGTCTGGAGACCAGTCCATCGAGGCCAGCCACATACCGTATCATCAGTTTTAGAGTCATGCAGATGTATGATTATGTGTGTATGATGGTATGATTACAAAATTCAGTATTAGGCTGTATACTCAGGCATAAATGCATCCTTACTCTACCACCCTTAGTGTTAACGGTGCAAATAGAGTTCTTGGAGAGAACAGAAAACTAAAACAGGTTAATTGCCTCAATACCTCTGAGAGTCCTGATGACAGCCCCTTAGACCCGAAGCCTATACTGCAGCTCTTAGTGACTAGGTTAGCTGTTGTTATAAATGAATTAATAACTAGAATTTACAATAAGTTATCAACTGTTTTCTATAGAAAGCCATACTCAATGACAATTGAGCAAAACCTTAAAAAAGGAGAGAACCTGCCTTAAGATCTCAATCTCCTAAATCAGGGAACAAGGGCCCTTGCACAAGCACAAGAACAAGCACTCTCTTCTCCCCTGCTTCTCAAAGAATTCCAGAGACATGAGACCCCTAAAGAAGTAATATCAACAGTATCGTTTAGAAATACACTTCTGTGTAGAGAGTGAATATAAATTTGGCTTCTCTGATTATATAACATCTTGTTCCAAAATATTCCTCTGTTGTAATCCTGTAAAGCTCACAAATATCCTGAGTTTTTTGTTACAAAAGCTTTTCCTAAATAAGAGAAAGAAGTTTGTCCAGGTCTTTGGCAAAGCTTAAGCTTCCAAGATCTGCCCGTGTGTGTGTGTGTCTACGCGCTCGTGCCCTTTATATGCATTTGCGAAGGTCTCCCATCACAGTCCCGTGTTTGGATTAGGAGCCCTGCATCAGTTTGTGTTGCCAGTAGTGAGGAAGAAGAGTCATTGTAAAAGTTGGGCTAATTTTCTTTGTATCACCAGAAATCGTAATCAGGTGAGAGAAACCTCATGGAGTTGAGACTCGCCCAGGGTTACCCAGCTGATAAATGGCAGAGCACAGCTCAGATCCAGGGTTTCTGGCGTCCCATCCTGTGCCCTTGTTTTTTCTGTTGTTGTTTTGATTTTTAAACCACACTGCTACATATATAGGACTGAAGTCTCTCACTTTGCCCTCTTTTTTGTGGTACTTCTAAATAATAATGTTAATATTTAATCTTCATAAAGACCCACTGTGGAGGCACTTTATCTTTATTTTGTAAATGAAGAAACCGAGGCCCAGAGAAGTAAGTAGTTTGAACAAGTCTCCCAGTCTTGGGAATGGCTTCGCCAGTTTGAACCCAGCGGCCCACCCTCTCGGCTCCTGAAGGGCTGCTCTGACCAACTGAAGGAGCCTGCGCGGAAGGCCCTGTCTGGCTGCGGAGTATCTGTGTTTCTTGCATTCTCAGCTGTGCTTGCATTTTACTCATTTTACTTTCTGCTTAAAATTGCGGTCTTTAAGGTGTACAAAGGGAAAAAGTACGTGTGGTTGGTCTCAAGACATAGAATGCTTTCTATACCAAAAAATATCTAGCTCAGTTCCCTTAAAAAATAAATTTAAAAAAATTCTATATTGTCAAAAAGAAAGGAAATCTCATAAGCATTTCCCAAAATATTATTTTTAAATGAAAAGATAAAAAATGATGTAGATTAGGTGGAATTGAAGGATTCTGTCCCTGTCCAGAGTAGAAAACTTGAGTAAATCTTGATGTGAACAGATTAACCGGGTAAAGCAATGCTGCATAATGCACTTGTCTTTTAGACTTCAAGGTTGCTCCACGGGAGTCCTTCTGCTCAGCTCATCCTCTCTGCCGCGTTTCCGCTACAGCAGAGCGGTTTCCCTCCGTCGCATCACCAGCAGCACCAGGCTCCGCAGCAGCAGCAGCAGCAGCTGCACCGGCACAGGACTGACGGGCTGAGCGACCCTTCCAAGGTTCAGCCGCAGTAGCACACGCGCCTCCTCTCTGACCTCGGGGGAGGAAGGGGTTGTCCAGAGCAGTTGCTCAGACGATCTGAGGCTACAAGGAAAAGTTCCAGCAGTTTCACAAGATGCAGTGTTGAGTGTTGTAGTTTCTGGGATTGGTTAGCAGGGAAAACGCTGCCTAGAGCTCCAGATGTCCGTGCAATACCAGCCGGCAGGAGAGGATCACGGGGCCATAGCCAGTTCTGACAGTGTTTTCCTCGCCCAGCAATTTTCTCGATGGAAAGAGTGTATTGCCAAATGTTAAGAAGCTCAGCTATGAAACATGACCTCCAGTCAATCAGAAAGGCACTAACAATGTTAGTAACTTTTAGTGGTTCTGTGCCTGTTTCTGTGTTACAGAGGACACACCACTATCACGTCAGGGGTTGCTTACAATGATGCCATGAAGACAGTCCAGTAGATGCAGTAGCCCCTTCCCCATTCCCTCTCCCTTTTTCAGATAATGATTGGATAGTCATTAATTTCAGAATGTTGTGTGGTTCAAATTCTCTATGTGTAGATGTTGTAAAAAATTATGTATATGTCTGGATAAAAGGAGAAGAAAGCAAAACATTTTGTAAGCTGCATGAAAGCATCTCCTCGTAGGTCTATTTCCTTAGATTGACACCATGTACAAACCAGTACTTTCTCTGATTCCCCTTTTGTTTACAACACAGTTGTGTTCTACTCACTTTCCGGGGCACAAGGCTTTTTGTTCATACTTTGGCTGTGATGTCACAGTTTGTTCCGTGAGGTATGATGTGCTGCTGGGAATGGATATTTTTTTCCAGGTTAAATTATTGAAGCAACAGGATTTCCAGAAATATCCCTCATTTCATTATTTTTCATGTAGGTTTGAGAATAGGATTTGCACTGCTTTATTTTAGGTGGTTGGAAGTTTTGGTCACATATTTTGATATAGTTCATAGTTGGAAATAGTTGTGTAAACGGCTTTCAATAAGCCTGAAAGTCATTTCAAGAATGTTCCAGTTATAGGAGTAAAATTTGCACACAAAAGATTTTAGGCACTTTTTAACATTCTCACTGGTGGGAATTTTAACTTTTAGGATTTGTTGGAATCTTTTTATTATATCCTTCACAGTTTCAATGCTTCTTTTAGTCAGAAATGATTCAGGGTTATTTGAGAGAAAAAAAAAAACCCATAGTGCCTTGATTTTGATTCAGGTGATAACTCACCATCTTGATCTCATTGTCTGGTTTCAGTAGCAGTTTCGAAACCTTAGTACATTTTTAACAGCATGTGGGTGTCAGTGCCATTAAGATTCTCCTCAGTTCCCAGGAAGACTGCTTTGAGTCTCTTGGACTGGAGGTACAAGTAACTTGGGGTGGGGGGGTGACATCCTAACACTACCAGAGTCATTGATATGATCACACAATTATTTCCCTAAATCAACATCTTCCTTTCAAGCTAAACAGTTAAGAATTACCTGTAAGTATTTTCTCAATATGATGTTGATATTCCTACAAAGAAAAAAGAAGGGGTAGGAATTGGCTTTGCCTTCACTGTAACAATAGAATATTGTAAACTCACATGCTTTCTAAACATGAACTAAGATTTCATTTGGCAATATTAGATTCTAAAGGGAATAAATTCCAACAGAAATTACATAAAGCATTTTATAGATTTTTATGGTACTAAAAATTAAATTTACAACTATAGAGCAAAGGATAATTAATGGAAATATCTTATTAGAGTATCAAAAATTATTACTGAGGAAAAGGGAGGATGGCAAGCTGGTGATAGATCAAAATTGACCTTAAAAGAAAATGTGTAACAGAACTGAGGCTGTTAAGCAGAAGGTTTTGAGCAATGAAAACAACCTACTACAGAATTGCTCTTAAGCTCAGTTCTTAGGACTTTTCTGTCCTCCACTTTGCTCTCGTCCCGAAGGGATATACTTTGTCTTTCTGTAGACAACTGTACTTGGGCACACTTAAACTAAAAAGTTATATTGAAAAAGAAAATAACCAAAGAAAGTTGGTACCTACCCTTCTACAAAAGAAGTGTCACTAGATACCAATCAATAATTAACATATCAAGAAGCTCCTCTTCTAGCTACATGATCTGGAGGAAGAGATTTCTGACTTCCTCATGAATGTCCCGAACAGGCGGCGGAGTGTGTGTGTAACTCGAGCACAGGTACACAGAGACGAAACTGATGTGGCACAATACGGCAACAGTACTGATTTTCTCCCCTTTCAAATTGCCTTTCTCAGCCTTATGCCATTCCGTATATATTTGAGTTGTGCCTCATTTGTTCATTGGCAGTATCTAGCGGTATGGGTGACAGAAGATACGAAGAACTGTTCTGTTGAGATTTATCCTCTAAACACCATACTTAGAAGGAACGCTGGCCAGCTGCGAGTACTGTGTACTTAGGTTAACAAAGGCAAAGCGTAAGACAAGCCACAAGGTAAAGCTGTAGACTGTTCACATTCTCCTCTACCAGTTCCTTCAAGTATTTTCCATATTTGGGAAGGAGAATTAGACAAGACGTCATTTTATAATTCCTATTGTTCTTCACAGCTCATTTTTGCCCGTGGAATGGATTGCTGAATTTAAAGGAGCGGCTAGCTGCTGTCCCTTTTCCGGCAGTACGAACCGTTGTCCTAGAGCGAGGGAGCACCAGCTGCCTCGGCCCCTTCTGTGTTTTCCTCCTGCTTTCCTTGAACTCGGGTTGCAGAGCTGTCCCTCCCCCCACCCCCCAGTCACTGAGACTTGACGTGCTGGTGAAGATTCCGCAGTTGCCTCTTGTTCATTTCTGGAGCCAAAGTTGTTCCTTAAAATCCCAAATCTGCGTAATGAAAAAATACCAACTAGAGACACCTTTCGGCTACTTCAAGGTCATTACCCTCCCTCTGCTTTACTCTCACAGAGATTTGATTTTTCTTAAAAAACATCTTGTTCTGGGTGGCACGTTTTGGTCTGAAACTGTTGAAGCCCTGGGGAAATGTTAGCTGCTCTGCGGCCACCCTGCTCGGGACACCTCGAGGGAGGGTGGCGAGGATCAGTCAGGATGCTGCTGAGACTGGGGTCAGACCAGAACCCGGACACTCGAAACTTACTCCCATTTTCGGTAGAATACATCAGAGAACAAGCTAACAGGAGGGATGGGGAATGCACGTGAGCAAATCCGACCCTTCGCCTCCAAACTCTGTCCTAAGCTGAGGGGGTCATTTGCGTCCCATGCTCTGCTTTGTCACTTAAATTTGGTTTAGGAATGTACTAGAAATCAGAGGATGCCAGGGACTTTGAGAAGTTGGTTATAGAATCCTCTGTGCGGAACAGTGAAAATGTGATTTGGTTCCTGCCGAAGCACGAGTTTGTGGTCCTTGCCTTCAAGCGGTCTGCTTGCGGTTCGCTCGGGCGGGCGCGGCGCCCTGCAGGGCAGGTGCTCCGGGGAGGGGAGCCTTTGTGCGAGAAGCCTTGGCAAGGGGCCCCTTCAAGTAGTACTTCTCTGGCCCCACACAATCCTTTAAAATGCTTTTAAACTGGATATTACTCGTTTTCTGATGTTTCCACTACAGTGAGGTAGACCTTTTCGTTTTTGTAAGGAGGAAGGCAAACAGCATTTTACTCGAGGATTGACCATTGCTCCCTTTTTCTTTTGCTCTAGTTCTTTGATGATTGCAAAAGTTTGTCAGTGAACGTTTGTGTAAAACTCATTCGAGTCTGTGACCTTTCCGATATCTGTGACCCTTCTCTTCAGCCCCTGGAGTCGATGTTGGAAGGTGTAAACACTGGAAATTACTATTGCCGAGTGAGTCTAGCCAGGAGTAGGCGGACTGGGATTTCCAAATGGTGGAAAAGAAACAGCACAAAGGCACTTGCCATTTTACTAGTGATTGGAGAGCGAGACCCTCTGAAGTTTGTTTGGGTTGCGTGAGCATTCCTCTGAAAGGAGCTTCTGAAATAAATGCAAAGGAAAAGAGTCGACTATTTTTATAGCATATTTAATATATTTGTATATAACTATGAGTATAGTAGGAGCCCTCCACATGCCTCCCCCTTTTCTAAGTTTCTCCCCCTTTTGCCATAGCACTCGTAGAGCCTCATCTGCATGAGTAACGTGCCTGCTGTCAGCCTACCACAAGATAGTGCTGCTGCTTCCGAGACAGGTGAGAGGACCCACCTCTCATGCCCGGGGATCCGTTCTGTAGGACGAGCACACACTCTCCAAACAACATACCGCAGTCTGAAAGCATCATTTTGAAATGTAACAAGCACTTTATTGCAACTACTCATTTTGATAAAGTTGATTACCTTAGGCATTACCATTTCTAAAGGATCCCCGAATCATCACTTAGGTGAAATTTAAAAATAACACATTTCTGAGAAATGTTTAGATCCAGTGAACCGTAGCAGGTTTATGGGAGTGATATTTCAAGGTAGCCAAATGAATTTTGACTTTGGTTTTGAATGTGGTGGAGTCAGGAGATTGTAAAATGCCTAGTTCCATTTCGACACTATTGTAAACCTATCTTGCCTATCGTGTGGACACCAAAAGAGACCAATGAGCCTGTTTATTTTCAGAGGTCTAGGAAAATTGCATCAGTGTGAATAGATGTATAGAACTAACCTAAAAGTGACTGGTAGTAATATTTTAGAATACAATAATTTCAAAAATTATTCTGGGTGTTTTAAATGTGCTCTGAAATGTTGGCATGTCATTTCAGTGTTTCTATTTGAATTGCTCTTGTAATATTTTTGCACAAAAAGGACTGAGAAAAAGACTACTTTGGTTGAAGAAAAGTATAATTTGGTCTTATTTTAAATGTCTCCTGTGGAAACACTGGGGATGCATTTTGTTGGTATAGTTATTAATTCAGGATATTCAAAACAGTATTGAACAGCTCACAAGAAATTAAGCAAACGTGGACGTTTAAAAATTAAAACTTTCTTTCCATGTGACTGTTTTTGCATATTTTTCCCCTTGTCGTAATTTAACACTACATTCCTTGTTTTTCGTAAATAAAATAATACTCTGCAGGTTCTGTTTTGAGTATTTAACAATATTTTGTAAGCTGCCTGTTCCTAGAGAAACAGTCTTTAGTGGAATAGGATAGTCTATGAAGAGACTGTTTAAGTGGAATCCATCACCACCACCAGCAAACACTGAGGTGCTGCATTAAGTGACAATCAAAATAGTGAGTATTTATGGAAGAATTTAGAAAGTGATTTTAAAGACGCAATTGCTTTGAAAGCAGTTCTCTGGGTTTCTTGAATGAAAATGGCTAAATGTATTTATTTATATTTTAAAATATCTTTTGTGTTGTTTTCTCATCAAAGTGATTTCACAATGTCATGTATTTAATTTGTGGTTTATTTTGTTTTGCTTTGTGATCTTTTATGTAAAGTACTGACTCTTCTTACCTGGGGCGCAGTCTCTGGCCCTCACAAGGACTGTCCCGGGCCAATCCCAATCTGTGTCACTTCAGGACGGCAGTGCGGGGCCCAAAGCCAGATGCCCTTGCACTTCCTCCTGTTCTCAACTCAATTAAGAAAAAATAAAGGTAACTCCTTCCGAATCTGCTCTGTATAGCTCCAACCTTTTTCTAGTTTCACTTGCTGCCTTTTCTATTTTATGGGTACTTTTTATATGATTACTTCCCCAACACAGCCAAAGGCCAGTATGACAGAACCAATGGCACACACTGTGTTTTGCCCATTTGGGGAAATGTTAGTAAGATGATCAGCATCTTCTAATGGCCGTCACTATCCTATCCATATTAAAATCCATTTAAAGTTCTTAAATATAGGTGGAACAATGTATGTGCACTGTACTCTTCTACAAAAAACGTTCGCTGTTTTTATATAGTGACTGTTGCTTGGACCTTTAAAAACAAAACAAATCCTTCATATACAGCACTATCCAGTGAAAGTAGTGTTTGAGCCTTTGAAGCTTAGAAACTCTGAGGATGCTTCTTACCCAGTATACGTTGGAACAGAATTTTCCACGTTAGGGCTCCCCGAGTGAGTCCCACAGGCCAGGGACAGGGCATACTGTCTAGTTCCCAGGACCCCTTCAAGAATGGTAATGAAAGCATGTCAACCACAAGTTGGAGCTAATCATGTAAAAAATGTTCAACTCCGAGGGCTACATTGAAAATGAGATGTTTTCAAATGTATGCTTTTAAATTTCTGAGGAAACAAACTGTGACATCGCTTTTAAAATGACATTCAGATGTCGTATGTGTGTGTTGAGTTGGTCTGTGCGGGTGCGACTCACTGCGGGCAGTGGTGCCGCCTGTGCCGGAGAGTCCGGCGGAGGGAAGGCTGGACCGCCCCGGGACTGAAGCACTGAGAACGAGACAATCAAGCAAAAACAGTTGGCCAGGGAATGTCCTTTTTTTTTTTCAAAAAAAATTTCATGTCAGCCAGAAGAGCTGTAATTCTTAGACCATTCTAGAAAGATTTTGAAATCTTACTTTACTATGGCTGAAGCTAGGGAAGGACCTCATGTGGCACTTGCACATTCAGTCTATGTAGAGATTGAAGCCCAAAGATGAGTCACATTCAGTGCTGTACTGAAACCAGTTAGTGCAAAAAAAGTTTTATCTTTGTAAATTTTTAATTAACATCAGTTAGTAGCTGTAAAAACATACACCAAATTCTTTCTCATGTTCTGTGTGGTTTCTCAGTGTGCTACTATTGACATCGCTGCCCTTACTGCTTGGTTCTTGGTTTTAAATAAAAATTAGATGTAGCCCATTGTTCTTAAACCTCCAAAAGGGTAGAGCTATAAATGGCTAATTGACTTTAAGAACACCTACTTTTCCTAAAGCAAACATTTAACTGAAATCCAAACTGATTAAAAAAAACGAGACTGACATTTTCTAGGTACTGTCTTCTGCCCAAATCCTACATTGCACAGAAACAGGAAGGGATAATGAATGGTTTCCATGGTGCTACGTTAGGTTCTCTGATGATTTGCATGAGCTGAGTTTGGAAGTACAATATTATATAAAATGTGGATCATTCTGTTACCAACTTACTGTTGACTGCCATTTCAATTTGGTGTTACAGTTGCTTACCCTTGTTTTTCAGAGCTGTCCTTTGAGAAGAGGTAAAATGTCTTATTAGCCTACCTCCACTCGGGCCTCTTGGTATCTGATCATTTCTCCAGCTTATGATGTGCATAGTTTTTTTAAAACTACATGTCCTATTAAAATGCTCTTTCCCACAGACTCTTGTAATGTTTTCAGAACCGAAAATCATAGCAAAAGAGCCAAGCAGTAGCATTGGTTGTTTTTTTTTTTTTTTTTTTTGTGAATGTAAAAATAATTAGATCCAGACTTTGTTTCCTTATTCAATTTTAAAAATAAAAAATACCTCAGTGCTATGTTTTTCAGTATCACCTGCATTTCTCAAAAAATAACACTTGCTTTATGTGGCACGTAACTTACACGAATCACATTATTTTGGATTTTAAAGGAAGACTATTAGATATTTTAAAATCAGTGACATTTTCTTTTATTATATTCAGCAATGGAGTCTTAACAGCATTTGCGATTTTTACCTTGTACCTTCAAGACTGAGCTACCAAATTCTGTGAGTAGTTATGTCCTGTTAGAAGGTTGTGGTGCCTCAGAAAGCTACGCTGTTATTCAAGGACCGCTCCCGGCTCGTTCTCAGGCCAGGCTGTCTGCACTGCTGGGCCGGGCTGTGATGGTACCAGCTGCTGCCTAACAAGGAATCATCCATTCTCTTCTTGCAGAAGATAAAATGTAATTATTTGTTGGCCCTGTTTCTAATCATCTAAGGCTGTACTAGGGGAATCAGTGGTGTATTCTGGGGTCTTGCCTGAAATTTCTCTGAAGTATTTCTACACGTGGGCCTTGTGTTTACAACCGTATAATGGCCCTTGTTATGGTGGCTAGAGAACTCCTTGAAAGTTTCCAAAAATGACTTTTTCATCAATATGTGCTGTTGCTACTTTTACGAGGCTATTAAACAGCAGGGCTACTGCGCATGGGAACAGAACCAAGGAGGCTGGGAGAAGTGGTGATCCTGTTTGGATAGAATCATTAATAGTTAGACTGACATGACTGTGATTACTGAAGTCAGTGTGATAAAAAGACTGGTGGTTATGGGCTCTAGAATCAAACTGGTCTGACGCACTGTTCTACCATACAACTTTTTTTTTTTTTTTTAACCTTGTTAGTAGCTACTATGTCCCAGAGCGATCTGAGGTAGTTAAAGACAGGCTTTAGAAGATGCCTGGCTCCTGTTTTTTAACATCAACTTTAGAAACTGGTCTATAAGTATTACTACTACTTTGATAAATTACTGTTACAAACTCACTTATAAAATGCACAAAGGAAAACAAGCTCTGGTCATACCACTTTTATTTACACTGTATCTATGTTACATTGTTTATTCAATATAGAAAAAATATGAATACACTCATAGTATTCTCTTTTAATTTAGTAATTCCACATTGTCAAATATTGACTGTTTTTATATTGGGTGTCCTACCCAATTAAAAAGAAAAAGAAAAAAAAAAGGAGGGAGAATGGACCTAGCAAACAATTCTCATCATAACAGTAATACATTATTCATTCTTAAAAAGAAAAACCAAGTTTTAAAAGACTTTGTGATTACACTGCTTTCTGGCTTAAGGAACTTCTTTAAAAGCTAAAAATTCATTCCTCCCAAGAAAACTTTTAAGGCAAATCACTCAGTGATCCAGGAGAAAACAGATCTAAGTCATTAAAGGGGTCGGTGCTAAAAGAAAATCAAGGATAGACCCCATTGTACAGTGGTTCTATGTATCGTTGTCCTACCAGAAAACCCAAAAATATTTAAAAAAGAACAGTGACCATGTGAACATAATTGTGCTGGAGAAAAGAAAAACCCACACTTAGATATCAGGTTTCTTAAAAATCCATGTTGCAAATAGAATCAATGATTACTTCTTTCGGACGTAATACTTTCATTAAATGGGACAAACTCGCAAATCAATGCTACAAAATACAGTCTTTTCCGTCACTTTTAGTTCTAATGTACACTATGTACACAAACAGTTACCTATCTTAAACGAAATACAAACGAGCAAACGGCTTGTTAAAAACCAGAATCGGGACTTATAAACAGTGCAGAAAAGGCAAAGGCCAAAAATACGATGCCGCCTATGATGGTCACTGTAAGAGAAGAGAAAAAAAGTGAAGTCAGGCAAAATTCCTCTATGAGGGAGCTCAGATGTCACCCATTATTCTTCCAATCTCTTGAACTAACCTTGAAAATAAACTAGAGACACTCAAACCACACTTCCACAGCAGAGAATACTACATACGCCTGACTGGGCAGTCATCATCCACTGCTTCTCCAGCACTGTTGCCAGAAACGACAATTCTATTATAATTGAGACAGTGCTGAGAAGCAGCAACAGAACTCTAACTCCTCTCAAAACCCAGTTATGAAAGAAAATGTTCAATAGCCTCTGACAAGCAAAGAGACTTTTTCTATTCCACTTGTAGGCCCTTTCAGCTACACGGGAACTCTTCAGTGGAATCCGTAAACCGTCTCCACCTATGAACCCCAATCTGACAAAACACGTGGAAGGCCTGGAAGTTTTATTTCCCACGTGATGATTTTTTTGCTTAAATACACTGATAAAAAGTGACTATAAATGCGATAAGGCTTTTACATGAATTTGTATTTTACTAAATCTATGCATGTAAAAAACAGTCTATGTGTCCAACAGCAGCGGCAATGAACTAGACCTCTAGGAGATCATCACTGCAGAGACCAAGGGTACTCCAGAAGTAAACACTTAAACTCCCCTTTCTCTCTCAGTAATTCTAGAAGTTAAAACAAACGGTATTGTCTTTGTAATTTAATAAAAAGGAGTGCCTGGATGGCTCCCAATTAAGCATCTGATTCTTGATCTCTGGGGGAGTTCAAGCCCCGAGTTGAGAGCTCCATGCTGGGTGTGGAGCCTACTTAAAAAAGAATAAAAAACCAAAGACTCACCAGTTCTGACAGAGATTTTCTGCGCAATCATTCTTCCTCCAATCACTGCCAATCCGGTGCATAAGCAGTGGCCCACTGTCCCGCCCACGGCGACACCGTACGGGTCCTGGAAGCAAGTACAGTAACGCTCATTTGAAAGCAGCTGAAATGGTTACCTGAGAACCGGCCGCCACTGAAAATGGAGAACAACAACAGCCTAAAAATAGCTCCACGGGTTCAAGTGTATAATTTATGAAAAGTGTAAGGGCTGCTCGAAGGGGATATGTTCCAGCTACATCTAGGAATAGAGCTACAAGCGGCAGAAATGTTTCTGAGATCAAAATAGCACTAACACGGCCTTTCGGCCGCTGCCGCACCTCATTCACTGCGCGGGACCCGTGCTGAGGGGACCGGGCCCAGAGCTCTCCCCTCGGGCGCCGTCCGCTCTTCTGAGGCGGCGAGGCGAGCCCTTCCGGCACAGAGCCCGCCTGCCTTCCCTCCGGTGTCCTCAGGGCTTGGACTCAGCGCCAGGAACGTCGTATTCATTCCGTCAGTGCTTGCTTCCAGCACAACATGGAGGTGCTCAGACTGGGAAGATCAGCCAGAGCTTTCCAGAAAAGCAAGCCCTGAAGAACGAGCAGGAAGATCTGACTGTTTTGTGGAGAACAGAACATACTAGGAGGCAACAGGCCACTGATAAGAGATGACTTCCGACCATGTTAACATAGAACATAACATGGTAGAGGTCAGCTCGGGAAGGACCCTATCTAAAAGCTTAGAATTTGGACTTTTTAAAAAGATTTTACTTATTTGACAGAGATCACAAGTAGGCAGAGAGGTAGGCTGGCAGGTGTGGGGGGGAAGCAGGCTCCCCGCCGAGCAGAGAGCCCACCATGGGACTTGATCCCAGGACCCCGGGATCATGACCTGAGCCAAAGGCAGAGGCTTGATCCCACGGAGCCACCCAGGCGTCCCAGAATTTGGATTTTTTAAGACACTGGTGGTTTTTTAGCCGGAGAGTCACAGAACAGGTTTATGCTTTAGAAGTCCAGTGCAGAGAGTGAACTGGAAGGGAACTCGAAGGGAACAAAATTAAAGGTGGTCAAGGGAGATGCTATCGCCTGGACTTGGGGAGGGAGACTGGAAGCAGAGAAAACCAGGTAGATCTGGGAATTTTAGGAGGCGTAAGTGATCTACCTTAGTGATAAGGGAGTGTTAGGTGTTAAGGAAGAGAAAAATCAGGCCTGACATCCGTATTTCCCACCCACAGTTCTCTGGATGAATTACAATACTACCAGCGTGACTTAAAGAGTTACTGGAAGGAATGAAGACGGGGTTTACGGTGCCAACGGGAGTTAAGAGCCGAGAGGCTCAGAGCCAGTTGAGTCCAACGGTGAGTGAACTAAGAGAATGACCCTGAGCGCGAATACAGCCGAAGGCAAGCAGCCGCGCCGGACGACAGTGGCAGAGCGGCCCCAAGAAGCCGGCGGCGGCCAGGCACTGCGCCTCCCGAGATAGGCCGCCCCGTGGGGCCGCCCCGTGGCTGCAGGGAACGCTCGGCCCCACGTCCACAGAGCCGGTGCGGTCAGACGCTGGGGGCCAGTGGGTTTAGAGGGCAAGAAAATGGACCAACACGCGTTTCCCCTCAGAGCCAAGCCCATGAGACTAGGGGGAGAGGAGGGAGGATCTGGAGGAGAACGGAACTGAGGGAAGCGGCAAAACCCCTACATGAGAAAACGCGCGCATGCCAAAACGCTCACGAAATTGGGCTGGGAGAAAGGCAAAGATTTCAGCAACCCAGTGGGGACGTGGAGCGGGGCGGGGATGTGGCACGCAGCAGGGACAGCACTGCCACTGAGGGGCCGGGGGGGCTGCGCTCCCCCGTGAAGTGGGGGGCAGCAGCGTGGGACTGCGGCGCTCAGATGCTGCACATTCGCGCCTCTCAGCTGGCATCCTAAGACGGGGCCATTCTACTGGAAAGTGATGCTTGAAAAATCAACAGATTAAGTACAATTAAAGTGTCTTTGATACAGAAGTTTTCAGTCTTTGTCATTTGCCAAATTGATTTGACCCAGGAACCTCGGAACCTTATCCCCTACCCCCCCTTTTTTTTCCAATCTTAGTACCTAATGAACATCTCAAAGGACACAGTGTTGGAAGCAGAAATAAGGTTCAGATTAAAATGAACTGAACTGCATTTCAGCATGGTTTGTATAAAAAATTACAAAAAAAAGTTAGGAATGTTAAGGGAACAAAAACAGAACACCTGTATGTCTGCTCCTGAAGAGCTCACCATGTGTCCCCTCGGTGCTGGCAGCAGGGCAGGTGGCTGACGGCGCTGTGACAGGGCCCCTGTGTGCCTTCTCTGCTTCCTCCACACAACCACTCCATGAAGTAGAGAAATGACCCATCTTCAGACAAAACGGGGCGCAGTGACCTGGTCACAAGACACAAGCCTGCTCGGCAGGCACCAGACTGCCAGATAGTGGTGGGACCGAGGGAACACGGGTACAGCAGACCCGGACCTTTCATAAGGCCCTCCATGCCACACAGACGACACTGTTAACAAAAATGCAGTGATTTCTTCCATCATGACCGCCCACCACCACCACCGCCACCACCACCACCACCACCACCACCAAAAGCTCACTTTCACGACCCAATCCTGGCCATCTGAAAGCCAATAAAAAAGGCTAGAGATCAAAAAAATACAGGGCACGGCCATTATGGGGACATCTTGCAAGAAAGTTTTAAAATACAGGACTTGAGTGAAAAACTGAGTTACTTTTGTTTTTTTAAGTACAGCATTTTTTTGCTTCTGGCCGGGCCTGACTTCAGCCCTGTCCTGGCCTCTTGTCTGAAACTGGGGCCGATGTTAAGGAACTTGTTCTTTTGTGGCAGGCGTCCCCCAGGTGCTAAGGACACCTTCAAATCAAGCTCGTTATCTAAATCCTACCATTGGTAAAACGTGTAATTTAACAGATATAAAAACGACCCTGCATTCCGCTAAGACCAAGAAGAGAGAGAGGAGGAGCAGCAGCGCCGCCTTCCACCACCCCCTCCCAGGACATCTTAAGAAACTGGTGTGAACGCTAAGACGCCTCATGAGAAACTAATTCCTACCAGAAGAAAGATTAAAATTTTAAACCCCCCCCCAAAGCTATCTTTTAAATAAGTGGCATCTGACAACTACAAGCAAGATCTAGAAGGAAACGCGCGAAGGCAGAGAGCCTCAGCTCCCAGTCCTTGCCCCTGCTACCAACTGGCTTATCTTCGGACAAGTGGCCGAGTGTCTGTCTCAGGTTCTGCATCTTTAGAGCAAAGGAGAGGACAAAATGCTCAGAAATCTCTTCCAGTTTAGCACTCAGGCCTTAGTATTCGGGGACTAAGATCCGCCAAACTCTACATCCAGAAGCAAGTCAAGTGTAACCGCACTGGCCAGAGACAAGCACTGGGAACGTCTCAAGCTCCCGTCTTCTGCTCGCCGAGGAGTGGATACTCCCAGAACTACCCAGAACTTCATAACTAAATGAACTAACTTCCCCACGCTGGACAGTTAGGCTGCTGTTAATGTTCTACTGAGAGGTATCTTGTAAAGCGACCCCCGCTCTGTCTAAGGAGAGACAAAACCAAGTCAAGGCAACTGGCCCAGTATCATCCCAGCAAAACCGAAGGGAAGAGGATCAACGAGAGAGATGTAAAGACGCCAGTTTGGCCGGGACACAGAATGCCATCTGATGCAGAAATGGGACACCAACATTTGAAAGAGAATCAGGATGATTAGGTCTAAAACAGTCCGGCACATGAAGCAGTCCCTCGGCCCAGACTGACCGTCCAGGGTCCTCTGGAGCAAAGTAACATTGTTACGCTTAGTCTCACTATTAATCCAGAAGCCGCCGTTTCTCAGGTATCACTCACCTCTCTGGCTGCCAGAACAATTGTTGTTAGTTGTGAGCGATCACCCCACTCTGCTAAGAATGTTAACGTCAGAGCCTGAACAAAGATGGGCGAGATAAAATGCAGCCATCTTTTCTGGGGTATCGTCGTGCTGGCTCCCGTTTCAACATCTCCTGGTCCGTTTAAGAGCTTGGTTCGCTGAAACTAAATTTTTAAAAGGAGAGAGAGAGGGAGGTAGATTAATCCCAGGAAGCAAATCAAAATAGTACAAAATTACTTAATCTTTCTTTTAAAAAGTGTTTAAATTTTATGGACTATGCTCCCAGAAACTAAAATTACGTGACCCCAAACTTTTCTTCTGAACCTCTCACACACCACGACAAACATTATACTCTCAATTCTCCCACTCCTCTGCCACAAAATCAGGATTTACTGCTCACTCACCCTCCTCAATGCTGTGGGAAGACACGTAACACACGTAACGCATAGTTCCTGCATCGCGGGAGCTTGTCATCGCCAAGGGAAGCGTCTGCCCACACGAGGTCGGCACTCGGCCTAGCGCCCCTGCCCACCACAGCCCCACTCGCCCCGAGTCCCATCACGGACAGCTCTGAGATCGCAAACCGGGCGCGACAAGGCATCTCTGGGTGGCCCGCACACATCACACGGGGAGGGACAGCCACTGACGAACCTCAGGACAGTGAGGGTGCTTAGCGGAGTGCTTTTTTGGTCCAGATATTTTATACTGCCATGACTTACTTCCTCGTCTTTTTTCTTTAATTCCGCTTGAACTTCTTCTAGTTCCTCTTGACCTTCATCTGGACTCATCTTCAAGCCTTCTCGAAGCATTCTAATGCCAAAGATGGCAAATAACGCCGTGGAAACATAGTACGTATACACTCTGGGGATGACGGTGGTGGCGTAGCCGAACAGAACTGGAAGAAAACGCAGCAGTGTGTCCAGTGAACGAGCATGCGCACAACCAACCCACGCAGTCGTGCACTTCGGGAATCCTAACTCAGCCCTGGTCTCGGGGCGCCTGGGGGGCTCAGGTCATGACCGCAGGGTCCGGGGACCAAGCCCTGTGTCTGCTCCTGCTCAGCGGCAGAGCTGGCTTGAGATTCTCTCTCCCTCTCCTCCTCCCCCACTCACACACACTCTCTCTTTCAAATAAATAAATCTTAACCCGAACTTTGTTCTAAAGGAAAATGGTTCAAATGAGAAGATGATCTAATTCGTATTAAACCTTAAATAATTCCACTTCTTTCCCTCCACCAATTCTGGATACTTCGATCAAGCCAGTGGTCTAATCCAATGAAATCGGCGGTCCGGTCCGGCTGAAGATGGCACGTCTTCCACAGGGAGATGACGAGCTCCTCTCCAAGCACACTCAGCCAGGCACTGGCTTGCCACGCGTCACGCAGGGCACAGTACCTCAGGGAGAAAGTTAACGCTGATGCCCTCTAAGGATCCTGCGATCCTATAACCTGGAAGCTGGATACCACCTTCATATGTAAGCGGTATTTCTTCATCACAGTTCTTTAAATTATAAACTTCTATAGTGAAACATCACGACAAGATTCTCACGGTAGGTATGATTCCAACTCTGCTCCTTTTGAACTACTTGAATTAGATCTTACAAAAGAAAATTCCTATACATATATTGAAATAACATTTACAGCAGACTCAAATTTATTCAGTACCACTCTTTCCTATCGTTAAAAAGAGGACAACTGTAGAAGTTATACAAAAAACTATATCTGGAACCATATCAAGAGCCCAGATCCTAATTATGAGACACAATTATACCAGTATTATCAGTTCAGTATTTAAAACTTAAAAACTATGGAAAGGCCAGAGGATGTTTCCATACACATAATGCAATTACTTTTTTTTAAGGTTTTATTTATTTGACAGAGACACAGCAAGAGAGGGAACAGAAGCAGGGGGAGTGGGAAAGGGAGAAACGGGCCCTCCACTAAGCAGGGAGCCCAAGGCGGGGCTCGATCCCAGGACCCTGAGATAATGACCTGAGCCGAAGGCAGAGGCTTTAACCGACTGAGCCACCCAGGCGCCCTAAATGCAATTACTCTCTACTTCACACGCTCTTTTTATAAAATAAGGACACTTAAAATCTGCCTGAACACTAAATGTGTAAGCACATCAAATGTATTCCCAGTTCACTACATGACAAAATTGAAAATTTTTAAATCCTGTTTAGAAAGACATCAAATCTATGCTTATGTGTACATGTTTTAATTTTATGTATGAACATGTATATCTGCACAGATGTGTGTGCACATACACGATACATCAATTTTCTAGCTCCGTCCACCGAAACAAGGCCACAAAGCAAAGGCACCTCAGGAATGAGCCCACTTCACGGGCAGACCCTGGTTTCTCGCGCCATTCCTCTGGAAAAGGCTCCTCAGGCAAACAGCTAACTCCTGGGCTGGGCAGACGGGCACAAGCTGCACCTGCACTACCTCGTCAGACAGGAAAACAGGCATGAGCAAAACCAATGATGGGAGCACGACACGAGGACCAGGAGCCGGCCTGCAGGGGCTCCCAACAGTCGGATCTGGGACAATTTAAGCACATAGTTAAGTCATTAAAACCCACTGAAAATGTGAATTCCCCAGTTTATTACTGACAACACACCGACAAACCCATGGGACAGGAAGGAGCTCTTAGCGCAGTGTGCCGGGGCCCGTGGGAAACGGTGACGGGGCCGCAGCATGAGAAAGCCACCGTTCCGCAGTCATCAAGGGAACGCTGACATCATGTGAGAATCGGCCCTACAGTGGGGACAGAGTATCCGTATTGTCTTACAGTGTCCCCTTAAAGTCTACATATTATTTGCAGGGAAGAAGATACAAGCAAGAGAAATCCTGACATCAGTGAGGGACAGAGGGACATCGTGTTCTCCCAGACGTGACACTCTGAAGGGACAAACATCCCCTACGCCGTATTCTGGTCAAGAATACACAATCTTAAGGCAATCACGAGAAAACAGACAAACACAAGATGAGAAACCCATAAGAAGGGGAGGGAGTGTATTCTTTAAAAAATATATTAATATTGTAAAACATGAGAAAAGGCTATGGAAGTATTTCAGATTAAAAGACTAAAAAGAAACAAATGTAATACCTTCCCTAGACTCGCTCCTCTACAGGAGGGGAAAAACTGCTATAGTTTTAGGTCGGCTGACTAACACAGAGCTGGTAAAACATGCACCACTCTATCCATGTATATAAATCTGTATATGAATTATGTGTGTATGTACATTCTTACCTACAAAGCATGTATAGGTCACGTATATTTACAAATATATAAAGCATGTACGTACATACACATGCATAATTTTATTTAGATATGGACAGGTCACAAACACTAAAGCAAATGAGGTAAAATGTTAACAGTGAATCTGGATAAAAGGTACATAGGTGTTTGTACTGTTTTATTTATGCACTTTGTAAGTTTAAAATAGTTTCCATAAAAGCTTTAAATTTAAAAATGGAATGTAGCAAGCCTCTTTAAGTCTCCTAAACTCAGTTTTCCTTCTATCTTCAGATAATCTAAAAAACAAAACAAAAAAAACCTTAATACTTCAGACACTTCCAACGCCATGTTTTCTGCCTCACATCTCCAGAGAAAGCAGAAAACAACCTGTTTTCTTCTACTTTTTCTTCTCCTGGTTACTGTCCCTGTATTTCCTCTTGCTTTGGAAACTTCCCCTCAGACACTCAAGCACTTTTGCTCTGGGAACAGGGAGACGTTACTTGTCTTTAAACAAGTACTTTGCAACAAGTCAGAACAGAGCTGCACGTCCTGGTCCTTCTACACCTTGGTGATGTGGAAGTTCCCAGAAAAATCCCTTGGAGCGGAGACAGAGATCTGGGACTCGCCGACTTTCAGGTAATTAAGCTGAGAACACTCCGCATAAGGACACTGTGAAGTGGGGGAAGACAGGCCAGGAATAAAACTGGGGGGAATATGAACATTCAATGGCACAAAATGTTCCCCCAGAGAATAAAAAGGTGGGGACGGCCAGGAATGTGGCGTGAGGGGCTCACGGAAATGCAAACTGGACTCTAATGAGGAAAGCGGACGACTGAAGCCTTTGCGAGGGTGTCAGAAGCAGAAATCGGATGAGGCGTGGAGAAGGAATGAGATGGGCGAAACGCGAGGAGGAAGCAGCAATGGAACCCCGAAGCACACAGGACTAGACCGTGTCGTGGAAGCGCCGAGATCGGCCAGGTGAACCCCGCCGCGAAGTGAAGGGCCTGCCTGGCACTGAGCCCTCCAGCAGCGTCTGAGAGAGCCAAGACCTACAAGTGCAAGCTCCACACCGGGACTGACCCAGGGACAGACAAAGAATTCTCAACGGGCCACGATGACTACTTTCTCAAGGACTTCGCCGAAGTTTGACTTCTCTTTCCTAAAACTCATCTGCCTGACACTTGCTTCAGGTTAAGGAGCCAGTCAGGCTCCCCTTTCTCCCATCCCTTCTTCGCTTCCCTTCTGTCCCCTTTACAGCACTGCGCCTCTTGCCCAGCTTTCTATGGTGCATCTCCCCACAGTATGGAAAAATATAGACCCTCGGGCAGCAAAGAGGGGGGCCTAAAACCACTAGGGTCCTCATTCAAGGCATCATAAACCAGACACGAGGCTTTGGGGCTTCCCTGTCTTATGCAAGTTTCTGGTAAGGTCATGACATCAGAAATAATGGCGTTTCATTTACTGGAACTAACACTCATGGCATTAGAAATACGGAGTTTCAGCCTTGGCAGGAATGACAGTTTTCACGGAGAAATCCTGACTCTTTCATTCCCCAACCACTGCAAATGAATGCCTTTTCCCTAAGGCAGAGTCTTGTTACCACAAAGCAAAGAGAGCATCAGAAGGCAACACCGAAGACTGTGGGGTCTTCTCTCGCCCCAGGGGCACTCTCCAAGAAGGCTGCTGTGCCTAATGCCACCCCCACCAACCGTTTGAGAAGAAGTCTAAAGCAGATGGTTGTCATGAGATGCGTACCACATTCATTTCACTTCAAAAACTAAGTCAAGGGGCGCCTGGGTGGCTCAGTGGGTTAGGCCGCTGCCTTAGGCTCGGGTCATGATCTCAGGGTCCTGGGATCGAGTCCCGCATCGGGCTTTCTGCTCAGCGGGGAGCCTGCTTCCTCCTCTCTCTCTCTCTGCCTGCCTCTCTGCCTACTTGTGATCTCTCTCTGTCAAATAAATAAATAAAATCTTAAAAAAAAAAAAAAAAAAAAAAAACTAAGTCAAATGACTTCAGACCGAAAGCAAGCCCGGCCTAGATGATTTACTGTTCACCCATTAGAGCCACTACGGCAGGTCAGGCCGTAGACAGTATCCACAAACTGAACAACCTAACTCTGCAGCTCCCAGGTCTGGCAAAATGTATTCAAATGTGATACAGTTTTTAAACAAAACTCCTTATTGGCAGAAGTACAATAAAATGAACAATATTTCCACTTTCTCGATCATTTCTAAATACAGCCAGTTAAACAAGATACTTCTAAGGAAAAGACTAACGTGTATAAGAAGAGTCATTGGATAAATTTCAGAGAAACTCTTTTTGGTATACTTGATGGTTTCCAATTCTCTGCTTTCAACAAAATCAAGAGCAGTATTTAAAATCTTACTTAGTGTTACTGCTAGCTGGTAAACCATTAAACATTATTGTGATGACAGACCAGTATATAATTTTTAGCCTAAAATTCAGGAGGACTCCAATGAACTGAGTACAGTTATAACAAAATTTCTTACTATCTACTTATTTAGGTCAATAAAATTTCCCCACCTTTAACTCTCTATTAAAAAAACATGAAGATTAGAGTTGAGGCTAAACCTTACTTCATTTAGTCAATAAAAATATTCGTCCACAGACATATAAACTAATTAAAAGAACAGTTCTGGGGCGCCTGGGTGGCTCAGTCAGTTAAGCATTTGACTTTTGATTCTAGCTCAGTTCTCAATCTCAGGCTGAAGTCACGCCCCATACTGGCCTCCACACTGGGCACAGAACCTACTTAAAAACAAACAGTTCAATCATTTCATTAAGAGATGCATGTCCAAATTTGAAAAAATGTTTTAGGTAGTGTGATATACTAGCTAAACATATGTAATATAAATGTATTTAGTTTGTAATATATTTTGCATTTAATCAACTGTGTACTATTGAGAACTGTAACTTCATCTATAAACAATATTAACATTTGGAGACTTAAAGAAAACTGTCAGTCTCGGGTGCCTGGGTGGCTCAGTGGGGTAAGCCTCTCTCTGCCTTCAGCTCAGGTCATGGTCTCAGGGACCTGGGATCAAGCCAGGACCATCATCGGGCTCTCTGCTCAGTGGGGAACCTGCTTCCCCCCAACCCTGCCTGCCTCTCTGCCTACTTGTGATCCCTCCCTCTGTCAAATAAATCAATCTTAAAAAAAAAAAAAAGAAGAAGAAGAAGAAAACTGTTAGTCTCTTTTAAAATTCAATTTATGGGGGCATCTGGGTGGCTCAGTTGGTTAAGCCTCCGACTCTTGACTTCTGATCAGATCGTGATCTCAAGGTCCTGAGATCAAATCCCACACCAGGCTCTGCACTCAGCGAGGAGTCTGCTTGAGATTCTCTCTCCCTCTCTCCCAGCCCTCCCCGCTGTATGTGCACACTCTCTAAAATAAATCAATCTTTTAAAAAAAATTTCCATTTGTATGCATATTTGTGCAGCAGATGACAGTGTTGACCAAGCTAGATCTGAACAAGCAAAATCCGTAAAAGATTTTGAGGCACAGAGTTATAATCATTTCAAAAATAAAATTCTCTGGTATTATTCAAACTCATTCCCAACACATGACTTCACCAACAACTCGCTCCACTTTTCCTATTCTCTATATCAAAATTTGCTTTGGAAAAAAAATAATGTTTTTATTATGAATTATGAATAACACTAAAGCAAACTTCTAAAATGTGAGAAGAAGTCAGATTACTTTAATCTGTAAAATATTCATGTGTAATAGGTTTAACATGACACAAACCTTAACAGGCATCCAAGCAGCCAAAAACGAACTTGCTCTGTACTTGAAGAACTAGCTTCCATGCAAGGTCGGAGAGGTGCGGAGGGGTGAAGGACCCAGCACCCGCAACACTACACAGACCTCAGCCCTCCAAGGGAAATGGGAACTCGGCGTGATCGTCTCCACTCCACAGAGGGGGCACTGAGGCTCGCTGGTTAAGGAACTCATCAGCAGGCCACTACTAGCAGTGAGGTTCCCACCAAGGCCTGACTCACAAGGGAAAGCTGTTTTCCGCCCAACTGGGTCGCTTGGGGTGGTTTCTGATACAGAGACTCAACTGTGCTTCATGATTTTGTAAAGTTTACTTTCTCATGGTCTAATTCTTTGAAAAACTGAAGCCGATATAATAGTAACACAAACTGGGAATCTGAGAACATTTCATCCCTGTATTATAATGGGTAAGAAGAGCTTAATCAAACACAACAAACTTAAAGTGACTCTTGTTACTGATTACCGTATGTCCTTCAACAGTTAGTTACTGCTTTCCAACATGCCCTTGAAATGTCCTGCAATCTATAATCCTCTGTTGTGACTTGAGTCCTATTTCTAAGAAATCAGACAGAAGCTTATCTGGACTGAAAAACAAACAAACAAACAAACAAACAAAACAAACAAAAAAAACCCCACAAGGGTATACACAGGCAAACCAAGGATGAAAAACTAGCGAATACATGAGGAGTATGGATCTTGGCTGTGATGAGCTGAAATTTTTTTAAATTACTGTTATGTTAGTCACCATACAGCACATCATTAGTTTTTGATGTAGTGTTCCATGATTCACTGTTTGCGTATAACTTCAGTGTTCCATGCAATCCGTGCCCTCCTTAATACCCATCACCAGGCTCACCCATACCTCCTCCCCTCTAAAGCCCTCAGTTTGTTTCCCCACGTCCACAGACTCTCATGGATCATTTTTCCCTTCCTTTTCTTAATGTCCTCCATGCTACTCCTTACGTTCCACAGGTAAGTGAAACCATATAAGACTTTGACTTTTAGCATAATCTCCTCCAGTCCCATCCATGTTGATGCAAAAGTTGGGCATTCATCCTTTCTGATGTCTAATATTCCATTGTGTATATGGACCACATCTTCTTTATCCATTTGTTTATTAAAGGGCATCTTGCCTCTTTCCACAGTTTGGCTATTGTGGACATTGCCGCTATCAACATTGGGGTGCATATGGCCCTTCTTTTCACTACATCTGTATCTTTGGGGTAAATACCCAGTGGTGCAATTGCTGGGTCACAGGGTAGCTCTGTTTTAAATTTTTTGAGGAACTTCCATACAGTTTTCCAACGTGGCTGCACCAATTTTCATTCCCACCAACAAGTGTAAGAGGGTTCCCCTTTCTCCACACCTTCAAGAACACTTGCCATTTCTTGCCATGTCAATTTTTGCCATTCTAACTGGTGTAAGGTGGTATGTCATTGTGATTTTGATTTCAATTTCCCTGATGGCTAATGATGATGAACACTTTTTCGTGTGTCTGTTGGCCATTTGTAGGTCTTCTTTGGAGAAGTGCCTGTTCATGTCTTCTACCGATTTTTTTTTTTTAAGATTTTATTTATTTATTTGTCAGACAGAGATCACAAGTAGGCAGAGAGGCAGGCAGCAGGCAAAGAGAGAGAGAGAGAGGAGGAAGCAGGCTCCCTGCTAAGCAGAGAGCCCAATGTGGGGCTCCATCCCAGGACGCTGGGATCATCACCTGAGCCAAAGGCAGAGGCTTTAACCCACTGAGCCACCCAGGTGCCCCTTTCTACTGATTTTTTTTGACATCATTATCTGTTTTGTGTGTGCTGAGTTTGAGAAGTTCTTTATAGATCTTGGATATCAGCCCTCTGTCTATAGTGTCATTTGCATATCTTCTCCCATTCTGTGGGTTGCCTCTTTGTTTTGTTGACTGTTTCCTTTGCTGTGCAGAAGCTTTTGATCTTGATGAAGTCCCAAAAGTTCATTTCTCCTTTTGTCTCCCTTCCCTTTGGAGACAAGTCTTGAAAGAAGTTGCTGTGGCCAATGTCAAAGAGGTTACTGCCTATGTTCTCCTCTAGATTTTGATGGATTCCTGTCTCACACTGAGGTCTTTCATCCACTCTGGATGAAAAAACAAAGAGTTTATCTTTGTGTCTGGTATAAGAGTACGGTCCAGTTCCATTCTTCTGTATATAGCTGTCCAATTTTCTCAGCACCATTTACTGCAGAGACTGTCGTTTTTCCACTGGATATTTTTTCCTGCTTTGTTGAAGATTAGTTGACCATAGGGTTGAGGGTCCATATCTGAGCTCTCTACTCTGTTCCACTGGTCTATGTATCTGTTTTTGTGCCAGTACCAATGCTGTCCTGGTGATCACAGCTTTGTAATATAGCTTGAAACCAGGCAATGTGATGCCCTCAGCTTTTTCTTTTTCAACATTTCCTTAGCGATTCGGGGTCTTTTCTTGTTTCAAATTTTAGGATTGTTTGTTCCAGCACTTTGAAAAATGCCATTGGCATTATGATTGGGATGGCACTGAAAGTATAGATTGCTCTGGGTAGCATAGACATTGTCACAAAGTTTATTCTTCCAATCCCTGAGCATGGACTGTTCTTCCATCTTTCTGTGTCTTCTTCAATTTCTTTCATGAGTGCTTTGTACTTCCTAGAGCATATATTCTTTACTTGGGTTAGGTTTATTCCAAGGTATCTTGTGGTTTTGGTGCTATTGTAAATGGAATCCATTCTCTAATTTCTCTTTCTACAGTTGTATTGTTAGTGTATCAGAAAGCAAATGATTTCTGGACGCTGATTTTGTATCCTGCCACATTACTAAATTACTGTATGAGTTCTAGTAATTTGGGGATGGAGACATTTGGGTTTTCCACATAGAGGATCATGTCATCTGTGAAGAGAAAGTTTGACTTCTTTGCCAATTTGAATACCTTTCATTTCTTTTTGTTGTCTGATTGCTGTTGCTAGGCCTTCTAGTACTGTGTTGAACAACAGTGGTGATGATGGGCATCCTTGTCATGTTCCTGATCTCAATGGGAAGGCTCTTAGCTTTCCCCCATGGAGAATGATACTCGCTGTAGAGTTTTTCATAGATGGATTTTATGAAGTTGAGGAACGTTCTCTCTATCCCTATACTCTGAAGAATTTTAATCAGGAAAGGATGCTGTATTTTGTCAAATGCTTTTTCTGCCATCAATTGAGAGGACCATATGGTTCTTGTCTCTTTTCTATGTCTTCTGTCACACTGATTGATTTGTAAACATTGAACTACCCTTGTATCCCAGGGATAAATCCCACCTAGTCATGATGGATAATCCTTTTAATGTACTGTTGGATCCTATTAGCTAGGATCTTGTTGAGAATTTTGGCATCCACATTCATCAGGGATACAGGTCTCCAATTCGCTGGTTTGGGGACCAAGGTAATGCTGGCCTTATAGAAAGAGACTGGAAGTTTTCCTTCTGTTTCTATTTTTTGAAACAGCTTCAGGAGAACGGGTATTATTCCTTCTTTGAATGTTTGGTAGAATTCCCCCAGGGAATCCAACAGGCCCAGGACGCTTGTTTTTTGGGAGGTTTTTGATCACTGCTTCGATCTCGTAACTGGTTATTGGTCTATTCAGGTTGTCAATTCCTTCCTGTTTCAGTCTTGGCAGTTTACAGGTTTCCAGGAATGCATCAACTTCTTCCAGGTTGCTTAATTTATTGTGATATAGCTGTGGATAATAATTTCTGATAATTGTATTTATTTCCTTTGTGTTAGTTGTGATCTCACCCCTTTCATTCATAATTTTATTAATTTGGGTCCTTTCTCTTTTCTTTTGGGTAAGTCTGGCCAGTGGTTTGTCAATCTTATTAATTCTTTCAAAGAACCAGCTTCTAGTTTCATTAACATGTTCTACTGTATTTTTTTTTTTTTTAAGATTTTATTTATTTATTTGACAGACAGAGAACACAGGTAGGCAGAGAGGCAGGTAGAGAGAGGAAGGGAAGCAGGGTCCCTGCTGAGCAGAGAGCCCAATGTGGGGCTCAATCCCAGGGTCCTGGGATCATGACCTGAGCCGAAGGCAGAGGCTTTAACCCACTGAGCCACCCAGGTGCCCCTTCTACTGTATTTCTGATTTCTAATTCATTGACCTCTCCTCTAATCTTAATTATTTCCCTTCTCATGTGTGGGTTAGGTTTAATTTGTTGTTGATTCTCCAGATCTTTAAGGTGTAAAGACAGTGTGTGTATTCAGGACATTCCTATTGTTTTGAGTGAGGCTTGGATGGCTATGTATTTCTTCCTTAGGACCACCTTTCCCATACGCAGTAGGTTTTGGATCTATGTGTCTTCGTTCTCATTAGTTTCCATAAATTGATTAAGTTCTTCTTTGATTTCCTGATGGGCCCAAATATTCTTGAGCAGGATGGTCTTCAGCTTCCAAGTGTCCGAATTTCTTCCAAACTTTGAAATTTTAATTTTAAAAGTATAACATGGTTTTTAGTAATGTACGTAACTGACACTATTTTCTGTTTACTTAATTCTGTAACTGTGTCAACCCAAGTGCACCTAACTAGCTAGTCAATGACTCAGTGCCCCACACCATGCTTTCTCCTTAATTCAATAGGGTCATGAGGAAGAAAAAAGCACACTCACCTGATAAGCACGTCATTAGGCCCAAGGCCAGCATAGCCCCAGCCAACACCGTCAGCCGATTATAGCGCATTGCCATGATGGCTGCTATAAAAAATGTCTTATCACCCAGTTCAGACACAATGATAACTGATATGGCAGCAACAAATGCATGGATAAATCCCAAGTTCGTCTGAGTAGCTGGATCTTCTTTATTGCCATGAACCGGGGCAGCTGGTGTAAATCCTTTCTGAAATAAAAAAGATACATACAGCTGTATCAGCTATTTTTTGGAAAAAATCGTTACTTAAAATTCTTTTAGTTTTGGATGTGAATTGAAGTTTTTCTGTCACTGTCATTAACTCACTAAGGACTCTGAAAGCCATTTGTAACGACCGAAACTTCTAACTGATAGATGCTACAATGCAGATCCAAGTATAATTCTGTAAAATAATTTTTTAAAGGAGACCAGCTATAGCCAAATATTAAAATTACTCTATTTCCCAAACATTTGAGATTAGTTCTTAGCTATGTCTCATTCAGATTTTTATTTGTAACTTGAATGGAAGAGTCAGATATGTTTACCAAACATTCAAGTCAAAGAAAGCAGAGAGAAGCTGCTTTAACATTTTACAGGACAAAATAGGATCTAGAAAGTTCTCAACAGGCTAGAGCAAGAAATGGCTCTAGCTGTGATTTAATATAGCTGGACATAAAAATACATAAAGAACTTATAAAATACCAAAAAACCCCAATAATCTGATTAAAATGGGCAGAGGACCCGAACAGATATTTTTCCAAAGACATCCAGATGGCCAACAGCCACATGGAATGACGCCCCACATCACTCATCATCAGGGAAATGCAAATCACAACCACAATGAGGTACCACCTCACACCTGTCAGAATGGCTAGGATCAAAAAGATACACATGTTGGTGAGGACGTGGAGAAAGAGGAACCCTCGTGCACCTGGTGGGAATGTAAACTGATGCAGCCAATGTGGAAAACAGTACGGGGGCTCTTCAAAAACTTAAAAATAGAACGACCCTATGAACCAGTACAGAGTATTTACCCAAAGCAAACAAAAACGCTAATTTGAAAAGATCTATGCACTTCTATGTTTACTGCAGCATTATTTAAAATAGCCGGACAGGGAAAGAACCTAAGTGTTCACCAACAAAAGAAGACAGTATTTTCTCTCTCTCTCTCTCTCACACACACACACACACGCGCGCGCACACACACACGCACGCAATGAATCTCAGCCATTAAAAAAATGAGTCTTGGGGCGCCTGCATGGCTCAATCCGTTAAGCATTTGCCTTGGCCTCCTCACGTCATGATCCTGGGGTCCTGGGATCAGGGCCCTGAGTCGGGCTCCCTGCTCAGTGGGAGTCTGCTTCTCCCTCTCCCATTACCCCTGCTTGTGTGCTCTCTCTCTAATAAATACATAAAGTCTTTCAAAAAAAAATGAGATCTTGCCACTGCAACAACATGGATGGACCTAGAGGGTATTATGCTAAGCGAAATCAGAGAAAGACAATAACATCTGGTTTCACTTACGCATAGAATCTAAAAAACAAAACAAAAAAGCAAGCAAAACACAGGAACAGACTCATAATTGCAGAGATATGATAGTTGCCAGAGGGGTGGGGGTAGGAGGACGGGCAAGATGGGGGAAGGGGAGTAGGGGTACCGGCCTGCAGCTATGGAGGGAGTGCATCATGGGAAAGAAGGGGACAGCCCTGAGAATACGGTCAACGGTGCATGGTTACCTTGTCTGGTGACAGACAGTAGGCACACCTGTGAGGTAGCAAACATACAGAGCTGTCGCATCACCATGCTGTGCACCTGAAACTCATGTAATGCTGTGTGTCAACTACACGTCAATAAAAAAAATTAAAACTGTTAAAAAGATGTACACATATAGAGCTGGATATATGATAGTGCTATGCCAGTGTCTAAACAATCCTAGGAGGTGTCCTGTGGTCTAATAAAAACGACAAACCTGGGGCGCCTGGGTGGCTCAGTGGGTTAAGCCTCTGCCTTCGGCTCAGGTCATGACTTCAGGGTCCTGGGATCGAGCCCTGCATCGGGCTCTCTGCTCAGCAGGGAGCCTGCTTCCCCCTCTCTCTCTGCCTTTCTCTCTGCCTACTGTGATCTCTCCCTGTGTTAAATGAATTTAAAAAACAAAAACAAAAACAAAAAAACAACAAACCTAAGTCTTGGTTGGCATTAAGGTCACTTTAAGCTGAAATGTGACCATGCTCCAAGAAGCAAGAAGTACCTGATTACTTTTTAATAGGTAGTGACAAGTCCATTATTCTGTGCTGCCCAGCTGCACAGAATCTGTGCAGTCCTGCACAGTTCTGGGGCACCACCGTGGAGAAGGCCCCCTGAAGATCATCCCAGACAGAAGAGGCTCTCAAGCTAGAGGGTGGCAGGCTGTTGTGAGGCCACGACCAGCCTGTGTCAGCTAAGAATGTTTTTTATAGAGGCATCTGGGTGGCTCAGTCATTAAGCACTGCCTTCAGCTCAGAGCATGATCCTGGGATCAAGTCCCGCACTGGGCTCCCTGGTCCTCAGGAAGCCTGTTCTTCCTCTCCCTCTCCCCCTGCTCGTGGCCCCTCTCTGGCTACGTCTCTCTCTCTCCCTCTCTGTGTGTGTCCAAAAAATAAAATCCTTAAAAGAAAGAATTTTTTTTACATTTTTAAGGGGTTCCAAAAAATAAAAAGAGGGACAGAAGGGGGAGAGATGGAAGAAGGAAGGGAAAACTCTGCAACAGAGACCTTAAAAACCTAAAATATTACCTGGCCCGTTAAAAAAAAGTTTCCAACTCAGGCTCTAAAACAATCAAAGAAGGGACAAGGAGAAACCAGGTGCTTATGTTCCCATGGCCGCAAAAAGTCTGCGGGTCTGTATCTACACTGCGGGGTCCCAAGAGGTAGAACTAGAAAGTCACAGGTGCTAGCTTTAGGGGGCAATTTTAGCTTACCCCAGAGAAAAGAGTTCTCCCCCAAGATAGCCATGTGAAGCCATACTGGATGGCTAGAGAAGGCAGCCAGTCTCCTCCTCTGAGTTCCAGAGAAGAGGACCTCCCCTCACGGGACATGCACTGTGTCGGAGGTCCGCCACCGGGACCATTTTGTCTCTCAAGGGTCTTAATGCAATGTCCAGAGACGCTGTCACAACTGAGGGTGAACTCCTGGCATGTGGCAGGCAAAAGCCACAGTTGCTGCTATGGACAGATCGCCATGCTCAGGACGGCCCCAACCTCCACAGGAAAGAATTCATCTCTAGTTCCCAGGCTGGGAAACTGCGGACTAGACAAATCGCTTCTGAATGTCTCCTCCTAGCCTAACAGCCAACCTTTAATTAACTTTTAAAGCCCATGAATCTCTAGAAACCTAAGAGATGAAAAAGAGAAAGAAACTCCAGAAACACATATGATATTTGACAGGGTAAAAAACAGAAGTATTTTGATTTACAAAGGTCCTAGTCAGAGATGTCAGAGGTAAGAATAAAATTCTAAATTCTTAGTGCACACGGCATTCCTCAACTCACGACAGGAACAGGAGTCCCAATTCCACAGTAGAGATCAGCAAGATTTAAGCATTTACCAGACGAGACCTCTGAGCTAAAAACTGGGGCAATTTAATGTTTTAGAAAATATCTGATGTTAGGACTAAATCAAAAGGACAGCCTTGGAAGCCAGCTCTTTATTAACCAACTACCATTTTAAGAAATTCTTGCTTTCTTGGGCACCTGGGTGGCTCAGTTGGTTGAGCGACTGCCTTCAGCTTAGGTCATGATCCCGGAGTCCAGGGATGGAGCCCCACATCAGGCTCTTCTCAGCGGGGAGTCTCCTTCTCCCTCTGACCTTCCCTCCTCTCCTGCTCTCTCTCAAATAAACAAACTCTTAAAAAAAAAAAAGAAAAGAAAAAGAAATTCTTGCTTTCTCTCCATGACCATTTTAGCTCCATCTATGCTGACGGTCCTTTAAAGATGAGCTTCCTTTCTCTTCAAATACCCTAGATCATTAAGCATCATTAAAAAAAATAAGCATTTCAACTTGGCTCTCATTAATACAACCATTTCCCTCCTGTATGAAGGAATTTCACTGTAAAGTATTTAGGAGCTGAAATCCAAGAAAATGTTTAGGAATAAATATACACCATCTATAATCAATTAGCTCTAAGCTCAAAACCAGAAAATGTTTACTTTTAAAAACACAGGGATCAAAACTGCATATTCTCCCGACCTTATAATTCCCAACCATAAAGCCCTGGATTTATTACTCAGCCTGTTTCTCTGTGATATGATGACAAAATAAAACTTGCCTTCCAAGGACAACAAAACAAAAAACCACATATTCTTAAAAACTTTCTATATACACAACACGAGAAAATCAACCTGCAGCTTTTATCATATATTAGGCTAGTCTTGGATATCCAAAAAAATAGTGTTAAACCACCAACCACTGTGATAAGAATTGAAAACCGAAGCATCAGGGTATTACGGAGGTCGATTTTTAAAACTTTAAAAAATTTTTAAAGTGCTAATAACACGGTCAGAAAATGATCACTGGTTGTCAAAGACCTAACTGCTTACAGTGTGCAGGGAGCATCTCCTTTTTCTAATTCACCTTCAGGATAACTTGCAGCGGTTTAATGTGTGGCTCTGGAATCAGACTGCCCGGGCCCACAGCCAAGGCCTTACCACTTACTGTACGACCTTGGGCCCGGAAGCTTACTTCCCCGTGACTCAAGCTGCAGGGCTGCTGTGAAAATTAAATGAGCTCCCACACAGAAAGCTTTAGGATGACGCCTAGCCACACAGCAAGCACTCAGGGACACACAGCAACCACAACGTACCATAATGGCCAGTTTCATCCCTGTAAAACGAAATTGGTTCGTTAAGTTGGTCACTAACGATGAGCCTCATGCTCCCTATGGAAGGATGGGCCAGAGCAGCAGCGTCCAGCAGAAAATAACGCAAGCCACAGAATTTACATTTTCTGGTAACCACGTTTTAAAAATGTAAAAACAGATAAAGTTATTTTTAATAATATTTTACTTAACCCGACATAGGCAAAGCACTACTCTGGGAACACGGCATTCCTTTTTCTCCACACCGGCATCTACCTACTCAGCACACCCAGCTCACGCACGTCCCCACTTAGCCAAGCCACAGTTTTCCAGTGCGGAAGGATGGCCACATGGCTCGGGCTAAAGTTCTGGGCAGCGCAACACAAGAATCTGTTGAGCTTCTGATAACCACCAGCCTTCAGTCACGCAGTCCTACCGCCCTTCCTACATCCTTTTTCTGATTCGCCTTGGTTCCTCAAGATCCAGCTTACAGAGAAGCTCGTAAGCAAGGCCTAGCCCGACGCCTCCCACCCCTAACCACCTGCGATCCTCAGGAGAAAGTGAATGCATTCCGTGGGCACGGCAGGTACACGTCTGAAGCGAAGTTTACGACAGGAGCCCTAGGGGAGTTCATCTCTCTGTACTAGAAGCATGTGCAAATGTACTGTCATCCGTAGTAACAGACGACAAAGTAACTAAATGTCCATCGACAGGCAACTGGTTAAACAAAGGGTCGCTCTGTGTATCAGAATGTTTTCTAAAACAGAAGAAAAGTAAAAATTAGAATGTTTTCTTTATACCAATAAAGAAAAATCGGGAAGATATTTTTAAATTGGAAAAAAGCAGCTATTATGCGTGTAGTCATTGTATGTGTGTGTGTGGAGGGGCGCGGAGGGAGGGCAGTACAGTTTGGTATCGCTGTTAATGCACGCCAGGTCTCAGTGATCAGTTAACAGAGGGTGTTTACAGGAAAGAAACCAGGATGACCACAACAGGAGTTGGCAAACTTTTTCTTAAAGGGACAATGTTTAATCTCACGGGCCACAAAGTCTCTGTGGTAACTACGCAACCCCAGATGTTGGAGCTGGAGAACAGCCACAGAGAAGACTTTAATGAAAGAGCATGGCTCTGCTCCAGTAAAAAACTTTCTTTATGGGGCACCTGGATGGCTAAGTGGGTTAAGCCTCTGCCCTTGCTCAGGTCATGATCTCAGGGTCCTGGGATCAAGCCCCAAATTGGGCTCTTTCCTCAGCGGGAAGCCTGTTTCCCCCTCTCTCTCTGCCTGCCTCTCTGCCTACTTGTGATCTCTCTGTTAAATAAATAAAAAAATAAAATCTTAACAAACAAACAAAAACAAAAAACAACCTAGGAGCCAGTGGTAAAACGTAGTCAGCTGACTCCTCAAACTAGAATACAAGAGGAGGAGGAGACATACTGTTTCACTCTATGTTCTTTGTACTTGTGGGGTTTTTTTGGTTTTTTTGGTGTTTTCCATACACATGACTACAGACACCTGCTGTGTATCACTTCAAAAATCTCTCGACCCAATCTCTCACTCTGCTTATGGAGAACCAATTCTTCAAAGGCTATTCATGGGTTTCAGGCAGGTTCAACCAGAAAGCAGGGGCTCTGCACCCCTTCACTGCCTGGCAGTCTGGAGGAGCTACACCTGTGGAGCAACCTTTGACCAAAGTGGGCTCTCATTTTGTTAGCCTCCCTGAAGCCTCAGCAGGATTCGGGACCAGCCACTTCAACTTCAAAATGCACTGGGGCACATGCCCTTACTCACTGCGAGGACTGACAACTGCAAAGATTACAGGCATGTTCTGAGAAAAGGGAGTAAACCCATCAGATGCATGGCTGGGGTAAGACGAGAAAGATAAACTGAGCCCAAACTGAAACTCCCGTTTGTTCTGACCAGCAAGAAGCCCTGAAAAGTCTGAGCAGAAGCCACAAATGCCATCAAGGCACTGTGGCTAATAGATCAGGGCAGAAAGCAGAGAAGGCTGGCAGCCACTGGACCAGTGAATGAGGAGATCAGCCGCGTAAGACCAATGTTGAAGACACTTCAGAGAAAGGACAATTCTGCACATGATGGAAAGGGAAAACATCAAGAGAACTTTAAAAAGTGGTGGTGGGGGGGTGAGGTTGGGGGGGGAATGGATCAAAGACGATGGTACGGTTTTCTGCTGGGTGTACTGGGAGGAATATTTATATTCCTACAAAGTGTGTGGGCAAGTGGGAAAATAATAAGGTTTAGTTTCAGATATGTTCACCGGGAGGCAGTAAAAAGCATTTCAAATGAAGGCTTCCAAGAGGCCACCAGAACTGGGACACCTGAGCGGAGTCCAGCCCAGTCTCGAGGTGTGCGTCTGCTTGCTGACAGCCTGCACTGATCAGCTAGGGCTCTGCGAGTAGATGGGATTTCCAAGGGAAAGGGAAACTAGATTAAGTTGAAAAAATGAGCCTTAGAGAAAGTCTTTACCAGGGGGAGGGGGCGGAGTGGGGGGGGGGGGGACAGCAACAACACTACAACTGTCTTAAACAATCAGAGGGCCAGGCAGGAGAGCACCACAGATGGTCAAGTTAGGGGCAGGCACCACTCGCTCAGCTACTAACTAGATGCCAAGTATTTTAATATATGCTGTTTAACCAGCTTCTCAAAACACTGAGCACTGGGACACCTGGGTGGCTCAGTTGGTTAAGCAGCTGCCTTCAGCTCAGGTCATGATCCCAGTGTCCTGGGATCGAGTCACACATCGGGCTCCTTGCTCGGCGACGGGGAGCCTGCTTCTCCCGCTGCCTCTGCCTGCCTCTCTGTCTGCCTGTGCTCGCTCTCTCTCCCTCTCTCTCTGACAAATTAATTAATTAATTAATTAAAAAAAACACAAAAAACAAAAAAAAACCTGAGCACTGTTATCTCAACATAATGTAAGAGGAGAGACTGAAACTTACTAAGACTCAAGGACATCCCGCCAAGATGGGGTAAAGGCTCTTAAAGAGGAGGGTGAACAGTGTGAAATGAGAGCTGAAAAGGACCCCCGAATATAGCAAGTAGGGAGGTCTAGGTACCCTTCAAAACCGAATTTCAGTGAAAAAACAAAGACCAAAGCCAATAAGGAAGACTAGAGTGAGGCAAAAGAGCAGTTAATTCCCTAATCCCCAGTGAGAAATATGGTCAAGGGGTGCCTGGGTGGCTCTGTGGGTTAAGCATGTGCCTTTGGTTCAGGTCATGATCCCACGGTCCTAGGATCGAGTCCCGCATCAGGCTCCCTGCTCAGTGGGGAGCCTGCTTCTCCCTCTCTCTCTGACAAATAAATTAAATAAAACCTTTTCAAAAAATCTGATTTCTAAAACTGAAGAATATAAACAAAAACAGTCAAGTAGTTAAGTTATTGGTCTTTTTCTCCCCTTCTCCAAAAAGGAGAAGACTGTGGGCTGGTGTCAGCAGACAGAAAGGAGCCGACCAAAGGGAGAGAATAAAGACCGTGAGGAGGGCGAGTAGCGGAGGTCGGAAGAGACCATGCACGGGGACACGGAGAAGAGGGGCGGGAAGGATGGCAGTCTGGCCCCACACACGGAGACAGGCAGGAAGTGGAGATGCTCCAGGCCGCTCACAGGCAGGGACTGTAACTCTGGGATCCCACTATCCAGTTACACTGGAAGACCAGTCAGTGGTGAAACACCAGTGTCTGCCTTCGTTCAGATACCACCATTTCAGTATTTGAATTTGGGGGTCAGATGCAAATGTTTTATATCTTGAGATGCAAAAAAAAAAAAAAAAAAAAAAATTGCTGAATAAGACTCATACTCAATTAAAATTAGTTCCAAACTGAAAGATGGAGCTGGGGGGGGGCGGGGGCTAAGTTCTTCCTTTAGAAAGTGTTCCTTCTCTTGATCTTCAAGAGAAGGATGAACATGCCGACAAGGCAAACAATAGCTCCTACTTGAGTCCTAGAGTTCAGATGTGCACACCGGCGGCAGTGACCTGAAAGAAAGCAGCCTGGGAACCCCAGGGGCACCTCCATGAGGCTGCCCACGCCTATGAAACAAGGACTGGTCTCCCTGCAAGAAAACAGCAAGAAAGCCGATCGACAAAGGTCATCATGTAAGAGGTGAAATCTGGAGATAAAGAGGTCTAGAGGAAAATGTTTAGAATTGGCTGAGAACGGTCTCCTCACTGTTACTTTACCATATCAAGTCAGAAATGCCTTTCCCACAAGATGGAAAATGTGCACAAAAATACATGTGCAACTTAAATAAGACACCATGGAAAAACCTGGTTTTAAAAGACTTGTACAGGTGCCTGGGTGGTGCAGTCAGTGAAGCATCAAGACTCTTGATTTCAGCTCAGGTGGTGACCACAGGGTCCTGAGATGTAGCCCTGTATCCTGTGACCCGGGCTCCAGTTTCAGCAGGGAGTCGGCTTGAGATGCTCTCTCTCCCTCTGCCGCTTCCCCTGTTCATATATGCTCTCTCCCTAAATAAAAAGTTTTTAATTAATAAGCAAATATAAAAAATAAGAGATTGTATTTAAAGATAAAATTGTGTTTTATTATAAATTTCACTAGAATGTCTTTTTATCTGTGAATGGTTAGGTTTGATGTTATTTTTTATGTTACTTGTTAATTCATATTAGAATACTATGTATTTAATAGATTTTTGTAAATGCATTTTAATGAGTTAAACCTTATTTTTGTTAATTTTATAATGTATTTATAAAGTGAGATTTGAAATATATTAAATGTATTTAGCTTCACTGATTTTTTTTTAATTGCTTTGACAGTAGAATACCACCAAACAAAATCTGTAACATAATGATCACTTCATTTTGACAGAGCAATCATGAGTAAGACAAGAATCACCTGACAGCCTCTATCTTTGCTATGAAGAGGCTAGAACTGAGCAGTTGGGGTTGGGCGGGATGGAGCATGAGTGCAACCTCATGAAAATGGAAAAATGTTTATAAAATTATCACACAGGTAGTGATCTGAAGGGGCACAGGCACCCGAATGCTTACAGTAGCAATGTCCACAATAGCCAAACTATGGAAAGAACCTAGATGTCCATCAACAGATGAATGGATAGAGAAGATGTGGTATATATACACAATGGAATACTATGCAGCCATCAAAAGGAATGAAATCTTGCCATTTGCAATGACATGGATGAAACTAGAGGGTATTAGGCTGAGCGAAATAAGTCAATCAGAGAAAGACAAACATCATATGATCTCTCTGATATGAGGAATTTGAGAAGCAAGGTGGGGAGTTGTGGGGGGCAGGGAAGGAAATAATGAAACAAGATGGGATCAGGAGGGAGACAAACCACAAGATACTCTTAATCTCACAAAACAAACAGGGTTGCTGGGGGGTGGGGGTTGGGGAGAGGGTGGCTGGGTTATGGACATTGGGAGGGTATGTGTTATGAAGTGTGTAAGCCTGATGATTCACATACCTGTACCCCTGGGACAAATAATATATGTCAATACAAAAATTAAATAAATAAAAAAATAAAATATTGCACAGAAGGCCTTCTCACAGTTCAAAGATAATAAATAAAAGAAATGTCAAGAAACAGTAAAGCAGAAATACAGTAACAAGAATTTGTACTGGGTGAGGTAATAGGCTTTTGTGGCTTTATCAACTGTGCTATGCAACCAGAGCGATTCTGTGGACATCCAGAATATGCAGCTAATTGTAAACTGCCTTAAAAAATCTGTCTGATCTCCCTCAACTAAATGGACCTAAGGCTTCTTGGATTACATGCTCTGCCCAGGGAAAGAAAGAAAGAAAGAAAGAAAAAAAAAACAAAAAACAACTAAGTAAATCACTAGAAGCAAAAACTGCATAAATGAAAAGGATCCAAGTGACCAACAACTACTCTTCCCATGGGTTTGTAAACTGGGGTTTATTTGTAACTTTCAGTAGAGAGTGAAGCCCCAACTTTTTTAGCTGACTGGGCGGGGGGGGGGGGGGGGGGGGGGGGGGGGGGGGGAGACGACGACAATGTAGAAAGCCCTGTCAGAAGTTCAGTTATCTTGCTTCAAAGTATCCTGAGGTGTAACATTTTCATAACACATCCTACATGTGAATGTCTACCAGTGAAGGAGAGATTCTCCCCACCCATTTTCAGAAGTCCACTCTCACACAGCAGCATGAAAAAAAAGTAAATTTAAATAACCCACCCTTTTAAAAGCTACTGGATGTAGCTGCAAAGCAAATTGGTTGAAACTTCCAGAGACCCAGCAACAATCAGCCTTTGCCTATATAGTTATTAAATTGAACTCTGACCGTATCTTATTTATAACAGGACAAAAAAACAAAGGATCCTTAAATTACATAGTTTAGAAAACATGTTTTAAAAACATGTTTAACTAAAACATGTTTTAGTTTAGAAAGAAAAATCACTTCCAAAATGCTGTAGCACCCTAGAGAAAAAACCTGAGCCTTATCAAAACCTTAGATGAAAACATGACTAAAACAAGATAATCAGATTCTACCACAATATAGAACAATTTAGAATAAATTCCTATCTTTGGGCACCTGGGTGGCTCAGCAGGTTAAGTGTCTCCCTTCTACTCAGGTCATGATCCCTGGGATGAGCCCCTAGTAGGGCTCCTTGCTCAGCGGGGAGCCTGCCACTCCCTCTGCTTGTGCTCTCTAACACATAAATAAATAAAATCTTAAAATTAAAAAAAAATTCCTATCTTAAAAGAACCACCAAGAATACAGCTGACCCTTGAACAATGCAGGATTAGAGGTGCTGAGCCACCCCCCAACACACAGTGGAAAATCTGCATATAACTTTGGACTCCCCCAAAACTTAACTACTAATAGCCTACTGCTGACAGAAAGGCTTATCGATAACATACACTGATATCAATTAGCACGTATTTTGTATGTTACACACATTTTACACTGTGTTCTTGTAATAAAGTAAGCTAGAGAAAAGAAAATGTTACAATCGTAAGGAAGAGAAAATACATTTACAGTACTGTATTGAAAAAAACTCCACATATTAGTGGACCCATACACTTCAAACCCATTGTTCAAGGGTCCACTGTGTGTAAAAATATTTAAGACAAAAATCATATTATATTGTGCCTGTCCCTTCCCTTCCCATCTCCAGTTTTAAAGACAAGGATCCTTAAGTCCACGTAAATACAGTCATGGCACACTGCTGTCTTTATTTTACAAGGCTGGATTTTTCCTTGCTTCCTAAAAAGGTATTATTAATAGCCACACCTACCACTATTTATATCTCAAAAATCACTATGTGACTAAAACTATGATGATGAAAGGCCTGGAATGTTACATTCAAAATCTCTCTCACTCACAAAGTTACTTAACCAAAAGTAGTCTAGTTTGAAAATACTGAGTTAATGACAGATAATGAGCTTAAATGACACAAACCTAAAGGATAAACACTAAGAATACATTTGATGAATCAGCATTTTAGTTCCATTTCATAAGTGGAAATGGCTAGCCAGGTCAGCTGAGCCCGGGAGTGACAGGCAAGAGAGAAATCACTTTTAACTAGAAGTTTTAGGGACGTCTTCAACGAGTAGGTATCTGCTGGTTCTGGAGAGGTGGGGACGGTTCGGACAGCCCGCCCCAAGCTCAGGAAGCATTTTTAGGGAGGCTCCCTGCTGGGGAGACGGGCCACAGAGTACGTGGCACATGTCCAGGCTGAGTGGTTTGAGTACTGCCTATGAGCAAGGGAGTGGTGTCCAAAAAGCCTGGAGGCTGACTTGGGCCAAACCAGGAAGAAATCTCAACATCCGGCAGAAGAGGATGGACGGAAGTCAGTATGCGGGGGCAACTCACTGAGGGTTTCTGAGCAGTAGGAGAGAACTCCATTTCAGAAAGACGCGTTAGGCGGTGTCTGGCTAAATGCAGCCTGCCTGGGCGGAGGGGGAGAGGCGGAACCGCAAACCTCCCCCACGAGAAGAGACCCCAGAGGCCTCAACTCAGGAGTCCTAACTGGAAATGGGGAGAAAGCTTTCTGACTACAGGGAAGGCATTTAAAAATGCCGCCGAGGGTCTGCATACAAGCGACTCAGTGATTCTAGTAACGTAAATTAAGACGTTAATAAGACCAAAGGGCCGGGTTCTGGCATGGTCGGGAATTTAGGTTTTGCCATCCCACACCGCCGCAGCACTCTGACTGGCTATTCCTCTGCATTCCCGAGGGCTACCTGCTGCAAGCCAGAGCACGTTTTTAAAAAAGTGAGAGTCACGCTCCATAATCCACATACATTGGGCAAAACACACAGGTCGTGCAAAGCTGAATCCGGGGAAGCGTCTGGGACGAGCGGCTTCAACACCGAAACGTCCGATCCTGTTATCCTCAGGGAACACGAAAAGCTTCCCATCGTCCTCGGTTAAAAACTTCCTACCCGGGACGGGTATCTGTCGCTCTTGAGGACACCGCGGGTCATCAAGAAGCCCATCCCTCGGCCGCAGCATCCCGGCGCCCCCGGGCGGGGAGCTTCCCGCGGACGGCGGGCTGGGCGCTCCCTTCCCCTCCCCCATAAAGAGCCGGGCGAGGCTGGGCCCGACCCGGGAAGACGCGCCCTCCACCGTCTCCACCCGCAAGGAGCGGCGGCGGGCTCCCCTCCCCCTCGCCGGCCGCCGGGGCCGAGCAGGGCGCTGCCCGCGGCCGCGAGCCTGGTACCCAGCGCACCGGCTCCGCAGCCGGCCCGGCCCGTCCTGCTCACCTCGGCCCGGGCTGGCTCGGGGCCCTGCACGGCCGCGGGCTGCGGCTGCAGCTGCTGGGCAGGCGCCGGCGGTTCCTTGTTCCGGTGGCTAAGGTCTTCGTCCGGGACGGCGCGGACGCCGGTCGGGGCCCACGGCAGCGCGAAGAGCAGGAGCAGAAGCAGCTGGGGCGCCGATGCGCGGCCACTCCCCCGGGCCGCCGCCGCCATCCCGCCGGCCCAGACGGCCACGCACGGGCGCCGCAGGAGGAAGTGCCGGCGACGGGAAACGTCGACCCCAAGCGCCCCCGCCGTGCGTCCCTCACGCGTCGCCGCCGCCGCTCAGTGAGAAACCGACACCATGCGGGAAGTGGCAAGGACGCGCGAGAAGCTCAGAGCAGGCCGGCGTCCGCAGCGACCGCCTCGGTCCTCCCCCTCTCCCGCGGCGGCCACAGGACTCAGCCAACTGTCTCGCGGCGGCCCAGCCCAATTCCTCGGGGCCCCGCCCCTGCCCGTGACAGCCTCCCATTGGCCCGGCGTCCTCCTCGGCGTCGTGACGTCCGCGGGCAGGTTGAGGTGCGGCTCGCGCCCTCCTCCCATTGGACCCAGCGCTCCGGGGAGGTGCCCGGCCGCGTGACGTTTCTCGCCTCGCATCCCTCTCGCGCTCCACGCGTATCCTTCCTCCCGGGTGTCTGCCCGGCGACCCGGGACCGCCCGGCCGGTTGCTTCTGCTCCCGCCCGAGTTTTCGGTCCTAATATCCGGGCCGGCCCACGCTTCCCTTAGCCCGTCCTAGGTGTTGAATTAGTTGGAGCGCTGTGGTTACGTGGCGCTCGCTGTGGGGACCGCCACACCTAGCCCGGTGCCGCGCTCTCTATTCTCGGTGCCGCCTTGAACGTGCGGCCATCTATGGAGGGTGGTGTTGGAGAGTCAAATGCGATTTAAAACAAATCTCTGAAATGGGACTTCGGAAATTAGAGGCGAAAATCCTCAAGACTCGTTTTTGATATTTGTTTGCCTGTAATTATCCCCAGACCAGAAACATTTAAAGCCTTTTTTTTGGATTTTTTTTTTTTTTTTATTTCGCACCTATCTTAGACTGGTCTCCTAACATGTTTGGCTTTTGAAATTAGGTGTTTGGGTGGCTCAGTGTCAGCAACCAACTCTTGATTGTGTCTCAGGTCCTGATCCTGGGGGCCTGGGATCCCAGCCCCAAGCTTGGTGGCGCTCCAAGCTGCTTAAGATTCTCTCCTTCTTTCTTTGCCCCAGTCCTACCCTCTCAACCTGCCTTCCCTCTCTATAAATAACAACAACAACAACAAAAAGATACTGAGTGTCTGGGATTTTTGGCAGACAAGAGTAGAAAACAGGAAAAGACAGTTGTTGGTTGGGCTTGAAAGTATTTGTACATCTTATACAAAAAAAGTTGAGCTATTTAGTTATCAGAAATTTGACTAAGAGAGTGCTGTGTCAAGCAAAAGTCTAAATACTTAATATAAATATACATACATTAAGCCTGTACTTTGTAAAGAGCCATGGAAGTTACCTATTAAATACTAGAACAAGAAATGAATCCACAAAAACAACATGGCAAAGTGGGCAAACTTACTTTGAGTTCACCGAAGATATCACCTTAGGTAGTCAGGCAATAAAGCTTCTGTGCGTGCTGTTCTGTGATTAACTTCCTCTGTTTTATCACTGTCAACTCCTACTCATTCTTCGAAAACCTGTTCAGGCCCCTCTAAGAAGTCTTCCTCCAACACCCCCCCTTACAGAATTCGTTACCCCTGGCATCATGCTGCTATAGCTCATACACATTTCTCTTGGTGTATTAGTAACCAGGGTGCCTCCTACACAGTGTGGGGTACAGATGTTGTGCCTTTCAATTCATCCCTAAAGTGCAAATACTCAAGCCCTCACAGACCAGTCATAGATATCCCAGAAGTCCAACTGCCCTACTCCCAATGCCCTCTCTTTTATGCATACAGGATTTTCTTTTTCTTTTCTTTTTTTTTTTTTTAAGATTTTATTTATTTATTTGACAGAGATCACAAGCAGGCAGAGAGGCAGGCAGAGAGGGAGAGAGGAGGAAGCAGGCTCCCTACTGAGCAGAGAGCCTGCTGCAGGGCTTGATCTCAGGACCCTGAGATCATGACCTGAGCTGAAGGCAGAGGCTTTAACCCACTGAGCCACCCAGGCACCCTGGTCTTTTTCCTTTTTTTGAAAAGATTTTATTTCTTTGTCAGAGGAAAAGAATACAAGCAGGCAGAGCAGTAGGCAGAGGGAGAGGGAGAAGAAGAAGCAGGATTCCCATGTAGCAGGGAGCCGGATGTGGGGCTCAATCCCAGGACCCTGGGATCATTATCTGAGCAGAAGGCAGCTGCTTAAGCGACTGAGCCACTCAGGAGCCCACATGCCTACAGCATTTTCTGTGCTTCAGAGGTACCTGAAAGGGAGTCTGAGCCAGAAGGGTAAATGTGGCAAAACTGGCCATGTGTCCCTGATTCCTGGAAGGCACTTGGCTTATTTTCTGGGGTGGGCCACCCACACTCCAGAACTCTCTAACAGGAAGCGCGCCTGGCCCAATTCCCAGTGAGCTGGCAGTGAGGATGAATGGATGACAGCTACAAGGAGCCGAGGCATAGCGCTGCCTGTGAGGTGGCTCCGGGGTGAGGCAGCAAAGCTGTTTACAGAAGTAAAGCAAAGTAAACAGGCAACGCCTTGTCACCATGGGGAACCTTTCCAGTAGGGTCAGTGCCCTGTCAGAATCTGAGCCCGTGCAGCCTGTCCCAGTCTCACTTTGATCCCATGGACTTTAGGCTTTACCAGCTTAGGCCCCAGGTGTCAGATTTTCAAAGTAATGAATTCTTTGCCCGATCTGAGGGACTAATCAGAACCCTGGCTCCCTTACTCTGAGGATTTTCGTCATCATTCTAATAACCTTACCACTGACTACCTCCCTTAAAAAAAAAAAGTCTAAAAGCATAGATCTCCTGATACATTTCGTGGCAAACAATGAGCTACTTACTTGACCCCCTATCCAAGAAGGATGTGAGAGACTTGACAATTTCACGATGGTTTTTTTGGTTTGGTTTGGTTTGGTTTTTGTCCAGCCTATATGGATGGAGTCTCACCACAGTCTCACTGACAGGCATCCTTCTGGTGAAGAAACGTCACCATATACGTGTAACACGGTCTTTTAATGCTTTTTGATTCCTACCTCCTTACTGAGTCTTGAGCTTTTAGATGGTAAGATCGTGTCTTCTATGTTCCCTAGCACCTAGCAGATTTCCCAACATGGGAGTATTGGTAGCCATCATTACAGTAATAATAGTAGTAATAAGTCACTATTGAGTGCTTATTCTGACCCAGGCAGTGCACTGAATATGTCACATCAATGACCTTACAAGGTAGGTACCAGTATCCTCATTTTTACAAGTGAGAAATCTGAGACTTAGGTCAAGAAACTTTGCCAAAATTAACAGCTAATAAGTGGCAGAATTGTACTAGATGCCTCTTTGTTGAATTTAATTGTGCCCTACTTACTGACCAAAATATATAAAACCAGCCCAATTAATGGAAAACATTTCCACTATCCATTAGAGGAAAATGCCTCTCCCCACTCCAAGTTCCCATGGGGAGGACTGTTTCCTGGGTCTCTCAGAGATGTAACCATTTTATCACTGATGTTATAAAGTAAATTTGGCCAGAGTAAGCTAGAATACTGGGCTTAGCTCTACCACCTTTTTCTTCTCAGGAGGTACAGCCCACAGGGTGAATTAATCTCTCTGAGCCCCGTACTGCCGGAATTCTGGAATTCGGTATTAGCCCAGCACACCTGGCTACCAGACTTAAAGTCCCTCCTTCCAACCTAACCACCTATCTCACTCTTAGTTTCCCTCCTCAACTTTTCAGAAGTAATGAAGAGGCAGGCTGTTTCCTGGGCTCCCTTAGAGAGCTTTTCTGCACTCCCAAATCACCAACGGGTGGATGAAAGCTTTTTACTTTAAACAGTCCAGAGAGTAAAGGCTGGTAAGAGAAGCCAGAACAGGGAGTAATGAGAAAGAAGCAGAACCCAGAAACTTCATGCTAAGAGTCAGCTGTGCAGGTCACTCAAAATTAAAGAGAAGGCGCTTGGCAAATTGATGTGTAGGTAAATGACAAATAGCAATTTACAACTTGCTTGACCTCCTCGACTCCTGACGCACTTCCAGTATGTGAACTGAAGCATACTGCTACCCGCGGGCACTCCAAACCCCTCCGATAACAGGGATCTGGGCCTTGTAGGGGACCTTTGCTGGCCCAGAGGAAAGAGGGATACCCTTCTGGGCCCATTCTGAGAGTTTTCCGAGATTTCTGCAAACAGGCTGACAATTCAGGAAGACTGCCGATGACCCACTTTACTTCCACTTCTCGAACTATCTGCTTGCTGTCTGCATCTGGGTGTTTCATGGGCATTTCAAACAAAGTACCAGCAAAACAGGTCTTTTGATTTCCCCCTAGAAACCTGTTCCTTTCCTAGTCTTCCCATCTCAGTAAACCAGCCCCCACCCCCCACCCCCTTTAGAGTCCGCTAATTTCCTCCAGCCCACATCCTATCCATCAGCAAGTTCTGTTGTCTCTGGCTCGAAAGTAGATCCTGAGTCTGTTCACCTCCTTCTAGCTCCTAGTCCGACGTAACCACCTTGGCCAAAGCGGGTGTTAATTCTCACCCGGACTCTGAAAAGAGACTTCTAAAGTAACAGCCTCTCTGCTTCCACTCTTGCCGATCTGTAATCTAACCAGCGGTCTGGTGTGCTTTCACAATGAAAATAAGTCATTTCATTTCCCTGCTTTACATTATCTAATGGCTTCTATTATCTAATTATCTAATGCCCTTAGAATAAAGTCCAAGGTCCCTCTCTCTGAATTAAAGTTCTGTGTTCTAACCCCTGCCTTCTGTGTGAGTTCATCCCTTGGCTTTCTCTACCTCATGTGCCGTGTCCAACCAAGCCTGTTTTCACCTCAAGACCTTTGTCCAGTACTTGTTGTTACTCTCCTTGGCTCACTCTTTCTTCAGATCTTCTGATCATGCAGGGTAAATACCACTTCCTCAAGGGAGACCTTCCTGCCCATCCTTTTGAAGTGGGTTTACCCCTCCCTCCCCTCCCCCTACTCACTCTGTCTCTCCTGCTCCTCCTTCTCCTCCTCCTCCTTCTTTTTAGCTTTTTCATAGTACTTATCACTCTCTGGACTTGTCCTGATTTTCTGATCATTTACTCATTATATTTATTATCTGTATTCCTCAACCAAAACATAAACTCCATTAGGACCGGAGTCCTACCTGTTTTGCTCACTGTATCCCCAAGGTCTAAAATAGTGCCAGGCCACAGAACACTCTCTGATACGAGTAAAACATTAATTTAATGAAATTGTGAGAGTGAAAAGATGAAGACAGATCTAGACATAGACACAGTCTGGCTCAAAAACACAGATTTCTGATCTTGTCATACGTTCATGCTTGAAGGTCAGTCTCATTCCGCACTCAGACATCCACCCAAATGGCCTGAGCAGCTCTTCTGTGGCTTCTTTGTCTTTGGCCTAGTTCTGAGCGACAGAGTTCATCCTACTTTCTGTTTATATCCCGGTGTCCTCAAGGTCATTCACAGCAAAGATAAAAATCAATCTCTAACTCACCAAGAACTCTTCAACCCACAACACTTCTCTTCCCAAATGATGGCCTCGTCCATTTAAGCTGATTGCCACTGAGACTCCAACCTCTATCCCCTCAGCACCTCCCCCAGATTAGGGAACATCCTCTCAGGTCCAGATCCCTCCGTTGTCAAGTTAATGCAAGAAGTTTGGTGATGCTGTCCAGGGTGGAGAGCTGGATGGAAATCAGGCGGGAGCAATGTTCTTTCACTAAAATAAGGACTGAGTATTAGTAAGGTATTAGGTCAAAATCATGTGGACTAGAGGAATACAAATTTATTTGACTAGATGAAGGTCTTTAAAATGAAAAATAGATCAGAGCCATGGAATGGAAGCACCCATGTCCCTGTTTCCCTCCTGTCTTGCCTTGACAGCAGAGCTTGAACCTCATGCCAGTGTCTGTGGACACTGAGATCTGTCCCTCCGTCCACAGGGAGACCTGCGGAACTGCTACTAATGTGGCATCTCAAGGGTGGAGGAGTGCCTCAGTTCCACCAGAAACATCTTCCTTTGTGGACTCCACCAATTCGAGAACGTTCCTGTGGAAAATGATGCAAAATTTTTATGCAAAATTTCCTGGCTTTTGAATTAGGATTATACTCCACTAAATATAAGAGAAAATCCAAAACAGCATTTAGGGTAAATTAGATTGGAATGTTTTTCTCTTGCAAGAGGCAGTTGAGAACTAATTCAGGAGCTCCACGGTGATGAGAGATCTGGGCTCTTCCCAGCTTTCTGCTCTATCCTGCCTAGGCTGCGTCTTTACCTCCAGGTCCTAGCAGCCTGTTTTAGGAAGCAGGATGGAGGATTGGCTGGAGAAAGAAGAGGACACAAGTGTCTTTTAAGGAACTGCCAGAAAGCACATCTGTTTATATCTGGGCAAGAACCTAGCCCCATGGCCACAGTTATTGCAATGGAAGTTGGGAAATAAAACAAATGTGTGTGTGTGTGTGTGTGTGTGTGTGTGTGTGTACATAGAGAAATAAATTAATTTAAAAACTTTGGCTCAAGTGATTAGGGGCTAGTGAGGCTGAAATGCTTTGGTCAGGCCAGTAGGTGGAAACTTGGCAATATTTTTTTATTACAGTTCTGGGGCAGAATTCCTTCTTCAGGTAACCTCATATTTTTCTCTCAAGGCCTCCAGTTTATTAGATGAAACCCACCTACATCCTTGAGGGAAATCTCCTTCACTTAAAATGATCACAGATGTTGGGGTGCCTGGCTGGCTCAGTCGGTGGGGCACATGACCCCTGATCTTCAAGGTGTGAGTTCGAGCCCCATATTGGTATGGAGATTACTTAGAAGATATATTTTTAAAAATGACTGTAGGGGCTCCTGGGTGGCTCAGTTCGCTAAGCATCTGCCTTCGGCTCAAGTCATGATCCCAGGGTCCTGGGACTGAGTCCCACGTCGGGCTCCTTGCTCAGCAGGAAGTCTGCTTCTCCCTCTCCTCCTCGTGCTCTCTCTCAAACAAATAAATAAAATTTTAAAAATAAAAAGTGATTGTAGATGTTAATCACATCTATAAAATATCTTCACAGACACATCTAGACTAGGGTTTGAACAAATAATTAAGCACCATAGCCTAGCTAAGCTGACACATAATATTAACTATTACAGTCACTAATTCAAATTTAAAAAAAACCCAAAAAACAAAAAACTACCTATCTGTGCATTGGGTTTGGCTGGCAGCCTGCCAGTTTGTTATCCTTCCTCCACATGCTGGAGCAGGAAGCTTGGTCCTTTATAGACCTACAGTATGGAAGGACCCGAGCCAGACACCCTCCATAGAACCGGAACCACACCCATGTGGTAACCAGAAGCCTGCAGGGAACGTCCCAAAGCCCCACCCTTCCTGGGAGATTTTACCTAAATGGATAGCTGGTCTCGTGTGTGTGTGTGTGTGTGTGTGTGTGTGTGTGTGTGTGTGTGTGTACACACATCACTGTGTTGTTTCTCTCTGACCCCTTTCTAACTTATTACATTACTGGTTTCTGGCACTCAGTAGCCCTTTAGAGAGGCCCAGGAGAGAGAGGTGGGTAGGAAGGTAGGGAGCCCGGGCTAACAAATGTCCCATGGCTTTTCGGTCTATAATCGCTGCCACTCACCCAGGAAGGCCACTCTTGTCCACACACTCCTCAGACAGCTCTTCCTCACTTGTTTTTGTCTTTCAAAGTTAACTTTGATAGAGTCAGCCTTGAAAACGGAGGCATGATGCAAAAAACTTGTAAGATACATATAAGTATATAAAATGTATCTTATAAGATATCTCTGTATCTCATAAACCTGTTTGTATTACGCATGTTCACTTTCTGATTCTTGTATGTATTGCAATGTTCTTCCTGATTTTTAAACAGTGATGATACCTTTCACCGTGACACGCACCTTTTCTCAGTCTATTTTAAGAAGAAAAGCATTAGAAATGGGGCTAAAATGTGCCCATTAAAAGCACTGATGTACAAATTATACCACTTAAGAATCCATTATGTTATTAAAAGATAAGAAAATAGAAGTAGAATTGTTTTGGGTAAAAATGCATCTTTTCTATGTTTCGTAATTCTTGCAACAAATGAATTTTATACAACAATTGTTGTACAAAAATTAAAACAATTATCATTATAATAAGTGGATCTTTTTTAGCTTTATGAGACGCAAATTTATTTATCTGGTGTAAGTTCTATTCCCTGTTGTTTCATTCTCAAATGTTAGTCCTCTCTATTGTGATTTTGTTTCTCAGGCAGTTACTAGAAGGAGTCATTTCAGAAGAAGCCAAGAGTAGAAGGGGGACCCATGCCATGGTGACCATTTCTCAGATCTTTGGAAAAATAGCTTTCTCTAGTTAGAAATCAGAGAATGCTGATAGAAGGGTAGTCAGACAGGCTTACTTTTAATAATGCACCTGAGTTTCACCCTCATTTGAAAGGAAGTTTACCCTTGATAAACTCATTCGTTTAGACGGCAGAAACCATAATTTTCATGAGTATGCCAACCCATTGGAGGAATTGTCCTAAATTGTTCTTTCATGACACCTGTTTTGGATCAAATAGAAACAGATTTTTCCTTATGCAGAAGTCTGCACTCCAGCTCACACTGTTACATTGTTTTACTCCTAACATAGATTACATGTCTACTAGCTGCTAAGTTTTGTATGGAACACATTAAGAACATGCATTTTCTTGCATTTCGTGATATTCTCTACACTTTTTAAGCATTTGTAGCTGTGAACTGTCTTCAGGAATGGCTTACGACAAACACCAGTCATGCAGTCACGGGTGGCTACACACTTCGTTGGGCCCAGTGCAAAATGAAAATATGGGACCTCTTTAAAAAGCAGGGAAAATGGAGCCTGGGTGGCTCAGTCAGTTAAGCGTCCCACTTTTGATTTTTGGCTCAGGTCATGATCTCAGGGTTGTGCAATGAAGCCCCGGGCTGGGCTCTGCGCTGGGTGTGGAGCCTGCTTAAGGTTCTCTCCTCCCTCTGCCTCTCCCTCCTCACTCAATCACTCTCTCTCTCTTTAAAAAAAAACAAAAAAACAAAAAAAACAAAAGCAAATGCGGGGGGAAAAAGTGCACTTAATTGAAGGTACTAATGTGACACATGACTAACTACATGAATTTAAGAATTGCAAAGTAATATGTAATAATATGCCATAATTATAACACAATAAATAATAATAGCTCATTAATGTGATTATCTTGATTGACTATGAAATTCTTCTGGCTTACTAGTTTGCAAATTCACCAAGATTTATCCTGTCATTTTATTTTGCATTTTCCATAGATAAGAAATTCATTGCATGCAGTTTCTTTTTCAGTAGATATGACTGAAAGCAACATCAGTCACTCTTGGCAACTGCAAGATCTCAAGTAGATCATTTTCATTTTGGAAAAGATCTTTCTGTTGATGCAACTGCTAAGAATGTTCTATAGGCTGTGACAACACTAAGATAACTTTCTAATAAATTATTTTGAAATACACATTTTGGTACTTCGGAAGTGTTGATTCTTGTGGAACCGTTTCTCCCAACAGATTTAATTTCTCAATTAGTTTTATGTAAATCTGAATTTTATTGTAAGTATAAATTTAGACAATGGCATCTTTTTTTTTTTTTTAAAGATTTTATTTAACAGACAAAGATCACAAACAGGCAGAGAGGCAGGCAGAGAGAGGAGAAAGCAGGCTCCCTGCAAAGCAGAGAGCCCAATGCGGGGCTCGATCCCAGGACCCTGGAATCATGACCTGAGCCTAAGGCAGAGGCTTTAACCCACTAAGCCACCCAGGTGCCCCTAGACAATGGCATCTTAATGTTTCCTGAAACTTGTGGAAGTCATGCAAGCAACTAATGTGGCTTCATGATTTGACTATAATTCAGAGGGTCTGTTTATGCAAGTGCGACAGGAAGAAAGGAGCGAGCTTTCTAACTGGGCCCATAACTTTTAATTAAATACTCTCTTCTTCATTAGGCAAATCAGGGTGCTGTTGCTCCATCAAGGAGCAGAAGAACTTGCCTTGAGGTCTTTATTGTTTCACTCACTATAAAAGAGTTTAGATTTTATGGTCATGAAGACAGACCTTGTCAAGCCATGAAAATGACAGGCAGTCCTGAGTATTGTAAGGCAATACAATGCTCAAGGGTAACTATGTCCTTGTGAACCTCTACCAACCAGTTTTAAAGTCTATCCATATCCCCAAATGCCTTTTCATCTTGATAAGTCTATCCCCTATTAATGAATACAATTTATTAGCATGTATGCCCCAAATGTTATACTCAGGTGATTATTCATTTCTGACATATTCTCATGTTATCAGGTGCTTCTGCACCTAAATCCCCACACCCCAATAAAGATGCAATCCAGTGGATGCGAGCAAAACTCATCTGAGTTAAAAGCTCATGTCCCCGTCATGTAAATCAACAGTAAGAACAATAACATTTAATAACGTGACAACCTGAAAAGTTGTCCTGAGAAGGGAAAAACATTAGAGCATATACTATCAATGAGTGTGGGTGGGGTAAACTGATTTGCTCTACATGTTCTGGAATTCTGGAAAAATAAAACTTTTGAAGAATGAAAGAGAGAGTTTTATAAAAGACAAAAGTTGTATGATAAACTTAGAGGATACAAGATCACCAAAGATGTTACTGAGATTATGAACAAAATAGATTTAGGTTAATTTATAAAGGTCAATACATTATTTAGAAAAATCAGGAATTTTGAGGTCTCTTCCATCTCCACGTTTCCGAGCTTGATTTCATGGAAGGCACTATCCACTAACAAAGTTTACTCCCAGAATTTTAATCCCTGGAGTATGGAAGAGAAGAAAGGGAATCCATTCTTATTTCATTGCCCCTCACCAACTGCTGTGGTCCCGAATTGCATGATGGCTCTGAAATCTAAATTTTTTCCTGTGTCTTGAAAGCAAAATCATGGAAGGAGACTCCAATAGATAATTTTTTTTTTAAATTTTTAATTTTTTTGAGGTTTTTTTTCCCCATGGCAATGCAAATTTGTTTTTTATTTATTTCCAAAATACTACCAAATATCCACCCTCACTTCCCCAAGCAGTTTCCTTGTTAGCTTTATTTTTTTTCCCCAATAGCTAATTTCAGATGGGAAGGGAGAAAGATGAATTGGAAATGCAATTTGGCCACAATTAGGTGGGAATGAGAAGTGGAATACTGAACTAACATCCACCCTTTTCAATCATTAGCATGGGTCTTATTTTGCACTGAAAATGACTTAATCTCACCATTTCATAAGCACAGAATTGGGGGCACCTGGCGATTTGGTCAGTGGAGCATGTGACTCTTGATCTCAGAGTTGTAAGTTTGAGCCCCATGTTGGGTGCAGAGATTACTCAAAAATAATATCTTGAAAGAAACAAGCTCAGGATTGAAGGAGTATTATGGAGGATCGATTAAGTGCTTTCCAACTTATTGAATTATACGCTTCCCTGGCATGGGTTTTTGTTTTTTCTTTAACCTCAAACATTTTATCTAGAACACTTGTCAAAAATTATGGTCATAGTTATAGCAGGCCACAGAGTAATAGGTCTAGAGGTCAAGAAGCAAAAAAAAAAAAAAAAAAAAAAAAAAAAAAATTACAAAGTGCCGATTTTTTTTAAGTGTAGGAGAGGAACAAGAATGAAAGATACAGGCTTCATGCTGAAGAGTAAGCACTTTCCTCTTCACTAACCAGGCTTTAATCTTAATATTTTGAAGAATAAATGTATGTATTCCAATTTCCCATAAATGCTGCATTTCTTTTATAAAACCTGATAAATATATGAGGGTGGGATTGTAACAATATATGGATTCCTAAGCATTTCTTTTGACCAAACTTCATTGTATTTACCATAATTTTACCATAATTGTTACTGGCTTCTGGGTGGTATAAATGCACAATTGATCATTGTTTTTCATACATGTGAGTAGAAACGATGCTCAGTATTCATCAGGCAGGTATTATTGTAATTCTGCAACAAAGTAAAGGCAGGAGATTAGTATTATGCAGAAAACAGTGACAACAGAAGCATTCTCTAGATGAATATTTATTGAGTGTCTATTATGTACCAGACACTCTGCTGGGGCTGGGGATACATCTGCGAGCAAAACAAAACAAAACAGAAAATCCCCAAACAACATTTTAGTTTCCAATGAAGAGAGACAGACAATAAGATAATAAACATAAGTGAAAAAGCATATTAGAGAGATTTTTTTTGGAAGAGAGAGCATCCGTTAGCTCTTTGCCATTGAACAAACCACCTCAAAATGAAGTGGCTCAAAACAGTGTTTGTTGATGCTCCTAAGAGCAAAGGGGGTTGGAAATGAGAGAGCTAGGCTGCAACTTTAAGTAAGAAGGTGACCTCATTGAGAAGGTGACTGTGGTAATTAGGCTCTTGGATGGCTCCCCTTATCCCCACCTCCTGGCCATGCTGCCTTTGTATAATCCCCTTCCTCTGGACATGGACTGGAACTCGTGACTGCCTCCCAACAAACGGGATTTGGCAAGAGCACCGGGATGTCCCTTCCAAGATCAGGCTACAAAGAGATGGTGTCTCCCGTCTTGCACACCCGTGCTTGCTCGCTCTGATGGGACTGGGTACTGTGCTGTGAGCTGCTCTGCGGTGAGACCTGCGTGGCGGGGAGCTGAGGGAGGCTCCTGGCCGTTAGGTCAGCAGCTCGCAGGGAGCTGAATCCTGCTGACAGCCAGGTGAGCAAGCTGGGAGGTGGGTCCTGCCCCAGGGGAGCTTACGGTTGAGATCTCAGCCCAGGTGCCACCTCAACTGCAGTAAATCCTTGGGATGGAGGCGCCCCGCTCAGTGGCTCCTGAAATCCTGAGGCCCAGAAACGGTCAGCGGTCTGCTGTTTGAAGCTGGAGTACTTGGTCACACAGCGATAGGATACAAATACGGTGACTCGAAGGATGTGAGGGAGTTAGCCGTGTGGCCGCTCTCTAGGGGACAACATTCCAGGCGGAGGGCACAGCCAGTGCCAAGGCCTACCAGAGGGGCAGGACTGACACGTGTAAGGACGGGCATGGAGGCCACTGCGTGGGAGGCGTGGATGAGGGCACAAGGAGGAGCTGAGCAAGAGAGGTGACTGACTGGGGGCCAGATCATGTGGGGGCTAGGAGGTTATCATAGGAACTTGGGCCTTTATCTGAAAAAAAGTGGGAGCCGTTGCAAGGTCGTGAGAGAGTATGACATGATCTGAATCAGGCTTTTGAAGGATCACTCTGGCTTGTGTTGAAAGTCAGCCGGAAGGAATAAGGGAGAAAGCAGAGAGACCGATTAGGAGTCTGTTGTGGTAAATTAGGCAAGAAGAGATGGCAGCCCAGATCAAGATGGTAGTCAGGAGAGTTATGATAACAGGGATGGACTCTGGATGTGTTCTGGAGGTGGAACCGCAGATCGGTTGGTGGAGCGTGAAAGGAGGACCGTCAGGGAAGACGCCATCATGTTCGTTTGAGAAAATAAAAAGTAGGTGGATCAGGTGTGGGAAATAGAAAATCAGAAACTAGCTCAATCATGTCAAAACTCGAGATATCTTATATATCAGGTAGAGATGCTAAATAAGCAATTGGGTATATGAGCCCAGAGCTCAGGAGTGGTGTTTAGGTCACATGCCTAAACACAGGAGTTGTCAGCATATAAACAGCATTTAAGAGACCACATGAGATCACCAACTACAGGGAGAGAAAGGGACCAGGAACTTCGAATCATCACACTCCAAGCATTGGGAGGTTAGGAGAGTGGGAGCAGCCGGGGAGCTAGGACGAGAACCCAGGGGTGTTGTGTCTTGGAAATGATTAGAGCAAGTGACCAGCTGCTGCTGCTGTGTCAGGACAGATCCCGAGAAGCAACCACCAGGTTTAATGGGGTCCCTGGAGATCTTTCCCTGAGAAGCTTCACTGGAGTCATGTGGTCTACAGAAAGGTCTCCTTCGCTGGAGTCATGCGATCTACGAAAGGGGGCTTAACAGTGGGAAGAGAACCAAATCTAGTGAGAATATAACCAATCTTTCTAGTTTTGCTGCAAAAAACCTAAAACCAAAACCAGCACACAAAGCAACCAACCAAACCCCCAGGAATGGCTTTGTTATCTAGTGAGGGAAATGGAGTTAGAAGGTTTTAGAAAGGTACCTGTCTGCTTCTAGAAATGTTGAGGAAAGGGCAAACGTGATGATTTAGTGGGAGGAAGAATGGCCAGGTATTTTCCTTGGGTAGAATCTGGTGCTCAAGAAGGGGGACCTAGCTTTAGGAAGAAATCCAGAGAGACAGTTTATAGTTTCAGGAGAAAATTGTGAGGACTTTGAAGTGAGCAAAAAATAGTACTGGTGTCCTTCCTAGCACACTTTTTGGGTTCTCTACCCCTAGTCTTTGAGCTATTTTACAACTCCTAGAGAATGGATAGGAATGCAAATAGTTTTCACAGACATACAAATGAATTTTGTCCGATGCAGGCACAATTGCTTTCCCTCCCCTGCTGAAGAGGCTAATTTTGAAACTATTGAGCAATTATTTTGCATCTATTACATTCACTTTGGCACGCCTTGGTACCCATATATGTGTCTTTTAGGAAGTCTTGAATTGTTTCTAACATTTACTGGTTCCTTCCTTAATGAGTAAAGTAAAATTGTTGGCACATGTTTATCTTATATTTGCATGAGGATCATGATTTTACGTTTCAAAAAAGTATCCTTCAATAATAGTAAGGAGGGAAAGTAGCATACGGAGGGACAGATGTCTTAGGTGGGTGGAGGAGGTGGTGGTAACGTGGGGGGCGGTTCTCTTCCAGTAGCTTCATTTTCCTGGGGATAGAGATGTAACATAGTCAGCCGAGTGGGAGAGGGAATGGACTAGAGAATTTTCGTATGATTGCACCATGTTAGACCAGTTGAGGTTAGTGGTCATGAATTGGAAGTGGGCTGTCTGTGGACTGTATTTCTCTAGCCACTGCTCAATTGTGTGGGCACATATACCCAGCAGGAGCTGAAATCTAACCAGGGTTGTGGCTTTGCTAAATCAGTAAGAAGAGGCAATGCCAAGAGGCAAGAGTTGAAGATAAATGTGAAGGAAGAATGATGGTGACTTCCTGGAATTTAAGTAGGGTAAGGCTATTAGAGAAGACTTATGGGTGAAGGACTATAAAAATGCCATGAGATCAACAGATCAAAGGTCCCAGTAGGGTGGCAAGACTGTTGAAATTGCAGTCCTAGAACAAAGAGCTGCAAAGGCAGGAGTTGGTAGTGAGAAAATAAGCAAAATATTTTCTCTGTTTGGGGCTGGAATTCTGGCATCCAAACTGACATTCTATTGTTTGAGGGTCACTCACCTGCTGTCCACCAGATTGCCCCTTCTGTAAGTGGAAGCACAGACGTTTTGCATAGGCTGCTTAATTCTACCTTCTCCTAGTTTTATTCTTCTTTCTCAATGAGATGATTCCATGAAATCAAGTCTTTTTTTTTTTTTTTTTTCCGAGTCAACAGAATCTGCAGATAGGCAGCACAATGAACCTGGTCTCTATGCTATGGAAGGTTGTGCGGTAGGAATACTGCACAAAGGACACCAGACACAAAGACTGAGTGGGGCTGAGCCCAGCCTGAGCTCTGCTCACTGGGCAGCTGTCCCATCACTAGTGGCCTTCTATGCCCACAAAGGGTCATGCTCTGCTACTATGGGGATGTTCTGAGTGATATCTTTTCTAATTCCCAGGAAGGTGTCCTATAGGCCAAGGAGTCCTGATAAAAACCACACACATACTATGAAGTTTTACCAGAGGGCTAGACTCAGGAGGCAGGGTTGTCTTTCTGCTCAGAAATCCTTTGTGTTTTTTGCGTTTTTTTTTTTTTAAGATTTTTTTTTTCTTACTTGATAGAGAGAGATCATAAGTAGGCAGAGAGGCAGGCAGAGAGAGAGGGGGAAGCAGGCTCCCTGCTGAGCAGAGAGCCTGATGGGGGGCTCGGTCCCAGGACCCCGGGATCATGACCTGAGCCGAAGGCAGAGGTTTTAACCCACTGAGCCACCCAGGCGCCCCCCACCCCCGTGTTCTTTTATCGTCTACAGGCTTCAAGAGTTTAGTATCTTCTCCTCCCTTTCCTTCCAAAGATTTTATTGGACAGTGAGAGAGCATACACACAAGCATGGGGGAGGGGCAGAGGGAGAGAGAAAAGCAGGCTCCCTGCTGAGCAGGCAGGGAGACTCAATCCTAGGACCCCAAGATCATGACCTGAGCCAAAGGCAGATGCTCAACTGACTGAGCCTCCCAGGTGCCCGGAGAATCTTTTTCAAGGAAGAGACTCAACGCTAAATCTTCTTAATTAGGTGCATATAGTAGCTCTTTATAATTCAGTTTTTACTTGAATAATTAAATTTGCTTTCCCTAAAATCAAAACCTGGCTTCCTACATCATTGGTATTTGGGAAACATGATGTGTGTTGCGTGAATTATTTGTGGATCACTGCCAGCTCCCCTGCTTCTTGTCCATTTATTCAAAAAAATCTTAGGTTAGGCTAATATATATAATTTATAAAACCAGTTAAGTGATTTTTCCCCTGATAAGCAATGTGAAGAGTGGGCAGAAATTGCTTTAGGGGTGCCTGGGTGGCTCAGTGGGTTAAAGCCTCCGCCTTTGGCTCAGGTCGTGATCTCAGGGTCCTGGGATTGAGCCCCGCATTGGGTTCTCTGCTCAGCGGGGAGCCTGCTTCCTCCTCCTCTCTCTCTCTGCCTGCCCCTCTACTTACCTGTGATCTGTCTATCAAATAAATAAATAAAATCTTTAAAAAATTGATTTAGACAGGTGTAAAAAATTTCTACTTGCTCAGTTACTATTTTAAGATCTTCTTTCAAATATTGGTTCACTTTGAGGTGCATTACTCATCAATGTCCTTGAATTCTCAGGTAGTTATACAAAAATTTATAGTCTCCTTAATTTATTGAGTATCCTATAATCTAGCAATTATTATTATCTAGCAATAATCACTCATTATATTAAAAATGTAATCACTCATTATATTAAAATGTAACACAGGACACGCCCCTGTGGAGAAAAAGTGATCCACTCACTGATGGCGAATGTTAGTAAGGAGGATGAGCTACAGCTTGGAGACTTAAAAAAAGCAAAGGCTATTTTCAGCACACTTTTACAGTCGGTAGTTAGTCCAGGGAATGCTGTAGAGAGGTAGTCGGTCACTTCCCCTTAGGAGCAACAGAATGACAGGTTGAGGCTTGGCGACGAGGGTGGCAGAAGCTCAAGGGCCTCCAGCCCCAGCCTATTTCTGGCTTCTCCACGCACGGGTTTGCCCACTCTCCCTGTTGGGGCGCAGAGAGCATTTTCACTACCACCCAGAACAATGCCGATTGTGATCTCCCAAGCACAGCACAATTCTCCGATGTTCTCCACAGTGAAGCTTTTGTCAAAGACCATGCTACTTTGTTCTGACCCCCTCTGAGGACATCACTACTTCCTCTTTAGCCTTCACCTGGAAACGGAGTGCTTGGGCAAGGATAGGAGAGGGAAAGTGAAAGACATGGAAGTGAGTGCGACAGACAGGAGGGGACAATGGGGGTGGTGAGCTTGAGACAAGGACACTGGGGACTGGGAATGCCTTCTAATAGCCCCCGATAGCGTTCTTCACAGGGGAGCTCATCATTGCACTTAAAAGTACAATGAAATTCCAGAACATCATTCAAATTCCTAGACTAACCTGGGTCTGAAATGACATGCTAAAGCAAAATACATTTTCCCCCTAAGTAGTTTGCTATTAAAAAGCATTTGTGTCATTTGTGTGGAAATTAAGACCAAATTGCAATATGCTTTACATTTCCAGTGTGGAAAGTTTAGCTCTGAGTCCTGGTCCTGAGGATGGCGCACCCAAGTGATAAATGAAACAAATAGGTCATTTGTTGGAAGAGACTGAGCAACTCACTGAGGTGGTATTTGATGGACGGGAGAGAAAAGGCTACAGCAGAATTATTTTTAGAACTTTAGAAGGTGCTTTCATGTGCTTATACCGCAAGTTTAGATTAAGAAGAATCTCAGTCTAGCAGCTTCCTTTTTACTACTCCAAGGACGAGGGCGGGAGGACGCACTTTCACTGCACTTGGTTATGCGTCTGAATAATAATGAGGTTCTTTCTCCCACAGCAAGGTACCTATTAGTGCAAAACTTCAGTAGCTAGTAGTAATATGACACCTGCACAAAAGCCATCAAGTTAATACCTTTGTCACTAAGCCAGGAAATCCTGTGCTGCACAAATGTGCGGTTTTTACAGAGTTACTCAGGCCGTGGTGCTACTTTTCCAGTTGTTGTTTTTCTTTTAAACCATGCATTTACTGCCCTTTGATCTAATCATGGGTATTTTCTTGAACAGACTGTTTTGGTGTAAACTTTATTCCTAAAAATCTTCAGATTCACTTTATTAAAACAGTTCAAACTCAGGCAAACCTTAATCCAGCGTGAGTAACTCCACACGAACGAGGCTACAGCACTGGCCCCCTCTGCGGCGAAGGTCAGTCCATTCATGAAGGAGCTCTACACGTAAATATAAAAATATTTTATTTTCAGATGCTTTCATTTTTAAGGTACTTCCTTGAAAGGCATGTCAAAAGAAGTATTAAACAAGAGTGGTTTCCTATGATTTGAAGGGGAGAGGAGTGGAAACCACTGTTGCTGGTTACGTAACTGAAAATCTTCATGGCTGTATGTGAAGGTATACACTATCTCCAACAAACTCATTTTCCCCTAAATCTGTTGCTGTGAAATTATATATTGTGATTTCCAAAAGCTCTTCTGCTTTTACTGAAATGCAATAGTTACTGCGCACTGCTATACTGCTTCTTACGTAGTCCAGCTCATCTGTCCCCAACAAAAAGCCACGGATGGTCTCATCTCTTCCTCTGGGGACGTAGGTGCATGTGTGAAGCCGTTGGCATATTCTTGGTTAGTTTGCTTGTGAGGCAGCTTGGAGAAGTCTCCTCTACTTGTTAGCAGTTGGTTGGTTTTATAAAGCATCTCAGAAGGCAGACACAGCACTCCCAGGCCTGCCAGAAGGATTTCCTCTTTGAAGATTCATTTTCTCGCGGGGTCTTGGTTTGCTCATTTGGTGAAGACTTTTGGGTGTAAAAACGGAATGCAGAGTTACAAACAGTTCTGCAGAAACTGTGCTTTGGTCCCTAGACTTTGTTGTCCTGAGGAATCGCACCTGTCACCTGGTTTGCATGCTTCATGACTGAGGTTACCTTAAAACAGGAATGGCAGGAAAGCTTTCCTATGCTTTGGATAGGAGACAAATTTGCTTTTGTAGAATTTGTGGCTGAGGAAAGCAGACAGCGCCTGGCTGAAGAAAACATATGTCACCACTAGCCACCAAGTTAAGTTGTGGAGCCCAAAGGTGACAGCCATGGAAATGTAGATCATCAGCTCTGCTAAGTAGTTCGGGGAAGAAACATATTCAAACCAGTCTCCAAAAGGGATTCGGTGGTTACAGTGAATGACCACCCCTGAAACAGAAACAGAAGGCCACCTGAACAAACGAAATTGTAGAAAGAGAATTTACCACTTCAGGCCCCATGTCATTTCCAAAAACTCAGATTGCTGACCTGTGTGCAAACCCATTTCCCGTCACACTTCCACGTCAACCTACTATGTATTAAAAAGTTACATGCCTAGGTTACACTATCAACTGAAAATAAGCACAGAGGAAAACCTGTTTCTCCATTAGGCCTCCAAGCTAGTCATTAAGAGTCATTAAGAGGCATGAGCTCAAATCCTGACTCTACCACTCACATGCTGTGGAACTTTAGAAAAGCTGCTTAACAGCTCGGTGCCTCAGTTTCCCCATTTGTGAAGGGAGAATAAGACTGTCCCCAACTCAACTAAGCACTGTGAGACTCTATGTAAAGTTCCCGGAACCGGGCCTGGCACAGAATGAGCACTGGATAAATGCAGAATAGTATTATTCCACTCTTAGTATTTCAAAAAACCTAATGAAAACTGTACCTGTGCTAAGTCAATACAAGCTAACTAAAAAGTTAAGGGGTTTTTTTTTTTTTTTTTTTTTTTTTTGCTGCGGCTGGAATGACCCTAACTCAGCAGGGTAACGGGAATGTTCACGTGCTGGTTAGGCATGTGTCTGCTGTGCAGGCCCCCAGATGTGGACACAGAATGGAATTACAGAGCGTGAGGGCTAGATGGAGCCGGGGAAGTCTTTCAGCATAACGCTCTCATTTTACAAAGGGGAAGATTGAGATCCAGAGAGAGGTCTTGTCAAAAAGGAGCATCTGATAGATGAGTCCGTTAATTTAGGGCAGGAGGGGAAAAAATAAAGGAACAGAGATAACTAACTTCTGAGGGTTCAGATTTCCCATGCAATGGCTGTGAAAGGCCCCTCACCTGCTTTATTTTTCCTGAGATTGCCGAGAATGACATGGCACTTGTACTGATGGACAGACGACCAGATAAACATCAGCATTCCGAGGATATGGAACCACCGAGCTTGCATCAAGAGATTTTTCCCTATCACATAGACTACAGAAAAAAAGAATTAGCTTATTAGCCAGGCTGCAACATTTCAGAGGCTTGGGGAATGATACAGCTAGTAGAACCATACAGTTAGGAGAACACAATTACCCACTATTTTGTTCCTCATGACTAGAAAATTATCCTGACCGAATGTACCAGGTCTGGGGGTGGGGGGGGGAGCGCTGTCCTGTGGGTGAGGGGGTAGGCTCCTCATCCAGGGGCAGCTTCAGTGGCCCCCGACAGAGAGTGCCACATGGACACGCTCTCCTGCTGCCTCTTTAAATGCTTCAAGCACAGAGGTCGGCTCTGTGTCCTACTCTTGTGATGCACTCTCGTGTGGTGATACTGCTTTCCATTTCTATTTCTAAACCTGGTGTTGTGTCTTCTTTCTTACGGTCTACTGTCAGTAAGACACTTTCTAAAGGAATCTCACCCTGAGCTGCCACCCTAAGCCATTCAGGGGAGACACTGAATGCAGAGCACGGACTTGACCGGCTCCGGCCAACGAAGAAAATCACTAGAAGTCACAGCTCACGGTGGGGCTTCCCAAAAGAGAAGAAGTGTAAATTGCAAGACGAAGACACAAACTATCCTTTTCTGATTAGAGAGAACCATGTTAGATTTAGCTCAGAAGTAGAAACACTCAAAGGATCATCTTCCTCTTTCTTCTCCAGCTACCAAGAAGACAGGAAGAAGGCAGGTCTTCTGAGGACTGGCATCAGAAAAGCAAATTCAGGACTTCCTTATGATCAGCAGGAAGCAGTCAGGTTAGTTAGGAACTTGACTGAAGAAACAAAGCTGTCCATTGACTGCGGATCGGATTGATGGTGGGGAAGAGCCTGAGGGTCTGGAGCCAAGAGACAGCCCCTACAGAGTTGATTCAGGTAAGAGAACCGAAAATATGCGATTCCCTATGGGCACTGGGAGGGAGGACTAATGACAGCTAAAGATTAATGAGAGTCCATCAATGTCTACATGTGTTAATTTCTTTTAAAAGCCTATAGTTTACTATAGACTCTTAATGTTTACTAGACTTAGCCATTTAATGAAAAGGTTATATTTTTACAGGTTAAAAATAAACAAAATATAAAAATAGTTTTAAATTGGAGGGCTTTAAGAGCAAGTCATTTTAGGATTAAAAACTGAAGCAAGTGTTTGAGAGTTCTCTTTGCTGCCAGGTTACCTACTCTGAATCAGAGAAAGTACCTATGAGGGAAAGATTCCTAAGAATAAGTTGGAATTATAATGCAGGAAAGGGGAGGCAAGTGGAAGGCTGAGAATCCAATCTGTGTAGTATTTAGCTCTTTGTTTATTCGTTGTTTACTGACTGAGTTTCTACTGAGCCTGGCATCTCACACAGGGATAGAGCAGTGAGCACGTAAGGTAAGATCTCAGTCCTCAGGAACCCACGTTCCAGTGGCAAGGGACAGACAGAAACTCGTAGGCAAACCGATGACCAAGACAAGTTCAGGAAGAGAGGGCACTCAGGAGAAAATAAAATACAACAGTGTAATGGGAAGTGGCTGAAGGTAGACCCTCTAGACTTTGAAGACCAGGAGATGACGGGGCAGCTTGTAGACATCCTTTCTCTTCCTTTTCACAAGAACCCTCTGAAATCAGGATGTGTCCCTGATTACAGATGAAGGTACTGAGGTTCAGGGTGGTTAAGTAAGCCAGAATTCAGACTCAGTCTATTCCTGTCAGACCCCATGGCTGACACATGCCTGTGTGTTCTCTCTCAGTGAATTCCTGAAACCGGTTTGCCTCATCTTGTCCCAAATGCCTGCATATGACTTCTTGAAAGACAAGTAGGTGAAAGAGAGGACAGCTTCAGAAAGGCGTGTCTAGGAAGCTATTTCTGGGAGTGTCTCAGCTGCTTTTTCTTGACTGTTTATTTGGTGGGGAAGGCAGAAGCTGGGGTCAAGCTAGCAGACAAAGCTCCAGAAGAGATACGTAATGCCAACGGAGGCCAACAGACTGAAAGCTAGCGGGTTAGCTGCGTGCTTCGGAAAGCTTCTTTGTGTGGAAATCCTAGCACTGTGCACCATGAATAATAGTTCAGACCTTGATACAGGCTGCACATGAGTGCCACAGCAGAACATTTGGGAGGAAACACTGACTTGATTCAATTCAGGGGAATCAGATGGAGAGATGCTAGCTGAGTGGCTGAAGCCCATAAATAATTCATGAATTAAGAAAAATCATTACTAAATTGTACTCTAATGTCATTCCTTAAGCCAAAGAGACCTTGGGGTTGTGCTATAGCGACAGAGAGAGGATGCTCAAGGGGCTATTCTGATGCCGAAATCAAACCTGAGGAGAAAGTTCACTGAGTACTGGAAACATCCAGACTTTGGTCTCTATTTACACGGACAGACAGGACATCCGAAGACTTGAACTAAGAGAAAACAGTCATGAATGCTTTGCCCTGCAGTGTGTGGGCAGAAGGACACCCAAGGCGAAGCAGGGTGACTTCGCCTCAACACTAAAAACTAACGTGAGTCACCCCAAATGACTTGAGCTCTGTGTAAAAAGCACACATTGTTTTTACAAAAATGATAGTCCTATATGTTAGATCTCCAGCCTCCCTTCCCCCTGCAAAGCACACTTCATTTCCTCCTCATAAACAAAGGTCATGATTTTGCTTCCCTCTTGCCCGGCCAGTGGGAGCTCAGCAATGTTCAGACACAACTCGGACTCTCCACAGTACGCTTTTGTCCTCTCCCCTCAGGCGGCCTCCCTTGAAGAAAAGCTTTGTTATGATCAGAATCATCCCAAGAACGAAATGGCAACAAAATGGCTCTCTACTCCCTCTTCAAATCCAAACAGTTCATACTCTGGTTTCTCTTCAGATCGCATAAATCTTTCGCCTTTTACAAATCCAAACAGTTCACACCGGCCCAGGCCACGCCTTCTCCTCTGGTTCTCTGAGATTTAATCCTGTACCACCCTTTCCCTTCCACACACACACCCGAGGGAGACTGAGCCTTTGGTGGAGCAACTTTGCGGACCGTTTCTCCTGTTCTTGGGTGTTCCTCTGCTTCCTATCCAACTCTTGCCCACACTCCCTCTCTTTCCAGAGTAACTCCGCCTGAGGTCACGGACTTTCAGTCCCACCAAGGGAGACCCACATCCCAATTCTTCCTCCTTACAGCAAGCCTCCTCAACACCTGGTACTTGACTATCTTTACCACAGGCATTAGCGCTTATGTTGGTGTCTCTCAGGTTTTAGCAATTATGTAATAGTTAATGTATATACCCTTGGGCACGTTGACTTTTGCCAAGGCTGGTAGAGTTCAAACTCTTAAATGCAAAGTGGGTTGGGCAGGTCTGTTTTCAAACTTTTGTCAAGCTTGGTGGAGTGCTTTGCCTGAACAGCACTTCACACGCCCAGTGACTCAGCTGACAGACCCCGGGACCACTCACCATTCCTGCCGTCCATTGGCACTTGGCTGAGCACAGTCAGGCCGGTGAGGACATAGTAGACGAGTCCAAAACAGTACTGCACGACGTGAATCACGGCATTGGAGAAGACACTGACATAGAAGCATTCGAAGAGCCTTCGTAAGCTGTGTAGCCACAGAAATACTAACACTAAGAATGCGGACAGTGCCAGCTCACCCCCTACAATTCAGAACGCAACATGTTAGCATCTCTCTTTCCGGGATTAATGCAAAGTCATTATTATTTTTCCTGCTGTTCCACGGAGTATTAAATAAGATTAGAGCTAGGAGAGGGCCCTAGAACATCATCTAGCCTAACACCTTTTTTTTAAAGTCATGAGGAAGTAAGCCAAGTGAAGTTAAGGAATTTGACTAGAGACAAACTCAGATCTCTGGCCTCCCCATCATTGGAAAGCCTTCTGGTTACATGCATGTCACTGCAAAGGAGTCTGTGCACGCAGAACCTGATGTCTGTGGACCTCTGGTTCCTGGCGCTAACAGCCAGTCAAGATGGTCACGAAGAATGCCCGGATGACCTCTAATAACCCCACCCAGTGGGATCCCTGGGTCAGGGGAGATGAGACACAGGCACCCAGACAGGCAGAAAAGGGGACAGGAACATAGACAGAAGGAAATATGCATTTTTTTCCATATTAAACAAACAAAAAACAAAATCATACTCTCAGGGGACTGTGAGCCTTGAGATCAATCTCTCTACCTGCTTCCCACCCGTCTGCCAAAAGAATTCAGAAGAAGTACTAGTTTTTAAAATGACATAACACCTAGATGTTTTTGTTTTTTAAATGAATGTCACACACACATACACACACACACACACACACACACACACACATACACACCCATCATTAGAATTAAGGATACAGTTTAACGAATTTTTTTTTCTTTTTTTCTTTTTTTTTTTTAAAGATTTTATTTATTAATTTGACAGAGAGAAATTACAAGTAGATGGAGAGGCAGGCAGAGAGAGAGAGATAGGGACGCAGGCTCCCCTGCTGAGCAGAGAGCCCGACGCGGGACTCGATCCCAGGATCCTGAGATCATGACCTGAGCCAAAGGCAGCGGCTTAACCCACTGAGCCACCCAGGCACCCCCAGTTTAACGAATTTTTACAAACGAAACCAACCTATTCCACCCATACATCCAGCATCCAGATCAAGAAACAGAACACAACCAGCGCTCCCTTGTCTCCCCTCCAGGCACTGCCTCCCCCCAACAAAGGTAAGCCCTATCTAGACTTCTGTCAGTACAGAATAGCACTGCCTACTTTTCTATTTTAAATACAGCAAATCCTAGTTTTAACTCTTTAGGAATAGATTAAAACAAATATACAAATAAAACTCCTCACAACCAACCTTCTAAATTCCAGAACCCCAGCTAGGCCCACAGTAAACAAAGGGAAAGATGACATTTTTAATGGGTGAAGTGGGAACCACTGAGGCCTCTGCCGGTCCCAAATAGGATGTGCATAGTTCTTCCCTCGGGCTGTCATCTTTTGCAACAAGTTCCCCGGGTTATGCAGAAAAGGACTATTCCCATGGAGCCAGTGGTGGAACAAAGGACAGAGATAGCACCAGGACAATTTGTTTCTACTTCAGCCCCTCACCCTCTCCCTGACACTAAATGAGGCTGCCTTACGGTTTTCACCTTCAATTCCTGCTTTCTAAAATTGTTCCATGCGCCCTTTATTTGAGGATGAGTGAGGCGAATTTAAAGGCTAGTTTATAATCATCTGTTGATAATCATCAACAACTATTCAGAGCCACTTTTATTATATAACTATTGCTTATAGGATAACCGATATTTTTAACTGGTGATCAAGAGTAATTTCTATTCTGTTTTGGTTCAGCTAGAGAAATGACAAATGTTTCAAGGCAAACCTAATGGAGCCCAAGAGCTTTCGCACAGTGTAAAGACTTCTGCATAAATATATCGATAGCACTAAAAATATCAGAAGGAGCACAGCCAGTCTTGTACACAGCACAGCACTCGCTGGGAAGGCAGGCATGAAGAGCGGACTCTTGGTCGGCTGTGATCTCAGTGAAGGACATGGAGACATCCCCGTGGCCACCGGGTTAGGAAGCACGCAGAACTCTTTTTTTGGCCTCACCCTCCACTTCCAGGGCCCAAACAGGAGGAGACTAGGGTGACTGTGAAATACCAGGAACAGCTCCCTGCAGGCAGGAAAGGCAGGAACAGGACGACACGGTTCTAACTAGCCCATGGAGTTGTACCTTGGAACTGGGCAGCCCCGAGAATTCTGAGCAGACCGTGAAGCCAGTTTGGAAAAGGCACTCCCAGGAACAGAGACTGAGTAAGGTGCCAAAGCAGGAAGCCGTTCCACAGCACTGAGATGATGTAGAAGTGAGAAAAGTACCTGCAAGGTGAAACCAGTTAGGCAATCATCAGAGGAGGTCCTCTTTAAAGCATTATTAAGCAGAAAGACTATTTTTAGACTCTGGCGCCTCTTTTCCCGTTTCCTAAAGTGTACTTTTGTTTTTTTAATAGAACCTGAATCCTGCAGACGTTCAGACTTTTAAAATCTGCTTTCAAAGGATGGGACCAGTTAACTCCGGAAAAAGAGGCCACCTGAGGTTAACGAGACCGTGATTGACCTTGTCAAACCTGGAAAGAGGGTCAATTAGCAACCTTTCTTATCTCTGGGTGAGAGGATTGGCTCAAGTTCCAACAGAGGGGGCACCAGACCCTGGCAAAGAGAACCTAGGTTGTGCCAACAGAAGCCAAATGTGTGAAAGATTTCTAAATCCTGGGCAATGTTGCTGCAACAGCCAGAGAGCCTGTTACACAAGATTTACAAAACCACAAGCTCTCGGGGCTGCCAGAAGCCTTAAAGGTTTTCTGATTCAGTGTTTTTCCGAAATTGTGTTGACCAAATTACTTTATAATAGCATGACTTGAACTCATAAAACGAGGAACCAAATCCTGATGGTTACACCTTTCATCAAGTACAGCGCCTATTCTGTAATCAACACAGTTACAAATGAAATACAAGTAAAACCAGCGCCAATGGACACCGAAGTCAGCAAGGTCCCCTTAATGTGAAGGAGGATGCTGGTTTACCCAAAGGAGGTCACCTACTACGGCACAAAGGCCTAACAGGTTCTTCTGAGGTCCCTTTACCCATCCTTCTCCTACTTTTCTTTATTTAAGTAAATTCAAAATCTTTCTGACTCTGCAGGTTGTCCTCCGTGGCCCTCAACACATCACTTTGTATCAAGCCTCTTCCTTGTCACAACAAAATAGACCGAGCTCAGGGATTCTTCTTCCAGAAGATCCAGAGAATTGTATCAGACTTTACAGCAATCCCCGCCCCATCCACCCCAGACCCTGCCCACAACCAGGTCTGACAAATACTGATCTCATCTGATCATTCCAGAGCAACCCATTTAATTCTCCTGACTCCTGTTACAAATTCTATCACTAGACCTGCCCTTGCCGAGCTAGCCTGTTGTTCCTGATTCCGATCTTCTCAGGCTCAAGAGCTTAGTTTCCTCCAAAGTTCATCCTTATATTTCCAATACTCCCTTCCCTACCTGGCCACTGGTTTTTGGTTGCCTTCCAGGGTCTTTCTTAAGACATGCTTCCTAGAACTGAGCCCAGGTGTGGTCTGAGTTGCAGGAGCAAGGCAGAATGTCAGCAGCACCTTGCTCTGAAGGCTTCCATGTAAAGGAGAGGGGTTGATTTCTGAAAAGCATCTTCTGGGCCAGCCACTCTACCTACTTCATTTCTTCACAAGTATTTATTGAGGACTTAGAACGTGCTGGGCAATGTTCTAGGATCTGGGAACTCAGCAGGGAGCAAAGAGACCAGGTCTCTGCCTTGATGTTTACCCTCAGCATATGGTCAACGAATCAACCTATAGACAGTAGCATAATACTGGTTTAGGGGGCAGAGAGGGTGCAGAGGGGAGGCCAAGGGGGTCAAAGATGGCCTCTCTGGAAGTGATATTGGCTAGAATGAATAACCTTAGTGAGCTTCTATGGGAAAGAATTTTCGAGGCAGAGGAAATGACAACCACATAGGCTCTGAGAAACAATAAAGGCCACATGTGTGCAGAAGCAGATGCTGTAGGGTCTTAGAAGGACCTGGCTTTTATTCAGTGTGACAGGGAGCCATGTGTGCAGAGTGACTTAAATAACAGGTTTTAAAATCCTTCTGGCTAATGGAAAAGTTCTGGAAATTGATAGTGGTGATAGCTGCACAGCAATGTGAATGCATACAACACCAATGAACTGTACACCTGAAAAGGGTTAAAATGTTAAGTGTTACGTCATGTATATTTTACACACACACACACACACACACACACAGAGCATTGCTTATTCACTTCACTCTCTTTAAAGTTAGAAAAAAAATTCCTCTGGTAAGTAGGCAGAAACAATTCTGCCTAACAAAAAGTTCACTTGGTTATTTTGTGGCAGGTGAGAAAAGGAAGGCTCAGATGTTAAGTTACATATCCAAGGTCACACAGTAAGTGGCAGCATTTAGCTCCAAACTCAGCCCTATGACTCTGAAGTTAAAATCACCCCGTAGCACTACCTTTCTTTTTTTCTTTTTTTTTTTTTTTTGCTAAAGTAGGTGCTATGGCCAGCGTGGAGTCTAACACGGGGCTTGAACTCTTAATCCTGAGAGCAAGATCGGAGCTGAGAACAGTATTTGGACACTCAACCAGCTGAGCCACCCAGATGCCCCCACACCGCTATACCTCTAATTCATGCAACCTAGACCCACCTGAACCTGAACTTTTCTGTCTCTGGATCACATATGTCAATTTATACCACGTTAAAAGGCCCCTTTAGCCTCCAACAACAGATCTAAGAAGTCTACCCCTTTTGTTTTAGACATTCTCCCTCTTTTTCCTCCCTTGGCACTTTACTTAACTGCAGCACTGTTTTCCAAGCCCGTGGGAAGAGGGATAAGGTGATCCTTATGGTAACACAGGACTTGGCACCAAGCAAGCACTGCTTTAATAAATATTTCAGGGCTAATTAGAAGCTAGGGACTGCTCTAGGGTTGCAACAACGAAAACAACAGATAATCCAGCCCTTATACTCACACTCACACACAAAAGTAAAATTCATTGTATGCCACCAGGCAGTTACTGTTACTGAGAAAATGAAAGCCAGGAAGAGAAGAAGAAATATGGGGGGGGGGGCATGGTGGTGATAGAATTATACTTTTAAACAGGGTGGATAGGCAATACCTCACTGAGAAGGTAATATTTGAGTAGAATTATAGGAAGTAAGGACATAAACCATGTGTGTGGCTATATGGGGAAAGAGCTTTCTAGATAGAGGGAACAGGCAGTGCAAAGGCCCTGAGGTGAGAAAGAAGACTAGCAGAGAGGCCTACAGGGCTGGACTGGCACCACATGGGGGTTAGCTATAGGTCACAAAGTCAGTGAGGTGATGGGAACAAAACAGTATAAGGTCTTGGGCTCTTCCTGTGAGTAAGGTGGAAACCACTGTATGATTCTGAGCCACGAGGCAGGATCTAATAATACAGGTTTGCAGATAGCTGAGACTGATCCAAGGCCCCATTATGGGAGTTATGGGGTTAACTAAGAAGTGAACTAATGTTTACTGGTTCTGACTAGGTGCCTGGCCTGTGCTAAGTACTTTAATGTCTCACCACCTATATAGCAAAGAGGTGTTATTATACAAGCAAGCCTTTTGCCTGGACCATCATAACAGCCTCTTACTCAGTCTTCTCCACACAATGGCTAGTCACCCTTTCAAAAACAGGAATCACACCATGTCACGCCTCCTTCCCTGTCCTAAAGAGTTCAGCGGCTTTCCATACACTGGGAATAAAATCTCCTCTCCACCGTGGCCCTGGAGAGCCAGCCCTGCCTCCCCCAGTGAGCTCATCTCCTGCCCCACCCCTCCCTTACCATCCTCTCCAGTGTTGTCACTGTCACTGTCACAACCACCCTACTTTGATCGTGATCAAGTAATCCTGCTCGATTTCCTCTGAGGCACTTATTACCGTCCAAGATTACCTTGTTTTGTAAGATTTGTTTACATATTTACTGCCTGTTTGATAAGAACAAAAGCTCTTGGCACGTAAGTACTCTATAAACCTTTTGTTAATCAACAAACTAAACCTAAACCCTGTTTTTCTTAAATTCATTGAAGACAGAGTGATCAAGGACCTTATTATTTGTCAGGCACTGAACCAGGGATATGGTAACAAACAAGACAATGTAAACTTATGGCCAGTTTATAGTCTAGAGCAAGGGTTCTTAACACTTTTCTTCCCTGGACTCCACTGGCAGTCTGGGGAAGGGAACTGGCCACTTTTCAAAATGTTACTTCGATCATAAAATACATAGGGATTACCAAGGAAATCAATTATATTGAAATATAGGTAACACAACTACTAGAAAAAGAAATTTGTGATATAGTAATATATGTGCTTAATTACTGTATCAAATAACAAGATCTAGGGATTCATCCTTGTGGTGATGAAAATATTTTGATGTCTCTTCAATATTTTTAATGTGATATAAAAAATCTTTCACCATATTGCAAGTACTGCTAATTCTACCATGGTTCATTAAATACATTTATCATTAAGGAAATGCTAAATTTTGGCTAGAGATTAGTGAAATAAAGATGTAATTTTTTTTCTAACTCAGGTTTGCTCTGAATTCTGTGCACAGGTCCCCTGGTTATGACTGCTGCACCCCTGGAGAAAAGTCTGGATGGCTCTTTGCTTCCAGAGCTCAATTCAATTGCAAGGCTTTGATACCAGTTTGAAACTTAGAAGCAGAAGTACTTCTATACACATTACACAAGTCAAGAGCATTGTGACTCATGTTGACATCACCTATTTATTCAGATTTTCTCGGAAATTAACAATCTACGAACCACAAGGAAAACAAGAAAAGTACCATCACCTTAATTTAGGGAAAAAACCCTACCCAACAGTGGTAATGGAATTGAACATGCCATGAACTGATTTAAGGTTTTATTCTTGCCTCCTTAGGAAAAACTAACCCCAAACAAAATTATGTAAGCACCATTTTAGATGCAGAAATATGAATTACAGCTGCCTCTAAGTATAAAAATTACAGGTTCACTTTTAAGAGTACAACTGAATTCTGCACAAGGAAAAATATTTAAATATAGTATCTAGGCACATTTGTCTTTCTTTCTTGGCCTGGACTTGCTCTATCTTCTTCCAATACTAAAAGAAATGGTTTAAATAAAAAAAACCCAAAAATGAAAACAAAACATCATTTGGACATCATGGGAGGTTCTAATCTAGAATTCTAGAAGAAGAAAAAGGTGTAAATTATGGGAGAAATTACAACAAGCCCAAAGAGTAGTAATGAATAAAGGAAAGGTACCAGGTCTGTTTTCTTAGCTGTCATCTAATCAAGTGCTTGAGCACTAACAGCTGGGGAATGGGAGCCAGAGAAACAGCGGAGTGCAGGGAATGACTTGAAATGTGTCCTTTAATCTAGGGACATCAATCTCCTTTTCAAAATTCAGAAAAACAATTTGTTAGAATTCACACTAAGAAATATTTTTGCTTCACTTTATAACAGTAAAAAATGATAATCTGGGAATGCCATTGCTATAAAGCCCAAAAGGCTGTACTGCAATCAAACTTGATTAAAAATAGGATAATGGCTAATGTTTGCTTAAAAAGAGCCTCTAATAAATACAGGATTTGACTAATTTGTCCTAAATACTTCTACCTCTTCCCAGGGCCTCATTCCCTTTCCTCTTCCCGTGAATGTCCTACATCTTCCTTCTCAGTGTTAACACCTGAGGAATCTCTCTCCCAACAGACCAAAGTGGGGGCGATTATCCACGTTTCAGAAGCCAAGTTACACTCAGCCGCATTCTTGTCTGTGGACCTGGGACCCTGTCTCTGAGAGGTTCAAGCGATAACCCTGGGGTTTTAATACATTTGAAACCTTATCACGTTCCTCCAGATACCTTCCTACATGTTCAACTTTCGATGCACCTTCAAGACAGAAGAGCCACTGCTGTTTTCCTACCGTCTAGAAGTGCTTGGCTGACTCTTCTCAGCTATGTTCTGAATTCAAAGCAAAACAATAAAAAACCCCAAACAAAAGCAAACTACAAGTCTTTACAATTCTGAAAGACCCCTACTTAAGCCCTAACGATTTAGATTTAATCTTTCATTGAACTTGGTTATGAAACCTGTTGAAAGTCAAAGCTTCGGGGTCAGTCTCGACAAAAATGTGCAGTCCTGGGCCAAGGTGCTAGGGAGGAGGGTCGGTGTGGCCGAAGGAGGTGCCGCCCTGTGACCAGCGGCTCGCCCCTCGTCCTGACTTCGAAGGTCGGAGACAATCGAGAGAAGCACAGGCGAAGGGCGGGCCTGCCTTCAAGTCTACAAGTGAGTGACCTCAAGTTAGATCGAGCCCTAGAGTGCAGGGGAGGGCTAAAAGGAAACTTTGGGACCAAAAGGCTATAACCTGACCAGGCCTACATTCGGAAGCGCTACTTCCCCCCAGGGGAAGACTCGGTGCGGCCACACGTTCACTTTCACGTGCGGCTCAGCATCCTCGGTGCCCGCGGGCTCTTGGGGCATTTCGCCCCCCCGGGCCACGACGCGGACGCGGCCGTGCCCCCAGAGACCCGCCGAGGCCCGCCGCGCCCGGAGACCTGTCAGGGCCTCCCGGGCCCGGGCCGCGCCGGCCCCGCGCCCGCCTCTGCTGCCCCCTGCCGGCTGCCGGAGCCGGGCGCCCCGGGCTCTCCGCGCCTCGGCTTCCCGGGCTCGAGCCGGGGCGCGGTTACCTCTTGGGCACATCAAAGACCCGGCAGGCGGCCGGGCGCGACGGCCCCTCACGCTTGGTTTTCCCATAGCGGATCAGGTCCTGGAAAAGCGCGCAGCCCGGGAGCAGGCCGGGCGGCACTAGCTGCAGCAGCAGGGTCAGCAGGAAGGCGGCGGTCAGCGTGAGCCACAGAGCGCGCAGCGGGTTCAGCGCCCAGAGCTCGGCCACAGCCCAGGGAGCCATAGCCGACGCGCCGGGCCTCCGCGCTCCCAAGGGCCAGAACCACCCGCCAGGGCTGCAGCGGCCGCTCGCGCGCCGCACACCAGGTGGGCGGGACGTCGGTGACGCAGCGCGGGACGCGGACGTGCGCGGCCCCGCCCAGGACACGCCCAGGGGGCGGGGTCACGCTGGCGCTCTGTGGTTGTCCTCAGTCTCTGGTCTGACTCGCGGACCTGTAGGAGAACCCCAAAAGATGATTCAGCGATGTGATGCGAACAGTTGCAAGCCTGATTGCTGTATTTTTCAGTGGAAAAATGGAAACAATCCTGAATGGTGCACTTTATTTAGTTAAGTTGTGTTGCAATAACACGTTGTAATATCATGCAGACATTAACATGGTAATGATGAAGGCGGTAGAAACACGGAACGCAGTTTAGGATAGCGGGAACAGGAGGTTAAGTGAAAATAAGTCGACTGTAAAATACATGGCTGTGATTGCAAACAACCGTATGGTCAAATTGGCCTTCTGGCTGGGAAATGAGGGCTTTTCGTATGACTTAGGATCTCTTCGGCAGGAGTCACCCCTTCATTTTTCTTCATTGTTTTTAGGTTGACACCGCAGAAATGCAGCTGGTCTTTCTAGGACATCTTTCCAGACAAGCTACTTGCAGGGACCAAGCTTCCTGGGTGACAGAGATTCTCTTTTAATTCTTTGACTTGGGAAAGGTTACAAAGCAAGACAGGGGTGTGTGTGTGTGTGTGTGTGTGTGCACGCGCGCGCATATGTCTGTAAGAAAATAGGAAATATTGACGCTAGAAGGAAAAGTCATTTTTCTTTTCCTCTCACTGTCTCTCTCTCCGTTCAGATTTTAGCCAAAAGAGTGTACAGCTCACATTCAGACAAACCCCCTGTGGAGGGCAGTGGATGAACAGGAAGTCACAAGTCAAACCCTACTGAGAGCATTTGTGTATGTTTAAATCCTTTCAGGAGTGAATTATTTCAGAAGTGGAAAACCAGGCTAACGTCTGTTAGAGAGATCATTACCAATAAGCATAAGCCAGTTTTTACCTTTCTTCATTTAATTACCAGTGCTATATGATAAACAAATCTCTGGCTTTGCCAGCAGTAAATGACCATGCAGTTCTACTAGTTGTTCAGGCCAAAAACCTCGCACTCAACCTTGATTCCTCTCTTTCTCTCACAGCCTAACTACAATTAGCAAATGCTGGTGGTTGAGCCTTCAAAATTTGAAACCCAAATTCAATCAATTCAGTGAAACCTTTGGAGTCAATGCTTTACTACAGACCCCAGCCAGCTCAATAAGTAAGAAAAAGAAAGGAAAGTTCTAAGGACTGCAAAATAAGAAATAAGCTGTCATTATTTGGAGATAGTCAGAAACTCCAATAGAGTCTAAGATAAGATATTAGAACTCACTGGACATTTTGGTAAGGTTGCTGAATACCAAAATCAGTTTATAACTGTTGATCATTTTATTTCCCAGCAAAACCAGAAGATAAATGTTTTAAAGATTTGATTTTAAATAAAATACTATGTTTAGGACTAAATCTCATAAGAAATAGGTAAGTCTTTTTCAAAGAAAAGAAAATCATACTGGTACTATAAAGGACATATCTAAAATGAGAGCTATACTAAGCTCACAGACTGGTTAAGATGATAATTCTCCCCAAAGTGATTTACGGGATAGATATAATCCTGATTAAATCCTAACTTTTTGTGGAATTTAGCAAGTTGATTCTAAAATTTATATGGAAGGAGCACCTGGGTGGCTCTGTCAGTTGAGTGTCAGACTCTTGCTTTCAGCTCAGGTTATGATCTTGGGATCATGAGATTGAGCCCCACCTTGGGTTCTGTGGTCAGTGGAGTGTCTGTTTGAGATTCTCTCCCTCTCTCTCTACCTCTCCCCCTGCTCTCACTCTCTCACTCTCTTTCTCTCTAAAGTAAATAAATAAATCCTTAAAAAATTTTATATGGAAGTCAGAAAGGCTAAAGATGGCCAAGGCACAGTTGAAGATGAAGGAGAAGATTGGAGGCTCACTCTATGAGACATGGAAGCTACCAGAGCTATAGTAGTAATGACGTCTGTATGGTATGGAAGTAGGGATAGACAACAGACAATGGAGCATGGTGGAGAGCCCAGAAACAAATCCCTATTATACACTTGACAGTATGATTGAGGTTGTGTGATACATCAGTTGGGAAAGGATGTACTTATAATAAGTGAGGCTAGGACAAACGTGTAAACCTCAGGAGATAGACAAGGGTGGTGACAGGGAAGTGAGAGAAAGAAATACGACCCCTTCCTCACTCCATGAGTAAAAAAATCAATTCCAAGTGGATTAAAGACCCAATGTGTAAGGCAAAAATAAATCTAGAAGGTAACATAGGAGACTACTTTCTCCTGTATCTTCTAGAAGGTTATATAAGAAACTGATCTCATGGTAGGAAAGTTCCTTCCTCCCAAGATATAAAAAACAACTAGGGGTGTCTGGGTGGCTCAGTGGGTTGAGCCTCTGCCTTCGGCTCAAGTCATGATCCCAGGGTCCTGGGATCGAGCCCCGCATCGAGCCCCGCATCGGGTTCTCTGCTCAGCAGAGAGCCTGCTTCCCCCCCCTCTCTGCCTGCCTATCTGCCTACTTGTGATCTCTCCCTCTCTCTCTGTCAAATAAATAAATAAAATCTTTTAAAAAAAATGCTCTTAAAAAAAAACAACTAGAAGAAGACATCAGTACATTCTACAACATTAAAATAAAAATCTTATTTTAAATAAGAGTGAAATAGAGTGAAATACAAGGCACAGAATGGGGAAGGGTATTTGTTATACATATAATCAATATAGGATTAAATAAAAAAAAATTTTTAATGCAAATAAGGAAAAAAAAAAAGACAGGCAACTTGATAGAAAAATGGGTAAAAGACTTGAGTGGGCACTTTCCCAAAGATACTCAGATTACTAAGAACATACAAAAATGTGATCAATCACATGAATAATCAGGGAATTGAAAATTAAACTAAAATAAAATATAATATTACATCAGAATGGCTAAAATTAAAACAACTGAGATACTGAGTGTTGAAGTTCTAGAGCAGCTAGAATCATTGAACAGTGCTGAGGCAGGATAAATTGTTACAACCACTTTGGGAAACAGGTTGGCATTAGCTAGCAAAGTTGAAGATACCATATTTATGACTTAGTACTTCCACTCCTGGATGTATGTTAGAGCAAGACACATGCATGTGCTCCAGGAGAGGTAGACAATAATATCCAAAGGACATTCATGATAGTTCAAAACTGGAAACAACCCAAATGTCTATCAGCAATAGAATTTGCAGACCATTTTCAGACCATCCAATATTCTAGCATGATTGCAAGGAACATAATATAGCTCCATGCGATATGGACAAATCTTACCAACAATGTTGGGCGAGAAAAGGCAAGACACAAATTATACACTGTATAATCCTACTTACATAAAGTTTAAAAGTACAAAAGAAAAGCAAAAACATGATTGTTATAAAAAGCAGTCATTGTTATAAAAAGCAGCACAAATTACATACTGTATAATCCTACTTACATAAAGTTTAAAAGTACGAAAGAAAAGCAAAAACATGATTGTTTTAAAAAGCAGTTCTCTTTTTTTTTAAAAAAATTAACATATAATGTGTTATTTGTTTCAGGGGTACAGGTGTGTGATTCATCAGTCTTGTAATTCACAACTCTCACCATACATAGCACATACCCTCCCCAACGTCCATCACCCAACCACCCATCATCCCTACCACCTCCCACCCCTCCAGCAACCCTCCTGAGATTAAGAGTCTCTTATAGTTTGTCTCCCTCTGGTTTCATCTTGTTTCATTTTCCTTCCCTTCCCCTATGACCCTCAAGGCAGGTCACTTTCAAGGGAGAGAAGTTTGTGTTTGGTAAGGAATTTGCATGAGAGACTTCTGCGGTGCTGGTGGTGTTCTATTTATTGACCTGTGTGGTGTGTTTATTTTACATAGGTGTTTGTTTTATAATTACTGTTATGCTGTATACTTGTGTTTCATGTACTTTTATGTATTTTTATTACTCTTCACAATAAAAAGTATTAGAAAAGCATATTCATAATCTGATCATTTCTTACCAAGTCATTCCTGCTACCCGGGTCCAAGCCACTTTCATCTCTTCATTGTATTATTATAATAGCTTCCTAACTAGTATCCTACTTCTACTCCTTGTCCCCCTTACAATCTATTCTCAGCACAGTAGCCAGAGTAATCTTGTCAGAAATGTTAGTAAATCATGTCATCCCTCTGCTGAAAACTCTCTACCTGTCTGCTTTTTATATGTTTACCTTAGATCCAGTTTCCTGGGCAATGGTTCTATCTTTTCATTTAGTTGTCTTTCTCAACTGAAAAAACAACATAAATAATTGGTCCAAGCTTTTGATACTTTTGCCTGGCACAACCAAATGCCAGACTACTTGGAAGAGATTGTCAGAGAAAAAGAACTCCTGCTAAAGATGGGTTCCTAAAAAGGTACTGAGTTCATATGGAATCAATCTACTAGGAGTGACAAAAATCAGGAATACAGAACTCTAAGAAATTGAAATAACTAAATCACAGTCTGAAAGGTATAAAATTAGTACATTAAAAATGATCAAAGACATAATAAAAAGAAAAGAATCAAAACCCTATAAATAATGCACTATTGGAAAAGACCAGGCAAGTTTTATAGATGCATATGTAAGTTCTAGAAAAGGCAAAAGTGGGGAATGGGGTGGGTTGGGTGGGGTGCCTGGGTGGCACAGTTGGTTAAGCTTCTGACTCTTGGTTTTGGCTCAGGTCTTGGTCTTGGGGTCATGGTCTTAGGGTCCTAGGATTGAGCCCTGAGTCAGGCTCTGCACTCAGCATGGAGTCTGCTTGGGAATCTCTCTTCCTCTCCCTCTACAGCCCCCAAAGAAATAAATAAACAGATCTTAAAAAAAAAAAAAAAAAAAAAGAAAGAAAAGCAAAAAGTGATTGAATAACCCATTAGAGAGTTCAAAAGAGACTGAGAAGCTAAATCTGTGTTAGATACTCAGGAAGCAGTGAAAATTGATAGAAATGGAAAACGAAAGAAGGAAAGAAACAAGGAGGAGGAAGTGGGCCAACCTATAATCAATAGGAGGCCGGAAGGAAAGAAGAGACAAAATGCAGAACAGATAAAATTTGAAAAGGTAGCAGTTGAGAATTTTTCCACTTTGACTAAAATTGTGTCTCTTCACATGTAAGGAACATAATGAAACTTGAACAGAATAAATAAAAATAGCCATCTGGACCAGAAGTCAAAATGAGAAGTCAGATCTCACACACACACACACACACACACATACACACACACACACACAATCTTAAAGGCAGCTAGAGAAAAAAGGCAAAATACCTAGAGGAGTAATAATTAGACCAACAACAGTAATAATATAATTCAGAAGTCAGTGGAATCACATTTCAAAATATTAAAGCAAAGTAACTGTCAATTAGAATTTACATATAAGAAACTACCATTCAAGAATAATAGAATCTTTGAAAATTAAAGAAACGTGATTTATCATTCATAAGGTCCCACTGGAAAAAAGTACATGAGCAAGTCCTCTAGAAAGAAGGAAATCAAACCCAGAGGGAAAGAGTGAGATGTAGTGAGCAGTGGTAAGTAATGTAATTGGCAAGTGTGAGTGTTACTCAGGTTACTAAGTGAGCACTGATTTCATAAGATAATGTTATTGATAAACTTGTATAAAAATAAAATTGGAATAAAATACTAGATAACAATTAAGATGGGATAACGTGGTACATTTCTTTTAAGGTCTTTGTGTTGGGGAAGTTAAGAACTATCATGTTTGACTTAAAACCTCAAGTTAATGTTAAAAATGTAAGGTCAACAAATATAAGTGGATTTCAAGCCAGTTTGTATGTGATGGGGAAAGGAATAAAGGAAAATATATAAACGGCCAATAAGCATGGCAAAAGTTCCTCAACATTGTTACCTATCAGCAAAATGCAAACCAAAACCTCAGTGAGATACAATTTCCCACCCAGGGGTACAACTATGATCAGACAATAACAAATGTGGAGAAATCAGAATCCTCATACACTACTAGTGGGAAGGTAAAATGGTGCACCTGCCTTGAAAAACAGTCTGGGGGCAACAGGGTGGCTCAGTCGCATCTGCCTTTGGCTCAGGTCATGATCCCAGGGTCCTGAGATCGAATCCTGAATCAGGCCCCCTGCTGAGCAGGAAGCCTGCTTCTCCCTCTCCTATTCTCCCTGGTTGTATTCCCTCTCTTGTTGTCTCTTTCTTTCTGTCAAATAAACAAATAAAATCTTAAAAAGGAAAAATGCTCTGGAAATTCCTCAGCAAGTTAAACATGGAGATACCATGTGGTCTAGCAATTATACTGCTAGGCATATAACCACAAGAATTGAAAAACATATGCCCACACAGAAGCTTGTGCATGCCTGGTTGCAGCAGCATTCTTCCTATTAGGCAAAGGTGGAAACAATCCAAATGTCTATCAACTGAGGAGTTGCAGAACAGAAGGTGGTATATCCATACAATGCAATAATATTTGGCCATAAGAACGAATGAAGGCCCAATACGTGCTATGACACAGATGAATCTTGAAAACAGTATGCTAAGTCAAAGAAACCAGTCACAAAAGCCCACAGAACAATGCATTGAGATTTGGAGGGTGGTATAATGTATCACTCCTCTTTCCCTCTTCTAGCTCCCAACGGGCAGTCCTGGCAAGATGTAAGAGCCCAGAGTCCGCTGAGCCTCTCAGTCTCAATTTCCTTTCCCAAGTTCATCAAGCAGGTAAGGCATTCTTTCTCCCATGGGGAGGAGTGAGTGGCAGGGACTGGAGAAGCATATCTGGTCTCGTCCTCCTGTACTTTTTCTTCCTTTATCTTGGTAACCCCTCTGAACATTGCCTGGTACATTCGTTTATTCACTCATACACCAACTGTTGATTAAGGCCTCACCTTGGGCACAGTGCATAGTGCGGAATAGAAAGACTGGGCTGTAGCCTCCGGGAGCTGGCATTTTGGTTGGGGGCATGACAACATGAAACATCTGAACAGCGGCAAAACAATCTGATCAGTCCCTTTCGGTGTCGGATATTCCAAGGCTTGGTCCTGAAATTCCTCTCAGCTCCGTTTCCACTCACTTCTTTGGGGATCTCACGTCTCAGGGATTGAAATAATGCCAAGTCCTCACCCTTTCCCTAGAATTATTCTAGACTGTCTCATTTTAAAAGTGAATATTTAAAAGTCATCTTAAATGTATCTCTAAAAGTGATTTCTGATCTTCCCTCCCTCCCTTCTTTTCCCCATGCAAATCTACCCATGTCTCCATCTTCCTAGGAGGTGGCTATCTCCCTTGCTCAAAAATCTTGGTATTGCCTTGTCTTCTCATACACCACATCTAATTCACCTGATAGTGAATTAGAATTCTCCTGCTAGTTTTACCTTCAAAATATGTCTAGAATTTGATACCATTTCAGTATCTCTATGACTTCCACTCTCGTTCAAGTCCCCATCACTTCCTGCCCGCCTGGATTACGATAATAATCTTCTTTTTAAAAAAATTTTTATTTATTTATTTGACACAGAGAGATCACAAGTAGGCAGAAAAGCAGGCAGAGAGAGAGAGAGAGAGAGAGAAGAGGAAGCAGGCTCCCTGCCAAGCAGAAGGCCTGATGCAGGACTTGATCCCAGGACCCTGAGATCATGACCTGAGCCAAAGGCAGAGGCTTAACCCACTGAGCCACCCAGGCACCCGATAATAATCTTCTAACTCTCGCTTCTACTTTGGTCTCTAAGGTTCATTCCCTTCATAGCAGCTGGAGTGTTTCCTTCTAAAGGTGAGGTCGGATCATGCTACACCTCTGCTAAACCCTCTAGTGGCTTTCCTTGTACTTAGAGGAACAACCAAAATCCTTACAATGGCGTCCTTGGTCTTCCCTGATCTGGCCTCCGCTACCTCTTTGACTTTATCTCCTCCTTCTCTTGCCATGTCCCCCTATTCCCTTCACACTGGCCTCTGTATTGCTCTCAAACTGCTAAGCTTGTTCTTGCCTTATGGCCTTTCTATTTTTGTTGCATTTGACCAGGCAGCTGTCCCCCAGTTATCTGTATGAATGCTTCCCTCGATTCTACTGGGTTCCCACTCAAAATTAAGAGACATCCACCCTATATAAAATAGTACCTCCCTCCTTTGCACTCCCTCCCCTAATATTCTCCACATCATTTATTGCAGTCTGACAATATCATGCATTCCATCATTTATGTGTTTATTATCTGTCTTTTCCACAAAAATAATAAATGCACCAAGGGGCAGTAATTGTTTTATTCCCTGTTTTTCTAATTCCCGAGTCACTGCCTGCCATGTAGCTACTCAATGTATAATGTTGAATGACTGAATAATGAATCATTCCATTTCTATTCAAGGCATCAATACAAGAAATGTAAGGCAGCACATACTTCACTGCCAAATCGATAGTATAGAAATGCATAATTTTGCATATCATTTTCATCATTATTACAGTCTAATAATTATATGCAACAACCATCTGTTCATTATTACACAAAACAAGTGGGATTGATGTCCTATTATTTTATTTAGGTTAATAACAAAACCTGACGTGAGTAATGGATAAAACATGAGGAAATGAAACAATTGAAAGGAAGAGTGGGAGTTAAACTTTCCTTCCTATATGACTTACATCATTAAAAAATACATTTCATTAATGTGCTTCCTATTCCATTTAGTATGTTCAATCCATATAACACAGAAGCTCATTTCCTAAGTTAAATCTACAATTTCTAATTGGCATAAAAAGGAATAATGTCTTTTGAGAGAAAATATTTGGGTTATAGGCACAGGACACTGGAAATTGATTAAGCTTGATTCATCTGTCTTAGTAAAAATCTTTAGAAAGATGAGTGAAAATATTTTAACAACATCGGCTCCTTGAAATTCCTTGCCAATATTATTTTACCTGAGACCCTCCCTTTCTATGCAATGGATTATATTCTCACCAACAAAGTTAGTATTATTTGTATTTTCTTTTAACAATGTGCTTCATTACAAAGGGATTCTGACCTAAAAGCACTACTAATTTTAGACATGGGTCCTACTTAAGTGTTTTCCTGAATTTCTTTACATTGTTACCCCATAATGTAAAGAAGAGAACATTTCCTGAGGTATGGAACCTGATCAATAGAAACTAATTTGTTCATTCAACACATATTATTCAATGTCCTTCTGTGTCCTGAACATACTGTGGAGAGCCGGACGCTCAAAGAATGAATAGGACTGTCTTACAAGGAGCTGTGTTATAAACTGAAACTCCTTCTTCTACTTTCTTTCTTATCCTAAAGGAATCTGTCTCCTTTAAACTGTTCTTGCCCATTTTCAAGGACAGCCTTGAGGGAGCAATGGGCAGTGTATGCTACTGACCAAGTAAATGTTGGAAAAAAATCCCAGCCTGACTCCTAGCAAGAAAAACATAAAACCTCACAACTAATGATCTTTCCTCAGTTTCTATTCCCTGAAACATCACATATGTCTTTCAACCAAAAATTACTAGGCAAGAAAAAACAGTGTGAAGAGACAAAGCAAACACTACAAGATTCAGCTATGGAAGAGATTTGGAAATTACTATGTTTTATCATCTCTAAATGAAAAAAAGTGGACAATATGCAAGACCAGATGGGTAGCTGAAGCAGAGAGATTCAGACTCTAAGAATTCAAAAGAAATGCTGTAAGTCAAAAACAGTGTAACAGAAATGAAGAATATCTTGAAAGGGCTGATCTCTAAACTGTACATGGCTATGGCGAGAATCAGTGAGTTTGAAGATACTTCAACAGAAATCCCCCAAACTGAAATGCAAACAAACAAACAAAAGGAGAAAATGGAAAAATTGAACGGAATGTTAAAGAATTGTGGGGGGCAGTTACAAAGAAGGTGATCTCTGCATAATGGGACTATCAGAGGGAGCAGGAGGAGAAAGGAACAGCAAGATACCTAATAATAATGGCTGAGAATTTTTACAATCAATGGCAGACCCCAAACCACAGACCCAGAAAGCTCAGAGAACATCAGTAGAATAAATACCAAAAAATCCACGCCTAGCCATATTGGATTAATGTTGCAGAACACCAAAGACAGAAAAAATCTTGAAAACCTATAGAGGAACAAGGATAGCAGTTAGACTGGATTTCTAAAAACCAGAGGCAACCAAGATGTCTCTCAATAGGTGAATGAATGAACAAACCATGATACATCCATACAGTTGCATAGAGATCAGTAATAAAAAGAAATGAGCTATCAAGCCTCCCAAAGACATGCATGGATCAGATATGAATATTGCTAAGTGAAAGAAAACTATGTACTGAGAAGGCTGCATTCCATATATTTTTAACCACAGGACATCATTCTGGAAAAAGACAATTACAGAGTGAAAAAAAAAAAGCCATTGCCAGGGGTTGGCAGGTGAGTAGGGAGGGATGAATATTTAGGGTGATGAAACTACTTGTATTATGTTGTACTAGTCGATACATGACACTCATTTGATACAATCCATGGAACTGTACAGTGCAAAGAGTGAATACTAATGTAAACTTTAGATTTAGTTAATAAAAAATCTGAAAAGGAAAACAAGTAAGCTGTTCTTGGTGACTCAGTGATTGGAAGGTACAGTTTTGATTCCAAACTCTGGCCTGTTTTCATGGTCAATGACGTTATTTATAGAAATGGTTTAGGTACAGGTTTTGTATGTTTTTATGTAGTGGCTTACAGTGACTTTATTTATTTGACAGAGAGAGCTAGAGAGTGAGAGCGCATGTATAAGCAGGGAGGGGACAGAGGGAGAGGCAGACTCCCCACTAAGCAAGGAGCTTAATGTGGGGCTCCAACCCAAGACCCTTGGATCCTGACCTAGTCGAAGGCAGATGCTTAACTTACTGAGCCACTCAGGTGCCCCAATAGCGACTTACTTGCACAAGTGCTAAAGAATACCTTAGAATTCTGTTATAAATATTCCTGAAGATGTCATATAGTCACATATTTACAATAATATTTTGTTTTTTGCTAGTGAAGCAGCAATCTGTTTTATTTTTACTTCCAGAGGGAAAGGTCTGCAGGAAGATACATTGTTGGGTGTGGTATTTGGCAGTTTCAAGAGCAGGGAATCAGGGTTTAGGGCAGCCAACTAGATAACCATGAACAAGCCACGTTGCCACTCTGGGTCTCAGTTTGCTCATTTGTAGTACAAGGGGCTGGATTGTATAAAAAAGTCTCAAGCTTAATATACATAAGGGTCACCTGGGGTTTTTGCTAAAATGTAGATTCCTATTCAGCAGATGGGGGATGGGGCCCGAGATTCTGCATTTCTAACAAGCTCTCAGGTAATGAACACCTGCTCTGCTGATGCATGGCCCACACTGAGTGGTGAAGGCGAGATCAGCATTTTCCAATAGAAAGATAAGGTGAACTACATGTATAATTTTAAATGTCTAGAAGCCACATTAAAAAGGTAAAAATAAATAGGTAAAATTAATTGTGGTAACACGTTTTAACCCGAATCAAAAATAGTATTGCAACATCATCAATATAAAATGATGAATGAGATATTTAATACTTGTTTCCATATTAAGTCTTTGAAGTCTGGTGTGTGCACATTTCAATTTGGACTAGTCAATTTCAAGTGCTCAACAGCCACACAGGGCTAGACCATCTCCGCTGCCCATTTCGACGCTGAGAGCATTTTCCCACAATTCAAGTTTACTTTCCAAGTCAAATAGGCTCCTGCCTCCAGGTGGCGCTAATGTTCTTTGTTTCGTCCTTGAAAACTTGTTTTCGCTTGCATGATACCACTACAAAGGCCACTAAACATTATTTATTTACCCATTTAGTTTCTTCCCTTCAATCATTCATTTCATAATTTATGTTTACAGCGCATATTAATGGTAAGCATATTATATTCTCTGTAACTTTGTACAATAACTAAAGCCCAACAAAATTATTGGTAATTATGCCACAGTGAATTATGGAGGACATGCATAAAATCACTGTTAGCCATTCTTGGAATGATGAGCTATAGAAGATTGATGTCTGATTATTTAATATTTGTAGGTGTAGTATGGTGACCAGGTATTTAATAGAGCACAAGTGGAAATAGAATTGTTGACTTTAAATAATTCCTGATTTAAATAGTAACTTTGTGACATGGTTGTTATATGAAGAGGAGGAAAATATTTCTCCTTCATTTTTTTTTTTTTAAAGATTTTATTTATTTCACAGAGAGAGAGATCACAAGTAGGCAGAGAGGCAGGCAGAGAGAGGGAGGAGGAAGCAGTCTCCCCGCTGAGCAGAGAGCCCGATGTGGGCCTGGATCCCAGGACCCTGGGATCATGACCTGAGCCGAAGGCAGAGGCTTTAACCCACTGAGCCACCCAGGCGCCCCTTCTCATTCAGTTTTATATAATACAGGATGACTGGCATTTTGCATTGGTGGTTTACATGTTGAATTTTCTGAAAGGGAAATGAATACAAAATTAATTTTCAATTTCAACCCTGTAATTTTGTCTATATTTCAGGCATACTATTCCTGGGAGATTACTTTTTCTGCAAGAATAATTTTAATACTTAGGCTTAGTTTTAAGAAGATTTGTCCAATCTCCAGTTTTTTGAAGGCTTAAATTATTTCTTTTGAGTGTGTCTCTAATGATAAAAATATGTCAGGTACGGTGAACAACAGGTTTAAATACGTTAACTCAAAAAAAAATGTGTAAACTAATCTTCAGAGTAAACTGGTAAGTAGGTACTTTCATTATCCCCACATTTCAAGAGAGGAAATGGGTGCATTGGGGATTTAAGAACTTGCGCTGGGCACATGGCCTTTAGGAGGCAGAGCATGGGGGCCTCGGATGGCTCAATGGGTTAAGGTCCAACTCTTGGTTTTGGCTCAGGTATGATCTCATGGGTCGTTAGATGGAGCCGCGAATTGTGTTCCATGCCCAGTGGGGATTTGTCTTGAGATTCTCTCTCTCTTTCTCTCTCTCTCTCAGAAATAAATAAATAAATGTTAGAAAAATTTAAAGAAGTAGAGCATAAATTTAAATCTAGTCTGTTGGATCCTACTGTTCATTTCCATAATACTAAGCTACATTGAAGAAGCTCTTTTCCTCTGTCTTAAGCTGAAATTGCTGATCAGTTGACAAGATAGTCAACAAGAACTACAGTCCACAATATCCAAGTTGAGGGAGGGGGTTGTCTTTTATAATGATAAAAGCTAACATATTTAAAATAAGGTCAGAGAGCAACAATTTCAGGTAACTTTAGGTTTTAGTTCTCGTGACTCTCTAATGACAACCTAAACTAAGTCATTGAAACTTTATTTCTACACCTATAAGATTTGAACAGACATTACTTCAAAGAAGTCATACAAATGGCCAACAGACACATGAAAACATGGTCCACATCACTCAGGTTCAGAGAAATAAAATCAAAACCACAGTGAGATACCACCTCACACCAGTCAGATGGCTAAAATTAACAAGTCAGGAAACAACAGATGTGGGCAAGGATGCAGAAAAAGGGAACCCCCTTTACACGTTGGTGAGAATGCAAATGGTGCAGCTGCTCTGGAAAACAGTATGGAGGTTCCTCAAAAAGTTGAAAATAGAGCTACCCTATGACCCAGCAATCGCACTACTGGGTATTCATGCCAAAGATACAAATGTAGTGATTCAAAGGGGTCCCTGCAGCCCAATGTTTATAGCAGCAACGTCCACAATAGTCCAAATATGGAAAGAGCCCAGATGTCCATCTGCAGCTGAATGGATAAAGAAGAGGTGATATATGAACACCATGAAATATGACTCAGCCGTCAATAAGAATGAAATCTTGCCATTTGCCATGATGTGGTTGGAACTAGAGGGTATCATGCTAAGTGAAATAAGTCAATCAGAGAAAGACAATTATACAGATTTCACTCCTATGTAGAATTTAAGAAACAAAACAGATGAACATAGGGGAAGGGAAGGAAAAATAAAATAAGAGGAAATCAGTGAGGGAGACAAACCATAAGAAACTCTTCACTATAGGAAACAAACTGAAGATGGCTGGAGAGGAGAGTGGGGGGTGGTGAGATAACTGGGTGACGGGCACTAAGCAGAGCGCGTGACGTAACGAGCACTGGGTGTTGTAGGCAGCTGACGGATGATGAAACTCTACCTCTGAAACTAATAATACACTATATGTTAACTGATTTTAAATTTAAAAAAATTGAATGAATAGGAAATCTCTTTCGTGGTTGTATAGGTTGAATTCATGATATGATTTCTGACGACTCTCATCATAATATAAATTCCTCCCACATAACCATTGTAAAAATATATGCATTATATTGTATCAGGCCTGGATTTCCCAGCAGTTTTTATGTCCTCTCTTTTTGATGCATATAATACAAAATGGTGTGTGCGTGTGTATGTGATAGAATTCAGTTCAAAGCCTTTCTTGCTGCCCCCGGCACGGTTACCTTGGGTAGCTTAGTGAAGCTCTCTTGGAACATCAATTTCCTCACCTCAAAATCAAGGTTGATATATATATATATATATATATTTATATATGTGTTATTATATATTTATTATATATAATTCTATATATTTATATAGATAAATATATATAGATATAGATCTCTCTATATTTTATATATATATCTCTATATATATTTATATAGAGAATTATATATATATATATATACATATATATATAATTTCTTGAGGGTACATCACAAGAATTAAGTGAGATGATATATGCAAAGTCTCTAGCATGACTTAATACTCAATAATGTTAATTTTGTAGAATAAGAGAATTATCTATAAACTACATCCGTGCCTGCTGACTTTACTTTTTTAGGGGAACTTGATATCCATTGACAAATGGAGCATAAAAGTGAGGCTACTCCTCAGACAAAGAAAGTCTTGTCCCCCCAACTCCCCCAATTCTCCATTTTTTGATGGAATTGGGCCAAGTTCATCTAACGTATGCAGCAAACTGCTTTAGTTCTTTGCTTTGGCAATGAAAACCAGTCTGTTAAGTGATCTTGTTGAAGGGCTTATGAAGACATTATGGTACTTGGCTTCCTATCTTATCCTAGTCGCCTGGATGAAAAATCTCTTTCCTTCCTATCTTTCAGACAAAGGATTTATAACTACTTTAGCATATTACTGAAGCAAAGAGACACTGTGGAATCGTGCCTCTGGGCTGACTTTTGTAGGTCCTGATTTAGATGCCTTGCTTAAGGTTCGCAGGAGGAAAAAATACATTGTTTTTAAAATATCAACATTTCCTGATATAAAAGGGGACTCGTTTCTTTTTGATTTCTTTTTTCTTTTTTTTTTCTTTCTTCTCTTTCTCCCTCTTCCAATTCTTCCTCCTCCCCCTCCCACCTCCACCTTTTTTCTTCTCTGTGTGTGTGACTACATCTGAGAACAAATAAATCTTAAAACTTTTCACTAGGTTCTTGAAAACCAGCCCAAATGATTTTTCCTCACCAAATTCCCTCTTTTGTAGCTGGCCAGGAACAAAGCCACCTAAGCCAAGTGGTCATGGTTCACTACACACATACGGAGAAGGAAAATCTATTTTAATTCCCCAAAGATTAAGGGACAGTCTGCTTCTGACACTAGAAGGGGGTCCTGGAAAAAATGATTCATGGACAGAACATGATCTCAGAATATCCTCCAAGGATTCAGAAGATGCCCAAACAAATATGAAGTCTGTGAATTTCCCCGTGTCCTGTGTTTGGAAAAGGAGCGGAGAGCTAGAGAAAGAGGGAAAACTTTATCAAGTAGAAAGACAGACAATGGCCCCGACATGAATATTATCTTAGAGTGGACAGGGAGATTCAAACTGGATGGTTTTGGATTATGTACAAGGTTGAATTAAGGGAGAATTTTCCTACAGAGGAAGCTGGTCCATTCTATGGAGTAGCTGCAAAGTGGATAGTGACATGGGGTTAACCGGAAGTGGGAGATAACCCAGAAGTGATAGTGAGTTAGCCTCTCCCACACCCTCACACGCCCCTCACCCACTCCACCTGCACTCAATGCCCCCGTTATTGAGGGATCAATGGTAAGGTACAGCGGGGCGTGGAAGTGCGAGAGGCTTCATGACCACACAGATCTGGCTTGGAATGAATCTCTGCTTTCCTAAGTGACTCTGGCAAGTCACTTAGCTACCCCGAGCCTCAATTTCCTCCTCTGGAAATGCAAATATTATCTGCCTGATAACCTAACGAAGTTGTGTGAGAATCACATTAGGTAATGGAAAGGAAAGCGCTTTGCAAATTATCAAGCGCTTTGCAAGTGTGGTCTAATGATAGCAATTGATGAGGGAGCAAGAGGCTGGCTGAAGACAAAGCAAAAGCTGGCGCCTTTGGGACTTCATCACAATGACCTATGGAACGGATGAATCTTATGTCTGTGGATTTCTGCAGACTGAAGGTTCAGGTTCGCTGATGAAATCTTCTCTTTTCTTTGTCTAATAACAGATGGGAAGCTGGTCAGCTCCCATCAGATGGAATTAATCATATCGCAGAGTATTGTCTTCAGGCTCTCAGCTCCCTATAGCCCTGCTCACGAGCATGCTGCCTTACTCCCTGCTCTGCACCGGACGTCAAACTAGACAACTTAGCCAGGCTTTCTTACGCTCTTGTCTGCCGAAGAGAAAACACAGGATCCAGAAATGAAGCCACTTGCTCAAGTTCACGCAGCCATGAAGTGGGAGGGGCAGGATTCTAAGGCAGGAGCCTTCTTTTTTTTTCTCACAGGCTATGGAGGCGAGTATAGTTCTCCCTAGTTTTCTCCACCTTACCTCCCCCCTCCCTCCTCTGCCCACTCCTCTCTCCCCCACCCCCCCTTCCCACCTTTTCTTCCTTGAGGTATGAAGCTTTCTTTACTACATAACCAGGGGAAATTTAAAAAGAATCAAAACACACATGAGCAAGACTTGGAAGTCTTTTTTTGCTAAATGTGTTTTTTTTCCTGAGTTTTCAGGGACAACACCAAAGAACTGAAACTACAGATACATGGAGTTTCCCTGGTGGTTACAGCCTACATGGCTTTGTGTCTGTCTTTCTAAGAGGGTTTTTTTTTTTTTAATGTTTATGTTAAGTGCACAGGAGCTACATGAATGTATTTCCACTTTAAGTTCTTTTTTTTCTTTTGAACAAAATTTATTTATTTACTTATTTTTTATTGTGTTCCGTTAACCAGCATATAGTACATCACAAGTTTTTGTTCCATTGTAAATTCTAAATATTGAATAATACAGATCAAATTATAGTCTCTTCTGATCTCCTTTATCCCTCTCATTCTCTCTCTCAAATAAATAAATTAAATCTTAAGAAAAAAAAAAAGAAACTGGTTTAAAAAAAATAATATGAAGCCACGGTGATTTAAGTACTTCCTTACTGATGGACTTGCAGGTGATTTCCATTCCAACACAAACAATAAAACAATATTCCAACGAGTGATCTCGTACTCCTGTGATGTTTCTCTGGGGTAGATCTTATAATGTGAATCTGGATATGACAAAATTGGTTAATTGGCCTCCATCCCCCACCTAAATCTTGCTTTCGAAAGGCAGTTAAAGAACTCTTACCTTGAACTCTTGGGATTCTCTCATTTCAGTATAGCCAGTTTTATACAACACAATTTTTTTGGTCTTTATTTTTGTGCTACAGACTGACTGAAAAGTACTAGCATTTTTTTTGGGAAAAGTATTGTTTGTGTTACTCTTGCAATAATCAAGTATACACTTGACCCAGTTGTGTGTGTTTATGTACGTATAGTTAGTGAATTAATAGCCTAATCCAAACTGCCCTCCTAAATGCCTATACTAACTTACACTCCTGCCGGCACTGGGTGAGAAAACACATTTCCTCAAATCCTCACCACACCTAATATTTTCAAACATGAAACGCTATGCCATTCTGGTGGGATGGACGAAAAGGATAATTCATTCCTGTACCGATTTGAGTTTTTACCCTAATTTTCTTCTTATAGCAGAAATGTCCTCTTTAAGTTCTTATGTCCTCATTAAGCAGTGGGGAGTCCCTTTCCCAGATCTATTCCTTCTCAGCACTCCTAGTAGGGGCTGGAGAAAATGCCTGGAATCGTGGTGAGGTTCAGAGTTCCATACACAACAGGGCTCTGGGTCCCAAACTGGAAATTCTCATAGTATCCCAATCCATGATCCAATTCTGGAATATGAAGCTATATTTAGAAATTCTTCAGAGATGCCATAAAATAATCACATGCTTATTCTCCCCTTGTTATGTTTCTATGGTGGGTGTATTCTGTGCCTAGTCTGTTAAAATGGTTAGCTATCAGGACTTGCACTGCAGCATTTGAGCAATACATATGTATTTTTTGATTACGAAAATACTACATGTGCATTATTCAATACCTGAAAAATTTAAAGGGAGTACAAAGTAGAAAATTATCTTCCACTCAGAGGCGACCATTATTGCTGAGGTATCTTGAAGAAAATGCATTTTCAGATATAAGCGTATCTGTCTTCTATCCAGATTTCATAAAGTCTCCTATAGTCATTTTTTTTATAACCACCCAAAGAGGTTATTTTCTCTTACTTCCTCTGTTATTTTGTTTATGGGTATGTTCCTGCATTGCTCATTTGGAATACAATACTGTTGGCCCTTGAACAATGAGGGGGTTAGGGGTGTTGACCCCCAAGCTATCGAAAATCTGCATATAACTTTTGGCTCCCCCCAAACATAACCACTCATAGCTTACTGTTGACTGGAAACCTTACCATTAACATAAACAGTTGATTAACACAGATTTTGTGTGTTAGATGTGTTATATTCTGTATTCTCACAATAAAGTAAGCTAAAGAAAATGTTAAGAAAATCATAAGGAAGATAAAATACCTTTAGAGTAACATACTGTATTTAATGAAAAAAATTCTGCATATAAGCAGACCTGCACAGTTCAAACCCATGTTATTCAAGGGTCAACTGTATATCTTTAAACTTATAGTTTAAACCGAGCATGAAATGGTCACTCCTCCCGCATGCTTACTTATAGCTCATCAATGTAGGGGGCTCTCTTGGCTTAGTGGGACTTCAGACTCACTGTGCCGTGGGTCCTCAGGGTAGACAGGCCTCTTACACCATTCTGGAGCAATAGGGCAATGCTATAATTGTCTCGCAGTCTGCTCAAGAACACCCCCAACTTTGCACAAGGATCAAGAACCCCAAATGGCAAAAAATACAAATCCTCTCTGCAACTGTTCTCAGAAAACATAGATCCAAGGAGGGGCCTCAGGCTCCTGAGAAGAAGCCCAGCCACGTGGGCCAGACCAGGCGTCAGGGAGAAGTGAACGTCAGGTTTCATAGGAAACAGCGCTTGCCCTGTGTCCTTGCTCTTTTACTGAGCTCCTTCCCTGCTCCCCTTGCTGGGATTGGGGGGGGGCAAAGATACCTTATCGCCCCCATTCTCCAGGGCAGCCAGAATCAACTGGCTGGCAATTTTGTCCCCCAAGTTCTTGGAGACCGTTTTTCTTTCATAAGCACAAAGGAAGTACTCTTTATTATGGCTAAGATAAATGCTCTATAATTTTCCCAGACGGTTAAGAGGAATGTTGAATTAAATGCTCTGATGATTTCAGTTCTATTGTGAACATGATTTGTTGGCCGCCATTTGTTTCCTTTCTGGGTGCACAGTTTATTTGATTGACTCTGAACATAAAGCGATGACTGAAATGGTTTGACTTAGAGTAGAGGGTGTCACCCTATCATAGAGGAAGTGCTTTCTGAAATTTCCCACCTTATGAGATGGGCCTGTGGTTCCTGGCAGCAATTTGTGAACAATAAAGCCTTATTTCCCAATACTGGTCATTGTTTAAAAGTGCCATCAGATCTTTGGATTAATTGGCTGAAAGTAAGTGGTTCCCTGGCCTGCAGGACCTCATTAGCGCATCAGGAATGGAGATCAGTTAAACGGGCCAGTAGCTAGCTCTTGGAAGAGTTGGTCGAAGATTCTTAGTTTGCTTGTAATTTTGGTGGCATTCTCAAGGGAGGGCTGAATGTTCGAGCCAAAGATGCTTGTGTTGGGATTACAGAACAAAGCTCTACTTTCTAGGGTGAGCATAGTAGGGTATAGGCCAGCCAGCCAAGGGGTATCACACTTAGCTGTGGCCTTGGAAGGGCCACCCGAAAGGAAATTGGGGTTTAGGGGAAGAAATAATGAGAGAGGATAAAGGGGAGAGAATCTGAAAGTGAGGAGGAAGAGAATGAATGGGGCTCAGGGTGGCGAAGTGTGGTGTCAGTGGTACCAGCAAAGGCCTTTGGCTGGGGGCAAGTGGGTTCTGGGGTCACCCTGTTTTCATTCACCAACTCCCTAAAACACAAGGCACCTCAAAGTCCCTGGGAGCTTCCTTAATTCTCAGAAAAGCGCTATTTAGACTAGTGCAAGCCTGGAGGGATGAGCAATGAACGACCCTCAGCTTCATTGCTGAGCTTCTTTATGGAACCAGAGAGTGACTAGAACCATAAAGACTTTCCAATTTTTTCCCATTATGCAAGTACATGTAACACTCAGATCAAGGGTTGTTATACTTGAGGTGATACCAAGGGAACCCCTTAAAAGGTAAGTATCACATTCTGTTCCCTCAGATCAACACTTCCCTTCAACGAGTCCAAGGATCTTCAGGCTCCAGGAGATTTTGGCTAAGACCCCAGAGCTGGTGTCTTTAATAATGGGGGATGGGAAATGACAGAAATTACAATTTCTGAGCCTCATTTCCCTTGTTTGAAAATGGAAATGTGTGGATTAAAATAAAGGTTGAGGGTATGGGAGCTTTGTAAACTGTATGGTGCTATAAAAATATTTTTATCCTTTGGAAGGAATCATGTATTTAAAAAGAGATGTTGCAAGCAGCAGACTGCCCTATACAGGGAGATACTCAAAACTATATTAGTACCATATATCTGGTATATGGAAATGATGATGTACATACCTAATACATGCAGGTTTCCCCACTATCCAATGAGTAGAGTGTTCCTATGAAAACTTTTGCAAACCAAAATGGTGTAAGGCAAAGAAATACTTACCATTAATGTATATGGAAACACGTTTGAGCATTTCCAGACCCAAATAATAACCTCTCTTAGGCTTTTCTGATACTTTAGCACCCATCTTGCTAATGGATGCACAAAATAAATCCAGACAAAGCACAGATGCTCACAGACAGTTCAAAGCTATGGTGGCTTGGTTCAGTGCTGTGATGCTGAATACAGTTCCTGGGGAAGGAGCTTGGCAGGGCCCCCCTTGCCCGCTGCTCAGGGTGTGTGTTTCCTCTATACCTCCTTGTTGCAACACAAATGCGGAATTCTATTTCTCCCTTTCAGCTTTTTCTGTAAAATCAAAATTCTGTTCAAATTTTTTTCAGTTAGTGAGACCGGGTACCGATGTAGGTCTTCTGTAAAAGGGAAGCGGCATAATGTGAACTTTTGGAAAAGTTGGGGATACCTGTATATAAATTGTGCCTAAAATTCTGAGGAACAATGTAGGATATATGCATGCGTATATAGAGAAACAGAGCCAGTAGGATTGATCGCTGTATCTATCTATCTATCTATCAATCATCTATCTATCTACATCTATAGGTCAAGAGATTTGTTGTAAGAAATCGACTTACACAGTTGTGGAGGCAGAAAAGTCTAGACCCTGGGCAGTCTAGACCCAGGACAATGGGGGTAGGTCCAATCCAAGTCTGAAGGCCCCAGAAGCAGGAGAGCAGATAGTGTGACAGCTGAATCCAAGTCTGGGGGGAAGAGAAAACCCATGTCCCAACTTAAGGACAGCAGCCAGAGGGAGAGAAAGAGATCAAGAGCATACAAATGCTCCCTTACTCTGCCTTTTATTCTATCCAGGCCTGAGTGGATTGGAGGAGGGTGGCCAGCACCCAGAAGGGCAAACTACTGAGTGTACTGATTCCAGTGGTAATCTCATCCAGAAACATTCTGCTAGACACACCTCAAAGTAATGTCTAACCAAATATCTGGGCACCTCGTGGCCCAGCCAACGTGACATATAAAATTAACCATCACAGGGCGCTTGGGTGGCCTAGTTGTTTGGATGGCCAACTCTTGATTTCATCTCAGGTCAGATCTCAGGGTTGTGAGATCAAGCTCTTATTGGGGCTCGCTCTCTCTCTCAAATAAATAAATAAATCTTAAAAAGAGTGAAATAAGTCAAGCAGAGAGAGTTAATTATCATATGGTTTCACTTATTTGTGGAACATAAGGAATAACACGGAGGACATGGGGAGATGGAGAGGAGAAGGGAGTTGAGGGAAATTGGAAGGGGGAGACAAACCATGAGAGACTGTGGACTCTGAAAAATAATCTGAGGGTTTTGAAGGGGCGGGGGGTGGGAGGTTGGGGGAGCCAGGTGGTGGGTATTAAGGAGGGCACGGATTGCATGGAGCACTGGGTGTGGTGTGTAAACAATGAATTCTAGTACACTGGAAAGGAATTAAATAAATAAAAACAAATTTAAAAAAATGAAGCATCGTATACTTCCTTTAGAGTGAAACTCTAAACAGAAGATGGAAATCTGCCACTTCCAGTGGGTGACGGGAGAAGAATTAGGCACAAACAAGTCAGCGGCAAGAGACCGGGAGCAGGGGACAACCGTGGAAAAGACTGCTGCCACGAGCAACTCCACCGTCTCACTTTTATTAGATAGAAATAAGAGCCAACAGAAGAACCGAGGAAGGTTCAACGTTAGTCACCTGTCTGGTGGACAAGCAAGGAGGAGGATCAAGTTTATAGTTAAGCAAGCACAGTCGGACTCGGAGGACTCCTCTAACTAACAACGGACGCTTCTGGGAAGAGAAAGGAGCGATAACGGAAAAGGGAAGCAGGCGGTATTTCGTTCCTCCAGTGGTGGTGGTACATCGTCCAGATTCTCTTATTTATTTATTTATTTATTTATTTATTTATTTTTTTATTTCCAGCATAACAGTATTCATTATTTTTGCACCAGCGACCTGTTGCCAGTATATGTTTTTTGTTTTTGTTTTTGTTTTTTTTTTAAAGATTTTATTTATTCATTTGACACAGAGAGATCACAAGTAGGCAGAGAGGCAGGCAGAGAGAGAGAGGAGGAAGCAGGCTCCCCGCGGAGCAGAGAACCCGATGCGGGACTTGATCCCAGGACCCTGAGATCGTGACCTGAGCCGAAGGCAGCGGCTTAACCCACTGAGCCACCCAGGCGCCCAGTATATGTTTTTCTTAAGGCCCTATCTAAATGTGCTTGGCAACTAGTAAAATCCTCCAGGGACTATAGTTTAAGTAACAAATTGTTCCGGGGGGCAGTAGCAGAAATCATCTAGGGAAAAGAATGTAAGTATGCACACCTACTGTAAGAGTTTGTATAGGAGCTCAAAACACAGTATAGGGCGTGGAACTGTGAAAACACCTGAGGGGACATGGTCCAAGTGAGAAATATTCAGTGGGTTTGGATTTCTTCCAGACCAGAATTTTAGCAGCGCTAACAAAATGGATGGACTAGAACTCTACAAATGGTTCCCTGTACTTCACTTTTGGGGCTGGTAGTTTAATTTGATAATGCTGGTGTCTGCGTCATTGTTTGCGGCTGGACCCGTATGTGTGGTCATGACGATGTGTTCACTAACTAGAACAAAACCCATTCTGCAGAACCTGACATGTAGAGTTGGAGAACTAGGTTGGAGTCACTTTACAATATCTTGGATTTTACACTTGTGATGTGTGTCTGTGCTGTACTTGCAATATCACCTTAAGAAAATAATCTCATCTCTTTGAAAGGTTTCCTTATTTGTATATAATGAGATGTAGAAAAATTTTATTTTAATGGATATTATGGGAATTCATTTTTAAGGATAGACCAGCTGTATCATTTAAAAGTCTGCTACAGGGGCACCTGAGTGGCTCAGTCAGTTAAGCGTCTGCCTTTGGCTCGGGTCATGATCCCAGGGTCCTGGGATCAAGCTCCCCACCAGGCTCCCTGCTCCATGGGGAGTCTGCTTCTCCCTCTCCATCAGCCCCACACCCCTGCTCAGGTTCTCTCTGTCTCTCAAATAAATTAAAAAAAAAATATTTATTTATTTTTTTTTTAAAGTCTGCTACGAGTGACAAAAAGAGCTCCAGCTTAAAATGGCCTAAGGAAAAAGGGAAGTTACTGGCTTGGTAAATGAAAAGTTCAGGGTAGGGCTGGTGTATTTGTTTCCAAATTGCTACAGCCTTGGGGGCTTAAAACGACAGAAATTCATTTAACAGTTCTGGAGGCCAGAAATCTGAGATCAAGATGTTGGCAGGGCTGTATTCCCCCCAAATGCTCTGGGGCCTTGTCTCTTCTAGCATCTCGTGGCTACCTGGCATCCTTGGTGTTCCTTAGGGTTGGAACCACAGCCAGAACTACAAGTGGAGTGATTACAACCATGTCACTCCCCTCACTGCCTTCATCTTCACATCAACTTCTCCTTTGTGTGTCTGTGTTTTCTCTTCTTTGGTCTGCTTCAAATCTTCCTCTCTTTATAGGAATGTATGTGATTCCATTTAAGCCTGGATAATCCCGGGTGTGTTTGTCCTCACATTTTTTTGCCATATAAGATAATAGTCACTTTTTGCCATATAAGGTAGCATTTACATGTTCCAGGGACTAGGAGGTAGATATCAACCCACCACAGACATTGGCTTCAGATATTTCTGGCATCGGGCCCGCATTATGCCATCAGGACTCGGTTTCATACCATCTTTCAGCTACCCTTCATGTGTGGCTTTGGTCTCAGGCTTCATTTATACAAGATGGTGGCAGGAGCCCTCAATTTTATATCTTCTCAGCATCATGTGTGGCTGAGTCAGATCCTTTCTCCCAGCCTCGGAGAAAGTCTCAATTCGTAGGGCTTCCTTGCATCCGAAGAGTCACTTAATCTGTTCCCAAACCAGTCACTAGGACCAGTGGGATGAGAGACTCTGATTGGCTTGGCCAGGGTATCAGCTATTCTGGGACTAAATGGAATGAGAACTGGGAGAATGACTCCCTAAAGAAAAAATGAAGGCTATTACCACAAGAACGGGAGGTGGACACTGGGTGGCAAGTTAAGAAGCAAAACAATTCAAAGAACCTGCCCCCCACCCAGTTATCTAATGCATTAGCTTGATTGAGAAGATGCTTCAATAAGCCCTTTACTGATGTAAGAGAAGAAAGCTACTTTGTGTAATATGGAAAAGAAAGGGGGAGATTGTGGGAGCCCGTGCAGGATCTGGGGAGTTGAGTGGGAGGAGTGATACCAGAAGGGTCCAACTTGGATTTGTAGAGGTGTGTACTGTGTGAGATGAAACCTCCAGGGTCTCCATGAACCTTCAGTAATTCTAGAAAATTTATGATATACTTAATTAAATCAATGAGATTTCTTATTGGAATGGTGAAGGGGTTGAATTTGTATCAAGCTTGGGGTTTGGCCAAAATGTAGTTAGCCCTTGCAGAAGAAGTTGAGAGCAAAGACCTGGGTTATATGTAAAATAGGGCTAATGACACTCTCTTCATAGGGCTGTGTGCATGGGGGTGGGGTGCGTGTGGGGTGTCAACTGAGATCAAGTATTTGGAAATGTTTTCCAACTGTAAAAGGATACACTCCTGGGAGTTACCCTTGTATTGTTTTCATGACTCACCTCATGAGTTCATACCATGTAGCCTGTTCGTTTCCTCAGAATCATCCCCAGATACTTAATCAGGGAATCAGTCAAGAATGTAGATAAGTCTGCTGAAATCCCTCTTCCCACCAACAAAGACCTTAGAGCACATCCCCATTGATGGTAGGGTGTCTTGGCAAACAAGGCTGTCATCTATGGCTTCTTGTGTGGACGACAATGCCAGAGATGGAGCTGAGCTTCAACAAGTCAAACAGAAGTTACCTGGGGCTCTAGACTTGGGGCACATCCCTAAGTGTGGTTGCATCTGTCAGTCTTCTGAAATCGTGTGCCAAATGTGTGTGGGGAAGCAGATGCATGTGCATGCTTCTCCCATTGTCCTGGGAAGAGGGTTCACGGCTTTCAACAGATCTTCAGAGGAGTCATGACCCCCCAGAGGTTAAGTACTACTGACTTGTAACATTTCTGGTGATGAGACTTTGTTGAAAGGTAAAAGAAGAAACCTGAGAATTATAAACCCGCTCAAAGGTCAGCTCACTTAGGCTGGCTTTTCTTTGAGGCTCTGGTGTGCCACTCTGACATAAACATTTTAGGGAAAAAGCAAAACATTTTGTTTTGTATAGACATGCTTTCCTTCTTTAAAAACAGTTTACTTTGTGTCTTTTTAAATTGGAAAGATAATACTACTTTTAGAAAATTTAGGTACTAAAGAAAAGCAAAAAGATATTTTAAAAAATCATTCAAATACCTCATGGAAAAGTTTGCTGACAGCAGTCTAATGAGCATAAACTTTGGTGTCAGATACACCTGAGTTTGTATTCTGTGAAATTTTGGGAAAGTTGCTTAATCTCCTCTAGTCCATTTTCTCATTAATAAAATTGAAGTACTAATTGTACTTACATCATTGTGTTCTTGGAGATTAAATGAGAAAATGCATATATAGTGCTTAGCACAGTGCCTGGCATGCAGTAAGTACTTAATATATGATAGGGTCTGGTCATGACTATTGTTTTCTTTTCAATCTTTTCTACATAAGGAGATCATATTATTTTTTGTATGATATGGTTTTATATCCTGCCTTTTTTCTCTTTTCATTATAGTCATCTCCCATACCATTATATATTCCTTATAAATGTTAGTTTTAATGGATAGTATGTTTTGTTAAACCCAGGGGATATATTCAAATTTACTTGACAATTCCTAAGTTGGGAATTGGGTGTCTTTTTGATTTTTAACTACTCTAAATGTAGGTCATCATGAGCCACTTGGGATTTGCTGGTTTTCTAGTATCCAGATGAGATGGTGCCCTCAATGTATTTTGGGCGAATATGCTTTTGAAACCAGTCTGTTTTGCAGAACAGTGGGGATTTTTGCAGTGGATATATATGATTGTTTGAAGACAGCTGAAAGGCTGCAAGATGGAGAAACATTATTGTGAATTTTATTTGTGTCTGCTGATTTGGCTTCTGGGAACACCCAGTTCTATAGGTTCAATTCAGAGCAAAATGAGGAGGGAAAACACAAAAGAAATTAAAAAAAAAAAAAAAAGAGGGGTTCTGGAGTGACATAAGTGTATGATTTTGTCAGCTGAGGGAATGACCCTCAAATCACAGTGGCTTAAATAAGTTAGAAGTTGGTCTTTTCTCTCATGGAACAGTTATAGTGTAATGGCCCAGGGCTGGCATGGGGACTTCAGGGACCTGGCCTACTTCCATCTGTTGTTCTCATCCTCACAGTTCTCATCCAGCTTTTGTGGGAAGGAGAAAATGGAAAGAAAGCATGCATCTGCTATTTAGGAATTTGTGTGCACCACTTCAGCTCACATTCTGGTGGCTAGAATATGATCAATGTTGCAAGGGACACTGGGAAATGTAGTTTTTATTCTGGGCATCCTTGTATCCTGCAACATATCTGGGTTTCTATTTCTATAGGAGAAGAGGGGAACAGATATTGAGGGACAACAGAGGAATTTAAAACAAAAAGTAAAACAGAAAAGACCCAGGGTGTTGGATGATAGCGGAGTAAGAAGAGAATAAGGACTCCTTATCAGGGCAATGAATGTATCAGGAATGCAACTCACTTTGTCCTGTACATTACCCCTCCTCCATCTTATTTAGATCTTATTTGGTCACAGTTTCTCCAGATTTTTCTTTTTCTTTCCTTGGTATTACACTTCTACCAGTGAAGTCCTATTTTGATAATGTCTTTTCCATTCAACTAGCATTCAGAAAGTACGGGGATAGCAAGATAGGACATATTCCGTTGAGGGAATGAGGAACTTACAGTCCAGTGGCTGGTGGAGACAAACACCCAATGAAGCCACCAGACAAACACCCAATGAAGCATGATTAGTATAAATAAGGATGGAATACTCTGTTGGAAGTCAGTAAGGGGCTCTAGGGAAAGAGGGACCTTTTCTAACTAGAGTGGAGCTGGGGACTGGTTTAGAAACGTTCATAGAGGTGGACTTAGGACTGAATCTTGGGGCTCCTGGGTGGCTAAATTGGTTCGACGTTGGATTCTTGATTTCGGCTTAGATCATGATCTTGGGGTTGTGAAATTGAGCCTCATGTCGGGCTCTGTGCTGAGGGGCAGTCTGCTTGAGATTTTCTCTCTCTCTCCCTCTGCCCCACCCCCCTACTTGCACATGCATGCTCTCTCTCTCTCTCTCTAAATAAAATCTTTTAAAAAAGCTAACTGAGGGATTTTTTAAGTGAGGAGTGAAAAGGTATTTGTTAGGCTCATAGGATGTGGTGAGGAGAAGGAGCTGTAGGAAGCACAAGAAAACATCCTCCTTGTGTGAAATCATAGTTGTAAGATGATAAAAGACCAATTAAAATGGGTTTAAGCATAAAGGGAAAATTTGTCAGCTCACATAATTGAATATTCTAAGGGGATGGGAAATGCAGAGCCAGTTTCAGAATCAGCTGGATCCAGGCATTCGATGGCTGGCATTAGGCCTGGGCTTCTTCCTTCTCCAGACTCTGTTTTCTATATGTTGACTTCTGTTAGGCAGGATCTTCCTATGAGATGGCAGAGATGGCCACAAACACTCAGGTTTCCATCTAGTCTCTGAGATGCCTCAGTGGAGAGAGAGTTTGTTTTTTCTAATGGTTTCAGCTGAAGCTTTTGGATGATCTCTGATTGGGCTGGCTTGTAGCATCTTCCCAACCTGGAATATGAGTGTGGTAGGGCAGCCACCTGAGGGCAGTTTGGTGTTGAATCCAAGGTGAGTTAGGTGTCGGTTCCTGAGGGAAAATGGGTAATATTAGCAGAAGAAGGAAAAGTGGATGTTGGGCAGAACAGCCCAACATGGGCTGTTGAACAGATCATCAACATGGAAGTTTATTGAGGGAACTCTTGTTATCCAGGATTGGTAGAGGACAAGACCATTGATGGAGGGCTTTGGATACTGTTGTGCAGAGCATGGGCTTTTGTTGTGTGCTATTGAAGGGTTTTAATCAGAAGTAACACGGTCCTTTCATGTATTACTGGTAACCGAACTGTGTAGTTAAGTTTAATTCTTTGTGTTGTGCATTCTGTGGCTTTTGACAAATGCATAATGACATGTATCCACTTTTACAGTATCATACAGTACAGTTTTACTGTCTTAAAAATCCCTCATACTTTTTGTCTGTACTGTCATTTGCAAATATCTTCTCCCATTCCGTGGGCTGCCTCTTTGTTTTGTTGACTGTTTCCTTTGCTGTGTAGAAGCTTTTGATTTTGATGAAGTCCCAAAAGTTCATTTTCGCTTTTGTTTCCTTTGCCTTTGGAGACATATCTTGAAAGAAGTTGCTGTGGCTGATATCGAAGAGATTACTGCCTATGTTCTCCTCTAGGGCCTATGTTCTCCTCTAGGATTCTGATGGATTCCTGTCTCACATTGAGGTCTTTTATCCATTTTGAGTTTATCTTTGTGTACGGTGTAAGAGAATGGTCGAGTTTCATTCTTCTACATATAGTTTTCCCAGCACCATTTATTGAAGAGACTATCTTTTTTCCACTGTATATTTTTTCCTGTTTTGTCGAAGATTATTTGACCATAGAGTTGAGGGTCCATATCTGGGCTCTCTACTCTGTTCCACTAGTCTATAAAGAACTCAAACTCAACAAACACAAAACAGACAATCATATCAAAAAATGGGCAGAAGATATGAACAGACACTTCTCCAATGAAGACATACAAATGGCTATCAGACACATGAAAAAATGTTCATCATCACTAGCCCTCAGGGAGATTCAAATTAAAACCACATTGAGATATCACCTTACACCTGTTAGAATGACCAAAATTAGCAAGACAAGAAACAACATGTGTTGGAGGGGATGTGGAGAAAGGGGAACACTCTTCCACTGTTGGTGGGAATGCAAGTTGGTGCAGCCTCTTTGGAGAACAGTGTAGAGAGTCCTCAAGAAATTAAAAATAGAACTTCCCTATGACCCTGCAATTGCACTACTGGGTATTTACCCCAAAGATACAGAGGTAGTGAAAAGAAGGGCCATCTGTACCCCAATGTTTATAGCAGCAATGGCCACGGTCGCCAAACTATGGAAAGAACCAAGAGGCCCTTCAGCGGACGAATGGATAAGGAAGATGTGGTCCATATACACTATGGAGTATTATGCCTGCATCAGAAAGGATGAATACCCAACTTTTGTAGCAACATGGAAGGGACTGGAAGAGATTATGCTGAGTGAAATAAGTCAAGCAGAGAAAGTCAATTATCATATGGTTTCACTTATTTGTGGAGCATAACAAATAGCATGGAGGACATGGGGAGATGGACAGGAGAAGGAAGTTGGGGGAAATTGCAAGGGGAGGTGAACCATGAGAGACTATAGACTCCGAAAAACAACCTGAGGGTTTTGAAGGGGCGGGGGGTGGGAGGTTGGGGTACCAGGTGGTGGGTATTATAGAGGTCACGGATTGCATGGAGCACTGGATGTGGTGCAAAAATAATGAATATTGTTATGCTGAAAACAAATAAAAAATAAATTAAAAAAAAAACAAGAAAAAAAAATCCCTCATACTTTACCTACTGATCCTTCTGTCCTTCCAAACCTCTGGAAACCACTGTTTTTTTTCACTGTCTCCATCATTTTGCCTTTTCCAGAATGTCAGACAGTTGGAGTCATAGAATATGTATCCTTTTTAGATTGACTTCTTGCATTTAGTGATACTCATTTAAAGTTCCTGCAAGCCTTTATGGGGCTTCCTTTTTATTGCTGATATTCCACTGTATGGATATACCACTTTGTTTATCCACTTACTTACTGAAGAACATCTTTGTTACTTCCCTATATTGACAATTTCATAATTGCCAATTTGCCTGCAGGTTTTTATGTGAACATAAGTCTTCAACTCACTTGGGTAAATAAATACCAAGGAGTGTGATTGCTAGATCAAACATGGTCTCTTTTATTTGCTCTCACATTTATTAATTTACTCGATTTTCAAAAGGGCTCTCTGGGCCGAGGCATACTTATTATTCCATTTTTTTTTATGAGAAACCAAGGCTTTAAGACGTCAAGTAAAACATGTAAATTCACATCGTTGGTGAATGTGTGACCCAGATTCTTTATCCATTCTATTCGCACGGTCTGAAGTTTAAAATAAAACACTTAACTGGAGCCAGAAAAATTCTCATGATCTCAGCCCAAATCACTCAAACAATGAGACCAGGTCAGTCCGGCAAAGGAGTGGGGGAAGCAGTAAGGTTCTTTTTAGCGTCTTCCTGGGCCCACACCCAGGGTCTGTCTTTCAGACAGACTTCTCTCCCCTCCTCCCCAGGATCAAAAGGCATCGTTACTATTACTTTGGAAACTGCCCAGTAACCAGCCGGATAACTAGATGAAGTCATCCAAATAATTGTTATTATTAATGACTCAGTGTGCTACCCCTCCCAGATAAAATGTGCATTTTCGTAGTGGCTTTTAAGGTCTTCACTGGAAAAAGTAAAACCGGTGGGAACTTTCAGCAACAGGCAGGAAGAGCTTAAGAAGAGTGGAAAGAAATGATGTGCGATCTCCCAGTGCTCCCCAAATATCCCTCACGGTTCGTTTGGAATAAGTGTCATGCCCACAGATAATGACATGTATTCTTTCATTTCATTCCTAGATGACAGAATACATGTCACCCCACTGAATGGGAAGTCATTATTCATGGATGAAACCACTCAGGTAGAGTCTCCGTTCCTTCCGGTAGCTTCGCCTTAACATCCCGTGTTAATGACCAACTCATAGTTAACTACCTTCTCTGAGATACATCCCCTTTGTTGATGGACAGGGGCGGCATGACAAGAGGGTGGTTTGGAGTATTTTAGTCCTCTCTCTTTGCTCTTCCGGCCATTGCAAATAATTATACAATCTGAAAAAAGTCAGTGTGCTGGTTACACAAATGTAGCTTCCTGACAGATCTCTTCCAAGCAGGTGGGGTTGGCCCTATGTCCCTCCTTTGTGGAAACTGTGTTGCTGCCACTGAGAAAGGCTTCTCACAGGGTTTAGAAAATAAAATAAACATTGCTAGTGTGAATTCTGATCTTATCCCTCAAACATCGAAAGAGCAGTGTCTTGATTATTACAATAGGTCGCTGGCCTCCATCCAGCATACTCTATTTTTACAATGAAAGTGACTCAGATTCCTTCCTTTTGCCTTTAAAATTTTAGTAGCTAACTGGCAAAGCCCTGGCCTTGGGCATCTCTGATGTTATGAGAATCTTTGGATAATCTTGGAGTATTACAGTAAATGAAAGCGTTGCTTACCTGAATAGTGTTCCTATTTTAAAGAGAGGATTTCTGGGTTTTAGTCTGTCTGAATAAAGTTTTATCTCTTTCTGACACCTCAGGGGAGCTGTAGCCTAGGCATCTGCTGCTGCAGGGTGAGCACCATATAACTTAAAGCCACTCCCAAGAAGAATAATCGATGGGTGGTAGTGATTTTGCAAGGGAAAGGTTTTTTCTTTTAAGATTTTATTTACTTATGTATTTATTTATTTATTGGGCATGAGCAGGTGGGGGGTGGGATGGAGAGTGGAGAGGATTTGGGGGGAAGGTGCTGGGAGGAGGGGAGGAGGGAAAGGGAGAGAGGGAATCTTAAGCAAGCACCACACTGAGACTGCTGACTCAATCTCAGGACCCTGAGATCATGACCCTGAGATCATGACCTGAGCCAAAATCAAGAGTTGAAAGCTTAACTAACTGAACAGCCCAGGTGCCCCTGCAAGGGGAGGTGTTAATCCAGTTCATTCTGGGTGCCAGAATCCAGATGAGATATTTGGGGTTCACCTCACATGAGCATTTGGAACAACACTGGTAAAGTATTTAACCTGATGTATCTTTTAATGTCCCTCATGGCGTCAGAATAAAGACCAAATCCCTAACAAGGCTCCAGGGCTCTTGGAGATCTTCCCTGGCCCCGGGCGCTTCGTGCTCCTGCAGAACTCCAGCCTGCTGAGTTAAAGTTGTTTACCATTCTAACTCCCCTGCTAAGCTGTTGGCCCTGGACTTGCATTCCAAAGCACAGGGTGTGGAATTCTGTAGCAATCTGTAAATATCTGCTGAACCAAGGAGTGAAAACAATTCCTTGATGTACCCCAACTACAGGATGAGCTACCAACACTTTACTGAAGAGTTCGCTTAAGCAAATGTCTTATAAAGCACAGTATTAAGTATGTGACGAGAACGGGTCTGGTATTAACGTGTCTCTCCTCACTGCGAACTCAGTAACCCCTGCAGTGGAGAGAGGCCAAGGGAATCATTCTGCCGTGGCTCCATGTGTCTTGGCTCACGTTCTTTCTTGGCCCTGGGTCTGCGTTGTCCCAGAGGCTCTTTTCTGTACCATATTTGTCTACACCTCACGTTCACGTGTGCTGCGATGGGCTCTTTCCTTTATCGGGGTTTTGATAGAAATCACTAGGATTTCTCAGTCTATCTGAATGAAGTTGTACAAAAGTCACAGTCTCAGGAGACCCAATTTTACAGCTTTGGGTGGGGGGGGCGGTGGATCTTGTTGTTTCTGATTTGCTCTTGCCAGACCTCTACATGGCCTGACCTTGAAGAAGCCTTGTGCTATACTGAATGTTTATGTCTTTCCTACCCCCAAATTCATATGTTGAAGTCCCAGCCCCCAATGTGATGGCATTTTAGAGGTGAAACCTTTGGTGGGTGATTAGTAAGAGCTTTCTTGTCCCTTCCACCGCGTGAGGACACAGTGAGAAGATGGCCAGGAATGAATCAGGAAGCAGGTTCTCACCAGGTATGGAAACTGCTCGCGCCTCAATCTTGGACTTTCGGGCTTCAGAATTGTGAGAAATAAAGATTTGTTGTTTGAGCCACCCACTTTATGGTACATCTTATCATAGCAGCCTAAACGGACTAAGACACCTGGTTTCCTTCAGTGTGCCCTCTGTAGAAAGCAGAGGCTTATTGTCTCTTCCTGGGGCACTTCGTTCTCTGTCCTGTCCTACCTCATGGTTTTATGTCAGAGCGGTGGGAAGTGTAGTCAAAACCACCACCATCACCATTGTCGCCACTGCTGCCACCACTATCACTAGCACCAGCACCTTTTCATTACTGTCACCATCTATCACCATCAACACTCTCCTGTCACTTCCTTGCTTCAGTTACAGGGCTGGGTAACTCACCCAGGTTCATCCACTGAGTCCTCGTGATAGCCTTATGGAGTTGGTATCATGGGAATCTTGCTTTTGCAGAGGAGGAAACAGAGGCGCAGGACAATGACTTGCTCAAAGTCACATAGCTATCAAAGGACCCTTGTAGTCTGGCTCTTGGGCTTGTATATTGCAGCACCTGGGTTTTTCTTGGAATAAGTTCCCCTCTGTATTCTACATTACACTATGCTGCATCTTCCATCACCCTAGCTCTAGCAGCCAGAGGTTTTTTTTATTTTTTATTTTTTATTATTATTATTATTTTTTAATGGTATACTCACCTTCATGTGGACCTTAGAGGCAGAGCCATGGAAACAAAATGTTTTCCTTTTATGTGGTCTTCGTTTCTCTGGTCTGCCTTTCTTTCCAGCTGACAGTCATCTTTTGACCTTGTGCTGATGATGCGTGGGTATTGGGTACTTTTTCAGTGATAAAGAGAATCCTGCCAGAAGAATGATGTGATAATAGGAAGTAGTGGGGGTTAAGTTTTTGGGTGAAGCATTTGGGAGGGAAATCCAGGGCAAGAATGTCTGAGACCCTCTGGTATAATGTTGCAGAGTGACGTAGGCTTCGTACTGCCCCTTTCTATCACTCGTTAGAATTTTCGAAAAGGTATAAGAAAGCCACTGATTTCTGAACATTGACTTTGTATCCTGCCACGTTGCTGAATTGCTGTATGAGTTCTAGTAGTTTGGGGGTGGAGTCTTTTGGGTTTTCCATATAAAGAATCATGTCATCTGCGAATAGAGAGAGTTTGACTTCTTCATTGCCAATTTGGATACCTTCTATTTCTCTTTGTTGTCTGATTGCTGTTGCTAGGACTTCTAATACTATGTTGAACAAGAGTGGTGAAAGTGGGCATCCTTGTCTTGTTCCTGATCTCAATGGGAAGGCTGCAAGCTTTTTCCCATTGAGGATGATATTTGCTGTGGGTCTTTCATAGATAGATTTGATGAGGTTCAGGAATGTTCCTCCATCCCTATACTTTGAAGCGTTTTAATCAGGAACGGATGCTGGATTTTGTCAAATGCTTTTTCTGCATCAATTGAGAGGACCAACGGAAACTCATCTATCTTTACCACAGCTTTGTGAACGAGGTCGGGTAGGAATTATTGTTCCTTTTTGCCAAAGAGAAAACAGTGGCTCAAAAAGTTAAATGATTTGCTGCAGGTCCTCCAGCTGCTAAGCAGCGAATCAGGGCAAGGGCTTCTGTTTCCTGGTTCTGCTTTCACTAGAACACCCCTTTTCTCTATCATGGTATGAGCAGATGAAGAGTAAAAATAGTCACACTCAATCTTTATCATTTAAAATTTTCTTTTGTTGTTGCCCCACAAAACAATGAATGAAAAATGAACTCGGAGTCCCCGTTGAGTGGCTTGGCTATTGTGAGAACCTTCCTTCTCACCAGCGAGTTATGTTTGGAGTTTGAGATGAGTACATTCAGAAGGGCCAAGACTTTGGTTGCTGTTCGATTTTTTTGGTTCAGAAATCAGTCTTATACTAGTCTGGATTTTTGAAGTCAACCATTTTGTGTGATTGTGAGAAAGTCACCCATTACTTTGTTTCCATCTCTGTTTTCCATCCTGTCCCAGGTGATGGGGGAATTATTATGCTTGAAGTGTACAGAAGTGGAAGAAAAAAGACAGTTCTGGTGTTTCCAAATGATATAATTCTATACAGTTCTGTCATTGAACATTGCACCCTGTGTTTGCATGGTTTCTACTTTTACTTTCACCTTTCCGCCTTTTACCAGGCTGTTTATTTTTTCATCATGAGAATGGATTATTCTTAAAATAACAACAAAAAACTCATATAAAATGACCGGCAACCCACTAACTCTATTTATTTTAATTCTGCCTTAAGCTTCCAAAGTGGAATGAAGAATGAGTGCAAAATTTGGTTTGTAATATGATGGGGAAGCCCCCATCTAACTCTAAGAATTCTTTATATTTTTTACTCTATGCACCTGCATACTCTATTTACTTAAGTGAAACTTCTTCATTTTCATTTTAATTCAATGAAATTTTGTTCCATGCCTACTTTTGGCTAGTTACTGATTTGATTCCCTAAACAGTAAGACATAGTGCCTGCCCTTCCAGATATGACAGCTTGGTGGATGTGACATGAAAAAATGTTGTTTCCCTAAGATGTTCTTTTGAGGCAGAAATAGGGTCCTAACACACATGGAATTGAAGGCTTCCAGGCACATCCCTTTCCAGTGCTGCCTCGCCAGCCCCCTTGGTGTCCATCTTTCATCTGCTCCTGCTGCAGAGGCAGGTTTTCAGTCATCCCAGGTGCTCAGTCCTTCACGTGATGATGTCATCTCATTTCTCCTTTGGCCGGTCCAGCTCCAGGCTCATAACATTGAGCCATTTCTCACCTCACCTTTCCCCAACTTTCACATTACATGGGAAAAGCATCCTTTATCCCTAATCCTAATATATTCTCACACACAGACCACAAAGGAGAGTTGCCCTCTGTTATCCCAGTCACATAGGGATACAAATTATAAATGTAGAAATTAAAATTACAAAAAATTATAAAAAAATAAACAAAGAGAACACAGAAAAAACACCCACTTTTTGGTTGCAACTCCCCTGTCCTTAGAGCTCCCACGATGCTTCAAGTTAAGCTCCTTCAGGTCAGGGAATGGGTCTCTCTTGCTCACTTGTGTATTCCCCAATGCCCAGTGTAGAGCCTGAACCAGGGTAGGCACTCACCAAATGTTTGTTGAGTGGTTGGATGACTAAGTGACTCAGGCATGCATCCCTGTGAACTTGGCCAAGGACAAGCTGAGTGGCAGACACCATGCTGCACTCAAAATTATCCCTTCCTTGGACACTGGCTGACTGTTCTTGGAACATGTTTGTGTGACTTGGCCTTCTCTTCCCTCAGGATGAGTTCATTTCCCAGGAGGCTCCTCAGACCCTTATGCAAAAAAACCTTGGCAGACCCACCCTAGGGGCCCTCCAGATTTGCCCAGGCCCTGTCTGGATCCTGGCGTGAAGATGGCCTGGGTTCAAGCCAGGGCTCAGCTACATAAACAATGACAGCTGGAATGTCAAGGGCAAGGACAAGAACCATGAGCGGGAAGAATGGCTACTTTCGACCGGGAAGGTAAAGGAAGGCTTGGGCAGGTGATCAGGGTGAGGACCAGCTACAGACATAGGGTCACAGAGCGCCCAGGAGCACAGTGTTCTGTCAGAAAGCCCACTGTGGAGAATAATATTGGGAGAAGAAGAAATAATGATTGTTTAGGGACATTTGTGGATTTTATTCCCAAGGCCAAGAGAAACAAACTGACCTGAGTTTGGGAAGTGTCAGATGAAGGATGGGTTGCAGGGCGAGAGATTGGAAAGCTGCTTAGGAAGCTCCATCAGTCACCCAAGAAAGAGGCTGGAGACCGACCAAGGGTGGGGCAATGGGAATGAAAAGTCTCCTCCACCACATAGTAGTCCTTTGTCTACTTATTTGTGCATATTTGTGTATTCACAACACTTCCAAACCCAGTGTCAGGCCCAGAAGTGGTGGTCAGTAGATGTCTGTAGAATGAATGAGTGAATAAAGCACAGATGGAGAAGACACTGGGGGTGAAGAATCCGTAGGCTCTGGGCGGGGAGTGTGTGTGTGCGGGGAGTAAGTTGGTGAGAGAAATAGAGAAGATGAAGATAAGATGAGGTTTTTAGGTATTGTTGGGATGCCCCTCTCCAAGGTGAGAGTTCGATGGAAAGCAGAAGCAGGTAGAGGTTGACAGAGGATTATGACAACTTTGAACGAGCCCACATTCTATGCCAGGCGTGCTTCTAAACGCTTCATGGGTAGTGACTTATTTTATCCTTATGATAACCTTATGTAGTAAGTACTAGTATTCTTTGGTAGATGAGGACACCGAGGCTCAAGGAGGTTAGATAACATCCTGTAGTCACAGCTAACAAGAGGCACAGCCAGAATTTGAACCCTTGTCTGTTGGTTTGGGACCTGTGGCCTGTGGCATTTGAGAAAACTGACCAAATATGCAGTTGTTAGAATGTACCCCACATCCATGTTGAAAATGTTTTTCATGCATCTTTGGTATTATGGTCAATTCTGTGATATTAACTAGGTGTATTAGTTATGGTTCTTCAGAGAAACAATAGGGTGTCTGTCTATCTATCTGTCTATCATCTACTTGTCTGTCTGTCTGTCTATCTATCCACCCACCTACCTATCTATCTAGATTCATTTTAAGGAGCCAGCTCACATGATTGTGGGGGCTTGGCAAGTCCAAAGTTTGCAGGGTATGCTGGCAGACTGGAGAACCAGGGAATGGCTGCAGTTTGAGTCTGAATGTGGTCTGCTGGACTTCGTCTTCTGCGAGGTCAGTTTTTTCTACTAATGCTTTCCATCTGAATGGATGAAGGCCCCCCGCCTCTTAGAGGGTAATCCGCTTTACTCAAAGCCTACTGGTTTAGATGTTAATATCTCGAAGTGTCCTCACAGAGACATCTAGAATAATATTTGACCAAATACCAGGGTATCATGGTCTATCTAAGTTGACTCCTAAAATTAACTCTCACACCAAGGCTCAGAAAATAGGGACAGTGGCAAGTACTTAGCATATACCACAGGCGGCCTTGCTGAAGCAGGATTGCTAAAGTTGGAAAGTCTGAAAACTTCACAAAAAGGTTTGAGATGTTTTAGGCTTGCATTATCCACATTTATGATCTTTCGAATAATACATCTGGTAATGGCTTGATGCTGCCAGGGAATATATGGTTAACTATGGCTTCTAGATATATTTAATATTTCTAAGACTATAGAGTGAAATGACTGTGGTCATATTAATGCAACCAATCTCCAGTGTATCAAATATCATGGTAGTAAAAGGAAGGCTGTTTCAGACATATGGAGGGTATTTCTGTCCTACGGGGAGCATGTGAGTTTTGTGTCTGGCCCTGACTTCCCAGAAATGGTGAGCAGCATGTCACAGGCAGCCAGGGAGCCCTGGGTTCAAGTACCACCACAGCCCAATCTAAATATCAACTTACTTTCCTCCTTTTGAATCAATACACTTAGATTCCCACATGTTTTCTGTGTGAGCATTTTTCTTGAATATTTATTGGCCTGGGTTATGTTACCTCCCCCCTAATATATATTTATTCTGGGACTAGCACTTTTAAATTCTCAGAAATTACCACAAGTATTGACATTTATTTTCTAGGCTCCAAAAAGCATCATCTATGCTGTTGGAAAGATGATATTTGGTGTCTGGCTAGTTAAGAAATGGAGACATTGAAACCCAACCTTAGTTTGGGGTTCTAGAACACCTTTTTGAGAGCATGGTTTTTAACTGCATATGAGAATATGCTAAAGATAAAAGTATATTTAGGCTTTATAGAGTACTTTACAAACATGAGTTCATTCTTTCTGTGCTCTTATGATGTTATGCAAAATACAGTTATATTTTCAGTGGAGTCAGTAAAACCTTTAAAGAGGTAAATTGGCCTAAACTACTTCGTGGTCAAGCCAGGAATTAAACTCTTGTCTCCAGATTCCCTGACCAGGGAGCTCTGGAAAGAGGTGAAGATCTGGTTCACATCCTAGGAGGTCTGGTGGAAAGAGTATAAACTCTGAGGTCATAGGTTCAAACCTCAAATCCAGTAAAGGTATTTTATTGAGCTGTTGCTACAGTGAGCACCTGGCTCTGAAGAACCTTATAGAAGGCACCTCAAAAATAATTCCTCCATTGGGCAGGAAGCTGGGGTTCATCTGGGGGTGTTAATTCTTTTTCTCTTCTGGGCTATGGCTACATGCAGGCTCAGTAGTCTTCCTTGCTTTTTGGGCACAATCTCTGAGCAGAAAATCTGGAGCTACATTGGTAGGACCTTGAGTTGGAATCTGGTGTTATAAGCAAGGCTGTCCACCATAGCGATACTGAAATCAGGTGGGCCAAAGGGAATGTTTGCTGCAGACCTCCATCTTTCCCTCAGTGGTTTCTGATAATGTGGGAAATTTATGATAATGTGGGAACTGATAAAGGGGAACTTCATGTGGGATTGCACATAGGTGGCTGGAGCTCTGTGAAACAATGTCTGATGTGAATGCTATTGGTCTCCTGTGAGCTCTGAACAGCTCTCACCATGGTGGCAGCCCCTGGACTAGTATAGCTCCTCAGTCTGATGCCCCCATCTCTGCCGTGTCCCACTGAGGCATATCACAGCCACAGTGTGCCAACATCAAACCACTGAGGTGGGGAGAATCCTTTTTGCCTGACTTAATACCTTATATTCTGACTTTGATCCCTAAAGCATTAAGGCAAGGAGAATCTGGGAAACTTCTGTGAAGTTGCAAATATCATCTGGAAAAGGAACATCTCGATCCACTGCGACCTCTTCCTGCACTATCTTGGATCGGCTAATGAGTTTTGTACCAGAGAGCACAGATTTGAGGAAATATGAAGACAGATGGATAGTTTTTGTTGTGGGAATCAGGAGTCTGGACAGAGCTGAGAAGAATTGGGTGCCTTCTTTTCCTTTTCGAAGTCCAGGCAGAAAAGGCAGAGTCAGGAAGAAGGAACTCACATGCTCAGGGTCTTCTGTGTGTCAGTCATTTTATAATATTATATCTTATTTAATCTTCATAGCACTTCACATTTCTATAAAGTTTATTATTTCCAAAGAGATCAAAGCAGCACAAGTATAGAGAGAACAAATAACTTTAAGGTCACTGAGTTAGGAAGACACAGAGGAAGGTTTTGAACCCTGGTCTATCTAGTACTATAGTCTGAGCAATCATATAACAGCTGAATGGAGAAAAGAAAGGAGAAAAACCGGGAGTTAATGACATTGGAGGTGAGCACTTGAAGGGTGGGTTGAACCATAGATTTTGATTTCAGTTTGCACTCTGAACCATCCAAGCAGTTTTCAGAATGAATTCCACAGGTAGAAGCAAGCATTCATGTGAAAAAGGCTTTGGGGATTGAGCTGGCTACAAGTTCAGTGAGCCATCAGGTGCTGCTACTGCTAAGACTGGGATGTGTCCTCACTTTACATAATAGACTCAACGGAAAGTGGACGAAGTCATAGGCTCAATGTGCTTTGTTCTTTTTAGAATCTACCTGGACGTCCATTTTTCTAGTCACCAGATTTTAAGGGACTCCAGGAGACTTCCAACAAGATTGTTCGCTGAAAGAACCAACAGGAAATTGAGTGGTATAGAAAGTCTGATGTGGGAGGTGTATTGTGGGCTGGAGCTAGAAACTAGAGGAAGGAAACACGGAGGGAGACAAGGTGACTGTTTTCAGATACTTATGGGGCCTGTATGACGATTTGCACTTAAGACATTGGAAGTAGGCAAATAGAAGGGAAGGAAGGAAGCCCTTATTTATTGAGATCTATGTGTATCAGTTGCTGCACCTGCTTCAAGTACTTGAACGTTAAGGAAGATGCAAACATTGAGCTGTAATGCCCATTGGTGTGAGAGGATTCCTCTTTGACTTTTCAGAGACTGGATTAATGTGGACAGAGATATTGCAGAAGGGGATTTCAGCATTATATGAGCAGTTTGAAAAGAAGATGAATGACCTCTCAGATCTATTCACAATTACGACTGCGTGGATAATCTCGGCCACTTGCTCATCCTTCAAGATCATTGAGAATAGGACATTCATCAGTGAGACAGATTAAAGTAAAAATAAAGATCTTCAAAGACCAAGATAAAAAATTCTAAAATCTTCCTAAAAAAAAAAAAGCAGACTATGTACAAGGGACGTGAGTCTTTTTGAAATCAGAATCACAGATGGAGCATAAGATACCACTCTATGATGATAAAATACAAAAAATGTAAGATTTGATCATTCTGATCACTGGTCAGATAATTCCATTTGAGGAAAGAGGGACCCTCATGTGCTAGTGAATGTGAATTGGTGTAGTCATTCTGGGAAACAATCTGGTGCTCCTTCGAGAAACTGAGAAGGATGCATATTCTTTGTCACCCACAATCCCTTTTCTAGTCATACGCTCCAGAGGAACTCTTGCCCAGGTATAAGGAATCACATAGGAACATTTTAATATATTGTGGCATCATCGTTTGTGATGATAGGGAGTTGGAGGGGACTTGTCCATCACAATGGGAATGGGTACGTAAATCAGAGTGATTATCTAGTACAGAATACTATGCAATAGTCACGGTTCAGTGAATTAGATGTATCTACAGTTTAGGTGGATTGATCTTAAAAACACAGTGAGAAGAATGAGAGGAGTCAAGATGGCGGAGAAGTAGCAGGCTGAGACTACTTCAGCTAGCAGGAGATCAGCTAGATAGCTTATCTAAAGATTGAAAACACCTGCAAATCCATCGGAAGATTGAAGAGAAGAAGAACAACAATTCTGGAAACAGAAAAACAACTGGCGGAGACGTGAATCCAAAGAGACGGGAAGATAGACCCCAGGGGGAGGGGCCGGCTCCCGGCAAGCGGCGGAGCAATGGAGCACAAAATCAGGACTTTTAAAAGTCTGTTCCGCTGAGGGACATCGCTTCTGAGGCTAATGGGGGTGAAGCCCACGTGGGGTCAGTGTGGCCTCAGGTCCCGCAGGGTCACAGAAGGATCGGGGTGTCTGAGTGTCGCAGAGCTTGCGGGTATTGGAACGGGAAAGCCGGCTGCAGAGACAGAGCCGACAGTAAGCTCACAGCTCGGGGTTACCTTGAACCGGCCACAGGCTCGGTGAGCTCAGAGCGCAGCCGGGGGTCAAGCAGACGGGAGTTACTGGGCGCTGTTCTCTGAGGGCGCACTGAGGAGTGGGGCCCTGGGCTCTCGGCTCCTCCGGGCCGGAGACCAGGAGGCCGCCATTTGTATTCCCGTCCTCTGGAACTCTACGGAAAGTGCTCAGGGAACAAAAGCTCCTGAAAGCAAACCCGAGCGGATTACTCAGCCCGGCCCCTGGTAAGGGCGGTGCAATTCCGCCTGGGGCAAAGACACTTGAGAATCACTACACCAGGCCCCTCCCCCAGAAGATCAACAAGAAATCCAGCCAAGACCAAGTTCACCTACCAAGGAGTGCGGTTTCAATACCAAGGAGAGCAGCAGAATTCCAGAGGAGGAGAAAGCAAAGCACGGAACTCATGGCTTTCTTCCTGTGATTTTTTTAGTCTTGCAGTTAATTTAATTTTTTTCTTTTTCATTTTTTTTCTCTTCTTCTGCTAAAATTTGTTCAACTTTTACCCTTTTCTTTTTTTAACGTTTTTAAACTAGTTTATCTAATATATATATTTTTTCTTTCTTATACTTTTTCTTTATTTGTTTTCTTTTTTTTAATTCTTTTTTTTTCTTTCTTTCTTTTTGAACCTCTTTTTATCCCCTTTATCCCCCCTCACGATTTGGGATCTCTTCTTATTTGGTTAAAGCATATTTTCCTGGGGTTGTTGCCACCCTTTTAGTATTTTACTTGCTCCTTCATATACTCTTATCTGGACAAAATGACAAGGTGGAAATATTCACCACAAAAAAAAGAACAAGAGGCAGTACCGAAGGCTAGGGACCTAATCAATACAGACATTGGTAATATGTCAGATCTAGAGTTCAGAATGACAATTCTCAAGGTTCTAGCTGGGCTCGAAAAAGGCATGGAAGATATTAGAGAAACCCTCTCGGGAGATATAAAAGTCCTTTCTGGAGAAATAAAAGAACTAAAATCTAACCAAGTTGAAATCAAAAAAGCTATTAATGAGGTGCAATCAAAAATGGAGGCTCTCACTGCTAGGATAAATGAGGCAGAAGAAAGAATTAGCGATATAGAAGACCAAATGACAGAGAATAAAGAAGCTGAGCAAAAGAGGGACAAACAGCTACTGGACCACGAGGGGAGAATTCGAGAGATAAGTGACACCATAAGACGAAACAACATTAGAATAATTGGGATTCCAGAAGAAGAAGAAAGAGAGAGGGGAGCAGAAGGTATACTGGAGAGAATTATTGGGGAGAATTTACCCAATATGGCAAAGGGAACGAGCATCAAAATTCAGGAGGTTCAGAGAATGCCCCTCAGAATCAATAAGAATAGGCCCACACCCCGTCACCTAATAGTAAAATTTACAAGTCTCAGTGACAAAGAGAAAATCCTGAAAGCAGCCCAGGAAAAGAAGTCTGTAACATACAATGGTAAAAATATTAGATTGGCAGCTGACTTATCCACAGAGACCTGGCAGGCCAGAAAGAGCTGGCATGATATTTTCAGAGCACTAAACGAGAAAAACATGCAGCCAAGAATACTATATCCAGCTAGGCTATCATTGAAAATAGAAGGAGAGATTAAAAGCTTCCAGGACAAACAAAAACTGAAAGAATTAGCAAACACCAAACCAGCTCTACAGGAAATATTGAAAGGGGTCCTCTAAGCAAAGAGAGAGCCTACAAGTGGTAGATCAGTAAGGAACAGAGACAATATACAGTAACGGTCACCTTACAGGCAATACAATGGCACTAAATTCATATCTCTCAATAGTTACCTTGAATGTTAATGGACTAAATGCCCCAATCAAAAGACAGAGGGTATCATAATGGATAAAAAAACAAAACCCATCTATATGTTGCCTCGAAGAAACCCATTTGAAACCTGAAGACACCTCCAGATTTAAAGTGAGGGGGTGGAAAAGAATTTATCATGCTAATGGACATCAGAAGAAAACAGGAGTGGCAATCCTTATATCAGATCAATTAGATTTTAAGCCAAAGACTATAATAAGAGATGAGGAAGGACACTATATCATACTCAAAGGGTCTGTCCAACAAGAAGATCTAACAATTTTAAATATCTATGCCCCCAATGTGGGAGCAGCCAACTATATAAACCAATTAATAACAAAATCAAAGAAACACATCAACAATAATACAATAATAGTAGGGGACTTTAACACTCCCCTCACTGAAATGGACAGATCATCCAAGCAAGAGATCAACAAGGAAAAAGGCCTTAAACGACACACTGGACCAGATGGACATCACAGATATATTCAGAACATTTCATCCCAAAGCAACAGAATACACATTCTTCTCTAGTGCACATGGAACATTCTCCAGAATAGATCACATCCTCGGTCCTAAATCAGGACTCAACTGGTATCAAAAGATTGGGATCATTCCCTGCATATTTTCAGACCACAATGCTCTGAAGCTAGAACTCATCCACAAGAGGAAGTTTGGAAAGAACCCAAATACATGGAGACTAAACAGCATCCTTCTAAAGAATGAATGGGTCAACTGGGAAATTAAAGAAGAATTGAAAAAAATCATGGAAACAAATGATAATGAAAACACAACAGTTCAAAATCTGTGGGACACAACAAAGGCAGTCCTGAGAGGAAAATATATAGCGGTACAAGCCTTTCTCAAGAAACAAGAAAGGTCTCAGGTACACAACCTAAGCCTACACCTAAAGGAGCTGGAGAAAGAACAAGAAAGAAACCCTAAGCCCAGCAGGAGAAGAGAAATTGTAAAGATCAGAGCAGAAATCAATGAAATAGAAACCAAAAAAACAATAGAGCAAATCAACGAAACTAGGAGCTGGTTCTTTGAAAGAATTAATAAAATTGATAAACCCCTGGCCCGACTTATCAAAAAGAAAAGAGAAAGGACCCAAATAAATAAAATCATGAACGAAAGAGGAGAGATCACAACTAACACCAAAGAAATACAAACTATTATAAGAACATACTATGAGCAACTCTACGCCAACAAATTTGACAATCTGGAAGAAATGGATGCATTCCTAGAAACATATAAACTACCACAACTGAACAAGGAAGAAATAGAAAGCCTGAACAGACCCATAACCAGTAAGGAGATTGAAACAGTCATTAAAAATCTCCAAACAAACAAAAGCCCAGGGCCAGATGGCTTCCCGGGGGAATTCTACCAAACATTTAAAGAAGAACTAATTCCTATTCTCCTGAAACTGTTCCAAAAAAATAGAAATGGAAGGAGAACTTCCAAACTCATTTTATGAGGCCAGCATCACCTTGATCCCCAAACCAGACAAGGATCCCATCAAAAAAGAGAATTATAGACCAATATCCTTGATGAACACAGATGTGAAAATTCTCACCAAAATACTAGCCAATAGGATTCAACAGTACATTAAAAGGATTATTCACCACGACCAAGTGGGATTTATTTCAGGGCTGCAAGGTTGGTTCAACATCCGCAAATCAGTCAATGTGATACAACACATCAATAAAAGAAAGAACAAAAACCATAGGATACTCTCAATAGATGCTGAAAAAGCATTTGACAAAGTAGAGCATCCCTTCCTGATCAAAACTCTTCAAAGTGTAGGGAAAGAGGGCACATACCTCAATATCATCAAAGCCATCTATGAAAAACTTACTGCAAATATCATTCTCAATGGAGAAAAACTGAAAGCTTTTCCACTAAGGTCAGGAACACGGCAGGGATGTCCATTATCACCACTGCTATTCAACGTAGTACTAGAAGTCCTAGCCTCAGCAATCAGACAACAAAAGGAAATTAAAGGCATCCAAATCGGCAAAGAAGAAGTCAAATTATCACTCTTCGCAGATGATATGATACTATATGTGGAAAACCCAAAAGACTCCACTCCAAAACCGCTAGAACTTTTACAGGAATTCAGTAAAGTGTCAGGATATAAAATCAATGCACAGAAATTAGTTGCATTTCTCTACACCAACAACAAGACAGAAGAAAGAGAAATTAAGGAGTCCATCCCATTTACAATTGCACCCAAAACCATAAGATACCTAGGAATAAACCTAACCAAAGAGGCACAGAATCTATACTCAGAAAACTACAAAGGACTCATGAAAGAATTTGAGGAAGACACAAAGAAATGGAAAAATGTTCCATGCTCCTGGATTGGAAGAATAAATATTGTGAAAATGTCTATGCTACCTAAAGCAATCAACACATTTAATGCAATTCCTATCAAAGTACCATCCATCTTTTTCAAAGAAATGGAACAAATAATTCTAAAATTTATATGGAACCAGAAAAGACCTCGAATAGCCAAAGGGATATTGAAAAAGAAAGCCAAAGTTGGTGGCATCACAATTCCGGACTTCAAGCTCTATTACAAAGCTGTCATCATCAAGACAGCATGGTACTGGCACAAAAACAGACACATAGATCAATGGAACAGAATAGAGAGCCCAGAAATAGACCCTCAACTCTATGGTCAACTAATCTTCGACAAAGCAGGAAAGAATGTCCAATGGAAAAAAGACAGCCTCTTCAATAAATGGTGTTGGGAAAATTGGACAGCCACATGCAGAAAAATGAAATTGGACCATTTCCTTACACCACACACAAAAATAGACTCAAAATGGATGAAGGACCTCAATGTGCGAAAGGAATCCATCAAAATCCTTGAGGAGAACACAGGCAGCAACCTCTTCGACCTCAGCCGCAGCAACATCTTCCTAGGAACATCGCCTAAGGCAAGGGAAGCAAGGGCAAAAATGAACTATTGGGATTTCATCAAGATCAAAAGCTTTTGCACAGCGAAGGAAACAGTTAACAAAATCAAAAGACAACTGACAGAATGGGAGAAGATATTTGCAAACGACATATCAGATAAAGGACTAGTGTTCAAAATCTATAAACTCAACACCCAAAGAACAAATAATCCAATCAAGAAATGGGCAGAGGATATGAACAGACATCTCTGCAAAGAAGACATCCAGATGGCCAACAGACACATGAAAAAGTGCTCCATATCACTCGGCATCAGGGAAATACAAATCAAAACCACAATTAGATATCACCTCACACCAGTCAGAATGGCTAAAATCAACAAGTCAGGAAATGACAGATGCTGGCGAGGATGTGGAGAAAGGGGAACCCTCCTACACTGTTGGTAGGAATGCAAACTGGTGCAACCACTCTGGAAAACAGCATGGAGGTTCCTCAAAATGTTGAAAATAGAACTGCCCTATGACCCAGCAATTGCACTACTGGGTATTTACCCTAAAGATACAAACGTAGTGATCCAAAGGGGCACGTGCACCCGAATGTTTATAACAGCAATGTCCACAATAGCCAAACTATGGAAAGAACCTAGATGTCCATCAACAGATGAATGGAATAAGAAGATGTGGTATATATACACAATGGAATACTATGCAGCCATCAAAAGAAATGAAATCTTGCCATTTGCGACAACATAGATGGAACTAGAGCGTATCATGCTTAGCGAAATAAGTCAAGCAGAGAAAGACAACTATCATATGATCTCCCTGATATGAGGAAGTGGTGATGCAACATGGGGGCTTAAGTGGGTAGGAGAAGAATCTATGAAACAAGATGGGACTAGGAGGGAGACAAACCGTAAGTGACTCTTAATCTCACAAAATAAACTGAGGGTTGCTGGGGGGAGAGGGGATGGGAAAAGGGGGGTGGGGTTACGGACATTGGGGAGGGTATGTGCTTTGGTGAGTGCTGTGAAGTGTGTAAACCTGGCGATTCACAGACCTGTACCCCTGGGGATAAAAATATATGTTTCTAAAAAATAAAAAATTAAAAAAAAGAAATAATGATAAATTTAGAGAAAGAAATGGAAGATGTAATATTCAATCTAAAAAATCAGGATGTAAAAATAAAATGCAGATTTTTACACTAAAAAAAAAACACAGTGAGAAGAGCAGGAAGTTGAATAAGATTTATATGCAATATCGCTTACAGAAGATAAAAATACATGTGTAAAATTGTTATTTATCTTCTAATACTACATTGAGATGCAAGGACGCTTATCATAAACATGAATGTGGGGCAGGAAATGGAAGCAGAGCTGTGAAGGGTATGGAGGGGGAGACGAAGCACAGTAGAATAAAAGAAAGTAACAGAAGGATTGTGCACAGAGACCACGTAGACTTCTATACCTCCGTTAATGTGCTGTGACCTGAAAAGGTTTATAAAATTTTCTAAACAGCAGGAAAAATACAACTTATGCTTTTCATAAACGTAGGTGAAATGTTAACTTATGTGTTGGCCTGTTTGCCAATTCATCTTTTCAAATTACATATTCATTCATTTCATCATTTAATACATTTTCATTGAGCACCCACTATTTACCTGGTAATGGTCATTCTAAGGGATGGGGAATACAGCTGTGTATGACACACTCACAGGAAAATACCCAGAATTGCTGGGTCAGGGCGTAAGCACATTACAATTTTAATAGATATTGCTCAATTGTCCTCCAAAGTCTATACCAACTGGTATTTTTTATTAGGTGGTCTGTTTTCTGATATGGTTTTAGCAGGGACACTTTCCAATTATTTGCTTCTCTAAGGGCAGATGAAGGGATTGATAGGGAGGGAGCCGGAAAAAAGCCCAAGGGAACTTGGGATTAGAGTATTTGTATATTGTGTGAGCGAGACAACCTGGTCCTGGGTGGAAGAATGGTAGCTCAGGGAAAATTGTGAGGTGTGTCAGACACATGATCCCTAGGCTTGCCCTGCCCTGGGCATTTTCCCTCTTGGGTCATTTAACAGTGGCCTCTGATATCAAGCACCTGCCATGGCAAGGGGAGAGGAAAACTCACTTCATTAGCAATTGTCACACTTCAGCAGGGGTGCAGTGTCTGTGCCCATGGCCAGCACCCCTACTAGGCTTCCAGTGAGTTCCCATCCAACTGTCACAGCCCTAGATGGCAGCCTGCGGCCTCCACCCAGGACCCTTGGTGGAAACAGGATGTAATGTTTCCAAGCAGGGTGAGCAGCAGCTGCTTATCTGCCGTGGTCAGTATGGCAGACAGAAATATTCTCTGTGACCTTCCTTCCTTGGAGTGTTTGAAAACCATGACCCCACTCCCCTTTATGGAGGAGGTAACTGAGGAGTTTTAACTAAGTGGAGCATAAACATGAAATGTTTGTATTTTCTCCAATTATTGATTTCATTTTAAAAAAGATTTTATTTATTTACTTCAGAGAGGGAGAGAGAGAGAGAGAGGGAGAGACTGAGCAGGGAGGCAGAGGGGGAGGGAGAAAGAATCTGAAGCAGACTCTGCACTGAGTGTGGGACTCAATCCCATGACCACAAGATCATGACCTGAGCCAAAACCAAGAGTTGGAGGCTTAACTGACTGAGCCACCCAGGTGCCCCTCTAATTATTGATTTCTATAGTGTTCAAGTGAATTTCCATTTTCCCACTCTTTAACATCTTTGGCAGGTTCCACAATGTTCTGCCTTCTTTAAGTTATAAAAATTTCAGTCCATTTTGGTTTAAAAAGTCAATCTCAGACTCAGTTTAAATCTAATCTCCTACCTCATCTAAACCATGGGTTTAACTTGAAGCCTGGGGGATATGGGGCAGGAGTTTATAAACTGCCGTTTCACTTTCCATCAGACCTAGCCCTTTGGAATAGAGACGGAGGTGATAGTCAAGGGGGTGGGGAATGGAGGAGAAATAGTCTATCTTGAGATACAGACCTCATTTCTCTCCTGGCTCTACTGGTATATTTCCCCAGGGGTAGTGCTATTGTCCTTTTAGGTAGGATGATTCTGGGTGGAAATTTCTCCATCCCCAATAAAAATCCCCAATAGCATGTTCATCTTTATAACTTACTAGCTTCTTGACTTTGTGCAAGTTTCCTCACTTCTGTGTATCCCAATCTGCTCATCTAGAAAATGGGGAGAATAGAAGTACGTTCTTCATAGGACCTTTGGGAGAATTAAATATGAACTTTGTGAAGGGCTTGATAAAGTGCCTGGTATTTTCCAGCACTAAATGTTAGCTATGGTAATAATTACTGAAAAGAATGGTTTTATGAAATTGAACAAAGTTTCTCCTAAAACACAATCATTTATTAACATTTTTATTTATTTTTGTTTTGGTCTCTTTTCTACTGGTTTTAACATACCAAATGGCCTGGAAGTCAAGTCATGCAAACTTTGTGGCAAAACTGCCTTGTTCTATTCTGCCGCAGATTTTAACTGAAGGGCAGATTTTTTTTTTTTAAATATTTTATTTATTTATTTGACAGACAGAGATCACAAGTAGGCAGAGAGGCAGGCAGAGAGAGAGAGAGGAGGAAGCAGGCTCTCCGCGGAGCAGACAGCCCGATGCTGGGCTCGATCCCAGGACCCTGGGATCATGACCTGAGCCGAAGGCAGAGGCTTTAACCCACTGAGCCACCCAGGCGCCCCTGAAGGGCAGATTTTCTGTGTTAACCTGATTGTTTTGGGGTTGAGGGGACATGAGCCTTCAATTCACCCATTTTAACCTCTTTTTCCAAATACTCTATCAGTTTTTCTTTTCCTTCAGTCTCCTCCAGGGAATTGCTTTTCTTACTTGAAGGGCAGAGGAAACAGAGCAGGTAATCGATGTCTGAATAAAGGTGATAGAAATGATGGTTGTTGAGATGAAAATGAAAATCAACACTTAACGTTGTCCTCCATGGTCTTTTAACGACTTGTGGCCAAAAGCATTATACTGTTTTTATAAAAGGGAACCAAATATATACTGGGTTTTGTTGAAATGCCAGGATGAATGAAGCTTTTGAGAATAGGAAGCATTTTTCTATGGCTTTCCCACCCTGTGATTATGTTAATGCTGGGGAGGGTGAGCAGGGACCTTGGTACAATACGATGGCTATGAATCCTATCTCCTCCCATACTCACATTTTAGATTCCAAGCTTCGGTAACAAAATTGAATTAAAAGAGCTCCCTGAGCAGTGTGCTGTATACCTAACCCCATCTCTCCACTATTTTTGTGCTCTCTCTTTTTATATCAAAGCATATTTTAGAAGATGGGGTCAAATGACTTATGTTGGTAATTGTATGCAAACTAAGAATCTGCACGTAGAAGTAAGATAGATAGAGAGAAATATTGCTACATTTCATTCAGCTTTTTAAAAAACTTAATACAAAAATAACTGGTTTAGGTCTTTAATTTGTTCCTGAAAAAAAATCTAAGCCATAGAAGTTTTGAAGTAAATTTTATCACCTGAGGTATTGGGGAGGGGGAGGACCTATTTTATGAGTCACTTGCTAGCAGAAGGAATTCCTTTTTCATAGAGGGGGACCAGTTATTAGAAATCAGATGTGCAGGATGCTGGGTAGTTCAGTTGGCTAATCATCTGCCTTCAGCTCAGTTCATGACCCCAGGGTCTGGAATCGAGTCCTGCGTCGGCCTCCTGGCTCAGCAAGGACCCTGCTTTTCCCTCCCTTTCCTTGTATGCTCTTTCTCTCTCTCAGACAAACAAATAAAATCTTTTAAAAAAATAAAATAAATTTTAAAAAGTAAAAAAAGGAATCAGCCTTGTAACTGGTACTACATGGGTTGTTTGCGTGATGGTTTCTTAGACGGCCTGAAATTACGGTATGGTTAATCCTACTTAGCTTACCAGTGAACTTGGCATACAGTAGGCACATAATAAATGTCTGATAATGGAATGAAGAAATGATACACACTGTCCATTGCTCAAAGCATCTGTGGCTTCCTCTGTTCATCAAGTTGACTTCTATCAGGTGTTTTGTTTTTGTTTTGTTTTGTTTTGACTTTCACTGACCTCTATTAAATGAAGGACTCCAGGCGCAAGCAGAAGGGGTCAAGAGTAACAGCAGGAGCAAATATAAAAGTATAAAATATAAAGTGTAGCACTGGGGAATGTGTGCAGGATTGAACCATGCCCACAGAGACCTAAGGGGCACAAGGCTGAGAACTAGCCATAGCCCATCCTCGAAGAGAATCTAAGCCTGAGGAGCATGTGCAGGGCTCTTGACTGGGGGTGGAAGTGGCTTGAATGGGGCCCAACCTTGGGCCTTGAAGTAGGAGACGAGTTGTGTGGGTACTTCTGCAAGCACAGTCTGTGCCAGTGACTCCCAATGGGGGAATTCTGGAAGTGGTGGTAGGACACAAACTGCACTATGTCACAGGCAGCTGCCACCCCAGAGCATGCATACAAGGGTCCACCATCAGCATCCAGCTGCTCCATGGCCTCGAAGTCAGCACCACCCACACCTACGATGATCACTGACATGGGCAGGTGAGAGGCATGCACCACAGCCTCACATGTGGCCTCCACATCTGTCACAGCACCATTAGTCAGCAGCAACAGCACGAAGTATTGCAAGGCAGTCCTCTGATATGCAGCCTGGGTTGCCAACCTAACCAATGGTTGATGATGGGTACAAAGTTGGTGGTGCTATAGAGGCGAACTTGGGGCAGGGCTTGGTGGTAAGCATCCACAATGCCCTGGAAGCCTGTGCAGTAGGGGTTACTGCAGTCAAAGTTCAAGGCAAACTCATTGGAGATCTGCTAATCAGGGGGTACCTGGGCCCCAAATCCAAATGCTGGGATAGCTTGTCTGAATCATAGTCTTGAATTATGCTGCCCACACTCCACAGTGCTGTCAGGTACTCATTGACCCCTGCTGGGCTCAGGTAGTACAGGGAGTTGGAGGAGGAAGGATCTCCATTGGAGCCCGTGAAGTCAATGTCTACAGTGAAGTTAATTTGACAGCCTCGCATCACGTAGTCCAGGAATGAATACTGTGTTTCTACCTGGCAAATCTTGACACAAACAGTCACAGTGTTCTTGCAGATTTTCTTTTTCTGCTTTTTCTCAGGGTGGATCCAGTCAAACTCAGGGGGAACTGCTTGCAGCTGGGCCAAGCTGGTGTAGAAGGTACCAATAAGATCATGTGAACCATCACTGTCATAATCTGAGCATTGCACCTGGATGGGTGTGCTGGGATCTCCCCCACAGAAATGCTGAAGGGGAACAGAGAAGTGTTTCCATGTAGGATTCAAGTTGTTCTTGATTACCTCAGATCTGTATGCCAGGTGCCGTTTCCCATCACCCTGATGGAAGAACTCCAAGAATGGATCCAATTTCTCCAGGAAGTCCTTATCTAGGTTTTTGGCCTCCACCTCCATGGTCACTATACGACTACCCTTCATCTTCTGAGTGGATACCTCTTCTAGGGAACACTCAGCCCCTCCTAGGAAGTCATTCCCCAGCTCATTATGTCTATGTCATAAATACCAAATCAGAGCTTCTGGACTGTTTCAAAGTGGTACTCAAGCTGCAGTCCTGGAGAACTTGGGGCTCGAACAGATCCGTACTCGCTCAGTTCGCCAAGCTCAGTCCAGCTTCCCCTTCCCACATCCTGTAAAAGGATGCAGAATGGGTCAGACTTGGAGCCAATGTCCTTGTCAATGAGGTGGTCACAGGAAATGGATAGCTGAATCAAGGTCACACAGTGGGCCATCTCCTTCGCTACGTCAGAAAATGGCCACCAGCCTTGTTTGTGTTTTTTTAAAATTGCATCAAACTCTGCAGTTGTAGCTGCTTCTTTTTTTTTCCCTTATTCACTTTTGGGAGACAAAACTTACTCTTTCTAACTAGCGAGCTGGCCTTCATATCTGTGAGAGAGGACCAGGTAAGCTGAATTTCATGGATTGTGGCCATGAAAAGTTAAGTTCTGACTCTTAGTTCATGAAAAATGTTCTATGTTTGGTAATAATATAGTTCTGTTGCACCTTTTTTTTTTTTTTTAAAGCTTGTATTTATTTATTTGACAGACAGAGATCACAAGTAGGCAGAGGCACGCGGTAGGGGGGACGGGCGGGAAGCAGGCTCCCAGCCCAACTCGGGGCTCCATCCCAGGACCCTGGGATCATGACCTGAGCCAAAGGCAGATGCTTTTAACCCACTGAGCCACTCAGGTGCTCCCTGTCACACCTTTGTTAAAGGTCATCAATATTTTTGAATTCTTGGTGACTTGTGATGGTGGAAAATTACACATTTTGAATAAATCTTGAAAATCTAGCTATTGAGTCACAGATTTTTTAAAAAAGATTTTATTTATTCATTTGTCAGAGAGAGAATGCACAAGCAGAGGGAGCAGCAGGTAGAGGGAGGAGCAGACACCCTGCTGAACAAGAAGCCTGATGTGGGACTGGATCCCAGGACCCCAGGATCATGACCTGAGCTGAAGGCAGATGCTTAACTGACTGAGCCACCTAGGTGTCCCAAGTCATAGGTTTTTGAATCAATAATTTAATAAAAGCCTGAGTATTTGAGTTAGTTGCTATAATTAAACTCTGCTGATTAGAGGGAAAAATTATTACTCACTGAGGGGTGATTATTTTTGGCTTTAGGAGAAAAGAGCTTGTGGTCTTAATGCACTTTTGATCAAATTTGTCTCCTTTTTAGGAACAAGCATGTTTGACGATTTTACCCAAGAGCTTAGAGCCAACAAGGAGATTTCCTTTTATTTTTTATTTTTCCAAATTTGAAAGAAAAGCTTCCCACCCAGAGTCTAGAGACTAGCTTTGTCGGGTGTACTAGCCTTGTGAAATCTGGAATTGTCAATCTGTGAATGTATAGAAAAAAATCTTGGCTTATCTATGACTGTCTTTCATTTTTCATTTTCCAGTACTCGGTGGTCAGGGTGAGAGTTTGTAGTATTGCCTTTGGAATACTGGAAGTTTTGGAAGTTTCCAGTGTTCCATTCCCATCTTACTTTCAAGGGATTACATAATATATATTTCTTTTTTAAAAATTTCAATTCAATTTATTAACATACAGTGTATTATTAGTTTCAGAGGTAGAGGTCAGTGATTCATCAGTTGCATAATACACCCAGTGCTCATTACATCACGTGCCCTCCTTAATGCCCATCACCTATTACTCCATCTGCCCACCCACCTCCCCTCCAGCAATCCTCGGGTGTTTCCTATGGTTAAGAGTATCTTATGTTTTGTCTCCCTCTATGATTTCATCTTATTTTGTTTTTGTCTCCCTTCCTCTATGATCATATGTTTTGTTTCTTAAATTCCACATGGAGCACTGGGTGTGGTGTATAAACAATGAATCTTGGAACACTGGGAAAAAAATTAAATTAAAAAAAATCCCACACGAGTGAAATCACATGATAATTATCCTTCTCTGATTGGCTTATTTCATTTAGCATAATACCCTCTAGTTCCATCCATGTCATTGCAGATGGTTAAGATTTCATTATTTTTGATGGCTGATTAATATTCCATTGTAAAATATGGAAAGAGCCCAGATGTCCATTGACAGATGAATGGATATAGAATATATATTTCTGTAGTCTTCCCTTGTTTTTAAACACCACCCCCCCAACTATTTCCCTGTCCCTAACTCTATGAAGTTTCAAGCGATAAACTGTCAGGGGAAAAATTGGTGGATGAACAGAAAGAAAAATGAATCCAATTTACATTTAAAATGTCCAGTTGAAGCTTTGAAACTAAGAAAAAATACCTAAAATAAACTGAGGCCTTCAGGTAAAAATTATATCATTGTTATTATTTTTAATGGTGATAGCAATAATCAATGGCTAACACATGTGGAAAAATCTAAGCGTGTTTTCTATCAGAAGCAAATTTTAAAGTGGTTGATCAATAAAGTAAAACTGCTTGCTATCTTAGTCTTGTTATTATTGTATAGTACTGGGTCATCTTTGTCAAGTAGTGGTGTTTGTGTGTACTTACTTCAAAGGAGATGTCAATTTGAGAAAAATAACTATTGAGATATTATTAGTTCTTATGATTGCCATAGAATAGGTAATAAATCAAATTTGTCTGAACTTCAAAATTAAAATGAATGAATGGGCTTATAGCAAATAATTCTAATCAGGAACATTTATTGAAGGGTTATGGCATGTCAGGTATGGAATAAACGCTCTCTTTGTATTATTTCATCTAATTATTGCAATAATCCAGTGCCACAGGGAGTCCTATTACTCTATGTGCTAGATGAGGAAATTGAGGTTTATGAATTTTATAACTTGTCCAGGTAAAGTAAGGTAATGATGACAAGCTAGATGGAATAGTACCTGTTATCAAATGCTTTTTCTACGCCAGAGATTTTCACATATGTTATTGAGTTTAATCTTTAAGATAATTCTGTAGGGTAAGACATGGATATTCCCACTTTACAGATAAGGAAATTATTTTCAGCAATGTTAGGTACCTTGCTCAAGGCAATGCAGGTAGAAAGTGATGAAGGTATCCAAATCTTCTGACTCCAAAGCAGAAATGGGTCTCAAATTTTTAAAATGGGGACACCTGGAAGTCATTGTCTTTGTAGATTGCAATAGGAACACTATGCTTTTTTGGGGACATGGGAGAAAGAATGGGATATTTACTTCCATCATAGACTGAGAACAACTTTAGTAACAAAAAATAATCTACATGTAAGATATAAAAAAAGGAACCTGTGGGCGCCTGTGGCTCAGTGGGTTAAGCTGCTGCCTTCAGCTCAGGTCATGATCTCAGGGTCCTAGGATCGAGTCCCTCATGGGGCTCTCTGCTCAGCAGGGAGCCTTCTTCCTCCTCTCTCTCTCTCTGCCTGCCTCTCTGCCTACTTGTGATCTGTCAAATAAATAAATAAAATTAAAAAAAAAAAAAGGAACCTGTGGCAATGATCCAAGTATGCTACCCAGCTCACCCCTCAAGACAGAACCTACTGTGAGGAAAGCAGTGAGCCATAAGCTGTTGCACATTTGGGGTCAGCTCTAGCACTCACGCAAAAGCCAAGTCCCAGCCAGTGACTGGGCATGACAGAGATACAAGAGCTGGGCTATTTCTGTTTCAACGTGGAAATTCTCAATGGGCAATCTTCTCTCTGACCTTCTTATGAGGCTGGCTGGGATTTTCACAGAGGTCACTGTAGTCTGAGTCTTTTGCTATAAAGTCCTTCTTCCCTCCCTCTCTCCTGTCATAGGTGTCAGACGAGAAACATGATCTGGAGTTTCTTTTTCTTGACCTGCAGGAGCAGGAACAGGTCATTCTCCCCTTTGTCCTTCATAAGCATTTCCCCCAATACACCTATTTATTATATTTCTAATTCTGCTTTCCGGAGTTCCTATATCTGGGAGTCCCCCAAATCTATGCAAAATCTAAAACACTATTGTCTGTGAAAAAATAACAACGAGCCATTGAACTAATTGTTGTTTATTGATATTTGTTTGCTATTTTATTATTCATTTTGTCAGTTGCTAGTATTTTCCAGCAGTAGGTGATAATACCAACAGCTTAAGAAAAAGTTATAAAAAGACAAGCACTTTAAAAGTGGAGATAATCTGGGGCGCCTGGGTGGCTCAGTGGGTTAAGCCTCTGCCTTTGGCTCAGGTCATGATCCTGGGTCCTGGAATCGAGCCCTGCATCTGGCTCTCTGCTCAGCAGGGAGTCTGCTTCCCTTCATCTCTCTCTGCTTGCCTCTCTGCCTACTTGTGATCTCTCTCTGTCAAATAAATAAAATAAAAATCTTTATTTAAAAAAAAATGGAGATAATCTATCCATGAGTCTAGTTTTTTGGGGGAAGAGACTGCCATTATCTTATATCTTTGTTATATTTGTTAATAAGATAATCAAGATATAATCATATGGGGTTTTTAATTTTGCAAACTCAGAAATTGATTTTCTTCTCAGTTATGGATGAACTGACCGAGGGAGATTGATTCATGTCAACTAAATTCACACTAAACTAATTTCTAAACCCAAATTCCAGCTAACTGATTTATAAGGAGACATATATGAGTCCCAATCAATGAATAGAGGCACCACTTGTATAGTTTGTTATAAAGTACTTATTATTATCGTCCTTATAATTGCTATTACAGATACTATTACTATCAAACAGAGATAGGTTGACTAGTAATCAGAACTTAGGTAGTCTGAACCGTGTTGATGACATAAAGACAAATCATTCTTTTACTTGACATTTTCAACTTAAATTTTTATTATTTTTTCTTCTTTGTAAAAGCAGTGTATATCATTGTAGAAAACAGAAAGTACAGACAAGCAACAGCAAAGCAAAATAAGACAAACAACAAAGAAACTATTCATAATCTCACTACTCAGAGGTTATTCCTGTTAATATTTTGGTGTGTATTTTTTCCATCATTACTTACTAGGCATATCTAAAAATATTTAAATACACCATACCATACGCATTCTTTTATATCTTGTCTTTTTACTCAGCAATATAACTTGAACATTTTTTTCATTGTTTTAAATATTCCTCTGCTACTTTTGGGTTATATCCTAAATATTCCTAACTACTTTTGGGTTATATCATGTACCAAAGTTATGATCTTTTGCCTTAGAAAAGTGAACATGTTCATAAAATGTTGCATACAAATTTTGGGAATTTTACTGCCTAAAAACTGTGTATATATTTCCTATCTCGGCCTTTAACCCTGTAGACTGCTACACAGTATTCTAACCAGTTTAAGTTAATATTATAATGTATTTAATCAGATTCCAGTGGTTGTCTTTTCCCTATTATCAACAATGTGATTGAGATCTTTTATATTTGTCATTTTAATATTCCTTCACATTAAAATTCCCAGTACTACAACTTCATAGTTAAAACTTAGCTTAAAAATTTAATTATTAATGACCATCTTGTATTCATGAAGAAGAGAGAAGACAACTCCTGAAAGATTTTTATCTTTGGGAGTGCTATGCTAAATCCAGTAATGTTGATATTTGAATCAGTTTTTGAAATACCTGTGCAATGGTTTTAGTGACACGTGCTTTAAAGATTGTAAAAGGTAGTAAATATTTTGTTTTTAGTGTTTAATTTTTTGTGTATGTTTGTATGTATGCATGTATGTATTTATTTCCAGTATAGTTAGCATACAGTACCATATTAGCTTCAGGTATTAGCATACAGTACCATATTAGCTTCATTGTATTAGCTTGAATACAATGATTCAATAACTCTATACATTACTCAGTGCTCATCATAATTGTACTCTTAATTCCTTCACTTATTTCACCCATCCTCATACCTACTTTCCCTCTTGTTCCCTGTATTTAAGAGCCTACTTTCTTCTTTCTTCTTTCTTGTTTTTTTCTTAAATTCCACATATGAGTGAAATTGTACGGTAATGATCTTTTTCTGACTCACTTATTTCACTTAGTTATAAACCCTTTAGATCCATCTGTGTTGTTGCAAATGGCAAGATATCATTCTTTCTTATGGTTGAGTAATATTCCATTGTGCGTGTGTGTACATATATATGTTTATATATACACATACCATATCTTCTTTGTCCATTTATCTATTGATGGACAGTTAGGCTGCTTTCATGTTTTAGCTATTGTAAATATAGCAGGGAGAACATTAGGAGAAGGAAGGGAAAAATGAGAGAGGCAGGAATTGGAGGGGGAGTTGAACCATGAGAGACTATGGACTCTGAGAAATAAACTGAGGGTTTTAGAGGGGAGGAGGGTGAGGGGATGGGTGAGCCTGGTGATGGGTATTAAGAAGGGCACATACTGCATGGAGCACTAGGTGTTATAGGCAAACAATGAATCTTGGAACACTACATCAAATGATGTGTTGTACGGTGACTAACATAACATAATAATAATTTAAAAAGTAAATAAAGCTACAGTAAACATAGAGGCACATGCATCTTTTCTAACTAGTGCTTTGTGTTCTTTGAGTAAATACCCAGTAGTGGAATTACTGGATCATAGGGTTTTTGAAGAAACTTACAGTATTTTCCGCAGTAGCTGTACCAGTTTGCATTCCCACCAACATTACATGAGGGTTCCTTTTCCTACACATTCTTGCCAACACCTGTTGTTTCTTGAGTTTTTTATTTTAGCCGTTCTGACGGGTGCGAGGTGATACCTCCTTGTGGTTTTGATTCGCGTTTCCTTGCTGTTCCGTGATGGACATCTTTTCATGTGTCTGTTAGCCATCTGTATGTCTTCTGTGGAAAAAGGTCTGTTCATGTCTTCTGCCCATTGTTAAATTAGATTATTTTGTGTGTGTGTGTTCAGTTTTATAAGTTCTTTATGTATTTACCCTTTTTTGGTATGTCTTTTGCAAATATTTTCTCCCCTTGAATAGGTTGCCTTTTGTTTTGTTGCTTGTTTCCTTCGCTGTGCAGAAGCCTTTTATTTTGACATAATCTCAATAGTTTATTTTTGCTTTTGTTTCCCTTGCCTTAGAAGACATAACTAGTAAAATGTTTCTGTGGCTGATATCAGAGAAATTACTGCTTGTGCTCTCTTGTAGGGTTTTGATGGTTTCAGGTCTCACATTTAGGTCTTAATCCATTTTGAGTTCCGTTGTGTATGGAGTAAGGAAGTGGTCCAGTTTCATTCTTTTGCATGCAGTTGTCCAGTTTTCCCAACACTATTTGTTGAACAGACTTTTTTCTGTTGTATATTCTTGCCTTTTTTGTTGTAGATTAGTTGACCATATAATTGTGGGTTCATTTCTGGGCTTTCTATTCTATGTGTCTATTTTTGTGCCAGTATCAAAGGTGGTACATTTTTAACTTTGAAAGTGAATTTGATTTTTAAAAATAGTCCTAAAGTCTTTGGAACAAAGTTTTTTTAATGAATTGTCTAAATAAGCCAAATAGTAGCATTTTGGTTATAATCCAAGATACTCATTTTTTTGGGGGGGGGCTTGACACTGGTTCTGTGACTGGTACAAAAGGAGACTTTCCAAAAGAGAATAAAGAAAACACCAGAAGAATAAATGTGTAACTTCCCAAAATGACTACTTGTATTAGAAATTCACTTATACAGGGGCGCCTGGGTGGCTCAGTGGGTTGAGCCGCTGCCCTCGGCTCGGGTCGTGATCTCAGGGTCCTGGGATCGAGTCACGCGTCGGGCTCTCTGCTCCGTGGGGAGCCTGCTTCCTTCTCTCTCTCTGCCTGCCTCTCTGACTACTTGTGATCTCTCTCTGTCAAATAAATAAATAAAATATTAAAAAAAAAGAAATTCACTTATACAAATACGAATGATTTAAGAGAAAATCTGTATCATTGATGTGATGGTTAATTTCAGATGTCAGTTTAGCTAGGCTATGTTACCAATTTGTTGTCAAATACCAGTCTAGATGTTGCTTTGAAGGTATTTTTTAAAATGAGATTGACATATACTTATACATATACATATACATATACATATACATATACATATCCAGTAGACTTTGAATAAAGCAGATCAGCCTCCATTAGGTGGGTAGGTCTCATTGAATTATTTGAAGGCTGAGGTCCCCGAACAGGAAAGAAATCTGCCTCTAGAATGCAATATAGAAATCCTGCCTGAGTTTGTAGTGTCTGGACTCAAGACTGCAACATCAACTCCTGCACAAATTTCTAGTCTTCAGTTTGCCCTATAGATTTTAGACATGCCAGTCCCTACACTCATTGGAGCCAATTCCTTAAAATAAATCTGTCTCTACATATATCCTATTGGTTCTCTTTCACTGGTGAACTTTGAATAATGCAACTGACAATTGCTGTTCCCAGAGTCTTAAAGACATCTCTTCTGTTGTGTGCGATCCTTATTACTATCAGTTATGAGGAGAAAGACTTGTTGACTCTGTCTCAGATTTTGAAGTCTGTATTCCTTTGAGCTGATGGCCCACGGTCTGACTCCAGGTAAAGTACTGTAGATTTTAAAATCCTTGAGAAAAGTGTTTGTTTAAAGAAATCAACTTTCTAAAATTGTATTGGGACCATATACTTATCCTTATTATTTTTAATTGTGGTAAAATAAATGTAGTACAAAACTTACAATCTTAGCCATTTTTAAAAAAGATTTTTGTACCCCTGGGACAATTTAAAATTATTAAAAAAAAATTTTTTTTAAATACCTCAAGGGAGAAAAAAAAAGATTTTATTTATTTATTTGATAGAGAGGGAGAACACCAGCAGGGGGAGCAGAAGAGGGAGAAGCAGGCTCCCCAGTGTGCAGGATGTCCAATGTGGGACTCAGATCCCAGGACCCCTGAGCTGAAGGCAGATGCTTAATTGACTGAGCCACCCAGGCACCCCCAATCTTAACCATTTTTAAGCATACAGTTCAGTAGTGTTAAATATATTCATGTTGTTGTGAAACAGACTTCCAGAACTCTTCGTCTTTCAATAAACAAGAGTTTATACCCATTAAACAATGACTCCCAATTTGCTTCTCCTAGAAACCACCATACTACTTTCTGTTTCTACAAGTTTGACTACTCTAGATACTTCATATAAGTGGAATCCTATACTATTTTGTCTTTTTTGCCAGGTTTATTTCACTTGGTACAATGTCATGGAGGTTCATCCATGTTATAGCATATATCAGAATTTCCTTCCTTTTTAAGGCTAAATAATATTCCATTATATGCATTATCACATTTTATTTATCTATTCATCTAGCAATGGACATTTGGGTTGCTTCCACCTTATGGCTATTGTGAATAGTGCTGCTATAATCATAGATGTACAAATATCTCTGAGCCCTGCTCTTAATTCTGGGTCGCATGGTATTGGAATTGCTGGAATTGCTGGGTCGCATGGTAGTTCTATGTTTAATTTTTTTGAGAAACGACCATACTGTTTTCAGTAGTGGATATTCCACATTTTTGTGCCCAGCAACAGGGCAGAAAAGTTTCAATTTCTCCATATCCTTGCCAACATTTATTATTTTCTGTTTATTTGATAGTGACCATCCTAATGGGTATAAAGCAATAGTTCTTTGTGATTTTGACTTCCATTACCTTAATGGCTAGTGATGTTGAGCATCTTTTCATGTACTTACTGGCCATTTTTATGTCTTCTTTGGAGAAATGTCTACTCAAGTCCTTTGCCCATTTTTAAATTGTTTTTGTTGTTGTTGAGTTGTATGATTTCTTTATAAATATATATTCATATATATATTCTAAAGTCATATATATTCTATATATTCTAAAGTCATATATGTGACTATTCATATAAATATATATATTTCCTGGATCTTAATCTCTTATCAGGTATATGATTTACAAGTATTTTCTTCTATTCCACAACTTGCCTTTTCATTCTGTTGATTATTTCTTTTGGCACAGATGTTTTCAATTTTAATGCAGTCCAGTTTATCTATTTTTGTTGTTGTTGGCTATGCTTTTAGTGTCTTAGGGACCATTTATTCTTTATCTAAAATCACTCCATATTTATGTATATCACACCAGATGAGTAGTCCATATATCTTTCCAATAATACACATGTTTTTGCCTTCAGTAGCACTCAACTTTTTCCCCTGTCAACACATTCTCACAGGAATCTTAGCAAAAATGTCTTAGGCAGGGGATTTGGGTTTTTTTTTTTTTTATGACTATGGCCAAGACTTGGTCATCATGATTCACTACGGCTCTAAAGTGAGTGAGAAGGACATTTGGAAGTAATTTTCTGTCACAACAGCTAGCACCAAGTAGATATCTAGGTCATATTTATTAAATGATTGAATGATTGTCTTGTTCCTTGGCATCTGAAAATATTTTCAGAATTATTTTCATGTTTCTTTTAGTCTTGCCACAGTCATTCCTTCATCCTGAGTATATGCAATTTTCATGATTGGAAAATCAGGTTGATTTGCTGAACAGGTTGCTGTTTCAACAGAATGCCTAGAGATTATTGTTTTGAATGAATGATGTCATCTCTCTAAGGCAAGTTGATGTGATAGTGAAAAGTGGAGGCTCCGAGGGCTTGAAGGCTAATTTCAGATTACATACTGAAGGGAAAACAAGAGAGCCAGTTGTGGAAGCTGAAAATTCAAAATCTTATACTGTACCACTACACGGTGAATAAATGGCCTTTTACTATATAAACAAAGATTGCCAGAGAAAATCTTGACAAGCAATGGCTCTAAGTGCAACTACTAGATTAAGAGCTCCTTGAAGCCAAGGGCCAAATCTGTCAATCCGTGTATTCCCAGCAAGCACACATATGCAAGCATGTATGCACACTTGTGTGCACACACGGATACACACAATGAGAACATATCTCAAAGAAAAATAAACTTTTGTGTCAGTTCTTTTACTTAGAGTTAGACTCCATGTGTGTTTGTATAATTGAATTATAGACACATAGTGAAAGTGTCTAAATATAGCTGATTGTGAATGTCCAGTTTACAAATACTTTATCAGGTTAGGAGAATTCTAATAAATTAATGAAAATGATTCAAAAGTGTGTGAGAACACATTCTGATTTCAGCTGTGAGCTGAACTTGTGGAAAGAAATACAGTATTTTCTAATTTTTCCTAGACCAAAATGAGAAACTAACTGAGTGCCTTAAAAATACTTACTGTTTTGTGTCTTCTTTTTGGAGACCCTGACTTGTTTCTCTTTGTTTTTTGATATCACCACACTGGTTTCCCCAGAGGACATTGACGTTGACAGAGAAAAACCAAATGAACCTTTGTGACTTCATCCAAATGTCATAACAAAAGCCAGTCTTAGCATGTTTCTAAAGGATCGACTTTCAAGCAGGAACTGGGTTGTTTTGGAAACTTAGCTAATGACATTGTTATTATTTCTCATGAGTGATAATTTCTCATGAGGGATTGACAGATCAATCCCACTTGCATTTAGTGTAATCCCTATAGACCTGAGTGATGACCCATCAGCACAGAAGCTGTGTGGCCCCGAAGCTTGGTCAAAGCTCTCTTCTTCGCAAGAAGGATGTGAAATTTGCCTCTGGGATTTTTACATTTGTCTTTCAACTACCCCCTCCCCCTCCATAATATTTTTAAATAAGTATACCTAAAGACTTTGAACCATCTCTCATCCTGAGACTATTAATAGATTTTGAAAAATTTGAAGGGTAAATCTGCAAAGCACAACCGATATGAGTAAAAATTCAGACAAGATACACATTACAGGTATTAAGATTCATCTGATTTTCACTTTTTAATTGTGCCATGCACACAGTAGGATTGCAATAAATATTTATTGAATGATGAATGGATGAAGTGATTTTGGAAATAAGGAGGGAACCCTGGTGGCATTGTAAGTAACCATAAAAAGTATGTTTTTAGAGATATCACTGGGACACAATCATATCTTCTTGACCTTCCTAGGTCTTTATTGATGTGTTTTGACTGATACTAAGAAGATGCTAGTTTGAAAGGGGATGCCTATAATTTAAAAACATGATTTTTACCATCTCCTAACACTTTACAAAGGTCAAGAGGTTAGATAAACAACTTCCTACAGCTGCTGCTACATCTGGCACACGCCTGCAGCAGAAAGTGTGCGCTGAAAAGATAAACACGTCAGGTTGTATCTACTTGACTGCCTATGCTTTTTTGCATCTGAACTTGACCCTTAACAATTAATATTAAAACCAGTCTTGACATTAGTGAATAAAAAATTCGAAAGAAGTTATGCTGGATTGAAATTACCAGCGTCCCAAGGGAACACATTTCTCTGATGGTTTTGAGGTTAACTTTGATTTTGTAACCCTGGCTCAACATCTTATCTTTGTTGTTTTCCTCTGGGAGCCATCTCATGTTGATTTCTGCACAGTCAGGTCCCTTATGGTCCTCTACTTGATTAACGCTGAACATGAATTGTTCTGTCTAGATTGATTTACTTATATATGGATCTTTGCCAAATTTTACTCCATTTTGTGACCTCTTGAGGATGCTTCCAGCTCTGAAATTCTGTGACACTGGATATATCTAAAATTAGCAGGTGATTCTTTAGAAGTCATCACATGGAGTTCTGTACTAGCTTTCAAGTGAAGTAATCTGTTGACTGATTATCTTGTATATTTCTTATAAGTACTACCGATGACTGGAAGCCTTGAAAAACCCACTGGACTGGATCTTTTCACAGAAGACTTGACAAAATAAACTGTAGGGAGGAGGCATGACTTTATGACATTCACTCATTGTATTTGTGGTGAAGCTGGGAAGGCCCTCTGTAAACACTTATCGAATTAAACAAAGACCTCTCAATTCCAAGTTGATTTTTCTATCCACAAAACCATGGAGACTTTCTAAAAAAGACTGGCAAACATAATATTGTTGATTCTTTTATTTGCTAACTAAGCACCCAAATGCCATTATTCACATTGTTTGGAACTGTTTATATATTCCTATCTCAAATATTTTTAATAGAGTCAGGTTATGTCTCTATATATTAGCCTTAGATCTGTGAGCTTTATAATTTCAATCTCCCCTCCATTTTTTTTTTTTTTTTTTGCCATAGATAACCTTGATATAAGTGAACTGGCTTTATTATTCTTATTATTTTAAGGACAGCTGAAATTTCTAGAAAAACATCTGAATATTCCATTTCCTTTTGTGGTGGCAGGCACAGACTCTGTGGTGGTCATTTCTGTATTGATCCTTGACCAACAAATGCAGGTATCCAGGCATGATGTTTACACTCTGTTTTTACCAAATTGCTGGGTGAGCACTTTACAAGATCACAGAGTGTTCTCTATCTCCTGATTAGCATTTAGAGAACTTTGGCAACTGGGATGGAGCCATAGGAGGGAAGCAGGCGGCTATTTAAATGGAGGAAAGTCACTCTGTGGCTGATAAGATGGAGGAGTGATGAATTGCAAAGGGCCTTTCAGCCTTAGGAATTCACAGTGCGGGTCTATCGCGAACCCCGCCAGCATCTGATGAACTTTTACTTTTCACAACATCATCTGAGGGCAGTGATAGGGGCAAAGAAACGTCTGCGCATGGTCTGCAGTGGATACTTGTCAGTTGGTTTACAGATAATCTACAGACCATGGAGTATTTTGCTGACATACTTAAGACCAGAAACACAGCAGCAGGAAATGTTAAGTTCAGAAGGCTTCTGGGAATAGGAGTCACCAGTTTACAGTATAATAGTTCTGTTTTAAGAGAGGCCAAAATATTGTTGATAAATACTAGGTTCTGGACTGGGCCAAAGCTCTATAAATGCATTTTAAAAAGACTTAGTAATACCATACCTGTTGACATGATAAAATAGTAATAAATCTCCAGGGGAGAACTGTGTGAAGCCCCTTCATCTACAAGGAGAATCATGGTTTGGGGGGAAAAAAAAGAATGGTTGACACTGTTTGGTTTCTAGTTATGCTCCATTGGTATACATTTGTAACTTACACATTACCTGTGTGAAGATGGGGATGGTGTGGGTAGAGCATCCCTACCATCTGGCCCCATGTCTGGCATATCACAGTTATTAAGTAAACATTTGTGAATGAATAAAAGGATAGAAATAAGCCTCATTGAGTCACATGCTTGGCTTTTCTCATTGACACCTGTTTTGAGTTAGGCTCAAACAGTTAGGTCAGCATGTGCCCAGCAAGACTATAAAGTCATCATATGGATGGATGTGTATGGCTTATGGAGTTAGGCTTTATTTATGTACTTTCTTGATGGCTACTACGTGTTCAATGCTGGGGAGACGGACAAAGAGGAATGAGAACGATACATGATCAAAGAGATGTTCATATAGTCTGGGAGACAAGACTAAAAGACTTCCAACAATATCATATTCATGGGAGTCTAAATGATCTAGTACTAAATTGTCTGTGCTAGATGGTGTCATCTTGGGAACTATTGCTCTCATTATCTTTTTTTTTTTTTTTCTACTTTAGACAGTTCTTGGCATTAAACGGAATCATTGAACGTTAGGGTGAATGGCACTCAGATCGCTCAGATATCTTTGATACCTTCTGCCTAAGTTCTTTTTTCTTTTAAATGAGAGCAGTGAGAGGTTAAGGGCCTTGCCCAAGATCACATGGTTCCACAGTTGGTGGCAGTGTTCACTAATTTCCCTAGGATTTTGGTTCCAAAGTATGCTAGAGCCCCAGGCTCATACCAGGAGTTGCTTTGTTTCTAAATGAGGTCTTTGTTTTGTCATAACACAATTGCTATTGCATGGGGTCTAAGACAGAGGCAACTTACACTGAAATCTCCTCTTTGGCAAATATGGCCAAGTTAGTTCCCACTGTGTCTGTGCTTTCTTTATTTCCTTTCTCATTTTTTAAAAAAATTAAAGTTAAATTTTATTTTTTCTTTATTAAAATAAAAAAACAGACCCTTGGGATTATGCTCATAATCTGCACTGTGTAAGAAATGTTGGAATCTGCTAATGTCATCTGATATTTAACAGCTAACATTTCTTGAGCCCAAAGGCACAGGCCACTGCTCACTCAATGCCCTTAACTGTCATACCCATCGTATGCGCCAGATACGGAGGCTTAGAGAGTTTAAGGAACTTGTTTAGTTTCTCTGATACACTGTGTGCTGGGGTTATGCTGTAAAAACCCAAGTTGGGCTTCAGAGCCTGAGCTCTTAAGAGCAATTCCATACTATTCATGGATTTTTTAAAAAATTTATTTATTTGACAGACAGATCACAAGTAGGCAGAGAGGCAGGCAGAGAGAGACAGGAGGAGGAGGAGGCAGGCTCCCTGCTGAGCAGAGAGCCCGATGCAGGACTCGATCCCAGGACCCTGAGATCATGACCCGAGCCGAAGGCAGAGGCTTTAACCACTGAGCCACCCAGGCTCCCCTACTCATGGATCTTTAAAAAAGATTTTATTTATTTATTTGAGAGAGCGAATGAGAGAAAGAGCATGAGTTGGGGGTGCAGGGGGCAGTGGGCAGAGAGAAGAGGGGAAGCAAACTCCCCGCTGAGCAGGGAGCCTGATGCGGGGCTCGATCCCAGGACCCCAGGATCATGACCCAAGCTGAAGGCAGACACTTAAACAAATGAGCCACCCAGCAGCCCTATATTCATGTATTTTAAAGTAATTTTTTTTTAAGATTTTTTTTTTTATTTATTTATCAGAGAGAGAGAGGGAGAGAGTAGGCACAGGCAGACAGAATGGCAGGCAGAGGCAGAGGGAGAAGCAGGCTCCCTGCTGAGCAAGGAGCCCGATGTGGGACTCAATCCCAGGATGCCGGGACCATGACCTGAGCCGAAGGCAGCTGCCCAACCAACTGAGCCACCCAGGCGTTTTAAATATTGGATTCCTAGAAGTTGGCGTGGTGGGCACCCACTGTACTTCTGAGCTATTGAAACATTGCAACATCCATCCAAAGTCTTGGCTGTGCTCTTTAGCTAGGCTCTGTGTCCACCTGGTCCCTCTTCAATGCTTGCATCTTCTCCAGAAGGGTGATATCAGTGCCCAGCCTATCATGGGGGACTGCTGGGCTAGTTGGGAATTTAAACACAGGAGTCATAACCCACCAGCTCTTACGTTTGCCATGACTCTTCCTCCTCTTCCTCCTTCATCTTCTCCTTCTTTCTCTCCTCCTTCTTTATTTTTTTCTTCTACTAGTCAGATTTAGTGAAAAATCTGGAAAGACTAAATTGATTTGAAAAGGTTACAACAATTATAGAACTTGTGTTACCTTAGAGAACTGGCAATTTGGTGAAAAGCTAATTATTTGAAGTGTTTCTCCTTTTCTTCAGCCCATTATTTATTTAAGTAAGTAATAAAGGAATGGAGAAAAAAGAAGTGACCTCCATGGCTTCAGTGTAGCTCACTCCTGGTCTCTCTAGTGGAATCTCCTGCTCTGCGGAGCATTGGAGTCTTGGACATCTAACCTGTTCAGAGATCGGATGGGCAGGTGGGCTTTCAGATTTGATGGGGGCCTTAGAATTCAGCTTAGCAAATGAGCTGTTAAAAAGTTGAGACAAAACTGAGAGAGGACCCCTGACTCTTAGGGTGGGATGGTGGCCTCTTGGAGCAGGAAGTGTTCTGATGTGCTGACAATGAGGAAACAGACCATGTTTTTGTTTATTTTCTCATAAAGTGCTGATGAACAAATGAGGGACTTACATTAAGGGGCTCTGAAGGCAAGCTGTGAAAAGAGATTGGGGTTTATCAGCCTTTTGGCCTGGTTTCCTCTGGAAAGAATGCTTATGACATGGCCCAGCTCTGCAAGTCTGTGTGTCCACCCGCCCCCACCTCCATGCCCCTCCTCCCCTCACACAACCTGATAACTTTGATTGCCTCAAACTGATGGCAGCCTTTTTTGGCAGATGGGGAGATGGTGGGCCTCAAGGATTTCTTAATAACAGAAATAAATGCATGAAAGATAAAGCCAATTTCCACACACTAAAAAAGCCTATTTCTGGTGTGTGTGTGTGTGTGTGTGTGAGAGAGAGAGAGAGAGAGAGAGAGAGAGAGATGATGCACGATAGTTCTGAATTTAATTTCTGGACTCATTTAATGAGGTCCCTAGGAAATTGGTTAGGGGTGGGCAGTAGGAGAGGGGTTTTGTTGGGAGGAATATTTGTATTATTTTGGATCTAAGATCTTACCTGATACAACAAATAGAGGGCAGTCAGGAATATGAGGAAAGCATTGCCTTTAGCTATGAATAAATCTGTCACTTTGGAAGATAAACATTCTTAAACAACATACCTTAAAAAATATGAACTTTGAATCCTTGGTAGAGCAAAACATGGAATAAGGAAATAAATGATCAAATTTTATAAAATTAAATACAATCCAGAAGGTTGCTTTGCTGCTAGACTCTGTGTGTACAAGTTTTACCAAGAGTGATTCTAGAACAAGATCATCATTACTCCTCAGCGGCAGTTTCATCAGCTTCAAAGGTCATTCCACCTTCCTCTGAGTGAGAGCTGACATCGTAGGAGGAAGGTAATGTCTGGTGAAATAACTCACTAAAAATCAAGTTTGACCAGTGTACTTCTCAGCCGAGGGATTTAAAATGCTTCACAGATGATAGCAATTTTAACCACTGTGGCCTAGAGTAATTCCAAGGAATAAAAAACAGCAATAAACGTTTCAGAGTGGATTTGGCCCGATACTGAAGGTTTTTTCAGGTTTTTTTTTTTTTTTAATTTCTTGCAATGCATGAATATACAAAGAAAATAATAATAGGGTTTTGGAAGTGATTGGATTATACATTGGAAGGAGATGAAATATTTGATGTGAAACTCAATCTGCTCAGAAATAAAGACCAGCATGAACTTTGCTCTTTTTTTTTTTTTTTTTTTTTTTTTTACTGTATATTTTAATACACGTGAGGATCAAGTATCTGGCAGCTGAAACATTTACTGCAGGATGCAAAAGGTTAACGTGGTCTAGCGAAGTCTTCAGCTTGGGACTCAGCAACGATGAAGAACTGTGCAAGTTGGTGGAGCCAGGTAACGACGTGGATAGAGCTATTTCATTCCTTTTGGAGTGACACACTGATGGATTGTCACCGGGAGGTAGTGAGTGTATGAGAAACAGGGGCAGGTGTTCACGTTACTAAACTTCCATAAGCCTCAGTGTCCTCACAGGAGGGTGGAGGTGATGACTGTGGGCTCCTGAGGCAGATGCTAGAGCTGATTCCCAGCCGTGTGAGTGACTAGCAGTCAGATGGTGAGCCAGGCTTCTCCCGTCTCCGTGCCTCAGTTTCCTCATCTCTAGAAGGAGATACCACATGAACCTCCTAGGGTTGTGAGGCTTAAATGAATTAACACTTGTAAGGTGCTTAGAATGATGCCTGGGACAGACTAGATACCTAATAAACGTTTGCTACTATTATTGATAAATGTCACATGTGTCTGGATTCTTCTTTAGAATCTGCCTTGATTCTGGTTTTCTACCTAGAAAGTGCACGGGGTGATGAAATGTCATTTAAAACTAAAAGGTGCAGCACTTCCTAGTTGTAAGGTACAACTGAAGTCAAAGGCTGAATTTATTATTAAATGCCATTGTGTTGCTTTGAAGAGCTCTCGTAATACCAGGGGTCTAGACATCCTAGCACTTTAATGTGACCTACCGAAACAAAAATAATAACATGCATGTCTTATAAAAATACTATACAGGAAGACCTCAGATCAAAGATACCATTTAAATATGGAACATTAGTATTTTTATTTTGGTATTACTCAGACTTTCCTACATAAAAAGAAAAAAAATATGATTTTGGTGAAAAATTCCCCTAGTTTTGTTTTGATATGAGGTAACTGCAGAAATAAAGGAGTCGGATTAGCGTAATCAAAACCAAAATTACAATACCGTGTTGCAAATATCATGAATTTATTTGGAAAGTTTCAACCTCAGCATCTTTAGCGCTTTCTCTCCTCACATTGCTGACTAGGACTCATTAAAATTCATGACGTTGTGTATCATAACATTTTGAATTTACCAGTTTGAAATAAAATTTTTTAAAAATTTTGATTTATAGCTCAAAGCACTATTAGAGATCACCAAGACCACATTCTCACTTCACAAAAGGAAACTGAAGCCCAGAGAGAAACAATATTTCACTCAGCTGGGTGATGGTATAGCCCAGACTAGAACAAGGACCTCCTATGCCTGGTCCCAGCCCTCCAGTCACTTTTCTTCTGCCTTCTAGAAAGCCATAGCAAGGCTATACATAGCAAGGCTGTTTCTCATTCAGAACTGGTGAGTATTTTGTGCTTTCAGTTTATAGACTGGTCCTGCTGAGAGGTAGGTGAACCTAGACTCTGAAAGCACTCTTGAATATAACCACCTTCCTTGACCACCTTGAATATAACTACCTTCCTTCATAGGTAGGAAGCTTTGCTGAAGATGCAGGAGAGGTAAGGACAATCACCCTTTACTGGGAGCTTACTATGGGACAGGCACTTTATAAGCTCTTCACAGAGGTTTCCCCTCTTGATTATCAAAGCCACTTTATGAGACAAGTCCCCATTCTATCTAGGAAATGCTGAGGCTTAGAGTTTAGTAACCTACACAAGGTCAGGGGCAGAGTTAAGACCCAACAGAGACATTGTGATGGCAAAGCCCCAGCTTTTAACCCATACAGTTCAAGTCCCTGTCCCCAAGATGTCATTGGTCAAATTCATCAAATAACTGCTCAAATAACGACTCAGTTTTCTACTTTGCTGGTGTAGGGAGTTGATTTCCATCACCTGGAAGTTTCTCACTCTCTTCTGGTGCCACCATGGTTGTTGATTCAGCTTCCCAGCAGTGCAGGAACACAGCACCACAAATTGGATGGCTTAAAACCAGAGAAACTTATTCACTTACAGTTCTGGAGGATAGAACTCTGAAATGAAGGTGTTTGCAGGGATGCTCTTCCTTTGAAGGCTCGAGGGAAGAATCCTTTGCCTCTCCTAACTTCTGGTGGTTCCCAGCAGTCCTTCGTGTTCCTTTGTAGCTACATTGTTTCAAGCCCTTCCTCCATCCTCAGATGGCCTCCTTCCCTGTGTGTTTATGTCTGTATCCCAATCTCTTTTTCTCTCTTCTAAAGACACCAGTCATTGGATTTAGAACCCGCCCTCATCCAGTATGACCTCCTCTTAACTAATTATATCTGCAAAGACTCTATTTCCAAATCGGGTCACATTCTGAAGTTCTGGTCACACAAATTTTGGGGGGGGCACTTTTCAACCCTCTATTGTTGTTTTCCCTGGGAAATATGACCTAGGTGAAACTCTACCCCCCCGAGAAATGACATATTATTTTTCTCTAGGGCCCTGTGGCTAGACACAGGCAAAAGACAAAGTATTTTTTCATTTTTAAATCCCTATTATTTCTACAAACAGGTATTTTCTGTTGCAAATTGCAACAGTACATAGTTAGTCTGGAATCCATTTCATAAGCCTTTTGAAATTTTAATGAGCTGCAAACAAAATCTAATTTTTCAGAAGAAATAATGCAGTGGCTCCTGCTGGCGCAGACTCAGAGAGCTCGTGGCCATGAACCCTTCAAAGAGTCCACCCTGAGAAATGTTCCAAGGCTCACGTCTCCTTCAAGTCTCCTTCCTTCAGGGCCATGGGCTCTGGAGAGTGGGGCCATTTGTCAGGAAGCCATTTATCTGTCTTCATTGCTGGTGGGAGTGAAAAGTGACAAAACAGTGTTATCAGAGGCTGTGTTCACAGTTGTGATAGGCGTCAGGGAGACCCCAACTGATCCTACATTTATTTACCAGAGCTGCCAATAAGATTTGTGCCCACACAAATATGGACAAATATGTATCACATTTATGTAGTAATCCCGGTTGAAAGGGGAAGAAAAATCAGCACACTCTGAAGCTGACTTTTGAGACCCCTTTCAACCAGGATTGTTTAAAGCAAGTTATTTATTTGTTTATTATGACATTTTCTCTGGACTCCAGCCCACTGGTCTTTTTTCCACCCCTGGAAGACCCCAGGCTCATTCCTGCCCCAGGGCCTTTATATCTATCTGTTCCTTCCTCTCCTTCCAAATTCTTCTCCTCCAGATCTTCCTGAGGCTAGCTCCTTATCATTCATATCTCTCCTCAAGAGGTCTTCCTTGACTATCCTAGAATCTGTCTATACCACCTTGTTTTATTTTTAGTGTAGCACAAGTCTAACCTGACTTGTAAATGATTATTATTTTGTCTACTTGTTTATCTATCTGTCCTTTCCACCCTCTATTATAAACTGCATGAAATCAGAGACTTTGCCTTGTTCCCTGCTATATCCCCAGCATCTAGAGTAACACCTGGCATATAAGAGGTGCTCAGTTAGTATTTGTCACTGAATTCCTGACCCATCCTAGATTTAATCTTTATCTTAGACTAAATGGACTGCAGGAACTCTATTCAAGAGAATTCAGTTTTCTGTCTCTCTTTTCAGACAAGTAAGGGGCCAGGCCACTGGACGAAGTCTACTCCTAGCCTAGCTGGAATCACTGTGGCTTGATATGGGAAAGGGTAGGAAGGACTGGCCAGGGGCTGTAGAACTTATTGTTAAAGGTCCAAAGTGGAGTGAAGCAAACCAGGCAATCCAGTTATCAACCTGAAGGGAATAGGCAAAGAGGGAAAATCCAGATTCAAGGAAACAGGAAGGAACCAGGGAAACCAGACCAAAACAATAGGGTTCAAAGTAAAGAATGGGAGGTGGAACCTGGAGGAAGTCCCTAAGCCACGGCATCGTAGACACAGCTGCTTATAAGGTCTTTGACCAAGTGCACAGGTGGAAAGGAAGTTATTAAGGGCAGCGAGTTATACTCATTCACTCAACATCAAACCAGACTTACTATTGGACCAGTTCTGATCCTGTACCCTAATCCTAATTACTAGATCTTGTTCTTTTCCCCCAAACCTAGAACCCTCCATTTATACTCAAGTACTAGAATTGAACATTAATCTCATTCCTAGTTATGGAAAGACAGGTGAGCAGAGGGTAGAACTACATATAGGATGACAGATAGTCTACTCTGAATCTATTTGGCAAGCCTGATTTCTTAGTATTGTGAGCTTTGAAATGTTAAAATACTTATGGAAAATAATTAATAAAGGAAGTACTTACTTGAAGTAGTCCTTGGGGATAATGGGGGACGTATGTTGCTAATTAGCTAGATATTCCTATGGATAGAGACTGTTTAATCGTTAGCCAGAGGAAGAATGAGGTGTTTATGAGCCAATCTATTTAGGTTTCAAGGGTGCTTCATTCACAGTGTAATCTTAAAAGTCTGAAAAATTATTGTTCGCTGGAGTTATATGGGATAGAGAGCCCTCAAGGTGCAACAGAAATGCTGGTAGGAAAGAGGTAAGTCAAGAGTTCCTGGGCTGGCCTAGCTGCTATGTAGTGGCAAGATGTTGGGTCTCCCTCTCACATTGCCTGCTAAATGAGCTGATTTCTAATATAGCTGATTCTCTGTACACCCATAATATGTATGAGATCAGAAGTCACATGGCAAAATATGCAAATAAGTATGTTTTCTTTTTCTTTTTCTTTTTTTTAAGATTTTATTTATTTATTTGACAGACAGAGATCACAAGTAGGCAGAGAGGCAGGCAGAGAGAGAGAGGAGGAAGCAGGCTCCCCGCAGAGCAGAGAGCCCGATGTAGGGCTTGATTCCAGGGCTCTGGGATCATGACCTGGGCCGAAGGCAGAGGCTTTAACCCACTGAGCCACCCAGGTGCCTCAGTACGTTTTCAAAATATATCTATGATTAGATTGATGTGAGTCTAAAAGTAAATTTGCTTGGTGATGTTCACATTCTCTGTGTACACTAAATGCAGTGTCCAATAATGCTTAGTTTTGTTTTTGCTTTTTTTTTTTTTTTAATTAAGTTTCATGCTGTGAAGCTAGGACTCCAACTTGTCTATCAGGCTTCTCTGCTTCTGCCATAAGGCTATTGTTTTACCATCTCAGCATCCATTTCTTGTTCCTTTGGTAGCAGCCTTATGATTTTGCGGGGAAAATGTCTCCTCCATTCTCAGTTCCTGCTCAGCAGAGGCCATGTGACCTAGGACTGGCCCCTCATACCATTACGTTCCTCAGGCTATGGTGAGTGGTCCTGTCAGGACCGGATCAACTGGACTTCCTTCTTTTTTGCCTTCTTTTTTTTTTTTTTTTTTTTTTTTTTAAGCTATTGGAAAGGCAGTATCTGTATTTCTGCTTTGTGTTGTTGAAGACATTGGCTCTAAGTCTGAATTTGTTGACAGCCATCTTGACTCTATCAGGAAAGCCTGGCAGACAACCAGCAATCACAAAGGAAAGGAGGCTGCAATTTCATGAGACACCAAGTTCTGAAGATTCCAAATAATCTAGTCATACATGGGCTTCAGTTTTGTGAACTCCTCATTTTTTTTTTCCCCTTCCAAAGCGTATTTGAACAGTATGTTATTATTTGCAACCAAAGGAGTCTTGCTAGAAAGGTACTTACCTTCCCCACTTTAAATGACCGAGAAATAAAATTGAGTCTAAATCGCAAGTCTCATGAGAACAGGGATATTGCCTGCTCTCCTATTACCTAGATAGATCTACTGGCCCACAGTAGGTGCTCAATAAATATTGTTACAATAATTATGGTGCAGAGGCCCATTAATGAGTTCTGTTTTTAAAATACCTGTTTTTCTTATCGTGTAGTAAATGTTTGTTATAGAAACTTTGCAAAAAAAGATAAAAAAGGAATAATATCTCTCATTACCTTACTCTTCAGGGATAAGCATCATTAACTTTAGAATATGGTACAGTTTTTCAATCCTATATCATATATTTTTCAAGAATGGTGTTGTATTTGGGGGCCCCTGGGTGGTTTAGTTGGTTGAGTGTCAGACTCTTGATTTCAGCTCAGGTCATAATCTCGGGGTGGTGGGATAGAGCCCCATGTCAGGCTCTGTGCTTAGTGGACAGTCTGCTTGTCCCTCTCCCTCTGGTCCTCCGTCTGCTCTCTCTGTCTCTCTCCCCTCCCCCAAATAAATAAATAAATAAAATTTTTAAAAAAGGTATTTCATATACTGTTTTGCTCATATATGGTTTTTCCAATTAATATATAATGAATCCATTTCCAAGTCACTACATAATGTTTTGCAGTATAAACATTTAATGTTTTAAATGGCTACATAGTATTTCATTGTATAGATGAAACAAAAATTACTTGAGAAATCCCTAATTATGGACTTTTGATTATTTCCAGTTCTCAGTAATAGAAACAAACTCAGTATCTGCAAGTATCAGTGATGATATTCTTAGCACCGTTTCAGGAAATGGAATTATTGAGTCAAAGAGCATGAGCAAGCTTAAGACTTCTGTTACGTATTGCCAAATGGTTCTGCATTCTCCCTAACCTGATTATTAAAAAGTTTTAAAAATCTTTTAAAAATTGATAGGTAAGAAATGTTATCTTTTAAAATTTATTTTTCTTTGTGGTTAGTGAGGTTTCAGTTTTTAAACAATATTATAGGCCTTTGATATTTCTTCTGTGAATTTTGGAATAGTTCTTTGTGTCATCATCTGTATCTTAATATATTTATCATATTTTATATTTGAAGCTGCTGTTACAGGCCTGTGGCTTTCAGAATGACTGTTTTCCTGGCAGCACTGGGTCCTTGTCCCTTGCTTTAATGATAGCCATGACAACCTTTCAGGCAACCAGTCGCTGTGGACTTGGCCTTTTGGTCCTATGAACTGCAAAAACATGTTGAGTCCCACCACCATATTTATTTTAGATGCTCATACTGACAGTTCTGCTTGATTTAATCACCATTAAAGCCTTCTTTGCTTATTCCAGATCATCCCTGTCTGTACTGGTATCATCGGAAGTTTCCGTTCCACTAGTTCTGCCCACCATTCCCTTTCACCAGATTATTACAACAGTCTCCAAAATGGCCTTTCCATCTCACTGTCTGTCCGTGGTTACATCTATCCCCTGCCTTCTCACCTGGGAAATAAATAATCAACCAGTCCAAAAAAATCAAAGCTTGAATCACATTACTGCCCACAAACCTTCAGTGACCCCATATTATTCACCGAGTACAGACTGAGCTTTGCGGTCAAGGCCTTCGCAAAACCACCCTTCCCAGCTCACCCTTCCATTCCAGTTTTGCTTTACTCTGATAATGCATGAATCTTACCCGCCAACCAAACTAAATTGCCTCTGTGTCTTTATTTACATTGCTATCTTCTCCTTGAATGCCCTCCACTCTCATCTCTGCTTGTCGATATCCTTGGGGATGCAGTCCTTTTGCACGACCATAACGTCATCTCCACTCCCCCGGCCAGGAAGTTCTCTCCCTCTTCTTGCATCAAACACATAGTACATATAAATCTTGGAGATCTTGCCTCCCCTTATTGCCTCCTCTGGTTATTTTTATACATGACTTGTCTTCCTTAATTAGAGGGAGAGCACTCATCTAAATATGTAACTGTAGCTCTGAAAGATTCTGGGGGAAGATCAGCAAAATATTGAAGAGGCTTATGTTTTTTACCCCCTTACATTGTGGGTCTTGTCCCTGGCATTTCCTGCACATCTATGTCAGTGTCCACGTTAACCTAGTAACTCAATTGTTTCTATAGCTGATTGTCCCTGACTTTCATCCTGAATTTTGCATGGGGCTTTCTGAAATGCACCTCAGGATCCCACTTTGTTTTTCTTCTGTGTTTAGGAGGAAGAGAGGCAGGGAGTTGGTAAACACAACCTAGAGAGCTTCCCCAAACAGGCAGCCAGATACTTTGATCATTAGTTCTGTTAAGCGTCTTCCTTTCTGCTGCCTCATGAGGATCTATTTTCCCGGACTGTTTTGAGGAAGCAGAAGTGGCCACCGCTTCATAATCAAGGAGTCATGAGGTTATTCAATAAGGTGTTAATTTCTTGCTAATTCAATTACTTATAGCCAAAATTCTACAGTCTAGAGCAAAAATTACCCTTTCCCTTTTACAGTCAGATTAGGTTGACTGGACAGAGGGGCTAAGCTTTTTATCCATGGTGCCATATGGATGAGAATCCCCTGCCTATCCATATCTTCATATGGTCATGATTTCTCTTGGCACTGTCCTGTTGGAAGTTCTCTCTTATGTCACACCAATTTTAAGATTGCGAAAATAACCAGTTACAATATGCTTGGCTCTAGCTTTCCCTTCACCCTCTTTTTGCTCACCAACGCTCATACCACCAAGGTATGGCGGGTAGTTGAAAGCAAACTTAATTTCCTGATGAATATGAATACGTTTGGTTCTAGCACCAGATGACTTGGCTTAAGCTAGGATCCAAGTCCTTGGCTTGCCAGGAGTCACCTGGGATCACAGGGAGCATGCTTAGGAGCCAGGTATAGGAGTCAAACTTTTGTGGAAGGCCCCCAGCCCCTAAGCTACAGAAGAATCTCTGTTAACCTCTACCATCTACTGTCTGCCCACCCTGGTCTCCCTCCATGCTTTCTACCACCTTCCTGATTTCTTCATTTCTGTCCAATATTTCTTCTGGGTATGTTGCTGCTGCATTTGCACCTGGCACTAGGATCCTGGCCTATTGTGGAAAGCCCTGAACCCTACACACAGAAGCTCTTAGTTTGAGAAGCACTGCTGATTTGGCTTCAGGTCCAGGCAGGGGCTGGGGCACCTTACTTGTGCTGGGCACAGAGCAAACTGGGCCAAGGGCAACATAGTACAAGGCTGGAAGCAAAAAAGGGTAAAATAGCTTGCTTTCATTAAGTATTTAATGGGCCCAGCTGTCAGATTGGGCCATCTTCTTCACCAGGAGATACCTTCCCCTTATTTTGAGCAAAAAGTGTATTTTCAGTTACATGCATCTATTTGCTCTCTTGGTTCTAAGGGGCTGAGGCAAGTGTTCCAGTTCACAAACTTCAGCTGTCTCACTACATTGATTAAGAAACTGCTAATGGGATGGCCAACAGACACATGAAAAAGTGCTCCATATCACTCGGCATCAGGGAAATACAAATCAAAACCACAATGAGATATCACCTTACACCAGTCAGAATGGCTAAAATCAATAAGTCAGGAAATGACAGATGCTGGCGAGGATGTGGAGAAAGGGGTACCCTCCTATACTGTTGGTGAGAATGCATGCTGATGCAACCACTCTGGAAAACAGCATGGAGGTTCCTCAAAATGTTGAAAATAGAACTACCCTATGACCCAGCAATTGCACTACTGGGTATTTACCCTAAAGATACAAACGTAGTGATCCGAAGGGGCACGTGCACGGGAATGTTTATAGCAGCAATGTCCACAATAGCCAAACTATGGAAAGAACCTAGATGTCCATCAACAGATGAATGGATCAAGAAGATGTGGTATATATACACAATAGAATACTATGCAGCCATCAAAAGAAATGAAATCTTGCCATTTGCGACGACGTGGATGGAACTAGAGGGTATCATGCTTAGTGAAATAAGTCAAGTGGAGAAAGACAACTATCATATCTCCCTGATATGAGGAAGTGGAGATGCAGCACGGGGGGTTAAGGGGGTAGGAGAAGAATAAATGAAACAAGATGGGATTGGGAGGGAGACAAACCATAAGTGACTCTTAATCTCACAAAACAAACTGAGGGTTGCTGGGGGGAGGGGGGTTGGAGAAGGGGAGTGGGACATTGGGGAGGGTATGTGCTATGGTGAGTGTTGTGAAGTGTGTAGACCTGGTGATTCACATACCTGTACCCCGAGGGATAAAAATATATGTTTATAAAAAATATAAAATTAAAAAAAAAAAAGAAACCGCTAATGGTTCACTGACTATACCACATCACATACTCATTCATTCATTTTCTTTTTTCATTCCTTCCTTCTTTATTTATCAGTCTCCTACTCTGTGCAAGACCCTGGCCTCACCACTGGGAAAGAAACAAATTTGAATAATAAATTTATGGGTCCTGCTTTTAGAGAACTTCTGGACTAGCCACAATGATACCATTATACAACCAACCATTACAGAAACACATTAAATGTAAGTATTTATTAGTAGTGTATGATACAATGGGAACACAGAGAAAAAAATAAATAATTCCATTTGGGGATCCTTGAAGTGGTTTTATAGAAGGATGAAGCTTAATTTGCATCTTGGAGGATGAAATGGATTTTGATAGATGAAAAATGGGGAGAAGAGCCAGCTAGGGTAAATAAATGGGACGAACACAATAGCAAGGCCTGAAAATGCATGGCATATTCAGCTAATGGTCAGATGAGCTTGGAACGTAGGTTGTATGGATAGATTTAAAGGTAAACTGGAATGCCCGCAATAGCCAAACAATGGAAAGAACCTAGATGTCCATCAACAGATGAATGGATAAAGAATAGTGGCATATCTATATATAATGTAATACTACGCAGCCCTCAAAAGAAAAGAAATATTGCCATTTGCGACAACGTGGATGGAACTAGAGGGTATTATGCTGAGCAAAATAAATCAATCAGAGAAAGACAATTATCATACGATCTCTCTGATATGAGGAATTTGAGAGTCAGGGCAGGGGTTTGAGAAGGGTAGGGAAGGAAAGAATGAAACAAGATGGGATTGGGAGAGAGATAAACCATAAGAGACTCTTAATCTCACAAAAGAAAATGAGGGTTACTGGGGAGTGGGGGGAGGGTTAGGGTGGCGGGGTTATAGACATTGGGGATGGTATGTGCTATGGTGAGTGCTGTGAAATGTGTAAGCCTAATGATTCACAGACCTGTACCCCTGGGGCAAATAATACATTACATGTTAATAAAAATAATTTTTTTTAAAAAAGGTAAGTTGGTTTTGGACTTTGGAAGGGCCTGGATACTATACCAAGGCTGTTGGAACTTCATTCTATAGACAAGAGAGAGCCATTAAGATTTCTGAGGGGGAGGTAGGGAGTGACCCCAACAAACTTGTGTTTTGCAAATGTCATTCTGGCAACAGTGGAAAAAATGAGTTGAAGGGAAGAAGTTGTGGATGGAGAAGCCAGGTAAGAAGCTTATCCAAACAAGAGATAAGGAGAGTCTAAACCAGAAGATAAAAGGGACTTAAGGCTATGTTATCAACCTAATCTACTGATTCTTTGCTTTGGTTTAAATAAGGTTGATTTCCAGAAACACTTGAAGAATGAGTGTGATAATTTAATTTTTTTCAAAAACAGACATTGAGAGAGCATTTCTAAATTCTATGTTAGATTGTTAGTATCAAAGAAACACTTATTGAACCTCTAGATTTGAAGGTCTGTGTAGGGGAGGGAGGGATACATGGAAGGAAAAAGACTTAACAAGACACAGTTCATTTTGAACAATCAGAGACTTTAGAATCACTGGAAAATAGCCAAGGATACCAAGTACTACATAAGATAAGGGGTTTATATAATTAAATGCTCTGGTAGGGTTGTTTTCCTCTCTCCATTTCTTGCAAGAAGAATTCTATTAGCTTTAATAATCCTGATGGTTTCAGCAACCTGTGGCAGAAAGCCAAAGGCAGGGGAGGAGGTTGAATATTTTCAGGGGTGGTCGATTGGAAGATGGACATTTGCCTTATCCAAGATCTTAAGCTGTTGTTAGTTGTTATAAAAAAAAATGGACAAGAACATTCTTTAGTAATGTATCACCTCTTCAGGGAAGTTCAGCTAGCATTTGTGACATATCTAATATGTACAAGCCACTTTTCTAGAGGACAACAATGAATAAGAAATGATCCTTGTCTTTACCTGTCAGTGGGAGAGCAGAGGTGTTGCTCCCACTACTGGACATAATTAGAAACCTTCTTACTGACGTCCAACTGATGAGATAAAGACCAGGAATGAGGGTCATATGCAAGGATGGGAGCTAGTTAGTTCCGGGTCGTCTTTTTTCTTGTGTTGTCAGAGACTTGGCTGAATTTTTGTTGTAATCACCCTGTAAAGTTTATTTAGTCACTATTGATGTTCCTCATCTGAAATACAGAAGTCATGATCACAGTATGCCAAGACCCAGCTCAGGGCCCCTTGTTCCCCATGCATTAATTTTCTTTCTCTTCCTTTCCCTGTTGGATTTGATTGTCCAGCATCAGAACTTCACCTTGTTCTTTTATGAATTTATTGTTTCTTCTGCGGCTCCATGGTGGTTTCTTATTCCCCTTTTCCTCCCTTGGCCTCCTTCTCCTAGCACCTCCCCACCCCCCAACAATGGTTTCTCGTTTCCTTTCTTGCTTTCCTGTGTACTTACTGTTTGTTCTTTCCTCTGCTTCTTGATCCTAAATGTCTGTCTCTCTGGATTCTAGTAGGGATTGAAGTTTCCATTTTGAGACTCTGTTGTGTTTATTACATAAACCCTCATGCTCTTGATTCTAAACTTAAAGATACACAAATGTAATGTCTCATAAACAAAGAGGTGCCTTTTACTTTATTAACATTGTCATCTCCCATTCTCCAAGGGGAGGGGACCCAGAGCAGAAGGTCTGTGAGAGGTAAGAACTGCCCTAGCAAACTTTTAAAAGGATTAATCTGTGTCTGATTATTGTTTCAGGTAATTGGCTAGGCCAGGTTTTGCCAAGGAAGCTCACTGTTCATTTTTTCACTGTGTCTAGAGCCTGCTCTCGTAGGCAGTCAGATTTCAGATCAGCTCTTCCAAGCAAAGCTGAGTTCTGGAATACATTTTGGAAGGCAATTCTAGAGACGGTGGTTTGCCTCTGCCTTTTGAAAGCCTGTGTTCTCTGGTTTGGAGAAGTGATTTAAAGTGAATCTCTGGAAGTGGCACGTGCACCCGAATGTTTATAGCAACAACGTCCACAATAGCCAAACTATGGAAAGAACCTAGATGTCCATCAACAAATGAATGGATCAAGAAGATGTGGTCTATATATACAATGGAATACTATGCAGCCATCAAAAGAAAGGAAATCTTGCCATTTGTGATGACGTGGATGGAACTAGAGGGTATCATGCTTAGGGAAAAAAGTCAATCAGAGAAAGACAATTATCATATGATCTCCCTGATATGAGGAAGTTGAGAGGCAATGTGGGGGGTTTGGAGGATAGGAGAAGAATAAATGAAACAAGATGGGATCGGAAGGAAGACAAACCGTGAGACTCTTAATCTCACAAAACAAACTGAGGGTTGTGGGGGCGAGGGGGTAGGGAGAAGGTGGTTGGGTTATGGACATTGGGGAGGGTATGTGTTATGGTGAGTGCTGTGACGTGTGCAAACCTGATGATTCACAGACCTGTACCCCTGGGGTTAAGAATACATTATATGTTAATAAAAAAATTAAAAATTAAAAAGAAAAGTGAACCTCTGGGGGTGCCTGGATATCTCCATTGGTTAAATGTCTGACTGTTGATTTTGGCTCAGGTGGTCGGATAGATGGAGCCCTGCATCCAGCCCCACCCTCAGTACTGAGTCTGCTTGAGATTCTCTCTGTCTCTGTCTCTCTCTCTCATTCCCTCTCTAAAATAAATAAGTAAGTAAGTAAATAAATAAATAAAAATCTTTTAAAAAAGTGAATCTCTGGAAGTCTATGTCAATTTCCTTTGCTGTCCACAGAGGATATTAGCATTGATTTCGTCTCTCCACATGTCTGCCTACGCTGAGCCTGCTCTGTGCCAGATTCTGTGCCAGATGCTTTGTGTCAGGTCCTACCTAATAGTATATCTCAGTTTTACAGTCGAGAAAACTGAGGCTTAGAGAGATATGATGTCATGAGCAGCAATTCTCTGAGATTTAGACCCAACTTTGTACGACTCCTTTGGCTCCTCCTATTTTTTCAACATTTACGAGGGGCTAGCCTCAATGCCTAGTGTGTTCATGGTTAATTTATAGAGACAGTTAGAAATAAAGAATTTTAAAAATCTATTTATTTATTTATATATTTGACAGAGAGAAAGAGACACACACACACACACACACACACACAGAGGGTGTGCAGGGGGAGCAGGAGGGGGAGAGGGAGAAGCAGGCTTCCTGCAGAGCAGGACGGCTGATGCGGGGCTCAGTCCCAGGACTCTGGGATCATGACCCAAGCAGAAAGCAGATGCTTAACCAACTGAGCCATCCAGGCACCAGAAATAAAGAATATTGAAATATTTTACAGGTGAGGACCCTGGAATAATGGTTTGACCTTTTGAGCACTAAAGGCAGTAGTTTAAGGAGTGGAAGGTAAGATTACAAAGGCAGGCGAGGGGTCAGATTATGGAAGGACTTGAATACTCAGTGAAAGAGTTGTAAACCTTGTAGTTTTTGTTTTTATTTTTCAGCTTTATCTCCATAAGAGAAAATATATCCTTCAAACTTTTAAAGCTTAAAGGTTATAAAAATAATAATATAATATAATAAAAATACTCACATAAAAATAAGTATGTAAAAATGTTTTCAGTTTTTCACAGGAAAGAATGTCTTACATTAAAAACCTCACTATATTTTATTACTGATAAAACATAGGGGGTGCCTGGGTGGTTGAGCATCCAACTCTTGGTTTTGGCTCAGGTTGTGATCTCTGGGCTGTGAGATCGAGCCCCATGTCAGGCTCTACCCTCAGCCCCACCCCTCTAAAATAAGTAAAATAAATCTTTAAAAAAGACCCATGAAATACATTACTTTTGTGGAATTTATACATGAGATAAATGAGAAGTTTGCTGTATGGATTAATGAAAAAGTCACAGCAAAAAAAAAAAAAAATAAAAAAAAAATTAAAAAGTATTGACCCCAAATGAAAGGAAAATAAATCTGTTCCAATGAAGGGCCTGACTTAGAAAGATTTCACTAGACCCAGGGTCAAAGACACCTACAAAGTGAGAACTGAGAAATGATGGGGAAACCTTGTGATCACTGGGAGTTTACTCCAATTTAAAGACATTCTCATGGACTGGATACCATGAGTTCCAGATTCATGGAAATTTACTTTTGACTATCTATGAAAAGAATTGCCAAACAATGTAATAGTTTAAACAAGAGGGCATAAAGGTGTTTAACATGCTTGAGGGAACTAACCATAATTAAGCACATCCTAGTGTTTCAGAAAAACATTTTATATACAATTTATATACTACCTACAAATTATTTTTATTTTCAGCTCAAATAACTTCCTAAGGACAAAAGCCTCATTTTATTAGTTTGGTCTTAGTATATATTTGAAAGGAAATGTACATATGTAAAATTGAGAAAGTTCTTAATCAGTAAGAAGTAGGTTTTTCGTTCTTCAAAAAGATATGTATCCTTTTAGCATATTATACCAAATAGAAAGGTTTCAAAAATGCATGATAGGCTATAGGAAGTAAGCACATTCATGTGAATAATTTGACAGAGCCATTACTTAATTTTAGACTTGAAACCTGCTTAATATATTTGTAATTAATATCCACTGATTAGATTTAGAAACTTTCTTTTACTAATGGTATTCAAAATATTTTGGAAAACAAAGGGTCAGAATCTTATTTCATTAAATTCATTGCACACAGGGCGCCTGGGTGGCTCAGTGGGTTAAAGCCTCTGCCTTCTGCTCAGGTCATGACCCCAGGGTCCTGGGATGGAGCCCCGCATTGGGCTCTCTGCTCAGCGGGGAGCCTGCTTCCTCCTCTCTCTCTGCCTGCCTCTCTGTCTACTTGTGATCTCTGTCTGTCAAATAAATAAATAAAATCTTTAAAAAAAAATTCATTGCACACAATTACATATTACATATGTAAATAGTTATTTTTAATTTGACATATAACTAGGAAATTTTGTGATCCAGGCTGAAAATGTCATAAAGGAAGAGTGTAGTATACACAGCTGACTTTGATTTTCATTTTTTTCTCTATAAAACTTTATGTTTATATATGTAAGGTGGAAAAAGGATCTTGAGTCATTATCCTAAATAAAGAAAAGAGCTCCATTATGCATTATTTTAAATTATCTTTATATTCCAGGTAGTAGTTTTTATTTTTTGCCTATGACTTCCCAATAAAAATGTGAGTTTTTGATTCCCATTTCATGGATACTTATTGCCTTTTTATTTTTTTTGTCTTTTATGCTCAATGTTTTATTATACCACAGCTTGCATTTTTCATTCAACAGTTTGAGATCTGTCCATGTTGAAATACACAGAACTGATATATTTTCATTTTGTGTCATGCTCCATTGTCTAAATATGTCACAATTTATTTTTATTTTTTATTAACATATAATGTATTATTTGTTTCAGGGGTACAGATCTGTGATTCATCAGTCTCACAATTCACAGCACTCACCATAGCACATACCCAGCCAATGTCCATCACCCAGCCATGCCAGCCCTCCCCCTCCCCTCCCCTCCAGCAACCCTCAGTTTTGTTTTTGTTTTTGTTTTTAAGATTTTATTTACTGATTTGATAGACAGAGATCACAAGTAGGCAGAGAGGCAGTCAGTGAGAGAGGAGGAAGCAGGCTTCTTGCTGAGCAGAGAGTCCAATGCAGGGCTCAATCCCAGTACCCTGGGATCATGACCTGAGCCAAAGGCAGAGGCTTTAACCAACTGAGCCACTCAGGCGCACCCTCAGTTTTTTTTTTCTGACATTTAGAGTCTTTTATGGTTTGTCTCCCTCTCTGATTTCATCTTGTTTCATTTTTTCCCCCTTCCCCTATGATCCTCTGTGTTGTTTCTCAAATTCCTCATATCAGTGAGATCATATGATAGTTGTCTTTCTCCAATTGACTTATTTCGCTACGCATAATACCTTCTAGTTCCATCCACGTTGTCGTGAATGACAAGATTTCCTTTCTTTTGATGGCTGCATAGTATTCCATTGTATATATATACCACATCTTCTTTATCCATTCATCTGTTGATGGACATCTAGGGTAGAACCCATTTTTGAGGGTTGTAATAAGGAGTATTACATGAAGGACTTAGAAGAGTTCCTGCTACATAGTAAACCCTTGGTAAGTGGTAGCTTTTATTATTATTATTAAAGTTTTAAAATAAAAAGATACATGTTCATTATAAAAAATTTAGGAAGTACAAAGACAGAATTAAAATCACTCAGTATTTACTAGCACAAGTAGTTATTAATAATTAGATATATTTTGTTTTATTGTGTATATCAAGTTGTGCAACTTAGGAGTGTAGACTTAGAATTGATAGACTATGGGTGGCTCAATTGGTTAAGCATCTGCCTTTGGCTCAGGTCATGATCCCAGGGTCCTGGGATCCAGCCCGACCTAGGGATCCCTGCTCAGCAGGGAGGCTGCTTTTCCCTCTGCCTCTGCCCCTTCCCCCGCTCTTGTGAGTGCACACACTCTCTCTCTCAAATTAATAAATAAAATCTTAAAAAAAAGAATTGCTGGTCTCTCCAGTTGACATTAGTGATGACAAGATTAGATGAATTTTAGATAAAAACACTGGGCAGTCATTATAAAATGAAATGTTAAGATTATGTGGAAACATGGGAAAATATTTAGCATAATGATAAATAGAAAAAGCATAAAATTAACATGTGCATTCAGTATATTTAATTATGTAAAAATAAATATAAAAAATGAAATTGATATCACTAGGGTAGGATTATGTGTAATTTATTGTAATTATCATTATTAGACTTATTATTAGTATTTTATTGTTACTTACTCTTTCTATGTCAAATTTATTTTTAAAACTATGGTGCCTAGTCAAATTGTAATTATTCCATGGCTGAATCATGGGACAACAGCGTGAACTCCGCTATCCCCTTGTCCCAGCAGCCTGAAAGGGACACGTAAAGAATAGTAAAGATGGTACTTGCTTGGTACTCACAAGAGACCCATGTGTTGGGTTAGTTGGAGCAATTATATATCGTGAGGTTGTTCAGATCAACAACATTAGTTAGATGTGGTGTTATGGTGATGTGGGGACAGCATGCCAAAGCAGGAAAGAGTGTGTGTGTGTGTGGGTGTGTGTAGGAAAGAGGTAGATGAAAAGGTAGAGGTAGGTACAAAAGAAAAAAGTGAGAGGGAGTAAGATCTAAGACAAAAGAGATTTAAGAAGGGGGGGATTCTTTGGGTCAAAAGTTGTAGGAAATACATCACTACAAATTACATATTTTGTTTTAAATGATGATTAATGCATGCTGCAACCTATAAATAAAATATATTTCCTCTGCTAGTGCTTTTCGATATTTAAATACAAGGATGTACTTGCGTTGGAGGTTACATGCCGTCTCTGTTGGGAATCCTGAGGAGTGAGTGGCATAATAACTTGGCAGGGGGAGATCAAGTGGGACATTTGTAAAGCCTATGAAAATGTCACAGGACAAATAACTTTATTTAAACGGCCTGAGGTTTTCCTAAAGCAGCAGCCAGATTATTACACTGGGCTTCCCATCCTGCCAATGATAACTTGACCCCTGGATGAATGACCCTGTTTGCCAGGTTTCAGTGAATTCCAACAGCAGTCATTTTACTGTGATTATGAGAGTGGGAGGTGGGTGCTACAGGGTGGTGAAAAGCTGGAGGATGTTCAGAAATACTTATTTGTTGGACTTATTTCAGAAGCATCTCTTAAGATGGAAAAATGAGGCGCCTCTATTTTACAGAATGGCTACCTACTACCGGATCAGAATTTTCCCCATGAAACCCTCTCCTACTGAATAGGGTAGCAACAGCAAATAACTCAGACATGTGGGCTTTTCTCATCTGAAAGAAAAAAAAAATCCTTACTTAAAACCAAAAGGGCATCTTAACTTTACTTCTTGGAATAAAAGAAAATAATAGCAATATGTATTTTCCATTTTGCATAGTTTTTATAAATCTTTATCTCTAGGAGTTTCCTTTTACTTCTGGTTCAGGGAGGGCTACGATTTCAAGGTTGTGGAGAGGGCTACTTTTGGATGTGGTTGCAGAAACTGTCTAGAGCCAATGTTTTATTAAAAGCAACATCAAAAAGCAGAAAACATTCTCTGCAAGAAGGAGCAGAAAGTGGTTCGTGCCATGACACTCACCGAAATATAAGAGCGGTGAAAAATTTAAGACTCAGAAGCAAAACCAGGAAGAATAAGAAATTCACTTTCAGGGAGAGCTGGAGGACTTTGGAGGACTTCCTCCGTAATCCTATCTTCTCTCCATGTGTTTGTGTAACTAACACCCTCCATCTGCACAAACAGATCAAGGGACATGCATCTTTTGGGGTTTTTCTCTGGGAGGCATTTTCTATCTCCGGATTGAGATGGAGGGCTTCGGCACTAATTGATTCCACGTTAGAAGGCAGGTTGGATAGTTAATGGACACACTTTCCTTAGCACATTTCATAAGGAATGTGCACAAAGTTACAGGGAAAAAAAGAGTTGAACTTTGGAGGATTTCTAGCCTATTAAAGTTTCCAGCAGCTTAATGAGGGACTGAATACGTACCAGTGAGATTAAAACCCGGTAATATCAGGCAGATGGATGCAACTGAGATTTTGGGCACTCAGAGAGGGGACCAAGGAATGTTGGGAACTGATTTGAATATTCCACCTCTTTTTGGGTGACTGAGGTGTTGACAGGACAAAGATAGGCATGTGTCACCTCTGGGCTGGGTCCAGAGAGAGTTAAATGTAAGATTCCTAAGCCCTTCTACCATGCCATGCTCTATGAATGAATTTTGTCTGTGACTTGTATGTAATATAAATATTTAATTGTAACCATAATCTAAATATTGGATATATGGAGTAAGCAACATAGGGATCTGTGTTCAAAGAACTCAAATGTGGTCAGAGAATAAAAAACTAACATTAAGATAGCATATAAACTATCAGAATAATTCAGAGATCTAGAAAGTGGTAAATTCAACTACTTTGGAAAACTGTCTAGCAGTACATGCTCAAGTAAAACACACACACACACACACACACACACACTATATGACTTAGCAATTCCACATCTGGGTATTTACCAAACAAAAATGAGTGCATATGTCCACAAAAGAAGGTAGGTACAAGATTGTTAATGGCAGCTTTATTCACAAGAGCTCCCTAATTGAAGCAGCCCAAATGTGTCCATTCATAGAGTAGATAAATAAGTTGTGGTATATTCAAAAAGCAGAACACACACAAAAAAGTACATATTGTACGATTGCATTTATATAGAGCTTAAAAACAGGTAAATTAACCTATTGCAGTAGAAGTTAGAATGGTAGTTATGTTTAGGTGGCAAAGTATTGACTGGGAGGAGGTACGTGAAAGTTTGCCGAGCTGCAGGAGTATTTGATATTTGATGTGGTGGTTACAGGTGTACATATATGGAAAAGTTAATCAACACTTGAAATCTCTGTCCTTAATTGTATATAAGTTATATCTCAAGAAAATAATTTTACACAATGATTACATTAAAAATAATGTAATAATGAGCCACCTGGGTGGCTCAGTGGGTTAAAGTCTCTGCCTTCGGCTCAGGTCATGATCTCAGGGTCCTGGGATCGAGCTCCGAATTGGGCTCTCTGCTCAAGCGGGGAGCCTGCTTCCTCCTCTCACTCTCTGCCTGCCTCTCTGCCTACTTGTGATCTCTGTCTGTCAAACAAATAAATAAATAAAAATCTTAAAAAAAAATAAAAGAGATGTGGTAACATTGATGAAGGAACCACGGAAATTTCCTGGGTGACTGAGATATGCACAAAGGACATTTGGCCAACTGTGTTGAAGGCATCTGGACCATCTGGTCAATGCTTCAAGGATTTGGGCATGAGTCAAGGGGCAGTGTTAGTAGGAGAGAGAGAGAGAAAGATTGAGAAATTTGATGGGGGTCAAAAGTAGGGCTGTGGGGATTGAGGGAGACAGAGGTGAGGGCATTTCAGGGATAGAATGAGTAAGGGTCTCAAGTGACTGAAACAGTGTGTATGGAAGAAGTGGGGAGGGAAAAGGAGAAGACAAGAATGAGTCCGAGTTTTCTCCTCTGGGTGACTGGGCTGCTGATGCCATTGCTAAAGGAGAAGTTTGAAGGAAGAACACATTTGGAACCATGTTAAGTCATAAGATCAGTGGGCTTGACCTGGCAGCAATCAGAACATGCATTTAACTTTATTAACAGCATATGAAACATGACCCGAATTCTTTTTGTTCTGCAAATAATGATCTCAAAGTGAAGACCCCTTATATTATGTCTGTATAATGTAGGTCCTAGGTAGACCCTTTTTAGTGCTTTGAAAAGAAGTTTTAGAATATTTAATTGTGATGATATTTATATATTGATATATTTTGGCACATTCAACACTTGACTCTTCTATTTCTAGACTCAGGCACATTCCAGAGTACTGTTAAATCTTGTGAAGAAACATTAACAAAAGAAAGGTTCCAAGCTGTGGGTACACTCTTACACCAGATCCAGGAAGAAGCCAGGTACAGCAATAAACAGGAAAGCATCTTATTATTGTTATATTTGCTAGGGGGCGCTGTACTTCATCTTACTGTTATTCTCATTTTGAGTTCTTAGAGTTGAGTGCTAGGATGGTGTGGTTTAGGATGGGGTCCACCCAGAGGAGTTTTGGACATAACAAAAGACTTTCAGAGATGGAAGGTAGTTTGTCTTCTGCTTGTTTACTGCTTTTTGACAAAATTGTTATCTCCCCTTTTGTTTAAAGCCTAATTAATGTGTTTTGAGTATACATTCCTTTTCATTTCCTCAGTATTCACACTGAATGGATGTTATCTGGCTGTCAGGGAGAGTTACTGGGCTATAGCTGCTGTCTTCACTCTACCTACCCTCCCAGGTCTACACACTGAATAAGCCATCTTATTTCCTGGGCAGGGTCAAAGTAATGATATGGTTCCTCTTCTTGCTCTTCCTGCTCTGGGGGCAGGGTAAGAATGGCTGACAGAGAGCTTCCTGTTTCCTGTTTGCCTCCAGGAGAGGACAATTCTAAATGGCCCATTTCTCTGCCTTGGGAAAGACAATTGTCCTCTGCTCTTAATCAAGCCTCCTGGGAAGTCGCCTGCAATTCTTCAGAGGCCCTAGACTTCCAGAGATAACAACAGTGTTGTTACAAATTCCTCGCTGTGCTGCTTGTTCAAGGAAAAAATGAAAATGGTAAAATTGCTGATGAATTATAGCTATTGTTATAATTCATCATGTATTGTTATAATACAAGGAAGACTTTATGAAATTAAAATATTCAATAATCTTTTGAATATTTTCTTTATTCTGATAGGAAATTTTGTTTTTAATCTATATATCCTTATAATAAATTTTTGATTTGCATTTTTAAAATTTAATTTCTTTTCAGTGTAACAGATTTCATTGTTTATGCACCATACCAGTGCTCCATGCAATATGTGCCCTCCATAACACCCACCACCAGGCTCCCCCAACCTCCCACCTCCTTCCCCTTCAAAACCCTCAGATTGCATTTTTTAAAGAAAGAGAAATTATTTTTCTAGATCAGTCTGTTAAATTTTTGAGTTTGAACAGATTAATTTTATGCCTTATGACATCAATGAGCCTTTTTCAGTTAAGTAATTTATTTTATGAAATGTTTAAGAAGGCCACTCAATTCACATTTGGAGCGAGAAATTTACTTATGCTGTGCCATCCATGTAATCTCAGTGTTTGTATGCTCTAGAAATCATCCACCCCTATGAAATTCAACTGCTCCTGGCCCTCTGAACCTGTTTTCTTTCCCCCCCCCCCCAACTCTAGGGCAGCATCTCTCTGTGCCCCTTCACTGGGGAGTCCAGGGTCTGGTTCCATCCATGTAATCTCAGTGTTTGTATGCTCTAGAAATCATCCACCCCTATGAAATTCAACTGCTCCTGGCCCTCTGAACCTGTTTTCTTTTTCTTTTTTTTCCCCCTAACTCTAGGGCAGCATCTCTCTGAGTGGTAGTGTGTATCAGAATCACCTGGAGGGCTTGGGACCACACAGGTTGCTGGAACTCACCAGAGTCTCTGATTCAGCAGGTCTGGAGTATGGCCTGAGAATGTGCATTTCTAACAAATTAGCAGGTAATGCTACTACTGTTGGTTCAGGAACGAAACTTTGAGGGCCACTACATTAGACCTTTGCTTAAAACATCTGTGGTAGATGAAATAATGGCCCTCCAAATATGTCCGCATTCCAATCCCCAAATTCTATGACTATATTAATTTACATGACAAAAGGGACTTTGCAGATATAGTTGACTTAAGGATTTTTTTAAAAAAATATTTTTATTAACATATAATATATTATGCCCCAGGGGTACAGATCTGTGAATCATCAGGCTTACATATTTCACAGCACTCACCATAGCACATAGCCTCCCCAATGTCCATAACCCAACCACCCTATCCTTACCACCCCACCCCCCAGCAACCCTCAGTTTGTTTTGTGAGATTAAGAGTCTCTTATGATTTGTCTCCCTCCTGATCCCATCTTGTTTCATTCTGTCCTCCCATATACCCCACAACCCCTCACCCTGCTTCTCAAATTCCTCATATCAGAGAGATCATATAATAATTCTTTCTCTGACTGATTTATTTCACTCAGCGTAATAACCTCTAGTTCCATCCACATCATTGCAAATGGCAAGATTTCATTTCTTTTGATGGCTGCATAGTATTCTATTGTATATACCACATCTTCTTTATCCATTCATCCGTTGGTGGACATCTAGGTTCTTTCCATAGTTTGGTTATTGTGGACATTGCTGCTATAAACATTTGGGTGCATGTGCCCCTTGAGATCACTGCATTTGTATCTTTGGGGTAAATACCCAGTAGTGAGGTTTCTGGGTTGTAGGGTAGCTCTATTTTCAGCTTTTTTAAGGAACCTCCATGATGTTTTCCAGAGTGGCTACACCAGCTTGCACCCCCACCAACAGTGTAGGAGGGTTCCCCTTTCTCCACATCCTTGCCAACAACTGTTGTTTCCTGGTTTGTTAATTTTAGCCATTCTGACTAGTGGGAGATGGTATCTCATTGTGGTTTTGGTTTGTATTTCCCTGATGCCGAGTGATGTTAAGCACTTTTTCATGTGTCTGTTGGCCATCTGGATGTCTTCTTTGCAGAAATGTCTGTTCATGTCTTCTGCCCGTTTCTTGATTGGGTTATTTGTTCTTTGGGTGTTGAGTTTAATAAGTTCTTATAGATTTTGGATACTAGCCCTTTATCTGACATGTCATTTGCGAGTATCTTCTCCCATTCTGTCAGTTGCCTTTTCATTTTGTTGACTGTTTCTTTTGCTGTGTAAAAGCTTTTGATTTTAATGAAGTCTTAATAGTTCATTTTTGCCCTTGTTTCCTTTGCCTTTGATAATGTTTCTAGGAAGTTGCTGCAGCTGAGGTCAACGAGGTTGCTGCTTATGTTCTCCTCAAGGATTTTGATGGATTCCTTTCTCACATTGAGGTCTTTCATCCATTTTGAGTCCCTTTTTGTGTGGTGTAAGGAAATGGTCCAATTTCATTCTTCTGCATGTGACTGTCCAATTTTCCCAACACCATTTGTTGAAGAGACTGTCTTTTTTCCATTGGACATTCTTTCCTGCTTTGTTGAATTTGACCATAGAGTTGAATATCTATTTCTGGGTTCTCTATTCTGTTCCATTGATCTATGTGTCTGTGTCTGTTTTTGTGCCAGTACCATACTGTCATGATGATGACAAGCTTTGTAATAGAGCTTAAAGTCTGGAATTGTGATGCCATCAACTTTGGCTTTCTTTTTCAACATTCCTCTGGCTATTTGGGGTCTTTTCTGGTTCCATATAAATTTTAGGATTATTTGCTCCATTTCTTTGAAAAAAATGGATGGTATTTTGATAGGGATTGCATTAAACGTGTAGATTGCTTTAGGTAGCATAGACATTTTCACAATATTTGTTCTTCCAATCCAGGAGCATGGACCATTTTTCCATTTCTTTGTGTCTTCCTCAATTTCTTTCATGAGTACTTTATAGTTTTCTGAGTACAGATTCTTTGCCTTTTTGGTTAGGTTTATTCCTAGATATCTTATGTTTTTGGGTGCAATTGCAAATGGGATTGACTCATTAATTTCTCTTTCTTCTGTCTTATTGTTGGTGTAGAGAAATGCAACTGATTTTTGTGCATTGATTTTATATCCTGACACTTTACTGAATTCCTGTATGAGTTCTAGCAGTTTTGGAGTGGAGTCTTTTGGGTTTTCCACATAAAGTATCCTATCATCTGCAAAGAGTGAGAGTTTGACTTCTTTGCTGCTTCAGATGCCTTTTATTGTTCTTTGTTGTCTGATTGCTGAGGCTAGGACTTCTAGTATTATTTTGAATAGCAGTGGTGATAGTGAACATCACTGCCATGTTCCTGACCTTAGTGGAAAAGCTCTCAGTTTTTCTCCATTGAGAATGATATTCACTGTGGGTTTTTCATAGATTGCTCTGTTGATATTGAGGTATGTACCCTCTATCCCTACACTTTGAAGAGTTTTGGTCAAGAAAGTGTCAAATGCTTTTCAGCATCTATTGAGAGTATCATATGGTTCTTGTTCTTTCTTTTATTAATGTATTGTATTATATTGATGGATCTGTGGATGTCGAACCAACCTTACAGCCCAGGAATAAATCCCACTTGGTTGTGGTGAATAATCATTTTAATGTACTGTTGGATCCTATTGGCTAGTATTTTGTGAGAATTTTGCATCCGTGTTCATCAAGGATATTGGTCTTTAATTCTCTTTTTTGATGGAGTCTTTGTCTGGCTTGGGGATCAAGGTAATAATGCTGGCCTCATGAAATGGTTTGGAAGTTTTCCTTCCATTGGAACAGTTTCAGGAGAATAGATATTATTTCTTCTTTAAGTGTTTGGTAGAATTCCCCTGGGAAGTTGTCTGGCCATGGGCTCTTGTTTTTTGGGAGATTTTTGATAACTGCTTCCATCTTCTTAGTGGTTATGGGTCTGTTCAGGTTTTCTATTTCTATTTCTTCCTGGTTCAGCTTTGGTAGTTTATATGTCTCTAGGAATGCATCCACTTCTTCCAGATTATCAAATTTGTTGGCGTATAGTTGCTCATTAGATAGATAGATAGATAGATAGATAGATAGTATAGTTGTTCTTATAATTGTTTGTATTTCTTTGGTGTTGGTTATGATCTCTCCTCTTTCATTCAAGACTTTATTTATCTGGGTCCTTTCTCTTTTCTTTTCTTTTTGATAAGTCTTTTCTCTTTTCTTTTTGGTAAGTCTGGCCAGGGGTTTATCAATCTTATTAATTCTTTCAAAAAACCAACTCCTAGTTTTGTTGATCTGTTGTACTGTTCTTTTGGTTTCTATTTCATTGATTTCTGCTCTGATTTTTATTATTTCTCTTCTCCTGCTGGATTTAGGCTTTCTTTGGTGTTATTTTTCCAGCTCTTTTAGGTGTAGGGTTAGGTTGTGTACTTGATACCTTTCTTGTTTTTTTTTTTTTTTTTAAAGATTGTATTTATTTATTTATTTGACAGACAGAGATCACAGAGATCACAGGTAGGCAGAGAGGCAGGTAGAGAGAGAGAGGGGGGAGGAAGCAGGCTCCCTACAGAGGGGAGAGCCTGATGTAGGGCTCGATCCCAGGACGCTGGGATCATGACCTGAGCTGAAGGCAGAGGCTTTAACCCACTGAGCCACCCAGGCGCCCCACCTTTCTTGTTTCTTGAGAAAGGCTTGTCTTGTTATATACTTTCCTCTCAGGACTGCCTTTGCTGTTTCTGAAAGATTTTGAACAGTTGTGTACTCATTTTCATTTGTTTCCATGAATTTTAAAAATTCTTCTTTAATTTCCTGGTTGATATATACATTCTTTAGTAGGATGCTCTTTAGCATGCTCTATAGCATGTATTTGAGTTCTTTCCAACTTTTCTCTTGTGATTGAGTTCTAGCTTCAGAGCATTGTGGTCTGAAAATATGCTGGGAATGATCCCAATCTTTTGGTATCAGTTGAGACCTGATTTGTGACCCAGGATGTGATCTATTCTGGAGAATGTTCCATGTGCACTAGAGAAGAATATGTATTCTGTTGCTTTGGGATGGAATGTTCTGAATGTATCTGTGTTGTCCATCTGGTCCAGTGTGTCATTTAAAGACTTTATTTCCTTGTTGATCTTTTGCTTGGATGATCTGTCCATTTTAGTGAGGGGGGTGTTAAAGTCCCCTACTATTATTGTATTATCATTGATGTGTTTCTTTGGTTTTATTATTAATTGGGTTATATAATTGGCTGCTCCCATGTTAGAGGCATAGATATTTAAAATTTTTAGATCTTCTTGTTGGACAGACCCTTTAATATGATATAGTGTCCTTCCTCATCTCTTATTATAGTCTTGGCTTGATATCTAACTTATCTGTTATAAGAATTGCCACCCCAGCTTTCTTTTGATATCCATTAGCATGGTAAACTGTTTTCTACCCCCTCACTTTAAATCTGGAGGTGCCTTTGGGACTAAAATGAGTTTCTTGTAGACAGTATATCGATTTTTTTAAAATCTATTCTGATACCCTGTGTCTTTTGATTGGGGCATTTAGCCCATTTACATTCAGGGTAACTATTGAAAGATATGAATTTAGTGCCATTGTGTTGCCTCTAAGGTGACTTTTACTGTATATTGTCTCTGTTCCTTTCTGATCTACTACTTTTAGGCTCTCTCTTTCCTAAGAGGACCCTTTCAATATTTCCTGTAGGGCTGGTTAGGTTTTTGCAAATTATTTTAATTTTTGTTTGTCCTGGAGGCTTTTTATCTCTCCTTCTGTTTTCAATGACAGCCCCACTGGGTATAGTATTCTTGGCTGCATGTTTTTCTTGTTTAGTGCTCTGAATATATCATGCCAGTTTTTTCTGGCCTGCCAGGTCTCTGTGAATAAGTTTTCTGCCAATCTAATATGTCTATCATTATATGTTACAGACTTCTTGTCCCAAGCTACTTTCAGGATTTTCTCTGTCACTAAGACTTGTAAGTTTTACTATTAAATGAGCAGGTGTGGACCTATTTTTATTGATTTTGAGGGGGTTCTCTGTGCCTTCTGGATTTTAATGTTAGTTCCTTTTGCCATATTAGGGAAATTCTCTACTATAATTTGCTCCAATATACCTTCTGCCCTTCTATCTCTTTCTTCTTCTGGAATCCCAATTATTCTAATATTTTTTCATCTTGTGGTATCACTGATCTCTCAAATTCCCCCCTTGTGGTCCAGTAGTTATTTGTCTCTCTTTTGCTCAGTTTCTTTATTGTCCATCCTTTGGTCTTTTATATCACTAATTCTCTCTTCCTCATTTATCCTAGCAGTAATAGCCTCCTTTTTTGATTGCACCGCATTAATTGCTTTTTTTATTTCAATTTGGTTAGATTTTAGTTGTTTTATTTCTCCAGAAAGGTATTTTTATTCCTCCAGAAAGGGATTCTCTAATATCTGTGGTGCCTTTTTTGAGCTCAGCTAGGACCTTGATAACTTTCATTCTGAACTCTAGTTCTGACATATTACCAAGGGCTATATTGATTAGGTCCCTAGCCATTGGTACTGCCTCTTATTCTTTTTTGTGTGTGTGATGAGTTTTTCTGCCTTGTCATTTTATCCAGATAAGCACATATGAACAAAAGAATAAAATAGTAAAAGGGTGACAAAATCCCCAGAAAAATATTTGCTAACCAAATCAGAAGAGACCAAAACCAGGGGAAGATGAAGAGGGGGAAAAAATAATAATAAAAAAAATTATATGTGTGTGTGTGTGTATTAGACTGGTGAATAGAAAAGACCACCCACTTTATTTTGGGTGTATTCTGGTCTCTAGAAGAAACTATCTCCCAATATTTTAAAGAAAGAAAACTTACATATATACAAAAATAAGGGTAAATACAATGAAGGGATGGAATATGACTATAAGGATGAAAACTTAAAAAGATTCTAAAAAAGGAATTGATAAGATAAATCGGTTGGAAAAAGAGAAAAAAGAATCATAGAGAATATGATTAGGCTGGTGACTTGAACAAAGCCATGCACTAGATTTAGGGTATATTTTGATATATTAGAAGAAATTGTATCCCAAATTTTTAAAGAAAAAAAAAACTAGTTGTATACAAAAAATAAGGTTAAACATAATGAAGGGATAAAATAGGACTATAACAATGAAAATTTAAAAAGATTTTTTAAAAAAGACATTTTTAAGATAAAATGGTTTAAAAAAAGTTAAAAGAGGAAAGAGGAAATGTAATAAAATTAAAAAATTTAACTTTGCAAGACTAAAAGATCATGGGAAAAAAGCTGTGAATTCTGTGTTGCTTTCCCCTAGCTCTGGAGTTCCACAGATCTCAGTGTATTTGGTCTTGCCTGGATGTTCTTGCTGATCTTCTGGGGGAGGTGCCTGTTGCAGTGATTCTCAAATTTCTTTGCCTGAGGTGGAATTGTACTACCCTTGCTGGGGACCAGGCTAAATAATCTGCTCGGTTTGCTCTTGGCAGCTTTTGTTCCCTGAATGCTCTGTAGAGTTTTGGAGGAAGAGAATGAGGATGGCAGCCTCCCAGTCTCCAGCCTAGAGGAGCCAAGAGCTTAGGGCCCCACTCTTCAGTGTGCCCTTAGAGAGAAGCAGTCAATCCCTCTCATCTCCCTGGTCTCCAGCCATGTCCTGTGCTCACCTGGCCTGTGACTGAGCATTTCTATCTCTGATGCACAGCCCTGTTTGGAGTCTCCAAACCCAGCAGATTCCTTCCTTATGCTCCTATGTAGCTCCTCCTGGAGGAGGAAGGAGAGGTTCTCAGGAACTGCCATTTGTGGGGTCCCTGCTGAAAGAGCAGTGGCCTGAATATGCCTTGGATCATGGTTTAAGGTACCCCCAATTTGAAAACCCACTCCTTGGCTCTGTCTCTGTATTTGGCTTCCACGCTCTGACACCTGGCAGCTCTGCCACACCCAGACACCCCCGGTCTTTCTGTGACCCTGTAGGTCCTGAGAGCACACTATCCCAATGAGGGATCCATCCCCCCTTAGCCTCCAGAGCAATGTCCCTCAGTGGAGAGAACTTCTAAAATTTCTTGTGCACCACTTCTCTGCCACTTGCCAGGAGCTGGCTTCTCTCCCTGTGGTCTATCTTCCTATTGCTTTGGATTCACTTCTCCACATGTCCTATCTTCCAGAAAGTGGCCTATTTTCTGTTCCTAGAATTGCTGCTCTTCTTCTCTTCTATTTTCTGTTGAGTTTGTAGGTGTTTGGAATGGTTTGATAACTATCTAGCTGAATTCCTGAGACTTAAGGATATTTCAGTCTCCTACTTCTCTACCATCTTGCTTCAACTTAAGGATTTTGAGAGGAGAAGATTACCCTAGATTATTTGGATGGGCCCATGGTAATTACAATGGCCCTTTAAGAGGGAAAAAGAGGACCAGAGGCAGAAAAGGGAGATGTGATGACAGAAGCAAAGGTTCACTGATGTACCCCAAAATGGAAGCAGTGGCCACAAACCAGAGAATTCAGGTGGTCTTAAGAAGACAGAAGGAACAAGGATCCTGCAACCTCTAGAAAGGACAACATTCTATTAACACATTGATTTGATAAGACTCATTTCTGACCTCCAGAACTATAAGATAATAAAGTAGTGCTGCTTTAAATCACTATGTTTGTTACTTTGTTAGAGTAGCAATAGGAAACTAATACAACATCCCACCTCATACTGCAGTCTATGTAGTCTTATCCATGTTAGCCCAAGTGTTAACAGATGTCTACCCCCCTCTTCATCTTCATGATGTTTTTGCTCAATGATTTGAGTTCAGAATTTTCTGACCTCCTCTGAATTCCTAGAGTACTTATTGTCTTGACCAGTTACACAGATTTGAAGAATCTCACTTATTTAACAGTTTGCTATGTTGCAGACACCAAGCTGAAGCTGATAATGAAAAGCTAGAATTCTTGGTTTTAAGAAGCTCCTAATTTATCAGAGGAGGCAGACATAAGATGACCATCCCATTCATATATACCATATACATGAATATGTTACATAAATGCATGTGATTTGTGTGTGTATCATATATCATACATTGATACAACATATACTTCCTTAGATTATAATCATTCACTTGTATATCTTTCTAAATAGAGATTGTAAACTTCTGGCAGAAGGGGCAATTTTGTATCCCATTAATTTTTTGAAGGTGGTAATGGGTCTCCTTTTGAATTATATTCATTATTTTTTAAAAAATTGGTAGAAAAATTATTCTTTATATAAGGATTATATGAATCATCATTTCAGAAATACATTTTATTTAGTAAAGTTTTTCAAAAGTTTAAGTCCATGGTGGAGGAAGAGAGACAGATAAATAGAAATCACCTTTTCAAACCAACAACTAGCACTTCATCATGAAAAAGTCTTGAGCAGGAGTTAAGAAAACAAAGTTTCTGCTTTGGAGCAAATAATTCTTTTTTTTTTTTTTTAGTTTAAAAATTTTTTTAAATTATTATTTTTTTATTATATTAGGTTAGCCATCATACAGTACATCATTAGTTTTTGATGTAGTGTTCAATGATTCATTAGTTGCTTATAATACCCAGTGCTCATCACAACACGTACCCTCCTTAATACTCATCACCTGGCTATCCCACTCCTCCACTCCCCTCCCCTCTGAAATTCTCAGTTTGTTCCCCAGAGTTCATAGTTTCTCATGGTTTGTCTCCCTCTCTGATCCCCCCCCCTTCAGTTTTCTTTTCCTTCCCCTATTGTCCACTGTTCTATTCCTTATGTTCTGCAAGTGAGTGAAACCATATGATAATTGTCTTTCTCTGCTTGACTTATTTCACTTAACATAATCCCCTCCTGTTCCATCCATGTCGATGCAAATGGTGGTAGTAATCCTTTCTGATGGTTGGGTAACATTCCATTGTATATGTGAACCACATCTGCCTGAGAGGCAAATAATTCTTCTGTAAAATGAGTGAGTCTAATTAGATGATCTGTAAGTTTCTTTCATTTCTAAAGTTCTGTGGTTTTATAATCTTTTCTCACAATTCAAAGCACAATGACTTGCATGTGAGAAGGACTGGGTAAATGAAGGAATTTGAGTACTATTTTGGAAGTTTATCAGACTATTTTGTTTTCCACACATTGCGAACATATAAGCATCTCTGTTTCTGGAACAAAATGGGGTTCTTAGACACAAGGTAAAAATGAAAGTGCAGATTCAGGAAAAAAATGCATTTATATGAAAATGAGTTACATAACACATTTTATTCCCTATTAATTTAAAAAAAATTGAAGTCTCAATGTCCTGAACACCTTGAAGCTTGAGGAACAGGCTGTTTAAAAAGCACAAAGTGAAGTGGAGATTTTGCAGTTTAGTGGGTCAATTTGATAAATTCAGATTATGAGAGATTATGATTCATTCTAGTGCAGTTCTTCAAAAATCATCAATCAGAACACTTCTAGCAATGCTGAATTCAGATGAATTCTTCAACTGGCAATAATTAAAAGTGAATAAAATTTGAAAGTGTGTATCTTTGAAAGCATCTGAAAGTTACCAAGACAGAGAGAAGTGAAGAGGCCAAAATGTTAGAAAGAAGAGATACACAAAGGTAAACACAACTTTTGTTGCCATTTTCTCTTTCATGGCATTGGGTGATTCATAGGTGGTAGATTAAGAAGCTGAACAGAAAATGTTGGTAGAGACGCTGAGTTTCTTTCAGTGTTATATAGGTGAAGGAACAATACTAGAATCCAGAGCCCATGAAGAAAGAAGAGCTCTGAAATGACACTTCAGTCTGTCATTTGGGATCTCCAAAAGATTGCATCTTAGGAGTAAGAAACAGAAATAGACAACAGTTACAAAAAATGAAATCCTTTTTCTTGCTGGCTAGCTCTTGATTGAGTTAAATCATCTGCTCTTACTCTGAATACTTGTCAGAAGTGAAAGTAAATAATCTTGGGGGGACTATAATATCACACAGAGCCTTGGATTACCAAATAGCTTTTTGTCTTCAATGTCTGGCATGCAATAAAACTTTACCAGGCATACTAGCAGACAAATCAAATGACCAAAAATCAAGCATAAAACTAGAGAATAGCTATAGACCAACAAAATATTCCAATATTTGGGGTGGCACACACAGGCTTTAAAATAATATGTTTAAGAGATTAGATGACAGTGGAAAATTTCAGCAGAGAACTAGGAACAATGAAAGCAGTAGTTTTATAATTGAAAATTTAAATACTTGAAGTTGGGAATTCAACAGATGGGTTTAAGCACACATTAGACAGACCAAAGAAAATGTTAATAAACTGGAACAGAGATCAGAAAACAATATCATGACTGAAGAAGAATTGAGAGAATAAAGTATAGAAAATACAAAATAGAATATAAGAGACATAGGAACAAAATGAATGAAAAGATCTAAGATGTGTATGATTGGAGAACCAGGAAAGGAAATAAAGAATAGAGAAGAAAAGCAGAAACAATACTTAAATAATGATAAGAATTTCTCAAAGCTTGTAGAATGTATCAAGCCACAAATCCAAAGAGTGATATGGTACCCAATCAGGATAAGTACAAAGATTCACTCTAGGGTCTGGATTATCAGAATTAGTTATTTTGATAGACTACTAGTCTTACCCAACTAAACTATTACAATTTCCAAACTATTTTGCAATGAAGATTAGTCACTGGGATGTAAGGGAAACTTGTTGATTAAGATTTCCAGGAAAATCCCTTAAGAGAAATAGACACTGTCACACACCCTTTGCCCTTGCCCACTACCTCCTTCCTGCTTCTTGAAATGTGGCATGATAGCTAAACTAGATTGCTTTATTAGGCCATGATAATTGTTAATTTTATGTGTCAATCTGGCTAAGCCAGGGTTCCTAAATATGTGGTTAAACATTAATTTAGAATTTGTTGTGAAGGTGTTTTTTTTTTTTTTTTTAAGTTTAATATTGAAGTCAGAAGACTGAATAAGCAGTTTACCCTCTATCATGTGGGTGGACCTCATAAAGTCAGTTGAGGATCATAAGAGAAATAAAATATGTCCCTTGAAGAAAAGGAGATTTTCCTTTGGAGTCTGCCTTTGGACTTGAGCTGAAATATCAAACCTTTTCTGGGTCTGCAGCCCTATTGGCCTACTCTACAGATTTTGAACTTGCCAGCCTCCACAGTCACATGAGCCAATTCCTTAAAATTATCTTCTGTGTGGATATAGACAGACACACCCTATTGGTTCTGTTTTTGTGGAGAACCCTAACTAATGTGTCTGTAAATGTCTTGTGCAAAGAACAGTGGAGCAGAAAGACAAAATGAATCTGGATGTCTGGTGTCTGTGGAACTTCCAGCTCTGAATTACTTCTGGACTTCTTTCATGTCAGAGACAAGTTAGCCTATACATATGTGTTTGTGGGAGTTTCACTAGATTTTAAAAATAGATAGCCCAAAATAACACTACGAGGGAAAAGTGACCTCTCTTGCCTGAATCATGGTCAACTTTTCTTTTCACTCATACAATATTTGGGCTGGGCAAAAGTCTAAGTTGCTTCCATTTTCTTGACTTGTTTAATAGTTTCTATTTATTTTAAAATTTGTTAAAGGAAAAGAAACATGGATTCTCTATTACGGCTTATTAGTAATAAATGGCCATGAGTCAGGCCACCTAAACCTTTATCTGGTCTTGTCACATGAAGAAAAATTTCTTCTGATTGATATTAAACAAGAGAAGATTGGCTAAAATTATTTGTTTCATTCAGAAGCCAAATCAAAGCTAGAAATTAAACTGTTGTACACTAGACTGTCTCATCTCTGTAGAATCAAAATAATGACTAAATATAAATTTTCATCTTTCATTTTCCTTGTTCTCCTACTGTGGCTAAAATTTCTTAATTATACCATTTGTGACAATGATTTATTTCTTGCTTTTAAGGAAATATTTCCTTTTAACTATAATTTTTCATGAAGTCTGTTGGAAGGAATTTACAGATGCTCTTGTGACAGTTTTTGTCTGGATTCTGTAAGAAATTCCACCACATGAAGTGTGATGTATGGATGCTATACCACTGGCCTAAGAGAAATCATGTTAAACTTTAATAAGGGTCTCAAATAAAGGAGATGCTTTGTGACTAATGATTAATGCAGTATTTAAGCTAAGATTTATCAGACACATATCTATAAGTGGTATGGCTGGGGAAGAGTTGTTGATATTCTTTATAGACTAGTAATAATAATTTTTTCCAATGCTAACTATAAATTATAAAAAACCTCTCTATGATAGCAAAACCTTTTCTAAACCTGGGGATCTATTTTACTTTTGTCTGCTGTAATCTTGAGAATTAACTGTGATGTTCAAATTGCAAAACTATAATGGTCAAAAAGTATGAAGGCTAAGAATAGAAAAGACTTTGAAAATCAAATCCTCAGGCCGTGTAGGTTAAGAGATCATATGTAACAGGTGGAGTGAGATTTTTCCACTTCCTCTGGCTCCACGGTTTATTTTCTCACATTTATGTGCACCCTATTTTACTATAAACTCCTTTCATGTTACCTTTCAAAAATTCCCCTCTTACTTTGTCTTCTTCTATCCTGAAGAAAAGGGGTTTCAAAAGTTTGAAAATGAAACTGGAAGTAGAAACTATATATTACATTGGGGCTCCTGGGTGGCTCAGTGGGTTAAAACCTCTACCTTTGGCTCAGGTCAGGATCTCAGGGTCCTTGGAATGGAGCCCCACATAGGGCTCTCTGCTCAGCAGGGAGTCTGCTCCCCCTCACCACTGCCTGTGTTTCTACCTACTTGTGATCTCTGTCTGCCAAACAAATAAATAAAGTCTTCAAAAAAAAAGAAACTAACATTTAATCTATTATGTTAACCTCATCTGTGTTGCCCTTCAACATGGTACCTTTTATTATTTTATTAAAAAATTTTAACTAAACTTTTTAGTTTGAGATAGCTATGGATTCACATGCAGTTGTAAGAAACAATACAGAGCAATGCTGTATATTTTTTATGCCGTTTTCCCCAATGGTAACATCTTGCAAAACTATAGTGCTATACCATAATCAAGATACTGACATTGATGGAGTCAAGACACAAGACACAGAAGATTCCTATCATGGTAAGAATCCCTCGTGTTAGCCTTTTATAGCCACACTACTTGCCTCTTCCCACCATTCTCTGTGTACCCCCTGGCAACTGCTAATCATTCTACATTTCTACATAATTTTGTAACTTCAAGAATGCTATGTAAATGGAAAAATATAGCAGTAATGCTTTGTGTTTGGTTTTTCCCACTCAGTGTAATTCTCTGGAGTTGAGTTTCATGTTCTTAATTTGCCATTTGTATATCATCTTCAGTCAGTATCTCTCCAAGTGTTTTACCTATTTTCTAATTTCTAAGTTACCCGTTTCTGGTTTTCTTTTTTTTTTACTCGTGAGTTTTGAGAGTTCTTTACATAATTAAGATACCAGACTTTTTTTTTTTTTTTTAAATCTGTAGTTTGCAAACAGTTCTTCTAGTCAGTAGCTTATCTTTTCACCCTTTTAACAGAGTCTTCCACAAAGCAAACGTTTTAAATTTTAACTCTGATTTATGAATTTTTCCTTTTATGGGTTGTGTTTTTGGCATAAAGTCTATAAACTTCTTGTAGCCATAGATTCCACAGATTTCCCCATTTTTTCCCCAAAGTTTTATGTTTTACATTAAGTTTGTGATCCATTTTGAGTTAATTTTTGTATAAGGTATGAGACTCAGGTACTTAGGTCAAGTTTTTTTTGTTTTTCTTTGTTTGTTTGTTTATGGTTGTTCAATTTCTATAGCATCGTTTCTTTCTTTTTTTTTTTTTTTTAAGATTTTTTATTTATTTATTTGACAGACAGAGATCACAAGTAGGCAGAGAGGCAGGCAGAAGGAGAGGGAGAAGCAGGCTCCCCGCTGAGCGGAGAGCCTGATGTGGGGCTCCATCCCAGGGCCCTGGGATCAAGTAGCATCGTTTCTTGAAGAGGCTTTCCTCCATTGAATTTTTTTTTTTTTTTTGCATGTTTGTTAAAAACCAATTGGGCATATTTGTGTGAATCTATTTGTAGGGATTTTGTTCTGTTTCATTGATCTGTATGTCTATCCCTCCACCAGCACTTCACAGTCTTTATTAGGATAGCTATTTCACCTTCTGAAATTAAGGAAATTTAACCTTCCACTTTATTCTTCTTTCCCAAAATTATTTTAGCTATTCTAGTTCCTTTGCTTTTCCACATAAATTTTAAAATAATCTTGTACCTATGAAACTATCTTTATGGAGGTTTGCTAGGAATTTTAGTAAGCCAGTAAGTCAATTTGGGGACAACTGATTTCTTGACTATATTGGGTCTTCCAACCCATGAGCATGGTATCCCTTTCTATTCACTTAGATCTTCTTTGATTTCTTTCATCACTGTTCTGTGGTTTTCATCATATAAGTTCTGTACATGTTCTGTTAGATTTACACTTGAGCATTTCATTTTACTTGAGTGATTGTAAATGGAACTGTATTTTTAATTTAAATATTCATGTGTTCCTTACTACTATATAGAAATATGGTTAAATTTAGTTTGCTTAATTGTATTCTGTGACCTTGCCGAACTCAACTATGAGGTCTGAGGTCTGGAATTTTTTTTATTTATTTCTTTCTTTTTTTGTAGACTCCTTGGGGCTTTTCTCTGTTGATAATTATGACACTTGAAAATGAGGACAGTTTTATCTTCTCCTTTATGGTCTATATGCCTTCTATTTCCTTTTCTTGCTTTGTTGCACTGGCTAGAACTTCCCAACACTATGTTGAATAACAGCGGCAAGAGTAGCCATCCTGCTTTATTCCTGATCTTGGAGGGAAAACTTTTTTTTTCACTGTTAAGTATAATGTTAGTTGCAAGTTTTTGGTAAGCACTCTTTATTAAGCTGAGGAAGTTCTTTTCTGTTATTATTTTTTGAGAGTGGTTAACGCACATGTATTGAATTTGTCATTGTCTTTTGTGCATTGATTGATATATTATATGGTTATTCATTTTATCTCTTTCGTATTGTATGAATTGTGGTAGTTTATGTTTTTTGAGGAGTTGGTCTATTTTGTCTCAGTCATTAAACATATGTGCAGTTCTCCCCTAGTCTCCTTTTGACGTCCACAGGGTCCATAGGGGTATCCCTTTATTTTTTTCTGATACTTAAATTGGCAGTTGGTGTCTTCTCTCTTTTTTCTTTGTCAGTTTTGCTAGAGGTTTGTCGGTTTTATTAATCTTTTCAAGGAACCAGCTCTTTGTTATGTTAATTTCTCTGTTTTTACGATTTTCATTTCCATTGATTTCTACTCTTATCATTATTATTCCTTCCTTCTTTTCGGTCTGCCTTCTTCTATCCACCTTTCAGAGTCTTCTGTTCATTTTATATATCATGGGCTTTTAGTTGTGGCTAATAGGAGGAAAAAGTGCATCTACCCCATCCTCCCAGAGTGTACATTTTGTTTTTGTGCATGGACAATATCCTTGGATTTTGCTCTTAAATATGTCAAGATTAACCTTATCTTTTGCTGTGATAAGGAAATATGGAAGTATAGGGTGTGCTGGGAAATAGCTTTTTGTGATTTTTTTTTGTTCTTGTCATGATGATGTTCAGCAAATAATTATTGAAAGTGGACAAGCAACAATACTTAGGGCAGGGGTGCCTGATTTAGTGAACATTTACAGAAGATCTAGAACTCCCTTTGCAGCCTCTGTTAGATGTTGCTGTTACCAGGACTGCCTCCGGTTCGCTGACTTCTTGGTGGGGAGAGGAAAGATCAGTAGACTCAGAAAACTTGTCAACTTTCCTTCTCCCTCTTTAACTCTTCTCTCTTTCTTTGCTTCAAAATGATCTCAAATCTGTAAAGAGGAAAGTAGCTCCCTTTCATCATAGAGATAACAAAAATCATGCTTTAACTTTATCATATATCTGTATCTCATATATGTGTATGCTTCAACAAACAGTTCAACTGTACTCATTTAAGGTTTTACACTAATGATGGGTCAGTTTGGTGTTGCAATGGTTCTTATTTTTCTGTTACCCTTTATCATTCTGATGTGAAAATCATGTTGAAGGGGAAACTGTTTCAGCATATAATGAGTATAACTTGCATCCTAGGGGCCTTGAAATGCAGTTTACTAAACCAAATACAAAAGACAACAGTCTAAACATAGATTTCTCCATAGTCCAGCTCTTCCTGTGAAGGCTTAAAAAAAATCTAGGGAATTGTCACACTTCCCATTGTTATTCACACGCTTGTTTGGGATCTGACTGTGGCAGCTGCCAGAGGCCTGACATTTTAGCAGGGCAGGAGTTGGAAGTCTCTGGATCTGAATAGTACCTTCAAATTCACTGTCCCCTTCGAGCTTTTTTGAAAATACAATGGTTGTAGAATTTGGAGAGATGATTCCTGTAGAAAAACAAATTCAATTAGCTAAGAACGTGTATGAACATTACAGAATACAGAATTAAAATACTACCAAACCCTAGAAGTTGTTTTCAACTCTGTTCTTAAATGGCTTGACATTCAAGGTAACAGTGTTTACCAAGAAACAACCATGTGTAATAGGCACTACACCATGAGCTGTTGGGGATACAAAGATGAACAAACCCCAGGCCCTGAATTAAAAGAATAAACAATCTAGAGGCAAAATAAAAATGCATATAAAGAATTACTATACAATGTGCTTGAAGTTTGGCTTTATGAAGGAGTTGTCACTTGAACTCAATCTTGAAGGATGATTTAGTGGCTGCTTCCCCCTCTCTCTCTCTCTGAAGAGAGGGACTCTGGTTAAGTGAAGGCAGGAGAAAAAGAGGAAAAAGGGGGGATTTATTGGGTATTGTGGCAATTGCTCCTGAATTGAAATAAAAGGAAATAGACATTGTGAATTGATGTGTCAGGATTGGTTTCAGATTTTTTTTCAGAGGATGATCTATAAGGATGGGTCAACTCCAATACTCTTGGGTCAGGTCCCCTCTCTCAAGGTACAAATTTCAAGATGAGAAGTTCTGACTAGTACAGTTTGGATCATGTGCCCACATGATCATGTGCCCACACCGGCCAGTACAATGTCGGGGGAGTCATTCCTGAATGATGGGCTCCCATCAAAGTCCAATGGCTCTGATGTTGGGCACCATGAACCACAGACACGTGGAGGGAATAACTGAGTGGAGACACAGGTGGTGAAAGAAGGAGAATGAGCATAGCACAAAATCTATTCTAGCTAGGGCATCAGTGAAGGAGGGGACTGAGTTGGGAGAGATGAAGAAAAAGAGGTAGATTGAAAGTGGGCAATGGAAGGCCTTCACCACCATGTTTGGAGTTGGTGATAGAGTCAGTGGCTGGGAGTGAGAGCAGATCTGATAAGATCTATGCTTTAAGAAGACTTTTCTGGAAACAGACTTAGGTGATAAAAAGGAAAGGCTGGGGGCAGGGAGGTCAAAGAATAGATTGCTTAGGTGAAAAGGGGAAGAGAAGGTTTATATGGTATTGTGCTTGATTTATCATTAAACAATAACAGTGAACACTTGGACATGTTCTATTTTTACCCCATAAAGAGGACAGAGCACAGATTTTTTACCCCTTTAAACAGACACAATACCAGAAGCTCGAGAATTTAAGGACCTGCTCTAGAGCTCCTGATGGGTGTGGAGGAGCCAGGACACCCTCTGCCCCCAGGTCATCTGCTGGGGGCTCTCTCTAGCATGCGAGACTCGACAGCCAGAGTCAGCCAACTTAGCTTCCCGGCACCACAGGCTGTGACCCATTTTTTTTCACAACCATGATGTTCTTTTGAGGTTGTGCCCTTGAGTAAATAGCTTCAGTAAGCCTAAATCTTGGCTTGTGCTGGACAGGCTTATGTGTCCTGAATGGGGTTTTTCTTTCTCCCCCTTGAGAGAAGATTTTGCAAAAAGAGTTACTGAATCTATGCTCAGCTAAGTGCAAGGATGAAGATAGCACCGGGGGAAACACAGCAGTAGAGTGGTTAAGAACTAGGCTAGGGAACGCCATCTCAGCTAGGTTAAAATCCTCGCTCTGCCACTTCCAAGTCCTGTTTCCTTGGCCATGATTCTCACTTCCCTCAGGCTCAGCTTCTTTATCTGTTAAAAAAAATATATATATATATAAAAAATTTCAAAAAAAAAAATGGAAGTAGTAAAACGTCTGCTCTGTAGAGTTGTTGTGAGGGTCAGATGAGATGATGCTTGCAGGGACCCTGGGAGAGGACCCTGCACCCAGGAAGTGCTTAATAATGCTGTCACCAAGGTACTGGTGTTATCATCCAAATGAAAACATGGCAGGAGAAAGGGTCCTCAGACTTGTGACATTTGAGCTTCGGTGCCATCTAGTGGCAGGACATTTCAGAATGTGCTGTCCGCCCAGGTGTTGCCCCGATAAGGTAATTAATAAAAGGGCCTGTTATTCTGTAGCTGAATGAATTTCCACCACCTTCAACAATGAGTCTTCCATGCAGGGCAGGACCAGATGTGCGACCTCATTCCTGGGCTGAGTTGCATGGAGAGGATAACTTTGTCTCTATAGACAGAAAGGGAAACCGGACTATGGAGTTTCTGGTACCTTCTCTCTCCTGAGCTGGCCACACAAGGGAACGAACTCCTTATGTTTTCAATAGGTGTGGCAGCCTCCCAGAGCAATGCAGACTACAGACTGACTTGCTACTGCAGTGGGTAGGAACCTGATGGTGGTGGTCATGTGGTTTGTGACTCAACCATCAGAATAACTTCGGAAAGTTACTCAACCTCTTTGAGCCTCTGGTGCCACGGAGGGTCATAGTAACTACTTCAAAGGGTTCTCATGAGAATGCAGTTATATGCCTAGCACAGAGCTTAATGCCCAGAAGGTGCTTGGTAAACATTAGCCATACTTTTCCCCCGACTTTTGCAGTTGATGCTTGTATTAAAGGAGGGCTACTCACTCATTCATTCATTTAATCATCCAACCATTCAACTGATATCTATTGAGAACATACTCTGTTCCAGGAACGGAGCTGAAGCCAGGCATAACGGAGACACAACTGCTCATGGTCAGTATGTTGGGCAAGAAACAAGCGGTACCCAGGGGAGTTGTGCATCATTGAGCTCGAGTTGTAGACTGAATGGACTTCTATGGAGCATCGTTCATATCCTAGACGTCATGGCTTTGTACAAATTTACATGATACTATTAAAGCACATGGGAGTTAAGTTTCTTGTTCTTAAAAGAAAAAAGTCATTATATTACAGTGATATTTAGAAGAGAAAGGAAAGTGCCTTGAAGGGGTGTCCTTTTCGAATTTGTCTAAGGACACCATGTGGACTGGCGGTGGAACTAGTGACTGTATTTGCGTGTGTGTATTTGGATTCCCCTGGTGTTACAGGTCTGGTGGCACAAGGAACAGCTTGTACTCTGTGGAGGGCTAAAGAGACTCCTATCTACTTTTCACCAGTTTAATCAACCCATTCCTCTTCCTCTCTTAGCTCTTCTCCATAGAGACTCTAAGCTTCTGAATGCTTTCTTGCTCCGGTTCATGGGAATTCAGCGAGCTCCCGATGTCCCACTTCTTTCGAAGACCCCCCTTCAACAGGCTTTGGAGATGGAATACTTCCCCTAAACTAAGTCCTAAAACAGTGATTTTCATGAAAGGCTCAGTGAAGGGTGTTGGGGAGAGGAGAAAGTGGCTTATGTATGCTTGGGGAAACATAGTCAACCTGATACTATATTAAGTTATGTAATATAAGGCAATGTAATACTAAATAACGTGAGACATTCTGTATTATGCCAAACACAGAAAATATGGACTCCTTTCATAATGTAATCAACAAAAGCGAAGCACAGCAAATTCTTCCTGACTGTTGAGCCTATATAAAAAAAAAAAAACAGATTCTTGGGGTGCCTGGGTGTTTCAGTGGGTTAAGCCTCTGCCTTTGGCTCAGGTCATGATCCCAGGGTCCTGGGATCGAGCCCCGCTACAGGCTCTCTGCTCAGCAGGGAGCCTGCTTCCCCCTCTCTCTCTGCCTACCTCTCTGCCTGCTTCAGATCTCTCTCTGTCTAATTAATTAATTAATTAATTAAAAAAAGAGACAGATTCTTTAGGGATTCCCAGGGACATTCCCACAGAGGGAACACATTGAACTCGAGTTGAGACCGTGGAGTAAGACTTCCAACTTAGCAAAATGGACATAGCCTAAAATAAAACTGACTGAGAAACCCAAAGTCTGAAAGATGTCTGTGTATCTGCATTTCAAATACTCCTAAACGGACACTGTCTGGGAACTCCCGAATAACAGCAACAACAATGATTGCAGTGACATTGACTTTGTGCTAGGTTCTATGCTGGAAACCTGTCACGGGGTGCCTCCTTGACTCTTCACTGTGCTAAGGACGTGAGGAAGAGAAGTTTTGGTGGTATGGCGGCTGCGGTTGCCGCTTCAGCAAAGCTCGGTGACTTTCCTGGGGTCGGACGGCTTTTCTCTCTGGACCCTGCGTTCCTGTTTCTTCCTGAACAGCAGGCACCTCCTTGATCCCCCTTGGCAGCCTGATTCATAAGTTAGTTTCCTCTCATTTGGATGTGCTCTGCAGCTCCTGGAGGATAATTAAAAAGTTAGTTTTATAATAGTTAATACTAGCGTAGGGCTTCAGGGTCAAGGTCTTTTACCGAAATCCTGTCTTTTATATTTCTTTTTCAGCCTCCACCGTGGAGAAGCTCTGCAAAAGAGATTTCTGTTTACACACTGCTGGCAAGGAGAGAACAGAATCTTTGCTACATTACTGTTTTTTGACTTTAAAAAATATGGCTTAAAGACGTGTTTTTGCCTTGTTTTGTTCTATAGGATTTGCTTATGGCTACTGAACAAGTTTTGCCTAAAAGTTACTACTCTTGAGTACAATTCCTGTAGATCCCAGACTGAAATGGCATAAACTTAAAAAATATCTTTTCAGGCAGTTACATGGGGGAAGAAATATCTCTGTGATTAGAATAAAACTGTTTAAATCTGAGCCCTTAGTTCGTGTTCCCAGAAACGTAGCAACTGTCTAAAATCTCACACCTTTTATGGTCTAAATGGGCACCGTTCCTGTATCATACGCTAAGGTATAGCTATCCCTCTTGAACTGTAACTCTGGTTTCTTGCTTCTGTGATATATCTTTATTCTGTGAAGCCTGGAGCTTTAAAGGATTGTATTTGAATCTATTTTCTGGTGTTGGTGATGGTGGCGGAGAGTTAATGTCCCCACTTCCCCTGATGGCCTCCACAGGAAGCTTAAGGCGTAATCAGACTATAAAATCCTGAACAGAGAGGTGATCGTAATTTCAGCTACAGACTAAGCAGATAACAGACGACCGGTTATTCACTAGGCAGAAAGATAAGGGAATGAGTTTGATTCCTCATTAAAAGCTTCATGGTTTAAGTCTTAAAAAAAAATAAAAGTGCTGGGTCTTTGCTTATTAAGTTACATAAACAGAGTGAAGTGCCATGGAGGAGAATGGAAACTCTTGGTGTGACCTATAATTAGAAAATTTCCACACAGAGAATAAAAACAGAGACTGTATGCCACTTCCTGACCCCACTCACCCACAGGGGCTAAGCCATTGGTGGGACACAGATAAGAAAACACCAAGGAAAGGAAACCCGAGCCAGGCGTCCTGTTTGCTCTGATGCGATCCAGCATGAGAGCGATGGATGGAAAGTGCCCTTGCAGTTTAAATCACCTCCAAGACACCGGTGAGAAGGAAAAGTATCAGTTTTGCGAACTGCAGTTAACCAAATAACTCGAGGGTGTTCCATACTGCCTAATGAAATAGACAGAGATCCATGAAATAGACAGAGATTGTCTACTGATACGTGTAGAATGAAAGGTCCTGGCTGGTACACGGGCTCTTGCTCACCACTTCTGGCACTTTCAGCAAGCTGCTCCCTGCCCGCTACGTCCCCAGTCCTTCCGTAGGAATAAGGCCTGCCCTCCTCCCTCCTCGTAAAGTCGTTGTAAGGATTTGGTGTGAGAATGCACACCATAGCACTTAGAAAGCTGCAAAGACCCTCTCACATGCTGGTGGTTGTTGTCAAGTTCCGTATGTTAACTAGGCTTCTCTATAACGTGTTATATCTGTTTTGTGTGTGTTGAGTTTGTGATAAAAAATGATATCTGGAATCTAAAGTAGACTTTAAAAAAATAAATTCTGATTTTTCTCACCATTAGACAAGCCCTGGGTAACGAGTGTTGTCAGTGGTATCGAGTCTGACAGAGGTTGCCTCCACCTCTGCAGGGGCTCACAGACACTGTGCACCGGTCAAGGCCGATCCTGAGACATCCCTGTGCGCCAGGCTTCCCGATGCCAAACTCTATGCTAGGGTTCGAGCGGGCTGTGGTGTGAGTCCTGGGTGGAAGGTAGGGAGTCAGAATCTTGCTCTCTCACTTATTCATTATGTGACTTTTGGAAAACACGTTCACTTTTCTGGGCCCCCATTTCTTCCTACGTATGTATCACTCTCCTATCTTCCTCCACATACCCTAAAATGGGATAAGAATCGGACTCTGGTGGTTTGTTGATAGGTTCCATGAGTCAATAAATTGGTAAATTGTTTGAGGACAGGGAAGGCAGCCCAGGCACATAAAACAGTGACTGGCATGTAGTAGATGCTCAATTAATATTAACTGAATAAAAATGTATTTTAAAAATCCTAGCATGGTAGCGGATACACCGTAGGCATTGGTTAGAATTTTTATTCCACTTCCCCAATAAATTTTTTTTCCCCTAAAAAAGTTGTTACTAATTAACTGAGTAATAAACTTAATAAATCCCTTAGCTCCTCTGGGCTTCATTCTTCATTTATAAAAGAAATTAAAATAGTTTATTTCTCATGTCTGTTCTATCTGACAAATATTTGCTTTTTTTTTTTTTTTTCAAAACTCAAACCCTCAGTGGAGACCAGTTTGTCTGCTATGTATGTCCTAGAGCTTTGACGCTTTTTTAAAAGTCAGTTGGGTTAAAAAAAAAAAAAAGTCTTAATATTTTAATTGATTTCAACTTTTACACGAAAAGCTCTTGATTTTGCTTTAGATCTTTCTGTTTTGTTTTTTTTTCCCCGATATCCCATCCAGTTAGTATACTTTCCACTCTCAAACTATTTGGGTTTAGAAGATCAATTGTGTTGTCATGAACTATGAATGATGAGGGAAACTGGTTGCCTGACCAATGAGCGGCCTCCCAAGCTCTCCTGCAGGAAGGCAGGCCTGGCCTCCTGAGCTCGGGACCCATGGGAGCAGCTGTCCTGGCCATGCTGTTGAGTTCTAAGGATCCAGAGAAGCTCCAGCACATTTGGAGGAACCTAGAACCATGTCATATGAGGAATAACATTAGGAATGAGGGATGTTCAGCTTAGAGAAAGCTCTCACATGGTAGCTGGCTGAATGGAAATGTTCTAAAGTCATTAAGACTCTTTCTTTCAAGTGGCAGCAGAAGGCCAAACAGAGTGCCTGTGAAAGACCCGCCAAGGAGAAACATGTTAGATTCATTGTGGACCAGCCTGGCGTGATATCAGTTCTTGTGTCAGGATGTGGGACTATGTTCATGATACACTATTCAATTTTTTAAAAACTGTGGGCAGAAGGGTATGTAGAATCTGGTCCCATTTATGTAAAAATGCGCGCATCTATAACTTTGCGTATAAACAGAAAATGTCTGCGTAAATAGGATGGAAACACTACTGCCGAGAGGATTTTTTTCTGGAGAGTAGAATTTTGTTGAGTGCAGTAGGAGAACTTTAATGCTTTATTTTGCAAAATTCTATAATATCTCACCTGTTGTTTGAATTATTATAGATTTTTAAAGATAACAAAGGAGAAAAAATTGTAATGACAGAAAGTAATACATAAGGTGAAGAAGAAAATTAGAGCCATCAGAACTCAACAAAACAAAACAAAACAAAACAAAAAACTCAGTTGCCTTTAGAAGCAGAGTTCTCCTCCTCTGGAGGTATCCAAGGATGGGAACAGTGTCTCACTGCTGTTAGAGATCCTAATGTATGATGGGGTGTTGAGTCCGTGATCTATAAGGATCTGACATCCCTGGAATTCTACTATGCTTTGAGATTCTGTGAGATAAAACCCTTTAATGGTTATACTTGTAGCCATTTTATCCTGGGCTGAAAAAGGAAGAGTTTGGCTATTACTATTACTTTCTGCTCTAAGATTTCTCAGTTTAATGTTGTTATTCTTTTGAGTCATTGTATTGTCATAGGACGTTTCCTGAGTGGTTACTATGTTCTAGACTTTGTGCATCACATACTCAATTTCATTGAATTTTCCTGATAGTGCATGATAGCATCATTATTATTTCCACTTTATGGATGGGTAAACAAAGAGTGGCAAAGCCACTTGCTCGCGGTTACAGAGCTAGTAGTGTGGTGACTTTGGATGTCAATCTTTAACATCCATCTGATGCCTGCCCAATTACAGATAAAAAGGTGACCTTGGCAATCACCTCCTCTCTAAAGATGGTTTCTGATGAGCCTAACCCAGCAGTTATAATGAAAAAATTTTAAATTAATACTTGTCCTCTTTATTGTAACTGGTAGGATGATTTGGAACTCATTCATGTGCTTTTGGGGTTAATTTTCTGAGGAAATGACCTTGGCCCTGGTGGAACCAGGGCATCCATCTGTCTGAGTGGGTGGCGTGGGAAAACATAAAGGAGCAGTTTGGACATTGGAAATATTGCATATAGAATGCAAAGACAAAGGTGCAAGTAATAATCCCTCCCTAACGTTGAAAATGCAATTGCATTCTGCCGGAAGACAGTTATTGTTTTGAGGGGGGATTTTCTGAATTCCTTAATTTCCCCTTAAAACACACAGAGGAAAAGGCCTTGCTTTCTCAAGTAGAGATGCGATAGCTTGATTACTAGGCTTGTTGCTCTGCCATAGAACACTGGGTAGTAGACGAATATCCCACCCATTTCCAGCTCCAAGAGCTGATGGAAAGAAGAGAAGCTGGCAGGAGAGAGACAGAGAGAGAGGAGAGCTGAGAAGCATCTGGGCTGGAACTTCTCAGGGAGGATTTGTGTAAAGCAGTCAGAGAAGTTTCGGGGAGTCTGAGGGCCGGAGCCTTGTCCCAACTCCTTGGGCACAGTCTGGGACAGTTGTAGTCTCTCTGGAGAGGTCCTCGATATATCAGACTCTGGAAAACGGGGTGACCTACAACTTAATCAGACATGGCTGAGGGAGGCTTCTGGTGCAAGAGTTTCCAGTTTCCTGAGGGCCTGAGGCCAGAGTGACAGGCAGCTCAGGGAATCCCCTGGGCCCACAGAGTGGGTCACAGAAAGTGGTCCAGTGAGGAAGCTGGCTGGCTTCCTCTGGCCCCACACAGGCCTGCTTGTGGACTGGAGGACCAGGTGAGTAGACAAACAGAGCCTGGGCCTTTGTAAAAACGCTGAAGTCAGGAAGTTGAGTAAAGGATGTTTGTATGGGTACCTAAAAACTGCTCAAGGGCCCCCCAAAGTTGAGGCAGCCTGAGCTCACCAAGACCAGCACTAAGCCAAACGGCTCCTGTCCACCAAGACATACTCATTTCTTCATTTATCCAGACCCCTCCAGGCCTCACCAAGAACCCAGCAGCCAGGGAGGAGCCAGACGGCCCAGAAATCCAAGATTTGGACATTGGATTTGGAATTGCATTCTCGGGTAGAACATTCTGCAACGGGGAAGACCTTCTAAATGCCCAGCAGGGTAGCCAGGAGCCTCGTGTGGCTGTTCAACACTTGCAATGCGGCTAGTCACCTTGAGGAATTGAGTTTCTTCTCAATTTTAACTTTTTTTTTTATTATAAAAAAGAAGTCACAACATTGAGAGAGAATTTAAAATACAAAACAGCAGCCCTCATAATCTTTGCACTATATCATAAAGTTTTTTGTTTATTCTCTCTTGGTCTTTATTCTCTTGGATATCTGTTTTTCCATTCTGAAATCATAGAACACGTACAAGATAAAAATTAACTTTTAATTTCTTACCTCTAAGGATAGCTAGGAAGAGAGCTAAAATATTTCCAAGCAAAGGGCAGAGAAAATAAAGATTTGTCTTGTATTTTTTTTTCTTGAAAGTTATTTGAAAGAATTGAAAGGAAAATGAAATAGATGTGTGTGGAATTGAAATTTAAATGTCAATTAATTAACATACTAGACAATGCATATTTAGAGGGACTGTTTAATGCACTAGATTGAACCAGGTTAAGAAGATAGGATGAAAAGTTAAGGTTTCCCTTTTAACAAATAGATATTGTAAAGAATAGGTTAGTTAAAGATCCAATAAGGATACTACCTCTTCTCTGTATATCTGAGATAAATTTGTGACCCCTAACCCCGTATTATTGCTAATGAGTATGTGCTCACTGTCCAAAAGGTTGGAAAATACAAGTGAGCCAAAGGAAAGATTGACAAACATCTATAGTCCCTCCACTTCCCTTTTTATTTTAATAAATATCTGTCCAGTCGTGTGTGTGGGTGTGTATGTGTATGCACAAGATTACCTTTAGGAGTGGAACGATTATGTCCTATTGTTTTATAATTTGCTCTTTCCTCTGAGTTATATCACAAAGAACCCACTAATGAAGACACTGGGGCTGTCTTCAGTGTTTCCAGGTCATGAACGATGCTTTGCTCCATGTCCTGGTGGCTAAATCTTTGTACACAGTCGCACCACTCTTCTCGGCTACTGCTCTTCTCCACCCCATATCTCCCTGACTTCCGTGAAGTCTTCTCCCTGGAACATTCGGTGTCCTTGCCCTTCAAGCAACCAGTGTACTCTGCCTTCTCTCTCCCTACAGAAGGCCACCTTGCCCCACAGTGAAGGAATTAGAGGAAGATAAATTGACCTCACCTGAGTTGACTATTTGCCAGGATGAAGCCAGATGGGAGAAGGTAGGTCCTCTCTCCTGGTGGGGAATGGGGTTCTCTGCTTGTCTCCACATAAGATTTAAGAGGTAAAGAGGCCATAGGGTTGTTTCCTGTTTATGGAAATCTCATCTTTCCTCACCTGTCCTTCCTGTTCCTGTCTTCCTGTCCTTGCCTTCATGTGCCCCCCACGATTTCCTGCTCTGTTGGCCTGCCGTGAGTTTATGGTGGGAATGTTTGAGAAGATTCCCCACCAGGTAGGACCAATGTATATTCCACTTCCTTGGTTGTATATGTGCTGCCGAAGAGAGCACTCCACTTCCTTGGTTGTAAACTGGTTACAAAACACCATTTAAACTTTTTTTTAAAATTTTCTTATTAACATATAATGTATTATTAGCCCCAGGGGTACAGGTCTGTGAATCGCCAGGTTTACACACTTCACAGCACTCACCATAGCACATACCCTCCCCAGTGTCCATAACCCCACCCCCCTCTCCTTACCACCCCACCCCCACCCCCGGCAACCCTCAGTTTGTTTTGTGAGATTGAGTCTCTTATGCAAAACCCCATTTCTTTTTTTTTTTTTTTGAAGATTATATTTATTTATTTGACAGATGGAGATCACAAGTAGACAGAGAAGCAGGCAGAGAGAGAAGGGAAGCAGGCTCCCTGCTGAGAAGAGAACCCGATGCGGGGCTCAATCCCACGACCCTGAGATCATGACCTGAGCCGAAGGCAGAGGCTTAACCCACTGAGCCACCCAGATGCCCCCCAAACCCCATTTCTAATTTGACTGATTTCCATAGTTTAAGAGTATTCCCCTTGCCTGACTATTCTCTCAGAGCAAATCATTGCTCTACAGTCATTTCTCCGAGACAGATTCTTTAAATTACTAAACAATGACAAGAGTAAGAGGAATAGGAAAGAGTTACTCACCGCTGATAATTGTCTTCATGCTGCATGACTCATCAGTCCCTATTTGTATTTAGAGTGAATAGAAAGTTACCGTAAAGAAGTAAATTATTCATTTAATTCTGACGGCAAGATACCCACAGGCATAAAATTAAGAAAGCACAAAAAGGTAGAGAGTCAAAAGTAATTATCCCTTTTACCTCCATCCACAGAGAGGTCCTTTACCAGGCAACCATTATGACCAGTTTCTTGTGGAGGTAACTATACCCACCATGTGTCCCTTAAGGTGACTGCCTCCCACAGGTGCCAGTGTGTGTCCAGCTGCACTGAGCACATGAAGAGTGGCGAGTCCAGATTGAGGTGTACTGTGTCAAGCACACACTGTATTTCAAAGACTTATGAGAGAAAGCATGTAAATAGCTCATAAATCATTTTTGTACTGATTGCATATTGAAGTGTTCATACTTTGGATATTCTTAAATGCATTTTACCTATATCTTTTCTTTTTAAGATTTGATTTATTTGTCAGAAAGAGAGAGAGAGAGAGCGTGCACAAGCAGGGGGTAGTGGCAGGCAGAGAGAGAAGCAGGCTCCCCAGTGAGCGAGGAGCCCAATGCAGGACTTGATCCCAGGACCCTGAGATCATGACCTGAGCCGAAGGCAGATGTTAAACACAAGGAACCATCCAGGTGTCCCTATCTAATTCTTTCTACTTTCTTTGTAGCTTCTAAAAAATATAAAGTTACCTATGTGGATTACATCTGCAGCTTGCATTGTATTTCCATGGGATGGTGCTGGTCCATACAGAACTAAGTATGTGTACATACATATTTGTATGTCATGGTCATATAGCCTTATTTAAAGTGTATCAGATGGGGTGCCTGGGTGGCTCAGTGGTTTAAAGCCTCTGCCTTCAGCTCGGGTCATGATCTCAGGGTCCTGGGATTGAGCCCCGCATCGGGCTCTGTGCTCAGCAGGGAGCCTGCTTCCCCCTCTCTCTCTCCCTGCCTCTCTGCCTACTTGTGATCTCTGTCTGTCAAATAAATAAATAAAATCTTAAAAAAGAATAAAGGGTATCAGAGAATAATAATAATTAATTTTATGTCGCAAACTATAGTTTCCAAAGCACGTTCATTGTTTTCTCATTAGGTTCTTATAATAACCCAGTGACATAAGCATTTTACCTAGAAGCAAACCAAAGCTGAGGAAAGGAGGAGACAATGAACCTTTGTGTGGGATACTTTATATGCATAAATTCATTTAATTCTCAACACAATATGGAGGCAGCTTTTAAAGTTATTTTTAATTTGTATTTAAAAAAATTTTTTTTAGAGAGAGAGTGTAAGTGCACAAGATGTGGGGGGAGGGGCAGGGGAAGAACGTGAGGGAGAGGGAGAATCTAAGCAGGCTCCATGCTCAGTGTGGAGCCCAACTTGGGGCTCGATCTCACGACCCTGAGATCATGACCTGAGCCAAAATCAAGACTCATAAGTGTAACTGACTAGGCCATCCAGGTGCCCCTTATAGGTTTTGTTATTCCCATTTTACAAATGAGGACAATGAGGTTCAGCATGGTTAAGTGACTCACAGGAATCCCATGGTCCGTGGAGGGTTAAGCGGGAGTGAGCTGTGGCTCGGCCACTTTACTAGCTGTGTGAACTTGGACAGGTTAATTAACATGTAAAATGGCAAGAATAAAAGAAACTACATCACGGGGCTATCGAAATTAATAGAGAGAGCATATATGAGTGCTCAGTGTGGAGCTGAGCACAAAGCCAGCCCTTAAAGTGCTCGTGCACGTATGTGTGTGTGGGGTGCATGTGTGCATGTGTGTGCCAAGATTCAAACCCAGGTTCCTGGTTTCCTGAGTTCCAAGCTCTTCATTTTCTCCCTCCTACTGACTCAGTCCCTTATGGAGAGCAAGACTCAGTTTTCCTGGCCCAGTTACGATCATTCCACTTACTCAGCTACAAACTGGGGGGGAAAGGCAGGAACAGAGAGGAGGCATTTCCAGGTCTTCAAGCGCCTGCCCCCTCCTCTCCAGCTAAGGAAGATGTTGATCATTACTGTATTCGAGCATTTTCTTTATCAAATGTGTCGTGGGGTAGGACTGGTAAGATGGAGACTCTTACAGGCTTTCTTTGATGTCTTGGAGCCAAATAAGTTGCAAGCCATGGGGACCTGTGAATGAAAACAAGGAGACCCTCATACTGGGGGTGGGTGTGGAATCTGTCCGTGGCTTTGGGACAATGGTGATTAAATTAGACAAGACAAGGGGTGGTGTTATTTAGATGGCTCCCAAATCAAACAAATAATTATAAAACAATAAACTATGGTTGTGAAATTGAGCAGAACTGTCTATGCTTTTCAAATGGTCTTTATTCTTTCCCTTATGAAAAAAAAAATGACAGGAAGTAAGTGATCAGGAAATGCAGGAACAATGGCCTTTTCCTGGAAGAGTGGCTCCGAAGGATGACTAAACGGTCAGCCACGCTGCCGGGCTCTGCTGGGGAGGATGAGGCCAGGGGTGCGCACGGAGGGAGAGGCCAGAGGTAACTCCAGCGGTGGGCAGAGCCGCCCCTGTAGCTGGTATGTTATTTATGACTCCCTATCTGGTGAAAATAACTGAGAGACTGTGGCAAGGTTAGGTCAGACCTGGAGCCCATCAAGTTGTTAATTGGCAAAAACTGCCACCTGACTTGAAGCCTTTTAAAAAAGTTCTTTCTATCAGGCAGGGAACAGCCGAGAGAGACTGCTTTCATTTATGAAGCCTGGTGTTGTTTTCTCTCTGTGGAAATACTCAATCATAATTTGTAAAAAAAAAAAAAAATAATAATAATAAAACCACCCCTTGGAAGGTCTCCCTGGCCTTAGATAATCAGTGTTATACTGAATTAATTATATTATTAAATATATTATCAATTATACTAATTAATTAATTAATGTAACTCCGACATTGGCACCATCACGGGTTGCTTCAGCTAGGCGAAGCCGCTGGATTACCAGTGAAAGCATTATTTCTCCTAGGCTTCGAGAGAAGTCCCTGTGTAATCTCCCTTTCTTTCTCAGATTCTTTAGAGGGCCAGGAGTTCTGTGTCTGTGTTGCAGGGGTTCCTAGGAAGGGAGGAGGTCCCTTTTCAGTGGTGCATTGGATGCAAATAACATTAATGTTTTGATTTCTTTGAAAAAAAATTGAAAGTTGAGAAGGAAAAAATTATACATAATTCCCTCACTTGGACTGATTATAGAAGCAGAGGGTCTTTAGTCTTCTCATTGCGTGCCTCAGAGGTCACACTGTAAAAAAAAAAAGTTTTCTCCTATTTCTTTTCTTAACTGTGCAATGATATACATAAAATAGGCAATTTTGATACATATGCAAATGCACACATTTGTAATATAAATATAAAATATCATACACATAAGTATATAATACATCGTGGTATAATATAAATATAAATATATACTTTTATAAATATAATCTATATAAGTAAAATAGTTCATTTAAAATGCATGTGTTTATATAAATGTAATACATTACATAACAATTATATATATACCTACTTTTTAATAATGGGATGCAATTTACTACTTTTTACTCAGATTTTCCACATCTACACCTAAAACACATCCTTTTTAAAGATGGTCACAAAATAGCTGACATTTAGCAAAGTTTATGATGGCCTATGTATTCTTCTAAGCACTTTACCAGTATTAACTCACTTTAGGCCTCACAAGGACCTATGAGGCAACCACTTCAGTTATAATTCCCATTTTACAGAGGAAAGAGGGGAAGACCTTGAGAGGCTGAGTCATTTGCCCGGGATCAGACAACATAATACACCCAGGGTTCCAGCTCAGGCAGCTCCGCTCTAGACCCACATGCCTCTGCTCTGTCTCTGGCATTCACAGCTGCTGTGCCATGGACGGACCAGTTTAGTCAGGCACCCTAATTTCTTTCTTCTTTGTTATTTCTATGCTTAATGAACATCTTTGTACATATATCTTTGCGTCCTTTTGCTTTTCTTTCTGACATACAGTTATGTCCTAGAGGGGTTATGTCCCAGCGGGGGTCACTGATTCAGAGAAGAGGTGTTATTTAAAATTTCAACTTCAATGGGTGATTTGAATTTCTTTTCTAAGCACGTGCTAGGTGCCAAACATATTTTCCCATTCATTATAATGGCAAACTTGTGCTCCTGTATTGAAATCGTTCTCATAACCTGTAGAAGTTTAGAGATTTGTCCTGAATCTCATAGCTAATCCATACTTGAAATTCCAACCCCAAACTCCTAGTTCCACATTTTGTGTGAATTCCACTCTATGCTAACATTTAATGCTGTAACTGCATTGGGTTTGTGTGTGGGGGGTTAGGATTTATTCTTGGGAATCAGAATGTAAGCCTAAACCACCAAGCCTGTAAATGCCATAGGGTCTCAGTTCTTTCCCAGTTCAGGGAAGAATTCAAGCTCCTAGAAAACCCCCCAAATATTTCTTTGGAGCTCAATGTTACTAGAATATGTTGATCCTGAAAAATGATTTCTATGGTTTTAATATTTCCTAATGTCTTAACATGATTTATATTAAAGAACAGGGTCTCTGTATTTATCAAGTGTTTGTTTACTGGAAATTCTAAATAAGAATTGTAGCTTTACTTAATAATATAAACGGAGTCTGTCGTGGAATAGCGGATCATGCCCCGGAGGGATTTTGTCCATTTCTCCGTTCTCCTCTCCAATTTTGTGTCATTTCACTGCTCTGCTCTGTACTATGGATTTGCCTTGGGCAAGTTGCTTCATCATTTTTAAGCCTAATTTCCTCATCTGAAAAATGGGGATAACAAAAGTATTCCCTTCTGTGGAATGATTGTGAGGACTGAGCCAAATAGTCCATGCTCAGTGTTTGACACTGTGCCTGACACAGTGGAGGCCAGAATGAATGTTAGCAGGTTGTCATGGCAGCGGCACAAACCACCATCAAGAAACAACAGTTAGGCGAGGGACATGGGGGGGGGATGGGCAAAGTGGGTGAAGGGGGATGGGAGGTATAGTCTTCCAGTTACGGAACGAATAGTCATGGGAAAAACAGGCACAGCATCAGGAATATAGCTAATGCTACTGTAGTAGCATTTGGTGGTCAGAGATGGTAGCTACATTTATGGTGAGCATAGTGTAACTTACAGGGTTGTCACATCACTATGTTGTACACCTGAAGCTAATGTAACGCTGTGTGTCAACTCTACTTCAACTAAAAAAGAAAATGACTGGACAGTTAGCCATCAGACTGGGCACAGCAGGCAGTCCATATGACAGTTTCAAAAGGAGAGAATGGAGAAGGCTTCTAGTGACTAGGACAAGGTTACTTGGCAGTTGGAGTAAGTGAGATGAGAGAGTTTACCATGAAATAGAATTGCCAGCTCCTAGAACTTCAACCTTTTCTGTTTTTCATCTACAGTCGCTCCCTGGTGATCTGTTTATGCTTAGGTAGTAATAATTAAGGGTAGATGAAAAAGAAGTCATTTTATGTGATGGGGATGGTAGAAAAGATGGTTGGGAGTGTTGGCTAACCTGGAGATGGGGGGCAGGGCAGGAAGGAATTCAGTTTAAAGCGTCAGGTTTTGTACTTGCTTTTCACTGTTGGCTTTTTGAGTTCTTGGTTAATTGAATCTTGTTGCCAAAATGATAAAATGTTCCCCTTTTGCATTTGGGGTAAGTTGATATGAATTAATCAGGCTCTGTGAAGTGTGTTGAGGAGTTATGATCTATCTAGGTATGTGTGGGAGCAGTTCCACCAGATGTGAAAGTCAAATTAGTCAGTGTGGCCGCTCCCTGCCACTGGGGTGAAGGCTTATCCGGGAAAGAGGCTGAATCTGTTGACTAAAAACAAGACTTTGGGTTTTATCTATGGTTGTCCATATTCTATGTCCTTCAATAATTAAGAGTTGGCTCTATACCAATAATGTGGGAGCCTCAGAATTAATATGTAGGAGTTTGGGTGAATAACATTTTGATGCTTGATATTACCTGGAGGTAACTATTGGGTCTATAAGACTAGCCAGGAAATCTCATGAAAAGAGTTCCTTTGTTGATATATTGGCTCCCGCTTTATTGTATTTGGTACAGTGATCCAATGAAAATAATAATTTTTTACTTTTCTGGTTTATTTGTGGGTTAGACGGAGAAGCTAAGGAACTCAGTACTGAAAAGGGACCAGGAGAAAAATGAATTAATTGAAGCCTCCCAAACTCTGAGTGAAGAATGCTGTAGTGGCCATTTTGTGGTTGGCCAGCGCAGTGCCCTTCTTCTGCACACAGAATCCCTTTTTTTTGAAAAATCACATCGCTCTGGTACTGATCTTGGGCTTTGGATAGAGATGGCCTACCTCCTAACTCTAGTGGGGACTCAACTCCAACCCATGAGATACTACATCCCTCTGGCTATGGTAACTAATTCTGGAGTGGGCCTTTGACCAACGCCAGATCAAACAGAGACAATCCTGATCCTCTTGCTCAAATTTTTTGGGGGAGAGATGATTTCTTTCTTTTGGGATTGCTAAACTGGCAGAATGTACACCTAGATCTGCTGGAGGCCATCTTGCCACCACAGAAGGGAAGTCTTCCAGAGAAGGAAGCCAACATAAAAGAGAGTGGAGCCAGGGTTGGATACCAGTTCCTGATGACATCATGTGAGTATCTGGATCCAGCCATACTTGAAGCCAGAACAGCTTGGATATTGGTTATATGAATAAATAAAATGAAATTTTTTTTTGTTCAAGTTGATTTGAGCCTTTTAAAAAAATCTGCCATAGTTTGTAGTCTAAGTATTCTATACTCGGCAAGGAAGAATCTATCAATATACAAATTTACAGCCTCAAGAAATTAACTGTCTGAATATTGTTAATTTTCATGGTGTTAAAAAAATAAAAATATTTCAGTGATGAGACTATATTTCTGTCGGCTGCTTTCCAAAATATATTAGGTTAAGCAGCCATATTATTCTTTTTCTTGCCCCAAATGTGTTTTTTTTTTTAAAGTTTTTTTTATTTATTTGTTTGACAGATAGAGATCACAGGTAGGCAGAGAGAGAGAGAAGGAAACAGGTTCCCTGCTGAGCAGAGAGCCCGATGTGGGGCTCAATCCCAGGACCCTGGGACCACGAATTGAGCCGAAGGCAGAGGCTTTAACCCACTGAGCCACCCAGGCGCCCCCCCCAAATGTGTTTTTGACAACCACACAGTATTCAGATAGTCAGTATGCTTTGCCAATCCCTTCCCTGTCCATCTAACCTTATTGTGTTCATTTGTACCTGTTTTACAAAGACTAGGTGTCCCTTCTCCCTCTCTTGTCTTTATTCTTCTCATCCAGATTCTGATCTGGAGCTCTGTGGAAGCCAGGTTTCTCTTTTCATTAAAGCATGAATCACACTGATATTACAGATTGTTGTTACCCTCCAGGTCCCGAGGAAAACAGGAGGCTAGGAAGGCTTAAGCAGATGTGTGGTGGCAATCTACAGAGAGTGAAATGAGACTGCTGACACCACAAATGGCAAACAGAGCTTGACGTTAGCCTGACGCCGGAGGGGTCGTGTTCCCCAGAGAGCAGAGTTAGCACCACCTGTCCATTACCAGCAGCCATATCTTAGACCCTTGATGTGGGATTGTAAAATTGAGTTCACCCAATACCAAGAGGGCATCGAGACTGGAAATTTCCAACGCTAAATGTCTAGCTTTACACTGTGGGGAGGAGGGAGATGTTGAGCACCTGCGTGATTAAGGGACGCTGTCACCATTCAGTCCTATCCAAGGGGCATGTGCGTGTGCAGCACGAGCCCCGAGCTGCCAGATCGTCAATGATTCACAGAGGGGCTGGAAACCCGGAAGTCATCAGTTTGTAGTCTCTGACTTGATAATAGCATCAGTGACTGTGCCAGGAGGCTGAATGTTGGGTCGGGTTTAAACCTCATTTAGTTCACTTTAAACAGAACCCAAAGTGTCATGTTTAGACCGCAGACTCTGGTATCAAGCCGACCTGGTTTTATGACCTGGCTTTGACACTCACTAATGTCATGACCTTGGCCAAGGAACTTGTCTTGGAGATGCTTTTGCATCTGCTTTGTGGGAGGGGCTCTGGGGGGTGGTGGCAGAAGTTGAGGTTAAATGACACGATGCTCCTAAAGCTCTTACAGAGTGGTCATGTGAAAGTGTAAATTTAATTGATTCTAGGCAATTCTAGAGCTGACAGAAATCCATGTAAGATATCTTTTTTTGTAGCCTCCAGAAACACAAAATCTAGGAGGAAAATTTTTGAGGTGGTTAAAGGGAGTACAAACCCTGGAGTCAAATTCTGCTCCCTTTCTAGTTGGGAGCCTTTGGCCTCAGTTTTGTCTTCTGTGAAGTGGGGATCTCAGGTTGCCTATTCCAAAAGATTCTGAGGAGGATGAAATGAGTTAACACATATAACATTCCTAAAAATTTAGAACAGAGCCTGACACACATTAAGAACTATGGGCGTGAAAGGTTATAATTCTATTGAGGAAATAAAGGTTTTTTTTTTTAATTTTATTTATTTTATTTGACAGACAGAGGTCACAAGTAGGCAGAGAGGCAGTCAGAGAGAGAGGGAAGAGGAAGCAGACTCCCTGCTGGGCAGAGAGCCCAATGCAGGGCTCTATCCCAGGACCCTGGGATCATGACCTGAGCCGAAGGCAGAGGCTTGAACCCACTGAGCCACCCAGGCACCCCTAAAAATGAAGTTTTAATAACTCATAAGTTTGTCATTTGAGTAGGGCTGTGTACACACCCTGGGACCCTTGGTTTACGTTTTCCTAACTTTAACTACACCTGCAGCAATTATTTTTTACCTTAAAAAGCTGGAAAGGTTTACTTGCTATTATAAGGGCCACTTCAAATCCACAGTGTAAAGTATAACATGTAGAGTATAAAAAATAAATTCAATTATGTCAAATTCTTTAAAAGCAGGTTTTACAAAACTGACCCAGAAGAGGGTCAGGTAGATTAGGAAACAAATAAGAATTTTTTTGAGAACATGTTTTTTGCAACGCAGATTGCTGGGCCTAGAAACAAAGCTAAAATAAATCAGGAAGGTGAGCACTGTTCCATCAAGGCGACGTTCAGCGCACAGACGCTGGCTTGCGGTTGGCATGGGAGCGTTCCCTGAGATTCTCCTGCTTTTCTCAGAGATTACCTGGTGGTGCTGGTGTACAGGGGTAAAGATAGGCATTGAATTTGGAAGTAATGCAGAAGCGAGTTGCCCCGAGGGCTGGCTGCGCGCACAGGGACCAGGGCCTGTGCCGGGAGCGCAGCCAGGACGGTCCCAAGGGGCCCCGGCTAGGGAGCGGCGCGCTGGCTACTTCTTCCCAAAGCCTAGGGAGTGAGAGCGAGTCTCCGAAAGATTTCGATCTGAACTTCGTGGGTGTCTGAAAGAAGGCAAGAGGAACATCTTCTGCTCCGGCGGATAGGCCGCGTAGACGCGCAACTCCGGGAGCGCAGGCAAGAGCCCAGGCGTGAAGGGGCGAGCCAGGGGCGAGGGCTGGGCAAGAGGCCCCATCCCGGGCCCGGGCCGCGGAGCCGGGCGCTGGGACCCGCCGGGGCTGCAGCCTGCTGGGCATTACAGGGGCCGGGCGGAGAGGCGCGCTTCCCCGCTCGCGGTGGCACTCTCCCCCAGGCCAGACGAGGCCGCGGGGACACCCGCCCACGGCCGCTCGGGCGTGGCATGTGGAGGCCTCCACAATCACAGCACCCCGCAGTCCCGGTGGTCCACGAGAGGGGACCGCCTCCTCCCCTTGCGCAGCAGAGATGCCCACCTCGCCCCCACTCTGCGCCCCAGCTCTAAGCCCAGGAACCCCCCTTGACTGCCCGTTCCGGGAAGGGCTCTGCCTGAAATGAGTCTGCTTCATTAACCAAAAAGTGATGTGAAGTTCTGAAATCAGGCTGAGAGGTCATTAAGGGAGGTGCTTTCCAGCTGGAAGATGGGAAGGAAGACTAGCCTCCATTGGTAGCAGTTATCTGAAAAAGCAAAAACATTTTATGTATATGCACCTCCGATGAATTGAGGGTCTTCCCTCAACAAATTACACTCATGTGCACGTTGTGAAACAGGGGGCTGATTCGCAACCCGGCCGGTAGTGTCAGAGAGCGGGGTTCCCTTGTAGGGGTGACCTCCGGGGAATATGGTCATTTAACCTCTTGAGACTCCGTTCTCTAACGTGAGGATGACAGTAATCCCTTAGGGACCTCCCAGGGTTCTGTTTAGGGGCAAAAGAGGCAGTTTCTGTGATTTGGAAGTTCTTTATGACGATCAAGTAGTATATAAACATTGGCGATACATGAGTTTCATATTAATTCCTCCATCTGCCGTCTGATTCATCTAATCATTTGGGGTACTATGGCTCCAAGTGGAGAGTTGCATATTTAGCTCAATATGATAAGTATTTCTTGAGTGACTTCTGTTGTAAGTAGCTGTCTGTGGGATCTGATCAGTGTGGACAGCTGGTCTGAGGAACACAAGCCTCCTACATCATGTTGTCAGTGGCTTTGGGGAGTTTGGGGGCTAAGTATTGGCACCATCATCTGCAACTGTTCATTTTCTCCGTGATTTCTTATTGAACTTCCATTTTTTATTAGGGAAAATGTCTATGTCATGAGTAATAACTGGCTTTGTTTCCATGTTATTTCCTAGACCCAATTCATTCTTTTTTTTAAAGAATTTCATTCATTCTTATTTAGAATTGTATTTAAATAATCTAAAGTTGTTCACTGTGAGATTTCGTAGTTCAAGCTAAGACTCATTTTATTCAGGGAGGAAAATACAATGTTACTATATACTTTATTTCAGGTCAGATTCATTTTTAAATAGTTGCATAATGTCAAATACATTAAATATGTATATAAACTTGAGAACTCTGATGAGAGAAAAGTCCTCTCCAAACAAGTAGGTACTAGAATTTAGAGGAGGAAAAAGCCCAGAATTGTCTTTCAAGAAAAGGAGGTATACTTAAACTAGAATAATTTGTATAGTTAAAGAACTGAGCCAGTAGCTTGAGTCCTACATTATCATCTCATTGTAATTAAATCCGAGGGACCATTTCTCCCTTATTGGATGCATGTATGCATGTATGGTCTCTGCACAGATTAAAAAGTGTAGTCACATACTGGCCCGTATTACTGAAATTCATCGCCTTCATATTATTCTAGTAAGAAAGATGGTCATTGGAGGGGTGAGGTTGTGTGGCTCATTCTTAGCCTCTCTAGTGAGCCTCTTTCATAGAACTGGGCTCACCGTCATTGCTTAATATATATTTTGACTTGATTAATTGTCCAGATGCTTTTGCTGTACTGTAGTTTGTTCCTACTGAGCCAGATATTGTTATCCCTAATTTAATAAATATCTCATTGTCAACTTTAACTTTCTGTAAATTTAAGTCTCTTATAAATTACCTTGGGCTGTCAGGCTTCTGTAGCAATTTCCAGGGGGTTGTCACTTCCCTTCTTTAATCTGTATAAGATTAAAAGAATAAAGTCTCTTGGAGATAGTTCAGAATGACACTCAGTGTGAGTGACTTTGAAGAAATAAAGCTGGAGAAACGGCTTGCAGATCTGCCCAGCCAACACATCCACTATTCTGTGCTTTGGGTTTTGGTTTGAGGCCCATAGAAAGTCATCTCCTTAAACAGAGCCATCTTGGACAATATTTCGCCTCTAATTTCATTCTACGGAAGGGGAGAGGGGAGGAAGAATTATGCTTCTTTCATCAATGATCACTTTGGTGACATCAAAGGATTAAGGGAAGTGGGGTGTGTGTGTGTGTGTGTGTGTGTGTGTGTGTGTCTTCTGGGCCTCTCACCTACGTCCCTTCCTTTTCACTCTCCATAAAGCTTATCTTGGAAGCCAGGCACCATTTGCTTGTGACAGTAAGGTGTGTGTAATGCACGCTCTGGTAGGCTCCTGTTTGTAACACGAATGCATAGAGTTGTCCCTCAGGCAGCAACTGCTTGCTATCAAGAGGCGCATCCTGCATGGGGATTACCGAGCCTGGCCTGGGGTCAGAATGTCTTCTTGACGTCACTTTCTCTCCTCCTTAACATCTGTATGTTCACTTGGGAGATTCTCACTTTGTTTGTTACTGTTATTCATGTTCTTTTCTCATCTCAACCTATGTGTGCCTGAATTTTGTTTCATCTCCCTCCCACACCCCCCAGGACTCTTGCAGTTTCAAGGGTAGAGAGGTGAAAACAAAATACAACGGAAAGCTGTTCAGATAACCCAGGAGGATTTTAAGACCCCTTTGTTATAACAGTCCTTTTATGTTTGAAATATTTATTGGGCCTCTTCCTGGTCGTGATCAGAAGGGAAACCGAATTGGTGCCCTCCGAGTGGCGTGGGCAGACAGAAGAGAACGTGTTTACAGTCGAGATGGTGCTTGATCTTAGAACGACAGGAAATGATTTTGCAAATCCTGATAAACCGTGTTATCCTAGAAAGCATACATGCAAACACAGTTTAAAGTAAACACATGAGAATCCTTACGTTGTGCCCCATGGGCAGAGTGTTGGGAGAAGCTAACTCTTCTCCAAATTAAGGACAGTTTGGTCAAAGAGTTGCCTGTGAGTGACTTGTTCTGCCTGTGTGTCCTCTTGTCTTGCAGGTGTAAACTTTTAGATTTCCATAATGGAGCAATGCCTTGTCAAACAGTGGGATACATTCATTCACGAATGAGTGAATGAATGGGAGAGAATAAATACAGCATAAATATTCCCTCAGAAAAATACTATGGGAAATCATCAAGAAAGTATGAAAAGGAAGATTAGGGAGAAGAACTTGTCTCATCAGATGTTAAAATTTGTTCTAAAGCTAAGAATAAACAATGTATTATTCATATAGAGCATATAGAGGTCAATGGAACGCAGGAGAGTTTGGAGCAGATTCAAATATACATATGCTATCTTTATATTGCTAAAAGGAGCATTTTTTTAATTGAAAATTTTGTTTAATAGATGGTGGCAGGACTTTTTGGCGGGGTCAGTTAATAGTGGCATTTAGTGAGCATTTACTACATGCCAGATGTTATTCTAAGAGTGTTTCATGTATTAACTCAATCCTCAGAGCAACCTTTTGAGATAGAAGCTCTTTTAAAAAAGTATTTTATCTATTTATTTTAGAGAGTGAGAAGAGGGAGAGAGCACCATCTGGGAGGTAAGGAGAGACAGAGGGAGAGAGGGAGTGGGAGCAGCAGGCTCCTTGCTGAGTGGGGAACCTGATGTGGGGCTTGATCCCAGGACCCGGAGATCATGACCTGAGCCAGAGGCAGATGCTTAACCCAGGAAGCCCAAGATAGAAACTCCTATTATCCCCATTTGAAGAAGAAAAAATGGAAACACAGGGAGGTTTAGGAACTGATTCAAAGTCACATAGTTAGTAAGTTGGGGAGTCAGGATTTGAACCTGGGCAGTAAAATTAGATCAGTGTCTGGTTTATTCCACATAAAGACTCAATTTCAGGGGCTCCTGGGTAGTTTAGTTAGTTAAGTGTGTGACTCTTGATCTTAGCTCGGGTCTTGATCTTAGGATAGTGAGTTAAAACCTCGAGTTTTAACTTGCAAACCATGCAAGGTGTGGAGCCAACTTAAAAAACCCCAAAACTAAAAACAACTCAATTTCAGATGTATGAAAAACCTAAATGTATAAAATAACATCTTTATAACACTAATACACTGTAAAGTGATAATCCAAAGGAAGAGTTACATAATCTTGAAATTAAACTTTCTTAAGCAAGACAGAAAATCCGGAAGAAATAAAGAAAAAACATTAGTCTGACATTATACAAAAAACTTACTGACAAGATACCATAAGCAAAATCAGCAAAGTCCAGTGATTAAGCAAGAGTAAATACATATGCAGCCCGTTTGACAGAAGAAGAGTTTGTGTCTGTAATCTACAAAGAATATTTATAAAACTGACATTTAGAAAAAGTCCAATTAAAAAATGGGCAATAGATACGAACTGGCAATTCACAGGAGATACCGTGCAAATGGCTGATAAATATTTAGCAGCGGCAATGTGTGGGGCGCTAATTGGCTTTTAGGGAACCTCCCAGTTTTTCTGTTTGGTTTCCCTTTGGTCAGTAAGCTAGGTTCTTCTCCTCCCTCCCTCTTTCTGACAACACCCACCTTCCACCCCTATTATCTTTCAAGACGTATAATAAGTTCCTTTTCCTGTGTTTGGAGAGTCCAGGATGTTGGGGTGGAGGGTGGTTAGAGGTTGGGGAGTGAGCTGTTGAAAGCACACTCTTGAGAACTACCTGGCAGTGATTTCTTGCTGCTGTATTTCCTGGTTCTTTTGGTGGAAGGTATTTCTCCTTTCCACTCTGGGATCTGGAATTCTAGTCTTTCCATCCCTTTCTCTGCTCCTGGTAAGGATGGATTCTCTGTTCCTAATTTATGCTTCTTCCTTGTTCTAGCCACAGTCCTATCTAATCTCGGGGAGAGGAAAAGCAGGCATTAAAGCCTCCCTACTCTGCCTGTAGGCCTGAGGTTTCTTTGAGTCTTTGTTTCAGCTTAGAATGTGGGTGGGAGTGGGTGATAGAAAAAATAGCCAACAGAGTCCAAAGGTACCAGCAAAAAACAACAACAACAACAACAAAAACCCCACAGAAAACATGTACATTAGCTTAATGCTGAGATATTATCTGGCTGTAGGTCTGTGTTTTCAATTTCTCCAGTACTCAGGAAATGCAAATAACAATGAAATGACTTACACCCCCCCTTTAGATTGCTCAAAGTTTAAAATATTGATAACATCCAACACAAGCCAGAGCTGGGGGCAAAGATGTTCTTTCTATATTGTTGGGAGATGAAGTGCTAAAACATTTTAGGAATTGCTAAAACGTGTTTGTACCCATTAAAATTTAAACTGACCTAGATTTTGACCTAGAAGTACACATCTAAGGATTTAACTTGAAGAAACAAAAGCACCAGATACATGAACTAACTTATAAGATTTATTGTAGCATTATTTCCCAGGGGGCTTGTGGACAACCCAAATACTTATCAAGGAATAATTGATAAATTACAATAGATTCGTTTAATAGAATATCATGCAAGTACTAAAAAGCACATTAACCATTACTCTACTTTCTGTCTCTATGGATTTGGCTATTCTGAACATTTTGTTTAAATGGAAGCATACAACATGTGGTCTATTGTGCCTGGCTTTGCTTACTTAGCATACTGTTTGAAAGTTTTACTATAGCACCTATCAGTTCTTCCTTCCCTCTTATCGTCTGATGATATTCCGTTGTAGGGATATTGCACTTTGTATTTATGTATTCATCTGTTGATGGACATTTGGAGTGTTTCACCTTTTTGGCTATTATGACTAATGCTACTATTAACATTCTTGTATAGGTTTTTGTGGGGACATGTTTTCATTTCTCTTGGGTATATACTTGTGAGGGAAACTGCTGGGTCATATGCTTAGCCTTTTGAGGAGCTACCGGGCTGTTTGCCAAAGTGACTGTGGTCATAGAATTTTAGGACTTCAATGGGACCACAAAAATTATTAGAGATATTTAAGGCATCTCTAAATGTTTCAAGGAAGTGACTTAACCAAAGTTAAAAAACTAATTTCAGGAGATAAGAACCTACATTTCGATTTTTTGGTTTATTTTTATTGTGCTTATGTCTTATTCCTTTAACCTTTTTTTGAATCTGACACATTTAGAATAGAAAAATACTTATGCATGTATTCGAACCAATACATTAATTTCCATTAATGTGATTATAAACATGCTATTTTTAGAATAAACTTTTGGATTCTCTCCCCTTTTAATGTTTATCTTCTACCCCCTTCCCATTAATTAAGATAATTAATACTGAAACCCTAGAAAGGGGTGCCTGGGTGGCTCAGTCAGTTAAGCATCTGCCTTTGGCTCAGGTCATGATCCAAGTCCTGCATCGGGCTCCTTGCTCATCGGGGGGTCTGCTTCTCTCTCTGCCCCACTCCCCACATGTGCATTCTCTCTCTCTCTCAAATAAATAAATGAAATCTTAAAAAAAACCCTAAAAATATTCTCTTGTATTTTACCTATGATAATAAAATCCTACACATACACGCAAACGCGAATGGAATTTGTGTCGTTATTTTACAAGAATAGAATCATATTATACTATTTTTCTGTATGTTCCCTGTGGAACTCCCTCCAAACCAACCTGTGTTCCTTTATTTCAATATTTTAAATGCCTGTATAATACTCAATGATGTGAATATTTTACAATATATTGAGCCTATTGATGAGTGTTCACTCATTATTTCTGGTTATTAATTTAGTTTTATAATGGACAGTGCTATAATAAACATCCTCGCTACTCAGGTGTGGCCCATGGATTAGCAACATTGGCATCACTTGGGAGTTTTTAAATCTTCAGAATCTCAGGTTCCAGCAACAACCTACTGAATTTGCATCTGCGTTTTAACCAGATCCCCAAAGAGTCATATGCCATTGCAGACTGAGCACTGACCTAGCGACTTTTCACACCAGTGGTAGCATTTCTGTGGTTAGATTCCAAGGAGTGAATTCTGGAGCAAAACAATATTCATACTTTGAATTATAATAATTTCCTGGAGGTTATGTTTACTATGTAAATTAGCTCATGAGTTTTTAGAGACTCCCTCCAATGTTCCCATTTCCAAGGTTGCGGTGGCTGTTAAACAAGAAAACCAGCTTGGCGGCATGGTTAGGCAATGGTGTGGTCGGACAATGGCTGGACATGCAGCGAGTCTCCTGCAGAAGATGTGGGCAGACTGATGAAGTCCAATGATGGGTCCAGGACACAGCGATAGGCAGGATGTCATTGTCAGCTAAGCTCAGGTGACTGCCCTTGGACAGAAAAAAAAAGGTCAAGGGTCAGGAAACATGTGGACCCTGAGGAGAGCAGAGAAAGTACTGAATCTAAACCACTTTTCCGGATCTGATTCAAGCCAAGAGGAAAGCAAAGGGAGGCGTCAACTAACTTTGCCTAAACTGTCACATCAGCAGAATGGGCTGAGCCTCTCCCACTTGCTTTTAGGTCCCAAACACAGAGTTTGTACCCATCTTGCTGTCCTGCTCAGCGCTCCCAGCATGTAAAGGAGAAGAAAAGCCACTTGGACATCTAGCACTCCTCAGTCTTGCTCGAGGCCAGCAACTGTCATAGAATGGCGTCAGCCAACGGAGGAGCACCCTATCAACAGGTTTCCCACTTAAACCTGTAGCCTCTCAATTTGTGATCAGTTCCATGAGCTATGTGTTGTTTTAGCTTTGATATTCACGCTTCTGAGGTCTTGAATTATTTATTATCACCAAGAAGTCAAAATATTCCTTCATCTGTTGCTTGAGGAAAATTTGATCTTCTGTGGGGCAATGACCAATACTCGTAAACTTAAAAAAAAAAAAAAAAAACCTGTGTATAATTATGATTCTTCATGCATAATGGTTTATTTTATGGCCCTTTTGTTAGTATTCTGCCTACTCTAAGTTGACGATTCTAGGTCATTTGTTGGTAAAGCAGAGTATCCGAAAAGAAAAAATGTAAATATTATGCAGATACGTACATGTGAATTAATAACTTTTAAAAAAGTGTACATGTAATATAGATTTAAAAATCTCCTCTAGCACAGACAATAATAAAATTAAAAAAAGAAGTCAGTTTCCAAACTCACAGATATCAACATTGTTAACAATGTCTTATATCGCCTCCTGTGCATGAGGTGCCTTCATGAGGTAGTGATGTCCTTTTTTGTTTTAACTAAATGGGATCATATGAGAACACACAAGCTTGGCAATTTGCTTTTTCCATCAGCAATATATTTAACTCCTCCCTATTGATAGGTATTGAGGTTTTTTCCACCTTTTAAGCCTTCAAATCATCTAATGCTATAATGTATATCCTTGTTGTGGGAATTTTGTAGATTGTACAAAAGATGTACAAAAGATGTAGATGTACAAAAGATGCATATGTACATCTTTTTTTTCCTTACATTACTTTTTTTTCATTTTTTTAAAATTTATTTTCAGCATAACAGTTTTTATTATTTTTGTACCACACCCAGTGCTCCATGCAATCCGTGCCCTCTCTAATACCCACCACCTGGTACCCCAACCTCCCACTCCCCGGCCACTTCAAACCCCTCAGATTGTTTTTCAGAGTCCATAGTCTCTATCTTATTTATTTATTTTTTGTGTGTGTGTGTGAGAGAGAGGGAGAGTGTGCACCCAAGTGGGGGAGGGGACCGACAGAGGGAGAAATGGACTCAAGGCCAAGGAGAGAGCCTGATGCAGGGGTTGGATCCCAGGACCCCGGGACCATGACCTGAGCCAAAGGCAGATGCCTAACCAACTGAGCCACCCAGGTGCCCCACATGTATATCTTTAAATAACTACATTCTGGTGTTTGTTAGGCAAATCTGATGAAGTTTTAAAAACTGGAAACAGAGCCTGAAGGCAGAAATAAAGGGTATGACATACCTCTAGAGCTAACCTCTTCAGTCTTTCTCTTGAACTGCTACAGGTAATTGAAAGCTGACTATAGGAAAGCAAGAGAAGCAGGAAAGAAACATACTTAGGGAATATGGACAAAAATTTTCTTGGATGCCATGAGGATCGTTTCTTAGGAGGTATGTGGCTTAGTAAGTTTCAATCTGGTAAACTAGAGGAAGTGATTCTAGTTGTCACAAAGTAAGTTGTTATTGTTTTTTCTTCTTCAGGTGTTGCCACTGGAGGTTTACTTGTCATTCCAGCCCTGACTTTTTGCTCTTAAGGAATGCCAATGATACTTACTGCTTATCTTGTAAATTTGACATGCTGTGTATTTGGCCTTATGTATTTATTTTCTAATGTTAGGTATTCTGCCTTGCTTATCTTAGAACCTCTTCAGGACAAGCTTTCTATCTCTCTAAATACTTTGTAGCACCTCTGCTGCAACATGCAATGCTTTGGAAAGGATAGTGACTACTTAGTCACTTTACAGATTAATTTCTCTGGGCTCCAGATCTACTTTATTTTCTACTCAATATCAACAGATAAATAAAGGAAGTATTTTTCCCCCCATAGCCCCTTCGTAGGGTAGACCAATGCTTGACATCTCATTTGAGTCTCCCTATCTGTGTTTCCAGGGTCTGGGTGAACCAAAACATGACATTTTGGTAGACAATGACCACGGACCTTTGTTTTGTTTCCTTTTACAGGTCAGGTGGCCTTAGCTGGCACATAAGTAGAAACAGATGTTGCAAAGTGTAAGGAGGTATGTGGTGCCAATGTCTCAGTTCTGGGAAAAGGAAGCACTTCACAGAGAATAGGTGCCACCTGTAGGGGCTGTGGTCTGCCAAGTGAAACCAGTTTGGCTGAGATTGCTAAAAATACTTCCCAAGGGTCTAAGGTAATGTTTGTTTATACATGAAATTGAATGAGGGTGTGTGTGTGTACGTGTCTCTTTCTGTGTGTGTACCTGGTATGGGTTTCACTCCAATGAAGCCTATTGACCTATTTATGAATCCCAAGTGCAGAAGAACTTTTACCGTTTAATATGTGATCTGTTCAGAAGAATAGAGTTGTTAGATTTATTATAACCTTTGGTTTTCAACTATCTCACTGAGAGTTGTCAAGTTTTCCAAAAAGAACTTGGAGCTTTGAAGGACTAGGCAACTCTACAGAACGATTATTACTAAATTCTTTCTCTTAGCAGAATTAGGTTACATTTGGGGGGTTTAATTAGACCCAAGTCCATTAGATGGAATTTAGTGCAAAAGCCATGTCTCTTTGGATAAGTTAGTAAACTTTTTTGTGCCTCAATTTCCTCATTTGTAAAATGGGTATAATAATTGTATGTAACTCATACGGTTATTGAGAAGAGGGAATGTTCTAAGAAAGTCACAGCCTGTAGCATATAGGAAGTTATCTATTCCTACTACTATTTTGCTACTACTACTACCAGCGCCATTACTATAACCACCACCACTACACCATCCCTTCATCTTTTTCTCTCTACCTTTTCTCCTTTGATTCACACAGATTTTCAATAATTTAATTAAATTGTGATGTTCCACTAAACTTTATGAAATATTTAGCTTAGAATTGAACAAAACTTTTTCTAAAATTAATAAACAGGACTAAAAATAAGGAAATTGGACTATAAAATCTTCAGGGTAGGGAAAATGCAATTAATATGTATTCTTATATCTCTAGAGGCTAACATAGGGCTTGGTACATGGTAAATGTCCAAAACAAAGTTTGCCAAAATGAATCAAACAGAATTTAGAGTCAATGTAACTTGTGAACTAAATAATATTCTATTTGGATGGAACCCAGGACTTAAACTGGAGAAATCTTGAAATTTCGAAAATCAGAGGCTTTACATCAAAGCAGTAGTTTTCTTGTGGTTGCTGGGCCAACATCATCACAATCATCTAGGAGCTGGTTGGAAATGCAGATTCTTGGGCTCTATCTCAACCTTACTGCATGAGAAACTCTAAAGTGGAGTTTAACAACCTGTTTTTTCATTGTCAGATTTTAAATAGATTTTATTTTTTTTACAAATGCAAAATCAAACAAAAAGCAGAATCAGGGGGTGCCTGGGTGGCCCCGTGGGTTAAAGCTTCTGCCTTCGGCTCTGGTCATGATCCCAGGGTCCTGGGATCGAGCCCCACATCGGGCTCTCTGCTCAGCAGGAAGCCTGCTTCCATCTCTCTCTCTCTGCCTGCCTCTCTGCCTACTTGTGATCTCTGCCTGCCAAATAAATAAATAAAATCTTTAAAAAAAAAAAAGCAGAATCAGACCTATCAATACAGAGAACAAAGTGATGCTTGCCAGAGGGGAGGTGAGTGGCGGTATGAATAAAACAGGTGAAAGGGAGTGGGAGATACGGGCTTCCAGTTATGGAATGAATAAGTCATGTAGATGAAAGGTACAGCATAGGAAATGTAGTCAGTAATATTGTAATAGTGATGTATGGTGACAGATGGTAGTTGCACTTGGGATGAGCAGAGCATAAAGTATAGAGTTGTTGAGTTATTACGTTGTACAACTGAAACTAATGTAACATAATGGGTCAAATAGACCAAAAAAATAGATTTTTTAAAAAGCAGTTTTAAATTCACACAAAAGTAAACAGAAAGTAGAGAGTTTCCACATAACTCTTGCCTCCATGTACAGCTTTCCCCACTATCAACATCCCACACAAGAGTGGTACATTTGTTACAACTGACAAAAGTATATTGACACATCATTACTACCCAAACATTTTGACACATGTATAACATATATCCAAGATTACAGTATCATACAGAATTGTTTCACTGCCCTAAACAATCTCTGTTTTAAGAGGTCCTTTGAGTGGTTCTCCTATATGTTAGTATTTGACAACCGTTGCATTACAGGATAGAAGTTGTTAAATCTAAGATGAAGAAACAGCCAAAAAATTAAGACTGTCTTAAATCGCACATCTAAATTGAAGCTGTAATTGATTTATGATCTTACTGTTCTCCTAATACACATTTAGATACTCACGACTAGTCCGCTCTTTAAAAGGATTCGGGAACTCTCAGTGTCTAAACCTCTGCTTCCCTCTTTGCTGAAATTTTAGGACATACTCCTTTCTCAGCATATTAACTGGAAAGTAGGATAGAGCTGTGGAAAGGGCACTGATCTATTTTTAAGAGAAAATGTTGTTTTATTGAAAATTTCAAACATATACTGAAGAGCAGAGAAAAGTGTAACAAATCTCTATATACCTACTGCTAAACTTTAATAGTAACTCATGGCCTATCTTGTTTTACCTATATTCACATTCGTCCCTCTGCCATCCCAAATTATTCCTGAGAAAATCCAAGATAATATCATTTTTCTTGTAAATATATATGTTCCAGAAAAATAGAAGAAAAGAGAACGCTTCCCAACTAATTTTATGAGACTACCATTACCATGATAACTAAACTGGAGAAAGATATTACAATGAAAGTAAATTATAGACAAATGTTTCTCCTGAACATGGATTTAAAAATCTTTAACAAAATATTTTCAAATCACAGCTAGCCAAATGTTAAAAAAAAAAAAAAAGCACGTCATGTCCAAGTGAAATGGAAGTTTGGTTTGACATTCAAAAATCAATCAATGCAATTTGCCAGTACAACCATATGATTATCTTAATAGATTCAGAAAAAGCATTTGGCAAAATTCAACATTTATTCATAGTAACTTCCAATAAATTAGGAATACAAGGGAACTTCCTCAGCTCAGTAAAAGGAATCTGTGAAAAATTTATGAGGCACTAATGAGAGAAACTGTAGTCAAGTCCATGATGATCCCCAATGACCCTTATCTCCTGATATTTAAGCTCTGGTATTACTGTTGTTCCACACTGAACAGGGCTAAGCTATGTAGCCAACAGGATATTGTGCACAGGACAGCGTATGACCTCTAGTTCTAAGTAATAAAACACACTGCAATTTCCACCTTTCTATCTTGGATCCCTTGCTCTAGGGAAGTAGATCTCCATGTCATGAGGACACTTGAATAGCCCTGTGGATATCCTTGATATTCAGTGGGGAATCTGAATCTTTCTTCAATAGTCATGTGAGTAAGTCACACTAGAAATGGATTCCTCAGCCCCAGTCCAACCTTCCCGGGGCTGCATCCGTGGCTGACATCTTGACTCCAACCTCTTGAAAGATCCAGAACTAGAATCAGCTAAATTACTCCCCAGCTCCTGAACCACACTCATCACCAACAGAAACTTTGTAATAATGAATGCTTACTGTTTGAAACCACTAGGTTTCAGAGTAATTTTTTTATGCAGTAATAGACACTAACACAGGTTTTTGTGTGTAGTACTGAGGTGCTGCCTTAATAAATATTTAAGGAGGGAAAAATGAAACAAGATGAAACCAGAGAGGGAAACAAACCATAAGGAACTCTTAATCTCAGGAAACAAACTGAGGGTTGCTGGTGGGGAGGCGGGGGAGGGATGGGGTGGCTGCGTGATGGACATGGAGGGGGTATGTGCTATGGAGAGTGCTGTGAATTGTGTAAGACTGATGAATCACAGAACTGTACCCCTGAAACAAATAATACATTATATGTTAATTAAAAAAAACAGAAAAAAGTTTAAAAAGGCAAAAAAAAAAATTAAAAATGTGAGAGTGGCTTTTGAATAGAACAGTTAGAAGAGGCTACCAGGACTTTGACAATCACGTTAGTGAAAGCCCAAAGAATATTGGAGAGATGATCATCTGATTTTTATCCTTCTTTCTGTTAATGTGGTTTAATTGATTTTTAATTAATTTATTTTTGTACATTGAACCATCCCTGTGTCCCAGGGATAAATCCCGCTTGGTCATGGTGTATAATCCCTTTAATGTGCTGTTGAATTCAGTTTGTTAGTATTCTGTTGAGGATCTGTGCGTCAGTGCTCATCAGGGATACTGAACTGTAGTTGTCTTTTCTTATGGTATCTTTGTCTGGCTTTGAGAATCTAATCTTGGTTCATCTGGCGCCAAAGCTCCCACCCCTCCAAAGCTACTTCCCTTTCAAACAAATATGGAAGACTGGGAAGAGAAAAACGTCTTCAGGACTAGCTATGGAAGACTAAATGTTACTCTATGTTATTCCATAGGATATTAATGTAAGAAATAATGACAGCCTTTATGTGTAAGATAATGTGAATCCTCTGTATATTTTGAGGATTCTTCTCCATTCAAAGTCATGTAGAGTATATTTTAAGGGATTTCCCCCATTCCAGTCATGGGGATAGTTATTTAGGAGCTAATACTGAAGAAAGGACCCATGCTGAAGAATTGAACAGGCATCAATAAAAAAATGCAATTGATCAATATAAAATTAAAATATAGAATAGACCAAATCCTGTATCTTGAAGCTTTCCCACATAAAATTTTTGTTAAACCATTAAAATATGTATGTGTAGGAGGAATTGTATTTTTTAAATAGAAAATTGATGAGATTAGTGGCAAAAGCATGATGGCAGTTGAGAAGGCTGCCGGACACTGGAGGCAGAAAGTTCAGCAGAAGGATCTCCGATGTTGTCTCAGAGCTTATTCAGTCAAACAGCTGGGCTTCTGAGAAATGTTAAGGTCATAATTTCCCAGCAGTGTTAGCAGAAGCCCAAGGTAGAGGAACACTCACCTCGAAGAGATTTATGGATGTCAATTTTGACTAATAGAGTGAATCTCTAAATAGAGCTGTAGGAAAGGTGTGTCTGGGTGGCTCAGTTGGTCAAGCATCTGACTCTTGATCTTGACTCGGGTCATGATCCCAGGGTTGTGAGATTAAGCATTGTGTTGGGCTCCATGCTGGGCATACAGTCTGCTTAAGATTTTCTCTCTCCCTCTCTTTCTAGTGCCTCTCCTTGCCCTAAAAATGACGAGTTGTAGGAGAACTACAAAATATTTAAGAGAATTGTGTCAGCAGAAATATTACCATCTTAGAGTGATTCCCAGTTAGTATTCAAAATTCTTGATCGTTTCATAATTTCAATTTCTTTCCATTTAAGGACACCGATTTGTGAAGCTAGAAGATCTAGATTTAAATCCTTGTACTTCTAGTTAGCAGTGGTGTTGACTGTTAAAGATGCTTAAATTTTCTAAGCCTCATAGTGTTGTTTTGAAGAAAAAATACAACAATATATTTAAAAATTTTTGTATAGCAGGAGCTTAATACATTTTAGCTTTTAAAATGAATTGCTACAGATAACTTACGAGTTCTCTGAGATCAAGATTCTGCTTTGGCATTACCCTGGAACACACGAGGAGACAGAAAAAACCGTTCCATCCTCTGCGGGCAGAAGGGCAAGCAATTCTGTTCACATTCCCTTACCCACCTGGGCAAATAGGATGTTAATAAAGATACCTCCATTAGAGAAGATGAATGTGTTCTTTGGCAGCTTTTATAAAATTCAGAAATTATAAATAAAAATTATAATGTTTATTGTTATTTAAATTATAATGTAAAATTATAGTTTATCAATGAAAAGATTCAAAAATATAAAAAAGTTTAGTGTAATAAATGAAATCTCTTCCCGCTCCCATTCCCATCCTGGTCCTCAGTGATAATTATATGCCCTTCAGGACTTCTATGCATATATGTATGAAAAGTATTATGTAATTCTTGAAGAAAATTTAAGTCATCCACATTTTCTTTCTGAAGAATAATCACCGTCAAATTCTGATGTGGGGGCACCTGGGTAGCTCAGTTCATTCATCATCTGCCTTTGGCTCAAGTTGTGATCCCGGGGTCCTGGAATCCACCTCCACATCAAGCTCCCTGCTCAGTGGGGAGTCTGCTTCTCCCTCTCCCTCTGCTCCTTCCCACTGCTTTTGTTTTCTCTTGCTCTCAACTAACTAAATAAAAAATCTTTAAAAAATTCTGCTGTGTACTTTTAGCCTGTGTGCTGTACACAAGCACACACATACAAACATTTTAAAACTTTATGAAACATAAGCTCATAAAGAATTTTAAGGATTGGGGCGCCTGGGTGGCTCAGTGGGTTAAAGCCTCTGCCTTCCACTCAGGTCATGATCCCAGGGTCCTGGGATCGCGCCCCACCCACATGGGGCTCTCGGCTCCGCAGAGAGCCTGCTTCCTCCTCTCTCTCTCTGCCTGCCTCTCTTGCCTACTTGTAATCTCTGTCTGTCAAATAAATAAATAAAATCTTTTTAAAAAAAGAATTTTAAGGATTGTTATGGCCTGCTGTCCTCATTTTAGACCTCGAAGAATTCTTGTATCTGGATATAAGAGCTAGCTAGCACTACCGATTGCTGCCATTCATTGGAATTTAGCTTTTGACTTGAGTTGCTAGGAAGGGTGGAAAGCAGCATCACTTGATACATTGCATTCAGCAGTGTTTTTAGATCAGGGAAACTGATTTGTATGATTTATCTTGGTTGAAACTCAATTTTGGTGTCTGCCTCCCTCCCGATCTCCCTCAACCAGTTCTTTCATTCAGAATAGCATTTAACAAAAAGCACAACTCAGAAAAAGAAAATGGAAGAGTTGCTTCAGTAAATATAAAAAGCTTATCCTCTGTTTGAAGCTAGGACCTGGAAAGTTGTAATTCTTTCTATCGAAATGAGTTGTTGTTACCAGACTATTGACTTTAGACCTTACTTTCTTGGTATTTTCTCAGCCCTAGATAGCCAATATTTACATTGGTAAATATTGAATTGTCATTTGAAGTATTCAAGGGTGTTTTAAGACTTTTCAACATTGTGGATGTTCTTACATTTGGAGAATTTATGCTGAATCATGGCAAACACCTAAAATCCATTCACATTAAATAGATTTTTTTGGGCTATTTTAGCTATTTATCATAGCTATTTTTTTTGCTCAGTATTTTAAAAAATAATTTTGAGTTTTCTAAGTAAAAGTTATTTTGCTCTAATGAGTCATACTTTTAAAATTTCTCACATATTTTTTGTATTCTTAGGAAAGCTCTCTGCAATGACAGTATTCAAAGGGTGAAGTAGTCCTAGAGTTATAATGTTTTTACTTCTAAGTTTTGGAAGACGCTTTCCTGTTCTCATGAGCAAGAGTTTAACGAGGTTAGAATGATTAGAATCACATTAGAACACACAGAATAATCTATGGTTTGGGTCTTCCTCCCAGAGATTCTGATTCATTTGATGTAGGACGGTGCCAGGTACCAGGATTTTTTTGAAGCTCCCCAGACTCAGACTCAGGAGATTCTAACATGTAGTCAGGATTGAGAACCCCTGGTTTAACATTAATAAATACTTGAATATATTAATTAGTAAACAAAATTTTAAAATAAAAATAAAATATATTAAGTATTATTAATAATATAATATAGTATAAGAATATAATAACAATATATTAAATATTACATATAAGTATGTAATACATATACATAAGATAGTATAAATAACATATAAGTATATCATTATAATATATAAGATAAATACAAATATATAATAAATATAAATAAAAATAAAGATAAATTCTCTAACATAAAACATGAACGATATAGCTAATTCATGGGGAATACGTTCAAAAAGTCTAAAATTCTGGTGCTTTCATTGATATGTCATGATTACCTTGCCATTAAAAAGGAAATTAATAATTTCATGAGAGAATTGAGATTACTGGACAGTCTGCTACTTGTACTCAAGGAACAGGTCTCTGGCACTACAGCAGAATTCTGAGTACAGAACATGGTGCAAGACTTCATGGTGTTGACATCTCAGGAAGACTCTGTCATAGTCACATGCTGGAAGAAATTTTGTGTTGCCAAATGTGGCTGTGGAAGATCTTTTCAATGCACAGAGTCAAGATCTGTCTTTAGAAGGTAATGATTCATTGAATACAGGAGACTGGGTTGTATCATCTCTTGAGGGCCCCCATAGTTCTATGAATTTCATCTCACAGGATGAACAGCTCTAAGGAGTCAACCAACACACTGTCCTGTAAGAATTATTGTCAGGAATAACTCCAAATATGACCCAGCCTTAGTTCCTCATGGGTTTATTGTCTTATGATCATGAGCTGAAAGACATGAAGCATTTGATATTGGACATCAGATCAGGAAGAAGATATTGAGGCCCAGAGGATAGTTTTGGGTGAAGATATGAGATTGAATGATCCTCAGATACATCATCCCAGGAGCCTTGTCAAAACTTGGATGGTTGTTTTAATACAAGAACAAACTAGCATGAGGCACCTGGGTGGCTCAGTGGGTTAAGCCTCTGCCTTCAGCTCAGGTCATGATCTCAGAGCTGAAACACAAGAAGCAGCTTCATGACTATTTTACCAGGAGGTATATTTTATTAAGCTATGAACCAGCATTAAGAGTCTTCTTTCAAGTGTATTCCTTCTGCCCTGGCAAGTTCCTGGCTCTACCACAAGCTATATAGCATTGGGCAAGTTACTTAACCTCTCTGAGCCTTAGTTTCTACATCTATGAAATAAAGACAATAATAGTATCTACCTTGTAGGTTGTTGGTGAGGATTAAAGGAGTCAACACATAAAGTGTTTACAACAGGACCTGACATATGGTAACCCAATAAATGCTAGTTACTGCTATAATAATACCATTGGATGAAAGGGAATTATTTCACAGAAAGAAGGAAAAGTCATGTCTTTAATTAACTAGAAGTTTAGAGAAAACAATTATGAAAACTGTACAAAGCCTGCCCTCTATCTCACAATATTTTGGGGAAGACAGACACACATAACCCAAATAAATCTGATGTAAAGCAGAGTATCATATAGGCCACAACAGATACTGAATGATGGGTTTTGGGAGTATGAGGAACATTAGGGTCATTGGTTGGTTGTCTCCCTAAAAACCATCTCTCCTTGCTTTCTTAAAATCTTTCAAGGGGCACCTGGGTGACTCAGTTGGTTAAGCATTTGACTCTTGATACCAGTGCAGGTCTTGATCTCAGACCTGGTGTTGGGCTCCAAACTGGGTGTGGAGCCTACTTTAAAAAAAAAGTCCTCCAGATTTTTTTTTGAGAAATAATCCCTTCCTCATTTCAGTGATATGTTTTTGATGTTATCAACCCCACTCTGAATTGCAGGGTTGGATTCTGATTGATCTAATCCTATTGGCATCCTTCTTGCCTGCTATGATCTAAATGTTTAAGTGCACCCCCCCAATCCATATGTTGAAATTCTCATTTCCAAAGTTGATGGTATTGGTAGGTGGGGTCTCTGGGAGGGTTATTAGTTCATGAGGATGGAGTCCTCATGAATGGGATTAGTGTTTTTATAAAAAAGACCACAGAGGACCCTCTCAACCTCTTGCACCATGTGAGGACAGAGCAGGAAGATGACTTTCTATGAAGCAGGAGTGGGCCCTCACTGGACACCAAACCTGCTGGTAACTTGATCTCAGACTTCTCTGACTCCAGAACTGGAAAAAATAAGTTTCTGTTGATTATGAGTCACCCAGTCTATGGTTTCTTGTTATAATAACCCTGAATGGGCTAAGACACTGTTCCTATAATTGGTGTAGGGATGTAGGCAAATGAGATACAAGAAGTTTTTCCTGAAGACAAAGAGTCTTCTTCAGTATTTCTCAAGTTCTTCCAGCAAAGAATTTTCTCTTTTTGTGGACAGTTTATTATGAGGATATACAACCATTTTTTTTTTCAACTATGAAGAGATCCTGAGAGCAGAATTGAGAAGATCACAAAAATGGCAGGATGACACACTGAGACTCTCGACAAAACTACCTGAAGCCAGGTAGTTTTATAACTTACAGCAACATGATCCTTTACATTAACGCAGCTCAAGTTAACTATTCTGTTGCTTAAAACCCAAGAAATCCTGACTGTTGTAGTCAGCGAGACAGTAATTCACGTGGGCAGGGCAGGAAGGGCAGGAAGGGCAGGGAGGGCAGGGAGGGCAGGGATGGAAAAACTTCCTGGAACCTGGTTTTGAAGAGATGTTAGCCTCCTACAGGCAGATAGTAGAATAAAGTACATCCCAAGCAAAGAGAGCACCTTGAGCATAAGCCTGGAGACAAGAAAATCTGAGGCATTTTCTGGAAGAGGTCAGTGGACCCTGTCTGGCTGGACTATACAGTATGTATATGGTACATTGAAAGGTAACCTAGAAAAACAGGAAGCTGGCAAAGAATGAAGCCTTTGAACACCAGGCTTAGGATTTGGGGCTTTATGCTGTGTGTAAGTGCCAACTGTCAGAGATAAAAGACAGCTGAACCTTGTGTTTTAGAAAGATAACTCTGGCAGCAGAGTGATGGATGGACTGGAATATTCCAGGACAAAGGCAAAATGGTCATGAATCAAGGCAGTTTGATGAACAAAAATAAGGAGTGGATTAATATAAGAGATGGACAGAATGTAGACCAGATTGGATTTGGGTGGAAAGGAAAAGACAAGGAAATGTCATGCCTATAAAGTATGGAGTATAGTGTCGAGAAGGACTCTGCCCTTGAGAATGCTGGAGGAGGCAGTGTGGGAGTGAAGTGCTGAAGAGTTCAGTTTTTGGACATTTCAAATTTAAGACATCCGTGGAACATACACACAGTGAAGTGTAGGAAGGGTTGGAGATTAGAGTCTGGAGCTACTGCAGGACATCAGAGATGGAAAGCACAATTTTGTAAGTGATTCCCACAAAGAGAATAATTAACGTCATGAAGGGAAATGAGTTCCCTGAGAAAGTTGTAGAAAAGCACATAGGAGGATGACCAAAAAGTTGAACAAGGGAGCTCAAGCCTCTGAAAGCTGGAGATGGCTGAAGATACAGGTGTGTGCAGTATTATGAACATCAGACAAAGGCAGAGCTTCAAAAGGGGATGGACAGCAGGATGGATATTGTAGAGATGCCGAGCAGAGTCAAGACTGAGAAGAAGCTATTGTCCTTGAAGAGAGAGGGAGAAGGACAGCCTCTGCTCTTTCAAGAACCTCTGTAATGAAGGAAAGGTAAAAGTTACAGACAATGAAGTACCTTAGGGAAAAGCAAGGTCAAGTTTTCTTAGGACAGAGAAATGCAAGTGTTTCTGTACACAATCCAAAGACTATTCTAACGTCTAATATTTTCGATGTGTTGCTTTGTTACTAGACTCATTTTCTCCACATCTGGAACTTCTATTTATATTATGTGGTCAGATGCATAAAATGACTCCCTTATGGCCTTTCATGTGCCTATAACCAGCCTGACCAATTTTTGGATGATTATCAGTTAGATCTGAAATTGTATTTTTTATACTATTTAAAAATTTCCCTCTGTGTGGAGTTTCCCTTGGTGAGTAGTTTCATTTGGTGGGTTTTCTTTTCTCTTCTTTTTTAAAATGTGCACCAAGGTAGTGAAGTATTAGAAGTGAATGTTCAAAAATACTGCTCAGAGAGAGAATTTTTACTTGTGCCTCAAGGGACTACTCACCAATGTTTTGGAAACTCTGAAGACTATATTTATATACAAAGAACATAAAACTTTTCTGCTGTCATTGACTAGCTCTTAGTGCTGGTGAAGCAACATTACTGGGAACACTCTTTATTCTGTAAAAATGTGAACAGCACTGAAATCTTGTACGACTAACCTGGAAGTGCATGTATTTTTCCTATGAAGGATGAGTGACTTGTAACTATTCGCTGGGAAACAAAGGCTTAAAAAACAAAAGCATTATTCAGTTCTTGAAAAATTTTGATAAGTTTTTAAAAGGGGAGATGGTCTTAATTCACTGGAAAATGGTTACAATCTGCAAAAGACACTGGCGTGAAATTCAAGTCACACATTTCTTGTATAGCACATGCAAATCTAATAAATGTTTTTTTTCCTTTTTCTTCATTACTTAAGATCAAAAACAAAACTCCAATTGACCCTGCTTAAGAAATTAAGAACTTTTTCATTCTGCCTGTGTCTATGTTGCCATTGTATAGTTTTCTTTATCTCAACAAGTCAAGCTCTGTAAAGATAACTGTGAGGATACCCAAGAGACATGTGATTCTGGGGGGGAAAAGGCGAAGGAAAAATAAAGACCAGCAGAAAGGAAGATGACAAAAATCATTTGAAATCCATCAATGTATTGAGAGGTGAGTAGGCACGAAATGTTAGGCACTAAGGATACAAAATGAATTTGATCCAATGTCTGCTTTTGAGGGCGAATCATTCACATAAACATATGAATATATTATGTATCATATCATGTAAGTGCTGTGTGTATATAGGAAAAGGAAAGCAATTTCTTAGCTCTGTGAATAACATAATAATTCATATTGATTTGTCTAGAAAAAAGTATAAATTCAACAAAGCTCTGGATATATTTATTAAACGTATGGCTATTACTTAAACGTGAATTTAAGAATGTAAGATATGTGATACATAGCTAGCATATATAATTTGCACCCCATGGTATCTTTGACAATAGCTCTATTTAATTAGGCATGTCCCCATAAGTCTATAGTATAGAAGATACATTTTACTAAATAAGCATAATCATTATGCATTTCACCATTCTTATTAAAACTTAAAACCATCCTTTTAGACTCAACTACTTGCTCAGGTAAGACTTAACCCCTGATTATTTCTTCTGAGAAGATTTCAATCGAAGAAGACTTGAAACAGAAAACTAAAACATACCACTTGGGAAGGACGTTTGACCTGAGTATTGAAGGTTGACTAAAATTTTTCCAGGAGACCAAAGGACCAATAAATAAATAAATAAATAAATAAATAAATATCCATGATGGAAAAGAAATGTCCCAAGTCCTAAATGCACAAATAATTATGTGTATAGTAAAAACTACCTTCCTTTAGAGGAAAGGATCAGTGGGACAGAGGTTGGAAGCAATATGAGGATCCACCAGGTTGAGATTCCTAGTGTGGATAAAGGGGAGATCCTGCCCTTCATTCTTTTTTTTTTCTCCCTGTGTAGAACATATCTTTCTTTTTTATTATTATTTTATTTAAACTCAATTACTTATCATTAGTTTCAGATGTAGAGTTCATATTCATCATTTGTAAATAACACCCAGTACTCATCATATCACACGCCTTCCTTAATGCCCATCACCCAGTTACCCCATCCCCCCACCCACCTCTCCTCCAGTAACCCTCAGTTTGTTTCCTCTTTCTTGGTCATTTGTCCCAGAGTGATTCTCCTAAGTCACCCTTGGCCTACTATCTGCTTGGGAAAATGGAAGTGATCATCATAGAGAGGCTGAGGAAGCCAGTGGCATTGACTGACAGTCTCATCCCTTGGAAGAGACCAACCCTCAATAAGAAACTATCTCTATGTGCTTGGAGGGATCTCTCTTGGGTGTTTAATACCTCTCTGTCTTTCAGTTCTGACTCCACCTCTTGTTGTGGGATTTTAGAAAAGCTAAAACTAAACCTCACCCCTGCAACCCCCGCCTTTGCCACAAGCCACTGTGAGTATCTTCTACATTGGGTAATTGTAAATGTTAAAAGAAGATAATCCAAGGAAACTACCTGGCACATAAGTAAGTGCTCCCCAAATCTCCTCCATCTCCTTCTTCTCTAAAAAAGTAAAGAGTGTCTTGGCTTCTATTATGTCATTGATTAACGGTGAGAAAATTATGCATCCATTATTTGCAAACAGATAAAGCACTTTTTGGGCAAGACTTTTAGGAAGGCAAAGGAATACTACTGAAGTTAAAAATAAAAAATTTCTTGTCTTTACTTCTCTTTTCTTTTTTTTTTTTTTAAGATTTTATTTATTTATTTGACAGATAGAGATTACAAGTAGGCAGAGAGGCAGGTGGGGAGAGAGAGGAAGCAGGCTCTCTGCTGAGCGTAGAGCCCGATGCGGGGCTCGATCCCAGGACTCTGGGATCATGACCTGAGCCGAAGGCAGAGGCTTAACCCACTGAGCCACCCAGGCACCCCTACTTCTCTTTTCTACTAAGATTTGCTAATAATGATTGCTGCCCTCATGGGATGTTCTAAGGATAAAGCAAAGCATGAAGTGAAGTATTCGGAACAGTGTCTGCCCAAAGGAGGTACGTGATGAATGTTGGCTACTTTTATTATTTTCTAACATCCTTCTCTTGTGCTGTGTGCATTTTCAGTTGATTATTTAAATTCCTTGCTTGCTTTCCACCTTAAAAAATGGTTTTATTTATATGTATGTGAGCTATAACAAGAAACTGAATGGGATAGTTTGGGGAGGGCACATAGACATAATTATTTAAAGTAACTGGGATTTTTCCTTTGTGGGTGGCAAGTAATTAGATTCTGTTTCATCCATTTCACAAAAAGGAATTTGTTTTATATTTATTAGAATGTTAGAGTTTAGGAATAAAACCAACCGCTAATAGAAACGTGCAAGTCAAACCTGGCTTTGCGGAGACATAGCCTTTTTTTCCCTTGAATATACACATATATTTTGAGTTTAAGTTAAAAAAATAAATCACACAGAGAGTGAAATAAATGTGTGTGTGGAAGGAAGGTGAATGACAGATAAAGGGTATGCTTATAATCTCCCATGACATGATAGTCATGAGTACAGATGTGCTACGAAATCAAGCCAACATCTGGCAAGTCGTAAGCTCTTGTAAGTTAAACAAATATTGGAAACAAATTAAAAGAAGTAAACATGGGAAAGTGTTATGCAAATAGGTAATCAACAAATGGCAGTATTTGAAAATATAACAGACACTAGAAGAGAGAGTTGATCTTTATATTTTTTATTTATAAAAGTAACACTTTCTTCTTTTGATGAAGTGGTATAGAAATATATGAAATAAAAAGTGCAAATTCTCATCCATCTGTCTCTTTGTCTCACCATGTCCCAGAGGTAATGTCAAGATACTGACTGTGGAAAAGTTAGTGACAGTATACTAGTTCAGGCATCATTTTGGGTAAGTTACATTAAAATTTTTTTAGCACGGAAAATTTTAAACATGTAATAGTAAATGAAATGAAATGAAATGAAATGAAATGAACCCATATATACTCAGCATCCAGTTTCCACAATTATTAAATTTTTGCTAGTCTTCATTTTTACTTTTTAACATACGAAGTCCAAAATGTTTATAGTGATGGAGCCAAATTTGGCATCGTGGAGTATAATTTATGTAGCGTGCTTTGGTGATATGAACAATGTATATTCAGCGTGCATGAAACCCAAAGAAGTAGCTAGAATATAGAACACTCTGTGACTGAGTTAAAGTTGCCCTAGAGGGAGCTACGTGATGACAGCTCATTTCTGCTCATATTGCCTTTATTTTCAGCATTGTAACTGTAGTCTCTAGGGGCGCCTGGGTGGCTCAGTGGATTAAAGCCTCTGCCTTCGGCTCAGGTCATGATCTCAGGCTCCTGGGATCGAGCCCCGTACGGGCTCTCTGCTCAAGCGGGGAGCCTGCTTCCTCCTCTCTCTCTCTCTCTGCCTGCCTCTCTGCCTCCTTGTGATCTCTGTCAAATAAATAAATAAATAAATCTAATAAAACAAAACAAAACCCTGTAGTCTCTATTATAGTGCCTAGCACATAGTAGGTGCTCAAAAACTGCTATTGAATGGGTGAGCCTTATTTGCAGTGTAGATCTCTGTAGCACAAAGGCGGCCACACACTGTATGTAGCATGACTGATCTTCATAGAATGCTTCCTATGTATTAGTTGCTTACTATGTGCTAAGTGTGCTCACCAGCTCTTGGGTCTTATTCTAAGTGCCTTATGTGAAATAACTCATTTAATTCTTATTAAAAAACCCTATGAAGTAGGTACTATTATCATCTTTTGTGTCTCATAGGTATGCGACCAATAAATAGGTCAGGATTGCATGGATAGTAAGGGGTAGATCTGAGGGTTAAGCCCTTGTAGTGTGGTCCCAGAGTCTGTGGCACTCTTTGCTGCTTCACCCCCAAATGTGTCTGAATCCCATCTCTGGAGCACTGAACAGACTTGGGCACTTTGATAGGCCGTGGCTGTACCTGTACTGCAGGATTAAGTCACGAAATTACTTCATTGGTGCCAGATAATGGGAGGGTGTTGCCCATAGACCAGGCGTTTTTCAAAAAACAGACTTTGTCATTTTTCATGAACATAAGGCACTTCTAAGTACTGTGTGGGAGGGAATGTGGTAGACTGATTTCATTGAGACCCTGCCAAATTCTGGTCTTGTGGCCATCAAAGACGCATCATTTCCTCCAAGACTTCTAAAGGGGGCTATTACCACGGGCCTGCAGGTTCTGGTTTGCATTCGGAGGAGACACTATCTTCCTAAGTGAGACCTGGAAGAGGAAGTGTCATGAATTGTAAATAAGCCTGAGAAAAAAAGAATTGTTTGGAGATGGAAATGGAAATGGATTAAAATGGCCTTTTCCAAGCCAGGTTCCAACCCCCTTCCCCAGTCCAGCTTTGCCAGAGCCTGTCCTGTTTTATTTGCTAAGTTTATTCGCAGGAAGGGAGGAGTTTTTTTAAGGAGATCTGTGCCTCTTCCCAATAACTATCTCCTGGATCAAATATTAGTACATCTCTATTGGGAAACATCATGCCACTATTAAAAAGAATAAGATGGAACCTTACGGGTTGATGTAGAATGATCTTCAAGTTATATTATATTATATTCTTAAAAAGATTTTATTTATTTATTTAGGAGAGAGAGGGAGGGAGAGAATGAGCAGGGGAGAGGAACAGAGGGAGAGGGAGAAGCAGGCTCCCCTTGGGATCACGACCTGAGCCAAAGGCAGATGCTTAGTGAACTGAGCCACCCAGACATCCCTCAAGTTATATTTTAAAGTAAAAAAAGCCAACACACAATACTTATACCCAGGCCACTCTTGGTGATCTTAAACATAGAAGAAAAGCAATACTTCACGTTGGGTATTTCAGGAAGGGGGGTTCGGCCTAGATGCAGAAATAATAATTCTACCTCCTCATCTCCCTGAAGGATGGTCCTTTAAGACAGAGAGATCTGCAAGATCCCTATTTAAAGAACTTTGAGGAATTTGGTGTCTCTCTCTAAGTGGGGAGAAATGGAGAGAAAAGAAGGGGGGAAAAAGCGTCTAAAGGACCTGAATTCTCCAAACAGCTCCATGAGGAGTCTACGCATGCAGAGAGATCGCTGTGCGGTTTGGTACAGAGTGTTCTGTGTGCCCGGAGTCTGATCCCGGAGCATTTGCTTCATTCCGTCTCCAGTGAAGCTGGCCTGCTTTGCCTCAGCCTGGCCTGAGGGTATCATGTCTGGGAGCTCTGTTCTGAAAAGGGGCCTGGTCAAAAGCTCAGGAAAAGTCAAGTAGGGGCTCCTTGTCAGGTAACAAGGTGGACAAAAGTCCCTTGTCAAGGAGAGAGCCTCACTCGGATGGGTGGCTCTCACAGTGCGGGTGTGCTAGAGCCCTGGGTGCCTACAGCTCTCTGCTGTAGGTTTTTGGTGAAAGCCCACTAAAGGGTCTCAAATTTAAGTGCCTTTGGGGACTAGGCTGGTAACCTAAAAACATTTGAAGATGCCAGGTGTAAGAGGAAATAGGAAAGAAAGAGGAAACACGCTGGAGAACTTAGCATGTATATTCTGACTAAATACATTCAGAGTCGGATTTTTAAACTATAGTTGTTTTTTTTGTTTTTGTTTTTTTTTTCTAGGCAAGCAAACTAGGCTGCAGTCACCGCCGGTTTGCGATCCTGCATTCTCCTGGGCTCAGTATCCGCTTTTCCCTGGTCGCTTCAACCTGCTGCTGATCCACGGTCTGTCCCCCAGCCACTTCAGGAACGCGCGGGCGCAGAAGACGGTCGCAAATTTCGGTACTCCTGAAGGCTCCGTGTCCCTCGCCTGCACTGGCAGCGCTTTCCCCTGCTTCGATATCACGCAGCCCCCAGCCGCCTCTCGGAGGGCCCCAGCCTACTCAAGCTTGGAGTGTTTCGGAAGCCCTTGCGGGAGTTGGTGCGCCTGGGACGTTTCGGGGCCACACGCAGTCCCAGGCAAGCCGGGAGACCGGGAGACCGAATCCGCACGGGAAGCAGCGGGTCCCGGCCTGGTACCCGGCTGAGAGGCGGGGCCGGCGGCCGAGGGGAACCCCGCCCCAGCCCCGCCCCTCACAGTCCTGCCCCCAAGCTCTAGAGTTTCGGCTTCCAGCTCTCGCACTGCACTAAGTCCCGGGACCCCGGGAGAGCTGGCGGTGGGTGGTTGTGTCTCTTCTGCCCGCGCAGAGCATCACTTGCGCGCTGCCGAAAGCCCGGAGCGGTCGCGCAGCGGGGATTTCCTGCCCTCCCGGCCCCCGCAGACGCTCCTGCAAGCCGTGCGGGAGCCAGGGCACCCTCCCCTTTGCGCCCACAGTCCTGCACTACGGCGCCCGTTCCACCTCCGCGCCTTCTTCGCGGGACAGGCCCAGGGGGAAAGAACCGGCGCCCGGGTCCTGGACACTGCGCCCGGCGCGAGGTGCGGGATGGAGAGCAAGGCGCTGCTGGCCGTCGCTCTGTGGCTCTGCGTGGAGACCAAGGCTGCCTCAGTGGGTAAGGAGCCCACTCCCTAGAAGGAAGGCGGAAAGGTCGGGTGCGGGCGGAGAGATGGGGGGGATGCGGAGAGGTCCTGGAGGCCGATCTTACTCGGAATCAGAGAGCTGGAAAGATGAAAAGTGACTTGACACTTTGTGTTTTTTCATTTACCAATGAGGAAACTGAGGCTCTTTGATTGGCTTAAGATTATCCAGAGATTTGGTGGTCTCCCGAGCACAGTTCCTTTCCCCCACGCCCCCGACTATGGTCTCCGACCGGGCCTCGGCTGGAGCTAGTGCTGCGGGGCCGACACACCCTCAGGCTCTCGAGAGGTCTGGGGTGGGAAGGCAGGCGCCCGGGGTTGGCAGGCAGGATGTGCCCCCGCAGGCGGGAACAGGCGGTGGAACTTTGTCCCGCTGGTTGCACGGTTCCAGCCCGGGGCGCGCGGAAGGACGCCTTGCAGGGAGCGCAAGCCGGTTTGCTCGGAGCGCATGTATCGTGCACTCAGCTCTGCTTCTGCAGGAGTCGAGCGGATCCCGGTGGGCTGTTCCCTTCTGGTCGGAACCCACAAACATGCCCACTGTATGAGGTGCAGTCCAGGGAAACTTTTTCCCCCTTCTTTGGTGCAAGATGATACTTCCCTTGCAGAGAGGAGGTGAAATTGGGCTCCGAGCCCGGGTTGTGACAGCCTCCCCAAATGTCTCCAAGTTAACAGTCACCTTTCAAAGCTTTGGTCCTTGGCATAAGCGCATGGTCAGAAGTTCACGTTCTGAAAACTTACTCTGCGGGACTAGGTAGCTAGATTTAGCTCCACTCCGCGCCTTCCTTGCCACGTATATTTCAGACTCCTTCAGGACTAAGAACACCCATGCTCTTGATGCAATACATGTCTGCCTTTCTCTCTTCGCTTTCCTCGCCCGATGCCTCTTTCTCATATCTCTTTTCTGTAGTCACAGTTTGTTGATTTCCAGACTTCCACTCTTTGGAGGGTGAGGAAGGGGAGAAGGTGGAGGGGAAAACATGTCAAATAATTCAGAGAGAAATTCCTTATATTGAAATGATAGAATCACATGTCTTTAAAAAAAAAAAAAGACACTCATATACAGTAAAAAGATCATCTGTCTATAGTTATTAAATTTTCTTAATAATGACTTGGTTCATCAGGGCCAGCTCCACCAGGGACGCTCATTTGTCCCTGACAAAACCTCTCTCTCCCCCTTCATGGTCTGGAACATGTGGTTGTTCTGTATCCCACAAAGAAGTGAGTTGCTTCTAAGCCTGGGGTGTTTCATAGCGCAGCATTAGTAACTGTAATCGGGTTGTCCTGAATATAATGATGAGGTTGCCCTTTTGGAGTGTGTGACTTGCTTAATTGGATTGGGCTGTAATTGGTGCCATCAAATTCTAGAGACAGAGGCACTGTTGTTTTTCCTTCCTGTCTTTGAGCTGGAAGGGTAATAGTGCACAAATTAATTAATTTTGGTTAGGGAATTTGAACATAGAAGGGCTTTTTATTGAGTAGCAGCATATGTGCTTCTTATAGTTATTTCTTTAGAATTTTCCGAAGAGTAGAACTTAAACTTGCTGATGAAAACGAATGAAGCTTAATGGAGCAAAACAAAATTGAATGTTGGTTGGTCTACAGATAGGAATTTAAAGATATCATTATTGATAAAGCCTTGTTGAAAAGATTTTTGTTGTATACATGTCTCTAGAATAATATGGTATTGTCTTAGCTTCCGATGAATGGAGAGCATATCTTTAATTAATTTTTTGAACATAAGAAAGTGTGTCTAGAGTATGAGATAATCTCTGATAATCATTTAAGAGAGATCTTCAAGAACCTCTTATTTTGGTGGTAGGATGAACATGGCTTATTTAGAGCTTTTTTTTTTACTACCATTTTCTTTCTCATGTGTGTGAATAATTAAGTTCCTTCACATTTGGATCATTGTACACATTGTGTTAAGTTACTGTTTTCAGTGTGTTTCTTAACCTAGTGTTTCCCAGACAGGTTTGATACTTGTACTCATCCAAATGAGTTGTTTTCATTTTCCTCATCTTAAAGTGAGACACCATCGTTAAAAGTCTTTTCTATTGCTTTTAAACACTTCACTTTATTGTTTATCTACTTTGGGTGCAGTTATTTCCTTCCATATTAAAAAATGCTGTGCTAAGTAACTGAACATGATAAGCCAGGTCAATAACTGTCCAAGAGTGTCCTATGACTGTGGGTGATCGAGTCATCTGAAATATTTGTGAAAATGCAGATTTGTAGGGCTCAGGATATCTTACACATCCTAAAGTTTAAGAATTACTAGCCCAAACACAAATCAGTACTGATACCAATTAGTTTCTGAGATTTATTGATATAACTTAATTTCTAGGTTTTTTTCTTAAAAAAAAACCTATGATATTGATCAACAAATCTACAGGTGTGTCAGCAACCTACTTTGCACATCTGGGTGAGCGTGTGGGAATAGGTGTGAGCAGTTATTCATTTTGTCTGCAGCTGTTCACATTGAGGTCCACAGATTCAATATACGGGATATTTGCGCTGGATATTTGCTCAGTCTCTTTACTCATACTTTTTCATATTTGCTAATACTGTCTTATTTACCCACCAAGATCAGTGCCAGTTTAGGCCTTGAGAGTCAGTGGTTCTTTTTAAAAATGTTTTTATTTACTTATTTTTTAAATTCTAGTGTAATTAACATACCAGCGTTCTATTAGTTTTGGGTCTACAATATAGTGATTCATCAGTTCTATACATTACTGAGTTCTCATCATGATACGTGTGCTCTTAATCTGCACCCCCTGTATCACCCGTCCCCTCACCCACCTCCCCTCCGGTAACCATCAGCTTGTTCTCTATATTTAAGAGTCTGTTTTTTATTTGTTTATGTTATTTCTTAAATTCCACAAATGAGCGAAATCTTCGGTATTTGTCTTTCTCTGACTTAGGTACTTTGTTTAGAATAATACTCTCTAGCTCCATCTGCGTAGTTGCAAAATGGCGAAGTTTCATTCTTTTTTATGGCTGAGTAATATCCCATGACATCTACCTCTTTCTTATCTACTCATCTATTGATGGACAGACACTAGGTTACTTCCTTATCTTGGCTAGTGTAAATAATGCTGCGATAAACACAGGGGTGCATGTATCTTTCTGAATTAGTGTTTCCATTTTCTTTGGGTAGAGAATCATTTGTTCTTAGTTGATGTGAGTTAAGGATCGTATGAAACCTGCAAGCTTACCCAGCATCCATCACTTTTTAAGGTGATGTTTTGGAGATCTTGTTTTTAAGGCCCTAGCATAACAGACAGGTTTTTTTTTTTTTTTGGATAGATTTTCATCATTTATTAGCTCTTCACTTGTAGTTCACAAAGAACTCTGTTTTCTTGCTGGGGAGTGATCCATGGTGAGGAATCTGTCCTGCGGTATTTTTAGGGGAAGACAGCTTCTTGTATCCTAAGCTTGGTATCAGGGAGAGCTCAGAGCTTTGATTAATAACTTGAGATTCCCCAATTTTAATTCATTAGTATTACACTTTTTTAGTTCCATTCTCTAAGAAAAAGTGTATTAAAGGTGTACGATATGGACACTGGCAAATGTCCCTCCTCCCCACCCCCTGCCCAGTTCCTCTCACCTAGTTTTAATGTACAGTTTTCCAACTTTGGCAGTTCAGTTACCAGAGGAAGTGCACTAGAGAATTGATAAAGGAAAATGAGACAATGTCATGGCCCCTCCTCCCCCCTTCAGGGTACATAGATGAACTGTATAGAAATCTCTCTTAGTGGTATTCATTAATCAGCAATTTAGTCAACTGTGTGCATCCTATGCTTTATAAGAAATGTCAGTGGGTCCTTTCCCAAGGGAGTGAGATCATCAGATGAAGGTTCATTTGGTTTCAATGTCCTATATCCTTTTGTAAGACCTTGAAGTTGGCAATGCAGGAAAACAGGAACTCCACCCTAGCTCCATGAATTGCAGAACTTTTGTGTTGGTTTATGACCATCTGCCCATTCTTCCTGTTATGACACAGTTTGTGAACTTTTACTGGGAATGGTGAAAAGTAAATTCACAGTTTTACACAATGAATTGCTGAAGAGGCCTTTTAAAGTATAGAGTGTGCATTGTTTATGGAAGGTGTTTCCTATTGGGTCTGACTCAGTGGCAACCATATTCATTTATTTAATTTGTTTCTAGGTTTGCCTAGTGTTTCCCCTGATCTACCCAGACTCAGTGTACAGAAAGACATACTTACAATTATGGCTAATACAACTCTTCGGATTACTTGCAGGTAAGGATTCATTTTACATTCAGATTTCCTATGTTAAGTAACTCCTTGTTTATTGAGGGAAAAATAATCTACATAAGCAGAATTGTAGTAGAGTTGTAGTAATTGTAAATAGTGAGGTTTTTAATAAGTGATTTAATAATGAAAAATGAGAAAGCTGTTCTCTCAGAAATTTTGTATGATTTTTCTGGGATTGTTTTCCTGCTCCTCTCTGCCCCCCCCCCCACAGTAAATAGTAGACATTTGATAAATATTGAATAAATAAGTGAAATTGAGGATTTTTCCCTTTTACCCTTAAGGGATGGAGTTGAAGGAGTTTGGGACCATATTTGTTATATTCAGAATGGCTCTTGGACATTTGTTTAGCCCTTGCCAGGAATTTTACTTTCTGATGAAATTATGACTGTAGTAGCAGTCTGATATTTGGTCATTAATATTACTGAGTGCATGTTCCGTATAGGTAATGGACTCATGCTTCGGCTTGATGTTCTGGAATTTTGCTAGCAAGATTTGCTAGCAAGAAGTCGTGCTATTGATTTTTTGCTAACAGGGGAAGCCGGGTTCTTTGAAAGGGAGAAGCATTTAGATTTTGTGTCATAGCCCCAGCCCCCAAAGGAAAGGTAGAAGACTTGGGGGTTTAATGCAGTGACCTGGAGACATCTCAGGAACCTCTCAGTGTGTCTTTGGCAGAGATGTGGGGTGGTGATATTGCCCTCACCAGGGGTGCACAGAGAACCTTGGTCAGCTTACTGCCATTGCTTACACTTGATGAACACCAGTGGTCAACATGACACAGGTCTATTTCAGACTGTAGACTGCAAAGGATACTCTCATCCCCTTATCAAGGGTAGGTAGCCCATATCCAGCCCTTGGGAAAAGACATGTAATTGTGCTATTTCTCCAGCTTTGCTATCTGAAGACACATTTCTTAGTGGATTTTCCTCTTACCCATCTTCAATAACAGAGGGTATTTAAAATCCCCAAAGATCCCATACTTCCTTTTAAAACTCATACAAAAGAATTTTTTAGGTCCTGGAAAAGCCATGGAGTGTGTTAAGGTAACTTTGCTCATGTAGCTGCAACTTTGTGGAAAGTTCAGATTCTTTGAAAGAAGTATCAATGATGTTGCTTTTCTTTCTTTTTTAATGTGGACTATCTCTCTTAGGGCTTTGCAGGGAAATGCTACAATGAAAGTAATCTTTGTTTGAATGCAGTCTGTATAAGGTTCTGTGAGGCTCTGAAACAATTGCGCCCTCTTCCTTCTGAACCTCACTTCTTATATTCCTACCTGCCACTGTTACCTGACAACTCTGGCTTCCTTGACATTTCCCTGATACTTCAGATATTCCTGTCCCAAGGCCCTTACATTTTCTGTTCCCTCTGCCTGGAATACTGTTCTTCCCTGTGTTTATATGGCTTCATCAAGCCCCCTCCCTCCAGAACTCTTTACTCTTTGCATATTCTATATTTTCTCCACAGTACTTATCACCACCTTACGCTTTACTTACACCATAAACTTTACTAAAAAAATTTCAGCTTCATTGAGGTTTACTTACTATTTCATTGCCTGTTTCTTTTAACTAGACTGAAGTTCCATAAAGGCATAGGTTTTTGTCTGATTTGTTCATTGTTGTGTCCCCAGACTTTAACAACACTTGGCACATAGCATCCGCTTAAGAAATATTTGTTGAGTGAATAAGTTAATTAATAGAAAACTCAGGAATTCTTATAAGTGGTGTCTGAAGCGGAGTTTATGGCTTTTTGTCATTTGCCCATTCAGTCTGTCATTGGTAGAAGGCGGTGAATCTATCTGTTGAGTTTATAAAAGTTTGAGAAACAAACCTTCTGTTTTCTTAGAAACAGCCTCATAGTGTGGCATTACCCATGATTACTTCCCTGGAATTGATTTTTCAGTGGAGAGAGGGACTTGGACTGGCTCTGGCCCAACAATCAGAGTGGCTCTGAGAAAAGAGTGGCAGTGACTGAGTGCAAGGACAGCCCCTTCTGTAAGACGCTCACAATCCCAAAAGTGATTGGAAATGATACTGGAGCCTACAAGTGCTTCTACCGGGACACTGACAAGGCCTCAACCATTTATGTCCATGTTCAAGGTAAGTAGTTACATCAAATTCATTTCCCAAGCTGATTTACCAGGTATAAAACACCACAGGCAGAGAAGAATCAAGGACAATGGAATGTGACAAAAGGCTCGCTCCAAAGGCTGTTTGCCAACAGGAATACACAAAGTTCTTTTCTCCAAGATTTCCTCTGAGAAAGAAAATCAGATTCATTGCTTTGCCCTGGAACTTGGGCCCGTTACATCTCTTGCCCAGTTAGTGTGGTTCTGCTCTTTGTTTCTAAGGGAAATCTGTGTTCACAATTGGCTACGGGGATTTATAAAAAGCCTTCTGACGTTTGAGAAAAAGAACCTGAAATCCTTGAAAAGGGGGCTTCAGGGGTGTGTTACGGAGAGGTTTCTGTGGAGAGATAGGTTATCTACAACAGGGTAGGAGATTTTCTCAAGAATGTCCAGGGAAACAGCCAAGGGCTCTGGAGCTTTTATGTATATGAGAACTTTTCTTTTCTGACTTACACTTCGTGAAAAACAATTTCCATCCTCTTGTGCAAATGAAGATACTACCGTAAAGGGCTTTTTGAGGACAGTGTTTCTTTCCTTTGCTGGTGTGGTGTGAGGTATTGGATGATATACAACATCTTTCTTGAGTTTGCAATTTGGGATTGACACCATGGAGGTCAATTTAACATCCATGTAGAATAAAACACAATGTTACATGTATTTAGTATGTACAATATAAATTATTTTTCTTTAGTGTTTCAAAAATCTTTTACTATGTTAATTTTCCTGTGGAAACCCGACCTGACTGATGATAGTTATAATTCTGTCATACAATTTTGGGGAATGTTAGTGTTATTAACATTAGTGCTAATTAACAATAATTAGTACTAATTAGTTAGTACTTTGCTTAGGTATACTAAATATTTTTCTTTTCAGTGAAAATGAGCTGTTTAGACATTTTATTTGCATATTTGTATAAATTTTTTCATCCCAGAGGATTTGAGGCAGGTGAAGATGGCTTAGACTTTTTTCCAGAAGCATCTTGGATATCTCCATTTACACATCAATAGTGCAGTATGGCCAGTGCCGTGGGAAAGTGGAGACTACATCAAAATAACGTATGTCATTCCTGAACTGCACAATATTTGAGAATTTTTTTTGCCCAGGGTGAGCACAGTCCAAGATAGAATTCTATGCCCTCCTCCTTCCTCTGCAGAATTTGAAAGAGACAAGGCTCAGATCTTCGAGAATTTCTGGCTCCTTTTGATCTGGCAGTCTTGGGAGATCAGGCTTTCTCAGAAGATTGCAAGGATTTCCTGCTTTTAGCCTGTCTGGAAATACTACAAGATGAACCTCTCCCATAGTATCTCGTTATTTCCTTCTCCCCAAGTCAGGAAACCTGAAGACATGTGAAAATTCATTTCGCGAGTTACAGTAAATATTTTATTTTGAGAGGATGGGTGGTTGTTTGGGTTTCTTTTGTTTATTTCCTTTTTTTGGAATACCGAAATAGAACTGATTTACTGAATAGCTTTAGTCTTACGTAAGGGGTTAACTTAGCTCCCAAGGACTTGTTCTGTAAGCAAGCTTGGTAATATTTCATAGTATGTGGATGAAAGTAGGTAATATTCAGAAGTAGCAATCGCTGGCACTGTTTATTTATGCATTGCCTGTCTTTGGGTATACCATTAAATTCTGCTTCCTGTCTAAGCCTAATGTTCTAGGAGATGAGCTATCCAAGATTTTTGTCATGAGGTTTAACAATGAGAAAGAAAGCACTGAAGTATTCCTTATGGACGGCCCTTTAATGTCCCTTCTGGTCCCTACCTTGCTTCCTTCGTCTTCTGACCCCATTCCCTCCAGCAATGGATGGAGCCAGGAAGTGGGTCTTGGCCTCATAAGATAATGGCTATGGCATGTGGTGGGCTGGATTGGCTGCCTTTCTGTGCTTTCCAGCTGGGAAGGAAATCAAACTTCTGCTGTTGCAGGGAATTAGCTGCCTTTCTCCCTCTGGCTTAATTAACTCTTTCTTTACTTTGACCAGACATCCTGAAGAGCTCTGGAAATTCTCGATCAGGTGTGTTGGGCATAGCAGTCTGAATCATTATCTCTGTGAGATTGCAAGTACGATTTCACAGTACAGCGACTCTGTCTCTGGGGAGTGGACTATTTTTCCAGAGGTGTATTCACACGTAGGAAAAATGTTTGAATGACATTAAAATCTCTTTAGTTTTCTTCTCACTTTTTGCCATGGGTTTTTTTTTTTTTTTGCGTTTTTGTCATTGAAGATTTAATGGTTGCTGAATTTTAAACTGAACTCAAAACCACTGATCATTATTTTATAAAGAATCCCATACCTAGTGCTCACAATCTTAAAATACCCACATCATTTTTTTTCTTGAATAATTGAATCAAAAAGTTGTTTTCTGCTTATTTTAAGGATCCTTTGGAATCCATTGCTTTATTTTCATGGCCCTTGGACATTATTTGCTTAAAAAGAGAATAGGCTTTTTTTGTAAGCATCAATAAAATTCAGTAGGTAAACTACAGATTTAACTTCAAAATTAATTTAAAATTTAAAAAATGACTTTAAATTAATGTACTTGAAAAATATTTAGTGTCTATGAAGAATATATATTTGTATATGAAAATGTATATGAAAAATGAAGTACACTACTTCATTTTGAAAAAAATCATAATGATCCATCTGTTTCAGTGTGGAACCTATAAAATACATTTTACTTGTTGATGATCCTAATGAAAGGAGTCAATTTCATTCTAGGGGTTTTCTTTCAGATTTTCACACATACACACACACATATACACACACACCCTTTCTGCAGCATATCTTTGGAGCCAGAGATCTACCAGCGGACCAGTCTGTGGATTCCTTTGCCTGCTGTGAAATGTCATTCTCAATCATTTGCTTCTCTGGTTAGAGTTTATGAACTGGAAGCAAAATCAACTTTTCAGTAAATGCCATTAACTAAGGGAATTAATTTTTCTTCCAGATTACAGATCTCCATTTATTGCTTCTGTTAGTGACCAACATGAAGTTGTTTACATCACTGAGAAGAAAAACAAAACTGTGGTGATTCCATGTCTTGGGTCCATTTCCAACCTCAATGTATCACTTTGTGCAGTAAGTTACATCTTTTTCAGTCATTTCTCATGTTTTCATAAGGTTAAGGTGGGTAGCCTATATGTAATACATTATCAGCCGTATGTTTTAAAGATCCTCTGGGAAGGGTCAAAAGGATAATAAAGCCAGTTTATATTCTTTAGTGATGAATTCTTTAGTGATCATTTTACATGATTTTCACTTTTGGATAGCACTTTATTCAATATTTGATATTTCTTTTCTACCCAGAGGTATCCAGAAAAGAGGTTTGTTCCTGATGGTAACAGAATTTCCTGGGACAGTAAAAAAGGCTTTTCTATCCCCAGCTACATGATCAGCTATGCTGGCATGGTCTTCTGTGAAGCAAAAATTAATGATGAAAGTTACCAGTCTATTATGTACATAGTTGTGGTTGTAGGTAAGTGGACAGTTTTCTTTCTGTATTATTAAATCAGACATTAAAGACTAGCTTCCTATATTAAGATCCTGGAGATTAAGGTACTGGGTGAAGGACAAAGGATATTGGAGAATATATTGATTCAAGATCTAGTGTGGGGCAATCCATTACATCTACTCTTCTCTACTAAATAAACCTATGCACAACTGAGTTTTTCTATTTTCTTGCCAAAAGCAAGGATGGAAAAGAGTGTTATTATTGGAGCATATTTTATGGAAAATTCAGTGTTAAGAACATTGCTTGGCATCAGTTCTTTTAATTATACCTATTTTATGGAAAGCTCTATAATTTACTAAGGATGGGTTTGTTGGCCATTGAGTATTCACAAATACTGCTTTTCTAGCCACTGAGCTACATCTTTGAGATGTAGTTTTGCTTTGTAAGTCTCTGTAGTTTTGCTTTGTAAGTCTCTGTAGGCCATTTTGCTGGGAAGTACCAAGTATTGGTGAGGCCCTCAGGGAAAAAAGATGTGGCACATTTTGAAGTTGCATCATTTTTGAAAAAATACATGCTAAGTGATAGATTTGTTTTCTCTTTCTCTGTGTTTTCAATTTCCTTGCTCCAGGGTATAAGATTTATGATGTGGTTGTCAGCCCCCCTCTTGAAGTTGAGCTGTCTGTTGGAGAGAGGCTTGTCTTAAACTGTACAGCAAGGACTGAACTAAATGTGGGGATTGATTTCAACTGGGAATACCCTTCTTCGAAGGTAACACTAACACTGCAAAGCCAGGCCTCTCAATACTTTGATAATAAGCCGCAATGGAGTTGACTTGAGAGATAGGGACCTCTCTGGCCAGATAAAATGTAAGGCCCTTAACTCACTCACAGACACACACACACACACACACACACACACACACACAGTTTAAAAGAACCGCAGAACATAGAGCATCCATGGAAAACTAATGCAGCGCCAAGAACTTGGTCCCACTCTGCTACTATCAGGCTGTGAAGATGAATTTTCTCTAGGTTACATCTTTCCAAGTTGCATTATTTCTCTGTGGTCCGTCTTTGTTCTGTTTTCCCTCTAAGGGAATTTGTCTTCAAGAGAGGGCATAAAACTCACTTCTCCTTAAGCAGTGGTCGTATTTGCTTGTGTTTGTGCAGTACATATCCATCTCATTTTTAAAAAACCTTAATTCAGTTGGTCCCATTTATTTCTCCTGAAACCAAATATATTGGTTGTCTAGATGTTATGAAATGTGCTGAGGTCCCTTATTTTTGGCATGAATAGTGTTCTCCAAGGGCCAAGGCTTGATCTTGTGGGTATCTAAAAGCTACCAGGTAATGTTGTGCTGGACTTTGAAAGTTCTGTGAACTCTTTTTCAGCATCGGCATAAAAAAGTTGTCATCCGGGACCTAAAAACCCAATCTGGGAGTGAGATGAAGAAATTTTTGAGCACCTTGACTATAGATGGTGTAACCCGGAGTGACCAAGGGCAGTATATCTGTGAAGCTTCCAGTGGGATGATGACCGTGAAAAGCAACACGTCCGTCAGGGTCCACGGTAAGCTAAGATCTCCTTCGGAGTTAAGCAGTGCCTTGAAAAGTGAGATATTTTAAATAAATTTAGGTTGCCTAGTGATTCCTACTTTGTTCATTCAGAAGACATTTTTGAGCTCCTGCTAGCGAGACCATATGACCTAGAGGTTAAAAGCACAATTTGGGTTCAAATCCCAACTTTAATAATGAGGTGAGCTGATACAGTCAGCACTTACTAAGTTTTACTTGTTGTGATTATTGTTGATGATTAGTAGTATAATAAGCAAAGTATTATGATCTAAGATAGTTTTTAAATTTTCATTTTATGGCAGGGCTGAGAGGTCTGTGTTTATTCATGGGCTTTGTAATTGGGGAGGCCTGGATTTAATTACTGTCTTTGGGGCTTTGAACAAATAACTAATTTCTTATTTATTCTCTTCCACTTAAAATAATGTCACATAATAGCACATAAATATCTCAGTTTAGGTGATAATTCATATGGCACTCAACTTACAGGCCTTGGTAAAGATTTTGGATTTTATAATATGGGAACTCATAGAAGGGTTTGAGCAGAGACATGCTCTGGGTTTATGTTTTTGTAGGATTACTATGTATTTTTTGAGAAATACTTTAGGGAAGTAAGGGCAGAAGTAGGGACACCAGTGGGGGTCTAGTTGCAGGCATCCAGGTGAGAGATGGTGAGTGGCTTGGGGAAATGATCTGATTCTGGATATATTTTTGAAGATAGAGCCAGCTGGATCTGCCTTTTGACTCAGTGGCTGTGTGGGGTGGGGTAAGAGAAAAAGAATAGAGGATGATTTGAATCAATGTGGGCTAGTGAGCGAATGGTGGTTTTATTTACTGAGAGAGGGAAGACTGACAGGAAAGTAAGATTTGGAGAAACAGTGTTAGGTCTGTTTTTATTTGGACATGCCCACTAAGCATCCCAATAGAGATATTTAATATATACACCTTGAACCCTGAGAAGTCAGAGGAAGAAATACAAGTGTAATAGTAATGTGGATGGCACTTTATGGCTGAGCCTGGAGGAAGGTGTAGCTAAAGAGAAGTGGCTGAGCACTGAGTCCTGGGACGTATGGTGGAAAGGGATAAGGTCCCCTGGGAGTAGAGAAGGAGCTTCCTAAGGTCCCTGGAGGACTTGGAGGCTTCCAAGGCTTCCCAGAGGAGCAAACTCTTGAACTCTTGAGCAGTCAGTAGAGTAGGCTTGCAGTGTGCACCTGGAGAGAGAGGAAAGCAAATTCAGAGGCCAATTGTGTGGGAGAAGCTGGACTGTGACCAACGAAAGGAAGTGTGGGGAAATCCCTGCCCCGTGGCAGCTCAGACTCCCTAGATCTTTGACTCTTCACTCGACATGAAAAACTAAACCAAATGACCATTTACAATAAGTTGACATTTATGAGAATAACTATTTTTATTTTCTTCCAGAAAAACCTTTTATTGCTTTTGATAGCAGCATGGAATCTTTGGTGGAAGCCACAGTGGGAGACCGTGTTAAAGTCCCCGTGAAGTACCTTGCTTACCCTACCCCTGAAATAAAATGGTAAGTATTGCAGATAAATGCAAAGCGTTGTTCCACCTGAAAGCAAACCCTTAAATTAAACTAATTCTGGGAACTTTTTTCCTCCAAGGTATAAAAATGGAAAACCCATTGAGTCCAATCACACAATAAAAGGGGAGAAGGAACTGGTTATTACGGAAGTGAGTGAAAAAGATACAGGAAATTACACTGTCATCCTCACAAACCCCATGTCAAAGGAGAGACAGAGCCACATGGTATCTCTGGTTGTGAATGGTGAGTTTATTCAGTTTTCCTTCTGCCCAAAATTAATTATAAATAGTACGATTATATCTTCTTAAACAGCCAGGCCACTTTTCCTTTGTCACCTGTTGCTGCATTCCATTCCCATCATGAATAGGCTCTTATTTTTAAAAAATGACCTGGAGCAGTGGAGTTGAAATGGGGTGTAGGGCAGTGCGCTCAGGATATGTTTGCCTAAGAGACCATGTAAATGGACTGTTTGGTGTCAAGTGCGGTATTCACATAGATGATAGACTTGATGGCTCCATGCTGTGAAGTAAGAATGCCTACAGGGACACTTGTTGTACTACCTTTGCTCTTATCTCATGAGATTGTCCTATGAAATTGCACCTGGCATGCAAATGTGCAAGAGTCTTTGAATTTTGTGGGAAGCTGCTAGTATGATGCAAAGACAGGTTCCAACTCAGAAAGCTTTTGCAGGTTGACATTGTTGGCTTGTTGAAACTTATTTTTTTTTTTTTTTTCTTAAACAGGAGTCTAAGATCTATCTGACTCTGAGGCTATACAGGGAAGATACTAAGTTTTTGATTTAGGGTGATTTGAACGTTGTTTTCCCAAACTGAAAGTGTTCTGGGTAGGGAATAAAACAGTATATGGTCAAGTAAGTGTAGGAGATATTAAGTCAATGTACAACAGGTGTCTTTATAGCAGGACTTATCAGGACCTTTAATTAACGTGTTCATGTATATTGCCATTCTCCAGGGAAAGACACATAGAGTATGAAGGGTTTGACAAAGATATTTGACCAGAGCATCCCCTTTTCACCCTGGAAATCCATTAATCTCTTGCCCCATGCACAGTTTGGGAAATGCTTTTCTGTTAGAATTCTTTGATCTCCATATTGGCCTGGCATATGAAAACTTCAGGATCTTATTTTGTAAATTAAAGTGTTTCCCTATATATCCTGCCACCACTCTGTATGTCTGCGGAGCTTTGCTTCATTTCTTTTCTGGGACATCAGCTTCAGGGAGAATTTTAAAGGGAACAGGTTCCAGAAATGTCACTCAGAAGCCACTCAGGAGTCAGACATTGGGGAATGGTGAGAAGCTGAAAAGCTAATGAGTAGGGTAGGGAGAAGAAGATGAACACAAAATAAAGATGTAAAAAGGAACATTGTATATAACCCCATCTCGAGAATTCATGAAGTCACTAAACATATGATTTACCCTAGCATTTACCCTGCTATATGAGATAAATATAAAAAGTCAAAATTTGAGAGTATAACTTGAGGCTTTCAGTTGGTAGCAATGGGGGAATAGTTTTGCATTAATGACTTTGGAACCAGAAAAAGAAAAAAAAAAAAAAAAGGAAAGAGAGAATAAAAGTGAGAAAGAGGGAGGGGGGAGGGGCGAGGGGGGAGGGGCGAGGGGGGAGGGAAGAAATGGAAGGGAGGGAGAGTGTGTGGAGGGAGGGAGAGAAGGAAGTGGAAGAAGAGGAGGGAGAAGGAAGAGAAGCAGGTTACCTTGGGCAAGTCATTTAATGTTTCTGTTTCATTCTTCTCCTGTGTGATTAAGTGAATTAATCTATGCAGAGCACTTGTAACAATGGCCAGCACTTAGTGAACGTATTTGCTGTGCTAGTCCCAATGAGTTTCTTTCTTTCTGATCTTTTGAGATTGGGAGCCCAAGGAGAGTTAACCTTGTCACGCGGACGGAGAAAAACTGAGGCAGAGGGTGGGCAGACTTGCACACAGTCCTCCACTTAGGAGGATGATGGTTATCACTAGAAGTCGTATCTCCCAATTCGCAGTCTAGATGTTCTTTGAAAAAGAAAAAGAGGGCAAAATCATATGCTTATAGAAACATAGGCTTCAGTTCATGAAAACTTCCACTTTCTGTTTCTCAAAGTGGATTGACCATTAAAATGTGGCTTCCCCCTTGTCCAGTCCCACCGCAGATCGGCGAGAAGTCCCTGATCTCTCTGGTGGATTCTTACCAGTATGGCACCACACAGATGCTGACGTGCACGGTCTACTCTGTCCCCCCGCCACATCACATTCGTTGGTATTGGCAGCTGGAGGAGTGCGCCTACAAGCCCTCGTGAGTAGCCCACGTCCTCTTTTTCCTGCTGTTGTGCATTTCTTAACAGCTACACTGTGGTATGATGCCATTCCGCCCCGAGAAGGCCATTCCTAAGAAAGTTATGCCCCAAGTTATACTTTCACTATCCTTCTATTATTTCCATGTCTTATGTTTTAGGACATGTCTTTCCTTGGGGTGTCCCACCTTGAGATCAGCTAGCTTTCTCTCCCTAACTTAGCCCTGGTGCGCAGACGTCTCCTAACGCAGGCCCTTTGCTCACTTTGCCAATTGCTAAACTTTGGTGTTTTTCCTTATATTCACCAGTCACCTGGTGATTACCGCTTTCTCTCCTTCTTATCTGGGAGAAGGTCCATCTCAGAGGAAGAGCTGGTGGATATGAGGGAACTTCAGACCTGGCTGCAGCCTTTGGATTCTCAGGCCCAGCTTATCAGGTTCTCACACAAGTCCAGACATCCTTAGGAAGACAAAACAACAAGCCACCCACTACCACCCTGAGCAGTTCACTTCCTGTTGTTGTTTTTGAGATGGCCACTACTAGTTTCTTCCTCAGATGCTGACCATTTCCTACACAAAGGCCGCGGTCCCAGGGAGATTACTTTAAGAAGCCCAATGACTTCTTAGTTTCCTTGTCTTCCTTTGAACTAAATTAACTTGAATTGTCTTGTCGATTCAATTTATGAATGGAGGTTTGTTCCCAGAATAGCTGTTTCCCTCCTGTATCCTGGAAGAATCTACCTAGAACCTCTTCCTTCTTTGCAGAGGCCTATTTTTAATTGGCGCCAAATTGTGTAATGCGGTAGGGTGCACTGAAAGTTATTTCTAAGAACATAATAACCAACCTCGGACTCCTTTCCTTGCTGTGGATTTGAACTAAAGAAAAATTAAGTCATAATAAGAGCTGTTATTTCTTCCTTATAGCCACGCTGCCTTAATGACAAACCCACATACTTGTACAGGATGGAGAAATGTGGATGACTTCCAGGGGGGAAATAAAATTGAAGTCAACAAAAATCAATTTGCCATAATTGAGGGAAAAAACAAAGTGAGTTTGAAGTTCTTTAATTTGAAAGTCTCTCTCTCTCTTTCTTTTCTGGAAGGATAGAAGGATGGAATGGAAGCCCAAGGTCAATCTTTTGGGAGGGATATCGGAGATGGATAGTCACATTAATTGTACGATAAAATACTAACATATTAAGTTACTTTGAAAACACCACTGACTTTTAGAAGTGCCATCGACTTAATAATATCTTACCAGAGGATGGTAAAACACGTGTGCCGTTAAATCTGTACATCTGTGTAAGGTGATTCTGATTTTACAAATACGGCAATGAGAAAATGCATCGTGTTAAAACACATTATTTCCTTTTCGTTTTCCAGTGTCTGTTTTGGGTAATGCATGAACCACACGAGCGTAATTATAATTGTGTGGATTTGAGAGAGGTCAGTGCAGTAGTATGAATGGGGTACGCAGGTCTCACAGGTTGAATTTTTGTCTGAATTCATGTGCATAAACACAGCCTCCCTGGTTTATGGCCTGGGTTTTCTTTTTTTTTTTTTTTTATTTTTAAATAGACTGTAAGTACCCTTGTTATCCAAGCGGCAAATGTGTCAGCTTTGTACAGATGTGAAGCCATCAACAAAGTTGGGAGAGGAGAGAGGGTGATCTCCTTCCATGTGACCAGTGAGTACCGCGCTGTGCGCGGGGGGAGGGGTGTGGGGTCTCTCACCAGCTGGCGCTGAGCTCTCTGATACTCTGTGATCCTTGCCCTTCCTGAGTGCCATGGTGTTTCAGGAGAGGACTTGGACTGATTCTGGGTGCTTTTGTTCGTAATTGAAGACTCTGCTAGCTCTTGGGCTCATGCGAAGTCAGTGCAACTGACACTCCCATTCCCTCAGGAAAGGGAATTGTTTCACATTGTTTTTAGCCACAAGTCCCGCATCGTAACCACGTCTCCGCCATCCAAGTGGAACACCGCACTCGGCTTCTTGGGGTTCCTTCAGGGGGCTTGGTGCTGAACAGTTGACAGCATTGAGTTTTCTGGAGGGAATTATAATGGCATAGGGACAGTTTCCTCCCAATGCTGCTGATTCTGCCTGTTCATCTCAGTTTTATGGATAAGCTTTAGCTGACTGGACTAGGTGAAAGAATTCAGTCTGAGCTAATTTGTTTTCATAAATACAGCTCTAATGTCACTGAGTGTGATTTGTCAATGAGGAACTAATTTTTAAAGTTCCATGTTATAATTATCTGCTTTGAATATGTTTTGGGTTTGTTTTTTTTTTTTTTCAATCTCAAAACCTGCATTTAGAGCTCAAAGTGGAGATTTGATGTGTATCTGTGGACTGCATTTTGGTAAAATAATACATTTTAGGGCCAGAACTGTCTAGTTTGATTGTTTTCTTGTATTACATTGCCTGGGATTGCTAGAGCTTCACTTTAATTGATGCTTTATAGCAGTCTGAAGACAATAAGGAGAGAATCGTGTGCTGCCCAAATTAAATCATCATTTTCTAACCATGGGTTTTATATTTCAGGGGGCCCTAAAGTCACTTTGCAACCTCATGCCCAGCCAACTGAGCAGGAGAGAGTGTCTTTGCGGTGCTCTGCAGACAGAACTATGTTTGAGGACCTCACGTGGTACAAGATTAGCTCACAGGCTCTGCCAAGCCATGCGGGAGAGTTGCCCACACCTGTTTGCAAGAACTTGGATGCTCTTTGGAAAATGAATGCCTATAAGTTCACTAATGGCACAAGTGACATTTTGATCATGGAGCTCCAGAATGCATCCTTGCAGGACCAAGGAGACTATGTGTGCTTTGCCCAGGACAGGAAGACCAAGAAAAGACATTGCGTGGTCCGACAGCTCACGGTATTAGGTAGGGAGGCAATTTAGGGTCATCAAAGACAGTTGGAATGCCTTCAATGTCGTGCTTTTAGGGACTATAAGATTACTGTCCTATAGGAGCTTATGAAGTAGACTGGTGCACACTTACCTATTCACTGAGGGTTCTTGAGGCAGAAGGGGGCAAATAGTGGTGAAGTGATGTATTAAAGAGAGAAAATAACGTGTTTCTTTCCAGCTCTGATGATAGGATTTCACTAATGTCTATAAGGGATTAGCTTAAACTGGGAAAATTCCTGCTTCACTCTGGACATTAGTATATTTCAGTCGACACATATTGACGGAATGCCTACTGTGAGCGAAGAAGTTTTCAGAAGTTCACAGTGGTGAGTAGGTAGACGAGATGAGAACGTAGGCAACCACTGGACAGTCATGGCACACTGAGGTCTCTGTGTCCATGAGGACAGGAATTGTTTTCTGTCTTACTCCTTGCTGTAGCTCACATCACAGAACATAGTGGCACATACGAGGTGCTCAGTAAGGTGTCTGCCACATGAAGAGTATGATTAGGGGGTTGTTTAGGACATGTGAGAGCCTGTGGGACCACCTGTCCCTCTGGGTCATCCTATGTAGTCCAGCATAGAGATCTATGGGATGATCATTTTAATGAGCAGGTAGCTTTGTAAATTCCCCAGGGAGCCACTCTCCACACCTCATCTAACTTGTGTCTTACACAAAAGCTATGCAGTCATGCCTCTGTCTCTGGGGAAATCGGACAAATTTAGGAAGATCTCTCTGTGTCCACTCTCTCCATTTTCTCCTCTCTGTAGTGTGGCTTCCCAGTTTCTGGGAGACATGTGTTGTCTGATTTTACTCTTAAGAAGGGAAACAAACTGCCCAGGTGAATGAATCTATACCAAGGCTTTAGAAGAATACTATCTTCCTCAGAGGGCTTGGCATATTTTAAGAGGCATCTTCAGACAGACTCTAGGATAGTGTTTGCTAGTGTTAAGACTTAGATGTTAAAAGAAGGAAAATTTTTGGGTGAAGTCATTTCCAGAGCCCTTCTTATCATATCATATATATGACCATGTGTTTTCTGTTCACCTTGGTGACCAGTCTGGTTTCAAAGTAATAGAAGAATTCAGAAAGAGACGTGAAGGACATGGCCGGGAAATTTGTGCTCACATGGAACTGGTTTGCTTCTCTAACGACTCCCAAGTTCTTTTCCTAAAATTATGGTTAGAATAGACTAGAGCCCAGGACATTTGCTTAAACCCCAATGTAGTTCACAACTGAGGTAATCTCATTTTGTTAAATGTTAAAGTGGATCCTTTCAGCAAGATTCCTTTTGATTGCCTTGGACAAGGTATTTCTATAAACCTTTAATGGAAGGGCAAATCTCAAGTTTTGCTGTGCATTGCAAGAAATACCCATGAGCTTAATTTTCTTGAAACCTTTGACTTTCTTTAGGGATGGTTGTCTTGCTCATTTGTGTTTTAGTGGAAATGGCACTGGACTAGTCCTTTAGGTTTGCCAGATTCTGTTATTAGTTCAGACACTTACTTAGTTACAGGGACTTGGACAAGTTGCTTACCTCCTGAACTGCAGTTTTTTTTTTCATCTGTAAAATAAGATTAATATTATTGTCCATTCTGAGATTGATAGGGAGCAACAGAAATAGTATAAGTGAGTTTTGTAAAAAGTGCCAAATAAATATAGGGCATTCTTTGTTGAATTACACTGAAGTTTCACACTTTCCAAGAGAAACATGGTGGAATTCATGGGTGTCACTGGCTAGAACTTTCATGGGAGGGAAAGTTTCTCTTTGGGGAAGCTAATTAATCTAATTGTGTCTAATTAGAGGAAAAAAACCATAAAAATGACAACCTTTATTTTGTGATATGACAACCAGTTAGAATCACTAATAGGACTGTTCAAAGAGATGTAGTGATCTATCTCAACCATCCTGACTTGTTCCATTTAACTTTACTCAGTGACCAAGGGTACTATCATCAACTTCTGTGTATTTGCAGTTTAGTAAATCAACAGCCTACTGTTTATGAAGTTTACACTGTTTATTAGTTTACTGATGCTAAAACCATTTCAAAAGTTATAATTAAACGTGTGATTTTTTTGTGTGTGTGCATAGAGCGTGTGGCACCCATGATCACTGGAAACCTGGAGAATCAGACTACAAGCATTGGTGAAACCATTGAAGTTTCATGCACCACATCTGGGAATCCCCCTCCACAAGTTACCTGGTTTAAAGATAATGAGACACTTGTAGAAGACTCAGGTGAATAAAATATGTCTCTCTCTCACTGGTTGCAGAATTTTCCTGGAGACATGCCCCAAACCCCACATTATGTCTTGATTTGTTTTAGATAGTTAAAAAAAAAAAAAAAAAAAAAAGCAAATTAGTGTCCATGGTCTGGCTCATTTTCTAGACTCCGAATTAAAGTATTTAGAGCCTTGTTGAATTCTCAGGGAAGCCGGGGGTGATGAGTCAGCAGTGTCTCCTGTACCACTCTTTGGAATTAGACACTAGCCCAAGGAAAGGACACCATTTATATTGTTAGATTTTTTTTTTCCTGAAAAACTCCACCAGATCACATCACAAATAGAAACAATTATTTTTCTTATCTCTTAGGTATTGTACTGAAGGATGGGAACCGGAACCTAACCATCCGCAGGGTGAGGAAAGAGGACGAGGGCCTCTATACCTGCCAGGCATGCAGTGTTCTGGGCTGTGCCAAAGTGGAGGCATTTTTCATAGTAGAAGGTCAGTGGAGTTGCATGGACACGTTAGGTGGTTTTAAAAACTGAGCTTGTATTGTATATATACTCACACACGCTGGGTGATTTTTTAATAATCTTTGTAGTTTGTATATGTTCTACTCTAAGTACATATTATTTTAACCAGAAACCATAATCAATGCTATTTTAATTCTGCTTGGATCACATTTCTTATCCTTGCAGTTCTCGCTTTGGAAAAATTCTTAGCCCGACAGGTGGCATACCCACCTTGCCTTTATTTTTTTCTTCATTGCATGGCTCGGTTAACTTGTTGTGGAAGCGATACCCCTGTATTTACTTGGAAGAACATTGGGATTACTGCTCAACCATCAAAATCAATGTCATCCAGATAATCACAAGGGTTCACAGTTCTCCTTGGACTACAGACAATTAAAATTTATTTGTGAACAATAGACCCTTGCTTCTGTGACATGGAATTTTAGTGTGTCTAAATGTGAAAGGAAACTCTTGTATGGAGGAGGGAGGTGAAATCTGGCATTTCCCCAGATGGGAAGGTAATTCGTGACAGGATATTTTCTCTTCAGAAATGTATTCCTATTTTAAAAAATAATCTATCAGGGGAGCAATGGAACTCTATTATGTGGGTGAAAGGAATGGTATGCAAGGGGAAGAAAGAAGCACGGTAACAGAAGGAACAACTGATGAATTTTTATGAACTCATCCTAACTTGTCTCTCAAAGTCTAGATTTTAGTTCCCTTCATCTGTCAAATCTGTTACATCTTGATGACTTGTTTTCCAATTTGTAGGCTTATTACCATTTCATGAACTGCACTTGGAAAAAAGATTTCAAGTGCGTGAAATAAATAAAAATTTCAAGTGTCATGGTGCTTTTGTCACTTCCCAAGGGGCTTCATGTTGAGGGCAGATCCTAGTGGGGACTTCTAGATCTCTCCCATGCTCTGCCTGCCTCACCTCTGCTGGCTGTTTGCAGTGGGCTACCCGCAGAGCTTATATTTACTTCGTACCCAAAACGGAATACTAAGAAGGAGAGAGATCGATGTTTAATTCTTCTGTTAAGTTCCCAAATGTTAACATGGGCGTTGGTGGTATAGTGGTGCGCATAGCTGCCTTCCAAATGTTAACATGGAAATATTAACACACTAACTTATATAGACAATTGAATCTTTGAAATTTTTATATGTATAATGGACTTTTATTCCTCTGTGTATAAAAAGAAAATTATTTCAGTAGGACCACCGGGGAAACTATCGAATTCCAAGCCATGCTTGGTCCTTGGTTCTCACTGTTAGCTCTTACTTGGCTAACTAGTTCATTCCTTGTCCTTCTGCCTTTTTGAGGCTGCCTTGGGCCACTTGAACAGCTTATTTGATTCACACTGCACTCATCCAATGGGGGGCCCTAGGTGATAATTGCTTCCTTATCACCTCTTTGCTAATCACTCCTAGTTGAAAGCCTCCGCTGGCATTTAATTTCTTCCACTCAGAGCTGTCCTCTGGAGCCCTGAGCATGTGCAGCTTTCCTGGCCGACCTCTGCCTTACCTTTCATGGGTGGTTTAAACTCATTTTCTCGCCAGGCCGTGAGGGACGCTCTCTTCTCGGCTTTCTCTCTTTTCCTAAGTCAGGCTCCTGCCACACAAGCGCAGGGTAGTGTGATGGCTAACTGGTGTTGGACAGACTTTGTTTAACTCTTGACCATTCCCCCAGCTTGCTATGTGCCCTTAATGAAGGAGCTTAACCTCTCTGAGCTGGTTTCTCCATCTGAAAGCTGAGTGTTGTTGAGAAGATTAAGTGGGATAGTGTATTTAAAGTGATGAGCACCTAGGGGTTGCATGGCAACCAGTCACTCACTGGCCGCTTGTCTTCTCATATTATCCTTTCTCAAACTCTATACAGATGAAAACAGACTATCTGTGTAGAACCAGAGTTTCATTTTCCCCAGAAAGAGGTCACTATAAATTATTTTAGAACTGACTGTGAATTAAAACATACTTCTTTTCTTCCCTGTAGAATGTGATCTGTTTTCTTTCCATTAAAGTCTCCTCTTCCTCCAAACACTTTATATATTTTTCTTGTAAGACATCAAACATTTCAATCCTTGATGTCCCTAATTTCTATTTTTATTATTTTTAAAATTTCTTTTCAGCATAACAGTATTCATTGTTTTTGCACCACACCCAGTGCTCCATGCAATATGTGCCCTCCCCAATACCCACCACCTGGTTCCCCCGACCTCCCACCCCCTGCCCCTTTAAAACCCTCAGATTGTTTTTCAGAGTCCATAGTCTCTCATTGTTCACCTCCCCTTCCAATTTCCCTCAGCTCCCTTCTCCTCTCCATCTCCCCATGTCCTCCATGCTATTTGTTAAATAATTTCTATCCTAAACTTTGGAATTTTATCATTGGAAGTTTTCATGGGCAGTGCTTTGCAAACTTTAATTATCCATTAAGAATGTTACAGACTCCCTCCAACTTAGAGGCTTGTGATTATTATTGTCTAGGATTTTTTTCCAAGTTGGTAAACTTGAGATCTTACTTTAATGTAGAACTTTGTCATCTTATATCAAAAAGTATGAGTTTTCAACTGTTGATACTCATTCAATTTCATCTTTCCAGGTGCCCAGGAGAAGACGAACTTGGAAGTCATTATTCTAGTAGGCACAGCAGTGATTGCCATGTTCTTCTGGTTATTACTTGTCATCGTTCTACGGACCGTTAAGCGGGTAACAAAATCATTTCCTTCCATCCCATGTACGTTGGTTTTCATGATTAATGAAAGCTGACTGGGGCTCTTTGAGTTGTTTCTTCCCATTGTTATTGGCTCAATGGGCACAATTTTATTTCAATACAATAACATTCTTTCCCACTTTCTTTTGGCTGGACCACTGGGCTTTAATTGATAGAAGCCACTAGAGGAGACAAGGGCTTGGACTGTCTAGTGTAATTAAGATTTAACTACTTCATTCTGAGCTCATTTGGGGTTGAGGGGACACTGGATACAGGATTATAATAGGACTTACTTTCAAACTTCATGAGTTTTTTTAAAATGAGACATCAGGAATGGGGCTTCTATAAACAACAATAATAAGCACAAAAAAACAACAGCCAGACAACAGAGCGTATGTGACTGGAAGGAATAATGCTTTCCAGGCCAGTGGAGGGGAACTGAAGACAGGCTACTTGTCCATCGTCATGGATCCAGATGAACTCCCCTTGGATGAGCACTGTGAACGCCTGCCTTATGATGCCAGCAAGTGGGAGTTCCCCAGAGACCGGCTGAAACTAGGTGTGTTTTCAAGTGGTATTAATTTGATGTTGGGTTTACTAGGACTTCTCTTCCTCCTTTAGAATGTTGACAAATCTAGTCTCTTCACATGTTGGATCCAGGTTCAGAATATTTATTCTGTCTTTTGAATTTGAGTAATCTTCCTTTTAGTCACTTAGAAGTAGGGTCCCTGTACAATTATCCAAAGCAGGACATTTGGAGAGCAAAAGGGGAGGTATTAAATAATGAAGCTACTATAAGGGAGTTGAGTTAAATTCTTCCAAGTTAAACTGGGATGTGTGATGACCCAATCTAGTCGGAATCTCTGCCTGCCACTTTGGTCCTGTCATAGTCCAAGTCTGTTTTGTTTCCTGTCATCATTGACTGTAGGTAAACCTCTTGGCCGTGGTGCCTTTGGCCAAGTGATTGAAGCAGATGCCTTTGGAATCGACAAGACAGCAACTTGCAAGACAGTGGCCGTCAAAATGTTAAAAGGTAAAGGCAAAATTAAATGGTGATATATCCCTCTCTCTGTTTCGTCTGGTCTGGAAACATGATGAAAGCCTTGCATCAGCACCTTTGTGGTTAGGTGAGCCCACTAGCCAAATGTGCAGCTGGCTTAGGTGATACCTGTGTACAGATTGAGGAAAAGTTCCTCTTTTATAGCCTCCTGGCAAGGTGCATGGCCTGGCAGGCAAAGTTGAGGATGGGCTGCAGCTTCACCCACTTTCCCCACTTGCCTGAGAGCCCTTGTGCAGGGCATAGCTTATACAACTGTACTTAGTGTCCTGACTATAAGAAAATAATACCTTGGTTATGTAAAGATTGTTTCTTAATTTATTATGATGCATTAGTGAGATAATTATAGACCATGTAGAGACATGGAAAGAGATTTAATATAATAAGTAAAAATAGTAGAGCACAAAAACAGCATGTTTCCTAGAATTGGAATATGTGAAAGATTTTCTCCTATAAAGATAATGGTTGCACTACGGAAAAAAAGGACCACAGGTGACATGTTAAGAGCTTAAAAGCTTTATGAACAATGGTTTGCCCTAATGTAATGGAATTCTGGTCTTGTCATTTTAATTTGGGGAGGTGATGCATCTATAGCTGTTGGCTCCAGTTGTGATATGTTTTCATGATGAGGGCAGTGCCACAGACCCTTGGCCAGTAGGTCGTGTGCATTTCAAAGCCATCTCTCTCCTTTTTCCTATTCTTCCTTGTGGCTAAGGGAGTGTGTAGTTTTGAGGTGGCTCATCAGGGTCTGAGGTGTGGACCATGTGTGTGAATTAGAGGGAACTGTACCGGTCTGTGCAGAATCACACTTGCAGTTCTAGCCTCATCAGGCTCTTGTGCCAACTGGTCTTGCCAGCTGGCCCCTGTTAAGTTTCCTTCTTGGCACTGATTGGCAGGAACTTCAGCATAGCCCCTAACACATAAGGGTATTTAATACATGGTGTTGCTTCCTTACCAGGAAGGACTGAAATAATCAGGCCCTAAGAAGCATAGTCAACCTGATATATGAAAATCCAATTTTGTAAGAGAGGAAAATCTGGGCATGATTCCCTTTGCAGATGTATTCCCCACTTTGCAAAAGACTTCACAATGGATTCCTTTAAATATCAAACATTCTGGGTGCACTTAAAGTAAGGATTGGATTTAGACATGGAAATAGAATTTATACTTGACTTTCAATGTACCTAGTCTGTAAATTTGGTTATAGTTTATTATCCCTAGAGGGTAAGTTGCACACATGCATGCAGTGGGGCACTGATCCTCCTAAGCTAATGCCCACATTTATGCTTTCACTCTGTCATATATTTGTAGAAGGAGCAACACACAGCGAACACCGAGCGCTCATGTCTGAACTCAAGATCCTCATTCATATTGGCCATCATCTCAATGTGGTCAATCTTCTAGGAGCCTGTACCAAGCCAGGAGGTGAGTATCTGTGGATGGTTCTGGTTGCCTAATGATTTTGGCATATGATTTTCTGCGGGTGTTTCAAGGAAACCACTCAGCTCCCATGGCCTTGATTTCCTTAGCTTAGGATACTTTGCCAGATTCCTAGATATAAATATATTTCATGGAGGTTTAATGGTCACTATAAATTATTCTAGAACTTCCTGTGAATTAAAAAATGCCCTCTCGTTATACCACAGTTTGCTCCTTGTATAAGAGGTTCACATGAGAAAAGTAAGCTTCTCAAAAAACTTGAAAGCAAAGACCTTAAGAGTAGTTCCCTCTAAAATGAAATCATCTTAAGTGATTGTGTTGAAAAGCAAGTGGTTGGATTTTCTTCTGAAATTTTGGTTCTTCTTGCTGCGGAATTGCCAGTTGGTAAAAGAAAAGATACATTATAAGGGCATTGTGACCAGCTGATTTTGATGATCTTGTCCTGGTGACCGTTTGTAGTGTCCTTCTATGATTTTTTCTGGTTCATCCATGTGTTAAACACTTGATGAGATATACGAATGGAAACATTTTCCTTTCTTGACATGCTGTGCTGTCTGCAGGGCCACTCATGGTGATAGTGGAATTTTGCAAGTTTGGAAACCTGTCAACTTACTTAAGGAACAAAAGAAATGAATTTGTCCCCTACAAGGTATGTCATTGAACTCAGCTCTGACCACATTGTAAAATGGAGGAAAATACAGGTTAATCTTTCTCTGTTAAAATGCTGTGAAGAACTTGTGAGGAGTCTTCTTTGTTTTAATTTCCTCTTTACCTGCTGGGGCACATATCTTCTCATGGTTGGTTTTTTGTTTTTGTGACTCTCATCTACTGACCCATTAGAGATGGTGCCTAAGGAGGGGAGAGGGTGGGCACAATTAAGGAAAGGAAATTGGAAAGGGTTTTTTTTTTTTTGGCATTTCTTTTTTTTTATTAGCTCATAAGAAAATTTATGTGATGAACAACTTTCGATCCTCTGGGGAATTAGGCATGGTAAAGAGTAAGGAAGAAAGCAAGCCATTACATGTACACAAACAGAACAATTCAGAAAAACATAAACTGTTGATGAATATATCGGCTCGCTTCCTAAAATGCTTTTAGCCTCCTTTTCATAATTAACTTAAAAAGCACCATCCCAGAGCAGAACCCTTCAGTTTTCTGGGACAACCGTATTTCACTCCTTCCCTAACTATGCTGTAGCTAGCTGACTATCAACTGCCCATTTCAGGGCAGAGCCATGAGAAGAAGGAGAGCCTAGTGAGGGACTCCAAAGGTCAAGTGCACATGAGGAAAGCAGCAGATAATCCAGAGACCAGATTATTGGTCTCTCTGGATTATTTTCTCTCTCTCCTAGCAGTATTTGGTCCCCTGGAGTGTCAGTCCCTTGGTAAAGAGCACCCTAATGTCCTAATGCCAGAAGCATGTCTGGAATAGACCCGAAACAAGCTGTTTATTTCTTTAAGCTAAAGAAGAAACTAGGCTTTATGGAAGAAAATCTATTAGGTAGAACTCTTTCCCCAGATTCTAACCCAAAGATTCCATATTCCTGAAACTGATGTCCTTCTTATCTGCGTTTAATAGCTAGCTATAATTGTTTTCTAGAGATCTCTTTTGTATTCAAGGAGTGTGTCCATTTGCTTCTTTATAGACCAAAGGGGCACGATTCCGTCAAGGGAAAGAATATGTTGGGGAAATCACTATGGATCCCAAACGCCGCTTGGACAGTATCACCAGTAGTCAGAGCTCAGCCAGCTCTGGATTTGTGGAGGAGAAATCCCTCAGTGATGTGGAGGAAGAGGAAGGTATCTGCCATTGCTTTTTCCACACTTAACACGAACACATACTCTTGTAGGAAAGAGAAGGTGGTAGAGTGTTATGAGAAATTCTGTCCTGGGAAAAGTTCAGTACTCCCTAATATTTGGAAGAGACCTCCATTTCTAGACTGCTTCCATTCAGTTTTCCCAAAAGTGAGTTGTGGAAGCCCTAACTAAGCAGCTGTCTAGGTTGCGAGGCACAGTATGGGGCAAGCCTGAGAAATCCCAGTACCCCAGGCGGGCTCAACAGTCAGCAACAACCAAACTAATGCTTTGAGACCATTGGTTCAGCATCTAGTAGCAGGTAAGGCTCAGTGCTTTGTTCCTTAAGGACAAAGGAGTCTCTCTGACAGTAGATCGCCTCCACATTGCCTTGAGCAGTTCTGCCCCACTCTGCCGAAGTCACCCAAACTCTTCAAGGCAGTGTAGGGGTTACCTGCTGTTTCTACCCCATTCCAAGGGGCTTATCGAGTCTTTCTTGAAACCGTACTTCCTCGGAAGAGTCCTGGTAAGCATATTTTTCTATATCCAGTTATGCTTCCAGTGATATTTTAGTGTTCTCTCTGAGTAGAGCTGTGTTCGCAGTCTAATTTCCAGGATTTCTTCCAGCTCCTGGATACACTGTCGATCTGCTTCCCTTAGAAGGAGCAGAGACAGCCCCATGGATATAGAGATGGGGCTTCCTGACATCTGGCTCCTCTTGAGGCATGATCTTAGCAGAACCCAGTCATGAAATAGTGAAAGAAGCCCGTTTCCCTTTCCTTAGACATGAGGCTACAGATAGAACTTCAATCTGGCTTCTTTCTCTTAGAAGCCGAGCAGGGTGTACGATGCTGGGTCTCAGTCTAGAAGAGTATGGAGAGGCCATCTAGATCTCATGTAACTGGGCCCATGCCAAGTGGGGCCCTCTCTGTCTCATCCTTCTCTCTCACAAAATGGCGGCCAGTGGGCTGGAAACCCAAAGGATTGGGCTACTCAGTTGGAGAAGAAAGGGTGTGGCCTGGAATTTGTCCTCCATTTCTTCATTTGGAAAATGAAAGGGTTTCACTAATGGTTCACCGAGGGCCCTCTAACCCTAAGCTTAAAAAAAATCATTGAGAAAAAGGTTCTCAGTCTTTTTAATACTTACGAGGTTATTATGACAAGTGAGTTTTCATTTACTCTGGTATTTGTCTCTAGGAGAGAAGCCATGTCTTATCTTATCTGACCAGAGTTTAGTGATCATGTTGAAACACCCATTAATGTCCTAGTGTTTATTTGTACCAGCTGCATGGAAATAAATACCACCAATTTACGTAAAACCATCTTTCTCTCGATGTTCCTGTCACCTCTCCTTCATATCCTTGAAGGGAAAAGCGTCCTCGCAGGCCTGTTTTAATGTGTTTACAGCTCTTTCTCAGCTTGAAAGTGAGAGAAGTGAATATATTTCTGATATTTTTAGTTATCTGTTGTAGATTATAATTTGACCTTTGGCCTTTGTCCCAGGACAAAGCCTGGAGAGAAAAGATTCAATGACCCTGAATATTGTTGTTTTATTTTTAGAGTTCTTGATATGAAACTATTGTTTATCCCTCTGGGTACATGAAAAAAAAAAAAAAACAATTTAAAACAGCAGACTTAAAAAAGTCCTCTTTTGCGCTCTGCCATCTCTGCCAAACGCACCTCCCTTCTGTCTCCTGGATTTGCTGGTCCAATTTGACTAAGATGGAAAAACCAGCATTTTTTGGCTAAGGGGTATGATGAAAGCTAATAATACGAGGATTCAGCAAATTTACAGAAGATACAGGCATTTTTCTCTCTGCTTTTATTTCCAGAGGTTTAACTCCCAAGTGTTAAAAGGAAGCTTACTCTAACAAACTTAGAAACAAATAGTTTCTGGGGGCAATACTGATCTCTGTCCTCCTGCATCTTCTCACAGTTTCAGAAGATCTGTACAAGAACTTCCTGACCTTGGAGCATCTCATCTGTTACAGCTTCCAGGTGGCTAAGGGCATGGAGTTTTTGGCATCACGGAAGGTAAGACAGCTCAGAGGGGACCCTAAGTACCTCTTCGGATTGCAGATCTGGAAGTAAGATGTCCAGTGCCAGCCACCGGTGTTTGTTTGGAACTGTAATTCGTTCCCCACTGCTGGGACTACTTAAAGAGTTCTGTTGGAAAGGCCCCATTCCTGCTAATTTAAGGAGGTGTAAGGATTTCATGAAATTAATTAATTCATGTGGTAAATATTTAATGACCATCTATTAAATGCAGGCAGTGCTAAGGATACTGTGTGAACGGACAGGCAAAGCTCTCCACCATCATGGAGTTTACATCCTACTGGGCCGAACAGGCAGTGAACAATATAAACAAGTCAACTACATAGTAGGTAGGATGGGAATAAGCCCTATGGGGAAAAAGAAGCAGGAAAGGGTTAGGGTTAGAGAGTATACAAGAATGGTATGTTTGTGTGTGCATGCACTTCTGTGTTTGTGTACACCGATTTTAAACAGAACGGACCAGGAAGGCTGTATAAGATTGTGACATCTGAGCAGCGACCTAGGAAAGGTGAGGAACTGAGACTTGCAGATATCTTGGTGTGAGAGAGTCTATTTTTAATTTATTTTACATTCATCCTCATCCATCAAAAAGTATTTGTTAGTGGTATAATTAGAAAGCAGGAAGGACAGGCTTCAGATGAGAGTGATTATAAAAGCTAAAATTAGAAAAGTAGGCCAAACAAAGGCTGCGGTGGGGACGTGACAAGTTACAAATATTCCAGAGGCTGTAAACACCACGGCAGGAGCGGGGTCGGTTGAAGTCACCCCTCTGGGAAGGGCAGGACGGATGGTTTTATATTAAACAAGGAGAATTCAAATTAAGCTTCAGGAAAAATGATCAGTTGACGGAATGCATTGGTTGCGCGCTCCTGGAGGGAAGGAAAGGCTTACTGTTTTTGTTTTCCTAAATTAGAGTGAAATCTCTAACCCATTTCTTTTCCTGAAGCTTAAAGCTCGTCGTAGCTTTCAGAACCTCAGGATCTCGAAAGTTTCTGCCTGAGAGCTCTTGTCTCCTTTCTCCCAAGGGGAGAGGAGAGCAGAGTGGTCTTAGGGGATTTTCCCCACAGAGAAAGGCCCTTTGCCTTTCTTGGAGATTCTGATTTTATTTTATTATTATTTTTAAAGACCAGAGCATGCGTTGAGTCAGGGTAACTTTCGACCGGGGAGGGAATGGGGTAGGGACGGCTAACTTCCCTTGCATCTACCAGCTGGTTTCTTGAAAACCACCTGTTTCTTGGTCTGAAAAAAAGAAGCTTTGGTTGGGGGAAAAGTAGAGAGGACTTTCTGGTTTTTGGAATCTCCTGTCTTGCTCAGTCATGCTTGGCCGAAGACTTCCGTATATACCTCTTTCAGAGGGAAGTGCTACACGGAGACAAGGGTGTGGGGTGGTCGGCTATGCCTGGCTCCTGTGATCACTCCTGTGCTGGCTTCAGAATTCTCCTCGGAGCCTTTCATTCATTTACAAATATTCCCCGGGACTCTTGTTCCCCAACAAATCGACCAGGTGAAGCTAAAGCTGCTCAGTAGTAAGAGGTTAGATGAAGATGGGGATATCAAGAAGAGAGACACTGAGGACCGGAAAAGAGTGGGGAGAAAGCAGGACGAATTTGGTTTTCCTTTTTTAGTGCACCAGAGAATCAACTTGACCCATGAGAAGCTGAAATCTCTTTCATAGACCTTTACGATAATCCAACACTTTGAAACAGGATGAGCCCCACAGGGGAGAGTTTATCAGAGCTGGTCAGTTTCAGTTCCGTATGGAACTGAGAAACCAACAAAGGGCACCAAATGAAGGAGAACCCCTTGTGCCTGGTTTCTGAGCTTTCATTCCGAGTAGGAGGGCGTTCTAGGGCCTCCTTAGAATAACAGGTTTTAACCATATATGGTGCCAAGCAAAAGGGATATGTGGATGTGACCAGAAACACATTCGTAACTGTGTCCAAGAGAAGTCTATTTATGACTCCGTCATCATACTATAACTTAATTATTTAACTCCAAAGTCTGGGACTCTTTATGCGATAAGCAGATGTGTGCCTCCACAAAAGTCAGACTTCTTTCTTGAAGGGTTGATGAAAGAGATTAGCCCAGTGCTTGTTAATCAGTTGGTTTTCTGAAGTGGGGCTTTTTTGAGCATGAGATCACAACAGGTGCAGAAGACATCAGCTGTGCCGAGACCTAACGCACACACGATTCTTTTTGCAGTGTATCCACAGGGACCTGGCTGCACGCAACATCCTCTTGTCCGAGAAGAACGTGGTTAAAATCTGTGACTTTGGCTTGGCCCGGGATATTTATAAAGATCCAGATTATGTCAGAAAAGGAGATGTAAGTTTCAAAGATGAACCCAGTGCTCTGTTAAATTGCAGGATCCAAATTCGTCTTTGCAAGCTTCAGGACCTGTGTTGGGAACAAAGGAAGTTTTCTCTTCAGATGTGTGCTAAGTTGGGTTCTGATTCCTTGTCTTCTACCCTCTTAGGCTCGCCTCCCTTTGAAATGGATGGCCCCAGAAACAATTTTTGACAGAGTGTACACAATTCAGAGTGATGTGTGGTCTTTTGGTGTCTTGCTCTGGGAAATATTTTCGCTAGGTAAGTCACTTGTTTTTTGTCCCTCCATCCATACTCCCAAGAGAATGATATAAGTCAGTGACCCCAGTGCACCTTTTCCTCTCCTGCATTCCACCTTTATCTGGTGAAGGTTACTTGGAAGCTTTGGATAGTTTAAAATATATATATATATATATATATATATATGCGTGTGTGTGTGTGTGTGTGTGTATACATACATATACGTATGTATATATTTGGGATGATGTTCAAGAGTCAGGGTTTTTTATAAGAAAAAAATAAAATCATATAATTTCCCATTCCTGTTTTATTCTAGGTGCTTCTCCATATCCTGGAGTAAAGATCGATGAGGAATTTTGTAGGCGATTGAAAGAAGGCACTCGAATGAGGGCCCCTGATTATGCCACACCAGAAATGTAAGACTTCGAAAATATCTTTCTATCCTTTCTTCGTGCATAAAAACTTGCCTTGCCCAGAAGACTTTTCATGATACTGACCTCTTTCGTGGCCCCGTCTGTGTCCTTCTTCTCTCTGGAAGTCTTCCTTGATAATCTCAAGCGGAGAGTCATCTCTTCTTGAAACAACAGCACTTTATCTACACCCACCAGTTAGTTTTTATTGGAAGTCAATTTATAACATTTCCTAGACATATTTGATGCTCCAAGTATAGGGTTATGTGTTTTATATGGTGTTATATTACTATTTAGTGTCTGGGCTCATGGTGGACTTTTCACAAATGTTTATTCATTCAAGTGCTTCTTCTCAGCACCAGATGAGGAAGAAGGAGATAGTTAATGACATTAGTGTTTTGCTTCTCTAGATACCAGACCATGCTGGACTGCTGGCACGGAGAGCCCAATCAGAGACCCACGTTTTCCGAGCTGGTGGAACACTTGGGAAATCTGTTACAAGCTAATGCTCAGCAGGTTTGTGACCTCCATCAAGAAGTGTGTCCAAGAGCTTCTCTCCTCCCTAGACGTTCTCACGGCCACCATATTCTTGCAGATCTGAGCAATAATGCTTTTTTTTTTAAAAGCTGTAACTCCCCTTTTAGACAGATGAGATCCAAACCACTCATTCCTCCTGATGTATCTTTTTGTTGTCTTCAGATGCTCTTCTAAAGTAAAATCAACCAGTCACTTAATTAATAAAAATTAGCTGATCCACAGACTATCAACAATGGACAGAATTTCAAGGAATTTTTACTACACTGCACAGACAGCACGATATCTGAAGCCCGCAAAATAGATGGCTTTTCCTCAGTAAAATCCCAGACTCCCAGAACTTCTACTGGAGGATTTTAGAATTGTAATCTTTACCATTACTGAAGTTATTTAATCTCCAGTCAATGGCCTCTTACTACCATGAATGGAAGCCAATTTCCTCCTACTTTTCTTTTGAACAGGTGGGGGACAATGGGTCAAATCTGTTTTTATCAGTAAGCTTTTCAAACGTTTAAAGGTATCACATTGCCCTTTCTTTCTTTCTCTTGATGAAATAATGTTAAATTGTGCAACCTTTTCTCAGAAGACCCATTTTCCTGCACATTTATTGCTTTTCTCTAGACTGTCATCAGATTTTTCCATTGCCTTGAAATGTAGAGGCTAAAGTTGGATGACATGCCTTTTAAAAGACCTGGCTTCTCTAGGTAGGGCTTTGTGAAGAAATGATTTCTGAGCCCTCCGTGTCCTGTTGCCATATCTCTGGCCACAGCCTGCTTTGTCTTCCTCCTGACCACAGTTGCTGGCGGTCCCCTTACGCCTCTTGTTTTTATATTAACTCTTTTAACATACTTTCATATATACACATCCCTTTCAAGTGCCCTTTTGTTTTTGACAAACCATCTTTAATGTTGTCTTTAAGTTCTGCACTCAGATAGGAAAGCGACAGACCTCATCACCAAGGAGCCCCTATAGCCTTTGTTTTTCATGAAAAGGTTCTTGAGGGGCAGGAGCCATAACAATAGCACTCTGTGTTTGTTGTTTCAGGATGGCAAAGACTACATTGTTCTCCCGATATCAGAGACTTTGAGCATGGAAGAGGATTCTGGACTCTCTCTGCCTACCTCACCTGTTTCCTGTATGGAGGAAGAGGAAGTATGTGACCCCAAATTCCATTATGACAACACAGCAGGAATCAGGTACTGTATATGGTCAACATCCCCCTGAGGGGAGGGATGGGGGCACTTCAAGGTCATTTGGGGAGGGGACGGAAGGAAGATTGCCTCTCACCTCCATATTTAACCTTAGCCCTGAGACTGCTATCAGGGGAAGTGCTCCTTGAAGAGGGCCGGGGTAGGTGAGTTGCTCCCCATCTGCGGTCCACATTGCTGCCATAGCTGTTCCTTTCAAATTCTAAGCCCTGCAGCTGCAAATAGCTGGAATGCCACAGTATGTTAATCTCCAGAAAAAGAGACCAATTTTATATAGACATCTGTATTTAAATTATCCCCATGTACTCTTTTATTAATGTGAATTAAATGGCTTAGGAAGGATTCTGGAAGGAAGGGTTTTATGCATATATGAGGACACACTTACGCCTCTCTGGCTAGGATGCAGGGTGCCATGGGGATGTGTCCCGAATTGGACTGGACAGCACATCTTCAGAAGCCCCTCCCTGGTCTGATTTTCAGCATTTTATTTGCATAATAGGAATGCTGGACTTATTTAAAACACATGCACTGCTGTCCTCTCCTGATCTGTAAAGGGGTTCTGAAGGCAGCTTTCTTTTTTCTCTCTTCCAACACCTGTGTCTGAGGAAAGAGTTGATATAGTGTCTACACTATGATACTAAAATTGCCTTTTACAAAGCCTGGGACTTCTTTGTTTCCTTCTTTGTTCCCCACCCCTCCCCACTGGGTATTTTCCTCCTGTAACTGGCTCCCCTGATCACAGGGTCCAGCCCGCACTCTTGAGAGTGCTGTGGCTGCAGGAGGGACACGGAGCTGTAGGCTAGCCAGGCCGCCTGGTCAAGGGCGAGGAGGCCCCCTGGACAGTTTGTTCTGTGGAATCACATAGGATGGCAGGAACACGGCCAGAGTGGGTAGAAGCCAACACATAAGCCGCTGGTTACTTTTCTGTTGGGAGTTTCCAGCATTTTTTCGAAGAACTTTTCCTTCCGTTATCAGATTTTGCCTACATGATAACTGGTACAGTTACGCAAGGGAGAAACTATTATCTTTCTTGCTGAAGATGTTGCATGTGAGGCTAAGAGCAACCCCCTGGTGGGCATAAACAATTGTGGTTAAAGATCCAGATTTTAGAGTCCGATAGAACTGGTTGGACAACTAAGTCTGCCTCTTAGTGACCTGACGCTCCTCTTCGCTGTGACCCAGGTGAAGGCGCTGGTGTTCAGAAATGATTATTTTGAGAATTGCATGGTATAACATACTTCTATGTGCCTGGCACTTAGAGAGCACTCGATAGGTGATAGTTATTCATCAAGCTGCTGAAAGTCACATCTCTAGGATGAATCCAGGTCCTCCAGTCTTTCTCTTTGTCCTGTTTTCTGCCCTGAGAAGGAGGTACCCTCAAAGAGAAAGGTGAATGAACTGAAAGCCAATAGTTCCACTCTCCTGTTTAAAAAGTCTAGTTCCACTGGCCTTCTCGTGTGTTAATTATTCCTTTATCAGAAAGCCATTGGATCATGAACTCTGTTCCTTGGGTTTTGTGTGACCAGGTGGAGGGAGGACCCGAGCAGCAGTCTCTTGGCTCGCCTGGATGCTTTGCATATGGTGCCGAGAGTCGATGAAGTCATGTTTGTGCAATGGGAGTGCCAAATGCAATGCTGGATCTAAATCAGGGCTGCTAACATTTATCCCCAGAAGCATGGACAAATGTGACACCAGGCCTGGCTCCTATTTTCTGTCTGTGATTTTCGAATGGGTCTTTCCAGTCCAGTTTCTCTTTTATCCAGCCATAATTTGAAAAATAAAATGGAAATTGGAATCTTTTGTCGGCAGCCCCCTCTTCACCCCTGCAACCCTTTCTCCTTTTATAAAAACAAGACTCCACAGTCACATTTTAATCATCTGGGTTAAAAGAAACGCAGCATGGAGGCATCTGCACCTGGCACACCTCGTTTTGAGGCTCTCTTTTGGTTCTGCTTCCCTGGGGGGACCAGAGATGAGGCTGGGATACTTCTCAGTGGACTTGTTCTGTTTTTTTTTTCCCCATTTCCGGTTAGGTAGAAAAGCTGAGGATTCTTTCTCATTTGCTTCCTCTTGATAGTTTTCAATCCCGTCACATTATACATGGAGCTGAATGGAGGCATCATTGTGGGTACCTCATCATTTGCTGTCCCTTCAAATTAATTAAAAATATTTGTTCAACATTTATTTAGCAAAGAGGCCGAGGGGTGTGTGGGGGAAGGGTGAACAGGACAGATCACTAGTGTCTAGACTTCGCTTTGTCTCTAATTTCCCCTGTGGATCAGCTCTGGCCCCAAGTTTGCATGCTTTCTGCAAGAAAACGCATATTAATTGGACTCATCTTTCTTTGAGGGCAGTTTGGGGACCATCTGTGGTTGCTCCGTCATTTCCCCCGGGAGTCTCACCTCCTACTCCAAGCAGCTTATCAAAGATTTCTTTTCTCTCCCAGAGAAAGGTTTTGGCACGTACCATTTTTCTTCATTTTGGTTAATTGCTGGTGATGATTAAGTGCTCCTTGTGGACTGACGTCTGGGACAGCCTCCTGGCTAGATGCTCCTGGATTTGGCTGTGGTCTCGGACTGCTTGCAGTGAAACTGTCCTTTCTCCACCTCTGTCTGTCTTCTCCCCTGCACGGGTCCCACCCCACGGTCAGTGCCTGCGTGGGAGAGAGCAGTGCCGTGCGCGTAGTAGGTGCTTCGTAAAGACTTGAACTGTCATAGCCATTGTTCTCTTCTAGTTTTTCCTTCCTGTTGCTTTTCCAAGGGAGTCAGTGTAGAGGAGGGTAGCAGAACAAAACAAGACAATGGGCTTTAGAATCTGAAGGCCAATTTCGAATCCCCGTCCTAGCCATTTCCTCCCTAAGTCTTAGCTTCCTCAAATTTGTTTTTCTAAGGCAACTGTATCATGGCCCAAACTTACCCCTCTCGTTGATTCTACATGCCACATATCTCTGGAATCTTATCTGCTTTCCCAAACCCTGTGGGCACCCTCTCACCTGGGCAGGTGGCTTCTTTCTTCTAGAGACATGGAAAAGAGCCCCTAAATTGGTCTCACTGCCTGTTTTCACCTTCCTCTACCAGAGTCAGCTTCCTAAAGGGCGCATCTGACTTTGTCAGTCTCATGCTTCAAATCCTTCAATGGATACTCATAACTCAAACAGTCTAGCTATGTGATTTTGGACAGGTTCCTTAACCTTTCTATGCCTCGGTTTCCTCTTCGGAAGCTTGGATACTGACACCCACCCCTAACAGATATCATTTATGAAGACGCCATGAGACAGCAGTTGGGGACCATTTAGCACAGTGCCCGGCATGTGGGAGATTCTCAGTAAAGAATTCCTGAATGAGTGAATCAATGAATGATTAACGGTGGTATCAGTAGTTTTTAGCAACAGCCACTTTCAGGGATTGGACTCAGGAGAAGTGGGCTTTTCTCTGTCTCCGTATATATTATGTCCTCTTTTTTTGTGGAATTTCCTGAATGAGGATGAGGATGTCACTAGTGAACCTCATTCTCTCCTTTCTGTAAGGGGAGGAGCCAGCCTCCTGGTTCCAGGGGAGGGAGACCCAATTTCCATTCTCCTTGTTTGGCTCAAGTGTGTCCTCATATTCCACTTGGTCACAGAAAACACAGGAATATATATAACGTGTCCAGAAGCCTGACAAGGGGAGGAATTATGCTGGGATAAGCGTGGAGAGTGAATTTCCTGTCTCTTGTTGTAAAAAGAACTTCCCTTCTTTCCACTGGATTGTTGGTGCTTTTTACAAAATCAGACTCACCCAAAGACACATAGCAGGGAAGGAGCACCCCCAGGAAACAGGTGATACGTTAATCTGATAAGGCCTATTCTTTGAACCCCTGAAAGAAACTGGTACCCTTTGGAACTCAAAGGAGGAAAGCAGGCTTTGGCTGATAGAGCATCATTCTTTCTAGGGACACTTGCCACCCACCTCATTCATCCTTCAGATATCTCTGTGAGTGAGGGAGGGAAAGTTACTGCCAACACATTTTAAAGACGGGGCAGTAGAGGCATGGAAATATTCATGTCTTTCCCAAGTTTGTGTGGTCAGTAGTAGACTTTGAAATAGATGAAACATCTCATGACTCTTGAACCACTGCCTTTTTCCAAGACCAGCCATTCTGTGGGCTGAAAATAGGGGATTGTGAGACTCAGCAGCCCCCCTCCCCACCCAACACACACACACTAAGCCTCCATTACATGCAGAAAGAAGAGGTTGTCTCCAGATCCTGGTGGGTTCAGTGTCTTTTACAGAACCTGGGTGAGATCTGTAGGTGTTTCCTCTGCCCATCTTTCACTGAATGGTGGTTTTGTGGGCATTGTCTAGAGAAACTTTTCTGGAGGTAGCCAGAAAGATGTTCAATGCTCTGTAATATGTCAAGAGCCCAGTGGAGGGATCTCAGGCAATCAGGAAACCGTGCAGAAGACAGTTGATCACTTAGTTTGCTGCTGTTGTCTGTAGTCCAGCCCCGGCCCTCAGAAATAGGATTCAAAGGAACAGAAGCTCATCTAGGCCCCTCACTTAGATTATACTTTTAAATAGGCCCTCACAGGAAATGAAGCCTTCACTGTGTGCTAGCAGAGAAAGATTTTTATTTTGTTTTGTTTTTCTTTTTCCAAAGGATGTTTTGAAGGTTGCTATTAAACTTGTGGTTGAAAGATAATGAATTTAGGTATCACTTTTGGTCTCTGCAGCCAAATATACCACCACCCAAATAAAAATATTGGTTCTTTTGCAGCCAGTATCTGCAGAACAGTAAGCGAAAGAGCCGGCCCGTGAGTGTAAAAACATTTGAAGATATCCCGTTGGAAGAACCAGAAGTAAAAGTAATCCCAGATGTAAGTACATCTTTTAAAAATAGTCTTAAAAATAACACAAAGTATGAAATATTAGCTAGATAAATATTAGCCTAAGCATTAGAGTCTTGGAGCCTTGTTATAAAGGTATGTGTCATGGGGTCGTTATGGAGATGAAACTGATCAGTACCCCCCCCATTGGATTTTCCATAAGGACAGCCCCTAGTCCAAGGTTCTAGATAGCCTAGCCTCATGCCCAGTTCCACTCAAGTGTAAATAGTATCACTATGAAAAGTGGGATGGCATTAGGTCTCCTCAGCTTCTGCTTCTTGAATTCTTTTCTTCCAGGCCTGAGTTTACTATTAGGAAGCAGTTGTTTCTTCTTGTACCTGGTCCATTTTCTGGCTATGATATCTTTACCTGCCCCTGGGAAACACTGGAGCATATTGTCTGATAGATGAGTTAAGAAATCGGTTTAATTAAGTAGTTGGTCAGTGTGCACACTCAATCAACTGTGCCATCTCCTTGTCTCTTAAAAAGGACAACCAGACGGACAGTGGTATGGTCCTTGCATCAGAAGAGCTGAAAACCTTGGAAGACAGAACCAAATTAGCTCCATCTTTTAGGTAAGGCTCAGTCAAATAGAAAAGACAAATCTCAACAGGAATTTTTAGAAGGAACTTAGGACTTTCAGTGTAGATACAGTTTTCCCTTTTTGTGTCTTTGTTGGTTTGCATCAACTGAACTAATAAAGAACTGAAACTGATCAAACAAATAATTACATGCCACATTTGAAAAAGAATCTGAAATTAATTAGGGGATGTGGTCAGTTTTTATAGAGAATTTATGAATACCAGGGAATTTTTATGTTTATATTGTACCGGCTAAGTAACAAAGGTCATTGGAGGTAATCCCTTAAATTGAGATGATTAAAGTCTTTGTGGACTCTGAAGAATTTTCAAACCTGTACCTAAATGAGTGCATCTGTCTTTAGAAGTGTGATACATAAATAAGCCAATATATATTTGTTTGAGATACTTAAACATTATTGGCTGAATTATTTGGCTTATTATTATCATTGGCTTAATTGTGGAAAAAATATTAAATTTGGTTTTTAATATGATTTCCCCCATGTGGTTCTGTAGGAATTTATAGTTGTTTTAATAGATGTACCTGTTTTTAACCTACTACATAAATGAAAATCTCTATAAAAATGCTAAGATAAAGAGCAGTCATTTATTTGCTAGTGAACTCACTCTAGGTGAGAATTGAAGACTTTGATGTACTTATAACCTAACATTATATAAAATGGGAACACCCATGGGTTATTGAGGGATGTTCACATAAAGAAAAGGTAAAATAAAATAAAAGAATGTTCACATAAAGAAAAGGTAAATTAAAAATTGCCATTGTGCAATTGTATTATTTGCTTTAGGCCCAGGGTGAGAACTTGTTAGAGCCAATGACATGTTTCATTCATTGATGTAAAATATATTTATTCAGTGGTGACTATGTGCCCGGTACCATGCCATTGTCTGAGATACCAAACTCAATTACTTGAGGCTGAATTGAAAGAAAAATTGTATTTCTAGTTATTTGAAATACCTTTTAAACCATAAATGAACATAGAATTAATTAAATCCTTTTTGTAGTTTTTAACACGAATAATTTGGTAAAACATGTATTAAGGGGAAAATCCCACACCTCAGAATGGCTTGAGAAAAATGTAAATCCTGATTTTTTAGATCAGCACAGCCTACACTTTTAGGCTTTGACATGATTATGGTCTGTCACGATTCCATGCCATTGAAAACATTCTCTAGTTGCTGCTCAGTGACCCAGGCCGTCAGTCCTTCCAATGAATGTTGTTTTGATGAGTAAAAAGCAGTTTTTGACAGTCTGGCTTGATTGCACACACACGCTTCAAGTTATTGAAATTTAAATTTGCTCAAGAACTTTATTAACACTGTACATAGGCCTTGTAATCCTTAATCAACACTGCGAGGAAAGCAGAAATCGACTCTCAGAACATCCCAATTTCCTTTTACATGGTCAGAGTCCCCTTGGCTCCTATCATTGTATACAAACCTGTCAATCTTCAACGCCATAAAAATGTTCCATTGGTTGGAGCCTTTGCATCCCTCAGGAGAACTGCCTTTCATCTTGTCACAGGCTTGAAAGACTTGGACCTGAATAAGAGGACTTATCTGAAACTACTAGCTCATGCTAGTACCTGAAAATAGACATTGTCTGAGTAAACCTGATACGTTGATTAACAAGTGGGGGAGATAGGGGCTTGTGTCTCCAGGGAGATTACAGCCCACACGGGGTCAGGAACAAGGTTAGGGTAAAACGGGAAAGAACTGCCTTCTTTCCACCAGCTCATTTGGTTGTCCTTTCTTCCACAGTGGACTGATGCCCAGCAAAAGCAAGGAGTCTGTGGCATCCGAAGGCTCTAACCAAACAAGTGGCTACCAGTCTGGGTATCACTCCGATGATACAGACACCACTGTGTACTCCAGCGAGGAGGCTGAACTGTTAAAGCTGGTGGAGATTGGACCACCAGTTAGCAGTACGGCCCAGATTCTCCAGCCTGACTCTGGGCCCACATTGAGCTCTCCTGTTTAAATGGAGGCACCCACGTCCCCCACTCCTGGAAATCACATGAGAGGTGCTGCTCAGATTTTCAAGTGTTGTTCTTTCCATCACTAGGAAGTAGCCACATTTGATTTTCATTTCAAAAAAAAAAAAAAAAAAAAAGGACCTCAGACTGCAGGGAGCCAGTCCTGTAGGCATTTCCTGAGAAGATGTTTGTGACTCAAGAATGTGTTTGTGTTTTCTCCTGGTGTTGACCTTCTGTTTATGCATTTAGAAAGCCTGTATGATGCCTCTTACTGTGGGTCTCCCCATGGGTTCTAACAAAAGAAGTTCAAGGAATGGCTGCATCCTCCGTGAAGTGGCAGCTCCTGGGGAGTTGACACGTCTCTGTAAAACCAGAAGATAAACCAAGCAATGCAAGTGCTTTAGGTGTTGAAGATAGGAAAGACCTTTAGGACTGAGTCCATCCAAGAAGCTTTGTTCAGGATACGGTTTCTGAGCCAAGTCGTACGTGTGGGGTTTGGATGGACAGAAAGGAAGATGTCGGCTTGCTTTGAGAGTGTACTGGAGCCTGCAGATGCGTTGTGTTGGCTCTGGTGGAGGTGGGCCTGGGGTCTGTTAGGAAAGGTAAAGGCTTCAGATGAGGTTACTGGTTTTAGAAGATTTCGTGCTCTTCCCAGTTGGGCTAAATGAGAGCTCCTTGAGCTGTTTCCGACTCCTAATGAGAGTTCCTTCCGGACTCTTACGTGTCTCTTGGCCAAGCCCCAGGAAGGAAATGATGCAGCTCTGGCTCCTTGTCTCCCAGGCCGATCCTTTACTCAGAACACCATAAAGAATGGACATTCAGACAGAGACTCCCTGTCGTGTTGAAGAGTTCTGACTGTATAAACCAGCTTCTGGTTTCTTCTGGATGAAGACCCACATATCTGTCCCGATGTGATATATGTCTGAGCCTGAATGCAGTAGGTTCCGTATCAAGCTGTGGTGTCAAAGTTTCAGGAGGGATTTTACTCTTTTGTTCCTTCTCCCCTCCCTGAACTCGGCCCTTTTCACCCCAATCAGTCAGTATTTTAGCAATTTGGCCTCTGCACTCTAGTAAGAGCTGATTTGGTTTGTTCACTCTCTCAAGGACTATTAGCCAGATTTCAAAATTATTTTATAGCCAAAGTTTTAACAACATCTATTGTATTATTTAGACTTTTAACATGTCAAGCTATTTCTACTGGTTTCTGCCCTTGTACTTTCCTTTTTAAAAGAGAATATGTATTTTTCATTTGGTACCATAGTGTGAGATGCTGGGAACCATGACTGTAAAACATGCTATGGCACATATATTTATAGTCTGTTTATGTAGAAACAAATGTAATATATTAAAACCTTATATTATATATGATGAACTTTGTACTATTCACATTTTATACCAGTATTATGTAGCATAACAAAGGCCATAATGCTTTCAGCAATTGATGCCATTTTATTAAAAAAAAAAATTGAAAAAACTTAAACGAGTCCCTTTGCAAGTTTGCATTTCTGTTCTTATCATTTCTCTTACTCCTAAAGTGGAGGAGGGGGAATCAGACAAATTGCCATGTGGTTTTTCATTCTTAATTGTTTCCTTCTTCTTATAAAGGATATTTTTATAAAGTAGTTTATACTTTTTAAACCAGTACATGTATGCTTAGTTAAAAAAAAAATACAACGCGATAATATTGCATGACTATTTTGAGGCGAAGTACTTCTGGCTTGAGGTGTAGTTGCTTTTCCCCTTCTTTTTGGTTACACAAATAATTCATGCACGTGTGAACTCTCATTATATCCTGAGCACTTTTGAGATTCTCAAAACGTGGACTGAGAGATAAAAGTACTCTAACAGTATTTGTGCCTGTTACTATTGCCAGCCATGAAAATCGGGGGGTGAGAGATCCCCAGACAGGTGGCCAGACCCAGGCACCCCAGGGAAGTGTGAAGCGTACTTGTAGTTCTCAAAGATGACTCTATACTTAGTGTCAGAGGTCAGACCCAACTTTGACATTTTGAGTGATTACTTTTACCTGAATTCAGTGATTACTGAAAATCACTGGCACCCATGAGTGGCCCTACTCTTTGTGGTATTTTTTTTATACAAGTGTTGCAATATTTATAGTCAAATATACATTTTTTTTAAAAAAGTTTTTATTTACTTATTTATTTTAGAGCTTGTGAGTGGGGGAGAGGAAGAGAGGGAGAGAGAGAATCTCCATGCTGAGGGCAGAGTCCAAAATGGGGTCTGATCCCATGACCCCAAGATCACGACCTGAGCCAAAATCAAGAGTCAGATGCTCAACTAACTAAGCCACCCAAGTACCCCTCAAATGTACCTATCATTTTTGATGGCTTCTGGGTTTTTCAATCTTGATGCAGAAGGTTGCCTCAGTTCTAAAATAAGTTCTAAATGTTCTTCTTCTACTACAATGAAATCTATATGGAGTGAGGTAGGAATCTGGCTTCGTTTTCTTCAACCAGTTGTCGATCACAGAAGTACTCTTGATTAAATGTACCTATTTGCCTCCATGGCTGGGGAAATGCGCATTGCACTATCTTCAAGCCCTGTCATCTCATTGAGCCATTCTGTGCAGTTTTATGGTGGAGAGGAGGGTCGCCATGGGTGTGTGTGATTCCTGGGACAGTGATTACAGATGTGGGCTACTGGCCAGGATTAGTGGGTTAGGGTCTCTGACAGACGTTGTTACACTATCTGTCAGGCCTGACCTTGTCTTTTCCTGTTACGATGATGGCATCCAGTAAATGAATGGAGGAAGAGACCAGGACACCCTCATAGAAAAACAGAATTTTCTTCAGCTGAGGAAAAAGAGATGTTGTTTCTCACAAGCGCCCCTTGGCGCTGTCTCCGATGCTGGGAATTTGGATTCCGCTGAAACTTCACACTTTATAAAGAAATGCTTTCCGCACCTCCGGCAGAATGATCCGGAGGTGAGGTTTGGCTCTCTCCTTCCTCTCTCTTCTGTCTTCCATGCCCCTCGTTCTTAGCTCCTTTTCTCTCTTCATGTGCCCTTGAAGAGAACTCTGTGGCTTTTGAAAGCGCTTCCTGCATGTTCTTATTTTCAGAGCCTTAACTGGAGACATTTGGTTCGTCTTAGGTGTGGCCGCCCTCCCCTTGGCTCCTGGCCTCCCTGCTTCTCTCCCTGTACTTGCTTCGTTCTTCTGCCTCCTTTCAAACTGCTCTGACCCTTCACCTTCCTTCACCCTTACTCTATTTCCACTAACCTTCCTCTGTCCCGCACCCTCTGACCCTGCCCACTGCGGCCTTCCTCCTCCATCATCACAGGACAGAGAGAGCTGTGGGCGGATTTAAGCTCATTACCCCACGAAGTTTTCTTAACAAGGCACATTCCTTTGTCCTCCTCAATGAGAGAAAAGTAGAAAAGTGAAAATCTCAAACCCACAACTTTGTAGTGAACCCTATTTTCCTATGCCCCCCCCCAGCATGTTTTTCTACGTCTCACCCACACATTAACCTCCAAGATGATAAAATGTAGGCAAACAGGAGGCTAAAGCTTTTGAGACTCTGGTTTCCGTATACACCGTTGCACACTTGCATGCTCTTTCCCTGTAGGGGCAGTTGACATAACATGGCTACTTCACATAACAGGCTTTCTCAGGTCTGTAGTGGCTTATAAAGCAAGATGAAGTTCTGATAGTGCTCCAGAATTCCAGGTTGGCAGGTATAGTATGGCAACACAGAAGGAACCTTTGGTTTTATTGTAAATAACATTGTGCTGTCCTTTATACTCCTGATCTACATTATAAACTTTTCCAGAGGATGAAAATCCAAAGTGCAGAAAGCATAAATTCCATCATTGTTACTAGTTTTACTAGGAATTCTTCAGTAGGGATTATTTTATATAACGACTTCTTGGGTATTTCAGAATATTATCAGGTACCATGCAACATTTCATAAGTACATCTGTTTCACAGATCAAAGTGTACTCCTATATAAACTACCCTGAGCACCTTTTAAGTAGCCTGTGCTTGAAGTTGGTCGAAGGGAACTTTCTTTATTCAATCATTGTGAATAGATCATGGTATATTGCTGTGCCTTTTCCCCCTCTCTCCTATGTAGTGTGGTTGGCAAATTGCCCTGAGGATCTGTCATGAAGAGAGAAAAAAAGATCCCCATTCTTCTCTTATCACCTTTATTCATCAGTGAATTTCAGTGTTCAGCCCAGTTTTCATTCTTGAAGTCATTTGTACCTGAGGATGTCATGCCAAAAAACACTCCTGAGTCTGATCTTACAGAATTAGTTAGTAATATAAACTTTAAGTGCCAGTGGGTATTAATTTTGGATGACATGTATCAGAGAGCAAGCTTAATTGTAACAGAATAGAATTTTTAGATAAATATATATTATGGATTTAGCTTTCACTCTGTTTCTCTATTTCATGGTGATAGGTGTTTCAAGTAGCTCTCCAGTCCCTCACCTGTGAGTAGCTAGAAGAGCAGAGAACTAACCTTGATCATCTACTCTGTGCCAGGCATTGAGCTATGTACTCCTCAGATACTGTATTGCCGAATCCTTGCCATGGACCCTTGTATTAGGTGCTGTTATCACCATGTCACAGTTGAAGATCAGCAGTAAAGATTTGAAGCCCAGCAGGTCAGGTCATGCCAGGATTCAACCCAGTCTACTTTCACCTTGGGGACCCGTTCATAATTGAGATAGGAGCCAGGATGGAATCTTCTGCCTTGATGGAAGACAGTGAGCCGACTCATCCTCTGATAAATCAACTAAGCAAATGAGAGGTACATATTAAGGTGGCCCGGTACCTTTATGTGTCTTAGTTAATACGTGTTGGCTCCTGTATTCTCATCTTTCAGGTAGCTTTATCTAGAAGATAAATCCACTGGACAATGGCTAAACATAAAACTTAATGTTGTAATAAACATCTAACTGCCAGAAGAAAGACAGTGTGTTATTTACTAGCTATATGGTCTTGGGTGAGTTACTTAACCTCTTTAGTCTTGCTTTTCTCATCTGGATGAGAATTAAAAGAGATGTGTGAAAAGTACCTGTCATACTATCCAATGGGTGGAAAGCCTTCAGTAAAGGTTAGTCATTATTATATTCTTATGATGATGTTGGTGTTAGGTAAGTTAGACAGATTTACAACTTGTTGAATGACATTTCTCAAAGATTTTAAATTTACTATTGACAAACTGGATGCAGGTCCAATGGAACTTACTGATCATCCTGATGCTTTAGATTTTAAAACTCACATAAAGACTCTCATAGCACGAGGAACAAATTGCTAGTTGCCATGTACCTCGGGAGACCCTTATGTGGTAAGAGTCAGGATTTAGAAAGACTTCACTGGTTAGAATTCAAAGGCTGAGTTGAATAAATCAATTTGATATTTCTGCACAATTTTGGGATGAGGCATTGTGGCTGAGCAATAGCTTTAAATTGGTTAATAAGTATCATTTTGCCAAAATCAGTTAGACAATGACTGATTTGCTAAAAATCAGTTTTCCCAATGATTAACTCACCAAGTGAAATGTACCAATAAATACAAACCTTTAAGCATTATTTATAAAGTTTAGAACAATTTGTATTGAAGATTTGTATAGATGATTTCTTTGAAGTTGTAACAGACTGGTTTTTTTACTCTGTCTTCATAGCTGAATTTTATAGAATGCTCAATTTTTCAAAAGTTAATGGACAGAGGCTTAAATATTCCATGAATATTTTTATTGTTTTCAAAGATTCATCCATATTTATCAATTACAGCATAAGATTATATTATATATTGCCATTAATTTGAAAATTCTGTGAAGGGATCTGAGCTAATCACATCAACATGAAATGATGAATTTTTCTTACCAGTTGCTAGAAATGCCAGAATTTAGTCTTATATGCCAGTTGAGGCATTGTTGAAATGACATTCAAAAGGAGCCAGAAGAATTCAAAAGTGCTGGCACAGTTCCGTTATATTAAGAATGTGAGCTCCATCAAGACAGACATTTTTTTCTCTTTGGTTCACTGCTTTATCTCTAGCACCTACAACAGTGCCTGACAATAGTAGGTTCACTATTTGGAATGCAACAATAAAATCAGTCATTTGGTAAATAGAATTTCAGTCAATTGGCTCTTAATGAATTGAGTTTTGGGCTTTCGGCTGCTCTGCTAGGCACCAGCAGGGGCCAAAAAATATAGGGTTTTTTGTTGACTGTGTTTTCAGTGTATGTTGGGGTTTCCAAAGAGATGAGGAAAATTTTAAGCTGTGAAACCAAGTAAACATGTAGATACCAAAGGGTGCTCTCTCCAAGCTGGTCAGACTCACTTGGATTCTGACGCTCCATTCTTATAACTATAGTTAAGAGGTTACTTGACAGGTAGTAGCATGCCCAGAAGAAAGTTACCAGGATAATCTCACATAAAGAATGGTTGGGAAACTAAAAATAGTTAGATTGGAGAAGATTTAAGGAATATACAAGGGTTCTCTTTTAATATATGAAGGGGCTTCCATGGAAAGTACTCTGACGTTCTTTTGTCTTCCCAAAGAGCAAATTCAATCACTGGACAGAAACCATGAGAGTGTCGGACTTTATGTTATCTGACTCCCAATCACATGCCCTTTTCTTTATGCCTCATGGATTCTCCCTTCCCTGGAGTCAGTAGAGAGTGTTCTGTGCTATAGGTTGTTGGAGAAGAGTTGTAAGGAGTTAAGGAATCAGAGCACCAGTGGAACAGGGTGACATCCAAGGTCCTTTTCAGCCCAGCACATCACAGACCAAGAGGCTGTGCTTTGGAGTAATAGTCTTAGTTCTTCATTCATAAAACAGAGATAAGGACACTGCATATCTCCTAAGGTTACTGTAAGGACTGAATAAAGTAATGAATGTAAAACACTTAGTTCAGTGACTAGCACACAATAAGCACGAGACCAATGCCTCCCCTATTATTCTGAATCAATGAAAAGGAATGTACTGTATCTACCTTTCTTTTTTCAAGGGGTGATCATCAAGGTTTCAGTCTCAAATGGTTAAGGCAGACACTTCTAAGAGCTCACTAAGTTTTTCTGATGGCAGGGAAGTTATTTTTTGTTTTCAGATGACGCCCACATATATATACAACACTTCAGTCTTTGCCGTGGACTCCAGACTTCTGCTTTGTTCGGTGGCCTGGGCGGGATGGAGACAGGAAGAGGCACTGAGACACAGTGGCCCAGGAGCTGCAGGCCAGGCTGGGAGCAGCAGGGAAGTAGCCCTGTGAGTCACAGGCTGGAAAGCTCCTGCAGGGCCCCTCCGGCTCCTGGGCTTCTCACACTGGGAGACATTTCCTGCTCTTTGCACTCCCCGCACCCCCTCCCCCAAGAGTTCCTTAAAACAAGGTTATATGCCAAGGGAAGGAGCGTTTTTTAGTGTCTGCCAAGGCTGGGAATCTCCCAAGCCTTGAGAAAACTGTGTGTGAGGCCAGTTGGTTCTCTTGCTGGGGCTTACCTTGCCATCTTGGCCAAAGGAAGACAGTAGTATCCTTTCCTTGGGGGTTGGAGGGGCCTAGCTCCCTTGTGAGTTAAAAAGTCAAGTGTTACTACCAAAATGGTCCCTGCACAGCACCCCTGGAAAGGGCGAAGACTTCACTTTGGCTTTGGGTTAGGCAGCCCATAATCCCCTGGGATTTGTACACTCAAGCTCCACATTGCATGAAGATCAACATAGGAAGCCCATGTCCCTTGGGGAGAGGAGCTCCTGTGGGTCAACTCGGTCCAGACTCAGCCTTTGACAGGTTTATGGATGACGGAAGGCTTTGGCCTCCCAGCTGGCTCAGGTTGGGACTCTGTCCAGTCCCCACTTTGGACCTGCAGATGGATTAGGCCCCAGACTTTCCTGGGGTCATTTGGAAACTGCACAGGACCTCTAACATATGGCGCTGATAAGAATCTCTCTCTCAGAGATAAGGAGCTGTTTAAGGGAATCTGAGGAAGCCTGGGGGTTTGTTTCCATAAAGCTGGACAATGTAAAGTATAATCCCTACAGAGATGTAATTAGCTGTTAAGCATAGTAAGTAGCAAGGAAGGGGGGCCTTTCTGGTGCACAAATGCATGTGAGACCACACTAGGGGAACTGAGAGGGGGTTCCTTTTCCTGCCAGATCATTAGAGTCACAACTTGCTGACGGACCAAGAGGCTGAGCTTATGGGAGCTGCAGCAACCAGAAGACTCCGCAGGACCTGGGGGAGCTGCGGCCACGCACAACCCAAGGCCCATGGGCCTCTTGTTTCTCTAATATTGGGAGGGTCAGAGAGCTATCTTTGAGGGACGCTTTGAATAAAAAACATCCAGGCTCACTGTGGAGCCAGCTCACTTAGTGCTTTCTGCTAACGTAGGGTTTGTCACTGCGGTTAGTTTGCCGGGTGGTCTCGGTGAAGGCCGAGAGCCAGGACTGCCGGCTGGGTTGAAGCTGCAGTGTGGCAGACAGAGGCTCACTTGCGGCCAAGTAGCTACTACATGGCCCTCACTGAGGGTACCAGCAGCACATCCGTGGCACTTCCATTGACTCAATATACTAATAATGGCAAATTATTAAGCACTTACTCTGTGCTGGGCAGAGTACTAAGCAGCTATGGAACTATCATCTGATGTATTTCCTGTAACAACCCTATGAGTTAGGTAGTAATATCATCACCAATTTACAGATGAGAAAACTGAGGTTTAGGCGGTTAAATTTTGTACAAAGTTGTACAGTTAGCAAGGAGTGGATACAGGTTTTAATCCCAGAAGCTGATTTAGAGCTAAAATGTATAACAAATACTTTAAGGCTCATTAGAAATCTCTCTCCAGGGATGCCTGGGTGGCTCAGTGGGTTAAAGCCTCTGCCTTTGGCTCTAGTCCTGATCCCAGGGTCCTGGGATCGAGTCCCTCTCACTGCTCGGCAGGGAGCCTGATTCCCCCTCTCTCTCTCTGCCTACATGTAATCTCTATCTGTCAAATAAATAAAATCTTAAAAAAAAAAAGAAATCTCTCTCCACAAGCCTTGTGGAGAAATCTACCATTTCTTAGACTCCAGTTGGTATCAAGATTAACCCCAAATAAAATGTATTTCAAAAATATGTTCGTGGAGTCTATAACAATACACTCTTCTATATCTCCTCTTCGTCTGCCTGATCTAGCCTGATCTTTGGAAAGTCATGTGGGGCTTCTTTTTTTTTTTTTTTTTGTCATAGTTGACTTTATGTTGTTTGGGAACTTTTCCAGATGATGAAGGAACAAAGTGATCTGTGAAAAGCAATTGTAATCATGGCTTTTGAGTGTCTTCAAATTTTACAGATACCGGGTTTTCTAGGCAAATAACCAAGAGTCAGGGGAGGATGCTGGGGAGATCACTGCAAGTTAAAATCTGGGATTAATAAGCGAAATCTAGAGACTTTCCTTTGACATGGCCAGCTATCACTCCAGTAGTCAGGCTATGGGGAGCTGGTATGCCTGAAGACGGTGAGATGCTCAAGCGTGATGACTGGCATGCTATCTTTTTTGGGGTGACATTCTCTTTCTCTCCCAGCCGCCTTTACACATCTTCCAACCAGAAACCGTTGAACACTAAAAATGTCTGATCTGAGAATCCAATTTGCACTCACTGCAGGGGCAGATTGTCATGTGACTGCTTCGGGACTCAAGGGCTCTCTTCATGACGCTGGCCGGATCTTTGATCCACTGACCTGGGATGGGAATTCCCTAGGGACCAGATCACTCTAAGAGGAAGCTTTAATGATCTCTCCGAAAGACAGATTATTTTTCCACCAGGCACTTAATTAAATGTCTGTCTCAGGCTACTCCTGACCTCCACCACAAGCGGCTGGGGTTCCTAGTCCATGGTCCTGCTCGGGGCCCTCTCTGTACAGCACTGATCCACACAAGGGGACAGGGTGACTGTCTGAGAGTTTGGCGCACCAGATAACAGAGTATGTCCACTAGGCTTAGGATGGCAAGGAAGTGAGTGGCTTTGTGGACAGCAAGAACCAGGTGGGCTTGGAATAGAGGTGATCGAGTCCGCCAGGCTATGCTGAGACGAAAACACAGCTGACTCCATATCTTATCAATGGCCGTTTTGCGTGATTTAAGACAGCCCAGTATTAAATGGAAAAAGTGTGTGGGGGGGCGGGGGGAGCGGGGCAGGCATGGAGGAAAACTGAATGCCGAAGTACTCGCTTCCAGAGCCTTCAGGAGATAACGTCCCACCAGGCGCTGGGTGGGGGCATTGAGGGCAGCCTTGCCCTAAGGTGAACTAAGAATCTCAAAGCGATCTTTACATTTTCTGATAAAGCTCTCCCTCTGGCCTACCGGCAGCAGCTGCTGATGAACATTACATTTGAATTAAGCGTTTAGAGCAGCAGGGAGCGTTGAGATAAACCTCTCGGCAATTATGAACCCCCTCGCTGTTTAATGGCACGAAAACCATCAGTAGTGTGGTAGGCCTGAGCGCATTCCCACAGTGATCCGGCCGTCTTGTGGGCCTGGCTTATTATGTTTTATTGGCAACCCACAGCTGTGTTAATTGTGTGGCTATTCCCACGAGCAGCTGGTCCCTGAGAGGTGCAGTGTTGTCTCTCCTTAGACCAGCTTGCTTCCTGGTTAGAGAAGACTGTGGGTCAGTTTGAAAGCTGCCATTCTTATTTGTGGCTCTCTGATTTTTTTTTTCGCCCCCGTTTACCTCAAAAGATCCTAAGTCACCACTCCCTGTCCCCCAACTGTCCAGACACACACAGTGCTTTTGATAATCTGTGATGAGACTGGATGCTGTGCCAGATTTTATTTCTGAGAGTTTGTGGAACTCCTCTTTTAAGCAGGTACCATTTATAATAGCCTCCTCGCTAAGAGCGATTTGCATGAAAAAAGCTTTCTGAAGCTTGTTGGAATTTATAAAAATGGAGTGTGTGACGATTCCAGAGCCCGGACCTTCCACAACACACCAACCAAACACATACAATTGTTAAATGTTGTATTCACTGGGTAGTTAAAACTAAACTCGGTAATTACTGAAGTACAGTGAAACCGTTGTTAAAGGTAATGCTTGACAAAGTGTTTTTTTGTGAACAAAAAATAATTGCTTTCATGGAATCATTGAACAGATTATCCACATCCTTGATCCTTAAGGTGTTACAATTACACAGTCACATGAAACGGGCTTGGGGTGCGTTCTATGAGGCTCCCAAGAACTAGACATCAGTCATAATGTACTTTAGAAGCAAAGACCTCAGTCCCGGAGAAACCTATATAGCAAACCCCAAAGCAAACCCCCGTTTTGAAGGTTTAAGGAAAACAAGGATAGAGATGTTCGCAAAGTTGTCTTTATCAGTGAAAATGCATTCAGGTGAAACCAAAAGGAAACCCTGACTTGTGGGTTTATCCCTGAAGACCGTGACTTTACCTTAGAATAATTTGATAGCTTTCTAATAATTAGTAGCTTTTAAAATCTCCCTGGAGATTCTGACACAGAGTGAAAGTTAAGAACTACTGGTTTAAGTAATAAGAAATATATTACCTCACATGACAGTAAGTCCAGAGAAAGGGGGGCTTCAGCAGCACTACAATGCCCCCGAAAGACCCAGGTTATTTCCATTTCTATGTCTCCCCATCTTCAGTGGCAAGTTGAGTGTTTCACAGGAAGCAAGATGGCTGCCGTTGGCCCAGACTAGGAGAAACCATCTCATCCTGGGCTCCCTCTCAGCAGCAAGCCAAGGGTCCCCAGCAGTTCACCAACTCCAACGAAACTTCACCTGACAGCTCAGTGGCCAGAGCTGGCCCATTTCTGAATCAATCACTGGGAAGGACCAGTCAGGTATCCCCTTGGAACTGGAGGTGGGACTGTGAAGCCCAGAGCTTTGTTGGGAAGCCTTGTGTCCCTGTAGACCCCGGTCTGTTACCAAAGGAAAATGAAGCGTGAATGAGGTAGGCAATTCGAACACTCACTGGAGTATAGTTCTCTACGAGTGATGATGTGAACTGGAGTGAAGTTTGGCTTTATTTTTCTTTGGCTTTTACTACTTTGTTTTCAGGTCACAAAAGTGATATATGTTCTTATTGCAAAATGTTTGAAATTCAGGAAATTAAAATCATATTTCTTTTTACCTGATAACATTATTAAATTTTGGTTTCTACCCCCATATACATTCTACATATAGATTTATATATATATATTCATATAAATATGTATACTTAGAATATATCCATATAGCATTGTATATATAGTATATTGATATGTATATGGAATACATAAACAGAAAATGTGATTAGAAGCCAAATATATATATAGTTACAAGTCAAATATTAATATTAAAAACACACATATATATATTTTGTGTTTACATGTATATAAGTGTATTCCGTATATATACATACAAATGCATGCATATATGGGGATATGATGGAATTATAATAAACATGGTGTTTTGTACATCTGCTTTTTCACTAAAAATATCCTGTGAACATTTCCTCATTTTATTAAATAGTCTTCTAAATTCTAATTGTTGATGGTCACAGTATTCCATTGTTCATAGCCTGTTATGATAGTTGTTATTGGACATTTGCTTCCTTTCCACATTTTCTATATTATAAATAGTAATTTGTTAAACATAGTCGTGTTGGCTCTTTCTTTTGGGGATCTATTCCTAGAGGCAGAGTGGCAGACTTAAAACAAGAACACTGTTTAAAGCCTTTAATAACTATTGCCAATTTATCAACTGACATGATTGGTATGATCAAGGAAAGCAATTTAGCGAATATATTTGGTCAATTGTATCAAAAACCTTTAATATGTGTGTATCTATTAAACCTGTTCCTCGGAATTTATGCTGAAGAATTAATCTGAATTAAAAGTAGGAGAGGGCTATCTGTACAAAGGTGTTACTGGCAGCATCTTTATAACATTAAACTCTTGGAAACAATCCAAGTGCATTAGAAACACATTACTTGAGGATTCTTGGAAATCCTGTAACTCTTATTTTTCAGATGTGGAAAAGTAACATTCAGCGAGTTAAAGTAGCTTCCTAGCAACACACAGAAAGTTGAGTTGCTCTGACTCCCATTGTGGATTGTAGGAGTTGACTTCTAAAATGTATAGCTTTCAAATTATTACAATCTTTTTCATAATGAATACTCAGCTTTACCAAAATTTGCCAATTTTTTTTCGCCATTACTTTATACATTCATTTCTGATTTCTGGTTTCAGTTTCTTTTGCATCCATTATTTTCTGTGAAGATTTATGCATTAAAAGTTTCCTTGTGGGGGCACCTGGGTGGCTCAGTGGGTTAAAGCCTCTGCCTTCGGCTCAGGTCATGATCCCAGGGTCATGGGATCGAGCCCCGCATTGGGCTCTCTGCTCGGTGGGGAGCCTGCTTCCTCCTCTCTCTCTGCTTGCCTCTCTGCCTACCGGTGATCTCTGTCTGTCAAATAAATAAATACAATCTTTAAAAAAAAAAAAGTTTCCTTGTGGTGCCTGGATGGTGCAGTGGGTTAAGCACTTGATTCTTGATCTCAGCTCAGGTCATTATCTCAAGGTTGTAAGACTGAGCCTGGTGCTGGGTGTGGAGCCTGCTTAAGATTCTCTCTCTCCCTCTCCCTCACCTGCTTTCTCTCTCTCTCAGAAAAAACTTCCTCAACCTTTGTTAATCTGATATCTATCTCATCTTCAGTCTTAAATCATAATTTAATCAATTATACAATTCTTTCTTAACAGTTTTTCAGAACTATGAATATATTATTCCATTATCTTCTTCTTCTTCTTCTTCCTTTTTTTTTTTTTTTTTTAGATTTTACTTATTTATTTAACAGAGACAGACACAGTGAGAGAAGGAACACAAGTGGGAGTCAGAGAGGGAGAAGCAGGCTTCCCACCGGGCAGGGAACCCAACATAGGGCTCGATCCCAGGATCCCAGGATCATGACTGGAGCCCAAGGCAGACGCCTAACGGCTGAGCCACCCAGGCACCCCTATTCCATTACCTTCTGGTAATTATTACTGCTGATGAAGATTTACTGTCTAATAGCCATTTCTTTGGAGATAATTGTTTTTTCTCTCTTCCAGCTTTAACACTTTTGTTTTTGAATTTAGTATTTGCAGTTCTACTATAATGAGTCTAGCTATAGATTTATTTTTATCTATACTGCTCGGGATGTAGAGTCCCCTTCAATCTGAAGTCTCATTTATTTCCTCATTTCCAGAAAATTCTCAGCTATAATCTCTTTGAATATTGCCTCTTTCCAACTCTTTCTGTTCTTTCTGGAATTTCTAGAGGTGCATTGGAGATTGGAGATTTTCATTCTGTCTTCCAGGTTTCCTTGATTTTTGCTTCACATCTCTCATTTCTTGGCTCCTTACTGCATTAAGGTAATTAACATTTCTGTGCTTTAGTTTCTTTGTCTGTGACTTGTGGATCAAATAGTTCTCCCATATGATGGGTTTGTGGGAAGGTAAATGAATTGCAGTAGGCAGCCTGGAAAATGGTCTCCAGTGATATTTAAGGAGGAAGGAGAAAAAGGAGAAGAGAGAGAGAATGAAGTTATTATCCCCAACGTTTTTTTTTTTTTCAAGACATTGCTGCAAGTCAAAAATACAACAAGACTGCTCAAGGCAGTGTGTAGCAAGAAAGAATACCCATGCTTACTATTTGGAGTTTTTCCCAGATGAGGTCTTCAGTCCACCTAGGCCAATATAGGAAGAAAAATTTATGAAGGTGAACATTTATAAAATAGCTTAGCCTTAGCATTTTAAAACATTATTTGAGCAACAAGAAGGAGGAATCCCATCCATAGATGTAATGAGAGGCAGGTGCAAGTGACAAAAAGATACCTAAGATTAGAATTCTTTTGGTTGAAGTCCATTTGTATGGAGTTCAAAATTAGGCAAACCCAAATTACACTGTTTTGGGACACATACATACTAAAACTGTGAAGAACAACCAGGAATTTTTATCACTAAAGATTACATAGTGATTATCTCTGATGAGGAAACAGGAGAATGTAACTGGGGAGAGCCATGACATGGGGCTTCAGGAGCACTGGTTATATTCAATTTCTTAAATTAGGTAATTGTCCTCCGGGGTGGATCTCTTGGGATTTTGGTCTTAAGATGGGCATTAACTTTGTAATTATTTTAACTACATCTAAGTCTTATGCAATATTCTGGACTATGATAGATCTCATATTAAGAAGAAAATATATAGGGATATTATTTTATTTTTTGATCAATTTTTATATCTAGTGATATGATGTATGTTTTCAGAAGTAGAACCATGGTTTATAATATAAAATCTGTACTTGTAACCACTTGACAGCATTTTCACTGTGGCCTAGAAATCGCTTGTTCTAATTCAGATCCATGTAGGTATTAATTTCTAAATAAGGTCCACTCCGATAGGAAGGTTTTTCAACAGACTGTGATAGGGAATGGAGGATTGCACTAAGACCTATTTTAGCTACTTCCTGATTGTCTGCAGAATGAGCTTCTTCATCTGATCTGTGGTTCTCACGTCCCCATGGGGTGCTATTCTTATGCTATTGTTCAGGGGTGCATATGAGCAGAGCAGGAACATTTATACATGTCTAGTGTTCCAAGTGACCTTCAGTGGGGAGAGGAACAGGGCTCTGGAGTGTTCATCAAGGGCATGGAGAAACAGCAGACCCCAGGAGCAGTCCTCTCATGGGGACAGATATCCAAAACAAAACAACAAAAACAAAAAATATTAAAGTGTGCTGTGTGGGGAATAATAATGCTGGGGCAACTATTTCTATGAGAGGTAGGAAGAGCTTTCTGGTTTGGACAGGCTTGTATTTACTAGAGGGTGAGGAAGGGAGAGGCCAAAGGCCAGGGAGGATGTGCTTCCTTCCTCCTTTTAATTGTTCAAGCAGTTACTAACACACACACACACACACACACACACACACACACACACACACACACACACACAGTGGTCTACAGTATGGGCTTGCCAAGAGTAGATTCTCCATATATGCACATGTAGAAAAGCAAGCTGACTAGATGCTAGCCTTCCTACCTTTATTTATGTGTTATATTGTAGAGAACACATTTACCTCATACTGTGCTAGGTGTTGCAGCTGATAAGCTTTGATGTTAGGCAGCTTATATTTGAATGCTTTGGGTCTTACTAGCAGTATATCATTTGGGAAATTATTTATCCTGGCTAGGCACTGGTTTTCTTATCTCATTCTTACCTTTCAGGATTATTGCAAAGATGGGCAATAAGGTAAGGTGCTTAACATAGTCCCTAGATTTATAGTACTTGCTCAATGAATGGTAGTAGCCGTAGTAATTGTTTTGGTTGTTCTCTTATTGGGAGAACATACTAGCCATTTAGACAAAGACATAAAGTTGTGTATTTAGTCAAGATCTTGCTGGAAAGTTTTTTTCTGCTAGAGCTGAGTAGAGAAGTTTGTTGAAATGTGTGGACCATTTATTTTGAAAGTTACTCCAAGATTTCCAATAGGAGGAATCATTAGTCATTTATTTGTTCAACAAATATTCAACAGGGCTTTAAGACATTGTGCTAGACAGTAAACTAAGTGCTAAAAATAAAATGGTGGGCAAAATAGATGCATTTCTGCCTTTGTGGGGCTTACAGTGTAGGTGAATTTTTTTTTTCTTCTTGTTTCCTTTTTAGGGCTCTATAAGAAATATTCTATGGCTAACAGTAGAATAACAAGATCTTTTGAGATGCCCATTTATAGACCTCATCCTCTCAATAGATCTTAGTCTGAGTGTTTTGGGAAGCAAATGCTTACTACATTTGGGGATTCCTAGCTCAATCCCAAACAGGACACCAGCCATGAACTGGCCATGGCAAATTCAGGCAAGGAAATCTACAACTTCAGGAACCTGAACATTTCCGACCTATTCTGGAAGGATTTGAAAACCACTTAATATAGATATCCTGTAAAATTCTGTTCTCCTGGGATCCTTTAGTTAGTTTTTATAGAAGTATTTTCTTCTATCTGTAAAGTTAGAATCACAGCAAAGAAGGAGCAACTCACCAACTACTCTCTCCCTGCCTGCCTACCCCTTTCCCCTTTCCTAAAGAATTTGTGGGCTTTTTGTCTTTTTTAAATTTCCAGGATTTGAACTATGAATACTTCAGGCTACAGCATAGTTGAGGGAATTTTACAGCATATACCTGAACATTGTCTACCTACAGTCTGCCATTGACATTTAACTATATTTGCTTTATGTGTATCTGTCCATCTATTCATTTCCCTGTCTAACCATTGATCCATTTTCTTCCTTATTGTAAAGTAAATTACAGCATCATTATGCTTCCCTATAAATATTTCAGTTGCATCACATTAAGTAGATTCAGTATTCATAGTTTTTCCTTTGATGTAAAATACACAAATGAATAAATCTTCATAAATATTAAGTATATATTTGCTGATTTTGACAATTCATGAAACTGTATATAACCCAAACCTCTTTCAGGAAAAAAGGCAGTAGCATTAGACCCAGGAAATTTTTTTAATGCCCTTTTCCTTCTCAATTTCTGCCAACTCCTGTCCCCACCAACGTCAACCACAGTTCTGATTTTTTTCTGCCAGAGAATACTTTTTTCCTTGTCCTAGAATTTTGGATAAGTGGATTTGCAGAGAATATGCTCTTTGTGTTAGGCTTTTTCCACTCAACATAAAATTTGTAAGATTATTCACATTGTCTGTATCAGTAGTTCACTCCTTTGTGTTACTGAGTAGTATTCATTTTATGAATATGCCAGAGTCTATCTATTTTCCTATTGATGACACCTGGACTGTTTCCAGTTTGGGGTTATTTTAAATAAAGCCACTGTGAACAATTTTTTTAAAAAAGATTTTATTTATTTGACAGAGAGAGGACGTGCACAAGCAGGGGGAGTGGGAGAAAGCGAAGTAGGCTCTCCATTGAGCAGGGAGCCCAATGCGGGGCTTGATCCCAGGACGGTGGGATCATGACCTGAGCCAAAGACAGATGCTTAACCCACTGAGTCACTCAGGCACCCCTACTATGAACATTCTTATGCAAGTACTTTGTGAATGTATGTTTTTATTTATTTTGGGTAAATACCTAGAAGTAGAATTGCTGCATCAAAGACAAGTATAGGGTGCCTGGGTGGCTCAGTGGGTTAAGCCTCTGCCTTTGGCTCAGGTCATGATCTCAGGGTCCTGGGATCAAGCCCCAAATCCGGCTCTCTGCTCAGCAGGGAGCCTGCTTCCACCCCCCACCCCGCCTACTTGTGATCTCTCTTTGTCAAATAAATACATAAAATCTTAAAAAAAAAAAAGAGACAAATATATGTTTAATTTAATTAGATATTGACAAACTGTTTTCCAAAGTGGATGTACCATGTTATAGTCTATCAATAAATGCATAAGCATTGTAGCTGATTTACATTGGGGGTCGGTATATTTTTTCTGTTAAAGGTCAGAGAGAAAATATTTTAGGCTTTGTGAGCTATATGGACTCTTGCAACTAAACAACTCTGTTATTCACATCTTATAAACATATGAACTTGGTTGTGTTCCAGTAAAAGTTTATTTATGAAAAAAAAATGTTTATTTACAAAACCAGGGTGAACTGGCTTTGGCCTGCTGGCAGGAGTTCACCACTCTACCTCTATTCTTCACTAGCATTTGTGTCATTCGTTTTAATTTTAGCCATTCTGGAGCACCTGGGTGGCTCAGTTGGTTAAGCGGTTGCCTTGGGCTCAAGTCATGATTCCGGGGTCCTGGGATCAAGCCTGGCATCAGGCTCCCTGCTTAGCAGAGAGCCTGCTTCTCTTTCTCCCTCTGCCTGCTGCTCTGCTTACTTGTGCTCTCTCTGTCAAATAAATAAATAAAATCTTAAAAAAAATTTTTATCCATTCTAATAGTTGTGAAATGGTATCTCAATGTGGCTTTAATTTGCATTTTCCTGATGACTAATGATATATTTTATGAAGTGTCTATTTCAGCCCTCTGCTCATTTTTTAGCCATACTATCTTGAGTCCTGTGACTTCTTTTCATTCTAGATACAGTCCTTTCTTGGATTAATGAATTGCAAATATTTTCCAAAAGTCTGAGAATTGCCTGTTTATTGCTTGGTCATTCTACTTGGCAGGTGGTGGTCTCTTATTGATGTTTTAATTTGTATTTCTTCGATGAAAGTTGATATGGGACAGCTTTTCATATGCTTATTTGCCATCTGTTTATCTTCTGTGGAGAGGTGTCTGTTAAGACCTTTGGTCCATTTTTAATCATTTTTTCCCTTATTGTTGAATGTAAGAGTTCTTGTATATTTTGGGTAACAATCCTTTATCCTTTTGAGGTATTCTTTTGCAAATATCAATCTGTGGACTGTCTTCTCATTCCTTGAACGTTGTTTTTTACAGAGCAGAAGTTCTTTTAATGGAGTTCAGCTTCTCGATTTTTCTTTCATGGATCTCGCCTTTGGTGTTGTATCTAAAAAGTCACTGTCCTCCCCAAGGCCGTCAAGGTTTTTTTCTATGTTCTCTTCAAGGAGATTTCTAGTTTTGCATTTTTACATTTAAGTCTGTGATCAATCATTTAGAGTCAATTTTTGTGGAGGGTTTAAGATCTGTGTCTAAGGTTTCTTTTCTCTTTTCTGCATGTGGGTGTTTAGTTGTTCCCACACCAGTTTTTGGGTTTTTTTTGTTTGTTTTTTGCTCTGAGAGAGAGCACAGGCATGCACACATTGTGTGTGGGGTGAGGGGACTGGCAGCAGAGGGAGAGGGAGACAGGGAATCCCAAACAGGCTCCCTGCGCAGTGTGGAGCTGACACAGGGCTCAATCTCATGATTCCAAGTTCATTACCTGAATGGAAATCAAGAATCTAATTTCATTACTCTGACTGAGCCCAGACGTTCCACCACACCAATTATTGCAAAGACTGTCTTTGCTCCACTGGGATGTGTCAAAGATCAGTTGATTTTATTTGGGACTCAATCTGGGCTCTCCGTTCTGTTCCATTGATCTATTGTCTTCTTTTGCTTGTACCACACTGTCATGATTATTGTTGCTTTATAGTAAGTGTTGAAGTTGGGAAGTTTTGTTCCTCCAACTTTTTTCTCCTTTAATATTGTGTTGACTATTCTGTTTCTTCCGACTCTCCATGTAAACTTTAGATTAAGTTTGTTGATATTTATAAAATAACTTGCTGAGATTTTAACTGATATTGCATCAGATCTGTAATCAAGTTGGGAATAACTAACATCTTGACAACATTGACTCTTCCTGTCCATGAGCATGGAATATCTCCCCATTTGTTTAGTTCTTTGATTTTGTTCATTTGTTTTATAGTTTTCCTCAATATAGATCTTATACATGTTTTGTTACATTGATAAGTATTTCATGTTTGAAGGTGGTAGTGTCAATAATATATTTTAAGGAAGTGTGCACAATTTTGAGAAGAATCTTCTGACATGTTCTTGGTCATCTTAAGGAAGCAAGAGAGCAGTTGGCTTAGCTGACAGGTTGGGGTATGTGTGGGATGCCACAAGCAGGAGGATTTTGTATAAGTTGCCTGATCACACACTTGCTGAATCAATGAAGTGGTTCCCCCCCACCATCTCCTGCTAAGCCCATCACTCTTTCTGCTTCCAGTGACAAGAAACCACATATGGGAGAGAGTGAAGATATGAAATGGAAGACTCTAAACCTGCTTGACTTTAAGACCTCAGATTGCCACTTATGCATAAGAGGCATCAAATGGTCCCCAGGCCAGCACCCTCCCTTTGGATGAAGAGCATTATAAGAAAGAAACAAGGAGGTGGTCATATTCCAATGGTCACATGTATTCCATTTCATCAGGTTGGTTAAGACAAGCTTCCAGTGGCCAACCTCCTGCCATATTTCACAGAGTATTTTTCTTCCTTTTTAAAATTTTTTTTAAGTAAGATTTTTTTCAAGGGGACAGACATTGGTTGGCTTATAGTTTCCTCTTTTCTTTTCTTTAAGATTTTGTTTATTTGACAGAGAGAGACACAGCAAGAGAGGGAATATAAGCAGGGAGAGTGGGAGAGGGAGAAGCAGGCTTCCCGCCAAGCGAGCAGAGAACCTGATTTGGGGCTCGATCCCAGGACGCTGGGATCATTACCTGAGCTGAAGGTAGAGGCTTAACCCACTGAGCCACCCAGGTGCCCCAGTTACCTGTTTTCTAATCCAGGCTGAAGAGAAGGAGTGTGACTGAAATTCATTTGTTGGGGATTTTTTTCAATAACTGTCTTGTATGATACTTTCTTTCTATGCTTCTCTGACTTATTTTGTATTAAAAGCCCAAAATGAATGCCTTTTTACAAAACAAACAACAATAAAAAGTGTTTTCAATTTCAAATTTCACTTATTCATTGTTGGTTTATAGGAGAGCAATTGACTTTTGTATTTAATCTTATATCCTGCAAACATGTAATGATTGCTTATTAGTTCCAGGAGTGTTTTTGCTAATTCTTTTGGATTTTGTACATAAAAAAACCATGTCATCTGAGAACAAAGACAGTTTTATGTCTTCCTTGTCAATCTCTATGCCTTTTATTTCTTTTTTTGCCTTATTGCATCAGTAGGACTTCCAGTATGATTTTAAAAGGGAGTAGTGAGAGAGACCATCCTTGCCTTCTCCCTGATCTTAATGGGAAAGCTTTGAGTTTCTCACCATTAAGTATGATGTTAGCTATAGGGTTTTTGAAGATAGCTTTTCTCAAGTTGAGGAAGTTTTCCTTTATTCCTATTTTTTGTTTTCTTTTTTTAAAAAATTTATTTTTAAATTTCTTTTCAGTGGTCCAAAATTCATTGTTTATGCACCACACCCAGTGCTCCATGCAATATGTGCCCTCCACAATACCCACCACCAGGCTCACCCAACCTCCCACCTCTCTCCCCGTCAAAACCCTCAGATTGTTTTTCAGAGTCCACAGTCTCTCATTATTCCTATTTTATCAATCATTTAAAGCATTCCTTTATCGTGAGTAAGTGTTAGATTTGTCAAATCTTTTTCTGCATCCATTGATATGATCATGCTGTTTTTCTTTTTTGGTCTGTTGAAGTGTTGAATTACATTAATTGATTTTTGAATGTTGATCTAGCCTTGAATACCTGGGACCCCTTCAGTTTTTAACTTTCAGAGTTGTCCACACTCAGCCCCCAACAATTCACCAGTTACAGTTCAAGTTTTTCTATCTTGGCACTGGGTCCCAAGGTGGCTTCTGCTTGTGAATTTCTGCTCCAACAAGTTATGGTTCTCTGTATTCACATGTCTATTTCTCCAGTATGAGGGGGCAGTGGTTTGCCTGTGACCTCACTTCTCTGACAGATCTGAAAAGAGTTGCTAATTTTTCAGTTTGTTATGTTTTTAACTTATTAGGACAGACTGACAACTTCTAAGCTCCTTGATGGACTAGAAACTGGAAAATGTTACAGATTTTCTTCATTTTTTTCTTCCTTCCTGTATATTCAAATTTCCATCTGGTATCTTTAGTCTGAAAAAATTTTTTTTAACATTTATTTTAGTATAGGTGTGTTTGCTACAAATTCTCTCAGCCCTTTTACATCTGAAAATGTCTATTTCCTTCATTTTTGAAGATTTATTTTAGTTGAGTATAGAATTCTATGGGGACAGTTCTATTCCCTTTAAAGATGTTATTCCATTACCTTCTGAAACATTTTCTGTCTTGCATAGTTTCTAAAGAAAAATCAGCTACCATTCATATCACTGTTCCTTGTAGTATGTCTTTAATTCTCTGGTTACTTTTAAGATGCACTTTTTCTCTTTATGTTTCATCAGTTTGATTATCATGTGTTTAGGAGTGGTTTTCTCTGTTTCATTTTTCATGGGACTTGTTGAACTTCACAGATCCATGGTTTGATGTTTTCATCAAATTTGGAAAGTTTCAGCTATTATTTCTTTGAGTATTTTTTCTGCCTGGTTCTCTTTCTCTTTAAGGGACCTCTTTTACCTTAAGGGACTACAATTACATGTATGTTAGACACTTGATATTATTCTGTGCTTATCAATAATCTACTTTCCTAATTTTTTCCTTCTCTTTCCTCTTGTTTGAATAATTTCTATTGATTTTGCTTCCCATTCACTAATCTTTTCTGCAATGTCCACTTGTTACTTGTAGGCCCTCTAATTTCTTAGATTTATTTTTCAGTTCTATATTTTTAATTTTTTAGTGTTTGAATTATTCTGAAATACTTCATTTCTTTATAAATTATATCCATATTTTCCTATAAATTATTTAACATATTTATAATATGTTTTAAAGTCTTGGTCTGATAATTCTCATAATTGGGCCATCTTTGGATCTGCTTCTATTGACTGGTTCTACATCCTAACTGGAAATAAGCTCTATCATGCCATTTTTTAAAATGCCAATCTTCCTAAAAGATTTTTAGTTGGTGTAGGGAGGACTCCAACATGATCTATGTCAGTGAAGCCTCTTTTCTGGCCCAGAACTTACCTAGAAAATGGAAGACAGAATGGATGCAGAGATGGTGGAGATATTTGAGTGACTCTAGACAACTGAAAAGTCCTGGCTTTTAGGTGTGGGAGATTTTTTGGATTCAGTTCTAGACCGCACCCTTTTCTTATACTCTATTTACTTTTATACTGGTTGATATGTTCCATTCTTATGACTCAAATTACCATCTATATGCTATTGAATTCCAAATCTGTTCCTGTATTCTGAACCTCTCTCCTAAGTTCCAAACCCATATATCTGGCCATGTACATTTTCACTTAGAGGTCATAAAGGCACTTCTAACTGAGAAGGGTTGAACACTTAACTTACATACATGTTCTCTCTCTCTCTCTTTCTCTTTTTCTCTCCTGCTAGACTTTAGGCTTTCACAGTAGAAAGTTTATAAAATATTTTATAAAAATTTACAAGAGATTTTTATCTTTACTAAAAATATTTAGGTACCAATACTAGATTCCAAAAGCATGCACTTTAAAAATTAGAGTAACCATCTAGGGGTACCTGGGTGGTTCAGTTGGTTAAATGTCCAATTTCTTGATTTTGGCTTGGGTCGTGATCTCAGGGTTGTGAGAGAGCTTAAGATCCCCGCTCTCCATCTTCCTCTGCCCCACCCCTCTAAAATTAATACAGTAAAAATTTGAGTAGCATACCATATTTACATCATTTTACATTAGATTTTTTTCATTATTTAACCTTTGAATATCTATCACTTATATAATCACAAATTTAAAAAGCCTATTAAATGAAGTTATTGCCCAGGAGAAAAAATGATTTGGAAGGAACATAAGGGATTGTTTTTGAGTGTGTAAAGGGATCATATGCAGAAATGCAATGTCTCTCTGCCACTTCATCCAAAAAACCAAATAAACAGTTCTGCTAACCTTTCTGAGTTGGTGTGAGTTGGTGAACTCCATGAAAGTAAAGTATGAGTATCAGTAATATATTTATCACTGAAACTTGAAAGAATAAGATTTTGTTAGGTTTATCCTTGGGAGTCAAAGGGCATATGTTACATTCCTTAGCCTGACATATGGCATAGTCCCCCCAAATGTGACTGCTAATGTGAAATTTACAGCTAAAACCATTATGTATTTCTCCCAGTATGAGATTACTAGAAAAGACAACCTTCCTTCCTTTCTTCAAACCACACAGGTGGCAATTTGAGGCTCTGTTAGTAGCAGTTGGATTAGGCCATTAAAACAAGGGTACTTAAAAAAATCTTTAAAAATCTTGTCTAAGATCCACTTCTGATTTCCATGTTCTCCTATTTTACATCTTTAATGGACATGACAACAGAGACTTAGTGTTTGTCTCAAAACTGCCCCTGAGAAATTATAAGTTCTGCATCCAGGAAGATTCTGGGCTTTCTCTAGAAAAATTCAATGTGTATCTTTACATATTTCAATCCAATTAGACAATGAGACAATCCAATGTGTATCTTTGTGGAAGGCCAACCCCAAGGGACCAGACTCAGCCTGCACCCATGTGTCCAGAGCTGGGTACACAGTTGGTTTTTTTTTTCATAAGTCGATAAATAAAAAAGACACAAAATCAGAAGATTTTTGAGCACAAAAAATCTGGTCAGAGACCTGTATTCAAGTTCCAGTTCCAAAAACCCCATTAGTTGGCTAACTTTAGGCAATGCTTGCCTTTACTTCTCTGAAAAAATAGAAATACTAGTACCTTTTTTGCACGGTTGCTATGGTAATTAAATAAGACAATCTAGTACCTCATACCAAGACGGTGTTCTATAAATGTCAATTTTCTTCCCCATCATTTTTCCTTCTAGTCTCTAGGTAAGTTATGGAAAACAGTGGTGAAAATCATTAGCTACAGCCACAAAGACATCAATGAAAGTTCTGTGGAGGTGAATATTGTATATGTTTGTATTTTTTATTTATTTTTATTATGTTATGTTAGTCACCATACAGTGCATTATTAGTCTTTGATGTAGTGTTGCATGATTCATTGTTTGCATATAACCCTCAGTGCTCCATGTAATATGTGTCCTCCTTATTACCCATGCCCTTTGTTCTTTGTTAATCCTACAGTTCAGCATGAAAAGAAAGAAGAGAATTATGTTCTACTAAAGTTGTCTACTTTCAGCTATTTGCAATCTGGCAAAATTCCCCCAATCAGAGAGCAGCATCTTGCTGCTACTTTTCTATAGATACCTCAAGCTCTAGAGGTATACCCAGTGAAGAAAAATTGCTTTCGATAGGCATCCTTTGTCCCAGCAGAGGGTAGAGCTTGGAAAACACTCATGAGAAAGCCAATCCTGTTGACAATGCCAAGGATATAACAGTGACTCAGGTTTTTCTCAGTTCAGTAGTAGCAGCTCTCCACAGTCAGCCTCAAAGGAAAAAGAGGCTATATGAGGAAGGTGAAGTTGGTATATAAAAGCAGAGGATTTCTGATATATATATATTTATATACACACATAAACTATTTTTTTTTCTGGTGGTTCACATGGAAATTCAAGAACAACACTGCTTTTCTGAAAGCTATTTCAGGGTTCCACACATCTTGTTGTGCTTAAGCAGTGGTGTGCTGGTGAACTGGCTCTCTGGGAGGAAAAAAAAAACCCTGTTTGTGGCACCTGCTGATCTCCATGGTAAATACTGACACCATGGCTGATTGCAGGCTACCAACATGACATTACTGAGCATGGAGTTGGGAAGGGCCATGAGTAATTGGCTCTCTTGAGTTGGTGCAAGCTGGCTCTGGCACACCACTGTGTGAGCTTGAGGCTCACATAAAGGGATAATAGCTATTGGCAATCTCAACAGTTGTTGAAAATAGATGTCATCAAGTTCTAGAATTCACTGCTTCTCCCTCTCCGGCCTGCATTTTGGTCATTGTTTCTCCCACTTTTGGATGCAGCTTAGTAAATCTCACTGCTGTGGACCCCAGACTCTTTGACTTAATGAAGATTGATGTCTTCATTAGATTTCGAAAAGGAATGCTCAAACATTTTATTACCTGGTTGCTGGTGCCTAGTACTCTCTGTTCCATGGACCATCTCCCCCACCTCCTGTGACACATTCCTGAAAAGGCTCCAGGAAAAAAAATGTTACGGCCTTGGCAGATCAGCGATTTCTGATTGTGCAATGTCCTTCCTGAGAAACCCCATTCTCCAAAGACGGTCATTCTGAAATAGGAACAAGAAATAGGGGTATAGGTTGGCTACTGAGAGGGCAGTAGAGGAGGCAAGATGGCAGTGAACGGGGTCAGCATAAATCTGGGAAATTGCATCCTTGTCTATCTTACCAATTTTAGAGGTTTAGAAAAACTAACAAAGGGTTCATTGGAAAAAAGAAAGGGATGAAATATTTGTTACTTTCCCAAATATTCTACTTCCATTTTAATTATTATTTGCCCTTTACAAAGCAACTACACAAGCATTATCTCATTTGTTCCTTACAGCAGGCTGATGAGACATAATAATATTGTTAATATAATAATATGTTACATGTAATAGAGTGTATAATATAATAGAATAAATATTAATAATGATATGATAATTTTTCCCTTACAGATGAAGACACTGAGACTCAGAGAAGATAAATAACTTGCATAGGGTCATACAGATGTTAATGACAGTGGAGGAATTTGAACTCTAGATGCCAGGCTAGAGGCATGTATGATGTATACATACATCAGACTACGTATATATATGTGGTGATTGGAAGTTTCTGTCAACTCTGGTTATTTCATCACTTGCTCTAGGTAGAATCAGAATGGTAGAACATTAAGAAATCACTAAGGTTATGCTACTGTCTGAGAAGTTTCAACATGCTCCTGGGGGTCAGATGATCTCCAAGGTGTAATTCAGTGACTCCCTTATCTAGGGCTGACAGGGAAGGAGAGATTCTGCAAAAGTAAAGTGTGTAATTGTTCATATACCTAAAGCTTCCACATTTCAGATGAAGTCTAAAATTATGTTGCATATCACCCTGCATTCTTAAAGGTAGAATGCCCAGCATAGCTTATTTTCTTGTCAAATTTGGGCATCATTGTAAATCTCAATGTTTTTAGACTTTAATTTATAATCCTCTAGGGTTTTATACTCCAAGGTTCCAGACTCCCATGCTTTTTGGAGTTCCTGGTTTTTGTTTTTGTTTTTGTTTTTTAACTCCTCAATTGCTGTATTTACCTTTAAGAGTTTCTGCACTCTCTTCTCTCTTGCTATTTCCAATCTGTTAAGGAATGAGGCTCTAGTCCAGAGAGACTTGATCTAGCAGGAGTAGATAGGTTTTAATAAAGACATGGATAATCCTTCTAGGAGTAAACACTTTCTACTGTCTTTATTTTTAGGGGTGTGGTAAGGGCTTTTGCTGTGCTGCTCGGATTCTTTCACCAGACCAGTTCTTTTGTCACTCAGCTGCTGTGAGTGTTGGTGACCAATGGCTTAGAGCCACACCCATCACTGAAGACTTGCTCTTGGCCCTCTGGAGCTGATCCATCCAGAACTGCCTGGGAGGTTGTCCCCTGACTTCTGGGTGTGACTTGGTGACAACTACTGATGAAGTAGTATAAAGGCCCAACCCATTTGCCTCCAGGTGGGACAATTCTGTGAGGCCACCCCTGTCCCAGAACTTCCCATAGGACTGATCTGAGGCTGGACCACAGCTGAACCCATGTCCTCACTTTGCTTCTCTGCCCTGTCTTGCTTCTCTCACTTCCTTACAAATCCTTCCAGTGAGCATTTGCCTAAGATCCCTGACTCAGCCTCTGATTCCAAGGACTCTAACCTATAACAGGCTTCCCCTGCTCCTGCTTTTCATTTTTTTGGCTATATGCTGGAGAGGTAAGGTAATAAAAGACTTCTGTACTCTTTCCTGTCCCTTCTCTCAACCCAACACTAAGAGGACAGCCCAATCATGAAATAAAGACTGCATAATGAGAAACAAACAACTTTCTCAGAAAGATATATTGGAAATTCCTTCAGTTCTCGCTCTTGAAAGTTTGATCTGTAAAGGAACTTGAAATTGTCCTGCTGAGGGCTCCTTATGTTAGAGGAGTCTGGCGATCTATATATGGAATCTATCTATATATAAGAATTGATAGGATCAAGAAACACCCGAGAGTATCTCCATCCTCAGACCTCTTATTCTATCCTTGTAGTCTGAAAGGCCACAATTGCAGAGGCTTTCCTTATAATTCACCAGGCTCTCATCCAGCCCTGGGTGAGGGGAAGTGGGGGAATCAGTGGGGATGGAGGACAAAGAAGGATTGTGAGCTCATTTTGACAAGGTGGGGATATGGAAGCAGTGGGGAGGGTGCTAAAAGAAGGAAAAAGCAAGAAATCGGAGCTTGAGGAGGTAATATATGTTTTCTTTTCTTCACAGTGCTGATGGGGGCAGGTTCTGTCTGCTTGAATTCACACGAATCACACGTAATCCAAGTATTTTGATTATTTTATTACAGACTAAGTAATTCCTGCCTTTGTTCACATTTTCCCTAATAGTAACAATAACAACAACAAATATTGTTTGAACATTACTCTATGCCTGATATTGTGGTAAGAGTTTGCCTATATTAGCTCTTTCAGTCCTCCCCCAAATCTATGCTGGAGGTGTTGTTAGTACTCACTTATCATGGAAGAGGAGATTAGAGTTTAGGGATGTTACTTAACTTGCTCAGAAACACAGATGGTACGTGCCATACCTCGGTTAATCCACCTCCCTCCACAGTCAATACTTAAACCACTGTGCTACAGGACTTTTCCAACCGTGGCTATTTTCTTCTTCCTCTGCCATTTTTGATGCTCTTTGTCCTTCGAGGCCCATTTCAAGTTTCCTTCATACTAAATACTATTATTGAGCACCTTCTCTCTGTATTGTGTCCTCGTCCTCCATAAAACTTGCCCACACTGTTTTCTACCTTCTTTAAACACCTTTGAGACTTTAAGGTAGAAAGTGAATCTTACTATGAATAGATTTGTATTGTTTGCTAAGTGTTTTCAATGGGTTTATTTCGTTTATTTTTCCACAAAGATTTTAAACAATCACTGGGTCAGGATCAAGTCTTTCAGGTCCCCCTTTTTCTCAGCAACACCCAACACAGTGCTGGGAAGATGTGGTAGGAAGCCCCCGACTCTTAACCCATCCAGTGGCTGCATTTTAAGGAAAGAGAAAGGCACATGTGTGGATCTGATAAGTTCCAAGTGCTATCTGTAGAAGATGCCCCATCAAGTGACGATCAGCTATGTTTACCATTGAAGTCCATAGCAGCAAGCCAAGAAAACTGTCGCAGAGCCTGGGGACAGAAGTTCATGAAGATCACTGCTTGACAGGTCAGGGTAAAGGTCCCTTTCTTTCAAAATATGTGAAGGGGCAGGAAACGTGTGCACCAGGTGTTTTGTGTTCATGGCTGCCTGGGAAAGATAATTCTGTCTGTTCGATAAGAACATTGTGCTCTACACAGCAGGTTGTTTTTCCAGCAGCTATTTTCTGCCTGTAAAAAAGAGCATCGCTGGCTCTCAACTTCTTTCCGCAAATCCCTTGGGCTATAAACAATAACAAAAGGTATCTTATATTTATACAAAGCTGTCCTTAGAAAAGCTCAAGGACCCAAACGAAGCTTGTTTTCATATATGAGGTCTTATATAATACAATCCCCAAGGGAAAGAAGCAGAGGGTGACAATTTAGTTAGGAATGCTGTCATTCTCAGCTAACAAAAATCGAAAAGTGAGCCCTACCGCGCCACGCGCAGACGGTCGTGACCCGGACAGGAAGTCCGTCTTCTCCACTTCCTGTCCCGGGTTCTGCACCCTGGGCCACACTGCCTTGTCAGAAATCTGAGAGGAGGAGACACTGGAGGAGAAAGATTGTTGAGAGAAAGCCCAGGCACACGAGAAGAGATGCTGCACTCTCACCGTCTTCAGGGACTGCTGTCTCCCCTGGTCAAGATTCTCCAGTTCCTCCAGTGAGCGTCCTTCTTGTCCTTAGCAGAACAGATGCTGGGGAGAATTTCCAGCACCCTCATTAGGAGTTATAGCTGAATCACAGCACATTTTGGAGGTCTGGGTGGTTTAGGGGAGAAGAACCATCCGAGCAAAGGGCATCCTGTAAATATTTATTGCACACTTGGATACAAAGATGAGTAAGGCATAAGCTCCACATTCAGTAAGTGCCATCATCTAGCAGGGGAGATAAACACAGGATGAAAGGCTCTAGGAGTGCTGGCTGAATACAATAATGGAAAGGCTGTTACTTTTTTTTTTTTTAAGATTTTATCTATTTATTTGACAGACAAAGATCACAAGCATGCAGAGAGGCAGGCAGAGAGAGGAGGAAGCAGGCTCCCCCAGGAGCAGAGAGCCCGATGCAGGGCTCAATCCCAGGACCCTGAGATCATGACCTGAGCCAAAGGCAGAGGCTTTAACCCACTGAGCCACCCAGGCGCCCCGGCTGTTACTTTTGATTGATAAATTTCAGTCAGAATGCTATCAGGCTGGGAAAGAGGCATTTTGGCTAGAGTTTGAAGGATAAGCAGGAATAGTTTTCTTTTTTTAAAAAAGATTTTGTTTATTTACTTGAGAAAGAGAGAGAGAGGAGAGCATGAGAGGGGAGGTCAGTGGGAGAAGCAGACTCCCCATGGAGCTGGAAGCCCGATGTGGGACTCGATCCCAGGACTCCGGGATCAATCACCTGAGTTGAAGGCCGTCACTTAACCAACTGAGCCACCCAGGCACCTTAAGCAGGAAGAGTTTTAAAGGATATCTTCTTACTGAGATGGTCACTGTATTAAAATCACCTGAGGAGCTTTTAGAACATACCCCATCCTTAACTAATTAGATGAAATTCATCCAAATGTAGCCTGGACATTAGTATTGTTAAAGAGCTCCCAGGTGATTTCACTGAGCAACCAATACAGACAACCAGAGAAAAAGCATCAGCTTCAGAATTAACTCGTTCTAGCACCCAGTGACCTTGGGCAAGGTCCACTGGGGGGTGCCGCAGTGTGAGTCTTCCACAACTTCACTGTTTGTTTCCTCCTACTTCTACCCACACCTGTGAGGAAACTCTGGCATGGGAGAGTCCCTCTCTGACAAACTTTCCTTGAGAGAAAAACTGTGGATCAGGAGTCAGGAAATCTGCATTCCATCCCAGCTCTGCCACTGAGGTGCTGTGTGGGTGTGCTGAGTCACATAAGGAAAGAAAACAAAACACTTAGAATTACTATTGGCAAGATATTGCACTAGGTACCCAAGGCATTTCTAGATCTCAAGTACCCCATCTGTTGAGGTTTCTAGACCAGTATTTCTAGGTCATAAAGTCTGTTTAATAGACTATAACCAGAATTATTTTTTTAAAGATTTTATTTATTTATCTGACAGACAGAGATCACAAGTAGGCAGAGAGGCAGGCAGAGAGAGAGGGGGAAGCAGGCTCCACACTGAGCAGAGAGCCTGATGCAGGGCTCAATCCCAGGACTCTGGGATCATGACCCAAGCTGAAGGCAGAGGCTTCTAACCCACTGAGCCACCCAGGTGCCCCTAACCAGAATTATTGTAAAAGAAAGATATAAAACATAGTAGAAAAATGAAGTGCACCACATGGAGTAGGGTAAATATTGCGTAGTAAAATTTTATTTCAGTTATTTGTGCATGTGTTTACTGGGTCATGATGTAAAATATATTTCACGTTGTAGCTTGGAAGTTTAAAAGTTTGAGTCTGCTCTCTTTAGCAGCACATATGCTAAAGCTGAAATGACACTGAGAAGATTATTGTGGCCCCTTTGCAAGGATGCCATGCAACTTGGTGAAGCAGTCCATATTTTTTTACGTTATATGATTTTAATCACACGTTTTTTCAAAAAGTTTGAGAAACGTGGGATTAGGTGTTCCTTATGGACCCCTCCCTTCTAACCTATAGCACAGGACTACTCTAACCTGCTGAGAACTCTCCTTTCTGTGACCTTCTTTTACTTAGTATCATGTAATTCTGGCTTATCATTTATTCCTTTTAAGGGGAGCCAGTATGTTGTAGTGGTTAAAAGCACTCTCTTGAGTTAGCTAACTGCATGTTTGAATTTTTCTTCACTTGATAGTTGATTGATCTAGAAAATGTATGCAACTTTTCTCCACCTTGTTTTTCATCTAGGTGATAACATCCAGGACCAATATGGTTATACAATTAAATAGGAGGGTGTAGGTAAAACTCTTAACACAAATCACCTTGTTCACAGAAGGTACCCAGTGATGATATGACCTCTTGTTCTGCTCAGACTTTTAAAAAAGATTTTATTTATTTGAAAGAGAGAGTGAGAGAAGGAGAAAGCACACATAGATAGGGTTGAGCAAAGGGAGAGGAGAATCAGATTCTCTGCTGAGTAGGGAGCTCAATGTGGGACTCAATCCCAGAACCCTGAGATCATGACCTGAGCTGAAACCAAGAGTCAGATGTTTAACCAACTGAGCCACCCAGGTGCCCCCCACCCAAACCCACAGTCAGGTTTCAAGGTACAGTCTATAATTTAGTGCCTGGCTTATACAAAATCATAAATACCTTCTGCTTATCTGATTGGAAAAACAAGGATTTCCGATTCAAGCGAACCTAATGCTGGAGAGCAGTTGTTCTCTGTTGACATGCCACATTACCATACAGGTCTTGGGATGAGAAGCTGGGCATTCTTTGTGTCCTCTGCCTATACATTACTTCATACTTTTCCTCTCATATGGTCAGCTGAACCTGGGAAGGTAAAGCAGGAGGAGGCAGATCCTGGCTATGACTTGCTTCAAGGATCAAAACAACCATGACATTTCAGTGCCAACAAAATCAACAGATAGATAGAACCTCAGAATCTACTCTATCACAGACTGGGCATCTATCTGAGAAGGTTTTGGAAAGAAGCCTAGGACAAAGAAATGAGAAAGAGCTGTTGGCCCAAACACTAGAAACTAGGGATAAGATTCAGGTATTATACCAGAATAAATGGCCATTATCAAGAAGTCAACCAATAAGCAACCCATAGGTCCTAATTGCCTCAGAAATAGGCCAGGGACCAAGACATTGTCTTGTAAATGATTTATTTCAGAAAATGCCTACTAATCAATTACTAGGATTTCTATAAAGTAGCTTCTCCTGATTTATAGGTGGTGATCATGGGAATTGGATCATTGATTCTAGAATGAGAGAAGCAGTGATACTGGTAACCTAATCTACTTACTCCGAGTAGCTACAGAGAAATTAGCTGCTGTTAGTGGAAGCCAGCTCATTACCAAAGAGTGAAAAGAAACCCATTCATCATGGCAGATCCTCACACCCACCCAGTCTCCCTGGAGCATTCAGCTATGCTGAGAAGATGTTGATGGAGAAGGGGATAATGACCCATAAACAGATAGATGAAAAAAGGAGTAGGGGGTGATGAGAAGGATTGAGGGAAGCCTCATGAGCTTGCACATGGGAAAAATGGGCCTTAAAATCATAAATATGTTAAAGTACAGTATTACAAGGACTATATAAATAGTATTACAAAGAAGAGAATTGTTGAAAGTAGCCCTCATTGCTAGTATGTTTTTTTTTCTGGAAGAAAACTTGGTTTGAAATTGGTGAAAAGAAAAAAAAATGTATGTGAATAACATAGCCCCACCTAAAAATATGTTGCTAACACAATGGTTTTTCAGGAAAGAAAAGGCAAGGATGCCTAGAAATAGCTGCGTCTAATCAGCCCCCATCCCAAGCAATCAAATGAAGTCCAGGAAATTCCATATGTAACCAGAAGAATAGACATCCTGGAGCATTTTGCCACAGTTAAGATTAGCGGAAACAGACCCCCCTCAGCCCTAGGAACAAAAAAGAACTAAAGGTGAAGAAACCACTGCAGGTCCCTGTGCCTCCCTTCTGGGAAGGTGGTGGCCTCGAGGTGAGAGGGATGGGACTGGGGCTGTTACTGGGGCCACACCAACAGCCCTTTGCTCTGAGACTGCCCCTTCGAGAGCAGCACAGAGTGCTCTGTTTCTCCTGGGAAAATAATAAAAACAACAGTGGGTAGGGCTCAGCTTATCCTCCTGATTTATTCTAACCATCTTTAAAAAATGTTTGTTAACACAGCCATGGTTTATGATGAACACTTTTTGGGTCTTGTTTAAGAAATCCTTCTCTACCTAAAGGCTGTAAGGGTCACTCTGCTGTAGTTTTTTTTTCTAAAAGATCCCAAGTTTTCCCATTCGAATTCCTCTTCTCTATGGAAATGAAAGTCACAAATTTCACTTCATTGAAATTAACAACTTCTGCTTACTGAAAATATGAAGAGAATAAAAAGATCAGCCATGAACTCTGAGAAAAATCTTGATACTACATCTGACAAAGCAATAGGTCCCAGAATATATAAAGGATGTCTGCAACTTGTCAAAAAAATGTTTAGAAAACATGTAATTCCCAAAAATAAACATGATATAATTCACAAAAATAAATAAAGATACTAAAAGATTCTCAACTTTGAGGCAACTGAGTGGCATCCAACTCTTGGTTTCGGCTCAGGTCATGATCTCAGGGTCCTGGGATCGAACTCCACATTGGGCTATTTGCTCAACACAGAGTCTGCTTGAGATTCTCTCTCTCCCACTGCCCCTCCTGTTTTCATGGTGTCTTTCTCTCTCCCACTCACTAAATAAATAAATAATCTTTAAAAAAATTTAAAAATTCTTAGGGTGCCTGGGTGGTTCAGTCAGTTAAGTGTCAGCCTTTGGTTCAGGTCATGATCCCAGGATTCTGGGATCCAGCCCCATGTCAGTCTCCCTCTCCCTCTGATGCTTCCCCTGCTTGTGCTCTCTCACTCTCTCTGCCAAATAAATACATAAAATCTTTTTAAAAATACATAAAAATAAAGGATTCTCAACTTTGTTAATAGTCAGGGAAATGCAAATTAAAATCATAATGAGATATCATTTTATATCCACTAGATGGACAAAAAATTCTGAAGTCTGATAATACTAAATGTTGGTGAGGATGTGGAAAAACAGAACCTTATATACTACAGTTGGGACTATAAAAGAGCACAAGTTCTTTGGAAAATAACTTGGCATATCTAGCACAGGTAAAGGTTACATTTCTGTGGTCCGACAATTTTATTCTTGGGTACATACCCTAGAGAAACCCTTGCACATGTGCATTAGGAGACATGTATAAGACCATGGTGAAAGCACTATCCATACTTTCTCAGAGCTGAGCAAATATTGTTTGGGGAGAAATACATTGTGGCCAATTATTTTTAAAAAGCAAGGGTATGATAAACACAAAAATCAGGAAAGTGGTTGAATATTTGAGGAGAAGGCAGGAGGATGGGAATGGGAGAGGAAGACATGGATAATTTCAATTATATTTTTAATATTGGGATCTTCTGTTGGACAAATGGGCTCACACGTTTTTCACATATTCCATTGTAGGCAAAGAATATTATACAATAAATTGCCTTTAATTTGTTTAAAAAAGGAGTTGGGGGGGAGAGAGAACAAAGAACAAAAATTTCTAATGGCTCAATGCCAAGAAAAGTGAGATCTTGGTAATAGCAGTCTCACTAAAATGTGGGGGTATGAGAGGGAAGGGTCCTATGAGAAGTGATGGATTGCTCTCTGTGGAGGGTCTGCATAATATGTGTGCCCCTGGAGGCCCTCCCAGAGCATGGGCAGCTGTCCTTGTGAATAGGGCCTGTGCCCAGGCTCACATCCCATTACTCAGGTTGGCAAGTATGCTGAGTGAGCAAGTGGTGATCAGTATGGGAAAGACATGCCACTCAGCACATGAATGTTGTATGTGGTAGATTTATTTTAGATAAGTTTATATGCAGAAAACTGAGGGCTGTTCTGGGGTAAGGCCTTTGATCCACTTTTGGGGATACTCTACTTTTTACCCTGATTGTATAAATTTAACATTGAATTAACTATTTTTTTTAATAGTTACCATTTTGAATGTTATTCTAAAGACTCAATACTTGGGTCTTGGTGTTGTTGGACTTTGTAACCCCAAAACTACTCATAGCTACAACCCTCTTTCTGTTGCTATTTGTATTTTTAATATATTTGGGTTTTACTCACTTTCTTAAAAGGATTATAGTCAACCAGATGACAGGATTTTCTAAAGCCCTGTTTTGTTCATCCTTAATGTCAAGACTTGGCAAAATAAGTGCTTGATAGGTTTTTTACTTTGAAAAAATTATAAATTCAAAGGAAATTGAAAAAGTAGTACAGAGAAGTCCTGTGTATTTTTCACTCATTTTCCCCCAATGATTATACCTTACATAACTATGGAATAATGTCAAAAGAGGAAACTGACATTGCTGAAATGTGTGTGTGTGTGGTTCTATGCCATTTTATCATATGTATAGATTCCTGTAACCACCAACCAAAGTTGAGATGCAGAACTGTTCCATTATCACAAAGATCTCCTTTTATAGTCATACCCAGCCCTTTCCACTCCATTCCTAACCCCTGGCAGTGGCTAATCTGCTTTTTATTTTTATAATTTTGTCATTTTTTTAGAATGTTATATAAATGGAATCATTTGGAATATGATCTTTTTAAAAAATATTTTATTTATTTATTTGATAGAGAGAGGGAGATATACAGTGAGAGAGGGAACACAAGCAGGGGGAGTGGAAGAAGGGGAAGCAGGCTTCCCGCTGAGCAGGGCGCCCTATGCGGGGCTTGATCTTAGGACTCTGGGATCATGACCTGAGCTAAGGCAGATGCTTAACCATCTGAACCACCCAGGCGCCCCAGTATATGACCTTTTGAGACTGACTTTTTTCACCCAGCCAAATGCCATTTTCCCATACTGATCGCTTAGCCAAGTGCCACTGAGTTAGGTCATGTTTTCAAATCTACTTTGCCAGCTTCTGTCTTTTAATTGGTATATTCAAACCACTTACATTTAATGTAATAATTGATATGTGAGGGTTTAAATATGTTTTTAATTTATTTTTTGTTTTTATTTTATTTTGTTTTTCTTTTCTTTTCTTTCTTCTGTTCAGATTGTAATTGTTCTATCTCTAAGCACTAATTCTTTCCTCTGTCCTCTCTAGTCTGTCATTGAGCCCATTCAGTGAGTTTTAAAATTTGGATTATTTTTCCAGTTCTTAAATTCCTATTTGATTTTTCTTTATATATTTTTTATTTTTTTACTGAGTTTTTTTTCTATTTTCCCTTTGTTTCAAGTATATTTGTAATTGTTTGTTGAAGCATTTTTGTGATAACTGCTTTAAAATCTTTGTCAGGGGGTGTCTGGGTGGCTCAGGTCATGATCCCAGGGTCCTGGAATTGAGTCCTGCACCAAGCTTGCTGCTCAGGGAGAAGCCTGCTTCTCCCTCTCCCACTCCCCTTCTGTTTCCTCTCTCATTGTGTCTCTCTCTGTCAAATAAATAAATAAAATATTTAAAAATAAATAAATAAAATCTTTGTCAGATAATGTCAACATTTATGTCATTTCTGTGTTGGCATCTACTGATTGTATTTTCTCACTCAAGTTGAGATTTTTCCTAGATTTTTCCTCCCCTGGTTTTTAGCATACTAAGTAGTTTTTTTAATTGTATCTTGGATATTTTGAATATTATATTATTGGAGTCAATCTTATTTGACTCTTCTGTTTTAATAGATTCTCTTTGATACAGTGCTGATAGAGAGGAAAGTGGGCACTGTCTTACTCCTATCTGATGGAGAGAAGTTGAGGTTTTCCTCTTGGCCTCTGTGGACACTGAGAGGCATGGTATCTCATTATGGCTGGGTGGGTAGGAGATCAGACTCCTTACCAGGCCTCCACTGATACAAATTGGCTGGGAGGGAAAGGAGCACTTGATACTGCTCCCATTTGGCCTTTGATAATGGTGGTGGGGCCACATTTTTTTCCAAGGTGTTTACCTAGAGTACAGTAGTTACTGTCTAAAAGTTTACTGTCTTGTTAGGTTGTTCCTTTCCTGGTCCTTTGTAGAGAGAATAGACTTTGAGAGGACATTCTTTGTCTCTGTCCAGTGGCACTTCCTGATTGTCTGCTTCTCTAGCATCTAGTCTGAGATAAAGAAGAAAAATAAAACCCAGGGCATTCACCACTGTGCCATTCTTTGGGTCATGAGGTCATTAGACAGTCTGGCTTCTCTCTGAAGCTCAAGTCTTCTTATATTCCTTTTATATATAATGTGGTTTGGTTTCAACTCTGTTTAGTGGGAGTAATGGGGGAACTGTGTCTATTCCATTTTGTCCTGGAACCAGAAACAGTGCATAGGTTTTAATTGAATGGATTGGTGAATCTCTACCCTTCTTCTCTATTTCCCAACGTTCACAGAATGGAAAAAGAGCATGTAGTACATTCTAGAATACATACTACCTTGGAAGAAACAGAGGGTCATCTTTATAGACATGGTAAAGAAATTGATAGAACATATCTTTTTCTATCCAGAGTTAAAAGAGCCACATCTTATTTTTCATTTCTTAGAACTATCCCACTACAAAAAAAAAAAAAAAGTATCACAGAAGTTGGTTCTATGTTAAGAAGTCCTATCTCATTATAATTCCTGATGCCCTGTATGTAGTTGACATACTACACAAAAAGTGCAGATACTTGTTCTAGTCACTGGGTATACAGCAGTAAGCATAATTTAGTGTTTTAGTATTTGGCAATAATGTTATGTGGCCTGATCTTCTTTTATCATAATGGATACTCAGTGGTTTTTTTTCAATCCAGAAACTTCTTTCTTTAGTACTAAGAGACTTTCTTGTCTTATATATTTCATAATTTCTTTCCTTCTATTTTCTCTGTTTGCTCTTTTGGAACTTCTATTTGTAGGATATTAGACCTATGCTTTTGATTCTCTAATATTTCTTATCTTTTTGATTCTCTTTGGTTTTCTAATCTTTTCTTATCTTCTCTTTCATATTTTACACCTGGATGTCTTCTGAAAATTTTTCTCAATTTTATTTTCAGACATTTTATTAATTTTTATTTCTGCTATCTTACTTGAGGTCTATTTCCTATCTTATACTATCTTTTTCTGGTCCTGGTATCAAGTTATAATAGTCTTATAAACATTGGGAGGACATTCTTTGTCTGTGTCCCTTGAAACTTCCTGGTTGTCAGCTTCTCCAGCATCCAGTATAAGATGAAGAGGAAAAATAAAACTCAGAGCATTCACCACTGTGCCATTCTTTGGGTCATGAGGTCATTAGACCTTCTCGAAAGTCCAAGTCTTCTTATATTTCTTTCATGTATAATGTTAGTGGTTTTAACTCTATTTAGTGGTAGTAATAGGGGGAAGTGTGTCTACTGCATATAGACACTCCCTGTGGGTAGTATTTCTTTCCTTCCTTACCCCCTTCCTTTTTGCTCTCTAAGTTTGTGCAAGATGGACATTATCTGTTCTTTGAATGTTTGTTGAATGCTCAACTAAAATGTTAGGACTGATTTTGACTTTGTGGAGAGATTTAAAATTATTTATTTTATTTCTTTAATAAATGTAGGATTAGTTAGATTATCTATATCTTCTAGAGTTGCTTTTGTTTTTGTGTTTTTCCTTTAAATTTGTTCATGTTATCTATGTTTTCAAATTTAGTTGTTACTAATACTCACTGTTATCCCATCAATCTATTCTGCAACAGTAATGATGTTCACTTAATTATTTCAAAAATTGCTAATTCATTCCTTCTCTTTTTTTTCTCTTTTCAATTTAGTCAGAATTTTGTTGATTTATTACTGTTTAGAAGGAGACAAAATTTACTTTGATAATATTCTGGTTTTTAAAATTTCATTAACTTAAGCTTTTATATTTACTATTGCTTTCTACTTTAATTATTTTCTGTTTTTCTATTACTTCATTCCTAGGTTACATACTTAGCTTGCTAACATTTCAGACTTTTTTTTTTTGAGCAAAACATTTAAGTTTCCAAATTTCCCTCTGAGTATTGCTGTGGCTGCATCACACATGTTTTACTATCTTTCCATTTTAGGTATTTAAATTTTTTCCTTTTAATTTCTTCTTTGATTAAAGTTATTTAGAAGTATGTTTTTAAAATTTCAAAACAAAAAAGATTTGATTATATTTTTGTTATTAGCTTCCTACATAATTATATACTAGTCCAGATAACTTGTTTTGTATAAATTCTGATTTTTTGAAATTTGTTGAGACTTATTTTGTGGTCTTACACATAACCAACTTTCATATGTATTCTATGTATGATTGAAAATAATGTTAATGACCAAAATTTATATATATTGTTCTATACATGTCCATTAGATCAAGCCTGTCAATTATATTGCTCAAGTTCATATTTTTACTTGTTTTTTTGTCTCTCTGGTCTCCCATTTACTAAGAAAGATATATTAAAAATTCTCACTATGGTGTTAAGTGTGTTAATTTTATAGTTCCTATACCTTGTTAACAAGTTTAATTTTTAAAAAAATTATGTAGTAACTCTGTGTCTTTAATATGTTTTGTGTTTTAAAATTTATTTTATCTAATGTCAACTTAACTTTTATTTGGTATTTGCATGATAATATCTTTTCATCCTTTTGCTCTGAACCTTTTTTGTGTCCTTTTAATTGGGTCTCTTGTAAATAACATATAGGTGGATTTGTTACTTTATCAGTCTGATGGTCTTTGACTTTTAACTAAAGAGTTTATGTGTTTACTGGTGTATTTGAATTTATTTCACCATTTATGTTATGTTTTCTTTTTATCTTTTTACATGCCTTTTTCTCTTTTTTTATTACTTTATTTTGGATTAAGTTTTGTTTTTCCCTCATTTAATTTTCCCCTCAACTAATTGGAAATTATATCTCCATTTTTATTTTTAAATGATTCCCTATAAATTATAGAATGCATTTTAATTTAGCAAGTCTAAAGTGAATTCATTCATTTATTCTTTTCTCAAGTGATATAAACAACTTAAAATGCTTGAATTTTGATTGTCCTTTCCCCACTTATGAGTATTTGCTATAATTATCCAATACTTTAGTTCTTCTAGTCATTAACCTCTCAAATTACAATGTTGTTTTAGATTCACCCACTGATTTAACATTTTCTCTGCTCATGATATCTTCCTGTATCTCAGAATTCCCTGGGGCTCATTCATCTTTCTTGATTACATCTTCTAGAAATTCTTTTTGAGAGGGTCTGAATAGATGGCAGAGGAGTAACAGACTGAGATGACATTGGGTCACAGGAGTTCAGCTAGATAGTTATCAAACCATTCCAAACACCTACAAACCCAACAGGAGATCAAAGAGAAGAAGAGCAGCAATTCTAGAAACAGAAAATTGACCACTTTCTGAAAGGTAGAATGTGAAGAGAAGTGAATCCAAAGCAACCAGGAAGATAGACCATGAGGGGAGGGGCCAGCTCCCAGCAAGTGGTGGAACAATGGAGCACAACATCTGAACTTTTAAAAGTCTGCTCACTGAGGACATTGCTCCAGAGGCTACGTGGGAGTGGAGCCCTCATGGGGACAGTGTGGTCTCAGGTCCCATGGAGTCACAGAGGATCAGGGGTGTCTGAGTGTCACAGAGCTTGCAGGTATTAAAGAGGGGAAGCCGGCTACAGAGATGGAGCCAAGGAGTGAGCTCTCAGCTCAGAGTTACATTAAACTGTGATCCATGGCACAGTCATGCCACTGCTCTTTGAGCTGGGACCCCGTAACTATATGATACTCTCAATAGATGCTGGAAAAACATTTGACAAAGTACAGCATCCTTTCTTGATCAAAACTCTTCAAAGTAAGGGATAGAGGGTACATATCTCAATATCATCAAAGCCATCTATGAAAACCCCACAGCGAACATCATTCTCAATGGGGAAAAACTGAGTGCTTTTCCACTAGGGTCAGGAACATGGCATGGATGTCCATTATCACCCTGCTGTGCAACATAGTACTAGAAGTCCTAGCCTCGGCAATCAGACAACAAAGAACAATAAAAGGCATCCGAATCAGCAAAGAAGTCAAACTCTCACTCTTTGCAGATGATAGGATACTTTATGTGGAAAACCCAAAAGACTCCACTCCAAAACTGCTAGAACTCATACAGGAATTCAGTAAAGTGTCAGGATATAAAAATCAATGCATCACTAGCCATCAGGGAGATTCAGATTAAAACTACATTGAGATACCACCTTATACCAGTTAGAATGGCCAAAATTAGCAAGACAGGAAACAACCTGTGTTGGAGAAGATGTGGAGAAAGGGGAACCCTCTTACACTGTTGGTGGGAATGCAAGTTGGTGCAGCCACTTTGGAAAACAGTGTGGAGATTCCTCAAGAAATTAAAAATAGAGCTTCCCAATGGCCCTGCCATTGCACTACTGGGGATTTACCCCCAAAGATACAGATGTAGTGAAAAGAAGGGCCATCTGTACCCCAATGTTTATAGCAGCAATGGCCACAGTCGCCAAACTGTGGAAAGAACCAAGATGCCCTTCAACGGATGATGGATAAGGAAAATGTTGTCCATATACACTATGGAGTATTATGCCTCCATCAGAAAGGATGAATACCCAACTCTTGTAGCAACATGGACGGGACTGGAAGAGATTATGCTGAGTGAAATAGGTCAAGCAGAGAGAGTCAATTATCATATGGTTTCACTTATGTGTGGAGCATAACAAATAGCATGGAGGACAAGGGGAGATGGAGAGGAGAAGGAAGTTGAGGGAAATTGGAAGGGGAGGTGAACCATGAGAGGCTATGGACTCTGAAAAACAACCTGAGGGGTTTGAAGGGGCAGGGGGAGGGAGGTTGGGGGAACCAGATGGTGGGTATTAGAGAGGGCACAGATTGCATGGAGCACTGGGTGTGGTGCAAAAATAATTAATACTGTTATGCTGAAAAAATAAAAAATTAAAAAATTTTTAAAAATCAATGCACAGAAATCAGTTGCATTTCTCTATACCAACAACAAGACAGAAGAAAGAGTAATTAATGAGTCAATCCCATTTGCAATTGTACCCCAAAACACAAGATACCTAGGAATAAACCTAACCAAAAAGGCAAAGAATCTGTACTCAGAAAATTGTAAAGTACTCATGAAAGAAATTGAGGAAGACACAAAGAAATAGAAAAATGGTCCGTGCTCCTGGATTGGAAGAACAAATATTGTGAAAATGTCTATGCTACCTAAAGCAATCTACACGTTTACTGCAATCCCTATCAAAATACCATCAATTTTTTTCAAAGAAATAGAACAAATAATCCTGAAATTTATATGGAACCAGAAAAGACCTCAAATAGCCAGAGGAATGTTGGAAAAAAAAAAGCCAAAATTGGCAGCATCACAATTCCAGACTTTAAGTTCTATTACAAATTGTCATCATCAAGACAGTACGGTACTGACACAAAACAGACACATAGATCAATGGGACAGAATAGAGAGCCCAGAAACAGACACTCAATATCAACTAATCTTTGACAAAGCAGGAAAGAATGTCCAGTGGAAAAAAGATAGTCTCTTCAACAAATGGTATTGGGAAAATTGGACAGCCACATGCAGAAGAATGAAACTGGACCATTTCCTTACACCACACACAAAAATAGACTCAAAATGGATGAAAGACCTCAATGTGAGAAAGAAATCCATCAAAATCCTTGAGGAGAACACAGGCAGCAACCTCTTCAACCTCTGCCACATTACTTCTTCCTAGAAACAGCGCCAAAGACCAGGGAAGCAAGGGCAAAAATGAATTATTGGGACTTTATCAAGATCAGAAGCTTTTGCACAGCAAAGGAAACACTCAACAAAACCAAAAGACAACTGACAGAAGGGGAGAAGATATTTGCAAACAACATATCAGATAAAGGGCTAGTATCCAAAATCTATAAAGAACTTATCAAAGTCAACACCCAAAGAACAAATAATCCAATCAAGAAATGGGCAGAGGACACAAAGAGACATATCTACAAAGAAGACATCCAGATGGCCAACAGACACATGAAAAAGTGCTCCACATCACTCGCCATCAGGGAACTACAAATCCAAACCACAATGAGATACCATCTCACACCAGTCAAAATGGCTAGAATTAACAAGTTAGGAAATGACAGATGCTGGCGAGGATGTGGAGAAAGGGGAACCCTCCTACACTGTTGGTAGGAATGTAAGCTGGTGCAGCCACTCCGGAAAACAACATGGAGATTCCTCGAAAGGTTGAAAATAGAGCTACCCTACAACCCAACAACCTCACTACTGGGTATTTACCTCAAAGATAAAAATGTAGTGATCCAAAGGGGCATGTGCACCTGAATGTTTACAGCAGCAATGTCCACAATAGCCAAACTATGGAAAGAACCTAGATTTCCACCAACAGATGGATGATATCTGTTAATGAATGCATAAAGAAGACGTGGTATATAACCTTCTAACCTGAACTTTTTGATACATACACCTGTGTTTTCCTTTTGCATTTCTATTTTTTAAATTTCTTTTTTTTAATTTTAGTTTAGTTTAGTTTATTCTTTTTTTAAATTTTTATTTTCTAATATTCATATAGAGTTAAACTTTCCCCAATCAATGCCGCCCCTATAGGTAAACCAATTCCTAATCCCCCCTTGTCTTAGGAAAGTTGAGCCCTTTAACAAAGTTATCAAGATATATCCAGGAAGAATCAAAACAACTTTCCTCACCCACACTGAGAATTTACAACCACTCTCCCATCTTTTTCTTCCACCAGTATTTCTGTGTTTTTGTATTTGTCCTGATAGTATATAAATCTTACACTCGGGGTTCTTTTTGACGAGGTTCTTCCTTTATTTGCATATATAAATATGCAAATATATATATACATAGTTTTTTCTCTTGTCATATACTTTTATCAGTCTTTTTGTTTGTCTGTGTCTGTTTGTATACTTCATAAATCTTACCTTGTGGCCCATTTGGGCTGAACCTTCTCTTTTATCTCACCTTTCGTTCCTGTCTCTCTCCCTCTCTCTTTTTTTCTTTTCCTTTTCTTTTTCCTCTCAATTGGGTGGGGAACCCTGATTGCTCAGAAGCATTCCAGGGTGCACCTTGACTGCACCACAGTCGATACACCCAGCTACACCGGTTCAGCCATCTCTCACCAAAATGGCTAGGAGGAGGAATGCCCAACAGAAGAAAAATACAGAGGATGGACCTTCTGCAACAGAGCTAATGGCTATCAACATAGACAATATGTCGGAAAGAGAATTCAGGCTAACAATTATCCAAGCAATAGCTAGGTTGGAGAAAGCCATGGGTGACCAGACGGAATTGATTAGGGCCAAACTGAAAACGACCAGAGATCATGTTTTCAATATTAGGAAAGAGCTGAAAGCTACCAGGGATGAGCTTACAATGCTCTCAATGAGTTCCAATCTAATCTAAATTCTCTCAATGCTAGAGTAACTGAGACAGAAGATAGAATTAATGATCTGGAGGACAAACAGATAGAGAGAAAGGATCAGGGGGAAGCCTGGAACAAACAGCTTAGAAGCCATGAAAACAGAATCAGGGAAATAAATGATGCCATGAAACTTTCCAATGTCAGAATTATTGGAATCCCTGAAGGGGAGGAGAAAGAAAGAAGTCTAGAAGATATAGTGGAACAAGTTCTTCATGAAAATTTTCCGAATCTCATGAATGGAACCAGTGTTCGTGTACTAGAGGCCGAAAGGTTTCCCCCCAAGTTTACAGATTCTCGAAAGTCCTCGAGACACCTAATAGTAAGAATGAAGAATTCTAATTGTAGGCAGAACCTCTTGAAAGCAGCTAGGACAAAGAAGATCGTTACGTACAGAGGAAAGCCCATCAGAATAACATCAGACCTGTCCACAGAGACCTGGCAAGCCAGAAAGGGCTGGCAAGATATATTCAGGGCACTGAATGAGAAGAACATGCAGCCAAGAATACTTTATCCAGCAAGACTGACATTCAAAATGGATGGAGAGATAAAGAGTTTCCCAAACCGGCAAGGCTTAAAAGACTATGCAACCACCAAGCCGATACTGCAGGAAATATTAAGGGGACTTCTTTAAAGGAGGAAAAAGCCCAAGAATAGCATTGAACAGAAATATAGAGACAATCTACAGAAAGAAAGACTTCAAAGGTAACACAATGTCAATAAAAACATATCTATCAATAATCATCCTCAATGTGAATGGCCTAAACGCGCCCATAAAACAGCACAGGGTTGCAGACTGGATAAAATGACAGGACCCATCCATATGTTGTCTACAAGAGACCCATTTTGAACCTAAAGATACACCCAGACTGAACGTGAAGGGATAGAGAAGCATGTTTCATGCCAATGGGCCTCAAAAGAAGGCTGGGGTAGAGATTCTCATATCAGACAAATTACATTTTAAACTAAAGACTAGTCAGAAATACAGAAGGACACTACATCATTCTTAAAGGGACTATCCACCAAGATGATCTAACAGTTGTAAATATCTATGCCCCCAATATGGGAGCAGCCAATTACATAAGAAAACTGTTAATCAAGATAAAGAGTCATATTGATATGAATACACTAATCGTTGGAGATCTTAACACTCCTCTCTCAGAAATAGATCATTGAAGCAGAAAATCAATAAAGAAACAAGAGCACTGAATGACACATTGAACCAGATGGACCTCATAGATATATACAGAACATTCCACCCTAAAACAACAGAATACTCATTCTTCTTGAGTGCACATGGAACCTTCTCAAGAATAGACCACATACTGGGTCACAAATCAGGACTCAACCGATACCAAAAGACTGAGATTATATATATATATATATATATATATATATATATATATATACACAATGGAATACTATGCAACTATCAAAAGAAATGAAATCTTGTCATTTGCAATGATGTGGATGGAACTAGAAGGTATTATGCTGAGCGAAATAAGTCAATCAGAGAAAGAGAATTATCATATGGTCTCCCTGACATGAAGAATTTGAGAGGCAAAGTGGGGGGTGTGGGGGATAGGGAAGGAAAAAATGAAAAAAGATGGGATCAGGAGGGAGAAAAACCATAAGAGACTCTTACTCTCACAAAACAAACTGAGGGTTGCCAGGGAGAGGGGGGTAGGGATAGGGTGGTTGGGTTATGGACGTTGGGGAGGGTATGTGTTATGGTGAGTTCTGTAAAGTGTATAAGCCTGATGATTCAAAGACCTGTTCCCCTGGGTCTAATAATACATTATATGTTAATAAAAAAAGTTATTTATTTTTATGAAAAAAAGAGAAAGAAATTAGAGCTAAAGAAGAAAGGTTTAATTTTGTTTAAGATGTGAAAACAAGCAAGTCATTGTTTTAGCTTGAGTGTGAAATGAGAAATGGAAAACGTTTTATTAAATAATTATTTTAAGAATAATTATATTTCTTTAAGAAGATAATTGAGTAGGATATCTAATCACTGGGCTATATGTCCACTCGAGGTAAAAGAGTTCTCACTTTGAGATGAACAAATGAGGATACAGGGAAAGCAAGAGAGAGACTGAGAAGTTGACTAATTGGTTAATTGAGGATAGGGGGTGAGAAGGAAGAAAGGAGGGGGAGGGAGAGTGTGCAAGTGAGAGTTGCTGTTCTGAAAGCAGCAATATGTGAAATGATGTCTATAAAAGAACTTATAGAGCAGCCACTGCAAATTAAATAAATGATGTTTAGTTATAAAAAAAAAGAGTCTGAGTATTTTGTATTTTTTTAGTTTCTGAATATTGCCTTAAGTTTATTTTTGTTCTTGATAGACAATTTCTATGGTCATAGCATACTTTTTTTAAAAGATTGGTTGATTGTTGATTGATTGATTTCACAGAGAGACACAGCGAGAGAGGGAACACAAGCAGGGGAAGTGGGAGAGGGAGAGGCAGGTTTCTCTTGAGCCCCAGTGCAGGGCTTCATCCCAGGACCCTGGGATCATGACCTGAGTTGAAGGCAGACACTTAACGACTGAGCACCTAGGTGCCCCTATGGTCATATCATTCTTGATGGTTATTTCCTTTCTGCTTAAGAAAATTCCATTATATTCAGATTTTTCATTGTGGCTATTTGGAAATCAGATGTCAATCTAACTTGCTTATTTGCCTTTGTCAGTAATCTTTTTTTCCTAGCTGCTTTTAAGGTTCTCTTTTTTTTCCTCCCTCCCTCCCCTGCCCTCCCCTACCCTCCCCTTCCCTTCCTTTCTCTTCTCACTTCTCCTCTCCTCTTCTCTTCCCTTTCCTTCCCTTCCCTTTTCTCTCCTCCCTCCCTCCTTTCCTCCCTCCCCTCCTCTCCTTTTCCTTCCTTCCTTCCTTCCTTCTATATCCTTCCTTCCATCTTTTGATGTTCTGTAGTATCATTACAATGAATCTATCTGCCTTGTATATCTTTTTATTTATTCTGCTGGAGATTCATTGGGTTTCTTAAATCTGAGGATTTCTGTCTTTTGTAAATTCATAATAATTCTTTGTCAACATCTCTTTGAATATTGCTTCTTCGTTTTCTCTATTACTTCTTTCTTGTATTCTAATTTAATATGTTAGATATCTTAATTATAGTCTCCATGTCTTCTTTCTCAAATATATGTGTTCATTTTTATTTTTTTCCTTTAAAGTTTAATAGCTTAAAACATGCAGATCTCTGGTAGTTTTATAACTACCAGTATATTAAAAATATTTTTATTAAGAGCATTTAAATCACAAAACCAGCATAGGTTACTGCAAATCCAGTTAAAATCTTGCTCAATGAAACTAACAACAGCAATAGCTCTCATCCTAAATATATTCAGTGCACACATCTTGAGCTGTCTTAGCATCTGCAGTGTTAAGTTCAGATTTTCTTCTTTTTCTTTACCCTTGCATTGCAGTCAGCTTCAAGCTCAGGGGATGGGAATTCTTCTATTATAATATAACATTAACCTATCAATATCATTATAATTTGAACTTGAACCATAGAGTTGCAACAACATGTTTGTTTTTAGAGGAATTTTGGCTTGTGCAACTTTATTTTCAGTGATATGAATCCATAATCACATTTATTTTTTAGGAATAATATGTAACATGTCTGCAATTATGGCTGATTCACAACTCATATAGCTTCCCCACGATTCTATATCTGTGTAGGAAATATGGAAAGACTAGAAGCTAGGACAGAGGTTGCCATGACAAATGAACTTAGTTGTTTTGCTAGATAAATTTATTCCTCCTCTGGAATGGCAATTTTAGTTGTCAATCAGTGTGTTTACACTCCTGAAAGAGATTGTATATGGATGTGCCTAACCAACAGTTTCAACAGCTCTTGCGAAGTGTGTCAAAGCCACCTTGCCATTCTTCATTCAGTTCTTATTTCCTGTGAATTTTCATGGAGGCAGAGTTGGTATTTCTTCTTTGGGTGTGGACAAAAGTCACAAAAATGAAACCTTGCTAACTCAAGTTATTCATCATAGGAAATTCTTGGGGACTCTTCTTGGCCCCTTATGTGATTACATAGTTCACTAAGTCCTTATGATTTTTAGGGTTGATGTTTTCCATTGGTCCCCAAATCACCCATTGAAGAGCAGTATTTTGATAAGTTGTGACATGTAGATAATAAAAAACAACTTCTTGGCTTTGACTCTGTTTCTCCCAACGTACTGTTTTTCATTATATCATCAAGAATTTCTAAAGCTGTTGGAAAATCTTTAAAGAGTTCTTTGGCAAATATATGGTCTACTTTCTGGAGGTATAGGCATTGAAATGAGCGCCTACGCTTTCATTTTTAAGATCCAGATCTAATTTGGGTCTCTTCTTGATGCCCTTGAAATCCATATGTTCCAGAGAATAAAATGTTCCATTATATTCTTTCTTTTTTAAAAAAGATTTTATTTATTTATTTGACAGATGGAGATCACAAGTAGGCAGAGAGGCAGGCAAAGAGAGAGAATGAAGCAGGATCCCTGCTGAGCAGCGAGCCCAGTGTGTGGGGCTTGATCCAAGGAACCTGGGATCATGACCCAAGCCGAAGGCAGGGGCTTTAACCCACTGAACCACCCAGGCGCCTGTCCATTATTTTTCTTATTTTCACTTTAAGCTTCTAAGATTAAGCAATCAAAGCCCTACTGTGTAATTTGAGAACCCAGAGTCTTCAGAGGCCCAAGTCCATTTTCAAACATGTTATTCAATCCATTAGGAATATCCAGAACAACTTATGTAGTGGCTTACATATTTCATTGACACCTCTGATCAGGAGCCTCTCAGAGAAACCCCAGAGTATCCATAACAGCGTGACTACAATGTCTACTGCTATCATCTCCTTCCCGTGTCTTAACTTTCATTTAAATTTTTTTCAATTTCTTTTCCCTTCTTCTGCACATTGAATAACTCTTCAGTTCTTCCTTCCAGTTCATTAATTCTCTCTTTCATTGTATCTAATGCTATATCCATCTACTGTGTTTTTAGTTCATTTATTATGTGTTTTTTTTTTCACCTGGAAGTTCTATTTGGTTCTTTTTTCAAATCTACCTGATCACACTTCATAGTTCCTATACCTTATTATACCTCAAATATTCTTTTTGTAAAAATAATTATATCAAACCTAACCACTTTATATTTCCTAATTGATAATTCCAATATCAGCCATTTTTGTAACTATAATCCTGTTGTTATTTCTACTCATTCTCATTCAAATGTCTTGTTTCCTCTTGTGTTTTGTATTTTTATATTTTAGTGAGTTTATAATTACCTGAGGAAATACTTGAGGCCTTTGCTTAAGGTATGTATATTTACCTAGGAAGGCATTAGTAATCTTGAGTCACTTTAAATTAAATTCTAAGGGGGCATGTGGGTGGCTCAGTCCTTAAGCAACTATCTTTGGCTCAGGTCATGATCCTGGAGTTCTGGGATTGAGCCCTGCATCAGGCTCTGTGCTCACAGAGAAGCCTGCTTCTCTCTCTCCCACTCTCCCTGCTTGTGTTCCCTCTCTTGCTGTGTCTCTGTCAAATAAATAAATAAGATCTTTAAAAAAAAATAAATTCTAAGGTTAGGTATTTGGGGATCACAAATGGAGTGTAAATTCTAGATTCTGGCTCTAAACCTTATGAGAACTACTTGTGAATAGGAATTTTAGACTCTACTCAGAGTCAAGATTGAGATAAAATATTTATTTACTATGTTCTTTTGTGGGCTAGATTTTCTTCTTTTGGTTTACCCTTGCATTAAAGATGTCAACTTCTGGGTCCTGGCCTATTTAGGGATTTGTGTGTGTGTTCATCCTGTTCAGGTCCTAGGCATTGTATCTTTATCCCTCCTTGATTTCCATTAAAATGAAGACTCTAGGCCACCAGGAATAAGCAAATGTTTTCAGGGTCCCATTACTTTAGGGTGGTTACCTTTGAAAATTTGTATTTTCTTGTATTTTTAGACTCTAATGATTTCCATTATTTTTCTGACAACTCATTTAAGCATTTTAACATCTTTTATCCAGCATTTTTAGGTGTCATAAGCCAGGAAGTTCTTCATGATATTTATTCTTTAATTTGTGGGAAGTGGAAGTTTGGGAGTATGCTTACATACTCTAATTTACAAGGTTTCTATTGTAAAGTAAGCTGAATTGAGGAATTGACATAGTTCTTCTCCTGCCCAGTTAAAAAAAAAAAAAAAAGTCATCTGAACACTCAAAATTCCTGAGCTTTTGGAGCCACATTATAATTTTGCCTCATTATAGCATGGTTGCTACTGTCCTAGTGTAACCCTGGACAACTTATGCCAGTAGAAGATAGACTGAATGTATAGAGAGTGATGAGGAACAATGTCTGGTTCATGAATCAGCACTCACCATGAGTTACCTACTCTGAGATTCACAACAACCTAATGAAATGGGTAGCATTGCTTTCATTTTATAAATAAGAAATCTAAGCCTCAGTGATGTTAAGTAACTCATCAGAAGAAGACAGGAGGAGCTGGAATGTTCTGCAAGATCATCCAGGCATGTCTTCCTAGAACAAGCCTTCAGATGATCCTGTAGGTCAGTCATCTATTCATTTATCCATCCATCCATCCATCCATCCATCCATCCATCCATCCGTGAATTCATTCAATAAACCTTTCTTGAGAACTTGCCACGTGTGTCACGCTGTGCTAGATACTGACAAGAAAAATGGATAAGATCAAGAGCTTACATTCTTATGCGGAAGACATATAAACAATTTTAATATATTTAATAAATTGTATATTTAATAATATAATATAAATGATTTAATATAAATTTAATATATTTAATTTAAAATATAACCATTTAAATTAAATGATAGGGATTTTGAGAACATTGGGAAGGGCATTACCAATGCTCATGTATAGTTGGGGTGGGAAAAGGGAAGGTGGTTGCTGACTGAAATGGGTGGTGAGATAAAGGGTAGAGGTAGGAACATCAATAAGTAAAGATGGAGCATTCGTTTAGGAGATGGCTGCTCCTTTTTCTCTAAAAGAAGTGGAAATAATAAGAGCTTAAAACTATTGTATTTAAAAAGGATTTATTCCTTACAGTTACCGGCACAAAAGCTTTTCAGATTCCGCCACTTGCTGGATGGAACAGATCAGTGATGGTTTGGTTATCCAGCTTGTGATCTTTTCTGGAATTGAAACATCACACAGAGGAAAGACTTGTCTGGTACAACTGCTTTTAACTTCGTTTTCTTCTTGATTGTTCAAGCCCTTATATCAGAAACTCTAATCCAATTTTCTCATACCCCATCTCCCTACTGATCAACAAAGGTTCCATGCTGGGTCTTGCAAAATTAAGCTGTAAGCTTTTCTTCTACCAAAGGTTCAAATCTGAGCACAGATGTCAGAGTTAATCCAGTTACCCTGGCACTCTTAAACCCCTAGAAAGTAGATTTGTCTTGATGCCTTTTTAATGGTACAGAATTTTCCTCCACACAGCAACTTTCTTCACTTTCTTGGTTATACCTAATTGGGTTTATCTTTGTCTGAAGCAACATGATGGACAGACCTCTTGGCAAGCGGACTGTGTTTACTTCTAGGGCTTAAAATGTGGGTCATAGACACTGCTAGCGACTAAATATCCACTGGGAATCCTTATCCCCCTCTAGCTGTTTGTTCTGAAAACAAAACTGTCATCAATGATCCTGGAAAACAGAACCTGGAGCTTTAAGGATGTGTAGAAGTTACATGATATTACAGCTAAACTGAGTATGCCCAGTGGTGTTAATTGGGGTCAACTTCCAACATGCTTTTGAGGTCTGTGATTGCTATCATTACAGCTTAAGTCTCAAAGGCTGCACATTTATCACTAATCTAACCCAATCCCTGGTCTTCTAGATAAGTCATTTGCCATCATAGTTGAACATAGAAATTGAGATTGGGGTCTTTCTTAACTCAATTTCTGCTGAATGATCTCTACTCAGTCCTTTATATCTGTAATTCTTGGCAGTACAGTTTGGACAGGATAGAAAGACTTGTATCAAACTCTGACTATAAATGCTTTTTAAATATATTACCTTGGGCAAATGACTCAACCTTCATCAGCTTCTTCATGTGCAAAATTGGATAATAATATTCATTTCAAAGGTTTCTTTGAGGACTAATTGAAATGTATGTAAAGCACCTAGCATAGGACATGGGCTTAGAATGAGTGCTCAGTAAATAAAGTAAGTAGTGTCATTCTGATTTCCTTATTAACAAAGGAATCATGTCTTCAGTTCTACCAAGAATGGGTTGCTGACTGATTGCCAAGAAAAGAGGGACTATAGATTTAGGTTAAAGATTGTATGGAGAACAATAATGAAAAGTCAAATGGAGACTGGTAGACTGATTTCCTACACTCACCTCTGTCCTGTTTTTGGCAAATACTTTACAATATTGCAAGAAATACTAAACAAAATGGAAGGATGTTCAGAAGGTGAGTGAGGTTGAAATTATGCCATTTTTTGCAGTCCTGATCCTGTCCGTTGCCATAGCTCGAGTCCATCATCCCGCTTGTGTACAGGTCTCTGTTGGCTGCTCTTCGCTTCTCACTCCAGGATTCTTGAGATCACTTTGTCTTGTGTGCCAGGAGTTGGCTCTTAAACTAAAGGAGCTCTGTTGGGTGTGGTGATGAAGGAGGCATGCTGAAAAGTGACTGTAAGAAAAGCCCAGCCACAGTTGTATACTGGATGCTGTGATAGGAATGTGGGGAAAATGGCCATGAGACAGCATCTCTGTCCTTAAACTGCTCACCACAGTTCAGTACGTGAGACTGACCAGCACACAGACAATGCCATTGCAGAGCAGTGAGTGTCACACAGGCTTCAACAGAGAGTTCTAGGAGTTACACCCAGATATAGGGACATTAATGCTCAAAGGTAAAGATGTAAATAAGGAGTCAGCCAGAAGAGCTGACATGTGTGCACATGTTTAGTGGGGTATAAGGTGGGAGTGGGAATGTGAGGAAGAGACAAGGAGCATTTGGAAAATGCTTCTGGTGTGAAGGTACACTTTTGCGGTGCTTGGAGGTGAGAAGAGCAAGGGATACTTGAGGAACTGTTGGCTAAACTACTACTGATGCCCCGCCTTGCCTCTCTGGTGTCTGGTGAATGGGTTCTTTTGTCTATGAAAGATTCCCTGGTGACCTGCCCAGCAGCAAGGTGGAGTATTCCTCTGCTCTGAAGACCCACTGTGAAAGCCTAGTCCTTTTCTCATTTCATCTCTTCGGTATTTTTTCTTTTTTTCTCTCTTCCTCCTCCTTTACTTCCCTAAATGTTTCTACTTCGACTCTGTGCTATGTTGAAGGAGCTTTGCTGCAATGTGGAACTCTCAGGGAACAAACCCACAGGGGTAGGATCTGCGGTGCAGTCCGTGGCGACCTTCCTCCCTAGGCATTCCCTGTTCATCAGGCGTTGACACTCACAATCTGAGCTTCCTGCTGTGTTGAGCCCCCACTTTGGCCCTGGTCTGTAATCCCCAGGGCCTCTTTGCCAGCTTTCTTCTAAAAGAGGGCTTTTCTTTCAGCTCCTATGTTCAGAAAAGAAACCATAGTGTTTCTTCCTGCATCCCGTTCTGTCTCTCAACTCCTAAGTGAAAGTGTTTTACAGTCATCAGAATCCTGACCAGGAAAATCATCCATAATCCACCATTCACAGAAATATCGCTGCAACAATTTCAGTCTTCCTCCTTCTTCCTCTCTCCCTGTCCCTTTTTCTCCCCAACCCCTCTCCCTTATGTCTCCTCTTTCACTCTCCGTTTCTCTCCCCTTCTCTTCTCCCTCCCACCATGTACAAAAAATCTCTTGGCTGTCTCTCCTCAACTGTCAAAGCTTTTACAATGATCATTTCCCAGTTTCCCAGTCTCTCAGCCCTTTCCACGCAATCCAAAATTTATGTCTTTCTAAAAGTCTAACTAATATGTATTGAGACTCTAATATATGCTACATGCCACACACACACACACACACACACACACACACAGTGATTATATCTACTCTTTAGGTGAAAAAATTAAAGGTCAGAGCTAGTTTATAGCTGAAAATTCAGCTCAAGTCTGACTTAAAAGGAATACAAAATTCCTTTTGTATTTTATAATTTTTTTCTGATTGTGAAACATTTATGTAGAAAAAAATCACAGATGTACCTTCATCTTAATTTTATTTTATTAAAAGAAAACCAATTAAGAATATATAGACTAAAAAGTAAAAAAATAAATAAGTAAAGAAGTACCTTCCCATATGCTGCATCCTAACTCACCATTAACATTTTATGGCTTATGTTCTGTCTTTATCTTATAAAGTCTTAAATAAATATTTATAAAATTGGCACATATAAGTGCATGTATATATTTTTCCAGCTTGAGATATATAATAATATGCACACATATAACCTTGTGTAAGTTTAAGGTATACAGTATGATAATTTGATACACATATATTACAAAATGATTGCCAAAATAAGATAAGTTAACATATCAATTACCTCATGTAATTATCTCTTTTGTACAAAAGACTTGATGAAAATATTTAAGTTTGACTTTCTTATTAACTGTTAAGTACACAAAATGGTATTATTAAAATACTATTCACCACGCTGGGCATTAGACTCCCAGAATTCATTCATCTTATAACTGGAAATTTGTATGCTGTGACCAACATCTTCCCCTTACCCCAATATCCAGCTCCCAGCCACCACAATTCTACTTTCTATTTTTGAGTTTGGTTTTTAAATTCCATGTATAAGTGATATCATACAATATTTGTCTTTCTCTGATTTATTTCATTTAACATGATATGTATGTATATATTATATATATATGTGTATATGTATACATTTCAGGCTGAATTTCACCTATTCACACCCTTTTCAGAAGTATATAAAATCATCCCACTGAACATCTTCTAACAATAACTTCTTAAAAAATATTTGTCAGTTGTTTGTTGATAAACAATTACATCATTGTTTAGATTCATAATTCTTGGATTCCTACTACATTGAATATTTTTTAAATGTTTATTGATTGTTACTATTTCTTAATTTCATTTTCTTTAGAGCAAGGTTTGGCAAACTAAGTCCATGGGCCAAATCTAGTTCTTAGTCTGTTTCTGAAAGCAGAACTTTATTGGGATATAGCCACATCTCTTTCATTTATGTGTTTTCTATGACTGCTTTTGTGTCTTTTTGCAGAGTTGTGTAATTGAGACAGAAACAGTATGGTCTGCAAAGTTTAAAATATGGACCTTTACAAATCTGGACCTTTACATAAAGTTTTCTCACCCCTGCTCTTGAGAATAAACTCCTATATTGTCAATCTCCTATTTCCTTTATCTTGTATTTTCAGTACTTTTCTCATATGTCTTGAGTTGATTTTCTTCATGCTACACCTCCTCAGTAAGAGAGATATCTCTATGTGTTTTCCAATAAGCAAGATGCAGGGATTTCCCTTGATTGTCCTTGCTGAATCCCAGCCTTCTGGTTGAGCCCCTTCTCAGTTTTATGGAAAAATGATTGTACATTTCACGCCTAATTCCCAGGGTCCAGCTGGTGCTCATGTGACCTGGCTCTGAGATTCTAAGAGAAGGTTTTCTATTACCATTCACTGTTTGTTTCACTGATGTAAACCATTAATGAAATCACTGGTATTTCTATTATTTTTGAGAGGCATTATGATATAATTTTTAGAAGCATGGATCCTGGAATCAGATTGTCTGGTTAAAGTATTAGGTCTACCACTTTTTAAAAAAATTTTTTATTTCTTTTCAGTATAACAGTATATTCATTTTTTTAAACCAAACTGTTACAACTTAGCATATTCTTTTTTTTATTAATAAATTTATTTTCAGAAACACAGTATTCATTATTTTTTCACCACACCCAGGAGTGCAATTGCAGGGTCATAGGGAAGTTCTATTTTTAATTTTTTTTAAATTAATTTATTTATTTTCAGAAAAACGGTATTCATTATTTTTTCACCACACCCAGTGCTCCATGCAATTCGTGCCCTCTATAATATCCACCACCTGGTACCCCAACCTCCCACCCCCCCGCCACTTCAAACCCCTGAGATTGTTTTTCAGAGTCCATAGTCTCTCATGATTCACCTCCCCTTCCAATTTCCCCCAACTCCCTTCTCCTCTCTAACACTCTTTGTCCTCCATGCTATTTGTTATGCTCCACAAATAAGTGAAACCATATGATAATTGACTCTCTCTGCTTGACTTATTTCACTCAGCATAATCTCTTCCAGTCCCGTCCATGTTGCTACAAAAGTTGGGTATTCGTCCTTTCTGATGGAGGCATAATACTCTATAGTGTATATGGACCACATCTTCCTTATCCATTCGTCCATTGAAGGGCATCTTGGTTCTTTCCACAGTTTGGCGACCGTGGCCATTGCTGCTATAAACATTGGGGTACAGATGGCCCTTCTTTTCACTACATCTGTATCTTTGGGGTAAATCCCCAGTAGTGCAATGGCAGAGTCATAGGGAAGCTCTATTTTTAATTCCTTGAGGAATCTCCACACTGTTTTCCAAAGTGGCTGCACAAATTGCATTCTCACCAACAGTGTAAGAGGGTTCCCCTTTTTCCACATCCTCTCCAACACAGGTTGTTTCCTGTCTTGTTAATTTTGGCCATTCTAACTGGTGTAAGGTGGTATCTCAATGTGGTTTTTTAATTTGAATCTCCCTGATGGCTAGTGACGATGAACATTTTTTCATGTGTCTGATAGCCATTTGTATGTCTTCATTGGGGAAGTGTCTGTTCATATCCTCTGCCCATTTTTTGACATGATTTTCTGTTTTGTGTGTGTTGAGTTTGAGGAGTTCTTTATAGATCCTGGATATCAACCTTTTGTCTGTACTGTCATTTGCAAATATCTTCTCCTATTCCGTGGGTTTCCTTTTTGTTTTGTTGACTGTTTCCTTTGCTGTGCAGAAGATTTTGATGTTGATGAAGTCCCCAAAGTTCATCTTCGCTTTTATTTCCTTTGCCTTTGGAGACATATCTTGAAAGAAGTTGCTGTGGTCTATGTTCTCCTCTAGGATTCTGATGGATTCCTATCTCACGTTGAGGTCTTTTATCCATTTTGAGTTTATCTTTGTGTATGGTGGAAGAGAATGGTCGAGTTTCATTCTTCTCCATATAGCTGTCCAGTTCTCCCAGCACCATTTATTGAAGAGACTGTCTTTTTCCATTGTATATTTTTTCCTGTTTTGTCAAAGATTATTTGACTGTAGAGTTGAGGGTCCATATCTGGGCTCTCTACTCTGTTCCACTGGTCTATGTCTGTTTTTATGCCAGCTTGTCTCCAGGTCTACCACTTATTAACTGCGAATTTAGGCAAATTACTTTTGCTTGTTTGCCAGTTTCCCATCATCTATAAAAGTCATGGGGATTATGCTATTATCTTTCTCATATGGTTGTAAATGAGACTGTACTCCCTGGGATATCCCTGGGCTCTTCAACATTCTCCAGCCTCCCTTGCTGTGATTTGGGCCATGTGACTACTTCTGGCCAATGGCCTGGGAGTGGAAAAGTCATATGTTATTTCAAGACTGGGGCAGGTAAGAGCCAGTTTGCCCTCTGCATCCCTCTCTTTCTATACAACAGTGTCCTTGGGTGGTATCTCAAGGTGGAGGGTCCCTGAATCCTTGAGTTTCGAGTTGCAGGAGAGTCACTGCTTACCCAAATCAAACCTTGAATGAATAAGAAATAAACTTGTGCCAAAGATGGAGATTTTGGAGTTACTTTATTTTTCCCATGACATAGCTTATGCTAGTATTCTGACTAATACAGGGTTGTTCTAAACACTAACTAATATATAAAAAGCACTTGGATGAATGCCTAGCATATTAAGTGCTATAAGAATGTTTTCCTTATTATCCCTCTTCTTATTAAAAAGATGATAATTCTTAGCATTGACTCTTTTGCTTTCTACTCATACCTTTATCCCTCTACTTACTCTATTTATAAAGAAACACCTGCATAAGGATGGATACACACACACACACACACACACACACACACAATGTTGTCTTAGAGAAGTTAGTGGTCTATAAGTAGGTCTAGAATATGACTTAAAGTAAGTCTTAAGTAAGTCTTAAATATGACTCTGTGTCCCTGAGCAAGAGAAAGGAATATGTGTGTCTTGTTACCTTCCCTCAGGTTGCTAATAGTTTTGTTTCATGTGGGAACGCACAGACATTCATTTTGTTTTCCCAGTACACTTCAGTTCGCCTTAAGCTTAGTAGAAATTTCTCCCAGATTCTGCAGTAGGCTGCTTTATCTCTCAGTGTTAATCATTTTCATCTTTTTCTGAGTCTCCATTGATTCTTTATCAAACCATCAGTCTTGTGTCTGATCTCCACTGGTATTCACTCACGCTTCTTACACAGATTACAGTCAGTCCATACATTCTTCATAAAGTTATTTTCATTCCAAAGCTGTTTGCTTTGATTACTCTTTCATTAGTTGGAACATGGAACACAGGAAAACAGATGCGATTAAGAGAGTTGCTGAAGTTCAGTATTTTCAATCCCCTATATTGTTGCTCATTTCGAATACCAAGCCATCCTTTGTTTCTTCTTTGACATCAGTTCTGCATAATCTAACTTACTTGTTCTTGGAAAATGTAACCCTATTATTCACTGTCTACATCTGAGCTCCAGTGTATATCATCTCTCCATGCTCTTTTGGAGTCAATAGATTTAAGGAAGTGTAAATGGGCCAATGATTTAACATGGAGTGGAAAAATGAGTAGAGTGCAAACCATGAGGGGATTTAAATTTGAAACTTAAGACTTTGCATTGTATGGAATGTGGTAACTCCATACAATACGCATTTTGGAATGATGATCCTGGTAAGAAACACAGAAGACAGTGAAGAGGAGGAAGATAAGGAGGCCCGGAACAAGGTGAATAAGAATGTGTGTGTGACCCAAAAGCATTTGGTTTACCGACTCACCCTTCGGGGTATAGGGAGGAATGATAAAACAGTTTTGAGGAAGGTAGAACTGATAAGACTTGATGTCTGGTTAAAGAAGCCATAGGGTGATTGTAGGTTTTTTATTTGAGTCACTGTGAGTGTTGGTGTCATTTATTCATCAAAGTTCATCCCATACGAGGCAAAGAAGATTTTTGGAGAAGGTAGTTTCTTTTTTGTATGTGTTCTGTTTGAGATGTCTTCAGGATATCCCGTCGGGATGTCTGAAAGGCATTTGAATGTATAAGTGCAAGCTCAGAGAAGGTAGGCAGAGTAGGGAAGAGTAAAGAAGTAGCTCAGTAATCGTCAGTGTAGTGGAGACAGCTGAGAGGTGGCAGTACCACTGGTGGAGCCCTGAGGTGTGCGAATAGGCAGCTGGGACCTGAGGAACAGCAGCAGTGTTACTAAAGGATAGCATTAGTCTGCTGTGCCCATGACATCCAGGGGGTTCCTGGGGATTCTAAAGGGGAGAGAATCCTAGTGGAAAAGAAACAGGTGTTCAGCTGATGTTGATGTCCCGATGTTCAGCTGATGGGGCTCTGGAGCCAGCAAAAGCTGACATATTAAAGTGATCTGATCAGCACGTACATGCAGAATGGCTTATCCATTACTATTCAGTAATGGAAATACTTCATGTTTTTCTCTTCAAAATACTATCTTGGTCTTTTTCCTCTCTCATTTGCACAGAGATTATTGCCCCATATGGAGGCAGCATATTGTGAAAATAGCAGGGACTTCAGAAACTTTTATTTTAGATCTACATTCTGGGTAGAAACCTACTAACTAGGTAAAATTGGTGAAAACGGCTTTGCTTCCCTGAGCCTCAGTTTCCTTGGGAACCTCACATACTGTTGAGAAGTTTAAACAAGGTAATATAAAAACATTTGAAACAGTTTTCTTTATTTTAAATGATTGGTACTTTCATGCTTTCATGTCAGGTTGTCTTCCAGAGACCTTTTTCTTCTCCACAAAAGAGCGTCAGTGTACCACTTTCTGGCAAATGTTCCAGTGCCCTTCACTGAGGCCCAAGAACCTCACCCTCATTTTAATGACTGTTAGCTTTATCTTCCTTTCAGGTGTGCATCTGATAGACTCTGACTAATTATTAAGTAGGGTTCTTTTTCACTTTGATGAAGTTCCAGAAAACCATTCAACAAAACAGATGGGTTCCCTAACCCTTTTATGTGGGCCTTGGAAATGGCAGTCAAATCCTCTGGTAGTACAGCCTTGTGTAAAGCACCTTCATTTTTCTGAGCACTGTGGACAGAGATCTCTGCTGCCTCTGTTTCTCTTTCTGCCCATGAAGGTCTCATCTGTCTCACTGATCTATTTGAGATTGTGATCTTGAATTCCTCTTTTATTTATCCTTGTGGTCATTGATTGAACGTCACATCCTCTCAGTAGTTTTTGGCCTGAGGAATTATGTGGATTCCTCTAATCTTCTGTAAATGATATAGCCATTTTACCGGGATGTTCAAATACTTGATAAAAGATAGGGCTCTGTCCACCAAAACACTGTGGTCATAGTTTGGTTATGGCCTTACTGAGAAAACACACAGAGAAGAACTTTAATGGTTCTTATATTTTCTTTTCATCTACTTCAAGATAGATTCTTTGTGTGGCTCCTTCCCTTTGTCATTATTAGCCTGGGACCAAGGGCATTGAGTACAGTTAGGAAGCCTGACTCACAATCCCTAATCTTGGACCTCAGAGATATCTTAAAGGTGAAGCTTATGTACTGGAGGATTTCCAAAGCAATATGGAAGGACCATTCTCCTTTTCTTGGCCAGTCTTATTGATTTTTAGGAAAAGGAGCCATTACCACAACCTCTTTAATCCATGTCATTGTTTGACTATCTCTTTGTCCCTTTCAACAGTTAAATACTTAGTGTTTTATATCCTAAAGTGACCTGCATCAGACTATAGAGTACTTTGTTTTATCTTAACTACCTTCAGAAAAATGACTGAAGCTACTATCCTCATAGGCACCTTATAAGTCTTATTGCTCTAAACTATTTTAAAATTAGTAACTGGTGGTAAACTATTTTGTAACATTTGTGAACAGCATCATAGCCTACTGAAGAGCTTTTTAACATAATAATGACCTCCTTTTTTTTTTTTTTTTTAAACTCTGGAGTTGCCCTTCTGTTTTCTGAAGTTACTTTAAGGATCATCTTTCAGAAGGAAAACAACCTGGCATATAAACCACTTCTGAGCCTGTTTATCCAGAGTGCAGAGTGAAGATACTATTAGGTGTGAAAAAACAATTAATTTCATGGGTATTAAGCAGTAGTTTCAAGATTCATCTTCAGGGGTCAAGTGTCTCAGGCTGCTGTTGAACAAGAGGATGTTGATGCAATGCCCCTGAGGAAGACAAGAAGTTAGATTGAATATTGCTGAATTTGTTTTTTGAATAAATATTTAGAAAGATGCACTCTTTACTTTTCATCTTTTCACCTGCATAACCAATTATACATCTATCAAAGTAAAAAGTCCACAGCGAGGACCAGATGCATTGTACCTCCTGGGAGAGGGAAGAGGGGTGGGAGAAAAGGAGTGGGGGGATGACCAGGAAAGGGAAGACAAATGAAGCAGCCAGAGATGTGTCTCAGGAAGAGCCTGGGGAGATGATTCTGGAACCTCCTTGGTCTGTGAACTAGACTGGAAAGTTTCAGCCTGAGCTAAGAACTCATAAATACCACTGGTAAGTGAGTTAATCATTTATTTGAATATGGAAACTATGCACAGGACTCAGGGTTAAAGGTTAACAGGCGGGGCTTTAAAAACAATTTCTCTAAGTAGGCAGTAATAGACTACAACTGATGTCTTCTGTCCCCACATTAAAACAAGAAACTGATTCAAATGAACTAATGCATCCTGGATTCAAAATTATAAAAAAGCTATAATTGAGAAATTAAGGAAAGCTGAAATCTTAAAATAGAAATAAAAGAACTATATATTATATAGGGTATAACAGTTATTGGGAAGTTATTTGTGCATATGTTGATCTTTCTCAATAGATAGTGGTTCAAGGAAGGACTTTGTCTTCATGTTTCTGTTCCTCACAGTGGGTTAACTCAATAAACAGGAGTTGAAGTCAATTCAAGTCAACTTCACACTTGCATTGTGGTTGTATATTGTGAATGCTGAAGAAAAAAAAATCAATGAAATTGTTTATATAGTACCAAGAATCCCCTAAACTGGATTTAATTGACATGTACCTTCAAACTGGGAAAAACAGAAAAAAATGATATACTTATTACTTAGTAAAATTAAGGTATATGTTTTAAGCAACTAGAAATAAATCCAGCTGTTTTGTTTCACACACCCCAAAATCAAGTGGACTGAAAATAGATGACTAACCAGCACAACCATCACAATTATAGCAAACATTCAGAGTAGAGACACTATTCCAGATATTTTACATATTAGTGCATTTAATTCTCATAAAGCCCTTTAAGATAGCTAAGTATTGTCCTCATTTTACAAAGAAATAAACTGAGGCACAGAGAGGTTATACTACTTGCCCAAGGATACAACCAGTTAGTGGCAGGACCTGGATTTGAATCAATGAAGTTATGTTCTAGACTGGGGTGGACCCTTACTTTACTACTTCACTATGGTACTGTGAAAAAAGCTGGAGTAAGCATAGAAAAAAAAAATACTATAAAATTACTAGATAAGGAACATTTCATTTCATGTGGGGTATTCAAGGAAGACTTTAAAAAGGAGGCACAATGTGAGTTAAATAAATGAGTTGGATGTCAACAGGGGGAGAAGGAAACAGATACTGGAAGAATGGGGTGGGCTTGCAATGATGGATGGAGGAGATGAAGGAAGGTGTTTCAGATGAGAAAAAAAGGAGAAGAAATAGTATGGGGTAAGATAATTTGGGGGAAATAGTAGATAGACCAATTTAGTTAGAGAAGACAAATGTAGTGCTGACCCAGGAGATAACCTTGGAAAAGCACAGATGACGAAGGGGTGAATTTGATCCCTAAGGCAATAGGGAAGTTATTGAAAACTTTTAAGCTAGTAAATGACATGAATAGAAAACAGTCCTGGCTTTCTCTAGACCAAGAATGGGCCTAGAGACTCGGAAACCAATCCTGCTCCATACTGAATTTAATTAAAAGTCAAGCCCAAGAATAGAGCATGGGTTTCAAGGGTCTCAAATCTTAGTTGTACAATTATGTTATTTTGTTTACTTTCCTTTCCACATTAAAGGACTATTGTAGATCCAAAGAAGGTATTAATCATAAGAACAAACAAAACTAGCTCTGTCCTCAGAAAGCTAATGATCTAGTGAGAAGACATAATGTACAAGATAAAATAAGTAAAAATAATACCCGAATGTTACTGATAAAAGAAACGGAAAAAAAAAAAAAAAGAAGAAGGGAAGGGAACAAGAAGAGTGAGGGCGTTGAATTTTGGACAGACTTTACTTTTGAGTAAAGACTTAAAGAAGTTAATGAGTAAGCCTTGTGGAAGAACAGCTTTCCAGGAACAGGGGAGAGCAAGGGCAAAGGCCCTGGGGTGGAAGCATGCTTGAAATATCTGAAGAAGAGGGTGGAGTGGATAGTGCAGGGAATAAAGGTGAGATTAACAGCAGATAGTGAGCAAGATAAGTTAGAGACAGATTAACAAAGGTCCTCCTGCAGGTAGTGAGAACTTAACCTTTACTGTGATAACATTGTGGGTTTTAAGCAGAGGACTGACACGATCTAATATTTTAATGGAATCAGTGTGGCTAGCATGTTGAGATTGGGCCAGGAGGATAAATATGAGGTAGGAGACAAAAGCAAAAGCAGGGAGACCTGTTAGGAGTAGGGTGGTCACAGTAGAGAGCGTATTCAATCTTGAATATATTTTTAAGATAGGGCCTATAGAATATTCTGATGGACAAGATGGGGAATGTAAGGTGTGGAGAGGAGGTAGTCATGGACAGCATGATGGATTTTTGCCTGAATGACTGGATTATTGGAGGAATTGTTTCTTTTGATAGTAGTGGAAAGAGAGCTGTTATGGCCTCAATTTAACATAGAACAGTTTGGGAAATGTCTACTAGACATTCAAGTAGAAATATCAAGCAGGAATATAGATATAAGATCTGGGGTTCATATTGGGGTTGTAGCGCATGGATGGTAGTAAAGACATAAACTGGCTGAGGTCACCTAAAGAGTGAGCATAGATAGAAAAGTAGAGGTCCACTTACTGATCCCTGGACACTGAACATTCAGAGCCTGGAGGAAGGGGGCGAATCAGCAGAAGAATCCAAGAACAAATGGCCAGTGAGGTAGGAAGAAAACAAAGTCAGTGTGATGTCCTAAAAACCAGGGGAAGACAAGTTTTCAAGAAGAAAGTAATCAATGCTGCTGATGGGGCAAATAAGATGAGGCCTGAGAAAAAGCCCTGGACGTAGGCCATTGCGACCTTGAAGAGCAGCAACAGTCAGAAGGAGAGAGTGTAAGTAAGTGGGTTTGAGAAACTGGACCAGTCTACTTAATTTTAGTAACGCCATTCTCTTGGCTTGACATCTACTGGGTACCAGTGGAGAAAAGGTTTTGCTTTGTTTTGTTTTTGAAGTGTTTTCATGGAGCTCTGCCTGTGCATGGCTTTTATCATGTGTTAATTTGTGATTCAAGGGTTTTCTTGCCAATAAACCCATATATTTTTTAAAATTTTTATTTATTTATTTTACAGAGAGAGAGAGATCACAAGTAGGCAGAGCAGCAGACAGAGAGAGAGGGGGATACAGCCGCCCTGTGGAGCAGAGAGCTGGATGTGGGGCTCGATCCCAGGACCCTGAGATCACGACCTGAGCCAAAGGCAGAGGCTTAACCCACTGAGCCCCCCATGTGCCCCCAATAAACCCATATCGATGGAATCTTTCTCTGGGCAAAAGCATGGGAATGCAGAGAAGTGGGAGACATAATTCTAGTGGTTGCTATTATGCCCATCACACTTCCTCTTCCTTCACTCTGGATTCATGCTTCACTGTGGCGAACGTATGGCTTAGGTTGCCTCCCTTCCAACCAATAGCAGGCAGCTGACCTAGGCTGGGTCAACCAGAAGCCCACATTTCCTTTGTCACAGTGACTGGTTCAAGGGCCAGCACCAGCCATCATGCCAAAAGCTCCACCCTCTAGCACCTGCATCCAATAGTGTGCCTGGCTTGAGGAGTATGGGTACCAGTGCCTAGAAGCAGAGAAGTCTTCAGCTCCCCCTAGAGGCCACAAACTGTCAATATGCATAAGGTAGGAGGCTGTGTGCCTTCCCAGGGCAAATGTCAGGCTCCATTAGCAAGTGGGCAGTTGTCACTGCAGGGAGATCCCTGGCAGAAGGGCAAGTCACATAGGGAACCTCCCTTTCCGACTTGGCCCCCAACAGCTGACTCAGTACTTCATTGGAGCGACAAGAGCTGCCTGGCTGTTTTGCATTATCAGCATCCATTACAAAGCCACATGATAAATGATGGCCTGTTTCCTCACTTCTGTTTTTGAGGGCACCACAAAAGGACATCACACTCAACAGTCATGCTGGCCCAGAACTCCCCCTGCCCCCACCCTCCCATCCCCACCAGGAGTAAGAGTCTCTCCAGTGCCTGACTGATCACAGGAATGGCAGGACTCCAGCTGACGCTGCAGAGAGAGGAAGGATGGGCAGTGGGATTAAAGTGAATGGAAAAGTTAAAAGAGTGAAAATTTTTATTTTTGCAATGTGCCCCTCTGCTAACCATTATTTCAAAGCTTCCTGAATGGAAACAAATCAGGAAACAGCAGTGGGACTAATAAAACCTTACAGAGAACAGCTGGGGATAGCATCGGTGATCATTAAAAATACCACTATTGTGTGGGACCTTTGGTCATACATAAGCTTGGCTAATATCCCTTTTTCCCAAATAGCCCCAAGTTTGTTTTTTGGACAATAAAAGTGTGATTCAGAAAGTTAAGTGACTTTCCCAAGATCACTGCCACAGTGGATCAAGACAGAACAAAAAGTTCAAGCTATGTTCTTGAATTTGTTTCTTTACCCTCCAGGCTGGATGTGTTTAACTTTCCTGGTTGTGCTCTTGTGTTACCACTTCAACCCTGGTGGCGGATCCAACTCATTTTCAGTGTCAGCTAACATGGCTAACAATGTTACTTTCAACAGAAAGCCAGAAAAGAAACATCCTAGGACAAATCCCTGGTAATTTCTCTGGTAATTGACCTGGTTGAACTGGTCTGAATATTGCCTTATGCGAAAGCAGTTCAGACCTTAAAAAATTTATTTTCTTTGATTCTCTGTTCCTTCTCTTTTCCCTCCTGGTCCTCAATTTAAAAGATGCACACTGATCTTAGCTTCTCTTTCTGTTCATTTGCTTTTTCATTCATCCATCAAATGAGTTCATAAAGCAGCAATCTTTACTGAGCACTTACTATGGGCCAGGTGTCATGCTAAGTTCTGGAAGGACAAGGGTCCATTCTAATTTAGGGGTTAGGAAATCTTTCCCCAAGGCAGGACTGACTAAGCTGCCTGACTGACTAAGCTGGGACTTGAGGGATGAGAAAGCGTTAGCCAGGTGAGGCGGGGGATCAAAGAGTCTTCCAGGATAGGAGGTACATGTACCTGGAGGCAGTAAAAAGCAGAGCCCCTCAGGCAAGTGCCAATGTGTTCAATCAGTGAGTAGGGGACTTGGAAAGGTGGACCAGAATCATGAAGACATTTAAGGAGTGTTGATTTTCTTACAAGAAAGCTGGGTAGCTGGGAGGATTTTAAACACACATATTTCTAGTTCCATCCCTCCCTCTTATCATTAAACCATAATGGCTATGGGAGAAAATCAAACACTTCTCGATAAATACCTGAGTTCTCAGGCTCTAGCCACTCCCATACCTCTAACCCTGGGTATGAATTCCCCCCAGGACCTCAGATTAAAGTAAATTAATCTGCCTTGGGGAAGAGAGGAGGGAGCAGAGCCAAGAACTACTGATCATCCCATGGCCAGATCCAGTTTCAAGAGTGGCCCTGAAAAGAAAATAGTTAAGAGAACTCCAGGGACCAAGGCAATTGAGAGAAGGGGATTAGGGAATAAGCACAGCTAGGAAGAAACAATTCAGTCCTAAAATTCTGTGATCCAAGGCCAAATTCCACGAGTGCTTCACAAGACACCAAGCAGCACTCGTAACTGCATGAGGAATCAAAACCCTAGGCTCCTTGTATCCTGTTGATTTGTTTTGGGGTGTGCCCTTTAGATTCCAGTTCTTAGTCTCCTCTTAGGAAATGGAATCTTGGAACGTATTCCACCCCCTCCCCGCTTTTTTTTTTTTTTTTAACTTTTTTACCCCTCCTTTTCACCCAGACACAGCCCTGTTCCAAAGAGCTGTCCCTGTTGAAATCATCTTCTTGTTGTTGCTGCTGCTTCAAAGTCATCCCCTCTGCTGCCCATGGAGAATAACTATCTTGTCTGAGGCCTCCCTGATAGAGGAAGAGACGGAATGCAAGTCTCAGGGTAACCCATCATTGGTTCTGCCTCAGGACCTTTGCTTGGGCTGCTGTATCAGCCCAGACACCTCCTTGAGAGATCTGCCTAGCTATTTGCCTTTGCTTATAAATTATCTTCCTCCCAAGGCCCACCCGACCTTATTTAATACCACCCACTTGCCCAATCCTTCTTACCCTACTTTTCTTGTCTTTTTTTTTGTTGTTGTTATACATCTGTCTTACAATATATTGTCATTTACTGATTTACTATGCTTATTTTTTTTATTGTTGTTTTCTCTAACTACAATATAAGCTCACTGAGGGGATAGGTATGTCCCAAATGTATAAGAGCAATATGTATTCATCAAATATTCAGAGTGGAGGAATGCTCTTTCAGCAGAATGATACACAATTTTCTCCATTGTTGCTTTCAAACCATGTGGACAGTAGATGCAGATATCAAGGTGCATGGTGTTATGCACTGATAACTATCTCTGCTCTCCTCTGAGTTATTCTCAATATTCAGTCAATTCTCCTTAGCTGGATCAATGAAACAAAGGATAAGGAATTGATTTCTGATAGGCATTAAGGACCAAAGAGAAAAGGTTTGATGCCTATAGGCAAAATTATAAGCAAATGCTTTTAAAATGGGGGAGAGGGATTTCTGAATCCTGGAGAACTGTCCCATCGTATGGACCCTCGTGAGATCAGGAGGTGTCAGGCCAGCAAACTTGACCACACTTTAATCAACAAGGTCTGTGAAGAATTTATACAGGAAGTCATCCATTTTTAATATTGCAATTGTTTTCCTGTTTTCCTTTATTTGGTATGTTACCACAGGATCCCAGTTCCAAGAGTTTTCTTTGAATGCTTTCCTCTCCTATTTTTCTTTTTTAAATTTGGGTGCAAGCTGATATTTCCAGACAGCAAATGTTCTCTCAATATTTAAGGAAAGTGCGGAGGTTGGGTCTGTTAGGCTGAACAAAGCTGGACTGATGTAAAGGGTGAGGGTCACAAAAGTAGTGTGATTTTAAGTGGTAAGGCTGAAAGTGAGCTCTTTTGGGGAGCAGTGTGAAAGGTTGTACAACAAGCAGAGAAGGTCGGGATGTGGGCTGGGTAAGCCAGCCCAGAGAAGCAGGAGACTCTTTGCCGAGCTGGCAGGACTTGAAGTAAGTCCCTAGTTGTCCGGCTCCCACCCCAGCCCTACCTCACCACACCCTCGTGGTGCCGAAGGGAGGCACTCCTTACAGACCCAAAGCAGTCCAAGCCTCTCTTGAATGTGTTTTTCTGGCCAATTATCTGTAATCCAGCTGACATTTTGTAGACTTTTTATTTTTCAAGTACCAAAATTGTAAAGTTTCACAACCATTTGATTATAATTCATCAATTGACATTTGTTTGTTTTATCCTTTGGTTCGCCCTTTGCAGAGGCTGATTGGCAAAGCCTGGGTGGGAACAGAAGCAAAAGCACTCGAGAGCTTCCCAGAACACAGATTCTTCATTGTAATGAAATTAACGTTGAGCTATGTCTTGGCCCGGCTAACGCAATTCACTGGGTCCCAAGTCATAAGCCTACTCCTCCCCTCTGTGTGGATGAAGGACTTAGAGTTGGATTGATGGACTGTTGGTCCTTCTTAGTGTCTGCTCCCTGGTCTTCAGTGAACCTCTGGGGTCCTGGGTTATGCAGCATTTTAGCGCTGCCACAGTGGGCCCAAGCAATGCCCTTCTCTCTCTGAGAAGCAGCCCTGGACTTCCTGCCCTGACTTTGCTCATATTTCCATAATTTCTCCTAGAAATCTTGATGGTTCTGTGTCCCTGCAAGTCCTAAATTTTTGATCCCAACCTCCTTCTATGTCTCTTGTTTGGTGTCTCTGAGTCACATTCAGATGTCCAGATTGGGTTCCTTTTTGCTGTAGCAGGCTCTACTTGTTTTTCTGGTGAGCTCAGCAGACTTTTAAAGGAAATGGTTTCATAGAACAGAAAGACTTTAAGCACACTCATCTGTCACAAAAACAAGGATTAACATTGCAACTAAGATAGGAATGACCCAGAACTTTCCACATTCAAAATTATTTCAAACATTAACCCGTTGATCCAAATGGAGTTGAGCAGTGAGCAATGCCAACCCCGTATTAGAAAAGTGAACTTCTCAAGGTTGAATCATTCATTGTTAGTCAAGACAGAAGCCCAGCATAGAACTCTCACCACTTTTACCACCTCCAGAACAGGAGTTATGTTTTAGGAAAACAAAACTTTCCACCTAATAAGAGTCCAGCAAAGAGCCCCTTGTTCTAGAGACTCAGCACTGTTATCTCAAGCATTCATACACTGAAGAAAATTACATTTTTGAGCAAGAATTAGATGATTAATATCCCATACCTTGTCCAACAAACAATACAGGAAATACATACATATAAAAAAATATAAGTTTAAAATTGAACAACAGGGCTGGAGAAGTGTAAATTAGAACAAGTACAAAATAAAGATGAAGGAACTAAAAACATCTTACACAGCTACAATACTTGAGCAGTAAATTAACCTCAAAGTTTTCTGATAGCCAAAGCAAAGAAAGATAGGGTCATTTACAAAAATATTATTATTCACTAGGGAAAAAATACTCTTTCCTCAGGAAGCAAAGCAGTTTGGTTTTTGGTTCTGAAGATGTCTCATGGAAGACTTCAGCAAACGAAGGAATGTTTTCATGAAATGTTTTAAGATATATCCTTGAAATTAAACCTTGGGTAGGCTGTAGAATCTCTCTGAATAGCAGTTCACCACAATGTCAATCCATTTTAGAGGACCCATCACCCATGCTTGGGCAAAGCTGAAGCTGACACATTTTTATGAAATGTATCTAAAAATTTCATGTGTGCAGCACTGTGCTAGCGCTCTGGGAACGTAAGATTTAAAAAAGAGAGAGATGTGGTCTTTGTCCCCTGCAGCCATAGCCCAGTGAAGGGGAACACATAAAAACACAAATAATTCTCATACAGAGTAGCTTGTTGTCTTAGTTGGTTTGGGTTGCTAAGACAGAATACCATAGGCTGGGCGGCTTACACAACAGACATTTATTTCTGTTCTTCAAGTTGGTAAATCCATGATCAAGACAGAAACAGTGTCTGGTGAGGACCTTCTTTCTGGACAGAGGGCTGTCTCCTCGATGTATCCTTACATGGCAGAGAGCTGAGAGAGGGCACAAACTCTCCTGTCTCTTCTTATAGGGGCACTAATCTCATTCATGAGGACCCCAACCTCAGATATCAGACTAGATCACTTCCCAAAGACTAACGCTCCCCAATACCATCACATCTGGGTTAGGATTTCCACATCTGAATCCTGGGGGACACGAACATTCAGTCCATAACACTTGTGTTTAGTGTAAACAAACAACTTTGGGAAAAATTCATTTTCAAAAGAATTTTTTCCTACCCTTCTGGTATAATTATGTTATGAGGCTGGACTCAGACAGTTCTGAAACTACGCCAGCATAAGAGTAGCTACAGACTCCAGGGTTTTTCTCTGACTGACTTGGTGAGAAATGTGCCAATCCCTAAACCAACCTCACCAGCCAGGGTGCAGTGCTCTTGGATCTCTAGAAGCAGCTTGGGCCACATGCCCATCCTGGTAGCCTGGACTGAGACCAGGGAGGTGCGATTGTCCAAGGGAAGGTGTACATTCTGTTGCCAAAATAAAGGCTGCTGGGAAGCTCAAAGCCTCAAATATCCACCTCCTGGTTTTCCCTTCTTCAAATATGTCCCCTGCTTACTAGGTAGGACAATTTAGTTTCTTCTGAGATCCCTATGACCCAGATACAGTGGTTTATATATACACCTGAATTTGGGGGAGACACAGCGAACACATATCATTTATTTTTCTTATTATTGGGAGAGAAATAGTTAACTGTAAGGAAGCAAAAGTTCTGCCTCCTTTTCTGGTTAAAGCAGATTAATTTATAAAATGTTCCCTATCACCTCATTGTGTTACCAGGGAAGCTTGGTGGAAACCCTCCAGCTCTTGTGCTATTCCTTAAGTCCTGTGCCCTTATTAGCCACCAAATCCTCCTTGGGTCACTTGACTCCAGAATAGCAAGACTGAAAAACAAACACACACACTAAGAGACTCACCGTGAAGAATTAATCAGCTCTTGATGTGAATTATGGCATAAGACCAAGGAACACACTTACATATACCACAGTAGGAGGGGCCCTCTTTAGACTGCATCATGGGTATTTGGGGGCTGCATCTTTGACATATAGGCAGTTGAACTAAGTTTGTCCAAAGAGATACAGCTCTCCACTCAGATCACACAGTACTGTTAGAATATTTGTACCTATCAGGGGAATGTATGAACAGGGGCACGGGTAATGCAAAATAAAAGATAATATCAAACATCATTTTCCTCCCAAGCCAATTTTTTTATACTGTATATGCAGTATGTCATCATGGTAACGCACACTTGAGATATGTTAGCCATTGCACAATTATATAGAACAGACTTACCTGTCTAATTCTGTTGATCTAGAAATCATTTTTCTATCATCTCCAAAATCTCAATAGAAAATTTCCCCTGGGATGTCCCTTTTGAACCTCAAATTCAGTATGTCAGTAAGACTTCTGTATGACCCAAACCTCAGAATTATGTTATTTTCATGTCCTTTTCTCTACAAATTATTTATTAGTCTTCTTGTTAATCAACCTGTCTTCCCCTCAGTAAATACCTACTGAACTCCTCCTATTCTACTGGCACTGTGCAAGGCTCTGGATGTATGAGGAGGGGGAAATAGCAGACATGGTGCCTGCCTCCTGGTGGCTGCTGTCTGACAGAGGAGACAGATGTTACTTAAGTCATCAGAGACACAAGTAAGGAGTCCCAACCAGGACAGGTGCTGAAAGGAGAAATGAGCTCAGTTGTTGCCTCTTCATGATTACTCCTGAGTCTACCTGTTCCTTATCTCCCTTTCCCATAGCCACATTATCCCCTCAGAGATAGCTCTCTGCATCAGACCCTCCCTTCTGTTTCTCTCAGCACAATCTGAGGACTCATCCTTGCCAACACCCATAGGGCCTTTTTGCCTGGCTGCCTCATTCTTTGATTTGCCTTTCCTATCTGACCCACTCCCAAATGTTATCTATCCCACTTCCACCGCTCTTTAAAACCCAACAGCAGGGCAACCTATTCTTTGAGTCTGTCCTGCTATCTTCAGCCAGAGCTGATCTCCTCTCTCCACAAGTGACACTCTTTGTCCACATCACTTTAGTGGGCTATCTTACATGCTATGGTCATTTGTGTGCCTCTTTTCTCCTGTCAGTTTTGTAAGTGCCTGGAGGTCAAGGACTCAATGTAGTGGTCACGTGTTATTGTTTTGGATGTACGAGCATCTGAAGTCCTTTTCTCTATTTTGAGAATTGAGTCCTTGTTGAAGACCCATCCCACCTTCTACTATGGAAGTTTCCAGATGCTCCCGTTCCCAGCTTTCTTTATAGTTAAAATGTATACACGTGACTTATATTCTCCCAAACAAATGCCTCAAATGAGGCTGGGAAGGGAAAGCTAGGCAAGGCAGCAAGAACAGCAAAGATGCTCTTTGCTAGAGGTGGCGATGCAGCAGGACAAAGCCCCCAGGGCAGCAGTGGTCATGCTGCTCATGGAATCTTTCAGTGCCCATGAGAGTGAAGTCAGTGTGACAGTTTCCTCACCAGATTGGGTCTGTGATGTGACTTTAGGCTCTGTCCCTGTTGGCATAGCCACGTCTCCCTAGGATTCTGTGAGCGACTCAATATCTTTAATGAATCCCTTTCTGTTTAGCACAGTCAGAGTCTGTTTCAGCCTCCGAAGATACTAACACAGAACCTCAATCACTGCAGAAATGTAATATTTCTGTAATAAAGTGTAAATATTTGCTACATGGGTAAATGAATAAATCTTTTATTGCTATCTGTAATAGCCTAAGATTATATTTCTTCATCCATAAACAGGCTAATAATTCCTATTCCAAATGGATGTTGTAAGAATTGAATAGGATAATGTATGCAGACAACTGGTACTTAGTAGGTAAGTAGTAAAAAGTAGTTATTATTGATAGAAATATGAACCTCATGATGGTGATAACAATAAATCAGCAAATAACCTATTTTTTGCATAGGAGGAGAGAGTTTGAGTAGGTGGGATATGTATCTTAGACTTACTTTTTTTTTTTAAGATTTATTTATTTTAGAGAGAGAGAGAGAGAAAGAGCAAGCACAAGTGGGAGGGGCAGAGAGAGAGGGAGAGAAAAATCTCCAGCAGACTCTGAGCTGAGTGCGGAGCCCAATACAGGACTCAATCTCATGACCCTGACATCATGCGTCAGAGCTGAAACCAAGAGTCAGACGTTTAACTGACTGCCACCTAGGCACCCCACACATCCGAGACTTCTAAACTTGCTTCTTTTATTCCATATTTAAATACTGGTTGCCCATCTGTTCCATGAAATGTGCGATGTGCAAGTTGTTGGCATAGAATTGTCACCTGGCTGGATTGGTGAAAGCAGTTCTATTATTTATTTATTTATTTATTTATTTATTGTTGGACAATTGTGGAAATTTATTTTTTTTTAATTTTTTATAAACATATAATGTATTTTTATCTCCAGGGGTACAGGTCAGTGAATCACCAGGGGTGAATGCAGTTCTATGTGCACAATGCACCTGAGAGTGAGTCTACATTAAAGCAGGTGATTCTTTTTTTTTTTTAGCATTTTTAAAATTTTATTTAAAATTAATTAATTAACATATAGTATATTATTAGTTTCAGGGGTAGAGTTTAGTGACTCACCAGTTGCATAGAACATCCAGTGCTCACTATACGAAGGGTTCTCCTTAACGCCCATCACCCAATTCCCATCCCCCACCCACCTCCTCTCCAGCAACCCTCAGTTTGTTTCCTATAGTTAAGTTTCTTATGGTTTGTCTCTCTGGTTTCATCTTATTTGTTTTCCCCCCATCCCCCTATGTTCATCTATTTTGTTTCTTAAATTCCACCTATGAGTGAAATCACATGATAATTGTCTTTCTCCGATTGACTTATTTCACTTAGCATAATACTCTCCAGTTCCATCCATGTGGTTGCAAATGGTAAGACTTCATTTTTTGATGGCTGGATAATACTCCACTGTGTATATATGCCACCTCTTCTTTATCCATTCACTTGTCAGTGGACATCTTGGCTCTTTCCATGGTTTGGCTATTATGGACAATGCTGCTATAAACATTGGGGTATATGTGCCCTTCGAATCATTATGTTTGTATCCTTTAGATAAATACCTGGTAGTGCAATTGCTGGGTCATAGAGTAGCCTTATTTTTAGCTTTTTGAGGAAACTCCATACTGTTTTCCAGAGTGGCTGCACCAGTTTTCATTCCCATCATCAGTGTAAGCGTGTTCCCATATCTCCACATCCTCACTTACATCTGTTGTTTCCTGACTTGTTAATTTTAGTCATTCTGACTGGTGTAAAGTAGTATCTCATTGTGGTTTCGATTTTTATTTCCCTGAAGCTGAGGGTTGTTGAGCTTTTTTTTCATGTGTCTGTTGGCCATTTGTATGTCTTCTTTGGAGAAATGTTTGTTAATGTCTTCTGTCCATTTTTTGGCTGTATTATTTGTTTCTGGGTGTTGAGTTTGATAAGTCCTTTATATATTTTGTATACTAGCCCTTTACCTGATAAGACATTTACAAATATCTTCTCTGTAGATTGTCTTTTAGTTTTTTTGACTGTTTCCTTTGCTGTGCAAAAGATTGGTTATGGACGTTGGGGAGGGCTTGTGCTATGATGAGTGCTATGAATTGTGTAAGATTAATGATTCACAGTCTTGTACCCCTGAAACAAATAATACATTATATGTTAATTTAAAAAAAAGATTTTTATCCCAATAGTTCATTTTTGCTTTTGTTTCCCTTGCCTTTGAAGACGTGTCTAGTAAGAAGTTGCTGTGGCTGAGATCAACAAGGTTGCTGCCTGTGTTCTCCTCTAGGATTTTGATGGATTCCTGTCTCACATTTAGGTCTTTCATCCATTTTGAGTCTATTTATGGTGTAAGAAAATGGTCCAGTATCATTCTTCTGCATGTGGTTGTCCAATTTTCCCATTGAAGAGACTGTCTTTTTCCCCCCATCAGATAGTCTTTTCTGCTTTGTCAAAGATTAGTTGACCATAGAGTTGAGGATCCATTTCTGGGTTATCAATTATGTTCCATTGATCTATGGGCCTGTTCTTGTACCAGTACCATATTGTCTTGATGCTTACAGCTTTGTAATACAGCTTGAAGTCTGGAATTGTGATGCATCTCAAAGCAGGTGATTCTTTTGACATTTTACCACCTTGAGAGCCTCAGAAAAAGCCTCAGGAGTCCATGTCAGGAAAACCAAGGTTAAGAAACAAAACTGTTGGCAACAAATCTTTAGCTAATACAAAAGGTTTTTCAAAGAACCAGAGTGCCCCTTGCAGGACAATGGAGGAACTTGAAGGATGAGAGAATGATCGGAAAGGTGACCATGTAACTGCAAGAAGAGAGAGCCAGTTCAAGCAAAGAGCAAGTTAAGAACAGCTTCCAGCTGACGGGACAGTGAGGAAGCAGAAGCAGATGGCAACCTGGCTCTGAAACCAGTTGCTGAAAACACAAAACAGTCTTAAAACTGTGTGACAATGTTAACACCATTGGTCAAAATTCCTTTATAGCTCTACCAAACAGATGATTATAACACATTCTCATACCTAGGGTGAACATTTTTGATATTTTGTACACACAGTTTTTTTTTTTTACATTAAGTTTGGCTTTTAAAAAGTATTGCATTCAAGAATTATTTATCTTGATTGTTGACTTGCAGGGGGGAAGGGACTTAAATTTGGCTCCTCACTTCCCTCACCTTGGTCCCAGCCTTGCTCATACCAAACTGAAGGCAAAAACACTCACACATATGACCCCATTCACTTCTCATAGCAGCCCAAGACGTAGGGGTCACTAGCTTCATCTTACAGTGGAACAGACTGAGCCACAGGAAGATTAAGTGTCTTGCCAAACTTTTAAATTGAAAACTTGAACCTGTTCAACTTGAATTTGAACACAAGCTGCATTCTTAGCACCAAAACACAACTACAGTCCAGAACAATAATACAAAAGACAGCGTAAGAAATCCTGTAATAATGGATTGAAATATATGAATAAAATTCATTATAAGAACTATTCTAATTGAAATTGACATTGCAGGATGCTCAAAGCACTACGCCTGGAAGAGTCCAAGCAATTGTTTTCCAAGGAGTACTTGACATACACCTCTCAAAAATCATGCTGAATCACACGCTTTCATGATATTTTCTCCTCTAAACAATCATCTTTCCTCACACATTCCTTAAGCCATCAGCTGGATTTGGCATGCAAGCCAGTTCAGTGTCTTAAAACCCTGCTTGTGCTCTCCTAGTCCATCATAGCAACCTGCTTTAAGTATTCATTTCTTCCTTAGTTAAAACCAGGAATTGGTTTCCCTTGGATACACACCACCAAAGCCATTTTTAATTAAATTTCTGAAAAACTTGGCAGAAGGAAGGAGAAAACATTTGACTAGGCAGGCAGGATTCATGAGAATGATATCCATAAGTTCTGCAGAAAAATTATTTTCATTATTTTATAATTACAGTTGACCCTCGAACAACATGGATTTTAATTGCATGGGTCCACTTATCTGCAGATTCTTTTCAATAAATACAGTATAGTACTGGAAACATATTTTCTCTTCCTTATGGTTTTTTTTTAAATAACATTTTCTTTTCTCTAGCTTACTTTACTGTGAAAATACAGGATATAACACATATAACAAGCTAAATATGTTAATTGACTTTATTAGTAAGGCTTCCAGTCAACAGTAGGTTATTAGTTAAGTTTTGGGGGAGTCCAAAGTTATATGTGGATTTTTGACTGCATGGGGGAGTCAGTTCCCCAAACCTTTGCATCATTCGAGTGTCAAGTGTGTAATTTATTTTTGTTCACATATTTACCTACGGAGAGCTCTCTGGAGCATATAGGTAGTAAATTGCAAAAACTCCAGCCAGACTCTGGACTTTGGCCAAAGGTGGAAACCTCTAGGGAGCCCATGCATCTCAGACTTCAGCACTAAGGGTATTCAAGAAAATCAAAGCTTTCTTCTCAGGGTTTTCTTTGCAGTTTGAAGGTTTCAGCACTTTATAGGGAGAACAGTGGATAAATATGCTATGAAAGACACCAGAAAAAGGACTTATCAGCTCTTTCATGCATGTGCTTTCAGTCTAGATTTTAGTGATGCTAAGAGAATTCAGAATTACATGTGAATTTTACTTGTGTAGCCCAGTTTGTCTGCAGAGAGAACAGCCATTTAAATTAAGTGAATGAGTAAGAAAAAAATTTTTTTTCAAGAGAAATGGTTGTGAGCTATTTCTTTAGATAGCTCTGGGAAATTCACTATTATTAAATGCACTTTAATGGCATAGTTAAATGTTCCCAAAGGAAAGGTTTGTATATACTAAATGTCCCTGATGAACTGTTCATTATTTATTTGTGAGACAAATACTGATGTTTCAAGCAGTGTTCCTGGGGTTGGGGATATAGCAGTGATGAAAGTAGGCAAAATCCTTGCCTTCTGGAAGCTTACATTCCTAGGGTGAAATGGACTATAAAAAGACAGACAATATACTGATACAATTTCAAGTACTAATAAAAAAAAAATAAATCAGAGTCAGGGAATAGAGATTGATGATGTGGTGGGGGCTGCTCATTGTAGATGGGATTTTCTAGCAAGACCTTTCCAGGAAGGTGACATTTGAATAAATTCCTTAATGATGTGAATGAGTGAGCCATATGGGAATCTTCAGGGAAAGCTTTCTAGACAGAAGGACCATCTAGAATGTGAACTCCATAAAAGTAGAAACTTTGTTTTTCTCACTATGTCCCCAGATACAGAGCATGATACATACCAGACATTTCATACATTCCTGCTGAACTTTTGCTAGTGCAAAAGCCTCAATATGGGAACCATTAAAAAAAAAGCAACCCGGTGAGTGTGGCTGGAGCTGAGGGAACATGGAAGGCTTAAGTGGTGATGTCATCTTTCCTGATATTATTTGCAAAGCCTCCTTTTAGTCTCAAAAGTGCCTGGCTTGGATATATAAGTTATATGATCAATTTCCTAACAGACTATGTTAAGGAGTTTGGACATAATTGTGATGGGAAGGCAGTAGAAGACTTTGAGTAGGAGAGCAGTATATTTCCTTTGTTAATAAAGGTATTTTCATTACACACCTATTAGAATGGCTGAAATCTAGAACACTGATATCATCAAATGCTGGTGAGGATGCAGAGCAACAGGAACTCTCATTCATTGCTGATGGAATGCAAAATGGTACAGGCACTTTGAAAGACAGTTTGGGAGCTTCTTACAAACTAAATGTACCTTTACCATACCTCAGCAATTGCACTTTTTTGGTATTTCCCTAAAGGAGTTGAAATGTTATATCCACACAAATGTTTACAACAACTTTATTCATAATGACCAAAACTTGGAAGCAGCCAAAATGTACAATAGGTGAATGGATAAATAAACTGTGATATGTCCAAACAATGGAATAGCATTTAACAATAAAAAGAAATGCACTTTTAAGCCATGAAAAGACATGGAAGAGACTTAAATGCATATTTAAGTGTAAGTATAAGAAGCCAATCTGAGAATTCTACATATTGTATAATTCTAACTCTATGACATTCTGGAAAAGGCAAAACTACAGAGACAGTAAAAGGATCAGTGGTTTTCAGAGGTTGTTGTGGGTGGGGGCCGTAAATAGGTGGATCACAGAGGATTTTTAGGTCAGTGGAAATATCCTGTGTGATACTATAGTGATGGAGATGTGTCATTTTACATTTGTTCAAACCCATAGAATGTACAATGCCAGGAGTGAATCATAAGCTATGGACTTTGGGTAATTATAATGTGTCTGTGTAGGTTCATCAGTTGCAACAAGTGTATTATTTTGGTGGGGAAGACTGATAATGGGGGAGGCTCTGCATATGTGGAGACAGGAGATATATGGGAATTCTGCTTTTTCTGCTTGGTTTCCCTGTGAACTTAAAGCTGCTCCAAAAAAAAAAAAAATGTTTAAAAAACTATCAGTGAGGCCAATCTATATTATTAACAATCATAGTAGCAATAATCATAGTATTGTAGTTCACATTTTGACAATGATAATACACCATTAAGAAAGTTTTACCTGCAAAAAATGTAGTTCACATTTTGACAATGATAATACACCATTAAGAAAGTTTTACCTGCAAAAAAGCAAGAGTGATTCAATATCAGAAAATCAACTAGTGCAACTCGCCACAGGAATAGACCAGTAAGAGTATGGATAAAATTCAGTAACTATGATAAAAAAGAAAAACTCTTAGAAAACCAGATGTGGAAGGAAGCATCCATATTTTATAAAGTCCATATAACAAATACCTATAGCAAGCATTATGTTTGCTGGAGAAATTCTAGAATTCTATCTAAGATGAAGAATGCTCTTCATCACTGCCATTATTTAGCTTAATATTGGATGTCCTGGGCAGGTGCACTGTAAGAAAATAAATGAAATAAGGGGCAAAGGATTTGAAGGGAAAAGAAATAATAGTTATTTGCTATGGACAAGATGATCTATTTAATAAAGCAAAATAATTATCAACCAACTATTAGAACAAGTAAGTTCAGCAAGGTTGCAGATACCACTTAAAAAATCAGTAGCATTTCTCTATACTAGTAACAACCATTTACCATATTTATTTAAAAAATAATTACTAAAAATAATTAAAATAGTTTACTCTTTACAATAAAAACAAAAGTTATAAAGTTCCTAAGTACTAATTTATCAAAGAACATTTAGTGATCTCTCTGGTATATGAGGATGTAATGTTCATTTTATGAATATTCACCAAGCTGTAAAAATAAAGTTTAGTGCACTTTCCTGCATGCAGGTCATATATAAATAAATAGTTTTTTTTTAAACTTTTAATTTAATTTTAAAGATTTTATTTATTTCCAGAGAGAGAGAGTGAGAGAGCACAAGCAGGGGGAGCATCAGACAGAGGAAGAAGCAGGCTCTCCACTGAGCAAGAAGTCTGATATGGGGCTCGATCACAGGACCCTGAGATCATGATCTAAGCTAAAGGCAGATGCTTAACCAATGAGCCATCCAGGCACCCCAATCAGTTTTTTTTTAAGGAATAGCTGGGAACATTTTGAAGAGAAAAAATAAGAGAACAAGAGAGAACTAGACGTAGCAGAAAAGTTAGAAGTATTATAAAACAACAGTTACTGAAACAATTTGATTAAGAAATGACTACTTAATATCTCAGTGAAGAAAATACACTACTCTATTAAGAGTTATAAATAAGAGGCACCTGGATGGCCCAGTTGGTTAAGGTACTGCTTTCAAAAAGGAGAATTTAAGACCAATATCACTGATAAATATGGATGCTAAGATTCTCAACAAGATCCTAGCAAACAGTATCCAACAGCACATTAAAAAGATTATCCACCATGACCAGGTGGGATTCATCCCTGGGCTACAAGGATGGTTCAACATTCGCAAAACAATCAATGTGATAGAACAAATTAATAAGAGAAGAGAGAAGAACCACATGGTCCTCTCAATTGATGCAGAAAAAGCATTTGACAAAATCCAGCATCCGTTCCTGATTAAAATGCTTCAAAGTATAGGGATAGAGGGAACATTCCTGAACTTCATAAAATCTATCTATCAAAGAACCACAGCAAATATCATCCTCAATGGGAAAAAGCTTGGAACCTTCCCGTTGAGATCAGGAACACGACAAGGATGCCCACTCTCACCACTCTTGTTCAACATAGTATTAGAAGTCCTAGCAACAGCAATCAGACAACAAAGAGAAATAAAAGGTATCCAAATTGGCAATGAAGAAGTCAAACTCTCTCTCTTCGCAGATGACATAATTCTTTATATGGAAAAACCCAAAAGACTCCACCCCCAAACTACTAGAACTCACACAGCAATTCAGCAACGTGGCAGGATACAAAGTCAATGTACAGAAATCAGTGGCTTTCTTATACACTAACAATGAAAACATAGAAAGGGAAATTAGAGAATCAATTCCATTTACTACAGCACCAAGAACCATAAGATAACCTGGGAATAAACCTAACCAAAGAGGTAAAGGAACTGTACTCGAGGAACTACAGAATACTCATGAAAGAAATTGAAGAAGACACAAAAAGATGGAAGACCATTCCATGCTCTTGGATCGGGAGAATAAACATTGTTAAAATGTCTATACTGCCTAGAGCAATCTATACTTTTAATGTCATTCTGATCAAATTACCACCGGTATTTTTCAAAGAGCTGGAGCAAATAATCCTAAAATTTGTATGGAATCAGAAGAGACCCCGAATCACTAAGGAAATGTTGAAAAACAAAAATAAAACTGGGGGCATCACGTTACCTGATTTCAAGCTTTACTACAAAGCTGTGATCACCAAGACAGCATGGTACTGGCATAAAAACAGACACATAGACCAGTGGAACAGCATAGAGAGCCCAGATATGGACCCTCAACTCTACAGTCACATAATCTTCGTCAAAACAGGAAAAAATATACAGTGGAAAAAAGTCTCTTCAATAAATGGTGCTGGGAAAACTGGACAGCTATATGTAGAAGAATGAAACTCGACCATTCTCTTACACCATACACAAAGATAAACTCAAAATGGATAAAAGACCTCAACGTGAGACAGGAATCCATCAGAATCCTAGAGGAGAACATAGGAAGCAACCTCTTCGATATCAGTCACAGCAACTTCTTTCAAGATATGTCTCCAAAGGCAAAGGAAAGAAAAGCGAAGATGAACTTTGGGGACTTCATCAACATCAAAAGTCCTGCACAGCAAAGGAAAAAGTCAACAAAACAAAGAGGCAACCCGTGGAATGGGAGGAGATATTTGCAAATGACAGTACAGACGAAAGGTTGATATCCAGAATCTATAAAGAACTCCTCAAACTCAACACACGCAAAACAGAAAATCATGTCAAAAAATGGGCAGAGGATATGAACAGACACTTCTCCAATGAAGACATACAAATGGCTATCAGACACATGAAAAAATGTTCATCATCACTAGCCATCAGGGAGATTCAAATTAAAACCACATTGAGATACCACCTTACACCAGTTAGAATGGCAAAATGAGCAAGACAGGAAACAACATGTGTTGGAGAGGATGTGGAGAAAAGGGAACCCTCTGACACTGTTGGTGGGAATGCAAGTTGGTGCAACCACTTTAGAAAACAGTGCAAAGCTTCCTCAAGGAATTAAAAATAGAGCTTCCCTATGACTCTGCCATTGCACTACTGGGGATTTACCCCAAAGATACAGATGTAGTGAAAAGAAGGGCCCTCTGTACCCCAGTGTATATAGCAGCAATGGCCACGGTCGCCAAACTGTGGAAAGAACCAGGATGCCCTTCAACAGATGAATGGTTAAGGAAGATGTGGTCCATATACACTATGGAGTATTATGCCTCCATCAGAGAGGATGAATACCCAACTTTTGTAGCAACATGGACGGGACTGGAAGAGATTATGCTGAGTGAAATAAGCAGTGAAACCAAATTATCATATGGTTTCACTTATTTGTGGAGCATAACAAATAGCATGGAGGACAAGGGGAGATGGAGAGGAGAAGGGAGTTGAGGGAAATTGGAAGGGGAGGTGAACCATGAGAGACTATGGACTCTGAAAAACAATGTGAGGGTTTTGAAGGGGAGGGGGGTGGGAGGTTGGGGGAACCAGGTGGTGGGTATTAGAGAGGGCACGGATTGCATGGAGTGCAGTGAAAAAACAATGAATACCGTTACACTGAAAAGAAATAAAAAATTCAAAAATTAAAAAAAAAAAAAAGGTAGTGCTTTCAGCTCAAGTCATGATCCCCATGTCCTGGGATCCCGCGGGCATCAGGCTCCCTGCTCTGCAAGGAGCCTGCTTCTCCCTCTCCCTCTGCAGCACCCCCTGCTTGTGCTCTCTCTCCATCAAATAAACAAATAAAATCTTTGAAAAGAGAGCTATAAGTAAGATGTGAATAAATGAAGAACCATTCCATGCTCTTGGATGGGATGACAATATATTTAATACATAAAAATGTCAGTTCTTTGCAAAGGAGGCTATACTATAACTTCAGTGAGATCCCATTTGAAATGCCAGCTAGATTTTCTTTTTAGAAACTCAACAGTTACATGCAAGATGGATAAGGGAGTTTAATGCTCCTTGAGGAACCAAATCAACATTGAAAAAGAAGATCAAAGGGGGGTAGAATAGGGACTTGCTCTATCACAGAGGAAAGTAATAAAAATAGTATAGTTCTGATAAAAGAAAAATAGTTCAATGAAACACACTTGGGGGCCTAGAGAGAAAACTGTTCCTGTGTACCACCACATACATAGTTGGTCTCTAGCTAGATTAAGACCTAAATCTATGAATGGTAAAGACATAAAGTTGATAGAAGATAGGATGGAGAATATTTTTGTGACTCAGGAATGAGGATGAACTTCTTAAACAAGATTCTCAAAGGACCAACCATGAGTGTAAAATAGATTTGATTACATCATAAATAAGCTGCATTCGATGAAAATAATCATGAGTAAAGGTGGCAAAGAACAGATGGGGAATTCGGGAATTCCAGTAAAAACATAGTCAAAGAAAAAAAAAAACACTTGATTCATAAAAAGAGAAAACTTAAAGTGATACCAAGTCTCTGGTGAGACGCTCTGACTCACTGAGGTTTATAAGAAATGCAAAGTAAAACAAAAATTATCATTTCACATGCATAAGATTAGCCCAAATTACAAAGCTGGAGCTCATGCCAAGTTTCGTGGAGAGCTGGGGGTATAGAGATCCTCATACCCTACATACGGGCATGTGGACTGTGGGAAAGTGGTGCCCCATGCTGGAAAGCCCATGTCCTATTTGGTTCAATTAAGACTACACACATCTTATGACTCAGCCATCCTGCTGGGGAATCCAGGGGTTTGTTGTGGGGAGGAGATCTGGGTGCCTGTCCCAGGAAGAGGCTGATCTAGGTCTCTACGGGGATGTATGTGAAGATATTCACTGTTTTTCAGGTAGGTGGAAGCAATCTGGGGTCCCTCACTGAGAGAATGGAGAGGTACTTGCAGTACCAGGGAATTTTATACAGCAGTTCAACAAGACCTGATACGTGTGTTGCAACATCAAGAGAACTTGCAACCACAACGCTGAGTGAAATAGTGAGAAAGGGAATGAGGTGTATGGTGCAAAACAATTTGTGTACTTGGAAACATCTGCATATAAGGCAATAATTGTCTTACAAAAAATAAATAGATATGTCCATGCATACCAGATAAGAGCTTCGCATGGATCCATGGTTCATCATGACCTGAGGATTCTGATTCAAGACCTAACATTGAATTTTACAAAAGAAGTCAGGGAAGGAGGAAGGCAGGAAGGAATCAGAGTGGAGAGGGACTCTGACCCAGGCCCTTCTGCTGGACCAGTTGTTGTGTGCGGAGGCTGGAAGGATGGTCCTCAAAGAGGGTGGTCCAAGGCCTTACTCTATGAGGCTGGCCTCTAGGAAGTTCTTTGCTGAAGAAGTGATTGAAAGGGGGCATCCAGGGCAGATCTATCCATAGAAGGGTCCAGCCAGAAGGAGAGAGAGGAGGGGTGGTGGAACAAAGTTTGGAAATACTACTTAACTAGTTAGGGGCCAGAAGTAGAGAAGCTCCTGCATGGTCTGGGGTAGAGATGTGTGCAAAGTTGTTCCATGACATCTGGCAAAGGTGTCGAGAAACCCAAGAAAGACACCTCTGGGCCAACTCCATGGATGCTGGGCAGTGTGGAAGGCACTCCCTGCTCACTGTTGGTTCAAAGGGGCTCACACTGGCCAGATACACTGAGGCTGAAAGGTATATGGTAGAAACAATAAGTCAAAGTGAATTTAAAATGTAAAGTGAGGTACATAGGGGCATAGTTAAGAGAACTAATTTGCTGTAAAAAGAATTAATAAGGTTGTATACATACTGAAACATTTCCCTACAGGAACTGAAAATCTTGTAAAGTAAGTCTTCAGGTATTGCACCAAGACAATTCTCTGATATATAAACACTTTGAGTCAATCTCTGTATGTTTTGATTTTGCTACAAACAAAACCCTACTTGGATATTACTTTCAAGCCTCCCTTTAGGTATGTGTATCTAACACATTTGTTCTAGAAGCAGAGGCTTAAAATGTTTTCTTAACTCAGATCCCTTTATCTAGGCCAGGCAGCTCTGAAATAATTTATTTTAATTATTCATGTTGTTGGTCTTAAGGGCCAGTAAGTACTCAGCATGTCACCATGGAAACGAACGCAAGCGCTGTCAGGTTTTATCAATCTTTCCCATCTAAAATCCTCCTGCTGACTTGACTGCTAAAGACTGGAGACTCATGCAGTTGCTGGAAGGAGCTCCAAATATAACCCAATGATCCTGAGAGTCTCAAAATGTCAAACTGGGAAGCAAGGCGACCAAGGTGAACTGTCTATTATTCAGGGATGCCTGGACACATCGGAAACGGAAGTAACCATGGATCCCGTAAATAGACTTTTCCTTTCTTCATGGCAGGGTAAAGATTTCTGGTTCATACCTTAATCTTCCTGGTCTATCTTACCAGGATTAATACGGATATTCATTATGTGAACCTCAGGAGCTCTGTCTTCGGACTCCTTTTACCGCACGTTGCACATGGAGAGTGAGCCAGTGCCTTGGTTGGCCGGAGAGCTTGGCAATGCTCAGGGTGGGGGCAGATACGTATTTTTTAAGTAACTCAATAGTAATTCACGTCCACTCACTCAACTTTGAGTAGAGAGAAACACCATTCATCCCAAGCTGGTTTTTAAAAAATAAAGTGCTAAATTTTACAGATGATGTAAAAAATTAACCCATGTGCAACCACAAGACTAATATGTCAGCCATCTTCCTTAGTACAAGCCTGTCCTTTGGCAGTGGACCTCTGGCCTCCTCCCTGCCCCATCCGTTTTGGTGAATGACACCTGCCCACAGGACAGACTGAACAAGTATTTGTGGTATAAATGAATGAAGAACACCTGGCTGACTATTTCTCCCTTAAACAGGTTGCTGATGCAACCTAGATTTCTCAGACCAGTAACATTTCCAAAAATATGTTTCAGGACCCACATGGTCCCAACTTAGAGTTAGGATTAACTACAAAACAACACAATAACACATAAACAGCTCTATGATGACCATATCATAGAAGGAATGTTTTTCTTTTTCTTTTTAATTTTAGAAAGGTAGGAACGTTCTAATCTAAGAATAAAAGTAAATTATTTAAATTCAATGTATTTAGCCTCTTAAACTTTCTACAATGTCCTTCTTGCCTCCTTTTCATCATAGACCAGTGAAAATCTTGTCATGGACCTGAACTGGTTCTTATATTAGTGTTTGGAAACCAGATAATATCGACTGCTTGCCTAAATTATTATTGGAAGTAAATCATTTTCTCTTTTATTCTCTGCCTTGTGTCTTGTATTAGTTGGCTTCTTGTTTGCAGCATTAAAAAAAAAAATTCCCATTTCTTTGATATACAATGAATGTGATCTACAGTACACCCCCCCACCCCCGTAATTTACCTGTTTGCCTAAAATGCTTTCTGTTGTAATTATTTCCTTCTTTTTTCTTCTTTTCCTTGTGCTATCAGATTCTTGCAACTTTATGAGAATGGCTTTAAGAGGTTAGGTCTATCCTTATCTTCGTCAACTTTGAGACTTATTGCTAACATCTGGTGTTCTCATAATTCGTTTAATTCAAGGAGCTTAACGTGCTTTGCATAGTACCCCCTAATCCTTTAATATAGCATTTTTCTACTTAGCAGAACGGGAGGCAGACATTCTGTATCACCCGGCATTGGTGATTTGGGCGTTTAAGTTTTTCCTAACAACTTCTCCCAAGCTACAAGCTTCTCCTCAGAGACTGTGAAGTTGAGGGATGGGTCAAAGTTTCCTGAGGGAATCTTGAATATGAACCCTTGGCTTTATTGCCCAGAAACATTGCTACCTTTACAAAACAGCGTGGCTGAAAGGGCCTGGAACAATCTGCCCCTCTAGGGGTCCACTTCATTTTTGCAAGGAAAATGTGACAAGAAAACATTTACTGTTAGTAATAAGAACCGTTTATTGTTCATTGTAGAGAAAGGATACCAAAAAGGTACTATTTCTTCCATAAAGTCAGTTTCATGATAGCTGTACTCAACTTGGTTTTGTTTTTCCTGGAAAGAATGAACCTCCCCATGTCCCGGGCTGGCTCTAGTCAGGAGATGGGACAGCAAACTATGCTAAGAGCGCCACCTAGTGTTTAACTTTGAAGATACCGCTATGCCAGAAGAGCTCACTAAATTTTTAAAAAATTTTTATTATTATTTTAATTTATTTTTTATTTTCAGCATAACAGTATTCATTATTTTTGCACCACACCCAGTGCTCTATGCAATCCGTGCCCTCTATAATACCCACCACCTGGTTCCCCCAACCTCACACCCCCCCACCCCTTCAAAACCCTCAGATTTTTTTTCAGAGTCCATAGTCTCTCATGTTCACCTCCCCTTCCAATTTCCCCCAACTCCCTTCTCTCTCCATCTCCCCACGTCCTCCATGCTATTTGTTATGCCCCACAAATAAGTGAAACCATATTATTAACATACAATGTATTATTTGTTTCAGGGACACAGGTCTGTGATTCATAAGTCTTACACAATACTCAGCGCTCACCACAACACATACTCTCCCCGGTGTCCATAACCCAACTGCCACATCTCCCCCACCCTCCTTCTCTCAAGCAACCCTCAGTTTGTTTCCTGAGATTAAAAGTCTCTTATGATTTGTCTCCCTCTCTGGTTTCGTCTTGCTTCATTTTTCCCAGAAGAGATCACTTAATTTTAGGTTTTGCTCATCTGCTAACATTGGAGTGTTTCGTGTGTTCTGTTGTGTTGGTTGTTCCTTTTGATCTTTGCCTTGAAATTGAATTTGTTCATGACCTGGGATTTTGGTTACCCATATTGTGTATGATTTTATTGTCCAGGTAGGTACACTAGCATATAATTTGCTTTTATTGAGTTCAATTGAGGATTGATGTTAAAGGGTGGGTAAAACGCTCCTGACGGCTGATCCCTCAGGACTCGACTATTTTACCACTTCAAGAAGGATTCCATGATCTTTCCTCCAATTCTATTCCCTGCTGGGTGGTTGCACCATCTTTGTCTCTTTAAGACTGTGCATACATATCACAGCTCTTGTCACTCTGATTTATAATGGGCTAATTGTTTCTCACCCAGTGGAGTGCAAGTTTCTCCAGGACAAGCATTGGGTCTCATAGTCTATAGTATACCCTGATCCCAGAACATGGGGTGCTCGATCAATATTTTTCAAATTAAATGAATGAATGAATTGAAAAGGTTTTCTAAATAAAATGGAAGGGTGAGTCTAATCTTTTTCCTTGAAACTCTCGGTTCCTTCTGTGCTCAATAAAATATTCTGTCTTGAAATGGCTGAATTTAACAAAACTAACAACCCTCTATAGGATCTGCTAGGATAATAAAAATCCTGATTTGAGGGCAAAACCTTGAATTCAAAGGTGAATGGGGTTCTGATGACAGCATACATCTGCCTTTCAAAATCAGCCTCCTTGCTTGGTCTTAATGTTACAAGGTGGAACACAACTTTCCCTCTTACACCAAGATCCTAATCAGCCCTGACTTGTTTAAAAATGTACATTTGTGGGGCACCTGAGTGGCTCAGTGGTTGTTAAGCCTCTGCCTTCAGCTCAGGTCAGGATCTCTAAGGGTCTTGGGATCGAGCCCCGCATCGGCCTCTCTGCTCAGCAGGGAGTCTGCTTCCCCCCTCTCTGCCTGCCTCTCTGCCTACTTGTGATCTCTATCTGTCAAATAAATAAATAAATAAAATCTTTATTTAAAAAATGTGCATTTGTTTGTCTGAGCAGGGGCCAGATCCCGGAACGAGAAAAGGGTAGAGATGGGGACGCTGGCACAGGGAGAGCTTTAAGGAATGCCTAGGTTTCCTTCCTGGAGATGTACTGCTGATCTGCGATGAATTCCTAAATTATTCTCCTAAATTAAAAAATTTAATCCTCTTGCTTCTTAAGAGAGATGCTCCTGAGCTAAAGTAAGTTAATTAATCTCATGTGTGGTATTTGGTTAAATTACCTGATCCTGATAAGCAAGAGTCCTATGGTCTCCTGTAGGTGATTTGTGCCATGGAACTGAGTAAAACCACACACTTGGATTTATTAATTGAAGGCTGTGTCTCACAACTCCTCTTGCAGGAGAAAAGTAGTTATGAATATGAGATTTGGAGTCATATTCACCTGAGCTCAAAACCTGGATCTGTTATTTATTTGATAAATTATTTAAATTGCAAAGCCTGATTTTTGATCTGTCAGATGAGGTGTAGACACAAGTCCTGACTCGCAGGGTAGCTGAAAGGATTAAGTGAGGTGCATTGTGTATAACAGGCTTAGCAGGCTGTCTTCCATATGAGTAAGTGCTTGATATAAATGCGAAGACCAGTAAAGACCTGCATGGGCAACTCTGTACCCAAAACCTCCAGTGTGTAGCCAGCCCTCCTCTGGCCTGGACATGAGATGGTCAGTTTATCCCTCAGGATCTGTTAACACGTGGCTAGTGGAGAAATGGCTTCCAAAGGCCTACACTCCTGGCTCTTGCTCTGCAAGACAGCACCATGGCTGTCAATGCCACCAGCTCTTAACTCCCCCCACCTCTGTCTAGATGGTCTGATTGCCTCAAACAAAACTTCTCTCCATCTCCATCCTTGGTTTCTTATTCTTCAAGACTCCAAGTCATGTGTTACTTCCTTTCTGGAGCCTTCTATTGGCACCCAAGAATGATAGGTGAATCCCTTCCAGGGGACACCAGGCATTCACTGTTGTCTGTCTTCCCAGCGAGACTGCAAGGCATGGACTGTGCCTACTCTTTATCTCTCCGTGCTTATTTTATGCTTGGCATTTAGCAGACCATCAGCAAATGTTTAGAAGAACATGTTCAGTATTGTGAACATGCATTACACTGAGATGGAATTCAAGAGAATCTCTCTACCTCTCAGCTTCCATTTTAGTTAAATCTCTAAAAAGAGCAACGCAAAGGGAATGAAGTAGAGGAGGTAATGACCTTTCAACATAGTCTAAGAACATAAGTGAGAGGCAGAGAGCTGTTAACTGTTAAGTCATCAATACAAGTGGCCCTCGAATAGAGAGACATAAGGGAAGTTCTCCGGGGACACTCCAGACAGCCAATGCAAAGCTGTGGTTGGAATGAGTTTAGCCAAGTACTTTGTCCTTTGACACGGACAGCTCTCCCTCAAAGAGTGGTCCACAGGGAGGCAACCTCCCCCATCCTCTGGATTTTAGATGCTGGGAGCTTTGAAACCACTGGTAATTTTTACCTTTCAAGTCCCCTGCCACTATTGTGTTAAAAGAGTAAAGAAAGAATATGTGGAGTTCAAAGGAATGTCAAGATGGGACAGATCTATAGCATCCACATTACATCTCAAAGAGTATACCCTTGGAGCGATAGGGGTCACCCTTATGGAGGGGTCAGCTGTTTCATTTAAGAATATAATTACCCATGTGTGTCTACGAGTCTGGAGGGAGGTCCTAATTGAGATCTTCTCCTGCTCTGTAGGTTATGCACAGTGGAGATGATTTTCTGGTGGGAGAAGACTCTGTATTTTCTGCCAAGTTCAAATAAGAGATAAGTTTTGTTGTAACACTCTCCAGTTCCAGGGGTAATCGATGCTGAGCAGAGTCAGGTCCTATACTATCAAGCCATATAAGGTAGAGGTCAAGGCCACACTTTCTTTAAGGAGCACAATAAAAAGTGTCCATTTCCTCACCTCTGTCTCCTTCTGGGGCATAAGAGGGTGAGCATGAGTGATTCCCACCCCCTAAAGACCAGAGAAGGCAACCCATCAAATTCCTTATAGCACTGTGTGTTCTGTAAGGATGGATGACATTCCTTGCCCTGGTTAGCAGCCATCAAGACTCTTGACGTACCTCAGTTGACCTGAGTGGGGCACACCCAGATGGAGAAGAAGGGTCAAAGACCACCCTTTTGGATGCTGCTTTCTGAGGGTCCCAGAATACATACTGAGTTTGTGCCCTAGATTAGGGCTGTGGATAGTATGTGAGGTTGGGGACCACAGGCTGGCCAGGAACTGCCAGGCAACCACCAGAGACTAGTCCTCTCAAAGGAATGCAGATAGAGGGCCAGGATTTGTGCATCAGAAGTCAATGGAGGGACACCTGGGTGGCTCAGGGGGTTAAGCCTCTGCCTTTGGCTCAGGTCATGGTCTCAGGGTCCTGGGATCAAGACCCGCATGGGGCTTTCTGCTCAGTGGGGAGCCTAATTCCCTTCTCTCTCTGCCTGCTGCTCTATTTGTGATCTCTCTCTCAAATAAATAAAATCTTAAAAAAAAAAAAGTAGTCAATGGAGTTAAATGACTCTGTATTAGGGACAATTGCAGTCTCCATCTGTAACCACAGGGCAATCCAAAGCTTAGAAGCTCAGATAGTGACCATAAGTTTGCAGAAAAGGAAAAATATACTTTATCACAACCAGTCCCAAAGGGAGACTCCTCCCACTTCTCCCCCCCCACCCCCCAAGCCTCCCAGCCTAAGCATGAGAGGAGCAACCCCACGGAAGAGAGCAGTGGGAGGAGGCCCCCAAGAAACTAGCCTCACCAGCTATGTGGGGGGCACATGTCCAAGTAATATAATATTGCAAATCTAAAATGCATGGGATTAAATCTTGGTAGCCAGAATGACACTGTTTTAATTGCTATAAATAAATAAAAAGTTTATAGAATCGGACTGGGATCCTTAAAGGAAACCACCACCCAGTGGGGAGTGTGACCTTGACAGAGGACACTGAGAGCGGTTAAGTGGGAGAACTTCTCCGTTAGATGCTCATGCCTTAGCCTCCTCCCTCCTCCCTCAACTGGTCATATGTGTATCTACGTACGCACGTATACATGTATGTAAGTAGTAGGACTCTGCTTTTTCTAAAAATTATTTAACGCAAGTTTAAAAGATGCGTGTGTACAAACTCTGAGGATCTGTGACCAGTACCCTGGCTGGTCTCCAGCTAAGGACTTCCTTAGAGCATGAACTCTGTCCATTAAATTTGAACATCAGACAGCCCATTGCTTTAGTAAAAAGGGCATAACAAAAATCCCACTGATAAGAGTAACGGCATGGCTGTGCTAACAACAGAAGTGTTAATCATTTTCTCTGGAAATAGACTACTGTTAATGAATTCATATTTTGAACCAGTAATGAAATGTCCACAGGAATGTTTCCCAAATATGGCCTTTCTGACAGTCTCCTACATATGATCACTGCCGTTTGGGGGGTTTGGGGAGGTGTCGGTCTTCCCCTTGGTAATGCCTCACTGAGCTGGAAGGAGCCTGTCAACTCTGCTGGAGCTGCCTGCCAAGCTAATGGGAGGAACCATTCTAGAGGAGGCAACTTAAAACAATTTTCTTGAAATAAATTTAAATGTATAGAAGAGAAAATAATACAGAGTGATCCCATATACCCTCAGCCCAGCTTCCTGTAAAGTACATTGAACATCCATAGTGCATGTGTCAAAACCAAGAAATTAACACTGGTACAATCCTATTGACTAAATCAGGACTTTACCCAGTTTCTCCAGGAATGCCCCTTTCTACTCCAGGATTCCATCCAGGCTCCCAAACAAAATTGTTGCCTAGTTTCCATACTCTTGCGGGAGCTAACTTCCAATATGAGGAGTGTTTTCCCGAAGTTGGGCTTCCTGGCTGCCGGGCTTGGCGCCAAAACTAGGGGCTGAGCCCAAGAATGTGCCGCGCAGGCCCCTTCCCCCGAAGATCGTCAATCCGCGGGGGGTTCCCACAACCACGCGCCTGATTGGAGTCGCCTGCGCACCTCTCCGTGTTACGACGTCACCAGAGACAGAATGACTCGGCTGGGGCAGCGGAGTGCCGGGGATCCACCTCTATCAGGTGCGGAGGCTCTGGGGCGCCCAAGGGGAAATATGGCAGCGGCGGGGTTTCGCGCCCGCGCTGCCAACTCCCATTCTTTCCCCATCGTTGCCCTCCCAGCTCTTGCTTCTCTACGCAGGCGTTTGCCTCTCTGCTTTCGAATCGATTTCTCTTTTTTCCTGTCTGTTCTGTATTCAAAGGGCTGGTCCCTGGGAACTACATGCCCTGGACTCCTTCGCCAACTGGAACGCGGTTAGGTTCCGCCGAAGGGTGGCACTGCCATGTTGTGGAGCGGAGGGAAGAGAGATTTCCCCTCCTCCCTCTCTGCTTTGGGTGGTGAGGGTCTGGGAGGTGCCAGCCAGCCCCACGCGGTTCCTTCTCCTGCCGGGGGCCCTGGCACGGCTTCTGGCAGTGCACCCTTTGCCTTTTATCCCTCCAAGGGTGTAGATACTCTTTGCTATTGCTAATCTCTGGGTTGCTTCAGTGCCCCCATTTGGCTTTTTAACTTTTCCAGTGCCTTTGTAGTAATGAGTTCTTGATACTAAATTCCCTCTATGGAACTACCTGGAATGGGTACTGTTTTCCTGACTAGGCTCTAATTGCCTCCCCATCCCTCCCAGGGGTTAAAAGGGGAACTCAGGGGTCTCCCAGGGGATGAAGTCTTCCTAAAACTACTCAAGATATTTGTCATCTCAGAGGGCAGTGGGGGATCTGGGCTCCATGACATAAATGTGCACAGAAAGTTCTATTTTATTCCTCGACCTTAGGCTCTTGCCAAAAACCCTTCATATGATGTGGAAACAAACATTGGTCTGTATTAGATTAAACCAAGAAATTACTGCATTCAAGAATTTTTGCCCTACAAAAATGGCAATTTCACATGACTCTGCTTAATAGAAAAAGAAGCAGATAAGAAACACAAGTAAACTGTCCCTTATGATTTACAGCCAATAATACAGCTAATATTTACTGTGTGTTTACCATGTGCAAGGAGAACTCATCCATGACTCCTAAGTGTTTTGTGTATATTGAATCATTTAATCTTCAAAACAACCAAGCAAGATCAATACAATTTCCCCCATTTTATGGATTAAGCATGGCGAGGTTAAGTAACTTGCCCAAGGTCACACAGTGAGTGGCAGGGTTAGGACTGGAAGCCTCAACCATTACACTATACATTGTCTTGAAGTATATGTTCTTAAATTCATTTAACAGAGAAGGAAGCTGAGAAATAGATTAGTTGGATAACTTGGTCTAAGACACACAGCTAGGAATGTGCTGTGGTGGCATTTGAACCCAGTGCCATCCTTAAATGCTTCCTCCCCTCCATAGCCAGCCTCTCCAGGTTGTCCTCTGAAGTCTCTAACACTTCACCTCACTGGGTTATCTTGTCTTTGCCCACAAAAAATACTAATGTGCATGTTTCAACATATTCTACCCTCACATCAGTCTTACTGCATTCATTGAGATTCCCTCATTGTGATGCCTGGGGACCTTGTGTGTGTATGTGTGTGTGGCCAATTCAGGAAGAAATAACTATGGTTTGTGTTAAGACCCCTGACATAAGGGATCTGAGTGTCTTTTTCGACTGATAATGCTACGCAGGCTCACTTTTATACTCACTTCCTCTACATACCCCTTTAAAAACTGGGTATTTAATAATGACCTTGTTCACATGGTTTATGAGCATGTTTATGTTATACAAGCATACTTTGGAGATATTGTAGGTTTGGTTCCAGACCACCACAATAAAGCCAGCCCCTCGCTTTAACAATAAAGCGAGTCAAATGAGTTTTTTGGTTTCCCAGTGGCTATGAAAGTTATATTTACACTATTCTGCACTCTAGTAAGTGTGCAGTAGCATTATGTCTAAAAAAAGTACATTGTTAAAAGTTACCTTATTAAAAATTTAAAAAATACTTTACTGCTAAAAAGTGCTAGCCATCATCTGGGCTTTCAACGAGCTGTAATCATGGGCCACAGATCACTGTAACAAATATAATGAGGAAGTTTGAGGTATTGTGAGAATGACTGAAATGTGATACAGGGACATGACGTGAGCAACTGCTGTTGGAAAAAAGGTGCCAATAGACTTGCTCGGTGCAGGGTTGCCACAAACCTTCAATTTGTAAAAAGCACATTGTCTGTTAAGCACAATAAAGGAAAACACAATAAAATGAGAAATGACTGTATTCGCATAGTGCCAAGAAACACAGCCATTATTTATCTGAACAGTATACTTCTTGTCTGTTTTGTGGCAATGCCAGGAGAGTCTCTAGGGTATTTCTGTCCCAAGATCCTGCAACCCAGGTAGGAGGTTAATACCATCTACGTTAACAGCGAGGGGTTGTAGTATTTAAGTTAGCCACAAGAGGGCTCTATTTCTTTATCCCATAGATCCACTGCTCTAACAGCTTTTGGGGCCACAGATGTGAAATGCTATTCTGGACACAGTAATTAAACCACATTTAGTGCAATTTACCAAAAATAAGCAAAATGGTTTGTTTGGTGGAATAAGAAATTCTGTTATTTCTTTAACCTCCAAATACAAAGAGGGAAACCTTTTAATAAAACGAATTTGTTTTCCAGCATGCATTCACAGGAATTTCTCCCGTTCCTATTTGGATGGTGGCATTTGAAAAGCAGTAATTTCATATTAAATTCTCTTAAAAATATCTCCCTCCTTTTTAAATTTTTTTTAAACTAAGGGTCCTAATAAATTTTTCTGAAGATTTGATAGTAAATGGAACATCAAATAATCTTGAGCTTCCTTCTAATGCTGGGTATCATTCAGGCTCTAGTCAGGAAAACTAAAACCACAGACAAATGGTAGCTACACTTGTGATGAGCAGAACATAATGCACAGAATAGTGAATCACTATATTGTACACCTGAAATGAGTGTAACATTGTGTGTCAATTCTACTTCAGTAAGAAAATTTTTTAAACCCACATTTGATATTTCAGCAGAGGGAGTTTAATATGGAGAACTGACCGCACAGCTGTGAGAGGGCTGAAGGAACAAAAAGATGACCATCCACGTCATCAACGTTTTTACCTCTGGAAGTAGCAACTGTTCATAGGGATGAGGAAGCTAAGGGAAGCAGGTGGTCTTGTTAAATCTTAGACACTTGGGGGAAGGGATTTTGTGCTGCTCCCTCTGAGAGGTGCAAAGAGGCTGCTCTTGGCAAAGCTGAAAGTCAATGCCAGGGCAAAGGGTCCTAATGAGACAAAGAGAGGTAAGTCCCCACTTGGTGGAAGCGATGGCCTTTTTTTTTTTTTTTTTTTTTGCCTTTCCCAGTTGATTTTTTTTTTTTTTATTTCTTTTCAGCGTAACAGTATTCATTGTTTTTGTACCACACCCAGTGCTCCATGCAATACGTGCCCTCCTTAATACCCACCACCTGGTTCCCCCAACCTCCCACCTCCTGCCCCTTCAAGACCCTCAGGTTGTTTTTCAGAGTCCATAGTCTCTCATGGTTGACATTCCTCTAGTGGCCCCTATTGGCAGGACATAACCGGAAGCCAACAATCAAAAAGGCTATGGACCCCACAACCACTGTGCAGAATGTAGAAAGGTAGCTTCTGAGCACAGTTCACTCACTTGGTCACTGAGTTACTAAATATACTATCTCTGGGACGCCTGGGTGGCTCAGTTGGTTAAGCAGCTGCCTTCGGCTCAGGTCATGATCCCAGCGTCCTGGGATCGAGTCCCACATCTGGCTCCTTGCTCAGCAGGGAGCCTGCTTCTCCCTCTGCCTCTGCCTGCCATTCTGTCTGCCTGTGCTTGCTCCCTCCCTCTCTCTCTCTCTCGGATAAATAAACAAAATCTTTAAAAAATAAATAAATAAATAAATAAATAAATAAATAAATAAATATACTATCTCTGTGTATTTGAAATTCTGTATAAAATAATAACTTTTTGCCTTGGCTATAGATGTTATCAATTTCCATTACGTTTTACTACGGGACACAGAGGTTCTAAGAAATCCCACAGAGAATCCCTTGGATTTCAAAAAGACTTCCCGTGTAACAGAAATCCGACATCCCTCAGTAATGGCGATCCACCAGTACAGTAAACGCTGCCCTCCAGCAGGGCTAGGAGCTCCACCAGGCAGACCAGCAGTCTCAACACTCAAACTGGTGGATCAGTGTTTATGTCAACTGGTGGAAGCATTTCTCCATTAAGAAATCAGACCTCAGAACCAGAGGAGCCCCAGGTTGCAGGGCCAGAGAGCAAACGTTTTGTGGGTGGATATTAGGTGACATAGTGAGAGAAGCCACTCCCACCTCCACCTTTGATTCTTGGACTCATGTCACAATTTTTTTCCCTCTGCAAATTGAGTTCCTTGGTCAGAAGCAATGCTATGTGGAATTCTATGCATGTGAATAAGGCATTATGCAAATTTGATGGTGGGAAGCTCTGTTAAGCAGGGGTTTTATAATAGCCAATACTCATCTTGGCAGAGAAAAACCCATTGGCCGGCCATGTCCTAAAAATCTAGATCTGCCCTCTATCCTGCCCTTCCCCTCTTCCAGATTTTCTTCTTTGCTTCAAGGTGAGGTTTTCTGTTTATTTGAGGACAAATACTATATGGGCCAGGAGACTGACAGTGAGTTAGGTTTTCACTATGCCTACATTTTAACTTGTGTCTCTGTCTAGAGGAAAATGACAAAGGACAGTGGGGTGGAGGTCACACACGCATTTGGAGGCAAATATGTTCCCCTGAAAACAGCTTGACCTCAATCTCAGTATTTATGTTCCTAAGCAGAATGATTTCATGAAGAATGGTTATTCTACACTTACACACATTCAATTCTGATTTACATTTGTGTTTACTCTGAGGAGGAAGGATGCGGTGTAAATACATTGTTTTAACTCAGAAGGACTGAGAACATAAGCAATTTTCTCTCCATATGTTTAACATTGTCATGGCAGCATTGTTTCTGTTTAATGTTAGTTTTCAAGCTGGTGATACCTTCTGATATTGGTGATACCAATATAAGATCCAGTAGTAACCCTGACTTGTATTTTTATAAGCATTTAAAGAGCTGAAAGCTCACTCTACCACTGAACATTTTCAAGCTGTAATGACAAGGACTAATTCCCAAGGGAAGGTAGATTTGAGAAGACACAGTCCCTAAGCACCAATCTAATCCCAGATGGTCACTTGGTTTCCTGCAGAACAAAGACTCATCTCCTCTCCCTCAGCTTTGGTTGATTTGACTTTTTCCCATTTCAGTAGCTTGTTTTGTGGTCAAATTCTCATCACCCTTCTCTACTATGGAAAGAAGAAAGTTGAACTATTTTTTAAATACACATAATCATGAATTTTTTTTTTTTTAACAAAAATGCAGCGAGGACCTACTTTACACCAAGAATTGAGGTTAGGTAATGGGTGTACTGCTGTTATAAGTGTTCTTACAGGTCAGGCCAATTTTAGTGGCCCAATAGGATAGGATCACAGTAACTGGGACAGAAGGACAGTTCCCTGGTTCCTCTGCTCATGGGAATCCCAGCCTCATCCTAATCCCTCTTGCTGGTCTGGAGTCTTCTGTGGGGTGTGTAGTCTTCCTCTCCCTGTCCTCTCTAGGGTTTTGTACCTTGCATGGCTGAGAATCCACCCTTTGTGACCTCACTCCTGGGGACTGTGTAAGCTATACACTGGGAAGCACCAAATGTCGAAACCAGAAATCCTGGATCTGTTGTCAGATTCAAAGGGTAAAGGCCATGCCAGAAATAGGAAACCACGCTAATGAGGTCAGGAGCCTGGTGAAATGAAGAGCAAAAGTCAGAGATCTTACCTTGCACAGGGCCTGGAGACAGGGCTACCACCCAGAATTCTTCAAGGGAGCATCTGCCACATGCTCCCTTCACATAAATCACTCTATGATGGACACTCCTTCCAACTGCGTCCTGCCCAACTGGCGCAGTAGTGGAAGTAACATCCTCCACATCAAGATGGAACAGACACACCAGCTTCTTCCTCATCTCTCCTTTGTCTGCCTCATGAGGGTACTGCACACCTTCCCATGTCAATGGTCTTATCCCCTCTTAGAAGCACCGTTGTGCTTAACCCTTGATTTTATATAGAATCTAGTGATAACTACACTGTATTTATCTCAGACTTATTAAAATGGTGTATCATCCTGGAAGAAGGCAGTCTGACCATTTCTCCCATTGTGGAGCACTCAGTGGTCCCCCACACCTGTTCCAGCTCAGAGCCCCCTTCACCCTGACCCTCAACAATTACCTTTCCCTGGTGAGTGCTGTTCTCATCTGCTACACGTCTAAAATACCAGACTAACATCAGCTCCCCAGGCCTTCAGAATTTCCCTCTCCATATCAGCACTCAGCTTCTGGTTGTGTGTATTTCCCATGGGATATTTGACTCCTCATGGAGAAGATTCCTCTAACCCTTTATTTTGGTCCTAGAATAGTTGTTAGGCCTGCTCACCATTATGTCATCCTTTCAGGCGCATGGTAGGATTCCACTTACCCACTCTCTTTGAAGTTCCATGTGGCATGGGACTGGTTTGGTCAATGAAATGGATGCAGATTTCCAGGCAGAGAGTCTAGGAGCCAGGGCATGATGCACTGTGCCCTTTCACCTGATGAGATGACTAAGAAAGCACATGTCATGGTAAAGCCAGCCTTATCTGCATCCCTGAATGACTATAATGCATAAGCCTGCCTGAAACCCTTGCTGGAAATGTAACATCAGCAAGAAATAAATGTGGGTTGTGATAAGAAACTGAAATTTTGAGGTTGTTTGTTGTTGCAGCTGATGCAAGGTCTTCAAATGTCTGGAGTTGCACTGAGTACACACACTCTAGGCCTTCACACTCTACCCTCTACTAAACCAAGATGCTAATCCAGAAAAGAGCTGGGGTGAAGGCTACAGTAATTATCATTTCCTAAAACCAGTGTTGAGATTCACCGTTGTGACCTCCACCATCTTGAAAGAGATCAACGGGCGTGTCTTGGATTCCATGATTTGCCACAGTGATGTGACTGCAGCGAGGGAGAAAAGAAGGTAAGTGGCACACTGGATTGCAGAGCTGGCTGTTTCTAGAACAGCTAATCCCTTACCAAAGGGCTTTAGTGGTTTATCTGAGCCAGAACAGTAGGAATCTGGCTCACTCTCTGGAATCACAAGAGCAAACATCATTCCTGAGTGCAGACTCATTTCAACAGAGCCAAAACTGGAGAGTGTAACTGTGCTCAGGGACCCTTGTTTGTCACTGGTTCCCACTGCTCCCAGCCTTCACTTTCTCTTGGTCTCTGGATGGAGCATATGACAGACTCAGCCCAGTTGTGGGATTTTTGTGATGTATGACTAATGGCATGTGTTTGGTTAAAATTGTTAAGTTGGCAAATTTGATTCCCATCCTTAGCCTCTGAATATAACCCTCCCTCCCCCATACTGAGACTCCTTCTGGCAAAGTTGGCTATCAAACAGCTTCTCTTGAACTGTTGTCAGCAGATAAGTACTTCAACAAACAGCATTTTGAATCTCTTCACTGTGTGCCTCATGTGAGAGGCACTGGGGACAGAGAGAGGGTAAGGAAATGTCAGTGACTTATGGTCTCATGCTGGGTTGGCAAATTACAGCCCATGGGCTAAATCCAGCCTGTGGCAGGTTTTGTAAATAAAGTTTCCTGGGATGCAGCCATGCCCATTTGCTAACACACTGTTTGGGGCTGCTTTGGGGCTGTATCTGCAGAGGTAAATAGTTGCAACAGAAACTGCACAGTCCACATGGTCTCAAGTATGTACTATCTGTCCCATGCCAGAAAGTTTGGCAACCCCTGTCTAGCAGACTATTAGCTGTTCTAGGGGAGTTAGCATTTTTTTGGCAACTCTGAGACTCATGGGAATGATGCTAATAATGGAGGTTCAGGCAAATAAGAAGCTATTTTGAAGGAGGAATTCACTTCTAGTTGCAGTCAAAGTATACCCCACAGACAGTTGTCTTCTCTGTCAATCCAGGATAGTGGACTGCCTTTTCCAAATCCCTGCACAGAACTGCAAGCACCAGGAAGAAGAGATAGTTCTCTCAGCTGGGTCTGGCCCCCATGGAGGAGATCTAGAGCATAACTTCCCTGTGGTTCCAGGAGCACCCAGCTCAGCTCTGTGCACAGACACAAGCTAACTTTGACTTCTTTTACTCCTCTGGGTTTTCTGATGACAAGAGACTGAATTTTTTGCAAGCCCCAGAAAAGGTCTTCAGTACTCCCTTTCTCTCCAGAGGCACCAGTAAAGGGGTTTCAATGGAGAACTTCGAGAGAGCCCATCAATTTCTAAGCTAAGGAAAAATGGGGAAAGCTGAGTCGGCCTCAGGTCAGGAAGCCTATTTGCCAGACTATATTCATTCCCTATGTAAGAGGATGGCTGCCCACTGAAATGCCCAGCACTCTCAATGGTGGAGGAGAACACTGGCCATGGTTCCAGGGCCCAAGCAAGTTTCTCTGTGAGCAGAACCAGTCTTCTAAGAAACTTGGGGACTTGCTCATACTCCGATAATGGAGCCTAGACTGAAACCTCTGCCCATGAATGTGGGCCACGCAGCTGAAAGCTATACCTCATGGGGAGCCAGCCAGCTGGGCCCTGGGACATGCCTCCTCCCAAGGCTGCAAATGACACATTGGGCTGGAGTCAGGCTGAGGAGGAAACTTTCTCAGTCTGTGATGGCAACCTCAATGGAGAGGAAAGAAAATCTTGTGGGGCTTCAGAACCCTTCTTCTTCCTCTGGCGTTGTCGTGGAAACTCAGTCATCTCAGCAAACAGGGGCAGAGTGTCTGGGGAGCAATGCAGTGTCCCAGTAGAAAGCTACCAGAGATGCAAAGTTGTCTAGGATGTGGCCGCATTGCTTTCAGAACCATGAAGCAGAGAGAGCAGAATCTATAAAAGGAATTCAATCCTGGAGTTTGGAGAAAGACGTATCTAGGTTTAAATCTCAACTCCACCACTTACTAGCTATATGACTTTGGTTATATTTATTCACTCATCCAGCAAACATTAATTGGAGGCTGACTATAAACCAGTGTCCTGCTAAATGCCAAGGACACAGAGTGGACCAACATAGAGGAGATGACTTTTCTTGCTTTTGTAGAATTTACATATTCTAATGGAAGAAAACAGACAATAAGCATGTATACATATAAATTAAAAAAAAATACTACTAGAGATTTGTAGAGGCTATGAAAGACATATGCTAAGAGTGACTTAGAGCAGTAGCTCTTTAAGAACAAGTAGTTAGGGAGCCTTCTTGGCGAAGGTAGGTTTTGAATGGAGACCTAGGGAAGGAGGCGGTCAGGTGACCATTTGGAGGAAGAGGGTTCTAGGAAAAGGGATTTGGTGCAAAGGTCTGCTCACACGAGTCTCTGAGTTTCAATTTCTTTGTCTGTAAATGGGAAATAATTTGCTTAATGGGATTGCTGTAAAGGTTCAGTGATATACACTGCATCTAAAGTACTTAACTCAAAGCATAGTACTAGGGTTAAATGCTCTTTAACATTACTAAATACATAAAATCACAAGGTGCAGTTAATTCTGAGAGCGTGGGGTGAGTGCCGAGTCATGAAGGACTAACATTTGCCTCTTACCTTGCAGAATGGAAAAGGCTTTGGTAAATAGGTCAGATCTTTCAGCTGGTAGCTTCTATCTTCCCAGGAGCTTCCCTTTCAGATCCTGACCACACTTCATCATGATAACATGAATATGTTTCTTTACTCCAATCTGTAAATTACACAGAAGTAGGGATTTCTTGGGGTTTTTTTCCCCCATCATTCTACTTCAGTGTTTAAATGAGATAATGCATGCCAAACATGTAGCATAGTCTTCCGTATGTGAGTGAATAAATGAATGATTCAATGAATGGATAGTGGGAAGGACGTTAAGGTAGTAAGTACAGCATGAAGTAGAGTCTGTCTGGGAACTGGTAATGGACCAGCAAAGAATGAATGTGGAATCCAGAAAGAGTGACCCTCCTAGTCAGAGAGAACTCTTCCTGCCTGACTACCTTTGAACTAGGATATGATATTTTCTCTTGCCTTCAGACTCCAACCCAAACATCAGCTCTTCCTAAGCCTCAAGCCCATGACCCCCCAACTGGAAACACACCTTTCATCTTTCTTGGGGCTCAGGCATTCAGATCAAACTGTGACTACACCATCAGCTGTCCTGGGGTTCCACCATGCTGACTCACCTTGCAGATCTTGGGACTGGCCAGCCTGCATAATCAAGGGAGCTGGTTCCTTATAAAAAGGTATCCGTTATCTATCCATATATCCTATTGGTTCTGTTTCCCTGGAGAACCCTGGCTAACACAAAAGCCTATCCTAAGGGATCTACTTTAATTTAATCATCCCTTTAAAGACCCTATCTTCAAATACAGCCACATCCTGAGGTATTAGGGATTAGGGCATCAACATCTTATGTGAGAGGAGGCACACAATCCCACCAGTAACAGTGAGCAAATAATCCATTCTTTGCTCAAGCCATTGTTAACTGCAACTGAGAGTGTATTAACTGCTCACACCAGGTGTGGATTCCACATACCAAATTTGATGATCCATGAGGTGTCTTGCTGTATTTCCATGGTAGTATGTTAAAATGTCTTCCGTCTTTGATGAGTTATTTAATAGTTAACATGTGGACTTGGGGGAAAGGAAATCTCAAAAGGGTGTCGCTTTGGCGACTGACTTTTGGGGCGATTGCCAACCATGCTTCAATTTGTCCCTTGCCAGCTAACCCTAAAATAACACCATGCACCCCTGACGTGAAAGTCATCCCAAATCTGGAGTCATCATCTGGGCTTTGGGGTGACGGAGGGGAGGTTCAGCAGCCATGGAGAGGTAGCTCTCTTAGCCAAACTTACTGACATATCCCTATGCATGCCTTCCAGCCAATGTCAGCTGCTAATCTGTATGAATTAATGCAGTAATAATTGGGCCGTATTCAGCAAGCACTAATTTCTTTCACTACATCAAATCAAGCCTCACGATTGTTTCGAAATAAACACGCCATCCCCAGAATGCTGAATCCCTGCACCGGCAGCTGGGTTCTGAATGGGTCTGGAAAGGTCCAGGGAGGAGGCCGGGTTACCGAATGGTGGGACTCAGATTCCTGAGTGCGTGAGACCTGATTGAGCCCAACCACATTTTATTTATTTATTTTTAAAGATTTTATTTATGTGACAGACAGAGATCACAAGTAGGCAGAGAAGCAGGAGAGAGAGAGGAGGAAGCAGGCTCCCTGTTGAGCAGAGAGCCTGATGCAGGGCTTGATTCCAGGACCCTGGGATCATGACCTGAGCCAAAGGCAGAGGCTTTAACCCACTGAGCCACCCAGGCGCCCCCCTCCCAACCACATTTTAAAGGATGAGAGGAAGTCAAGCTTTGATTCTGGCCAGTATCCAAGGAGAGCTCACCCAGGAGCATTCTTCGGGTTTTTTGCCTTCTTTAGACGCCTCCAGCTCAACAGAATGCAGAGTCTGCCTGGCTGCTGCTCCACGTGCCTCGGTAAGGGGGCCCTTGCGGTGCCACTGCAGTGAAAGTCCCCGAGAGAGACTCTTTCAAAGACTCTCGGGTCCGGACTGCAGGTAAACCTCAGAGGAAGTGTCTAACAGACTCTTAACAAGCGAGAAAACAGGAAAACCGAAGAGAGAGAGAGAGAGAGACTTGGGGTCCGTGAGCCGGAGATGCTTTTCTTTGCTCTGCCTGCAGGAGGGGAAGAAGGAGAAAGAAGAACAAGGTCTAGAAAGATGATAAGGAAGCAGGGCAAGGACTGGTGAGTTATGCCGGCCAGAAGATGCGCTGCTTCTCCACGAGATTTTTAGCGATCGATTGGTGGGAACTTCAGATGTCTGCTCCATCCCTGGGCAGGGCGTTAAGTAAAATCCTGAAGGTCAACATTGCAGGCTCTCTTCTCTTCTCTCTCTCCCACATACTCATAATCATGAGCACCTCCTCTGTGCCAGGCCCCGTGCTGGGCCCTGGGGACACAGCAGACAGAGCTCCTCTCTCCCCTCCCTCCGTTCCAGTCCCTTCTCCCCTCCCCCTCCGTCTCTTCATCTTTCCTCCTCCCGGCTTCCCTGACGCCCTGCTCCCTCCCTCTTGCTCCCCCACTGCCCACTCCTCTGCCCCCCCCCCCCCCCCGTGTTGGCTGCCTGGCACCCCCCCTCCTGATGAGCTGCTTATCTATCCACAAGCTTAGAATGTCCCAGCCTAGAAAGCTTCTTTAGATTTCTCTTCTCTTCCCTTCTGTCCTTATCCTGTCAGTCAGGATGAAAGAAATTAAGTTGTGTAAGTCTGTACATTTCTCCGTGATCCGGCTTCCAGGCCTTAGAGCTGCCTGCGAGCTGCCACATCACCTGGGTCTGGGTTCAGACACAAGCTGTAGGGGTTCTGGGAAATAGGTGCCACTGTGCCCCCAAAGCTCCACACTTCTAGGTCATGACTGAAAAGCAGAAAGGAAGCTGTAAATCAAAGCTCCAAGGACATTGCTTATGGCAATGGTGGTAATGAACCAGAACCCAAAACATGACGAGACTCTGCAGTCATCTTTCAGTTTCTGGAGCAACACTGCTGCCTATGGTGTGCAGGCCACACTCTGTACAATGTGCCTGGCTGAGAGGGCAGCTTACCAAGGGGCCAAGCTGTATGCTTTTGTACAGAGCTGTGTCTGTCCCATCCAAAGGGGTCCCTTGTTATGTACTTGGCTGTTGGCTGTTGGGGCCGCTCTTGCTTACAGGGCCCCAGGTGTATGCCAGTGCTGGGACACAGGGACACAGGTGTATGCCAGTGCTGGTCAGGCGTATCGATGACAAGATAACAAATGGACTAACTTTTTAAAGTAGGTATTTTTTTAAAAATATTGTTCTGTGAAGTGTGTTTTAGAATTATTGTAAATTTAATGCCATCTCTTGTGCCTTTTGCATGTGAAAAGTATATAATAATAACTATATATGTTATGTAACCTGAATAATTAAAAGTATAGTAACTCCCATTTATGTGAACTTTCTCGGTTCCTGGTACTATACTGGGTGCCTATATATTTTGTTCCACAATTCTTCCTTCCCTGCCTGCCTCTACTGTAGTTCATTGTGGGTGCAATATTCTTCCTGCTCCACTGACTTTGGACTTAGCCATAACACATTTTGGGCAACAGAACTGGGCAGAAATAACACTGTGCCAGTTACTTATAGCTGAAGATATAAGAGACATGGTGAGGTTCTGCCAGCCCTCTTGAGGTTCCATCCTCCACCACAAGAGGAACCTGCCCCCAGGTAATTTTTGTTCTTTGACCTGAAACCATGACATGTGGAGCACAACTGAACCTGACCCAGAGCTCAGAGTCTAGCCAGGTTCAAATACAGCTGAGTACTGTCAAAGCACAGTGAACAGACTCATGAACATGAAGTAGATGTACACTGTTTCAAGTCATGAAGAATTGGAGGTTGCTTGTTACATGGCGTTATCAATGACAGGAACACTTACAGTGCCTGATGTTTTTCTTTTTTCTTCCTCTTTTTTAAAATTCTTGTGATCATTCTTTAAAGTGTGTGTTTCTATTTTATGTAAAAGAAAACCAAGGCTCTTAGAGGTTGAATAACTTATTTAAGTTAATAACAATTATTAACATATTAGCCAGTACTAATATCCAGCTCCATTTGATTCCAAGTTCCTCATACTGTGTCCAGAATATTAATGCTGTGTTCCCTCTAGAGATCCTTAACCAGCAAAAATGACATAATTATAGTCAATAAGTTTGTGTTCTATTTAGGCACTAGGGCCAATGGATTTAATTTTGCAAGATTGCATTCAAACTGTCTCTCTGCTCAACTGTCAATTCCACACAACATTATTTTAAGCAGAATTCATCCTTCCTTTCCCCTTTACCCACCCCAAACTTCCTGTTTTTTAAATCTTCAATAGTTTTAAAGGTTCTAAATGTGATTCCTATTTCTCGAGGCCGAGATGACCAGAGGCTGAGGTAGAGTTTAACTTGGCATCTTGTTTGTTGTCAGTATGATAAGCCAGAACCAGATGCAGATCACTGAACTGAAGGATGACTTCTGTCTCCTGATAGCAATTTAGGCAGAAAAAAACAAAAAACAAAAAACAAAGCCCTTTGATGTATTGTTCAGTGAAAAAAAGCAAGGTGTAGAACAATGTGTATTATACATTATTATTTGTGTGTTTGAGAAGCATGTGCATGTATGAATGTTTATAGTCTCCATAGGATTTCTTCAGAAGAATACCCTAGAAGCTGACAATGGTTCTGCCTCTGATAAGGGAACTTAGTGGTTGGTGGGGGACAGGGATGCAAAGAGAATTATTTTTCCCTGGGTATTCCTTTAAAGCTTTCTAAATCAGTGTGCATGACTACTCAAAATAATGGAAAGATTTTTTTAAAGAAGAAAGCATACCTTCTTCGTTCTACCCCCATTTTTCACAACAGTCAGGCTATATCTCCTAGGTTTCAGATCCCATGACTTTTTAAAAAGACTTGGAAGGAGGAGCTGGCCCAAGAGGAGAAGGCCCTTTATGCCATGTTCTCTTCCCTGTATAGTTGAGGTGGTGCCAGATAAACATCTTCAAAGTCTCTAGAGACAGCAGAGGCAAAATGAAGGGGCATAAGCTGGAGCCCATTGGCTTCCACAAGTGAAAGTGATCAGCTGTTTTCTTAAAAACAAGACATCCCCCCAAAATGTCCTCTGATCTTGCTCTGAGTTACACTATGAACGTGCCAAAAGTCAAAGACCTTAGATTTCCACCTGAAAGACAAGGATGTTTTTCCGTTAAATTCTAATCATATCACTAGAGTTTATCAATTGTTTCAATAAACAGACATCTATGTCCATTCATTAAAAAAAAAAAACCACAAGGTAAATAAATCAACTTTCAAATCATGTCCTTCTGCAAACACCAGCTGCACCGGAAAAGGAAGGCAGCCTGCTAGCAGGCTCTCAGTGCAGGGCTGGGCTGGAGCTGTCCACATGCATGCCCAGAGCCTGTTAATGTGTCCTACAGCCCACAGGAAAGAACCTCAGCGGAAAACAAGAAGGCAGAACAATTGTGTGAACTTACCTCCCCTTCTTACTCTCTAAACATCTGGCTCCTGCATGTGTCAGCATGCATCAGATCTTTGATTTGAGCATGCTCTGGGGTTATTGATACGGAAAATCTCCACCTGGGTGAGGAGCGGGGTGTGGACCGGCTACCTCTTCATTAAAGAACGATTAGCACAGACTCAGTTTTTGTCGCAAAATAGTGGAGCAGGTTGGTTATAAGCCATGTTTCTGAAATGGCCCAGCTCTGTCTCTGCCAACTCTTTATGGAGTGAATACAACAAAAGCTGGAAGCCAAGAGACAGTAAGGAGAGCCCTTATGATTAGGGCTATAGAAAAAAACAAAACACGCAAGACGCCATCTTGGTATTGGCTAGCCATGGGGAAAATCTCTGCTGTTTAACATAATGCATTTATAAACACAGATGTCAGGGATGAAACAAGTTTATTTTTATAGTTCCGCATCTTAGGTTTCCCCAGTTGATTCCTTTTCTTATCTACTTCTACGTCAGAACGGGCAAACAGGATTCAAGTGATGCATTTGGATGGCTTGCTTCCCAGAATTGTGTCTCTAATCATTAATGGGACACTTAATTCCACCTGTGGACATGGCAGATTTGTGATCATCACAACTGTCCCCACGGTCATGCTCCTTGTCTGATTTCACTGGGATACTTTGAATACAAACCTCCTGAGGTTATTTCAATGGCAGCTAAAAATCAGTTTGGTTGTGGTATTGTCTGGAGATTGATCAGCTATTAGGTTTCTGTGTCTGTTATAATTTTAAGTATCTGCCTAATTTTTAAGTACTTAGAGCCACTTAAATTTGGTTAGGCTGCAAGCTTAATTTGCAAGCAGAGCATGATGACTGCAGACCACATGCAAAGCTTGCGGGGCACTTCTTCTGCTTCTCTTTTGCACCTCTTTCATTAGCACCTGCTCCCTTGGCTGGGTGGGTGAGCCTATGAAATAAGGGGCAATGACAGTGCCACTGAGCCAGTGGCACCAAAAGGAAATCCAACAAGGCTCAGGGTAAAGTCCTGTGTTCAGGCTATAAAAAAGAAATCAGTCACACAATTTTAGATTGGGAGAGACTGAGTCAGCAGCCACATACATGAAAGAGATCTGAGAGTTTAGTTAACTGCAAGCTAATTTTTAAAAAAATTAAACATCATACACTTCCAGTGTATCAACAAGCACTGCTCTAAATATTTTACAAATGTTAACTCTTTTCATTTCACAGCAACTTAATAAGGTAAGTATGATCATTAGACCCAATTATCAAATGGAGAACTGAGGCATGAAGAGAATACATAAATTGTGTCTATTAACATAGCTAGAAAGGGTTAGAACCATAATTCAGATTCATGCAGTCTGGCTCCAGACTCTATGCTCTTAATGCTGAACCTTGGTGTAAGGCCGTAGTGGGTGTAACTGGTAGAAAATAAATTTGGAGTAGGTTTTGTTTAATGTTGTTACTAACTGAAGCTCATTAAAAGAAAATTGTGAAGATCAAAGCTTCTCTTAAAAGAAAACTAGATGTCCAAAAATTTCAAATGTTTCAAATAACAGTGAACAAAGTGAAATTCTAGAACCTTAAAAACAATTAATATTATCTTTATAAAGTTGATATAATGATGTTATACCCATAATTTTGTGATCATTTTGGTGGAAACTATCAACTATTTGGTAGAAATATCTGGGTAATGTTCCAAGTCAAATTAACCTTCTGGGTCTTCAGTCTCATTTGTCCAATGTGTGAAATGAGCTCAATAATTTCCTAATCTTTTCACATTTTAAAAATTCTAATATTCTCCCAAATGATCTTTCAGGCCAATCATGAATTTATTTATTCAGTCATGGAAATGGCATTTTTCTAAGCATTTCCTTTTTTTTACAAGGCATCCTGCTGGCATCATGGAGAATGGAGAGATGAGAAGGTAAGCCTTGCACTATAATGCAAAACCATCGAAGTTCTTGGACAAAGTATTGGTTTGTGTTCTTAGCTGCAGAAACATTATCACTCTACCTGCTTTGTATAAGGAAGGATTTGGTAGGGGGATTTTAAATATTCACAGAATCTTTGGAAAAGCTAGAGGGATAATTTCTGGACTGATGCTCTTAGAACCCTAAAGCCACCCTCGAGAACTGGCCTGACACAGATGCCTTACACTGATTCTAGAACCAGCTGGATGTCTTCCTCTGTCTACAACAGCAAAATGGGTGTTCCATGGTCCTCTTGTTTCCATAACTCACTTCCAAGTCAAATCCTGTCATAGGTAGATAGGATTGGAAGAAACTGAATAATGGTAGTGCTTTGCAGGGGGACAGGTTATGTGGGAAAAATCAACTTTGGGAGGATTCTATTTGAGATAGGCAGTATCCATGGTTTGGGGAACTATCGAAATGTAGAAAGGGTGTTTAAGAGGTTTTTGGCAGCCATGAATAGCAAATGTCTGCTACAGGTATTTCTCTCAGTTCAACAATGGGAAGGCTGTTATTTAAGAATGATGTTGAGTTATGTTTGTTTGAGATATTTACAACTGAAAATTAATCCTTATTATGATGGTAGTGGTGGTGAGGATGATGGTGGTGGTGATTATTCATTGAGGATTTTTCAATATTTTAGCCACTGTTTTCCATATTATAGTGGAAATATTATTTTATGTTTCGGTGGAGTAGACCCCTCTTTAGCTGTCAAGGAAACCTATGACCAAGGCTTAAGTCATTCAGCATATTCCATTCCCTGGCCATCCCTGGATGGGCATTTGGAGGTCCTCAGATCAATGAGTGTCAGTCTTAGGATTTTTATTTTATTGTTGGACTGGAACATAGGAAAATGGGGTCTATGTTTCTTGACTGCCATCTTGCCACCATGTGGATCCTTGAACAAAGCCAAAAAAAGGAGAGTAGAGCTAGAATTGGAGAAAGATCAAGTTTTAGTGACAGTATTTGAGCCCCTGGATCAAACTACTGCTATAATTGGCATACCTTCCAAATTTACATTTAAGTCAACAAATTCCCCCATTTCTCTTTAAACCACACAAGTCTTGTTTTCTGTGATTTCTTTCCAAAGTTGTCTTAATTTCTACATATACATTAATCCTTCAATTCTCAAAAAATATCCTATCACATTTCATAGATGAGGACCCAAAGGCTCAAAAAGATTAGTACCTTGCACAAAGTAACAAAACTTGTCCACATGACTTCAAAGCACAGGTCCTTAACCTCTTGTGTTATGGGAGGGTATTGGAGAGTACTGGGTGGGTGGTAGCACTGTGATTTAAAGTTTGAAAAGCATATCTTATGGACTGATAGTAAGCTACTCTGGATGTCAGGGAAGCACCTTCCATTTCCTTTATATGCCCTGCAATGACTAGATGTACATTCTGTGCAGACTGGCTCTCAGAATGCACTGCTTGCTTACTGAGTGAACTGGCAGAGAAGGGAATGGAAGGCTTCCAGTCTGGGGGGATAAGAGAGACAGATTAGCAATCTCCACCTGTATGAAGGAACATTATATAAATGACAAGGACATCAAGCATATATAACCATGGCTAGAGAACAAGGGTACGTGTGGGGGTGTCTGTGTTGCAGGAAGACGAACAAAGTTTTAACATCAAACAGGACCTTCTACTCTTAATGCTATGCAAGACTACAGACTCATTTTCTGGAAATATTAAAGAAAGAACAATATCATGATCTTCCTGGCCTACTGATACTTCCCTAACCGCAAACGCTCTTTCATGTTTTCACTGCATGTGCCATTCCCTCTGCTAGGAAAGTACTTCCCACTCCTTGTTTGTCTAGCAAACTCTTTCTCATCCTTTAGATTTAGCTCAGATGCCTCCTCCTCAGGGAAGCCCTCACTGAACTATTACCTTTGTCTCAACTCCTGCTTCCTCCATCTCCCCACAGCATCTCATGTGTACCTACATTAGACCTTAACACACTTTATTTCAACAATTTGTCCTACTTTTCTGAATATAAATCAAGGGGCACATTTTATTTCTCCTGGTATTCGTTGCTCCTTACATAATGCCTGCAACTCTAGGTGATCTTGCAAATCCTGCTAAGAAAGTCCTTCCTCCGTATCCTTCTCTCAAACTCTTTTCCTGTTTGTCTTTCAAAATGCTGCATAGAAATCACCTCCTTGGGAAGCCTTCCTTGACCTCCAAAGCTGGCTTACGGTGTTTTCCCTGTGTAGTCCCCAAAGCAACCAACACATATGTAATGATTAAGAGAGTAGGTGTCAGTGTCTGATTGACTGAACTTGAATCCCAGGTCTGCCATTTCATAGCAGGTTCCTAACCCTGCTATGCTTTGGTTTACACATCTATAAAACAGGAATAATAATAAAAAATAATATACCTCATAGACATTGTGAGAGAGAGGGTGAAGTCTGAGAGGAAACAAGCTGCAGTAGAACCACAAATATTAACTGAGGACTGACCATGTGGAAGACACTGTTCTGGGCACATCAGCAGGGAATGAAACAAAGATTCCTGTATTGTGGCATCATTTACATGGCACCTTACAGTGGTGTGAGAGAGTAACCAGCATAGAGATGGCATGACATACAATAACTAATCTAAATTAGTAAATCACATGGTATATTAGACAGTGATAACTACTATGGATGAAAAATAAAGTGAAAAGGTGAAGGCACTGGAGGGGGCATGTGTGCTTTGCCAGTTTGGGAAGGAAGGTCTTCCTGAAAAGATAACAAGCGGTTAAAGACTTGAAGGAAATGGGTGAGAGAGCCATATATGCATATGGGAACGCAGAAGGGAATAGCAAATGCACAGACAAGAGCATTTTGGGTATTCAGGGAACAGTAAAAAGGACAGAGTGGCAAACATGGAGTGAGTGAGAGTCCTGCAATGGGAGAGTTCTCTGTGGTTGTAAATAAACCATTGTGAAACTTAATGACTTAATAATCATATTTTGTTTATGTAGCTTCAATTTGAGCAGGGCATGGTGGGGATGATTTATTGTTGTTCCAGGTGGCATCAGCTGGGGAGAGTCAATGAGGGGCTGGGGCACCACTTTCAAAATGGCTCTCTCACATGGCTGGCAAGTAGATGCTGGTTGTTAGCTGAGAGCTTCATAGGGACTATTGGTCAGGGGCCTAGGTTCTTCTCCATGTGGGATGTTCTACAAGCTGCAGGCTCCCTGTAGGTATGGTGGCTAGGATCAAAGAACAAATGTTCCAATAGGCACAAAATGGAAGCTGCCGTAATCTATTGGTCCAACAGTCATAGAGGCCAGATTCAATGGCAAGAAAGAGAAGACCCTTGGCTTCTCTACCGGAGGGATGTCAAAGACTTTGAGAGCCATGTTTTAAAACTGCCACAGAAGTAGAGAAAATGCGAAGGCTGAGGAGAAACAGATTAAGCAGCTGGGAACAAAAGCTTGCTTATTGATATGTTAAGTTAGACATCCCAGTAAAGACATTGAGTAGGTAGACAGATCAGTGGGTCTGGAGTTTAGGGGAGAAGGCAAGGATGGAGATACAGATTTGGGAGATATCAAGCATAGAGATGGTATTAAAATCATGGGATTGAATAAGACCACCAAGAAAGTGAGTGTGGATGGAAAAGGAGAAAAAGTCCACCATTATGAGGCCTTGGCTAGGAGATGAGAAGGAACCAGCAAAGGACACTGAGAAAGAACAACAAATAAGTAGAATAAAAACCAGGAGAATGTGCTGTATTGGAAGGCACATAAAGGGAGTGTTTCAGAAACTGAGAAACCAAGATGGAGGAAGGTCCATCTCCCTAAATGTTGAACCCATACATTATCATGCCCAGAGTAGTGCTGGAAAAACTGACTGTGAACCAGGCTCCAAAGTCTTCAGGGAATGAAGGGTGTGACCTGAGGTTTGTTCATGGACATGACAAGGAGGGATAATGAAGGATGTGGATAATGACATCAGATTTAAAGCCAACTGAGCATGTGAGTTTTTGATCAGGAAAAGAGATGGAAAATTGTCTAGAAGCAGCAGCAAGAGGGAAAAAGGACACTGTAGAAAGACCAAGAGCAGTAACCTATTTCCTCCCACCTTATGCGCAATATGCAGAAGATCTAGGTATAGTTTTAAGGCCATTAAGGAGAGAGAGGTGTGGGTCAGTGTGAAGAGCCTGCAGAATGTAGAGATTTCTTTACTGGAGTCCGTATCAAGGCATGGACCTGGGGGTTACCTGTGCCTGATATCCAGTGACAGGCCGGGACCAAGATCACCTCCACAGAGGCCAGTAAGTACAGAGACAACTATCTGTGAACCAGAGGATCCTCCATAAAGATATGAAGCTGCACTTGTATGTCATCTTGTACAAGGGGGTGTTAGAAAGAGAGAACAGCCATAAAAGATCTTGGAGAAATTCCTGGAGGTGTAGAACTGCTCAGAGCAGTACTAGTTCCGTATCTTCCTAGCTCAGATCATGGGCTTTGTTTCCGTGCTTCATCTCTTAGTAAAATGGTACCAATAATAATTTTGAAAGGGGACTTTAATCTCTGCTTATTCTCTTCCTCCCAAAACCCATACCCACTCCCAAAGAACTGGACAGTTGCTTACAATTTTTCAGGAACAGATAACTTAAAAAATATTCACTTTAAACAAAATTAAAGCCATACATGTTTATTGTAGAAAACTTAGAAATTAAAGATAGATATCTGACCACTTCTTATCCTCTGTGTTGTTACTACCCAGCTACAAGTATAAGGTTATGTCTTGCCTGGACGCTTGCAAATTCTTAACTGGTTTACCCTGGTATTAGTCGTGATCTTTCCCCTTTCATCCTCCTCTCAGCAGGATGTAATAATTCCTGTTTTCTGACAACATTTCTCTTACTGCTATCATTAAAAAGTCTTTGCCTTGACTTCTTGAGTTGAATTCTTGAGATTTTTTTGTCTGATCCTTGATTTGTGTTTCCATGGTAAGAATGAGACTGCTTCCATTCTGCTTTTTTTCTTATGTAACTGGACTGATTTATCTGTGGCAAGAAGTTTTGGGCCACCATTTTTAAGCTACAGGAGGGTCTGGACCCCTAACAACATGCGGAGGCCAAAATAGTTTCAAGTCAGAAAGTCCTAGCCTGGGGGCCATTTGTCTTGCCCTTGGAAGTTTCTCCTATCCCTCAGCTCAAGACACCTCATCTGTCTTCCTTCCAGCTCTTAGCTTCTACAATCCTTTGTCTTCCTGTTTCAGGGAACGTTCTTACTAGCTCATCCTCAATATCTGTGGACAGGAAGGTCGATCCAAAGTCAAGTGTATTTGGACAAAATTCTGACTTCTTATCCTTTCCTTGCAAACATACACCCTTAATAGAAATCTGAGTTCTATCTTTGCCTTTGTTCAGGCTAATAAAGATCTTTCAGTTCAACTTGGATAATATTAAATGAGCAGCTGCATGGTTTTTGGTGAAATAATGGGTATGATCGAAACCTAAAACCACTCTTCTTTCCTGGTAGTAACTTTTCTTTTCTTTCTCTGTAGTAAAATCTCATTCATTCACTAATGCTTATTCTCCAGTGTCCTCTCTAGAGGATTCAAAAATGTCATGTCTGTCGTCATCTTCCTGCAACAGTGATTCACTGACTGGTTCTAAGGCCCATTCTTGACTGTGAGATCACCGTAAACAAGAGCTCCTGATAACACGGGTGACAGGTTCCTTCTCTGACAGTCCCAGTTATGTAAAACGTATTGTTCTGGCTATGAGCTCACCTTTAAAACAATGGCTTGTGGTTAAAAATAAATAAATAAAAGAATAAAAAAAGAGACTAAGAAGAATGGGTAACACCTGAATAAATGAGGCGATTTGGGGAGACTTTCTGGTTGACATAGCATTTTCATGGGGCTCCAAAAGGGGAGTCGTGGTTTCTCTGTGCTTAGAGCTCGTTTGAGAATCTTTTTAATGAGACTACAATGACTTTAAGCAGAGGGACAAAAGTGTTTTGGCTTTCAAGCAGATTTTTAGCTCTTCATTGGGATTGGGGAACAAAAATGTGAGTCCTAATAATGGAAAACTGAACCTGTTGCTTAATGCAGCATTAGGACACAGTTTGTGGGAAAATAACCTGTATTTTTATATGCTGTTTATTCACACAGACACGCGTATGCGAATATGCTGACACATGCAGAGATACATGCTCAAATAATGCCACAGTATTTTTTACAGAAACATATGGAGATATATATATACACATATATATATGTATATATATATATGCACACACACATACACATACATTATATGTACACACACATTTTATATATATATATACACACACGCACACACACACACATACACACACACATATATATGTTTGTGGGTTTTTTTGAAATGTGAGTTGCATCTGCAAAAGTTGTGTAATCTTGTCCTAGAGAGAGAAGCCTGTGTGGCGCATGGAGATTTTGGAAGCGCTTTCTTCTCTCCTTATTTGAAGCACAAGCCAGTGATTGTCATTCACACTGAGCAGAGGTGTCTGTGCCAAAGGGTGACAGAATAGATCAGTAATCCCCAGTGTCAGCTGTTGGGTGTGATACCACAGAGATGTACGCCCTCTGTGCCTGCCAGGACCGTCTCTCTCTGTTCTGGAAAGTGGAATCCGATGATAAATGTCAATACACTTACGTTGCCACATGGAAGTGAGCTGTAGCTGTCTGGATCACAAACAGAAGCGGCAAGTCGCAAGATGGGGGTGCCAGATGGCACTTAGGAGTTGGGCACGTGGGATGGCTACTGAGGGAGGTTTTATTAGCTGAGATGAGTGGCCTGGCACTGCTGAGTGCCACCTTGCCCCCTCTGGGGGTTCCTCCAGAGAACATTATCCAGTTTGCTTTTAGATACCCATTAAACACATACACCACTCTCCTGCTCCCGCCTTTTAATGGACTCATTGGGATGTGCTTGGAGGTGCTTTGGCTGAGGGGGTGTCACCAAAATCCATAAAGGGAAAGAGAGTAGTGTAGGAGTGAAGCCTTGTCATAGAGGAACTGTCCCATTAATAAGGCAAAAGGGACTTCTGTGATGAGTGGTGACATTTCTTTCATGGTGCGATCAGGCTTGAGGGGCAAGTGAGTTGTTACCTGCGTCAATTTCCCCCTTCCTTGAAGGAGGTCTTTGGGAAAGTGTTTGGTGTCCCACAGCCAAATGGTCTCATTTTCCTTTTGCCGTGGGGGTCGGGGAGGGATCCCTTCACAATATGAAAAACTTAAGTTTGTATTTTTGAGCTTTTCAGTTTACAAAACATGTTCACATGTACTAACTTCTCCTCCCAACCTCACAGCTGTCATCCTCGTGTTATGGATGCAGAAATGGGGACTCAGAGAGGTAGCAACCTGTTTCTAGTCACACAGCTAGTGAGCCCCCTACTCCTTCAGTCAAGCCTGGACTTGACCCTTCAGCAGCACCTACCGCTCATTGGTGCCTCCTGTCTTAGTCTGCTAAGGCCACAGACTGGGGGCTTATAAACAGAAATTTGTTTCTCACAGTTCTGGAGGTTGGAAGTCTGAGATCAGGGTCAAGTGAGGGCTGTCTTTGGGTTTGCATACCAATTGTTGTGTCCTCACATGGTGGAAGACGCCAGGGAGATCAGTGGGGTCTCTTTTATAAAGCCACTACTCCCACCCATGTTGGCTCCACTCTCATGACTTAGTCACCTGCCAGTACTGTCACATTGGGGATTAGGATTTCAACATATGAATTTTGGACTGACATAAACATTCAGATCATAGCACCTGCTATGCGCCACGTGCTTTACACATATTATCTGGACCCTTTTAACAAGCCTGTAGAGAAGGCATCATTGTTGTGATACACAGATGACAAAGTCAAGGCATAGAGGGACTAAATGCTTTGGTTGGTGTCACATAGTCATTACGTTGCTAAGCGAGGCTTTGAAAGCATGACTGTCTTGACTCAAAACCCTACATCTTTTCATTCTAATAATTATAATAGCTAATGATTAATGAGAACTTACTATTTTCTGGCCACTGTTGTAAGGGTTTTATTGATATTACCTCATTGAATGTTTATAACAAGACTGTGAGGTAGGTATTATTAACATCCCCATTTCACAGATGGAAAAACCAAGGCATAAAAAGGATCAAGGGACTTACTAAAGGCCACACAGCGGGAGAGGGGTAGAATCAGGGTCTGAATTCAAGCAATTTAACTCTGGGAGTCACATTCTTGGAATACCACTATGTCCACATAAGCACTATCCTAGCTTGCCTACTGCAGGCTCAGGGGGATGGTTTAAAAAGGCTTTTGGAAAAACCCATTTCTTTATGATTTTGGTGCTGTTCCACACTCCCTATAGAGTTAATACTAACTTCTATGTGAGTTTCAGAGCCACCCCAACCCTCCAGGGTCTATTTTAGATCAGAAACGACTAGGCTCTTGCTCTTGAAAATGCCATTGCTGACTAGCAGCTTCCGCACCTACTTGGGAGCTTCTTAGAAATACAGAATCTCAGCACCAGCGCTACCGAGCCAGAGTGTGCAGCATTAGCAAGATCCCCAGGTGATGCGGGTACGTTAAAGTTGCAGAAGCACTGTTCTAAGCAGGAACTAAAGCCTTTAAGGGCATCATTCTGAATCTCAACCACATTTTGGAATCCCTGGGAAGCTTTAAAAAGTATTGATGACTGGATCCCAGTCTCCAGAGAATCTGACTTATTTGCAGCCTGAACACTGGGAATTTTCAAAGCTCTCCAGTTGACTCCTAAGTGCAGCCAATGTTGAGCCACCACTGCTCTGGAATGCCTTGTTCTCAGCAATTCCCCAGGGTTCACCCACATCCCCACACCCAGACACCTGAATCTGACTCTAGGTTTGGAGGATCAGAGAAGTCATCACAGGGGCTGTTCGACCATAGCTTATGATCACTATTATCTTCAGTAGAGTGGTAATTACCACAGAACTAGCACTGTTCAGACTCTACTGGCATGGAAAGCTTTCCCTGTTCCCACCTCAATGATTTTTCTTCCTTTTCTTTCACTTACACATGAAATAACTTATCCTGAATGAAAAAGAGAAGGCTTCAGATGCGATGCTAATTACCCTGACCCTCTGTGTTGGCAAGATTTGCCATCCAATCACGAGGTCCAAGTGTTTTTCCTACTGCCCAGATGCAAGGCCTATGTGGCAAAGGATTTGATGGTAGAAGAAGAGCTGAGGTTTTGAAGTAGACGCCCACCATGTCCTTGAGGCGATTATGTCCAATCCTCTGTGCAAGAACCCAGATTGACGCTGACTTGTAGTAGAGCTGTGAGTTGTAATAAAAATGTAGAAATTTCCTCTCTAAGACAGGGAATATCTTTATGGTCGTATTTTCACACACAACAGTAAGTTCCAGGAGGGCAGGGACTTTATTATATTCTGTGGTATCCTTGGTGTCGAGTACCTCACGTATGGTAGGTACTTTGTAAACATTTATTGAATGAACCACTGAGGAGATGATAATCATCAACACAATTTACTGACACTTTATAAACATTATCTTGCTTCATCCTATGGCAATATTTTTTTTAAAGATTTTATTTATTATTTGACAGAGAGATATCACAAGTAGGCAGAGAGGCAGGCAGAGAGGGGGGGAAGCAGGCTCCCCGCTGAACAGGGAGCCTGATGCGGGGCTCGATCCCAAGACCCTGGGATCATGACCTGAGCTGGAGGCAGAGGCTTAACCCACTGAGCCACCCAGGTGTCCCTATCCTATGACAATCTTAAAAGAATTTTGTTTATTTGCTTTTATTTCTTTTTCTTGTGATCAAATTTTTTTCATATTGTGATATGCTAGTCACCATGCAATACATCATTAGTTTTTGATGTAGGGTTCCAAGATTCATTGTTTACTTATAACACACAGTGCTCCACGCAATACGTGCCCTCCTTAATACCCACCACCAGGCTCACCCATCCCTTCACTACTCTCCCCTTCTAAAATCCTCAGTTTGTTTCTCGGAGTCCACAGTCTCTCATGGTTTGTCTCCCCCTTCGATTTCCCCCTCTTCATTGTTCATTTTCTTTTAATTAGTCACTGAAGTTAAATAATTTATCCATTGGTGGTTACTTTCTAGTGAGTGGCAAAACCTGGTTTAATTCATTCAATATTTATTTATTGAGTGCCAGATACTGTTCCAGGTATTTGGACCGTATTAGTGAACAAAACAGAAAAGATTCCTTTCTCTTTGTAAACTCAAGGGAGAGAAGCATACAATCAATAATCTAATAAATAAGTAAATTATATAAAATGTTAGAAGGTGTTAAGAGCTATGGCAAAAAAATTAAAGAAATAAAGAAGATCAGGGTAAGCAATTAGGAGTATCAGAAAGGTTAAGGTAGTGGTGCGCAGTCTCAATGGTTAGTTTATATGTCACCTTGGCTAGGTTATTGTACTCAGTTATGTAATCAAACACAAATCTAGGTATGAAGTTATTTTGTAGGTGTGGTTAACATACGCAATCAATTGACTTTAAGTAAAGGTGATCGTAATTGATAACATGGGTGGGTCTCACCCAATGAGTTGAAGACCTTAAACAAAATGAGGCTTCCAGAGAAGAAATTCTGCTCAAGACTGCATGCAGCCTTAACTCTTGCCTGCATCCCCGGCCTGCTCATCTGTACTGCACACTTTGGACTCCAGACAAGAAAGCAACACCAACTCCCGCTTGGGCTTCTAGCTTTCTGGCAAGACCTATGGGTTTTGGATGTGCCAGCCCCCCGATTCCTTAAAATAAATCCCTGGAGAGCCCTGACTGATAGAGATAGTGAAAGCGGGGTGGTGCTGTAATAAATGCCTAAAAATGTAAATGTGGCTTTGGAATTGGGTTATGGCAGAGGCTAGAAGAATTTTAAGATATGTGATAGAAAAAGCCTAGATTGTCTTGATAAGATGATTGGTAGAAATATAGACATTAAAGACAATTTTGGTGAAGACTCAGACAAGAAGTGGGGAGACTGCAGAGAAAGCTTTTATCATCTTAAAGAACGCATATGCTGTCATACAGAATGTCTCTGCGGATGTGAATGTTAAAGGTACTTCTGGGGGGGTCTCAGCTGGAAATGATGAACATGTTACTGAATGTTGGATGAAAAGTGTTTCTTGTTATAAAGTGGCAGGAAATGTGCCTCAATTCCAGAGGCCAAAACTTTGGGCTATCATATTACTTTAGGGTAAATAAGATTGTGTGCAAACCTGGGCCAGCAAATTCTGCATAACTGACAGTTTCGTCCCTGCAATTAATAATTCAGGAAAAAAGTAGAGAAGGGAGGTCGGATGGGATGGTGGTTAAACATTGTAATGGTTAGTTTTGAGTCAACTTGACTGGGCCACGAGGTGAGGGAATATTTGGTCAAACATCATTCTAGGTGTGTCTGTGAGGGTGTTTTGGGATGAGATTAACATTTAAATCAGTAGACTGAATAAAGCAGATTGCTTTCCTTAATGTGGTGGGCTTTATTCAATCAGTTGAAGAAATGAATTGACCAAAAAAGCTTACCCTCCCTCAGGTCAGAGAGAATTCTGCCTGACTGCGTTTGACCTGGACATTTGGATTCTTTTTCCTGCTTTGGACTTGGACTGAAACATTGGATCTCAAGCCTGTCAGTCAGCCTTGGATGATAACTACACTAATAGATATCCTGTTTCTCAGACCCTCAGACTTGGACTGGGACTCAACCATGGGCTCCTGGGCTGGAACTAAACCATGGGTTTTTGCTTCTTAACTCACCTTGTAAAGCTTGGGGCTTGCCTGCCTCCATAATTGTGTGAGCCGGGATTCCCTATAATAAATCTCTTTACAAGCACACACACACACACACGTCGATGCACAAGTAGGCAGGCACACACACACACACACTCTATTGGTCCTGTTTCTCTAAAAAGACTGAGTAAAGACAACAACTGGCCCTTCAGCACAGATAGTTTGTGGATTCTCTCAGTTCTCCAATTTCAATGTGCAGAGGAACCTCCATTAAATATGGACCTCTGTTAAATAAAATAAATAATAATAATAAATAATAATAAATAAAAATAATAAATAAATAAATAAATAAAACTGGAACCTCTGTTAAATATGCAGATTCTGACCTAGGAGGTCTGGGGTGGGGGGGTGGAGATTCTGTATTTCTTTTTTTCTTCTTCTTCTTTTTTTTCCCTTTTATTTTTTCAGTGTTCCAAGATTCATTGTTTATGCACCACACCCAGCTGCCCATGCAATACATGCCCTCCTTAATACCCACCACCATGCTCACCTAACTCCCCACCCCCTCCTCTCCAAAACCCTCAGTTTGTTTGACATGCTCCTGGGTGATGTTGATGTTGCTTGTCCTTAGGTCGCTCTGAGTGGCAAGGCCCCAGGTAACTTCTATTACCACAGACTGATTAATTAATGTCCTACCTTTCCACAGAATGGAATTTGGGAGCATGAGAAAATTAAGGTGACCTCTGAGGTCTTCTAAACCTGTTATTTCTGTGGGACTTTTACATATTTGTTCAGTTTTTTTAAAGAACTTTAATATGGTAATTCAGGCATGGTCTCCATGCATATTATTTTCCATTTTTATCTGGAAATGTTGAGGCTAGATAACTCTACTTGAATCACTAAATATTCTACGTTGGGATTATTGGAATGTATTTTTATATAGTTTGATTCAGACCAATGATTTTTTAGGGAGACAAATTATTCAGACCTGATAAGCTATCACTCTAGTCAAGGCATCTGTCCTTTCAAGTCAGGGGTTTCATTTAGCCATTGAAATGGCCACATTCTAGACTCCTGAACAGCTAGCAGACTTGATCTTACTTAAAGCAGAGAATATAAAGACCCAGAAGGAAGTGTAGACAAAAGGTGACCAATAAAATACTTTAAAATATATCTGTATGTATAGGAGTGGAGGGGGTTGTCACTCTTGCTGTAGGTTCTAATTATGGAATTTGCAATTAAAAAGACCAGAAACTGGCTTTCATAACATAAAGGGGCAGGAACCAGGAATGGTGCTGTTGGAGCTTATGCTTCAGAGAAGAGAAGTGCTTGACAGCGGCTGTAGCCACAAGACCTGGCCACTGTCAGGATCAGAGCAGGCCAGGGGAGGAGGCAGAGAAAATAAACACCCTACCTCTCTTCTAGCTTCCAGTCTTCATACTGGTGCCTCCTACTGGCCAAGCCAACCAGCAGCTGGATGGCAAGTGACCCTGAGTTTTGTCCTCTGTGGACAGCAATCTCCTGGGGCACAGAACCAGGCAGGAAATGGGTGGAGAAGGGGTTCAGAGAGGCACATGGAGAATAACAAGCACAGATCCCACATTCTATAAACTGACCCCCTCATTCTTGGGCTTCTCATAAACTTCATACACACATACACACCTGAAACTCCTGCCAGGCACTTATACATCCCATTGTTTGGGGATCAAAGGACATACTGTGGAGGAGTTGTTACCTTTGAGTTGGTTCAATCCAAGTTAACTTTGTGGAGGCAGTGGCTTTGAGGTGAGCTCATATAAACCTGAGAGATATGAGTTGGGGGAAAAGACATTCAAGACAGAGAAAGAATGTAGAGAGGGTTGCTAAGAAATGAGTGTCGAACAGGCCTGTTGGAAGGTGACGACAGGTCCTGATTTGAATGTTATGGAGTGAGCAATGGCTCTTGAATATAAGAGTGACACATGGAGAGAAGATTAATAATCATCATCATCATCATCATCATCATCATCATCATCATACCTGTGTACTGGGTAAATTAGAGATAAAGTCATCTTTGATAGTGATTTTTTTCATACATCATGTCATTTATGCCTCGCAACACTGATGGGGATGGTAACATCATCATCTTCATCACTGTATAGAAGGAAAAAATGAGGGATGAAGGAAATGGCTTTGTCAAGTGTGGTAGACTATGTTATTGTTCAAAACTATATTTTGTCTTTCCCCCATGGAGTTTCTCTTTATTGGGTCCTCCCTACCAGATAACTATGTATGATTATACATGTGCCATTGACATCAAGTTTGGTTACATGATTTTCTTTGACCAATAACATGTGAATGGAAGTGATCCTCACCGCATCTAAGAAGAACCTTGAAGATCCATTTTACTTGTTCCTCTCAGTAGAGGATACTTTGTCAGTTCAGATCCCAGCGTGAAGAGGAACTGAACAGATCTATAGCAGTTACCCACCATGTGCATGTAATAAGAGCAAGAAATCTTTGCTCCGATACTGCAAGCCATTGAGAAATGGGGCCATTTGTTAATGCAACCTAACCTAGCCTGTCCTGATTGATAAACCAAAGACAGGAGTTTCCTCCTAGTTGCTGTTTGGAATATTCATCTTTAGTTTTCACTGTACTTGACCTCCCTGTCATATTTAGTACTTGATCAGCCCTTCCTTTGTGAGATATTTAATTTCCTGTGGCTTCTACCGGACTATGCCTGTCACTTCTTGAATCCCCCTGAGGTACCTCTGCCTTTGCTTTCTGTTGGTTGTCACCAAAGTCCTAGCCTTGGATCATCTTATCTAATACATATTCCTTGGGCACCTACTTTCACAATCCTGGTTTCATCAGTAAATTGATGTATCTATGAGAATTGGGGTAGGAAGCAGGAGCACATTTCACTTTATAGCTTTGATATCAGAGCCATGGGGGAATATCAAATCATATCTAAGGGAAAGAGGGAGAGGGGACAAGAGCATTTTAATGGCTCATCAGAAAAGAAGCCCAAGGTGAACGGAGCTAGCTGTGGAACCAAATGAGGATGAAGAGTCAAGAAAGATGACAGTGACTTTTTACACCCTGTCAGTATGCTTGAGCTTATGCTGAAGCACGGCTCTTTGGAGTTTTGGAAAACTGCGATGTTGATACTTTCAGGAGGTAGGAAATGTGGAGATGAAAATAGCAGGAAGAAAAACCGTAATGAGATAGTTTGAAAAATAATGTGTTTTGACTGGAGAAATTGAATTCTTCAGTTTCTGGGCAGGTGAACCTGTCTGTGGTCTGCCAGTGAGAGCAGCACAGGTGTTCGCAAAGTGAGACACTGGCATGTCCATTTGCCTTTGTTCTGCAGGTGATAGGTGTGGTGGCACACAATCAGGTGCAGACGTGGAATACTTTGATTAGTTCCTCAAGTTGAGTATGCCCACAGATGGGTCTCATTTCTCCTCGGCATTTTCAATCTATTCTTCCTTCTGTATTCTGGCTCTCAAGAGGTGTTAGGAAATTCTGGGGGGAGGGTCATGGTTTGGATGTCATAATGGCTAGGAAATGCTACTGGAATTTAGTGGATTGGGGCCAAAGATGCCAGACATTTTTAAAATGCACAAGAGAGTCGCACATAGAAAGGCTTGTCCTGTCCAAAATGCCATTAGTACCACTATTAAGAAACACTATATGAATGTGAGCACTGGAGACCCAATTGCCCAAGAGAGAAACCTGAAAGTCATCCAAGATCCCTTCCTCTCACTTCCCCTCCCCTCAGCCCACTAACCTGTCTCTGAGTCTTGTTAATTATACCTTCCAAATATTTCTCAAATCAATATCCTTCTCTTCATTCCCACTGCCCTATATTAGCCTCCAAGTTCTCCTCTTATCTCTAAACTAGGCTTCAGGCTGAGCTGACAGGAGACCGGCCTGCCAAATGTATACCAGGCACACAGAAGATGCCCAGATATTTGTTGAATGAATGAATTTTAACTCCCATTACTGTTTTCTCTTCCTTAGTCAGAGTGAGCATTCTAAAATGCATGTCTTATCAGGCTACTCTTGTTTTTATTTTATTTTATTTTATACATCATTTTTCTTTTTAAAGATTGATTTATTTATTTTAGAGAGGGGGAGGGGCAAAGGGAGAGAGAGTCCCCAAGCAGACTCTGTGTTGAGTGCAGAACCGTCACAGGCTGGGGGTGGGGATGGAGTGTTCAGTTTAGCTCAGTCTTGGAGCTCAATCTCACGACCCTGAGATCATGACCAGGGATGAAACCAGAAGTCAGATGCTTAACTGACTATAATACCCAGGGACCCCCAAATCAGGCTACTCTTGTTTTTTAAGTCTTTCATTTGCCTCCTACCCTCTTCAGGGTAAAAATCAGATACCTCATTATAGAACGCAGGCTCCTTGCCTCACCTTCCAGCATTATCTCCCTCCATTCTTCCACAAGAACATTTGCTCCAGCTTTTTTCAAACTGGCCTGTTTTGACACCTTCCTTTTGTTCTCTGTGCCAGAAGTACCCCTTTCCCCCTTCTCTCAATGTAAGTTATAATTGCAGAACTAGCCCAAGTGTAAGTGCCTCTGGGAATCGTTCCCTGGCTGTCGCTCCCATCAATAGCTGGCCTTGGACCCCGTCCTCTGCCTCCATGGCATTTCTACCACACACTTTTAGCACACTGTGCCGATGTCGCTCTTCCTCATGTTCTTCCTCCCCACTAAGCTGTGGGAGCCTCGCAGCCTGCAGGCAGCACTGAGCACTTCATTTCTCCATCTTTTGTGTCTTGCATAGTCCTTGATCTGTAATCACTCCATAGGTGCTTTCTGCATCGGTGAAGAAACTAGCCAAGGCTGTAAACAGTAAGTGGCAAAGCTGATCTCCGTGAAAACTTCAGGCTCCAGTGTACTCTACTGTCTCTCATGGAACTCAGAAACAAGAAAGTCAGTTACTGGATTGATGCATTAATTCTGGAATAAAGATTGGAAAACAATAAGCAGAGTTCATTCAACTTTCAATATTGAGCACTTCCTATGTCCAGGAACAGAGATAAGAAATATATCCTGATGGAATGTGCAAGAGACCTAAGGGATAGATTTTGTAGGGCTGTGGTGGATGAAGGAGCATTGCTAGGGGAACTCCAGAGTCATATGGGCACCATCCTAAGACCAGGCACTCCGGGGGCACATGGCTTAGCCTTGGGAATTCAGTAAGGTGGGAGAGGTTAGGGTGAATCAAACAGCCTCAGGGACTCCTGCACAGCCAACTTATCATTCTCTTTCTCCTGTCATTCTATGTGGCATGGAGATGAGCTATCAAAGGAAAAATGTCTAGAAGGCGGAGCCAAGTTTCCTTCCACCTCGGTCATCAGCCAGAAAAAAAAAAAAAAAAAAAAAAAAGCCGGAGTTCCAGGAGGAAATCTTTTATTAGAACTTGTTTATCAACACCACCACCTGGCACATTTTTAGCCACTGGTTTCTGTTGAAAGTGGGAACGGGAACTAAGTAAATAATAACTTGTCATTTCAAACACCTGGATGGGAGGGAGAGAAAGTCCGTCATCTGGGGGCCCAGAGGTCAGTGAAAATCCAAGACCTGGAGTCTGGATAGCATCTGAGTTGCAGAAGTTGTATCTCCCAGCTCGTGGCTCCACCGGGACTCCGTCAAGGGCCAGCGGGAAGGAAGCAGGAGCACAGAAGCCAAGGTGCAGAGAGTGCTCTGGTTGGCAAACATCACGGGTCTTCCTGTCTTCTGCTCTGGATCACCACAAGTGAGCTTAGTGGCTTAAAAAAACACCTCAGGGTTTTGACAGGTGCCGGGAAATAGCAATGTAGTGACCAATGGTGGGAACCCCAAGTCCAGTCCTGCTTATGAACTGGACTTAGGAAAAAGGATGGATAGTTTTGAAGGCAGTGACCAACAAGGCTAACAGAGCCTTATGGAAATGTGCAAGTCAAGAGTTAAGGAAAGCCAGCCAGATCAGCAAAATGTCACATTCCTCCTATCATACCAATCGTTTTGATTTCCTCACTCAGGTTTTACAAGGACAATGGGACACACAATAAAATGAGTTTCAGTGGAGAAAATAGACTACACTAGTTACTAAATATGTTGCTTTGGGAAAGTCTGTGTTTACATAACCTTTTTTCCTAAAAATTTAATGATCTCGGATCAGTTTACTGAAATCTGGACATACAAAATGGCATTTCAATTTTTTAGTGCAAGATAAACTTAGGGAAATGATCTCTCTTTACTAAAACTTTAAACTCATTAACACAAAATATTTTCAAATTAATTTATGCCTTATCATTTGTTTTGGAGGCTCTGGAGATTGGAACTCACATCTGATGCCCATATTCCACGCAGCCCGGCCTTTGGAATCCACCCTGCAGGCTTTCCTTTCATGCCCTCTTAGCATGGGTTCGAAACTCCTCTGAGAGTCAAAATTAAGTCCAAAGCAAATCACACCATAAAGCCTTTATCTAGAGTCTGAGAAAAGAATTCTTAATAGGAAATTACAAGAGGGAGGATAGTTACTAGTCAAGTGAGCATTGAGTTGGATCTTTAAAAGTCAGGGAAAAATGAGGGCCTGGCACTGTTTGATGACCGAGTCTCATTGTGTTGTCAGTAGTAAGCAAATAGTCTTAAGCATTCTTAAGCGGAAGCTCAATTAAAAAGACAAACCCTGGAATGGGCTTTGTGGAGGCCAAGAGATTTGGATTCTGCCAGTCCAGGAAGGAAGGGATTCCAAAGATAAAGGGCATCCACCGAAAACATTTTGTTTCCAACTCCCAGGAGCTCCACATCAGGAAATGAACAGGGATGTGCTGCTTTACAGACAGAGAGCAAGACAGGGAGAGACAGAGAAGACAAACAGAGACAGAGACAGAGAGACAGTGTCTCTAAGACAACCCTTAACACAAGCCCCTGGAATCCAGGGGTTTTGGTTTCCAACACCTCCAAAGAAAGTTTGGGTCCGTCAAATGCTAACTACTTCAAAGACTCGAGAAGCTAACATTTCTGTAGCCCTTTGTTTTATAATCTTCTCCCTCTACTTTTTATTTAAAATTCAACTTGGTTTCATTCTCTGGTCCAGACTCAGATGAGTCTGATATCATGACTATGATATCTCAGATGCCATAGATAATTGCCAGGGAAATGCAAGCTCTTGGGTTAAGAACCCTGTGCTAGGAAGTTGTCTGTTTCTTGGCACATCAGTTCTCTTTGGGCAGGTTTAATGAGGTGGTTCCAGGAGTGCCCGCCAATGAGCAGGACTAAGTCTTGGCTGCTGATTGTGGACCTTCATGCTGGTGTTGGAGAGGGAGGAGGACTCACTCAGGTGTCTGGACTTGCCTTGGGAGCGGTCATGTGTCGCACTCAGGAGGTGACTGTGGGAATACTCAAGTTTATCCAGGAACCACACAGCAAATCAGGGGTGCTAGCGGTGGTGTAAAGCCTTCATCAGAAAGCCAGAAACACAGAATTGTGTCCAAGACAAAGGGTATTGGGCACAGAGCTAGACGTCTCACCAATACAGCCTGCTGCATAGAGGTGCTCTGGAATCCACCACTGGGTTTAAATTCCCCCATGTAGGTGTTAGCTTTGCCACTATAAGTTACTTAGCTTCTCTCATCTTGATTCTCATTAACTGTAAAATGCAAGGAAGTACTAGTGACTTCCTTATAGGGTTAAAGAAGGATGCACTGAGATAATGTAGGCCAGTGGGGATAATTCACACTCAGGGTGAAGGTCGTCTGCAGGGAGGCAGAGCCGCCCCAGGAACACTTCACGTCATATGCTCTTCAGGTTGTGCCATCGTGCTTGCTCCTAAGGGGATTGTGCCATTTGTCTTACTTGTGTGACCTCGGATAAGTGACTTGATTGTGCTCAGGTCTGTTGTGTGAAATCTTACAGGATCCTGGTGAGGATTAAGTGAGTTAATACATGTGAAGTACTTGGAACAGTGCCTGATACATGATGAGTAGTGCCTTGACCAGAACGAGAACTTGAGACGTCAGGGAATAATGGTGACAGAAAGTGCCTGTGTGCGTGATGCCAGAGTGGGGGTGGGGAGAATGCCGAAATATCTCTTTGAAGATGATCTTTTACAATGCATAATAATCCCTCTCTCAGTGTGGGAGAAGAGTAAAATATCGGCCCAAGGCAATATTAATTAATATTACTTATAGCCATGTCTTCATCATGATTAAACAATTAATTTTTCTAGCACCATTGTAAAGAACTGGGGATTTGCATTGCGGAATTACTGGACCTTTGAATATGACGGTGGCATTTCTGTAATGTTTCATCTGCTTTGATCCTTAAAATGTTTCCCTTTTTATTTGGTTTTAATGGAGCTCCTGCTGCTGATCAGGAAGCATTTAATATGAGGTTGCCTTAGACAAAATTGAGTCACTGAAGCGTGCCTTTGAAATACAAAGTTTTTTGTTTTTTTTTTTAATGATGAAGAAACTATTGGCCTATACTAAAGGTAGGATGGCAGAAGAAATGGCTTTTCTTTTCTTTGACTTCATTGTCATGTCTAGAAAGCTGCAAGTCAGGGAAACATAACCCAGAAGGAGTGAGAGGGAAGGTCGTAGGATTCTTCCCCATCTGTAGGCATTTCTACTATTGAGTTTGGTCCTTTCACTTTAAAACACACTACAAGTGTCCCCAGATTCAGTGTTTTCACTGCAGGGGTGGTCAAGCAGGTCTATCTCTGGGCTTCTAGGCAGCCCTCGCCAGCCCAGCACGGGCTGCAGGAAGGTTCGGAAACCTTGCCTGGGCTCTGCAGAACAGTATTAGCAATGCCTGTCACAGGTGGAGGTGATGGTGTGAGGGGTGTGATGTGCACATTTTATTTTGACATCCCTGTTCCAATCCCTCTGTTTGACTAAGGGGCAGGATTGCCGAGTTTCTAGCTGTGAGGTTTTAGGGTATATTTCTCTAACTCCCTAAGTCTCAGTCCTCATCTTTAAAAAGGAGGAAATAATAATACCAGATAGTAATTACTACATGCCAGGTCTGTTTCTAAGAGCTTTGCATATATTAATTCATTTAATCCTCAGGGCAACTTGTGAGGTAGGGCTATCATAACCCCTTTCTGCAAATGCTGCTGATGCTCTGAATAATGGTCCCAGCCAGGAAGAAGCTCAGGTCTCCTCTTTCAGGAATGGGGCCTCTTCCATATGCATGGGAAAGCATACACTCTTTTGCTTTTACTTCTGGATTATCACAGCTTCTAGAAAGCATAGGAGTATGCCAAGGAAACAAACAGGAAATGGGCTAGTGGAATCTGTTTTGGTTTTCCGCCATTCTATTCTGTTCTATTCTCATGTCACTGGGAAAGAGGATATTAACACTTAGATGAAGTCCACAGACGAATCTCTTCAAGGCATATTTCCTGTCTCCATAACCCCAGACTGTTTGGGGAGTCCTTGCTGCATATACTTGCAACTGTGGGATACAGGCAGGGACATCGGTTTTTACTGGGGACCTTTATATCTTTTTTTGAACCAAAAGAAATCCTATTTTTTAAATTTAAATTCAATTAGCCAACTTAGCACACCATTAGTTTCAGATGTAGCATTCAATAATTTATCAGTTGCATATAACCCCCAGTGCTCATCACATCATGTGCCCTCCTTAATGTCAATCACCCAGTTACCCCATCCCCCATCCCCCTTCCCTCCAGCAACCCTCTGTCTGTTTCCCATAGTATGAGTCTCTCATAGTTTTTCTCCCTCTCTGATGACTTCCCATTCAGTTTTCTCTCCCTTCCCCTGTGATCCTCTGTGTTATTTCCTATCTTCCACATATGAGTGAAACCATATGATCATTGTCTTTTTTTGACTCACTCATTTTGTTCAGCATCACACCCACCAGTTCCATCCACATTGATGTAAATTGTAAGTATTCATTCTTTCTGATGGCTGAATAATATTCCATTTTATGTGTGTGTGTATATATATATATATATACACACACCACATCTGTGGTATATATTATATACCACATCTTCTTTTTCCATCCATCTGTCAATGGACATGGTGGGCTCTTTCTACAATTTGGCTCTTGTGGACATTGCTGCTACAGAAATTGAGGTGCAGGTGCCCCTTTTGATCACTACCTTTATATTTTACTGGAAGATAGCACAGCCAGTATGAGGACTCTTTCTACCACTCTATACATTTGGTTTCTCAAGTTCAGTGGTTCTCAAAGAGCAGTCCCTGGATTACATGTTAGCAGCACTTGGGAACTTGTTAAATAAGCAAATTCGCTGACCCTACTACTCCAGACCTCCTGAATCAGAAACCCGGGGGAGGGGGCCCAAGAAGCCATGCGGTAAGAAGTCTTCAGGTGATGCACACTCAAGTTTGAGGAGGTAAAGTTGATGGAAGTGGAGGTAACCAACTAAAGAAACATGTGATGTCTGCCATGAAAGTTTTGAAAGAGGTGAATGTAGGAGATGGTTTGTTCAGTGCTGCTTTAAAGGGTTTTCAATAAACTGAAGAAAGAACACTCTATGGAAGAGCCATGCTAATTTGAATGTTTGCAGAGGCATTTCCAGTCACTAGAGAGAGTTCAGCAGAGAGACCCAAGGCCATCCATGCTCATAGAGAAAGGGCAGGAGAAATTCTTATATTGGGCAGATAAAGTTGGAGGTTTAAGGGACCACTAAATAAAAATTTTTCCTTCTGAGTTTGGAATGAACTTTTAATGAGAAATAAGAAAGAGAGGCCAGATAAAGGGTGATCAAGTGTCATTACTAGTAAGTATAATTCTCCACAAGGATAGAGAATATGTGTGTTCCAGATTATTATTATTTTTTTGTTATTTAATAAATCAGCGCCAAAGAGTGACTTAAAATAATACCAGTCATTAATTTGCTCACAATGTGGGAACTGGCTGGACTCCACTCAGTGAGTTTTAGTAAGGTAACTCATGTGGTTGGAGTCGAATGGTGGCAGGATGTAGGAGCATTTATTCCCATATCTAGCATCTGGAAAGACTCCAATAGCTGCACTGGAAAAGCATCTCTCCCCTGTTCCCATATACTCTCACCACATGTTCACCTCAGGGGTACCTGGACTTCTTTCATGGTGAATGAAGGGTCTCCAAGTGATTGTTCCAAAAGAAACCAGCAAGAGCCACATGGCTATTTTAATGGCCTTAGAAATTACCCAGTCCCCTTCTGCAGCTTTCTCTTCATTAAGGCAGTCACAAAGTCCCAGCTAGGCTCCAAAGATGGGGACATAGATACCACCTCTCGATAGAAAGAATGTTCAAGAATGTGCAAACATGGTTTAAAACCACTACAGGATGCCATCACCTGGTTTCTCACATCTTCTTCCCTGAACTGAATGAACTTGGCTCCCAGCCATAGTCTTACCCCTTGCCAGGGCAAAGTCCGCCACAAGAAGCTTGCTAAATGTTTCTGTGGACAGGCTGGCCTATATTAGAGAGGATGCTCAGTTTCATTTTCAAGTTTACCAATCAGGTAAATTGCTCCTGAGCTGGGAGAGGGAGATAAAAGAGGCCAGGGATGTTACACTGGAAGAAGTCCCCAGATAGAAACATGAGGCCAGTGAATGGGGGTTACCTCCTTCTAGGCAGTCGGATTAAAGAGAATGACTTTCATTTTTAAACTTTGGAAAATTTGTGAATTTTGATTCCTAAATATCATTTGTATCCTCAGTTGTAGAGTAATTTACATTTTGGCATGTTTGCTTGTTTTCTCTTTCCTTCAAACCGCCTTTAAAACCACTTTAAAGCTTTATCGAGATCTAATCCCCATAGCATACATTTCACCCATTTAAAGAACATAGTCGAATGGTTTTTAGTATATACACTGATATGAGCAACCATCAGCACAGTTAATTTTAGAACATCCTGTCATCTTTAAAGAAATCCTGTACACTTTAGCACTTCTCTTCCTGTCCATCCATTGCTTCTAGCCCTAAGCAATTGCTAATCTACTTTCTGTCTTTTTAGACTTGGACATTTCATCTAAATGAAATCATAAACATGCAGTCTATTACATCAGGCTTCTTTCACTTGTCATAATGTTTTGTGTCGTATGTGTTAGTCTCCATTCCTTTTAATGGCTGAATAATATTCCATTGTATAGATGGTAAAACACATTTTTTAATTTATTTATCAGTTGGACATTTGGGGTGTTTCCACCTTTTAGCTACAAATATTTGTGTGCAAATTTATATGGACTTAGGTTTTCATTTCTCTTATGTATATGTCTAGGGGTAGAATGGCTGTGTCTTGTGGTAAGTATATGTTTAACCATTTGGGAAAGTATACAATTGTTTTCCAAAATAGCTGCACCATTTTACATTCCCATTAGCAGTGTATGAGGGTTCTGGTTTCTCCACATTTTCAACACTTGTTATTATCTGACTTTAAATCTAGCAATCCTAATGGCTATGAAGTCATATCTCATTGTAAGTTTGATTTGCATTTCTGTGATGACTAATGATGCTAAGCATCGTCATATGCTTTTGGCCATTTGTGCATCTATCTTATTTAGAGAAATATTTATTCATTTCATTTTCCTATTTTTTAATTGGGTTATCTATCTTCTTCTTACTGAGTTGTATGAGCTCTTTATATATAGATCCATGTCCCTAATCAGATATTTGATTTGCCAGTATTTTTCCTCATTCTGTGGGTTGTTGTTTCACTTTTTTGATAGTATTCTTAAAACACAAAAATTTTAAATTTTGATGAGGTCTAATTTATCTGTGTTTTTTCTGTTATTTCTTGTGCTTTCCCTGTCATATCTAAGAGTCCTTTGCCAAATCTGATGTCATGAAGACCTACCCCAATATTTTCTTTTTTTTTTTAAGATTTTATTCATTTATTTGACAGAGAGAGAAAGAGAGAAAGAGAGATCACAGCAGGCAGAACAGCCCGCAGAGAGAGAGAGAGGGAGAAGCAGGCTCCCTGCTGAGCAGAGAGCCCGATGCGGAACTCGATCCCAGGACCCTGAGATCATGACCTGAGCCGAAGGCTGAGGCTTAACCCACTGAGCCACCCAGATGCCCCCCTCAATATTTTCTTCTAAGAGTTTCATAGTTTAGTATTTGGGGGTCTTTGTTGCATTTTAAATTAAATTTTGTACATCATGTGAGGTAAGGATCCAACCTCATTTTTCTGCATGCAGATATTCAGTTTTTCTAGAACCATTTGTTGAAAGAATTATTCTTTTCCCATTAGATAGTTTCACGACCCTTGTCCAAAATGAGTTGATCATAGACACACGGCTTATTTCTAGGCTTGCAATTCTCTTCCATTGATCTACATGTATATCTTTGTGCCACTTTGTGCCACAGTCAATACACTGTGTTGATCACTGTTGTATTGTAGTAAGTTCTGAAGTTGGGAAATATTAGTCTTCTATCTTTGTTTTTCTTTTTAAAGAAAAGTTTTGGTTATTGTCAGTCCCTGGCTATTTCATGTGAATTTTAGAATCAGCTTACGGATTTCCAGGAAGAAGTCAGCTGGAGTTCTGATAGGGATCATGTTAAGTCTGTAGATCAGTTTGGGGAGAATTTCCATCTTAATAATGTTAAGTTTTCCAGTCTCTGAACATGGGATGCTTTTTCATTTATTGAGATCTTCTTTTTTTTTTTCTTTCAACAATTCTTTGTAGTTTTTAGCATGTAAATTTTGCAATAATTTTGTCAAATTTATTCTTAACTATTTTATTTTTTTGATACTGTTGTTAATGAAATTATTTTCTTAATTTCATTTCTGGATTATTAGTTAAAAGCATATTTTAAAAAACTGAGTTTTGTATATTCATCTGGCATTCTGCAGGCTTGTTGAATTCATTTATTAGTTCTAATAGTTTTATTGAATCACTTAAGATTTTCTATACACGGGATCATGCCAGCTATGAATAGAGGTAGTTTTATTTTTTCCTTTTCAATATAGATGTCTTTATTTATTTTTCTTCCCTGGCTAGAACCTCCAGGACACATTGAATAGAAGTGGTGAGAGTGAACATCCTTGCCTTTTCCTAATCGTAGGGGAAAAGCATCCAGTCCTAACCTTAAGGGAAAGCATTTTTCACCATTAAGTATCATGTTAGCTATGGGTTTTTTGTAGATGCCTTTTACCAGGTTGAGGAAGTTCCTTCCTATTCCTAGATTTTGTGTGTGTGTGTGTTTATCATGAATAAGTGTTGGATTTTGCTAAATTTTGTTTGTGTTTATTGAAAGGACCATGTGGATTTTGTTTTTTAGTCTATGAATAATGAGGTAGGCAGGAAGAAGAAGGGATGAAGTCCTTCTTTCTCTGCCTTTTGTTCTATTCACCCCCAATGGTTTGAGTAATGCCCACCCACACTGGAGAGGGCAATCCACTTTACTGAGCCCATCAATTTAAATGTTAATCTCATCGTGAAACATCCTCACAGACACATAGAAATAGTTTATCAGAGCACCCCATGGCACTGTCAATTTAACACATAAAAATAACCATAATGGAAGAGTTCCCTCCATTTCTATTTTGTGGAAGTTTGTAAAGAATTGATACTCAGGGGCACCTGGGTGGCTCAGTCAGTTAAGCGACTGCCTTCAGCTCAGGCCATGATCCTTGGGTCCCGGGATCGAGCCCCACCTCTGGCTCCCTGCTCAGTGGGGAGGCTGTTTCTCCCTCTCCCTCTGCCAGTGCTCTGCCTACTTGTGCTCTCTCTCTCTCTGTCAAATAAATAAATAAAATCTTAAAAAAAAAAAAGAATTGATATTCAGTATTCTTTAATGTTTGGAGAATTCAGCAGTGAAGCCATCTGAGCCTGGGATTTCCTTTGTGGGTAGTTTTGATTATTACTTCAGTCTCTTTACTTGTTATCAGTCTATTCAGATTGTCTATGTCTTTTTAGGTCGGCTTCAGGTGTTTTTATCTTTTTAGGAATTTGTCCATATCATCTGAATTATCTAATTACTGGCAAACAATTGCTCATAGTATTCCTTTATAATCTTTTTAAAATTTTTTAAGATTGGTAGTATTTTTAAAGTTGGTAGACATTTCATTTCTGATTCTAGTTATTTGAGTCTTCTCTCTTTTTTCTTGGTATATCTAAGCTAAGAGTTTGTCAGTTTTATTGATTTTTTTCAAGCAATCAGCTCTTGGTTTCATTTGATTTTCTTTATTTTTCTATTCTCGATTTCATTGATTTTTATTATTTCCTTCCCCAAAGGAGGCATTGATCATTACCATCTCCCCAAAGGGACATTGATAATCCACATTTATAGTGAAAAACACAAGAAAATCATTTTTATCATAGTATTATCTTTTCTCCACTTCTGTTTCTCTTCCTATATTGCCCATTTTATTATGACAGTCCAATCACCCAAGCTGCAAACTGGAGTCTTTATTTATTCTTTTTTGTGCTCATGGTTCACATTCAACTGGTCACTGAATCCTAGAAGCCCTACTTCAGAAATATCTCTCAAACCCATCTGCTTCTCTCTGCTTCCACTCTTTTCCATTAAAATTCCCCACAGTTTTCTGACTAACCTTATGGTGTATGGCCAGCCCACCCCTAACATTTGCAGGGCCCCAAAGAAAAGTTAAAATGGAGGTTTTCAGCCCATTGCCCAAACCCCTCCTTTCCTAACCCATTGCTCTATCCCATTGCATACACGTAGGCATCCCAGCTTCAACGTCCAAGTTCTTTCTTACATTTCTTTTTTTGTGTGTGCCAATTTTAAATATAGTTTTATTTAAGACATTGCATTTTCCACTTAACAATACAGTGCTTATAAAGTGCAATGTTTATTTCCTTTCCCTGTGCACATATTCCATATTCAAGTATCAAGAATGCCCAGTTTTTTTGCTATAGCAGCTCAACATTACAACTGCCATGGAATTTGCTACAAATTTGGGTCCTTTGAATATTGTATGTGGAACAATGCTCAACCTATTTATTCTCAGATTGGTTTAGTCCACCTCTTCAATGATGGGCCCAGAGGAGGCACCACCAGAGGGAGGAGCTCCACCACCAGGGAAGCCTCCAGGCATTCCTCCTGGCATGCCCCCTGCACTCTGGTACAGCTTGGTGATGATGGGGTTGCAGACTTTCTCCAACTCTCTGCTGGTGTTCAAATTCTTCCTTCTCTGCAGTCTGGTTCTTATCAAGCCAGTTGATGATTTCATTGCACTTGTCAAGAATCTTCTGTTTGTCTTCATCATTTATCTTGCCCTGAAGTTTTTCATCTTCAACAGTTGCTTTCATGTTGAATGCATAAGACTCCAGTGAATTCTTGGAAGACACCTTGTCCCGCTGTTTCTCATCTTCAGTTTTGTACTTCTCAGCTTCCTGGACCATGCGCTCAATATCTTCCTTGCTCAAGCGGCCCTTGTCATTAGTGATGGTAATCTTGTTCTCTTTTCCTGTGCTCTTATCCACCGCAGAGACATTGAGGATACCATTAGCATCAATATCGAAAGTGACCTCAATCTGAGGGACACCACGAGGAGCAGGAGGTATGCCTGTGAGTTCAAACTTTCCAAGTAGATTGTTGTCCTTAGTCATGGCACGCTCACCTTCATACACCTGAATAAGCACACCAGGCTGGTTGTTGGAGTAGGTAGTGAAGATCTGTGTCTGTTTGGTAGGAATGGTAGTATTACGCTTGATAAGAACAGTCATGACTGTTCAATGCCAGCAGTTTCAATGCCAAGAGAAAGTGGAGTGACATCCAACAGCAGCAAATCTTGAACATTTTCAGATTTGTCTCCAGAAAGGATGGCTGCCTGGACAGCTGCACCATAAGCAACAGCTTCATCAGGGTTGATGCTCTTATTCAGTTCTTTTCCATTGAAGAAATCTTGGAGAAGTTTCTGAATCTTGGGGATACGGGTAGAACCACCCACCAGAACAATATCATGGATCCGAGACTTGTCTAACTTGGCATCCAGAAGAGCTTTCTCTACAGGGTCCAGGGTGCCACAGAACAGGTCAGCATTTAATTCTTCAAACCGGGCATGAGTGATAGAGGTATAGAAGTTGATTCCTTCATACAGAGAATCAATCTCAATACTGGCCTGGGTGCTGGAAGAAAGTGTACGCTTAGCACGTTCACAAGCAGTATGGAGATGATGAACTGCCCTCTTGTTTTCACTGATATCTTTCTTATGTTTGCGCTTGAACTCTGCAATAAAATGGTTGACCATTCGGTTGTCAAAGTCTTCTCCACCTAAGTGGGTGTCTCCAGCTGTGGACTTAACCTCAAAGATCCCATCTTCAATAGTAAGGATTGACACATCAAAAGTGCCACCTCCTAAGTCAAAGATCAGCACATTCCTTTCAGCTCCAACATTTTTGTCTAAGCCATAAGCAATAGCAGCAGCAGTTGGCTCATTGATGATTCTAAGTACATTGAGACCAGCAATAGTTCCAGCATCTTTGGTAGCCTGACGCTGAGAATCATTGAAGTACGCAGGTACTGTGACAACTGCATTGGTAACGGTCTTCCCAAGATAAGCCTCTGCAATTTCCTTCATTTTTGTCAAAACCATAGAAGACACCTCCTCTGGATAAAAGTTTTTTGTCTCTCCCTTATATTCTACTTGGACCTTGGGCCTGCCAGCATCATTCACCACCATGAAAGGCCAATGCTTCATATCAGACTGGACAACAGCATCATCAAATCTCCGTCCAATCAGGCGTTTGGCATCAAAAACTGTGTTGGTGGGGTTCATCGCAACTTGGTTCTTCGCAGCATCACCGATCAATCGTTTGGTGTCCATGAAGGCGACATAACTTGGGGTGGTCCGGTTTCCCTGATCATTGGCAATTATTTCCACTTTCCCGTACTGGGAGACACCCACGCAGGAGTAGGTGGTGCCAAGATCAATGCCAACTGCAGGTCCCTTAGACATGGTTGCTTATGTGTAGGTCTGGCTCGGGTTGAGAAGAAGACAGCAATCCAAAGATCTAGCCCCGCGTTCAATGAGAACCACTTTCTTACATTTCTAACAAACACCTCTAAGGCCTAGAGAATGGACCTATGGAGGGCTACACAATTTCGAAACCCTAAAAGCAGGTTTGGGATACTTTGAACAGGGAATCTCAGTTGCTGAACACCCAGACTGTGATCTAGAAGTGGAGGAGAGTATAGGCTCTAGGTGGACACATTCCGTTGGCCCTGTGGACTCCTTGCCTTGAAGAGACTGATGTATCTAGAAGAGAGCTAGAGCTTTGTCTCACAAAATGTAGGTTTCAAGGGAGGGCCCTTGTGTCTCAGTGTAAGGGTGATATGACATTACTTCCTTGTATAAAATGCTTAAGTCATATCCTGTAACCCACTGAATTTTGTCTAAACTCCTTAACATAGTACACAAAGCCTAGCACAACCTGATTTCGGCCAATTTTCACACCTTTTCTCATTTCTCCATGAACTTTCACCTCTCGTTATAGTTTAATCTAAACCTCCAGGCAGAATTAATTGCTTTCTCATGCTTTGTTGGTCCTCCACGTTACTCTTGGATGCACTTCCATTAAAGGATGTATAACATGGCGTTGTTATTACTTGCTTAGCTGCCTTTCCTATCAGCTGGTAAGCTCCTTTTTTTTTTTTTTTTAAAGATTTTATTTATTTTACAGACAGAGATCACAGGTAGGCAGAGAGGCAGGCAGAGAGAGAGGAGGAAGCAGGCTCCCTGAGGAGCAGAGAGCCCGATGTGGGGCTCGATCCCAGGACCCTGGGATCATGACCTGAGCCGGAGGCAGAGGCTTTAACCCACTGAGCCACCCAGGCACCCCAGCTGGTAAGCTCCTTAAAGCGTGTTTTGGTCTTTCATCGACTTGTAGCCAATCTTTATTAAGGGAATAGTGTCTCCTTTTTAGGAAACTATTCCTCCCTCTCTCCACTGACATGCCCCTCTACTCTAATATGAGATTCAAATAGTAGCTAATGTCCAAACTCATCAAATTGTACGCATTTAATATGTATAGTTCTTTGTATATCAGTTATACCTTACTAAAACTGATGTTAAAAAAAAAAAACAAAAAACAAAATACAAAAAACTTGTCCTGCCTCTGTGGCCACAGTGACTAGGAGCATGTGACCCATGCTGGGCCAGTCAAGTTCTTCTCCAGGATTTTTAAACCTATAACTGTATGGAGAGAGAATTCTCCTTCTGGTAGTGAATTCAGAAATGTGGAGCCTTGAGTTCCTGGAGTTCCTGAATGTTTTATGTCAGCTTCATGGGAGGAGCTGCCAAAACAGAAAGTGAACTGGGATAAGAAATGGGAAGAAGACAACTTGAAAGCACTCAAGCCTCTGATTCCTGTTGCTTTAGCCATTTCTGAGTTTGAATATGTGAAACAATGAATTCCCTTTTTGTCTCAGCTAATTCAAATTTGGTTTTTGTGATTTGCAACCCAAAGAATCCCATAAAGTTTTCCTCCAGGGAAGAGGCCAAAGTTTGCTCACTTATGTATCCCAAAATCTAGCTTAGATCCTGGCCAGAGTAGGCACTCAAGACGTTTATTTATTATTTTAAGGCAAAATGTAAATTAGTTGAATTTGATTTACTGAGAACCATGCTGGTAGGTCTAAAATGAAAAGAAAGCATCCAGTGTTATTTAGGTGTATTGGGAGAATAAGAGCTTGATGGTTTGTATGACTGAATGTGGGGAAAACAGTGAAAAAGTAGAACAATTGCAGAAAAAGAATAAATCTGTTGCCAACTTGGCAAAGTGAACTATAGGAAGACAAAAATGTGTATTTCCCTTCCCTATTCCTCAATAGTTTTTAAACTAAAGCTTCTTTTTATAAAATATAATGCTCCCTGGGGTGCCTGGGTGACTTAGTCATTAAGATCTGCCTTAGGCTCAGGTCATGATCCCAGGGTCCTAGGGTTTAGCCCCTCATGGGGCTCCCTGCTCAGCAGGAAGTCTGCTTCTCCCTCTCCCACTCCCCCTGCTTGTGTTCCTTCTCTCACTGTGTCTCTCTCTATTGAATAAATAAATACAACTTTAAAAAATATATAACACTTCCTCTCATAAAATAATGTAATTGTGCTTGTGGTTATTAAAAATGGAAACTAGAGAGTGTAACTTTCCTCCCTGAGCGCTGTTGTAGCTCACCATCCCAGCTGGGCTTCAGAAGGCAGGGGAAGGGGGGAAAGTGAGAGTGGGGAACTGGGATGCCTTCACCACAAATGGAATTACTTATTCCCAAATAAGAATGGGATCTTCACTGTACCTCCCTCAGGCATTCAGTAAAAAGAAGGGGGGCTAACAGTGACAGAAAAATGCAACCGTATCTTCACCAAGCAGGTCTGGCTGGTTTAGGACTATGTGTTTTGCCATCTCAAATGGTTGTACCAACAAAGAGGTCATGAATAGTACAAACCAAGTGCCATTTATTCCTGGAGCTGGATGGGAGCTCAGAGTTCATCTGTTTTCAACAGATCTGCTGTCTGATCCCCTCCATACTGCCATTGAATTAATTTCTAGTTCCTTCTTGAACCCACTCATGAAGAGACATCCATGTCTCCAGACAGCCCATTCCATCTATGGACTGTTAGAAAATTCTCTGTTACAGTGGGCTGAAAGCTAGTTTATGGTATTTCCTGCCATTGATTCTAATGCTCTTGTTTAAGTTCTTGGAAAATAAATCTACTCCTCTCATAGTCCTTTAGATACTTGAGGCAGCTACCACGTATGTCTAGGCGAAACATTCTAAGGTCCTTCAGCAGTCCCTCATGGGACATTAGGGCTTTAATCCCCTTTGGGGCAGACACTGAGTCATGTAGCTAGCAATTAGATGCAAAGGGCATGCACTCAGAGCCAATTCCTAATCCTTGCTGCAGGATGCACCTCAAGTCTGTGGTGTGACTTGTGTACATTACTTAACTTCTATTGACTTCAGTTTATCATTTGTAAAAGAAAGACATAATCTCTCTGAACTTCAGTTATCTCATCTGTAAAATGAAGACAATAATAGCTACGTAAGGAATTGTCTTTAAGATTATGTGAGGTAATCCATATAAAATGCCTAACACAATGCCCAGAACACACAAAGTACATTTTTATTGTTGTTGCTATTATTATTCTTTTATATTACTGTATTTTAATACTATATCTATTAGTCAATTCAAGTTTCCTTAACAAACATAACACAGACTGGGTGGATTATAAAACAGAAATCTTTTTCTCACAGTTCTGGAGACCAGAAGTCTGGGATCAAGATGCCAGCAAGGTAGGCTTAATTTGGAGGCTGCTTCCCTTGGCTTATATGTACACACCATTAGGCTTGCTGTATGTCAGATGATCACTTATTTATGCACACATGGGAAAACAGAAAGAGACTGAGAGACAGAGAGAGAAGAAAAGAAAGCAAGCTATCAAGTTTTTCTTCTTATAAGGACACTAATCCTATCAGATTATGGCTATATGTTTATGACTTCATTTAACCTTAATTACCTCCTAAGGGCCCTAATTCCACATATGGTCACCTTGTAGGGCTAGAGTTTCAATATCCAGATTTTGGGGAGAACACAATTCAGTCCCTAGCATTTAATATTATACAATAGTTCCATAATTTAAAAGAAAATTATGCATCCCAGCAAAGGGGCCAGGGATCTATAAAGGCTCTCAGGTGAAGTACTGACTATAATCCACTGTTACTGAGGTAGAGAATACAGGGGAAAGATAAAAATTGAAAAGCAAGCAGATGTACGACTATAATGGAACCAGTCGTTCACATTAAGGAGTTTGTATTTTTCTCCTAAGAACAATAGGAAGACTTGGAAGAGTAAGTGAAAACATGGCCTAAGATGACTTGAGCTTTGTTAGGATTATTCTGTCTGCTCTGCAGAAAATAGATTGAAGGGGATTTAATCCTGTAAGAACTCTAACACGCACATATGAAAGAGTTGTCCTCAGTGTGGTGGGAAGAGAAAAGACGGATTGCATGGAGCACTGGGTGTGGTGCATAAACAATGAATTCTGGAACAGTGAAAAGAAATTAAAAAAAAAAAAGAAAAGAAAAAATAAAATGAGGAAGAGAAATGAGAAAAAAAAGAAGAAGTATTAAGAATCTGGGCACAAATCCTAAGGATAGAATTTGAACTCAAACCTTAATGGCTATTATTCAGCCTTTCTAATAACTAGTAGCACCCCACCCCCTGCCATTCACCCCCTCCCACAGCTTTTCTCCAATCTCCAATTTTCTCTGATGGTTGTGGAAGAGTGAATTTTGGGTGCTGTTACTAATTAGCATAGTGTAAGATAAGCAGCAATTTGGTTGGAACATTTTAATAATAGTTATTTTCTCTTTTGCCTGTATTTAAAAGTTCTAATCTAATGAATAAATTATCTTCAGAGATCTAAGTTATTTCTAGTTTTGTTGTTCCATCTGATATGTTAATTTCGTCAACAGATTTATTTTAATAAGGAAAGAAGAAACTAAAAAAAAAAAAAAAAAAGTCTTCACCTTGAAGTCTAAACCAACTTTATATTAATACCCCAAGAAAGTTTGGTAAAGTAAAGAGGTCTTCACACAGAAGGGTTTGGGTGATGAACATCACAGAGCATTTTTCACACCCAAAGATGGGGCATTCCTAAATCAGAGTCAGCGAAACTTCTTTGGAAAAATTTTTAAAAACTACTTGGATGAGGTTGTGTTATCTTTGAACCAATAGCCAGAAGGTATAACAGAAATAGCAGTGGACCAGAAACTCCAAGACTGAGTTCTAGTTTTGGCTTTGCACTAAGTAGACGTGTGATGCAGCACAAGACAATGGCTTTTCTGGATCTCAATTATTCTTGGAAAACAAGGGAGGGAGAACAGATCACTTATAAAGCCTTCACAAGCATGTGCTTATTGTGTCAGGTTCTTCTCAAGTAATGGGAGAATGAACAAAACAAGTAAGATCGCTGATCCCATTTGAGCATTCATTTTTATGACAAAGCATAATTTTAAAGTGGACATATTCATTCATAAATAATAGGATATCCCATTCAGATGGGATAAGTATTTAAGAAAATGAAATAGGCTAGTGATGTATAGAGAGGTGCATGTTGTTGGAATCAACTATTTATATAGGATGGGTATCAGGAAAACTTCTCTGATGAGATTCCTTCTTTTCTAAAGTCTAAATAATGAGAAACAGTTATCCACACAAAGATCTCAGGTAAGAGCATTTTAGGCAACCAGAGTAGCTAGAGCAAGGTCCCCAGTGGTGGACCGACTATTCTAGGGATAAGTGTGATCAGTGTGGCTGGAGCATAGTGAATGGAGAGGAAAGTGATATGAAATGAGGTCATAATAGTGGACAGTGGCCAGATCCTATAAGATCCTAAATCAGAGTCGGTGAAACTTCTGTTGAACAATTTTTCTATAGGAATGGTTTATATTTTATTCTAGCCATCATGAGCAATTTGACTCATTGAACAGTTTTAGTCAAGTGAGTAAATGGTGGTTTTTTTTTTTTTGCTTGTTTTGTTTTTAGAGATGACTCAGAGTACTGGGTGGAGATGGGCTCTATTCATGTAAGAATGAAGCAGAGGCAGTAGGTATGAGTCTGCTGCTGTAATCCAGCTGAGAGACAGTCATAGCAGTGGAAGTTGTGGGACAAACAGAATTGGGACCTGTCACAGAGGTTGAGTCAAGAGTTCTTGCAAAGGAGTGGACTTTTTGATCTATTGGTCTCTAAGAATCCATTATTCTGTGTTCTTTTCTGAGTTCCCCTCCCTCCCTGTCTACATATAGGAGGTGGTTAATTGCGGTGAGAAAAATGGTTTGTGGTTATGAGATCAATTTGAGTAGCTGCAGAAAGATCATAGACTGACCTCGCATCCCCTATCATGGTGCTTCATCTCACTGAGTCAATGGAACATCCGATGGGAGAAATATCTCTGATGCATGGTAAGTAAGTAGAGAGTAGCTGCTGGCATTGAGACAAACCTGAATCTTCTAACAAAGCAAAGACTCCTTTCTGCATTCTTTCCCTCTCAAATTTGTTCCCAAGAACTTGGTACATTCAGTTTGGCTGTAGTGGAGACAGCTGTTTCAAACAGAATTAAATCCAATTTCCATGGCATTTTGCACACATGCAGATCTTGGCATTCAAATGATTCATGAGTGCAATTAATAAATGGCAGCATTATTTTGGAACACTTAGTGCATTAGGTTTTTAGGAAATGCAGTCTACCTAACTTTTGACTAGTTATACTCAGTTTTCCATAGTCATGTCTCTGTGGTGTGGGGCTACTTATCCCTACAACATAATTATATTCCTTATCAAGCTGAATAGTAATATATAATTCTTTTCTCACCATGATCCAAATAATGGGATGTGTCCATTTTTGAAGAGCTAACATATCAAGCCCAAGATCCTAAAAAGGCCATGTTGTTTTTAAACCTACTAAGAATGTTGTTGGTATCTTTGGGATCTGGCCTCATCAACAATTTTCTTGTACAAGTGACTCTACCCAGGATATCCGGGAGACCTAGAGACTGAATCCAATCATTCAGCAGATATTTGAGCCTCTTACTCCATGCAAGATACTGTGCTAAACACTGGGGGAACCACAAAACATAAAAACATAATGACAGCTCTGTGCTCCACCTAACTAACTGTCCACTTGGGAAAGCTGTGCAGAAAAGATTAAATAACGGTGTGAGAACTAAAAAAATAATAATAATATAAGACAATCCACAATTATAGGATAAGATCTGGTGACAAATAGCGGCTTATAACTGTGCTTCTCAAGCTATTACATGCATACAAATCTCTTAGGCATCTTGTTGAAGTGCACATTCTTTTTCTTCTTTCTTTTTTGAAATGCACATTCTGATTCAATAGATCTGGGGGTGGGGTGGGAATGAGTTCTTAGCTGATGCCAATGCTGATGACTTTTTACCAAATTTTGGGCAGCCAGGGATTAGAGCTGAGATCCCAAAACTATATGATGAGGCATCCCAGGGTGCCACAGCAAATTCACAGAGGCACCATGGGATATTTTTTCACCAAGAAAAAAAAACAGTATGGCTTATCATCTGACATGTGAGCTACTATTAGTTCATAGTTTTGACATTAGGTCATGTACATTGCTTTAATATTATTCTATCTTTGCAAAACTGGATTCTTGGCAGTTATTGTGATAAATATGCAAGTCCTTTTCCAAAAACCATGTGGAACAGGCAAGGAGGGTGGCAGTGTCCAGTCTGATTTCAAAATTTGAGAAGTCATGCAATGCCTTATAGGCACATACATCCATTAGTAATTATAATTGTATAAGAATAAAATTTTAAATAGCAGCTTTCTTTGAATTTATAGGTACTATTTCATTCAAACAGCTGCTAAGTTGCTAGGACATAATTTACTAAGTTGTTTGGACATAACTACTAACTGATGAAGACTATTAGGTATTTCTTTTGGCCAAAGGACACCATGAAATAAAAGGGAGACACTTAAGATGCTGTGAACAGAGAAGGTTGGAAATCTCTGGGTTAGACAATATGTATCATGAATTCAGAGAGGTTTGAAGTGATCAGGAAAGAACACATGGAAATTGTACAACCTCAGTCAGGTCTGCAAGAAAAACAATATGATTGCACTCCCTAGATTTTAAGAAATGAACGAATACAAGCTTTGATTTACATATTGATTCTATATCTCTACTTCCCTCTTTTCTTTGGTGTCTCTTTGAATGCACATAGATTTCTACTCAAGACTCCCTTTGAGTCTTCAACCTCAAATCAGATTTACCTCCAATATCTTATGACATGTGTTCTAATCTAGAATGTGGTTTTAGGGTACTGGGCTATGTGTTTGGTACCAAGGTAGTCCTTCCTTGGTGAATAATGACAATGCTACCTGGGATTCTTCTCCATGTCTGCAAACCACAATATGTTTCTGTGATTCAAATTTTTCAGAAAACCGTATTTTTATTTTCATTGTCCTGACATCATTAATTATTGTTAAGTAGACTTATTTTTTATTATCCTCTTTTATTGGGTTTTATTTTAGGAATAAACCAGGTTTCTTTTTTCCCCACAGAATAAATTTAACTATTTCTAAAAGGTACTTGAACATGAATATGTTAATAAAATTTGTGGCTGATCTCACCAGTCACTTTATTCTCTGACCCAAATGGTTTTGAGTTTAGAGCAATAGGTAGTGGTGAGCTGATACAAAACAGTAGTGAGGTATAACAGTGTCATTTAGTGCAGACTGAAAGGAGGGACAACCAGGAAACGGTGGCAAAGCTCTACTGTGAGGTGACAGTGACAGTAGAAATGAAAAGAAAAAGATGGCTATTAAAAGACTTTAGTTTCTGGCTATATATGATGTAAGGCAGAAGGAAGAGGCAGAGATCATGCCAAGTGTCCTGGAGGTCTGGGTGACTGGGAGACTGGTATAGAAATATTGGAAAGTCAAAAGAGAAGAACCCATTTTGGAGGGAAGAGGTGAGTTTGGCTTTTGACACTAAATTTCAGGTGATGGTGGAAAGATACCATTGCAGTTAGGGCTGGAGATAGGAAGACAGGGGGCAGAGATTCAGTCAGGTAAGAGGTGAGAATAGACACATCTTTTAAGGAAGGATAGGGATACAAGGTCAGTCAGGGCTGAATTCTGGGAAGCATCTAATCTGACAGGACAGCAGGATAAAACAGAGCCAATAAGCTAAACATAGAAGGGAGAGTCAGAATGCTCCAAAGAGAGAAGCATAAGGTTCCGGAAAGAGTAATGATAATTTTCATCTACCAAATGCTTCACAGATGCGAAGTATGATCTTAGGTGTTTCCCAAATGCTGTTACATGGAATGCCCACAATAAATTCTGAGATGGATATTACCATCTTCGTTTTACAGGTGAGGAAATCGATGGGCAGAGACACAATGCAATTTGGCCAAGATGATTCAGTTAGTAAGTGGAAGAATTTGAATCCAAGTTCTTGGTTTGAACCCAAAGTGCTTGCTTGTCCTCGAAAAACTTTCAAAAACAGAAATGAAGTTGTGACTTGTTAGAGCAAAAGGCCAAATCTTTTGGTCTTTACCAACTCCCTAGATGAGCTTCAGGGAGTTTATTAATCTTAAAGTTATGCAGAAATTTTTGTTGTAAAAAAATACATTACATATATTTTTTGTTTTGATGAAGTAGTCTATAACTTCTACCAAATTACCAAAGATATTTTGAGTTCTCCCCCAAATTTAAGAACAGCTGTTCCAGACAGCTGTTTTATAGAGCAGTGATTTGTAAGGAGTTGTGGACTAAACAGGTAGTGAGGAAGACAAAAATAGTATGTGACATATTCAAGAAATTTGGCTCTGAAAGAAGGAAAATGCCATGGTAGTTTGAAGAGGCGGAAGAGGCAAGTAAAAAAAATTTTTTTAATTATTATTGGGAATCTATGAACCTGTTTGGCAATAGAGGGGAAGACTCCAGTGAAGAGACAGTGATGAGTTGGGGTGGGAGGGGGGGCAGGAGCTACCTGAGGAGGAAGTTCACCGGAGACAGGGGAGGAGGCTGGCATTCTCTCCTAAGTACGCTGGCGGGCTTCATGCCTCCACGAATCATTGCTGTTGTTTCATTAGCTGGTTCAGTAATATTCTAGGAACATTTGCTTTCTGAAACACCGTCTGGAAAAAAAGGGGGGCGGTATGGGAGAAAGAGAGAGAAAGAGGAAGGGAGGGATATAATAAGGGAAGAAAGGAACGAGGGAAGGTAGGAAGGAAGGAAGGTAGGAAGGACAGGAAGGAAAGGGTAGGAAGGTGGGCGGGAGGGAGGAAGGGAAGAAGGAGAGAAGAAAGCAAGAAGGAAAGAAGGAAACCTATAGTGTTTCTGTAACAGAGAATGAGGAGATGGAGGGGAGGGAGAATCAGGGCTGGAAATGAAATGTTCCTAAGTCTGTCTTTATTTCTAGGGGTCAAGTCCAATTCTGTGACAATGTCAACCTCACACATCAAGAGGAGGTGGAGATTCCCAAGGACAAATGCCATACAAAGCCTTCAGTGATGCTCTAACTGAAGAGCCCACTCTGTCTTCCAAGGACGGTCATTTTTGAACTTAGAAGGAGGGGGTGGGGATCAAGCTAGGCTGTTTTTATTACAAAATTCTTCATCTCTTTTTATCTCCTGGGTTTCAGATGCATTTAATTATCCTCCCTAAATGCCATATTCTGCTCTTAATGAAAATCCCTTTTTTAAAAACTTATTGATGCAAAATGCAAATTAAATTTGATGCTTTGTTTCCATGAAGGAAAATATAGAGTGCCATGGACTGTAAGCATTGTGTTTTGGAACTTGTTTTTAAACAAAAATAGGATTTTATTATCGTTATCAATAGATGCTCATGGAATATCTAAGATTAAATTTAGCTCATATTTGCAACACCTGGGAATTATTAAAGAATTCACTAAGGAATCCATAGCCCCAGAAGTTTCTGATTAAAAAAAAATACACACATACACAGTTTTCATTAGCATGAAATGTGTTTTCTGGTTCTATGATGTGCTAGGCATTTTGCTGTCTCTAATTCAAAGGCACTGAGAATCAAATAAGCAAACAAAGATAAGCAAATTAATAACTATAATACCAATAACATTTATTGAGCACTTACTATGTGCCAAGCACTGTTCTAAATGCTTTATAAGTATTGCCCATTTAAATCCTTACAATAAACCTATATTATCAGTGCTATTACTGTCTTCATTCTACAAATGAGAAATCTGGGAGAAAGAAGAGCGAAACAACATGGCCAAATTTACACAACTAGTGAGTGATGGCTCCAGGCAGCCCATACTGGTAACCATAAATGCAGTTAGTTATGGAAAGATGCCCAGACAGAAGGAGAGGGACTGATAGGGGATGGAGGATGCTTCCTGGTGCAGGTGATCTTTGACTTGGGTTCTTCAGGATGAAGGAGGTGGTGGGATTATAGGCAGAGAAGTCTGAAACAGCAGGGTGAGTTCTGGAACTTGGGCAGTTTGGTATTATAGGGTATGTTGCAAAAGAGGTAAGGACTGGGTGGGAAGTACAATGGGACAGATGGTCAGAAGGCATATCAGGAAGGACCTTGAGTGCTGCCCTAAGCAGGTTAGACCCTATTGTGTGACATGTAGTATGCATAGGCAAAACACCAAAGCTGGGTGTACGAATATCTTATTCTTTGAACTGCTCTGGATTCTTAGTTTTCTGGGCTGCTTTTTTTCTGTGTGTGTGCCCTTTTTCTTTTTTAAATCATACTAAAGAAAAAAGAAAAGAAGAAAAACACCGAAGGAATCACAAAGGTTTATTAAAGCAATTCAAGTTTGTTAAATTTTAACTTATGGTTGACTCATGTCCTTGATTAGTAAATAACACACCTGCTCTGTATCCCTTAGATTGATGAAATTAAAATATTGATAAATTCATGATTAATAAAAGAAATCAATATAAATATAGGAATAAATAAAAAGAGGGATAGGAAACATTTTTTATAATAAGCCTATTGTCCACCATGTTTTTGAAAAGAGCATGTTTCTTGAGTGTTTATATAATAATTTACTTTATACTTTCACTTTAGGTTCTGCCCTCAAACAATTCAAAGCTTTATTCTGGGGGCAAATTTCAGTCCAGTATGTATTATGTGATCTATGTATTTCCTGCCTCTATGCCTCCAGGCCCTCTACCTTTCTAGAGATATAGTTTCTTTGAGTATACACATTAAATAGTGTGTGGCCCCTTATGTTCCAAAACCCCACCTCCAAGATTACTAGAGTTTCCCAGGGGTCTCACATGATCAGCCTCCCCTCCCGTTTTGATTTTCAGCTCCCACTGGATTCTTTTCTTTTTCATAATCATACCTGCTGGTTTAGTTTTTTCTCCATTCTTGACAAAGAACTAGTTTCTTGTTAAAAAGAATTTTGCCTTCCTTCTGGGCCAAGGTAAACTGCAAACAGCTTTTAAAATAACAATGTTTTCTTTCTTATTACAATAATAGCTTACAATATTACATGTATTATAATTCCATAGTAACTTACAGCTTTCAAAACATTTTCACAATAGAGCGGTATGATTGTTCTCGTTTTAGAGGAGAATGGAGGAGGGAACTAACATTTATCGTCTGTCTTTTATAAGCTAGGTATTTTGTGCTTCCTGCTTTGCATGTTTTAGCTCATTAGCATATATAATCTAATTAAGCACATTTCCTTTGCAACAATTTTGCAAGGTAGGCATTTGTACTAGTTATCTATTGCCGTACAAATTACATCAAAATTTAGCAGCTTTAAACAACAATATTCAGGATCTCACAACTCCTGTGGGTCAGTAACTGGGATATGGCTTAGCTGGTTACCTCTGGGTCAAGGTCTCTGGGGGGGCTCCAGTTCTGCTGCTGCTGGTCTGGGCTGTGGTCTCATCTGAAGGAAGGGGAGGATCCAATTCAAACTTATTCACATGGCTGTTGGGAGGCTTCAGTTCCTAACCTAGCTGAGATATGCCTCAGTTTATTGTCAAGAAGGCCTCCCCACAGAGCCTCACAATATGGCAGCTAACTCCTCCTACAATGAGTAAGCAAGAAAATAGAAAGAATTCTCAATTTGGAAGCCACGATTTCTTTGTAACCTAAGCTCAGAAGGAACACCTCAGAAGGGATAACTTTTACTATAGTCTGTTTGTTGGAAGTAAACATGGATCCAGTCCATACTCAAGGGGAGTGGATCACATAAGGGCATGAATACCAGGAAATGGATGATCAGGGGCCCTTAGAAGTTGTTTCCCATAGCATTATGATGCCCACTTTCCTGAGAGAGAAAAAGAGATGTTAAAGAGATTAAGTAACTGGAGCAAAGTCTTACAACTAGCTCATGGAAAAGCCAGTAATTAACTCTGATTTTAAGGTTTTAACTAGAAAATATACATATATTGGCTCCAAACATCTCTTTAAAAAAAAAAAAAAAAAAGACAAAGAGCTAAATCATAAGGAAACAAACTCATATCAGCAATTTATTGAAAACGAGACAGAACAAAACAAAGATCCCTTCCAATGACTTCTGGGGTCAGTACATTTAGCCACATTCTTTACTCCTTTGGTTCCCAAATGCTGGTCTGTATCTACGAAACAGTTTTGGCCAGTCTGCAGAAAACTGAGAAAAATAAAAATCATGTAGAAGTTTTTCATAAAGGTAAATATTCAATTAGAAAGGCTCTTCTTTTTTCTTTTTCTTTTTTATTGTGGCAAGAACAGGTAATATGAGATCTACCTTCTTAAAAAAATTTAAGTGTGTAGTACAATATTGCTGACTCTAAGTACAATGTTGTACAGCAAAGATCTAGAATTTAGTCATCTTGTATAACTGATATTTTAGTCACTGAATTGTAACTCCCCATTCCTTGTCCCCCTGGACCCTATTAACTACCATTCTACTTTCTGTTTATATGAGTATGACTATTCTAGATATCTCATGTAAGCGGAGTCATGTAGTATGTGATCTTCTGGAACTGGCTTATTTTCACCTACCATAATATCCTCAAGTTTCATCCATATTGTCATGTGTGGCAGGATATAGAAAACCCTAAAGTAAAAGGACTTTCCAAAAAAAAGTAAAAGGGCTTTCTTTACTCTTGTTTTTATTTTGGGTTGTCAAAATGTTCATTCTTTTATAATGTGCTGGCAGTAACAGAATGGCAGTTTTTCTAAAAGGGTATGGTTCTCATTTGACAAAATGCATAATATAAAATACTCTGAGAGATTCCTAGATATTATCTGAAATTTAACTGGTTTTTGCAGTTCAAGAATTTCAAGTCTTCTGTTTCACACCATAGTTTTTTTGTTGTTGTTGTTATTGTTGTTTTTTAATTTATTTGACAGAGAGAGAGAGAGCACAAGAGCACAAGCAGCGGAAGTGGCAGGCAGAGGGAGAGGGAGAAGCAGGCTTTCTGTGGTGCAGAGAACCTGACGCAGGGCTCAATCCTAGGACCCTGAGATCAGGACTGGAGCCAAAGGCAGCGGCTTAACCTACTGAGCCTCCCAGGTGCCCTTTCACACTGTAGTTAAATGACCCTGTAAGTGGCCCCAACGGTTGGAATGATGACCGTGAGTTTGGGATATGTTCCTCAAATGTTAAAGAAAGGATAAAATGTGTTTAAAGCATTTAATAAGACAAAAAGGTGGGATTTTATTTATACAGAGTAAAATAATTGATTTTCCCCCAAATTTTTAAAAATAAACTTTAAAATATTACGGTAGATTTACAGAATGTGGTACAGAGGGTTCTCCATACCCTTTACCCAGCTCCTTTTTTGTTAACATCCTATACTACTATGATTCATTTGTCATAACTAAAGGACCAACACTGGTATAATACTGTTAACTAAGCTCCACTGTTCTTTAAGATTTCACTGGTTTTTCTCTGACATCACCATTTGTGAAAGATATAAAAAATCTGAGTTCCAGATTCTTAGGATATAACTCCACAAATTCCAGACTTCTGCAACAGCAATCTTTCTAAAGCACAAATTTTCTTGTATCTTCACTTTAAGACCCTTAAAATCTTTCAGTGGCTCCCAAAGATTGCAAAATTAGTCATTATTCAATAATTTCATACCATGATCCAGGAACTATGTTATTACTGGTGAATTAAAAAGATATATGATATATGTTGGATCTCAAGGGATTTCAGATCCTCCCATCTTCCTTTTGACTTCTGGATACATTATCTTCCTCTGAGAATAGTTCATTCCATTTCTCATGTAAATTAAGTTAGCTGCCTCCTATAAATTCTGTCAAATTTTCATCTGTGCTCATTACTTTGAACAGCACAAAATACACATAACTTTGGGAGTGAGGCAAAAATGGGGAGAAAAAAAGAGAGAAGCTCTTAATATTGATGTTTGAATATTTTTTGATGATTGAATATTTTGAGAGAAACAAAGAAAGCTATAGGGTATAGGTGGCAGAAAACTAAACAGAGGATCAGAAACAACACAAAAAGGAGTGGCCAATTTGACTCGGAAAGTTTGGATCAGGACCATTTTCTGTGAGGGTAGCATTAAGCTAAGACTTTTTTTTTTTTTAATTTAACATTTAACCATTTGAAGTGCATTTCAGTCTCATTAAATACATTCAAGTTGTTGTATAACTGTCACTACTAACCATCTCCACAACTTTTTCATCATCCTAAACCAAAACTCTGTACCTATTTGACAATAATTGAAAATAATTTCCCATTCCCCTCTCCATATTTATATAAAATTAGCTTTGAATTATATAATTACATAAATAATTAGCTTTGAATTTTTATATATTACATATAAAAGCTTTGAATTTATATATACACAAATAAATATAGATTATTATATATCTATAAATTCAAAGCTAATTATCTAAAATCTAAGAATGTTAGTGCTTAAAGCCCTTCTGTCTTAACATGTATAAATATATTATAATCCCAGGTACCTTTTACACAATTAGAGGAGACACAAAAGTTCACTTTTGGAAACACTATTATAATATTATTTGCTAAGTAGTTTGAAAGGATAGACAGAAATATAATTCGTTAAATATTATTTGCTCCCCACTGTCATAATAGTTGATACTCATCCTTGGGCATAATATATAAAAATTAAAGATATATATGCTTAGAACTAATGGTATACCGATATGGTACTTATAAAATGTTTTGTTCTTCTATTTTCCAAAAAAATTCTGTCTTTATAATAAGTATTGGAAATGTAAAATAAGAATTACTAAGGCTCAATTTTGAATATAGATTAATCATGTACCTAATCAGAACCTATAAAAGCCTCCAATCTGCAGAGCTCTTAAGTTAGTAAACTGAAAACACAGGGAAAGAAATAAATGACTTGGCCAACAAGATAGAATGTAAGAGTGGGAAAAAAAAACCACAAGAATTCCAGAACCCAGGAGACACAACTATTTAAAAAATTATGTTTGGGTCATAGTTTTAATGTGACTAAGCTAAGCCTTTCAGATAGTTAGGTTTCTACTAAATGGAGGTTGTTGTGAGTTGAATTGTGCTCTCCCAAAGATATGTTCAAGTGCTAACTTTTTTGCAGATGAAATCAAGTTAAGATGAAGTCATGTTGAACTTAGGCTGGGCCTGAAAGCAATGATTGATGTCTTTATAAGAAGAAGGAAACATGGACGCAGAGACACACAAGAAGAATGTCATGTGACAACAGAGGCAAAGATAGGAGGGATGTGTATACAAGTCCATGAAAACCAAGGATTTCTGGCAATCACCAGAAACTAGGATAGTGGCATAGAACAGATTCTCCCCCACACCCCGTAGAAGGAACCAACCCTGCTGGCAACCTGATTTTGGACTTCTAGGTTCCAGAACTGTGAGATGATTTCCGCTGTTTTAGGTCATGCAAGTTTTTGGTAGTTTGTCACTGCAACCCTAGGAATCTAATACAGATGAAACATGGAAGAATGTGGAAGAAAAAAGAGTAGACAGAAGACTCAGCATAGTAAAGAATTGGGGTATGAGACAGCCTGGGCAGCATTTTATGGAAGACCCTCAGGAACATTCCATTGGTGGGGTTTTAGATCCCTGACCCTGCCATTAATGGCTTATTACTGCTATCTAAGTGTCCTTTGGCAATGTTCATTTAGACCTTCTAGAGCATGAGCTGCATATCTACAATAAGGGGGAACAAGGTCTGAAAATAACACTATTATACATTTTTGCTTGCTCTATGCATTTCTCTAAAAATTAGGAAGAATTTGTCCTTTTATATTCTAAATATGGTAAAGAGAAAGCTCTAATTGGATATCTGCCCTAGGAAAAGTAATAAAAAGAACCATTCTCCTTGCTTTTCTTACTGGAACATTAATGCTGACTTGGCAGTAGGCTGAGGGTAAATTCCTCTGTATCTGTCCCTTGCCAAGGAACTCATATAACACTGGGACCTAGGATGACTGACTGGGTGGAGTGGGAAGGCAATGAGTGGCCCCAGGGAGAAGCTGAATGCTAGAGATGATAAGTTGCCTTTTAAGGAGAGTGGGCCTGATCAGCTTTGATGAGTGAGATGTATTCAGGAGGGGAGCATCCAACATTCTCTGAACAGGGCTCAACTCTCCACAAAATGAATATTGAACAAGAATTTGAAGAGTATTGGTTTTGAAGTGGCATTGGGTTATTCAGCTTTAATGGGGAAAAGTTGGAGGACAGGCAAACACTTGCATTTCTCTACCTGTCCTCATAGAACTCCCCCGATGTACCTAAAATAACAGCTATCATAAAATGAGCTCTTCCTATGTGTCAGGCACAGGGCTAAGTAATTTATGAACAAGATTAGTTTTGATCTATAAGTCAACCCTAGAAGATAGACACTATTATTACTTTATATGATAAGTGGGGAAGCTGGGACTTTGAGGGGCTAAGAAACATGCCCAAAGGCACATGACCATATAAGTGATTCAGCTGAAAATGATAACCAATCTGGATTTTGGAAGGTGACTTAATCAGGAGAGTGATGATGAAAAACACAGGAAAGGAGAATGGCATCAGATCTTAGACCCCCTTGCATGTCCCAATAAGGACTTTGGACTTTATAAGTAACAAGAACTTATTGAAAAATGTTAAGCAGGGGAGCCAAAGAGTGCTCAGCATTTAAGAGGTCTTTGAGAAATATCCATTGAATGGATGCAATCAAGCTATGGTTTACAAGCTATGGAGAAAGGATTGTGGGAATGCAGGGCTGAAGCAAGAGAGACCAACTAGGAGGCTGGTGAGTAATGAGATGAAGGAGAGGTGAAATTTCTTAGCAGGCCACAGAGCCTGTAATGAACTTCTTTCTGTTTTCTTTTATTTAAAGAAATCTCACAAACTTGAACAAGGGTGTCTGAGGAATGACCGCATGCTCTCCTGCATCTCACCAAACTCATCCTAGAACATTTAAAACCCATCTCAGCAGCATCAACAACATGAATCCTTCTTTGTGGAGAATTTACAGACCCCCTTGGAGCCAAATAGACCTGGAGCTCAGATTTGTGCCTTATCTGGTGTTCTTCCTTCTTTTCACCCTAAATCTGGTCCTTTCTGTTGGGGAGTGGCTGAACTTATCACCCGAGTGTCATGCCTCTGCTTTACCAGGCAAGCAATAAAGTCAGATGTTTCACATTGTATTTGGTGGTCTTTATTTCCTTCTAAACTTCTCAAGCTTGGGCTACAACTATCTGCATATTGGTAAACCCTCTATACCAGCTCTTCTCAATGCCTTGCATGTCCCAGAATGTGGTATACTTATCCCACATTTATTACCTTTTAAATGTTGTTTCTTCTATGGGAGGCTATTTCTTTTCTTGTTTAACTCATGGAGTTTTCATTAATCCTTAGAGATTTAGCTCATGTTTTAACCTCTCTCTAGGGCCTTTTCTTTGGTCCTGCTCCCTTGTCTTCCAAGACCAAGGTTGTCTTCCAGGATGTATTGTCTTCTTGGTACTCATGTCAACATTTCTTTAATTACACTGGTGCACACTGAGCCTTTACACAATAACATATTATTTCATTAGGGTCTTCACATGCTTGTTTATGCATTCAACAAGCCCTGATTGAAAATCTACTATGCATTAGGCAATGGACACTGCAGGAATTTAGTACTTGTGTTATGGGAGCTCTCACCTCTACAAATCCATATGGCTTCATTACATGTTTGTTTTACAATTCTATAACATTTTCATAAATATTAACAACTTCCTTACATAGCCTTCTTTGGATTTGTAGTGAAACCAAAAGCAATGTCAGGAGCCTAGAAATGAAATCTTTGCTCAGTGTAAAATGGGCTAAAATGGCTTCATTATTCTACTTTTGCATATTATAACTAAATGCAAATTTCTCTTACAGCATCTTTATTTGTACAATCAGCTTGTTTCTGATTATAAAAACAATATGGTGAGTGTGAATTAATGAAAAAATACAAAAACATATGTAAAAAACTAAAGTCATCTATAACCAAAACTGTCATAAATTGGGTTGCTTAAAAGTAACAAACATTTACTTCTCATAGTTCTGGAGGCCAGGAGATGGAAGATTGTGGCACTGGCAAATTCAGTGTTTGGTGAGGGCCCACTTCCTCACAGATAGCACCTTCTGTCTATATCCTCACATGGTGGAAATGGCAAGCAAGCTAGGTCTCTGGAGCCTCTTTTATAAAGGCACAAATCCATTTCGTGGGGCCTCTGTTCTCATGACATTACTACCCCCACCAGCCCTACCTTCAAACACCGTCGTCTCAACATATGAATTTGGATGGAGAGGAACACATACATTAACACAACAGCAATATAGATACTCTACGCCTTCACTGGGATGGTCGCTGCATAGATGTATATATTTGTCTAAGTTCATTGAACTATACATTTAAAACCATGTATGGGTGCCTGGGTAACTCAGTTGGTTAAGCGTCTGCCTTGGTCTTAGGTCATGATCCCAGGGTCCTGGGATGGAGCCACATCAGTGGGCTCCCTGCTTAATGGGGAGCCTACTTCTCCCTCTCTTCCCTGCTCATTCTCTCTCTCTTTGTCTCTCAAATAAATAAATAAATAAATAAAATCTTTAAAGAAAAAAATGCATTTTATCGCATGCAAATTATTCCTTATTTTTTTAAGTTTTAAATATTGGAATAAAAAGGGATTATAAGTAAGGAGAATTAAAAGACATAGGAAATAAATTTTAAAAGGCAGTCAAGAGTATAATGTTTAGGGAGGTACACTGAAGTGGTAAAACTATAGAAAAATGCATGGAAACAATTTTTATAAAAGTCAGTTACTTTGGCAGGAAGAGAGAAAATTTTCATGGAGTGAATGGAGGGTTTCTGAGGTGGATGTCAAAGTTCTATTTCTTTTTTTTTTTAAGATTTTATTTATTTATTTGACAGAGAGAGAGAGAGAGATCACAAGTAGGCAGAGAAGCAGGAGGAAGCAGGCTCCCTGCTGAGCAGAGAGCCAGATGTGGGGCTTGATCCCAGGACCCTGAGATCATGACCTGAGCCAAAGGCAGAGGCTTAACACACTGAGCCATCTAGGAGCCCACAAAGTTCTATTTCTTGATGGTCAGTGGTTGTGAAGATTTTTGCCATGAAATAATGCTTGTGCTTTATGAATTTTTTATGCATCTGTGTTTTTTTGATAGAAGTAAAAACAATCTTTTAAAAATTAAACAAGGAAACACAGTGAGTGTCTATAGAAAGTATATGTTCAAGGAAGACCTCTTTGAGAATTTGACTTTAAGATGAGGTTTGAAAGATAAAAAGAATCCAGCTAGGGGTGCCTGGGAGGCTCAGTCAGTTATGTGTCTGCCTTAGGCTCCGGTCCTGATCCCAGGGTCCTGGGACTGAGCTCCACATCTGGCTCCCTACTCGGGGAGGGAGTCTGCTTCTTCTTCTCCCTTTGTCTGCTGCTCTACCTGCTTGTGTTGTCTCTCTCTCAGTCAAATAAATAATGAAATCTTAAAAAAAAAAAAAAAAAGAATCCACTTACATGAAGAATATGGGGAAGCCCCAGGCTAGGGGTAACATCAGCAAATAAAGAAGTGAAAAACTGAGAAACCTGAGCATGGAGTGGAGTGCACTGGGGAGGGCTCATGAACTTGGATGCAGAGGGAAGCTGTAAATACATGCAAGGGTGTGGAAGACGAAACACAGGGCTTGGACTTCATTCCATGTGAGAAGCTGGGTTGATCCTGCCCTGTGCATATATATACTAGTTCTCAGTCAAGGACTCATGGTTGAAACCCACAGAACATCTGGATTGCCCCTGTGCACAACTCTCTTTTCTGTTGCCCTGCTGTTATGGACTGAAGGTTTATGTCACCCTAAAATTCACATGTTGAAGTCCTTACCTCCAGAATGATGGTATTGGCAGGTGGGGTCTTTGGAATGTAATTAGGCTTAGATGAAATCATGAGGGTGGGCCCCAAGGATGAGATTAGTGTCATTACAAAGAGAAGAAGAGAGACTAGAGCACTTTCTCTCTCTTTATCAGATGAAGACACAGTGAGCAGGCGGCTGTCTGCAAGCTGGAAAGAGAGCCCTCATGGGAACTAAATTGACTGGCTCCTTGATCTTCTGCTTCTAGGCTCCTAGAACTGTAAGAAATAAGTTTCTGTCATTTAAACCCCTAAACTAAACAGTCTATGGAATTTTGTTACGACAGCCTGAGCTGACTGAGACACCTGTCCTGCAGATTCTAGCTACTTCAGTTGCCTCAAATTCTGATCTTTCTGCCTCTTTAGCTCAGGGGAGCCACACACTCTACTCCCACTCTTTAGGTGGGGTTCTGATCCCTTATGTGGCGCTTCTCAGTTCTTACTCCAATCTTTGAGCTTCTGGCTGTATTGTTCCCACCTGAATCACCCAGAATCCTTAGCAACACCTGATGTGGAGAGATAATCTAGGAAGACGTTTTCTCAAATGGGCAATTCAGATAGTAAAGAACAGTTAAGCTCAAATAGAGAAAAACAGTGCACTATGGCACCATTAATACCTGAGAGTCATACCTTACTCCAAATCCAGTTTAGTATTAGAATCACCTAAGGAACATTAGAAATACATATAGATTCCTAGTGACTTTTGCTTTAGCATGTACATTTACAGGTACTTTGGGGGGATCCTCACACAACCAGCCTAACCGCAAGTCCTAAGCATATGCATTCAGGAACTCTGCTATTTATTCCCCATCTGCCTCCGTCCCTCAGTTCCATTCACTGTTCTTTGCTGCCCAATCCTGAACCCTGGGAGACTGATTCATGAAGACTCTATACTTTCAGGGATGGAGAGTTTTCTGGATTCCCTGGTTAGAGATTGGAGAGCCTGAAATCTTTTCCCAGGATCCCTCCCCATTGTTTTAATTTCTAATGTGGCTATTTTCTGTATTACTACAGCCAACAGTTTGCTGTTGCTGGCTTATTAAGCTTTCACGAATTCTGTGAAGGTAGTTGAGAAACATAGCCAGTCTTTATAAATAACGTATATAGAATTACAAGCAATATACTTAACAAAATAAATACACAAAACCCATCACTCCCTAAATATTTTCCCGCATTTATTTTGCTATCACATGTGCTCCTGAGGCTGCTTACAACTCTTGTGCTTGTATGATGGCAATCCTAGAGAAAGGTGTGCCACTCTTCATCTCTTCCCAACTCCATGGGCACTGACTTCACAGTGATAGCTTGAAATTTGCATAATGGGAGGCGTTTCTTCTTGAAAATTAGCAAATATTACAAGTAGGCTTTTTTTTTTCCCCTCCCTGAAGAACAAATTGTTCAACATTTACCAGGAAACAACCATTGAGCTCAATCACTCCAACCCTCATCACACTTAGGTAGCTCTGTACCTTCCCCTTGGGTCTTCAGGCCTAGAGATGAAGATAGCTTCTCCTTACTGTTAACACCTGCATTCTTGTTGGTTCTCCATTTCTGACCACACCCCTTGGGATAATCCCTTTATTAAACTCACTTCAATTAAATTCATTTGAGTATATCATCTGTTTTCCAATGGAAACCTGACTGATGTGGGAACCATTACCAGAGACTGGTGTTTCCACAAGTACCACTGATAGAAGATGGATAGAAGACGAAAACCATTAAGTGGGGATAGTTTTTACATTGAAAAAGATTCATTGGTCAAATAAGTCTAGGCAAGAAAGAGTGACAAAATTGGAACATTTCTTTCTTTACTCAGAGAATTTAATATAGCTGTTATGCATTGTGAATAAGGCTTAAACTTTCATGGCCATTTCTTTTTTCTAAAATATATCCTTTGTAAGCAACTTTCCAAGAAATGCTTCTGTAGAGTCATTGTAGAAATGCAGTATTCGAATGTCCTTTGGAAATGGACCTAAAAGGGAAGATTCTTAACAGTTCTCATAGTAAGTTTTTATTTTTTAAACTAATTGAGCTGATGCTGCCCTTTTTGTAAATATACAGTAACATTTCTTTTAGCCATTGACAGTGTGGAAAAAGTTCCATACCCCTGAGTACAAAACTTAAATGTCTAAGGCTTATCCCTGTAAGTAATGGGAATCAATTTAAACCATGTTGGATGGAAAACATTTTTAGATGTACAATGGCTTTGTGATGTATGTATGATAACTACTTGAAACATTTGTCGACACAATTTGGGGGTCAGTAGCTGTTGATGTGCCCCTACATTTAATGACGCCAAACTGCTGGTCTTGTGTTTTCATGGTGGGCTATAGATATTTCTCATTATTTCACTCTCTGTCAGGTTGTCAGCCATCATTGCTGATAATTGTCTATGTGTCTAATTCTAGCTTCCCTCTTGCATCTCATCTCTAATGTAGGAATCCAGATATCCAAGCTCGTTACAATTATGTATACAGTGATGGGGAATGCTTATTTGATAACATTACCAGATAAATGGCTTCTGCAGAAGAGACATAATAGACCAAACCAGCCCAAATTTAAGCTAAACCAAAACTCAGCTGAGTCTGTTCAATTGTCATAAATATGGATAACAAATTTTAAATGTAAAATGATAAACTCCAGGAAATGGGATATATTTTGTGGAAATTAACCCTTTGGGCTGAAGTTTCTATTTTCATAAGATACATTTTAAGGTACAGACAACTCTTCATTATTTGGTGAAACTAAGTCTATTTTCTTGGCAATGATTTTATCAATTTCATGTCAAACAAATTAATTCTGAAGGGAAAAATAAATGTTCACTAGGTGTTTTTGTGTTGTTTTTTCTTTCTTTTTTTTTTTTTTTGACTGGCTTTTCAATCCAGGATTGAAATCATCTCTGTGGGATGACAGCTCAGAGAACCCAAACATCTGAAGGAGACAGAACACAAAAATCACAAGAGAAACCCCCAGGAGCTCTAAAAAGGCACCCGCCTGAGGCAACACACACTTACATAAGCTTCCATTATGCATGAAGTTACGGAGGATTTTCGCAATGGCTCATGGGAGACCTATTTACATGGATTTTGTTACAAAAGCTAACCACATTTTGAGTCAGACAGAGTGGTGTTAAATAAATAAATCAAAATGTCCTCATGAAAAAACATCTTTACCAGTCAGGAGAGGTCTTTGGTGTGACTCATGACCTTGAAGGTGTATTTGGAGTTGATGAAGGATAAGTCATCAGTCCAGTTCAAGAGCTGATCATGCTCATCGATTTCTAGAAAGGTGTCATGTTTGGCTAATGCTAGGAATGTGCACTGAGGCACAAATGGACACCCACATACCCACACACAGAGAGAAGTGTTTGTTTTGTTTTGTTTTGTTTTACTTGTATATACTATGTTGGGGAAGAATTTTGAAAGAGCTTCAGCTGATTGAAGAAGATTGCTTTCTTAAAAGTTGGTATTTACTTCCTGGGCGAAAGGAATCTAATTTATCCTAAACCCAAAGAAAATTGAGTTAAGGCTGTCTAGGAGGGCAATAACCATGATAATGACAATGACCACCACTATTCTTCAAGTTTCTACTATGAGCAGTGTACGGGTATTTTATATTCATTTATATTCATAAACCTCGGCATAATCCAGTATTAGCCCCATTTTACAGATAAACAAACTAACAATTAGGCAAGTGAATCAAGTTTACACATCAGTGAAGTGGTGGAGCTGGGATTAAAACCTCAGATCCACTGGACTTGTTTGCTCCTTTGCTTAATCAGTCCTGCCCATCTGTCCCACTGTAGGCACATGGACTCAAATATTTAACCCCTCGGTTCTGGACTATAGCCATGGTGCCTCACCTGGATTCCCTGTAGCAGGCCTTCCCACCTAGGATCTGATGGCCATATTATGGCTATTTATCCCTCTAGAGCTCAATTCTCCTTCAGTAACAACCCCATCACCCCTGCAGCTCTCTATAGCCTGACAGGGACTTCCAGGCCTCGACTCCAACCATTCTCCTGTTTTCATTTCCTGTCTTTTCCTACCACATTCCTGTGCTTCAGCCATCTTAAAGCATTTGCCTTCCGTGTCCACCCTGGGCTCACCTTCAATGTCTTCTACCATGTCTACATAGTAGACATACCTAAATTCCACCTGCTTTTCATGGCCCAGTGGCAGTGCATGGAACCTCCCCTGGTCCCCCAGGGGGAAAATACCCTTCCCTCCTTGGAACTCCTATGACAATTTGTGCAGGCATCTCTCATGTGCTTTATCACTTACCACCCAGAGTACTAATTTTTAGTGACCAATACTCATCTTGATATACTGTGGGGGACTGTGTCTATCTTGTTCAGCGCAGAAACCTCATCTTCTTATTAAGCAGATAGTAAGTACCTAATAAGTGTTACATGGATGAAAAGATTTTTTTTTACTGCAAACATAGTACCTCTTTTTATTAAAATATAACATACATACAGAAAAGAGAGAAAATGATGCACACAACAATTAATTATTACAAAGGACACATATCCACTGAACTGTGACCCAGGTAAAAATTGAACATTATTTATTTTTTGTTTTTTAGAGATAGAGAGAACATTGGGGGTGGGGGTAGGGATGAGAAGAGGGAGAAAGAGAGGGAGAATCCTCTTTTTAATTTTTAAAAATTTTATTTATTAAAATTAGGTTTAATTAGCCAACATATAGCACATCATTAATTTTTGATGTAGTGTTCAATGATTCATTAGTTGCGTGTAACACCCAGTGCTCATTACAACACATACCCTCCTTAATACCCATCATCCAGTTACCCCATCCCTCCACCCCCTCCCTTCTGTAACCCTCAGTTTGTTCTCGGGAGTCCAGAGTCTCTCATGGTTTGTCAGGAGAGGGAGAATCTTTTTTTTAATTGTATTATATTAGTCATCATAAAATACATCATTAGTTTTTGATGCAGTGTTCCAAGATTCATTGTTTATGTACAACACCCAGTGCTCCACATAATATGTGCCCCCCTTAATACCTACCACCAGCCTCACCCATCCCCCAAACCCCTGCCCTCTAAAACCCTCAGTTTGTTTCTCAGAGTCCATCTCACCCTCCAATTTCCCCTAATTCACTTTTCCTTTCCTTCTCCTAATGTCCTCCAAGTTATTTATGTTCCACAAATAAGTGAAGCCATATGATAATTGACTTTCTCTGCCTGACTTATTTAACTCAGCAAAATCTCCTCCAGTCTCATCCATGTTGATGCAGAAGTTGGGTATTCATCCTTTCTGATGGCTGAGTAATATTCCAATGTATACATGGATCACATGTTCTTTATCCATTCGTCTGTTGAAGGACTTCTTGGCTCTTTCCACCATTTGGCTATTATGGACATTGCTGCTATGAACACTGGGGTGCATATGGCCCTTCTTTTCACTATATCTGTATCTTTGGGATAGATACCCAGTAGTGCAATTTCCGAGTCATAAGGTAGCTCTATATTTAATTTTTTGAGGAATCTACACACTGTTTCCCAAAGTGACTGTACCAACTTGCATTCCCACCAGGAGAGGGAGAATCTTAAACAGGCTCCAGCCTCAGCACAGAGCCCATTGTGGGGCTCGATTTCACAACCCTGAGATCATGACCTGAACTAAAACCAAGAATTAGACTCTTAATTACTGAACCACCTAGGGACCCCAAGAAATTGAACATTAAATACATCCCCTTAAGGTCTCCTTTCTCCTCCTACTTATTACTTCCTTTTCTCCAAAGTTAGCCACTGTTATGACTTCTAAAACCACAGATTAGTTTGACTGTTTTTAAATTTTATATAATGTAATTCACATATATTTTCTCTGGTGTCTGACTTCTTTTAGTTCCATACTGTGTTTGAGAGATTTATCTAAGTGTCTTTATTTTGTTTGTTGATATTCATTGCTGAATAGTATTCCACTATATAAATATACCTAGGTTTATTTATTCATTCTAATCTTGATGGGCATTTGAGTTGAGACATTGTGTCTTGATGGATATTCCAGTTTGGGACTATTACAAATAATGATGTTATGAACATTCTTCTACAGTGTTTGCATTTTAGTAATGATTATGGTATTGAGTTTTACACAATCCAAATTGATTTCAGAATAAATTGTAATATATATGTGTAGTTGCAATGTTTCCAATATTGTGTTAGACAATGAACAGTATTAGTATAAGTGAAGGGATTACTGAAATAGAAATTCAACAGCCAATCAAAAGGTTTTTAAGTACCAAGGCATCTGGGAAAACACAAGCCCATGCATAAATGCCTGCAAGGTAATGATGGTAATAAAGAGAACCTCAGCTCTGTCTGAAATCCATGTTCTTTGCAGCAAACTACACCTGCATGTCATTCAGCACACACATCAAACTGAAATTCCACTCAAAGACAAATCACATACTGTTTTAATTGCATCTTAATCCCTCATCAGTTGAGAGAGGGATTCCTGTCCTATGGTTATGGGGATGGTTGGACACAAAGACCCCAACACTGGACAGATGAGACTGATGGGAGTTTATTAAGCACATATATTCCCAGCCTGGAGTAGGTGGACACCCATATCCTGCTGGACTCCACAGGGGTTGCACTCAGGAACAGTGTAGACCATCAGGGGCTCTGAGGTAGGGTTTGTAGTATCAAGAAGGTGGGGTGACCTCTGGTTCCCATGGGAGAATGTAATTGCCTTCCTTCAATAATTCCGTGGGCTGAGAGGAAACAGAACCCACTACTCAGAGATGAGTGGGAACTGTGCCTTGTCCCTGGATAAGGAGGTTTGTTTGACAGGGAACCATATTCATAGTAGCAAAGAGGGGAGGGAATTTGCACTTAAGCCCTCAAAGCACACCTTTGTGCTCTAAGTGTGAATGCAACACATAATATTGGACCCTAATATTAGGCCTTATATCACATGTATGCATGAAGAACATTGAGTGCAGGACCCAAGATATGACCAAATTCAGCAGTGAAGGACAGTAGGAGATACTTCCTCTAGGGACTTCAGGAAAGAGTTTTTCAAGGGTAACTTAAAATTTAAAAAATTTTCAGTGTATTACATTCTTACCCTTCAAGATCTGCCTAAATGGTTTGCTACCTCTCCTCCACTCTCCATCTAAACAGTCCAGGTAAATTCTATGGGCACAAAATGTAATTAACTTTAATTTCTTAGAATAGAGAATATGAGTGTGTGTGTGTGTGTGTGTGTGTGTGAGAGAGAGAGAGAGAGAGAGAGAGAGAGAGAGAGAGAGAAATAGAGAGTATTTTTATATATATTAAGTTGATTTCCATGGATTTAATATATATCCTGTGCCCTCATTATGAGGGCCTTTTCACAAAGTAGTTACAGTGCTATTTGATGTCTTTGGCTTTGATCTTAGACATGACTGGCAAACTTATTGAGGGCAAAAATAAAATTTTATTCACCTTCATACTTTTCCTAGGACCTAGGAGAGAGGCTCTGTTTTGAAAATGACAATTCAGCACGTAGATCAGAGCATAGTGTAGATAGATGCTTAGCAAATGCCGTGACATATGCTACTAGGAATATTACCTTCTAGTGTGGTCCATGGGTCAGCCTCACTGGAGCTTGCTAACAATGCCAGCCCTCCCGTGTGCCCCTAGACCTACTCAATCAGAAGATCCTCAGGTGATTTATATTCTCATTCAAGTTTGAGAAGCATTGATGTAGGAGACCATCCTCTCATGAGTACGTCCTCTCCTTGCTGGAAGAACAGTTTCCCTCATGATTCAGGATGCACCTTGAAAATAAGAGAGTGCTGAGGAAACTGACATGTCTTTTCACCCTAGCCACACCACTCTGGTGTAACTGAAAACGGACTAAACAAGACCCAAAGATTTCATCAGTGTATGCATTGAATTTCTTCCTTTAAACAAATAAGAAAGAGAAAATGGCTTGGGAAAAGGAAGCAGGAGAAGGAGGAGATGTGAAGAAACTTTGGGTCGCCTTGAGTTCAGATGCAATCCTGCCTTACAATGTCCCCATGCCTGGGATCCTATACTTCTAATGTGAAGAAATCTGGACAGACTTGCTTCTCCTTTCCACTTGCCTTCTTCTTCAAGCCTCACTTTTATTGTTTTGCTTTGATTTGCATGTCTGGCTTCAAGATGTTTGGTGTCTAACCAGAAATTTGCTGAACAAAATTGGACAAGGGGAAAGTAAGAAAACAAGAGCTTGGAGGCTTTCCCTCTGTGGTAGAGAGGATCTGCTCAGGGACCTACTCACAGGCACTTTTTTCTTTTGCCCATAACTCGGTTTCCTATGGCAAAAGTGTATCTGTGACTCATTTTTGCTCATGATATGATCAATCCTTACAAAAGTGCCAGATCATAGCATGAAAGAAAAAACCTTGGGGTCCTATCCCCTAGCAATCCCTCAACTTTGGCTGTTTGAGAAATCAATATATGTATATTTTTGGTCATATCAATATTACATCTTTATTATCATTTGCCCAATACTTTTTTTAAAATCAACTAATTTTTAAGCAAATAAGCTTAAATAAATTCATGCATATATTTGGAATTAATTATCAAAAATTTAATTTAAAAAGACATTTTTATTAGACCTGTACATAGAAATTCAGTATCACTTGTTCTCAATGAGAAACAGAAATGTAAATGCAAGCCAAATGTCATTAAATTCTAGCTGGATGGCTTTGCTTGACAAAGGCACAGACCCTGAAGTCTACTCTGTCTTTGTTCAGAAAGTAAGCTGGTCCCTGGACTCATGGATTTTATATTTTAATGGGGAACAGGAGCAGGCAATAACAAACAGACACAAATGTGTAAGATAGTATCAGACCTTGGTAAGTGCTATGAAGGAGCCCAGGAGACGAGGCGTGTGAATCACCCACCACTGTTCCCAGCTCCAACAGATGCTCAGTAGTGTTTCTTATACTGTCCCCGAGGCTTTAAATATCTCCTGTAATCCCTAAGAGTACCCAGGAATATGGATATTATTATGCTTATTTTATAGATACTGAATTTGAGGCCCCGAGGAGTTAAGTAATTTGTGGAGTCTCACTGCTAACAAGAGTCAAAGTTTGTATTTGAACCCAGTTCAAAGAACTTTCTGCTGGATGCCCAACTTCTCCAAATACTCAATTATTCACAATCACTTCCACCCCCAGTGGACCTCAGAGAAGCTTTAATCATGGCTGTGGTACACATATTTGAACCATGCTTGAACTCACCCTGTTTATTCCATTATCTTTATTTTCATTTTTTTTTTCCATGGGAACCTGTGCTGTTGGGAAATCATGGGGTATTTGCTTCAATGTATCATGGTCTTGAGCATCAGGAAGTTTCTTCTTGTTTTTAATACACATGATAGTAAATTCCAGTTTTAATAACTCATGAGGATGCCAGTATTATCCTTTCAAGTGAAACTGCATTAAAATAATACCATTCAAACTGTTCGATGAGAAAATAAACAGATCTTGTCCTAGCTCTACTTAGAGCATCTTTTGGTCTGGGCCTTACTTTAGGAAATTATGAAGAATTTGTATGCAGAGAAAGTCTGCTTTCCTGGAAAAGAGAGTTTGAGTCAAAGCCTAATGGTTTCATGGTAATCTGCACATTCATTCATTCATTTAATTCAAAAGTTGGCAAAAAAAAAAAAAAAAAGTTGACCTTCAGGCTAAAATCCAACAATGTACCTGTTTTTGTAAACAAAGTTTTATTGGAACATAGCCATGCCCCCTCCCTTTTTTTTTTTTTTTTTTTACTGTCTATGGTTGTTTTTATGCTACAATGACAGAGCTGAATTATTGTAATAGAGACTTAGGTTCTGCAAAGCCCAAAATAGCTATTTTCTGTCTCTTTACAGGAAAAAGTTTGCTGATCCCTAAGTAAATTAATTGTTCAGGAAACCTGTTTTGAGCACTTACCATGAGCCACACATAGTGCTAGATAATGATGACACAGAGATGGGTCAGAGAGGCTTCTTGCCTGTGAAGCTCACAGTCAAGTGTAGCATCTGGAGTCAACTATGGAAAAGGATTCTTCATCCTATGAAAAAGTTAGGGGAGGCTTGAGAGGCGGGGTCTTCGGGGGTGAGGAGCGGGGTCTTCGGGGGTGAGGGACATTTACAGACCATCAAGGATGGAGGAGCCACGGAAGTATTTTTAGCCAATTTGTTCGATTTACCTTTGGGTAGATGAGGCTTGGCGGCAGTGTGAGGGAACCGTTTTCATTTGTTACATGAGTCTGATTTAGAGAACAGTTGCATGAGACATTGTTTTTAGGCATGCCGCCCCAACACACACACATACGATATTCTTGGGGATATTTGAAATATAGGACAAACACTTAAATGGGATTACTTTAAGAAGTTTAATAACATGAATGATTAGATAATATTTATATGAAATAAAAGTGAACCACATACAGCTACTGAGAATTCTTAGGTAAATCAATCTTAGCCCAAACTGCTCCTCTCATGCTTTAAGCCTTTTGTGGACTAGCACAACATTGGGTGTACACTTGCTTCCTTCCTACTATTCCTAGAACTGAGTCTTGGAGTTTGCTAGGAGTTTGCTAGAACCCATCTTAGGATCTCTCAGCTGAAACTCTTTGTCTGTCTGTACTGGCTTTCATTTTCTGTCCTCTGCCCTCTCTATCCACTCTGTCTCCTGAAAAGACAGAGACCCTCAGAAGCTGTGGTCTGTCTGTCCACCCTCTACCCAAACTCTTATCATTAAACTAGTCTGCTATAACAGAAGAGAAAGAGCATATTGATTTTTGCTGGTGCTAACATTCTAATTTGGAGGATTTCCGTATTACCAGAGAGTTACTTACTAATTCCATGGCTCCTCTTTAACTTAGACCACAGTTCTAGTCTTCTATCCGCCCTCTTGAGGCTGTAACCCCTGTCCCAGTCCAAAGCAAAATCAGAAATGAGGAGACAAATTAGCAGTCTGTTGCAATAGTCTGGATGAGAAATCTTGAGGTACTAAACCAAGGCAGAGGTCAGATGGAGAGGAGAGGTGGGATTCAGGAAATAAATAAGGTATAAAGTTGGCAGGACTTGGTGGGTAGTTGAACCTAAAGTGTAAGAGACAAGTTTCATGTTTCTAGCTTGAGTGTTGAGAAAGGTGGTACCATTCTAAGAAACAGAAGATAAGAAAACAAAATGAGGTCTTAGGGAAGGATACAATGTTGAATTTTGAATATGTTATTTGAGGTATATATGAAAGTCCAAATGGATGCCAATTAGATACATGAGTCAAAATCTGATGAGATGTCATGAATTAAGTACAAAACTGGGATTTGTATTTCATAGGAAGTATTTAAAATTCTGAAAATGAATAAGAATACCCATGGGATAGGTGGGGGGCGGGGGGGAGGTAATAACCATTAAATGAGGAAAGCTCCCTTATGAACCAAAATGTCTATAGAGAACATTGAAGATAAAGTGCTCATAACAGACTGAAGAATGGCCACCAAATGAGGAGACCAAGGATAACTTATGCAAAGGTTATATACATTGTATAATACAATGTCTTCTAACTCATAGGCTTGGTATGCATAAAATGGAAAAGTGATTTGTAAACTAGAAAAATTCTAAAGATACAGGATATTATTACAAGTTTGCAGTTTGATTTTATGCATGCAGTGTTTTATACCTACGTATGTGCATATATATTTGCACATCTATATGGTAGTGATATATATAATGACTTGAATGCACTGGAGATTGAACAAAAGCAGATGAAATTTGGAGAGGCTCCAGTCTTTGAAAGAAGGGAACCACAGCATGTGAGATCTACATTCATTTGGGGGCACTCTGCATTCTATGAACGGCAGGGTGGTTAGAATTCAAGCAGAAAGCACAGCCTTATTGGCTTGAGGTGTCAGAAGGTGCAGTTGGGGGCTCCAAAGAAACTGAGGGGGCAAATCCTGAAAAGGAGACACGGCAAAAGAGGAAGTCCTCAGATCTGCATAGAACTCTCCTCAAGGACATGGATGACCTGAATACATGAAGGAGATGCCGAGGAGATGAGTCTAGACATCTTGAGAGCTGAGCAGAGTTCCGGCTGTTGTCTCACACAGAGGCAATGGACTGGAGTTTATATCCCATCTCATTGGGAGGACTTGGTAAAAACCCAGGATTTCTTTTTTTCTTCTAAATATTTTATTTTGAAATAATAATAGATCACAGTTGCAAAGATAAGTCCCATGCACCCTTCACTCAGTTTCTCCGATGGTCCTATCTTATGTAACTATATTATGATGCCAAAACCAGAAAATCAACATTACAGAATGTGCACAGTTTTGATGCCATTTTACCACAGGTGTAGATTTATGCAGGCACCATTGCAATCAAGACACAAAACTGTTCCATCACCAAGAGGAGCTCTGTCATGCTACCCCTTCATACTCATGCCTCCTGCCACTATCTCACTGTCTTGAATCCTGACAAAAACTAATATGCTTTCAATCTCTGCAGTTTTGTTATTTTGAGAATGTCATATATATGTGGAATCATATGGTATATAACCTTTTGAAAATGCTTTTTTTCCACTCAGCATAATGCTCTTGAGATCTACATAAATTGTTCTTTGTCTCAATAGATCTAATAGTTCCATTTTGTTGCTGAATAGTGTTCCATGACATGGCTGTTACAGCTTGTTTAGCCATTCACCTAATGAAGGATATTTTGGTTATTTCAAGTTTTTGGTTTTATTACAAGTATTCAAGGATTGAGTTTTATTGCAAATAAAGCTGCTATGATCTTTGGTGTACCCAGAGATTTTTATTTCTCTGGAATAAATTTCCAGGAGTCCAATTACAGGTATGGTTTCCCTTTTGAAATACCGTGATAGCCAGGTGTTAGGAGTAAAAACTTTGTCCCAAGACTAAGTAAAACCCTTAAAACTTAGGAAAAGACTGAATAATATCATTCTAGTTTAAGATCACGATAGCTTAAACAGTACTCTAACAAAGCTTAAAACCAAGCCTCCCCACGTTCATGGTGAATGGTCAGTAATTAAACTGCCTGGAAGAATAAAATAGACAATATGAATAGGTTTATATTTATAAAAGAAATTTAATAAAAAATTAATAACCTTCTAAAACAGAAAGCACCAGGCCCAGATGGGTAGGCCAGCTAATTCTTCCTAACATTAAAAAAACATGCTATCAATTCTCTACAATTTCTTTTAGAGGATAGAAACAGAAGGAATGCTTCCTAGCTCTTTCTATGAGGCCAGCATCACCCTGATACCCAAACCAGGCAAAGACATTACAGGAACAGAAAACTGAAGGCCAGTATCTCTCATAAACACAGATATAAAAAAAGACTCAAGAAAATATTAACAAATCGAATCCAATAATGTATAAAAAGAATTCTATACCTCAACCGAGCAGGATTTATGCCAGGTATGCAAGGCTGGTTCAATATTTGAAAATCAATTTATGTAATCTATCACATTAATAGACTGAAAAAGAAAGATTTCGACAAAACCCAACACAAATTAATGATAAAAACTCTCAGTAAAGTTGGAATGAAGAGAACTTGAGCTAGATAAAGAATATCTACAGGGGTGCCTGAGTGGCTCAGTTGGTTAAGCAACTGACCCTTGATTTCAGCTTGGGTTATGATTTCAGGGTTGTGAGATTGAGGCCCACATTGAACTCCATGTTTAGTGGAGAGTCTGCTTGAGATTCTCTCCCTCTACCCCTCCCCTCACTCTGCTCTTACTCCCTCTCTCTATACATAAAATAAATAAATAAATCTCTTTTTTTTTAAAGTATCTACAAAAACTCCACAGCTAACATCATACTTAATAGTGAACTGTGGTTTACCCAGACCATGGTATATTATTCAGTGCTATCAAGTCATGAAAAGGCATGGAGGAACCTTGACTGCCTATTACCAAATGAAGGGAGACAGTCTGAAATGTCTACATACTATATGATTCCAAAATAGGAAACTCTGGAAAAGGCAAAATCAGTGAGACAGTAAACAACCAGTTGTTATCAGGGATTGGGGAGAGAGCAGGGTGAAGAATGGGAGCACAGAAGATTTTTAAAGCAATGAAAATATTCTGTATGATACCATAATGATGGATGGATGTCATTAGATATTTGTCCAAACCCAAAGAATGTATAACACCAAGAATGATTTTTTTAAAGATTTTATTTATTTATTTGAGAGACAGAGGATGAAAGAAAGAGCACAAGCAGGGTAGGGGCCAAGGGAGAGGGAGAGGAGAACAAGGCAGCAGGAAACAGGGAGGTAAGCAGGGAGCCCTACTTGAGGCTCGATCTCAGGACCCTGAGATCATGATTCTGAGACCATGAGTTGAGCCAAAGGCAGACACTTAGTTGACTGAGCTATCCAGGCACCCCCAAGAGTGAATCTTAATGTAAAATACGGACTTTAGATAATTATGTTGTATCAATGTAGGTTTGTTGGTTGTGACAAGTGTGCTCTGGTGGGGAATGTTGATAATGGGGGAAGCTGAACATGTGTGGGGGCAGGCAGTATATGGGAAATCTCTGTACCTTCCCCTGTGAACCTTAAATTGCCCTAAAAAAAAAAAAGTCTTAATAAGAAAAATTTTTTAAAAAGGTAATTGTATGGATCATATATGGTGGTTAGTGTGGGCTGCCTTGAAGTTTGTTCCAGCTCTTCTGCTTCCATACTTCATTTTTCCCATGCTTTTCTATTTGACCTCAGGTCCTTCCCTCCCTAGAGAAAACTGTGAGGTTCCCGAGGAATCATGGCGTGTCTGCTACAGTGCTCCTCAGCCTTTGCTTCCTCTCCTTTAACCCTCCAGCTTAGCTTTTTACCTTTTCAAATAAAAATGTTCTTCCGAGACCTTTACTTCTTAAGAGGCCCTGGAAAGCCTTCGAGAATTTCTTAGTGCGTCCTCTGTGTGCATGTGTGTGTTTGTGTCAACATGTGCTTATAAGTAAGATGATATTAATGAAAAAAGAACTGTAACTCCTTCTCAGCTGGGCCAGAATCCAAGGGTTCTTTCTTACCTAAAACACCAAAAATGCACATTCAGTTTTGCATTTTTAAATTCTTGCCTTTCTCCAAGCTGATGGTTGATGAGACAAACAACAAGCTTGAAAATTCAGGTCACAGCTTGACATCCGAACTGTGGGAAGAGACATATTCAGTAGGGTATGAATAAAATGAAGCTGTCAATGCAGTGGTATCTGCTGGGCTCCAGCTCCTGCTATTTGGAGATTGTATTATGTGTAGATATCATTACCTTCTGCTCTTGTTTGCCTTCTTCCCCAGTGCTTTGTCTAACACTTGTTTTCATAGGATGCCATTCAGAGACTGACAGGGTGGCCTCTGGAGTGGAAAGGATTTCCTATGCCAGACTAAAAGGCCATGGCTGTTCATAATCAGACCTGACAGTTAAAGTTTGCCAGTACCCTTGCCTTTGTGGAGAAGAAGAATTATGGGACTACTAGAGATGGCCAGATATTATGATACCTATGCTGAGTTCCACCAACGAATCTGCAGCTTGGCTTTAGAGAGGTGGCAGTGGGAATTCAGAATCCTGGGGATTCCAGGTAAAGCCGCAGCTCCTTGGTCTAAGCACATTGAATTGTCAACAGTTAAGACGGTCAGATGGTTCACTTGCGTAAAACACGCCAAGACTTCTCATTGTTTTTAAGGAAAAAAAAAAACCAAAAGCCCTCCTTAACCTATTCTGCCCCTATAGCATTTGGAATATTTCCTAATATTCCAACTTCTCCAGCCTCATCTCATACCTCTCTCCACCTTACGATATGAGTTCCATTTCAGCCCCTCTGCCTGTCATACTCTACCTTCCACAAGTGCTCTGCCTCTGTTTCTCCCTCTATCCAGAATTCTCCTTTTTTCCTCATTAACTCCTATTCATCCACATCTCAGATGAAGGGACGCTCCCTCAGAGAAGCCTCCTTTGATATCTGAATGGGTCAAATCTCCAAATATCTTCAATATTTGTTTCCAAAGATGAATATATAGGAAATAAAAATGGTCTTCTTCCTTCTCCAGTTGGGAAATTCCTATTTAAAATTCAAACTCCAGCTCAAATGTCTTCTATGCTAGGAATCAGTCATTCCTAATTCTTCTGGTCAGTGTTTGTGGTTCATCACTTATTTCTATCTCTTCTATATCCCTATCTCTTCTATATCCCCATATCCCTCTTTTATATTCCTTCTATATTTGTCTGGTTATTTATCTGCTCACAGTTCTGTCTGTTCACTCAGTATTTGACTCTAGAGGGATAAGAAATTTGCCTTACTCATCCTGATGTTCCTGGCTCCTATTCATTAACAAATGTTTGTTGAATGAATGTGTAAATAAAGTGAGAAAATAAAGGAAAGTATAGAAGAAAATACATAGGATACTAGTCTATATTTATGAACACAGTGATATTCATATCCATGAGTATTAATTTCTTTTTTGTTTAGACCAGACACCTCTGAACTATAGATCAAGATATAATATTTGTAGTGGACTTATTTTTTTTTAACCATGTTTCTATTTTTTTAAAACTGTCTTTTACAGTTTAAAATGTCCTCTTGCTCCCTCACTCCCACCTGATGATGACATAACCTTAGCTCTTTGCCATCCAAATGTCAATTTTAACCCAAAGAAATTTACCTCTTCGGTGTTCCATTCAAGGTGATGACTAGCTGATACAATCACTTAAGCTCAATTAATTTTCTAATTAAAAGGGTTACAGAGTTGGTCAGTCAGATCTTCAGGCCCCTCCCTCTTCTTTTTTCTGGAAGCAATGCCATTGCTTAATCCAATAGTGACTGAGATTGTGGCAGTATCAGTCAGGAGTGCATTCAGTTGCAAGTGGCTGAAAACATGATCAGGTGTATAAACAAGGAAGAGGTTTATTGTCCTCTTATATTAAGAAGCCTGGAGGTAGGTAGTCCAAGTCCAATGCAGCTAATCCGGGATGTCTTCAGTTGCCCAGAGTCCTTGTAACTCCAAACTTTACTATTCTTCATCAGTTTTCATCCTTATGAGTACAAGATGGCTGCTGAACCATGAGGCTTTGCATCTTTATTCCAGCTAGGAAGAATGGGAAAGAAAGAAGGGACAAATCCATGAGGAAACATGCCAGTCATATTGATCCCATTACAAGCTTTCTAAAGAGCCACACACGATGACTTAGTCTCATTGGCTGTAACTCTGTCACATGACCACCCCTAGCAGCAAAGGAGGTTGGGAAATTAAATATTTGTTTAGGCATTGTTGACTAAGACAAAAATTAAGATACTTTCAGTAGGAAAAGGGTAAGAGAGATGCTACTGGGTCAAGATCCAGCAATATATATCACAGAACATTCACTGAGTATCTTAATGAGCCAAGGAGCAACCGTGTTTGAATCCTTTTCCTTTGGGCATTTTCTTAAATTGTGAGGAAAGGCTTGATGCCTTTCATAGAGCTGTATCACCCAGCTATCATTTGGAGTTTCCTTGTGCTTTTATAAATCAGAGTTCTCCAGAGAAACAGACTCAATAGTAACATAGATGATTGACAGATACATAGATAGATAGATAGATATAGATTCTTATTTATAAGTCTACATCTAGAGATCTATATGTATATATATTTCTTTATCTATCTAAAGAGAGATTTTAAGGAATTGCCTCATGTGATTGTGAGGGCTTGGAAGTCTGAAATTCATAAAGCAAGCTGGCAGCGTAGAAATTAAGAGTTGATGTTGCCGTCTTGAGTCCAAACTGTGCAAGACAACCCATCAGGTGAGAAACTCAGGCAGGATTTCTGTGTTGAAGTCTGTAGGCAGAATTCTTCCTTCTTTGGAAACCTCAGTTTTTGCTCCTAAAGCCTTTAGCTGATTTGATGATGTCCACTCACATTATAGAGAGTAATCTACTTTATTCATAGTCTACTCATTATAAATGTTAATTACATCTAAAATATTTTTACAATGACATCAGGACTGTTTTTTTATCAAATAACCAGCCCCATAGCTTAGCCAAGTTGACACATAAAATTAACCAGCGTACTTCTCAAGATCTATTTCAAAACCATAGCCTGAGGAGTCCAAAGCCCTTTCCAAGATGGCTGCACATTTCTTGAAACTTTTGTTTTTAGGGCTACTTCAGGCTCCATAACACACGCAGCTTCCATCCTACATTGTAGTCTGAGTCTGCCCTGAAATTCAAACCTGTTCTTAGTATCCCACTACAAAAAAATCACTTGAATACGGCGTTTATGGATTTTACAGACTGTCCTCAAGAATTATAGAATTGGGAGACATCCTTCCACCATTTCCCATATCCTTCATCCCATCCTAGTCGGCACCTTTCTTTTGTACTGATCCTCCATCAAAAACCCAAATTCTTTCCCCCCGCATGTAGGCAAAATTATTTCCCTTTTCTCTGATATTTAAAATCACAAATTTTCATGAGTCTGGGGTCTACCACAAGGCTTTATTAACATAGTTTTCTAACAAAGACATTTCTTTCTCCAATTAGAATTCTGGTGGCATCGTTAAGTTAATAACATTTTTTTCACTTCTTTACACCCAGGAATGTGAGACCAATACATGTGACTCTTGAGAGAATTCAAGCTTTCCAGAGAAAATAGAGTAATAAAGGCACACAGGGAGAGAGATACTCAAAAGGTATTACAACAAAACAACAACAACAACAACAAAAGGCATTACAAACACAGAACTACTGTCATCTTCTCTTGCCAATTAGCCCAAGCTCTTCAGCAAGTTTCACAAGGTCCTCATCTTCCTAGTCACTTTACTTATGCTATATACTCTCAAATTCTATATTCCTGTCATGTTAAACTACCAGCTATGCTTGTCTTTGTCCATGCTGTCGCTTGTGTCTATAAAGTTCTATCTACCTCTCTCTCTCTCCCTCTGCCAGTCATCCTGGTGAATTCCTCCTTTAAGAAGCTTTTCCTGGGGGCGCCTGGGTGGCTCAGTGGGTTAAAGCCTCTGCCTTGGGCTCAGGTCATGATCTCAGGGTCCTGGGATCGAGCCCCGCATCGGGCTCTCTGCTCAGCGGGAAGCCTGCTTCCTTCTCTCTCTCTGCCTGCCTCTCTGCCTGCTTGTGATATCTCTCTGTCAAATAAATAAATAAAATTTAAAAAAAAAAAGAAGCTTTTCCTGACTCCTCCATGGAGAATGTTCCCATTGCTTCTTGTACAATAATTCTCTCCCAAGAGGACAACGACCTTAGTACTCTCTATTCCCTTGTGCCTGCTACAGCATTAGGACCACAGCTCAATAAATACTTGTTGAATTGGATCAAATTCAAATGAATTGGCACCGAACATATTCATCCTTGGAGACTTTCCACCTAAAGTCATTATAAGGCCAAGGAAAATTTCATTTCTGGGTCCTATATTTAAAACTACTGTTACATTGTAATGCACTAAAACAGAACTTTTCACTTTTAATAGGGAAAAAAAAAGACCATTCATATAGATCCTTGAGAATATATTTGAAGACCTCCCTGCCACAAAAAAATTTCTGAAGACCACATCAGGAGAGACACTGACTTAAAAAAATATCAAGTTCTATTCTATGGAAGATGCTGTTCAAATGGGAATTATTAATCCAAAATAAAAAGTGTTATCTTTATAGCTGATAAGACTTTCATTTTAGATTATTTTTATAGCCCAAAGGGAAAATGTCTAGGATCCTAAACATTATTCAGACTCGTTTCAGAAACATGGAGGTCATAACATCTGAGGCAGGTTTCATGACAGTATGAGTGAGACCCTAAGACAGAGCATCTAGCCTTCATACCAAGATAGTGATAATCTTCATTTCACAGATTCACATTCAGCAAGGTCAAGGGCAAATCTGTCCTTGACATTAGGACAGGCTGGCCCTGCAAGTTTATCCCACTGTCCATCCAAATGTCACTCCTTCTCTAGTACCACAAACTACTGTCTTCCAGAGAAGACATCTGAAATTTGAAAATTGTATTTCCTCTGTTAACAGGATGCCACACACATCAGTCCTCTAAAACCTGCCAGCCACCAAAAATGTGGCTGGTGGCTCCATTTTGGGATTTTAATCAGAATGAAGAATCTTGGGCCCTATCCTAGGCTATCTCCCACTGCATGCCTCAAGGAGCTCCTTCGTTGGCAAGGAGATACTCTACAGTCCTTCCACTCACCCTCCTTTCTCATTATCTCGATTCACTCCATTAGCTCATGGTGTCCTGTTAGCTTTCACAGGCAACTGTAAGCCCTGCCCTCACTGCAGTTCTGGCTCCAAGATTATCCTCCTGGGACATGGCAATGGATTATTTCAATGTGTGCAAACCACTCACCCTGGACATTCAGAGGTGGCTTCTGGCTGATGAGCTCTGTGATCCTAATCTTATCAGAAGATAGCCCACCGAGTGAAGGCTGGTGTAATCCTCTCAGCTGCCAGTGCTCTTTTACTCTCCAGTAAGTTTTTGACTCCAAGGGGCCTTTGGGTTTACACCACAGAAAGTGAAGTCCAAACATTTCCCCCTTCTCCAACTCCTCCATCTACAGCTGCTTCCAAGGAGCTGCTGTCAGAGGGCCCAGCTCTGTGAATCAGTGCCTCAGCCAATATCCCTGTATCTGTCTGCTTTTGGCCTTCCTGCTCCCACTGCTCAGGCAGATTGCAGATGCTCTCCTTGGGATCTGGAGCTTGCCAGCCTGCTTTGGATTTGGTACTTTGGATTGTACCTTTTCCCTGAGTCTGTGTTTGCCCAAAACACTGCCATGGATTTTCTCAAGCCCAGTAGCTATAGACGAGCGCCTTTCTAGCCCTGACTCCTGGGCTTGAGAGGGGAATTTACAGCAACCAATTTAGACCCTTGGCTGGGAAAACATGTGGAAAAACAGGGTTATATGACCCAAGGATGGAATTTTTATTTCAATTTTTGCTCATCGTTTACCATTAAGATAAAAGGATTCATGCAGGGAGCCTGGGTGGTTCAGTGGGTTGGGCTGCTGCCTTCGGCTAGGGTCGTGGTCTTGGGGTCCTGGGATGGAGTCCCGCCTCGGGCTCTCAGCTCAGTGTGGAGCCTGCTTCCTCCTCTCTCTCTCTGCCTGCCTCTCTGCCTACTTGTGATCTCTCTCTGTCAAATAAATAAATAAAATCTTTAAAAAAAAAAAAAAAGGATTCATGCATGCAAATGAATAATGTTGACAGATTTCTAAAGAGAGAAAGAAAAGAAAGAGTCACATAGATTAACTGATATGAACTTACTACAAAGACACTTGGGGAGTCACAATAACACAGGAAGTTACTTCCTTGGCCTTACTGGCTGTGTGGTCACTCTGGTTCCCAGAAATTCCAACAATAACATGTGTCTGAGCTTTCAAGAGCAATGACAATAACCTCATCTGAAGTGACAGGCTCTCATGTTATTCACCTACCATTGATGTTTCCCCAAAGAGAGTATTTGAGTGGATTAAACAGAATGTTATGCCTCCATGGGGCAGAGTTCAGAGCAAGCTTCAGAGAAGAGGGACTCCCTTGGCTTCAGGTCATAAATGATTGCCTTCAGCTTACAAACCTTTTCATGGCCCTATAAATGGTGACTGGTACAGCAGGTTGGTTTCATCTGCAAAGTTCATACAATGTGCTGTGTTTCACTGTTTCACTTTCACAGTGAAAACGACGACATGGGAGGTTTTCCCAGATGGGGAATATATAGGCAGCTAACATATACAGCCTCAGGAACTCCTTCTCAGCCCTTCCAGAAAACCCTGCAAAGGAGAGGGAGAGTGCTGGCTAGGAATAGGAATGAGATGGACTTAAGGAGGTTCTCTGATTCCTCACTCTGTGCCACTACCAGCCACCCCATAAATGGAAGTGGCCAGACAATTGGGATTATTGTCTGTGCTAACATGACAGAAAATCATAGGCTGGGGTGTTACCATCACTCTGACCTCTACCTGGCCTTCACTCCATTCACGACTTTAAGCAGATTATTCTGACCCATGTGAAACAGGTGATGACGTACATTCAGTCATTGCAATGAATACTGGAGGGTTTGTGTATATAACCTCCCCTATATCAGCTCTGTTATTATTGATTTAGTGCTTTTCATGATACCCCTTGACCAATGTCACATGCACTGACCTGCGAGGAGGCAGAGGTTTTATTTACAGGTAGCTTTAGGCTGGTATTCTCAAAATGCTGCTTACCCTCTTTACCCCACCCTTTCCTCAATAGAATAATTCTCCTAGAAGATAAAAAACAGCTCCAGAAACAGCTACTGAAATGTTTACCTATTGCTTTGCTTTGTCAACAAATTTCACCTACAAGGTCCAAGAAAGCCTAGAGAAAAGACCCTCACAAAAGCATCCTATTCATTAAGGAGAAGTTTCCTACACCAGGAGGACCTCTTTATATCCTTACATGACCCGCCCCCCAAATTGGCAGACTACCATTTCTCCCCACCCCTCCTCCAAATTATGCTAAAAGTGCCTTGAGAAGCTGTTGATTGAGAAAATTTGTAATGATAAAATAAATTCAGTGCCCCTTTTTAATTGAATGTATAACTTACCCATCACAAGATCTGCATACATTTCTAAAAATAGCCACACACACCTGGGAAAGAAGTATTCTTGAGCAGTTTGCAGACACTGCTGATATCACAGACCTCTTGCAGAAATTCTGTATTAGAGCCAACTTCAGAAAATAGTTACCTCTAGGGCTTTTGCTCTGCTCTAGGGATCTATGTTTTTCCTACCCAGAATGCAAGGGCATCTGGGCCAGGAAGTGTCCAAAAGACTCAGTGTGCTTTCAAATTCTCTCCAATCTGGAGAACTCCAAAAAGCTGAACAAAGGGATCAATTATTCTGGGATTAATCAGGGATTCTGATCTCCCCTGGAGTAAGAATGCAATATCTGATCAAAGCTAGAGTTTGAAGCTATAGAAGGTTATCCAGATGTCTCACCTTTCCCCATCCTCAAGAGCCCTTCTAGATCAGCTCTGGAGCCTGGTTGGGCCATAAGTCTGTGAGCTGTGCTTCTGTTTTAAAGCCAAATTAGAGTTGGGAATTCCAACTTTGCTACTTAGAGATGTGGCTTGGATTGTGTCATTGATAGTCATTAATGCTAGATGGTAGGATTATATGTCTTGACCTTCTTGTGTTTGGGTGGGACCACATAACTGGTTCTGGCCAGTGAATGTTGGCAAATGTCATGGTGTCACTTCAGGTCAGATCATTTAGTTAACATTCTGAGACCCTTCGGGGCTTTCTCTCCCCCTAGCATTTGATCCCTGGCATCAAAGATGGTGGTTGTTCTGCAAAACTGGGTCTCTGAAGACTGATGAGCAGAGCGTCCTTGCTGAGCTAGGACGGGCAGGTAGCATGTTGGGAAATGAACCTTAGTTGGGTTAAGCCACTGCAGCTTTGTAGTTGCTTGTTCCTGTGGCACAAACCTAATATAACTTGACCAGAGAGACTAGGTTATACTGCATGATTGTTCTGTGTTTTAGGTTCCCCAGAAAAATTAAATGGGAAAGTCAAATATTTTTATTTGTTATGAAAACAATATCCTACCACATCCAATCTCCCTCTGATTTGACTGGAATCAAGTTGGTTTTCATGAGCAGGGAGCTGGGAAAAGGCAGCATTGCCAGGGTGTTGGCGACGTGGCACACTTCTGGCCAGGCATCTTCCAAAGCAGCACCATTGCTCTGTCCCTACAGAATGAGCCACACAGGCAAGGCAAAGAGGGGCAGGCCCTCCCAGAAACTCGGGAAACATAAGACTGAGCCTTTGTGTTCTCTGGGTGTCAATCTAGTTCTTTTCATGAGCACAACCTTTTTTGTACTTGAGTTTAAATGGCATTTTGAATCTTGGCCAATTTGAATCATTCTCGCCCCTCACCCTGATCCTCCCTGGGACTCTTGAATACACTTGGGATTGTGTTTGGACAGTTGCAATGATGTATTTCAAACCCAGTGTTTAGCTGCACACTCTAATGACGGGCAAGGACTAATTGGGCAGTTTGGCACATGTCAGGTTCTAAATACAGGGATGAAGGTTCTAATGGTAACAGAGGGAGAAATAGATTTGTCCTGAACTTGGCAGCCATGCCACCACGCCAAATTCTGCCAGCCTAATGCTTGAACATTTCCAGACCTAAGACTTTTCTAAAAAATGGAAAAGCACCATGGAGCCACTCATGAAATAGGAAAATAAAAATCCGCTTTGCAACACCTTTCACAAATACCAGTGATTTGGGCATGACCCTTTTGGGTGATGGCTTTTTAAGAAGCATGATATTTAAACATGTCCAACATCATTTTTTCCCCCACTGCCATCCCCTTCCTTTGATAGACATCTCATTATTAAGCATCATATTATTAGCACAAATGCTTTCTGTAGAAACATAAAGGCAAGGATGCTTATTAATCAGAAACCAAATTTTCTATTCAGGCTTATAATCAGGGATCTTGGAAATTGTGAATATGCTTATTTAGTTGAAAGCTTCCTCCCATGGTACTTGATCTGCCAGGATGATGATGTTCTAGGGAAGGTGTGCTGAGACATCGAGAAACAACTTAAAGTGGAGCAGTCCTGGAGTATCTACTAGGGAGAGCCTTACAGGAATTGACGCAAAGAGAGCTAAGAAGGGTGTGCCAAGGAAAAATGTCTCCCCACTGATTTGCCTGCATTTCCAATGCAGAGAATCATCCCTTCTTATCTTAAGGATTTTTTATTCTATGAGATGTAGTGAGTTAGTAAAATCCATAAACTCTGAGGTCATGCTCCCTGTATTTGGGTCCTAGCTCTGCCACTTCATGCCTGTATGACCTTGGGGAAGTTGCCTAAATTCTCTGAGCCACAGTCTCTTCATTTATAAAGTGGGATAATAGTAGTTCTGCCTCATAGAGGCCCTGTAAAGATTAAATTGAGCTGATATATGTAACACACAGAATTGATCTGATATTAAGGTTTTAACCTGGAGCTCAAGTTCTGCAAACAGCCAAGAATGGTGGCAAGGGTCCAGTGCAGGAGCAGTTACTTTGGACCCAGAAACTTCCCCTTGACAAGGACTTCTTCTGGGGTTTCCTGTTGCTATATAACCTTCCCAAGGTCTTGTTCGGTTCTGAACTTCCCAAAGACTCATAATGTAGGTATGGAAGGTAAGAATGAGGGGAACGAGCCCAAGATAGAACCATCCCCTTTATCCTTGAAGGTCTTGGGGCCACTGAAGATATCCTGGGCCCCATCAACTGAAACTGGTTTTAGAAGGTGATCAGATAACTCCACGTTAGGTTAATTTCATGACTCTAAATGCTAAAGTGACAGATTTTTTTTCTTCAATACAATCCTGTTTCAAGCAAAATGCCATTAAAAAAAAAATATGATTAGTTCACCTGGCCCAAGAATGTTCAAAAACCTTTTCAGAAATTGTAGGATCTAAGTCCCTGGGGGCAGACAGCTCCCAAGTCCTTCTCTGTACCCAGTCCCAGAGAACAAAGGCACAGGACATTTGCCCACCACCTCTCGTCACATAAAGAGCAGTGCCAAGAAGAGGTTGCTCCTATCTTTCTCCAGTTTGGGAGGTTAAAGTCACAAATGTGCGCCCTGTCTCACAAATGGCTTTGTCCTCTGTCCTATGCAAACTGCTGAACAAACAAAATGGAAGTTTTAAAGTTCACGCTGACCTTTTTTTTTTGGACTCTGAGAAAATGTAATCCTTTCAGTTGGTCATAGAAAATAGATTAAGCTATCTGTCTGGCTTGCTTGGTAGGGAGCGAAGTGACTGCCTTTCCATCTTCAAGGCTCTAGTATCTTTTCCCAAACCCTCCTATTTGGTAAAATTCCTGAGGCACAGGGTAGGCGAGCAGGTTATTTGTATTTCTATCTGGATTTTGCGTCTCTCCTAAAGCAAGTCATCAACTATCTGTCTAAGCACAATCTCCCATTTTCTTCAGTTCCTTTGTTCACATTGTAAAAGTTCATGTTTATTCACTATCAATGATTGAAACCAGGGCAACAGGCCTTGGTGGGGGGTGGGGGGGCAGAAAAAAACACCAATACACCATAATATAAACATTTTTAAGAAGACATTTTTCTGGGCCTGGAGTCAATTTATCCAGAGTTCGGTTGCATTGGGTTTTGCTGTGTGCTATTTTTTCTTTTGCTCCTATTCCAGGTTAATGGAGTCTTTGAATGCCAGCCCACTGAATCTTTCCTCTAAAATGACATTTTGTGTTTTCTTCCAAAATTTCTCTTGACAGGGGCAGGATGGGATAAACAGGATCTTCTCAAGGAACTGCTTGCCCAGAAGACATTTCTCTTGGCTATGAAAACAAATGGAAAATCCTAAACAAACATAAGTCTTTGTATTATTGGGTTTTGCAAAAGTAAAGAGAAACATGTATTTATTCAATGGGCCCACCCCCCTGGAAAAGCCTCGGAGTGCCAAGAAAACATATGATTAGGGCTCTCTGAGGGAAGGAAGCCTTCCTATAACTACCATTTTCTTTCTCTCTTCTACTTCCAAATCTGCAAATAAACTTGCCAGTAATGTTATCCTTTCTTCCACTAAAATGAGATTTCCCCACGTGCACTGCCAGAGGGCGGGACCCCGTGGCCAAATGAGAATGAGTGCTGGGAATCTGCTTTAATGATCACATTCCTCCAGTGCCTTTCAGAGGCATCATGGATCTGAGCTTCACAGCCATGCAAGTAGGACAGACTTAGACGATTACACCTGGACTATAAACAGTAATTTATTTGATGTTTAATTTGGAAACTTATAGCTTTGTCCAGATTCAGCAATGGTATTGAGTTTTATTAAGATATACACCAGATAAGGAACTAAGAATTTTATGCACGCCGATTAGTTCATTTAATTGATAGGACAACCTTACAAGGTCGATATTATTATTGCTCCTTCTCACAAGTGAGAAAACTGAAGGACAGAGAAGTTCATTAACATGCTCAAGGTCACACAGCTGATGAGTGACAGGGCAGAATTCCAAATCCTGTCCTGCTTTCCAAGTCCAGGGCCTTCACCACTATTGTCAAAGTGCTTCATGGTTGACCCCTCGCAGAGTAACTCTCGCATAAAGGATTTGAAGCAGATACTTGTTGGATAAATTAAACAACACATAAGTTGATTCTTGCAACAGTCCTCTCAGGAAGATTAATACCTATAGTTTTCAAGGCAGGTAAAGGGAGCTGCTGTAAGAAATGACCCCTGGATTTCAGTGGCTTCACAGAGAAAAAGCATAATTCTCAGGCATATCGCAGTGTGATACAGTTGGTGATTTAATGGGGCTGGTCTGTTCTCTGCAGTCATCTGGGAGCAAGGCTCCTTCTAGATTATGCGCCTCCATTTTCAGTGCTTTTCTCCCAAAGTTAGCCTGAGCATTATGGTCTTCAGGCTTGCACTGTGATCCAGAGGACAGATGATAGATGTAAAAATAGAAGATGGTTTGGGGAGTCTTAGGGGTAGGCCCAATAGTGTCATGCATTCCATTGGCCAGGGCTCAGTCATATGGCCCCACTAACTGCAGGGAAGGTTAGGGAATGTAGCTTGGCTGTGAGCTCAGGAAGAACATGAAATGGGCCCGGTAAGCACACAGACAGCTTTGTCTCCTCCATCGACTTATAGCCCTCTTTTATAGATAGAAATCTGCACACTTATACTCTATTTCTTTCCTCCTACTTGAATAGAAATTTCCATCATTCGAGTCACTCCCTTGCGTATGATGGCAAAGATGGGAGTTTTGCACACTTAACGTCAGATATAAAAAGAACAAACTCCTTAGGATCATCATCACTAGTTTTCTTGTGTTAGCACAGAATAGATTGGTCAACAATATTAGAAATACTCTAGCATTTGTTGGGACATTTTAACAAGGGTAGACTCGGTGAAAAATTCTGGGACAGAATGTTTTTCTGAAGACAGAAGAAATATTCTAAAGGTATGACATGGTGAGGGAATGCCTAGGTTAGGGTAAAATATATGTATGTGGCTTAAAAACTTCCTAAGCTTATCTGTAAAGAAGTTAATTATCTTGTTCATAATGATAAAGAGAATCAGTTGTTAAACCAGATCATAAATGTATTCATCTCTTTATTTATCCAGACTTGACTCAACTAGGTGACCTCATTTTGAGGGACTTGGTTTTCATTGAGAAGTGTGTTTTAAGCTTATCTAAGTGGCAACTGGCACTATCTAAGTGGCAACCTCCTCCTATTTAAAATGATAACCCATTAAAGGCAGGCTACTATTTACTTTCCCAACTATCGGGGCTCTCGAGTTTCTAATTTCTAATGATAGGCTAAATTATTTATAAAAGACATTTATCTTTCTTACTCTAATTATTAATCTCTTGATACTACTGGTGGTCTCAAGGCTGTGCCTTAAAAGCTTAATGCATTTCGCGTCAGTGTGTCACACTTGCTGGAGATGTCTCTGCCTATACACAAAGGGGTTAAAAAATAGGACTTGAGGTGATGCCAGACAATTAGATAATTACAAAACACTTGCATGTTCAAGTCATCTTACAAGCATTATGTCTGAAGTCATGACTACCGAGTTTTGCTTTCTTAATGGTGCACCAGGATTTTTCAATGTCATCAAATTGAAAGATGAAGAAAAAACATTTCCTATTTTTAAAGTATGCTGTGATATTTTTTTCCTCAATAACTTTTCTTTACTGGTATGAAAATATTCCCAAATCCATAATGATCATGGTAACCAACTCTGACTGAGTGCTTGCTATGTGCTAGGTTTTGTGCTACAAACTTTGCAAATGCTATCTCATTTAGCTTTCTCAACCCCTCTGTGAAGTAGGTGATAATAAACAGCAAATGCTCCAGGGACTCACTTAATATCATTACAATCCTCTGTGGTTTATACTCAAAACTTTATTGAACTAAGAAGCGATCAACTGTAGGCCAGACAGTGTCATGACTGAACTGTGTTCCCTCAAAATTCATTATTGAAGTCTTAACCCCCCCCCAGTACCTCAAAATGAAAAACATTTGGAGATAAGATCTTTAAATGAGGTAAAATGAGGTCATTAGAGTGAGTCCCAATCCGATATAACTGGTGTCCTTATAAGAAGAGAAGATTCAGACACAGGTACAGAAAGAAGACAATGATATAGGGAGAAAACCGCCACTTACAAGATAAGGAGAGAGGCCCCGGAAGAGACCAACCCTGCCAACACCCTGATCTTGGACTTTTAAACTCCAGAACTGTGAGAAAATAAATTTCTAATTTAAGCCACCCTCTTGGGGTCCTTTGTTATAGCAGCCCTAGCAAACCAATACAGGCACTATTATTTTATACTGGCACTGCTAAGAAAGTAGCAAATTATGACCAAAGCTTTAGACATATCCAGAAAATTCTTTCATGGAGACTAACTTTCATCAAACATAACTCTTGCACATACATAGAAAGGAAATCATAATAGAAATACATGAGTTAAAATGTTCCTAAAACTTCTTCACAAAGAGTATGTATGACTTTTCTATAATCTTCTATTCAGCTCCATTAAAAATCTATGATCTTCCACACAGAGTTATCAAGTATACCATGAAGAGTGTTGGTGATGCAACGCTTCTTAGAAGAAGACTGCTGTTGTCTCCAGGATGGTCTTCAAGCCACAGATACCCATCCTGGACATTTTGGTGCTGACGTAGTTTTGATCCTGCTGTTCTGATTCATCTCTGTGTATGCACTAAATTTTGTGTCAACTAACTCTTGAGGTAAAATTTTCGCATTCAATAATCAGTCATACAACAAATAGAAAGAGGGAGGAATTTGAAGTGAGAGAATAGCCGAGCCCGAGGGAAATGCCTAAAGCAGGAGAAAGGGAGGACCCACATCCATGATTATCATGGATGATAATCACTCACCTGATTGGCATATGAACCTGCCATTCTCCCTGTCAGGCAACAGAGCTATATTCTGTGTGTCAATGACGCCCATGGGGTGCTCAGGGCTGAAAGGATCTGAGTTATTCCAACTGAACCCGAAGATGATGTCATAGGGAGGAAGGCCAGAGGGGATATTTGGCCCAGGTCTATATACACAAAGAGGCTCGAATTTAAAATTAAGGATTTTTTTTCTCATTTAAAAAATATTCCAGTTATCTCAAAATATAGAATTAATAATGACGATTCTTCCTTGATTTATGAAAGACCCTAATCCCAAACACAAACTTAAGATTTGTCCATCTTTGCAAGAGATATTAATAGAGTGGCTACTGTGATTTGCGCTACTAAGCAAAGTGGGTGCGCTCTAGATGTCCAGCAGATTTATGCATGATCTCTTGCCTTGGAGGGCACACTATCCCCCTGGGGGAATAGAATTTATAAACTTGCAATTGCCCTGGAGTGATGAGTGGTTTGCTAGAGGTGTGTGGAGGGGGAAAAAAGTGAAATCTGACTTAAGAGCTAAGACCACGTCAGAGAAAGTTTCATATACAAGAAAAAGAGGCCATAGCCTGTGGCTTGAAGGAAGAATAGGTGATTTGGTGTCTAGATATGGGTGGGGGATTCCCTACAGGAAAAGCAATATAAACGGGTAAATGCAAACACAAGACTAAGACATGGGGTGTGTATAGTAGGGGGAGGAAATGTCATGGGAAAAGTAGCTGAAGGATCTTAGATACAAATGTATTTTAGTACTGCTTTCACATTAGAACAGGAGTCCTGAAGGCCAGGATACTTTTTATAAAAATATGGATATTTATACCTTAGCACAGATCAACTAACACAGATCAGAAACTCCAAAGGTAAGATTGTAAGTACAGCTGGGCTTAAGAATCACTGGGTTTTTTTTCTTTTTCTTTTTCTTAATGTGAATAGACTTGATCTTGAAGCTAAGTGTTCTGAATCTCCTGGTTTAACCTTCCATACTGGAGAAGAAGAACCTATTCTCAGCATTATGGCGATGTGTCTCAAGGTCACACAATGCTATGGAAACATCCCAATTTTGGAGAAAGCAGTCCGGAGCAATTAATTTGAAAAAATCTCCATCCTCCCAGGTGATTCCAATGTGACAAAGCTTATGTGATAGAAGACATCCAGTGAGTTATATTGAGTTTCACATTACCTGTCTAGCAGGTGATGGAGATTGTTAACATCTAGAGAACAAACTGAAATTTCCACTTTTTATATTAAGAATCTGGCACCACTTGGAGGAAGAGATGTTGACCTGCACTGTGAAGAGCAGGATTATTGCTCAGCCATGACCTTGGCAGTTGCTACCATGACTTTGTTTTTGCCTCAATCAGTTGCCACCTCTTGGGACTGTAAATATTGACACTCATCCTCAGAGAAATCAATAGCTGTGTATTAGCCTTCAATTTCACATATTGATGTGCAGATCTGAGGGTCTCTGGAAAATACGAGATGACTTCAGCATTTGAGAATGCTGCCTCACAGCTGAAGGCCTGCGGGTTTGCATTTCCCTCAGTGATTCTTGGCTTCATGACTTCTCTCATTATTATCTCTCTGCAGTGTAACTAACTGTATGCAGAATTTTGGCAGAGGCACGTTAGAAGCCAGCAGAGAAGAAAGGAATATCAGCTTTCTCAGAGCTCAACTTCAACCTCCTCAAATTCAATAGAGTTAATTCTCCGAAATAACTACCAATTTTTTTTTTTTTTTAATTAAGCCTTTCATTGAAAATGTGTTTTGTCTTGCTTACAACGTCCAGGGATTGGCGTACCCTGGGATAGCCTTTCCATCTCCAGTCTCAATTCAGGTGCATAGTCAATCAGATCGAACGTGAATGTTTCACATAGTATCACCACCACCTGGACATACTTGCTATACACGATCCTCTGTGTTTATTTTACTATAGTGATGGCCGTTGTTTTGATGAGAACCGTGTCTAATTCACAAAACAACCGGCTTTTCTGTCAACCCTGTCACGCACTGTATACACGAGACTCCCTGGCTTGGCGGATTGCTTTGGTCAAAGGGACGCAGACACTGACAAAGAAGCTGTCCTCTGGTTCATAAACTTGAGTAAGGCACGGTATGAGGTGATAAACCACCTTAATTCCAGCTTGCTCACCTAGGAGACTGCTTAGAAAAAGTAGGAAGAGCCAAAGGGTGTATCCAAAAATAACTGACAAGCCCTTCAGCTTTCACTCCGGGAGTCCTGTGATTGTTCCCTTAAGCAAAACTGGCAAAGGTTTGGTGGGGGCAGGGAGGTGAGAGCCCGGCACTCACATTCCTCCTTGGTTGGAGGATCAGCACTGTCTCCTCAGGAAGCCCGAGCTCTCCAGCTCTAATGGGCATGAGGACAACAGGACGCAGAACCGAGGTTCAAAAATTGGCTCTGCTCAGGGGAAGTTCGCTAGAGCAGCAACTTGCCCGGCCGCTCTGCCCTGACGACCGGAACTCGCTTACCTTTAAACTAAGCTCACGTGGTTTCCCACCTTCCCTCAGGCGGACGTTAAGTGAGGATTTCTGCTTTTCAAAAAACTACCAAATAAAATGATCTGCTCGCGTTTCTAACAGTTAGAGAAATGATGACGTCTTCGTGGTAGTAACTTGGGAAAATACAGAAGCACACAAAGAAAGAAAAAGCAGCCCTCCACCCGCGGTCACTAGGCCAAGGCACCCGCTGCGTCTCTTCCGGCTTGTCTGCGGCCCCTCGTCAGCGCGCATGCGTCCGCGCGTGCGCCCACCGGCCCGTGGATGCGTATATTCCAACTGTGGAGGCCAAAGTAATTTTTTTTTTTTTTTAAGATTTTATTTATTTATCAGAGAGAGAGAGGGAGAGCAGGCACAGGCAGACAGAATGGCAGGCAGAGGCAGAGGGAGAAGCAGGCTCCCTGCTGAGCAAGGAGCCCGATGTGGGACTCGATCCCAGGATGCCGGGATCATGAGCTGAGCCAAGGCAGCTGCCTAACCAGCTGAGCCACCCAGGCGTCCCGTGGAGGCCAAAGTAAAACCGAGCTCCCACCCAAGCCAAAGCTACGGTAGGGGACGCTCAGCCACACCCACTTGTAGTTAAGACCAAGGACTACCGTGTGACGTTAAGGAGACCGTTGTAGTTCTAATTTACGGTTTGGCTACGCCAGGCAGCTCAGTGATAAGCACGGTTTGGTTGTCTCTGACGGAGGCCGGGTGGATTGTGGTCACGCAATCTTCCTTCGCAGGCGCAGCCCATGGAATCCCCTGAGCCCGCGTGAGGCCCGCCCCTGGGCAGAGGGCAGGTCCCACAGGGGGCCCCCTCAACAGAAGGGCTGAGCCCGCGGCGGCAGTAACGGAGGACACAGAAGCCCTTGGGTGGGGAGGAGAGAGGGTCAGACGGACCGGCTCTTCCGTAGTGTGCACGTTTGCTCCAAGAAGCCAGGCTCTGGGGTACCTTCTCATTAGATCACCTGCATCGCTTCCAGGAACGCGCGCAGACGGGTTGCTGAGTTTTGACATTTTTCGCCCTCTCGGAGAGCTGTCAGCTTGGGAGGCAGGATCCTCTTGTGGGCAGAGTCTGGTGCCGGCTGCAAAATTAAAAAGCAAGAAATAACCACAAATAAGAGAGCACTAGTGGCCAACTATGTCTCGATCCTGGCGAGGGCTGTGGAAGGCCATGTGTGTTTACGTTCTCCCTCCAGCTGGAGCCAAGGAGAGGCATCCGGAATGGTGGCATCCGGAGGCCTCAAGAGGCAGGGCCTGCAGCCGGGCAAAGGCAGGAGAGGGTGGGGGTGCGGGGCGTTCTGCTGGCAGGTATACGAGGCCCTGCGGAAGCCAGTGAAGCATGCTGTATGACCTAGAATTTTCTCAGGGCTGGCCTAGGCTCTTCGTTGGGGGAGTGGCCTGAAGGACCCAGGCTTAGTCATTTTTTCCTCCCCAGTTTTTGCTGATTATGAGCTGGAATGTGACATGTTTTCTTTTCTAAGAGGGTCATCATTTTTAAAAGCTAATGATTTTCTCCACTTAAGGAAGTGTGTCCCTGTCTCGAACTAAGGGAGATCGTGGCATGTAATTGGTGGTGACAAAAAAGTCCTGTGGAGTCCATGTCCTAAGCAGTCAGAGAAAGGATGGGGGCTTATTACCCAATGCTCGAGAGAATGATGATCCAGCAAGGGTGGGACACATTTTATGAAGTTCCCCAGGGGCAAATGTCAGACCGGAGTGGCAGATCAGTGCAGGCACCACAGGATACAGATCCAGGCCAAACACAGTCTGCTAGCCTAGGGCAGGGGTTCCCAAATTCCTCATGCGTGTGAAGTTCCTTTTCTCAAATTCTGAAATCATGCCGAGACCTCCAGCAGAGTGTCAGTAGCTGTTGACTGGGAAATGGAAAGGTGATTCAAAAATAATTAAACACATTTAAAAGCATATTACTTGACAATCAAGTTCTGTAATAGCACATAGTTAAAACCAGTATTGTAAAGAACTAGCACAATAATTTCTACAATTGGGGGCACCTGGGTGGCTCAGTCAAGACAGTTAAGCATCTGTCTTCGGCTCAGGTCATGATCTCAGAGTCCTGGGATCAAGCCCCACATCGGGCTCTCTGCTCAGCAGGGAGACTGCCTCCCCACTCCCTCTGCCTGCTTGTGATCTCTCTCTGTGTCAAATAAATAAATAAAATCTTAAAAAAAATTCTTAAAAAAAATTTCTACAATTGGTTGAATATTCAATATACAGCCCCCATGTCATTTCATCCCAGACTCCATGTGGTGCATCGTTCCAATGTTTGAAATGGTAACCATGATTAATTCCTTCTGTTCCTCAGGATTGTGAGATTCTCAATGTATCCCCATAAGATGTCAATGGCATGATGATGTGAGGACCTGGGCAGCCACTACTATTCCAGAATTAAGTCAATATTGAGGCAGAAAGCCCCCAACTCAGTGCCCTGGAATATATTCATGAAAGAGTTTCTGCACTGCACAGTGGAAGTGAGGGGAAGATTCATCCTTCTGGAAAATGAGATTTCCAAAGATTTCCCAAAGCTGTAGGAAAACTTCTTAGTATATTTGGACTCATGACTCCCGACACTGTGTTCTACACACACACACAGAGACACACAGACACACAGACACACACACACACACACACACACACACAATGGCTCACAGCCCCATGTGTATGATATGGCACAAAAGGCATTAACTATTGGGGAATCCCTTGTGTGTTCAATCACCCCATGTTGGTATTTGGTGTCTTGATGTGGATGATATATAAATTCACTTTTTTGGTTAAGTGAATGCAGCCTTTCCACTGAATTTGAGATACATGCAAAGTCAACTTCATCTTCCATGTGAGTCTGAAAGTGGCAGCCAAAGTTTTATCATTTTACCTTATCTACCTCCAACAGGGCCTAGAAAAGGGGCAAGAAGGTTTTACCTTCCATCATTTATGGAGAAGGTGCCAGATCATGGTTGAAGAACAGAAGCTCTCAGCGAACCCTCTTTATTGATGTCTTGGGGCTGTGCTGAATGGCACAGAAAAATGATTCACAGTTTTCTCAAGATAAGTGAAATGCAAAAGCATTACAAGTTGGTGCCTACTATATGTTTACTTGTCATCAAGGCATTCAGTTTTCCCCGTGTTCAATTCTTTTTTTTTTTTTTAATATTGTAATTATTTATTTGAGAAAGCTAGAGACAGAGAACACTAGCAGAGGAGAGCACTGAGGGAGAGGGATAAGCAGATTCCCAGCCCAGCAGGGAGTACAACCCAGGCTTGATCCCAGGACCCTGGGATTATGACCTGAGTCGAAGGCAAGTGCTTAACCGACTGAGCCACCGAGACACCTTAGATATGTTCAATTCTTTTCGAATCACCCTGTGTATACTTGCCAAAGACTATAATCATTAAAACTTTTGAATTAATTTGTATTTTTCTAATCACCAAAGCTCTGAAACACAATATAAAATAGTGAGAGATATATGTATCATACCACAGAAACAGACCACTTTATAAAGTGACATGCCCTGTCATACTTAGTAATAGTTGACCCTCAGAATAATCCCATAATATACATACCTGAGCCCCATTACATAGATGAGGGAAATGAGGCTAAGAAAGACGAAAGACACTGCAGCAAGGTTTTTCAAAGAGCAGGTTGGAGAACTGGGATTCCAGTTCAGGCCTGGTAATTCATGGCGCTGGGTCTCAGTCTTAAACTGTGTTGCCTTCTCATATAAGGAAAGACTTAGGGGCTCCTGGGTGGCTCAGTCGTTAGGTATTTGCCTTAGGCTCTGGTCATGATCCTAGGGCCCTGTGATCAAGTCCCGTGTCATGTTTCCTGCTCTGCCTTCTTCTCCGTCTCCCACTCCTCTGCTTGTGTTCCCTCTCTTGCTGTTTCTTTCTCTGTCAAACGGATAAATAAAATCTTCAAATAAGGAAAAAACTTGATTTTCTTAGAATAATATCATACTGTTACTCTCTTTTCGTGGTATATTAAAAGTAAATATTTTAAATCTTGGATTTGGTTTGTTGTATCAAGTTGAAGTGTATGAAATGGCTGCTCTTTGATCACTTCTGACTTAGGATTCAACCTAATAGTTTCCTTCTTGGAAAGGAAAGGAAGGAGTGAAGGATGGTGGGGAGAAAAGAGGGAAGGCAGAAGAAAGAAGGAGAAAATGAAATGCAAAAAACCCCAGAGTGATAGAAAAGCAGAGCAGATGGAAGGAAATAAGGGAAGAAAAAAGGTATAAGAAGAACTTTGAAATTACTAGCAAAGCTCTGTCGCTCTCTCTTAAATCCTGTTGCCCTACAGCTTCTCCCCCTACAATATTGGCTTTATTGTCTCTTGCCTTTGATCAGGATTTTCACAGTCACCAGACTCCTTAAATAATCAATAGAGACCAACTGTATCATATTGTCTTTCATTCTCTACTTTTTTTTTTTTTTTTTATTGCGCACATTTCTTGCTACCACCCCGAGGGATTAGGAAGAAAGGAAAGATCAGCAGAACAAAGTCTTGCATTTATTAGGAGCGTATAAATACAACTTTCTCTTCCCAGGGGGGAAAACACTGGACCAAAACGAAATGCCCTCCATGTATGAATTTATGGAAACATAAAGTTAACAAACACTGAAGTTTCAGATGAGAGGCATGACCTCAATGTTGAAAGAAGAGAGATGAGAAAACAAAATATGAAAGAACCATTTTTTAACTTAAATAATTAGTTTGGAGATGATATGAAGCATTTTCTAAATGAATCCATTTATAGGAAGAAATAAAAACATTTGAACTGTTTAACACGTGTTAAGTAACAAATGATAAATCCAGGGAGTGGTCGAAGTCCTGAAACTTGGAAGTCTTGAAAGGACAAATGTTCTCACCCCCTAATGCTATCTCTGGAATCTACATATGGTCAGCAAACGCTGGTAGGAGAGAAATGCTCTCTCCATGATTATTATAATATTGCTACGATCCAACACCACCAGCATTCAGAATCACATTTGGCTCTAGCCCAATGTGATATGAAAGAAAAAGTACTTTCTTCCCTTGTAAATGTTAACAATTAAACTGGATCAGAATGGCAAGTCTAGGAGCCAGTGTGCCCTGTTTTCTTTTGCAATGTTTTCCCAGATGGCACTCCCTTGGACAGCATTGTATCTTTGGATCCCTTTGGCTGCCCACAGAGGAGGACAATGGTGAGAACGGCCCCAGGGCATGCTGCTGGTTACCTCTGTGCCAAGGCACATTATTAAAAGTGTCTTTGTAAGGAGACACTTGCCAAAAGATGTCTCCCCAGAGCACATGGCCCCTTTTTTGGATCATTCGTACTCTCCAAAGGAAATGATTTGAAAAAATCTAAGGTACACATTATCGGTACTATCACTATTAATTACTATTAAGGCTTTATTAGTTGGCTAGGGTTGTCATTACAAGGTACCGTAAACTGGGTACCCCAGACAAATAATAGATTGGGTGTCTCAAATAATGGAAAAATTTTTTTTCTTACAGTTCTGGAGGCTGAAGTTCAACATCAAGGTGTCGGCAGCGCTGGTTTCTCCCAAGGCCCCTGTCTCTCCTTGGTTTGGAGATGGATCTTTCTCCCTGTGCCATCACATGGACTTTCCTCTGTGGTCACACATCTCTGGGGTCTCCTTTCGTACCCAAGATGCATCTTATAAGGACACCAGTTATATTGGATTAGAGCCGACCCTAAAGACCCCATTTTACCTTAATTACCTCTTTAAAGGCTTTATCTTCAAATACAGTCACATTTTGAAGTCCTGGGCTAAGACTTAAACATACGCATTTTAGAGAGGCACAATTCAACCCATAATAAAGGCCTCTGAGGCTATTTTTTGTCTTGGAATTGCACGATTTTGTTTTTAATTGAAAGCTGTCTTCGTTCGAGAGTGTTCTAGCTGTGTCCATGCGGTTACAAAGTGGAGTCAGACCATTGAACCTGCTTTCTTTTGCTCTCATGGGCCTGTTCCATCTTCTTCCCCCTTTACATTTTCAACCTCTCGAGTGCTTTTGTGTGTTAGGCATGTCCCTATAGCATACAGCTGGAGTTTTCAAAACCTCTAATCTGAAAATTGGTATCTTTTCTATTTTGAGTTTACTTCTGTTACTGTGATTGCTGAGACATTCACCTAGTAGTCTGTTAGTCATCTCAGACTGAGTTATGCATCCTGTTCTGTTGTCCCACATGCTTCACCTTAAATCATACAATTGGTGTGTTACTTTCTTTGCCTTTTAAGAGAGCGTAGGCAGTCATTTTTACTCAATGTTTCACCATTACATAATGGGGATAGCCATCCCTCCAGACTCCATTCTTCTGAAAGCCAATACTATGTATTGTGAGTTGGAAGTTGCTTTGTCTGTTCCGTATTGTAGTTACTGTGATAGTAGCACTTTATTTCTAGGTAATAATTTCCACGTTGCTCACCTTAGGCCGCCGTGCCACAGCAATGAACAACTCCAAAGTCTACATGGCCTTAACACCGATTTCTTTCTCATTCATATTACATGCCCATTTTTGCTTATGCTCTTCATCCTTGGCCCAGGCCCAAGGACCTGTCCCTGCTGAAGTCCTGGAGAATGTGGCAGAAGGAAAAGGGAGATAGGGAACATTTTGATGGCTTTGAAAAACTCTGCTCAAAAAGTGACAGATTTTACCTCCACTGACAGTTTATTGGTTTAAAAAGTCACACACAGCCATACCTGACATCATCAAAGTGTGGAAATATAATCCTTCCAAAGAAATGGCTCCATGGATTATGGGACCAAACTTGATGTCATTGGGATGGGAGGTATGATCATCCCATGAAAAAAGGCAGCCTACATTTGGGAATAAAAATGTAACCCACTATGCATTAATCACTGCAGTCTCAAAGGCTGAAAATGGTCATGTAACCAGCTGAAAATTGCAGTTTCATTATAATATAAGAAAGGGACAATGACTATGAGAGACAGCTAGCAATCTTCTTACAGTGCCCACTCTAGATATTTTAACACACTTCATATCTGTATCTTCCTTCCAGGCAACACAAGACCTTGTGATATTCTTTTTTTTTTTTTTTAAAGATTTTATTTATTTATTTGACAGAAATCACAAGTAGGCAGAGAGGCAGGCAAAGAGAGAGAGGGGGAAGCAGGCTCCCCGCTGAGCAGAGAGCCCGATGCGGGACTCGATCCCAGGACCCTGAGATCACGACCTGAGCTGAAGGCAGCGGCTTAACCCACTGAGCCACCCAGGCCTTGTGATATTCTAACGCTTATCACCTTCTCCACAACCTAAATGCTATTGAGTGTTTTAGTTATACCTTTTATTTAGTCATACAACTTACATATTAACTTATTGTTTTGTTCAGTCAAATTACACTTAGGTTTAGCCAGTATTTACTAATATCTAGAATTCTTTCTCTTGCAGTGAATATTTTAGATTTTTCTCAATGTAGATTTGTTGGTGGTACTCAATTTTTATTTATCTAAAACAAAAGTATTTTGCCTTGATTATTGAAAGATAGTTTTGGTTTTCTTCGAATGTCTACATTGATATCACTTTTTCTTTTAGCACACTGCATATTTTATATCTGTTTTTTGTCTTTTATTACTATCCTTGAGATGTTTGCCATCTGTCTGATTGTCATTGCTTTGGAAATTTTTTTCCTTATTGCTTTTTAAAATTTTTTTTATTTTTAATTATATTATGTTAGTCACCATACAGTACATCATTAGTTTTTGTTATAGTGTTCCAAGAGTCATTGTTTATGTATAATACCCAGTGCTCCATGTAATCTGTGTCCTCTTTAATACCTATCACCTGGCCAACCCATCCCCCCACCCTCCTCCTCTCTAAAACCCTCAGTTCCTAGTTGCTTTTAAGATGGTCTCTCTGCTTTAGGCATTCTACAGGTTTATTAGAATATGCCTAGGTGTGAATTTCCTTTTATTTAATCTTCTTGGGACTTTTTAGACTTCCTGGTTCTGAGGGTTGGACTCTTTCAATAAACATTTCTAGAAAATTCTCAGTTACTTTTCCTTCAGGTAAGCCTCTTCTCATTTTGTCTTTTGTCTCTTTCTGGAACTCCAGACCACCTCACTGTATCTTTATGTATTTTAACCTATCTTGCATATCTTGTGTCTCTGTTATAGCCTGGGTAATTGAATGAGATCTATTTTCCATTTCACTAATTTACTACTCAGCTGTGTCAAATCTGTTTAATATATCAAGTGAATATTTTTATTGAGGTGAAATTCACATAAGATAAAATTAGCCATCTAGAAGTACACAATTCAGTGGCTTTTAATACATTCACAATGTTTCATAATGCCCATTTCTATCTTGTTTCATCAGAACATTTCACCAACCCCACAGAAAACCCTGTCCCTATTAACTGGTCCTTCCTCAATACCCCCACCTCCCAGGAACCATCAATATGCTTTCAGTCTCTATAGATCTAACTATTCTGGATATTCCATACAAATAACATCATACAACGTGTGACCTTTTGTGTGTGGTTTCTTCTGTAACAATCTTTTTGAGATTTATCCATGTGGTAGCATATCTCAATACTTCATTCCTTTTGATATAAAAAATTCCTCTGGCATTTTTCAAAGAGCTGGAACAAACAATCTTAAAATTTGTATGGAACCAGAAGAGACCCTGAATTGCTAAGGGAATGTTGAAAAAGAAAAACAAAACGTTGCCTGATTTCAAGCTTTACTACAAAGTTGTAATTACCAAGACAGCATGGTACTGACAGACACATAGACCAGTGGAACAGAGTAGAGATCCCAGATATGGACTCTAAACTCTATGGTCAACTAATCTTCAACAAAGCAGGAAAAAAATATACAGGGAAAAAAGACATTCTTCTCAATAAATTTTGCTGGGAAAAGTGAACAGCTATGTGTAGAAGAATGAACTCGACCATTCTCTTATACCATACACAAAGATAAACTAGAAATGGATAAAAGACCTCAATATGAGGCAGGAATCTATCAAAATCCTATAGGAGAACATAGGCAGTAACCTCTTTGACATCAGCCACAGCAACTTCTTTCAAGATAGGTCTCCAAATGCAAAGGAAACAAAAGCAAAAATGAACTTTTGGGACTTCATCAAGATCAAAAGCTTCTGCACAGTAAAGGAAACAATCAAGAAAACAAAGAGGCAACCCACAGAATGGGAGAAGATATTTGCAAATGACACTACAGACAACGGACTGATATCCAGATCTATAAAGAACTTCTCAAACTCAACACACACAAAACAGATAATCATGTCAAAAAATGGGCAGAAGACATGAACAGACAGTTCTCCAAAGAAGACATACAAATGGCTAACAGACACATAAAAAATGTTCATTATCATTAGCCATCAGGGAGATAAAAATCAACCCTACATTGAGATTCCACCTTTCACTAGTTAGAATGAACAAAATAAACAAGACAGTAAACAACAGGTGTTGGAGAGGATGTGGAGAAAGGGGAGCCCTCTTATACTGTTGGGGGGAATGCAAGTTGGTGAAGCCACTTTGGAAAACACTGTGGGAATTTCTTAAGAAATTAAGAATAGTGGTACCTGGGTGGCTCAGTGAGTTAAGCCTCTGCCTGTGGCTCAGGTCATGATCTCCAGGTCCTGGGATCCAGCCCCACATTGGGCTCTCTGCTCAGCGGAGAGCCTGCTTGCCTTCCCCCTCCGCCTGCCTCTCTGCCTACTTGTGATCTCTCTCTCTCTCTTTCTCTGTCAAATAAATAAATAAATAAATAAATCTTAAACAACAACAACAAAAAAAAGGAAATTAAGACTAGAGCTACCCTATGACCCTGCAATTGCGCTACTTGGTGTTTACCCTAAAGATACAGATGTAGTGAAAAGAAGAGCCATATGTACCCCAATGTTCACAGCAGCAATGGCCACAGTTGCCAAACTGTGGAAAGAACCAAGATGCCCTTCAACGGATGAATGGATAAAGAAGATGTGGTCCATACATGCAATGGAGTATTATGCCTCCATCAGAAAGGATGACTACCCAACTTTTGTATCAACATGGATGGGACTGGAATAGATTATGCTGAGTGAAATAAGTCAAGCATACAGAGTCAAGTATCATATGGTTTCACTTACATGTGGAGCATAAGGAATAACATGGAGGACATGGGGAGATGGAGAGGAGAATTGGGTTAGGGGAAATTGGAGGCGAAGACAAACCATGAAAGACTGTAGACTCTGAGATACAAATTGAAGGTTTTGGAGGGGAGGGGTGTGGGGGGTTGAGTGATCCTGGTGGTGGGTATTATGGAGGGCACGTATTGCATGGAGCACTGGGTGTGGTACATAAGTAATGAATTCTGGAACACTGAAATAAAATAAAATAAAATGGAAAAGAAGAGTAATGTTCAACATCATACCTCATCAAGGAAATGCAAATTATTTTTAAAAAGTGAGATACTACTATAAATCTATTAGAATGGCCAATATCCAAAGCACTGATAAAACCAAATACTATAGGATGTGGAGCAACAGAAACTCTCATTGCTGGTGGGGATGTAAAATGGTACAGCCACTTTGGAAGACAGTTTGGAAATTTCTTACAAAACTTACCATATGATACAGCAATTGTGCTTTTTGGTATATACTCGATGTGATGAAAGCTTATATCCACACAAAAACCTACACATGGATGTTTGTTGCAGCTTAATTCACATTTGCCAACATTTGGAAGCAATCAAAATGTCCTTCAGCAGATGAATGGGTAAACTCTGAAATACTCAGACAATGAAATATTATTCAGCATGAAAAAAAAGAACTATTAAGCTCTGAAAAGATATGGAAGAATCGTAAATATATTACTAAGTGAAAAAAGCTAGTTGGAAAAGGGTACATACTGTGATTCCAACTACATGACATTCTGGAAAAGAAGAAACTATGGAGACAGTAAAAAGATCAGTGGTTGCCAGGGGTTGAGGGGGTGGGAAGGAGGGATGAATAGGCAGGGCATAGAGTACTTTTAGGGCAATGAAATATTTTGTATGACACTATACTGGTTGGTACATGTCATTATATATTCTTCCAAATCCACTAAATGTACAACATCAAGAGTGAACTCTAACGTAAACTGTAAATTTGGAATAATAATGATGTGTCAGTGTAGGTTCATCAATTGCAACAAATATACCACTCTGGTGGGAGATGTTGATAGTGGGGGAGGTTATGCCTAGGTGGGATTTGAGGGTATATGGGAACTCTATACATTCTGCTCAATTTTGTGGAAACTGAACCTAAAATTGCCTTGAAAGTTGTCCTTTTTTAAAAAAAGATTTTATTTATTTATGTGAGAGAGAGAAAGAGAGAGTGAGCAAGGCTGTGAGAGTGGGCATGAGTAGGGAAGAGGGGCAGAGGGAGCGAGAGAAGCAGACTTTCTACTGAACAGGGAGCCTGATGTGGGGCTCAATCCCAGGACCCTAAGATCATGACCTGAGCCAAAGGCAGATGCTTAACCAACTGAGCCACCTAGGTGCCCCTAAACTGTTTCTCTCTCTCTCTCTCTCTCTCTCTCTCTTTTTTTTTTTTAACTACAAGAATCAATCTCCTAAGAAAGCTTCTGCATGAAAGAACAGAGATTACACTGGGGGGGGGGGGACTAAGCAGAGAGAGATTCCTGAGCAGACTCCGAGAGCACTTCTGGTATGCTCTGGGATTTGAACCTGATAGATCTGGTGTTTTGCCAAATGAACAACACATATAAATGAATAAAAGTAGGTAATAATTATTAACCTCAGCTTGTAGCTTAAAAAAAAAGGCAAGACCTTGGGCACCTGGGTGGCTCAGTGGGTTAAAGCCCTTGCCTTCGGCTCAGGTCATGATCCCAGGGTCCTGGGATTGAGCCCCCATCGGGCTCTCTGCTCAACGGGGAGCCTGCTTCCCCCTCTCTTGCTCTGTCTACTTGTGATCTCTGTCAAATAAATAAATAAAATCTTAAAAAAAAAAAAAAAGTAAGACCTAGAAAGGCCATAAAGCCTTTCCATGGTCAACATCTAACAAGAAGCAGCTCATATCTTGAAAGAAGTTGCTGTGGCTGATATCGAAGAGATTACTGCCTATGTTCTCCTCTAGGATTCTGATGGATTCCTGTCTCATGTTGAGGTCTTTTAACCATTTTGAGTTTATCTTTGTGTACGGTGTAAGAGAACAGTCGAGTTTCATTCTTCTACAAATAGCTGTCCAGTTTTCCCAGCACCATTTATTGAAGAGACTGTCTTTTTTTCCCACTGTATATTTTTTCCTGTTTTGTCGAAGATTAATTGACCATAGAGTTGAGGGTCCATATCTGGGCTCTCTACTCTGTTCCACTGGTCTATGTGTCTGTTTTTATGCCAGTACCATGCTGTCTTGGTGATCACAGCTTTGTAATAAAGCTTGAAATCAGGTAACGTGATGCCCCCAGTTTTATTTTTGTTTTTCAACATTTCCTTAGCGATTCGGAGTCTCTTCTGATTCCATACAAATTTTTGGATTACCTGCTCCAGCTCTTTGAAGAATATCGGTGGAATTTTGATTGGAATGGCATTAAGAGTATAGATTGCTCTAGGCAGTATAGACATTTTAACAATGCTTATTCTTCCGGTCCAAGAGCATGGAATGGTCTTCCATCTTTTTGTGTCTTCTTCAATTTCTTTCATGAGTGTTCTGTAGTTCCTCAAGTACAGTTCCTTTACCTCTTTGGTTAGGTTTATTCCAGGTATCTTATGGTTCTTGGTGCTATAGTAAATGGAATCGATTCTCTTATTTCCCTTTCTGTATTTTCATTGTTAGTGTATAAGAAAGCCACTGATTTCTGTACATTGACTTTGTATCCTGCCACATTGCTGAATTGTTGTATGAGTTCTAGTAGTTTGGGAGGTGGAGTCTTTTGGGTTTTCCATATAAAGAATCATGTCATCTGTGAAGAGAGATAGTTTGACTACTTCACTGCCAATTTGGGTACCTTTTATTTCTCTTTGTTGTCTGATTGCTGTTGCTAGGACTTCTAATACTATGTTGAACAAGAGTGGTGGGCATCCTTGTCTTGTTCCTGATCTCAACAGGAAGGCTCCAAGCTTTTTCCCATTGAGGGTGATATTTGCTGTGGATCTTTCATAGATAGATTTGATGAAGTTCAGGAATGTTCCCTCTATCCCTATACTTTGAAGCACTTTAATCAGGAACGGATGCTGGATTTTGTCAAATGCCTTTTCTGCATCAATTGAGAGGACCATGTGGTTCTTCTCTCTTCTCATATTAATTTGTTCTATCACATTGATTTGCGAATGTTGAACCATCCTTGTAGCCCAGGGATAAATCCCACCTGGTCATGGTGGATAATGTTTTTAATGTGCTGTTGGATCCTGTTTGCTAGGACCTTGTTGAGAATCTTAGCATCCAAAGGCAAAGGAAACAAAAGCAAAAATAAACTTTTGGGACTTTATCAAAATCAAAAGCTTCTGCACAGCAAAGGAAACAGTCAACAAAACAAAGAGGCAACTCACGGAATGGGAGAAGATATTTGCAAATGACAGTACAGACAAAAGGTTGATATCGAGGATCTATAACGAACTCCTCAAACTCAACACACACAAAACAATCATATCAAAAAATGGGCAGTAGATATGAACAGACACTTCTCCAATGAAGACATACAAATGGCTATCAGACACATGAAAAAAATGTTCATCATCACTAGCCATCAGGGAGATTCAAATTAAAACCACACTGAGATATCACCTTACACCAGTTAGAATGGCCAAAATTAACAAGACAGGAAACAACATGTGTTGGAGGGGATGTGGAAAAAGGGGAACCCTCTTACACTGTTGGTGGGAATGCAAGTTGGTGCAGCCTCTTTGGAGAACAGTGTGGAGATTCCTCAAGAAATTAAAAATAGAGCTTCCCTATGACCCTGCAATTGCACTCCTGGGTATTTACCCCAAAGATACAGATGTAGTGAAAAGAAGGGCCATCTGTACCCCAATGTTTGTAGCAGCAATGGCCACGGTCACCAAACTGTGGAAAGAACCAAGATGCTCTTCAACGGACGAATGGATAAGGAAAATGTGGTCCATATACACTATGGAGTATTATGCCTCCATTCAGAGGATGAATCCTTCCTCTGATGGAGGCATCAATCTAAAAGGATGAATACCCAACTTTTGTAGCAACATGAACGGGACTGGAGGAGATTATGCTGAGTGAAATAAGTCAAGCAGAGAGAGTCAATTATCATATGGTTTCAGTTATTTGTGGAGTGTAACAAATAGCATGGAGGACATGGGGAGTTTGAGAGGAGAAGGGAGTTGGGGGAAATTGGAAGGGGAGGTGAACCATGAGAGACTATGGACTCTGAAAAACAATCTGAGGGGTTTGAAGTGGCGGGGGGGTGGGAGGTTGGGGTACCAGGTGGTGGGTATTATAGAGGGCACAGATTGCATGGAGCACTGGGTGTGGTGAAAAAATAATGAATACTGTAATGCTGAAAATAAATAAATAAGCAGCTCAGAAATTCAAACCCCCATGTGCTTCACTCAGCACCCTGCACTCACTTTTGGACCTGACTGTCCACCCAGAGAAAATGCACGGGAAAGTGGGAAAGATTCACTTGACAAACCCTTCTCAAATTGTTTCTGGAATACTGGCATAATTGAGAAAGAGTTGGCAAAAATCAGTCAAGAAAGATTAAGGTAGTTGAGGGAAATTGGAGGGGGAGATGAACCATGAGAGACTATGGACTCTGAAAAACAATCTGAGGGTTTTGAAGGTGTGAGGGGTGGGAGGTTGGGTGAGCCTGGTGGTGGGTATTATGGAGGGCACGTATTGCATGGAGCACTGGGTGTGGTGCATAAACAATGAATTCTGTTACACTGAAAAGAAATAAAAGAAAAAAAAGACAGAAATGGTCAGATAAAAAAAAGAAAGATTAAAGCAGTTATCTTTTAAAATTGTGAAAGTTGGTCATATTTTGGTTCCATAATATTTAATTTAAAAATTAAGAATATAAAAAAGAATGTAATATATAAAAATTATCATATAATAATATCAGAACAAAGTTATTATTTTCCAATTCCCTCCTAACCAGGTAGAAGACATAGATGTCCACCAACAGGGGAATGACTAAATAATGGGGGGGGGGTGTATTTGAATAATATGCAGCTATATAAAAGGACAAAAAAACTCTCTGCATACTGACCTGGACAGTTTTCCATAAAATAAATATAGCTGAATGAAAAGTATCATGGTAGCATGAGCCTAATGGAATTTCATATGTTTAAAACAAAATTGTATAAACTTTTGTCGTCCAACTTATCTTCTTTCTCAAGCCAGAATACATGATGCCCAGGAACTAGGACCATTTCTTCCACATAGTAGGTGCTCAATAAACATTTGGTAAAAGACTGAAGATATAGTGCCAATTCAAAACAGTAAAAGTATTAATATGAAATAGTAATAACCAATAAGGAGAAGAAAGTAACATTTGTGGGCCCCTACTCTATTTCCAGCACTTAGTTAAATATTGCTTTATACTTGTTATTCTACTTAACACTCACAAAATCCCCTATGAGACTGAGAAAATTAAGACTCGGAGAAATTAAATCATTTACTCAAGGTCATACATTTAGCCTGGGATTCAAAAGGAAGCCTTCTTCATCCCACAGCTCCTGAGTACATTTTCAGGTGTTATCACTGATAAAACTCCATAGCCTTCTCAGGGGTATCGTATCTATTATCTTGATATGTTGTCTATTTAATGAACTTACTTATAAACAGCAAAAATGAAGGGCAAAACCTGGCATTTCATCCATAGCTCCTAAGGAATCTAGCCTGTAAATTCAAAGAAGGAAAAGTTTTTCTTGACTAAGTTTGCACGAGGCACTGTAATTGGTGTTTCCACCTCAGTCCTCCCAAACACAATGGTGGACAGGTCTTCTCCCCCTTTTGAGAGAGAGGGAAACTGAGGCTCTGAAAGTTTAAGCCACCCATCCCCCAAAGTCACATCCATGTTAAACGCTCAAGCTGAGACTCCCCAGATGTGTCTGACTCCGAATTCTGGCTCTTCCCAAATTCCTCACTCTCTTTCCCATCACAGGGTCAAGGTAGGTTCAGGATTCAAGGACACGGCCCTCCTAAAAGCTGGGCCTCCTCTCAGAGGCTCAGATCTGGCTAGATGAAGACTCAAGGAGAGGGCTAGGTGTCTAAGCTTCACCTGTGTCATTTTTGGTTAGTAGGCCTTGAAGACCGAGTGTTTCAGAAAATCCAAACCCTAGATGATGGCAGACAGAGAAGCCCCACTGCAGAGTAAGCTTCATCTTCTCTGTCCTCAGATGATAAGATCCATCATTAAATAGCTGTCAGTTTTCTTCCAGATCACTGTATTATGTATGGGTTGCAAGGCTACCAATTAGTTTGAGCAAGTGCTAAAAATAAATAAATGATGAGGAGCCTTCTATTTTCATCCAAGATAATTAGGGCCCACATTTGGGGCGTTGGGGTGGAGTGGAGTGGGGGAGTCTGAGGAAACATTACAGACCACGGATAGCCCTTGAACTCTATTCAGTAGAACCAACGGTCGGTTCTGTGGCTTGTTTACAAATGGGCCAGTTGCCCCAGCCCGGTCCCCAGACTTGGGTCTGAGGCCGAGGCCTGGATAGAGGCAGTTATGCAGTGCTCATGATTTTATTCTTTCTTAAGAACCTCTTATACAACCGATTTGTTGTGCAATCGAGCAGTTGGTGGTTCACGGAAGCTGGCTCGTACCTTTAGATAAGAAGTTGAATTATTCCAGGGGACGTTTGGAGTCAGGCAGTCTGGGAGACAGTGAGGAGTAAACCGAGCCTCCCCCACAGGACATGGTATTTTCGCTAAGAAGTTCCCTATATGTGAGCCACAGGAGCGCCCCATTTCCTGAGCATCTGTATTTGGTGAGCACTGGAAACCTCTTGCTTTCCCACTGAAGGCCCCTTGCTTCCTCTTGGTTAAGGTCAAAAACATGACCCAGTTGCAACAGAGGCACAAAACAGCAGTTTGGTGTGTGGCGGGAGACAAGGTGGCAAGAAGTCTCCATAATCGAAATGACCTCAAAGAGTCACAAGAGCATTAATGAAGCGCTTCGAGATTACGTGCACATACATGTGCCCATTCACGCATGCACATGCACATGCACATACACTCATACTTGGCATAATAGCTTGTGGTGCAGGTGTGAGTTGGAAGAGGGAAGGAGGGGAGATCCAAACACATCATAAAGAGAAGCCTAATGATCTATACATCTTTTTGCAAAAAAAAAAAAAAAAAAAGTAGAACAAATCCTAAAAATACTACATTAGAATTTTTATTTCCTTACAGGCTTGCTTCTCAGTCATAACAGGATGTGGGTAGCAGGCAGTGGTCCATCTTCCACCATTCCACGTCCTCATGGGGAACATACCTGGATCGTGGGTCTCCCCAAGGGTGCAGTGGAGGAAGCTGACACCTGATCAGGCCTTTTTCAAAATCAAATATAGTGACCACAGAATGATGTTTTCTCCCACAATCTCCTCACCTTTATTATATTCCATTTGCAAATCCAGGGGGTGCTTGTGGCAGAGCAAATGCCTTCTATGTTTGTACATTTTGATTAAAAGATAAGACTATGCCATAAGATCCTATGCCCAAGGGATCCTAGTGACATGATAGATACTCTAATCTCCATATTTATGGTCCCAACCTACCTTAGATAATAAAAGTGTTAGACTATCCTGATTTAAACTTTCTCTCCGTTCAGAATTGGGTGTTCCTATCTATAGAACCCCAGCCCTCCCCAATAAAAACTTTTCAAGATCAAGGAAAGGCCACGAGGGCAACTCTGTCCTGCCACCTGCCTCCATGAGGAGAGAGGCCTTAGGAACTTGGGCTGAGGAGAGGAGCTCCTTTTCTGCAACACCACTCCTGGGGGTCCCTGCTGCTGCCACGCCTTGGTCACTTCCCCTAGGTCTTTGGAGAAACAAAGGGCAAAGACAGATGATTAGCACTCAGGGAGAAGAGCAAAGCCAAAGGATATAAAAGAGTGCAGTGCAGGTGGGAACAGTAGAGAATGGGGCGGAGTGCTTTAAGAGAAATGGGAAGTGCCCTGGTGCCTAGGAATGAAGCCACATAAGGCAGAAATAAGACTCGGACAATCGGGGCGCCTGGGTGGCTCAGTGGGTTAAGCTTCTGCCTTCAGCCCAGGTCATGATTTCAGGGTCCAGGGATCAAGCCCCACATCGGGCTCTCTGCTCAGCAGCGAGCCTGCTTCTCCCTCTCTCTCTGCTTGCTGCTCTGCCTACTTGTGATCTCTCTCTCCTCTGTCAAATAAATAAATAAAATCTTTAACAACAACAACAAAAAGACTCAGACAATCATCACAAGCATGCTCTCCCCAGCACCTCAGCTTGCTGAGGAAGATCTACAAACCCAGGGCAAGAACCTTAGTGCCCCAGACGATGGCAGACCATTCATTATCTTCATATGGGAAGTTTCCAGAGTCTTTTTGTGGGGAGGAAGATGAGAGGAAGTGGAACCGTCTAGAAACAACAAAGGGAGAAGACTGAGTTGTTAAAGGGGGATGTTTAGGAAGTTCATGTCCAGGAAAGTCTTCCTTGGTCCCCAGGGCTTTGGAGTGCAGCAGGCATCTGGGGGGGATGGGAAGAGAGACCAAGTTTGGGCTCAGCGTGGGGCCTGGTGAAGAGTCTCAAACCAGCCAGGTGTCCCTCTGAAGCCTGTTACATGGGTTTCCAGCGCAAAACAAGAATCTTTCTAGCAACTTCTCTTCATTTCCCAACTTCAGCAAACAATCTGTGTCGAGACCTGCTTTCCAGCACATATATGATATAATCTGTCATGAAGTCCCCTAGTGTTTTCAAGAGCTTACTGCACACCTAGAATTGGACAAGGCAATTTGGAGGCTCTAAAACAAGCGGAGAAGATAATCAATGGCCTCGAGTTGATTAGTCTCCTTGTTTCGTAAAAGACCAGGAACCCCGGAGAGAAGAACTAAGGCAGTACAAATACATGACCTAATTATTCCAAAAACAATAGGAGTTTAGAAAACGGGAAGAGCTGGCATACCATCCACCACTTACTGAGGGCGATGAGGTCCTGGTATGAACCGTGCTCAATGCTTTATATTATGTATTGGTACTTTTACTTTCCCCAACAGCCTAGTTCTATTGTTGCACCCATTTTACAGATATGAAATTGAGGCTTAAAGAGGTTAGGTCCGTTTTCCAAGGTCTCAACACAAGAAAGCATTTGAGGTGAGATTGAAAACTGACCTAGCTGACTTGAAGTACGGTATCTTCATCACAGTCCCGCATCTACACTCCATGCAGGAGAAGAAGAAATAGAGAGGAGGGAAAAACCTGCCCCAGCTAGGTCTTCTTCCCTTTTATCAGGAAGGCAGTAGCTCTCCCGGAATCCTCGCCTAGTAGGAGTGCCCATCGGTGAAACTAGGTCATCCACCCGCAGATGTCGAGCAGGTATCTTACAACCCCCCAAATATTTGGAGATCTTTTTTTAGTAAGGAAGGAAGGGAGAATGGGTACTTAGTAGTCCACCAGCAGCTTTGACCTCACGGGGCACCTTAGCTATGTGATGGCAGGATGCTAATGTGAAGGGCAAGGGTCTGGACTACGATGTTGGAAGTAAGAATTAGAAGAAAATAATAAAAATATCTCAGATTGGACAGAGCTCCTGAAAATGAGGGATGAATGAAAGATGATGCCAGGGAGAATGAGAATGCAGCAAACAGTGCGTGTGACAGAAGATGCCCGTGGTTTCAGACACATTGAGCTGGAAGTGACGGGAGGAGGCATATCCAAGTGGATCTGCCCTCCGAGTAGGTGTTAATCACAAATCCTGGGGGCAAAGAGTTAGTCAGGACCTGAGGTGTCGCCTCAGAATGATGCTGGAGTGATGGTGGGTCTTTTAAAGCAGAGAGCATAATGGAAGGAAAACAGGATTCAAAGAGCTTTGGGGAACAACCCCCCACCCCCACCCCAGACATGGGGAAGGAAGTGCACTGACAAAGTGCACAAAAAATTTTGCTAAGAGCTCAGAGGAGATTCCGGAAAGTGAACTTTTACCGAAGCCTGGCTTATAGTAAGTTTCAAGCAGGAGGTTAACTGTCAAGTGCAGCTGAGGAGTTAAAGAGGAAGAGAACTAAGGAAGGCCTGTGATTTGGCAGAAGGAGATAATTATTATCTGGAGGCAGCAGAGTGGAGAAGAATGAGGGGAGTAGAAGCCAGATAGTTGCTGTTCTCAGCAGCGGCCCAGAGGGGCTTAAAGAAGTACATTGGAATCACCAATGCTTTAATTATGTTCCCTATTAATAATACATATATATTATATAATTATGCACAATATAGTATATGTTAATTATATACTATATTATTATAACTATACAATTATAATAATATATAATAAATAATATATATTTATAATACAATATAATATATAATAAATGTATAATAAAATATAATGTAATTATATGACTGTTATTTACATATATAAATTTATTAAGTTACATTATTTTGTTTATATTAATTTCAATAGATATTATTTGTATTATTAGGGAAATATGTTATTATACATTGTATACTTGTATCATAATATATTATGTAAATATATTATTTTATGACACTATTATCCTTTAAAATCTTGCTATTCTTACATGGTAGGGATGTTGGCAATATTTTAATAAAACTGAATATTAATTAATTAGTTTATTGCCATTCCCTGACCATAGCAGAAAACTTGTATTTTCCGTGATAACATGGATCAGTTAACAGGCAGATGGATATGAAATACTTTTACACTCCATGTTTTTATTTTATCCACAGTCCATTTATGTTAAAAATCATCCCCCCTTCCTGTCTCTGGAGAGCATTCCCACACTCTCTATACCCCACCTCAAAAGCCTGGCGCTGGGGCACCTGGGTGGCTCAGTGGGTTAAAGCTTCTGCCTTTGGCTCAGGTCATGATCTCAAGGTCCTGGGATCAAGCCCCACGTCGGGCTCTCTGCTTGGCAGGGAGCCTGCTTCCCTTCCTCTCTTTGCCTGCCTCTCTGCCTACTTGTGATCTCTGTCTGTCAAATAAATAAATAAAACCTTTAAAAAAAAAAAAAAAAGCCTGGTGCTCCCTAAGTCCAGTTGTCTTTGAAGTCTTTGAAGTGTCTGTGGGAGAAACTGGAGTATTTGAGACCAAAAAGTGCACGTAGGTCATCTGAGTGCCAAGTCTCCATTACCACCTCTTGAGACTAAAGACTATTTTAAACTGTAATGTTTTTCTCCCTTTCTATGAAAGAAGCACCATCCTGAGCTGTTGATGCTTCAAGGACAAGAGCCTAGCCAGGGTGGCAGCCAACTGTGGTCCATGATTGTGGGGATGTGGATCATTCACAGGTTTTTAACTGAATTCCATTCAAATAACTTCCCTGTAAGATAAAAACACTGTGTGTTTACACTGGGTGTAAACACACACACACACACACACACACACACAAGCATTTTGACTTCTATTTCAAGTGGTTCATAGACTGTCCCCCACCAGCCCAGCTAAATTCTATCTGTGGATCTCAGGTTAAGAAAAACTGACCACAGCTAGTTTGACAACTATTTTCTTAAAGATAGTTTGTAGAGTCTTTACAAAGTAAAAAGAAAAAAGAAAAAGAAAGAAACCCTAGAAACTGGCTGACTGCTTGGTTTTGTTTTTAGTGAAATCCTTGACATCGGATCATTTTTTTTTTTTGTGATTATCTGTCCTACAATTTGAACAGATCCTGCCATGTTCTGGAAATTGAGGTTTCTGTTTAGCCAAGACTTTGCTACTTCTTATTTCTATATTTTTCGATAACTGTATCTAGGAGGTACACAAAGAGTAACCCACAGGGCAGAGCCAGTAGTTTCTCAGGGAGATGATGCAAAAGAGGCCACCAACAGTCAACCATCTAGAAAATCTCCAGTCATCTCCAGTGGGAGTGTGGGTCGACTGATTAGAGGACCGAGCAGCACCTGGTGAGGAGGTGAGGCTGTGAAGTGAGCTCAGTTTGTGTCTGGCATATTTCAGAAAATGAAGAGGATGAAGAAGACATGAAGTGACAACATAAGATAATGCATAGTCTTCTGGCCAATTAGCCCTTAGGCTGAGTCCCTGTGCCCTTACACCCCACAACGCCTTCCCACATCAACCAGAGATGTCATTCACCGGCCCCAAAGCTTCCAATTGAAAAGGTGTCTTCCGGTGACCTTAATCATGGTGCAAGAACCTACACTAGCCTCTTTGACTGCCAGTCCTCCTCAACTCTGGCTGCACATTGCAACCACAGAAGGATCTTGGAGGAAAAACCATTCCCCTCCCCAGATTAATAGAAACAAAATTTCTGTAGGTGGGTCTCAGACATCTGGATTTTTCCAGTCATCCGGTGATTCTGTCGCATAGTCAAGGTGACCGAATCAAGCTGAACTCCTCAGCTGTGCTGAATGACAATCACACACTAGTTGTTTGGAGATGTAGAAGGAGTCCTGCCCATTGTCTATGACATCACTCATTGTACCTCTGCATTTCAGTGATCCTGGAGTGTACTCTAGTTTCTACTTTTGTTAAGTTATGGAAAACAAGTTTGTGTGTGTGTGTGTGTGTGTGGGTGTGTGTGTGTGCAGAATACATCTATGTATTTGAGGGAAAATACACCAAAATATTAAGGGTATTCATTTTGGGGTAGTAAGATAATAGATCATTTTTATCTCTTTGTGTGTATGTTACATTTTCTATAGGGATATTTTATTGAATGTTGCATTTTCTATAGGGACTGTGTTTTTCTAAGCACAAGTTAATTAAGTGAATTAATTACTTAATATTATAAAATATTATAAAATCTATAAAATTAATATTATAGATACCCCTTCATTTATAGTGCAGTACAGTCCAATAAGCCCATCATAAGTTGAAAATAGTGTAAATCCAAAACGCTTTTTTTTTTTTTAAAAGATTTTACTTATTTGAGAGAATAAGAGAGAGAGAGAGAGAGAGAAAACGAAAAGGGGAGGGTCAGAGGGAGAAGCAGACTTCTGCTGAGCAGAGAGCCTGGTGTGGGGCTCGATCCCAGGACTCTAGGGTCATGACCTGAGCCGAAGGCAATTGCTTAACCAACTGAGCCATCCAGGTGCCCCCAGTCCAAAATACATTTAACAGACCTCACCTACAGAACATCACAGCTTAAACACACTTCGAACATTACTTTAGCCTACAGTGGGGCAAAACCTAAGACAGAGCCCATTTTACAAAGAAGCATTGACTATCTCCTGTAATGTACTGACTACCAACGGTTGCATGGGAGCACACTGGTTGCAGCCATATGGTTGTTTACCTTCGTGATCGAGTGGTTGCCCCCAGTCAACATTATAAGAGTGTGCTACCTTATGGCTAGTCTGGGAAAAGGTCACAATTCAAGATTCCAGGTCTGGTTTCTGTGTGTATCTCTTTCATACCAGTGTGAAGAGGAAAAACTGTAAACTGAGCCATTATAAGTTAGGAACTGTCTATATTTTGGGGAAAAAAATCCAGGAATAATTTTTAACAATGTGCAGGGGGTCCCAGAATCTGGTTATATTCTAGGGAGAGCCCGTTGCTAGAAAGAAATTCTTGGGGCCAAATCAGGGGGACTTTTGGCTGAAATGGGGAAAAGCAAAGAAGGAAATAAAAGAGAACAGAGGGACAAACTAGAAAAAAAAAAAAAAAAGGAAGTGATAACAGAAAACCCGAACAGTCCAGAACAGGAGGGGAGGGGACTGACAAAGGAGGAAGACAGAGCTTTAAAGACCAACTCTTGAAAACATGGTGGGGGGGTTCTCAAGGACAAAAACTTCTCTTAAATGTGATGGTTTTTGAACCAGAAGTCAGTGGATGGTACTGATATGTTTGGAATCCCAAACTGAACACTGAACACGGGAAGTGAATTAATCTAAATCCTCAAAAAGAATAGCCCATGTATTTCAATGCTTCCCTTAACCCAAACCAAGCTGATGGAAAATAAATTTCAGCAATGCTGAGAGGATTTGTTAAAGCTAAAGGGGAGAGAATCTTCGATATCAGGAGAGGTGTTTAGTGGGTATATGGAGCATGAATTATGGGCAGAGAGGGGGATTAAAAAAAATCGGATGGCCATTATTTTACTCTTTAATTACCCCCAGGCTATTGGGCATATGACTGGTTGGAGTAAAAATTTTTCAATCTAAAATACAGAAGCAACAAGAAAAGCTACTGCTGACAGCTTTATCCTTTGAAGTTTAAATCTAAGCCGTCAACAATCTGCAATCAGCACCCTGTCCAATGGCTGATTCCTTTTCCCAAGCCTTGTCCTTTTGACTCAAGTGGCACAAACACGACTTTTAACCCAGTTAGAGCGGCTCTCTCGATGGCATTTTCTGTCCTTGCACAGAGGGAACATTTGCTGAAAGCTGACACTTCACCTCCCGGAAGGCGGAACGACGTTTGTGGCTCTCGGGCACCCTTGTCTCTTGAGACTCTCTCCCTTGTCACAGAGTTGTCATGAACTGTCCCCCGCCGACGTTTGAGCTGCCAACCTCTGGATCAGCAGAGACCAGAGTAAATTGGAGGTAAGGAGCTCTCCTTGGCTTTTCTGGCTATCTCAGAGAAAGAAAAAATTGCTTTGTGCCCAATTAAGAATTCCTCTGCAGGAGACCCTTCCCCTGCCCTGCCTCCCTGAAAGCCCACCCTTTCACTCAGGGCTGCGGGCTACCAGCTCCCTCTCAACACCCAGTCCTGTCCTAACAACTCCCTTTGTAAACAAACAGATGGACAAAAGGGTAAAAAAAAATTTTTTTTTCTATCTCGGTACTTTGTAGAATGCATTTTGGGGGAAAATCAAATTATTCCTAATATTATTTTCCTTTCCTAACCTAGTCTAATATGGGATTACCTCACTGATGGCCACATTTTAATATAGAAATGAGTTGTGAGTATATTCTCTTTATGATCTTCTGTGGATATGACAGAAATCCCAGGTTGCAGGACTGGAGAGGACTTTGAACGTTAGCTGGTTTGACATCCCCTCAGCTGCTTAAACCCCTTTAACATTTTCCCAACGGTCTGATGATCGAGCCTCGATTTAAACATCTTCATTAATGGCAAGCTTGTTATATTCCTGTATGATCCGGCTCTGGGCAGCTGTGGGTGCTTGAAAATCCCTCCTCCCCGGCGTCTCCACATCTGGGTTGGGTACTTACGTCCCCTGACCGCCTCCTGACATTACCACGTTTGCCTTGTAATTGTTGATTACTTTCCTGGGTTCCATGCCTCCTCTCCCCGCAGACTCTCCGAGGACATGTTTCCTCCGAGGGCATCTTATCCTCAGCATACAGCACAGCAACTTATCAGGCAATCAGGGACTCTCTGTTGAATGACTTAAGAAATGAATACCACGCACAAGCCAACATCCTTGCGCTCACCAGGTAAGGCTGGAGGAGAGTGTTAATGACAGCTGTTTCAACTGTGCACAGCAAATGTGTGAGCAGTTGCTAAGTGCCTCCTGCTACTGGAGCCTCTGTGTTCTCACCTATACAAAAGAGCACTGGACGCCACTCTTGCCCCCCCGGGCAGTCCCAAGCCTTCCTCGGGGGTTATAGAAATATGTGGGGGCTTCTTTGGCTGTCACAAGGTTTTTCAACTGGGTGCTACTGGTGGGGACCAGAGACTCAACATGCTCTGCAACATGGGGGATAGTCTAGCACGATAAAGAATTGCTCATCCTCACAAAATATCAGTAGTGCCCCATTGAGAACCACTGTGGATTGAATACATGCTGGCAGCCGGAGGACTGGGATTCTGGTCTGCCACCAGCGAGCTGTGTGACCGTGAGCATACTGAGTGACCTCTCTGTGCATCAACTTCCTCATTAGTCACATGGAGATAAAGGTAATTGCCTGGTGTTCTTACTTTCCATCGTAAAATCAAATAATCGCGGTGAACACCCTGCAAATAATGTAGGAGGGGCATACACAGAAGGCCGCATTGCTGTTCCAAGAGAAGCAAAGCACTTGGGACAAGATTTCTAAAAGTAGGAGGGATTATCCACCGAGGGGAGAGCTACCAAGAAGTAGCATCTGTTAGGGCCGCGACTGTACACTGACCCTGACCTCACGGGCATTTCACGAGCAATGCTGTGATGGGACGGAGAGGAGGCGGAGGCACACCCATTGGAAGAGGCAAATATGTGGAAGGGGCATTCTCCGCCCCTGCCTGGAATTGTCTTCTTCTGGACTTCTGCGGGCTAGCTTCCCCCGCAATCACCTTTTAAAGCTGGAAATCAGGTCACAATCCTCTGGCTTACAGCCCCCAAAGGCTTCCCATTGCACTGAGGATACTGCTCACCATGGCTCACAAGGCAAAGACAGAGATGGTTCTCTCTGACCTCATCTGAGACCAGCCTCCAGCCACACTGGCTTTTAGCAGGTTCCTTGAGCTTTGTTTTATTTTGTGTATGATTAGACCCAGCTACCTCCTCCCTCAGAGCCTTTACCATTTCCTCTGCCTTAGGCACTAACTCTGGATCTTTGCCTGGTTTGTCTCCATCCCACTAGTCTGGTCTTGACTCCCTGTTTCCTCCTCTGGGACACTGACCTAAAATGGTCTCCTCCAGCTCCACGCCGCTAATCCCTATCACTCCCTATTTCCTTCTTAGCATTTACATGGCTGCCTCCACTCTTTATATATTTGTTTGCTTATTTATTTTCTGTCTTCCTTCAGCAGGATGTAATTTCCATGACAGCAGAGACTTTATCTGCTTGCTCAACACTCTAACCATAACACTTAGAGCAATGTTTGGGCATAGTAAACACTTAACATATATTTGCTTAACAAAGAGATGGATGGATGGATGGATAGGCGGATGTGTGGATGGATGGATGGATGGATGGATGGATGGATGGATGGATGGATGGAGGAATGAGTTCTTCTAGATCTGGTTGAAGCATCACCTCCTCCAGAAAGCTGTTGCTAACACCTCCAGGCCCATAATGCTCCCTGTTCATGTGCCAGTCACAGAGCTGACCAGCTCACAAAAAAATTCTGTTTATCCATTAGCCTCTTTACCAGCCTCTGAGTCCCTCAAGGGCAGGGATCTTGTCTCATTTAAGTTTGTATCTTCAGTGTCTTGAATATTGCTTGGCTGTAATCATTCCCAACTAAACTATGGCCTTGAGCAACCCATATTTTCTTCTTGATATGCAGTGAAGGGGTGGAAGGGATGGTCCATTCACCTCATAGTGAGCAAACTTCATAACCCCAAAAGTCTTTGGCAGGGAGTAGAATTTTAGATGTTGTTGGTATCTATTATTGACTTTCAGGATTTCCCTTTATTTTGATAAATAAGTATGTTCCCAGAGAAAGGGATATAAGTCAAGATTTTGCCCTCTTAGATAGAAAAATATTTAAAATTCAAATTCAGAATTAACTCTGTAAGATCAAGTCTTTCAGATCAAAAATTGAAAAAATATTTCTTACATCTCTTTTGTGCTAGATAATATACTAGGCATTTTGAAATTTGTTACTTCACAACAGCCTAAAGCATAAGTATTAAGTGTGCCCAGAGGACAAGCCTGAGGTTCAGGGTGGTCTAGTAGCTTGTCCAAGGTCTCACAGCTGATTTGTAGCAGGAACTGGATTAGAATCCTTAACTCCTCTATGTAAAGTCCATGTATCTTGCACAACACCACTAGAACACAGCAGGGAATCCCCTCAACTTTACCTGATTTGTTGGTTAGAATTCTTGGGTGTTGGGTTTTCTTAAAGAGAGGGTCCCCTCAATTCCTTGTGCGGCTCTCCATCTCCACAGCTCTTCTCCTTCACCTGCTGCCGGGGGCTTAATGCCAGAACTATACCGACTAGGTCTGACACATGGGTATTCCTATTTGAATGACAGATCATTTGTGTAGCAAGTCCCTTTATAATAAAAACGAAGTCCTTGGGAAGATTGAAAGCAATTTCGGTTTAAATCATTGTTGGCTTTGTAGTCCAGGGCATATCAGCAAATAGATGAACAGCTGTCTTCCTTAAAAATCATACAAAAAATGTCATCACTGGGCAAAAAGCAAGCCTCTACAAACTGAAGTATTTTGGCTACAAATCCTTATAATAATGATCACAGTGCCTGCAAGTTCTGGCCGTATATTATCAGTATATTTCTGAGCAAGGGTTTTAGTAAATGCAGGTTTTATGGGTCTCACTCCAAGCACAAATGCTTTAGAAATGTTTCAGGTAGGGGCACCTGGGTGGCTCAGTGGGTTAAAGCCTCTGCTTTGGACTCGGGTCATGATCCCAGAGTTTTGGGATCAAGCCCCAAATTGGGCTCTCTGCTCAGCAGGGAGCCTGCTTCCCCCTCTCTCTCTGCCTGCCTCTCTGCCTACTTGTGATCTCTCTGTGTCAAATAAATAAATAAAATCTTTAAAAAAAATGTTTCAGGTAGAGTTTTTTCATTGGATTTTTTTTGGCAAGTGGGAGGTGAAGTGGGAGCTGGGACTTAAGATCTGCTTTTGTTTATTTTGGGATTCAGTTTTTTTTTTTTTTTTTAAGAATGTTTGTGTTGGGGTGCCTGGGTGACTCAGTGGGTTAAAGCCTCTGCTTTTGGCTCAGGTCATGATCTCAGGGTCCTGAGATCGAGCCCCGAATCGGGCTCTCTGCTCAGTGGGGAGCCTGCTTCCCCCGCTCTCTCTGCCTGCCTCTGCCTAGTTGTGATTTCGCTCTGTCAAATAAATAAAATATTTAAAAAAAAAAAAAGAATGTTTGTGTTAATATAATCATGTGGACTTCAAATCTAATATAAATGTCATATAATCTTTAAGCCAACTCTAGACTTTTCCAGTTATTTCTCCTTGACACTCCTTGTTTAAAAGTCTTGCAGCATCAACGTGGTAAGGCAGCATGGTGAGAGCTGGGGTCACCTAGACCTGGGCACACCTCTTTGTATGGAAAGTGTGTGTGCAAATCATGGCTCCACCCCTTATTAATAAGCTGGCTGACCCAGGGCAAGTTGCTTAAGCCCTCCAAGTCTCAGTTTTCTTAACTGTAAAGTGGGGATAATAGTGCCTACTCCAGAACATTTTTTTCTAAGAATAAATGAAATATATATGTGAAGGAGCCTGAGGCCCTAGGGGTACCTCTTGCTCTGCCAGTTACAGGATAGAAAGTAATGGCACATGGACAACTTGACCTTGTATTTTTCAAAATTTTTGACAAATTAGGTGCAGATTACTGTTAGACTCATCCAAGCCCAGTTGGATTGTATGTATCTGTATGTGTGTCTGCATTTGCATGCTCTCTGGGAAGAAAGAGATTAAATTATGATGTGTGGAGACCACCTACAAGTTGGTCAAGAGCATGAGTTCTGTAGAAAAACTGCATTGGTTTAACTCCTTGCTGTCTCATATTGGCTGTGTGGTCTTGGGCAAGTTCCTTAACCTCTCTGGGCCACAGTCTCTTTATCTATATAGAAGGAAGGGGTGCCTGGGTGGCTCAGTGGGTTAAAACCTCTGCCCTTGCCTCAGGTCATGATCCCAGGGTCCTGGGATCTAGCCCCGCATCGGGCTCTCTGCTCAGCAGGGAGTCTGCTTCCTCCTCTCTCTCTGCCTGCCTCTCTACCCACTTGTGATCTCTGTCTGTCAAATAAAAAATAAATAAATAAAATCTTATCTATAGAAGGCCGGGGTAGGGGCAATAGCTTAGGGTTGATGTGTGAATGAATTGACTATATCTATATATAAGGTACTTAGTATCAGTTATTTTCATTTAAGTCTGTTTCGTGATTGAGCTGGAAACAGAGCTCTCTCTGGCTTTTGAGCCCGCAAGTCAGTAGCTATATTCTCCATTTCTAGGAGCAGCAGGACATGACAGAGGAGAAAACTGTTGACAATGAAGTTGACAGAGATTCTAGGGAGGCTGGTATTCAAGAAGGTGCCAGGTCCATGATCCGTGATGGGATGGAAGATAAGAGCCTAGAGGGGTCCAGCAAGAGAGTGGAAGGGAGTCATGGTATCGGGAAGAACCCAGAGACCAGTGGGCCAGGGACATAGGGACACCCTGCCTCCTATTAATGACTTGTGTGGAAAGTAGGATTTGTGACTTGGGGTTTGGGAATATTGCAGTCTTTCCGGGTCACGGCATGTGGGGATGCACTTTGAGCAGCGTGGAAGAAGGCTGCAGCTCCCATTTGGCATCTGTTGAAGTGGTCGGGCCTCGTCCCGTAGACCACGTTGAGAGTGCCGGCTGGTAAGGAGAGCAGAGGGTTCGAGTGGGCACATTTTCCCAGGAGCTGGAGGAACAACACAACCAGGGCCTTTTGTGGGGACATGGGGCAAGGGCTTCCTGTTCACTTAGCAGGTCATGACTACGGTTAAGGCAAATGAGAAGGGTAATTACATAATCTGTGCTTATATATTGAGTGTAACTCAAGCCACAAAAGATGCTGAGTTCTGGGAGCTGGGACCTTCTTGTCAAGATAAATATATTATAGATGATAACGCAGACTGGAGAGCAGCTCACTTCCATGTCTCTGCGTGCACCAGACTTCCTAGGTGTGAAATCCACCCCAACCACCCTAACAGTATGGTTTAGGGAAAGTCACTTAACTTCTCTTTGACTCAACTTCTTCATTGTTATGGGCTGAATTCTGTTCCCCCTAAACTCTTCTCTTGAAGCTCTAACCCCTGGAACATCAAAATATGACTGTAACTGGAGATAGAGTCTTTAAAGAGACAATTCAGTTAAAATGAGGTCATTAGAGGAGCACCTGAGTGGTTCAGTTGGTTAAGTGTCTGCCTTCTGCTCAGGTCATGAACCCAGGGTCCTGGGATCAAGCCTCACGTTGGGCCCCCTGCTCAGTGGGCAGTCTGCCTTTCCATGTGCCGCTTCCCCCACTCATTCTCTCTTTCTCTCTCTCTCACATGAATAAATAAAATCTTTTTTAAAAAATGAGGTCACTAGAATAAACCCTAATCCAAACTGACTGATGACCTTATAAGAACAGGAAACTGTGACACAGAAAGAGACACCAGGGATATGCCAGCGTAGAGGACAGGACATGTCAAGGTCGGCCATCTGCAAGCCAAGGAGAGAGGCCTCACAAGAAACCAACCCTGACACCTCGATCTTGCACTTCCAGCCTCCACAACTGTAAGAAAATTAATTTCTGTTGTTTAGGTCACGCAGTCTGTGATATTTTGTTATGGCAGTCCTCGCAAATTAATACGCCTGTCTAAAACACAAAGATTAAAAACAGTATGTGCCTCACAGTGTTGCTATGAAGGTTAAATGAGATATTTTTCATAAGGCCCTTGTTGTCTTCCTGAGTCATAGTTAAACCTCAGTCAATGTTAGAATTATAGAAAGTGCACCTGGGTAATTGTGTGTGGATTTCATTCCCTGAGTCTCCTTATTGTCCAAGATGGCTGCAGGAGCTCCCACCATTGTATCCCAATTCTATCTGGGGTGGAGGACAAAAAGATAAAGAAGTACAAACCTTCTTTTTAAAGACACATCCAGGAAATTACACACATCTCTTCCACTGGCATTTCTTTGAAAAGAACTTAGTCCTATCACCACATTTAGCTGTCAGGGAGTCTGGGAAATACAATCTTTATTCCAGACAGTCAAGAACACAGCTAAAATTCCAAGATTTTTATTATTGAAGCTAAAAGGGAGAAGAGATATTTGGTAACAATAATTCATCTGCCACAATATGCAATGTGTGTCCTTGTGAAACAGGCACCATTGTTATATTATTTTTTTCAGATGGGGAAACTGAGCCTTGGTTTCTTCTTCAAGGGTCATACAGCTAGAAAGTGGCCAGGGTGTGATTTGACCCAGTCTCTGGCTGGTGCTACAATCTGCCTCTATATAAGTAAGATTGACTGCCCATAATAAAGGGTATTTGAGGTGATGGGGACAGGCTCCCCAAATCCCTACGAGATGGAAAACCATAAATTGGACTGCAGTTACTTGAGACATGAAGAAGAATGTTTTATGTCTTATCACAACGATGCATGGCAATGGGTCTTAAAGAAAAGTATGACGTCATCTTGCCACAGCTGGCAGGTGTCTCAGGGCAGGCAAGAGAGCACTGCCTGGGACGCTTTGGTGGCTCCTCTCCCTGGAAGATGACCAGTGGTGAGTCTGTGATTAGAAAGAAAGGGGCTTATATACATGAAGAAAAAAAATTATGATAGCTGTATCCCGTTAGGTTAAAGATTTCCAGAGAAGAAAGAAATCTGACATAGAAGTTGAAGGAGGGAATGTTAGACTGGAATAGGGGAAAAAAAAAAAAAAAAAAAAAAAAAGCTTTCACCAAAATGTCAGGGGACAAAGGAGTGCCAGGAAGTGAGACCATTAATCAGTGAGCACTGGATACAGCTGATGGCAGTTCTGGAAAGGGGGGAGCTACTGGGCGACTTTTTGAAAAAATGTTCATTTTTTTTTTTCTCTTTTTATTCAGCTCATTTATAGGTGTTCATTTCAGAACATCTAATCTCTTACAGGCGAATAAACTAAATAGAACATTAAAGATGGTTCACTCTGATGAATTAGGCTGAGTCTGCAGCTCAAGGAAGCCCAGGAGACTGCATGGGGTGTTGGGAGCAAGAGGCTCAGAAAAAGAAATTCTTCCCAGCTGCTTAGTCCAAGCGCTGTGTTAGACTGAGGGAGGAAGCACGGTGGGGTGACTGGATTCAGATACTATCAAGGTATCTGGATAAGAAAGAATGACCTAAATCTTACCTGAAAACTGGGCCCTTTGCCAGATTTTTGTCTTAGGGGTTCTTTTAACATGACCCTGAGCAGCGTTTTCTCTTATTGGCCCAGAGGAGAGAAAACAATGCTAGGACCCATCCAATGGTATCCTTGGAGTGCCATGGATCCTGCAAGTGGCCGCGTGAGTGACGTGTCCTAGGGAGCCCTGATGTTGTCTGAGGGACATAGAGCAGTTGGTACCCCACCACAGATCTGGCCCCGGCCCTCTCCTCATTTTTGAGCATTTGAATACCCACTTGTGCTAGCCTTTCATTGGGCTAAGGGGTCATTCATCCAAAGTAGAGGTTGAAAGGCAAAGATACCTGCTTGGGCAACAAATTCCTTCTGCGGGACCTCACACATGTGTTTCTTAGAGTCGGAGGCCAGAGAGGCCCAAGGCTGGGTGAACTGGCCTCACTGGAACATTAGAGAAAAGTGGGGAAAGAGGAGGGGGAGGGGAGAGAATGGTAGAAGGGAGAAGCACTGGGTACTCGCTTTGGGGGGACTGGGTGAAGATGGGACCAGAGTGACAAATGGGAAACTGTGGGGACTCCTGGTGGTTTACTCTTTCTCCCTGACAAGTTCCACCAGGGTCAGACCTGTTCTCACCTAAAGGCTCTTAGTCTTCCTCAAGTCCCCTGGGGAATTCACCCTGGAGTAAGCATCTGGAAGGAGACACCTACTTCCTTTTAAGTATTTAAACAATAAAATAATCATTAAGCATTGGTTCTTAACTTGGGAGAGAGGCGATAATCAAAATCCTCTGAAAATCTGATAAAAACTCTGCTTCCTCTTCTCAAAAAAAAAATGCATTTTATGCACAGCCACACAAAATATATTTTCATTTGATTTATGGACACTGTGGGAGCCCATCTTCAGATCCCATAAGAAGCATGGCCTCCTGGTGTAAATGCTCTGATTTATTTTTTAATAACCTAACACATTTTGTTTTTGTGCATTCTTTCTACGTCTTCCATATGCATGCAAAATTGTTATCGCGCAATCATAATCTACATACAATTTATGTGTTCTACTTTATAAAATCTGACATTATCTTGTAAACATTTTCCCATGTTGCTATATAGTCCTCATAATTATAAATTTGAATGAATACATAATATGATATTGAATTGTTGCAGTGTAATTTTCCTAACTGTTCCTCAATGATTAGTGCTTAAATGGCATCTAATTTTGTAGTATGGATAATGTTGCTTTGAATATCTTTATACATTTTTCTTGCTTCTGTTTCATATTTCTTTCAGACAAATTCCCAGGAGCAGTTTTACTGAATCAAAGAGTAGGAACATTTTTAATGGATCTTTGACATGATGTCATATCGGTTTCCAAAGGGCTTATAGTTTTTGTTCTTGCCAACAATATGGAGGTATCCTGAGTTCACTATACCTATCTCTGCAATGGGATATAATCACTGAAATTTTTTCCCCTAATTTAATAGTTGTCATTAGCATCAAGGGGATAGCCTGATGTTGGGTTACCAAGGGGTGACGTGGAAAATGAGAGGTGTGTTGGGAGGGAGAGTGGGAGAGTCTGAGTCTATAATGGGAATGGGTCGCGCTGCTCTACTTTTAAACAGGACCACGAAGGAGATGTGCATTAAGGAGAGTACCATTCTATTTCAGAAATAATGCCTCTTTAGCATTTGCTCAATCCCTTCCCTTGATGAATCCCACCAGTCAAAAAATGGAAACTGGAAGCTGGGGTTCAGTCAGGACCAGTAGGGTTACCCTCAGTCACTTTATAAGATTACTATTTTATAATTCATGTTGTTGGGCTATCCCATTGAGCATACTGATTTCTCAAGCAACTGTCCTCTGCCAAATAGCAGCACCATTCATAGAAACACAACTGAAGCCATACATGTAATTTTTAATTTTCTAAGTAGCCATATTAAGAACAAAAGAATAAAGAAACGGTGAAATTAATTTCGATATATTTTCTTTAACCCATCATACCCCAAATCTATCATTTCAACATGTAATCAATGCAAAAATTACTAATTAGATATTTTACACTCTTTTTTTTATACTAAATCCTTGAAATCTGGTGCATATCTTACAGCAAATCACAATTCCAACTAGCCACATTTTTTTAAAGGCTTTATTTAGGGTGCCCGGGTGGCTCAGTGGGTTAAAGCCTCTGCCTTCGGCTCAGGTCATGATCCCAGGGTCCTGGGACCAAGCCCCTCATTGAGCTCTCTGCTCAGTGGGGAACCTGCTTCCTCCTCTCTCTGCCTGCCTCTCTGACTACTTGTGATGTCTGTCTGTCAAATAAATAAATAAAGTCTTTTAAAAAGTAAATAAAGGCTCTATTTATGTGTCAGAGATTGACAGAGAGAGAGAGAGAGAGAGAGAGAGAGAGCACAAGCAGGGGGAGGGGCAGAAGCCCAGGGAGAAGCAGGCTCCCCACTGAGCACGGAGCCCCATGTGATAAGGGGCTCTGCAGGGCTCCATCCCAGGACACTGGGGGCCCTGGAACTATAACCTGAGCTGAAGGCAGATGCTTAACCAACTAAGTCACCCAGGCATCCCCCAACTGGCTGCATTTTAAACACTCGCTTAGCCACATGGGTCCTGGCCACCATACTGGACAGTGCAGCTCTGTGGTCCCAGCCCATCAAAGGTGGATGAATCTACCTTTTTCATGCTTTGAGCTACTGGGAAATCAAAACTATGTTCTTTATCAGAAAAGAACATTTTATTCTAAGTATAAAATATCCTGGCTTGTATGACTCCCTGTGGGTATAGGGGAGACCCCAGGAAATCCTGGCCATGTGCTGTCGTCCATCAAAACACATAGATACTCAGGCCCCAGTCAGATACATTGAAATAAGATCTTGGGGGTGGGGAAGGGGGTAGTCCAGAAATCTTTACTTCTTTTTTTTTATTTATTCATTTGACAGATAGAGATCACAAGTAGGCAGAGAGGCAGGCAGAGAGAGAGGTAGAAGCAGGCTTCCCGCTGAGCAGAGAGCCCGATGCGGGGCTCGATCCCAGGACCCTGAGATCATGACCTGAGCCGAAGGCAGAGGCTTTAACCCACTGAGCCACCCAGGCGCCCCAGAAATCTTTACTTCTAAAACAGATTTTTCATTACAGGTTTTAATGCAATAATAAATGGGGCCTGTTATTCACAGGAGGAAATGGAGTCCCCTAGAGGGAAAGTGACTTACTCGTGTTCTCATAGTCAGGGGTCAGCCAGCAAGAACTCTGGTTTGACCCGGAAGCTCATCTCCACGCCACAGCAATCACTGCCAACGGCTCTTCCAACACAGATCCTGCCAGTCAAACACCATTTGGTGAGGGACGGGTTTAGGAACAGTCTAAGTAACTTTCTGCGAAGGTAACGTGTATTTAACCATGAACACAAATAAGAGAAGGAAGAATGAATTTCTGTCTCTCATCTGCCTTTGTTGAAATTGTTCTCTTGTCCTTTTAGAAACTAAGCATGGGACAAGATTCATCTGTCAAAAATGCCCCTTGGGGCCTGTCTTTAACAAAATTGATAGCTCTAGTCCCTCCGCCTGTTATCACCGGAGAAACATGCAGGTGAATACTTAGGACAATCTGAAACCAACGCCTCCGACAAGTTTTGGACGCAGAGAAAAGGCAGCCAAATCGCCTGTTCCAGCCAGGCCCCTGGGGCCCACCACCCTTCAGACCCGAGCGTGATAACGAAACACGAACGGCAAGAACAGCAGGTCTGTAAACATCCTGATGACAATGGGGAGCAAACAGCTGGGCTGAGACCCAGGCAGTTCAGGCCAACGTGCTCGTGCTTTTGATCCAAGATCAAGATGAACGGATGCCGGGGAGGCAGCAGCTGCAACACAGCTGGACTCGGGAGGCATGTGATAGCGTGACTTGCAAATCACGCTTGAAAAATTCATTCTACTGAGCTTGGACGTGAACACGGTCACGTGGGCCCCCAAGCCGCTCGCACACGGCAGCCAAGAGGGAGACAGATACGCAACTGGGCTAATAAGAAGCATTAGCCCCTCTTCTGGCTGGACATGGCTGCCTTTCAGGGAAGGAACCGCACAGGATATGCACTATATTTGGAAATGACCCTAAATTTAGAGCTGTTTGAAGGATGGACTGGCTTGAGCAGAGAGAGAGATTGAGACTGAGAGCGCTTGGCTGAGAGTGGCTTCAGTGTAGTCTGTAAGCGCAGAAGGCATTTGCTGGGGTCTCTATCATATTGTCTTAAAGGAAAGATTATTCTGACCTTTTCTAGTGGTCTAACACTTCAGGTGTACAAAAAGCCTTACATTAACTTTCACTTCACAGATGAGTAGACGAGCCTCCGAGAAATTAGGTAAACATTGCTTGTGTGTGTGTGTCCCACTATTTATATACACACTCTATAAATAGAGTCATGATGTTACATACTTTATATATCCTATATTTTAAGATCATATATACAAATGGATGTATATATCTCCCTCCGTATATATGGTAGTATAAATCAATCATCCCACCAATATTTACAAAGCAATTACTAGGTACTAGACAATGTATGCATAAGGGCTGTAGCAATAAGGGGCAAAGATACAGATACGGCCCCAGCGCTCATCAAACTTACGGTCTAGGTAGGAAGAAAACATTAAATAAATAATCACACATAAATGTATAATTAGTCTGGAGAATGTGTTACCAAGGAAAAGTATGAGAGGTCACGAGACTGTACAGGAAGGGTCCAGCCAGGCTGGAGGAAGGGCCTTGGAGCTGAGGTATGGAGGTGAGCGGGTGTAGACTACAGTCTGTGTGTGGCGTCTGCTGAGAATCCGGAAATGAAACACCCAGTTTGGGGGCGGGGGCAGTTCCTCACGCTGTGGAGGAGGCAGGAGGTTCCTGAAAAGAAACCAATTTCACAAAGCTAAATCATAATTCTCAGCCCAAATCAAAAGGTAGGATAGGACTTCATGGTGGCTGAGGTTCAAGTCCAATCAATTAGAAACCGCTAAGAACAAGGCATGCTATAGAAATGGAAATCTGAGCCCTGATGAGCTCTCCAACTGGTTATTCTGCCCTTGAAGCTTGCAAAAAAAAAATTAGCAAAAAAGCCCAAGACTGAGTTCTGGTTCTCAGAGCTTCCTGGTTTTGATGTCCCTTTTCTCTCTTCTCTCCTTCCCTCTGTTTCTTTCTTCTCTGTCTCTACTTCTCTCCTCTTTCCCCTACTTACAGATTAGTCTCAGCTACTCTATTAATCTTGATTCTTCTAATACCCATTTTCTTCACATTAAATGCTGGTCAGTTGTCTTCTAGGGTCCAAAATCGAAAACTATATAGGACACGACACAACTTTTACTGTATCACAAAACTAAGCTTTTATTGTATTTATACACACACGATCAATACCCAGGGTTGTTGGTGTGGGCTGGCATCAGATCGTTTGCTGGTGTTCAACACTTGAGGTCATATACATTCGCGAAAGCTCAGCCGGCTTCTTTACAGTTGATTTAGCCTGGGGGGGTCTTTGCAAGCAAGAAGTAAAACCAACACAACGTTATAGCAATGTTCTCAAAAACAAAGAATTGGAATTCTTGCTATGGTCTTTCCTAAGTAAAGGGGAGACTTGCTGCCTTTGGTTGCTCAAATTCAGCAGTTTCCAGGAGGCAAGGACATCAACAATTTGGCAGAAGCAGGAAAAAAAAGAAAAAGAAAAAGAAAATACTAGCCAGTGGACCCAAGTGAAGTTTCAACACAGCGGGTGCCTCAGAGGTTAACTCGATCTGTTTCTCCAGCATTTCCTTGCTTAAGGAGATTTGTCCTCCAATTCCTGCCTCCCTCCAGCTCCAATAAAACAGCGATAAGATGCCCCGGAGGGTTGAAGGCAAGCCTGCTGGGGCAAGCGGGGTCAAATCACATCATGGGAACAAGAAGGGATTTTACGTAGTTTGAGTGTTGACTGTTTTCCACTTGCCAACAGTAGGACGTTTGTTCTTGTTGTTAAATAATTAAATAGGCAGTTTGTATTTATTTAACATACAGACTCCAGCCAATTCCTGCTGACAGCTACCAAAATAACCCCGCATTTCCTAGCTCCCAATGGCTCGGAAGCCTGTTCACTGACTGCGGGGGCACCGTGGCAGAGTGTAACTCCCCTCCAAGTCTCTGAACACCTTTTTTCATCACTTCAAACAATAAATCAATTCACAGCGTGTGCTCCAAAAACAACAGCCCAGTTTTATTGGATGAGGTCGCCGTTCTCCAAGGCGCTTCCCACCACCAGCGCTGAGCTGTCTTGCAACTATGCTCTTCTGTGAGTAGGAATTTAAAAAGTATAACTTTTCCCCATGCAAGCTTGCCCGGTGAAGAAAGCGATTTTTAAATCTTAGGACTTAAAAATAGGGGGAGTAATGGGTGAGAAAGTCGAGCGTTGGGGAGAAGCAGGCCGTCAAGGGAGTAGAGGAAGGACATCTTTAAACGTCACGTTGGGTCATCTGTGGACCTTTGAGACAGTCCCGGGTAACACGAAAGCCTGAGCTGGTCCTCTGAGATGGGCAGAGCAGCTGAAGGGGGAAGGCTCTGAGCCACCAAGGACAGCATCCTCTGGGTCAGGGGAGGGCACCGCTAAGGGAGACACCTGGAGTATGTTTATGTATTAGCGAGGCTTTTATGCTATCACATGCGCAGAAACTGTTACCAGAGGAGATGTAAACCAGATGCCTCCGGAGGTTTCCTGGATAGGATAGCATTGGGGTATTGAGGCAGTAGGTGCTAAAGAGGGTTCTTGATGGGAAGCTGATGTGAGAGGCGGAAGCTTTTTGCCCCGCCCTGTTTGGCTGCCCCTCCGCCAGCAGCATGACCATGTGTGGGTACCACGGTAACCCCACCAGCTTCCTCCTGATGCTGGCACTGAAAGACTGCCCTGGGGGAGAAGCCAGCAAAGTGAGAGGCAGTGGGGAAACCCAGGGGGGAAGGAAAGGCTCTTTTTCTACTTGCCATTATTTTCTACACCCCCTCTCTGACCCTTGAATGGTCCCTCGACCCTCTAACGTGCGATTTGCCTTTTAGAGTGATTCTGCTGACGGTGGGTACTATGAAGGCCTCTTTGCTGTCAATATTAAAATAAAGCATGGGGTGCCTGGGTGGCTCTGTCGTTGAGCGTCTGCCTTTGACTCAGGTCAAGATCCCAGAGTTCCAGGATTGAGCCCCATGTTGGGCTCCCTGCTCAGTGGGGAGTCTGTTCTCCCTTTCCCTCTGCCCCCCTACCCCTGGCTTGCTCTTTCTCTATCTCTCAAATAAAGTAAAAAATAAAAATAAATAAAACTAAACATCAGTGAGTCAAAGTGGCTCCACTTTGAACGCATTTCATCTGGAATACAGGGTCTGAAGCAGGGTTTGAAGTCTCCCTATGATTTGTGCATTTTAAACGGTCTGGCCTCAGTTTCCTCATCTGTGAAATGGGCCCACCCACTGGTCGCTGTATTGTTCTGAGGACTGAAAAGCATCACGGAAATGGAAGTGCTCTGCGCTCTGTCATTCACCGTTAGTGCTGCTCTGTTAACCAGCCTTGAGGCACCAGAATTCGTTTCTACCTCTTCCAAGATAGGAAATTATCAATCAAACCTCAGAAGTCGGTTTTTATTTTTTAAGTGGTTACTCTCCCCCCTTGGTTTTCTCATTTGTAAAGGGAGGAAGTTTTCCTATAAAATCTCCAACGTTTCTTCCAACCCTTAAAAAAAATAAGAAAGGCAGGCAGTCTCTTCCAGAATGTCAGTCTTGGAGTCTTGACCTACTTTGGAATGAGAAGCAACTTCTCAGGAAACCTCAGCTTAATCTCTATTAGCTCAGCCACAGAAGCAGATGTTCTGAGCTTGAGCTGAGGCAGAGACCTTGGCATGTGTGTAAAACATATTAAAGTGGGCGTGGATACCAGAGAAGTGTGTCATACCTGCTCATTATCTGGGACCACACTTCCAGGAGGCTCATTCAGCAATTCACAGCCAAGAAGCATTCTTGGTCCCGGTCCCAAGTCTCCCATCGGAAACCCGCTTCTGGCACATCACCTATCCCGTGGTAATCTTTTCCATTCTCCAGACCAAGACTCAAGAAACCACTGCCAGAAGCAATCAAGTTGCTGACTGGATTTTCTAGAAGAGTTTTCCTGTCCAATCTCTGCACGTTATTTCTTCTCTCCTTTTTGCCCCACCCCCTGGTGGGGGGTCCCCTGGATCTTTCTACCTTCTTGTCTACCATCCCTTTTCTCTCCTCATCCTTTCTCTCTCCTCCGTTTTTTTCCTTCCTTAGCATCTCAGCTGAGAGCAGATACTGGCTCCCATAATTCTAAGTTTCTATCCGCATCTACACAGCCTGCTTCACTTACATTTCCCTTCTACTCTTCCTCACCTAGCCCATTACGATTCCTCCCCGCCGAGGACAAGGGGACTGTGTGCAAACTGAGACTGAGTACACTCAACAAGGAACTTAATGAGGCCCCATGCGCACAATACAGCAAACCCCAGCATGACAGTCAGCAGATCAGAGGACCGAACATCAAGCGCTTATTAGGATGCCACATTTTTGCTCCCTCTGGAGACTTAGCCTCTGTCAGTTGAATCCCTTGACATCCACAATACAGAACTGGATAATGGGCAAAGAAATGGGGGAAAAGAAAAGGATCACAGTTTGGAGGTTATGGGGAAAAAAGGCAGAGGGACAAATCAGATTAATGCGATAAATACCGAGCGAGAGATGAAAACCTGAATGAGATAGAAAAGCATTTTGTGGGAAGGGGGTCAGGGTTTGTGAATGGGAACTTCAGAGTAACATGGCATGCAAGAGAGTTGGGGAGACAGGAGGCAGGAAAAGGGTCTCTGAGTCATAAGTTGGATCCCCATAGCCCTTTTTTAAAAAGAGGTACAACTTAGAGGCTGGATGCCTTCTTGATTACTTTTGGCTGTTTGATCTATCAATTTTTGAATGTATGTGTCTCGAAAAACTGAGCCCTGAGGTTCAAGGAGGCTAACAGATACTGGAGGTTTAGGTAAATATAGGAACTTCTAGGCTGTCTTCAGATTAAACTCTGACCACTGAGGTTTAGAAAGGGTGACAATCACTGGAATTTCCCCTACGATACTCTGTCATCAGATAGATTTTTTTCGAAGGGCGGTCACTTTAGCAGAATTGGAAGTAAATCAATGGCACCCTTGCGCATTTGGTGTTTGATAAAGTCTTGCAACGCTGAGAAGCGAACGCTTTCTTTCCAGGCTTACCTGAAGCCATTAGGAGACTCCCAAAGTCTCCCAAAAACTCCTGTGCTAGGCTGAACATAAGCAGATTTTAAAGCTAGAAGAATCCTCTCTCTCTCCGTGGTTCAAATAACATTTGGAAATCCAATTAATGTTTGGTTTTTAAAGCAGCATGTGTCATTATGTCCAATACTGTCAACTGTTCGGTTTGATAATAAAATAGGCTCCTCTAAAGGGCACTGGTAGTCATTAAGGAAGTCTGGCTCTGTAGGATAAACTTTCTCTTTGGAATAATAATATTTTACATTTTTATAATTTCTTTTATCCAAGACTTTCAAAGCGTTTTAAAATAGTTTGGGGTGATGGGAAATGTAATGTTTCATAAGTTGTGTTACATATGTCAATACTTTGCCTGGAGCCAGAAATTACTTATGCTATGGCAGTGATGTGGGTATCTAAATTTATTCCACTTACACTGTAAAAGTATCACTGTGAATAATTACAATAGCTATTATTTATTGAAAGCAGAATGCTTTTTCCGTTAGGCATTGTATTAAGCCCTTCACATGTGTTAGCTCATTTAATCTTCCTGGGAATCTAATTCTAAATCTCATGTCATCCTAGGATGATTCTTTGGGAAAAGTACTCTTTATTTTTTATTCCTCCTTCACAGAGTATGTAAATTAGACCCAGAGAGGTTAAGTAACTTGTCCCTTGTCCCTTGCCCATATCTAGTGAAAGTGACTGTGTCCCTTATTGGGTGAGGACAAGTCAGTAAAAGTTCTGGTGGTCAGTTACATGACCAAATGTCATCTGCATGGCATTTTATGCAACCTCTTAGATCACGAGGAGATGCACTGCTTAATCCTGGAACTCTGTGGCCGAAGTCTTTGCCAAATCTTCAGTGTGCTAAGGGGTGGCTCCATTGTCCCTTGGGACATCTTAATAACTAGAGAAAACTCAAGGGTGATTTTGAAAATACAGCAAATGACAGCCCTTCTCAGCTGTCAGCCAGTTCTCTGAGATTACAACTACAAAGTGTACCATAGCCAACAACTCCCCTATTTGAAGATATAGACCCATCACCTTTCCCCTGGATTGTGGCAATACCCTCCTCTTAATTGGTTCCCCTGCTTCTACCCTTGTTCCCTACAATCTCATATTGATTTAGAATAATCGTCCTAATATGTGAAACCAAGTTAGTTCCCTGCTTACCATCTCCCAGTGCTTTCTCGTCATAGTTAAAGCTCACAGTTGAGTGCTCTCCATAATCTAACCAAGTCTCCCAATAACCTGCTGCCATCTTATGCCACTCCTCCTGGCCCACCCCTTACCAGCCTGACTCACTCAGCCTTTTTCAGACCTCCAACCACACCAAGTTTGTCCTGCCCGAGGGTCTTTATAAATGCTCTCGCCTCCTGTTGAACCTCTTACCTCCTGGTCTCCCCCCAATTCCTTCCCCATAGTCTCAGGTCTCAAATATTATAGTAGGCCTTCAATGACATGTGCACACATGCACATATACCCCTAAATTCTCTCCTTGTCCTATTTTCTCATAATGCCCTGTGTTTTTCCTTCACAGTTATAACCATATATATATATATTTTTTTTTTTTTTTTTTTTTGAGTACTTGTCTAATGAGGGCTACAAGAAGAAGCTCATTAACTTTTTCATCACCACTGGACTCCCAGTCACAAGATGTTGCCTGGCCTGCTAGGTACCAATGAGATCTTGGTAAGTTGAGTGACTCTAAATTTAATTCCTTATTAACCACCCAATTACCAATTGCTTTGGAAATATATTCAATTTCTCTAAGTCTCTGTCTTTTCATCTGGTAAATGGTGCTCACAATAATTATGGCACAGAATCTATATAAAGACATATAATAATGTGTATAAAATGCTTCATAGATTATTAAACCTTGTATTCTAAAGTTTTAAATTTCAGATTCAGCTTCACCCTTGGACGCAAAAGGCAAGTTTCAGATTCAGCTTCACCCTTCACCCTTGGAAGCAAAGGGCACTTCCCCCTGTCTGCTAGGCTACGCTTGCAGAAGGAGCAGACTTTGGACAACATGTGGGCAGTTTTCACAAGGCTTGTAACTGGACTCCAGGGTACTCAGAGGCTCAGAAAGGAGTGAGACAGGCCAGCTTGTCCCCTGAGGAGTACACCGGCCCCTCAGTTGAGCTCGATGCTCACATTGCTTATGTAGGCTTCATAGGCTCAGCCACCTCCTATTGGCCTTTCGTCCTCTTTCCTAACTGACTTCTCCAAAGCACAAAGCCAAAGGGAACCCACAAGGGTATGTGTATCCACAGACCACATGCCCTTGAAGGAGCAGGGTGACTTGTGGTTATTTTAAGTGACAAAAAGATGGAAAGGCTCTGTAGGCACCTAAAACATGGGGCTCTTATCTGTACTCAAAGTAGGCATCACTCTCTTAACTGTTTGTGGATGTTTGGAAGGAAGGGCTGGTTCTGCCGCACATGAGGACTTTCCCCAGAGGTTTTGATGAAAACCCTCTTGCTTCTTGTTGATCCAGACCTAAAAAGTGGTAGTGTCAGGAAATGTACTAGGAGAAAGGTCAGGATAACTAGAGGTCATTGCTAGAGGATGAAGTTACCTGTGGACACCAAAGGTCTAAGGTACATGTTTTCCTTTGACTTCTTTCTTCTCACCAGTGGGAAAACTAGAGACATGGGTATCAGTATCCATGGAACCATCTTTGGAAGTTCTCTAATCCTCTCTGGCATCTTGAGGTCAACAGAGTACCTCAGAGCAGACTACAGATCTCTCTTGACTTACAAGGGCTTACATTCTGATAAATCCATTGTGAGCTGGAAACACCAGAAGTAGAAAGGGCATTAATATACTTCACCTCTTGAGCATGGTTAACTTAGCCAAGCCTGCATTCAGCATGCTCAGAACATTCACATTAGCTACAGCCGGGCAAAGTCATCTAACGCAAAGCCTATTTTATAATCAAGGGTTGACTATTTCATGTGATTTATTGAATAATGTACTGAAGCCAAAAACCCAAGTGGTTGTAGAGGTACAGAATGGTTGTGTGTCTGTTGTATGCCCAGATTCAAACCCAGAATTGTCAGACACCAACGCCCAGACTCTAATCCGTGATGTCCCTCCTGAGTCTGAACAATGAGTAGAACTCTGGGATGTGTATTTGAAAGTACTTCTCAAAGTGGGAGTCAAAAAGAAAAAAAGAAAGGATGGGGTTGACATGACACCAGCTCAGGAAGAGATATGGGAACAGAACTCTGAAAACTGGTGCGTCCTGCCTGGGGAAGTGGATCCAGCTCTCGTGGGCAGTGCAGATGTGGTGAGAAAACAGCACCAGTTCACACGGCACCCTAGGCTCGTGGCTGGAGCTCCAGGGAAGGTAGAAGGGACTCCCTCGCTCTCTCTCCACCCCAGGCTGCTGCTGTTGGGATCCACCACGAATGCAAAAACACTTCCCTCCTTAAACACCAGGTTGGGCCTCTCCGTGCTACTCTGATGAGCTATAATAGGAGCTGGAGGGATGCTTCAAAGAAACAGCAGAGCTGGGGATCCATTCAGCAAACTTTAATTGCTCCAAAGGAACGGTTATGATGTATCTACATAAAAGCCCCTAATTATCTGTTAACCCAATAAAACAAATTTCAAAGGGCCCACAAAGACCTATTAACCAAATGTGTAATCTGTAATTACAAATCATCCATCGGGCAATCAATAGATGTTTTCAGCCATTTCTTGAAAGTTTATGCACTTCCGTGGGAGATGGTTTTCCTGAAGACTTTTATGTTTGTTTTTAACCTGAAATATACATAAAAATTTGGTCCTGGGTACAAGCTACTGCTAAGAGAACTCGCACATCAAGATGGAATATCTGAACTCTGATGAGTTTACAGATGCAGATGATGATGTTGAGAACAGTTCCTAAATTATACTAAAGGCAATGAATCTGGGCATTGGAGAAACTTGAAATTGGACCTACATGAATAAAAAAAAATGCTCGTTTTAATTCAAGAACTAGCAGCATTTGGTGGGTCTCGGCCGTGAAACTAGAGCACCCTGACTTGGTCGGAATGAGACCCTTGTGAGGTGGTTTCACCCACGCATATATCATTCAGCCAACAAACACTCATACTGCCCTCCTACTCTATGTCAGATGTTTTGCTACACAAGGAACATTCGATTGACAAGGTCCTGCTCCCACTGAGCTTGAATTTGGATGTCAGCAAGAAATACGGAAACAGATAAGATAATTTCAGAGAATGGGTTGTTATTGAGAAACTAAAAAGAGATGAGGGGAGAGTGACGATGTTGTAGGAGGCTGGAGAGGGGCTGATCTAGAGTGAATAGAAGGCCTCTTGGGGAATGGGATTCTCCCGCTGAAGATTGATGAGAAGGATCCAGGAACATAAAGATCAACACTGAGCTGGCCACGTGTGAGAAGCAAATGGAAGGCCCACACGACCGGAGCACAGTGAGCAAAGTGCTTACAAAACAGTTATCAGAGAGACAGGCAAGGAACCAGCTCATCTGGGGAGCTGTCACGGTAAGGATTCTGTGTTTAATTTTAAGTGCAGTGGAAGAACTGTAGGAGTGAGTGCTCAAGTAGAGGGATGGCATGGAAATATACATTGAAAAACAGAATCTTCTGGCTTCGGAGTGGATAACAGATCATAGGAAAGGATGAATAGATAGGGAGACAGCTCAGAGGCTTTTCTAATAATCTACATGAGAAAAAGCCCCATAGGCTTGGATTACAGTGATAACAATGGAGATGGTGAGAAGTGGTTGGGTTTGGAATCTGTTTTGGCAGCAGAGCCAAGGAGACTCACTTCATACGGAGAATGAGGGAAAGTGGTAAATGGAAAGTGGTAAATCTCCTGAGATTCTGACCTGAGATATTGGGTGGATGACGGAGGTGGTCCCTGAAACAGGGGAAGAGATGAGGAAGAAGCTCCAGGAGACAGAGCTGCAGGAATCCGTAGTTCTAGGTTGAAAATGAGTTGCATCTGCCTGTTGGGTATCTAAATGAATGTGTCAAACTGACACTGAATGACTTAGAGCTCAGAGGAGAGGTCAAGGTTGGAGCTGTAACATGTTGAGAAGTTTCCCCATGTCAGGGAAACTGAGACTCAGGCAAAGGGGTCATACATAACTAAGGTCACAGAGCTCATAAGCGTAACCTCACAGATCCCCATGATGGCCTCCTGCCGCTCAGCTGCGTCTGTGACTCCCTCACCTGCTGAACCTATAGCCACATCACCTTTCACTCTACTTCTCAGAGACGTAGAGCTCCTTTCTGCCCCAGGCCGTATACCCCATCTGCCTTTTGCCTGCACATTTTTCTAGTTTTCAGTTTGCTTCATGTCCAGCCAGCACAAAGACATTTCTCAGAAAGGCTTTTTCTGACCCCCTGAGATAGATCGTGTGTATCTCTGCAATATGCATTCACAGTTCCTTTTATACATTACATGTCAAAATCAAATTTGAATATGAGTGATTACTTGATTCACTTCTGCTTATCTCCTAGAAGAGAAGTTTCATGAATAGTCTCTAACATATCCAGGATCTGGGTAATCAGGAAATAGACTTCGAAATTGACAATAGAAAAATAGTGGTAATCTTTTTTTAAAGATGTTATTTATTTGACAGAGAGAAAGAGGGAGGGGGGAGCAGCAGGCAGAGGGAGAAGCAGAATCCCCACTGAGTAGAGAACCTGATGTGGGGATTGATGCCAGGACCCTGGGATCATGACCTCAGCCAAAGTCAGACGATTAACTGTGCCACCAAGGTGCCCCAGAAATAGTGGTAATCTATAAATACATGTCAATATTGGTTGAAAGAATGAATAAATTTTTAAAATGTTACAATTTTCTTATTGAATTTTAAAAATTAATTGATGACTAGCTAGGTAGAGGGAAGGTTTTATTACCTGAATGATGTCAGGGAAGTTATTTAGCTTTTCTTCATCTTCTACGAGATGTATACAAATAAAGTGAAAACATCTTTATCCTTTGGGGGATGTTAAAAGGCTAAAGATAAAGTTCTTTATTAGTTTAAAGATAAGACCTATGTAGGTAAATAAGGGTATTTCTAAACACAGAGAAAATATCCAAACATCATTTAGTTAATAGTCTGCTTTGCCAAACATTTTCTTAGAGCTGAAAACAAGTTCATTTGAACACATTCTCATTTTTCCTCCCTTCTCATGCTTTGCTCACTCTCTTTGAGAAAGTGGAAATATTTATAGAAAGTGTTTCAGTTGAGAGGGACCAGGAACGTTCCTGGTAATCTTCTAATAACTCCTGAATTAATCCCCAGAGGTCCGAAAAGCTGACCGTACTTTTCTCTCCTGTTGCTTTCGTCATTGATGGCCAAAAGACTTGGGACCCAATAAAGCCATCAGAGGACATACGTGGGCCATGGGAAAGAAAGTGCCGTTTTCACTTGAGCCAAATGTAGAAAGTGCAGCTACGGTGCTGGAAAGACCATGTGCAGAGGGAGAAGTCCTGGGATTGCATGGAGCGGGAGAGAATCGCCCAGTGATGTCAGTATCTCAGTGGAGCCCAATCTCCCTGCCATCCCCACCAAGGTCCCAGAAGTGCAAGTGAACCACATTTGGAGATTTTAGTCCGTCCACTCCCATCATGAGTGCACAGCTGACTCTGTATGTGAAACAGAAAACTAATTGCCAAGTTAGTCCACAGAATCGTGGGAAATCAATAAATTGTTGCTGCCTTAACTCTCTAATGTGTGCAGTGATTTCTTAAGCATCAACATAAAAGATTATGTGTATTTTTATTTACCGGGCACAATTAATAATAACATTTTTTCAAATATCATTTATGCATCAAAACAATCAAATATCTAGGGCTAAATGTAATAAAAGCTCTTAAGATCTATGCACTGAAAACTAGAAAATGTTACTGAGAGAAATTAAAGAAATCCTAGATAGGAACTACTTGCTAAATTGGATGTTGCTTGATTCAGAAATCCCTTGATAAAGCCAATTGGACTGAAGAAGAAGGAGGAGGAAGAAATAGGAAGGAAGGAAGGAAAAGAGGAAGGAAGAGAGGGAGAAAGGGAGTGAGGGAGAAAAGAGGGGAAGGGAGGAAAGAGAACCAGAAAAATGAAATCCTAAATAAATTGAAGGATATGCTAATTTTCATGACCCAGAGATCAATAGCATAAAGATGTCAATCTCCTCAAATTAATCTACAGATTTACTGCAAAGCTAATCAAAATTCCAGCAGGTAATTTTGTTAAAAATTGACAAGGAAATTCTAAATTTTATATGAAGGTACAAAGGGTCAAGAATAACGTCTCCACCTGCCAAATTGTGAAGAAATTCCAATGTAGAGAATTTAGATGACTAGTCCTCCAGCCTTGATTATAAAGCCCTGGTAACAAAGACAGTTTTATGTTTGCACAGGGGTATGCAAATAAACCAAAGGAACATAACAGAGAGCGTGGAATAGACCTAGGCATAAAAGGACACATTTATTGGCAATAAAAGTGGCCAAGTAAAGCAGAGAAGAAGGTGTGCTCTTCTCAGTGAATGGAGCCATTTACTTGGGTACTTTGCTGTATGTATATTACACTTCCATAAAAATGTTTATTAAACAATTACTTTGCCAACATGGGACAGATGGTTTTCCTTGACCTTCAAAGGCGGGTCTTGAGATGAGCACACTGCCGGTTTAAGTGTCCAGCCTGGAATGCAAGATCTGAATCTAACCAAGGGGGATATCGCTCAAACCCCAAATGAGAAGCCATCTATTTTAACAGTGTCTGTGTCATGCAAGAAAAGAAAGGGCTGTGGAAACACTCCAGATCAAAGGAAACTAAGGAGACACAGCAGCGAAACTCAATACCTATTCTCTGCAAGAGGAGTGGAATAGATTTAGACATCTAACTGGGCAACAACAGTACCTTTATGAAATCCAATATTTAGGCATAAAGGGCCAGGATGAATGAAAATCACTCTCGGATGGATCAGAAAAAAAAATTTTACATATATGCATAAATACACACACAACAGGTAAATCTGGGTGAAGGAGAGTCGCTGTGTTTTATGTGCTATTTTGATTCTTGAGTAATTTCTCCAAGTTTGCATTATTTCAAAATAAAAAGATTTCAAGATTGAGCTGGCTTATTGGACACCTCCCCTGTGCTGACACTAGTTGACATGATTTCTGAGGTTGTAGCTGTTACAAATAAGTAAATAAATGGTTAAATAGGGGCGTCTGGGTGGCTCAGTAGGTTAAGCCTCTGCCTTCAGCTCAGGTCATGATTTCAGGGTCCTGGGATCGAGCCCCGCATCAGCAGGGAGCCTGCTTCCCTCTCTCTCTCTGCCTACTTGTGATCTCTGTCTGTCAAATAAATAAATAAATAATATTTTAAAAAATGGTTGAATAGCCTGCCACAAGCCTGTTCTCTGTAGTTACTAAGAAGAAGTCCAATCCCAACTGCCCAGCTAGGTTAAATGGAAAGGTTGTCAAACGGAGCGTTTCAGAGAAGGGGGGAGGGCGGATGGGCGAGCCCGGTGATGGGTATTAAGGAGGGCGCGTATTGCACGGAGCACTGGGTATTATACACAAACAATGAATCTTGCAACACTATATCAAAAACTAATGAGGTACTGTATGGTGATTAACATAACATAATAAAAATTTTTTTAAAAAGGTGTCCCCAATAACCCTACAAGTGGAATTAGCAATCAGATTCTTCAGAGTGGAATTTGCAATGACTTATAAGTCATTTTATATATCCCTCAAATGAGGGGAAATATAAGGTCTGGACACTTGCATAACTTTTCTTGTCATTTATTCCATCCATTCCATTCATTCCATTCATTTCTTGTCATTTATTCCAATCATTGAGTACCTACTATGTGCCAGGCCATTTTAGGCACTGAGGCTAGATCTAAAAAGTAGAGAACATATATACTACCTGAACCCCCAAGGGGAACATAAGAAGGTAGCAATATAAAAACAACCTAATTTGGGGCACCTGGGTGGTCTGTTAAGCCACTGCCTTTAACTCAGGTCATGATCCCAGGGTCCTGGGATCGAGCCCTGCATTGGGCTCCCTGCTCAGAAGGGGAGTCTGCTTCCCCCTCTCCCACTCTCTCTGCTTCTGTGTCTCTCACTCTCTCTCTCAAAGAAATAAAACCTTAAATATATATATATTTAATATAATATACAATATATAATATAATATATTTAATATATATTAAATATATAATATGTACTATATACAATTTTATATATTTAATATAAAATATAATATATAAACCTTAAATATATAGATAAATATATATAAATATATAAATAAATATATAGACAAATATTTTATATATATAAAATTCAAGCCATATTTATCTTACAAATGCTTATTGACTGGATTGCAATACAATGCAAAAGTTTTCAAATGACAATTAAATATGAAAATAATAGAGCTATAAAAATTCTGCCTTCTTAATGCTTAAGTATCCAGAATGACTGTGCTAAGGAAGCATGTGCGTTGTCATTCTACCAATATATTCAGAGCTGCCCACCACAACTTCCCATGGGGTCCATACCAAAGAGAAGAAAAAGGATAAAAGCAATCATCTACAGAGAGATTACTGCATACCAGACACTGAAAATGGTACGCTTCGTTTGTGAAGTAAGTTGTGCCCTCAAAAGATCTGTGGAATTAATAGCCCCTGGTACCTGCGATTGTGGCATTCTTTGGAAAAGGATCTTTGCAGATGTGATCACATTAGGATGAAGTCATTCTGAATGAGGGTGGCCTCTAACCCAGGGATTGGTGTCTTTATAAGAGAAAGGAGAGGGAGCTCGAACACATGGACACAAAGACATGAAGACATACAGAAGGCGGGAAAGACAATGCACTTGACGTTAGAGGCAGAGCCTAGAGTGATGGCAGCTGTAGGACAGAGAATGCCCAACGAATGTCGGCGACCACCAGAAACTAGGACGAGGCAAGGAAGAATTCTTCCCTGCAGCCTTCAGAGGGAGACTGGTCAGCCTTGCCTACATCTTGATTTTTAGCTTCTGGACAGAAATTTCCAACCACCCAGTTTGTGGTAACATGACAGCAGTCCTAGGGAATTAATGTAGTCCAGTTTTGTTTTTTTGTTTTTTTTTTTAAAGTTTTTTTTTTTTTTAAGATTTTATTTATTTATTTGACAGACAGAGATCACAAGTAGGCAGAGAGGCAGGCAGAGAGAGAGAGGAGGAAGCAGACTCCCTGCTGAGCAGAGAGCCCGATGCGGGACTCGATCCCAGTACCCTGAGATCATGACCTGAGCCGAAGGCAGTGGCTTAACCCACTGAGCCACCCAGGCGCCCCAATGTAGTCCAGTTTTATAATGGAGGATGCTGGAGCTCAACGACATTACACAACTTACTCAAGTTCACACAACTAGTTATTAGTAGAACCAAAAGTCAAAGCAAAGCTGACGGGCTCCAAAGCCCATCTTGCCAATTTCTCTCTCCAACCTTGACCTCTCTCCTGCATCATACCTGCAACATCCAAATGTCTACCTTATAGGGGGACTGGATGACCCATGGGGATCTCTTCCATGTCAGAAGGAACATGTCAGAAATGAACTCTTTCCACCACAGACTCCCCATCCCAATAACTCATATCACCATCCACCCATTTTTTTCATTGAAAAACTAGAGTCACCTGCGCTTACCCCATTTCCCAATCCCTTATATCCAATCCGTCAGCAAGTGCTGCTCAGTTCATCTCCCAACTGAATTCTCAGTCTGGCCGTGTCTTGGGGCCTTCACTGCAACCCCACTGATCAGGGAAACGGGAGTCCCACAGTAGCCCTCCCGCTTGCCCTTTTGTCCCTTATGATCCATCTCCACCTAGCAGCCAAGGTGACCTTTGATGAATATAAGTCAGATCGCATCACTCCGTGGTTGAGGTCCTCCAAGGACTTCTCACTGCACTCCAATAAAAAGCTCACCCTAGTCATGATAGAGGGGTCATCTGTCATTTCTTTGGTTATTCAGGATCCTAACCTGCTTGCTACATGGGAGAAATTCCCTGATATTTGAGAAATTCCCTTGATTTTTGATAGGTGGTAGAATCTTCTTCCCACTCCAGAAAACTTTGGATATTCATTTTCCAGGCTTTTTTTTTTTTTTTTTTGGTCCCCATTCGATCACTAAGGTCTGAATAGAACAAAAGGCGGAGTGAGGCAGAATTAGCTATCTCTGCCTGAGTGTCTTTGAGCTGGGATGTAGGGTTTTTTTTCCCCTGCCTTCAAACTGGGACTCAGGGACTGGAACTTACACTATTGGCTCTCCTGGGTCTCTGGGATGCCAACTACAGATCTTGGCACTTCTCAAACTCCATAATCATGTAAGCCAATTCCTTATAATAAACCTCTTTATCTATCTATACACACATATGCATACACATCCCCCATCCTCTCGGTTCTGTTTCTCCGAAGGACCCTAACAGACCCACCGCGTGCAAGCTTTGGTGACCTCAGGGAATTGTCCTGATGGCAGCTTGCGGCAGCTTGGTCACCGTCCGGTGAAGGGTCCAGTGACCGGCGCTGGCAGGGGAGGTAGCGCTGTCCGTGTCCAGCTGTCACCCCCTTCTCTTGTCACACTTCCATATCTGTCCCTGGCAATCCTACCTAAATGCCTTTCAATAAATTCCTTTTCTGATATAATCATCCAGTCGGTCTCTGTGACTGGTATATAAGCCGTGTTTACAAGTCCTACCTCCTTGCCCAGTGTCATCATATCCCACCTTTCCCATCGGGTCCCTACGCTCCATCTCTCTGGACCTTTTTCCTGCAAACTCTTGCCTCCTGTGTCTTTGGCACTCAGCCTTGCCTGGGACTTTACATGGTGGCTCCTTCCTGTCACTGAGGATTCAGCTCAAAGAGCTCCTCCTCTCAAGGGGGACTTTCCTGACTGTGTGTCTGAAAGCAATCCCCTCCTCACCAAGATAGCTTCATGAATGATTTTATTTTCTTTGCAGCACTCGTAACTATCTAAAAGCCTCTGGTTCATGTTTTTATGTGTTTCTGGTCTACCTCTCCCATCAGCAGTGACCCTGGGAGAGCAGAGACCTTTTCTGCCTTGTCAGGGTCCCCAGGACCTCAAATAGTGTCTGGCCCAGCCTAGACTTCTGGGGGCGGGGGGGTGGGAGCTGCTCTGCTCCAAGGCTCACTCTTCATGCGGGAGCATTCATTTCTGACTAGAGTAAACTCAGGAATTTGTTCTGAGGATCTAGGTTTTATTCCCCTCAGGGTGCCTGCAGGGGCGGTGTTGTCCCTGTGGATTACTGCCATTTAAACTCTGAGAAGTGCTGGACTGTTTGTCAGGGAAAAGTTAGAAGGCCAAAAGCCTGGACCACCCCAAGCTACAAATGTCATCAAGAGAGCCCTGGCTGGGCAGGCAACAAAGGACGCCCACTGGGACTTTTCACTGAGAAGCAATAGTAACAAAAAAAAAAAAATTATTTCTTTGTTCTGGTCTGTCCTAATCCTATTAGCATGCTTCTTGCTGGAGAAGGGGGTGCAACGGGAGGAAGAGGGTCCGGTTTTTCAGGCTTTTGGAGGAATATTTATAGAGCCCAGCTGTTTGGGGTGGGCATGGGGAGGAGGACGCAGATAGGGAGAAATCAGGAGAGTCAGAGGGGAGGGAAAGAACAATCTCAGAGGGCTGAAGGGAGCTGGAGAGGATGAAGGACGGAGGGGGGAAAGCAGGAAAGAAGGAGAAGAGAAGGGAAAGGGGAGGAAGCGACGCAGGAGGAAGAGAGGGTGAGATCACGGGGCGGGCAGGTGCACACAACTGGATCCCAGGCCACTTTTTTTTTTTTTTTTTTAATTCCAGTAAGAGTGATTTCCCGCAGTGAGTTACTGGCAGGAACCCCTGTGTGGTTAATCTGGATCCCGTGGGCTATCTTCCCCTCCTTTCTCTACCCTGGACTCCAGTCCGACACCCACAGTGATGAGCAAGCCCAGACAGCGCATTGACAGAGCGCCCAGCACGGCTCCAAGGACCTGCCCTGCGTTAGCCCTTTATCTCTGCAATGACCCGATGATGGAAGGCCGTGCTCGTGGCCCCATTTTACAGATGGGAAAACCGAGCCACGGAGAGGTTGAGTTACCCTGCCCGAGCTCACACATCTGGGGAAGTGGGAAGCTGGGGTTCGAGTCCAAGCAGTCTAGCTTCAGGATCCGTCTTTCTCAACATCCCCTCGTTTGATAGATGGTGAGGAGCGACTATATTCCAGGCCCCCTAATGTTTTTCCCCCTCCCCAGGCAAAGCTGATCACCGTCTTCTCTGCGCTCCCAAGGTGTTGTGTATCCCTGTGGTCCCTTCATAACAGATTGTGCCTGCATGATCCGCCTCCCCCGGAGCCCTCGCATTGCTTGAGGGCCTTAGCTCTGCCTTCTTCATCACTGTCTGCCCCAACACCGCATCCTGTGACTCCGAAAAAACAGGTCCTCAGAAAACGTTTGTTGGACAATAGCTTGGTTCATTGCTATTATCTGCTGTGAATCTGGAGCTAGTGCCTCAGAGTCTAGCGCCGTAGGCTTCAGTTGGCTGGGATGGAAAATGCCAAAGCTGCTGTTACGGGAGCCAAAAGGCAGGGCGCAATCGCCCCATCTGTGTCCTGATTCATTCTCCTCGCACTTGCGCAGCCCAAGGCAAGATCGGGGCGGGGTGGGGGGAAGCGGGGGAGAGCAACCCCCAGCACTAGGGTAGGAGGCATTGCACCTGCAACTCAGGTCCCCCAGGAAGCTGTGCCTGTCCCAGGAGGGCTTGGGGCTGACGCAGCATCTCTGGGATGCGAGTTGATGGCAGGGGCCACGGCTGTCATTCACTCCCGGCTGAGAGGGCCCAGGAGGACGGCATGCGAGGGAAAGGTCATCGCCCGTTCATGTGCAGATCCTGCTGCATTCACAGAATCACAGACCCCACAGATCAACCAATTTGGCGGTTCATAAAACCTTCCTCATGCTCTGAGCACCAGGATTCTTTCCTCTAACCAGATACACTGGGCAGATAAATGCCGGACAGCTCTGGTTAAATCAAAGGTGAAGACTCAAGTCCCACCCACTCCCATCTTCATGCTCCCCGGGTATTTTTGGGAAAACCACAGGTGCATCACGACCGTCTCATTTCCAAGATGGTGCCTTCAACCCCAACAGAGCTTAGATGACCCATGGGACGTGACCCGGGTGCTACGTAGCACGGAGGTGGGATTTACCAGATCGGAAGACGTTTCCCCCTTTAAGTCCCTTCGCTTCTTTTAGAATAAGTACAAATCTACTAAACACAGAAAATGGTGCCCTGTATTTTCGAGTGTGTCATTTTCAGGGCGCTCTCCGAAGCCTGGCACGCTGCTTGTTAGACCCTGCCTCCAGCCAGACTGGACAAACTGGGGAGCCCGGAGCTGTATTCTGTGTGCTTGTGCAACACTTGACGGGCGGAAAAACTCTTTTTCAGATGTGCCGGTGTAATCTGCGGGAAGGTGAATTTGCATGACAGGCAGATGTTGCCGGAAGACAGCATCCTCTCCCTTCTGCCGCCTTCACTTTTTAAAGGCTGGGTTCCTGGAAGGCGTCATGCAGGTTTGCCCAGAGCGGATAAGGTGGCAACCGGGCACCTGTAGGGGACACCAGCGGGGTATCTGGGGAGACTCCCACAGCCTAGGAGCCGGGAGGGACGGCAAGGAGCTAGGACTCGTGCTCCACACCCCCACACGCCTGCGGGAGACAAGTCCTCCACGGACGAAGGGACCCAAGGTGGACCCAAGGCAAAGGTCAGGTCCCCTAGCAGACACTAAAGCAGCAAGCATGCCTGGCTTCCCATGGGGCAGTGCGTGACTTCTCTTTCCCCAGCTTTACTGAGGTATAATTTACAAATAAAACTGTAATTCATTTAAAGTGTACAATGTGATGATTTGATATACACATATATTGTGGAAGGATTCTCACTATTGAGTGAATTCAAACATCTATCTCCAAACATCGAACATCATTACTTTTCATATATATATATGAAAAAAATATATATTTTTTTTAAAAATTATATATATATATATTTTAAGAACACTTAAAATTGGGGCATCTGGGTGGGTTAAGCCTCTGCTTTCAGCTCAGGTCATGGTCTCAGGCTCCTGGGACTGAGTCCCACATTGGGCTCCCTGCTCAAAGGGGCGTCTACTTCTCCCTCTCCCTCTGCCCCCCACCTTTTGCTCTCTCTTCTCAAATAAATTAATTAAATATTTTTTTAAAAAAGAGGTTGAGAACACTTAAGATTAATCTCTTGCCAGCCTGATAGGATGGGGGTATGGAGCAGATAAAATTTAATTTGGAAAAAGAAATGTGACTTGTCTTTTAGAAACAAAGATGCTGAGATGCTCGTCATAGACAAGACGGAGGAAGCCAAATATGCTTCAGGCATTAGCGTCTTTGATCTCCACACTGTCGTGTGAGGTAGTTAGAACAGGCCGTATCGTTCTGCTCATTCTCTCAATGAGCACACTGGGTCTCTGAGTGGTTTAGTGTCTCACAGCTACTAAGACTTAGTAGTAGAATCTTCTTTTCCTTCAAATATCACTTCCAAGATTTGTCTCAGAAAGAGAAGGAATATTGGATAGAATGTCATGGTAGAACTTGCTACTCTCAAGAGAGTAAATGGAGGGGCGCCTGGGTGGCTCAGTCAGCCGGGCGCCTGCCTTCAGCTCAGGTCACGATCTCCAGGTCCTAGAATGGAGCCCATGTTGGGCTCCCCGCTCAGCGGGGAGTCTGCTCTTCCCTTTGCCCCTCCCATTGTTCATGGTCTCTCTCTCTCTCTCAAACAAACAAACAAACAAAAAAGACAGGGGCGCCTGGATGGCTCAGTGGGTTAAGCCTCTGCCTTTGTCTCAGGTCATGATCCCAGGGTCCTGGGATCGAGCCCCGCATTGGGCTCTCTGCTCAGCAGGAAGCCTGCTTCCTCCTCCTCTCTCTGCCTGCCTCTCTGCCTACTTGTGATCTCTGTCAAATAAATAAATAAAATCTTTAAAAGAAAAAAAAAAGACAGTAGAAGGATGGGAGTATTTTTCTGATCAGATTCCCCCACACTTGTACCAGAAAGGATGCATGGTGACTCACAAAATCACTTGAGGTGTACTGTAGGGGGGGAGTTGGCCCTCGGCATTCCTTGCCACCCTCTTCTGTGATTTGCAGCCTTATGGAGTATTTGGCCAAAAGGGTTTCCTAAGCTCTCTTGAAGCTACAGTTCTGGCTGTGAATTAGAGTCCACCTGTTCGAAGTGCCTGTGGGAGGTGGTGCAGGTGACAGTGAGGCGGGGCCATCTTTTCCCTCCGCCTTAGCTGCTGCTCTTGGCCAACATGGGCACGGGGACGTGTTTTCTGCAGTGGTGTCCTTGCCTGGCCGCTGTCCCCTGGCTCGTGGGTGTGAAAGGCAGTAGCAGCAGCTCAGCAACAGCCGGTCCTCATTCCTGCACTGCAGCTCTGGGGGGAGCTTTGGAAGTCAACAGTCCAGTGGTAGCTCCTGCTTTTCATTTCCTGCCTGCGCCCCAGACAGCAGCTCCTTTGGTGGGTCAGTTCCGGGGTGTTTTGGGGAGACATATTTGTAGGTCTAGTCCAGAGCCCCCCTTCTAGCTCTTTAAACCCTGTCCAAGTACCAAATTCCCTATATTAAATCCCTCTCTGCTTGACACAGAAGTTATGGGTTTTGCATCAGTACTTTGAATGATACATAAAGTTCCATAAGCTAACATAAACCTTAGAAAAATAGTCTGGAAAATGAAATGAGGGGGAAGCAAGCCATGTGATTAGCATAAAGTGTGTTCATCAAACTGTCTCCACTTTTAAGAGGTAGAGCACTAATTTGGCTCTAGAGAAAGAAGAAGTATTTGATTTATAAAATTCATTAAGCCAAAGCATTCCATTTCATGGAAAAGCACCCATTTGTTACAGAACCAGAAAGAGGTTTCTCTCTTGGGTTTTAAAAATGCTGTTAATGATAATATAGTAGAAGTGATCTGGGCACAGTTATTCATTAATGGATTTAAAAACAAAATTTAAAAAAACCCAACACTGGTTAAAGCAGGGCAATTATTTACAAAAACATCATGATACAGGAATATCTTACACCTCCTATTTAAATTAGTTCTAAGAATATATGTTTGTTTCCCAATCTTTTGGTAGGGCAGTGTCCTTTGATTCTGAATCCTCTGATTTGAGTTATGGGGTCATCTTTCTTCTGTAAATCACATGCACAATACCTCATCTAGGATTTGAAGTTAAATTGGAGTATGAAATTAAACAAACTGGGAAGCATTTTGAATGTGTATCTCTTCTAGGTTTTTTATAGTTTCCCCCCCACTTTTAAAATAGCTGTGATACCCATATCTACTTTGAGAGCAATTTTTCTTGGTCACTCACCTTTATGAAGTTTTTCCGAATACTTCCCTTGATTTTTATTGAAATAAATTGCAGTCATACTTTTTGGAGTATTTTAATATAAATATCAAAATATATTACAACGGTTAAGTTCAACTGACATAAAAATGTTTGGAACGAAACACCTTGCCTGGTGTGAGCACAAGTGGGTAGGCACAGTAGAGAATAACCCTATTGGCCCAGAGTGTCCAGTGGGTCTGGACATCAGTCTTTATGATTCACAGAGGGTCTAGAGGGCTCGGGTGAAAATCATGCTCAAGGAAGACCATGAATTGATACTGTACTGCCAGTACTTAACACAGATGATCTCATTTAATTCGATGAACAGCCTATGAGCTAAGAGCTCTTCTATTTTGATTAAACAGATGAGACAGCTGAGACTCAGAGAAATGATAGGACTCGCCTAAAGTCTTACAGTTAATAGATGGCAGGAATAAATTAAAACTCACGTCTTCTTAGGGTACCTGGGTGTTGAAGTCGGTTAAGCGCTTCACTCTTGCTTTTGGCTTGGGTCGTGATCTCAGGGTCGTGAGATCGAGTCCCGAGATGGGCTCTACGCTCAGCAGGGAGTCTGCTTGAGTTTCTCTCCCCTCTCCCTCTGCTCCTGTCCCCACTCTGTCTCTCAAATAAATAAATCTTAAAGAAAAAACCCACAGGTCTTCTCAACTCCAAACATGAACCACAATAATGTCCTTTTTATAATATCCTTAATCTGAAGTGGAAGCTGACGGATTACACGACAGTCTAATTCAGCAAAAGCATTTCTGGGGGTTATGGTACAATACAAGCCAGTCCGTGCACACAGCTTTCTTCCGTTCATGGATAGAACTTGACTTTCAAATGAGAGGGGAGATGAACGAATTATTCTTTAGACAATTGTGATTAAGCATGGTTTCTATCAAAGAGGTTTTCTCGGGGTCTGAATGTCAGGGAGTTGGAGGTTACACTGCCTGACAAACACCTGGAGTGCAGCTATTTTCACTGTCAGGAAAGAGTGGGCGAATGCTTTAATAATCATCCCAAAGAGAGGCAAAGATTGACATTCTTGGGGGTAGGGGAGTTGCGATCATTGGACAGCAGTTCAAAGAGAAGGTGATGGCCTATTTTAGTCTGAACGGTTCTTATCTAATGTAACCCTGCTGGGGTTTAGCTTTATGTTACTCATAGGCAACTGAGCTATAGAAGCATGTGTGTGATTGAGAAATAACTCCTTTCTTTCAATTTCCCTTAGCCATCTACGAAAAGCTAATAATCTTACTTTTAAAATACATTGAATAAAAACCAATCCAGGCACACTAATACTCCTTCTCCTTCCTTTGTCCTTTTGTACTCACTGAAGGATAACATTTTCAGACTTCAGTAATGAATGATGCCCCGACCCAGCAGCCCTCCGTGCCTCCTCGTGTGGATCGTCTTTATTTAACAAATGGACTAAAATCTATTATCACGTACTTCCCCGTGATCTAGCTTCTAACCCAAACAAACAAATGCATGACATCCTCTACATTTGTTAGAAGTGGACCCCAAATACTAGGTCTTAGGCTTCCAGGAGCCAGTGTGACAAGTTCTTAACTGAAAACATCAGGTTTTTGCCATGTCCATCCTACGGAAAATCAGAAGTTTAAGTTATACGTGATGATCTGGAGTGATGATCACAATATATTGGAAGTTAAAAAGGTAAGTTATAGTATTAATATTCCCATTTCTTTTTTAAATTTTTTAAAAGATTTATTTATTTGAGAGAGAGAGAGAGAGTGGGGGGAGGGGTAGAGGGAGAAAAAGAGAGTCTGGAGCAGACTCCCCACTGAGCACAGAGCCCCACACGGGGCTCAATCCCCTAACCATGAGATCACGACCCGAGCTGAAACCAAGAATTGGATGCTCAACCTCTATGCCTACTTCTTTAAATAACAGGAATATAAATATAAATATTAACTATATTATATTATATTTATAATATTAATTATATTATACCTTATTAATATTCATTAAATAAATTTAATGTTGATTAAATCAATATTAAATTACTTTTTAATAATTAATAAATTTAATATTGATTAAATATAATAGAAATATACACATCTATATATAAATAAAATTTGGAAGTTAGAGTTAGAAAGAAATTTGGAAACAAATTGGTGCTGGAGAAGTCTGGAAAAATGGCAGACAAGGGGCGCCTGGGTGGCCCAGATGGTTAGGCCTTCCACTCAGGTCATAATCCCATGGTCCTGGGATCAAGCCCCGCATCTGGCTCCCTGCTCGGGCAGGGAGTCTGCTTCTTCCTCTCTCTCCCCGCTGTCCCCCCTGCTAGTGCTCTCTCACTCTCTCTGTCAGATAAATAAATAAAATCTTTAAAAAAAAAAAAAAGGGCAGACAAGGAAGGTGTCCTTCCTTCCCTATCTCCCTGTTAAGTCAGAAGGGGGAGGCTGTAGTCAAGTGGCTGGGCACCGCCTCCGAAGTGGTGCAGGCCTGGAAGTCTTCAAGTAAGAAGAGGCGCGAGCTACAGCCAACCACAGCAGGTGGGATGAGATTTTAAGCTGCTGAACTGCGCGGGACTTTCAGTGGTTTCCCAAATGTGGTCTGTGGGAGATGACAGGGTCTGGGGGTAGCTGTGGGACAGGGGAGAAGAGCCTGGCAGGCAGACATCTGGGACCCCACTGCCACTGTTTTGGGATTTTCACATAACTTGGGCTGCACCAGAGGCAGCAACAAAAGAAGTTGAATATTTTTAATTCCACTGAGAGGGACTTTGGAGTCAAACAAAATTGACTTAATCTCCCTTACATCTCCTCTTAATGCTCATCTGTATAATGCAGATAAATTCATACTTTCTAGGACAGTTATGAGCATAAGGTGAAATGATGCTGCTAGGCACTTAGCGTTTAACATCTATGGTCACTTCAAAGAAAAACAAGGGTCACTTACATGGTAAACAGAGGCACAAGCAAGGCCAAGTGACGGGCTTGGAATGCCTTATACCTCACCACTGTCTTCAACTTTCCCTGTTACCTTTAGACATTATGCATTTCAGAGACCTGGGTGAAATGATCACCAACATGTGTTCTGAGCCCCTGTTCCTCTTTCCCTGTCTGGAAAAGTCATCTCCTTTTGCAAAGTTTCTACCTGAAAGGCTCATCAGCCTGGGAAGAAAGAAGACCATTAGGACGGGATGCTCCTGTCTAGAGACCATCACGGGGAAGACCCCTTCTTGGATCACAGGCCAGGCCAAAATGCAAGTCCTTTACTGACCCAGGTAGTCTGTCTTGATCAAAACAGGACAATAAATACACAGAAAGGCAGTTTGACATAGTGTTCAGAACCCGAACTCTGAGACTAGACTCCCTGGATCCCTCTGAGACTAGACTCCCTGCCCCAGCCACTTACTAGCTACATGGCCTTGGTCATGTTACCTCACCTCTCTGTGCCTTCGTTTCCTCATCCATTAAAGAGTAACTATTGCGTATGGTTGTCTAGAGGATAGATTTGTTCACGTATGCAAAGCACTCAGGACAGAGTAAGCGCTGTGTACGTGTGCACCATGAGAGTTAGCACGTAAGCTACGTTTCCCATACCCACGTCCGAGCAGACATCAATCAATGACAGCCTTCTTTTTCATTGAATCTCTTTGAGGTCTCTGTATCCTTCCGAACAAAGCCCCTCCACGTGGTTGTTAACTGATTAGCTCTCCAAATGAAAACTATTCTCACATCATAGGATAATGTCAGCTAGAATATTTAGAGGTAAGCGGTAGAGAAAGTTCACCCATCAGGTCACCCATCCTAGTCTTCTACACAGAACACTCCACAAAAGTAAAAATGTATTCTTATTAGAGGCAAATGAAGCCATATAAGGGAGATTCGGCACCCAAGCCAGGCAGCCTGCTGTGTAGACACAAATGTGTTCAGTTGCCCTATGTGAATGCATATTCACATCCTGAGACGGGCAGCCATGAAAACGTCCTTTTGCCTGTCCTCATTCTTCATTTGCTAGAGAATCAGAGTGGCTGCTACGCCACAGACCACAAAGAAAAAGGTCAGTCTCATAAAACACACTGCAGTCCTGCTGATGTGCTTGAAAAAGCACGCACACTTCAAAGCCAGCCATGGACGGAGACACATCGGAGAACCACTCGAGAACATTTATTTCAACTGGGAACATTTACCCCGAGGACCTAGCCCTTGTGAGGTTAAACCCCTCATAGAAGAACCCACATCATAAAAGCTCATTTAACCAACAAAAGGGGAATCAACAGTGAAGGAGACATCTGGGTAACAGCTTGTTAATTTATAACCAACAATAACAACTGTTTGAAACAAAGGCAAAGTGGAATTTTCACCCCCCACTCTCACTGAACTGAAATTCTTGATTTGCCCTCTTTCTAATGCTCTTCTCTGCACTTCAGATCCCAACCCCTCTGCAAACCCAACATTTTGCTTTTCTCACGAGGCTCAAATGAACAAGACTCTTCTTTGAAACATAAAGGGAAAAATGTTCCTGGAGGATATGGGGAAGTTCACGTGGTACATAAGGAAGTGGATACATAATTCTGGAACCTCGCATTAATTTTTACGTCAACCACCATTCTCATCAACATTTAGAAGAGTTGGTAATGAGTAGCAAAGCAGTTGATTTTATTTCTTTACCTATTCTTATGTTTTAGAAGGTGAATGAAATGGCCAAAAGATCATTGAAAGCCCAGAAAAGGACAAGAAAGAGCTTGCCCAAATACCAACTAGACTGGTGACCTTACTGTTTAAAATCCCAGGATTCGGTGGTCAAACAGACTAGTGTTTGCCTCATGGTTCCAGTGCTCTTAAACATGAAGTTTATGGCAAGGCCATGAGCCCCTGAAAGGCAAAGTTTTATTTCATCTTTACTTTTAAGATTTATTTATTTATTTATTTATTTGAGAGAGAGAGAGAGAGAGCGCATGAGCGGGGGAGGAGGGACAGAGGGAGAAGCAGACAAGCAGACTCCCTGCTGAGCAGGGAGCCATTGTGGGGCTCCATCCCAGGACCCCAGGATCATGACCCGAGCCAAAGGCAGATGCTTAACTGACTGAGCCAGCCAGGTGCCCCAGTTTTTTCATCTTTAAATAGAGATAAATAATAGCTACCTCCTGGTTGTAAGTATATGTAGAATAGCCAATACAGATCCAGGTATATGGTAAACATTCAATAGCGATCTTCATCATTATCATCGTCATCATCATCACTGATAATGATCCAAGCAAGGTAACCTACCCATTATCACTCTTAGTTATATGACCAAAACATCTAGAAAGATCCCAGAGACAGTAAGTGAGACTCAGTGAGTGTGTGTGTGCTTTAAGAGAGTAGGATGTGTGGTATCATCTCACAAGGCAAGAATAACTGAAAATCAATTCACTGAAATTATATTAATATCTATGAACTACAAACAGGTATGACAGAAATGGCAGGGGGATGATGGCAATGTTCTGAAACTGCATCATAAGGATGAATGCACAACTTTGTAAGTTTAATAAAATCACTGAATTATACACTTACAATGAGGGGGTTTTACGATATGTTAATTATACCTCAATAAAAATGCTAAAACAAATTCTCCATGGACAGGAACTGAAGAGGAATTCAGAAAACAGGAAGAACAGAAACCACCTTGCATGCAGTGCAGCAAAGAAAGATAAAAAGAAGGAAAATATGCAAGTCAGATTAACAGACACTGAGAACAAAGTTAAGAGTCTCTGTGGTACACTTGAACTGGAATTCCAGAAGTGAAACATGACACCACAGGCAGAGGCAACTTAAAAAGGGCTGAGGACATCCCAATATTGATGAAAGACACCAGTCCACAGATTCTAGAAGCCAAAGAATCCCTAATAAGATAAATGGAAAGAAATTCGAGTTTAGACACACTATAGTGACACTACAAAGCCCAAAGACAAGGAGACAATGTTAGCATCAACAAAGAAAGAGCGATAACTATCTTCAAAAGAATAAACTGATCTTACTTCTCAATAGCAACAATGGAAATGAGACAAGAGTGGAAATAAATGGGCTGAGATGAATGTGCTAAATATAAATGCCATTCTTAAATTCTATTTCCAGTGAAAACACCGCTCAGGGATGAGTGACGCTTAGGTGGCTCAACTGGTTGAGAGCCTGACTCTTGATTTCGGCTCAGGTAATGATCTCAGGATCCTGAAATGGAACCCCACATTGGGCTCCACATCAGCGGGCAATCTGCTTTGCTCTTTCTCCCTCTGCCCCTCCCCCTGCTCACACACATTCTCTCTGAAATAAATAAATAAAACTTTTTTTTTTTTAAAAGAAGGAAGGTAAGAGAACACATTTAGACACAAAAAACTAAGATTTGCCACCTACAGACCTTCAAGGAAATCAAATTCCTCCCGTTTTTTTTTTTTCTTCCTATCACTGAAACTCTACATTCTTTCCCTGGGTTGAGCCTTGAGTAGCCAACAATTAATTGGGAGCAATCCCTAACTTCAAGATGTCCCAAATCTAGACAAGGGTTATTAGATTTAACAGACAAAATACAGGATATCTGGTTTAGTTTACATTTCAGATAAAGGATATTTACTTATCTGTGTGTCCCAAATAGCAAAGAGAACATTTAACTGGATGTCGTCTGTTTTACCTGGCAACCACAGTCTGAGAGGAGGGAGGTCAGAGAGAACATTGGAAACTGTCAGCTCGTAGGTGATATCTACATCCCAGGGTGGGGACCGGATGAGATTGACCACAGCTTGGTAAGACCACGTCAGGTGAAAGAAGACAGTCAAGGACCAGACCCAGCGTTCCAACCTTCAAAGGGAGATGACAGAAAACAGAACAGGAACACCAGGGAGGGCAGGCCAGAAGGCAAGTTCCAAAAAGGGGGGTTTTCCATTTTCCATCATATGAGGCTGCATTCATTCAAGTATTGAGTGTCTGCTACAGACCAGGCAGTGTTCTAGACACTCTCTAAACAATAGATACATTGAAACGGATGCCCTGAAATTTGCACTTTGGAGATCATATTCTTCAAGTTTTTAGAGAGCCAAATCTACTACTCTAGTGAGGCTCTGGTCACCTGCTACAATATGGAGGGGTTTGGAGGCCCTTCTGTTATGGATTGAATTATGTCTCACCAAATTCTTATGTTGACATCATAACGGTAACTAGCCCCCAGGACCTCAGAATGCGACCTTACTTGGAAATCAAGTCATTGTGGATGCAATTAGTTAAGATAAGGTCATAGGGGAGTCGGGTGGGCCTTTAATCCAACATGACTGCTATCCTTGAAGAAAGAGAAAATGTGGACACAGACATACACACGGAGGGAGAACACCATGTGAAGAAGGCAGAGTCTACACGCCAAGGAATGCTTAAGATGGCCAGCAAATCACCAGAAGTTTGGAGAGAGACTGGGACAGATTCTCTTGCAGTGCTCAGAGGAACCAACCCTGCCAGCACCTTGTTCTCGGACATCTGGTCTCCAGAACAGAGACAAGACATCTCTGTTGTTTCCATCCCCCAGTGTGCAGTGCTTTGTTACAGCAGCCCCACAAGACTAATACTTCCCTGCACAAAAACTCTTTCAAATGCTGACCAGCTAATACTTCCTGCTACAGCCCAACTGCCCCCAAAGCCCCTCCTAGGGGGAGGTGTTTCCCCATGTAAACATCTGCTGCCCCCACTGACCCTCTCCCAAGGTCAAGCCTGGAATGGGGGAGATCTTCTGTCTGCAGTTTCTGTCCTTCCAGCCCAGGCACGTGTTGGCAGCTTCAGTGCCTTTCCCCCATTCCAAGCCTCACCCCTAGTGTGTGTGTAAAATGAAGCCCACCTCTCAGGTCCCACTCTGGGTGAAAGTCACATTTTGGGCGATTTCTTGTCTTTCCAGGACCCATGTCTTCCCAGATGGCTCTCCCTTACAGGGTGTTTAATTATTCATTCAAAAGTATTAATCACTCAAGAAGCACTGTGCTAGAAGCTTCAGGAGTGTCTGAGACAGAGAACCACCTGTGTCTCATGGAAGTTGAAACGTGGTAATCATCTACATGTGACAGGTTAAGACTCTCCTTAGGCTAACTCCAATAGATTTGTATAGGCTTCCTGAAGACGACTGGGATTTCTAAGATGTCATCTTGGTTCCATGAGAGTGATAGATAGGAGTATGTCTGTGAGGACATGGAGTGGGGGATGCCCACATGGGAAGACCATGATATTTGCTACCACCAAAGTAGACTCTGATCTCCATGTCTATCTACTAAGTGAACTTGGGCAACTCTTTACCTCGCACAGCAATTGAACCTCCAAGTGCTTGCATAAGTATTTTAACAAGTAAATGATAACCAATAAAACTAGCTCTCGTAGCACATCTAGGTATTTTAGGGTTACCTGATTTTAAGACAGGATAGAGCGGGGGTGGGTAGGAAACAGGAGAACCAAAATAATTACAGTACAAGGCAGAAGAGGTTTAAGAGCAGTAAGTACGGGTACAGAATGCCATGGGAATTGAAAGGCAGCTTCCATCTGAGATCATCTCCCTGGTCTTGAAAGGTAAAGGCAGAAAGAGTGGGGGCATATTCATGGGTCTATGGTAATGTAAGAGAAGGAAATCTTGATCAAGAATAGGGAGCCCTGAATTCCGGGCTAAAGACTTAGGATTTTAGTAAAGCACAGAAATCTCTGAGCAAAGTCAAGTTTCACAGCAAACTAGTATGATACTATTTGCACTTAGGAGAGAAACAACTGGAAGCAAATTTTGACTCTACAGTTCCACATGGGATACCAACTGGGTTTTATGCTGGTACAGCGGCATCTTCTTTGTTCCTAGTTAAGTCTAACTAGCCATGAAAAGTTACCATTTATGACCACTGTTTATGTATTAGGCATATGATGTGGTCTTGACAGCTTATTAGTGCATTCAGGCAGATCATGCTATTATGGAAACTAAGATTTCAAGAGCCGGTCTGCCCAATACCACACACAGCAGTAAGTGGTCGAGACGAGGCTGTAACCAGGTCCTATTTGAGCCAGGACACCAAGCACCTGAAGCTAGGTGGGCCAGTGAGGGAACTAACTATGGGCTAATAATACAGCGACCGTTGACTGCTTTTTTTTTTTTCTTTAAGATTTTATTTATTTATTTGACAGAGAGAGATCACAAGTAGGCAGAGAGGCAGGCAGAGTGAGAGGGGAGAAGCAGGCTCCGCCGAGCAGAGAGCCCGATGTGGGGCTCGATCCCAAGACCCTGGGATCATGACCTGAGCCGAAGGCAGAGGCTTTTAATCCACTGAGCCACCCAGGCGCCCCCATTGACTGCTTTTAACTCAAGATTTCACACACATGAAAAAGCCTCAATGACACAGAAAATCTTCAGAAAGAAAGGACTTCTTTGTTTTGTGGTCAATTAGCACTCATTCCAGTCTGTAATACAGTAACGGAAAATGCTGGGCCGACATGTGGTTGTTTTTCACAGACTCTTGAAATGTTCCTGGCCACATGATTCCTCCTGATGGCTAAAGGATTCCTCTTCATTACAGATCACAACTTTCACCCCTCTTTCCCTTTCCTTTCTGGACATATTTCTTTGGCAGGTATAGATGCGTCAATAAGGAAAATAAAAACTGACGGTGTTTCATGCGCCTAACTCCTCTGTAATAGGATTCCATGGTTCAGGGTTGTTGTTTCAAGCTGGGAGGACTCTCGGACCTTTGGCAGGTTCCACTGGTCTGGACGGTACTTCCTTATCACAAAGGATGTTCCAGCCACAAGAAACAACTCAACTGATAGGCACAAATCACCTTCCTCCAAGCAAGTGATAGAGCTCAACTCTTCCAGAAGCAAGGGAGAGTAACCATTAAAGGCTAGAGCAGGAACACCTCGGGATGGACTAAGCTCTCTTCAAAATTCAAGCCAACAAGAAAACAAACCACTTTCTAAGGAGCCCTCATGTCAACCCTGCAGATTACAATTCATTTGTAGACAATCTTTTCTAGGAAGAAACACACTAGTTACATCAGACTAAACCACATGAAATTGCTATTTAGCTATAATTTTGCCCACAAAAACAGTCATTTCACATAAATCAACCTAATAATAATCGAGCAATGTGTAGTGTTCTCAAAATGTTTCCTGTATTTCTTTTTCAATTTAAATGGAGACCTTGGGTTGTAAAAATAAAATGAGAAAATACAGCACATACTAAATTCTTAATAAATATCTGTTGAATCGTCAAATATATAAAGCCTAGTGATCTGATGGTCTCGCTTGTTATCTAGGGCATACTAGGAACAAACTTTCTAATGTCAGAGTGAATGCGCTTTAATGCTTCAAAGTTGAGTTTCACCAAAGCTTGAAGAAATAATCAAAAAATTCCACTTGATTTATATATGTACATTTTTATTAGAACTCTTCAGAACTGTCAACAATTGGACAACATAACAGGAAAAAAAAAAAACACATGGAACACCAACATCCTTTAAACTTGCACCGCTTACATATTTACACATAAAGTTACTGTATATATAAAAAATATTTTCAAGGACTCGTGGGCTTGGGAATATTCAAAAGACATTATTGCTACATTTCAATATTTACAAAAAAGCCATAAAACAATTTCAAACAGTAAGCAATGGCAAAGAAACATCCAATGTAAAAAAAAATTATAAAAATATAAACTTTCAAGAATATCCAAGACAAAACTCTCAGTGAGGTGCCCCTGAAGTACCTAGACATCTACAATGAACCACCATTTTTCCTACTATAATCAAAGGCAACAGAAACACAAAGGAAATGTTCCGACAGAGGATGGCAAACAGCGACGATCTCTCACGTGACAACAAAACCCCAAAATCTGTTACCTTTGGAAAGGTGCGAGAGTATAGAACTCCAGTGCAAATGGTAACTTCCAGATAAATGACCACAGTTCTCTAAGCGGAGTCTGAGGGACCCAGGAGGGGGAACCGTGTAGGCAGCACACCCGAATCTCACAAGACAACACACAAACCTCGGCGCACACCCATGGACCTCTGACAGTTGGGCAGAGTTTTTTAAAAAAAAAAAAAAAAAAGGAAAGAAAAAAAAGGTGAACTCGAAGAATAACATTCAGGCTACTGCCTAAAGGGTAACATTTAAATATGCTTTAGCAGGAGAGCAGCCTTAGGTCTAAGGAACGGGTACAGTATGCTGAGTACAAACACCAGGATGCTTGAGGTGTCGGTGGCTTGCAAATAAATAAGTATTTAAGCACTCTGCTTCCTATTAGATGCTACGTGAGCTTTGGGGACGCTCCTCTAGACAGCGAGATGCAGAGAAACGAGCAGTGAGGATGATGAAGGCCAAGCTACTTCTGGAGTGCTGAAGGACTCTCTTCGACTGGAGGCAAAAAAAAAAAAAACCCCAAAATATTTGTCTACAAGCACACGCAGAAGTGCGCACGCACACACGCGCATGCACGCACACACACACACACATACACACACGTACTGGCCTGGTGTCCGGAACATGCCTGCAGAGGAGGCTGAATCTATATTTAATTCGAAGAATCCAGACTAACACAGCACTGTTCATTCCCTCCCGCGGGAGTCATGCAGTGAACCAGTCACTTTTTCCAACGGCATCGAAGCCATCAAGCACGATGCCTTTCTGAAGCTGGTAGGTTTGCTCTGGAGAATCTGGGGAGCAAGGTTCGTAGACTACAAAAGGGGATTTTTGTTAAGATTGTGCTTAGCAATTATGGTCTCTTTTTCTTTCAAAACAAAACAAAACACTGTTTCCTTCCAACTCGTCTGGCTCTTCATCTATTTCTAAGCACAGCAGACCTGAGCCAGGGTCGCATCCAGAAACAACACCTTGGGGGATGTCCCCCCGCGAGTATACGACCATGTACAACGTGTAGATGAGTATATACAAATGCCGGCTGGGAGGCCTCCTCTAAGACTCGGCGTCCTAACAGCAAACTCTATTTACAAACCCGGTCAGGAGAACAAAGGCTCGTGCCCGGGTCTTGATTCATGTGCTGGGAGTACTTTTCCATGGCCTCGGTCTCACTCCCAGCATGAAATACTAGATTGCTTAAGCCTAGATATTCATAGACTTTTGCCCTTTGTTCTAAGAACATTCCATTTTCCACATCAAGCGATCAGGTCTCAGCTTCTAATCTTGCAGCATCATCATATGGTCAAGGATGATTAGGAGGCCCGCAGGTGACCCCTGTGACTTACTCAAATAAACAATCGGTGATGCTTTTCAAACCAAAATCAGAGAAGCCTTGGAAAGGACTCAGGGTGCCCAGCCCAGCCCACCCTCCCTTGCTCCAAGTCTGTTATTATTATTATTATTGTTATTTTTTCATTAATGGGGGCCGCCTGGCTCTGGGGAGGAGAAGATACAGTTGGAACTCTCTTACAACAGGATGCTGGCTGGTGACAAAAATCACCGGCCACTCGAGTGTGCGCGTCAAGATGGGATTACAGTGGTGTGTCCACTACTCTGGGACAGGATGCAAGCCGACAGAGAACAAAAACAACCAGTATAGAAACCAAAAGAGCAGGGATCATTCCTGTTGGGGAGGACCCTCCCCCACCCCCACTGGCAGGCCTCCTGCGTCAGACATCTTCGTGCACCAGCAGAGGCTGGGTGGAGGACGCGCTGCTGCCCACGGAGTTGATCCGCACAGAATGGTCCACCACGGGCCGCTCCTGGTGGGGGCTGCCGTTCGCTAGGTTGGAATAAATCTGAGGAACACAAGTCCGCAGTTAATACGCCGGTCCCCGTGACGAACACGGCGACAGGGGGACACGTTGGCAGCTTCGGGATCGCAAGGAACTTACAAAGTCTCTTTGAAAAGGGAGAGGATGGGTGAGACTTTCATGGCCAAAAATCCCGAGCACAGTGACAAAAGGAAACATAAGCTTTGTTTGATCCCTCATTTCCCCCAAGGTCTGATACGTAAGAAGTGATGGCAATTTAAAAAAAAAAAGTACTTTTCTATTGAGACATATCTGGGAACAAGGACTACCTAAACTATTAAAAAGGGCTTCTAAACCTCTCTGGCCAACTATAACCCAATGGCTGAGGTCATCTGCTGGGACACTGGTGGCCCTTCCAGGGCTCTTCCACTGAGACTTAAACACGTGGCTGGGAAATGCTGTTTACTTTGAAACATGCTCTGACACCCAGAAGTGCTAGCTTGAACCCCAAAATATCAGTGGTATACTCTTAGAAAGGACAACTCCAAGCACACAATCCATTAAAAAAGCAGCTTAAAAAAAAATCTGAGTTAAAGCAAGGATCACTAATTCTTCCTTAAGAGTAGGAGAAGAAATAATGGCTTTGAGTTTAGAATCCTCACCCCAACCCCCCCACCTCCTCAAATCACCGGCGGGGAATCTCTCAACCTCAAAAAGCTCTTCATTCTATATGGCTGTGGGCATGACGGCTAGCTGCCATTTTCTGGCTACGCCTGTTTGAGCAGGAGGCTTATTTCCCTGCCCTAACAGCTGTCTCTTCTATGCTTTTTATTCTAGTTCACATTACCCCAACTGTCCAAAGGCTGAATGGCCCAGACATGTGAGACAGAGAACACACCGACCCCATGACCAGCATCTGGGGTCGGGGGAGGAAACAAAGCCTTCCCCTTTTCCCTCCTCATCTCACATCTTTAAGCTCAGAACGGGGGTCAGGCAGAAAGAACTTGTTGCCACTGCTTTCCTCGCCCACCCAAAGTCCAGTATGCCGCCTAAGCCAAGGAGACAGGGGTTGGGCCCGAGAAGGAAGCACCCGGGACCGAGAGCGGAGGCCGGAGCGTACTCACATGATTGGAGCTATCTGAAATCTGCTTCTCAATTAGCTGCACGATCTGCTTGAACGTTGGCCTTTTCAGGGGATCAGCATCCCAGCAAGTCTTCATGATGTCATACCTGCGAAGTGAGGGCCATTTCCTATCACTCCTCAATGCCCTTGGCCTGGCTTCTCAGTGTACGCCATGTGACCATCTCAAAAATCATTCCAGGGCCGTGCAACCGGGCATACTAAATGGCGAGGGCATGAAATCAAACACTGGGCCTGTGGAAGACTGCTGATGCTTTCTGCGTATTTGGTGACAAGCGATTATGAAAATAAGCTACAAAAATGACACCTGATCAGGATGCCATCAAAAGGAACCAGGAGGTGTTGATACTTCAGACTGTCCTGGTGAAACACTGTCGCACCCCTCCACTCCAACACACACACACCCCCACGTGGGTTTCTGTCTTTGAAAAGGTAAACAAAAGGGGAAGCAGGACCTGCAGGAAAACATCTCAACCCTTACATTTCAGCAGGTGCGTGCTCAGGGCTGAGCATTCGGAACCCTTCTTTGATCATCTTGTAGAACTTAGAATCGACTGGCATCCCAGGGTAGGGGCTGCTTCCTGAGGCACAAACAGTTTACGAATCAGTGTTAATAATAAGCAAGCAGGACGCTGATAACAATCTTAAAGAAGATGCTCGGAATCTAACCAAGGTGCCTCTGGAAAGCACTTTACCTAAAGAGAATAGCTCCCACAGAAAAATCCCATAGGACCAGACATCACTCTCGAATGTGTACACACAGTTGAAAATGCTTTCCGGTGCCATCCACTTCACAGGCAGCCGAGCCTAGAACGCAAGCACAACACACGTGGTGATGTTAAGTAATAAGTTCAAAAACAAAACTGAAGAGAAAATATTCCTACAGCCATCGCTCCTGCTGAGGGGGTGAGGGCGAGAAGGTGACTGCCATCTCACGAAGGCCTTTTACCCTGCGACCTCAGACAACTCCCCTACCTCTGAAATAGGTGGTTCACTGAGTACTCTCCACATTTTCAAGAAGAGGACCCTCAGGGGTGCCTGGGTGGCTCAGGGGCTCAGGCAGTTAAGCATCTGCCTTTGGCTCAGGTCATGATCCCGGGGTCCTCGGACTGAGCCCTGCATGGGGTTCCTTGCTCAGCGGGGAGCCTGCTTCTTGCTCTGCTCCCACCCCCCCGCCCCAGCCCTACTCATGCTCTCTCTATTTCTCTCTCACATAAATAAGATCGATCTTAAAAAAATAAAGAAAAAAGATGGGGACATTGAGTCCGTGCAGTGTCATCCCTCCTCCATCCTGCCGTCTGGCGGGCTCCGTAGAGGCCACCTTGAGGCAAGAAGGAGGGTTACGCCAGCGATGGTAAGAAAATGAAGAGTAGGATTGGGTCCTGGCATTCTACACTAGCCCCAGTGTGCGGCTAACCACGCTTCTTTTCCTTTTCTTTGGGGTTTTCGGTCATTTCAAACCCAAATTATCCTTTATGAATACGTTGGAAATGTCCTATAAGTATCTGTAATTAAGTCTCAATATGTTCCTCTGTAAAGCAAAAACAATGCTTCCAATTTCCTGAGTTGTTTTGTGGGTTAAGTGAGCTCATGTGGACCGAAGTGCTTAGCGCAGTACCGCCGACTCACTCATCTTTCAACAGTCGCCTTGTATAAGCAAGCGCACAAGAACAGTAGCGGCTTCTGGTGACCATCACGGTTCCAAGGCAGCGAGTGGCAGATCTGGGCTTCAAATTCAACAGCGGAGGTTCACATCCTAAATGAACCTTTTCCGTGAAAATCAAACTAAACTTGCTGGGACTATTCCTCTTATAGACATTCTGGATTCCTGGATCTTAGTCTGCCATAAACGACTAGATCAATCCTTCTCTTAATCCATTTAGGATTGAAAACTGGGAAGAGAATTTTTAATCGAGTGTTAAAGTTACTTTAGCCAGCAGGAAAAAAAGCAAGCAAGCAAGCCTTCTAGTATTCCCTCCCCAAATTTATGCTAAAGCTCCGATGGGGGCTTTTCATTTATTTGTTTTTTAAGGTTTTATTTATTTAACACAGGGAGAGAGAGCCCAAGCAGGAGAAGTGGCAGGCAGATGGAGAGGGAGAAGCAGGCTCCCCAAGGAGCAAGGGAGCCTGATGTGGGGCTCGATCCCAGGATTCTGGGAGCATGACCTGAGCCGAAGGCAGACGCTTAACTAACTGAGCCCCTGGGGTTAGCTCCCACTATACAGGTGTCCTGGATTCAGGGGCCTATGAACTTGGAAGGGAGAAAGAAGGACATTCTTGTTTTCATTAAGTTCTATATGAAGGTTAGCATTTCCTTCAGTGGTGAATGAAGGCAGTAACACCCAGCGATCTTCGCTGTTCCTGTGACTTTGTCACCAGCAGGAACCAACAGTCACTTTCATCATCATCATGTGATGTCACCAGTCACAGCAGTTTTGAGACCCACGCCTAGAACAGGTTGCTCCACGTAACAATGCAGCACAGGTACCAACAGCAAAAATGGGCTTTTTAATAGCATGAGAACTCTATTCCAAATGAACTGTATTTCTTGATCATCCTACAGGTTTTATTTTAGACATTTAAGACAATGTTCTGACAAGGGTTCCAACTGGCCTCACCGGACTATGGAAGGGGCCACGGCAGAAAAAATGACTCAGAACCTATGTGGATTGAGTAGAAGAACCTTCTGAGAAGCGGACACAGGGAGACGACACACGGCCAAGATGTCATAAATTTGGGGCAGTAACATGTCGTGTGAGCCTGGTGAAGAGAGATCTGTAACTGGTTAGCTCGACACGCCTAAGCTGGAGCCCCCAGTCTAGAAGCCTGGTGGGACCTAACCCACCCTTGTGCATTTCAGCAAAGGTCCCCAAGCAGTAACAAGTTACTACGAAGCTGAGGCATAACCACTGTCACAGTTATTTATATTCCAAATCAGACATCTACAAAGAACCGAAGAAGAGAGCTGCTGGGGCGCGTGGGTGGCTCAGTGGGTTAAAGCCTCTGCCTTCAGCTCAGTCATGATCTCAGGGTCCTGGGATCGAGCCCCGCATTGGGCTCTCTGCTCAGCAGGGAGTCAGCTTCCCTTCCTCTTTCTCTGCCTACCTCTCTGCCTACTTGTGATCTCTCTATGTCAAATAAATAAATAAAATCTTTAAAAAAAAAAAAGAAGAAGAAGAAAAGCGCTATATTAGGAGCAATATGGCTCACACTGTCCTAAGCATGTCACCAAGATGAACTCATTTAATCCTCACAACTTTATGAGGCAGGTGACAGGATCATGTCCAACAGGAAGGAAAAAAAGCAAGGTTGAGGGGCACTGGGTAATTCTCGCAAATATCCCACCGCCACTAAATGACGGAATCAGATGCGAACTCGGCAAGACTGGGTCCAGAACCCGCTGCTTTCCTCCTCATGCCCTTCTTTGACTATTGAAAGGCCCAGATAAGGAACCACCCCTTGTTCCTTCTTCCAATAGTGCATGCACTGGGCTGGAGAGAACCTGGTTCCATTAACCCTCATAATGATGAAATCTAGTCTTAGAAGAGATTTATTAGAAATACACGTTTTGAGGGGGCGCTGGCTGGCTCAGTCAGTTAAGCGTCTGCCTTTGGCTTGGGTCATAATCCCAGCATCCTGGGATCAAGCCCTGCATCGGGCTCCCTGCTCAGCAGGAGCCTACTTTTCCCTATTCTCTGCCTGCAACTCCGGCTGCTCATGCTCTCATTCTCTCTCTCTCTCTCAAATAAATAAACAATCTTTTTTTTTTTTTAAAGATTTATTTATTTATTTGACAGACAGAAATCACAAGGAGGCAGAGAGGCAGGCAGAGAGAGAGGAAGAAGCAGGCTCCCCGCTGAGCAGGGAGCCCGATGCGGGGCTCGATCCCAGGACCCTGGGATCATGACCTGAGCCAAAGGCAGAAGCTTTAACCCACTGAGCCACTCAGGCGTCCCTCAAATGAATAAATATCTTTAAAAAAAAGAAAGAAATATACGGCTTGATCAGGAGATAAAGCCAGCAACATTTCTACAAAACCAAGTCAAGTACAGCCTACCCATAGAGATGCTATGGTGATGGCGGAGAAAATACTACATTATCATAAGGGACAGAAATAACTACTTCCAGGAATAAATCTGGACTAGGGAAATGGGCCTGGGCAAACAGACATATAAGAATGTATGCAGAGGACTCGATGGCTTCCCATAGTAATGGGATGCTGCTTTGGAGATCACGGGCTCTGGTTTCAGGCCTTACTGACCTGTGACAGCTCTGAAAGAGTGAAGTTTATTACTAAAACATATAAAACATACTGAGTTTTAGTTTTTCCAACTCTGAAAATGTGAGGACATCGCAGGGGGTTGTTCTGATGATATAGTGAGAACTGGCAGGGAAATAAAGCACTTTGAAATAAAATCACTATGTTCTCTAACCCAATTATTACTTATGAACCTATTTAATATGCCCGCTATTGATTAGAAGATCCAACATTCTACATACCTAATTCTAAACGCTACCTTAGATATTTTAATCTTTTTCACATAGCATGTCAATCTCCAAATAAAATTGCCCTGCTGTGACCTTCAGGCCCACATTTGTTTCACTTGAACAAACTAGAGTTCATTGCTATTCTCAGGCTATAATGAAAATTAAGGCTATTTCTGTTTCTTTCACATGCCCCATAATTACACAATTAGAATTAGGAATTCTATTATCGGAATGTTAGTTGTAGTAATGTTCAGCATACCATGCAAATTTTGCTGAAGTACACTTAATTTGACTGCTAAAATGCATGATATCTCAAAGGTAGGATTTGCATTAGGAAACTCATAAAAAGCAATTCTTAGAAAAACTTGAAACTAAAATCCTTCACTGGACTGTCAAGCAGAGAGTGGGTACTCACGTTTCCTTTGACCACATAATTAGAATCATTCTTGATGTCTCTGGCTAGACCAAAATCACAAATCTTTGTGATTCGACCGTGAGTAAGGAGGATATTTCTAGCAGCCAAGTCTCTGTGAATACACTATTAGGAGAGTGGGAGAGAAAAGAAAACCATTTACATTTATTTTAAACTCTTCAGGAATGAAAACTATGTCCAACACATTCTAGAATGCTGCTCTGTCACACAAATCCAGTACCTCGGCTTTCCAATGAAACTATTCGGTGCACCAAAAATAAAGATCTAAATTATGCTTTGAATGATGTTCAGAATTTGTGTTTCACATCGTTAGGACCTTAATTACGATAATCACTTTCCAAACCAACTCGAATGGATTTTTTTTCTCCTTAGGACTGCTCTCATTCATAGAAAAATACATTATAAATAGTCCTATCATATTTCTTAAACCGAAAACTCATTCTGCATGCCTCTCTTTGAAGGTCCTTTTACAGAGTTTTTAAAACATCTTTGCAACTCCAATTCAATGTTTCCCAAGGACACAGGGAAGGGGTTCTTTATTGCAGCCATCCTGTATCACACTCCTTCCGTTTGGTCACTGTTGGGAAATGTCACCAGTGACGCTAAAGGGTGGGATGCGTTACCTCCTGCTAGTCTGCTAGTCCCATTTGCTAAGGAAATCCTCTCACCCTTCCAGAGACTATGTTCCTCGCTTTGGTTCCATCATTCTCTTCCCATCCTTATCTTTCCCCCAAATACTTATTACTCTCTGATTCCTTATTCCCCCAACACTTTCATGAACCCATACAACAGCTGAGGCCTTTCAATAAAACCCAAGTGTGTCCTTCACCAAGCCCAGCACCTGCCATGAGGCACCCCTCCTTTTGCCGATAAAATCATTATCTATTTTCTAGGAGCAGCTCCCATATCCTGAAAGCCAAAATTTTTAAATGAATTCACTGCATAAAAAAAAATTTTTTTCATAGAAAGCTCATTTAGACAGGCCTGCACTTTAAAGCTTATAAATGAGAATAGGAATTCCAAAGAGAGAGCAGTTGGAGCATGAAGAAACTGAATTTCCTCTGTTGTGGGTTACCACACTTCCAAATGACACTGTGTATTCTAACCAGGGCTCTAAAAGGCTGCATGGGGGTGGGGGGTGGGGGGTGCGGGGGTGGGGCGTTCTGCTAACAGAACCACGCCTACTCACATTCTTGGAGGCAAGGAAGGCCATGCCCTTGGCCACCTGGTAAGAAAAGCTCAACAAGTCCTCCAGGTCTAGAGCCAACTCGTCATCTTCCATGATGGCGGGAGTCACATCTCTTTCTATGTATGAACCTGTCAGGAGAAGGAGCACTTTCTTAGCAATTAAACCTCAGAGCTTAGAAAACAGAAGACAGTGACAAGGATACCACGGCTGGTAATGAAGGAGCTGACGTGACTATGCAGGCAAGTCACCTACCTGCCCAGCGTTGAGGAAAGGTAAGTGCCTAAGCTAGTATTCACAATCTGGGGCTTCAGGTGAGGAAGATGGTAAATAAATATAAAAATCTATTTTTTGGGACACCTGGGTGGCTCAGTTCGTTGGACGCCTGCCTTCGGCTCAGGTCATGATCCCAGAGTCCCGGGATCGAGTCCTGCATCGGGCTCCCAGCTCCATGGGGAGTCTGCTTCTCCCTCTGACCTTCTCCTTGCTCATGCTCTCTCTGTCTGTCTCTCAAATAAATAAATAAAATTTTTTTTAAATCTATTTTTTGATATGCAAAATACAATCTGATACCCATGTTATTTTCATATATGCAGTGAGATGTTCCTATACAGTAACAAATGCTCTGACCCCAATACCCACAGGGAACCCTAACTGCCACTGACCGGTGGCACTGGGTATTGGGCCCTACTGGAAAAGAGAACCAATCACTACGGGGCAAACTGGTACATTTCACCGTGGTATGAGAAATCCTGATTGTTTGATAGGTACCCACCTATCCTTGCCGATCTCCTTTTGTCCGCCTTGGTCGGCACAACATAGGAAACTCCGGGTTTCATGTCCATGTATTCATTAGTACTGTCATTGCTGTGAGAGATGAAACATCCATCCATCCATCAAATCAGGACTGAATAGAACGGGAGACAGGGGAAGTACCCACGGGGCAGGCTCTATCTCCCCACTGCCTTTTTTACGTAAGAGGCTGATTTTGTTCAAAGAAAGTATTGCCAAGTTTGAATGCAGAAAATCTTGTTCATAAGATAGGAGTTTTTAATATTCAACATTAGGGTCCAACGCCCGGGAATGAGACCGTCTTTTTTGTGTTCAATCACTGATGGGACTCGGGTTAGAAATTTCCCATCTCTTGACACCAGGGATTTAATGGGAAACAGAGAGCCAAAAACATTATCCCCCATCCCCTCAAACTCTCTAAATTAGCCCCAAGAGACAAAATGAAAGAGACAAGGAAGACACAAAGACCAAGAGCTTCCGATTGTGGGATTGGGGGGAAGGCAGGGATCGTTAACATATAGCGACTGATGGAAGAAGGTTTGAAAAAACCAAGTTTAGTTCAGATAAACACCAATAATTTGGATGATTTTCTGAACCATCTGGACCTCTTGAATCTGCAACATTTGGCTGGAAAGTCTTCAAGATTTCTAGTACTTCCTGCTTCTGATTAGCATAGAAACACTATGACAACAATCTCCTTCGGAGTATGCTGGTGGTTCCAGTCCCATATGGGATCCCAAAACACAAAGAACACCACATCGGATTGAACAATTTGGGCCATTATTTCAGAAAGTTGAGAAACAGATATGGGGCCAAGGTTTCAGAAATAAGGCAAAGTGGCTCATTTACTCACACAAAGAGCATATGCTCTGGAGAAACTAACAAAAGGTGGTTTGTTTCGTATTTTACTCCCACTTGACACCACCTAAGTCTATAGGACTTAAAAAAAAAAAAGGTAAAATAAAAAGGCTTCATCTGGGGTTTAAAACTTTAGCGAAGGGTACGAAAAAGAGCTTTAAAAGGTAACTGCCCATCAGTAATAGTTGCTAAAGTCTTCTCGAGGGCCTGGAGTGAAGTTTAAGAAATAAAGTCCTGCTGTCTCAAAATGCAGAGGACAGAATGAATAAAAAAGGAGATGAGAAACCCTCCAAACAGCTTCAGAAATATAAAGTATAAGGGATTATAAAATATAAAGTATAAAGTATACTTATACTTAAAGTAGAAAGCATGATGAATAGGATTTCTGTTGGGCAGGGTGATCTAGGAAATCTTCCTCAATGGTGGCTCTACCTTTGGAAAGAATAGACCAGGCATGGCAGAGAAGAATGTTGTTATTCTGACTGTAAGCCACACTAGCTGTTCTTAAAGGAATCTGAAGCTCTTTATCCGCCATTCAAATTCAGAACAATATTAAAGATGAAAGTGATGAAAATAAGGTACAGAATTGTTAAAAATGTGTTAGAGTCACTGTGCCTTTTTATAGCATGAGGAGTTTAAAAAAAAAAAAAGGGCAAGGTATACAGAAATAATTCAGAGGTAGATGGTGAGAAACCTATGTGCCGAGATATGTTCAGAGCTCTCTTGCAACCCTGTTAAAAGTTTTCAAGAAATTTACCAAGACAACTTGACAGGCTTTAACATTTTCCCTATAAGCAGTGTCTCACTGTAGAGATACATAAAGTAGCAAGCCCAACAGAATAAACAAAATGACACAGAAGAATAGAGCCATGGGCGCCTGGGTGGCTCAGTGGTTAAAGTCTCTGCCTTCGGCTCAGGTCATGGTCCAGGGTCCTGGGATCGAGCCCCGCGTCGGGCTCTCTGCTCGACAGGGAGCCTGTTTCCCTTCCTCTCTCTCTGCCCGCCTCTCTGCCTACTTGTGATCTCTGTCAAATAAATAAATAAAATATTTAAAAAAAAAAAAAAGAACAGAGCCATGATAAGAGAAACAGGTATAGAATTCATTCCACGGAACAGAATTAACACTTAGAAAAAAATGAAAGATGCATCCAAAAAAAAAATCAATAAAAAATCTAAGTTTAATACTACTTAAATCTTTACAAACACTATTCAAACTTTCCAAATTGTTGATGACACCTAAATGATTTAATAATTCTGATTTGGCGCCTTAAAGTACCTCTGTTCGTTTGTTTAAAGAATCAGCCTTGATTGCAAACCCTTATGACCCTACGAAGAACTGCCTATCAACAGCTATTTATGTAAATCAGTCTTACCACGAAGACTCCTTTGAATGCAGAAGGTTCTTATAAAGTGCCACTTCGGAGTGATCTTCCTGCTTTGAGCAAATAAATGAATCACGTTTTCTTCGCAAAAAATTCAAAAGATCACCATAGCAACAGTATTCAGTAATGACCAGGGTGGGCCCTACAGGCATATAAAGGAAGGTTAAAAAGAGGTGAGTTTTATAGAAACAATACCCATAAATACACTCAGGGGTGATCATAACCATTTTTATTCCGGTTCATTGCTAAGCCTACTGAGAACCAGCGTTCTGGGGAGCACAGCTCTCCAGGTAAGCCTCCTTGGACCTGATGTCCCAAGTGACGTCCGTGCTCGGAGGCCCAGCTGGACTGCCGGCATCACACACAAGAGTTACTGCTTTCGACGTTATACCCTTAACAAATTTCCCGCATGAACCCTTTGAGTCGCTTGTTTGTAGCAGAGCTTCATGCGTTCTCAATGTCATTATGGAAATGACGAAGGGCACAAAGTGTGGCATAATAGGAAAACCAATGGCACAGAACAGCCAGCTGAGCCGAGCCCCAGGGGGCAGGCGAGCACCTGAGTGGCAGGGCGTCACCTGCCTCCTCAGTGCGACCTGCCACCAGGGTTTTCCATGTGGTGAAGGTGCCTCACGCTGCCGCTCTCATGTTCAGAGACAACAAACCGACTTGGGCAGAAACTTCCATGGACAAGTCATGATGGGGAAGCCACGTGTATGGGGCTGTTTTAAGAAATTCTCTAAGCCGTCAACTTGACCGTGAATCCCTATACATCTCGAGGAAGAGCTCGTGTTACACATCTTTGCTCCTTTACGACCCAAATGAGAAACATCACAGACATCCTTGATGGAAGGCTCTGCTTCGGAATTGCTTTCAACTGGAAATCCAGTTTTTTACAGAAGTGAAGTGTTTGCCTCATTTGGTGTGTATTTGAGAACTGGTAGGCTTCAAAGTCTACCTTTGATTGTGGTATGCAAATGAACAGTAACCCTTTAGTGACTGACTACGATTTGGCAAACTATCAAACTTGGAAAAGAAGAGCTTTCTGGGCGAGAGGAGACACGTTCTCAGGAGACTTAAGAGGTCCCTGTCGATGCAACGGCTATGACAATAACCAGGGTGTGTCCTGGGCTGTCCCACCCCCTGATGATAAAACTAAAATACACATTCTTAAGAACAACAGCTTTTGGGGGGAAGAAATGTGAAATCTCGCAAGAGGTAGCAACCTGGGTGAAAATCTGGCAAGAGTTTGATATAATCAAGCCCTGTTGA